>NW_026988432.1:3827500-13827500 GCF_030222135.1 Aotus nancymaae
GAAAAACACAAGAATCTGCCAAATGAGAAATAATAAATCAGTGGTTATGCTTCCCTTCTATCTACATTTATCATGCCTCCTTCTCATCCAGTTCTTGCACAAAAGAAACAGCAAAAGCATCCACAAAGTAAAGGACTGTAAGAAACAGAATAGGGAGAGGGAGGTGAACAAGAAAAAAAAATTACGGAACAGGCAAGGAAACCAGAAGAATGGCTACCCTCCTATATTCTACTGCGGGGATCAGGAAGGTTAAAGAATCCTGAGACTCCAAAACAAGATTTTTTTTTTTTAAGAGACAGGGTCTCGCTCTGTTGCCCAGGCTGGCGTACACTGGCACCATCACAGCTCACTGTGGCCTCAAACTCGTGGGCTCAGAAGATCTTCCTTCTACAGTCCCCCAAATAGCTGGAAAGACAGATAGGCACCACTATGCCCAGCTAATTATTTTTGTTTTTTGTAAAGATAGGGTCTCCCTATGTTGCTCAAGCAGTTCTCCCACCTCAGCCTCCCAAAGTGCTGGGATTACAGGCATGTGCCACCACACCCAGCCATCACAGTAGCATTTTAAAATCACTAGGAAGCCACTTTAAATAAAAATAAAGAAGCAATGAGTTAAGTCACTAGAACATGATTGTTTCACTGGAAAAGACCTTAGAGACAGAAGCCAATGTTTTCAACTACAACACCAAGGAATAAGCATGTTTAGTTTATTTCTGTTTTGTTATAGGTTGATCATACTCATTGGCCATGGAATAAACCTATGACCCCACTCTTCTGTGGCCAAAATTTTAAAAACCACTACACAGAAAAGGAAACCAGGGTATAATGGACCCAAGAGCTTGTCTTTTCCCTGTGAGGAGGAGCTGCCGGTTTCCACTCTGCTGTTCTAACCCCACCCCAGAACCCTCCCAGCTTCACTAAACACTTCACTGGAAAATACACAAGGATGCTACCTGAGAAAACAAGTTTTATATGTGAATATTATAACCAAGATAGCTCTTAGGCTTTCCAATAATAAAGTCATTTGTATAGTTTTAAAAACTGTAAATGTTCATTCACTATGCAAAAGGTATCTCAAGGATTCTAACATCAGAGGAATACACAAATAATGTTAACTTTTTATTCCTAACTGAGGAAGAGAGACAGCAATCATTACAAAGCATTTTTAAAATTTCAAGCTAAAGACAAAAATATTCAACAAAAAGTATTAAAATATTATGTGGATAAAATACGTAACGTACCATTTATAATGGGAGAGCATTTTAATGTTAATTTAAACATTTTTTACAAACTGAGAGATGCTGCACTTTATACTGTTACAAGCATAATTCATGCTACATTCTAGAATAAATGTGTCCTAACTATGTCTCTTTAACCAACAACCAGCTAAACCAAATACTTATTTTACTTGGATATATCTGTAGATATGATGGGTGTAACTAATTGTTCAGCTAAAAATGCAATTCCATGGTGCTTTTAATGATTTAGGTACACACAGCTTTAGTTCTCAGAGCAGACTAAAAATAGTGATTTTAATTTATTCCTGCTGCCTACAATTACCCACAACCATGTATTTTTAAATATTTCCAGCCTATAAAAATTACTAATTTTTGCCACTTGTGTTTATCTGCATTTAGACTTTGATTTGGATAAATTAAGCTCTCAAGTGTTCCTTGCTTTATGAAACTCTGCATGTTGTACACTTCAACACAAATAAATGACTTGTACCATTAGAGGTTTAAATAATGTAATGCATTTCATGCTCAGCCTGAAGCTGGATCCCAACAAAGTTGCTAATGCACGTAATGATTAAGTGTAACTCAAACACTAACTGTGTTGTTGAAAACATGACAGGCAATAATTTGGTCTATTATATTCTGCCATTTAATTGCCTAGTACAGACATTCTCTGACACGTTATGAAGCAATGATTTACAATTATTCAAGCTGCAAAGGTCAGAAAGTGACATTATAATCATCTACATAGAGATCCCTTCTAATGCACAAAAAGTAGGTAATGCCACACACACACACACACACACACAAAGACTTTTACTGCATTAGTAACTTTCTATTTAAGGTTTCTTAAACCAACTAGGAATAAACAGTTCATAAACACATTAATATACAATTTTAAAATGTCTGGAATCTTTTCATGAAACCAGATGTGACAGATTTAGAAAATGCTCTTATTCTCTCCTGATTAAATTATATTCAACTATTTAACTCCACACACAAGAATCAAGATGAGACTCAGGGAAATCAATCAGTAAACAATGCAACTCCTGTATCATGCACACTCAGGTCTATACTTCTGAATAATGGCATATCAAACTTAGTTATCATTTCTCAGGTTTGTTGAAATCACAGGCCAATTACTAGTTTTCTACAGCTCTTTAAGAAAAAAAACTAATACTGCAAAACAAAAACAATAACCAAAGTTGATCAATTATATCCCTTTCATCTTAATGGGATGATACTATCTTTATACTTTTAGACACTTACCTCTTGCTATTATACAAATATGTTCAGTTCATAACCCTCAAGTAAATGGAATAAATTATCAACAAATAAAACAGAGTGGGAAAAAATTATTTAAAATAACACTTATAAGTGGGAAACATAAAACAGAGAAGGGGAGGAGAGAGAGAAAGAGAGAGACAATATCAGAATATGAAAGTAAAGCACTGAGCAAGCAATTTAAAAAAAATGTAAATCTGGGGCAAAAGCAGAAAATAAAAGTAGATGCTAGGAGAAAGTAGATAAGTTACATTAACTACATGCTTAGTGAAAACAACCTAGAGAGGAAAAAAAATAAGTACAGATTAAAGTTAAGTCAGAAACAAAAACAGGTATTACAAAAATTAATGGAGAAATAAAGAAAAGGGATAGTTAAAAGGAAGAAAAGTGGTCTACTATTACTAGTCAAATAATTTAAGTACATCACTAAAAACATTTTTAATATTAAAGTTTCCCATCAGTAAAATGGGGATAATAAGCATAAGATAAACAATCCACAAAGCTATAGAAATCAACACGTGAGACAGAAGTTAATCAAAGCTATTTATTAAACCACAATACACTGCATAAATACTATTTAGAGTACTAGGTATAATATTTTATACATACATAGAAAATAAAATAAATTTAAAAGAATTTAACAAGACATGGTGCCTAAAATAATTTTTAAAGTCATTGAGATTTTTAAGTTTTTGACTGCTGAAAAAAATGAAGAAAAAGATCATAGATGTAATAAAAATATGCATTTGGCCTATTTTCTAAACACAGAATTATTAAAGTATTAACTATAAAAAAAATAGGTATACTTTCTGTTATTTCTTACTTTCTCTCCCACTAACCCCTATGTCAGACTCGTAACAGATTTTCAAGTTAACTATCCATCAAGTGCCTAAATATAAACATATCTACATTCTACAAAATTCCTCTCTCAATCACACTTGGATATTTTTAGCAATTAAGAAACTCTACTTTAAAAAAAAAAAAACTGCTCCCCCAAAAATGAAAGTAAAATAAATGACTCTTACATAAAGTTATACATAACATGTACTAAAAACATGAAGTACACAGCAATACATTTTTGAAATTTTTACCACCACACGAGCAGGTAAACCTTGGGTAAACAAAACTTAAAGTCTGAATTCTTAATCTTAACTACCTAATAGAAATTAGACATCTAATACATCCAGTTTCTTCTGTCAAACTAACTTAAACCCAAGATCTACAGTAGCTAGATTTGCCAGTGGGGCAGGGCAAGAGAAGGGAATGACACCTTAAAAATGATCCTGAAGATTCAAAGAAAATCGATCTAGGTTCAGACAAGTTACACAAAAGTTTAAAAGGCAGTTTTTGTTAAGGGTGTTGCTAGTACACAACTCTAAAACTATGTGTTAGTGAGAAACACAAAACGTGTAGTTGATGAGGATCCAAAATCATCTAATATAAAGATCTGAAAAATAGGTCAACTACAAATAATCTGAGACATTAATATTGAGCTCAATACTGTTTGCTGTTTTTATCAATTTCACCATAAAATAGTTTTTTTTCAAGAAAACCAAGAGGTTACTAAGAAAAAGAGTACAGTATTGTGAGTAATAATTTCACTTTAAAAATGTGACTGCCCAATTTTTTTTATATTTTTAGTCAATCAAGACTATTTGAGAAATAACTCCTTATAACTCAAATAATGAAGAGCTCATTAAGAAAATTCTAAAAGACAAGACTAAGATATTAACTAGTAAAGAAAAGAAAACATAATGCAGGACCTTCTGTTTGTGACAAAATTACAGTTAATGTTCCTGAAAGATCACTTTACCTTTTAAAGCATGATTTTGTAAAAGGTAAAATTTATAGCAATTAAAGCTAATGAAGAAATGCAGCATGAGCTGCTTATGTTCAGGAACTAATAGGTCCACTGAGCATTTCTAAGATTATTTAGCCATCAATGATAATGAATTGACTTTGTCAGTGATGTTAATGTACAAATACTCTCTGGTGCCAGTAATCTGATTTTTGTTTTTCACTTTAATTTTTAACCTACACACTGCCCTATCCCTTTGAAACACATGAAATACGGATCAACCTATGATACTTTTTCTGTAACATTGAAGGGTACCTAATTCACTACCATTTTGTTTTAACTACATAGATCAATAAGGATTCTTCAGTTTACTGCAATTCTTCAGAACATTCAGCGTCACTGTTAAAATTATTGCTATGTAACTTTTCAATCAAATTTCATTTAAAACATAAAGAGAGCTATTATTTCCTAGTCTGATGAAATTCAATGGCTGTCATAATTCTAAGAAATACAATTCTGGACTCTAGAATACTTGTTCTATATACGCACACATACACACAGCTTTCTCTGATGGCAGTATAAAACTCAATGTATGTATAATTATTTACAATTCTGTATCTCTGGAATCAAATATATGAACTACTCATGCAATATTTCAGTTGTATGTGGCAAGCAGTTAGTGAGCAGGGTGTACACTGCTCAAATCATACAACTAATGCCAATCAATTATGTATTCTTTTTGATACCAGATACATTAGAAATTGTTCTGTGAAAAACTTTCTTCTTCTCTTTCTAGGGTCTAAGTAACCCTAATTAAAAAATGAATGGAATTAGATCTCTATTGACAGACTATGCGAAAATTGTTTACTTATTTCTCAGAAATGAGAGAAAAACTGCTTACTGCCACCTAATAGCAAATTTTCACTGGAGTCAGGGCCTTTTATAACATGTATGGTAAAAACAATAAATGAGGTATCTTTTAAACTTCCAAGACCTAAAACAATTAAAATGAACCATTTGGCACTTCACCCTTGCAGCTAAAATCAGTAGTAACAAAACTCATTCTCCCACTAATCTTCAGGGAGCTTTCGGGCCATCTTCATTTACTTTAGCTGCAAGTCACTGAACCATCAATTCTGCCAATGAATATATCACCGACCATGGTTCATAAAACTGCTTGCAAAGATACTTGCAAAACTATCCTAAGGGTCAAAACACACAATTGCATCCTGGGATAAAGTGTACTGTCCAACAAATAACAGAACTTGTTTTTGACATAAAATGTATTTACATGGTAGTATCAATCAGCAGAAGCTTCTACTAAAAAAAAAAAAAACCTAATATGTGTACATTGCATAATTTAATTGAGCCTGTGTTATTTTGTGAATTAGCCATAAGAATTGCAAGTTTCTCAGGTTTCACATGAATAATTTTTATCTGATGCACTTATTAGCTAATTTCTCTAGCATAATAACATTAAAATATACTTTTAATCAGAAGTAGGGTATTAAAATCCACCTCTGAATGTCTTATGATATACCATATATGTCATAGCATTTTAAAACCTTTTAAACATTTCTGCTAAATTAATTAGTTTTGCATTAAGGCACCTTAGCACTTTCTATTAAATGCAACACATTTGAATGACAATTAAACATTGCACATGATTCTTCAGAGAAAGAACCATTAACTAAAAAAGGAAATAAGTTTTGAAATAAAGTTATACAAAAATGTATAACACAGTTTTCTTCAGCATCATCCCTGCAATAATCAGTAACCAGCCATCTGAAATTAAATCTTTTGTTTTCCTTATAGAATATGTCCAATGGATCCAAAGAGCTATTAATGTGATAAAAATTAAAGAAGTACAGCAAAAGAAAAAAAAAAACATACATATACACTCCTAAAGCTATATTATGTATTTTTTTATGTCTTTAAATGGAATTTATAGTTCTCTCTGGCAATGTGAATGAACATCCTATAATTTAGTCAATTTACAGATTACAGGTTCAAATTGACCTTGTAGCCCATAAAATTGCTCATCTTCAGTACAGGATTAGAAGTGGGAGAAGAATGTCATAACTGTATTTAAGGAATTTACCATAACAATGGAAAGAAGGGTACGCATGCATAATTTTAGCCACTCTTACTCCTATCGGTTTTGAATTCCGAAACAAAGGCTATCTTGCACATGCTTCCTGGTTCATGCAGCAGAGATGGCTTCAATTTACTCACCCACAGACATGACACTTGTATTCCCTCATCCCAAGGTGCCTTTTCACATGGTTTCTGGCATCTCCAAGCTGAGCTGTTGCAAAATGGCATATCTTGCACTTGAATGGTTTTGATCCTGAGTAAATTTAACATAAATATGATTTGATTTTGAATACATCACTGATAGCTTAGAAAAGAGGACTAAATCTTAAATCACACCTTTAACCTAATTAAGAATTTCTGTACCCAAAATGGAATACTTGCATTCATTTGTAACTTGAATAGCCCTGCCTCCATAATTATTTTACTCTGAAGACTTTAATGTTTCTGTGAGTCTTTCTAACTTCCACTAACAATTCTAAGATTCAAAGTCAAAAGTGAGACTGCTGAGCAGCACTAAGTAGATGAAATGAGCTAAATAATTTTAAATATTTTTCTTACAATTCACAAAAATACATCTTAAAGTCACTCAACACTTCAAAGGGAACATTTTCAAAACACAAATGCACACAGAGCAGCTGATATTTTTAAAAGCATATTTATCATCACATACATTTCTTGTAGCCATCTCCTTGTCTCCTCATATTTCTCCAGCTTTGAATTTACTTATGTTAACAAAGGTACATTTCAGGTATTTTTCTGACATTTATCGCAAATTATTCTCTGTATTTTTCATAAGATGATAATTTATAAATATACAGTAGATAATTTTTATGCTTTTATGATCATTTTTATAGTCAAAAATCTATGATGATTCAACAAACTGGAAGAATTGACATTTTGTTTATTAACTTCAAGAACAAATATTTCAACACAAAAAGCATAGGAGCAACAAAATTTTTTAAATTATTTCATAAAGAAATAAGATTAAGCTATACTCAAAAATGAGAAAATAAGATTATTTCAAAGTCTACACACTTAGAGTCAGTAACAGATAAGATTGAAACTGAAACATATTAACAGATAATCAGTATCCACATTAATGAGAAACAACACTCTTTTAAGATATAAAATGTATACACCATTTCCCAACTTTCTAACCACTACATCTACAAATAAATAAATCATAATCGTAAAAACCAGTTTAAAATCAGCACAGTATGTTACCAGATTTTTGGTATCATATTTAGTACTTACATGGTGAAATACTCCCTCTACTACAGTTAGATAGAACATGAAATATGTGAACTTTAATAAATATACAAAAAGAGCTCAAATTAAAAAAATTAGAATAAATCATATTTGATCAATGAACCTTTGTGCAGTGCCCTTGGAAAAAAAATCCTCCAAGAATACTTTGTTGAAATTGAAGCACTCAGTAAAAAATTTTAGTCTTAAATTTCAATTTAATTCCCGAAAGCTGACAAAAAAAGTGAAGCATTTAATTTTAATCTTCCAACAGAAATAAAAAAGTCAACAGTACTAAGCACGGGCAGACAAGGTTGAATATTTCACAGTTCAATGACAATGAAGCGAGATCTCTTAATACTTCCATTTCTGCTGTTAGAAGTAGATGTAAAATATATTTAGCACCTGAATGGTTATATCTAGTCAGGTTTATATGTTTAAATGTCAAAAGCAGGTTGAGACTGCAGCTTACAGCAATCACATTCTATCAGTCACATTAGAAACTACAGTTTATTTAAATGATTCTGATAAAACTAAGCTTATCACTAGTTTGAACATTTCACTAAGACATAGAATTCTATAAAGGAACTTTTGAAAATGTGTGAAGAACCAATTTACCAATACTTTAAATTTAAATGCTCTAAAGATAACAGGGTAATTAGGACATTATTAAGTAACAATAATATCAGGACTCCAAACAAAGAAGATAAACCTCTCCCAAATTTGTATTACAATTTTGGTGAAGGATGTAAAAGGTCTCATGGGTTTGAGTTTTCACTTTGCTCACACAGCACCTGCCATGTGACTACCTCCTCCTCCTGTGGCACAGATGCCACAGAGAAATGGACATGGGGTCTCTGGTGTGTTCAATTTACTGTATATGGCTCCTCTGTGGAAAACTCTAGTTTCTGCAGGTCTCAGTGATCACAGCACAGTGTGTTGACAATACCTAAATGAGTTATTTTGTTGACTGCTTCACCCAGAATCACAGAGGCCTTGACTATTCTTTACATCTTATATTCAGAGTAGACTGTGTTAACATCTCCTTTCTGTGCCATAAAAATTCAAATACTAGCAGAGGTAATACTTCTCTGCATTAAAAAAAAAAAAAAAAAAAAAAGGACCCTTCTTTTTTTCCCTAACTAATAATGTTTCCATTTTTAAGCTTGCTATGCACATTCCAAAATGAATGCAGGCATAGTGTTTATAAGACAAAATTGTAAAATCACAGCTCTCTAAATATTTCTCTCAGGTACACTTTGATTATTAAAAACCTACAATATTATTTGCAATAGTTCCATTTCTTGGAACAGCATTATCCTCGGTAGGTTTTTTGGTCTTCATTTGGTCCATAAGGTTTTTTTCAAAGGGAAAAACTAAAGAGGCTCTCTATCTTTCTGGTGTCTTATTACTTTACCAAAACAATTTCAAAATCGTTAAAAACTAGGTCTTCACTCAGGCCTCCAGGGACTCCTCAACCATCAGTCATTACTAATCGCTATGTAGACATGGATGTAACATTAGCATTAAATAGAAAATACCAAATGAAGGCCTTTGGATCTTAAAGGAATGAATGACATTGTATATTGCCCATCATCTAACAAATAGAGCCATCATCCTACAATCCTCCCTAACCATTCAAACACTTCATTCATTCATTCATTCATCTGCTCCTTCATTTATTCATTCATCAAGATATACCAAGAGCCAACTAAGTGTGAGACATAGATGAGGCAGTGAACAATGTGAAGTCTTTGTCACTGTGCTGAAAATCTACAAATTAACTCTTCTACTGAGCTGTCTGTCCTCTGTCACGTATTGAGCTACAAACACTACCAGTCCTAACTTTAGAAATTTTTAGTGAAGTCACACACTACCTATCTCCCTGGAATATTTTGAGATGGCACTAGTGACCAGAGCACTCTAAACATAAAATTCATGGCTTCAGACAATCTGGTAGCTCAACAGTAGTCCACGTAACGTGAAATAAAAGCTTTGACAGACCAATGGAGGAGAAATGAAAATGACATTTTTTAGGTCTACTAATGTAACATGAAACGGAAGACCGCCCATTCTGGTCATGTTGATTGCTTCATAGTAACATGCACACAGGGAGACTCTAAGGATGCTTTTTCCTACAATGCTTGATAACCAAAACTCATTTATTTCTTATAGTGCTATTTTTATCATGCTAAGGATGGGAAGAAAAGGTTATATAAAACATAGAGTAAATCACAAAATATGAAAACAGGGATTGGAAGAGTAAGCTCTTTTCCAGTTAACCATTAATAACAGTCTCTGCATTACTATTTTATGGACATAAGCAAAGTATCTGAAAAGTAATTCATTTTAAGATGCTCCAAGAAAAAAAAACCTTGAATTAAACCTGGAGACCAATTTCCCCAAAAAAATGACTTGCAAAATTGAAATGGTAAACTTGTATTGTGTCCTGAGGAACAGGGCTCTTGGTAGTGTTTCAAAGCACAATAAAAATGTACTTCCTGATAAGACCAACGCATGAAGTTTAAAAAAAAAATACGCTAACTTTTACTAAATGTTACAATCAATGATGTAACTTATATAAGTACGGTTACTTTGTCACATATTGATAGTTACCTCACTTTCACATCCACATTAACTTGATTTTAAATGCAATTAATACATATAGTCAAGGAAGACTAATGGACTACATTCTGCACTTAACCTGGTGGACATTTTCAAATGGCACAAGTGACCAGTGCAAACCTATTTTGCATTGTAAACGACTAAATAAATCTTAATGGATTAAGAATGATCAGCTATCAACACACAAGGGAAATTAAGTGCTGAAATGCCTACATTGATTATTTTAAATTATTAGCCTTACTCTGTTCTTGAATTTGTATGCTTTTAGTGAGCTTTAACACATTTACAAGACTTATTGACTATAATTACAAGAGAATTCAAGTAATGGACACATCAATTATAAGCAACATGTCTTGACCAGACAGTTGCATAAAGAATTCTAAAAAGAGCTCCATTAGCATCTTCCTCTTAGTTTTATTCAGTTTTATCTGCCTTAAGAGGGCATATTAAGAAAGTACATATTTTCTGCGCATGTGAACAAGACTTATTTCTAAAACTGTATCATTTCAGAAAGAAAGCTGCAACAAGGCACTGACGGAGATACTAACAATGCAAACAAGCATTCGGGCTTATTCCCCAAAAATGGCTGCAGTGCATGGGAATATTTGGGATGAAAAGTACAATGTCTGTTTTTATCTAGATTAATCTTATGCAGGTTGCCCCTTTACTTCCTTCAACAAAAAACTTTTATCTATCTTTAATCACCCTAAACAAGTAATGACACTTCATACTCTTTTGTCTTCTTCCTTGTAACCATGCACTAAGTATCAAAAACTGTATGAATTTAAAGTATAGCTTTAATAATAAGCCATTATTTAAAAGTACAGTAAAATAAACCTTACAGTTTTAATGAAAATATGTTCATTGAAATGTGAATTTATTATTCAAATCCACTCATAAATTCAACCATGGAGACAGAACTTGTCTAAGCAGAGCACAATGATTTAGAAAAGCTGTCTATTTAAAATAAAGAATGTATGGCAGGTTTATAGAAACAGTGCAGTGAATTTTTACATAAATTTAGAACAGTAGCTTATGCATTTTCCACCAAAAAAAAAAATGTTTTTTAAAAAATTTTCCACCTAAAATTAAACATTAAAATGGAACACTAACTGTGACAGAGCACAGAGACTAAATCAGGTGCTCCCTCCAGGAACAGCAGATCCCTAGCACATGTTAACTTTGGAAAGTGGTGACTAATTTTGATCCATGAAGGTAGAATCTGGTTGCCTGGAAGTTACACTTTTGGATATAAAATCACGAGGTCAAGAGATCGAGACCATCCTAGTCAATATGGTGAAACCCCGTCTCTACTAACACAAAAAATTAGCTGGGCATGGTGGCGCATGCCTGTAATCCCAGCTACTCAGGAGGCTGAGGCAGGAGAATTGCCTGAACCCAGGAGGCGGAGGTTGCGGTGAGCCGAGATTGCGCCATTGCACTCCAGCCTGGGTAACGAGCGAAACTCCGTCTCAAAAAAAAAAAAAAAAAATCTAGTGATGAATATTTTTACATCCCTAATATAGTAAGAAAAATCTGATTACTCCATTCCTCAAAAGTCACTTAACATGTCCTCTGAAATTACAAGGTACCACTTAATATATACTTTGGAAAACCAAATAATTAGGACTCAGAAACAACTGAAAAGCTGCAACAGACAGCAGTTTTTAAAAGGCATCAGAGGGACTAGGCTTTTTAACAAAATTAAAAGAAACGTGTCAACTAACCTGCCTTTGAGATCACTAGGGCTTAATTACCCTTAAAAATGTTAAGTGTCAACAATGACTTATTACAGCCAAGCAGAGCAGCACATAGCAGTGAAATGTGAACCGGGTGGAGGCCAATGAGCAGCTACAGGTAGGGCTGTGTATCTGGATGGGAACAAATGGCCCCATGTCCTCACTGACTTGGCTTGCTGCAGAGCTACATACCTGTATGAGTGCGAACGTGTGCCAGGAAGGCCATCGAGTTGCTGCTTCGACACATCTTCCCACAATACTTGCAGATGTTTCCCTGGTTTTCCTCCCTCTCGCGGTTGATTTGCTCAGTGTCTTCCACTATGTATTTATTCACCTCCCGCAGCAATTCCTCATGCTGTCCTTTAATATGTAGAAATAAATTCTGTTCAGAATCAAAGGGCTCTGTGCACTTGACACATTTAAAGGTGGCCCCTCCCTCCGGAAGCTCTTCCACACTGGCCTGCTCATTTCTCATGTGGCCAGCACTAGCCAGATGCTGGTGAAGGTTGCTTTCGGTATAGAATGACTTTCCACAGAGTAAACAATGAAAGTGCTTCTCTTTTGTAGGATGCTTCATGGCTATGTGAACGTTCAGTCCACTCAGTCCATCTGCTAAGAAGCCACAATCATCACAGCGAATTCGTGTAGACTCACCAAGGGAACTGCCTTCAAATTTCTTTTTTTTCACACCTTGAGCACAGTCTTTCAAGGGCAGCTCACTAATTCTCACTCTGGTTGCTATCAGGCCCTCTTCAAACTGGTCTATCAACTCACCATCTTCTGGGTTCTTTATTCTTATTATGGAGGAGTCAAATCGGCCAAAACTGTACATGGCCTGCCCTTTATCATCAATACTAATTATAGTTTCATAGACATCATTACTTTCAACCGTGCTGTCAGAAGCTGGGCCATCCTCCTCCAAAATAATTTCTGTTTCATGTTGGGAATTCATCAGAATTTCCTTATTCTCCAGAATGGGATCTTCTTGGACCCTTTTCAGGGCCTCCAAACCATGCCCACATGCAGCTCTGTTCTGACCCCCACTCTCCAGATTTCCCTGTTGTCTGGTTATTCTTGTCACAACAGGAGCGGGGCTTTCAGCCGAGAGCTCCCCAGCGAGCACTGCAGGACACAGGGGTCTGTGAGGAACGTCACCTTCACTGTCTCCTACGCTTCCTCCTTCATTCTCACAATGGATGCGTAGCTCACCTGCATCATTCAATAGCTCATGGTTTTTCTTTGCTGTCACACAATCTAAAGCAGAGCTTCCTGAATTTTCATTTTGAAATCTGCTTGAGGATTCATGGTTCAAGGAAATAGTAAAGGACATCATCTCCTCAGGTTTCCTAACTTTATCCTTGACAGGAGCCTGTTGGAAAGTATCACAAGAGGAATGATTTTCACTGAAATTAGATTCTTCTTCAGTCTCAACTTCTACAGAGTCAGCTGCACACAGCACTTTAGACATATCTAAATTAGTATTCTCATTTAAAATAGAGCAATCTGCAGCATTTCTAGATTTAAGAGTATCAGATGGTTGATGTGAAATTATTTGAAATTCCTCAGAATTTTGTTGATGCTCTTCTTCAGGCACAATGATGTTTTTGGACGTGTCTGCAGAACCTGCTGCCACATTAGCAGAGTTCAGGTAAGACTGCCTTTTCATTTTGTGTTTCTCTGTTGCTGCGTGCCTGGTCATCTCGCGACGAGTCACTGCGTAGTAATCGCATGCCATGCAATAAAACTCAAACTCTTTTGTATGTTTCCGTTTTACATGCAGCTCTAGAGAAGCAGAGGAGTGAGCATTAAACTCACAGTGCACACATTTATTCTCACCTGTGCCTGTAACATCTCTCTGGGAGTACACATCCCCCTGCTGGACGAGGTCCTCTGGCTCTAGAGATACTTGCTCCTTTTTATCAAGAAGATGCCTGTTAACTTCTCCATCTAGAGAATGAAATACATTTTCAACTTTGGCTTCAACTGAGTTTCCATGATCTGCCTTTTGAAAGGCATGGGACTCAGCTGGTTTGTTAGCATGTTCATCTGACATGGTCATTGCTGAGCCAGGATTCTTTTTTCCAGCTTCAAGGCCACCCCCTTCAGGGCCAACAATGATATCTGAACTGTGTTTTCCACTTGCTTCTATTTCTACCCGTCCTTTATGTTTCTTGGTAGCACAATGACGTTCCATATCTCCCTTAGTTACAGTGTAATACTTACACACTTTGCATAAATAACTATACTGGTGACTGTGTTTTCGTCTAATGTGAACAGTCAAGTTTGTAATACTAGAGGCCAAAAGACCACAGTGTGAACATGTCCGTGAGATGTTACCTTTAGATCTCCCTCTCTTTGAAGTAGTGGTCAAAGCTAATTCATCATCTTTGGTGCTATCACCAGACTGTGACAGTTCCTTAGGCATCAGTATGCCCTTCTCAAGATAGGAATGCTCTTGTAATTGCACACCTACATGGCCTTCAATCCTTCCACTTCCAGAAACATTAAACTCTTCTTTTTTATCATTTGCACCTATACATACCCTTTCAATACATTCTTCAAAGCTTAAGCCAATATTATTTTTCTTAGCATTTTCAAGATGCTTGCTTCTTTTAATGTGCTTCTCCATTCCTTCTTTGCTCAATGAATAAAGATTACAAGCTTTACAAAGAAAATGATAGTCCTGACCATGTCGAAGCTTTATATGTCTCGTGAGGACAGTAGAAGATCTTGTTTTATAAAAACACTTCTTACACTGAAACTGAGGCTTACTAGAATGCCTCACTTCATTACCATGGCTTACCCTGGACTTCACAGGTTCTTCCTGAGCCACTTTTCCTGAGTCATCCATAGACTCTTTTGCATTTTCTGATTCTAAAGTACTTAAAGGTAAAGTCTGTAAAACCAAATCACTGTTAGATGACTGCGAAGTCTTTGGTTGAACCAATGAACTAATATGCTTCTCGGTGGTTTTGTGTTCTTCCATGTCTTTTTCAGACAAAAAGAACAGACTACAAGGGGTGCAAAGAAAATCCATATTATGCTTTTCCTTCATGTGGTCTCTAAGATTCATTTCATCCAAGGATGTAAATGAACAACACTGACAACTCAAGACAAAAGCAGTTTGCTGATGCTGGTGACTGTGCAAATGTTCATCTAAGTCCCTCCTTGATATACTAGAAAAGTCACAAGTATGGCAGTAAAATTTCATCTCTCTGGCATGGCACCTTTTCACATGGATTTCCAAATCTGTCCTATTTGTAGCGACTTGCCCACAGTCTGTACAAGCACACAATGTCTGAGGGTCAGAAGCTGGCTTCACTGTCAGGGAGTCCAGCCTGGAGCCCAGAGGACAGATGCTCCCCCGACCCTGCTCCACCTCCTGAGTTTTTGAGGTAGTCATGCACAGTCTCTGCACACTGCTGCTCGCTTCCAAGTGTTTCAGCATTGACTCTGCATCATGTGTTTTCATCTGTGTTCTAAAGTGTTTCATAAACATCCTCTGAGTTTCACTTGTGCCTCTTTTAATTCCTAAAAGATTAAACCTTTTCTTTGCCTGGCCCTTCAAGGTAAAAGTGCTGCTTCGTCGACGAAAGCTATTACCCAACAAGAGAGTATTTCGCTCGGGTCTTGGCCTCGAGGTTACACTGATATCATGTGCTGCCTGCTGGGTATTTTTGGTAGATTCCAATTTCTCTAAGAGACCCTCTGAGGTTACTAAGGTGTCTAGTTTTTTACTCTGGTTTTCAGGATTCTGAGTTATACCAAGGGAAGTAACATTTTCTTCAACAATCTCTACTTCCTGTGACGAAGTATTTCTGGAAGGCATCATTTCAACAAGAAGCTGACTACTACTGCCACTTTGTTTAGAAATGCTTCCTGTCAAATCTGTAAATCTGCTTCCCACATTTCGTAATCCTTTTGAATCACTATTTTTTGCTATTGGTTTAGAAGTTCTTGGCTTGGAGCGAACATTTTTTGTTGCCATTGTACATGGTTTTTTAGGAAAAGGCTGTTTTGTTAAGATCTGTACAAATCCTCCACGAGCAGCCAGATTCTGACGACGGAGATGTGTTTTGCCAAGATAATGTGCATTCAACAGGTTTTCTTCTGCACACTGAAAACCACAAAGATCACAAGAAAAGACCTTCTGTGGCCCATGTGCTTGTTTGATATGCATATGTAGCGCTGAGCTGCTCTCTGCTTTGTGGCTGCAGTGACAACAGTTATGTTCCTTAGACTGTTGCATGTGAGACTCAGCATGTTTTTCCAAATCAGAGCATGAAGAAAACAAATGCCCACAGGTGCTGCACTTGAGAACTGTATCCACATTCCCAATGGTACAACTAACATTAACTTCTTTCAGGGGGAAAGGAGATTCTCTTTCCAGATCAAGGGAAACCATTTCCTGAGCAGATGTTTGTTCAATGTCTGTTTTCAGAGAAACAACATCGATAGTGCTAACATCGCGAGAAGGGGAGAGGGCATTCGGGAGACATGTGCCTCCAGCTGTGCAGTCGCTCAGGAAGGCCTTCTTCCCTGCTGCATCAACTGTGATACCCTCTTCTGTGGCTGAGCTTTCAGAAGTTTCTAATCTACAAACATCTTGCTTTCCAGATTTAAGGGGTTCTGCCTCATCTAATTTCCTACGTTTGGAAGCATGTTTATTATTGTCTTCTCCTATAACAACACTATCAAAGTTCGATGATTCTGAAAAACCTCTTTTGCTCGTAGAATTCTCAGGGAGACTTGCTATCATATCAGATACATGCCCATAATCTTCCTTATGGGATGAAAGCTTTGTCAAGTCTTGTGCTTCTTTGTTTATCATTTCATCCTCGTCATTTTCAGGTTTATTCTCACTATCCATCATTAATAAAGTGCTGATGATGCTTCTATCTAAGGTGGCTCACTGGCACTCATAACCTGTGAAGTAAACAAACATGGTATTAAATCTTGAATATAAAGACATACGTATTAGTCCAAAACTAGATGAAAAAGTATCATACAGTTAGCCTCAATGAAATGCCCTTTATACTGAGATGAATTTGATCACATGTCTAAAGCCTTTTATCAAGAAGTATGAAGTAGGATTTTAGGAACACCACTTTACCCTATTGTTGACTCAGGAAGAAATACCTGGTATCTTTGATAGAAAAAGTGATTTCTCAACAAACTCCCATACTTTCAATTCTCTGTACCAGTATACTTCAATTGACTGCCCTTCAAAAAAAAATACACACACAGAGAAGCTCTCCTTTCAAAATACATTTCAATGAGCTCCTACTCTGTGAAACGTATGAAAACAAAACTGCCGTGATTCAAGTCTAGAAGTGAGGCCTTCCCCTCCTTAATCCCCAAAAGGAGCCTAAGTCCTATATAAAAGAAACATAATTTTAAAACAATTATTTCATCCTTTTCTCCTAAAGCAAAGAGCTTTGCCATGATTTTTCTAAACATATTCCAATGAACAACATGTATAATCTCATTACGTATCACCATTCATGCTCAAGCTCTTTTACCAATGAAAAGCCACTTCTAGTCAAGCTGTCAATCATTAATTTCCTCAACTAACAGTCATTTTATATTGTCTGAAGGTTAATGGCAAAGGGAAATGTCAGTGGTAGAGTAGAATTAATGGAGTAAATTTTGAGGAAAAAAAGAATTTTATTGAATAAAATGCCTTGAAATCAATAATATTGATTTTATTTTTCATTATGCTATTTAATTCAATTAAAACATATCATTTTCTTTACTTTACACCATGATTGGAATTTTCAGCCAAATGCCATCTGATTTCATGTTAATAAAAAGGCATCAACATTTTATAGTCTCAAAGCTAATGACAACTATTTTAAACTATTTTAGCTATTTACTCCATAACATTGAAAAATCAAATGAAGCCTATTACTTTGATTCAGCTAAAATTAGGCAACAAAAATATACTTATAATGTAAGACACCAAAAGAATGAACAATAAGAGAAAAAAACAAGTAAACTGGACTTCATCAAAATTAAAAACTTCAAAAACACTGTGTTTCAAAGGTCGCTACCAAGAAAGTGAAAAGAAAGCCCACAGAATGGGAACACATTTCTGCAAATCAGATATCTGATAAGGGACTTGCATCTAGAATATATTTTAAAAGCTTTTGTAACTCAATAATAAATCAATTCAAAAATAAGCAAAGAATATGAAACACATTTCTTCATAGAAAATACACATAATTCTATGCATATGAAAACATACTCTACATTAGTAGTCACTAAAGAAATGCAAAACAAACCCGCAAGGAGATACCACTTCAAACTCACCGAGATCGCTATACTCAAAAAATCAGTTAACAAGTGCTGGCAAGAATGTGGAACAAGTGGAACCCTCACAACACCACTAATGGGGATGGAAAACAGTGCAGTCACTTTGGAAAACAGTCCACCAGTTCTTTAAACAACTAAACGTGGTGCTGGTATGCAGCCCAGTAATTCTACTCCTAGGTATACACCCAAGAGAGACGAAAATATGTATCCAACCAAAAACTTGTACACAAATGCTGATGGCAATATTTATTCATAATAGCCAAAAGGTGGAAACAATCCAAATGTTTATTAATAGATGAATGAATTGAGAAAATGTGATATCCATGCAATGAAATAGTATTCAGTCATAAAAAGAATGAAGTATTGGCCAGGCACAGTGGCCCATGCCTATAATCCCAATGCTTTTGGAGGCCCAGGAGGGAGGATAGCTTGGGTCCAGTAGTTTGACACCCGCCTGGGCAACATAGCAAGACCCCAACTCTACAAAAAATAAAAAATAATAAAGATTAGTGGCAAGTGCCTATGGTCCTAACTCTGGAGCTGAAGCAGGAGGATTCTTGAGCCCCGGAGTTCAAGGCTGCATTGAGCTATGATCACACCACTGCACTCCTGCCTGGGTGACAGAGACCTTGTCTCTAAAAATACAATACAAATAAAATTTCAAATGAAGTACTAATACATGCCACAATGTGGATGGCCTTAAAAACATTATCAAGTGAAGACCACATAGTATATAGATTCCTTTTTATATGAAATGTCTAGAATACAGAAATCTATATAGACAGAAAAGTAGACAGCCCTTGGTTTCTCAGGGCTGGAGGTAGGCAGGCAGAATGGAGGGTGACAGCTAAAGGGTAAGGGGTTTCTTTTTGAGGTGATAACGGTGTTTTAAAATGTATTGTGGTGATAGTTGCACACATCCATCAATAGATTATAATACTAAAATCCATTGAACTTAAAATATCTCAAAAAAGCTGTTAAAAATATATGAATTATCAAATATTATCTATAATGTACAAATATTTGAAAAACCATAGAAAGATAAATATACATAGTTTTATTGCACTTATAAGATATTCAACATTAGTTCAAATACATTCCTTCAGAATAGGTTCCAGAAATTATAAATTATATAAGAGTAGGTGTTTTAGGTGAAAAAACATCTCTGGTCAAGTAAGTTTAGAAAACTCTAGTTTATTAGCCAGCTGTGGTGGTGTGAACCTGTAGCCCCAGCTACTTGGGAGTCTGAGGTGGGAAAATTGCTTGTGCCTTAGAGTTTGAGGCTGCAATGAGTTACTACAGAACCACTGCACTCCAGCCTGGGCAGCAGAGTGAGAGCCTGTCTCAAAAGAAAGGAAAGGAAAAGGAAAAGGAAGGGGAAGGGGGAGGGGGAGGGAAAGGAAAACTGAACAAACAGTACTTTACCACAGGATTTCTCAGTACACAGGCGTTTCCCAATCTTATTTGATCACAGAACCCTTTGTTTATAAGGAATCAAGAGACTGGTGTTGCAATGGATCCTTAGGAAATGCTCTTTTGGCTGGACACAGTGGCTCATGCCTATAATCCCAGCACTTTGGAAGGCCAAGGTGGGCAAACCACTTGAGCCTGGGAGTTGGAGACCAGCCAGGGCAACATGGCGAATTCCTATCTCTAACAAAAAAAAAAAAAGAAAGAAAACAAAAAAAAACACAGAGAATGCTCTTTTCTATAAAACACTAATTTTCTATACAACATTTGAAATTGACAAGTAAAGGGAGGAAAGGAAGTAAGAAAGAATCATGCACCCATTTCAACACCTTCACTTAGTGCCTACAGTATGCCAAGTGTTCTTGCTTGTAGATGCTAGAAGTACAGCAAACGCCACCCAAAATCATAGTCCTGTGAGAGCTTACAATGTAACAGATAAGACGACAAAACCACACATTGCTTAAAGCAGATAAATTGTCCAAACCAGGGCAGCTGCTTCTGGTCAAAATCAAGTCACAGGGGCTGGATTTACTCTTATGCCTCAAGCAACTAAAGAAAAGTAAATTTCTCATTTCATTAAAAAGTAAATTTCTCATTTCACTCATATCACTAAAAAGTACGAAGCAACAGTGCAAGAGAGTTGACATCAGACACCAAAGGATAGTCATTCCTGAGACAAACACACCAGGTGAGCCCGGCTTACTGCCTGAGAAAGTACACAGACCACAGCACAAGGAGGGGCATTGTAAGTTGAGGGCAAAATAAAGGAGACGAGAAAGGTGCAGAGAAAAAGAGGCCCAGAGATCTGCAGAGGTGACCTCCCAGGAATCCCTATCAAGATACAGAGCCCCGGGCTGGGGCATGGTGGCTCACGCTTGTAATCCCAGCACTTTGGGAGGCTGGGACAGGCAGATCATGACCATCCTGGCCAGCATGGTGAAACCCTGTCTCTACCAAAAATACAAAAATTAGCTGGATGTGGTGGTACACACTTGTAGTCCCAGGTACTCAGGAGGCTGAGCAGGAAAATTGCTTGACCCCAAGAGGTGGAGGTCACAGTGAGCTGTGATGGCGCCACTGCACTCCAGCCTGGCGACAGAGCGAGACTCCGTCTAAAAAAAAAAAAGAAAAGAAAAGAAAAAGATACAGAGCCCTGCTATCCTTCCAGCAAGATGCCTCATGTCCCTTCACAGTTGATCCCTGGTAACACCAACCCTCCATCACACAATCAATGTTCAGAATTCTTCCACAATAGATGAGTTTTGCCTGGTCTAGTAAAATGGAACCACGCAATATGCTCTGTGGCGGAAGAGAGGTCTGGCTTCTTTGGCTCAGCCTGACGCTTTTGCTGCATGTGTGAGTAGTATGTTCCATTTCACTGCTGGGTAGGAGTACTCAATAGATGTACCACAATTCTGCTGACAAGACATTAGAGCTGTTTCCTTTTGTTGCTATTACAAGAAAGTTGACAAGTATTCTTAGTTCAACAAATATGTACTGAGCGTCTACCAAATGAAAGGGACTGTAGTGATATGAACGCACTCATGCACTGGGATAATATTCTGTGGGAGCCACATGACACACACCAGTGACCTCAATACAAGGCCACACATGATCATGTATACGATACAAAGATCTACAGCAGTATACATGAGCAAGAATATTCACGTGTTTTTACAAACATATTTTTTCATTCTTTTGTGTACCAATCAAGGAGTGGTACTGCTGGGTTATAGGGTAGATGGAGGTCCAACTTTATGAGAAACTGCCTGACTGATTTTCAAAGTGCCTGTACTGTTTTGCATTGCTACCAGCGATTTATAAAAATTCTGTTTGACCCACACCCTCACCAACATTTGATATCAGTCTTTTAAGTTTTAGTCACTCTAGTGCGTATGGTTTTAATCTCCATTTCTCTGATGGCTAGTGATTGCATTGAATACTTTTTAATGTGCTTTGTTAGTCTTTTGGCTGTTTCTTAATTTGGTTGTTTTATTATTGACCTGCTTATGTATTCTGGATATAAATCCTTTGTTAGATATATGTTTAACAAACATTTTCTCCCTTTTCATTTGATTAATGGTGTCTTTGATAAACGGAAGTGTTAAATTCTGATGAAATCCATGCTTTTTGTATTATGGTTATTTATGTGTCTCGTTTATTTTCTGTCTCTCCATGCTAGACTGTAAAGGCATGATTTATTTTATCCAGCCATATATCCCAAGAGTCTAGAACAGTTCCAAACACTTGTAAGGTACTAGAATGAATGAATGTCTCATTGTGATATAAGAAATATCTAATATTTAAGTATTTACAGATGAAATTAAAAAATGCCTGCAATACACTTTAAAACAGTCCAGGAGAGGGGCATAGTGAAGTTATGTAATAATGATTAAAGCTGAGTAACAAGCACATGGGGATTCATTATATTATTCTGTCAACTTTTGTATATGTCTATGTCTATATATATAAATATATAAAAATATAATGTTTAAAAATATCTGAAATAGAAGTTCTGCTTAAAAACATTTTAATGCTTAGCCTAAAACAGCAGGAATTCCCTTTCAATGCCCAGTCTAACCACCTCTTCGTCTGCAAACACTGCTGCAATACACAACTGTCCCTTTCACTAGGCACCAGCAGGAGTTCCATCTTCCAAATACATGAAGAGAACACACAACACCACATTCCTTAAGGAAGACACACACACACACAAACACACACACACACACTCTTGCTTGGAGTGAACATTCTGTTGAGAGCATCTGACTCATATTTTTACAGACAAAAGAATGACAACTACATGAATGCACAGAAGCAAAATAATGAGATCCTTAATCTTCTAAACAATGGCTCCAAAAATTCTAAAACAAAAGGAAAAAAGTTTCTACATATGTTATTTCACAATGAATTTCTAAATTAATAAAATAACCCAACATCTCAACATATTAAGAAATAACAACAAACATTCAACAAATAAATACTGAATGCCTACCACATGAAAGGAACTGTAGTGATACAAATGCACTCATGCACTAGGATAATATTCTGTGGGAGCCACATGACACACACCAGTGACCTCATACAAGGTCATACATGATCACGCATATGACACAAATCAAAATCTACAGCAGTACACACGAGCAAGGAATCATACTTCCAAGCACAATATTTAACTCAGAGAGCAAAAGTATCATTTGAGCCTAACCTTGAGAAAACTAAAACTTTTTTCTTTTTTTTTTATTTTTTACAATTTTTTTTTTATTGCATTTTAGGTTTTGGGGTACATGTGAAAAACATGCAAGGTTGTTGCATAGGTGCACACGTGGCAGTGTGATTTGCTGCCTTCCTCCCCTTCACCTATATGTAGCATTTCTCCCCATGCTATCTCTCCCCAACTCCCCACCCCCCGCTGTCCCCCCCACTCCCCCCACAACAGACCCCAGTGTATCGTGCTCCCCTCCCTGTGTCTATGTGTTCCCATTGTTCAACACCCGTCTATGAGTGAGAACATGCGATGTTTGATTTTGTGTTCTTGTGTCAGTTTGCTGAGAATGATGGTTTCCAGGTTCATCCATGTCCCTACAAAGGACGCGAACTCATCGTTTTTGATGGCTGCATAATATTACATGGTGTATTATGTGCCACATTTTTCCGGTCCAGTCTATCATCACACTACCAGACATCAAACTATACTACAAGGCTACAGTAATCAAAACAGCATGGTACTGGTACCAAAACAGAGATATAGACCAATGGAACAGAACAGAGGCATCGGAGGCAACACAACATATCTACAACCATCCAATCTTTGACAAACCTGATAAAAATAAGCAATGGGGAAAGGATTCCCTGTTTAATAAGTGGTGTTGGGAAAACTGGCTAGCCATATGCAGAAAGCAGAAACTGGACCCCTTCCTGACACCTTACACTAAAATTAACTCCAGATGGATTAAAGACTTAAACATAAGACCTAACACCATAAAAACCCTAGAAGAAAACCTAAGCAAAACCATTCAGGACATAGGCGTAGGCAAGGACTTCATGACCAAAACACCAAAAGCATTGGCAACAAAAGCCAAAATAGACAAATGGGACCTAATCAAACTCCACAGCTCTGCACGGCAAAAGAAACAGTCAATAGAGTGAATCGGCAACCAACAGAATGGGAAAAAATTTTTGCAGCCTACCCATCTGACGAAGGGCTGACATCCAGAATTTACAATGAACTAAGACAGATTTACAAGAAAAAAACAAACAAGCCCATTCAAAAATGGGCGAAGGATATGAATAAAACTTTTTTCTTTTGTTGAGCGGGCAAGAAGAAGAGAGCGATTGGGCAAATCCCTATAACACAAACTATGGGCACATAAGAAAGCTCTCAGCCATGCAAAGGGCCACAGCACTGGCTTCTAACACAGACTAACTTAGAAAACTGGCAGCTGGTCGACCCGGCCCAGATCACAGAAGGCTCCATATTAAGAGCTGGATTTTATTCAATGGTGCCAGTGGGGAGTCACTGAGACACAACACTGCTTTAGGAAGATTAAGTTTTCAAAATGCAAGACATACTGAAGGCAGAGACAGTCAGTCTAAAGGCAGAAAGAGCTCACTGTAAGAATTTAAGTTATACAGTCCAGACCTAGAATGACATCAGTAAGCTGGGATGCAGAGTGGTTTAACAGTATCTCAGAGTCATATAGAAGTGATTCAGCAGGTGAGAAAGTTTATGCTGATGTAAAAATTGTTTTTAACTCACTGGGAAAGGTTACTAGAACAAGTAACTCTGTTGGCATATTACCAACAGAGCCGGAAAGGGTCTTTTTTAAAAACAATTCAAAAATCATCCAATTGGGACAGTTTAAGGGCTCATTTTTCTGAGGCAGATTTCATGTCATTCACTCGACAAACATACCATGAACCAGAAAGCCCCTCTGATTCTGTCCGGAACAAAGTGAAAACAGGCAGGTAACTCACTGCTAGCTCTCAGAGGAAGGCGTTATCTCCTTCCTTTCCCTCTCTAAGTACCAATGCTTGCAAATCAGTGAAGAAGTAGAATAAGCCTCAGATTTCTTCCCACAGTAACGTTTCAAGATTGAGAAGACCTGGCAAGTATCTAGACTAAAATAATGGGATTTGTTATTAAAGCCAGTCTTCTTAAAGTGTTACATTTCCTATTCAATCGTCAATTCCCATTCAACACCCCTCTTCACTGTGCCACCAATAATCCCCAAGTATCCATCTTACCCAAACAATCAAGCTGTTGTTCCTTAACTATAAATATAAGTTACATGTAGCTTTATGATCTTCATTTTTACCTATAAATTATTAATTCACCCAGAAATTGTCACAAAAGAAATCCATGCTGAAATTGTTCTCTGCCTATGAAGAAAAGAAAATGTTTCAAGAAAGAACTCAAAATACTTTTTGAGAACAATAATAAAACAAATGAAGCGCAGCCTTCTGATGACACCTGCTGGCCGCTTCTCACAGGACTTTTCTTTCCGCGTATTAAAGAAGGTATTCTGGGAAGAATTTGAGAATCAATTATTTCAGTCAAATGAAACCATTTCCTATACTAGGGCAGCATGCATGACATTTTTCCCCTCATTTTTGTCCTTTTGTTCCACTATTCACCCATTTTGATCTCTCATTTCTCTCTATACCTTTCTTCTTCCTGAGGAGTATCCATGAAGTGAGCTGCAGCTCTGGCTCTGGAACTCTCTCATGTGCACACACTCATACTCACATGCACGCCCACTCATACTCGCACTCACACATGCAGTCTCACACATGCACTCACACTCAGACTCAAATGCAGTCTCACTCACATGCACTCACACTCAACATGCATCACACTCACATCCGCACTCACACATTCACAGACACACGCACTCACACTCAGACTCAAACGCAGTCTCACTCACATGCACTCACACTCAACATGCATCACACACTCACACCCGCACTCACGCATTCACAGACACACAGACACACACGGACTCACATTCACATGTACACACACGCATTCACACATACACTCACATATTCACAAACACTGACAGACACATGGACACATTCACACTAATACACACATTCACACTGACATGCACTCAGATACACGCACACTCACACACTGACACAGATACACATCTGCACTCACACATGCACTCATTCACACGTACACACATGCACACACACATGCACTCTCACATTCACAGGCTAACAGACACACACATTCACACTGAGATACGCACGGAGATACATACACACTGACACACAGACAGAGATATACACATGCAGTCACACGCATTCACAGATACATTCACACAGACACTAAAACGCTCATAGGATTCACACACCCACACACTCAGACTCACACATTCACAGATACACCCTCACATGTACCCACACACATCAGATATATTCACAAATTCAGACAGACACTGACACAATGACACACGTACTCACACTCTCACTGACACACATACATGCATTCACAGATACTCTCACACACACAGACAAACACCGCTATGATGATACCATAAAGAACCCATCCTCAGCCAGGCACAGTGGCTCACGTCTGTAATCTCAGCACTTTGGGAGGCTGAGGCAGGCAGATTACCTTACGTCAGGAGTTCGAGACCAGCCTGGCCAACATGGAGAAACCTCATCTCTACTAAAAATGCAAAAATTATCTGGGTGTAGTGGCAGACGTCTGTAATCCCTGCTACTCGAGAGGCTGAGGCAGGAGAATCGCTTGAACCCAGGAGGCGGAGGTTGCAGTGAGCCAAGATTGCGCCATTGCATTCCAATCTGGACGACAGAGCGAGACTCCGTCTCAAAAAAAAAAAATAAAAATCCTCTCCCATCCTTCCCCATCTCACCCTTCGCTCTTCCTAGATTCACCCACATTCATCATGCAGGCAATGTGGCTTTGTCACCAGGCCCACAGTTACTTCATGAAGGGTAAGTGTAACAGGGCATGTATGCATACACACACGTATGAAAACCCCTTAGTGGTCTTTTGTTCTTTCTCTTTGGGGAGTCCAAAAAAAGGACGAACCCCAGAAGTGATGACTGCCCTCTGGCAGGGATTCTCTGCTCCTCACAGAGCAAGGCTGGCCAGGCAGGGCTGCCCACAAGCTCCCTATGAGCTGCAAGGGCAACAGCTGAGCAAGGTCAGAGTCAACGGAAACTACTAGACCACTTGCATCTCCTTTATCTATCACTTCAGCTGACTTCCTGTTGAAAATGTGTCTTCCCCTTATAGTATTACCTCATTTAATAAACAGCCACCAAGTCCATGCGTAAAGTCAGCTTAATATTAACTGTAGTTATGAAACCCCATGTGTACAATCTGAGGGTAACTAAAGGATGCTGCACTCCAACCTCTCCTCACCAGTCTCCTCCCAGCAGAAATGTCACTTTATAACAGAGATCACAAAATCAAGTATCTCACCCCACAAAGGAAAAAAAAAAAAAACTACTCTTCCATGAAAATGTACAACTGCAAGTTGTGCAAACTCATCTATGAGAAGAGAGTATACAACACCCTAAAAGCCCATTCACTAGATAACATCAGAGGCAATTTTACCACACGTGGATGTGTAATAGGGTCTGGCTTCTTCACAACAGGACTAACACAGAAACACTGCGGTCCACGAAACCCACCTCCTCACGGTCCTGAGAACAGGCTAGAGCACATTCCTAACTTACACATTTGTAAAGTTGTTCATTTTTCTACCCAGGAAAATGCCTTCGGGTGGTTTAAAATGAATTCTCTGAATTCCGTTTAAAGGGTGAAGCCCAATTCCCTTCCTCTTGAGTGTGGACCTGTTTGTAAGGGACAGAAAATGGTGGAAGTGAGGATGTTGCATGCTGGAGACGAAGTCCTAAGAGGCCCTGTGCTTCCTGCATGCCCTCCCCTAGGGTCAGTCTGTCCAGCGCAAGCCAGTACCATGCAGCAAGGCCGTATGAGCAGCTGTGGGGAGGCCCACCGGGCGAGGAAATGCGGCCTCTGACTCAGAGCCAGTGAGGAGCAGGGGCTCCTGCCAATAGCCAGAGGGGAGTGAGCCGTCTCGGTAGCACATCCTCCAGCCCAAGAGAAGCCTTCAGAGGACAGCAGCTCCTACAACATCCTACCTGCAGCCACGGACAGACCTGGAGCCAGAAGCACCCAGACAAGCCCACTCTCAAACTCCTCACCCACAGACACTGACAGATGATAAAAGCTTCTTGCTTTAAGCAACTGTTTTGGCCAAATTGGTTATGTAGCGATAGGTACTCTTAAAGGACCCTTCTCTCTCCTTTCTATCTGTCAAAGATATGGCTCAAGTTCATACCCCCTTTGTATATTTTTTATATATATTTCCTTTCCCATTCGCTTCAACCCTTAACAAGAATTTTCTGTACTAGTACAACAGTATTAAGGCACACAGGAGGATGTCAAGAAATTTTAACTGAAATATTTATATGAAATTCATATCAGAGGCAGAATTGCTTTCGAACTATTTTAAAGCTTTAATAAAATGACATTTATATTTGTATCTCTCCCACTACCAAAATCAGATTTGATCCAGCTTTCAATAAAAAAGTGATACAAGAAAAATCAAGATTAATTAAAGAGCTAACTAATACAGTTAATAGGCAGAAGTGGGGATGGTTAATGGGTACCAAAAGTGGGGAAGAATAAGAACTAGTATTTGATAGCACAACAGGGTGACTATAGTCAGTAATCATTTAATTATACATTTTAAAATAACTTTATAATTGGATTGTTTGTAACACAAAGTGCAGATGATTGAAGCGAGGGATACCCCGTTTTACATGATGTAGTTATTACTCACTGCTTGCCTATACCAAAACATCTCATACACCCCATAAACACACACACCTACTATGTACCCACAAAAATTAAACATTAAAAAAAAATGAGATATGGTAGGGTGAGCTTTAAATTTATATTTCTATGGAAATAGGGGGAATATCTTAACATTTCCTGAAAAATCTGCTCAATTTGGATGGAGGCATTTATCAAACAGGCCCCTAGAATCTACTTAGCAAGGGGCCTGCCTTGGAGGTAACTAATCATGTATTCCTTCCCAGCTTGGCTCAGACATTTTTAGCAGCCTACAATTCTCATAGCCATAGCCCCAAACCTACATAGTACACACATGTAGAGCCACAGGTCATCACAGCTGAATGAGTCACAACCCTCTGGCCTCTTACACTACATAAGTCTCGCACCTTCACCTGGCAGGAGGCCTTCAAGTTCAGAGGCCTCTGTTCATGGGACGTGGACCTGAGCAAATCCCACCTCCAAAGTATCCTGCATGCCACACTGAGCTTGACCCTAGAAAGAACTTTCTCCAGCCAGAGTCCAAGGGTACCTTGAAGGCAAAGAGGCTAGAACTACATGCTCCCACGCCCAGGTGGTCAGAGTATAGTAAAATTCTCACTCAAGTCAGAATAGAATATTGTTTGTATTCCAGAGGACACACATGTTATATATCAAATATCCAATTCAATTTTGCCTACAAGTTGTTGAAATATTTCCTTAATGCTCAAAATGAGAGCTAAGACAATCACCAAAAAACCATACTGACAGGGATCGAACCATAGGGACCAAAACAGAATAGGCAGACCATCATTTCTTTCATTATCAAAGATTTCCACCTATCCAGCACTCTTCACGCTGATGTACTACCAGCTTTATAAAGCAAGAAATCAAATTTGGCCTGCAAAATTAGCACAGCCATCTCACCTGGCAATCTCTTTTTTTAAAACTTTCCTATATTCCAAGCACTATTTTCCAAATACACTAAATTGATCCAGTAATAAAATTAATTGTATGACAACCTTATATCAGCCATCTCTGACAAATATATCTTTTGTACTCAGAGATATTTATCCAAAAAAACTGAAATTTAATATCTCTCCATTCAAAAAGTATTTTTAAAACCAGTGTTTTGTTGGCATTTCCATCTAATTTTTTTTTTTAATTATTGGGACAGAAAAACAGGGAACAAGAGAAAGAAATGGCAACTCTATGAGTTAAACAGAAAGTGAAAAAATTCAATGCCATTAGAAGCAGACACCTAGGATCGTTTGGATCTTATGCCATTTGAAAAAGGTTGTTTTATTATCAATGTAACTAATCACAATGAAACCATCTCGTACAACTAAAGACATTATAATGAATTTTCTTTACAGCTACAGAGAAATGGGATTTGCTGTTTCACATCAAATAGAACAGGCTGTATAAATTCTTCTTCCTATTTATTGTAAAATATAATCTCATCTATAAAATCAGTCATGAAATTATTAAAACTGAAACAACAGAATTTATATCCTTTACTTAATTTAGTTTAAACGGTCTATTCACTAAAAAAGGTAGGGGGAGGTGACATGTGATAGAGCCCCTCCTTTCTCATTAAGTGTTTCCATTAGACCCTTTATTTTCAAGAATTTATAAAGCAGCCATAAAAAAAGCATTCCAAGATAAAAGTTAGTATACGTTCCTTAAATTTTCCTTTCATCTTTTTCAAAAGACAAGAGAATAAAGTATATAACATATGAATGTCAAGGAAAGCCAGGAGAATTAGGAGGATAAAATTAAAGAAACATAATAAATTTACAGTGAAAATGTTTAACACTTTTGAGAAAGAACATTACGCTTCAGTAAAGAGGCCATGGCTTTCATTCCAACTGTACCAATAATAAGCTGTAGGACACAGAGCAACTCAGAGAACTTGGCTGAGCCTCCGTTTCCTAGTTTGTACAGTGAGAAAGAGGGACTAAGATTCCTCAATTCAACAAGAAAATATCTTCCCAATATTAAGGAGTTGTTGAACACTCAAAAAGTAGAAAAAAAGTATCTTAATAATGGATTTGGTTTTTGTTCCAGGAAATACTGGAAAAAAATAGTATTAAAATAAACCACTGTTCTTGCTTAGATTCACCAGGTCCATGAGAAGAAATGGAACACAATGGCTCATCAAAGAACTGCAGGGGATAAAAGACAAAAACTACTAATTTTGGACAAAATCTGAAAAGTACTGTAATTCTAAAGTCAATAAGCTAACATATGATATAAAACTATCAAGCCTTAAGATGTATGGAACATAAGGCTGGGCGCGGTGGCTCACGCCTATAATCCCAGCACTTTGGGAGGCCGAGGCGGGTGGATCACGATGTCAAGGGATCGAGACCATCCTGGTCAACAAGGTGAAACCCCGTCTCTACTAAAAATACAAAAAAAAAAAATTAGCTGGGCATGGTGATGCGCGCCTGTAATCCCAGCTACTCGGGAGGCTGAGGCAGGAAAATTGCTTGAACCCAGGAGGCGGAGGTTGCGGTGAGCCGAGATCGCGCCATTGCACTCCAGTCTGGGTAACAACAGAGAAACTCTGCCTCAAAAAAAAAAAAAAAAAGCATTTCCCCTAAGATGCCCTAAGATGTATGGAACATAAATTATTAGCTAAAAAACTTTAGTATTACATTTTTTAATGGATATAGTTCTATCCAAGTCCATTTGTATAATAAGGTTAATAGTTCTTTTCCTCTCCATGGTAAAATTGTAAGTAATCTTTTTCTCCTCTTCTTGGCACTTTTCTATACTTTCCAAAATATATTACTTTGAGGGGAAGAGGTGACTGAGTGGGAAGCTTTAAAAAAAATCTCTACACGTTATTGAAGTAATAAAAATAATGACTACTCTCAATTAAGAAAAAAAAAAAGCAAGTCCTTAGATGGAAATACATTTATGACTGAGGTCCTCGGACTAAACTCAGAAACAAAACTCCACAAATGAAAGTCAGAAGGTGACTTGCTGTAACAGTCAGAGATCCAGGGATCCAATTTGGTCACTTATCTACACCAAGAAAGTTACCTTTGGTTCACTGGACCTCACATTAAATACTCAAGAATGGGCAACTGGGAAGTTGCAGGGAGGATGGCCAGTTAACAAGGAACACACCCAGCATGGAGATCTTGGTCTTTAATATTATTCCCCACTAAAAGTCCACTGGGAATTCCAAGAAATGGCTGATTCCAGGGCTGGGGCAAGGTCGGCACAAAATAAGCTTGGAGCACCTAACGGCAGAAAGTGGGGAAATACTTTAAAGAAAAACAAGATAACACAAAGACATAGGACCAGCTTGACGGGGCTTCCCACTGGCCAAATCTGCGACAATTTCAGCACTCAAATAATGCAGTCCCATTAAACCATTACAAGTAGGAATGAATAAGCCCAGTTCAACGACTGAATGATAGGCAGTTGGAGGGACGGATGGAAAGACGAGTGGGGAGAGAGGAGCAAAAGGATGGCTCTGTTTATAGAAGAAGGCTGAGGGCCAACTGGTAAATATGGAGGGAGTGCTGGAGATAGAAAAGCATATTGGCAAAAACTGTATCTAGCAAGAATCATCAAGGGAAGTTAACTCTAGGGAGGACGTTTTAGATTTGGAGCCAAACGCCTACACAGTGTTAAAGCATCGCCCCAAAACCTGCTTATTAATTACAAGGGAAAAACAAACTCAGTAACTGTCCAGTGGATAAAATGGCACACGTTGCAGGATCAAAATCAACATCCTCAACGAAGGCCAGATGGACACGGTGTGTCTCCAGACGTGACCCCTTGAGAAAGGCATAACATCACCTATGCATTACTGTAGCCAATAAAACCTCCAGCTAATGAAGAGGAAACAGCAGACAACACAAAATGAGGAGTGTGCGAGGAATAATTATTGTTTAGAGAAAGGAAAAAAAAAAGGTGGAGAGGACTGCATTCTTCAAAAATGTCAGAAAAGATAGAGAAAGGCTTTATAAAAATATATAAAGAAAGGCTTCATATAAAAGTATTCCAGATTAAAGAAGGCTAAAGATACATGAATTGCAATGTCTGTTCTCAGACTGGATCCTGGGCTGGCAGGAGGAAAATGCTATTAAGGACATCTTAGGCCAACTGACAAAAAGCACCAATGTGAATGTATAAAACTGAAAATAGCACCAGAGTCATGTAAGAGAAAAATCCCTATTCTTAAAACATGTAGACTGAGTGTTTATGGGTAAAGGGTCACAATGTATTTAAATTACTCTCAGTGGTTCAGGAGAGAAAGTAAAGTGTGTGGATGTGGATGCACGTGGTGGGGGAGACAGTGTGGACGTGAACAAGCAAGAATGGGAGGAAACAACAAAGCAAATGGGGAAACGCAACAACAGGGGACTCAGGATGAAGGTTATGCAGGTGTCCCAGAAACACTTTCTAGTTTTATTCGTGCATTTTTTAATAAATTTCAAATTGCTTCCAAATAAAAAGTGAAAAAAACAAAAAATCAAAACGAGGGTAGACGGGTGGAGGGAATGGGCTGGCTTTGTGTATATGACTTACAAAGACCTCTACAACATCTCTAGAAACTGTCAGAAGAGTCAGAAGAATATAAATCTCCCTAAAAGCGACAAAGTTTTTCTTAGACCTGACAAAACCTCTACTCCACTTAACAGTTCTTAGTCCCCAAGAAGACATCAAGGAATCCAAAAAGCTTTATCTTCAACTGAAGGTTTACTGAAAATTATACCCTTCCTAGTACAGCTTTGTCTCTGTACTAAGAAGTTTAACTCCTTTGCCATTTGAATCTGTCAATTCCTGTCCACTGTGGTGGACACCAGCCTTAAAACAGAGTCCTGAGTGACACTAATACAAACAGAATGTTACATCTGAAAGGACTGCATGGGGTTTTTTCCATTACTGGCAAAACTGGTTAATGTATGCTGCATTCAACAGTATCAGCCATCGAGGAAAGGTAACCGTTCCTCTTGTTCCATTAAAATTTAAACAATTAAAACTATACTAGGGGCTGGGCGCAGTGGCTCACACCTGTAATCCCAGCTACTCGAGATGCTGAGGCAGGAGAATCACTTGAACCCGGGAGGCGGAGGTTGCAGTGAGCCAAGATCACACCATTGCATTCCAGCCTAGGCAAAAGCAAAACTCCATTAAAAAAAAAGAAAGGCAGTCCTTTCCCCATTGCTGGCAACCTTTCACAGATGGCATCACAAGTCTTCAATTACTTATTTTCACACATGAATAGTGGCCCCCTTCAGATTCCATGTCTAAGCAAATATCGCAGTCTAATAAAATGGCCTAACTCTATAATAGTACTCTTATATATTCTGAAGAACAGACAACAGAAATGTTACATGGGAAGAAGGAAAACCATAGAATATGAATTTTCTTCAAATCCATAATCTGCCATTCCTTTTAGATTTGGATACAGTGGCTAGAACCAACCCAATAAGAATTTAATGCCCTCGCATATAACTGCTTTAATACTTTAACTTTAAAATGGCTCAAACATGATAAAAGTTTTTATCTCATTCTTGAAAAGGCAGGTATTCCTTGTCAGCAAACGTTCTGCTTCAATCTGTGATTTAGAGATCCAGGTTCCTTCCACCTTGAAGCCCCTTCCACCTTGAAGTCTTTGAGCTTTCTCATTCCTTGCATCCAGCTGACAGAACAAAGTAAGCATGAAAGAGGCGGCTGGCTCATTGTTTCTTAACAGCCTTGATGTGAAAGTGGTATCTATCACTTCCAATCATCTCTGCTTAGCTGCAAGGGAGTCTGTAAAACATAACCTGGAATTGTGCAAAGGGACGAAATGAAGTAGGGTGGACAGCTAGCCATCTCTGCCACACGTCACTCCAAAAATTATCATGTTGCTTGTCATTCTGCCATACATGAAGGCTTTTAGCCTGTACAAGACTTATGAAAACCTTTTTCTCAGAAATGCAACTGGAAAAGCATCCCTAGTGCTATTACTTCGACATTTGTAAAATAAGAGAATTACAGACAATACCAATCATTTATAAACCTCGCTAATCATAAAAAATATGAAATCTCTAGGTCTTACCCATGAAAAGATTCTGATTAAGAAAGTCTGGAGCAGAGACAAAAATCTGTACTTTTTTAAAGAGTTCCCTGGTTGATTCTAATGAACCAGATTTGGGAACAACTGGACTAAAATCTCTCCTAACTCTTCAAAAAAACGAATGTCCACTTACTGCATATTTACCAGACACAGTGCTGAGGTGAAGAAAAGGAGAAGGGAAAGAAGTGTGTGTGTACTGGGGGCAGGAAGCGATAAATCAATCAGGAAAAAGCAGACATGCACTATACTTAATAGGGCTATCACACAGGGACTCCAAAGACATTGACCTCCATCATAATTTGCCACATAAAATTATCCTGAATGCCACTTTTAACAAACATAGCTCTGACCTACCACCTTGAAATCCTAGGGTGTTACAGTGAAATATAGTAAAATACTACCCATATTGAAAACTAGATTTTGTACCCTGAAGATTCTTAATAAAAATCATTTGATCCCCTTTTTGGAAGCTGTAATTTCTACTCCCTATTCTTTCTAAGCTATTTTTAAAAGTACATTACTACCTTAGTTAAAATTATAATGGTTTTGAAATTATATTTTAAATTAACATGCACTCCTATAACTGCTATTCCTCATTTTATAATGGATCCAATAATCATATATCAAATTCTGATCCATAATTCACAATCAAGAGAAATCACAAGTGAATTACACACTTCCATTGAAGAAGTCTGTTGTTTGTTCTAGGTTTAAAACACTAAGTTTCCATTATATTTAATAACTGAAAAGCATGCTGGGCTTTGGTTACATTTGATGATTAGACTGGCATTACTCCAACCATGTTAATTCTTTTCCCTATTAGGCTTCTTATTACCTTGTTTTTCTTTAAAACAACTACGTGGGTTTGTTTAATGGGAAAAAAAAACACAGCATATAAGGGAAAATTAAAGAGAAGTATGAACATCAAATACACTGAAAAGCACTGAGAATTAAAATTGAGAGTTGCTAAATTTAGCAAAATGTAACTGAAACTACAAGAGCTGAAGTACCTCAAATCTGTTTAAGAAACCTATGTTCTCTATTTGCCCATAAGGGATCTCCTAGAAATACTACATGTGTATGAAACGCGGGCATCCTTGCCACAGAAGGAGTCTCACGGGCTGTCAACTTCTTAGTGAGGCGCCAATTCCACTAGAAAGTATGACATTATGTAAACTACAAATACTTGACGGTTCTCATGGTTTAGACAATTTCAGCAGTCAATATCAAAGAAAAATAGTAGTACTATTTGGATCCACAGGACAGGTAATTTCACTTCTAGAGTCATCTTTTTATTTTTCCTATACTTGTTAACTTTAAAGAGTGACTATCATATGATAGCTTAGGATAAGATTTACAGTAGAAGCAACCTTGATTTAAGAAAAGTTCCATAATATAAATATGACAAAACAAAGTTATAAAAGGCTAGAAAAAAAAGGCAAATGTTGATTCCCCAAATGTGCCCCCTCTTTTTAGCAAGAATTGCCTAAGCGAGTAAGTATGAGTTCCAGAATCTTATGGGATGTGAACTGAAAGATGCACTCCTTAGAAGTCACTTAGACTCAATATTCAAGACCTAAAATCAAAATGTGATTAATTACTTTTTATGCTTTAGGGACTAGTAATCTCCTAGAATGACAAAGTCATGTATACTGGTTTAAAAAAAACCTACTAAGAATTTTTTTTTAAAAAAGGAAGTAAATAAACCTTTTACCAGTCTTCTTTCACACTCCATTTATAGCATGATTTTTGTTTTCTGCCCTTTGGCTCTCTCAGACATACCATTTTTGTCTATGCTTGTCTTCTTCCTCTGACCCTGCATGGCAGTGATTCAGAGTCAGACTCCCTCTGTGCCTGATGTCCCTGTGCCCATGGACAAGGGACCTCTTCTACAAAGCAAGAATAACACCTTTAATAACACTTTTAATAATGCCCACCCCACAGAGTCACGGCAAGATGCAATCTTATTTTATTTAATGGCATATAAACTCAGTATGTCACGTGCTCAGATCAGTGCCTGGCACACAGTAGATGCTCAGTAAGTATTAACAACAATTATCATTTAATCCAGTCTTCTTCTTCCTATCTCTACTCCTGAAAGTCTTTACAGGAGGTGAGCTGAAGAGTTAAGTTCTCTTCACCTCCATCACATCTTTCTGATACAAACTGAAAAGTCCCTATGTAGATAGAGTATGCAAAATTAAAAAATCGTCAACTTTTTTATGATTTTGTTTTTGAGATATTTGGTATATACAAGAAACTACTTTCAATATGTGTAAAGTTGTTATGTAAAACATAACAAAATCCTGAGTGCAGGTAACAATTTAAGAAAAACAAATTATCTTTAATAACTTGTCCCTCTGTGTTCCTGTATCACCTTCCTTTTTACAGTTATACACACAGAACTTGAGTCCTGTATGCATCATTTACCTGCTTTTCTTTATTACTTTATCATATCTGTATTTCTAACAATCTACAACTTTGTTTTTGCATGTTTCTAAACTTTTAAACAGGGAAAGAACTGTGCATTTTTCTACAAGTAGCTTTTTTCCTCTTGAGATTATGTTCCAGCTGCGTGTTATCCTTGGTGATGAATGCAGCTAACATTCACCCAATCTCACTACTGTACAGGACTTCACTATAGGAATATGATACAATGCTGGCATCTGTTCTCCTCTGATGGACATTGCTCCCAGTCTTTCCTTTTACAAAGAGTATGACTGTGAGCATCCTTGCACATGTCTTCAGGCACTCATGTGCATGAGTTTCTCTAGGGTAATAGTTTTCACATTTTAGCATCACATTCCCTAGAGGGCTTGACATTCAGAAACCTGGCCCATCCTCAAAGTTGCTGATTCAGTAGGTCCACAGCAGAGCCCCCAAATTGCATTTCAAATAAGTTCCCAAATGATGCTGTGAAACAATTCCGAAACCACAGCTCCAAGATAAAGACAGAGTGGAATTAATGGGTCGAAGGATACACGTATCTCAACTTTACCAGATACTCTCAAGGGCAGCGTATCACTTTCCCACCAGCTTTATATAAGCATTCCAGTTGTTTTCTGTCCTCCCAATATTGTCAGACTTTTTACACTGTTGCCAACCTAATGTGTAAGAAACTATACACTCTTTGGTCCTAATTTGCATTTCCCCAATTACTAATGAAGTTAAGCATTTCTGCATTCAAATTCCTCTTCTGTGAAATGCCTATTTAGGTCATTTGTCCCCTTTTCTGTTGTTCATACTGATTTGTAGTCACCTTCTGGATACTAACCTTTTATCAGTAATATGTACTGAGTATGCCTATTCTCCCTGTGACCTGTCCACTTTCTTGATGGTTTTTCTTAATAAACAAGAGCTATCAATATTGTCAAACACTTTGATCTTTTCCTTTATGGTCTGTACCCTCTGTGATCTTTTTAAGACCCTCTTTCCTAAACCAGAGTCATACAACTACTGTCCTGGATTGCCTTCTGAAAATTTCATAGTTTGCCTTCTATATTTAAGCCTTTAATTGACCTGCAGTTGACTTTCATGAGTAATGTGAATTAACAACATATCCCACCCTGAGGAAGTTTCCTGTTTGGTAAAGACCACATATAACTTTAGAGAGGATACAAAAAGTGATGGAATATTGACTAGGCGTTAACCATTACCTTACTGAGGTTTATTCTGCTCTCTCATTGAGACAAACAAAAAATTGGAAAATTTCACATGAACATTTGGAAGGTTATTTGCAAACTGTAGTCAGACTATGATCCCCACTCACTACACTCCAGGAAGAAACCTTAAAAATGTCCAAAATAAATTAAGTCTTATTCTAAAAAGCTAAAGAGTTAAGCATTGGGAAAGACAGGAAAATGAACAGCCTCAAATGGTACTGGTCGGATAATTACCTATCTGGAGAGTAATCCGCTTGCACACACATGCGAGAGAAACAGAAAAAGAGAGAAAGGGGGAGAGGGGATATGCGTGTTTCAGGATGTTCACCATGAACTGTAGAAAAAAACTGGAAACGACCTAGTATCCAACAATGGAGGATAGTTAAAAGTAAAGCTAATGTGGCAATCCATCTACTTGAATACTGTTCGATTACACAGCCCCACATTCATGTGAAAAGACGTTCACAAAATTCTGGTAACTTGCAAAAGCAGCTAACAAAATGCATTCACTTATTCATCAAATATTTATGAGTGCCTTGTGTGTTGCAAGTCCCAAGCAAGTCACTGGTAAACCAAAAGAAATTTGTTTCCTGCCTCCAAGAAGCTTACAACTCTGTGAAGGAAACATCCAATGTGTTTCTTCCAATGTGCCCCAGTTGGGACAATAAAAAAATATGTTTTGAGAACAGAGACAATTTATATGCAAACATACATAATACATACAGCAATGCCATCCACATGATCTACAAAGAAAACACATCTACCCAGCTCTATGAACCACCAAATGGATAAGCCACAGGATACTTAGAGCAACTACCCGGTGATGAACTAAAACACAGTTATGCATCACCTAATGATATTTCGGTCAACAATGGACCACATACATGATGATGGTTCCATGTCATTATAATGGAGCTGAAACATTCCTGTTGCCCAGTGACGTCATTTAGTTGTGGTAATGTATTAGCACAACACATTTCTCACGTTTATGGTAATGCTGGTGTAAGCAAACCTGCTACACTGCCAGTCATATAAAAGTGTAATCTCCTAGGCCTTCACATTCTCTCATCACTCACTCACTGACTCACCCAGAGCAACTTCCAGTCCTACAAGTTCCATCATGGTAAGTGCTCTATACAAGTATACCATTTTTTATCTTTTATACTATATTTTTACTGCACCTTTTCTATATTTGGATAGACTTAAATACACAAAACACTTACAATTGGGTTACAATTGCCTACAGCATTCAGTACATTAACATGCTATATGGGTTTGTTGCCTAGGAGCAATAGTCCACACTATATAGCCCAGCTGTGGAGTAGACTGCACCATCTGGGTCTGTATACTCCGTGACATTCACATAACAATGAAATCACCTAGTGAGGCATTTCTCAAGAATGTATCCCCACTGCACAAATGGGGACAGTCATTCACTGAAGACAACTGTGAGTCAGAGCGCAGAACCACAGCAAAGGAAATGGACAAACAGCTTCCTCAGCTTCCAATTCAATACTGATTGACTGATATCACCAAATACATGTCCTTCCAACATCCTAAACCCTTTACCCTTCCCTGCTATGTTTGGTTCTAATGAATAATAACAAACCTCCCCAAGATATGAAATATCTCACAGTTAAGGTCAGACTCAAAAGATTCTGACATTATGTTCATTTCAAACTTTTTGCACCAAATAAAAAAAATTGTTATTAATTACAAAGAAAAAATGTTTAACCTCAGAGTACAAAAACCTGACACATCACCTCAACCAAGAGATCAAAGTTCACGTTCTTCAGAAGAAGACATATCTATATCACATACTTTCTGATCTGATGCACTGACAGGGGCATGACTTCACCCCTGTGCTATTCCCACCAAAAATGCTTAAACTTCAATCATGAAAGAGCATCAAACAAATCCAAACTGAGGGACATTCTACAAAATAACTGGCCAGTATTCTTAAAAAGTATCAAAGTCATGAAAGACAAAGAAAACTAAAAGAACTGGCTGGCCATGGTGGCTCACACCTGTAATCCTGGCACTTTGAGAGGCCATGGCTGGGAGGATCACTTGAGGTCAGGAGTTTGAGACCAGCCTGGCCAAAATGGCAAAATCACATATCTACTAAAAACACAAAAATTAGCCAGGGATGGTGGCGCACGCCTGTAATCCCAGCTATTCAGGAGGCTGAGGCAGAAGAATTGCTTGAAGTGGGAGGCAGAAGTTACAGTGAGCCGAGATGAGCCACTGCACTCCAGCCTGAGTGACAAAGCAAGACTCCAACTTCCAAAAAAAGAAAAAGAAAGAAATCTAAAAGAACTATTACAGGCTGGAGAGACCAAGGAGACGTGATAACAAAATATAATGTGGGATGCTGGGTTGCATCCTGGACCAGAAAAAAAAGATATCAATGGAACAACTGGTTAAATTCAAATAAATGTTTTAGATTAGTTGTTATCAATTACCTGATTTCAGTAATTGTTTTATGAATACATGAGAACAACAAAGGATGATGGCCAAAATGTACATACATAGGAACTTTCTGGACTATTTTTGCAATTTTTTTTTCCTAAAATTATTTCAAAGTAGAAAGTTTTAAAAAGTCATTTCAGATGAAAAAGAAAAAAGGGAGGGATCATTCACGGATTCTAACATGAAAATACGCTATCTCTAACTTTTGTGCTAAAAATGTTCAATAACTACAAATAAGGATTAAGCTGGAATAAATAAATTGCAATTGTTCAGGAAAGAGGCTGTGATTGGGATACTCTAGAGAACAGAGTAACTCTCTAGGGCACAGAAGTCTCCCCAGATAAACGACTTATGTTATTTCCCTTTTACTCTTTTAATTCATTTCAACTCATTTATTTATCATCTACTACGACATGTAAGTGTGCTAGGGCCTGATGAGATTTTTATATATTAAAAAAAGGATACTGAAGTGCACAAAATAACAGAAAAAAGCACAGAGTAACAAAACCAGAACTAATTTTTCACTCCTGTACACTCTAGCAATCAATCTGGACACCCCTTCACAGTAAATGTTGCTAAGACTGGGCCTCAGAGCACAAACTCAGCCCTGTCAATGGCCAGTGGTCCTGACAAATAGAATTAGCTCCAAACTTACAAATGGAAGTGCCACAGTGACTCTGTGAGAAATACTCCATTTCTACTTTTCTTCCCCACCTAATCACTACATGCATTTCTTTTTTCTAACATAAAATTTAAAAACTAGATTCTCGGAGTACTAGGGAAAAGGTTAGTCTAGTATAAACCTAGGAAGGTTTACTTAATCTCTTCTTGCAAGTGGCCTGAGAGATCAAAGCCACATCAGGTGACGCTGAGGCTGGAGAAGTGTGGTCTCAGGAAGGCAGCTGCAAAGTCACCTGGGAACTTGCCAGAAATGCAGATTCTCGAGCCCCAGCCCTGGCCTGCCGAACCAGTTTCTGGTGGATGCCCAAACCCTCTGGGTGACTCTGATGCACATTAGGATTAAGAACCACCAATGGAGGAGCAAAAAGACCAGTTATAAATCAAGAGGCCTGACTTCTATTCCTTGTTCTACAACTAACTGTAAGACTGACGAATCACCTGCCTCCTGTAGGGCACAGCTTTCTTACCGGACAATGAGGAGTCGGAATTGGATTGCCACAAGCCTTATTCCCTCTAAAAGTTGACAACCCTATAGGAGCAGTCATTCCTCTAAGGCCTGAAAGTGAAAAGACCACCACTAGTATTTCACCAGATGTTTCTCTTTCATCAAAGTGAAACAATAAAAATTTCTTCATCAATTGGTCTCTGAATTACACTTGATACATCTAAAGTTATTTCTTCTATTTTAAATAAAGTTGCATTTACTTTGCTTTAGCTAATGCCATCTAAACTCTAATTTTACAGTTTCTCCAATTTAATTCTATATCGTTTACTTTGAAATAATTCCAAAAATTCCAAAAAATACTGACACTCAAATGTCAGCCACAGTTCAGGACTGTGCTCCATGTAATCACATAAAGAATATGTGCGATGAGATCACAAAAAAAATCAAACAAGTATGAAAAAAAAGAATGTTTACATGTATAGATCTAGGCCAAGCACAGTGGCTCACACTCGTAATCCCGCACTTGTAATCCCAGCACTCTGGGAGGCTGAGGCAGGAGAAATTGCTTCAGCCCAATTCAAGATCAGCCTGAGCAACATAGCAAGACCCTGACTCAACATAAATTTAAAATATATTTTTAAAAATATATATAAACCTAGGTATCTCCATTATTTCATGAGAAACTGGTTCTATCCAGGTTTTCTTCATAATAGTTCTAAAAAGCACCTTTCCAGATAGAATTCAGCATTACATACACATGATGAGTTTCAACCTGAAACCCATTACAAATCAATTACTGCATTTTTTTCACATAGATTTTCAGATTTCATTTTTAAGATTATCATTTAGCTATTAAATACAAAAAGGATCTCCCAGAAGCTTTTCTTCTTTTCCTTAAACCCCTCTCCATTTATTTACTGGAAAGGCTCCTCATGTCCACACCAGGCCCAGGCCCGCCGCCAGGGATCCCTGACAATCTGGAGGTTTAGGGCGCTCTGGCATGAAACCATGGCCTCTTTCCTCACCGAAGTTCACAGAAACAAATTATTCTGCAGGTAACTTCATTGGGCTTAGGAAGTCAGGAAAGGCTCTGATGAAGAACCCAAGGACCACAGTCCCTACCCATGCTCCAGGAACTAGAATCTCCTTGTCACACTAGTCCAACAGTAGCACACACAGATGCAGGCTGGGGTTTTTGCTGGTTTGACTGGTTAACAACCTACCTTTCCAGTACGCCAAAGTGTGTCCCACAATTCTATCTTATTGGGTTAATAATAAAGCTTATTTTTTAAGTTAAAAAAATGCAGTTTTCATAGAAATCTTATAAAAAGTTATATAATTACCTACTTTCTTAACATGTATATAGCATATAATTTCATGTTTTCTTGGTAACTCAGGGTAATCAACTGCTGTGCTGGGCAGAAAACCTTTATTGTTACATATGAGGAAACAAACTTCCTATTGTTTTGTTAATTTTTAATTTTTTCAAACTCCTTATTATATGTGCTTAATTCATGGCATGGGCAGTACTGTTATGACTGCTGTTGGTTGACAGTTACAATAGAGTGGGGACTGGCTTTGTGTCAGCTCCTGTATAAAGACTTACCCACATTCTACCAATTAGCACTCACGCAAACTGCAAGATAACACACATTTCATAGCGAAGCTACTGAGGCTCAGAGAGATTCAGAGACTTATCTGATGACACACAGCCAGAAGCTACAGACATCAGATCCAAGACCCATGCTTCCCAGTCCTTATAAGATTAGGAAATGGTTGGACTGGAGACCTCACTCCAAGTAACTGGGAGTGAAGGAGGTACTCTTCAAGACTGCAATCACTGATGAAATGTCTTTCACCCTAGAAATGGCACTGGGAAGGCAGACCCTAAATATCAAAGAATGGACTCCATTTCTTTCATGGTGTTGCAAGCAGTGAGTGAAATGGTTAACAAAACTCTTTCCCTGATACACAAAAATTAAACTGCTAAACCATCTGGCTCTGTTCCCTCTGGTAACCTAATAGGGGGAAGAATGTCAACTATGCCACTAAGCAATACTAATTGTAAGAATGGCCCAACTGTAAACTGCATCTGGACTTTGAGGAACTACGCATGAACTAGAAATATCTGATACGGACACCTGCTTCAGGTGCCCTCAGGTGCAAGGATTCTTATGAATGGTGAGTGTCTTTTGAATAAAAGGTAGTATATACCTCAAAGGATTTGGGGGGATTGAACGATATATGTACAGACGCATCTGGCACAGTGTTTATATAAAGAGCTTAAAAACATTATTATTATTACTCCCATTGAATTATATGTTGGTTTATTATCCTCTGCCAAGGATCCCAGAAGTTATGCCTATGTAATGTTCAAAAGTACTCCCTGTGGGGCATGAGATTTCACAGATAAGTCTGCGCCTACATCCATGATGCGGCTCTCATGTCCCTGCACTGGAGCAGCCACTTGGAAAGACGGTGTCTGTACAGCTGCATAGACTGTTGCAAGGACCACCCCTGAAAGAAGATCTGTCACTCTGGGCTGGCAAGCTGTGGCTCTCATTCTTCCCCTTCTCCATGGACTGTGCAAGTGTGGCCTATGGAGGTCTTGAGAGTGTGAGTTAAACCTAAGACCCCTGGTGGCCATAGCAGATGAGCCAAGGATCAAAGTGCACATGAGAAAGCTTCTGGGATAGGGAGAAGGGAACTCACCACAGGGATGCAAAACAGGAGCAAACAAGGAGAAAAACTAGGCAAGGACCCATCTAAAGAACTTTGTGGAATCCCCTGAATCCCAGGGAGCAAAAGAGCTACAATGGAATCAAACCCTGTACTTTGTGAAGAGGTGTCCTCTCTTATCTCTTCATTCCCCTCTTCCTTAGTGACCAAGAGAACTCTCACAGTTTTTATTCCCATCCACTACCCATGACACTCAAATTTTTATCTCTAGCCAATGGCTCTGTAGGTACCAGACCCCTAAGTCCATTTGGATGTTACATGCATTCATCAACTTCCCCCACAAACTTACTCCTTTTTCCTTTGTTCTTTATGGCAGTAAATAGCTTTACAACCTATCAAATCACCCAAGTCAGAAATCCTTAATGTCCATTAATAAGATAATGGTTATATAAGCTAATATATCCGTAACACAAAATATTACATAGATGTAGTAACACTGGAAGCTCACCAAGACATCCTGTTAAGTCTGAAATTACTTAACAGTGGTTACCTCTGGAAAAGTGCCTGAGATCAGGAAGTACTTATTCTTTCCAGTGCTTGAATGTTAAGACAAAAACTAACAACCATCAAAAAAAAAAAAAAAGCTTAAGAACAGAGAATGCTTCTCTCCATTAAGAACCTTTCAGGTACTGATTACCTAGCCTGCCTTACCTGGTTGGGCTTTACTGTCTGAATTGCTTCATGGAGAGAAGATACTGTTGTCACTTGCTTTGCTCACATTAAAAGAAGGGGCACTTGTAGAAGGAAACTCAAGAAACTGTTCATAGTGATTGTCTCTGGAGAGCAGCCCGAGGAGTCTGAGACATCACTGTACTATTTGCAATTTTTCACTGTGTGCATGCATTGCTTTTTCAGTTGTAAACAACTAGATAAATAACTGAAGGGCGGTGGGGACCTCCTTTCCTCTGAGAAGTCTCCCTAAACCTTCTTCCAAATTAAAGCAAGATTCCTTATCATCAACTCTCATAGCATCCATGCAGCACAGTGAGTGGTATAGGACTCAAAACTTTCTTTAAATAAATGCTAAGACATGAACAAATGCATGAACCTGTTATTGGCTCCCCAGTGCCCTTACAATATACTCTTCAAGCATTACCTCAGCCTTCAAGGTCCTTCACAGTTTGGCCCCTGCTGCCAAATGCTACATTGCCCAGTGCTCTGCCGGGCTGTCTGGGAGCCTGAGCTCTCTCCTGAATGCCCTGCCCCCACAGAGCTGGGCATCCTCAGGAGTGCCCCTGAGGAGTCTTCCTTGCCCCCAACTCCCCTCACACACTCAGCCTTCTGCATCCTGGGCTGCACAGTACTGCAAAGGGTGTTTCCCAGCAGGACGAGGGCAATGTGTTCAGCTTATGCTTCCTTAGATCTCTAACAACTCGCAGATCACATTGGATGTAAGAGAAGCTTAAAAAAAAAAGTTGAATGAATCAATGCTAAAATATTACAGAAGGTAATATAGCTTAGTGACTAAAAATAGGGGTTCTGAAGTCCGATCATCTTGGTTCAAATCCTGGCTCTATCATTTAATACCTGTGTCACCTTGCACAAGCTATTTATCCTAAATTTGAGTGTCCCATAAATCAATAAAATGTAGTACATACTTCGAAGGATTTGGGGGGATGAACTGGGACTATGTATAGAGGCACTTGGCACAGTGTTTATATAAAGAGCTCAAAAACATTATTATTGTTCCATTGAATTCTATATTGATCTGCCTTTTACTGTCCCTAAGAACTTAGTACTTTGAAAACTTCCAGTTTTCTTGGCTATACTCAAGAAAACCGAACTATTAAACAAGGATTATTATATCTGGAAACTATCGTATGAGTCCTCAAAAGGAAAAATAAAACTTAAGGAAAGCAGCATTGGAGACCATCATCTGTCTCCATCTTCTCCCACAAAAGGTTCTCCTTTCAGGGCTCAATTCCAGAAGTTCCAGATTTTATTTTATTTAGGGAGATGGTAATTCCTTCACACTCCTACACTGTCATCACCTTCCTGCAAGGCTATTTCTGGGTTTTATTCCAGGTAGTTGGAATTGCAAGATAATCAAGTAAGCAGAGAGTTATTACAATTATGATCTACCTGTAGAATTACGATAAGATGTTCTAGTCACATGACAATACTGATAATATCAGAATTAAAAGTCCACCACAAAAAATATACAGGAGATGTGGACCCCTCACTAGTGACGTAAGCAAGATTCATATGTAGGTTTAGCTATATACACATATATGCATGCCTATATTATATAGAGACATGTTATACACATATAATTGTACTTTCTTTCTGCTGCAAACTACTCATACTGATTCCATTAAATTCCACAATATTTACTGATTCCTCTTGATACACTTTAGATGTGCATCCCCTCCAAATTTCATGCTCAAATGTAGTCCTCAATGTTGGAAGTAGGGCCTGGTGGGTGGAGACTGAATTATGGAAGGGTGTTTCCTCATGAATGGCTTGGTGCTGTCCTGAGATGGTGAGTGAGTTCTCATAAGAGCTGGCTGTTTAAAGTGTGTGGCACCTCCCCGCTGTCTTGTTCCTGCTCTTGCCATGGGATGTGCTGGCTCACCCTGTGCCTTCTGCCATAATGGAGAGCTTCCTGAGGCTTCACCAGCAGATGCCAGTGACACGCTTACCGTACAGCCTGCAGAACCATGAGCCAATTAAACCTCTTTTCATTTCAGGCAATGCAAGAATGGCCTAACATTCCCTTCTATGTGTAAGACATCACGCAAGAGACTTGGGATGCATACACATGAAAGCAGTCTTACCATAATCTAGTGAAGAAGGCAGACGGACATGGACAAACAAACACACACACACACACACACACAATTAACTGGAGGAACCAAGGCTGGCTGCAGTGAGATGTTGATGGTTCTCTGAGATTGCAGACTCATCAATACAGTTGTGTGTCCACAAAAATGAGCCCACACTGAACTATCACTGGGACACGTGCTCACCTTCCATTGCCACACAGAGAACACCAGGCTCCACCCAGTCACCCAAAGCAGATACTTCAGTGTCTACCGTGACTCATCCATCTCACCCCTCTCACCTACTCCATCCCTGAATCCACGCCACTAACTGAACATGCACAATCCACTCACTTCCCCTACATCTGGGCAACTATCCTAGTTCAGACTTCTGAGATGTCTAACGTAGTATCAATGCAACAGCCTTTGAAAGATCCCAGTCCCCTAGCCTTACACCATGCCAACTGGTCTCCATAGTTGCCACTGAAGTGCTTAAACAAACAAAAGTATGCACATGCCACTACGCTGCCTACATTTCTTCAAGAGGGCCTCTCCAGTCTTTTCTTCCACACCTCCTCTCATACTCCATGATCCAGCCATCCTAAACACCTTTCAAGTCTTGAAATGTTCCACACTACCTTCTGACGCCTGGAGGTCCTCTACCTGAAACTTGACTCCCTATCCGCTCTTTATCTCTTTGCCCAGTGAGTTCCTACTCATTCTTTGGTTGTCAGTCCCTCTTGGTATTCCTCCCTAACCTCTCTAGACTTGCCAGGCTCAGTGGTTATGCTGAATAGTTTTGTTTTTAGGGCTATACACAACCCAAGCTGCCTTCTTATATAGTAGGAATCCTTTGGGGCATGGGTCTTTGTGAGAAATAAAGACCATCTCTCCAACTCCCTGCTCCCTGGCAACTACAGTGGCTTGGAAGAAAAGGTCACAAAGATGCAGGAGCAATAAGAGATTTTTCGGTGGTAGAAGAGAGTCAACAGTCCAGCAACAGAGGTGGCAGTTTCTCCAGTGGCAATGTCACCAGCAGCAAAATTCTAGGCAGACTATTTATGTGATATTGCGTTGGCTGTGGCCCCATCAGCCAGCCTCTTTTGGTTACTGCCTGTTTTTTGAATACAGTTCCCCAGCCTTCCCATCATTTCTGAAAGCCATCTATAGACTTCCAAAAAATTCGTTTTCTGCTTAAGTCAGCCAAGTCCATTGCCATGGTTGACAATCAAGAATCATGACTGGCACTGTGACACTCTGTGGGCATGACATTAGACTGCACTGCCAATGCACATTTGCTTGTCTATACTCCCCACTATCTTGATCATCATTTTACTCTAGTGCAATAGCTGGCACAAAGTAAGCATGCACTAAATGTTTCCAGAATGACTTACTTAATCCCACTAGTAATCAGAATGGGAAAGCAAGGAAAACTCTCAGTGGAGGACCACAGTACATTCCTAAAAACCAATCTCAGCTACAGTCGAAAGAGTCACAACTACCAATTAGAAATATACAGCTAAGTTTATTCGCCAATTCATGGATTTAGAAACTAGGATTCTTCTATCTGGGATACAAACCACCTTCTTAAAGGAGATGAGAAAGAGGAGGATCAAACTTTATTAAGGTTAGCGAGTTACACTTTAATAAAACAAACATAATTGGAATGAATGTTGGAGAAAATGTCCCTTCAACCAGGTGAATACCCACTAGTCCTAGAGATCTAACTCAAATACTGTAATATACCCTGCAAGCTTTCACCACTCCCCACCGTCAATCAGCCATAACTTCCACTGTGCTCCCCTATCTCTATTTTAGTGCTTAGAAAAAAAGTATTGTATTTATTTATATGTGTCTCTTCAACCAGATCTCAAAATCCTCTAGGGAAGTGGATTACTATTTCCAACACCTAGAAGGGTGTTTGGCACAAAGCAAGGACCAGTGTTTTTGAAGTGGAGCCACTCTGCTCTGCTTAAAAGGTACCAATGGAACTGTCCTATTGTTTGCAACTTTTCTGTAAATGTTAATTTATTCCAAAATAAAGCTTTAAAAAACGCACCAGTAGCAACTGTGTTACCAGCAATTATCACACCTGCCTTAGATGTCAAAGAAGAGAGCTTTACCTTGTGCCAGTAGCAGTTAGTAATTTTGTATATAGCAAAGTGAGTCTCAGTTTGTAAAAAGGGAGTAATTCCTACTACACAAGACTGCCACACTAAATTAAGTACTGTGAGTATGCCAAATGGCATATGAGCTTTTCTAACAGCGTTCTAAGGAGTACATGTTAGGGCCCCTGTCTACAGTGTTCTAACTGGACTAGCATCTCATCACAAAACAGATACATGCTACGACTAGGCTGTCACTAGGCACAGACTGCAAAGCTGTAACTCAGATCTCTATTAAGACTGTGATTACCTATAAAATAATTCTACATGTGTATCCACGGAAGCGGTTTGTCCTATTCCAGAACTCCCCAATGAAATAAATGGGCTACTCAAAACCCAGTGCAACCGACAGAGGTCAGTGGCCGCTGCCCCCGCCTCCACCAGTTTAAACTACAGGAAGCCACGCACCCAGGGCGTGCTAGCTGGCTGGGAAAAGGTGAGCAACTACTGGGAAACACCAACACTGCCGGGAGCGGCGTCAGGCAGCCGGGGGTCTCCCCGCACTGGCGCAGAGCGGGCTGAAGTCGGGAGTGGCCAGGACCCTTCGCTGCCACCGCGGTACCCTCCGCTCGCCCACACCAGCGTCGCTTAACGGAAGAAGACGCGAGAGGCAGCGGCACAGCCAGGGCACCTGGGGGTGAATCGAGAGTGGGTGGGCGGTCCAGGGAGCCCCTGCTGGAAACCAGACGCTAAACCTTGCAGCTCTGCAGTTAGGCGAGCATCTGCTGTCCCTTTGAGAGCAACCTGGGAAAACGAGAACGGCCCGATTGCGGTGCAGGGGTGCGTGCCGAGGGGGCAGGGGCCTGTTTCTGCGCGGACAGGCGGACCGGGCAGGGGACACCGAGGTCATGCTGGGTCCGCAGCCCCGAGGTGTCCACGAGAGCTCCGCCCGTGGGACGGCGCGACGCGAGGCTGCCCGCGGGACGGGCCTGCGGAGCGAGCGGCTGAGAGGGCAGGGCGGAGGCGGCGGCGGAGGGGGCCGGGGGAAGGAGGGCGGCGAGGCAGCGTGAGTGAGCGAGCGAGCGAGCGAGCGAGCGAGCGAGGGTGTGTGTCCGGGGGTGAGTCTGGGCGGGTGTCGGGAAGGAAGGCGACAGGGAGGGGCGGAGGCGGGGGGAGGGGGGAGGAGAAAGAGCGAAGGGCCCAGACGGGGCTCCGGGCGCCCAGCCGCCAGGCTCCGAACCCTCAAGCCACCGCCCCCAGGCCCTGCGCTGACGCTGGACGGTCCCCGCCTCCAAACCCCCCGCCCCGGCCAGAGAATAACTTACCTGTTTGGCGACGGAATCGCTCCTGCTCGCCCCTCTGACTGACTCCTCCGGCTCACCGTCTTCCCTTTGGGAGGAAGAGGCAGGACATCCTGTTTCTCCGTTGAAGGACTTCCGGCGGCTTCCAGGGCGACTCCGTCGTGGATGCAGAGCTGGACACCACAATCAAAAACAGAATCGTGGAACTGGTTTAGTAAAATCCAGGTCGAGTTCCTTGTTTTTTATCCAAGTGGCCGGCAGGCCCATGTGCTGTCTTGTGTTTAACCCATCAGCTCTTGCCGGAAGCCGCTCAGAGATAAAATAGGAAGTCCCACCCCTCCCCTGGAGAAGGAAAACGGAAAGCCGAAGGAGTCAATCTAAATACGAGGAGCGTGTCGGGCTCGCAGGCGGGCGCTGTCAGCCCGGTTGGGCCGTCTGGGATTTCTAGAGGGTCCCAGAACGGGTTCTTCCCGGGCCGATCCCGCCTGCTTTCTGCTCCGTCCCTCCACCCGGCCCCCGCTCTCTGTAAGGGACCCCGAGGGTGGCGCCGGAAACACGGAGAAGGCCCGGACCCGCGAGGCCTGCGCTGGCGAACGCAGCTTGCTGCTGCTCTGCCTGCTTCCCCCGGGCCTGAAGTGGCTCCTGTCGCTTCTTGCGATCTCATTTCGAGAAATGACAACTGTGCAAGGCGACAATATGAGAAAAATCTCTCGAATGGCTCCCAAAATGAGGTCCTTGATTCAGAGGCCACAGGAAGCCGCCAACCGAGCTCTGATAACAAAGAGGAGGCCAAGAAGCGGAATGTGGTTTGGTGGCCAGTTTGGCAATAAAAGCTGAAACACCTTGGGTATTTAAAACATTCGACAAGGACTTTTATTATGAACGTTAACGGCACAGCACACAGGCTTGTTAAAGGAAAAAAAGGCAGGACTCCAGGATGTGGTGGTTAGCAGCCCACCTGCCCGCTTGTGCAGGTCCACTCATGAACCTCGAGTTAAGAGATCTCTCTTCTGTAACTCAGAATCTAGTAGGGAAGGCCTGTGTAGACGAATAAATACATCACAGCTTGTTAAGTGCTGTGACAGAGACGCAGTGAAATCCTGCTCGAGGTCATCTGCCTTGCTAAAGAGTTTTGGCTCTCTTGTAGGCACAGGGTTAGGGATAGGGTTAGGGTTAAACTCTGTAATGGGATGTTATGTGTGATCAGATTTCTCTTTAGAAAGATAATTGGCCAGGCGTGGTAGCTCACGCCTTTAATCCCAACGCTTTGGAGGCCGAGACGGGTGGATTGCTTGAGGCCAGGAGTTCGAAACCAGCCTGGTCAACATGGTGATACCCTGTCTCTACTAAAAATTAAAAAAATTATCCGGGCGTTGTGGCGCGAGCCTGTAATTCCAGCTACTCGGAGGGTGAGGCGTGAGAATCGCTTGAACCGGTGGCGGAGGCTACAGTGAGCCAAAATCGTGCCACTGCACTCCAACCTGGGCAACAGAGCGAGATTCCGTCTCAAAAAATAATAATAATTGTAAGTAAATGGATTTTTTTAATGTTCTAAAAATAGGCTTTCTAGACAAAATCATCTCTCAAGTCTAATTCCAACACAGTTCAGTTTAATTCAATTCAAATTAGAATACATTCAAGTGATAATTCCTTACCTTTTTAAATAGTTCAGAGACGTTTTCGTAGACATTATCTGGTTGAATTCTGATTGTAATCCACATGAATTCTCTTACCATCCACACCAAGGAACAGTAATTTAGAAGACTCTAATAAACTGTTCCAAGATCACACAGCTAGTAAAAGTGGAACTCAACTTTCAACCCCAGAGTCGACCTTTTCCATCTATCGTGGACTCAATTTAATATTAATAGTTTAAAATTCTAGAGAAAAATAGGGAAAACAATTTCCTCACAACAATAACATTGAGCAGCCTGCCAATGTTATTTTTACTCCATTAACCAACATGTATTGGGTGCCTGTTGTATAAAAGATAAAACTGGGTTCTGCCTTCAAAGAGTTCTCTTGAAATTTAAGATTTATTTAAAAATTCAGTACTTCATACAGTGTTTTAATAACTATTTCAACAGTGTTGGTCTTGTATGACAAGGTGATAAACTTCTTAACAAAAGCTAGCACAATTCTGTATATGGATTGGGCATTCTATTGGTCTTTGAGTGATTTATCTTGCTACCTTTCTTTCTTTGGGTGTTTAGTTAACATTTATCTTCCTCCCTTGAGCAATGAAGTAAAATCTGAGTTTCTTTTTCAGTTCTATTTTAAGTTGAGTATTTTAAGTTACTAAGACAGGACCTTAAAGAAGTCAGTTTGACCTCATTTCCAACTGAGCGATTCCACTGCTCTGATTCAAGACTGTCTGAGTCTAAGGCAAAAGGGAAATCTTTTTTTCTTCCTCTCTCTTTTTGAATGAATAATGCTTGATATGGACAACACAGACTTGTAGTGAAGACAGAGAGCCCTAGTGATGAAAGCACCTTTGCAGAAATTACAACTGAGAAAACTATGACAGTGAAAGAGATCTGACCTAACCAACTCCCTCTTGCTTCTAAACTCCAAGCTGTCCTTGTTCATTCCTGGGCATAGGCAGAACTAACTCTGGGAGGAACTTAGTTTATAGTGTAACTTTGAACCAAAGATGATAACAGCTCATTCCGAAAACAAACCCCCTTCTTGCCTGGGAACCTTTGTCGGACTAACAAATGAGCCACAAGATTAGAAATTATGTTTTAGGAGTCATGCAACTGGAGGCCACAAGATTCTAAACCTCCCCGGTTGCTCCTAAGGATAACATCACTATCGTAAAAGCCAAGATTGGTGCTTGAGATGTTTTTCGGACCCTACACACATGGATCAGCTGGTACCACTCAGATGGATAAACTGGCTCATCTAGTCCTGTGGCCCCCACCCAAGAACTGACTCAGTGGAAAAGGACAGTTTCATCTCCCTATAATTTCATGTCACACAGGAGCAATCAATTCTCACTCCCTGGTCTCCTACTCCCCAAATTCTCCTTTAAAAATCCCAGTCTCTGAATTTTCAGGAGACTGATTTAAGTAATAATAAGACTCTGGTCTTCTGTTCAGCCAGCTCTGTGTGACTTCAACTCTTTATTGCAATTCCTCTGTTGATGAATTCACTCTGTCTGGGCAGTGGGCAAGATGAACCTGTTGTGTGTTTAAAATGATACAAGGAGCACCTGGATCAAGACTTGCTCAAAGCCAGCCCCACCTCAGACCTGTTAACAAAAAAAAAACAAAAATTCCTTTTCTTATTTAAGTCCTTTTACTTGCATCGTGAAATTTTCTTTTACTTGCATCATGAAGCAACCTAAATGATACAGAGGTTTTAATACCAAATCTGCCAGTTACAGTCTTAAGAAAGTTGCAAAGGAAAAACACAGAGCAAAGATTTTCAGTCTTCATAAGTTCAAAATGTATACTTTAATCATGTCTGAGAAAAGCAAGCAGTCAACATATTCACATCTTTTTCTGGGTATATGTGATATTTTTCCAGTGGATAATGAATAGTAAACACTTTTACAATAGCAGGTTGACAAAATGAGAATATACAAGAGAAATTAAAATATATCAACTATTAAAAAAATGCCAGGCATTATGCTACAAACCTTATATGCATTATCTCAAATAATTATTATAACCACTCTAAATAGATTATTTCCATTTTACAGATGAGAAAAATGAGGCTTAAATAAGTGACTTCATGTTCTCTGATTTTGTCTATATTGGGTACCTGGTGACGATTTCCCTCTAATACCATAAGTGTATGTTCACCTGCATGCTGCTTCTACTATTCTGGACCTCTGTGCTGGATATAATCCCAACAGAGTGGCTCGCTGGGAGGAGGGAGATACTTTTCAGATGAGGCACTAGCACTTCACCCTAACATCTTCTCCATACTGAGGCAATATTTTTGAATACACAGAGAATGTCTAGGATTCAACTGTTGAGAAAAACTGACGTAAGTCTGTTTGTCTCAAGCAAAGCTATCAGGAACTACAGTTTTTTTAACCTAAATATACACCTGGTTTGATGATGACTATGTAGATGTGTGCTATAGCTGGCCTGGAGCCAGAACCTGAGCAATGCCATTTTATATGACAAAGCTGAATCTCCAAAAATGAGTTGTAATAACTGCCCCATTCTTCTTGCAATAACTGCTGACTTGGTTTCTGTAAATAAGACTGCTAGTCTGCTCTGGATAATGTCCACCAGGTGAAGTTGTTTACCTTTCTCATCAGTAACTGACAGAATTGCTGGCCTTTGCTGTTGTTTACCTTTCTCATCAGTAACTGATAGAATTGCTGGCCTTTGCTTATCAGAATGCGCAGCCCAAGCTAATCTCATCTTGGCCCCTGTGAACTAAGATCTGTAATTTCCACCGGTACCCAAACCATGTGTAAACTAACGTTTATCTTGACTTTTGTCGGTACCCAATATGTAAACTAATGTTTGTCTTGACTTTTGTGAATCATTTATGTAGCAATTAGAGTGACAATAAGCCCCCAAGCCCTCGGAATGTCCGGAGGCCCCCACCCTCGTCCCTGCCCAGGAGATGATTTACAGAATCCACCAGCCCTCGGAATGTCTGGAGCCCGTTGATCCCCCTCCCCGCTCCTCAACCCCACTCCCAAGGTGGTCTTTCAGGTATAAAAAGCCTTGACACTCTCCCCTCGGGGCCGCGGGTTAGAGAGATGTGAGTCCTCCGCCGTTGCCAGCAATAAAAACCCTGCAATTTGGCATACTTTTGTCTTGGTGAATTATTTTAATCTCGCATCCCAATACTACAGATGTACTTTTAACTAATTATTATTTCTGTCCATCAGCCAATGAGTGGATAAAGAAAATGTGATATATATACACTATGAGATACTACTCATCCATAAAAAGGAATGAAATAATGGCATTTGCAGCAACCTGGATGGAGTTAGAGACCATTATTCTAAGTGAAGTAACTCAAGAATGGAAAACCAAACATTTTATGTTCTCGTAAGTGGGAGCTAAGCTATGAGGTGCAAAGGCATAAGAATGATACGGTGGACTTTGGGGACTTGAGAGGTGAAGGATAAAAGACTACACATTGGATACAGTATGCACTGCTTAAGTGATGGGTGCACCAAAATCTCAATCATCACTGAAGAACTTCCCCATGTAACCAAAAACCACCTGTTCCACAAAAACTATGGAAATAATATGTTGGTTTTTTTTTTTTTTAATTTTGAGATTGAGTCTTGCTCTGTGGCCCAGGCTGGAGTGCAGTGGCGTGATCTCGGCTCACTGCAACCTTCACCTCCCAGGTTCAAGCTATTCTTCTGCCTCAGCCTCTCCAGTAGCTGGGACTACAGGCATGCCCCACCACACCTGGCTAATTTTTTCTATTTTTAGTAGAGACGGGGTTTCGTCGTGTTAGCCAGGATGGTCTCCATCTCCTGATGTTGTGATCTGCCCACTTCAGCCTTCCAAAATTCTGGGATTACAGGCATGAGCCACCACACCCGGCCCGAAATAACATTTTTAAAACTTTACTATTTCCGGATAAAATTTTCATACGTTCTCAGAAAAAAATTTAGAATTGAGGTATCTAATAGAGAACTGAGTTAAATTATTGCCACTTAAAAACACAGAAAGTGGTATAGCCACTTTATGAATTTATCAGTGAGCAATGGCTAGATTACGCTTAGTGGTTTATAACCAAATCTTAGTAGTTTATAACAACAAATGTTTATTGTTAATTCTCACTACAAATTCATCACAACATTGCTGGATGCTACACTCCATGTCTCCTCTCTGTGGGACCCAGGCTCGTGGGACCCAGGCTCATGGGACCTCTGCTATCTGCATTAAAGAGAAAGAGAAGATGACAGAACGTGCACCAGTTCTTGAAGTCTTGGCCAGAAGTAAAATATATCTTACCTGTTCACATCGTATTGGGCCAGGGCAACTATCATGGCCACAAGTGACTTCAAAAGGATGGGGAAGTGTGATCTTGGACCATGTGTCAGAAGAAATGAAAACATTTGGTGAAGAGCGGTAATGACTGTCTTTACAGGAAAAAACAGAAAAAATAGACATGATTTCTTGTTTCAGTTTCATCATTTCATCCTACTGCGTTACCTAAATCTTCTGAGACTCAGTTACTTATTACTAAAATGAAATAATGATAAAGATGGTATTCACTTCAAGGACTTTGTGTTAACTAGGGTAAAAAATATTTGAAAACTGTAGAAAGTTATGCAAATTAGAAATGTATAATATTACATTTAATGTATAACAATGTTTTGAAAGTGATGGTGAAATATAGAATAACTGAAAGGATAACACAAAGCAGTTATACCAGGAGGCTTTTAGCTGCCGATAATAGAAATGAACCTCCACTACTTTAATCAATAAAAAAGTATATCGGCTCACAAATTTGTTGTCCAGATATAAAGGAGGCTTCAGAATTTATTGACTTCGGAGTTGAATGTTGCTATCAAGGACCTAGATGTTTCTCATCACTCTGCAGTTCAGTTCTCAATGCCTGAACGTCAGACTGTAGTAAGACGGCTAGAGTGATTCCAGGGATAACATCTAGAGAGAAAAATGTCCCAGGAAGAAAAGAGAACTCCTTTACTTATTATTTTCCTCTTAAGAGAAAAGGAACCTCGCAAAAGCCCCCAGCAAGTATGCCTTTATATCCCATGGCCAGAAGTGGTTCACGTGTGGACCCTGAGCTAAGCACTGCAAGTAGGAATGGGATCGCCTGTAGGCCTCAGTGACCTCCTGGATCTTGGGAAGGTGTCAGCTATACCTGTGGCACTTGGCTGAGTGGGAAAGGGATGGAAAGAAAACGAAGTAAGAATTAGGAAGGAAAGGAGGAAATAGATCCAGGGTAGGAGGCCAATAGTTTAGTTATCTCAACAAAATATGATTTATTCCATCTTTATAAATGTGATGATCTAATTTATAATACATTCAATCAATGAAGTAAAAGAAAGTGCAAGGGCAATGTGACATCTGTCATTCTCAGTTGAGATTTGAGAGGCAATAAAACCAACCAAGAACCTGTTGTGACTTGGGTCCTCACTGCCACTGTCTTCTTGTACCTGGTCACTTCCTAACAAGAGATTTCAGCTTCAGAACAAAGAAGATCCCAACTTGTAACTGCATTATACACACCCCAGCAGCACACATAAGTTGATTTCTAATTATTCCTCTTTAAGAAATTGTTTGTGGAATATTTCTCTCCTGCTTATAAATGGAAAAATAGCAAATTAAAACAACGAAAATAAATAATGCCACGTATTGAGTGTCTACTGCGTGCTGGGCATGGTGCTAAGTGTTCTGCATGTATTGTCATTGTGCTGCCAACGACTCTGCAGTAAAGATTTTCCCATTCCTACTTTACAGTTAAGGAAACCAAGGCTCAGAGAAATAACATATTTTGCCCAAGATTATCCAACTGGTAAAATCTGGAGTCCGCATTTGAATGAGAGTCCATTCAACACACTTTCACCTCTACACCAGTGCTTTCTGAGTTTGCTGCACGTTAGCATCACCTCAGGAACTTTAAAAATTCCCAGGTTATACCCTATAGCAAGAAAATTAGAGAGTTGGGTGGGGGAGAGGAACTCAGGCATAAGTACTTTGTAAAGTATTGGAGAAAAGTTTGGGAACCACTGTGCTATATTATGTTGCCTCTTCAAGCAGGAATTTAAACCAGAATCTTTTCTACCAAGGCCAAGAACAGTGAATGATGTCTTATGGTATACACTCTCATTCCCAAGTGATCCTCTTCCTCAGGCGTTCTGCTTTCGGGGAACTAATTTCAAGTTTCCATTTCACTACTTTCTCACCAATCCCAAGCTAAAAATCTTACAGGAGGCTTTTGTCAACAGGAAGAACGGACACCTGGACTATCTCAGAAGAACTTTTGAATTCATGATCAATGGTGTGTTTTCCCTAATTAGGATAAAAAAGCAAGTAAAAATATCAGATTTAATCTTCTTCTTACAAATTAATCACTCAAACTCACCTGGAATTTAGAGAGCATTTAATTTCTGACCTCATTTTTTTTTTTTATAATTTTTATTTTAAGGTAATTTCAGACTTAACATAAAATTGTTTAAAAGGACAAAGAACTCCCATATACTACCCACCCAGTTTCTATAATGTTCACATTTACCATATTTACTTTATGGTTTTATGGACCTTTTTTCTGAACCACCACAATGCAATTATCAAAATCAGATTATTACACATTTATCTAATAATCAGACCTTATTCATATTTTTGCACCCATTTGTTTTGTCTTGCTCCCCTATATTTTTTACATATAACCTCCAAAGGGGTTTATGGCTGCAAGTTACAGATAAAGCATAGAGAAAATGAATAGTAAAATGAGAAGCCTTAATTCAACTGTTATTAATTACATTAAATGTTAGTGACTAAACACTTCATTTAAAAGGAAGAGATTACCAGAATGGATTAAAAAGCAAATCTTAGTCATCTGATATTTATAAGAGATGTTTGTTAAATTAAAAGGTATATTTAAATGTCTTCTGGCCTCCATTTGCTTCTGATAAGCAATCAGAGGTCATTCAGATCTTTGCTTGCCTTTATGTTTCCCCATATGTCATTTGCCATTTTTGCTGTGTGCATTAAAGATTTTCTCTTTATTTTTTGTTTTCTATAATTTGTGATATGACTAGACATGATTTTCATCAGATTTTTCCTGCTCAGCACTTTCTGACCTTTAAAAATCTGTAAATATATGTCTTTCACCAAATTTGGAAAGTTTAGGGCCATTATTTCTCCAAATAATTTTCTTTTACTGTTTCTGTTTCTTTTGGTCTCTAATTAAATATGTTACACCTTTTGATATTATACACAGCTCACCATACCTCTGCCCAGTTTTTCCATTATTTTTTATCTGACTTTCAGGTTGATAAGTTTTACTGATCTATCTTCCATGTACCCTGATTCCTTCTTCTGTGACCTCCAACCTTCTGTTAAAGTCATCTTGTGATTTATTTCAGATATTATGTTTTTAAGTTCTCAAATTTTGTTTTTTCTTATAATTTGTTTCTGATGAAATTTCCTATTTGCTTACTTATTACAGACACATTTTCCTTTATGTCTTTGAGCACAGTTATAATAGCTACCTAGAAATTTTGTCCGCTGATTTGAATATTTGGAGTATCTTGAGGTTAATTTTCATTAATTTTTTTCTCATTTATTTTAATTATGACTCATGTTTTATTATTTCTTAAATGTCTAGTAATCTTAAGATTGTGTCCTAGACATTTGAGAAATACAGTGCAGAGATTCCTGATTCTATTAGGTTCTTCTGACAAGCATTAAAGGGTTTTCTGTTTCTTTGTTTTATCAGGCAGTTCCTTTGGCTGTATCCATACTCCATACAATGTCTCTCCTATCATGGGGAGCAACTAAAATCTTATGTAGTTTTTTTAGCCTCCACTGAAAGGATTGAATCTGCCTCACATGTGCATAGTTCAGAGATCAACCAGTGATTTAGGCGAAGTACGTGGAATCTGGTGCTTTTTCTCTGTTGCTCTATCATTTTTGGAGCCCCTCCCCTTACTTTTACCTACTGAAGTATCACTGAACTCTGCCTTCTGAGTCTGAAAGTGGAATTTTAAATGAAAGTGAGATTTCAAATAAACTATGTGGCTTCCATTATTTGGTTATAATTATTTAAAATTCGAAGGAAGCATTGGTCATTTTGGTGACTAGTCATTTTTGATGACTAATTTAACAGTGTCATTTAATGTTCTAATTTCCTTTAAATTAACATTTTTTGTCATTCCATTCAAATGCCTACTTACAATGGCAATGAGAATATGCTATGAACACTTAACCACCCACACTAGAATTTTAAATCTAAGTTCTTTTTGAATGCTGTTTTGGTGAATTTCAATGTGGGAGGTGAGATGATTTAAAGCTTCAAATTTTCTATTACAGTCAAAGACATAATTTCTCTGACATCTTTTTTATTCTGCATAAGGAATTACACTAGAATAACGTTTTTAAATAAAATTTTCCACATAATGATTTTTTTTCAATTCTCTCCAAACTAAAATAGCTCTGAAGCATTTATTTACTTATCATAACTGTTAAGAAATTATACCCTCTGGGCACGGTGGCTCACGCCTGTAATCCTAGGAAGCAGAGATGGGTGGATCATTTGAGGTCAGGAGTTCAAAACCAGCCTGGGCAACATGGTAAAACCCCTTCTCTACTAAAAATATAAAAAATTAGCTGGATGTGGTGGCAGGCACCTGTAATCCCAGCTACTTGGGACGCTGAGGCAGGAGAATCGCTTGAACCCAGAAGGTGGAGGTTGCAGTGAGCCGAGATTGCACCATTGTACTCCAGCCTTGGCAACAAGAGTAAAATTCCATTTCAAAAGAAAAGAAAAGAAGTTATACTCATTACACCTGTCATCACTTCTCTTCTACATCATGCTGGGAATTAAAAAGAACGCGTCGGCCGGGCGCGGTGGCTCAAGCCTGTAATCCCAGCACTTTGGGAGGCCAAGGTGGGTGGATCACGAGGTCGAGAGATCGAGACCATCCTGGTCAACATGGTGAAACCCTGTCTCTACTAAAAATACAAAAAAATAGCTGGGCATGGTAGCGCTTGCCTGTAATCCCACCTACTCAGGAGGCTGAGGCAGGAGAATTGCCTGAACCCAGGAGGCGGAGGTTGCGGTGAGCCGAGATCGCGCCATTGCACTCCAGCCTGGGTAACAAGAGCGAAACTCCGTCTCAAAGAAAAAAAAAAAAAAAGTCATTTGGCCCTATCATGAAACAAGTTTGGGGATTTGTTTCTAAGTGAAAACAGCTATCCATAGAAGTGAGAAGCCAGATAGAATAGCTGTTTTCTTTTGTGAGCTTTCTCCTTATTCTGCTTCTTCTAAGAACTTCATTGAGCACATCTTAAGGGTCAGGCACTGGGCTTCATGATGTCCTCAGCTTAGCCTCTTGTCACCTGCAGAGCAGTGTCACTTCACTCCGTCCTCTGATTGCTCAAGAGGAATCGTGTGTGTGTGCATGTGTGTGCACACGTGTGTGTGCATGTATGTGTGTGTGTAATCTGCCAGCTTTAGAATATCTGCTTCCCATTCAAAAGTGCTTAGGACACTGTGAAAGCCACATCAGCAGGGGCAAAGGGAGCCATGCAGGGCTCCCGGACTTCTGGTTTGTGGCCTCTGGATGAAGGTGTGGCCCCTGGTATGATACAAGCCCTGCTGGGAACTCTAACACATTGAACAGTTATCAGCCATTGACACCTCGGCATGGCTGGTTTTTTGTGCTTCTCCCCAGTACTAGCTGCTCCCAAGGTTTCAAACTAGGAACAATGTGAAGTGGAGAGTATAAAGACAGAGAAGTCTAAGAAGGGTATAGCAGACCTGGTGGGGAAGACCCCAAAAATTGCAGCTGCAGAGCCAAGAGGAGAATTTTAGCAGTCATACTGATCATCTAATGTGTGCAGCGCACACCACTGGATACTGAAGTGCAGAGAATAGTAGGACATGGTCTCTGATACTCTAGAGCTTAAAGTTTAATAGGAGGGAGAGAGATGCATGAGTGTGCATGGCAGCATAAGAATGGATGATACCAATGTTGAAATGATTCATTTCAGCACTTAAATGTTTCCTGAAGACATACAGTAAGCCTGGAACTCTCAAGACATCACAATAGACAAAACACACATAATCTCTGCCTGTAAAGATGTTACAATCTAGCAGGAGAGCTGGTAGTTTTCAAACTGTAGAAATACCATCATGTATCACTTAACAGGGAAACTGAGAAATGTGTCCCTGGACGTGTGCAGCCACCCTGGAGTGTACCCACGCAAACCTAGATGGTGTAGCCTAACTACACGCCTAGGCGGTATGGTGTGGCTTTTTGCTCCTAGGCTACAAACCTGTGCAGTGTGTTACTGTGCTGAATACTGTAGGCAGTTGCGACACAGTAGTATCTATGCGTGTAAACATAGAAAAGGAACAGTTACAATATGGTATTGTAATCTTATGGGACCACTGTCATATATGTTTATTGTTAGCCAAATTGTCAGTATGCGTGCATGACTGTATTTAGGGACAATGATAATAAATGCTACAAAGGAACTATGGAGACTGCGTTAGATAATAGGGACACCTCACTTACTCATGGGGAATCAGAAAAAGCTTCCCTGAAAAATTACAACTAAGCTGAGATTTGAAGAATAATGAGGACAGGTGGGAGGGGTTTCAGTGAGGCCAAGGGGGTTTTAAGGGTGTTGCTAGAGGAGGGAGAAAATCTGAGAAGGCTCCGAGGCAGGGAAGCTCTTGGATATTTGTGAAGCTGGGAGAATTAGAAGGATGGGGTTATCAGGGTGTATCTAGTGAGGGCAGAGCAAGCCAGAAGAGTGAGCAGAGAGCAGGCTGTGCAGGACTTGTAGACCTTCCTGGGATGTCTGACTTCATCCTAAGACTGAGTTGCCAGTCTAGAGCTTTAAACAGGGTGGGAGGGACAAGCCAGCTGCAGCGTGGCACATACAGTTAGAGGGGCTGCCGTGTAAGCAGAGGCTGATTAGGGAATTTGCAATAACCCAGCAAAACTTAGAGGTGTTGGCTTATGAGCTATGCAAGGTGACAGTGGAACTAGGAGGAAGTGGTGGCTTTTGAGCAATGGGCTGGATGGGCCTTGATATTGAATTGGATTGAAAAGAGAGGGAAGTGTGGAAAACAATGCAGGGTTCTGCTATCAGGTAGCCGATGGTCCGCTTGCCAAGGTAGGGAGCACCGGAGGGGAACCAGGCTAGGGGAATGGATGGAAGTTTTTGTAGTAGATGAGTAGCGTTTCAGATGTGAAATGGGCAGGAAGGTCAGTGGGCCGTGTTCTCGGAAGAAGGGACTGGGATGGGAGTCACAGGCATCTGGTGAGTACACAGGCCACAGAGTCCCCAGCATGAGTGTGACAGTGAGAAGCAGCCAGGAACAAGCCCTCGGGGGAGCCCTGGCTCACTCCATTCTCCCAGCAGCGAGTGCAAAGGAGCAGTGTTACTGACCAAGGCTCTCACGCTGTCCGCTGCACAATCACCAAGCTTTCCAGGCCAGTACAGTTTCTTTTTATTAATACAACTTAAAGCCAGAAACATACCCAGCCCTCATTGTTTTCCATAAGAGCATCTACCAAACCCAAATGATATTCCTAACCCCTAAACCTCATCACAATAGTTACATTTTAATACGCTATGTCTACTAACAAGCAAATACATTGCCCTCCTCCAATACAATAAAGTCTCCCCAGTGGGCATGTCACAATGTACCCCCAACTATACTGGGTGTTTGTTTTTGTCCATGTGCGTATATTTCATCGTTAAAATGTTAAAAAACAAATATTTAAATTTCTCTCTCCCTTGACTTTTTTGCCTCCATACAACTGGTTAATGAGTCTAAATAACAACTGAGTATAAGGAGCTTGGAAGATACTCCTTTCTGACTCCCACATCAGGGTAGTGTCTGGGTCACCACAGGGCTCAGAATTGGGTGGAAAACCTGGAGGGAAGAGCTGTGGAGACCCATCCTGACCCTGGGTGACAGAAAAACATGGACTCTGAACTCCGGCAGTCCAGGGTTGGAATAGCCTAGATTCTACAACCTCCATAACTATTCATCCTCCTCCCCTTCTCTCCTGGGGGCAATGGAATAATTAACTGAGACACTGCTGGTCTCAGGAAGATTCAGCAGGAATGAAGGTCAGTGACATCGTGTTGTTTGGTGACTTCTTAAATCTGATGGTACATTAGTCAGAAATGCTTACAGTGTATTTTATAATAAACTTTGGTTAATGGACTAACATGAAGACTCTCTTTTGCACAGTTAGTCCTTGGGTACAATGCCAAATACATCAGGTAGGTTCAACAGAATTGAGGAACACCATGAAATCCTGCATCATTAGACGAGCACAAACTATGCTTAATAGCACAAAATACCCAACACCTGCCGACACTCTGTAACAAGGACTTGATATTCTATAGGACTGGCTGGAAGTCTCCTTCCAAAGCAAACACCAACCGGAATCCTTCACAAAAGCCCACAACTAGGTTGAGCCCTGAGTTGCGTCCTCTTCTGTGACTAGTCAGGGTAGAGTGAATCACGGACTGCCTGCTCCAGTCATTTTAAAGGTGGTACAGCACGTTTTTAAACTGATAGCTCAAGAACCAACAGAGTGATGGAAAAGTTGAATGCAAATGTGTTCTGCTTTGTTTTCATTTGAAGTCATAATAGAAAAAAATTTTAATAAGTCCCCAAATTATTCTCCATTAATGTGATTTAAATAATAAATTCATAAAGATTGAATTGATTTGTTTATAGACACTCAATTGTAGAAAAATTACATTTTTTTGTTGTTTACACCATCAAATCCAATCAAGCCAAACAACATGGTTAACTAAAATGATTAATGAATGCAGCATTAGCTGATGGCTTTAAATTTAGCGTGTGTTACTGATGTCAGGGTTGATTAGTTCTCTATCTAAAACTGATGCTATTAAAAGCTTCGAGCAATTTAGATGTTGTCATTGAGTAAAATTTCAATGGGGTGAGATAAATTCTATCAGGATTAATTCTGCCATGGTGCAGGATGTGCACAGATATTAAATAGAGAGTGGGCCTTTTCTGATGGGACAAGAAGAAGGAATGGGAGGCAGAGGGGCCGCAAGGTGGCATCAATCTCAGGAAAAGTAAAGAAGCTTGGAATAAAAAAAAAAAAAAACTCATCTTTGCACAAGGATTCCCAAATGGCATACAAGTATGAATATTGATCATTTCATCTTCAGAACTTTTCAAGAAGTGGGAAAAAATAAATGAAGGGGAAGCAAGAGGTTAATACAGTACCATGCTTTAGGAACTCCTCTGAAAATGAACCCATGGGGACATCATTGTAGTCAGTGGTGGAGACCAACATTTTTATTACTAAGATAAAAGGAAAGAGTGGTAAAGCAAAGGCGATCATCGGATGGAATGATTACGTGTCACGAGCCCTTGAGGACCTAGAAAGCAAACCGGAGTGATTATGCCAATCAGATTGCAAGGTCGGAGACATGCTAAAAGGCTAGAAAGAATCCAATCCTGGGGTTGTCAGACAGGACTTGGGGAAATCAAGTTGCTGCAAGCCGCTGTGACTTGAGGAAAGTGTGCAATGGGGGACCTTAAACCGTTCCCAACATCTGTGCCTTTGAAATATTTTATTATTGATCCAAATATCCCCAAGACATTTTAAATGGAAGGGAAAATGTACTATAGCAGACCCAAATTCTCTGGATGTTTAGACCCTATCTCTGTCTAGGGATGTGGGGGAGGTGAATCTGTCAGTGGATCGGATCAGACTAGAAGGTTCTTGCGATTAATGCAGCTGGGCCATCTCAAAGAAAAAGGCAGCAAATACTTTGGTTCCCTCTATGTAGTTCCACCTAAGAAGAGGAAAAACAAAAAGAAATTTTGTTAAAATTTCCATGCAAATGAAGGAGGAAAAATATTCTGTCATTTAGACAGGAAGATTTGATGTTATAAATTCTATCTAAATTATTTAACATACTTCTGAGATCCCAGTATGAAAGGCACTAAGTTCCATGTGAAAATTGCATTATTATTACTAAGAAGATGAGAATCAGTCCTAGACTCAAATCCAAAGGTCTATTTTCCTTGATTTCTTATCATTAATAGGACATGGATATCAAAGTCAAACATTTTCTTGTTTCTCGCTAGTCTGGGAGGCTTAGGAGATAGTAGTACCTGCCAATAGCGCATATAGCAAACATTCCTAAGTGGCCTTTTTTGTTTTGCACTGAACATTTGTGTTTCCCCAAGCTCCTATGTTGAAGCCCTAACCACCCAATGTATCTGTATTTGGAGAACAGGGCTGGAGGAGATGATAAAGATTAAATGAGGTCAAAATGGGGGTCCTAATCCAATGGGGCTGGTGCCCTTATAAAAAGAGAAGGAAACACCAGAGCCCCCTAACCCCACCATGTGAGCACAGGGACAGCCAGGAAGAGAGCCCGCACCCACCAGGAACCAAAGGGGCTGGTACCGGGTCTAGGGCATCCAGGCTCCAGAACTGTGAGGAATCAATGTGTGTTGTTTAAGCCCCCAGCCTGTATGATTTTCCATTCTTGCATAAATTGAACAGGAGCTCACCCACGTGTAGACTGGGGTGTGTGCAGTGAAGGAAGAAAACAGAGGCACATTGCACAGGCATCAGCTGACCTGTTGATCTTCTCATTCTGTGAGTGTTCTCCATCATCAACAGCTCCCAGCGGAATCATTACCACACTCTTGTGGACGATCTCCTGGAACATTTTGGCAATTGGAATGGTGGATCCATCCCGGATCATATCTGGGTCTGTTCCAAACACTGAAACAGGAAAAGAAGGCATTTGAATCGAGTAAGGCCAAGACCACCCCCAGTAAGCTCCTCAAGGGCAGTGCCGCTTTACCTTCCTCTCGCTTTTTCCTTGTTACTCTTTCTTTTTTACCATTAGATTTGGTGCCTGGGGTAAGGAACCCTTTTGATATCATGCAATTTATATTCTTTTTTTTTTTTTTTTTTTTTTGAGACGGAGTCTCGCTCTTGTTACCCAGGCTGGAGTGCAATGGCGCGATCTCGGCTCACCGCAACCTCCGTCTCCTGGGTTCAGGCAATTCTACTGCCTCAGCCTCCTGAGTAGCTGGGATTACAGGCACGCGCCACCGTGCCCAGCTAATTTTTTTTGTATTAATAGAGACGGGGTTTCACAATGTTGACCAGGATGGTCTCGATCTCTCGACCTCGTGATCCACCCGCCTCGGCCTCCCAAAGTGCTGGGATTACAGGCTTGAGACACCGCGCCCGGCCGCAATTTATATTCTAATATAGACGCTAGAGTCAAGAAGAAAACTGTGGATATCTTCTTCACGATTACCTACTTTAGAAAATATTTTAGGGTCAGGCATGGTGGATCATGCCTGTAATCCCAGCACTTTGGGAGGCTGAGGTGGGCAGATCACTTGGGGTCAGGTGTTCGAGACCATCCTGGCCAACATGGTGAAACCCCATCTTTACTAAAAATACAAAAATTAGCCAGGCGTGGTAGCGCATGCCTGTGATCGCAGCTACTTGGGAGGCCAAGGCAAGAGAATCGCTTGAATGTGGGAGATGGAGGTTGCGGTGAGTTGAGATCTTGCCACTGAACTCCAGCCTGGGTGACAGAGCGAGACTCTGTCTCAAAATAAATAAATAAATAATATTGCAAATAAAAATTTTATTTTTAATTTTAGAAAAGTTTAGAATTTAGAAAAGTTGTAAAAATAGTACAGAGAAAGCTCCCATCTATCTCTTACTCTACTTTCCCTAATCTTATGTAACTAATACAAAGTGATCACAGCAAGGAAACTGACGATGGTGCAATGCTGCTAAATACACTCTGGACTTTAAATTTCACCAGTCTTTCCCTTTTTCCATTCCAGGATCTGATCCAGAATCCAAACTGCATTTTTATTATTGCTTCTTAGTTTCTTGTATGTGTGGACGTTTCTCAGTATTTCCTTGTCTTTCATGACCTTGACCAGCTTGAAGCCTATCAATTAGTAGTTTTGTAAAATATCCCTCATTCTGGGTTTGTGTGATGTTATCTTGTGATTGGAAGAGGTCATGCATTTTTGGCATGACACAAGACAATGTGCCTACCTTTCTTGTTTCTTCTAGAATTAAATATTATGGAAGTGGGACTTTTCTGGTGACAGATATGCCAGTAGCTGTACTATCATCAAATGTCACAATGTTTCTGGCAATTTTCAAAGCATCACATAAAATAGTTTTAACTGCTATCCCAGGTTTAGAAGGAGATGAACTTGAACCTTCTGGCTTAGAGGACGTGCTGCCAGTGAGGGAGCAGGGATGCAGAAGGAAACCAAGAAACCTAAGGGAACATGCCGCCTCTTCTGTATTCGCAGAGCAAGATGTGGTGTGAATCAAAGCAATGTACCTTGTTAGCAGAGCCAGTTGAGCACACGAATAGACCGGAAGGTGTCTTTTGCATTCCTGAAAGGCCATTTCAGACCCGTCTATTGTTGTCAACCTTGATGTTTCAAACACACACCTCTCTTCAGCTGCCATCACATTTCTTCAACCCTAAAGTTTACTGGCAAAATACCTGCTAAACTGGGGGCAGCAGGAACGCTGATGTGAAGAGGCATGGCTCCATGTCTTGGATTGTTCTCTAGTTTTCCGTGTCTGTTTCCCTTCTACTGATAACCCCAAGAGAGAGAGTTAGTGCTTCAAGGAGATCTGGGCTTCCCATTCCAGCTTTGCCATCATTAGCCAACGTGGCCTCAGGCCTCATCTGTAATAGGACACCACAGGTCTATCTAAACGCGCGCCACTGCTTTTCCACCTGGCTTTTGGAGAGACCCAGAACCACCTGCTTTGGGGAGAACCCCAATACTGCTGTTGTTAGCAGGGTCCCCCTCCTGGTGCAGAAGTCAAGGAGACTGGGTGTTCCTGCTCCCTGATGCCACAGCCAGCACCCAAGTACACGCCCTCTGCTCAGCCCAACACATGGCTCTACCCAGGACAGTGAAGTGCCTGGACTTAAAGAAAGAACCACCAAAGAAGTTCCAAATAGAGCTGCACTGCCTTCCAGAAAAGTGATGTGGCATTGTGAAGAGACCGCTGGCTTTAGGGTCAGACTGGAACTGGATTTCTTGTGTGTTTCGTAATTTTATCCAGCGAGCTCATCTCCAGGAAGCTCCTGTGGAATCTCCTTGGCCTGCCTGGGGTCTGCGTCCTCCAGGGCAGTGCTGTGCTTGCAACACAGGCAGTCCAGCCACGGCACTGGGGAGACCGGGACCACACACTAGGTAAACATTAAAGACCCAGACCCACAGGGGCAAGGGTCCGTGATGAAAAATTCTCAGGGGAGACCTTGTGCCCGTCCAACGTCCAAGCAAAGATAGTTGCGCTTACACACACACACACAGGATGGGCGTGGCTCTCAGGGGATGCCCTGCCTGTATATAGTGGGTCTCGTTTTCAACTTCCTGCCTCACTCTGGCCCAAGGCCATGAAAGCCCCAGCCTCTCTGTGACCAGGAAGAGCAGATCCCTGCAGGCCAGCCCAGGGTCTGCTTATTCACTCCCCTAGGGTTTAGGTTCTCCTTCATTTTCAACCCTAAAGGGTTTCCTCTGATGCCACACAAGCTAAGCTGTGTTTTTCCATTTTTCGTTTTTCACTCTGTCCCCTAGGCTGGAGTGCAGTAGCATGATCACAGCTCGCTGCAGCCTCAACCTCCTGGGCTCAAGCAATCCTCCTGCCTCAGCCTCCCAAGTAGCTGGGACTACAGGCATGCGCCACCACGCCCAGCTAATTTTTATATATTTTGTAGAGGTGACGGGGATCTCACCATATTGTCCAAGCTGTTCTCGACCTCCTGAACTCAAGTGATCCTCCTGCCTCTGCCTCCCAAACTGCTGGGATTATAAGCTTGAGCCATCACACACCTGGCCTAATCTGTGTTTTGAAAGGACATTTTTACATGTTAGCAACATTTCTATGAGTTTTGTATTAGGAGGGTTGAAGGTTTTCTAGTCCATCATTTTCCCCAAAATTCAGGTCTCCAGACTTAAATTTGAATATAGGCTTTGCCACTTGTGAGCTGGGTGCCTTTTGTCAAAATACTTGGTGTCTGTAAGCCTTCATTTATTCCTCTGTCAGATGGGGAAGGCCATTGGGAGGGTTACTTGAGATGGTATGTATAGCGTGCCCTGTGCCTGCCATGCATTCAACAATGTGCTCGATATTAAAGGAGAGTCGATTTCTGAGTTTTAAAAGTGTCTGCTTTACCCACAGTCCCATGGGTACCACCCCTGAGTCCCACTGCAGACTGGCCAGCCAGAAGATCTTAAGGTCCCACCTGTTCTGATGGCTCTTTTTGCTGCGATATACTGGGTGTTGTTAATATTTGCGATCCACGGGTGTAGTCCTAGAACCATGGAAACCACCATCTTGTTAGAACTATTTCTTTTGGAGAACACATCCTCAAGATGCCGTGTCACCTAAAAGGTGATGTTTTCAATAATAAGAGAAAATGTCAAGTTATTCTCTTATACAGTTAGCATAGTCTTCCATCAAGAAGCCCCAACCTGACACGTTCAAGTGTTGTGATTTTCCCTTCGCTCTGCCAGAGGGCGAGTGAGAGCCTTTTTCGGTGCTGAGAGCAGGAAACCCTGGGCTGCACCCAGAGGGGGACTCCCCTCTATCCTCTACCCTGCAATCCTGCCCCCCCACCCCCTTCCGACCACAGTGTCTCACACACGGAGGTGCTGGAGCATCGCTGTTGAAAATGAGGAAGCCAAACACCAGCAGGACTTCTCATTTGAAACGTTCTCTGTTTGGACTCCTTAGTACCCTCTGAATGTTTTGGGAGCATTAAGCATTTGGGGAATTTCCAAGAAGCGGAAGCAACTCCAGGCCCAACTGTGGAGGAGCCTCATTCCGGCCTCATTCTCTACCCTCCTGCTCCTTTTTCATTGTTACTGTGGAAAGCCTCCCGGGGAGGTGCCACACTCAAATTTCTTCCCTTAATTCCCTCAGCACACATTTATAGACTGTTCTAGGTGCTGCGGATGCAGCTGTGAACAAGACAAGGAAGGCCCCGCCCTGGAGTCTATATGTCATGAGAAAGAGGGGGAGTACCTCCAAGCAGAAGGAAAGGAAGGGAGGAAGGAGGGAAGGAGAGGAGGAAAGGGGAGGGAGGGGGAGGGAGTGGAGATGGTGGGGGAGTGGGGAGAGGAGAGGAAAGGATGGAAGGAGGGTAGGAGGAAGAAGAAGGAAAAGGAACGGAAAGAGAATGAGAGGAGAGATGGGAGAGGAGAGGGGAGATGGAGACGGAACGGGGGGAGACGGAAGTGGGGGGAGACGGAAGGGGAGGGGAGACGGAAGGGGAGAGGGAGACGGAAGGGGAGAGGGAGAAGGAAGGGGAGAGGGAGAAGGAAGGGGAGAGGGGAGACGGAAGGGGAGAGGAAGGGAAGGACAGGATTGGAAGGGGAGGGAAGGGGGAGATGAGGGGAAGAGAAAGGAGAAGAAGGGAGAGGAAGGGAGGGGAGGGGAATAGAAAGGTGAAGGGGAAGGGAGGAGGGAGGAGAGAGGGCAGGAGAGGCAGGGAAGGAAGGAGGGAGGGAGGGAAGAAAGGAGGGGAGGAGGCAGGGAGGGAGAAAGAGAGATTCTTTTAGAATATAATTAGTGCTAACAAGATAATAAAGGGGGATAATGGGATGGAAGGGCTGAGGGTTGGGATGAGCTGTTCCTTTAGCTCATTCATTCAGGAGTCTAGTTTCTTAAACTAACTTGAGTCAAATTGATAATTGGTTGGTAACTTAGATACATAACTTCTTCCAGAAAACATTTTCCTTAAAATGCTTTCTAGGCCGGACACGGTGGCTCATGCCTGTAATCCCAGCACTTTGTGAGGCTGAGGCAGATCAGCAGGTCAGGGGTTCAAGACCAGACCAGTCAACATGGTGAAACCCTGTCTCTACTAAAAATACAAAAATTAGCTGGGTGTGGTGGTGCACACCTGTAGTCCCAGCTACTCAGGAGTCTGAGGCAGGAGAATCACTTGAAACCAGAAGGCAGAGGTTGCAGTGAGCCAAGATCTGGCCACTGCACTCCAGCCTGGGCGAAAGAGCGAAACTCTGTCTCAAACAAACAAACAAACAAACAAACAAACAAACAAACACCGGCGACTTCCAAAGGGTTCATTTCAGACACGATGGAAATCTGACGATTGAGGCCTGAGACTTCCTGCTTCTGGCCAAGCACGGGCAGTTCCCTGCTCTGTCTTCCCTCGACGTGTAAACCAATCTTGCTTTATATCTATCATCTAACTTTCAAATTTTCCTAGCACTCTAGCTTCAAATGGTTATTTGTCTGGCTGCTGTAATTGCATATACTCAAGGAAAAAGATTGAGTTATTTTTGTTCGTTTTTTTAAGAGACAGTGTCTCACTCTGTCACCCAGGCTGGAGTGCAATCATAGCTCACTGCAGCCTTCAACTCCTGGGCTCAAGGGATCCTCCGGCCTTGGCCTCTCAAAGTGCCGGGATTACAGGTCAAGCCACTGCGCTGGACAATATTGGTTTCTTGACATTTGTTCCACTTACTCCAACAGTAGCAGCCTCACTGCTCACTAAGCTGTGATGTGTGGGAGTCAGAGACCATGCTGCTAGACAGAACGACAACGTTCGTTACCTGCTTTTCCACCACGGACACGTTCATGTGAGGGACTAGACGGATGGAAAATTTTCCTATAACTCGGCCGGGTATGACTGTTTTAGCTCCAGGCTCATCAAACGCGCCCTCAATCCCATGAATAGAAAGAGATGGGTACCTCCAGAGGTGCATTAGAATCTCCTCCTATATTAAAATACAATTATCCAAAGGAGGCCTAATTAGAACCCAGTGGATCTGGGCTGCGTGTGTTACCACCCCACCGTCCCTCTGAGACACCATTCAGGACATGTTAACTGTCACCTTATTCAGTTGCGCCTGACACGCGGAGGACTTTTCCCTCAGGGCACAAACTCTCTGCTGTCCTCAGACGCCTTCACCTACCCAAGCCGTTCCCTACTCCAGAGTGCCACCTTTGCCCAAGATCTGCAGTTTCCAGTTAACAAATGGCAAAGGGGCCCTTTCAATGAGATTGGGCATGGTCAGGGCGGTACGGCCATGATAAAGGGGCCCTTTCAGAAATTTGGGTTCAATTATAAATTTCCGTCCCCACTCATTATAATAATAATAACTTATATAGTGAATGCATTTTCTTATTTAGAAGACATCAAAGAACTCTACAGATGTTCTGGCCAGTTTTCTTTCTTCATCTGGCCATCCTCGCGCTGGTCTGCGGGAAGATGCGTGCTTCGTAGTAACTCACTCTATCGCTCTTTTCAGCTTGCTTTTCCCTCTCGGTCCCTTCCCCAGGAACCAGCCCTGGCCACCAAACACCTTGTCAGGCAAGCAAGCTCCACAGAAAGAGGAGGAGAAAAGCAAAACATTCTCATTTGCCTGTAAGGAATGCTTTTGGCTTGGTGTTTACTTAGTCTGCTGAGGCGACCATGTATTCACTTACAGATCAGACCCTAAGGCTCTTGGTAAAATGAACAGTTAGAGGTCTGGGAGCTGGCATCATCTCAGACTTTTCTCAGTCTTTGAACAGGTAAGAAGTCCAGCTCACTGGCTGAAGGCTGGCGTGGGACCTAGGTTAATAAACCGCTTTGGAAAAACAGGGCTGTCAAATGGGTAACTGCTTGTGGTTAAGTGCCAGAAGCCAGTGCCAACTAGACGCCAGAGAAAAAGGACTGGTTGATCCAGACCACAGGGAAGTGGCTGTGAAAGTCAAAACCTGCCTAGGAATCAACATCCGCTTTGGGTTCTAAGATGCACAGATTAGCACCAGACAATGATCTGGACAGTGGGCAAATACGATCTACAAGCCTCATGCCTCTTCCAGGTTATCCAGCAATCTGTGGCCATACCTTAGTATTGAACAGAAATTTTGCCACCTGGCTGCTATTCCGGTATTCTTCTAGGTCCAGATCGATGGCTTTGTATGTATTTATTTCCTCTTCTGTAAGAGGAGCCACTTCATCATAGATTCCAGGGACCAGGATATGACCAGATGAGTCTACCAGGCTACCTGCAAAACACACACAGAAAACACAGCCAGGTAGAAATAAGGAGTGTGCCGACATTGTGGTCCTGGAGCTAGACCATGGATGACTGTTTGGGGTTGCAGCAGGCCTCGTGACTGTCTGGGTCCCCGTGGCCAAAGCCATCGGCAGCAACTCCATCCAAGAAGTGACCATCAGAGAAAGGAGCTGATCACCAGGCTCACGCAGCCAGAGTCAGCCCTGATTTAGGGTTCATCTTGCCAAAGGTGAGAGTGAAAACACCTGGGCCTGCCACAGATGAAGCCAGAGCAAGTTACCTGCATCACGTTCACATTCTCAGCTATGCCTTTCATGTCATAAACAAGGTTTGTGTTTTGGTTTTATCTTATTCTGAGTTAAAAAAGTAATACATGTTCCTTATAAAACATTTAAAATACATGCTGGGTGTGGTGGCTCACATCTGTATTCCCAGCACTTTGGGAGGTCAAAGCAGGTGGCTCGCTTGAGCCCGAGTCCCAGAGCAGCCTGGGCAACATGGCGAGACCCCATTTCTACAACAAATACAAAAATTGGTGGGGTGTGGTGGCACATGACTGTAGACCCAGCTACTCGGGAAGCTGAGGTGGGAGGATCACTTGAGCCCAGGAAGTTGAGGCTGCAGTGAGCCATGATCGCATCACTGCACTACAGCCTGGATGATGAAGAGACCACGTCTCAAAAAAAAAAAAAATATATATATATATATATATATATATATATGTATACACACACATGTATACACACCTACATACATACGTACCTAAACCAAAAATTCTCATCACCTGTTCTCAACTTCCCCTACACACACACACACACACACACAATTATAATGAAGACTCCTTTTCGATTAAAAGCATTATACCCTTCAGGTCTACTCCATGAGATACCTTCATGACCACAAAATCCTCTATATATGCTAGTATGCTCTTCATGAAAGAGTTCGGGGATCAACACACATGGACAAGACCATCACTAAATATCCATAAAAGCAGCAGAGGTTGAGATTCAGTAAATACCGCTCACACTCTGGAGAAAATGCTTCTCAAAGGCAAAACGCAGCCAGGAAGTACACTGATATAAATGACACACAAATGTCTCCAAGACAGCTCAATGAGTCCCCACTGATAATGCGATCATGAAATCTTCCCTTGAACATAAGTCCCTAAACTTCTGCTGACAGTCTTCTGTGTAGGGACGGAGCTGCAAAGCACGAAAGCCACACAAGTGCTCATAACCCAGCTGGAAAGCCACAGGTAGAGAAACGCGGGGGGTCAGCAGGAGGAGCACTCACGAGAGGCAGGGGCTGTGCAGGAGCACGGAGGAGCCAACGCGGAGGTCACCGGCAAACCCGGGAAGCCAAGGAGACCGCGGCTCGACGGGTGGGCCTGAGAGGTTGCCTAGGACGGGATGGGCACTATCTTCGTGGTCAGAATTTTTATATAACTTGGCAAGACATTTGATGTTTTTGACAGAAAGATTTGAGGACTACAGGCCCCAACATGAGAGTGCCCACCTGCGCCAGGGGCTCATGTTGGAACTGTGAAACTGAACGATGACATTTTCCGTCACTTCAGCTGGTATTGTCAGACGTTGCCAGTTGTAGGGGTGGTGGTGATCCAGATGTCCTTACCGAATTAGGCTGTGATTTTGGCAGAAATGGCTTTTTCTTTCTTTTTTTTTTTAGACAGAGTTTTACTCTGCCGCCCAGGCTGGAGTGCAGTGGTGCGATCTCAGTTCACTGCAATCTGCCTCCCAGTTCAAGCGATTCTCCTGCCTCAGCCTCCCAAGTAGCCTAGCTCTTTAATATTGAAAGCATATGAATGAAAATAGTATGCTTAAGAGTTTGTCCCCTCCCCTGCTGTTCATTTTCCTCTTACAGTCATGATGCGATGTCATTTCCACAGTTACCACTGCTGTCTTGGGGCATGGGAAATATCATCCAAGACTTATATTTTGGGAAAACTGGAAGGCCATAGAAGGATAGAGAGATAGACAGATGAATAGATGGATGGATGGATGGATAGATGATAGATAGATGGATAGAGAGATAATAGATGGCTGGCTGGATAGACAGATGGTAGAAATATAGATAAATTTCATGATTCGGTTTGGAAGAACGAAGGAGAAGAAAGCTGTACAACTAAAACTGAGGAAGGCAGAGGGTGCCTTTGAAAACTGCCCACAGGAAACAGAATCCTGCATGCCCAGCAGCTGTCTTGGATTTGAACATTTTAAATAACATTGCATATTTGGCACTTACAAAAATGCCCTTGGTTCAGCCGGGCATGGTGACTCACGCCTATAATCCCAGCACTTTGGGAGGCCGAGGCAGGTGGATCACGAGGCCAGGAGCTCAAGACCATCCTGGCCAACATGGTGGAAACCCATCTCTACTATAATACAAAAACTAGCTGGGCATGGTGGCGCGTGCCTGTAGCCTCAGTTTCTCAAGAGGCTGAGGCAGGAGAATCACTTGAACCCAGGAGGCGGAGGTTACAGGAAGTCGAGATCGCACCACTGCACTCCAGCCTGGGCGACAGAGCAAGACTCCATCTCAAAAAAAAAAAAGACTTTGGTTCAATGACCTTTTCTGTTTTATGGCTTTTAGAGGAATGAAAAGAGTAGGAAAATGTCTGCAAAGGGGAACCACAGCAGGTTAGAGCTCGATTTGTAAACCCAAGTATCCTCATACCAGCTCCTGCCTCCCCTGCACAGAAAGCCTCTTTTCAGACAGGGAACTTACATGGTTTTGCTTTGTACCCCTAGTGGAGGTTATCTGCATTTCACAGAGCTGGCGCTCACTAGCATTTATTGTCTGTGCATAATCACAGCAGAGATGGAGGGGTTAGGAGCTGGCACAAGGCAAGGGCTGCCCGTGGATTCCCCGCACCCTGGCTAGGGTGTGTAGCTGCTTGTCAGCCTGCAAAAGTGGACGCAGCAGAACCGACTCTCACTTGACATCGGGGACCCTGGGAGTCCGGGCATCTCCACTACAGCCCAGCCTGTTGGCAAGCAAAATTCCTGCTTCTCGTCTGATAAACACCAAAGCTCAACACTATGTCCTTGTGTTTTTGTATAAAACATATGAAAACCACATAGAAGACACAATCCAGAAATTACTCTGCTGTGGATTATTTGATTTGTATCAAAAACTAAAGAAAGTAAAACCACACTTTTATATGAGCCTGAGCTGAACCTTCCTTAGCAGAGCACCGTGCACTTGTGGGGCTGACCTGGATCCTGTGCCTGGCTGAAGCCACACGATCTAGAAAGATGCATGCAGCAATCATGCTTGTGGGAAAAGCAAAATGTGCTGCAAAAGATTTCAGATGCATTTCCTGGGGAAGAAAAGATTCATTCTGGTAAAAGAGAAAATTAACCTCCTCTCTCCAAAACAGTAAGTTGCATACAATCTGAGTTCTTCTGGAAACCATTTAAAATCTTTAAAGGAAAATGGCTGGTTGTGTTCTGCCTAAAGTGTCAGGCATGGGAAATATCGTCCAAGACTTATATTTTGGGAAAACTGGAAGGCCATAGAAGGATAGAGAGAGAGACAGATGAATAGACGGATGGATGGATGGATAGATGATAGATAGATGGATAGAGAGATAATAGATGGCTGGCTGGATAGACAGATGGTAGAAATATAGATAAATTTCATGATTCGGTTTGGAAGAACAAAGGAGAAGAAAGCTGTACAACTACAACTGATGCTGACGACCTTGAGGAGAGGAGATCCTCCCCAGACCCGGACTATCTGGGCCCATTCTGCCCTGTCTCGGACTACTGAGGCCAATGGAGTAAATGCTTCTTGGCAATTTGTCTGTCCCAAAAGGGCACATTATTAAACATTTTTTGCCTTTTCTTTTTTCATTTTTTTGAGACAAGGTCTCATTCTGTTGCCCAGGCTGCAGTGCAGTGGCAAAATTATCTCAGCTCACTGCAATATCCACCTCCCAGGCTCAAGCGATCCTCCTGCCTCAGCCTCTTAAGTAGCTTGGGACTACAGGCCTGGACCATCACACCTGGCTAGTTTTTGTAGTTTTTGTACAGACAGGGTTTCACCATGTTGGCCAGGCTGGTCCCAAACTCCTGAGCTCAAGCGATTCACCCACCTTGGCCATGCTGTGAAATTTGCATAAAGAAGCTATGCATGCCAAGTGGAGCAGAGCGAGGTTTTGCAGGGTCTAAAACATAGGTAACGTGTGAACCTCTTTTTTAAAAAGAACACTGGATTATGAATATAAAATGATGAGTGTCATAAAATGATGAGCCAGGACCGTGGAAGGAGCTTCAATAAGTGAGGCCCCTAGGGTTTAAACTTCCTTTGCTTCCCTGGGAATCCACCGGGGGCAGCCCTGATGCCTAGAACAGCTGTAGGTGAATTGTGCCTGGGCAAACAGCCTCGCTGAGAAAAACACACAACTCCCTCTTGCACAAACCAGCAATCCACAAGAAATCAAGGACAGCACTGGGACAATCAGGGAACTCATCAGTGTTGCTGTGCCACTCAGGGTCACAGCAACCTTGAAAAATGAAGCCAAGTGGTGCTGTCATATTTGACACCATCTCTGGAGTCAGGCCAGTGCAGGCCATTACTCACTGATGGGCATGCTGTGTTCCAGCCTCCGTAGCAAGTGTTCTGCACATATCACCTTTTGGCACCCTCAAAACAATACTAGCTAAATAGGCGATTGTGCCCCTTTACAAATGAGAAACCGAAGACTAGAGAATTCAAGTAACCTGCCAGGGTCATGCAGGTGGTCTGTGGCAGAGCGAGGACATACCTGGTCACCCTCACCCAGAACCCACATGCCTCAAGGCGCAGGCTGATCTGCAGAAGGGCTTGTCTACAGTGAGAAATGAGACACTCTTGAGAGAGTGGGTGAAGGGCCTCACCTCGTGTATCACTTAGTTCCTTTCCCCTTTGATCATCCCTTTGTTGATTTATCTTCAGTCGAAACGTCACGCCAAGTCTATTGAAGTTGAACTTGTGGTTCAGCTGGCTTGGGAGTACCACACCCCCACCCAGCCTGGCATCCTTGGAGCAGCCGTAAGGAAGTCAGGGTGACCTCTCAGTCTTTTGTATCCTTTGAGTCTCTGCCCTCTTGTCCTTGAGTATGGCTGGATGTGTCACAATGTCCAATAAAAGAAAACAGGTGAACTGAGAAGAGTTTCAGTCCATGAAAAGAAATAATGCAGACTGACTTATAAATGGAGGGAACAGTTAGCCCGGGGGAGGAAACTGCCAGCATCTACAGCCTTGTTCAGAGCTGGCTCAGAAAGCAAGAAGGAGAAGCACGTGGAATCAGGTAGAACTGTCTTTTAGTTGATCCCTGATGCTTAAAAAGTGAAACAAAACAAGGCATTACCAAGAAGAGCAACCAGATCAGCCATTGGTTCATGAAGGATGCCACCAAAGGTTCCTGAGTGAAAATCCTGGTCTCTGCATTTCACCTGTACAGTAGATAAAATAGAAGAGATATGCTTCCTGCCTTGGTTACTCTAGCGTAAGCATTTCATGTGGTGGAAGACATATCTGGTGTGTCCCTCAGAACTCAGCGAGGCGACCTCCAGACCTGACTTCACTTTCCGTGTTTCTGAGTCATGCGGATTGGAGTTCCTACCCTCTGTTCGTTACTTCAGTCCCACTGTCTCCTGAATCCCCTGAAACTGACTCATTCCCCAGCTCTTCCACCAACTCTATTCTAGCCAAGATGACCAGGCGCTCCTTGGCCAAAGGATTGACGTTTACACAGCTGTCTTCCTTTTGATTTCATCCGATATTGTTGATCACTCCTCTTTCTGGAAAAGTTTTCCTCCCTTGGTTTCTGAGAAGCTTTCTTCTCTTTCTTCTTTTCTTGCCTGCAGGACAATTCTATTAATATCTCCTGTAATAACATCTTTTCTTCCTTCCATCTTCTAAAGCTTAATACTTGGCTCATCCTTCCTCTACACGAGCTTCAAGAGCTCACAGGATAGCGTTTATGTATACAGCACCCTTGACATAAGTGACTCCATCTTAGAAAAAGACTCCATGTTACATTTCATGAGGCACTTTGCCAACGGGGACTAGGTGTTCTGCCTGATCAATAAAGACTGCATCCAGCTGGATAAGGACATAACCAAACACATTCTTCCGCTGTTGGTTCTTACCAGAGGACTCTACAGTCATAGAATGACCAGGATGTCAGCAGCTGAAAACTTGACAGACACTGTTCTGCTGTCACTTCTGCTAAGCACCCAGCATCTGCCACCAAAGCCTCTGCACAGATCAAGGACTCCTCCTTGCAAGATCACTGGACCACTCGGGCAAGGCCAGGATATTCTTTTTGTCTATATCACTCTCCCTGGACTGGGTCATTAACCTGTTTTCCTATCCCTTTTCTTTGTTTTTGTTTTTATTTTCTTGTTTTGAGAAGAGTCTCACTCTGTCACCCAGGCTGGAGTGCAGTGATGTAATCTCGGCTCACTGCAACCTTTGCCTCCCAGCTTCAAGTGATTCTTCTGCCTCGACTTCCCGAGTAGCTGGGACTACAAGCGCACACCACTGTGCCCAGCTTTTTTTTTTTTTCTTTTTTAATTTTTTTAGTAGAGATGAAGTTTTGCCATGTTGGCCAGGCTGGTCTTGAATTCCTGACCTCAGGTGATCCACCCACCTTTAGCCTCCCAAAGTGCTGGGATTACAGGCATAAGCCACTGTGCCTGACTCCTTCTCTCTTCATGCTAAATGTTACTTGGTTTGTTGTGGAATGTTTAGTCTATAACATTTACATATTGGCTAGGTATACCACGATGTACGCTTTGCAATATCGACTGCCTTGTGGAGTAGCTTGAGCCTGTGTGCCTGCAGCTCTGACTCCTGAGAGAATGGGAGGCACTAAGAACTGCCTTCTTGGGAACTCTGTGGAGCCCATGGCTTTTATTACTGCGATAGCATCAGTAAAAGCCTGAAATCGTGGAAAGACACAAACACGTGTGGACCTGGTTATCTCTGACCATGCAGTGAAGCAGGGATACTATTAATACCTCCATGCCCTTAAATGTGCATCCCTGGAGGTCTGACCTTCTACCTAAACACCAGACCTAAAACTCTGGGGTGCTTATAGTGCATTCCACTTGAGCATGCTTCTAGTTTCTGAAACTCAGGAGATCTAGACCCAAACTCAACCTCCTCTGCAATTACTTCCTACCAGCATGATTTCTCCTATGTACGCCATGTCCAATCCATTACCAATTTCTACAGGTTGGGCTTTTGTGAAGTTGATTCTTCCGTTCATTCCCGCCCATCCTTCTGGCCCAGCGGGTCTTTCTCTGCTCCACTCCATCCTCAGTGCACCACCAGAGCAATCTTCGGTTTGGTCACTTTAGTGTAGGACTTTCAGTTCACTAGGCAATAAGGCTAGCTAAATTACTTTGGAGTGTGGATGGTCTCACTTGGAAATGTTGAGCTGGCTGTCTCACATCCTGATGACAGCTCCTCTCCTCCTCTCTTGTAAGTTTGCTGTACCACCTGTTCTTGGCCCTCATCAAGACGTCCAGTCCCTTGACCCTTCCAAGATGTCCCACATTGGCCTCCTGCTTTTGTTTTTCTCCCCTGTTCAACCAGAATACCACCATTGATCATGTCAGCCCCTCTGTGGTCAACACCTTGATGAGCTCTACCTACTTTCTCCACCACGACCCTCTGGAGTAACCTCAAGCTCTGAGCCAGCCTGCCCTCCGGGGCCTTCTCTGCGCCTGGCCACTGAGCGTGCTGCAGAAAGCCATCGATCTGCATGGACAGATGACTCCAGACCTTAATATTGCCAGGCCCTTCGTCATCCTCCCATTCCTTCTCTTCCCCGTGTCCCATAGCGACCACTTCAAGCCATCACTTCTCTGCAGATACGCTCACTTCCTACTAAACAGAAAAAAAAAAAAAAAAAAAACACAGGCAAAGAGGGAAGAAAGTCCAGGATTTTGAGTTCTCTACCTACCCAAGGCCCTTGCAGAAGAGGTTACTTTCTTCGCCTTGGTCTGGAGCTCGCCCCTCCCACCTCCTCAGTGCCTTTGTTCTCAAAAGTCCTCCCTCCCTCCTGGGTCTCTACCTGCTCCCTCTGTCTGTTGCCTCCTAAAGGCCTCCTCAGGCATTGTCCCAGCTCTCTCCACTTCTCACAGGCATTTTCTTGAAAGAGCGTTGTAGAGGACGGTCCGTGCTTCCTGTTTTCCCTGTCACTCCCACATGTCTTCAGTATCTGTATCTCACTAGGAGTAAACTTCCTGAGAGCAGAGCCTATTTCATTCAGTCCTGTAGCCCTGGGACTTGGCATCCTCCTATCTGGCAAATAGAAGACACTCACTGTTTTTCAAATGCATAGCCATGTGTGTTTCCGTGTCTGTGCTGACACGAGTCTCACAACTGTCTAGGGATTGGATGGAGCATGGATTATTAACCTATACATTGCTATACGAGAAAAAAGATTGATGTGATGAAACAATTAGCTATTTACCCGGGAGGGACTTTCTAAGTCTTACATACTATCACAGGTTGTCTGCATTACTAGAAAAAGAGAAAGGGAGAAGGAAACTGACTACACGTCAAACCTGAACTAAAGGCTGCATGTAATGACACAGCCATCCTGGGAGGAGGCTGGAAATGTTATTGTGCCGTCTTTCAAGGTGGGAAACCAGGGCTCAAGGTGAAGCCACCTGCACAAGGCTGGGTATGGTAGAAGCCAGGATTCAGACGCTGGCCTCGGGCAACACCAGTGCTCCTACCCCTTCCCTGTGACCATGGCACCTGGGTCTCCTGCCACTGCTGCCAGCGGGCCCACACCGGGAGCAGGACACAGCACAGTTGTCCCCGCATTGATCAGGCAGTCTGCTTACCTCCCTGTGGGCTGCCATACCTGCCTGCAAATCTCACAGCCAGAGTTTCCAAGCTTTGCTTTGTGAGTCACAAACCCCTGCGAATGAATCCCCTCTCCAGAACAATGCACACAGGCACATCCACTCCAAATGTTGGGGGTTCATAACCTCTCCAAACCCAAGACCTCTGTACCCACTCCCACCCCCTGAAGGCCATGTGTCCCAAATAAGGCCTCTGTCCTCAGGAAAGCATTCTCTTCCTCTCCAAGATCCCAGAATGGGTTGGCGCTCCCATTCACACCCCCACAGGCCTCCACCCACACACTGCTGTCTGTGGATACCTCCACCGTGAAGTAGCTGTTCCCCCGGGTTCCGTAGGTGATTGCTGGCTTCCTTTGGCTGATCCACAGGTTATCTGAAATTACGATGTAGTCCACGCCAGAGAAGAATCGGTCCTTTTCTTTTTCCATAAGTTCCTCCAGGGCAACAGAGCCGGCCTCTTCCATCCCCTCAATGATGAATTTGATATTCACAGGAAGATCCTGAGTAACAACAGAAGAAAAAAACTGCACAAGTTGCCTGATGCGGTTTGGCTGTGTCCTCATCCAAATCTCAACTTGAATTTCTCTCCCAGAATTCCCACGTGTTGTGGGAGGGACCAGGGGGAGGTGATTGAATCATGGGGGCCAGTCTTTCCTGTGCTATTCTCATGATAGTAAGTCTCACGAGATCTAATGGGTTTCTCAAGGGTTCGCTTCTTCCTCATTTTTTCTTGCTGCTGCCACGTAAGAAGTGCCTTTTGCCTCCCGCCATGATTCTGAGGCCTCCCCAGCCATGTGGAACTGTAAGTCCAATTAAACCTCTTTTTCTTCCCAGCCTCAGGTATGTCTTTATCAACAGCATGAAAATGGACTAATACAGTAAATTGGTACCAGTAGAGTGGGTCATTGGTGAAAAGACACCCAAAAATGTGGAAGCAACTTTAGAACTGGGTAACAGGCAGAGATTGGAACAGTTTGAAGGGCTCAGAAGAAGACATGAAAATGTGGGCAAGTTTGGAACTTCCTAGAGACTTGTTGAATGTCTTTGCCCAAAATGCTAATAGCAATAAGGACAATAAGGTCCAAGCTGAGGTGGCCTCAGATAGAGATGTGGAATTGTTAGGAACTAAAGTGAAGGTGACCCTTGTTATGTTTCACCCCTGCCAGAGATTGTAGAACTTTGAGCTTGAGAGAGATGACTTAAAAGTTTCAAAGCAGCAAAGCATTCAAGAGGTGACTTGGGTACTGTTAAGGGCATTCCATTTTTAAAGGGAAACAGCATAAAAGTTCAGATAGAAAAGAAAAACCCATTTTCTGGGGAGAAATTCAGGCTGGCTACAGAAATTTGCCTAAGTAGCAAGGAGCCTAATGTTAATCCCCAAGACCATCAGGAAAATGTCTCCAGGCCATGTCAGAGACCTTCACGGCAGCCCCTCCCATCACAGGCCCAGAGGCCCAGGAGGAAAAAATAGTTTCATGGGCCAGGCCCAGGGTCCCCATGCTGCATGCAGCCTAGGGACTTGTGCCCTATGTCCCAGCTGCTCCAGCTGTGGCTGAAAGGAGCCAATGTACAGCTCATGCTATGGCTTCAGAGGATGGAAGCCCCAAGCCTTGGCAGCTTCCATGTGTTGTTGAGCCTGTGGGTTCACAGAAGTCAAGGATTAAGGTTTGGGAACCTCCACCTGGATTTCAGCAGATGTATGGAAATGCCTGGATGCCCAGGGAAAAGTTTGCTGCAGGGGAGGGGCCCTCATGGGAGCCTCTGCTAGGGCAGTGAGAAAGGGAAATGTGGCATCGGAGCCCCCATATGGAGTCCTTAGTGGGGTGCTTAGTGGAGCTGTGAGAAGAGGCCACAGTCCTCCAAACCTCAGAATGGTAGATCCACTGACAGCTTGAACCACGTGCCTGGAAAAGCTGCAGACACTCAATGCCAGCCCATGAAAGCAGCAGGGAGGGAGGCTGTACCCTGCAAAGTCACAGGGGCAGAGCTGCCCAAGACCATGGGAACCCACCTCTAGCATCAGCGTAACCTGAATGTGAGACCTTGGGTCAAGGGAGATCATTTTGGAGCTTTAAAGTTTGACCCCTGGATTTCAGACTTGCATGGGCTCTGTAACCCCTTTGTCTTGACAAATTTCTCCTATTTGGAATGGCTGTATTTACCCAATACCTGTACTCACATTGTATCTAGAAAGCAACTAGCTTGCTTTTGATTTTACAGGCTCATAGGTGGAAGGGAATTAGCTTGTCTCAGATGAGACTTTGGACTGTGGACTTTCAGGTTAATGGTGAAATGAGTTAAGACTTTGCAGGACTGTTGGGAAGGCATGGTTGGTTTTAAAATGTGAGGACGTGAGATTTGGAGGCATCAGGGGTGGAATGATATGGTTTGTCTGTGTCCCCACCAAATCTCAATTTCAATTGTATCTCCCACATGTTATAGGAGGGACCCGGGGGAGGTAATTGAATAATGGGGGCCAGTCTTTCCCATGCTATTCTTGTGATAGTGAATAAGTCTCACAAGATCTGATGGGCTTATCAGGAGTTTCCACTTTTGCTTCTTCCTCATTTTCTCTTGCTGCTGCCATATAAGAAGTGCCTTTCTCCTCCCGCCATGATTCTGAGACCTCTCCAGCCATGAGGAGCTATAAGTCCAGTTAAACCTCTTTTTCTACTCAGTCTCAGGTATGTCTTTATCAGCAGTGTGAAAACAGACTAATACATTGCCCATTCACCTTTGAAGATACACTATTTGTTTATATATAACATAAATACATGAAATTATTATTTACATTCAATGTATGAATTTGCATTCCCCACAGTGCTGTTTCAGCAATGGCATAACCACGATTGTGAAGGAGAATTCGAGGCAACGCCTGGTGCGTGCCCTCCAGCATGGTCTGCCAGTTGATTGCTATGATCACGAACTGGGGAAAGGAGCAACTACAGAAAAGCAAGTTCTCGATGCACCCTCTGTGTGGCTACGGAGGGAGGTGTGCTACAGAAAAGCAAGTTCTCGATCCACCCTCTGTGCGGCTACGGAGGGAGGGGTTTTTCTCCTTCTCCCCAAAAGGACTTTTTCAAGAAAGGTTAGGCAATTACAAATCGCTTTTCTGCCATCATAATTCTGAGCATGAAAAAGGAGAACTTTTTCCTTTGAAAGATTGTTAAGCCTCAGGATAATTTTTACTTCAAGTATCTGTTATTTTTCAGCTATGATTTCAATCTGCCTTTTAACTTATTCAAAGGCTTTGATCTTGCAGCAAAATGGAACTTGAGTTTTTTTTCTAGTTAATATTAGGGCATGGAATAGCTCCTTTAAAATTTTTACAACATGCTTCTTCCCCATTTGGTTTTGATCTTTTTGTATCTTTATAATTTATAACTTCATATCTTTGAGAACCACATGAAGGGGAGAGGTCGAAGTCTTTTCCTAGGGCACAGGATGCGTGTAGAACTCTAAAAGTGATTACATGCAGATAAACGACACGGCACGCACACTGTAATCAGTTCTAATAAGTGGGCTTGACTCACCACAGATTAACAAATGCAACATGAGCACAGGATTATGTATCAGAAAATAATAAGTTATGTAGTAATTAAAACGAGAAAATTAGAAAATCGGTCATTCATATGGATAAGAGCATTTGGGGATAGTGATTTGTTCAAATCCCTTGTGCTTCTGTGTGTCTTAGGAAGCTCATCTGAAGTTCTGAAATCTGAATATCTGAAGATTCTGTATGAACACTGAACTAGCAAACAATTGCCGAGAAGTACTTGGAAATCCTAAGAATTTTCTGGCAAGTCACGTTTAATAAAATACAAAGCCAGAGCACTTGGCATGCAGGGTGCACGCATTAGCTGCTGCGTCTGCCAAGCCTCCCCTTGGCAGCTCACTGCTCTACCTGTGAAATATGGATATTGGTGCTCACTCTGCCTCCTAGAAAATAGTCCAGGGAGGTAATGTGTTCTAAGAGCTCTGTAGGCAAGGCAGGAAGAGAAGAAGAAGGCAGGAACGGAGAAAAAAGGGGCGCTCGCGAAGGACCTCGAATACTAGCACCATGTAGATGTTTCTTCACTGAATCCCTGCAAGCCTGTGAGGTAGAAACAATCATTCCCACTTCACAGATGAGAAAAGTGAGGCTCAGAGATGAACTGACTTGTCCAAGGGCAGTGAGTATTTCTTCTGTTTTCTTTGTGATTATGTAATTTTCAGAGTCAAAATGTAAAAAGTAAAACAGATTTTGGCCTTTTTATCAGAACAGTCTTATAAAGATTGCTATTCCTTAGAAGGAGAGAGAGGGAGAGAGAGGAAGAAAGGGAGAGAAAAAGAAAGGAGAGAGGAAAAAAGAGAGAGGCAGGCAAAGAGAGAAACCAAGGCCCCATGGAAAGCTCAGTGCGTATGTGCTTCGAGCGTCATGGATAGGAAGGCGCCTCTGCAGTGGTCAGTAGGACCCCGCCGAGACCTGTGCTGATTTCCTGAGCCTGTCTTCAGTGACATTCAGGAGTGGAGTCAGAGTACTGAAGTCCCCTCCCATCTGCTTATGTCTCAGGAGAAAATAAACTTCTGAGAGTGAAACACCCGACACCTGATGAAATAACCCTCAGGAAAAGACACCCCAGAAGCCCAGGTCTGCGCTGCGGGACAGGGTGCCGGGGTGGCCCCTCAGCCCTCAAAACCTTGCAGCCTTGGACAGGGCTGAGGCGGCGCCCAGGACAGGGGAGATGGAAGCAGACCCAAGGCTGACCTGGAGGGGTGCACACATTTTCACAGAACAGAATCCGAGGCCCGAAGAGGTCAAGTCATTTGCCCAAGGCTACACAGGTACAGCCGATCCTCTGCCGGTGTCCAAGCACATTGATTAGGAGACAGGAGAAGAGTGGCTTGAGATAAAACCATCCTTGTGTTGAAACACGAGATAGTTCAAGGTGCAAACCTGGGTCCACCTACAATGTCCTGTGGAGGCTGGAAGGAGGGGACCCACTTCCTCAAATCTGTACCCCTGCCTCCGCTCCAGCGCCCTTATTTGGAAATCTGAAGGGAACCACCTTGCTCTCAGGGAAGAGATTCAGGGATTCCTGTGGAATGTCATGGAGATTCCTATCTTGATCATTTGCAAAGTAGCTGATACATTTTTAAAATGTGTGTGTGTCTCTGCTAGCAAATCATACTTTGTGATAAGAAGAAAGGGATGATAAAAACAAGACAAGATAAAATAAAGATTAAAGAAAGAAAGACAAGTCCCATCAGATAGCAGCTTGGCCACAGGCTTGTTGTGTCTTTGGCTGCGTCCTGTCTTTTAACGCAGTTAACAGTGCAGGCTGGAATCCGTCCCTGAGGTGTCAGCCTTGCCACTGGCTGCACCACTTTGGGTGAGTTCCCCGACCTTCCCAAGCCTTACTCTCCTTATCTGTAAAATGGACGCGATTGTAGCACACCCTCCGAAGACTGCTGGGGAGAGTAGGTGACCGAAGGCAGGTTGCTCAGGACACAGCAAACAACTCAGAGAAAGTTGCAGTTACCATCCTCCCCTTCCTCTGTCCCAGACACAGCTGCCACCTACTCGCTCCAGGGCTCGGAAAGCGCTCACGGCATGGATCCAAGCCAAGACAGGGCCTTTGTTGTCAGTCGCTCCTCGTCCGTAAAGTTTCCCTGTAAAAAGGGAAGAAGAATGTTCAGAGAAGTGTGGACGCCTCTGCCAAGTGAGTTAAAAACCAATGTTGTTTAACGGGCAATAATGTTAGCAGTGCTTTATATAATAATATCCCAGGCACAAATCTTGCTATGAAATTGCAAAGTTTGATTTTTTATGTACAAATAAGACTGTACATAAGACATCCTTGGATCTCCTCCCTGACAAATGGTATAGTCATCAGCTAATCAGATAAGATAAGCTAATTTGCAATAGTCAGATCCTGCTGGCCTTAATAAAAATTAGCTATTTTATCCAAGTTCACCAAAGAGACCCACCGGGGATTTGTTGCAGAATGCCATGTGGCATAGCCTCTCATTTTGAGATTTTACAGTTATTAGAAGAATGAAAAAAAGATACGTGTATATCTCTATTAACCTTTTTTTTTTAATAAAATGCAAATTACGTTCAATACTGTTAAAAAAGAAAATATGTGACCCAGACAACTGCTTTCCTCACAACCCAAGAACCTCCATCCAGATGCACAGAGGTTTATCGCTTTTTTTCACAAATGCAGAAGAACAGCCTCAATGAACCAATCGGGAGACTCTGAGAGCCGCCTCTCTTGTATTCTTTTCTTTTTTTTTTTTTAGATGGAGTCTTGCTCTATTGCCCAGGCTGGAGTGCAGTGATGCAATCTCAGCTCACTGCAACCTCCACCTACTAGGTTCAAGCAATTCTCCTGCCTCACTCTCCCAAGTGGCTGGGATTACAGGCACCCACCACCATCCCTAGCTAATTTTTTTGTATTTTTAGTACAGATGGGGTTTTGCCATGTTGGCCAGGCTAGTCTCAAACTCCTGACCTCAAGTAAGCCACCTGCCTCAGCCTCCCAAAGTGCTGGGATTACATGTGTGAGCCACTGCACCTGGCCTATGCATTTTTAATGGCAGGGAGAGACCCAAAGCCCAGGGACAGAGCCGCATCTTCACCCCTTCAATCTTGCAAGCAAGCCCCCGTCCATGCACGGCAGCACTGCACTGCAGCCCGGGCTCCCCACTGACCATCCACCTCCGTCAGCATGTAGGGGTCCGTCAGCCACCCATCAGCCCGGTCGGCAGGCTGCACGTCCAGGTGGCCATAGAAGCACACGGTGGCTTTGGTGGGATCGTTCCCCAGTTCGGCCAGGATGACGGGAGGTATTGGAAGACTCTGACCATCAGGCAGCTGCAGAATGATGAGGAATCATTTTTTAAAAGGCTGTGTTGTTCTTTCAGAAAATTCAAAGACATGACATTAGGAGTCCTGGCTAGGCTATCCCTGGGTCCTTGGAGAGCCCACATCATTTTTCTGAGCATCAGTTTCTCCATCTCTAAAATGAGTCTCATAAAACACTTTTTTTTTTCTGTTGGAGACAGGGCCTCACTCCCATCGCCCAGGCAGGAGTGCAGTGGTGCACCCTCAGGCTCAAGTGATTCTCCCACCTCAGCCTCCTCCCAAGTAGTTGAGACTACAGACACTCACCACCATGTCTGGCTTTTTTGTATTTTTGGTAGAGACAGGTTTTGCCATGTTGCCCGGGCTGGTCTCAAACTCCCAGGCTCAATGATCCACCCACCTCGATCTCCCAAAGTGCTGAGACTTCAAGCGTGAGACATTGCGCCTAGCCGAGACACTTTTAATTATGGTATAAAACCTCATTAAAAGTAAAATGTTTTGTTTTGTTTTTTTGAGATGGAGTCTCGCTCTGTCATCCAGGCTGGAGTGCAATGGTGCCACCTTGGCTCATCACAACCTCCGCCTCCCAGATTCAAGAGATTCTCCTGCCTCAGCCTCCCGAGTAGCTGGGACTGCAGGCATGCACCACCACGCCCAGCTAATTTTTGTACTTTTAGTAGAGACAGAGTTTCCCCAAGTTGGTCAGGCTGGTCTCCAACTCCTGACCTCAGGAGATCCGCCCGCCTTAGCCTCCAAAATTGCTGGGATTACAGGCGTGAGCCACCGTGCCCGGCCAGTGAAGTGCTTCTTTAGGTCCACATTGACAGTTAGCATCATTAGCTGAATGTGCTCTTCAGTAAGAATGCAGATGACAACTGGATTAAATTAGGTGGACAAATCCTGGAAAACGTGGATGATCCTGAGGTTCCTCAGCACCAAAATAAGTGCATCGGGTGCTCATATTTAAGATATTTATGATGGAGTGGAGTTCTAGGAGATAGTTCTGATTTTTAAAAAAATGCAGCTCTAGATATGGCCCCTTCAAGAAAGATGCATATGAATTTAAAGGAAAGGACAATTTCCTTTTCTTAAAGGAGAGATTTGAATCATGTGTGCAGGAAGGGAAGAGTACAAGGGGGTCCTTTCCATAATAAGGTGACCTTCACTTGCCATCTGCACTGGCTACTACAAGCCCACCGAACCCCTGGAGTCCTGATATGACTGGAAAACAATAACACAGCCTCATCTGAGACCAGGTGGAATGTTTCATCTTCATTGGGAAGTGGGGTTACAGGGGGTTTTGTTGAGGATCAGAATGAGCCTCTCCCTTGCCACCCCCAGGAAGGCATGACTGATGTCTAGAAGGGTCAGCTCCCTCAGTGGGAGGGAGCCCCACAGCACCTGCTGAGAACCCATGTCCACCGAGGCCACATGGGCCCCCAGGCGCTGCAGCATGTCCGCAGCCACGGCCATCATTCTAAAGAGCTCTTGTCTGAAGTGAGGCACGGGCTGGACAGAGTCGCTCTCGATGGCCACCCACTCCTTCAGCATCTAGGAGGAAGAGCAAACAGGGCATTAGCATGGGGGTCCCACATCCACTCTGGGCGGGAGCAAGGGGAGCACAGGAGACAGCGAGTCCCAGGTGCTCTTCTGTTGATGGAGGACCTGAGGACCCATGACAGTGCCAGTGAGCACTGTGATGTCCAAGAGTAACAGACAGAAGAGCTGGGGTTTAATCAGGAACCCGGAGGCCAGCGATGCCTGGTGAATACAGATCAGGCAGGGCGGGCTGCAGGAGAGGTGGCAGCCAGGCCCTCCCCGGGTTCACCAGGGCTGCAAAAAAGGGCAAGTTCCTACCCACTGCTTCTAATAATATTAAGAACTGAGCAGCTGGCGGGCTGTCAGCTTTCTCCAGGACTCCCGGCTTCCCACAAATGGAGGCCTCCGGGCTGTGATTGAACCCACAGTGGCCTCACTGGGCTGCAGGGTCCTCCTGACATGCTCTGCATTTAGATTCTCTGGCCTGACCCTCTCTGCACCTCTAGGATCCCACAGGCACTGTGACCTCGGGCTTAAACAGCCTGTCATTGCTGTGTGACTTTGGGTGTATTCCTTAACATCCCTCAGCCTGAGTTCTCTCATCTGCATGAGAAAGTAACACTACCTAACTATAGGGTGACGGTGAGGACCACTGAGGTAACGTGTGCAAAAGACTCAGCATGGCGCCTGGCGCCTGGCAGCCACTCCAGCAGCGCTGCTGACGCTGAACCACTAAGAAGGACCATTCACACGCCCGTGTGGGAGCCAGAGTGGCTCATACCGAGACAGTCAGCATTTTTATGAAAAACGACACATATTCTGAATGACTGATCTTGGACTTCTCTTCCTGACTTGAGTTTGATCTCTCTATCCTGGTTGTAGCACTTTCATTGTTATTATGAAGGCACTTATTTAACTCTAAGGAATATTGTGTTGTATAATTTTAAACTGGAATTTACAGAGCAGAGGCTGCTGGTTTCTCCCTAAGTCCAGTCGATGTGGATATGTTTGAGGGACTTAGGAAGAGGAGATGTTTTGGCTGAAAGGCCCGGACCAGGATTAAATCCCCACCACCCACCGATTCTGGAAACCCCACTCAGCAAAGAGGCATTGATGCCTGGTTAATATTTCAGTAAGAGGAAGGGTTACATGAGGGTCAGATTTAGGAACAGCGGGCTGGACATTCAGCCTCGTGCCTGTAGCCTAATCGCATGATAGTTTTCCTAAATTTGGTTGATTGATCCAACAAATGTCTCCTGAATGCTGGTCCTGCGCCAGACAGGAGGTGGGGGCTTGGGGTACAAAGTCCAGGGGGACCTCAAGGAACATCTAGTCTGGTGAGCACAGGCAACAACACACCAGTGTGCACACGTGTGGGAGGCTCACGGAGAGGGTGACCAGATGGCCACAGAGTAGGCAAGAGAGCCTGGGAGAGTGGGAGTGGGGAGGAGCTGGTGAGTGAGCAGCTACGTCAAGCTCCCACTCTCCCGCTCCTCCCCCTGCTCTCCCCTCCTCCCCCTGCTCTCCCCCTCCTCCTCCTGCTCTCCCGCTCCTCCTCCTGTCTCCCGCTCCTCCCCCTGCTCTTCCCCTCCTCCCCCTGCTCTCCCCCTCCTCCCCCTGCTCTCCCACTCCTCCTCCTGTCTCCTGCTCCTCCCCCTGCTCCCCCGCTCCTCCTCCTGCTCTCCCACTCCTCCTCCTGTCTCCTGCTCCTCCCCCTGCTCTCCCCCTCCTCCCTCTGCTCTCCTGCTCCTCCTCCTGTCTCCTGCTCCTCCCCCTGCTCTCCCCCTCCTCCCTCTGCTCTCCTGCTCCTCCTCCTGTCTCCTGCTCCTCCTCCTGTCTCCTGCTCCTCCCCCTGCTCTCCCCCTCCTCCCCCTGCTCTCCCACTCCTCCTCCTGTCTCCTGCTCCTCCCCCTGCTCTCCCCCTCCTCCCTCTGCTCTCCTGCTCCTCCTCCTGTCTCCTGCTCCTCCCCCTGCTCTCCCCCTCCTCCCTCTGCTCTCCTGCTCCTCCTCCTGTCTCCTGCTCCTCCTCCTGTCTCCTGCTCCTCCTCCTGCTCTCCCGCTCCTCTTCCTGCCTCCTCCTGCTCCCCAGGCCTCCCTCTTTTTGCCATTCCTCCTCACCCTCCCTCTACTTTACCCCTGCCCGGGACCCTGTATATGTACAGACGCTATATGGTGAATTAGGGATTAAGCGGAGGATTATAAACTTGGGAGGCTGAGGCAGAAGGATCACTTGAGCACAGGATATCAAGGCTGCAGTCAGCTGTGTTTGTGCCACTGCACTCCAGCCTGGGTGATGGAGCAAGACCCTGTCTCAAAAAATAATAACAAAAAAAAAGAGGACCAAGCGCAGTGGCTCATGCCTGCAATGCCAGCACTTTGGGAGGCCAAGGGGGGCGGATTCCTTGAGGTCAGGAGTTCAAAACCAGCCTGCCCAACATGGTGAAACCCTGTCTCAACTCAGAAAATACAAAATTTAGCTGGGTGTGTTGGCAGGTGCCTGTAATCCCAGCTACTTGAGAGGCTAAGGCTGAGGTAGGAGAATCACCTGAACCTGGGAGGTTGCAGTGAGCCGAGATCTCACCAATGCACTCCAGCCTGGGTGACAGAGTGAGATTCTGTCTCAAAATAAACAAATAAATAGATAAATAAAATAAAATAAAAAATAAATGGAGGAGATAAAGTGCCTCTTGCACACATGCTACAAACAAACCATGTTGCCGTTGAACTTTGCAGAGCTCCCGGGCTCCTCAGCCGTGCGTGGGCCTTATAGTAACGTCAGGTGGCATTAGGGATGGGCGACCTGATGGAGCAGGGCAGACGAGCTCAGCGGAGGTGCTGGTCCTCTCTGCATGGACAGCCCTGAACCAAGTGCTGGATATGAGCAGAGAGTGCCCTTTACGGGAGGAATGGCTAGGAGGGATCTCTTCCATCCATCTCATGAATACTGATGGTTTTTAACCCAACAGGCATTTTAAATGGAATTAGGCAAAAAAATCCATATCTCCAAGCAAGTCATTGTCTCACCCAAACACCGAAGGATATAATCCAACACTTCTGTGCGTAGTTTCTTTCTCCTACCTGCACAAATTCATCCTGATGGAGGTCAATGTACTGGAAGACTTTCTCTAACGGCGTCGGGGGCGGGGAGGACGAGGAGAACATGCCTCCCTCCAGCAGCAGCAGCACAGCCAGCAGCGACGCAGCCTGGAAGGGTTTGACACAAGAGGAACAACTGAAAATCAGCACCCGTTGCTGGACTTGGACCTTTCAAATTCCTCGAGAATGTGAGTTATCTCACACAGCTGCCTCCAGTCAGTCGGAGTAAAATAACACAAGGTGGCAGAACCAGACATGTATTTTTCGCTCTGTCTTTCCCCGAACACTTTATTTCCAATGCTAAAGAATTGTGGTAAGACAGATAGCAAGTGAACAAGCTCATCTTTAAATAATGTCATTCTGTTTCCTCCTGGCCCTCAGGGAGGCCAATTCTGCAGCTTGGGAGTGAAGGGCGATCTTTGTGAGAGAGAAGAGTGAGGTAAAACCGAAAACAAACGCCCAAAAGTCTCCCATGCGTGATGAGCCCCTGCGTTAGAAAAAAGAATTTCTGAGCAATGCCTAAAATCCAGTGTTGTGGGTTTCTTTCCACTGGCTCCTGAAGTCACAGTACTTTAACAAGAAAGGAAGAGAAACGTCTGAGCTGGTGGTTCATGCCTGTAATCCCAGTATTTTGGGAGGTCGAGGTGGGCGGATATTTGAGGTCAGGAGTTGAAGACCAAACTGGCCAACATGGTGAAACCCCGTCTCTGAGAGACCCACCCACAACCCTGTCTCCTCCCACCTTTCTCCTCCCTGACCCCTTCTCAATCTCCCAGCCCATCCACACCTGGGATGACTCCACCTGGGTGTCTTTGGGAGCCTAAGAACCAGCATTCCTCCTTGACCCCCAACAGGAAGGTCCCGTGGCAAAGTGGGCAATGCTCGTCCCTTCACAGAGGCCCCCCCAGAGCCCTGTCTAGAGTGGGAGCTGCCAGCAGCAGGCCAGGGGTCAACTGCATGTCTGGAGGGGCCATCAGCCACATCACCCCAGTGCAGCCCCAGGCACCAGTGGCTGGAGAAGAGGAGGGAGGGATCGAGGGCGGGAAGGGCCACAGGGGCTATAGCCCTTGGTCAGACCCCCTACATGAGGTTCTTGGCTGGGAAAGCCACCAGCTATCCCCAGGAGACCAGCTGGGCTCCACTTGAGAAGCCAACCCCAACTTCCTGCAGCAGGAGGAAGGAGGGGAGAATTTAACCCAGACTGTCTCTGTTATTTTTGTCTCAAAAATCCCGTCTTTTATTGTTTTAAATGGTTATTTTACATTATAAAATGATGAATATTTTAATCTATGATTCTTTAAATGCCCACCTTTCCATAGGTGGAGGTGAGCAGGGGTTGTGGGAGAACCAGAGGAACCAGGCTGGTGAAGTCTCAGAGCCATCCCTGAGACGTGGAGGAGGCCGCCCTGGCCTTGAGAGACAGATGTGCTCACGGCGAGAGGACGCTCATCACAGACATGCCCCCCCGCGATGTTGCTTATTTTACAATGGAGCATCTGCGAGGCTATTTGAAAAGCAGTTGGTTGAGTATTTTACTTTTCAACCTGTCATTGTCATCATTTTCTCTAAATTACTCTCCACAAAGCAGCCTGGGTGATCTTTTTAAAGGTGGGGCAGATCGCAAGCCTCCCTGTTTTAACTCTTCCAAGAGGTCCCATTGCCCTTGGGGTAAAGCAAACATCCCCATGACCCCCAGGCCTTTCATGGTGGAGCCCACCTGCCTCTACCGGTAGCCCTCCTCCCTTGTCCGGGCACCATGCATGACCCCTCCATCACTTCTCATCTGTTCCCAAATGCACTGCTGAATCTTCCTCCCTGCCCCTGTCCATCCCTTGGCCTCAAGCCCCCACAGAGCAAAGGTGAGCTGGGGAGCATCCAAACTGAGGAGCCCCCACCCCCAACACACTGCGTGGTGCATCTGAATGAATTTGTGCGTGGGGAGCTGTGTTCTGTCTCTTCTAGGAATTCACCCCCAACAAAACGTTTAGTCCTGCTGAAAATGTCCGAGACAGCAAGAAAGAGTGTGTCTCCCTAACCAGAGTGTCACTCAGCACCTGGGCTCAGTCCATCCCATGCCCAACAGGAGAGCCACTCCCAGGCTGTTCTGCCTTCTGTCAGATCACCACTGAAATGCTGCAGGGATGTTCAGGCTTCAAGAACTTTCCAGCTAGGATTCAGCGGGCATAAAATCTGAGCCAACACAGAGAACCTGTGTTCACAAAACAAGGTGGCAGAGAGAGAGCCAATGCTGGGTGAGGGAATGCGCGTAGAGCAGTGCAGCTGGGGTGGCATCACGGGGAGACCACAGGCCGAACAGTCGGGAGGACCACCACCAAGTTCAGCCCTGCCAGGCTTCAGCATGGCTCCTTCGCGTTCCCCTCTCAGCCTGAATTCCTCCACTGTCATCAGGGAGTGCGAGCCTCACAGTGGCTGAGGACCCAACCAAACAGCTATAAAAAAATGTGTGGCTCTGAGTGGACAGAGGGCTCACCAGATGCCAGGAAAGCAGTCAGATGTGCTGTGAAACGTCTGGGAAGAAACTGGTGCTGAACTCTGATGGGGAGGAAGGGTAAGCTTGGAGAAGGGCAGGCATTCAGGGCAGAAGTTTTAACCTCTGGAAGTTTCCTCTTTTTGAGTAGGAGAATGCATCAAAACATTTTAATAAGACAGTCTGAATTTTGCTGGAGAATAATTGAGAGGAAATGATAAAGTTTAAGAATAATTACACATAATCTGGAGAATGAACTGGCTTAAGGACACACATACATATCAATCAAATAGAACTAAAAATCAAGAAATAAATCCTCACATTAATGATCAACGATTTTCATCAAGGGTGAGGAGATCATTCAATGGAGGAGAAATAGTCTTTTCAATAAATGGTGCTGGGACAATTGAATGTCTACATGCAAAGGATAAAGTTTCACTCCGTTTCTCACATTATATATAAGAACTAACCCAAAATGATCAAATACCTAAATGAAAGTATTAAAACCATAAAACTCTTTAAAAAAAAACTGTAAGTCTTCCTACCTTTGGATTAGGTGATGGTTTCTTAGATATGACACCAAAAGACAAGATGTATAAATTGGACTTCATGAAAAATAAAAACATTTGTGCTTCAAAGAACACCATCCAGAAAATGAAAAGATAACCCATAGAATGTAGGTGGAGGGGATTGCAAATCATATTTTTGATAAAGGGCTTATGTTGAGATTATAAATAACAAACATGGTTCAGTAATAAAAGACAGATAGCCCAATTAAAAATGCGTAAAGGAATTGAATAAATGTTTCCTCAAAGAAAATACACAAATGGCCAATAAACACATGGAAAGAGACTCAGCATCATTAACCATCAGGAAAACACAAATCAAACCACATGAGATACCACTTTCTACCCACTTGGATGGCTAGAATTATAAAGCCAGATACTAACAAGTTATGTCAAAGATATAGAGAAATTGGAACCTTCATGTACTGCTGGTGGGAATACAAAAGCGTGCAGCCACTGTGGAAAACAGTCTGAAAGTTACTTAATCAATTAGACACAGAGTCACCATATGACCCAGCAATTCTACTTTTTGAGTACATATCCAAGACAAGGGAAAACATATGTCCACACAAAAACCGGTACATGGATATTTATAGCAGCATTATTCATAGTAGCCAAAAGGCAGAAACAAGACAAATGTTCATTAATGAATGAATGGATAAATAAAACGTGGTATATCTCACTGAGATATTATTTGGCAATACAAAATGATTTTCATCTTACATAAAAAGGAATGAAGTACTGACACACGCTACAACGTACACAAACTTTAAACACATTGTGCGAAGTGAAATAAGCCAGACACAACAGCCATGTATGGTGATTCCATTTACATAACAGTCCCGAGGAGGTAAATTCATAGAGACAGAAAGTAGATTGTCGGTTACTACTGGGAAAACAGGAAGGGAGTGCTAATGAATAGGGGTGTCTTTTGGGTGATGAAAATGTTATAAAACCAATTTGTGGCAATGGTTATACAATTCTGAATATACTAAAACCCATTAAAAACCATTAAAACTGTACACTTTAAATGGGCCAGTTGTGAAGTATAAGAATTATATCACAATACAGTCATTATAAAAATAATCATAGCTAGGCTGGGTGTGGAGGCTCACACCTGTAATCCCAGCACTTTGGGAGGCCGAAGTGGGCCAATCACAAGGTTAAGAGATGAAGACCATCTTGGCCAACCTGGTGAAAGCCCATCTCTACTAAAAATACAAAAAATTAGTTGGGCGTGGTAGCACGTGCCTGTAGTCCCAGCTACTCGGGAGGCTGAGGCAGGAGAATCCTTTGAATCTGGGAGGCAGAGGTTGCCGTGAGCTGAGATTGCTCCACTGCACCTGAGCCTGGGCAACAGAGCGAGACTCCATCTGAAAAAAAAAAAATCATAGCTACAACCACTATTTGGCAACACAAATACACTGAGTATAAGGACTGTCATAGAGGAAGCTACACAGTGGTTAAAATCAAGGTCAAGGTGAGCAATGCCCATTCATGAGCTGATTAAGAACTGAGTCCAGTAGGTGGTGCTGATGAGCCACTCATGATCTCCCTGGCTGCCCTGCACCCAGAAGACTGAAGCCCGATCCAGCTCAGCTCTATGGGACGGAGCCAGGAGCCAGGAGCAAGGGGCAGCAGAAGAAGCCAGTGGGAGAGACTCCTCCGGCCTCTGGTGGGTGGAAAGGGAGCTCAGGTGAGAGGGAGGCTTCAATAAAGGCTCTTCTCCAAGACAACAGGGGCTACTTTGTTTTGCAATTGATCCATCTGTAGATTAACATTTGAGCTTTTATTTTTCCTTCAGGCAAGTTCCATTAAAAAAAATTATTTGGTGTTCCTCTCCAGTGAAAAATAAAGACACATACACACATGTTCATTGCGGCACTGTTTACAATAGCAAAGTCCTGGAACCAACCCAAATACCCATCAATGATAGACTGGACAAGGAAAATGTAGCACATATACACCATGGAATATTATGCAGCCATAAAAAAATGATGAGTTCGTGTCCTTTGTAGGGACATGGATGAATCTGGAAACCATCATTCTCAGCAAACTGACACAAGAACAGAAAATCAAACCACACGTTCTCACTCATAGGCGGGTGTTGAACAATGAGAACACATGGACACAGGGAGGGGAGCATCACACACTGCGGTCTGTTGCGGGGGTAATAGGGGAGGGACAGCAGGGGTTAGGGAGGTTGGGGAGGGATAACATGGGGAGAAATGCCAGATATAGGTGACGGGGGGGCGTGGAGGCAGCAAACCACATTGCCATGTATGTACCTATGCAACAATCCTGCATGTTCTGCACATGTACCCCAGAACCTAAAGTCCAATAAAATATACATATATATATTTTAAAAAAAGAAAAGAAAATTGGAAGAAGGAAATAAGCTACGGGGAAAATAAAAGGGAAAACAGTGATTGTTGTAAGGAAAGAATAGTTCAGATTTAGCAGGAGCCACCTCCTCTGGCCGGGAAGAGCAGCTTAGCCCTGGTCTCCAATCAAAGACTGACCTGACACCCTGACCTGATGGTGTGGCCCTGACAGCAAGGGTCTGACAAAGGGAAGGGCACAACTTCATCCTCCCTCCCTGAATGGATTCCACCCCCCTTTCCTCACAGGGCGGGGCAGCCTGCTGTTGTCCATTTGCCATTCACGGACATTGACTTTGGGCATGAATCCCCCTTCACCATCTGAGTGGGATCTGAGACTCCGTCCGCTTTTCTCCTGTTCTCAATGCCTCTGTTTGTTTTTCTGTATTACAGTCGCGCTTGACCTTGAACTACTTACCTGTACTAGGCTGTTCTTCTTGTATTGCAATAAAGAAATACCTGTGGCTGTGTAATTTATTTAAAAAAAGATACGGTGAATTGACTCACAGTTCTGCAAGCTGCACAGGAAGCATGGTGCGAGCATCTGCTCAGCTTGTGGGGAGGCTTCAAGGAACTTTCACTCATGGCAGAAGGTGAAGCAGGAGCAGGCACGTCATGTGGGCAGAGCAGGTGCAAGAGGGTCAGGAGAAGGGCCACACACTTTAAACAACCAGATCTTGCATCAGTTCGCTACTGCAAGGACAGCACCCAAACACCTCCCACCAGGCTCCACCTCTAACACTGGGGATTACATTTCAACACGAGAGTCAGACACAGACACGCATCCAGACGACATCATTCTGCTGCTGGGCCTTCTAATCTCATGTCCTTCTCACATGGCAAAATTCAATAATGCCTTTCCAACCGTTCCCCAGTCTTCACTCATTCCAGTGCTAACTCCAAAGTCCCAAGTCCAAGAGCGAAGTCTCATCTGGAGATGAGTTCCTCTCACCTCTTCACCTGTAAAATCAAAACAAGTTATTTACTTCCAAGATACAAAAACCGTGTAACTGGCTTATGGTTCTGCAGGCTGGAAAGGCATGGTGCCAGCCTCTGCGCAGTTTCTGGGGAGGACTCAAGGAGCTTTTACCCATGGCATAGGATGAACCGAGAGCAGGCGCCTCCTATGGCAAGAGCAAGCACCACAGACTTTTAAATAACCAGATCTAGCAAGAACTCACTATTGTGAGGGCAGCGCCCAGCCAGGAGGAACCCACCGCATGACCCAAACACCTCCCACCAGGCCCAGTGCCAACACTGGCACCACATCTCAACATGAGATTTGGCAGGGACACAGACCCGAACTCTCATCACCCAGTGAAAATCTAGGGATTTAGAAAGGTTGTTCCTGGCTTTTGACCTTGCAAAAAAAAAAGAAAGAGGAGCTGGAGAACAGGAAGCTGCACTGGGGGTTGCGGGGGAGGTTTGGGTGAGTCCTGGACTGAGAGTCTTTCTGGCAGGGGTGGGCAGTTGCCAGCTGAGGGTGGTAAGCTCCCACTGGCTATGGGACCCTGAGGGGAACCCCACTTGCTCCATAGGCTTGTGTTTATTTCAGCTGGTTGTTCTTAGACTTTTAGATTTGTAATAAAAGTTCCAACTGCCCCTGTGCTGAGCTTTCTCTCTAAAACCGTAACTTTTAGGAGTAGGTTTACGGGGCACTTCCTGAGTCTTCTTAGTGTCTTAACATCTCATTCTTTTCTTTCTCCTCCCACAGGGGCCTGAGCTTCGCCTCCACCTCTCTCCCAGCTCTCGCTAACAACTGGAGAGATGGACGCCCTGTGAGCTTAGCTGATCGAGGCCTTGACAGTGGCCCTGGATACCTTAACTAGGGACACTTCTGTCTCTGCCAGGAGAGGAGCAGGCATCCCTAAAGGAGGATGGAGCAGGGGTGCTGTGGGGAAACCCCACGTCTGCACTGTTTTATTTTGGGTGTTGAACAGAAGAAAGAATGGAAAATGAAAGCGCTGTTGCCTCCACCCCCACAAAACCTCAGGCCAAGGGCGGCTCCTTGGTGTCCACACAATGGCCAATCAGCCAGGCCCCTATCTAGGGTAAGAAACCTCAGTGCCGGTCAGTCACCCTGGATGCCAAGAATTCTATTTACCCGTAGTCTAGAGTCCTTGTGGGACTGGTTTAGAGAGGTTGCTCTGTCTTAGGTCTGCTCTGATAAATTTGTTATAGCACAGAAAAGAATGTTTTATTAGCCTAGTTTATCTCACCATCACGTGATTTTTAAAAACAACAAAAACAGGCTGTGCTGGATTCTGTTGATTTCCTGTAGGCACGGAGCTGAGCCAGCGTGGCTCCTGCGGATTGACCAACTCACTCTGGCAGCAAGTCCTCATGGAGGAGTCAGCGAGGGCATGGGTTCCTTCAGCCAGCAGCCTGGACAAACTCCAGGGAGCAAAATTCCCCAGAAAGTCCCAGAACTGTGAGGCTCTCCATCATCCTCTCGTCTGGCCTAACCTGGGAGTTTGACCCGGGAGAACATTGGCTGAGGCCAAGTTCAGCTGAGACTCAGTCCCAGAATGTGAGACTGCACACCACGTGAAATGGCTGGAAATGCTGAGAAAGTTTACCCAGTTCCCTAGGATCCTAACTGAGCTGCTCCTTGAACGCTGAGCAGAGCTGCAAGAAGTCAGAGACCAGCAGAAGCCAGGCGACGGAGGAGGAACTGAGTGCCAGTCACGGGGTGGGTGATTTTGTGGTGTGCAGGGAGAGCTGGCCTAGAGCTCAGGTGCTGGCACTTAGAAACTGGCTGGCTCCAGACTCAGGCTCTGAAGCAGGGACAGTGGCACCTACCACACGCCCTCAGGGGGATGGCATGAGAGAATACCATATCTGGCATGCCACAGCCCAAGGCACTGTACAGTGTATACTCTCCTGGCAGAAGACAGCGAGTCCAGCCACCAAGCCACCCGGGTGGGCCCTCGGTGCTCCCACCTGTGCCTGGGGTCCTTGTGGGTAGGCGGTGGGGAAGAGCTCGCATTGCCAGGGTGTGAGGCTGGTGTGATGCTAAAGAGAACAATGTCCCTTCAGACACTTTGACTCCCCACAGTCTGGATGGGAAGCTGAGCCTCGCCAGACATCAGCCAGGGAGTCAGCACAGCACCACTCCGTACCACTTCCGGAACCTTCTGTCATCTAGAAACCAAACAGCGGCTTGTAGCACAATGACAGAGCCAGCCAAACAACAGTGACCAAAAAAAGTGAATGAAATAACCAGCGATTTCAGTTATTTCTCCAATAGGCCAGAATCTAATGACAGTTAAATCGATACATTGAAGTACGCTCTACCCGGGACAGTGGCGTCATCAGATACGGCTGGGCTGTGAGTTCCTCAGAGGCAAGAGCATGTTCCTGACGGGCGAACAGGGCATGGCTCTCAGTTTTGAGGGGTGGCAGGTGTAAATCCCAAGGGATCCATCAGGCCGTGCCTGATGCTGGAGCCAAAGCCCAGGGAGAACTTTCCCCTCTGGAGATCTTGTAGCTATGGCCAGACCAGAGCCACTGGCTCTTCCTTTAAATCTCATTTGAGTGATTTTTGTGTAAAAGCGTCGATAGGATATTTACAGAATACCTCGGGGGAGACCGTGCAATCTTGGGGGACAGCACATGAAATCGAGATGTTCTGGCCGCAGAACAGCAGAGAGGAGGAGGAGGTCGGAGGGAGTGGGGAGCTGAGAGAGGCTCGGACTGAGGACAGGGGAGGGGTGGTGAGGAAGAGAGCAGAGATTTCTCATGGAGTCAGGAGAGGAGGGCCTGGCAGGGATTTGGTGGGACACCAAGATGCACATAGCGCCCAAGAACACGTTTCTTTTCTAGAAAACTGCAATTATGTAACAGCCTTTAAAGTATTATCTTACACAGTCAGCTCACAGCAAAATTGCTCTGACTTCAAAGTGCAGAGCTGTAGGCATCCTTGATGTCTGCGAACCAAGGTCCCTAGTTAAAGGGGAGGGTGGATGCCAGGGCTTGGCCACCTCTGGCGATGGCATCTCAGGCCACCTTTTGGCTTTGAACTGAAGTTCAACAAATGTAAAGTCGAGAACAAGGGCAGATTCGAGGAGAGGGCGGGGCTCTTCCATCCCTCTCTGCTCGCTTCCTCAGGCTGCTGGAGCAAAGCACCTGAAACCGGGGCCACACACCAGGACTTTATTCTCCCAGAGTTCTAGAGGCCAGAAGCCTCAATCACATGCTGGCAGGGCCGGGCTCCTCTGGAGGCCCTGGGCGAGGGCCCTTCCTGCCCCTCCAGCTTCTGGTGTCGGCGGCAGTCCCTGGCGCTCCTTGCTGTGGCCGGGTCCTTCCAGCCTCTGCCTCCGTGTCACATGGCCAGCCTCTCTCTGTGTCTGTGTCCTCTCATCTTAGGAGGACACTGGGTTTGGGATTTAGGGCCCACTCTACTCCTGAGTATTCTCATTTTAACTAATCACATCTGCAAAGACCCTGTCTCCAAATAAGGCCATGTTCTGATGTTCCAGGCAGACATGCGTTTTTGGAGGAATGTTATTTAACCCAGTACAGCCTGGTTATTATTTTCTTACCACTATATAATATATATATATATATATATATATATATATATTTTTTTTTTTTTTTTTGAGATGAAATCTCACCCTGCCGCCCAGGCTGGAGTGCTGTGGTGTGATCTTGGCTCACTGCAACCTCCACCTCCTGGGTTCAAGCTATTCTCTTGCCTCAGCCTCCTGAGTAGCTGGGATTACAGGTGTCTGCCATTACACCCGGCTTTTTTTGTATTTTTAGTAGAGATGGGGTTTCACCATCTTGTCCAGGCTGGTCTTGAACTCCTGACCTCAGATGATCCACCTGCTTTGGCCTCCCAACATGCTGGGATTGCAGGCATGAGCCACCGTGCCCGGCCTTCTTATCACTATATAATATTCTGTTATTTGTTTACTTACTGATGGTCGGTCTCGCTGTCACGAACGTAAGCTCCAGGAGGGCCAGGACTTCGTTTCTCTTCTTTCCATAGCCCAAAGTGCCTACGTACTGTCTGTCACAGAATAAGATGCCAACCCGCGATTATTTTTACCTATTTATCTTTTGAGACAGAGTCTCCCTCTGTTGCCCAAGCTGCAGTGCAGTGGTACAACCATTGCCCACCGCAAGCTTAAATTCTTAGTGTCAAGTGATTCTTCTGCCTCAGCCTCCTGAGTGGCTGGGGCTACAGGTGTGCATCACCAAGCCTGGCTCATTTTTAAACTTTTTGTAGAGACAGGGTCTTGCTATGTTGCCCAGGCTAGAGTGCAATGGTGTGATCATAGCTCACTGCAGCCTGGATCTCCCAGGCTCGAGCAATCCTCCTGCCTCGGCCTCCTGAGAAGCTGGGACTAAAGGTACAAGCCACCATGCCTGGATTGATTTTTTTAAATTTTTTGTAGAGACGAGGTCTCTTTTGCCCAGGCTGGTCGGGAACTCCTGAGCTCAAGTGATCCTCATCCTCTGGCCTCCCGAAGTGCTAGGATTGCAGGTGTGAGCCACAGGGCCCGGCCTCATTTCCTCTATTTTCTTCCAGAACTCCTACCATATTTGGAGTCTTTCAATCACATATCACATATCTTCCAAATCTCTTAATTTTTCTCTTTTTTCTTTTTGTCTCTCTGCTATGCTTCCTGGGCATATTCTTTGTAATATTTTTCAATTCATCAGTTCTCACTTTGTGCCAGGCTAGAATTTACACTGTTCAGTCATTTCACTGACTAGTTTACATTTTCAGGATGTCTAATTTGGTTGATTTTCATACCCATCTATTTTTATTTTATTTTATTTTTGAGACAGGATCACACTCTGTTGCCCAGGCTGAAGGACAGTGGTGTGATCATGGTTCACTGCAGCCTCCACCTCCTGGGTTCAAGTGATTGTCCCACCTCAGCCTCTTAAGTAGCTGGGACTACAGGTGCATGTCACCACATCCAGCTAATTTTTATATTTTATAAAAACAGACATGGCGTGGGGGTCCCACCATGTTGCCCAGGTTGGTCTCGAACTCCTGGGTTCAAGTGATCTGCCTGCCTTGTCCTCCCAAAGTTTTGGGATTACAGGCATGAGCCACCACACCCGGCACCCTTCTGCTCCTGATTCATAGGTGCCCACTTACATTTTGTCATTTCTCATTCTTTTTTTTTTTTTTTTTTAAGACAGAGTCTCACTCTGTTGCCAGGTGCCAGGCTGGAGTGCAGTGGCGCGACCTCGGCTCACTGCAACCTCCGCCTCCTGGGTTCAAGCAATTCTTCTGCCTCAGCACCCCGAGTAGCTGGGATTACAGGTGCATGCCACCACAGCCAGCTAATTTTTGTATTTTTAGTAGAGACGGGGTTTCACCATGTTGGCCAGGATGGTCTCGATCTCTTGGTCTCATGATCCGCCCGCCTCGGCCTCCCAAAGTGCTGGGATTACAGGCGTGAACCACCGCACCTGGCCCATTTCTCATTCTTTAATTTGAGTGTTAATCTTTCATTTTTCTCTCTAAGAATTTAAACATATTTGACTTGTATCCATTTTAAACACATTCTACTCTTTGCATGTCAGTGGTGGTAAACCCGTTTCCAAATCCATTGCAAGAGCCATTTTTCTTCCGGCGTGCCTTTCTCACACACTTCAGAACTTTGGCTTGCAGCCTCGACTTGAATGATAGTCATTTTATTATCTTTCTCTGTTGTGAGTTCTGCCTAAAATGCAATGGCCGCCTCCGCCTCCGGTGCTTTACAATGCCCATTCCAGGTCCAGGTCTTAAGCTGGTGGCTTACAGTTCTCAAACAGTGTTCCAGCGGCACTCACCTGCCATCCCAGCACTTTGGGAAGCCAAGGTAGGAGGATCGCTTGAGCCCAGGAGTTCGAGACCAGCCTGGGCAATATAAAGACTGTCCCTACGTAAATTAAATTAGATGTAAAAACTCAGCCAGGCAAGGTGGTACATACCTGTAGTCCCAGCAACTAAGGAGGCTTGAGGATGACAGAGTGAGACCTTGTCTCAAATAATAATAATAATAATAATAATAATAATAATCTCGAAGTATATGCAATTGCTTTGCTTGAAGTGGATGGGGAGTTTTAAGGGTGAACTCATACAGTGTCTTGATCAGGACTGTCCTACGATGATTTTTCTTCCTGGGAGGCAATGTCCCCACAGCCTGGCCCGGTGCCCGGCTCAGCACTGGGAACACCACCTGGTGCAAACTTTCCCAAACGGGGGGGGAGCAAGATTCAGGTGAAGATAAAAAGGGTCCGCTTAAAAGCTCACAAGCTCTGTTCAGTACACCTTACAAGGCATAAATGCTTGTATCCCGGATAATCTCAGCCTCCAGGAATGGGCTAAGAATGACTAATAACCTGGGCCTTGACACCAGGAGCTCAACAAGCAAACTCTGCCTGCTCAGCAGGGACAGAGCCTCCAGGTGAGCTCCAGGCAGTGCTCCTCCGGGCGCCTCTGGCCTGCAGTACAAGGGTGCCGAGCTGGGTAACAAGACTGCCCCAGGCAAACTGGGAAGTTGAAATATGCAAATGCTTCTCCCTGAGCACCATGCACTCTGGGATCCCAGGGCACCGGAGCTCGTTCTCAAAGGTGCAGGGGACCCCTCCTCATCTGCATCCCAGGGCACTGGAGCTGGTCCTCAAAGGTGCAGGGGACCCCTCCTCATCTGCAGTCTTTGGGGAGTTCCATCTGTGCGTGCCTTGTCTCAGCACTGTTTCTCTCCCTTTCACAATGCTTCCCGTTCCTTCTGGGGTTGGCAGGGGACAGCACCCCGACTTCTTGTGCTGTGGCTCCGGAAGCTGAGCATGCGTCCCTGTCTATGCTACGTGTGCCATGAAAGGCACCTTTGTCCCAACCACAGTGCTTCTGAAGAAGTGGGGGATTGTAACCGCTTGAAAGCGCAATTGAGACTGGGAACGCTGGGACATTGAGGGGCCTTTGGAGAGGTGCTCTGGGGACAGAGAGCCCCACCTCCTCATTAGGGCTAACGATGAGGCAGGGGAGGACCTCAGGGCTCAGGTCCCCTGCTCCAGCCTTGCTGCTGCCTGCCATGTGACAGTGAGACCCACCATGCAGCAGCCCGTCCAGCCTCCCTCCCACCAACAAACCGCACGCTCTTATTTCCTCCTGGGCAGGAGCTCTGCGCTGAGACCAGTAGATGCTGGCTGGACCCGCCCACCTCTTCTCCTTCTGTGACTCCTCCAGGAGCTGGCTCTCAGCTCCAGCCAACAAAGGCCACCCATCCCCCAGATGCCATGAGCTCCTGATGGCACCTGGTTCACTGGGATACAGGGTGTGCTGTAAGAGCCAGGGTGCCATGGGAGAACCTTCTGAACATGCCAGGGTCCCAAGCCAGCAGAGTGGCAGTCACCAGGGCAGCATCTCTCTCTGGTGAGCCACAGATGACAATCTGCTGAGAAGCTAGGACAGCTGCCCTAGCCAGCGCACACTTAGGGGAGGACCTGATCCCTGTGCCTTTCCTGGCAGCTCCCGTGGCAGCTAAATGGTGCCTCTGCACTCTGCCTGCCTCCTGCCCCAGGTGCATGGCGACTGCCCTCACTATGAACCTCCAGGGGGTGATGGCACCTGACCCCTAGCCTACAAGTTTCTGGTGAGAACCCCAGAAAAGTGTGTCCCTGTGCCCAAGGACTCACAGGGCTCTCCCAGAACGCTGCGAGTGGCTGTCCAGAGCCAGTATTTCACCATCTACATCAGTCTATACTAAACCACCTGTGTTACAAGAAAATCGGCATCCCCTCATTAGAAGCCAGATCGGGATGTGATGTTTGCAGCGTTCCTCAGATACTAGTGCTGGAGTGAGTTAGGGATTCTACACATCGTATGGTTTGTTGATTAGTAGGAGTCATGTCCATTTGCAATAAGGTCATATTTACATTTTTATTGCGTCTTTACATGCATGGAGGACAGGCACTGGGCCAAGCACTTCACAGCCACGACGTCACCAATCACCCTGAAAATCCAGTGAAGCAGGGCCTCACTGTGACCTGAAGCATGAGAAGGGTCAAGAGACTGCCTGGGCTCACACAGCCAGGATGAGCAGGTTACACACATACCCATTGAAACACGGCTCTCCTTTCTCGACTAGCTCTCCAGTCCTCACTGAGGTTTCCCAAGAGAGTGCTGCCATTCCCTTTATGTCCTGTACAGGCGGCCAGGCTGTGGCAGGGTGCCCATTTCAGGCACTCAAGGTCATTTCAGAAATTCAGGCCAGAGGCCAGGCACGGTGGCTCACGCCTGTAATCCCAACACTTTGGGAGGATGAGGTAGGTGGATCACTTGAAGTCAGGAGTTCGAGACCAGCCTGGCCAACATGGTGAAGCTGTGCCTCTACTATAATATACAAAAATCAGTGGGGCATGGCTGCAGGTGCCTGTAATCCCAGCTACTTGGGAGGCTGAGGCAGAAGAATCACTTGAACCTGGAAGGCAGAGGTTGCAGTGAGCAGAAATTGCACCACTGCACTTCAGCCTGGGTGACAGAGTAAGAGTCTGTCTCAAAAAAAAAGTATACCAAACAAATGTAAAGTGTGGATCCAATTTGAAAAACCAATGGTAAAAATATTTTTATGGGACAATATGATAAAGTTGTATATTTGTTGATGTAAAGGAATTATTGCTGTTCTACAGTGTGTTCATGGTATTGTTGATATACATACACGTGCTTGCCCTAAAGTTATGTGCTGAACAGCCTACAGATGCAATAATGCAGTGTCTGGAATTTGCTGAAGGATTATCTGGATGCTGAGTGTGGGGGGCCTGGGAGGGGATCTCTGGAAACTAGATGGGCCACGTTTTGGTAATTGACAGAACTGGCTGATGGGCACATGGGGACTCACTATCCTCATCTGTCTATGTTTGTGCATGTTTGAAACTTTCCATTAAAATGAAAGAGCAGGGTTGGGGCAGGCTGAGCCTTGACAAGCAGGCAGTGCCCTGGGCCAACCTGAGCTCACGGCCGCCACGCCTGCGGTCAAGCCATGATCCCACTTGCTGCTCAGGATGCCAATTTTCTTGTAACATGGGTGGTTTAGCATAGACTGATGTAGACAGTGAAATCCGGGTTTTGGACAGCCACTCGAAGCATTCTGGGAGAGCCCTGTGAGTCGTTGGGCACAGGGACATACTTTTCTGGGGTTCACACTGGAAACTTGTAGGTTCTGAAAGTGGAGGGGGAAGAAAGTGGTGGTGCTTGGGGGCCATCTGCACCATCAACACTGACGAGGCATTTGGTCTGAGGAATCCTTCAGGTGGGGAGACTAGCTGCGGATGAGCAGGGCTGGCCAAGGAAGGGTGGGGTGGGGGGTCTCACACGCAGGATAACTCCCTCTGGGATTTGCTGGCACTGGGGATGAGAGATGAGGAAGCTGCCGGGAGCTTGGAAAGAGCCCACCTGGCAGTCTTGCATCCTCAGACCCTTCATGAGGCTGTGTGCAGGAGAAATGGGTAATGGGAAATTAGCACGCACCTGCTTAGAAATCCAGGCTCCAGGAAAAGCCTGCATTCCTCCATAGTAAGTTGGGAGTCTATTAACATAAACAACTAAAAGCTGGTGGGAACAAACAGGTGTAGATCTCCTTAGTCAAATCCCTGATGGATAGGGAAGGCTTTTTTTTTTTTTTTTTTTTTTTTTTTTGAGGTGGGGGGAAATACCTTGTCATGTTTTGCAGTGTTTGCAGAGAATGTACATGTGTTTTCTGGCCATAATCTCTCCCTGTTTAGCTTTAACAAACTGCTTGAGAGAAAATACCAGCTCCTATCTTGTGCAAATCAACAGCAGAATTGATTAATTAGAAATAAGCTGAGCCCTAGATTAAATAAGAACTGAGATTAGTTTCAGAACCTTGGAGCAAGAGATACACCCTGGAAAAACCAAGAAAAATCTAGGGGGACTTTTATACTTGAAATTGAAAATGTTCTCAAAAGGTGATAGGTGGAACCCCTCTGTCAGAATCCCTTGACTGGGGTGAGGTGGAGGGTCATGGTTAAAATGGTAGATCCATTGGCCAAGAAGTGCATGAAAAAATGTTCAGTATCACCAGACATTGGGAAATGCAGATCAGACCACAACCAGACACCACTTCCCACCCAGGAGGATGCTGGGAATCACAAAGTCAGATAACGAGTGTTTTGAGGATGTGCAGAAATTGGAACCCTCGTACACTGCTCGCAAGGATGTGAAATGGTGCAGCCAGGGTGGAAAGCAGTCTGGTGGTTCCTCAGACACTGGTCCATGGGGCTATCATATTGAACAGCAATTCCACTCCCAGGCACACACCCTGGAGAAATGAAAATACATAACCACACAAAAACTGGGACATGAATATTTATAGCAGCATTATTCATAATATCTAAGTGGTAGAAACAACCCAAATGTCCATCAGCAAAGAAATGGATAAATACAAAATGTGGCATATTCACACAATGGAAGATCATTTGGCCATGAAAAGGAATGCAGCACTGATATACGCTATGACATGAAAGGACCTTGGAAACGTTACATTAAGTAAAAGAAGGCAGTCACAAAAGGTCACACATCGTATGAAACCATTCACATGAAAGTCCAGAGCAGGGAAATCTATAGAGACAGAAAACACGTCAGTAGTTGTTTAGGGATAAGGGGAAGCAGGGGGGACTAGGAGGGTCATAGCTAAAGGGTGTGGGGCATCTTTCCGAGGTGATGAAAATGTTCTAAAATTGACTGTGGTGATGATTGCACGTGTCGGTTAATATACTGACAGCCACTGAATGATGCTCTTTAAAGTGCAGATTCCTGGGCCTCTACCCTAAAACCGCTCACACTGAAGTTTGAAAAAGAAAAAAACTCTGGGTTTGGGATTTAGTGAAAAAGGCAGTAAATTGTAGCTGGATGGTAACTTCTCAGCTTCGTCTAAATTGTACTTTGCCTTTTGTATTCAGCAACTAGAAGTTCCACTCTACAGTTTTAACAAGCATGTCACTTGTTGTGGAAAGAAACAAGGAGTGTGGAGAAAGTGTAGTGATGTATGATCTGGTTCATTCCCCGCAGAGAAGCTTCCTGGTCCCTGAGTCCACATCCCAGGTACCGCTGTCTGCCCAGAGTGACTGTGTCCAGGCACCAGAGCACACAGGAGGCACATCACACATGCTGATTGCACGTGCCCCATCCAAAGAGTGAGTGTCCACAGCACAGAGCCACCTCTGCATCTTGTGGTCCCCCTCACGAAACCTCATCCAGTCCCCCTGGGCCACAGCCAGGGATCCACACTGGCTGTTGGTGGGCATTTGATCTGTGCCACAGTAAAAGAAAGAGTTTGGCCAATCTTGGGCTCAAGATCCCAGAATAGAACTGATGACTTTCTTTTTTCTCTCAGTATTAGAAAAAGGTGATACTAATAAGTCAGCAATAGTGACAAAAACAAGCAATGGGAAAGGACTCCCTATTCAATAAATGATGCTGGGATAATGGACTAGCCATTAGCCACATGCAGAAGATTGAAACTGGACCCCTTCCTTATATCATATACAAAAATCAACTCAAGATGGATTAAGGACTTAAATGTAAAACTTCAGACTATAAAAACCCTGAAGACAAACTAGGCAATGTCATTCTGGGCATAGGAACGAGCAAAGGCTTCATGACAAAGACACCAAAAGCAATTGCAACAAAAGTAAAAATTGACAAATGGAATCCAATTAAATTTAAGAGCTTATGCACAGTGAAAGAAACTATCAACTGAGTAATGGGCAACCTGCAGAATGGGAAAAAGTGTTTGCAAACTATGCATCTGACAGAGGTCTATACCTAGCATGTAGGAACTTCAACAAATGCACAAGAAAAAAACCAATCCCATTAAAAAGTGGGCAAAGGACATGAACAGACACTTTTCAAAAGAAGACATACATGCGGCCAACAAGCATATGAAGAAAAGCTCAACATCACCAATCATTAGAGAACTGCAAATCAAAACCACGGTGAGATGCCATCTCACATCAGTCAAATAACTGTATTAAACAGTCCAAAAGTAACAGATGCTGGAGAGGTTGCAGAGAAAAGGGAACACTTACACACTGTTGAAAGTGTAAATTAGTTCAATTATTGTGGAAAGCAGTGTGGCAGTTTCTCAAACAGCTAAAAATGGAACTACCATTTGACCCAGCAATCCCATCACTAGGTTATATACTCAGAGGAATATAAATCATTCTACCATAAAGACACATGCATGTGAATGTTAACTGCAGCACTATTTACAATAGCAAAGATGTGGAATCAACCTAAATGTCCATCAATGACAGATGAGTAAAGAAAATGTGGTACATCTACACCATGGGGAATACTATGCAGCCATAAAAAAGAATGAGATCATGTGATTTGCAGGAACGTGGATGGAGCTGGAGGCCATCATCCTTAGCAAACTAATGCAGGAACAGAAAACCAGATACTGCCTGTTCTCATTTATAAGTGGGAGCTAAATGATGGAAACACACACAGTTTAAAACTTTTTTTAAAAGTAAAACAATATTCAGTAAAATATCTGCTTCTAACCTCCACCCTGGTACCCTGGCCAGTCATGGGTTCTTAAAAAAAAAGTCACCAATGGAAAGCGTGGCCAGGCTGCAGGCTGTGAGGTTCCTTCTCTTAGAACAGCGATTTTGCAGCATAGTATGGGAATCTCGTTGTTTTGCAGGCGGGCAAAGCCCTCTCCTAGAATCTGGCTGTGGTCAGGGTGCCGTCTGTCTTCTCACTGTGTCTCCACCCTTGAGTTTGCATGTATTTGATTCAGTATGTCTTTTGAGGGTCTTCTACGTATCAACCTTCCACAAAATTCTGAAAATCTCTTTTTCTCTCTCTATGTCTCTCTCTCTCTGTCTGTCTGTCCCTCTGTGTGTGTGTGTTTGCAATAGAAATAAAAAGGGCCCATGAATTTTATCTTTCCAGGTAGTCTGGGACACACCCCACGAACTTCCCAGCCAAAGGCACCTGCCTGCTTGTTTTCCTAGAGAGAAGCCTTCCCGCCACATCTGCACTCAGGTCTGCACCTGAGCCGTGGAAGCCTCACAGAGAAAGGTCTGGGGTGAGGTAGCCCAGCAGCTCTCGCAAGCTAGCCCTTAAGCTGGGAACCTGGCACCACGACAAACAGCACATGGTCTATTACCATTATTTAGGCAAATTCTTCCAGGAAGCAAACTGATTTTTTTAAGAGAAAAATTACACACCAAAAAAATAGATTTAAGAAGACTGAGTTCATGCAAAATTTGAATATGAACTACTTGACAATAATGCCATTTAATTATTAAGAACATACAACCACCCAAAAGCATTCCTGATAAAGTATAATTCCAAATCCCACTTTCCTCGGCCCAGACAGTCAGCACCTAAGCACAGCACGAGAAGCAGCATCTGCGGCCACACTGGGCACCTGCCCTGCCTGCTGGGGCTGAACATGCGCTGTCAGGGCCAATGGAAGTCTGGCGCCCGGCGCACGGACTCTGGTGGCGGAGGTCCTAGTCACCACTCTCCCAAGTTTGGGGTCCATTTGGCTGGATTTCTGCAGCCTCTAGCAACTTTCCCAACCTCCAAAAACTGTGGCAGAGGGAGTCCCATCAAAGCCTCAGGGGGTGACGTCAAATATCTCCCTGCCTCACATTGTCCCCCGGAAGGAAGACGAGGCTGGTATAGTGATGCTACTCACATCTGGAGAACAAGGCGGCTTGGGAAGTATTCATTCGGCTCCACTGCAGAGGAAGAGACAATGCATCTCATAGGCGCAGATCGGGGTGAAGCAGTCACCCCAAAGTCATGTGATGTCACTGGAAGTCCACAGCCTGGCTTAGGCTGTGACTCCCAGGGTTCTTCTTTGGGGGTATGGGCATACCGGCTCTGAGACAGAGTAGGCCCTGGCCAGCAGGCACAGCCCCTCAGGTGACAGCCCCCCCATGTGATGGGCCCCCACATGCTGTGGCTCTGGGCTCTTGTGATGGAATGTTAAAGCAGAGGATTAGCTTCCTAGATCTGTGTAAGGGCTGAGGGGAGAGTTTTCCCCGCTCTCTGAAGGTTTGCAACTTGCAAAAGACAGATGAATCGGAGAAAAAGGGTACGGATTGATTTGATCCTAGTTTTACGTGGCATGGGAGCCTTCACAGTGAAGAACCAATCCCCATGGGGTTGGGAAGCTGAGACACCCCTTGAGGTTCCACAAGCCGTGGCGGCTTGGATCCTGGCGAATCAGGCTACAGGAGGGGAATGAGGTCTTCTGCTGAGGGCAGTGCCTGCTCACTGTGGAGGACTCGGTGGCTTGAGGAGTGTGCCACGGTCTTGGGCAAAGTCTGCTGGGCCCCCCAAGCAGATCATGGTTCTGCCAAGTCTGTCCTGGTGTGTTGGGTGTCAGCCTCCCTTCCTGAGATATGGGTTCACAGTTAATGAAAACTCAGGGAAGGGACCAGAGGTCATTCCTTTCTTTTTTTGTGGGTCGGACTTGAAGGAGGTAAGGACACATCAGGAACTTCAGGAGAGATGGTGGGGACGGGGAGCAAGAGGCCTTGAAGGTCCCTTTCAGTGCCACTTGCACAAAGCCCCATATTTCGGGGTATTGGCTTCTGAGCCCCAACATCTGCTCTAGCAAAGTACCCTATACTGGGTGGCTTAAGCAGCAGAAGTTCTTGATTCTGGAGACCAGAAATCTGAGATGAAGGTCGGCAGGTTCCCCCTGAGGCTGAGCGGGAAGGCACATTCCGGCCTCGACCCGCGTGGCTGCTGGCCATGCTTGGTGTCCCTTGTCTTGTAGAGGCATCGCCAGATCTCTGCCCTCATCTTCATGTGACATTCTCCGTGTGTGTGTGTGTGTGTGTGTGTGTGTGTGTGTGTGAGAGAGATTTTCCCTTGTTGTAAGGGCATAGTCATGTGGAATCAGGGGTCCTATGCCCATATGACCTTATCTAAAGATAAGTGATTCGATCTGCAGAGACCCTATTTTCATATAAGGTCACATTCTGAGGTCTTGGGGGTTAGAATGTCAACATATAAATTTCAGTGGGAAGGACAGGGGACAATTCTACCCATAACAGGCTGTGAGCCTCTCAGGCACCTAGAGAGACCTTTCAAAATACACCTGGTCGCAAACCCACAAGCCCATGTCTCTGGAGGTGAGCCCTGGGTCACTTTTTCAATGACTCCTCCCTGCAGGCCGCCCCATGCCTCCTGGCTGCCCACTCGGCTGTGGCTCCCAGGCCCTGACCTGTGAAGTCATGCCCCATGAGGCAGCACCGAGTCTGTCTGCTGAAAGCTCTCAGTGGATTTTAAGTGCAGCCAGGACTGGGAACCTCTGCTCTAGCAACTCCCTCTTCTGCAGATAGGGAAACTGAGACCACAGCATCACGGCTCGCCCTGCTCCCTGGGCACCCAGAATTCCCAGCTGGGAGCTGGGCCTGTGGACACGGCCTAAGGGTCCTAGAGAGAAGAGGAGGCACCAGGGCACAGGCCAGAGCCTTGGGCTCAGGGCTCCTGGGGCTTTTCCAGGGAACTGAGATTCTTTTGCCTCATTTCTCTCTTAATAACTCTTGCAGGGAATGGCACACTGGAGAGTTGCTCTGTAACTGTTTGCTGAATGAAAGGACAAATAATTTTTACCAACAAATAAACCTCCGGAATGGCAGAGTTGAAACTCATTATCCCAGCTAGTTAAGGCCAGTTGCGACTATCGGGGCCGGGCCTCTCCCTTGCAGAGGGGCAGCGTCTCCACCAGCTGTGTCTCTGGACCTTCTCCCCGTCCTCGCACCTTTTCCCAGACACTTGCCAGGCTGGGATCCCTCGAGCTCCAGGCCCAGCACCGTGGCTCCCGGGAAGAGTGCCTGGTCTTTCTCCTGAAGGCCAAGTTGCTGGGATCATACTCAGAATTCCGAGGGCTGGAAAGGAAGGAGAAGGTGAGGCTGGGCCCGGGTGTGGGCTGAGACCCTGGGAGGATGGCGGCCCTGCAGCCTGCGGCCGTCAGCGGACAACCTTGCTGCTACTCAGCCAAGGTCACCTCTGGCAAGGGCATGAGGCAGGGGCTAGCCCAGGGCTTCAAAAGTCCACGTAATTCAGATCAGAGAGTGCCTCTTTCCCAGCCTCTGTTGAATGCACTTTACTCCTTCCTTGCAGAAAATACGTGAGATACGAATGTTCCTCACAATATTTTTTTTTAGAAAACAGGAAAGAGGGCCGGGCACGGTGGCTCACGCCTGTAATCCCAGCACTTTGGGAGGCCGAGGCGGGTGGATCACGAGGTCAAGAGATCGAGACCATCCTGGTCAACATGGTGAAACCCTGTCTCTACTAAAAGTACAAAAAATTAGCTGGGCATGGTGGCGAGTGACTGTAATCCCAGTTACTCAGGAGGCTGAGGCAGGAGAATTGCCTGAACCCAGGAGGCGGAGTTGTGGTGAGCCGAGATCGCGCCATTGCACTCCAGCCTGGGTAACAAGAGCGAAACTCTGTCTCAAAAAAAAAAAAAAAAAAAGAAAACAGGAAAGAGGAAAACAGTGGGCTCAAATATTTTATTCGAATCCCAGCACTCTGGGAGGCTGAGGCGGGAGCTGGAGAGCAGCCTGGGCAACAGAATGAGTCCCCATCTTTATAAAAATTAAAAATAAATAAAAATTTAAAAAATGTTTTGTTAGTTAATTACAAAAGAAGACATCTGATTCTATTAGTGATATAGTTTGGAAGGAAGGAAGGAAAGACGCCAACGGATATTAGCAAGAACGGACGGCGAACACAGGGTCCAGGAGAAAGTGCGCCACGAGAACTCTTTATTTTGCCTTCTCTTTCACCTTCAAGGATCTTCATCTCGATGCAGTGGAGAGAAGAGAGGAGAGACAGAGATGGCGGTGGAGAGAGGCGGGGGAACAGTGAGGGAGAGAGAGACTGAGGAGCCGCTCTGGGTTCTCTACCCCTGACACGCATGAACCAAGCCAGGCTGTGCTTTTCAGCTTCCCAGGTTTTCGTCTGAGAGTACGAGGGTAATGCCTGGAGCTCGTTTCTGCTCTAACTTGCCGTGTCAGAGGCCACCACCTGTGTCTGTCAGCGGCGCACGGTGTACACCACATCAGCAGAGAGAAATACAGCCGGGTCTGGGCCTGCTAAATAAGTTCTGTGCCAATGACAGGCCCCATTTACAGACCTCACTTCGTCAAAATCCCATCACGATTCTTCACCCAGATGCCCTCGCCCCTTCTGTACCTTTCATAAGGCATCGTCCCTCCCCAGCCGGAACTTCACTCACTCACATGCTGTCTTCTTTTGCATCGTTTCTCTCTTGATAACTGCTGCAGGGATCCGCACACTGGAAGTTACTCTGTAACTGTTGAATGAAAGGACAAATAATTTTTACCAACCAAGAAACCTCTGAGGCCGGGCGCGGTGGCTGGCATCTGTAATCCCAGCACTTTGGGAGGCCGAGGCAGGCGGATCATGGGTCAGGAATTTGAGACCAGCCTGGCCAATACAGTGAAACCCCATCTCTACTAAAAATAAAAAAATTAGCCTGGCGTGGTGGTGCGCACTTGTAGTCTCAGCTACTCGGGAGGCTGAGGCAGAAGAATCGCTTGAACCTGGGAGGCAGAGGTTGCAGGGAGCTGCCGAGATTGTGCCACTGCACTACAGCCTGGGCAGAGGCTCTGTCTCAAAAAAAAAAAAAAAAAAAATAGAAAAGAAACCTCTGGAGCGGAGAGTTGAAACTCGTGATCCCAGCTAGCTGGGGCTCCTTAAGCGTTCTGGAGCACGCATTGCCCCTTCCTGCAGTGTGGCATCTTTCTGTATCTGGTGTAGCACAAGCACGTGGTGCCTTCCAGAGTCACAGCCAGGGAAGAGAGAAATGGGCTTTGGGGAGCCTGCACTCCAGGAGGGAGGGAAAGAGCTGCTCCCCCAGCAGTGTTCACCAGCTTCCCCCTTCTCTTCCTCAGCAGTGTAGACCAAGTTACTGCCACCGAGGATCTGTGTGATGGTGCACCATTGCGCTGACCAGTCCGTGAATCCTGCAACGCTGCAATGCTGTGCTTTGCTCTGCAGTCCTCCTTGCCTCCAGGGCTCCAAACAACCGGGGGGAATCACCTCTCCAAGTCTCCCATTTACTTCCCAGAAAGAGAAGAAAGCAACTTACCTTCTCCCGGTTCAACAAGGCAAAGCTGGTTATTGTTAAGTTTAGAGATGAAAACAGACCTTTTGCTCCATCTTGGGACCTTAAAACATGTCCAGGAGGGCTATAAAGGGATGAAGTTGACAGTAACAGCTTCCATTCAAGTTCTGGGAAAATAAATCTGTGCACACACTCTCCTGTCTGTCCCTACAACTATAATCTCACAGAAATCCAGCCTTGCCTTGTCTCTGGAAGCCTTCCCAGAAGAGGCAAGCCCAGGTGTGAGCTGCACCTTGTGACCTTCTTGCCCTCTGGGAGCAGGTGTTTCCTGTCCGGGCAGTGGAAACTGTGCATCTCACTCAGCGCAGGGCCTGGTACACAGTAGGTGCACAATGCATGGTGCTGAAGTGATTCCAGCTCACCCCAGACTCCTCCAGGCCTCTCCCACCTCAGTGAGATTTCACGAGTGCAGCTTGGATGCTGCCCTGTTGGGTACAATAATGGCTGAGCAGGTGTCCAGGCCCTGCCCTCAAGGAGACAGGACAAACGTATGAAATGGCCCAGCGGCACACGGCTAACGGCTAAGTGACCCGTGTGGATGGAAGTTTTGGGTTTGAAAGTGGAAGAGGACGCTTTGGGAAGAGGCTGGGGCAGGCGTGGGGAGCTGGGGAAGGTGAGCCTTCCTGGAGGGCAGGTGGGACTGGAGAGGTCAGCCCTCCAGCGGGCAGCATACTAGAATCACCTGGGAGCTTAAAAAAGGCCACACCCAGACCCACTCCAATTTGGGATGGGCAGATGGGAAACAGAGCTAGGTAGAGGAAGTGGGGGCTTCCAGGTGGGGCTGGAGCTGCAACACAGGCAAGCAGGAAACCCGCCTCCTCAGGAGGAGCGCCGTTAGCAGAGAGCAAGACGCAAGACCCGGGGATTGGATGGGGCTTCGAGACTTCTAATCGTTTCCACTCCACTGGGAGGCCAGGCCCTGACCTCCTCCTGCGTGGCTCCAGCAGGCTCACCCTAGCTGGTCCCCCAGACCGCAGGAGTTCGGGCCACAGGACCGTCTCATGCAGACATCTCAGTCAAAGCCAATTCTGCGCCCTTTTGAGTGGGTTTAGTCACAAGCATCTGTTGTTCTGAGGAACTTCTGCTGTGACTAAAACACTGTTTCTTTTGACTTGGCACCTGTCCATCGAGCCAGCCTCCTATCAAAGGCCATCTGAGGAAACGCAGACTGACGGAATTCTGCAAACCATACTTTCACTCGCAAGTGAGTGAAAACTCCACTCTGTTACCATGTAGACTAGTAACAGATTCTGCTACACACAGGTGTCTTACGATGCTGAGGAGTAACCAACGAGGAACCACCTGCGAACCCGAGGGGTCCACAGTTGCCTCCTGATTGTGCGGTGGTGAAAGGAACAGGCGGGCGTGAGCGCCGTTGACCAGGGCTGCGCTCTCCACACCGCGTGCCTCCCGCATCTTCGGGGCTGATGCAGACGGTGAGTTGTCTTTGGAAAACTGATAACAAAGTGTGTTCCATGAGTCTTTCCTCTATCTGTTATATATACTTTAAAAAATTTAGTTGACAAAGATCGTATATTTTCAAAGTGTCAAATGTAATCGTTTGATATATGTATACATTGTGTAATGGTTATCCCAATCAAATTAATGAACACGCCGTCACCGACCCTACAGTACCGTAAATCCCCAGCACTTGTGTGCTTGTAACTGACAGGCTGTAGCCTCTGGTCACTGTCTCATTCCCCCGCCCTCCAGCCTCTGGCAACCACCATCCTTCTCTGTTTCTATGAGTTTGACTTCAGAGTCCACAGATAAGTGAGACTGAACAGCATTGTCTTTCTGTGTCTGGCTTAATTTAACTTAGCCTAAAGATCATCTATGTTGTCACAAATGGCAGGATTTCTTTGTTTCTCTGTGGCTGCACAGAAGTCCGTGGTGCATAGATACCACATTGCCTTTATCCATTCATCTGCCGACGGACATTTAGTAGCTTCTGTATCTTGGCTATTGTGAATAATGTAATGAACAGGAGGTGCAGACATTTCTTTGACATTCTGGTTTCACGTCACACAGAAGCGAGATGGCTGGATCCTATGGTAGTTCTAGCTTTGGTTTTTTGAGAAATCTTTATAACGGCTTCACTAATTTACATTCCCCGCAACAGGGCTCCTTTTTCTCCAGGTCACCTCCAACACTTATTCTCTCTTGTCTTTGCCGTACTAACAGGCGTGAGGTGAGACCTCCTTGTGGTTTGGATTTGCCCTTCTCTGATGATTAACCCAGAAGAGTCAGCTGCGTGAGCCCTTGCCGATGATTCCTCTGATGCTTAGTGATATGAAGTAATTTTTTACGTACACGTTAGCCATTTGTGTATCTTCTTTGGAAAACTGGTCCTTTGTCCATTTTCAAAATTGTGCTACTTTTGTGTGTTCTTTTGTTTTTTTTTTTTTTTTTTTTTTCTACCGAGTTATGTGAGTTCCTTACATATTTTGAATGCTAACCCCTTATCAGGGATGTGGTTTGCAAATGTTTTTCTCCCATTCCATAGATTGCCTTCTCATTTTGTTGCTTCTTTTGTTGAGCAGAAAATTTTTAATGAAGCCCCAATTGTTTATTTTTGCTTTTGTTGCCTATACTTTTGGTGTCATGGACAAAAAATCATTGCCAAGACCAATGTCATAAAGCTTTCCTTCTGTGTTCTAAGAGACTTATGGTTTCAAATCTTACATTTAAGTCTTCGATCCATTTTGAGTTAATGTTTGTATATGATGTGAGATAAAGGTCCACTTTCATTCTTCTGCGTGTGGATATCCAGTTTTCCCATTGCCATTTATTGAAGAGACCGTCCTTTCCCATTTGTTCTTGGTCCCTTTGTTGAAAATCAATAGACTGTAAGTGTGTGAATTGATTTTTGGGCTTTCCATTCTGTTTCAATTGTCTAAATGTCTTTTTATGCCAGTATATTATTTTGATTACTATGGTTTTATAGTATATTTTGAAGTCAGGTAGTGTGATGCCACCAGCTTTGTTCTTTTTTTTTTCAAGGTTGCTTTTGCTATTTGGGGTCTTCTGTGATTCTATATGAATTTTAGGATTTTTTTTCTATTTCTATAAAAAATGCCATTGATATTTTGATAGGAATTGCACTGAATCTGCAGATCACTTTGGGTACTATGGATAGTGTAAGAATGTTAATTCTTCCAGTCCATGAACATGGGATACTCTTTCATTTGTGTCTTCCTTTTCATCAGTGGCTTACAGTTTTTGGTGTACAGATCTTTCATCTCCTTGGTAAATTTATTCCTAAGTATTTTATTCTTTTTGATGCTATTATAAATCATTTTCTTAATTTCTTTTTGAGTTATTTATTTTTAGTGTATGGGAGTGCAACTAATTTTTATGTGTTGATTTTGTATTCAAAATCTTTACTGAGTTCATTTAGTAAGTGAATTATTCATTAGTTCTAAGAGTATTTTGGTGGAGTTCTTCTGGGGTTTTCTACATGTAAGATCATGCCATCTGCAAACAGAAAATTTCACTTTTTCCTTTCCAAATTGGATGCCTTTTATTTCTTAATTTTTTTCCATTTGTTTTCCCGAGGGCAGATGTCATGATATAATTGATGTAATAGAGGAACTTAAAGTTTGACATCCAAGTTGCAGAAAACTGATTATTGTTTTCCAACATCTCTTTTCCGTCTCCTACATGGAATTTTTAGCTGGGCAAATTTCAATCTCTCATACAGTTCAATGTGGCCATGTGACTGTTTTCTGGAGAGTAGAGGCAGGTGGTTGAAACTTTCAATTCCGGTTTATGCCCCTAAAGGGAGGGATCGTGTATTGCCCTCTCTTTTCTTCCTTCTCACTGGCTGCTGTAGCAGGAGCTGGTGCAGAGACGGTGGCCTGTGAGATAAAACTGAGGAGGGAAGAGGCTCATAATGGGAGGAATCCAGGTCCCAAGTGATAGGGAAGCCCCCACACCAGCCCCAACCCTGCTGCCCAGACTTCTGTGTAAAGAACAAATGCGTAAACCTTCATCCTGTGGAAGCCTTGATCATTTTGGTCACAGTAGCCTAGACTTATCCTCACTAATTAATACACTCTTAATTGAAAATCCTGAACATTTCTAGCTTGACTTTTTCTGGCCCAGACACCAAAATAATAATAATAATAATAATAACAAGAACAGATGAACTTGACTTTCTCTAAGTCACATGGGGGAGTTAACTGCTCCTTCAGGTCACAAGGGCTCACTCAGCTGACTCTCTTCTAGGTTAAGAATGAAGCACAACAGGTTCTGTCTTTTTCTACATCAATCAAGATTATGGTGTTTTCTTAGTGACCAACTTCCTGCTGTGACCTGAACTCGATACAGAATAGGCTTTTGCTTTTGGCCATAGGGAAAGGGCTCCCAAAGCAGTGTCTCCTGGAACTTTTGTTCAGGAATGCAAAGACCCCTAAGGGAGACGGCACAAAGATCTGGGTTACACAAGCATGTGAAACAATTGCTATCAAATTGCTTTTTAGGTTAAGCCTAATTGTTTTTTTAGGATAAGCTGCAGGGCTTAGGGAGGACTTCAGGAAACAGGAAAACATCTGCTGCTGAAGACCCTGAGGGGTTACCCCTGGCAGGCACCTGGGAGGCAGAGGTATTCCAATTTCTTCCCTCTCCTCTAGTAAGTGCTGGGCACAAGAGGTCTGGACAATGGCACCTCTTTTTCCCATCCAAGTTCTGGCCTATGAGTCAAAATAGTCAGCAAAGTGTAATTAATTAAGCTGATATTTTAAAGTGTGGATCATATGTGTAGACAATCCTATTTTGAGTCCCAGAATGAGGCAGCCTCCCACTGCACCCGTGAAGGGACAAAACAGAGCACACCCCTTAAGGACAGCTTTCTGCAGAGGAGCTCTTGGAAGCATGGTGACCAGCAGCATCCGGAAGCCAGCAGTACCCTTGACGCCCTGCTGGGGAAGTGCCTTCTTCATGCAGAACCTTCAGCAAGACACCTCCTTGTGCACACCTTCCCTGGCATCCCTGGGGGGCATATTCAGCAAGTTCTCCACGGAGACTTCCTGCCAGGCACTGGGCCAGGGCCACGCTGTCTTCAGCAAGGTCTGGACTTAGCCCTGAGGAGCGGCTCTTCCTCGGGCGCTCTGTCTCAGGAGTCGTGGCTGCTCCCTACGTCTGCCCTTCCAACTCTAGGATTCTACAGGCATTTGACTGTCTTATCTCTAACCTTCAGGATCTGGAAACGAAACCATTTTTGTATTGATTGGGTCTAAGGAGAAATGCTGAGATACCACGTCACACCCACTAGAATGGCACCATCGGAAAGATTACAGGTGCTGTGGAGGGTGTGGAGAAACCAGAAGCCTGGTACACTGCTGGTGGGAATGTAAAATGGCACAGCTGCTTTGGACAACAGTCTTGCAGTTCCCCAAGCAGTTAAACATGGAATTCCCATATTGCCCAGCAATTCCCCTCCTAGGCATATACCCAAGAGAAATGAGCACATGTGTCCGCACAAAAACTGGGACATGAATGTTCAGAGCAGCATTATTCATTGTAGCCAGAGTGGAGACGATCCAAATGTCTGCCAGCTTATGAATGAAGAAGCAAAATGTGGTCTCTACTAAAAATCAACACTCTCCGGCTCTAAGAAGGCATGAAGTACTAACATATGGGCCGGCATGGATGAACCTTGAGAACGTTATTCTGAGTGAAGGAAGTCAGGCATGAAGGCCACGTATTAGGCCAGGCATAGTGGCTTCATGCCTTTGGGAGGCTGAGGTGGGAGAATTGCTTGAGGCCAGGAGTTTGAGACCAGCCTGGGTAATGTAGCAAGACCCCGTCTCTACAAAAAGTAAAAAAATAAGCTGGGAACAGTCATGCACCCTGTAGTCCTAGCTACTTGAGAGGCTGAGGCTGGAGGATCACCTGAACTCAGGAGGTTGAAGCTACAGTGAGCCGAGATGGCACCACCATGCTCCAGCCTGGGTGACAGAGCAAGACCCTGTTTCTTAAAAAACCAAAGGCCATATGTTGTATAATTCCATTTATATGAAAGTCCATAGAGACAGAAAGTAGATTAGTGGATGCCTGGGCCTGAGGGAGACCGGGCAACGGTGTGGGGGAGGCCATAGCTTACAAGTACAGGTGATGAAAATGTTCTGAAATCAACTATGGTACGGTTGTGCAACTCTGTGACTACACAAGAAGCCACTGAATCATTCACGCTGAACAGCTGGATTGTTTGGTATACGAATCGTACCTTAACAAAGCTGTCAAAAATAAATCACCCTGGGGGAAACCAAAAGGAGAAACTCAGACCTCAGTGGGGAAGGTGGGAGGCCAGTGTGTGCAGGAACGATTGGCCCCCTGTCATGGCGGGGAGGGCGTGAGTCCCTCAGCAAGGGGAAGGGAAGAGGGGAAGGCTTGGGTTCCAAGGCTGCCTCCCAGGAGTGGAGTGACCATGGGCCACCACATGGCCTCCCAGGAGCGGAGTGACCATGGGCCACCACATGGCCTCTCAGGCCTGTCCCCTCTGTAGCACGGGGACAAAGCCTGCTATTTCACTGGGATGCAATGAAGCGTCAGACAAACATCTCTAAAGCCCTTTGTAACATGAATTATATAAATAGTGATGAACAAATCCTTTGCGAAGAACTCTTAACTCCCCCTAAAGGTACTGTCAATCATTTTTCAAAGGGAAATGATTCATAAAAATTGACAGCTCCTTATTTGGGTCACATAGTAGCAATTTTCCTCTTCAGTATCAGGCAGCAGACATTTACCTTCTCACATTTTCCCATTTAATACAGTTTCTTGCAACTGTTTGGCCAGTAGATAGTATGGACATAAATCTATGGTTGCTTCTCTGGAAATACTCAAATAATTCATTTGCGAATCTCCAGACCACCATTGGATTAATGGACACTTTTCTAAGCATTTTTGTCTTTTCAGTAAATAAAATATTTTGATAATATAATGTTTAAAAGGGCTAAGTGACTGCAGTTTTTAATGGCTCTTGATGTATGAAACACCTTTCTCTAAAGGACATAGGATATATCTGCTTTTGGAATAAAAAGTAGAAGTGACACTTAGAGAAGGTCTTTCGTTTTTAACAAATTTCAAGATTCCTGTCATGTACCATATTGCAGTAGTCTGAAAAAAACTTTAGACCTGATTTAAAAAAACTGGTCCAGATTACGCAGGCTGAAACAACTATTTACCACGCCTGTTTCCCACTTGAGAAGATCCAGCTCCATGAATGAGTGGGAACAGTTCCCCATACTTTGCAAAGGAGTCACAGTGTCATTTCTGTCTTCATAACCTCTCTGAGAAAGTGGTTTGTGCTCTTCTGACATAGGAGGACACTGAGGCTCAAGTTCACAGAACTAGCAGTTAGTCAGACCCATTCAGTACAGGGTTTTACAAGAGGCCGCTTTTGCTATTTGTTGATATCTGTTAATTACATCAAAAGCAGCTAGTGGCATGCCAGCCCAGCTTCTAACATAAAGCAGTCTGGATGTGTGCAAACGTTCATGCCACCTCAACTTAGGCACTTCTCTGATCATGGGTCAGGCTTGGGATGTGGAGCTGTCGAGATGGCCCTTGTATCCCTGGAGATTCCACGAGGGACCGAGCTTGCAGAGACAGAGGTGAGCATTGACAGAGGTGACTTCACCCAGGAGTCATCGGCCTTCTAGTAGAACACCACTCTGATTCCTCTGGGAGATCACCCTCTCCTAGCACTTCCAGAGGTGTTGACCTCACACTTGCTTCCAGGGGAACCTGGCTGGCCTGAGCCATGCAGGGTGCTGCAGGTATTAGCGTGGTGACTGCCGCGGGCTGCTTTGTGCTGCTGGAACACCATGCCAAAGACTAGGTAATTTTCGATGAGCAGAGATGTATTGGCTCATGGTTCCGTAGGCTGGGAGGCCCAAGGTAGAGGGGCCAGCACCTTGCGAGGGCCTTCTGGCTGTGTCATCCCACAGCACGAGGGCTCAGAGAGGGGTAGAGAGAGCAAGAGGCCAAACAAGTCCTTTAGTAAGGAGTCCCTCCTACAGTAACAGCATTCACCCAGTCAGGAGGACAGGGCTCCCACGGCCTGATCACCTCTTCGAGTCCTGCCTCTTACCGTGTTACAATGGCTATTAAATTCCAACACAAGTTTGGGAGGAGACAGACATTCAAACTGTAGCACTCATCTCTCAGCGTGGGTTCCCGCATGCAGCTCACATGCATGAGCCCCCAGCATCTACTGTTGGGATTTCTGGGGAAATCCAGACCCTGCGGTTCTTTCTGCAGGACTAGAAGCTGAAAGAATGCATTTCTCACAGTTCTGATGGAGGAGTTGAGTCAGAGCCACAAGCCCAGGTAGCACTGAGTGCTGGGTCCAGCTCTACCTGAAGCCGCTGATCTTGTCTTCTTTTTTTGTTTTTACTTTGAAATGATAGGAGACGTAGAAGATGCAAAAGTCATAGAAGGTCCCCAGATACACTTCACCCAGCTAACCTCTTACACAGCCACAGCACAATGATCGAAACAAAGAGATTCACATCTGCATAAAACCAACTACAGATTTTCCTCATGTTTCATCCATTTGGGTTTGTCTGATTTTTTTCATGATGAGTGTGATGTTCCCAGAACCGGCACGTCGTCCTCAGGGAGTGGCGTCAGGAGTGCCTGATGTGGACGTGTCATTACCACTGAGGTTCGCTTTGATCTGAGGGTGGCGCCTGCCAGGTCTCTCTACTGTGAAGTTACTGTTTTCCCCTTGGGAGGTGCTTTCAAGCTGTGCACATATCCCATTCCTTAACCCTTTGCCTACCAACTTTAGAGTGTGTCAGGGGTCTCCCACCTCCCTCCCACATTAGTGGAGATTCTGCATCAAAGCGCCCCTTCTCACCCGCTTTGTCACTTGATTTATTTATATTAGTATAGACTCATGGACTGTTAGCTATTCCATGGTAAAAATCCGACACTACTGCTATTTGCTCATCCACTTGCTTCCCGGGGCCCTGTAAGCTCTTCCAGGCTGGCTCCTGTGTCCTTGTCAGGAGCACATCCTTACGTTCTGATGTGAGACGCTCAGGACTCATCTCACATCTTCCCTGCCTAGCCCTGGAACCAACCACTTCAAGGAGCCTTTTCCTTTCATTGAGTTTACTCTGTTCTTTTATGTCAACTGGGCCGATCAATGTTTAAGCCAGCTGGACTTCCTGTGGCCCCACAGCTGTAAGGAGCAGGGACAGGGACACTTCTTGGGACCTGCAGGGAGCTGAGTGAGCCTCCACTTGTGTGGACGAGGAAGGGAGTGCTCGCCTGGGAAGACCTGGGTAGTTTTCCGGGTCCTGCCTGCTGTCCCGGCCCTGAGCTGACACCATCAACCAGACACCTTTCAACAAGCACAGTGCGCACGCCATGAGCAACTCAGACAGAGAGGTTCTTTTAGAGGTGCCATGTTTACTTTTTATTGAGGAGCACAGACTGAGACAAAATCATCTTCCAGTTAGGTGAGGTTTTGAGGATCATACTAAAGAGAAGACAGGAAGACACCGGTAATGGTGAAGGTCTTGAGAAAGGGACAGGACCCGCAGACAGTGAGATCGGGGAGGCCCCGGACTTCTTTCCTCATTTCCTCTCCAAATGTCCCAAATGTGCAATGCATCACCTGAGACAGGCAGAAAGCATCGAGCTCTCTGTTCATCTCAATTCAATGACAAGCAGAACTTGTTATTTTTGAGATGGGGTCTCATTCTGCACCCGGGCTGGAGTGCAGTGGGGGCAGTCACGGCTCATTGCAGCCTCCAACTCTGTCTCAAGCAACCCTCCTACCTCCGTATCCTGAGTGGCTGGGACGACAGGCATGCACCACCACACCTGGCTCATTTTTAAAAGGCTTTTTGTAGAGACAGGGTCTTGCTACATTGCCCAGGCTGGAGTGCAGAGGTGCGATCATAGCTCACTGCAGGCTCCAACTCTTGGTCTCAAGCGATCCTCCTGCCTCAGCCTCCTGACTGGCTGAGACTACAGGCATACACCATCATGTCTGGCTAATTTCTTAAACTCTTTGTGGAGACAGTCTTGTTTTCTTGCCTAGGCTGGTCTCAGACTCCTGGTCTCAAGTGATCCTCACGCCTTGGCCTCGCAAAGTGCTGGGATTATAGGTGTGAGCTGCTGTGCCCGGCCAACAACCAGAGCTTTCCATGGACCTTGTGCTTTTGGACCTTGGGTATTTTCTGCAGGTCAAGCCATCCCGACTGCTCTGAGAACCTACCCAGGGTTACTCAGCTGTGACTTCAGGTCACTCATAAGTCCATTGGGTAGCTCTATCCGTGGACAGCTGGATTCATTTGTGTCTGTTCTCTGAAGTCATGGATAACCTGACAGAAGGGAAAGGAAACAGGGAACCTCCACTTCCCTGGGCAAGTCGGAAAAGGGCGAGGTGAGGGCGGGATTCCTTCTCGCCAGAAGTAGCACACGGAGCCGGGCCTACTCCTTCAGCTGGGAGACCTCATACAGGTACGCGGCCAGCATCTTGGTTCCCTCTATGTAGTTACGCCTGGTAGAGAGGAACACAGCATCATGTCAGCTGGTGTCATGGGCCAACACCCAGGCATGGGGTGACTCCTCCCAAGCCCAGACACACTCTGCCTTCTTCCTGGGGAGCACCCCCATCCCAGCCTGGGGGCCCTGAGCCCTGCTTGCTTTCAGAATTCAACCCCTCAGTTCTTAAGTGCAGCTTGAGTCTGACTGCTGAGCCCAGAGACCAGTCCTGGTCCCCTAGTGCCTGGGTAGTAAATGTCAAGCTTGGATCGTGGGCTCCTCCCATTGCCCGCTTGTCTCTGAAGACCAGGCCTCTGTCTCCCCGTCTTTCCTTCCTGAAGGGTCTTTGCCTCTGTCTTAGTCCCTAATCGTCTGCCTTGGTTACCCCAGGACACATCCTTGCCTTCTGCCCTCCTCAGCAATTCTAGGGGTCAGAGGCCTCTCCTAGAACTGCCCGAGACCCCTGCCTGCTGGGCCCCTCCTGCTCTCAAGACCGGCTCAGAGGCTGCGCCCGCTCTGTTGGAAGAATCCCCATCACGTCCACCCAAGTCAGGGATGTGTCAAAGCAGCAACGCATGCAGTTAGCAATGACACTGCAATTTCTCAAAAAGGAAACGGAAAAATGAACAGAAAAAAAGAAATGGAGAGAGGGTAGATGAAGTACTGAGATAAACAGAACGCTGCATGAACGTTCTCGTTAGCACCCCTCCTGCAAGGCCTCGTCCCGCCTCCCATCTGATGTTCTCACTTCACACAAATACAGGAGGGCGGGTCATGGGGTCATCACCTCCGCCCGCTTCTCTCGGAGGTGAGGCTGCACACGGGGGAGGGGGGCGCACGGGGGCCAGAGGGGGGCTGTGCAGGAGACGCCAACTGGGGCCTCTCCCTGGCCTCTCACCTGTTGAGCTTCTCATTCTGGGAGTGGGCTCCGTCATCTGCCGACCCCACAGGCAGCAGCATGACGTTCTTGCCTGTGGCCTCCTGGAAGGTCAAGGTCACGGGAATACTGCCGCCTTCCCTGGTCAAGTCTGGCTCAACACCAAAAACTGGGGGAAATGAAATAAAATAAATGGTGAGCTTTGGGGCCCCAGGGCTGGGGATCTGTCTCAGACCATGACTCAGCAGCACTCAGTCAGACCCTGGGCAAGGCCCTGGGGACAGCAAGCCTCATACAAGGCCCGCCAGGGGCCCGGGCTCATCCCACACACTGGCTGTCCTCATGCTGGCTTAACTGCATGCCCACGTGCCACAGCAGTGCCCGACGCAGCTGTGCGCCCATGAGATATAACAGAGTCCTGTCAGACACACAGAGGTCTCAATATGCATCTGCAAGGGGAGTGTCCAACCTGTTTTCAGGGCTCTTCTCCCAGCCATGTAATGAGGGTGACTGAAGTCGGAGACCCACGGCTTCCCACCGTGGCCCATGTACACCTTGAACTTGTTGGGGCTGTGGAGTTCAGCAAACTTCTGAGTTAGGTAGCTTGTGACCTAAACCGCAAACAGAATGGAGACATACGACGCTTTAGAAGCTTGGCATCTGATCCAACGCCTGTGACCTACGAGTCTGCTAGCAGGGCTCTACAGTGAGCCTACATCGGCCTAGGACAGGTCTGCAATGGTCTATGCTGAGTCTATGATGAGTCTCATTTTCTGTTGCTTAATACTCAGCTACATAACTAGAGTAAAGAAACGGGGGATTTCCTATCAAAAAATAAAACCCAGTGATTTCAAGGTAAAAGGCAATGTTTTAATTTCAAGCAATTCACTCTTTCCAAAGATCTTCCAAATGATGATACAATTTAAATTAAGTTGGAAAACAATGTTCCCTGATCTGCTTTATATTATGGACAGAATGTTTGCATGCCCTCAAAGCCCGAAACTCCATGTGACTCCATTTGGAGATAGGGACTTCACAGAAGTAGCTAAGGTGTGAGACGAAGTGACAAACGTGAGGAGCTGCGTGTGCCCCGTTCTGCTTGCCAGCCTCTTCACAAGCTCGACCCTACCCCGACCTGCAGTTTCGGAAAAGATGCTTTGAAGACAAAACAGGGAGAGCACACATTGCCCCATCTCTTGCCTGAATCGCTGCATTCCTTAGGAGATAAATGACCCCATCCGTATCTTTTCCACAGGTAAGATAGCGCCTGACCACCTGACCGTGTTAGTGGTTGTGCCTCTGTGACCCATAACCACACGTGCTCTTACACCGAGCCTCGTGGCTCTGCTGGAATGTAACATCCGAGCAGGTGCGATGGGATTCTGTGTGCATTCAAGCTCCGCCACCGGCAGATGAACTGTGGGCTGAGTTGCTCGCTCTCAGAGCAGCCTGGCCAACTCTCTCGAAGGCTGCTCCTGGGCCCCGGGCTGCAGTCTGCAGCCCTCAGAGAGATGCCTGAATAAAACTAACTTGAATTCTTTAAAAGCTTGGCTTTTTTTTCCTTTTTCTAAACCTTATTTAGACAAAGGTTAAATGAGGCTAGAAGGGCAGGATTCGGCCTAGGTGAGAAGACACTGAGAGCCTGCCCTCCGCCACATGAGGACACGTGGGGGCAGGGGCCACGGCCAGACGGAAGCCTCGTCAGATGCCACAGCTATGGCAGCTTGGTCCTGGACTCACCTGCCTCCGAAACAGTGAGGAATCCATTTCTGCCACGTAAGCCACCCGACCTGTGGTCTTTATTGTGGCAGCCTGAGCAGACTGAGGCGCTTCATAAATGGCCACAGGCTACATCGCATCCAGACCCAGGATAGGGCCAGGCACAGACCCAGGGACTCCTCCTCATGCCCAGACCTCAGTGTTCTGCATGGAGGGCTAGCCCCAGACTCCTGTTCCCAGCAGGAAGACTCCGACTCCACCTCCCCATGAATCCCAGCTGAGGAGGACAGTCAGAAGCTGGGCTGACCACAAGCCACCAGAGTCCCCTCCACATGGCACCGTGGTGGGGGTGGCTCCAGGACTTGGACCAGAACATGCTTGGCCCAATGTTCGTGTTTGGCCTGGAGCCTTGGGGTGAGGTCAAAGGCCAGATTTTGGCCTGCCTCATCAGTAACTTCCATGGGATGCATTATCTCTGATTAGCTTCTGAACCATGAATGTCATAATTACTGATGTGGCCGGAGCCAGGAAGTCGGGCACGCATGGCTGGGTGTTTGCCGAGTAAGAGCCTTGGTTACCCAAGTCTCTGCCCAGACACCTTGGCCCCACCCCATGTCCCGGCCCCACATGCCTGCTCACTGACGACTTCAGGAGTCATATTCGGCACGAGCCTGATGGAGAACTTGCCAACCACCTTCCTGGGAATCACGGTCTTGGCCCCCGAACCAGAGAAGGCGCCTTCAATGCCATGGAGGGAGAGAGACGGGTACCGCCATCGGTGCATGAGGATGTCTTTCTGCAGAAAAATCAAGAGGGTCAGGGACACCTCAGGCACTCGGTGCCAGCCCCATCTGCTCACTGAGGAGATGGGAATGTTGTCTGGGAAATCAGCAGTGTGAGGCAGGGCCTGGCCCAGGACCCTGACACCACAGGCCGGGGGTCCAGACGCAGGGAAGCCCGCTCCAGCACTCTAGAGCTGCGGCGACCCAGCACAAAGGAGGCCCCTGACTGGCTGCGCAGCCTCAGGGGAAGCATCTCACTCCCTCACTGCAGGGTGGGTGGCTCAGGTCCTCCACCTGGGGGAACTGGGAGAGCCACGCTGGTCACTGAGTACCTGCAGAACTGGGGCTATCAAGGTCCCACAGATATTGGGGCTCCTGACGAGCCACAGGCATGAGGAGGAAGAGGGGATGCAGCCCAGGCTGCATGCAGACCTCTCCCAGGCCCACGGGACACGGGTGTGCAGCACATTCCTACTGAGAGAGCAGAGCCAGGCTGATCAGCGCACCTGGCATGGCCTGTGACTACCAGTGATGCTGTCTCCTCAGACCAGGGGAGACCTCGTCTCCTGCTTCCCAAGTGTGTCATCAATGCCACGACCTTCCTGCCTGCCCCTTCCCCCTGTGTCCCTGCAGCAGCAGAAGGCAGGTCAAGAGAGTAGGTGTGCCCCCGAAGGAGCTTCCAGAAGGTTCCTCGGTGACTTAGCCATTGAATGTGTAGATTTCCATTTGTGAACCAAACAGCTCAATGTTATCTAGGAGGCATAGACAAGGCCCTAAAACCCCCTGCACAGAAGCAAACCCAAGTCTGAGGGAACAGGGCAGAGAAACAGGCCCACCTTTTCCCCAGCCCCTCCTCCCTGCACCCAACCCCTCGGTCCATGATATCTATCTCTGTTCAGTCACTGCTGTTGGGGACCTTCTCTTCCTGTTCCAGAGGCTCCTCCCTGAGGGGCTGAGTGTCCCCCAACCTCCCTTGTCCCCCTGATGCCAGCCAAGGCTCTGGCACCTGCAACATCCTCACGGGTCTCTGAGCTCCACCGTCTCAGCTCCGACACCCTGACCCATAACTTTCCCACTGTCATTGAGATCAATGAACTCAAAGCCTTGCTGTGGCTCACGTCTCCTAGGAAGACCCGGAGCTCCATGGCAGCCCCCAGGCCTTCAGGCTGGCACAACGGTATCAGTCCCAGGACTCACTCTGCTGCCTATCTGACCCCAAGCAGCCTACATGTCTGTGCTCCTGCTGACTCGGCACGCCAGCCTCGCCCTGCACCTCTGCTGGCCAACGGGACCCTCTGATCAGAGGCTCAGCTGCTCCCAGGACCACGACCCTCCTCTCATGCAGGCCCACAGCCTCTGGAACTCCCCAGCATGGCCCTTGTCAGGAAAATTCCCTGACAATTTTCCAAATCTGGAAAATTGCCTTCCAGAGTTCTTGCTAGCCTGTCTCTGGGAGACACACCTCAAGGGCCCAGCTTGGCCTTATTTCCCTTGTCTCCCAAGCACCTAAGTGCTGGATTCAATGGATGGAGGCTGAATTAATGGCACAGAACCTACATATACCTCATAAACCTATGGCCTATTAGAAGAGTCATGACCCACTTTCCCCCTAACACGTGAACATTCTACAGTTTCCACCCAGCACTCGGCTCTGGTGTGGCTTAATGGTCCCTGGGCCCAGCAGTAAGAAGGTTACTCTACGAACACGAACACAGCAGAGCCGCTGCAGCAGGTGACAGCCCGTGTCCCCTCTGCATGCTTCTCCAGGTCTGATGGAATCAAAAGTGGATTTTGATATTTAAAAATCCCAACGACTAGCAACCCGGTCACACCTGCTTTCGGAATGCCTGCACTGTTTGATGACTCGTGCACTGGACATTCCAGCTCCTTCCCTCGGGGACCCCCGGGACCCAGGGAAGCGGCAGGGCCGAGCCCTGAGCCAGCACCTTGCAGCAGTGCAGGAGGGCGTGCGCCCCCACATCCCTGGCGAACTCCTCTATGTCAAAGTCAATGTCGTCGTACAGCTTGTGCTCCTCTTCCGTCACAGCAGCCACAGCCTCGTTAATGCCGGGGATCAGGATGTTCCCCCTCTTGTCCACTAAAGAGCCTGAGGGAAGTGGGATAGGGTTACAGCACTCAGGGGGGAGCTGTGCAAAGGAGAGCTGCTTTTTCCTGCACCAACCCCAGGAGCCTGGCTCGGGAGAGACGCAGCTTGGGCCCCACAGCCACGTGGCTGAGGGAGGGGACAAGAGCAGCCACCATGGTCCACAGAATAATGTTCAGGGGATGCGTCCCAGCATGCATTGCCTCTCAGGCGCTGTCCAGGGCCTTAGGCTCAGCCAGTGATGTAATCAGCAGAACGGCCAATGAGGGAGCAGCTCAGGCATGCCCATTTCTTAGATAAGGAGACTGAGGAGCAGGTGGGGAAAGGGAATTGTCCTTGGTCATGGACCAGGAGGCAAACCAGCAGACTGGCTTCACGCAGCGCCACTCTGACAACCACCACACTGCCTGTGTGCCTTTTTAATGTGCATTCCACAAGAAACAAGCTGCTCCCGAACTGATGGGGGTAAACTGTGGGTGTGACAGAGTGGACATCACGTGGGTGGCTGGCATCTGGCAGGGAGGAAAGGAGAGCATGAGGGGCGGTGCGGTAAGAGTGGGCTATGGGTGGCCTCACCGCAGGAAGACGCTGGGAACAGCGCGATGGGCTGCTTGCTCTCAAAGAGCTGATCAAGCGAGGGGACGTGGATGGGGCTGGTTATCACATAAGACAGACCAAAACACTGTCCTGCGAGAGATGTCAAATGACCACATCTAGAGGAAGGACAGCAGCACGTGCCTCGAGGGGCCTGGCCAGACAGGACCTGGGGGCAGCTGAGTTGGCTGCTGGAGGCAGGGCAAGATTTCAACAGGTAGTGACAGGCACGGGAGGGTTTCAGAAGCAAAAATAAAACAAGGGGGCCTCTCAGAGGGACGAGTGAGTGGAGGGAGGGGGAGGTGCAGTTGGAAACCGAGACACAAGCTGGTTCATGTGGAATGCTGAAATGCACCAAAGCTGATGACAGCCTGGAAATCATGCCCGTCCACTTTCCCTTAAACGGCAACTGAACGCCAATCCTACACTTACCCATCAGCAAAACGAGATCTGTCATGGCCTCATGCACCGAGCCCCCGTACACCCCGGAATGCAGGTCTCTGTTGCTGCACTCCACCTGGACGGAAACAAAGGCCGCTGTATCTGGCTGCCTAGTGGGAGCTTATTTTTGTCATGTGACAGTGAATTCAACAAAGGGCATTTACGAGGCCTGACAATTTTCCAAATCAAAATCTCCTCTCTTAGGGAGCAAAGCAAGGCATTTCCCAAATTAAAACCTCAGGCAGGAACAAAAAAGACTCTTGCGTATGCCAAGCATGGATAAGCTGGTAACACTAGCCACAGGTACAAGCATTCCACAGGGCAATCTGCCTGCCACTCAGAGCCTTTTCTAGAAGTTTCATGAAGACCCTGCACCTCTGCTGAGGGCAGCCCAACATGAATGAGACCCGCCACAGGCCCAGAGCCTGAGACCCGAGGTCAGACCTCACCCTTGCACTGAGCAGCACATACCCAGCGTAAAGCAGCTGCCCGCCGAGTGCCCGGCTCCTCGCCTGCAAATGGGCAGAGGTGCAATGCCCCTCCCAGCACTGGGGGTGACACGGGGCCACCTATAAAACCAGAATGCTGCCTTGCTCAGAGTTAGGGCCCAGGGTAGCAACTGCAATGATTTCTAGCACTGTTCAGGTTATAAATGACTTCTGTAGACAGGACCTAATTTAATCACACATTACCCTGTGGGGTATTGGGAGATGACCACCAGCCAGTGAGAGGCAGAATCTGGCCCAGGCCTGGCCTTTCCCACGCTCAGTGCTGCCTCAGTTTCTCTTTTTTTTCTTTTTTGAAACAGAGTTTCGCTCTGTCCCTCAGGCTGGAGTGCAGTGGTGCAATCTCCACTCACTGCAACCTCTGCCTCCCAGGTTCAGGCAATTCTCCTGCCTCAGCTTCTCAAGTAGCTGGGATTACAGGTGCCCGCCACCACGCCTAGCTAACTTTCTGTGTTTTTAATAGAGATGGGGTTTCTCCATGTTGGCCAGGCTGGTTTCAAACTCCTGGCCTCAAGTAATCTGCCTGCCTCGGCCTCCCACAGTGCTGGGATTACAGGCGTGAGCCACCACGCCCGGTCTTGGTTTCTCTGTATCCCATGCAGTCAGTCACTTAGTCATGGGATAAGGAGCCTAAGTGTTAATGTATAAATATTTCAACTTTCAGAAGGAAGTGTTTCTTTTTTTTTTTTTTTTTTGAGACGGAGTTTCGCTCTTGTTACCCAGGCTAGGGTGCAATGGCGCGATCTCGGCTCACTGCAACCTCCGCCTCCTGGGTTAAAGCAATTCTCCTGCCTCAGCCTCCCAAGTAGCTGGAACTACAGGTGAGCACCACTATGCCCAGCTATTTTTTTTTTTTTTTTTGTATTTTTAGTAGAGATGGGGTTTCACCTTGTTGACCAGGATGGTCTCGATCTCCTGACCTCGTGATCTACCCACCTCGACCTCCCAAAGTGCTGGGATTATAGGCGTGAGCCACCGCACCTGGCCAGGAAGTGTTTCTAAAATGCTTTGTATGTGTCTGCATCTTCCGAAATGAACTAACATTTAATCTCCTCTCAGCTGCTCTAAGGCAGCATTGCAAATCACACTGACCTAGCTTGATGCTGCTGTGAGATTAACTCCTGATCACTGGAGGTGTTGCTGTCCACCTGGGGTATGGAAGCTGGGAACTGGGGCGCTAAGTGAGCCCTGTGCTTCTCTAGCCTGTGTGCCTGACTTCTGGGTCCTTGCCTACTTTGGGTTTGGAAGAACCAGGAGACTCAGAGGTTAGAGAAAAATGAAGCCGTAGGACTCAGCACTGCACCTCGATGAAGAAGTAGCAGATGCCCCTGAGGCCGTAGGTGACGCAGGGCTTCTTCTTCCCCAGCCAGTAGTTGTCAGAAATGCAGACATAGTCCACATCCTTAAAGAAGCTGTCTTTCTGGGCGAAAATCAGCTCGTCTAGGCCCTCAGAGCCTGACTCCTCCATGCCTTCGAGGCAGAACCGGATGTTGACAGGAATCTCCTATGAGAAGGGAACAGCACGAGCAGATATTCAGTTTGCGAACTATTCTTCTAGAAACCACACTCAGGATTACACATTTCAAATCTCCGGCCTTCTCCAGACCGATCACATGGGCCTCTGTGTGCACCTGTCGTCACCCTCTCCCCAGGCCCTGCCAGGCCACTGTGGCTCCAGGCCACTTTGACAGGTCCAGTCCCACCAGGTGGGGCTCTCTGCAGCCACCCCGCATGACCGAGGAGAGCTTCCAGGAAAGCCTGTGCTGCTCCCTCTGCAGTAAGGGCCACGACACAAAGAACACCACGTGAGTCCTGATTATAGCGGGGGAGCCACTGACGCAGGCGGCGTGGGTCCTCCCACGTGACCTTGTGCTGCTCCCGGGCACAGAAGTGCTGCTCTCCCTGAGGGGCCCGGTGGCAACCTGCACACCTCACCGAGTGTCTGGATCATGTTTTGTGGCTTCACAGCTGCTCTTCTGACTCTAGCCCGCACACCCAAAGGTGAAAAAATGACGTTGTACACAAAACTGGTGACTTACCAAAGGCCAAACAGCATAAAGAACAGCAGGGCCTAAACGAGGACTCAAGGCCACTGAGTCCTAGACTGCCCTGTTCATGGATGTGCTTCCTCCCCCGCCACCTCCTCCTCCGCTTCTGCCCTTCACATAAAAGCTTCCACAGGCCCTCTCCCCGTGCATAGCCACCTGTCATCCTTGGTTCCCCCACAGCCTGAGGTACCTCCACTGCAGCTGAGGCTGAGGGCTCCACGGGGCCAGAGTTCGGGAGGCTTCCGAGCTCCTGCCCAGCATGCAGGCTCTGCCATGCCAGGCCAGGTGGTTCTGGGCATCACTTTCCCACCATGTAAAGTGATCCCCTGGACCAGAAGGGCTGAGACCCTTTTCAGAGCTAACATTCCATACTTGGTCAAAAATGCTTATCTTATTCTTATTTCATCAGGATACAAGATAAAAGTAAGATGCAAAGATGTCTACACAGCATGATCACAACTAGGCAAAAAGCAACAGAAAATCCTGGTAGATTTCAAAATACTGTCTTTGGATTCTAGGCAAGTATTTTTCTCTCTACTTGTCTGCTTTTTAGCAAACCTTGAACAATGAGCAGATATTTCACAGCTTTCTTTTGTAGAGGTAGAGTCTCACTCTGTCACCCAAGCTGGAGTGCAGTGGCACGATCTTGGCTCACTGCAACCTCCACCTCCCTGGTTCAAGCAATTTTCCTGCCTCAGCCTTCCGGGAGCTGGGATTACAGGTGCTTACCACCATGCCCGGCTAATTTTTGCATTTTTAGTAGAGATGGGTTTTCAGCATGTTGGCCAAGCTGGTCTCGAACTCCTGACCTCAAGTGATCCACCCACCTCGTCCTCCCAAAGTGCTGGGATTACAGGTGCAAGCTACCGCACCAGGCTGGAAAATACATTTTAAAAAACAGAATTTATTTTTAAGAGGATGTGAACCACACAGAGAGAGTGAGGGCCTGTGTGATGTCACAAAGCATGCATTACATTCTAGCAAGGAACCACACTCACAGGGACAGTCAGGGGCCGAAAAGTCACATTGTCACATTGTCACATTTCCTGCAGTGGCAAAAATCATGCTGAGTTGCCAATATTATGACCTTTGAGCAGCTGTAAAACAATTAAACTTTGAATGTTTCCTAAAGTTGGAAAACAAACCTGTACTCTTAAATCCGAGTCACCTGTGCGGATAGGGGCTGGGGGGTGCCTGTCTTCTCTTTTCCTGTGAGCTTTACAAGCTGTTGTGTGAACAGAGAGACTGTCTTCCTATGGCTCAGATGGAACCTAGGCCCAGGCAGGAGTCAGCATAGGGGGCATACCTGGTCTGTTTTCTGATACGCTTCCAGGGCATTCATCCAGCCGGCCACGGGGCCCTTATCATCAGTTGAACCTCTCCCATACAGCTTGCCTAGAACAGCAATCCACAAATTCATAAATTGATGATTACAACGAACCCAGAAGCAGCATATCTCGAGTGCGCATCTGATGACCCCTTAGCAAAGCAAACACGAGGGAGCCTTCTCCTTCCAATCAGGAGCCCCAAGTCTCCACCCAACACTATCATTAAATGTGCCAAAGAATTCGCCATCATTGAAGAGATAAGCCACGTGGATGCTCCCACGTCACCCCTTCCCTCTCCCACCATGGTCACAGGGTCAGCGGGGGGCATGGCTTCCTGCTCGGTTAGGGCGGAGACCTCCAGTCTAACTTCAGGAAGCTGTAGCCAGCTGCTTAGTTCATTAAAACCCATGTACCAGAAGCAGCAGGGAGCAATGGGGACTGAAGCCCGGTTGCTCAGGAACCTAAGGCACCTTTGTCAAAAAAGGACCGTAATCTCACCCCCACCCAATTGTGACACTGAATTCGAGAAAAAACAGAGAACTAGCATGTTTATCATTTAGCCTCTACTTCTAATTCTGTAGTTCTCACTCTGAAAACTACAGACAAGGCACTGCTTGTAATCAGTCATCAGTCACAGTGGCCCCTCACCACACTTGCTTCTGAGGAAGCTGACAACACAAGCGACATCTCGAAGACAAGGCCCCCCCTTCCTCCATCCTCTGCCACATGGTCCGGCCTCATGGAACCAGACTGAGGAGGGAGCCGGCCTCAGGGCACGGCCCTCTGCTGGGCCTGGGTCTTCCCAGCCAGTCTCCCAACCTCCCGGGGCTCAGCCTGCTTCCCAGGTCCCGCAGTCTCAGCATGACCCAGCCCACAGTAGTATGAAAGGCATCACTACCTGGGGAGTTTTCTTTCATGAATGAAACCCAACTTTTCACAAAAACTGAAGATCAAATATAAACTCTTCTAAAAAAATTCCTTATCCCTGTGACAAACACTGAACAACTACGGTGGCTGACACGGTGCTGGCTCAGAGCTGCAGACAAATGTGACCTGCCCCCACCCTCCAAGACTCCTTGACAAGGAGAGGGAGGCGGTGTGGCTGGCAGTGACGCTTCCCTCGGTACAGGTGCTCCTCTTCGACAGTCAGGAGCCTACTGAGGCCGGGACAGGGAGGGCTGAGAGGGTCGTCGGAGACAGGCCTCAGAGGACGAGGCAGTGGTGATGGGGCTGACGCCCGTGCAGGTGCAGTTCTGAGCAGCACAGGCTCCTGGGGGCTGCACGTGGTCCCGTGTGGCTGGGTACAGGTGGGAGAAGGGGAGGCAGAAGGCAGGCAAGGGTAGGGACCCTCTGTGCCATCCTGAGTCCTCCAGGGGGAGTCAAGGAGAGAAGTGGCATGCTGAGGTCACTCTGGGAACAGCCTGGAAAAGGAGTGGCACTGTGAAGGCTCAGAAGTGGGAGCGGGACCCAGCACGGGGTGGGAGGTGGAGACAGGGGGCTTTCAACATGGGAAAGGCAGTGGCCTGAAGGAGGGCCTGGCAGGGATGGGGACCCAGTTCCTGGGGCAGGTGGCAGAGAGATGGTGCCATCCACGGAGACTGTGAGAGAGAAGACAAATAGTAAAGACAAGGACTTCTGTTCAGAGAGAGCCAGTTTGAGCAGCGAGGGCCCGGCCAGCAGACACACCGGACCATGCTCGAGGGGCGCCCAAGTGCACAGAGAGGGTTAATTCTACAATCGACCACAAGTCAGTAATTCCACTGTGACAATGATAATGGCATAGAATCACATCTCATCAAAAACCTTGCTTTCAGTAAAATTTTCAATTTTGCACAGTAATGAACACAACTGACACTGGGGCAGGAAAGGTTAGAGCACAGAGGCAATGATCCAGCTGGAAGGGCTTCGATGAGAAGAGGCTGGAACTTAGCCCGGAGGGGCCCGCCACCAGGGCGGGAGGATTCCTCATCTGGTCAAACGCGGTCTTGTGCAGGCACATGTAGAAATTCAGAATTGAAAGTGGAAAGTGGAAGGCCTTTACCCCAGAAGAAGCAGGAAGAAAAGAGGTTGGCCTGCGGGGTCACTCACAGCACGGGCCTCAGAAGGCCTGTAGGTGCCCGGCACACAGAAGCACTCAGTGAATAACAGCGACATTGCCACCCCAACCAGGGAAGCTGGGGTGAAGGAGGTCACTAACATACACTGCAGAAGCAGCTGTTGGTCAGGACAGAGGAGGGGTACGAGGGGACAGGCTTTTCAGGACAGCCCTGCTCCAATTCGAAATTTGCATTCTGAGAAGCGTCAGTAGGAGAGGAAGCCTGGCTGACCCAAGTCACCCCTAGTCACGGAGAACTCGTTTGCACACGTGAAAACAGTCTTTCCGGAAGGTCAGCGACAGAGGCACATGTGAGAAACCTCCATTTCTAGCTTATGTTAAAAACAGTCTGTACCAGGTACAGTAGCTCATGCCTGGAATCCCAGCACTTTGGGAGGCCAAGGTGGGTGGATCATCAGGTCAGGAGTTCGAGACCAGCCTGGCCAACATGGTGAAAGCCCATCTCTACTAAAAATACAAAATTAGCCAGGCATGGTGGCGCATGCCTGTAGTCCCAGCTACTCAGGAGGCTGAGGCAGAAGAATCACTTGAACCCGGGACACGGAGATTGCAGTGAGCCAAGATCTTGCCACTGCACTCCAGCCTGGACAACAGAATGAGACTTGGTCTCAAAAAAATAAAAATAAAATGAAATAAAAACAGTATGTACTGGAAACAGAGAAAAGCAGACTAGCAGTGACTTTGCAAAGGTCCTTGCTTTTCCTCTGGGCACACGGGCACGCAGTGCTCACCGTCTCGCTCCACCAGGGTGAAGGGTTCACTGTCCCAGCCGTCCTCCAGGGCCGCAGGCTGCACGTCCAGGTGCCCGTAAATGCACACCGTCTTCTTCTGTGGGTCGGAGCCCAGACTGCCGAGCAGAATAGGAGGGAGCGGGATCTCCGAGCCATCAGGGAGCTGAGGGTGGAGAGGAAAGGAACCGAGGACAGCTTTTGTTGAAGAAATTCGGTATTTACAGTGGAGATTATTAAGACTTTGAGCTTCCTTATCTGTCCTCATCAATCAACCTCTATTGTAGAGTTTAAGAGCACACTGTTCAATGGAGTCACTAATTAAGGATTTACTTCCTTGTACTCCGGAGCACATATACTCAATCATGTTTGCCAATTGCAGGCAGTTTGGTAAATTTTCTTTCTTTCTTTCTTTCTTTATTTTGAGAGAGAATTTCCCTTTGGTCCCAGGTTGGAGTAAGTGGCGTGATCCCAGCTCACTGCAACCTGTGCCTCCCAGGCTCAAGTGATTCTCATGCCTCAGCTGCCAGAGTAGCTGGAATTACAGAAGCCAGCCACCACACCTGGTTAATTTTTTATATTTTAGTAGAGATAGGGTTTCACTATGTTGACTCCATGGTGGTCTTGAATTCCTGAGCTCAGGCAAACCACTTACATCAGCTTCCCAAAGTGCTATTACAAGTGTGAGCCACCGCACCTGGCCGGGTTTGGTAAATTCTGAAAGGCTGATTTTCTTTGACTTTTATATAACAAAACATGCAGGCTGAGTTCGGGATGCAACTTAGTTTATTTTCTGAAATCATGGTTAAAATCAATTATAATCTTAAATCAGAAGATACATTGTTGAAATTCTGTACATAAATGACAATTATGCATACAAAGGGATATAAACCAAGAGAAATATATATATATAATATCTTTATATCTAAATTTACATTTAGCCATTCTAAAAATGTAGTGATAGCTGGTACTCCTTCTGAGCTTTGTCTGAAAGGCACTAGTGTTCCACAATCTCACAGGCATGGAGGACGGGACAGGCGTCCCAGCCCACGCCTGCACGCAGATGGAGGTGAATCATAGGAAGGGAGGACGGGACAGGCGTCCCAGCCCACCCCTGCATCTAGATGGAGGCAAATCAATCTTAGGTCTTTTCCAACTTTCACATCAGGTCAATGGTCTTCATCTTTTACTTTAGACCGTGGCCCACTCAGGCTGTACAAAACTCCTGTGACCATGTAGCTCCTCTACCAGTCCTATATTCCAATAGAAAAAAAAACCATGATCATCACAATGTGTCACAAGCTAGTGGCAGGGCATGGTTTTAGCTGTAGCAGGAAGAGACTGTTCATACTAAACCACGACATATTTACATATTAGTCTAGTTACTAGAAAATACTGTTCATAAAAATAGGTATTAATAGACACATCACACAAACTAAACTGATAATGAAGTTAAATTAACAGTTGGCAATTCAGAGGTAAAAGGAGCGGTCACTGAAATGACAACTGGATCAGGACAGTGCTGGTGATGGGCCTCCGGTCTCAGAGGACCCACGGCCTTGGCAGTCCTAGTTGGCCCTCAGCTGCTTGAGTAGAAAAATCATTTTCAAATGATAACAGAGTTTCTCTAAATAAATTCCCATGCAATATAGAGCTCCTTTGAAATACTTTTGCATTTTCTAAGAAACTGCTCGGGCCCATGGGTAAAATTGTTCTGAAATGCCCAACATCACCTTTCCGTCATGAGCCTGAAAATACTCCAATTTCTGCACTGACATAGGAAAACACCCATCTCCACCTTCACCACTGCCTCAAGTCGCCATCACTCTGAAAAACGGAATCCTACCGCCACACAGACATGTAGGAAGACAAGAGAAGATGTGTGGTCACCCCATACCGCAAACGTCTCGCAGAAGATTTCCACCAGTGATGATATCTTTTAATTCCTTCATAAAAATCGGTATTATGTAATTCAAAATAGTATAACGATAATTAGTTTTTAATGAAAGGCGCTTTCTTAAGAACTGTGCAGCATTGTCAGCGATCAATGAAGTAAATATAACTATTGTAATAAACAACTCCTAAAAATGATTTGCCGCACCTAAATTTTTTAAATATATTAGGAAAACAAAGGAAAGGGAGCAAAGTGAGTCTGACCCTAAAAAGAAACAATATGAAGAAACTTGGTTTATTCTCCCAAGAGTGGGGGAAAAGTTGCTGGGAAGCCATAATATACCCTAAGTCAATTATTAAATTTGTTTTCAGGAGAAAACCTGAAATGAACAGCACTGCCTGGGAGGCCTGAGCTTGAACCTGCTCTGAATGAGCCTTCTGTGGGCTCCCAGTGGACACCGTGCCCGGCCTCCACTCTCCTCCACCATGAAACTAGCGCACTAAACTGAACGGCCACACCCAAGCTTCTAGGGCTGTGATTTCAGCTTGACACCCAAATCATCAGGCCAAAGAACCAAGATAAGCCAAAGCTTGTTATTAGATCAAAGAATATAAAAGAATATTACAAACTTTGAAAATATATGGCATGAAACATGCAATTAACATGAGGCTGAAATCATCTGAAATAAACAAGTGAAATAATATACGGTAAGAGGCCGGGCACGGTGGCATGACAATTTGGGATGCCAAGGCAGGCAGATTGCTTGAGACTAGAAGTTTGAGACCAGACTAGAAACGTGGTGAAACCCCGTCCCGACAAAATACAAAAAAACAAAAACCAAATAAACAAAAACCATATATATACATATATATATACACACATACATACACACACAGAGTAAATCTCACTCAACTTCATGGATAGGCTTTTAGAAACTGACTTTAAGTGAACAAAACTACCTTATTCAAGGACCTGTTGTACGTTGTCTTGCCTGAAATTGCAGTTTCTAAGAACCTATGGATGACATGAGTACTTACTCTACCACGAAGTGAGATTGTTCATTTAGGAAGAAAACAAACCATTCTTACCTGTCAAAATCCTGCATTGAAAAGCAACCAACCGCCAAACAAAGTATCTCTTATCAAAAAGTGGCTCACACCTGTAATCCCAGCACTATGGGAGGCCGAGGGGGGTGGATCACCCAAGATCAGGAGTTCAAGACCAGCCTGGCCAACATGGCAAAACCTCATCTCTACAAAAAATATATAAATTAGCTGGGCGTGGTGGCATACACCTGTAATCCCAGCAACTCAGGAGGCTGAGGCAGGAGAATGGCTTGAACCTGGGAGGTAGAGGTTGCAGTGAGCTGAGATCACGCCATTGTACTCCTGCCTGGGTGACAAAGGGAGACTGTCTCAAAAAAAAAAAAAAGGGCTCAGAGATGCAGCACTGTGTGTGTGAGGCTGGGGGTTGGGGGAAGTCTTTATCATTTTTAAATGGACATGGATAAAGTGTAACTTCCTAGTTTGTATCATTTTTAAATGGACATGGATAAAGTGTAACTCCCTAGTTTGTATCATTTTTCAATGGACATGGATAAAATGTAACTCCCTAGTTTGTATCATTTTTAAATGGACATGGATAAAGTGTAACTTCCTAGTTTGTATCATTTTTAAATGGACATGGATAAAGTGTAACTCCCTAGTTTGTATCATTTTTAAATGGACATGGATAAAGTGTAACTTCCTAGTTTGTATCATTTTTAAATGGACATGGATAAAGTGTAACTCCCTAGTTTGTATCATTTTTAAATGGACATGGATAAAGTGTAACTTCCTAGTTTGTATCATTTTTAAATGGACATGGATAAAGTGTAACTCCCTAGTTTGTATCATTTTTCAATGGACATGGATAAAGTGTAACTTCCTAGTTTGTATCATTTTTAAATGGACATGGATAAAGTGTAACTTCCTAGTTTGTATCATTTTTAAATGGACATTGATAAAGTGTAACTCCCTAGTTTGTATCATTTTTCAATGGACATGGATAAAGTGTAACTCCCTAGTTTGTATCATTTTTAAATGGACATGGATAAAGTGTAACTTCCTAGTTTGTATCATTTTTAAATGGACATGGATAAAGTGTAACTCCCTAGTTTGAAAGGTTACTGATGATTGCTGGGAGCAGAATCTCAGCAATCCTCTAAGAATGACTGTTACATTAACTTAGTCCTCAGTAACTGTCAGCAGTTCTGCTTCCCGGAGAAAAATGCTGAGTGCCACAAAACCTTTGCCCTGATCCAACTGAAGCAGTCACGTACAGAACTTACCACCCAAATTGGGCACGTCCTTTTTGGTTTGTTTTAAAGATGAGTGGGCTATCTGAAGCAAAAGATCTTTTAAGAAGTCGTGGAGTCTTGTCAACCCCTCAGGCAGAATCTGTGGTCCTGCAATGCAAAGAATGCGGCCTCCCACCTTTTGTTTTCCGATGTCCACCAGCTCCACAGAGCCGCCCAACTGCCTGACATCTGCAGCGGCAACCTCCATCATCTTCCTGATTTCGCCTCTCTTCTCGGGCCACGCGGACACGCTCTGGATAGACACCCATTTTGCAAGTTTCTGTGGTGGACAATAAGCAACGAGGGATTCTGAAAAGGTGTCCTTAAGGGCGAAAAGGCTTCCACGGTGTTGCCACGTTCCAGACACACATGGCTGGCTCGCCCTCCGCGGCTGCTGCACTTCAACAGGTGGACTCCAAGAAGGACAGACCCATCACAAGTGCTTTGTGTTTCAGATTTTAAAAATTGTTTGTACTGGGCCGGGAGCAGTGGCTCACACCTGTAATCCCAGAACTTTGGGAGGCCGAGGCGGGTGGATCACGAGGTCAAGAGATCGAGACCATCCTGGTCAACATGGTGAAACCCCGTCTCTACTAAAAATACAAAAATTAGCTGGGCATGGTGGTGCGTGCCTGTAATCCCAGCTACTCAGGAGGCTGAGGCAGGAGAATTGCCTGAATCCAGGAGGAGGAGGTTGCGGTGAGCCGAGATTGCGCCATTGCACTCCAGTCTGATTGACAGGAGTGAAACCTCGGTCTCAAAAAAAAAAAAAAAAATTGTTTGTACTAACCCTGTACCAAGAACTAGAGTACACAAGAAAAATGTCAGAAGGTTTATTTTTAATCATTAAGGAGGAAGTGAATGTAAAATGTATCAGCTTCCATAAATAAGTTTTTATCTGAATCAGACTAAATTACAACTGAAAGATACAGAAAAGACCCACTGTCGCCACTGTCCAAATTAACTTATTTATCATCCCGACAATGGCCATATTTTCCAAAGTATAATTTTTAGAATGAGAATTCTAAAGATTTCATCTGAAATGTGTCTACGAGGAATAAATTTAAAGCACAATGCTGTAAGTTAACATCAAGAAACAGACTAATATACATTATTAAATGACTTAGAACATGCTTCATGCAAACTATTTAATCTGTAACTATCACAAGAAATTGATGGAGATGAAACAAAAATCTCAATTAGATTCGCTATTCTTAGAAACACATATTAACACTTTCTGTCAAAAACCAAAAGTGTAACCTATACCATGAGAAGAAGCTAATGGAACAAATCTCTAGGCAGATCATCTAACCCTGAATTTAAATGGCATAATTCATATTAGCTCTTGACAGTTTCTCTGGGCCCCATGGGATTAAATCAGATTTTAATGTTTCCTAAAATGAATATTCCCTTACCTTAATGTAGCGATCCTGATTTTCATCAATATACTTAAACAGGGTAGCGAGGGCTGCCATCTTTCAACCAGACCCCAGACCGCAGATCTTGAAGGTTCTTGGAAGGAAGAGGAACTGGTCAGTCCTGTCTCTAGTGGAGACTGACTGGGCGACTGGCCCAGAAGGCACTTGTTCAGAATTGTAAAGTGCTGCTCCACCCTCCAGGCCAGCATTGCAACACCCTCAGCCAGAGAGGCTCCAGGAAGTGACTGCGGCCTCAGACACAAAAGCTTTGGGAACCAGTTAGAGGCTGGGACTAATCTTCCCTTCTTTACTTGGAAGGAAAAACTACACAAAATACTGTGTCCACAGGTAACAGAGGGAGGGCCTGGGTTGAAGAAAATATGATGAAAACTAAAAGTAGGCACTTTTAGTTTTACTAGGACTTTAATAAAATGTTTACACTCTTAAAGCACAAAGATAATTTCTACTTTCTATTATCCCAGAGGATACAGTCTCTTCAGGGAATCCCAGCAAAAATGTCACATCCTGTGTCCACGACCACAAAACCATGACACAGACGACAGAGCCCAAGGAAAACCAGATTCCGTTGAAGAAAGTTGATGATCTTAGTCCAGACACAGCCAAAGGGCAACCGCTAAACCTCCACAAGCCCCTCACCAAGAGAAGAGGCCACGCGGCCTCTAGGGTGCGTGCTCTCACCTGCTTTCATGCATGACACCCAGCAATTTGTGCCCCACTCACAGATACAGGCGAAAACACATTATTAGACTATTTTCAGAAGTCAGAATGAATGCAATGTGAAAATGATTCTGGTATTGGGACTTTCATAACTAGCTTTCTGCAGCAGAAAGCGCCCAGCTATACTGAGCAAATTCAAGACTGCGGGGACCTGAAGTGCCTTGAAATCACAGCTGCAGAGTGACAGGACCCTACTACAGCCCCGTGTCTACATGCCAGACAAACTACCTCTGCCAAGCTACCTGTGTACTGACGTGCTGCACGTAAAGAGCATTGTTTTCTTGGAGACTTTATCCACCGTGACACCCAGCGTGGCAGCTGTTCAAAAGTGGCTGTTGCTGTGCAGGGTGATGAAACTGCAGGGCACTGCAAGTCACAAACGTGATTTCTATATGGGTGGGAGATGCAGCCGCTGCGTTCTCAAGTGCCCTCTACCTCCTCTTCAAACACCAGCCACATAGCATGGAATATTTACATACCTCCCAGCCAGTTTGGATCTCTCCACTGAGGCACTCATCTGGAGGAGCCTCAAGTAAGACGGAGCCCATGAGCATGCTGGAGAGACGTGTTTCAGGGTTAATAGAACAAATTGTTCTCCACCTGTTGCCTAAAATGTACACAGGGAAGTCACCTGTTCACATTAAAAGAAATCCTATTTAGCAGGACAATATGCTACATGTGGTGATTTTCGTTTGGGTTTCCAGTTATTAAATGCCACAAATCCCAGGCTCACTATGGAACATTCTCATTAATATGCTCTTGTAGTCAAATTAACCAATGGCATTGTAGCTACAGTCACTCAAAAATATAGTCATGTGCCATCTAACAACATTTCCGTCAACAACAACGGTGGTCTCAAAAGATCATGATGGAGCTAAAACGTTCATTTTCTGTCTAGATCTGTTTAGATACACAAATACCTACCACTGTGTTAAAACTGCCTACAGTATCCAGTAAAGGAACATGTTGTATAGGTTTGTAGCCTAGGAGCGATAGGCTACAGCATACAGCCTAGTGTGTAGAAGGTTGTACCATCCAGGTTGGTGTGAGCGCACCTCAGGAGGTGCACACAATAGCCAATCACCTAATGGTGCATTTCCTCAGAATGTATCCCCATCCTTAAGTGACATATGACTGTAATTATCTAAGTTACAACTTTCACTAAAAGAGAGGAAACAGAGATCAGCTTGTTCCACCATCGGAGATGGGCTAAAAAGCAACTCCTGTTAATCACTCATCCAGTCAAACCAGGTTAGGCCAGGTTCCAGTTTCTCCTCCCACTCACACTTCCGGGTTACTCCTGTTTCATCTCCGCCTGTTACAAAGCCATTAAATGGAACCATTTTTATATGCTCTGGAGAACACCACTAATTAAGGTAAAAGCAGTATGTTGGATTGAGCAAAAGCAAGCATTATCTTTTCAAATGACACCTCATTCCCCTCTAAAAATCTAAAGTTCATATGGAGTAACTTTATTTATTCATTTAAAGACAGGGTCTCGTTCTGTCACCCAGGCTGGAGTGCAGTGATGCAATCTTGACTCACTGCAATCTTCGTCTCCCAGGCTCAAATGATCCTCCTGCCTCAGCTTCCCAAGTAGCTGGGACTACAGGTATGCACCACCACACCTAGGTAATTTTTGTATTTTTTTGTAGAGACAGGGTTTTGCCATGTTACCCAGGCTGGTCTCGAACTCCTAGGCTCAAGCGATCTGTCTGCTTCGGCCTCCCAAAGTGCCAAGATTACAGACATGAGCCGTGCCTGGCAAGGGAGTAACATGATTTGAACATTGAGACTAGTGGAGGGAAGGAGAAATTGCAGTGGCACCTGGAACTGTCAGCAGTACACACCAATGAGTCTTCTGGTTCTGAGAATCTCAGTCCCTGTTCTTTGATAACTGAAGGCATATATCACACAAATAACTGAATCACACCTTCAATTCTGTATAAGAATCACTAAAAGAGGGGTAGGAATCTCCAATCTGCCCAAGCTAGAACATGATCCCTAAACATGTGAACTTCTCTTTCTCCACTCCTGCCTACAAACATTAGGGACAGGGAAGGTATCGGAGCAGGCCCCGGGTTCCCCGCTTCTTTAAGCAGTCTACGCTAGGATCTGACCTTGGCAGACGGTGGGGAGTAGTTTGGTGGCCCTGTCTGCGAGGTCCAAGGTCTCAAGGACATTCGTCCAGGCAGACCAAATATTGTCTCTATTTCACAGATGAAGCCACAAAAGCCCACTGAATGAGACACCTGCCCCAGACCTGCAAGCTGTCAAGGGAATTTTGTCTCCCCTCAGATGCTTCCTCCTACAGCCTTAAACAGCCTCAAATGCTGGTAGGAGCTAGGGACCCAGTCCAGGGCCCTTTGAACCTGGGGCGCGTCTGTCCCGCCACACCCCCACCCCAGGCCTCCGGGAAAGGGATCCGTTAGAGAAAGGCTGAAATTCTCAGCAGGCCTCAGGGGAAGGGTGTGGACTGACCAGCACTCTGCTCCCTGCAACCCCATTTTGCAACCAGAGTCGTTACACAACACTCCACCAGGGAGGGCCACGCAGGCCCAGACCAAGTGCGCCGCCCAGCTTGTCCCTGCGGACCCGGGACCCACCCGGCGCTGCTGGGACACGATTAGCCCGGCTGAGCCAGGCCCCGGGCCCAGGGAGGTGCGAGAGACCACGAGGCCATGGCCCTAACGGGCCTCCGCCACCGATCGCGCGCTCGTGAACAGCCCGGAGACCATTGTTCCCGCCTGGCTGCGGCCGGGCGCCCCACACTCCCCCACGAATAAGGCATGACTCTCACCGCTGCCCCCGGTCCTCCCCGCCCAGCCCGTTCCCCGCTCAGGTCCCCCACCAGGGAAGGAAGGCCCACTAGGCAAGGCCCGCTTACTAGCAGCAGCAGGCGCGGCGCCGGTTCCGCACCACGTGTTCCGGCCACGCCCCCCCGGCACCAGGCTGTCGCCCTGGCCACCAACCCGGCCCTGTCCGGAGGGCAGGCATCGCCCCGCCCCACCCCGCCCCCACCAAGCCCACCAATCCGACCAGGGTCAGAGGCATGGCGTCACCCACTCCCCGCCCCATTTCCGTCCTGAGCCCTGTGCGTACGGCTGACGTCACCTCTCCCAGGCCATTTCCGCCCCGCCCACCAATCCCGGCCTGGTCCATAGGGCTTATGTCACTCCGCCCTCTCCGAAGATGGGCGGGGATATGGGCGTGGCAAGGGCTCGGATTTACCGGAAGGCAGGGCCCCCAGGAGCGCGTGTCCGGAGCTGTGGGCTTGCGCTGTGCTTCTTGGTCGCTCGTGGGTGGGCCGAGGGCCTGGTGCTTCAGCGGTGGGGTCCGAGAAGTCGCCTACAATGCAGCAATGGCGTTCAAAACTGGAGGGGTCCTTATCCGCTCCTGCGGGTCACACAAGCTCCAGTGAGAGGTCGGTGTGTACTGGATTGGCAAAGCGTTCGCCAGCACTGTCACCGATAGTGGACATATTTTAGTATTTGAGTCCCATGACCCTAGGAACTGATGAAGGAAGCAGAGCTGGCACCCTGGTTGAGCGTCTGCGACAGCGCTTTCCTTTTTAATCTTTACAATTCTTGGGGTTAAAATTGTTATTCCCTGGTCTGCTCACTTTTCTGATAGAGTAGTCTCAAAAGAATTTGTTAAAACTTGTACCACTACCGGGGAGGGATAACATGGGGAGAAATGCCAGATATAGGTGACGGGGGATGGAGGCAGCAAACCACATTGCCATGTATGTACCTATGCAACAATCCTGCATGTTCTGCACATGTACCCCAGAACCTAAAATGCAATTATGTGTATATATATGAAACAAAACAATCAAACAAAAATCTTGTACCACTACTACATTCTTTAAAGAGTGATTGCTCAGGGGTTATTTTTAAAAAATAACTTTAATAGTTCTAAGAGATGTGTAAGTTCCCACATAATGTAAAATGTTCGAATAAAATTACCTCCCCCCTTAAAATTTACATGGTTTGTTTCCTCGTTTATTTAAGTTTTTTTTTTTTTTTTTTTTTTTTTTGAGACAGAGTCTCGCTCTGTCATGCTGGAGTGTATGGCGCAATCTCGGCTCACTGCAACCTCTGACTCCCAGGTTCAAGCGATTCTCCTGCCTCAGCCTCCCGAGTAGCTAGGACTACAGGCATGCGCCACCACGCCCAGCTAATTTTTGTGTTTTTAGTAGAGACGGGCTTTCACCATGTTGGCCAGGATGGTCTCGATCTTTTGACCTCGTGATTCACCCACATTGGCTTCCCAAAGTGCTGGGATTACAGGCGTGAGCCACGGCACCCAGCCTCCTCTTTTATTTTTTATTTCCATTCCACATCCCTCAGAGTTTTTTAAATGTAATATTTTTATATTTAAAAGTCTTATTCATATCCCAAACATTTTTCTCTACAACAGAATATGATAAAAATTTAAATTAATATCTACTTTGCTATAACTCGATGAGATTAGTTCATGTTCAGGGTGATATGGCCATAGACACTTTGCTATAACCAAAAAGCTATAAGTATTAAACTTTTTTCTTCTGCATTAAATTCTTATGACAATTATTAGTACATGAATGATAAAAAGGTAAAAACTAAATATATTACACACTTTGCAAACATTGCAGAAAGTAAACATTGGTGGAAAATACATCCTGTAATCTTATCTACTGGGCTTTTAAATAAACTAGTTCAGGTATCCATAAACGAGATTATTGCTGAAAAGAGGGTTTGATTTATATATACACACACACACACACACACACACACACACATATACATATATATAGCAAAAAGAAGTGATTAAGCATAGAAGCCATAACACACTACTGTTACCAAAATTTAATAGGTTCAAGGTAAGAAAAAAGAATGAGCAAAGAAATTGTTGAGAACTTGTTAAGAGCAAGCAGATGCTTGAGCCCAAGTGAAAACATGAATGTGCATTTGCAATACTCAGTGTTGACAAAAGTTGGTGAAAATATTTCTCCTATGAATCTGAATAAATGTTAAGAAAATACAAAACCAAAATTTACCCTTAATGTAGATTGCTGTTACTTGGAAATACGTTAGTTGTCATTATTCCTCTGAGAATAATGCTAAGTCAGTACCTGATCAGTGTCCTTGATTAAGGAGTCATCTTCCAGTGACACCATGTGGCATTTCAAATTGTCCCTTTGTCTGGAGCATGACAGGCTTCAAGAGTTGATGACATACAGCATCAGGAACAATGCCTGGCATGGAGAAGGTGACTCATGAGTGTTAATTACTTATCCCTGTGCAGGGACCAGGACTACTGGGAACAGGAGAGCTTGGCTGAGGTCAGCAGGTCAGCTGCACTACCCACATGCTCTAGGAGAGAGCCCCTGGAAAATTTGGGCAGCTGGAGGTTGATGACCTTCAGAACTCTCTGAGTCCTTAAGTCTCCTTGCGCCCTGAGTCATCTGTCTCAGATGGTAAGGTAAGCAGCTGGTATTGGAGCCTGTATGCTCAGTTCTGACTCTCCAGCAGGTGGCCCTGCACGTCCATTGCTTCTTAAAGGATGCATTGCAGGTGGCTCAGTGGCAACAAATCTGAGCTAAAAGAACGACATAAATGTGTTCCTATTTCTCTCTGCTGATTTTGAGGACAACAGGGACATTATGAGAGAAAACAAAGAAGTATGTGGAGGAGTGGCCACAGGTTAAGTACTTCAGAAAGAGAAAGGATGTGACCATTCTCAGAATTTAGGGAATGCAAACATTGTAAAAGTCACTATTGATAACAGATCCACTCAAAAAACAAAATTATTTCAAAATAAAAGGATTAATTTAACATTACGTGATCATTCTAATAAAAACACCGTGGTACAACAACAGCGGAACGTTAGCTCGTGTTTCCGATTGCTGAAATTCTTAGTTCTCAGCATGAGATGGAATTGAGTCTCCAGAATCTGTCATGTCTGTTTAATCAAACTCTTTTTTTCTTCTGGAGATGGAGCCTTGCTCTGTTGCCTAAGGCTGGAGTGCAGTGGCATGATCTCAGCTCACTGCAACCTCTGCTTCCCAAGTTCAAGTGATTCTCCTGCCTCAGCCTCCTGAGTAGCTGGGATTACAGGCATGCACTCTCACACTCAGCTAATTTTTATATTTTTAGTAGAGACAGGGTTTCACCATGTTGGCCAGACTGGTCTCAAACTCCTTACTTCAAGTGATCTGCCCGCCTCAGCCTCCCAAAATGCTGGGATTAGAGGTGTAAGCCACCACACCTGACCTGTTTAACCAAACCTAGCTAAACACACAGACAATGGGAACATGCATTCCCCTGGAAAACAACTTTTCTAGGAACAGAGACCACTTTGGAAAGTATAACGCTTCTCCAGAAACCCATATTCAGGGAAACAGTTGGAAATTATGTCAGAGAATCCCTGCCAAGTAGGAAGGCCTAAAGAAGAAAGCAGAGTATAAGGAGATCAGGAAGGAACAACTACACATGGACATTACATTTCATTAGCTGTAAGCGGTTGGTCAGTTCTAGTCCACTCTACAGTTGGCCTCCAGGAGTCTCTCTGGCCCTATGTTCATTCCCATGGCATCACCCAATCTAATTCTCCAGCTCTTAAATGCTCATATTTTCTCTGACTGGCATATCCCCCAGGCCCTTCAAATATCAGTATGTCCAAAGCCAAACTCTTGATTTTTCTCTCCTCCCGCCACCACTGTGGTAGGCAGAATGCTAAGATTCCTGGCCCTCCCCTTGGACACTGGTGGGCCTGACCCAATCAGGTGAGCTCTTTGGAAGAGGGTGCAGAAATCATAGATGAGAGAAGTCAGAGAGATTTGAAGCTGCAGCAGATGTTCTCCCTCTGTCCTTGAGCAGATGCCACATTGTGGAGGGGGTCACATGGCAGGGAACGATGGGTGACTTCTTGGGCAAGTGCCTCAGTCATGTGAATTCTGCCAACGACTCAAATGAGCTTGAAAGCAGATTCTTCCCCAGTCGAACCTCCAAATGAAGACACAGCCTGGCCCACTCTTTCAGTAGTCTTGTGAGACCCTGAGCAGAGGGTCCAGCTAAGACTGGCTCAGATTTCTGAGCCACAGAAACTGAGACACAAGAAGCAGGTGTTGTTTGAAGCTGCAATGTAGTGATTTGTCACACAGTAATAGAAAACCAATACAACCCCCCAATGGCTCTCCATTTCCTTTGCAACTTTCCAATGAGTTAGGGACCTGTTGGACTTGACTTCTGCAATGTCTTCATTTGCTCCATCTCTCCATCCTCTTGGCCATTGCTTAGATTTGGGCTTCTCTCTTTGCCCAACTGGACCTCTGCTTGTCAGTAGCTGCCATGGCCCCAGAATGAAATGCAGACATCCTCACACGGCATCTGAAGACACCTCGATTCACCTAGACCCACTTCCATCCACATTTCCAGGAAATTTCCCTCTTTATTCTGCAAGTGGAGCCTCATAAGCCTACCAGGAGTAGGAAAATACATGTTTTCTTAGTGGATTTTGCTTGTCTATATATTTGAATATGTTTCATGAACAAATACAATTTTAAACTTGAATACCAGGAATTATTCAGTACCTAAGGGAATCATGAATCAATCTCAATGTATTTCACATTTCAAATATCCTTTGTCATCAAAGTACCACCCATGTGGTCAAACTTGCTACAGTTCTTATGATAAACGTATCTCACCTTAAATATATTGAATCCAGAATTTTTGAAATTGAGAAATTCAAGAATTGGAGATCCCTGCTCTACAACCTTTAATGTAGTTCTGAGGCCAATACAACTTGTAATTGTTAATGTTATCTCATTCAAATGGTCAGGAAAGTAGACTGTCACCCACTGTAAGTCTTATATCAGTGCATACTTATTATTTTGAGACAGAGTCTTGTTCTGTCTCACCCAGGCTGGAGTGCAGTGCAATCTCAGTTCATTGAAGCCTCCGCCTCCAGGGTTCAAGCGATTATCCTGCCTCGGCCTCCTAAGTAACTGGGATTACAGGCATGTGCCACCACACTCAGGTAAATTCTGTAAATCCTCACCCATATGCACTTTTGTTTGTTTTGCTATTTCTTTGATTGTATGCCAAATCTAATTTTCATGCTATGGTGTGTGAGCTGATTAACCTGTATAGCTGGAACTCTTATGTCTTGTGTAGCAATTGTGATACGCAGACAGCAAACTCTTTTTTTTTTTTTTTGAGGCGGAGTCTCACTCTGTCACCCAAGCTGGAGTGCAGTAGTGCAATCTCGGCTCACTACAACCTCCTGGGTTCAAGTGATTCTCCTGCCTCAGCCTCCCCAGTAGCTGGGACTACGGGTGCTCACCACCACACCCAGCTAATTTTTGTATTTTTAGTAGAGACAGGGTTTCACCATGTTGGCCAGGCTGGTCTCGAACTCCTGACCTTATGATCTGCCCACCTCAGCCTCCCAAAGTGTTGGGATTATAGGTGTGAGCCACTGTACCCATCCCCGCTTCTTTTTAATAACTTAAATTTTTTTTCTTTTTTTCCTTTTTTGGTAGAGACAGGTAACCAGGGTTACCTGTCTCTACAGGTTTGTCTGTGTTGCCCAGGCTGGTCTCAAACTCCTGAGATCAAGTGATCCTCCCACTTCAGCTTCCTAAAGTGCTGGGATTGCAGGTGTGAGCCACTGTGCCTGGCCTGACCTCCTCTTAACTGGATGGCATCTGCAAAGACCTTATTTCCAAATAAGGCACATTCATAGATTTTAGGTGGACATGACTTTTGTGGAGACACTATTTGACCCAGGACAGATATACTTATTTAAATACAACTCACATGATTTTCATTTGAAATGGCTTCCACATTCAAACACTTTCCTCATTTGTACAGCTGCCTTGCTCTGGGCCTTTGTCTCCTCGGGTCTCAGCTGCGATACCCAGTGTGCCCGCATCACTCACCACCGGTCAATCCTACTGTGTGGGTGGGAGACAGAATACCAGCTTGCCTGGCTACGCACCTGCTGCATGCAGGGTGCTGCAGAAGCGCTTTATGTGTATGGTACTTAGAGAATTGAAGCCCCAAGGCTTTATCTGTAAAAGCGAACTTTAATTTTTTTATAACTATACTTGATTTTTATCTCAAAGACCCAGGTCTATCTGACATAGAAACTAATAGAATCCTTTCCAAATAGAGGCATTCACTCCAGTGAATTTTCAGTCAGTTCCCATGGGGCCTTAGTTGTAGTTAGAATTCATGCCCCTCCGCTCGCCTCCCCCAGGTTGATGTGAAGCTCATGGCTGATGCCGATGCTGCTGTCTGTGGACAGCTGGTGTCTTTCAGTTTGTGTCCCCAGCCACAGCGGGTATGAGTTCTGGCCTAAGCGACAGCATCAGGATAGACGAAGGACTGCAGGGACCAAGTGACCCGGACTCCTGCTTCACTTCATCCTGCCGCAGTTCCCCCGGTTAGTTGCGTGTCTCTGCAGAGAGCATTTATGAGCAGGGGAAGTGGGAATGTGCTCTCTGCCCAGAATCTGTTACTCTAGAACAACGGCTTGTACCTGTGGACAGTACGACACCCCGCAGGTAGTAACTTTTGTGCCTAACAAATAACTGCATGTTTTCCAATTCCCAGCCAGGAAGATGCTTTGAAAATGCGATTGGAAGCAGGTTGGGGAGGGTAAGGCAGCTTCTTCCTTGCTCTCTGTTGGTCTGCAGTCTTGTCCCCCACCTCACCCACCCAGCCTTTACTGCAGGAGGGGCTCCGTTAGGGTCAGGACCAGGCCTAACATAGTTACTGAACCTCCCCGGGTTAGACTTTCAAGCAACCAGGAACAGAGAAGCACACAGGTTGCTAAGGCTTCCAGGGCTTCCCAGGAAAGAGCTTCTCACGGTGAACTGGGAGTGCACTGCGTGGACGGTCAGCCCCCTCTGATGACTGGCAGCTGCCGAGGCACCCACACCACTCAGGCCTTTGCTTCCTGCTGGCTGCCATTCTGCTTCAGTTTCTACCTGGATACTTCGTTTTCTACATCTCAGGTTGAAGTTTCTCAAAAGAGAGCATGTGACTCTTTTAGCAAGTCATCATTAGAATTAAAATTCCCCAGCTGTGCAGGACACTCGCTCCAGGCTCTCTCCAGGCCACTGGGGCCACCGGCCCAATCCCACATGCTGATGGCTGCCTTTGGGTCTGGTGCCCATCTGGCACAACCGCACAGCACACAGCACGGCCATCTGTGCTTGGGGACCCCCGAGAGCGGTGTGGGCATGCAAGGCCCTCTGGGACTTCTCCCAGGACAGGGGCTGCACAGCTGGCAGACCCTACAGGGCCTGCGGGACAGTCCAGCTCACAGGACACATGGCAAGAAAGGCCTTTTGGCCATTTGCACTGGCTCACTAGGGCGAGTGCTGGAAAGAAGCAAGCAGCAGGAGTCAGGAGGTTCCCACACCTTCTTCCTCCACAGCCTTGGGATCAGGTTGGGACTCTCTCCTTGCATTTGTAAAAACAGAGCTATTTTTATCCTCTAGTTAAAAACTGCCACTGCACTCAGTGCATGCTTCTTGATTCCGTGGTCCCCAGGCAGCATTTTTATCCAAGAATCTAGAGGGGCCGAGCTGGGCAGAGAAGTTCAAGCAGGCAGTTAAGAAAATGGAAATGAGCGTGTAGAATTAAGCCCTTAAAGTCTTGTAAATCACTACTTTGAAGGAACTCCAATTATTCCAATGACTACCCTCTGCCCAAAACAGCAGCGGCAGCAGCAAATCCTAGTCTAAACATTTTTTTAATGAGTACTTCTTGCTCTCTTTTTCAGAACATTTATATAATACCTTAACTCTAAGCACGTTAAAGAAAGTCAATTTAATGAATTCAAATAATTGCCTGCAATCTCCTCCAATTCAGTGAAATCTTCCTGGACTACGCCACAGATTCTCATGTTCAAAAAGCTCAAAAGAGCTTCAAAACATAACGCATTGCTTTTTCCATTAATATTTACAGGCTTTTTACAAAGGTCAACAAAAACATCATGGAATGAGAGTAAGTCTCATTGTGGCTGTGGGTAACGGTCAGATCTGTCATTCTGGCTTCTTGTCTTGTGTTGTCACGTCTGCACTTTCCGGACTGTATGTTCTATGTTTTACTGCAGTTATTTTTAGCCATATATATATATATATATATATATATATTTTTTTTTTTTTTACTAGAGATAGAGTCTGGCTGTCATGTGTCTGAATAGAAGCCTTGTGATCAGCTTAACACTGGGTTTTTCTTTTTAACATTTATCTTTTTAGAGATGCATTACTGTTGATGTGTTAGAGTGGCACATAGATTTTGAAAATATGACATTTTTGGAAAGACTGTTCTGAAAAGTCACTGTGTGTCACGTCAGCACAAGGTTCCAACTAACACTGAACTTCCCCCTCGAATACTGAACTAGCCACGTGCCCAGCTCTATGCGAATTTGAAGAGAAAGTGACCAGATGAATGGGTGGATAAAGCTATTCTTTTTTTGCTTCTTTCTTTCTCTGCTTCAGATCTTCCTCTCAAGCAGGTTTTTAGCTGGAGGAAAGTTAAAGTGCTTTCTCTTTCCGCCACTCTTCCCACACTGGCAAGCAGAATTATATATATACAGAGAGATTACATATATAAAATATGTATTATATGCACGTGTATATGTACACATATGTGTATCTATATACATTTATATAGGCTGAAAAGGCTTGAGACTCAAGGTTATAGTTACTCATAATCTGAGACTGCACATCTGGATAAACGCATAAAACTCCACGTTTGCAGGTTATAAATATAAATATAGGCAATCTAATTCTATCCAAGGCAAAAAAAGAAGTATAATCCCTGCCCCCCTGTAAAACTGCAGCACAGTTCAAAATTTTCGCCATATGTACAGTCTCTGGACATAAGGACAGAAAGCCTTGATTCATGTCCAGGGTTTGAGATGCTGGACCAATCGCCAGTGGGGTGTGAGAGCTGTTTAAACAGCCTCCACATGGTTCTGCGTTTTCAGGTATACTTGAATTGAATCTTTAGATTGTATCTGAAACTAAGTTGAAGTAACTTCCCTCGAGGTTTCTTGCATTCATTAAATCTAAGGAAAATGCAGAAATGCTCTTTATAAAGTATCCGTGCACTTTGCGAGGCCTAGATGGGTGGATTACCTGAGGTCAGGAGTTCGAGACCAGCCTGACTGATATGATGAAACCCGTCTCTACTAAAAATACAAAAATTAGCCCGGCGTGGTGGCGCACACCTGTTGTCCCAGCTACTCAGAAGTCTGTGATAGGAGAATCGCTTGAACTCAGAAGGCAGAGGTTTCAGTGAGCCAAGATTCTGCCACTGCACTCCAGCCTGGGTGACAGAGTGAGATGCCATCTCAAAAGAAAAAAAAGTACAGTTCAAAAATTGTAATGCTTAGCAGTTCACAAAGTATGTTGCGTTATTCATTTCATTCTTCATTTCATGTGATCCTCAGAGCAAACCTCGAGGCTGTATTTTTCCCTCTAATCTGCTACCTTTCTAATTACTTTCATTTAACCTGTATGTGTGCCAAGCTGAGGGTGGTGGCTGAGAAGAGGGACTGTCTTGTCTACAGTTGTGACAACGTCCTTGTCAGGCTTTCCACAACCCTGACAGGCAACTGGACTCATGAAGTTTTGTCTTTTATTGAAAAAAAAAAAAAAAAAACTAAGACTCTGAACTTAAAAACTTAACTTTGGCAGAATTTCCAAAATATAGTTTAATTCTCAAAATGTAGTTTAATTTTCATTTGGCGTTTCTAAGCACAGCTTCACAAAGTCCCTCATTCTCTGTATTCCAAAGAGAAAACCACAAACTTCTTGTTCAAGAAAGCAAAATGGTAGCACTTCATTTGTAGTTACAGGAGGAATCCGAATACATGAAACGAGAGCTTAAGTCATGCTGTGGCCCCTCACATGGAAGGAGATTTCAGGAAGCAGAGAGATTGGAAGCAGGCAGCTGCCCCACGAGCAGCACAGGGAGTTTTGAGAATCCCGGGCCCTCACACTGATGCCCACAGTGGGAAGGCCTGAGATGAGCGGGGAGGGGGACTGGTGGCCGAGTTGACGTACACTTTTCGCATGTGCATTTATTATGACGATAGCTTGAATAAAATGATTTATTTTTATCTTAGTCATTTTCATCTTTTCTATTCTACTAATGTATTTTAATTGCCATCCTGTTGTGAGCCTCAAGCTAATTTTGGAACTTTGCAACTAATAATGCTGATTGAGATTTGTCACCTTCTACCAGGTGACAAACTATCAGGATTCATCTGTGAGCCTGGGGTGAGCCTTCTGGATTTTTATCATCCCTAGATGCTGCAAGAATGCCATTATCCATTTCTCATTTATATTTTTAAAAATCCAAATATTCGAAGATTATATTTACTAACTAATCAGGAAAACAACTTGTTTTTAATGTTGAATCTTGCTTGTCGTCATTCCTCATCTTGCATGGATTATGTAGAAAAGAACCAAATGCTGAATTTCATTATAAACATACAAACTTGTTGCAGCTTACTTCGGATTTAAAATAAAGGGACTAAAACATAATGAAAATATGTGTGCTCACACAAAATTACACTCATCAATCAATAACTTGTAGTAGATTTCCGCCACAACATCCTCACGTGTTGTACTTAATGTTTCACGCTTTTTTCATCCCTTATTTCTAAGCCAACGTGGTTTATTCTTCTGCAAGTAAAGGCAGTTAGGAGATGATGGTTTCAATTTTCCCTTTTTTATTTTTAATTAATTAGGTTTTTTTTTTTTTTTTTTGAGACAGTGTCTCACTCTGTTGCCCAGGCTGGAGTGCAGTGGCATGATCTCATCTCACTGCAGCCTCCACCCCTGGGTTCAAATGTTTCTCCTGACTCAGCCTCCCGAGTAGCTGGGATCACAGGCATGCGCCGCCATCACACCCGGCTAATTTTTGTATTTTTAGAAGAGAAGAGGTTTTGCCATGTTGGCCAGGCTGGTCTCAAACTCCCGACCTCAAGTGATCTGCCCACCTTGGCCTCCCAAAGTACTGGGATTACAGGCGTGAGCCATTGTGCCTGGCCTAATTTTCCCTTTTTGATGGACTGACTTTCCAATTACCTTTCATTTTCTTAGCCGAGAAGAGAAGAGTATATTTGGGATTTGAAAACATTCATCATTTCTATACCTTTTATTGGCAGTTTGAAGCTATTTTCCCAACTTACTTTTTATGTGAGAGGAGAAAAAAACACTACCCTGTTTCAGAATATAAACAGCTTTAAAACCCTTGATAAGCAAAGGGAAATTGAAACTATCAAACGTTTCTGCAAATATCCAAAGTTCTGTGTGCTTTCGGTGATAGCAATTTACCCAGAGCCAGAGGAATGGAGGAAAGCGGGAGGCAGGCTGAGCACCAGCCCACACTCTATGCCCCATGTGCTACCACACAGACTCTGCAAGCGGAGACCGGACATGTTCATTCCTTCTTTGGGCATAGCAAAATAACCAAATGCATGAAGACATGTTCACTTATGTGACTGCATTTTCTGTTTGCGTTCAAATATTTGGCACCATTAGTGCCCAAGTAAGGTTTTCAAAACAATGTTTGGCTCAGAAACATCACTTACCATGAATTCGAAGTCAAATCATTGTATTACTTCTCCCGGACCCATTTGCTCTAAGGTCTTGCCTTTAATTAGGAAATGAAAGCGGCGCTGGACGATCCAGGCAGAGACAGGCAAGTGGAGGTGTTTTCTCTCTCAGTACCTTACGGTCAGCCACACCCTTGAGACTTGGTTTATCAAGTAATTTATTTCCATGTATTTTAGGTGCCTGGGGCTGGGGTAACAAACTGCCACAAACTGGGTGGCTCACAAAGCCCAGAAACGCGTTGTCTCCCAGCTCCAGAGACCAGAAGTCTGAGGTCCAGGCACTGGCAGGGACACGCCCTCTCTGCAGCCCTAAGAGCGAACCTTCCTCCCAGCAAGCTTCAGTGCTCCTTGGCTTGCGGCCAGGTCACTGCAACCTCAGCTCTGTCTCCACACGGCCTTCGTCCCTGTGTGTCTGTGTGCTTCTCGTCTTCTCATAAGGACACCAGTCACTGGGTTCACGGCCTGCCCTAATCCAGTATAACCTCATTTTAATGAATTGCATCTGTAAAAGTCCTATTTCCAAGTAAAGTCCTGTTCTGAAATCCAGGTGGATGTGAATTTTGGGGTGTGCTATCCTGAGTCACCTACTATTCACATAGGGTTATAAAGCACATTCTGTGTTCCTGCCCTCCTGAAAGCCACTCTGACTCAATCCTCCAATGGCTCCTGATATGGTTCGGCTGTGTCCCCACCCAAATCTCATCTTGAATTCCGATGGGAGGTAATTGAATCATGGGGTCAGATCTTGCCCATGTTGTTCTCGTGAGAGTGAATGAGTCTTATCAGATCTGATGGTTTTAAAAAGGGACATTTCCCTGCACAGACCCTCTTCTCTTGTCTGCTGCCACGGGAGATGTGCCTTTCCCCTCCCCGCTGTGACTGTGAGGCTTCCCAGCTATGTGGAACTGTAAGTCCATTAAACCTCTTTCTTTTGTAAATTGCCCAGTGTCAGGTATGTCTTTATCAGCAGTGTGAAAACAGACTAATACAGCTCCTATGCCCAACCATGTCTCACGCTGCAGAGTCAGACAGACATGCTAATGAGCGATGTCTAGAGCAGCTGAAGTTTACTGGTAGTTCTAAAAGGAAGAAGAGAAAGAAAAAGAGGAAGAAAAATAGGGGGGAAATGGGAAGAAAAGAATGCTTAGTAGAGACCAGAAATTGTAGCCAGGAGATGACAGTGCAAGCCCCTAGCTGTGGGGCCAACTTTCTGGGCGCAGCAGCCTGCCCTGGGCCAATGATTACCCCGCTCACCCACAGTGTCACAGGTGAGTTGCATTAAGCCACACATTTGAAGCATGCTGTAAGGTCTTACCTTGAAAAGTGTGAGTGAAATGATGCCCGAGACCGGGTCTGGAAATGCTAGTTCCGTGGGACATGCGGCAGATAACTGCCATTCATTCAGAGTGTTGGGAGCAGGTCCGGGAAGTCCTGGCACAGACAACACAGAATGCACAGCCTCTCTCAGCCCACTCTGTAGAGCCTCATGGCTCTTGAACATGGGAGTCCCTCCCTGCAAGGCCTAAGAACACAACCAGTTATCCACACACGAGGAAGCAAGGATGGCTTAACAGTGACGCTTGATTGATGGTTGATTAGCACCAGAGAGAGCCCAAGCTGTGCTAGGATATTGAAGCCAAGTCAGAGAAGTTCTCTGCTGTGAAATTAATAACATTTAAGGTACAAGTCTCCTCCTTCACAGGCTCCTTCTAAATAAGTATCCACTTTTGTGCCTTACTAATTTATGTGTAGTTTTGCATTCCTTTTCTTAGGGCAATCTCTAAATTGCAAAACCTTCAGGTTGTGCAAGCCTGGATCCAGCCTTGGGCTAATTAAGGACAGAGCTGCTCAGAACCATCAGGCAAAGACAGTTAAGTCACCCCAGCCCTGGGTTCCAGCTGCTGCCACAAATCATTGCCCGGGATGTCACATGGGCCCAATTCCGGAGACTTCTGCTGTTTCCTGATTCAAGTCAGGCTGTCTATTCTCAAAAACCATTTAGCTCTTTGATGTACTTAATTTGACAAAATAAAATTTAAGAAACCATTTGTGTCAGCAGCTCCACTACCACTTTTAGCTTGGGATATTGATGATTGAGAATTATCTCAGTCCATGGACAATCTCTTGGAAAGCTTTAAAGAGGACAGCCATATGCCCAGAACCCCAGAAAGTTGCAGCAGGAACGTCAGGATGCTCAAGCCCCTGGGGTGTCCCGAGCCCAGTAGGTTGAGGACTGTCGATAGAAATCCAGGCCTGCTTTCTAGAGTGTGGTGGGTTGTTAGGACGGGGTGTCTGGGAAGAAGCTGGGGAGCTTTCTGTGCACTCAAAGTGATGGGTCAGGGAAAGGTTTTGGGCACATGAAGGAGCCAGGGAGGCAGCTGGGCATGGGTGGTGGGGTTTCTTCTCCCCATCTCTCCTCTTTGGGGTGTGCTTTTGAGATGTGTAAGGAAGAATTTCCTTCTTTTGGAACTTTGGGTCTGGTGAGGCCTTGGAGTCGGGAGTGGGGGTGGCAGGAGCAGATGAGGGTAGGAGTGGGGGTGGCAGGAGCAGGCAGGGGCAGGAGCGGGAGGGGGCAGGAGCGGGTGGGGTGTGCAGGGAAGGAAGGAAGGGCTAAGGCTGTGGGCAGGGCTGGGGGCCTGTGGCCAGGGGAGTGAGGACCAGGCCCAGGCAGAATTCGCTTTTTCGATTGACCATGAGGGCGCTGCTCTGGGATGCAGCGGGGCCTGGGCTGGGGAGGCAGCCACTCTCCTGCTTGCATCCCAGGCCAGCGGTACTCTGATACTGCAAGGCTGTGAGTATAGGGAGCACCCAACTCAGCCTAGAGGGGATGGTGGTGCCTTCAGGTGGTGGAACTGACAGGAGGGCCAGGAGACCTGGGGTCAGTGTAAGGCCCTGAGCCACCCCACTGGAGACACTGAGAACTAAGAGGAACTTATGGGGTGGGCCAGTGTATAACCTCCAGCTGACTGGAGTGCTGTGTGGCTAGAACGTGGATGCAGAGAGGAACTGTGTCCTCACCTCTTAGTCACATGGTTGGCTAAGACTGGAAACACATGGGTAACTGCTAGGATCTGAACTTATGTATCCTCCCAAAATTCATGTGGTGAAGCCTAAATCCCCAAAGCAATTGTATTTGGAGGTGGAACCGTTGGGAGGTACTTAGGTTGTGAAGGTGGAGCTCTTATGAAGGGGATTAGTGCCCCTAGAAGGGGATGAAGAGACCGGGGCGCTCTGTCTTCACCAGGCAAAAATAAAATAAATCAGCCATCTGAAAACCAGGAAAAGAGTCCCCACCAGAGCCAGGCCATGCTGGAACCCTGACCTCAGACTTTAGTCCCAAGAACTGTGAGAAATTACTGTTGTTTAAGCCACCCAGTTTGTGGCATTCTTTTAGAGCAGCCTGAACTAAGACAGAAATATTAATATAAACTTATCTTTCCATTTGGTGCCTTAAAATTTCCCTCAATACAACTGAAGACAAGTTCCCAATTAAAGATTTTATTGAACAGATGGGCTCAGTTGTTAAATGTTGCTGGGAGCCCTGAATAAAGTTTTATTTCTCTTTAAAACACATGTTTCCTACTGGATGAACATGGGCAAGATAAATTAAGTCATGAATTCAGGCAGGGAACCTGGTCATGGATTATTATGCAGGGTTTTAACCTGTGAACGGTTGTTGTTAGTCATAATTTGGGTGTCATTCTTCATCATGCTTCTAAAAAGAAAAGCAAATGAATCAGAGCTTGGCTTTCTGGACATGAAGAACTCATTCTTAAGTTAGCCCACAATAGAATTTCAACTCCATTTTGAAAGTCTTCCAGTATCCCTCTAAGTCTGCTGAAAATCCACAGGAGACAGTGGAAAACCCATTTGCATTTAGCACTTGTGTTTGCCTCATAACTATGTATTTTTATAATCTCTAGATGTTGAAAGTACCCAGAGAACTTTCCTTCCTTTGGCCAAATAAAAGGCAAATAAAACATGCGTGTACAGTATTAGCTTCCTGTAGCTACTGTAACAACTTAACATAAACTTAGTGACTTAAAACAGGAGAATTCACTTACAGACATTGAGGTCTGAAGTCTAAAATCAAAGTGTTGGTAGGGCTGGTTATTAACATAAACTTAGTGACTTAAAACAGGAGAATTCTCTTACAGATATTGAGGTCTGAAGTCTAAAATCAAAGTGTTGGTAGGGCTGGTTATTAACATAAACTTAGTGACTTAAAACAGGAGAAGTTAATTCTCTTACAGACATTGAGGTCTGAAGTCTAAAAGCCAAGTGTTGGTAGGGCTGGTTATTAACATAAACTTAGTGACTTAAAACAGGAGAAGTTAATTCTCTTACAGACATTGAGGTCTGAAGTCTAAAATCCAAGTGTTGGTAGGGCTGGTTATTAACATAAACTTAGTGACTTAAAACAGGAGAAGTTAATTATCTTATGGACATTGAGTCTGAAGTCTAAGATCAGGGTGTCGGCAGGGCTGGTTCCTGAGGTTTCAGGAGAGGATCTACTTCCTTGCTTCTTCTGGCTTCTGAAGGCCACCCAGATTCCTGGCCCCTGTGGCCCCTCCTCCCTCCATCTTAAAAGTGCGTCACCCCAACCTCTGGCTCCATCTTCACACCTATTTTTTCTGACTTTGACTGTTTGATGTCCCTTTATTCTAAGGGACTTTGTGATTACAGTATTGTGTCCACCCGGATGATCCAGGTAATCTCCCATCTCAATAGCCAATCTTTCACTTCATCACCTCTGCAAAGATTCCTTTGCCATATAAGGTAACACATTCACTGGTTCCAGAGATTAGGACATAAGCATCTTTGAGGAGGAGGGGGTCACTATTCAGACCCCCACACTGTGAGGTATTAGTGGGAAAGTCTGGGAAATGTAGTCAGTTCTCAGACCCATCCTGCAGTACCCCAAAAGACCACTGGGGGTCTCTTGCTCCCGCACAGTGGGGTTTTGCTTGGATGGGGGATTCGTGTTCACTTGGCTTGCATTAATAGAAAATCTTCCTTCTCTCTTTCCCATCCTCCTTCATTCCTCTCTATGTTAATAACCACCTTGTTTTATGTGCGTGACGAGATGTTACATGAGACTCCCTGTAGCCCCGGAGTTTTGACAGAAAGCTCTACGACCAGAATAGAATAGGTGCAAGTATTCTCATATCTCAGCGTGAGGGGCTAGACCAGCCAGAAAGACTTGCAAAGGAGATGCCCAAACTGGGTTCTACCAGGGTTAGCCCTTCACCTCTCCCCAGTCCCCTGGTTACCAGCAAAGCTAAGACTATTTACCGAGGTTGTCTTAGTCCATTTGGGTTGCTTTAACAAAAATATCACCAACTGGGTGCCTTATAAACAATATAAATTTATTGCTAGCAGTTCTGGAGGCTGAGAAGTCCAAGATCAAGGTGTTGGCAAAGTTGGTTCATGGGTGGAGCCTTCTCACTGCATCCTCATATGGAAGAAGGGGATGACAAGCTCCCTTGGGGACATTTATCAGGGCACTAATCCCATTCATGAAGACCCTGCCCTCATTCCCTATCTCCTATTCCCACCGCATTGAGGAATAGGCTTCAACATATACATATTTGAGAGACACAAACCTTCAACATGGCAGAGGTTGGAGGCAGGTGAAGCGAATCTCTGGGGTGAGTTGTTGAGGTGCTAGAATTTGCTTTCCTCTGCCCACTGGGAAGGAGAGGAGGTGCTTGGCCTGCATCTACTGACGTGAATTTGATTTGCGCTGGAAGAGCCTGACTGCTGGCTGCCCTAGGAAAGCAGAGAGGAAGTGTCTGTTCCCAGAGTTTCCCATGGGCCAGGTATGGATCCCATGGAAGGAATCAGACTGGATCATCTTGTGAGGGCCTCGACTGAATCAGCCAGTTTGGGTGGCCATGACAAAGCACCATAGGCTGGGTGGCTTAAGGAATGGAAATTCATTTCTCGAAGTTCTGGAGGGTGGAGTTCAAGATCAAGATGCTGGGAGATTTTGTTCTTGGCAGGGACCATTTTCCTGACTTGCCTTCTTGCTGTGTACTTACATAGAGGGGTTTAGGGAGACAGAGAGAGAGAGAGAGTGCACTCTGGTCTCTTCCTTTAATAAGGACACTAATAACTCCACCAGAGGGTCTCCACCTTCATGATCTTGTATGAGGTTGGTGCAAAAGTAGTTGCAGTTTTTGCCTCCTTTCTTCTTTTTTTAATAATCCTAATCACCTCCCAAAGGCCTCACCTACTGATACCATCACATTGGGAGTTAGGGCTTCAACATATGAATGGGGGAAGGGGCTCACAAACATCCAGACTATGCACCACTCACGGGAACCACCTGCAAGGGGCAGGGGCAGAAGACGCAGGTACAAGCAGCCAGAGGAGCCATCAAGGAAATGGTGGGAGAGACACTCAGCTCTTGGAGTGTCATCTCTGAAGAGCCTGCAAAGCATCCCTTGAGGGAAAAGCCCCCAGCATTTGAACTACACTATACCTTGAGGGCTTCAATGTCAAACTACAACTGTCCTCCTCAAGTGAGACCTTTCCTGCCCAAGGCTGCCATATGCATGTGAAATCACTCCCTGCAGTTTAGCAGTGTGCAGCCTGCACCACCACACAGGGCAGCATGGTTTCTCGCCTCTCTTCTGCCCCCTACTCCACCATTATAGGGACCTGAAACATCAGCCAACAAGAGGGGGAGGAGCATCCAGTTTCTGCTAAAATGCAGACTTAACATGAGCTCTGGCTGTCTTTCCACAAATCAGCCTTGGATAAAAGAGAAAAATCTGGAATCAAGAAAACAATGAACAGGCAAATAGAGAAGGCTTTGGGGAGAGAGGCAGGCTGAAGGCTGCTTGTTGGTGTGGGAGGGGCGGGGGGGAAGGGGCAGCTCGGGTGGCTGTGAGGGGTAAGTTAATTGAGAGCAAAGCAATTTGAGTTCTCCTCTTGCCTCCCCCCTCAGTGCATAAGGATAATCATTCCCCAAGACCAATGGTGGAGGTGTATGTGGGAGTGGAACCAGGGCATCACGAAAGCCTTGCTGAGTGACGAGCTGATGCACACATTCATTCACTCAACAGATTTTTACCAAGTTCCCTCTAATCTGGGCCCTGGAAATATGGTTGCACTCATGGATTTATATCCTTGAAGAGGAGACAATATTAAATAACAGAGTAAAATGTATTGTATGTAAGATAATGATGAGTTCTAGAGAGAAAAAAATTTAACAGGGAGAGGTAGTGAAGGTGATTTTTGGGTACAGGCCAGTAGGAAGTGAGGGAGGGAGCCACCAGGACTTCTGTGGGAAGAGCATTCCTGTGGGCGCAGTAAGTTCAAAGGCCGCTGGATGGCCGTGTGCCCAGGGTTGCCCAAGAACAGCAAAGGAGCCTGTGGGGCTTTCACGGAGAGAGTGGGACAAAGAAAGCCAGGAGCTGGCACCGAGAAGTCACCAAGGGCAGATCCTATAGAAAATGGTGAGGACTTGAGCTTTGCTCACAGGCGATGGAAAGCCATGAGAGGGTCTGAGCAGAGGACTATGTGTTCTTGAGTATGAGCTGCAGGAAGACAAGGGTAGAGGCTGGCTGAGCAGTCAGCTTGCTGTGAGTAGGGATGTGAACGGGTGGCAGTGCGTGGTGACGAGCGGTGTGGTGACCCTATTTGTCTTGGTTTGACCTGACTCAGAGTTCGCTCTGTAAACAGCCCTATCTCCAGAGCATTCCTCAAAGACAGTCAGCAGCAATTGTTTAACATCGTATCCTCCTGAGGTGGTGAGAACATTTAGGGCCTACAAGAAGTTGACAAAAAAACTTTAAAGAAAAACTAATGAGTAAGATGACTACAGGGGACTTCGAAAAACTCCAGCATATTTCTGGGAATTCAGAAAGCCACACACAAATGCAAGGGTGTGTGCAGGCCCAGAGAAGACCTCAGGAGGCTCTGACGTCTCATCTCTGGCTGATCTTGAGGCTCTGCACAGGCAGCAGGTAAAGGCTAAGACGGAGTTGTAAGCTGCCTGCTAAAGAGATGTGCTCCAACAGTGGTTGTGCACGGTGAAGAATACACACTTCATAGCGTTAGTCCAGGAAACTCATTAATCAAACAAATAGCAACAACAACAAACAAAACAACAAAACTTCGGAATAAAAGAAGACTCTTAATTCCAGATCTGACACACTATATTATTCTAAAGGTACAGCTTTCAACAAAAAATGCAAAACATGTAAAGAAGCAGGAAAGTGTAGCCCATACAAAGGGAAAAAGAGAAAAGCAATCAATGGAAATAGCTGAGGAAGCCCAGATGTTGAACTTACTAGACAAAGACTTTAACTGCTATAAATATACTCCGAGAACTGAAGGAAACCGTGTCTAAAGGATTAAAGGAGAGTATGAGAATGATAGCTCAGCAAACAGATAATACAAACTGATCAAAACCGTAAAAAAGAACAAAAGGAAAATTCTGGAGTTGAAAAGTTCAATAACTGAAATTAAAGTTTTACCTCAAAGGCTCAGCAGTAGATTTGAAATGGCAGAAGAAGGAATCACTGAGCTTGAATATAGGACACTGAGATCATCCAGTCTGAGGAACAGAAGAAAATATGTGTTAAGTAAAATGAAAAGCACCTCTGAGACCTGTAGAACACACTCAAGCACACCAATATATGCATGATGAGAGTGCCGAAAGGAGAGGAGAAGGGAGAACGAGGCAGGAGGAATATTTGAAGAAATAATGGCTGAACACTTCCCAAATTTGATGAAAACACTAATCTATACATCCAAGAAGCTGAGAAAACCACAAGTTGGATAAACTCAAAGGGACAAGTAGAACACACCATAGTCAAATTGTTGGAAGATAAAGACAGGATCTTGAATGCAGCAAGAGAGAAGCAACATGTCATATGTAAAAAAGATTAAGTTTCTCTTCAGAAACCATGAAGGCCAGAAGGCAGTGGAATGACAGATTTACAATTCTGAAAGGAAAACGGGATAAACCAGTAATTCTATATCTGGCAAAAGTATCCCTCAAAAGTGAAGGGAAAAAACAAGACAGACCCAGATAAACAATAAGGAAATTTTTGACTAGCAGAGTTGCTCTACAAGAAATGCAAAAGGGAGTCCTCCAGGCCGAAATGAAAGGACATGAGATAGTAACTCAAAAGCATATGAAGAAAGAAAGAAGGATGGTAAAAGTAACTACCATTTATGCATTTATAAATATATACTTATATATAAATATAAAAGCCAGTAGCACTGCATTTTTGATTTGTGACTCCTCTTTTTTCCTATAAGATTTAAAAAACAGAAACACAGAGCGATACCATAATTATAAAACCATGTTGATGTGTTTATAATGTATAGACATGTAATTTATGTGATAATAGCACAGAAAAGAGGGGAGAGCGAAGCTACATTAAAGACTCTATATGTGATTGCAACTAAGTTGGTACTAAATCAAACTTTATTGTCTTAAGATATTATTGTCATCTCTGTGGAATCCACTAGGACAGTAACTTCAAAAAATGCATGCACCACATGTTGTGGAGAAGGGGAGAGAGAAAGAAACAGTGTGGAAATTAAAATATTATACTACAAAATATCTAACACAAAAGAAGGCAGTAATAAATAAATTGGGGAACAAGAAAGCTCTAATGCATATGAGAAACAAGCAGTAAAGTGGCAGATAAAAAGCCTACCCTACTGTAATTATACCAAATGTAAGTAAACTAACCACTCCACGGAAAGGCAGAGGTTGGCAGAACAGGTAAATAAGTATGATCCAACTCTAAACTGTCTATGAGAGATTCACTTTACATTCAAAGACATAAGGAGGTAAAAAGCAAGAGGATAGAAAAGATTATAACATGCAAACAGTACCCAAAAGAAAGATGAAGTTGCTATACTAATATGAGACAAAATAAGTTTTATGACTTTTTCCTAGATACAAAGAATGATATGTTATAAGATTAAGAGGGTAAATCATCAGAAAGACGTAACAACTGTAAACATATACCTGCCTAACAACAGAGCCCCAAAATACATGAAGCAAAAATGGATAGAGCTGAAGTGAAATACAGAGAGTTCAAGAGTAAGACTTCTAATACACTTTCAGTAACGGATAGACCAACTAGACAGAAGATCAACAAGGCAATAGAAGACTTGAACATCGTAAAATCCAATGAGACCTAACGGACATGAATGAGCACTTTGTCCAAAACCAGCGGAGTACACATTTTTTCTCAAGTATATCCTCCCAGCTACATCATATGTCAGGTCATAAAACAAACCTTAGCAAGTTTAAAACGACTGAAATTATACAAAGCGTGTTTTCTGCCCACAATGGGAGAAAATTAGAAATCAATAAAGGAAGGAAATTTGGAAAATCTGTAAGTATTTGGAAATTAAATAACATACTTCTTGATAATCAATGGGTTAAATATAAAAAGTCACAAGGACATTTAGAAAATATTTTGAAACAAATTAAATCAAATGTACAACATGCCAAAAATTATGGGATGCAGCTTAAGCAAGAGGTAGGGGTGAGGGGAAGGGTGACTGTGAAATAGTTGCATGAGGGAGTTTTTTGGGTGTCAGAACAATTTTATATCCTGATTGTGGTGGTGGTTACACAAATCTATACATGTGTTATAATTCACAGAACAGTACACATTTTCACCAAGGCTGATTCTGTTTTGCTAATTTAAAAATAAAACTGTAGATGCTAATATCAGAATTTGTACAGATGACTATTATGTATCTTAAATGATAAGTATTCTGCAAGACCTTCTTTGAAGAAGAGCTCCTTAAAGCTCCTAGTACAAGCTTTACACAATCTTCAGTTGTGCAAATGGAATATGTGATTTAATTACAGGGAAAAAAAGTAGGAACAAGATAGGGATACCTACCACTACCACTACTGCTACTGTTATTACTTCTAAACAACATTGCACTGGAGGTCCAAAAATAATTGAAGACATAAGGATTGGAAGAAGGAAATAAAAACATCATTATAAGCAGGGGAGGAGGAAGACCAAGAAATGGAGAGGAAAGCGATCGTACCCCTCCTTCTTCAGTGCAGATGTTCTGGTTTGAGGCTGACCTGAACCAAGAGAGGAGAGGATTTGTAATGAATTCTGGAGTTCTAATGTTAAACAGGACTAGACGCTTTACTACCAAAAAAAGAGGCTATTGTTTAGCACTGAAAGTGACTAAGCTATGAGTGTTGCCAAAAATGTCAAGAGCCAAGAATATTAAAAACACTAGATGTTGTGAACAAAAAGGTCTGCTTTCTGATTGCACCATAATAAGACAAGCTAATTAAGTATGCCGATGAGATGTTCACGCCCTGATATGATAAAAGCAAGCAAGAGCCATGGAAGGGAGGCCAGGACCTGCTCTGCAGCTTCCCCGCCCCGTTCCCTCCACTCCTCCACACAGAGGACCAGGAAACACAGGCAGCTTCCCAACTCAGAGGAAACAAAACCAATCCCTACCCTGCCTTGGAATTTACAATCTAAGACAGCATTGATGTGAAGGGGCATGTGGGGCTTATGGACAACTAAGCAAGCCTTTCCCATTAAAACTGGAACCCATTAAAGAAAAAGGGTAAGTGCATTTGGCAGGAGGCATGAGTGAACAAGGGGAAAATGGCATAACAGAAGGAGAGAAACTTGGCAGTGAGGCTGGAAGGGGAGACACAGGGCATGCTGGAGAATGGCCTGTAGGGAATTAGATGATCAAGGTATTGAGTTAATTGATCTATGCAGATGAAAGTCGATTTTTTTTTGGCTACAGTTACTTGATTACGTGCATTGAGGGGCATTTGTTGTATGAGATTTTCTTCCTGAGTAACACTGTACCTTGGCAAGTCTGTAAAACATTGTTTTGAAACTTAAAAACAAAACAAAACAAAACAAAAAACATGGCTATCATATCTTAGTTGCAATCAGAAGAGCCAGAGCCCATGCTTTATAGAGAATCGATTTTTTTTTTACTTCACAGAGGCAATCATGCTTTATCAAAGACCCTTTCTCTTTACTGCTTGATATTTCTATTTATTAAAAAACAAGTTTTCTAGCAGGGAATCAAACAGACATTTGTATACCAATTTTATAGACGCACCATTCACAGTAGCCACAAGGTGGATGCATCTAAAATGTCCACCTACCGAGGAATGAATAAGCAAAACATGGTATATACAGACAACGGAAGGTGATTCACCTCAGGAAGACAATTCCAATGACATAAGCATCGCGTAAAGGACAAATGCTACGTAATTCCACTTATATGAGGTTCCTAGAGTTATCAAATTCAGAGACAGAAAGCGAAATGGTGGGTGCCAGAAGCTGAGGGGAAGAGAGAAGGGGAGTTGGTGTTTAATGGGTACAGATTTTCAATCTGTGAAGATGAGAAAGTTCTGGAGAGACTCGTATAACAATCTGGATGCACTTAATGTCTGTATACTCAAAAATGATAAAATGTGATAAAATGGGGGCCGGGCGCGGTGGCTCACGCCTGTAATCCCAGCACTTTGGGAGGCCGAGGCGGGTGGATCATGAGGTCAAGAGATCGAGACCATCCTGGTCAACATGGTGAAACCCCGTCTCTACTAAAAATAAAAAAAAATTAGCTGGGCACGGTGGCGCGTGCCTGTAATCCCACCTACTCAGGAGGCTGAGGCAGGAGAATTGCCTGAACCCAGGAGGCGGAGGTTGTGGTGAGCCGAGATCGCGCCATTGCACTCCAGCCTGGGTAACAAGAGCGAAACTCCGTCTCAAAAAAAAAAAAAAAAAAAAAAAGATAAAATGGCAAATTTTATGTCACATGTATTTTACCATAATAAAAGAATCATGTTTTATAATGGGGAATTATGTATCTTGCAGTCACTTGTTTCATCATAAAAAATTAAAATAAAAAAATATAATATCATTAATCTATTTATGAGCTGCTTTCATGGTTTATCCTTTACTGACTTTTCTCTCCTTCACTCCTTGTTTCAGTGCCAAAATTCTCTAGAACATTTATCAAAATGCATATTGATTCAGGAAGTCATGACTGCCTTTCCTCCTTTTATGAAGTGCTATTTAGTGAGGTTAAAGTTGTAATTAGTGGTAGGATATAAGCAGTAGGCCTTAAGAGAAATGGAAGTGCCTTGGGTCTGGGTTATGTCTGCAGCAGAGGTATCCATGGAAACCCTGTGGAACCAATGTAATTGTAAATTTGTTTACCAACTTCTCCTGAAGTGACTTTTATTTCTCACTGTCATCTTTTGTGGTGTTGTCTTCCACAGGTTCGCTATCTGCAGGGAAAGTATTCTTTGGAAGGGCTTCCTGCTGATTCTGAATTTCAAAGTAGGTGAGTGAGAAGAGCAGGTGGGACCCTCTTCACTGCCATCCAAGGATCAGTACCGTGCAGCAGGCTGGATGCTGAGTCCAGGAGGAATGAGAAGTCCCCCATTAGTGGGAGGACCAGATTTGTCTCACTCACACACACACACGCGCGCACACACACAGTTAAACACCACGAGGAAGTGTTAGAAGGTGCTGAGGGAGGGAGGAGTCAGGTGAGCCCCCAGGAGGGGATATTGGAGGTGGTCTTGAAGCTCGAGCAGAGGCTCAGGAATGAGGGAGAATCAAGAGTTCCAGTGACAAACACTGAGGAGCTGACAGAGACCACGGGGACTGGTGGGCTCTGTGCAGGAAAGGGCAGGAATGGCGCAGGCTGGGAACAGTTCGTGGGGCAATCAAAGGAGCCTGGATGGCCTCCTTTTCCAGGAAAATAACTCATAGCTTGACAGAGGCAGGATTAGAAGAGGCCAGCCTAAGGCTGTGACCTGGGTCTACAGAGATTACACAGGAGTTGAGCAAATGGCAGCCTTTGGGCAGAGGAAGAGACGTTGTCATAGCGACCTAGACAGAACTTGCACACTGGGTTCGAGGCCTGAGAGGCCAGTGATCTTCCCTTTGTGTCCCAAAGCACTGACTAATGAAAGTGTTCCCCCGAAACTAAGTCAACATAAAAATAATTCTCCACTGTAAGTCAGGTGCAAGGGAGTAGATCAAATTTAGCTTCTCATGATGATTATTTTATTGCCTTTCATGAACTATCCAAAATCAAATTAAGTACACACTTAAAAAAATATTTTGAGTTTTGTACCATCCTTGTGCCTTTGACATTGTAAATGTGCTTCCAATGCCCGTTTAAAATTCATTTACCATCATGTGTCATCACAGAACTGTAAATTAAAACGAGAGAACACTACACATCCATTAGAATGCCCAAGATTCAGAACACTGACACCACCAAAATGCCAGTGAGGATATGGAGCAACAGGAACTTTCATCCATTGCTGGTGGGAATGCAAAATGATCCAGCTACTTTGGCAGACAATTTGGCAATTTCTTAGAAAACTAAACATATTCTTACCATATGATCTAGCCATCATGGTCCTGGGTATTTACCTAAATGAGTGGCAAACTTATATCCACACAAAAACCTGCACACATATATTTATAGCATTCATAACTGCCAAAATCTAAAAGCAACCAAGAACTCCTAGAGTAGGTGAATGGATGAATAAGCTGTAGTACAAGCAGAAAACCAAGTATTATCCAGTGGTGAAATCAATAAGCTATCAAGCCATGAAAAGACATAAAAGAAGCTTAAATGATTATTCCTAAACGAAAAAAAGCCAGTCTGAAGAGGATACAAGCTGTATGATTCCCTATGAAAAAGATCAGTGGTTGCCAGGAGTTAGTGGGGAGGGTGAGATGAGTAAGTGACATGTAGAGGAACTGTAGGGCCATGAAACTGCTCTGGGTCTGGATCTACATTTGTATCTGTAGCTGTAACTGTTACTGTATCTGTTTGTCTTTATCACTGCATCTGTATGTATATCTGTAACTGTAACAGTAACTGTGTCTGTATTTAAAACTATATCTGTATCTGAAACAGTATCTGTGACTGTAACTGTATCTGAAACTGTATGTGTATTTGCATTTGTATCTGAAACTGTATGTGTATTTAAAACGGTATCTATAACTGTATCTGTGACTGTAGCTGGATCTGTATTTGTGTCTGCCTCTATGTCTGTAACTGTGTCTGTATCTGTATCTGTATTGGTAACTGTATCTGTAACTCTATGTGTATCTGTAACTGAATCTGTATTGGTAACCTCATCTGTATCAACTGGATCTGTATCTGTACCTGTATGTATATCTGTTTCTGTAACTGAATCTGTATGTGTAACTATATCTGTGTCTCTATTAACTGTAACTGTATCTGTGTCTGCAACTGTATCTATATTGGTAACTGTATCTGTGTCAACTGTATCTGTATTTGTCACTGTATCTTTATATCTATAAATGTAACTGGATCTGTATCTGTACCTGTATGTATATCTGTTTCTGTAACTGAATCTGTATTTGTAACTATATCTGTGTCTCTATTAACTGTAACTGTATCTGTGTCAACTGCAACTGTATCTGTAACTGTTTGTGTAACTATATCTGTAACCTGTATCTGTATCTATCTGAAACTATAGCTGTCTGTATCTGCACTGGTAACTGTGTCTGTATCTGTATTTGTAATGGTCTCTGTAACTGTATGTGTACCTGTATCCGTATCTGTATCTCAAATTGTATTTGTGACTGTAACTGTATCTGTATTAAAACTGTATCTGTAACTATATCTATATCAGAAACTGTATCTGTAACTGTAATGGTGTCTGTATTGGTAACTGTATCTTTAACTGTAACTGTATCTTTATTGGTAACCGTATCTGTAACTGTAATGGTGTCTGTGTTGGTAACTGTATCTTTAACTGTAACTGTATCTTTGTTGGTAACCGTATCTGTAACTGTAATGGTGTCTGTGTTGGTAACTGTATCTTTAACTGTAACTGTATCTTTGTTGGTAACCGTATCTGTAACTGTAATGGTGTCTGTGTTGGTAACTGTATCTTTAACTGTAACTGTATCTTTATTGGTAACCGTATCTGTAACTGTAATGGTGTCTGTATTGGTAACTGTATCTTTAACTGTAACTGTATCTTTGTTGGTAAGTGTATCTGTAACTGTAATTGTAACTGGACCTGTATCTAGCTGTAACTGTATTTATATCTGTATTAGTAAATGTATCTGTAACTGTACATATGTCTGTATCTGTATCTGAAACTATATCTGTGTTTGTAATTATATCTGTATCAGTGACTGTATCTGTAACTGGATCTGCATCTGTACCTGTATCTGTACTTGTATATGCATCTGTATCTGTATCTAACTGCATCCGTATCTCTAACTTTATCTGTATCTCTAACTGTATCTGTATCTGTAACTGATCTGTAACTATAACTGTCATTGCATCTGTATCTGTATCTCCATCTGTAACTGTTTCTGTATGTTTATCTGTTTGCCCTGTATTTACAATGGTGGATCCATGTCATGCGTTTATCCAAACCCATAGCATGTAGAGCACCAAGAGTGAACCCTCATGTAAACTATGAACTTCGGTGTAAGTTTACTGATGGTTACAAATGTACCACTCTCGTGGGAGATGTGGGCGATGAGGGAGCCTGTGCATGCCAGAGGGCAGGAGTATACAGAAAATCTCTGGATCTTCTTAATTTTGCTGCAAATCTAAAACTTCTTTTAAAATACTCTATCTTTAAAAATCTGGTGTTGAGTGTGAGAGAGGGGTAGAACTGAGGATTTTCCCGGCTTTCTGTATTAGGAGGTTAGGTAGATTTCGATGTCATTGGTGGATTTAAGGGCTCCCAGGAGGATTGTGTTTGAGCAAAAGCTGTCTGAGAGCAGGAAGACTATGAGGTCCTTTTTGGGGAGTGGGGCCAGCTGGCACCAACTCTCCCGTATAATAATGCAGTCTTCACTGATGAAGCCAGTGCCATCTTCCAGCACCTGAAGAGCTGAGATTAAAGGGGGTGAGGGAGATGGGGCCGATGGGACACTCCACAGCTTTTCCGATGTGAACACCCTGGGCCCACCGGAGAGTAAAGAGCCTTCTCCTTCCATCTGCTGCTGGGAGGAACCCACCCAATTGGTCCTGATTTCATCTCAGATGAGCAGGTCAGGCTACGGGCTCTCTCAGGCATACTTAACAGTAGAACACTGCTCTCTGCAAGAGTTGCCTGTTATTTGCTGAAAGAGAAATGACAAATTCTAGGATGTCAATTTTTCCTAAGGACCTGGTGTGAGAGTTCCAAAGCCAAATAGCATGATATGTTTCCCTGCGTGTCGTGCTTCTGCATGAGTAGAATGGGCTTGATGGGAGTCTTCACGCGCTTGCATGAAGACAGTGCCGTGTATGTGGGGGTGAGGGTGGGAAGGAGAAGCATCAGTAGGACTCCTGGCTCTCCCTTGCACTGGAGGGAAATCTCAACCAGCAGCTGTTCCTCAGTTGGAATGAAAATACAAGAAGGGCGGCCAAAAAAAAAAAAAAAAAAAAGTTAGGAATTTCCTAAGGCTTCATCCTAATTAATACAGCGCAACTGTGGGTGGTTAGGAAATCTCAGAGGGTTAAAAGCCAAGCTGAGCCCTATAAGGAACAAAGTGCTTCATTTTGTGCAAAGGTTTCTGGCCAACCTCAGAAAACAACAGAAGCATCGCAAAACAGAACAGCAAAGACTCCAGTGAGTGGTTCTAGAGGTATGCCTAGCAGATAACGCTAAGCACCCTCAGATTTCCACTTCCCAGGCCTTCGTCAGTATTGTTGGTGTTCCAAGACCAAAGGCTAGCACTGTGTTCATGTGTACTCCAGGGAGCTGGAATCCCTGTGGCACCCGCAATGAAGATCAGGCACCCCGCTTTCTGGGGCTGCAGATCCCCCTGTAACTCCACGACAAACAGTATTCTCCTCATCTCTTGTGCAGGCTCTTGCCACTATGTAAACCCAGGCAGTGCCACAAAGTGGAGAGAATGTGGACTGAAATTCCTAAAATGTGATTCTATCATAAAAGGACCCAGCTGAAGGCAATGAAATAATAATTACTTAAATTGCCGGGTCCTTCTAGCTATTGAAAATAAAAGTGATGACTCTTCACAGGGAAATGAAACATAAATGCAGAATGAAATACCACCTTGCACCCTCTAGGATGGCTATAAGGAATATAATTCGTGTTGGTGAGGATACGGAGGAACTGGAATCCTCAGACGTGGCTGATGGGAATGTCAAATGGTGCAACCACTTTGGAAAATAGGTTGGCATCTTTTTTAAGTGAAACATATATGTACTATAAGGCTCAGGAATTCTAAGAGACATAAAAACATATGTCCACATAAGACACACGCATATGTGTCACTATGCACACTATGTACAATAGCCAAAAAGTAGAAACAATTCAAATGTCCCTCAACTGAAGAGTGGATAAACACTAGGGCTGTATTCAAACAATGCAATGGAATGCCGTCATAACACAAGGGGAGCACAGTAGTGATACCTGGTACAACACGGATGACCCTGAAAAGCATTCAGTGAAAGAAGCCAGGTGAAAAGACGCTGCTATATGATTCTACTTATATGAAACGTCCAAAAAAACCCAGCTGTAGAGACCAATTAGCAATTGTCTTGGGCTGGAAGTGGGAGCATGGAGGGGATGCAGGTGAGCAGGAAGGAGCTTCCCAGATGGCAGAGACGCTCCATAGCCACACAGTGGTGGTGATGGCTGCAGAACTCTGCACAAGTACTGAGAATCATTGAATTTATGCCGAAAACACAGGGAATTTCATGGTATACAAATTATACCTCAATAAATCTGCTTAAAAATGATGATAGTCAGGCATGGTAGCTCATGCCTGTAATCCTAGCACTTCGGGAGGCCAAGGCAGGAGGATCCGTTGAGCCCAGGAGTTTGAGACCAGACTGGGAAAAATAGCAAGATCCTATCTCTACAAAAAAATTTTGTTTAATTAGCTGGGAGTGGTGGCGCACAACTGTGGTCCCAGCTACTCAGGAGACTGAGGTGAGAGGATGCTTGGCCTAGGAGGTAGAGGCTGCAGTACACTGTGGTGATGGCACTGCACTCCAGCCTGGGCAACAGAGTGAAACCCTGTCTCAAGGTAAATCAATCAATCAATTAATATATAAAAATGATGATGACTATAACCCAGTAGTCTGAAGACCTAAGGTATGGAAGATCTATGATCCCCCTTCCCTTATAAAGGAGGCATGGGCCAGGCACAGTTCCTCACATCTGTAACCCCAGCACTGTGGGAGGCCGAGGCAAGAGGATTGCTTGAGCCCAGGAGTTGAAGGCTACAGTGAGCTAAAATTGCACCACTGCCCTCCAGCCTGGGCAACAGAGCGAGACCCAGTCTCAAAAAAAAGAAAAAAGGGAGGAGGCATGAGGCTCAAGAATCTGTATCCTCTCGTCATACAGGCAGGAGCAGGAGGGGCAAGAGCTGTTGTCCTGCGTTCCTGGTTGAGAAACTTACTCAGGCCTGCAAGATGATGAGATTAAAAGCCTTCAGGAGAAAAAGAAAAATGATAGGATCCTGTGCCTTGGCCCACTCCTGTTCCTCTGCTATGGCTCCCACCCTGGTCCTTTTGGGAATCCTTATGGACATTTGGAGTGCAAGACCTCACAAGCGGCCCTGGGACTGTCCTTCGTGAGGGCAGCAGCAGAGCCAGCCCTGGCAGAGGCCGGTGGGGCAGGGCTAGTGGAAGGGAACAGACGGTGATGGAGATGCAGCATCTCCCTTTGCACAGAACCCGCTGGAGAGATCTGCCTGATGGTTTCCCTCACCAAGGAGGGCTGCGCCCAGTTTCTCCCATCTTTATATCTTGGACACCAAAGGAGAAGTGCTCAGTAGTGCTCTGGATGAATGAATGAATGAATGAACTCCTACCAAGTTCAACTTTATTACAGAAAAATGAACAAGGCTGGAAGATCACAGCAGATGAAGCAGTAAGTCTTTCAAAGTGGTCCAGTGTAGCCGAGGCTGCATCTCTCTCCTACGTCCCACTCAAAAGAGCAGCTGCAGAGACCAGACAGAGGCCAGGACTCCCATATCCAAGTCTCTTCGGGTAATTCTTCTTTTTAAAAAAGACTGCTTCACTATTACGCAAATAATGTGGGCTTATCTGAAATAAAATTAGAAAACTGACATAAGCAAAAAGAATAAAATAAAAATCACCTGCCATCCCTCTACCTGGAGATAACACTATCAACATTTTCATGCCACTTTTCAGATTGTGTGTGTGTGTACATCGCATTAAGTATATGGTGTGCTTTAAAACACCAGTATGATGAAATCACATGGAACATAATGTTTTGGAACTTGCTTTTTCTCTCATGATATCATCAACATCTGCACTGGTCAAGACTCTTTCTGTTGTAAATGACAGAAACCCAACCCAAACTTGCTTAAGCCACGAAGAGAATGTATCATTGGGTAACTGGAAAGTCGACAACTCAAAGGGCGTCCTCAGCAGTCAGTCTCAGTTCCTCCCCCTTTCTCTGCGTTGGCCTCCCCTGCAGCAGACTGTCCCCTCATGGTGACTCTTAGCCACCACCTCCTCAGAGCCTGGCCATCTCAGCCTGAGAAGCCTTCGTTCTTGGCTAGGATTGGCCCACTGGGGTCTGGGCTGCCTGAAAATGAGAAGCTGATCTCAGCCCGGGGATCTGGGGCCCACCCCGGGCTGGTGCTGCAGGTGGGGTCAGAGCTTGGTGTGATTCCCCAAGGAAGCTCTGTGCAAGGAGAAGGGGAAAAGGCGCAGGATGAATAGAAACGACAAATTTCTCCCGTAATATATTTCCTGTCAACGTACATCTCACATCACAGTTTTTATGCCGGCATCATTTCCCACCGACGGAGGACTAAGGCTTATTTCACCTGTCCTCATGGGGCACAGTAGGTAGGTTACTGCCAATGTTGCTATTACAGACTCTGTTCTAAAGAGCATCTTGATGCTAAATCTTTGCCTATATCCTACAAAACTTCCTAATTATCTCAAATCAGTGCAGAACAGCTCATAAGTTTTACAAACTAGACAGTTTCAGGGCCCTAGGCAAAACTGCAAAATAAACCTTTCTTTGGTGTCAGCCTAAGCTGCATTCTCCACCTTGTGCTACTACTTTGGCGTCCCCCCACCCCCACCCCGCCCCACTTCTTGGAGCTCTGTCCTCTGGCTGTAAAGGGCTCCCGCTGACAGCCACAGCCAGGATACCCTCTCCCTGCTAACAACCCTCAGGCTTGCCTCAGACACAAAATACCTTCTCCTTCTCTAAACAAAATTCTCACTTGAAAAAGGGCTGATCTCACTTAAGAGGAAAGCAAGGTAAGTATCTGGATAAAGGTGATGTAATTGACCTTTGTAAAGTACGGGGTGTGGTTCAGGAGAGATGGCTTGGCTAGTCCTTTAAGGTCTCTGCTTACTCTTCCTCCACCTCACTGGTGACCAGAAACTTGCTCCCCTTCTGAAAGAGGACACTATTTCTTTTTCTTTTCTTTTCTTTCTTTCTTTTTTTGAGACAAGAGTTTAGCTCTTTAGTCCAGGCTGGAGTGAATTGGCACGATCTTGGCTCGCTGCAACCTCCGCCTTCCTGGTTCAAGTGATTCTCTTGCCTCAGCCTCCCAGCTGGGATGACAGGTGCCTGCCACCACTCCTGGCTAATTTCTTGTATTTTTAGTAGAGACGGGGTTTCACCATGTTAGCCAGGCTGGTCTTGAACTCCTGACCTCAGGTGATCCACGCCTCTCGGCCTCCCAAAGTGCTGGAATTACAGGCGTGAGCCACAGTGCCTGGCCGAGGCCACCATTTCTTACACTCTCCCCACTGTGCGTGTGTGGTAGCCACTGTCCTAATGGGGCAAAAGGGGTCGCAGCAAAAGTGAGCATGAACTAAAATCTTGTTCTGATTATAACGCTTGCAAATGACTGGTAAAGTTGGTAAATGCTGGAAAATTTCTTGGCCTGGGGCAAGAAACGGCCATGACATGTATACCTTCACGTGCTCACGTCCACAAGCTCACAGAAATGTAGGAGCGTGAGCATGAATAACCCTATTTGTCTGGGCTATCCCCGGTCAGGAAACTATCGAATTTTACTTTGTCTTCCAGTGATAGCTTATGAGCAAAATAGTCCTGTTCTGCTCCCAGTCACAAGGTCAGATGTCAGGAGATGAGTTCAGAACCCATAGCTTATGAGCAAAATAGTCCTGTTCTGCTCCCAGTCACAAGGTCAGATGTCAGGAGATGAGTTCAGAACCCAGGTGGTGTCTTCAAAAGTTTTCCTGACCCTGGGGTGTGTCTGGGTCGTTCAACTTCTCCTCAGGAAATCAGAAATCAGAAATAAATGCTTATGTGTGAAAAGCACTTTCTCAAGGACAGTTCTTCAGGGTACTGGAAGTTTTCTGATCTTGCAGAGGAAATGCTGGTACCCATATTCCATCATTGATGTAGGAGACATTTGAGACAGGTGCATATGAGGTGCTGAGAAGAAAATAAGGTCCTACCCTGAAGGCTCCTGCCGGCTAATGGAGGAAATAAATGAAGAAATACCACTTTATGAACGCAAGCCAACCCTCATTACACCATGTGTCCACACTGGTGCATTTTGGCAGGTGCCCAAGACTAGGGCACAGGGGTGGGTCCTGAGTCCTGGGTCCGAGAGCCCTGGCTGCCTTTCATCTGCCTCCAGGACTGTTGGCTCATGTGGTTCTACAGAGCTAACTTTCCATTTCCTTCAAGGCAAATGAAAACTGCCTTGCGAACTTCTGTTTAAATTAACTTTGATATTTTGGTTGGAGGGATCACTATACTCAGTCATTTTTAATATTATGACTTCCGTTTTCATAGTTTTGGGTAAGGGAGTAGGGAGGAAGCCATTCTTGAATTGTATACTCTCTTTAAGGAGTCAAAGCCTATTTAGATCAACTTGATGTGACGCAACACAGGGCCAGGCCACTCCCCCAGCTCTGCCCACACCCTTCCTCTGATCTGCAAACCCCCACTTCCCATGGCTGCTAGTCATCCTGAATTATGTGGAGCCCTGCTGGTGGTAACAATGTGCAACAAATAATGCAATTATTTGTTTGTTTATTTTTTTTACTGCTCTAGGGGAATATCTTTAGTACTGAGGTATGTAAGCCACCTTTTGTGAATAATAAATTTTAAAAGCTCCATTTAGATAGGCAAAATAAAGCTGCCGCTTCTAGTCAGCTGTCCCTTTCTGCCTCCCTCCTCACTCCCAGGAAAAGGCTTGGTGAACTGAGCCCTGGTGGACTTCAGCCCCACCAGGTTTTGTGCAGTGCACGGACCATACAACAGGGAGGCAGCCTCGTGTAGGGCCTTTGGTCTGAAGATTTTATTTTCGCTCTAGAGAGTACTATCACTTCTGTGTTAAAATGGTGCTAAATATTAAAAGGATTTCTTTTTTGTGGGATTATACTTTTATTTTCTTCTGAATGCTTTATAAAATGCCAAAACAAGTATACTTAATAACAGATTTTTAAAACCCACAAAAGCAAAACAACATGTAGATCTTAATGGGGCTAATTTTGATTTCAAGTTCTGCTTTTCCCCGTAGTTTCCATTTTTATGTTTTAAAGGATAAGAGGTCACACCTCCTCCTCTCATTCTTCCCGTTCCTGCATGCCCTCTCCCCACTCCAAATAACATTCTTGGGAAAGGGAAACAACTTCACGTCAAGTTGAGATTTCTTTTTTTCCTTTTAGAGACAGCGTCTGTCGTCCAGGCTGGAGTGCAATGGTGTAATAATAGTCATCGCAGCTTCAAACTCTTGGGCTCAAGCAAGCCTCCTGCCTTCACCCCCAGAGCTGCTAGGACTATAAGCCCACACCACCATGCCCAGCTAACTTTGTTGATGATTGTAAATATATATATATATATATATATATATATATATTTATTTATTTATTTATTTATTTTTGCCCAGGCTGGTCTTGAACTCTTGGCCTCAAGCAATCCTTCTGCCTTGGCCTCCCAAAGCACTGGGATTGCAGCTGTGAGCCAGCAGCATCCTAGGACACTTTCTATGCTCCACACCTATTTTGAAATGAAACCACAAAGTTTCCATACAGTCAGCCCATGAAAATATTCACACATGGTGCTTCTGGCTTGGCTGTGCTGGGATGGATGGAGGTGGGGGAACCTTCACACAGAGGGACCTTCACCTGGCCTTACTCCTTAGTGCTCCTGAGTGAGTGACATCCAAATCCTAAAGGTCTGTTGCCTTCGGGGAATATTTGTAGTGTGCTCAAAGTGCTTCCTGGGGCTCAGGATTTGTTAACCTGATGGTCATTCCTGGGGACTCCTACCACCGAGCCAGTCATAAAACAAAGTTAAACCAGCAAGTTTGCGGAAGAGACAAGGGCAAGAAGCCAGCTCCTGTGGGACAATCACAGCACACTGTCATCAGGGCACGTTTCTATTATCTCTAAACCCGGGACCGGGTCATGTGAAATTCAGGCGCAGGGCAGGCGAGAGGGCGACCCGGGATGGGCTGCCCGGTACCGGGCACTGAATACGCTTTTGTTCGGTGAATGCAGAAGCCGCGGGGCGTGGCGGCTTTCACGGCCCCTCAGCTGTGACAGCTCCCCCGGGGCGGCGCCGCCTCCCCCTGTCTGGAGAAAGGCGTTTGGGGAGTGAGAAGCATCCCTGGGTGGGGTGGGAGAGGGGTGCTGGTGAGAACCTGGGACGCCCTGTGGGCCCGCGGCCAGCCTGCTTTACAGAACGATTGGGATGCGAACACCGTTGCCTGAGCCCCCGATTACTCCGCGAATCTGTAAATACAGATTTAGACACACGTGGTAGACGTGTCCTCCCCGGTGACAGGGAGTGTTTCCAGAGAGCAGCTCTTTGTAGCCCTGAGAAGGACGCCCGCGAGTTTTCGCAGCCTGGGAGACGGCGAGGGGTCTGATTCAGGGGTGCCCGTGGGAAGGGAAGGGCTGGGTCGTCCCAGAACTCCCTGACTGTCCTCGACCCCCGACTCTCCGAACGCTCCGGATCTCACTGCCGGGGCCGGGCGGGGGGCGGGGGTGAGCGGGGCGGAAAAACTCACGTTGGGGTGAGACTCAGTAGCGCGGTTCTGGTGGAGAGGTAAACGGGTGGGGACGGGGAGCAGGTGCGGTAAAAAGCGCAGGGGGCAGGGGCACCAGGCGGTCGCTCAGGGGAGAAGCGGGGTACAATGTGGCAATTAAAGATATGTAGTCAGAGGAACCAGTCCCCAAAGAGAAAGGGGATTCAGTTTACCAGGATTCCGTTGAAGTGGGGAGCTCGTCTTCCTGGGAAGAAAGTGCAAAAAAAAAAAAAAAAAAAGTGGGGAGGGTGGAGCAGGGGGTGCGGCGATTGGACCCCTAGCCGGCGCCCGGGCGCGCGGGGTGTCGCCGCTGGACGCCCCTCCGCCACCTCCGCCCCAGGCGCGAGGCCTGCTCCCTCCCCTCGCGCGGCCCCTCCCCCGCGCCCTCTCCCCCCCGCGCGGGCCTGAGCCGCGGAGCCGGGACGCAAGTGCGGAACGCGGGGCGCAGGCGGCGGCGGGGCCGAGGCTCCGGCCGGGCTGGCGATGGCGCGGGCGGTGGGAGAGCGGGGCCGGCGCCGGGCCGGGTGGTGCGGGTGGCACCGGCGCTGCGGGCGGGGCGCGCTCCTCGCCTTTGCCGCGTGGACCGCGGGCTGGGTGCTGGCGGCCGCGCTGTTGCTTCGCGCGCACCCGGGCGTCCTCTCCGAGCGCTGCACAGACGAGAAGAGCCGGCGTATCCTGGCCGCGCTGGTAGGTCCCGCCGCCGCTCTGCCCCGCGCCGCGCGTCTCCGGAGAGGGGATCGCACCCGTCCCGGCTCCCAGCCTTCCCCGGGGACTCGGGTGGCGGTGGCACCTGCCGGGTGTGTGGGATCCCGACACAGGCGTGGAATGCCAGAGCGCACGCCCTGGTCCCCCGAATGGGAACGCAGCCGCGAGTGCTCCGTGGGCGCGCGGGGGGTGTCTCTCCCCTTTTCGCCAGAATCCGCCCTTCCTCCCCAGCCAGCCTTTGAGTCCTACTCTCGCTACCCCTGAGCCCGAGCTCCAGAAGAAAGTTTGCAGATCTGATCCGAGTGTCCAGGTCTGCTCGAGCCTCCGGGTAGCCCCCTCGGTGCCCGCCTCCAGTGTCGGGCGGCCGGGCTCGGGGCACGAGCCAGTGCGGGGTTCGGGATCGGGGGTGCCACGTCTCTGTTTCTGGGGTCCTCAGCGCTCCAGCCCAGCCCGCGTTGTGTGATTCCACCCCAGGCTGCCAGGTCACCCCCTACCTCGCCAAGCCCACGCGCAGGGATGGTCGGGCCCCTTCCTCGGTGCGCTCCGGAGCCCAGGCTCTCCAGCGTCGCGGTCTGTGGGAACCGATGCTGAGTGCTCGCTGGCTGGCGGAGCGCTCTGCGGAGGCGGCTCAGACAGGGCGGATCCCGGGTCCTGGGGCCGAATGCTCGCACCCAGCAGCTCCTCAGCTGAGCGGGAGAATTAAGGAGAGAAAGAAACATTTGGCATTTTATAGACTGCCGCGTGCGCTGAGCTCAGATCCTGTGAATGAAATGCTCATCTTGAGTTGATTGGAAACGTGGCTAGCCGTTCCCTCCTGCGCAAAGGAGACTTGCATAAAGATGGGAGTCCCCTAAATCCCGGAAAGGGGAACATAGTAGCAACTACTCTAACATGACTTCTTAAGCGACTATTCACTTCCTAAAATAGTGACCATCTAAGCATTTGGTTTGAAAACTGATGATCTATTTTCTAAAACATTTCAAGAAACGCATGGGAAGTTTTCAGTCCAATGGCTTACATCTGGGTGGGCCTTTTGAGATTGTAGATTTTCCAAATGTGGGATCACGAAGGTTTTTAAAGTAAATGATTGTTTAAGTGAGATTGGAAATGTTTTTTAAATGAGCCAGGTATACTAGCTAAAACAAGTTATGCTCCCTAATTCACTCTGATGCGTGTGTCATCGTGAATTGAACCTATGTAGGTGAGACACTTACAGATTCTTTCCATTGACCCCTTCTACTGTTACATGTTTTATCAAGTTTGTTTGTTTATTTATTTATTTATTTTTGAGAAAGAGTTTCACTTTTGTTGCCCAGGCTGGAGTGCAATGGCACTATCTCAGCTCACTGTGACCTACACCTTCCCGGTTCAAGCGATTCTCCTGTCTCAGTCTCCCTAGTAGCTGGAATTACAGGCATGCATCACCACTCCCAGCTAATTTTGTATTTTTAGTAGAGATGGGGTTTCTCAATGTTGGTTTGAACTTCCGACCTCAGGTGATCCACCTGCCTCACCCTCCCAAAGTTCTGGGATTACAGGCATGAGCCACTGCACTTGGCCAGTTCTATCAAGTTTTAAGTCGCCAGAGCTCACTAATTTTTCTTAGTAACCCATAAAAGTCTTTTTCACTTATAAATTCCCCCCCTGGTTTTCTTGTCGTGGGGGAAGGGAGTGCTGATAGACTAATTATAGCAAACTAACATTGATGGTTTGGCTAAAGTGGAATACCTGTTTACAAATTTAATATAGTAATCCTTTAGATTAAGATAAAAAAGAATACCATTTTTCATTTCTTCACCTTTGGTTAAGTGACGAAAGGCCTAATGGAAATTAAATCGTCTACTATAATTTAAGTAATTGCTAATCATAACTTTCCCAGCATTCCAGGGTTGTAAATTAAAACCAGTTCTGTTTAGAGGCTTTATCTTCAGTGGCAGCCATATGGAATCTTTTCTAGTCAGACATAAAGCTGGAGAGATTGGTTCTGGCCCTGAAGGCCCTCAATCTTTCCTACAGCCACAAGAAGGATGTCAGAGGCCACCCCATCTCCCTAGGTGTTGATGTGGTGCTGTCTGGTGAACAGCCTTTGCCTGCAGGCCCTGTTTGAGTTCCTGACTCCTGGAACAGTCTCAGAACTCTCCCCCTGCCCCTCTTCCTGCCACTTCCCTTTCTGTCGTTTTCATCCTGAATATGTTGATGCAAGACCCACCACACAGCACCCTGGCTCAAGTTTTACCCAGGATACTCTGAGTTAGGACAGGGTTTAAATACAACCCCAATCTTCACAATCCCAACTCTGCTGGGCTGAGTTGCAAAGTAGAGGTTGGCATTGTGGCTTTCAAGGACTTGAGCTGAATTGAGCCTCTGTCTCTGCTCCCCTGGCACTTCCCGATTCATTCTGCCTGGCTTTTATCCGTAATAATAAAACTGGTTGTTATTTTCCTGATGCGCCTCCAGACTCTCATTAGCTTTCACTCTGAATACCGGAGCACAGAAGAAACCACTTTGCCAGCTGAGCCGAAGGGAGACTTTCTGGCAGGACCCAGGGAGTTGTGGTGGGTTCCCTGCCCCCCAGTAGGCTCGGCTGCCAGTGTTCCCGGGCTCCTGCCTGGCATCACAGGAAAAAGCTTAGACGCGAGTCAGGGGATGGGGGTCAGAGGTCTTCATGTTCTCCCCAAGCCCACACCCCACCTCTGCAGGGAGCTGACCAGTCCTACCTACAAGTTCCTAGCAGAGCCAACCTGAATTGTTCCAAAGGATTGAGCCCTGGGTCTTCCAGCTTGGATTATTCCTGGTCAGACCTTAAGGCTCTCCTTAATGTCAGCTTTAAGAGGAACAACGCACTGTGAAATAGGTGCACTCAGGTCTCTGGAGCCCTACTCTTCTAGTGGGCTGTGTCAGGAGGCCAAGCCAGCTGGGGAGCTAGCTTGGTGCTGGGTCATTGATACACCTGGCTTCTCATTCATTCCACAGGCTGAGCTCTTCACACTGAGGCGGAAGATGCGGGCTGCTGCCTGTTGACTCTTCCTCTGGGAATGCACTGTGCAAATCGTTTCACGGGGCTTATTTCACTGAGTTCCCTCAACAACCTCTATGAAATATTTGCTTTCAGTATCCCAGTTTCATAGATAGCAAAACTGAGCCTCAGGGAGAAGTGACTTGCCCTGCTTCACAGTTAATATGGTGAGGGGCCAGGATACGACCCTGGATAGTCTGACAGTAGCGATGACATGACAGTCAGTGGCTTCCCTAATAATGGAAACGCTACATAACAACTCATATACTTAACCCTTCCATACCATGTCATTTCTTAAGGCATGTCAAAGATATTCTCACAGACTGATATTCTGAAGGCTTAACTGGCTTTTTCGGCTAGTGAGATCTTGGTGGAATTTCATGTAGCTGTCTACATTAGAGATTCATTTTTAATAGGGCAGGCTTATGTTTCTTTGCTGCTGTGATAGAAACTGTCAAGGTCCCAATGGGACTACAGCATCCAGGGCACATACCCAGAGAGATTTTTCAGCAGTGAATGAGTGCCTGAGTGCTCAGCCACATTCCTAAAAGCAGAGAGGGGTTACAGAGTGGACGAGCTAACTGTGCTGAGATTCTGCAATGCACAGCATAGCTGCTTAGGGAGACACTAGCACTGTCAAGTATGAATGTTGCTAACTGCAGAAAACAAACACACAAAAGAAAACCCAGCCCTCAGACATGACCTTGGAGACCTTATCAACAGTTTTCTAGGCTAGAGTGGACAGGTTTTGTTTTTGCCTGAGAACCATGACATAAATTGGAGAGATACTAGGCAACAATTGCAAAGAGCACTTCTTACAAAAGTGGCACTGATGTAATGGGAAGGTGCATCTGTGTGGATATTTTCACATCCATGAGAAGCACAAATCCACTGCAAACGTAATTAATTTGGAAAGCACGCCAGAGTTAGCTGCAATAAGACCTTAACTTGTTTCTTCAGCTTATTTTTAAACCCCAATACCTGTGGATTTTATATGCATACACATCTGGGTACAGAAGTGTACCTGTCTTTAAACTGGCCTTAGGACCTCCTCCTATGCACAGAGAAGTCTGAGAAAGACTATTTTTTTTTTTAGGTGGAGTCTTGCTTTGTTGCCCAGGCTGGAGTGCAGTGGAGTGATCTCGGCTCACTGCAACCTCCACCTCCTGGGTTCAAGTGATTGGGACTATAGGCGCATGCCACCACGCCTGGCTAATTATTTGTATTTTTAGTGGAGATGGGGTTTTACCATGTTAGCCAGGATGGTCTCAATGTCCTGACCTTGTGATCCACCCGCCTCGGCCTCCCAAAATGTTAGGATTACAGGTGTGAGCCAGCGCTCCCGGCCTAAAGACTGATTTTTAAAATGGACCTACATAAACTACTTCTATTGAGCTCAATAACAACAACAACAAAACCTACGTCCTTCAACAGGACAAGGACAGGCTGCTAATAAAATATTCCACTATTATCTTTAACATGATGAAAGTTTTTGGGTTTTTTGGTCTTTCTTGAGACAGGGTCTTGCTCCGTCACCTTGGCTGGAGTGCAGTGGTACAAACAGGACTCACTGCGGCCTCTACCTCCCAGGCCAATCAGGCCTCCCGTCTCTGTCTCCCAAGTAGCTGAGATTATAAGCATGGCCCAGCTAATTAATTTTTTATTTTTGTAGAGTCGGGGGTCTCGCCATATTGCCCATCCAGACTGGTCTTGAATTCCTGGGCTCGAGTGATGCTCCTTCCTCAGCCTCCCAAACTGCTGGGCTTACAGGCATGATCCACATGTCTGGCCTGATGAAAATTTTAAATTCAAACTTGTAATTTGTATATTGACTGTTTTTTAAAATGCTGGATTAAGTCTTTTTCTGCGCTCAGCAGGCACAGACATGCAGAAGGATGCTGCAGGCTTAGTTTTACACTGGTGAGAAGGAGACAAATTTTGTGTTCTACATAAGAAGAGTAGGAATTGAAATGCCAAAAACACTTCATTGTAAAGGACATCAAGGAACGTCTTTGCCGTAACTACACTTGTATACAGATGGTTTCTGACTTACGATGGTTTAACTTGCGATTTTTCAACTTTATGACAGGGTGAAAGTGAGATGCGTTCAGTGGAAACTCCACTTTGAGGATCCATACAACCATTCTGGTTTTCCCTTTCAGGGCGGTATTCAATACATTACATGAAATTACATGAGAGAGTCAACACTTTATTTTACATAGGTGTTGCATGAGGTAATTTTGCCCTGCCAGAGGCTAATGTAAGTATTCTGGGCATGTTTAAGGTAGACGGGGCTAAGCTGTGATGCTCGGTATGTTAGGTGCGTGAAACGCATTTTCAACTTACTCTGGGGCTGTTGGGGCATAACCCATCGTAAGCTGAGGAGGACCTGCGTCGTTTTCAGGCACGCTTTGCTTTAATGTAAATGCTCTCTTAGGACAAGTGGGGTGACTGGGGTACTGAAAAGTTAGGTTATAAACCCAAGACCTTACCTGTGGAAGCTGGCAGGTCTGGTCAGGGCTTTGGTCCTGCTGCCCTTTCTGATACATAGTGTCACGGCAAGAAGCAGGCGTCGGGGAGGCAGGCTTACAAGCCAATGTGCTGATCTTCAGAAAAGCAGCCAAAAGGAATGTTTTCTTCCAAAATCCATAGGCTGGATGCCAAATTCAACAGTTATACCATTGTTCTAAACGTCTCACAACTCCTGTTTGGAATTGCCCTCAAAATTCACAGAGGCAAATCTCGTATAGGTTTATATTTTATTGATGAGGCACAGTTGTGTATTAGATATGGTGCTGTGGGGACCTGACCCAGTGCCGCACTCACATGGCCATGACTGAATGAGCCCTGGGGTAGGGGAGGGAGACAAGAATTCCACTTAGGGGTGGTGCTGGCTTTGGGGCAAAGGTTGATTTGGCCAGGCAGGGTAGGAAGCATTGAAGTCCCATGGAGACACCCTGAATGACATTTCCAACAGAGCAGCTCAGCCTGTCAGCAGGTGCTTGCTTCAACTCCGCCCTCTATTCCCAGGGCCGTTTCTGGTTCTCTGAACACACAGGGCTACTTTGAAACTCAGGGCCTTTGCACAAGTTCTCTGTGACTCAGCTGCCCTCTCCCTCGCAGATTTGTAATTCCTCTCTCAAAATTGAGCTCAGAGGCATCTCCTCCAGGAAGAAGACACCCTGCCCCCCCAACCCTTTCCTAACCAGGGCTGGAGAGAAAACTGACATTGAGCGAGCCACCTTAGGCCGGGCACTGTGTCGGGACTGTCTCCCTGTGACCTTGTTTGACTCCGTGACGCAGTACCATTATCCTCATTTTTCAGACTCGGAAGCGAGCCACACAGCAAGGCAGGGGCAGAGCCCAGAGGCAGACCCAATCTGTGCCAAGCTTAGCCTCACTGGGGCTCTGCCCTCTCACTCTCATGCCATTTAGGAGTTTTGAAGGCTGTCCCCTCTGCTATGTGAACTCCGGAGCCTGGCAGCCGTGATCAGATGGTGGCCCGTCCAGGCTTGCACACAGCTGGGCTTGCTCTGGAAAGCTGGAGCTATTGATTTGGGGGTGGCCCAGTCCCAATCCCAGTGGAGCAGAGAGGAGGTGGCTTCTTGGCCGGCACGTGTCTCTCATGGCTAGTGGCGCTGGTGGCCACAGTTTAGATGAAAGGGGTGAGGGCCCTGGCAGTCACGGTGGGTACCCTCCTCACTCTGCTAATGGAATGGGGCCCAGCGTCTCTGACACTTCTCTCCTGAGCCTTCTCTCTCAGTTGCAGCCAGGACCACGTCTCCCCGCCCGCCCCTCCTCAGCACTGTGGGACCCTGAAGTTCCCAGCTCAGAATCACAGCTCTGGCTCCACTGGAGTTCTACTGTGTGCTTTTCTTTCCTTTTCAATGGTTCTCTATGCAAAACTACTTTTGATTAAATGAAATATGTGATAACACTATAAAATTTTATGGGAGTGAATCAAACTATTTTGGGTATCATACTTGCGGAAGTTTTTTTAATTTAAAAAATCAGAAAACAATTTTTTTTGCCTTTTCTTACCAGATTTATAAAGATGTGAACCTCTGTAAATACCAGGTAAAGTAGGAGGCAAATGCCAACCAGTAAAACGAACAGCCCCTACTGCTTCTGCCAGCGACATCTTCTTGCTCGTGGGGGCTTCAGTTCCTATCATTCATCCTCACCTCACCTCTCAGGGCTGTCCTGAAAGGTCTTGGAGGAGCCTGACCAGCTGCCGTGTTCTTCCGAAGCGCGGTGTGGAGGCCACGGCAAGCAAAGCGTGCTGGACACAAAGGGTCCCATCCCCCCCATGCGCCTTTCATGACCGCATGCCTTGCAAAGAGTGGCCAGGGTTAAAGCCAAAGAATGACATTTTACCACGATTCTCTTGAGTTAAATTCCAAGATGAACACAGCAGGTGCACAATATGTTTAAAGCAGCTGGCGAGTGTATGTTAATACAGCTTCCTTACAGGTGTGGGTTTCCAAAGACGCAAAGCCCCAGGCAAACAGGGTGGTGTCACTAGCTCCAGGGCCAGGTTCATGGGTTTCTATCTACTCACGATAGAAACTCTCTCACTGGCATCACTGTGCTGGCCAAGCAAGACCCCACACCCCCAACCCAGGGCATTATAGAGAGATCCAAAATGCAGTGACTGGCAGGAGCACCCCCTTCAGCTGGAAGCCAGGGAGCAGCTCAGACAGCTCGGCTTTGGCCTTTTGGGCTGTTGTACTACCTGAAATAGTCCTGACAAATATCTAGATACTTCTTTTAAGCACTGGGACTGTTTCTTTTCAATAAGCACTTTGAACAATTAGCCTGCAGTGTTTATAAAGGCCCCCAGTCCCTCCCTTATCAAATGTTTTGGGGCCAGGTGTGTTTCAAAATTCAAATCTTGTTGAATGTTAGAAAGATCATATAGTACCTTATATTTTGCATATGGGGCAGTGCCAGTAATCAAGTTAATAATGCTGTAGTAGAATGTACGCAAGTTCATACCGCGTCAAACACACATAGATACAAATAGGCTCACATCTTTTCAGCTGGGTTTTGACACCATGTAAGGTCAAATGAGTCATGAAAAACTTGTAGTTTTCAGAGGTCGTTGATTTTGATTTTTTTTTTTTTTTTTTTTTTTTTTTTTAAGACAGAGACTTGCTCTGTTGCCCAGGCTGGAGTGCAGTGACACAATTTCAGCTCACTCCAACCTGCACCTCCTGGGTTCAAGCGATTCTCCTGCTTAAGCCTTCTGAGTAGCTGGGACTACAGGCATGCACCACTATGCCTGGCTAATTGTTGTATTTTTAGTAGAGACAGGGTTTCACCCTGTTGGCCAGGCTGGTCTCAAACTTCTGGCCTCAAGTGATCTGCCAGTCTTGGCCTCCCAAAGTGCTGGGGTTACAGGGGTGAGCCACCATGGTAAGTTTGATTTTGGAATTATTTATATATCTAGGCACTGGAGGTCCAGCTTTTGACTTCAAGGAGCTGCTTGTAATCTGCTTGGGATGGGTAAAGCTGACCTACCCGGCCACCTGTGAGGCTGGGCAGTGTCTGGTTAGGAACCCAGGGCTGTTCCCGGGCCTCTTCTGTTGCCTGGCTCGTGCATATGCTGTGGCGTCCACACACACTTGCCACTTGGCTGGTACAATTACCATGCAGGGAGGCAGGGGCACGACGCAGGGAAGGAATGTGAAGCCTGGGGCAGGTAAGGATGTGGCAGCATGGCTGGACCATGGAATCCAAGCTCAGGGGCTCTTGGCCCCATCCTTTGTCCCGGCACCATGCTGCACTTTGCTACTGCTGAGGCTTCAAGGTCCTTTCTCATAAATGAAACGGGGTGAGAACATGAGCTTTGGGATTTGGTATTTCTTATGAACTTAGAAGAACTAGGGTAACTCTGTGGTTTCATGTGCTGTAGAATTTCCAGGAAGGAAGAGAGGCCTTTATTTGCTGATGTGGAGGAAGATATTTGTGGGGGAAATGGGTGGGATTAGGAAATATACTCAACCCCTAATCAAAATGGTCCAATGGTTTAGCGTTTCTGAAAAAGAAAAGAGAGAAGAGGATGACAGTCCTCTCCTTCCTTCTACTCTGCGCCTCTTCCTTCCCTCCCTCTGGCAAGATTGTCAGGCTGGACCAGCTTCTTAGGGAATTTGTGGTGTGGTGGGGAAGGCTGCCAGGTGCCCTAGTGGCTCCATCCTAGGTCTCCTGGAGTTTAGAAGACATACCCCATCTGGGGGCTCTTGGACAGCCTTGCTCACTATCGCCTGAATGCAAACACACCCAACTCTTCCAGAATGCATCCTGCATGGGCCCTCCTTGGTCCCTCTCCTCTGCAGCTCACCAGCCGTGAGCCCTGTTCTCACTCGTGTATCCTCTAGACACTTCTCCTCTAAACATCTGCAGTTCTCCAGCCTGCAAGCTTTATAGACCACTCCATTTCACGTGGAAAACAGCAAGGTCAAGGAATGTACCTGCAGGACGGGTCATTACTGTGGTCAAGCCCGGGGGCAGATAGGGCTCCCGGGGTCCTCTCAGCTGAGACCTGACCTTGCTGCTTAGATGCAGGAGTCAGAAGCTCTCCCAGTGACCCTAAAGTGTAGCCAGAGTCAAGAGCTACACCTGGTCCAGCCCCTTCCTCTGTTGGTTTCCTGGTCTCTGGCTTTCCCAGAGCCACCCAGCTGGATGATGGGAAGTCAGCTTCCTGGCTGCAGGTGTCCTGATTCTGCAGACCTGTCCCAGGCCTGACTGAGTTGTGTAATGACTGTGAGCAGCTCCTTTAACCCTACCCTGAATTACTCACTGGCTGGGTGGCCTCTGCGGTCCACAGGGCTAAGATTTCTCTGCACAGCTGGATTATCAGTGTCCTGAGGGCAGACCCAGGCTGTCCCTTTCTCCGACCCCCAGCCGAGAGATAGACCTCTCCATGGTGACTGACTGTCCCCTTCCTTCCAGTGCAGGGACTACCGGGGCGGTGCGCTGGCTGGGGACCTCTGCGAGGACCTGTGCGTGGCGGGAAAGCTGCTGTTCCGACGCTGCCTGCACTACAACAGGGGCAAGAAGGTGCTGCAGGCCGACTGGCGGGGCCGGCCCGTGGTCCTCAAGTCCGAGGAGGAGGCCTTCTCCAGCTTCCCGCCCCTCGGCCTGTTGGAAGGGGAGGGTGGCCAGGATGTCCCCGAGGCGGAACTCCTCCTGATGGTGGCCGGGGAGGTTAAAAGCGCCCTGGGCCTGGAGCTGTCCAACAGCAGCCTGGGGCCGTGGTGGCCGGGCAGGCGGGGCCCGCGCTGGCGGGGAGAGCTGGCCAGCCTGTGGGCCCTGCTGCAGCAGGAGGAGTACGTCTACTTCAGCCTGCTTCAGGACCTCAGCCCCCACATGCTGCCCGTGCTGGGCTCCTGCGGCCACTTCTACGCCGTGGAGTTCCTGGCTGCAGGCAGCCCCCACCACGGGGCTCTCTTCCCCCTGGACCGGGCCCCAGGTGCCCCTGGGGGTGGCCAGGCCAAGGCCGTCAGCCACATTGCGCTCAGCTTCTTGGACATGGTGAACCATTTTGACAGTGACTTTTCCCACCGCCTCCACCTCTGCGACATCAAGCCAGAAAATTTTGCCATCCGGAGTGACTTCACAGTAAGTGGTGCAGGGCGGGTGTGTTTATGTGTGAAGAACGGAGTTCTCGGGTCTGGTGGGAAGGAAATGAGAGGGTTTCTGAGCTCCTGGCCTGAGTTAGCAAACCACTGTCACTTCTGTAGTCTCAAAGAACTCAGAGAGCTCCCACTCACCAGACCACTTCCTCTCGGATGTTAGCAAGGAACAGATGCATCTGGAGTGAGGATTTGAATGGACGGAGCCCACAGTGGGAGGCAGAGGGCCAGGCCAGGTTCGTCCTCCCAGAGGGCTGTTCTGGTTCCTTCACCTGAGCCCTGTAGCTGCTTTGAGTAGCCTCTCTTGCGGGTCTGTTTAAGTTGAGCAGAAAATAGTCCGCAGGAGGCGAGGGGCTGCAGAGGGTGATGAGGGAGGGTGGCCTTGTGTTGGGGTGCTGTTCTCAAGCTGCACACGCTCTGTGACCCGGTGGCTTTTTTCTGGAGAGGTTCCAGTTAGTTTCCATTCCCTATGTAAGACTTCTAGAGGAACAAATGGAGCTTTCATGCATTCCGCAAGGGAAAGACCTGCCCAGGTAGAAATATCTGCCACTGCGCCATGGGGCCCATGTGTGTTCATCTCCTGCCCTGGGGCCGGCAGCCGCGTGAGAACAGCAGGAGCGGACAAGCAGCGGTGGGAGCCTCAGTGTCTTCGTGTAACACAAACCCCTCTCCCTTTACCTGACTGGGCGAACACTGATGTGTCAGAGTAATGCTGCTGCAATGATCCCAGTGCCCTCACGCTGTGCCAGGCGCTGGGACCCTCCGACAGGAAGTGGTAATAGGGCTGGCAGGGATGCCGCGGGTGCGGGATGGGTTTGGGGAAGGCGGCGTGCTCTGCTCCCCACCTGCTGTAACAAGTTCATTCCTACGCGGTCAGTGCCGCCAACCGAACAGCCAGACCAGCTTAGCTCCAGTCTGCTGGTCTGCGGGGCCTGCTGGTCACTGTGGGGCCTGGTTCATGGTAGGGTCATGCTCTTCATCATGGTCGTAACATAAAGGGACAAAAAACAGGCACCGTTACTGCCAGTCATGGCCTCCAAGGCAGGTGACACAGGAGTGGCATGGCCTTCTGAAAGCAGCTGGAAAACTAAATCTGCTGCCAGTGTAAACCCTTCTCCAACCATGCCCTCAACCCTGTGAAGGGCATCATACATCTCACCTTCAATGCTCTGTCCTAATGCCTCGGCCCCTGCTGCCCTGCCGGGGCTGACAAGCCAGGGGTGCCTCAAAGTGTGGCAGGGAATGAGCTAGGAGGTTCTGGGAGGTTCCAGGGGGTCTGTGTGCTGGGCTGGGAACTCCAGGGGAACTCAGCTCCGTTTGCAATACTCTGAGTGCCATGTGCATCTCCCAGACACTGTGCTGATATGTGTGTGGCGGGGAATGACCCACAGGCACACTGAGGCCTTGGGGAGGAAGTCAGGGAGTATCCACGCACAACCCCCCAGCTCCGGGCAGCTGCGGGCCAGGGGGGCCTCTCAGTCACCCCCTTCTTCCTCCGGCAGGTATCAGTAAGCATCAGTGAGTGGGATCCAGCAGGTGCCATAATTGTTGAGGGAATTTCGAGGATATTGAGGGAATTTCGAGGCTATCTGCTTCCTGAAGGAGCTGGGTCTCATGGGGTCTGTGAGGCCGAGTGTGTGACATCAGATGCTTTTATCTACACGCTTGTCGATTGTCCAGTGACTGGTTTGTGGGAACCACCTAAGTTGTGCCTCCAATACCTTGCACACCATTGGCACAAAACATCTGCTCAATGAAATAATGACTATGTGGCCTATGCCTAGCCCTGGACTGTGTTTTGTTGGCTGGTGCTGCACCGCTCAGGGCTGTTACCGCCACTGCAGCCTTGGCATGGGTGAGAATAGGGAGGGGAGGACAGGAGTCATCCCCTTCATCTGTCCTGCTGCTCTGGACCCTTCTTGCAGACCCTGGGGTTCAAGGAGTTATTTTACCCAAGCTTTTATAACTTTTAAGTGAAAACGAGCAGTATCTGCATCACCAGAGAGCTCATTAGAAATGCAAATTCTCAAACACCACCCAGACCTACTGAAGTTGAAACAACGGGGGATGGGAGCCAGCAATCCCTGTCTTAAAAACAAGCCTCCTAGTTGATTCTCATGTGGGCTCAAGTTTGAGAGATGGTGAGCTCAGAGTCCGGCAAGTGGGTCCTGCCTTTGAGCCCAGGTTGCTGGGCTGCCCCTGCGGAAGGAAGGGGCGCCTCCCAGCGGATGCCCACTTGCAGATCTTGAGGGTGTGCCCAGTGTCTGTAAATGAGTAACTAGGAACCATCACGACTTCATGATCCTAAACTGCTGCCCCCAGTACTCTTTTCCAGCAGATGGTACCGTTTCCTACTCCAGGGCCACGCTTTTTGGTGAAGAATGAAATAATTCTTGTTCATTTTCCTATTCTGATGCCAGGAGGAAGTTTGAAGAAGATGAGGCAAGTTGGGTAATTTCATGCAGGAAGGATTTTATGATTCTACTGATATTAAGAAACATGATGCAGGTTTTTCTGTTCTTTTTTTTTTAAATACTGTTCTTATTTTAGGTGCATAGGATTACGTTTATAAGAGCTGTAATCCATTGTAGACCTCATACACTAAAAATTAAGAAATAAATCTGGCTCTCCTTGAGAGATGAGAAGGAAACTATCAGAAATGGGAAGAAGTTGCAAGAAGCTAAAATTCTAATTAGGGGCCCAGGGGAGGCTGGGGAGTGTGCCAGAAACTGCAGAAAGAAGAGTCGTAGCCCCAGTAATGAATTATAAAGACGGGAGAGTCATTAGCATAGCGCTTCTTCATTCTTAGTGTGTTAACCAGGGCAAATAATGAAATCAGCTATTTGTTTTGGCTAAATAATGGGATAGGAAAGATTACAATGAGAAGTTGTAGCGCCCGAATTAGTAATTAGGCAAAACCCCTTAAATAGAGAAAAGGCCTGTATTGTTTATTTTCATTATTCTCCACATATTTTGAAATACAACTCCATTTTACCAAATAATCCCCAAGAAACTTCATTGCCTTTAGCATCAATCCTGAATGGAAAACTAAAACTAAAACCCAAACCAAAATGTGCCTCCCAAACTGCATAGAACTGAGGAGGAATGACCAATGAATGAAACGCTGTTTGAAACACTCCCAAAGGGAGAAGGAAAGACTGCAATTTCGATGCTGACCTGTGAAGGCTTGTGAAATGCCACCGACTCCATCAAATCCATCAACTTTCCTAGTGGCTGTTTAACACCCGAAGCTATAAACGGCTTGATTTGGGCAGATTCCAGGTTTTTTCAGGTTTGAGCTCATCTGTTTGTGTTGTTGCATCCAGGTGACAGAGGAAGAGCTGCATATTTTAGAAGTTCTTCTGTTTTTGAAGTCTGTTTGGTTCAATGCCAGGGAGATAAAGCTGAAGTTCCAGGGGTCATCGGGTTCTCACGACGACAGTGAACTCAGGCGTCCCTCCTGTTCAGGTCCTTTGCATATCAATCTTTTTTTTTTTTTTTTTGAGACGGAGTTTCGCTCTTGTTACCCAGGCTGGAGTGCAATGGCGCGATCTCGGCTCACCGCAACCTCCGCCTCCTGGGTTCAGGCAATTCTCCTGCCTCAGCCTCCTGAGTAGCTGGGATTACAGGCACGCGCCACTATGCCCAGCTAATTTTTTTGTATTTTTAGTAGAGACGGGGTTTCACCATGTTGACCAGGATGGTCTCGATCTCTTGACCTCGTGATCCACCCGCCTCGGCCTCCCAAAGTGCTGGGATTACAGGCTTGAGCCACCGCGCCCTGCATATCAATCTTAATTCGAGAACTTTCCTCCACTTTGTCAGTCCCAAACCAGCTGACTCAGGTAACAGACATGCCATGAAGAGAACACAGGCACTGCCCACCTGTTTCTCCATCACACCCGGAGACCTGCCTCTGGAATGTGGATTGCTTGGATTGCTTGGATTCACAAGGATAGATTCTCAGTATCTTACAGTTTTACAGTCCTGACTCTCGACGGTCAGAGACCAAAGTGATAAAGGAGCGGAGGGGAATTTCATTTACAAGACATCTCAGAGATCCTACTGGCAAAGCTGAGAAAATGTCTAAAGATGAAAAGTGATATTTGTGGTGACAGTTCCGAATCCTGGGCTTTCACCAGTGGCTGCAGAGCTTCTTTTTGCAGTTAAAGCCTTGCAATAACTATGACAGTTGCCTGTGTAAAAGAAAATGCATGCAGACACTTTAGGGGAGCAGTCCACTCCCCAGGGCATGGCTGGGGCTTTCCTCGTGGCTCGCGGGAGTTCTGGGATCACCTGTGACCTGGACAGTGGCACCCGCACGAGCTGAGCAGAAGCTGTGAACAGGCCCCCTCTCCGCGGAGCTGACCTGCAGCCCTTTGATAGCCCTGTGCTCTTTTGATTACAGGTGGTGGCTATTGATGTGGACATGGCCTTTTTTGAACCTAAAATGAGGGAAATCCTTGAACAGAATTGCACAGGAGATGAAGACTGCAATTTCTTTGACTGTTTTTCAAGATGTGATTTGCGAGTCAACAAGTGCGGAGCGCAGCGTGTCAACAACAACCTGCAGGTAAGCAGAGGCCGCCAGGGCCGGGGGAGGGAGGGTGCTCTCCCGCTGTTCCTGCCCTAGCACTGCAGATGCCCTCTGTGGAGCTCAAGGGCAACCTTTTCAGGCCGTCCATCTGGCTCAGTCGATGTGGTCAATAAAGGCAGGACCGCGGGGATCGTACAGTCACGTGCTCTTTGTTGCCCGCCCCCAGGGTTGTTGGTCAGGTGACCCAGGGGCTTCTGCTTAGGGGCGCGCCCTGCAGAGCTGGCTGCTGGGCTTCCTCTTGCCCAGGCCCCACCCCACATATCAACAACCTCTCATGGACATGGGCACACACACGATGAGAACCCAGAGACTAATCCACCAAAGACAAGACCGAGAAGGGTGCAAAGCAGTCCTGAGACACTGGCCTCACTAGAGGTTGGACAGAAAGCACCATCCAGACAGGCCAGGAGTCAGGACCAGAAGGTAGTTTAGAGTGGAAGAAATGAGCCGAGTCCAGAAGATCAGCCACAAGTGGAATGCACGCAGGACTCGGGCATTCAGAGGCAGTGAGCCTCAGGCTCCCCGTCTGGGGTTGAAGCATATCCCCTCTTGTGGCAGAAGTTGTTTCTTTCTGCCCTCACTGAAGCTTTCATGGAGGGTGGATGCACCTGGGCCCACAGGTGCTCATCATAGCCGGAGGAGGCCCCGCAGCGTCCAGGTGGACTCCCCGTGGCCTGGTTGCATGTGATCGCTCACGAGGCTCTGGCTTCACACTCTCCAACCTGCTCCCCTAGTGGGCCTTCCACTGTAGCTGGTCCTCCTCCTTCCTTGAACCTGAAAGGCCAGTGTGAGTCCACTGCAGACCCAAAACGCAGGTTACGTAGGAGCAGGAGAGAGGAGCCCAGCGTGGTGCTGCATGAGCCGTGATGGGGATGATTTGGGAAGGCGGGGACAGGTCTGCTGTTAACCTAGTGGTCCCAGCCAGGCCAAACAAACACCCCGACTCTACCACCCCAGAGTCTACAGAAACCTTCTGGGCCAAAGAATCACTGAGTACTTCCCCTTTCAGGAAGCCTAGGAACGTGGTGGCCTTCAGAGGCATCTCCAACCCAGCCTCTTTAATGTGGACTCACACCCTTGGTGGAGTCTGTCATGAAATCATTCTTTTTGAGCTGTGGGAAGAAGATAATTTTCACCTGAGCATCCGCTGCCTTGTGATCCCATCCCACAGAATGGGAACACAAACACCTGCTCTTTGCACTATAACGAGAGGCTGAGTTTACACCTTTATGTAGAAAGGGCTCTTACTGATTCATTAAGGGGCGGGAGGAATACAAAGAAAATTGACCGAACAGTCACCAAATACACAAATGATGAAATCCAAATGGCCAAACAACTTGGAAAATTAGTTTGTCTTACCATTCAAAGACATGCAGGTTAAAATTCAATGATAATAAATTTCACTTACCAATCGGGAATAGTCATTGAAATGCTATTAATTAACAGTTGAGGCTTCAGGGAAATAGAGAAGTGTGTATATTGCTAAGGTGATTGTGAATCACTTCTCTCTTGAGGGTGTGTGGCTGTTAGACATAGCCCTGCTCTTTAGTTGAGCAATTTTATTTGTGCACATATCTGATTATTGACTTTAAATAAAGTCCTAGAAATGAAATTACACTTTTTATTAGGATATGAGAAAATATGAAGCATTAGGTGAAAAAAATGCAGGTTACAAATTAGTCTTTACAATACCATCCTATTTTTGTTAAACAGTATATGATCCCTTATATACCAAAATGTCAAATATACCTTTATATCTCAAAATGTCAAAAGCAAGTACTTCTGGAAGGTAGGATTACAGATAATATTCTTTATTTTATATTTTCTTAGTTTTTTACTTTTTATTTCTATTTTATTTTAGAGACAGGGTCTCGCTTTATCACCCAGGCTAGAGTGCAGTGGCACCATCAATCAGCTCACTACAGCCTTGAACTCCTGGGCTTAATTTTCTACATACCCAGCCTTACCCAATTTTCTACATTTTGAATCCAAAATACCCAAAAAAATCTTGCTCTCTATAAATTTACAAATCAATAACATGGAATAAAAACTGTCTCAGAAATAGACCTATGAAATACAGGTATTTAGCCTCCAATAAAGGGGGCCTTTTAGACCAGGGCAGGGAGAGCTGGATTGCCCAGTGAGCAGTGCTGGTAAACTGGCTGGCTGAGCACGACAAACACCATGTTAGCTCCCTACTCCTGACCTCACACTAGATTCCAGATGACTCAGATACATGAAAAGATGAAACCCTTAAGGTACCAGAAAAAGCTGGGCGAGTTTCAAATATTATTCTAGTGTAGAGAAGGCCTTTGCAAGTATGAGACAAAGCCAAAGAGGAACCGTTGATAAATTTAATTATCTTTCAGAAGAAAATCCATGTTGGTGTAAACAAAATTACACACACACAACAGAGCAAATTTAAAACTTATATGAGAAAATTTGCAAAGCGTTTGTGGTTCTTCTCATAGACCAGGGATGCAGAGGTTGGAAGGGGGCTCCTTCCGGCTGCTGGGGCTCATTCTCCCAGGACTGGCTTCACCAAGGGGAGACCCACTCTCCAGAGGCAGCATCTAGTGATTGGTTCAAGAGGGTGAACCAGACACCAAGCCCCCTGTGCCTCACTAAGGGTCAACTCCACAGGGACCCCCCAGCCCCACACATTTGCTTCTTCCTCAGTTCCATGGAGTGTGGTTCCCAAGGACAGGCCTCAAAGAATCCCTGCCTGCAAACCTCCGTCTGCAAGTCGACTTCCTGGGGAGCCTACCTAAAGCAAGGGCAAGGTCCTTAAAATATAAAGAGCATCTACGAATGAACACAACAAAGGCCAAAAGTAGAAACTCAACCGTTCATTGAAAAGGAAGCACCAATAGCTCTCTAACTAAGAAAACTGCAAATGAAACCATTTTCACCCGTCTGTTGGCAAAACGAATCTGTGACACTGGTGCTGGAGAGGCTAAGGGAGGACAAACATTCTTGGATACGTTGCCAGGGAGTAGAAATTAGTAGAAATTTTATGGGGTCAATTTAACATGTTTATCAAAACAAAAACGCACATGCCATTTAACCTGGAAATTCCATTTCTAGAAATGTAGTCACATGCACAAAATGCAATAGCATATATCTGCAAGACATTTATTGCAGCATTGTTCATAATAGAAAATGTTATTATGCAACCTCAATTCCATCAATAGGGAACTGGTTAAATAACTTATGATACAGGCACACATTTCACAAGTGGCCATTCAATCACATGGAATATCCTCATAAGAACCGATTTGGAGGGAATGGCTGGGCGAGGTGGCTCATGCCTGTAGTCCCAGCGCTTTGGGAGGCCAAGGTGGGTGAATCGCTTGAGCCCTGGCATTCAAGAACAGCCTGGGCAACATGGCAAAATCCTGTTCTGTACAAAAAATACAAAAACTAGCCAGGCATGGTGGCACACGCTTGTAGTCCCAGCTACTCAGGAGGCTGAGGTAGAAGGATGACTTGAGTCAGGGAGGTCAAAGTTGCAGTGAGCCAAGATGGCACCACTGCATTCCAGCCTGGGTGACAGAGTGAGACCCTGTCTCAAAAAAAAAAATCAATTTGGAGGGATCTCCCTCATATAAATGGGGGTGGAAGTTTGAGAGCAGCGGGTGTAATATGCTACCTATGTGTAAAAGAAAAAGAGAATATGCATGTCAAAGACTGTCTCATTCTCAGAGCGGGAGCTGAGCGGCGGGGTGGGGTGGAGCCCAAGACTGCAGTCTGGCCTTAAGAACATTTTAGATTTTGCATATGAAAATGTATTCTCTATTAAAAAAAAACACACAATTAGGTTTTGAAAAGAATCCTTGCCTTTGCAGGGATTGCGAGATGGAAGTTGAAGTTTTTGTCCTCTGTGAAGCAGTAGCTCTCTACAACAGAGCCGTTTGTTAATGAATCTGATACCGAGTGTGATACAGAGAAGTCAAGCAGGAGGAAGCATGCAGCTCCCACGCATTTCTCCCCAGGGCGGGCAGCTGGAGGAGCCATAAAACAAACATGCTTACACTGAGAAATTTCAAGAGATCCTCAGCATCACTGAATTTCATACCTGATTAGAATGAAAGAGAGTGGCTAATTCTTACTTCTGCTCCTAGAATGACATGTTTCACAGAGCCTTAGAAAAGCCTTATGCCTGCAGCCTGTTCCCTCAAATATACCTTTATTTCCATGAGCCTTAAAGTGCGATACAGGCAGCCACTCAAGTTCACACACTTCTGCCTCACACACTGTTTGGCCCTTCAGACGACCTGGTCGGGGGTCATCGTGGTCACTAGGACCAGCTTGTGGATAAGAAAACTCATCTCCAGGTGGTGACGGCAAAGCTGGCCTCCCTCAGGCCTGCAGAGGACAACTCTTTCCACAGCAGTGACTGCCTGTGACTTCTGCTTCCCGTCCTCCCTAGAAATGTGTCCAGTCCTTTTTCAGTGTCGCCCAGGACTTCCTCCATCTGCTGGGGGGCTGGAAATGGAACTTTCTGTCTCATGCCAAGGTTGGCTTCTCCTCTCGGAGGTGTTATTTGTTCCTGGTGCTGAAAGGTTTAAGCTGCAGAAGTGAACGCATGTTTCAGAATCGGATGGTCTCTGAATTGCGCTCCCTGAAGGATGGGGGTAGGGTGGGAGAGAAGCCGAGATCTGTTTCAGAACCCATCCTGGGCTTGGGAAACTTTCAGGAGGATTTGCTGCCCTAAATTAACTGCCCACCCTTCTTTCCCTCAGGTCATCTGTGACAAAATATTTCGCCATTGGTTTTCGGCACCTCTCAAGAGCTCTGCAGTCTCTTTCCAGCTTCAGCTGCAGTTACAGGAGGCGGTGCAGGAATGTGCAGACCCTGTGGTCCCCAGCAGGAACACCCAGACAGCAGCCCCCAGCATGTTCTGGAAGCTTCGCAGACTCCTCCAAGCCACACTGAGGGAGCTGCAGGAGGCAGAGAAGTAGCCACTTTCTGGCCTTAAACAAGCTCACACAGGAAAAAAGAGACCTTGATGGATTTCTTCTGCCATCGTTTTAAAGATGAGCCATTTCCCTGTGCAAACCAGTGATCTCTGGGGTGCTGTTCTGGCCTCCACAGTGTGGAGTGCCAAGTGCTGCTGCCAGAGACGTGCCTCCCTCGCTCTGGTCCTGCCCTGGCCTCTGACCTGTTGCCTGGTGTAAAATGAGATGAGGGAGGGGGTGGGCTACAGAGCGTTTTACTGCAGGGCTCTCTGTCAGAAGACACAAACCTGTGTGCAATTGCTCAATGCAGAGAGCACTTGGACCTGGTTATCCCAGCAGAGTTCCAGCTGTTCTTTAAATCGTTACCACATTAAAGTGTGTGTGCATGCAAATGAACGCGTATGCCTGTGCCTGGGTGCAAATGAGCACGTGAGCATGTGTGTGCACACATGTGCCCATCAGTGTCTGCATGTGTGTGTGTGCACAGGTGAGTGTGCTCGAGGCATATGTGCGCCTGTGTGAATGTGTATATGAGTGTGAATGGGTGTGCACATGAGTGCAAGGTGTCAGCATGTGTATGTGTGGGCACATGTACATGTCTGAGTGTGAGCAGGTGAGTGTGTTGGGGATGTGTGTTAGGGTGGGGAGTGGTGCTTTCTCTAGTGTGTCCTCTGGAACAGCTTGTCTACCTAGCAAAGAAGTGTGACCTTTCTTTTGGAATACAATAAAAAAAATACATCTTTAGGGAATGTAGTTTGCATTGCCGAGTGTGTAATGGCTGGCAGCTTATAGTATTTTTCATTTTGTGGAATCCACCAAGGTTACGGATGGGGCTTGGGAGCCACGTATTTTATACACCTTCCCCTGGGCAGGAATTGTAGGTTGGCTTGATGCAGCGTTGTCTTCCCACTCGAGAGAAAATCTAAAGTAGAGCGAATGCTGAGGTCAGCTTTGACTCCAGGCAGGACCAGAGACCCGCACCTTTCTTTTGATGGATTGCTGACGAAGTGATAGGCATCAACTCATACTGCAGCATGATACGCGCATCAGTGGTCGTTCCAAGGAAGCTTTCCCAGCAAAAGACAGACGGGCATGGTCACGCAGAGCCAGCAAGCTTTCACTTAAAAGGACCTGGTTTCTACTTACACCTGTGACCCACGAGTGCTCAACAAACCGACTGATCACTCCTTTTTAGAAATCCCATGAAAAGGGAAATTGAGAAAGATGGGAGAATCCGGAAATCATGTTGACGGGTTATACATTGGAGAAGACATATTAATCTGATGTTTTAAAAGTCACAAATCAACACATTCTAAATGATCTCTTATCCTGGCCTGCAACCCCTTTCCAAACCTGAGAAAGGGGAGTGCCTTCTTCCGCACTTTGGGATCACCTTTACTGACTCTGCGCCTCAGGGCACTCTGAGAAATGATGTGTGGGACTAGGTTGATCAGAGGCCCCAGCTGTAAATTCTGCCTTCCCCAAGGACCTGTTGGAAGGCCCGCGGCCAGCCGCTGTTCTTATCCATCACCACTGGGGATCTTCCAAAGGACGCCGAGTTCCACAGAGGACCTCCTCTCATCACGGACAGGAAGACTGGCTTTGCAGTTGTATTCTTGTAAGAAGAAAAAACCCACGTCAGCCACCCTGTGGCACAAGTAAATGAAAACCAAAGTTCCAGGGCGAGGCCTAGGACTAGTGGATTCCACAGGAAAGGGGGCTCTGGGCTGTCGGGCGGAGGCTCCTTTTCTTTCCCGAGCTGCGCTGGGTGTGTTGCCATTCTGTGGCGGTCGGGGCATACTTTGGGTGATGTTCACCTTCTGGGCAGGTTCTCTACAAGCAAAAAGGTTTACAGGAAGATGGGTGTGAGATGGAGGGAGGGAGGGAAGGAGGGAAGCCACCCGGCGTTGCCCTCTGTGCCCTTTAAACAGGGGGTTTTGCTCTGGGAGGTCAAATGGGTCTCTCCTGGGTGGACTCTGGGATGCCAGCCATTCGTTAGTGGCCTGAGCTCACTGACCAGGCAGCAAAGCCAGCCTGGAAAAGGGAAAAAGTTAGTTTTCCTTTCAACCAAAATGGAAAGACATGTTTTTGTTTACTATGGAGACTCTGCAACATATAATTACCCAACACAATTGTGGTTTTATTGCTGAAAGGGAGCTGTTTTATCTCCCCTGTTATGTTTGGCTACCAAGTTATACACACACACACACACACACACACACACACACACACACACACCCTTTTCCATCCCTGCCTGGGAATTCCCATTAGGGCAGCAGCTCTTAAATTGTGGTGAAGCTTAGTTTGGTTTTTAATTTTGAAACCTTGCAAAATAATGCTTTTATATAATGTAATAAATTAACACTGTGTATATCAATATCTAGTATTTCAAATATGGCAAATGAGTTTTCTTCTGGCTAATCTAATTGGGCAACAACCCGACTCATAGAGGAAATGTCTCCCTAAATGATTTCTTTGTTTTGTTACAATAACACATGGTAGACAGAACGCTCTCAGAGACACGTCGATGGGATCTGAAAAAGATTATAAAGTAAACTTATCAAGCTCAGGCTATTTCTCTTTAAGTTTTATCCAAATGAAAGCAGATGGGGCTTTATTCATCTCCAGCTCTTCATCAGGATTCCTTTGCCACAGTTTACCTAGATAAATTGTAGTTAAAACGTCATTTGGTGAAAAGAAAGATTTCCATAATTGTATAATCTATTGGCTTACAGGTGACAAACCCTAACACATTGTGGTTTGTATAGAAATTGGAGGTGGCTCAGGCTACTTGCTTGTGGATACCTGGACTGATCAACAAGTCAGTTGGCCGACATCAACTGGCAATGTCACATAACATCACAAACGTTTACAAACACTGCCAATATTGCTAAACCCTCCTCTCAATTCTCATCTCATATGAGGCAAATAAAAGCTAAGAGTCCAGAGACATGCTGCCTCCTAGAAGCCCACCAGGCTTAGCCTCCCATGCCTCCTGGCCCATCCTGAAGCCCAGCCTGCTCAGCCCTTCTGGAGTACCTCAGATGAACATCCAGGACATTGCCTTAAATGATTGGAAGAATGACTATTTTTAAAACTTGATTTGGAAGCTGTTCTTTGAATAGCGGTAGGTGGATGAGTTTGGTTGAAAAATTTTTAAACCAATGACGGCATGAAGATGCTCTTGTGTTCACCACACTAGCCCCTGTGGTTGGCAAACAAATGCCACTTTGGCTCTAACATCTGTTAGTTCAGGGAAAACAGAGCTATGGAAAGATGTGCCCCCACCTGGTTCACCTTCACGTGCTGCTTCTCCTTAAAACCGGCCTTTTACTCCTGTACCTTTAAAGAGCAATCTCTTACAGCTGAAGCTGATGGAGTTGGTTATTGATTTTCATTTAAAAACCTACCTCCCAGAGTCCGTTCCTTACCTTCTAAATTGGGGATAACCACCTCGCTCACAACCTGTTGTGAAGATTTAAGGAGATGATGTGCACCAAGCTCGTGGCACAGGGCCCGGTGCAGAAACAGGCACTGGAATCTTCCACAAATGCCAATGGGACTCCAGGTAGGGGACCAGCTTCGGAGTCCCACTACACCAGCACTAGCTCAGGAAGACCCAGCGCTGGGCTTTAACTCTGCACCCAATTGTGCCTGGAGCCACTCTCTGCGGATGCTGGTCTTGGCTAAAAGGTTCGTCCAGGTTTTCCTTAATGACTTAAAGCAGCCGTCCCCAGCCTTTTTGGCACCAGGGACTGGTTTCATGGAAGACAGTTTCTCCATGGACAGGGTGGGGAGGGGGTTGGCTTTGAGATGATTCAAGCTCATTACATTCATTGTACGCTTTACTTCTATTATTACCTTGTAATATATAACGAAAAAGTTACACAGCGCACCATAACGTAGAGTCAGTGGGAGCCCTGAGCTTGTGTTCCTGTAACTAGATGGTCTCATCTGGGTTGATGGGAGACAATGACCCATCATCAGGCATTGTATTATCAGGAGGAGCACGCAACCTAGATCCCTCATATGTGCAGTTCACAATAGGGTCCGCGCTCCTATGAGAATCCAATGCTGCAGCTGATCTGACAGGAGGCGAAGCTCAGGTGGTGACGTGAGTGACGGGCAGCAGCAGTGAACACAGACGAAGCTCCACTCACTCGTTCACTGCTCACTCCTGTGGTGCAACCCAGTTCCCAACAGGGCCCAGACCAGTGCTGGTCCATGGGGAGCTGGGGGTTGGGGACCCCTGAATGAAAGGAGACCAGAGAGTGGGCACAACTGGACGCTGCTCTCAGTGGACACTGACATCCTCAGCCAGCTTCTGTTGCTGGGCCCCAGCACGTTTTAAGGCTAGGTGTTGACAAATCACAAAAATCGGATATTATGGGTTGATTCCATTTCTGCCTATTTAATAGGAGTGGGAGACATAGATCTTATGAATTCGCATTTCCACGTCACTGGTGAGGCTGTGCTCGTGTATTAGCTACGTGTCTGCTTTTGTGGTGAATTGTGCACATACTTTGCTCATTTTTCACTAGGTCATCTTTCTAAAAAAAAGATTAATCCGGTATATATGCTGCAGATCTTTTCCAATGCACGGTCTGTGTAATTATTGACTGCCACTGTCAGCGACTTCGGACGACTGAAGCTGGCTACTCTTTTCTAAAAACTACTTTGTTTTCTTTCACTGTTGAGTACACTTTAGGGTAAAAGGCTGTCTGACCGCTTTTTCCCCCAAGTCTAACGGCTTTCAAGTTTGCTTTCTAAAATGCGTCCTAGAGAGCTGTCTGCTCCTGAGCCGTGCCCTCTCCCAGACTGGCCACTTTTGCTTTGTGATGTGAGAATACCCAGGACCGATCTGTCCCATCTTTTGGATTCTGAAACCTGCCTTGAAGGGCTTTGATCCCCAAGGTTGGCCTTCCTTCTGCTCCTTGTATTTCGCCAGTGGGGTGTAGTTCGCTCTTCTTGTGTGTTGCTGAGGCTCAGCCTTTCAAGAAATCCTACAGGACACTTTGAAGAGCAGAGAAAGGTGTTTGCTGGGCTCCACTTTGAGTGTCTTGTTTGAGCAGCTGGCGTGGCCCGTTGTGCTGGACCCCTATCAACTGCGGGAGGGCTGGCAGTAAAGCAGCTACATTGTCTGGGGTCTATATCCTGGGGTTCCTTGTCCTGCCAGGAAAATTTAAGACATGGGCACACACGAGAAGTTTAGGAGCAGAGGTTTAATAGATGAGAGAGAGAAACAGCTCTCTCCGTAGAGAAAGGGGTCTCCGAGTGGAAAGGACCAGCTGCTGGCCAAGGCGCCAGTTTTTACAGTCTGGTTTGAGGGGGTGGTGTCTGACTCACCTCGGACTCAGACTGGCTGGATCGGGTATGGCGTTTACATAGTGCATGGGGGAGGGGGAAGGCTGGTCACCTCACCCTAATCTTATTAGGCAAATGGGCTTTCCAGTGGATCGGGCCATCTTGTCTGCTCGACTGTACACGTGGCTGGCATCCTCAAGCTGTCTAGTCCCTAGTTCCCGCCAGCATTCACTCATGCAGCCTCCCAGCTTGCTCGTCTCTGTCTGCAGCTTGACTTTACAGGCTGCTCGTTGCTAGAAAATGATTTGGGGCTGTTTTTCATTAAAAAGAAAAGCCTTACTGAGGACTCCCAGGCCCTCACTATCTGCCTAAGTAATTGCTTCTTAGCTCCTGTATCAGCAGGTTTGGGAGGCTGAAGGCAACACCCAGAGCCAGCACACCAGGCATAGAGTTCATGGAGGGATTTTATACAGAATGACCCAGCAGTGCTGGGCTGGACAGGAGAACAGGAGTCGCTTGCAAAATGCATGCAATTCATAGAGCATCTTCAGTGAGCGCCCTCCCATGATCACCTTCTACCCAGCAACCTTCATTTAACCTGCCACAAAGGGCCTCTATACCTGCTATCGCATTCTGTGGTGTGGGCTGGGGGCGCAGATGTTCCTCATAGATAAGGAATGAGTCTCTGGGATGACCGCTCCCAGATTTCTTGGCTCAGAACAGAACGGAGCTGACATCATGCATCCATGGCCATTCTCAGGGTGTGTTTAAGTTATCACTGTCAAGTGTGTCTGCCACATGTGGCCAGGAGTCCAGGAGCTCACAAGCAGGGCACTTCCTTCCTGTCTTCGGAAGGCTCCATGCTACAGAAACTCACCCTTCTCTGCTTCTCCTGCCTCTTCCTTGGGCTCAGACTTTTTCTTTTCCTCCTCTAATGTCACTGGCAGGCTGGGCGAGGTGGCTCATGCCTGTAATCCCAGCACTTTGGGAGGTGGAGGCAGGTAGATCACCTGAGGTGAGGAGTCCAGCCTGGCCAACATGGTAAAACCCCATCTCTACCAAGTATACAAAAATTAGCTGGGTGTGGTGGCACACGCCTATAATCCCAGCTACTCGGGAGGCTGAAGCACAAGAATCACTTGAAACTGGGAGGTGGAGGTTTCAGTGAGCTGAGATTGTGCCACTGCAGTCCAGCCTGGGCGACAGAGTGAGGCTCTGTTTCCACAAAAAAAAAAAAAAAAAAAAAAAGAAAATTGAAAAAATTGAAAAATTAAAGTTACTGGAATCCATTGTATTTCCCACATCTGGTGGTTGAAACATGAGCTCTGAGATGAAAACCTGAAATCTTTTCTCAGCAGCACCATCTAGCAGTTTAGTGACACTGGGCAAGTGACTTAACCTCCCTGTGCCTTAGTTTCCCCATCTGTAAGTGCATTAGTAATTTTAATTGCCCTATCTCACAGGGCTGTTGTGAGGATTTTCTGGGACAGTGCACATGTAACTGATTACAAGCTATTTTAAGCCACAGGGTTGGCTTTGGTGTGGGAAGCAGTCTCTCCTGCTTCTCTCCTGACCCCTTCTCACTGCATCCTTAAACTCCTTTCTTGGCACAGACCCTTTGTTCAGTGATCTCACGCTGCAGTGACAGCCCCATCCCCAGCCCTCTGGAAGCCACATCACACAGGGTGAATCCAAACATGGGCTCCAGCTGATGCAGGAGGCTCCTCAGCCAGCAGTTTGGGCCCCACCTCCCATCTCAGGGAAGAGAGCCTTGGGGGTGGGGGAGCCTGGCACATGTCTTTCTATCACATTCCACCGGTGATTCTGATGCACATCGCCTGTCTGGGACCTGGCTGAGCTTCCCTACCTGAGAGCATGGTGGGCTGTGCTGTGCAGTTGTGCGCCTCAGAGAACCTTCTGGCTGAGCAGCTGAGAACTGAGTCAATGCAGGAACTCCTGGCTCCTGCTTGACCTCGAGCAGCTGAGGTTAGCAGATGGGCAAAGGCTGTGGTTCCTCTCAAGTGGAGGAGGTTGCTTGTTGTAAATGCCATTAGCTCTGTAGGCAAGAGCCAGTGGTCCCCGATCAACTTGGGCGGCAGAGTGGAGGGTTTCCCTGCAGAAGGGGCTTCGCCAGCCTGCACTCACTACGTTCATTTCTCTCTCCCTCATCTCCTTGTTGGGCCACCTTGGCTGCTCATCCTTGGAGATGGGCAGGAGGTCGATGTCCCACAGTGATCACAAAGCTTCATCACTCCAAGCAGGTTTAGAAAGATGTTCCCAGATGGGCTCAGGGAGGGAGGACCGTGGGCTGAGGCCTTAATACATGAGATGGACCAGAGTACAGTTGTGGGAGAGGCCTTGGGGTACCCGATAGAGACCCTGCCCCTGATATGAGGGGGCCATGGCTCCCAGATTCTGTTTGGAGGCCAATGGGAGCCACATGCCGGTGAAGCCCTGTCTCATTAGGGAAGGTGCTGACTTTGAAAGAAAAATCAATACCCCTAAACTCATTAGCCAGCAACGTCATGAACATTTAGAACAAGAGGCTTCAGCTAACAGCTAGTGTGGAAAGGGCAAACAGGGAAACCTATTTATGAAAACTTAAAATAGTTCACCTGAGTTGTAAGAGCTATGAACTTCAATTCACTGTGGAGGCTCAGAAATCCCGGAAAAGAAAAGCAACATCTCTACTAAGAACATTTTATAGGCTGGAAAAAATAAATAATCTTCTGCTTTTCATAATAACATAATTTATGCAGTCTCTTGGGAGGAAAATGGCCAAATTCTTAAATGCTTCTTAATAGTATAATTTCAGAAGTGCTGTAATCTGGATCGTTGAGGGGTATTTATAATCCAGTTTGCTAAGGGAAAGAGTGTAGCAAAGGCTTGGTTGGGTCTGTGGGTATCCAGGAGCAGGCTGACTCTCACGGGCTCTGACCAAGAAGGTTTTCTTTCTTGTTCGTGATCAGCAGTGGGACCACAAGGCCTGGCTGGACCGGGGCATCATCAATTCCGAGAGCATCTCTGTCAAAGTGCTCCAGCCCGTCAGCATCTGTAGCATTGCCTCTGGTTCCCTCCGTTCTGCTCCTGCCGGAGTTAGAGCCCCATGTGCTCACTCCAGCCTGCAAGGCATCATCCTGCTCTCTGCTGACACCAGGGGAAGGGGGAAGCAGGCAGAGAACCCAGGCCTGCGCTTGACTACTTCTGGTTAAGAAGCCACCCTCAACCCCAACACACACACACTCACATGCACATTTATACATACAGACACACTTGTGCAAGCCCACACATGCACACACACCATCACATTCATGCACGCATCCTCCCTCTTACGTGTATGCTCACACACACACACCATCACACTCATTTACACATTATTCCTCTCACCTGCATGCTCACACACACCCCATCACACTCATGCATGCATCCTCCCTTTCACATGCGTGCTCACACACACACCCCATCACACTCATGCATGCATCCTCCCTTTCACATGTGTGCTCACACACACCATCACACTCATGCATGCATCCTCCATCTCACACGCAGGCTCACACACACACACCATCACACTCATGCATGCATCCTCCATCTCACACGCATGCTCACACACACACACACCATCACACTCATTTACACATTCTTCCTCTCACCTGCATGCTCACACACACACTATCACACTCATGCATGCATCCTCCCTTTCACATGTGTGCTCACACACACACCATCACACTCATGCATGCATCCTCCCTTTCACATGTGTGCTCACACACACCATCACACTCATGCATGCATCCTCCATCTCACACGCATGCTCACACACACACACACCATCACACTCATGCATGCATCCTCCATCTCACACGCATGCTCACACACACACACACCATCACATTCATGCATGCATCCTCCATCTCACACGCAGGCTCACACACACACCATCACATTCATGCATGCATCCTCCATCTCACACGCAGGCTCACACACACACACACCATCACATTCATGCATGCATCCTCCATCTCACACGCAGGCTCACACACACACCATCACACTCATGCATGCATCCTCCATCTCACACACAGGCTCACACACACACACCATCACACTCATGCATGCATCCTCCATCTCACACACAGGCTCACACACACACATACCATCACACTCATGCATGCATCCTCCATCTCACACACAAGCTCACACACACACACCATCACACTCATGCATGCATCCTCCATCTCACACGCAGGCTCACACACACACCATCACACTCATGCATGCATCCTCCATCTCACACGCAGGTTCACACACACACCATCACACTCATGCATGCATCCTCCATCTCACACGCATGCTCAGACACACACACATCACACTCATGCATGCATTCTCCATCTCACACGCATGCTCACACACACATAATCACACTCATGCATGCATCCTCCCTTTTACATGCATGCTCACACACACACACCATCACAGCCATGCACACATCCTCCTTCTCACACACATGCTTACACACACTATCACACTCATGCACATCCTCCTTCTCACTTGCATGCACACACACACACCAGGAATCTAGTCCCACAACTGCTACTTGCCTCTGTGGCCCTACCACCATCGGGATTCCATGAATCAATGGCCCCCATCCCATTCTGCCTCTCTCCTTCCCACATCATGAATGATACCTGTTTACCCTTCATAACAGGACTGGTACCCATTTCACTTACACAACACTTTGCCCAAGTCACTGAAGGTTTTCTGTCTGTGGAAAAACAAAGGAAACCTACTTTTGAAAATTGCAGATGGTGGAGAGTCACCACAAAAATGAAAGTCTGAGTTTTCTCTAGTACAAAGCAACGGTGCAGTCACGCATTCCGGAATAATCAGCCCTTTACAGGATTTGGGTGGGAAACTAATAACATTAGCGTCCAGGATCATTGTATAGTTCATGACACGTCGCCCTCGTCTGTTTCCCTTTGGGAGCACTCACCAAGCTGATAGCGTGCGGTCACTGCCCATCCAGGTGGCACCTACAGACCCCCAGGCTCTCACCCCATCACTGCCCATGAAGTCCTATTCCATGTTCAAGGTGAAGCCAAGTGTAATTTTATTTCCTAGTCCCACCCCCAGTCCCATGAGAATCAATCTTCCTTCTTCTTTGGTTCTTAACAGGCTTCACAAACTCAATTCTACAAAATGGAATGCATCAGCTCCCTAAACCAGGGGCTTCTCAGAGCTTCCAGACCCCTGTGCCCCATCCTGAAATGGAGGATCATCAACACCATCCCTTCCCCCTCATGCCCAGTCCCCCCCAAGCCCATCGGTGCTGTCCAGTCCACCTGCATTCATTCACCTCCGCCTGCTCTGGCCCAGCCCCACTGTCCTCTGGTACCCGGATCCATGTGGCAGCCTCTTCGGCAGCCTCCACAAACCCGTTCTTAGGCAGAGAAGTCCAAGGCTGTGTTCACAGCCTCCCCAGCTTCAAATCTCATTCATTTCTTCCACACATTTTTATCGATCACCTACAATGTGCCCAGCACCCTGGGGACAGATCAATGAACAAAACGGGACAAAAATCCATGTCCTCAAAGAGCTAACGTTCCGAGGCAGGGGGATGGGTGGGCAGAAGGCAGGTGATGACTAACAATGTAACTAACAGCAGGTTATGTTGACCTTCAGCTAAAACGCGCTGAGGGCTCTGGGTGGAGGCAGAGCTGGGTGGCGGTGTAGGCGTATTGCCCAGGGAGAAGAGCGTCCAGGCCGGGCACAGCCTGGCAGAGGCTGTGAGGCTGGACTGTGGAGGTATGAGCGGTGTGGCAGAGGAGCTCTCTGGAGGCTGGAGGCCAGAGATGAGCGGAGGATGATGAGGAGGTCGGGGGAGCTCATCCCACAGGCTGGGCTCTGATTCTGAGGGTGGGAAGTGGAGTGGGTTTGGAGGTGTGTCGAGAACAGGCCTGGGGGAGGCAAAACAGGAAGACTTTGGCGGGGGCTCCTGGGCATGGCTGGGCCCAGCGAGGCCCCGTGGGGGAGTGACAGCCTCTGCATAGAATCTGCTGACATGGCCAAGAGAGGACTCTGGCAGCACCCCATGTTTTGTGGCCACTGCAGTGAAAAGACACAGCAGTTCTTCACTGAGACCTGGTGTCGCTGGGGAGATCAGGACCCTCGCTGAGTTTTCAGCCAGGCAAGTGTGGGTGTCTGTCCACCACCGAGGCAGAGGTATTGAGTAAACTGAGGGGTATTGCTAGAGACACCAAAAGTGGTCAGCGGAGGACAGCGTGAGTCCCCAGCTGTGACTTGCCCATTGCCCCAGCACTGGACCGAGACAAGCCCTCTCTGTGTTACACTTTCTACCGTAAACCCCACTCACCTTCTCCATCCTCTCCCTGGGCCCACCCCCCCACCCCAGGGAAGTTCTCCCACGCAGCAGGCTTAGCTCCTCTGTCCAGGGCGGCCTCAGCTCTGACGCTGCCTCCATAGGACCACACCGTTGGTCACCACTTACTGTAAGAAGCCACGCCAGAGCAGGAGCCACGTCTGTTTGCTTTTCTTTATATCCTCCCACCAGGCACGAGGCCTGGCCCAGAGGAGCTGAGCAATAAACACAGTGGCTAGTGACTGCGATGAGGAACCTGCGGCAAATGTCTCTTCCCAAGATCCATGAAACTCAGGAAAGTCCCTTGCTAGGCTCAAAACAGGCATCGAAATGTTCCCTCCCTGATGGGAAACTGACTTGCAGATGGGTGATTTCTAGGCCTGCACGCAGCAGAACGGGGCAGAGGGACGCAATGTGAGGGGTACCATGATGATTTTCATAATTTCAGGATGGCCGCACAGTTTTCACTCCATACCTCCAAATGCTGCTGCTTGCGCCCCGTCCTGTCTCTACTCTGCAGACTTCTTTCCCATTTGAAGCCCGAGTTTGTCCCACAGAAGGGGCTCCCCACATGACCACAGGGTTCAGGAGGCTGTGATTTGGGGTTTGCCCTGCCCTGTTTACAGGGTCGCTCTGCCTCCGGTCTCAAAGGTCGGCGTCTCCTGCCAGCTCTCACTCTGTTTTAAACTTTGTTTCTTGGAGCCCAAGGAGTTTGAGCAGGCATAGGGAGAAAAGGGGAAACTGAGGCCAGTCTCTGCGCCCCTTCATCCTATTTCAGCCAGAACAATTTTTCCGATGTTTTTGTTTTTAGATAGAGGTGGCCCAAGTCAGCTTTTACTTGAAAAGGGATCTTTCTGTTTTAAAATAAAAAGTTGGAAACCACTTTCCTAGAGCTTGGAGGCCCACTCTCCATGACTGAATCTGAGGCTGGAAGCTGCCTCCTGAGGCCAGCTAGGCTCTCCTTGTCCACAGAGTCGTGCCATGCTCATCCTGTCCCATACTGAGGGACCCAACTCCATTCCAGAGACAGACTTGCCCAAGTCAAGAAAGCCACACGCACAGGAGACTCACTGCTGCATCTCACAATCAATAGCTTACTCACCCCCTGTGAACTGTCCCTCAGCAGGAGATGGGTAAGCAGGGGGCCATTGTCCCAGCCACACCATGGATGGGAAAGTGGGGCCTCCCAAGAGAAAGGGGACACAGAAATTGAAAGACGTCCAGGATACGTCATGACATGGAAAAAGCAAGCCGCAGAACAGTTGGTAAATTCCAGTTCCATTTTGCTAAGGAAAAACAACGTCTGTCGGTGAGTGTGTATCTATACAAATAATCTGTCTCTATAATTAAACCCCGAAAGAGTTTACACACCAAACTACTGATTCCAATTGTCTCTGAGACAGAAAAAAGGGTGACTATTTACTTCTTAAGTCATAATCTTCCATATTGGAAATTTCTGACTTTTTTGGTAATTGAAAATTGATAATAAACATTTTAAAAGTCAGTGTTTTCAAAGATAGGAGTCAGTTTTTGAAGTTTCCCAGGGAAACTTATTTTGAACTGTTAAATTTAATAAGATTATGGGGCAAGGCCTTGGGAAAAAAGTACAAGTCTATAAAAATCAAGCTTATTTTTTGCTCATATCCTTGGTACAGAACTGTTCTGTGAGTTGGGAAGCAAAGCAATTCTGCTCTCACTTCCAAAATATGCACTACTTATCTCTGAATAACATCAGAAGCACGTTCATATTTGTGTTCATGTAAGAGGCTGGATTTCATGTTGTCAGGAATATAGAACTTGTATTTGTGACTATAACCCTGAACAGACACAGCTTCTATGATGTACTATGCTCATAGTTGAAAAGAAAATTCCATTATTTGAATCTACTGCTCATTCTCAAAACGTTTTAAAGGCACTATTTACTCACATGTTGTCGGGATAGAATTTGACTTGACTTCTGATGTTGCACTTTCTTTATGTTGTGCAGGTTTTTGGATGTAATTAATTTTCTGTTTTATTTCATTTTTTTGAGAGAAAGAAAAGCAGGTAACAAGGATAAGTAGGCTATGTATCTGAATATAAGTAGAGACAAATGATGTGTCTTTAAAGTCTCTTTCTCTCTCTACGAAAATGGGGTAAGTCTGTGGTTGCAGCATAATTGATGAAGGACATTGGATCACTGCAGCCTTTTTTTGAGACTCTAAAGATACAGATAGGAAAAAAACTGAGATGTGTCAGGCAAAGAAAGTAGGTTTGTAAAATGTGTGACAGTAATTTGCTAAAATCTCTTTCGAGTCTTCATTTCTTCCTTTTGCTTTGGTTTCATTTTAATTTTTCTTCCTGAGGATAATTGAGAAAATATATTTACTCCTAAATTGTGAACAAGGGCTGTAACATAGTGATCTATCTTAAATCCTTTTTGGACTGAGGAGAGGGATGACTAAACACATCCTTTAGGTCCAGCATGAGCCGTGTAGAGGAGCCTGTTGGAAATGTGCATAAGCACATCTGTGGCTTGGCCTTACCTTTTGTTCTTGGATCCATCCTTGTGACTCTGTTCTCCAAATCTTCCTGGGACTGTAACCGCCACACAGGGGGACCACATGGGAGGGGCTCATAGGAGAGCAGGAAGCACCATATGGCAACTTGGAAAGTTTATGGCAGGGTGGGTGAGGAAATTTCCACTTGAGGTCAATGGTGCAACTGATTTTCAGGCCCATCGGCAAGGACCTCAGAAGACAGCTGTTCCTGCTGCTGCTTCCAAGGGTCCATATGGGCTCATAATAAATTCTAACGTGGCTTTTCCTTGGAACATATATGCCTGAGATTCCTCATGAAGTTGTCGATGAAGTCGTCTCCTCCCCAGCTTGATTGAATAGCTGAGTCTGAAGATTAAAACGGGGGGGCCCATTTTCAACTAATGAGTAGTCAGAAAGTTTAGGTACCTGCTCTAAGGAAATAGCTGGCATGTGTTAGCTTTAGAGAGAGAAGCTACTATCTTAGCTATCCACCTATCCATCCATCCATCATCCATCCATCATCCATCCATCCATCATCCATCCATCATCCATCCATCCATCATCCATCCATCCATCATCCATCCATCCATATCCATCCGTCCATCCATCCATCCATCATCCATCTACATCCACCTATCATTTAGCTGTCTTATGACAGTATTGACTTAAAAAGACATTCCATAGAAGCTCTCTTATTATGAAAAGAAAATATTGAGTGAGATGGTACCATTTTTGAGAATTAACATCTACAGTGATGCTGAAAGTATACATGACATAAATTAGTATAGAAATTGGAAACCTTTCACAGTTGGAGTTCCAAGTCTTCATAAGTGTAGTGGTGGAGCCAATATGCTGCAAAGCTTGCAGAACACTCAGTATTTCTGGCAGGTGACAGAATGGGGGCTGGGGAAAGCCACCCTGACCCCTCTCCCCTTCACGGAAGTTTCCTTTTAAAATATACCACCCCCCTCCACTATATATAAGTGAAAGAAAAGTTGTGTTCCACCCTCAATTTCCCCCCTTTTTTCCCTTTTCCCCCAGGTGAATAGGATGGCCTGTGTTTTCCAGGCTTTTGCAAGCAGTCTTTTTAAAGTTGTACCTGGGTCTTTGTGAGGCTAGGAAAGCAGGCAGAGAGCTCAGACATGATCCCATTTTTTAACCCCTAACAGGCCCAAGGAAACAATCTGAAAGGGTTTGGGGGCTGTCTTAGTCCCTTTCATGCTGCTATAACAGAATACCACAGGCTGGGTCATTTATACAGAAAACAAATGTATTTCTCATAATTCTGGAAGTTGGGAAGTCCACTACCTAGGTGCTGGCATCTGGCAAGGGCCTTCTTGATGAGACATTCTGTGACAGAAAATGCAAAAGGAGTGTGTTTGAGAGAGAAGGGAAGAGGGCTGAACATGTCCGTTTACTGGGAACCCACTCCCATGATAACAGCATTAATGGGCTTTGCCTTCATGACCTAAGCACCACTTAGAGGCCCTGCCTCTCCACTGTGTTGCATTGGGGTTTAAGTTTCCAACACATGAACTTTGGGGGACACATTCAAATCATAGTAGAGAGGGTGGTGGTGACAAAAAATAACGTCTGCCCAAGATGAGTAATGTACCAGCTCCTAGATAGCTGAGGAAATAGCTGGAATGTGTTAGCTTCAGAGAGGGAAGCTACTATCTTAGCTATCCACGTATCAATCCAGCCATCATCCATCCATCATCCATCATCCATCTATCCATCATCCATCCATCATCCATCCATATCAATCCATCCATCATCCATCCATCATCCATCATCCATCCATCCATCATCCATCCATCCATCATCCATCCATCATCCATCCATATCAATCCATCCATCATCCATTCATCATCCATCATCCATCCATCCATCCATCCATCCATCATCCATCCATATCAATCCATCCATCCTTTAGAACAACTAAAGGGAAATAAGTGATTGAATAGGAAGATTTTCAGCTGTGTAGTGTAGGAAGGCCTCCATTGTCCAAGGGGAATGTGATGGCATTCAAGATCTTGCCAATTTTGTTCTTAGGAGGATGTTTGTATTCTTCCAGATGCTTCTCATGACGTTGAACTTGGGAGTGTGTGTGTTTCACCAATTGGTACCAGATTGATGTTTGGAAGAGACACCCATGGGTGAGGAGATGTGGGTGCCTCCTGGCGAGAACCCACACCAGCCCAGACTATTCTGGCACCAAGGGGAACATCCTGAACGGGAAACCCCAGCAGGGGAAGGTGCTGCTGGTGAGAACTGCATTGTCTCTGGGGCAACTTTCTGGGCAAGAAGTGGGATTAAGCCTGCTGAGGTCTTGGCCTCTTTTAGTGCTGTTCTCTGAATTAGCCAGGGTTCTCTAGAGGGACGGAACTAATAGGATAGATGTATATATGAGGGAGTTTATTAAAGAGAACTGACTCACAGCAGGCCGTCTGCAAGCTGAGTAGCCGGGAAGCTAGTCCAATTCCTAAAACCTCAAAAGTAGGGAAGCTGACAGTGCAGCCTTCAGTCTGTGGCCAAAGGCCCAGGAGTCCCTGGCAAACCACTTGTGTACGTCCGAGAGTCCAAAAGCTGAAGAACTTGGAGTCTGATGTTTGAGGACAGGTAGCATCCAGCATGAGAGAAAGATGAAGATGGGAAGACTCAGCAAGTCTGCTCTTTCCATCTTCTCCTGCTTGCTTTATTCCAGCCATGCTGGCAGCTGATTAGATAGCACCCACCCAGACTGAGGGTGGATCTGCTCCTCCTAGATTGAGATTTGGAAGAGACACCTATGGGTGAGGAGATATGGGTGCCTCCTGGTGAGAACCCACACCAACCCAGACTGTTCTTCTAGCACCAAGGGGAACATCCCACACGGGAAATCCCAGCAGGGGAAGGTGCTGCTGGTGAGAACCACATTGTCTCTGGGGCAACTTTCTGGGCAAGAAAGTTGCCCAGACTCAAATGTTAATCTCCTTTGGCAACACCTCACAGACACACCCAGGAACAATCCTTTGCATCCGTCAATCCAATCGAGTTGACATTTAATATCAACCATCACTTTCCCCTTGGACTGTGGAGGCCTTCCCACACTACACAGTTGAAAATCTTCCTGTTCAACCACTTATTTCCCTCTGGTTGTTCTAAACCCTTCAAGAAAATCTTATTCAACATCACATGGTCTAGAGGATGAAGGGCTAGGGCTGAAAAGGCAGGGCGCCCAGGCCACTGTCATCCTCTGCTCTGCTGGGTACCAAAATGAGGACATGGATTCTGGAGAAGAGGAGGAGGAAGGGGCAGCAGCCATGGGGGTGTGGGGGCAGCCCCTGGAAGGTGACTGGATTTCATGTTTGGAGTGGAACCCACCTAAGATGTCTTCAGTCGACTCATAAGGAACCCCAACAAGTCAGTTGGCAGCTGTAAATAACATACAATGCTGAGCAAACTGCTGAAATGGGCAGCGGAGTCATCAATTTAAAATCTTGGAGAGGGAGACGTGCTGATACACGGTTGGCGGAACAAGTCACTGAGGTGCATCTTAACAAAGGGACCACATTTCTGGCGATGTGATAATGATCTTAGTGGATAACAGGAAGGAAGTGAACTAGGCACCTTTCTGCCTCTTTTAAGCACTTAAGCCTCTCCATAAAAATCTAGCTTGGGGAAAACCAGCTTATTTTATATCCACATATTGTAGTTCTATTGGCTCTTATGGTTTTCCTGGTGAAAGCATATACCAAGTGATTATTAATAGCTCAATGTCAAGTCAGGAGGAGGTATTAATCTAAAGAAAGCACTTTTCTCAATTGCTACCAGCTTTGGAGATTGAAATTGACATGAAGCCTTCTAATTCCTTGGAAGAAACAAATGGAAATCTATAAAAGAAGGTTTATTGGGGACCAAACAAAGAAATTGGTTGGGAAAGAAAAACTAAAACTGTAAATGAAAAATAGTGGAGACCTACATTTTCATGGGCAAGAGTATGCCATGGAGGAGGATGAGGAGCAGCCACAGATCCTTTGTGGACGCCTGATGCAACAGGATTGGAGTTTACCACTCATTCACGAGGGACGGTGAAGTCTTTAGCAGCCACAGATGGGTGCTGTTGTCATGGACATCAGCTCTAACCTGAAGTCTTCTTGATGGAGCTTCGCCAGTTCATGGATGGGACTTGTCCGTGTTAATAACACAGCACAGGTGGGCTGCTTCCTCTGCTCACAAAAGGAGGATACCTGGGGTCAACCTGGCAAAGTTTACTGATCAGGGAAGGTAGACTGGTGTTTTCCTGAGGTCTGGGATGGAATTCTGCTGGTTCAGGAATGATTTGGGAGCAGTGAGGCAGGAGGGGACTGTCAGAGGCAGGAATAGGCCTCCTGAGACCAGGGGGTCTTTGAGTGAGGATTTTACAGACGCTTAGGTGTTACTGTGGCCATTTGAATAATGAAAACTGAGATCACAAGGACATCCATACTCCTCTTTCACCTCTGTGCCTCTCCACATGCTGGGATATTCTTCCCACCTCCTCCACCAGGCAGGGGCCCACTCATCCTTCAGGGTCCTTCACATTTCTCCCTTTCCCCTTCTCTTCTGAGAAGACCCCTGGTCCCTTTCTCTACACTCCCCTTAGCCTTGGCACATAGCTTCGTCATTGTGGACACAATCAGCACATGTCCTTCCCCGAGGCTGTGAGGGGACCCCCATGTCCCCACCACTCAGCTTAGTGCCTGGTGGGTGTCAATGAGTGACCTCTGATCAGCATGGCATTCTCACAGTTCCCTTACCATCTAGGAATAAGGAGAGCTTAGAGATGAATGCAAAGAAGAGTCATGAGGCTAGTAAGTGGATTGGGTCAGGGATGGACTGGAGGACGACCCAGGAAGAAAAGCATGTGTGTCAGAAGGGGGTGATCTGGTTTAGATTGGAAGGGCAGGTATTTTTACCTGTTTAGTTCACTTGTATATGCCCAGTGCCTGGCACATTACAAGTGCCCAATGAATGTTTTGAATGGATATGTCCAACTTACCCTTCAGAATAAAGAGTTTAAGTTGAGTGTGATGAAGGATTTCCTTGCCACAATTATTTCTGGGCTCTGGAAATGATCATGAAATTCTGTCTCTGAAGAAAGTCAAGTCCCTGGAGGCAGACCCTGCTTAATAAACATTTCCTGAGGGCTAGAAAGGAAATAGTTTCTTAAACTTCGGGGCACTCAGTGTGTACAGCTCTGTCTCCCCAAGCTGGCTAACCATGAGAACTCCCACAGAAGCTTTTCAAAATGCAAATATGCAGGCTCTATCCCAAACCTCCTTAATCAGTATCTCTAAGGATGACTCCAGAGTCAGTATTTTTTTTAAGAAAAGCTTCTCATGCCATTCTGATGATCAGCTATGTTGGTTTGCCAAATTTTGGTACAGAAAAATAATCATCTAGGACATTTTGCAAATTATCCAGTGCTAATCTGACCAACTAATACAAATATGCTTTTGGTATAGTTCTTCATGGCCGGGGGCCAATGTTACACTAGTAAACTGAGGCATGGCCAGCTAGAAGTGAGTGAAAAATGTCCGTTTCACAAATCTATCCTTCAGTCTGCCAAATACTCCAGAAAGTGCATATTAATTCCCAATACAGAGGACTCCCCTCTACAAAAGCAAACATTGCATTTCAGGGAGAGTCAGCTGTTTTATAATACACCTAGATTCATTCCCCATGGCTGTAACAAATCACCACAAATTTGGCGGCTTAAAGCAACAACAGTTTATTCCCATACGTTCTGCAGGCCAGAGCCAAATCAGGTTCATGAGGTCATGGTGTCAGAGGGCTGGTTCCTTCTGCAGGCTCCAGGGAGAATTTCCTTCCCGCTTCTTCCAGTACCTGGTGGCTGCCCCTGTTCCTGGGCTTGTGGCCACCTCACTCCAAGCTCTGCCTTCGTGGTCACACCCCCTTCCCCCTACAAAGACACTCGTGATGACTTTTAGGGCCCAGCTGGACCATCTCAGAATCCTTACCTTAAATGCATCTGCAAAGTTCCTTTTGCTATAGAAGGCACCGTCCACAGTTTCCGGGATGAAGATGTGGGCATCTTGGCGGCGGGGTTGGGGGGTCATGATCAGCGACCACTCACCTTCCTCTGGGTGGATGAACCATGCAGACACTTGGCAAGTTACCTGCTCTCCTAAATGTAACTAAAATCAGCTTCGGGGAGTGAAGGGGCATTTTTGTTCAGAGAGAGAGAACTGAAGAGCAAGGAGAGCGAAGGATGTAGCTCCTGTGTCTGCCGGAGGCGAGTGAACCCCGGGTGGGGCCTGAGAAGCAGAGCAAGGCAGCCTGTGGATTGCAGGAAAGGGCAGGAAGGGCCGGGCAAGCTCCACCTGCTCCTGCGGGAGGCTTTGTGGGGAAAGGTTAAGGATTCCACACCTGCCCGGCCACCTCTGTGTCCAATCGTGAACACTTTGTTGTGGAGGAGACTTTTAGACATGTGTTAGTAATTAACACCATTGCTGTGACCTGTGCACAAAGACTGTGCCCATACTGAGGTCAAGTTCCCAAAAGGAAACACTCAGTTTTCACTTTGTTTATTTTATCGTTTTAACCTAAAGCCACGCTGTTCCGAGAAACTTTCTGCTCCTGCAAAGCAAGATTTCACTAACGCGAGCCTGAGAGTGTTTCTAAGCTTCACAGCTGCAACTATTAACTAGTGGACACTAGCAGATTACAAATCACCCGGAGCTTCTGGCAAGGTCTTGAAGGAAGGGGGTATTTTTTAAAGTACCTCAAGATTCCAGATAGAAAGTTCCTAAACTTAAATAACAGCATTTTTTAAAAATAGACATTCTTTTCCTTAAAGCACAAGTGAATTATGTTTTTGTGTTTGCCACCAAATGAAGTCATTTAAAATGAAACACTCTTTTGAGCTGCTCACACTTGGAATGAGCTTGTTCCCCTCCCCTGGGTGTGTGGGAACGGGTTCTTTCTTTGTGAGCCTTCCAATGGGAGAATGAGCCCTGTGACCTGTGGCAGGTGGCCAAGAGGAGGGCCCCAGGGATGGTGTCGCCCTGCAGGCTCTGGAGAGCACAGCAGGATCTCAAGCCACCCTCTCCCATTGGGGTCGAAAAGGAAAATGCTGGGGCGGTGACACCTGCAGCCTGTGCCCTGGGAGCCAGGCTCCCCTCCCTGCCAGCATATGCCTGGCTCTGCTGGCCTCTGCCCTTCAATGTGGGAGCCATGGTGCCGGCGTGGGGTCTGTGCCACAGCACAACTTCAGATGGAGAGACCTGGGGAAGAGCCAGCCTCGGAGGCTGACAACATACAAGACACATGGACTGCCGGTGGTCAGTGGTTCTCCTTGGCAGAAACACAGACTCCTGCATTTCTGAGCTTCTGAGCTTTGTATTTTGTTGGTTTTTGCTTTATTAAGTAGGATCAAATGCCCTCAAACTTCACAGGGGCCTGGAGGCAACAATGCATAGTACTGAAGGGCACAGGTGGTTCACGCCACACCGTCACCACCTAGTGCATGTGTGCCTCGGTTTCCCTGTTGTGGGTCAGATGTGGTCAGCTCTCAGGCACTGGGCACAGTACAGTCAGTGCCTGTGTTTGCTGTTCTTTCCATTGGGACAGAGACTGGGTCTTATTTGTTCCTGCATCCTTAGCACCAGATGCAGTGCCTGCAATCGTTGGTGCTCTAATGAGTGTTTATGGAGTGACTGTGTGACACTGCTTTCCTAACTAGAGCGCTCTGAGATTGATAGAGAGAGGATGACGCTTTGACGATTGCAGCTCAGAAAAATGCTGTGAGCGTTGACAGAGCTTGACTCTCCTGTTTAGGGATGAGCAGTATAAACTTATTCCATGGTTACATGGACAGTTATTCTCTTTACACGACACGATTACATGAGAATCATGAATTCAACCCAAACTACTGCAGCTGCTATGGGAGGGGCGAGGCAGTGCGGAGACGCACCAGCCCTGATTTGGCTCTGATGTGGGAGTACTGGACTCTGGGCCTCTCCTCCTGGCTGCCCCCTCTGCCCATCGCTCTGGCTCAGTTCTGCCCTGGGGAATCACTTGAAGGGAGCCCTCACACAAGGAGGGGTGGCCATGGCTCCAAGGCTGAGATATTCTGGGAGATTCTTGCAGTGCGAACAGGACTTGAGGGGAACCGGCTGCCCTCTGGCTCAGCAGGGGGGCTGTGGCAGCTAGAAAGCAGCCTTGCGGCCACACACCAAAGACAACAGCAGAGAGGGCCCTGGTGTGAGGTGTGACTCCTGCCTGAGACAAGCAACCAGAATCAAGGGAAGGGAGAATAGAAGAGGTGAGGCTGCAAGGGTCGCTAGGACCCTACGGAGAAGAATGACATTTGAGGGCTTAAGTGGTAACCATCTGCATCATTGAAAAGGAATTTTCACCAATAGCAGGGGTTTAGCAGAGCCTGCAGGGCCTCAGCAAGGCCCTGTGTGTTACAAATGAGTGTGACTCAGGAAGAGCAGGACTCTGCCTACGAGTGCTTTGTGAGTAGTTCAGAATGTTGTCTATACCTGAAAGAAAGAAAATCGTCTGCAAATACAGACAATTTGGCTTCCTCCTTTCCGATTTGAATATCCTTTATTTCTTTTTCTTGCCTGATTGCTCTGGCTAGAACTTCCAATACTATATTGAATAGGAGTGGTGAGAGAGGGCATCCTTGTCTAGTGCCAGATTTCAAAGGGAATGCTTCCAGTTTTTGCCCATTCAGTATGATATTGGCTGTTGGTTTGTCATAAATAGCTTTTATTATTTTGAGATACGTTCTGTCAATACCTAGTTTATTGAGGGTTTTTAGCATAAAGGGCTGTTGAATTCTGTCAAAGGCCTCCTCTGCATCAATTGAGATAATCATGTGGTTTTTGTCTTTGGTTCTGTTTACGTGGTGAATTACACTTATAGACTTGCGTATGTTGAACCAGCCTTGCATCCCCGGGATGAATCCTACTTGATCATGGTGGATAAGCTTTTTGATGTGCTGTTGCAATGGGTTTGCCAGTATTTTATTGAAGATTTTTACATCTATGTTCATCATGGATATTGGCCTGAAGTTTTCTTTTCTTGCTGAGTCTCTGCCAGGTTTTGGTATCAGGATGATGTTGGTCTCATAAAATGATTTGGGAAGGATTCCCTCTTTTTGGACTGTTTGGAATAGTTTCAGAAGGAATGGTACCAGCTCCTCTTTGTATGTCTGGTAGAATTCAGCTGTGAATCTGTCTGGACCTGGGCTTTTTTTGGGTGGTAGGCTCTTAATTGCTGCCTCAACTTCAGACCAGGTTATTGGTCTATTCAGGGTTTTGACTTCTTCCTGGTTTAGGCTTGGGAGGATGCAAGTGTCAATGAATTTATCCATTTCTCCTGAAACTGATAAGCAACTTCAGCAAAGTGTCAGGATACAAAATCAATGTGCAAAAATCACAAGCATTCCTATATACCAATAACAGACTTAAAGAGAGCCACATCAAGAATGAACTGCCATTCACAATTGCTACAAAGAGAATAAAATACCTGAGAATACAACTAACAAAGGATGTAAAGGACCTCTTCAAGGAGAACTACAAATCACTGCTCAACGAAATAAGAGAGGACACAAACAGATGGAGAAATATTCCATGTTCATGGTTAGGAAGAATCAATATCGTGAAAATGGCCATACTACCCAAAGTAATTTACAGATTCAATGCTATCCCCATCAAGCTACCAATGACCTTCTTCACAGAACTGGAAAAAACCACCTTAAACTTCATATGGAACCAAAAGAGAGCCTGCATAGCCAAGTCAATTCTAAGCCAAAAAAACAAAGCGGGAGTCATCACACTACTGGACTTCAAACTATACTACAAGGCTACAGTAATCAAAACATCATGGTACTGGTACCAAAACAGACATATAGACCAATGGAACAGAATAGAGGCCTCAGAGGCAACACCACACATCTACAACTATCTGATCTTTGACAAACCTGACAAAAACAAGCAATGGGGAAAGGATTCCCTGTTTAATAAACGGTGTTGAGAAAACTGGCTAGCCATGTGCAGAAAGCAGAAACTGGACCCCTTCCTGACACCTTACACTAAAATTAACTCCAGATGGATTAAAGACTTAAACATAAGACCTAACACCATAAAAATCCTAGAAGAAAACCTAGGCAAAACCATTCAGGACATAGGCATAGGCAAGGACTTCATGACCCAAACACCAAAAGCATTGGCAACAAAAGCCAAAATAGACAAATGGGACCTAATCAAACTCCACAGCTTCTGCACAGCGAAAGAAACAGTCATTAGAGTGAATCGGCAACCAACAGAATGGGAAAAGATTTTTGCAATCTACCCATCTGACAAAGGGCTGATATCCAGAATTTACAAAGAACTAAAACAGATTTACAAGAAAAAAACAAGCCCATTCAAAAGTGGGCAAAGGACATGAACAGACACTTTACAAAAGAAGACATACATGAGGCCAACAAACATATGAAAAAATGCTCACCATCACTGGTCATTAGAGAAGTGCAAATCAAAACTACATTGAGATACCACCTCACGCCAGTTAGAATGGCAATCATTAAAAAATCTGGAGACAACAGATGCTGGAGAGGATGTGGAGAAATAGGAACAATTTTACACTGTTGGTGGGAGTGTAAATTAGTTCAACCATTGTGGAAGACAGTGTGGCGATTTCTCAAGGACCTAGAAATAGAAATTCCATTTGACCCAGCAATCCCATTACTGGGTATATATCCAAAGGATTATAAATCGTTCTACTATATGGACACATGCACACGAATGTTCATTGCAGCACAGTTTACAATAGCAAAGACCTGGAACCAACCCAAATGCCTATCGATGATAGACTGGACAGGGAAAATGTGGCACATATACACCATGGAATATTATGCAGCCATCAAAAATGATGAGTTTGTGTCCTTTGTAGGGACATGGATGAACCTGGAAACCATCATTCTCAGCAAACTGACACAAGAACAGAAAATCAAACACCACATGTTCTCACTCATAGGTGTGTGTTGAACAATGAGAACATATGGACACAGGGAGGGGAGCATCACACACTGGGGTCTGTCAGGGGGAAATGGGGAGGGACAGTGTGGGGTGGGGAGTTGGGGAGAGATAGCATGGGGAGCAATGCCAGATATAGGTGATGGGGAGGAAGGCAGCACATCACACTGCCATGTGTGCACCTATGCAACAATCTTGCATGTTCTTCACATGTACCCCAAAACCTAAAATGCAATTAAAAAAAAAAGAAAGAAAATCGTACCTTGGAGGGAAAAAATCTGTGATACACTGATGCTCTGCCCAACCAGGTCCCGGAATGATGGACCTCCACTGCCCAGCACACTCTGGATGGCACAAGCAATACTTAAAACTGGGATTTATAGAGGCTGCTTCCCCCAAACACCCCTCAACAGCCTGCCAGGGGCGTCTGTGAATTTCAGTCTCAATCCTGCTCTGGTGTCTATGAGCCTCTGTCTTTGAAACACTTTCAAAGGCTCCGTCTCTGCACCCTTCCTCCCCCTCCCTCCTGTCTTCTCTTTTTGGCATTTCTAAGGTGGGCTTGAATTAAACACCGTACAGAGCCCAAGAGGCCTGTGCAGCAGCCCCTCTGCCTCTCAGCATCTGTGGAGCACTGCTGGTTCTGTGTGCTGAGGCCACCGTCTCCGCGAGCACCCACTGAGTCCAGGAGCCTCCCAGCTCTGGGTGACAAAGGCGAAGAGACTGTCCTTGAGCTCCAGTACCTCCTGGTGTAACTCGGCTGAGCTGGGCCGTGCTTTAGGAAAATCTGTGACCCAGAAATGATTTCTCTCAACACTATGACCTCCCCCAGACCAGGAGCACACCCTTGGTTATAAAGCAGAAGGAAGATGAAGATGCTTTGTGTTTCTTGTTTTTGCTTTGCCCAAGCCAAAAGGTGCTGACATCAGTTACCCATGCGCTGCTCCTGTCCTTGGAACCATGCGTGAGACGGGGTGTTGTCATTCCTTCCTTCTAGTCTGTGCCAGCGCTTTGATCAGCGTGACACAGGAGAGCTCACTGGAATGCGGAGAGCTTAGGCTGGTGCGGTGGCTCATGCCTGTAATCCCAGCACTTTGGGAGGCTGAGGCGGGCAGATCACCTGAGGCCGGGAGTTTGAGACCAGCATGGCCAATATGGTGAAACCCCATCTCTACAAAAAAATACAAAAGTTAGCTGGGCATTGTGGCGCACACCTGTAATACCAGCTACTTGGGAGGCTGAGGCAGGAGAATCTCTTGAACCTGAGAGGTGGAGGTTGCAGTGAGCAGAGATTGTGCCATCGTACCACTGCACCCCAGCCTGGGTGATACAGCAAGACTGACTCAAAATAAAAAAAAAATAATAAAATGAGCAGAAGGAGAGGGTTCAGGATGTAAATACCTGTACACAGCCCGAAGAGCGTTCTCCAAAGCTGAAGATGCTCTCCGTCTGGGATGAAGTCGGCCTTTCGGGGGTTTAAATCCTCTTCCCACGGTTAATCCTTGGATGTTAATCCTCGAATCCTTCTGCTCATTCCAGGGGGAGGAGCTTCCTTGGACAAAAACCACTGGATGGTCGATGGCCTTCCCTTTGCAGGAATGGCGCCTGGGTTGTGTGTGAACACCCGTGCCTGTGCAGAGGATGGCCTGGAGCCACACTGCTTCCAGCCGGCCTAGCTGGGAGCAGGACCAGGGCTGCTAGGGCAGGCATCCCCCAGGGCTACAGAGGAGAACCAGGTCCTTCCCCACTGTCCCCGGGGCGATGAAAGCAGCAACCACAGCAGAGACTGGCTCCTAATTCTAGTTCTGTTTTCCTTCAAGGCCTTTGTGGACAGCTGAAAAAGAGGACTTGATGAGTCAGCAGAGGCGTTTCTGGTGCCGGTAGCTGGGAGTCGTTGCTCTGTTCCTCGTCCACTGCCCTCTGCGGGTCCAGGGTGAAGGGGAACAGCTCAGAGCCACCGAGATGAGGGTCCTGGGAAGGCCAGCGGGTATCCCAGTGTGAAGGCCCCTCAGGAGGAGGGGACCTGCCCTAGGGTGAGGACGAGACCAGGGCCCTGGGAAGGCCAAAAAGCCAAAAATGAGACCAAGTTGGGACAGATGGGGTGAGGAGGGGCACAGACCACTCGCTCCAGCCAAGACCTGTCTGTCCCCAGCCTTGGGGATGGACTCCCTCCTCACACAGAACCAGGGAACTCAGCTCTGAGCGTGGCTGAGAGAAACTGCCAGAGCTGCACCTGGCACCCCAACTCCTCAGTAAGCAGGGGGCACTGGAACACGGGGCCTGGCCCCACGCACCCTGAGTGCCAGCAGCTCTTGCCTCACTCTTCCTGGACAGGGATGAATTCGTGGTCAGCACTGCAGTGGCAGAGAGCTCCTGCCGCAGCGGGGGAGGCCGATCCAAGTCCCATGTTGGAAAACACTTTCAAAGCCTCTGCCTCTGCACCCTCCCTCCCCCCACCTCTCTTTCTTCCTCTCCTGGGTTCTCTGCTCACTTCAGTGGCCTGATGAGCTGCTCCCCTCTCCTCCCGGGTGAGCTTGTGAGACTGTCACGTGGCAACAGGCAGGAGCCCTGCAACCAAAGCTCTCATTAATCCTGACAAGGGGGGACCCGCCATGCAGTGCCCACTGTGGAAGAGAAAAGGCGTCCCGGGCGCACAGCTCGGTAACTGGATACCCTCCACAAAGGCTGGCCACCTGCGGAGAGTTACTTGAAGCTATTTGGGTCATCAATTAGATGAAATGGGGCATTATAGTCCAATGAATGGCAGACTCTGAATAGACAGAAAAACAGTTTTGCTGGAGCCCCGGAATGGATGGTACCCAGGGCCGGCATCTAGGCCACGCTTAGCTGTGGCAGGGTCCTCTCTGCCATGTCCCTGCTGGGTCATCCTTTCAGGACCTCAATTCTTCAATGTCTGGGAACTTGCTGCCCTTCCGGGAGGCGCACTGGCGTCTTTTCCCCCGTGCCTTCCGTTTCCACCCGTTCATCTCCTCTCACCACTGAGGTCCTGCAGAGCAATCCCCTTTCCTCCTCTGCGCTCGCTTGAAAGAAGCCACCGTGTAGGAGCCACGAAAGTGTGGGCTGTGGACACAGACCTCGGGCAGGAGCCCGGGTTTGCCATTTCCTAGCAAGTGACCACAGACAAGCGACTTCATCTCTCTGGGTCCCAGGCTCTGCACTTTAAAATGCGGATTCAGTACGTACCTACTTCCAGTCAAGGTCAGAGAGACAGAAAGTGCAGCGTGGATGCCGGAGCAGGGAGCGGGAGGGGCCCCGGGCCAGTGTCAGTTTTACAGGGTGGAGAGCGTTCTGGAGATGCACAGGGGTGAAGGTCGCACGGTGTCGTGAAGGTATTCGATACTGAAATGTACACTAAAATGATTAAGGCGGCACATTCTATTTCCAATATATTTTAGCACAAAACAGTCAATTTTAAAAAGGAGCAAAAGCCATAACATGTCTACTTGAAAAAGTTATGAGAATTAGAGACAACGTCTGTGAAGCGTGAGCAGGGGGCTGCCGTCTGCCACGTGGACACCCAGGCCGGACCAGGCACAAGGTTGGATCATAAAAATGCAAGGAGCGGCGGAGATGACCCCTTCCACGGTCCAGGGAAATGCAACAGCTTTCAGGCTGGAAGCGCCAACTGCTAGCACCAGGACGCAGTGTCCTTGGGTTTTTCTTCCAAGCTCAACCTGGTTACATTATTAATTGAGAATTCCAGTTCCACCCCCATGACCTCAGACTTCTGGTCAGCGTGTCATGGTGGATGGAGCTGAGATGGAGACCAGCCCCTCACAGAGTGGCCCTGCTCCAAACACATAAATATGCTCCATAAAATAACAAAACACGTGGAAATTCAGATCCCTGCTTGAAATTCCCTAGCGCCAGAATGAAGGCAACTCGAAGCCACAGCTGAGAACCAAGATGGGAACTCAGTGGACTGCGAAGCTCTCAGAGCTCTGCCTCTGCCTGCCTGGAGGAAGGAGTTGAGCCCGCAGGTGTCCTCTGTCCCCTGCCTCGTGCCCCACACTCAGCACAGAGCTGGGAGTTGTCATTCACGAGGGAGCTGGGAGGATCACCCCAACTATGAGAGTTGGAACAATCTGCCCATCTGACGGGGGCCACAGCTCAGAAGCGTCCCCTCCACTCTATGCCAGGCGTGGAAAAAGTGTTGGCAGATTTCTAGGCCAGTTGAAGGTGTGACCTCTGAATTCACACCACCTATGAGCTGAGAAAAGAACATGGGACACTGGCTCAGAAATGAGGAAACCTGGGGGCCCTGTGGATGTCCCACGCCCAGGGCAGGTGCACATCTGCATATGGAGGTAGCCTATGCTAAAGCCAAGTACTACACCTCACATAGGGAGCAAACTCCTGGGCCAGGGGCTGGATGTAGCAATGAGGCTAAAGCAATCTGGAAGCAATCGGGAAGAGATGTCAACAAAACTGTGCTTGAAGTCTTAGGAGAGAAGAGGGGATGAAAAAAGCACAGGCAAAATTAGGAAGGAACCAGCAGGAATTCTATGAAGAATCATGGTTGTGATGATGAAAACTCAACTGATGTGCCATACAATAAGCCAGCCGCCACTGAGAGCATAGGCCAGGCGGGAGGCAGGTCTGCAGAAGCCACCAGGAGTGTGGGATGGGTTGTGGAAGACAGATCTGCAGGGGCCACCAGGAGTGTGGGATGGGATGTGGAAGACAGATCTGCAGGGGCCACCAGGAGTGTGGGATGGGATGTGGAAGACAGATCTGCAGGGGCCACCAGGAGTGTGGGATGGGATGTGGAAGATAGGTCTGCAGAGGCTACCAGGAGCGTGGGACAGGACATGGCAAAGGGACCCGCAGGAGGGACACGGAGCAGCATGGAGCACAAAAGGAAAACTTCCAACACGTGCCCAGAGGAAATGTAAACTGGCTTAGACACCAACAAACCCACGGAGCTTCCTTCAGAGGGAAGGCGTGAGGGGAATGGGGGAGACAAAGTATTTGAAAAATTAAAGGCTAAACATTTTTAGAATTTTTTTTCTTTTTTTGAGACTGAGTCTTGCTCTGTCACCCAGGTTGGAGTGCAGTGGTGCAATCTCAGCTCACTGCAACCTCTGCCTCCCAAGTAGCTGGGATTACAGGTGCAGGCCACCATGCCTGGCTATTTTGTTTGTTTGTTTGTATTTTCAGTAGAGACAGGGTTTCACCATGTTGTCCAGACTGGTCTTCAACTCCTGGCCTCAGGTGATCCACCCACTTTGGCCTCTCAAAGTGCTGGAATTACAGGTGTGAGTCACTGTGCCCGGCCAAGTCTTAGAATTTAAGAAAGACTTAAGTCGTCATGTTGAAAAGCACATGATGTCCGAATCAGGAAAAACAGAAGCAGCCTCACACTTAGACTCATCATAACTACAAAATATGAAAGGTGAGCCTCAGAGGAAAATAGCACTTCTCTTACCGTGGAATGATAATGAGACAACACAGATTTCTCAGCAGCGATACAGGCTGAGCGTCCCTTATCCATGATGCTTAGCACCAGGACAGTTTCAGAGCTTGACGTCTTTTGGACTTTGGAATATTTGCATTATACTTACCCACTGAGCATCCCCAGTTAGAAAATCCAAAATCCTCCAGTGAAGATTTCTTTGAGCGTCATGTCAGCACTCATAAGTTTCAGATTTTGGAGCGTTTCAGATTCTTGGCTTAAAGATGTTCAACCTATATTAAACACATGCAAATAACATTTTTCTTTTTTAATGAGAGAAAATAACTCTCATCCTCAAATTTTATACTCAGCTAGTTTATCCTTCAAGAATGAGGGTAAAATAAAGGCACTCACAGTCTAAGATGTTCGCCAGGCCATGCCCTCTGAAAGAATGACCGATGGTGTATCCAGGAAGGGGACCGGATCCTGGGAGCACGGTGAGTGACAGGGGCACAGAGGGAAAAAGGAAGTCAATAATATATGGTAGGAGACGTAGATAAGTTTTAGCTCTTAAAAATGACTAAATTAGAGAAACTTAAGAACGAAATGGAGCTAAGTAAAGAATAATGTGGAAAGTGGGAGAGAATTTGGAGGAAGACATTCTAAGGGAGGGATTTTTTGCAGAAAATAGTAGAAATTTTCACTAGCTTTAATTTTGAGTGGGAGGAAGCAAATCCCAGAGAATTCAATGGAGACCTGTTCTCCAAAAGGAGGGAAAGACTTTTAGCTTAGCTAGGAAAATCTGAAGGAGCTAAGTTAAGAAATCCAAGTAAATTAGACTTGGGAGAAAAGCCAAGCTGTCACCCATTATCAAAATTAAAATGCCATCCTTTTCACGGCTTGTATGTCTTCTGCTTCGTCAAGAAATATCCAAATGGTTCTGACCACTTGGATGCCATTTTAGGGAAATGTGAGTTGTGTTTATTTAGCTTAGCTAAGGAGATTGGCAACAGGAGTGCTCATACTCCCAGTATTGTAGTGGTGGGCCGTGGGCTGCTCGCTAGATGCCATTTGAAGCTAGGAATCTGGCGGCGACTCACTAGGGGCCAATACCTGCCACCCAGGTGTAGGTAGGTATGGTGACCGTTGAGTAGGAAAAGGAGAAACAGCTGCGACATACACCTTATCAATAATCTTAGGTGGAATCGGTGATGAATAATAAATCACATACAAGAATTAATACATGCCAAATTGTCTTAAGCCTTTTTTAACATGACAATTTGGGAAGAAACCCGGAAACCAGAACCCCTGGACTGGAAAAGTCTGCTATTCCTGAAGTCTTTTCATCCAGAGCAGTTTGATCCAGCGCTATCGGGACAGAATATTCTAGAATGTTGAGCCTGCCCACAGGGGCAGGTATGTAGGGGCTTAACATTTAGAGGTTTTACAATTAGGAATGTATGTTAAAATAGAAATATAAACTGTAACTTTCTAACAAGGAGAGAAAGAGGAAAACGAGAAACCTTGATAAATTCAATTTTTGAAAGAGGAAATGATGAAGAAAGGAGCCAAATACAGAGCAAAGCAAATAGAAAACGTAATGCCACAGAAATCCTCACCGTCCCGGATGGAAGTCCCAGCCGACGCAGCAACGCAAGAAAAATAAATAAAAGTGTAAGTACCAGAGGAAAGAAAGAAAACCGCCATTATTTTTTGAATCATACAATTGTCTAAGTAGAAAACCCAAAAGAATTTGTTGTTCAGAAAACTCACTGAGTGAACCTGGAGGACATTACACTGAGTGAAATAAGCCAGGCACAGAAAGACAAACACTGCGCGACCTTCTTACATGTGGAATATAAAGAAGACTCTGAGAAGCGGAGAACAGAATCCGGAGTTAGGAGGGCTGGGGCCATGGGGAGATGTTGGTCAAAGAGTACAAAGTTTCAAATAGGATGGAAACATTTAAAACAAAACCCCAAATGATTAAAAAGAACAAATTAATTGTAATTTAGCAATTTTGCTAGAAGCCACAAGTGGTTAGAAAATGTAATTGAAAGAGTTGCCATTTATAATAATAACAAGAATAAAGTAGCAATAAATTTAAGACAAAATGTGGACATCCTTTATGCAGAAAATTACATTAATTTTGTAAAAGGATAGAAAGGAGCCGGGTAGCTCACATCTATAATCCCAGCACTTTGGGAGGCCAAGGCAGGTGGAGACCAGCCTGGCCAACATGGTGAAACCCTGTCTCTACTAAAAATACAAAAAATTAGCCAGGCATGGTGGCGGGTGCCTATAATCCCAGCTACTCAGGAGGCTGAGGCAGGAGAATTGCTTGAACAAGGGAGGTGAAAGTTGCAGTGAGCCAAGATCGTGCCATTGCACTCCAGCCTGGGCAACAAGAGCGAAACTCTGTCTCAAAAAAAAATTAAAAATAAAGATTTTAAAAAAGGATAGAAAAGAGACTTGGGTTAATGCAAAGACCTGCAACATGTATGTATTTGAAGACGTAATATTATAAACGTGTCAGTTTTTCATCATAGTTGCCACCGCTTTGTAAAAAAATCACCCAAACTTACATAAAAGCAACCGATTTTTATTATGCTCACAGATTCCGGAAGTCAGAGTCTGGAAAGCCTGCGGTGGGCACGCCCTCCTTCTATGTTTGAGTCTAGAACAGATGAGGCAGGAGCATCCGCTTCCAGCATGGCCTCTTCCCTCCCCGGGCTGCTCCCTGGCCTCAGCTAACTTAGCTCAGCGGGGAATGTGGCCTGAGCATCTACGTGTGATCTCATTATGTGGCTTGGGCTTCGCACGGAAGCCACTGGGTTCGAAGAGGGAGCTTGCCGGATGATACTTGATTCCAAATGAGAAGGTTCTTGGTCTGCGTGGAGCAAGAATTGTCTTATTATTGATACTTCATCTCTATGATCCAAAGAAAAATCAAGCAGTCCTAGACAGCAAAAGAGAATGCCCTAGTTATACCACTCCCAAGTAGGTGGTGGTGAGGGAGGGAGTTTTGGGTGGGAGTTTCGTTTCGTTTTATTTTTTTGAGATGGAGTTTTGTTCTTGTCACTCAGGCTGGAGTGCAATGGTGTGATCTTGGTTCACCGCAACCTCTACCTCCCGGGTTCAAACGATTCTCCTGCCTCAGCTTCCCAAGTAGCTGGGATTACAGGCATGCACCACCATGCCTGGCTAATTTTGTATTTTTAGTAGAGATAGGGTTTCTCCTTGTTGGTCAGGCTGGTCTCGAACTCCTGACCTCAAGTGATCCACCCGCCTAGGCCTCCCAAAATGCTGGGATTACAGGTGCGAGCCACCACACCCAGATGACCTCAATTTCTTTGCCTGTAAAATGGAGATAAAAAGTAATACAGATTTCATAGAGTTGTTGTGCGGATTAAGTGGGCTAATGCATGTTAAATGCTTAGCATAGCAGCTGGCACACAGCAAGTGCTATGTAAGTAGGGACTGCTATTATCTTCCACACCACAGGATTGCCACAGCCAGAAGCAGCAGTTTGAAAAGCGCCATTCAGTTTCTGTTCTTCGATTGTCGCTCCACTGGAATGTCCTTCCCCCTTTTACCTGGTGGACTCTCACACGTGCCTCAAGGCTCAGTTCAAATACTGCACACCTTCCTCTGGGAAGCCTCTCAGAGCTCATGCAATCCGAGTCAGCCCCACCTGCCTTTATGATCTCAAAGACGTTTTTGTATCTCTTCACTGCAGCTTTGTCACACTTGTAACTCACGTAGGGATTTTTGGGGTGTCCCTCTTGCTTTTACTCCAGTCCCATTTGTAGGTTGGACTAAGTGAAGCAGAGACTGTTCGGTTGGACTTCAATGGCCATTCTCTTCTTCCTTAATACCAGAATCCTAATTTTATTTGGAGGGTTGGTACAGCCTTTTTGCCCTTCCCCCTTCTTTCTAGCTTTCTGGAAGGCAGATGTGATGACTGGAGCTCCAGCAGCCATGTTGGATAAAGAGGTTTCCTTAAGTATGGAAGCCACTGCTTAGATAGTGGAGCAGAAAACTTGAAGGAGTCTGGATCTTATCATGGACCTGCCATATCAGCCTTGGACTGCCTTTACATGAGAGAGGAATACACATGCCATTTAAGCCACTATTATTTTGGATATTTCTGTTATACATAGCCTAAGTGGAATCTTAACTGATAGACTTAGCATATCCTTGCAACTCAAAATGCCCTCCACAAACTCCAGAAGCATGGAAAAGTCGTGTCAATTTTATGAATACGTCTGAAAAGATGGAGAAGGATATTATATTGCAAACCACATTTCTAAAATCCGTTAAAAAATGTTTCTGTTCTTTCTCCAGGATACTCTTCCCTAGGGCAGCTGTTTAATTCCTATTATTTCCCTCTATGATCCTCCAAATCTCCTCTTAAGCAGAAGCAACCACTTTCTTCCCAAGATATCTTCAAAGTTTTGTCAACTTGCACACTCTAGCCAAGCAGTCTGCCGAGCAAGACAAGACCACCAGTTGCTCACCAAGTATGTTCCATGGGGTCTCAAGTTATTCTGCCACACTTTCTGTTATAAGTAATTGCTCACACCTTCCTGGATGCTTCACCTCCTTCCCCTCTACTCCATATGGTGGGGTCCTGGAGCGCCCAGAACTGCTTCTTGCACCTTCGTATCCTGTTACCTGGCGCTGTTGGACGAAGGGTTTGTAGAGTTCGACCCGACAACCCCTAGTCCTCTTTCCTGTGGTTACACTCCCCATCACAAACCCCAGAGTAAATCAAGTCTTGGATCTCTTTGGCAAATAAAGAATCTGGCTGAATGAAGGATATGCTCTGAGCCGCCGGGAGTCTCCACTCCTCTGACCTTGGGGGCTGGATTTTCCCTCCTTTTTGGTTTCTTTCTAAGTAGGGTGCAGGACAGGGAGGACCAACTTCAACTGGTCTGTTAGCTACAAAGTTCAAAGCAAATGTGCATCTAGGCTCCTGTGTTTCTGCGGGCTCTGCTCCTTGCTTTCACTGGCTTTATCCCAAGCTTATTGGGCAATTATTTTTGGCTCATACAGTGAATGGCTTTCAGTCAATTTCTTCTGTTTTAAGTGCTTAATGTAGGGCTCATCCTCATGTACTATAATATTCAGAATATTATTGGAAAGTGTTTCTTGTTAATGAATCTTTGTGTTCCACTTTCCTGTTCATGGGTGCTATGTGTGGTCTATCTGCTCACTTTGGTGAAGAACTCTAAGTGGGTTCCCTACTGAGGAGCTGCTTCTCAGATCCTGCATATGAAAAATACTGTCCTAGAATTTCCACAATATTTCACGTAACCAGAGTCTTTAAAGATGGGTGGTCAGCAGTGGGGGTGAGGAGAACCCTGGCCGAGGCTGCCTGCACTGCCCTCGTAAGCCAAGGTCAGAGGCTCCTGCTGGTAGCTGGGGAGAGGTTGCTGCACCTGGGCCTGGGGCAGGTGCACTCAGCCTTGCGGCAGACACACGGGACACTCAGGCTCATTCCACATCCTCTCTATGTCCCCGTCCCTCTATATGGTTTTTTATGACTGCTGTTGCAAATTACCACAAACATATTGACTTAAAACAATGCAGGTTATGCCCTTACAGTCCTGGAGGAATCTAAAGTGGGTCTTATGAGCTGAAACCAAGGTGATGGCAGAATTGCATTCCTCCACAGGCTGCAGGGGGTTATCTGTGAACCTTGCATTTTCCAGCTCCCAGAGGCTGCCTGCCCTCCTTTGCCCACGGACCACCCCTCCAACCCTCAGTGCCAGAAGCGCTCCTTCTTGCTGGCTCCCTCCCTCGGATCTCTGCTTCTGTTGTCTCAGCTCCTTTTCTGGCTCTCCTCCCTCCCTCTGTCCTTAGAAGGACACTTTAGAGGACATGTGCCCACCCAAATATTTCAAAATACTGTTCTCACATCAGGACCCATTACTTATCAGTACCTGATGCCGTGTAAGGCAACATGGTTGTGGTTTCCGGGAACTGGGATGTGCAGCCTCCCTGTGGGGGCCGTTATTCTGTCTGCTACGCCTTCCCAGTGCTGCGGGACCCTCAAAGGCAAGGCCTGTGCTGACCCCTCTAGAATGCCCCAGCCCCCAGCCAACATTGCACTCCATCTATAATGGCTGGTCAATTTTTAATTGATTGAGTCTGATCAGAAGCTTCCTTTGGCTCGATCATTGATTTCCCCACACAGAATGACAGTTGCGCTGTTTTGGAGAACCCATGCACCCCCTTCACATTTTTTTGTTTGTTTTTATTTTGACTTGTCTATTATCCTCTTGCAAGTCATTTTTCATGTTCGTCGATTGCATAAGAATCCTTCCAGAACTTACGAGAGGAAAAGGAAGAGGAGAGCCACTAAGCACAGGGAAATGTTTCTTCTGGCTCCATTCCCCAAGTGCAGCTGTGCTGGAGGGAAAGGAGGTTAAGTGGTAAATGGGGCTGTTTGGAACCGGTTCATCTGAAGCACGGAAATGTGCTAGGACTTTAAATAATCTCTGTGTCTGTTGGCTTTTTCTGCTTTTAGACTGGGTTCTTTAATATTCCTCTGCTCTTGCCTTTAAAAATAGCAACATTTACACGTATTCCATGGCTGGTAAAATAAGATAAGCTCAGAGGTTGTAGAAAATGGGAGTCTTCGGATTAGGAAGCAGAACGAAGTACAGCTTCACCTGCGTAGCTAATATTCTCAGCAGGAACGCATCCGCACTGTTCCGTGTCAAAGGTGAGACTTTCAAAGCCTAGGAAATTGCCTTTAAAGACAACACCAAACAGTCAATACTGTTTTTTTCTACATTAAAAATCGTTGCTTTCCCCTTAACTGATTTAGCTTAGTCACTTTAAACATTTATTATGGACTAAATATTTGTGTCCACCCCAAAATTCACATCAAAATCTAATCCCCAGTGTGGTAGTGTGAGGAGATGGAGCCTTTGGGAGTGATCATGAGGATGAGGCTCTCAGGAATGCCATTAGTGCCCTCATACAAGAGGCCCCCAGGCCAGGTGCTGTGGCACTTTGAGAAGCTGAGACGGGTGGATTGCTTGAGCCCAGGAGTTTGAGACCAGTCTGGGCAACATGACAAAACCCCATCTCTACAAAAAATACAAAAATTTGGCAGATGTGATAGTATGTGCCTGTAGTCCCGACTGCTCAGGAGCCTGAGGCAGGAAGAGTGCTTGAATCTAGGAGGTTGAGGCTACAGTGAGCCTGACCATACCACTGCACCCCAGCACGGATGACAGGGCAAGACCCTGCCTCTAAACAGACACACCAAAGGGGCCCCCAGAGAGCCCCTAAGCCTCCTCCTGCCATGTGAGGATGTGGCTGGAAGGCAGCAGACCACACCCTGGAGAAGCGTCCTCCCTAGAGCCTGGCCATGTGGGCACCCTGGCCTCAGACCTCCAGCCTCTGGAGCATGAGGAATAAATGCCCGTTGTCGAGTCTTGCTGTGTCACCCAGCCTGGAGTGCAGTGGCACAATCTCGGCTCACTGCATCCTCCACCTCCCGGGTTCAAGTGATTCTCCTGCCTCAGCTGCCTGAGTAACTGGGATTACCTGCCACCAGGCTGGGCTAATTTTTGTATTTTTGGTAGAGACAGGGTTTTGCCATGTTGACTAGACTGGTCTCAAACTCCTGACCTCAAGTGATCTGGCTGCCTCAGCCTCCCAAAGTACTGGGATTACAGGCATGAGCCATCATGGCTGGTTGCCAGTCAGTGGTGTCCTGTTACAGCAGACAGTAAACAGAAAATACGGATGGTATCAGGGGAATCGCAGCACACATCATAGTTCAGATCCAGTGTCTGGCAGCACAGTGAGTCAGAGAAGCGTGGCTTGGATGCTCCTTATTAGGTACAGCCCAGCGGCTCTCAGAGTGCCTGGACCCTAGACCAGCCTCAGGAGCCACCCCCAGGAACTTGTAAGAAATGCGGGCCCCACCCCAACTTATAGGAGATTCTGGTGAACATGAGGCTTTGAGAACCATAGTCTTAGAGTACATCTACAGGGCGGCTTCCACTGCCTGAGCTGAGAGACTGGGACGCAGGATCCCTCTTCATCCCCCTCCCCACTCCTGCAGATACCTGAGATCCCACGATGAGTAAAGTAACACATTCTTTTCGTTCTTTCTTCTTCTTTTTTTCTGGAGTCTCACTCTGTTGCCCAGGCTGGAGTGCTGGAGTGCAGTGGTGTAGTCTCGGCTCACTGCAACCTCTGCCTCCCAGGTTCAATCAATCCTCCTGCCTCAGCCCCCTGAGTGACTGGGACCATAGTTTCATGCGTGCCACCATGCCCAGCTAATTTTTGTATTTTTAGTAGAGATAGGGTGTTGCCACATTGTCCAGGCTGGTCTTGAACTCCTGACCTCAGGTGATCCACACACCTCGGCCTCCCAAAGTGCTGAGATTACAGGTGTGAGCCACTGCACCTGGCCAAGTAACGCATCTTTTATGTTAGGTGCCACCTCCCCTTTTAAACACAGGGGAAACTGAGAAGCAATTTCACTGAGGTTGTGCCCTTTCTGAGGCCTGGCTCTGCAACCCCTCAGACCATCGGCTTTTTAGATTTCACAATTGAAGACAGAGACTCGTAGTTCCTGCACTTGACATTTTATTGCTTAAAAAAAAAAAAAAAGTTCTCCTAAAGAGCATTATGCTGATGTGATGGAATGAGATGAAAAAGCTTGAAGAAGTTGGGATTTACCACGTCAGAGAAAAATCATACAAGTGATTTGTGCATTCTGTGTACTGAAGTTCGCTAGGGTGAAGGGTTCCCTTTTCTTGGGTGCTAGTGGGGTGGAAGGCTGCAGAGAGCAACCACTTGATCGTGGGGATTAGACCCAGTTCTGTGCTGAGGAAGTGCCCCCATAAGCTTTGTAGGAGCAGACAAATCTGGGCTTGAGAACGGCGAGAATTCTGTCTCCCACACGTATGTGCGATGACTTTTTGGAATGGCCTAACAAACTTTCTGGAATAGAGCCACCTTCTCACAGGAGAGGGATTGGGAAATAATGGCTTAAAAGCATTTAAAAGTTCCTTTTGCACTTGCAGGGTGCTATCAGCCGTAAATGCTTGCTAACCACTACTTCCCCAGGCTCCTCATTTCTACAGGTGCCAACGAAATCCAAGATTAAGTGAAACATTAGCAAATACTTCGAGTGCCATGTTTTAAACATAGATACATTAACTGTGGTATTTCCAGTTGGGAAACATGAAACCGTAATATAGAAATTGGACTCCTGAGTGCCCAAGAGTGCTCTCCCAGGGGCTTTCAATCGCTGGAAGTAGCAGGATTTCTTGAGAACATGCCCAGAGATCTGAAAATGGGCAAAGTTTTCCAAGTTTAAGAAAATATTAGGTTAGTGATAGTCTGGAAGCATTTTTCTTCCCTTCATTTTCTCATAGTGTTGGGATTTGTCCCTTTTTCTCTCACAGCGTGAGTCTGATGTGAGCCAGGTTGGTCTGGAAGCCAGTGCCTGGGTGTACGCTGTGTGCCTGAAGCTGGTTCCCGGAGTGGAGTGAGGCCCCGGGCACACAGTGGGGAGACTTGCTTTCTGGCCCCTGCCCTACCAGTGCCGCCCTTAGGGGTCTCGGGCAAATCCCAGTTCGTGAGGCTGACCTCCAGGCGCCGGCCTCCCACTCTGCATGTGAGGAGCAGTCTTGATGCTGGGAAGGTTGTGAGGCAAAGGGATCTCCGGGTGAGGGAGGCTTTTGGTGGCTGGCCGTGTGTTGTCTGAGTGGACAGCAGACCGTCAGCACAAATCCCTCACCTCATTCTCCTTTGTTCTAGTCCTGCATTTTATATTCTGTCAGGAGGAGTGTGTGTGGGGGGGCAATAATCAGACCTGTGGATTTATTTGGTTAAGTTTTATTTGTCATACAAAAATAAATTTTCAACAAACTGTTAATTTTTGTGCAATTTCCTTCCTTCTGTTTAAGCAAATTCGATTTTTTAAAGCAAAACCATGAAAACCCCAGTGCTTAATCACTTTCCTCAAAAATCTATAATATGCTAAATGCAGTGTGGCAGCATGGATTGGATCCCAGAACAAGGAAAAAAAAAAAACTAAGTGGAAAACTAATCAAATTCAAATAAAGTCTAAAGTTTAATTAGTTTAAAAAAAGAGCAAAGCAAGGAAAAACAATTAATGTACAGCCAGATATCTGGGCACCCCGTGGGCCATATAAAATAACTACCACAGGGCCTCGAAAATGTTTCAAGAATAGTTGAAAGACCATGATCATGGGAGTCAGGCACACCTGACTTTGAGTACCAAGTACCAGCTCTGCTGCTGGTCAGCAGTGCTCTTTAGCCTGTCATCTGGAAAAGGAGGTGGTGACAATGTCTCCTTTTCAGAGATGCTGGTCCTTGTTCCCAAAGACCCAGCCCACAGGCCATGAGCCAATCTCAAAGGTCCACACACACACACACACAACCAATCTACCCAATACGATTTCTTCATAGTTCCATCCTCCTTCCAACATGAGACCACCCAATCACATGACCGGGTGATATGATTTGGCTGTGTCCCCACCCAAGTCTCACCTTGAGTTGTAATAATTCCCACATGTCAAGGGCAGGGCCAGGCGAAGATAACTGAATTATGCAGGCAGTTTCCCCAACACTGTTCTTACGGTGGTGAAGAAGTCTTACGAGATCTGCTGGTTTTATAAAGGGGAGTTCCCACGAACACACTTTCTTGCCTGCCGCCGTGTAAGACGTCCCTTTGCTCTTCCTTTGTCTTGTGCCATGACTGAGAGGCCTCTCCAGCCATGTGGAGCTGTGACTCCATTAAATCTCTTTCCTTTATAAATTACCCAGGCTTGGGTATGTCTTTATTAGCTGCGTAACAACGAACTAATATACCAGGTGTGGAGGAAGAGTATTGAGAACACTAGGATAAATTTATTTTCCTAACCAAAATTTGCCCTTTTCCCTCAGAGTTCCCTGCCACCTTCAGCCTGTGAGGTCTCTTATGTCATTGAGGTTAACACCTGCCTCCAGATATCGATAAACCTGTGACTACACACCTTGGTGCTTGAGTCCCACTCACAGTCAGCGCTGATAAGTCATCAGGCTCAGCGGAGTGTAGCTCTGACCAAGCAGCTAGAGGAAAGGTGAAAAGCATTCTAGAATGGGGACAGGAGATGATCCCCTTCGGTAAGACGATGGGTTCTCCAGCTCCTCAGGAAATGGCAACATTGCCTAATCCTCAGGCAGGGCACACTCCCAACTGTGAAGCTCCTCAGGTTCCACGCTGTCACCTGTGCCTCCACAGTGGTAAGATTTTAATGAAATGGTGACATGCTACAACTACTCAAGGGTGTGCTGGTTTTACGACAGCAATAAGTCACAAATATTTATTAGCCACTTTTGAGATCATTTGGACATAGACTGGGCTAAATCTGAAGGTTTCCATTTTTTGTTTTGTGTTCTAGTTTTTATCACCTAAGTTAAGTATGCACATAGTTTAAACATTCAAAAAGCTCTGCAAAGATTGTTACAAAAAATAGTGGCTGCCAGCCCTCCTATCCCTCATTTCCCCCTCAAGGAAGTAGCCACCTCACTGGTGGCTGAGGTTTGAGTATTTACCTCTTGTATTTTTTACATGCAAAAGTAAATCATTCTCCTCATCGTGTTCTGGCAATCTTGCAGCTTGATTTTCTTCAACTTAACTTTATACTATGACCAGACTCCCATGCTGCCCACATAATCCACATAATTATTATGCTGGTGTGGTCTTTAAAATCCACATAATTATTGTGCAGGTGTGGTCTTTAAAATCCACACTCAATTGCCACTGCCACCTTTAACCTTGCAGCATCAGACGTTATTTACTCACTTGTGATGCAGACAAGGGCTCACTGCACTCCCCACCCCCACCCCCACCCCCACCCCCACCCCCACCCCCATCACGCATCCCCACCCCCACCCTCACCCCTCACCCCCACCCCCACCCCTCACCCCCACCCCCACCCCCATCCCCATCTCGCACCTCCCCAATGTTGTTCCGCCACTAGGTCAGTGTTCAACGTTTATATCATTATGACTAAAGATTATTCATAGCTGAGCCATGCTTTTGCCATGCAAAGTTTTGTTTTCCCTGCACTTCCTATCTATTTTGTTTGCTTGGTTTTCATGTTTTTTGTTGTTTTTTTTTTTTGAAACAGAGTTTCACTCTTGTCACCCAGCCTGGATTGCAATGGCACCATCTGGGCTCCCTGCAACCTCTGCCTCCGGGGTTCAAGCAATTCTCCTGCCTCAGCCTCCCAAGTAGCTGGGATTACAGGCACCTGCCACCACACCCAGCTAATTTTTGTATTTTTAGTAGAGAGAGGGTTTCACCATGTTGGCCAGGTTGGTCTCAAACTCCTGACCTCAGGTGATCCACTCGCCTCGGCCTCCCAAAGTGCTGGGATTACAGGTGTGAGCCACCGTGCCTGGCCCATGTTTTTATTATAAATTCAACCTGAAACTACTTTCCATTTGTCTGAACCTCCTGTCAAGATGTTCAGCTGCACCAGTCCTGCTGTCCTGAAGATGTCTCTCAGATCCTCCTACCCTGCTATCTCTGACGGTCACCCTCTAGGCCAAGTGAGCAGCTGGATTCCGAGACGGCCCTTCAGCGCTGTGACACACATTCTCCTCCCCTCACTTCCTTTTTGCATTCCATAGCTTTGCCCTCTTGGTTTGGCGGAGCACATTTCAGTGGCTGTCTGAGAAAGGGAGCCTGGGAGTTCACTTATTTTAGACCTTGCCTGTCTGAAATGCCTCAGATCTGCTCTAATGCAGTCTACTTGGCTGGACATAGACACCTCAGCTGAAAATTTATTTTTCCTTTAGAATAATGAAGAAATTAGGCACCATTGCCTCTGAATTCTTGCTACTGCCTAGTGAAGCGATTTTGATTTCTACTTGTTAGATGTCACTTATGTTTTTCTTTCTGGACATTTGTAGTATTTTTTTGTGTACAATGTTCTGAACCTTCACCATGCTATAAAATTCCATTCATTATGTTGGGTCCTTAGTGGGTCTATCAGGAAACTCATGCCTTTTAGTTCTTGAGAAATTTTCTTGAATTACTTTTTGTAAATTATTATTTCTTCTCTTTTAGATACGATTTTTATGCTTTTAAAAAGGATATGAGGGTTTCTGGGACTGTCCACTTCTGTCTTACCTTTCTCTGCTCCGTTTTCTTTTTGCTCTCTGTTCTGGAGATTTCCTCATCTTTATCTTCTAATTCTTCTGTGGAGTTTTTCATTTTGCCATTATATTTTCATAGCCAGGAGCCCTTTTACTTTTGTTCCCTGAGTGTTCCTAGATCTCATTCTTGTTCGTAGTTGGTAACTGGGACTAAGAAGCTGATTAAAGATGTGAGGATTTGTGTGGGGCTGTAGGGTTCTCGTAAGGTGATTTGCTGAGCTGTGCAATTGGGGACCTCTAGCACTGCTATCTGTATTTAGGAAATTTCCTCTCGAGCTGGTCAGGTTTCTCAGAAAAGCGTTTTTCAGTCTGTTGCCTGGAGGACTTGGGCTTGGTGCTAGAGTTCCAGGAGCAACTTGGAGGAAAGCAGAGGCACTCTGAATGGGCCAGGGTTCTCCAGAGGGGCAGATTCAGCGGGAGACCGGGTCAGACCACTGCAGGAGCTGTCAGGTATGAATTCAGCAGGACAGGCCAGCAGCTGGAGACTCAGGCCGAAGGGGATGTTGCAGTCTTGAAGCATAATTTCCTCTTTTCTGGGAAATTTCAGTTTTTGCTATTTAGACTTTCATCTGATTCAACCCACATTATCAAGGGTAATCTGTCTTATTGATTGTAGGTATTCACTGCATCTACAAAAGACCCCACAGCAGCACTTAGGTCAGCATTTAATTCAGCAACTGGGTACCATGGCCTGACCAAGTAGGTAAAGAGGCAGCCTCGCTCTCCAATTAGGTGATTACCAGGTCATCAATGATTAACTCAATAAATGTTTATGGAGCACATTTACTGTAATAAATGTTTATTAATTCAGTAAATATTTATGTGCTGGGCACTGCTGTTGGCCTTTCGCCCCTCTCTTTGGCGTGTGCTCCAGCTCTCAGCCGTAAAGTGTTTCCCAGCCCAAGAGCCTGCATCACATCTGTGGAGAAGAAACCTCAGCCTGTCTGTGGCAACCAAGTCACCTACATAGCAGAAGTGGCGGATATGAGCTTGCTCCTTAGACAAACCTCTGGCAATGCCTTGCTTCGTCCCACTGGCCATGCAGAGTCACCTGTCAGCTGGCCAAGATGCTTTCCAGATTTTAAAATCACCTTGCTACTTGATTATATCAAGTACATTGTAAATCCATTATCAGTGCCCACTTGTGGTCAACTTAGCATTGTTAGTGATTCTCACAAATTAAATAGTATTCGCAAACCTTGAAGGATTTTCACTTGGAAAAACTGAACAATAAACTCGCATTTCTGTGTAATTAGAAATAATAAAATAAAATTTCCTTAATTAGATCCATTAATTGGGCCTTACTTTCTCCAAGTTACTCTGAATTAATGAAGTTTTGCTATATTATAGAATTAAACACGTGAAGGCTTTTGTTGGATTGACTAATTTGAAATGTCTTTTTCTCTCCTTGGTGCTAAGCCTAAGTGCTCAGTATCAAGAAGATAAAAATCATGAAACATAAATTTTCTTTAGCTGCATCGAAATAATTAATATTATTAACCAAGCCATATGGAGTAAGATGTTCATCTCTGCATTATGTAAAAATGGCAAAAATTGTAAACAACAAATGCCCAATGTTCGAAGAATATCAGTTCACGATGAAGTATTTTCCCCGTGAAACCTGAGACATATTTAGTCATTAGCACAATAATTATGCAGATTATGTGGGCAGCATGGGAGTCTGGTCATAGTATAAAGTTAAGTTGAAGAAAATCAAGCTGCAAGATTACCAGAACACGATGAGGAGAATGATTTACTTTTGCATGTAAAAAATACAGGAGAAACCACAGAACTGTAACAGGTGTATCATGATGATGAGGTTATAAGTAGTTTTTCTCCCTTTATTTTCCAAACTTTCTATAGAATGTTATTTATGTGTTATATGACTTATTTAGTATTTTACCCAAAACATTCATCCAACGAGCTGTGCTGGATGTTTCACTTGTTCTAATGCAGGGATTTTTTCTGTAAAAAATTCTGAGGTGATTTTATTTAGCAAATCAGAATACTCCAACCCCAAAGCCTCATGTAGTTATGTAATTACGTTATGTAATTTCTGCATTATATAATTTTTATGCCCAATTAAAATAAGAGTTGTGACATACAGGGATTGATAGAACATGGAGCACTTTAGGGGGGAATTGTTAAAGATAATTCCTCTTTTCCAAAGAACACTGGTTTTCTGTTTAAAACATAGTTTTAATGAAAAATTTGTATGGATACTTTATTTTTGCAGCGTAGGCCATCTTTGCTTTCTTTGGGCTTCATTTTCCTAACAACCTAACAGGAACTATCGGTCACATTTTGTGAAGATGAAGGAGGGGGACTGGCCTGAGTGAGTGGCCCTGTGGAATCTGGGTTTTGGCTGCAGCTCTCTGCTCTTGAGGTGGGAGTTGGACTCAACTTGTAGGGCAGGGCTTAGACACTGCACCAAGTCAAGGACTAGCTAAAACAGGGGTGGGGTTGAAGCAGCTTTCCATAAGACATACCCGCCAGTGTGCCATGTCAGTTTACCATTGCCATGGCAATGACCTGACAGCCCCAAAGTTACTGCCTTTTACCTGGAAATTTCTGCACAAGCCACCTCTTAATCCATGTGTAATTAAAAGGAGGGATAAATATGACTGCAGAGCTGCCTTGAACTGCTACTCTCTGCCTCTGCAGGAGCAGTCACGGAGCGTCACACTGCTGCTTCAATGAAGCTGTTTCCTCCACTTGCCCTTGAATTCTTTCCTGGGCAAAGCCAAGAACCCTTGCAGGTTAAGCCCTGCTTTGGGGCTCACCTGCTCTGCATCCCTCCCACCCTAGCCTGGCTGTCAGTTCGTGGCCTGTGCTTGGATTCCAGGTGATTCTACGCAGCAGGTCCTAGGACCTGACCCCCAGTGCTCCTCCGTGGGCCCTGTGGCCATGTTATCTCTGACTTTCTCAGAATGCAGGCTGACCACACTGGATTCATTCCCTCTCCCACTGTCTAGGAAAACATCTGAGAGACAAAGATTGATGACCAGGGTTAGGGATCGTGAAAAACAAGAGGAAAGAACTCGTTGGCGGGTGTCAGAGGATACACAGAGCCTGCAGGAACTGCGTCCTCTACAACGAGCTCAGCAAACACTTCTTGGAGCCCATTTCACCATGAGGCAGGCTTTGATCCGATTAATCTGGAGAAGTTGTGAGGCTCACAGGGTCATCATTTCCTCCCCGGGTTCAGACTCTGTCACAGTGAAGAGGAGGAGTGCAACGGTGAGCGTCATCTCTCTGGACAGTCTATGAGCACCCCAGGACCAGGGTTGGAAAACCTCGGCCCTGCCAGCCGGGAGAGGAAGGCAGCTGTCTCTTTGTGAGTTGAACAAAACCACATCTCTCATCACCGAGCCTGGCTATGTTATTGCCACTGCTTTCCTGGAAGAGAAATGGGCTGTGGTCCCCAAACTCCATGCAGAGAGCTCCAACCCCAACCTTGGCTTCCTCAAACTGAAAGCAGATTCAGGAACTATATTCTGCTAGGGGTTCCCAAACTAAATCTGACAAAGGAATGGCCAGCCCTCCATGGATTTAGGAACCACTGTCATTGAGGATGCACCATGCTTTGGGGACCACCATCCTGGCTGGCATCATCTACCAGGAGCACCTCAAAGGCATTGTCAGGCCTGTTCTGCCTGTGGACCCACAGCAAGTCCTGCATGGATTGATTTTGGGGACCCATCGCAGGTGCTACTCAGCCCTTTATGCCCTCGGGCAGTCAACACACGAGATGGACTTGTGCGGTGTCAGGTACCTCCACGCCATAGATGTGTCTCTGGGAAGTTGCATGTACATCCAATCATTTGCCTACCTGCTGTCGGATTTTCCAGTTTCTGAATCTGCTGTTGCAGCCACATTTCCAGGTTCCAAAACCCTGCCTGTTCTCCGAAGTACAACTGCAGCCTCACTCATTGCTGGCACTTTCCTGGCAGCCTCAGGCACAGCATCCCATCAGCTTTGCACTGGTCCCAGCAGGCCCAAGGGACTGATGAAATTTCATCACGCTCCAAGCCAGGATTTGTAAAGCCTTCCCTGAGCTCTTTGTATCTGGCCATGGATTAACATTTTACTGGCAATGCCTTGTGTGTGCCTACGTATTTATTTCTAACATCTGATTTATAATCTCAATTAATGAGAAATATGTGAATACAGGACCGAGACAATGCAGAGAGTTATGTGCAGGAAGCAGGTGACTTTGTACCTGCAGATCCTTTTTGTATTTGTTCCTTCTGTAAACAACCATTGTTCTGGCTACAAAACTAACAGTAAAAGAAAAGTATCTAGCTAATTTCATGTAAGGAGCAACACTGCACTTCTTTTGGCTGGTTGAATTAACACAAATAATAAAGAACATACATAAAAACAATTCATTGCAGGATCTCAGTTCTTTTAATATTTTCTCAGGTGCTGAGACTGAAAAAAAAAATGAAATAAGACCAGAATGGCCCTGAAGGAGTCGATGGCCTGGGAGGGGGGTGGAACACCCAGGTAAATGTGAGGTGACAGCTGCGTGCAAGCTCCATGGACGTGAGAAAAGGGGGAGCACTGAGGTGGGCTTTAGAGCGATGCTGCATTGAGAAATGCATTTCTGGCCAAGAGGAACGATCACAAAGGCCTGGGAGGAGAGGAAGCCGTCGGCTGTAGGGGGAATCACGAAGTTAGAGAGGAGTGAGGCTTGCAGGTTAAGCCCAAACAGGTGAATCATCCTGGGAAAGTTTTGGAGGAGTTGTCGTGGTTATGAATCTGGGAGATGGAAATATTACATCTTGAAAGAGCACTCAGGCTGCATTGTAAGAATGTATCAGGTTTGCGGGGGCCAGTCCGGAGATGTGTAAACTAGCTGGGAAGCTTACTGGAGCAATTTGGGGAGAATAGCTAAGAGTCAGAACTCTGGCATGTGCTGACGAACGTTGGTGCTAACGGGGCACTGATGTAGCGATGATCAGCTAGAGCGAGCTCAGGAAAAGAGATTTGCATTGGAAATATAGACTGGAAATTGTTTGCATATAAGTGGTAATGGGAGCTGCAGAGCGAACCAGGTCCCTGGATAGTGTGGGAGTGAGGATAGGATCCTGGGAACATAACATGTAAGGAGAGGGGGATGAATGGGAACACGTGGAGGAACAGCCAAGGACAGAAGACGCCAAGGCAGCTGGTGTCCCACAGCCTGGGGAGGCACTTCGGCAGGGGGGGTGGGGGCTACCCGCTTGATGTCATGGGGGGGTCAGTCCACATGGCTGGGGCTGAGAGGTGGGCATGTGAGCTGGCCTTGGTGGCCTCTTTAGGGGCATTTTCAGTGAGAGATGGGGTGGCATTGTGGGTAGGAACTCTCTGGGGCCAGCGGTGTGGGCGGTAAAAAGAATTTACCAAGACAGTTGTAGGTAAAGAAACGAGGATTTATTAGAAAAAGTAGGAAAATATGTTGCAAGAAAGCAACAGGAAGATTAGCAAGAGAAGAGCTGCCTGCCAGGAGGGGAAGGTGCAGGAGGCTTTACAGGATGGGGCTCGTGCTGCAGAGGGCTACACGCAGTACTGATAAGAGGCTGCAGTGGGCTAACTTGCATTTTTCTCTCAGCCAGGGTGTTTGATGATAAGTCAGGTGCAGGAAGATTGTTATTTGTGCAGGAGGGCTATGTGTCCCGGACCACAAAGAAAGGCACACTTAGAGCTTGTCTGCTTCCCCTGTTCCCACCAGCCTGACTCCCTTTCCCTTGTGAGGACTCCACAGGTGCCAGAACTGCTAAGAGGGAAAGGGTGCTGCGCTAATGCAGCGGGTGCAGGTGGTAAGTCTGTATTAGTTTCACGACTGGACAGACGGGTCCAGGAGTGTCTTACCTTTGCTCCCTGTATGCACCATATGGGGTGGAGTCAGGTCACCGCCTCCCGTCTGGCCTCTCTACCTACATTTCCAGAATGGCTTTGAGGTTCTCAACCTTGGCTGCCATCTGCAATCACCCAGGGTTTTAAAGGCAATGTTGAGACCTGGGTCCTGTGCTCAGAGCTCTGCTGTAACTGCTGTAGGGTCCAGCCTGAGTATGTTACAGGTAGTCAGACAGGCATGAGCTGGGCAGAAGGGGGCTTTCCTCCCACCCACTAGGAATGTCAGGTGATGGTTCAACAATTATCACACAGCCTCTCTAAAAACAAGAATTGCGCAGCCGGTGCCAGCCCACCAAGGAGAGACAATCTCCTGATGACCCACAACTATTAACATTAAAGTGTTAATTGAACACAGATGCCAGGGAGAAGAAACTCCCTGGGGATGTACAATAAGACAAACTGCCGACATGACCTTCCCGGGGCGCTCCATGGGAAAAGGGAAGGAAGCCTCAGAGGGGCATGCATGTGACTTCCTAAACACACGGTGCGTGCTCCCCTCCTAAGGGCAAGGAGAGCCCTGCCCAGGTGAGAAGCCCACCCCGAGGGAAGCACCGTGGGAAAGAGGCGAACTTGTACAGTCCTCGGATCACAGTGAAATGGGGCACTGGCTCTTTGACCCTCAGGCGCCCACTTGGGTCTCTTCCAAGCGAATCTTCCTTTCTTTCCTGTCCTAAAGGATATTGCAGTGAGCTGAGATCGCGCCACTGCACTCCATAGCCTGGGCCACAGAGAGAGACTCCACCTCAAATAATAATGATAACAACAAGCTTCCACTCCCGCCCTGAAACTTTTCTTGGTCTCTTTTTCTGCTTTATGCCCCTCAGTCGAATTCTTTCTTCTGAAGAGGCAAGGGCTGAAGCTGCTGCAGACCTGAACGAATATTCCACCAGTAACTTGTGGTAACTCAGAAACCTGCCATCGGTAACAAATGCAGAGATGTTTGAAGCCCCCCACCCACGGGTTCCGATATGTGCCAGTGAGGGAGGGAAGTCCTCTGGCAGGCAGGGTGTTGTGGGTTTGAACAGCAGGTGGGTGTGTGCATGCTTGGTCTGGCGTAAGATGCTGCACACATGTAAGGGTTACCATTAGACAGAGTTAGTAATACTGATCCTTCATCAAAGTCCGGGAATTCCCATCGAGCGGATCCTCTCCTAGCAGAATCACATGCATTGAAAAGACCAGAAGCAAACTTTGCAGGCAGCATGTGCTCTGGATGAGGACAGGGTGCTACCTGCAGCCAGGTCAGTAGCAGCATGCAAAGTTCGCACCAACCACGCCTTCACTACCACAGAGCTGGCGGCGGTGAGTGGCATTTTATACACATGAGGGACTAGGATGCAGCTGTTACCTGTAGGCTGAAATGACAAGCTCTCCGAAATGTAGTTGCAGGAAAAGTGAGATGTGGAGCTCTGTGCGAGCAGGATCCCTCTCACGCCGCTAGAAAACAAATGGATAGATTCACGTGTGCTTAGAGAAGCAGTGTGGAGGGGGTTTAAGGAATCATAAGAAACTTAACACCGGCTGCCTTTGGGGGTACAGCTGGGGGCCCCAAGAATTCCCCACTCTGTTTAGAAAACCGCAGCCGCTGGGAGCAGCGTCATCCCGTGGGGTGTGCTGAAAGACACCATCGCAGCCACTGGTGGACCCCACCTAGCTCAGGGGAGCACTTGTAACCACACAATGGGGTCTCCTTGCTTGGTGCCCAGACAGAGCCATCGATCAAGGCGGGGAACTGCAGTAGAGAAAGAGCTTTACACACGTAGAGCCAGCTAAATGGAAGACCGAAGTTTTATTATTACTCGAATCAGCCTCTCCGAAAATTTGGAGGCTAGGGTTTTTCAAGGACAGTTTGGGGGAAGAATGGTGGGGGTAGCTAGGCAATGGGTGCTAGCTGCTGACTGTTTGGGGGTGCAATCACAGGGCTGCGGGAAATGTCTTCATGCTCCATCAGTCACTTCTGGGTGGGGCCGCAGGAGCAGTTGGTGAGTCCAAGTGGAGCCTTCAGTCATCAGACATGCACAAAAAGCCTGAAAAGAAATCTCATGCATGCCTGTAATCCCAGCACTTTGGGAGGTCAAGGCGGGTGGATCACGAGGTCAGGAGATTAAGACCACTCTGGCTAACCCTGTCTCTATTAAAAATACAAAAACATTAGCCAGGCGTGGTGGCATGCGACTGTAGTCCCAGCTACCTGGAAGGCTGAGACAGGAGCATCACTTGAACTCAGGAGGCAGAGGTAGCAGTGAGCCAAGATCCTGCTACTGCACTCCAGCCTGGGCGACAGAGCAAGACTCCGTTTCAAAAATATATATATATATCTTACAAGGCCACTCTTAGGTTCTACAATAGTGATGCTCTCTGCAGGAGTCATTGGGGAAGTTGCATATCTTGTGACCTCTGGAATAATGGTTTGTAATGTTTATGTCCACACCTTAGCAGAATTCAGGCTCCTCTCATCCTCAGCCTGGTAGCTTTGCATTCACTTTACAATGGTGGGTGACAGAGTTTGGGGAAAGGCTATTATCATTTACACTATAAACTCTGTGTCTCCCAAAGTTAGTTTGATCCAAGTCCAGGAATAATCAAGGGTGACTTGAAGGCCAAAGGCAAGATGCAGGTTAGCTAGGTCAGACCCCCTCACTGCCATATGAGGACTGAACTCTGATTTTTAAAAATCTTGCCCACATTGCTATCTAAGGGGTCTGAGGAGTCATGCTCTACAAATCATAAATTCTCATCAGATGGGTTTTATTTAACCCTATATATCTAGATTTACTTTCCAAACCGACTCTGGCATAACATTATAAGACAGGCAGAAAATAAAAATATTTTACCCCAAAACATGTTTCTTTGCCATATTTTGAAAAGGTCTGCAAGTGATGGGAAATTTGCATCTGTAAAGAATCTCTATTAGCATAGCTAGATCTTTTTCTACCAGACCCTCCCAATTCTAAAGAGATTAACTAAGATCAGAATAGGAAACATTTGTCACCTATTGTCTCTAAGGGCAGCCACTGTAAGACTTCAAAAGAACTTTGGTCTCTACCTCTTTATCTTCACCTGAACATTCCCTTTCTATCTAGCCCAGGTCTTTAGACAAACTCAACCAATTGTCAACCAGAAAATGTTAAAATTCACCTACAGCCTGGAAGCCCCACACCCCCGCTTTGAGTCTTTGAGTTGTTCCGCCTTTCTGGACAAATGTATTTCTTAGATGTATTTGATTGATGTCTCCTGCCTGTCTAAAATGTATCAAACCAAGCTGCGACCTGACCACCTTGGGCACATGTTCTCAGGATCTCCTGAGGGCTGTGTCATGGGCCATGGTCATTCATTTTTGGCTCAGAATAAATCTCTTCAAATATTTTACAGAGTTCAACTCTTCATCAACACATAACTTTCTCACTCTTATGATTTTTGCCAAGGCTGTTTCAGACAACGGGGAGGACAGCTGTCCTTCTGGAGTGTGTGTGTTCTGGGAGAGGCTGCCCCACCCTGCACCTCCCCAGGGGAGTGGGGAAAAGAGGAGCAGCAAGACCCAAGGGAATCCCTCATCAAGTCCCAGGTGTCTTCAAGGAAAGGGCACCTCATGTCCTTCCCAGTGAGGCATTGCTCAGCCATGGGGAGGATGACCTGCCCACAGCTCCTGGAGCAGGCATGGTATACTGGGATAGCCAGGAATGGGGAGCAAGGGCCATCACCCAAGGTTCCAGTCCCAAAGGCAGGGCCTGTGGAGCCAGAGAAAGCTCCGAGCCACCCTGGGAGCAGGGGTCAGGGCTCTGCTGGTTGGATGGGGCTGCTGGCCTGTAGCCTGCACATTAGCCCTCAGACCCATGGCTGGAAGCACAGGCAGGATCAGCCCAGAGGGAGCAGCTTTGCCAGGACTGTTGTGTCAGAGATAAACTGTCTCTGTCTCTCTTTGTCCTCCCTGGCTCCTATCAGAGAGTGAGCCAGCAGAGGGGAGGGGAAAGAGCAGCACCTGCCCCCCACTTTCCTGCCACCTATCCCCACAACACACACACCTCGCAAATCTCCTAGGGCGAGTCTGGGTCTGCTGTGCAGGAGAGGAAGGGCCAGGGGTACAATGTGAGATTTACATCTTGACATGAATATGGCTGAGTCTTACAGAATTCAAACACAGCTTGTTAAAAACGTGAAGTTATAGAGTAGGTCTCAGATGTTAATGAGGAGGATGGCTCACCCGTCTGGAGGAGGGAGTTGGATGGGGCAATGTTCACAGTTTTGAAACAAAAAGCTCTGTCTGCAAGCTGCCCCTCCCCATGCTGATGGGGGCCCTGGCCCACAGGCCATTAAGAGCTGCACCTCATAAACAAGGAGGATTTACAAGTGGTTTCCTGTTGCTTTGTTCTTCAGAGCCAAAGCCATTGGTTAGAAGGATGGCGGGGAGCAGCATTTCTTCTCTCTCTTCTTTCCTGGGGCAGCTCTGCAGCAGGACAAGGGCACTGCTCAGCTGATGTTGAGCCTCTTGGAAGCTGCATCTGACAAGGACGGCCTTTGTGACCTCAGGCAATCAGAGGTCTTTGTCTAAAAGCAGTGCCGAGAGAGAGGACTCACTCCTGCCACTTATGCCTGGTGGGCTTGATTCTCTGTCAGAGGTGACCATGGGGTCCGTTTTATTTTTCATGTGTTGATGGGCTCCACTGTCCAAACACAATCCTTATCCACCAGTGGAGATGCAGAGCTGCTGCAGCTTGGTTAGTGTTTGGAATTACTGGTGTCCAGTCTTAACAAACACCAGCGGTGCCACATGGTGTGTTTCCACAGGTGGAAAATGTGAAGGAAGACAATCCCACTGCCACTGCCAGACACAGCTTGGAAGCCACTCGCCTCCATGCCCTGGCCCAGGGCTTCTGGCTACAGGCCTGCCAGGTACAGATAAGAAACAGACTCTCGTCTCTTCTTGTGGCCTTAGAAGCTCACCCACATCAGGGGTTTATTTGTACTCAAGTTCATTGAAGGCCCTTGTTTAAGGCCCTGGACTACATTTCAGGTGCATTCTTACCCAAGATTTATGATTCCATAATGAATCGATGTGCAAACATCTGTATACAGCTGGCACCCAATAAATGTTTGTTGCCTGAATGAATATAGGACAGTGGGGATATAGGGCTCCCTGCTCTTGGCTCTCATGGTTGAAAAAAATCTGTGTTCTTTTCTTCTCCCTCTGCTGCCATCTCTTACTCCCAGCATGAGGATGTCTACTTGTCTCGGGTCTAGAGGGAAGGTGGCAGAGGCGTGAAATAGAATTGCTAGCAGCCACATGACTGTGGGAGGGAAACTCAAAATGCATGTCTCCCTTCTCACCTTTATCATTTATTTTAGAAACTTACTGGATGCTTCCTAGTGATTATAAAATCATTGTGGGCCAGGTACAGTGGCTCCTGCTGTAATTCCAGCACTTGGGAGACCAAACCAGGCAATCACTTGAGGTCAGGAGTTCAAGACCAGCCTGGTCAACATGGTGAAACTCCATCTCTACTTAAAATATAAAAATTAACTGGGCATGGTGGCAGGCACCTATAATCTCAGCTACTTGGGAGGCTGAGGCAGGGGAATCACTGGAACCTGGGAGGTGAGATTGCAGTGAGCTGAGATCATCCCACACTGCACTCCAACCTGGGTGACAGAGTGAGACTCCATCTCAAAAAAAAAAAAAAATCATTTTGAATAAAATCCCAAGCCTCCCGAAGGCCTCCATCTACTCCTTGCCCTCTAACACATCTGTAAATTTCCAGCACCAGATATTTGCAAATGTCCTTCTTTTGCCTCTCTTGTCCATTTCTCAGGGTTCTTCTCAAGTCTGCAGTTCACAGAGGTGTCTTCTCTACCTGTCCCAGATAGAAGGCAGATCCCAGTAGGACTCTCTTTGTCCACTAAACTCAGAGCACTGATTGTCTGGGCCACTTGTTAGTCTTTGTTAGGTATGCTGCGTGTCCAAGTTATTTTTTTCCAGTGTAAATATATCATGTAGATCAGGGGTTCCCAACCCTTTGGCCATGGACCGGTACCTGTCCATGGCCTGTTAGGAACCAGGCCACACAGCAGGAGGCAAAGTGGCAGGCAAGTGAGTGAAGCTTCATCTGTATTTACAGCCACTCCTCTTCGCTGGCATCACCACCTGAGCTCCGCCTCCTGTCAGGTCAGCAGCAGCATTAGATTCTCACAGGAGTGTGAACCCTATTGTGAACTGTGCATGCGAGGGATCTAGGTTTCGTGCTCCTTATGAGAATCTAATGCCTGATGATCTATCATTGTCTCCCATCACTCCAGATGGGTCTGCCTAGTTGCAGAAACACAATCTCTGATCTATCATTGCCTCCCATCACTCCAGATGGGTCTGCCTAGTTGCAGAAACACAATCTCAGGGGTCCCACTAATTCTACATGATGGTGAGTCGTGTAATTATCTCACTATATATTACAATGTAATATAATAGAAATGAAGTGCACAATAAATGTAATGCACTTGAAGCCTCCTCAAACCATCCCCCAACCCTGGTCTCTGGAAAACTTGTCTTCTGTGAAACCAATCCTTGGTCCCAAAAAGGTTGTGTGCTGTAGATTAGGTTCTAATTTTCTGTCACTTTGGGTTACAGAAAATGGAACTCTTATAACTCCATAGCTCTGAGGAAATGAGGGTCAGCAGGTGTACCTTCATGTTCTCTGGCTCAGGTTCTCCTAACCTCAGTGCTCTCTGCATTTGGGGTAGAGAACTCTGCTGTTAGGGGCTGAGGCAACAGATACAATCACATGCCCAATCTCCTATCTAATAATTTCTACATATTGTCTTCTGGATTTTCTTCCACAGAATCATCTTAGAAGAAACTCTTCAGCTCCTACGTCTTACCTTGTGCAGATAGAAACGTCCTCAGAAGTCCCTCAGGGAGTCAGATGAAGACTGCCCGGCAGGAAGCTAGTGGGAACTTCTAAGGTAGAAATGAAGTCGAAACCATGAATGTGGTTGACAGTGGCATTCATAAGCGATCTTATTTTAGAAAACTTGGGTAAAAGTCCTGTGTGATTTTTGGCTGTGCCCTCTGGTGGCTGCTGGGTGACTCTGCAGGAGCTGGGCCAGCAGTCAGGGAGGACAGGTCTGCGTGTGGAGGGAAGCTGGGCTGTGGGTGCCTGGGCCGGGCAGCTGCATGGGGTGTGGAGGGTTCCAGTGGTCACGAGCATGACTAGAGAATGTAAGCATCTCCCAGGAAGCTGTGGTCACATCAGGACTTGATCTCCAACTGGAGCCTGATGGAGGAATGAAATACAAGGCGAGGGTGGTTGCTGGAACAGAGCTCCTCAAGATGTTGACAGAGGCACAAATGTGCTGTTCTCAGACGAGGGACAGATGTGGCTAACGATCCCCGGTTAGGGAGTGTGGGTAGAGATCATGGTTTTAAGAACCTGGAGAATAAAACGTGCCCTCAGCTGTTTTGAGTTGAAGCTGTTGCAGGCTGCCACAGGACACCATAACTCACTCTATCGCCCTTTCTTCACCCCACTTCCTTTTTCAAAGTACACAATTCTGAATGGCAAAAAAAAAGTTCTGTTTTCTTCTCTTTAAATACTATCAAATTCCCTAACATTTGTGATTTTAAGGACTTACAGGAATTCAAATTACCAACTCCAGAATTTGTTCACTATATTTTTGTCAATTACTCCTTTGATTGTTAGCTTACAAGGCAGGGACCTGCACAGCCTTTCCTGAGGACAGCTGTCACCCAATTAAATAGTATTCTAACTCTTCTGCAACAGGAGAGATGACCACAGTGTCTCCAAAGTTACTAGGATTCCAGTGTTGTAAGAAGGAAGTTGAACAACACTTTCCAGGGACCATTATAATTAGAAAAAGGAGCTGGAATTATTGGGATTCAGTGGTTATTTTTATGCTGTAGCCACTCATAGAAAACAAAGCAAAATCCGCATTTTCTTGCCAATGCTCACCACCTAATATAGGAGTTTCTTCCTTATCATGCAATAGTAATAAGACACAGGTTGAGGCCAGATCCCAAGGTTTTATTTATATATAAATGGTATGCATGTATATATATATATACACACACATACACACCTACATACACACACACATATATATATATAGTTAAGGAAGGAGAATATATAAAAGTTGTAAATTTAAAGTTCGTGCAATTTCCTGCCTCCTAAGGGACAGGAACTTGAATTTCTCTTTGAGGCCTTCTTGCTTCTGGGAAATCACCCCAGTGGAGAATGAACCTCCTCCGGGAAGAAGATATAATGTGGCTTAGGCTCCAAGGATCTAACCCTTTTGGATAATAATGTAAAGGTTGTAATTATCGTGGTCAGAGTTACGTTGCTGCAGATTGCGATTCTTTAGAATAATTTTCTTTCCCAAATGTGGATCTAGACCACAATGTGTAAGCATTTTATTGCTTATTTTTGTGGAGTTGGTGCGTAGCTCCTCACAGGCAGTCCCTAGACAAGTTCCCTAGACTGTAGGAAACCCTGGCAGCTTGGCCTTCTCTTCACCTCTCTGCACTGGAGGAGAGATCATTGCAAAGGAAAAAGAGAAAGAGAGAAGGAAAAGTAAGTCAAGGTCAGGTCAGGGGGAAAAAAGGAAGGAATGAATTGGGCTTGGGGCAATGCGACTTGCACTAGGTCACTGGTGTTTCATCTGTTGCGTGGGTTGGAAAGGATAATCCAACCTTTGGGAAACGTACCGATGCTGGGCCATGAACCCTAATATTTTAGAAAAATATGGGTGAGGATTATCCCAACTAAATTTCACAAATAAAATATTCTTCTAAAGTAAGTGGATATAATCATTGCTGATTACCCTGGGAAGGGTTCACTAGCCCACGGCAACTGTAGCCCAGAGTGGAATGAAGAGACTGAAGGGAAACGCGTGAGGGAGTTGTTCTGTAAACTCCACTGCTTACTCACCTCTTTAATGACTTGCAAGTAGCTCTGATCCAACATATGCGACAGTAAACCCATGGAGTTCTTGCATACCCTCCCCTACCCATGTTTATCAACCTGGGTTTTGCCATTTCCATGAATGTCACCATCATTCACCTGCTTGCCCGTGGCAGTAACCTCAAAACTGTCCTTGACTTCTTGCTTTCTCCATAGTCTCTGGATCCCATTAATGAGGGTACACATGCTTCTGGTCAGGAGGGAGTAAGACAGCCTGTGATCTCCCTCCCTCTGTAAGCAACTGTAAAAAAAGGATAAAATATAGAAAGCAGCTATTTCGATATAGGGCAAAACAAGATTGTGATTCCTGAGAAAAAGGAAGAAAACAAGGTGAGCCCTGCCATCAGCCTTTCTGCCTAGAAGTCAGTCCTGGGCTACAGTCCAGGGAGGGAGAACTCCAAAAAAGTCAGGCAACTTCGCAGAGCTGAAGAGACAGAGGTTAGAGATTGGGAAGGCCAAGAAACTCTGAAGAATCTGTGAGCCAGAGTTTGCAAGAGAAGGGGCTACACAGATAAAGTACTCCAGAAATCTCATGGGAGTCCATGGAATCTATAGAAATATAAGGCCAGATTAGAAAAGCTTCTGGTGAAAGAGTAATTATGACGAGTTCTTTTTTTTTTTTCTTTTTCTTTTTCTTTTTTTTTTGAGACAGGAGTCTCACTCACTCTGTTGCCCAGGCTGGAGTACAGTAGAACAATCTTGGCTCATTGCAACCTCCACTCCCATGTTCAAGTGATTCTCATCTCATGCCTTGTCCTTTTGAGTAACTGGGATTACAGACACCCACCATCACACCCATCACATCCAGCTAGATTTTGTATTTTTAGTAGATACAAGGTCTCACCATGCTGGCCAGGCTGGTCTTGAACTCCTGGCCTCAAGTGATCTGCCAGCCTCAGCCTCCCAAAGCACTGGGATTGCAGGCATGAGCCTCTGAGCCCAGCAAGGAGTTCTAAAATGAATAATTCCCTGAACCCATGGAAAGCCAAAAATCACTCAAATTTTCTCCAGCCAGAGGGAGAGAGAGACCTCTCTGAATATATGGGGCATTTAGAAGAAGCCCCAGAAAGGCCATGACTTAGAAGAAGTGGTGAAATCAGTCCCGGAATAAAGGCTACTCTAGGCCCAAAAAACCTTATCAGTAAACCTCAAAAGAATCAAACTAATTTTTGAATAATTTATAGAACAAGTAGATAGAAAATCAGTATAGATATAGAAGACTTGAAAATAGTATTAATCAAATTGACCTCACTGACATTTACAGACAGCTTTACTCAACAACAGCAGAATACATGTTTTTCATAAGTGCTTGTAAAACATTCACTATAACAGATAATATACTGGGCTACAAAATAAGCCTACATAAATTTAAAATAGATACCACAGTGGAATAAAACTAAATAGCAATAAGAGAAAGACATAATATATGGAAAAGCCACAAATACTTGAAAATTAATAAGCTTCTAAACAGAAATTGGAAAGTATTTTAAACTGAATGAAAATGAAAATATAACATGTCAAAATTGTGAGATACAGCTAAAGCAGTAATTTGAAGAATATTTATAGCATATCATGCTTTTATTGGCAAAGAAAAGTCTAATGTCAGTCATCTAAGCTTTTACCATATTCAGTTAATAGTAAGTCCTGTCAACTGTACTACGAAGTAATTCTTAATCAGTTTCCTTCCCTCTGTCATGCTGTCACAGCCTCTGATCCCCCTATCTTGAGTCATCTCCAGTCCCAAGTTCCTTCTCGTCAGTTGCATCTCTCACCACTCCTTCCTCCTTGCACTTCAGCCTTACTGACGTTCTCTAGGTCCTTAAAGCGCTCGTGGTCTTCTCTGGGTCTTCTCACACACGTTTTCCTTGCCTGACCACTCTTTTATTTCCTATTCCCCATGCTAATTCCCACCCATGGCATTTCTCTTCTTCCTGGAAGCCTGGATCCTGCTATATGCTTCCGTTACAGCTCACTGTGCTTCCTTTGTGGTAGCGCTTAACCTATCGTAGTGTCTTCTTCAGTCTTCACCAGGGCTGGGTCTTGTCTTGTATATCAGATTGTATCTCTGGCCTCTTGCACATTTCCTGGCACTTACTGAATGCTTAATATCTACTCGATAAATGAATTAAAGCCTATTTTAGAGGAACAATTACCACGAAGCTTGTGGTTACAGGTTAAGAAGATCAGCATTTCTGGATCACAGTTTGCAGTCAACGTGGGTCACCTCCCAGCATCCATTTGTCTTTCTCTCTTAATAACAGCCCTGAATTCTGTCTGGGGGCTCATGAGCTTCCTGAGAAGCTACTTACCCTGGCTCCAGTAGTTACTCAAATATTCATCCTTGAGAAAACTGATCTGCTTTTATGGCTTAATTGCTTAAAACTATAATTACTTAAAACTGTCATTTCTCAGTTAAACATGTTATTGGGATTTCCTATAAGTGTACAGGGTCCTCTTATTCAGTCAACTCCCTTTAATGAATGGGACTAGGATACAGTTATCTGGCAGGTTCCTGTCAGGCTTTTCTGGCTGGACTATTTACTTTTTAACTTCACATGTTCAAAATGATCTGGGTGCTTACCCAGTACCCTAGAAAGAGCACAAGCTGTAACGTGACGCCCTGAGTGAAACAGGCCTAAAGCCATGAAGGAGATACAACAGATAAAGTAAGAATAAGACAAGCAAATCAAGGTGGAATTAACCTAAATTTAACACTATCATTCCTGTGGCATTTTTGCATATATCAAGCAAAAGGAAGTAGCTATCTGGCCTAAACAGAAAATGTCGTGCCTCATACCATCTTTTTAAAAAAACAATAATATGAATGATCTTTTCTTTGATAATACAAATAATTCATATCATCATGGCCAATTTGGATACTTTTTAAAAGTATTTAAAAATGAGTCACTCAAAATAATACACAAAATAACCGCTGGTAATGTCTTTTTTTTTTTTTTTTTGAGAGTCTCGCTCTGTTGCTCAGGTTGGGGTGCAATAATGTGATCTTGACTCCCTACAACCTCCATCTCCCGAGTTCAAGCAATTCTACTGCCTCAGCCTCCCAAGTAGCTGGGATTACAAGCGCCCACCACCACGCCTGGCTAATTTTTCTATTTTTAGTAGAGACAGGGTTTCACCATGTTGGTCAAGCTGGTCTCAAACTCCTGACCTCAAATGTTCCACCTATCTGGGCCTCCCGTGCTGGGATTACAGGTGTAAGCCACCGCACCCAGACCATTGGTAATGTCTTGATGCATTTCTTTTCATGACTTTTTGTACATGTACAGACAGATGTATATTTTTCTTTTCGAAATTAAGATTTTTTTGTACATCACTTTTTTCACATACATCGTAACCCAAAAAAGTGATTTTTATAACTTTCCATTCTGTGGATGCTATCACTTTTTAAACAGCGATTTTACTATTGTTAAACATTTAGGTTGCTCCCACTTTTCTACTATTACAAGTTACTCTGTGTGAGAGTCTCGGCTTGAATCACAGGTCAACTCCTCCTCTCGTGTTCTGGGTCATCTTTTGCTTTCTCAAGGCCTTCATCCCTGCAGTTCTCATTTGCTCTATCAACGTCTCCCTGTCCAGCGAGTTCTTCCCATCCACACACGCATTCTCTAATAACCTCCATGGTAAATGAACAAAAGCCCTCCTCTCACCCTGCATTCCTCTCCAGCTTTACCCTGATATCTCTGGCGCCCTTGAAAGCTACACTTACTATGGGAACATCTGATCTTGGTTGCAGTCCCCACTTCCTTGCCTAGTATTCACTCCCACACACGCTGACCAGGTATGTCCCCTACCCCTGAATTAAAACTGCTTTTTCCAAGGTTACCAGCTATTGCTGATCAGAGCCACACCTCTGTCCTCATCTTATCTAGCCTTTGGCAGCATTCACTAGGGCAAACCCTCCTTCCAGACACTCTCAGCTCCGGCTTCTGTCATCCACCCTGTGGGCTCTCCTCTCACTCCCGCATCCTCTGCTGGCTCTTCTCCCTCATCTTGTCTGAAAACTGTTGAGAGTACTTTAGGGTTATCTCTGGACCTCTTCTTTCTTTTCTTTTCTTTTTCTGTTTCTTTTTTTTGAGATGGAGTCTTGCTCTATCACCAGGCTGAAGCGCAGTGGCATGATCTTGGCTCACTGCAACCTCTACCTCCCAGGTTCAAGTGATTCCCCTGCCTCAGCCTCCTGAGTAGCTGGGATTACAGGTGTGTGCCACCATACCCAGCTAATTTTTTGTATTTTAGTAGAGACAAGGTTTCACTATGTTGGCCAGGATGGTCTCAATCTCTTGACCCTGTGATCTGCCCGCCTTAGCCTCCCAAAGTGCTGGGATTACAGGTGTGAGCCACCGCGCCTGGCTGGACCTCTTCTTTTCTAGACGTTCCCTGGGTAATCTTATTCTCTCCCCTGGCTTTAACTACCAGAGATCTACCGATGATGCCTAAGTGACTTCTCTAACCCAGACCTTTTTCAGAGGCATCACTCTAACTGCCTGCCAGCTACTCTCTGTGTGTCTATTACGCATCTCAAACCTAACGTTGCTAACACAAGTTTTCTTTTCCTCGTATCTCTAAAATACCAGTCTTTCTCCTAGCCTTCCTCACCTCCATTACCCACCGCAACAGCCACCTGGTTTCTCAAGGCAGGAATGCAGGACTCAAGCTCAAATTCTCTCTTTTTCTCACCCTTCATGTCCAACCCAGCAACAAATTCATTTCTCTCCCTCCAAAAAACTTTCAGGTCGTTCTCATCTTTCCACCTCCAGCTCCTCTTATCTAAGCCACCATCGCATGTTGCCTGGATTACTTCAACAGCCTCCTAATGGCCCTCCTGCCTCTGTTTTGTATAATCTAACCTCTACATGTCACCTAGAACAGCCCCTGTACTAGCCACTCACTGCATCCAGCCTTGACACAAGGTCTGCGTGATCTTGAGTCTGTCTGCCTTTTAGCTCTTACCTCTCATGGCTTTCCCACAGGCTCCTGACGCACTGGCCACTAGGGCCTTCTTGCTCTTCCTCTAGCACCCCAGGCTTCTCCCTGCAGCCTTGGCATGTGTTGCTGCTGTTTGGAACACTCTGCTCTGTTCACGTGGCTGCCTCCTTCTTACCACTGGGGACTCAGCTGAAATGCCACTTCAGTGGAAAGGTGGACCTCCCTTCACATTCACCTCTAGGATCCAGACAAACTTACACATATGCAAATCATACACAAATGAAAACAAATAAAAATGGCAACCGGAGATGATCCAAATTCCTTCAATAGTAGAATAGATAAATTATGGTAGATTCATAATTTATGAGATTGTGTATCTAAAGGAAAATGAATAAACTACAACTAAGTCGTTGACATGGTTGACCCTCAAAACATAATGTTGAAAAAAAAGTCACAGAAAAACACATAGAGTATTGAGTCCATTTAGTAACATTCAGATGTACCGTATAAAATATATTCACCAGTGGTGAAACTCTAAAAAATGCAACCCCAGGAAGAGCCCACCGGAAGCTCCTGAAGTTCCTGTCGGGGTCCGTCCTCAACCTGGGTGATGGTGCAAGCTCTTTGTTTCGTTATTAGTCACTATTAGTCTTTACATTGTACATATGACTGCATGAACTCTTTTGAATCCATGATATTCTTCATAATATAATTTTTTTTAATGAGGAAGATGGGAATATATACAGTGGCATAATGGTATTTGCTCATAATCATTATGTGAGTAAGAATTGCATACCATCCTCGTATTTCAGCTCCCTCCCTGCCAAGTGAAGGTGCTGGGCTCACAAGATAGACGATTCCTTTCTGTTCTATGTCCTGTGACTCAGTTAACCGCAGGCAGGCTTAACAGAATCTTGAGGGAACTCCTGGGGCATCTCCATTACTTTCCCTGCAGATATACCAGTTAATTAAGACCAGTTCAGGCAAGAGAGTCAGTCTGATTTGGAAATCCCACCTATCCCCTCCCCCAGGAAGAAATTACACAGCCTGGTTATATCATCAGCTTTAAGTACCTGAAAATTCTTTGTTTTGACCTACACAGATTTCCCACAATTTGGAGCTTCTCTCCCAACAATGTGACAACACATTCAAGGTTGGCAAATTTTTGGAGGACTAAATCTAAATGGAGCTGCCTGTCAAAATGTCACAGTTCCCACCAGATGATGGAAATCTATATTCTTTCCTAGACACAACAGGGCAGAGAAGCTACAGGATAGGGTGTGTGTGCATCTACACACGTGTGTGAAGAGGTGAGTAGTGAGGCGTGCTGGTTAGTGTTCTTCTCGGCCAAATAAAGTTGTGAAGTTGATGGCACAAATGCAATGTCCAGTGATCTCTGAAGGTAGAACCTGCCTGCTGTGTGTTAGTGTTCCTATACAGCAGGGAAACTCAAAACCATATGTTTCAATGTAAGTATTTTCTGATAATGTAGAGCAAGTATTCTGTTTCTCATAGCCCCGGAATTGAACTGCACTTGAAATCAGGTTAACTAGAGCTAAATTTAATCACAGTGTGACCTGATTGAGTATATGCAACCTGGGGTATTGGATATCCTCCTTTATGTTGTTTTTATTCTCAATTTCATCTACTTATTTCCTTCGGGACCACAGAGCAATGGTAGGTGGCAAAGTAATGAAATGTGGTAAATCTGGCTAAAGAGAAATATAACTAAAAATACTCTCCTTTGTTTCATCCCGGCAGGCCTGTACATAGTGTGGTTTACTTTGGATTACAAAGTACTAACGTTCTTGGGAGGAAAACAGCTGAATTTATTGCTCTGGGAAACACCAAGCTTGCTCAATTTTACATTATATAAAATTTATTTGTTTTATAGATATGCCATAAAAATCTCAGTTGTAACCATTAGCTGTTATTTATATTGGGGGCCTTAGCAAGTTTACCAAATTTCCTGGGGAACTTCTGAGGCAGTGGATCACATGGGCCACGTGTGTCTGGGGCTCTGTCAATCCCCCAAACTTCCCCGCCTGCAAAACAACTGCCTGGTCAGGGACTGGGATTGGCAGGGAATGGTGTTACCACTGGATGGACTTTGGATCCCTGATCACAATCTGTGAGGGTCAAGCCTCTCTGCTGATAACTGAGGGGCGTTTACACTTGTTTCTCAAAAAGTTCCCAGTGCTGTAAACTAGGAAGATTTCAGGGCACTGGCCCATACCAGTTCAGAGTGATTCCCATTTCTAGGTCCTTGAGGAATTGCCACACTGTCTTCCACAATGGTTGAACTAACCTACACTCCCACCAACAGTGTAAAAGTGTTCCTATTTCTCCACATCCTCTCCAGCATCTGTTGTCTCCAGATTTTTTAATGATCGCCATTCTAACTGGTGTGAGATGGCATCTCAGTGTGGTTTTGATTTGCATTTCTCTAATGACCAGTGATCATGAGCATTTTTTCATATGTTTGTTGACCTCATGTATGTCTTCTTTTGTAAAGTATCTGTTCACATCCTTCATCCACTTTTGAATGGGCTTGTTTGTTTGTTTGTTTCTTGTAAATCTGTTTTAGTTCTTTGTAGATTCTGGATATTAGCCCTTTGGCAGATGGGCAGATTGCGAAAATTTTTTCCCATTCTGTTGGTCGAGGGTTCACTCTAATGACTGTTTCTTTTGCTGTACAGAAGTTCTGGGGTTTAATTAGATCCCATTTGTCTATTTTGGCTTTCATTGCCAATACTTTTGGTGTTTTAGTCATGAAGTCCTTGCCTACGCCTACGTGCTGAATGGTTTTGCCTCGGTTTTCTTCTAGGGTTTTTATGGTGTTAGTTCTTATATTTAGGTCTTTAACCCATGTGGAGTTAATTTTAGCATAAGGTGTCAGGAACGGGTCCAGTTTCTGTTTTCTGCACATGGCTAGCCAGTTTTCCCAACATCATTTATTAAATAGGGAATCCTTTCCCTGTTGCTAGTTTTTGCCAGGTTTGTCAAAGATCAGATGGTTGTAGATGTGTGGCAAAATAGAAATTCCATTTGAACCAGCAATCATTTGCTATATACCCAGTATATACTATTACTGGGTATATACCCAAAGGATTATAAATCATTCTGTTATAAAGACACATGCACACATATGTTCATTGTGGCACTGTTTACAATAGAAAAGACCTGGAACCAACCCAAATGCCCATCAATGATAGACTGGACAAGGAAAATGTGGCACATACACACCATGGAATACTATGCAGCCATACAAAACAATGAGTTCGTGTCCTTTGTAGGGACATGGATGAATCTGAAAACCATCATTCTTAGCAAACTGACACAAGAACAGAAAATCAAACACCACATGTTCTCACTCATAGGCAGGTGTTGAACAATGAGAACACATGGACACAGGGAGGGGAGCATCACACACTGGGGTCTTTGTTGGGGGTTAGAGGAGGCACAGCAGGGAGTAGGGAGGTTGGGGAGGGATAACATGAGAAGAAATGCCAGATATAGATGATGGGGTGTTGCATAGGTACATACATGGCCACCTGGCCATGTATGTACCTATGCAACAATCCAGCATGATCTGCACATGTACCACAGAACCTAAAGCACAATGAAAAAAAAAAGTGATTCCCTGCTGCAGTGGGTTGTTGGTAAAAAGAAGGAAAAAAAAAGAGTGAAGGAATGATTCCCAAGGACAGCAAAGGAGCAGGCGGGAGGCACTCCCTTAGTACCCAGCTAACTTCAGGAGGGGCTTCTCAAATCTACCCACTCCATGCACTGCGTGCAAACCCTCAGTCACCCGTGAGTGAAGTGAGAAGTGAGTTTACACGGGAACGGGGAAGGACAGAGAGGACGGAGAGCTCTGACTATGAAGAAAGGTTTTCAAAGGAGTTGTATGTACATACAACGGAGACTGCTGACACCCATTAGAATGACCATGTGAACATGCCTACTAGATCCTGCCTTTAGATCACGTGTTTTTGTTTGTTTTGTTTTTTGAGATCGAGTTTCACCCTTGTGGCCCAGGCTGGAGTGCAGCAGCAAGATCTCGGCTCACTGAAACCTCCGCCTCCCAGCTTCAAGCAATTTTCCTGCTTTAGCCTCCTGCATTGCTGGGATTACAGGTGCACACCACCATACCCAGCTAATTTTTTGTTTGTTTGTTAAAATTGTTTTTATTTTTTGAGACGGAGTCCTGATCTGTTGCCCAGGTTGGAGTGCAGTGGTGCAATCTCTGCTCACTGCAACCTCTGCCTCTGGGGTTCAAGTGAGTCTCCTGCCTCGGCCTCCCGAGTAGCTGGGACTACAGGCTCCCACCACTATGTCTGACTAAGTTTTATATTTTTAGTAGAGATGGGGTTTCATCATGTTGGCCAGGCTGGTCTCGAACTCCTGATGATCTGCCTGCCTTGGCCTCCCAAAGTTCTGGGATTACAGGCATGAGCCACTGTGCCCAGCCTTTTATGTGTCGTCTTCAGGATTAGCTAGAGAACAAGAGGACATCAGAAAACTAAACACTTCTTGAAAGTAGCGACCCGCTGTGTGGCTTAGCAGGGAGAATGCTGCACTAGACGCTGAAAGATCTGATTTTTGCTCTGTGTGTCACCGGCCAGCTGAACTAGTTGCAGGCAGAGGTCAACTTGCCTCTCACAGCCTCGGTTTTCTTTTAAGCCTGCCAGGCATGGCAATGCCATGTTGCCCCTGCCTCCCAGGATTGGCCCAGGAGCCCAGCATGGCCCAGAGAGAAGTAAAAGGACAATTACAAAATCAAGAAAGTCCCACGAAAGGGAAAATACAGAGTGCTAGGAAGGGGGCCGCTAACCCTGACTTGGGTTGACCAGGCTTCCTGATGGAACTGACATATTCAGCACTGGTGGGAGTTATCCAGGGAGGGGAGCCCTGCATTGCGTCATGTCCCAATCTTGAGATGACAGTTAGATCAGTGTTTCCCACAGAAGGGTTGACTTGGTAAGAACACAGGTTTTCCCAGACTTTCTGAGGAATCTGTTTCGGATCGTAAGGCTTCAGAGCTTTGTTCTCCTCCTAGGCAAAGCAAGGTGAGAGTGAGCCTGGTCTAACTTGCATAGACATATTCTCATATTTTTCATATCACTGTTCTCAAGTGCTTACCTAGCCATTTCAAATGCACCCCCTCGCTCTTGACCTTGTTCCTACACTGCACCACTGTGTTATCTATTTCCATGTAGCAAATTAACCCCAACATCCAGTGGCTGAAAACATCTGTGAATATCCCTTGCAGTTTCTGTGGGTCAGGGATTTGAGAGAGGCTTGGTGCTGGGAAGAGATGACACAGTCCACACGCAGCAGAAGGTGGGACTCTGTGGAGCCATCCTGGAGGCTCACACTAAGCCTGGCAGGATTAATAAGATGCTGGGTGGACTCTGCCTCCCATCTGTCCCCGCTTCCTGTTGGCAATACCAACTACAGCTGTGAATTCTGTTCCCCCATCCATTCTCAAACAATCAAATTTTTGGTTACTATCTCCTGCTTTTCTGGGTCACTTAGTTTTTGGAGGGGGGCAGTTCCTCCTCCTCCCTTTAAAGTTTAAGATATGCCAGATCCCAACTTTTTCTTTTCTTTTCTTTTCCTCTCTTTCTTTCTCCTTCCTTCCTTCCTTCCTCTCTCTCTCTCTCTTTCTTTCTTTCTCTCTTTTCTTTCTTTTCTTGGTTAATTATATGTATATTTTACCACAATGTAAAAAGACTTTTTACAAATGAACAGACTATAGACATCTGGTCCTGGCTTTTCTTCACAGTGCTTCCTATTGCACGGTATAACAACTGGGATTTGTGTTTCAAGTGAGTAAAGGAATAGTTTTCTGATGCAATCTTGTTCTCTAGTTAATCCTGAAGAAGACACATAAAATAACAATACCTTAGATTCACGTGGGTTATAATGAGCTCCATCACGGAACTTTCTTCCCTCGGGTCTATCTCTCAGCACCTTCATTATGTGGATATCTATTAAATTAAACTAACTTGGAAACAGAATATGAGCTATTGGTATTTTCTGGAACTCACATGATTTGATTTTTTTAAAAAGAGGCCCCAAAAGTAAAAGCCATACAAGCCACCTGCAGGCCTAAGATCACAGGTCAGTTCACATTCTTATCACTAACCGTTTGTAATGTAGACTTCTCCAATACCCTCATCTGATTACATTACATTTCATACTATAGCAGGTCATATGTCAGGCTTATGATCGAGTTCTACTAAACTGTGGCATACTGGTTAGCAGCCACATTTTCTGAGAATTCTACTTATTTCTAGGACTTCAATTCACTCAGAAGTTAAAAATTGCAATACTATCTCAGGAAAGCATTTTATAGTCTTACCAGCTACATAAAGTGATTTCCTTCTTCTAAAGAATTTCCTTCTTATTAATAGACACATTTTCCTACATAAGGATCTGGAAGACAAATCGTTTCTTGTTCCATTTTCTAAACTTCCTAAAAAGGAAATACATTTCTTTGGAATCGTGCTGGATCTCTGTCCCGTAAGCGGCTGTCCAAAAGAAGACCAGAACTTACCAATAACAAAAAGAGGATCCCTGCTCCAGAGCGAGAAGAGCGCAGCCCATTGGACAGTGGACTGGACAGTGCAGGCCCCGCTTTGCTCAGCTGTGGTCACCGGCCCCTCACCTGCCAGGCCTCCTTTCCATTTTTCACCCTTTATTTTTCTTACTTTAAATAGACCACTTGTTGGCTGGCCAGACCTTGTGCTTCTTAAGAGGAACACGGTGGAAGTTAATTACACTCTGGGTTAGGAGAACTCTTGTATTTCACCCATTCTTACCGGAGAAGGAGAAAGAGCAGGAGGGAAGTTACGGGATCCGCAGGTGGCTGAAAGCTTCATCTTCAGAACGGCCCTGTAGCTCTCTGCATTGGAGGATGGATTCTTTCTCTTTACTTGGCTCAGCAAAGGCTAACTTACTTTTTTGTGAATGTCGCCCTTTGAGAAGGTCAGGAGCCATAGCCACCTAAAAGTAAAAATCTAGGAGTCTGAAAATCTGGGTCCCAACCTGAGCATTGTCATGTAGTTGGTTGTATGATTTTGGGCACATTTTATAAATTCTCTCCACATCATTTTCTCATCTCATCAATGGAAATAATAACCTCATGATATTATGAGGAATAACAGATGGAAAATTGTAGTGAAAGTACCTTTAATTATAAAATATAGTATAATTTAATATATTATTATATGCATTTTTTCAGAATTTGGTATAAATAATACTGATCAAAAAGCTCTTCTTTTGTGGCCTCGAAAAGCAACTGTACAAATTTTAAAATCTTTCATAGAATAAGAAGAGTAGGATAATAAGAAAACAAATATGTTTGACATATTCATGTAAGGAAAATATATACTTTTATTAAAATCATTTTTGAAGCATATTCAACAAATGAGGATTATCTAAAACAGTGTTAACTGAAACAAATCAGGGCACAAATCATGCAGTATGCGGGGCATCGTGTAAGAATAAACAGCTATATCCGCACACGCATGAAAACCTATGGGGAAGAATGCCAGTCTGTTGACAATGATTATTTTGGGGTGGTGGGATTTGGGGTGATTTTTAATTTCCTTCTTTACATTTTTCTGTATAAACTCTTTATAATTAGGATGCGTACTGGTTATGACTCCCTGAGTCACAAGGGTCAATAATATCCAACCCAAACTGGCTCAAAACAAAGGGAAACGTTTTGTCCCCATGGCAGTGGGAGACTGGGATCAACACAGAAAAGACCGTAATTGATTCCAGTGATGCCTGCCTGAGTCCCAGTGAAACGGTGCTTGAAGCCAGCTCTTCAGTCATGACTGAGGGTTTAGGTTCAGCAGGAAAAACGGCCACCTGTTTGCTAATAGAGGTGTCCTTGCTCACTCTCATCTCTGGAATGAGTGATATCCACATCTCCAAGGCTAATCTGTGAACATAACAAAGTTCTCCATTTATTTTGATTTCCTTTAATGACACTCAATAAAGTTTCATTTTTTCTCCCTAAAGTTTTTGATATTTCTGATGTTATTTTAAACTAAATTCTTGGTTTGAGGTTTCCTGGATCATGCTGGCGATATGAATGTAGGCTGAAATCCACCAGGGATGGTGGGTCCTTTTCAGGTACCTTTTCCCCTACTTTACTCAGCCCTGAGGCAATAGACCTCCATGGTGCCCTGCGGGTGGTGGGAGGGGAGCTGGTGACTGTGGCTTAGCTTTACCCTGAGGGCATAGCCATGCAGGGACACGCAAAACGTGTGTGTGGCAGGGATTTGTGGGTAGTGCTGGGGAGATCCCCAGCTTCGGTGGGCCCTGGGCTTCTTTGTTTCTATCCCCCGACTCCTCCATGTCATCAAAACTGCAGCTCAGCTTCAAATCTGCGTCATCAAATCTTTTCAGAGCAAAGTTCATTTTGATTTCTGCTTACGTTTCTGGTTTTAGACAGGTCATTCCTTATATTATTTTGGTTCTTTGATGTTTCTATGAACTTTAAAAAATCCAGCATGATGAGCTGTTGCCCATGAGAGGTGAATTTGAATAATCTAGGCTGCCATTGGCCCCAGCAGAAAGCTATTAGTTTTCAAATTCTGCTTCATACCAAAACAGGAGTTTAGAACTAAAGAGGAAAAGAAGGTAGTGAGGCTCTCTTTGCTTAATATATTTCTATATTGCTTAATAGGCTTATTTATTTCAGTATGGCAGTATTGGTAAGCAGCAGAGCTAGAAATGAATTTAAAAATTTATATAAAATTTTTATTCTCAGAAATAAAACTTTATAGTTCTGTGAGTTATCAGGATAATTTAAAAAAATAAGAGTTCATAATGGTTTAAACAGTTTGTTTATAAAATTCCATTATACTATTCATTTTAGCTAAATGACTATACTGATATATATTCCCTGTAAGTAATGACTCAGGATTTTATTTTAAGGTAGCTTAACTCATGTACTTCAGAGATTTGAATATTTCAAAATTGTTTTACTGGTAAAGTTTATACAGAATAGACCGCAGAACCAATTATGTTTTGCCAATTTTCTCCTTGAGGATGATCGCAGATTTATACTTCTTACACTGGAATACAGGCTGTCAACTAGAGCTAATTCCTTTCCATACTTTGGAAAGAAGCTAGTGGAATAAAATTTAAAATATTGTGTGTATACTCTACATAATATATTTCATAGTATCAAAGTGAATAATATATAATCTTTGAATGCAAATAGCAAAACATTTCTTGAATATTTTTAAATTCAGGAATTTCATAATATAATGAATATATATTAGTAGTCAGGATGATCTTTGTGAAATACAACATTAACACATTTTATTTTTTATGGAAATTAGAAAAAATGTTACTGCAGAAAACAGGAGTAAAAACATATGTAATATTTAAAGATTCAGTCATATTACTCTTCAATACTACGATGACTATGACTTTTCTTCTGTTACTACTAAGTGGTAGCAGGTTCCTCAAATTTAAAGAATCATAGGGGAAAAGGTTAAAATGGAAAAATTCTATTTTTATATTCTCGCTAGGTACTTTTGAATCTCCTGCCTTAGTTTAAGTGTCTACTCATTTGCTTCTTTGTTTGTGCTACCTTTGATCTTTCTTTGTGCTCCCTCGCAGCCAAGCTTCTCTTAAGAGGCCTCGGGCACTTGTGTCCTCCATGCCTGACCACCCCTCACATCTTCAGGACACGCGTTTGGATTGTGGTGGCCATTCAAACCCCCTCAGACACTAAGTCCCCTCATCTCTTTTCAGGTTCTTTTCCTGGACTTTTCACTGTACTTGACATTGTGAGCTCCTGACACTCCCTTCTCCCCAGACTCCCTGACCTAACCTCTGCTTTCTGACCAGAGCCCGACTGTCTCCATCCTCCTTCCCCCTTCCCCACTCCTCCAGTATCACTTGCGCTTCAGTCCCTGCACTCGCACACACACCTCCCGCTGACATGTCTACGTGGATGACTCCCAAATGCTGTCAGTTCCTGAGATCCAGTCTCATTATCGATTGGTTATCTTTACTGGGGTCTTCGACTAATGCCACCAACCCAGTTTGTAACACATAAACCAGGCGTCTGTCTGCTCACATTGTTTCCTACCATGCCTTCATTTTCTGTTTTTAAAAAGCAACACTCTCCTTGCAGCAGCTCAAGCTTGAAAATGCAGCTTCATCTCTGACTCCACCTCTGTAGCACATAGTGCTCTCAGCTTTGCAGGAGCTGCCATTTCTCGGTCTGTCCCTGGAGTCTGATTTCCCATCTCTGCACTCTGGATTTGTTTTCTGAAAGCCTCTGGATGACTTCACGGCCTTGGCCTGGGACAACCTTCCCGTTTCATCTGCAGTCATTCTGGTCCCCACATGAAGCTCATGCTAACCACACCAGAATCAGCACCCACTGCTCCCTAAGCACACATGCATCTTCATGCCTCTGCTCATTATAGTCTTTCTTTGGAATGGCCTTCTTCCCATTTCTCCGGTGACCCGAATGTGTTCTTCCTTCAAGGTCCCTGGGGTACTTAATGCCAGTTGGTAAAGGAGACTGGAAAAATGCATCCAGAAATGTTAAAATTATAGAGGCTGTGGGAGAACAGCATTTAAAGAAGGGGATAATCAAAAAAACAATTTAGGAGAAAACGAAAAAAAGGATTTAGAAAAGTCTACTGATGACTCTTCTCAAAGGAGCTGTCTGTTCTTGGGATTTCCAATTCCAGCCTCCCTTCTCTCTTAGATCCATTCCACAGAAACTGCTCCTAAGGATAATGATGGCCCCCGTGTGTGAAACCCCATGGTCAATTCTCAGTCTTCTTACTCCAAAACCCACTCCTCTCCTTTCAGTTGATGATAACCCCATGCTTCCAAGTCAGCCAATAATCTTGGTGCCATCTTAGACACCTCTTTCTCTTCAATCCCGAACCAGTGGGCTCTACCTTCAGAACCCCCACTTCTCATACCTCCCACTGCTACTGTAGTGGTGCAAGCCATTATTGCCATCTGTTTCTTGGATTCTTAACTCGTATCCCTGTTTCTTCTCACCTCTCCCTCTCACCCCAAGTCTATTCATAACACAGCAGTCAGAAGGCTCCTGTTGAAACCTAGTCAGATCACTTCACTTTTTTGGCCTCCACCCCATTTCAGTCAGGGTAAAGCAATTCCTCCTCTCTGCTCCTTTTACTCTAACCTGGGCTCCCCCTGAAATATTTTGCCAACACACAGGTTGTTCCTTATGCCTCAAAAGCACATCCTTCAGAGGACAACTCCATGTGGCCAACTTGCTCTCCTCGTTCAAGTCTCTGCTCGAGGAAGCCTACTCTTACTATTTCCCTTACCTTGCTCTGTTTTTTTCCACTGTACTTGCCGTTTTCTATTGCATTATATAATTTACTTACTTATCCTTATCATCTGTGTCTCCCTGCTAGAATGTAATGTCAGTGTTCACTGATATACTGCAAGGATCTACAATAATGGTTGCACATAGCAAATACTAAAATATCTGTCAAATGAAAGAATGAAGGACTTTTGAGAATAAAAGTTCTATGAAGTGTTAAGGACCTAAGGTAGCTTACGTGAGTCCAGCAGCAAATGCATGTGAAGAAATGGAACCACAGAGGGAAAGAAATTTGTAGTTTATCTAAGCCTTTCCATTCCTATACAGAGTCACTCTGACATATGAAAACTACATCTATTAGAAATATCTTTATTATTTTTAATTTGGAATAACACATTACGTAGGGTTCAACAACATGAACATTTTAAGTATCAAAACATAAGGACCGTGACATTCTTAAATATTTGTAAATACTGACCAATCTTAAGTATCAATAAATACACCCTATATTAGCAGTTTCAGTGTAATAGCCCATCATATGCAATTTGAAAACAGAGCAAAAATTGGTCAACTGGTTAGTCAAATAAAAGCTCATCATTAACAAGTCCACATTTTTTTACAAATGCAAATAAAATAAAAATGTATAATTATGATATATAATAGAAATTAAAACAAATATAGTAGGCAACCAATACTGTGAAACCTAATATATAAGAGAAGCACTTTTACATTCCTAGAAATATGATTCTTGGCATTAATTTTGACATTGCCATAGGTTTTCTAAAGTAATGGCTGATTTCTTAAGCTCCTGGACATAGGCAAACATAAAATTATTTACTTATGGTTTTAAAATTAAAATGGTTCTAAAATTAATGTACAATTGTAATATAAGAATAATTTCTCATGGGAGGGCAGTCTACACTGCATATAAATCACCAAAAACTTATACAAAGAGGTAAAACGTAGCTCCCCCTCATTAGATTTGGAATTATTTTGGCTTTCAAAAATTGCAGTGTTTTAAATGAACCAAAATCTTAATTGATTTCTCTGGTAATTTTGAACACAGAAATTTTACCTAGAACCTCTTCTTGGAACATGAAATATGAAATAAAAATCTATATTAAATCACACATATATGTATATATATGCATATATTTTTATAACTTTCATTAGGATAAATATTGTAAGATAAAAATAAAACCTAATTTAAACAAAAAATAGACTAACATTAACATGGCAGGTTTTGCTATGTAGGTTAACATTGATCTAACTGAAGTACTATACTATATATTCTAAATTTTAGACAGTAATGGAATATAGGCGGGGACTACGAAGATTACTTACATAAAGAGCTGGGATATGCTACACACTACTTCAGCAGTGAATGTATGGTTTTCATATTTTGCTCAGTGTAATAATAAAGTACGTCTCCATTACCTGAGGCATAGTGAGTGGGCAGTAGCAGGAAGGCAGCCTGGGAGTATGTGGAACAGTGGGGAAGGCTGGCTTCAGGAATGATTACATGCTATGGATGACTGTGCTCATCAACTATGCATATTTACTAATGTTATTTTCACCACAGCCTCACAAACAAAATGACATACCACTCTTTATAGCAGTCTACTAGATATCTATAATACAAACTTGAGAATGAGAAAACCATACTCAAAAATGGGCTTCAGACAAAATGCGTATCCTTATGAAAATGGTAAAATAATCAGGAAATAGAGATAATTCTGGAAAACAGAAATGCTTAAAGGTACATAGCAAATTAACTAAACACAGTTTCAGGAGGAGGAGTCACATTTACTGTTTGAAGGAGAGTTTGTGTTTACTTTTGCTTTTAATTGCAATGGTTTAGTGAAGTGGTGGAGACAATAAATCACATTTACAAGATCAGAGTTACTTATACTTGGATCTCTACCGGCTATTTTTATATAATAATTGTTTCGGTGGAATGTCCAATGAAGATTTTTTGTTTCTTTTAAATATATTGCAACAAGTATTTTGTACATTAAAAATCTAAAATGTTTGAAAGCCAGAATAATATTGACTGAGAAGCTCCATTTCTGGACATGTGCTTCAATACGTACATATCCCTAAGTCTGTGCCAGGAACCCAGAATGAATTTGACTGACACTAGACCACCAGTCCTCAGGGCTCAGGCCATGGCTGTCTCATCCATTTCTGGAGTGGACACTGTTTTCCCTACTGCCTGGCACACAGAAGATGCTAATGAGTATTAGTGAAAACAGAAATCTCCACCCCAATAAAGACTCTAGTTTGTTGAGAAATAGATTTTACATTTATTCAGGGCTTCCTGTTAGTTTGCATGTAAAAACCATAGTGAAATTTAGCGAGCCTGCAGAGATATAGTAGAGATCCCCAAAATGTAATATATATATACACATTCTTGTTTCCTGAAAAAATATACTATATCTTATGTTAGAAATATATATTTCAGTGTTTATGGGTAAAATTATATGATGTCTTGAATTTGCTTTAAAAGATTACAGCAAAAAAGAGCATGTCTGTGAGGAACAGATGAAACAGTGACAAAAATATTAATAACTGGTAGATCTGGGCAACAGGTGCTTAGAGATTCTTCATACCCCTATCTGTGCTTTAGGTGGCTCGAACATTTTGATAATAAAAATGATAAATTCAAATTTCAATAATAAAATAGTAAGGGCAAAATAAAGATATTTTCAACTATCAAAACTACTGTATAAGATCACTGGATATTTTGCAAAGATCTGCATGAGACTATTTACATGACGTTGTAATAGTGAACAATTGGGAACAACTGAAGTGTCAATCAGTAGCGGACTAGCAAATACAGTACACCCACATATAACAAAATGCTATGCAAACATTAAAAAGAAACTGTTGAGTGAAAAAGGAGGTTCCACAGTCGTATGCAGAGCTTACTTCATGGTCACAGGAGTGTGAGAGACTTCTGGAAGAGTGTTCATTGTATGTTCAGAATGGTCATCTCTGTAAAGAGAAATTACAGATTTTTTAAAAAACTTTTTTCTTGAAACTGCTCTGTACTACTCAAGGTTTTTGCAGGAGTATGTATCAAGTTTCTATTTGGGGGAAATTATTTTCTATAATGATTCCTGCAAGTGGAAGCTAAATAATGTATACACATGGACACAGAGTGCAGAATGACGGACAATACTCAGAAGAGTATGGGGTGGGAGGGGGTGAATGATGACAAATTACTTAATTGGGTACAATGTATATTATTTCAATGATGAATACACTAACAGCCCTGGCTTTACCACTATAATACATCGATGTAACAAAATTGCACTTGTACCCCATAAATTTAAAGAAATATTAAAAATTTTCTCATTATGTTACTCCTTCTACCTGATGAAATAATTTTTAAATTTTAATTTAATATTTATTTTGAGACAGGGTCTCACTTTGTCATTCAGGCTGGAGTGCAGTGGCAAACACAGCTCATTGTAACCTCCACCTCCCAGGCTCAAGCAATTCTCCCACCTCAGTCCCCCAAGTAGCTGAGATTATAGACACATACCACCATGCCCAGCTGATTTTTTTTTGGCGGGGGGACAGAGTCTCACTCTATCACCCAGGTTGGAGTGCAATGGTGCAAACTGCCTCCTGGGTTCAAGCGATTCTTTTGACTCAGCCTCCCAAGTAGCTGAGATTACAGGCGCCTGCCACCAGGCCCAGCTAATTTTTAGTATTTTTAGTAGAGACTATGTTTCACCATGTTGCCCAGGCTGGTCTCAAACTCCTGACCTCAGGCGAATCACCCGCCTCGACCTCCCTAAGTGCTGGAATTACAGGTGTGAGCCACCATGCCCAGCCCTACTTTTTTATATTTTTTGCAGAGACAAGGTCTCACCCATGTTGCCCAGGCTGCTCTGGAATGCCTGAGTTCAAGCAATCCACCTGCCTCAGCCTCCCAAAGTGTTTGAATTACAGGTGTAAGCCTCCACTCGATAACTTTTTAATTTTAAAAATTGTGTAGTTCAAAGTGAGAAAGTGCTATACCTCTAAAACAATATGAAACCTAGAATAGATTTCATTTCTTTCTTTTTTTAAAAAATATTTTATTGCACTTTAGGTTCTGGGGTACATGTGCAGAACTTGCAGGATTGTTGCATAAGTACATACATGGCAATGTGGTTTGCTGCCTCCATGCCCCCATCACCTATATCTGGCATTTCTCCCCATGTTATCCCTCCCCAACTTCCCTACCCTGTGTTGTCCCCTCCCCTATTACCCCCCAACAGACCTCAATGTGTGATGCTCCCCTCCCTGTGTCCATGTGTTCTCATTGTTCAACACCTGCCTATGAGTGAGAACATGTGGTGTTGATTTTCTGTTCTTGTGTCAGTTTGCTAAAATGCAAGTAACATCTTCAAGGCACCTGCATTTTTTCCTCAACCACCTACTGAGTGCATTAAAATGTTAAGATGTCAAAAGTACATAAAATACAACATCATAATGTATATAGGAATAAACTTAAATACCTTTTGGTTAATTAAAATCAGGTTGAAAATTCTATTAGTTATAGGAAGAAATAACAGTTGGAAAAGAAAATATTTTCTAGTTGGTTCTTAAAGAATCTGAATTGAAAGAATTCCAACAGTTCTATGTAAAAAAGAACTTGTGAGTATTTTAGTAATCTGTTTGTTCTTAGAATAGAACAGATGGCAGAACAAAATGAAATGTAATTTCCAGATGTCTTATTTTGTAAATTCAGTGCCATGAACTCAGTGTTATCAACTGAATATCAAGTTTAAACATAGTCAACACTGTAGCACTTTTGGAGTAAATTTTAACTAAATCATTGACCTTTGAAACATCATTTCAGGTTTATTAGCTTGGGTAGGTATCCCAAAAAGTAGATATTCTAGTAGCTGTCCAAATCTTCTGTCTTGAGATACTCTGCTGCTGCTGTGTGAGCAATTCCTAGTCTGCAAGGATCCCCAGAACAGAGTGGGAGGAAGCTCACAGCGGACCACTTGCACCTGTCCCTCTTCAGAGTCATTACAAAACAGCTGCTGTGTACAGTTCTTATTCAAGGGGTGTACTGTTCCCACCATGTCCTATTTCTTTGCTGATTTTAGTGTTTCAAAGAATTTAAAAGTAGCTCCTTACCAAGAGGGTGGAGACCCCTAAATAGATAATGTAAACACAAATCAAAAGATATCTGTTACCTGGTAGACGTTTTTTTCTTTCAGGTCCATGTTCTAAGCATTAGGAATGATGAGAGATTTCTTAGGCTTTGATTTATCTGAGTGAAGTATCTGTATTAGATTGAAGAACCACATTTTGTTACAAATTAACTGCATATACTTACAGTTGCTCTAGGGTAGATATTCTGTTTATTAATTAGATGGCTCTAGATGATCTTGGGGAAATTATTTAAATCCTTATTTAGGGGTTTTAAAGGTATAGTATATGATAAATAGTGTCAGATTAATTTTATTTTTACCTGCTTCTTAGAAGAACTGGATTGGTCATGGTGCACAGTAACAGAATGATGCTTCTTTGAAGCTCTGGAAGACTCTGGACATAATTTTCTCTTAGACCTATGGGCTATTTTGCTTACTATCAACCTGTGGTCACTTGGACCAACTTCTTTAGCTTGATTTTCTGATTGCTGCTGTAGCAGTCGGGGATCTTCTGTTTCTCCATCTGATTTGAAAATGTGTGGTTGTCTTTTCAGTTTTAGTGACCCATGGCTTTTCCCTAACCTTTGTGTTATATATTTGCCTGTTAAATTTTCTTTTCCATTCATTTGGAAGTCAACAACACTTTCTATCATCCCTAAATTGTTATTTGACGTCAGAAATACTGCACTATTAGATAGTTGCTTACTTTTGTTTAAGCTTACAGTCGATTTTCGATTAGAAGAGGGAAATTCTGTCATATTTTCACAGGACTTTATTTTTTTTTCTTGCAGAGGTCTGGAATTCTCCTGATTTAAATTGCTGGCAGTCTGCATCTGAATGTTACTATTAGATCTTTTTTTAATAGCTGGACCTAAATTGAGTTTATCATGCTGGATCATACTAGTATTGCGTGAAAACAAGTTAGATTGTGTCACAACATGCTGTTTTCTTTTTGGGCTGCCAAGTACTAAGGTATTTTTGTTCATTTGTAATAATTTATTTTTGAAAACTGGTACAAATTTAGAAGTGATGTTACTTTGGGAGCTAAGATTTATGTGTTGAACTTCAGTATTTCCTCTGTTGGGCATTAATACTTCCAAATGTACTTGTGGAGCCCTGATAGGCAGGGATTTCTTTCTACCCTGAACACACTCTGGCTGGAGATGCAAAGATGAGAAAATGCCTGATGTTGGCAGGCTGACTGAAAGCGCCACCTTGTGGTCCACTGCTACTGAACATGGTAGAAGACTTTGAGCACAGGCACGTTTTATGGAAGGGGCTTGAGTCAGAGATGCCCTGAACATATTTTTAGTGGTCAAATTGGGTGGCTTGACTTTGTTTTCCTGAAAGAATAGAGATTAAACAAATTTAAAAATGTTAATAATGCCCTTAATGGAAACTTAACTGTATATATTTAACTGCATATAATATAAAATATCAACCAAATGAGAATATAAAGCAACACTATGATATACAGAACAGGTAAAGAAAAACAAAATAAAAATGAGCCTTTTGATGGAAACGTATACATTTCTTATGGCTTGTATCCTCCTTTAGATACCATCTAAAGATAAAAGAACATTCCACAGTTCATATAAATCTACTATAAAAACCATCCATACAGCTACCCACTGTCCTCCAAACATGCTCATGCTGCTGTCTTGCTCGCTGAACAAGGTATGACCCCTGCTATAGAGCACACTAGGCAAACATACCAATGCTCTTCATCACACACCACTACCCTAATCCTATGCAAGGTTTCCCTGCTCAGATGTTATCCTGAGAAGAAGGTTCTTAAATTGGATTGAAGAACACTTTTATTTTAAAGAGATGTTTTGTCATAAGGGACTGAGTCACCTTGAAGTATCCAGATTGAATTTTTTCCCATTTGATGATAAAAGGGTTAAAGAACTAAGTTAAAATCAATTATAGAAAACCAAAGAACATCCAGTGTTTGGATCTTTGGATTCTATAAACTGTAGTAACATTTAAATAGCATATCTACTTCTTGAGATACAAGAAAACTCACAGGCAGATTAATATAATAAAAGTATTTGTAATTGGATATTTAACTGTACTAGAATATGTGTATTGTGTATAAAACACGTTTATATTCACACTCTATTTCTTCTTCAGCTGTCTTTTAGAAATATACATATGGTGAACATAATTTCCAGAAGTTTCTTTTGCTCCCTAGCCTAGCCTGTCAATATACTATTTACCCATTCTTTCCATTTTTAAGATAAAGTAAATAGCTCAAAGGGGGAAACCTCTAGGTTTATATTCAAAATTTATAAAAAGACTACAAAAGAGACTATGTAAACAGCAGATGATATCATAAATAATTCATAGAACTTAAATATACTTAATAGTCAACAAACTACAGCTTTGTGAAGTCACAAGCCAACAAAAAAAAACATGCTTTATTATGTCATTATCATTATTCTGTTTCACTTATTCATTAAGTGTCATTGGCAAATGTAACTTGGTTAAATTTTAATTTCTAGAATTTATATACAACTTATATAACTTTATACATTAACAAAACATTATAGAAGGATAAAAACTTGAACTCACATTTAGATATGAATGAATATCTCACAGAAGCTTAATATTAAAGTAATAATTAAATGAAACTTGAGAAATGACAAAGATGACTAATCAAAAGTGTTTTATCGATCGAAATTTGGTTCAGTGCATTGCACAACCTCAGTGTATTTCTTGCTTCAAGTTGAAGCAGAATTCAGTCAAGCTTAGATATAACCACAGGCTTACAGGACATATGGGTTTTTGAAGAATATTTTCTTTAAGTGACATGACACAACAAGGAAGTAGTCAAATTCAGAATATGGGACAGTCTCCAGGGAAAACGATCTAGTTTTCTAGCAAATAAGTGGCCTAAATAAAAGGGGACAGAGTTTGAGATGTTACAGAATAAAGAGGTTTAAGAGACATACACAAATTATGTGGGCCCTTTTTTGGATTCTGATTTAAACAAAACTAAAAATAAGTCTGTGTGAGATAAATGGGAAACTGCAGTATGAACTAGTACTTGATATTAAGAGACGTTAAATCTTTTAGGTGTAGTAATAACATGGGGGTTATGTAAAAATATTTTGAAATGAGATAGAAACGTACACCATAGTCTTTACAGGTAAAACACTATATTTGGGATGCATTCTAAAATCCTCCAGTTTACTTCCTACCCAAAAATGTGTCAAGGGAGAATTAGATGAGAAGCACATGAGAGGTGATTATATTCATTTCCATTATGTATCTCTGACGTTTTCTATATGTTAAAAAATACAAGTTTGACTAAGCATTCCTAATTTTTTTTTAACTTGACTGAGTTTTATCAAGTAGTCTGATCAATTTGATTTCCATTTTTTAAATTTATGCCTTTTACATTGCATGAATCTTAGAGTTAACATGTTTGTGGTCTAGTAATACTAATTTACTGAGAGCTCACCAAGAAACTTTTCTCTGTATTATCTCATTTAGTCCTAAAAACCACTATGAAGTAAGTACTGCAAAAGACATGACCCCCTTCAAAGGAAGGACTTACTCTGCCTCTGGTGGAGCAGAAACCCCTTTAGGGATTGCTTTGGTTACAGAGGGCCAATGCCCAAGGATATGCCTGTCTCAGGGTGACCCAAATCCAATCATGGATGCAGAAGGGGTTAGAAAGGCCTGGCTATTTGGGCCAGTGCAGAACAACTCAGATGGGCCATTTTAGTCTCAGAGCTCCTCAGAAGGGTGGCCAGGGCCATCTAGTGTCTGCTGTGTTTTTGACTTCTCCCTTTCCCCAATCTTGCTTCCTCCCTGCCTTCCACAGATACTGCGCTTCCAAGGGCAGTCCCTAACAAACATCATGTGCACTAGACTCCACCTCAGAATCAGCTCCTAGAGAACCCGATCTGTGACAAGTTTTATCATTACCACTGCTAGCCTTTGCCTCATTTTACAACTAAGGAACTTGGGCACACGGACATCAAATAACTTGTCCCAAATTATACAATTAGTAAGAGGTTCAAATTCAGGCAGCCTGTTTCTGGAGCTTGAGCTCTTAGCTACAAATATGAACTTTTTCCAATTACAGAACTAGGAATCATCTTGGGTTTCAATTCTGATTCTGCAATGCATTTAACTGTGTGGTTTTGGTAAAATTATTTGGATGTTCTGAGCTTTGGTCTCCTCTTCTGCAAAATTGAGTAAATTCTTTATCCAAAAATCAATTTTAATTATTAAATGAAATAATACACATAAAAGCAGCTGGCATGCAGAAGGCACTCAATAGAATTGAGTAGGATAAATTCTTATAAAGAGCAGTATAAAACCATAATTTCCAATTAAATGTTATTTTACATTTATGAAGCAAATTTTAACAAGTACATTGTTCTGATTCATTATTTCTAAAACAGACATGGGCTGAAAATCTTAAGTACTCCAGAAGTATATTCAATAAACATGCAGATGTAACAACATATCTTCTTCCAAAATCTTTAGATTCAGACTTGGCCAGCAACTTTAAAAAATATTATGTCTGGACAAAATTTTAATACTATTTTAAAGATGTCAACTGGCATTTGTCCACTCATTCTCCCTTCTAAAGAAATGACCTTGCCTGTAGGCCTTTGTGTCTAGGTTGTCAGGTTTCTGTACAATTTTTCTCTAACAGTGGGAGGAGTTGGCCCCTGACCAGGAAAATAAACAACTCACAATTCTAAATTTACATGTATCTAATACTGTGGTCTCAGAACACATAAAGCAAAATCTGAAAGTAGGAAAAATAGATAAATCTACATCATATTGGGAGATTAGAAAACACTTCTCAGCAACTGACAGATAATAATGTATTTGAGCTAGAAATGCCCAAAAAAAAGATAGCTAGAACATTCCCATATCTTAGAAAGTTAGTAAGTACATTTCAAAATAATTCATGTAATTAATAAGTACATTTTAAAATAATTTATGTGTAGAAAGTATGGACTGCCCTATGCATAAAATTATAAGCTATTATTGAGAGAAATTAAAGAATATATATTTAATATGTGGAGAAATATACAATATTCATAGATTGTAAGACTCAATGAAATTCCTATCAAAATCCCAACATGCTCTCTCTGTCTGTGTGTGTGTGTGTGTGTGTGTGCACACGTGTCTGTGTCTGTGTCTATGTGTAAGTTGACAAGTTGAAACTAAATGTATATGGAAATGCACAGATCAATAGATAAGATGCTTTATCAAATTTCAAAAATCTTACAAAATTTAAGATTAAAACACTATTTATAATAAATATAAAATTTAAGATTACATAATTAAGGTAATTCTAAAAGCATATATTGGTGCTAGGATCAACAAACTGACCAGAGAAAGAGATTAAAGTAGCCTGAAACAATACCATACACACAAAGACACTGGATTTATGACAAAGGTAGTGCTCCAAAGTATTGAGGGGAGAAAAAGTACTGGGAAAAATGTACTGGGGAAAGAATGGTCTATTTTATTTTTGGCTTGGACAAATAGATAACCATATTAAGAAACAAATCTGACTCCCTACATCACATCATATTACAAAAATAAATTCCAATTGCATTGTAGATCTAAATGTGAATGGAAAACAAGCTTTTATTGGATGATATTAGAGGAAAATACCTCATGACTTTGGGGTACAGAAAGATTTTTTAAATCAGATATAAAAAGTAGTAACCATAAAGAAAAAGACTGATCATTTTGATTATAAATTAGGACCTGCTGGCAAAGACACTATTAAAACACCAAGAATTAATTAAGAGAGAAAGCATGTTATAGAATGAAAGATAATTGTGTATAACTGATAAAGAATTTGTATCTGGCTTATGTTAAAAATACGTATAAATCAATCAGAAAACTCATAACAGTAGAAAAATGAGAGTGGCATTTCAAAAAAAATCCAAATGGCCAATATACATATGAAAAGATATGCAATCTCACTAATAATCAGGAAAAGGCAGATTAAAAACACATAGCAATAAATACACCTACCAGAATGGCTGAAATAAAAGACCAACAATACCAAAAATGGGCAAGGATGTGAAGCAACATAAATTCTTCTATACTGCTTTAGGGCAGAGGGGAGTACAAATCAGTTACGGAAATAGTTTGGTGTAGCCAGCAAAGTTAGAAATACCCATACCAATTCTACTCCTGGAGGTTTCATGTACATGTGCACCAGCAGACATACACAAGAATGTTCATCACAGCATTACTAGTAATAGCCCCCAAAGAGAAACAATTCAAACATTCATCAATAATATTCTGAATAAATTCTAGCATAATCATATAATAAAATGCTACATTATAAAGGAAAGTAAACTGACTACAGCTAAGTGGAACGACATGGATGAATATCACAAACATGACACTGAGCCTAAAAAGCCAGGCACAAAGGAATACATACTCTACGATTTATTTTACATCAAGTTCAAAAGCAGGCAAAATGAAATGTGATGTTTAAGGACACATACTTAGTTAATAAAAACAAAAAAGGAATAATTTCCATAGAAGTAGTCACCTTTTGGGAGGAGGAAAGGAGTTATGACTAGGAAGATGCAAGGAGGAGGCTCCTAAAGTCCTGACAAGGTTCTATTTTTTTTTTTTTTTGAGATGGAGTCTTGCTCTGTTGCCCAGCCTGGAGTGCAATGGTGCCATCTCAGCTCACCGCAACCTCTGCTTCCCAGGTTCAAGCAATTCTCCTACCTCAGCCTTCTGAGTAGCTGGGATTACAGGCATGCGCTACCATGCCTAGCTAATTTTTTTATATTTTTAGTAGAGACAAGGTTTCTCCATATTGGTCAGACTGGTCTCAAACTCCTGACCTCAGGTGATCCGCCTGCCTCAGCCTCCCAAAGTGCTGGTATTACAGGCGTAAGCCACCATGCCTGGCCAAGGTTCTATGTTTTATCTGGGTAATGGTTAAATGGATGTTTGACAATCATTACAGTACAGTATTACTTTTCTATATGTGTGCCATGTGTCACCATAAAAATGGATTTTTAAAATGCAGAGGAGACAAACTCAGTAGGAAATATCTTCCCTCCCCAATAGTTTCCAGCCTCAGTAAAAATATAAACTCTGAATCTGATTTCAAGTTAAGTCTTCAACCGCTTTTTTCTGACAAACTCTGGGGTGTAGGCCAATCCCCAAATGGCCATTTCTTCTTTAACTTGTCCATTAGCAGACAGTCAATTATATTAATTTCTTAATGAAGTCAGACAGGAGCCAGACACTAGCCCTCTGTCTTCCTTATACAGCAGAGATCATACTTTAAACTCTAAGTGGTTGCATAGAAGCCCCAGCTTATTTGACTTGGTGAGGGGCAGGCATCTTACCTTCCACTTAACTGAGCTTGTACTGACATCACAATGTCTCCAAATACATACTGTTCATAAAACTCTGTCTCTTTAATCTCCAATAACCTAACTCATTTATATCCTGGATGTGGGTGAAACATTTCAGTAAACAACTACTACTGTAGTACCATGTTAAATACAATAATAATAATAACAACAAATAGTATTAGGGAAACATTGAACTGAGAGAAAAGAATTACTCACATTGGGTTTGGTATTCCACCCCAGAAGGCAAGAGATTCAAGTAAAATAGATGGATAATCTGTCTTAGAGAACTAGATAGGACAAGAGATCGTTACCTGTATACTAGGTTTAGTTAGTTCTTGCGTGTAGTAGCATGGTTTACTTGTCATCTTTATGGGAAATCCACATATATGGTGCAGTTTAGATTTTAAATCTGAAAGAAAACTTTTCAACACAACTTCCGAATCTACTCTTGGAAGGAACTGTACAGGCTGACTTCTGATGCAACTGAGAGGATACCTGAACAATGTTAAAGAACAATGTCTGATTTTTCTACATAAGAGGCAAAAATTTATATGGAATTTTAAAAAGTATTAAAGTAGCAATGTCAAAAAGGCACACATAAATACATCCTAACTCTTTTATATTGCTTATCTGATACCAGCCACAGCTGAAAGCATGTTTTCTCACGGGGATCTTCATTCTTTCTATTCTAACGCTCCAAATCAAGAGAATTCATAATATCTTATTATATGGCTTTCTAAATGAAAGGGCAATTATGGTATTCCAAAAAAGATTTTTAAGGAAGATACTATAACCCTTACGAATTACAAAATAAGTATTATAATAAACAATGAACAGATTGCACCTCCAAAAACAGTGAAAAAATTCAGGACAGAGAAATAATACATACAGATTGTATTCAAGCTGCAAAAGCAGTTCTTTGAGAAAAGCAGTGACTTTTTCTGATGAAACATATTCTGAAGATTTTGAATAATATCTTGGCATCTTATGAAAGAAAATAATGGACGTATGTTAACCCCAGTTTTACTATTAAAATAAGTTTGGCTTAGGAAACGTAGAATGCAAAAAGACAACACTATGGCTCTTCCTTGTTTCATTTTTAAACTCCAGCAGGTCAGAATACAGATACAAATGGTAAAATCAGTACTAAGATTTGAGTTTCGCCTGAGCACTTACGCTCTTTTCATGTGTGTATTTCAATTTTTACAAATACTGTTTAAAAAGACATTTTCTTAAGTCAATGGGGTGCAATTAAGCATAAGTCAAATCATCTAAAATTTGCCTATAAAATTAGATAATCTCCTCAAAAGAAAAATCTTGTTTTACAAATAATCTTTTGTTTACCACCTACCCTTTTAATCCAACCCTTTCAACTGTATCTGAAATGCCACTGGAGGGAGCACTTGGCTAAGGAGAATCATGATTGCTTTCTACTGTCTAAGTACACATTTTTTTCTGTCTAACTTTTGTTTTCTAAATTGTTGAAGTGGTGTTAAAAGAAAATATCCTTATTAAGCTCATCCTGAAATAAAAACAGAAAGAAATTCTAAGCACACCAAAAACACTTGTACAGATTAGAAGTTGGGGGAAATGTACCATAGTTCCAGTCAGACACAGAGAAGGTTGGAAAGTATGACCATGAGAGTGGAAACAAAACTAAATTATAAGGTGGGCAGACAGCATCTGCTTCAAACAATCGGTGTGTAAAGGATATGTGAAGGTCCTTTCTCCGAGCATTTTAAAATAGATGTTGCAGTATATTTTAAGTTTTCCACAATCATCTGGAAGTTTACAGCCATACTAAAAATTAAGCACAAAATTTAAACATCTTAGAGAAAGCTGAACTTAGGTTAAGTTACAATAAACAAAAATCAAATAACTTTTTTTTTTTTTTTTTTTTTGAGACGGAGTTTCGCTCGTTACCCAGGCTGGAGTGCAATGGTGCGATCTCGGCTCAGCGCAACCTCCGCCTCCTGGGTTCAGGCAATTCTCCTGCCTCAGCCTCCTGAGTAGCTGGGACTACAGGCACGCGCCACCATGCCCAGCTAATTTTTTGTATTTTTAGTAGAGACGGGGTTTCACCATGTTGACCAGGATGGTCTTGATCTCTTGACCTCGTGATCCACCCGCCTCGGCCTCCCAAAGTGCTGGGATTACAGGCGTGAGCCACCGCGCCCGGCCCAAAAATCAAATAACTTCTAATGTAACATATATTTCCATTCCTTACCAGGACATCCCAGTGTCTCTGGAAATCTTCATATGAATGAAAAGGACAGCCAGGGGGGATGGCATGAAGAATATTTATAATTTGTCCCATTTTCATACTATGAAAAATGAGAGGAAGATATTATGAGCCAATGCTTAAATACAGTTTAATAAGTCAACTATGTGATTTAGAAAGTGTTCAAAAAAGATTTAACAACTATTTCACTAACTATATAAACTAAACATTTGCTCAAGTTTCAAACACATTGTACCAAGTCTTTTTGTTTTAACTGACAAATAAAAATAGTATATATTTATCATGTACGACATTGTATTTCAAAATATATATACATTATGATGGCTAAGTCAAGCTAATCAACATGCACTTACATACTTTGTGTGTGTGTGTGTGTGTGTGTGTGTGTGTGTGTGGCTGTGGTAGAGCACTTAAATTGTACCCTTAGTGCTATTTATTTATTTTTTGAGACAGAGTCTCACTCTGTTGCCCAGGCTGGAGTGCAGTGGTGTGATCTTGACTTACTGAAACCTCTGCTTCCCAGGTTCAAGTGATTCTACTGCCTTAGCCACCAGCTGGGATTACAGGTGCATACTACTATGCTCAGCAAATTTTTGTATTTTTAGTAGAGACAGGGTTTTGCCATGTTGGCCAGGCTGGTCTCAATCCTGGCCTCAAGTGATCTGCTTACCTTGGCCTCCCAAAGTGCTGCAATTACAGGTGTGAGCCACCTTACCCCTTCTTAATGATTTTTAATATGTGTGTAAAAAAAGTAATTGCGATTTTTGTCATTACTTTCAATAGCAAAAACTGAAATTACTTTTGCACCAATCTAATACACTCTTACTAATTTTAGTCACCATGCTGTACAATAGATCTCTTGAAGTTATCCTTCCTATATAACTGAAATTTTGTATCCTTTGACCAACATCTCCCCAATCGACCCCTTCACTTCCACCTACCCAGCCGCCGGTAAGCACTATTCTACTCTCGGTTTCTGTGAGTTCAATTGTTTTAGAGTCCACAAATAAGTGAGATGATAAGGTATTTGTCTTTCTGTGCCTGGCTTATTTCATTTAACATAATATCCTTTAGTTTCATCCATGTTGCAAATGACAGGATTTCCTTCTCTTTTAAAGGTGACTACTATTCTATTTGTGTATATACCACATTTTCTTTATCCATTCATCCGTTGCTAGACACTTAGGTTGATTCCATATCTTGGCTGTTATGAATAATGCTGAAATGAACATGGGGGTACAGATATCTCTTCAGCATACTGATTTAATTTTCTTTGTATGTATCACCAGTAGTGGGATTGCCAGATCATAAGGTAGTTCTAATTCTAATTTTTTGAGGAACTTCCATACTGTTTTCCATGATGGCTGAACTAATTTACATTCTCATCAATAGTGTGCAAGTGTTCCCTTTTCCCCACATCCTTGCCAGTATTTGTTATTTTTTGTCATTTTGATAATAGCCATTCAACAGGCATGAGGTGATCTCTCATCGTGACTTGAATTTGCACTTCCCTGATGATTAGTGGTGTTGAGCATTTTTAGATATACCTGTTGGTCACTTAAATATCTTCTTTTGAGAAATGTTATTCGAGTGCTTTTTAAAATCACTGCCAATTTTAAAATCAGGTTGTTTTCTTGCTATTGAGTTATTTGAGTTCCTTACATATTTTAGATATTAGCTCTTTATCAGATGTAGGTTTACAAATATTTTCTCTCATTCTGTAAGTTGTCTCTTCACTCTGTTGACTGTTTCTTTTGCCATATAGAAGTTTTTCAGTTTGATGTAACCATATTTGTCTATTTTTGCTTTTGTCAGCTGTGCTTTTCCACAGATACGCAGTTTTCAGTGTAGAGGTCTTTCACCTCCTTGGTTGGTAAATTTATTGCTATGTATGTTTTTGGTAGCTATTATGGACAAAATTATTTTTATTGATTTCTTTTTCAGATAGTTTGTTGCTAGTGTATAGAAATGCTACTTTTTTGTGTGTTGATTTTGTATCCGACAACTTTACTAAATTTGTTTAATAGTTCTAACAGTTTTTTGGTGGAGTCTTTAGGGTTTTCTATATATAAGTTCATGTCACCTCCATACAGCAACAATTTAACTTCTTCCTTTACAAGTTGGATGTTTTTTCTTTCTTTCTCTTGCCTAACTGCTCTAGCTAGGACTTCTAGTAGTATGCTCAGAAGTGAAGAGAGTGGACATCCTTGTTTCTAATCTTAAAGAAAAAAATCTTTCAATTTTTCACTGTTGAGTATGATGTTAGCTATGGGTTTGTCATATATGGCCTTTATTTGTGTTATATCTTAACTACTAGAAGTACTAGAAAAAACTAAATTAGATTGTAACACAAAATAATGACTAATATTTTTCCACCCAAAGATATTACTGGTAATTGTGAGACTTTAGGGAAAAGTCTGTTAGGAGTTGAATGAATTAGAGTTAAACCCATGTTTTCTATTGACCTCCTCCTGGCTTTGATGATTGAATTATTACGTGTATGCTACTAAAGTTCTTTTTCCTAAGCAAGTTAAAATTTTATCCCAATAATCCTGCTTATACTAGTAACAAATTATTTTTTCCTGAAGATAGTACAAACTTAAAACTCAGCTCATATCAAATTATAATGAATCATTAATTATTAGGTAAAGTTTATGAGGTTTTATTAATATTATTTTGATAGTTTTCATTCTATAATGAGAAATCTAGAAATATTACCTTTTTGAAGCTAGATCTAATAAAATGTGAATATATAATACAATTAGTAATTTGATAAAGAAAATTCATGACTTTCGTAAATATGACAATATTGTTTCAATGCCTTTGTGAAGTCATAATTCAGTATTTTTAAATTCACCAAAATGGTTTATACTTTTGCACATGTCAATGTTAAGAAAGCAAATAAGAGAAAACTACTATATTTTGAACCCATCTTAGATGCTACAAATTGAAATCTCACCTCGGCAAAACGTAGCACCAGTTGCTTAAAATGGAATGTCTCTCAATGACAGCATGCTTGTTAGTATGAAAATCCTTTATAATCCTCTGGGAAATCGCAAACTCTTCTAGCTTTTAATAGAAATAAGATTTGTAAGTCCTCAAAGAATTCAGCAAAAAAGAAGACATTTTAAAAGATACATATCTGCTACATACACAGTAGGTTATAAAGTAGTTTTTAAAGACTTAAGTTACATTGAATCATGGATAACCACTTTACATAAGTAATCAATGTTGCACCTCACCCTGCTTCTCCTCTATACAATATATGAAGTATTTCATGCTTTCCCTCTTACCATCCCAGTCCAAACTCCTATTTTGTAGTTATTTTAGCTGGTTTTCAGGTTTTTTTTTAAAATTATGTTAATTTGCAGGAAGTTGAATCTCTTCCAAAGGAAGGTATTCATATTTTGAAATAATAGCTTTTAACCCCGACTTTTTTTTTTTTTAATTAAGAGTGAGTAAGGGAATTATACTTCTATCTGGTCTTTTGGAGGAGAAAAGAAGAGCCAACGCTTCAGTCTCCTTTTATATCCCTCCCAGCCTCCTAGAACACTTTGTTCCCTGTTCCTTCAGTTTCCTCCCTATAGGGCATTTTAGCTTGTATTTAACCTACAAAAGTTTGCCGATTATAGCTTTCTTACCCTGGAAAATCTCCCTGAGAGGCAGTGTTACAGTTAGCCAAAGATATAAGAGACCTCAAGGAGGGTAAAAAAATAAAGTATCAAATTTTGGGTGAAAGGACACTATATTAAGATTAGAGAGAATGGTTCATAAACCCTTACCCCATTTTTAACCAACCACCTAGCATCTTTTGGGAAACAATGTTCTAACTTCACAGCCTACTACTTTTCAAGGAAGTCCAACTAAACTAGACAACCTTTTATTGCCTGGACAACTCATTAGCATTTTAACAATATAGTTGCTTAAAGTATTGTCCCCACTCTGATTTATCTGACTCCAATCAATAAGGTCCTATTGTCTGGATCTAGACCCATCTTCTCCAAGTCCAGTGACTGATCCTTCTCTGAGTTCCTACCGCTTTCATTAAGACTAACAGAGAAGCAGGGAAGAGCAGGAAAACATGAATGCAGGAAGAAGAAGATAAGATAAGCTAGTTAATTTGTGAGGTAAAAGAGCAAGGACATGCAGAATGAATAAGGACACATATTTTCCTGTGCACAAGAGATAAATCTTGCACTGTGATGTACTGTGCTTAAGAGATCAGTTGCCCAAACTGTGTGATAAAAACATGGTTAGAGCAGGTATGGTTATGAATAAGACTGGTTGCAGAGGGACGAATAAACGGAGAGAAAACAGAACTTAAAATTGAATTCATAGAAGGTAGGTATCAGGTTCGAATGTTTAAAGTTTATGGGTTCCCACATACACTTACTTATATAGCTTGAACATATATCCTTCTGGGTACTTTCTACAGTATTCAGAGACTCAGGTCAAATGCTGCAGGGACCTCAATAGTACCAGTACTTAATGTTTACATTGGTCTTTCTCAACACAGATTAAAGACTGGCAAACCACTCGACTGCTCACCATATACTCCAAGAGACTGCAAATGCTCACCCTTTGTATTTATTTATTTAGCAAATATTTATAAAGTGCCCTTCTATGACCAAAACCATACTGAAAAGCAGGTATTCAATAAATATTACTTTCTTCTTAAAATGCCAATCTAAAGAATTTGGACTTAATTTTTTCTAGGCAATGCTGAAATACTAAAGACATTTAGGCTGGGGACCTTTGTTTTAGAAAGTGAACTCTCTTGACACTGTAAGGAAAAATGAGATAAACTTGAAGCATACAACTCTTAGCAGTGGATCACTTGGCTCATGCATTGCTGAAGAACGCAGCTAGCTGTGAGAACTAATGTGATTTGCAGGACACATTGATCATCGACACGTTGAACGCACTTGCAGCCCTGGGTTCCTCCCAGAGCTTTAAGAAAAAATAAAAATAAAAAATAAAAAACTTAAAGGAGAGAAACCGGAAACAAGGCCCATATGGAGACTGGTTTAATGGTTCAAGTAAATAAAGGGAGTCTGAATTAGAGCAACAGAAATGGAGACAGAAAGGAGTCAATTTAAGAGACTAGAGTTGTCTATTAAAGACTAACTGGAAAGAGAAAACGAGAAACAGGAAAAGCCAAGGATGACTCTGAAGTCTTTAGGTAGGTAAATGATTGGGTGCTGATGCCACTAATGAAAATAATTACACAGGAGGAATAGATATGGGGCTGGGGAAGGTGACAAATAAATGTATTCAGTGTTAGACATAATTGAGTCTGACTGCCATTAGTACATTCATTTCGAAGTATCCAAGAGAGGGCAGAAATGTTACAACTATACAAGAATATTTGGGAGGTACTGCTCTATAGGCTGAAACCACTGAAATGGGTGAGCCTGCTAAGGAAAAGAGGGCCAAAAATGGAACCCTAAGAAACAGCAACATTTAAAATGATAAATGGATGAAGAACCACAAATGAATTCCAGGAGATTCTAGAAAAATCAGTTTCAGAGAAATCAAGAAAGGAAATTATTTCAAGAAGAAAAGGGTGAAAAATAGTATAAATATTCCAAAGATTTCACATATGATTCCCTCAGACATTTTCTTTTTCTCTTAATTTCTAAAGTAACATAGCTCCTATAACACTAATTTTGATACTCCATTACCAAACATTTTAAATTGTATTTTTATTCAACATATATTAGGTATCTGTTTCTGTAAGGCTCTATGGGACATGCAAATCTGAACCAAAAAACCTAAGGCTAGGTGAAGGAAGCATGGTATAGTAGAAAGAACAGAGTCGAAGGACAAACTCAAATCCTGAATCTCTTACTGACTACCTTTACGACCCAGAGCAACTTACTTAACCGCTTTGTGTCTTAATTTACTTACTTATAAAATAATAACAATAGCTATTATTTTTGAACCTCTATTAGGTGTCAGTACTATGCTAAGTCCTTAATGTACTTTACCCCATTACCCTCCTTATAACCCTAGAAGGTAGATATCATTATTTCCAATTTATAAGAAAAATGGAGATTCTGCGAGAGTAAGTAACATGCCAAAGAAGCACTGTTAATTACTGCAGATCTGAGAGTTTTAATGTGATTCTAAGCCTACACTGAATTTTCTGGGTATGTGAATATTAACTAGTCCTCAGTAAATGTTCCCTTCTTCTGGTAAGTTTTATATGTGCATGCTCTTCTTTCTTCTGACCCAGACAAAAAATTCTGACAGAAAAAATGTTTCCCATCAGCATTTGGCACATATACACAATAGTACCCAATAAATATCTATCTATGAAATAAACAGAAATTTGTTTCGAGGCACTCGTCTCCCAAATTTTCCATATAATTATATTTCAAGACAAATAGTTTAAGATTACATAATGCTTTTCTGAAATATATCCCTTATGTAACTGTGGATTCAGTTATAATCTCAATGCAGCAAACAGTAAAATGGCAATTTGCGCATATAAATTCCCTTAGAAACATTTAATTACTTTCAGAAAAGTATTATTTTAAAGTTTAACACAGTCTAAAATTTGAGAAATGAGTAAATTATTGTTTCAATTACCTCTTAAATTTTTTTATCTCTATTTAAATTGTAAGGATAAGGCTGAAATCTGCTTTAAAATTTGTCTAAATAGGGTCGAAAGTCAGGATTTTAAAAAGTACTCCAATCTCTAGCCCAAAGGAATTAAAAAAGAATTTAGAAACAAAAGTCACCTAGTTCAAAAAATAAATTAGTCTTTCACTCCAGTCAATGTTCCATTCATTCCATAAATGTTTACGAAAGTGTGTGGCAGGCACTAAGGTAGGCTTCTATGACAGAAAGATTAATAAGACACAGACCCTTCCCTCTAGAACTTCTCAGTTTAATGAGACATTTGCATAGATAGCATGTGATAAACATGGCAGGGGAGCACCAAAAGAGATGAGACTTGGGAGCTGGGGAATTCTTCAGAGGGGTAATGTCTGAGATACGCCTTGAAAGATGAGCAGGAGAAAGGGAATTACAGGCTTAGATAACAGTGTGAGCAAAGACATGGAAGAATGAAAGACCAAACCATCTTTGAGAAACGATTCATAGTTTGGCTACTTGGAGAGCAGTAATGGGAGGTGACGCTATAAGTAAGGTAGGTTTGAATCAGTTTGCTGAAAACCTTGTATGTTATGGTAAACAGCTGAGATTGCATCTTATAGTCAATGGATGCCACGTCAAATTTTTGAAAAAATGAATGAAAGCAAACAAAATAAACTGGAGGAAAGAGAAACCAGAAACATCCTCCTTCTCACCTCTTCACCCTCAATCCCCTCCGCCAACCTGACCTAATAACTATGAAAGAAAATAACCAGAATCTCAGAACCCCAAACTCACTATGCCAAAGGAAACATTAAGCTTGGGAAGTGACTCACACAAAAACAAAAAACAAATGAAAAAACCCTGCCTTCCTTTTGTTCCCAGATAGCTTAGTTCAGATTATTACTGTAAATGTAGATTTACTGGGTGACAGAAATGCATAACTGACTTTTCCTCTACCCCTCTTTTCATGTGTATAATGTAGATTCACTTACTTGCCTCATTGTCTACCCTCCTCCTTTTTCCCCTTTCTCTTTCCCCTTCTGCTTTTTCTTTCCCCTTTAAATACTGAAGTCCTCAAAACCCTCTTTGGAGAAAGCACAGGGCACAGATCCTATTGTAACTTGTGTTTCTTTTCCCTGGGCATGTCATCAACCTTGGCAAAATAAACTTGAGTCATTTTAAATGACTTTTATTTAAATCTGGCATAGCTTTTTGGTTATGTTAACCAATGCCAGATTTTAATAAAAGGAAAATTAAATGCAATTATCTTTTAGGCTCCATGGGGAATAAAGATGAATAAGACAGGACCTAGAATCTCAAAAAGATTACAGTTTAGTGGGAACATAGGTATATATGAAACTAATTTTTATAGCAGTCAGAATATGTAAGATGCCATATAAAAAAACATAAGCAAAAGTGAGACTCAGAGAAGCTGATGAACAATCATAATTTAGAGAACTGATTTAATTTAACAAGTACGTGTTGAGTGTATAATGTTGAATAGAGGAGAGGAATGTGTCTGCCCCATTTTTGATGTTGATATTTCTTTCCACGCCCAGAAAGCTCTACTAACATATATTCCTGGAATCACTCTGCTCCATCATTCATTCCTCCCTAGAGCAGATGGATGGTGATATGGTTTGGCTGCATTGCCACCCAAATCTCATCTTGAACTGTAGTTTCCATAATCCCCTCCATGTTGTAGGAGGGACCCAGTGGAAGTTAATTTATTCATGGGGGCAGTTACCCTCATGCTATTCTTGTGATAGTGAGTTCTTGCAAAATCTGATGGTTTTATAAAGGGCTTTTCCCCCTTTGCTGGGCACTTTTCTCCCACCATGACTGTAAATTTCTGGAGGCCTTCCCAGCCATGAGGAACTGTGAGTCAATTAAACCTCTTTCCTTTATAAATGACCCAGTTTGGGGTATTTCTTCATAGCAGCATGAGAATGGACTAATACAGAAGGTAAAATTGGGATGAATAACCAGGCATGCTGGCTCACCTCCTCCCCTTCCTCTTGGGAGCTGGCCTGATGGCAGAGAGTGGTGTTAGGCACTCTCTTTGATATATCAGAACCAGTGCCTGGTCTCCCAAGCAAGGCCTGTGGTTTTTCCACTACTGCAATAAGAGGGTGGATAAGTCTGCATCACTCTAAGATTCAGATAAGCCATGTCCTCCAAGAGCTGTTTTTCCAGTAATGAACAGTATGACTATATATTTCAGTTTGTGCATGTGGGGCCAGCATCCCATCAGGTTAATGTCCCTTTCACTCTCAGAAGCATCCTGTTTTGAGGATAAATTATAATCTCACTCTAGTAATAAAGGTGACATTCTGATCTCTATTTATGTCTTACTCCTCTGTCAATCTCTAATTTGGTTCAAACTCAGGTGTAGAATACAGAAGTATCATCTCTAGAAAATTCAAAGGTGAGTAAGTCACAATATTAGTCTTCATGATGCTTCTTCAAAGGAAATCAGAGGTATCAACTTAGTATAATTATAAAAATAGAAATAAGTATGTGAGTATAAACTACAATTTGACTATGTGTCCCCTCCAAAACTAATTTTGAAATTTAATTCACAATGTGGTAGTATTAAGACGCGGGGCTTTTTTTCTTTTTTTTTTTTTTTTGAGATGGAGTCTCACTCTGTAGCCCACACTGGAGTACAGAGGTACAATCTCGGCTCACTGCAACCTCTGCCTCCCAGGTCCTGGTGCAAGCAATTCTCCTGCCTCAGCCTCCAGAGTAGCTAGGATTACAGGAATGTGCCATCATGCCCAGCTAATTTTTGTATTTTTAGTAGAGATGGGGTTCACCATGTTGGCCAGGCTGGTCTTGAACTCCTGACCTCGTGATCCACCTGCCTTGGCCTTCCAAAGTGCTGGGATTACAGCCACAGCATCCGGCGATGTGGAGCATTTAACAGGTGATTGGGTCATGAGGGATTTGCCCTCATGAATGGATTAATCCATTCACGGATTAGTGGATTAGAAGGTTAATGAATTAATGGTTTGTCACGGGAGTAGGACTGGTGGCTTTATAAGAGGAAGAGAAACCTCAGCTTCCACACCCAGCCCTCTCTCTATGTGATGCCGTGCACCACCTCAGGACTCAACAGAATCCCAACAGCAAGAAGGTCCTCATCAGATATGGCCCCTTGACCTTGGACATTTTAGCCTCTATAAGTGTAATAAATAAATTCATTTTCTTTACAAATTACCCAATTTCAGATATTCTAAGTGACAGAAAACAAAGACAGTATGGTACCGGAGAGTATGAGGGTTTAAATGAGGGTGGGCAATCACACAGGATTTGGAACCTTGGGAAGGCTCCTCATCAGTCCAAGATATACATGTCATGTTACCCATTCCAGTTATTTATATGCAGGTCAACTTCCCTACTGGCTTATATCATTCTCCAGGGCAGAAAAGTAGATCCTATTCATCTTTGACTTATCAATTGTCCTTTGTTACTTATCCACATAAGAGGTAATCAAAAAATTAAATGGAAATAAGTGAATGGAGGAGTAGCATTTGAGCTGGGCCTTAAAAGATGAGCAGAATGTGTACAGTCAATCAGAGGGGCATTCTAAGCAAAGGAAGAGTTATTTGTCCTATGCCTGGGGTTTCTCAACCTCACCACTACTGACGAATAATTCTGTGGGTAGGGATAAGATTACTGTCCTGTGCAGGGAAGGATATGCAGTAGCATCCCTTCTCTGGCCTCTACCCACTAGATGCCAGTAGCAACACCATCCTTCTCCCATTGTGACAGCCAAAATTATCTCTAGACATAATTATTTCTCATAAGGAGCCAATCATTCATTTCTCTGCCCTCAACTGCTTCCACTGAGAACTACTGGCCTAGAAGAAAGAAAATAACATTGAATGACACTAGCACATAAGGTTCTATGCTAGGTGCTATGGGAATTCACAAAATAAAAGACGTATCCTTCTACTAAGAAGACAGAAAGTGTTATGTGTAAAAAACAGAGGCAAAAAAATTCTACCAGAATGTCAAGGGCAGGGGAATTAATATTAAATTAATGAGTTGAAATCATTCTTTTTACATTTGGAGGTGAAAGAAGAGGCAAGAAGTGGGTGCTAAGACAGAATAGGTTGTGGAGAGTCTCAGCACCTTAAAAAAGTTTTGAACAAAGGAATAATGTGAAAACCTGTGTTAAATGGACAGAATAATATTTTCTTTGGGGAAGCAGATTTAGAACAATATAAATATATCAAGCATTTAATAATAAAGATTTTGATAATAAAAACCTCCCTACCACCCTTCATGTTAAAAATTAAAACCTAATCCATGTTAGTAACAATAATAAACATAAAAAGTATATAGCAAATACAGTAAAGTATATAAATCACAATATGTGGTACCTCAGGTGGTGGCAGTCTGATTGTGCAAGCTTCTATACTTAGACAAACTTGAGTTTCTGTTACATTGATGTTTAATACTGAAAATAAAACATTTAACTGTGAACTAGTTGGAATTATTACTCCATACTACTAAATTAAGTATTTTAGTAACAAAGGAAACTTATTCAAGTCAAAAACAAGAACAGATTTTTTTCCATACATGGTAAAATTCAAATAATAACCACTTAATATTTGGCAGTTTAGAGATGAGACATCTAAAAGAGGACAAAGGTATGAAACAGCATGAATATGTGTGTGGGGTGCAGGTCACAGGCAAGGTTACAACAAGAAAAATGAGACACCCCACAGTTAAGAGGAAAATCCAATAAATACCTTATACAAATCTGACCTATAGATAAAAATAAGGAGATTGTCCTCTTCTGTAATCTAAAGAGGTATCACACCACGTTTCTGATTTGAGTAGTCTTTTATTAACAAATATCTTCAAATATACTGGCAGATATATTCCAGAACTCCTACAGCCTTTAAGTCTTTGCCTTTCTTTTTCATAAAGAAAACTAATTCTGAAATGTCAGGATGGTGCTGACTTTGGGAAGGGTTAGTACATGAAAAAAGTATGAGGTGGGTTCTGGGGTACTCTTAATGTTGTTTCTCAATCTGAGAATGGTTACAAGAATATGTTTGGTTTGTTAAAATTAAAAGAGCTATACACTTAAAATCTGTCATAGTGTATTAATTTCAATAAAAGTAAAAAAAAAAAATCCTAACACAGGAGTGAGGGATTTTCCTCTTCTAAACTGTTATTTTGAATCCCTACAGCTATAGTCTCATGACAGTGTTTAAAGATGAAACTAGATGTAGGTAATGAATCCATTCACCCAGAGCTAGGGCACACTGACTGATACTACACAACTTAAACATAAAACTAGTGCAAGGAGAGCAAACAGGCTTCAGCTAGAAAGTCAACTCAGATCTAATAGTTTTAGATTACAGGTCAGGATTTTAAGGCTATGCCCAAATTATATGAAATGCTATCATGACTGATTAATAATGTCTACATTATTAATGTAATGGTGGTAACTCAGGATTCTCATCTATCTGCTATCTCTGGACTACTGTTTAGGGAAGTGTCTATCTGAAATACAACCATGCCAATCAATGAAAGAACTAGATTAAGCCATATACTAAACTGTATACTTTAGATCATCTGTGTCCCTTTTTACAATTTTTTAAGGAGAAAAAAAAAATCCTATTCTTATAAGAAATAAAGCTTTGACTTACATCGGTACTAAAGAATTTTTGATGATATATGATTCCGGAAACTATACATATAAATGCCTGCAGAATTAAACTCCTTCACGGTCATGATTTTCTTGAAGTAGAGAAAATAAAAATATGGCTTTTTCCAATTAAGATGAATTTTTCTCATATAGTCTAGAATGTACATTTTGAATAAGAAGTGATTTCCCAGGTGAAATTCTGATTACAATAATATCTGATTAAGGTCTTATACAACCTAATTCCTAATTAATCAATAATTATAACAACCCAGTGATCTAGTTATTTTTATTTTTGAAATAGGGTCTTGCTCTGTCATCCAGGCTGGAGTAGTGCAGTGGCGCAATCATGGCTTACTGCATGCAGCCTCAACATCCTATGCTCAAGTGGCCCTCCACCTCAGTCTCCCAAGTAGCTGGGGCTACAGGCATGTGCCACCATACCTGGCTAACCAATGGAGTCTCATCGTGTTGCCCAGGCTGGTCTTCAACTTGTAGGCTCAAGCAATCTACCTACCTCAGTCTCCCAAAGTGTTGGGATTACAGGCGTGCACCACCATGCCCAGCATATGATACTGTTTTCTTTAAAAACTATGAATTATATTATCTATTGACTTTTGCATTTTTACTTACCAACAGCACTTTGTTTTCCCATCTGAGAAATAAAATCTCTTCCTTAAAAAAAAATTCATAGAATATGCCATATTACTACAACTCATAAATAATCATGCTTGATATTTATAACTATGCTTGATGTGAAATTATCAAAGCTAAAGAAAATACTTTAAAACGCAGTTGTTATATAAAGGAATATCTGATGACAGCTCAGAGAAAAAATATAATCATTCAAAAAGTATCTCTTCAATTAAAAGGATGGAAATACCCAATTCTTCCCCTAAATATCTATTTCCTGCTATAAAATATTTATAAAACAATCAGACTTAAATAAAATTTCTGGATAGCTTCTCAGTTTTAACAGTATTGTGTTCATTTTATCATACTGCTTCATAATTTATATTTATTCCTAAGTATCAAGTATTATATAATAATTTTTTAAAGAAACATCAGTAGGCCTTTGTATATAATCCCAAAGTAAAGAAATGACATTTATGTTGTTGTGGGCTTGCTTGAGATTGCTTAGGTGGGTCAGTTTCAAGAATTATTCTCTAAAAGTTATATATCTTAAAATTAAGGACAGATGCACATTGATATGGTTTGGCTGTGTCCCCACCTGAATCTTGAATTGTAGCTCCCATAATTCCCACATGTTGTAGGAGGGACCCAGTAGGAGGTAACTGAATCATGGGGGTGTGGCTTTCTTGTGCTGTTTTTGTGATAGTGAATAAGCCTCATAAGATCTGCTGGTTTTATAAAGGGGAGTTCTCATGAACATGCTCTTTTGCCTGCTGCCATGTAAGATGTCCCTTTGCTCTTCCTTCATCTTCTGCCATGATTGTGAGGCCTCCCTAGCTATGTGGAACTGTGAATCCATTAAGCCTCTTTCCTTTATAAATTACCCAGTCTCCAGTATGTCTTTATTAGCAGCATGATAACAGACTAATACATACATAACAGAAGTAATCTAGTTCAGAAATCCCCAATGACTAAAACGATAAAGTTACCTTGTATCAGTAGATGGCCAGTTCTATTCCAGGCTGGAGCAAGTCTAGCCGTGAATGAATATGAAAGGCAGTTCTGAAGAATTACAGGAATTACTCTTTGTGGGCTCTCCATCTAAAAATATTAAATGGCAAAATATGGGCAAATTTAGAGCAACTGCTATGTGCGTATATATTAATAGGAAATAACTGCTCATTTAGATCACCACCCAACAAATGGGCTATTCTATGTAAAAATGTAGTCATTGCTAGAGCTAATCATATCTGGTTCTAAAGTTAAAGAAGTGTTAAAATATATTCACTTCAAAACTACTACTATTGTCATGCTTTCATGGCCAAATACTACCTGCTTACCTTGGCCAATAAGTCTAAATCTTGGGAGTTCTGTGCTAAAAACCTTGATCATTACTTTATATTCTGCTCTACACAGACAAATCCAAATGAGAACAAACTTGCAAGAGTCATTATTGTTCACTCTGTTCCCCGACCAAACTGAGGGTCAGGATGCTATTTCTTGTGACTCAATAACAAGATGCAGATGAACTGGAAAGAGAGTTTTTATTTTCTGCAACTGGTTACAGGGAGAAGGCCTGGAAGTTATTACCATACCAACTCAAAATTACAAAGTTTTCCAGAGGTTATATACCTTCTAAGCTATATGTCTACGTGTAAGTCTGCATTCATCTAAAGACATAAGTAGTAAACTTCTTTTAATCTATAACTAAGATCTGAGTCATGAAGACCTTCTTTTGGAGCCTCAGTAAGTTTACTTAATCTAAATGGGTCTAGGTGCTGGGGTGATTACCTTTATCTTGTCTCCTGCTAAATAATAAAGGTTTGGGGAGTTCCTTTAGACCCCAATAAACTTGTTTGTGGAGGCCTGGGGAGTTTCTTCGGACTCCCAATAAAACTTGTTTAATCCTAAAAGAGTCCTGTTAAGAATTCCTTCATTATCTTGTCATGCTTCAAGGCCCAGGAAAAGCCTAGGCAAAACTCTTGGTGGGGTCTTTGTTACATTCCAGCCTTTGTAAAAGGGCACAGGCTCAACTAGCTTTTAATGTTTAACCTTGCTACTCAGTCAGTGCTGGGACAGTTGTAATGGAGGCCTGGGTTAGTGAGACCTGGTCTGCCACAACGCTAGAAAATACATACTTACATGGGCACACATGAAACCAAGAGAATACCTGTATTTGTATAATACCAAATTAATTTTAAAAATTAAGATTTTCACTTATAATTAAGACCAATAAGTAATAGGAACCAGATTTATCCTCCTCCTTGAAATGCCTAAATCACAAGGCAAGTTATATGAAATAACAGTTCACAAGATATTGGACATGGGGTAACAAAGAAAAGTGATTCCCAAAAGATGGAAAAAGAACAAGATAAGCCCTAGCTTCTTGATAGATGGTTCTCAGGCTGCAGTACAGGGAAGGAGCACCTAGGAAGAGGCCAGAAGTCTTCATGAATTGAGGAGATAGAGCTGAGAGTCTAGGAAGCTAGAGCTTTCAGTGTGAAGTACAGGAGAGGAAAGAATTGCACAGAAAGCAAACTCTGGAGATTAACAGAGAGTCTTTCTTGAGTAATCAGCTGAGTATGGATTAACACAGACATGTGAGGAAACTACCCAAGGCTGGAGAAAGAGCCAAGGCTGTCGGATATATAAAAATCCTTGAAAATACAGTCCAGAAAAAATTGCTGGCTTTGCCTTTGCGAAAAGAACATGCAAACGCATGAGAGAGCCAAGGAAAATTGTCTCCCAATATTATCCACCTCTAATTTTTGTACCATTTTGACTTATGGTGAATGTTTCCAGGACATAACCGATAATCTGTTGGCAAAGGATGGAACCAAATTTGTTCAATTTGTCTCATACAGAATTTAATTAAGGCTGCTATCAATAGGACTCTATAATGCTGATCTCAAACATGGCCCCAGGGGCCCAGACCCAAACAGCTGAACAAATCCCATAAGCCATCAGGGTCTTCCTTAGAGATGTAGGTGGATTTCTCTCTTAATTTCTGTATTGACTTTCTCTATGGCCCAAAAAATTAATCTAGATACAGCAAAATATATCAGCACACACTCAGCCTTGGGGTGCAAGGAAGAAGCATGGGGCAATTCTGTCATTCATAGCCATCCTGGCTGGTGACCTGAATGCCTTCCAGTGCAAAGGCGGTGTGATTTATCACTTCAGCTAAAGTCAGGGACAAATTCTCTACCACCTTTTCTATGTGGGTGACTGCCATTGTCGGGAAAGCTGTTTACAGGATATGCATGAACAATGGATTGTTATCTCTCTAAGAAGCTCTTCCAAAATAACCAAGGACAGTCTCATTTTGGAGAGATTGCAGCAGTTGTCTAAGGGCTACTAACAGAACTTCAAGGAGAAACAAATAAATTCCTAATTATAGGTAAAGACTTCAATACTGCTCTCTTAATAACTGATACAAGTGAACAGAATATAAGTGAGACTACAGCAGGCTTAAAAACACTATCAACCAATGTGACCTAATAAACATTTACAGAATACTTGATGACACATTTATAGAATACTCATTTTTCTCAAATGGACAAGAAACATTTACTAAGATATACTATATTCTGGGCCAAAAAATCACCTCAATTAATTTTAAAAGATTCAAGTTATAAAGAATGTATTCTCCAACAACAATTAAATTGGAAATCAACAGCAAAATGATCTCTAGAAGATCATAAAATATTTGGAAACTATATAACACACTTCAAAATAACCCATTGATCAAAAAAAATCAAACAAGAATTAGAACATATTTTTTAACTGAAGAAAATCAAAACAAAAACGTGTTTAGGAAGAAATGTATCGTATGAAATGTCTCTATATTACAAAACAAAGAAATTCTCAAATCAATGACCTCAGCTTCCACATTAAGAAACTAGAAAAATAAAACCAAACTAAGCCCAAAGTGAGAAGGAAGTAATAGACCAGAAAGAAAATCTATAAAATACAAAGCAGTAAAAAATGAGAGAAAAATCAATGAAACCAAAAACTTGTTCTTTGAGAAGACAATTAAGATTCCAACCCTCTAACCAGACTGATTGATTAGGGAGAGGAAAAATAAAACATACACATTATCAATATCAGAAATCAGAGAAGTGACATCACTACAGATTCTACAGCAAAGGAAAATAAAGGAGTATTATAAGCAACCTTCTGTCAATGAATTTGACAACTTAGATGAAATGGACATATTCCCTAAAATAGATAACTTGAATAGCTCTATTATCTATTAAATAAGTTGAAATTGCAGCTAACACCCCTTCCACAAGCTAAGACCCAGATTACTTTATTGGGGAATTTTACCAAACATTTACTAAAGAAATAACAAAAATTCTACATAAATTCTTCCAAAAACTTGAAAAGATAGAAATTTTTTACTGCTATTAGATTACCAAGGACAGAGACTTTATCTGGTTCACAGCTTGATCCCCAGAATCAAGTAGGGTGCTTGACATATTACAGGTGTTCAATAAATATCTGCTGATTATGCTTATGTGAAAAGTATTCATATAAAGAAAAACTGAGCATAACCATAAAGGTTCAATGAAGGCAGAAAAGAAAGTGATACTGGAAGAATGCTCATGAATAATAAAGAATTCAGGATTGGAAAGTCTAGTGAAGGGAAAAAAAATTTAGTTTATAAGAATGAAACTGAGATAAATGGAAAAAGAATAAGAGCATAAACAGAAAAATCTTAAACATTTTGGAGATGTGATACCTTGCACTGATGAGATCACAGGTGTGAATTAATAAGGTAGAAGAAAAATATAGTACAAAGCATTTTTATTGTTGTATAAGAACTATGAGTGATAGTCTTAATTTTTCATTTTTTCTTATAAAGTACACATAAAAATGTGATGCTTAGTATAAATGTTGCTTTATTAAATCAATACAGTAGGTCCTCATTTAATGTCATTGATAAGTTATTTCATACCATAACTTTAAGCAAAATGACATATAACAAAACCAATTTTGTTATATTGGTTTTGGCTATTGCCAAAACCATAGGCTAACTGATATAAATAAAAGTTCCTATGGCATAGTTCTGGTCACAAAAAATCCCCAAGCTTTTAAAATAAAGACCAAAAACACTTCTAATATTAATATTGAAATAAATGTAAGCTATACATACATTTAAGAAAGATTAATAAAAACAAGTTAGAATTATTTACCCAATTTTTGCTGCATCAGTGAATGACAGTGGTAGTAGCGGTTGTGGGTAAAATCAAGGAATAAATGTTTGCAAAGCAAAAATCTTAAGGAGCACCTCTTACTACCACACAGTTCAAAACAATCACAAATAAGGCAGGCTCCCAGAGTGCTTTTGTACTGCATCACTTACTGTAGTGCATCTGTATGATTACTGTATACTTTATGAACATTTATTTTATAATAATTTGTATTCGTGCATCAATTAATTCATTCATTTTCCAACTAGCTTATTCTAGTTCAGAGTGGTGAGTAGCCAGAGCCTATCCTGGCAGCTCAAGGTGCAAGGTGGGCACCAGCACTGGACAGGACTCCATTCCATTGCAGGGCACGTACACATACACACACACACACTCACTCACTCTTATTCAGCCTGGGACACTTAATACATGCCAACTCACTTAATGTGTGCATCTTTGGGATGTGGGAGGAACCTAGAGTATCAAAAGAAAACCCGCTCAGACAAGGGGAGAAGCTGTAAACCACACAGACAGAAGCCTTGGCTGGGAACTGAATTTTTTTCCTTTTTCATTAATGCTATATTGAAACAATATCAAATGAAATGATTTTATTCAAGGATCTGCTATACTAAAATGTTACCTATTCTTAGGCCTTAGTAAATAATGTAATTTGGTAGAGATTGCTTAAAGACCCAAGTCTTATGTTTAGGTGAATGACATACCATAAATCTAGTTCTCAGGCTAGCTCATAAATGGCCTTTCAAGATAACCAGAATCCTTAGATGAACAAAGACTTGTCTTAGGAACAAGATTTAAACATATTCTTTCCTCATTGCTCCTAAATAATACTGTTTTCCTACAGACTGTAACTGATGACCAGCTTTCAGGTCATTCAACAATTTCTCACAGGAACTGGAAAGTACCACAAGGTATTACTGAAATCTTACTCGCCTAGGACCTAAAGGCAGCATCTAATTTTAAAGATGACTAGAAACCTCATTATCCCAAACTCTACTAATTTAGGAACAGAGGCCAGCAGTAATGGCTGGACAGGCTTCTGAGATAACCAATGACACAGTATCTCAGAGTTACATGCAGAGGTATGAAAGAAGCTCTAGCCAAGGCTCCATGACTCTATTTACTGAGACACAGAGAGGTCTCACTAAATGAATACAAACCACTGCATTCATCTTTCTATTTGTGAAGATCCAGAAGCTCATCACCATGTAGAATACAATCTAAAATGTTTTATTCCTCTACACGTTAGCTATATAATGGGAATAGTCTCATCTCTCTGGGTTTATCTTTGAAAATGAGGAGATTCACTTATTTGAAGATGTATATGGTGAATAAAATTATGTCACATAAAATGCCTGAAATAAAGCATCCAACAAAAAAGCCTCTTCTCTTTCTATATTAAATGTGCACATAATAACTGTTGGAAAAAATTTGTTGGGCTCTTTCATATGCATAACAATATTTATGAGAAAGATTCTCCAGTTTTTGTCTGTTTACAAAAGGAGTTAAATACATTATCAATATAAACAATATATGCTATTAATATTTTAACACTTACCTTAGCTCCGTATTTTTCAACATAGGCATTAAGTTTTCTTGCTTTATAAAATGGTATCTGTAACAAAAATCCACATTTATAAAAAGGACTTAACATAAGTATGTAATTAAATAATGCAATAAGGAAAGATTTTAGGCATTATTCTGCAAACAGCAAAGAATCAGGCCATCATCTGATTAGCCTCTGTGCCTTACAGAAGAAGTGATGATCATTCTCTCCCTGAACTGGAATGTGTGGGCACATTTTCAAAGTGAGGAAAGCCTTTCTGGGAGTGGCATGACCCCATTATCCATATAAAGGAAAAGGCCAATAAATTTTGTAAATAAATATTTAACACCTTTCTTAACATAGAATTCCTAGGCATACATAAGGAAAATGGACATAAATGGAAGACCATGTTCAAAAGGCCTAAGTGCTCCAACTCATTAATAAAAGGAATACAAATTAAAAGAAAATATTATTTGTAACCTAACAGACTGGCAATTATTTAAAGTCGTGAATACCTACAGTGTTCATGAGGGTATGGGAAAATAGGTTTTCTCTTAGACCATTTGGTAACATGCAATCCAGCAAAAAGCTTTTCAGACAGCAATTTAGCAGTATCTGTATTAAAGTGTATTGCAATCTACCTCTAAAAATGTAACAGACAGAAACTATCAGACAAATAAGTGACACAATTTCAATGATGCTTTCTGAAACACTATAATAGCACAATCTCAGATGTACACTGGAAAGTATTAAGTAAATTACTATATATCCATACAATGAAATATTTCACAGCCTTAAAAATAAGGAAGATATATATACTGACATGGAAAGATATCCAGGAAAGGTTGTTTAAGGGGAAATGAATGGCAAGTTTCAAAATAGTATGTATGTAATCCCATTTTCTACTTTAAACATCATTTTTTTTACCGAATACCTTTGTAAGAAAGCAATACATTTTTAAAAAACAGATAGCTACTTTCCTCTTATCACCCTTGCTAAAATTCACATACTTGAATTTGCTAGTACTCTAAAATAATGTCCTTGCTCCATAAAGATATTCAGGTAGAAAAAGATACAAATAAGAAATATTAATTTCCTTGTTCACCGAAAGCTTGTCTTTTAAAAAAACTATATTAAGAAAATATGGCTGTGCATGTGGCTCACGCCTGTAATCCAAGCACTTTGAGAGGCCAAGGAGGATTGTTTGAGCTCAGGAGTTCCAGAGCAGCCCGGGAAACACAGTGAAACCCTCTCTCTACAAAAAATACAAAAAATTAACTGGGCATGGTGGTGTGCACCTGCAGTCCCAGCTACTCGAGAGGCTGATATAGGAGGATTGCTTCAGCCTGGGAGGTGGAAGTTGCAGTAAGTCAAGATGGAGCCACTGTACTCCAGCCAGGGAAACAGAGTCAGACCCTATCTAAAAGAATAAAATAAAATAAAATACTATATAAAATAGAGGGAGGGAGGGAGAGAGGAAAGAATGGAGGCAGGGAGGGAGGGAGGGAGGGAGGAACGAAAGAAGGAAAGAAGGAGAGAGAAAGGGAGAGGGAGACAGGGAGGGAGAGGAGAGGAGAAAAGAAAAGAAAAAAGAAAAAAGAAAAAAGACAAGATGGACATATAACCTAGACCCAGGAGAAAAATAAAAGAACTTTTAAATTATTTGTGAGCATTGTTAATAAATGTTGATTTCACTGGATTCTGGGGAATTAAAATATCAGAAAAACAGAGTTTCCAGAAAGATTGTTGATGAAAATCTTAGGATAATATAATTTTTTCAAAAGATTTTGGCACTTCATTATATTCCCAGTTACATACAGAATTGTGAAATGTTTCTAATACTAATTTTAAAATTTTAAGTGTAAAAATATTTTTAAATAAAATGTTCTATTAGAAGAAATGTTGGTTCAAGTTCTTTAAAAACAGTTGGAGATTTGTTGAAACGTCAAATTTTTTCCTTTTAGTCTAAATAAAATATGATAAAATGTATCAAGCCCATGCTATTTTAAAAATCATACTGTAGCATGTTTTATTAATCACTAGTCTTTATCTTAGCATTAAAAATGAGAAAAATAAATGTTAAATTGAACCACAAAAATGGATTTTAAACATCAGGCATATCAATGTTAAGTTAATAATCCAATTAACCTGTAACACATTGTGATTAATCAATTAATCCTCATAAACATCTTAACTTTAGCTATAATATCTAAATTATTATTTGTCAATATTGCTCTCAACTAGTAATAACATTTCAAAAAAATGTTAAAATACTAACCGACATCACCACCCAAATTTGGTTTACTATTCCAGACACAGGTGATGTAAGAATATCTTCATGCAAACACAGCAGATGCCTGTGGAGATGATGAAATATTACAGAGTGGACTTGCTCCCGGATACGGCTTGGCTCTATGTTCCCACCCAAATCTCATGTTGAATTATAATCCCCAGTGTTGGAGGAGATAACTGACAGGAGGCGACTGGATCATGGGGGTGGATTTGCCCCCTGCTATTCTTGTGATAGTGAGTGAGTTCCCATCAGACCTTGTTTAAAAGTGTGTAGCACTTCCTACCCTCAACACTCTTTCTTGCCACCATTAGAAAAAGGTGCTTGCTTCTCCTTCACCCTTCCGCCATGAATGTAAGTTTCCTGAGGCCTCCAGCCATGCTTCCTGTTAAGCTTGCGGAACTGTGAGTCAATTAAACCTCTTTTCATCATAAATTGTCCAGTTTCAGGTAATTCTTTATAGTGTCGAAACAGACAAATATACTCACGGTCTGTTTTTACTTTATTGGAACATTTTAAACATTTGCTTAGTAAAAATGTTAAGTTTCTCCTAGGCAACAATTGTGTTAGAGACTTTCTCTCCCCACACTTAGCAGAGCACCTTGAACAGTATAGGTTTAGGTACTCAGCCAATATTTGAAGTAAGAGAATTAGGAAGTTTTAGATACTAATACTAATATGAGAACTTGTCCCTGCATCCGAATTTCCCAACCTCTTTCATCTGTTAATCTAATATTTTAGAATTCAATTTTTGTCCTATATACCTGAAGAAATCTAAACACAGTAAAGAATCTCTCTTTTAAGTCCTATTTCTTCCATTTTTCTTTGTAAAAAAAAAAAAAAGGTGGTGGGTAGGGGGAACTAGAGGCAAAAGTCTAAGGATTCACCTGTCAATGAAGTTATCAACCACTTAAATATATAGAACCACTGACTAAATTCTTTTCCTTCAAAAAGGAAATTCTTCCCAAGCCAGAAAGAACTGGGTAGTGGTTTCAACAGCCAAATGAACAACAAACATCATCACAATCAAATTACCATTAATAATTAAATTTCAAGGTTCAAGGGAAAGATAGAAAAAACACACAAAGAATACAATTGGAAATCTGAAAACCTTCAACATTACTAATCATCAAAGAAACAAAATAATGATTAGGATGTGTATGGGGTTACCTTAAAAAGCAACATGGGCCAATCTGTTTCTCGTGGCTTCATATATGTTGGAACCCAGGTGGATCAGGTACTTGCTTTGGCAAGGCCTGCCGTTATCTGACACAGCCAGATGCTAATAGAGAGGGCTCTGCTCTCTCTATTCAAGACTCGCTGTCAATTACTGGGAGGGTGAGTTAAGATAACCCCACTCTGTGGGCATGGCCACCTTCAATTTGAGGGCAAACAGAAGAAAAACCTCACTTTAGGTTTTCCACCTATTTTAATATTTCCAAAGGGAGTCACAGATTAAGTCCTTAATAGCTATCAAATTATACTTTAGCAGGAAGGGTGATGCCCTTGGGTGGGAAGATATGCAATAGGGAAAAGAAAAACTGTAAATAAGAGGAAAATGAAGGACACCCCAAAAGTGGCTTTCTTATTTCTTGCCCCTGGCTATCTTCTAGTTGTTTATTCTTCTCTAAGTAGTCCATTTAAATATATAATCTTCTCATGTATTCTATGACTTTTCCTTTGAGTGCCTCAAACAATTTAAGGGAGGGTCCTCGGTAATCATGGAATCATGGAATTATACTTTAGGCTTCTCTAAGCTGTTTTTCTTTTCTTTTTTCTTTCTTTCTTTCTTTCTTTTTCTTTTTTTTTTTGAGATAGCATCTTGCTCTGTTGCCCAGGCTGGAGTGCAGTGGCACAGTCTCGGCTCACTGCAACCTCCAACTCCCAGGTTCAAGTGATTCTCCTGCCTCAGCCTCCTGACTAGCTCGGATTACAGGCGCCTGCCACCATGCCTGGCTAATTTTTTGTATTTTTAGTAGACAGGGTTTCACCATGTTGGCCAGGCTGGTCTCGAACTCCTGACCTCATGATCCACCTGCCTTGGCCTTCCAAAGTGCTGGGATTACAGGCATGAGCCACTGCGCCTGGCCCTCTAAGCTGTTTTTCAAAGACTGTGAGGGATCAGATATTTTGAGACAGATCCTAGAAAAATACTACTCAGTGTCTCATACTGACTTGAGAATTAAGAAACTATACTAATCTAAAATGTTTATAGTATCTCTAAGTGCCCCATAAACAGTAGATATTCCATAAATATGGATTAATTAGGATCTCTAAGTTTTTGGGAACTTGATTTAATTCATGAATGTCTGTGGAGATTTTAAACGTTTAAAAAGCATGTAAGAGGTCACAAATATAAAAACTCAACAGGGAGATATTCTTTTGCAAGTATTTTAAGTCTCTCCTTAAATGTAATCCAATATACCTGGTTAAAACAAAATTGACTGCCTTTATTTTAAAATTATAAACACAAATCGAGTGAATGAGTATTTTGCTTTATAGAAATTCCTCTAAGACAGCTTTTATAGGTCTTAAGTTTTAAAAGTCTTGGTTATAAGATGTATTTTTTTACCTGCACATCTTCATTTGTGTAGTCCTAATCTCAGTATCTGCCACCTTATTACTCAGTATTATTCTGACAGCACAGAGTTTGTTTAAATCTGGAAGTGTGATGAAGAACAGAGACTGCTGCCTAGAATTACTCATATTTTCCTCTTGACTGAGTGTCTCAGAAATCAGACCTTTAAAACTAAACAGCAAAAAAAAGGTAGTAAATTATCTTACCAATAGAGTTCTAATACCAAGTCAGCAAACAATATTTGATACTGTGTTAGAATAGAATCATAGAAACAAGTTAGTTTGCAAACTTCAGCAGTTATATATCACTGCCATTTACCTTTAAGATCTTCTAATGATTTTCTAGGATTTTTGGTACAAGTTTTACCAAGATACAGTTCACATAACATAAAACTCACCCATTTAATGTGTACAATTCACTGTTTTTTACTGTATTCAGAGTTGTGCAACCGTCACTGCAATACATTTTAGAATATTTTCATCACTCCCTTTTCTATAACAATAATTATTTTTTGGCTGGGTGTAGTGGCTCACGTCTGTAATCCCAGCACTTTGGGAGGCCAACGCGGGCAGATCAACTGAGGTCAAGAGCAGCCAGACCACCATGGAGAAACCCCATCTCTACTAAAAATACAAAATTAGTCAGGCATGGTGGCACATGCTTGTAATCCCAGCTACTAAGGAGGCTGAGGCAGGAGAATCACTTGAACCCAGGAGGTGGAGGTTGCAGTGAGCTGAGATGATGCCATCGCACTCCAGCCTGGGCAACAAGAACAAAACTCTATCTTGAAATTCAAAATAACATTATTATTATTATTTTTTAAAAGTCAAAGTGTATAGCAAAGTCTTTTGTTGTTTCAGATTTTTCTGTAAAGCACTTCAAGGTTGAGGAATGTATTATTTTTCATTGTACACAAAAGAAAGTGTTCACTGAAGTCTCTAAATTGTTATGCAGTTTTTGTTTCCACTAAGTTACCCCGCTTTAAAATTCTATTGGAGGCACAATGTACAGTTGATAATTCACAAGGTATACCTTTGAAGTCTACATTACGTTTTACTACAGAAACGAAAACTGGAATATAAAAGCAAAGCAACCTAGTGAACCTTCAGTACTCTAGCATGCACAAACACATGGGGGAAAAGTAAGCTGGACTCCAGTTACTTCCAACTTTTCAACATCAATATGTTTTTTCTTTTTAAGAAGGAATAACATACTGGCCCAGGAATGTGCAGTGTGACTAGCCGTCTAATTACTGAAATGAGTTTGTGGTGTCATCTGAGGAATGCTGGTAATGCCCTTTGGCTCCAACATATCTCCCTCATTCTAGCATCACAGCATTTGAAATTTTCATCATTAGAGAACCAGTTGGTTCTTTTAAAAATGGAAGTACTCTTAAAATGGTTAACATAAATTCACACGTGGTGTTGATGAATTAAGATGATTCCTGGTTTCATGAAAAATAAAAATACTCCCTTTCTGATTCTACGTTTTGAAAAGTTAAAAAAAAAGTACAAAGTTCCAAGGTAAACACTGCTGACTTCACACTTTTAATTCTCTTCACCTGAAGTTTTTTAGTAGAGAGCATCAATAACGATCAAGGTAAAATATACGGCAAAAGGCTGATTATGGCTTGGCTCAGGACAAATACATATTTTAAAGAAAATAGGACAAAGACGTGGGTAAAAGTTTGTGGGCTGTTACTTTCATTTCTAACACACATTTCCAACTAAAATTACTTTCTTTTTCTTTTGCTTTTTGAGACCAAGTTTTGCTCGGTCGCCCTGGTTGGAGTGTAGTGGCGCTATCTCGGCTAGTTGCAACCTCCGCCTCTGGAGTTCAAGAAATTCTCATGCCTCAGCCTCCAGAGCAGCTGGGATTGCAGGTGTGTGCCACCACACATGGCTAATGTTTGTATTTTAGTAGAGACGGGATTTTGCCATGTTAGACAGGCTGGTTTGAACTTCTGGGCTCAAACGATCCACCCACCTCTGCCTCCCAAAGTGCTGGGATTACAGGCGTGAGCCACCGCGCCCCGCCGATTTCATTTTTCCTTTAAATTATAGTAGAAAGGTAAATTCTAGGTCACTGAAAAGTTCCTGGGTGCAAGTCCTCCCGTTTTGCCAATCTTCAAATACTCACGGATTGGAAAATTGTATGTAAACAAGAGTGATCTGATCAGGGATAAACATGGATTTATTAGAATCACTACTATTTTTTAATTTTGTGAGTTCCTAGTTAGCAAAATTTTCAGATTCAAAAAGGGTATAGTTTTCTTTGGCTAGGCTGTAAAGGACTATATTGTGAAGCTCAAAGCCCGGCCAAGCCTTGTTAAGATCTGCGGATGCGCTATGAACATCCTGTCCAGGGAGTCGCTGCACTATGTTTCTGTCCCAGGATTTCATCCTCGTTCCCAACCCCGAGCAGGGCAAGGAACAAGTGCTAGGAGCGCACAACAGGAACCCACACAATTCTACACGCGAGGACTCGGAGAACCCCAAAGGACCAAGCCCTGGGAGCGCCCAGCTCCTGCAGTGCGGCGCGCGAAGCCTTGGGACCGTGGTCCCATCGGGAGCTCCACTGGCCTCTGCCCACGGGACCCCTCCTAAAAATCAGCCTGGGCGGGGTTCAGGGCGGCCCCCAGGCAAGCGCCCACCCCTCTCCCGGCCGGGCTGTGTCCACAGTCACGGACATGAGTGGAAACCAATCTAAGGTCTTTGTTCTGCTAAATCCGTTTTAAAAGGTGATTCTATAAACTTCCAATACATAAAATGCCCGAACAACTGGGGCTCATGGGTCTTTGGAGATGAAGACATTTTTTTCGTGATCCAAACCAACGCCCTCAGGGCACAGGCACTGGGATCCTGCTCTCAGAGAGGCCTTGACCTGCTCCTCCCCAAGTGTGTGGAAGAGAATCGGGAAAATCCTCTTACAACTGGAAAAGCAACGCTTCCAACGCCCACAGGCTTCTCCTCAGTGGGAGGAAAGGGCGGGTGGGCGGCAGGGCCTTCAGCGGCCTCCTTCGCTTCCGCTCTGCCTCCTCCAAGCAGCTGCTGCCCCAGGCCAAGCCTCCTGGCCTCCACGGGGCATCGACTGAGAACCCGCGTGCCGCAGCTCCCTCCTCGCGGCCCTCAGGAAACCCCCGTGGCTCCCAGCTTGCCCGGCGTGCCCCACCTTCCTCAAAGTGTCCCTCGCACCCTCCTCGCGGCCCTCAGGAAACCCCCGTGGCACCCAGCTTGCCCGGCGTGCCCCACTTTCCTCAAAGTGTCCCTCGCACCCTCCTCGCGGCCCTCAGGAAACCCCCGGCTCCCAGCTTGCCCGGCGTGCCCCACCTTCCTCAAAGTGTCCCTCGCACCCTCCTCGCGGCCCTCAGGAAACCCCCGGCTCCCAGCTTGCCCGGCGTGCCCCACCTTCCTCAAAGTGTCCGTCGCACCCTCCTCGCGGCCCTCAGGAAACCCCCGTGGCTCCCAGCTTGCCCGGCGTGCCCCACCTTCCTCAAAGTGTCCCTCGCACCCTCCTCGCGGCCCTCAGGAAACCCCCGTGGCTCCCAGCTTGCCCGGCGTGCCCCACCTTCCTCAAAGTGTCCCTCGCACCCTCCTCGCGGCCCTCAGGAAACCCCCCCGGCTCCCAGCTTGCCCGGCGTGCCCCACCTTCCTCAAAGTGTCCCTCGCACCCTCCTCGCGGCCCTCAGGAAACCCCCCCGGCTCCCAGCTTGCCCGGCGTGCCCCACCTTCTTCAAAGTGTCCCTCGCACCCTCCTCGCGGCCCTCAGGAAACCCCCCTGGCTCCCAGCTTGCCCGGCGTGCCCCACCTTCCTCAAAGTGTCCCTCGCACCCTCCTCGCGGCCCTCAGGAAACCCCCGGCTCCCAGCTTGCCCGGCGTGCCCCACCTTCCTCAAAGTGTCCCTCGCACCCTCCTCGCGGCCCTCAGGAAACCCCCCCGGCTCCCAGCTTGCCCGGCGTGCCCCACCTTCTTCAAAGTGTCCCTCGCACCCTCCTCGCGGCCCTCAGGAAACCCCCGTGGCTCCCAGCTTGCCCGGCGTGCCCCACCTTCTTCAAAGTGTCCCTCGCACCCTCCTCGCGGCCCTCAGGAAACCCCCGTGGCTCCCAGCTTGCCCGGCGTGCCCCACCTTCCTCAAAGTGTCCCTCACACCCTCCTCGCGGCCCTCAGGAGACAATCTCAGTGTGTCCTGTGCTCTCCCAGCGTGCCCTGCGCTCTCCCAGCATGCCCTGTGGTATCCCAGCATGCCCTGCAAGGCTTGCGTCCTGGCACGCAATGAAGCTCAACTTTTCCCGCCAACGCAGGAATCCGCCAAAGCCGGCCTTGGAGGACCCAGTGAATCCCTGAGGGCTACTCTCAGCCCGAGCTGGCGTGGATGGGGCCGAGGCACAAGATCCTTGCCGCCCTGGAAGGCGGGAAAGCTGGATTAGCGAACACGAATGACTGCGGGGAAGCTGCCGGCGCTGGAGCCCGGACCCACTGCCTGCTGCTCGGGGCGCCCTGGCCTCTCACCTCCGCACATTTCCCCTCAGATTCTCATGCCCGACTTGACAGCTTCTCCAGTGCCTTTAGTGGTGCGGAATCTCCATGACTGGAACATCTTAATGCCTGGTGTGGAGGGGAAGCGTGGTGCAAGCTCGTGGGAGCAAATGCAATAAGCGCCTACCGTGTACTGACGCATTTCTCGGGGCTGCTGCTAGAGCACTAAGCAAGCAGCATTCCCGGTCCGCGTGGGACGCACATTTTCCTAGGGAGTTTGAGAGAAACAGGTAAGCAAGATAAAAATGTGCAAAATCTTAGTATGGCAGGTGGTGATAGGTGCATTGGAGAAGAATTAAGTAGGTTAGGGAGACGGGCGTGCCGGGGAGAGGTCGTTATGTTCGATCGTATGGTCAGGAAGGCCTCATGGAGAAGGGGACATCTGAGATAGACATGAAGGCGATGACAGTGGGCAGCCTTGTGCGTGTCTCGGGGGAGAACGTGTGTTACGAGAGAGGGAGTCACACAAAGGCCAGGGCAGGAGGGGCACCAGCTGGCTGCAGCAGAGCAGGCAAGAACTGGCTCCATGAGGCCGAGGAATGAGTTAAAGAGAGCCAGACAGGGTTAGGCCCGATAAGCTATGAAAGTGTTAAAGATGCATCCAGTCTACTGTGCTGAGAATGGACAGAAGGGGACCGGGAAAGGAAGAAAAGCAGTTAGGAGGCAATGGCAGTAAGGAGAGAGGTCGCTCGGATCAGAGTAGTGGCAGTGGAGGGGGTAGGTGGGTTTGGATTCTGGATATACTTTGAAATTAGATTTAATAGGATTTGGATACGGATGTGGGGTTTGAGAGAGAGAGAGAGAGAGGAATCAAGCATCACTCCAGGGTTTTTATACTAAGAATTTAGAAGGATGGATGGGATTGCCATTCATTGCAAAGGGGAAGTCTAAGAGGAGCAAGTTTGGGGATGAAGATCAGGAGGGTTCGTGTCAGTTTTGGACGTGCTGACATTGAGACATGAAGAGGAAGAATAAGAGTTCTGGGGAGAGATCTGCATGTAATAGATGTTATTTAAAACCCAAGACCAGATTACATCTCCAAGAGAGTGCATGTAGGAAGAAAAGGAACCCTCACACTGGATCCTGGGACACCCCAATATAAGGTCAGGGAGACGATGAGGAACCTTATGGGTGGAATGTCAGGAAATTTGCATTGAGTCAGAGATTTGCAACTTTTCAATCTCACATCTTCCCAGCTCCCAGAAGTGGTGTTGTGAAAGAATGAAATTTTATATTGTGTTTGAAGTCTAATCAGTTAGTCATTTACATATTTTATTTGCAAAATAATTTTTGGCAAAGAGGGATGTTTTCAATATCCTCCTATTAAGAATATGTTCAATATTTACAATTGTTTGGTTACTTATGACCCCAGATGTGAGATCATAGTGATTATCACAAGGTTGTTGAGAGAAGTCAGCTTCCTAAGACAAATATACTTTGCATTAATTGAACAAAACACAATCTTCTGAAATAGTCTAATGAATGTAATATCTCAAATTTAACATTTATAGTTTGAAGGTTTTATGTCACAGTCCTTGGAATTATTAAAACAAACCTTTCAATATTACAGAAAATCTCTTTGTCCTACTTGGTATATACACATGGGGAAAAACCCCTCTGTTTTGTGAAGACAGGTAGAAAGTAAATATAGATTCAATTTAAATTTTGTGATAACAGTGGATATCCACTAGTCTTTCCTATCTATATAAACAAAGGGAAGCCAAGTGTTCTTTATTTGAAAAGCACATGTATCAACACTTTATGTTCTTAATATCTGTGCTGTCGAACTTAGAGCCTCTGGTTTCAACAATAATTTTAACCAAGGCAGAATTAAAGACATTTGAAGTTTTAAATTATGTTCACATTACCAAATACCCAAATACAAAATAGGCCATTTCTAATCCCATAAAAGGTGCTTAACAAATATTTACTGAATGCTTTCACAAGTAGACCTCTCCCAAGCTTTTATATTATGCCTGTGAGAAACTGGTATCATTTTATGTCATGAATTCTGAATCTTGTTACCATCTTTGATTTAGCCAATAAGAAGCAAATTTGAGATCCACTTTGAGCAATTGTGCAGGACTTGAGGAAATGCATCTTTATATATGCATGAGAGGAGCTGTTGTTTAGTGGTTAAGAGCATGGTCTTTGGGGCCAGACTGCCTGGATTTGAATCCTGGGTCTGCCAATTACTAGCTATGTGATGTTAAGGTAGGACACTTAACCTCTCTGTAGTGCAGTTTCGTTACTTTAACAACAGGGATTATAATAGTACTGTTTAGGGTGATAATATACCCCTTAACATAATAAAGGAGTTAATGCACATTAAATACATAAAATACTTATATCAGTGCTTAATGTAGGGACAATTTAAGTGTCAGTTATAGTTAACATTAAAACCATAGGGAAGAAGTATAAAACAGGCTATGAAGGCTGTGTGTTATACTAGTATGCTTTAATACTAGTCACGTTTACTATGTGTCCTTGGGCATGATATTATGCTTCTCTAAGATACTATTTGACCAATGGACACATGGGAATGATAGTAACTAGCTCAGAGTCTTCTTGTTAGGATTAAATGAGATAACGCATATGAAATGTTTGGAAATACTTCTACAAAACAGACACTTACTGAATGTTAGTTCCTCTTTTTACTAACTTTACTCTTGTTTTAATTTACTTTACTGCCTTGGTTTTCCTTTGCTTTGGTTTTTATTTGCTTTAGATTGAATCATGTCCCTCCCCCAATTCATATGTTGAAACTTAAACCCCCATGTGACTATATTTGGAGACAGAGCCTACAAGGAGATAATTAAGATTAATGAAATCATAAGGGTGGGGGCCTGATCCAAAAGCAATAGTCTTCTCATTAGAAGAGACAGTTGTGTGCATGCTCGCACGCACGATTCTCTCTCTCTCTCTCTCTGAGGAAGTAGCAAGAAGGTAGCCATCTGTGAGCCAGGAAGAGAGCCTTCACCAGGAACAGAATCTGATGGCATCTTGATCTTGGACTTCTAGCATCCAAATAAATGTCAGCTGTGACAAATAAATGTCTGTTGTTTAAGCCACACAGCCTATGGTACTTATGGCACCCCTAACAGACTAAGACACTATATATTTTTTAAATTTTATTATACTACATGAATATCTAAGAGCTATCTCAACATCTTTTTAGAAAAAAGATTTTAAATAAGTTAACTAATTAAAATTAGTGAAAGCAAATCAATGAGGGCCATTGTTTTATTGAAACTTGACGATGGTTTATGAAAAGAATGAGGTATCTACTTCCCAAGAGCTTGTGTACTAAAATAAAATGGCAAGAGAGATGCGAGATATACAAAACTCATAAAAGCTGTTTTCTCTAAAGGTTAAGAAATTGGGGAATCAGGATACTCAATCTGTGTAACATCAGTATTGTACCCAGACTAATGGAAGAGTTGGGTGGTGCAGTTCATTATTAAACATTTTAACTGGGTTAATGCAAAAACTAGAAAAGAATATACTTAGCAGGCATTGACTCAAGATACTATTTTCTAGTAGGATACGCAAGGGAGTGGGATTTTAGAAATGGCTGCCTTTCCCTATTCAGTTTAATCACATCGGCATCCTGAACTGGTAGGAATCCTTCCATTTCAGCTCTGGGTGGGGGCTGTCCTTCCATTTCATCTCTGGGTGGGGGCTGTCCTTACATTTCAGCTCTAGGGGCTGCCTCATAGGTCCACTCCTCTCTTGGTCACTAGATATCCAGACCTGGCCCCTTTCTTTCTCTGTTTAACCCCTCCCTACCCCCACTTCTTTCCTGAGTCTCCCAACATTGATTTCCGGCAGGTTTTAGTCAGGAAGAATCTGGAGGATGGTTTAGTTCATACATTACAACATTTACAGGACAAGCTACCTAGATAGGCACTCTCATAACAAATATATTGGGTATAATTTTGCAAAAAGAGGCTAGGTTTTTCTTGCTTTTCATTCATTTCTAATTATTCAGCATCTATTGGGTACTTACTAGAGGATGACTTTCAGTACTGAGGATGTAGCAGTGAGCAAAACAACAAGGTCACTGCTATCCTAGTGTTTATACTTTAATGGAGGGGGAGCAGATAATTACTAAATAAAAATAGAGTTTGCTGTGGAAAAAATAAAGAAGGGCAAGGAGTGAGACAGTGATGGAAGGCCAAGGGGCTGTACTGGACAGGGAGGCAAGGGAAGTCCATTCTGATAAGATGGCTTTGGAGGAGAGATGCAGATGAGGTGCATGGGTAAGCATGTTCCTGGCAGAGAGATAAGAAAGTATAAAGGCCCCAAAGTGGAAGAATACTTGCCATGTTTGAAGGACTCCAGTGGGCCTGGAGTGGGATGAGCAAGATAGAATTGGGAAAGGAGATCAGAGGGGTAACAAAGGCCCAGATCTGTGGGACTTTGTGGGCTGTGGTTTAAAACTTGAAGTGAGATAGGAAGCCAGTGGAGAGTCCTGAGCTTAGAAGGAGCATGATTTAATTTGTGTTCACTCTGACTCCAGTATTAAACAGAGATACAGAGGCTTGAGATTGGAATCAAGGATACCAGTTGGAGACTCCCACAGTAACTCAGGGACAGGCATGGCTCCAGGTTTTGTGAGGCCTCAACTTTGTGGGGCCTCAACGTTCAAGAAGGGAAGCCCTTTTTTTTTTTTTTTTTTTTTTTTTAGGAAGCCCTTCTTGAAGAAAAGGAATATGAAATTACAAATGCAAAATTAGGTATGGGATCTTGAGAGGAGCCTGTGCAAGTGAGGGATCCTGAAGCTTGAGCTTTATTAGTGCCACAGTCTGCTTATTAAATGGGAGGCAACTGTAGCTTGAATTAAGATGGTAGAGGAAGAGGAAATGATTGAATTCTGGAAATATTCAGAAGGATGGCCTGATGGGTTTGTTGACCGATTGAATGTGGGTGAGAGACAAAGGGGAGACAATACTAATGCCGAGGTTTGGGGCCTGAGCAAGTTATGAGACCATCTACAGGACACACAACACATTTCTTCAAAAAATAAATTTTAAAGGGGAAAAAGGGTAGTGATTAAAGGAGACTTCAAAGACGTTAGCCAATTAAAAGTATGAGCTTTATTTGGATCCTCATTTGAATAAGCAAACTATAAAACAATGTATAGAACAGTCAGAAATATGGATACTGACTGTATATTTGATTGAACTAAGGAATTATTTATTTTCTAGATGGGGACAATTACATTGGTAACATCTATACAATACTTATAGACATATATACTGAAATATTAGTGATGAAATGGTATATCTGGTATTTGCTCTAGAATGATTCAGTAGATGAGGGTGACAATAAACATAAGACAAAATTGGTCATCTGTTGATAATTGTTGAATATGAGTGAAGTTTCACATTGTTATCTGTACTTTTGTGCATTTCATGTACTATCCTCTCTACTTTTGTGTATGTCTAAATGTTTCTATAATTAAAAGTTTTTAAAACTTAGTCTTTCAAAAGTAAAATAAAGAAAATGAAGATACAGGCCATAAATTGATAGTATATATCCATACGTGACTGGTTTCTAGATTATGTAAACAACTTTTACAAATAGATTGTAGTAAGACAGTTTCATAGAAAAAATTATATAAGTTATTAACAGCTGTTTTGCATAAAAAGGAAATGCACTGACTACAGAAGCATATGAAAAGATGTCAAACCTTATTAGGTATCAAATAAATGTAATTTTAGACCACAATGAGATAATATAATACTGGCAAAACACCAAAGGTAGGTAAAGATGCAGAATAGGATTTTGAAATGTAGGAATGTAACTTGAAAATAACACCTTCTTCTGATGTTGAACATTCATATATCCATAAATGCAGCAATTCCTATTCCTTTGTATACCATTGCCCTAAATAAATCCTTGTATATTTGTACCAAGAAGTATATGTTTGTAGCAGCACTATCTGTCAGAGAAAATAAAGTGCAAAAAACAAAACCACTAAATGTTCAGTGACAGGAGAACAGATAAATAAATTGAATTATATTTACATAATTAGGTATTATAAAGCATACAAGAAATAACCACATCTGTGTGCAACAACATGAATGAATCTTTTAAAATTAAAATTGGACAAATCATAAGTAGACAGTTTGATGCTTTTTCAAAAATGACTATCCTTTTATATCTACCATCCTGATCCAAAAATAGAATATCACCTGTCTCCTTAAAGCTCTTCATACCCTCTCTCAGCCACTTACCCACTTCCTGAGAAGTAACTATCATCCTGACTTCTAACACCATAGATTAAATTTGTGTTTTGAAAATATATATTAATGGAGTCATACAAAATGAACTCTTTTGTGTCTAGCTCCTTTTTTAAACATTATGTTCATGAGGCTCATCCATATTGTTGAGGATAGCAGTTTGTTTTCATCACTGCATAGTATTTCATTCTGTGTATATATGTCAGTTTATCCTTTGTAAAGGTAATGAATAATTAGATTGTTTCCCCTTTAGGATAATTATGAATATTACTTCTCAGAGCATTCTTGTACATTTCTTTTTTACTTCCTTCTGTTCAACATGGATGAATTTTAAACATATAATTTTGAATGGAGAAAAGTTATCCCAGAAGATTACATGCAATGTAATTCTATTTTTATGAAGCCTGGTAGTTTTCTAAGAAAATCTAAACAATATATTGTTTGTATATATACACACATACACACACACACACACACACACACACACACACATATGTAGAAAACTTTTTTTTTCTAGGCAAGGAAATGATAGACACAATTCAGGATAGTGATTATCTTGAGGGAGGCAGAGGATGGGGTATACGATATGGAAAGAATACATAATCCCTATGTCAAGTGAAGGGTTCACTGGTGTTCATTTATGTTTTCTTTCAAAATATATATGCTACGTCCATTTTATATGTATAAAACATTAGATAATAACTTTTTACTTAAAAAAAGCTATAAAGCTATAAAAAGTCATAAGCTATACCAGAATTTTCTTATAGGAAATAACTTCCTTCATAGATGATATTTTGATGACAAATTTGCAGGCCAGCTTACTCCATTTACCAGTTCTGTAAGTTACTTATGTTTCCATCTATTTCACTTATAGGCATTCAAGATGTAAAAGAATCCTCTGAAGGAGTCCACTCATCAGTTTCTGGCTGTAGGTATCTCTTTTATGAAGATTAAGATTGGTGCAAAAAGCTAATCATTATATTATGTTAAACCATATTTAAACTGTGGGGACATACAAGGATTAGGAAAGATTTTGTGCTTAGGCAGGTACCATGTAAAAATGAAACTCATCTGTTAGAGTTTACCTGGGGAAGGGGCAGATCTTTAGACAGGAAGCTGGAACTATAGTGGCAGGCCCTTAGTAGGGGCTCGGCTGGTTCAGCATGCACCCTGGCCTGGAATTTGAAGAGTTTGGATGTCTAAGATGGTATTTATAGTAAAGCATAATCAACTCTCCTCAAACTTTGAGAGGGAGGCTGGGACTTGGAAGGATGGGTCTCTAAAATACATCCTCACCTGGCATGCTCCTCATTATCACTTTTGGAGATTTGAGAATGAGATAGACCTATTGAATCAGATTCACTGCTTTATTAATTAAAGGTGAACAAGCTATGTTATGCTCTAGAATTGATGGCAGCAGTGGCCTGTCTGGAACAGCCGCTGACATCACCCTGGCTGCAGTGGGGAGGTATGGCTGGGGCTGCACACTCCACAGAGCTGGCAGGAGCTGAGGACAAGTTAGAGCACTGCCCTTTCCTGGTTGGTGGGGTAGGAACTCCCTGGGTGTATCTGCAGCCACCCAAGTTGTGTCTGTGGTCCTGGGCCATCCTGTGCCCTTGGGGGCCCAGGAGCAGGCAGGAGCACAGCTGCAGCTGCCCAAGTCATGGCTGTGGACCAGACCTCCTGCTCCAGGGAGCAGGCAAGTGCCCTGCCTTCCTGGGTATAGCTATAATCATCTAAGCTGCAGCTACAGAGCTGAGCATCTCTGCACTCTCAGGACTGGCAAGGTTCCCCTGTCCCAGCAGGCTCGGAGGTGTCTGCTCCTGTTGCCTGCCTCTCCCCATTCCCAGTGCCTGCTCTGATCTTGGAGCAAGGTTGGGGCCAAGCCTGGGAGCTGTTGCAGCCTGGTGAGTGTGCACACATCTCTAGCAGTGCTGACACACTAGCCCCCTGCTGTCCCAGCCCCCTCTAAACTTTGGGTACCAACAAGCATGGGAGGGAAGCTGACAGGGGGCTAAGGGCTGCTTGGTGCTGGCCTGCAGGCAACCTTTGGCATGAACAGCCTGGATGGCATGAATGGCAGCAAGAGACAGGTTCCTGGGTGGAAAAGGGTGGTTCCTGGTGAGGCCCCACCTTCAGGCCAGGGAAAGCCTGAAAGCAGGAGGTGGGCTGCCAGTCCCATGGAATGGAGAGGGAACTTATAGTGCTTTTTCTGGGCCCATCCATGGCTGCCCATGGACCAGTCAGCATGCACACTCTCCCCTCTGAAGCTCATAAAAGCTCTGGGCTCAGCCAGAGTTGAGCATATGTCAGGAGGACAAGTTTCAAAGAGGAACTACCCACTCCAGGGCCTCCTCTCTGTGGAGAGCTGCAGAGATGACAGGAGGACCTGTCTGCAGAGAGGAGCTACCCACTCCAGGGCCTACTCTGAGCTATTGTGTCACTCAATGAAGCTCCTCTTTGCTTTGCTTACCCTCCACTTGTCCACATACCTCATTATTCCTGGATGCAGGACAAGAACTCAGGACCCACCAAATGGTCCTGAAAGAGCTGTAACACAAATAAGGCTTAAACAGGCCCCTGGCTCACCGCATTGCAGGTGAAGAGGAGAGAAGAGCTGTGGCCCTTCAGGGAGCCCAGACCTGGGAGCTCCCCAAGCCTGGGTTGTGACTCCCTCTTTGGAGCCCTGCAGTTCCTGGAGTCTCCAAGCTTCTGGGCAACACCATGTTTCCCAGTGGCAGCCATGGAAGCTACTTGCAGTGTGCCGGGTCCAGCTGCAGGTTTGCAGAGCTGGCACCTGTGCCAGCACCTGGAGCTGCCCATCCTGCTGCAGCAGCCAGTGTGCCTTACTGTGTGCAGTGGCTGGACCCCATGCTTGCTCACTCACAGCCTTCTCCCCTCCACTCCTGGCTCACCTGTGGTAGGCGTGGGATCCAGGCAGAGCATGAGCTGAGTGCAGCCTGCCAGGCCAAGTGGGCAGAATAAGCTCAGGGGCCTGAGCAAAACTCAAGCAAAGGCACCACCAGCCACAGAGGTTTCCAGCCACAAAAGTGACACCCCAAAGATCCTGTAACAGAATCACTGTACTTTATGCATAATTCCCTTTTTGCTATCCTTTAGCAAAGTTCATTTGAATATTCTGACAGTGCTATAAGAAAGCAAGGTAAAGGCTATGCATCCACACTTGTGCCACAGTAATGAAGAGAGAAGAGTAGTGGTGGGTGGCAAGGAGCGATATTGTTAATCACTGAGGGAATTGAGGGAAAGAAGGATCCAGGTGATGCAGTTGTATACCTGAACACTACTGTCCAGAGTTAGGTTTTCCTAGAATCAACCTTAGTGTTCTTGGACTATTTTTATCAAGGTAGATAGCTGTGTATCTGACATGTGACTCCTAGCAGCACAGGTGTGAAAACGCCACTGCCCTGTCCATGATTCCAGTTGTGTTACTTATCGAGCACTTCAGACTTGGACTTCATTACAGCACACATTTTCATTTTAAACTATTTTCATGCTGTTGCTAACATTAGCCTCCCTTTCCCTCTGTTTTCTATACTGCAAAAGAAATAATACTACATTTCAGGTTTGGTAGAAATCATGGGAAAAAATTTAACACTTCACTGGCTCTTGCTAGTGACAGATAAATAAGTAAATCCACATTTCTCAGTATGGTTACAGTATGATTATGATTTTCCATGTACTTAAAATCTATTTTCTACATCACATTTATGCCCTTATTCATTCAAAAACATTTATTGAGCATCTGCTGAGTGCTAGGCACTGTGCTAGGTGCTGGAGATTGCAATGTGACTAGCATTATTGTCCTCGAAGAACTCATAGCCCAATGAGAGAGACAGCCATGTAGACGGACAATGTAGTTTGTGTGTGTGATATAATCAAAGAGTCAAGGAAGCACTGAGAGGGGACCTAATGAGAGGGAAGGGTGTGGTCAGCACATGCATCCTCCAGGAAATGACTACTAAGCTGAGTCATAAAGAATCCTCAGCCCTTGGCCACAGGGGAAGTGGGAGAAAGGAGGTAAGGAGAGTACTCTGGCCAGGGAAAGGCCTTCAGCAAGGATTTGAGAAGTGAGGAAAGTGTACTGTATGGAGAACTAAAAGTAGTTCATTATTCTGGGCTTTAAGGTTTGAGGCAGAAATGACAAAGGATAAAGCTAGAGAGATGGGCAACTACCAGATTTTGAATGATCTTGTATGTTGTGATAAGCAATTTGAACTTTGGTTATCAGGAACATGGGAAGGTCTTAGGCAAGTAGTGGTATGATCAGATTTTAATTTTGGGTACAGTCCTGTATGGAAGATGGATCTGAAAAGGTCAGGAATAGAGGTGAGAATAACCTATTTGGAAGTTATTGAAAGCAGGTTATGTAGGTAATCCCGGAAGGAAGATCTGGTGCAAAGATTTTAGGAATAAAGAGAAGAGCATTGATTGGAGAGATGTTTAACAGGTAAAATCTATAGGACTTGGTGATGAATTCAGTTTTGATTATGATGTGGATGAGTCCCAAGCTTCTGACTTGGGCAACTGATATGGTTAGCCTTTATGTCCCCACCCAAGTCTAATCTTGAATTAGAATCCCCAGGTGTTGATGGAGAGACGTAGGAGGTGAGTGGATCATAGGGACAGTTCCCTCCGTGTTGTTCTCGTGATAGTGAGTTCTCAGAACAGCTGATGTGCCTGTAAGTGTTTGATAGTTCCTCTCTTGCTTGCTGCTTCTCTCTCCCGCCACCCTCTGAAGAGATGCCTTCTTCCAAGTTTCCCGAGGCCTCCCTAGCCATGCAGAACTGAATCAGTTTAACCTTCTTTCTTTATAAATTGCCCAGTCTCAGGTAGTATCTTTATAGCAGTGTGAGAATGAATTAATTCAGTGACCTTATGACAGTGGCATGATCAACTGTATTTCATGGAACTGTCTAGAACCCTGGATACTTCACAAAGTTAAATATGATATCTAGAATTGCCTTTTTACCATTTTACCCTTGTTCAATTTATGTTGGGGACAAAAAGATTTAAAAAATAAAGGCCGGGCACAGTGGCTCACGCCTGTAATCCCAGGATTTTGGGAGTCTGAGGCAGGTGGATCACCTGAGGTCAGGAGTTCGAGACCAGCCTGGCCAACATGGCAAAACACTGTCTCTACTAAAAATACAAAAATTAGCCAGGCATGGTGGTGCATACCTGTAATCCCAGCTACTCGGGAAGCAGAGGCAGGAGAATCACTTAGAACCCAGGAGGCAGAGGTTGCAGTGAGCCAAGATCACACCATTGCACTCCAACTTGGGTGACAGGGTGAGACTCCGTCTCATAAATAAATACATTTATTTTATATTTCAAACATGTCTTATAATTAAACATTTACTGTCCTTATTGGCCTTCTCCTACTTCAAGATGGACCTATAAGAAAAATGTGCCTAAGAATATATTTACAGTAAGATGCCCTACATAATTAACTTGTCATTGCCTGAAGTTACTGAGGAAAATTACACTATGTCAGCAGTGAACTTCAGACATTTGTATTGGCTTTATGGTCAGGTATTATCCATGGCTCTCTGTTCCTTGTTCTGCCTCAGCAATCCAAATGATCACACACTCTCGGCAGACACACTGGTGGGTTATAAATATACATGAGGGAAAAACAACTTCAAGTCATAAATGCTTTATTTTAAAATAAATACAAATTTTAAAAATTTAGTTAAGTTTGGGAATTACTACTAATAGATGGGGAATTGTTTAGAAATCAACTAATTGTGGTGTATACACTAGAAAGAGAAATATTTTTGGAAGGAAAAAATTAACCTACGCTAACGATATTTAAAAGACATGGATATAATGCAAATGATCTGTGTGGATATTTGAAGATTTCATTTACATAGAATTACTCATTTGCTGAGTGAACCAGCTCTCTATTGTTGATATAACCATTGCCTATGGACAGGAAAGGTCTGCTCAAGTAGGTTTTGTGCATGAGTGACAGAAGGAATTAGAATTAAAAAGCAACAATGCTTTAGTATTATAGAAGAGAAGAATGAGTACTTTTTGCTTTATATTGTTATCTAAGGAATTTTAGGAGTAGAATTGGTTTTCTACATTTTTATAAAAATGTATTTACTTTAGGGGAAGTCAGGAGGAGTTTGTAAATATTTGTGTTCCTTTGTCTGTTAATGTTTGTCTCTAAATTTGCCTAGATTTACTTCACATTGGAGTAACTGCCAAATAGGATGTTTCTTCATCTTTGTTTTAGAATAAGGAAATCTTTTGAGTAATAATAATAATAATAGCACAAGCTAAAATTTATTTTGTAATGTTGTATTTTTAATTTTTGTGGGTACATAGTAGATGTATATAGTTATGGGTTCCATGAGATATTTTGATACAGGCTTACAATGCATAATAATCACATCAGGGTGAATGGATATCTGTCCCCTCAAGTATTTACCTTTTGCGTTACAAACAATCCAAGTACACTCCTAGTTATTTCAAAATGTACAACTGTATTTTTACTATAGTCACCCTGTTGTACTAGCACATACTAGCTCTTATTCATTCTTTGTATTGTTTTTGTACCCATTAATCATACCCACTTCTCCCCCACTCCCTGCTACTACCCTTCCCAGCCTCTGGTAACCATCATTATACTGTCTATCTCCATGACTTCAGTTGTTTTAAATTTTTAGTTCCCACAAGTAAATAAGAACATGTGAAGTTTGTCTTTCTGTGCCTGGCTTATTTCACTTAATGACCTCCATTTTCATCCATGTTGTTGCAAATGCCAGGATCTCATTCTTTTTATGGCTGAACAGTACTCCATTGTGTATACGTGCCACATTTCCTTTATCTATTCATTCACTGATGGACACTTAGGTTTTTTCCAAGTCTTGGCTATTGTGAACAGAGTTGCAACAAACATGAGTGCGCACATATCTCTTCAGTATACTGATTTCCTTCCTCTTGGCTGTGTACCCAGCAGTGGGATTCTGGATCATATGATAGATCCATTTTTAGTTCTTTGAGGAACTTACAAACTGTTCTCCATAGTGGTTGTACTAATTTAGATTCCCACTAACAGTATATGAGAGTTCTCTTTTCTCCACATCCTCACCAGTATTTGTTATCGCCTGTCTTTTGGATAAAAGCCATTTTAACAGGGGTGAGATGATATCTCATTGAAGTTTTGATTTGCATTTCTACGATGATCATTGATGCTAAGCATCTTTTGCTATGCCTGTTTGCCATTTGTATGTCTTCTTTTGAGACATGTCTATTCAGATATTTGCCCATTTTAAAATCAGATTGTTAGACTTTTTCCTATAGGGTTTGAGCTCCTTATGTATTCTGGTTATTAATCCTTTCTCAGATGGGTAGTTTGCAAATATTTTCTCCCATTCTGTGGCTTTTCCCTTCAATTTATTTATTGTTTCCTTTGCTGTACAGAAGCTTTTTTACTTGAATGTGATCCCATTTGTTCATTTTTGCTTTGGTTGCCTGTGCTTGTAGGTATTACTTAAGAAATCTTTGTCCACTCTAATGTCCCACATACTGTCATTTAATGGTTTCATACTTTGAGGTCTTAATTTAGGTATTTAATCCATTTTGATTTGATTTTTTTATATGGCATGAGATAGGGGTCTTGTTTCATTCTTCTGCATATGGATATCCACTTTTCCCAGCGTCAGTTATTGAAGAGACTGTCCTTTCACCAGTGCATGTTCTTGGCACCATTGTCAAAAGTGAGTTTACTGTAGATGTATGGATTTATTTCTGGGTTCCCTATTCTGTTCCACTGGTTTGTGTGTCTGTTTTTATGCCAGTACCATACCATTTTGGTTACTATAGTCCTGTAGTGTAATTTGAAGTCAGGTAATGTGATTCCTCCAGTTTTATTCTTTTTGCTCAGGATAGCTTTTGCAATTCTGGGTGTTTTGTGGTTCCACATAAATTTTAGGATTGTTTTTTCTATTTCTGTGAAGATTGTCATTGATATTTTGATAGGGATTGCATTGAATCACTTTGGGTAGTATGGACATTTTAACAATATTGATTTTTCCAATCCATGAACATGGAATATCTTTCCATTTTTTGTGTTCTTTTCAATTTCTTGTACCAGTAGTTTATAGTTTTCATTGAAGAGATCTTTCACTTCTTTGGTTAAGCTAATTCCAAGGTATTTTATTTTATTTGTAGCTATTGTAAATGGCATTTATTGATTTCTTTTTCCGATTGTTCACTGTTGGCATATAGAAATGCTACTGCATACTACAGAGCAGTGAGCTCCCCTTTGGCCTAGGGCAGGTCCAGAAATGCCATTCAAGAGCCAAGGCCTGGAACTGGGGACCCCAAGAGCCTGCTTGGTGCTATACTCCACTGTCACTGAGCTACTACCTGAAGCCAGCACATCTGAGTCTCAACCAAGGCTCATGGCATAATACCTGGGTATCACTGCTGGTTCTTTAGGGCCTAAGGGCTCTTTAGGCAGAAGCTAATGGATCCTGCCAGGACTGAGTCCTTCCCTTTAAGGCAGTGGGTTCCCTTTGGGCCCAAGTTGTGTGTCTAGAAATGTTGTCTGGGAGCTAGGGCCTGGAATGGGGCCTCAAAACCCTGACCAGTGCCCTGTCCTACTATGGCTGAGCTGGTATCCAAGATGAAAGACAAAGTCATCTTTACTCTTCCCTCTCCTCTTTAGCAAAAGGAAGGAGACTCTTTTGGAGCTATGATTGTGCTGCCTGGGTTGGGGGAGGGATAATGAAAGCACTCCCTTAGCCACCCTACTTGGTGTCTCAGTAGGTTGTGTGCCCTGCCCCCCTTACGCTGGCTCCAAGCCCAGCTCAGCACTGGGACATGCCTAAGAATTGCAGTCTTTGTGGTCTAGACTGCCCCTCACTCAAGGCTTCAGTGCACTTCAGCTTGTGATAACAAGGCTTGTTGGAACTCAAGCTCTCACCACTGGGACGGGTGATTACCCTCTGGCTAAGGCCAGTCCATATGTTCTCTCTGTGGGTGGATGTCAGCTGAATGCTGTCAAGTTCTGCCCTCTGCTGTGAGAGGGCAGCACTGAGTTCAATGCAAAGCCTCACAATCATTACACTCTCCCTCTCCCAAGTACCCAGATTCTCTGTGCCATGCAGCCACTGCCAGGGTAAGGGATTGGGGAGGGCTGATATCAGTAATTTAAGACTGTCTTTCCTCCTCTTTTCAGTGCCTCTTTCAGTAATATGAAGTCAAAACCAGGCACCATGAGTGCTCACCTGATTGTGAAAAGCGCAATTACTTTTGCACCAACTTAAAATATGAAGGTGCTTCGTTTGTGTAGATAGTTGTCAAATTGGTGTTCATGCAGAGGAGGATGATTGGTGAAGCCCTGTATTCAGCCATCTTGCTCTGCCCCTCAAGCTAAAATTTATTGATTGCTTTCTGTGTGCCAGGCCATGTACTAAGCATTTTATAAGCAAAGGGATTAGAAGAGTTAACTGACTAGTTCATAGTCATGTGTCTAATAAGTCATTAAATCAGTGTTAGGAACCAGGTCACTGGCACCAAAATTTTGCTTTTAAGCACTTCTGGAGCTGTTTGTAACTGAGACTAAAGTCTGAAGCAGTCTTGACCTTGGATTACAGACATTGGATTATGGTCTTATGCGTGCGTTCAAGAGTCTGGTTACTCTGAGAGAAGTCATGGGGAGATTCAGCAGTCTTGGGAATGGTTAGGGAAAGAGTATAATCTGGTTCAATATTTTTTTTAAAGTCCAGGAAATTTATGACACTTAATACATGCATTTGAAAAAAGGAAGACTCTCAAATCAATAATCTAAACACCTACTTCAAGAAACTAGAAAAAAAGAGAAAAACCCAAAGCAAGCAGAAGGAAGTAATAAAGATAAAAGCAGAAAGTTAATGAAATTGAAGAAAGAAAAACAATAGAAAAATCAGTGAAACAAAAAACCTTCCCTTTTAAAAGATCAGTAAATCTCTAGAAATGTTGACAAATAAATAAAGCGACAAAAGTCACAAATTACAAATATCAGGAATTAAACTGAAGATACCATTACAGACCCTGAAGACATGGAAAGGATAATAAAGGACTATGCCAAACAACTCTACACACAGAGATTTGGCAACTTCCATGAAGCAGACCAATTATCTGAAAGAGAATAAACTGTTACAACTCACCACATATGAAATGGGTACTTTGAATAGTCCTATAACTACTAAAGAAACTGAATTGATAGCTTAAAATCTCAAAAAGAAATCTCTAGACCCATATGGTCTCACTGGAGAATTCTACCAAACCTTTAAAGAAGTCTAACATTAATTTTACATAATCTATTCCAGAAAAATAATAAAAAATAGAAAAGAAGGTCCCAATTTATTCTTTGAAGCCACTATTAATCTAACATCAAAACCAGATGATTACAGTACATAAAAAGAAAACTATACACCAATATCTCTCATTAAGTATAGATACAAAAATTCTTAACAAAACATTATAAATAGAATTCAGCAATATATAAAAAGAATTATATGCCATAAAACAAGTGGGCTTTATTCCAGAGATGCAGGCTATTTGAATATTTATAAATCAATCAATGTATTCCATCATATGAAAGTCTAGAAAAAAAATTACATCATCACATTGATGCAGAAAAATAATTAGATAAAATTCATATCAATTAACAATGGAAATTCTCAGAAAACTTACTGGAGAGCTTCCTCAGTTTGATAAAGAACATCTAGAAAGATATACAACATCATACTTACCAGTGAATAAGAAGTGTTTAAGAACAAGAACAAGACAAGGGTAGACCTTCACCACTGCTATTTAACATAGTACTAGATGGTCTAGCCTGTGTGAAAAAACAAGAAAAGGAAATAAAAGGCACATGTCATTTGTAGGTGACATATGTAGTAAATGGTCACCTACAAATAGGTGATATATGTAGTAAATGCCAAGAAATTTACAAAAGAACTGAGTTCAGCAAGGTTGCAGGGTATAAAAAAAAAACAAAAATAAATTGTATTTTTATATATTATCAATTAACTAATAGGAACAAATAAAAACTACAATACTATTTACAGTCACTCAAAAAATAAAACAGGAATGTTTAGCTGTAAATCTAACAAAACATGTACAGGACTTATATGCTGAAATTACAAAGTGCTGATAAAAATATTAAGGGAGATTTCTGAATAAATAGAGAGATACTCTGTGTGCAAGGATTGGAAAAGTCAACATAGTAATGACAGTAGTTTTTCCCAAATTGGCATACAAGTTTAAAGCAATTCCTATCAAAATCTCAAGCACACATCAATAGATTCAGACAAGATTATTCTAAAATGTATATGGAAAGGCAAACAAACTAGAATAGCTAAAATAATTCTGGGAAAAAAAGTGGAAAGAATCATTCTACCTGATTTCAGGACTTATTGCCTAGTTACACTAATCAGACTGGATGATATTGGTGGAAGGATAGGTATATAGATCAATGGAACAGAATAGAGAACTCAGACATAGCTTCATCCAAGTACAATGAACTAATTTTTGACAAAGGTGAAACAGCAATTCAATGAAGGAAAGACAGTCTTTTTAAACAAATGGTGCTTGAGCAATTAGATACAAGAAAAATGAACCCCAGTGTAAGTGACTTAAAATAAATTACAGAATGTAATACTATACAATTTTTAGAAGATAGCATATGAGAAAATATAGGGATTGGTAAAGTTCTTGGAAATGACACCAGAAGCACAATGCATAAAAGAAAAAAGTGATAAATTGGACTTTTGCAAAATTAAAAACTTTTGCCTTGAGGAAGACTAAGAGGATGACGATACAAGCTACAAACTGGGATAAAATGTTCCCAAACAATGTATGTCAACGGATCCGTATCTAGTATATAAAAAGAACTCTCAAAACTCAACATTTTAAAAATTAAAATGGGCACATTTTTAAATGGGCAAAAGACATGAAAAGACATTTTACTGAAGAGGATACCTAGGTGACAAATAAGTACAAGTATATGAAAAGATGGTCCAGATGTCCCAAATTCAGACCACAATAAGATACCACCACATGCCTATTAGAAAGTCTAAAGTAAAAAATAGTGACAATACCAGTGTTGATGAGGATATGGAAAAACTGGATCTCTCATACACTGCTGGTAGGAATATAAACTGGTACCACTCTGGAAGACTCTTTAGCAGTTTCTTAAAAAACTAAACATACACTTATCGTATGTCCCAACAGTCATGCTTCTGGGCATTTATCCTAGAGAAAATAAAAACTTAGGTTCACATAAAAACCTATACACTAATTGTTCATTGCAGCTTTGCTGTAATAGCCAAACACTGGAAGCAACCGAAATGACCCTCAAGAGGGGAATGGCTAAATAAACTGTCATACTCTTATATGTCCATACCATACAATAATACTCAGTAATGAAAAGGCACTGACTATCGATACATGTTAAAACTTGGATGAATGTCAGAGGCATCATGTTAAGTGAAAAAAAGCCAATCTAAAAAATTGTATTTTGTATGGTTCCATTTATATAACATTTTTTTAAATGACAAAGTTATATAGATGGGAAACATTGCTGGTTATGAGGGGTTAGGGGTGGTATGGGAAAGGCAGTGCAGACAACTATAAAGTGGTAGCAACGGGGAGACCTTTGTGGTGATAGAACAGTCTGTATCTTGTTTGTAGTGGTTGTTACAAATCTACAGAAGTCCTAAGACAGGATGGAACTAACATAGTCCTCCTTATCCACAGTTTCATTTTCCATGATTTCATTTACCAACTGTCAACCACAGTCCAAAAATATTAAGTAAAACATTCTAGAAATAAACAATTCATAAGTTTTAAATTGTGCACCATTCTGAGTAGCACGATGAAATCTGGCACCCTCCTGCTTTGTCCTCACATCCCAGCATGTGAGTCATCCCTTTATCCAGAATACCCACATTGTAGGCATTCCACACCCATTAGCCACTTAGTAGCCTTCTTGGCTATCAGATTGACTGTTGAAGTATTACAGTGTATGTTCCAGTGACCTTTCTTTTACTTATTAATGACCCCAAAGTGCAACAGTAGTGATGCTGGCAATTCAGATATGCTAAAGAGAAGCTGTGAAGTGCTTCCTTTAAGTGAAAAAATGAAAGTTCTCAACTTAAGGAAAGAAAAAAATAGGCTGAGATTGCTAAGATCTAAGGTAGGAATGATCTTCGATCTGTGCAATTGTGAAGAAAGAAAAATTCCTGTTAGTTTTTCCGTTGCACCAAAAACTACAAAAGTTATGGCCACAGTGTGTGATAAGTGCTTAGTTAAATTACATTTCTCAGTGGAAGACATGAACAGGAACATGTTTTTATTGATAATGTTGAAGTCAAAATATAGAGATGAATCTCTAAATTTAAAACACTTTATTTGGGAAGCAAGAATTGCAATTCTGGCCACACACAGAGAATACTTTATTTCAGTCTTCAGTCTTTAGTATGTCTTAAGAACAAACAAGGTTGGAAGTTTTAGAAATGTTATGTATTACTCTGAAAGTTCACTGGCATTAGAAAGTTTGGTGAGTGATAGTAGTGGGTAAAACTGGTCTTAGAGTTGCAGCAGGTTGTTTCAGTAGTTACTAGATAAAACAGATTGCAGATTGCAACAGGCAATTTCTGAGGCCAGCCTCTCAGAGAATTACATTCTTAGTGCAATGTTACTATATTATGTGCTCTGAGTGCTTTTTCCCCCTGGACTCTCAACTTTGTTTTAGTTGAATATGAAAATGACCCAATTGTATGATCACCTTTCACATTTCCCTTTTCTGATCAAGATTTTTCTCTGAAAACATCAAGGATCAATCATTGTGTAGTAAGGCTTAATTGTTCCTCAGTGATGGGATCAACCTATCTAATATGTCTAACGTATTAGACTTCTGTGAATTTATGTAATTTTTGAAACATGATTATCAACAACATACCCATAAATATAACTAAAAGATCTAGTATCACTTATTTGACAATGTTTCCTACACAGTTTACCAAATAAGCCTAACTAATATCTCTACAAGATGAGATATATCTTTGGAGGCTTTTCACAGGCTCATCTGAAAAATTCTAAAGTTAATTCTAGGTCAAAAAGGCTTAATTTAGGATTTGATTTTAGGTAAATTTTTCAAAGATGTTAAAATACTCAAACCACTTGATCAAAACAGAATAACAGGTCACTGTAAAATAATAGTCATTTATTTAAAAAGAATGATAGTCTAAAGTGACATAGACATAAAAACCTTAATCCTTTTAAAGCTTAGTTTTCCTAAGTAATCAAAAATCTAATAAAGGCGACATAGAAAGTTATCTTGACAAAATGTAAAATCTTTGTTTCTTGGATCTGCTACCAAAAAGGTAAAGAAAAACCTTTGGCAGGGTGATTGTTTCTCCTTATGGAAGCTCATTTAGATAATCTGGATGCCAAGTCTGATGCAAAAGTGTATTTAAATTTAATCAGACATCTGAAGACTATGTCCAAAGTTATAAGATAACAATTCATATACATCAAGAAAAGCTAAGAGTACAGAATCAAGTTATACTGAAGGAAAATACTGCTTTTTAGGCCTTTTAGATAAATATTTCAATCTCAGGCCAAAAAAGCAGAGTTAGAACTGGAAAAAAAAGTTATAGGAACTGATAACAAAGTTGGAGAAGAGCACTCTTACCCCAGGCCTTCACAAGGGTAAGAAAAAGGTGAGGCCAGGGATGTCGGACCTGCAAGTCAAGGTAGTGAGATATAGTAAAGGTTGAATCTCTGAGATGTGAATCTGAGAAATTTCAAAAGGAAACTTTACCTCAGGAAATGAAATTACCATTTTCAATGAAAAGGACAACATTTTAAACCTGAAACTAGAGAAATTAAATAGATCTTAGGAAGAAATGGCAGCAACAAAAACTGTGCAGTTCAGAACATGGGTATTAAACAGATTTTAGAATTAAAAATCTAAACCTCTTGCAGTTTTATTAAGAACAGATCAGTACTTCAGGAAATCCTTGTTATTTTAAATATAGAGAACTATACTCTGGTCCTGTGTCAGCAACTCCTGACACCAGTGTTTAATTTTTAGAAAAACATGTAAACGATTTCTTTCTAAATCCTGGCCAATCCGATCACACATAAAACTTCCTTCATAAAGCCCATCTTCTATTAATCCTCTTCAACTTGTTTAGAACTTTCATTATTTTCCCAAACTCCCATTCGTAGTCCTATAATTTTTCTGTGTAAATTTTGGAAAAAGTAATTATTTTATCTCAGGACAAAAATTTACCACTGAAGATTTTTTTCTCATACAAAATTATTTTTCCCTAAATTCATATTTTGATCAATAGACCTAAACATATTTAGTATTTTTATAAAATTTAAGAAGGCAAGAAAGAAACTTTTATGTAGTTAGCAATTTGTTTCCATTTTGGATATAACTTGGTCATTTAATGAGTATTTATTACTTTATATAACTTTAAATGTTTAAATTACATAAAAATTTCATTTATAATTGTTTATTTCATTTCTAATTACCTAATTTAAGTAATTATACCTAGATTACTTATGGAAAATTAAAATATTAGAGCTAGTCACTATTTTAAGTTATTTTTTATTACAATTCCATAGCCTGTTAATATCAAGTGTTTACCTATGGTAGAACCTTAAAGTTTAATATATGGTTATCCTGTTGGTAACTCAGAATATACAGCTGTTTTTATTAAATCAACAATATTAAATTAATCTTATCCATCAAAGAATTGCATACACAAACCTTATTTTGTTTTAGGCTGGGTTTATAGCTTTAAACCTTGAGAGCTCTAGCAGAGACAAATATAAAACTGACCAGTAAACCCAGGCAAATATTTATGTTGACAATTTTGAAGACTTCTCTAATTTTATCAACAATTTAAAAACCAGTTAATTTATCAATGATTTGCTTAAGTAAGGCAAAGTAAAAAAATTTAAGGTTGTTACATGTTTTATATGAGTACGTATGTTATCTAAATAGAATTCCTTAAGGGATTTCTGGCTGACTGTACCAGATTTTATCATGTAGATGCAACAGATCACATAATACATGTACATATGCATAAACTTACCTATATACATAAAGATCTTACAGATTTTATTTTAAAATTGTAGTCACAAATAGTGAAACATATACACTCACTAGTTTCTTAAAAATCAGTTGAATTGAAATTGTTTTCTGACAAAATGGAAGAAGGCTAAGCTTTTAAGTTTTTGCAATCCTGTAAAGGCTGTGAAACAAATTTTGAATAAAGGAGTTTGAGGCAGTTACCAATATAGTGGATTTTATAAAAAATAACTGTGGAAATATGTCTGAATTACATGATGAGGGGTAGAAGATAGGATTTACCCTAAAAAGGTCTGTACAGTGTTTTCTTGTTCCCAATTCTTTGTCCTTGAAGATAAGAATGCTGCCATTCCTTATAGTATAGTGTTTTACATGAGAATTTAATCTTTAGCTTTTAAGAAACAGCATGAAGGTCAAAACAATTTTATTTTGTATCTGCCGGTTTCAAGTATTTTTACTTAAATAATTCATATGCCAGAATAACTTTGGTGTTCTAGAAAAAAGAGAGTTTAGGTTACAAAAGGGTGAAGAGGAGGAATTGCAAGAAGGGAAGAGGAAGCTTCCAGAGAGGAAAGCCTCTCAGCTAGCTTTGAGACAGTATTTTGTAATTAGACAATCTTTGAGTGCTGATTTTTTTTTTTTTTTTTTTTTGCCTCAAGGTATCAGTTGAAATCTAAGTCTTATTTGCGGTATATGATTTTATAGGTGTGGTCTTTTAGTTTAAAGAATAATTGACTGTTTGAATGATCTCTGTAATGTTTAAACATGTTACCGGCTGGAGTTTTAAAAAATATCTTGCTATGCCTCTAAACTTTGAGAGCCCATTTGTAACTAAATTTTTCTAGGTGATTTGGTTTAATGTCAAATACACAAAGCCAATTAGATGCAAATGCTAATAGAAGCCAAGTAAATGCAAGAACTGATAGAAAATAAAGTACATACTTACCAAGAAAGATGACAGCCTTCTCGAAATAAACAGGAAAATTCCCTCATCCAAACATCAAAGCCAAGATGAGTCAGCTTTGGAATCCCACTTCTGATACCAAGTATGTCCAAGTCAAGCACAATACAGAGGTGAATCTAAAACGTTTTATTTGGGAAGCAAGAATTGCAAGTCCAAGCATACACAGGTGGTCTTTGGTATGTCCAACGAACAAAGAGAAACTTTGAGGTTTTATAAAAAGGAGACACATGTATTGTTCTGAAAGTTCACTAGCACTAGTAAAGTTTTGGGGAACACCAAGTTCTGATTAGTGAGTGTTGGTGGTAGGTAAAACCTCTTATAGTAGAGGCAGGTTATTTCAATAGCTATTAGATAAAACTGGTTTTAAGTTAACAGTAGGCAGTTTCTTTGGCTAGGGTTGCAGATAATTACATTCTTAGAGTTATATACGATGTTTCCTGAGTGCTTTTTCCCCCTGGCCTCTTGCCTTTAATTGGGCATAATAAGAATGACCCAATTTGTATGATCAACTTTCACAGTGGTAATCAGGTTTGGTACTATTGGTGAGTTCGGGCATCTCCTAGAGTCTTAGAACTATCCCCTGAGGACAAGGGAGGACTACTGCAGGCACATACATTGTACCAATGCCAATTTCCTGGCTTTGATATTGTACTACAGTTACAAAAAGATGTAACCATTGGGGAAAACTGGGTGAAGGGTACACAGCACCTCTACTCTATTTGCAACTTCCTGTGAACCTACAATTATTTCACAATTAAAGATTGGAAATCATTTCAACATTATATTTTTGTTGGTTAATGTGAAATAAAACATTTCTATATTATATATGAACCACAACTGACAGTATATTATAGTACAAATAATTTACCTTCTTAACACTAATCTTTAGAACTATCTCTGATAACAAATTGTTACACTTGAAAATGTTTGCTTGACATGGAAAAGCAATGGATCATTTTGGAATACTTAAAAAATGTGTGTGTGTGGGTTTTTTTTCTGGATAGGTATGCATTCCTATGGAGGAGATAAGCAGGGTAAAAGGGAGCTCGCATTCATCAGACACCTAGTATGTATAGGAGCCTTCTGAGTCCCTGGAAGGATGGAGGACCCCACATGTGTAACCTCTCACGTTGTTCCTTTTGGAATTAACTAGCATTGCTCAAAAGGACTAAATAAAATATCAAATTTTAACATGCTGGAATTTTTTTTCTCTTTTCTTCCTCCTTCAAATATTTGTAGCTCTTTATATGTGGTATTTCCCTTGTGTTAGAAGGGAAAGAGGGTGCCCTTTGGGGAGGTTCTCTTTCAGACTCCTAGAAGACAATCTGATTTACCTTAAACGTACATAGCCTGTACGTATATAGCATGGCCTTGCCGTCACTGGAGAACCGCAGAATAACTACTTCAGAGCCACAGAAATAATTTGGACACTTTAACTTTTTATGGAAAAGATGATTTCCCTGGATTTTTTTCCTGTGAGGATGAGGCATTCCAAAGCCCCAGCGAGGTCAGGCAAAGTTCGTCGTTTATTTTTGGGGGGCAGCGCATCTGCTTCCCGAGATGAGTTGCGAAACCGTTTTCTAGCGCGCACGGGGCTTTCATCTCTCCGGTGCCTGCCAACGGCTCCCCGAGACGCCCACATGGACTTGGACAGTTACCGTTGTTACAAATTAACTTCTGGGACTCAGGCTGCCGCGATTAGGAAAGTCCCGCGATTCGCGGCCGAGGTCGCTGCCCTCACAAGAATGTACTCTGCACCGGGCCCATAGATGCCCGCTGGTGCCCCTCGCTCTCTCGCACGCTTAACCCGCAGGGACGCCTCCGACCTCCCACCTCTGCCCTAGCCCGCTTTTGTCTCGCCCTTCCGCGCAGACTCCTTGGAGTTCCGTCGTGGCGTCCGGGCGCTGCGGCAGCGGGCATATTGTGATGGGCAACTCCGGCAGCCAATTAACACCCGCACGCTGGGCGGGACCACGCTTGGGCTGGCTGAGGGCGTGGGGGTCGGCCTTAGGCGGGGACTTTTGAGTGACAAGGATACTGGCCAACCCTCGGAGGTCCTTCTATGGCGCCCCGCCCCTGAGCCGGTCGCCCAGCCCTCGGTGCGGTGACCGGCGCGGGGACTGTCCCGGGTGGAGCTGGCCGAGTCGTCCGTTCTGCTCCACCCGACGCTGCTCTGTGTGCTGGACCTGGCTGGCGGCGAGCAGAGATGGCCGAGAAGTCTGACGAGGCCGTGAAGTACTACACTCTCGAGGAGATTCAGAAGCACAACCACAGCAAGAGCACCTGGCTAATCCTGCACCACAAGGTGTACGATTTGACCAAATTTCTGGAAGAGGTGAGTTAGTGATGAGCGGTTTGGGGCGCAGGGAGCGTGGGCCGGGTTTGGGGGTTCCCTGGCATGACCCGTAGTTCGCAGTCCCGAGTCCGCACACGTACGCCTGGGCGCGCCCCCCGCGTTCGCTCACTTGCCTGTACACACCTGGGAGCTCTCCCCGAGTCCGCTCACTGCGCGTGTACGCCTGGGAGCGCCCCTCCGAGTCCGCACACCTGCGCGTGTACGCCTGGGGGCGCCACTCCGAGTCCGCACACCTGCGCGTACACACCTGGGAGCGCTCCCTGAATCCGCACACCGGCGCGCGCAGTGCACCTGGGAGCGCCCGGGAGCGGCGGCTTCCTCGCTGCGTGCGCCGAGGGCGCACTGGGCAGGAGCCGGCGCCCGGGCCCTGCGGCGGTGCTGGAGCTTCTTACCAGGAGAGCGCGCAGCTACGCCGGGGTTTTAAAGGATCCCTTTCACCGTTGGGTTTGAGTAGAAGGATGTCCATCCAGGACCGGCGGCATTCCCGGAGTGGCGGGCTGGAGACCACCCACCCCGAGAGCCGCGGATCCCGCCTGCGGGGACCCCGAGTGCGGAGGTCGAGTGTGGTCCGAGCCCTCGCTTCCCGTGGCACCCACGGGCCGACCTTGCAGTCCCTACCCACTCGCGTTCGCGTTCACCTGGAGGAGGCCAGGTGTTAATTAACCTCTGCCAGTCACGCTTTGGCAGCCAGGTGCAGTGCTTGACTCCTGAGACCGCGGGGTGTGTAGCTCCAGCAAGTGCAGAGGACGAGGCCAGGTAGAGTAGCGCACGTTCTGCTTTGGGACTCGCCCCTAGCAGCTTTGGAAGGTGTAAAATGACGTCGTTAACTTAAAGGAAGACATTCCTTTGATAAGATTTTTGCTTTCGATTATAATTTCTGCCGCACACACTAAGGCGTTTTTGGTTATTGTCTTAGATCCTCTGGAAGTGTTTTCCCACTTTGTGGGAGTCTGAATCATAAATCTTAACACGTATACACGCCCCTCTCCCAATAATGAGAAGGTTTAGTGATGGGAATTTTTTACATAGTGGGGAAGCAGGGAGACAGAAATAGAGGCCTGGTCTGAGCTGGATCACAGTTTACATCAGAGGACTTTGGTTTTGCAGAAAATATTAAAATCAAAAGGCCTGTTTTAAAAAATAAGGCTGGGCCAAGTACCTGGCTCACACCTGTAATCACAGCACTTTGGGAGGCCGAGGCAGGCGGATCACTTGAGTCTAGGAGTTCGAGACCAGCCTGACCAACATGGTGAAATGCCTAACCCCCAAAATACAAAAATTAGCCAAGTTTGGTGGCGCACACCTGTAGTCAGGAGAATCCCTGGAACCTGGGAGGCGGAGGTTGCAGTGAGCCAAGATCACGCCGCTGCACTCCAGGCCTGGGCCACCGCCTCCCCTATTTCCTCCCAGCCCTACTCCTCCTATTTATAGCAACCAGAAATGTCTCCAGATATTGTCAGAGGTCCCCAAGGGCATATAATCTCTCCTACTTGAGAATTACTGAGGTTATTGTACATGACTTTTAGGGGTAGATTTTTAGAAGGAGATAGTAAGGAAGAGAAGATTCTTGTTAAAATGTACTCGAAACCATTTACTTTCACATTTCATTCCTGTGAGTCAGGAAAGGGGGGATTGTGCACAAATTTTCTGAGAAAAGCTGAGAGATAAGTTTTTGAGTGAGTAAATTCACTGAAAACAAATTTCTTTATTCTTAAAGATTTTGTGGACACTGCATTTCAAATAAAATGAACAGGAAGGTAGCTAACCCCCTGAATGAAGAGGAGGATGGCCTGAGTGAGGAGGCTAGGGTCTGGGAGAAACAAGGAGTTAGGTTTTGGTCCTGTTGAGTCTAGGCAGTTGGAGGGATTTTCAGGCGTCGGGAGAACTGCACGCCTTCTGCCTCCACTGTCTGCCAGCCTGTGGTTCTGGGAAAAGGCACGTGGAACTTAGAAAAAAGCAAGGCCTCCGGATTCGACCTTTTATGGACATGTCTTTATTATTTGCTTTGACTTTCTGTGACCATCTCTTCTTATTGCATGTACTAGTCATTGGCTTCCCAGCCCCCAGCAAGACCTTTGGGAGCCTCTCTCTGGGTTCGGCCCAGGATTCCTTGCAGGCGACTTCCTGCGTTCCTGGGGTTACATCTCAGATAAGCTCACGTCTCCTCACTCAGAGGTCTTCAGCACACTGCTCTGCCAGGCGGTTTTACTTCTTCCTACTTTCCTCTCATTTCCATTGTTTTATGAGGCCAGCCTTTTTGTCGTTTACCTACTTTTAAAACAGAAATGAGCGCAGAATGTCTCTGTCTCTCTTCCCCGCTTGCCAGGACCTCTTTCCTGTCTTCTGTTGTTGAAAGGCTCCAGAATTTCATGAAGCCTTTGCGTGGTAACTTAAAAATATTTTATCTCACCTAATTTACATAAATATGAAAGATTTCTCTTCCCCTCCTGATTCTCAAATGAACTTTCAGTCATTATGGGCTAGACTGTTTACTCTGAGTTTCCGCATCTGTATGGACAAGATTTCTCACGGCTGAATATTTCCCATTCTTGTAGAGTATCCTAGATTGACCTACACGTCTGCGTTCATGTTGAGAAGGTATATGGTGCGGTGGTGGCAGGATCCTGCCCTGCTGTCTGGTACAAGCCAAGAACACAGGTTGAAGCTCAGTTGTTGTGCAACCTGTGCTCCGACCTCCTGAAATACTGGCCTCTAAAGCTGTTTTGTTGTTTAGGAGGAGGGGTAGAAACCTATGAGGGAAGACTGGCTTCTTATTAACAGCAGTCTACATAGCAGCAGGTGCTTAGTCACTGTCTGATACTTAAAAGATTTTGAGCTTTATTGCCTACATATTTTGAACTAGATTTTTTTTTTCAATCCTGAGTTCTAGTTTTTGAGTTTATATTTGTGAAATTGAGTCTTTGCTTGATCATAGAACTTCAAAGGACAGTTATATGAAATGAAAACTTAGGCATTTAGGGCCGGGGAGAAATGTTTGCGTTTCCCTTTCCGTGATTTGGGCAGCAGCATTTATTCAGTGGAGGGGAGAGAAAAAGGTATCCTGTAATGAATAAGTTACATTAGCTGTTGCTTTGGGTTCAAATCAGTGGGTGTTTGATTTGTGAAACAGACATTGTCCTGGAAAATTGTATAAAGCAGGATGTCTTTTTGTCAAGTTGTCTCCTCTCCCTTTACATCATAAAAATGGAAACTTGTTTCTGTGGAGCATTTTCTAGTGATCCTGGGATTCTGATAGTCTTGGACCTGAGCCTTAAATGTTCTTTACAGCATTCTACCTCATAGAAGCTATTGGCTCCTGACTCACTTTGATTTTTGGAGTCTTAAGAGTGTCTTTCTAGCAGGTTTTCTTGTAGGGACTTGCTCTTTGCTATTTTCCTTCGAACATGGCTGCCTACGTTGCATAGACCTCTTTCCCCTTGTTAAAGCTGCCATATTTAGGGAGAAAATACTAAATGCCTTTCCTTTTTGCAAAAAACTTTGATTATATTCTGAATCTCATGCGACAGGTTGCAATTGGCAAATATGTCTTTGATGTATATAAAATGGGAACATTATTTAATACATACTGTTAGGTAAATAAAACTTAGAAATTCTGAAGTTCATAGGAGGAAAATACAAAGGTATCGTTGGTAGTGTTAGCGGCTTATGCATCTTGGGTAAAGTAATAGCAAAACCACATCTTAGAAGGCCACCTGGGGCATGTGAACCCGTGGGTCTTTTATATATTTCTACATATAGCTCTTTGTTTTTTGGTAACCTGTTGCTACTTTTGAAAAAAGGTTCCAAGAGGTGACTTCGTTTTGAAACAGTAAAGAAAACAGTAAAGAAACAGCAAATTAACTTTTGCTTTTTGATTATCTTTAAGGTGGATGAAAATTATAAACAAGGAAGGGAAAACACAGGCAAGCCAGCTTTGGCAAATCAAGGACTAAATAATATGCTCAATTTGACTTAATGTGAATGTCTGGTATTCTGAAAAGTCCTCCTGTGAAAGATGGCTGATAAGCGCCTTTGTAGTTGAGTGGAGTCTGAACAACCCGGGTCCCTCTGGGCACTCATGGGAAAGCATTGGGCTGGGGTTAGGAAACTGGACCTGGCTATAGACCTATCAAGGAGGTGACCTTGGGCAAGTCAAGTAGTTCTTTCAGTCACTTTCCTTGTTCTGAAGTGGGGACTACTCTGTCACTGGCATCTACATTGAGAGAAATAATACGTGTGAAAACATTGGAAAAAGTATGTAAAGAGAAGGCATTTACATGACTATATTTTGATTGAATTAAAATTTTAAAATAAATTGTTACGATTTTTATGTGGAAGGTACATTATTTAGTGGGAACATATCTCAGAAATTATGTTAATTAGTAAACAAAACGATTCAAAATACAAATATTCACTTGGTATATGATTTTCCAGGAGTGTATGCTTTGCGTGATTGGAAATCATCCCATTTTGGGAGCTTTTAAACGTAAGTTTAAGGGGAAAATAATACATGATGATGTTAAGGAATTGGACAGTGTGGAAAACTGCAAAGAAGAAAATCAAAGCTGCCTGGAGCTCTGCTACCTGAAGGTGGCCGCACGAGCAGCTTGCACACTTGCCACACAATGCCCTGCTCATGGATGTGCTTCACAGCCATGGAAATGTGCTCTGCATGCTGCCCTGTAATCTGCCATTTTCCCACTAAACAGGTGTTGTGGCAGCAGTCCTGAATTTCAGTAACTCCTGTTCCCAGGCTGCCTCCTGATTGGATAGAGGGATCCTAACGTACAGAATCCTCTCTCCTTGCTCTGTTGCCCAGGCTGGAGTGCAGTGGTGCGATCTCAGCTCACTGCAGCCTCAATCTTCAAGGCTCAAGCATTCTTCCCTCTTAAATAGCTGGGAACACAGGTGTGAGCCACCATGCCCAGCTGATTTTTGTATTTTTTTGTAGAGATGGAGTCTTGTGTTGCCCAGGCTGGTCTCGAGTGCCTGTGCTCAGTAATCTGTCCCCTTTGGCCTCCCAAAGTGCTGGGATTACAGGCATGAGCCACTCTACATTTTGATGCGTGCTACCAGAGCGCCCTGGGGTGGTTTGTCCTGTTGGCCACTCTGAGGGCTGGCACAGCAGCGTGTGTGTTTCTCAGTTCCTAGGAGCTGAGGAACTTGGTCGCACCTTACTCGCCTCCCTTCCTGAATTATTTGGCTGTATATTTCTGTCAGAAGGGGAAATGTATAGAATAATTTTTTAGCACCTTTAGCTTATAAATTCTCTTAAAAGTGCAGCTGTGGCGAGTAATACCTGTGTATTCTATGAAAGAATTTCATTGTCTGAAGGCTCAGAGCATCAGTAAAGTGATGGGAGGCAGCAGCTGACTGCTCGGGAAGCTGAGTAGCAGGCTCAGAGCCATTCCCTACATGTTAACCCAGTGTGCTTTCTTCCATGTTACCCTTGGACCTAGTTTTCTTGGGAACATAGTCTTGAGTGTAGGTAGTAACTGGGTAACTATAGTAACAGAGAAGCTGTCATTTCTCTGTTCAGTGCCTCTTCAGAATTCTAACATGGGGACCGGGAGGGTGAGCTGAAGACTGGGTGGGGACATCTCAGTTCTTGCTGTTGAATAGAATCTGGCCTGTGCTGCCTGTTGGCTTAGGGAGAGCTGACATCTCTGTGGATGGTGGCTAGAAGTTACTTTCTTACATCTGTAGAATTCTGTCTCTAGACAGGCCCATGCCGAAATGATGTCATGTGAACCAGCGCTGATGCTGGGGAGGCTCTGGAGGGTGCAGAGGATAAGGGACGCGGACTTCGGGGAAGGGTAGGGTGATTCACAGCCTCTAGGCTCAGTTAAGGGCCCCCTCTGCCTGGCTGGTGGGCACAGGAGCCTGTTTGAAACGGAATCACTTGAACTCTTCTGTAGCTGAAGGCCTTGGGGGTATCCGTTTCTAGCTTGATTCTTTTAGTGCCTGCTATTGTTTGTTCTTGGCAGACCTATTCATCAAGCTTTGTGCAGCTGTGTCCAGAATTAGCTGGGTTGAAAAATATATTCAGCCTTCTTTCTCTCTCCTCAGAAAGTGTTAAGTAAATGCAATTCTTTAATCCTCCCATCCCCAGCAGTCCCTAGTGAGCTAATAAGAAAAGCGATAGCAGTGGACATTGGCTCTATGTTTATGGACATTCAGTATGTGCTAGGGAGTATGCTAAGTGTTTTTTGCACATAAAAGCTTTGTGTTTTTGCTTTTAATTTTTTTTTTGAGATAGAGTTTCGCTCTTGTCCAGGCTGGAGTGCAATGGTGCAATCTCCGCACACAACAACCTTCCACCTACTGGGTTCAAGCGATTATTTTTCCTCAGCCTCTGAAGTAGCTGGGATTACAGGCATGAGCCACCATGCTGACTAATTTTGTATTTTCAGTAGAGATGAGGTTTCATCATGTTAGTCAGGTTGGTCTCGAACTCCTGATCTCAGGTGATCCACCAACCTTGGCCTCCCAAAGTGCTGAGATTACAGGTGTGAGCCACTGTGCCTGGCCTGTGCTTTTAACCTTCAAAACAACCCTGTGGGGTTGGTGGTGAGTGTCCTCCCTTTTAAAGATTAGATAGTGTGGCTTAGGGAGATTTTGCAGCTTGCTCAGCAAGTCCCACAGCCAATAAGGAGCAAAGGCAGGGCTTCAATCCAGGCTATGGGCGCTGCGGCCCAGTGTCTTCAGTGCTGAGTCTGCTGCTGAGGCTTCAGACCCAAGGAGTACCGAAGAGAACTAGTGTAGCTTTGAAAGCAAAAGTCCATCCCACTGATACAGAGTTGCTGTCATTTGCTGGAGACCTCCATCACTGGAGAGTTCTCTCTGGGAACCAGGGAGAAAGCAAAGGGAATTTGTGATGCAAAGATCTGAACAAAGCCAAAACCCTTGGAAGGTTAGTGGGCAAAAATATGCTTTTCTTTCCATCCATTGTCAGTTTACTATGTTGCCTTCTAGGAGGTGAAGGAAACAGCCATTCTTGTTTCTTGTAGAGGAGTTTTTAAATAGAGTCGGGTGGAGTCTGTACAGTCTCTGTTCCTGACCTGGATGCTGCTGTCACCAGGCAGGGGCTGAAGCATTGGTGTGGTTTTGGTTAGGAAGCTGATTGCTTACCCGTGTGGTGGGTATGTGTGAGGAGGCCAATGTTGTTTTGGAAAAGGCCTCTTAAATGACTGCCCTGGGAGGGATTGTTTAAATGGAAATCAGAGGAGGGTCCTGCTCTGATAAATTCCTCAGTGGGTTCAATTAATCTCTCCCCAACCCCTTCTGGGCCCACATTCCCTCTGCATTTGCCACGTGGTTGGCTGCAGGGTGTTAGAACAGCTTTCTCCTCCAAGCTGAGAGCAGATGCCCTGGCATGGCCTCTTTTGTGTCTTTGCCACCTTTCATGGTGGCCCCTGGGCAGGAAATTCTCAGTATTTCGTTAGTTCCATCAAATGGGTGGCGGTTTTATGAGTTTTCAGCTTGAGTAATATATGCTATTTATTGCATTAAAAAGTGAGATTTCTAGAAGAAACACCAAAAAAGCCTTTGTCTTTTGGAAACAGATTGTCATTTCTCCATTCAGTTCCTTTCAATGGCTTCCTGTTGCATTTAGAATAAAATCTTATCTCTTTGTCCTGGTTTAGAAAGCTCTGAGTGATCCGGCCCTTAACTACCTCCCTCACCTCAGCAGATAACACCCTCCCCTCCTTGCTAATGCCCACACCTGATCACATTGACCCTCTCTCTGTTTCTCAAACAAGCCAAACTTGTTTCTGCCTTAAAACCTTTGCCCTGGTTTCTCCTCTGTCGGCCTCAGTCCTGTTTAGGTCTCAGCACAGTGTCCCATCCCGTTTTGTGCCTCTGCTCGCAGTTAGACCAACCAGTTGTGATACGCCGCCTGTCTGTCTACTGCTTTCTCCGCACGATGAGGGCTCCTGCCTGCCTGGCTGCTGTGCACCTGGCCCTTGTCGGATGCCAGGAAGTGACTCTTTCTAGGATGGGAAAGGAGAGCCTGGTGAAGGAACAGACACGAGCCCCTGCTCTGTGACTATCTTACTTTTTTCCCCTTTCTCCACACACATACGCGTGTGATTCTTCTTGCTCTGTAGACCTTGGCCTGAGATTTTGGCCCTGAGGATTGCGCACTTAGAAGCTAGTGGGACTTTATTGTGAAAGTCTGGATTGTGACATTGTCTCAGAGCTTAGAACACAAGGCATAGAGGGAGGCTTCCATGAAGTCACTAGAAAGAAAGAGGAGACTTAAAGGGAAGGGAGCACTTTTGTCTGCATTTTCCAGTCTCTTCCTGCCCTGAGCCCACCTGAGATCTAGTTCCCCTTCTCACTCACAGAAGTTCCCTAAGTCACCTGCTGATCCTTGGAGGATGATTCCAGGAGTAAACCAGGCCCCTCGGGCCCGCACCCCGCTGGGTTATTCTCATTAGTGTTCCTGCTGTTTTTTCTCTTCTCCTGCAAAACACACACTCCCTTCTCCCCTGAAAAACACACACAGACACACATATACACACACACAAATACACACACACCCTCTTCTCCTGCAAAATGCACACACAGTCCCTTCTCCCCTGAAACACACACACACACACACACACACACACACACACACACACACACGGCCTCCCTTGACTCTCCTGCCCTCTCCAGGATTTTTTCTGCTCCCCTATGTAGTAGAACCCTTTGAAAGGGTTAGGCTGGGACTCCAGTCCACCTCCTCCGTTCCCTTTTATACCACACCCGTTCACTGCAAGGGCTGTGGTTGCCAAGGTCTCCCGAGGTGGCTTGTCAGTTCTCAGTTCTCAACACAATGGCTCAGCAGACTCTGACATAGATGCTTGCCCCCCTGGGTTGCCGTTCCCTCCTGGGTCCCTCCTCCCTCCACCTTCTGTCTCCTTTTCTGAATCTCTTTGGTTTGACCTCCTTATTGGAGGGCCCCCTGGGGCCTGGGCTTTTCCACTTTGGCAGGCTTACACAGTAGCATGGCTGTAATGTGCTAATGACATCCTGGCCAGAAAGACCTCTGTCCTGAACTGGCTCTTGTATCCCTGAGGCTAGGCTTCTCACCCCAAGTGTGAAACACTGAACTGATTTCCTGTCCCACACCTGCTCCCTCACAGGTCCCCATCTCAGCAGATGGCAGTTCCATTCTCCCAGTTGTTCAGGCCAAAATCCTGGGGGTCGTACTCCTCTCTTCTCTTGTTCTCATCTCCACATCCAGTCCACCAGGACGTTCTGTGGGCTTCACTTTCATAATGTCAGAATCTCACCATTCTTTGCCATCTCTGATGCTGTTCCCCTGGTTGGTCCCCTCCTGCCCCCAACAGCATATTCTCACCATGACAGAGTGACATTTTTGAAGTCAGATTGGGTCAGTATACTCTGTTTAAACCCTTCAAGGGCTGATCACACTGCCCAATTTTAGGACTTAGGATATGGCTGTAGTTGTAAGGAAAGTGTAGTTCTGGCAGAGAGACACATGCATATGTCCATGCAGCAGAATAGAGAGGTCAGAGATGGACTCACACAAAGATTTCCACCTCATTGTTGACAGAGATGGAAAAGCAATTCGATGGAGGAAGGATAGCCTTTTCAGCACACCATTCTGGAACAACTGGACATCAATAGCCAAAAATATAAGCCTTGACATAAACTTCACATCTTAAGCCAAAATTAACTCCGAATGAATCATAGATCATAACCTTTTTTTTTTTCTTTGAGACATGGTCTCACTCAGTCACTAAGGCTAGAGTGCAATGGCGTGATCATGGTTCACTGCAGCCTTCACCACCTGGACTCAGGTGATTCTCCAACCTCAGCCTCCCAAGTAGCTGGGGCTACAGGCATGCACCACCATGCTCAGCTTATATATATATATATATATATTTTGGTAGAGACAGGGTTTTGCCATGTTGTCCAGCTGATCTCAAACTTCTCAGGCTCAAGTGGTCTACCTGCCTTGGCCTCCCAAAGTGCTGGAATTACAGGCATGAGCCACTGCACCTGGCCAAAATGTAAAACTTTTTAAAGTGACTTAGGATGAGGCAAAGAATTCTTAGACATGGTGGAAGCGTGATCCATTTTCCATTCTTTGCACTGGAAGGTTTTTCTCCCCAAATAACGTATGGCTTCCTGCCTCACCTCCTTTGAGTGCTCACTCACTATCGCCTCGTATCCTGACCACCATATTTAAACCTGGAAGTTACCCCAGCCCTGCACTCCTGAGCCCAGTTACGCTGCTGAATTTTTCCCCTGTAGCTTGTATTACCTTGTAACATACGGTGTAATTTACTCATTTGTTAGTTTTTGCTTGTCTGTGTCCTTCCACTAGAAACGTATGCTCTGTGAATGCAGGACTTTTTCTCTTTCATGCTCTGATAAATCCAGCTCTTAGAACAATGCTGGCAATAGAAAGGACTAAATAAGTATTTATTGACTGAATGAAGAATGAAAAGTTTATCAGTACTAGAAAACTGATACGGAATGGCTATTGGATGAGATTTAATAATTTTCCGATACCTTGTTTTATCTCCTTTGTCTCACCTGCATGTTTCCACCAGTTTATCATGATTAATACTAAACATAAAAGGAAGCAGAGACCTAGTTATTTGGTATGGAGAGGGAAAAACAAAACAAAAGAGAGAGATGGGTACATGCCACCATTAGGCCTCCTTTCTTTCTCCCTCTGGGCTCAGCGGAGGCTCTTCTGTTATCTCATCTTTTATATTCTATTTATTTATTTTTGAGATGGGGTCTCACTCTGTCCAGGCTGGAGTGACTGGTATTCTTGGCTCTCTGCCTCCCGGGTTCAAGCAGTTATCCCTGCCTCAGCCTCCCAAGTAGCTGGGATTATAGGTGCCCAACACCTCGCCCAGCTAATTTTTGTAGTTTTTAGTAGAGATGGGGTTTTGCCATGTTGGCCAGGCTGGTCTTGAACTCTTGACCTCAGGTGATTCGCCCACCTTGGCCACCCAAAGTGCTGGGGTTATAGGCATGAGCTACTGCACCTGGCCTTATCTCATCTTTTGGCCATTCCAGCTCAAGACAGATCGTAGTTAGAGTAACAGCTTCTCTTAGGTCATCACTCATCTACCACTTGGCCTCCAGTTTTGGTGGCTTGCGTATTCCTCCAAGGACATTGGGTTGCATTGGGTTATAAAGCAGGAGGTATGCTGTGGCAGCTCTGGGCCTGGCAGGTCTGGAGCCACAGTGTCCTCCTGCTTTGTCCCTCAGAGGCAGGCCTGGCTCTGGCCCTTCCCTGTGCCCCAAGGTCATTGTGTCAGAATTGGTGGCTTATGTACCCTTCAGAGATTAGAGGAAGAGTTAGGTCTCCAGTCAGCACACCTGCTTTATTTTACCCAACGAGACAAGTGTAATAATGGTAGAAGTTAAAATATTGGTCAGGGCATAGTGACCAAAATTTGGTTCATGGTATATTTTAGACCAAATATTTACTACTTCAGTTCTAAAAGTAATTAATAATTTTGTTCCTCTTTTTCAAGAAGAGGAAATTATAACAGTATTCTGCAAGATTATTGCCAGCTCCCAGGCTATCTGTAAGACCTATCTGTCCTCGGCCTAACTAACCTTTAAGAACTATCTTATGTACAAATGTCTATTATTCTTGTCATAGGATGTTTCTATGAATGCATGCCCTTTGGTTCTGTGGTTCAGTAGCATCCGGCCAGTTGATTAAATACATAGAAACCTTTTGAAGAAGAAGGAGAGGTGGTGAGAAGGGGGTCCCTTGGGTTTGGTGAAGAAGGAGAGGTGGTGAGAAGGGGGTCCCTTGGGTTTGGTACTGGAATTGGCCTTCAGCACTTTCCAAAGGCCAGGAACTGTGCCAGGGACTATACACCGTCTCTGTGGCAATACAAAATGGGGATGGGGAAGAAAGGAAAGTGAATCGATCTTTCTCAAACATCTCTTACTTGCCAAGGAGTCTACTAATTAATTATATCACATAATCTTGCAGGTGGGTAGCTGCCAGATGGACTGTGCCTGAGGGATGGAGAATCATCTGGACTTAGAACCCTGTTAGCAGATCTCAGGGAAGTGGCTCTTCTCTCAGTACACACAGTGTTAAGAGAGCCGGTGTGGAGTCAGGCGTGGAGTCAGGCGGCCTTTGTTCATTCCCCAGGGCCTCCCCTAACGGACTCTGTCGCCTGGTGCTGCTTCTCTGTCTGTAAAGTGGGGATAGTAATGGTAATGCCTGCCTCTTGGGCTTGTGAGCTTTGGAAGGGTCCACACAAGTACTCGGAACACTTCCCTATACACAGTGAGCATTTGTTAAATGTTACCCACTGATATTTGTCATTATTTGTCCCTAGACTTTTTCCCTAGCTGCTAGAGTGGAAAGGAGAGAAATTGAAGGCATTTGTTCAGGCTGTGAAATGCAGAGATCTTTGGCAAAAACTCCAGGTGCTCTCTTCCAGTCTGGCCTTTGTGGATTAATTTCTCACTGGAGACCGAAGCCCTCACCTGAGCCATGTAAAGTTACCCCTGTATCCTCCATGACACCATTGTGTTCTGCCTCAGAGCCTCCATGTGTCTGTGTCCTGGGCTTGGGATGCCTCTCCTTGCTCATCTGGCCAACTCCTGCTGAAATGTTCACATGGAGTTCAAGCATTGCCTCCTGAGTGACCCCTCCTGGGTCCTTTCTCTGCCTCACCCTCCTGGGAGAGTTAATCCCTCCATGTTTTGCGCCATGACTCCCACACCTGGTGCTCACCACATCTAGCTATTTGTCTACATGTCAGTTTCCTTATTAGATTCTAAATTCTTGAGGGTGGGGCCATGACTTTGCCATTTTGGTAGCAACAGAGCATGGCTTGGCATTTATCAGATGTTTGAATGAGTTTGTGGGTCCCATAGGCAAGCTGGGTGACTGCTGGAGGGGCCTCTTTAGTTTCATGCCATGACCTTCAAGGTGAAATGGGAAGTAATTCCAACAGTGCTTGTGAGGATGGATATGAAGCCCCAAGTCTGAGCCCCATGCGACACTGGCCCCTCAACAGAGTCCAGAATGGAGCAGGACAGAAGTCTCATGAATTCAAACCACCTTTGAGGCCATTACCCTTTGCCATCTTAGAAAAACAGCATCCAGAAATGATAGGAAACATTTGGTCAGACCATCTTGTTATCTTATTCTAAATCTTGCATCAATTGTTCATTCTCCAAAGTCTTTTGAATTGTTTTCATTTTTGGCTTAACTATTGCAGATAAGCTCTTTAAATGCATTTTGTTTTTTTTTTGCCTAGTCATTGTTTATGGACAATCTCTTTACTCCACCTTTTTTGGCAGTGTTATGCATTTGGAATGAAAGATGCTGTTTAAAACTCCAGCATTGATGGACTTTGGTCACATAGCGTTGCATTTAGGTGAAAAGGCTTTTTTTTTTCCGGTTGTCGTTTACTTTTTGCTTGGTTATGCAAACCCTCGGAAGGCACGACTTTGACCTGTTGCAGATTGTCATATTGTAGTGTCATTCTGCATATGCTTTGACTGTTTAATAGGGACAACCTTGTAGTCAAGTGGAGCCCTGACAAGGTGGGGTGTGTGTGTGTGTGTGTGTGTGTGGTCTGAATCTTTTGTACTTGCTAAGGCCCAGAAAGGCTGGGCAAATGACATTTCTTGAGGTTTAGAAGTGTGTGGAATTTTCTCCCAAATTCTCAAAAGGGAAATTTATGAAGAAACTATTTTTAAGACATCTTTTTATATTTAAAGACACTTTATTCAGAAATGTAGAAATGGTCATTTTATTTGCATGTGCAGGAAAAAAGGTCAGGGGAGCTGAACTCTCAAAGTCAGAAAGCAGGGTTCCCGTCCCACCTCCCTCCTGAGCTATCAGTGTGGCACTGGGCTTCATTCTCTGCGTCCCATATTCTCCATCTGACAATTTAGTTTGTTGGTCTTCTGAAGGTCCTTTGCAACTCTGAGCCTCTGGGATTTTTCACCTTCACTCCACCGCGTTTAGTCAAGATCTCCAGCTCAGTTGCCTGCTTTTGATGCCGGGCTCACAGAGGAGGTGGAGGATAGTGGGCTGTGCAGGAAGCTGAAGGGGGTTAAGTATTAAGGCTGGATGGGTAGACGGGGAGATGGGGTTGGAGAAGCCTCCAGGCTGGGTCAGATCCCGGTGCGGCGCTGGTCTTGGGGTGCCTGGTCTGCGCGCCACGGGGTCCTACCAGCCTGCCCTACTCTGTGGTGATGGCTCCTCCAGCATGTTCTTCAAGCCTTTCCTTCTCAGCTTCTTCATCTTTATCTGTTCTGTTGATCCACATCCTAACTATTCTAAAGGGGCCAAGGTTATTTTTTAATAGCTCCCAGTTTTCCAGACTCTGCTGTGTTCAGGCAGCAATTGAGATGCCCCTTCATGTTCCTCGTGGTGCTTGGTGCATGTCAAGCCCTGATTGGTAGGAAGCTTCTCGAGGCTTGCGACTGTGTATTCGTGCGTTTCAGGCGCTTCTGCATGTTCAGGTCATGTTTCTTGACTAAATGATTGCTGTACTAACTAGGATTGGGCTCAGGAGATCCCCTAATAACTGACTTAAGCAGGATAGGAATTTATTTGCCCTCAAGAAGTGAGCTTTGCCGCCAGAGCTGTGCGATAGCTGCATCCGGCTCCCTTCTGGCCAATCCTGGGACAGCCTTCATCCTGGTGCTCAGAGGCAGGGTCTCCACTCCAGGCAGCGGGATTAAGGAAGGGATGAAGAGAGGGCACAGGAGGTCTACCGCTCCGGAGGGAAGACTTCTGGAAGCTTCTTCCATTCCATGAGCCAGAGTTTAACCGCATGGGATACGCAGCTGCAGGGAGGCTGGGAAGTATCTCTAACATCTTTTTTTAGCGGCCATTCCAAGCTCAGAGTTTTAAGTATTAAGGAGGAAAGGAGGAACAGACGGTGGAGCAATGAGCAGTCCCCTCCCCCTCCCCCTTCCCCTTCCCCCCCTTCCCCTTCCCCCCTCCCCCTTCCCCTTCCCCCCCTCTCCCCAGCTGATTTGTTCAACTAAGGCACCTCCTGTGCTGCATAGGTGTTGAAGCTGTCTTTGAGAAGTTCCAGAGGCATTTGATTTGGCTGCAGAAATTCACCACCATAGGTTTTTGAGGAGGGTACAAGAAATGGTCAAAACAGTATTTGAGGATGAGATCCCAGCAGCAGTATACACAAGGGACAAGCGTGGGTTAAGGATCGCAGCGAGGAAGACCAGCTGGCGGCTGCAGTGAGAGGCCCACCTTAGTTTCCTTTACAGGAACAGAAGGCTCTGCTGTTGACTGAGTCAGACTGTTAATCTTTGACTTTGAGGTTTTATAACTTGCTTTTCCAAGGCCACTAAATGTAGCAATTTTAGGAGTTAAGGACAACACTAAACACAAATATTATTCTGTGTCAAGCTAAAGGCAGTCTCATTTGATCCAACTATTTGTGTTAAAGAGGAATATAGCTGGCAAAGATAATTCCAAAAATACAGTTTATAGCCATTTTTACTTTCTGAGTAAAGCAAGCAACTATAAAATGGCCCTAGAAACAACAGGAATGAAGAATGGACCTGGTAATTGTTTTCACCTGGTGACTAGCTTCTGAGTAAGTGACAGGTATAGACTGCATATTGAAACCTAGAGTGACTGACTTTCCTAGCAGCGTTTTCTTTCTCCTTAAGATTATTGCCTTCACACTAAGTATTTCTTAAAATCATCTGTATTGAGTAGCATCTAAATTTATTTTATCTTGCCAGTTTTTATAGATCCATTATTAGTGTACACTCTTAAGTAGAAAATGTAATTTTCTTGCAGTTTTAAAAATCCTATATACTGTGGAATCTCTAATAATACATTTATTTTATTTAGCATTTCTCTTTGGCCTTATTCTAAAAAGAAGTGGAAACATCACTCGTGTATATTTTCTCATTCTTGGCCTCTTAACATACAACGTCATCCCAAGATCATGTCTTCATTGATGGTACTTATTTTTCAGCTGACTTGTGACATATTTGCACTATTGTGCTATTCTAAAGCATCTTCTGTTTCTTTACTCTTTTTTCATTTTAATTGGACTCCTTATTTTCATTTGGAAGCTGTCAAGTGTGCGCCATCTCACTGCTATTTGTTACCAAAGTAGAGAGCATTTGGGAGCTGGAGAATGGCATGCAGATGTAGGCAGCCTTCTAGGGACTGGCTGTGCCACGTGAACAATTGTGGGTGTGCCATCCATGGGGCATGCCAGCATTGCCCAAAAGGTTTGCATGAGCTTCTTTTTTGTATCACCTTGGGTGGAAACCACTGAGCTCCCTGGTGTTAAGTGGGCCACGTGTCTTCTCAGTGAGGTTCTTACAACATAAGTATGAAGGAAGCCAGTTGTCCCTGAGGGAGCTGTGAATGAAGAGCTGGCCCTGAGAGCCTTGCCATCTCTCCTGCAGGAAGAATCCAGGAGCAGGTGAACCCCACCTGCATAGAGCGTCCTTCAGTTTAAAGTAAATCCTTACTGCTGGAGTGTATTTAGAAAGAGGCAGGGCTGGGGCCATGGCTAGGCCGGCTTCGGCTTTGTAGGTAATGAGCTATATGTTGGCCATCAGCTTTAAGTGTTTTGATTTTTCACAGCAGGTCACTCAACAGTGTTTATCTGAAAATACTGGCTTGGTGCTATTAAAGATGAAATGAAAAGCTGTTTCTGTTTGTTAGCATTGTCCAAAGGACTGTAAATAGTGCTTAATTCATTATGGATATTTGGTGCCCAATGAAGAATAATTTACCAAGTTTGTGAAGATAGTATTTTCTTCCTTTTTAAACTCTTTTGTTTATTAGGAAACCAGGGCCGAACCTCTTAGATCATTGAATACTGCAGAGGTGCAGGAAGTGCCATTCATTGGGATAACTTGCGTTAGGCAGAGGGGTGACCTTACCCTCCAGTCAGTCACTCAGCACACAGGGGCTTCTTCCCTTGACTGTCCTCCTAGCTGAGATGACCTAGCCTTTCCTTGAAGTTACTGATGCCGTTCAGCTAACACTTCATTTTCTGCCATATTTGCATTCCTTTCATTTTTGTGTGTACGTGTTTGGTGGACCCTTGACCTTAATGAATCCTCAGCTTTACAAGTACAATTACAACCGTGGTTCTCACATTACAAAAAGTGTAACTGAAAAGGTTAAGACACCAGATTGTTAGTGATGGTAAAAACAAGGACTAAAGCCATACAACTCTTTTTTTTTTTATTTTGAGACAGAATCTCACTTTTGTCACCCAGGATGGCAGTGCAGTGGTGCAATCTCTGCTCACTGCAACCTCTGTCTCCTGAATTCAAGCAGTTCTGCCTCAGCCTTCCAAGTAGCTGAGATTACAGGCACCCGTCAGCATACCTGCCTAGTATTTTTATATTTTTAGTAGAGATGGGGTTTCCTCATGTTGGCCAGGCTGGTCTGGAACTCCTGACCTCAGGTGATCTGCACACCTTGGCCTCCCAAAGTGTTGGGATTACAGGAGTGAGCCACTGCACCCGGATACCATAAAACTCTTAATTTATATTATATTAATATAAGTAAAAGAAACTCTATTGTGCAACCCTTCTTTGCCTTGTCATTATCCAGACAGGAACTTGTTCACTTTACATCTTTATGCCTGAGGGTGGGCAAGATGGTGAAACAGGTCAGGCTTGATGCTAAAACCTGCCGCAGCGCCATAGGAGACTCATTGAATCCTTGGCCATCTTCATCTTTCATGTTGGCCTCTCCTTGCATGAGTCAGTTGGCAGCAGCACATTCTGCCAGAGTAGTTCAGTTTGTGCCAAACTCTTGTTCTGGAGAAGGTTTGCACACAAGGTGACTACAGTTACTGTATTGCGTAGTTGAAGATTGCTGGGAAAATACATCTTAAGTGTTCTTGCACACACTCATACACAAAAGGTAAGTACCTGAGGTGATGGATATGGTGATTAGCTTGATTGAATCATTTCACAATGTATATGTGTATCAAAGTGTCACACTGTATACCTTACATATATACAGTTTTTATTTCTTAAGTATACCTTGATCAATCTGGAAACATTTTTAAAAATTAAAAAAGATGAGGTGAGAATCATCAAACTGCGCTGTGGGATGAGGGTTGGAGAGCCAGAGAGGTACCTGTGGTAGCCACAGGGCTCATTCATTCCTGCCCTCAGGGAAAGTCACACAAGACCACACTTCAGTGATATTTCAGTTACTGCGAGTTTAGGACCCACTAGGTCATTTGTAGATAATCAGAAGTATGAGGCTATCTCAGGGAAGGCCAGAAGTCTCTTCTGTGCTCTTTCTTTATCTCCAAATGAACTGCATGCTTCTTCAAGATTGGATCACATTGATTTTTCGTGTACTTTTTCTGTCCCACGTGATGCCATGCACATAGTAGGCAGTAAAATATTTTGATGAACTGAATCAGACAGCAGCTAATTACAAAATAACATGATTTGAATGGGAAGAACTGTTACAGCTCAGGAAAGGTGAGTGCTATGAACTGGAGGAGTTGGAATGAGAGGGAAAGTTCCCATCAGCTGCTGAACTGGTTATATATAATAGTTACAAAACCAATGTGTAATGAACGATCTTCATGTATTTATCCAACAAATACTTATGGATATTGAACTAAGAGTTAGAGAAACAGTGAAGAACAAGACAGATCCGTGAATCTTAGAAACAAATTGATATGAAATGTAGCTGTCACTAGGTATGCTCCAGGGAGTAGCTCTAGGACCTCCCTAGATACCAAACCCCGAGGGTGCTCCAGTCCCTGATATAGAATGATGTAGTTATTTGCATATAAGCTATGCACATCCTCCTGAGTATTTTAAATCTAGATGACTTATAGTACCTGATGCAATGTAAATGTTAGATAAACAGTTATTATACTGTATTGTTTAGAAAGTATTGACAAGAAGCCTGTTCCTGTTCAGTACAGAGGCAGTTTTTTTCCTGGGTATTTTCCATCCATGGCTGGTGGATAAGGAGCCTGTGGATGTGGAGGGCTGACAATAATTGTAGGTAGTGACGAGTACTGAGAGGAAAGTAAAGCAGTAAAAGATAATGACAACAGTGTGGGGACACGGGCAGGCTGCTTTAATGAATTATTTAGCTTGATGAATAAATGACAGTGTCTTGCTTTGTTGCTCAGGCTGGAGTGCAATTATACAATTAGAGCACTGCAACCTTGAACTTCTTGCCTCAGGCAGTCCACCCACACTGGTCTCCCAAAGTGTTGGGATTACAGGCGTGAGCCACCACACCCAGGCAAGCTACTTTAGATGGGAAAAGCAGGGGAGGGCTCTGAGGTGCTGACATTTGAGCAGCACATAAGTGAGATGATGGATGAAATCTGATAAAAGTCTGGGAGACCAGCATCCCAAGCAGAAGGCAGATGTCAGGTTCTGAGATGGGGACCGAGTGCGGCCAGCTTGAGGGCTGTGTGGCCATGCCCATGAGCAAGGGCCTTGCAGGACATGGCAAAGACTGGATGTTTGTTAACAGCAGTGGGAACCTGTCACCATTAGAATATCACTGAAGGCGTCTGTTTCATCTCTGAAACTCCCTACTTTACCGTTTACCTCCGTGCTGCTATTACTGCCACCCCCTAGACTACGCCAGCATGATCCCTTTCCCAGGGTACTGTAATCAGCTTCTAAAAGTCTTCATGGCATGGCGATCTCAGGGAATTGATAGAGAACATGGGAGGCCAGCTAGGTGACAATTGCTGTTGTCCCTGGGTGGGGTAGCCAGGTGGTTTGATTCTCAATCTGTTTTGAAGGTTGCCAACTGGATTGACTGACGGAGGAGATTAAGAAAGAAAGGAATAAAGCTTGACTTCTCGGTTTTGGCTACAGCAACTGGGTGTGTGGTGGCAGCGTTTACCGCAAATGGAAAGACTGGGAGTGTATTTTGGGGGAGAAAGTGTGAGACATGCAGTTCGGTCCTGTTACAATGGGATGTGCGTTAACTATGGAGTGAAGGTGCTGAGTAGCTGCTGCATGTGGGAGGGGCCTGAGCTCTTCCACTGCTTTCCTTGGCTGACAGATGATATTCTAAGTGGGGAGACTTGATAAGATCACCAGGAGAGGCAACACAGATGGAGGAGGGATGAGGGCCAGGGACTGAGCCCCAGGGTGCTCCTGTGTTCAGACATGTAGATGATCAGGAGACTGTGGTGGCCGAGAAGGTTGGAAGAACACTAGCAGGGCCTGTTCTTCTGGAAGTCAAGTGAAGAAGCCAGTTCAAGGAGAAGAGAACCACTGTGCAAAATTCTGCTGCGAACTTTTATGTGTGAGCCATATAAAGCCGTGGAGTGATAGGAGCTGGGAGCCAACATTACTGTTTACAGTGCAGGGATGGACTGTGTCTTCCCGCAAGTTCCTTATTATTGGGTAGGGGTGTGGCAGTTAATGTCTTCTGAATTTAGACGGTGCCGACCTTCAATCTTTTAAAGCATATTTCCTGTTTATTTTCCCATAGCTAATCTTTAAATTATAGATGCAAAAAGTGAAAGCCATTTCCATTGTATTTGTATTCCCTGGGTCATACCTGGGGATTTTCATATGCTGTTGAGAACAAAGTATATCTGGGTAACTTACAAAGTAGAGATTTCACAAAAGTATATGGGAGGTATTAGGAGCCACAGGATATGTGGGCACGATGAGCAAGTTTCAGTAACCGGTTTAGCCCTAAACCTGGTCTCTTTCCCTGATGCCTGTTCTCAGCATTCGGCTCCATCTTCCACTCAGTTGTGCAAACCAAACACTGGCTCCAGCGGTGCTTCCTGTCTCCCCCACCATCCTTGCTGTCCGGAAGCCCTCTTGTGCACTCTGCCTCACGCTGTGCACACCCTTGCACCTGCAGCTGCCCCCACCCTACCCTCTGGAATGGCTGCGGAGAACAGCTTTCCCTCTCTTGCCCTTTTGTCTGCTGTCTACTCTGAAGCCTGGGTTATATTTTACAATTAAATCTGATTGTGTTACCTCCCCAACTTAGATCCTTACCATGGCCTCTCATTGCTCAGAGGACAAAGACCAGAATCCTTGGAGAGGCCCAGAAGCAGTGCAGGGCCTGGTCCCATCACACCCCTGCCTGGCTGTCTCCTTCCCTGGGGCCCTATTGGGCCTTCTCTCCCAGGTCCTGAGCTCGCCGTGCCCCGCCCCTGCAATGCCTTCCCCATGCACCCCTTGGCCCTTGTCGACTGCAGCTCCTGGCTTGTGGGACAGCTCAGCAGGGCCCGTCCTGACCCATTTGTGCAGGTGACATTCCTCTGTCATATTCTTCATGGCACCACACTCTCTATTTCAGGACACTTACTTTCCCTTGCTGTTGCATAGTCATAGTTATTCCTGTTTCATCTCTCTTAGGCTGTGAACTCCCCAAGGGCGGGAGCCATGGCTATCTTGGCTCCAACTGTGGCTGCCACATGGAGACCTTCACGTGTGTTTGTAGAGTGAATTAACTTGAGTGCAGAATAACAGAAACAAATGGAAATCTTCCTCTGGAAAGATGGAAGACTGTTGGGGGCAGCTCACGTGGAAGCGGCTTTGCGTCTCCCTCCTCATCCCCACTTCTGGGTCCCCCTTACCCTCCGTGCGGCATCCTCTCCCCACCTTTCTCGCTTTCTCTGGGTTCTGCAGCTGGTCATTGCTGCCACAGTGTCACAGGAGTGGAGGCTTAGCAAGGAGTGTGTTATGGAGGACAGATTTCTGCCACAGACTTCACCAAAGCGGAACCATAGCTTCCATTTGGCTCAGGCTCTTCGGGAGAATTTGACGTCTTTTCTTACCTCTAATCTTACCTATGTGTAACCACACGTTTTGGTCTTTTTCTTAAATCTTTTAGATAATTATCAGATAATTTTACTTACCTGTTATTCTACCACTTTCTACCTTGCCTTTTCTTCAGGCCACCCCCAAGTGCTGTAAGCTGCCTAAAGGTAGGACATAAACCGCTTCCACATGTTGATCTCTGGGCATAGCCCAGATGGCACAAACACCAGCATTCCCAGTTTTCCTTTGTCACTTCAGAATGCTGAAAGGCAAAGAAGAGCATTTTCTTTAGTCTGAAAATGTGATGTGTGCTTATTAAAACTGCGGCATGCATTTGCTAACAAGAGTAAGATTGACAAGATTAATTGACAAGTTTCAAAATATGATTTAGATTCAGTTTACTTGGCTAAGTGTCTCTCTCTCCATAATACATGTATTTCAAGGAAAATATTAGATATTACAGCAGGCCACCCTTATATTTTACTGTCTTATCAAGATGAGTTGTTTTTTCCAAAATATCAATTTTTAGGCTGTAATTTTCCTACTAGTTATTAAGACAGACCTTTAGGATAGAGTGAAAACATTATGTCAGTTTATTCTAAGCTCTGTCTTCTTCTTAGTTTTTAAAATCTACTTTAAAATTTTACATCAGTTGTCAGTGAAACCGATATAATCCAAGATATTTCTCTTTCTCTCTTTTTTTTTTTTTTGCTAGAAAATTGCCCCCCAAATGGTTTAGGCAAGGTAAAAACCAGAGGTAGATAGGTAGATCCATACATCCCTATCCCTCGCTGCTGTTCTTGCTCAGAAATGGAGGTGAGGAGTTGCCCTTGTACTTGTGTTTCAGATTAAGACTGTCGAATTACCCCATGAAATCAAACGTTTATTTTCTCAGTTTTAGCACTTTAAAGATCAGAATTCTGTATCTAAAAACTTGTCTAAGTCTGCGATTCTGGTTTTTTTTTTTTTCTTTTTTGGGGGGGACGGAGTCTTGTTCTGTCATGCCCAGGCTGGAGTGCAGTGGCTCAATCTCAGCTCACTGCAATCTCCACCTCCCAGGTTCAAGTGATTCTCCTGCCTCAGCCTCCCGAGTAGCTGGGACTACAGGCATGTGCCACCACACCTGGCTAGTTTTTTGTATCTTTAGTAGAGACAGGGTTTCACCATGTCAGCCAGGATGGTCTCCATCTCCTGACCTCGTGATCCGCCTGCCTCAGCCTCCCAAAGTGCTGGGATTACAGGCGCAAGCCACCGTGCCCTGCTCTCTGTGATTCTTTATAAAGGGCCAAATCTATGTTTTTAACCTCACTTGAAGTCGTCCTTTGAACATCTGCTGTCCCTGGAAAATAAATGATTGACTCTGGGAGATTTGTCTCCACTGACATATCCTCGACAGGAATCAAAATTTCCGGCAGTTCCTGAGCGAAGCCGTCCCCATGCAAGTAACAGCAGCCTGTGAGTTTACATAGTTGTGGGTGCTGCCCGAGTCATTTTCTATCTCATCTGTGGCTTCTCTGCTACTCAGTAGGACAATGGAAGTGCCCAACCTTACACAGACTTTTCCAGAATCAACAAAACCATGCTTTTATTGCTGCAGCCTTGGAGATGAATCCAGAAGCTTCGGGTTGGCTTTGAGTTAGCCACTCTGTTGCCTGCACATATGGCATGCATTCCCATGCCTGTTTAAGGTGGACTTTTATCTAAATGGCCCCCGTGGAAGACATTCAGTAACTTGGGGAATGCTTACACAATGTAACATCAGGTAGCCATGTCAAAGCCATGCTGAGAAAGAATACTTAGTGACTGACATGGTTTGGATGTGTTCCCTCCAAATCTCATGTTGAAATGGCCTCCAGCGTTGGAGGTGGGGCTAGCAGGCGTGTTTGGATCATTGGGGGGGGATCCCTTGTGAATGGCTTCGTGCCATCCTGGCAGTAGTGAGTGACTTCTCACTGTTAGTTCATGCAGAGCTGGTTGTTTGGAAGAGCCTGGGACCACCTCCTCTCTCGGCATGAGATGCACAGACTTCCCCATGCCTTCCCCTGTGCATAAAAGCTTCCCGAGGCCTCACCAGAGGCTGAGCAGATGATGGTGCCATGCTTGTACAGACTGCAGAACTGAGAGCCAAATTAATCTCTTTTTTCTTTGTAAATGATCCAGTCTCAGGTATTTATTCATAGCAGTGCAGTACAAAACAGACTACAATCGTGACACTGGAAAGTATTTAATAAAAATGCTGGCTAATATTTATTGAGCATAAATTATGTGCCAGACACATATGTTAACATATTTCATCCTCAAAAACTAAGTAAGTATTTCCCCAAGTTCACAGAGTGAGTGGTACCCACTAGGCAACCCCGCCTCTGTACCATGTATTATCTCCTTTTTTATTTACTAAACAATGCATAAGATAATCAGTTTCTAGTAAACATTATTCATACCTGTGTGTGTGTGTGTGTGTATCTAGCATTCTCTGGAGGCAAGATGATAGGTGATTTTAATTTTTTTCATCGTATTCCCAATTTTTCTGCAACATAGATGGATAAATGTTACAAAAAGAAAAAGAATAGATTTCCTTAGCACTAGGTATGTTTAGACAAAGTAGGAAGAGAAATCGGTTTCAAAACAGAATCATGATCAAACTTCCTACGTGTTATATGCCCTTATGTCTTCCATTATTGGGAGAAATTAAGGACTGACCATAGTCGACTCTGTGAGGGAGACCAGTTTTTGTCCAGTTGTTGGACACTTGCAGGTGACTTGCTCAAGGTTGGAATGAATGTAAGATAGCATTCAAGCTCAGTTAAAGAAGGGTTTTTTCCTAGAAAAGTACGCACTTAGGATGATTTGCCCAAGCTCCACTTTCTTTATTAGTCTGCTTCCCTTGCCTGAGACTCTTCAGACCTCCTTACCTCTATCCTGTGATCAAGCCCCACTTGTCAGTCATCTTGGAGAAAAAATTTCCCTCCCTGCGTCATGACCACCCGTGTTTCACTAATGAATGTAGCTGAAAGCGCTAAAACTCTTTTATTCCACAAAAGACTCTTCCCACCTCTCCCCAGTGTGGAGTCCCTGCCTCTGTGCCTCCATTATGTCCTGGCAGCACTGTGTCCTGGTGGCAGCGTCTTCAGCAAGTTAATTGCTTTGCTTTTCTTTTCTCCTAGTAGGATGTGAGTTCTGCAAAGGCAGGGACTTCTCTGTCCGGCAGGCTGCCTGTGCGTTGCCGGCACGCAGGGTGCTTTCCAAAGGGAAGCGACATACCATGTGCCTCTCGTGGATCATCATCTCAGGCATGCCAGCTCTTGCGGCCACCCTTAGACTGAAGAAGTCAGAGGAGTCAGTCACAGGTGCAGGAGTCAAGAGAAAACAGATCGGGTACCAATTAAGAGCAATTTTGAGAGCCTTATGGAAGAACAAAACAAACATTACCACAGGATGAAAGACACCAGCCTCAAGCTTTTACTAAGCTGTATGAATGACATGGGGAAGCAACTGCTGCTGTTAGTGAAAGGGTTTTTTTTTTTTTTTTTGAGACGGAGTCTTGTTTTGTCGCCTAGCCTGCTGGAGTGCTGTGGTGCAAGGCACAATCTCGGCTCACTGCGACCTCCGCCTCCCGGATTCAAGTGATTCTCAAGACTCACCTCCTGAATAGCTGGGACTACAGGCACGTGCCACCACGCCTGGCTAATTTTTGTATTTTTTGGTAGAGACGGGGTTTTGCTATGTTGGCTACGTTGGTCTCAAACTCCTGAACTCAAGTGATCTGCCTTCCTCAGCCTCTCAAAGTGCTGGGATTACAGGCATGAGCCACTGTGCCTGGCCAGGGAAGGTTATTTTAAAAATTTTTATACTTTTGTCTTTTTGAGGGTCTCCCTCTGTTACCTAAGCTGGAGTACGGTGGCGCAGTTGCTGCTCACAGAAGCCTCAGCCTCTTGAGCTCACACCACCTCCCACCTTAGCATCTCATGTAGCTGGGACCGGCTACATTTTTGAAATTGTATTTTATAGTTGTGGGGTCTCACAGTGTTGCCCAGGTTGGTCTTGAACTTGGCCTCAAGCAATTCTACTCCCTAGGCCTATTGTACTTACATGATGGAAATTGAATACAAAGGCAGGTGTTGTTTTAATTCACATTTATGGACAGGTTACAGTCTCCCATTGTCATCTGTGTCTTCTGAGGAGTAGCCTGTTTGGTTAAATAAATTCTGGCCATTTGCCTTTAATTCATTTGCCTGAAAAAAAAAAAACAAACATGTTTTCTTTCTACCTCTCCTTTGAACAGCATCCTGGTGGGGAAGAAGTCTTAAGGGAACAGGCTGGAGGTGATGCTACTGAGAACTTTGAGGATGTCGGGCACTCTACAGATGCCAGGGAATTATCCAAAACATATATCATTGGGGAGCTCCATCCAGTAAGTACATTTTGGGGGGCCTTTCTTATTTGTCTTTAAGGCTATCAGATGACCCTACCCAAATCTGTAAGCTTGCATGTATACACATTTAAAAAGGAGTAAAGAAAAAAAACCTCCTGATTTTTAGGACACCATTTTTGTCATAGGTAAATTGACCAAAAATGCCTTTGCATTTCACTGCTCACTGTTTATTGTTTGTTTGTTTTTTTGAGACGGGTCTTGCTCTGTCACCCAGGCTGGAATGCAGTGGCATGATCATGGCTCACTATAGCCTCGACTTACTGGGCTCAAGTGATCCTCCCGCCTCAGCCTTTTGGTACCTGGGACTACAGGTGCACACCAGCACACCCGATAATTTTTGTATTTTTTTAGAGATGGGGTTTCACTGTGTTGCCTAGGCTGGTCCCAAATTGGGCTTAAGCGATCCACCTGCCTCTGTCTCCCAAGTGCTGGAATTACAGGCGTGAGCACCCATGTGCAGCCTGGTTGCATTATTTACTGGCACTTCGTTTTAGGTGCATCCCCGCCCCAAGGCCATGCACTGGGGAGTACTTCTCTGTCCTAGAAATTCCATGCGGCAGCACTTGTGAAAAGGTGGAAGAAGGAACCCAGCATTGTTCTCTTTCCTTTTCTGACCAAAATATTTTTATTAAGAAACCCACTCCCACTTTCATTATTAGACCAAGGATATTTTGGTTCCAAAAAATGATTTAAAAAATATAAAAACTGAGCTATCTGAAATGAATAAGCTCTACGTTCTGTAGAACTAGCACACTGTCCGTATTCTGCTCACTTTACCCCAGACGTTTGGAAATGTCAGCTCTGGACCAGTCCATTGACCAACTTTTGGAAAACACTGGCCATGGCCTAATTTGACTTGGCTTTTCTTTTCTTTTCTTTCTATCTTTTTTTTTTTTTTTTTTTTTTTTTTTTGAGACAGAGTCTCACACTGTCACCCAGGCTGGAATGCAATGGTGTGATCTCGGCTCACTGTAACCTCCACCTTCCGGGTTCAAGCAATTCTCCTGCCTCAGCCTCCCAAGTAGTTGGGATTATAGGCGCACATCACCATGCCTGGCCATTTTTTTTTTTTTATTTTTAGTAGAGACGGGGTTTCACCATGTTGGCCAGGTTGGTCTCAAACTTCTGACCTCACGTGATCCACCTGCCTCGGCCTCCCAAAGTGCTGGGATTACAGGTGTGAATCGCCATGCCTGACCCTATTTTGGCTTTTCTGTAAACACTGGGCTGTGTTAGGATTTTAGACCCTTCTGTGGAAGTCATAAATGACCACGTTAAATATCATTAGTCTGTCAGTCTGAGTTATCAGGAAAATAGCTGAAAACTTGGAAAGAAGTCTCTGAGTGCTCTGAGCACCTGGAGTGGGTCCCAGGGCCACTCACTCAGCTGCCTTCCCCATCTCTGGGAGTGCCTGGCTCCATCCTGCCCTCCCACTTGTGAGCCTGGTGAGCAGCCCACCAGAAGGGGACAGAGGCCTGCTGGGAGCTGGCTCTGCTCTCATAAGAAAAAAATGTAGAGGCAAATAGCCTCATTCCAAGTGAGCAAACTGAGAAACTCTTAAAAAATATAGGAGAAGTCTTATCATATACCACAGATGCTTCCTGTAATGACTGAATGAAGGAAAGGTTACATTAGGCTCTTTGTAGAAGGCTTGAAAGTAGGAGACCCATTTGAGAACAACTTCCAATGAGTGGGGAGGTTTGTTTAATTTTGTTTTTGATGGTAGGAGATACTTGCTTTGAGGGAGTAAGCTTCATTTATCTGGCAAGTTTATTTGCCCCTATATTTTCATCCCATACTTCACAAAGGCGAAGTTGTTTTAGAGTCGTCAGGGAGGCCTGCCTTTACACGTGCCTGATCCCGACCTGTTCTTTCCAGCTCTAGGGTAGGTTTCAGGCCCCGGCTAAGGCATTTCTGCTTCACCTACCCCCTGGACTTCCCCCTGGCTAGCCTTTAAACACACTGTATTTTTGACAGCTTCAGCCTGAAGTTTAAATAGTTTATGCCTCTAAAACTGGGAGATTGCAGGAGTTAAGTGAAGATACCACACACAAGAGATACTGCACAATCTCAAATGGAATTTGAGAGGACAGAAGGGAAGAATCAGTCTTCAGCTGCTCCCTGAATTGCATATCACAATCTGAGTCTAATAAATGTATGTGCACATCAGCATGTACAGAGGACTGGCATGGCTGCTGTTCTAAACTCTGGGACTCAGATAGAAAATATCTCTTGGCACTTAATCTGCTACTAATTTTTGCTGTTAAATCAGATGGATCAAACTTTGTGTCTAATAGCTGAATGTTGAACCTGAAATGCTAATTGCTGAATTGTGTTTTTTTTTTTAAAAAAAATCTCAAAGTGAGCATTTTGGAAGTAGTACTCTTTTAGATTTTCCATAATGTGCCTTATTTTTTCATTGCAGGATGACAGACCAAAGTTAAACAAGCCTTCGGTAAGTGTGACCTTTTCTAATGTCTCTGGATGTTTTCATTGTATTTAATTCTTGTCAAACTGAAGGCAGAGGTCTTTTATTTACCTGACTGAGGCCAGCACAGGTCTTTCTAGATAAATGAATGTATAACCTACTGGCTCAGCAAATATTTTTTATTTATGGAAACCTGTCAGTATGATTTGTTAGGATGGCTTGTGTGTAATTTTTAAGGCTATCAATATTTAAACTACTTTTTTCATTATAATTATCAATATATACCCTTTGAAGAGCTACTTTTCATAATAGCTCTGTGCTTCTGATCTAAAAGATTTGACGTAAGCCTCATTTTCAGAGAACTTAAAATCTGAATGGATAGTGGTTTTATTACTTACATCTTTAAGGATGCATCTTATGTTTTCTTCATCTTTAAGTCTCTTGGGCATAGTAGGTGTTCAATAAATACTTGTCAGATGAATTTAATGAAATTAAATAATATTCTTTTGACTTATTATTCCTCGGGAAAAGAAAATAACTCTGGTAATATACTGGTTTTATGTTCTGATTCACTAGCCTTTCTCTCTGAACTGACCGTCTCACTTACATTTGAAGATAAATGTAGGATGAGAACCAATGTGCACATCCTAAGTTCCTGAAAAGTACAGGTCGGCAAAATCGTTTCTAGCATCTAATTAAAGGACTATGGGGGAAAGTTTTGCTTAAAACAAATGACAAAAAAGAAGGTATGATTTTTCATTTTGGTGTAAACTCTTGGTTTCATTAGAGAAAGTGCCACAGCAAACCTCACTGAGCTTGTGTCGAGAACTGGTAAGCTGATTTTTCGAGCTGCTGCTGCCTAGACAGTGTCTTTAATCTGCAGCAGGATCGAAGCCGTTAATCCATTAGTATGAGCATAAAGGCCACAGTTGCCTCGACAGCCCCGATGGTTCAGTGAAAGTCTTATGTAATACTGTTTAGTGCAAAGCAATTTCATTTATATTCTCTCCTTATTCAAGACAGGCTTAAGTTCAATGTTAATGATATGAGTGCTTCTAGAAGATAAAAAATGGACTTCAGAATTTGAATGACCTCTGTGACAATTGCTTGGAATCCTTGCTGTGAGCTCATTTGACTTTAGCACCTTTTTTGAGGCTACTTTTTGGACAGCCGAAATTCTGTGATGCATCCAGTTTTTCCTTTTTCTCTGAAGTCTCTTAAGGGAAGAGTATATATATACTTTTATCATGTGTTTAGTATGTTAGTCATTTTGGTGTATGTTATTTAGCTATAGTAAAACAGAGGTTTAAGATTCATTCGATGAACTTCGACGACCACAGGGCCAGCAGTTTCCCTAAACCGTAAAGACTACAAGTAGAAAACACTTTTAGGTGTGGAGTGTAAACATGTCTCCTGCCATCACTGCTTTCTGTTTGAAGGACAGAGCCTTTCCTTCTTTATCTGCTTTTAGAACACGTGTATTACAGCCTATACTCTGTTGGATTAATTGCCCATTACTATTTGTTATTCTTAGTTTTCTATTTTAAAGTGGCAGTTACTTTGATACTGAGAGTATTTTGGGAACAGAAGAAGTTTACATGCTAAATCCCAGGACTTTAGCTTTTAGTATCAAAGAAAGCTTTTCTGCCAACATTGTGATAGAGTGACAGCTCTCTGTGTGTTAAGACATGGCTCACTTCATTGCAGCGCTAGCAGTTGATATTTGATCGGCTTGTTACCGGTAGAGGGTCTCACTGAAGTTTGAGAATCACACTCACTTTTAAAAGTAGATGTCTTTTTTTGTTTGTTGGTTGGGTTTTTTGAGACAGAATTTCTCTCTTGTCACCCAGGTTGGAGTGTAATGGCGTGATCTCGGCTCACTGCAACCTCTGCCTCCTGGGTTCAAGCGATTCTCCTGCCTTAGCCTCCTGAGTAGCTGGGATTACAGGCACCTGCCACCATGCCCAGCTAATTTTTGTATTTTCAGTAGAGCGGGGGTTTCACCTTGTTGGCCAGGCGGGTCTCAAACTCCTGACCTCACGTGATCTGCCCGCCTCAGCCTCCCAAAGTGCCGGGATTACAGATATGAGCCTCATGAGCCATGGTGCCCAGTCTAAAGTAGATGTTTTTACTCTCTTCAGAGATTTTACAGATTAATCAATGTTTGAGTATTTTTTTTAACAACTCTTCTTTATTGTAACTTTGCTTCAGTGAGAGCTGAACCAGAAGAATGTGGGACAAGAACTTGCTGGCTTTTTTTGAGAGGCCATAAGCAGATGAAATGAAAGGAAATACATGAGCCCTTTTTTGGCCTGATCTTTTTGTGCTTTCTGTTGAGCAGAAGAAGATAGTACCCTTAGGTGTTTCTTTTGTCATGTGTCTGTATAACCATCTACCTATCTCCAGATTGAAAAACGTACACTGTGTTCTCAATTTTTGAAATGTTGCCTGCTTGAAATACCTAGTTGAATAGTGAAATAAAATGCAGTAAAGATTATTAGCTTGAACCTACCCTAATGAAAGCATAGTGTTAAGTTGCCAAATTATTTGTAGACTTACAGATTATACATTTGAATCGAACATAAACCTTTGTATCACATTTGATTACATAGAGAAGATTAGTAGGAGCAATAACCCTTCTTGGTTATAGTTTTCAAAACATTCTTATAGAAAGTATTTGGTCCTCACAGTATCTCCGTGTTAGACCTGCCAAGGGAGGTGAGTACATTGCAACTGGGGTATTAGGCACCCGGCTCACAGTACCTGCTCCAGAACCATCTATCACCCGTCTCAGGCTGGTCAGCTGCAGTCTCTTAAGCTTCTTCTGTAGGTCATGGGCTTGCCACATTAGGCATCACTCTGTCACTATTTTAAGGGAAAAAGGCTTCCAACTAAAGAGTGGGCTATGTTAGATGAACTTATAAATGAGATGACTCTGATTTACAGAGCCTTGTTGGGCTTTGCATGCTTTTCATAATTTATGGAGCTTATAATTTACACTGATTCACATGACTTTTATAAGTCATTATGCATGAAATACTTATTTTTATTTTTATTTTTTTTTGAGACAGGGTCTCACTCTTGCCCAGGCTGGAGTGCAGTGGCATGGACCCCAACTCACTGCAGCATCCACCCCGTGGGGTCAAGCAGTCCTCCCACCTCAGCCTCCCGAGTAGCTGGACCATAGGCACACACCACTGTGCCCAGCTAATTTTTGTATTTTTTTGTAGAGACAGGTTTCGCCATGTTGCCCAGACTGGTCTCAAACTGCTGGACTCAAGCATTCCACCAGTCTCAGCCTCCCAAAGTGCTGGGATTACAGGCATAAGCCGCACACCTGGCCTTTGACATACTGATTTAATTGTTAACCTCTTTTTACTGAACTTGAACCCTCAAAGTCATGGAGTGAACAGGTGGCAGAGCCAGTTATAAAAACCGGACTTTTCCTTCTTCATTGCTATGATCTTTGATAGTCACGTATGTAAGCGAGGCCCTCAGCATTGACCACTAAAGACCAGTAACTTTTTCATCAAAGTGCAAAGTGGTAATTCAGATTTCCTTTAACTGTCAAGCATCCTGGGCTTCAGAGCCAAGAAGATCTCAACAATCAAAAGGTGATAGAATTATTTCAGGTTCTGCTCTTTAGAGTTCATGGCTGTTGCTGGTGGCGCTGATGTGAGAGCGGTGTTTTAACCTTAGCACTCACCCATGGTAACCACGAAGGCGGCAGGAGGGCAGGTGGGAGGTTCCAGAGTTATCAGCACGTGGGTGAAATGCCTGCGCTCAGGGCTCAGGTTAACAACGCCGTGAATGTGTTTGCCTTCCTTCCTGTTTCAAGCTTCACCTTCTAGTTTGACAATCATATGTTACCTTCAGTGATTCTTTTGTTTCAGAACTGATTGTGTCCTCTAATAGCTAACTATTTTTGTGTATTTTGATTATTTCTAGTAATCTTTGCTAATTCTTGCTATAGTTATGAATACTTTTTATAGATGCTGAGATTTTAAAATTGCTGGAATAGATGATAAATTTACAATTTTATTTTTAAATGACTTACCTTTTTTCCTCTACTGTGTCAGGAACCTTAAAGGCGATGTTTCAAGGTTGGTGGGTCTCATGACTGCTTTGCTGGCTTTTCCCTGACAGGTGTCTGTCGGGCGTTTCTCTAACGTGCTTTGCGGAGTGATGCTTTGCCTCACTGCGGGCCGCTGATTGTTCTGCTGGTACTTTTTTATCTGTGCTTTGGGAAACTGCAGATCTGAAGCCGCCTAATTTATGGCAACTTCTGTTTGAGGCACTAATACTTTTGCTGGTGTGGAACATCAAAATAATGCTTCTTAACACATTTTCAAGTCCAGAAAAGTTTTTATTTCATCAGACCTTAGCTTTTCAGCTGTTTGGAGAAGTATGCGTTTTTCCAGAGTTGTTGTCAGTTCACTTTAGTGCTACTCAAAAGATGAGTTGCTCCTAGAAAGCCCTGGAGAATAAAAACAGGGCTTCCTTATTTGGGGATTTGCTGTTAGGGTGACAGCGACCAGCGGCTGGTGACAAGTGTGACACCAGGCACAGCAGTCCTGTGAGGCAGATCTGGTGTCTTGCTGGTACCATCTGGTTAGAATTAAAGCAGCCCAGGGAAAGGTGGCCTAGAATATAAAACTTCAAATGGCAGTTCTTCCTTTGTCTTTTTGGTTGACACGTATTTAATGTAACTTGGGTATACCATCTGTCAGATTTGGATGAAGTAACTCATTTTTAAAAATTGAACATTGTGTCCATGCTTTTGAAGAATTAAACTGCTTTTCCTAAAGGTGACGTGGGATTATGTGTATACGGACATGAGTATCTGTTCTCAGGTTTTGCATTAAAGCATTTAGATGCCTATTGTGTGTAAGATACTTCATGTAACGTATTAATTTTGAGTGTTTTTAAATTATTGAGGTTATGTCCTTAAGTAAATATAGATAATGCTTAAAATGTTTTATTTGGGGGAAAAAAGGCATTTTAGTGAAAAGAAGTTTATGATGTAATTTTCCCTTTCAACATCTTCTGAAGAATGCATTGCATACAATATTGTGCTCTTATTTTCAAACAGGTTTTTAGTCAGTGGAGTAAGTTCAGCATTCCCTTGAACTTTACTTTTTCCTCTTGTGTTTCAGGAAACTCTTATCACTACTGTTGATTCTAGTTCCAGGTATGTGGTTGCTTTCTTTTAAAGCAGTGGTGGATGGGAATGCTCAGGCGTCCAGGTTGGACACGGTACTTCCCGCACCTGCTGGGTCCCTGGGCCTGACACTGTGCTGTCTCAGCGACTTTCCACTGAAGGCCTGAATGTTCATAGCACTTATCCCCAAACTTTCAGGCAGCCGACTGTGAACACCATCCACATCCACAGCCGTGTGATCTCGCCCGAGGGCTGCATCCACCCCAAGGAACATACAGAACAATGGCATTTCCTTCCCCCGCCACCCCCAACCTGGGCAGCAGCTCAGGCCGCCAGTCCCACAGCTGATTTCTGGCTTATCCGGGCAGAATTCCACTTCCTTCCTTTCAATACATGTCTGTTTCTTAAACTCTAATGATTACATTTCCCTAAGCTTGGGTTAGTTTTCCTTGGTCATTGTTATTAGTTAGCTGTAAAGTTGTAGCATGACTTGATGGTTCTAGGGACCAGATTTGTTTTTTATAGTCCAAGGGCATATTAACATTTTTGGCAGCTCTACCATACTGACTTCTGTCATAGCCACTTTTTTGGACCCAAGCTCAAAAGCAAACATATATATTTCATCCTGTCAAACTGAACTGCCTCAGTCTGTTGGTGTTCTGGAGCATTCCCTATCTGCAGGCAGTAGGCAGTATTTCACCTTACTCTTCATTAACAAGCCAGTTTCTTTCTAAAGTGAAATTGAAAAACCCCACCAAATCCCACTAAGACGAAAGTTACACTTGTAATCCTTACGAAAGGATTATACTTAGAATTCATATGAAACACATATGTATACCTAGTCTATTTATATTCTAAAGCCTACACATTAATTTGTTTCATAAGAAATTGAAATCTAAATTGAAGATCGAAATCTAAAGATTCAAATCTAATTTAAAGATTCAAAGAGAAATTATAGCTCATCCCTCCTTTGTCCCTCATTTCATTTGTAATCTACAATTTATAGATCAAACTTCTATGCATCAGGACTGTAAATTAGGCATTTTGTGTGTGTGAATTCAGAACTGTGGACCACACACAAAAAATAAATAGGATTTAACCCTTTAAATCCACTTCAGCACAGGTTGCAACGGTTAGATTTTTCCAAAACTAAGCTGAAAGCTGTGGTGTCAATGGCAGCCTTAACAATCACAGGGTCCATACTCTTCAACTTTACAGCTGGTGGGACATTAGTTCTTTTGTTTGTTTATTTTTGTTGGTTTGTTTTTGAGACAGAGTCTCACTCTGTTGCCCAGCCTGGAATGCAGTGGCACAGTCTTGACTCATTGCAACCTCTGCCTCCTGGGTTCAAGTGATTCTCCTGCCTCAGCCTCCCAAACAGCTGGGATTACAATTAGCTCCTGCCACCATGCCCAGCTAATTTTTTTATTTTTTGGTAGAGAGAGGGTTTCATTTTGGCCAGGCTGGTCTTGAACTCCTGACCTCAAGTAATCCATCCACCTTGGCCTCCCAAGTGCTGGGATTACAGGCCTGAGCCACCGCTTCCAGCCAGGTGGGGCATGAGTTTTCTCATAAAGCCAGCAGGGCAGCGATTGCTCGTATTCCGGGGCATCCATTGCACTCACGTCACTTTTAGCAAATGCAGGTTGCCTTTTCAGGGAAACTGGTTACAGAGTTAAGAAAAACATGCCCTGGTAATTTTCTGTTAAAAGGAGCAAAGATTTCAAGTTCCCACAGTGAACGTCATGCCAACATCCTAGCTTTTTGTCTTTCTAGTTGGTGGACCAACTGGGTGATCCCTGGCATCTCAGCAGTGGCCGTCGCCTTGATGTATCGCCTGTACATGGCGGAAGACTGAACACCTCCTCAGAAGCCAGTGCACAGAAAGCCTGCTTTGGACACAGGAGGGAAAAAGCCAATGCTAACTACTTCACTGACAGAAACCTTCACTTGAAAAGATTAATTTCAATGTATCTCTTTCTCTTTCTTCCAACATTAGAAACAAAACAGAAAGAACTGTCCTTTCCGCTCTCGAATTTTTAATTGTTCAAGTGTGCCTTTTTATTCATCTACTTTGATGTTTCTTTACTATGTAATTATTATAAGTATGATCTTTTAAAAATATATCTGGCTTTTAAAGTATGCACTGTTTGCCTGTCTGTTTGGTGTATGATTATCTTTAATGTTTAGAATCTCTGATTATTTAGAGGACTCCTTCAGTGTGTAAATCATTCAGATCCAGGGAGGCCATGGGACTGGAGGTGGGGAATAGGTTTGAGTGTCTCCTTCCATGTATTGTATGCTTTCAATATAGTTTATTTTTTCAAGGAAATTAAGAAAGGCCAGAAATTATAGCTTAAGGATTTCTAATATTGTTCTACTTGAAATAGATAATAAAAAGAGAAAGTAGTGACTGGGCTTGGTGGTTCACACCTGGAATCCCAGCACTTTGGGAGGCTGAGGTGGGTGGATCACTTGAGGTCAGGAGTTCAAGACCAGCCTGACCAACACGGTGAAACCCCTATCTCTACTAAAAATGCAAAATTGGCCAGGCATAGTGGCACATGCATGATATCCCAGCTACTTGGGAAGCCGAGTCAGGAGAATTGCTTGAACCCGGGAGGCAGAGGTTGCAATGAGCCCAGATCATGCCATTGCACTCCAACCTGGGCAACAAGAGTGAAACTCCATCTCAAAAAAGAAATAGACAAAAGAAGAAAGTAGCCTACAGGGCCAATAAAAGTGACTTCTTATCTTCACTGATTGAAAAACATCAATGACTTAAAAACGCGTGGACCACGAGAGGGCATCTCAACTAGCCATTCTCTCAGCTTAAGCGTACCCTTGCAAAGACACACTCAGCTTCATAGGTTCTCAAGATTTAAGAATTCCTCATTCAGAGGGGAGAATTGTTTATATACTCTTCTAAGGAAAGGCTGGTTTTCTAGTTTGTAAGGAGACTGTGGGACATTGGAATCTGATCTTTGAAGAAATTTAGCAGCTGATGTTGAGCTGTGAGGAGTTCTGGTTTGGCTCTGTCTCCTCACTGGGGCTCTAAGGGGCAGATTCAGTCATCATACTTCCCATTTATTCTTTGCCTTATGTGATGTTCTTTTAAATGTGGAAACTTAAAGGATGAATCTGTTAAACCCCAGTACCCACGTCGTTGGCTGTGACTGAGTGCGTTTGCATTGGCGTGAGCTGACAAACCACAAAGTTCTTCAGAGCACATTGGAAAGGAATTGTGTTGTTCTTACAGAGCACAACCTTTATAATCAAAGAGCATGCACCGCCTTTGCCTTCTTTACTCAGCGAAAGTTGACAAGCTAGTTTCTATTTCAAAATAAATTACAACATTTGTTAAGGGACCTGTGTAAATATGTCAGTATTTTTGGTTGTGAGTTTTAGCTATAAATCCTCACATTTTAGTACTTTTTTAAACATTCCTCCTAAATCACCCATGAAATGAATCGGAGTGGGTTTGTCATACTTTAGATGACATTAAAGGGTTAACTTGTAAATCATTTTGAAGACGTTGGCTAATAGCGGCTGTTTATCATTAAGAACCACAACACTTGAACTTTGACATTTTTATCAATGACTCAGCAATTTGCTGCCAGGGCTGGCAATTTTTCTTGTGTTTTGGGAACAACATGTGGAGTAAAGGAGAGCGAGTTTACTTCCTGTTTTTACGTTTACAGTTCGTGCAGCCAGAATCTCGAATCTCAGGATTTGACTCCTTTTTCTCTTGCTTTCCCTTCAGAGAGGTGAGAGACTTCACAAGGCTGCCCTTTCTTTTCATCTGCTGGTTGTGAAAGGAAAATATCTTGGGCCCCCAAAATCACTAAGGAAAAATCAAGCTGGAAACTGCTTAGGACCAACCTGCCTCCCATTCCATTCAGTCACCCCCTCTACTCGCTGAGATAGATGCGTATCTGATCGCCTGTTTTGGAGAGGCTCATCAGAAACTCAGAGCAACCCTTTGTGTCTCACCTGTCTGTGACCTGAAAGCTGGCTCCCCACTTTCGGTCTTCCTGCCTTTACTTCGAGATGTCCCGCCTTTCCGAACCGAACCAGTGTACTTCTTACGTATGTTGATCGATGTCTCATGTCCGCCTAAAATGTATGAAACCAAGCTGTGCCTGACCACCTTGGGACATGTTAGGACCTCCTGACATGCTTTGTCACGGGCATGTCCTCAACCCTGGCAAAATAAACTTTTTTTTTTTTTTTTTTTGGTGAGATGAAGTCTTTTTTTTTTTTTTTTTTTGAGACGGAATTTTGCTCTTGTTACTCAGGCTGGAGTGCAATGGTGCGATCTCGGCTCACCACAACCTCCGCCTCCTGGGTTCAGGCAATTCTCCTGCCTCAGCCTCCTGAGTAGCTGGGATTACAGGCACGCGCCACCATGCCCAGCTAATTTTTTGTATTTTTAGTAGAGATGGGGTTTCACCATGTTGACCAGGATGGTCTCGATCTCTTGACCTCGTGATCCACCCGCCTCGGCCTCCCAAAGTGCTGGGATTACAGGCATGAGCCACCGCGCCCCGCCAGCGATTCTCCTGCCTCAGCCTCCCAGTAGCTGGGATTACAGACATGTGTCACAACACCTGGCTAATTTTTGTATTTTTAGTAGAGACAGGGTTTCATTATGTTGGCCAGGCTTGTCTCAAACTCCCCACCTCAAGCAATCCACCTGCCTTGGCCTCCCAAAGTGCTGGGATTACAGGCATGAGCCACCGCACCCAGCTGGCAAAATAAACTTTTGAAATTGAGACCTGATTTTTTGGGGTTCACATGGTTCTTAGCATCCGGTGTGCAAAGGAGTCACTGAGGTGCTCCAACAACCTCCCTGCTCCTGGGACCACAGCCCAGGTATCAAAGGCCTGTGAACCAGAGCAACACCATCTTAAGTAAGAGTTTGGTAAGACGAGGCTGAAACCTACTGGGCTGCATTCCCAGACAGTTAAGGCATTCTAAGTCACAGGATGAGATAGGAGGTCAGCACAAAATGCAGATCATAAAGACCTTGCTGATAAAACAGGTTGCAGTAAAGGAGCCGGCAAAAACCCACTAAAACCAAGATGGCCACGAGAGTGACCTCTGGTCGTCCTCACTGCTACACTCCTGCCAGCGCCACGACAGCCTACAGATGCCATGGCAATGTCAGGAAGTTACCCTATGTGGTCTATAAAGGGGAGGCATGAATAATCCACCCGTGTTTAGCATGTCAAGAAATAACCAAAAAATAGGCAACCAGCAGCACTGGGGACTGACTGCTCTGTCTATGAAGTAGCCATTCTTTCATTCCTTGACTTTCTCTCTTTTTTTTTTTGAGACGGAGTCTTGCTCCATTGTCCAGGCTGGAATGCAGTGGTGCAACTTGGCTCACTGCAACCTCTCACTCCTGGGTTCAAGGGATTCTCCTGTATTAGTCTCTGGAGTAGCTAAGATTACAGGCACACGCCACCACGCCCATCGAATTTTTTTGTATTTTTAGTGGAGTCGGGGTTTTACCATGCTAGCCAAGCTGGTCTTGAACTACTGACCTCAGGCAATCCGCCTGCCTTGGCCTCCCAAAGTGCTGGAATTACAGGTGTGAGCCACCGTGCCTGGCCTATTCTTTTATTTTCTTAATAAAATTGTTTTCACTTTGCACTACGGACACACCCCGAATTCTTTCTTGCGTAAGATCCAAGAACCCTCTCTTGGGGTCTGGATCAGGACCCCTTTCCTGTAACACAGGGACTGTGTTGGGTGCACGTGTGTCAGTTGCTCACCTTTTGGGTTTGAGTTGATGATTAGGGCTCTGGTTGGAACAGGCATCTGTCTTCCTCTGGAGGTGTCTAGGCGATGGCGAGTGGAAGTTCTGGAAGCAGATTCTTGTTGCAGGGCAGCCTTTCCAAGGGGTGTGCAGACACAGATGGCGTTAGGGAACCCGTTTCCAGATCCTCAGCTTCGACCTAGATCACGGGAGTTTCCTTAGGCTGCTGTAACCAAGTACCACAACTGGGTGGCTTAGAACAACAGAAATTTGTTCTCCTCATGCAGAGGCCAGATGTTGTAAATGAAGGTTTCATCAGAGTCGCACTCCCTCCGACACTCGGGGTGGAATCCTTCCTCACTTCTTGCAGCTGCCACTGGTGGCCAGCAGTCCTCGCCTGGTGGTCCCCACCTCGTGGTCCTCATCTGGCAGTCCTCACCTCAGTCTTCGCCTCGCAGTCCTTGGCTTGCTGCCACATCTCCCCAGGCTCTGCCTCTGTTGTCACTGATACTCTTTCTCCCTCTGTGTCTCTGTCATAAGGACACATTGGATTACCTACCCCAGCATGACCTCATCTTAACTGATTACATCTTCATGATCCTGTTTCCAAATAGCCACACTCTGAGGGGCTGGGGTTAGGACTTCAGCATATCGTTTTGGGGGACACAGGTCAAACCATAGCACATTCTTTTCTAAAAGGGACCTGATGTCCATGCTGGCACATCCTCCTTTACTCTCTTTCAACTCAATTCCTCTTATCCCTCTTTTCAGGAAAGAGGAGATCTTAGCTCAGGCCGTTCTAATAAAATACCTTGGACTGGGTGGCCTTAAAAACAAACGTTTGTTTCTCATGGTTCTGGAGGCTGGCAGTCCAAGATCAAGGTCCCAGCAGTTTCGGCATAGTCACATGGTAGGGAGAGGAAGCAAGCTGTCTCAGGACTCTTAGGACGGCTTGATGCTACCCCACTCCCAATATCCGCACATTAGGGGACAGGGTTTCCATATAGGAATTTGGGGGGCCATTCCATCCATGACAGAGACCTATTTCTCACCCATCCCGAATTTTAATATTGGATGTGAAAGCTACTGTCAAACATGGTACATAGTGGGGTCTGTGAGTCTGTAATCAAGACACTTCTTTAATCAAGGTACCCCGCCCTGTGCTTTCCTTGTCTGGCATGTGCTCTGTTGACAGTGAAACAGAGTAGGAACAGGGCGATTTAGCCTACTGGAAGGTTATTGGAGTTCAGATGGACAGTCAGCAGCAGAGGTGGTGACACTGCATTGAGCAATATCTGTTCTACCATGCCTTCACCACCTCCGATGAAAGCCTCCCTCCTGAGGGAGTACCCTGGGGCACTGGTCAGATTACAGATGAACTCATCTTGTGATATGGGTCCACAGAAAATCAAAATCGAATTTTTAATTTCACTGGAATATATACATTTCTATTATAGACAATGTGATTGTGAGGCAAAAGACGTCATAACAATATTTTTATTAGGATAAAACTGGGGAGAAATAAATCTATGAGGTCAAGGAGAAAAAGGAACAATGTACAGTTTCTTTCTGCTAAGAAAGAGTGTTTCAGCATTTTTTACAAAAGGGAAATGAGGGTAAATTGCATTGATATTTATATTCCACTTAGTCTATTTTAAAGAGCAATATTTCAGCTTTATTTTAAAATGTCAGTATTTTAAATGTTGTACAACGATGCCCTTTGTAAATCTTTAAACTCATGATGAAAATTTTAAAGGGCAACTGAAGGTGTTTTTCAAAACTCTTGTAAGGGTAATTTAAGTAGAAGGCAGAGACTGGTTCTCACTTGTCTCTCCCCGCCGCCTCGGGCACCTGTCCCCAGGTCCCTTCTCCATGGCTTGGCCACACTGTGAAATCAAAACGTAAGTTTCAAGCATCAATAGTGTATGTTGAGTGAGGTTATGCACTACATGCTTAGTTTTGACATCAGGCTGCCTGAATGTTTTCTTTCAAAATAGTAAATTAAAAATTGCTTTTTATTTGTAGTTAGCTCGTCAGTCCAAGGCCTCAGCACATAGCCTCGCTCTCAGAAACATTTGTGGTTTGGAGTTGAATCTAAATTGGGAATTGTTTAATATTTTCCATGGCTTAGAAGTCTTTGATTTGATTTTTTAAGACCCTCTTGACTGTTAAGTTGGAATCACTAAATCTCAAAGTATTAAAGGTAAGGCATCTTTGATACTATAAAGCAGGGACAGAATGAAAAACACCTCCTCTTTCAGGAAGACATCTGTGGCACTGAAGTCTGCAGTCACTCTCGGGCAGGAAGGAAGCTTGGGAGGCTTAAAGACTGCGGCTGGAAACCTGGCCCTCCTGCTTGCTAGCTGCATCGCTTTGAGTAAATTATTGTCCTTGTGGAATATTACCTTCCTATTGATATAATTCATGAGCAGTGCTTCCCTTAGACCTTGACTAGAGGGGCCCCTGCCCACTCGGAGGACCCCATCTGGCCGCTGGTTGTGGGCCTCCCCTGGGCCAAGGATGTGCCCACCTGGAGCCTGTTCCCCTCCAACCCCTGGTACCCCGCACGCACGGCCCAGTCCTGCCTGTAGGTCTGTGGTCTCCCCAGCTCATCCTCCCAAGGGTCACCAGGCTTTGGGGTGCACATCAGGGCTGAAAGCATAGCCGAGGGCTTGTGGTCTTCAGAGAGGATGGACACCCTGGATGAAGGGGTGGGGTCTGCAAGTGGAGTCTTCATGAGTGCTCTTTGACTCCGCTTGTCGGTGGACTGGCACTGGGAAGGGAAGCAGGGAGCTGGGAGCTGACTCTTCCAATGCCACCACCATCTGGCACAGAACTTTGATGAATCTGAAAATCCTAAATTCAAATGTGGCCTTTCTGGCCATTTGTCAAGGCAGGTGGATGGGTGTATTTTAAGACTGGTCAGTGGCTGCACAACATTAAAACACTTGGACACACGATGTGTGGTCCTCCTGCCCCACAGATGCTGGGGATGGTGGCTCCTCAGCTGGTGAGGATTGAAATGACCACCCCGCTGCGGGCCGGCCCATGTGTCTAACATGTGTTTGCACTTCCCCCCTCCAGACCTCTTAAACTTTGCTTTATGTTAAGATGAGGTGTTTGGTGTATAAAATTTGAGCAAAACAAAGCTGATTGCAGTAACCGCAGTTACTAATCACATCAACATACAGAAGGCTGGGCTGGCTGAGTGTACAAAGCTCCCCTTTCCCTCTCCTATGAGCACTGTTGTCCACTCTGTCACCTTATCTGGAGGCACCATTTGGTTTGGCTCCACATCAGGGTGGGGAGCACTGGCATTTGGAGTCATGCAGTCACCCTGGAAGGTCAGTGTCGCTCCTTGGTCATCAGCATTGCCAAGGACAAGGGAAGAGGAATGGCAGGGCCCTGCTGAGAACTCTGCCATCTCCTGGAAGGAGTGGACACAGAAGCCAGGAGACAATGGTGGACAACGGGAGGATGGGGGGATGGTGGGGGGATGGGGAGATAGTGGGAAGATGGGGAGATAGCGGGGAGATAGGGAGATAGCAAGGAGATGGGGAGATAGTGGGGGTATGAGGAGATAGTGGGGGGATGGGGAGATAGTGGGAAGATGGGGAGATAGCGGGGGGATGGGGAGATAGCAAGGAGATGGGGAGATAGTGGGGGTATGAGGAGATAGTGAGGGGATGGGGAGATAGTGGGGGGATGGGGAGATAGTGGGGGGATGGGGTGATAGTGAGGGGATGGGGAGATAGTGGGAAGATGGGGAGATAGGGGGGTATGAGGAGATAGTGGGGGGATGGGGAGATAGGGGATGGGGAGATAGTGAGGGGATGGGGAGATAGTGGGGGGATGGGGAGATAGTGGGGGGATGGGAAGATAGTGGGAAGATGGGGAGATAGTGGGGGATGGGGAGATAGGGGGATGGGGAGATAGTGGGGGTATGAGATAGTGGGGGATGGGGAGATAGTGGGGGGATGGGGAGATAGTGGGGGTATGAGATAGTGGGGGATGGGGAGATAGTGGGGGGATGGGGAGATAGTGAGGGGATGGGGAGATAGTGGGAAGATGGGGAGATAATGGGGGGATGGGGAGATAGTGGGGGTATGAGGAGATAGTGGGGGGATGGGGAGATAGTGAGGGGATGGGGAGATAGTGGGAAGATGGGGAGATAGTGGGGGGATGGGAAGATAGTGGGAAGATGGGGAGATAGTGGGGGATGGGGAGATAGGGGAATGGGGAGATAGTAGGGGAATGGGGAGAGAGTGGGGAGTTGAGATAGTGGGGAGATGGGGAGATAGCGGGGAGGTGAGGAGATAGTGGGGAGGTGAGGAGATAGTGGAGGGACGAGGAGGTAATGGGAGGTTGGGGAGATAGGGGATGGGGATATAGTCGGGGGATGGGGAGACAATGGGGAGGTGGGAAGTCAATGGGGGCACAGATTGATGTCAGGTCTGATGCTCAACTGCTTGGCGGAGGCGTGGCTGGCAGAGGCCAGCAGGAAGGAGCATGCTGGGCACTCAGCACCTGCCAGGGAAGCTCAGAAGCAAGAGAGAAGGGCATGAGGTTATCAAATAGGGATGGGGGTGTCTAAGGGGTTCTGTGAAGAGTCACAATTTGTAATCAATCAATGATATCTGAGTAGTAAGAGATCACTAAATCATTATGCTAATCCTGAAACATAAATCACAGTCTTCCTTGTTTTTTGACCGAAATTTGAACATTTTCATCAAGATACAAAACACAACCCAAGTTCTGGGTGGGAAAGGGACATCTGTCAGGAAAAGGCCTTGAAAATGAAGGAATAGTGAAGCTTTTTTCTCTACTCTTCTCTGTAGCCTGGGTATCCTTCTGGTCACTCCTCCTTCCCTCTGAAGGTGATGGCACAGAGTCCAATAAGCCACGGAGTTGGACATGAACCAAAGCCTCATGAAGACCGCGAGTATAATTTCTAGCTTGAGGGCAGTGGGTGTTCCCAGGCATGGTCTCCGTTGGCATGCAGCCAGCTATGTGTCCGGTTGTATTTGGGATCTGTCGGACCAGGCTGAAGTTGACCAAGGGCTTCAGGATTGGCCTAGAAACAAACATACAACCAGAGGTGGGCCAGCCACCGTGCGCTACACCATCTCCACTCCCTAGAAAGAAGAAAGAAGCAAGTGAAACAAATTTGCTTTTTGAAGACCTTAGGTCTCCCGAAGAAACAATGCAAAACGTGCAATTACAAGAATTTTACCTCTAGTCCAGATAATTTACGAAACCATTAAAACGGCATGTTGTCATTTTTAGATTAGAAAGTTTGACTTGTTTTAATCTTCTTGTAGCCATGAGGGAATTCTGTAAATAAAGGAACACTTCCAAGTTGTAGCAGAATCTGAAATTCACATGATAATTTTAAGTGACATCATATGGAAAAATTTCACCAATCTTTGAAAATTATTATTTCATTATCTTAATATGCTATTGCTAAACTGAATTTATTTTTCCATTACGATTATGCTTGCCATTTTTATAAGTCAATAGCAGTTTAAGGAGAGATCATTTGAGAATTTTCACATGGAAACATTTAACATTGGCCAGGACAGTGGCTCATACCTGTAATCCCAGCACTTCAAGAGGCCAAGGCAGGTTGATCACCTAAGGTCAAGAGTTCGAGACCAGCCTGACCAACATGGCGAAAACCCATCTTTACTAAAAACACAAAAATTAGCTGGGCATGGTGGCACATGCCTATAATCCCAGCTACTTGGGAGGCTGAGGCAGGAGAATCACTTGAACCTGAGAGGCAGAGATTACAGTGAGCCGAGGTCACGTAACTGCACTCCAGACTGGGCAACAGAGTGAGATCCATCTCAAAACAAAAGAAAAAGAAAAATTTAACATTGTTATAAGTAATGATAGCATTACCTTCACATTTCTTTTCTTAGTTTGCCAGTTCATGAACATACAAGCAAAAATCCGTATTTGTCTTGGAAGAAAACATAGGCATAAATCTTAATGACTTTGGATTAGGCAATGGCTTCTTAGATAACAAAAGCACACAGAGCAAAAGATGAAATAGATAAACAACTTCATCACAATTAAAACTTGTTTCAAAGGACATCATCAAGTAACCTAAGATGACACAGAATGTTAGAAAATACTTGCAAATCATGTATCTGAGGGACTTGTATCTAGGATATATAAAGAACCCTTAGAACTCAACAAAACTCAATTCAATTTAAAAATGGGCAAAAGATCTGAATGGATAGTTCTCCAGATGAAAACGCATGAATGGCAGATAAGCGTGATTAGCATGCTCAGCATCAGCCATTAGGAGAGTGCAAATCCAAACCACAAGATGCCACTTCACACCCATGGGGAAGGTTATAACCAAAATGTCAGACACTGACAAGCTTTGACAAAGGTGGAGAAATCGTAACCCTTGCACATCGCTGCTGAGAATGTAAAATGGTGCAACCTCTGTGGAAAACAGTACGGCGTTTCCTCAAAAAGTTAAACGGAATTACCACGTGACCTAACAATTCCACGGCTAGGTATACATCTAAAAGAAGGAAAAACAAGTGTTTAGACAAAAACTTGTTATGTGAATGTTCAGAGCATTATTTCTAATACCCCAGACTGGAAACAGCCCAACCGTCCATCAGTAGAGGAATGGATAAACAAGTTGTATTCTACCTACACAGTGGAATATTATTTCACAATAAAATGTACTAAACATGCTAGAATGTGGCTGAATCTTTGAAAACATTTGCCGAATGAAAGAAGCCATTCATAAAAGGCTACATATGGTATGATTCAATTTATATGAAATGTTCAGAATAGGCAACTCCATAGACACAGAACGTGGTTACCTAGGGCTGGGAAGAAGGCTTAAGAAAACTGGGGAGTGACTGATAATGGGTGCAGGGTTCTTTTGGGATTGAGAAACATGTTCTGAAATGGATTATGGTGATGGCTGCATAACTCTAAATGTACTAAAAACCATTGAACTGTACACCTTCAATGGGCGAACGGTGTGATATGGGAACTATATTTCAACAAAGCCGTTACAAAAAAAAAATTAAACATAGTCAAGGTGAACTCATTCTCTATGCCCAAGAAATTGTCCTGTCCAGCGTTTCTTCTTTGTTTGTTTCTTTCTTTTTCTTTTTTTTTTTTTGAGATGGAGTTTTGCTCTTGTTGCCCAGGCTGGAGTGCAATGGCGAGATCTGGGCTCACTGCAACCTCCACCTCCCGGTTTCAAGTGATTCTCCTGCCTCAGCCTCCTGAGTAGCTGGGATTACAAGCACATGCCACCTGATCCACCTGCCTTGGCCTCCCAAAGTACTGGGATTACAGATGTGAACCACCGCGCCCGGCCTCAGCGTTTCTTATCTCAGGAGCATCCACCCAGCTCATGCCAGAAACAGGGTTTCTCCTCCACAATCCTCACCTTCAGCGTTGCTTCCTTCAGTCACCGCTTGGTTAAGAGTGGCCTCCTTGATAGGGTGAGATGCGAAGGAGGAGAGGCTTTTACTGTTTCACTGTATACTTTGTTCACTTACATATTGTTGGAATTAAATATATGATTTTTGCAACTGAAGATAAACTGATCGCTGATGTGTGGCGTGTGTTTCTAGATAGGCCAGTCGTCTCCTCTCTAACCAGCACCCCCTCCCCCATGCCCAGTGCCACGGTCCTCATCTAGGCTGCAGCTGGCTGCTCTGAGTTACTGCTGCAAAAACTCAGTTCCTACTCTCTCCTGGATCTGCCCAGGTCATTATTTCTGTTCTGCACTGTGTTCTCGGGGTCTCATCCAATTTTTCCTGAGACATAGGAGGCGTTTGTTAACCGCATAACTAAATGAATAGATGACTGGAGTCCCCCAACTGGTCTCCCACTTCCAGTCTCCATTTTCAATCTCTTGTGCCCATCATCATGGGGTTATTCTTAGTAAAACACCACTCTGGTATCACTCTTGCCCCGCAGCCCCAGGCAGCTCTGAAGCACTTTACAAACTGCTCCTCAGCCTTTAGAGGCAGGGGGTTTTGAGAACTGCAGGACTTCCGGGCTGTGTATATCGGAGCACAGGAATGTTCAGACTCCAACACTTTGTTAGCGTGGCAAGAGGCAGAGACAGATGTTACCTGACAGAGCTCGTCATATTCTTAGTACACCAGATCCTGGAAGTTTGTGAAACACTCTGGAAGGTCAAGCTAGTACCTAGATCTTGGCGTGGGCCCAAAAGACTGAAGGCGAGGGAGGGTGGAGATTATCAACAGCAAACATGTGGGGGAGGGCAGGGCCAGCTCGTTCTTGGAGGTCAGGGAAGTTCTGCGCCTTTGGACCTGCGATTGATAACCTCAGTTCGTATTTATCTCTGCTGAGCTGCGGTATCTCATGACTTCAGCACTCCCGCCCTCACCCTGAGTCTGTAGACTTTGGTGCTGATGAAGTTCACGTTTGTGGCACTACACCCAGTGCCTAACAGCGTTTCCTTTTAACTAAGAATCTACTGTCTTTAGGGGCCCCCAAGTGACACCGTCCTCCTGGGAAAATACTCTTTCAGCGTCCAAGACTTACTACTGAGACCTAGCAATAACTAAAGAGAGCATTTTCCCCTCTCCTCTTGCCACAGGCTTCCTTACTGATTGACTCCCGGACTCGGAGTAACGCGCGGAATTCACAGATGTGATTTAGAGCAGCTAAATGTTTCTGGTTGAAGTTTTCATATGTTAGAGAAAACAAAATCCTTTTAGGGAAACCATGGAATAGATTTTTGCACTTTTTCTCCAATGGTTCTTCATGTTTCCTTTAATATTTTTTTCAGAGTTATCTCCTGAGAATCACGCCTATTTGTGGCTGGTTCCCTATATGTTTTGAGTTCAAACTGCATTCCATAACTTTCATTTCTGTCCTCGTGAAGCTCTTCTCACCCAAGCAAACCTGTACCACGTGTCTCTCTCCCTGTGTCCCTCTACAGCTTTAAAGTTCTCTTCTCTTTGGGATTACAGAGGATCTAGTCTTTGTCAGTTTCCCAAGCCATGACTTTGCAAAGAAAACACAATACAGGTCTGACGGCATTACAGCTGCAAACAAAATTAATTCAGTGGTGCTCATAGATTTCCTTAATTTCTTTCATGATTTCGGGTGGGCTGTCTCCTCTCTCTTTTTAGAATGTAGTTGAATGCCCTTAACTATATGGTTGGATGGTTGATCAAAGTCAGGTAAAGTGGAAAATCGTAATGGTTATATTTTAACTCATTTTAAGTTCATTTGCCCAGAGCTTTTTAAATTTATTCTTGAGTCTGGATGATCCTCTGATAGGAGTTCTGTAACCATGATGCATCTAAAATGTCCCTTTCCCTAACTTTAATGTGGAACGAGAACAGAAAGAAGCTTTCAAAGCTGTCTCCATACTGTAGAATTCCTAGAGTTTTAGAATTTTTCTTCCTGGTCTTTTATAGCTGCCTTGCACATGCCTAATTAGTCATTTTAACAATTCCTTTATCAAAGCTTTTAATAGCATCCAAATAGTCTTTATGGGGACATCTTTCCTTTTGAACTTGTATTTTTCTTCAGGCTACATCAGATTCAATTAGTGTAATTTAATTGCATGTAAAGCTAATATAAGGCCGGCCACAGTGGCTCCTGCCTATAATCCCAGCACTTTGAGAGGCTGAGGCAGGCAGATCATGATCACCTGAGATCAGGAGTTTGCAGTCAGCCTGGCCAACACGGCAAAACCCCGTCTCCACTAAAAATACAAAAATTAGCGGGACATGGTGGCGGACACCTGTAATCCCAGCTACTCAGGAGACTGAGGCAGAATTGCTTAAACTCGGGAGGCGGAGGTTGCAGTGAGCTGAGATCGCGCCACTGCACTCCAGCCTGGGTGACCGGGCGAGACTCTGTCTCAAAATAAAATAAAAAATAAAGCTAATATAAGCAGAGTGAGAACAAGTGCACTGATGAATTGGAGTTGGAGCAGGAGTGTGCAGGCAGTCAAGAGGCAGATAACTGTGCACGTCAGCATGCTGTGGACACTGGCTATCTGCGTTTCAGAGGACGTGGAGAGGTAATCTGGTGAGTAGGCCGAGCTTCTTCTAAAGTTTATACTGCTCAATCTAAACCATTGCTTTGTTCTCCCCTATCTTGAGTTCACATAATAAATTTCCATTTATCATTCTTGGTTCTCTGTTTATTTCCTCAGAAATGACTGCCATTTTATGAATTGGAGTTACCTGTCTCTCAGTGAGAGAAACCCAAAGCAAAGGTCTTTCTAGTAGCTTCTGGCGCAGCTGAATCACAATGAGGCTTAAATGAGTGGCACCTGAAATTCAGAGTAGCTGATCTCTACTTCAAAATGCAGCTCCAGGGGGTCCTTAGACCTCCAAAAATTACATAAAGCATTCTGTTCATATGTGCATCTTTCTGAGAAGAAATAACTTTTCCAAAATCCTTAAGGGGTCTGTGATCCCCTAAAGATCAAGAATCACTACTTACATGTGGCTTTGTCCACTCAGGGGAAGAAAAGTACTTGGTGATCTCAGCGAATGATGTCTAACTGCTAAGCTGCTTTTTCCGACTGAAAGAAGCCCTTGAGAAGAGTTTATGAAGAATGAAGGGAAAAAATCACCACTCTGTAGTTTACACAGCTGTTCCTAATATCACCCCCTACCCAGGCATTGAGCAGTACCATGTGCCAAGAGCCATCCTCGGCCTGGGGCTACAGCCCTGAACAAGTGCCCACCATCCCGGCCCTTGGGAGCTGCATTCCATGGGGACACCAGCAAACCACAGGTAAGTAAAGAGACGCTCGAGGAACACCAGTCAGTGAAAAAGTGTTATGGAATGAGTAAAGTGGGGAGGCCTGTAAGGCATGTGATTTTAATTAGGGTGATCAGGAGCTCCTCTGTGAATTGGGAACATCTGGGCGGCAACCTGCATGAAGTGTAGGAATGAGCTTGAAAATATTTGATGAAAGCATTCCCGAGAGAATAAGTGTGCAAAGCTGTGTGCCTGGCAGATTTGAAGAACAAGGAGGCCAGCGTGGCTGCAACAGACAGGATCTGATTTACATTTGGAGAGATGCATTGGAGACTCTAGACCTCGGGTGGCCAAGGGCAGGTGCAGGGAGGCCTCTGGGCCTCTTCATAAATACACGCGTTTATTGACGGGCTTAGGAAGGCCACTTAGGAAGGCCACTTCCTAAGCCTATCAAAATGCATGTATTTATAAAGAAGCTTGTTTTTAGGCATTTAAATTCTTTAAATGGAATTTTCATTATGAAATTATTACATATATATTCATTTAAAAAAGACAACATACAAATCAGAAACGTACGAAAATAAATTTAAATCCTAACAATTGCTTGGTGGCTACCTAAAAATAATTACAATAGCATTTTATTTTATTTCATATTTTAAATTTTTTATTTTAATAGTTTTTGGGGTACAGGTGGTTTTTGGTTATATGGATAAGTTCTTTAGCGGTAATTTCTGAGATTTTGGTGTACCTATCACCCAAACAGTGTACACTATACCCAACGTGTAGTATTTTATCCCTCACCTCTCTCCCACCCTTCCCTCGGAGTCTCCAAAGTCCATTATATCATTCTTAGCCTTTGCATCCTCATAGCTTAACTCCCACTTGTAAGTGAGACTATACAATGTTTTTCCATTCCTGAGTTACTTCACTTAGAATAAGGGCTGCCAGCTCTGTTTAAGTAGCTGCAAAGGCCATTGCTGTGTTCCATTTTATGGCTGAGCAGTATTCCATGGTGTATATGCCACATTTCTTTATCCACTCATTGGTTGATGGGCACTTAGGTTGGTTTCGTACCTTTGCAATTGCGAATTGTGCTGCTATAAACATGCATGTTCAAGTATCTTTTTCATAGAATGACTTCTTTTCCTCTGGGTAGATACCCAGTAGTGGGACTGCTGGATCAAATAGTAGTTCTACTTGTAGTTCTTCAGGGAATCTCCACACTGTTTTCCACAGGTGTTGTACTAGTTTACATTCCACCAGTGGTGTAAAAGTGTTCCCTTTTCACCACATCCATGCCAACATCTATTATTTTTTGACTTTTTAGTTATGGCCATTCTAACAGGAGTAAGGTGGTATTTCATTGTGTTCCTAGTTTGCAATTTTCTGATGATTAATGATGTTGAGCATTTTTTCATATGTTTGTTGGATGTCTGTACATCTTCTTTTGAGAGTTGTCTATTCATGTCCTTTGCCCATTTTTGGTGGGGTTATTTGTTTTTTTCTTGCTGATTTGTTTGAATTCCTTATAGATTGTAGATATTAGTCCTTTGTTGGATGCGTGGTTTGCAAATATTTTCTCCCACTCTGCGGGTTGTCTGTTTACTCTGCTGATTCTTTCTTTGGCTGTGCAGAGGTCCCATTTATTTGTTTTTGTTTTGGGGCAACTAGCATTTTAATCTATATCCTTTCAGAATTATTTATCATATTCCTTTATAAAAATGGAAAGGTTTGCAACAAGCACCATAAGAACAAAATAGGGAGTGACCAGGCCTGTGGAAGGACATGGAATAGCACTAGGAGGCTGGCTGGCTCCAAGACCACTGTGCGGGCATATGCTTGGCCTCTGCAGAGCGGGCACAAATGCCCTTATACAGTGTCCATTCAAAGTCCAGCCCCATCAGCAGGAGGTTAGGTCCTTTTGTCCCTGGAAGAGTCCTCGTTGAGGAAATCTAGTCCTGTGAGGCTCACTAAATTTAAATGCTTGTTCAGTTTACACCCATCTCTACACTAGGAGTGGACAGTAGGCATCTCTCTCTTTCTCTCTCTCTTTTTTTTTTTTTTTCTTTGCTGCTGAATATCCATTCCCCTCTGGTAACAGCACCCAGATTGAACTCTGGGATGACTTGCTTCCCTTGTTCTCAGCTATGAGACATGGTTGAGATTGACCCCTCACCTAACTCCAGGCTGAGTTAGGATTCACTTGAACTGAAAGAAGATCCCATCTCCTGGCCTAGTAGGAAATGATTCCACTCTATCAGAACCAAGGAGGCAGAAGCGATTTCACCAATGTTCCTTGGAAAGTGGATCTGCTTTCCGCTGTGTGTGTGCTCGGGAGAGACTGCTTTTCTCCCCTGGTGGGGGGATGGAAAGACACATGTCTGGTGCTGCCACAGCCATGTTGACATCCTAAAGTATCTTGGGTCCTTCTGGGGTAGGGACTCATAGAGATTGAGGCTGAGCCTGTCAACGTGGAAGGTGGATTAGAAAGACTGGGAAACTCTGAGTCCTTGGAGATGCTGTCTGAACTGCTGGCTCATGCCTCTCTTGAGGCCATACCTACTGTGGACTTCTAATAAGAAGGTGTAAAGCACATGATATTGCTGATCATTTGGCAAGTGCTGACCTACAAGAATGGAAATCTCTTTTGGTTAAACCTGGAAATTGAAACTCATAAATTCCCCTGATTTTCTAAGACAATTTTAGGTGGGTGAGTTTTTCATCAACTCAAAGACTTCTAGAAAATACAGCACAGAACTTAGAATCCTGACCCTGGGGAAGGAGTGGTGCACCACTAGGTCTCGGGAGCTGATTGCTCCAGGGTCTGTCTGCAGATTCTCACTCCTCCTCTCCTCCTGCTGCAAAGCTCAGCTGATGCAGAGCAATGCCAAAGTTTGCTGCCACTGGGACCACTGCTGGTTCCTATGGCCCTGCCCGAGGGCCGGATCAACTGGCCTCAGCTTTCCATCAGAACTGGTCCTGACAGTCCCCGGGGATCCCACTCCAGCCTGAATGAATGATAAATTCTGAGCAAAATCCAGCTCAGATCAGCAAATGGAAGTGGGTTAGCCCTCAGAGCCCCATTTCACGTGGGATATGGCAGTAGCCTCAGCTATCAGCTGATCCAGTGCGGACATTCTCTCATGGCCTGCCATGGATGCCTTCCCATACATTTGTTAGAGAATAGATTGAAGGGACCTCAGGTTGCAAACAGATATTTGAATTTTTTGAAAACCTTAAGTTAGTATTTGGAAGTGGCCGGCAAGGATTTGGATATGGTGAAGTAAGTCAGACCAGTGCCAATGTCATAGGCTGAAGGGAGCTTTTCTAGGTTGGAATGCACAAGATATGAACAGTTGATTTTTCTGCTCACGTTTGCTCAGCTGGTTTCTTTTTCACTAAATCAACTACAGCCTGAACTTGAAGCCATAATTTTTTTTCTTTTTCGTTTTTTGAGATGGAGTCTGGCTCCGTCATCCAGGCTAGAGTACATTGGCACTATCTCGACTCACTGCAACCTCCGCCTCCCCAGTTCAAGAGATTCTCCTACCTCAGCCTCCTGAGTAGCTGGGTTTACAAGCATGTGCCACAACACCGAGTTCATTTTGTATTTTTAGTAGAGACAGGGTTTCACCATGTTGGCCAGGCTGATCTAGAACTCCTGACCTCAAGTGATCTGCCTGCCTCGGCCTCCCTTGACTTACAGGCGTGAGCCGTTGTGCCTGGCCTTGAAGCCATAATTAAGTAGTATTAACACATCATGTTTCATCAGGTAATAGGCTTTTGCTTTTTGTGGAGGAGTCATATCAGAGTTTGCATACAAACTCCTCCTGTGTGTAATGTATCTTCGGTGGCTTTCATATTGCCTGAGAGTCTCTGACGTGTCATCGCATAGCTAGCGTGACTTCCCCAGTCAGACGGACTTCCCGTATGCTTGTGTCTTTACCTCGCCAGCCCCTGCTGGAACAGGCACTAATCCCTATGCTGAACAAGGACTGGCTTCATAGGCCATCAGAGGAGAAATTCTGGCTTTACTCAGTCTGACAAAAGTCAGCGGAGGCCTCCAAGCATTTCTCGTTTTCCTAATCATTGAATAATAACTTCAGCGCAACAATATGGCGCAAAACGTTGCTGACAAATGCTCAGAGCCGAAGCCTCTCAAAGCAGAGGACCTTGCACGGCTCCACTCTCAAGGCAGGAGATTGAGTTCAGCTCTGTTTATTAGTTAAATATTGTCACCTTCTGTTCCTCCCACTGGTTTGTCTGTTCCAAATGCTGACCCCAGAAAAATTTCACCTGCTCTTTCCTGACCCAAAACATATAAAGAACAGCCTCGCTTACTGATATGTACCCTGTTACACAACCACTTTCATTGCAAGGGCCAAAGTTCAAGGAGCTGTTAAAGTTGATGCTCCTTTTTTTCTCAAAGGTGAAACATAAAGAGTTGCATGGGATTTTACTGTGAGAGTCAGATTGTGAGAAGTCCTTAACATTTGGCTTTCTGAGGAGGAAATTGGGTTCCCCAGGATTGTGACTGTTTGATATACAGGTGAAGAAATTATTCTCATTGTAACCTCTTCCCCTTGGAAATTAAAGGCTGAATGAATACTTTGTTTAGCACTGCTTTTGATTCGTGTGTGGGCGTGAAAGAAAGATGATCTGTTTAATGCCATGTGACCCCGCCGTGTACCTGCCTTTAAGAGCCGTCCTTAAGTATAGCCAAAGGATTATATAATAAGCAAGATATACGTAACGATTTTGCACATGTTGCCACGGAAATATTACTATGATTTCCTATGACATAAAGCTTTCATATGTTACCATCAGGAAAGAATTGACTAAGCTTCTTCTGAGGGGTATGTGCTAGAAAGCCCTTCTAGAAACCATTCCTTAAAATCACGCAAGCTGGAATGGCAACCTAGAACCTACTGCTTAACAACCGTCAGTCACCAGTAAAATAAAACATACAATACTAAAAGAGCTAATAAATAACAAGGCTGCATGCCAAATGGATTCGGTTAGATATCTGGGGAGCTGAGGTGAGGCAGACCCACACCGCCATCAATCCTCTCTGGAAAGTCCGGGAACAGAGGACAAGAGAAGCAATCTGCCGATACCGTAGTCACTGATTTGGACAGCGTGTAGTTAAGTGGCAATGATTCTAGCCCACTGTTTACATTGGGCCTGAGTTAGGGGGCATTATTTCTTACAGCAGAACTGCAGCTGGGTGTCCTTTCCATTGCATCTGTTTAAAACCCACTGAATGGGCATCTTGGTGGTGCCGGGGAAGTGACTAGGAAAGTATCAGGTGGTGACAAGCGGGCACATGGTGTAGTTTCTGGTCGGTGATACTTTCTCTCCCTCTTAAATATAAACTATAAGCGTTGTGATGAGAAAGGACCCTCATTACGGATTTTATGTATTAAATACTAATAGTTTGTTATAATTTATTAGATGGCCAATGTTTAAAAACTCTATTTAAATAAATGTATTCGTTTGCTGGGACTGCTGTAATATAGTAGCACAAGCCGGGTGGCTTAAGCAATAGAGATTTATTTTCTCACAATTCTGGAGAGAGCCGGCTGGGATCAAGGTGCAGTCCGTGTTGTTTCCCTTTAAGGGCAGTGAGGGAGCAGCATTCCAGGCCTCTCTCCCAGCGTCGGGAGTTGCTGGTGATCCGTGGTGTTCCGTGGCTTGTAGCAGCACCCCGATCTCTGCCTTCATCCACACAAGGCATTCCTGTGCCCAAATGTCCCTTTTTAATTTTTATTAATTTATTTTTTTGAGACAGAGTTTTGCTCTTGTTGCCCAGGCCAGAGTGCAGTGGGATGATCTCACCTCACTGCAACTTCTGCCCCCGGGTTCAAGAGATTCTCCTGCCTCACCCTCCCAAGTAGCTGGAATTATAGGTGCCTGTCACCATGCCCAGCTAATTTTTGTATTTTTAGTAGAGACAGAGTTTTACCATGTTGTCCAGACTGGTCTGGAACTCCTAACCTCAAATGATCCCCTGGCCTCGGCCTCCCCAAATGCTGGGATTATACCATGAGCCACCACACCTGGCTGCCTCGTTTTTATAGGGACATCAGCTATATTGAATTAGGACCTGCCCTGCTCCAGTGTGACCTCATCTTAACTAAGAACATCTTTGAGGACCCTGTTTCTTTTTTCTTCTTTTTTTTTTTTTTTGAGACAGTTTCACTCTGTCACTGAGGCTGGAGTGCAGTGGCATAACAGCTCACTGCAGCCTTGACCTCCCAAGCTCAAGTGATCCTTCTGCCTTGGTCTCCCAAGTAGATGATTACAATCATGCTCCATCATACCCAGCTAACACCTGGCTAATTTTTGGACTTTTTAATAGAAACAGGGTCTCGCGATGTTGCCCAGGCTGGTTTTGAACTCAAGGGCTTATGTGATCCTTTCGCCTTGGCCTCCCACAGCGCTGGGATTACAGACTTAAGTACCCGCGAGGACCCTATTTCTAAATCAGGCCACCTTCTGAGATACTGAGGGTTAGGACTTCAACGTATGAATTGGTTGGGGCACAGTTCAAGCTGTAACAATAAGTAAACCTAATATTGGACCAGATATTCAGGGGCAATGTGTCCTAGGCCCATTTTTAAATTAATTGTTTAAAGCAGAAAGGCGCTGCACCAGAAACTGGTTCTACCACTCACAGAGGGGAAGCAGAACAATGAGAAGGAAACATGCCCAAATCCAGCCTGTGGCTTCCGTTCTGGCAAAGTGGCATCTTGACGACAATCTGGATCTGCTCACTGAGGAGGGTCAGAGAGTGCGGCCGAGCGCCGCCCTCATCCTGGTTGCCTTGGAGGACACAGGATGAATCTGCTCAATGGCAGGGCACTCTGGGGCCCCCCAACTCGTTTTTTGTGAAGTTGTCCTCATAAAAAATCCCCCAGGAAAGCAGAGAGGGAGCAGGTGTAAAGGTAAAGTGAGTGAAAGGTGGCCTCAGCAGCAAAGCAAGAGTGGGTGCCCTGTCTACAGGTTGAAGGGCAGTAAAGCTTGGCAGAATGACACCAGAACACCCCACACCTCTATACCGTTAAACCTTTCTCCATGGTTCAGGCCAGAGGTGGCTTCACCCAGCTTTGCTGTTCCTTCTAAGTTGAAAACCCTATACCTACTTGGCAGTCCCCATGCAGGTGACTCAGCAGCTAGCTGGGCGTAGAGCATTGCCAGAAACGTACCATGTGGCTAACAGGCAGAATCAAGCCAGGCCTGTGGGAGGCACTTTCTCTGTGCAGGTGGGTGTGTAGGCTGGGGTTAAGCAGCTCCTATCCTTGGGGTCACTAGTTGTCACCTGAATTCAGACTTTCAGTCTTTTATTGGGGGAAGGGACATTTGCAATGGATGGACTATTACATATTTTTGCCTGTATTGAGTTTGTGACAGGCAAAGAATTAAAAATGACAGCTCTAGGATGGGTGTGGTGGCTCACACTTGTCATCCCAGCATTGTGGGAGGCCAAGGTGGGAGGATCACTTGAACCCAGGAGTTCGAGACCAACCTGGGCAACACAGCAAGACCCTATCTCTGCAAAAGATTCAAAAATTAGCCCTATGTGGTGGTGCATGACTGTAGTCCCAGATACTCAAATGGCTGAAGCGGGAGGATTGCTTGAGCCCAGGAGTTCAAGGCTGCAGTGAGCCATGATTGCACTACTGCACTCCAGCCTGTCTCTAAAAACAGAAAACAAAATTACAACTCTCTACAATTAGTGCTCACTTCCCCAAGACAGTGACGGGGTGAGCTTTCTAACAATTTAAAGAGAAACTCATGAAAAATTCCTTTTCATTCCAATATTTTTATTTTTATGTTTTTTTTTTTCTTGAGACGGAGTCTTGCTCTGTCACCCAGGCTGGAGTGCAGTGGTGCGGTCTTGGCTCCCTGCAACCTCTGCCTCTTGGGTTCAAGCGATTCTCCTGCCTCAGCCTCCCAAGTAGCTGGGATTACAGGCATGTGCCACCACACTTAGCTAATTTTTTGTATTTTTGGTAAAGATGGGATTTCACCAAGCTGGCAAAGCTGGTCTCGAATTCCTGACCTCAGGTGATTAACTGCCTCCCCTCCCAAAATGCTGGGATTATAGGTGTGAGCCACCACGCCCAGCCAGCCCCTAACTTTTTAAAAATGTACAGCATTTGGAGGAGACCCTTCCACTAGAATCTATGAGAAGCCTGTAAGTCACAGGTGCTGAATGCAAGGTGAACCCCATTCAGACGCTGTGCAAAACCCAGCTGGGGAAGTCACATGCGTCTATGTGTGTGAGGAGTTGGGCGTGGCTGGTGGAAGGCATCTGGCCATGACTGTTTTCTTGCTATTTCTTATCTGCATGCTGGTTATTTATTTGCTTCTGATTCCTACACTGTAATTTAGACCTTTGATATAACAGTTGGTCACACTTTGTCACTAACTCTAGTTCAGAGTGAGTCCAATATTTTGGGTGGGGTAATAGTCTGGGAAATGTCTGCATGCATGCTCATTTTTCATGCATTTGGGGCGATTGCTATGTGGGTTAATGTGCTTCTGTGCCCCAATGTATTCAGAAAGGTCTCCCCTTTCTAACATCCTTTATGTGTACTCATGGCCAACCATCTGTCTCTATGTCCTCATACCCAGGGAGTATTAGTAGAGTCTTCTAGACCTTCTTATCTCAGACACATCACCTTTCACAGACATCTTACACACACACTGGCTGATGATCTCACCTTGGCTGTGAATGCCACAAGTCTGTCCTTTGGTTTTTGCTCCCATAGCTATCCAGCAGAGCAGAGTTTAAATCCACAGTTAGCTCCATGGGCACCTGATGGAGGCAGAGTTTAAATCCACAGTTGACTCCAGGGCACCTGATGGAGGCAGAGTTTAAATCCACAGTTGACTCCAGGGCATCTGATGGAGGCGGAGTTTAAATCCACAGTTGACTCCAGGGCATCTGATGGAGGTGGAGTTTAAATCCACAGTTAGCTCCATAGGCACCTGATGGAGGCAGAGTTTAAATCCACAGTTGACTCCAGGGCACCTGATGGAGGCGGAGTTTAATTCCACAGTTGACTCCAGGGCATCTAATGGAGGCGGAGTTTAAATCCACAGTTGACTCCAGGGCATCTGATGGAGGCGGAGTTTAAATCCACAGTTGACTCCAGAGCATCTGATGGAGGTGGAGTTTAAATCCACAGTTAGCTCCATAGGCACCTGATGGAGGCAGAGTTTAAATCCACAGTTGACTCCAGGGCACCTGATGGAGGCGGAGTTTAATTCCACAGTTGACTCCAGGGCATCTGATGGAGGCGGAGTTTAAATCCACAGTTGACTCCAGGGCATCTGATGGAGGCGGAGTTTAAATTCACAGTTGACTCCAGGGCATCTGATGGAGGCGGAGTTTAAATCCACAGTTGACTCCAGGGCATCTGATGGAGGTGGAGTTTAAATCCACAGTTAGCTCCATAGGCACCTGATGGAGGCAGAGTTTAAATCCACAGTTGACTCCAGGGCATCTGATGGAGGTGGAGTTTAAATCCACAGTTAGCTCCATAGGCACCTGATGGAGGCAGAGTTTAAATCCACAGTTGACTCCAGGGCACCTGATGGAGGCGGAGTTTAATTCCACAGTTGACTCCAGGGCATCTGATGGAGGCGGAGTTTAAATCCACAGTTGACTCCAGGGCATCTGATGGAGGTGGAGTTTAAATCCACAGTTAGCTCCATAGGCACCTGATGGAGGCAGAGTTTAAATCCACAGTTGACTCCACAGGTACCTGATGCAGGCGCTTAGTTCTACCAAGGCTCTCATGCGCTGGTCTTCAGTTCACACATCACTGCTACCTGTGACTCACCTGCAGCTGTGCTGAATGAGGTTGCTCTCCTGTTCATCTGCTCTGCCCATGAGCAGGAACAGTGTCCCTGCTGAGCCTGTCTCTAGTGTATACTCACCACCTCAGTGCACCCCAAAAAGCCTGGCAGGAACTAGGGGAGCAGACATTCCCCCAGGGAACATATCCCCTGCAGATCAGGTTCCAACCATCCCTGTGTGCCTGTGTGGGGTGGACCCAAGGCGGGTAATAAGCCCTGCCATGTCCTGAGCACCACGTGCTAAGTAAGCATCATTCATTCATCATGTCACTTAATCTGACAGCAGCCCTGTGAGCTCCTGTGGTTGCCTCATTTTTACCAATAAGCAAATGGAACCTCCAAAGAGTGAAGTAACTTGCTTAAGATTCCTCAGCAGGACGTGTTCGCGTGCTGGCCCAGGTGTCTCTGATTCTTATCTCTTCACTCTTGTCACTTTGCTGCTGCTGCTGCTGCTACTTCTTTTTCTTTTTTTTTAAGAGACAGGATCGCATTATCTTGCCCAGGCTGGAGTGCATTGGCTATTCATAGGCACAATCCCACTACTGATCAGCATGGGAGTTTTGACCTGCTCCGTTTCTGACCTGGGCCGATTCACCCCTCCTCAGGCAACCTGTGGTCCCCTGCTCCCGGGAGGTCCCCATGTTGATGCTGAACATAGTGCAGATGCCCAGCCGCGTAGCGCACTCAGCCCAGGACTCCTGGGCTCAGTTGGTCCTCCCCCTGCAGCCTCCTAGTAGCTGGTACTATAGGGATGCGCCCCCATGCCCGCCTCCTTGCTTCTAAAAGGTACAGGTTTCAGGATGCCTGGCTTTGCCTTCTGAATTTATTTTTTCCCCTCCAGCACCAAGCAGCTTTCTACTTTCTCCTTGACCACCTCTCCTAGAGCCTTTTGAACCTGGCATATAGGAAGGGATCTCAGATGTCCACACCATGCAGGTGGACAGCTTAACATTGACAAGCTGCTTTCCACAAGGGTGGCATCATACAACACATCAAGACACTGGCAGCCTGTAGAATTGCATACGTGAATCTGGGCAGACAGATGCATTACTGTAAGTGGAGAGGGAGATCGACAGTCTACACTTTATTTGGAGCTACAGCTGCATGCTTAAGTCATAGTGAGCTCACTTATGAAAGGGGGATGTTATGGTGGAATCACATCTACGTTGAAGTCCTAACCCCTGCTACCTGGCATTGCGATCTTACTTGGAACCAGGGTCACTGCAGGTGAAAAGAGTTAAGATGAGGTCATACTGGGGCAGGGTGGGCCCCTCATCCAATATGATGGTGCCCTTATGAGAAGACAGAGACACACAGAGAATGCCAAATGACAAGGAAGGCAGAAATTGGAGTGACCTGCAAGCTGAGGAATGCCAAGGATTGACTGCAAATGCTGGAAGCCGGAAAGCAAGAAGGATCCTTCCCTACAGGCATCAGAGGGAGCGCAGCCCCATGACACCTGGATTTCAGACTTCTGACCTCTGAACTATGAAGAACCCATGACTGTGGTTTGTGCTATTTTGTTATGGCAGCCCTAGGACATGAACCCAGGAAAGAAATGGGTGTGTCCTCTTTTGGACAGCTGCTCAGGGAGGGTGGGAGTCGTTGCGCGGCCACTGGGTCTTTAGCCACGTTGTGCCTGTACTTGTGGATCCTGGCCTCGTACCATATCCAGATACTGAAAACAAGATTATGGTAAAGGCATAAATTACATGAAAATGAACACAAAAAGACAAGTGGTTTTAAGATGTGTTTTGTTTTGTTTGAAAGCCTTATGGTAAGCTAAGGAGTTTTCTTTCCTTGATAAAAATGATTCCAGCACAGATACTTCTTGATAATGTGAGCCATGTCAGAGAGAACGATGACCAGATTGAATGCTGGTGAAGGCCCACCATGGAAGCCTGTGGAAAGCCTAACCTCCTTCCACAGCCTTCGCAGGGAGGACTTGGATCTTGTAATCAGTGTGCACTAGCCCGTGGGTGCCCAGCCATCAGCTACCAACTTTCTTTCAGCTGTCCCTTGTGCGTGGTTCCTAGATGCCTTTCCTGGATCGGGATGCATTCTGCTTCTCCCCTTCCTTTGCTCCCATTCCTGTGAATTTTTATCACCATGCTTCTTGTCACCGCGTCACCCACCAGGTTCGCCATTCATTTATTTATTTATCCGGGTTCGCCACTGGCCATTTTTTCCTGACCTAAACGCCCCTTATATATGAAGAGCTACTTGACGACCAGCCACGTCAAGGCTGTGGGAAATTTGATAAGGCCCCCCAGGTTCTTCAACAGATAAATGGCTCTACATAAAAGGGAGACTACTCTGGGTTGAAATGCTCAAGCTGTGTTTCCATCTAGTGTTGTCTGTATGTTTTGTTTGTTTAGATCTCAATTTAAACAAAGTGTAAAAAGACATTTTTTGAGATAACTGAAGAACGTTAAGCATGGGCTGGACACTACAAACTAGAAATAATCCCAACTCCCCCGACCGAATGGCCCCCTCTTGGCCAACGGGACCCCAGAAAACACTTTAAAACGTAGTTCCCAGCCGTGACTACGGGACAAGGCAGACGCGCCCTGTTATACCCCTTTCTTTTGCAGTTTAGACACAATAGCCAGTCAGCATTAACGCTAAAATAGAGATCAGAAGGACTGATGGGACACACCATGCAGCAAGATACTAAATTAGAAACAGGACCTAAGGCCCTGCCAGGCAAAGGTGAAGTCACGCTCCTTGTGCTTAAAGAATAAACTATGTTCTCACTGCCCCAAGGATGTTCTTTTTCTCGGCAGCCAAACAATCTCTGGCCTTGAGATAAGCAGTGTTAAGAGCATTGCACCAGATGCTTACTAACGGGCCCCTGTTCTGTCAGTCACAGCTCCAGCTCTGGTTGGACAAGAGACTGATTTCAGTAACTTTCTCCTGATAAGAGACTCCTGACCAGGGACGGGCTCTGGCCATTCACAGAGCCTGTATACCTGAGCCCCTCTGTGTCCTCAACAGCCCTTTTCACACATAGGGCATAATCGTAATAAATTTAAATGTTACATCTCCACCCCAAAGTGAACATGGTCCTATGTTACATGCATGTTTGTTACATATGCATGTGTCAGGATCGAGTTCATGAGCATTCATAGCTCCTTCTATATCCTGCTGAAATTTGTGTCCAGTTAACCCTAAACATAAAGCTCCTACCCCAGCCCTCCCTTCTGGAAGTGCCTATCTCTGGTCTTGGCTAGAGGCATCTTCCCGGCCTGAAGAATGGCCACCTTGCAGGCTGAAACGCTTTATAAAAAAATAAAATTTCTCCTTTTCCAAATGTACATATTACAGGTTTTCTTTAAAAGTTAACAGTACTATAATTAGATAATTATATTAGATAATTAGACTATTACTTTAAATTTTGTGGGCTATGATAATGGTATTGTCCTTAATGTTTGATGCAAATAGATGTGTGTTTACAACTTTCATTAACATTTTCTTCCAGAAAGCATGGGGCAGGGATGCGGTGGTAGATGAAGTAAGAATGGCAGGTGAGGCCACACATTCTCCCATGTTCTTCCATGATGTAAATTGTTCATGATAAAATGTTTTTTAAAAAAGAACAGACTGGGCGTGGTGGCTCATGCCTGTAATCCCAGCACTTTGGGAGGCCAAGGCAGGTGGATCACGAGGTCCGGAGTTTGAGACCAGCCTGACCAACATAGTGAAATCCTGTCCCTACTAAAAATACAAAAATTAGCCAGGGATGGTGGTGCACACCTAAAGTCCCAGCTACTTGGGAGGCTGAGGCAGGAGAATCACTTGAACCCGGGAGGCGGAGGTTGTGGTCAGGTGAGATGGTGCCACTGTACTCCATCCTGGGTGACAGAGCGAGACTCCATCTCAACAAAACAAAACAAAACAAAAAACCTGACTATGTGCTCTTTGGTGCCAGGGCAGCTCCAGATTCGTGCCTGGGGATACACGTGGGGCACGGGGCATCCTGGAGTGTCACTGAATTCATTTAATTGTCACAACAGCAAATGGAGAATTCACGTAGATCCCCGATTCCACTAGTGTCCCTACACTGCTCTGTTTTCTAGTTAAAGCAACCTGGTGGCTTGCTGTCTAAAACCACAACAAAGATGAAAAGCAAGTGAGCAGAGCTGGGGAGCAGTCCTTGAAGCCTCTGTCCTGAGTGGAGCCCGTCTCAGCGGCTGCCTCCGTGGAGGGCATGAGCATCAGCACCTGTGCCGGGAACCCCGGGTCTGTATCGCAGATCCCGGTTGACTTTCTTCTCTCATCCCAACCTCCAGGACTCTGTCCCTAAGAAAGAACATTCTCTTGCTTCATAGTGCTGGTTCAGACAAAAGAGACCCTTGGTAAGGACATCTCAGTGAAATGCACTTCTTTGCTCAAGCATTCGAGCAATTGTTGAGCACGACGTCCCCTGAAAGGGCCCAGAAGTAAACGCCCCTCAGCAGCTATGAGCACACCGACTGCCCGCCCCGCAGCCTCTGTGCCATGCCACACTAACAGGAGCCAGGGGGCTGATTTCAGGGCTAGGACAGGGTAGGTACAGTATGAGTATGGAGTCTCTTATGCCACAAAATAAGGAGTGATATAAAAAAGTTGGGGCCTATCAGACAGATGCTAGTGGCCAGGGGGACAACTTGAAGGTCTCCCATTGATGGAGTCGGGGACAATTTGGGCCCTCAAACAATGAAGTCCAGGAGTGCCTGAGAAGCCCTGCAAAAATAGGAATCCTTGGGTCCACAGAGATAATAAAAGGAAAAATAAAGCGGAGAGAGAGGAGGGCTCTTGCGCCTAGGAGTGGCGAATGCTGATGGTAAACGTGGAGCAGCGTGGGAAATGGAAGATCATCTCCATCATCATTTTCATCATTGCGGTGAAGACTGGTTCCAGCAGGAACTGTGGGTGGATGCGAAGTCTAAGGGGGGATTTTTGTGAGGATCAGGACATGTGCGTGGTCTCCCCATAGACTGCTTTCTCACTGCAAGGGAACAGGAAGTGTGCAGAGGAGAAACGCCTTGACTTGTGCTATGAGTAAGCGTCACCAAAGAGGGACGATGGATGGCGAACACCTCCAGGTAGGATGCCCCAGAAAGATGCAGCACCACTTGTGTCATTCACTGGCCAGAAATGCATCAGACAAACTCCAAATGAAAAAAATTCTATTTAAAATGGGAGGAGGAGGCTGTTCTTCAGAATTGGAATATCATAAAAGATAAAGGCTGTGCGAATGTCTCAGACTAGAGAGACGTGAAAATGGGCCAGATCCGAAGTAGTGTCCTGCCCTGGAGGAAAAGATGCTATAGAGAACATCAGAGAACAATTACAAAATTGGAAGAATAATAAAACAAGATTGTTCTATGGTCACGCAAGACTATCTGTGCTCTGAGGAAATGCAGTTTAGGGGAAAGGGCCATGATGTGTGCAACATATTCTCAAATTGTTCAGGAAAATTATAAACACAGTAACAGCGAGTGAGAGAGCAAATGGGATATAGCGCGAATCATAAGAATTCTGGGCAATGGGTGTGGGGGTGTTTTTTGAGCAATTGTTTTTCTTGAGACTCTTCTGGAAGTTTGAAATTATTTGCAAAGAAAAATTTTTTAAAAATTGAACACCTATTATGTACTTGCTATCCTATTGTTCTTGGTATTGGACAGAGATGACCCATCGAGGTCATTTTAGCCAATAACCTACATTCCCTTTTTTTTTTGGTATGCACTTAAAATTTATATAAATGGATTGGCTTGATTTCCCTGCCTCTGTTTTGTATTCCTGGAAGTCAGTGAATGGCCAGTGTCTCAGTAGATTAGAAAGAGGATAGGACCTCATTTTATAGATTAGCCCCAGGCGGTTAAGAATACATAACACATCACGTCGCAATTAAATGGTTGCATTCTGAGCTCCATGAGGGTGGCATCGTCTGACTTGTTTCGGTTTCCATCAGCAGGACCCAGCATGTGCCTATCATATGGTATGCATTCAAACATTTGTTGAATGACTAAATTAATTATTCTAACGTAAGATTTGAAATGTGTAGAATAACCTTTCACCAAGGTTCCAAGTCCTTCATAAAAACAAGTGAAAATGGATCTTTGATATTTGAGGTGTGCTTTCTAATGGGAAAACTCGTGCCCTAAGGAAGAGATCTTCATTAGCTTTTCTTCCTAGAAATTGAGAGGCCACTTCTTTAAACTGTTTACTTAGGAGTGAGTTTGCTACTCGAGAGGGAACAGACAAAATAAAATGCCAGCATGAGATGCACGGTGGTGACATGGAAATAAGCATGAAGCAAAAGGCCTGAGGAGGGGTGGGGTTCCCAGCTGGGGCCTAGTGAGTCCTCTGCATCACTCACTGAATTACCATCCTCACAGCCAGTCTTAGATGAAAGTCTTAAATGGAAAGGTTGCAAGTGGGGAGAACAGTATCTAAAGCCATCTGATCCTGATGGGGGCCCAGAAAGGGTATTTTCAGTCTAATTTCTAAAAGGGCACCAAGTGGGGAGAGGGGAGATCCTGGGAGCAGTTGGGGCTCTCAGGCCCAGCGTGGGGAAGGAAGGAGGGGAGCATGCTGACTGCATGATGCTGACAGAAAGGGGCCCTGGAAGTCCGGGGCCTCGTGGGCATGTTTACCATGGCTAAGACCAACTTGAAAGCTGTCTGTAAAGCAGGAAACCCATGTGTTCAGGTAAGCACAACATTCCTGTAGGCTGTTTGTGAAAATACCTGTGAATGCGCAAAACGAAAATACCTCTGAGCACCTGAAAATAGCTGCTGTACTCAGGGCTCATTCTCAGTAAAACCTGCCTTATTTTCCCAACTCAGCAGCACCCCCTGCCTGCACCCTCTGTGAGGATGGAAAGGGACGGGCACTGTTCCTCAGGTGAGCCCAGGCAGTGCTACTGGGCTAGTTCCTCTCCCTGCCCCACTTGGGCCCCTCCTTCTCTCCTCCTCACCTAAGCAGAGAAGGCCAGCTGTACTAGTCGGTTTTCACGCTACTGGTAAAGACATACCCGAGACTAGGAATGAAAAAAAGGTTGAATGGATTTACAGTTCCATGTGGCTGCAGACATCTCACAATCATGGCGGAAGGTGAAAGGCATGTCTCACATGGCGGCAGACGAGAGAAGAGAGACTGTGCAGGGAGACTCTTGTTTTTTAAAACTATCAGATCTCATGAGAATTATTCACTATCATGAGAACCGCATGGAAAGACCTGACCCCATGATTCAGGTCATGGGGTATCCTATCCCAGTAGGATACCTCCTACTGGGTCCCTTCTAGGTAGGAATTCAAGATGAGATTTGGGTAGGGGCACATATCACCAGCCTTACTTTCTCCTTCTTGATTTCCCTGAAGCACTAAAAGGGGCAAACTGGTGATTCTTAGTAGGTGGACAGCCAGTGGTTGCACTAAAGAATATTTTTTCTTACCTTTTTTTTTTTTTTTTTTTTTGAGACAGAGTCTTGCTCTCTTGCAGGCTGGAGTGCAGTGGTGTGATCTTGGCTCACTGCAACCTCTGCCTTCCAGGTTCAAGTGATTCTCCTCCCTCAGCCTCCCAAGTAGCAGGGATTACAGGGCTGTGCCACCATGCCTGGCTAATTTTTGTACTTTTAGTAGAGACAGGGTTTCATCATGTTGGTCAGGCTGGTCTTGAACTCCTGACCTCATATCCACCTGCCTCGGCCTCCCAAAGTGGTGGTGGGATTACGGGCATGAGCCACAGCACCTGGCCTAAAGGATATTTTTTCTAGCACAATTGACATTATTTGAGTAGTTAATTATATTAAATAGATAATGAGCAGCTTTTCTTGTTTTTGTTTTGAAGCGTGAGCCTGTTCTTTTGGTCTTTTGGATTTTCAATATCTCTTTCTAAAAGGACATTCTAATAAAGAAGTGTAGATCACTGGAATACATGGTTTTCATTAATTATAATATCACAAAAAACATTGTCATCATGAGACCATGCACCTCACTTCACCTTGGGTGGCCAGAGCCACTCAGGGAAGCTTGGGCCCTTTTAAGTTCTGTAGGAGAGTAACTCGGGTACCACAGAGTTATTCTCTAGGTTCTAGAAAACAACTAGAAGGGATGATGACACCTACGTTTGTGTAGCTGCTCTGCGGTTCCCAATCCTGGCTAGGTACCCCACCCAGGTCCTCCCCTACCAGGAAGTCACCCTGGGCCATTCCCTTTGGAGTTGTTGGCGTCCTGCATTTCTCTCCCCGAGGGAGGGCACTCTCTGGCTCTGCCGTGAAACGATCACTGGTGGGCACAGAGGGCCAGGGAGATGACGCCCTAGGTGTGATCTGAGTCAACAAGGGCAGGAGTTGGTGGGTAAGTACCCTGGCTTCCTCCCTTCTCCTGGGACAATGCCTGGGCCCCACGCCCTCTCTGGAGCCCCTGCTAGGGTGAGCCCAGCTGCCTGTGGCACTGTCACAGGCTTCAGTGCCTCTCTTCCCTCCCCTGTTTCACGTCCCCACTCTAGGGTCACCTCCCAAATAAACGCTTTGCACTTGCAGACTTGTCCCAGGGTCTACTTTCAGAGGATGTTGAGTTTCAGAGCCTTGTATGTGTCTGGCAACAACACAACCTCATTAGTTTAGACTCCATCAAGTCGGTATTAGTGCTTCATCTTTTCATTGTTCTCTTTAAAAATAATTTTCTCGTGCCATTGCACTCCAGCCTGGGTAATAAGAGCGAAACTCTGTCTCAAAAAAAAGAAAAAAAAGAAAAAGAAATAATTTTCTAAATTAGCTGGGCATGGTGGCAGGTGCCTGTAGTCCCAGCTACTAGGGAGGTGAGGCAGGAGAATTGCTTGAACCCAGGAAGTGGAGGCTGTAGTGAGCTGAGATCGTGCCACCGCCCTCCAGACTGGGTGACAAAGTGAGACGCCATTTCAAAATAAGTAAATAAATTAAAAATAAATAAATAATTTTCTAAATGAATCACTCAGTAAAATCTTAGTAAATTAAAAACAAGATGTCAAAGGCAACATTAAAATACTTAATAAAAATTTCTGAATTAAAAGTAGTCATTTTCATATTAACACTTCATATGGTGTGAATATAGCAGCCCCCCGCCGTTATCCCCAGGGCATATGTTCCAAGACCCGCAACAGATGCTCGAAACCTGGCTGAACCCTACATATCATATTTTCTTCAGTCTCATAACCAAGACAGCTCCAACATCACACATGGGGGCAGGTATCGTATGCAGCACGGATGTGCCGGACCGAGGGTGATTCGCATCCGGCAGAACAGAGTGGGATGGTGAGAGATTTCATCTGACTACTCAGAATGGTGCACAATTTAACACTTGTGAATTGTTTATTTCTGAATATTTTCAGGCCGTGATTGACTGTGGGCAACTAAAACCGCAGAAAGCAAAACCACAGAGAAGGGGGAACTACCGCGTATCACGTTATGTAATATGCTGATGAACTATCTAGAAATACTCTTCAAGCAATAAATACTCTTCAAAATAAATTTTGAAATTATTTATTTCTCGAAGCTCTTTGCTAGAAATCTCTATTAAGGACTGTTAATCTAATTTGTTACTGTTTTGCGTGTATCACCTGGTTGAAGGAATAGGTCAGCAAAAAATGTGCACGTGACACATCACATTGACAGCACAGGAGCTGTCAAGCTCTAGAAGGTTCGATGATTGATCATTAACTTTCACTCATTTATATATTCATTTGTCGAGTAAACATTGATGAGGTACTACCGTGTGTGGAAATGTATGCTGATCACTAGAGGCACAGAGCTGCAGGCACCTGGGCCAGGCGGAAGGCGGTTGCGTGAATAAAATGCAATCAAGTAGGCCACGTGCTATGGCCGAGGTTCTCACTACATTCTACGACAGCCCAGAATGAGAGGCTCATCCAGAAAAGAAGGAAATGCACTTAAAATGTCGTATCTGAAATACAACATGCTTTCTTTTTGAATGAGACCTAGAGTTATCCAAACTCAGACCTCTTCTCACATGAATTTTTCATTCGCTGTCCAGTGTGTTACGATCTTAATTGATATTTGAAGCCATCTTGCAACACAGGTTTGACTGGTACAACCCTCAGCAGGGCTGACCTCAAGGGACGTTTTGGAAAGCAGCAGGCTGTTGCTCGTCCCTCGGCGGTGCGGGAGGCAGCACAGTTCTGCTTCTCCACAGTCAGCATTTGCTGAAACAGAGGGTTGCTGCTAGATTAGAAGTTGGGGGGCGGGTTTTACATTTCGATTTTGCCTTTCGCTTACTGTGTGACCTTGGAAAACAAGTCATGTAACTTCTTTAGGCCCCAATTTTTTCAAAGTACAATATTGAACCGGTAACAAGCAACATTTTGTTGCACAAGAACTAGTTTTAAGAAAAACAAGGTTGACAGCTATCCCTTTAAAAAAGGAAAGAAATAGTAACTGGAAATCAGGGACATCTGTGACGTCTGTCTCCTCTGTCTCAGGAATAGGCATGTTTATCTCTAAGACCCCTTACTGCTTTATACTTTGGGTTTGCACTGTGTTAGCCTCATGCAGTAGTGAGGGTTTAATCTGACATCTCTTGGGATACTGCATGTGTCTTGAAAATGATATGTACGAGGTTGCAAACAGTTGTTTTAAATCTGTGATTTGTGCTTACCTTTCTGTAGTTCTCAGGACACCTGCTGGCAGTCAGTGGCTTCTCAGGGATGGTGGGCGTGAGGGTGGTGGTGAGACTCCCAGCCCCCATTTCAAGTTTAAGCCCAGCGAGTCCACGTCCATCTATTTTGTATATTAAAGGGACCCACTGTGTCCAGAACATCACATTGGGAATGAGGAACTTCTTATCTGACATAAATATTTGTGTGTTTGATTTTTCTGACATCACATTTTTCTTTCGGCCTGCTGTTGACTCACTTTCAGTACTTCTATTTACAAGTCACAAGAGTTTATTCCAACCGTCACTCAAGGTCGAAAGAATCCACACAGGCCACAGCTAATTTTTTTGAGTGAAACTTACTTTACGCACATTGACTCTGGTTATCTTAACCCCACCGTGCAGGTTGCTGGTCCTTGGAATTTTCCGCTATCAGATCTATTCCTCACCTGTCCCTGCTCAGTTCTGTATCATCCTTGCTTCATTGCAGCCTTCAGTGCAGGCTTAATTTCCTAGACTCTCAGAACAGCTGATTTGGCCATTGAGACAATGGCAGGAGATTGGAGAGATGGGGAAGGGAGGAGCCAGGGGTTTCCCTCTGTTTTGTGTGGGGTCTCAGGCAGGGGCTGCATCTTCTCTGTGGTATTAGCTTCTGTCTGCCAGGCCTGCTCTGGTTCCCACCTGGACCAGCTGACCCAGCATTCTGGACCAGGAACCCCCTTTTCCCTCCAGCCCAGGGTGGCACTACCTTCCTGTGTTGCTAATCTCTGGCGGTGCCCTTGATTTGGTTTCGCTGCACTTCTGCCACCGGTACAACCAATTCCTTACATTAGATTTCCTCTGTTTCAAGTGCGGAAGGATCTTTTCAAATTGGACCCTGAATAATCAAGTTCTTGATACTAGAATTATGCCAAAATCAGATCTGTAAGAGAAGACTGTGGAACTGGATTGCTCATCTGTTTGAGTACGCAGTGATGATGGTCTGGCAGAGGGAAGATGGGACACTAGTCACCTGTGGCATGGAGTTGCATTATAATTGCCTGAATCATCACCAGTTGCTGCTGGAGGTGAGGTGTTGGTTGGGTTAAAGGCTTAGGGAGATTAAATAGAAGCTGCATTTGAATGATGTGCCAGTGATGATAGTCACAAGGATTGGGGGTATCTGATGGTACTGGAGACTTTTCAGAAAAATAGTAGCAAGTTCAGAGCTGGAAATCTTGGTTCAAGGCACAAATAGATCCAGAGATCAACCTTAAAACAATCACTTACCTGTTGTAGGCACAAGGCAGGCATGGCTGGGGGTCAGGCCCAATGTCTAACTGTGTGGGTTACAGAAATGGCAGCACTTCTAAATCCATACATTAAATCCATGGCGTTAGTGGGGAAGAGGTGGGACCCAGGGACATGGGAAAGAGACATCTGAGTAGACTCAAGTAATCCGAGAACCTTGGCTCTCCCACCCCTGATCCCTCTGAGCCTGTCTTGCTAGATTTGCTATGGGTTGAGGAAAGTAGGCTTTTCTTGTGTGAAGACTGATGGTTGCCCTGAAGACCCGTTCTCACCATCTGTGGGACCTGCAACCTTTGCCTCCAGACTTATTACCAGAGTCCAGTGTCATTATTCTCTGAGGAGGATCGGGCAGGGTAAGGAACTTCAAGTTTTGCTTCCTGAGCAGGCAGCTTCTGCAACAAACTAGTTTGCTAATTTCTAACGCTGGGGAATATGTGAGGAAATAGATTTTATGGGTCTTACATACCGTAGGGTAAAATATAACTTCAGATTGGACCAAACAGTATATTGGTTTGGGTGTACTTATTCAAGACTCAGGATTTAATGGGCTAGCTGTAGCAGCTGGAGGTGGCTCTAACTCCTTTCTTAGTTGGATGACCAAACCTCAGGTGTCATGGTGGCTGATGGTTTTTAAGCTCAGTTGGGACTGCTGTGCCATTATAGCCCCATACAGGAAAGTCCCTGAAAGTTAAAGGTAAAAGAAAATCCTCTGTGGGCAGAACTCCCAGTGGAAGTATATCTGGTTGTTCACTTTGCGTGGGAGGAGAAATCCTGAGAGGTGTGGAGTTTCCCTGATTCTTGAGCAGTGGCTCAAGACTCTGCAGTTTTTATGGAGTTTGAAAGAAAAAAGTCAGAAGATGGGTGACCTGGCAATCAGAAGAAGGGGTACATGGATGCTGCTCTGGGAAAAGGCACAGAAGGAGAGTCTTCCACCCGAGTGAGCTCCAAAGAATATCTACCACAGAGGATAGAATCAGTAGACGATATGCCCCATTCTATGGAGAATGGGGTTTTCCACCAGCTACTGCAGTGTCTGTTCAGTGGGCTCATGGTGGCAGGGATGGGGCTGTCTGCAGGCTCAGTGGCATGGACATCCTCCTTCTCAGGCCAGTGTTGGTGCCACCACTACTGAGGACCCAATCTGCCTACAGCAAGGCTGAGGCTGAGCCCGGGATAGGGTGCTGTGGCCCAGTGGCCTGAGGCTGGGCAGTGCTGCCAGAAGCCAGTGGTAAGGGGATTACATCGTACTCACCTCATGAGGGCTTGTGTCCTGAGCGGAAATGTTTTCTTCTGGGTATGGACTTGCCTTCCCTGACTGAAATGTGTCTGTGGACTTCAGGCATGAGTGACCCATGGTCATGGGAACCTAGTGAGGGAGCTGTTCTCTGCACAAATAAACAGGTGTGGTATTGGCCCATCATATCTGACCACACCCTCCCGGGTAGCCTGAAAGAACAGGAGCAGCTCGTGTTGGCTGGGAGGCAGCACGCTGAGAATCCAGGAGGCTGCCCTGTAGGACCAGGACCGATGTCAGCCCACGGCCACTGCTGGTGTCCCTTCTCCCACAGCCAGCATGCGTGGGTCTGGAAACCATGGGGTGGGACCTAAGAACCCGTTTGAGGAGAGATTTTTGCTGTCTATTTTCAAAGGCTTGAGGGCTGCTGGTCTAGATGTCTCAGTTCTCATTTCAGGAGAGGATTGTGTCCATTATAACGATAGTTCCATGGATTAGAGGTTAAGATTGCCACCAGACTGCCCTGAATTCCTCATGCCACTGAACTCACAGGCTACGATGAGGAGGCTCTGATGGGGTTGGATTGATTAATCTCATTTTCAAGAAGAAATTAGATTGTTTCTCTCCAGTGGGGACAGAGAGGAGTAAGACCAGGAACTGGGAATTACAGGGGTGCATTGCAGTACTTCAGTGTCTACCAACCCAATAAATACAGAATTGCAAAGAGCTCAGAGAAAGCTCAGGTCTGAAGGTGCAGTTCACCCCACCAGGGAAAGAACCCTGACTGCTGCAGGTGCTGGCTAAGGCAAGGGAGAAAGGGAAAAAAGAGAAAGTGATAAATACAGTTGACCTTAATTACTCACAGCAGTTATGCTCTATAAAGTCACCGGGAACACTGAGTTAGCAGATAAGGAACACTACTCATAGGGAAAATATAGGGTATGTTCCTGTGAACTTTGGTGATGGCATTTTTATCGATCATCTGTTGCTAAGCTTGTTTCATGTGCATTTCTGCTTGAAGGCACCTTATTTTATGTACCATCCATTCATTCACATGACACTCTTGTTAACAGTGCTATAACTCTGGCTGGAATGAAGCTTTTCTCTAACACATGTGAGTGTTCTCCATAAAGCACATCACAGCCCTTCTGGTGCTTAGGAATACAGGACTGCCTCAGCACTGTGCTTGAGGGCCATTTTAAGGAGCAAAATCACCAAGAAAAAGCACAAAAATATTTAAACCGTGGCTAAATAGAGTGTGAAGAAGAACACTTGTTTATAGTGTGACGGCTGGAATAAGAAGGCAGAGAGGGAATGGGCAAGTTGGACAACTGAACATTTTCACCATTCTGGCCTGTCCACAAATGACTATAAAAGCACAGTGAGCACTAATTTGGGGGTTTCAAAAGATAAGTTTTAGGCCTGGGTGGTGGCTCACACCTGTAATCCCAGCACTTCAGGAGGTCGAGGCGGGTGGATCACCTGAGGTCAGGAGTTCGAGATCAGCCTGGCCAACATGGTGAAACCCCCTTTTGTATTTTTCTACTAAAAATATAAAAAATTAGCAGGGCATGGTGGCAGGCGCCTATAATCCCAGCTATTCAGGAGGCTGAGGCAGGAATCATTTGAACCCAGGAGGTGGAGGTTGCAGTGAGCTGAGGTCATGCCATTGCCCTCCAGCCTGGGTAATAAGAGTGAAACTCTGTCTCGATAAATAAATAAATGAACAAAAGATAAATTTTAGCAAGTAGGTGAATTTACAAGTAGGATTCCTCAAACAATGACTGACTGAATTAACTTTGGCAGTTACAAGTCAAACTGCCAGCAGCTACGCAGACTTTGCTTCTGACTTCTTTTCATTTTCCCTTGCCCTGCTCTTTCGTCTGATGATTTGAGTGGTACTGGCCTGTGTAATTTAACTGATTGGTCACTTGACCACGAGGAGCCTCCTGTGTACTCAATGAAGGCAGTGTGCCTGTCCTGTTCCCCATTAGGGGATGGGCAGGCGCCTTCCTTTGCATGAGGCAGCCCGCCATGTTGTGGCAATGGAAGCTATGTGTGGATGGGAGAGTGAATTGGACCCAAGGAGTTGGGTCACCAGGCTGGCCCTGGGCCTGTCTTCTGCTGTCACACCCACCTCCTGCCCTCCCAACTCTGCTGTGTCATGGGGCTGCCTGTATAGGGCTCATTTTCCAGGCTGGGGAAACTCCAAATGTGTTAGTTTAGACACGTTTTTTTTTTTGAGTTTCACTCTTGTTGCCTGGGCCGGAGTGCAATGGCATGATCTCGGCTCACTGCAACCTTTGCCTCTGGGGTTCAAGCGATTCTCCTGCCTCAGCCTCCCAAGTAGCTGGGATTACAGGTGCCCACCACCACACCCAGCTAATTTTGTATTTTTAGTTGAGATGGGGTTTCACCATGTTGATCAGACTGGTCTTGAATTTCTAACCTCAAGTGATTCGCCTTCCTCAGCTTCCCAAAGTGCTGGATTATGGGTGTGAGCCACCGTGCCCAACCTGCATGGTTTTTTAAAACAATCACATAGAAAGGAATGTAGAAAGGAAATTGCCGACACATCCCTCTTTATCAGCAAAGGCTAGTTTTGAATGAATATTTATGGAAAAAGTCACAAAGAACAAGGAACTGAGTCTGACTATGCGATAGAATCACTTCCTGGAGTTGAAAGTTAACTTCCGAACATTTCATCTCATCTAATTCTTCATTTTCGTGGCAAGGCTACTTTTGCCCCCTCAGCTCCCAGGCGACCACCTGCCCAGGGCTGTCCATCCATCTGGTGGTCGGTGTGAGACACAGGCCATTTCTGCTGCCTCCCCCCTAGACCCAGCTCAGCTAATTTCACCTCCTGGGGCTTCCCCTTGCTTGAACACACAGGTCGTGTTACCAGCCCCTCTCCCCTGGCTCCTTGTAGGAGCATGCTACCCCTCTTGCTGCTTTTGACAGTAACGTTATTATGACTGTGAGCAATGCTACTCTGCCTTCACTAAGGAATGATGTATACCTTGAACCAAAACAGACAGAAGAAAAGGAGGTGGGTGACTTTGAGTTGAGTTCTTTTCCAACCTCAAGCCTTTTCAGTATCACTTCCCCCATCCCATAAGGGAAACCTGGCTCTTCTCAAAACCAGCATTCAAGATTTAAAATAAATTTTAAAAACAACAAAAAAATTACTTAGTCATGAATTTTGTAGCCATATTAAACTATCTCCCCAATTTCAGTTAGGTAGTATTTTACCTGCACGTTGAGATGGGAAACATTTGTTGGGTTAGCTCCCAACCCTAACTTGCCTATATAGTCTTATTTGCTGGTAAAAGTATATTTTAAGCTCCGAATAAGGTATTTGTGCTTTCTGAATGTGACGTATGCCAGTTTTCAGTTTGCAAGGCTCTCAAACAATCATTTTTTTTTAGCCTGCCAAGAACACTTTGTGACCAAACATAACAATCTACATTTACCAGATTTAGCAAATTAAAATACAGTACTTCCCATTAAAGCTGAATTGCAGACAAACAATGACTTTTTTTGGATACGAACATCATATGTAGTGTTTATTTAATATGCAATATGTGGGAAATACTTAAAGTAAAATATCATTTGTTGTTTACCTGACATTCAAGTTAAATTGAGCGTCCTATCTTTTATTCCTAGTTCAATCAAACAAAAATTATCCCAAATTATTTTTCTTGTTTTAAGTTTTTATATACCCCCTGCCAAATTTATCCTAAATAATTTATGTTTTTAAAAAATTGTTATTTCTTCACCAAAAAGGCCTATAAATAGCAATCTAGCTAATAAGAATCTGGATGCTCTTTTGAAGTTAATCTCTTTTTATTTCTTTTTGCTCATTGTTTGGTTAAGATCCTGGAAGCCAATTTAATGGCCAAAAAGTGTCTTTAAGTCAAGTACTTGCAACTGCATCATCTTTTATATATGAAAAAAGAGGTTTGCTAAATCAATAATTTATGGGTAAGAAGAGATCAGAAGTCAGGAAGCAAAAGGAACTTTCTTTTATGTTGACCTATTACATATCTGTGTATAAATTTAAAATACGGTCTATAGAAGTTGCCAGAAGAAGACTTGCTAAGTTCTACTGTCCAGAGAGTTGGTTTTGTGCTCTGGCCTCGTAACACAGCTTTCTGAATTGCCAATGAAATCATTTCTGTGGGGAGCGAGAAGATTATAGAAGCTTTTTATGTGTCCCAAAACTCAGCTTTGGGACGTTCAATCTCATTGCTCTCTTGAAGCTTGGTATGGTTAGTAGTTGTGTCCTACCTAAATCCCATGTTCAGTTGTTAGCCCTGGTGTTGGAGGAGGGGCCTGGGGGGAGGTGACTGGATCGTGGGCGTGGATTTCCCCCTTGCTGTCCTCGTGATAGTAAGTTCTCAGGAGACCTGGTTGTTTAAAAGTGTGTGGCACTTCCGCTTTACCATCTCTTCCTCCTGCTCTGGCCAGTAAGACATGCCTGCTTCCTCTTTGCCTTCTGCTATGGTTGTAAGTTTCCTCAGGCCTCGCCAGCCATGCTTCTTGTAGAGCCATGCAGAACCGTAAGCCAATTAAAACTCTTTTCTGCATAAATTACCCAGTTTCAGGTAGTTCTTCATGCAATGTGAGAATGAACTAATATAAAGCTCTTGTCACTGGGCACAGTGGCTCAGCACTTTGGGAGGTGGAGGTGGAGGCTGGCAGATCACCTGAGGTTGGGAGTTCGAGACCAGCCTGACCAACATGGGGAAATCCCGTCTCTACTAAAATACAAAATCAGCCAGGCATGATGGCACATACCTGTAATCCCAGCTGCTCAGGAGGCTGAGGCAGGAGAATTGCTTGAATCTGGGAGGCAGAGGCTGCGGTGAGCAGAGATTGCACCAATGCACTCCAACCTGGGCAACAAGAGGGAAATTCCACCTGAAAAAAATAAAAAAATAATAAATAAATAAAGCTCTTGTTTTATAAAGAAGTATTTCAAACTTTGTTTATGGCAACTGAGAAGCTTTAGATGGGGTCATGCCATGTTTTGATTACCAGGGGAAAGGTTGAAATTAGGTAAATTCTTTTTTTCTTTTTTGAGATGGAGTCTCGCTCTGTCAACCCAGGCTGGAGTGCAGTGTCACAATCTCAACTCACTGCAGCCACCACCTCCTGGGTTCAAGCAATTCTCTTGCCTCAGCCTCCTGAGTAGCTGGGATTACAGGCACACATCACCACGCCCAGCTAATTTTTGTATTTTTAGTAGAGATGGGATTTCACCATATTGGCCAGGCTGGTCTCAAATTCCTGACATCAAGTGATCCGCCTGCCTCAGCTTCCCAAAGTGCTGGGATTACAGGCGTGAGCCACCATACCTGGCCGAAATTAGGTAAATTATTAATACCTCTGAGCGTGAAGGTTCTTGAACAGAAAGGAGAAAGCAGTAATCTGGCACAGCAGGAGAAGGAGCACCGTTTGGAGCAGAAGGAGGGAAGGAGGAGGCATTTCTGTTGATTCACACTATTTTCCATGAGAGTTTTAAGGGAGGCTCAGTGCTGGTTAGAGACCTCTCTACCCACTGAACATGGGTGTGTCCTTCGGGTTCAGTAGAGTAACCTCTTTAGCCTCTTATACCTAACGGGGGGAAGGGGAATCCCCAAAGTACTCGGTTTATAACCTCCCAGAGTCATGTAGCAGGACTACACACACTGCTGCAATCTTTAGGGAAAAGCAGAAGAAGAATGCAGAAGAGGAGTTTTGGACTCACTCTCTAGGGTCCATGAAAGGGCGGTGAAGGCTCTGCTTCCATCTCCATGCTCCTGGCCTTCCAGCCCTGGGGGAAAATGGCATCGACCACACAGCGGACCCCATCTGGCAAGTGGTGACTTAGGAGACAGGCAGTGCTCCATGTTGGCTCTGGGGTTGCTTGTCCAAATTCAGCCCCCAGAGGTGATGGAGACCTGCATCAATCCTAGAATGAAGCCAGTCCTCTGGAGTTGTCAGGGCTGTGGGATGTTAGTGCTGGGACCCATCTTATGTCCTGAGGGCCAATTCCAATACTGTGCAGCGACCATGTCGTTGGGGCCATTACCTGACATCTTGCTTAGTGCCTTTCCACAATATCTCTATGTTGAGCTTTGAAAGGGTGCACAGCGGTACGGGGATGTGGCCAGCGGTCCACCGGGAGGCCTCCGGGAGGGCTCGGATTTGGGTGCCAAAGAAAGCACAGGCACTTGGCAACCTGTCCTCAGGGCCGTCCTGCTGCAGACCCTGTCTCAGAGACTTCCACTGACTTCAGTGCCTGCACTTGGAACCACACTTCCTGGGCGCAGATCCTGGCTTTGCTCCTCACCAACTGTGTGACCTGTGACAATTTATAAAATTTCTGTGTCCTCGTTTCTTCTTTTAGAAGGGAGAAAGTGTGGTATCTACTTCCTAAGTCATTGTGAGAATTACGTGAGTTAGTGCTTGTGAAGCGTCTGGAGCTTTTCTGGGCACTTAGTCTGTGTTCGGTAAGTGTTCGCTATTAGCAGGGTTTTGGTAGTAAGGTAAGGTTTATCTGGGTACATATTCTGTGCCAGGATGTTAACATGGTAGATTGGTGAAACCTAAATAATAAGCCATAGTCTGGGGTCCGCTCCCTGAAGGTATATGTTTTATCTGGGATTTTACATGCTCTGTTCTTTTAACAGCTTTATTGAGATGTATTCACATAGCAACACATGCCCCATTTGGAGAGTGGGAAATATTCTAAATCTGGAATTCTGGCTAAGACTGAAATAATAAGACCATTATTGGATATGTAAATCTAAAAATAGTGCAAAAATAGTCAGTCTAAAATAATGTAAAAATATATTATTTCCCTCAGTTAGACCTAAGTCTGGTTATTTTGATATATAACTCAACTTTTGAAAGTAATAGGAATTCTATAGCAGGCACTAGCTCAAATTAAACATTTTGCAATAATTCTGTTATTTTGGCTCATGCCTCTCCTATGAAGGTATTTAAATAATTCTCTCTTTCTTTTTTTTTTTTGAGATGGAGTTTTGATTTGTTGCCCAGGCTGGAGTGCACTGGCGCAATCTCCTTTCACTGCAACCTCCACCTCCCAAGTTGAAGCAATTCTCATGCCTCAGCCTCTTGAATAGCTAGGACTGCAGGCTCCTGCCACCATGCCCAGATGATTTTTATGTTTTTTTTAGTAGAGATTGGGTTTTGCCATGTTGGCCAGGCTGGTCTCGAATGCTTGACCTCAGGTGATCTGCCTGCCTTGGCCTCCCAAAGTGCTGGGATTACAGGCGTGAGCCACTGCGCCTGGCCTAATTAATTCTTAGTGCATGCAGCAGAATAAAATTATATCACTCTACTGATTATTGTTTACAAAAGACTCAGTAAAACTATTATAAAACAACGTTTTTATTACTGAGCGTGAGTATTCGCTTTCTTCAGCGGCTTTTGCTTCCAGCACTGAGTTCGTGTTAGGCAGACATCAATTTCACTGTTCACTCCCGGCTTACTGCCGCAAACACTGCTGGCCTTGTCTTTTCTCGGGACTCTAATTTCTACCATTAGAATGTCGCAGCCGTCCTCCTTTGATTGTTTATTGTTTGTACCTACTGGGCTTAGACATAATACTCCCAGATCACACGCACATAGTATAATTTTTCTGGCAAAATGCCATGTCTCATTCTTCCATACTAATTCATTTTAAGGTTGATACCCCTCATGAAGATCTAAAAACATTTGCTCTTTGGGAGAAGAAAACCCTAAACTTAATGTCTCACGACTCGATCCCTTGGTCTTATCCTTGTGTAAACTGCATGAAACCCAACTTCCCAGTGCAGTGCCTCCCACTCACGCCCCGCCCACTGCTGCTGCTGTCTCTCTGGATGCTAGAATTTTCTATAAGCTTCCTGGGTGCTCAGTCAGCCAGTGAAGGGCGAAGTTCCCACTAGTCTCATTGCTCTGACAGCAAGTGGGTTGTTCCTTTTAAGGCCAGTTAGAGTGGCAGTTTTGAGTCTCCAGGAAGTTCAAAAGTGCTCTTAAAACCTGAAGTATGGCCAGATGTGGTGGCTCACACCTGGAATCCCAGCACTTTGGGAGGCTGAGGTGGGTGGATCGTGAGGTCAAGAGATTGAGATCAGCCTGGCCAGCATGGTGAAACCCCATTTCTACTAAAAATACAAGAATTAGCTGGGCATGGTGGTGGGTGCCTGTGGTCCCAGCTACTCAGGATGCTGAGGCAGAAGAATTGCTTGAACCCAGGAGGCAGAGGTTGCAGTGAGTTGAGATCGCACCACTGCACTCCAGCCTGGTGACAGAGGGAGATTCTGTCTCAAACAAACAAACAAACACCAAAAAAAAAAACTGAAGTATGCGACTGATTACGTCTTATGAAGTTCTGACTAAAATGTAAAAATATATCAGTAAGATCAAAGTTTACCTGTTACACTTCATATAGATTTCCTTATAAGTGAATGATGCTATTCTCCTAAAAACTTGAAAGTATTTTAAATATTATTTTAAAACTTCCTTTTCTTTAACTTCATGTCCAAGGATTTAATTCTCTTGTCATGCTATTATTATAATAAGCCTCTAATTATCAGAATAGCTAGGGTATGACATTTTTGATGATCTATTAACTAGTTTTATTAGAAAGCTTAAAGCGTCCTAAACTATCAAGCACAATTCAAATGTTAGGTATTATTGTTATTGTTGTTATAAATTGAATATTGTGAGAAAATGAAGGTAAATAATATTTGCTTTCAGTTGGATTTTCAAACTGAAAATAAATTGGGGTAATGCATGTTTAACATTAAAAAGATATAAGACACGTGAACCCCCAAAATCTGAGACAGGTCTCAGTTAATTTAGAAGTTGATTTTGCCAAGGTTGATGGCATGCACCCATGATCTAGCCTCAGGGGGCCCTGATGGCATCTGCCCAAGGTGGGCAGAGCACAGTCTGGTTTTACACATTCTAGGGAGACATGAGATGTCAGCCTCTGTTGAACAGTGGTTCGGTCTGGGAAGGCAAGAGAGCTCAATGCGAAGGCGGAAGATTTGAAGCTGGGAGGGGACTTCCAGGGCTGCTTCTCCCACCCTCACCCAAACAACTTGCCACTGTGAATTCCCGACATTTGACACAGATCTCAGTTAATTTAGAAAGTGGGTTTTGCCAAGGTTGAGGACACACCCATGACAACCTCAGGAAGTCCTGGCGACATGTTCCCAAGGTGATCGGGCACAGCTTGGTTTTATACATTTTAGGGAGATGTGAGACATCAATCAACATACGTAAGCAGTACAAAATAAACTTTCTAAATATATGTAAGCACTACATGACAACTCGAAGCACGGAGGGGGCCGCCACGTCACAAACAGTTGCATTCTTTTGAATTTCTGATCAGCCTTTCCAAGGAGGCAATCAGAATATGCATCTATCTCAGTGAGCAGAGGGGTGACTTTGAATAGAACGGGGGGCAGATTTGGCCTGAGCAGTTCCAGCTTGAATTTTCCCTTTAGCTCAGTGCTTTTGGGACCCATGATAATCTCCTTTGATGCTACTTGTTTTGGGAATGTCCTCACTCCCCTGAAACTCTTGATTCTACACACGTGATCTTAATGGGACTGCTGGGCTCCCCCTGCATCCCACCCAGCCGCCCACAGCTGGCTGGTCCAGGGTGGCTTCTCCTGGGACTTTCTGAAGCAGAGCCAAAGAGGAGCCCATGCCCGACCGCAGGCTGTGGGTGTGAGGCCACCGTGCAGCCTCGTTCCGGCCCATGAAGGAAGCCAGCTGCTCTGCATGAAGGGAGCTGACGAACGTAGAGGAGATTCCTGGTGGGTCAAGGCCTGGCCCAGCTATCCTTGAGGGCAGCTGCATCTCTGGCCTTCTTACATCTGGCTGCTCAATCCCCACCCACTTTTTTTTTCCTTTTCAGATTCCAGGGATTGTTAAATTTCCTTTATGCCTAAGCTTGCTTGAGTTGGGTTTCTGACACCAGAAGCTAAAAAATGTCTGGCAGCTGCGTAGTCTTGAGTTCTGGAAGGTGAGCAGCAGAAACCTGTCCACGTTGCTACCATGTGTCACAGCCTTGGAGGCCTCCCCCAACTCCCCTGGAGCTGGAGTCGCAGGGCGAGGGCACCCACCGATTATAGGTTGAAATGTGTCCCTTAAAATTTCACATGTTGAAGTCCTAACCCCCGGTACCTCAGAATCTGACCCTATTTGGGATAGGGCCTTTACAGAGGCAATCCAATCACAATGTGGTCATTAGGCTGGGCCCTAAGCCAGTCTGACTTACCCTTATCAGAAGAGGAAATGTAGCTATGGAGAGAGACGTGCATGCAGGGAGAAGGCCTGTGACGACAGAGCAGATGTCCAGGAGATGCTTCCGCACGCCAGTGAGCACCAAAGGTTGCCAGCAGCTGCCAGAAGTAGGGAGAGAGGCCAGGAACAGCTTCTTTCTCCCTGCCCTCAGATGGAACCAGCCCCTGGGCCCCTTCACCTCGGACTTCCAGCCTCCACAGCTGTGTCTACGCCTCCCCGTGGATGGTTCCTCATTATGGCAGCCCTGGGAAAGAACATGTCGCCATCCCCATCAAGTGGGCACTGAGAGCACCAGCGTGGCGAGGGAGGCCAGCCCTTCCGTCTGCAGCCACAGGAGGACGGTGCCCTGAGGACCGTGGCAGCGCCTGGGCTGCTGACAGCAGGCTTCACACACAGGCTTCCTCCAGATCCATTTTCCATGATCCGATTCGAACACTTGAGTTCTCTCTGACTAGACCAGAGCCTCCAGGCTTTAACAAAACTGAGTAAATGATTTTCAGCAACTGAGTTACTCTCACAGGTATAGAGGATTTAACAGAATTGGGTGTGAAGCGTAAATATGGATCCAGGATGTCCTTGTTGGAGTAGCACAGCTCGTGCGGTGTCACCGCCTTGGGGGCTGATCTCTTGGGCCACGTGTGCTACTTACTGTGCTACTGAAGTGAGGGGTGGGAGAGGACTTGGCGATCACCCGTGTCCCTCATCTTATAGACCCGTCACGGAGGGTCTGGGCACTGACTGCCCGAGTTCCCTCTGCCATCACAGAGCAGGACAATCCACTCGGCAGCTTCTGCTCCTCCCCGTCCCAGGGCACCCCGCCACCCGCCCAGCGTTGCGGCCCATCAGGCCATCCAGTCTCAGACTGAGATCCTTTCCTGTAAGGCTTCATGCAAACACCTCCATATCTGTGGGGTCAAGCCCTCAGCTCCAGATCTCTGAGCCTCTGAATGCATAATCTGGTTGTGCATTTTGATTAGATCGATCAAAGCACAGCAGGACTCGCCTTTAAGTTCTCAGGTGACGGCAGCGTTATCAAAGCCCTTCTTGGGCTTATTTCTATTTCCAGTTCCTGGGGAAGAGGAAAAAAAAGGGATGATATATAACACTGAGCAATCATTTACGTATGTAATCTCATTTCATCCTCATAAGCTGCTGTAACCAAGTCCCATAGACTAGTTGGTGGAGTAATCACAGAAATTTACTCTCCTACGGTTCTGGAGTCCAAACGTCCAGAATCAAGGTGTCCTCAGGGCCTCGCTCCCGCTGACGGCTCTAGGGAGGGTCCTTCCTGCGTCCTCCAGCCTCTGGTGGTGGTTGGCAATCCTCTGTTCCTTCACGAATGGGCGCATCACTCCAGTCGCTGCCTCTGTCCTTGCCTGGCCTCCGTGTGTGTATCTGTCTGTGTCCCTCCTCTTCTCAGAAGCACACCCAGCATTGGACTCAGGGCCCATCCAAATCCAGCGTGACCTGTCTTAACTCACGCTTAACCGTATCCGCAATGATCGTGTTTCCACATAAGGTCACATTTGTGTATCCTTTTCGGGGGAATGCAGCAAACCTCCAACACTTACCCTGATTTCACAGACGACCAGGTCAACGTTTAGAGCGGCTAAGCCGTTTTTCACGTGTTAGTTTGTGTTGCGGATGCAGCATTTCTCCTCAGCCCTTTTGGGGCTGCTAGATGAGCCGGATGAATCCACTGACAGCGGCAGGTTCACAGGAGAAAAGTGTGGAGGTTTTATTAAGTAACTTTTGCATGGACATGGGAGTCCTCGCAACAAAAATGGAGACCCAAAGAAGCAGGCGGGGCCACAGACTTAGGCACTAGCTTGGACAAAGAGTCATACATGTGAAAACACAGCCAGACAAAGGGGCTTGGGTGGGGCTGTTAACTGGGGACAGATGAAGGGAAGCGCGGGCTTCACCGGGTTTGCTTACAGAGCACTCACTCCCCGGCTTTGACTTTGATGAGAATGTCTTCCTTTGTCCTGGCACAGGGAGGGCGTCTTTCACGCAGGGTTTCATCTCTTGTTTACGGTAATAAACAGGAAGGTCAGGGTCCCCTTCTTGCACCTGCTCTTTTTCTTTCTTTCTTTTTTTTTTTTTTTTTCAGGAAAACGTGTACTTTATCAAACGCCCTTGTAGAAAAGTGTGTGAGGATAAAGGGCTGAAACAGGACCGGCTCGGGGGCAGGGTGAGGAGTGGAAGGCGGAGTACGTGGGAAAGAGTACAGTACAGTTTCCCACGTACAGTACAGGAGAAATGCAGGACAGTATTCTACCATCCTGCATTCTTAAGAGGGCGGAGCTGGGGTTCAAAGCCAATTCTGCTCGCTTGGGAGCCTGTGTCCCTCTCACAGGGCTGTGCAGCTACCTGGGGCCCCTGGCGCGACCCCCCTGCGCTGCTGTGGTTCGCCTTTGGTCATGCAGTGCGTGAGTCAGAGTCCCCCCAGGCAACTCCTTGATCTTTGATAGACTTGCAAAGTCAGTATTGGGATGATGATCAGCAGAATGGTCACGATGATGCCAAAAATCAGGGCCCAGATGTTCAGGCACTTGGCGGTGGAGGCGTAGGCCTGGGCCCCAGTCAGATCGCCAACCATCTTCCTGTCCCTAGACTTCACGGAGTAGGTGAACGCTATGAAGCCCAGGCAGCAGGAGTTCACGAAGAGGGTGTTGAACAGGGACCAGACGACGTGGTCGGGCACGGAGGTCTCGCTGCGGATATGGATCACGGTGGATGTCGGGGGAGCAGGGTTGTGGGGCGCCCCCAGCGCAGCCACCTCGTGCTCCTGCTTCAGCATCTCATCACTGGGGGATGGCGGGGGATGGCGGGTGTTGGCGGGCGTGAAGAAGCTTTGGACAGTGTGGTTCACGGTGTCCAGGGAAGACCAGCCGTGGTTGGGTTGCTGGGATGGTTCTCCTTTTTTAAGCACCTTGAGCTCAGAAGAACCCTTATGCCAAAGTGGCATATATTGGGGTGGCCTGTTCTACTGTCCTGCATTTTTAAGAGGACAGAACCAGGGTTCAAAGCCAATTCTGCTCGCTTGGAAGCCTGTGTCCCTCTTGCAGGGCTGTGCAGCTACCTGGGGCCCCTGGCACAACCCCTCTGCACCGCTGTGGTTCACCTTTGGTTGTGCAGTGCAGAGTCAGAGTTCCCCCCAGGCAGCCTAGGGCCATACCCACAGTGTTTAGGAGGAGAAGCGCCAATCCCTCCTCCCTTTGTGGGAGAGCGATGCCCAAGCGGGAGCCCTGGCTGGGGGGATGCAGCTCGTCCCACGTGGCCCGGGGCACTGCCCGCAGGGGCTGAGTGGAAGGACAGATTCTGCAAACCACAGTCCAGCCAGGGCCACAAAAAAGGACGGGGCACTTCAGACACCACACACGTTCAGAAACAGAACAGACGGGACCCAGGTCATGGCATTGCCGCTCTGTCTCCTGCCCGTATATTCCAGTGGGCACACAGGGGGATTTTATGTCCTTTGAACAGAAAGAAAAGCTGTTTGAGGAAATAAAAGAACAAAAGGAGATTGTGAAATCTAAGTCTTTTATTTCGTTGTGTGCGATGTTTGACAAAGTAGGAGAGGAACATGAAGAGCCTCTGTGCGACACGTTAGAAACGTCTTAGCCAAACGGGTCTGAGTCGTCCTTCCCAGATGCCCTCCCGGGAAAGGTGGCAGCAAAATCATTTTTATCCCAAATAACTAAGGAAGCCGAGGTTTTGTGATGGGCGTCCCACCTCCTTTTCTGTTCTTTGTAGCAGTCGTCTGAGCAATTTACACACACTGCATCGCAACATTCCCCTCTCATGAACTGAAAAACATTTATTTTTTATTTTTTTTTGCATGGATTTTGGCTAAATCAAGCACTCTTCACACCAGGCACATAAGAAGGACATAAGGAGGCTGATCCGCTGGAGTTTAATGAATGAAGAAATGGTGGCTTCTGCCCATGCTCCACACCCCAGCCCCCAGCCCCAGGGAGAACACACAAGCAGCAGTGCCCCGTACCACCCAGGGTAGAATGCAGCCATGGCAGGGTAAGAGGCTCCTGCGGGAAGGAGAGCCCAAGGCGCCGGGCGGAGCTGCACCCCACTAGCCTTCATCTGGACAGTCTCTAAGGGGCTCCCTCCTTGGGTCCATCCTGCCTGGTTCACATCTCTTCTTCCCGAGGATGGGGGCTTCCTCCTTCATAGTCTGGCTGGGGAAGTGAGAGAGCCATAACCCTTGCGTACATAACTTAGTTGTTGGGAGACAAGATGATTTTACAAAATATGTTGCTTTTTCCAAATGACTTTGTTGCAAAGCCCCCCTTCTTTTTCAAGAGGTGGGGTCTCACCCTGTCACCCAGGCTGGAGGGCAGTGGCACCATCACAGCTCACTGCAGTTTCAACTTCTGGCCTCAAGCCATCCTCCTGTCTCAGCCTCCAGAGTAACTGGGACTACAGGTGCCTGTGATACCAGGCGCAGCTAAGTTTTAACATTTTTGTAGAGATGGGGTCTTGCTATGTTGCCCAGGCTGGTCTTAAACTCTTGGCCTCAAGCAGTCCTCCCTCCTGGCCTCCCAAAGTTCTGGGGTTACAGGTGTGAGCCACCACAACCAGCCTAATTTATGAATTTCCCCCAACATATCGCTGGCATGACTTTTCCCTCTCTCCTAGGGAGAAGATGGTGATAATAACAGTCGCTAACATTGCTGCGCTCTGTGCCAGGTACGCGCTGAGTGCTGTGTATCCGCTACTCCATTTTTATCCTTGAAAAAAGATTTTAAGGAATGGAATGTACGTATCCTTCTTTCACAGATGAGAAAACAGAGCCACAGAGAGATTCAGTTACTTATTTAAAGTCTCACAGTTAATAAGGACTCCAGGCTTTAAGCTCTTCACCTCCACTAGGCTGCTGATGCAGCAGACTTCCCAGTTTTTCTTATCCTCATCACCCAAGGTGAAATAATTACAAATGAACTTTTAGAAGGTGGCTACAGTCTTGGGGTTTCCAGTAGTTTCCAGTATGGCTTGTCAACTTGCTGGTCACCACCCGTAACCTCCCCACCCCAATCTGGGGCACTGCTGCTTGTGTGTTCTCCCTGGGGCTGGGGGCTGGGGTATGGAGCATGGGCAGAAGCCACCATTTCTTCATTCATTAAACTCCAACGGATCAGCCTCCTTATGTCCTTCTTCTGCCTTTGCCCTGTGGCTTGAGAAGGCTCCCTCCAGCAGGTCACCTGGACCACAGTCCATCCTGTTCCCACCCGCAGCTCGCTGTCAGAGCGCTGCTGAGTCCTGGGCCTGCCACCCTCTCACAGGCAGCCTGAGTACTTCACGGGGGCCCCGTTGTCTTCTTTTCCCGCCCTGTCCTGCCTCAGCAGGGTCCAGGAGCCACTTCCTGCCAGGCCAGCCGCGGTGGCTGAATCTGCTCTCCCCTGAGCCACCAGGGCACCTGAGCAACATCCAGACACCTGAGGCCTCAGGGCACCACAGCTGTGCTGGGCGCCGTGCGTCTGTGCCACCTCTGTTGTCTGAGCTCTGAGGGGCACAGGGCACAGCCCATCTGTGTGGACGTGCTGCTCCCTAGGACCTAGGATTTGGATGTGAAGACCAGGACCTGGAGGTGGCTCTTGGAGCTGGCCACGTCATCCATGTGGACCCTCCTTTGGGGACACCCTCTTTTCCTGTTTCCTCTCTCTTCCTGCTCATCCTCTTCTAGCTCCGAGTCCCATAAACAGCTCCTGTTCCAACCTCATGCCCTTCTGCCTGAAGCCTGAGCAGTGGACCCAGGCCCCATCATGGCCTGACCTGCAGGCTCTGGCATTGTCCCAGCACACTGTATCAGGGAGCTGGATGTCCCACACCAGGCAAGGCCCCAGTGGCTGAGCATGGGCCTGTCCCCACCCACCACCTGATTGCTCTCCTTCCCTCTACCTGAGCCTGGACAGTCCAGGAAACAGGGGGACTGTGCCACTGCCCCCACCCTGGCCGTGCCTCCTCAGCCTCCTGGCTCTGACTGTTGCGGGCAAAACTAGGATGCGTGTCGTCCAGGATTTCCAGGTCATTCTCTGCGTCCAGCTGACTTATGCCGCTGGCTGACAATCCCAGGAAGCTCCTGGGGGTCATGGTGCTGAGCCTAGGTCCTTGGGCTCAGGGAAGGAAGCTGGGTTAATCTCCTGTGAGCTCCATGCCCAGGGCACAGGGAATTGGCACAGAGGTCAGCCTCTGGATCATTGGCTTGGCAGGGATTTCCGGGTTCATGTTCTGCCCTCTGTTTAATGTCCCTTTCAGCTCCTCGTTATGCAAAACACAGGAGCCAGACCCCCCTTCACAGAAACAGGAGGTTACAGGTATGCAGCAGGCAGCTTCCCTCTATACCGGCTTCTCCAAACAGGAGGGGAGGAGCGTTGCCAGGAATAGGGTACACAGCACGGCTTTTGGAGAAAATACATTTAAAAAACTCTTTCTCAAATTAAAATATATCTTTTAAAGGGTTTTAGAAAAATTAAGTTTCTTATGGAGGAAAAACATCGTGGGAATGTTTCATAGTCCGTTTTAGATTTCTAACGCTCTTAGGTCTTGGAGATTTTGTGCTCACTTTGGTTTTGTGTTTTTCTCTGATAAATCCAGTGGTGAACAAAATATTTCCTTTGGGAGAGTGTGGGAATGATTTCAAACTTCCAGCATTTCAAGTAATAAACACTTTAAGAGTATATCAATTGCTTCACTTTTCCTATTACATGCATGTCACTTTACACGCTGGCCATATCCCTTTTGTGTAAAATATCACGTAAGTTTAGCTGAATTCCCTCCCTCTCCAAAGAGTGAATTCTCCCTTTTCCATGCTGCCTGTCCCTGTGCAAAGGTCGGCTCTGATACTCGTAATTAATTAATTGTGCTTCCCGTTCATCTATTCTTGAGGACAAGGATTGAGTCTTTTTTCAATTTTGTGGTCTCGTTATCTAGCACAAAGTCTTATGGAATGCAAACTCTAGTACTTAAATATTTATTGACTCTCTGGGGGCTATGCACAAACTTTTTTTAACTGAACTTACTAGGGGATATCGAAATGTAGATAAATACTATATAAAATAAATCTTAAAGAGACAGATGTCTTTAAAAAGATATTCTAAAGAAACAATGGTCTTAAAAGAATGCCTTTATAGTGTAAATAATGACCAACTTGGTAAACATCCTGAATCTGGGTGGGTCAATTCGTTACGGTGGTGTCGGTGGCCCTCTAGTGGCCGTGAAGGGGTAAGCAGTCGTTTAGGCTCAGAAGACCCTAAATTTCTGTTATAGTAGCTGAGAACCAGGAAGGAGCCTTCTCACCCACCCTGCAGAGGGAACTAGTTTGGAGACGGAACAAAACGACAAAAGACAAACAGAATCAACGCAGCGATACCTGGTTCTTTCATATGGAATCCTTAATATTCTTCCTCTATTTATGAAAACAAACGGAAGAGCCAAAGCCTCAGGTGCAGGCAAATGAAGGCTAGGGCTCCCTCCTTTGATGAAACACATTGATCTAACATTCTGAGCATGTTTGCGGCCATTTACTGAAAAGTTAAACGCATGGCAGGAAGGAATAGAGTAACTTCTGTCTTCTCTATTTTCATTACTCATCTTTCCTTTGGATCAATGGAAGTTGTAAAGATAAGCTGTATTACTCTGTGTGTTTCGGAATACCATGAACATTTTTGATTCCATTCCCCATTTTTGGTATCGTGGAATGATTCTGCTATTCTAAGCAGCATATAAACCTGGATTTGGGAAAGTTGTTTGTATACCTGGATTCCTTTACAGGGTACTACTCAGCAATGGGTCATTTTCTTTCAGGGTCGTGGGACGGAGGAACACAAGAGAGGGGCTCACTTTTGGCACCCAGTTTAAAGGAGGTGACAAAAAGTCATTAAGATAAATTACACATACACACGTGTATATATGTATTTGGAGACAGTCTCACTCTGTTGCCCAGGCTGGGTGCGGTGGTGCAATCTCGGCTCACTGCAACCTGTCTCCTAGAGCTCAAGATATTCTCCTGACTCAGCCTCCAGAGTAGCTGGAATGACAGGCATGCACCACTATACCTGGCTAATTTTTGTGTTCTTAGTAGTGACGGGGTTTCACCATGTTGGCCAGGCTAGTCTCGAACCCCTGACCTTAAGTGATCCAGTTGCATTTGCCTCCCAAAATGCTGGGATTACAGGCGTAAGCCACGATACTTGGCCTAGATAAATAATATTTTAAAGAAATTGTTAAAAAAAATCAAAATCCATGCAAAATATCCAGGATCAACAAAATGTCAACACTTCTAGTGAAGACAGGATCAGAGGTACTGGTTTTTCCCTTTGCTCCAGTCTCCACTGTGGTCTGGCATGGCACTGTTTTCTCTGCCCAAAACGAGCTTGTTAAGAGAGCAGCGTCAGGCAGGCATGGTTGCTTACACCTGTGATTCCAGCACTTTGAGAAGCTGGGGTGAGAGGATTGCTTGAGACCAGGAGTTTAAGACCAGCCTGAGCAACAGAGTGAGACCCCATCTCTACAAAAAAAAAAAAAAAAAAAAAACCCAAACAAAACAAAAAACTAGCTGGGCGTGGTAGTGCATACTAGTAGTCCAGCTACTTGGGAGGCTGGGAGATCGAGGCATCAGTGAGCTGAGATGGCACCACTGCACTCCAACCCAAGTGACAGAGCAAGACCCTGTCTCAAAAAAAAAAAAAAAAAAAAGACAGAGAGAGAGAGAGAGAGCAGTGCTACTGCATGGGTCAGAGCCTCTGTAGTTAGGGCACCTGGATTTCTAGCAGTGCCTCTGTGTGAGTCAGAGCCCAGCCTCTGTAGCTGGGGAAGCTCGATTTCTAGCGGTACCCCTGCATGCTCTGTGTGGGTCAGAGCCCAGCCTCTGTAGCTGGGGAAGCTGGATTTCTAGCGGTACCTCTGCATGCTCTGTGTGAGTCAGAGCCTAGCCTCTGTAGCTGGGGCACCTGAATTTTGGAACAGATGCTACTATTGCTTACTCAGGAACCTGATTCTTGGAAAAGTTCATACCTTGTCTCATCATCATTGTGAATCCTTAGAAGAAGAGAGTCGTTCCTGGCTGGGTCAGGCAGATGAGATGAAAGGAGGAGGAGGGATTCTTAGTGTGAAAGACTCAACCCACTACTATTAGCCTTGAAGACGGAGGAAGGAGACCATGAACCCAGGAGCTGGCAGCCTATAGAAGTTGGGAATGGCTCCAGATGACGACCAGTGAGAAAGCAGTGACCTCAGTCCTACAACCTCGAGGAACTGTATTCACCTGTAACCCAAATGAGCAAGGAAACAGATCCTTCCCAAGAGCCTGCAGAGGCTTTCTCAGGCCTGTGGACACCTTGATTCCTTTCCTTTTTGATCTTCTCCGCTTCTCATTCTACCATCTTCCTCAGTAGTCCCAGCCACTCCCCAGGTGTTAATATTGATATGCCACTGCCAAATATTTTTGAAAGAAAAGATTTTCCAAGTCTTTGTCTAATCTATGTATTGATCTTAATTCCAAATCTTTTTGAGAGAAAAGATTTTCCAAGTCTTTGTCCAATCTACATAGTGTTCTTAATTCAACATTTCCGTCTCAATATTCCACAAGTGTCTCAATATATCCAAAGTAGAATGCATTATAGAATGAGTGCTACTGCTAAAAATCTACATCAGCACAAATATAGGATTGTAATTACCCTACATGAAAAGGGTAACAAATAATTAACAACTTGAGGTGGGAGATGGAACTCAACTCTGGAGGTGGGGCTTAGACATCCGACCAAATTGAGGACTAGCTGAAACAGAGACGGGTGGAAACAGCTCTCCTAAGACACGCCCACCAGTGTGCCATGTCAGTTTGACATTGTCATGCCGCAGTCAGAAGTTACCACCCCTTTCCACAGCAATGACCCAACAACTAGAAAGTTGCCACCCTTTTCCTAGAAATTTCTGCATAATCTGCTCCTTAATTTGCATATAATTAAAAGCGGGTATAAATGTGATTGCAGGCCTGCCCCTGAGCTTCTGCTCTGGACACCTTCCCTATGGGGTCACCCTGCTCTGCAGTGAGCAGGACCTCTGCTGCTGTGCAGCCACTTCAGTAAACGTTGCTGTCTGACACCACAGCCTTGCCCTTGAATTTTTTCCCCCGTGAAGCCTAGAACCCTCCTGAGATAAGCCCCAGTTTTGGGCTCACCTACCCTGTATCAAATGACTGAGCTGATAAAAGTGAAGAAAAATATTAAATAACTATACTTTATAATAAAGGAAGAGATGAAACAATTAAAGTAATCATTGCAATACAAAAGTATGAATTGTCGTCAAAGTAGTTTTCCTGGAAGTATGGGTATTCCAGTATTTGAATTTATTCTTACACAATAGGAGAGTTGCCAGTCCAAATTTATTATTAGATTCCTGAAATAAGAACTCTGTGTACACTAGCACTGTTCTATTTTTAGTTTCTAAATTCTTGCTTTTAGTAACCTTTAATAACTCATGTGGTGCTCCATAAAACTGAAACTCTTTACAATATCACGTTACATACTCATAAGAAATGAGGATGAAGGTTGCATTATTAGGTCATTGAAAGGTCTCAAAGCCGAGAGCTCTTGGTCCATAACAGATGATGGATTCCACTGTGAGGATTAATGACCTTCTGAAAATAAATCTGAACGTGTGTTTCCTCTGTTAACAACTTCTTGTCTCCCAGAGGGAAAATCTGAACCCCTGCCTTAACACTAAGATGTGTAAGAACGTTCACCACGGTCTTCAGCCCACCCCCTGCCAGGCCCCGTCCGGCACTCTCTCTGTTATGCCTGATTGAATTTCAAGCCATGTTTCTGAAACTCTGGGGACTGACTGTGTTCATGGGACGGGTGTGTCCCTGAGGTAGAACTCTTACTCTAGTCACAGAGGACTCTGTCTATTTTCATTCCTAATTTGTTACAGTACAGATCCCTGTCATGTGGGACTGTGAGGCACTTCTATGAAAAATGATATTCTTGAGACCGGCCCTCTTCTTTCTCTCTTACTGCATTCTCTGTGTGTTTCTCTGTTCTTTGCGTCTCGGTCTGGTTTTGCTCCTTTGGTCTGCAGGTGTGGGAAGGGTTATGGGCTTCACTAGATCTTATCCCACAGGAAATTGCTCCTTTGGTCTGCAGGTGTGGGAAGGGTCATGGGCTTCACTAGATCTTATCCCACAGGAAATTGCTTCCAGGTCAGACCCACCTGATGAGCTCCCATTGTTGGGCAGAAATACAGATTCCCTGCCATGGAGACTGTGTTAGCTAGCCATCAGCTATTCCTTGTAGAAGAGCCAGAGGAATATCCAGTGACATTAGTCCTACAACCTCAAGGAACTGAATTCACCAAAACCCAACTGAGCAAGGAAACAGATCCTTCCCAAGAGCCTGCAGAGGGTTTCTCAGCCCTGTGGACACCTTGATTCCTTTCCTTTTTGATCTTCTCCTCTTGTCATTCTACCATCTCCCTCAGTAGTCCCAGACACTCCCCAGATGTTAATATTGGTATGCCACTTCCAGATCTTTTTGAAAGAAAAGGTTTTCCAAGTCTTTGTTCTTACTATAATATTTCTTTTTTTCCTCAAAATAATTCTGACTTTAGGTGAGAGGTTTTTTGACTACAATGAAGAGGCAGGGGAGTACATACTGTCTTTAAAATCTCTCCAGGGATTTTCAGTGCCAAGCTGGCAGAATAGAGGATGATGATGCTGCCTCCTCCTCTCAGGATTCCTCAGTCTGTGCTAAGGAGTAGGGAGTAGCCAGTGGAGCAAGAGAGCCAGGAACTGGAGGAAACACCTGCTGGTGGGTGGCGTCGGGAACAGAGCTGTGGCACAGCATGCAGCCTTGCTGTCTGCAGAGAAATCAAAACTGAAACAACCAATACGACTTTGTTCAAACAGCAGAAGACTGGCAAAGACCTCTGATAGGGACCAGGATATGTGTTTAGACAAAGCACTGTGAGGCAGCTGGTGACGGGAATGGGACGGCTTCTATGGAGCAATCTCCAATAACAATCCAAAGAAAAAAGCAAGGGGCAAGGAGGGGGTACAGTAAAGAAGGAGAAAGGAAGCCTTCTTGCTTGCCTTTGCATAGACGCCTCCTGGAGGAGAGAAACTGCTGATGGAAGCCATCCACGTGGAGAGGGGTGGTGGAGGGAACAGTAGTGAGTGTCACTTCCTGTCTCTCTGCCTCTTGGGGTAACCTCTGCACACTAATGCTGTGGCTGTGCTCAGTCTGAGAATCCTCGTCCTAGATTCTCCTATATTCTTTACACATCAGCCAAGGCAGTAGGAGATTTTATGTTGCTGAAAAATAGCTTTTAAAATTCTACCGTCTACATTTTTTCATATTTATTGCATACTAATTTGGCGTAGAATACTACACCCGATGTGAATATAGAATATGCATTGAATGAACAGCTGTCGCTTTGCTTTTACAGTCCCCATGTGTTAATGGTTTTTTCTCGTGAAAAGCTAGAGAAAACAAAGCATTTGTTTTATGTGCCTGTTAAAAGCCAAAATAATAGTAGTGTACGTATGCTTTGAAGTCTATGATAATGGCAACGTTCCTAGTATTTCATGCAACTTGTCAAATTGTAGCAGGCAAGGATGTAGATGGTAGTAAATTCAACACTGTGTGTCCCTGGTGTGGCAACTACCGCATTCCAGGGACACCTAGTGTAATAACCTACCCTGGGCTGGCATAACTGACTCCATTTTAGCTGTAAACTCCAACCTGGCTTACCCCTCCTTACCACAGCCCCTTTGGGTGCATAACTGGGTCACGCTGCACTTAGAAGCATTGAATCGTACTGTTGTTAACACTTGTAACCATTGTAACCTCATCCTGCTTCAAATACCTCCCCGCTGCTATTGTAAGAAAAAAGTTTCCCTTTGATCATTGTGTAGAAGGAGCCTGATCACCCTCCTTCTTGATAATTGTACGGAAGCCACCTGTGCCCACAGCCCCTTCCTCTAACCTGCTTTTCTGCTTCTGTAAAATTCCACTTCACCTAGGTACTCCCCTCTGCTACCTAAATCCAGGTATACAAGATAATTAGGCCCCTTCCTCGGGGGCTGAGAGAATTTTGAGTGTTAGCCGTCTCTCGGTCGCTGGCTAATTAATAAAGGACTCTTAATTTGGAACTCAGAGCATGGCGCGTTCCTTCTAACTCGCTCGGTTACGACACTACTAGCTTTAAATATGTTCCCTTTTTCTGACATTTTATTTATCTCCAAGAAGTTATTCAATAATACATTTTTCCCCTCGTTTTCTTCTCTAACAGCTTTCAGTTTTTTATTTTCTGATTCTAAGTTTTATTTTCTGACATCTGAAATGTATTTTGTCTTAGAAATAGTGACATAAAAATAGGCAAGAAGCATCTAAATTTTAACATCATCTAATTATCATTTTGATGAAAATTATACAATTATAAGCAATTGCTACATTTATGCATTATTATGTAATATATCAAACGTATTTATATGCAATTCTTACATTGTGAGTTGTCATGGCAAACAAATACATTATTGCACAATAATAATAAACATCACAGTGAAAGAAACAGAAGGCTTAAATTGTCATCTCAGCAATACTATTCTGGTAAATACCCATGAAGAATACAATGGCAAACATTAACTTTATCCAGTGATCTAATAGCAATAAGAATTCCTTTTTATTTTTTATTTTTGTTTTTGAGAGACGGAGTCTTGCTCTGTTGCTCAGGCTGGAGTGCAGTGGCATGATCTCAGCTCACTGCAACCTGTGCCTCCCAGGTTCAAGTGATTCTCCTGTCTCAGCTTCTGAAATAGCTGGGATTACAGGCGTGTGCCACCACATCCAGCTAATTTTTGTACTTTTTAGTTGAGATGGAGGTTTCATTATGTGTTGGCCAGGCTGGTCTGGAGCTCCTGACCTCAGGTGATCCGCCCACCTCAGCTTCCCAAAGTGCTGGGATTACAGGCATGAGCCACTGTGCCCAGCCGGGGGTTCCTTTTTAAATTTTAAAATGTTTGCTGATCACTACGTCAGCTAGAATAGCAGCTCTTGTTTAGAAACATAGGCTATTTTAGATCTCATGATATCAATAAAACATTTTGATGATCATTAAAATATTTTGCTCATCAAATCTTTTGATTTGCAAAAGTTCTCTTTTGTGACTTAAAGTAGAATTTCTTTTTATATATGTATATATTATATACCAACCCTTTTAGAATAATATACTTTGTTTCCATCATCAGAAAGTTGTCAGAGTACATTAATTTTTCTTAGAACAACACATTTTACTGCCATCTGCCAGACAATTGTTATAAATATTTTTACATGTCCATCTTTGGGGTTAAGAAAATTATAATAAAAATATTAAAAATCATCATAATGACAAAGTGGCATGTAAGGGGCATGGTGCCTCCAGGTGTGGTGCCTGAGCATACACAGGGAGGTCACACGCCCTGCAGCCTGTGCCGGCGCACTGCGCGCCTGGCCCCAGCTCCCCGCCACCAGCCTTTGAACAGACCGCACCTCCCACCTGAAATGTCCTCTTCCCGCCCACTCACATTGCCCCGGCTTGTTCTTTCAGGCGCAGCTTGGCTAGCGGCACCCTCTTGGTGTTTCTTCACCCTGGGGAATGTTCTACACTCAGCGGTAACTGCCATGTCCTCCAATGTTGCCCCCATCATAATTCACAGTTTCCTCCATGACAGACACTGGCTCTTTCTATCCCCTGGGCTTAACTTGAAGCCTGGTGCGAAGTAGAAACTCCAAGTTTGTGGAACGAAGGAAGGAAGGAAATTTTAGCGTACGGCATCACTAGAAAGAGCTTTGCTTCTTATTGATGAATGGCTTTTATTATTATTTTCACCATTTATTGAGGATGTTGGTGTTCGGCCTCTTAGTCTTCTCCAATTGTGAAGTGTTTTTCATTTTGATTGTTAGAATTGCAATTATATGATTTTAAAAGTCATTGAAGGAAGACATTTTTGTTCTATGCCCTGTGCATGTACTCTCTTAAAAACTTGAGCCATCCTTCGAGTGTGAGGAAGAGCATGGACTGGGGAGATCAGCAAACCTGGGCTAGGAGCGAGAGTCTAAATTAGTGGAAAAGCTCCGGTTGGTATTTCTGTTGCTCCTTCTCTATTACGATGATGAGTTAAATAGCGTAGAATGATGACTTTGTAATTATTTCCACATCAAGAATTCTATAATCTTGGAAATAGAAGCATTATGTTTCCCTCCCATGACCCCAATTTTGGATGATTTTCAATTCACTCTTTGGGGTAGAGCATGTGTGTTTGTCTTAGATATTATTAGAGATGTGTGTGCGTGCATGTGTGTGTGCATGACAAACAGAGACACAGACAGAGACAGAGCATTTTTGCAGGTATGCATGCTAAAATTGTTGCTGGAGCAATCAGAAGAGTCCTGACAGGAGAGGTCATCCAGGGAAGGCACTTTTGAAACAGATTTGAAAGTTGGAATGATTTTTATGTTTAAAATGCAAAGGGGGTGATCGGCCTGACTGGAGGTCTGGTATTCTGGGGTGGAGACAGCACTCTCCTGCAGGGTGAGAGATGGCGCCTGAATGTGCTGGCTGGATCGTAGCTGGCTCCAAGACAGAGTACTGTGGGAAACAGACAAGTATGTCAGGGAGAAGGAGTTAGAGAATGTTAGAAGTTAGAGATAAAGGGTTGCAGTTTGACTTTGAGAGGCAATTTGGTACCACGGCATGTTTCTGAGCAGGGTAATAACATACTCAAAAGGAAAAGAAGCAAGTTGTTTGTATTGTGGGAGTTGCTGGAAAATGCTTAAATGAAGTTTATAGATTCAACTCTAACCACACTAAACACATTCAACACCTTAGGCTCAACAAATAATGGCTGTTTGAACCTCAGAGTAACCCTCAAAGGTAACTCCTTTTGTGGGAAATACTTTGTTCTGCTGTATTTGTTCTCAGAAGTAGGTTGAACAGTGGAAAATAACATATTGCAGAAAATTCAGTGGAACATGAAACAAAATGCTTGACTTGCCAGAGGCTGCATCACAAATCAGAACTGCAACTTAATTTTTACCTAACAAGAACCAATTAGGGACTCCTCACAGACAATAAGGAGGCAAACTGTGAATTTGCAAAGGAGGCTCTTGGACAAGTAGCTGGGCTGGTAATTAGGATGCTTCGCCATTCCTCTGAGTCGCTACCCAGGGGAGTCTGTCCAGGGATTTTAAATCTTTCCCAGAAGTGCAGCAGAGGGGCAGGCAGACTGCAGTTTCTTTAGTAACTTGTGTCTGACTTCATGATTTTAAGTAGGGAATGATGGTCTAATTTACACTTTAAAAGCATCCCTTCCAATGCTGTTTGGAGAACAGAGAGAGAGGGGAAAGAGAGGAGGCAGGACCAGGCAGGCAGGACCAGAGGTGCTTCCTCGCTGCAGGCAAAGGGTGCTGGTGGTTTGGCCCAGAGGGGTCACAGTGGAGATGTCAGAGGCATGTGAACCAGAGCAACGCCATCTTGGAGCTTGGTAAAATGAGGCTGAAACCTACTGGGCTGCATTCCCAGACAGTTAAGGCATTCTAAGTCACAGGATGAGATAGGAGGGCAGCACAAAATGCAGATCATAAAGACCTTGCTGATAAAACAGGTTGCAGTAAAGGAGCCGGCCAAAACCCACTAAAACCAAGATGGCCACGAGAGTGACCTCTGGTCGTCCTCACTGCTACACTCCTGCCAGCGCCACGACAGCCTACAGATGCCATGGCAATGTCAGGAAGTTACCCTACGTGGTCTAAAAGGGGGAGGCGTGAATAACCCACCGCTTGTTTAGCATATCATTAAAAAATAACCATTAAAATGAGCAACCAGCCCTTGGGGCTGCTCTGTCTATGGAGTAGCCATGCTTTCATTCCTTTACTTTCCTGATAATCTTGCTTTCACTTTGCACTGTGGACTGCCCTGAATTCTTTCTTGCGTGAGATCCAAGAACCCTCTCTTGGGGTCTGGATTGGGACCTCTTTCCTGTCACAGAGCTAATGGGAGGGGAAGAGATTTGGAAGGTACAGCTGGTAAAAGTTGTTGAAATGTTAGATCTGAAGTAGGAACAGGGAGGTTGGTGGTACCACTTATCAAGGTGGGGAAGCCGGAGGGGAAGCTGAGGGCTTGCGCAGGTGCAAGGAAAAGGCCACCTGGGGGCCAGGGGTGTTCAACAAGGAGGCTCCATCTTCCCTTTATCAACCATGTGTACAGTAAGGAACAGACAACATGGTGCCTGCCATGTAGAGAACTCATCTGCATAATAAAAGATTAAGGTGGGCTGGCCAGCTTCTTTGCATATTATGTAAATAGCACACCTGGTCCAACCAATCTTTGGGCCCTATCTAAATCAAGCCAGTCCATAAACCAACACCCCTGCTGCATTTTGACGGGGATCAGAAGTCCCACTTGGGAGCCCCTCTCTCTGCAAGAGAGAGCTATTTCTCTTTTCTCTTTCTTTCACCTATTAAACCTGTGCTGTTAAACTCATATCTTGTGTGTCCATGTCCTTGATTCCCTTGGTGTGAGACAACAAACTTCTGGTATTTCCCCCAGACAATGACACTGCTTCACTAGGTGCCCGAGGCCAGACCTAAAACATTCCAGATTACCCACATTTCCTGTCCCGCACAGGAAGGCATGTATTTTTCACCTTTCCCACCCCATCCTGGTTCTCATGGGCCTGAAAGGAACCCTAAACTACAACCCCCTTTGAGACCCTTAGAGAGTTTTCCAATGCATTTGGCAAAGGTGGGAGAGCAGCTGCTATTGTACCACCTGGGATACCAGTCAGACCTGCATTTTCCACCGTTTGTGTTACCGGAACTTTTAAAATTAATACCATGCCTCTGTATGATTATTAATACTGTTCTAGAATATATAAATCATAACGCAATGTAGAGGGGCTTTCTTCTTAAAGGAAACGGGGATGAGTCTTTGTGAATAGGGGAATCCTCCTGTGTTGCAAATCTTTTCTCCCTGTTGGCACATTTGTATTTCTTCAGAGAAGAACAGTGAATAGAAGAGGTAAATAAAGGAAACTAAATTGCCCTTTCAAGTCTGCCAGCTGTCAACACCCCGGAAGAGCTTTTTCCTCTTGTCCCAAGAATCCAGGCTCATAGGTATGTGCTAAAGAGTAATGAGGCAAATTAAGAAGGTCTTCCGAAATACTGCTGGTGAAATGTAGCCCATGATTGTTACTAAAGACTTACAAAAACTTAAAGCCATTTCCCCTCATTAAAAAACATGAGCAGTGAAACCTCCTACATTGGCTGTCTACAAACAAAAGGAAAGGACATTGCTAGATTTCTGTAAGACAAACAAGACCTTGTGGATTGACCTTATTAAGTCAGATGGCAGCTTTAGGGGGTGAGCCTGGAAGCTTTCTCTGAGGTGGTGGTGGTCAGCAGAGTGATTAAGGGAAATGGAAATGTACTAGCCCCCCAAAACCTCCCTCCCCACTGCCTTGTGCCTTGTAGATCACATTCTAAGCTCCTGTACTTTGGTTGAAGATCTGAACTTCCCAAACACACACACTTTGGGCTTCTTAAATGGAACTCTCAATCAACTGCAACAGAAATATGGCTAATGAGTAAGGTGGAACTTATTAAAGAGAAAGAGGCCTAATTACAGTTTGAAGACAGGTTTAAAAATTAAAGCAGATAAGTTGTAGTGGAAATAAAATAGAAATTTTAAATATTTTAATTACATTGCTTAAATTAAATTACTTAATTTCCATTTTAATTAACTTTAACATAATGTGACATTATGTTTTATGCTTTAAAAGGAATGTTTTTCTCTGATTTCCTCGGGAAATGTGGCCTAAGGAGAACGGTGGCCCTGCCTCCCTGGGTCCTGCACTCCCACTGCCTGGGTCATGATTCTCTCCAGCACCATTCTCCACCCCTCCAGACAGTGCTCTCGGAGGGAACGCATCCCATATATCGGGCCTCTCGATGATATCACAACAAAGGGACTGGCAAAGAAATTTCTGATGGTCTCATTGCAGTAACTTGAGCTTAAAAAGAAAATGACAACTTTAGTTTAGGTAAGGTCAGTTTTTGCAGGCCTGTGAATTTGTAAGGATGCTTGGGAATGAAAAGCTACTCTCAAATGTACCGAAAAGCAGTGTGACTGTATTAGGGCATGCCTCATTTTTATTGGTGTTAAAAAGTAGAGAAACGTTAGTGTACGCATGTGTTCATTCCTTTAAGTTCATGTCTATTATGAAGCACAAATGTGCTCCTGTTTCCTCTGTGTAAGATGAGGGCAGGGAGTAGAAGGGACTGAATCGCCCAGTGCAAGGAGAATCTGTGTGTAGAACAGGAAGGGCTGCTGGGCATGTGGAGGGGAGAGGAGAGGAGAGGTGGGGAGAGGTGGGGAAGAGATGGGAAGAGAAGAGAAGAGGTAGGGGGCAGATCGGGGAGAGGAAGGGAGAGGTAGGGGAGAGGAGGGGAGAAGATGGGGAGGGGGTGAGGCATGGTGGAGGACACGTGGGGAAGATGCAGGGGAGGAGGGGGAGAGTTGGAGGGAGCTGGTGCAGGAGGGAGGTGCAGCCCCCACGAGCCTGGGCACTCAGGATGCAGCACAGAGGCTCCAGTTGAGCCTTCTGGTTGATGGACCAGCTGATTGTCTTAAGCAGAAAGTCACCATGCAGACCGTCTCCTTGGAAAAAACCTTTCTAAGTTACCATAATAATTGTAATTGTAAGACTGGTTGCCTCGCTAGGAGTCAAATGGACACACCCTTCTCTCTCCGTGCCTGAAAACTACGACACCATTCTGAGTGCATTACTCAGCACCTGGCCTCTCCACGTGGGCTCCCCACACCTATTTCCACATTCCAATCTAATCCTGCACTCATCAGCAAACTATGCACTTGGCCCCGCCAAAATTTTTAAAATCCCGCCAAAGACCTGCCCTATGGCAGCTTGCCCCGTATGTCCTCAACCAGCCCACTTGCCAGTAGCCCAGCTTGGCTGCCAATGGCAGCTCACCTCGCCCGTGCCCAGTCCTTTCATAACCAATGAGACTACCTCCGGTTTGTTTCCCTTGCAGCCGATCAACTACCTCCACTCCCTATAAAACCCCGCTCCCCAAGAAGAGAAGCGTGACTTCTTTGGCCCCCTTCCTGGACCACAGAACCTCGCCCGGGAGCTGAATAAATTGGCTTTTAATTTCCTTACTCGGGTCTCCGTTTCCTCATTTAACTCGGCAAGAAACCTTACAGTAATGAGATTAGAATCAGGCACAGGTTGAGGTGTGAGAGCAGCTGAACCAAGCTCAGGAGCAACATTTTCCTGGGAGAAAGCTCCAGATGCATAAGCTAACCCTCACATACAGCAGACACTGTACCAGACCCCAGGGCTGGAGGGTCCTGCAGAACCCCTGCAAGGTGCCCCCCTGGAGAGCCCAGCCCGGCCCTGGGGAGGATGGCTCAGAAGCAGGTGCCAGGGCGTCTTCCCGTGGCCCCCAGCTGAGGCTCAGCAGCCCGGCGGCCACCCTTCCTTTCCCACCCTGGGTCGCCTTCCTCTCCTTTCCTGTCTTGCTTCTCAGCTCTTCCTGGTATTTGCTGGAATCACCTCCCCAGTGACCTGAGCGTCCGCTTCTGGAGGAGCTCACATGGAGGGCTGTGGCAACTGACAGGTGATATTGAAGAGCAGGAGGATGTCTGGCTTGGGCTTGAAGGGCATCGGCCAGCCCATGTGCTTGGAAGCACTGCCCGAGGTGAACCTACGAGGCCCCAAGCACAGCTGCTGTGTGCTGGCGGTGTCTCCTGATGTCTGTGCCTGTGACGATCATGGTGGCATGATTAGGTCAGATGGACCCGAAGAAAGTGAAAGACTGAAGGCCTTCAAGTGAAGCAGCGGGCAGCTCCTCGCCCAGAGCCCATGAGGAAGACGGTGATGGAGGGGCACTCGCAAAGCTCCTCATGAGGTCAGCCCTCCTGCAGGGGGACTGATGCTGAACAACTGTGCCGCCCCTGTTCAGTGGCTGCAGCGATGACAGTTTGCAGTGAGGCATTTTCCCTGGGCATGGGTCATGCACCGGGGACAGAAAGGAGATTTATATGAAATTAAGAGGAGAAATGGACAGAGCCTGGTGGACTGAGGCTGCCGCATTGCCGCAAGTCCTTCATCTGAAGAGTGTGAAGACGCTGGCCCTGCGGGGAACCACCGCTCTCTGATGGGCATCGTGCTCCACTTCCCGCCTTCTAATTTTTCAGTCTTTTTATGACTTTCTGCCATCTGGTCTCAAAAGCTGAAGAACATTTGTGTACAGATGAGAATTTTCCTCAAGCGAGGCAGAACAGATAGCAGGCTGTAAATATTTTATACTTTCCAGGATCATTTTCTTTCTGAATATTAAGAATTCACGCCAACATTTGATAATGGATCGCGGGAGGAATTCCGTGCTGAGTGGAACACTTGCCATGGACTAAGATCGAGAGAAAGAGCTCGAATAAACTCAGAGCTGAGATTTCACAGGGCTGCCACAGCCTTTCATTAGACGTGGTTGACTCACCTACCCAGTCACACACATTTTAAATGCCCCACACTGATTGCTTTTTTAAAAAAAAAATGTTTTAAAAACAATCTCCAACTTAACAGAAAAATTGCAAGTGCAGTATAAAAACTCTTTTTTCCTACATCACCTGGAAATAAACTGCTGATATGATGCCACGTTACTTCCACATCCGCTAGTGCGTACTTTCTACAGATGAGGACATTCTCCGGCTTTCTGAGCCGAATTGTGCCTCCTCTGTGAAATTTATGTGTTGAATGCTGAAGTTTTCCTCTCTGGTACCTCAGAATGTGACTGTATTTACAGATAGTGCCTTAAGGAAGAAATTAAGGAAAAATGAGATCATTAGGATGCCCCTTAATCTAATCTGATGGGTGTCCTTAAAGTAAGGAGATTAGAACACAGTCATGCAGAAAGGGCTGACCACATGAGGACACAGTAAGAAGATGGCTTTGGTTTTATAACATAACCAAATTTATGGTACAGTAGAAAAGTGTAAATTGATCTTTGCTGCACTGATATAGCCATCTTAACTGACAATTCTATGAGTTTTACAATTCTTAGAGCAAGTATGTGTGACTTTTTTGCTGCCTTCAAGTATAACAAGGTCTTGTTATCTTCAAGTCCTTTTCTTGACTCTCCCAACCACCCCTGGGGTCTGTCCTTTGGTTTCTCCTGTTGGCTGCCTAACTTGCTGGAAGGTGGTCTTCTGCTGATGTGGACTTCCGCCCACCATCCCTCATGACTTTGCTCTCTCTGCTCCGTGAACGTGCCCCTTGTGGTCTCCAGGAACGCCCCCTTTGTTCTCCTCTTCCGGATGCCCCTGAGGCAGAAGCCTCTGCTCTCTGGTCGCTGCCCGATGCCACTTGTGTTTCGCCGTCTGTGTTAGCTGACGGTGGTGGCTGTAACACTTGATCAGGAGCTGGGTGGCTTAACACAGTAGACATTTATTCTCCCACAGTTCTGGAGGCCAGAAGTGCAAAGTGAAGGCGTTGGTAGCGCTGCTTCCTTCTTCAGGCTGCAGGCCGGGGCTCCTTCCTTGGCTCTCTCTGGCTTCTGTGGCTCCAGGCACCCTCGGTGTCCTGGCTTGTGACAGCATCGTCCAGTCCCTGCCTTCACTGTCACGTGGCTTCTTTCATCCGTGTGTCCTTTTCCTTCTCCCCCTAGGACGCTCCCACTGGATTTCAGGCCCCCGATGCAGTGTGATCTCCTCTCTAGCCTCACCTGGTTACATCTGCAAAGACCCTATTTCCAATTAAGGTCATATTCTGAGGTTCCAGGGGAAGGTGAATTTGGGGGGGACACAATTTGACTCATGGCAGTGTCTATGTGGAGGCTTGTCTCTCATGCCTGACATCCATGGCCAGTGCTGGATTAGGGCGTCTGTCAGACTGTTGCTCTCAACCCACTGTCAACCCTGAGTCATGCCCTTTCTCATGGCTTCCAGCACTGGAAGTTTCAAGTACATGTCTGAAGGACACACAGTTCAGTCTCCAGTCCTGAACTGCGCAGAACCCAGGACAGTTGACTCTGGACCCACATGCCGGCACGCCTGACTCTGGAATCTGGCATGTCCAATGCAAACGTGTGTTCACTCTGTTCCTCCGGCCTCACCAGCCAAGCCCACGTCCCAGCTCCTCCACTGTGTCAGAGACATCTTAACTCTTGCGACTGTCCCAGCTAAGCTTCTTAGTGTCCTTTGTGATGTGGTCACTTGAGAATTTATGGCAATGAGAGAGACACAGTGGGCCCTATAATGGGTTGATTGAGAAAGGAAATTATGAGGTGACTTCCTTCTTAAGGTGGATTCCTTTTGGGTAAATTATGAAGATAGCTCAGAGTTACTAAAGAATGTGTGCTTCTAAATGATTATATTGTTCATAGCTTCAGTTAAAAATAAATTTTTGCTACTCTTCAAGTATTTAAAAACAAAGACAAATGTCTATCACTAACTAGTGGGAAGGTCATGTAGAGGGTAAATAATAAGAAAGAAAGATAGGTTTTTTTTAGTGGCATTTAATAAAATAGAAGGGGAATGAAGGGCCTGCTTTTTCTTTAAAAGGTAGTTAAATGCTGTTTTGGCGATGCTGAGATTTCACCCAATTTCTCAGTTTTGCAATACTCTTTTGCATTTTAACATGGCGTGGGTTACGCGTAGGCTCTCCCTGAAAAATAACATTGAATTCTTGTGGTCACACATTTCCACTGTGTAGAAAAGTGTGGCATTTAATTCTCAAAGTCCAGTCTTAGTGAATGTGAATGGTTACTTTAGAGCAAGGGCTGGGTGATAGCGCCACAGCTCGTGTTTATTGGGCCTTGAATATTCCAGAGCTCGTGCTGGGCTGCGGACGAGTGTTAGCCTCCGACTCTGTCTCTGATTCACTGAGAGATAAACTGATCCTCAGAGAGACTGAGCAACGTTATCCACGTCACTCAACAAAGGCAGTGGCAGAACGAGGATTTCTTCCCTGGATTCATCTACCTCTACAGCGATGCCCCCAACTACTCAACTCTCTGAAAACATTTTCAAATCGTTGTGTAATACTATTGTGACTTTCAAAGTACTATTAAGATTTCTCAGAAAACTTATTTCCCTAAAGAGTGGAAATATAGGTTACCTAATAATTTTTTTTTTCTTTTTTGAGATGGAGTCTTGCTCTGTTGCCAGGTTGGAGTGCAATGGTGCCATCTTGGCTCATGGCAACCCCCACCTCCCAGATTCAAGCAATTCTCCTGCCTCGGCCTCTTGAGTAGCTGGGGTTACAGGTGCATGCCACTACGCCTGGCTAATTTTTGTATTTTTAGTAGAGACAGGGTTTCACCATGTTGGTCAGGCTGGTCTCGAAGTCCTAACCTTGTGATCCACCCGCCTCAGCCTCCTAAAGTGCTGGGATTACAGGCGTGAGCCACCACGCCCAGCCTACCTAATAATTTCTACAGCATTCCTGCAACCATGCCTAGAAGAAAAGCTGCATGGAGATGAATACTTCCTCCCTCTGCCTCCTGGTCAGCTCAGCCCTCATGGTCTCACGTCCGGCACCCTGGGCAACGAAGCGAGGTTGGAGCCGCCTCACCTCCGGCTCCGCTGTGCTTCAGAGACTGGGTGGCTGATGTTCTCTCACATGGGGAGCAGTCAGAGGAAAGACGGGAAAGGACTCCGATGAGAAAAATCATAATAATGAATAAAGGTCATAAAATAGTGATCATAAAAGTTATATGCAGAGGACACTATATGAGAAAAGATTTCATAGCATAAAGAAACCATTTCTCCTTTCAGTGATAAATCCAGACCATAACTTTCAAAACACAGTGAAACTCTATGACAAGGGTTTAAAGCAGACATACAGAGTAGCTTTACTGCTTCTCCAAAGAGTTCTGCTCAATATAATTTCGAACAAGGTATTTGAATGAGATATGAAGAAAGGCTTCAGAGCTAGGGATTCCTGTTTGCCATGGAAATTATTTTGACCAAAAGATAGAATCTAATTAAGCTGAACCCTTTAAGTACCCTAAACAATTCAGTCTGCCTTTTCATTCCGAAAATATGTTCAAATTTGAAGGCTGGTCTCCTATACATCGTAAGGAACTCTAACTTCCTGTGAATACTTCTTCATGTTACAATTTTTGTAAAGAACCAAAGCATGTTCCAAAGTCCATTTCAGGCAAGTGGAAAAAATCACATCTTTGGCAATGATATCAAAAGGAGTTCATAGCAGCCTCCGTAAGGGGCATTAAGGTGAACAGAGACCCAAATTATATTTCGAATAGGAAATTCGCTGCACTTTCAACCTTGAGCAGGCGGTGACTGTAGCTGTAACAGATGGACGAACCCCTTCGGTTCCTCCTAACCGAGGCTCCCAATGTCTCTTCACATATCACAGAGCACCATGATCATGAATACCGTCATCTCTGGCTTTACGGTTTTCAGGAGGAAAAAAAGAAATGGCTCTGGAATGGCAAGGTTATTGGTAGTACTTTGGTAGTTACAGCCCACTCTATTTTACATCTCAGCACTTAGCTGGAAATGGCTTTTCCACGCCCGGAATGCAGCAGAGGCTGAACTGGAGGGGGTGAGCCTGGAAACCTTGTTGTCACCTTCACTAGCCCCTTTATTCTGGCACACAGGGAACCCAGCAGAAGCTGTGTTAAGGACATCTTTCTTTGCTCTCACTGGGTAGAGTCAAATAATTTACCTCTGCAGCAGGTTAAATTCTTTCCGAAGCGAAGCTGCCTTCTGTGTGCCCGTGTTTATTAAATTACTGCAGATGTCGCGTGAACAGATGGGCGCACCCCCTGAGAAGCAGGGCTGCAATGGAGGGCCGCCGTGCAGCAGAGCTCTGGAGAAGGAGCTGCTCACAGCCCTGTGCAGCCTCTTTCCCATCCTCACTGCTGCATGCTTACTGAATCCCTTCAAAGACCTTTGTCCCCAGAAAAAGGACAGCAGAATTAGAGAGCTGGGACCGGCAGCAGGAAACCCCCTGAGAGCAAAGCGGTGGCTGAAGTTGTAAGATCCCAGTGTGGAGGTGTTCTCCTGGCCAGGTGTTCTGAATCACCATGTGACCTGAGGAATTCACTAAAAATCATCAACTTTTGGGCCCCGTCATAGGTTAGAGGGTGCCCTCTCCCCATATGTCCATGTCCTAATATCTAGACCCTGTGAATGTGACCTTATTTGGAAAGGGTCTTTTGAGATGGAATTAAATGGACAATCTTGAGATGGGTCATCCTGGACTATCTGGGTGGGCTCTAAATCCGATAGCAGGTGTCCTTAGAAGAGAGGCGATGGGGAGACAACCAGAGAGAAGGCTCTGAGACCAGGGAGGCAGAGATTGCAGGGAGGCGCCTGAAGCTGGGAGAGGAAGGAAGTGCTCTTCCCTAGAACCTGCAGAGCTGGCTCAGCCGGGCGGGCACCTTGCTGTCAGACTTCTGTGCTTCAGAGCCCCGGGCAATACACCTCTTGTCGTAAGCCAGGGCGTGGTTGGCTGTTTTGGTAGCTGCAGGAGACAACGAACACAGACCTGCCCCAGGCCTCTTGAAATGCAGTTTTAGGAAGCTTTAAAGTGCTTCTGAGGATCAGATAGGCCAGGATGTACCCTCCATGTCACTGACCAGGATTAGAGGGTTTTGATGCCTACTGCACATCAAGTTACCTGGGAAGCTTTAAACATACGGATGTCCAGGCCACACCTGCGGAAGTCCTGACTCAGGTGACCTGGGACAGATGATTCTAATCACAGGACGTTTGAGACCCATCTAAGATGTTAACAAGCTAAGATGTGGATCCGCTTGTCCCTCGAGTGGAGGGGTTAGTTCCTGCTGACTCCACGGTTGCTGACGCTGGAGGTGGCCACTGTCCTTTGTCTCCAGGGCTCTGCCTGAATTGCACACCCTGTTTTCCTGCCCTTTCTCCACCTGCTTCCACCTTTTTGTTTAAACTGAGGCGTTATTACAGAACGCCCAGATCTTAGATATACGGCCTTGAGTTGTGACAGCTGTATGTATCTGTACAACCCCACGTGATGTCCCCACCCTGGAACGACCTCTTCCATTTCTTCCTTTTTTTTTTTTTTTGGAGTCGGAGTTTCGCTCTTGTTACCCAGGCTGGAGTGCAATGGCGCGATCTCGGCTCACCGCAACCTCCGCCTCCTGGGTTCAGGCAATTCTCCTGCCTCAGCCTCCTGAGTAGCTGGGATTACAGGCATGCGCCACCATGCCCAGCTAATTTTTTGTATTTTTAAGTAGAGACGGGATTTCACCATGTTGACCAGGATGGTCTCGATCTCTTGACCTCGTGATCCACCCGCCTCGGCCTCCCAAAGTGCTGGGATTACAGGCGTGAGCCACCGCTCCCAGTCTTCCATTTCTTTCTCTCAGCCCACAGGAGCAAACGATGTTACGACTTCTATCACTGCACATTAGTTCTGTTTGTTTCCTTAATGTGACAGTTTTTTTTCTGACGTTTTATGACTTTCATTGATTTGCCCTGACATGCCTTCGTTTGTGTATCTCACTGAGCTGCTTGGATTCGTGGCTTGTTGCTTTTCATCAAATGTGGAATTAACTTTGGCTACAATGTCTTCAAGAATTCTTTTTTCTCCCCACTTTTAGTTGGCTTTCTCCTTCTGGGTCTCTAACTTTTTGTCTCTAAATACCAATTCTGTCTTGGCACCGTGGATTACATTTGTAATCCCAGCACACTGGGAGGCCAAGACGGGTGGATCACTTGAGGCCAGGAGTTCAAGACCAGCCTGGCTAACATGATGAAACCACATCTCTATTAAAAGTACAGAAATTAGCCAGGCATAGTGGTGCATGCCTGTAGTCCCAGCTACTTGGGATGCTGAGGTGGGAGAATTGCTTGAACCCGGGAGGCAGAGGTTGCAGTGAGCCCAGTTTGTGGCTCTGCACTCTAGCCTGGGCAACAGAGTGAGACTCTGTCTCAAAAAAAAAAAAAAAAGAAAAAGAAAGAGAGAAAGAAAGAAAGACAATAAGTAAATAAAGAAAGCATCAATTTTATTTCAAAGAGCTCCGAATATGGTGTCTCCATTCTTGTTCTTTCTTCTGAGTTCTAAGCTTGTCGCCGAGTGCCTGTGGTCTCTGTGTTAGAGACGTTTCAAATGCCAGAGCTGAGCTTGTAATTTTACTCCCCACACCCACTCCCCTTTCTGTTACCAGCTTCTATCACCACTTTGATGTTGTTATTCTCCTCACATATAAAGTTGTACGTATTGAGGCAGCACTTTCCAAATGGTGTTCCTTGTGGAATTGCTTCTTGAGATGCGAATACATATTCTCTGTGTGTGTATCTGTGTGTGTGTGTGTGTGTGTGTGTGTGTGTCTGCGGGAGAAGGTTCTCTCTTCAAATAACTTTGAGACCATCTTCCTCCTAACTCCCCACTTAGATACTGACTGTTATAAGTTCCTTTGTCAATGCACTGAGACATTCTGCAGTCAAAAGTGTTTTTAACTTGAATCTTAAAATATCATTACATATTTTTTATTGCATTTTAGGTTTTGGGGTACATGTGCAGAACATGCAAGATTGTTGCATAGGTACACACATGGCCGTGTGATTTGCTGCCTTCCTCCCCATCACCTGTATCTGGCATTTCTCCCCATGCTATTTCTCCCTAACTCCCCACCTCCCGCTGTCCTTTCCCTATTTCCCCCCAACAGATCCCAGTGTGTGATGCTCCCCTCCCTGTGTTTGACCACAAAATTCTTCCTTAAAAATGGAAAGTCTGATAAAATCTGTGGGGCAAATTTTCGAAAATATCAGCACAGAGCTGTCTTTGGCTAATTGTTCTCCATGTACCTCTAGTCAGTTTGCAAACCTCCCACATCCCACCTTCCAATATCTCCCAGACCTGCTTCTTCCTCAGATCCCCATTCACTTCCAGAGCCTGACTGTTAAGCTTCCATCACCTCTCAGGCCAAGGGCATCCTCTCTAAGCTAGCTTCTCTCTTTTTAACTTCTCACCTTTTAAATCCAGTTTTTGCTGGGCACAGTGGCTCACACCTGTAATCCCAGCAGTTTGGGAGGCCGAGGCTGGCAAATCAAGAGGTCAGGAGTTTGAGACCAGCCTGACCAACATGATGAAACCCTGTCTCTACTAAAAATACAAAAATTAGCTGAGCGTGGTGGTGAGTGCCTGTAATCCCAGCTACTTAGGAGGCTGAGGCAGGAGAATCACTTGAACCCAGGAGGTAGAGGTTGCAGTGAGCAGAGATCGTGCCACTGCACTCCATCCTGGGTGACAAAGTGAGACTTTGTCTCAAAATAAAAAAAAAAAATCAATCAATCAATCAATCCAGTTTTCACTTGGCTGACAGAGTGATCTGGAACACAAGTCAGTTTCTTAAAAACCTTTATTGGCTACCCATCACTCAGGGAAGGAAACCCCATCTCCTCAGCAAAGGATCAACCATTTGTCATGCTCAGTGTTTCCTCACCACCCCACCCCACACCCAAGGCTGTGGCACCCCAGTGGGAGCCTTCCGTGAGGAAAAGGAAGCAGGAAGCTGGTTTCAGGCCGGGTGGAGTTACAGGCAGGGAGGCGAGCCTGGCAGTGTTACCCAGAGAAGCATCCTTGGGGCCACAGAGCTGGGTGAAGAGAGACGAGAGCACCCTCGGGAGACTGGAGCCCAAGCCAGCAGCTGAGAGAAACAGAGCAGTGAGTGCAGCTGGGAGGACTGGGTGGGGAAGAGAGGAGGGACCTGGGCAGGGGGACAGGTCTGAGAGCGTGGGGAGGGAAGCGGACTTTGCCACAAGGTAAGGAGGGCTGGCATTGACGGCTTTCCTGCAAGTGAGTGGGTTCTGACCCTCTCCTCAGGGTGCAGGAGGTGGTGACCAGGAGGGACTCTCCTTGCCACATCCTCACTGCTTCCTTACAAGGTGCAGTGATGGCTTACAGCCCCTTCCTGGGTCCCTGTGCACAGAAACACCTGAAGCCTTCCCCAGTCCTGCCCTTACAGTGAATAGCTCCCTCGTCTCTCATCTCAGCACTCAGCTTATTTCTGGCACGTTGTCCTGTTTTGTTGATATTTTTGTTTCCCCCCATGGGAGCTCGCCACAGGGCCAGGTGAGACCGTGGGGATTTGCTGCGAGATCCTCCCCTTGCTCGCAGCGTCTCTCCCTTCCTGAGGGTGCCGCGTCTGCAGGCGCGGTGGGAACATCCACACTAGAGTCAGTAGTTTTCCTAAAGAATAGATTCACCCTTTCGTCACGTCTTTCTTTCTGTCTTTCTTTCTCTCTCTCTCTCTTTCTTTCTTTCCTTCTCTCTTTCTTTCTTTCTTTCTTTTTTTTTTTTTTTTGAGACGGAGTTTCACTCTTGTTACCCAGACTGGAGTGTAATGGCGCGATCTCGGCTCACCGCAACCTCCGCCTCCTGGGTTCAGGCAATTCTCCTGCCTCAGCCTCCTGAGTAGCTGGGATTACAGGCACGCGCCACCATGCCCAGCTAATTTTTTGTATTTTTAGTAGAGACGGGCTTTCACCACGTTGACCAGGATGGTCTCGATCTCTTGACCTCGTGATCCACCCGCCTCACACCAGTCTTTCTTAGAACTTTACATGCAATTAATTCTCAGAAGGAATTACAAGATCGGCACCATCATTATCCTACTTATAGATAAGAAACTAGGCAGTTTATGGAGAAGTAAAGTAAGTGACCTCTCGCAGTGGTAGAGTTGGGACTTGACACAGCTAAAGCTGTCTGGATTCTGAGCCCAGATGCTCCATCTCGAATCTGTATTGCTTAAGAGAAGAAAAGTTGATTGAGTCTCTGGACCTGTTCACTGCAAACAAGAAGGTGAAAATATGAGGAGCTGGTCTGAGAAGGAGATGGGGTCCTGGTATTAACGTTAGAAACGTCGGCAGGGTGGGGAGTCCTCCGGGTGTCCTGAGCTGACCTAGAATAGGGCACCTTTCTCACTTTGTGCTTCTCCCACTCCACGAGACTCCTCCTCACCTCTACTGACCCGGTGATGCCTAAAAGATTCACTTTGCCTGATTTTAAAGCAAGAAGGAACATAAACTTCTGTCGACATGGTCCCTAAGCAGTCTTTATTCTAGTTTTTATTTCAGTCTGAGAGAGTACGGAGATGAGGAAACAGAGGAGAGAGGAGGGACGGACGTCAGAGACAGAAGCAGGAGACAAAGGGCACAAACGAGGGTTGTAACTTGGGGACACTGAGGCTTGATGGGCTTCCAGTGAGAGTAGCCAGAGTCTGTGTCCTGCTGTTTCCTGGGGACACAGCTTCCGTGTGGGGTCACCTGGATTTTGAAGCGTTTGGTGTCATTTACCTGCTGATCAGAGCTCTCCACGCACTGAAACCCCAGTTCTCCAGTTGAGACTCTAGAAGTCTGCGGTGCCCTTCGCGCAGGAGGAGTGCAAGCTGCCCACTTGAAAAACGTCCTCAGAGTTGCAACCACAGGGGCCGAGTCAAGAACACTTCAAAGGCTGGATGCAGTCCAGCCAAGAGGTTGGCTCTTTCCCTCAGCCAGCTCTCCCCCATGCTACCATAAGGAGAGCCTTGCAGAGCAGTGGCAGGCAGCATTGGCATGGTTGAGAAACTTCTGCATGAGCCTTAGCGAATGCATTGGCATTCCTGGATGAAATACATTAAAAATGAAATAAATCCATATCAATAACAAATCATGATGCAGTCACCTTTGATAGAGTTAAAAATAAACACCTTTGTAACCCCTCAATGTGGAAAATCACGAGCCTATGAGGATTCAGTTACAGTATTTGCAACTACTTGGAACATATTCTTTTTATCTCATTTCTTATATCTATAGGCTAAATACAAATTGATATCAATGATGATGATATTTAGCTTAATAAGTTTATGACTTTTATCTGAATTGTTCCTAAATAACTCACAGCAGCCAGTGGCTTCCAGGAAAAGTGTACGTAATTTTCATCATCTTGCCAGAGACAAGGGGTTCTGCTGGGTTCATCTAGAAATCAAGACATATTCCTTTAGAGGCTTCCCTGTGTGCATAAGCCATATGCCTTACTTGGCATTTATTTGTTGATATTTATATCTCTTTGAAACAATATTGACAGCTTTGCTTAAATAAATGAACATTCCCGTGTCCATTTTCAGGTGGCCAGAACAGTCAGGGGATGTGAACAATGAGTTCTCATAAATGTGACCCGTGTTTAAACTAGAGAATCATGATTGACCAAAATCATTTTGTTTATTTGTCATGCCACCCTCCCGTGATGCTATAATACCCATCAGATAATCATCTCTGCCAGCAATAAATGCAGCCACTGACACCAGTTGTAAGGAATGAAGTCAGGATTGTCCGTGCGATGAATTTGACCTTTTCAACTAAGCTTTAATTTTGCTCTGCTTTTTTTTCATTTTGTATATTACTCAGATCTCAAGGTGATAAGCATGTAAAGTAAAACCTGTTAAACATCTTATGCTGTATTTACCATTCCCTTAACTGCTTTTAAACAAATTCCATACTTCCGTCACAAATTCCAGGAAAAGCAGAGAGTGTAGAAAAAGAGAAGAGAGAGAGATATTTTATAATTTTTAGGAGAGGTCAGTATTATGATTATGAAACAGAAAAGTGCTGACTACTCTTTTCCTAGGTTGGATGAGAAATCTGGAAATAGGATATTGGTGGTAAAAGGGGAAGAGTGGCTTAGGAAGAGTCTCGGGGAAATTTGGCGAGTACCTTTCTCCCAAGCTACATACAGATATTCAGCTGTTGGTAGCATCATATTCCACACAATGAGAAGCAAGGTAGGGCCAACATGCCACTCTGGAAAGTCAACAGATAAATGCAGAGTATCTAATGCAAATGATTGAAAGCAAACGGTGACTCTGAGCCAAATAGGAGCTTCTCGTGTAAATGGCTGCACCACCTTCACTGCAGTTGGACAAATGTTTTATCATGAAAACATTCTAAACATGAATCCAAATCTGTAGGGTCAAATCAATAGATACACAGCAAAGCATTTACTGTGGTTCCAGTAACTATTTGATCAGAATATCCTTCTGTTTTGGCATTTTGTTTTGTCGTATTATGAAGTAAGTGGTCTTACAGGGTGATTGTTCCATAAACCTTTTTTTTTTTTTTTTTTTTGCTGCTTTATTCCACATCCTGAAGAGCAGCGTAAGTGTTTTTCCTGCCAACGCTGCTCCTCATGGTGATTCAGCCTTCTAGAGGCATTAGATTTATGTTGCTAGTGCAGGACCACTTTCGTATGCAACAGGCCACGGCCGTAATTTTTGCTGCCTTCTATTTCTCATGGCCAGCACTCCAGGAATTGGTAGCTTTCTTAGTCACTTTTTGAGTAATGCATGGCTTGGGTATCAGAACTATAGGCCCCTATGATGTTGAGATTTAACACATTTTTTTTTCTAAGAACCTATTAATATCCAAATACTGTAATAACTGGAAGTACAGGAGTTAAAACGATACCTTCTCTATGTACAATGTAAAAGGAAGGCAAGAAACACACTCACAGCTGCAGGGTAACCACGTGCCAGCTACCACTGAAGCCCCTTCCCTACGGCCTCATAGGGTCCTTACAAAACCCCTAAGAAGTAGGTATTGGTGTCCTCATTTAAGAGATGGGGAAATTGAAATGTAGGGAGGGCAAAAAAACATGAAAGGCAACATTAGGTGATGTGTAAAAGCTCAGGAGTTGAAAACCAGACAGGCGTGCGTTCAGATCCCTGGTTGCAGGCCGTGTATGCTCAGATGACCTCGGGCCACACGCCGCTGTAGCAGATGGTTTTGGTTGCCTTCTGAGGGTGGTCTCCCACTAGGTGGGTCCACGTTTCAATCCTGGACCTGTGAATAATCTCTTGTATGGTGAAACATTCTTGGGAGGATGCATTCGTCCTGGGTTACAGGGGTGGGCCCTACATTCAAGTGCATGTATTTTTGTAAGACAGACACACAGAAGAGAAGACAAGTGCAGAGGAGAGTTCGACGTGATGACGGAGGCCAGGACCGGGTGACGCGGCCACAAGCTTCGGAATGCCTGGAGCCACCACGTGCTTGAAGAGGCAAGAAACAGCCCTCCCTGGGAGCCTCCTGAGGGAGCAGGGTCCTGCGGACACTTTGGTTTTTGGACTTGTAACTTCCAGGGCTGTTAGATAACACATTTCTGTTGTCTTAAGCCACCCAGTTTGTAGAACTGTGTCACGGTAGCCGCAGGGAACAGACGCAGCCCTTTCCCACCTGTTCCCAGCTTCTTCCTGGTCACTAGGTCCTCTGTGCTGTTCAGGCATCCCTCCTCAGGGAAGCTGCTATCCTCTCCAGCCCAGACGTGGTGTCTGACTATGGGCGCCTGTTTTCATCACCCATGAGGAGTGAGGGCAGAGACATTTGGCAGTGTTCTTGCCCCCGACCCTAGGGGAGAGGCTGCATGACATGGCTGTCTCCTGTAAAAGCTTCCTGAGGTCTTCCCAGAAGCCTAGCAGGCTTTCTGTAAAGCCTGCAGAACCATGAGCCAATTAAAACCCTTTTTCTTATAAATTACCCAGTCTTAGGTATTTCTCTTTTTTTTTTCCAACTTTTATTAAGTTCAGGGGTACACGTGCAGGTTTGCTACACAGATAAACTTGTGTCATGGGGGTTTGTTTTACAGATTATTTCGTCACCCAGGGATTATGCTAGTACCTGTTAGTTATTTCCCCAATCCTCTCCCTCCTCCCACGCTCCATGATAGGCCCCAGTGTGTGTTGTTCATAGCAACAGAAGAAGAGCCGAACATAGGGGCTGACCCAGAATAATATCTCATCTGGGTCAGGGGGCCAAGGGCGGTGTTTATGCAGGGTCGACCTGATGAGCTCCAAATGGAAGCAACAACCAAGGGTTTGAACTAGAACATGTGCTCAAAGTGGACACAGATAGGGAACTCTCAGCCGTCACAGTCCTGCAGTGTGGTACTGTCGTGACCCTTTAAACAGACCCCAGTATGGAGGGTGAGGGTGAAGTTTTACTTGTCCCATCATTTGTTATATGATAGATAATTTTTAGAAAATTCTATTATCATTTCTGTAGACATATTACTTCCTAAAATTTTGTATAAATTCAATGGAAAGACCATAGAAAATCCCAAAAGGGCCTTCCATGGATGTTGATGAAAATAATAATGCTGAATATTATGTTAGTAAAGAGCTGACATTAGCTAGAGTATTTCTGAATAGAAAGGGCAGGGAGAATGGATTTCTCTTACTAGGTATCAGTACCTATTATGAAGCTACGTAGTAAATCAATTAGTGCAGTATTGGTAATAGCAAAAATTGACAAATAGAATGAAAGAGAGCCCAAAAATAGACCTGTACACATATGGGATTTCGGTATATGACAGACACAGATGTCAGTTCAGTAAAAAGGACTGGGATGCATGGTCATACATATGGAAAATATAAAGTTTGATCACTACTTCATACTCTTAAAGTAAAAATAACTCCAGATGAATTAAGAACTTAACATCAAAAATAAAACTTAACCACAGCCAGGGACAGGACAATGGAGACAGCACAGCAGCCACCCCTTTGGGCTCCTGGTCTCCTCTTTCAGGGCCAGTGACCTTTGTCTGGCCCTGGGCCTGTCCTCCCCTCCAGCAGGCAGATGCTGGCTGCCCCCCGTCCTCCAGCTCTGTCAGGTCTGTGGCTCTGCCCCTCACCTTCACGGGCAGAAAAGGGCCTTCTGAGAAGGTCTGGAAGGGAAAAGACTGTGATGCTAACATACAGAGGATCCTTGTGTGCTAGACCTCAGAAGACAAGGCTCCTATCCACTCAGTTGTGGGCACTGTGGTCTCGAGCCAGGTGAAATCTTTGTGCCTCATCTGATACCTGATTCCTAGGAAGAGAAGGCCACTTTCTACAGAGGGGACAGGAGGATGAAAAGGGCACTTTCCGTTTTGTCTCATAAATGGAGGCGAGTTTTTGTCATACATATTTAGTGTACTTAGACTAGTATTATGGCAGAGGAAGGGATGGAGATTACAGAAATTTTGAAAGAACCATCATAGGAGTCAATGATTAATTGGCAATACTTGTTTAAAAATACAGAGGCTTTAAAGAACAATCTAGGATCTTAAGCCTGGGGTGGGAAGGAGTGGATTGCAATGGTGACTGTGTGCTGTGGAAATCAGTAAGAACCTGGGGAGCTGGAGCTGGTTGTACAGGGACGGTGAGTGCAGTGCTGGGTGTGTGGAAGCTGAGGTGACGGCAGGACTCGTCACGTGGAGACTGGAACTGCCCAGCAGGCAGCTGGCAATGCTCAGAAAGCTCGAGGCCGGTGATGCAGATTTGGGCATTACCCCAAAAACATGGCAATGAAAACTGCGGCAGCCAAGAGTCAGTCACACGAGGCAGTGTTCACCCGGACGATGGCCAGTTATGGATACGCCCCACACCGTCGCATCTGCAACCAGTATCTTTCCAAGAAACAGCACAGAAACAAACAGAAGTAAGTATTCCAAGGGCTACATTTATGATTACCAGGCCTTAGTTTTCTGAGAATGTGGAATTTATTTATTATATGGTGCCTTAGGGTTCTCCAGAGAAACAGAACTAACAGGACATATAGAGCTGTATACAGAGAGACTCAGCATGGGAACTGGCTGACACAATTGTGGAGGCTGCACATCCCACGCTCGGCCATCTGCAAGCAGGAAAGCTGGTGGTGTGGTTTCAGTTCCACTCTGAAGCCCTGAGAAGCAGGGAGCCCAGTTTGAGTCTGATGTCCCAGGAACTGGGAGCGTTCATGTCTGGGGGCAGGAAGAGATGAATGTCCCAGCTCAAGCAGAGAGCAACGTCTCCTTCCTCTGCCTTTGTGCTCTATTCCAGCCCTCAAAGGACTGCACGATGCTCACCCACATGGTGAGGGTGGGTTTCCTTACAGTCCCCTGATTCAAATGCCAATCCCTTCTGGAAACACCCTCACAGACACACCCAGAAACATTGCTTTACCAGCTCTCTGAGCACCCCTTAGCTCAGTCAGGTTAACATGTAAAATTCACCATCATCTATGGAAATAACCTTTTGATTCGTTTTTGTCTTTTTTCAGGATTAAAACCACATTGGGACTCTCTCAGAAATAAGGTATGGTCTTGCCTCCCACCACAGCTGCTTGTTGTGTGTAAGAACCATCTTGGAAACGTGCATATGTTCTCAGAAGATGTTTAGAAAGGATTTCGATAGGGGTTGTTAAAGAAAAAATTATTCATGACTTTAAGAAGACATTATTCAAAGGGGCCGTGATAATAGGAACAGGGACCATTTCAAAGGGGTCTTCCGGGTGGGGAGAGATTAGACTCAACTTCAACTCCAACAAGAAGTGAGATTTATGGCCAAGGACAGGGTGGGGGTCAGTGGATGGAAAATTAGTGTGAGGAGACATCATGGATAAGGGGTTTCTGGCTGAAATGACTCAGGACTATTTTGGAAGGTAAGCCTGGGTGATCGGATACCAAGGGTGGGGAAGTTTTGCTAAGCTGACTTAGCAGGATTCTTGCTCACAGTGGATTCTTTGGACAGTGGGGGAGACTAGGGTTGGGGCTAGTCAATCGCAGGACTTAGAGAAATACAACTAAAGTTTTGGTGGAAGGAGAGAGTCTTCATCAAAGTAAAGCTGAGACTGCAATGATATGGCCATGACTTGCCATTTTATGTTTCTAAACAGGGTGGTTCTGTCTTGGACCATAAAGTCAGTCTGTGGATTCAGCCCCTGGCGTTGACTTGGGCTATGCTTTTCACCCTTGAAATAGCTCAGCCAAGGCAGTTCAGCCACGCTGGGTTCAGTGGGAGGGAGAGGAGTTCAGCCGGGGCTTTAGGAGTATGCTGTGGAGGGCTTGTCATCAGCTTCTCTTACGTGGCCGGCCAAGTGTTTACCAGCTCTGTGATGGGTACTGCACATCCGGGCAGGAAGGAGAGCAAGTGTCCATTTCCTTGTAGTTCTCCTTCAGTCTGTACCTACCCCATTTCATTAGCAAATTGTACGTTCTAGCTGTGATACAAGAAGCTGGGAGGTGTGGTGTGGGCGAACTAAAATGGGTATCAGGAGAGGCTGGTTCCAGTCCCCTGGGATGAAGCACCTAGCAAGCAGGAAGCCCTTGCTCTTGTTCCAGGTCAGGTGGCACCTAAAGCAGCCAACTGAATGCACACGTGAGAACTCCTGTTTCTGGTTAGTGCTTGGGATGTTTCCAAGGACCCCTGGAGCCCCAGGCTTCCCGTAAAGCTGGGCTGCCTGGCCAGCCCCCAGGACTATGAGGACACAGGAGATAAGGTCTGGTGAGCAGGGCTTTCCCACACAGATGGCCTGGGGACCATGGGGGATGGGGCTGGCAATCTTTTGTGCTCCATAAACGCACTGTCAATAAATACGGGCCACAGAACATGCCTCAAGGACCTACTTTTTTATGTGGAAGTTTATGGAATCCTGTAGAAGACTTTTGAAAATGCAACTGAGGGAGGGAGAAACCTTACCCATAAAAAGGCCACTTCCATAACCGCTCTGGTAAGAAAGGCACGTTCAGTTTGCCCAATGTTAAACATTAAGAAAATTTCAAGTAGCTGGGAATGTCTCCTAGCAAAACAGACACAACAGTCTTCAAATAACCCATCACTAGAACTTCTGAAAGTAAGAGTATAAAGGAAGGAGCCCAGGGAGGGGGCCTGTAGAAGCTGGACCGTGGTGGGAGGATAGAATGGTGGAGCCTGACTTCCCAATCAGGCGTTTGCGAGCCAGATTCAGCTTTCTCAGGACTCCCGGCAACCAATGAAGGACGTGGGGAGCATCAGGGCACAATCAGCTCCCGTGCCAGGGGAGCGATTTGGGGCAGACGGTGATTTTGGAGATGACTCTAATTTCCTAGCTGACAGCTGCTGTGAGGACCAGATAAAGACAGGGCAGTGGGAATGGGCGTGGCAGGTGGACTAAAAATCAATTTAAGGAGATGCGTGGAAAAAATGTGTAGCCAAAATTTTGAGGTTAGAAACAATTTAGGATACAGAAAGAACATGAGTGGAAGAAACAAATGTAATGATACTGTAGTGGAGAAAAAGAACAGAAAGGATTTCCACAGATCTATATATTAATGCATGGAATTTGGAAAGACTTAAGAATTTCATGTAATGAGGTTAATAAAACCTAAGGCTGAGAGCAGGCTGGAGGATACACTCAGGCCTGGAATACAAGCCTGGGAGGGCAAGCAGTCTCAGTTTTCCATGCTAAAATTTATGAAATACTTGGTGTGTAAAAGGTATAACTTGTATGCAGGTGTGGATCCAAGTTTTCAGGGCTCAACGGTTAGAGTTTTTGGAGTCTTCCATAAGAAAGGAAGTAAAACTCACTTTCATCGTCCTCCCTCCTACCAGAAACAACTATTCTCCTGAAACCTGGCCTTACCTTCCGCTTGCATTTCTTTACAAGGTTTTGATGCATATATATGTATTTCCAAAGAGTATTTATTTAGCTCCATATTTCTGAACTCTATATAAACGATGTCAGAACACATATTTAATTCTGCAGTTTGCCTTTGTTGCTCGAAGTTTTAGATTCGTCGGCACTGACAAATGCAGCCATTAGTTCCCTTTCCCTTGTGTGTCAAAACAAAGGCATTTCCTGCTCTGCACATCTGTGAAACTCATGCAAGTCACAACTCAAGCCTCCACTTGCACAGTCGCATGGTAACTGAAATTGTGTATCACATTTTTTCCCCATCAGTCTTTTGTCAAACTTGCCAGTTTTTGTTCTTACATACCTTATACTTGGCTCCAGGTACATGAGCAAGAGGTTTTCTGTGGTGAACACCCAGGTGAGGAAATTCTGCTTTATGGAGAATCTGCAGTTTCCACTTTTCTAAATAATGCCAAGTTGGCCAGCCAGGTGGTTCCACCGACATACATCCCACCAGCAGGAGATGAGAGTTCCCTTTGCCCCATTCACTGTTTTATTGATTAAAAGTTTCTTACCAATCTAGCAGATGACAACTAGTAACCCATTCTGCATTTTCTTGATTTTAGTGAGACTTAAAGTATTTTTGGAAGTTTATTAGCTTCATGTTTTCCTCTTTACTGAAATGGTCTTTTGCCTGTTAGGGCAGCTTTTTCCTCCTTTTTTGGGTGGTTATATTTTCTGAAACATGATTTTCCTCCTTTTCTGGGGGTTCTTGGTGTACTCTGAAAAGTGATGCTTTCTTGGCTATGTGTTCTTTAAAGATTTCTCATTCGTGGCTTATTTTTTTTTTCTGATTAAGTTCTTGATTTTAAAATCAAACGTTTTCTTTATGGTTTCTAATTTTGTGTCTTAATAAATTCTTTCCAAAATGTTGTAAGGATATTCTCCTGTCTAGTTTTGCAAAAAGTAAAGGTTTTAATTTTCCTGGAATTGATTCTTGTGTGGTATGGGGTAGAGATTTCATTTCATTTTCTCCCACATGGATATATGACAGTCTCAGCACTATTTGTTGAATACTGAACCCTTTCCATTGCACTGTAACCTTTGACACATAACTAGTTTCCACAAGTGTGTAAGTCTGTTCCGGGCTCTCTATTCTGTTCTGTTTATTCCACTGCCTTGTCTATTGATGCATGAATGCCTTGCTGCACTGATTACCACAGCTTTCTAGGAAGTGCAGATACCTGTTTGGGCAAGTACCTCTACCTCAATCTTTGTAAAGGTGTGCAGTCTTCAAAGAAACAGGTCAGCTCAGAGTAGCCTAGCATGCTTACCACCGATTAGTCCAGCGGCCTGCCTCAGCCATTCCTACACCCGCGAGCCCGGTGTGAGCGGACGGCACAGCTGTGCAGACCTCCATCATCACCCACTTCCTGCGTTGTCTCACACTGGCCACTGCTCCCTAGTCAGTTTCCTCCCTTCTCCTTCAGGGCTTCTTCCAAGCTTTCATCTTCCCCTTCAAGTCCCAACACCACCCCGCCTTGCCACTCAGCTGACGACACATGGAGGCTGACCCACTGGGCTGGGCTGCCAATGCGTCATCTTTCCACAAACTCCTCTGCCTGAGCCACTTTCCTGCCTCCTGCCAGCTCTGCTCTGAGTTCAACCTGCCAAGACCTTACTCCACTATTTTCTTTGATCTTCCATGCGTTTCCAACGTCTCCTCCATGGCCTCCCTTCCTTGAGCACATTCCCAATTACTTTCATCTTTAACAAAAATATAAATCAAACCAATGTACAATTCAAAACAGAAACACAAAATCCTTCCCTTAGACTCTGCTGACCATTACAGGGAATTAGGGGATTGCAAGATGCTGCTGGTCAGATGACCCCAGCATGGCAAGCTTGCCTCAACCGGCCCTCGTGCTCCTCTCAGGCAATGCCCTTGCTCCCTAGGCTCCAGTTACTTCCTCTCTGCAGGGCACACCTAATCTTCTCCAGTTCAAACAGCATCCTGAGTGCCAGACTTGAGAAGCTTGTTGCTTCTAGGTCTTCAGCTGGTTGAATGATGCACCTTGAGCTCAATGTAGACCTTACTGTTTTCTGATCATAACCCATTCCTATCCTGGATTTTAATATAGTCACTCAGAGACCTGAGTTATTCTAGACTCCTCCCCCTTTGTGACTTCTCACATGCACTTGGTCACAAAGTCCTGTGCTTCCCCCAGCCCCACACACTTCTCAGGTGTACCACCTCCTCTCTAGTTTCATCCTCTCGTCTCAACTATTATAGTAACCTTCACCTGGCCTCTGCCAAATGCAAGCCATCCTGCACACAGCTACCACTTCTAAATACAGGCAGAGCAGCTTAATTCTCACTCGATTCCTGTGTTCTTCAGCGCCTACAGGCTAAAACCTTAACCCTGTCACATGACACACATGGCCCTTGCACTCCACACCCCACTCCCAAGTATTTCAGTGGCACTGGCCTATTGTAGTCTGACATATAGCATACCCTCAATCAATATGTTGCATGAAATCTAACAGATGGAACACATGAGTGGTACTATATAAAATAAATAGTAAGTGTAACCCTGAGTGGAAATCTATGAATTAGGAATTAGGGAACTGTCTTCAGATGAGAGTAAGAGAAACAGAAGTAATATTGTAGTGGCTTACCAAATGGAAGGAAACGGATAAAGTATTACTAGCATCAATCAACAATAGTTATGAAGGGAGCTTGCAAGGTGGTTAGGCTGGAAATCTCACTGGGCTAAAAGCAGAACTTCTGATAAATTCTTGCCATGCAAATAATTTCTTCATTAAGGACGAAGAGCAAACAGTGAGAGGAGAGTCTGCTCTAGAGTTAGTTCTGAAAAGAGTTCACTGATCAGATGTGGGGGAGTGACAGAGGCCTTCTAAGAAAATGACCAGAGCATTCGCAAATTCACAAATATGACAGACAGGGATACCAGGCAGAGTCAGATGTGTGCCCTAGATTTCAGAGAAAAAGAGGAAGTAAGCCCATGGACAGAGACACCACAATCAAAGTGGATTAAAGAGGGTCTTTTCAAAGAGAGAAATGTTAACATTTAGTAGGGTACATCAGAGGGAACAAGAACAAAGATCTAGAGAGTTACACGTCACATTTTCCTATGGCTATACAGAAAAATCTCTTACTGGTACAGAGATTTTTCCTTGTGAAAAAGTAATTTCATTTTACTTCTAATTATAAAAGCTCAGGTCTTTTTTTTTTTGAGATGAAGTCTTGCTCCATCACCCAGGCTGGAGTGCAGTGGCAGGATCTTGGCTCACTGCAACCTCTGCCTCTTGGCTTTAAGCAATTCTCCTGTCTCAGCCTCCTGAGTAGCTGAGATTACAGGTGTGCGCCAACATGCCTGGCTATTATTTTTTTTTTTGGTATTTTTAGTAGACAGGGTTTTACCATGTTGGCCAGGTGGGTCTTGAACTCCTGACCTCAAGTGAGCCACCTGCCTTGGCCTCTCAAAGTGCTGGGATTACAGGTGTGAGTCACTGCGCCCCACCAAAAGCTCAAATCTTAAAGGGGCATGAACGTATTGTAAAATGGGACGTACATAAAAATGAATATAGAAAAAGCAAATGGTCTTAAGCCAAATGACAGGGCCATGGAGCGTGGCTAACCCCCACCTGAGCTCACATGCTGGGCTTCATCAAGCTACAGTTTGAGCAGTTCCTTTGAAGAGCAGGGCTGCTTTTTGAGTTCAGGATAGCAAGCAGAACTTCTCAGCCTGTTATATACTGACATTTCAGTGAATACTGATGCCGAACATTCTATAGCAAAGGAAAAAACGATTGATTAGGAGAGAAAGCCTAAGTTAAGGCCTAACCCAGTCAAAGTGTGTTACAGCAGGGAGACAAGAGTGTCTGCTGTATCTTCTATACTCCCTAAATGTTGGAAATTTTTATAATTAAAATTAAAAACATCTAAAGCAGTTAAAGCACGAGACTAAATTAAGGAGGGAGATAAACTAAACCGAAGAGACAGATTGCTTGGGGGTCCCTCTATCCTGAATATCCCCAAATTTCAAGACCACATCAGAAATTCCTCTACAGACAGTTCTAAGGGAGAAGGAACAAACACATCAGAGGGGACACCTCACACTGAAGCCGCCACAGATAAACATGGTTCCAGACCTCTCCCAATGCACATAGAACTTACACAGTTAGGGAATCAGGATCTTGTATGTGAAGGTTACTTTTTTCCAAATCCCCAGCAAGTACTTCAGATAAAATAAATATAAAGCCCCCCGCCTTTTTTAAAGGGGGCCTCACACACATATTTGAATATGTCTCTCATTCACTCCCTCGCTCTTTTGGCAGTGAGAAATATCAGTGCAAGTTCTAAGGGGATGAGGGCACTTCACAGCTGCCTTCCGTGGTCCAGGCTTGCACCTCCCATCACACTGCCATCCTAACAAACCACACAACGGGGAGGCCTGATGAGGCTGCGTCATCTGCACAGGCCCACACACCTGCTAGAAAAGGTGAGGTGCGTGCCCAGGTCTACCCAACTTGGGAGTGTGTGCTTTTCCCGCTATGTACAAGGCCCTTAATTCCTGAAGGGGGAAATATGAGTCAGACTCCTAAAAATGATACAATTTTGAAGAATGTATTTACCATCTGGTTCCCTGTGGTTCTCAACCATTTTCACGTTTATCTCAAGTCAGATTCCAAAGTATGTGGAGGGCAGCTGCTAATGAAATATTTGTTAGTTTTAATTTTATTCTGGATACATTATTCGGTTCTATAACACAAAACCAAAATCTATTTCCTTTATTTACATGATGTAAAATTTTCAATAACAAACATTTCTACTCAGAAAGTTGGTGTTAAAGCAGAAATACTGTAATGATTGATTCAATGGGAGAACATAAAATATGCTCTATTTCATAATTTTTCCAAAGAAAATGTCTGGTTTGTTTAAATGTAACAAATACTGTATTAGATTCACTTTAGAAACCATCCACTCCTTCCTGTCTTTCTTTTGAACAGATTCTGGAAGACAGCTGTGAAGATCAGAGTAGTGAGTCCACGCCACCCAACAGCCATCAGTAATCTGCTTGCTTGATTCTTTTAATCATCTTGGGATCGATTATCTTCAACGATAATAGTTCTTCTAGGATAGGATTCAATTTCTACAAATACGTATCGAAAATCATATTCACCACTTTTTGGGTTCTGAAAAAAATGTAGTATTTCCAGGTATTATTTTCCTTTTTAGAACTTAAGTAACACTGCGCTTAGAACCTCTGACCCCACAACCCACGATTCCCACACCTCTTTCACTTCTGCATGCACCGTTCCTTGCTTCCCTGGCTCGGAGCCCTCGATGTAGAATTTCACACGCATGTGTTCCAGCCCATCTTTTATATATTCAATGAAACTGTCGAGAAAATGAAAGATCAGTCTAAGTTCCTTCCATTGAAAAATCTCTCCAGAGCTTCCTCTGAATTCAAGCCACGGTACCTGATGTGCTGCCTGCGACCCCGCCTTGTCGCCTCCCCATAGCCTTTAAGAGGCTCACCAAAGACACCGATCACCTGCAGAACAAGGACAGGGCTTTATTTTTTTTGTGTGTCTGGGGGTTTTTTAAGCTTCCTAAGGAAATAATTTCTAACCAACCAAATGATTTTAGGAAAAAAAAAAATCAGTAAGCCTAGGACCTTCTCAAAAATGACCACTCCAATAAGAAAACTGAAAAAAGGGTTATTATACAAAAATCATCTCATAAATAAATTAAACAAATATTTCATGCCCAAAGATTAAAATAGGTAGCTTTATGGTGTGACTTATAGTTTCAGAACCATGTAGGCAGAAATGACGCAGTCCTGCTCCCTTTACAGAAAACCAACACAACAACACAGAGTTCAGATGTTTCTCTACTAATACCTTATGGTTTGAAGATAAAATGTATGAACATTTTAAATGAAATTTAATTAATTAATAGCACCTAATACTAAAACTATGAGATCAAAAAATTTTTAAAGTCACCATACACAGTGAAGAAAAAGAAAACAGATAATAATGACATTTAAAATAAACCAGAGCTGCAGATGTGAATCTATTATTTCTAATGAGAAAATCCACATGAAGTGGAAATGTAGTTTTTATTGAATTCAAAATGCAAATACTGTGGAACCCTCTAAAAAATATAAATTTGATACTAAACTAAAAAAATTTCACCCTCAACTCTATGAAATTTATCTTATTTTGTGTTTGAAGAATATCTTCAGTATCACATTTTCCAGGAGAAAAAGAAGTAACATTTAAGATGATATTTCAGAACTGTATAGCTCAAACAAGTAGAACAATCCACTTTAACCTATTAAACATACAAATATCAACACCCATCAGGATTTTCTATTTTTCAAGCAGACACAGTACCTGGCAAAGAGAAGGGTACCCGTTAAAAAATGTTGACAAAATATCTCACTCTTGTATATTCTGTGAAGGTTTTTGTTCAAAATGCTGAAAAATCTATGAGTTTGTGAATAACATAGCAACTCTTCATCTCTTTCCAGAGATGCATTCTAACATTTAATTAGGTTACCACCCATAGGTATTTCCGCAGTCTGTAAAGAATGTTTCTTGTCAGATATAGTAACTATCATAGGAACCTTCCTTATTTCCTGCTGGTTTTCACCTCTGGAATACTTCACTCTCCCTGCCTCGGTCCAACTAAGAGAAATCAGTGGATTTAAAGAGAAAGATGCCAGTGATTGTTAGCTTCTGAGGTTTCCACCCTGACATGATTAGAAAAAGTGGTACAGTCAGAGCCAGAGCCCCAGGGAAGATCAGCCCCAGGCTCTGTTTTGAGAGCATGCTGTGGATTCAAACCTTTCTCCTCTTTAGGAACTGCAAATGCTAGGGATGACATTACTCCTTGGTCTGTGTGAAGAACAGCCTAATATTTATGATGATAACGGCAGACAGTTTTCTGCTGTTATCTTTCAAGGTGAATGAAGTTGGATTTCAATGAGTAATGTTTTCAGTGCTAAAGCTTTCCATCAGGGAGTAAGAAATATAGCGCTTCCCAGGCCACACTGGCTATGTGTGACTGGAAAGCCACATCTAAAGACTTCCTTCTCGACAGGGTCCTTCAAAGAACCAAGGCAGCTTCCCCATGTTCACTCCTCCCAGGGAAGGGCAGAGGCAGACTGTGCTTAAGAGCTTCAGATTTGGAAGCAAATCTTGGATTTGCTTGGATTCAGGTTCTGGATCATCTCCAACTTACCAGCTCCATGATCCTGGTGAAGTTACTTAATCTCTTTAAGTGTCAGTCTCTCCTTCTGCAAACTGAAGATTAAGTAGCACCGAACACAAATGGTTTTTGTGAGACTGAATAAAGATGATGCACTGGGACCCTAGGCAGAGTGCTTGCACAGGACACATTTTCCGTTAAGTAGCAATGACACTATGACCATGAGGTCATGCATCAGGCTTTAAAAAGACTAGAAACTTATCATGAGTTTGATATTTTGGTGTATTCTAAGAATTTAATATCTAAGAACAACTAGCAAAATGACTCTCTTGTACAAGTAGCATGACAACATCTGTACACTGAGTTTTGGGTTCTCTTAAAGAACAAAGATCTAATAATGTAATGATAACTCAAGCATTATGTATTATTATGTGAGTTTCACTAGCATGAGAACTGGTTCTTGAATTCTGCCCATTTCCTCCTCCCAGACCTTTTCTCCCCATCAACAGAGTTCATGTAGCTGAATCTTGAGAACTAACCTCGGGATGTGATCTGCATTTTTCTAGGGCTCTCCCATATATCTTGCTAGGACTTGAGGAAGAAAAGAGTTCTTTGAAAATTGTGTAAAACAAGCCACCTGAAATCACAGAAAACAAAGATGGAGTAAAGCCAGGGCAACATAAAAAGGCCAGCTGAAAAGATATTCAAGGGTTTATACTTGCTGTTTTTTGCAACCTGTAATGGTGATTCCAAAGAGCACCACTATTAAATAGGTAAAATCTCTTCCGGCTTCTTTCACTGTAAAGAGAAAACACCAATAGGTTATGCGTGGCGGCTGGGAGCAGGCCTGCTTGCTTGCTGCTTCTGCGCTTCTTGCGAGAGAAAGGCTGCCTCCAGATCAAAACAAGGGGTCTGCGTGTGTACAGGGGCAGCCGTTTGGAAAACTCACTGTGTGTTACTGTTACTGCCTCCGCAGAACTCTCAGAGCAGAGCTTGGGAATCTGTTTTAATTTAACACTATAATTTTAACACTGTCTTAATTTCTAGGATGAAGAAATCCTTTTAACAAGTGATCCAGTCTACCACTGCCGTAGGTTAGGCAACACTGGACCCGGATCTGCCACTCCCAGACTAGGAAGAGTGCAGCTTTTGACAACCAAACAGGTAAGGTACTGAATGGACCAATATGGGTGTCAACTCATAACAGTCAGTAACTAGCTCGAATGCCAGTCCCACCCCACACGCTGACTGGTGCATAAAAACAGAATTGGGTTTGGAGTAGAAATTTCGTTGGCCAGAAAGATTTGTGAATTAAACTTAGCAAATGAAGAACATGCACAGACCAGACATTTGTTTTCCCACACTAATAAAATATGTGCATATGGATTAAACGAAAGGTCTGAGAACCAAAGAAACTCAATCAAGACAGTGTTATGGGGCAGAGTATGTACGTATATATAGCTATAAATAAATGCATTTGTATTAAACCCTCATTTGTCCCTATTACCCAAATCAGGTCATTGGTCCCAACACGCTAGATTCCCGATGGTCCCTCTCAACATTTCATTCCTGCCTTGCTTAGCATATCAGACGAGTCTTTCTGTTTTTTACTCACCAACAGCTACCATGTATCTACTATGTGTATCTTCATATATATGAAAAGAGCTATAACATTACAATTACACTACCTCCATATTACAATTATTACTACGCTTTTCACTGATGCTGAGAAACTGAGTCACCTCCCGGCATTATGTTTATAGGCTAATTTATTCACCACATTAGAAATTCAGACTTCTGAAATATAAATCTTTAAACATTTTTTAAGAAAAAGACTTTTAGAAAAAAATTTTAACAGAAGTTTTTACTTTCTCTTCTGTATAAAAAGCTTCTATTACTTTTATATAAAACAACATTGTTTAAAAGAAGTCTTTAGCTAATATAACACTTGTTTAAAAGTAGTCTTTAGCATAGCACGATCTTTCAGGTTTTCAGCAAGATTCCCAACTTGGAAGATATTATTCAAATAACAAAAAGACCACATCTGCCAAAGTCTGTGTAATTCATGGGACTGACTCAACAATTGTCACAAATCCAATTTCCCTTCCAAGGTTCAGGAGTTGGGGCCTACAACAACATCTCATTCCACTCTCAGTGTCACAAAATACATGTCAGTAAATATTACCTGCCAGTTACGTGTCAAGTCCCAGGTTGAGAACATGATAACAACTAATTAGTTCTAGTAAGTATCCTTATTTGTCCTTGTTATGCAAACCAGGTCACTGGCCCCAACACCCTGGATTTCTGACTGTTCCTCCCAACAATTCATTCCTGCCTTGCTTAGGGTATCTGATAGGTATTCTCCATTTATTGGATAAACAATAGCTCCTGTATATCTGTTACATATAAAGCCCTGTGCTGAATATTCTCCATATTCTACAGATTTAAAAAATTCCTGTTTGTTACTTTATAGCTGTCTCCAGTGGAAGCTGCTCACTGTCTAACTTTCTCAACCCTTTCAGATCTAATACTTTCAGGCCAAAAACCCTCATGCCTTTTGCTTCTGCAGTTCTCCAGGCCTCCTGTAGTGGGTGTTGTGGTGTGGGTGCTCCCAGCTGCAGGGAGCACTGATAGTTGACAATTATCAGCCGAACTCCTCTCTGGGCATTCTATCATAAGAGAGCTTCCTCACTTAGGTCATGACACTTCCTGGGCCAGCCCATACTCAATGCCTGGTTGATGTGGAAGTGTAAGACTCAGCCACCACGTTAGGTAGAAGGATGGTGACTGGCCAGCCCAGCCCCAGAGCTCCCCAGAGCAGTGGCTGAGGCCCCAACTGCAAATACACTTCAGCTTCCCCCTCTGCCCAGTTCTGCTTCCCTCACCCCTCAAGATGCATTCTGAGGGCACTCCCTGATAAACCTCCTTACGCAAATCTCACTTCCCTGAGAAGCCGACCTACAACGGCTGCTACCAGGAGTGGTAAGTAGTTCTCAGTTGGGATTTTGGAGCTGGCTAGCTGGCCACTGGCTAGCAATAAGGACTCTGTCCCTGGTGGTAGAGGGGCACTGACAGCGCCTGTCATACAGCTGTAGTGCAGCTGATGCAGCTGTTACCGATGGGGACCTGGGATGGAATACTGGCGGAAGGGAATGCACTGGCTGGTGTGTTTTTCTGGGAATTTAGGAGGCATCAGCAATTTTAATGACTTAGAGGGCTGTGGCTGGGGCCATGGATACTCAGGAGAGGGAGGATGAGATGATACGTATAACTAATCACCAATGAAGGTGAACGCCAAGGGCAGGGGCCTCCTCCCCAGCAGAATAAGACTCAAACTGCACCCAGAGGGCAGAAAATGTAGGGGTCAGGTCTGTGGCATAAGGGCATCAAGGAGTTTGGCATTTCAAGCCCATGAGACCTCCCACACCTAGGTCAGGGTCCTGATTTGGGAGGAAAGGGAACCTAAAGCTGTGCTGGGGGCCCTTGAGATCAATGCTCTAAGCAGCTCATCGTCTGGTAAAGGTTGGCACTTCTTCCATCTTGGAAACTGGGCGAGGGGTGGGTGGGTGGCTTCTGCCTAGGAAGACACATGCTGCCCTCAAGAGGTCTCTCCACCTCCCCTCCTGGCCAAATTACAACACAACTGGGCATGAGAAGGGTGAGAAGGAATGATACACAGAAGGAGCTAGAGGCCCCACCAGCAGGAGCCAGGGGAACATATATACCATATCACTGCCTCTTAAGGGTGGTGTGTCAAGGGCACCGAACACAAACCTGGCTACGTAAGAATTGATCAGCATGGGCACACTCCTGTGATGAATTTAGCAACTGGGCAAGCACCCTGGGAACTGATATGCAGCTGGCTAGGTTTGCTCCCGTAAACTTTGAGACAGTGATGGTCCACATTAAATAAAAGTGACATAACAGCCATGGCAAACTAAAGGAAAGGCTCAACAGCCTCGAAGAATGGGGATGCTACCATAGATATAATAATATAAAGCCTGAAAACCCACCAGCTGACTATATTCTTAGGAGGAACTGGAGGACACTGTACACCAAAGCCACAGGGAAGCCAGTTACATCTTTACAGAGCAGGATGCCCTGACAGCAAAAGAATTCTGAAACAGAGACCAGGTTGGGGTATTAGACAGAAGCCAAGGTAGGTGCAACCATCATAACTGATGGCAAGTCCAGAGTGTCTGACCTGCACAGAGCAACAGAGTTGATGACTAGAAAACAGTGTTCTCAAGGGCAAGACTGATGTGTAGTGGACAAGGCTACTTTTAAATTACACAGTCATGAGATACTAACTACAGATGACTCCTGAGGCTGAAGGTAGCTGCTCTAATGCAAAGCCTTGAACACTGCCCCAGTTTCTGGACCTGAGCAAGTTTTCAGACCTGGAGCCCATTTACTGAAGGAAAGTGTATGTGACTGACTCCCCCAGTCCTTCACCAAAAGGACCTATAGTTATCAACTTGGACATAATCTGTGCTGACAGTGATGTCCAAGGATCCAAAGAGTCATGATGACCCTCCGACCCACCTCAGCATGTAAGAAGCTGATAGCTGGGTCCATGGACTTATCTGGTAATCATTTCTGTGATTTCCAAATATATAAATAAAGAGGACGTACTGAGTAATTGGCAACAATAACTCCTACTTTAGCTCTTTTAGAAGTGGGTTAAGAGCTATCACAGTGGGAAAAGTCAAATGGAAGCCTCTAAAACTGCCCCAGTGACCAAGATAATAAATTAAAAACAATATCACATCTATGGGGAATGGCAGAGAGAGTGCTATTCTTAGAGACCTTAGACACAGGCATGGTGGTCCCCACTGGTGGTAAAGTACCTTGTAATTTACCAGTCTTCCTTTACAAAAAACAAATAGGGGCTGGAGATGACAGTGGTTCACTGCAAACTCAACCAAGTAGTAGCCAGGGTATACATGCAATACCACATATGGTAACTTTACAAAGGAGTGCATTAACACAGTCTCATGGTATTGGCCATTGATTTGAAGTATGCCTTCTTCCCTATCTCTACTGAGAAGCAGCAGGAGTAGTCTGTAGTAACATGAAACAGATAATAATAGGATTATCCTGTTATTATGATCCTGCCCAGGATCTGCTAATTCTCTTACCCTCTGTCATAATAGTCTTAAAGGACTGACACCTTCTAGACCTGGGCTGTCTAATACAGTAGCCACTAATGGCCATTTCAGTTCAATTTTAAATTAATTAAAATTAAATTAATTCAGTTCTTCAGTTACATAATTTAGCAATATTTCAAGTGTTCAAAATAGCTACAAGTGGCCAGGAACTAACCAAATGTACAGCACAGATATAGGACATTTCTCTGAGTGTAGAAAGTTTTATCTGAATAATCCTGTTCTGGACATTGAACAGAGTATCACATTTGTCTACTATGTTTATGCCATCATGTTTGAGTCCATAAGTAACAAGTGGCAAGTGTGTTAGAAGGCTCAGTCAGACAAGTTGCAAGTGTGAGAGGTGGGTCCAACAAGGATCCAGAGGCTCACCAATACATGAGCGGGCCTTGTGGGGCTACACTGGGGAGTGCCAGGACATGCCTTCGCAAGTAAAAGACAATTGTTGCACCCTGTACCTCCTAACACAATGCTTCATAGGCCTCTTTGAATTCTGGACGCAGCATATTTCACATTTGGGAATGTTGCTCCCATCCACTCACTCAGTAACAAGGACTGTCACCTCTGAATGGGGTGCAGTAGGGCTCTCTAAGGAGGCCTGGTGTGCAGTGCAAGCAGCAGCACTGTTGCCTGAGCCAGATGACCTGACACATCTGCCCGTTTCTATGCCTTTCACCTCTGCATATGGGTTGTTCCTTTGTGCTGAACTATTATGAATGAAAAATTAGATTATATTTTTGGCATATGCAGCAGATTACAAAACACTTGGTAGAATATGACTCAATTTTTTGGGTTAAAATTATTAAAAAATATGTGTATGAAAGTGCAAAATGTTAAAAAAAAAGTCATCTTTGTGTGGTATAACCATGGGGGTCTAAATTGCTTTGTCTTTTATTTTTTTTCCTACAAATTACAAGTGAAATGAAGAAATTAAAAAAAAAAATCTTAAAATACCTGTGAACACATTTCTGACTTTCCCTGACAAATCACATTCCATCCTCCCTATATGTTGTTCTATTATTGCAGGTAACATCGGAAAGTTTTCCCTACTGGTTATGCGTCAATAAGCTCTCTTTTTATCCTATCCAGTTACTCTTTATTATATGTAACAGAGCCAATAAAACTTGACAAAAATTTCCCAGACATATTCCCAGACATAATGCAAACAAGTTATATTAAAGATCAACTTTCAAATCTGAGTTTCAATCTGTAAAGAAAACTGTAGGTCTATATGTTCTAGTTCTAAATTATAAACGGTTTTAAAAAACTCATGTGAATTGCTTTTTCACCTTCGTCAGTGAACTTGGTGTAAAAGGGTATTGGGAGCTCTTGTCTTGATGAAAGACCAATCATTAAAGTATTCCTTTTTTACCTTTTTGTGCTGTTGAGACGGCGGTTCCCCCTCTCTGACTCCTGTGCACAGACACTTGTTTGCTACTATCCTCCTTTGCTTTTCGGGAGCTCGGCCCCTGAGTCCAGATGGCTTTCTGGGTGACTCCAAGAACACATCTAGGTCGCACTGTTTTCTTTTGATATTGAAGCCCCCCTCTCAAACTGGGCTCAGTCTTCAAGCACGCTTTGTTAAGCACAACGTGTGGCAAAAGCAATCGCTTTGCCGAGGACCTGTGCAGCTTCTCCGTATATTGTATGGCTCGTAGAAAAGTACAAATCATGTTCACAAAAAATCGTTCCGCTTAGGGACGATGCTAACTACAATTACGAAAGCTTTAGAGTTCACCTCACATCCGGCCGGACTCCTACTCAAGCCTATACGTTTACTTACATGGGGTGTTAGGTAAAAACGTTAGCTTCAGCAGCGTAAATGAAAACGAAAAGTCTCCACAGAGAACCTGATGTTCACTTTCCCTTCTGTCTTCATTCTATTTGAATTAAAATGCTCTGACTACCTTCTGGGCTGACATTCACAGGGTCCCTGCCATGCCTTCGCAAAGTCACCTGGGAAACTCCCCCGTCTTTCTGGGAATAGTAGTTTAAAAACCCTGCACTTAACTGGGATGCGACAGTGGGGCGCGCAAAAGAGACTACATCTCCCACAATTCAAGGCTGCCGGAGCACGGCGCAGGCCGTCAGACGCCCCCGCGCCGGGCGCCTGCGCAGACGCTGTACGTCCTTGGAGCGGCGGGAAAGTGGGGCGTTTGTGGCGCAATTGGTACTTCAGACCCTGAGGGGTTCAAGCGGGACTTGCAAAAGCCTAGTTAGTTGCAAAGTACGTGTTCTTCTGATCCTTCTAGAGAGGACTCCACATACTGGGAAATACTCCCGTTGACTGTGGCCTTGCCATTCCGCGTGCGCAAATGATTTAGTTTTTGCGTTTCACTGTTTTCAGAAAAACCGGACGATAAAGAGCCAGCAAGTGGAGATGAAGGGAGGCCACTGCAAATCAGGCACCGGTTTCCTAAACGATAAGCCGAGGACTTGCTTGGCGCCCCTGGTGGCAGAATATTAGGGGTGGGTAAAGAAGCTGAGCCCGGAAGTTTCTAGAAGCCCGCTCTGTGAGCCGAGTCTGGCGCGTTGCTGTCTGCGCACGCGCTAGCCCAGTTGTACTTTTTCCCCACGCACGCATGCGCCTAGGGGTGTGGCGACGTGGGGCATGTCCCGGAGCAACCGCTCCTCGTTTCCGCCCTCAGGCAGTCCTGTGGTGAACGCCTGGTCTCCATGGCGACTGGACGCGGTCGGATCTTCCAGCAGCACTGGCTGGGCCTCCAGACGCTGCTTGAGCCCAGCGGGGGCGGTGGCGCGGCTCCGGGGCGCGCGAGGCAGGTCCCGGGGCGCTCCAGGGTCTTTGGGTTCAGGTGACTGTAGGGCCTGCGGGTGGAGTCAGCTGGCGGAAGCCCCTCATTGCGCGGCCCTGGTCTTTTCACTGTATTTTATTCGTCAGGCTCTGGCACAAGTCCTGAGGCTCTCTTCGACGAGAGAAGGGTCTGGAAGAACGACCAGAGGAAACTTTCTACCCTGCGACGTGGGGTACCCTAAATTATGACACGAGTTGAGTAGCCTCTCAGGGAGATATTTTTTTCTCGCGGCGCCTGCGCCGGGATGCGCTCACCTGCCAGGACAGGTGCAGGTGCCAAGAGGTCGCTCCAGGACGCCTGCCCTAAATTCACGGTGCTCCACCCCAGCCTTCGTGTTTTCGCTCTTCTGTAACCAAGAATCGCCCTTCGTCTTTCTCATGACCGTACAACTTAGGGAAGTAGAAGCTGCTCAGGAAAACCTTACCAGTGTACACCCCCGTCCCCCAAGCAGATACTTCTGGCAGGCAGTTTGGTCTGGGGGGTGGGGGGACAGCACTTTCTGCACCTCCGACGTCAAGGCCAAGTTGCCATCTCCTTGTCCCATTCTGCCTGTCTTCGGTCTAAATGCAGGAGCCTGTGGTCTCGTTCTGCTCCCTAGAGGCTCCTCTCTCCTTTTCTCTTGGGGTTCCCTGGAACTGAAGTGTGGTCCTCTCCTATAGTGAGAGAGAAGGCAATTTTGAGGACTTAAATAGGAAAGGAGCAGGAGGCTGCCTCTGCTTTCCAGAAGCATCTTCAGCCTGAAGAAGTAAAATGATCCAGTGCGTCAGAAGTATCAGCATGCATAATGGTACCTTATGAAATCCCTCTCCTTGTATCGTGAGCTCTTCCCTACCTATGTACCCATCACTGCTGTTAGTTTACCAGATGGGGGGATAAAGCTAAGAATGGTTTACATTCTTGAGGATTATCTTTGTGCTTGTAAGGCTCTTTGATTTATAAATGTGGAAAGTCATGCACATTTTGCCTTATAATAAACCAACAGTCCATGTTTAAGCATACAAAGGGAGTCTATTACATACTAGTTGAACTACCTGTTTTATCCCCCTGCATCTGCAGAACTATGTCCTGTGTCCTCCCTAGGGCTCCATTACTTCCACTTACACAACCCCGTTGCTTAGTGCTATGATAATAGTTCTTGATTGAAAACCTATAATGCGGCCGGGCGCGGTGGCTCAAGCCTGTAATCCCAGCACTTTGGGAGGCCGAGGTGGGTGGATCACGAGGTCAAGAGATCGAGACCATCCTGGTCAACATGGTGAAACCCCGTCTCTACTAATACAAAAAATTAGCTGGGCATGGTGGCGTGTGCCTGTAATCCCAGCTATTCAGGAGGCTGAGGCAGGAGAATTGCCTGAACCCAGGAGGCGGAGGTTGTGGTGAGCCGAGATCGCGCCATTGCACTCCAGCCTGGGTAACAAGAGCGAAACTCCGTCTCAAAAAAAAAAAAAAAAAAAAAAAAGAAAACCTATAATGCTAGACAAACCACAAGCCTTGTCACAGATAGAATGGTGACAGTGCCTGCAAAAATTCTTTTATGTAGGAGAGAAAGGAATTTAAATAGGAAACTTGAACTTTTAATCAATTTGCTGCTATTACTAAAATTAGTCTTTACATAGTGCTCTATTGGGGGGAAGCAGAATAATTTTTATATGATGAATCTTTTATCCTTTGTAAATTGAGTGAACTTCCTGGTGGATTGATATAATTAGAGGGCCTGTCATTATGCTTGGCATTAGAATCTGCATTTCAAGCTGATTTGGAAATTATGCATTATTTTTGGTAAAGAAAAGTCTGCTGCCAAAAATAGAATGATTTACTATGGTCAAAGCAGGTGGTTATTTTAATGTCTCGCTGTGGAAAATTAGATGTTAAGGAATCAGCGTTCCCTGTTTAACACAAAATGTGAATATGTATAACTATCACAAATTGTAAGAAGTGTAGCGGAAAGCATATTAAGTTGGGTTTATTTATACCTGGTGTAATTTATTTGATTTGCCGGATATTTAAAATGAAGCACAGTCACTAGGTTTTTAAAATATTGGACTTATTCAAAACTATCAGACAAAAGCCTGTCACTTGATGTGTTTTCAAACTAAATCTGTCTTACTAAATATATCAGTGTATGTCTATACTTAACCTTGTAGACATATAGATCTGCATAAAAACATAACAAAAAACTTGCTGATTTGTTAATTATATGGCCCTTAAAAATATGCAGTTGGTTTATTTTATGGAGAAATAGAGATGTGTTTTCAATAGTGTTAACAGGTACATGGATGAGATGTATGATTTTATACAAGATATGGTAAAGAGAGCTCTGATAGGACCTTAAGGAGATGGGAGTCTCAGAGACTGTCTTTGCTTCTAGCTTGGGACCTTAAGTCCCTTTAGTTGCCTTGTTAGAGCCTTCGTCTTCTAAACTGAAATGAAGGACTTTATGAGATCCATTTTAGTTGTGAAAAAGCAAAACAGCAAGAAATAAGCTTTGACATTTTAAAAGTGTGAAAACATGTTTGTAATAGAGTAGCCTTCATATTCCAGTTAAATAAAGGATGAAATATCTTAAAGCACTTACACATTACCTTGTACAGAGTATATGATTAAGAAGTATTTGTAGGCAGCAAATCACACTGCCACGTATGCACCTATGCAACAACCTTGCATGTTTTTCACATGTACCCCAAAACCTAAAATGCAATTAAAAAAAAAAAAGAAGTATTTGTAGAATTGAACTAACTAAGCCCTGTTAAATGTTTTAGTCAAAGATAGAGGCATATCCATTTGTTACTGAATTAGGGATTCAGATTAGGGAAAAGCATTTGGTACTTAAAAGTAGTAACTAGTACCAAACAGAATTTACTTGCTTAATCATTATTTAAAACTATCTTTGAGTGGGGAGAGTTACAGTATGACTTTGAGGAACTTACTAAGATTATTTTATTTACATATATTTTACATATATATTTACAAAACAGGTGACTTTATTTTATTGACATTTTCACAGTAATCTTTCATAAATTTGGGACATACAGGTTAAGTTTTTCAGTAAGAACTTGTTGGCAGATTGAGCCAGTATGTATTCTTGAAACATCTAAGCACCCTGGCACTGTGTTCTCAAACTTGTAGTTGTAATGAGTAGGGCATACATAGAGCATCTTCCTTGTCTGCAAAATCAACACAAAAGCTTTGGGGAAAAGGTTAAATAATTTAACTGGTAAGTAATATAATACATTTTTATGATAAGACAAAGACAAATTATTTAGTAGAATGCAATATTTGCTTTAATTTTTAAGATCACTTTAGAGACTTCTAAGAAGTTTTGAGTTTGATGCAGACTGTACTTCCAGATTTCGGGGGACCTGGTTTCGGTTTCTTTGCAGGGGTACTGTTACTAGGAATGCCTTTAAGAATCACTGCTCCAGTCTCAAGGGTTGTGCTTTCAAACTGTGATCCCCTGGCCTTCTTGTACTTGTGACTCTTAGTTTTGAAATTAAAACAACACCCACCCCAAACTTATTACAGATTCGATATGCTAAGAAAAATTAGAAAATACATGGAGTTTTGCCCCTTAAAGCCTCCCCATTTAAAAAAACCTTCACCAACAAATTTTGTAATCCTATGAATCAGATCTATTAACTGTTAAACCTTGGTTTCTCTTTCTAGACTTCTTTTCTTTATATGCATGTGTTTACTTTTCTTCTTAGAGAAATACAAAAATAAGTTTACGCAGTGGGCAAAAATCGCAATTACTTTTGCACCAACCTAATTGTATATACTGATACAACCTGCTTTGTCAGTTATACTGTTAGTGATTCAGCAGATATTTGTTGAATGTTGCTTATATGCCAGGCATATTGTGAGTGCTGAATAATCAGCAGTGAACAAACCCATGCAGTATACTTGCCCATGTCGTTCCAGGTATAGTAAGCAAGACAGGAAAAATGTATAGTGTTGGATGGTGATGTGTGCTAAGGAGAGAAACAGAGAAGGGGCATAGAGTGTGTGTGTGCGTGGCAGGGGGTAGGTTGGGGACTGGTTTGCAGTTTAAATAGAATAGCCAAGGAAGGTCTCAGTGAGATGGTGACATTGTAAATGGCTGAAGAAAGTGAGGGAGCAAGCCATATAGACATCTGGAGGACATCAGGTATCTATTTCTAATTCAAACACTTCACTTGGGTTGAAAATGTAGATTTTAATTGACTAAGGATTGTTAACTCTATGGAGACCATGCAATTTAACCAATTCCTATACCGTTTTTAGTGTTTTTTTTTCCCCAGTGCAGACAACTCTGAGATGGTCATTCTTGAGTGAACTATCTGCACATTTCTAGAAGTGGAATTCCTGCCTTAAAAGAGCATATGTGCTTTTTTTTCTTTTTCTTTTTTTTGGAGACGGAGTTTCGCTGTTGTTACCCAGGCTGGAGTGCAATGGCGCGATCTCAGCTCACCACAACCTCCACCTCCTGGATTCAAGCAATTCCCCTGCCTCCCGAGTAGCTGGACTACAGGCGCGCACCACCATGCCCAGCTAATTTTTGTATTTTTAGTAGAGACGGGGTTTCATCTTGTTGGCCAGGATGGTCTTGATCTCTTGACCTCGTGATCCACCCGCCTCGGCCTCCCAAAGTGCTGGGATTATAGGTGTGAGCCACCACGCCCGGCCGAGCATATGTGCTTTTTAAGGATCCTGGTTTCCAATATCAGATTTGGCTTTCCGTAATGTTTGTTGTACCACTGTATCTTGTCCTACTGGCAGTAAATGAGGATGCCTGTTTCTTTGTAACATAGCCAGCATGAATCATTATCATTTATTTGGTCTTTGCCAATTGCTAGATTAAAATTTATCCATCAGATTAATTTACCTTTCTTTAGTTCTCTTGGAAAGGCATAGGGTAACAGTTTTTATCTTTCTGGCATCTTATTGAGGAAATATATAATGACTAAAAGCTGTTACTGATTCAGTAAGATATTTATTTAATATCAAATATATTTATATTTGATTACAATAATATTTATGTTTAAAGTATATATATATAATTATTCATATAATGCTTAGGTTATGTATAGACTCAGACTTCTAGGCACAACCAGCTCTTCATACTCTCATGGGCTTAAAGGTTACAGGTTTGGAGCTCCTGATAGGAATTATTATTTGACTGAGGAATGATAGAAATTCCCTTTACTTGAAGCTTAAATGCTAGAAACCTTTGTCAATTATAGATATTTTATCTTTGCATATGTACCATAAGTCAATTTAGACGTTATAAGAATAATAACCATTTAAAAATAAGTCATGCTTTTAAATAATTTTAGAATGTGTTACAAATTTTGTTTACTGTGTTGACTAATGATAGTAAACAAAGTTTATAATACCTTCTAAAGTTATTTATGTCCACGTGGAACCTCAGGATGTAACTTTATTTGGATATAGGGTCTCTGCAGGTATAATTAGTTAAGATGAGCTTATACTGGATGAGGGTGGGTCGTAAATGTAATGTGAATGATATCCTTATAAGAAGAGGCACAGAGACCGATATGCCCAGAGGGAAGGTTGCTCTGTTTAGATGGAGGCAGAGATTAGTTATGCTGTTACAAACTAAGGGACATCAAAGATTTCTGGCAACCACCAGAAGGAGGAATGATCCTCCCTAGAGCCTTCAGAGGGAGCATAGCCCTGTTGACAACTTGAGTTTGGACATCTGGCTTCTAAGACTTGAAACAATAAATGTCTGTTCTGAGTCACCCAGTTTGTGAAGGCAGTCCTAGAAATGAATACAATTAGGGAATTATATTTTACTTCTGATTACTATATTAGGACCACGTCAATGGACTCCAAACTTTTCTCCTGTGGAAATCTGTTTAAACAAAATTTCCAACAGAAATACAAAATATATAAAATTCACAGGTAGAATTATCTGATTAAAGGAGGAGAGGGTAAAATTTCCAAATTAGCATTTCTACCTGTCCTTTCTCCCTGTCTTCCTGCCCTGCAGAGCACAGATTGAAAACCATTGGCTAGAAAGTCATATAAGACCAAAAGTACATTGAGCACCTTTCACTGAAACTGGGATAGAAAAGCATATGGAGCCAGCATTTTTTTCCTCAGTGCTTTTTTTTCCTCAGCATTTTTCCCCTCATTTTTTCCTTTTTACTCTCCAGGATCTGGAAAGTTTACCTTATGCAACTTCTTCTTTGTTGAGATGCCAGTGAGGCAGATGATCACTAATATTTATGGAGGTCCTATCCTGTTCCAGCTACTGTGCTTTTTTCTAAAGAGAAAAATCTACCAAGATTTCACTCTGGCTTCTCAGAAGCATGTGGGGAACTGTGCCTGTTGAACAGGGCAGGCAGGTGCCAGTGGGTGATTTGAGTGCCTACTGACATATGCATATCTTGATGACATCTTGAGGTGGGCTCCAGGCTACACTGTCACCTGGCCAGCTGAGGCCTAGGGCAAGGGCTCCTTTTCACTGCTTGTGGCATCTAATAGGCTGTGCTCAGAGTTGAGGGCTATGCTCTGTTAAGACTGGTTGTGTGTGGAGTTTGTACTCCAGCTTTCAGGGGGTTGGTTAATTACCCTTCCTTCCAAGTTCTTAGAACATCTCTTTTTTGCTCCCAATTGTTGCCTTCCTATATGAGTGTTCTTTCAAATATATCTGGGGAATTGGCTTGGTATGAAAAACTGAGGGTGGTTAAACTATCAGTGCACAAAATACACATTCAGTGCAATGGTGTTGGTGAACTTAGGGTATAGATAATGTAGTCTCTAGGTTTTAGCCACTTCTTAAATAGCATACCAGGTAGGAGATGGGTCAGTAACCAATACCTATGTGTTGTACGTTGCTTAAAGCAGAAGCTTCCAAACCTTTCCTAGAGAAATAGTGTAACCACTCGTGGCTTTCCAGGTGGGCTGCTGCCTAGACATGGAGGCTGTGAGCTGTGTAATTTCTGGTGTTTTGGTTCCCTCAAGGGGCTGTTGAGTACTCCTGGTTTTGAGGACTGATTTTACTAAAGTTTATTGTAGAAACCTCTGAAAAAGACTCACTGCATAAAAATGTTATATGCTATTTCATTGAATCTAAAAAACCATTGATTCTAAGATGCACTACTATTTTCTGTAACACTAAAATAAAAAGATGGCCAATGAAAATATATTACATTGAATGGGACAAGTTAAAATGTAAAAAAGTTTGCGGATGAGTATTTGGTAGTTTGCCTATGACTGCAAAAGCTAGAGTTTGAACCCTCAAAGATCAGAAAAGTTATAGATTATGTTGACAGTTCTAGTTCACTAATTTTAAGTTTTTAAAAATAATCTTTAATGGTTTCTGTTATATCCAAATTGGCCAATCAGTACATTAAATTTATCATTTTTGTTTCCATTAAATGTATTTGATATCACCTCTTTGACATGTTGAAACCTTTAATGAGAGTGTATATTTCTAAACCTTAGGGTGAAAGCACATCAGAGTAAGTACGGTCTTCAGGTTTCCTTACGAGGACACTAAAGTTTTCATTGTCTCTTCCTTTTCCCGCCTTTTCTTCCTTCCTTATCATCTTTCCTGAAGTTTTTCAGTGAATAATCTTTGGAGCTTATGAATCCTTTGGAATTTTGTAGAAGGGAATAGATAATTCATGTCATTTGATAATTATATAATTTGAATTTCCCATATTTACTTTCAGAAAGGGGCCAGGGGTCAAGTTTTCTGCAGGCTCTGCTGCCCTGAGGTGCCATGGCAGAGATGGGCAGCACTGGGAGAGCTCTTTCTCTTGCTATTCTGGGCTCCTGGATAGGTAAGTAGCAGAAGTAGACTGTCACTTTTGGGGGCCTCTAGGCCTGGGGTTATTAGAGAAAGTTATGATGCTGTATATACCAAGTTGCTATTTTGAGCTTGCTAAGAATAGGATTGTGTAGGAAGACAGTACACCATGGAGTGTTTGATGAGTCATGGGCCTGTCACCACTATCCTTATGAAATGAGCTTTATGAAACGAAACTTCAAAAAGTGACGAGTCAATTGAATTTTCCTTTTATTAAAATGTTCTTCAAAATTATTCACTTTTGAGTTGATAAAGACCCTTGAAAAAGGAAAAAGAGGATTAAAGTGTGTTTTCCTGAAAGCTCAAGAGCTCTGTTCATTTCTCAGCTTTCAATATCTGGGAGCCCATTTGCCATGGCAAGATTCTGTACTGTGACTCTCAGCACGAAGATCCATGGAAGCTTTAAAAAAAATTTATGTGTAATTGATGCTTAGAAGTCCATAGATTTGTTCTATAGTAACGTTTATGGAATACCAGTTATATGCTAAGCCTCGTGGGGAGCCTGAAAGCTTGAGATGATCAGAGAGAGACATTTTACACTGTAGGAAGCTAGGCCCACGTAGTCTGCATATTGCAGAACTGTGTGATTCAGACATAAGTTGCTTGATTTCAAGTTCTGGGCTTTTAATAATGTATTATAGCTACCTCACCTAACAGTGTATATATTTATATATACATTTCCATGTATTTAAAAAAAGAAATTAAAAGCCAAAAAGGATATTTAATTAAGGACATTAATTTCAGCTTAAAACCCTATGCTCTGGGAATAGGCTCTCTTACAGTCATCTGATATGAGAAACAGAGCAAATATTCATTTGGTTCATCCATCCATTAAATATTTGAGGATCTACTTTGTAGCAGATACTGTACTTGGTGCTGGGACACAAATGGTGAGCCACTTACATGTTCTCATGAAGCTGATGATCTAGTCGAAGAGGCAGATTTAAAATACAGCAAATCATAATAAGTTGTGTTATCTGTTGTCAAGAAAACAAATGGATCCTCAAATCCAGAATAATGGGGTGGCATGGTAAGAAACACTTACCTAAGGAGGTACATTTAAGATGAGAACTGAACACTCAGATTCAAGAGCTTTGAGAAGAGCTTGCCAGTGAGTGGAGACCAGAGGTGTGGAGGTGGGGGATCCAGATGCTGCAGGAACAGGGTGGTGGTGGGGGAGCACATGAGGTGGGGCTACCAGGCTCTGGGAAGGAGTGTGGATGTCATGTAATTTCTTAGATTATCTTGTTTACTTGTTTACCTGTCTCTCTTCTCCAGAAGTACGGAAGACGGAGAGACATAGGCAAGTGGGAGGTATGTTTGGAGATGTAACTAACATGATTTGTTTATGAATTAGATGTAGGTGTGAGGGGGCAACAGACAAGTAGGAATCCGAAGCTGTTGACTGAAGCAGTAGTACAGGTTGAGGTGCTGTTGACTGAAATGGAAGGGAGGTGGGGTCCGGGCAGAAGAGAGGGCCATGGTGGTGACTTTAGACTGGTTACAGCTGAGGGTCTGGCATGTGTGCAAAGGAGGATGCCAGATGGATGATGGATGTGTCAGTCTGGCTCAGGATGAGACCTGGTGGGGTAGGCAGTCATGAAGCTGGGTGAGGTGGCTTAGTGAGAGGGTGAGGAAAGGAAGGCAAAGACAACTCAGGAGCAAGCTTGGAGGACCTGGGGCAGTGAGAACCAGCCAAGCAGGCAGGGAAGAGCCCTGAGGTCCAAGAAATTGAGGAGAGGGTGTTATGTGAAGCAGAAGAGGAGAGAGCCTGAGACACAAGAGCAGTCAGTGACCTGCGGCCTGAGGAGGCCAGAGGAGGAGGCAGCAGGGTGTGGTGGACCCTCAGAGTATTGCAGGTGAATACAAAGGAAGGGGCTGGCCACTTATTTTCATATTTGCATGTGTTCTATTCCACATTGAAATGTAAGAAGCAAAAAAGTAGGGGCAGGGAGGTGGAGGCAGCAGGTATAGACAAGTATTTGTTTTCTTTTGTTCTTTCCCAGAGCTTGGCAGTGTGAGGGAGCCTAGAAACCAGATGGTGGCTCCAGAGAGATTGGGTTGGGGAGAAGCAAAGGAAAAGTATGGTTTCAGGATGAGAGATTTGGGGTGATTCAGAGGCTGATATGAACAGTGTAGAAGAAGGAGGCAGGAACTGGAGGCTGAGGTTCTTTTGCAGAAACTGTGGGGACCTAGAGCACAGGTGCTTTGATGGAAGGAAGTGAGCATTCTCCATTAGAACAGGGGGAAGAAAGTGAGAAAAGCAGGAATATTGGGATAGATTCACAACATGAGGCAGAGACAATGACACGTTTACATTTGAATTCCCACAATACTGAAAATGAATATGCACAAATTAACATTCTTAGGGAAGCTCATTGGTTTAAAGCATTTTCTTTGTTAAACATTTTAAACTTCTTTAATGGTCCTGCCTCTCACTCCCTCTTTCCCTTCTGTCCCTGTCATCCTGTCTCCTTACCCCACACAACGTGAAATAACTAGAATCCAACAGAAAGTAATCCAACATGGGTATAAACATTGATTGTACCTGGTTAGAAGAAATTGTGTGAACAATGATTAAGAATGTAGTCAGTCTCCACTGTCTTAACTATAAAGTAGAGATTTTCTCCTTTTGCTAGAAGGACACAGAGAGAACCCCTTTTTCATTAGGTTAGTCCAGCGGAGAGGAAGGTAAAAACCTGCTGAATGCCTGTCTTGAATGGGATTTTATTCCAGTTAAATAATTCTGGTGTTTTCTTCATACTTTTCTCAAATGTCTTTAAGCCCAGAGTACTGATTTAAAAAATAATAGATATGAAGTTTGTGAAATAGTTAAATGAAAACATAAAAATTATATGTAACGAATAATCCAAATGATCACAAAAGTATGTTTTCTTGCAACTTTGGTGTCTCTACCATTAGAAATACCAAATAGATACTTTTTCTCATTGAAAGTATCTAATTTATTGATTCTGAATGGGAGGGGTTTTATGTGGGGGATTGATTTAATTAATGTTTAAACAAAGCTTTTGTTTAAACTCTCAGAAAGTCTCTGCTAACTATAGCTAGAGCTTTAAGTGGTGGGGACACTTACATGGTGATGCATATCCAATAGGCATGGCGTTAACTGTCTTTTTCCTGAGGATCTACTTTATTTCTTCTCAGTATTATCAAAATTTTTGGAGTGATTATTTTCCTGTGAAACACCCAGTAACCTGATTCTCTTGAAAAATAAACAAATTTAAAATCATAACAATCACAAGTAGAGAGTATGGGCAAGCTCTTTTAAATTGGATAAAAGGATTCTCCCCACCAATTCCTTTATCCCTAGAACTGCCCCCCACCCCTAGCACTTGACACAATCTGTGGTAGCTGTCTTGTTACTTGTCCTTTTGCTGAAGATTTATAGAGGCCCACTCCTGACTTCTTGACACTAGTGATACTTTCTAGTCACTTTCAGATTCTTACTGTGTTTTGCAGAATTCTGAGATTGTAGAAATAGGTGGAATATTGAGACTACATCTCAATATCATATTTAGAAGTATAAATGAAACAGACACTTCAGAAAAATTTATGGCCCTCAGTGTCTTCTTGAAGCCCCAGAGGAAGCAGTCAAAAGCCTAAGGGTGTTCAGAAGGCGGTGCCTGGATTTGGTGTGGGCGAGATGGGAATTAGCTGATATTTCCCATTTTACTTACTTTTTTAGGGAAAGGGATTCTGTGTTTTTCTTATTAATAGCTAAGAATATGTTCTCTGATTGTCTTTTTATCTCAATGAAGAAACAGATGTAGTTTAGGCCAGGTTTGGTGGGCAACATGGTGAAACACCACAAAAAATCAGCCAAGCGGGCATGCGCCTGTAGTCCCAGCTGCTGGGGAGGCTGAGGCGGGAGAATGGCTTGAACCTCAGAGTTCTAGGCTACAGTGAGCCCTGATCATGCCACTTCATTCTAGCCTGAGTAACAGAGCGAGACTCTTTCTCTACAAAAATAATAATAAAAAATATGTAGTTTCATGGGGCACACTGAAATGCTGCCTGTTGATTCATAGTGTGTGAATATGATTAAAATGCTGAGGAAGTTAGCTTTTCCAAGCTAACTTGGCTCTATTTATGGTTTATGTCATGAGAATTAGAATAACCAGAAAATTTCAATAAAGAAAATAATTGAAGATGAGAGTACAGTTTGCCTCTTGTACAGGAGGAGTCTGTTTATGGACTGTTTATAGATGAGCATTTTCCGGGTGATCTGTAGATTAAGCCCTGGTCCACTCTGGTGATTTATTTATTTTTTCTCTTTTTGCAGAATGCCTTCAGAAATCTTGCTGAAGATATTTTCCTACTTGGATGCTGTGAGCCTCTTGTGTACTGGATGTGTGAGCAGGCGCTTTTATCATCTAGCCAATGACAAGTAAGCAGAAATCCAGGTCTCTGTTATATTTTGATGACAGTTTGATGGAAGTCAGGAAAACTAGTAAGAACTTTTTAACCATTTTTAAAAATTTAAGAGAATTCAAGAGTATTTTTACACACAAGTGGAAATATTGAATGCTTTACTATGAAATTTTCAAATATTTGCATTTATATGCTTAAAGGAATGTATTCTGCATGGACCAAAAAGATCAAACTTGTCATTGCTGTAGCTGTTGGAGAATGCAGCTTCAGGTCTGTTGCCAGGAGGACTTGGCTCTGTTCCCCCTAGAATCAGACCTAATCACAGAGTCTCAAGCATCATGTGCAGGGATCTGCTGGCTTTGACCCTGGCCCTGTGTTTGCAGAGTAGAATGAGTGCTCTCTGCTGATGGCCAAGTAGATCCTAAAGAAAGAAAAGGAAGAGGCTAAGTTAGGTGTATTTAGCTCCTCCTCCCAAACATGCCAATCAGGTTAACTTACTCTGGGGAAAGCGAAATGGACAGAGAGAAGCCAAGACTGTCCTCTCCTGGAGGCTGTACCCTTGGAAGCAGGGAGCCAGAAGAGAGGGTTTCACCTGTGCTCACCTGGGCTTGCAGGGGTGTCTAGGAACAAAGGGGAACAAACCCCTCCTTCTGTTTGTCACTATAATTGTAGCCTGCATCTCAGAATTATATCTTGGAGGGAGAGATGGTGGAATCCTCCTGACTTTCAGTGAGGATTTTGTGGCCTACAATAGAACATCTGGGCTTTTTAGGCCCCTCTCTCATTTAGCTTCAAAAGATCAGACAAGTATCATTCTCACATAGAACCTGCATGTCAACTGGGGAAATCAGCAAGATGAGAGGGAATGAAGATTTTAACTGGTGGGTTTGCTTACTAGGTAAGGAGATGGAGAATGGCGAAAGGAGGGCTGTTGTATTAGTTAACCGTGGAACATAGTGGGCAAGAATGTCATTTGGTGCAGTGGTTCTCAAATGCCATCCTAAGAAGACTACATATGAACCACCTGGGAAAGTTTAAAAAATTTCCATCCCTAGTTGGCATTTCTAGAGGTTATAATTTAGTGTTCCGAAATCTGCATTTTAAAGATTCTCCAGGTCATGCTAGCGAATAGTCAAGTTCTGAAATGACTCATCTCGTCCGTCTTTAGTGTTAGGTGTATGCCTCTTAAGTGAGGAACTCAGAATAAGCTCTCAGATCTTATTAAAGCTGTCCTCAACCATTCTCATGCTCTCAAGAGGACATAATACTGTTCCCTGGTTGGAAAGGGTGATTTTTCTTTTAATTTAAGGAGATGTTTCCCGTATGGAAGAATATGTGTCTGTCTGTGTCAATACACACACACACACACACACACACACACACACACACACACACGTCAATGAGTGAAATAATCATGTTCTTGACAGTAGTTATAGAATGAATTAGAGCAATTTTTACGTTTCTCTTTCTCAGTGATTGCTGTATTTACGTAGTTGGGATTTGTTTGTTTCCCAAAGGCTTATGTTGAAATTTGATCCCCAGTGTTGGAAGTGGGGCCTCTGGGAGGCCTTTGGGTCACCAGAGCAGATCTCTCCTGAATGGCTTGGTGCCTTCCTCGTAGTTGTTGCTTTAGAGCTGGTTGTTTAAAAGAGTGTGGCAGGCCTCCCTCCCTTCTCTTGCTCGCTCACTCTCTTTTCTCTCTCTCTCTCTGTCTGCCATGTGATCTCTGCACAGTTGGCTTCCCTTGGTCTTCTGCCATGTTTGGAAGCTTCCTGAGGCTTCGCCAGAAGCAGATGCTGGTGTCATGCTCCTTGTACAGCCTGCAGAACTATGAGCCAAATAAACCTTTCCTTTACAGATTACCCAGCCTCAAGTATTTCTTTGTAGCAACACAAAGGGACTCAAACGATCTAAGAAGAGATGAAGGTCGTCACTAAAAGAAAGCACAGCAAGGCATTTTTCAAGGAAGGAATCAACTAAATGTCTAAAACTGTAGCATTCTGGAGAGTTCTTACTTTATTTATGGATAGAACTCAGACTTCAGATAAGCTGATAAATTATATGTTTCTTAGTTTCTTTACTGTCTCCCCTCTCCATTTCACCTGCATGGTGAATAAACTGGGCCTTTAATTGGATGTGGAGCATGGTTCTAGTGATGCTTTTTGCGTCACTAGATTACTTATGTGCCCCCCTCACTTTCTTGGAAGTTGTCATTGGGAAACAGCAGTTTCTGATGAAATTGCACTCACATTTCTTTTGTTTTTTGAAAGACATATCTAAATTGTGCTAAGTTGAATTGTACTTTTTAGTTCTAGTTAAAGCACCTAAAGAGTCATAGTCTGACTCTTAAAGCCAAAGTCTGATCATGAAGTCAAACTACATAAAAGGATGTATGATAATTGAATGAGTAATTGATATGTGTTTTTGAAAAGTTGACAGTAGATTGTAAGTGTTGCATCTGAGGAGAGGGCAGGCACACATAGTGTAGTGAGTTACACTGATGACTTATTGGAAGACAGGCTTGAAGGGCAAGGGGCTCCCCAGTGCTCCATCCCAGCAATGGGGGCTGCTCCCTTCTGTATGAGCACTGGCGTCTGCATGGAAATAACAGGGATGTGTGGATGTGGTGTCATCTGGTTTATCGCAAGGGGGTTTTATTTGCTATGTACTCTGGGAAACACTATTTATCTAAACTTTACATTGGCCCCATTTTCTGAACAACTTGTTAGAAGTTTCCCTGAGCCCCGATTGGTAGTCATATTAGATAAATATGCCCTCGTCCTCGAATCTGACTAGGCCTTCTAATAGGATGGAACATTTGGGGATCAAGAGGTAAATGTGTTTGGGTTTTGGAGACTGTGAAAAGCATCTGAACCTTAACATTTGTGTATTATAAAAAATCAAGGGCATCATCTGCAATATAAAATGTTTTTACTTAGGTTTACTTCCGGTTAGTAATGTATGATCTTGTGTATGAGCATAGTTCATCATAAGAATATTTAGGTGTGGTTATTGTTACTAAATACATGCGGATTTTATGCTGTGATTCCTCTCTCTCTGTGACAGTGTTTGTTTTTGCAGTTTGTAAGTGCTAGCACATGTAAAAATAGTATCAATGGTAGTTTAGGTAGTGCTGATGTGAGGAATTCGAGGCTTCATAAAGGTCCTGCTAAAGGACACTTAAGTAGAGTGAGATGCTGAGTAAAATAAATTTGAAGAAAACACAAGCAAGCTTTTATGCAAAGGGAGTTTTAAAAATGTCTATTCAAAGGATTTTGGTGAAAGAGTTTTAACTTTACTTAGGGGTACTCAACTAATTATTGTATTACATCTATCCACTTGCATGGGAAAGTCTAGAAATTTCTGAATTGAAAACACAGACACTTTAATATAAAAGCTGAGCATGAAGTGATTTTACGGGATGAGAAATGACTTGAGAAACTCACACTAGGAAGACTTGTCAACCAGGGTCTGACTATATGTGAGCTTGTGTTTGGTGGGAAGTTCATGTAATGTCTGAGTTAAGGAGGTGGCATTCTGAAGTCATGTGTTTGAAAAATGGTTCTTTTCTGCTATGGTTAAGGAAATAGCTCTGCCTCCCCAGAGCACCTAGGCTTATCCCCAGGGGTCCTGCTGCAGTTCAGGACCACCACTGTGTGGAGGAATCGCTTTCTTCCTGCAGCCTCCAGGCCATTGATTGCTTCATTCCATGCTGCTCTGAGTAGTAATGTGGAGACATAAACGGGCAAATAATTAATTTTTAAAATGCAAAATTTGCCTTTCAGATAAGGAATTGATTTTAACCCCTGTCTCAGTTTTTCCTGTGTCTTCCTTCTCTTCCCTGGTGGAGAGTACTGGCTGAGAGGGAAGAGTCCTTGGGCCAGCTCACTGCCACTGCTTGTGGGGCTTCTCCCAGCCTCTTAGCAGAGATGAGTGGAAGGAACAGACTTTGAGTCTGAGCTGAGTTTGAATTCCCACATTAACACTTATTATATGGCTGTCTGAATTTGGGGAGCTTATTCAGTTTCTTTGATCCATTTCTTTGTGATTGACGAGGCAGTGAAACTCAGGTGATAAGAGTGTGAGCTCTGGTTCAGATCCCAGCTTCAATATAAACTTGAGTGCACAGACCTCAGCCAGCTTGCTTTGCATCTGAGCCTCAGTTACAACATCTGTGCATTGGCGACAGGAATAGCAGTGCCTCCTGGTTTCTTTATGAAGAATAAATGAGTAATATGTAATACATAAATTGCTTAAACAATGCTTAACACATAGTAAGTGCTCAAAAAACTTATATTGGCTATTGTTTGGTTGTTACCATTAATAACCTTCACTTTTTTGCTCCTTCTGAAATCATATTTCTTGTTGAAAGTTAAAAAGCAAAAAAATGTACAATTCTGTTGTTCACTGTTGAAATTTCTTAGTGTGTGTACATATATCCTTTCTGATCTTTTTAAAAGCATGCATATATTTAAAAACAAGAATCATACTACATATACATTCTGTTACTTTTAAAATAATAGATTTCCTATTCCATTACTGATGTAAGAGGGCAGTGGTTTGGCTGATCCTAAATGACATGAGAATTATTCACTTGAGACTTGACCCTGGGAGATGGGCTTTTCCTTTTTTTTAAATGTGTTTTTGGTGGTGTTGAATTTAAAACACTAAATCTCAAACTGCAATTCACTTCAACAGACGAACAACTGTAAATATTCAGCTTGACCTATTCATGGAATTGGATTATTTGAAAATATTATGCTTCTCTAATTTGAGATATAACTACAGGTAGGTGACAATGTCTCTTATTTAACACATTTCCTCTTTTCCCTCCAGTTTTATTTGGATCGGAATCTACTCAACTGCTTTTTCAGCTACAAGATCAAATTGGAAAGTTAATTCAGTAGAGAAGATAGCTATGTCTATGAGCTTTCTGTCAGTTCAGGATAAAGAAGCTGGTTATTGGAAGAAAGAATATATCACAAAACAAATAGCATCTGTAAAAGCTGCACTAGCCGACATTCTCAAACCTGTTAACCCTTACACAGGCCTTCCAGTTAAGACCAAAGAGGCCCTCAGGTACGCAGTATGTTCTTGAGCAGTGGCCACAGTGGTTACTTGACAGTACTCTGAAATGTTTGTTTATAACCAAAAGAGAATGATGGTATCAGCTCAAAGTATTGTGTACATAGGACATATGTGCAATTTAGATTGTGTGGGACTGTCTCTAGTATTTTTGTGTGTCTATAAAGTATGTAGCATTTTCCTGTTCCACATAGCCTTCTGCATCTGCTGATTCAACCAACTGCAGATCAAAAGTATTTGGGGGGCGGGGAGGAACCTGAAACAATAACAATATAAAAAAGAATACAAATAAAAACCAATACATTACACATAATAACAGTTTGCACAACATTTACATTGTATCAGGTATTATAAGTAATCTCAAGATGATTTAAAGAATACAGGAGGGGAGCCAGCGTTTTCTGGCCAGAGGACATGATTCAGGGGGAGACACACCCTAGTGCTTCCCTTATGGACAGAACCATCAAGATGAGGAAAGAAACAGAGGCTAGGAAAGTGGTTTTGGCCTGGGGATTCCTAAATGTATCTATGGCTGGTATGATATATACTGAAATGAGTGGAAAATTGATTAGTTCATACTACAGTGTGACATACTGGCCCCTCTGGAATATTGAGCTTGCCCTTGCATCTCTCTTCAGCCTTAATGCCTTATTTGATTTTTGGAGATATTTTAAATATACTGTGGCACCAACAAGTCTGGTTGTTAGTCCTGGACAGCAAACACTTTTAGGGTTGAAAACAGCTGTTGTATAGACTACTCCACATGATCTGGCAGCAACCCAAATCCCTCCCTCTCCACCTTCCCCTTCAATTCAGGGTCAGAGTGTATTGAGTTATAGCCCATCTCGTTCGCCCAGTACCAGTCCCAAGTTCACCACCAGCTGTATGACTGGTTACAGCCCTCAGCTGCAAAGTCTGTCCTCAGGTGGCAGTGGTTCTTATAGCCCTGGAGTTACCTACTCGCCTGTCAGTGGTTATAATAAGGTAATGACTCTCTTGTCTTGTCCAGTCACATTATTTTAGAATTGGGAGGTACACTAAAATTCATCTAATGAGCCAAACTTATTTTATCTGAGCAAACTGAGACTTGACTTGCCTCGATCACCTATTTAAGAACCAGGAATAGAATACAACATCTTAAACACAACGTCTTAAAATGAAAGAGGAAAAATTAGCATTTGCAGAGATAATGAACTTAGGTTCATCATCTAGGATCTTTCAGCAGTCTTTAAAACAAGTTGAAACTGTGATTATTTTTTTACTTTAGTTACTTTTACTCCCGTTTTCCCTTTGTTATGTGAAGCCTTTGATTACCCTTTTAGAGTTTTAGTGTGTTTTATCATGTTGGAGTGTCTTCTAAGCTTAAAGTTGGGATTGTCACATAGTTTCTTCCCCCCCTCCCCCAATGAGCACAAATGATTCTTGAGTATGGACACTTTCCATGGAATAGTAGGAACCTTCATTCCCACTGCCATGTAATGTGAAACTTTGTTCTAATTTGTAGGATTAATAGAAACAGGATTGACAAATTGAAATTTTGACTCCTTCCTGAAGCATAAAACTATTAATATAAGAGGGGCATAAAAGGAGAGTGATCATTTCAGATGCTGTCACTATTGTGTTGGGCTAATATCTCTATAGCTTCTAGTTAAAACAGGAGACTCTGGAGGTGAAACCAACACACTGTCTGCCTTTATCCATTTACATGTTTCTTTGTAATGAGATTCCATTCTACTGGTTATCCAATATTAAAATTAATTTTGGCAGGTAATAGAACTTTGAAAATTTTGTACAACTTTGATTTTTGTGAGAAAGTATGTGGTAAAAATTCATAACTCATAGGTAAATGCAACTTTGAAAAATAATTTTTCACAGATTGATGCTATTTGATCCTTATAGAAAACTGGAAAAGTTAAATAGAAGGAAAATTACTTATAGACCTGCCGCACAAAAATAATCTGTGTAATGACTCTTTAATACTCAGCTAACGGGTATACCATAATTTACCCTTGAATATTTAAGTCATTTTCATTTTTTATAAACTTTTAAATGTGTACTAAATAGCTCTGACATAAAATTCTTGATAAATTTCGGATGGGAGTATCTATCCAAAATAATTGTACCGATTTACATTGTCACAGAAATGTATAAGAGTATTTGTTTTACCACACTCTTGACCATCAAGTTAATTTCTTTTAAAAATAAATCTCTGCTAATAAGAAAAAAAAAAGAATACAGGAGGAGGTGTATAGGTTATATGCAGATACTATGCCATTTATATAAGGGACTTGAACATCCACAGATTTTGGTATCATGGGGGTCCTGGAACCAATTTCCTGCAGATACAGAGGGATAACTAGTAAATAGCCTAAAGTTTTAATAAAAAGCAGAAGTAATGTACTCATCTGCTCTAGTACAGTAAGAGTGTTCAAGGTCTCTTCTGGGCAGAACTTTTGTCTTATTTATATATTGCCAGTACCTGGAAGATCATGGATGTTCAGGAGGTGTTTGGTGAGGAGAAAAAGTCTAAAGAGAGTACTGTTGTTGAAATGAACATTGTAATGGGCATGTTCTGAGAACTTCGACTTTGGCTTTTAAGGATCTAGATGCTTTAGAGAAGATATGTGAAATTGCCTTTAGCATTTTTTTTCAATGAGACAAACATTGCTAGCTTTCTTTTCTCTCTCCAGAATATTTGGTTTAGGTTGGGCAATTATACTGAAAGAAAAAAGTGGAAAAGAATATATCATGGAGCATGTTGATCTTTCCATAAACGACACCTCAGTTACTGTTATATGGTATGGCAAAAATTGGCCATGCCTAGCATCATTGTCAACCTTAGATTTATGTGGTGTAACACCAGTTTTTACGGACTGGTATAAAACTACCACCAAACATAGGTAAGTACCAATCAGCAGAACTGTTGAGTGAGAACATCTTATATGTAAATATTACTTGGCATTACTTTTGTAATTAAAAAATACCAGCAGCACTTTTTAATTTTATCACATATTAAATGTACATTCTGCATCACTGTAGAAGAGGAAAAGAGTACATTTTGTCACATTTCTGATTAGGTCTAAATTTAAGGTCCTCGTATCTAGGTTGTCTTTAATGGTAGGGAATGATATTCTAGTTAACAAAATTTTCTGGATGTTTGATGGCTAACCTTTGAGGTTTTTCATTTTAACTATTTTAGAAAAATACATGATGTCTTCCTTCTTTAGTAAATGGTATACTAATCATAGTCTAAATATGAGGAAACCAAGCAATAATTAATAGTTATTTTGTCTGCCTTCTGTTGAACTTACTAGATATGTGATCCTGTGCAAGTAACTTACTCTTTCTGTGTCTCCTTTCTCTCCTCTGTGAAATGAGATGATCGTTATACTGGCATAGTATTTAGCATATATGACTGCAGTGAACAATATCAATCAAAAGGTATCACTGTAATATGCATAGAACAGCTAAGTGTGCAGCACATGGGTAATGCTTAGTGAGCCCTTTACTATTCTGTTGTCAGGTGGCTTTGCACTGAGTTCATATTCACTAGGAGGCTGGCATCTGCCTTTCTGAGCAGATCTCTCAGGTTCTCTTTATCATCACTGATTGCTCCCTCCTAAAAGTTGGATTATGGCATGCGTGCATAGCATCCTCATCTCTGGAGCAAGCTAACATGGCTTTATATAAGATATATTGCAAATGTAAAGGTAATACCTGTCTCCTTCCATGTTGGTTTCCTGCCCTCCTGTCTCTTTTACTGTCTCAGTGTTCTTTGACTTTTCAGGAGTATTTACTGTGTTGTTTTCTTGCCATCTTTGCATGCTGCAGTTCCACCCATTGGTTTCTTTCCCATCTGTCCTCACTATGGAGGATACTGCGATATCTGACATTAGTACCTGCCATCTCCATGGAGGGACAGGGTTCTTTTATGGTTTCCCTGGATATGGACACTTTTTTTTTTTTTTTGCAGCTCTATAACTGGAGACTTTGTTTTGGCTCCTCTCCATGGTGCCTGCTCTTTGAGCATTGTCTTAGTGATTACTGAGCTCCCTTTCCATGTTCTGAATGTAAGACTATTCAGACCCCTTAGTGCTGGCAAATCCAGGTTTTATTGTAATCTAAAAAATATTCTTAATGTTATGATGAAAAATGAATTATTTTTCCTGAATATGTTACTGAAGGTACTTTGGAAACAGTTACCTTTTTAAAAAATGGTACTTTTATTTGGATAAATCTTTGAAATTTCATATGGCATCATAAAGGAAACCAGCTTTTTCTAATGTTGTAGTTAGGGTTTATTCATTTCAAAATTTTATTTGGGGAGTAAGTCCACAAACTATACTAGTTTTGCTAAACAGTATATGTTACTTGGCATGTCATGAAATGTTATTTACAGATATTAGAACAAAATGGTTAACATTAATTCAAATGATCCTGAAGAATTCGGTTAAAAGGATAATGTTGAATTGTAAAGCCCAGTTAAAGACAGTATGTCGCTGAAATTGTCATCAAGGTCAGAAGTAATAGATGCTACATAGTGTCAAATGCTAGAGTTCATTGGGGAAATTCATTTGATGTAATTTATTTCTGTGAAATTTCAATGGACTTCAGACAGCCTTTGATATACTGTGATACAAAAAAACCCCAAAAGACTAAAAGTGTTTTTTAGGAATTTGTTTTGATCGGCACTTTTATTGCAAGTTTGTAAGTGAATGCTTTCATTATGCAGGAATGGAAATCCTTGTATGCATCTGTGTGACAGCCAAGAAGAGACTTTGTGATTTTTATTTGGGTCTTTTTTGTTTCCTCTATGAGAAGTTTCTCAACAACAGTGAAAGCTTTATCAATGTAATTTGGATTTCCCTATAATTTATACCTTTCTAGTCAGATTCTAAATTTTCATCCTTGCCAGCGTTTTCTATTCTGCAGCTGGTGCTGTCCCACTCTAAATTTGTGAGAACTGTTGAGAAAACATCAGCCTTAGTTTCTGTGGCTGTGGCTGTAAGGCCAAGCACATGAGGACTCAGCACATTCTGAGTCTATTTAATAAACACCTGTACAGCCAGATTTTGAGAGAAGAGTGTTTCTCACATGCCTACCCAGACTCCTATATTCACATTAGTGATGATGCTAGCAGGGACTGCTGTTTATTCAGCACCTGGCCTGTGTCCTGTGCTCTCATCCCTGCTGAGCAGGCTAGTGATCTCATGCACAAAGAACCAACTGTGATAGTCATGAAGTCACTGTAGATTGAAGCTAAGGTTTTACCTCAGGCTTCCCTGACCCCATAGTGAGGTTCTGGACCCTGCATTTATCCTCCTTCAGTGTATTCTGCATATGCTGGGTTTATTTTTAATGTATACATCACATGCACTCACCGACCATCTCTCCTTATTCAGTTGTGGTTCTCTGCACAAGAAGTTCTTTTGAAAAGTTGAACATGGGACTAGGGTCATATGGTAGCCGCTGATTTGGTTTTGATGCCTCACAGTCCCTTCCACTTTGAAACAGGACTGCAGCTGGTCTCCTTTTTAAGTCGCTTATTTAATGTACCTATTGCCTGCTGGCTTGTGCCTGAGGTGCTGGCCACCAACTTTTAAATGAGATGTGGCCCCAGCTCCTTAGGGATTTCAGTTTAATGCTGTGTTAGTGTCTCCTTTGTGAAAACACTGGTGATTTAGTTTATTTCTAATGTGTCAGCTTTCACTGTCTCTGAGTTATCCTTGATAATAACTTTAAAAGGCCCAGCTGCTTTGCGACCACCTCCTGAGACTACCTGTTCTTATGTCACTTGAAATAATATATCTTTGCTTTTGTGTCATTTCACTCAGTTGACTAGGAATACACATGAAAGTCTACTTTAGATTGTAGTATTGTGCTGGGTTTGGAAGGAATAGAACAGGAGACAGTTCTGCCACTTCATCACTTTCGTGATCCTTCAACTTCCTTCTGGCTAGGTTGAGTTGACAGCAAGAGCAAGGTGGAAGGGAAGAAAAACCTAGCTGAGTTGGAAATCTGAATGTATCAATTTTGCCATTTATTCATTTGTGTCCCCACCCTACCAACGTGCCACTTAGTTTGAGCACATCATTAACATACTCTTCAAACACATTTGTGACACGCTAAAGAGAACTGACAGCACTGTAGACAGGAAAGCTCACTTCTCTCTCTTCTTCCCTTGGCATAATATTCAAAGACTCCGATGGCATTCTTTAATTGCAAAGTACAATCTGAGTCATTTGACTGAATCTACCATGATTGGCTGTGACAGACTTATTCGGATCTTCTGCCTGCACCCTGGCCTCCTGGTTGGACTCTGGAAGGTAAGACTTGAGTCCCTGTATGTACTGTGTCATTTCCCCATCACAATACCACATTTACTTATCATTATGTTTGACATGAAATGTAAAATCCTTTAAGGCTTTTCAGTAACTGCAATCCATTTACCATCTCACCAACTTCATTTTTTCAAGCTAATATGGCCCTTTCTGTTCCACTGAGGCTGCTCTGCTGTTCTGCTATCATAAACAACAAACCACTTCTTCCTGCCTTCATGTTTTTCTTCATGTTATTCTTTTAGTGTCATGTGATGTTCCCCCTTCCAATCAGTCCACATTCCTTCTCTTCCTTTCATGCTCTTTCTCTGACGTCTCCCTTTCTTTCTTTCTTTTTTCTTTGTAAGATACCTAGACCCTGTATTTTGTCTCTACATTTTCATTTTTTTTTTCTTTTTCTTTTTTTATTGTACTGTAGGTTCTGGAGTACATGTGCAGATCTTGCAGGATTGTTGTATAGGTACATACATGGCAAGGTGGTTTGCTACCTCCATCCCCCTGTCACCTATATCTGGCATTTCTCCCCATGTTATCCTTCCCCAACCTCCTCACCCCCGGCTGTCCCTCCTTTAGCACTCGCTGCAACAGACTTCAGTGTGTGATGCTCCCCTCCCTGTGCTCATGTGTTCTCACTGTTCAACACCTGCCTATGAGCAAGAGCATGTGGTATTTGGTCTTCTGTTCTTGTGTCAGTTTGCTGAGAATGATGGTTTTCAGATTCTTATGGTTTTCAGATTCATCCATGTCCCTTCAAAGAACATGAACTCATACTTTTTTATGGCTGCATAGTATTCCATGGTGTATATGTGCCACATTTTATTTGTCTAGTCTATCGTCAGTGGGCATTTGGGTTGGTTCCAGGTCTTTGCTATTGTAAATAGTGCCGCAGTGAACATATATGTGCATGTGTCTTTATAATAGAACAATTTATAATCCTCTGGGTATATACCCAGTAATGGGATTGCTGGGTCAAATGGAATTTCTATTTCTAGGTCCTTGAGGAATCGCCACACTGTCTTCCACAATGGTTGAACTTATTTACACTTCCACTAACAGTGTAAAAGTGTTCCTATTTCTCCACATCCTCTCCAGCATCTGTTGTCTCCTGATTTTTTAATGGTTGCCATTCTAACTGACATGAGATGGTATCTCAATGTGGTTTTGATTTGCATTTCTGTGATGACCAGTGATGATGAACATTTTTTCATATGTTTGTTGTCCTTGTAAATGTCTTCTTTTGAAAATTGTCTGGTCATATCTTTCACCCACTTTTGAATAGATTTGTTTGTTTTTCTTGTACATTTGTTTTAGTTCTTTGTAGATTCTGGATATTAGGCCTTTGTCAGATGGGTAGATTGCAACATTTTTTTCCCATTCTGTTGGTTGCCAGTTCACTCTAATGATTGTTTCTTTTGCTGTGCAGAAATTCTTAAGTTTAATTAGATCCCATTTGTCTATTTTGGCTTTTGTTGCCATTGCTTTTGGTGTTTTAGTCATGAAGTCCTTGCCTGTGCCTATGTCTTGTATGGTTTTGCCTATGTTTTCTTCTAGGATTTTTACAGTGTTAGGTTTTATGTTTAAATCTTTAATCCATCTGGAGTTAATTTTAGTGTAGGGTGTAAAGAAGTGGTTCAGTTTCTGCTTTCTGAAAATGGCTAGCCAGTTTTCCCAGTACCATTTATTAAACAGGGAATCCTTTCCCCTTGCTTGTATTTGTCAGGTTTGTCGAAGATCAGATGGTTGTAGATGTGTGACATTTCTTCCAAGGTCTCTGTTCTGTTCCATTGGTCTATATCTCTGTTTTGGTACCAGTACCATGCTGTTTTGATTACAGTAGCCTTGTAATATATTTTGAAGTCAGGTAGTGTGATGCCTCTGGCTTTTTTCTTTTTCCTTAGGATTGTCTTGGCTATGTGGGCTCTCTCTTGGTTCCATATGAAGTTTAAAATGGTTTTTTCCAGTTCTGTGAAGAAGGTCAATAGTAGCTTGATGGGGATAGCGGACAATGTCTCCCTTTCTATGTGTTCAGCCTGGTCGTCTCCCAAGCACGTTCTGATTCTGTAGGTGTGGTATTGAGTGAAATCTGCTCTTCAGGGTCGGGCGTCTAAGATGTTATCTTTTCTCTCTGCATAAGATTTCTTGTGTCACCAGGTCAGGCTGATATTTTAAGATAGTCGTTGACAAATCTGATTCTGAGATGGTAATATGCATGAGTGTACAATGACTAGATAAAATGAAGACCCCAGCTTCAGACAACACCATCCTCTTGTCCCTTTTCCTTTCCTCAGCCGACTGTGGGTATCAGTTTTTCTTTCCCTCCTCCCCTTTCTGTGTGAAGGTGGCTTGTGGGTGAGGCCGCAGCTTCCTGCTCTGTGTTTCATGAATCACATACATCCAGCTGTGTTGGGTGCAGAGTTGTGAGCACTCTGGTGGTCTCAGTTGTCCTCTGCCTACCTACTAGAGAATGGCACCTTCAGATTTGCCATTTGGGGTCACCTATGCCCATCAGTGTCAACTGTGAATCTGGGGAGAAATGGAGGTCAGTTCCTAAACAGTCACATTTTCTACTATTTGACCTGATGGACAAGTGAAGAACTTGAATCTAATCATTCCTACCACATTTGTCAAATCAAGCAGTTACTTGCAAGAGGAACATTGTGTCAGTAAGGTTCAGTATTTGTGGAATTAACCTGGTATCTGTGAAGGCCTTTGAAAGGAGTTTGAAACAGCCTGGAACTAACAATGCGTATTTTCACAGCCATTATATATATATATCTTTTGATATTTTGCAAGCTCTAGGTTGTGAGTTCTTTTGGTCCTGTGTGCTCTGCATGTTGGGGTGAATTGTGGTCCTGCTGTCAATATGAAGTATAAGTCTTATTAGATAGTAATAATGTATTAACAGTAATAATGCATTAGCACTGTGGTGATCTTATGGTTGTAAGAAACTGCATCTATCTGCAAGATGAATGTACTGTGATCTTCACAACGACCTTGTGAAAAATTAAAACATTTTGGTTGAAATATGTATTCTTCTTAATTAATTTTTCAGAAGGAGGAAGAACTGGCTTTTGTTATGGCAAGTCTTCATTTCCATCACCTTGTGGAGAGGAGCACATTAGGCTCGGCCACTATGTATGTATTTATATGTGGGTGTGTTGAATTTTTATGCAGTAAAGTATTAGAAGTTGATGCTGTCTTACTATCCTGAGAATAGCTGCAGAGATACTCTGTTTTTAATCAGTAAACACAGACCAACAGGCATAATTACTTAGCTGTTGCTAAAATAATTGGATTATTCACAAGTACTTATTTGCTTCATTTATTTTGGTTAAAGGAATTTATACCTAGTAGGATGTTATTTCACTGCTTCAAGATGCCACTACTATCCTTCAAGTTTTGCTGTTATATGAATTTTCACATTTTGCAAGGCATATAGACTCATGGCCCCTGGGCTGAACCTGGCCTGCGGATGATTCTTTCCGGTCTGGACAGTATTTCTTCATGAATTTGAATGTCTTTAGGTAGAGCACAGGCTTCCCATTTCACTATTTTCCTGTGGACTTAGACTTAGACTCTTCCTTACTCATTTTTTTTTTATTACCTGAAAAGTTTCTGAGTATTTTTGAGTTTGTCACTTTATGTAGTCATTTTTTCTTGTTGAATAAAGCTTTGCTTGTCTTGGCTTTGGGTCTGCCTCGGTGTCTGCGCTGCACATCGGTGTTCAGTGCCTTTTCCTGCTGAGCACTTCTGTCCCCTGGACACTGAGAACAACACTAGGGGCAGAGTGGCCTTTGTAGTGCAGCTGTCCTGGGGTCAGCTGCAGAACCACGTACACCCATACTGGGCTGTGGCTGCCTATGGAACTCACATCATTGCCTGTTTTTACAGAAGTTGGTAAAAGAACATTAAGCAGTCTTTTAAGTTCACGGTATTGAAGATTATAGGGAATCCTATGGCATTTCATTTATAGGAGGTAGTGCTTTGATAAGGATGCTAATTTTTTAAAAAGTATTTTCAAACCAGGAATTTTATCCCTGGTGATGACAAGTTTGTATGCTTCTTTTGTTTTCTTTTCAGTCCCTATGAACTGCCTCCACATAGCCCCTTTTTGGATGACAGCCCTGAGTATGGACTGCACGGCTACCAACTCCATGTAGATCTGCACAGCGGTGGGGTTTTCTACTTGTGTGGTACATTTCGCAATCTCTTCACCAAAAAAGGTGAAATTAATTGAGTTTTTATTTCATTAAGAAATTAAAGGTTGAGATGAGGAAACTAATTTTTATATCTGAGTTAAGAATTGTCCTCCCTGGTCACTTTATAATCTTTTGGCACCAGTATCCTCCCAGACCCCTGTGTCATCCCAGGGCTTGTGAAAGTCCTCACTGGATTGAGGCTCTTCAGCTCTGGCTCTGTCTCCTTCTTCACCGTTACTCTCAATGCCACCACCTGGGTCTCTACTGATGCTTCCTTATTATTTTTCCATGCACCCTCCTTCCCTGAGACTTGTTTCTCAAAGGAATATGGTAAATTTGCCAGCATTGCCCATGCCACTCCTATCCAGCATGAGAGTAGAGAGAAACCAGGCTTTCTCCTCTACATGCTGCATCAGTGTTTGCCATGCCTACCAAAGCCAGGACAGAGGCTGGGATTGACAGTGAAAGGGAGGGGTCTTAGGCCAAGCAGGAAAAAAGAGAGAGTGTAGAATGCCCCATTCTGACTTATCTGATTATTTCCTTTTGGTTTCATTCTTTTGTAGCCTGTAAACTTGGAGTTTCATGTAAGGACTTGCTTAGAGTCAAAGTTAACATTTCTGTTAAAAATATTTTAAAAGGGAAGTTATGTACTTCATTTTGCATTATATTGAGAAGTATATAATGTCAGATTGTCCTACTATTAGTAATGCCAGGTTTTATCATCTGGTTAAGATGGTGACCGCTGGATATCTTCATTATTTTAAAAGTGTTATTTTCCAAATATCCTAGTCCTCCAAAGTCTTTAACCTAGTGGACTTGACATCTATTAATGATCTTTGCCTAAATCAAATATTTTGTTTAAAAATGTTGATTTTCTAATTATGTCACTATTTCTATATTTATCAAGTAAGCTTTTGTAAAGAACTTTCTCTTATCAGCTGGGTGAACTTCTATAAAGGCAGGGACAATGCTTAATTCTTTCCTTTTAATTGCCAATTTTCAGATGAAGAAATTGATGTTACAGAGCAAAAGGGGCTTGCTGCCTGATGTGCTAGAAACCAATACTGTGACACCAGGTTTTTGAGAAAAGAAAAGCGTTGTATGGCTAGTCCACTGACAAGGAGATGGGAGTCCAGCTCAAATCTGTCTCCTCATGGTGGCTTTAAGGCAGTAATTTTATTAGAAAAGGTTTAGGGAGTAGATTCTGGGATTGGTAGGTGATTGGTGGCAGGAAAGGGGAGATCTGCAAAGTCCTCAGGCATGGTTCAGTTATCTCTTTATGCCCCCATGAGTCACTTGCAAATTCAGGAGGAGTTAGTATGAAACGAGGTGGGAATTCAGGCTGTGATGTCAGCAAGCTCCATCTGTGAAAACTCCAATTGGCTGTATTGATTTTGACTGATTTCAGCCAGTTTTATCTTACAAGTGGAGGGAGTTTTAGTATTTCAGTAAGTCACTTATTTTCTTATCTGCCATCCTGCAAACTCAAGTATTACTATTAGTCATTAGTTTCCTTCACTCTGGAGCACAGTTTCATTGATGCAGTAGTTATCTCCTGTGTGGAAAAAATTTGAGCTCTTCTTCTTTCCTCCCAGTGCTCTCCGCCTTCCCTTTTTTAGTGTCACTTTGGACTCCTGGATATTTATTCAATAATTTATCATCAGCTAGAGACATGATTATTTTTGGAGTTAAAATTGTCCCCAGCTTGCTTGGTGGGATCTACTTCAGGCTGCTTCTGTGTCCTGTAGATATCCCATTCATCTTTGAGTCTTCCTTGCTTTTTGGCTTAGGAAGATTGCTAGGTTTTCTTGTGTTTGTTGTCATTTTTAATAGAATTATTCAATTCCATATATTAATATGAAGTATGTTAACATCTTTGTTGTTGAATTGTTCCAACCAAGAATGTGGAATGTCTTTCAGTTTGTTTTTAAAAAAAATATATATATATGTATATATGTATATATATATACACACACATACATATAGTACTTTAGGTTCTGGGGTACATGTGCAGCTCATGCAGGATTGTTGCATAAGTACACACATGGCAATGTGGTTTGTTGCCTCCATCCCCCCATCACCTACATCTGGCATTTCTCCCCATGTTATCCCTCCCTGACCTCCCCATCCCCTCGCTGTCCCTCCCTTGGTCCCCCCCAGTAGTAGACCCCAGTGTGTGATGCTTCCCTCCCTGTGTCTATGTGTTCTCACTGTTCAACACCCACCTATGAGTGAGAGAACCTGTGGTGTTTGATTTTCTGTTCTTGTGTCAGTTTGCTGAGAATGATGGTTTCCAGATTCATCCATGTCCCTACAAAGGACACAAACTCATCGTTTTTTATGGCTGCATAGTATTCCATGGTGTATATGTGCTACATTTTCCTTGTCCAGTCTATCGTCGACGGGCATTTGGGTTGGCTCCAGGTCTTTTCTATTGTAAACAGTGCCGCTATGAACATACGTGTGCATGTGTCTTTATAATAGACTGATTTACAATCCTCTGGGTATATACCCAGTAATGGGATTGCTGGGTCAAATGGAATTCTATTTCTAGGTCCTTGAGGAAGTGCCACACTGTCTTCCACAATGGTTGAACTAGTTTACGTTCCCACCAACAGTGTAAAAGTGTTCCTATTTCTCCACATCCTCTCCTGCATCTGTTGTCTCCAGATTTTTTAATGATCGCCATTCTAACTGGCGTGAGGTGGTATCTCAATGTGGTTTTGATTTGCATTTCTCTAATAATCAGTGATAATAAGCATTTTTTCATGTTTGTTGACCTCATATATGTCTTCTTTTGAAAAGTGTCTGTTCATATCCTTCTCCTACTTTTGGATGGGTTTGTTTGTTTCTTGTAAATCTGTTAAAAATGGAGTTATGTATTTCATTTTGCATTGTATTGAGAAGTTATGTACTTCATTTTGCATTATATTGTAAATCTGTTTTAGTTCTTTGTAGATTCTGAATATTAGCCCTTTGTCAGATAGGTAGATTGCAAAATTTTTTTCCCATTCTGTTGGTTGCCAGTTCACTCTAATGATTGTTTCTTTTGCTGTATAGAAGCTCTGGAGTTTAATTAGGTCCCATTTGTCTATTTTGGCTTTTGTTGCCAGTGCTTTTGGTGTTTTAATCATGAGGTCCTGGCCTACACCTATGTCCTGAGTGGTTTTGCCTAGGTTTTCTTCTAGGATTTTTACAGTGTTAGGTCTTATGTTTAAGTCTTTAATCCATCTGGAGTTAATTTTAGTGTAAGGTGTCAGGAAGGGGTCCAGTTTCTGCTTTCTGAAAATGGCTAGCCAGTTTTCCCAGCACCATTTATTAAACAGGGAATCCTTTCCCCATTGCTTGTTTTTGTCAGGTTTGTCAAAGATCAAATGGTTGTAGATGTGTGGCATTGCCTCCAAGGCCTCTATTCTGTTCCATTGGTCTGTATCTCTGTTTTGTTACTAGTACCAAAACAGTACCGTGCTGTTTTGATTACTGTACCTTTATGGTATAGTTTGAAATCAGGTAGCATAATGCCTCTGGCTTTGTTCTTTTTGCTTAGGATTGTCTTGGCTATGTGGGCTCTCTTTTGGTTCCATATGAAGTTTGAGGTGGTTTTTTCCAGTTCTGTGAAGAAGGTCATTGGTAGCTTGATGGGGATAGTGTTGAATCTATAAATTACTTTGGGCAATATGACCATTTTCACGATACTGATTCTTCCTAATCATGAGCATGGAATATTTCTCCATTTGTTTGTGTCCTCTCTTATTTACTTGAGCAGTGGTTTGTAGTTCTCCTTGAAGAGGTCCTTTACATCCTTTGTTAGTTGTATTCCTAGGTATTTTATTCTCTTTGTAGCAATTGTGAATGGGTATTTGCTCATGATTTGGCTCTCTGTTAGTTTCTTATTGGTGTATAGAAATGCTTGTGATTTCTGCACATTGATTTTATATCCTGAGACTTTGCTGAAGTTGCTTATCAGTTTAAGGAGATTTTGGGCTGAGATGATAGGGTCCTCTAAATATACAATCATGTCATCTGCAAATAGAGACAATTTGACTTCCTCTTTTCCTAATTGAATACCCTTTATTTTTTTTTCTTGCCTGATTGCTCTGACTGGAACTTCCAATGCTATATTGAATAGGAGTGGTGACAGAGGACATCCTTGTCTAGTGCTTTATTTCCAAGGGAATGCTTCTAGTTTTTGCCCATTCAGTATGACATTGGCTGTGGGTTTGTCGTAAATAGCTTTTACTATTTTGAGATATGTTCTTTCTATACCTAGTTTATTGAGAGTTTTTAGCATAAAGGGCTGTTGAATTTTGTTGAAGGCATTCTCTGCATCTATTGAGATAATCATGTGGTTTTTGTCTTTGGTTCTGTTTATGTGGTGGATTACGTTTATAGACTTGCATATGTTGAACCAGCCTTGAATCCCTGGAATGAAGCCTACTTGATCGTGATGGATAAGCTTTTTGACGTGCTGTTGCAGTCGGTTTGCCAGTATTTTATTGGAAGATTTTTGCATCTATGTTCATCATGGGTATTGGCCTCAATTTTTTTTTCTTGTTTAGTCTCTGCCAGGTTTTGTTATCAGGTTGATGTTGGTCTCATAAAATGATTTAGGAAGGATTCCCTCTTTTTTTGTTGTTTGGAATAGCTTCAGAAGGAATGGTACGAGCTTCTCTTTGTACATCTGGTAGAATTCAGCTGTGAACCGTCTGGACGTGGACTGTTTTTGGTTGGTAGGCTATTAATTGCTGCCTCAACTTTGGCCTTTGTTATTGGTCTGTTCAAGGTTTCACCTTCTTCTTGGTTTAGGCTTGGGAGGGTGCAAGTGCCCAGGAAGTTTTCCATTTCTTCCAGGTTTACTGGTTTATGTGCATAGAATTGTTTCTAGTAATCTCTGATTGTAATTTGTATTTCTGTGGAGTCAGTGGTGATATCCCCTTTATCATTTTTTATTGCATCTATTTGATTCTTCTCCCTTTTCTTTTTTTATTAGTCTGGCTAGTGGTCTATTTTGTTGATCTTTTCAAAAAACAGCTCCTGGATTTATTGATTTTTTTGAAAGATTTTTTTGTGTCTCTATCTCCCTCAGTTCTGCTCTGATCTTAGTTATCTCTTGTCTTCTGCTAGCTTTTGAGTTTTTTTGATCTTGCTCCTCTAGCTCTTTCAATTTTGATGATAGGGTGTTGATTTTAGATCTTTCCTCACTTTTCTGGTGGGCATTTATTGCTATAAATTTCCCTCTAGACACTGATTTAAATGTGTCCCAGAGATTCTGGTACGTTGTGTCTTCGTTCTCGTTGGTTTCAAAGAACATCTTTATTTCTGCCTTCATTTCATTGTTTTCCAGTTGATATTCAGGAGTGAGTTGTTCAATTTCCGTGAAGTTGTGCGGTTCTGAGTTAGTTTCTTAATTCTGAGTTCTAATTTGAGTGCACTGTGGTCTGAGAGACTGTTTGTTATGATTTCCATTCTTTTGCATTTGCTGAGGAGTGATTTACTTCAAATTATGTGGTCAGTTTTAGAGTAGGTGCAGTGTGGTGCTGAGAAGGATGTATATTCTGTGGATTTGGAGTGGAGATTTTTGTAGATGTCTATTAGGTTTGCTTGGTCCAGATCTGAGTTCATGTCCTGGATATCCTTGTTAATTTTCTGTCTCGTTGATCTGTCTTAATATTGATAGTAGAATGTTAAAGTCTCCCACTATTATTGTGTGGGAGTCTAAGTCTCTTTGTCGGTTGTTAAGAACTTGCTTTATGTACCTGGGTGCTCTTGTATTGGGTGTGTATATATTTAGGATTATTAGTTCTTCTTGATGCATTGATCCTTTTTACTGTTATGTAATGCATTTCTTTGTCTCTTTTGATCTTTGTTGGTTTAAAGTCCATTTTTATCAGAGACTGGGGTTGGAACTCCTGCTTTTTTTTGCTCTCCATTTGCTTGATAAATCTTCCTCCATCCCTTTATTTTCAGCCTATGTGTGTCCTTGCATCTGAGATGGGTTTCCTGAATATAGTACACCGATGGGTCTTGACTTTTTATCCAATTTGCCAGACTGTGTCTTTTGATTGGGGCATTTAGCCCATTTACATTTAAGGTTAGTATTGTTATGTGTGAATTTGATCCTGCCATTTTGATGCTAGCTGGATGTTTTGCCTGTTAGTTGATGAGTTTTCTTCATTGTGTCGATGGTTTTTACCATTTGGTATGTTTTTGGAGTGACTGGTACTGGTTGTTCCTTTCCTTGTTTAGTGCTTCTTTCAGGAGCTCTTGTAAGGCAGGCCTGGTGGTAATGAAATCTCTCAGCAATTACTTGTCCATAAAGGATTTTCTTTCTCCTTCGCTTATGAAACTTAGTTTGGGTGTATATGAAATTCTAGGTTGAAAGTTCTTTTCTTTAAGGATGTTGAATATTGGCCCCTACTCTCTTCTGGCTTGTAGGGTTTCTATAGAGAGATCCGCTGTGAGTCTGATGGGCTTCCCTTTGTGGGTAACCCGACCTTTCTCTCTTGCTGCCCTTAGCATTTTTTCCTTCATTTCAACCCTGGTGAATCTGACGATTATGTGCCTTGGGGTTGCTCTTCTTGAGGAATATCTTTGTGGTGTTCTCTGTATTTCCTGGACTTGAATGTTGGCCCACCTTGCTAGGTTGGGGTTCTCCTGGATAATATCCTGAAGAGTGTTTTCCAGCTTGGATTCATTCTCTCTGTCACATTCAGGTGCACCTATCAAACGTAGATTAGGTCTTTTCACATAATCCCATATTTCTTGGAGACTTCGTTCATTTCTTTTCACTCTTTTTTCTCTAGTCTTGCCTTCTCATTTTATTTTATTGAGTTGATCTTCAATCTCTGATATCCTTTCTTCTGCTTGGTTGATTCAGCTATTGAAACTTGTGTATGCTTCGTGAAGTTCTTGTGCTGTGTTTTTCAGCTACATCAAGTCGTTTATATTCTTCTCTAAGCTGCTCATTCTAGTTAGCATCTCATCTAACCTTTTTTCTAGGTTCTTAGTTTCTTTGCATTGGCATAGCACATGTTTTTTTAGCTCTGAGAAGTTTGTTATTACACACCTTCTGAAGCCTGTTTCTGTCAATTCATTAGATTCATTCTCCATCCATCTTTGATCCCTAGCTGATGAGGAGTTGTGATCCCTTGGAGGAGGAGAGGCGTTCTGGTTTTTGGTGTTTTCATCCTTTTTGTGCTGATTTCTTCCCATCTTAGTGGCTTTATCTACCTGTGGTCTTTGTAGTTGATGACTTTCGGATGGAGTCTCTGAGTGGACGTCCTTTTTGTTGATGTTGAAGCTATTTCTTTCTGCTTCTTAGTTTTCCTTCTAACAGTCAGGCCCCTCTGCTGCAGGACCACTGTAGGTCCATTCCAGACCCCACTCACCTGGGGATTGCCCGTGGGGGGCTGCAGAACAGCAAGTGTTGCTGCCAGTTTCTTCCTCTGCTATCCTTGTCCCAGAAGGTTACCTGCCAGATGTCGGCCTGAGCTCTCCTTTATGAGGTGTCTCTTTGGGTATATGGGAATCGGGGAGTTGCTTGAGAAGACAGTCTGTTCCTTATAGGAGCTCAAGTGCTATGCTGGGAGCTCTGCCATTCTGTGCAGAGCTGCAGGGCATGTACCTTTAAGTCTGCTGCAGCTGAACTTGTAACCACCTCTTTTCCCAAGTGCTCTGTTCTAGGAAGGTCAACTTTATTTATAAGTTCCTGTCATGCTGCTGCCTTTTTTCATAGATGCCCTGCCCCGCATGGAGTAGTTTAGTCACAGTTGACCAGCAGAGGCATTGCTGAGCTGCCACAGGCTCTGTCCAGCTGCTGTGTGAAGTGCCTTGGTATTGGTGGACTGCCTCGGTAGTGGGGGACGCCCTTCGCCCCCCACTGAACTGGATGGTCCTGGGTCCAGCTGTGCTTGCTGCGAAACCCTCAGTCCAGAGCGTCTCAGATTGCTTGTTTTGTGGGGGTGGTACCCGCTCAACCTGATTGCCTGGATCCCTGTCTCAGCCCCCTCCCTTTCAGTTGAATGGATGGCTCTGTCTCCCAGGCGTTCCAGGTGCCAGTTGAAATGGCTGCCAAGACTTGTGTGAGTTTCTCTGCGCCGACGCGGCACTGGCTGAAACCACCATGCTGAAAACTCAAAGGTCGTGGTGCTTTTTGGCCTGGAAATCTCCTGGTCTGTGGGCAGTGAAAACTTGTTTGGAAGTGCAGTGAGCACTCACCCTCTGCGCTGTTCTTGCTGGAAACTGCACTCCAGAGCTGTTCCTATTTGGCCATCTTGGATCTCCATTCTGTTTAAAAATATTTTTATGTCTCTTAGGAGTGTTTCAGAATTCTCTTCATACTAGTTTTGCACATTTCTTGTTAAGATATTTATGAAGTATTTAATTCTTGTTACTTCTCTTTCATTTTATCTTCCAGTTGTTTTGTAATTTCTTTGTGAGGTTTTGGTCTCATGAAATGAGTTGGGAAGTATTCTTTCCTGTTGGATTTTTGGAGGATTTTGCATAGAATTGGTAGTATTTCTTCTTTGGTAGAATTCATCTATGAAGTCATCAAAGCCTGGACCTTTCTTTATGAGAAGACTTTTAACTACAGTTTCATTTTCTTTCAAAGAGATAGAGCTCTTTAGGTTATTTATTTCTTCTTGAGTGAGGTTTGATATTTTTCGTCTTTTAAGGAATTTGTTCGTTTTATCTAAGTTGCTGAATATATTGGCATAAAGTTCTTTGTAATAGTCCCTTACTATGTTTTTCATGTCTTTAGAATCTGTAGTGATACAACCTGATTCCTGATATTGCTAATTTGTGATTCTTTCTTTTTTTTTTTTTTCCTGATCAGTGTGGCTGAAAGTTTATCAGTTTTATTGATCTTCTCAGAGACCTAACTTTTGGTTTTATTGACTTTTTCCCTGTATTGTTCTGTTTTGTGTTTCATTGATTTGGATGTTGATTTTTATTCTTTCTACTTTTTTTCTGCTTATGTTGTAACTTGTGTTGTAACTTGTTTCTTAAGGGAGAATTTGAAATTATTGATTTGAGAACTTTCATATTATCCTATTGAGACATTTGGTGCTATGAACTTCCACCTAAGTACTGCTTTAGTGGCACCCCACAAATTCTGATATGTTTTATTTTCATTTTTATTCACTTTAAAATACTTTCTAATTTTCTTTTTATTTCTTCTTTGATCTATGGGTTAGATAGAAGTGTGTAATCTAGTTTCCAAATATTTGGGGATTTTCTGGAGATCTTTATGTTACTGAGTTCTAATTTAATTTGATTGTGGTCAGGAAATATGCTTCGTATGACTTGAGTTTTCAAAAAGTTACTGAAATTTGTTGTATGTTCCAGAATATGATCTATCTTTGTATATATTCCATGTGTACTTGAGAAGAATGTGTTCTGCTATTGTTGAGTAGAGTGTTCTAAAATATTAATTAGGTAATATTGAGAGATATTTCAATATCAAAAAAAAAAAAGCGTGTTAATGTTAATAAACCCCTTTTTGCCTACTTGTTTTATCAATTACTGAGAGAGAGGTATTGAAATCTCCAACTCTGTCAATTTGTGTAATTTTTTTGTTGTTGTTTTACCAGTTTTTGCTATGTGTATTTTGAAGCTTTGTTATATTCATGAACATTGGAGACTATGATATCCCTTTGACTAAGTATACACTGTAGAGGATGCCCCCAGTATGCTCTAATGCACACCCAGGGTACGCTGTGCCTTCTATGCCAGTTTTAACACAGAACTGAGTCTCTGCTCTCCATAGCTGCAGTTTCCTCATGGAGTGTGGAATTGGGCATCTGGCCTGACCTGGTGCCACCACTGTGAGCAGCTGGCCTGGGAAATGGGGGAACAAGATGTGATTTCCACAGTGATGAGCGAGATGGCTAGCTGGTCCCAGCCACAGCTGCTCCTCAGAGCTCTCCTTCCCCTTTAAACCTTGTAAACCATTGCAGAACCCTATGGGTTCCTACTCTGCCTCCGCAACCTCAGCCCACACTGCTGTTGTCCCCTCTCTGGCCTTACCCCTTCTGTCTTCCCCCCGTCTAGCTCTGCTGCAGCTTTAGTAAGTTCCTCTTTGTTTCTTGACACTGTCAGGCCTGCTGTGGCCTCAGATCCTCGGTGTGCCCCTCCTGCCTGCAGCGTTACTGCCCCAGATCTCTGCATGGGTCCTGGGCATCATGTCTTGGACGTCATGTCTCTCTGGGCCTGATTCACTGACAGCTTCTCAGTGAGGCTTAACCCACTTTGCTACACCTAGAAGCCCTCACTCTCCCCATCTCCTACCTGCCCAGCCCAGTATTTTTCCATAGCACTATCTATCATACTGAGTTTACTTATTTAGGTAGTTTATATGTTTAAGAAAAGTAATTTCCACAAGGCAGTATTTTGGTTTATTTTGTTCAGTACTGTCATGGCACATAATAGGCATGCACATAAATATCACAAAGAGAATGAGTGGCTCCCAAAGGCCACACAGCTGAAGGGCTCTTAGATAGACTTTTCTGGGACTGTTACCTTAAAGCTCTTTCTGTTTCTTTAGCTAAAGGATTCTCAGCCTCATTGGCCATGATCTTTTTGGTCAAAACCCTTGCAGTTTTCTGTTGCCTCTAGAGGAAAAGGTGCAACTTCAGAATGCTGCAGAGAAGAGCTGCAGGCCAGGCCGCTGAGGGCCTGAGCCTCTCTACAGGAGAGTGAAGCCCTGCCCTCATCCTTCCTCTCAGGGTCCAGGGAGGCCCCAGGAGGCTGGTCAGGCCTGGTTCTTAGGCCACTGTGTTGTTCCAGAGCTGCCACTGCTGGTCTTTCCCCACTGCCTTGATTCCTTTTCTCTTACAATCCAGAGGAAGGGCATCAGAGTCCCCTTTCCAATGTATGTTACCGTGTACCTCTCTGGAAATAAAAAGCCTCACAAATTCAACGTCTGGCAGAGTACTTTCTACCTTTGTGCCTATGGTAGGGTACTTTGCTACACAAATAAAAATGAAATTTGTGTACAGGCACTAAGTGTCTATCTCATCCTCTCATTAAAAGGCAAACATCAGGAACTTGTGCTGTTTTTCATCTGAGATAGTTTATAAGACATAATTTTTGCAGGACACCAACTATTGCATAAAAATTGCTTCCAAGACACTATATTACTTTACGATTTTTAAAATGTTTATTTTGAAATAATTTTACAATGTACAAATACGGAGAACACTTGTACAGTCTTTATACAGAATTTATCAATTTATAACATTATTTGACATTTAGAAATCATTTTTCCTTTCTCTTTTTCTCTCTCTCTCTGTGTGTATATAATGTTAATAGATCCCTTGATGATTTTATGATATGTGTGTGTATACATATGTATGTATGTGTATATATATGTATGCATATATATATGACCTGTGTGTATATATATGTATATATTATACATGTATATATTATATGCCCTGTGTGTGTGTATATACACGTATATACACACATATATACACACGTATATACACACATATATACGTGTATATACACACGCACAGGTCGTATAATCAATCAAGGGGAATATTAACATTAGGGATCTCAAAGTGCTGGGATTACAAGCATGAGCCACCACACCCTGGCCTACCTTTATGTGGTGTGGTGTGGTGTGGTTTGGTGGCTCATGCTTGTAATCCTAGCACTTTGAGAGGCCAAGGCAGGCTGATCACTTGAGCCCAGAATTTCCAGACCAGCCTGGGCATCATGGTGAAGCCCTGTCTCTACAAAAAAATACAAAAATTATCCAGGTATGATTATATGCACCTGTAATTGCAGCTACTTGGGAGACTGAGGGTGGGAGGATCGATTGAGCTTGAGAGTTTCAGGGTGTAGTGAGACGTGATTGTGCCCCTGCACTCCAGCCTGGGCTACAGAGCCAGACTCTGTCTCAAAAAAAAAAAGAAAGAAATATATATATAGAATTATGTATGTTAGAATCCATATACATGTAGAATTATCCTATCACTCTATTCTTGAGGAGTTAGGCTTGTTAGGTGCTAGGTCTGCCTCAAGGGAAAATATAGAACTTCAGAGAAGAGGACCTGCCATTCATTATTCTAAACAAATATAGCATAGTATTGATTAATTTTTATATTGCATTTCTCATGCCCAAAATATGCCCTTAATAATGATGAATATGATACTAATAGGGAACATAATGATGAAGATGATAGTAATGAGCACTCATTATAGGTTCTTGCTAAATGTTTTGTGTTAAGTATTTCACTTCCTCTTTATAGCAATCCTGAACGGTGAGTACTCTTACCCTCCCCATGTTATTGATGAGGAGTCAGAAGCTGGTAGTGAGTCAGATCTCTGTTCTGTAAAGCTAGCAGGTAGCACAGTGTGCACTCAGGTCTGTGCAACTCCAGTGCGAGCTATGTCCACTTCCTGTAGTATACTTCCTGTATAATTTTACCTTTTAAATGATGTGCTTTTAGAGTATATCTTCTTGTGTATGTGACTGTCAGTGCATTTCCAAAGTTTTGGTATTGTAAGTGTGGTCAGGGTAGGCTGCTGACTTGCTGGAGTAACATTTAAGCCAATTCCGTGTTAATGTTAATAAACCCCTTGATGGCTATATGATTGTTATAACGCATAAGAGGTTAAATTAAATGAAGGAGAATGGGAAACCGAGATAGGAATAATTCACCTTTTATGATTTTCCCCTCAATAAAAAGATGACAAAGTAGGATTTCCAAGGTGGATTCAACTGTATTTCCACTTCCCATGGTTGCACTACTAGGAGTCAGCAGAGGGCACTGTTGCCATCAGAGTGTCTTTCTAACAATTTAAAAAGTATACAAATAGAATGTCCTCTGTAGTTTTTGAGAAACTCTCTTGTGGTACCATGTGGTATATTTAGTAAATTTTAGCTATGTCATTGCATTTGGGGATAAAGCACTTTGCCCCCATTAAAAAAAAAAATACTTTCTCCTTATCAAGGATAAAATGTTCTATCATCACGTCTCTGGAATTTAGGTGGCTCCCTGCTCTGTTCATCCTCCGTAAGACCTGAGGAGCCTGGCCTGACACTAACCAGGCAGGCTGTAGGGAGTGGCAGGAAGTAAAGGGATGAGGCCAGGTCGTTTGGGGTTCATCCATTAACAAACAGTTACTCAATGCAGGAGATGGGCCAGGCACAGAAGGAAGCCCCGCCTCCATATGATCCCTGCCTGATAGGGTTAGGGACAGAGAGAGGATTGGGGATCCAGGACAGGCATGGGCGGGGAGGGGTGACATGAGGGATTCCTGAAGGGTTCTGAGGAAGGGCACACCAGGAGGAGCTGGGGTGGGGATGAAGTGACTAATTGCAGTGTCCAGACAGGTTACTGGGGAGGGCTCCAGGCCGGGTGGTAGGGTTGTGTAGTAGAGGAAAGGATAAAGCTTTATGGCATAATTTCTTAATAGAGCCAGAATTTGGTCATTCAGTATGGACATTTACAGGATTCTATTTTTGAATAAGGGATTTTATGGATGCTCCAGTTTACTCCAAGTCACTGTAATCCTATTAAAAACTCCAATGGAGGCTGGGCACGGTGGCTAACGCCTGTAATCTCAGCACTTTGGGAGGCTGAGGTGGGCAGATCACCTGAGGTTGGGAGTTCAAGACCAGCCTGACCAACATGGAGAAACCCCATCGCTACTAAAAATACAAAAATAGCTGGGCATGGTAGCCCTTGCTTGTAATCTTAGCTACTTCGGAGGCTGAGGCAGGAGAATTGCTTGAATCTGGGAGGCGGAGGTTCTGGTGAGCTGAGATCATACCATTGCACTACAGCCTAGGCAACAGGATTGAAACTCTATCTCAAAAAAAAAAAAAAAAAAAAGGAAATTTATCAAACTTGCAGAGTAGAGTCTATAATCTGTTTGGAATGCACATATACATATGAAATGGCTGAGAAATTTTGTTTTAAATTTTTAATTATGAGAAGGTATAATCTTTTCTATTTGTACAGGCTACAGAAAAACAGGGCAGTGAAAAATCATGTAGCCACCACAGTTTAGAAATAGGCTAGTACCACAAAGTTTGAAGCCACCTGCATGTCCCTAGTCTGCTCTCATCTGCTGCTTTTCCTTCCAGACGGGACCACCATTCTATGTTGTGTTAATTGTTCCCTTGCTTTTTCTTTCTTTCTTCTTTTTTATTTTTGTAATTAAACATCTTTGTATTGTGAAATGACACATACAGGAATGCATAAGACAGATTATTGCAAAGAAAACCACCTGTGTGATCACCATCCAGGTCTTGATTATGTTTTGAAAATGAATTGAGAGGAGGCTGGCTTAGCAGATGTTAACCACTCTGAAACTACAGTAACCAAGAAAGTACAGTATCATTAAAGAAATAGATACCCAGGGGAGTGGAGCAAAGCACCTTTCACATCTTTCACAGTTCCATATTTTTCTGTCACATTATTTTTGTATACATAAATCTTTTATTCATATTTTAATATTAGACTCATAGAAGAAGCAATGAATAGCTATTTTGATTAGCTACATTATGATATATCTGCATATCAGTGTATATTTTCGTCCTTTAAAAGATGCATATGGATTTCTTTAGAAAGTTCGTATAGAATGCATTGTGTAGAATAATTTGCCTTATACTGGCTAAAAGGATTTCTAGAATTGAATATGCAGGGACTGCAGATAATCAAATGATTTATGTTTGTTTTTAGACAGAACAATCCCAGGGAAGTATTCAGAGTGAGTTCTGGCAATTTAATGTTATCTACCACTTGATCGCAGTATTTTCTCTGAACAAAATATACGTTTGTTCTGTTTTCTTAACTCTGTTTCATGAACTTTGCTACAAGGTCCTCTGATTTTCTTTTCAATATCTGTTACTAAAAACAAACCAGAAGAACCCAGTTAACTCCTGATACCTGGGATTAGGTTCTTGAGTCACAGAGTGGGAAGAGTATTTCCAAACTGATTTTGTGGCAAATACTCAGAAATAAGTGTAATCTCATTGGCTGACCAGCAACACCTCCCAGCTCAGCCAGTGCTGCAGTCATCCATTTTGAGGCAGGAGATCATTCCTCTTAGCTTTGAGTTCTGACATGTCTCCAGCAGGCTCAGCTCTCAGGCCAGTGGACACTAAGTCCTCCTTTACTTTTCTTCCTCCATTGTCCTTTCAGATCTGAGCATGTTCTATTTTGGCATGGTCAGGAGAACCTAGGTCCTCTAATTCCATAAAATGTTGCTCATGCTTCTAGACGTTATTCTCCCTCAGTAAGAAGCTGGGTCTAGGGAAAGGCTTTTTGACCTCTTAGCACCTGATAGTGAATAAAAAGGATCTGTGTCCTTTCTTTTTTCCTTATAGGTTTATCTGACTGCTTCTCCTTTGGAACTTTGTCATACTCATTCCCCAAGGAACTGGAAAGTATCCTTTCTTTGTACTTTTATGTGTTCTGCCACTTTGTCAAGTCATGGCTATATTGATAATTTTTAAAAAGGATCCATCTAATTTCTTTTCAAAGAAAAATTTATGATCCCTGAGCTTGCACATATTGTTACCTGCTTCTTTGTGTATTTTCACTAAAATTAAACTAAAAAGAAGTTTAGATGAAGACATATTTTGCTACCTGAATTGGATTTATGAGGGGAAAGAGGGAGTACGGGTAAATAGTGAAGGAAATACTGAAAGAGTAATTTGTAAACGAAAACTTGAGGTGAGCTTATAACAGTGCCTATGGGTTTTTCCATATACATTTTGTTTTCTATTCTTTCGGAAATGTAAATAGATGGCATTAGGTCCCTAATTTCAGTCATTCACTAGGAGGACTCCCAGGACTCAGGATATAGTTGTATTATTGGCTAAGATTTGTGACAGTGAAAGGATACAGAGCAAAGTCAGCAAAGAGCAAAAGGGCATGGGGTGAAGTCTGCAGGAAACCACTGCAAGCTAAGAGTCCTGCCCCATGGAGTCAACACAAAGTGCACTTAATTCCTCTAAGAATGAGTTGTGACCAGACGTGTGAAATGTCTACCATTAGGCAGCTCTAATGAGAGCTCATTAGAGACTGAGCACCCAGGGTTTTTACGGGGAGCTTGTCACATAGGCAACCTCTGTTTGGCACTACCAGAATTCCAGACTTGCAGAAGCAAAGAGGATATTCAGCATTAATCACATTGTACAAATTGTTTAGGTACAGGAACCACCCTTACTGGTTAAGGAATGGTGCGTGAGAACACTCCTGAAATCCAAATGCCTGGACCACATTCAAGGGCCAGGCTTGCAAGCAGATCTGCCTAGGAATTGACAGTATGAGGCCTGCTGTATGAACTCTTTTCAGCATAGCTGTCCACCAGCACTTTAATGAGGTGATGGTGCTGCCCTGTGAAAGAGAAGACAGGAAATAGTCCAGTTGTGTCTTTGAAGTATAAATAGAGCTTGCCAGAGGGCCTGATTAGCAATGCAAAGTATGAAGCAATGTATATTTATTTGATCTTGTATCAGGCTAATTATTACCAATTTTCAGAAGCTGAAGGAAAAAGACTTTACATGGTGCAGTATGTTGCAGTATTTTTATCAGTATTGAGAGGAAGAAGGATACTAAAGAAGCAAAGGGAGATAAATCTTAAATAACAAAGTATTCTGCTTCTGTCATTTGAGTTTTTCTAAAAATAAACTTTAGTTTTTAGAGCCATTTTAGGTTCACAGCACACCTGGGAGGAAGGTATGGAGATTTCCCATATAGCTTCTGCTCCACAAAATCATAATCTCTCCTGTTATTAATATCCTGTACTAGAGTGGACAGTGTTGACCATATCATAATCACCCAAGGTCCTACCGTAGTTTATGGTAGGGTTTACTCTTGGTGGTATATATTTAATGAGTTTGGACAAATATTAATGGTCCATAAACACTATTATAGTAGTATACAGAGTAGTTTCACTACCTTAAAAATCCTCTGAGCTTCACCTATTGATCCTTCCCTCCATCCTAACTCCTGGCAACCACTAGTCTTTTTATTGTCTCCATACTTTTTCTATTTTTAGAATATCATATGGTTGGAATCATACAGTATTAGCCTTTTCAGACCAACTGCTTTCACTTAGTAATACACATTTAAGTTTTCTCCATGTCTTTTCATGGCTTGATAGTTCATTTCTTTTAAGTGCTGAGTAATATCACATTGTCTGGACATACCACAGTTTATTCATCTACTGAAGGACATCTTGTTTCTTCCAAGTTTTAGCAATTATGACTAAAGCTGCTATAAGCATCCATGTGCAGGTTTTTATGGCCACATATTTTTAACTCCTTTGGGTAAATACCAAGGGTTGTGATTGCTGGATCATATGGTATGAGTATGTTTAATTTTGTAAGAAATGGCCAAACTTGTCTTTCAAAGTGACTGCTACCAGCCATAAATGAAAGTTACTATTGCTCCACATTCTTAACAGCATTTGGTGGTGTCAGTGTCCTGGATTTTGTCCATTCTTTTAGATTCTTTTGGATTTTCTACCTAGACAGTCATGTCATTTGAGAACAGAGTTTTATTTCTTCCTTCCCAATCAGGATACCTTCTATTTCCTTTTCTTGTCTTACTGAGTTAGCTAGGACTTCCAGTATGATGTGAAAAGCACTGATGAGAAGAGGCATCCTTGCTCTGTTACTGATCTTAATGAGAAAGCTTCAAGTTTCTCACCATAAAGCACAATGTTAATTATAGGATTTATGTAGGTATTCTTTATTAAGTTGAGAAAGTTCACCTTTATTGCTAGTTTTTCCTGGGTTTTGTGGAATGCTGTTTCTGTATGTATTGTTAGGGTCATGTGATTTTTCTTCTTAAGCTTGTTGATGTGTTGGATTACATTAATTGATTTTCAAATGTTGAACCAGCTGTAATTACCTTGGATAAATTCTACTTGATCATAATATATAATTATTTTTCTATGTTGAATATGACTTGCCAGTATTTTGTTGAGGATTGTTGCATCTTTATTCATGAGAGATACTTGTCTGTAGTTTTCTTTTCTTGCAATGTTTTTGATTTTGAAATTAGAGCAAAACTGGCCTTATGGAATGAGTTAACAAGTATTCCCTTTGCTTCTATCTTTTGAAAGAGATTTTAGAGAATTGATATAATTTATTCCTTAACTATTTGGTAGAATTTACCAGTGAAGCCATTTGGGCTTGGTGCTTTCTTTTTTACAAGGTTATTAATTATTGATTCAATTTCTTTAATAACTATATCCTGTTCAGATTATTTCTTCTTGTGTGAATTTTGGCAGATTGTGTCTTTCAAGGAGTTGGTCCACTTCATCTAGATTATCAAATGTGTGGACATTGCTTTGTTCATAGTATTCTCCTATTATCTTTATTATCTTTTAAATATCCATGAGATCTACACTGATGGTCCCTTTTTTCATTTCTGATATTAGCAATTTGTGTTCTTTTTTTTCTTAGTTTGCCTTGTTAGATGCTTATTACTTTTATTTTCATTTTTAAAAAATCAGATTTTGGTTTCATAGATTTTTCTGCATTGATATTTTCTGGTTTTAATTTTACTGATTCTTGCTCTAATTTTTATTCTTTTTTTTCTGCTTAGTTTGGATTTAATTTACTCATCTTTTTCTAGTTTTTTTTTAAGGTGTGAAAGCTTAGATTGTTGATTTTAGATCTTTCTTCTTTTCTAATGTATGAATTTAATGCTATAAATTTCCATTTAAGCACTGCTTTTATTACCTCTCACAAAATTTGGTAAGTTGTATTTTCATTTTTATTTACTTCAAAACATTTAAAACTTTTTTTGGGATTTCTTTTTTGACCCATGTGTTATTTAGAACCCTGTTGTTCAGTCTCCAAGTACTTTGGAATTTTGCAGATCACTTTCTGTTATTGATTTCTAGTTTAATTATATATCACAGTTTGACAGCAGGTATTGCATGATTTCCAGTCTTGTAAATTTGTTAAGGTATGTTTTATGTTTTTTTTTTTTTTTTTTTTTTTTTTTTTTTTCGGAGACAGAGCCTCAGATGATTCGCCTACCTTGGCCTTCCAAGTGCTGGCATTACAGGTGTGAGCCACGACACCTGGCCAAGGTGTGTTTTATGGTTTTATGGCCCATAATGTGGTCTGTCTTTGTAAATGTCCCATGTGAGCTTGAGAAGAATGTACATTCTGCTCTTGGTGTATGAAGTAGTCTATAAATGTCCATTATACCCAGTTGATTTATGACATTGTTGAGTTCACCTATGTCCTTACTGATTTTCTGCCTCTTGGATCTGTCGATTTCTGATCGAGAGGTGTTGATGTCTCCAACTATAATAGTGGATTGTTTTTCTTTGCAGTTCTTTCAGTTTTTGCCTCAGATATTTTGATGTTATTTTGATGTTCTCTTGTTAATCACATACATATTAAGAATTGTTATGGAATTTTGGAAACTTGATCTCTTTATCAGTATCTGAAAGCCCTTTTTTATCCCTGGTAAGTTTCCTTGCTCTGAAGTATGCTCTGTCTGACATATAACTCCTTACACTTTCTTTTGATTGGTGTTAGCATGGTATATTTTTTTCCTTTCACTTAATTTGTGTATCTTTAAAGCGAGTTTCTTGTAGGAAATACCTAATTAGGTCTTGTTTTTTTTTCTACCAGCCCTGAGAATCTCTGTCTCCTAATTGGTATATTTAGAGCATTGGTGTTTAAAGTTATTATTGTTACAGTTGGAGAGATATCGACCATATGGTTATTGTTTTCTATTTGTTATTTTGTTATTTATTCCTATTTATGTATTCTATGCTTTTTCTGCATTTCGTAGTTTTAGTTGAGCATTTTATATGATTCCATTTTGTCTTCTTTCTTAGCATTATCACTTATACTTCTTTTTAAACTTTACAATCGTTGCCCTAGAATTTACCACATTTACCATAATTGAAGTTCACTTTCAAGTAATACTCTGCCACTTCATGGGTAATGCAAATACCTTATAATAACAAAATAAACCAAATTCGTCCCTCCCAATCTTTATAGCATTGCTGTTTCTCATTTCACTTATACAATAAACATATACATCTGTACATATGTATTTGAATACATTATTACTATTATTGTTTTGAAGAAACTGTTATCTGTTAGGTCAGTTATGAATAAGGAAGTAAAAGCTTTTATTTTTTCACTATTCCTTCAGTGCTGTTTATTTCTTTATGTACATCCAAGTTTCTGACCTATATCACTTTCCTTTTCTTTGAAGAACTTCTTTTACAAGGCAGGTCTAGTGGTAACAAATTTCTTCAATATTGTTTTTCTAAGAAAGTTTTTATTTCCCTTTCACTTTTAATAGATAATTTTGCAGAGTAGAGAATTCTACAATGGTGGATTTTTTTCCACCACTGGAATATTAAATATACTTAATATTTAAATATTTTACTCCATTCTTTTCTTGCTTGCCTGGTTTCTGAGGAAAAGTAAGATATAATTATTATCTTTGCTTCTCTATAGGTAATGTATTCTTTTCCTCTGGTTTCTTTCAGTATCTTAAATTTTTTGGTTTTCCGTAGTTTGAAGATTATACACCTAGTTGTAGTTTTGGGGAGCTTTTATAGTGCTTGGTGTTCTCTGAACTTCCTGTATCTATGATTTGATGTCTGACCTTAATTTGGGGGCATCTTCAGTCATTATTGTTTCAAGTATTTCTTCTGTTTTCTTATCTTTCTTCTCATTATGGATTTCCATTGCATGTAAATTACACCTTTTGTGGTTTTCTCATAGTTATTGGATATTCTGTTTTGGGTATTTTTTCAGTCTTTTCTTCTCTTTGCTTTTCAGTTTTCGAGGTTTATATTGACATATCCTTAAGTTCAGAAATTATACACTCAGCTCTATCTAGGCTACTAATAAGCCCAACAAAAGTATTTTTCATCTCTATTACAGAGTTTTTAATCTCTGGCATTTATTTTGGTTCTCTTAGAGTTTCCATCTTTCTGTTTATATTGCTTATCTATTCTTGCATGCTGTCTTTTTTTTTAATCCTTTACAGTCCTTAGTGTGTTAATCATATTTGTTTCATCCCTGGTAAGTCTGATAATTCCAACATCCCTGCCACAGCAGAGTCTGGTTCTGATACTTGCTCTGTCTCTTCGTACTATGTATTTTGCTTTTTAGTATGCCTTGTAATTTTTTCTTGGTAGCTGGACATGATGTCCTGGGTAAGAGGAACCACAAAAAATAGTAATGGGTGGTAAGGGGTGTGTGTGTGTGAGGTAAGCATTCCTAGTCCTTTGATTAGATCTCAGTCTTTTAGTAAGCCTGTGATCCCAGATTGTGAACTTCACAGGCACTTCTCAGTCCCCCACTTTACAGTCTCCAGAATGGCTGGAGGGAGGGGACTAGGGTTGAGTGTTTCTCTTCCTTCAGGTAGGTTAGGCTCTGATAAACTCCCTAGTAGGCTAGGCTCTAGTTCATTTCTCTTGAGGACAAGCCTTGTTAAGCAGCACAGAATGCTCTGGTATATTTCAGTGTTTCCTTTCTCCTTCATTTTCCAGGGGAATGAGGGAATATTTTTCTGATACTCACTGTGAGAACCAGGTGAAGCTTCTAGAGGTAAAACTCAGATAAATGTGCCCACACCCCTTGACTGGGTCCTATTCCCTTGAGGTTTTTAACTCTCAAACTTGCCCACCACACTGAGTCTCTAGCAGCTTATCAACTACAGCTCAGGTTTCCCCTTTTTTGGTACTGGTTCCTGTGGAGGTTTTGGCTTAATAGAGCTGCGATTCTCTATATTCCCCTGTCTGTCTCTCCAATTTTGGGGCAGTGATTTGTCCTGTGACTTGACTTTTCTTATTGATCTAACAAGACTTGATTTTTTACTTGTTGTTAGGGTGGAGTGGTGACTTCCAACGTTTTAAAAATTGGACTGGAAACCAGTCACATTTTACTTTTTATTTGAGTTGCTATTAAATTACTTTAAAAAACGAACATCTTTAACTTCAGTTTTTAAAAATTCCACATGTAAGTGGGATCATACAGTATTTATTTCTCTGTTCTTTGCGTATTTCATTTAACGTATTGTCTTCTAGATTCACCCATATTATTACAAATGACAGAATTTTCTGGTTTTTTTTTAATGGGATATCGCTCTGTACCCCATAAATATATTTAATTATTGTCAATTAAAAGTGAAATAAAACAAAAAACAATATCTTTTTGATTATGATATTTGAAAATTCAGAATATATAGAAGTTTATAAAGAAGCAAATAATCACTCGAGGACAACTATTGTATATTTTGGTCCATTTTCAAATATATATATCTCTCTATATCCTTAGACAACATTATGTGAACAATATTACATTCTTTTTCCTTTTAAATTACGTTGTGAGTATTTTCCAAATGTTACTAAATAGTTCTTGAAAATTTGATTTTGAAAAGTTGTATAACGTTCCATTGTTTGGCTTTTTTATGATTTATTGACCCATTCTCCTAATTTTGGACATTTAGTATCCATTTTTCATGATTATAGCACTATTATCATGACCATTATATTGAAAAATATCTATTGATTCGAGAGGTGAAAAGGACATCTGATTGTTTTAAATTTACGTATGTCTGAATATTAGGTTGGCTATTTTAAACATTGACTATCACAGAGGTGTATGGTAGTTTTAGCAACCATATTGCAGGCTGTTTAAGGCGCGTCTTCTTACGATCTGACTTCAGTACCACCTCTTACTATGTGTGTAACCTTGATCAATTACCACAGTGTCCTTGCTCACAGAATAAAGAAAACATTAGTACCTACCTCATGAGGTACTAAAGGATGTTTCAAACATGCTTGGTGCTGTTGTCATTGTTCATTATCATATTTTTCTTCTAACTGAATATTCATTGTTCATATTCTGTTGGTTCCATTGTTTTAAATGTTTCTAAGATTTATACGCATTAAATTTGTTGAAAATATTTTTCCTATTTTGTCTTTTGCCTTTTTATATATATTGTTTTGAATCTTAGAGGGTTTTAATTGTATGTCAATAATTATTTTATGTTGCATCTTTCAAATTTTTGTAAATATGGCAAGTTCTCTTGAATGAAAGGCTCAACTGTATTTTCTTTAGATTTTTGATTATTTCTCTTTTTTCAACCTGTACTTCCTTTTGATTAACATAAAATTATATATAGCCTACAGATTCCCATACCTTTACCTCTTAGAATTATTCCTATCTGTTAAGAATAAGTGCACCTTTTTTTATCTCTACCAGGCAAGAAGATACTTCAAGCTTTCCTTGTTCATTTTGTCATGAAAATATGTTTCCTATCCCAATATAACATTTCTTACTAATGAACTTTATCAAAGATTTCTTGATTATTTTTATCCATTGATGCTTTTAGATGTTTTTAATATTCACTTGGCTAGATTTTAAAATATCTTCTTTGGATTTTGAGCAGATTCATACTACATTTGTATATTCATTTGTAATGGATTGATATATTTTTATTTAGAATTTTCATCTATCCCTCCCGTTACAGACATACCTTTCTTTATTGTGTTTTACTTTATTATGCTTCACACATACTGCATTTAAAAAATCTTTTGGGAAATTTTTTTTTAAATTGATGCATAATGTACATATTTTTAAGATACATGTGATAATTTAATACATCTATGTAACTTTGCAGATCAAATAGTATACTTGTGATGTTCATAATTTTAAGTGTTTTTACGTTAGAAACATTTTAATTCTAACGATTTTGAAATATATAATAGACAATCATAAACTGTAGTCACTCTACTGGTCTATCTAATACTAGGTCTTATCTCTTCTGTCAAACCATATAATTGTACCCATTAATCAGCTTCTCATCTCTGTCCTTCCTTGCCTCTAGTCATGACTAATCTACTCTCTGTCTTCATGAGATGCATGTTTTTAGCTCTCATATAGAAGTGAGAACCTGCAGTATTTGTTTTCTGTTCTTAGATTATTTTACTTAATATAATTACCTCCAGTTTCATCCATGTTGCTACAGATGACAGGATTTTATTCTTTTTAAGGGGAGAATAATATTCCATTTTGTATATATTTCACATTTTCTTTATTCATTCATCCATCAATTTACACTTAGATTATTGCATATTTTGGCTGTTGTGAATAGTGCTGCAATAGACATGAGATGGTGCAGATATGTTAAAGCACCCTACTATTGTATTGCATCCTATCTCTTCCCTTAGATCTATTAATATTTGATTTATATAACTAAGAGCTCTGATGTTGGGTGCACAGATACTTATAATTGTTATATCCTTTTGCCAAATTGACCCCCACCCCTTTATTATTATTTAGTGACCTTCTTTCTCCATTATTACAGTCTATTTTATCTTGATTTATATTTTCTGGTAGAAGTATAGCCACTCCTTTTCTTTTTTGTTTTCCAGTTGTATGGAATATCTTTTTTTAATCCCTTCATTTCAGTAGATGTGTGTCTTCATAGGTGAAGTGGGTTTCTTGTAGGCACGTATAGTTAGGTTCTGTTTCTTTAGCCATTTAGCTACTCTTTGCCTTTTAATTGGAGAATTGAGTTCATTTACATTCAGTGTTATTATTGATAAGGAAACACTACTGCCATTTTGTTGCTTATTTTCTGGTTGTTTTGTAACCCTTCTGTCCCTTTCTTTCTGTCTTCCTTTGTTGTTATTTTATCTGATAGAATATTTTAATTTGTTGCTTTTTATTTTTAATCTGTTAATAGGTTTCTTCATTCTTGTACCATGTGGCTTATAAAAACATCTTATAGATATAACAAGTTATTTTAAACAGATGAAAACTTAGGATACAAAGAAAAGAATAAATAAATGAGAAAAAAATTACATACTTTAATTACCACTTCCCACCCCATGTTTTTGCCTTTAGTTGTCTCAGTTTACATATTTTTATATTACCTATCTCTTAACATGTTGCTGTAGCTATTATTGCTGATAGATTTGTCTTTTGGGCTTCATAGTGGAGTTATGAATGGATTGCACACCACAATTACAGTATTAGAATATTCTGAGTTCATGTGCTTAATTTTACCAATTGGTTTTCTATCTTCCAATGTTTTCTTTTTGCGTATTAGTATTTACTTTTTCCAGACTGAAGAACTCCTTTTAGAATTTCATGTAAGAAAGGCCTGGTGTTGGTGAATTTTCTCAGCTTTTGTTTGTGTGGGAGATACTTTTTCTCTCCTTCATATTTGAAAGATTTTCCAAATAAAATATTTTTGGATGGCAGTTTATTTTTTTCTTTCAGCACTTTGAAAATGTCACTTCACTCCTTCCTAGCCTGTATGGTTTCCATATAGAAATCTATTGCCAGATGAATTTATCGTCTTTTATGTTATTTGCTTCTTTTCTCTTGCTGCTTTTAGGATCCTCTCATTGTGCTTGACCTTTGAGTATTTGATTATTGTATGTCCTGGAGTAGTCTTATTTGAGTCAAATCTGTTTGGAGTTTTCTAGTATTCTTGTACCTAGATATTTATCTTTCTCAAGTTTTGGAAAGTTTTCTGTTATTATTTATTTGAATAAGCTTTGTACTCCTTGTTCTTGCTTACTTTCACTTGAACACCAGAAATCATTAGATTTGGCCTTTTGAGGTAATTTTCTATCTCTAGTAGGCAGTCTTCATTCCTTTTTATTTTATTTTTTTCTCTGACTAGATGTTTTCAAATAACCTGCTTTCTACCTCACTGATAGTTTCCTTTGCTTGATCCATTCTGTTTTTGAGAGTCTCATATGAATTTTTCAGATCAGCAAATGTGTTTATTAGTTCCAATATTTCTGTCTGACATTTTACAATTATTTCAATCTCTTTGCTAAATTTCTGAATTGCTTTTCTTTTTTTAAAAAAATTATTTCCACATGTCTTGGGGGGAACAGATGGTATTTGGTTAAATGAGTAAGTTATTTAGTGGCGATTTGTGAAATTTTGGTGCACTCATCTCCTGAGCAGTATACACTGAACCCAATTTGTAGTCTTTTATTCCTCACCCCCTGCTCACCCTTTCCCCTTGAGTCCCCAAAGTCCATTGTGATATTATCCCTTTGCGTCCTCATAGCATAGCTCCCACTTACAAGTGAGAACATATGATGTTTGGTTTTCCATTCCTGAGTTACTTAACTTAGGATAATAGTCTCCAGTCCCATCCAGGTTGCTGTAAATGGCATTAATTTATTGCTTTTCATGGCCGAGTTGTATTCCATTGTATATATGTACACCACAGTTTCCTTATCTACTTGTTGATTGATGGACTTTTGAATGGGTTCTACATTTTTGCAATTGTGAATTGTGCTGCTATAAAAATGCATGAGCAAGTATCTTTTTTGCGTAATGACTTACTTTCCTCTGGGTAGATACCCAGTAGTCGAATTGTTGGATCAAATGGTAGTTCTACTTTTAGTTCTTTAAGGAATCTCCACACTATTTTCCATAGTGGTTATACTAGTTTACATTCCCTTTGGCAGTTTAGGAGTGTTCCTTTTGCACCACATTCATGCTAACATCTCTTATGTTTTGATTTTTTGCTTATGGCCATTTTTGCAGGAGTAAGGTGGTATCACATTGTCGCTTTGATTTGTATTTCCATGATCATTAGTGATGCTGAGCACTTTTTCATGTTAATTCGTTATTTATCTTCTTCTGAGAATTGTCTATTCATGTCCTTAACCCACTTTTTGGTGGGATTGTTTGTTTTTTTCTTGCTAATTTGTTTGAATTTGTTGTAGATTCTGGATGATAGTCTTTTGTCAGATGTATAGATTGTGAAAATTTTCTCTCACTTTGTAGGATGTCTGTTTACTCTACTGACTGTTGCTTTTTCTATGAAAAAGCTCCTTAGTTTAATTAAGTCCCAGCTATTTATCTTTGTTTTTATTGCATTTGCTTTTGGGTTGTTGGTCATGAAATCCTTGCCTAAGCCAATGTCTAGAAGGGTTTTTCCAATGTTATCTTCTAGAATTTTGATAGTTTCAGGTCTTAGGTTTAAGTCTTTGATTTATCTTGAGTTGATTTTTATATAAGGCAGGAGATAAGGATCCAGTTTCATTCTCCTACATGTGACTTGACAATTATCCCAGCACTGTTTATTGAATAGGGTGTTTTTCCCCACTGTATGTCTTTGTTTGCTTTGTCAAAGATCAATTGGCTGTAAGTATTTGGATTTGTTTCTGGATTCTCTATTCTGTTCTGTTGGTCTATGTGCCTATTTTAATACCAGTACCATGCTGTTTTGGTGACTATGGCCTTACAGTATAGCTTGAAATCAAGTAATGTGATGCCTCCAGATTTGTTCTTTTTGCTTAGTCTTGCTTTGGCTATGCGGGCTCTTTTTTGATTCCATATGAATTTTAGGATTGCTTTTTCTAGTTATGTGAAGAATTATGGTGGTATTTTGATGAGAATTGTATTGAATTTTTAGATTCCTTTGGCAATATGGTCATTTTCACAATATTGATTCTACCCATTCATGAGCATGGGATGTGTTTTCATTTGTTGGTATCATCTGTGATTTCTTTCAGCAGTGTTTTGTAGTTTTTCTTATAGGGATCTTTCAACTCTTTGGTTGCATATATTCCTAAGTATTTTTTTTTCAGCTATGGTAAAAGGAGTTGAGTTTTTGATTTGATTCTTAGCTTGGTCACTGCTGATGTATAGGAGAGCTACTGATTTGCATACATTAATTTTGTATCATTAAACTTTGCTGAATTCTTTTATCAGTTCTAGGAGCTTTTTGCAAGAGTCTTTAGGGTTTTCTAGGTATACAGTCATATCATCAGCAAACAGCGACAGTTTGACTTCCTCTTTACTGATTTGGATGCCCGTTATTTCTTTCTCTTTTCTGATTGGTCTGACTAGGACTTCCTGTACTATGTTGAATGGGAGTGGTGAGAGTGGTATCCTTCTCGTTTTGATTTTCAGAGGGAATGCTTTCAACATTTCCTCATTCAATATTACGTTGGCTGTGGATTTGTCATAAATTGCTTTTATTACATTGAGGTATGTCCCTTGTATACCAATTTTGCTGAAAGTTTTAATCATAAAGTGATGCTGGATTTTGTCAAATGCTTTTACTGCATCTATTGAGATGATCATGTGATTTTTCTTTGTAATTCTGTTTATGTGGTGTATCACATTTATTGACTTGCATTGTGTAAGACCATCCCTGCATCCTGGGTATGAAACCACTTGATCATGGTGGATTAATTTTTGATATGTTGTTGGATTCAGTTAGTTAGTATTTTGTTAAGTATTTTTGCATCTATGTTCCTCAGGGATATTGGTCTTTAGTTTTCTTTTTTGGTTATATCCTATCCTGGTTTTGGTAGGAGGGTGATACTGGCTTCATAGAATGATTGAGGAGGATTCTGTCTTTCTCTATCTTGTGGAATAGTGTCAAAGGATTTGTACCAATTTTTCATTGAATATCTGGTGGAATTCAGCTATGAATCCATCTGGTCCTGGACTTTTTTTGTTGTTGGTAATTTTTTTTTTTTTTTTTTTAACCATTTCAGTCTCACTGCTCGTTATTGGTCTGTTCAGGGTATCTAATTCTTCCTGAGTTAAGCTAGGAGGGTTGTATCTTTCCAGGAATTTATCCATTTCCCCTAGGTTTTCTAGTTTATGTGCATAAAGGTGTTCATAGCAGCCTCAAATGATCTTTTGTATTTCTGTGGTGTCAGTTGTAGTATCTCCCATTTTATTTCTAATTGGGCTTATTTGGATTTTCTCTCTTCTTTTCTTGATTAATCTTGCTAATGGTGTGTCTATTTTATTTACTTTGCCAAATAACCAGCTTTTTGTTTTATATATCTTTTGTATTTTTTTTTTGTTTCAATTTCATTTAGTTCTGCTCTGATTTTGGTTATCTCTTCTGCTGGATTTGGGTTTGGTTTATTCTTGTTTCTCTGGTTCCTCGAGGTATGACCTTAGATTGTCTGTTTGTGCTTTTTCAGACTTTTCGTTGTAGGGATTTAGGGCCATGAACTTTCCTCTTAGCACTGCCTTTGCTGTACCTTAGAGGTTTTGATAGTCTGTTCCATTTTGTTGTTGATTTCAAATAATTTTTAAATTTTCATCTTGATTTCATTGTTGACTCAGTGCTCAATCAGGAGCGGCTTATTTAATTTCCATGTATTTGTGTGGTTTTGAAGTTTCCTTTTGGAGTTGATTTCCAGTTTTATTCCACTGTAGTCTGAGAGAATACTTGATATAATTTCAGTTTTCTTAAATTTATTGAGACTTGTTTTGTGGCCTACTACATGCTCTAGCTTGAAGAAAGTTCCATGCACTGATGAATAGAATGTATGTTTTGCGGTTGTTGGGTAGAATGTTCTGTAAATATCTGTTAGATCTGTTTGTTCCAGGGTATAGTTTAAATCTATTGTTTCTTTATTGACTTTCTGTCTTGATGACCTGTCTAGAACTGTCAGTGGCTTATTGAAGTTTCCCACTGCTATTGTGTTGCTATCTCATTTCTTAGGTCTAGTAGTAATTGTTTTATAAATTTGGGAGCTTCATTGTTAGGTACATATGTATTTCTGACTGTGATATTTTCCTGTTAGACAAAGTCTTGTATCCTTATATAATGTCCCTCTTTGTCTTTTTAAACTGCTACTGCTTTAAAATTTGTTTTGTATAAGAATAGCTACTCCTGCTTGCTGTTGTCTCTTTGCATGGAATGAATGTCTTTTCCCTTAAGTTTATGTGAGTCCTTATGTGTTAGGTGAGTCTGTTGAAGGCAGCAAATAGTTGCTGGGTGAATTATCCATTCTTCCATTCTGTATCTTTTAAATGGAGCATTTAGGTCACATTCGATGTTAATATTGTGATGTAAGATAGTACTCCATTAATTGTGCTATTTGTTGCCTGTATACCTTTTCTTTTAAATTGTATTTTTGTTTTATAGGTCCTGTAAGATTTATGCTTTAAGAGGTATTGTTTTGTTATGTTTCCAGGAGTTGTTTCAGGATTTAGCACTCCTTTTAGCAGTTCTTGTAGTGCTGGCTCGATAGTGGCAAATTCTCTCAACATTTGTTTATCTGAAGAAGACTGTATCTTTCTTTCATTTATGAAGCTTAGTTTTGCTGGATACAAAATTCTTGGCTGATAATCGTTTTGTTTAAGGAGGCTTGAGATAGGGCCCCAATCCCTTCTAGCTTGTAGAGTTTCTGCTGAGAAATCTGCTGTTAATCTGATAGGTTTTCCTTTAGAGGTTACCTGGTGCTTTTGCCTCACAGTTCTTAAGATTCTTTCCTTTGTCTTAACTTTTTTTTTTTGACATGGAGTCTCACTCTGTTGCCTATAATGGAGTGCAGTGGCACAATCTCAGCTCAGTGCAATCTTTACCACCTGATTTCAAGTGATTCTCCTGCCTCAGCCTCCTGAGTAGCTGGGACTACAGGCATGTGCCACCACACCCAGCTAATTTTTGTGTTTTTAGTGTAGACGGGGTTTCACTATGTTAGCCAAGCTAGTCTTGAATTCCTGGTCTCAACTGATCCTCCTGCCTCGGCCTCCCAAAGTGCTTGGATTACAGGTGTGAGCCACGATATCTGGCCTACTTTGTCTTAACTTTAGATAACCTGATGACAGTGTGCCTAGGTGGTAATCTTTTTGTGATGAATTTCCCAGGTGTTCTTTGAGCGTCTTGTTTTGGATGTCTAGGTCTCTACCAAGGCCAGTGAAGTTTCCCTGATTATTCCCCCAAATGTGTCTTCCAACATATACGTGGCTTCAAAGGACAGACTGACTCTCTTGTTAGTGGCTAATGCAGCTGTTGATTTTAAGCTCAAGCCAATCTTCTTTTATCATTCCGAAATCCTAGGGATCTTAAGAAGGCTGCTAAATCTACTCTGTCTCTGCTATATAAATGGGATGACACAGCCTGAATGACAGCATATCTGTTTATAGCATGGATTACTGAATAAATCCACTATTGAGATCCACTGCTCAGGAAACAAGATTCCTGTATTAGTTTGTTCTCATGTTGCTATAAAGAAATTCTCAGGACTGGGTAATTTATAAAGAAAAGATACTTTACAGGCTTGCAGTTCTGCAGGTTGTAGAGGATATATAATGGCATCCGCTTTTGAGGAGGCCTCAGGAAGCTTACAATCATGGTGAAAGGTGAAGGGGGGAGCAGGCAAGATACATCATATGGCAAAAGCTGGAGCAAGAGAAAGGAGGGGAGAGTCCACATACTTTTAAACAACCAGATTTTGCAAGAATTCACTTACTGTCATGAGAACAGTACCAAGAAGATGGCACTAAAGTATTCATGAGAAATCTGCCCTCCTGATACAGTCAGCTCCCACGAGGCCCTACCTCCAACATTGGAGATTACATTTCAACATGAGATTTGGACAGAGATACATATCTAGACTATATCAATTTCTTTCAAGGTATTACTGTTCATTGAGAATACATCTAGACATGCAAGAGCTCTGATGGAGATATACAAACAGATTAATGTTTTTTTCATGCCTGCTAATGCCACATCCATTCTGTAATCCATAGATCAAGGGTAATTTCATCCATTAAGTCTTATTTAAGAAATAAATTTTATAAGTCTATAGTTTCCATAGATTGTGATTCATCTGATGGATCTGGGTAAAGTCAATGGAAAATCTTTCAGAAAGGATTCACCATTCTAGATGTCATTAAGAATTATACTTATGAGTCAAGGTAGGAGGTCAAAATATCAACATTAACAGGAGTTTGGAAGAAGTTGATTCTAACCCTCATAGATGACTTTGAGAGGTTCAAGACTTCACTTGAGGAAGAAACTGCAGATGTGGTGGAAATAGCAAGAGAACTACAGTTAGAAGTGGGGCCTGAAGCTGTGACTAAATTGCTTCAATTTCATAATAAAACTTGAACTGATGAGGAGTTGCTTCTTACAGATGATCAGAGAAAGTGGTTTCTTGAGATGGAATCTACTCCTGGTGAAGATGCTGTGAACATTGTTGAAATGACAAAGATTTAGAATATTCCATAAACTTAGTTGATAAAGCAATGTCAGGGTTTCAGAGGCTTGATTCTAATTTTGAAAGAAGTTCTACTATGGGTAAAATGCTATAAAACAGCTTCACATACCACAGAGAAGTGTTTCATGAAAGGAAGTCAGTTGATACTGCAAACCTAATTGTTGTCTTAAGAAATTGCTACAGCTGGGCTGACTAAATGCAGCCAGGAGGAACATCTGCTACCAAGGGACTGGGCCATGGGGAAGACTGATGCACTCTGAACAGATCTTTGGAAGGAAGGCATTGAGAGTGGATGGAGGGAGGATACACATGCTGGGCTGAAGGAGAAGTGAGCTGGGGACCCTTCATGGGGCTACTGCAAACTATGACACATTATTCCTGGCCCCCAGCAACTCCTGGGGAAGGGGTGAGTTAAGCAGACGAGGAGTGACCTGCTCTCTCTGTGTACCTCTGGAATCCTGGCAGTGGGAAACCCCATGTCACCCACAGACACTTGACCTAGCAGGGATAGCTGCTTAGAGGGGTGATAGGGGCTGGACTCCAGCCTGTGTAGAATTGAGAAGGTTTGGTATGAGAACATCTACAGGGGAGCATGGCCAGGGACACCTACTCCCCAAGGTTTCCCATGCTTCCCTAGGAGACTCTAGTCTTAGGGAAACTGTTGGACCTGAAGAGAACAGGGTGATCTTGCCCATGAGATGAGGCCAGTCTCACCTGAGCACCCTTCTGTTTGCTGGCCTCTTCCAGGGCCCCAGCTTGCTGTGCCTGCTTGCAGTGCTGCTTTGGAAGCCCAGCCAGGGCTTGGACCTATATCATAGCTTCTGCACTGGCAGACCACACCTGACCATCAGAGAGCTCCAGTGGAACGGCCCTTGCTGGCATGCACCAGCCCACATGCATTCATTCCTCATTGCAGCCTACCCTTTGCTAGCACAGACTTGCCCATGGCCATCCCCTCATTGCTTTGCTGGCACACATGTGTGTGAGTGAACCTTGCCTTACCTTTCTTTCCAGCATCTGGGTGTACATGCACCACCATGCTATTGCTGCTGGCACGAGCACACCCACAATCCCCCTGTTGCTGTTGTCCATGGGCATTGCTGGCACAGACATGTTCATGGACAATAGCAGGCCTGCCCCCACCCTGTGTCGCCACTTCTGCTGGCATGAACACATACTGGCATAACACATGGCAGAGGTTGCCAGCTCTGTGCCTACCAGCACCCTGCCCCAGTGCCAACACAACTGTGGGTGCGAATGTGTGTATGGACCCCAGCAGCCTGTGCCTTCTCTGCCCCACCCCCTTCTCTGGGCCCACCAGTGTCCTATCCCAGCTGACAAGCATGCATTCTGCTGTGCTGCCGTGCTGCTGGCCTGTGCAAACAAGCATAGATCCTGCTGCCACCACGTGACGCTTTGGCACCACCCATCAGAGTGTTATGGCCAGCATTCTGGGAAAACTTTGGCTCAGGGGGTCAAAGGAAAAAGCCAGGGGCCTGATACCAGTATTCCAGAGATAAAACCTGCAGCCCAGGAGTGCTGAGCTGAACCGTGGCCCTCCCTAAATCTACCAAAAATGAAGCCAGTCAACTCAATCTACCTTATATCACAAACCCCCAAGGACATCCAAGATAAAAGAAAAAGTATACACCTACCAAAGGACAGCAGCATCAAAGATTGAAGGAATATCAGCCCACACAAATGAGAAAGAACCAGGGCAAGAATTCTGGCAACTCAGAAAGTCAGAGTGTCTTATCTCCACACGACCACATCAGATCCCCCACGATGGTTCTTAACCAGACTGAAATGACTAAAATGACAGAAATAGTATTCAGAATATGGATAAGAACAGAATTCATCAACATTCAGAAGAATGTCAAAACCCAATCCAAGGAATCTAAGGACTCATACAGAAGATGGAAAAGGAAAGGGCCATTTTGAGAAAGAACCAAACTGAGCTGGTATAGCTGAAAAACTCACTTCAAGAATTTCAGAATACATTTGGAAGCATTAACAGCAGAATCAACCAAGCTTGAGGAAAGAATATTAACTTAAAGACTAGCTCTACAAAAGAACTCAGTCAGACAAAAATAAAAAAACAATGAGGAAGAATTAAAAAAAACTCTAAGAAATATGGGATTATGTAAAGAGACCAAATCTATGATGCATCAGCATCCCTGAAAGACATGGAGAGAAAGCAAACAACTTGAACAATGTATTTTTTGATAAGGTCTGTGAAAATTCCCCCAAACTCTCTAGAGAAGCCAACATTCAAATTCAGGAAGTTCAGAGAACTCTTGTGAAACACTGCACAATAAGACCATCCACAAGACACATAGTCATCAGATTCTCTAAGGTGAAAATGAAAGAAAAAACTTTAAAGGCAGCTAGGGGGAAGGGGCAGGTTACCTACAAAGGGAACTTCATCAAGCTAACAGTGGACCTTTCAGCAGAAACCCTATAAGCCAGAAGAGAATGGGGGCCTGTAGTCAGCATTCTTAAAGAAAATAATTTTCAACTAAGAATTTAATATCCAGCCAAATGAAGCTTCATAAGTGAAAGAGAAATAAGATCCTTTTCAGACAAGCAAATGCTAAGATTTTGATACCACCAGACCTGCATTACAAGAGGTCCTCAAGGTAGTTGTAAACATGAAAGAGTATTACTGACCACTACAAAAACACATTAAGTATGTAGACCAGTGACACCGTAAAGCAACCACACAAATCTCCATAGTAACCACTAACAACATGATGACAGCAACAAATCTAGACATATCAATACTAATCTTGAATATAAGCAGGCTAAATGCCCCAATTAAAAGGCACAGAGTGGCAAGTGGATATAAAGAAGCAAATCCCAGTGGTTTTCTATCTTCAAGACAATCATCTCACAGCAGTGACACCCATAGGCTCAAGGGATGTTGAATGAGAAAAATCTACCAAGCAAACAGAAAAGAGAAAAAAGCAGGGGTTACTATTCCAGTTTCAGACAAAACAGACTAAGCCAACAAAAATCAAAATAGAGAAAGAAGGGCATTATGTAGTGCTAAAAGGCTCAATTCAACAAGAAGACCTAACTGTCCTAAATATGTATGCACCCAAACGGGAGCACCCAGATTCATTCAGCAAGGTCTTAGAGACCTATGAAGAGACTTAGATAACCAAACAATAATAGTAGGAGACTTCAGCACCCCACTAACAGTATTAGATCATCAAGGCAGAAAACTAACAAAGATATTCAGGACCTGAACTTTACACTTGACCAAATGGACATAACAGCCATCTACAGAGCACTCCACCCCAAAACAACAGAATATACATTCTTCTCGTCTGTGCATGGCATGTACTCCAAAATCCACCACACAACCAAACATAAAACAATCCTCAGCAAATTAAAAAAAAGAAACCCAAAATCATACCAACAACGCTCTTGGACCACAGCACAATAAAAATAGAAATCACTACTAAGAAAATAACTCAAAACCATATAATTACATGGAAATTAAACAACTTGCTCCTGAACGTTTTTTTGGGAAATGATTGAGGCAGAAATAAATTCTTTGAAACTAATGAAAACAAAGATATGACATACCAAAATCTGTGACAAAGCTAAGGCAGTGTTATGAAGGAAGTCTTTAGCACTAAACACCCACATCAAAAAGTTAGAAAGATCTCAGATTAACAATATAACATTATTAACTAGAGGAACTAGAAAACCAAGAACAAACCAACCCTAAAGCTAGCAGAAGACAAGAAATAACCCAAATCAGAGCTGAACTAAAGGACATTGAAATGTTAAAAATCACAAAATATTAATGAATTCAGGAATTGTTTTTTGAAAAAAATTAGACTGCTAGCTAGAGTAATAAAAATAGAGAATAAAAAAATAAACACAATCAGAAATGACAAAGGGGCATTACCACTGACCCCAGAGGAATACAAAAACCCTGAGACTATTATGAACACCTCTATGCACGTAAGCTAGAAAACATAGAAGAAATGGATAAATTCCTAGACACATATACCCTCCCAAGACTGAACCAGGAAGAAATTGACTCCCTCAACAGACCAGTAATGAGTTCAAAAGTTGAATTAGTAATAAAAGCCTGCCAACCAAAAGAAAGCCCTGGACCAGAAGGACTCACAGGCAAATTCTACCAGATTAAGAAGAGCTTGTACTATTTCTAGGGAAACTATTCCAAAAAATTAAAGTGGAGGGACTTCTCTGTAGGTCATTCTGTGAGGCCAGCATCGTCCTGATACCAAAACCTGGCAGAGACACAATTAAAAAGAACAGGCCAATATCCTTGATGAACATAGATGCAAAAATCCTCAACAAAATACTAGCAAACTGAATATAGCAGGACATCAAAAAGCTAATCCACCATAATCAAGTAGGTTTTATCCCCAGGATGCAAGGTTGGTTCAACATATGCAAATCAATAAATGTGTCTCATAACATAAAATTAAAAACAAAAACCACATGATTATCTCAATAGATGCAGAAAAAGCTTTTGATAAAATTCAACATCACTTCATGATAAAAAACCTTTAACAAACTAGACATTGAAGGAACGTACTTCAAAATAGTAAGAGCCATCTGTTTCAAAGCCAGTATTATACTGAATGGGCAAAAACTGGAAGCATTCCCCTTGAAAACTGGAACAAGACAAGGATGCCTTCTCTCACCACTCCAACATAGTACTGGAAGTCCTGGCTAGAGCAATCAGGCAAGACAAATAAGTAAAAGGCATCCAAATAGGAAGTCAAACGATCCCTGTTTGCGGACGAAATGATTATATGCGTAAAAATTCCCAGTCTCTGCTCAAAAGCTCCTTGATCTGATAAACGTCAGCAAAGTTTCAGGATACCAAACTGATGTTCAAAAATGAGTAGCATTTCTGTACACCAACAACATCTGTGCTGACAGCCAAATCAAGAACACATTCCCATTCACAACTGCCACCAAAAGAATAAAACATCTAGGGGAACAATACACACTGGGGCCTGTCGGGAGGTGTATGGAAAGGGAGAGCATAGGATAAATAGCTATTGCATGTGAGGCTTAATACCTAAGTGATGGGTTGATAGGTGCAGCAAACCACCATGACACTCATTTACCTATGTAACAAACCTGCATGTCCTGCACATGTATCCCAGAACTTAAAATTAAATTAAAAGAAAATAAAATAACTAGGAATAGGAATACAGCTGACCAGGGAGGTGAAAGATCTCTATGAGTTCTATTTTGTAATTCTATGAGAATTACAAAACTCTGCTCAGTGAAATCAAAGATGACATAAATAGAAAAACATTCCAGGCTCATTGATAAGAAGAATCAATATTGTTACAGAGTTAGTAAGTGGCCAAGCAGGATTTGGAATGAGATCTTTGAGTCTAAAGGCCATGCTTACAGTTACAGTGTCACTGGAAGCCAAGGATGGTGAGCCTCAAATTGTATTTTGCTGAATTTTGCAGATGGTCTCGTGTATTGTTAAGATTAGAGTCTCCAAGAACAGAATTTATTCTGAATGACTTAAGGAGCATGGAAATTTAATAAAGGATTTACCTGCTCATAGTCTCTGTAGGAGAGCCAGACTCTGTGTTTATAGATGCAAAGCCATGCTCTGTGGCTTCTCTTGTGGAACCATCACCGGTATAGTAACCATTAGTGGCCTCTGGAACTCTGCCTCTGCTAGCCCGAGGAGCCAGGTCCCTGCCACTCCCTGTGCCAGCAGATGGCTCTTCCCGTTCTGTCCCTCCTCTCACTGCTCGCTTTTGACTCTAGGTTTGTAGGAACACATGTGTCTCATTGAAGGAACCTGCATCACCAGTGACCAGCTTATAAGGAAGGCTGGGAGTGGGAGACTGAGTGTGGGACTCACAGACTGAGACATTGCCTCAAGTATTGGGAAGCCATAGTGATTCCCCAGTGTATCCTGCTTGCTAATTTATAAATAGGCCTTTCTCTTGGGAGTGATATGAAAACAAAGCTTCATAAGAATCTGAATCTGCATTGTAAATTCTCGGCTAGTAGATAACTAATTGGTGATACATTTTGTATATTTCTTAATCTATTGTAACATAGACTGTGGACACAGAACAGGGTTTGCATTGTATTTCTGCCACTGACCAGGGGTCTGACTTTGGGCAAGTTACTGTTAACCTCTGTGCATCAGGTTTATCACCTATGAATTCAGAAAATTATACCCAATTATGTTATTATTTAAGGTATTATTTTAAAGCAATCTTTTCAGCTATTAAGTGCCTAACTCAGTGGTTGGTGTACAATAAGTACTCAAAAATACACCTATTTTATATACATACCCTTTCACACATCCATTCCATGTGCAGATTTTTTAAATGTAGGAAGAGCTTAACCTTTCTCTGTCTTATCAGTGGTTACAGAGGGTTGGCGGAAAGAGCTCTGACCTTTTGAGACACCACAGTGTTAATATTGTTATGAAGTGGGAGAATACCTAGTAATAACAAAATACCAGTCTCTGCTTTCTACAGGAATTTGATGTTTATTAGCTCAGATAGTTGCCATTGAGACGTTATTGGCTGCCAGGGTATTTTGGAGTGCGTTTTCTGCCATGTCCTGGGGACAAGCTGTGTGGAAGATGAGCTCCTGGTTTTCCGTAGGCAACGCTGGCTGCCTGCCTTTGCTGTGCCAGTCAGAAGTCTCCAGTAGTTTTGCACATGGCTGCAGTAGTACAGGGCAGAGCAGAGTCATATCTGGTCCATTCAGAATGTCATCACTGTGCCTCCACCAAGGCCTCACTTTTCATACACTTACTCCCTTCTTCCATCAAGCCCTGCCGAGGTGACGAGGTGATGAGGTGACAGCAGAGCAGTTGCCTGGGAACGGTCTGTGTCATTTGGCTTTTGTCCCCAGGCCTGGGGAGAATGGAAGGGAAGCTGTACAGTTCTTGCTAGTTACTCAGCAATAGAGAGGAAAATGTGGGCTGCCTCTGTCCATGGAACAGAAGTAAGATGTGGAGAAACCAGCAGCATGGTGTCTGGGCGAGGGGCTCCCCTTTGCAGGGCTGAAAACCCTGCCTCTGTGTTGTCTCTCACTTAAAGCACATTACTGGGTCACAAAAGCGGCCCCCGGCAAAGTGTGGGCTTTAACCTTCTGGTGACACTGAAGTTGAAGAACACTGTATAACATTTCTACAACAGAGATTTGGCTCCCAAAGCTTGGCTTTGGTTTTATTTTGTCTTGTGAAATAACTGGGCCAGGGCTGGAAAACACTTGTTCTTTTCCATAATTTTTCTGTCTGCTTTGCCCTATGACTTGCACCTTCCCTTTGTCCAGACTTCTGTCTCTGAAGAACTCTCTGGTATGAGTTGTGTTGCTGCGCCTCATGGTCGAGTCTCATGGTGTGTTCAGATGGAATCGGGAAGAACGTGTCTGTGTGAAGCCAGGTGGTGCTGCAGGCTCTCCCTGACACAGATGGCCTAGGACAGCAGGGCTAGTGTGCTGGGTGGGTACAGGGACTCCCCTATGTGGCCAGGCTGCTGGTAACCGGCTTGGAGCTGGCAGTGGAGGGCCAGGGTTTGGCTTCCAACTTGGGTTGGCATGTGCATGGACTCTCTCAGTTATAAGCATGTGCGGAGGTATGAGTTTCTTCCACTCCTCTTCATGTTTGCCTGCTCTCCAATCCCTTGTTTCTCTGCCATTTCTTCATCTGCTTTCTTGAGTTTTGTAATTCTGGGTATTGGTTTCCATCACTGTTGGCTTACCCACATCAGAAGAACCCTTTCTTCCTGAGCCTTTCCATCAGTGACAGGTGGCTATCCAGGCTCACCTCAGCCAGCTTCTTCCGACTCACCGTTGACATCACCTTTCTGGACACATGTTAATGTTTCTGTCTCTGGGACACAGATGTGTTGCTCTGGCCTCACGCCGGAGGCCAGGATTGCTGTGCCCACGTTGTCCCCATCAGTGAGGCCAGGGCTTACCTAGGTGAGGTGTCCTCATGAAGCCGCCGACTGAACGTGCTTGGGTTGTTCAGTCACTGCATCAGCAGACAGTGATTGAAACAATCTTATGTCTTTTCAGGAAATATTGAAAATGGACATGTGAAGCTCATTGTTATAAATTTAAAAAATAACAGAGAACACCTACCTCTTATTGGAAAAGTTGGCCTCTCATGGAAAACTGATATTTTTGATGGCTGTATAAAGGTAAAAAGCAGAAGCATTTTCTTTTCTTCAAGTAACTTGGTTTCTATATAATAACAAAGTCTGTGTGTGTGTGTGTGTGTGTGTGTGTGTGTGTGTGTGTGTGTATATATGAATATACATATAAAATCATATAATCATATATATGTGTAATGTTTCTTTTAAAGTTTTGGATTTATTGTTCTGGTTTCTGAAGATTTATGCACATTCTGTTAGCCATTGGCAACTAGTGGATTCACTCATGATATGATTATTGAGTATCTTTCGTTTGTCAGTGAGTATGGTGGAGTTGGAGGGACAGGTAGTCTGCAGCAGCGTTTCTGAACACTTGATCACAGCCCACTACTTCTGCAAAGCCTCTCTGTTTTGTGGAAAGAGAGTGGAACTGAAGGTTGGACCAGGCAGGTAGCATCTACTGAAAACATCTTGATCACTCATACACCAATTTAAAACTTATTGCAATTATACATTCTTATTCCAGGATATAGAGATTTCCTCAAACTGTTAAATAAAAGATTAGCCACATGGGTGGGAGAGTTGATTTAGTGGTTGGGAAGCAGCAGGGAAGGAGGGAGGAGGAGGAAGAGGAGAAAGATGTTCTCACAGTTTTGCTTTCTTTTGTGATCCTCGTGCCTGTGGCTGCTCCTGGTGCTTGGTACTCTCCATCTTTATTTTGTGAGATGAACAAGATTTTCATAGTCCCAGGGACCAGTGGGATCAATCTCCTGTGACTGCGTGGGCCTCCTGTAACATGGCTTTATTCTGCGTTATGTGTGGGCATCTTGTTAGAACCATTAATGATAACAACTGGGGCCAAGAGTGGTGTTATGGAGCACTGTCCCTTGAGCCACTTGATATTTGATACAATGAGATATTTTACAAATCCTATTTATTCATAGCAAATGTTTAAATTTTGGTAAAAATTATGTTTCTCACACACCATATTGTTTCGTGCCTTTAAGAGAACAGACTTACCTTCTTTCTTTTTCTTCAGATTTTGATAGAGCTTATAATAAAAATAAGTACTAACATAAAATATTCACATCAAAATAGACCTTGAGGATCAAGAAAGGCTGAATGTGAATGTGACAGACTTTCAAAGGGTCAACAAATTTTTAAAAAGAATTTGTTCTGTGTTTTCTGGTAGTCCAGAGCAAGATGAGAGCAGTCATTTAGTTCTCATTGGGGGAAAAAAAGGAAGTGTAGTAATTATACAAAGAAAACTTTATCCCAGTTCTGATCATTAAAAACCAAATCTCTAATGGTACTTTATGTAGGGCAGACTAAGCTACATAATGGACCAACCCTAAATAGCATCTTAGCAGTAGACATACACACAGATTTCTCATAGAAATTCTCAGAGAAGCTGAAGATACAGCTTCAAAATTGGACCTTTACATGAGCTCCAAGCAGTGATTCTGTAGGTTGTCACAGGTTTCTAGAAGAACAGCTTGATCTAAAAGCAGGATTTTGAGTTTTTAAAGTAGGGAATGGATTGCATGTCCCTGGACAGTTTTCCCCATAAATTCCTTCTCTCAGCTGGGCTTCAGGAAAAGATAGTGGATAGCTCAAAAAGCTTGTACCTTCTCCCTTGGGCCTGGGAGGTAGATGTAGTTGATTTGTAGTTTGCCTTTTATGCTCTTGGGTTCAGTATTAAGACTAAGCTGTCCTCAGAATTCCCAAAAGAATAAAAAGTCAGATCAATGATATCATATTTCTTGTGTTTGCTGTGCAGGTCAGGTATTTCTCTCCAGGAATCTGATCACCGTAAGAATAGTGAAATGATAACATGTATTTTAAGAAATTGTTTAGAAGGAGTTAAAAACTTTTTTTAAAGTGTGGACATAAGCTTAAAAAGTTTCTTAGGTATATATGACTTTTAAAAAATGTAAAATAAAAACCCTGCTCCTTCTGGAAATTGTAGACACAACCTCTGGTGAGGAGCTTCTAATACATAGCTTATGATGCCTGTCAGAGCAAAGGCAACTGAGAAAGTACATAACCCAAATACGATGCTGGTGGAAGGACAAAGAAGTAAGAAAATATTAACAATAATAATGGAGGATGCTTCCTGGTTTTGTTGTGTTGGTTGAAGTGATGTGTGGTCATGAAAGGACATCTGATATCCTCAGAGCCTGCTGTTCCCGTGAGAATCTCCTCCTTCCTCTGAGCTCAGAGTCAAGTGACCTCCAACACTTACTGGTATGGAGGTAATTCAAGTGGAAAGTTATCTTTAGCCTGAGTTCTTGGAGTAAAAACTCAACAGATCATAAGTTTATATGGTAAATTATTAAACTTTAAAATTAAAAAAATCACATTATAAGTAGGTCAGTTTTTTATTCCTTTTTTTTTTAAGTCAAGCTATGATATCAAATATACTTTAAAGATGCTTTAATGGCTGCACGTTAGTACTGAATCCATGCAGGACAGTTGCTCTGTAAGTGGTTACCATGCTATTTTACAAAGTCATGTTGAATGGCTAGGCTACCCTCTCAAGGTAACCTTGCCACAGTCTTCAGTATAAGTCAGGTATTCAAATGAAATACTCTCCTACTCTGTCTCCTCTCAATTCCTATCAGAATTTCAGATGGATGGATTTTCTTTTGATGAGGACTTTCCTGTATGTGTTTCTTTTATGTTTTTCTTTCACTCCTTGGCATTTTTGATGTTATTTTAATGTTACTTCTAAATCTGTATGGAGATTGGCATCAGTGTTCATTTGGACTAGATATTTCAATGTGGTTCTGTGGTTCTGCTTTATGTAAGAACCGTTGAGTTTAGTAGAGCCTGCTATGGGCACATTGTGAGTCAGCATGTTGCGGGTGGCTGTGACCCATGAGAAAGGTACCACTTTGCTGACAAGCAGTGCAGCTGCATGGGTGATTAAGGCTGCTGATGCTGATACAACCGAACATCTCAGGAAGAACAGGACGATCCTACATGTGCGAGTGTTGCACTCTCCCCAGATGCAGAGTTTTGAGCCTGGCATAGTTCACTGGTCCATGGGGGTGCAGGTGAGCAGAGCCGACTTCCTCCTGCAGGGAGGGTGAGGTCTGCCAACTGCTCAGATGTGTGCCTCCTGGACGTTCAGGGTGAGAGGGGCTGATTTAGGAGAGGATGATTGAAAACAAGCTCTCTGAGGAGAAAGAGGAAAGGGCCAGTGGGAAGAAGACTCGTGGGAGGTTCTGACATTCATCCCCTTCCAGAAGGATGGAAGTGTTTTATTCTGGAGAAGGCACCCAGTGGAGAATGAGATGCCTCCTACAGGATGGGGAATATGGAGTGAGGTTCTATAGGTGATGAGCAGCTGGCCTGGGGAGGGGCTTGAGACCCATTGTGCCTCTGCAGCTGGTGCTGAGGTGGTCTCCTTCCTGGCCTGCTGTGCTGCCTGGGGTGCACTAGCTCCCAGGGACAGGGAGAATGATTGGGGGGCACTGGAAAGGCTGCTGGGGCAGATCAAGAGGAGCCTTGAAACCCTCAGGAAAGAATTTGGATTTTGGTGGTAGAAGAACAATGTGGATGTTGTTAAAGGGTTTGATGTTCTTATCATGTGCTAGGCCATGTTTTACATTAGGAGGGAATTGGGGAATGCTGGACTTTGAGAAGTAGGAGGTCTTTAGGAGAGAGTCACCTCCCAGCTCTTGATCTGGCAGCAGAGAGATTGGGAGAGCAGAAAGATTGTGACACCCACTGACAGCTTAGGGCTGTGAGTGGTGTTCTCATCAAGAGCATTGTGCCTCACTGTCCACTCCTTCCTGATTTCTGCTAGGGTTTCTCTTCCTCAGCCTCTTGCAGGTGATGGGACCCAGGACTCCACCTCCTTCCTCCAGTGGGATCTACCATCTCTATGCTGGTGGGTTTGGTGAGGTTGTAAGTAACACAGTCAAATGACTGCTAGCCCAGTGGCTAAGGTCGTGCAGGGTGGTGGAGTGTGGAAAATGGGTGCACCATGCAGTCCCACCTGCTATGTTATCTCAGAGGTGCTTAGGCCTCAGAGCCTCCACTCTAAAACTGCCACAGTGATAACTCCCATTCTAGGACGGCTCCGGCGGCCTGCCAAGGACAGAGCCATCTGCTGGCCCTCAGTATTGGCTTCAACTCCCCAGTTCTCAGCCTCAGTGAGGCTTCAGCATAGGGTGTTTCTTCTCCTTCCCCACCTGCTCCTCACTCTGGTGTCCTCCTTGCAGCCGAGGCTGTGTGTGTGGTGGTTCCTGTCATGTAGGAAGCAGTGGGGGCTGTGGAGCAGGCTGTGTGGGGCTGGTCACTGCTGTTCTAGGACCACTGCAGCCGATCACCTGGGAAAGGCATCAGGGAACAAGGTCGGGTGTCTGAGGGGTTCCTGGGCGGTCTCGCTGTGTAGCTCATCTGATGTGTGGGGCCTTAGGCTCTGGCGTGCACTCTGCCATCGGGGATTAGGGTGTTTCATGCTGGCTGCTTCTTCACTCAGGTCTTCTGCAGAGATAGCGGCCAGTTCATACCAGTCACTTATTAAACCATCTCATTTTTTCAATGTTTGGAATGTCTTTGTTCCTTAAATTTCTTTAAGATATACATTTACTGAGTCAAGACCCTTTGACCTGATCATACTCAGGTCCAAATAGTCAGCATTTTTGGCCACATCTAATTAGTTAGAACTTCTGAAATCAGTGGTACATAGTTGCTCAGTTTATGCTGATGTCTAAGAGTAGCATTTAAATTCCGATTAATAAAGCACGAACATTGGGCAGAAGTTATGGCAAATAATGAGGCATCCTGAATAGATAAGTGTTAGAAGATGTTATCCTTGACATTCTTAGCTTCCTCAAAATTAAATAAAATAGTAAATGAAACTACTATTTGTCTAGTATATAGAACATGTTAAAAACATGACTCAAACCATGTACCCTCGTTCATAGAGGCATTAATCACAATAGCCAAAAGGTAGAAGAAAACCAAGTGTCCATCCACAGATAAATGGATAAACAGACTGTAGTCTATACATGCAATAAAGTATAATTTAGTCTTAAGAAGGAAGGATATTCTGACATGCTACAATATGAAAGAACTTTGAAGACATTATGCTAAGGGAAATAAGCCAGTTACAAAAGGACAAATACCATATGACTCCATTTATATGAGGTTCTCAAATTTGTAGAGACAGAAAGTAGAATGGTAGGTGCCAGAGGCTGCAGGAGAGGGTGGTGGGAGTTAGGGCTTAATGGGAACAAAGTTTTCTACAAAATAAAGAGTTCTGGAGATTAGATAGTAGTGATGGTTATACAACAATGAGAAGGTATGTGAACCACTGAAATACAGAATTCAAGTGGTGCAGGTAGTAAATTTTGTGTTTATTTTACTGCAATTAAAATATAGCACATTCATAATATTATAATAATTATCAGTATCGCCAGCTGTGCCAGAGATACCCTCATTCATAGAGGCATTAATCTGGAGCGTGGATGATAAGAGGTGGCATTGGGTGCAATTAGGTGGATGGGCAGGTGAGGCCAGGCCAGGCCAGGCCTTAGTGGCAACTGGAAGGAATGTACTTCTTTCTTGAGAGCCATGGAAAGTTGTTGCAGGTTTCTAGCTGTGGGTGACATGCTCAGACTCATGTTTTGTAAAGGTTTGTCTTCTGAATAAAGAGAATGAGTGGAGAGATCAGTTTGATGGCTGCCTCCTTAAAAGTAGAGCAGTCACTTGGTTCCCTAGTCTGTTTGGGCTGCTATCACAAATCAACATCAACTGTTGGCTTTTAAGCAATAGAAACTTGTTTCTTACAGTCCTGGAGGCTGGAAGTGCCAAGGTCAAAGCACTAGCAGATGGGTGTCTGGTGAGGGCCCTCTTCCTAGTTTCTAGAGGGCATCTTCTAGCAGTGTCCTCACCTGGTGGAAGGAGCAAGACAGCTCTGTGGGCCTCTTTTATAAGGACCCTAGTCCTATTCATGAGAGCTCTGCCCCCATGACCTAAACACCTCACAGAGACCCCACTTCCTAAACAGTCACATTGGTCATCAGATTTTAAGACACGGGTTTTAGAGGGGCAGAAACATTCAGACCATAGCACTTGGACTAGGGCAGTGGCAGTGGAGATGGACAAAAGTAAAGCAGTTGGGGCCAGGCATGGTGGCTCACGCCTGTAATCCCAGCACTTTGGGAGGCCGAGGCAGGTGAATCACGAGGTCAGGAGATTGAGACCATCCTGGTCAACGTGGTGAAACCCCATCTCTACTAAAAAAATACAAAAATTAGCTGGGTGTGGTGGCACACGCCTGTAGTCCCAGCTACTGGTGAGGCTGAGGCAGGAGAATTGCTTGAACCTGGGAGGCGGAGGTTGTGGTGAGCCGAGATTGTGCCATTGCACTCCAGCCTGGGCAACAAGAGTGAAACTTGGGCTCAAAAAAAAAAAAAAATAAATAAAGCAATTGGAAAGAGAGGTAAGAACTGACGGGATTGGGTCATGGTTAGCTTGTCAAGGCTAGGAGGGAGGCCCCTAGAATGATGCCCACATTTCAGGCATGCACAGCCAGACGACTGATGGTGGTTCCACCAATCCCTGGGATGAGGAGCACCAGGAGAGCTTTGCTGGGATAGTCCTGAGTTTGGGCGTAGTCCTGCTGGACTTGAGGGACCCTTGAAAGATCCAGAAGTTGAGTAGGCACTTGAATATTTAGGTCTTGAACTTAGAAAAGAGGTTCGGCCTGGAAATAAACTTTTGGGAGTCACAGGCATGTTGGTGATAACTTAGGGTATGGATGTGGACGAGTTCCATTTAAGAGGAGAGATTATATAGAGTGAAAATAGGGCTTAGGACCAAGCTGTAGAACCCCAGCAATGGGAGCAGGTTGACAGCTGCAGAGCTTGTGGGTTCTGAATGCATTTGGGGAGGTAGAACTAGTCTTCACTGTTTTCTTGAAAAACTAAACACTGCTGAGATGCAGACTGGCAGATGGTCACTACATTTAGTGGCCTTATCAAAGATGTTTGGTCAGATGATGGAGAAAGGATACCAGGCCAGGGTGGGTTGAGGAGTGAATAGGTGTTAATGGACAAATCTAGCAGAGACAGTGCTTTGGAGAGGGCTGACTGGGAAGGGAGGAAAGAGCAGGGGGCCTGCGGGGCCCAGGGAGTCTGTTTTCTCTCTCTGCCTTTCTATGGTGGGAGTTACTTGAGTGTGTTGAAAGTTAAAAGCTAATGGGAGGACAGAAATAGTCACTAGAGAGGGATGTGGTGCCTTTGCGGGATGGGCTATGCTGTAGCACAAGGTTGCTGGGCCACACCCAGGAGGAGCAGATGAGAAACACATGCGAGGAGGTGGGCTCAGAGGAGCTGGGCTGTGGATCTGTGGTGGGAAGTTGAGGAAAACATCCTTCTGTCTTCTCTGTGAAGAGCGAGGTCCTCTGCAGAGAGTACCCTCCTAGTAGAATGCAGAGGGCTGAGGGAGGGGATGAGGCATTGTTCCATGAGGCAGAGAGGGAGCCATCCAGAGAGTCGGGGTGGGACCCCTAGGCCACGCCGAGGATGAAGTGGCTGCATGGGCACCCAGCAGCTCTGTGTGCAGCCCTCCCGCCATGCTTGGTGCTCAGGTCGACAGATAGAAAATAACTGGGCTCCTCTAGGGCTGGGGTTTTGCTGGACCTGGACCTAAGGTGTAATGCAAGGTGAGCGAGGGAGGTATATGCATTGGCAAGAGTGTTATTGCAGCAAAGGCCAGTGAAATCTAAAGTGGAGAAGAAGAGGCAGGAGAAGGAAGGGCTGGCCGGCTGATGTGCTAGGTCCATTCGCAGTGCTCTTCAGACCTTTCTACACATCCACTGCAGTATGCACACATATATGTGCAATTAAAACAATGTTCATGAAATGACGTTTATGCCTACTATGTGCAATGTATGCTGTGTTCTCTTTCATTTTGTTTCATTTTATTTTGACAAACAGTTGTGTCCTACTAAATGTAATTCAGGATACACAAATAGGTCATGGCTTACAGGGTGAAAACACTGGGTGAATCAGAAGTACAGTTGTAGTGGAAGTCATTCAGTGAGTCAACTGGAAGATGAAGGGTGGCAGTTAGAAGACAGGGTGCCTGAGGCATTGATAGTGGAAGTGGACCACTTCCAGGAAGTGATGCGTCATGAGAGTGAATAACTGAGGTCAAGTCAAGGAGGAGATCATGGAGTTGAACAGCTCAGGAGCTAAGAGTCTAGGGTGCTAGAAGCTCCATTGAGGTCTCCATGGATGTTGGGATCACTTGGGATGATGGCGAGTCTTAGAAGACTTGGGAGGGAGTGAGAGGGAGAGGCAGACAGCAGGGCTGGTGCCACAGTCCCGGAAATGAGAGCAGGCAGACAGGAGGCTGGCACATGCCGGAGACAGGCATGGAGCAAGGGTGCAGAGCTGAAGTTTGGAGCCTCAGAGAAGCAGGAGGTTTCTCAGAAGAGGGGAGGGGAGGGCCTGGGGGTGGCAATGAAGACCAGGAGCACACCCACACTGCTCTTCAGGGTGATGCGGCGCCTCATGCTTGGAAGCACTGACCGGTCATTGGTGTGGTTTGTGTCACCTCTGTAGCCTCTGGACTTTAAGTTCCATGAGGACCTGATCAATGTTTATGACACATTTCTCTGAGGTCCCAGTGCTAAGTCCTAAACTGATAACTGTGGGTGCTCCTTTGTATATCTGAGAATGAATATTAAGTGATGAAACACACAAGTATAGTCTAGGATATAAAGTAGGCCATGAAAAGCCAATGTAGTATTCTGGATTTTGATGCCACATTCGACATTTCTAGTCAGTTTTACAGAGTCACAATATAAATCAGGTTTGATTGGCCTTTTTTTTTTTTTTTTTTTTTTGAGACAGAGTCTTACTCTGTCGCCAGGCTGGAGTGCAGTGGCGCAATCTCGGCTCACTGCAACCTCCGCCTCCTGGGTTCAAGCGATTTTTCCGCCTGAGCCTCCCGAGTAGCTGGGACCACAGATGCGTGCCACCACGCCCGGCTAATTTTTTTGTGTTTTTAGTAGAGACGGGGTTTCATCGTGTTGGCCAGGATGGTCTCGATCTCTTGACCTCGTGATCCGTCTGCCTCGGCCTCCCAAAGTGCTGGGATTACAGGCGTGAGCCACCACGCCCGGCCGGTTTTTTTTTTTAATCCTTGTCAATCTGTGTTTATTTTGCAGAGTTGTTCTATGATGGATGTAACTCTTTTGGATGAACATGGGAAACCCTTTTGGTGTTTCAGTTCCCCAGTGTGCATGAGATTGCCTGGTATACCCTCTGATGGCCCTAGCTTCTTGGGACAGATGTACAGCATGGACTATGTCGATGTAGAGGGAAGAGTGCACGTGGAGCTGGTGTGGATCAGAGAGACCGAAGAATACTTTATTGTCAACCTGGTCCTTTACCTTAGTGTTGCAAAAATCAACCACTGGTTTGGGACTCAATATTAGCAGTAGGTGGCAAGTTTTTGTTGTTATTTAGTGTTTATTTTTGACTGACTGGCTTTGTTCTTAGTGTTGAAAGTTAAAATAAAGCAAATCTGCAGAGTGCTGTGTGATGCCTTTCGTCTCATATTAGAAATTATTTGTGGGTCATTTTTAATTTAATGTTTGAAGGATTCAGTTAAATTTTAAGAAAAATAACAATGAAACTTCATATAAAAAGAAAAAAAGATATTTACTTCTCTTCTGCCTTTGGTTAAAAATTTAAGAACTTCTGCTTAAGTAAATGATCATGTGATCACTGTGTGTGTGTGTGTGTGTGTGTGTGTGTGTGTGCGCGCGCGTGGGGTGCGGTGCGTACTTACAGATAAGGGTTTTTCTTTTTTTTTCTTTATTGGTAAGAAGCCCAAATGAAAAAATGTACTTAAATATTAATATAAACTTTACTGTATTCATTAGAATTAGAAAGTGCTATATTCATGACATTCAGCAACCATGTTAGTATTTAATAAAGTTAAATAGACCAATGGCACCAAGGAAAGATATATCTGAGATCATCATAAGGAAGTTATAACTTAAAAGAGCAAGGCATGTTACAAGTCCAGTGGGGACACCAGCTCTGTGTGAGTGGGGATAGAGACGGATGAGTTATCGAAACTTCCTCTGCGGAAATATTTTAAGAAAATTGACAGATGCTCAGGGTTCAAATCGGGGTGATATTTATCTAAGCCTATGTTATTTTAAGGCATTTGGTTCTACATTGTTTTAGATTGTATAGCTTGTTTTGATTATGTTTTTATTGCCTACTTTAAAGTTTTGACGTCCTGCGGTGTTCCTCCTCCTTAGGCATGCATGAGCACACGCCCCTTTCTGTTTTATTCTTCTCCTGTTTAGTGACCTGGCCACTTTCTCTTTGGAGGTGTATGTATGATGTGAGCGTGTGAGAGTGCAGAATAAAGAGCCTGAAGACAGCAATCAAGTGAAGATAGGGAACAGATATTACATTCTTACCCAAAAAAACCGTGAGAGTAAAAAGGATTTCTGCTGCTGACACTGTCCTCCACCCTCCTGCCCTCCACAACCTTGGGCCAAAGTCCTTAGGAAGAGAGGATTTGAAATGCAGTCAGATGTTGTGAGCACTGAGGGAATGTGGAGTGCCTGCCCCAGCTGAGTGAGCATCAGGGCAGGGAGGAGGTGCTGGCTTGAGCAGTGAGCCCAGATGAGGACCAGGAGTGAGGAGATGCCAGGGATGTTGAGTGCCACTTACAGAGTTGCATTGGAATACAACCATGAGAAAATATGTGGAGACTCCCTGAACCCCCTTTGTGAGGGACTAGGTGTCCTGACAATACTGGAAACATAGTAGAGCTGGGGAAAGAGCCCTGTTCTCTACCTCCTGTTTAATGATGTTTGGATGGAGGAGGGAAGCAAGGACCTCAGGGATGGCACAGTGGAGCTCTGTGGACACAAACGTCTGCCTTCCCTGCCAGACTGCTAGTCCTGTGAGCAGGGACAATGATGACTTCTGGTTCACTGCTGCATCTCCAGCACCTAGGAGCATGCCAGGTACTCCATAGTCGATACTCAGTAACTATTTATTGAACCAATGGAAACTGTTATAGGGATATACCAGCAGCTATGGGATCTCGAAGGAAGCAGGGACCAATTCTTGGCTCAGATGATTCTGGGAGTCCCTTACATCTCAGGTAACATCTGAGTTCACCTTAGAAGGGAGGTTTACTGGGCAGCAGTGGGAAAGGGTGGGGTGGAGGCAGTGCTCATAAAGCCTTGGTGCTTTTACGAGTCTCATCAAAATAGGTGTGCATGCCACACACAACCAAATGATGCTAGCAGACACCCCTGCCCCAACGTACCTTTCACATGTCTGACATATTAATATTCAACTTTTTAAAGCTGTCTCTTATATTTGCCTCCATGTTTCTAAATACATTTAAACATATCAGATTACGAATTCTACTTTTTGTTTCTTCCAGGATGCTTTAGCCCTGGAGTTCCATCTCAACTGCTTGCTCTCTAGCCTTGCTGGGAAGCTGTCATTCTGGGGTTCCCCACATGCATCCTCCATTTTATGGAATCCTGTCTTCCTCTTTCCTGGTTCATATCCTTTCTTTCAGTGGTACACATTCTCCTGTGTCTTTCTAAGAAAGATGATATGGGAGATACATTTTGAATCTATGAATTTCTTAAAAATGTCTGATGGATAGTTTAATTGGGTACCAAACTGTAGGAAGAAAAATGTTTTCACTGGAAACTTTGAAGATAGTTGCTATCATTGTTGCTGTATCTTATATTACTTTGCCTTTTCTTCTTCTGTATGTGGTCTTCTCTCTTTCTCTGCTCACTGGAAGCTTTTAGGATTTACTCTTCTCTCTTGGTATCTTAAAATCTCAAGATGATGTGCCTTGAAATAGGTCTTTGTGTTCATTGTGGGTCATTTTAATTTATGAACTTGTGTACTTAAGTCCTGGACTTTTAAAAAATCTGACAGTACTTTCTCTGCTGTCTTTAACTTTTGTTAATGAACTGTGATTCTTTCTGGATTGATTCTCTCAAGTGCCTTACCTTTTTCATCTTATCTTCTGTCTTTTAGTCTTTTGTTCTGTTTTATGGAATATTTTTGTTTCTTAATCCATCTATTGAATTTTTTATTTTGATGATCAGGTTTTTACTTTATAAGAACTCTTTTTTTTCTAGTTACTTCTAAAGCATTGGGTCTATTTTATAAATGTAATATTTTCTCTAAAGAAGGTGTTGGCAAACTTTTTCTGCAAAGGGCCAGATAATAATTGAGGCTTTGTGGGCCATATGGTGTCTGCTGCAGCTCCTCAACTGTGCCATTGTAGTGTGAAGTCAGCTATACATGGTACACAAATGGGCATGGTTGTGTTCCAAAAAGACTTTATTTATAAAAACAGCAGCTGAATTTGGCCTTCAGGCTGTAGTTTGCCAAGTCCTGCACAAATCTCTAGGTTATTGATTTCAGTTTTCAATAAAGTTTTTATTGTAACTGTTTGGCAACACCGTAGTAGTAATAATAGTCTTAGGCAAGAATCTTCAGTAGCCCTAAAATATGTGGGTAAAAGTATGATGAGAAAGGAGATACTGACATTGTGTCAAAGTTTTATGCCACAAAATAATGTTGGTTACAAAGGAAAGAATAGGAAGTTCACAGTGAAGGAGCCTAGGACAGTACCTTAACCAGTGCTGAGCAGCACAGTAATGGGCAGATGATTGCCTCCTGATTATGCCATGAGAAAGACATCACATCACTTTTGTGGCATTTTATCAAAAGTGTATAACAGGGTTGATACATGGGGAAACTTCAGACAAATACAGGTTGAAGGGAACTCTGCACTTATATTTGTACTTGTAGTCTGCATTCCCCTTTAAAAGCGTTAGGGTCATAAAAGGCAATGTCTCCTAGACTGGAGGGGCAGATGAAAGCAATGTGTGATCTCAGATGGGATCCTGGATCAGAAGATGGCACTAATGGAACCACAGGTGAAATGTGAAGAGGGGCTGTAGATTATAGCATGTCAGTTTTCATTTCCTGACTTTAATATCAAAATGTAACATCAACATTTGGCAAGTCTGAATGAAGGGCATATGGGAAATCTTTGTCATATGTTTGCATCTCTTTTGTAAACCTGAAATTTTTTCAAAATAAAAAGTTAACATAAAAAAAATAAAGGTTTTCACGTCTTCCCTTGCTCTTTTTTTGTGGAATTCAGGCTTTGTCAGTCTGTTTGCCTTGCTCTCAGGCTTGCCTGTTGGAGCTTCTGCTGTCTGCTCATATTTAAGACTGAGGCCCTCAGAAGCTCAGCAGGAGCTCTGCCGAGGGGACCCACTTGTCAACTGTTGGCTACACTGGAGTAATTGGGCCCTGCACCATGTTTGGTACTGGGACCTCCAAATATGAGTATTAGGAAGTCTGTTCTTTAGGACTGCCAGTTTCTTTACAGGAGAATTCTCCCATCTCACAAGAGCCCGGGGTTGTGCAAGAGCCCCCTGTGTGAAGGGCATGGAGAGGGGCTTGCTGTGGTTACAGCCCGGGGAAGGTAGACTTGCCACAGCTTGGGCCATGCTGAGAAGGGACAAGCATGTCCAGATAGAGTTGGACTTGATTCTTTACATGATTGGAAACTCTTAAATGTTTTGCTTTGTTTTCATATACAAAGGTAATACATTCAAGTAATAGGACTATATAAATCAGGATATAAATGAAAATTTTGTTTCTTAACTACTCCACCTCCATTTGACCAAAGCGACCTGTCATTGTTCAGACATGTGGTTTCCACATAGATAGGAAAGGATGAATTGGTACAGGAGGATGTGAAGGCAGGGAGAACAGGTGGGAGATTGTGGTGGGAATCCGAGCAGAAGTAACATTTGTGTGCTCTTGACTTCCTATGAGTAAGGGTGTGAGAAAGGGAAGTGGACCAGGACATGGAGCAAATGATCTTAGGGGAAAGTAATTTAGTAGTGTTCAGGTGACCAGAGCTTTCGAAACATCAGCAGTTTGAAAACAACTGGTAAATCTACTTTGAGATGCACTTAAAAATGTCTTTTTCTGGCCGGGCACAGTGGTTCATGCCTATAATCTGAGCACTTTGGGAGGCTGAGACAGGTGGATCACCTGAGGTCGGGAGTCAAGACCAGTCTGACCAACATGGTGAAACCCTGTCTCTACTAAAACTACAAAATTAGTGTGGTGTGGTGTCACATTCCTGTAATCCCAGCTACTCAGGAGGTTGAGGCAGGAGAATTGCTTGAACCCGGGAGGCAGAGGTTGCAGTGAGCTGAGATCATGCCATTGCACTCCAGCCTGGGCAACAAGAGTGAAACTCTGTCTCAAAAAAAAAAAAAAATCTTTCTCTAGGTTCCTAAATGACAAGACAATTTTTTTATTTAAATCAAGAGGTTCAGTTTGACATTTATTTTTAGTTTTTTTCTTTTGAAGCACTCTCAAACTTACAAAACTGTTACAATTGTAGTTCAAATAACTTTTTTTTTAATGATTGAATCATTTGAGAGTAAGATGCTAACAGTTTGCCCCATCACCTCTCAATACTTTAATGTATATTTCCTACGAACAAGGATAGTCTCCTAATAACATAATCGTAGCCACCACAATCAGGAAATCAACACAACTGATAACGATGATCTCATGCTTAGACACCCCATTCACCTTTCCCCAGCTGTCTCAACAATGACCTCATAGCACAAGGTCCAGTTCAGGATCAGGTGCTGTGTTTGGGTGGTCTGTGGCTCTTCTTCCCTTCACTCTGGAATGGCTCACCAGGCTTCTTGACTCTTAACGACCTTGATACTTTTGAATGTCACAGGCCAGTTATTTAATAGAATGTCCCTCGATATGAGCTTGTCTGATATTATGCATTTGATATTGATTGGCTGTGTCCCCACCCAAATCTCATATTGAATTGTAGTTTCCATAATCCCCACGTGTTATGGGAGGGACCTGGTGGGAGGTAACTGAATCACAGGGACAGTTACCTCCATGCTGTTCTCATGATAGTGAGTTCTCATGAGATCTGATGGTTTTATAAGGGGCTTCTTCCCCACTTCGTTCTGCACTTCTCCTTGCTGCTGCCATGTGAAGGACATGCTTGCTTCCCCTTCCAACCTGATTGTAAGTTTCCTGAGGCCTCCCCAGACATGCAGAACTGTGAGTCAATTAAACCTCTTTCCTTTATAAAATGCCCAGTCTCAGGTATTTCTTCATAGCACAGACTAATATAGCATCTTTGTCAGAAATAGTGCAGAAGTGGTGCTGTGTTCTCACTGTGTCCTATCAGGGGCCATAGGATTTCAATTTGTCCCCTTACCAAATTGTTCCCTGCAGCCCCTGGATGACAATGGTGTCTGAAGTTATTTTTCCCACCTTTGTGATGATTATTTTCTGGGAGGTACTGTGAAACTAGGTAACTGTCCTATTCATCAACAAACTTTTAACATATTTATTTGTTTCTGTCAGTATAGAATCATGGTTTTTTTTTTCTCATTGGGTTGTAATCAGTTATCATTATTATTTATTTCTGTGCTCAAATTTTCTCAGATCTCACTGGCAGAAATCCTGGCAAGCTGGCTTCTGTGTTCTGTGTTCTCTGATGTGTCCTCATCACTCTCTGGACACTTCCTTTCCTTTTGGAATAAGGTGGTCTAGACTCATCCTGTACTTCGCCTGCCACCGCCCTGGAATCAGCCTTTCTTCAAAGAGGGTGTCTTCTGTCTGGTGGAGAGTATTTATAAACAAAGATGTGTGTGCCAGGCATGCTCGTTGCTATCCTGATGTATCACTGCTTCATTTTCTCTCCAAGAACAGCATCAGGAATATAAGTATTCACCTCATATGTATGTCACACATTCAGTTATATCCTTTCTATTTTATTAGGTTAGTGCAAAAGTAATTGCGGTTTTTGCCATTAAAAGTAATGGCAATTACTTTTAATGAAAAAATTAAAAAACTGCAATTTAATTTAATTTAAATTAAAAAACCACAATTACTTTTGCACCAACTTAATATATCTGTAGATATTGAAAAGCGTGAATTCACCCCAATATCTTCAGTTTCAACACAGCACCACAAGTTCATTCTTGTTTCCTCCTTTGCATGCTTCGAACTCCCATGCCCACCTGACTCCCATCATCCTGAATCTCTTTCCTCCTCAGAAAGGAGGAAAGGATCTACGTGGGAGGCTGAGGCACGAGAATCGCTTGAACCCAGAAGGGGAGAGGTTGCAGTGAGCTGAGATCACACCACTGCACTCCAGCCTGGGCAACAGAGCAAAACTTGGTCTCAAAAAAAAAAAAGGGGGCAAAATTCCTGAGACTGGTACATGCAATTTTGCACTCACAAAAATGGAAGAAAAAAGCCAAGAATCATGTATGCCATCTCCCAAATCAACATGCTCTTTCTTTTAATGGTAAGTAAGAAAAGGGGATGTTTCCATATGCCCCAGACCAGACCTCCCTTCTTCCATCTCCCATCACCTCTCTCCTGCAGATGCCTTGCTGCCTTGCTTCCTCTCTTTGGTTCTGATACGTTGTGATGAGACTCTCAGCCACAAGGAGACCCTCCACACACCACCAGGGCCCCCCTCATGCCTCAAGGTGCCCACCTCTGTTTGTGCAGCCTTCACACTCACTCAGACTCAGAAACGTCACACTCAACCACTGGCCTGTAGGATTAAAGATTCTTTTCATGTCCACAACACCCTGGCACTCAGCTGGATAATGGGCAGAACTCTTGGTTACTTACAGCTCCAAATGAAAGAAGGCTGCCAGATAGGGCCACTTGGGTTTTGCCCCTTGGGACAGGGTAACAGCAAGCAGGCATTGCAGGGGCAGCCTATGCATGGTAAGCTGGGTGGGGAGGGAGGCTAGCTAGGTTTCGCAGCCTCCCTGTGGATTGGCTAGCTTGAATAATTCTGTGGGCATATCCTAGTTGTCTGGTACCTGGCCCCGGAGCCATTAAGGCTGGCATATAGTGGACACTGACAATGAAAACCTGATAAGGGAGCTGGTTGGGAAGGGAACTGACCAGCCTCTAGCCTCAAAATCAGGTCAAGCATTGAATGGGTACAACATTAAAAAAAAGAAAACAACTGATACTGGTTTGGATTTGTGTTCCCATCCAAATCTCACTTCAAATTGTAATCCCCGTATGTTGGGGGAAGCGTCTGATGGGAGGTGATTAGATTATGGGTCCAGTTTCCCCCATGCTGTTCTCGTGATAGTGAGTGAGTTTTCACGAGATTTGATGGTTTAAAAGTGTGTGGTACTTAACCTCCTCGCTTTATTTCTCCTGCCACAGTGTGAAGAAGGTCCTTGCCTCTCCTTCATCTTCTGGGAGGCCTCCCAGTCATGCTTCCTGTTAAGTCTGCAGAACTGTGAGTCAATTACACCTCTTTTCTTGATTACCCAGTCTGAGGAAAAGACATAGCAATGTGAAAACGGACTAAAACAATAACAAACCACCTTCCAGCCACTCCTAATCCCTGCCTCCTCTACCAGGCACCCCAATCACTCCACCTGGGCCTTAGGTATCGCTTACTTCACCAGCTGCAGGTGCTGCCTTGCTCTGCTCCTTTTAATGACTTTAGGAATCAACAGTGGGTGAAGGGAAGATATTTCTTAAGGATTAAATATGCTAACATTATGTAAGTTCTGTGTGTCATAAATGTTCACAGATTATGCCTAGTAGAAATACTAGCTTTTTGCGGGGGCTGACCATCTTAATATTGTGTGTGTTGAAATGCAGTTGTCAGATATATGAAAAGAAAGCAGTTACTAATCATACTCCATTGTCAGAGAGAAAACTTTTTGTTTGTAAAGCAAGAGGAATTATTGTTCTGGGGTACTTTGACTACAAAGAAAAAATCACAAGGCAGGGCTCATTGAGCTGAATCAATTCAAGAAAAGTAACAGGTGCAAACTCTTAACCATGCAGTTGGCAAAGAAAACAAGTTTGTGTTACAGGAAAGCATACCTACCGCTAGTGTAGAAAAGAAGGGACGTGTTTTTTATTTCAAGTAAATTTCAGATGCAAAATCTGGTCTGATTTAAAATTAGGTCAAAGCTCTGACCAGCCTTTGGAAAGTTGACTTTCATATGTAACTTCATAGTTATCTCTTATTTTCATTAACATCCACCAAAGTCTAATGATCCTGACTTCTTTGGAAACAAAATGTTCTCATGGGAAAATCTATGGAAACTGTTTTTCCAATGCTTGTCATGGAAAGAGGTTGCGCCTTTAACACAGTGGATGTAAAAGCATTGGTTTCAGGCACCTGTGAACCTTTTGTGCGTGGAATGTCATGGCATTTACCTGCAGCCTAGGGAGTTTTCTGTGATCTCTTGTGGCTGCAAGAGATAACCGCAGGTTCCTATGAGCTATGGGAATATGAGCCAGGTCACCGCCAGGCACCTCTTGAGCTGCAGAAGCCCCTGGGGCTACGAGGTAGGATCACTGAGCATGGCTCTGGGAATTGAACACAAGACACAAAGGTGGGCGGGGCATAGGACACCCAAAGAAATGAAGGCTGCTATGGGGAAATGAAATGCATGTTCGAGAGCAGCTGAATGGCAGCCCTCCTTTGCCCACTGCAGCCGAGGGGGTTCGCCAGGCTTCTGGGGAAGAGCTTAGAAGAAAAGGCTGGGCTGGGCTGGGGGCAAAGCAGGTTAAAGGCATAGCCACAAACCATGTCAGGTCCCCTGCCACCAGCACAACACACAAGCTCTGGTAGGGATGCAGGATGCATGCTCACACATCCATCACTGCAGCTGTACAGGACATTGTGTGTGTCAGTTTGTTCCTGAAAATGATGTTCAGAGATGAGCTTATGCCCTGAGAAATGTATAAACACTGGGGATTTGTCAGGTTTTAGTCACATGGGATGGACATGCAGGTCCTCAGCCTCTTTCTCCTGCCTCAGCCTGGACAGCTGGCCTGTGCTAACCCTCTCACTTTACCTTCTGGCCTCCTGCAATGATAAAAATGAACTCTGAGAGGTGCTCCGAAGGTAAATGTATGTTTACTGCTTGACATACAGTCACATGATTGAGTCAGTGAAATGGCCGTAAAAAATACATTAATCTTTAGGTGTTTGGTTCAGAAAAGTGCCCAGAGATGCAAGATGAAACACCTGTGATTTCTCACTGACTTAATCTTGGCTAGGGAGAACGTGAAAAATTCGTGAAATAATAACAGTAGCTTTCGCTTTTAAAAATTGGAACCTTATTGTGTGCCAGGCATTATGCAACAAGCTTCACCTGTATTTCTTAAAATCTTCCCATAACACTATGGGCAGTTGGTATGAAAATGGCATTTATAATGAGGAGTTGAGCAGAGAGGTTAAATGCCCAGAGGAGCACATCTAGTACTGGACAAAGCTAGGGTTGACCTGGACAAAGCTAGGATTGGCGTGCTTCTAAAGCTCATGACCTGTTGTTCCATATCTCCAACTGTGTACCCATGGATCTGGGCAGTCGATGGTGCATTATGAACATTTGACACACAAGAAAAGGTCATTATAGAGGTGTTTAGTAGAGCATAAATAAACACATGCAATGAAGCTCATTCTGCCTAATAGAGATAAGGCTGTTTGAAAAAAACTGTGTCTTAAATCAATGAAACTGGTATATACTAACACAAAGAACTGAGGTAACAGAAGGTGACAGGCCTTGCTCTGCCACATGGGAAGTCTTTCTGTAATGCTGCAGGAAATGAGTGCCCTTTGGTGCAAGAAAAGAGTAAATAGACAAATGGAGCAGAACACAGAACTCAGAAACAGGCGGACACAGAAGGACAGCTGTTTTATGGCAAAGGTGGCATCTCAGAGCAGTGGGGGAAGAATGGACATTTTCATAATGATGCTGGGACAGTTTTATAGCCATCTGGAAGAAAGAAAAGTAGACCTACTTATACCATGCCCTAAATGTGGAAAGCAAAGCAAGGAAGTTTCAGGAAGACAATATGGGCAGTATTTTCATGTTCCATCATCTCTGACGGGCACTCAAGTTGGTAACCATTCTTTTACTTTTTTAGAAATAGGACTGCCACTTTTCTTAGGAAACATACTCTCTCCTTTGATAACTCTTGCTGAAATATTCCTCTCCAAGTTATATCAATGTAGAAGCGACACCTGCCTATAAGTAACTTTCAGAAAAATATGACTCACTGGTCTTATTTCCCCTCACTGGGGGGTTCATAGAGTAAGATTAACCCTGCCTTGCCCCACCTCAGTTGCTTTTAAAAGGGAAGAGGAGATGGGTCTCAAAGCATCAACTGAAAACCTGGAGGAACAATGTATGTTGCATATAAGCAGCCAATGCTTTATCTTCTCAGTTAGGGCTGTAAGGGACATCTTAGTCATCTACAATCAACCTTATGAAAAACAAAAGGAAAGTCTTTTTATATAATGTATATATAAAGAGAGCAGGTATTTGACTCTGCCATTTTAGCCACAATGATGTTTGTTGGGTGCATTATTAGGAAAAATTAGAGTTGGTGGAAATCATAAATCTAAAATAAAACTGAGAGTAGTTAAAACTTCACATAAGAACATGAGCCTGGGAAGAAATAATGATCACTTCAGAAATGCTCAGGGGCAGACATGGTGATTGGTAAAATTTTATAGGGATCAAAAAAAAATCAATGAATCAAATTTATGTTGCAGAATTTACGTGGACAAGAATTGGTCGCAATGAAAAGGAAACACTGAAAACAATTCACTTATGCAGTCTTGGTAGTTAATCAAATGATCATGTTTCTTTAATGGCATTTAATCTTGCTATAATTCTCAGAAAAATATTTTTATTGATAGAGCCTAAACATCCTCAGGGTTAAAATAGTAAGGTTAAAATATTCTGTATTGATTTAAAATATCAATACCTCTTAACTGCAGCATTCTTTAAGCTAAGCAAAAGTTAGATATTTTAATAAGAGACTAGAAGTAATAATGGACAAATAAATGAAATTTGATTTGTTGAAGTCATGAGATTCTGAGTACATTTTATTTGTAATTTTATTAATGTTGCTATAATACAATAAAATATTTAAAAATGAGAAATTTAGTTCATGGTTACATTAATTATACTATTACATTCTGATGTAACTAGACTCTGGAGCCAGCAATAAAAATGATTCAGTCTTTTATTTACATACAACCTACATCCCAACAGTCTTCTATTGCCCCCAATTCTTGTGTTTGTGCAATACACACTGATCTTTGCAGTATTAGGGCAAGAATTGCTGTTGTCTTGGAATAAGATACTAAGTGGCTGTCTGCTTGCTTACAGATTTATAGACCCCATCTACCCATTTTTCCAGAGCAAGATACTTTGATTTTGTAATAAGATTCTGTTGGCCACTGTTTTGCAGCTAAATTGCAAATTTGCCCTATTATTGGTTTTGCTTAAGTGGAATGAATGGCCATGCCAGAGAGATGTGTATCTGTGGCAGCCCTGTAAAATGACTATGCTGATGTATCTATTTAGTAAGGGCTCCATGGACAGCTGAAATAGACCTGCATGATGCCTGACCTGAAATTGTAGGCGTTTGCTCTTCTCTTTCACAAGGAGATAATTATGGTACATCTATAACTGTTTTAAAAAGGGATTCTCAAAGCTATATTGTGTAAAAAGTCCCCAGTCCCCAGATGGTAAAACTTTGTTTCATGGAGGGGCAAAAATGGAAAACCTGCCACACTGGCATTAGAAAAATGTTGAAAGTTTTATTCTAGAGGCAGACGATGCATTATAGTCTCATGGTTTATGTTTCCATCACGTTTATTCCTCAAGGGTGTTATTAAATTAAGAAGTATAACTATGCATTTTAATCACTATGATTTATGAAAAGCCTAATAGCAACAGCGAATATTACTTCTGTGTGCAGAATCTCCCCTACCCCCATCTGTGGATGTGAGAAAATCATTCCCTTAACTGTGAATATGGGTTTGAAACTTGTTCCTGTATCAGGAGTTAAATATGGCTTTTTGGACAGAATATTTAGGATTGCCTTTAATTATTTTAAATACACTAGTCTCCCCATGAAAATGGTGAGAGGATCATGTCACAGATGAATGTAAGCCCTTTGTTTCAGATTTCAGTATGAGCTCTGGTTTTTAGATGTATACATTCTCTGTGAGCTTCAGCTGATACTTGACACTTAAGTAGCAGGCTCTTGCTCATACTTCATGCTACTCTTTCTAAACACAGGCAAGAAAACTGTTCTTCCCTTAACAGGAAGAACAGTTAAGGGACCCTGAGAAGGAAAGCCAGCAGGCATTTATTGAGTGCTTTTTCAGCACAAGGCAACACCCTGACTGCTATGGATTCCAAGAGGAAAAGACATGGACAGCCAGAGAAGCAGATCATGACATGTGCTGTGCCCCAGTTCCATGCTTTGTGCAGGGAAGAAGGGGAGTTAGGTCTGAAGAGGGAATGAAATGGTCACTATGGGCCTTTGATGCAGAGCAGGTGAGCCCCAACTTGGGGCTTAGCCTGGGAGGGTTCTTGGCTTCAGCTAAGAAAGAATTCAAGGGTGAGCCGGTGGTAGAAGAAACAGCTTTATCAAGGTGACAGTTACAGCTCTGTGACTGCTCCTGCAGAGCAGGGCTACCCACAGGAAATGTGCTGAGAGTAGCTGCTCAAAGGCCCTTCTGCAGCCGTATTTATACCCACTTTAAATTACATGCAGACTAAGGGACAGATTATATAGACATTTCTAGAAAAAGGGTGGTAATTTCTGGGTCACCAGGTTGTTGCCATGGAAAGGGGCAGTGGCTTCTGCATGCTGCTATGGCAGTGGTAAACTGACTTCCACACTGGTGGGCGTGTCTTAGGAGAGCTGTATTTGCCTCTTCTCTGTTTCATCTAGTCCTCAATCTGGTCTGGTATGCAAACTCCACCTCTGGAGTCAGGTTGTGCCTCCTACCTCACCTTGAAATATGGGTTGATTTTTGTGTTGTAAAACCGAGGCTATCCAGGTAGGAAGAAAAGCATAATCAAAAAGAGAGGGAAAAAAGGGAAGAACGTCTGGGGAAAATGCAGCTTCCTTTTCAATATTCAGTAGAGCCAATTTTTTAACTGAGTGTTGAGCATCACAGTTGATCTCAAAGCACAAGTCCTCAACAAATATATGAAAAGGAGAAAGTAGGAGATAAATCAAAGGGCCGGGAGAGAGGTGGACAGAGTGAGACCCAAGTAGGAGGAGAACTGAAGAAAAAGAAAGAGCTAGGGTTAGGCTTTGGGTAGAGGCCAGAAAGACTCCAGGCAAGGTGGCCTAGAGCTGAGTAGAGCCCAGGGGAAAGTGGAGCGGGCAGGCTGCTCTCTCCCAAGGCTCAGTGTTTTCCTCTTCTTTGCCTAAATAATTCAAATATTTTAATATTCTTATTACAAAGTCTTCCATTTATAGATATTTTTGATATGGGTATAACATTTTAATTTTGTTGTTAGTTATTGCAGTATGATCTTTTAGTTTTTCAATCCATGCATGCTGCTTACATAGTCTATGAATTATCTACTGACAGTCTTTCTTTCGAGACAGAGTCTTGCTCTGTCCCAGTGCAGTGGTTCAATTATGGCTCACTGCAGCCTTGACCTCCCCAGCTCAAGTGGTCTTCCCACCTCAGCTTCCTGAGTAGCTGGGACTACAGCTGAATATCACCACATTCAGCTAATTTTTCTATATTTTGTAGAGATGGGGGTCTCCCTATGTTGCCCACGGTGGTTTTGAACTCCTGGGCTCAAGCAATGCTCCTGCCTTGGTCTTCCATAGTGCTGGTATTGTAGGCATGAGCTACCACACCTGGCTACTGGCACTCTTTAATTAGGATATTTTCATAGTTGCCATAAATATTTGGTGTATGTTGCTAGAGGCAGTGACGCATTTCTGAGTTCTATACGACAGGCAGAAAGATTCATGCCCACCATTTCAGGAGCACAATTTTGGGAAAATATATTCAAATACTTTATGTTTTATATAGTTTGCTATAATTTTTTTTTTCTAAATAAATACATGACCACATCCAGTTTAATTGATTTCACACATGAAACACCTCAAATCTTCAGGTTTTTCCTTTTTAAATGACCTCAAATATATATCCTTCATGCTATATAGGCCACACAGCAGCCTCTGTAAAAATAGGGTGGAAACATATTATTGTGCAAAATACAAACACTCCATCTTCTCTGTTAGGGCTGCAAGGGTTGTTCCTGGTCTGGGAGACATTCTGGAAGCTTCCTGTTGCATGCCCTGGCTTAGAAGTCAAGGCTGCCACTTACTGCCTTTCTTTGGCTCTGTGACCTTGGGTGGGTTCCTTCACTTTGTGTCCCAGTTTACTTGTAAGTGAAGTTGGCATGGCAGATGAACCTCATAGGGTATGTAATGGGGCCAAGCACCTACACCAGTAACTGACTCTCATGTCCACCTGAGAGGCCAGCTGGCCAGATGTTGAGGTGAGGGCAGGAAACCACTGCCTTTGCAGTACTGAGCACCGGTCAGCTGAGGTTGTTAGTCCTGGAGTGCTCAGCATAGTTCCCTGTACCTTGGAGGACGTCTGTGAAAGTGCCCCTTGGGAGAGGTGTGGTGGGAGAAGCAGAGGAAGAATGTTTCCTGATCTCCAGAGCAAGAGCAGCACCATGCCTTGCCACAAGTCAGTGGCAGAAACTCTCACCTGGGATCTTGGGTCTTTTCACATAGTCCCACATTTCTTGGAGGCTTTGTTTGTTACTTTTCATTCTTTTTTCTCTAATCTTCTCTTCGTGCTTTACTTCGTTAAGTTGATCTCTGATATCCTTTCTTCCACTTGTTTGATTTGGCCATTGACACTTGTGTATGCTTCACGAAGTTCTTGTGCTGTGTTTTTCAGCTCCATCAGGTCATTTATGTTCTTCTCTAAACTGCTTATTCTAGTTAGAGTTCCTGTAACCTTTTATCAAGGTTCTTAGCTTCCTTGCATTGGGTTAAAATATGCTCCTTTAGCTCAGACGAGTTTATTACCCACCTTCTGAAGCCTACTTCTGGCAATTTGTCAAACTCATTCTCTGTCTAGTTTTGTTCCCTTGCTGGCAATGAGTTGTGATCCTTTGGAGGAGAAGAGGCATTCTGGTTTTTTGAATTTTCAGCCTTTTTGTGCTGAAAATTCCAAATCTTCATGGATTTTCCTCATCTTCGTGGATTTTATCTACCTATGGTCTTCGATGTTGGTGACCTTTGAATGGAGTTTTTGCATGGTGATTCTTTTTGTTGATGTTGATGCTATTGCTTTCTGTTTCCTTCTAACAGTCAGGCCCCTCTTCTGCAGGTCTACTGGAGTTTGCTGGAGGTCCACTCTAGACCCCGTTTGCCTGAGAATCACCAGTAGAGGCTGCAAAACAGCAAAGATTGTTGCCTGCTTCTTCTTCTGAAAGCTTCGTCCCAGAAGGGCACCTGCTAGATGCCAGCTGGAGCTCTCCTGTATGAGGTGTCTGTTGACCCCTGCTGGGAGGTGTCTCCTCATGAGGAAGCACGGGGATCAGGGACCCACTCGAGGAGGCAGTCGGTCCCTTAGCAGGGCTCGAGCGCTGTGCTGGGAGATCTACTCTCTTCAGAGCCAGCAGGTGGAAACGTTTAAGTCTGCTGAGGTGGCACCCACAGCCGCCCCTTCCCCAAAGTGCTCTGTCACGGGGAGATGGGAGTTTTATCTAGAAGCCCCTGACTTGGGCTGCTGCCTTTCTTTCAGAGATGCCCTGCCCAGACAGGAGGAATCAAAGAGGCAGTCTGGCTACAGCAACTTTGCTGTGCTGCGGTGGGCTCCACACAGTCCAAACTTCCCAGTGGCTTTGTTTACACTGTGAGGGGAAAATCGCCTACTTAAGCCTCAGTAATGAAGGATGCCTGTTCCCCTACCAAACACGAGTGTCCCAGGTTGACTTTAGACTACTGTGCTGGCAGCAAGAATTTCAAGCCAGTGGATTTTAGCTTGTTGGGCTCCGTGGGGGTGGGATCCACTGAGCAAGACCACTTGGCTCCCTGGCTTCAGCCCCCTTTCCAGGGGAGTGAACCATTCTGTCTCACTGGCATTCCAGGAGTCACTGGAGTATGAAAAAAAACCTCATGCAGCTAGCTCAACATTGGTCTGCCCAAATGACTGCCCAGTTTTGTGCTTGAAACCCACAGCCATTTTGGTATAGGCACCCGATGGAATCTCCTGGTCTGCAGGTTGCGAAGACCATGGGAAAAGCATGGTATCTGGGCTGACTAGCACCATCCTCATGGCACAGTCCATGGCTTCCCTTGGCTAAGGGAGGGAGTTCCCCAACCACTTGTGCTTCCTGGGTGAGGCAACACTGTACCCTGCTTCTGCTTGCCCTTTGTGGGCTGCACCTACTGTATAACCACTCCCAATGAGATGAATTGGGTACCTCAGTTGGAAATGCAGAAATCATCCACCTTCTGCATTGGTCTTACTGGGAGCTGAAGAGCTGAGCTGTTCCTATTCAGCTATCTTGCCAGGGAATCAGAATCTGAATTTGTAACAGGTCCCTGGATGGTGCCGCTGGCCCTTGGGCCTGGTGCTGAGAACCCTGGAGTCTCCCATCAGCCTCTCACAACTCACGAGTCACCAGTTAAACCAGAACCAAAGCAAAGAAAAGGTCAAGAGGATGTCCTCACTTTAGGAAATAACTCTTCATCCCCATATAGGGTGAGAGGAGTGGGGTAGGGCGTAGTCAGGAGGATGGGGATTGGGGGAGTGGTAGGGAGCCCAGCAAGAAATGGCACTGAGAGAGCCTAAACCAGGAGGGCAGGGGCTTCGGGAAAAGGGTTCATAGCCTGGGGTAGGGTGGGTGAGTGTGTGTTCACTATTGTGTCCCCAAAACTTGTTCCTTTGCTCATAAATAAGACTTACTCAGAAAGTGCTTATTGAATAAATAGATAATATCCCCCTTCGAAAGTCATGACTAGATGACAGACTCCAGAGTAATGATAGATATTTGGTCAGAGTGGGAAGACTTTCCCTGTTTGTATCTGCCCTGAATCAACTAAGCAGTGATTGTCCATCTCCTTGAGAAACTGAAGCTCGCAGAAGGAGTTACAAAGCAGAAAATGTGTCTAAAAGGTCTACATTCATGAATTGGTACATGAATTTGGTACATTCATCCATGTACCAAATTCCCATTAAGATCCTAGGGTATCAAAGGCATTGTTCTGTATACACGGGGGACATCCCAGATCCTCTCTACCTTAAGACTCACACAAGCTAACCCAGGGACTGTGATCTCGATGTGAGCAGAGGCAGCACTCTGGCTGAGCTAAGGAGTCTATTGATCTCTTAGCAGTCAGACAGAGCAGCACTGACTGCAGGACAGGGACCATCCTGCCTTGGACTTGAGAATATGCAGCCTACTTGGGGAACATTTCAGGTACTCAATACCAAGAGGTTACTGTTTATCCTGGCATTTCCATGCTGAACAATGATACTACTCTCTGAGCAAGCAACTCTACACTTCTTAATACGATGACAGTCCTTATGTCCCACAACCCCAAATGGAGTTCTGCAAAGAAATAAGTGAGAGATGAAAGTAACAGTTTCTGATGTGGTACAAGTAGAATGCAACTCAGCCAGCACTTGCCCCTGTATAAAAACTTGCAGGGCAATAGATGAAAGTGTGGATTTAGTAGCTTGCACTGACAAACACACAGTAACACTCTTAACGCACAAAGATATATGATGTCTGCACACTCCATCTCTCCTCTCTTTCCTCCAGAAACATTAACAGGGCTAATTTCCTGGGAAAATATTCCATAAGAGTTCTGAATCGTAAATCAAGGCCATCAGGACTTCACCCTGAGGTAGATAATTGTGTGCTTATTCTCCCATTGGTGCAGTGTACAGAATGAGAAATCATATAGTAATGAGAGGAGAATCCCTTGTGGGGCTCATTCACGTCCTTAGAAAGTCTGGTGGAGGACAGGGTTCAAAACTGAAAAATGCAGGAGAAACCACAGCTAGGAGCAAGCTAAAAGAACTGCTTTTATTCATACTCCTTCCCAAGTTATTACATTCAATTCAACAAATATTTACTGAGTATGTTGCAGGTATAAATTATTACCTGTCTCCCTACAATATTCAATCTATCATGCTCTATAATAAGATCTGTCTATGATTCAATATTGTTTTCAACCATCAGTGTCTAACTTGATAATGCCTAAATTTTCAGAGCCCAAATTAAAGTTTCTGGGCAACTTGCAGTGAGGAAATCGACACTTTCTATGAATTTTAAATGGGTTGATGACTCTGTTTTTTCACTCGCCGTGTTGGAATCTTAGAGAAATGGTTCTACATGAAAGGAAGTCAGGTATGCCCATCATGGAATCGGAAATCTGATGTATATATAACAAGCAGCTGCAGATGGTGCTGGATGCCACAGCGTTGTTCTCTCCCTCCTCCTCAGCAACTCCTCTGGAATGTGTCTAAAGGAAGACGGTGGATGTGTGGATGAGGAAGGCGGGATGCAGCTGAAAACACTCAATTTTAGAAAGTTACAAGCATTGTGACTGCATAGAGGTTGTGTTTATTGTAACCATCTGGGCACTGGAGAGGGAGTTGACGATGTTATATGTCCTCCTTCTAACTTTGAGGTTCACTTTCAGAAAGACCTTTAGGATGTCATTTAGAAGAGAATCTTGCTGACCAAGTTGGCATGCTAAATAAAGCCCACAAAGAGAACACGTTGAATTGATGAAGCTTCGTACTTCATTAAAGTTTGCCAAGGGAGAGAAATTGCAGTGATGAACTGATGTCATCCTTCACATAGTAGACAGTCAACAAATGTTGAATCCAAGCGAGTTTGTGGAAGTGAATGCAATTACACATCTTCTCCTGACTTGAATCAAATAATTAAACCACTAATATCCATTGGAAAAGCAGTACATTGTGTTATTAGGCAAGTTATTTTTAGAGACAAACGAATACTAGAAATTGTGCCCAAGTCTCTGCCTGTAGGACATTTTATAGCTGTATGTGTCCAGAGAAGTTAATAGCTTAGGTTTGGGGATGTAGCTTTAGTGTAATTCCTCAGCCAGAGCTGAGATCTCTGAAAGACCTATATAATTGGGATGGAATCCACCTAGAGAAACAGTGGGATAAGCCTCCTTTTATTAATCTGTGAATCTTAGATATGATGTTGCCATTTTTGTCATTTGTAGAATTAGCTTCCAATCCACCAACTCTGCAGACAATGTAGAAGAAGGAGGGACGATTAGTTAGCTTATCTGTCCCGTGAGAAGTAAAAATAGAAATTGATAGTTAAATCTGAACTATGAGGATGACAGTTTGCACTTGTTTGATGTACAATTTAAAATACAAGATAAAGGCCAATTGAGACCATATGGTAGTACTATTTAAAATAAAAACTGAGATGCTACAGAGCACAGTAAATATAAAGTAAGGTATTGATAGATGACTCCTGGCTAAAAAAGCAAATAATTTTCCTAATACATTGCATTCCTACAGTCTCTCACAGAATATTAGAATTTGGTGAAAATAGTTAAATCTTTCTTTTTTGTTAATTGTACTTTAGGTTCTGGGGTACATGTGCAGATCATGCAGGATTGTTTCACAGGTACATATATGGCAAGGTGGTTTGCTGCCTCCAACCCCTCGTCACTTATATCTGGCATTTCTCCCCATGTTATCCCTCTCCAACCTCCCCACGCCTCACTGTCCCTCCCCTAGCCCCCCCAACAGACCCCAGTGTGTGATGCTCCCCTTCCTGTGCTCATGTGTTCTCATTGTTCAACACCTGCCTATGAGTGAGAACATGCAGTGTTTGATGGTCTGTTCTTGTGTCAGTTTGCTGAGAATGGTGGTTTCCATATTCATCATGTCCCTACAAAGGACATGAACTCATCATTTTTTATGGCTGCATAGTATTCCATGGTATATATGTGCCACATTTTTCTTGTCCAGTCTATCATTGATGAGCATTTGGGTTGGTTCCAGGTCTTTGCTATTGTGAACACTGCTGCAATGAACATACGTGTGCATGTGTCTTTATAATAGAATGATTTATAATCCTTTGGGTATATACCCAGTAATGGGATTGCTGGGTCAAATGGAATTTCTATTTCTAGGTCCTTGAGGAATCGCCACACTGTCTTCCACAATGGTTGAACTAATTTACACTCCCACCAACAGTGTAAAAGTGTTCCTATTTCTCCACATCCTCTCCAGCATCTGTTGTCTCTAGATTTTTTGATGATTACCATTCTAATTGGCATGAGATGGTATCTCAATGTGGTTTTGATTTGCATTTCTCTAATGACCAGTGATGATGAACATTTTTTCATATGTTTGTTGGCCTCACATATGTCTTCTTTTGAAAGGTGTCTGTTCATATCCTTCGCTCACTTTTGAATGGGTTTGTTTGTTTGTTTTTCTTGTAAATCTGTTTTAATTCTTTGTAGATTCTGGATATTAGCCCTTTGTCAGATGGGTAGATTTCAAAAATTTTTTCCCATTCTGTTTGTTGCCAATTCACTCTAATGATTGTTTCTTTTGCTGTGCAGAAACTCTTAAGTTTAATTAGATCACATTTGTCTATTTTGGCTTTTGTTGCCGATGCTTTTGGTGTTTTAGCCATGAAGTCCTTGCCTATGCCTATGTCCTGAATGGTTTTGCCTAGGTTTTCTTCTAGGGTTTTTATCGTGTTAGGTCTTATGTTTAAGTCTTTAATCCATCTGGAGTTAATTTTAGTGTAAGGTGTCAGGAAGGGGTCCAGTTTCTGCTTTCTGTGCACTGCTAGCCAGTTTTCCCAACACCATTTATTAAACAGGGAATCCTTTCCCTATTGCTTGTTTTTGTCAGGTTTGTCAACGATCAGATGGTTGTAGATGTGTGGTGTTGCCTCCGAGGCCTCTGTTCTGTTCCATTGATCTATATCTCTGTTTTGGTACCAGTATCATGCTGTTTTGATTACTGTAGCCTTGTAGTATAGTTTGCCTGACTTCAAACTATGAGGGCTCTCTTTTGGTTCCATATGAAGTTTAAAGTGGTTTTTTCCAGTTCTGTCATTGGTAGCTTGATGGTGATAGCATTGAATCTGTAAGTTACTTTGGGGAGTATGGCCATTTTCATGATATTGATTCTTCCTAACCATGAGCATGGAATGTTTTTCCATCTGTTTGTGTCCTCTCTTATTTCCTTGAGCAGTGGTTTGTAGTTCTCCTTGAAGAGGTCCTTTACATCCTTTGTTAGTTGTATTCCTAGGTATTTTATTCTCTTTGTAGCAATTGTGAATGGGAGTTTGCTCATGATTTGGCTCTCTGTTAGTCTCTTATTGGTGTATAGAAATGCTTGTGATTTCTGCACACTGATTTTTGTATCCTGAGACTTTGCTGAAGTTGCTTATCAGTTTCAGGAGGTTTTGGGCTGAGACGATGGGGTCTTCCAAATATACAATCATGTCATCTGCAAATAGAGACAATTTGACTTCCTCGTTTCCTAATACCCTTTATTTATTTTTCTTGTCTGATTGTTGTGGCTAGAACTTCCAATACTATATTGAATAGGAGTGGTGAGAGAGGGCATCCTTGTCTAGTGCCAGATTTCAAAGGGAATCCTTCCAGTTTTTGCCCATTCAGTATGATACTGGCTGTAGGTTTGTCATAAATAGCTTTTATTATTTTGAGATACATTCCATTGATACCTAGTTTATTGAGAGTTTTTAGCATAAAGGCTGTTGAATTTTGTTGAAGGACTTCTCTGCATCTATTGAGATAATCACGTGGTTTTTGTCTTTGATTCTGTTTATGTGGTGGATTACGTTTATAGACTTGCATATGTTGAACCATCCTTGCATCCCTGGGATGAAGCCTACTTGGTCATGATGGATAAGCTTTTTGATGTGCTGTTGCAATCAGTTTGCCAGTATTTTACTGAAGATTTTTGCATCTATGTTCGTCATGTATATTGGCCTGCAGTTTTCTTTTTTTGTTGAGCCTCTGCCAGGTTTTTGTATCACGATGATGTTGGTCTCTAAAATGATTTGGGAAGGATTTCTTCTTTTTGTATTGTTTGGAATAGTTTCAGAAGGAGTGATACCAGCTCCACTTTGTATGTCTGGTAGAATTCAGCTGTGAACCCATCTTGACCTGGGCTTTTTTTGGTTGGTAGGCTATTAATTCCTGCCTCAACTTCAGTCCTTTTTTATTGGTCTGTTCAGGGTTTCAACTTCTTCCTGGTTTAGTCTTGGGAGGATGCAAGTGTCCAGGAATTTAACGATTTCTTCCAGATTTACTGGTTTATGGGCATAGAGTTGTTTGTAGAGTTGTTTGGTAGTTTGTATTTCTGTGGAATCAGTGGTGATATCCCCTTTATCATTTTTTATTGCATCTATTTGATTCTTCTCTCTTTTCTACTAACTTGGCTAGTGGTCTATTTTGTTGATCTTTTCAAAAAACCAGTTCCTGGATTTGTTGATGTTTTGAAGGGTTTTTTGTGTCTCTATCTCCTTCAGTTCTGCTCTGATCTTAGTTATTTCTTGTATTCTGTTAGCTTTTGAGTTTTTTTAACCTTGTTTCGCTAGCTGTTTCAATTTTGACAATAGGGTGTTGATTTTAGATCTTTCCTTGCTTCTCTTGTGGGTGTTTATTGCTATAAATTTCCGTCTAGACACTGCTTTAAATGTGTCCCAGGGATTCTGGTATGTTATGTCTTCGTTCTCATTGGTTTCAAAGAACATCTTTATTTCTGCCTTCATTTCATTGTTTATCCAGTTGACATTCAGGAGCCAGTTGTTCAGTTTCCATGAAGTTGTGAGGTTCTCAGTAGTTTCTTAATCCTGAGTTCTAATTTGATTGCACTGTGATCTGAGAAACTGTTATGATTTCCATTCTTTTGCATTTGCTGAGGAGTGATTTACTTCCAATTATGTGGTCAATTTTATAGTAGGTGTGATGTGGTGCTGAGAAGGATGTATATTCTATGGATCTGGGGTGGAGAGTTCTGTAGATGTCTATTAGGTCTGCTTGGTCCAGATCTGAGTTCAAATCCTGGATATCCTTGTTAATTTTCTGTCTCGTTGATCTGTCTAATATTGATAGTGGAGTGTTGAAGTCTTCTACTATTATTGCGTGAGAGTCTAAGTCTCTTTGTAGGTCATTAAGAACTTGCTTTATTTATTTGGGTGATCATGTATTGGGTGCATATGTATTTAGGATCATTAGCTCTTGTTGTTGCATTGATCCTTTTACCACACTGTAATGCCCTTCTTTGTCTCTTTTGATCTTTGTTGGTTTAAAGTCCATTTTATCAGAGACTAGGATTGCAATTCCTACCTTTTTATGCACTCCATTTTCTTGGTAAATCTTCCTCCATCCCTTAATTTTGAGCCTATGTGTGTCCTTGCATGTGAGATGGGTTTCCTGAATACAGCACAATGATGGGTCTTGACTTTTTATCCAGTTTGCGAGACTGTGTCTTTTGATTGGGACATTTAGCCCATTTACATTTAAGGTTAATATTGTGATGTGTGAATCTGATCCTGCCATTTTGATGCTAGCTGGATGTTTTGCCCGATAGTTGATGCATTCTTTTCATTGTGTCGATGGTCTTTACAATGTGGTACGTTTTTGGAGTGGCTGGCACTGGTTGTTCCTTTTCTTGTTTAGTGCTTCTTTCAGGAGCTCTTGTAAGGCAGGCCTGGTGGTGACAAAATCTCTCAGCAATTGCTTGTCCATAAAGGATTTTCAACTCCTTTGCTTATAAAGCTTAGTTTGGGTGTTTATCAAATTCTAGGTTGAAAGTTCTTTTCTTTAAGGATGTTGAATATTTGCCCCCACTTTCTTCTGGCTTGTAGGGTTTCTGTGGAGAGATCCGCTGTGAGTCTGATTGGCTTCCCTTTGTGGGTAACCCAACCTTTCTCTCTTGCTGCGCTTAGCATTTTTTCCCTCATTTCAACCCTGGTGAATCTGATGATTATGTGCCTTAGGGTTGCTCTTTTTGAGGAATATCTTCGTGGTGTTCTCTGTATTTCCTGGACTTGAATGTTGGCCTGCCTTGCTAGGTTGGGGACATTCTCCTGGATAATATCCTGAAGAGTGTTTTCCAGCTTGGATTCATTTTCCTCGTCACGTTCAGGTACACCTACCAAACGTAGGTTAGGTCTTTTCACACAATCCCATATTTCTTGGAGGTTTTGTTCATTTCTTTTCACTTTTTTTTCTCTAATCTTGTCTTCTCATTTTATTTTATTGAGTTGATCTTCAATCTCTGATATCCTTTCTTCTCCTTGGTCGAATCAGCTATTAAACTTGTGTATGCTTTGCGAAGTTCTCGTGCTGTGTTTCAGCTCCATCAAGTCATTTATGTTCTTCTCTAAGCTGATTATTCTAGTTAGCATTTCATCTAACCTTTTTTCCAGTTTCTTAGTTTCTTTGCATTGGGTTAGAACATGTTCTTTTAGCTCAGAGAAGTTTGTTATTACCTACCTTCTGAAGTCTGCTTCTGTAAATTCATCAGACTCATTCTCTATCCAGCTTTGTTCTCTTGCTGGTGAGGAGTTGTGATCCCTTGGAGGAGGAGAGGCGTTCTGATTTCGGGTGTTTTCATCCTTTTTGCACTGATTTTTTCCATTTTTGTGGATTTCTCTACCTGTGGTCTTTGAAGTTGGTTACTTTTGAAAGGGGTCTCTGAGTGGACGTCCTTTTTGTTGATGTTGAAGCTATTTCTTTCTGTTTTTTAGATTTCTTTCTAACAGTCAGGCCCCTCTACTGTAGGAATGCTGGAGGTCTACTCCAGACTCTGCTTGCCTGGGAATCACCCACAGGGGCTGCAGAACAGTAAGGGTTGCTGCAAATTTCTTCTTCTGTTATCTTCATCCTAGAAGGTTACCTGTCAGATGTTTGCCAGAGCTCTCCTTTATGAGGTGCCTCTTGGATCTACAAGGGTCAGGGAGCTGCTTGAGGAGACAATCTGTCCCTTATCAGAGATCAAGTGCTGTGCTTGGAGCTCTGTTGTTCTGTTCAGAGCTGCTGGGCAGGTATGTTTAAGTGTCCTGAAGTGGAACTCATAACCACCTCTTTTCCCAGGTGCTCTGCCTGGGAAGGTGGGGCTTTATTTATAAGTTCCTGATGTGCTGCTGCCTTTTTTCAGAGATGCCCTGCCCAGCAAGGAGGTAGTCTAGTCACAGTCTGCCAGCAGAGGTGTTGCTGAGCTGCCACCGGCTCTGCCCAGCTGTTGTGTATACTTCCTTGCAGTTTTGTTTACAGAGGTACAGTTAGAACTGCATCTGTAGTGGTGGACTGCCTCGATAATGGCAGATGTCTTTCCTCCTACAGAACTCCACCATCCAGGGTCCAGCTGTGCTTGCTGCGAAACTGTCAAGCCACAGCATTTCAGATTGCTGGTCTTTGTGGGGGTGGGACCCACCAAGCCAGATCACTTGGCTCCCTGCTTTCAGCCCCCTCTTTTTCAGTTGAATGGGCAGCCCTGTCTCCCAGGTGTTCCAGGCGCCAGTTGAAATGGCCACCCAGTTTTGTGTGAGTTTTTGTGTGGAAACCGGCAGTGCCAGCTGAAACACCTGTGCTGGAAACTCATGGTGCTTTTCAGCCCAGGAATCTCCAGGTCTGTGGGTGGTAAAAACTGTGGGAGAAATGCAGCATCTGAACCGGAGTGCTGAAGTGGAAGGAAAAGCCCCCGATGTCCTCTGTTGGGCAGGGGGGTTGGGGTCCTCTGGGGATTGCACTTCCCAGGTGAGGCAGTGCCCTACCCTGCCTCGGCTCGCCATTCTTAGGCTACACCCACTGTGCAACCAGTCCCATTGAGATGCACCTGGTGCCTCGTTTGGAATTGCAGAGATCACTCACCCTCTACATAGCTCTTGCTGGGAACTGCACTCCAGAGCTGTTTCTATTTGGCCATCTTTCTATTTTTTTTAATCTACTTTCTTTTTACTGGGGGAACTTACCTTTCTAAATATGTTGCCAGACATTTTATTCCAGTACTGAGAAAAATTATTTCCATATAGATAAACATCATCCTGACTTTGAGGATATTATATGCTTACTTTTCTTCATACTTTCATAATCTTAGTATGCATTCCTACGTGTTTCAGTTTCTTTTGTTTGTGAACTTTATATAAATGGCTTGGATGGATGTGCTGGGCAGTGCGTAAGATTGAAAAGAGAGAAAACATGAATAAGAATTAGAAGCAACTAAGCTGTTATATGCAAATGATGTGATTTTCTACATCGACACCCCAAACTAACCTACTGACAAATTTTTAAATAAGAAAGTTCAGTAAGACTTCTGGATAAAATATCTGTGCATGAAAATCAATTTAATTCTGTTTAAAACCCACCAATCAGAAAGTTAAACTAAATAATATGTTATTTATAATTGCCAAAAAGCATAACTGCAACAAAAATAGATAACTCTGTGGTGCTTGGGAACAAGTTCAACAAAGGATTTTTAAATCCTATATAGAGAAAATTTACAACTTTCTCAAAAGACACAAACAAAAATGTAAATAAATGGAGAGTTACTATTTTCATAGATGGAAAGACTCTAGCAATGTCTATTCCAGCTAAATCTACAAATACAATACCACTACAATCTAATTGCTAAATTATTTTTTATTTAATAAGTGAATTAAAAACATACAGAAAACTACAGGACTAAGAATGGAGATGACAATTCTGAAGAACAGTGTGGAGGATCATACTTTCAAGACCTAGCTCAAGGGTAAACATTGCTTTATAAACAAACAAAGTTATGCATAATGGAAACAATTACAGCAAAATAGCATTATCAATTAGATGGAAATGATGGACCATTCAATAAATTGGATATCCACATGCAAAATATTAAAGTTAGACTCTTATTTTACACCATATGCTGAGATACATTCTAGGTGAAGATGTAAGCAAAATTTCAAATTTGAGATGAAAATATTGGGGAATTTCTAATCCCAGTGTAGGGAAGGATTTAAATAAAGATACAAAACACACAAGTCATGGGAAAAATGCAGATCAAATTGTCTGTATTTAAAACAAAAATTTCCATACATAAACTACAGAATGAGAGATATTTGTAAAACATGTAACTGATAAATGATTGGTATTGAGAATAATTTAAAAAACCCAAACTCCTTCAAAGCAGTAAGCTGCAGACCAGAAACTCACTAGGAAGATAATAAAGAATATGAACAAATAAGTCAAAGGAAAGGAACCAACATGAAAATAATCAACATCACTAGTCCTCAGAGAAGTTCACATTAAAACCCAGGTGAGATACCAATTTACATTCTTCAATTGGCAAAAATGTAAAAATCTGACAATTCGTGGAGCATAAAAACTCACATGCCCTGTGATGGGAGCACAAACTCGTATAGCCACTTTGTAAAATAATTTTTGCATTCTCTAATAAGGTTCAAAATGTGCATGATCTACAATCTAATAATTCCATATCTAAGTACATGCCAGTGGAATCTTGTGCATGTGTACACAAGGAGAGATGAAAAGTGTTTATAAAAATATTGTTTGTGATTGCAAGAAATGGGAAATATATATTTGTCAACAGGAAAATGAATAAATTGTTCTATATTCATAAAATGTTAATAATATACAGCAAAGTGAGTGCACCAGAGCCACATGCATGAATGTGGATAAATCTACAAAACAGAGCATTGCAGTATGATATCATTTGTGTAAGACTTTAAGACCTTCAAAACCAACACTCGATATGTTTTATGAAAACATGCATCTATGGTAAAATCATTAAAAATATGAATGGAGATGATAAATATCAGTTCAAGTGAGAGACTATGTTTGGGAAGGGAGGGAGAGAGGGTTAGTGGGACGGAGAATAATTTAAAAAGTAATATGAAACCAATATGGCAGATATGAAAAAGCAATGAAGAACGATGGTATGCTTGAAATATTTCATACAAAAAGGAAAACCATCATTACTATGCCATCATATCACTGTGTTCAATTTTGATATCTAAACAGTATTCCTTAGTAAGGACATATTTCATAGACACATTGAATAGTAATTTCATGATTGTACTTATATATGCACATAAAGTTTAGTTTATTTAAATTTTTAGAAACCAATATAGTTAAATAAGCCCAAATATGCAATATAGTACATACACCCACAAACTCATTTACTACAATTAATCAGCAGTTCTCAAGAGCATCATAAAAAAGTGGATAGAGGTTGTTAACCTCTGACCTCCTTTCAACTCTTTCCTAACTCAGCCCTTCCATGCCAATTCCCCACACTTGAAGGCCTGAGGAAAGGATACCATAAATGCAAGTTAAACCTGAGATATAAAAACGGGATCTAGGAAACATCTGCAGAGTTTTAAGATATTAACGTATCAGGCCAACAAGAGAGTCATGTTATTGCAAACATTTTCTTCATTTTCCTTGATGTCATTTTCTTTATACACTAGATTGCCACCCACTAGACTATACTAGGAGTGACCCAGTCTTTGTTTGGAAGAGAATGACTCTATGTAACACTAGAACTGATGCAAAACAATGGGCAATTTCTGCTGTGAGAAAGTAACCAGTGCTTTGGGGGGAACCAACCCAAATGCCCATCAGTGATAGACTGGGTAAAGAAAATGTGGCACATATACATCATGGAATACTATGCAGCCACAAAGAAAGGATGAGTTCATGTCCTTTGCAGGGACATGGATGAAACGGAAAACCTTCATTCTCAGCAAACTGACACAAGAACAGAAAACCAAACACCGCATGTTCTTACTCATAAGTGGATATTAAACAATGAAAACACATGGACACAGGGAGGGGGTGCATCACACACCAGGGCCTGTTGAGGAGTCAGGGGGCTAGGGGAGGGATAGCAGCGGGTGAGAGGATTGGGGAGGGATAACATTAGAAGAAATACCTAATGTAGCTGATGGGGGGATGGATGCAGCAAACTACTATGGCACATGTATACCTATGTAGCAATCTTGCACAATATGCACATGTACCCCAGAACTTAAAGTATAATTAAAAAGAAAGAAAGTAACCAGTAACGTGTGACTGTGTAATATAAGCTCTGCTGTAACTTACAGATTGAAATGGGAAGAATGAAAAAATACCATTGTCTTAGTCTTCTCAGGCAGTGACACCAAAATGCCATAGATCAGGTGGCTTAGACAGCAGACATTTATTTTTCATAGTCTGGAGGCTGGAGGTCCAAGATCAGGTTCCAGCTGATTTGGCTTCTGGTGAGCAGTTGCTTTCTGGCTGGTGGGCAGCTGCCTTCTTGCTGTGTCCTCACATGGGAGGGGAGGGAGAGAACTCTGGATTCTCTTTTTATAGGGACACTAATCCCATCAGATCAGGGCCTCACCCTCATGGCCTCATTTAACCTTAGTTTCTTACTCCAAATACAGCCACACTTGTGGTGAAGACTTTAACATACGCATTTTGGAAGGACACATACATCCGTCCCATAACACCAACTAAGGCAGTTGTCCTTGAACTACCCTGGGGCCATTTGTTATTATGTACCATTTGCACAACCAGTTAAGCAATGGATAGATACATCAACTGGGCTTGGTTTTGAGTGCACTTTCTGCTGCTCTGTTGTTAGAAATGAAAATCAAGGACATTGGCATCAACTTTGGGCTCTCATAAGGGGTTTGAAAACAGGACTATGCTACCTTTCAGAATAAAAGATGGACATTTAGATCAAAATTTTCAAAAATATCTAACCTAATAGCCCTTATTCAACTGCTGGTTGAAAGATGGTTCTGAATAGTGGAGACAGACAAAACATTTGGGCTTCTTGTTCCTCCCTAGAGCACTGATGCAGCACACAGTGCCTGGCACATATCAAACACCCAATAAAAATGTAACTTACATAATGAACAAATAAATGAAAATTCATTATTGTTTGCCACCATAGTCCAGCTTGGCTTAGCAAGTGACTTGTTAATGGCTTATATTTCTGAACATACCACGCTGTCTTCTTTGCTATGCTTGGCAAATTTCTTAACACTCTTACTTTTTGTAGGTCAAGGAGATAATTGCTGTTTAATATTTAAAAGCAAATCGATGTCTTGGATATTGAAGGACAGTCTTGAGGCTTTTTATTTATAGTTTGATCTCCCATGTCCCCATTTCATTCTCTGACTTGTCCTTTTGGTTCTAACCATTATTTGCTTGGTGTGAATCAGAAAGCCGTAAAGAAACTGGAAAGAATAAATAAAATGATATCTCCAATGGGCAAGTGCTTTGGAGGTGATAAAATGAAATACTTTGTAAATGAAACATTTGGCCTTTTAATTTTGATGACATATTTTATTAGCAGTGATAGAAAGTAGGGAAGGGCCACCATCCTTTGGCTTTTGTTGCCTGGACCTGCAAGGCGGCGGGCTCTAGGAGGAGGGCAGGAGTTCTGCTTGGCCTGGAAAGAGCACAGAGATGCCAGCGGGCCGCTGGGTCTGAGGAGGCTCTGGGCAGTTAGAGCTCTGATTCAAAGTCACTAATTTAAGAGTTTTTGACCCCACAGGAAATTGTCTTTACCCCCACCTTTGCACTTTAGCTACCTCCATTGGCTATCATGAAATAAAGTCACTTTAAAATCCTGAGTTACTAAGAGAACCTACTTTATAAACTTGTCAGAATAGGAAATAGTGTGGAAAGCATGAGCACTTGGAAGTTAGACCAATTCAGATTCTAGCATGGCTGTGTCACTGACTAGAATGTGATCTGGGTCACATTTTAAACTTCAGATCCTCAGTTCTCCATTGACAAGAAGCAGCACCTGCCCATGACAGTGGATTATTGCAGAGTGAACAGGAGTAAGGCAGCTGGCCCTGCATCTGCGTGTGGGAGGTACTGGTGGTCCTTTCGTTCTTTTCCCATTCCAGATAGAATATTGAAAATCTGCATGGATGCGAGGCCAGATAAGCAGTGTAAAGTGGAAAACTAAGACATCTTGGGAGCTGCCGACAGCTCAGGGTTGGGCCAAGAACATCACATCCAGAAGAGTTGCGGGCATGTTTCTGTGATAAAATATTGGATGAGCACACTCTAAAACTTCGACTCTGCTTTTTTCAATTATAGTAGAATGGCAGTTGATGCTACTATGTTTTTAGCATATGCTCTGGACTTCCACATGCGGTTTCTATTGTGTGATGTGGAAGTGATGAGGTTGTGCCTTAGGGGTGCAGGAGGAAAGGGTGACTTCTCTGCCATCCCCCAGGCTTGAGGGATGTAGAGGCAGATATGAGATTTATGCATGAAGTCATACAACAGCCTTGGTTGGATGGGCCCCGTAATTAGCACATTTCTTAAAATATGTTTTATGATGGCTATTTATACGGTGACATATAGTGTGGCTCGCCTGTCTTAATTTGCTGAAATGATTCTTGTTTCTTTTTAGGAGACAAGAAAATGAAAATAGGGAGAAGTAGTAAGGATAGCTCTGTGTGTGTGTGTGTGTGTGTGTGTGTGTGTGTGTGTGTGTGTAAGCAAGCGAGAAAGAGTTTTGTATCCATGCATACATGTGCAGGACATGCAGGTTTGTTACACAGGTAAACGTGTGCCATGGTGGTTTGCTGCACCTATCAGCCCATCACCTAGGCATTAATCTCTGCATGCATTAGCTATTTATCCTGATTCTCTCCCTCCCCCGCACCACAGGCCCCAGTATATGTTGTTTCCCTCCCTCTGTCCATGTGTTCTCACGGTTCAGTTCCCACTTATAAGTGAGAACATGTGGTGTTTGATTTTCTGTTCCTGTGGTAGTTTGCTGAGGATAATGGCTTCCAGCTCCACTCATGTCCCTGCAAAGGACATGATCTTGTTCCTTTTTATGGCTGCATAATATTCCACTGTGTATATATGCCATGTTTTCTTTATCCAGTCTATCATTGATGGGCATTTGGGTTGATTCCATGTCTTTGCTATTGTGGATGGTGCTGCAATGAACATATGTGTGCATATATCTTTATAATAGAATGATTTATATTCCTTTAGGTATATACCCACTAATGGGATTGCTAGGTCAAATGGTATTTCTGGTTCTAGGTCTTTGAGGAATTGCTACATTGTCATCCACAATGGTTGAACTAATTTGCATTCCCACTCACAACGTAAAATTTTTCCTGTTTCTCCACAGCTTCTCCAGCATCTGTTGTTTCTTGACTTTTTAATAATCACCATTCTGACTGACATGAGATAGTATCTATTGTGGTTTTGATTTGCATTTCTCTAATAATCAGTGATATTGAGCTTTTTTCATATTTTTGTTGGCTGCATGTGTGTCTTTTGAGAAGTGTCTGTTTATGTTCTTTGCTCACTTTTTTAATGGGGTTGTTTTTTTCTGTAAATTTGTTTAAGTTTCTTGTAGATTCTTTGTCAGATGGATAGATTGCAAAAAATTTAGGGAGAGAGAGTTTAATAGGAACCACACTGACACCATCAGAGAAGAGAAGGAAATATTTAAATGTTTTGAGAGAAAAGGCATAATAAACTTGAAAAGGTTGTCTAGCCTCCATATCAACATTTTCTCTCTAAGATTTTAGAAAAGTTTTATTATTTTTTTTTTAAGATAACTTTATTTTGAGGTTTTGGTGTAGTGATTTAATAGCACAGAGTTAAGAAAAAAAATGTGATATAGAGACCAGAAAATTTAAAAAGTTGAGGAGTGTTAGTCTCTTTTGAGAGAAATCAGTACGAGTCTTTCAAATTCAGTTTGCATTTGTTGGTAGTTGGCCTTCAGGGTGGAGCAGCGAGGACAGTGTCTGGAGCGTTGCTTTTGCTACAGGGGCAGCTTGGTTTCTGTTCTGTACTCTGTTGCCCGTTAATCGAGTCACCTTGTATGTGTGATTTGGTTCTCTGGCTCTCACTTTTGTCATTTGTGAAATGTCATCTGTGTAATGACAGAAAATGTCTCATAAGATTGCTGTGTTAAATAACATGGATAACACCTGGCCCATAATAAATGTCCAGCTAATACATTTATCATTTCTCTGAGTTTATACAGAGCAGTGTATTATAGAGAATTATGTCTGTGCATATTACTTAGCAGCATGGCTGAAAAGGGAAAAGTGGAGTAGAATTGGGAATCAAGTACAGAGGCTTGGAATTTATCTATTGTAAGAATTGGCATTATTTCTTTTTGCTTTGTTTCTCTTCCTATCCTGTTGAATCATGTCCTTGGAAAGCTGAAATTAACGTCGTCCTAAAATCTAGAAACGGCTAGTGTAATACATACAAAATACGTATTCTTCTCATAGTTTGCATTCCTTCTGATTTAAAATAAGTTACTATTGAAATATTTGTTGTCTTTTTCTAGTTCATTTATGTGATCATTTCAACGCACTCTTACTAGTGTGGTATTCACTATGCTGAATATGAGCCAAAAAGCTGAGAAAAGAGGAAGAAAAATTCAAAGAGTAGAAGAAAGCTTTGGCCTGGGGAGAGCTTGCAGACCCACAGGGCATGTGGTCCTGAGAGCCAGTGGTCTCCATGCGCTGTGATCTCTCTGTGCTGTGGTCTCTCTGTGCTGTGGTCTCCATGTGCTGTGGACTCCGTGTGCTGTGGTCTCCATGTGCTGTGGACTCTGTGTGCTGTGGCCTCCGTGTGCTGTGGACTCTGTGTGCTGTGGTCTCCGTGTGCTGTGGTCTCTCTGTGCTGTGGTCTCCGTGTGCTATGGTCTCTGTGTGCTGCGGCCTCCGTGTGCTGTGGCCTTTGTGTGTTGTGGCCTCCATGTGCTGTGGACTCTGTGTGCTGTGGTCTCCGTGTGCTGTAGTCTCCATGTGCTGTGGCCTCTGTGGCATCTATGTGCTGTGGCCTTCGTGTGCTGTGGTCTCTGTGTGCTGTGGCCTTCATGTGCTGTGGTCTCTGTGTGCTGTGGACTCCATGTGCTGTGGTTTCTGTGTGCTGTGGCCTCCATGTGCTGTGGCCTCTGTGGCCTCCATGTGCCGTGGCCTTTGTGTGCTGTGGTCTCTGTGTGCTGTGGTCTCTGTGTGCTATAGCCTTCATGTGCTGTGGTCTCCGTGTGCTGTGGTCTCCGTCTGCCATGGCCTTCGTGTGCTGTGGTCTCCGTGTGCTGTGGTCTCCATGTCTCCATTGCATGTTGTGGCCTCCATGTGGAGTGGCACTGTGAAATAATCACCATAATCAAGGAGGCATCTTTCTTGATGGGTATATTTCAAAGTGATGGCCCCTAGATTCTTGAGGAAGACAATCCTGGGCTATAAAACTAGCAAGAGCCTGGAGGAAGGTTTACATCTCAAAGGGGCAGAGAAGGAATCACAATGGCAAGTTTTCTAAAGTAAATGCTCTAGGAAAAGGGAGATTGGGGCTCTACAGTCAGGAGGAATCCTGCCTAAAGTTTAGTGCAGCTGAGGGGGTATTGAGTCCCTGTGGATCACAGTGAGGGGGCCAGGGAAGGACATGAGGGAGAACAAAGGGGCTCAAGGCCCAGAGAGGCTGTAGAGTGGGAAGGCTGAAGCCATGGCTCCGAAAGGCACCTGCCAACTTCAAATCCCACTCCCCACTTCCTAAGTATGTGACAGAGCCAAGTGACTTGAGCTCTGTGAGCCTTGACTTCCTTTTGTGTAAAATGGGCACATTGTTTGAAGGATTAAATCAAGTAATTCCCATAAATGCTTAGCCAACTGCCTGGCGTGTGTTACAGGATAATGTAAGGGTTTTATTTAACATGATTGTATAGAGATACCAGGCAAATAGTCTGATCTTCTTGAGTGGCAGGGGTTGGAGCTGAATATCTTCGCTGGACCAGGCTGGGGAGGGCCTGTATGTGTGTTCCTAAGGAGTTCAACTTTAGGAGAGGACGTGAGAGTTTTAAGCAGGGCTGTGACATGGTGACATTTAGATTCATAAAACAATCCGGCATTCATGAAGAGGGTATATGTGTTAGTCCATCTTTACACTGCTATTAAAAAAACTTAAGATTGGGTAATTTATAAAGAAAAGAGGTTTCATTGGCTCATGGTTCTGCAGGCTGTACAGGAAGCATGGTGGCATCAGCTTCTAGGGAGTCCTCAGGAAACTTAGAATCATGGAGGAAGGCAAATGAGTAGCTGGTACTTTGTATGGCCAGTACCAGGAGGAAAGGGGAGGGGAGGTGCTACACACTGTTAAACACAGATCTTGTGAGAACTCTGTCGTGATACGGTACCAAGGGAGGTTGCTGCTACACCATCATGAGAACAGATTCTGCCCCATGATTCAGTCACCTCCCACCAGGCCCCACTTTCAACACTGGGGATTACACTTTGATATGAGATTTGGGCGGGGACACAGATTTAACTGTATCAGTCCATTACATACACAGATCAAGAATTTTTTTCTGTTACTTTTGGGAATGAGAATATTTTTAAGGAAAAAGTATATTCATCAATTACGTCGTGTCAGTTAGTGAACTAACTGATAAAAAGTTGATCACATGAATAAGTTCTGAGAGTATATTTGACATATTTCCACACTGTGTTCATCATGTGTTTTATTTTCTGTATTTGATGATGCCTCAGCATCTTGGGAGCTTTGGTTGTTGGGGTGAGACAGCCCTTCCCAGGGCTGGCAAATTCCTAGAGGCAGCAAATGAGTGCACCTTTCATATGAAAACCAACAACCCAAATCCCATACCTCATCTACCTCCTTGATCTGCCCTTCACACCCTCAGCCAGCATTTCCCTTGCTTTGAACCACCCCAGGGCCAGGCACTGAACTATGGTCCACCCTGCCCCTAGAGTCCGCTGAATAACTCAAACTGTCCAATCCTAAACTTGCTCACACTTGCCTCTCCTGCCACACCTACTACTTCTTGTGGCCCACACAGTGCAGGCATGGGGCTGTCCTTTCCTTCCACGTCAGCTACCTCCTGACTGTCCTAGTGCTTCCTCCTGCCCATGGCCCCGTGCTGCGTCCTGTGTCCCCTGGTCTTGGGAGCTGTAAGTAAGAATCCTTCCTTCAAGGGCATTGACCTTTCTGTGTTGAGCTCTCACCTCTGCAGATTAGATCTCAGTATGACGGGCCACATGTCTTGCCCTTCTGTTCTCCTGTGCTGCCATCTCCTTTCTTCACAGGCGGCTGTTGGCCCTGGGTGTTCCCTGTCACCTGCCTGCCTCGGTGGCTCTTCCCACTTCCTGGTGGGCTCACGTCCTCCAAGAGTCGTGGCCCAGGGCACACACTCAGCAAAGCTGCAACCTTCCTGCTCACATGGGTGCCTGGCCAGCATGGAGAGAGGACATCTGCCTGTGAGCCACAGCCGCTTCCGAGAGCTCGTGACCTCTGCTTCTCCCCAAGACCTTCTTCGGCATGCAAGGCTTCATACCTTAAAGCAGCGACAGAGCCTCGCTTCTGATTTTATGTGCATTTTAGCTATGAGGGTTTATTTTATGCCTTGCTTGTTGGATGGATGCCAAGCCATTTGGGCAATATGCTAGGCCAAGAGGAACTGGAAAAGAGGGATGGCTCAGCCAGGTGCGGAGGCAGACGGCTCATCTCCTTTGAAAAGTGGCAGCTATTTTGTGTTTTGGGGACAGTTATGAGAACACTGCAGTACTTCTTTAGAGTCCTTACCCAGTCTGTGGAGGGAGTGACAACATCCTTTTTTGCTCACTGATGGCTGGGGGCTCTTCAGGGAGTGAGGGCAAAGCTGGAGAATGTCTTTCCAGGGAAGGCAAGCAGAGCCTACGACAGAGGAGTGAGTGGAAGAGGCCATCTGGGCTGTGAGGACATGCAGAAACAAACAGGGAGATCATTGCAGAAACAGTGAGAGGTATGAGGACACAGGGCCAGAAAACATCAAAATCCTAATCCCCAGTACCTGTGCATGTGACCTCATTTGGAAATAGGATCTTTGCAGGAGTGATCAAGTAGAGAGGAGGTCACTGAGTGGGACTTTATCCAACATGATCATGTTCTTATAAAAAAGGGAAATCTGGACACAGAGACAGACAGTTCTGGAGGGAAGATGAAGAGAAGATGGCCATTGCCAAGCTGAGGAGAGCAGCCAGAACAGGTCCTTTCCTCACGACCCTCGGAGGGAAGTAGCCCTGTGACACTTTGATCTTGGACTTCCGGCCTCTAGAACTGGGAGAGGATACATCATTTGCATTGTTTTCAGCCAGGGATCCCCAACCCCTGGGCCATAGACCAGCACCAGTTCGTGGCCTGTCTGGACCTGGGTTGCACAACAGGAGGTGAGTGGCAGATGAGTGAGTGAAGTTTCATCTGTATTTACAACCACCGCCCATCGCTCACATCACTACCTGAGCTCCACCTCCTGTTAGATAAGCCACAGCATTAGATTCTCATAGGAGCGCAGACCCTATTGTGAACTGCACCTGTGAGGGATTGCGTGCTCCTTATGAAAATCTAATGCCTGATGATTGATCACTGTCTATATCACCCCAGATGGGTCTGTCTAGTTGCATGATTCTACATTATGGTAAGCTGCATAATTACTTACTATATATTACAATGTAATAATAATAGAAATAAAGTGCACAATAAATGTAATGCACTTGAATCATCCTTACACCACCACCGCCAACACTGATCCTTGGAAAAACTGTCTTCCATAAAACTGGTGCCAAAAAGGTTGGGGACCACTGTTTTAGGCCATCGAGGTGTGGTATTCTGTTCCAGGAGCCCCAGGAAGTGAATGTGCCTTGTTGAGGGTTAGCAAGCTCGCTCTAACATTGCTGGATATCCTTTCCTTGGGAAGATGTCTGAAAAACCAACTAAGCCAAGGGGGAGTTTACCAGCAAGACCCTGGATGGCTTAGGAATCAAACAAAGAGGGATACAGCACCACCCTGGCAAGGCCAGCAGGAGTGGACCACAGGCTGCCAGCCGTGAGCCAGAGCGAGAAGAGCGGGCAGTTGGGGGGGGCCTGTCAGCCATTTTCCTTTCCGTTTTTCCTGTCTCTGCTTTTTTTCTCAGCCTTCCCAAGTGTTGGGGGATAGAACTGTTGGCCACTTTGAAATCACAACCTTGTGGCTTCTCACCAAGAGACAAGGCAAAATTCTCTCACCCTTTTCAAGTAATATCCTGAGAAGGACCATCCCTGGCTGATGGCAGGGATGGAGGCAGGTGCAGAACTCTTGACGGGTGAATGGAAGAGGAGACTTTCCCAGAGTAGGGTGGTCAGCTGACTGGCAGGCAGAGGGGAGGGCTGGCTCTGATGCACGCTGCCTACCCCATAGTCTTCCCTGTAAGCCCTGGTTGGCATGGGAGGAATGCTGCACTGCATGACGAGGGCATGGGCCCTTCTTTTAAGTATTTATTTCTGTGGCCCCTGGGGCAAGTTTGTGTGTTTCACCCATTTGGTCTGGTTTTCAACTATAACCCTTTGTTCTGTGTTTCTGCCCCAAGTACCTCCCTGGACCATGTCATGATTGGACAACTTCACTTCCAATATGCACACAGCTCCTGTCTTGATTCCTGCAAACTCAGCCAGTTCCACCCTGCAGTGTTTCACTAATTTTATTACAGGTTTAAGAGTGAAGGAAGGCCCTTCTGATTCTGAAAAGGAAAACGTAAAGCTCATTAGAATTTCCCAAAAAACCTGGAATCTGTTGTGGTCCTTCTCAGGGGTGCTAAGATCAAGCTGTTCATCCCTAAGCCTTGCTTTTCCACCAGGCTGGAAGGACATTGTTAACTGCTCTTGAAGATCAGTTTATTCACTTCTCCTCTCCCCTTCATGAGTGCCTTCAGCCTCCAGAGAGAAAGGGCAGGTTTTCCTCGATACCAATCTAAGATCAACTTCATTTCTCCACCTCTGGATGAAGGAGAGGAGGAGCACCCATTTTCTTCAGTGTTAGACTGGCTTCACATGACACAAGGAAGATATTCGCAATGTGACCCACTTCTCAAAGTCTGAGCTATGCAATAGTAAATGCAGAAGCCCCTGTATCTGAAGTACTCCAATATCTGGATAGTTAATTAAAAGCATCAGTTAAATGGGGAATCATAAGGAAATGCTACATGCATGCATGAATTTATTTTAAATTCAAACGTAAGTATGTGGTTTCATCTGCCAATCTTTAGATGAAGAACCAAGGTTTATTCTCAGCATATAGTGTTTAATTCTGTTTTCTATAGGAATAAACCATTGCTATATTTTGTCATCTACTGTGTTCAACTTTGCTTTCTTTAAAGTAGTGTAAACCTAAAGTATCTGAGATGGTCTCAATCAATTTAGAAAATTTATTTCGCTAAGGTTAAGGATGTGCCTATGACACAGCCTCAGGAGGTCCTGAAGATATGTGCCCAAGGTGTTTGGGGTACAGCTTGACTTTTTCAATTTAGAGAGACATGAGAAATCAACCAAGACATTAAGGTATATGTTGGTTCAGTCCAGAAAGGCAGGACTACTCAAAGCAGGGGCTTCTACATTATAGGTGGATTTAAACATTATCTGATTAGCAATTCATTGAAAGAGTTACTATCAATAGAAAGGAATGCCTGAGTTATGATAAGGAGTTGTGGAGATCAAGGTTTTATCATGCAGATGAAGCCTCTAGGTAGCAGGCTTCAGAGAGAATAGATTGCAAGTATTTATTACCAGACTTAAAGAGTCTGTTCTGTCAGTAATTTTAAAAGGAAGGGGGTTATAAATGAGGTATGTCTGGCTCTCCATTCCCATCATGGTCTTATCTAGTTTTTCAGTTAACTTTGGAGTGCCTTTGGCCAAGAGCAGGGGTCCATTCAGATGGTTGGGGGCCTTAGAATTTTAATTTTTGTTTACAGTAGAATGAGAACTTAAGGACACTTGCAAAGGAATCTGAGTTCAGAATCCCTTTAAAAATATATTTTTGATTAGTTGTAAAGAGTGAGATTAACCTGATTCTTCAGGTCATAATGGACTTGTCCTGGGCCCCTGCAAGTGTCTGTCTTTGTTGTGCTCTATTCTGAAATGATACTACATTGCATCATGTTGTATTATAATGCATTGTGGAATTTCTACTCTTCCTCTCCTGTCTTGACTCCTGCTGCCCTCCCCTAGATTCCCATTCTTGTTGATAACCGTTAAACAGATGTGTACCCTTGTAAAGTAGATGGTGATTTTTCTGTTTTCAGTTCACCTAAATGGTGTTAATTTATGAATCTCATTCTTATTCTTAATCTTTTTTTCTCTTCACTTTTTTTTGATGGACTATTCATACTGCTAAATATATACGTAGTTTGGGATTTTTTTTTTGACAAGAGTATCATAATCCACAGTCTGTGTTTTTCCACATATTTCTTACTCATTTCCCATAATGATAGCACACTTATTTCTTGCTGCATAACAAAACACCTCAAAGGATTGTCCCTGAAGATAGCACTTTACTTGTGCATGATTCTGTGGGACTACGGTTTGAGAACTAAGCAGTTCTTCCAGCCTGGCCCAGGGTCTCTCATTATGCCTGTGGCCATCCGGCTGCTTGGCAGGGGTTGGATCATCTCAGGTAGCTCCCTAATAACATGTCTGGGGGTAAGAGCTGGCTATCTTCTGGACTCTGTGTCACCAGTGTCTAGCAAGTAGCCTTGGCTCCTTTACAAACCCGAGTGTACGAGAACTTTTCAAGCCTCTGCTACATATTGTTTACTAATATCTTATTGGAAAAAGCAATTCAAGTGGTCAACCTGAGAGTGCTTAAAGATGGGGACTGCAGAAGGTGCGTATATGGGGAAGTGCGATTCATCTGGAGCTGTTGCTGTAATAGCCTACCACAGCCACTAGGGTGCCTTGATGTCCTGCCACCCAAACAGATGGATAGACTCATACATGAAGTGTATAAATCTGTTTGAGTTTCTGTGTGTGTGTGTTTTCTTTCTGGGAATTATAGCTAGGAGTGAGACTACTGGATCCTTGAGCATATATATATATATACTTTCTTTAACAAAATTGTACCACTCTGCATTTCAGAACTGTGATAACAGTTTCCATTTCACCAGTTGTGCACAAGAGTTTCTACCTCCCTACTTTGTCACCTATGTAGGATATGATACTATCTGTCTTACTAAAATTTTACCATTTTGATGGTTGTAAAATGATATACTATTTATTCCATATTTCTTTGATTATTTGTATGAGATCAAGTAACAGTTCATATATTTCTTAGCCATTTGGGCTCCTCTTTCTATTAATTGTATATTTCTATCCTTTGCCCATTTTCCTGTTGAGTTTATTTTTGCTTGTTGATTTGAAGGTGCTCTTTGTGTATCATAGGTATTATATTTTGCAGACTCTCATCTGCCAGCTTTTCCCCCATGGTTTGTGTTTTTGTACTTTTAAAGAAGTTTTTCCCCTCCCCACCTAGATCATAAAGTGCTTCCTGTGTGTTTACTTCTATTAGCCTTTTAGTTTTACACTTTATATATAGGTCTTTAATTTGTATGTGGTGTAAAATAAAAATCCACGTATCTTTTTTTCCTTGCAGAGTATGTGAGGTTTCCCTATCATTAATTACTAAAAAATCTGTTATCTATTTTCCTTGTAAAATTGCAGGCAAATCTGTGAGCTCTCTGTTTTATTTCATGGGAATATGTCTCCGACCCTGTGCTAGTACAATACTACTTTTGTTACACTAATTTGTAGTATATTTTAATATCACATAGAGAGAGTCCTGTTTACTCTTCTTTTAAAAAGTTTACTTAGCTATTTGGAAATCTTTATTATTATTTAGGTGTTTTAATATGAGTTTGAGAAATTCCTCAAAAATCTTCTGGAATAATGGTTGGGATTATATTGATAATTTATTCATTTCAAAATATTTTCTAATTTCCCTCATGGTTTCTTAGACTCGTGGGGTATTTATAAGCATGTTGCTTAGTTTTCCAATATATGAGAATTTTTCCAGATTTTCTTTCTATTGGTACAGACAAATTTGTATCCAGTGTTAATACCTTTGTAGAGTTAGAGAACACACTTTGTGTAATTTCCAACTATTTAAATTTTTGGAAACTTGTTTTTTGAACCAACATATGGTTTAGGCTAGAAAGTGTTCCATATGTGCTTGCAAAGATTGTGTGTTTTATAGTTGTTGTGTGGCATGTTCTATGAATGTCAATGGGATGAAAATGATTGATAGTGCTTTTCACGTCTTTTATATTCTTGATGATTTCTGTCTCAATATTCTAGTAATGATTGGGAGCAGGATGCTGAAATCTCCAACAATTATTGTTCTAATCACTAACTAGAATCATCACTATATTTCTTTCAATTCTGTCAGTTGTGTTTTGTGTGTTTTGAAAGCTTTGTTATAAGGTGTGCATATGTTGTTATATCTTCCTGATATATTGACCCTTTTATCATGATAAAATATTCCTTTTTATCTTTAAAACTATTTGTTGCTTTAAAGTCAATTTAACCTAATATTAACATAGTCATTCTAGCTTTCTTATAGCTGCAGTTTGCATTGCACCTTTTCTTATCCACTTATTTTCAGTCTATTTACATGTTCGAACTTAAGGTGTATCCTTTGTAGACAGAATATAGTTGGATCTGAGTTTTGTCCAGTTTGACAGTGTTTGCCTGTTAATTAGGGTTTTTGAACATTCACATTTGATGTACTTGTTGATACAGTGAGATTTCCATTTGCCATTTTGCTGTTATTTTCTTTATGCCTTCTGTCTTTTCTGTTTCTCCTGTCTTCCCTTACTGTTTTATTTTGTGCTAGATGTTTTTAATGTACAATTTTAATTCCTTTGTAGATTTTAAAATAATTTTTGTTTTTACTACTTTTGTGGTTTTAAAAATAGTTGCTCTATGAATTAAACTATGCATTTTACTTTATTGCAATCTACTTCTAACTTAATTCTGGCAAAATTAGAAACTTACTCCAATGTAGCTCCATCACCTCCCCCTTCTCTGAGCTATTCTTGTCATATTGTTACATATAAATATGTGATGAACCTAACAATATAATATTACAATGATCGCTTTAAGCAATCTCATGTCATTAAAGAAGTTAAAAGGAGAAATGAGAAGAAATATATTTGAAGTTTTTTATATTAACCTACATATTTACCATTTCCAGTGTTCTCCATTTTCTTCATTTCCTATGGATTGAAGTGACAATCTGGTGTGATTTCCTTTCAGCTTGAAGCTTTATAGTTGTTTTTTGGGCCATTTTACCCAGTTGTTTTCAGCCATTTTTAGTTGGCTGTGGCCACAACCAACCCCCCCTGCCTTTTTCTTTCTTTCTCTCTCTCTCTTTTTTTCTTTTCTCTTTTCTCTCTTTTCTTTTTTTTTCTTTCTTTCCTTTCTGGTCTTTGTATTTCGACTCTGAGTTGGATAGTCTATTTGTTTACAATATTTTCAGGTTTTTGATAAAATATTATTTAAAGCTATATATTTCCCTATAAATAATTGCTTTTTCTGTGCATCGCAAAAATTGTTATGCAATATTTTCAATGTATTCAGTTTAATTTCTTAATTTTTCTTTTTATTTCTTCTTTAACAAAGTATTGCTTAGTAGTATGCAATTTGTTCCTAGATACATTATTTGTTTACTTTTCTATTTGTTATTTGTTTCTAATTTTAAAGCAATACAATTAGAGAACAGAATTTTATCATATTAATTTTTTTGGAATTTATTTGAAGAATATTTTGGGGATTAATTGTAATTTGTGTGTGTGTGTGTGTGTGTGTGTGTGTGTGTTTGAAAATTTAAAATGCAACCAAAAGATTGTGTGCAATGTGCAGACTCATTAGATGTATATTACTGGAAGTTTACTGTTTTATTTAAAATTTAAACATGTCTGCTTATATTTCATCCAGTTGTATTTATCATTTTGAGAGGGATATGTCTACAAAATTACAATGTCCATTTGTTCAAGTATCTATTGCTTCTTGTTTTGTTGATGGTCGTTGTTTTATAAATTTTAAAATCTATATTGTTAGGTATAGATCTGTTTATAATCATTGTGTCTTTTTTATATACTGCTCCTTTTAGCAGAAGATAATAGTCCTCTTAATAACGTTTTGTTTTCTTTGCATTCCATTTCTTCTAATATTGTTTGTTACCTCAATTTTATTTTAGTTAAAATAAAATTTTGTGTATCATTTTATTCATGTATTTTAAACTTTTATTTAAACATTTTTTATACACTTCACTAGATCTAGTTTTTCTGTTTTTTTTTAAGGTCTAATCTGAGAATTTCTATCTTTTGATTGGCTAATGTAATCCTATTTTATATGTCATGACTACTGTAATAGGAATTATTTATGTCTTCTTTTCTATTTTCTATGTATCAAATTAATTTTTTTCTGCTTTTCATTGGATAGATTAAATTTATCCTTCTATTGTCATAAAAACCATGAACTATTTTCATTCTTTATGTTGTTACTCCTAACTTATTATCTTTTTTTGAGATAGGGTCTCACTCTGTCACCAGGCTGGAGTGCAGTGGCAGATCTCGGCTCACTGCAAACTCTGCCTCCCAGATTCAAGTGATACTTGTGCTTCAGCCTCTAGAGTAGCTCAGATTATAGACTTGTGCCACCATGCCCAGCTAATTTTTGTATTTTTAGTAGAGATGGGGTTTCATGTTTTCCAGGCTGGTCTCAAACTCCTGGCCTCAAGTGATTTGCCTACCTCAGCCTCTCAAAGCCCTTGGGATTATAGGTGTGAGCCACTGCACCCAGTCTATACTTATTATCTTAAGTTTATTAATTTGAGTATTATACCTCTAAATAGGACAAGTGATTTAATATGACTGACTTTTCTCTGGTTCCTTCACTTCCACCTCCAAGATGATGTCTCATTTAAAAAAAGTCTTTTAGGTGAGGTGCTGTGGCTCAAGCCTGTAATCCCAGCACTTTGGGAGACTGAGGCAGGCAGATCATGAGGTCAGGAGTTCAAGACCAGACTGGCCGATATGGTGAAACCCCATCTCTACTAAAAATACAAAAATTAGCTAGACGTGGTGCATACCTGTAGTCCCAGCTACTTGGGAGTCTGAGGCAGAAGAATCAGTTGAACCCAGGAGGCAGAGGTAGCAGTGAGCCGAGATCATGCCACTGCACTCCATCCTGAGCAACAGAGCGACACTGTCTCAAAAGACAAAAAAAAACAAAACAAAAAAAACCTTTTAGCTAAAGTATGATAAATATACATAAAGTGTACATATCATAAGCGTATAGATAAATGAACATTCACAAACTGAATTCACACGTGGTTGCAGCAGGCACATCTACCAGCAGAACAGGACGAGCATTCCAGACTCCTGTGTCCTTAATGCACCTTCCTAGTTATTACCTTGCCTCCACTCCCCAAAAGGATGCCTAATACCTTGGATTACCTTTGCTTTAGTTCTTCATACAAATGTAATCATGTTGTGCCATCCACATTGTTGCACTTAGTTGTAGATGATTAATTCCCATTTTTGTTTAGTGTTCCATTGCATGCCTATACAGTTTATTGATTGATTCTGTTGTTTAAAGGCATTTTGGGTTGTTTCCAGCTTTTGGTATTACAAATAGCACTGGGATGAACATGGTGGTGCATGTCTGTTGGTGTTTGAGTCTATATAAGGCTTTATTTTGGATGTACGCCTTGGGAATGGAATTGCTGGGGCATAGGGTTTGCTCACATTTAGCTTTAGTAAATGCTGCCAAACAGTTCTCTGAAACGGTGTTCTGATTCACATTCCCACCAGCACTTTATGAGAATTTTAATTGTTTCACATTCTTGTCTACATTTGATACTTTTCTTTGTTTTCATTTTAGTTATTCTGGTGGTGAGAATTGCTATTTCATATTCCTCCAGCTTCTAAATTCTGGATTGTTATAGATATTCATCCGCTCTCCCTTCCTACTTTACTTTTTTTTTTGGTAAGTCTTTTTAGGTTCTTCTTTTCTTAAACAACAGTAAACCCTACTAATTTATTTACTCACATTCCCATATATTTTATTGTATCCTCCTATGTACATCTATTAAAAGTGTTTTCTTTTAGGATCCTTATATGATAATCCTTCTGAATCTGTATGTATTTAAGAATATATTTTCTGTTTATTCACCTTTAAATGATAATTCAGTTGTGCCAAAATTACAGGCTCAACATTCCTTTTCTTTAATTCTTGAAAGTATAATTTTTGAAAAGTTGACTCACATGCAAATAAGAAATGAACACATACCAATATATTTTATACAACTTATTAATTGATGAGGAAACCATCAAGATTCAAAAGAGTATTTGAAGAACACACACAACACAGATCAGAGTTAAGCATGCTGAAATGAGTTTGCTAGTAGATGCACCCCTGTAGGGGACTATAATGTCATGTGTGAAGTTATCTTTTCTACCCAGAGGAAATTAATTATCTCTTCCAGATGAATTTTTTGCATAACTGTGGACAATGACATTTGCATTTCTCACAGTTTCTACAAGCAAACTTCTACTCCTGCAGAATTGTATAGGAAATTATTCAATAGATAATCAAAGATGCACGTTTCTATAGGGTGATCCCAGAAGCCCTGTGAATGACATCCTGCTCTTTACTGAAAGGATGCCCATTACCTCTTCTGCCTATGTCCAAGCATTGAAGGTTTTTTTTTTATGCTTTGAAAATACTACCTCTTGGTGTATTCAAGGATCCTCTTGAGAAGCTTGATGCTAGCCAATTTTTTTAAGCTTTAGAGTAATGTATTATTTTTGACCAGCCATTCTAGAATTTTCATTTCAGACTTATTATCCTTAAGTTTTATTGTTATATATTAATATGTAGGTATGAATTCTCTTTCTTGTCTCTGCTGTCATTCCAGATGTCTTTCACCTTTCTTTAACTCAGGACATTCTCAGGAATTATTTTTTCCAATATTTTCTCTCAATTGATTTTTTTCTCTTTCTCTATTATTTCTATTAGTCCACAAACACTTTTACTTCTTAGCTCATGTGACTTTTATGTATTCTTTTATATTTTCTGTCTCTTTATTCCCAATAACTATTCATAAGTTTCTTTACCTAATTGTTCAGCTCCTGAGATTTTATTAACCTTTATTCATTTTATTTATTCCATCTACTGAGTTTATTATTTCAAACCCAGTGTTTTTTTTGTTAACTGCCTGCTCTTCATTTATGTTATTCATATCACTTCCTATCCCTTTGTCAAGCTTATTTTAAAGCTCAGTCTGGAAGTTCTATCATTTCTAGTCCCTGCAGTGGTGGCAGTTTCTTTCCACCCCTGAGGGTTTGTTCTCCCTTGAATGTAGTAGCCTAGTGTTCCCTATGAGGAGGGAGGGGAAAAAAGGGGCTGTAGAGGCTGGTCCATCCACCTGCATTTGTTGACTGTCACCTTCCTGGGCTCTGCTGAGTCACTAGCAATACCTGTAGTGTCTGTGGCATGGGGTGGTCTACTAGTTTTCCAGGGCTGTTGCAGCAAAATACAGTCACACACCATATTATGACATTTCAGTCAACAGACTGCATATACAACAGTGGTCCCATAAGACTATCAATCATCATGGAGCTGAAAATTTCCTATCATCTAGTGATGCAGTAATTGTAATATTGTAGTACAACACATTACCCATGTCCATCCATGACAGAAAAAAGAAACAAACCAAGCAAACCACCCTGGACATATTTCAGGAAAGGACAACACCTCCTCAGGAAGAGCCTCAGGCACGTCCTTCAGGAGGTGTCCAGAAGAGGCATTGTTATCACAGATGATGGCTCCATGCATGTTATGGCCCCTGAAGACCTTCCTGTGGGACAAGATATGGAAGTGGAAGATAGTGATATTGATCATTTTGATGTGAGTAAACCTAGGCTAATGTGTGTGTGTGTGTGTGTGTGTGTGTGTGTGTGTGTATGTCTTAGTTTTTAACAAAATAAATTTGAAAAGTAAAAAATAATAAGCAATTTAAACATTAGAAATAAGCTTATAGAGTAAGGGTATAAAGAAAGATTTTTTTGTATGGCCGAACAATATGTTTGTGTTTTAAGCTGAATGTTATTACAAAAGAGTCAAATAGTTTAAAATATTAAAACATTTATAAAGTAAAAATGTTACAGTAAGCTAAGGTTAATTTATTATTGAAGATAGAAAATTTTAAAAATAAATTGAGTGTAGCCTAAGTGTACCATGTTTATAAAGTCAACAGTAGCATGTAGTAAGGTCCTAGGCCTTCACATTCACTCACCACTCCCTCACTGATTCACCCAGCGCAACTTCCAGTCCTGTAAGCTCAGTAAGTGTCCTATACATTTTTCATATTTTATACCATATTTTTACTGTACCTTTTTAATGTTTAGATGCATAAATACTTGCCATTCTGTCACAATTGCCTATAGTACTCAGTACAGTAACATGCTGTGCAGCTTTGTAGCCTAGAAGCGATAGGCTAAACTGTATAGCCTAGGTGTGTAGTAGGCTTTGCCATCTAGGTTTGTGTAAGCGCACTCTGTGATGTTTGCACAGGTAAGTTGCCTAAAGATGCATTTCTGAAGGGAGGCATGACTGTACCACAAACTGTACCACAAAAATGCTTAAAACCATAGGAATGTATTCTCTCTCTCACACTTTGGAGCCTAGAAGTCTAAAATCAAGGTGTTTAGCAGTTCCATGCTCTCTCTGAAGCCTAGGGAATGTCAGTCCATTTTGTCTTGCTACAAAATGATACATGAAACTGGGTTATTTATAAAGAAAAGAGGTTTATTTGGTGCACAGTTCTGCAGGTGGTACAAGAAGCATGGCACCCACATCTGCATCTGAAATGAGGGCCTTGGCTGCTTCCACCGAAGGCAGAAGGTGAAAGGGAGCTTGTGTGTGTAGACATCACATGGGGAGAGGGGAAGCGAGAAGGAGAGATGTGGAAGGTTTCAGGCTCTTTTTAACAACCAATTCTTAAGGGAACTAATAGAGTACGGACTCACTCCTCTGCTCGTCCAGGGAGGTCGTTAATTTTTTCATGAAGGATTCTCTCCCAGGACTCAAACCCCTCCCACTAGGACCCACCTGCAACATTGGGATCAAATTTCAACATGAGGTCTGAGGGGATAAACATCCAAACTATAGCAAGGAGGATCCTTCCTTGCCCCTTTCAGCTTCTGATGGCTCCCAGCACTCCTTGGCCTTCCCTGGCTTGTCAGTGGATCACTGTGCCTCTGTTATCCTCTGGCATTCTCCATTTCTGAGTCCACACTTACCCCTTATTGAAGGACACCAGTTATTGAATTAGGGCCTGTGTGACTAATCAAAGATAATCATTCTGTATTCATTTCCTAGAGCTGCTGAAATAAAGTGCACAAGCTAGGTGGCTTACGACAGAAACTTATTTTCAGAGTTCTGAAGGCTGGAAGTCCAAAGTCTGGCAGAGTTGGTTCCTGCTGAGGGCTTTGGGGAAGAATCTCTTCTAGGCCTCGCTCCCAGCTTCTGGAAGTTTTCTGGCAATTTTTGGTGTTTCTAGCTTTGTACAAGCATCACCCTGACCTTTGTCATTATGTTCTCATGGCGTTCTTCCTGTGTGCATGTCTGTCTCTGTTTCCAAATTTCCCCGTTGTATAAGGACACAGTCCTGTTGAACTCAGGACTACTCTAATCCAGTGTGATTACTACTCATCTAAATCCATCACCTCTGCACAGACTCTATTTCCAAATAAGGTTGCATTTTGAGGTTCTGGGGCTGAGGACTCCAACATTTTTATTGGGGAAAACAGTTCAACCCCCAAGAGGAAGCACTGCTGTTTTTTAACCTCATGGTGGTCAGCGGGGGCAGTCAGTGGCCTGCCCAGGGGAACGTGACAGGGAGCAAAGAACTCAGAGGGGAAGCCTTTCCCCCAGCTCCTTTCCAATGCCAGCCTTTGCTCCAGGTCTTCACTCTGTTCCACACCACACATGCTTCCTCCCGCACCCAGCAGGTTAAATAAAAATAAATAAATACAATAATTATCTAAGTAAAAGTCATTTGTTTAAGGAAAGCTATTTATAGTGGAGTAATGACCAATCCTTTCTGGTTTACCAAGAAAATTAATGAGAATATATGCCTTAAAGTTAACCAAAAAAAAAAAAAAGAGAGAGAGAGAGATGTAAAATTGAATATTATTACCAGGGGCAAAAATTTTAAGTATGACACCCTGTTAGAATGTCAAGTTTCTTAAATGGTCACAGAACACGTCAACAAGGGCTGACTATGAATGTCCTGCAAGATTTCTTTGCTAGAAATAACATTTGCAAGGGCAGTTTCATAATGTGTAATATCTGCATTTGTTTAGTTGAAGGAACAGAAGCAGCATTTTCAACTTATTTCTCTGAGATTTCTTTCATGAGCTGTTAGCACTTGCATTTTTTTGGCCAGACACTAGAATAATTATAATAGTTAAACCTCTGGGTGGGTTGCAGGGGTGGAGTGTGTACAGTTGAGAAAACAAAAACTTACAATATGGAAGGAAAAAAAAGTGGGATGAACAGTTGGAAGGAAGGGCATGTGGTCTTTTGCGTCTGCATAATTTTCATTTTATTCTCTCAGTCTTGTGTCTTTCTTGTCACTTGCGTGGGCTCTCTAGCATTGGACCGGAGGAAGGAACCAGCATTTCATGCTAATTTACCATCTTTCTGGGGACTCAAAATCATTCCTGTAGAATTTTAGATACATTTTCCTCAACATTTTATTATGAAAATGTTGAAACTTACAGAAATGTGAAAGAATTTTACAGTGAACCTGAATATATGCAGGACCAAAATTCTGTAATTAATCATTTCCTAGATCTCTTCAGATTTTGTTAGTCTTCCCTTTAAGCTTCTTTTTTTTTTTTCTTGAGATGGCGTCTTGCTCTGTAGCCCAGGCTGGAGTGCAATGGTGTGATCTTGGCTCACTGCAACCTCCATCTCCTGGGTTCGAGTGATTCTCCTGCTTCCACCTCCTGAGCAACTGGGATTAGAGGTGCCGGCCACCATGCCTGGCTAATTTTTGTATATTTTAGTAAAGATGGGGTTTCTCCATGTTGGTCAGACTGGTCTCAAACTCCTGACCTCAGGTGATTCACCCTACTTCAGCCTCCCAAAGTGCTGGGGTTACAGGTGTGAGCCACCATGCCTGGCTCCCCCCTTAAGCTTTTACAAGTGTTTTGACAATATCTGAATTGACCCTTGATATGGTTTGGATCTGTGTCCCTGCCCAAGCTTATGTCAAATTGTTAATCCCCAATGTTGATGCGGGCTTGGTGGGAGGTGGTTGGATGGGGCAGTTTCTCATGAGTGGATTAGCACCTTCCCCTTGGTAATGCTCTTATTTTAGTGAGTGAGTACTCTAAAGATCTGGTTGTTTAAAAGTGTGTAGCACCTCCCTGCTCTCTCTCTCTTGCTCCTGCTCTGACTATGTAAGATGTACCTGCTTCCCCTTCGCTTCCACCATGATTGTAAGTTTCCTGAGGTTTCCCCCGAAGCAAAAGCTGCTATGCTTCCTATACAGCCTATAGAACCATGAGCCAATTAAACCTCTTGTCTTTATAAAGTATCAAGTCTCAGTTATTTCTTTATAGCAGTGTGAGAATGGGCTAATACAACACAATTTTTAGCTCATTTAATGAGTTATTCTCAGCATTCAAATTTATAGAAACAACTAATCTCCTTTTGCAGACATACTTATATGCCATTCAGTTGGCTTAGAAAACTAGTATTTCTGTACCAACAAAACTTTGGTATTTAAGCCTTGGAAATAGATGTGTCCTGCTTAGTATACTTGAGGGAGCTCTTTGGGATGCATTGTACTCTAAATCTGAGTCTTAGCTTCTGCAGAAGGCATGGGAGGCACTGACAATTCAGAGAGGTCAATACTGGAGTTTGGTTAAGAGAATTCTAGCACAATCCCATGGGTGGGACATCCAGTTCCAGTGATTCTGTGCTAAGTCCTATATCGTTTCTGGTCTTCCCTTCAGACTGAGATGTAGAAACTATGTGACTTTCCTGGTAAGGTTTGCTCCTGTGAGCAAGTGATCAGGCATATGTGCATGTGTGACCCACAAGTGTGTACACATGCACTGATACGTTACGGAGAGTCATGCCTTAATTGGTAGTTAGAAGGAAGGAAAGAAACCAACAAACAAAACTAAGCAGTATACCTCTTTGCCAGGCCAAAGGTACACTTCCATTCCTTTGCCAAACAATATGTTTAACACCTGGGCCTCAGGAGCCTGCTTGGAATGACATCATCTATACACCCGGCTCCCAAGTCAAGGGTTGGATACTTGCCTGACACCTGGCTGACTGCAACATACCACCAATGCAAGCACAGACACCTGCAATGTCCCCATGCAGAAGCTGTTATGAATAGCAAAGCTGGAAGCTTTCTAGCTTTGGCATTTTCACTGTCCAGACTCTACCTTCAGCAACAAAAAAAAACCTATTGGCAATTTGAAAAGAGCAGTTTATCCCCACATCACAAAGAGTACCACTGCCATTCAAGTCCTCCTCCTAATTTCCCACTTAACATTCACCTCCCGTTGAGCCATTACTGCTTCTGATTGGTTTTACTGGCCTTCAACTGCTCCTCCTGCTTCCTGTGCCTGCTGGATACCACTTCTGCAGGATGTGAGACCGTTGCAGAGCATTCTTCATGGTTTCCCACAGCCTCAAGAATAGAGTCCTCATTTCCTAGCATGGCATGCAAAGTGTTCAATGATCTTCCTCTAAAGTTCATGTCCAGCCTGACCTTGGACGACTTCCTCCCACCTCTACCTCCTGCACAGGCTGAGGCAGGCTTGTGTGAGCTGGCTCCCCAGTGTTTCCATCCCTCCAGCATTCTCTTTGCCATTATCATCCTGATATAATTCTTCAAGGGCCACAGCAAATGCCACTGTCCTCTGGCTGAAGGTAATGCCTCCTTTGTCTGTGCTCCAGGGTACATTATCCCTCCCTTGCCTCATCTTTCTAACCTACCTGTGTAATGGACATTTGTGTGGTGAATACTCCTATTTTAAGATCGGCTCCTCTGGGTGGAGACTGTGACCTTCTCATCTTTATTTTCTCCTGGGCACTTCCCTCAATGCCTTCCACATGGCCATTGCTGAGTTGTTAATTTGAATCACACACCACTGATTAAGGATGTTATCTCAAAGTGTTCTTAACTCCCAAGTCATTATGTGTCTGTAGGATAAGAGCTTCCACATTTAGGTGTAGAAAAAAATTATATTTATGAGACATTTGCAGAAATACTGCTAATCAGTAATTACGTTAGCTGGAAACCTGTCCAACTCCCTTCTTTGCATAGGGAAGCCAAGCCATAAAGCTCTTTTCAGAATGAATGTCTACTGGGGTAACTACAGCTATAATCTCTAAGTTGATAATACTATATCCAAATGACACCTTTGAGAGAAGAAGGCAGCAATGAGACTCTTGTTATACCTTGGAAGCTTCTGGATTTGCATACCATTTGAGATCTTTCACATTTGATTTTAAATGAAGTGTAGCATGCACCCCTGTTGTGTAATGGAAAGTAGTCTCATAGACAAGCCATTTATTATCATCAGATGCCAAATTGATGCAGGCGATTTTTTAGTTTGCATCCCTGAGATGAGCAGAAGGGCAAGAGAACTGTTTACAATTCTACTTCGTAAAGGAATTCCAGCATCTTCCCTGCACCAGAAGGCTTATCCAGGCTCCTGTGCTGAAGCCAGAGGCTTGAAAAGACGTTCAAATCCTTATGCTGCTTTCAGAGCCCTTGGGGTCCTACTGCCAGGATGTGCTATCATGATAATTGTGTAGAGAATCATTACAGCCAAAAATGTAGAATCTTCTGTAAAAGAGAACTCCAAGATTACTTATTTTTTTGTTGTTCTTGTTTTTGGAAATAGCTCATCATTATACACAGCACAAAATTTTCTGCATTGTCACTAAAATGATCATTCTTGGTAAGGAGAAATTACCTTCACCTTCTGTACTTTTGTGTTGACAGTTTATTACAAAACCCTATAAGGAGTGAAGAATGATTTATCTAAGACTTATTGTAAATATGACATCAGCAGTTAAAGTAGAAGAATCTTAAAAAGTTTGAGATGCTTCATTTGTATTCACTGGGCCATTTGGTTATCCACCAAATTTATCTTTCAACCAGCATTTATTGAATGCAGTTTTGTACTGGACTATAGGAAAAACAGAGTTGAATAAAACAATTTCCTCCCAAGGAAGTAATAATCCAGATGGAAGGATGTGACATGTTCCTGAAAAATGATAATAAAAGACAGAGCCAGATAAATATCATAAGGGATGTTTGGACCAAGTGCTATAAGACTTGCAGAAGCAAATGTTTTCCTCTAGCTAGGAAGGAAGGAACTCAGACTAAGCAGATACTATGTGCTAAAGAACCATGTAATCTGGGTCTTAAAAGATGGGAGCTATGCCGAGGTTAGGGGAAGGAAGACGGAAAGTATAGTCAGGGCAATGGAGTGAGCAAAAGTTTGGTCGAGGTGGGGATATGGAACAGGAAGTGGGCAGGCAGGCAGGGCATGGTGGCTCACACCTGTAATCCCAGCACTTTGGGAAGCTGAGGTGAGTGGATTGCTTGAGACCAAGAGTTTGAGATCAACCTAGGCAACACCGTGAGACCCCATCACTCCAAAAAAATTTTTAAAAAATTGGCTGGGTGTGGTGGTACATGTCTGTTGTCCCAGCTTCTTGAGAGGGAGGTTGAGGTTGCAGTGAGCTATGATCACCGCACTCCAGCCTGGGTGACGGAGTGAGACAGACCCTGTCTCAAACAAACAAACAAACAAACAAACAAAAAAAAACACCGTGAAAGTGCGGAGGCATTTCCAAAGATTAACAAGATGGAAAGGTTTAGACCAAACTGAAGAGGGCCTTGGATACCAATAAATTATTTGGACATTACTTTGTAGGAAATGAGATGCCAACACAGCTTTTTAAGTAAGAGAATGATGCAATCAAAATCACGTTTTAGGAAAATTAGTTTGAATGAATTCCGAGTTTGCTTAAAGCTCCTTCCTGAGGTAGCAGAAACTGAAAATGTGCTAAGAAAATACTAGAGAAATAAACAAAAAACTGAAAACAGATAAAGATGAAAGGAGAGCTCTCCAATGTGGAGAAGATGGTACAATTGAACGTAGTCCTTGCTCCCCAGATAGCCCCGTGTTGTTCCCTCCTGGTGCTTATCATTAGTGGGCCACTCTGCCTGTTTACATGTTTGTTTCTTAAGTTTGTCCCCGCCTCCTCACTAGAATAGACTCGCAGGGCTCTTGTCACAATTGTTCATCCTCTGTGCCAGGGATGGTGTTTCACATATAAGAAACAATTGTTAATTATATTTTGAATGAATAAAGATTACTAGAATGCAGGGAGAGGTTAAAAATACTCAGCTCCTAGTTTGATTTGATTTTTTCCCATAATAATGGATTTGGAGACTCATGTGGAGAAATATCAAATTCCTTTACAGAAGCTGTACTGATTTGAAAGGACTTACACATATTTATTCCTCCTAACAGCCACAGAAGGCGATCTGAAAGGTCATCATTCATTCACTTGACATTTATTGCACTTACTCTGGGCCAGATGTTATCCTGTGTGTTGTGTTTACAAAGATGCATTTGGGGCAATCCCTGTAACGAAAGGTCTCACAGTCTGATGAAGAAAATCAATGTATACAGAGAATTATAATACAATGTATCTGTATTAGTATTCTCAGAGAAATAGAATCAATAGGATGTATACAGCTATATATATATATATATATATGCGCACACACACAAACAGATTTATGATAAGAAATTGGCTCAAGTGATTATGGAGGCTGAGAAGTCCTAACATCTGCAGTTGGCAAGCTGGAGACCCAGGAGAGCCAATGTTTCAGTTTGAGCCTGCTGTATGTATTTATGGTATACAGCATGATGTTTTGAAGCATATATACTATGAGGCAGTAAAATCAAGCTAGTTAACATATGTATTAATTAGGGCTTAAAAATATCCTATTAGTCTACTTTGGGTCCAGTGCCCATCCTGACACCTTGTTGGCTAGCCCAACCCTTCACAAAGAATGCTAGAGGGTATTCTAGACAAGAGGATGGGCTAAGCAGGAGTCCTAGGAGTGTTTGCTACAAGAGTCTGACTTCTGGCCTGTCTAGGAGTGCAGGTTGCTTATATCTCTTAATGACTGAGTTTGTCAAAGTCTCATTATTGGTCCCCTGGGAACACAGCAGTTATGACTTTTCTCCCCACCATTTTCAGGGTCCTCAGGAAACCACAAGGGCCTACAGGATATCACATGCACCCTGCTAAATATTGCTGAGTTACAAAAGGAACAATTGCATAACCTCCACTCCCCCCAAATCTGCAGTCGAATCACTTTCAAGGCTGTTCTTGGTGTAGATTTTCAATTGGCATCTGAGAGGAGCATTAGTCATCTTAATAACGTGAATTAATTATCAGTCTGGCCTGCTGGACAATATTGCAGTCAAAACAACAGAGAAATGTTCCAGCCAGATTGAGAACGTACGAACATAACTTAACTCAGAAATATTGCAGCTGCATTCAACAAACATAAAAGAGACCTAGTAGTCATTTCTAAAATTTTTTGGCGGTTAAAGTGCTTTTGTCACAAAAGGGATGTCAGCAGTGTAATTTCAGAGTCAAACAACGAACAGAATTGCAGGAATTATGGACATTTTGTGATCGGCATACCTTCAGCAAAACGATAAAGTTGAAGTTATATTTTGTTGAACAAATTGAATTCTGTCCTGTGTGTTAATTTCTGAAGAATATAATTGTTATTAATAAGACATTAACAGTATGTAATTTCCTTTGACAATAACTTGTTCTCCTCATAAAAATGCGTGATCAGAACAATTAGAAACTGCGTTAGATTCTATGGTCTAACAGCATGCAGCGTTTTCCCCATTTCTGACACATTTGATGCTGTTGAAAATGTGCCCAATCCTTTATTTTTTCTAATTTGTTTCAAGTGTTGTTGAGGTAGAAGGCAGGACTCTACTCCAGGGACAGGGCTTGGACTCTGGACCAGATTGAGGCCTAACTGAAACGGTGAAGAGGTAAAAGCACCTCTCCATAAGGCAGGCCCACCAGTGCCATGTCAGTTACCATTGCCATGACAACACCATGAAGATACTGACTGTTTCCATGGCAACGCCACAAGGACCTAGAAGTTACCACCCTTTTTCTAGAAATTTTTGTATAATCTTCCGCTTAATTTGCATGTAATTGAAAGTAGGTAACAATGTGACTGTGACTGCAGACCTGCCCTGGGCTGCTGCTCGGGACAGCCTGTCTATGGGGTTGCCCTGCTCTGAAAGGAGCAGCGCCTCTGCTGCTGCTGTGCATGGCTGCCTCAGTAAAAGTTGCTGTTTACACCACTGTCTGCCTTCGAATTATTTCCTAGGCAAAGCCAAGGTCTCTTCTGGGTCAGCCCCAATTTTGGGCTCACCTGTCCTGCATCATTATGGGAGCCAAAAACTGCCCCTTTGGTTTTTTTTTTTTTTTTTTGAGATGGAGTTTCACTCTTGTTGCCCAGGCTGGACTACAGTGGTGCTATCTCAGCTCACTGCAACCTCTGCCTCCTGGGTTCAAGCAATTCTCCTGCCTCAGCCTCCCAAGCAGCTGGGATTGCAGGTGTGCAGCACCATGCCCGCTAATTTTTTTATTTTTAGTAGAGATGGGGTTTCACCATGTTGGTCAGACTGGTCTCGAACTCCTGACCTCAGGTGAGCCACCTGCCTCAGCCTCCCAAAGTGCTGGGATTACAGGCATGAGCCACCCATTTCCAGCCCCTTTGTTCTTTTTGAAGATTTCACAACAACATGCTTTTGGAACAATTATGCAACTTTAGAATACAGTGTTCTCCTAATTGTTAACCAGATTGTAAAGCCTAATAGAAAAGAAGAAGAGAGGCCATCATCCACTGTGCGCTGCCAGGCCCTGTGTCAGCACTTTCATATCCCACGATCATCTCCGTTTATTCTCACAGCAGCCCTGGGTCACATGAGGCAACTGAAGGTCACCTAGTGACAGAAGTCTTGTGTGACACTCAAGGTATCTGATCCCCAAGTCCAGCTCTGTCTTCCAGTTCCCCCTAGAGCTACAATTGATCACATAGCAGCTGAAGTCTTTCTTAGGTGTCTATTCATTCTCAAACCTGAACCACAAATGCTATCTATGAGTCTGGAAGAAAGGGCATTCTGCTGTCTCCCCAGGCCCACACACTCCTCAGAGGGTTCACGCCGTAGCAAGCACCTAATCTAAGCTGCGGTCCTTCTCCAGGTAACAGAGCTGCCACTCAGTATTGGGTGTGTGAGTAGAGCTCTTTGGTGATACTTCAGGACTCAGCATAGCAGTGGGGGTTTCTTGACACTGGGAGTGCAACCTGTACCCCACTAACTAAGGAAATACTTTTCTCTCACTAGGAGTCTCAGGTTTGCTGTCTCTGAGGGAGACGTGCTGACCTTAGGAGTTAACTCATTAAGGGTCTGGGGAAACTGTTCATCGTGAAAGTATAGAAAAGGAAGCTGCCATGAAGGGTCAGCATTTGGAGCTGCCCCCAGGATAGGAACCCATCCATCCATCCCTCCCCCATCCCCTCGCTCTGCCCCACCCCTGCAGGGCACTGAGACTGACAGCTGCAGGCGTCTATGTCATACCCTCAGTGTCCAGGGGAAGGGTCCATGGAGTGGGATCTTGCTGAGGAAACGGATTGAATTTCCTCAGTGGAGAACTGAAGTTCTTGTGCTTAAACACTAGGTAACAGAGGTCTTCAAGAGCAGGTGAGCCATCTGGGTGGTGTGTGTGTGACCCTAAATAAGTGTCCATTTCTTATGAGCGCCCAGTGTCACTTCTCATTGTACTTTGCCTTTGAAACTACCGTTATCCTCATGGACAAGGTCTGCCTCTCCCCGCACAGTTTGGGGCCTTCCCCTCTTGAGAGCTGAGACACAGAGTGGCCGGGGGCACCGGGACCTGCTCCTCCACCCTGAGGCCTCCTGGACTCAAGTGGAGAGTGGCATCAGGCTGTGGGTGGTCCTGGCCTCCCAGATCCAGTCGGTGCTGAGGATGTGAGACAGTAACCTCAGGGAGGTTTTTCTGGTGGTGGCAAGACCCCATTCTGCATCGGCAGAGATATCAGAAGGCCATGCCTCCCTTCCTGAGCCCCAGAGATGAGGGAGCTTTCTCCTTGGCAGAAGAGAAAGGAGCAGCACAGGCAAGCTTCTGGCTCTGTGTTCACGGAACCTCCCCGAGGGGAAAGCAGCGCTCTGCAGGCTCGGTGTTACCACAAGCAGTTTGCACTTTCTACATAAAGCAGGGGCCTGGAATAGGACCGCACACAAGAAGGGCATGGTGTAGGTCTAGAATTGTCCTGGGAATTGATGACCTAATTGCCCCCATGGCTTGGCAGGTCTGTTCCTAAAGGGGACACCAATACCATCAAACTTAATAATCCACAGAACGATTTTTAAAAACATTCTTATTCACTTAAAAACTCAGCTTTCCCATGGCAATTACCATCTTGATAATGTAACATAATGAATGTATGTGGTATCAAAACAATATAATATCTTGATCATATATTTATCATCTTCATAATGTAACATTATGTCTAGTGGTAAAAATAATGGTAAAAAAAAATTTTACCATTATGTCTAGTGGTAAAAAATAAAACACTCATACACAGTAGTTTATGTGTGTGATGATAAAGGACTTCCCAATGTCATTTCCATGGGGTCAACTACATACCCATGCCTGTGGACTCAGGACAGCAGAGGCTGCTCACTGCAAATGAAAGAGAAACTGTGGCCTGTGGGGGTCCAGGACAAAGCCTTGGAGAAGTTCATTGTCGTTCTGTGTACCCTCTGATGTCCAGGCACAGGAGCCCTTCAGCTCTGACGTGCAGGTCTGAGGAAGGCTCCTCAGCACCAAGGTGTTTGGGTGAACTCAGTTTCTAGGTGTATTCTCTTCAGAAATGATGCATGTCAAAATGACAGCTAACTAACCTGAGAAAAGTGATCTTGATAGTAAAGAGGAATGGAAATCCAACACAAACTCTGCTGGGGAGACACAGAAACCCTAAGGGTGAGGAAGAGAGGCATGGAGGAATTGCTGAGTGGTGACCAGCCTGCCTTGAGCTGGTGTGCTGGGGCTGGGACTGGGGCTGGGGCTGGAGTCTGGAGGTGATGGAGCCACCTGAGGCTTTGAAGCTGCCAGATTTGTGTGTGGGGAAAATGACTCCTTCAGCGGCGTTGAGGGGTGGATTGAGGGAAGAGCAAGTGCAGAACAGGAACAAGCTGGCAGGCTGTAGTCCTGTTACAAATTGAGTGGAAGAAACCATTTGGGAGATATTTTAGAGGTAGAATCGACAGAATTTTTAACTGACTTCTGATTACTTCACACATGCTGTTCCCCGCCGACCCCCACCCTTGGAGCCTCCCACCTCTGTGTTAGAGTTTTCCGTTTTCCTTCAGACCTTACTCCCCGCTCTTTCTGACACCCCCCACCCTGGCTGCACCACAGCCTGGCCTCAATTTGCATCTTGTGCTCTGCTTTTGTGCCATTTCTTAGGATGACTTTTGTGTACATTTTGATGGAATTTCCATCTTCCCCATGAGAATATGAGTTGGCAACAAGGTCTGTGTTTACAGAGAGTTGTCCGCTGCTTTATGCCCAAGGCCTGGCACACAGCACATAGCGCAAGTGTGCAGGGGACAGGGGCAGGAGAGTCACGGGGTCTTCGGGTCTCCAGCATGGGTCATCACAGAACGAGCATAGGTATGTGTCAAACAGCATAGGTCTGTAGAACGGGGTGCAGGTTTGTGAGGAGAGACTAGGGCTGGGGTTTCAGACATGTCAGTTTTGGGGTGGTGCCTGTGGGACATGCAAGTGGCAATGTCTCCTGGGCGATAGATTCACCGGCTGCAGCACAGAGAGAACTGGAGCCTAAAGACATAGACTTGGAAGCGCTCTGGCACTCTGCATATTGACACCGAGATTACCGTGTCAGTCTAGTCAGAGAGAGAGTATTTTACAACTTTGGCAGGTTACTTAACCTCTTTAACTTTGAGTTTCCTCATTTGTCAGTCAGGGCCAACAATACCCACCTCAGGCTACTGTGGTTATTAAGCATCCGCAAAGACTGATGTCTGCAAGGAACTTAGCCCAATTTCTAGCACACAGCACGCAAATAATAAATAGTGGCTGAAAGAAGAGAACGAAAGCAGAACCTGGGGAAAATATTTAATGGATTGACGAGGCGGTGGTGGGGAGAGTCTAAGAAATGAAATAAAAACCTACAAGGAAAGAGAGCAAAAAGTAAGTTCCTTTTCTTCTTAAAAACAATATGGAAAATGCAACTTAATTCTAAAATTATAGTTGTCACATTCTCTAAGATAATAACTCTGTGGAATCTAAATATTTAAACTTTTAAGACATTTTCTTATTTCTGGTCACTTATTTTTATCTCAAATAAGTAAAACTAAATAAACATTTTCAATGAAGTTATTTTAATAAATTCTGTTTTTATAGCATGTCACATTATAAATGATGTTTGCTTAGACCTGTTCCTTCTTTGATGATATTTGCTTCTCTTTGGTGCCAAGTGACTTTTCACCTATAATATCTGTTGTGGGTTAGAAATATTTTCTTTAATTAAAAATTTAGGGTTGGGCATGGTGGCTCACACTTGGAATCCCAGAACTTTGGGAGGTCAAGGCTGGCGGATCACCTGAAGTCAGGAGTTAGAGACCAGCCTGGCCACATGGTGAAACCCCATCTAAAAACAATACAAAAGGTCAAGAGATCGAGACCATCCTGGTCAACATGGTGAAACCCCATCTCCACTAAAAATACAAAAAATTAGCTGGGCATGGTGGCGCATGCCTGTAATCCCAGCTACTCAGGAGGCTGAGGCAGGAGATTTGCCTGAACCCAGGAGGCGGAGGTTGCGGTGAGCCGAGATCGCTCCATTGCACTCCAGCCTGGGTAACAAGAGCGAAACTCCACCTCAAAAAAAAAAAAAAGAAAAACAATACAAAAATAAGCTGGTTGTGGTGGCGGGTGCCTGTAATCCCAGCTACTCAGGAGGTTGAGGCAGGAGAATTGCTTGAACCTGGGAGATGGAGGCTGCAGTGAGCCAAGATTGCACCACTGCACTCCAGCCTGGGTGACAGAGTGAGATTTTGTCTCGAGAAAAAAAAAAAAAAAACTTGTGTGGAAGAGAAATTTGAGAATTAGTTTCTCTTAACTGAAATTTATAGTATAAAATAATTGCATCTGAAGTTTTATCAGGTTGAAATTTATTTTCGCAATTAGTGGTTGGCTCAAGAAGTGATTTACAGTTTCCTATAAACATAGGTAACAAAGATGAGTGGCAGGTACAAATGCCCTAGAAATGTCATCACCAATCCAGGTGATTTTAAATCAATGGATTGTGAAATTCTCCTGTCAGGGAAATTGATTATGACTCTTTAGGCCCTATGACAAAATCATTCCTGTCATCCATATATTAAAAATATTCTTTCCATCACGTAGTTTTCATAGTAGCTTTGTTCATTTAACCTTGACTGTCAGATGGTGTTATGTACGAGGTGATTCCGCAGGCATGGCAGCCGAGCACAGAACGTGGGCATCGCACCCTCACGAGGAAAGCTCTAACCCTCATTAGTGAAAGGAAAATTAAAACAACCACGAGAATCCATTTGTCATCTGCCAAATTGGAAGGGAGTAATAAAAAGTACTTGGGTGTTGCTAGATCATGTGTGAAGAGAGTGGAGTGCTGGTTCCCAGCTGTGGGGACAGTAATTGGACGGTTTTTGTTGAGAGCAATTTGGCCAGAACCATAAAAATATGTAATGCTTTAATGCTCCAATAACATGCCCAGAATTCATCCAAAGGATGTAGTGGGATGTTTGTGCACAGATTTGTGTTGACAAAAGCTCACTGCAGGTCTCATGTATAAGGAAAATGGAGAAGCCAACAATTGCCCAGCAATATGGAACCCTTCCATGAGCTATGGTAACTCCAGATGAGTAGATACCTTGTGGCCACTAAGAAGTCATGTTACAGAAGAATGTGAATATTTACTAAAAGCAAAAAGTGATTCGAAATAAGAAAAGCCGAGTACAAAATAGTTTTGAGTATGCATAGAAACATACATTTGTGTATACAGAGATTATCTTTGAGGATGAAGCCTTAGTTATCTACTAGTTTTAGTTATTTATTGCTATGTAACAAACTACTGCAAAATGTAGTTACTTGAAACAACAGAAATCTATTATTTCTCATGAGACTGTGGCTTGACTAGGCTCTGGCGGTGGCTGGGGGTGGGGTCCCTCTACTCCAGGGGCTTGGCTGGGGTCCGTGACTGTGTCATAGTCAACTGGGGTGGGGCTGGGCTATTGGATTCAAGAAGGCTTCACTCACAGGTCTAGGGCTTCTGTTTTCTTTTCTGTCCCTCTCCACGTGGGTTGCTGAGATTTCCTAACAGCAAGGTGGTCTTGGGTAGTCAGAGTTCTTAGGTGTCACCTGGCTTTCTCCTGAGAAAAGACAGAAGCTGCCAGATCTCTCAAAGGCCAGACTGAAGCTGTGATAGCATCACTTCTGCCACTTTCCATCAGTCAAGATGAGCCACAGGCCAGATGCCAGGGAAAGGCAGAGGATTTGCACCTTCAGGGAGAGAAGCAGTTGATAGCAGGCATCTTTGCAGATGCTCAAGTGCAACCTACATCAGAATTTTAAAAGCGGTTCTCTTTGGGTGGTGTAATTGCAAATTTATGTTATTTTCCTCTTTGCTATCTGTCTCCTTAAAATTGTTTACACTGCATTTCTGCTTCATCATCATCAAAAACAAAACGAAACAGACCGCAAACCTTCACTACACCAAATTATAACTGCATATATGAGGACATCATAATAGGATTTGAATTCCAACTTTATTATTTTCTGTGCATTTGGTTACTTACATTTGCTGTTAGAGTGCCTTCATATATTAAGTGAGGGTAATCAAAATAAGGCAAGGTCTATAAAGTGACCAGCATGATGCCCACCTAGGAGGTGTTCAAGAAAAATGTCTTTTTCACAGGCCATCTTTCCTTAGAGCTTTGATATGCAGTTGATATAGCATGACCTTGTTTATAGTTTTGTGGTTTTTTGAGTTTTGTGATATTGCACATAATTTTATTTATGATATTGTATCAGTTGTCTCAATTCAGCAGATTTCTTTGCTCAAACAGAAAAATATTCTTTGGTCATATGATATTTCTTGGTAAGAGAGAAATTCTTCAATCTCCATCATTAGGTGGTATTTACTTAGGGATATGTAGGCTTGTCCAGAGAACCAACATTTCCTCTTACAGGTATTAACTGCAGAAAGCTGGGCTGCTCGGCACACAGTGTGAATTGTACAGGTCCTCATGTGTATAGGTCATGTCCAGGTTTGGGACTCAGAAGACTCAGTTTTTAATTTTGGTTCTGTAGCTGAATAGTTATATGGTTTTAGGAATGGCATTTTCTTGGTTTCATTTTTGTAATATTTAAGATGAGAGAGATCAGACTAGGGTGATTCCTAAAGCTTCTTTCATCTCTAAAATATTGATCCTACAAGTTTAAGTTCATGTCAAGAAGACTAGATGAAGTGTGTAATAACTCTGTTTCTTATGAGAGAGAATTGAAGGCTAATTCTTAGCGAGGAAACTGGTATCGTTTAATGGATGAGGCGGCCATAGGGCTTTGGATGTTTTGTTTCTATTTTAAATATTACCACTGATCTGCAGGTTGACCTGTGGGAAATTAAATCCTATCTATTTGCTTCAGTTCACTTAAGGATCTAAGAGCAATTTTTCTTCTTACCTCAAAAGGTTGTTATGAGATGATTGTATCCAAAGAATGACATTGTCCAAAAAGGATGACATTTATAATGGCTGTATAATAATTTTTTACTATTAATGAAGAATCACTAGAAAAATGACCCAATATTATAGCCATAAACATGAATTGACACTCACCAGCAATCTAGAGCTATGCTGGCATAGTGCCTTTTTCCCACAAAATCTCTAACTCAGGAATGCATCTTGTAATTGTGACTGCTACACTGAACTTAAAATTTTGCATAAAAATAAACACTCTGGGGAACACTGGGAGTGGACAATGTTGGAAAGGCTTTTAATAACTCCTATTTGGAATCCTGCTCATCTCATAAGCTACAACTTTTGAGATATAAGATATCAACGTCAAATCATGTTGCCTGATTTTTTTTTCAAGCTGATTTTTAAAAAAGTTTAAAGGTTGAAAAATCAATGTCAAAAGACACAATGGATAATAATATGACCACACACAGTGGTCATATCAAATGAAAATCAGTCAATGAATCTATCAAATGAGTTATAATTTCACACCCAGAAGATTAGTAAAAATAATAAAGTCTGATGATACCAAGTTTCAGAAGGTGTAAGGAGCAGAGGGAATCATTTATACACTGATCGTGGCTGTATATATTGAACACCCACTTTCCAAAACAATTTGCATCTAGTCGTGGGCATCACAGAGATGCTCATATGTACACACCATGAGGCATATATTACTATGTCCATAGCAGTATCATTGAACACTGCAAAACAGGAAACAACCCACCAGCAACAGAATGGACAAATAGACTTCATTGTACTCAGATAGCAGCAAGAATGAGCTCCAGGTACACATGCCAACCTGAAGATTCTCACGGGATTATTGTATTTTCTAAGGCTGCCCTGACGAGTACCACAGACTGTTGGCTTAAATGACAGAAATCTATCGTCTAACAGTTCCAAAGGTTACAAGTCTGAGATCAAGGTATGAGCAGGGTTGGTTTCTTGTAAGGCTGTGAGGGAAGACTGTTTCAGGCCTCTCACTTTGGCATGGCTGTTCATGTTGTCTTCCCTCTATGTCTATCTTGGTGTTCAATTTTTCCCTTTTTATAAAGGACACTAGGAATATTGAATTAGAGCCTATGCTAATAATCCCATTTTAACTTGAAAATGTAATGGATGTCCTAGGTTCTTGGCCACCCCTTCCCCAGGAATGGGGACAGTGCCTACAATGATGCACCCCACCATGTGGGGTGGCTACAGCAGGTGGAGGGTACCATGCAGGATGGGGAGAGTGCCTGGGGCAGCCCCTGCCTCACTCTTGCTAGGGAAGATGCTTCCTTCCTGGGGAAGATGCAGAGGGTGGCTGAGAGAGAATCTCCACACAGAACCACAGTATCAAGGGGTTGGTCCAGGTGGAAAATAGAGCATAGGTGACCCCACTGGAGGGAGATGGGGCCCCATGAGAACCTTCTTGGTGGCAGTGAACCAGCAGGCTGGTGGAGGCCTGCAGGCATGGGCTTCTACCTTCCCAGCCCCAGACACTCCTACATTTGAAAATGACCAGGATACAAAGTAGGATGGAGAAAACCTGTAAGCTAGGTTTTTGCCTAAGACTAGCATGAAGCAAAAGCAGGGGGAGTATTCAAGCAAAATTTGAGGTGTTGTGCTAGTTAGCATGATACTCTATGCTGCAACAAATAAACCCTCACGTTCAAAAGGTTAACACAATAGGTCTTACTTCTTTGATCCCACCATACCTCCGTGTGTGTGCTGTGGGGCCGTAGTTGCCTTTCTCCCACATGGTGTTCCAGGGACCCAAGCTCCTTCCCTCTGAGACCTGTCTCCAGCCAGCAGAACGGAAGAGAGGGTGGACTTCTGAGAACCCCAGCCTAGAGGTGACACATTTCTTCCTCTCACATTTAAGGGCAAGACCATGAGTCACATGGCTGCACCTAATGCTGTGGGGGTTGTCAGCAGGAAAAGCGGTCCTTGTCACCTCCTTAATACAACTGCACACTAAGGACAGGAAACAGGAATTTGTGATAGGCAGCTGTCTCTGTCCTAGACATCCTTAACTGAGATCAAGACATGGCTCTCAGCTTTATTCTCTGCTCTGCAGCCTGATGATGTTTAGGTCAGAAAGAGAGAAATAAAGTTGTAATTTTTTACTTCCAAATGGTAGCTAATAAATCATATCCCACTATAGTAAAATAGCTAAATTCTTGAATTTTCCTTAATCAAGGATGTCTCAGTTTGCATATTATGGGCTGTATTAAACTTCTTTTCACAATCAAATTGAATCACTTATGAAAGTAGTATCTGTGTTATTTTACTTGCGCATGCAGGAAAGAAAACATTCCATACTATATCTTTGTAGAAGTATTTGACCCAGTATGAACTTAATTTATGCACTTAGTCTCTTGTATACCCAAGGGTTCTACTGGGCCATTGGCTCTATCCTCTAGGGCAATACTTTTTCAAACTAATGCTTGTGACTCGTTGTTGGGTCATTGATATGGCCTGGCTATGTCCCCACCCATCTCTCTTGAATTGTAGCTCCCACGATTCCCATATGTTGTGGGAGGGACCCGGTGGGAGGTAATTGAATCATGGGGGTGAGTAGTGTTTTTGGGATAGTGAATAAGTCTCATGAGATCTGATGGTTTTATACAGGGCAGTTGCCCTGCACAAGCTCTCTCTTTGCCTGTGGCCATCCATGTAAGGTGTGACTTGCTCCTCCATGCCTTCTGCCATGATTGTGGGGCTTCCCCAGCCATGTGGAACTGTAAATCCATTAAACCTCTTTTTCTTCCCAGTCTCAGGTATGTCTTTATCAGCAGCATGAAAACAGACTAATGCAGTCATGAAGCTAATTTATTATGTTATAATCAGCCTATTTTAAATAATGAAATAAAATTAAAGCTATCAGAAAGTATCCGTAAAAAATGTGAATAATTATTTGTGTGTGTGTGTATGTGTGTGTGTGTGTGTGTCTCCGTACTGGGTTGTAGTATATTAATGAAATGTATTTCTTATGGTAAAAAATAAAATTGAAGCCACTCATCTAGGGAAGAGTCCAGGGCTGTTTCTCTCTCCCCACCTATAAAACATGAGGCCACCTGGCAGAGGTGAAGGGCGTGGTAAGTCCACTTTGTGGGGTCCCCTTTAGATCTCTTTTCTTTGCTCTTCCTTTCAGAGAAGCCAGAGTGGTGAGACAGCCCTTCCCACATCTCCCGGTCTTGAAAGTCAGGTAGGAACCTATTGAAGCTAAAAGGGAGGAGGCACGTGGTAGGCCTCACTTTCATCCAGGGGGGCATATGGGGCCCTGCATCTCTTATGGGACCCTCTGGCTTTACCAGGATGGGAGAATTGAGAGGCACTTGGGCCACAGTTCCAGCCAGTAAAGGTTGTGTTTAACCTGAAGGGCCCTCTGGTGTTCTCAGGAGTCTGTGGCAATGGTAATACTTGGTCTTGGATTTGGGACATCAAGGGCATATCTAGGTAAGACTTTTTATCAGTACACAGCTTTTAAAAGTATGGTTTTCTGTCTGGCAGTTTGCTTTCTCCCAGTTTTGGAAATCGTACTTACCACCTGTTTCCAATCCAGAGCAGAATCAAGGGGTGGCCTGTCTCATGCTGATTGTTAGGGTAGGGGCTGGGCACAGGAGGGGATTAGGATGCTCAGGTGATTGTTTTCTGTCTTGTGGAAATAAATAAAGATCACCCAAATGAGAACAAGCAGGCAGTTAATTCAGAGCTTGCCATAGCAAGGGAGTCAATTTCCATTCCTAGTGTTTGGCAGACACTCAAAGCAGTCAGGAGGCTGCTAAAGTTTTATAGCGGAAAAGGGGGAAGCTTCATGGGTACCCTGGTTGGAGAGCGTTGGCCTGGGGAAGCTGAAGGCAGGTAACAAGCAGCAGGGCCATCTTATTTGTGATGTTTGGGAGCATACTTGGTTTTCTCTGATTGGTTTTAAGTTGTAGGAGGAACAAAAATAAATAAATAAGTAATAGGGCAGTTGGCAGCTATTATCCAAGTCTTGCTCTTTCTGAGCTGATTACTACAGAGGGTGTGGTCAGACAACTATTGTCATTGTTCACTGAAGAATCATGAGGGTCAGACATTTGGAAAGGAGAGTTTACTTCTCGTAAAGGGCTGAGGGCTGGGAAATCTAAGGTATTTCCTTATAGCAGTGTGAGAACAGACTAATACAATGTCTGTCAAATGGAAACAAACTTGTTGAGAAGCCTACATTTGGAACTGTACTAGTTACAAAGGCTCCTCTCATCAGTAGCATCAAGGAGAGAACTCAACCCTTGAGGAAGGACTTGGAAAAGATGTCTATGCTTGGAGCGGGAACACTGGGTGAGCAGAGCCAGCACCGTCTACTGATCAGCTTCATTCTCTTGGTCATGGATCCGTTCTGAGTGCTGGAGCCTTGCAAGACTGCACTGAACAGCAGGCCACAGCCTTTACTGCTTTCTTCACTCAGTCGATTCTTTTTATGCTTTTTCGTGGAGGACAGTGCCAGCCCAGTAGAAATGTTGGAAAATAAGTAGAAATCAAGAAAGCTTAGGAGAGGGGTATAACTGCCCAGTGGGTTCATCTTGCCTGCTGCTTAGGCAGATACAATTTAACAAGACAATGGAATTGCAATAAAGAAAGAGTTTAATACCCATAGAGCTGGCGCAACAGGAGACAAGAGTTTTATTATTACTCAGATCAGTCTCCCTGAAAATATGGATGGCAAGGTTTTTTAAAGATAGTTTGGCAGACAGGGGGCTAGGGTGATGCTGATTGGTTGGGGATGCAATCATAGGGACGTGGAAATGGTCCTCATGGGCTGAGCTGGCTTCTGAGTGGGGGCAACAGGAGCAGTGGAGTCATGAGTCATGGATCTGTGTGGAGTCGTCTGGTCATCAGAATGCAAAAGTCTGAAAAGACATCTAAAAAGGCCAGTTTTAAGTTCTACAATAGTGATGTTATTTACAGGAGTAATTGGGGAAGTTACAAATCTTGTGACCTCCAGAACACTGGCTGATAATTGTTTAACTACACCCACATCTTAGCAGAATTCAGGCCTCTCTCATAATCCTAACCTCATAGACTTTATTAGTTTTATAAAGGCAGTTTAGTTTTGGGAGAAGCTCTTGTCATCTAAACTAAATTTCTCCTAAAGTTAGCTTGGCCTACACCCAGAAATGACCAAAGTTAGTTTGGCCCACAGCCAGGAATGACCCAGGCAGTTAGGAGGTTAAAAGCAAGATGGAGTCGATTAGGTCAGATCTCTTTCACTGTCATAATTTTCTCGATGTTATACATTTGTTGCAAAGGTGATCTTGGGTGGGGAGGGGAGCACAGTGGGTAGGGGTGTGCCAAACACCTCTAGTTTGCTCTAGATTTAATAATCACTCAGTTTTGAACATGCAGATGTCTCTTAGACAATAATGCTTTTTTTTTCTTGGAAAGTTTTTTATTTGCCAAGTCATGTATATTCTCATTCAATATAGTTAAAGAATAAATTTGCTTTGGATGCAGCAGTTATATTTCAGGAAAGAAAACTCTTTGTGAGCTGTGGAAAGAAGAAAAATCTAAGAACTATTGTAGAAGAAAATAAAGAAATCATATTCTTTGTTTTAAGCTAAAGGAGAAAATTGATGTTTTAAACATATGTAGTGCTGAAAATCATTGTGTTTTGAAATGAATCACTGTATGATTTAATTGTTACTAATCTAGAACAGAATACATTTTGAAAGCCTCGCTGCTGCTGACTTTGTTTAGTTTAGGATTTAGTACCTTTTATTATCCTTAGAGAGTAGGAAGTCTGAATAAATTACCTCTAGATTTCAGGCCTCTGCTTTCTAACTCGTTTTGCTTCTTTTTAATTGCCCTTAGAAGAAAGATGAATAAGTTATTTGGATGCTTTACATTGTATAGAGCACATGTTTCCTTCACAGAACCTAGGTCCCTTGTGAAATTGTACTGTGTGTGTTAATGATGAAATTCCAGTGCATTTCATATTTGCATCACCTGTCAAAAACTGTACATGATCGAGTTCCCATCAAAGCATAGTCAGTCAATAAATATTGCTGAACAGCTCACTTACTCACTTAATGCACTTAAAAATAAGTTCAGTCTGTTGGCAGTTTTGGTTAAATTCCCTAGAAGAGGCAATGTAGCTGGAGTTTTATGTATGCAGGGATCAAGATTCATGGAGTGAGTCTTTATGCTGCTGGCAGAAGACAAATGTTTTTGTAGGGTGTTTTGAGGAGTGCCAGAAAGCTTCAACCCAATGCCTACAATCCTGACATTATACTGTGAGGTAATTTTTTCTTAGAGTAGGGTACATTCTGCATTAAAGGACACATATATCCGTTAGGTGGCCGACTGCTTTGCTATTAGCAGTAGTAACATCTTTGTGTGAATTTGTTGTTTAAATTCTTTATGATACATCGTGAGGGTAGGTTGTGATGAGTGAGGAGACACAGGATCAGGACAGGGGGCACTGTGTGTAGGACAGCTGGTAGTTCACAATCCGAACTGGTCTGTCTGGGGGACTTAGTGTGTTGGTGGCAGCGTTTATGTTATCTGGCAACAGCAGACATCAGCCACGATTGTCTGCTCAGCAGTTTGCTGAGGTGAGGGTGAGCATTGTCTCACGTTACACTTTTTCAGTCTCACATTTATTTCAGGCTATATTTTGGGGAGTGGAGATGGGAAATGGATGAACATCTGTGTGGGATTTATGGTCCGTGTATTACACAGGGGGCTGGGTGGCCGTTAGGGTCCTGGCATGAACAGCTTGTCTGCATGGGTGGGGCCCAGAGCTCCCATCAAGAGGGTTCCACCCCACACCGTGATGTTCTCAGTGTCCCTCTACTCTGTTTCCTGTTCCTTCACTGATGAGATCTTGTCCCGTATTTCCATACATCTTCATCTCTGGGCCCCTCCCACTAGAATGGATCAGGGACTTTGTGCACAGTTTGCTTTTGGACCTTGACCCCAGGAAAGTGCTGGGTCCATGGTGCTGAGTCCAGGTTGTGGAAAGAATCTTCCACTCAGTTGGTGGAGTCAAATAATCTCTAGGAAGGAGGCTGGGGCCTGGTGAAGGTGGCGGGAGGGGAGCTGTGGGAGTCACAGACTGGAATTGCTTGATCTGTGCTAACCAGTCAGGAGCTCACCCTGACTTCAGTCTTAACCATGACGGTGGTGATGGCCTCCCCTGGAACGGCAGCCCCCAGAGGGACAGGGTAGAAGAGCTGTAGCTGCATCTTGTGACTCCAGTTTTCACCTTAGAAGGAGGATGCCTGCCTTGGCTTATTTATTTTTTATTTTAATTAATTAATTAATTAATTATATTGTGGTTGGAGCATAACATGAAATCTACGCTCTTATCAAATTTTTAAGTGTGTTGCTTTTAATAGAAACTCCCTAACATTCCTTAAATAAGTGATATTTTTGTGAACAATCAGCTTTATGAGCCCTCTTTCTAGAAAATAACACTGGGATTGCAAGAGGTAGCTTGCTGCTTACAGGCGGGCTCTGTGACAAGATGGGCTCCTATAGGAAGGGAAGCTCCATCAGCTTAGAGTTTGAAGCCTCACTGAGATTCGATCATTAGACTCTTGGTCTCAACTTAACACCTATAAGTAGAGAAGAAAAGCATGATGAGGAAATTTTGCAGTGAATCTTTGTTAATGTTAGGACAGCAGTCTTATCTCTGTTCCCTCAAAAGCGTCCATGTGGAAAGGGAGTCTTTTATAAAGTATATGTTCACTGGGCAGGCATGAACTGCCTAAACCCGTTGCTGCAGATTCTTTGGTGGATGAGGAAATCTTCAAACTTCCGGCCCTGTTCCAAATAACTTTGGAGCATCCTTCGCTTGGGACAGGGAGACTTTATACATGTCAGAGTTAATGTTGGTGGCTTATTGACTGAGTGTGTCAGATCTTGTCAGCATGTGGCCTAAACCACTACTCCCAGGAGCTGGTGAGCCTCCTGTTTCAGCTTAAGAGTAGTTTCTAAGACAAGTTAAAACCCTTTTAGGCCAGAATTTGTTGTTAAATTACTGACACCACTTAATTCAAACTAGCATAATTGGTGGCTCTGCAATTATCTCCTCCACATCAGAAGACAGACTGCAGTAACAACCGTGTTCGCCTTCATAATGAGTGCTTTATAGAGGTGGTGGGAGGCAAGAGCTTGGATTATTTATGAAGTTTCTTGATTGACTCTTACATTTATTCTCAAGTGACAATCCCAGCTATGTGCCGAGACAGCCAGATGACTATTTCAGGGAACACCTTATTTTTGGAAATGTTATTTTTTTTTCTAAAAGGGTAAGAGACTTTAGTGACTTTTTTTTTGTTGTTGTTCCTAGAGAACTTTGTCAGTTTGATGATGGCTTGACAAAGTGAAGTTTTAAGGAGGAATATACAGTATCACGGGATTTGGGAGCTGGAAGGGGTCTTAGAATCATCCATTGCAACTGTCCTTGATTTACAGATGAACAAACAAGGAAGTGCAGACAGGGGCATTGATCCCTCTGGGACCACTGGATGTGATGGGAAGATCATGGACATGATACCTCCTGACTGCTGGCTGCTCAGATTCTTGCTACTTCATTTTCCAGGTTGTGGTCTGCATTTTCCTCTCCTGCTACTGGACAGTTCTCCCAGTAGCCTTGGGCCGACTCAGTTCTCCCTGCTTTCTCGCTTGTAGTTCTCAAGAATAAATGTAGAATGTGCCAGGGTGCAGGCTCCGGAGGTAGGCACTGGCGGAACAGCCTGGGCTCTGTCCCAATCCCCTCCAGAAAGAGGGCACCCGTGCTGGGCATTACAGAAATGCAAATCAAAACCACACTGGGATACCACCTCATGCCAGTTAGATTGGCAATCATTCTGGAGACAACAGATGCTGGAGAGGATGTGGAAAAATAGGAACACTTTTACACTGTTGGTGGAAGTGTAAATTAGTTCAACCATTGTGGAAGACACTGTGGCGATTCCTCAAGGATCTAGAAATAGAAATTCCATTGCTGGGTATATATCCAAAGGATTACAAATCATTCTACTATAAAGATACATGCACATGCATGTTTATTGCAGCACTGTTCACAATAGCAAAGATTTGGAACCAACCCAAATGCCCATCAATGATAGACTGGATAAAGAAGATGGGGCACATATACACCATGGAATACTATGCAGCCATAAAAAAGGATGAGTTCATGTCCTTTGCAGGGCCATGGATGAAACTGCAAACCATCATTCTCAGCAAACTGACACAAGAACAGAAAACCAAACACTGCATGTTCTCACTCATAAGTGGGTGTTGAACAATGAGAACACATGGACACAGGGAGGGGAACATCACACACTGGGGCCTGGGCGGTGGGGGACTAGGGGAGGAATAGCAAGGGGTGGGGGGTATTGGGAAGGGATAGCGTTAGGAGAAATACCTAATGTAGATGACAGGCGATGCATGCAGCAGACCACCACCATGGCAGGTGTTTACCTATGTAACAAACCTGCACAATGTGCTCATGTGCCCCAGAACTTAAAGTATAATAAATAAAGAGGGTGCCTGTGAACACTTTTACCAGTAACATGACCCTGGGATAGGAAACCCAGATGGGCTGCTTTTTGGGGTCTGTCATCTTCCATGCAAATTGGGCTTTCCGGAGCCTGAGGACTGGCTGGCAGGGAGTCCTCCACTTATGTTGTCCTCCCTGCTTATCTGGAAGTAAGAAATCTGCTTCATGTAGCCTGCCTGGGTGTTCTGTCTTACTGGACTCAGACAGGGTGATCCCCAGTGCACAGCGACCCTGCTGCTTACCCACCACCTCCTCTACTGCCTCCTCCTACAATCTCTAAATGTGTGGGACATCTGGGCAGAGGTTCTTAAAATCAGTCTAAGGACTTCTAGAGATTCAGATGTACAATGAGGGCACATGTGTTGTGTGAAATACTCATAGATGTTTTCAGATGTGCACTTCTCAGGGGAAAGGAGTTTACATTTGCCATATTCCCTCAAAGCATTTACTATGTTCCACATTTACATTTATTGTATGTGACTTAAAGCAATCTTATGAACCACTGTCATTGGGCTGCACCCCGGCAGGGCTAAGTGGATAAGCTTGGTCCTTTCGCTCCTTTTCTCAAGTAGCTTATTATTAAGCACTGACCCTGTGTGTCTGGCTTTGTGCCAGGCTGACTGGTTCTTTGTAATTCTGGTAAAAGAACTGGATATTGTAAGAAGTTGGATAACCTTGAGTTTAGACAGAGGTTAGTTGATCTCTATTATTCTCATTTCCAATTAGTCTACTGGAAGCCGTGTGTTTTATTTCACCTGATTGAAGCATCAGTAGGAAGGGGTGCAGCTGCAAACCTGCCTGCCTTCTGGGTGAGCAGAATATGGAAAATGCTGGAAAAGCCAGAGGAAAGGGCTCCTGGTATCAATGCGCTCAGTGTCCTGCAGTCATGGAACAGCTTGGAATGTGCCCTCAGTCCTAATCCTGATCCTCTCACTGGGAAAGAAGGAAAGGCCACTCGCTGTGCAATGGCAGCGGGGAACGAGGACACCTGGGAGGAAGCCTGGTTCTGATGGAGATTGGTGTCTTGTGTTTGCTCCAAGAATGGACAACTGTAAGAAGGAACTTGACCTGAGGCCTCTCAGGGCATAACCCAGAAACACAACCACGGAGGGGTTTGTTCTTATAAAACGTTAGATGACTTCCTGCTGCCAGATTTAGTTCATTTTAGATACTTCTGGCCTGAGTTCAAACGGATGAGTCAGAGATATATAGATTTAGATCTTGGCATCAGTTTCCTTTCAAAATCCTTTCAAAACTTTTTTATCTTGCTTTCTACAGAATTTTAATATAAATTGGTATCTTTTTAAAAGTTCTACATGAGTCTCTTAGGGGCTCTGAGGGGGCACATAAAATACAAGGTATTTCTGTTTATTGGAGACTTGGACTCATTTCAACACACCGATCCACAACTGTTTATTGAGAACCCATTATTTGCTGGGATTCATGGTAAGACACATTTTCTGCACCTAGGAACTTTATCTTTTACAGTGGGAGACGTGGTAGACATGTAAGCAAATCTGCGCATTGGATCATTTCAGATAGTGATAAATATGAACCAGTCAGAGTCCTTGGTACTGAACAACATACACTGGAATTTGGGCTAACTTAGACAAGGACTTTTGGAGGCATATGAGGGGGCTTACAGAATCAGCTAGAAGACTTGATCAGAGTCAAAGCAGACTGGAGCAGCCAGGATACTGTTCTACCAACAACCAGTGCAGGACGCTCCTGCAGGCGCCCTGCCCCCACCACACTGCCAAGGCTGGAAACTTCTCCACTCAACCCTCAACTCTATGCAACCTGTGGCAGCTTCAGACTCTCCTTCTGAGGGCAGCCCCTGCAAACGCGAGTCCTGGGGGCAGCAGAACCTCTGTGTGCTTGGATCATTAGGTCTTGCTCCTGTTCTAGTGCCCCAGAGGATGGGAGAGAGAGCACCACCTTTCCTGCGCCTTTAGCTTTCACAGTAGGTGTGGGTGCTGGGCTGCTGGTGAGGCCGAGTCATAGCTTGGACAGTAATTGTGGAAGGTTTAGGGTTGTTAGGGATGGCCTTTCCCAGTGGGTGATATTTGAGCTGAGACCAAAGTGATGAGAGAATGTTCCAACCAAAATGTCCAGACAGAGAGAAAGGAAACAGAGAGAAAGAACTCCCACTGCTAGAGGGAGACAGAGAGAGAGATGGAAAAGCGGGTGGGAGGATGAGTAGTAAGGAGGAGAGGCGGGTAAGGGATGAGTGTAGAGGCTTGGAGGTGTTTTACTATGCAGGGCCTTGCAAATTCCAGCAAGAGGTTTAGCTTTTACTCTATTTGTGGAGGAAGCCATTGGAGGTTTAGGTGTTACTTTATTTGGGAGGGAAACACTAACCAGAGGATGCTATGAACCAAATTATGTTTTAACAAGATGACTGTGGCTGCACGTGGAAAACAGGCCATTGCAGCTGCCCAGGGAAGAGGTGATGGCAGCCTGGAGTAGGTGGTCAGAGTGGAGTTGATAAGACATGGTCAGCTTGTGGGAGGAGCAGGTCTGGTCGGGGTTGGTGGTGCGGGTAAAGCGGGGAGTCAGTTTTATCCTTGCAGAGTTTAATTAATTGTTATCTCCTCAAGTGGAAATGTTCAGGATGGAGTTGGATATGTAAATCTAAAATTAAAGGAAGGAGCTGGGTGACTCAGGTTTGAGAATCCTAATTGTGTAAATGGTATTTAAAGCTATGAAGCAGGATGATGTCACCAAGCAGGGAGTGTAGACAGAGGAGAGGGATGAGGGAAGCCCGCCAGCTTCTAGAGGCAGAAGAGGAGCTTCTTGAAGGGACCCAGGAGGAGGAGCCTGCCAGGTAGCAGGAGACACTGCTGAGTGTGGTGTCGCAGACTGGGGAAGAACATTTGTCTGGGATGTCTAGAGCATTACGTTTAAAATAGAAATTTCAATTTGTTTTTCATTATTTCAGGTAGGCAATCCAAAACATACTGTTTTTTTTTTTATATCACAAAATTATTTTCCCTCAATGTTTTTTGTTTATTTATGTTCATACTGTGTTTACCTCTACAAAAGGATGTGAGGCAATTGGGTATAAAGTGGTATTTCAGATAACTCATTGAAATAGAAAATTAAGATGAAATGGAAAGTAGGGAAAGCTAAATACTATTTGTGTTAATATGCTATACCTGATTACCATGACAGAATATCCCATTTAATTCACTCTCCTATCAGCCAGCATCAAAAGGAACAGGTTAGGTTTTATAATCATCTTCTTCAGATACGGAGAATATTAAAATTTAAGGGCAACAAAATATTTCCTATACAAATGCTAGAACTAGAATTTATTCTGAGAGTCATCGTGTACATAGTGATACACAAAATGTCAAAAAACCCCAGTGCTCATCATTATTTTATTCCTACAGAAGCAGAAGATCTTTGAGATGCTTTCTACTATCATTGCTATTTTATAGATGAGAAAACTGAGGCTGGGAGGGGTTAAGTGCATTGGCCAAAGCCACATGGATAAGAAGTGGCAGAGTTATATGCCGACTGCACACAGCTCCTCATGTAAGACACAGAGAGAATAAGGAAGGAACGATGCCAGAAAGGATGGTGGGTCCCACTCAGAAGGTCCCTGGATGTACACTTCTTCCTGGTTCCATTTCCCCACCATTCTCCACCCCTTTACTTGGTCACAACGTGTTATCTCTCAGGCCTCACTGTGGACGCACCTTTTTCTGGAGTGACAAGGTCCTCTCATTTCCCTTTGGGAGCGTCCCTCACTCTGCCTGCACCATCACTTCTCCTCTAGGTTCCTGTAGCCCTCTGTGCTCACCCTGCCTACTAGTCACCATCCAGGGATGTGTTTCTCTTTCTTGGTTTCCATGTGAGGGTGAAAACTCCCCAAGGAAAGATGTCTGGTGTTTAATACCCACTGTCAACTGGGATCTCAGCTGGGGCCATCCCACAGTGGCTCCTCTGTGGGGCCTGGACACATGCCTTGGTTCTTTTTTTTTTTTCTTTTCTTTTTTTTGAGACAGAGTCTCTCTCTGTCGCCAGGCGCCAGGCTAGAGTGCAGTGGCACGATCTCGGCTCACTGCAACCTCCGCCTCCCGGGTTCAAGCAATTCTCCTGCCACAGCCTCCCAAGTAGCTGGGACTACAGGTGCACACCACCACACCCAGCTAATTTTTTTATTTTTCGTAGAGACGAGGTTTCACCACGTTGGCCAGGATGGTCTCGATCTCCTGACCTCGTGATTCTCCCATCTCGGCTTCCCAAAGTGCTGGGATTACAGGCATGAGCCACTGCACCCGGCCCATGCCTTGGGAGCAAGTGCCCTTAGTGGTGGAGAGTGAGGAAAAGGCAGGCAGAAGGTTGGGGAGACAGGTAGAGACCAAGAGAGATTAGAAGAGAGACACTGAGAGAGATCAAGAGAGATATTGAGAGAAACTGAGAGAGAGAGATGAATGGAGAGCTAGAGAGTCACAGAAATACTGAGAGGGATGGAGAGAGACAGTTGAGAGTGAGTGAGCTGCATTGTACTTGCAGCCTCTCCTGGGAAGTCACGGTGTCGCTGTACTGTGCTGTCAATTGAGATCCTGATGAAACTCCTCCTTGTTCAAGGCGGGTGCAGTGATTGCACCTCTTGCTGTGGCTCTGATAAGGCCGTAAGGCCGCACTATAAGAAGAGGGCACGCATAGCAGGTGTTCCCATGGCTATCTTATGTAAACACAAGCTCTGCTGCTCTAGCAGATAAATTAAGTAGGATGAACATTCAGTAGATGTGGATGTGAACAGGTGAGATTGGGGTGGATTCAGAACGGCAGGGGAAGAGGCCAGATTTGAGGGGGAAGTGAAGGCAGAGGATCTATGGCCACACATAGAATATCCTTGGAGAAATTTGGACTAAAGTCGAAGAAGGTGGGGCCAAAGGCAAACTCCAGAATATTTTTTCTATGGGTGTGCTTTGTAATTTCTTGGTTTATCCATCGAGTTACCCTTTGATTTCTGTACCTGAGACCATTAAAAAAATTAAAATTCAGAGCTTCAAAACACTCACGTTGTTATATATTTCCCTCAATTCATCTGAACTGGCAAAATTTTTGAGATTAACTTTCTTTTTAGGTTACCTGCTGGGTGTCTTTGACAGCAAGAACCAAAAAGAACCAAATCTTTCAAGTTCAATGCTGATCAGTCTTCTGTGGTACACCCAGCCATTTCATTCCTTGTAGAGGAACAAGAAGCTTGTTCAGAGCAAAGCAGAGCAGGCCATTGCTGGATTTAGAACATATATGCTTAGGATCACGTTGCCAGGACTTCTACAGACCTCTGAGAAATTGTTTACTTCATGGCTAATTTAAGACAGTGTGCTAAAGTTCTAACCCTTCCAGGAGCCATCGTGTACACTTTTAGATCCTACAAGTGACCACATCTCCTACCAAGTTCAAACTCTTTGGCATGGCCATGAGGTACTGGAAAGTGCTGGAAGACGTGGTCTTTCCTATCCTTTCCGGTTTGCCAATAACATGCCAATAAAATAATAATGATATTTGCCAATAACATGTGGTCCCAGTGGTACTTCTTTTCCAGGGTCTGGGTTTCCTTTCTTGGTGTCCTCACTGGACCTACTGGAGTACCTAGCACATGTTTGCTTGATCGTTGGGCTTGTTAGCTGCTGTTGCTGGACTGTGAGGTCATCAGAACAGTGTTGTACTTGATCTGTCTTTGCTTCTCCACTTCCTAGCATGGCTTGTGGCATAGAGTTGTGGGCATTCAACACATCCTGCATCATTAAAGATGAATTTGTTATCCAAATTCATCTTTATATCCAATAGTAAATTATAATTTTGGAGAACTGGTGATCTGATGATGATGGCCACTTTTTAACATTCAGAATATTTTATTTTTACAACCTGCATAATAGGAAATGGAATAAATCAATTTTTTCTTTAAAAGTGGGCAACATTCATTTATTTTGAGTCTTTTGTCATCAGAATGGAATCTTTTCCTTTTTGGTTTGTTTTGTGTTCAATACTGAGAAAATATTTTATTTTAGTTCTCCTTCTTGCAAATATGTGTCTTAAACTTGTGGGAGGAAAAACACCATCACTTTCTGTGGCCGTGAGAAAGGTTGGCCTTGACTCTGTCAAGGCTCATGCAACTAGGGGAGAAGAAAGGGTCTTTACAACTGTTAATTTGTCACCCTGAATCTTGCTACATCAGCTATGTGCTTTTCTAAATAGTCTCTTTTTTTAATGTGGCAGTGAGCTGTGTATATGTAATATATGTAGTTGGAATGCTGAAAAGATGAAATGTATTCCATGTGCATATCTAAAATTGTCAACCAGCATGAGTCAGCATAGTACGTACTGAATAATGCCATAGAACTTCTACATAAAATTAAAAGTTGTATATATACTTATCTTTTTTGCTTTATTTTTTATTATTTTAAATTGTTTATGCAGCTCAAGTACCTAGAATTTTATTGCAGAGGATTTTCAGATGCCTAGCGATAAGATAAACTTATTTATTTGAGTATTAATGGCGTAAAATTTGACACTGTGGCCATGCTATCATAAATATCTTCAGTATGATCAATAAGACAGATAGCTTTTTGTGGTGTCTCTCTGGATTTCTAATTAAACCACAGTGACAGGTGGAATATTATCTCCAATATGTGGTTTTTTTCCAGATGAAGTAAAGGGTCAGTAGAAAGTGTATAGTAAGAAAAAGACAGTTTCTAATTATTTTTTCAAATAACTTCAGCAACCATTACATAAATTATCTGCAGAATGTTTTGTGTTGAGCACGGGGAACTCTTTGTGATAGTCAGAAATCTTCCCTTTTTTCTGTCTCAGAGAAAAATTATCAGGAGATCTTGGACTGAGGGATTTAGATTGACAAGAAATTTTACTTCAATTTTCAAGAGGATTGAATGACTTAGAATAATCCATAGTAGGAGACACACAGATAATTCTAGGATTATGGGGGAGAGAAGGGGTAGATAATAAAAGCCGGAGAAAAAGTGTGCTTCAAAAACAATCAGCAACATTTGAAAAATCATGCAATTTATTAATGTTTTTTATTTTTTAACTTTAATTTCTAAATGCTTTTGAAACAATCTAAACTTACAAAGAAGTTGGAAATACTGTACAAAGACCTTTTATTTTTTCTAAACTATTTGAGAGTCAGTGGCCAACATGATGCCCTGTTACTCCTGAATACTTTGGGGTATATTTCCTGGATAGTCCTCAAAATCAGAAAACTCACATCAATACATCCTAACCACCCCATTCAGTTTTTACCAGTTGTCCCAGTAATGCCCTTTATGGGACACTTAGAATTGCATGGTACATGTATTGTCACGTGTGTTCAGTCTCCTTCAAGCTGGAACATTTCTTCAATCTGCATTTGCTTATTATGGCCTTGATGCTTTTCAGGGTTACGGGCCGGTTGTTTTGTCAAAGGCTCCTCAGTGTGGGTTGTCTGTGGTCTCCCCTGGCGGGACAAACGTTGTCTGTCTTTGGCGGGAGCACCCCTGCCATTGCGTTGTGTTCTCTTCTCTCTGCTTCCTGTCACACAGAGCACGGTCTCCACTGGACCCACTGCTGATGGAGGTCACTCAGTCACCTGATGAGGGTGCTGCCAGCCTTCTCCCCTGGAAAGCTACTCTTCTCTCCTTTGGGTTAATAGGCATTTTGAGGAAAAGATTTCTTAAATTATTTAAATAAGTCCTTCCTCATCAAACTTCAATATATTCCTTTATTTTATTAGATGAATCTTCCACAATGGTGTCCAATTTTATTCATCAAGTTCTCATTCATTACTGTTATTATTTATTTTGAGGCTCATATGGTCCCAGATTTGGACAGAGGGAGCACCCCCAATCTCACTTCTGTGTCTTTCTAATACCCTCCATCCTCATCCCTTAAGCACATTCTTTCTGGAATCACAGGATGTTTCTGGAGTATCTTGTACTTTTCCCACTCCATCTCCAGAATCAACCATCTCTGTATTCACTACAGACGTCCTTTATTGAGGAATGGCATACTTAGAAACCAAGATCTGGGCACCAAGTGTGCTCATTGCTATTGGGGAAGCACCTATCACAGGCCTTCTCCATAGTCAGGAGTATGGTATATGTGCATATAAACACACCACACACACCCCACACATTTATACTGTACTCATTCCCATAACGACCTGTCTACTCATTTTCATCTATCTATCTGTAATTTACCTACCTACCTGCAATTCACATAGATGCCTCCAATTGTAATCCAACACCATAGGGTTCATTATAATTTATTTCCTTTCACTATTTTTAACTCTCTTCTCTGATAATGAGAAGTCTGCCTTCCATTATTTTTAATATCTTCATTTATTTTTATACTTGTCCTGGATGTAACCATCCTTCCATCACCATCCTCTCATCTGCATGGAAGTCCTCTCCCTGCTCTGCTCCAACCTGATGGGTTGTGCTCCCTGCCCACTGGGGTGAAAGCCCATCCCACCCACTGCCACTCTGACCCCATGTGTCCCCCCACCCCTACCTCGCTCAGGCTCCAACACCCCACTCAGATCTTCCAGCGCTCCCCTCCTCCCTTTTCCTCTCTCCCTATGGGCCGGTATGATGCCTTCACCCTTCTTGACGGATTTCTAACTGCATTGTCTAGGGAAGGAGGGGGAGAGCAAGGGCATGAGGTGGTGGAATGAAAGCAGTGTAGTGAAGCAACTTATTTTGACTGTGAAGGGCAAGATCCAGGGTACAGGAACTCAGTGGTTTGCTTTGCAGCACTGCCTTAAATGACATATGCCTGAGGAGCTGATTCCAACTGTTTGTTGGAAAAGAAATACTAACTTACTGGAAAGATACACTACCTGCAAATGTGATGCTATTGAAAATATGTGCTGTGCTTGTAAATCCCCGAGAGAGGATGAAGACGCTGCAGGAAGCTGTGGAGAGTAGCAGAGATGCAGAGGACAGCATGGCCAACACAGCAGCTCTTGCAAGTGCCACACCGATAGGACAAATGCTGCCTGGAAAAGGCAGGTATTCAGTCGACGAGTACAGATTCCAGAGGAGACTCAGACTGGCAGTTGTGGAAACCTCTACTTCCTTCAGATGTGTCCTGTATGAGAAGCGTGCTCTGGCAGCCCTGTAGTGATGGCTCCCACGCCCACGTGCTCTCTCCAGCCCTGCTTCATTCTCTGTAGCACTTGACACTTGCCAACACACCTCGTTTATTCCCTGTATTCCCTACTTAAAGGCCAACTCTATGATAAAAGAACGTTGCTCTGCTTGCTGCTGTATTGCCAATGCCTAAAAAGTGCCTAGCACACAATTGCTGCTCATTACAATTGGCATAAGTGGAAGGATGAAAAGCTAACTAGGAGAAAGGAGAGCAATGGACGTTGGGCTAAAAACAACCTGGAAAGAGGCACATTTCAAGAAGGTCCATTACAGAGCAGTCTGCAAACATGACCTCCAAGAACATAATCATCAAGGAAAATAGAACAGACAGGACAAACACGTGAAATCCTGAGAATAAGAGAAATATGGAAAAGTCTGAAATACTGGAATATAATTCTCCTTCAAAGTCTCCCATGTACTTCTGGGGGCCCTGAGCAAGCACACTTTGGCCCTGTGTGGAAAAGGAAGCCCTCTCACTGGCCTTGTTTCTAAGAAAGACAGTGGCGGGGAAATGGACTTGGTGGATGCAAAGCCCAACCAAGTGGACCCTTCTTCCCATCACCTGCCCTGCTGAGCAAATATTTCTAACACCCAAGGCCTCCAGCTTTTGTCAAGAAACCCCTGTGGCCAAAAAGGCCACAGAGACCATGGAGATTTGAGCAGATTAAATATTTGAGAAGGAAGGTGGGTTAAAGTGTTCACAAAAGGCGAGGCTCAATGTATAAAGTAGAATTAGAAATGAATAATGATGAAATTTAAGGGTACTTAATTCCATAGAATTAAAAAAAACTCAAACAATGTCTGATACAGTAAGAGATCAGAAGTACAGCCACAGAATATTTAAATATCATGAAAATATAAATATCACATCTCAACGCTAAAGCCATGCCATGAAAACAGTACTTAAAAAATAGATCTTATCCCAATTCTCCTTCAAAGTCTCCTGGTTACTTCTGGGGGCCCTGAGCAAGCAGGAGACTCCAAGTCTGACCCGGGAAATAAGGGTTGCCTGATGAGCAGACACTGGGGAAGAGCTCAGAATCCAGTGTGCTTGCTCAGGGTCCCCAGAAGTAACCAGGAGACTTTGAAGGGGAATTATATAGATAGAGGCCAAAAGTCTGATCATTCTGCATATTTGTGAGAATTATCCTCAGGCTGAGGAGGTGAAATTCAGGTTTCTTAAAATTCCAACCCTGGAACATGATGAGCAAAAATACTAACTTTGTACCAAAGGAAAATCCTAGACCAAATAGGTATGCAGACTGGCAAAGATGAACACAGCTGGACATCAGTTGAAGTGGTAAAAACAAATTTTATTCAGTAACTATTCACAGTAGGGGAAGGGGCTGGCTGTATTTTCATTTGTGCAGAGGTGATTTGGAGGTTATAATGGGAGAATGAGGGAGAGGGGAGGGGCAGCGAGGAAATGTGGAGGAAGTCCAAAGGGCAGCGGTCAGTATCCCTGCCACCAGGCCAGCTGTGCCCCCTGGCGGCCAGTCGCCCCTCAAGATCCATCCTCCCAGTGAGACCCTGTCCTTCCTGAGGATCCCGTTTCCAAAGAGTGGTTCTCTGGTCCTTGGCAGCGGGCTTCTGAGTGGTAAGAGACACATGTTCACAATCGTAAACCCTTTCCACAAGCCCTCTAAGAAAGGGAGGGCAGGGCTCATGTGGGGTGTGGCTGGAACAATAAATTCTCCTAACAGCCTCGAGCTTTCTCAGGCAGGCATTTTAAGTGGGAATGGGTTCATCCTAGGGACGTGGCCTGCTGCTGCTAGAAGCCAACCTAGCTTGGTTATCTCTTAGGGCAAAGGGTTAGACCTCGTGGTTATGTGCCCAGATTTCTGTTGTTCTCAAAACAAAGACAACTGTTCTCAATAAGATTTTAGTACAGACAATCCGCATGAATTGTTCCCTCACTATGCTGAGTACCTAGAGCTAATGTGTCACAATACTAGTATTTATAAAACAAAGCAATTCTGTCCCCCTCTACTGGCATTTAACAAGTGCAGAGGAAGACTTCCCCTGTGTGTAAGAGTGAGCTACAAGCCCTTCCAAAGCATACAAGACATGTTTATCTCTATGTCTTTGTATGCAGTGATTGAAAGATATAGTTTTTTGGGAAAATAAGATTATATGAATACAGACTTTACATTCTGAGAAACCGAAAATGTGGAAGAAGAAACAGAACTGTCTAGACATGAAAGTGAACTATTATTTGTGCCTAACTATGACGAGGCAGAAGGATTAGTCAGTACGTGCATTATCACCTCTGCTGCACGCTTTGTTGAATACCCTGTTACTTGCTATGCGTGCAGTGTGGTTGTCCACTCACAACTTTATATAAATTAAAGGGAATAACATGTACTAAGATTGAAGTGACACATCCTAGTGACAGTGGATTAACAGCATCACGATTTCATAAGAAGAAATTTTACATAGCCACATTGTACATAACATGCGACCTGTAAATGAGGTACACTATTAGTATAGACTTAGCCTCTGCATAAATTTGACTTTAATACATTTTCCTGCTTCTGTGACTAGCAGCCAGAACCAAAAAATACAGTTAGAAGAATGGGAAAAGAATCTATAAATACCAATCAGATCATTATTTGTGGGCTTGTATATGTTTTCTCTGTGTGATTTCTAAAATTTTAAATCAAGTTGTGGGCAAGCGAAAGATCAGTAACCAACCATTCAAAATACAAATAAGCTAAAGCAATTTTTATTTTTACAATTACAATTTTTACTGTAATTACAATTTTTATTACAATTTGTATGTAATAAAATGCATAGATAGTAAGTGTGAAGAGTTTTGACACTGCCTTATCCATATAAAAGTCATTTTTATCATCCCAGGAAGTTCCCTTGTGTTCCTTTCTGGACAATTGACACCTTCCATAAGGCAACCGCTATTTAGGTTCTTATCACCATAGGTTGGTTTGTCTAATTCTAGAGTTTCATATAATCGGAATTATATAGTTTATACTTTTTTGTGCATAACTTTGCTGAATGTAATGTCTATGAAGTTCCTCTGTGTTGTTTCATGTATCCGTAATATATTTCTATTTTTCTTTAATCACTGTGTGGCATGCAGTTGTATGAAAATACAATTTGTTTATCCATTCAACTATTGATAGATAATTGGGTTGTTATCAGCGTGAGGCAATGATGAAGCTACGATGAACACATGTAGACAAGTCTTTTGTGGACATATGTCTTCTTCCTTCTTAGTCAAGTCCTTAAAATGGCATTGTTGAGTCCATAGGGTACATGTGTTTAAGAAACTGCCGAGTAGTTATCCAAAGCAGTTGTGCAGGCGTCGTCACCAGCGGGGCCTGAGGTCGGGTTGCTCCACTGGAGAGTCAGTGCTCAGTCAGGCCAGTCTTTGAATTTCGACTGTGGTAGTGTGAGCCAGTGGCATTCATTATAGCTTTAGACTGTATTTCCCTGATGATGAGTGCACATCTTCTCATGTATCAGACATTCACATCACTTCATTTGTTGTGGTGAAATGTCTGTTCAAGTCTTCACCATTTAAAAAGTTTGGATTGTTTTTATTGTGGAACTGTTGGAGTTTTTTGCACATTCTCTAGATATAAGACCCTTACAAGATTTATATGTGGTGACTATCTCACCCATTCTGAATCACATCCTTTTATCTTCTTTATTGTGTCCTTTGAAGAGCAGAATTTAAAAATCTTAATTGTTATTTAATACTTAATCATTTTTTATGGCTAGTGCTTTTAGCCATAAGGTCCTAAGAAATCTTTTCCTACCTCAAGATGACAAAGATATTCTCCTCTGTTCTTTTTTTAATTTTTATATTGTACAAAACACTTAAAAAATAAATCTAAGTATTGCTAGCTGAGAAATACCAGAAAAGTACTTGCATAATGCTGAAACCTAACTGCTACCCCTATTTTGGATTGAAACGGATTTGAAGGAGGAATAATGTTGCGGTTAGTTCAGCCTCATTTTCTAGCACTGGAACTCCAAGTGGACATGAATGAAAGGAACTTTATGTTAAAATATTTTAAGAAATATAAAATATCTTTGTGTATCTTGGGGTGTCTTTGACTAGCCTGTTTGGCCAGTGAGGCAGGAACTGCCTTCTCTCAGCATGGTGAGTTCATGGCGGTGGTGTGGAGGGTTTGGACTCAAACGCTGAGCCTGAGGGCAGACAGACAGGTAGCTGGAAGGAGAGACGTGCCCTCCATTCTAGGCTGGGAGGAATCAATGAGAGCCATGATTCTGCAGGCTGGCTCCCTCTCAGCCAGGGTCCCAGAGCCAGTTGATGTCTGTGTTGAGTCTACTTTAAAGACACAAAATGCCCCCTTCCCTTTTCTTTAAAAAGAAAAAAGCAAAACATTTTTGGTCAAACATTCACCTAAGAATCTCACCTTAGAGTTAGATAAAATAAGGGCTTTTATTTTAAGTGGGAAGAATTCTGTATAGACACCAAGAAAACAAGATTTTAGTAAATACGGAGAAAAAAATAAAAACACCTATAGTATGGTGCATTTCATGGGAGGTTCAGTTTTACCAGATCATCATGTTAAGTAGGTAGCTAGTCAGATATGAGCAGGGCAGGAGAGGGCTCCCTCTGCTCCATTGCCTACCTGCAGCACCAGGAATGTTAGGCGACCATCGGATGATGGCCAGGTGGTTGTTAAACTCTTTCTCTAAAATAATAATTGCTTACAGTCAGTGCCAGGCAAAGGCAGTCTCCCAACAGATAGAAACACCTGAAGCTGGTGATGAGCAGCTTCCTGATGAGCTCTCAGGAGTTGGGCGAGTGGGCTCAAGCATGTATACTTAGAGGCAAAATGATGGAGTTTAACTGGTATAGGACCTTCCTCTAGGACTGCTAGATTGGTGGGGGAGGAATGCCTCAAGTGAGCGTGCATACAACTCCAGTAATCACACTGCACACACTCCCTTCCCAAGCGCTAGCTAGCCACTGTGCATGCAGACAGTCCACCCCAAGGGAAGAATCAGGGGAGGAACAATGCAAGACCCTGGCAGCAAGCCAGCGTGGAAAACCCCAAATCCAAAGGCCAAACCATGCACTTGATCTCCCAAGTCTCCCACTCAGTCCTCTTCCAAGTGTACTTTACTTTCTTTCATTCCTGCTCTAAAGCTTTTTAATAAACTTTCACTCCTGCTGGAAAACTTGCCTTGGTCTCTCCTTCTGCCTTATGCCCCTGGGCCAAATTCTTTCTTCTGAGGAGGCAAGAACTGAGGTTGCTGCAGGCCTGTACAGATTCACCATCCATAACAATCATGTGGGTAGACACAGATTTTTCTCTACTCAGACCAGAGAAGGCAGTTGGTTGGCAAATCTTTTTTCCTTGGAGTAATCAGTTAATTATCATGATAACAATGTTTATGTAAAGTCTAGATTTCCTTTGAAAAGTTGACTTTGTATGCATTCTATTAAAGATTCTATGTTTGTAATTTCTTTTTATGAGGCTTTCTGCCTGGGGTTCCAAGTACTTGTGTGCCACGCATGCGTGCAGGCAATAGAAATTTCAGTTTTCTCTTATTACACAATTTGAAGTAAATATTTTCTCATGTTATTGCAGTGATTCCTTTTAGTATGTCCAGGTGTTTTTGCGATTTCAGCAAGACCATATCATCCCCCCTTCACTGCTGTGCCATGGCCACTGTAAACAGAAAGTACACACTTGGGGAGTGCCTTATTTTGTGCTTTTAGAACAGATAAACTTGATTTCCTTAACGCACTCACAAGCTTTGCCAGTAAGAACCAAGAGGGTGCATGCTTCATGGAGAGCTTTCCTCTGCATGTGCATGAAATGAATCTGGAAATTTTTCTATTCTGAAGTCTGGTTAGTTCTAAGAACTAACACAATTAATCTGCTGTGTTCCTTACTCCACATAAAGACCTGCCCATCAGAGAAAATATGTCATAATTGTGAAGCACACTGGAGTGTGAAATCTGCCTAATGGACCTAATGGACATGGATTTCCTCTTGGTGTGAGTTTTCTATGGAAAGGTAACACCTGAGTGAGTCAGTCAGGTCAGACTCAGCCCCAGGCAACCCTTTGCTGCAAGACATTTGTATTTAAAACATGGAAGCAACTATGGAGAGATAGATTTTGAGCAGTGGAGCTATTTTTTTCTTAGAAAATTCTGCATTTAAGATATTTCTCCTGCCTTAACCAGCAGTGATCTCTAGAACTCTTCCTATTCTCTTGATCAGGGCTCTCAGTGACATTCTGCAGGGAGATAACTCTCCCACACACTCAGAAAGATGAACATAGAGGAAGAAGCTGCCCTCAGATCATAGCACTGTCCTTTATAAGTTACCCTCATTACAATTTCATTTTCTCATCCATGAAATGGGAAGAGTTATGCTCTTCCCATTCTTTCACAGGTTGATACTGAGAATTAATAAGATAACCTGTGGAAAAACGCACGTAAGCCACATCTGAGGAATTTAAATTTCTCAAGCTTTCTCCTGTACTTCTTACATTGCATTGGTACCTCTCATTTGGTCACTTTAGAGTTGGGGAGAGATAGCATGGGGAGAAATGCCAGATATAGATGATGGGGAGGAAGGCAGCAAATCACACTACCATGTGTGTACCTATGCAACAATCTTGCATGTTCTTCACATGTACCCCAAAACCTAAAATGCAATAATAAAAAAAATAAAAATAAATAAATAAATAAACAAAAAAAAAAAACTTAATTAGCAGCCCAGGCTCTTCTGAATGAGGCCTGTATTAGTCCATTTTTACATTGCCATAAAGAACAACTGGAGACTGGGTTTATAAAGGAAAGAGTTTTAATTGACTCACAGTTCTGCATGGCTGGGGAGGCCTTAGGAAACTTACAATCATGGTGGAAGGTGAAGGGGAAACAAGGTATGTCTTACAGTCTTACATGGCAGCAGGAGAGAGAGAAAACTAAGGGGAAACTGCCACTTTCAAAATCTCCTCTGATTTTTTAGAGAGAGAGCAAAGAAGACACTGCCACTTTTAAAATCACCATCAGATCTTATGAGAACTCACTCACTATCATGAGAACAGGATGGGAAAAACTGCCCCCATGATCCAATTACCTTCTACCAGGTCTCTTCCTTGACACATGGGGCTTACAGTTTGAGCTGAGATTTGGGTGGGGACACAGAGCCAAACCCATATCAAGGCCCTAGATGTATATGCCATCGGGGCCCCAGGAGGCTCATTCATTCATTCATTCATTCATTCAATATTTATTCAGCACCTAGCATTAAGTCCAGGCACTGGGTGCATGAATTCCATTCCTTCCAGAGCCACCTGCATTGGTTTTCCATGACATTAAGGCAGTAGTTCTCAACTGGGGCAATTTTGCACCTCAACTTTCTATTAAGAGGAAATACTGAAATAACAAACACACACAAAAACCCAAAAGAAGTCTAGGTGAATAATTTTTGTTGGTTAATGTAGGAAGTCTTTAGTTAAAGTGATAAACTTTGAGCAATTCTAACAGACAGTTTGCTACAGTGAACATCTCAGTTCAAGCAACAAACTGGGATTAACTAGTATGGAGCACCTGGGGAAATGAAGGATAACTCCATCTGTGACCAAATTGCCGTGATTTGGAAGGGGCAGCATAAACATGGCCCTAGCGTTTTTGGCTAGGAGCTTGGCCAATGCTCGCTTGAGAGGTGGGATGGAGGCAAGGGCAATGATGGTGCTAAATGCTGCAGTATCAATAGTGTTGAACAGAAAAACAGAGTCATTCAGTATAGGAGTTCCATTTACATAGAAGTGAGAAGAGTCCAGGGAGTTCAGTAGTAGAGCTGTGGCCAGAAGGTCACTGAAGATCTTAGCCAGAAGCATCAGGGCTGGATCTCAAAAATGCACCAGAAAGATTCTGGGAGAGTTGCCGCAGCCTGCTCTGCCTGCAGCAGTGCTGTGGGTCTTAGATCCCTGAGAAGCCGTCATGATATGCTTTAGATTTGTGTCCCCACCCAAATCTCATGTGGAATTGGAGGAGGGGCCTCGTGGGAGGTGATTGGATCGTGGGGGCAGTTTCCCCCATGCTGTTCTCATGATAATGAGTTCTCACAAGATCTGATGGTTTAAAAGTGTGTGGTTCTTCCCCCTTCACTCTCTTTCTTTCCTGCTCTGCCATATAAGACTTGCTGGCTTCCCCTTCACCTTCTGGATGATTGTAAGTTTCCTAAGGCTTCCCATCCATTTCCTATTAAGCCTCTGGTACTATGAATCAATTAAACCTATTTTTTAAAATAAATTACCCAGTCTCAGGTAGTTCTTTATAGCAGTGTAAGAATGGACTAATACAGAAAATTGCTACCAGAAGTGGGGCACTGCTATAAAGGTACTTGAAAATGTGGAAGTGACTTTGGAACTGGGTAATAGGCAGAGGTTGGAACAGTTTGGAGGGCTCAGAAGAAGACAGAAAGATGTGGGAAAGTTCAGAACTTCCTAGAGACTTGTTGAATGGTTTTGATCAAAATCCTGAAAGTGATATGGACAATGAAGTCCAGGCTGAAGTGGTCTCAGATGGAGATGAGGAATTTATAGGGGACTGAAGTAAAGGTCACCCTTGCTATGCTTTAGCAAAGAGATTGGTGGCAATTTTCCCCTACTCTAGAGATCTTTGGAACTTTGAACTTGAGAGAGATGATTTAGGGTATCTGGCAGAAATTTTTAAGCAGCAAAGAGTTTAAGGGATGGCCTGGTTTCTCCTAACAGCATACAGTCATGTTCACAAAGAGATGGTCTGAAATTAGAACTTATGTTTAAAAGAGAAGCAGCACATAAAAGTTTGGAAAATTTGCAGGCTGACCATGTGATAGAAAAGAAAAACCCATTTTCTGGGGAGAAATTCAAGCCAGTTGCAGGAATTTGCATATGTAAAGAGAAGCTGAATGTTAATAACCAAGACAGTAGGGAAAACTTCTCCAGGTCATGTCAGAGACCTTTGCAGTAGCCTCTCCCATCACAGTCCCTGAGGTCTAGGAGGAAAAAAATGGTTTTGTGCACCAGGTCTAGGGCCCAGCTGTTCTGTGCAGCCTCAGTACAAAGTGCCCTGTTATCCAGCTGATCCAGCTTCAGCCATGGCTAAAAGAGGTCAAAGTGCAGCTCAGGCCATTGCTTCAGAGTGTACAGGCTGCAAGCCTTGGCAGCTTTCATGTGGTATCAAGCCTGCAGGTTCACGAAAGACTGGAATTGAGGTTTGGGAGCCTCTTTCTATTCAGAGGATGTATGGCAATTTCTGGATGTCCAGGCAGAAGTATACTGCAGGGTCAGAGGCCTCATGAAGAACCTCTGCTAGGGCAGTGTGGAAGGGAAATATGGGGTGGGAGCCCCCACACAGAATCCTCCCTGGGGCACTGACTAGTGGAGTTGTGAGAAGAAGGCCACTGTCTTCCAGACCCCAGAATGGTAGCTCTGCTAGCAGCTTGCACAGTGCACCTGGAAATGCCACAGGCAGTCAACACTAGATTGAGAAAGCAGCTATGGGGGCTGTACCCTGCACAGCCACAGGGGCAGTGCTGCCCAAGGCTGTGGGAGCCCACCCCTTGTATCAGTGTGCTCTGGATATGAGACATGGTGTCAAAGGAGATTATTTTGGAACTTTAAGATTTAATGACTGCCCAACTGGGCTTCAGAATGGCATGGTGCCTGTAAGCCCCTTTGTTTTGACTAATTTCTTTCACTTGGAATGAAAGCATTTACCCAATGCCTGTACTCTCATTGTATCTTAGAGGAACCTAACTTCTTTTTGGTTTAACAGGCTCATAGGTGGAAGGGACTTACTCTGTCTAAGATGAGACTTTGGACTGTGGACATTGGAGTTAATGCTGGAATGAGTTAAGACTTTGGGGAACTGCTGGGAAGCCATGATTGGTTTTGAAATATGAGAAGGACATGAGATTTGGGAGGCAGAATGATATGGTTTGGATTTGTGATCCTGCACAAATCTTATGTCAAATTGGAGGAGAGGGCTCGTGGGAGGTGATTGGATTATGAGGGTGGATTTCCCTCTTGCTGTTCTCATGATAGTGAGTGAGTTCTCACAAGATCTGATGGTTTGAAAGTGTGTGGACTTCCTCCTTTGCTCTCTCTCTTTTCTGCTCCACCATGTAAGATGTGCCTGCTTCCCCTTCACCTTCTGCCATCATTGTAAGCTTCCTGAGGCCTCCTATCTTCCTGTTAAGTATGTGGAACTGCAAGTCAATTAAATCTCATTTCTTTATAAATGACTCAGATAGTTCTTTATAGCAGTGTGACAATGAAGTAATATACTCTGTAAGCCTGAATCTGCCCTTGTGTGTGACCACCATCATCCCCCAGAATAATCATGCCTCTCACCATAAGCACTATATAGCATGTGAATGCTAGAACTTAAAAATATAAATCTAGAATCATTAGAAACATTGAAAAGAAAGAAATGAGTTGGAATTTTCTATTTTAGTAAGTTTTTCACTCAGGCAAACATATTCTCATTGGAAGGTGAGTCTTGGAAGAACTCATGACTTGCTGGGGTTTTCTACTCAGACTATAGAGGTGAAAGAATACAAAAAGCCAGTTTTCTCTTTGGAGGGGCTGAATAAAGGGAAGAGTTTCAGCAAAAGCTAAGTGGAGGGAATGTATTGCAACAGATCAGGTTATGGGTGGATGATAGAACACAGGCATGGCCAGAATGTCAGGGAAATGCATCTGGAAAGGCTTTACACATTGAAGTTAAGTATCTTTATAAAGTGCTCAGGGCAAGATAATTCTTGGAGGTTAAAGGATTATCCCAGGGGATGACAAGGAAGTCAGCTGGAAGTTAAGAAAAGAGAGATACTTCTTCCAAAACACATGTGTGTGTGTGTGCTCTCTTTCACACGCACACACACACGTATGCACACACACACAGGGTTGATTATGCCTTATGGAGCACTTCCTATGTTACCATATACTGAGCTAATTATGTTACCTAAATAGCCCTGAAGAACTTATCATGACCCTCAGTTATGGATGAAGTAATGGAACCCAAGAACCTCCCAAATTCACACAGCTAGTGCAGAGCTAGCTTTTGAACCCAGGCCTTCCACACTATGATGGGGCTGTGATGTGTCAGCTTGGCTAGGGTGAGCCACACTCCTGGGAATTTCCTCTCTAGTATGTTTCCAATTAGTGTGGTTATTGAGCAGCATACACTTTCTTTCACTTATTCAATCAAACTCTATCTTGGGTGCTTTTGTGAATGAATTTTGCAGATGTAGCTAAAGTTTTCCATCAGTTTAGTTTTGAATTAATCGAAAGAGAGATTATTCTGGGAGGGTCAGACCTCATCAGATGGAAGTCTTCTAAAAGTAGTCCTTCCTAAAGTCAGAGATTACAAGATTATGCTTGTGGAATTCCAGCCTGCCCTGGTATTCCTGCTGCCTGTTTCCCTGTGGCCAAGAAGCTTCGGAGCATGTTCATGTGGTCCTATCTGTGTGAGGTCTTGCTGACTGCCTGTCCTGTGACTTCAGGCTTCTTAGCCATCCCCATAATTAAGTCAATACTTTGTTATATGTAGATATAACAAATACATACTAGCAGGATATATATTTTTCCTACTGATTTTTCTTCTCTGGTTGAATTCTGATTCATACACCCACTACTGCATTTCCATGATAGTATTCTTTTAGCTCTTGCTCCAAATGCTATTTTCATCTTATATGTTGCCATGCATATTCACATTTTTATGCTTTTCATTTACAAAAGTGTTTTTCATGTAGAAGTGTGTTTAAGAATAGAAGACAATGCTCTATCACACCTTATTTATGGATACTTTCAATCTTTTCCATGGGGCTTAGGAAATGTTTCTTCAAAATACTATACATTTTAGTGGAGCCAAATATTAGAAAATTTCATGGGATTTATCTTCTGATTCAGCACTGTGAACTCAATTATGTTTATTTCTAAGTTTTAAAGCTGACTGTATGTATTATTTCTAAGCCTCAGTAAGACTTTATACTGGTTAATATTCTATAACGTTGTATACTTTTCTCAGAAGTCTTAATAAATAACCAGGAGCAAGTTGTACTTTATGAGCTTCTAATGACACATTTACTATGTCTTGACTCAGCAAAAATGCTGTAGTTTTTTCTTAAAGGAAAACACTTGGCTGTAATACAAGTTAGTAAATGGTGCAGATAATTCAAAGTCAGTAAAAGAGCTGGGTCCTAGGCATTCATGGACAGCAAGATAATTGGCTGTAGCTCTGCCAGTCTCCTGAAGATGTGTAAATCTTTTGCCAATATCTTAACATTGTGTACTTCTAATCTTGGTTCCATAAATAAATCCCATAATTGCAGTTTGGCTGAATGTACCCCATTATCCAGAGCTTTCTAGACTATCTAATGTGATAATATTAAAATATATATATATTTTTTGAGACGGAGTTTCGCTCTTGTTACCCAGGCTGGAGTGCAATGGCACGATCTCGGCTCACCGCAACCTCCACCTCCTGGGTTCAAGCAATTCTCCTGCCTCAGCCTCCTGAGTAGCTGGGATTACAGGCATGCGCCACCATGCCCAGCTAATTTTTTGTATTTTTAGTGGAGATAGGGTTTCACCATGTTGACCAGGATGGTCTCGATCTCTTGACCTCGTGATCCACCCGCCTTGGCCTCCCAAAGTGCTGGGTAAAATAATTTTTATTTGAGAGGGTGTTAGGGGAGACAGTGGGCCATGAGCTCTGAATACCATTGCACATTTGTGCTGAGTGTGCTGGACTGCAAGGCTTAGCTGTCTAATTTCTGGAGCTAGACACACAGGAGGTGAGGGAGATCATAGCAGCACAACCACAGCATTGCTTGCTCCCCAGGGGAGGGCACCAGCTTTCTGGCTACTAGTTAGGGTATTTGCTATAGTGATTCAAGAAATGCTGGGTCTGGGTTCCTTTCCTGTAATGCGAAGACTCTGTGTGCAGCCATTTATCTATGCTTGCTGTTTCAGTAGCTTGAGATGCCAGGGCATGGGGAACCAATGAGAACATGAAGCTCTGGGAAATGCTATTGCTAGGAATAATAGAGTCCTTTGTCTCTGACCCAGGTGTCTTGTGTCTTTTGTCAGCACCCATGAAATAGTAACAGGTTCACTTATTGCTTTCAAGTAGGGTAAAATCTCAGACCCTTCATATTTTTATCAAGTGGTTTGCCTTTGTTTAGAACCATTGCAATGCTGCTCTTCTGTAGTGTTTAGTATTAACAGCGTTGAAGACTACCACAACAAAGTATCACTGAGCACTTCCTGCTCCATATGTGGCATGTGTAGGCACTGCACTGAGAGCTCTAATGGCAGCATGAGTGAAGTATTTCACTGGCCTCTGTGCAGTAGATATGTTGGTGGCTTAACCAAATAAGGTGTTTTTCACATGAACAAGAAATCCAGAGTTAGGTAGCTACAGACTGGCTTGGTGGCTCTGCAAAGACCTTAAAGCCTCAGACCCCTAACTGTTCTACCACTTTTAGCATGTGGTTTTGGTTTATTTCACACCTACTTTCTCCTTTTTCCTTTCCTTTTTTTTTTTTTTTGAGACAGGGTCTTGCTCTGTTGCCAGGTGTGAATGTAGTGGTGTGATCATGGCTTACCACATTCTCAACCTCACAGGCTCAACTGATCCTCTCACCTCAGTCTCTTAAGTAGCTGGGACTTCAGGCATGTGTTACCACACCTGGCTAATTAAATAATTTTTTTTTTTTTGTAGGAATGGGGTCTCACTATGTTTCCCAGGCTAATCTCAAACTCTAGGGCTCAAGCAATCCTCCTGCCTTAGCCTCTCAAAGTGCTGGAATTATAGGCATGAACCACTGTGCCCAGCCCTCACAAATTCTCACAGCCTGTGCCCCCACTAGCCCTTAGCTAATGACCTTGCTTCTTGCTTCACTTAGATAACTAAAGAACTCTAAAAATCACCTGCATATACTTCTTTCACATCTTTCCCAGTGCACCCATACGCTTGGCCTTCCTGTCTGTTGCTGTCAGTGCTTTTCAAGACATGGTCCCTGGACCAGCCGCAGCACCATCACTTCAATACTTGTTAGAAATGTGAGTTCTCATGTCCTTCCCCAGAACGAAGGAATCAGAAACTCTGGAGGTGGGACCAGCACTGGTGTTTTAACAAGCCCTGTAGGGGGATCTGCCACACAGGCAAGACGGCTGAAATCTGACTGCCCACGCGGCCACACCCTTTGGATGTTTAATACACATCAAACTCCAAACATTTCCAGAACTAAACTCTTGACATTAACCACCAAAAATCCGCTTCCCCAGTTTGCTTTATCCTCACAGCTCTTCAGGCCCTAACTTCAGAAGGGCTGTTCTTGACATCTCTCTGCCTCTCATAGTCCATATCCAATCTCTCAGGAAATCCTTCTGACTTTACTTTCAAGATATATCCATAGTCAAATCACATCTTATTTTCTCTATTGTCACCACCTTGGCCAGCCAGCCAGCCATCATTTTCCCTGGATATTGCAAAAGCCTTTTTTTTTTTCTCATGCCATCCTATGTTATAGTTCCTTCACATGTAGTAGCTGGAATGAACTTCTGGAAACATTATTCAGAAACGTCACCTTTTGGGTTACCCTTCAAGGGCTCCTCATTTCACTTGGTGTAAAAGCCAGAGTTCTTCCAGTGGCTTGCCCCGTACGAGGGCTGGTCCTTGTACCTTCTGACCCCATTGCCTTCCCAAGTGCCTCCTTGATGTTCCTAGAAACACCACCTACCCTTTTAGGGCCACCTCAGGGAACTGACTGTCCCCTCTGCTTGAGTGCTTCCCTTGAGCACTGGCCTGGCTCCCTTCCTGAACTCTTTAAGTCTGTGCTCAGAAATGACCTCTAAGGTGGAAGGTCCACCCTTCCCACACTATTCAAAATTGCTACTGACCCCACAGCAGCCAGTCTTGTCTTCCTGCTCCCTTGCTCCTGCAGCAGGATCTAGCATACTGTATTATTTACCTAATACATTTGCTTATTGCTACTCATCTCCCATGAGAATGTGAGCTCCAGATTTGTCTTTTGTGCCCTGAGATGCTGAGAACACTGTAGGCTCTCAATAACGTCTGCTGAATTAATGATAATGTTCCTCTCATGGACATGAGATAGAGGCGCTTCCCCCAACCTTGCACTCACAATTCAGGTGGGAAAATAAGAAAATAAAGATGAATGCAAAGATAAAGATGAACAGGAGTAGGAGGAAAGGAAAAAAGAGAAGAATGGGGAAAAAGAAGAGGAGGAAGAAGAAAGAAGCAGTTGTCTTATTTCATGAAAAACAAAAATCAGAAATACTTAGCAAAGCTCCACATCTGCCTCACTGGCTAGAACCGAGTCAGTCAGGCTGAGTATTGTGAGTATTTTGTCACGTTAAACAAAACTAGAATTTTTGCTACCAAGAAAGGAGAGAATCAATGTTAAATAGCTAACTAGTAGTGTATTTAAAAATGTTAGTATCTATGTAGTCTTCAAAACCACTCATTATATAGGCATTCTTATTTCCTTTTTATAGATATAGAAGCCAACACTGAAAGGGGTGAAGTTGCTCAGGTCAAACCATTGGTAAATTGCCAAGCTAAGATTGAGGAGTCTCTCTAGCTCCATTCTGTTATCATGTACTATTGCTAATGGCCCCAGATTCCTTTTAAGTAGTTCAATCAACTAACAACTATTTTTTAAACATTACTCTTGGTAAAATATTATATTAGATACAATGGATAGATACTTTTGCCAGTAAGAATTTTATGCTTCAGTGGTCATGGTAAGATAAAATTACATTAAAGGATTATAAGTAAATTAATTACGCAAGGATTCTATGCCATCAAAACTCAGAAAACAAGAGCATCTGGGCTGGTCTGAGAAGGAATCAGAGAAGAGGTGGGATTTGATGTGAACCTTGGGAATGGGTTCACACAGGAGACTAGGGAGGGATGTTTAAGTAGCAAGAAATTGTCTGTGTCTTGGCAGAAACGATGATCCGTCCTTTCTTAGGATAGAATCTGAGAAATAATACTTTGGAGACTAATTATAATCTTAATGCATCTTGACAGTAATAGAGACAGATTAATAAGCATGCTGTTGGTAGATTTACCAGTTAGTAAGGTGCATGAATGTGAATTTATAGCTATCTCATCTCATTAGTAAATATGAAATTATTCAGTTGGTAAAATCACAAATGCAGAACTCCCTGAGGGCAGGCAACATGCTCTTTGTATGGTGGTCAATCTCCTTTCAGGGTTCTTAGCACCCTGGATTAGGTGTACTTAATGCACTTCCAAATCCTCAGTTGCTGGGTGGATCAAGGTTGAGCACATCAAGTTTCAGGAGCTATCACATAAAAAATGACTTTGTAATGGTTATTGATTTCTTAAAGATATTTGTGCTATTTTTGCAACTGTTGGTTTGTGATATGGGCAACCCCAGCTGTTACTGTGGCCATAGTTGATTGGATCAGGGTGGCTGCATGAGCCAGAAGACATCACCCATGGGTGGGTCTGTTCCTTTCCAGCCATCCTGCGGCGGTTTCTGAAGTCCTGCTCTGGTGTGTTCTAATCCAGCAGGCACCCAACCAAGGCAATGCAATGCAGACAACTGCCCTCGGTTCCGCTGCCCATGCTAGAAGCAAGAGTTCCACATGACTGATGGGGAAATTCTTGTTTTACTACACACTTGAGTAGGTAAAGGTCTTCCAGCTTTTGACACAGTTAGGTGGTGCCATGTGGTGTGTTCACTGGGATATTCTCTCCCGCTACATTTTGCTACTTCCCAGTGAACTGGAGGCTGTCCTGAGAAGCTTCTAGCTATTCTCTGACCAGATCCTCCTGAGGCAGGAGGTGCAAGAGAACAGAAGTGTACCCTGTGCTCTTCTGAGCAGAGATGCACAGTGAGCTGGGGCAGGCAAACCCCACTGGGGCTGGCACGTGAAGGGAAGTGCTGCCTCCTTAGGCCTCTGCTTTAATTATCAGCTTAGTCACTGGTGTGACTGTGCTCTGGGCTGTTGCCAGAGGTGAAACCTTTACCTGCTCCCTGATCTGTCCTGGTAGAAGGGGTCTATTTCAAAGGTCTACAGCTAAACATATTCTTATTTCTGAGAATACTGCCTGTGTGGCACCCCGTTTCCAGCTCCTCGGAGAATACGAGACATGTGAGGAGCTGCCACACTCCCTGCCAGTACTCACAAGATGGGGTTGTTAAAAAGTTAAAGTAACCAAGAGGAATATGAATGTCGAGTCAGCTGATGGTGTTCACAAGTGGAGTGTCCTTCTTACCACTAATGCACAGCATAACGGAGGAAGTGGGGGCGTCTTCCTATCCTGGCTTTTCACTCCTCCCCTCCCTCGTGTCCTCTTACATGATGCACTGACCCCCACCTTGCTGTGAGGCTCACCAGGTCCATGGATAGCCCTTCTGATGCCGAAAGCACCTGCTTGTCTCTCTGTGTTGTCAGCTTGGGGCTGGACTTCTTGGCTTACTCTGACAGCCACAGTGGACACACACATACACACAAACACACACACACAAACACACATCTCCAAGTCATACATTGTAGAAAAGTTAGGATTGCCTCCTGTTGGGGCTACCAGTGGTGGTAGATGGCAGTGCTCCCCGAGACCTTGCTTACCTTTAGCATTCTGCAGGGAGGAGACTCCGCTTCCCAGGCTTCTTACTGTAGGCAGGACTGTGTAACTAGTCCCAGGCAATGAGACACAGGTGAAGGGACGTGGGGACTTCTGGTCTCAGGCACTCAAGAGCTTCAGTGAGTTTTCCAAGTTCCTTTATTCTCCCTGTGGGAGCAGCCCAGGTGGCTACATATTGAGACAAACATAAGCTGGATCCCTGAGTAGCCACACAGAGAGATGCCCTGGTGCTCCTGCATGCTGTGTGAGTGAGACAATGCACTGCTGTTACAACACTGAGATTTGGAGGTTATTACTGATGCAGAGTCTAGCCTCTTCTGGCTAATTTAGGAGCCATTCACAAATGTTTTTCTCAAGTGACATGCCCAGTGAATCCTACTATGTTTCTCTGGGGAAACAGTAATGTTCAAATGAAATTTATTTCTTAGTAACATACTATTGGAAGACGCTAGAAAATTTTTCGAGAAAAGAGAATATAGTCCAGAAATAGAGTAGTTTGTAATGAAAGGAAGAAGAGACTTGATGAAATAAGAAAGGATTAACCAGAAATTCTGTCTGGAAAAGTTGTCATAGGAGAAAAGGAAAATAATTCAAACTTGCAGATTCACGGATCAATAACTCGGGTGGGAAGAGAAAGATGAGTAAATTCACACAAGTTTATGAGTACAGGGGCTCATCCGTGAAGGAAGAACTGGGGAAAGAGAAAGCTAAATGCAAAGATATACAGCAAATTCAGGAAAACCTAAATGGCTCTGTTTATCAGGGGATCTTTTGGGGTCCTTGATTCTCCTTAGATCTTCTTTGGATGCTCAGTAAACTGGACCTTGGCATGGAGGAAAGAGAGGAAAAAGGCAGAGTGAGAGAGTGCAACCAACACACCCCCAGCATTCAGTCACGGTTTCCAGAGCCGCGATTCACTGTGTAAAGAACCAAGACTCAACCGACGGCCTCTCAGTAACCTATTTAGAATGGTAGCATCCAGAGACAGCTGCAGAGTCCTCTCAGTTTTTTACTGAGAGGACTCACTCTATTTTACAGATGAAGAGACTTGAGCCAAGTTCTCTGTCACCGTTAGGAGATGACAAACACTGGATAGTGTGTGTACCCCCAGGTTGGGGCATTTTTCCAACCTAGACCTTCCTGGTTTCTGAGCCTGACTTCTCCACTCTTGCAAACTGGTCTCTTAGTAGCTTAGGGAATGTGACTGGCATAGCACAGGCTCTGATGGAATAAAGAAAAGAGATCGCATTTCCAGTCCAGTAGAGACTTCCGCCTTATTTAAAATCATGTGGTCATTTCCACCCCAATACTGATTTCAGAATTTCTTTCAAAATGTAGACTAACTTTATGCTGTGTTAAAGCTCCATGCAAAGTTCTGTGGTTAAATAATGATATTTTATTCTTTGTACTTCACTTGTTGATTGTGAAATATGAGACAGCAGGGGCTGTCCTGATTGTGAAAGTTATATGTTGTATAAAATCATATACACTGACTCCAGTGCTTAGCCGCAGGGCCACAAAATGGGTTGATGGTAATTACTTTGGCTAAACTTGTAGAACTATGAATGATTTACTAAAAACTCTGCAGTAACTTAATATATACATGATGACAATTAAAGTAACAAGACAACCTCAAGGAGTAAATATTTTATGTAATGAATTAACCATGCAAGATTCATTCATGAATGTTAATTAGAATCCTGAGGTTAAATTGCTGTGTGGTATAAAGTCAGTTTATGCTAAGTAATCAAGTAGATAAAGAGTAATGATGCAGGGTTTGTATTTTAATTTACTGTTCTCTCTTCCTACCAAACATGAGCGATCACTCATAACGGTCAAATGAGCAGCTCTGCTCTCCCTTCTCTTCCTAAGAGAAAACACATGGCCTGGTTTCCTCTAAGTAGAGCTGCACAAAGGTCTAAGCCTCTTCTGGTGGTGTCAGGCTAAAGGGGCAAGGATGGGACAACGTCAGCCTGGAAACATCAGGTAGCAGACTCTCCACTTACATAAAGTTTTGGGACACAGAGTGGGACGGGCAGAATAATATCCCCTCAAGGATAGCCTCGTCCTAATCCCTGGAATCTGTGAGTAGATTTCCTTTGTGTAGCAAAAAGGATTTCACATATGAGATTAGGTTAAGAACCTCGAAGTGCAGAGACTATCTTGGATTACCTGGGTGGAGTCAATGTACTCGCAAGGGCTCTTAAAGAGGGAAGGGGAGGCAAAAGAGGAAATCATTCTGATGCTCTGTGAGGACTCTACTCACTGTGGCTGGCTTTGAAGATGGGGCAAGGGGCCATAAGCCAAGGAGTATAGGCAACTTCTTGAAGCTGGAAAAGATGAGGACTGAATTCTCTCCTAGAGCCTCTAGAAAGGCAGGCAGATGTGCTGAGATTTTGAAAGTCACCCTCTGAGACTTGTGTCAGACTTCTGGCCTTCATAACTGTAAGACAATACATTTGTGGGAGTTTGTTACAGCAGCAATGGGAGACTAATACTTAGATTCAGGGACTGAGTCTGAGTCTAAGTTGCCTACAACCATCTGATCTTTGACAAACCTGACAAAAACAAGCAATGAGGAAAGGATTCCCTGTTTAATAAATGATGTTGGGAAAGCTGGCTAACCATGTGCAGAAAGCTGAAACTGGACCCATTCCTTACACCTTATACAAAAATTAACTCCAGATGGATTAAAGATTTAAACATGAGACCTAACACCATAAAAACCCTAGAAGAAAACATGGGCAATACCATTCAGGACGTAGGCATAGGCAAGGACTTCATGACTAAAACACCAAAAGCTTGGCAACAAAAGCCAAAATAGACAAATGGGATCTAATCAAACTTAAGAGCTTCTGCACAGCAAAAGAAACAATCATTAGAGTGAACTGACAACCAACAGAATGAGAAAAATTTTTGCAATTTACCCATCTGACAAAGGGCTAATATCCAGAATCTGCAAAGAACTAAAACAAATTTACAAGAAAAAAAAACAAACTACCCCATCAAAAAGTGAATGAAGGATATGAACAGACACTTCTCAAAAGAAGACATTCATGTAGACAACAAATATATAAAAAAATGCTCATCATTTCTGGTCATTAGAGAAATGCAAATCAAAACCACATTGAGATACCATCTCATGCCAGTTAAAATGGGGATCATTAAAAAATCTGGAGACAACAGATGCTGGAGAGAATGTGGAGAAATAGCAACACTTGGTGGGAGTGTAAATTAGTGCAACCATTGTGGAAGACAGTGTGGCGATTCCTCAAGGATCTAGAAATAGAAATACCATTTGACCCAGCAATCCCATTACTGGGTATATACCCAATGGATTATAAATCATTCTATTATAAAGACACATGCACATGATGTATGTTCACTGTGGCACTGTTTACAATAGCAAAGACTTGGAACCAACTCAAATTCCCATCAAGGATAGACTGGATAAAGAAAATGTGGCACATATTCACTGTGGAATACTATGCAGCAATAAAAAAGGATAGTTCATGTCCTTTGCAGAGCCATGGATGAATCTGGAAACCATCATTCTCAGCAAACTGACACAAGAACAGGAAACCAAACACCACATGTTCTCACTCATAAGTGAGTGTTAAACAATGAGAACACGTACATGTACACAGGGCGGAACATCACACACTGGGGTCTGTTGGGGGGTGGGGGGCTAGAGGAGGGATAGCAGGGGGTGGGGAGGTTGGGGAGAGATAACGTTAGGAGAAATACCTAATGTAGGTGATAGGGGGATAGAAGCAGCAAACCTCCATGGCATGTGTATACCTATGTAACAATCCTGCAAGATATGCACATGTACCCCAGAACTTAAAGTATAATTAAAAAAAAAAAACAGAAAGAAAGAAAAATAAGGAAAAAAAAGGCTCTAGAGCAGGAAAGAAAGAAAAATTCGCTTGGAAGAGACCCAAGTGGGCACCTGTAGGTCAGAGAGAGAGAGAGAGACAGAAAGGGGGCCTTCATCTTGATCCTGGGCCTTTATAGGATGGCTCCCTTCCCATGCTTCTCCCCTTAGGGTTGACTGCCCATATGCACAGTGCCCTCCTTACCCTTGGGAACTGAGCACACACAGTGTGTTTAGGGAGTTACATGCCCATCTGAGGCTTTTTTCCCTATTCTGGTGGAGTGTCCCCAGAAGGTAACCCTTCACCATTTTTGTTTTTTAATGTGCATGCCCAGGAAGTTGCTTCTCCCTGGGGTCTGGCTTTAATTAATACTTTAATGCTAACAGGTGTGGACCATCAGGAAACGGCCTCTTCCTGGCGCCCCAATTTATCACTTAGAGAGGCAATGTGTTAATTGCCTAACCATCACCCAACACTTCCAGTGGGGTGATGCCCTGCTCATGCCTGTCTACCTGTAACAGAACACTTGTTATGCAGATATACCTCAACTAGAATCTGATTGACATGCACCTCTGCATACCTATTGTCTAAGGGTAACTGAGGTTCAAAATACTAACTCTATAATACTGCAACATCCAGAAACACCTATTTAAGGAGTCTTACCTATATTTACTGTTGGTTTAGAGGGAAGGAAGGCACTTCAATATGTCCAATGTCTATTGTCTATACTGGATCAGATACTTTGTTAGCCCTCATTTCCATTGCTCTCCATCCCTGTTTTATTTCCTCATGGGAGCTATCGCCCTCTGAGACATCCATGTTTATTGTATTTCTTTGTGTGTTAATTTCTCCTTCATCCTATGGAAACGCAAGCCCTGTAAAAGCATATACCTTTGCTTAGATTGGGTTTTTGAATGTGACCATTGATCACACTTCTCCCAAACAGAATTAAACAGAAGTGTTAAAATATCAGCATTGAACAGATCTAGTGCAATTAGGAATGTGGTCTGACCTAGGACTCCATCAGGGCTCTGATGACGCCCACTCCCATTTCACTGAACCCCATCTGTGGGTCTGCTCCTCACAGCAGGAGCAGAATTGGCCCCAAGAGCTCGCAGAGAGAAAGCACCACACCCGTGGGCAGCTCCTTCTTCTGAGTTCACACATCAAATAATCTGCCAGTCCCTCTTCGGGGGAAGTGAGGCAGGTAGGGAGGGAGGCCCAGTGTCACCTCTTGCAGAAGAAGACCCTGAACATGAAGACAGCGTCCCGGGGGCAGAGGTTTCAAATGAACTCTGCTCTTGATCCCCGCTGCACCTCCAGTGTCTAAAACAGCTCCTGTCACATGGGAGACACTCAATAAATATGGGTCAACGAATAATGAATAAATATTTTATCTCATTTCATCTTTGGAGCAACTCTAGACAGTCTATTTCATATCTATTCTACTGGGGAAGTCTGGATAAACTTACTGAGTTTGGATAATCCCTGAGCAGCAGAGCTGGGATTCAGATCTGGTTCAGCCTTGCTCTATGGCACATCCTGCTGTCTTCCATGTGCACTTGATGTAGTTCTACTTTGGAAAGAGGCCACTGTTTGATGCATTTTTGCTCAAGTCTGCTAGAATCAGAAGTCTACTTCAAGGTCATGCATGCTGGGCAGCCTTGAGTGCAGGGTTTCCACGTAGGCAGCTTCGCCTTCTCAGCTATGAAACAAACCCCACTGCCCACTCAGGGCCAGACACTTCACTGGTGCCCAAGCATGAAACATGGGCTCTTAGATCAACCCGCTGCTGCCCAGGCCATTTGTATTGCTGAAAGCATCATGCAGGCTGCTTGAAGTTTTTCCTTGACTATATGAAATTCCTCTGAGGAACTCAAGGCCTTTATAGCTATTGTTACAATAATAAACCCCCAGTTTGGTGAAAAAGGTTTTGAAAAGCATTGACTGCACACTTAGCAACTTTCTGAGCAATTCAAGGGCTGAGGCTAAGCACGGCTCTGAGTTTGTGGCGTGCATATTTTAGTCTCTTGTTTCCTAGGAGTATTTAATTTTCACCTTAATTGTAGAGAATGCATTTGAGAACATTCTTGTGTCTGCAACCAACCAGAGCAGGGCAGCATTATATTCTGTGAAATTTGGGCTGGGTGTGGTGGCTCACATCTGTAATCCCAGCACTTTGGGAGGCCAAGGTGGGTGGATCACCTGAGGTCTGGAGTTTGAGACCAGCCTGTCCAATATGGTGAAACCCTATCACTACTAAAAATAAGAAAATTAGGCGAGCATAGTGGCGGGCACCTGTAACCCCAGCTACTTGGGAGGCTGAGACAGGAGAATCGATTGAACTTGGGAGGCGGAGGTTGCAGTGAGCTGAGATTGCACCATTGCACTCCAGCCTGGGCAACAAGAGCAAAACTCTGTCTCAAAAAAAAAAAAAAAAAAAAAAAAAGAAATAAAAGAAAAGTAAAGAAATTTTACTAGCTCGGAGGAATAACCAATTCAATGAAAGTTATAGCAGAAGTTTTTTTTGAGACTTTTTATGAACACACCCTTTCTCCCATGTCAACACATGTCTGTAGTATGCTCTCAGCAGGTGCTTGACAATAAAGTTAGTGGATTTTCCTACTTAAATTTTATCTGGATCAGTTGCTATAAGACATATGGTTCCTCATTACACCATGTGATGCTCTGATAATGACTCGCTTCTTTCTATTCCAACTTGGAAAGCAGCTTTTGACACTCTCCCACCTGTGTCTTGGTCTCAGCCAGTGAGCATAGGCACCTCCTTCATGGTCCCTTGTTATCGGCTCCGTCTCCTCCCAGCTTCCTTTTCTGCTCTCACCATGAAGTTTAATAGTCTCAATAAACTTTTATCTTGCCTTTTATGTGGTTGCTACTAAATCTCTTAAGCTGTCATTTTAATGACTCACTTTTATCCCTTTTCCAATTGCTCTCAGCACTGCAGCGCAGGGACTCAGCACCTGGATCTTTTCTGAAAGGTGACGATTCTATATCCTGTTATATTCCACTGGGGTGTCAGATTAGAGAAACAGTCTCAGCGCTAAATACATGGAGTCCTTCCTGTCACCGTTCCTTGTGGTGCCCATTCTCCAGGGGTTTGAAGGCATGAGGACATTGTTTTGTACACACGTTCTAGCTTATGATGGCGTCTACCTCTCTGAACTGGAGCTCACATTGGTGCTGTCTGCTGGGCTCTTGGCTGTCCTCTTCCTATTCATAAGGACTTTCTACTCCTCTGTAACAGGGTCTGCAGCTTCCACATCAACCACTTCAGCACCCCCTGCAGTGATGAATGAGAGGGAGTCATCTGATAAGCTTCAACTGAGTTTCAGTGTCCACTGCATTTTGTTGCTCATGTGGCTGCCCTTGGGCTTTCTCGTGTGATTGAAAGGAGGCAGGGTGACCACCAGGAAGAATCCTCCTTGGCTCTGCCTTCTGGAAATGGGCAGGTAACCTGGTTGATCTACTGTATTGGCCAATTATGGTACTAGTTATTCTACCCTGGAACTAGTTAGGTGTACTTTGGTATCTGAATCCTTTACACAAACCGATCAAATGTTTGTCAGTAAGTCTGAATCTGTACTTTGAGTATAGTGTTCATGAACAGGACACTTAGGAATAGAGCTGATGCTGGGGATTTCCAAAGGCAGTTAAAGTCACATCCTTTCAAGTTAAGTTGCTTATGAAATACATAGCCAGAGCTGTGTTAGGCAGTTCCTATTTTCTGATATTCATTTTTGCTCATTTTCCCTGATGCCTCTATGAGGCCTGTACTGGCCTGCAGCAATTTATAGGGCAGTCACTTTCTTATCTCAGAGTTTGTATTAAAATTCTGAATTTCACAAAGGGCATTATTGGTAGAAGTCACATAACAAAAGATCCCCATAGTCAAATAGGTTTGTAAAATGCCTGGTTAAGTATATTTCTTGACGACAAGATTTCTTGGAGCCTCTACTGCTGTTACATGCATTGCCAGGGGCCCAGCTGAGCTGCCAGGTGTTGGAGTAGTTGATTAAGTCAATAACTCAAAAGGAAAGTCACTATGCAGCCTTTAATCCCTTCCTACAAAAATGGCACAATCAAGGGGCTGAACCTGGGGAAGCGCCGACTACCCCACCCCATTCTTCCCCATGGAATGGGACAAAGTTGAAGGTCAGGTGAATCAGCACAGACCTGGAGGGTCAGGGGTATCTCATTGATGAGAGAGCCCTGAACAGAAAAGGCTCTGACAGTTTTGTGCACTGGGAGTCAGGGTGTGGGAGGGTTGGAAAAGTGCTAGAACTGGAAAAGTATCAAGTACTGAGTCAACGTGGAGAAATTCTTTCCAGATTCCCTCTCCTCTCTCCCCATAGGGAGGTCACCTAGAGGGGCCTGAGGGAGCCTCTGGGTAGGCCCCTCGCAAAGAGATCTTGGAATGCAGGTGACTGGGATGGAGTGCAGATATGTGTAAGCACATGACTGGCCTGGCCTGCAGCTCCCCCGAGGGAAGGTAAGACCCTGTGTGCACCAGCTCTCCTGTTGGGAGGGTGGCTTCCCTCATGAGGTCTGCCAGGTAAACCTTTATAATAGCCTGAAAAAAATCACACACAGGAATTCAGACAGGAGCAGAACTCCTCATGCATGATGGCCTTCCAAGAAAATGTATACAGAAAGACATTTCTCAGATGCATTTGACTATGGAGTTTGTGATTGCACGTTCCTTGTGACTGGTATTCTAATTACAGAAGTACCAGTCTTTCTATCTGAAACTGTTCAAAGTTTAGTCTTTAAACGATGGAAACATTTCCCCTCTAAGTACACATATTTCATGGAGCATTTCTTTTGATGCAGCTCAAAGTTTGGATAGCTGTGCCTTTCCTTCAGTATGTGTGTGTTTTTCCAATGTCATCTGCAAAATGCTCTATTTTGTCAGCTGCCTATGAGTTTTGTCTAAAGGTTATCTGGGTCAACTCAGGTCAGAGGGATTTTTGTAGAACATCCTGAATTCAGCAGCAAGGAATTATCTGCCCAGCATGATTCATGGATATTTCACAACCTCATGTTTTCTGACATCCACCATCAAGGCAAAGATGCTAGAACACTTGTGTCTTATGGTGTGAATGTGTGTGTGTGTGTGTGTGTGTGTAATTATCTACCATCCATGATTTCAGAGGGAATCAGTGCAAGATAATGAAAAAGGGTATTTTTCATTTGACCTGTAATGTTCCAGGTTGTTGATTCAGCAGATTTAGCAAGTACATTTTACTTCACTCACTTTCACATTAAAATGCCTTTGCCCTCTCTATAGGGAATTGGGAGGAGAGAGAGGCTTCCCAAACCACCAGGTCAGTTCACACAACTGCCCTATCTTTGGGTCATAATTCAAACTGCAGCAAAGTGTCCTATATTGGGGTGCCAGGTACACCAAGTGGAATTGATTTGTTTCTGTTCAAAGAAGGTGAAGCTTGTGAAAAACAAAACCCTAACTTGTAGTTTATTGCATGTATCTTTACTCAGAAGGTTTTATTGTTTATATGCATCAACACTAGATCAAAAAATTTGGCTGTGCAGAACCAAGCAGGTTTCATCCAGGCAGGATTCTGTAGACTGATAGCTTAAGAGAGTGGTTTTTATAGTAATTTTTAACCTAAGGAATGCTTTCTTCGAGGGAACTCTTATGAAGAATGCGAATATTAAAAATCAGAGTGGGTTATGGTTGAAAGTAGGTGGGAATACGTTAAGGCCCTCTTCTTTTTTATGGTGTCCCTGAGGGGAGCTTAAGAGAGTGGTTTTTATAGTAATTTTTAACCTATGGAATGCTTTCTTCGAGGGAACTCTTATGAAGAATGCGAATATTAAAAATCAGAGTGGGTTATGGTTGAAAGTAGGTGGGAATACGTTAAGGCCCTCTTCTTTTTTATGGTGTCCCTGAGGGGCTCTGTGTCTATCTGCTGGAGAATGATGACCTGACACACTGTTTTGAGTCTAACCCCTTTAAGACAAGTTTCCTTATTACCACTTATAGATTTCCCAATTCAGGATTTTAGCAACAGTAATAACAGCAGCAGCAGCAGCCCCCTTTATTATGCACATTCAACAGGTGGCAGGGAGTGCATTTAGCACTTTACATGGATTGTCTCTTAAGCCTCACAACAAATGAATGAGATAGTGTCACGTCAGGGAACAGTCCCTAAGACCACTCTCACTTCTGACACCAGTTGCAGATTTGGGGGTCCTCGAGACAGTCCTCAGTTTTGATATTTTGCTAGAAGGACTCACAAACTCATTAGAAGCTGTTATACTTACGGTTACAGTTTATTACAACAAAAGGATGAAAATCAGCCAGGGGAAGAGGTGCACAGGGCAGATCTAGGAAGGTTCAAAGTATGGAACTTCAGTTGCTCCTCCCAGTACAGTCACAGCATTAACTTCTCCCAGCAATGACATGTGACGAAACACACAGAATGTTGCCAGCCAGGGAAGTTACTCAACTCTTGGTGTCCAGAGTTTTTATTGGAGATTGGTCATGTAGACATGCCTGACCTTAGCCTCTAAATACTCCGAGGTTAAACTGATACATGTGGCCCAAAACCCTCTTCCTAAATCACATTTTTAGACTGGGGTGGCCCAACACAGCCAGGTAAACTAAGACATGTTTATCAGGACACTAAAACACTCAGGCTTTCCAAGTGTTTAGAGAGCACCTTCCAGGGACCAAAGGAAAAGACCAGATTTCTCTTTGGACCAGGTTGAATTCTTTATTTCATAGCTAGTTACTGGAAGTTTTTTCTATTTCATAGATGAGGAAACTGAAGCTTAAAGAGTCGAAGCAACACTTCGTAGTTGGTGAAGCTGGGTCTTGAAGCAGGGCAGACGATTTCAGAAGCGAAACTTTTAACCTTAATTTTTTACAAAGGTATTTGTTAGCCCAAGCTACACCATTTTGTAAACTCCCATCATTTTTCAAATTCTGGTCAGAATGGAAAATTCCACTAGGGCTCCGGCCATAAGAACTATCCTGCCAGACAAGTCCCAGGCCTAACCTCTTGACCCCCAAGAATTCTTCCCTTATCATCAGCTAACCACACTGCCCACCCTATTTCACAACAAGCCCAGACCTCTCCCTCCTGGACCTATAATTACCCCAGCCTGTAAAGGTGTGGGCTCCGGTGCTAGCTGATGTCCACCTCTGCAAATCTTTGTTCAATAAACCTTTGTTGCCACAGAGCCACCTCTGTCTGTTCCTTCTCCCTTTCCTGCTCTAACAGTATTAAAAAGCATTATTGGTACTTGACCCAATGGTTAACTTAGACATAAATACACATGCTATCAAAGAAGTTACAGTCAGTAAACTCATGGCAGAATCCTGATATTAACAGGCAGTCCTTTCATCTCTAGTGTAGGTAGGAAAATGCCCATTCTTGTCCATTTGTCCCAGGTCACTCCTGACCACATGCATAGATCATCAGAACTGCCAGTCTGAGTGCTGCACCCACCCAAGTCACTCCATGCTGCCTGTGTCTGCCACTCTCAGTGTTCAGCCTTTAAAGTCTTCATTAACTTCATTTATAATGATCTAGCTATTTCTGTTTTTTAATTGCTAATTCCACAATGCCAGGGTGAGCTTTCCTCCGATGCAAATGTTTTTGAAAATGCTGGTTACAAAACATTTTTGCTGCAACATGCCTATGAATGCTTCACATTGTTTCTTTTCTGCACCACCACCTTTGAAAAGTTTCAGAAATGTACTGTTTGCTCTTCCATATCCTGTGGTAATTATAAGAGACTCTATCCTTGCACCCTGGAGCTGCTTCCTGTGTCTTCTCTCTCAAAACCCCCTGCTGCAGCAACTGTAGTTACGCACGTCACTGGCTACATTGCTTGGGTTTTGCAGTAACTGTTTATGTTAGCTATAGTGGCCATATTTTCTCAGACAAAATTTGGGACACATGGCCCAGCAAGGATAACTGTGCATATGGGTACACAGGACATAATATTTCTTTCCCAGAAAACTTGAGACATATGGTCTCCATATGTATAGAATATATGGCCTCTTGAATGTCTCTTTATTGATGCATTCCTAGTCACATGAATATGTAACAATAGTAATGTGATTTTTATAGCCTCACTGTCAGGAGTTTTTCATTTGAAAAACATATTCATCATTTCTGTTTGTGGTAAAATTACTGCTCAATTTAGTGGCCAGCTTTACATGGTACGTGATGTATCTTGGTTTTGAAGTTCTTTAGTGAATATATTTTCTTACTTCTATTTAGGGATCTGTGGTCTGTCTAGGCCAAAAAAACAAACAAAAAAAGGGCTGTGTGTATTCACTTGTTCTGAAAATGTCTGTGGAGGAGGTGGCTTGGTGGCGAATGATTTCACGGTAGGCGTGTGGGAGGAAGCTTCAGAAAATAGATGAAAGTTTATGAAGTTATTTCGCTGTTGGGGTCAGTGAACATGGATATTTTGAAAGGCAGAATAAGTGATGAATGAAGGGAGAATAAAAAAGTGGCAGAAAAATGGAAAGCGTAATGGTGTAGAAGGTTTTTTTTTCTTCTAGTTCCCTACTCTTTAGCCTGCTCCCAGGTGGCTAATGGAGGAAATAAACAAATAGGGGGTTTTAATCCACAGTAGAGCAAACCGCAGTGACAGCAAGCAGAGCAGACCTCCTGTGGACACAAATTAAATGTGTTTGAATAAAGAAATATGAACCATAGTGAACATTTATTAATACAAATTTTGGGAGCAGTAATTAATGACATTCTAGTAGACAGAGATAACCTCCAAAGTAAGGAAGAGATGATATATTTGATTGGTATAACTAAAACAAGAAGCTTCCAAAAGAAAAATGATCCCTTACCAGCAGTTAAACTAAATTGGACAGCGGTGCAGCCCATCATAGGGGCTTCAGTGGCTCATAGGCTGGAGGTCACCCTGACCTTCAGAGGGTACACGGAATCCAAGCTTGAAGTACCAAACAGGGTGATGAATGTGACAGGAAGCCCTGTCAGAGTTTTCTCTTTCATTATGTTGTTTTAAACTAAATGCAAGCTCCATCCAGAATTCTTTGGTTTTGGGTAACATCAATTATCCAGTACCTCTAATGTAGTCTTGATTTTCCCACAGGGCCACACAGGTGATTTTCTCCACCATTTCTTCCATTCTGTGAAGGGAAACAGTTATGACTTTGCTTAAAAGTTTTCAGTCGTTTCCCATTATTCTTAGGATAAGGGAAAAATCTTCCACATGGCCTGCATTCCCTTGGCCTGCTTCCTCCATGGTACACAAATGTCCCGGAAGCGTCTGTGCAAGCTCCCCAGCTTCTAGCACCTGTGCTAATTCTGACTCCCATGGAGAAAACACCTTCCCTTCTTATCCTAGTTAACTCCTTCCCAGCTGTCAGGTTTCTGCTCATGTGTCACCTGCAGGAAACCTTCTCTGACTCTGAATCCTAGGGAAGGTCACTCTGCCCTAGATCCTTACAGCGTGTAGAGTACTTTCCTTACAGTGTTTAATACAAACATGAATATTCTTCTCCTTTGCTAGACTAAGCTCTACAAGGTCAGGGTGTCATTTTGTTCACCTGTGCATCTCCAAATGTAGGACCTTGTTGGGTATGCAGCGTGGTGTAGATTATGTGCTCATCATATGATATGAAGTAGCATGGTGTAGACCGTGCGCCCATGGCCTGGTGTGGAGCAGGGTGTAGACCGTGCGCCCATGGCCTGGTGTGGAGCAGGGTGTAGACCGTGCGCCCATGGCCTGGTGTGGAGCAGGGTGTAGACCGTGCGCCCATGGCCTGGTGTGGAGCAGGGTGTAGACCGTGCGCCCACGGCCTGGTGTGGAGCAGGGTGTAGACCGTGCGCCCACGGCCTGGTGTGGAGCAGGGTGTAGACCGTGCGCCCACGGCCTGGTGTGGAGCAGGGTGTAGACCGTGCGCTCACGGCCTGGTGTGGAGCAGGGTGTAGACCGTGCGCTCACGGCCTGGTGTGGAGCAGGGTGTAGACTGTGCACAGGGTGTAGACTGTGCGCTCATGGCCTGGTGTGGAGCAGGGTGTAGACTGTGCGCTCATGGCCTGGTGTGGAGCAGGGTGTAGTGTATAAAACCATTGCATGTTCTGCAGTATGTACTCAATACATTTTCTAGAACAAATGAACATTTTTGTTCTCAAATTGACTGCTCTCATGGGCAAGTTCCAGTTACTGTGGCCCCAAGCTCTGTGGTGTCATCTCTTAAAATGGCTTTGCTTCCTATTTGTCATCATCCCAGGGCAAGACTCAGAAGAAAATAAATCGAGGACCTCTATTCATTTAAACAAACCTCTATTCATTATAGAAACTTCATATTCTTTCCTTTGGAAGATTTGAGTCATCTTGAAGTCCACAAGCTCCCAATGTGAGTTATTACGAGCCTTGGGAAGAAGGAGAACTCCTAGAACATCAAGGCAGGAGAGAGGCAGTAAGGGAATAGTAACAGGGGCATACATGGAGTACACACTGCTTTGGGTTTGAGGGCCTAAGTTCTCCACACATATCAGCTCATTTAATCCCCCAGTAACCCTAGGAGGGAGGTGCTATTATCAGTCACCCACGTGGTTCAAATGAGGACACTGAGGCATGGAGGAAATAGCTAGTCAATGTAAAAGGAGGATTTAAACCCAGTCATTTGCTCTTCATAACCTGTATTCTTAGTCATGGTGCTAAACTGCCCCTCAAGAAAGAAAGCCTCTCCCAGACTTTCTTCCTTGAGTTTTATGCCTTCTTTTCAGAGGAGGGCAGCTGTGTTTAGTTATGTTTATAAACTCGAATAACATCCTTCCATATATCAATTTGTTTTCTCACAAAGCGTTTCCTAACACTTAGTACGTACTGAGTATCACAGTTAGCACTGAAGATATAGAGTTAAGCATACTTCATTCTTGTCTAGAGATAGAAATGTATTTATATGTAATCTCTATATTAATCTATATACATTTATCAATATACATATGATAATCAATATGTATATATGTAAATCTCTGTCTCGCTCTACCTGTCTATATATGTATCCAGACTAGAGATAGAAAGTATAAGTTTTAACAAATTATTATGGCCATCTAGCAGACGGGTTAGTAAATGGGTATCTTTGAAAAAATGTAGGAGAAGAAATCCTCATGGAGGAGTTAACATCTGGATCTGGAAGGATAAAAATGAATTTGGCAGGTAGATGAGTAGAGAACACTGAAGGAAGAAGGAACAGCATGGCGATGGTGGGGAGGGGCTGTGGCTGTGGGAAGGGCTCAGTGGAGGGGCTCTGTGGTGTGGGTGGAGCCATGGGGAGGGAGGTGGGGGGATGGACTGTGGCCAGATGGTGCAGGTTTGTAAACGTGATTGTTCATTCGGAGTGAGACATCCACCGGGTTTGTTGGCAAAACCGGCATATCATTTTAGCAAGACAGCCAGGGCCCCTCTGGGATGACGGACTGGAAGTTGGTGGGTGGGGGGGGCTATTGAAGAGAGGGAGGGGGCCAGCCCCTGGAGCCGGCTGGTTTCCAGGTTAGAGAGGTGACAAAAGCTTCCCGCCTGGCGAGTTCTACCTCCAAATGGTTCCACCACTCTTTGTGGGCTGCACGGACCTCCAAAGGATGATGTGTCTGTGGATGGTCCCTCTCGGAGGTTTGCAATGTCTGCCAGGCAACTCCTTCAGTGCAGTAAAGAGTATTTAACACAAGCACCTGTTAGATGCTTTGTGGGGGCTCGATGAGAGGAAGAGTCATCTGAGTCTATGGGTCCCTTTGATTGGTAGAAACAGCACAAGCTGGTGACCCTGTCTTTCCTCCTCCGGAGGCATGAGAAGAGTGAAAGCTTTTCATGGCAGAACCTTGCTGTCTTCACCCACGCCCCCATGTTCTTTGATTTTGTAATACTCAAAACCTCAGAGCCCCTTGGGAGCCCTCTCTATTGAAGTGCAACTGAGAGGTCAGGCCACAGGGCCCTGCCTTCCCTTCTGGCTCCGGGAAGCACTGGCTGGAACATGCACTAATTCTGTGGAATGTTACAGGTCCCAGGTTTTCCTTAGGACACCCATGAGGGTCCAGGAAGCTCAACCTGCCCCGACCACCTTGGCTTCCTAATGCTCAAGGGCTGCTTCTTAACCATACTACATTGAAATAGACCCCAGACCCTTCCTACAGCCCCCACCCCCCTAAAAGACAGCACACCCAGATGCATCCAAATATATAATGGGCCCGTCTTCGGATCTGGAGGCCACAGGGAGAGGGAATGTTCCATACCTGCAGCCTCTGTCATCTCCCTAGCCTTCTCGCTTCCTTGGTCTTCTAATGAATTCCAACCTTAATCCTTATGCGAAAAAAAAATCAGCTGTTTCTAGCTTCTGTTCCCAAACCCAAATAACAAACACAGTAAGGCACCAAGCAGCGGAACAGGTGTTTCTTCCTGGGGGAGTCCATCCTGCTTAGGAGGCGGTCATGATCATAATGACCCGAAAGTGGGCAAATGACTAGGCTGTGCGTGCTGTGTGTGTGTGTGTGCCTTTGTGTGTGGGTGCATGTGTGTGCATATGTGTGTACATGTGTTTCTACATGTGTGCGTACACAGCTGATATCCTGAGAACGTGTAAATAGGCCACATGTTTACGTGGGAGTAAATTTTCAGACTTCCCAGAAGGGTTTCAGAGCAGCAATAATGCATATTAGGAAAATGACTGCCAGGCCAAGGAATAGAGGAAGCTTCCAACGGTTCACGCGTGGCAGAAGCAGTCATCTCTGGGGCACACGCTGAGGTGTGCGAGCCCCTGAAAGTGACTCGTGCAGCAGGTGGTTCACTGGGGTGCCCTGCCCCCTGCCCCCAGATGGTTAAATGCCTGGATCTTGGAGTCAGTCTTGCCCTAACTCTATGAGCTGCATTTTCCTCACTATAAGTTGCGGGGATGGGTATCCATCTTAGAAGGTTGCAGGGAGTGTAGACCAAACGTGGCCACATCTGTAAATTGCTTAGTGCAGTTGCTGCCTTTAGACAGTTCTGATGGTGCTGACATGGTGCGACAGGTACCTGCCTGTGCCCCAGCCTGGGATTGCCTGGCTTCCTCCTCCATTTCTGATATTTACTGACTGTGTGATCTTGACTAAAATAAGTAACCTCTCTGTGTGTCAGCTGCTTAATACAAAGCAAAGCTACTAACAGTTCCTCCCCCGCCGTGGGATGTGACCTGTGTAAAGCCCTTAAAACGGCGCCTGCCATCGAGAAAGGATTGGGGATGATTATTACGAAGATGCTCGCCCTGGGAGCAGAATTTCACTTCCTGGAAAGCCGACATGAGGATGAGTGCCCAGGTCTAGAAACCTTCATTCCATGATTTTTTAATTTTCAATTTGATAATTTTTGAATTTTTTTCTGGTTGCAAATAATTCCTTTGTATTTTGTTTCTATACTACCTGTCAGTTTATTATGGAGGCACAGAGACAAGTGAGCTACTTTAGTTGTAACACAGTATTTTTGTTCTAAAGCAGTGAAAGAGGGGAGGAGAGACCTACTCTGAAAGCCAGTTAGACTGTGTGGGGTCATGTCAGTCTTCCTGCCCTCGCCAGCAAGGCCTGGTGCCTGGAGCTGTACCCCTCACTTTTCCAGCACTGGGTGCATTTCGAGAACAAACCCACCTCCCCACTCATTAATCTTATAGTGGCTTTTGGCTGTCTTCCGACACGGGGGCCAGATCCAAATGGATTCTGTTCCCTGGGGTTGTGCCACTTACAAATAAGCTGAGCAGAGGCTGGAGCATGCTTCTGTGTGAGGTGAGGCTGCCCGGGCACAAATACACGGGCTTCTTCCTTCAAGGATGAATGGCTACAGCTGGCAGCATTTCATTACCTGAGAGGCAGTGTTGAAGAATCCTGCTTATTGTTTCTGCTTTTGACAAAAGAAAGTGTGTTTTGGAATCTGATTTCAGATGCAGCATTGTTTCAAAACTCAAACAAACAAACAAAAACCCCAGGGTTCTGACCAGGTGAACCTGGAACTAGTTGAAATGGAATCTGACATATAGAATGAAGTGAAACACCGTTTGTAAGCCTCTAAAATAAAGACATTTTCTTTTGATTATGTAATTGTTTATCCAGCTGCATGGGGCATAACTCTGAGTTGCTGTTCTGTGTCCTGGGGAGAGAAACCCCATCTGATCTCTTTTATGTGGCATGTTCATTTTTGCAGGAAGATTCAATTATTCCCCCACTTACAAGGCTATAAATGAGTTTGCTGGGCCGGTTCCTGACACAAGCGCTCTCATCATTATTCAGATTAGTTTTCACTTTTCTAAACTGGTCTTCTGCCTACGGCTTCTGGAGCCCAGCCAGCATTTCGGAAGAGGATTAAATAATCTTTCTCTCACAACTTCCTACATGTTGTGCTATTTTGTTCCTTCCCAAATGTCATCCTCTGCTCCTGTGCACGTTTCCCATGGGTGAGGGTTTCAGAGGTCCTGGGGCTCATTTCCCTATGGGCGGTCAGGCCCAGGTAAGGCATCCCTGGCCCCAACTCCCGGGTCCTCCAGATGGGTGCTGAGCTGGAGCCTGGGGCTGTCTCCACCTCAAGAAGGCAGAAATCACTGTTTACCCACAACCGGATCGGCAGTGCTGTGTCCAAGCAGAGGCAGAGAAATCGATGGGAATACACTCCCGGGTTAGGGAGACAAAATGAGGACACCTGGAACAGAGAGGCGGCCTTTGAGGCAGCTGAAGGGGAAGCTGTTGGAGTCGTGAATGCCGGGGTCTCTCCCTTCACTCTGTTAGTGACAGAATCCTCCTAAAGAACTTTAGAAGCCTCCAAAGAGCGTGGAGGACGAGGGGTGGAAACACGAAGAACGCCATGGCCTCTTGCTTTGTAGGCGTGGAGCATGTTTCACGCAAATCACACCATCACGCATGTAGATCCTGGGAGGAAGGGCTAAGAGTAAGGAGAATTCAGATAACCTTTCACCTTCCTCTTCCACCCCAGGTCATGATGGAGAATCTTCTTATCTCCAATTTCTCCATCTGGCTTGAGCGCATCTAGGCAAATTCCACCCTGTCACACATGTACCAGGATCTCCAGCAACTTGGCTTTCAGCCTTGCGGAGTCACTTGGACTGCTGAATTCATCCCCTTGGGTGTCTGAGTGTGGGGGTGTCTTCCTGCTTCCCCTCAGTCACATTTTCTAAATTCTTCTTCCGTGTAGAAATCTCTGCCAGTGATTTCCGGCTTCTCTGGTTCTTGGCTTCAGCTGCTCGTTTTCATCACCTGGGGAGCTGCAGGATCCCATCAGCCCAGCCCTGCCCCATCAAGGGAACTGGAATCTCTGCAGGGAGGCCCAGGCAGGGCTGTGGGAAAGATGCTTCCCAGGGGCCTCTAATGGGCAGGCAGGACTCAGAACAGGGGAACTGAAATGCGGCCAAGCCTTGGCTTCTTTTGTCCTCAAGAGTCAAAGAATCAAAGGATTCAAAGAGGAGATAGGAGACTTTTGTGACTATAGACAACCAAAGAGATAAGTTGCAAAACACCTAGTTCACTTGCAGGAGGTGGGGATGGCTCCCAGAGATGTGGCCTTTGAACAGAGAGTAGGCTTTTTAGGTGGAGAGGATTTAAGCAGAGAGCAGCAGGTGTAAAGGCGAGGAGTCAGCGGGCGTTCTGGGTATGGCAAAGATGCCGGGAGATGGGAGATGGGAGTGGGGACAGGACAGTTGTGCAGAGCAGGACGGGGCCAGGCTGTGCAGGGCTCTGGGTGGCTAGCTCAGGTGTGCATCCTTAGACCACAGGAGCCGGTGGGTGCTACAGCTGGATGGTGACATGGTCAGCTTCTTGTAAAGTAATACCCCTGATACAGTGTGAAGGATATACTGGAGTTTGAAAGGCTGGTGAGAGGAAGAAGAGGTCAGAAGAAACTGTGGGTTAGCAAGGTGGTGACGGGTGCAGTTCTGAGACGGACTCTCCACAGCTTCCAGAATGACTGGGCTTTCCCAGCTAAGGAGATGGATCTGCATTTGGGGGCTGGACATCTGGGTAAAGGGTAAAGCCATAAACAGAGGAGGAGGCCCTTTCCTTTCTCTTTTAGAAAAGAAAATAAGCTCAGATTTTCTTTGTTAAGCAAAAGATACCAATAAGGCACCAGAAAGAGGTGGCAGATGGATAGTTTGCCAAGAGTCAGGTGAGGGTGCCTGCAGATTTGGCATCAAGGTAGGACTGGAGTCCTCTGCCAGGGCGAGGTTGTCCTAGGAGAGACAGGTCAGCAGGGAAAGCACAGCTTTGAGAGCTGGGATTCTGGACATTATCGCCGCTGGAGGAGGGAAGAGGAGGAGGAGGAAGGGTCCATGCAAGCCTGAGGAGCAAGAGGGGGCTCTGCAGAAAGCAAGGGATACTGTCTCCTGCCCCAGATTGCATTCACTACAGGATGCTCACCAGGCATATCCCGGGCAGCATGTCCAAACGGGGCTCTGCAGCTTCCCTCCCTCCCAGGAGCTCCCTCTGAGTTCCTCTGCTCAGGTGCTCCTGCCAGACACCTGGAAGGGAGTCTCCTCCAGTTGCTAAAGAAGGCCTCTCAGTCCATCCCTCAAATATCCCTCCCAGAGCTCCCACCACTCCATCACCACACTGATTCTGGGAGGACCCTGCAGCAGCTCCCCAGCTGTCCCCGCCATCCTCCCTAACCCCTGCTGGGTCTTGTCCACACAGCACAAAGATGGTTTCAAAAATGCAAACCTGAGCCTGTCTCTCTCCTGCTCACAGGCCTTCAGTGGCTTGTTCTGACCCTGGGTACGGTTCAGTCCTTACTGAGGAAGGGTGGGTGGGTGCATGGGGGGCGTCCCACCCACAGGCCCCCCTCCTGCTCTGCTCAGCAGTTTTACCCCGAAGGATGGAGCCACCTTGCTCTCGAAGGTTCCTAATTGTGCCAGGCATAGCAAACTGCCTGAATATAATAAAAATATTTGCATGAAAACAAACTTCTAAAAATGCACATTGAAGGTACACTAAAAACAAAATTCAAGTAGTTAAAAAATAAGAAAATTAAATAGGTTGAAATGGTTGAAATTCAAGCAACTGGATTGGCCAATTATGAGATCACTGTGACTTCCATATTGACAAGTTTCAATTAAATGATAGAAGATGCAGGTTTTATAGGGTAGAGGAATTATTTAAGGTTCGAAAGATGGAGATAGCATTCTCTGCTTCTTCTTCCCCCAAACAACTGAGTGCAATCCTGCGTCCTTCCCCTATTCCCTCTTCCACTTTTGGTAACCTCTAATTTCCTGATAATAACAAGAACACATACTATTTATTCAACACCCAGTCTCAAAACTCACCCTAATCATGGCCTTTTTCACTGGTCCTCAATTATCTCAGGATCTCTTAATTGTCTTTCTGATCTCTAATTTGACTTGTTCAAAGTGACCAATTGCATTTATGAAAATGCTTCTTTTATAAATCCATTGCTCCAGAGTCTTCTGTAGCAGCATAAACCTGGTCTTCAGGGCAAGTCGCAATCCGGTTCTCCACTTTCCAGATTCAGCTCCTGGTGCTCCCAGACACAGATCTTGTTCTTCAGTCTTCTCCTGCCCTGGACACTGAGTTCCGCTTGCTCAGCAAAGCCTGCATGTCGTGCATGGTCAGCATTTTTTTCCTATTCTAACCCCGACTTTTCCTTGAAGGTCCAGACCAAGTTTGACCTTCTCAAGGAGTCTCCTGAGACCACTTTAGCCTGTAGTGGTTTCTGTGCACTGATAGCTCTTCCTGTCCACACTGTATGAGCACAGACACCCTCACAGTGCCTTCATTTTCCAAATGTGCTTCCACACTCCTAAAGGCAGGATACAGGGTCTTCTCTTACTGGGGAAGAAAAAGAATATCCTGTCTCCCATGTGCCGTCTGGACTGTACGTCTCCACAAACACAGGTTGAGCATCCCTAATCCAAAAACCTGAAATACTCCCAAATCTAACACTTTGAGTGCTGATATGACACACAAAGGAAATGCTCATTGGGGCATTTCAGTCTTCAGATTTTCAGATTAGGAATGCTGTGTATAATGCAGATATTCCAAAATTGAAACAAATGTGAAATCTGAAACACATCTGATCACGAGCATTCCGGATAATGGATTCTCAACCTGTAGTAAATAGAACCTTGGTGTTTAAACAAGTAAGAAAAGACTTAAGGAACTGTTGTAAATTTAAAAAGATGCATGGCAAATACAGGTGCAACATCTTAAATATATTGGAGATTACATCTCTGCTGTTAAGCACATTGGTTTGAAGGTAGAAATAAAAATGGTCCACTTGTAACTCAGTAAATTGTAATTATGTTAACCTTTTAAAAGTCTTTAGAATAAGAAGCATGAGGTAAGAATTCTCTAGTCCAGGGGTTCTCAACCTTCTCCACTGACCTTGGGCTAGTTAACTCCTTGATGCGGTGCTGTCCTGGGCATTGATTGGCTTTGTACATGTTCAGCATATCCCAGGCCTCTGCCCACTTTATGCCAGTACCACCTTGTCTGGTTGTGGCAACCAAAGAGTCTGAGATGTTTCCAAATGTCCCCTGGGGGGATAGAGTGGACCCCAGCTGAGCATCACTGGCCTGCAGATTCACACTGGGAGTTATGTTTACACCCTTGGAAGTCGTGGATTGATATCTCACTCTAATGCCAGCGTGGGAAGTTGGGGCATCAGTTTCCATGTGCATACAGAACCTGAGAGAGTGTTCGCATGGCAGCCCTCGAGCTCTGGGTCTGAACACAACCCTTCTGGAGACACAGAACCTGACAGAGTCCCGGCTCGGGACCAACCTTGCACAAAGGTCTCTGGTTTAAATAATGACTGTTGTCCTCAGGGGCTAACACAACAGCCATTCTTATCAAAGTAGGAACTACTGCACTCTACAGGAGGGCCTCCTCCTCTCCCAAGAGCGTGGAAACTTGCCTTGGCAAGTCCCAGTGGGGCCCTGCTTATCGTTGTGGTACCAGAAGGTTGAGGGTGCATTAAAAGAACGTGTCTAACCCACAGGGAACTTGTAAAGCTGGAGAAACCTATCGGAGTTTGGCCACTTTTACTGCACACAATTCCAGCACCATCTGACTAACCTGACATTTGCCTGGTTTATTTTACAGGGACACACATGTGCGAGATCGAGAGTGAGGATGCTCAGGGTTTAATTAGCATGCATCTGTCTTGGGCATGTGCCCAGACGCTCTGTGATGGGTGAATCTGAAAATCAATACTAACAGTAAAAGACAAATAGGGTAACACTAATGAGCTCAATAATAATAATTTGTAAAACAAATCCTAACTTTACAGGCTTCTTAGGTGGGGTTTGGGGCTTACTCTGAGGAAGCCTGAGTGAGCCAGCTTGGGTGATAGTAGACAGGAGCCACAGTTGCTCGGACCTCACCTGGCTGCCCAGAGGCGTTCTGACTACTGAGCGCCAGGTCACCAGAGGAGCGAGTGCTGATGGCCCAGAGACACTGAGACGGGCTTAGCCCCCATGTCACACTTAGGAATCCACTGTTCTCAGAGGCCACTTAACCTTTCTGTGTGTCCATTTACACTTCTCAAAATAATAACAGAGCCCTCGTCCCGGTGAAGGAGATACTCCATGCAGACAGCTCTTCCTGAATTGTGAAGCGCTGTTGCGACAGTGTTTGGTGGTGTTGACCCCACGTCCAGCTCCCCGATCAGGGAGGAAGACCTGGCTGTTCCTCCTGGAGGTTAGCTTTCAATGGGGCCAGGAGTGGGGACCTTCTACTCACCAGGAAAAGAGCCCCCTCCAAGTGTTCTGGGAATAGAGAATTAAATATGAGAATGAGAGCTTGCCAAGGTAGGGAGGGCTGGGGAAGGAAAGGCCTGGAAGGATCAGAGAACCAGCCCCTTACCCTCATTGCCCTGGTGCACATGGACAGGCCTGAGCTGCAACGTAATTGTCGGGCAGGTATTTGTTAAAGTCCCTGCTTTCAATTCTTTGGGGTACATGTCTAGGAATGGAATTGCTAGGCCATATGGTAATCCTGTGGTTAGTGTTTCGAGGATCCAGTCTAATCTGGAACTGTACAAAGGAGACGCTGGGGAACACAGTTCCTGGCATTGCAAGCATGGCGGTTCCACACTGACCACACCATCCACAGCCTCTGTGTGTGCATCTGTCTTTGGTGTTCCCACAGTGGCCTGTTAAGGAGGGCTCTGTCTGATAAGCCAGTAAGACTCCCTCCTCCAGAATCTGGACAGGGAAATATAAAGAACTTTAATCACTCAGAATATCCCAGGTGGTCAGAGACCACGGAGGTGCCATCAAAGCCCAGGGGTGAAGTTTGTCTTTTTTCTTGCTGGCTCTCTGATTTTGATCCTGGCAATCTTATATGCTGTGCTGAGCCCCCATTAACTTCAGTGAGGTGGTACCAGGTTCAAGAGGCTGAAGAAGAGACCCAGAGTGAGTCCAGTGGTGGCGTGCTGGTCAGGAGAACTGCAAACGCTCGCAAACAACATGCAATTTACATGACATTTTCACTTAATACCTTCCCCTTATGACTTCCACCTGGCAGCCTTCATTTAACCCAAAACTCAGGGCTTCAATCCCCTATACAGCCTGTATCCTACACGCCAAGTTCAGGGTTCCAATGTTCCTCATAAAGAAGGAACGAATCTCCAGGCTGGCTACTCTCAGACTGCCTCTCTCAGAACACACATCCAGGTGAGTCTGCCGTACAGGGTCATTCTGCGACTATGCTTTAGTTATTGCTGTGATTGCTATCAGGTACATTTACCTTACGTTATAACAAACAGATTTGCCTCGAAATAACCTTGTAGATGTCTGTGCAGCAAAGAAGATCAATATGCACAGCCTCTTTGGGGAAGTGGGTCTTGGATAGTTCTTTATTCTAGAATCTCTTAAGGCCATGTAAACAGTGGCCTTCTCATCTTGCTCTTTCAGCCAAGGTGAGACTGCAGGCTGATGAGAGCCCTGGCTGGAGAGCCCTCCTGAATGGCAGGGGGTCTCTGAGTGGGTAGGGACAGATCCTGTCAAGGGGAGGGGGCAGTGAGTCAGGAAAGTCACACAGCGGGAGAGGTGCACAGACATGGCACGTCGGCGGAGGTGGGGGTCACACAAGAACCAGCAGAAGGCTGGCACAGTGAGCACATGCAGCAGAAGAAGGCTGCTATGTCTGGAATGAGAAACCATCTTCCCAGGCACTTGTCCACCTGTGTAGAGGTAACCCATGCTTCCTTATTTCTCTACCTCTTTTCCGATAAATTCCATTGCTAGGTGGAAACTCTTGTCTCTTGTCACTGACAACTGAAAGAGCCTAATTAAAACACACATATGCACATTTGTGTGCGTATATACACGCACACTCATACACACACATGCACACATCTGTGCCTAATCAGCATCTTCGTACGTCTCTGCTTCTCTCTTTGCCAAGGCTGCAATTAGCAATCTCGGTCGTACAACTTCCTTAGCACCTCATCCCTGACTAATACAACCTCTTGGCAACTTCTCGTTGCTCCCATACATTACCTACATACTCATTTTATTTTCAGCCCATGGGCTTACACAATACAAACTGAACCAGAAAGTATAAAAATCATGTTGTAAATTTAGGCTGTAGAGAGTGCCAAACTGGTTAATAAAAATAAAACTAACAAAAGTCTTTCCAGGGGTTGAATTAGTAAATTTGGACAATTGCCTTCAGTTATTTCTGGACCATGACAGGAAATGTGTATATACAGTTGAATAATGGATTTGGTTATTTGTTCAAAATCACTGATAATCAAACATTACTTTGTCCCAAAATGCTAATAAAAAGGTATTTCTTCCCACTCTCTTTAAATGCATGGCCCAGAATCAAGGCCAGGTATTAAATCAAGCTAGAGAGAGTTGATGTGAACAGGCTTTGAGGCATGGCCTTGAATTCCAATCGGCCTTGCAGGTCCCTTGAATTCCACTCTGCCTGGGAAAGTCTGAGACTTTAGCTTGCTTATTACACAGACGTGCTCTAGGCCACAGTGGGCTCAGAGGCCTGAGGCCACTATGCACAAACATCCCTTATTTTGTTAGCTGCATTCACTGAAGTCATGTTCCTTCATCATGTAAACCAGAGTAAGAATATCACCCTCTACTACACCCAAGATGAGGAGGATGATACCCCAGAACTGTGGGCCAGGAGGCTGCTTCTATCCCTCACCAGCTGTGTGTCTCTGGACAAATATGCAACCCATCTCTCACAGCCTCAGTTTCCTCAATTCTGAATTGGGGGTAATAGCCACTGAACTGGGGGTAAAACCCACTGCATGGTTACTGTGATGATTATTCAGAAGATATAAAAATATATATTTCTGGGCAATCAGAGCTACTTTTATTAAGAGTTTCTGTACTGCGAGTACTTAAAAGGAAGGCAGAATTCACAGACATCACAGAAGTGATAGTTTTTCTTTCCTGCAGGAGCTTCACCTGGGATCCATACAGCCTTCAGAGTGTCCTTGAACTGCTAGAGAGACAGTTTGTACCTTTCAACATATTCTTAAAATAATCCCAAAAAGTATAAGAATCACAACTCTAGTGTTTTCAGGAAATGCTACTGTGATCCCTTCTAGAAATTCTTCAATATTCTTTCTATTATTGGAACCAAACTCAGCTTTTCCATTTGGCCATTAGATTTAGGACTAGCAATATTCGTGGGTCCCGCACTCCCAGCCTCTCTTCTTCACAGCAGTTTCCCAGGTAATGTGGAAAAAGTAAAATGCTTTCAACTGTTTTGGTTTGGGGAATTGGTCCTGCTTGATTAAAAAATGGCTCCATTTCAGCCTATGCTTTAGCTGATTATTTGGATTGAACTCATTTTGCAAATAACTGTACCTCCCAACCAAGTTACAACCAAGATACAATTTAAATACCTCCTTCACACAGAATGAGTCATAGCCATTTTAGTCTGTTTCTGACCAGGGTAGGCAGGTAATAAAACTCAGTTCCCAGGTGTGCAATAAACAGCATAATCAACTATTCAGTGTGAGGTTTGTGTCTTTTCCTATAAAAATGCATTTGAATTTACAACAGCTGCTGTTATTCTATCCAGCTAGTCTGCTAATTCAAATTCTACCTCTAACTAGGCAAGGAAATAATTTGAATCAGGTGGGTAGTTCATTATATTATGTAAGTATGAATACACTTTGAAGGATGTAAAGAGGCCATAAAATGTGTTAAAATTCAAATGGTTTAGATCTTTTTCCTGGTTATTCAAATGCAAGAAATGATAGACAGAAGTCAGAATTTCTTTGAAGTAAACATTTCCTCTCATATGAATGTCTCTGTATTTGTTTGTTTTCTTCCTGCTAATAAAGACATATCTGAAACTGAGTAATTTATAAAGAAAAAGAGGTTTATTGGACTCGCACTTCCACATGACTGGGGAGGCCTCACAATCGTGGTAGAAGGTGAAGGAGGAGCAAAGACACATCTTACATGGCAGCAGGCAAGAAAGCATGTGCAGGGGAACTCCCATTTGTAAAACCATCAGATCTCATGACTTATTCACTATCACAAGACCAGCATGGGAAAAACCCACCTCCATGATTCAGTTACCTCTCTCCAGGTCCCTTCCATGACATTTGGGGATTGTGGGAGCTACAGTTCAAGATGAGATTTGGGTGGGGACACAGCCAAACCATATCAGTCTCCCTTTCATAAAATTACATTTAGCAAATCATAGGCATTGAAATATTTCAGAAAACAAAGGAAAAATAAATTTAAACCCAAATAGCTTATGTTTCTCTTTTGACCTGTATGTATGTAGTACCTACAAAATGTGTGTGTGTATGTGTGTATGTGTGTGTATTTTAAATCTTCTTATTCTTCTGCATGGTTGGACAAAGAATATTAGCAGAAACTTGTTCTTTGGAGGAAAAGGTAAAATATATGGGAACACAGTTCTTCAGTTTTGGGGGTTAGAACCTCTAATCTGGTTCTAACCCCTAAAACTGAAGAACTGTGTTCCCATATATTTTGGTTCTGGTAGACCTGGTGAGCTGGAGAGAAAATGGTGAGAAAGTTATCCTTTATCTGGTATAACTATCGAGAATAAATTTTCTCTCTTTCTCTGTCTCTTTCTCCCTTCCTTCCTCCCCTACTTTTCTGTCTTTTACAGCTGTATAAGTTTGACAAAACTGCAAGCTCCTTGAAGGCAAGCACTGAGTCAAGCTAGTGCTAGGCAGAGTTTAACAGGTATTTTAATTTCAGGTTATGAGAAGTTAGCTTTTTTAATTTCCATCTTTTCTCAGTTCCTTTCAGTTTGGTCCACTGTTGCAGTGTTCACTGGTTTTAGAGGTGTGCTTTGTGTCCCTGGCACTCACAAGATCATGTATAATCAGTGCACAGCATTTTCATACTAAGACAATAAGCAGGACTTAAAATTAGGGAAGGTTTTAGGTTAAAACATATCTTTTAGGAGGGTACCCAGCTTTATTTTACCAATCCATGTAGCTGCAACAGGTTTGATAAGGGGTAGAAACTCAAAAGGGACTTTATATCCATGAACTTCACAAAAATCTCCCTAAGAAGGGACTCAAGCCTTCCGTAAACACAAAATTGTGCTTTTAATTCAATCTGCTCATTTAATATGTATGGAAAGCTGATCATACAGTGTTTACTATTCTTAATTCCTGCTGTTGACTGATTATCCAATTAATGCATATAAGGCAGGGAAGAGGTGGAAACTGCTTTTCCCATTTTTCAAACTGAGCAGACACAAAGCTAGAAAGAAAGTAAGGATCTAAAGAAGGCTACACATGAATTCTTTGAAGGAGCTCTAACTATCTCCAGTCTCCCTCATCTATCAATTAGGTAATTTCACCTCCAAAAAGAGGAGGAAAGAATTATATCATATATGATTCATTTCCATTATTGGATAAAAATTTTGAGTTTTTTGAGGCAGAAGATGAATGAGTTCTCAAATATTGTATCTCATTAGAAATAAAGACCAAAAAAATAAAAAATCCAGATAGACTATCTGCATATTTAGAAAGATAGTCGTTTACTGATACTAAGACATTACTGCTATTAAAATGTGAATTTTACTTAGTTTTTGTTAAGCTGTTTGCAAAGAAAAGAAGTCAGTATGATCACTATTGAATTTTCTAGATGATACCTTAAACATTAACAACCAAATTGCAGCAGAATTTTTCAAATAGAAAAAATCAGCCAAAGACCCTCTGAAGATAAAATACAAAACTTTCTTATTGCTGTGCCATCTTTCTAGAATGTTCTTGGAGATAATGGGCGAAAATGCTTTAAGTACACAACTTAAAAATTAAGATCAATTAATGTCTTAGATTGTCAAAAAATGAATGTTTGTGTTGAGTAAATTGGTTTGAGCTCAATTGATACTAAAAATTATGAATGTCAGTACTCATCTGTAAATGAAGTCATTGTGTGATGGGGAACTCAACCTGATGCAGATCTCTCATAATGAGCCTTGGTCTTGGCTTATTAAAAGGGTGGTAGAAAACCAGTCATGGATGTCCACATGTTCTTATCTTCTGCCTGCTTTCCCACTGTGCTTAAAATCTTAGAATGTATCTGCAGAACCCTCACATTTTAGTGCAGATTTTCCCCTTATTTTCTTTAAAACATTAAAAAACTTATATACATCATGTTCATGGCAGAAATTTCAGAGAGGTAAAAAAGTTCACTCATCTTCGCCACCAATCAGATAAAACCACTATTAAGTTCCTGTGCATTTCAGAATGTATACTTCCTTCTTGAACTATCAATTCAGAAACAAACTAGATCATATTTAAAATACTTTTCTAGATTCTGCTCTTCTCACTTGATATGTCGTAAACATCTTTTCACATCAATAGAGTATACACTTATGTTATCATTATAAATGAAAATGTTATTACATAATTTTGTTAATAATTCACTCAACTCATTGCCAATTATTGAACATTCGGTGTACTTATAATTTCTTTTATTGGAAACAGCACAATAAATGTCTTTGTTCCTGTTGTCTGAGATTCAGTAAGATGGGGTTTCACCATGTTGGCCAGGATGGTCTTGATCTCTTGACCTCGTGATCTACCCACCTCGGCCTCCCAAAGTTCTGGGATTACAGGCCTTTATGGGAACATTCATCTATATTTTCTTCTAGAAATTACCTGGTTTTAATTTTTATGGCAAAAATGTAATCAACCTAACAGAATAAAGAAGAGTCAAAATTTCCCCCAAAATGGTTCCTGACATATTGAAAAATCCATCCTTTTCTATTTATTGAAAAAGCCGTCCTTCCTTCCTTCATGGAATCAGGCAGCAATCAGCAATAGGCTAATGGTGTCTGACTCTTTGCCAGAAGAAAGGTGTGTATTCTTTTGACTGACTTGGCAAATCCTTTTCTGAGCACCAGTGGCTCAAACTGGACTGTTTTATCCATTTTCTTGAGGCCTCAGGGTCTCAGCCCCACTTCTGAATCAGAACTGCTTTCTTCCCAATGTCAATGCCCCCAGTTTGGATATTACTGGAGGGTTGTTTCCTGTTTTCTCTTTATTTCTACCTCATTGTTTGGGCTATTCAAGAGGAAGGCTTTTCGGATCTTGCCCTCCTTGCTACTCACCACTGTAGAGAAATAGCCAAGGAATTATGGAGTTCAAGTGAGAGATGAGGAGAAGCTGTGGAAATCCTCAGAGCAAGGGTCCCTGATCATAGGTCTTTATCTGCTTGTACCTCTCCCACCCACCACGCCCTGAGCAGATTTGGTTCTGCCTCTGGGGACGCTAAAGTAGACAGTTCAATGTCTCTTTGCTTGGGAGGACAAGTGGCAGCCCCAAAGCCCTCCTGGGATAAATGACACGAGGCCCCCTTGGCCTCTGTCCTTTCTAACAAGGATCCCTTAGGGGATTTTCTCAAACATTACCCCCTATGGTACCTCAGTTCCAGTTATGCATTTGACAGATATTTATGAAGCAACCGTAGTATCTGAGATTAATCTAGGCGTTGGAAATAGAGAAGATAAGCCAAACATTCTAAATTCATGGAGCTGATACTACATCAGGTGCTCTCTGTGTTAGAGGTAGTGATCACACACCTTTCCTGCCACTCTCCCCATTCACCTCGCTACTGGATTATGCTTTCCCAGGGCCAGGCACCTGGTTATTCCTGATCTTTGGTTTCCCATTTGCATCCCAGCATACACCAAGGAGCCAGCTTTCCTGTTGAATTAAAATCATTGAATAATGCTGCCTTTCATATGGATTTCATCTTCGTTCTGAAACCCAACCTGTGACTCCAGGGAATTCGTAATTCCTTACTCGTACTATAAAGAAAGACCTTAAAACAGGGCTTCTCAGTCTTGGATCTGTTGGCATTTTGGGGAGACAAATCTTAATTCATTGTTGTTGGGGGGCCTTCCTGTGAATTGTAGAGTGTTTAATAGCATTCTTGGCCTCTGTTCACTAGAGGCCAATAGCAACTCACCACCCTTCCCAACATAATAACCGGAAATGTCTCTGGATATCACTGACTATCCCCTGTGGGACAAATTTGCTTTGGCTGGGAACCACTGTGGTAACAATTTGTGATGAATTAAATATGGCCACAAGTTAACGCTCTTCTCTTTGAGACATGAGAGGGTCTTTGTCTCCTCCAATCTGGATGGGCTCTGTGATCACTTTCAGTAGAAGAAAATCGCAAAGGGGATGCCAGGCTGGTTTCCCAGCCCGGGCCTTAAGTGAATACTTGACTTTAGAGCTGGAGCTCTTGTCCACTGCTTAAGAAGTATGCTCACTGTGAGGCTGCTATGCCACGAGAGTCCAAGGCCTGTGGAGAGGCTCTGGAAGATTGTGTGTGTGTGTGAGTGAGTAAGACACACACACACTCACCAAGGAGCCATTTGGCACCATCTCAGGAATGGAGCCTCTATCTCCAGTGCCCAAGATAAGAAGCCATGTGAATCAGAGGTGAACCACTTGGAAATCTGGATGTGCACTTCCTGAATTCTCAGCCAACAAAACTATAATAAAAGACAATGGTTAATAGAAGTCCCTGAGTTCTGGGATAATTTGTACACAGCAATAGATAACTTAGAAAAAAGTCTTTCTGAAGGTAAAGCAATTCAACAACTGATTATTTACCATGTATACATCACTGGTTCAGGTCATTAGCATACTTTTCATAAGCAAAAAGCTCATGGACATCAGACACCCTCTGTGATACTCTACTCCTGTTTCTAACACATAATCTTCATGTTATTCTTTCATTCATCATCTCCCTATTTGGTTGAAAACATGAAATGCAGAATTTTGAAGTGCTTTCTTCTTCCTCCTAATATTATTTAGGTTTTACATTAAAAATATTTAATCACTTGCTAATTCAGAATTTTGGAGACTGTTAAAACAACCTTCTAAAATATGCAAATTATATCTTTCTCAATTAGCATTTGATAATACAATAAATTGAAAGAGAACTTTTTATTTTATTCTCATTACATTCAGATATAGTTCACTAAACGATCCATTTGTTTAGGGAATTATTTTGTTCTAAGTCAGTAGGTGAATATAATTAGGGGAAAATAAAATATACCAAAAGACAAAGAATATGAAATTGTGGCTTTTCAAATGCCAATTTCATTTTATTTTTTCTTCTAACTTGAGTGATGATATTGTAAAACCATGTTACATTACACTTTCGGTATCTGTCATGACCTAGCAAAATAAATGATAAATTAATCAAGATGGGAAATCTGTTTAGGACTGCGCCGTGAGTGCTGCTGAATACAGCACAGGTGCTGGCTGAGGGACCTCACATGCCTTCTCTGGATCTTCGTTTGTTTTTTCCTGGAGAATAGTGGAGTTAGTTTCTGATATGTATAACTAAAATTCTATATTAAGATAGTCTCAATTTTCAGCAAATACAAACTACGTCAAAGTTGGCTTCAACTACAATGAAAAAATAGGTGAGAAAGAACATCTTACTAAAAAAACCACAATTTAATTAAGTAATATATGGTATATGCAAATATATACTTATATTTATATAAGTAATATAGTATCTGTCGAACATTCTTTCATTTAATCCTCATAATCCAATATTATAGTTTTCATCAGCCCTGTTTTATAAATGAAAATAAAAGAAAAAACAAGCTCTGAGAAGTTAAGTCATCGATCCAAAATTACAGAGTTAATAAATGGAAAATCCAGACTTTGGATCCTGGTTCCCTGGATTCCAAAGCCCATGCCTGTCCCACCTTCCCCTCTCCCAGTCCTCTCAGAGGAGGACTGCTTTTGTTTGTTTCACTCAGGGTGGAAATGTTGCTAATCCTTCGTAGTGGGCTGGGATACAGCACAGTCAGTATTTCATCACTTGTCTTCATGCGTGTGGAGGTGGGTGAAGATGGGAGAAGGTGGTTTAGATACTCCTAGTGAAGCCATCACAGCTGCTATGGGTTGCTGGGTTAAGTGCTAACATGTCAACTCATGGGCTGGTTAACTTGTTTGGCATCCTTGCCTTTGTGAATCATCTGAATTGAGAACGCTGCAGCCAACTGGAGGAGTGAGCTCCAGTAAGTCCCAGGTGTGATTCTCAACCTTGGCTGCACTCTCAGACCACCTGGGGAATTTGGAAAGAGCCAGAATCCTGGCCCCAGACATTCTAATTCAACTGCTCTATGTTGGGGCCCTGGACATTGGTGATTTTTTAAATACCCATTTTCAAAAAGAATAGCATTAGTTTGAAATTCCCTAGTTCCATTAGTTTCCTTTCCCTCTTCTGGTAGATATATTCAATAAATAACAGTATTTATTCCACTTCCCAGGCTTCTTCTCCATCATAGGCAAGATTAGTGTGTAATGGGCTCTCAACAATTATTTGTTCTTGTGTGGTAACTCGACATTTGGGTGACTTTCTTTCCTGTTTCCCAGCCTCATGAATGACAATATCATCACTTCAGTAATAAAGTCCATATGAGCCTTTGCTCTGCCAGGGCTGCAGGGGAACTTGAACCTAATTCCATTCACGCCAGGCACTTGCATTTGTCCCTCAAGCTGAAGAAGGGTCCACTCCCTGCCAGCCAGCAGCCTTGCCATCTCACACGTTCCTGGGTGTGACTGCTGTGATCATGCATTTCCAGAATTTGCTCCCAGATGATCCTTCGGAGTTTCATTGTCCTTTTTAACCGTTAACTGGTTGTATAAAATGCAATCTAAGGAAGGCTCCTGCCCTTCTTACCTTCTGTGCATTTTCTGCCATATGCAGGAAGCAGTAGCCTTCAGTGCTCCGCCCTGAACCCTGAGATCTGCTAAGGGCTATGGCCTGGGGGAAGAGGGAGTGGTGTGATGCCTTAACCTTGTCCTAATGGGCCCCCACCCCCTTCTCGAAGAGCTCTCCTGGCTCTATACAGACTCCAATGCCCCAGTTTACTTGCCTCACACTAGACTCATGTTTTCATGAGCAGCTTTTGATACAGTCTCAGGGTTTTAAAAAAGTTGCCCTCATTCACAGGCAAGGGAAACAGGTTCTTGGATTTTTCTGTGATGAATCTCTTTGGCCACAGATCTCTTTTAGAATAATGTTTTTTAATGTGAAAAACACTGTTTAAAAGGAAACCAATTATATTAAAATGCAGTTATCTAAGTATTAAAAATAAATCTGTGATATGCTGACATGTGTTTTATTAATAAATGACATCTGGTGCATCGATGACTGAAGTAATTTAGAAACAGTGATAAGCATGAGAGATTTGCAACCACTGTCATGCAAAATGAACACATGATTGCGTTCTCTCCGGGACAGAGGTGCAGTCCTGCTCACTTCAGTGGGTTGCTCACATTCATAATTAAGGGAGAAGCTAAAGTTTAGTTAGTGGTAAGTGAAAATGAGGACATAATGTTTTCCCCATCCAAGGGCCCAATGAGTTCCCCCCCAGCCTCTTTAGCTATTTCCAAAAGGGAGTCTTGTGGGCTGCTGATAGGTGTTAGGATTTAGTAGAGGGCTGTGGGTAGGGACGTTTGGAACATGCTCTGCTGAACAGAGTAAAACAAGTTTCTTTACTGTAGAGCTCTCAAAATCCTTCAGGTCTACTCTGAATCTCCAAGGTGGCTGTTTTTGAACACTTGTGCCAGGAAACTCTTTTTAGAGAAGTAGGTAGTGAAGCCAGGACTCACTTTGGAAAATGCTCTCCTAGGTGACCCCCAAGGGAGACAGCTGGACGTTCCTGACAGAGTGCCGCCAAGTCCCACTGAAGGACCTGGCTGTCAGTGTCATTCTCCCATCAGGGAGACACGGGTATGCCTCGGGGAAGATTTTCTGGGAGTTCCAGCAATAAACTTCCATACATTTCTGGAAGGTACAGTACCTCTCCTTAGGCTGGCTTTGTTCACATTTGGTAACTCAGGACCCTGCAGCATCAAGTCTGCCTTATAGGAGTGCTTTAGTATTCTCGAAGAGAGAGGGGAGAAGCTGCTGTTTCTGGGCACCCAACTGCTGACCTTCCTCCAGCCATGCAGCCGGTGCCTCCAGTCTGCTCTCCCCGACATCATCAGCTCTTCTTGCAAAGACTCCAGTGAAACCAAAGGCACATCCTTCTCACGGGGTGTTGACGTTTTCTCTAAATCCTTCTTACTCCAAGGCAAACTTAAAATTGTTTTATTTATATTGGGGATACAGGTTAAATAATAAATACCACTTAGTGGGCATGTGTTTCAGGCCAGTTGCTATGCTCAGAGTTCACACCTGCCCGATGCTGTGGAGATTGGGCTACAGATGCTAACCCACACTCTCCATAGAGGACGTGGCAGGTGAGCAGCCAGTGTCTGTGGGTCTGGGCCTGGTGGGTTTGTGTGGGCTGCAGGCCCCAAGGCTGGGAGCTGTGTTGGGGATCTAGTGGTGGGGGGTTTATCTAATAGCCTCACTTTTCCTTGTCTCTACTGGGGGTGGAGGAATGGGACGCGGCGAGGAGGCTGGGCTGGAGTTCTATGGAGTGTAAAATCCTGGATGTCCTCTCAGCCTGTCTCCTCGAGAGGACCTGCTGCCTGCCCTTCTGGAGCACATCATTCTCTTCTTGGATGACCAAAGAAATCATTCAAGAGTGAAATGAAAACTCCTTATAGGATCTGAGCTCAGTGATGGGAAGTGGAAGGACAATAATTGACCAATCACACATTTAAATTAATAAATTAGGCCATTGGTGTTCAGCAGCAATTTCATGCCATAATTGACAATAAATAGCAATTTTGACAAGCGTCCTGCAATGTGCACTCAGCCACAGCAACCCAGAACCTGGTGGGGAGGGTACAGCACTGCACATATGTACCATGGCCTCTGTGTATCCCAGTAAGGTTAGAAGAAGGTGTTCAGTGTCAGAGCCAGCATTCCCAAAGTCCCCATGCCCTTCTGCACTGTTGGAAGAGACCAGGCTGGCTTTCTCAGACCCAGATAAAAAGCAACTGGGCAAGTTTCTTTCCACCGGCACCATCCAAGTACGAAAGGCAGAGGGTCAAGATAACCCCCACTTCACTGTTGCTATTATTTTCCAGAACTACATCTCCCATTGCTGACAATGCAGCCTCCTTTTTACCTACCACAAATCCACCAACTCTACAAACTCAAGCTTTCACATCCTTCCACATTTCCTCTCTGCACTTAGTGATTTTTTTCTTGTTTGACGTTTGAAAACTTTAAAGAATGAGAGAATATATCTAAAACTCAGAAAAATTTTCTTGTTAATTGACATATTCCCAAATATATAAGCTAGATAAGTTGACATGTATTTCATGTCTAAATATGTTCTCTTTAAGACGTGATGTATGTTAACAACTTGCTTCACTGTAGTAACCATTTTAGCATCTTTATGCATCCCATAATACCAAGTTGTAAAATCTCAGATATAAACAATAAAATTTATTTTTAAAAGGAGGTAGTTGATCATATATGCATCCGAAAAGCAATTTGAAGGTCTTTTATTATGCAATTCTGACTGAAAAATCTTATTTTCTTCAGAAAAGACCAGTTCTTTAAAATTGTTTATTTATTTTACAAAGATGTACTTATTCGACACCTACTCTAAGCTAGGTACTGTTTTAGGCATTTGGATACAGAGATATGCTCAATATAGCCCCGCTTTTGAGAATAGAACAATGGAATAATTTCTATGTTGTAAAAGAAATATGTTAATCCAGATGGGTAGGATTTTTAAAAAGATTAAAATATAATGTTAAGTAATTTTAGTTATCCCAAAGAGATTATCTGAAGAAAGCAACATTAAATTCTTAGAAATTATTTAATAATCTTATTTTGATCAAGATGATTGAAACAAAAGTTAATGCAATATTTATTGCCCATACTTAAATGTGTGCCCAATTATATAATTCATCTACAAGTATTAAATGTATATGTAAATATAATAGAATCAAGTTAAAATGTTTTATTAAAATCATGAGCTGAGTATTTGAACATGATCATGGAATTCTCTGTGTGTTTACATGTGCTTGTGTGTGCATATTTGTTGGAGATCTGTGTACAAGCTTCAGCAAATCTGAATGTAAGGTTTAGGCTTTTATCCAGGAAATGTATTACAAAGACTCTGGAGAAAAAGCAAGTTGATCATTTAATGAAAAACTTGGAAGATTCAATGAAAACTAAGCCTAAGCTATGAGCTGCCAGAGGTATTCCTAAATTCCTCAGAGCTTATTTTAGCTTCAGGTATTTAAAAGGCAACACTGTTTTGATTTAAAGGTTTAAAGAGCTTAGAGTTTTCTAATGAAAATTTAAATAATTTGAGGAGGGGCAGGCCAGTTAATCATAGACGTGAATTCAGTTGAAAAACTTGATTCAATTTTTAAAAAATATAATCATAGCAGAAGTTGAAAAGCATTTCGTTCGCATTATCTACCACTGATGTTTAAATTTAGTCTTCAAACACCTTTTGTAGATCAAAGGTTGACAACTGATGTACCTTGGCAACTCTGCTGAGTGAAAAGTGTGCACACACCCTTCATGATCCTGTACTCAGCTAACACACACATATTTTGCGTAGGCTGCTGGGTTGCTGCTTCCTAAATATATCAGTGTGGTGTGGTGGCATCGCAGAGGGCTCTGGTAGAAACCTTGTGCTATGTGGGGGGAGAGGCAGAGCTCTGATGGAGGGAATACCACGCAGTGATGGAGGAAAAGGCAATATGGTGAAGAGGACATGCTCAAAGCCAATACTGGGATAAACCCAGTTTCTTGGCACAGTGGGGTGGAGTCTGAAATATCCACGCCTGATGTTTAGATTTTAAACCTCAAGTGGAGGAGGAGGACATCTTGGAGACTCCTGTAGTATAATAGAAAAATTCCTAAACAGAAAGATCTAGAAATCTGGGTCTGTCCCTGTGAAGACCCTTGTTGAGGGTTGCAGGGGTGGCAGTTGATTGGAAGGGGAAGGAGACTCTTGGGGATCACAGTTTAACTCCCTTCTTTCCCTTCCAGCAGCCCTCACTGGGGATACCACCGATCCCTGTTCCAACAGTTACTCATTGATGGGTTCTTGAGCAAATTGTTGCCCTTTCCACCCCCATAATTCTCTGCATCACACTCAACATGGTCCCCATGGGTCTTGTCCAATGCATGGTGTTGCTATACAGTCATATTAAGCCACTTATAGAAAGTGATCTACTGTCAATGACTATGAAACATTTTGTGCATGAATGTATGTGACAGATTTTCTAATCACCCATATTTGCTTTTTATTTAGCCTTGTTTTTCTACGCTACTTGCTGTACATCCTCCTCCTTATTTTATGACACTAAATGTAAGTAGGAAAGTAAGAGAGACAATAAAATAATTATAACTTAATTAGCCACATAAAAGTCTTTATTTTCCTTAATTGTCTATTTCAAGCCAAAGCATTTCCTGGACCCAAATGTTTGAGGCAAATATGACTTCACTTTCCTGTTGTAGGTCAGATCAGAAAGGCAGCTGGATGTCCCAGCAAAATGGTGCACTCTGGATAAGTTCCTTCTAATTTGCCAAGTGCCTTGGAAATGCTACTCCCCCTACAATATGCCAGCCTCTTGCTTTTTCAATGAGGGCACAGTTAACCTATTTCACCTGATTGTTGTAGGAAAATGAGTAAGATCTTCATAGCTTAGTTATACATGAGAAGCTTTCTAAGTACCTGGTGATAATCGTGATTTTGACAACAGCTGGATAGGAGACGCCTCAGTGGGAAGTGGCTTTTCTGATGTCTTAGTTCTGATGTCTTCTCAGGCTTGCCTTGGTTCCTGCAGGCTGAGATGCTGCAGGGGGCATAAGCTGCTGCACTACAGGGCACACTGCATTTGTGTGGTGCGGGAATGAGAGCTGGGATCCTGCTGCAAAGACAGTTGGTATTGGGCACCAGGGAGGAAGACCACACTCAGGGGTTGTAGACTTGGACTGCAATCAGTCTTGGCTCAGTCATCAACTGTAATCTCCCAGGGTCTCTGGGGAGAGTGTATGCAGGTGCATGGTTGGGGTTGATATTAAAATATTTAACAAACAGCAAAGCAGGGACATGGGCATGACCAGGCAGGATTGAGGGAAGGTAAGAGGCCCTGGCAAGCAGCCAGGGTGGCTGGGACAGTAGGAAGGGGGACTGGGACAGAGCATTGGGGAGGGCTGAGAAGTGGCCATTTACCAAGCAATGCAAAATGATTTCAATGTTTTACTAACTGGTGCAGCTGTACTAATTTGAGCTGCCTGCCCTACAGAAAGATCTGATTTCGATCATAGCCAAGACATTGGCCTTGGAAAATTAGTTTACTTCTCTGACTTCCAGTGCTGTCTTCTGGAAAGTAGGGATGTCAGTAACATATACTTTGTATTGTTGCCCTGAGGATTAAATGAGATCATGTATGAAAAGTGCTGAGCCTAGTGCCTGGCCCGCAGAAAGTGTTCAATAAATGCCAGCTATTATATTATCGTGGTTATATGTTTTCTGTCTGTTGTGACTGATATTTTAAGGGATTTTAAATGGAAACAGCTTGGCACGTATTGGGTCTTTCCTGGAAAAGTTTAAACATTGCTGTTTGGATTTCATTTGTGCATAAAGTTCTGCTTAAATTTGATGATAATCTTAAAAACACAGCTAGGAAAAAATGCAAAAACGATGCTTTAATTTTCCTTACTGGTATTACTGTAACTAAATAGTAATAGTGTCATAGATTTAAGAATTTCTCAGCTGTAGAGAAAGTCTTGCCATATGCAACTTAAAAACAATTTAGTTCTTTTCAAGTTATTAGGGGCACCTCAACTGAATCACAGGTGTGCCTAGAGGCTTTTTGTTATCCTGCTTTGGATAAGGTCATTGAAAAGGATAAATAAAATGAACTCAGATGAGAATGAATCTTACTGAAAATTGCCTTAATCTTAAAAACTTGCCTTGGAACATTCAGTACACATGCCCTGGGCAGAAAAATGTTATGAGATGTTGTATGAATAGAATTATTTGAATACCAAAAGGAGCTAACTACTTTTAAAGCAAATCAATTTTTTCAGTTTTTAGTTTGTAAAATTTCTCTTTCACATATTCACTTAAATTGCTGCAGGCGTGGTGGTGTGTGTTGTATGTAAGTGTGTGTGTTTGTTGAAGTGTATGCTTCTTTAAATAAACAGCTTTATTGAGATATAATTCACATATTATATGATTTATCCATTTAAAGTATACAATTTCATGGTTTGTAGTATATTCACAGAGTTATACAATAATCACTACAATCAGTTTTGAACATTTTCATCATCCCAAAGAGTATGTTTCATTTTCACATATTTATGAGATTCCCATAATTTCTTTTATATCTGATTTCATTCCAGTGTGGTCAGAGAACATAGTTTGTCTGACTCCAATCCTTAAATTTCCTGAGGATTGTAGTATGACCTACTATATGGCTTAGCCTGGAGAATGTTTCATGTGCACGTAGGAAGAGTGCGTATTCTGTTGTGTGCTGTGGGCGTTAGCACACTCCGCCCAACAATGGTCTCGCTAGTTTGCAGTGTTGTTCAAGTCTTCAGTTTCCTTGCAGTTCTTCTGCCTAGTTATCCCATCTATTACTAAAAATTGGATATTAAAGTCTCCAACTACTATTGTTGAATTTTCTATTTCTCTCTCCCATTCTGCCAGTTTCTGCTGTGTGCATTTTAGGATTTGCTATGAGATACTGCACGGGAGCCCAGCAGGCAGTGAACCCTATGGTCCCAGCAGCGCCCTTCAAGGGTAGAGTTTCCACCTTGCTGAGCTGGGTGTAGCTCAAATACAAAACCTGGCTGTTCTTATGAAGATTTAGCAGATTTTCTTGAATCCGTTTTTCTATTTGCTATATGACCTGAGGAAATTTACAGAGATTAAATTTTCAGAAAATAAATTTCACTAACTATAATTATTTTGTTGGGAAGAAGGTACATGGTCCTCATGCCACTATTCTGCAAGTTTCCTCTCTGTACGTTCTTTTAAATTATTAAAAAACAACAACACAACCCACAGGTGTAAGTGGTGACTTGGAGCACAAAGCTCAAATGTTAGCCTAAGACCTAAAATTTATGATGCTTGTAAAATACTTGTTGCTAAATAGTTTACTTTTTTCCCCTCATTACACGGCACCATATGTACAAAGAAAATGAAGCATACAGTCGTGGGCCTTCAGAAGCTTCCTTAACAAAACAGCTCTTTAGTAGGCACTAAATGAGGTTCTTGCTGGGTGATTACCTAAATAAATGAACACCTAAAAAGGAGTCTTCTCTCTTGTTTCCAGACTGTAAGATACAAGACTATTTATACTTCAGAAAGGAACTTACTAGAAATCTTGCTTCCCAGGAATTCTTAGAATTTAAGAGACTATTGAAACTGCCAAAGTTAATTTAATGTTATCTATCTAATTTAGTTTTTAAATATTTTTTTGCTAGGATAAACATTCTTGCTTTTTTTAGTGATGATTTGACTTTAATTTATTTTGTGATTTTAACTATTATTTTTTATTTCCCCAAATGGTGTTGTATAACATTATTATTTAATTAATTCCATATATCTTTGTTTATGTATCTCATTTGGGTAAAAAATATTAGGTTGGTGCAAAACTAATTGTGGTTTTGCTGTTACCGAAGAAGTGGTTCTGAAGACTGCTTCTGATATGAAGATTTGTTCTGGCATCCTGATCTGACCTCCTGAGCTCTGTGTGTGCATTCATGTTCGTTGTGTCTTCACCTCAATTCGTTGCCCAGATTTTTCTCGTTGTTACTAATATCTGTGTTGGTACTGATGCACTCTTCATTTGTTGTTTGGCTATTAGTTCACTGTTCTGAGACCACTTTTCAAATCAATCTCATAACTCCCCCCTCATTTTTGTGTGTGTGTTTCTTAAAATCTGAATGTGAAATAGTGGCCCTATCACAGTGACCCTATAGAAAGCTCCCCAGAAGGTATGATTCCTATGAATATAGGCTGCATCTGTGATTTATGCTCTTCAAATATGATTAGCCTTTGGCTTTATGGAGTATGAGTAATTAATAAATTGATGTAACACTTATGATTATTCTTTCCCTGGCTTTTGTGTTATTGTTTGCATTTACGAAGAAGCTGGCCTTATCTATTGTTGTCAAATGGCTTGTACTGAGCTTTAAAATGTAGGTTATTTAAGATCCTTCTGAAATATCATAAGTCTTACATAGGCAAATATGTATTTTCTGTTCTAAAGTATATAAACAATTTTAAGAAACATTTTTCCCATTTATAATAGTTTCTTACACAAAATGAATATATAACCTATGATACTTTAACACCATGTAACATTTGAAACTTCATTCATTTTATTTAGTTATTCATATGTTATTTACTAAGCACCAGTACATACTGTGCACTTATTGAGTATTTACTCCAAGCCCCATATACTCAGCTCATATATATGATCTCATTTATATTTGCAAAGGTACATTATTTAGAAACAATTATTGCCTGCTTATTGATGAATCAGCCTATTTAAATCCATAATCTCCCCTTGATGACTACAAAGACTGTGTAACAAGGACGGAAGGACTATTTGTAATATATTTTAAAATTCTAGTTTATAAATTTCTTTTTAGTTACTTAAGAATAAAAATCATTTTCTTTTTTCTTTTTTTTTTTAAACTTTGTGTCTCTACCCTTTCTTCACATTTTGAGGCAACAGAAAGAAATTCTTCTCAGGAAGTGACTTGAATTTAATCTGCCATGAACATCTTCAGCTAGAGACCAGAAGTAAGGGCTTGTGTCAAAACATGGGGATGGGGAGCTTATATGTGAAGTGCTGCAGAGACCAGGAACATGCATTTGAAATTAAATTTTTGGCCCGTATTGTAAGTTTAGTGGGGCACCCTATTTTCAGGAGAAAACTGATCACAAAAGAGTGCTTGAGGACATTTGTCCTGGAGAGCAGACATTTTAAAAATGTGGTGACCTAATGAAGAAATCTGGGAAAATGGAAACCCTTGTAGTATTTGTAGTCACAGGTCCATTCGTTCTATACTGGTCTTGCACTGAGCCCCTGAAAGTTCTGAGACCCAATGAAGAGGACAGAACACTTGGCCTCAGGGAGTACACATCACCTGGCAGAGAAAGAAATGTACCACAAATGGGGCATTTCGGAGGTTAAGGAAAATTCCCCTCCCTCCACACACTGGGGGCACTGAAGGAATGAAGCACACGATGCATCCACTCTCAAGCAGAGATTCAGAAAGAGCTGAAGGAGGTGACTTGCTTGAGCGTATGCCCCTGGTTATGTAGGATGGAAGCAATTTTATCCCATGTTATGCTAGGAAAAGGATGGCAAAGCCACACCATAGAGGGGTCTAAATGGAACACATTGCAGTCAGTGTTCAGCCTGAGCCGAGAAAAGAAACCAGGCTCCCCATGGGGAGGCAGGAACTTCCTCAGTGATGAGATTTTTGAAGTCCATGTAAATAAATAAATAAATAGCTAACATTTACTGAGCACTTGTCATGTGGGACACTCTTCTGAGAGATTTATGTGCATTGATTTATTTTCATCACAGTAACTTGACATGTGATCATACAGTCTAATGTGTACTGTTGTTTTCCATGGTTTATTGATGAGAAAATTGATTCTGTAATATAAGCCACTATACTATACATATCACCTCTTTGGGTTCCAGAAGGGGCTGGGTGAAAGTGGTCAGTGCTGGTCCATAGCAGTGATTGAGAGGCTTAACAACAAAGCACAAAGGCATCAAGACTCAGGGTAAAGAAAGACCTGAGAGAGACTAGGAAGAGATTGTGGTCAGGGATTGACTTACTAGGATAACATATTTGGGAGTGATTTGTTTTTTAAAGCAGAGCTTCCAGGATCTGGAGAGAAAGGCACCCCAGCTCATTTCCCATAAATGCATGAAGGCTGGGTGTGGTGGCTTATGTCTGTAATCCCAGCACTTTGGGAGGATAAGGCAGGGAGATTGCTTGATTCTAAAGGTTTAAGACCAGCCTGGGAAACATAAAGAAATCTTGTCTCTAAAAAAAAAAAAAATTAGCTGGGCATGGTGGCATGCACCTGTAGTTCCAGCTAGTCAGGAGGCTGAGGTGGGAGGATCCCTTGAGTCCAGGAGGTCAAGCCTGTAGTGAGCCATGATCATGCCACTGGACCCCAATCTGGGTGACAGAGCAAGACCCTGTCTCAAAACCAAACCAAACCAATAATAAAAAAAAATGTGTGAGACCCATCCTCAAACAGTTTAGTGAAAACCTCATTGCTCATTTTATATTGATTCCACTGTTGTTGAAAGAATGTGATTCCTTCTTACTCAAGCAGGTGGAAACCTGACTTCTGAGGTTCTTGATGCACAGGACTTAGAATATTCAATTTTCCCTCCAGCAGGCATCAATTATGTCCTAAAAACAACTTCCACTGCATAACACACCAGCGCATACTTGTTTATTTACCCTAAACATCTGTTCTTCCTTCCCTCCTTTTCCTCTCTCTCCCTTCCCTCTCTCTCTCTCTTCCATTCTTCCTCTCTTACCTCCTTTTTTTTTTTGTTTCCCATTCTTTCTTTACACAATAAATCTTAAACACAAGAAATAGTCATTGAGCACCTACTACATGCTAGGTGTTGGGTATTCAGTGATTATCAACAATGTATATAATCTGTAGCCCCTTGAAGTTCGTGGTTTAATGGGGAAGACAGGTAATCAAACAGCCATGCAAACATAGTAAAATTACAATCATGACCAGTACCATGTGATTTTGTGAGACCTTATGATGGGGCTATGTCTCCTGGTCACAAGAGGTAGGGCAGGATTCTCTGATGTGGCAATGACTAAAGCTGAGAAACAGAGCATGAGTTGGATTTGGACAGACAGAGGTGCACAAAGACAGAGTCTGGGGAGAAGAAGAGCCTGGGCAGCAGTCTCACGGCAGAGTGTATGCAAACTTCAGGGATGGGAGAGGGCGTGAGAGTGTGTGCAGAGAGCAGGGGGAGCATTGCGAGGCAGGGCTGCAGAGCAGGTGTGCAAGGCACCATATGGAGGGCGTCCTAGGCTGTGCTGAAGGCTTGTCTCTACCTGATGGGCCATGTGTTGTGAGCATGAAGGTTGCACAGCCGGGTTGCAATTTGAAGAGGCTACCCTGGCTCCAGGGAAGGCAGTGACTTGGGCAGAGAGCAAGATTGGATTGGGTGGGTCCACTAGGGACTGTTGCGCAGAGACATGTTGAGCTGGGTACATCCTCTGAGTCATCCCCAAAAGACTACACCAAGTAGGAGTTCATTTGGGCTTTAGGTTCTCTCATTATTGTGCATCATTTTATCTATGTTGAGGCTTAGAATCTGGTACCCCAAAATATGGTATCTTAGCATGTTGAGAGAAATTGAGAAAACTGCAGAAGTCAAAGGGTCTCTGTGACCTTCTGCAACATTTCTGTGTGAGAGAGAACTGGCCATGAAGGAGTTCTCCGACCTACCTCGCCTGAAGATAAGTCATAAGACCCTCTTGTGACAGGTGTCCTGCTCTACACCTGGAAACCAAGAGGAATTGACCAGGCAGGCCTTGCTGTGTCCCCCACCCCAAGTTTGTTACCATTTGATCACACCCTTTTTATCCAGTCATACTTCTAGATGACTGTCCACTCCATCAAACCTATGCACAAAACACAGTTTTCCTTGGATTTTATTTCTTCATTTCTGAGGACTCTTGTGTCATGTAAAACTGGTTAAACAAATTTGTTAAGCATTTTTCTTGCTAATCTTTCTTTATTGGGGTGTCAGCCATAACCCTTGTGATAAGTAAGGAAAATATATTACTTTTTCTCTCCTACGTCTATGAAGTACCAGAGTACAGGGAGAGTCAGACAAGACTAAATGTTATTACTTAATGAGGCTCTAAGTATTACAGAAGCCTCACAAAAGCCGATTATAATTCCTACAAGTTAGAGAATTCATTCATAGGCAGCAAATTCATCCTAATACTGGGGTAATTTTCTCAGACAATTTGAGGGAAAAAAAAGGACCAAGGTCTTCTTTCACAGAGAATTTAGGGGAAAAAAGGGCTGTTTGATTTGTATTTTATTAACTTCAGTATCAAGGTTGTATGAGTATCATTTTAAACTCACTACTCATTCAATTTACCCATTTTTGGACTTTGGTTTATGGTAATGATAATTTTAAACTAAGCCTATAATGACTGCAAGCATCTTCAGTTAGGTCATTTAATAAAAATAAAACTACTTGATAGGTGTCCTCTTCTCTCTACTCTTGATTCTTGGCTTTTTAGGTATTTTCTCGCTTGCAATAGAAAGAAACTCCCCATTAAAGTTCAGCAATTTACAATGTGCCATTTGGTTTTCTCTGTTTAATACCCTGTGTGTTGACAACTCCCAGAGAATTTGTCAGACTCTGAAGATGGCATGGAGGTGAAAGAGACAATTAACAATGGTCAAGGGATTGGTGATGTGTGCATCACAGAGTTTCTGAAAAATGGTACCTACACCTACAACTGGGTTAAAGGTGGAAATAAATTATCAGATGAATGATCTTGCAAAACATTTAATCTAACAGTGTGTTTCAAGTAAAAAATGCCCTGCAATTGAGGGCAATAATTTGTGCTGCAATAAATCTAAAATGGAAGTTGTTTGTTAAATAAAAACAAACAGAAAAACCTTAAGTACACAAAACATCACCCTTCCAAAGTTGATCTGTCCTGACAGATCCATTACATTGAGAGATTTTTCAGGGCTTTCTTGGTTTTGCTTATAGTACATGATGGTCATAAAGACCATTGTGAGAACACTTAAAGGGGTCAGTGTGGTATCAAGAAATGGATTTAGGGCAGGAATGTTCACAGCAATAGAATGCGCTGTAGTTGGAGAAAAACTCTGTGTGATGGCATCCAACTACCGCATAAACAAAAATGCCTCATTTACTGTAGTTACACCACAAATAATGCATTTCCACTCTAACTTGGAGCCAAATTCATTGGTGTTTTCTGCCTGTGGACTATTGGTAATGTATACAAACTAATAAAATTTTGATTATATTAGGAGGGAAGACTACACTTGGTGGACAGAGAAGTTCATTCCTTCAGTTAATGTGAACACCTGTTGGCCAGATACAATGGAAAGTGCTTAGCATAGAGCAGAAAACAGGTTATAATTCTTGCTTTCAAGGAGTATATAGTTTAGTAAGAGAGGCTGATCATTAAAACAGCAATTACATACTATATATAATAATCACAACTCTGTTCCAATACAGAACAAATAAGAGGGAAACCTAAGAAGACAGCCTTCCTGGGGAAAATCACTTCGTTTTTAAATTAAAAAAATAATTTTTGTGGGTACATAGTAGGTGTAGGAAGTCACTTCTAAGTTGAGTAAGAGCCAGCCAGGGAAAGGTGGAAATGGGGTTAAGGAAAGAGTTATTCAAATAGAGGAAATAGCATGTAGTAACCCCCGTGGTATGGTGATATCTGGGAAGCAACATATGTTTACTGCAGCACACAGAATAGAGGACTTAGGGCAGGAACGTCTTAGGACAAGAGCCCTCAGTGGCACAGGCTCCTGCCTGTTAAAAGACAAAGCAGTCAAGGCCTTGGGATTCCAGCAGATTAGGGTGGGTAACAATTGGGTCTGACACTTCTAAGGGAAGCTACCTGGGCTTTCTTTTACCCTTGTCCCTCCTAAGACTGCAGACTTGCTGCTTCTGCACATGAAAGCAGTGTATTTTAAAAGGTCATGGATTGTAAGAAGAGACACCTCTTTTGCCTTAGAGACCTTATTTTAAAGGAGGAAAAGTAATTTGTGTTGTTCACAGTTGTGATTCCTCCAATTTTCTAATATTTCTGTAATTTATAAGAATTTTCTACAAATTCACTGTGGGATGATCCTCTTTGTTGTTTAAATTAAGGACAGAGAGCAGGGGGCTGCTACAGAGACCCATGACATGGCCGTAGCCAGGGGAACAGGAACCTTTGGCTCATGTTCAGATCTAAAAGTCAGCCACCCCTTTGTGAATGGAAAACTTCTGGTGGAGTAGGAATAAAGTTTCACTGTGGCCTGAGAAAGAATTCTCAGGGACTTTGCTGGAGAAAACAGTGCATGCTTGCTTGGAAGGAAAGTGCAGCTGGAGCTGTCCATGGTGCTCTCCCGATTGATGGCCTGTTCCACTCTTTCTTGGACTTTGGCCCTCAGCCAAACTGCAAGACATCTTGCTTTTGCCCTTGTTCAGGACCCATCACACTGGTCAAGTCACTGATGTTTCTGGTGAAGTTATAACCTCATCCTCAGCTCCTCACTTGACTGACTACATTCTCTTCTACTCCGACTCTGTTGTTACAGTGTGAGTTCAGGAGGTTGCACTGTCCTGCTTCGGTCTCCACTGAATGCTTTCAGATTTCTTTTCTAGTCAGATGGAACCCTGTTCTTTTGAGAAGAATTAAAATATTCTAAGCTTTTTCCAATTTCAATGAACATCTGAAAAAATTTTCTGTCCATTTGATTGCTAGAGGCTAAAAAGCAGTACCCCTCACTGTCCTGATAGTGGATGCTGAGACAGGCCATTTGTGGAAACTTGTCCTCTAAGGCTGGAATATATTTGATTCAAAGTTATACAATGCCATTTGCAACCAGTATATCTAGACTTTTATTCTATAGTTATGCAGAAGTACCATTTTGAACCTTAAAATGAGAGGAATCTCAAATTACTTAAATTTCTGTGTATGCTTCATGACAAATGACTTATCTTTCAATTCCTGATAAAAATCAAAGGGTGCTAGACAATTTCAGGTAAATGTTGACTCCACCATCTCATAAAAAAACATATTGTGGACATGATGGATGAAATTAAAGGGTGAAATGTGGTTTCTGAGCCAAAACAACACTCTGATAAATTCCTGATTTTTCTGTCTGTTTACAAATAGATCTCTTAGAAGTGTCATGCTAGCAATTACCAGCCAAGTTTTAGCATTTCAGAAGATTAAGTGACTTTGTAGATCTAAATTAGAAACCACCTGGAAGGAGCTGAACCTTACCTGCTGAAATATAAAAAGTACTGAATAAAATCTGCTACAGAGTTGAGGCATGACATGTAAAAATACCTCTGTCATGTTCAGACATTAAAAATAAATTATTGGAATAAGAAACTGATAATAATGCATAGTTTAAAACTCTTTTAGCAAGTTGGTGCAAAAGTAATTGCAGTTTTTGCTATTTTATTATTTGCAAAACCCGCATTAGTTTTGCACCAACCCAATACATGTTCTACCCTGATTGCTCAGATAAATTATGCAGTGTTTATCATTTTTTAATCTTTCTAAATGTTCCCTCTTTTTTTTTTTTTTAGAACGTTGTAGTTTATTCTTTGAGGTTAGTAGAGAGATCATAGGAACCCTAACATTTGGGCCTTGCCCTCGAGGTTTTTCTGTCTGTGGAAGTACTCTGGGTATTCTTCCCAAAGATACAATGGTAAATTCAGGGTCAAGAGGAGCCAGGAATCTCAGAGCCCCTTCCTCTGAAAAATGGGACCAAAGGATCTCTGTTCTTCCTCTCTGCACAATGAGGAACTATGCTCTCACCCTGCACCATTTTGTCCTGGCTCAGGGACAGAACGTCCTCATCACAACATGCTGGTCTATCTCTGGGTTAAAGGAAGATGGGATTTAGTGAGACCTACTGGATTTCCTAAGTATTGCCTCCTCCTATTTCTTTTACTTTTTTTTTTTTATTATACTTTGGGCTCTGGGGTACATGTGCACATCCTGCATCCTACAGGATTGTTGCATAGGTATATACATGCCATGGTGGTGTGCTTTCTCCATCTCCCAACTCCCTGTCACTTACATCAGGGATTTCTCCCGGTGTTATCCCTCCCCATCCTCCCCAGCCCCCTGCTGTCCCTCTCCTCCTTTCCCCTCCATCCCTCCACCTAGCCCAGTGAGTGTTGTTCTCTTCCCTGTGCCCAAATGTTCTCATTGTTCATCCCCCACCTATGAGTGAAAACATGCGGTGTTTGGTTTTCTGTTCTTGTGTCAGTTTGCTGAGAATGATGGTTTCTAGATTCATCCATGTCTCTACAAAGGACATGAACTCATCATTTTTTAGGGCTGCATAGTATTCCATGGTGTATATGTGCCACATTTTCTTTGTCCAGTCTATCATTGATGGGCATTTGGGTTGGTTCCAGGTCTTTGTTATTGTAAACAGTGGTGCAGCGAACATATGTGTGCATGTGTCTTTATAGTAGAATGATTTATAATCCTTTGGGTATATACCCAGTAATGGGATTGCAGGGTCAAATGAAATTCCTATTTCTAGATCCTTAAGGAATTACCACGCTGTCTTCCATAATGGTTGAACTAATTTACACTCCCACCAACAGTGTAAAAAAGTGTTCCTATTTCTCCACAGCCTCTCCAGCATCTGTTGTCTCCTAATTTTTTAATGATCACCATTCTAACTGGCATGAAATGGTATCTCAATGTGGTTTTGATTTGCATTTCTCTAATGACCAATGAAGATGAGCATTTTTTCATATGTTTGTTGGCCACATATATGTCTTCTTTTGAAAAGTATCTGTTCATATCCTTCACCCACTTTTGAATGGGTTTGTTCGTTTTTTTCTTGTAAATCTGTTTTAGTTCTTTGTAGATTCTGGATATTAGCCCTTTGTCAGATGGGTAGATTGCAAAAATTTTTTCCCATTCTGTTGGTTGTCAGTTCACTCTAATGACTGTTTCTTTTGTTGTGCAGAAGCTCTTAATTAGAGCCCATTTGTCTATTGTGGCTTTTGTTGCTGTTGCTTTTGGAGCACTTGCCTATGTCTATGTCCTGAATGGTGTTGCCCAGGTTTTCTTCTAGGGTTTTTATGGTGTTAGTTCTTATGTTTAAGTCTTTAATCCATGTGAAGTTAATTTTGGTATAAGTGTAAGGAAGGAGTCCAGTTTCAGCTTCCTGCATGTGGCTAGCCAGTTTTCCCAAGACCATTTATTAAACAGGGAATCCTTTCCCCGTTGCTTGTTTTTGTCAGGTTTGTCAAAGATCAGTTGGTGTAGATATGTGGCATTGTTTCTGAAGCCTCTGTTCTGTTCCATTGGTATATGTCTCTGTTTTGGTACCAGTACCATGCTGTTTTGATTACTGTAGCCTTGTAATATAGTTTGAAGTCAGGTAGCATGATGCCTCCAACTTTGTTCTTTTTGCTTAGGATGTTTTGGTTATGCAGGCTCTCTTTCGGTCCCATATGAAGTTTAAGGTGGTTTTTTTCCAGTTCTGTGAAGAAGGTCAATGGTAGCTTGATGGGGATAGCATTGAATCTATAAATTACTTTGGGTAGTATGGCCATTTTCACAACATTGATTCTTCCTAACCATGAGCATGGAATGTTTTTCCATCTGTTTGTGTCCTCTCTTATTTCCTTGAGCAGTGATTTGTAGTTCTTCTTGAAGAGGTCCTTTACGCTCCTTGTTAGTTGTATTCCTAGATATTTTATTCTCTTTGTAGCAATTGTAAATGGGAGTTCTCTCATGATTTGGCTCTCTGTTTGTCTGTTACTGGTGTATAGGAATGCTTGTGATTTCTCCACATTGATTTCGTATCCTGAGACTTTGCTGAAGTTCCTTATCAGTTTAGGGAGGTTTTAGGCTGAGACGATTGGAGTCTTATACATATATGATCATGTAGTCTGCAAATAGGGACAGTTTGACTTCTTCTTTTCCTAATTGAATGCCCTTTATATCTTTTTCTTGCCTAATTGCTCTGGCTAGAACCTCCAATACTATTTGAATAGGAATGGTGAGAGAGGGCATCCTTGTCTACTGCTGGATTTCAAAGGGAATGCTTCTAGTTTTTGCCCATTCAGTATGATATTGGCTGTGGGTTTGTCATAAATAGCTTTTATTATTTTGAAATACGTTCCATTGATACCTAGTTTATTGAGGGTTTTTAGCATAAAGGGCTGCTGAATTTTGTTGAAGGCCTTCTCTGCATCTGTTGAGATAATCATGTGGTTTCTGTCTTTGGCTCTGTTTATGTGGTGGATTACATTTATAGATTTGTGTATGTTGAACCAGACTTGCATCCCCGGGATGAAGCCTACTCGATCGTAGTGGATAAGCTTTTTGATGTGCTGTTGGATTCGGTTTGCCAGTATTTTATTGAAGATTTTTGCATCAATGTTCATCATGAATATTGGCCAGTGTTTTCTTTTTTAGTTGTGTCTCTGCCAGGTTTTGTTATCAGGATGATGTTGGTCTCATAGAAGGAGTTAGGGAAGATTCCCTCTTTTTGTATTGTTTGGAATAGTTTCAACAGGAATGGTACCAGCTCCTCCTTGTACATCTGGTAGAATTCAGCTGTGAACTCATGTGGACCAGGACTTTTTTTGGTTGGTAGGCTATTAATTGCTGCCTCAACTTCAGACCTTGTTATTGGTCTATTCAGGGTTTCAACTTTTCCTGGCTTAGTCTTGGGAATGTGCAAATGTCCAGGAATTTATCCATTTCTTCCAGATTTACTGGTTTATGTTCATAGAGTTGTTTGTAGTAATCTCTGATGGTAGTTTGTATATCCAAGGAATCAGTGGTGATCTCCACTTTATCGTTTTTTATTACATCTATTTGATTCTTCTCTCTTTCTTTTTTATTAGTCTAGCTGGTCGTCTATTTTGTTGATCTTGTCAAAAAACCAGCTCTTGGATTTATTGATTTTTTTGAAGGGTTTTTTGTGTCTCTATCCCCTTCAGTTCTGTTCTGATCTTAATTATTTCTTGTCTTCTGCTTGCTTTTGAGGTTTTTTTTTATCTTGCTCCTCTAGCTCTTTCAATTTGGTGATAGGGTTTTTCCTTGTTTCTCATGTGGGCATTTCTTGCTATAAATTTCCCTCTAGACACTGCTTTAAATGTGTCCCAGAGATTTTGGTATGTTATGTCTTCATTTTGGTTGGTTTTGAAGAACATTTTTCTTTCTGTCTTCATTTCATTGTTTATCCATTCATCATGCAGGAGCAAGTAGTTCAGTTTCCATGTGGTTTTTCAGTTTTGAGTGTTGTTCTTAATCCTGAGTTCTAATTTGATTGCACTGTGGTCTGAGAGACTGTTTATTATGATTTCTGTTCTTTTGCATTGTGGAGGAGTGATTTACTTCCAATTATGTGATCAATTTTAGAGTAAGTGTGATGTGGTGCTGAGAAGAATGTGTATTCTGTGGATTTGGGGTGGAGTGTTCTGTAGATGTCTATTAGGTCCACTTGGTCCAAATCTGCATTCAAGTCCCGGATATCCTTGTTGACTTTCTGTCTTGTTGATCTGTCCAATATTGTCAGTGGAGTGTTAACATCTCCCACTATTATTGTGCAGGAGTCTAAGTCTCTTTGTAGGTCATTAAGAACTTGCTTTATGTATCTGGGTGCTCCTGCATTGGGTGCATATATATTTAGGATAGTTAGCTCTTCTTGTTGCATTGATTCTTTTACCATTATGTAATGCCCCTCTTGGTCTCTTTTGATTTTTGTTGGTTTAAAGTCCATTTTATCAGAGACTAGGATTGCCGACCCTGTTTATTTTTGCTTTCCATTTGCTTGGTAAATCTTCTTCCATTCCTTTATTTTGAGTCTATGTGAGTCTTTGCCTGTGAGATGGTTCTCCTGAATACAGCACACTGATGGGTCTTGACTTTTTATCCAGTTTGCCAGTCTGTGTCTTTTGATTGGGACATTTAGGCCATTTATATTCAACCTTAATATTGTTATGTTTGAATTTGATCCTGCCATTTTGTTACTGACTGGTTGTTTTGCCCATTAGTTGACATGGTTTCATCATTGCATCATGGTTCTTTACCATTTGGTGCATTTTTGCAGTGTCTGGTACTGATTGTTCCTTTCCATGTTTAGTACTTCCTTCAGGAACTCTTGTAAGGCAGGTCTTGTAGTGACAAAATCTCTCAGCAATTGCTTGTCTGTAATGGATTTTATTTCTCCTTCATTTATGAAGCTTAGTTTGGCTGGATATAGAATTCTGGGTTAAGAGTTCTTTTCTTTAAGGATGTTGAATATTGGCCCCCACTCCCTTCTAGCTTGTAGGGTTTCTGCTGAGAGATCCACTATGAGTCTGATGATCTTTCCTTTGCAGGTTACCCAGCCTTTCTCTGTGGCTGCCCTTAGGATTTTTTTTCCCTTCATTTCAACCCTTGTGAATCTGACGATTATGTGCCTTGGGGTTGCTCTTCTTGAGGAATATCTTTGTGGTGTTCTCTGTATTTCCTGGATTTGAATGTTGGCCTGCCTTGTTAGCTTGGGGAAGTTCTCTTCGATAATATCCTGAAGAGTGTTTTCCAACTTGGATTCATTCTCCCCGTCACGTTCAGGTACACTGATCAAGCATAGATTAGGCCTTTTCACATAATCCCATAGTAGTTGGAGACTTTGTTCATTTGTTTTCACTCTTTTTTCTCTAATCTTGCATTCTCATTTTATTTCATTGATTTGATCTTCTATCTCTGATATCCTTTCTTCTGCTTGATCCATTCAGCTGTTGAAACTTGTGTATGCCCTGCGGAGTTCTTGTGCTGTGTTTTTCAGCTCCATCAAGTCATTTATGTTCTTCTCTAAGCTGGTTATTCTAGTTAGCATTTTGTCTATCCTTTTTTCAAGGTTCTTAGTCTCTTTGCCTTGGGTTGGAACATGGTCTTTTAACTCAGAGAAGTTTGTTATTATCCACCTTCTGAAGCCTGCTTCTGTCAATTTGTCAAACTCATTTTCTGTATTGTTTTGTTCCCTTGATGGTGAAGAGTTATGATCTCTGGGAGGGGAAGAGGTGTTCTGGTCTTTTATGGTTTCATGCTTTTTGTGCTTGTTTCTTCCCATCTTTGTGGATTTATCTCCCTTTGATCTTTGAAGTTGGTGATTTGGGGAGGAATCTCTGAGTGGACGTCCTTTCTGTTGCAGTTGGAGCTGTATCTTTTTTTGGCCTGTAGAGGCACTGCTGGGCTGCCTCGGATTCAGTCAGGTTGCTTGGTGGGTGGTCTTCACCTGGAGTTGGTTTGCAGGTGAGATTAGCCTCACCTTCCCAATGGCGTCTCTCCTTTCCCGAGCTCGATCTTCCTGGTTGGGGTCAAACTGGTATATTTGCTGCCAAACTCTCTAGTGTGTGGGCTTCAGTTTGAGTTTCGTAGGGGTGGGGCCTGCCAGGCCTTATGGCCTGTTTCCCTGCTTTCAACTCTGCCTCTTTCTGTGGGATGGGTTGTTCCATCCCACTGTCATTAGTCCAAACTTTCCCCCAGGTCCGTGCTGACAACTTGTGGCACCAGGCAGGAGCACTCAGACAACCCATGGCACCCCTCAGTCTGGTGGGGCTCTTGTGGACTGTGGGTTGCAGGAGGGATGAGGTAAGCACAGGATCCGAATTGGAGCACTGAGGGGGTGAAGCCCCCGACCCTCTGAGTCAGCTGTATGTTCCATGTGGGTATGCACCCCACCCTGTCTTGGTTCGCCCTCCCTGGGTGGCTCTCACCCTGCTTCGGCTCCATCCCTGGGCTATTTTCAGAGTCCTACCAGTCCCACCAAAATGAACCCGGCACCTCACTTGGAATCGTGAGGTCCTCTAGCCCTCTGTGTCTCATTTTCTGGGAGCTGCATTCTGGTATTGCCTCCTCTCAGCCATCTTCCTAATTGTTCCTTCTTTACTTTAACACTTACTTGCTGGATTTCTGAGCCTCATTGTGCTTTTTCTCAATTCTCTACCTGCCTCTAATTGTGGAGTAGGATAGTATACCTCAAGCATTCTGGGAAGATGTCAGTTTGAATGTATTCCTGATGTTTTCCTTTACCAACTATTCACTATTGACCATCTTTTCCTAGTCAAGTCAGATGTGTTGTACTCATCAGAAAAGGCCCAAAAAATATAAGTGAGACTCAGGTTCTGCCAGAACCCAGATATTCCCATTTTAGGCCTGCAGATGAAAAAAACAGAGCTCTCTGAAACGAGGGTTGGTGGATGATGGAAAATACTGGCTTTGGAGATCTGTGGGTCTTTGAGAAGATGGGTAGAACTTGCTCATGTGCAAGAATTCATAGAAAGATCTGCTACATTTCTAGAATGCCAGATTGCTGAGTTGTGGGCTGGGCTTCTTCTATCCACTGTCCTTAAGGCTATGGAGGCCAGCAGGGAGAGGCACTTCCTCTTGGTACTGAAGCTTACCTGCTTACTGGAAGGACCTGAAGCTTACCTGCTGGCTGGAAAGACATGTTTCTCTGTGTGTGCACACACCCTATTAGAAGAGTGATTGCTCTTGCTTAATACCTCATAGAAGCTTCATCTGAACCTCATTGAGTAAAAACAAACTCACAAGTAAGCAGTAGCAAGGGAAAGAAAGAATGGTTGACAAGTGAAATGACAGAAATAATTAGAGCATATAAGGAGATTTATAACAGCATAAAAGACTTGCAGAACTAAAAACATGGTATTGAAAAACATAAGCACTATTGAGCATGGAATTACTGCTGGGAGGATTAAGAGGAAGAAATACCTCAAGACACAACAAAAATATGAAGAGATGAAAAGAATAGATCCTGGAAATGTAACACATGAATAATTTTAGTTATGGAAAGACTTTCTGGAGGAAATGCAATAACTTAAAAAATAAGAGCAGAATATTTCTTTAAGCCAAAGTATAATTTGAATTTGCAGAGGAAAATGCCTTACTGAGATCCGTATGAGACTGATGAAAAGGACACACACCTCAACCCATTCTGGTTAACTTTCTGATGCCTAAGAATAAAGAGAAAATTTTCACATTTTATTACAGAATGAATAAGCTACCTATGAAGAATAAAAGAAAGACTAGAAACTGTTCATCTGCAGCTCTGGAAGTTCATCTGATAATATCCACAGATTTCTAAGAAGAAGCTCCTGTTTCAAGGAACTCACATGCATCCAAGCTATCCTTCAGTTAAAATAAATTTACAAATTTACAAATATTCAGGATTCAGAGATTATGTCAACCATAAAGCTTACCTGTAGAGAACAGTCCAAAAATAGACTCTCATTAAACAATAAAAAAATTACTACAGAGATTTTAGTGTGGGGGAAGATTAAAAGGAGAAGTTAGTAAGTTCTGCTGTAGCTATATCCAGTTATTTAAATCTAAATGAACTACAAAATGTGACTAGGTGTTGATGTGCTAAGTAAGGATTCTGAAAAAGGAAGCCATAATATAATAAAAATGAAAATTGATAATAGTCTAAATATAAAGGTATTAAAAACACTAAATTGCATGATCAAAACTTAGGAGTTGGCGTTAAAAGTGATGGAATAGAAGGAAGAAAAGGTATTTCAAAGTTCTCATTTAGGAACAGGGGAAGGAAAAAATATTCCAAAAATGTTATCTTATATATAGAAAGGGAAGAAAGAGAAGGGAGAAAAAAACTGTCTAGTGGAGGAAAATGTTTGATGGCTGGTTTTCATATAATACAGAAGAAATGTTGTTGTTTGATTACTAGTTTTCTGAGTTGGAACTTGTAGAAAAGTGGCAAAAGATAAGGGAAAATTTAAAATTAATACTAAGGAATGAGGGCCTGAATTTTTACTTAATCAAAGCAATAGAAGAAAATCAGAAAGTAAAATTAATGTAAGATAGAAAGAATAAAGTCAAATATTAGAAGTAAAAGAATGAGAAAAAAATTCTAGATAGAAAGAAAACAGGAATAAAATATTAATATTAGATAGGGTAAAAATTTTGGATAAAAGTACTAAACATAACAAAGAAGAACATTATTCAGTGTTAACATAACTATTTGTACAAAAGAAATGTCATAAACTTACACTAATCAGCATAATTAAATTATAAACAAAGACCTTTTAGAATTGCAACAAGAATTTGATTAAAATGGAGGAGTTTTAATGTACTTCTCTCAATTTCAGGTTCAGTAGGTAAAAAATTACTAAGACCAGAATGAAATTGGATAAAATAATCAACAAATCTGAATATCTAGTTTAATCTTTTGATTAAGAGTATAGACTTGATTCCTTATATATTATAAAAACATTAAAAAGTTGGTCATACACTGCAGGAAAATCTTATTGAAATAATCAATATGCTTTGCAGAGTAAATTCTCTGATTATAATCAAATAAAATTATCAATCAATAATAAAATTATGAACTATATTATTAAATAACGTAAAATTAATGGATAAATTTAGAAAAAAGTTAAATGAATATATCATACAAATATATATGGGATACAGTAAAAATATTGGTCCTAAATGCCTTGATGAATAAGGAGGACAGGCTATAAATATAGAAATTTAAGCTCATTTGAAAGATTATAATAGAACAAAGTTAAAGGAAAGTAGATGGACAGAATTAACAAAGATAAGAGTTAAAATTTCTGAGAAAAATAAAATTAAAAATCTTATTTTTTGAAAGGATCAAAAAAAATACATAAGGCCTTCAAATAAAAAGACCAAAATTATACAAAATTAAGAAATAGGAAGAAGAAACAGAAGAAATGAAAATAATTATAACAGATTACTATATGGACTTCTTGACAATAAATTTGGAAACCTAAGGAAAATTGATAATTTTGTAGTAAATAATACATTCAAATGTTGGACTAAGAAATGTAATATATTAATATAGATTTTAGAAGAATTAGAAATATAATTAAATATATTATTTTAAAATTCCAGGAATTGATAATTTTATGTCTGAGTTCTACATAGCACTTAAGAGATAGATACTTTCAAAGTTATTTATATTACCCTGGATTCTATGTAAAGGTGGAAGGACCTCCAATCTATCTTTTAAAGCCTATAAAAATAAATACTAAAACACATAGAGGTAGTACAAAGAAAATAATGCAGACCAACCTCACTTGGAAATAGAAATACAAAATTTATTTTTGAATGTTGACAAATACAATAAAAAGAATAACATGCAATGACCAAATTGAGATCACTCAAAGAATGCAAGGATGGTTCCATATTAGGAAATATACTAACATAATATACTACAGCAAAAAGTAGAGGAGAAAACCAATATGGTCATATCATGAGGAATAAAGAAGTATTTGGTACAGTTCAGCAGCCAATAAAAACACTGAGTAAGATACAAATAAATGGGAACTACTTATATATCTTGAAGGCTTTCTGAACTACTTATATATCTTGAAGGCTTTCTGAACAAAATATAAAATCACTCAGGGACAAAGTTACATGGTATCATTATTCAAATTGCTTTGAGGATCCTATTAAATTTCAAAGGTAAAACAAAGGAAACAATTGTTACAAAGATTGGAAAATAAAGCACTCTCATGGTAGGATCCCTTATGGGCATTCTTCTATTACAGAGGTGGTCAGGGTGAATTCCAAATCACATGGCATTGGTTAGGAAACAGACTTGCTGATAAAAAGGAAAACTCAAAGAGCAGCATCTCTAAAGGAGAGAGACATGCAGTTCCCCAATTTCTAAACATGAAAAGCTATGATGGGGCCAAGGTATCTATTGGACATGCCATGTATTCCATTCCAGTAGAGAGACTCTATGCATCTTTATTGCTAGAGGATGAGCATAAGAAAGTAGCTTTGTAGGTGGAAGAATACCCAAGCTGTTTGGAGCCAAGCAGACTGGAGGGACAGATTTCTGGGTGAACCCAATTGCTTTGCACTTGTGGATTTTGGTGAAGGTGTGGGGATCGTCACCTGTGGGACACATACTGACCTCAGCCAGAGGGACTAAAGTCTCTCTGAACTGAATCTGAGTTTAGCTGCTCTTGCAGGAGAAGGTGGGGACACCAGGGTGGAAGAGCAACTCCAACTTCTTTGAATAATGGGAAATAAATGAAATATTTTATTTGGCTGCAGATAGGATTTTATATAAATAAAATTTAGAATACTTGATTAAATAAAATTCTAAATATAGATTAATAGTTTTCTATCTATTAGCAATTACCAGGTACACATAAAAATGTAAAAAATTTAATTCACAATGATATAAGCTATGAAATATTCAGTAATTGCTTTAATAAAGAATCTATCATATATAAAAAATTACAAATTTTTTTGACGGAAACAATGTTTTGCTCAAGTGCAAGGTTATATTACAACCTTGGATAAAATTATGTAATAACATAAAATCATAAAAAAGATCCCCTAAAATTTATATATTATAGATAGTTAAATCCTAATTAGAATTACATTTGAATTAGATAAAACTTGCTATAGAAGATAAATATTTTCAGCAATAGATAAGAAAATAGTGCCAGATACTAAAATATACCAGGCAACCTCAAATAGGATGAAAGTTACAGAAAACCACAAAATAACCCAGATATTTGGTAATTTAATATATGACAATTATTAGTTTTTAAATTCAACCACCAAAAAAAACTTATTTACTAAATATTGGTAGCTCAAATGTAAATTTATCAGGAAGAAAATAAAATAGGTCTCTTACCTGATACGCAAAAATAAATTTTAATTCAAGACCTAAATTAAAAACAGCAATACCACTTAAATCTAAAAAGATACTAAAAAGATAACTAAATAACTAAGGACCTTCTTTTAAGAAAGACAAGAAATCCAGACCTATAAAAAAAGATATCACATAAACAATGTAAATAGAAAAATGATGGCTTAAAAAAGGTTTGCAAACCATGTTCTATTTTTTCTTTAAAACACAAACAACCCAGCTGAGAGAAAAAAGCAATCCAAACAAACTGGTTATATTAAATATAATCTTTTGTGTGTGTGTGTTTAGGGAGAGATATATAAAATATGTTTACTAAGTGCTAATGATGGTTCTTTCAGAATAGGTTATTTTAGGTGACTTGTGATTATTTAAACTTTTGTGCACTGCTAAAAAATCTTAGCACAATTATTTTCAATTTATATGTCCACACAAAAGCTTTTTTTCATTTTGTTAAAAAAAAATCTACATTTTTTTGGAAAGATAATCATGGGTTTAGACCACCAAAACCTCTCATATTTGCATGAAACTGTCTCTGGTTAAAAAAAATAACATGTCACCTCTGAAATTGCTTTCCTGCCTGCATCCTGTTATCAATATTGGATTGATTTTTGGATTGAAGCCCTTGGTCAGGCAGCATAATGAAGCTGGTAATGCCCTATTCTCAGGGTTTTGACATTCATATTTGTATCTTTTACTCAAGCCCTGCTGATGGCAGCAACATCTACTCCCCAGCCGGTGTTTGTGAATTTCCTGGGGGCTTCTAGCTTGCACATACATGCATCACAGGACAAAGGGACAAATCGCAGCAACAGCATCAAAGGTACTCTCTCATTTATTTTTTGGGTGTTGAAAGGCACCAGCTGCCCTCCAGAAAACCAATAACCACTTTCAAAGAAAATGGCATATTGTGTGTGTTCCCTGCTTTTGTTAAAAATATGACAGCAATTTCATTATATCTCACAATTTTAGGTTATTAGTATGAGGAGTGACTTTTGATCAGATATTTCTTATATTGAATATAAGTTGATTTTAGTATTTCAAAACTTCATTGATATGTCGATAACCAGGTTTTGAAGTGAGGCTCACTGGGCTTCCCAAAGACACATGAAAGTTAGCAAAGGATGTAGGCAAAAAACCCTTGACCGTTAAAAGCAAATGGAGGCCAGGAGAGGTGGCTCACACTTGTAATAGACCAGCTTGGGCAAAAGGAGACACTGTCTCTTAAAGGAAAAGCAAATGGAGCTTGGGAAACTTCAGGAGTCATCAGCTTCCTGATGCCCAAGCACAAGCACCTTTATTGTTCATTCTAATTTATTTTTACAATGTTCTCAAAATTGGCTAAGACAGGGACTAAAGGAGATTACCTAACTAGGAACATTGTAAAGATGGCCCAAAAATGATTAAAATGGACTGAAACTGTACTGTAGAATGAGAGAGACATATAGATACTCAGTTAACCCAGGCATCATTGTAGATGTGGTCAATACATGAGCATGTCTGTCTGTCTGTCTGTGTGTAGGTATATGAAGATGGAGTGGCCCCATGTCTTAGAAAACAACTGGTATGCAGAAGGTGCTTAAAAGAGAATGGCACTGTCATGGGTTTCTCATGCTTTTTCAAAACCTCCCACCTACAAAACTACTGAAAACCATTCATTTCAGTCTAAGGCTGGCTGCTTTTCCTTTATTGTTTCAGCTCTATGTTGTCCATTAATCTCTCCTTTGTCCAGAGCAATTATATTCCTGAATAATCTTTCACTTATATCCTTGAATACCAGTTGGTGTATATAACTGCTCATTCCAAGAAGCCCAAGTCTTCCTCTGTCCTGGGCGGTAGCTCTCCCTGACCTGAGGGCCCTACCCTTAGCCCCAGGGGATGACTGTGTCTCCTCTGGCGTTCGTCACAATGCTGATGTGGCTCAGGAAGAGGTTCTATTGCACAGAAGTTGTTGAACTTCTGTGAATCAGTATTCAACACCCTTTGGCCATTGGCACTTGGAATTTTGTGCCTAAGCATTTTCAGTCAATTAAAGACTCGGAGCATTTAAAAAAAAGAATTTTTATTACATAATAGTCATCGCATTTTCATTATAGCTGAGTGTTTATGTCTTTTTTTTTTTTTGCTGTAAAATTCTTAGTTGTTTTTGTTCTATCTGTCTCAGCATGGTGCTTGATCCCTGTCCATATGCACTAAATCTTAGGTGTCAGGTGTCTTCCTGCTGATGGATTCTGCCATTCGATTCTTGAATAAGGCAAATCACATTAAGGAGCTTGTTTATATTTCCTGTTGTTTAATTAAAGCATTAGATTCTGAGTGTTGAAATCAAAAACCGTCATTTAGAAAGTTGGGTAATCAGGTCCTAGGGTAAAGATAATTTTGAAAAATATCTTTGGTTTTAAGAAAACCACAGTTAGTAGATGGAAAATGTTTGAAAAAACAAAAATTACTGTTGTGTAAATTTATGATAGTATCACCATTTGGGAAGGACCTTAGGCCTTGTATAATTTGGGAAAGCGGTTATATAATTTTCTTGACTATCATCAAAGCATACTTGTATAGTAAAAATGGCAGTGGAGTAAAATGCAAAGACATATGAATTTTTAAAAATGTTTCTGATTACCAGCTCAGTTGTGAAAATTGGTGATACACAGAAATATTATTACTTATTCTTCTGAATTCCTTATACTACAGTAGCATTTATGAAGTTTGAATACAAGAAAGGAAAAAAACTTAATGCCTATATATGGGACATAGTTGTGTCTTATAAAATAGTTCTGTTTTCCTTGACACATGGATTGTAATTGGTTTTCTTTTTTTTTTCTTTTTCAATTTTAGAACTTACAGTGGCATAAAAAGCAGAGATTCAATTAGATCATTGTGCTGATTCTTTATTGCCATGCCATTCTTTACATTTAGAGTATCTAATTGTTTTGTGAGCAATAAATCCACATCTATTGACCTGGTTTCAAAAAGAAGTTTATTCTGAAAAAATATGGAGAAAACATGTTTATTGAAAAGAGTAACATCTATTGACCCTGTTTCAAAAAAAGTCCTGAAAAATATGGGAAAAACATGTTTACTGAAAGGAATAGCATCTATTGACCCTGTTTCAAAAAAATGTCCTGAAAAAGATGGAAAAAACATGTTTATAAAGAAGAGTAAGAAGGTTCTGACATCTGGAAAACTTCCTCATTTCGAAAGTTTCTTTGGGACATTAGTTTTTTAAACACAGAAAGTGGCTATTTGTGGTTTCCTTTACATGGGAAGGGGCTAGTCTTAAACTAAGGCTTCAAGAACTTGTTTCCCCGCTGGATAATAATAACCAGCAATCCCTTTGGATCAGAGCATGACAACCTCAGCTAGTCCTGGTAGACGTGGGCTGGGTCATTTAGGATGGATCCACCTGGGATGGGGTGTATGCCTGGACTGAGCCCACCTTCTGACCTGGCACCCACGGGGCTCGTTCACTGCTTCATGCTTTGTGACTCTCTCTTGTTTCTATTTCAGAGACTTGATGGGATTCTTATTTAGCTCCAAAGTGAAGGCCCTTCAAGTCCAAGAAGGGATTTAAAATGGGAGTGCTTTCTTGCTCTTTAGTTTTCATTCTGTTGTTGATTCAGACATTATTCACCAATGCTGACTCTATTGCCCAGCATTGTTACATGCGTTTGACCTCATCTTCATGTTCCCTTTGATCATCTGCTTTTGTTTCTCCTTCCTGGGAAGCTATAGTTTGGGAGGCCCAGAGTAATGTCAGTGTTTTTTTTCTTTTTTTTCAGGAGAAGCATTTTAGGGAATTTTTATTAACATGCATAGCGTGTCTTAATTAAGAAGAAATAATTTATGCGCTCTAGAAGGGTTTGCAAGTCCATTTCCAGTGAACAGGCCTACAGAGCACTCATTCTGTGCTGAGCTCTGAGATGTGCAGAGGATATTGGATGATTCCTTTCCCTGCCTTCCTCACTACTTATTATCCCTCCTCTAGTAGATAGGAACCAGACAACAGGGAAATTGAAAGCCCTGTGGTTTGGTGTTGCTTTTTAATTCTTGACTTTTCTTATTTTCATGTCTAAATTGTAAGATCTTCTGCTCCATCATCTACTAAACTTACCTTCTCTCTTCCAGACCCTCAACTTTCCTACTTAATAGTAGCAGTATCGTTCTTGCCCTTTGTCATACATAATTTACAATTGGACTTTAGATGCATGAGAAACAATAGAAAAAAAGAAGGGCTTGAGAAATAACCCCAGGGATATTTATAACAGAGTTTTATTTTTGAAAAATTGTCTTGAGATTGTTAAATAAAAGGAAGCCACTGAAAACTTGTGTCCTGTCAGTATAAACCGCTGGTGAGACCCAGCTCACTCTTTACTGGTTGACTCGGCCTGGGTTCTCCACAGAAAGCAAAGCTGAGACCAGGGCTTGCATATAGGGTGCTAGTTATGGAAAATGGTTCCTGGGAACGGAAGTGGGGATGGGGAAGTCAGACCTGGAAGGAAGGAAAGCCACTCCAAGTGCGTTTGACCAAGCTGGTCACTGTTGGACAACTGGAGCTGGGTCTGTCTGAGGATCCAGGATCTGAGATACTGGCCACAACTCTCAAAAGTGCCTCAGGGCTGATCTGCCTGGGATATATCAGGAGGGATCATGGAGTCACTGGCTTCCAGCTGCCATTGGTCAAGAGATCAGCACTTGGGGGTTAACACTCCTCTGTCCTATTTGCCATGTGCATAAGCAGGTTCCCAGCCGGTCTTACCTTTCAGAAAGCAAGATGTGTGCAGGGCAGGTGGGATGAGGAGCATTTGCCGCTCTAGTAACACCTGCAAAAAGCTGGTTACTGTAATAACGGCTGCAGGGAAAGGCGGGCTGCGAGATGGGGAGGTCAAGCCCAGAGGTGTCCAACTCCATGAACTTAGAGCGAGTTCGCAGAACACCATAGAAGAGTCTATTGGAGTAGGAACAACACACAGCTACAAATGAAATTGGCGAGAATTTAGGAAAGGGAAGATGACTGGAAACATGAAAAGTCCTTAATTGATCACTTTATATTAGCAAATAAATTTAGAGGGCAACTTACTCTGCTTTTTTTTCCTTTCTTTTTTTTTTGAGACAGGACCTCTCTCTGTTGCCCAGGCTGGAGTACAGCGGCATGATCATAGCTTGCTGCTATGATATATAACCTCGACCTCCTGGGTTCAAGCAATCCTCCTGCCTCTGCTTTAGGAGTAGCTGGGACTACAGAGGCATGCCACCACATCTGGCTAATTTTTTAGTTTTTTGTTAGGATGAGGCCTTGCTATGTTGCCCAGGCTTGTCTTGAACTTCTGTGCTCAAGCGATCCTTCTGCGTCAGCCTCCCAGTGATCTAGGATTACAGGCCTGAGCCATCCCGTGTGGCTGGTAAACTACTCTTTAAGTATTAATCTTATAACCAATTTTTGGAAAACATAGCATCTGTGATTTAAAAGAATATTTAAAATAATCTTTGTTTAACCTTATGAGCTAAACAAAATTGGAAGCCCTGAGGGAGTGGCTACAAGAGCTGACTCTGCAACCATGTACATCATCATCAGTCACGTATTTTAGAAATGACTTGGACCTGTCGTGTGATTAGCTTTCTGCCGGGCACTTAGCTTCTTATTTCCTCCCCTCAAGGAGCCCCCAAAATATGTAATAACATAAGGGCACAGGACACATGCAAATGAATACAGTGCGACGTGAGGAGTGCTTTGTTAGAGTTAAGGGACAGACATGGAAAACCCCTTTTAGGATGCATGCACTGTTTTTTATTAGTTAAGATTCCCTATGCGTGTTAATAAATATTGCCCCCAAATGCCTCTCCTAATAAGAGCACTGGCATCACGCTGGGTCTCCCAAACAATGGCTTCGGAGGACGTGGATGGGGCCAGGGTAAGTCCAGAGGTGCCGAGGTGAGGCCGGGAAAGGGTTGAGAGAGGAAGAAGCCAGTATTTTCAACCCACTGCTGAGCTCTATGTTCTCAAAGTGCTGAAGGATTGCAGTGTCTTTCTTATGGCAATAAGAGCTGTTTTGGTCTATCCTGGCTCTCCTGGAATTATCTGTGGAATGAGAGAGTGAGTGAACCAGCCACCCTCAAGCCTCTTCACCTTTTGGCTGGGAACCCCGGGTCTGTAGCTGGCAGCCAACGCTGCCATGGCCCCTGCCAGCCCAGTGCGGGGTGAGATCAACTCCCTCAGGGCTCAACTTTGAGTTGGGTGTGGTGCCCCTTCTCCCTGAAGAGGCAGTGGCTTATGCAAAATTAACAAATGACCAAATTGAGAAAGAAAAAATGAATTCATCTAAACTCACAGGCTGAACTCATCAGTCACATTTGCCTTAGTTTGAATTTCCTTTTCACTCTTAGCAGGGTTACAATTTGAGTACTATTACCTTGGGTCCTTTTATTTTTCTCAGTTCAAAAACAAAACTTCAATGTGTATTACTGGTGAACCAAAGATACTCTGTCCTGTTAGGGACACCTCTTCTCACCTGTGCTTTGAGAAAGGCCCTCTGAAATCTGGAATGCAAACCTGTTCCTCCTCTAGGGAGGCCAGGTGTGTGGGCAATTGTCTATCATGCAAACACAGAGTCAGAGAACATAGGGGGTTACTCTTCCTTCTCGCCACTCACCAAGGAATTTAACCCTCATTTTCTCATCATCAGGTCAACACTGTACTGAGCCGAAGGCCACATGTCAGGAGTGTTACCTGAATACGAGACTAGTGTTCAACAGGCTCAGTGAATAGGGAGTCCCTGTTTTTGGATTTGAATAGTGTCACTGCTGGTTTAGTAAACAAGAGGGCTCTTTTTTTTGTTGTTAAAAGTGTGAGGAGACAAATTTGTTTACTATCCTGGATTCGCTGTCTTCCCTTGTCAAAACCTGCCGTTGGGAAGCTGCTAAGATTTGTTCCTGTTAAAATGGTGAATGAATGCTAACAGTGACAATAAGGAAAATACAAAAAAAAAAAAAAAAGCAATGATAAAGAATGCCTAACATGTTCCACACATTGCACTAGGTGTCTGTTTATTTCCTTACCTTCCTGCTCACCAAGCCTGGAGAGCAGATGCTGCTGTCTCCATTTTAGGCCCTGAGAGGTCCGGTGACCCGTCCAGAGTGTCACATCCCTGCCTTCCTGCACATCTGGGTGGAGCTTAATTCCAGATCTCCCCCTGCCCTGCCCACCAAGTGGCTGTGTGAGCATAGGGACCCTGTGTGTGTGTGTCATGCAGAATACTGCCTGCCACATAGCAGGCATCCAATACATATGTTTGTCAGATGTAAACTGCTTGTCTTTCTCTGTCTGATTCTCATTTTTACCTTCTGGAGCAATAATAATAGCAAACATTCAGCACGCACTTGCTCTATGCCAAGCACGGACCTTTACACACATTTTCTATGTGATAGATTCTCAGTAAAGCTTTGTAGGAGAATGTCACATTCTAAGCTGGATTTCGCCACCCCTAACGTGTCCATGGACCATCCTGGCTGCACTCCCCAGCTCCCTGTTCAGTGCAGGGCACATTCACGCAGTAAAACCCAGAGACTTAGTCTGCTGTGGGAAGCATGCCCCCTGCGTGAAATAATCAGACCCTCTGCATGGATGAATTGCTCTCTTATGGTGCATTTGACCCTGTTGTGGGTGTGGGAGGAAAAGAGACTTAGAAGAATTAGAAAATGTAAGCAGCCTAAATGATTTATTATCAGAAAGATTATTTAGTTATAACGGTTGTGCAGAGTTGAAACAAAGACCAACACCTTTTCAGCACTAATTTCCAGTAATAGGGAAATAAACAAAAAGAACAGATTCTCACCCTAATGTCTGGTGGCTTTGGGCAAGTTACGAATCTCTGGAGCCTCACTTTCCTCCCCTTTGCCTAGTTTGTGAGAGTTAAAGACACAGGGCTCAAGACCTAATTTTTTTATGCCTAGTAAAACAAATGTTGGTTTAGAGTGGGCAGGGCAGGCCGGAGCTGATTTCACTCTGTGGATGATGCTGGCAAACCCAAGACAGGGTCTTGCTCTGTCATCCTGGCTGGAGTGCAGCGGCACGATCGCAGCTCACTGCAGCCTTGAACTCCTGGGCTCAAGCGATCCTTCCGCCTCAGCCTCCTGAGTAGTTGGGTCCACAGGCATGTTAGCATGCTCACCTAACTTTTATTTTTTTTGTGTGGACTTAGCTTCTTATAGATCCACCTTTAAAACATGTCCCTCTTGTTTACTAGAGTGGGAAAAATACCTAAAGATGGTTTCTCACTGAAGCCAGGGGCAGGAGCACATGGCTAACTGACCTCAGCAGAGCTCAGTGTACTGAGGCTGCGTGACTCCACCTCAGAATCACAGGGCAGAGACCCTGCCACAAAGTTTCCACTGATTCATTCACGAACATGAATCATACCTGACACATTTAATTTTATTTGATTGTGGTAAGAATACTGTTTTTTTGAGGCAGAGTCTTGCTATTTGCTACCTAGGCTGGAGTGCTGTGGCGCAATCTTGGCTCATTGTAACCTCTGCTTCCTAGGTTCCAGCAATTCTCCTGCCTTAGCCTCTCAAGTAGCTGGTATTACAGGCATCTGCCACCACGCCCGGCTAATTTTTGGATTTTTAGTAGAGATGGGGTTTCACCATGTTGGCCAGGCTGCCTCGAACTCCTGACCTCAGATGATCTAGCCACCTCGGCCTCCCAAAGTGCTGGGATTACAGGTGTGAGCTACTGCTCCTGGCCTGTGGTAAGAATACTTAAGGTGAGATCTATGCTCTGAATACCTTTGTAAGGGCACAAACACTATTGTTGCCTATAGGTACAGTGTGACACCGCAGAGCTCTTGTGTCCTGTGTACCTGAGAATTTATGCTCACTGATGAGCAACTCCTAACCCCTCATTTCCCAGCCCTGGTCCTACGAGATTGACTATTTTAGATTCTTCATGTAAGTAGGATCATGCAGTGTCTGTCCTTCTGTGCCTCGCATGGCATAATGTCATCCAGGGCCATCCCTGTTGTGGCATATAACAGATTTTTTTCTTTTTTAAGGCTAAATAATATTCCCTTTTCTCTAAGTGAGTGTGTGTAGGGGTGTGTGTGTATGTATACACCTTATACTTTTAAAAAGCCAAGTTTTTAGACATATGTGTTAGCCAAGTTTTACAAAAAAATGATATACCTGGGTGGAAATCCCGCCTCATACTTCCAGCCACTCAACTTGTGGTAGTCCCTGGTACCCTGCCCCCCTCCCAGGGTGGCTGCAGTGATGCCGGCTCCCACAGTGGGCTGGAAATGAGCCGAGCTGGTGTTCCTGAAAGCTGTGCAGATGTCAGAGCAGCTAGTGCTCTCATTACGATCATACTCTTCCACCCCCAGAGAACAACATCAGACGCGGTGCTTCTCCCACCGCAGCTCCGTAGACTCCTGGCTCTTGCTGTTCTCCTGCAGTGAACGGCCACTCCTAGGACCTGTTTCTTGGCATGGGTGGTGAAGCCCTTTCTGTGGTTTCAGTGTCCCAGAGCTCCGTGAGTCTTAGTTCTTCTCATCGACGTTGTTCTGTGGGCCTGAATTGCAGCAAACTCGTCTCTTGAATTAACTTCCAATACATGAATAACCAGAATTGACTTCTTTCTCCTGACGTGAGGTTGTACACATAATCTACTTTACCTCTCACACAATCTCCGTCCACTCTGTATTAATTCCGGTGTTCCCAGCTCATCAATTTCCCTTTTAGTTTTCCTTGCTATGTCGATGAAAAATGAAAGATAAATCCAGTAAATAGCCTCATCTTCACAGTTTATACGTTATAGACTCAAACAGAAGTTTAAAGAGAACTTTCTTTCTTGAAATATGAAACATTAAGTGAACCTCTGAGATGGCCTTGTTAGGAAGGACGTCCCACTAAGGAGTCATCTGCTATAGGATACACCCAAATTATGTGTCGAGAAGCAGATAATTCAGAAATCTTTTGATTATTTTCAGTGAAGTGTAAATGTGGTGGTTTCAGCCTCTTCTCTAAAATCTCTATTTGCCACTGAGCTGGTTTCACGCTGGTCTTGTAAATCATGGTTTATAGAGCCTGAGGTGTGTTATTCTTAGAAAGTCGTGGAGAGGACTTCTGGTGTGCAGACGTAGATTGCTCTCCCCAGCTGGTTTTGAATAAGACAATTATCACATATTCTTACTCACAACTCCTAAATACAGTTGTGTCTTGGAATGTCTGAAAATAAACATTTATTTCTTTGCATCTTGGTTTAAAATTACAGGATGCTTTACAACTGTTTTTCTGTGCTAAAGGTGCCTAAATTATGTTCTCTCTTTCCCCTTTATCATTAAAGATTTATTTTTGGGTGAAAGAGAAATGTGTGTGTGTGAGGAGAATGCAAGCTAGGTCCCACAGAGCCTTTCCTCTCTGACCGTTTGGAAGCCATGGCGGGGGGTTTGCTTTCATTGTCTTCATCCAGGTTTCTCAGGAGTGTGTGTCATTCGTCACAGGGGCACGTGGAGGTAGGTGGCTCAGTGCACAGCCACTGCCTCTGCTCTAAAATAAGTCAAGCACATCCTGCTGGCCCTGGCTCTCAAGTGTGGCCTGGTGCGTGAGGGATGACACACGAACAAGACGCAAGTCTCAGAAGGCAGCGTTCTAGAGCCCTGCCAGCCAGAGCCTGGCCCTGTTCCAAGTATTGTCCCCTTCCTCAGGTAACAGCACTCTGTCTAGGTCCTCAGAACTGAGACAAGGGGCTAGTCAGAAAACAGCGCTTCCTATCCTATAGTTTGGGAGCTCAGAGGAGTAGGTATCCAAACCCTCCTTCTAGAAAGAACAGAAAGGATGAAAGAAAAAGAAAAACAGGAGTAAAGTGCATTGATGCTGAGAGTAGAGAAGCTTCAGGGACAGGCCACACCACTCCAGGCACCCTCCTTGCTGCCGGACGGGCAGCCCGGCCTGGGCCACATCTTCAAAGACTGGCTCACGGCACCCTCCCAAGAAAGCCAGCCTTGGGGGGTCGGAGGGACATCTGCAGGGATAGTCCTGGTCCTTGACCCCTGCAGGGCTCATCTGGAGAGGTCGGACTAGGGCCACTACTTCCTCTGTGTGGCGACAACGTTCTTGTGTCTTTTTTTTTTTTGAGAGGGAGTTTCGCTCTTGTTACCCAGGCTGCAGTGCAATGGCACGATCTCGGCTCATCGCAACCTCCGCCTCCTGGGTTCAGGCAATTCTCCTGCCTCAGCCTCCTGAGTAGCTGGGATTACAGGCATGCGCCAACCATGCCCAGCTAATTTTTTGTATTAGTAGGGACGGGGTTTCACCATGTTGACCAGGATGGTCTCGATCTCTTGACCTCGTGATCCACCCACCTCGGCCTTCCAAAGTCTCGTGTCTTTTTCCCTGCTGCGTGGGACCTTGGAGAGGCAGCAAGGCTGTAATTCATCAAACATCACACAGGCAAGTAGGGCCTTCTCTGATCTTGCTCCTTACTAACATGGGCTCACGTCAACATGGAGGAAATCCTTCCTGAATCGGGGCACTGCCCTGGTTGGGTGAGGATGGATCGGGAAGGCAGGCACCGTGGCATTGGGGCCCCTTTTGCTGCTTGGGCTCAGAGCGATACGGTACCTACCTCTGGCTGCCCCAGGCGGGCTCTGGTAAGTGGACATTCCTGAGATATTTACTAATGAGGAACAACTCTTTAATTTTTTTCTGAACAAATTTTGTATGTCTCTCGTTTGATAATCAAAAGAAGGGATTCACCATATGTACCTAAACATAAAGCTTTGGCCTAATTAACATTACCCTTATTTTCATCTTCTCCTGTCACTGGTAACTGCACAGTGGTTAATACTGAGTCTTAACAATCTCAGGTGTTAAGACAGGAAGACTCTCCTCTCACTGAGTAGACTCAGTGAGAAAACAAATCAGGCACTGGCATTTGAGGAACAGCTCAAGGAGACTGGCATGGGTTTTCCGAGGGTCCTTCAGTCACGAGGTCTCTGTGGAAACCCTGCCCACCTGCCTACAGGCCTGGCTCTGGTGGACTTCACGTGAGCGAAACTCCAGCGAAGCAAACGTCTTGGGCTCCCTGCCCATGCGGCCCATTTCACACCCGCGTGTCTTCGCGCCGCTCTCCTTTCCCGGTTCCTGCCTCCCTTCCCTTTCTCCCTGCCAGGCCCACGTCGGCCTTTTCCTTATTCGGCATGTTGTCTGACCATACCTGTCAGGTTATTTCGTTGCTTTCTCTTCCGTTGTCTCAGAACACCGTGCCTGTGTCTCTCAGGAGCGCTCTTCTTCCTTCTGCCTTTTCTTTCTTTTCCCGGGTCTATCCTGGTCTCGGGGGGCGGTGCTGATGCCTTCACCACTATTGTATTCTCTGGAGTGCATGGCACAGTGGCTGGCACCAGGGAGGTGCTCAACACAGGCTGGATTTTCTCATCCAGAATGTCAATATGTCACCTATGTGTGTGTAAAAATTCACAGCTTATGCATACAGCAGACATGACCTCATTTTGATGTTGCAAATCAAAATCTCCTGCTTTCTTTAAATGGCGACATAATTAATGAAGTTATTTTAATTTGTCCCAATCTATACAATAGATGATGCTTAACTTGAACATAATATGATTTCTCTACTGAAACTCTATACTTTGTTCTAATTGTATTTTTACTATAGGAACATTCACCTCACCAGGGATTTTTTTTATTTTTTTAATTTTTGTAGAGATGGGATTTCACCATGTTGGCCAGGCTGGTCTCAGACTCCTGAGCTCAAAGCGATACACCTGCCTCTCTCTCCCAAAGTACCATGTATGGTGTGTGTGTATATATATATGTGTGTATGCGTGTGTGTATATGTATATATATATGCATATGTAATCATTTTGCATTTTAGTATCTTCCAAAACTTCACAAGGAAATAACTCATAAAAGAAAAAAAAATCAGCCAGGTACAGTTGTTCACATCTGCAATCCCAGAACTTAGGGAGGCCAAGGCAGGAGAATTGCTTGAGTCCAGGAGTTTGAGAACAGCCTGGGAAACATAGTGAGATTTTTTCTGTACTAAAAATTAAAAATAAAAAAAAAATAGCTGGGTGGGGTGGCACATGCCTGGAGTTTCATCTACTCAGGAGGCTGAGGGAGGAGGATGACCATTGGAGCCCTGGAAGTCAAGGCTGCAGTAAGCTGTCATTGAGCCACTGCACTCCAGCCTGGATGAGAGTGAAATCTTGTCTCAAAAAATAAAAAATAAGGCCGGGCGCGGTGACTCACGCCTGTAATCCCAGCACTTTGGGAGGCCGAGGCGGGTGGATCACGAGGTCAAGAGATCGAGACCATCCTGGTCAACGTGGTGAAAGCTGGTCTCTACTAAAAATACAAAAAATTAGCTGGGCATGGTGGCGCGTGCCTGTAATCCCAGCTACTCAGGAGGCTGAGGCAGGAGAATTGCCTGAACCCAGGAGGCGGAGGTTGCGGTGAGCCGAGATCGCGCCATTGCACTGCAGCCTGGGTAACAAGAGCGAAACTCCGTCTCAAAAAAAAAAAAAAAAAATGTAAAAAGACCCCACTAAACTGTGAGCTGAAATGTAAAATTACCTGTTGTATTACTTGTAGGTTTTATAGGAGAGGAGGAGACAACCCTTCTGGGTTCTGAGGTCATGAAGAGCGTGTCACCTGATGTCAGCCCGGCTGTCTTCCACGTCATCCCAGGCTATGAAAGCAGACATTCCCTTAGTATTCTTTCTAGGATTTGGGGCTTTATACTTGGGCAGAGTTTGAAGGAGAATAATGTTATACCTCTATGCATTTTGACTCCATCATTTCCTTCCCAAAGAAGTGTGCATGTTACAGGTTCGCAAACAATGTGCAAGAGTTTAGGAGCTGACCTTTCTGCTGACGTTCAGGTGCTGAAGTTGGAACATTTTCAGGGCTTGAGGTCTCATATCTCTTGGTGTTAGTTCAGTAATTTCAGCTTTTAAAGAATTGAAGGCTATGAAACTTCTGTCTTAATAGATTCTTTTAAAACCGGGAGGTGCACGCAGGAGCTGTGACCCCAGGGCTCACGTCCAAGTGGAGGATGGAGGCTCCAGCACATGGACTCCTAAGTGGCCGTAGTCCCGGCTTTTTAACACAACTAACCCAGTTTCTCTTCCTATGAAACTTGGCAAATGGGCTGATTCACCTTCTCTAATAGTGACAGTGAATAGCAGTTAAGTACGCACAAATAGTGTTAGGGACTTCTAAATGCCCTCAGGGTGGCAGTAGTTAGAAAATAGTTGAGTGTAAGGGAATGTTTTTCCCAAGTCTGAAAAACATTCTTTCTCTTATGCAGAGAAAGGTTGTCTACCTCTTAATCAGTCAGGACAGGCCTGAGGCAAGGGCAGAACTCCTGATGGCTGAAGACGTTCTGGTACTGCTGTTGCCTGCAATTCCCAACCTGGCGGATCTTGGCAGAGTTTCTGCTGAGAAGAAGGGCTCATTACTGGCCTCGTCCACTGTGGCTGTAGACTTGTGACCTGGGGTGGGAACATATCCATCATCAAATCCCTGGCTGTCTGCAAGGGCCTTGAGTGACCCTGAAGCTACCCCAGTTTCCCAAGGCTGCTGGGGCTGATGTTCAAAGTCACACAGGACACTCACTGGCCTCCATTCCTGGCTGCATCAGGCAGGAAAGACGCACAGACCCTGGAGTGACAAGGTGAAAGCATTTTCTAGATGTTCAAGTTCCTCAGACAAGAGGGCCATTCAAGCTTAATTAGGAAATGAAGGGAAAGTTTGCTTTGGGAGTACTTTTTAACAAAGGAAAAACACAGTTAAGTTTGTGTGGTGCTTTGCACACTGCAAGCCACTTTAGCAATTACCCATTTTAGTCTTTGCCATCATTTTGTTTATTATTGTTACCATTTTGCAGATGGCAAAGTTAATGCTCAGAGAAACTGGGACTCGCCAAACATCACAAAGCTGATTCATAACAGGAGATAGATAGGAAGCAGATGTCTGACCTCTGGGGATTAACTGTGGGTGGCCTGGCTGTGCCCTGGCTGAGCAGATTGGATCAGAGGTTAGCTTTCAGGGAGGAAAGCTAGAGTGGAGGGTTGATATCTCAGACAGGATGGACGTAGAAAGCAAAAAGGCAGGCCAGGTCAGAACTGTGGGAGACTCCAGTGCCCGGGAGTCCAGATACAAATACGAATTGGGTGATATAGGAGGCAAGATGCCTACGTAGGATCCCAAGCTCAGACCAGAGATACAAGATCAGAACAACATAGGATGCCAAGCTCAGACCAGAGGTACAAAATTCCTACATAGGATGCCAAGCTCAGACCAGAGATACAAGATCAGAACAAGATCAGAACAAGAGCAATGAGGGATGGACAAGGCACATTAGGGGAATGGATGGAGTCCTGGGAAATTTCTGCCAGTGGTCTTGCAACTTCTTGTAAGAGTTGGTCATTGTTGGGTGGGAGCGTGCCCTCTGACTTCAGGGTTCACACTGGGAACACTGTCTTTCCAGTTCATGCTGTGCAGCTCATCTCAGTGTTCCCGGGCACGTTGGTCTTGTGCAGTATCCAAAACATAGTTGCTAAATAAATGGGTGGATGGGTGACTTTAGCAGAGAAAAGAATTTTGCATAAAATGAATAAATATTATTTTATCTATTTTTTTTTAATTGTGACCACTGGGCATAGTGGTGGCTCATTCCTGTAATCCCAGCACTTTGGGAGGCTGAAGTGGGGTTGCCTGAGGTCAGGAGTTCGAGACCAGCCTGGACAACATTGCGAAACCCTGTCTCTACTAAAAAATACAAAAATTAGCTGGGCATGGTGGCGGGCGCCCGTAACCCCAGCTACTCGGGAGGCTGAGGCAGGGGAATTGCTCAGACTGGTAGGCAGAGTTTCTTTCCATGTAGTTATCAGTCCACTAAATAATTACGTGTTTTCATCATTAAGACTCTGATGCAAGTATGAGTAATGACTGTTCTTCCTATTGGAGTTTATTTTATTTCGTAAATCATAAAAGAGATAGTTCCTGCAAATTTGACTTAGTTGAAGATAGTTGTGATTGACTATTGTTTTATAATTGGCTTTTCATAAATAAAAATAAAATTTTCCTAACTCAGCTGGTCATTTTTTACTGTCTTCAGAATGGCATTTGAATTTAGCAGGAAAGGAATGCTGCCATTGCCTAGGTTTTCAATTAGGACTCTCCTGAGTTATACTCAAATGAGGAAAAAAAGAGTATTTTTTGGCTATGAAAGAAATATTTCTCTTTTGCCTTCAATATATAATTTTGAAGGAGGTCTAGCAATCATTTGAAAAATAGACATTTTTTTTTTCCCAAGACAGGTGCTCTGTTCAATAAAAATCACCATGTTAGATTCCTGGTGTAGCTGAGAGCAGGGATCTTGGCAGGTTAAGGGGACATGCTTCTATGTAACCATAAAGGTGGCCATTTAGCTAGTGAGCAGACATCAGAACCACATGATAGGGGAGGTCAGAGAGGTCACAGCATCACACAGCTCAGCTGCTTGATTTTATAGATGAGAAAATGAAACTTCAGGCCTGACTTTCCTCCAGTTACAGAGCTGCCTCCTAGCAGAGCTGCCTTGGAATCCAGTCTCCCTCCAGCCCAGAGCTTTTGTCTTGTGTGTGATGCAGCACCCCCAGACACCCCACCCTCTGTTCTGTATCTTGAAGGAAGACGTGTTTAAAGCCCTGGTTACTGCTCATGAGTGGACATGGTTTGTTTTTGCTGATGGCTCCGTAAGGACAAATGAGTGAACAGAACAATTGCAGGAGCATTACTTTGTGGGTCAAGATGGCCAGGGGCAGACCTATGTTATTTCTAGTTAAATAATTATAAGCTTGCTTTACTTATTGTGCACTCAAGTTTATACCCGGAACTAAGCTATATCACATATTGGTGCAGTAAAATAGAAATCAAGCGGCAACAGGAGGCCTGAGGTAAAGACCATCTGAGAGCGCTGTACAACCGTGGAGCACTGCGGGGTGGTTGCAGAGCAGGAGATACTGCTTTGGTCCCACGAATGCCTTCTCAACATGGAGGCTGCATAAGGATCTCGTAAAAAGGACTTGTGCAAGCTCTCTGAGAAGGGAGGTGACCTCTGCTCACAAGATCCGGGAAGGTCTTTGCACATGGGAGCATGCAAGGAAGAAAAGCCTTGCAGGGTAGAGGTAACCAGAACGCCACAGGCTCTGCCTAGGGTCTCAGAATATGGAATAATTTTGATGGCTGTGTGAAAGCCCCTTGATGCACTGGGTGTGGTCAGACCTGGCGGCGCCTTATCCACTATGCTTCTGATGGAAATGCACCTTGATAGCAACCGGTGGTAGAATTCAGGGTTCTAGGTTTGTATATAAGAATCACGTCTGCTACAGACCACACCCCTCCCCGTGCCTATCTTGCCCACATTAGTTTCAAGGCCTTGCCCAATAGTTTCAAGGCCTCCCCTGATCACCCTCCCTACTCCCCCACCCCTCAATTAACAAGTGTGTGCACCTGATAAAAACCTGTGGAAACCAGAACTCAGGGCCAACACGGTCCCCATGCTTGCATTGGTCCCCTGAATCAGTGTCTTCCTGACTGGAAGGGTCTCACAGTGTAGTGGCTGGCACACAAATAAACAGAGTATGACCATGCAGGGTGGCACATGAGATTGAGGAGGAGTCAAGAAAGGTTTCCCAGAGAAGGTGACATATTTGCCCTGAGTCTTGAAGTGGGAGTGCAATTCAAGGCCAGAGGAGGTGTTGGTGGTGGAAATGGTGGTTAGAATGGTGGAGAGAGGAGGCAGGGCAGGAGCCCAGGCACGTGTGGGATACGCATGCAGCTTCTATTCAGCATCGTCACTGGGATGGCTGTCAGGCATCTGGAATTTGCCAAGTCAAACTCACCTTTCTCATGGCACCTGTGCCCTCACTCCCTGCAGTGCCTTCATCAGTGCCTGGCACCTTGACCCACCAGGTCCCACGCCTGAAGCCTCCTCTAAACTTCATCTGCTCCCTCAACCCTCACACCCACAATATGTCAAGTTCTATTATCCCTACACGAGTTCTATTAACCCTAATAGTACCCTATCGAGTTCCATTTTCTCACAAATACCCCCTTCCTCTCCATTCCCCCAGCAAATGCCTCCGTTCAGGGAGTTTGAGGCTATAGGTTTGAATTTGGGAATTGATAAAACATATAAGAAAATAAAGACAGTAAAAATATGCTGCTCGCATGTTGAAAGTGCTTTCTCAAGAGAGAATGCCAGACTGTTGAGCACTTGTGAGGTAATGGAGTGAGGCCAGAGAAATGGAAGGAAACCCAGGCGAGGTGGCGCCGTGGAGGCCAGTGGCTGCTTCAGTATGGAGTCTTGCTGCGGCCTGGCCTCCAGAGGGGTCCATCCCAACAGGAGGCATTGCCTTTGGGAGCATGGGGGTCTCTGGAGAGTTGGGTGTAGAGTTGCCTGATAAAATACAGGATGCCCAACTAAATTTGAATTTTAAATAAGCAATCTGTGTGTGGTGTGTGTGTGCGTGTGTGTGTGTGTCCCAAATGTTGCATGAGATATACTAAAAAAAATGTTGTTTATCTGAAATTAAAATTTAGGCATTTTGCATTTTTTTTTTTTTTTTTTTTTTTTTTGAGACGGAGTTTCGCTCTTGTTGCCCAGGCTGGAGTGCAATGGCGTGATTTCGGCTCATTGCAACCTCCACCTCCTGGGTTCAGGCAATTCTCCTGCCTCAGCCTCCTGAGTAGCTGGGATTACAGGCATGCGCCACCATGCCCAGCTAATTTTTTGTATTTTTAGTAGAGACGGGCTTTCACCATGTTGACCAGGATGGTCTCGATCTCTTGACCTCGTGATCCACCCGCCTCGGCCTCCCTAAGTGCTGGCATTACAGGCTTGAGCCACCGCACCTGGCCACATTTTGCATTTTTATTTGCTAAATCTGGTAACTCTCCTTGGATGAAAACATTTTCAATGATGTAAGAGAGACAATCTTTAAAAGGTTTTCATACGAAAGGAAGGAAGGACAGCAGTCAACAGAGTGCTTTTAAAAATTAATCATTTGCTGCTTATTAAGATAACGTACTCTTTCTGGACAGTTGAGGAAATAAAGGTAAATATAAAAAGAGAAATTTCATTTGATTCTCACCACCTGCAAACTACTTAAACATTTTACCATATTTCCTTCAACTCGCTCTCAACATATTTAATCTATTGGTATATACAATTGGGAGCATATCATATGTTCTGTGATGATTTTACAAATATTTAAATATTATTCTTCAAGGAAAGTTTTAATAATAGAATCATCTATCATATGAGATATCATATAATTTGCTTAAGCATTATATATTTTGGCCTGTACTTTTTTTTTTTTTTTTGAGACTCAGTCTTGCTCTGTTGTCCAGGCTGGAGGGCAGTGAAATAATGTATTTTGCAGCAACTTGCATGGATCTGGAGGCCATTATTCTAAGTGTAGTAACTCAGGATTGGAAAACCAAATATCGCATGATCTACTTATAAGTGGTAGCTAAGCTATGAGGAAGCAAAAGCATATAGGGTGACATAATGGAGACTCAGAAAAGTGACAGTGGAGGCGGCAGAGATGAAAAGCTGCACATTAGGTACAGTGTAAACTACTTGGGTGACAAGTGCACTAAAATCTCAGAATTCACCGCTGTCTGTTTCATCCATGTAACCAGAAACCACTTGCACTCCAAAAGCTAATGAAATAAAAAAAATGTATGTCATAGACTTATGCCTCAAAAAATTGGCATGTGTATTTTGCCTAGAGAACAACAGTCCTCAGAGTTTGAATAAGGTTAATTTAACATGCTCTGCTTAACACTAGTCCCATCAGATGATCTGACAGAAAAGGTTTCATATATTACACTCGGGAAATGTGCCAACTAGATAACAGCTTGAAGATTTTCTGTATACCTTAGCAATTAATATGCTCTGAGAAAAGTCAACAGTACAGAAACTTGTTTCTTATTATGTAATTATCTTCTAGTGTTTTTCCTACTTTTGCTCATTAATATTATTACTGATTATTTCAACAGTATCCCTTCTAGACCCAGGGATACAGCTGTGACTAAGACAGATAAGGTCTTTGCTCTCATCAACCTTAATTTTTGTCCCCAAGTAATCACAATTAACATCCCATGGAACTTATGCTACCTGCCAGGCAGGTTTAGGTTGACAGCTCCCAAGGAAATGTTGTGTTTTCATTGGAATGCTTCCAGCCATTGGTTGAGATGTGCAAAATTGGAATAACAGTCTTCTGGGTCATGAATGAGGTGAGAATTCCTGGTAAACTAAGTAAAAGGGGAGAAAAGCTGAGTAAAATCTTTTCCCCTCTCCCTGGATCAGAGAGAGCATCCTTAGTGTTGTGAGGGCTTCTGTTCCCAAGGACCCTGTCTATGCACAGGGTACTTTGGGTGGAGCTTCCTTTCGGTCTCCTATGAACCTGAGGCAAATTTCTGTTCCTGAAACTCCTACCATGGTCCTGCACAGGGAGGAAGTGGTGAACAGCACTCAAGACTGTGATGGGATCCATTTTGCCTCATTAATTCTGTGGGGCTAGTTTTGCTTCATTGCCTTCCACAGTTCACTGAGCTACCTGGTAATTAGGAATGCTTGTTTCTTTTTGGGGCATGTGAATGCTGTCTCTGTAGGTCTTTCCTTGTTACCACTTCACTACATGCAAATCCATGACCTCATTTTAGCATGGTGGCCATGTCCAAATCAGGTTTTAGAAATAAATTCACTATAACGATTACATAGGATGTAATAGTTTCATTGTTTTAAAATGAGTGTTGCTTCTGTCTCCTTTCTGTATCCCAATCTTGTTGGTCCGCATAGAAACCCAAATTATGCTTGGAGTTGTTGAGATGGACTTTAGAGCGTGCCTGCAGCTATGTGGAGCCGTATCTGAACGCAGAGAGGCAGCCCAGTGCTTACTGCTGTAGGCAAACTTCAAATGTCCCCATCTTACAAATTCCTCAACTTAACTAAACACAAATGTCTCTCTCTTTTTTTTGATTTTACATCAAACCTCAAATTCTGTGCCAGAAATGAATATGCTGGAGCTCCAGCTGACCAGCATTATGAAAAGCATTTCGACTTTCTGTGGACTGTGGCTCCGTGTTTAATATCCAATTATAGAATATAAACTTCGCTGGTAATGATAAGAGATAAAGTAGTAATTACCCAGAAAGAAATGGATGGCCTGTGATTACAAAGTACAAAAGGAAACACTGGGTGAAATTTTCATGTCTCAACTAAATTATGCCCAGAGTATTTATTCCCAAAGTGAGATTTTGTTTTTAGGGATTGTATAAGTCTTTTCACAACGTACACTTGTCCATAAGATTTACGTATGATGTATGCAATATTTTCAAGGCGTATTTTTTTTTTTTTAGGAACCACTAGTACATTTTAGTGGAAGTTGATTTAATGTGTAATTAGGAATGAAGTTTCCTGATTAAATTGAAACCAGGTCTCTGCAACTGGGAAGCAGGAATTAGGGATGGTGTCAGATCTTCCCCAAGTGTCTTTGACTGACTGTCCTTCAAAATCCTGATTCAGAATCAGCATCAGGATACTATGAGCAGTGATGGTCACTGGGGCATTGAACAGTAGGCTGTCTTTCTGTCTTAGGAGACACACATTATTGACACACCAATGATTAATTTCTTTCTTTCTTTCTTTTTTTTTTTTTGAGACAGAGTCTTGCTCTGTTGCCAGGCACCAGGCTGGAGTGCAGTGGCACGATCTCGGTTCACTGCAACCTCCGCATCCTGGATTCAAGCAATTCTCCTGCCTCAGCCTCCTGAGTAGCTGGAACTACAGGCACACACCACCATGCCCAACTAATTTTTGTATTTTTTTAGTAGAGACGGGGTTTCACCATGTTGGCCAGGATGGTCTTGATCTCTTGACCTTGTGATCTGCCTGCCTTGGCCTCCCAAAGTGCTGGGATTACAGGCGTGAGCCACCGCGCCTGGCCACCAATGATTAATTTCTAATTTTCTCCCTCCCCTGACACCTTTCAGGGCTATGGCTGCCCTATATTGTCGGGTAGCAGAGAGTAAAGATTAGATGGAGATCATGGTGTGTTTCAGCATCTTGGGGATTATTTTTGACCTCATGGTGCATCATAGCATCAAAGGAAGAGCTACCACATCTCACATTCAACTCAGAGGGTCAAAAGTTCCTGGCATTTCTATAAATAGGTGCGTTTTTCCATATCACTCTGTCTTTTCAGAACCCCTTAATTTACCCTAAACCTTTTACCATTCCAACATACATTCCATCAAAGACAGGGACTTCTGATGTATAATTTCAGGGGTCCCCTCTGAGGTTGATATCTTTTTCTGTGCTTTTGGCATTTGAAATACACATTCAAGAACACTGTGGGAGTTCCCAGATTGTCACGGGCACTCCTGATGTCTTAGAACCAGGCATGGCACTTCACGTGTGTGCTCTCAGTATCCATTATTCCGAGAGCAGGATAAGGTAAGAAAGCAAGTTCTGTCTGTGTGGCAGGTAGGAAAGGCAACGTCTTCTAGCTCTGATGTTGTAAAGATGTCCAAACATGAAAGAGAGACAAGCTACACATACCCCTGTCTTTCTGTTTAAAAACAGCCAAAGTTAGAAAAGATGACACCCATCCTAAACAGTCTGAAAGGCTGCTGACAATTAGAAGGGAAGTCAATAAGCGAAAATCCATGGGGCCTATAAGAGGAAAGAAAAAATATAATAGAGAATGACTGGGACTTTATGCCAGACATTATGCTAGATGTTTTGCAAACATTCTGCTCTTTCATTCTTACAACGGCATTATCAGTCGCATCTTATGTCTAAGGAGGTGGAAGATCTTCGAAGTGAAAGCAACTTTTCCCATTACACACATCTCATACAGAGAAGAGCTGGAACTCCACCAGATTATACCAGGCTGATTTTCCATAGTAACAGCAACAGTTGCACCTCACATTTGAAGAGTGTTTTGTAGTTTACAAGACACTTTTATACGTACATATATGTATGTGTGTATCATTGTGTGTGTACATGTATAAAAGTGTCTTGTATGTATGTGTCTGTATATGCATATGTATTTCTAACCTACGGCTAATGGGTTAAGGGACACAATCTGAGTTGGAAGGGCGGCAGTTTCATGACTCTGGGCTTGGAGCACAGAGTGCACAGCTTTGTGAGTGTGGAAAGGGCGATCCAATCAGATTTCAGACCTTTCTTTCCTTCAGTCATTACTTTTCTCTCCAAAAATTAGTATTGAAAGAAGAACATGGAGATGGTGCTTTAACAATTGCGGTTCCATTGGGAAGGCATATAATTGAGCAGAAGTTAATATTACCAGTATTAGAATAAAAGAAGGGTAATAATAAAAACACCTTCTGTGCATGGAGGGTCTGCTACAGCAGGCCTTCTGCCAGATGCCGCATGCCACTTACAGCTCCTAGCAGCCACACTTCAGAGTGGAAAAAGTTAAGCACACACTGATTAAAAATACACTTATTAGTGATATGACCTTAAATTTTTTCATTCTATTTCACTTTTTAAAAATCTTATGTTTTAACCTTCCATTGACTAAATGAGTTTTCTAACAAGCTTCTGAGTATTTGGAGAATAGAGATGGAATCTTTCTCTTTCTGTATCACCTATAATGCATAGCACTCCACACATAAAAATAGGCACAATAAATACTTACAGATTTCATTTGGAAAAATATAATCGTAAGTCCAAACAGTGTGCTTCTGTTTGGCCTTACAATTCCAGGCAAAACTTTTAAGTAAGGAGGTTTTCTTTGATTACAGCTCTTACTACATACAGGTAATCCACAGAACCTTACTCCTCGGTATAAAATGCAAGACCTAAGTGTATTCCAATTGAGTTTCATGTATTCATGGTTCTAATCAAGAAATCATTGAATAGCTTTGACATCAGAAACATGAAGAAAACCATGATGCATATATTTGACAGTTTTTTTTTTATATTATGAGAAGTTTTAGTCTCTTGAGGCTACACAGAATCACCCTCCCCTTTTTCAAGGGAGACTGTCTCTGTCCTCATCCTTTATGGAAACTCCATGACACCAGTTTAAAATCAGAGATGGGCATATGAGGTATGCATTATAAGAACCCTAAAAAATGCAAAATATTTCCTACCTATCCTCAGTTGATGAGTGCTTACCTTTGACGTGTTGCCAGTTTATTTACGGAGCCCAAATTATGAGAGTGAGTCCTGTTTTGTCAGAGCCTTGTATGACATTCCCCTGATTAGGACTGTGCATGGCGATTTGTTTCCAGCAAGGGTGCTGGCATGATGTGCCATCATTATTCAACATCTCATCTGAGCCCTGGCAGATCCGTCAGAGCTGTTATGCATAGGCAAGTTCTAGGCATATTTAATGTGCTTTACCAATGGTTCATATTTTTTATCACTACAAAATAAACTTAACTGCATAAAGATTATGAACACAAAAAATAATTCTAACCATGTTTTGTTTCCCTTTTCGTTTTTTTAAGTCTCCTTGTGTCAATTGTATTTATTTATAGAAAGAATATATACATATATTTCCTTAGTTGTTAGAAGTTTTAGATAAGCGTGCTTCAGTAAGAAGGGAGGGAAGGAAGGCAAAGCATTTTATCTTCTGAATGCTGTTTTCCTTCTGTTTTCGACAGTTTTCTCTGCACTGTTGGCAGGCAGCATGCTGTAGTATGAACTCCGAGAAATTTAGGCCCTGAGTTGTAATTCTGCCGTGTACTAGACATGTGACCTTGAGCAAGTCACCTGGGTTTCCAGTATAATAAAGTCAAAACAATGATATAATAATATTCACTCTAATGCTACCCCATAGATGAAGTCATAGTATCACTTTGAAATCTATAAAAAGCAATGAAAATATAAGGGTATCTGTTTCCTTTCTCTATTTAGTGCCCTTTGAATGCTCTTAAAATTGATTTTTAGTTTATTTCTTTTAATCCTTCTCTGAAAAATCTTTTTGCTCCCCTCTTGAGACCACCTTGATGCATTTGTGCTTTTGATCAACTACACATTTTTATCTCTAAAGCTTTGCCCCAGGGCCTTTTATGAACATGCTTCTCTGCTCTTCCCCCTCTTTTTCCTCCACTTCTTCATTTTTTTTCCTATTGCCTCTGCCCTCGCCAGACTCTTGTCTCCTTTTTCACATCACCATCTTTTTCTCCTCTTACCCACCTGTTTCTTCTTTCAGTCTCTATTTTGCAAAAGCCAAAAATATCTAAAATTCTAAAATTAATTCATACTCCTCCATGGATACGCTTCATATGCTCATTCCTGAAACCGTAGTGTTTCCATATACTTCTCTAGAGCACCCTCCCCTCCTACTGGGGCTTGACTAGTCACTCCTGCCAGTGAATTCCTCCCTGCCTCTGGGCCCAGTGGATGCTTATTCCTTTACATGTGAATGACTGCTGTTGAACTTGCTGTTATTGCCATGCAGGTAGGTATGCATGTGTGTATGTGTGTGCACACACATAGCAAGCATAACAATACGCTTGTACATTTGTGGCCTGTGTCCATATTGACAATGCCACACATCGATCCTCACAGCAAGTCTTTGCTATGATCTAGGATAATTACAATCTCATCCATTTATACAAAAAAGGAAACAGAGACTGAGTGAGAGGATGACTTGCTAAGTGAGCAAGTTGGGACTTGAAGTCTTGTTTTCTGGCTCTGCCTCTTGTGTGACTGGCCATGAAGGACTTGTCAGTTGCACCCTGTGAAGTAGTAGGCAAATGGTTACATTCCAAGGTGGCCAGAGTGATGTTGAGTTGTTTCACTCTCAACGAATACTCCAGGGTGCCTCTGTGTTGAACCAGAGGGGCTCAGTGGAAATAAAATTTTACAATTAGCCAATAAGGGGCAGTTCGAGGTACTTCATTCTGCAACTCTTAGTGGCATTATGATCAATGAGATGATATTTGCAGCAAGTCAGAGAATAAGACTTGAGACCTCATCCCTTCTCACTCTCACCCCACTGCCATCTCCTGTTCCCTGTTCTCATTTTGTCTCTTTTCTCACTGTTGTCATCTGCTAGCAAGTGAATGAGTCTGTGACATTTATCAAGTGCCCCTGTAGATAGGGGACCGCATTTCATCCAGGGGAGACTTACAAAGGGAAGAAGATACGAAGAAGATATGATAGAAGATATGGCCCCTTGGGTGAAAAATGTTCATGGTCTATTCTTTCTTGATAGAAAATGAAACTTAAAACTCAGGAGTTGATTTTAATGTTAAATAGTATGAAGACTGACTTTTTTTTCCCCCACGACAACATGCATAGCTTCTGGCAGCAAATAACATGAGCATTCAGTCAAAAGGCAAACACTGAGACAATTTCCCGAGTTCTAAGCCTGACTGTTTCATATAAAGAATTGATTAAATAGCAACTACCAATAGAAGCGATGAAATACCGTGGTATTGACAGAACTGATTTAGATGTATGCGTATCTGTATTTCAAACAAGATTCTGGTCCAATTATGACATGATCTTCCTTCTTCTCCAGGCAATTAATGAATCCCTGAGAATTTCCTTTGAATGGATGATTTCTATCTGTCTGCTTGCAGTATAACCACTTCCATGCATTCTGATTTGTTTTTAGTGCTACTAACAGTTGTAGTGTTGTAGTTTGTCTTCTAAATAGGAATTGCGTTATTCTAACGTCTGGGGGGCAGGCAGCTTTTCTGTATTACTGCCTGCCAGGAGACCATGGAAAGCTTCGTGTATTTATGTACATTTGCATAGCTGACTCTATGATAGGCTGAAGTGAAAGAAGATCAGATTTGATGGAAGTAGCAATTCTAAAAGGAAATAATGGAAGCAATCTGTCAAGGCTATCTGTAATCACTACTACACCTGAAAAACCACACTGCATTTGCTGAACAGCATTACGTTCTGACAGCTGTAAAAGTCACACACATTTATTCCTGCTGCACATCAAGATTTACTGGACAGGTTTACTTCAACCATCATGTCAAGCTGGCAAAGTAGGAGAGGGGAAAAGAGGAAAACATGTTCACTGCATTCATAGCTCTAAAGTTAGTAGCTTAAAAAAAGCATGCACTCTCACTTTTGTGCATGGTTCATGAAAAAAAGCAGTGCCCCAAGTTATACCAAGGTTGTCAAGGTGACTCCAAGATTAGTGTCTTCACCGAATGGCTCTGGATCTATCCACACATGCAGTTGATGCCTCTTGGGACCCTGTTTTAGGAGCTCCAGGTCTCAAGGGACATGTTCTTGAGACATTTCTACGCTGGCAGTGTGGTCAGTCACTGTACAGTGGGGTTTTGTGCCAACTTAACTCCAGAGTTGGTGAACTCATGCCTTTAGCAAGAGCAGGTAGGAAGTGAGCAGAAAGCAAGAGGTAGAAGATGTGGATTGAGGAGGAGAAAGAACAGGATGTAAACAGAGATTCTGAAGCAGCAGCCTGAAGGGGAACCTCAAAAGTCTATCAGTTTTACTTTTGACTAGTTAGGTCTTGATCAAATTTACAGTTCACGATTTTGAGGGAAGGGTATGTGGCACAGTTCCCTTGTCACAGCACTGGTTCTTTGTGACTTTGTCCTTTGCATGTCATCTCCTGGAACAGCCACATGGCTACTGTATGTGCTGGAGAGCCAAGCACAGCATCCCCTTTCGATGTCGACACTGAGGTGGCAGTGTTAAATTGCTCCCCGTCGGTGCCATCTGGGGCTCAAGAGTCTTCCCTTCGGGCTGTATAGGGAGCTGAACACGGCTACCTGCTTTCAAAACTCTTCTTTAAGAAAAGTCTTCTGGCATTTCTATTCTTATTAGAAATCTTGGAGGTTTCATTTTTTTCCTTCCAGTAATTATGACTTTTCATTTAATATTGAATTAGAGGTGATGCTATTAATATTTTGGAATTATAAGATTTGAATGATCATAGTGTAAATTTAAAAAGAAAAATGATGAGACACTCCAAAAGAAAACGAAAATCGTATTTATCCTCTAGAAGCACAACCATAAGGAATGAAAGAATATAAAACCCGTCTGACACCCCACATAGCCATTCACTCTGGAATTTGCACTTGCTCTTCCTCTTGACAAGAGATCGTGAAACTCAGTGATTCCTGAATTCCATCGTCTTTCAACCTGAATCAAAATAATTAAGTATAAATTACCCTTGGCCATATGACCCAAGGGAAAAAGAAACCCTTTAATTTCATAGAATTTTATGAAAAAGATCCTTAACAAAAAGGCAACAAAAGTAGTTGTGCGCCTGTTAGGGTGTGCAGCGAGAGCCAAGTGAGGCCGGATTTAATGTTCCCATTAAAGTGTTTGATATTTTTATTCATGTAAGAAAAATGCCTGTGCTGAAAAATAGTTTGAGGCAATAAACAATATGGTGAAAACTCTGAATTTCAAGCAGTTTGCAATGAGTCTAGTTTCCACAGGCCAGTTTGGCAGCATCCTGCAAAAACCCCTGAGAGTTCAATTTAAAATTTGTAAAAGAAAACTGGGTTTCAAGTCCCTGGAGTTAGCCAGTGGAAAAAGTTTATCTTAAGGGAGGAGATGTAAGCCTGGAATAATAGCCATCCTGTGGTGTGACTGAAAATCAGGTGACATTAGGGAGAGAGTTGTCTACAGACCCTTTAGAAGCAACGCAGAAAGCCCAGGACAGCATGAGGAGCAGCCAGTCACCGAGGCGAGGGTGGGAAGAGGCCAACCGTGAAGAGCCTGGGGGAAGAGGATAACCAGCAGACTTGGGATGCAAAGGCCTGGACTCCTATACAACCACTTCAGTGACTATGAAGAAAACCCAGCCGGGCGCAGTGGCTCATGCTGTAATCCCAGCACTTTGGGAGGCTGAGTCAGGTGGATCACTTGAGGTCAGGAGTTCCAGACCAACCTGGCCAACATAGTGAAGCCCCATTTCTACCAAAAATATAAAAAATTAGCCGGGCATGGTGGTGTGTGCCTGTAATCCCAGCTACTTGGGAGGCTGAGGCAGGAGAATCGCTTGAACCCTGGAGGTGGAGGTTGCAGTGAGCCAAGATTGTGCTACTGCACTCCAGCCTGGGGCAGAGCAAGACTCTGTCTCAGATTTAAAAAAGAAAAAAAAAAAAGGAGAAAAGAAAAACCCAAGGAGAGGGCTAGAATGATAGGAGCAGGCATGAGAAAAGAAGACAAAAGGGAAAAAATTATTTTGTGTTGATTTAAGAGAGGTGGCTTTCAACCCAAGGGCATTTACCAAGGGAAGATGTGTGGAGAGCCAGTGTCACAGCACACATGAAGCATGGTCCAGCAAAATCACATGGGCGGGGGCATCCTCAACAAGTCAATGGTATGAGTCCAAGACACACAGTTTTGACAATTCAAATTCATAAAAATAAGATGTGTGCTGTGCTTCAGCTTTCTCCTGAAGAACTAGCTGGAGACGGAGCCAAGTCTGCCAGAGCAGCTCAGTGGTGGCTCCCCCTAGTTGCAAAAAAATTTAAAAACACAATTCATTACCGTCAAATGGAAAGAGTAAACCTGGGAGAAACAGTGCTCTAATTGATTATAGGCATAATGGGAAGAAACAATTGTCTTGCAAAAGTGACTGCAAAGTTGTTCCCAGCTTTGGATAGGAACATGAATTCAAACCATGGCAAGGGAAGATGTGGTCAGCAGGTCTTCACTAGCATTTTATTTAGAGGACAAGACAAAGTTTCAATGAATATAGGCAATAGCCAAAAAAAGAGAAAAAAAATCAGCTCAAGAAATCATCCGAATTTAACTGACAACTAAGAAATGTTGTTCTTCTTATAACCATAGACATATCATAGACAATGCCATTTTTCCCTACCATTTTTCCCTTATGGGAAAATGATTAGGAAGGCTATCTTTGTGTAAACTATCCCAAATTGTCCACGTAGACAATTTTTCTCTAGTTATGACAGATTTACAAGAATTAAGTCTTGTGTACCTGTTTGGGAATATCTGTGGCAGTAGGTTTCAATAACATTTAGACAAGAGTGGAAATGAAAAACTCAGAGACACTAATAATGATAATTTTAAAGGAAGAGAGGGAAAAGCTTAAAAACTCCACCATTCAAAGTAATGTTTGAAAAGTCGCTTAGGGACTCCTAATTTCAGAATTTATGGCCCCTTCTCAATTCAATTTCTATTCAATTGGCTGATTGGTTTCCTCTGAAGATGTCCTTTCTTTCAAATTTATTTCTTTACGCCTCTCCAGATATCCACACATCTAGTTCTAACCTCCGTAGTATGATTTAATCCAAGTCTTCAATCACTCATTATCATTTACTTGTTGAGAGCCTAGAAATCTAGAGAAAGGGATAAGCATAGAGGTGCATACGTGGAGTAGGTTATAAGGAGTTGGTTGAGTGAAGAGGTGTGGAGATGGCACAGCTGGCAGAAGATGCGAGCTTGCCGGCTTGGAGATGTGGAGTGGCAGGTGGTGTGGTGAGAGCTTCAGGAGTGCAGGGTGTGGGCGGAGCTTCTGCTTCTGCAGGTCAGAGGGTGGGCAGTGATGCAGAGGTGGGTGGATGGGTTTGCATTTGGGTCAGAAAGGGCCCTTCATGCCCTGTAAGGAGCTGGGTTTGGATTGTAAAGGGACCTTTCAAAGGATTTTAATGAGAGTTGTGATATACTTGGATTTATCTTTTAGAAAAATTACTTTGGTGGCAGAGAGGAGGATGGACTGAAAGGGGCTTAATTTGGAAGGCAGGGATCCATGAGAATGCTGCTGCGGGGACCCAGGGGGGAAGTGTTGTAAAGCCTAATCTAAGGGCCTGGCAGTGTAGGTTTAAGAGGTCAAAATTTGGAGTGGCACTTAGTGGAGTGAATTGGGAGAGATTTATCATTAATTGGACATGGGAGTGGCAAGGGAGATGGAGGGATCAAGGGTGACTGTTAGATTTCTGACAAGGAAAATGGAGCAGATGGTGACATTTCTCATCAAGAGGACAGCATAATGGAATTGAGTTTTCAGGAAGAGATGTAAATTCAGATGATCCTCACTGGTGCGCGCTCTCTCTCTCTCTCTCTCTCTGTCTCTGTCTCTGTCTCTGTCTCTCCTGGGCACACATACAACACCATCATGCTCTTGCAGGGGGAAAAACAAGTTATATTCAAAAACAAATTTAGTCATTGCTTCAGGAAGAAGTCCTTGTGAAAAGTAGTTTGTTTTTTTAATGGGTCTCCTGTATACCATCTGGGATGCCCACATGCTTCCTGAACATGGAGAGGCTCTATGTGGCACAGGCACTTTTGGGGGTGAGTAATTTGTAGGTCTGCTAGTACATCAATGACTCTGCAGTCCTGACCTCAAAGAACTTTGGGTACAGAATATCTTATGACATTACTGTTCTTGAAAGTTCTGACATCAGATTAGCCCTTACTAAAAGAAGAGTCTTCAAAATTGGGAGTTTGGCTGAAAATATTTCCAGTTGGCTATTTAGTATTTTGCTAAACCTCCCATTACACGCTTTTGTTTTTTCATAAACCCAGACATAAACTTTCCTCACAATTCTATATTTTAACAGTGTCCCTACTAACTTATGTGTATAGAATAATTCTCCTTACTGTCAATCACTTTATCAAACAGTTTCTGGACTCACCGCAGTCCTGATGGCCAGCCTTGGGCGTGCCTCGGTTTGTGGGTCTGCTCTCCCCGTCATGTGCTGTGGCTTTCAGATGCTGTGCGTGGAGCTGACTGGCCCAGGCTTGGCTGGCCTCCTGGCTTGCTTTCTGAATATCATATTCAGACTCCCAATCTCATCATCATTCTGCTGACTTACCTTGAGCACAAAGATGACTAGAACTCCAGTTCTTTATATAATGTCACGTTTAGTCACATTTTCGTCCGGATGAATTTTGATTCCAACAGCTGAGCTTTACACTTACCCAGGGACTTGATGCCTTGTTCCAGCCTGTGGCTTATTAAAATAACATAATGTATAAAATGTAATACAAAATAATAAATATAAATAAACACCCATATCATTTCCCTATTGTAAATCATATCCAATATTTAATATATTTAATATATTTAAACATATAAATTGTAGCTATTTATATATTTATAAATGTAAATATAAAAATGATGAGATATAAAATTAACAAAATACATGTAAATATACTCAAGCACACACACAGAAGTATGCATTTATGTATGCACATGTGTGTGCACATGTATATATTTGCAGAGTGCGAATTTCTTTAATGAGAAAGGGACATGGACATTTTGCTTTGGGTACATGAGTGGTGCAAAGGCCAAGACGCGGGTCTGAGACAGGAGCCTTGCCGGGGAGGGCAGTGCTGCTCCTCTCCCAGCTTTGTGGTCCTGGGATTGTCTGGAGTTCACATCTCACGTTTCAGTCTCACCAGCTCTATGACCTTGGGGAGGACAGTGAACCTTTAAATCATGCCTCCTCGGCTGTCGAATGGAATAATCGTGACACTCACATGCTGTGTTGTAGAGGAAACTGAATGAAACAGTGCCCGTGGAGTGCCTTGCCAAATGCCTTGTGCAAAATAAGCCCTGGGTAAGTCAGTTATGTTAATGTGTGGTGGCAATTACTATCATTTCCCTCTTTCTAGTGCTGCTTATAACCTTTCCCAGGGTTAAAGGATGATTTAAATAAGGAGAATCTTCTTAAACTGTTTTTGTAGAGGGTTTTTTTTTTTGTCTTCTTGAGCAAAAACATGGCTGTGCAGATTTTTAAGTTACACCAATACCTCAAACTGAAAAGGCAACTTGTAGAGCACATCGCAAAAAGTCTTGCAAACTGATCTAGGTGTATTGCGAATCTGAAAATCAAGTTAGGTTGAAAGTACTATGCTGCTTTCAGTTTTTTTTTTCTGAAGAGACAAGAGCTTGTGAGGGTCCTGGCATTATCCAGGAGGCAGATGGATTCCAAACTGGTGCCAGACCTCCCTGAGCCGAGTCCCTCATCTCCCACAGAGGCTAATGCCTGTTAAGAGCCATAAAACCACAAGACGCAAATGGTAGCCAGAGCCTGCTGTAAACCTGAAGCCTCCCTCACGCTCACTCTAGTTATATGGTTCTATCTAAGCGCCATTTTTTCCCAGATTCTTTTTACCTTGAATGTGATGTTGCTGTTGTGGTTTCAGAGGCTTCTGACAGCTGTGGCTTCGGTGTTTTTGATTTCCTCTTGTTGCAATAGTTTCAGTTAGAAGCTCAGTCATGGGTGCTCGGGACAGGCCTCACCCAGACACATTTTTGGTGTCTGTGTCTTTGCCAGTCTCTCTAAAGGCTCTCGAGTTAGGCAATGTCAGAAACTTCATTGTATCGAAGACCGGGATCTGAGGCACTATGATCAGTTGTTAAATAACAGTAAGAGTGGTGTCTGGTTCAGGATCTGAAACTTTATTCTGTAAATTACAGAATACTTACAGAGTGTCTGCTATGCATCAGGTATCAAACTCTGCTGGGGATATGACGATATATAAGACCTTCCTGTCTTCAAGTCACTTACATTCCGGTGTTGGAGAGGGACAAATAAACAGGAAATGTTTTAAGTGCAATGGCAGTCAATTCCAGGCGCTGTGGGAGTGTGGGCGAAAGGCCATGGTCTAGCCTTCCAGGGGAATGGATACTCAGCAAAGGTTTTGGAGAGCTAGGATGAGTTCCAGTTGGGAGCAGCTGGGGGAGAGGAGAGTAGGGAAGGAATTCCTGACAGAGAGAAGAGTGTGCTCAAAGTTCTGGAGGTGAGAGAGAACATGCTGTGTCTGGAGGAGTTGTGCGAAGTTCAGTATATATCTGGAGCATAGATTCCAGGGCCCGGGGAGGGGGCAAGATACAAACCTGAAAATCAAGAAAATATTTCATTATAACAGCTTTGAAAGCCAGATGAGAGAGCTTCATCTGTAGGATTGTGGGGGCACGCTGAAGGGTTTTAATCAGGGATAAAATGATCTGACATTTGCAAGGCCCCCTTCCAGAATTCACTCAAGAGACCAAATTACAGAGCTGAAGACTGCTTGATGAGCAAACAATTAGAGCAAAAGAGCTGAGTGATCAGAGGAAATGATCCCAGCCAAGTAGCCGAGCTGGGTGATGTATACCTCTGTGATCCTGGGGTATTCTGTCTAAAGAACTGGTCCAGCTATGCAAACTCCTTCCCAGCCACTGAGCGCACCCCACTCTCTGGATCCCACCACCTCCGAGGCCACCATTGCTGCATCACCACACCCCCATTCCCAGAATGAGTGCTTATGTCACAGGGCTTCTTGTTAGAATGATGTTTTCCCAGGGAACTCTCAGCTTCCATTCATTAGAAGTACACTCAGACTTCATTTCTTCGGGTAGGTTACTGTGGGAATGACGGCTGCAGGAAATGAACTCCTGTGGTCTCACTGTGGGGATGCTGGCTGTCCCTGCTCCCCAACGGATCAGTAACAAGAACAACACCAAAAATACCTGATTGGAGGAGAAGCAGCATGGGGCTTGGAAAGCATGAACTGTGAAGCAGAAAGCAGTTGCATTTGATTTCTTCTCTTCCATTTGCTCCCTATTCGACTTCGGGCTAGTGAGTGACATCATTTATCTGAGCTTTAGTATTTTTGCGTGTAAAATGGAATTAATGGGGCTGTCCTCCTATGGTTGCTGAGAAGACTGGATGGGTTAATGTCGCTGAAAATGTTTCATAAATTGTTGCTTTATACACAGTGTAAAAATACAGCATGTACTGGAATGCTCACATTTTTATAAAAAAATTTACCTGTGCTTTTCAAACCTAATCCTCAAAATAATCCTTTTTTATAAGAAAATGGAGCCTAGCCTGCAGGAGATGGATTGCCTTGCTCATGATCAAGGAGCTGTGAAGGTGGAGACAGAATGGATTGTCTGTTCTTCCGGTTTCTGGATCCGGGCTCCCACTACCACGCTGCTCAGCTGCTTAATGAAAGCTGAAGGTTCATCTCGCTGGCTTGTGCTGCTCAATCAAGGACTCTGTGTACTTTCCTCCCTTGGAATTGGAAGTGCAGACACTTAATTATAACTTTCGATTGCTTGAAATTATAGGGCTATAGAGTGACTGGCACGTGTTTCTGAGGAAAATCATATTCTACATCCTGAAATAATCATCTCCTTTTTTCATATTCAAGACAAATGCAGTGATCTAGCACATGCATCATGCACTCAAAGTGTTTCCTAGGATGACTTGGAAGCTTTGAAAATAACTCTTTATGGAAATAAGGGGTGGGCTATTACGTCATGCTTCTCCATCCAATCATTTAGGTTTTAACTGATGCTGCCCCAAACCATTGGGAAGAATTCGGAGGACTTATTTATGGCCAGTGAGACTGCTGGCCTCCTGAAGAGGACCTCATATTGGAGGAGGCGGGGCATTGGGCATAGGGTACATAATGGAATGACAGATGGCAACTTCAAAAATTCATCTGGAAGTAGCAATTTTATTTTGTTTTGCTTTTAGACAGGGTCTCATTCTGGCTCCCTGACTTCCTTGCATGCCTCCCTGACTCTCCCTCCTCTTTCCCTCATGATGACATCAGTCATTGGACAGAGGGCCTACTCAAATCCAGTGTGTCTTCATCTTAACCAATTCCATCCACAAAGATTCTGTTTCCAAATATGATCACATTCTGAAGTTCTGGTGGATATGAATTTTTAGGAAAACATTATTCAGCCCCCTATAATCTCCATTTATATAGCAGGAGAAAATATACTAAAGCACTTCAAGCAAGTAAGGAGTGTTGAAGATACATCATTTTAAAGGCCAATATCAACTCAGCCACTGGGTTTTCATTTATTCTCAATAAGACCACCACGCCTGCCCCTCAAATGTGTCCATGCTACCCAGAGCAGTGCAGGAGGGAGGACCCAGTCCTCCACTTGCTTTCACTGAGACCTCCCTTCCCTGGCGTTGGCATAGCCAGCCTGATCACTGCAAACTGGCCACTTACAGGAGCAATTCTAGGAAGCAAGCTATAATTAAAGCTGATTCCTAACTCATTCCCATGAGAACATCAGCACAAATCTCAACTAGTCAGGAAATATTAATTTTTTGAATAGACCTCCGTTTGAGGAAACTTGAAATTCTGTGTTTTCTTTGTACCTACTGGCCAAGTATTTGCATTGGACTTCAAAAAAATGAATATAATTATAGCAGGTGGAGAAGGTCATTGTTGACAGGACAAACACTGGAGAAAAAACACAAGTAAAGACCCCTGGGTGTAAGCAGTCTTGTTGTACGGATTGGTGTGGCTACAGCAGTGGGTGTTTGAAGAAGGAGGTGGGAGATGGCACCTCCTTTCCCAACACTATGCTATTTTCTCTCCAAGCCTTGGTGCGGACATAATGTCCTGGGTGGACCTGGCATGAGTGGGTGGTCCTCTCTTTCCTCCCATAGCTTGGTCAGTGTCTTCATTATGTCACCCATGCCAATGCATCACAATGCTCGTTTGATCAGTTGCCCTGTTTTCAGACTGAGTTTTCAGAAGGAAGTTTCTATGTAATTCTTCTTCTTCTTCTTCTTCTTTTTCTTTTTTTGAGACATGGTCTCACTCTGTCACCCAAGCTGGAGTGCAGTGGTGCAGTCTCAGCTTACTGCAACCTCCACCTCTCAGGTTCAAGTGATTCTCCTGCCTCAGTCTCCTGAGTAGCTAGGATTACAGGCATGCACCACCACACTCAGCTAATTTTTGTATTTTTTCAGTAGAAGTGGGGTTTCACCATGTTAGCCAGGCTGGCCTCGAACTCTTGACCTCAAGCGATCTGCCTGCCTCATCCTCCCGAAGTTATGTTATTTTTCTTTGTAGCCCTAGTGCCAAGCACCTGCCTGACCAGAACTCACTGAATATTGTATAAATAAAATGCTTAGAGCAGGGTAAGGCCATATGCCAAGATTAACGAATGCCTTGGAAATATTTCAGAATTCTTCATACAACTCTGATGTTTGAATGGAAGAGATAATTTGTCTTTCCCTTCTCCGACTGGTCCCTCTGGGGACATTCAGGCATTGAGGTAGATAAAGCAGAGTCCATGTACATCTATATAAGACTGTTTTCTCTTATTTAATCTGGAAAATCAGAGACCCATGATTTTAAGGAAGGCAAGGACCAAGCATTGAGCAACTCTCAGATGAATTGTCACTGGAATTTCTGTTTGATGGACAGAGTTGGGGCAGTGGAGATGGTAAGTGTGTGAGGATGTTGGAAAGCCATTCAGCTGCGTATTCACAAAGCAGGAAGGAATCACCGAGAGCAGCATTTCAGCGACAGATTGTATTGTGGTCTCCAACTCCTCATGCTCCTGCCTGTTGGAGGGTGCCATGTCCTACTAGTTACCGTGTAACTGTGAGTACTGCCATGGAGGGGACACTTCTCTGTCTCTTTGATGGGTTTGGCTACTTGACTTCTTTGGCCGATGGAATGTGGTGGATGTAGCATAAGCTAGGTCAAGGCTGAAGCTTTAATGCATTGCCGTTAGCTCTGCCAGAGAATGGGTGTGACTAACACACTGGTACCTCCCTGGGATAAGGAGACACATGCCACAGGGGACCCTCACCTTTTGTACAGCATGAACAAGATATCAACCTCTGAATGAGAAATAAGTCTTGGTATTGCAAGCAACTAAAATTTTGGGATTATTAGCACAGCAAAGTTTGCCAATATAATTTCAGATTTGAGCAATTTCAAAAGATTCACTTTAAAAAGAGCTGCAATCGCCAGGTGCGGTGGCTCATGTCTGTAATCCTAGCACTTTGGGAGGCCAAGGTGGGTGAATCACCTGAGGTCAGGAGTTTGAGACCAGCCTGGAAAACATGGTACAAAATACAAAAATTAGCCAAGTGTGGTGGCATATGTCTGTAGTCCTGGCTACTCGGGAGGCTGAGGTGAGAGAATTGCTTGAACCTGGGAGGCGGAGGTGGCAGAGAGCTGAGATCGCACCACTGCCCTCCAGCTTGGGAAACTCAATCTGAAAAAAAAAAAAAGCTGCAATCAAAATAAAACAGAAACATCTATTGTGTTAACATAATATTTTGTTTTTTTTTTTCTAGTTTATTTTTTAATGCTTTCATGTTGCTATTTCACTGAATCCTGGTTGTCACTTTGTTAGGATAGATATTACAATCTCTATTTTCTAGGTCTAGAAGTAAATGAGACTTACCCACATCTCACAGACAGCAAATGGCATAGCTAGAAACTGAGCTCTGGATTTTTTATATTAAGTCGCAGGCTATCACATCATGGCTTCCACTCAGCTCGAAGGGGGATGGTTAACAGAACCCTTGTGATGTGGTTTGGATCTTCTTCCCCACACAAATCTCATTTTTAATTGTCTTCCATAGTGTTGGAGGTGGGGCCTGGTGGGAGGTGATTGGATCGTGGAAGGGGCGTCTCATGAATGGTTAGCACCATCTGCTTGGTGCTGTTCTCATGATAGTAAGTGAGCTCTCGTGAGATCTGATTGTTTAAAAGTGTGTAGCACCTCCTCTCCTCTCTGTCTCTGCTGCTCTGGTCATACGAAGTTCTGGCTCCCCCTTTGTCTTCCACCATGATTGTAAGTTTCCTGAGGCCTCCCCAGAACTTGAGCAGATGCCAGCATTGTGCTTCCTCTACAGCCTGCGGAACTGTGTGCCAATTAAATCTCTTTTCTTTCTAAATTACTCAATCTCCAGTATTTCTTTATAGCAATGAGAGAATGGACTAATACAACTAGTGATGGCCAGAATTTCACTAGTTTGGGGGTTCTATTTTGGCTAGGGCTACAGTGGTTTCAACTGTGAATTCTTGACTTGCAAGGATAGGAATGATGTATACAGTGGTGACCCTCAGGGATGGGTCACCATCTCGTTTACAAAAGTGTCAAAACAAATGCACATTCATTTCTATACAAAATATGCTGGAGAAAGTGCTAGGACACTCATGCACATTCTCACACATGTCACCTTGGGAATGGTATGAATCAACATTGCTGGTTGCAAGCAGGAGTGATATTAAAAATGTTTACCAATGAGAATACACAAACACTGAACAATAAGAAGGAATTCCACGACCTGGAGCATCTCTTGGGGAGGGTCTTTCTATGATTTCTGGACAGTAATGAGAACTTTGTCAGCAAAAGTGGCAGCAGTAGATGTGGGGTGTGCCTTATGGTGATTCAGGGTATTTAACCAATGCATATAGAATTAGTTCCATGTTCAACAATTGGTGCAACCAAATCTATGCATAATAATTAAATACTAGCCATATTTATTTGCAAGAAGGAAAGTGATTTGTTAGGAGGCTGTCTGGTCATTCCCACAGTTGAAGAAGGATCTGGAGGACCAGGCCTGGAAAGGACTCAAGGGAGGTGCAGCTCAGACAAGCTCCTGGCAGAGGCTGGCTGGGGTGTGGTGCTCATTCTGAGGTGGCCACACCTGGGTGCTTGTCTGCAGTGCAGCTGGAGCCATCCCCTACAGTTTACCCTGTGCCTTTGGGCCACTCTCAGGGACTCAGAGTTCTAAACAAGGAGCTCCCTGGTGGCCTGGCAGCTACTAGGTGTAAAGGAGGAAACACATATTTCTTCCTTCAGCTGCCTTCCACCCTTGGCAACACTTCCAACCAGGAGAGGAGCTTAGGTGCTGGGCGGCTGGTGGGACAGATGCCACTTCAGCAACTGGATTTTATTATGTCCCAATGGCCTCACAATGGCTGGCCATCCCCTGGAAGGCCACTTTGAGGACAGGTTTGCTTTTTATCTTGACATATGCAAGCCCTGGCAAATATTTCCATGATGCCCTGCATTTTTCCTTCACAGAATGGGCCTGCCTTTAACTGCATGGTCCATATTTGTCTTCCATGACTGATCAAAAGCTCCATGAACATGCAGGGCTCTGATGTCCTAGACACTGCTCTATTCCAAGACCTGGAACTCAAAATAAACTCTCAATAAATGAATGAATAAGATGCATTGCCTCTTTCTATATCTATCTGTCCTACTGAGAATGTACATTCTTAGGGCAATTCTTATTTTATGGCAGACACTTTATGACTTGCTACAGCTTCAGTAAGTACCACACGCTGGCAACAGAAGTGTATAGTCTCAGAGTTCAGGAGTGAGAAGTCCAGGGTCGAGGTGTTGGCAGGGGTGGTTCCTTCCAGGGTTGTACAGGGGCATTAGTTTCAGGTCTCTCTCCCAGCTTCTGCGGTTACCAGCAACCTTTGGCCTTCTTTGGCTTGTAGAAGCATCACTCAAACTCTACCTTCATCTTCATGTGGCATTTTCCCATGTGCGTGTCTGTCCAAATTTCCCCTTCTTATAAGGACAACAGTCATACTGGATTAGGGCTCACCCTAATGGCATTATTTTAACTCGATTAACTTTATAAAGCCCTATCTCCAAATAAGGTCACATTCTGATGGACCGAAGGTTAGGATCCAAAATATCTTGTCTGAGGGGGACACAATTCAATGTATAACAGCCATTACATTTTTTGTTTTAATATTTTTCTGTAGTTTTGTGAGTCCTGGCAACTGATATTAAATATATCGTTGGGAAATCCAAATATATTTGTAAGACAGGGAAAGACTAAACAAAGATTGATAAAAGGAGTCAGTCATACTCCTCTCACCCCCACTTCTAGGTTAAAAAAAATGCATCCCCACTTGGAAGATGAGGCATGTGGTGCTATGGTGCCTGTCACCTGCCTGCTGTTATAATCTGTTCCATTGGTGCAAATTGGCCTGTGATACTGAGCCCTGTCCAAATGACCTCTTGGGCTACATCCCCAGGTTTTCCCCCAAAGGCAAATCAAGAAGATTCATTTCTCCTTTGTATTTAGAAGACATAGATTTGGAAGAAACACAGAGCCCCATGCTATTTTAATTCAGAAAATAGAAGATGAAATATCTCGCTGCACCTGCTAAGATTTGCTCTCTCATTAGAGTAGAACAGAGCACCACCCGCCTGTGGAACAAGTTTTCTTCTCTCCTAAATGGTAGACGTAAGTTCAATGGTATCAGGTCAATACTGATTTTCTATTTAGGCTCAGGATTTATTGGCTGCAAGGCAGGACGGGGCGAGCCATTCTGTCTGCTGTTGGAATTGCTGGGTATGTCCCATGCAGCAGGCTGGAGGGCCAAATGTTTCCCTGGACAGCATCTTTAGGGCACTGAACTAATGCCTCTGCCAACAAGAGAAAATACTAAGGTTGCACCCACTAAAGGGAATTCTTTCTTCACAGATTTGTATTAGCTGTAAATTTTCTGCCTGCAACCCTGACACAGACAGAAGGAGAAGCTAAAATAACCTGAGTCAACAACCAAATAGGGATAAGTGAGTGGCCTGTGCATGTATGTCCCATTTAATGGCGCATGTGGGTGGGGCCTGTCCCTGGAGACTGCTCTAGAGAGAGGCTTGGAGACAACACAAAATGAATTGGGAAGCTGTAGGAAGAGGAATGCGCTAGAGTTAAGGGACACATTTTTACCAACTCACATTTCCACCTGGCATTTCTGCAAAGTTCTGCTATAAAAATGACTTTGAATTTTTCGACAGAGCTTTGAGATAGGTAACTATACCCAAAATGAAATGAATTGACTTTTTTTTCTAGACATGTGGCTAGAAAAAAAAAATTTTTTCTTTGAAACTGTCACTTGCAAGCTCAGCTCTGGGTTATGGATTAGTTGCTGGGCAAGGCTGGCAATTCTGAGAGAGGCCAGCTGGGAGGGTCACGGCGGAGCCTGGGATATGGTGGGAAATGACAAACACCAGGTGAGTCTCAGGTGACGAGGGCAGGGCTTGTCCTGTGGAGCGGGTGCAGGAGCTTGGGATTCAGCTATCAGGGGAGGCGTCTACCGGCTAGAGGTCAATTTGAAAAAGAGCCTCAGTTAAGTTGAACCTCAGGAAAATGCCTTTTTGATGCCCAAACAATTGGTGATTGTCAATTTCACATCCAGGGGCCCAATCAAGTTGCCATGTGAAATGAACCATGATGCCAGGTGAGAGGCATGCCCCTGCTGGTGGCAACTGACCTTCACTGCCCCACTGTTGGCAGCTCCTCCTTCCTTCCTAACCCCAGGGGCGGCTGGACAATGTTTGAACTGCTAAACTCCAGGAGAAGATGCTCAAAAATGTCCAGTGGGTCAGAGACTAAAACTGCATCATGTTTTACTATTTCTCCCATTCACTTCCAATCAAAACTCTCTTTCCCCTCCCAGATCTCTCATTATAGGAAAGTTAGACATGAGTAGTAGTAGGGTGTGCATTGTCATCTTAATTTTCTTGATGTTATTTGCTGCACATTATGGTAGAGAGCATGGCTCTGGAGCTAGCCTGCCTGCATTTGAATCCTGGGTTTTCCCAACTGCCTGTGTGACTTTGGGGATGTTATTTGTTTTCTCACTCTCTTAACTTCCTCATCCTTGAACTTCGCTGATGACTTTCACTTAGAGGATATTTTGAAGAAAGGGTCTTTGTCCAATGACATCTTGCCCTTCTCCGTGCCTAATGCCAAAATGTACTTTGCTAGGAGGACATGAGTATTTTATTAACCTTAAACTTGATGAGTGTCTGCCCTGTGCCAGGGGCATGTTTTCATTTGGATCCGTCCATCAACTATTTGCCATTCCTGCTTTCAACTCAGAAGATAGGCGCTTTGCTTGAGTGCTGAGTTGATAGGTAGCAGCTCACAGGACTGAGTCCTGGCACTGGAATTCTGGATTCAATGTCTTCCCATTACGTGATGGCCAACCATCTGCCCTCAGAGGAGGCCCTGTCCTGAGCTCGCATGTGGTGCCATGGCCCAGAACGGGGAGGAGGACCCACACTCTGGGCTGGATACCCCTCCCTCCCACCGCAGTGATATGGTTTGGGGCAGCTTTTCAATCTTTCCGGGCCTCAGTTTCCTTGTATGGCTTAGAGAGTCTACAGATTTGCTCTAAAACTACACATTTTAAGAAAGTGGTGGTGGTGGAAACTTTATACTAAAATTTGTGCCAGTGCCTGACATGGTTGTTGTCAACATTCCTTCCTGAGCGTTTTGAGAATTTCTTGCTCTCTTCTTCTGCATCTTCTGGCACCCCACCCCCACTGCACTCCTCCCACCATGCGCTGACATAGTGATGAGCTTTGTGACATTTGGAATAAGGCCTTTGTGTATGAAATTAAATGTCAACCTGCTTGAGTTGCTTCCAAATTTCCCTGGGAAACTTATGCTGGCATTTAATTTCTGATTAATATTATACTCTGAAACTTCTGGAGTCCAATATGCTTTTGTTGAAAGCATTAGTTCTTATTTTAAGAAATCTGGGAAGTTCACACTGGAGAAGTTATTTCAAAAGCTCGGTTCTATCCACTTTTGCAGACTCTGGGAGGTGCTGTGTGCAAGAGTGACAGGTTTTCATATCTGAGCTTGGTCTGGCCTCTGATGCAAGCCAGTTTACTTTGTAGCAGTGCTTAGAATCCTTCCCATGTACTGCTAAGGTCATTGTGATTTGCTTGCTTGAAGCTCTGGAAGGCTCTTTCAAGGCTTGAGGTTGTTTTCTCATCAATATGCTAGTTCCATTTCTGTGTTCTAAAACTTCTGGGTTCTGACTGATGATCAATTCAGATTGGAGGATGCCTGTGATCCCAGAGAGTTAATGGTTTTTCAAAACCTAATTTCAGGGGGAAGATCTAAGGAGAATTAATAGTACGAAAAATGTGTAAGGGATCATATTAATCAGTTTGCAATCATTCAAACTTCAAAGAAAATTTCCTTTGAAAACAAGTAATTTGCACAGCCTTTCAGCCCATAATGACTCTCTATAAATTATCAGCAGAAATTTTATGTCAAAAGTCATATGCTTTAAGCTTTACATTTTAACCTCTGTTTAGCCGGCTTTTGTGCATGGAGGCTAATTTTATCTTTCTTTAAGCTTCATCCCAAACCCTTTGAAAAAAACTTTTCAGAGGGGGTTTTCTCTCATCATCTGCTTCAGGGACATTTTATTAAGACAACTCCCCGCCAGGTCTCTGCCCATCATACTTTAATAATAATTCTTTTGAACTAAAGAATCGCAAAGTTCACCTCCTGGCAGGCTGTGCAGGCTGGAGGGACTTATCCCAGACCAGCCTGAGTTGCCAGCAGACCTCTTACAGCAGCACTGAGCACAGCGCTGTGGTCTCCATATAATCCCGCCAGAAGCAGGAAGTACTGCTTGACCTTGAACCACGTGAGCCAAGATGTGATCACCGGCATGTGCGTAATGCTTTTGGTCCTCCGATCAGAACTGGGTTTGGGGAAAGGGTTTTAGATATACAGATCATTTGCTTTCACTTAACTTCTATTTTTAAATTTAAGTTTACATAAGCGACTCTTAAAAGTCTACTTGGTGAAATTTGGCTTTTCCTAAGCGATAGAAGAAGAAGCTTAGCCAGATCATCACTCTATGGCTTGAAGAGCTGACCAAATTTGTATTAAGCTAGAACAAGCAGCAGCAAGAGCAGCAGCAACAAACAAACAGGACAATTTGTCTGTGCCATATTTAATCTTTGCAAAGGTCTGCTCACAGCTCAGGCTGGTCTGGGATAAGTCCTTGCAGCCTGCACAACCTGCAGCCAGCTGACCTTCGTAATCTGGAGGGAAAATGCTTCTAGATCATGATGTCTGAAGGGCTGACCTGGTTAACCACAGTTAACTCTACCAGTTTGAAGCAAGTAAGAAAAATATGGATTATATGAGGCGGAAATATATTCTGGCAGACGCCTTTTCAAGGGGGCGGGGTGGTTCTAGGCTCAGGAAATAAAGCAGAACAGCTGCTTCTTTGACTCTCTTCCTCCTCTCTCTCCCCTTCTTTCACTCTATCCCTTTCTCCCTCCTTTTCTCACTTCACGTCATTTATTGTAAATATAGTAACAAAATACTTCACATTAGAGCAATTCAAATATATAGGGCACCTCAAGTGGCGGTGAATTGGAGCTGGTTATCAGAAGAACGATAGGTGACATGCTCACTTGCTTGATTTGCTCTGCTTCATTTACCCATTCAGTCTTCAGGGAGCTGCAACGCCCTCCGTTTCAGCTAGTTGGAATCTGCAGAAAGATCCCAAACTCCATTTTCCATTGAGGATGAACTCTGCAAGGTGCTATTGGTTTTCACCTTTTCTTTTTGATTTACAGTTGAGAAAAATGAGGCCCAGAGTTGCTCAGTGGTTTTTGTCAGGTCGTTCAGCTGGTAGTAGGCAGCAAAGCCAGGATAAAACCCTCTGTTTTCAGATCTTCTGCTGATTAACCTTTCTACTCCCATAATGACTTCTTTCTTAAGCTTTAATTGCTGATGCTATTGAGTAGAGAGTGGAGCTTCCTGTAAAACTCACTCTTTATTGTATTTCCTTGTTGCTCAAAGTTTTACAGGTTCAAGATGTTCTTTGAAAAGAACTTTCCTGAGGTAAGCAAGTATTTCAGTAATGCCTAAAGCAAACTTTTTTTTTTTTTTTTTTTTTTGGCTTCAGCTCACTTCTGACTCATGTCCCTTGATAACTGAGTTCTTTACCAAGAGCCTTAATTGTTTTCCTCACTGGTTCTTCAGTTGTTCCTTGGCCTGATTTCTTCTGTTGTATTAGGTGCTTGATCACAAAACAGGAAGCCTGAGAGCTGGGGGAAAGCTCCACTTGCGTTCTCCTCTAAGCCAGAGCTGAGTGTGGCCCAAGGACTTTGTGTCTTAGGATAATTTTCTCAGATGTTGCCTTATTTGTAGCAGTTTAGAATTTCAGAATCAATCATCCAAAATACTTTCTTCCCTTTGTGACTTTCAAGAGCTGGCCTTGGCAGTAACGTCAGGTCACTGAGTCCCTTGTCAGCTCAGCTGCCTTGGGAAAGAAATGGCTGTAGAATCTCAGGGGTGTCCAATCTTCTGGTTTCCCTGGGCCACCTTGGAAAAAGAAGAATTGTCTTGGGCAACACATAAAATACACTAACTCTAGTGATAGCTGATGAGCTAAAAAAAAAATCTCACCAAAATAAAACCCCTCATGTTTTAAGAAAGTTCATGAATTTGTGTTAGGCCTCATTCAAAGCTGTCCTGGGTCCCATGCGTCCCACAGGCCATGGGCTGAACAAGCTTGGCTCTAGATGATGTGAATTGCTTCCTGGGGTCAGCTGCATCTCACATCCAAAACCATGAAGAAGGGGCAAAAGAGAGTAACTCTGTTGGTAACAAATCGAGCTTTTATTCATGCAGTTGGTGCTTAGGGTTTCCCTCGTCATAAACATGAAGCTCTTCATATACGCCTATGTAAGGACGATCATCTAAATAGTTAATAATTAGTTTGGTAAAGACACTGGACATCAGAGTGGACCATGCCAGGAGACCGAGCTGCGAGACGGGTCCTGGAGGTGTTTACAATGCCCCTTTGTAAGTATTTGTGTATCTAAACATAGCTAAGCATAGAAAAGGTTCAGTAGAAATATGGTAAAATAATACGAAATGGTACACCTGCTAGGGCACTTACTGTGAATGGGGCTTGAGGGCTAGAAGTTACCCCGGGTGAGTCAATAAGTGAGTAAATGCTGAATGAATGTGAAGGCCTAGGACATTACTGTCTGCTACTGTAGACTTACATACACCATACACTTGGGCTACACTAAATTCATTAAACAATTATTTTCTTTATTAACAAATTAACTTTTGCTTACTGTAATTTTTTACTTCATAAACTTTTAACTTTTTAAACTTTTGAGTCCTTTGTGACAATACTTTGCTTAAAACACAGAAACATTCTACAGTTGTGTATAAGAAAATAAAAATATATTCTTTCATTATATTCTATTTTGTAAGTTTTTTTGTATTTTTAATTTAATTTTATGTTTTTTATTTTTTAAACTTTTTTGTTAAAAACTAAGACACACACACACACACGCACATTAGCCTATGTCTTTAATGTGATCACACTAGAATTTGATCACATGGTTAGACATTTGCAAGTCCAGTTACACCCGCATTTACCTACTGAGCGCTTGCTATTTGCAGTTACTTTTCTATTATATTTTCCATAATTTGTATAATATTAATAGATAATATTTTATTTAATCTTGGTTAATCCTTCTAACAATTCATAGTTTGTGTTGTCATCTGGATTTGCAGTTGAGATCATGATGCCTGGGCCATGGCGTCGCTGATTTGGGGTCTGAGACCCTGGCCAGCCGACGTGAGGCCCCTGCTCTTGGCCAGGTCTTCCAGGGCCTGACTTCCAGCTGTAGTGTGAGGTCTTCAGGGGTCTTTGCCTTAACACACTAAGTAGATTCTAAGACAAACAGCTGGAAACTTGACTAGCGAAAGGCAAGCACATGTTTTCTGTCTGTGTTCTTAGGAGCTTACCGTCTCATTGTTTTCAAACATTTTTCATGGATTTCACAAAATAAATGGGAAGTTGAGATTTCTATTTGAAACACCCTCAAAAACTGGCAAGAGATATTTAGGGTCTGGGCTTTTGTTTGGAGAATGAGACACAGCATTAAACGCCGGTGTATGCATCCCACCAGCTTATATTGAAAGATCTGGGTTTGTAATCCACAAAAGCTGCATCTTCAATTTCAAAACAATGCATAATTCCCACCCAGTTTCTTTGTTGAATACATCTCATTTATCAATCTCTGATATCCCTGAGGAGGCTGTGGCTCTTTCCTTCTTTTCTCTATCGTCTTGTCTCTTGTTCTGTGTCTGGGGAGGAAGGAGCTGTGCAGCCACCGAAGTGGATGACCAGCTCACCGCAGGTTTCCCCTAGAGAGCACTGAGCAGGCTAAGTCCGGGCTGACTCACAGCAACCTGGGCCACCCCGCTTGTTTAAAGCTAGGACAAAACAATGCCTAAACCATCCCCATAAGTTCTCTTTCATCCAGCATTCCTGGACTGATTAGTTTAAGGCTGGGGTCTTTAAACACCTCAGTCATTTCTCTGAACATCTGAATGATTGCTGACCAGTTCAAATCTTCCATTCCCATTGAGATTTCTTTCTCCATCACACCCACAAGAGCTCTCTATGGGGCACAGAGGGGCTGCACTCCTGCTGATCCTGCCCCTCCAGCACTTGGGCACAGTGTCCAGGGCCAGGACTGAGCACCTGAACACTGGGAGCTGCAGTGCCACTGTCTCTCCAGGGACTTGGCCAGCCTTATTTAAAGGTGCCAGGACAGACACAAATTAAAAATGAGAGGTTTAATTCTCCCCATTTTTAAAAATGCTATCTTAGAAAACATGCAATTCTAAGAACTTTCTCCTCTCTTTGAAATGTATATAAATTCTTTTGGAGACTAGATGGTCTTTTGCCAGCTTTATGACCAAGGAATGTCTTTCTTAGGGAATGGGGTTCTTTGAAATGTTAGCAAAAGGGATATGATGAGCCTCCATCTCCTACTTTCTCAGGACGGTAGAAACATAACTTCAGTGAGCATCTGGCTCCAATCTGCAAAACTACCCAGCATTATAAAGATATGACAAGTTTGTTTCTCCTCTGCATAAAGCCAACTGGGCTAATAGGGGTGTTCACCCCAATTCCCAGGTGAAGTTGTGGTGAGCTGTGTGACAAACAGCGCTGTCAGATCCTCTTACTTGAGGACTGGTTATCATTTATCTGGATAACATGCACAGAATGGGTTGACTCTGCTGGGCTATATCAGTGGGTAAGATTTCTTTTGGTGTCTGCAATGTTTTAGGGCTTGCCTGAAACAACTTCACTTTCTGGCTTAATGCCTACTCAATAATAAAAGTGGTTTTTCTTCCCTAGCACATTTGTAGAGAGGATTTCCAGGTTGGGAGAAGATTTTGTCTTTAATTATCTTTTCTTGTGGGTGGGGAGAATTGGGGGAGCCCTGGCTCCTGTGGGGACTAGAGACCCTCGGCTTTCTCCCCGGCTGCTGGGTGCCCAGTGCTCATGCCCCTCCCTCCGTCACGCTGAGGAGCAGGGTGCTAACAGCCTCTACCCAGATCTTTGGGAAGGAGGGTCTTTGCTTCCACTCATCACTTTCTAGGGAGGAATCCTCTCCTCAAGGTTTTTTCAATTAGCTTCCCCCATTTCCCAACCTCTCAAAACACAGAAGTGACTTCATGGGCTGAATTTTGTCCCCCTACCTCCAAATTTATAACTTGAAGTCTTAACCCTCAAGCACCTCAGATTGTGACTGAATTTGAAGATAAGGTCTTTCAAGCTTAAAGTTAAAATAAGGTCCTATGGGTGGGCCCTACTCCAAATGACTGGTGCCCTTATAAGGAGACTGGACACAGACACGCAGAGAGAAAGGGCCACGTGAGGACACAGGGAGAAGGGGGCCATCCACCAGCCCAGGAGAGAGGCCTTAGGAGAAAGCAGCCCCGCCACCCCCGATCTCAGACTTCAGCCTCCTGAGCTGTGAGAAAATAAATTTCTGTTGTTTAAGCCTCTCAGTCTGTAGCGCTTTGTTACAGCAGATCGAACTAACAGATCCAATGATCCAGGGCTTATCTGAGGGATGTCCTCTGGTTGTCTGACTATTTTACTTATAGATGAGTATCCTTAGTCACCTGAGTCTGCAGAATCTCCAGTTTATATAATACAAAAAATCTCGATGTGGTCTCTTCCTACCCGTGTCTAAGAATCTTCTAATCCTACCCCTTTTCTTTTTCCATTTAGTGGAGGCAGGTCCACAGACGTTTGGCAAACATACACAATCTCCCTCTGTCCTGTCCTGTCCTGTACCTGGCCTGCATGTGCATGCCATGGTAACGAGCAGCAGTGACCTAGTGAAACAGGTGTGAGTTTTAGCAGCCTTTGGCTTCTGGTGTGCATCTTTTGGAAATAGGAATATTTTTCTGTCAAAATGGATTCTGGGTTTATTTTGACTGTGTTATTTATGCCATGATTCATCTGTGCCAAAAACTAAGTCATGGGAGACAGTTTCCATTTGCTTTTTATTGGAATTTCTATTGGTCCACCCTTAGTGTGTGGATTTGGGGGCAGACTCCAGGGACTGGTTTCCCATGGCTCAAGGGGCATTCCTGTGTTGACCAGAATGTTGCTTTCCCTGGGCAGGAGAGTGGAGGTCTTGCTGCACCAGGTAGAAATACTTTTGGGTAAAGTTTGATTTGCAAATCATGGATGAGTTTATTCCAGGCAGAAATAAAGCGTTTGATTAAACTGCCGTTTATGGGAGTCATTAGCGTCTGCTGTGCACGCTTGATTGCCTGTGTGCTTAGAGCTCGAGTCTCATCTGGGACGCTCTGCGTTAGGACTTCTAAGCGGAACGCAGCCTGTTGCTTCTTCCATGTGACTTGCGATGATCAAACTTCTATTTTGTGATGCTCTGAGAATGGGGGACACGATTAGCTGTGGAATAGCAGCAATGAAAATAATATCATTAGAAACCTGAGCAATTATCCAATCACCACCATTTGCAGTGCTAGCATGAACGATGGCGGTTAGAGAATGCATCGTGTTTGGACAGCATTTTATTAATTAGCATTTCCCCCTGCTTGCTGGGGACGATGATTCCTGAGTTCTAAATGAATATGAACACAGATAACAAAGAGCTGCCTCAACATCCCAGTTACCATGCCGACTATCTTATAGTCATTTTCTGATGACATTCTTAATTGATTCTTTTGGAAACTTTGGTTACCTCACAGGCTTAAGGCAGTCTTTTTTTTTCTTGCCATCTTGACAACATTTCTCTTCTCCAAGGGAGATAAAAATGCATCTTCATTCTGGTATTCTTTCAACCTGAGCTTGTAAATTTTATTATTAAATATTTATCAAAATTAAATAAATGATGTGGTTAATTATAACACTGATAAATGTTTCTTTTCCTGTTGTGGAGACTGGCTCCAGGGAACCACCCGGGCTGCAATTGCTTGCGTGACCCGCTAGGTGGTGCAGCTGAAGAAAGCATTCGCATGCAGCCTCGTAAATGGCCGAGGAAATAAATAATGGGGTCGCTTGATGGGTTTGGGGATAAATAATGACTGTTTGCTTTTTTTTTGACAACTTTGATAGAGATCTTGGGAATGAAATATCAGCTTGACAACCTCCTATCTGTTCAGCACAAAATCAATTATGTTTCCAGTTAAACATTAGGGAGAGATTTGATTCAAATGTAGGCATGAGTTTCATTTTATTTTTTATTTTAGAGTAGTCTCTGCTTTTCTAAGGACAAATAAAAAATTTTACGAAAGACCAAATATCCCAAACCATTGTCTATTCTCTTCATTCACCTGTAGGCAACAACCTTCCCCATGAGGTCTCTATCCTGTCTGGTTTTAAACTTACGATTGTAAAAACTTTTTATGCTGGATATTTTCTCCCTGGTAATGAAAACAATGAGAGGCCTGGGAATATTTGTGATGCTCCATACATAGTGTATAGCGTTGTTCTCTTGTTAAATAAGTATCTTTACTGGCGTAAAATGATTGAGCCACCTAGCTGCTGGCATACAACCACTGAAAGACAAAACATCAAATCTCTCCAGGAGCCCAGAGGAACACACACCGTGAAATTTAACCACAGGAACCCTCTCCACAGCCTCCTTCTCCTTCCCCAGCTCTACCGACAAACTGTTATATTTTTATTTGGATTACTTCTGTTTAGAACTTGACCGATCTAAGCTTTAAATCAGGTACTTAGCCAAGCGTTACTGTTTAGAATAGGTTTGACTGTGAGCTTTCTCAGTGCTTTTATTTTATATTTTATTGATATAGACCTTTTGCATTAGCTGCAGAAGAGCCATCCTTTAAACAGGGAGCTCAATCAGCATCGTAAGTGTAGGCAAGACTAGGTGTGACCTCTGTGGACAGCAATTTGGCAAATAGCACAACATTAAAAATACATATTCCTTTGATCTAGTCATTCCAGGACTAGGCATTTAACCAGCACACTTGCTTGCTTAGGTAGTTAGCAGGATATATATATATGAAGATTTTTTTTTTTTTTAATTGTAGCATTGTTTGCAAGAAAACAAGAAGTCTAGAAACAACCTGAATATTCACCACTAGGGGACTGGTTCTGTGAGTACGAGTGTATCCATAATAACGGAAAATAGTGCAGTAATTCAAACAGATTAATTCTGTTTGTTTATATTTATTGGTATATTGTCCATACATTGATACATCTTAAACAACATTCAAGAAATATTAAGTGAAAAAATTGCAGGATAGTATTTTCATTTTCAATTTTTGTGGGTACATAGCAGGTGTATACATTTATGAGGTACACGAGATGTTTCGATACAGGCATGCAACATGAAACAAGCACGTCATGAAGAATGGGTCATCTGCTCTCTCAAGCACTTATCCACTGAGTTGCAAATAATCAAATTATAGTCTTTATCTTGTAACGTACAGTTATTATTGACGATAGTCACCCTGTTGTGCCATCGAGTAGTAGGTCTTATTCATGCTTCCTAACCAGTATAGTATTTATGATGTGGTGCCATTTGTATAAAAAGGATTTATTAATTATATCTATATATACTATATATATAGATGTGTGTGTGTGTGTGTGTGTGTATGTGTGTGTGAATGTGCTTGAGCAACATAGAAAAACCTGGAAAAACACACAAAAATGGTAACTGTTGAGAAGTTCCTGGAGAGAGATCCAAGATGGCTGATGATTAGCAGCTCGGGCACGTACCTCCCAGTGAAAGCGCAAAGAACGAGAGGACGCCACACTTTCAGACAAATATTAGTTGCTCACGGACCAGGAGATTCCCAGTGGAAGAGCTCCACGGGTCGCCAGGGCGACTCTTGTGGCCGGTGTGGCAGTTTTGCTGGTGCCTTAGCACGCCAGTTCTTGGTGCAGAGTCCGGAGATTCCCGGGCAGAAAAGCACCATCAATCTTAACACCGCTGTTTTGGCCGGCTCAGTGGATTGCTCAGATTTCGGCGCAGGGAATCAACAAGTTGGACGTCAGAGACCCAGTTAGAAAGTCGGTAATTATAAAGACGACAGACGGACAAATATATAATGAAGGGAAGAAACCAGCGTAAAAAGGTAGAGAATACTCAAAATCAGAATGCCTCTCCCTGTACAGGGGATTGCAATTCCTCATCAGTAACGGAACAAGGCTTAATAGATTACACGTGTGTTCCAGTAACAGAAGCAGGTTTCAAAACGTGGGTGATAAGAAACTTCTGTGAATTAAAAGAACTTGTTCTAACCCAATGTAAAGAAACTAAGAACCTTGAAAAAAGGTTTGACGAAATGTTAACGAGAATGGACAATTTAGAGAAGAATATAAGTGAATTGATGGAGCTGAAAAACACAACACGAGAACTTCGCGAAGCATGCACAAGTTTAAACAGTCGAATTGATCAAGCAGAAGGAAGGATATCAGAAGTCGAGGACCAGCTCAGTGAAATGAAACGAGAGGACAAGAATGCAGAAAAAAGGATGAAAAGGAATGAGCAAAGTCTCCAGGAAATATGGGACTATGTGAAAAGACCTAATTTACGTTTGATAGGTGTACCTGAATGTGATGAAGAGAATGAATCCAAGTCGGAAAATACTCTTCAGGATATCATTCAGGAAAATTTTCCCAACCTGGCAAGGCAGGGTAATATTCAACTCCAGGTAATACAGAGAACACCACAAAGATATTCTTCAAGAAGACCAACCCCAAGGCACATAATCGCCAGATTTATTAGGGTTGAAATGAAGGAGAAAATACTAAGGGCAGCCAGAGAGAAAGGTCAGGTTACCCATAAAGGGAAACCTATCAGACTTACAGCAGATCTCTCAGCAGAAACCCTACAAGCCAGAAAAGAGTGGGGACCAATATTTAACATCCTTAAAGAAAAGAACTTTCAACCCAGAATTTCCTATCCAGACAAACTAAGCTTTATGAGCGAAGGAAAAATTAAATCTTTTGTGAACAAACAAGTACTTAGAGAGTTCACCACCACCAGGCCTGCTTTACAAGAGCTTCTGAAAGAAGCACTATACATATAAAGGAACAACCAATATCAGCCTTTCCAAAAATATATCAAAAAGCAAAGAACTTTAACACAATAAAAAATTTACATCAACTAATGGGCAAAACAGCCAGCTAGCATCAAACGCCGGTATTAAACTTATATATATTTTAATTGGATAAAAAGCCAAAACCCATCGGTATGCTGCATCCGGGCCCATCTTACATGCAACAATACACAAAGACTCAGAGAGAAGGAGGAAGATTTACCAATCAAACAGAGAGTAAAAATAAACTAATAAACAAAAAGCAGGAGATGCAATTCTCGCCTCTGATAAAGTAGACTTTAAAGCAACAAAGATCAAAAGAGGCGAGAAATGACATTACATAATGGCAAAAGGATCAATGCAGCAAGAAGAGCTAACGATTCTATAGATCAACGAGATAGAAAATTAACAAGGATATTCAGAACTTGAACTCAGACCCGGAACAAGTAAACTTAATAAACATTTATAGAACTCTCCACTTCAAATACACAAAACATACATTACTACCTCACACCTATTCCAAAGGTGACTATATAATTGGAAGTAAATCACTCCTCAGTAATCGCATAGCATTTCATAGGTTTAAATTAAATATTGGTTGGCTGTTTGCTATCTTCTTCCCTTATTCCTTCCTGACTACATCATTAAGTATAATTATCAGTACAAAATAGGTTTTCAATACCCATTACTAAATTGCATTCTAGCCTTGGCAAGAAAGCAATACTCCCATTCTCTCTCCCTCTTTCTTTTCCTTCTCCCTCCTCCCCATTCTCTCTCTCTCTTTCTCTTCCTTTTTCCTCCTTCCTACTCTCTCTCTCTCTTTCTCTTTAAAAAAAAAAAAAAATGGTAACTGTTCTCTTCAAGAAATGGGGCCAAAGAGAAAGCATAAAATATACGTTTCTTCTGGATTTTGTATGTTTTCCTCACCAGTGACTTCTTTTTTTTTTAATCCCACGAATATGTTTTTTTAAAAAACAAAGTGGGTTCCCTCCGAGGGTTACTGTCTAAACGCCACAGGAACGTCCTGAGTCTCACTGTATGATGTATGAGCCTCTGTGCGATGTCCTGGAGAAGCCCTGAGAAGCCGAGTTTAAACTCTTTTAACTGCAGAGCAGAGAAGCTGCTTTGTCCCCTCGCATTCCCAGGCAGTCTTGCTTCTCTTCTTGAAAGGTATTTGTGACCCACCTTTCCCTCGGCATCCTCTTGGTGAGCCTTGGCTGGCGTGAGGTGACAGCTGCTACCGCACCACAGGGCCAGAGCCTAACGGGCCCGGGAAGTGGTTTCCACAGTTCTCAGAGGCGCTCTCCTTGGAACCGGCTGAAAGAGTGAACATGATGGATGCCTCGTTCACCACCTTCCCGGGAGGATGCATCACTAAATTCACTGCTTATTGACTCAAGTCCCTGCTGCAATCTGGTGTGAGGGACGCAGGGATTTGCTGACTCTTTCAAGGTTACAGGGATTGTCACTGAAATGCATCTGATGCTCTGAGCTCCCCTCTGACTTCTTTGCCTCAACTCTGTGCTACTGCTTCTCTATATTTCACACGGAGTGAGCCTCCGAAAGCCATGGCTTTGGAAATCCACAGAGCTTGCTGCCAGGAGGGCACAATGCTGGGCTTACATGACTCTCCTAATTAGACCATTAGTTACATAATGCCCACATTCAGAAGGAAGGGAGGACTGTGCAGTGCACTCAGCATTTTAATGCTACTGCAATTGCTGAAATCATTTCTTAGGATTACTTCTGTCCTAATTTTTCCCAAATCTGCTGCACAGATGCGGCACCTGTTTGAAGCATCTCTGGCCTAATGGATCTATGCCTGTGAACAGTTTGCACCTAGCAGGTTTGAGATGGTGTCTCTCTAGCGGTCCATGCCAGCTAGTCAGCTGTGGTGACCTGCATGGGTTGTGGAGGCCTCATTTCTAGCTGGTGTAGTCCAAGGAGCCTGGTCTTCATGGATGTGTGGCATTCGCCAGCATGTGCAGAACAGTGGAGACTGCACTTCATTTGATAGTGCCCAGGGCTAGAGCAACACCTTTCTATGGAGTGGAGAGGGCCAGAGGATTCCAGACTTGTCAAGAATGATCCTTTTGATAAATTACAAGTCAAGGCTCAAGAAACTTAGCTGCAAACGATCCTGCATTTTTCTATATAAGGTCCACAGTATTGGCCATTTGTTATACTTTCACTTATAGGCACATTTTATGTTTTTCTTTCATCAAATAAATAAAACTTAGTTATCTGTCTTGTCTTTAGATAATTTATATTTCCTTTCCTCCACCCTGCTGTGACTCTATTAAGACCAGTTGTTTCAGCTGTCCAGCACCGCTGGGCACTGGCCCTACCAGGGTGAGGAAGGGGTAGGGGCAGTGGGGATGGGTGGTCCAGTCTCCAGTCCAGGATACTCAGCAATGTTTGGATTTTCCAGGCTGAAAAACATGCCTGAAGGAGACCTGGTATTGCTTGTAGAGCGTCAGAGAGGGACTGGGTTTGAGTTCAGTGGCCACAGGATTCCTGAACAAATACTGGGATTTTATGGCAAGAAGTCTATTTGCAACGTTTTTGGAGCAATTTCCTGGAGCAGAAGTTGGTTAAATTAAACCAATGTAAACATCAGTCATCCTTGGCTTTTATCATGAGTTCTAGAAGACTATCTCCAGATACCTCCCTCACATTCCCTGATCCTGTAGTGAGGTTTTGTAGATGGCCCCCGCGTTCACTTCCGGCGTTTTGGCTGCATTGCTGTGAACCATTGTTTCCCTTCACTTCACCTGTAGACATCTCCATGGTTCATAACCATTACCACTGGACTGATTGTGATTCCTACAGTGGGAGTCCTAGAGTCTCCCTGGAAAGATGTGAGAGAATCACAGAGAGTAATCATTCTCCTCCAACTGTCTTTTCTTAGGAGACTGAAGGGAGAGGGGATCAATGTTCCCTGTACATTGTTCTGCAGCAAACTGTTCATTCTACCTTCACAAAGAGCATTTTCTTCTGCACTTTCTGCAGCCTGATCTTCCTTTTGCAGATGTCATGGAGGTATATTACTCTTCTCCTTGTGCTCAACTTTCTTTCTTTTTCTCAGCTTATGAGCTGCACCAGGAGGCCTCGAGTTCTCTTTGGGATTTCCCTGCTTTTCTCTCATGGGGTATGTGGCCAGATTCTCCAGGTGTAACTTTTTGCAATTAGGATTGCATTTATGAAAGTTAGAGTATGAAGTCCAGGAATATGAAGAAAACATCTCTCATGCCTCTCAACTCAGGAGCTTGCCTACTTACCCTGACTGTAAGATGTCCCCACCAAGAGAGACACTAGATGATTAGGTAACTCGAGTGGGGTCCCTTCACTTACTTCACCAGTGACATGGGATGTTTTTCTGCTTGTTGTTTTGTGATAGTTTTTATTTTTGGAACTTGCTGAAATACTTAAGCATTATATAAACTCTTTCAGCAAATGTGGTCATTCAGTTAGATGCAGTGACCTCTAAGTAGGGTTTTCAGGTATGGCAAAAATATATATACAGGATATCAGGTTAAATTTGAACTTCAGATAAATAACAAATAACTTATTTTCTCCAAAATTCAAGTTTATCTGTGAATTCTACCTCTAAGGCCAGTCCCTAAACAGATACTGTCTTCCTATGAGACACTTTCTCTAAAGAATATCTTGACAGTGAGAGATTATCTTTTCCCTTGTCCCCATTCTCCATTGGTTTACCAAAAAAACCATCACAATATTTCTCAAGGTGCTCCCATGATGACTCATCTCTACTCTTCATTTTGAATTATGGAGTAAGGTAAGAAAACCTCTATCTTGTTGAAAAGTCTTAGGATCTGCACTCATTACTGCCAGCTTTACATCATCGATTGCCTTTAGTATATTCCTGAAATATGGACATTAAATAACTAGGGCTTTCAAACCACTCCCGAAGAAGTTAACAGCAACAGTCTCTGGTTTCCCCTATTTTGTGTAATCACAATAATCTCTTTGCTTTTGAGGCTTACTTGCAGTAAATGTCTTTTGTGATTAATTAAACTGATTCAGTTCCACTTCAGCATTTAAATAATCACAGCTGTTGTTTATTACTTCACATCCTAAACACAAGAGAAGTGCTTGATTAAATAGCCTTCTATACCCAAACACCCCGAAGTGTAAGATGCTTGTAAATGGCAAAGGGGCATGGTTATTTTCCTGGCAAATGGAACTTTTTCCATAATAGTGACAGAGCAACTGCACTTACTGAAGATCCTCAATCCAGGATCTGATCTTGGGAAATCAGGTCCCCACATGCTGGTCACTCTTTCATGGTGGACATCAGAGGAGCTATGAACACAGGGAGTGATGGGATCTCTGTGGCCATTATATGAATTGCAAATGATACCCCAAGGCAGGTGCACTAAGGCACTGGAACTGGAAAGATAAAGAAGAATCTGAGTCCCAACATTCTGTTGTCCCTATTCACCCCTTCACCTAATTGCATGTGTTTTTCTTTGTTCCCCTCTGCCCTTGAGTTTCCTTTCCTTCTTTTATGTGTATTTTGCACGTGCTAAGTCCTGACTACTTCTTAGTTTTTGTATGTCTTCAAGCTATAAACATACCGATTAAAAGATTCACCTGCGGGCGAGGAGAGGTCAGTTTACTAACTTTCAAGTACTCTCATCAGTCTTCAACAAATGGTGTTGGAAAAAATGGATATCCACATGCAAAAAATCACAAAAAGAATGACTTAAAATGGATTGCAAAGTTAAACGTAAGACATGAAACTGTAAAACTCCTAGAATAAAACATAAGGGAGAAGCTTTATCATATTGGTCTTGGCAATCATTTCTTGGATATGACCTGAAAAGCATAGGCAACAAAGGCAAAATGAGACCACACTGAATTAAAAAGCTTCTGCACAGCAAAGGAAACAACACAGTGAAAAGCGACCTATGGAATGAGAGGAAATATTTGCAAATGATACATCTGATAAGGGGTTAAAACACAACAATGCAATATAAAAAGCCCAAATGACCAGATTAAAAAATAGGTCCAGGACTGGAATAGACATTTATGCAAAGAAGACATACACATGGCCAGCCAGTCTATGAAACAGTGCTTAACGTCACTGATCATTAAGGAAACCCAAACCACAGTGAAATATCCCCTCATACTTGTTAGAATAGCTATTATCAAAAAACAAAAAACAAAATTCAAGTGTAGATAAGGATGTGAAGAAATTGGAATCCTTTTTGTACACAATGGATGGGAATCTAAAATGGCGCATCCACGATGGAAGACAGTATGGAGGCTCCCAAAGAACTAAACACAGAACGACCTTATGTTCCAGTAATCCCACTTCTGGATGTATATCCAAAAGAGTTAAAATTTGGATCTCAAAGAGTTATCAGCACTTCCATGTTCACTGCCACATTATTCAAAATAGCCAAGATACAGAAACAAACAAATGTCCGTCGATAAGGGAATGGATAAAGCAAATATGCTCTGGAAACCCAATGGAATGTTATCCAACCTCAGGAAAAATCCTGCCACATTTGACCTTGAGGACATTATGCTAAGTGAAGTAGGCTAGTCACAGAAGGGCAATGACTGTGTGATTTCACCAATGCTGGGTGTCTAAAATAGTCAGACTCCCAGAAACAGAGAGTAGCATGGTGGTTGCGGGAGGTTTCAAAAAGGAAGTACTGGGGACTTGCTATTCAATGGCTGTGAAACGCTAGTTACATGAGATGAATACGTATTAGATATCTGCTGCACAACACTGTGCCTTAAAGCATTTGTGCGCTTAAATTTTTGTTAAGAGAGATCTCATATTAAGTGTTCTTACACACACACATGCACACACACACAACGCTGCCTCTTGGGTCTGGCCTTCACAGGTCAGAGCAGGCTTTAGCTAGTGATAAAATGAGTCATTATATGTAGATTTTGTAATTTATAGTATTCCAGGATTCCACAGTCCACTGGCATAAATACAGTCAAATAGTGGTGCAATTTAATGACCGTCTGCTCCCACTCATTAGAACCTTAGGAACTTGGCCCTTTAAAAGTTTTTTTTTTTTTTCCTGCTACTCTGCCTACCCACAACAAAAGGGTTTCAGTCTCAAAACTCAATTGCATTCGAGTGTCGGCCTTTGGACTGCTGACTCAGTCTCACAGTTGATAAGAGCCTTACGTATCAAATCCTATTACCCTAATTAATTTATAATGAAGGCTATAATTGCCACAGGGACAGGAAAATGACATCTTCTTGGGGACATACTCCTCCTGAAGCTGAGTCATGGGAAAGCCTAGTTATGTTCTGATGATTATTTGGCAGGCAAGGAATGAAGAACCAGGGAGTCCAGGGTTCCCGGTCATCAGAACCGGCTGTGAGATCCAACTCCACGAAATGGCCTTTCAGTGAGCAAAATGGGGGCAGCTGCAAAGTGACAAGTGGCCTTTCTTTGGTTTCCGTTTTCTAAGCTTCATGGCTTTAGTGTTGGGCACTGCATGTGCCCTCCTCACCTCCTCCCTGCCCACCTTTTACTCCTTTCATCTCTCTGGAAACTAGTTCACACAACTATAACCTGATTGCATTTCATGTGGTTTATAAAATAGTCTTCCAGAAGTCCTGGAACAGAAAGGAAGACATAGGGTTGGGGCCCATCTTCAATCCTGCAGGGCCCGGGGGGCAGTTCCCGCCTGGACTCACCTGCAAACCTGGCAGTGTGAGGGTCCACACCTCATGGGGCACAGTTCACACATGGAATCTGGGCTGGTGAGAAGGTGCTCTCCTTTTCTGGAAAATTCTGAGGCACATTATTTTCTAGAAGGCCCCAGTGGGATTGAACCCATGCTGTCCACATCAGGGACCAGCTCAAACACACGCCTTTGTGTGTCTGTTTTCCCTGCACTACTCTTCCCAGTCCCCACTTTTGTTCCTGAGATCAGGTGTCAAAAAAGTTTGGGCACCGTTTATCTCTTGCTCTGCTTTCTGGAAAAGAGGAAAAAGTGGCTCTCAGGATGGTGCCAGAACCACTCACTCACAGGATGATGGAGACAGGGCCTTATTGCTGTGGACGGCTGGGGAATAAGAGCCCTTGTTATGCAGGGTTTCCCAGTGGTTAAGACTTTCCACTGGTGGTGGTGCGGGAGAGGTGCAGGTACAAGATAAAATTTTGGTTTTTCTTCATCAGTGACCCTGGGAAGGTGGTGGAGTGATGGTAACTGGAGGGATTGTGAAGCTGCCTGGCTTTCGTTAATGGCTCTTGAGTAGCCTGGAATAAAGTAAAATGACAGGCTCAGGTTAGATAATCATCAATGGAAAGCTGACTGTGACAATCAGATGGCTTCCAAGGCAGTGTTGAAAACATGAGTTCTCATCTTTGGTTTCACATTAGAGTCACATAATCTGAGGTCCAAGTGATATTCCTGACCGATTAATTGAAAACATCTGGAAGTTGGACCTAAGCAACAGCTTTTGAAAGCCCCTCATGAGATTTCAAGGTTGAGACAAGATTAAGAACCCCTGGGGACCTTTATCACCTGGGCTGTACCGCCTACTCTGCTGGGAACCAGACTCAGGACTTAATGATAAAGACAGCAGGGCTGTAAAGGAGACCAAACCCATCCCCATGTCAAAGTTTCCTTCCTGACAGGAAAAAATAAAGTCGTATTCTGAGACTTAGGATTGGAATATTTGAGTGGGTGACAGTCTTAAAGCCCCATGGTCTCCTAGGCCCTCTGTCCCAGCAGAAACAGTTGGCTCCTACTCAGGAAGAGAACATCCTCCACTTACCTGGAGACCCTGCAGAGACATCACTTGAGGCAGGTGTGTGAGGCGCTCACCATCCTGAAGATCATCTCTACCTCCCACATTGCCAACAGCCCAATATCCAAGCCCTGCATCCAAGGTCAGGATGTAGAAGTGGGGAAATTGGTTTCTGCACCAGGAAAACAGTGTAACCACTCACAGCATTGCATGGCATGGCCGTACCATCGAGAACCATGGGAACCTGCATGGGAGGAAATCTTGAGGGTGTTGCGCCATGATGGGAAGAAAATGAGGCAGAGAGGAGAGAACTGATGGACACAAAAGCACTGTGCCTTGACTTGTGCTTCAGCATCTGTGCAGGGACACTGCGAAGGGGTCCGGGAGTGCTGTTATACCAGAATCTCCCTCAAAGACCAAACACAGGATGCACTACAGTAAATGAGCCAGCGAGTCCCAAACTGCCTTGGCATAGTTATAAGAAGGATCAGAAGGAAGGCACAGTGTGTCAGAGACGTGAGAGAGCAGAAATTCTATCACCAGAGGACACACACTTTAATAAAACGATAAGGAAAGCCTGGTGGGAGGGTTAGGCACTGGTGTCTTTAAAAGCTCTGGAATACACCTGCCTATGCCTATGTCCTGAATGGTATTGCCTAGGTTTTCTTCTAGGGTTTTTATGGTGTTAGGTCTTATGTTTAAATCTTTAATCCATCTGGAGTTAATTTTTGTATAAGGTGTAAGGAAGGGATTCAATTTCAGCTTTCTGCATATGGCTAGCCAGTTTTCCCAACACCATCTATTAAATAGGGAATCATTTCCCCATTGCTTGTTTGGGGGTTAGGGGAGGGATAGCATTAGGAGAAATACCTAATGTAGATGATGGGGGGATGGATGCAGCAAACCACCATGGCACGTGTATACCTATGTAACAAACCTGTACATTCTGCACATGTACCCCAGAACATAAAGTATAATTAAAAAAACTCTGGAATACCCTAAGTGCACACTAATGCCACGAGGTAGAAGACAGACCCCATGGACAGTCAGTGGCTTGCCACACCAGTGAAGGTTTAGGTGCTAGTGGTTTGGAGCATACCATTGCATCCTCTTTCAGATAAATGGCAAGTTCTTGCATTCCCCTTTCCTACTATTAAGAAATAATCCTCTTGCTTGGGAAGGCTCTTTGGCATTTGGAAACAGAGTTGCTTCAACCCATTAATCTACTAATCCAAATGCTTCCAGTTTTGAAAGGCTCCCAGAACAAAATAGAGCTATGCAGAAGGTCCTGCTGTAGTGAAAATTGCTCTGTTGATCACAGTGTATGACTCAGCAAGTCTGATGGGGTCCGGAGGCATCTCTGGTGGATAAGGATGCTCAGTAGAAGCCTGCCAAGCACCCAGTAGAAGAGTCCATGCAGACCTCTACAATTATGGAGCTAGGCCTTACCTTGGGTAGTGGAGAACCTTATTTACCATTTGAAAAACACTGAGCAGCTGGGCCCTAAATATGGCTGGAGGCGCCCTTGACAATCTGCGTTTTATAAACTCCATCAAGCCAGGAGGTGCCCATGACAATCTGGATATTATCAGCTCCATTTCATCAGGTACCCATCACAATCTGGGTATTATCAGCTCCATTTCATCAGGAGATAGCCATTACCATCTGAATATTATTGGCTCCATTCCATTAGGAGATGCCCATCACAATCTGGGTATTATTAGCTCCATTCCATCAGGAGGTGACCATCACATCATGTTGTAGGTATTATCCATTCAGTCATCAGGTCTGGCATGTGTACCATCAAACCACCCTACACTGAACATGGTTCAGTGGAGATCACTTGGGGTCACTCTGAGAGGTCTGGAAGTCCTGTCAGTTACATGAACAGGTAGCCCAGCCTTCTATCTCTTTACCTCTGTAATACCAACACCTCAACTTAGAGCTGTTGCCTCACAGGTGTTTCCTATGACCACTTACAGAGGAGGAAATATTTCAGTTTTGTTCCCAGATGGCTAGGCATGATACATCGTTGGTAGAAGAAAATGCAGTGCCACCACCACATTCCAGCCTGCCTCAGGAGCCTCCAAAGGAAAATGATGAGGGGAGCCCCTCCTGGGGCAGTTGCAAGGTGGTCTTGATCATTCATTTTGAGGAGAGTGAAAATGCTTGAGGTATGGCTTTGCAGGTGGATTTCTGGCCTGTGCAGAATGCTTGGCTCTTTCGGAGGGACCTGGAAGGGGAGAATGGACACAGAGAAGTTTGAAGAAGAGGCAGGTGAGAGGTCATGGCCACAAGAACATGTGAGCATCTTCATGAAATGCTAAAGCTGCCAAAGAGGGCTATGGGGGCACAGCACCTGTTGGATAGGATAACTGTCCTGTGGGTGTCACCAGTCTCTTTTCTGGGCTTCCAGTTCTTGAGTAGGGGACCCATGGATGAAGAGGCCAAGGCAGTGGGCATGGAGGCTAGGCAGTAGCTGCAAGTGCAGGCTCCATGTCACCGTGGCTGATTCAGCTAGCATCGTGGCTACAAGACCAGCCGGTCATCAATTCAGTGACTACCATGGCTATGAGACCATGCTGTTATCAGCAGAGCCTGACACAGAACCTTCTCTCAACCACCAGCCATCCACTGGCATCAGTGTGTGCAGGAGACCCCCTTTACCTGGTTGAGGTAACCGTCATTTGCTTACCCTGCTCTCTGTCTCTGCCAGCACCCTCATCAAATGGCTTGAGGGATGCCTCACCCACCAGCATAGAACCCACACAATGTTGCTTCTGACCAAAGGCCCCATGTTGAGGTAAAGGAAATGCCAAGAGGGTGTTTGACCACTTGATGCACCAAGCAGCTGTGCCCTAAGCTTTTATCATGCACTGCATCCCTTCAAAGCAGAATGTGGGAATGGCTGATTAAAGTTTTATCTGAAAGGCTACTCAGCCCTAATGCCCTGCGGTTTGGAGAGTTGGTTCCTGTAGGTGGTATAGGCCTTAAGCCAGTGGCCAGTCCCAGTAGCAGGAATACATGAGTTCAGGACCTGTGACCCACTGGTGGAATTTGTGCTCCAAATCCAGCTTAGGCTGTCTTGGAATAAAAATACTGGTTCTTGGAGAAGCGGTGGGATGGGGAACAATGCTCTGTCCAGGACACATTGAAGCTTCTTGTGAACTTGAAAATGTAAAATGCCACTTGGTCGTTTTGGGGTCCTCATGTTAGTTCCAAGGTTGGTGGTCATGGCCCTGCTGACCACTGCAGTCAGGATTGCAGTTGTGCAATCCAGGGAGGAAGGGCCAGTCGGCACCTAGCTCTTGACACTTCCAGTTTGATGACGACTGTAAATGGCAAAAGCCAGCAACCATGGCCTGGTAAGGGCTCAGCAACCAAGCGCCCAGGCCCTTTGGGGATGAGGGCCTGGGTCACAATATAAAGCAGTAACCCAGTCTGCCAAAGTGCTGGCTTGGTATGAGGGGACACAGAAGACGAGGTGGGGTGGGAGGTAGCCTGGGACCTGGGACAGCCGTGGGCACCATAGCTAGTTAACCCCAACCCTCCGACATTCAGTCTTTTTAGAAAATGCCACCAACTGCAAAATGGAGAACCTTGTGTTGAACGCTGTCTGTATTTGAGCAGGACACTCTGTGGACTGTGTCAGATACCCCCTGTACCTGCCTCACACACGCCACTCCTCCTCAGACATAACCTCCTCAGACATAGGCTGAGGGCACCTCAGCTCAGCTGTGCTGTGTGTTTCTCTCTGCTCCAGCTGCTCTCTGAATGCGAAGCAAGAAACACTTGAGCAAACTTGGAATTGCAAGGGAATGACCACGCTACAGTGTACCCCCTTATCAGTTCGGACTTAAAGCCCATGGAGAAATGGTCTCTTCTTGTGGGCACATTCTACAGAGGGAACTGATGGGACTGAGCCCAGATGCCCTCTGTCGTTATCAGATTTCAATTCCTTTCACTCGTTTCTGTGTCGTGCTTGTCAGTTTCCCTCTCCTGTTTCCTGAGGTCACTTCCAAAAAAAAACTTCCAGCATGCATGCCCTGGTCTTACGCTTTCCCTGTGTGGAAGCAGCTGGAACACCCAAACAAAGACACTGTCGTCCCTTGGAATCTCACAACTTCAAACAATTACAGTCTAGTTTGAGGGTCTGGGAGTCACTCCATTTTTATTTTTCTCTCTTGCTGCATTTTCAATAAATCCCTCTGTTGTAGACTTAATGGTGTCCCCCCAACTTTATTCATATACTAATCCTAAGCCCCAATGCAGCCCTATTTAGAGATATGGCCATTAAGAGGGCAAGGAAGGTTTAATGAGGTCACAAGGCTGAAGCCCTAATCCCATAGGGCTGATGTCCTTATAAGAAGAGAAAGAGACACCAGAGCTCCCTCTCTGTGCTCACAGAGGAAAGGCCATGTGAGGAAGACATGGCAGGAAGGTGCAGTCCACAAGCCAGTGAGAGTCCTCACCATCGCTTCTGGTTTGCCGCCAGTTCATGGTTTCCCCACCCACTGTCTCTCACCTCAGGCAGCAGAGGCATCATTCAGGTCTTTAACCCCAGCTTTTACTCATTTGCGGTTTTGAGGCCTCTGTGATCTGAGCATTTTTGCTCAATCTTAAGGCACCTGTTTTTCCCACCATAAAAGCATCAATCCTCATTCCCTTCAGCATTTACTCCCAGCAGCTTGCAAAAGCTTTAATAGGAAGTAATTTGATGAATGGGTGAGGGTGGAGAAGGCGGAAGCAGCTTATTGGCCTCTGCTTCTTTCAAGAAGAATCTCTCAGTGGTTCCATCAGCTCACAGTGTTCCAGTTGCCTCGTGTTGCTGTCAGCACTCAGTGGTGGTATGTTCTCTCTAATTTGATCATCCCAGTGGGTGTATATTGGTGTTCATTGCGGTTTTAACAAGGTATTCTCAGAGACGTGTTGCCCAACCTAAAGAGGAGATGAATCCCTGATCAGAAAATATGGTGTGAGAGGAGTATTAAGATGGTCTTTCAGGAGAAGGGAACACACGCTTATCAAGCATTTTATACATAAAGTGCAACACGAGATGTTCCACCCAACTGTGTGTTTAAGATTTCCAACCATTCTGTACCTTAAGTTTCACTTCCCATTTTGTAGAAGAAACAGACTTTAGAAACACTTAATAAATTACCCCAATTCTCACATTTATAAAGGTTTGGCTCATGTCATATTCACAGATGTGGCTGCAGGTTTCTTGTAGTATTGGCACTGACATTGAGAATTATGTTTGTTTTGCAGAAGGAGAGAGAGTGAGAAAAGACACGGGGAGTGGGGCTGGGGAGATAGGAGAAGCTAGGGGAACTTTCAAGCGTACTTTGGGATTTCAGTGGGAGAACAGGAATTGAACCTGGGTTGCTGACCCCGCTTCAGGGATGAGCTCCCTCGGCTGCGGAGGGCTTCTGAGGCCCTTCGGTTCATGTTTCACAGCAAAACACTCAGAAACTTTCTCACAGTGGAGACAGTCATTCCTGATCTCTCATTCGCTCCTCCAAAGCTATAAAAGCCACAATCTCTTTATCTGAAAAGCCTTGAGAAGAGACAGGACAGAAAGTTTCTTCCTTTTCAGATAAAACAGCTGATGCTGGGAGTTCTCTAGTAACTTGTTCAAGATCGCAGAGTGGACAGAAACAAAGCAAGAATGCAAGTTCAGGCCTCCTTCTGCTGTATAAATATTGTGAAAGGGTCACACATGATCTGTTTTCTCCAGGGAACTTTGTGGCATGTTTGGGTGCTATTATCTCATAATTCTTCTGTTTTATTAAGGCCGGTGTTGGCTACAAGAAGGCTGTAATGAGTGCAGTTTCATTAATGATAGTAGTGGTGGCTGACTTTTACTGAACGCTCCCTTTGTGACTGGCACACATCCTAATCACAAGCCTACAAGATCGGCACTGCTGCTCCGAATGAGAAGGCTGGAGCATGCAGAGGTGGAGTATCTCGCCCAAGGACACTGAAGTCAAAACATAAGCAATGCACACATTTAGCCTTATGTTTGCTACACATCCTTTCTCTTTGTGAATATGAAAGTAAACCAAGTGTGGTTTTACAGACAAGGGTTGTGAGCACTTCCGTAAGGAATCTACAGGGTCCATGAGCAGAGGGCTGTTCGGCGTTGATTTCTGACATGCGAATGTAGGAAAGCTCAGTAATAAAGCTTGCCCATTAGTGCTGAAAAACACTTGTAGAGTTGCTGCCTATCAGCTTTCATCCACTTAAGGTGGCTTTAGAATGCTGACTCCAGGACAGCAGATGGAAGAGCCACATCAGGCTGGTGCTCTTCTTCCTCCTCCCTCTCCTCCTCCTCTTTCTTCACCCTCTCCTCCTCTTCCTCCTACTCCTGTCCATCCTTTTCTTGCCCCGCCCTCTCCTCCTCCTTTTCCTCCTTCCTCCTCTTCTTGGTCCTTCTCTTGCTGCTCCTCCTCTTCCTCCTCTCTCTTCCTCCCCCACTCCTCTTGCTCCCACCCACCATCCCTTCCTTCTCCGCTTCTTGGTCCTCCTCTCCCCTTCTCTTTCTTTTTTCCTCCTCCTCCTCCTTCAATAGAAAAAGCAATACAATTAATGTGCCTATGGAAAGTGTAGTTTATTTAGCTATGAGACAAAGTCAGCCGGTCATTGATAGGGTATTATTGTTCTGGTGTTAGCTTAGCCATTCTTTTTGTTAAAAATAAAATATTTCTTCCTGTCATTCCAGCACTTTGGGAGGCCGAGGTGGGTGGATCGCCTGAGGTCAGGAGTTCAAGGCTAGTCTGGCCAACATGGCGAAACCCCATCTCTACTAAAAATACAAAAATTAGCTGGATGTGATGGCGCAGGTCTGTAATCACAGCTACTTGGGAGACTGAGGCAGGAGAATTGCATGAACCTGGGAGGTGGAGGTTGCTAATACCGATGTTCCTACTGCTGAGATTATTAACACATTTTAATATTTTCACCCTATTTGCCTAATTTTAAGTGAAGAAATCAAATGTTTCAGATTAGGTCAAAACTCTGGCACCCACCGCCAATCACTCAATTTTATCTTTATTTTTTATTTTTTTAATAGGGTCTTAAAAAAGTATTATTATACTTTAGGTTCTGGGGTAGATGTACAGATTGTGCAGGTCATATACACCATGGAATGCTATGCAGCCATTAAAAAGGATGAGTTCATGTCCTTTGCCAGGGACATGGATGAAACTGGAAACCATCATTCTCGCTTGACTTTATAAAGCAGAACTCCTGATTTTCCCCCAGAAATGTCCATCCCGCAGCCTCCTCCACTTCAGCAGAAGACACCAGCTCTGCCGATGGCTCAGCCATAAGCAGATCTGTCCTGGCTCCTCTGTTCCCTTCTGCTGCTTCCCTTATCTCTGCCTCCAGCGTTTCTCCCAGATCTGCCACCTCCCTGCCTCATCAACCCTCTCAGACTCTTCCCAGACTCCTGCCATGGCCTCAGTGGGCTCCCCAATTCTGCCCTGGCCCTCCTGGCATCTGACTTTGATTCAGCAGTTCCACTGATTTTAAAAAGACCATCATAGCAGGTCACTGCCCCACATCACATTCAGAAGCAACTCATGCATGATGGGGCCTCCTCTCCCCCAGTCTGGCTACACTGGTCTTTCACCTGCTCCTGGAGCCCCGCAAGCCCCTTCCTGCTCTGAGAGCTTCTGCCTAGAATTTGGTCCCTGGGTCTTCACAGAGTCCTTCAATCCCTTCATTCAGATCCCAGCTTGGAGGCTCGTGCTCCCAGAGAACTTCGAAACATCTGCTCTGCATCTCCCCTGCTGCTCAGCCTTCCGCTGTCCTCATGGACAATCAGCCTCACATTACACATTCACTGGTTTACCGTCTGTCTCGCCCACATTCACTACCCTGGAATAAAGCTTTATGAGTTTGTCTTTTTACCGCCGCATCCCCTTTACCTAGAACAAATACTTCATTTTTGTTAAATGGGTGAATACATCTCATTGGATTGCTTTACTCCAACAGCAGCTACTCAAAGAAGTTGATGTGCATGAAGCCTCCTTCTGATTTGCTATATTTATTACACATTTATGTGCCCATATGGATTTCGTGCAAACTGGTATGTTTGAAATTTTCACTTAAACAGTATCATGTCATATGTGACCTTTTGCAACTTGCTGCTGCTTTTCTGGTCCAAAAATGTGTTTAAGATTAATCCATGTTGATACTTGCACATTTATTTAACTGTTGCACAATGTTTTGTTGAATGAATAGATCGCAGTTTATTCATTCCTCTACTGGGTTGTAGTTTTTTCATTTTTATTTTGGAGTGGAGATGTCTCTTTAACACCCATCTGAGAATTCTTCGTTAGACCCACAGAAGAACTGCTGGGCTATAAGTTCTGTGCAACTTCAACTCTGCCACGTGTGTCAAGTTGTCCAAAACTGCTTGTACCATTTTATGAAGTATAAGAATTCCATTTTTCACATCCTAATCAATATTTCTAGTCAGCACAGTTTTTATTTTTACTTGATAGGTATCTTCTGTGTCTCATTTTTATCTTGTACTTTCCACTTCACCACGATTACCTTTTTCTCCATATGTTTATTGGTCGTGCAAGTTTCTTGTTTTCTAAATTGTTTGTATTTTGCCTACTTTTCTCTTAGGTTGTCTATTTCTTATTGTTTGAATGAGGTCTTTAAGAACTCTATATAAGACTATTTTGTAGTTTATTCACATTACAAATATCTCACAGTCTGTGGTTTTCTTTTCAGTTTATTTATGATATCTTTTTATTTACATGTTTTAATTTCATGCAATTTTTTCTTTGTATTTGATTTGTTTCTATCTATTTTCAAGAAATGCCTGCTGTATTATAAAAATGTTCTGCTATATTTTCTTTCAAAGTTTAAAGTTGGCTTTCTACAGAGTTTATTTTATTTTGGGGTATGGTATGAGATAAAAATCTAATTTTATCTTTTATACAGAGAGACACCAAAGCCAGTGCAACTTTTAAAACTTTTAAATTTATTGAATGGGTAATACATTCATACGGTTTGAAGATTGTAATAATGCTGCAAAATGCATACCAAGAAGTCTCATTCCCACCCCTGCCTCATCTGTTCTCTTCTCTCCATAAGGCAACCACTTCTTATTGATTATTCTTTCTTTTTCTGTAGGTACTAGTACTGCAAATAGAAAGATATTCTTATTTTCCCTTTCTTAAACACAAGTGGCATGCTTAGCCATACTGTTCTGCACCTTGCTTTTCTCACTTAACTATTTTTCCTGGAGCTCTTTCCGTTTGAATGCATACGGAGCTTTTCATTCTCTTTTGTAGCTAAACAGTCTTTTATTGTGTGGAGCTATCAGAATGTGTTTAACCAGTTTCCTATAAGTGAACACTTGGGTTGTCTTCAGCCCTTTTCTAGGTACTACTAACAATGCTGCAATAAATGACTTTATACACACATCATTTCTCATGGGATAAATTCTCAGAAATGGTGTCTCTGGGTTAAAGATGTATGCATATGGATTAGAAATTGTGATGAATCTTGTCAATCAGCTTCCACAGCTATTAAATCACTCTGCATTTCTATTAGGAATGCATGAGAGTACCGCCCTCCTTGTCGACTTGTCAATAACAGATTGTCAGACTTACACACTTTTGACAGGTGAGAAACTGTATCAAGGGTATTCTTTGCAGTTTCATTCATTTGTTTTCCATTTTAGGTTTTTTTCTTTTATATCGAGTTATAACTAGAATTAAGCACACCAGTCTAAACTCTGTAGTTGCATGACATTTTCCATACGTATGCATTTTATGCACATATTTACTGCTCTGGTAAAATGCAGAACATTTCTGGTGCAGAAATGGCTCTCTCATGCCTGTCTCAGTGGGTACACTCCACCAGAATAGAAGAAACCACTAATTAGATTTCTATCATCACATCTTAGTTATGCCTTATTTCGAATTTTTATTTTTATTTTTTGAGATGGAGTCTCGCTCTTTTGCCCAGGCTGGCATGCAGTGGCATGATCTCGGCTCACTGCAACCTCCACCTCCTGGGTTCAAGTGATTCTCCTGCCCCAGCCTCCTGAGTAGCTGGGATTATAGGCACTTGCCACCATGTCCAACTTTTTTTCTTGTATTTTTAGTACAGATGGGGTTTCACCATGTTGGCCAGGCTGGTCTCGAACTCCTGACCTCAGGTGATCTGCCTGTCTCTGCCTCCCAAAGTGCTGGGATTACAGGCATGAGCCACCACACCCAGCCAAATTTTATACTTATTAATATTAGGAATCATGGAGTATATTATCTTTCGTGTCAGATTTCCTTTACTCACATCATGTCTGTGGGGTCCCTCCATGTCCTGTATGTAGCAGTTGTTTATTTTCCTTCTTTGCTGTGAGATGATGCATTATATGAATATAGCACAATTCATTTAACCTTTCTTTGTTGGTGGATATCATGGCTGTTTCAAGTTTGGACCGTTATGAGTGAAGCTGCCATGAGCATTTTTGTGTATGTCTTTTTTTTTTTTTTTTTTTTGAGACGGAGTCTGGCTCTGTCGCCAGGCACCAGGCTGGAGTGCAGTGGCTCAGTCTCGCTCACTGCAACCTCCGCCTCCCCCGTTAAAGCAATTCTCCTGCCTCAGCCTCCCGAGTAGCTGGGACTACAGGCGTGCGCCACCATGCCCAGCTAATTTTTTTATTTTTAGTAGAGACGGGGTTTCACTATGTTGGCCAGGATGGTCTCGATCTCTTGACCTTGTGATCCGCCTGTCTTGGCCTCCCAAAGTGCTGGGATTACAGGTGTGAGCCACCGTGCCTGGCCTTTGTGTATGTCTTTTTGTGGATATGTGCCCATTTTTGTTGGGCATATATCCAACAAAATGTGGGTATAGCAGTAAAGAGTGGATTTAGCTGGTTATACTTAGCTTTACAGACACTGCCAAAAAGTTTTTTTGAAGTAGTTGTTGTCAAGAACTGTGAAGATCCTGAGCTTTTGCCCCAACGCATTAACATGGGAAAGTGTCATCCACAAGACTGCTGGGTCAGTGATGAAGGCAGTTTATTAGAGGCATGGTCATAGCCAGAGGATCAGTGATTTTCTTGCTTGATCGCTAGAGTATCAGTGACCTTTGTGCTTGGTCGCTGGGTCCCAGTTTCCATAGAGGGATGTGAAGTGGGTAGATGTCCAGCAAGTTGTACTCTGAGTTTAGGAAATCCACATGGCTTATGCTGGATAAAAAGCATGTCTGCGCTTTGCTCTGGAAGGAGACACTACTTCTAAGGCTGTTTGCTACACACACATCCCAGAAAAGATCCTTTTGAACAGAGGCCAGTTAAGGTCTCACTCACAAAGTATGTAGAAATGAGAGACCCACGAAGAATGTCTCCCAGAGCTGTATCAATTTACAGTCACCAATGTTCCAGTTGTGCCATATCATTTTCAACATTTGCTGTTGACAGTCTCTAATTGTAGCCATTCTGGTCGGTATGCATTGATATTTCATTGTGGTTTTAGTTTGCATCTCTGATGTGTGATGATGTTGAACACTATTTCATGTGTTTATTAACAATTTTTTTTTGATTTTATCTTATTACTTTAGATTCAGGGGGTACGTGTGCAGGTTTGTTACATGGGTACATTGAATAATGCTGGGGTTGGGCTTCTATTGAACCCATCACCCGAATAGTGAACATCGTTCCCAGTAGGTAGGTTTTCAACCCCTTTCTCCCTCCTTCTCTCCCTGCTTCCGGAGTTCCCAGTGTCTTTTGTGCTCATTAACAGTTTTGATATCCCCATTTGGAAAAATCTATTCAAGGTTTTTGAAAGCAGTTTTTAAGTGGAATTTGTACGTATTTCTTATTGATTTGTAGAAGTTCTTTTTTATATTTTGCGTATGAGCCTTTTAGAATATAAAAACAGAAGTCCTTAACTGCAATGAAGGTTATTTTTATTGTTTTATGATATGGTTACTGATTTTTCATATGCTGTTTAGTGAATCTTTTTGAGTCCCAAATTATGATGATCTTTTCTGATGCTTTCTGTAGACACTTGATTCTTTTAGCTCTTACATTTAAGTCTATGATCCATTTCAAGTGGACATTCGGTATCTTTTCTGGTGGTCTAATAGACTCAGTGCTCTGACATGAACTCTAGTGTATATGTGAGGTATGACTCAATGTTCTTTTTTTCCCTACGTCGATACCCAATTGACTATATAATTTACTGGAAAGGTTTTTCTTTTCCCACTGAATTGTGATAAAGCCTTTTATATATGACTGAATTCTATTTGCTAATATTTTCTTTAGGATATTTTGTGTTCGTATTTATAAGATACACTGGTTATGATTTTCCTTTCTTTTAATATTCTTGCCAGATTTTGCTATTTTGTCCCTATAAAATCAGTTAAATGTTTCCTTTTCTTGTTTTCTAGAGGAGTTTAAGATTGGCATTATTTATTCTCTGAACTTTTGGAAGAATTTGTCTTTGAAACCATCTAGACCTAGAAAATTGTTTTTGTAGGAAGGATTTTAATTGTAGATTTAATTTATTCAATACTTAACATGGCTTTCCTATTTCTTGTTGGGTCAGTTCAGAAAACTGTGCTTTTCAAGGAATTTGTTCATTTCATCTGAATTTGAAAATTTATTACCACAAAATTATTTATACTATCCTTTCATTTTCTTTTTAATATCTGTAGGGTTTGTAATAATGTCTTTTTTAATTCCTAATATTAGCAAAATGTTTTCTTTCTTGATTAATCACATTAGGGGTGTTTTGGCTATGTATTTCTGCATTATTAACCAATATCTTAGTGCTTCGAGTAACAATTAATTATCTCTAATGCTTCCGTGGACTGACTGGCCTGAGTTGAGTGTGGATTTTTTGTTCCCCTGGTGGTCTTGTTTGAAGTCTGGCATGGAGTTTCAAGCAGATAGCCCGTGGGGTTGGATCAACCGAGCCAGACATCCCAGGGGATGTGTGCTCGCCAGTAACCATCAGGAGCTAAGCTGGTGCTGGCTACACATGAAGTTGCTGAGTGATGTACTCTATATTAGTTACATTTCACATATTTAGAAGAATCCTAAAATAGATTTTTAAAATGCCTCAAATGGCCTATTATATCATTTTTCACTCAAAAATTTTACAATTTGATGACCTGCTGTATTGGTGAGACTACAGGGAGAGCGATCCTTTCATACAATGCTGAAAAAAAAGTGCAAAATTATTCAACATCTATGAAGGCTAATTGGCAATATATGTCACAATTATAAATGCATATGCACATGCTTTTTTTTTTAATCCAGAAATCTCACTTCTGTGAATAACTGTATTGTTGAATAGAAGGGATGTTAGTGGACATGCTTACCCTCATCCTGACTTTAAAAAGATTATATCTCACCTTTCATGATTAGATGTGCAATTAGATTGGTGCAAAAGTTAAATGCAGTTTTGCCATTGAAAGTAATGAAATTACTTATACACCAGCTTAATATTTATGCTTATTCATTATTTGAAGATAAGAACATTTTCATTTTATTTTAGTTCACTAAGAATATTGAGTGTTGAATTTTATTAAATATTTTCTGCATCTGTTGAAAGGTGATCATATAGTTTTTCTCCCTTCATCTGTTAATGTAATAAATTTCATTAGCACCTTTTCTAATAAGCTATCCTTGCTTTCCTGTGAACAACCCTGTCTGTCAATTTAAAAAAAGTGAATTGCTAGGATCTATTGCTAATGTGTAAGTTACTATGTTTGCATTTATATTCAAACGTGAAGTTTCTTTCTCCTTTTGTCCTCATCTTTTTTTAATTTTGGTGTCACTAGAATTCTAAAGGGAGTTGGGAGAGCTCTCCCACTTTTCCTAGCTGGGTTACTGCCTAAATAAAGAAGCGTATTTCACAGAACCTCCTGGCCCCCAACTAGGTAATCAAATAATGTTAACAATCTGATTAGACTGATGTTTAAGACATTTATTCATTTAATACAAAATTGTGAGGATGTTAAATACATATAAAATGTTAACCTTTGCAAAATCCACAACTATTACAACAGTGAAGCAGGGAAGCCTCATTGAAATGCATTAGACAGCCATTACTCAAAGCTTGGAATGTTTTTTGGGGGGTTGATAATCCCGCATGAATTCTCAGTTCTTCTCAACTTAGCATTGCTAGCATTGGCTTAATATGTCTATACAGCAAGATGCCTGGCATTTTGGCAAGGTCAGATGGTTTGAAAGTGAAAATGAGAGTAGTGGTCTTGGATGGAAAATTAATGGTAAATCTGGAACAGAAGCTAAGTAATTTTTTGAACAAAATTTATATTACATGGTGGTGGTGATTTTTAATTATTTGTATATCTGTGGTATAGGCATATGTTCTCTATGGTAATAATAAATCACAACCCGCATTGTTTTCTTTTTCAATACATTGTTCAAGCCATATTCTCAAAAATATTCCCTAACATTTAAGAGTGCATAAGCTATGTAAGTTCCTGTTAGACGTTTTGTCATTAACATCGGCTAGTTACAGTAGAGAAATCATCATCTTCCTAAAGCCTCAAATTGGATTGTTTTGCATTTTTAGTTTGAACTTCAGAGAAACATTAGGCCTTTACCCATTCTCTTATCCAGTGAATGAGCCATAATGAAGGTGTTCTCAAACCAATAGACACATGTGTAACATTTGATGCATCGGGTTTTGTGTTCATGTAAAAGAAGATCCTGGCAGGTTAAAGAACAAGTCTACAATCCGCATTTCTCCTTTGCATTGAAGGCAGGTCTGAAGACTATCTAGGGTAGTGACACTAATAGATTGGAGATGTTGGGGGAAAAAAGAACATCTATAATCCAGTAATTCCTTGAAAAAAGTAGAGTTGAATAGAAATGACTACTGAAAAATGTTATTATAGAAACTCTGTCACCACAAATGAGCCAGGTGTTTGTGTTCTATTCCTCACACTTTAAGAGATTAGAAGTTAATTGTATTATACCTAAGATGTTAGCAATTTGCATTTCTCTGATAATTAGTGATATGGAACATCTTTTCATATACCACTTGGCTATTTGAATGTCTTCTTTTGAGAAATGTCTATTAAAGCTCTTGGCCCATTTTTTAATTGAATTATTTTCTTAAGTGAGTTGGAGGAGTTCCTTGTATATTTCGGATATTAATTTCTTATCAGATGTACAGTTTGCAAATGTTTACTCCCAATCCATGGGCTGTCTCTTCACCGGCCAATTGTGTTCTTTGTGGTAAAGAAGTTTTATAGTTTGAAGTAATCCCCTTTGTCCATTTTTACTTTTGCTGCACGTGCTTTTTGTGTTACATTCAATAGGTCATTGCCTAGATCAATTCCATGAATTTTTTCCCCTGTGTTTTCTTTTAGGAGTTTTATACATTCAGGTTTTAGGTTTAAATCCTTAGTCCGTTTTGAGTTGATTTTTGTCTATGGTAGCCCTCAGACAGTGGCGTACCTGGTTCTTGGGCATTTGGATTTGGACTGGAACCTACACCGCAGGGTTTCCTGGGCCTCCAAGTCACAGATGGCAGATTGTGGAACTTCTCAGCCTCCATAATCATGTGAAGAAATTCCTCATGATAGTCTCTGTATCCCATTGGTCCTGTCTCTCTGGAGAACCCCAACAAAATCTGCAACTTCTTATTCCCTGTAATGAGCAACATACCATGTCCCTGACATGTGAGGTCCCAGGTGAGGTCAGTTTACATTCCATCCCCGGCTTACTGTGAATAAATAATAAACAACAAAAACTATCCAGTGTTGCAATAGAAAATACTAGTCCATATTTGTCTTATCTGTAATTTTAATGAGCATTGCTGTCTTCATTTTCTAAAGGCATGCACCAATTTATTAGAGTCATAGAGCAAGTTTACTGGCATTTTGTGACCTATTTTGTATGAAAGATGGTTTCAAAAATTTATCTTTAAAAAGCCTTATTTTTGTTTTATACCGATTTTAATTTTCACAGCCTTTTCCATAGATTTTATTACAAATTAAATCTTTCCTATTAGGAAATATTTTTGATTATTAATCACTGGGGTGTACATTGGCATGGGAGAAAGGAAAATTATAGCAAAGAAAATGTATTATCTAAAGTGCAAATAGGTATCCAGAATCTCTGCTGAAGGAAGTCAGTTCACATGGCATAGGGGCCAAAAATAGAAACAAAGGTACTTTTTCCTTCATACTTTTTATGTTAACAATCACTTGTAACCTTTTAGGAAGACTTTTTCTGTATCTTTTCCATGTCTAAAGTGCTTTCTTTGCAAAAATTAAAGTAGGTATTTTAAAAAAAAGATAACTGATACATTGTTTCCAAAGAAACATATTTCTAAGGTTTAGAAATATGAAAAAAGTTCTCTCTTTTCAGTTGTCATGAGCTTTATTATAAATCAAGGAGTAATAAGAAATGTGAATGTTTAATATTAATAAATTATAGTATTTATCAAATATTTTTATAGAATGTACTTTCATTTTACCATTTACCATTTCAAACCAATATTAATTAACCAAATAGAGTTTGTATAGGATTCTAACATCAACCCATGATCCATGTATCCCTAAGCCATAGCAATTCCAATTCTGAATATTGTTTGCTTTTTATATAATTTGGAGTTTAAAATCTACCTTTATCTTAAAGCTTATAAAATATAAAAGTGAATGAATCAATGACATAACATCTTTTTCTCTGAAGCTCATTTAGAGTTAGCAATAACTGAACTAATTTTTTTAAATGATATAATTTTATTAATATTTTTGAGTAGAAAATTGCGTGTTATCCTCACTCACCATCCTTCTTAAACTACCTGCTGGGAGTTCTGCCTCAGGTGTTAGGGATACAAGAAGGTGCAAAATAAACTTCCTAAATAATAAGAGTAATAGCTAATATCTATTAGCCCCAGTACTGGCACTAGGGCAAGGATAGTCAGGCATTTGCCTGGGGCACAAAATTTGTGTGTGTGTGGGGTGGGAGTTCATCAAAAAAATTCAGTAATCAAGATAAAGAAATCTATCTGTCCCACCCTGGTCCCCACCTACTGAGCACTTACTGTATATAAAGTCCTCTACTAAGAACTTTTTTTGCAATTTTCCTACAATTTTTTTTTTTTAATGGAGTCTGTCTCTGTCGCTCAGGCTGGAGTGCAGTGGCATGATCTCCACTGACTGCAACCTCCACCTCCCAGGTTCAAGCGATTCTCCTGCCTCAGCCTCCGGAGTAGCTGGGATCACGTGTGTGTGCCACCACGCCCAGCTAATATTTGTATTTTTAGAGGAGACGAGGTTTCATCATATTGGCCAGGCTGACCTCTTGACTTCAAGTGATCCACCCACCCCGGCCTCCCAAAGTGCTGGGATTACAGGCGTGAGCACCGCGCCCAGCCTCACAATTTTTTAAACAACTTTCTTAAGAAGTGACCCCATACAATGGTAGGCGTCACTTACAGCAAACGTCACACTGCTAGTAAGTGGTAAAACTGGAATTGATTCCCCAGTTTTATGCTGTGGATACTTTCTTTCCCTTGTAGAAGTTTAGTATCCATCCCACGTGGCAGGGATATAATCACAGCTGCCACGAAGCCATTAAAAACAATCAATGCTGAGGTGGAAGGCAGAACAAGATGGCAAAACAGAAAGCTCCACCGATCATCCCTCCAGCAAGGACACCAGTTTAACAACTGTCTACACAAGGAACACCTTCACAAGAACCAAAAACCAGAAAGGAAATCCGGACCAAACTCAGGTGATGCCTGCCCATGAAGGGAGCGTTTAAAACAGCCCCAGCCGGGAGAGAATGGCCCACCCAGCGGTCAGAACTTGAGTCTCTGTAAAATCAGTGCTGTTTCTCCTCTCAGGCAAGTCCCTGCATTCACTTTTGAAAATGGAATCTCACAGACTTTTATAATATCCACATATATCTGGCCTTTCTGGGAACTGTCCTAGAGACTGGCAAATTTTCTTTCTGTCCTTTATTCTGTTAAAAAGCCCTCCCCATCTCTTTTCCGTAGGTCTTTAGGAAACAAAACTGCCTTCTTAAACCTTTGAATGAGTTTAACTTTGTATCTTCCATTCACTCTGCACCTCACTGCCGCCCAGTCTCTAATCAGGAGGGTTATCTTAAAATAAAGGTATGTGGAGATTTGAAACAGAGTTCTAGCTGATGACTTGCTTTATTCTGTTCATCTTGAGGATGCTTGTCAAAGCAAAATTTGGGAAAAAAGATTGTTTTTCAGAAGAAAAGTGAAGCACTCTAAGTGTACAAGGAACAAAAGCACTTCTGTATTTTACTTCCCTGCAGTTGCTACATTTGAACATTATTATTGACTTTTTTCCTTTGAGGGAATGTTGCAATGAATTGAATGATTAAAGAAAACCTTTCAGTTGGTGCTGTTTTCTCCCGATAATGAGAATCAAAATTACACTCCAGAATAACAAGGTTTAAAGAAATAGATCGGCAATTTGTAGACTTTTTCATCTTTTTTTCTTAGAAAAAACCCACCTAGCAACTCTAAAATAGTAAGGCGAGATACAGAACAAAAATGACAAAGCTCCCCTCGTCCTCCGCACTCCCTGTTCACAGTATCTTGCCATCCGGGGTTATTACCTCTACTTTGTTGATGAAAAAATTAGTTTCAAAGGAGCCTTAACATTAGTTTTCATTTAAGTGATTTCTCATTCCTTTCAGGTATCACAAATCACAGAGAAAAATGCTTGAAATTACCCCTGCTCTCAAAAGCCTAGATGTATTTAACACACATTTGTTGAGTATTCACTAAGTTCTGAGTGGAGAAATCTCATATACGAACTCAGAAGTGCACAGAGCAAAAGTGAAGAGATGCATGAGGCCACCTCCCAGTCCCCGCTGGTCTCAGGCCAGCTTACCCTATGGGAGGCACCCCTTCTGCAGTTTTCATGGCTGACAGTCAAGTGCTCAGGACTAATGCTGTCTGTGCTACTATGTTCAGATACTTCCAAATATTGCTAAGAAAGGGTGTCTTTCCTACCCACTCAACCCAAATGAAATGCAGTGACATGTGAGACTGTCAGATTTTCTCAGTGTGAGGCAGAAGAAACACAGGGAATTTGCTTCTGCTTGTATTGAGTAGTCTTAGGCCATTTTAAAACCCTGATCGAACCTCAGCGTTCTCATCTGTAAAACCAAATGCTAATAATAATAATATCTGGCTATAAAATAAAACAATTATATGAAAGTGCTTATAACCTCTGAATCTTTAGGGTTCTTTTCTTTTTATTGTGAAATCTTTCTCTAAAATCAACTTCATCAAGAACACTCATGAGGGAAGGGAGGGATTTAAAAAGATATGAGTAATTTTCCAGTCAGTGGTGATTATAATATAAATAGTTAGCAAATGGAGTTTTATAATTTGAAGACAGCCTTAGGGATATTAATCCACTTCAACCTGACCAAAACCGTACAGATAAGAGAAATGCCACAGTTTTAGCCCCGTTTTGTGTGATTGAGAAATTGGGCTCTTGAAGTTCTTGTCCACGTGAGATCAGTTTATAAGTCATAACTTGTTGATTGTTCATGCCTGAGGGCTTCCTCAGGGCATGGGATGATGTGCCTGACCTCTGGCTGATATTTGACTGAAGGGTCCTGATGGAAGAGGCCTGACGGACCTATCAGATCTGTCTTGGTCTTTAATGAGCCCAAGTCTCTTGAAGGAAGAGCTGGATCTGTTTTTTAGCTGATACGAGAGTTATTCTTAAGGAATTTAAATACATGCCAAAGTGAGAAAGATGTTGACTTCATTTACTAATAATATTAGGCACTAAAAATGTCACACTTTTGATGTACAAAAAAATTTGTCATTAATCCTTTAAAATATACATCTTTCTGTGGAGTAAATTAAATGATCGAGGTTTGTGGTATTGATTTTCAATGTAGTTTATGGTGCAACCTTTACATCATTATTATGTGGACTTCAAACCACAGTATTATGAAAAGATATGCTGGTTTTATGGCTCTGGGGATATAAATTTAAACATTAATACATTTTCCGTTTTAAAAGGGCTATTTTCAAGTTATTGCCATCATAATGAAAATAAGAAGTTACTTGTTCTGAAAATGTATTTCCTGTCTTGATCACGTTCAGCTGTTTTTGTAGAGCTTTCCATTTCATTGTTAGGGTGAAGAAAACTTCATTTTCATCAGTAGGTGGAATCCGGGTGGCATTTACAAGTGTGTTTCATTGAAGTCATCTAACTATTAGCAAATAGTGATAAGAGGAAGGTAGGATGATAGTTGTACTTAACACCATGGCAAAATATAAGTGAAACACCTTCATCAGCTAGATCTTACACTCATGTTTATGAAGCTCTACAGACAATATAATTACATATCTCTTACGATTTAAGAAAACCCTCATACTACTTATGCTATATTTACACTAAAATTATACTATGTATTATACTACTTACATTGTAACTAAATGGATGGACTTTGAAACTAATTAATTTATCTTTAGTCTAGGACTTTATACAGAAAGGTCAGCTCTTAGCAGTTTCATTTAAACCATTTTCCCCCATAAATCTTCAAGACCTAATCCAAAGCACTCCCAAAACTCAGTGTTTCCAGTAATATCATTTCTCCTCTTCCTTTATAATACTTACTCTTCAGAGTGCTTTGGAAAATGTCATAGAGGACTTGCTACTCTATTTTCTGTCTTTCCTTTCATTGATTCTTCTCCACAGTCAGATAAGTACATAACAATATTAGAAGGAGTGATTTCTTATTTTTAGCTTTTAAAGGGAGCATAATGCTATTTCTGGGGGATGCCTCAGTTGCACCTTTCAGAAATGCACACTTATCCCAAAAACAACTTCCCAAGTATTTCTCATGTGTTCTTTGCAAATTTTGTAGACACATAATTTCTAGCTGACAGAAAGGGGACTCCATGGTGAAAATGGTAAGAGTCTCCTGTAGCCCACTGCACGGGAAGAGCCTGGAGTCCACACACCTTCGTGGCTGCCAGAGGACAATGCATCATTAAAGCATTTATTTCCATTTTTATTTTGTTGTTGTTGCCATTATTATGTTATTTTATAGATGAAAGTAAATTTGGGGAGAGAGGCGAGGGCAAAGTAAGCATGGGATAACAGCAGAGCTGTTGAGTGGCTTGCTGGAGCCAGGCTGCCTGGCTTGTGTCCTGTTCTGCCCCCATTAGCTGTGTGAGCACCAGCAAGGCACGGGATGTCTGGAGGCCTCCACTTCTTCATCTGTAGGTTAGTGGTAATCATGGTGCCATCTGCCCAGGGTGTCAGTGAGGATGAATGCTGGTACTTGTGCGGAGCTCAGAGTGGTGCCTGGTACAGAGGAAGCATTCCATAAAGGTTTGTTCTTACTGCTGGTTCTATCATTACTACGTCTAAGAGGAGTTATGATGAATAACTTACAGAAAAAAGATGAAATGCATTATAAATAAAAGTTTAGCTGTCATTATAACAAGGGCGCTGCTGAGGGCAACAATACATACTGCGAATGCCATGTGTAGAGAGGAAGCCCCCTTCCTTAAAGTGTTTCTTTCCCATTCTAATTGTTATCTTACAGAGAGAGCCTCACAGAAAATCGTGGTGTCACGGTGAATATTTGATAATCAACGACATCCTCCAAGGAGTAACACGTTGCTAGGCTGTGTTTGCCTTGACCCTCTGCTTCCAACCTAGCATTTTATTGGTTGAATAAGCGTCTAGATTTGTTTTAATTCTTAGGCTGATGATTCTTAACCACCGGTTTAAAAAACAAACACCATCTTATTAAGAACTGAGTGTTGATAATATTTATCCAGTGGAGAAGCCACGACGGGCCACGGCACTTTATTTATAAATACAAATACACGTAGATTGTAGAAACCAGATTATGCTGTGGCGTTTCAAGAAAGGCAGTGAACACGAGACGTTCTATTGGACCAAGAGAAATATACACTTCTTATATTATTAGGGAAATCAGATCTTTTCCTGCCCTCAAGGAAACGCCATGATTGAAGTTCAGTTTGTTGAAGTCTGTGATGGTAGAGAATTCCCTTTCTGGCATTGGGAAGGCTTGCTTCGTGTTCAGGTAAAATGCGCCCAAGCTAAAGTGAACATAGATGAACCCCATGTTAGTAATTAGTAGCCTGGTCATCCAATGTATTGTCCGCTTAGGTTCACTTTGTAAGCGTAAAAGGGACACTGATCTTAATTTTTCAGGGACAAGTAGTTTCAAGTGGGGGCAGGAGAACCAGGGAGATTCTAAATGTTTAAAAAGAATCTAGCATAGCAAACGCTTGGAAAAATGCCATGAAACCATTAAACATCTGAACTGAGTCCAGGGGGGTTTCAGATGCCAGAACCTTCCTGATCCAGGAATGGGCATAGAAACACTCTCTGATCTACTATGTGACCTAACTGAAGGGGAACCAACCACCTACATGGGAGTCAGTATTTCTAATTCCCTCTCTGGTGATTTCTGTCTGTGGATGACTCACTTGAGTTTGCGAGTCTGTGAAAATGCATTGGTTAGTAATAGAAGATATATAAAGTTTATATAGCTTGCTGGATTGTTATAAAAAGTAGCAATAAGATTATAATGATCATATAAAGTAGGTTCTTAAGCCCCTTAATTCCTTTCATTCACTGAATGGCCTTGGGCATCATTCAAGTACTTCCTCAAGTTAGTAGAAATTGTGGTTGTGTTCTTCCTCAGCATTGTGGGAAATAGCAGTAAAAGTTATTTTTACTATAAAAGTAAAGACAGAAAAAATGCAGCTCATAGGAAAAGATTTTCAGCCAGATCGTCATATGAGAATGGGAGAGAATTGAGGTCAGCAAAGAGTGTTAAAAATCCCATGATGTGAAATTTTCATTTAATGCACGGATGTAGCCTCTGACCCAGAAGGGGACAGTTATTGATGAATTCTGCCAGTGTCCATTTTTGCTGCTCCCAAAGGCAGACTTAAGGCCATTATTATGTTTATTATAACATTAAAAAGTATGGTTTCTTTTATATTCTCAAGGAGTCAAAACTTTCATTTCATTTAGAATGGAGATAATTATTTTGGAAATTTTCCATTCAAATTATTTTTAAAGCGATGACTACTTATGACTTGTAAGACATGACTTAAGAAATTAAAACAAAAATGAGAAGAGAGAGCTGATCAAAGCCAGGGGAAGTGTTTTGTCTTTCCAGTAGTTTCTGGCTGGTCAAAAGCACTTGATAAATAATGCTACTATTGTTACTATTGCCTGAATTATTCTTTTAATTCTTTCAACTGTCTCACTAAGTCCCATGGATATATCTGAATAATTCCAACATTTATTTCTCTGGTCTTTATTTCTCTGAGCTACAAACTCATATAACCAATTGCTTACTTGATGTCTTCAGGGTCGTGTGTAATAAGATATCTCATGCTAATCATAGTCAAAACAGACATGGATTTTTATCTCTTAAAATTCTCCCATCTCAGGTCTTTAACATTCATTCCTTTATTCATTTTTCCTGAAATATTTACTGAGTGTCTGCTACGTGCAAGGTGCTATTATAGACAGTGGTAACACGGCAGCATTGTAGACAGGCAGCAACCTGTGCCTTCATGGAAATTGCTTACTGATGTAGGAGACACAAAATAAACACACATGTGCCATAATGCCAAAGAGTGATAATTATGCTGATAAAAAATAAAGCCATAATAAAGTTCTCAGAGCAGTGACTATATAAGCGTTTGATATATAATGTAATAATATAACATCAAAATATCTTTGGCCTAAATTCTTCAATGGCTCTCTATAATCCGGAGGGAAAAATAATCAAAAATCTTTGTGGTTTTACATTTGGTCTTCCCTGTATTCACTGTGTTCAGGCCACACTTTCTTTCCCACATATCTTGACTTTTTTGACTTTCCTCCCTCACCACCTTCCCTCCTGCCATTTGCTCTGTCTACAATCGTGTTCTGTGTGTTTTCACACAGCGTTGCTTCCTTTTATCATTCAGGTCTTAGTTCGAATGCCACCTGCTAAGAGAAGCATTTTTGACATCGTCTCTGAAGTTACCATCCCCCATCGCTCTTGCATTTTCTCTTTCATGTTATCCTTATCGCACCTGTCATGACTGAAGAGATCTTTGTTTACTTGTTTATAGTATGTTTCCTTCCGCTATGATTTAGATATCATAAGTGACAGACCTTAACTGTGTTTGCTTATGTCTCTGAGTGCTTAGAATACTGCATAGCACGTAGTAGGCAATCAGCAGATATTGGAGCAATGAATATACTATTCCTTTTTAAAATTTGGGTGAAATTTGAGAAAGTAAAATCAAGTCCTTTCTGACGTACAACCTGGTGGAATATTATTATTCATTTTCTAGGAAATATTGACTAGTTTATACTTCACTGCAGTAGCATACCTCAAAATGCATTATCACGTTAGTCAGGGGAGGTGTCTGGGACACTCTTCGGATGTCATTTAGATGGGTTAAGGCACAGTGACTGTCTGACTCAGAAGCAATCCTTGGTGCTTAGCTTCTGAAAAATGGAGTGGCGAAATGATGAGTGGGAGAAAGTCTAATTTGCTAGTTGTGTTGCACTGTTAAAAGAGCATTGTCAAAAGAAATACTGGAATGTATTACTGGATGCACATTTTAATACATTCCAGTATTTCACTTTCAAAACATGAAAATACAGGTTGAAGACCAAATTTCATTATTAAAAAAAAAGGAGGCTGGGTGCAGTGGCTTACGCTTGTAATCCCAGCACTTTGGGAGGCCGAGGCGGGTGGATCATGAGGTCAAGAGATTGAGACCATCCTGGTCAACATGGTGAAACCCCGTCTCTACTAAAAATACAAAAAATTAGCTGGGCATGGTGGCGCGTGCCTGTAATCCCAGCTACTCAGGAGGCTGAGGCAGGAGAATTGCCTGAACCCAGGAGGTGGAGGTTGCGGTGAGCCGAGATCGTGCCATTGCACTCCAGCCTGGGTAACAAGAGTGAAACTCCGTCTCAAAAAAAAAAGGAAAAAGAACACTTTCTCAGATTAAAGGAAAAACTTCATGTAGGAAAAAAAAATGCCATTGTCATGTGTCACTGGTTATTTCCACAAATGTGTTTTATGTATGAAATTAATTAATTTGTTTTTTGAGATGGAGTCTTGCTTTGTCACCCATGATGGAGTGCAATGACATGACCTCGGTTCACTGCAATCTGTGCCTCCTAGGTTCAAGTAATTTGCCTGCCTCAGCCTCCCAAGTATCTGGGATTATAGGCTTGGGACACCATGCCAGGCTAATTTTCGTATTTGTAGTAGAGACAGGGCTTAGCCATGTTGGCCAGACTGGTCTTGAACTCCTGATCTCAAGTGATTCACTTGCCTTGGCCTCCCAAAGTTCTGAGATTACAGGGGTGAGCCACCATGCCCAGCCCCTGTTTTATGTATTAATTTTAATTCTGGAAGACATAGAAATTTCTTTGCTCAAAATTGTATTTTATTAACAATGTCGACAGAATACAAGAGGACCGTAGGTTACATAAGTACAATGATCCTTCAGAGTTTTAACTCTTAAGAATTACACTAGAGAGAGAGATCCAAGATGGCTGATGATTAGCAGCTCGGGCACGTACCTCCCAGTGAAAGCGCAAAGAACGAGAGGACGCCACACTTTCAGACGAATATTAGTTGCTCACGGACCACGAGATTCCCAGTGGAGGAGCTCCACGGGTCGCCAGGGCGACTCTTGTGGCCGGCGTGGCGGTTTTGCTGGTGCCTTAGCACGCCAGTTCTTGGTGCAGAGTCCGGATATTCCCGGGCAGAAAAGCACCATCAATCTTAACACCGCTCTTTTGGCCGGCTCAGTGGATTGCTCAGATTTCGGCGCAGGGAATCAACAAGTTGGACGTCAGAGACCCAGTTAGAAAGTCGGTAATTATAAAGACGACAGACGGACAAATATATAATGAAGGGAAGAAACCAGCGTAAAAAGGTAGAGAATACTCAAAATCAGAATGCCTCTCCCTGTACAGGGGATTGCAATTCCTCATCAGTAACGGAACAAGGCTTAATAGATTACACCGGTATTCCAATAACAGAAGCAGGTTTCCAAACGTGGGTGATAAGAAACTTCTGTGAATTAAAAGAACTTATTCTAACCCAATGCAAAGAAACTAAGAACCTTGAAAAAAGGTTTAACGAAATGTTAATGAGAATGGACAATTTAGAGAAGAATATAAGTGAATTGATGGAGCTGAAAAACACAACACGAGAACTTCGCGAAGCATGCACAAGTTTAAACAGTCGAATTGATCAAGCGGAAGGAAGGATATCAGAAGTCGAGGACCAGCTCAGTGAAATGAAACGAGAAGACAAGAATGCGGAAAAAAGGATGAAAAGGAATGAGCAAAGTCTCCAGGAAATATGGGACTATGTGAAAAGACCTAATTTACGTTTGATAGGTGTACCTGAATGTGATGAAGAGAATGAATCCAAGTTGGAAAATACTCTTCAGGATATCATTCAGGAAAATTTTCCCAACCTGGCAAGGCAGGGTAATATTCAACTCCAGGTAATACAGAGAACACCACAAAGATATTCTTCAAGAAGACCAACCCCAAGGCACATAATTGCCAGATTTATTAGGATTGAAATGAAGGAGAAAATACTAAGGGCAGCTAGAGAGAAAGTTCAGGTTACCCATAAAGGGAAACCTATCAGACTTACAGCAGATCTCTCAGCAGAAACCCTACAAGCCAGAAAAGAGTGGGGACCAATATTTAACATCCTTAAAGAAAAGAACTTTCAACCCAGAATTTCCTATCCAGCCAAACTAAGCTTTATGTGCGAAGGAAAAATTAAATCTTTTGCGAACAAACAAGTACTTAGAGAGTTCACCACCACCTGGCCTGCTTTACAAGAGCTTCTGAAAGAAGCACTATACATATAAAGGAACAACCAATATCAGCCTTTCCAAAAATATATCAAAAAGCAAAGAACTTTAACACAATAAAAAATTCACATCAACTAACGGGCAAAACAACCAGCTAGCATCAAATGCTGGTATTAAACTTACATATATTTTAATTGGATAAAAAGCCAAAACCCATCGGTATGCTGCATCCGGGCCCATCTTACATGCAACAATACACAAAGGCTCAGAGAGAAGGAGGAAGATTTACCAATTGAACAGAGAGTAAAAATAAACTAATAAACAAAAAGCAGCAGATGCAATTCTCACCTCTGATAAAGTAGACTTTAAAGCAACAAAGATCAAAAGAGGCGAGGAATGACATTACATAATGGCAAAAGGATCAATGCAACAAGAAGAGCTAACGATTCTATAGATCAACGAGATAGAAAATTAACAAGGATATTCAGAACTTGAACTCAGACCCGGAACAAGTAAACTTAATAAATATTTATAGTACTCTCCACTTCAAATACACAAAACATACATTACCACCTCACACCTATTCCAAAGGTGACTATATAATTGGAAGTAAATCACTCCTCAGTAATCGAATAGCATTTCATAGGTTTAAATTAAATATTGGTTGGCTGTTTGTTTGTTATCTTCTTCCCTTACTCCTTCCTGATTACATCATTAAGTATAATTATCAGTATAAAAGAGGTTTTCAATACCCATTACTAAATTGCATTCTAGCCTGGGCAAGAAAGCAATACTCCCATTCTCTCTCCCTCTTTCTTTTCCTTCTCCCTCCTCCCCATTCTCTCTCTCTCTTTCTCTTCCTTTTTTCTCCTTCCTATTCTCTCTCTCTTTTTCTCTAAAAAAAAAAAAAAAAAAAAAAAAAAAAGAGAATTATATGGGGAGACCCTGACTCATTTTGTTTTCCACATCTGTTCCGTTTAATTTGGACAAGAAGAAAAGTTTGATGCACAACTTAAGGAATCAAATCTCCTTTTTTTACCTGTGATTCTTAAAACTCCCAAGATTTTTCTTGCTTTTCATGAAGTTGCATGAAGGGTAACTTTCATTTTGTAATTGATTAGAACACTGTTAAAATAGTGTTTCAAAATTGTCATGCTGCAAATGAAAACACAAGAGTTTTTTTTTTCCCTCTTTAAAAAAAAAAAAAAAAAAGAAAGCAAAAAAAGTAGCAAATCTACTAATAATTAAACAAAAGAAATCAAGTAGAATGGAGCTAAGAAATATTATGCCATTTTTAAAAAAAAGTATTGCTATATGAGTGTAAAAGATGTCAGCTTTAGAGAGATCCAATAAATATTTTTGAATGAATGAATGAGGAAAGCTGGAAGGAAGAAAGGGACGGAAGAAGGGAGGAAGGAAAGAGGGAGGAAGGAAGAAAGGGAGACTCTCAAGCACCTATGTTTTTGAAATACTTTTAATCCTGGGCTTATTTAACGATGTATGATTCATAGGTGATGACACTGGCTAATTAATTAATTAGAAACAGGATCTCCTTCTATCACCCAGGCTGGAGTGCAGTGGCACAATCATGGATCACTGCAGCCTTGACCTCCCAGGCTCAAACGATCCTCCCACCTCAGCCTCCTGAGTAGCTGGGACTACGGGTGTATGCTACCATGCCTGGCTAATATTTTACTTTTTGTAGAGACTGAGTCTTGCTGTGTTGCCCAGGCTGGCTTTGAGCTCCTGGCCACAAGTGATCCTCTGGCCTCAGCCTCCCAAACTGCTGGAATTACAGGTGTGAGCCACTTGTCACTGGCTACTGATTGGTTGACTTGCCTTCTTCCCTTGGCCATTTTTAGGAAAGCCAGATGGGCAACCACACTTTTTCCAGAGTACCTTAGCTTGGGTCTTATAACAAAATACTCATAGAAATTGGGAGCACTCTGTGCTTGGGAGGCTGCTCTTCTATTAACTGGCTACACAACCCCCTTCTCCTGCAAAAAAAAAAAAAAAAAAAAAAAAAAAAGAATTACACTATGGTGTGGAGATTCTTTAAATAACTAAAAGCAGAGCTACCATTTGATCCAGCAGTCTCACCACTGGGTATCTACCCAGAAGAAAAGAAGTCATTATTTGAAAAAGATACTTGCACACTCATGTTTATAGCTGCACAATTCACAATAGCAAAATTGTGGAACCAACCCAAATGCGCATCAATCAACGAGCGGATAAAGAAACTCTGGTGTGTATGTATATATATGATGGAGTACTACTCAGCCATAAAAGGAATGGACTAACAGCATTTGCAATGACCTGGATGAGATTAGAGACTATTGTTTGAAATGAAGTAACTTAGGAATGGAAAACCAAACATCGTATGTTCTCACTGATATGTGGGAGCTGAGCTTTGAGGATGCAAAGGCATAACAATGACACAATGGACGTTGGAGACTTGGGGAAAGACTGGGGGTAGGGACGAGGGATAAAAGACAAATATGGTGCAGTGTACACTGCTTAGGTGATGGGTACACCAGGTTCTCACAAATCTCCAGCAAAGAACTTACATAACCAAACACCACCTGTACCTCAATAACTTATGGAAAAATAAAAGAATTATGGAAACATCACTGAGATCTTTGTGGGGCAGTCACTTATGTGGTCATTTTCCAAATTAGCTGTGAGTGTGGCCTTCAAAGTCCATATTTCTCCTGCTGTAGCTGTATGTAAACCGTCATATTGTCTTTCCATGCTGGGTGGAGCCAGGGGTTTATCTTTATGAAAATGTGAAGTATTTCATGAGTTTCCGAGGCTTTGGTGCATGGGTGCCCTGCTTTTGGTGTGTTTGGGTGCTCCCCGTGTTCATTGTAAAGAAACCTTGCCCTCTGTTCTCTATAGTGCATATCTTGGTAGAACATTCAAGACCTAAGAGGCAGGGAGTGAGAAATATCCAGAGAGTATTAATATATTGCGATGTAGGAGAGAGTGTAGTTGTTTTTCTAAATTCTAAGGATCACCTTTTCCAGGAAACTTCTTTGAACCCTTGTTTCCAGGGTAAATGAACATTTGCCTTTAGTAAACCGTAGCACCTCCGTCAGTCACAATGCAGGTTTGTTTCTTGGTCTGCTTTCCAAGATAACTGTCCCCAGAAGAAGCCCTTAGCATTGTGGATCACTTGAATGGGTAAGTTTTGAACTTTCAGGAAAAAAGGAATACCTTTTTCTTCTCCTACATGGTACATTTATTGTTTCTATAGTTTGGGTATTTTACCCTGACTTTGTGAGAGCTGCTATCAAGGTTTTCCTGCCCATGCAAAATAGCCTTGCTGTAAGGTCAGCTAGAATCTAACCCTGTCTCAGGATGCATCACCCAGTCTGCATCACTGAAACCCTGGGAAATCTATGGACCTGAGATACATAGCCTTCTCAACTCCCAACGCACCTCTTCATCATGGTAAGGGACCTATTTAAGGGGATTTTCAACTTAAACCAGGCCTCATGTACTGTTGATATAACTTGTGCATTCACTGTTGGGTTTGAGTTTGGTTGCTTAGGACGCTTTAAACTTTGGATCACTGATAACCTGAATCCTATTTAGCTCTGGGCTGTCACTTGCTCAGATGTTCTCACTCCTAGCAATCTGATTTGGTTCTACCTGAGGAAATGTTGCAGCCATTGCTGAATCCCAGTACCTATAAGGCACATAGTATTGCCAAGTTAATGTTTATTGTTGAATCAGCTGATTTTTTCTTCCTCACTTCCACTTCACATGGCTCAATGGGTTCTGGGCTCTGGGCTCTGTATTTTTATCAGCTTTTGGCCAGTATTTCCATGCAGATATTTCTCATATTTCTCTTCTCTTTCATCCCCTGCCTCATTTTACTTCTTTGGCTCTGGCTTCTGCAGCTACAACCTGCTGCCACCTTGTTCCTGTGGCTCACCATGAACCAGGTGGATTTAATCCAGAGCACTGATTCAGATTTTAGTAGAAAGTTCAGTCTTACTGATGGGGACCCAATTTTATCTTTGGAGATTAAGATACAGATAGTAGACAGATATTTTTCAGTATCAAGTGAAAATGAAAAAGAAGTCTTCCTATTTAAAATACTTAGGATATAAAAAGGTATAATTTCAGAAGCATTACGATCTTAATATTTAATATTCTTTCATAATTTATGCATTCTCTGTAGATGAAACTTAGGTGAGCTGATAACTTTATAGGCTAAAAAAAGATAGGTTACAAATCTAAAAATTCAAAATATGCAAAAATAAAAATAACTGTTAATGTATTTTCTGTTATAAATACTAAATAAATTATCTATTAACTAATGCTCAATTCCTATTAAGGAAGAGTTTAATATAGACTTACACTTCATTATAATTAGTTACTAAATGATCTGTTTTTCCTATTTTTAAATTTAAATCCTAGAATTGAATTATAATCTTTGCTAATTAAATTATATCTACTTGAGAATTGCATTAGAATTTGAAGGTGTAATATATCTAAAGCAATAGTTTAAATAATGCTGAAGTTGAGAAGGTAATCAATAATCACTGGATAGTGTTGTTCCTCTAATAAACAAGTAATAGCAGAGACCTGATCACATCCTCTGATTATGGACCTCAGTTTACTTGTGCAGACTGTGTGGAGGTTCCCTGTGCCCAGAACCTAGCTTTGGTGCTGATGTCCATGGTGAGTGTTCAGGCTGGGACTCTGATGAGGGACAGCCCTCACACTATGCTTTGTGCTTGACTGAGGCGATAAAGTATATGTGGTTCTCAGGAAAAGAAACACACTCTGGTCTCCTCTTACCCCTTTCTCCTGCCTTCCTCTAAGGAGTGGAGTTCTGGGGAAAAAGCTTACTTCTGATATTATGTATATTAACAATATTTGTAGGAATAGTGAGAATATTTCACCTTTATTTGTTCAACCAACAAAAATAATCACATTAGTTCTACAGAGGTGAAGAGTAACTTATAAATGTGTGTGAGAGATAGATATTGATTGATCGATTTAAGCTTACTGTTACTATTTGTGGAAGATAGAAATCTTGAGTTTCAGAGGAAATTTGATGGGAAGCAATGAAGTGATCTAAAATGCTGGTAATGTACTTAGTGTGGAAATAAATAATTTAGTAATTCTATGTTTTGTGTGATCGAATCTTCTCCAGTCTCATCCAAAGCATAGTAGCTTTTAAAGTATTAAACAAACAATGCATTATAAAACACACCGTTGAAAGTTAAACGATAAACAAATATGCTTTTATTGCCTCAATTTTCCAGAGTTAGTTGTGAAGAAAAATTGGTTGAATAACAGAGTGGAATTTGAATTGTTAAAAGGTAATGTTGAATAATGATGTGACTTTCAATACTGTTTTATACAAGCAAATGACACAGAGAGAGTGTATTAGTTTGTTCTCGTGCTGCTAATAAAGACATATCTGAGACTGAGTAATTTATAAAGAAAAGAGGTTTAATTGACTCACAGTTCAGCATGGCTGGGGAGGCCTGAGGAAACTTACAATCATGGCAAAAGGGGAAGCAAACATGTCCTTCTTCACATGGTGACGGCAAGGAGAAGTGCAGGGTGACCGCCTTTTATAAAACCATCAAATCTCATGAAACTTATTTATTATCATGAGAACGGCACAGGAAAACTCATCCCCCATGATTCAATTAACTCCCACTGGGTCCCTCCCACAACATGTAGGGATTATGGGAACTACAGTGCAAGATGAGATTTGGGTGGGGACACAGCCAAACCATATCAAAGGGACAGAGAGAGAGGGAGGAAGGGAGGGAGGGAGGGAGAGGGAGAGGAAGGGAGGGGAGGAGGGAGAGAGATAGAAAGGGGGAGAGGATTAGAGAAAGAAAGATATTAGCAGTATGTGTTGGTGTGAATAGTTTAAAAACAAAATACTTATTACCTCTTTTAATCTTTTAAGTTTTTGCTGCTTTGCACAGAGAGGAAAATGGAAGGGAAAGCATGTTACCACATTTGGGTATAAGGGACCCTCATGTCCTGCACTTCCCTTAACCAGGAAGACTATCTTGAAAGACTAGGTTTGCTGACTCCTGGGTGGCACCAGCTCACTCCATCCAGCTGCTACCTCTGCTTTTGCAGCTGCCTAGGCAGCTTCCAGCTGCTTTCTAAACTGTGACTCTTCCTTTATTTCCAGACCTTCTGTCCATAGCTGAATTCCAGGTGGAGGTTAACAATAATAGCATGAAATCATTTCATATATTGTCAGATTGCCTGGGTTCAAATCCCAGCTCTGCATATACTGGTGGGTGCTTTTGAGCAGCTTGCTGACCTCTCTATGTCTCAGTTTCCTGGTCTGTAAAATGGGGATAATACTAGCATGGTTGTCATGAGAATTAAATGAATTAACAAAAGTTTACATAGTAGTAATTCATTAAATGTTAGCTGTTATTCCTTTTTTCTCCAGATGTTCATTTGCTTCTCTTCAGGCATTCACCATCAAAGCTAGAAAGGGAATTAAAACAACTATGTAGTTAATAAACAAGCAAGGCATAATCATACATCTTCCAATTTTTGGCCAGTTCAAGAACTGGATTACTTTCCTTTCACATCTCTAGTAATGTGTTTATTGAGATTAGAACCTCCAAATCCTGCTGGTTTTGGACAGACTAGCTCGATAGAAGTCTGTGAATAGTTCTTACATCGTCTTCTCTTGTGAGTTTCTTTGGGATTTCTTTCAATCTGCAATATGGCCATTTAATTTTTCCTGCACATCTAATTTCTTCTTGGAATCAAAGGCAATGCCAAGGGACAAGGTTGTGAGCCAATGGAAATGATGAGGTAACTTTTAACACTTTGCAGAGTAACGCGTGTGGAAGGATTGTGCTGTGTTTGCTTAATAGTGCTCAGGAGAACATGCTGTAATGTGAGCAGGCTGGCTCAATTTCAAGAAAATAAGATTGGCCTCAGAATGTCATCTCTTCAGTGGCCCAAAAGTAAACCTTCACTAAAATGACAATCAGAGTGTAGGTTCAAGGATCCCTGATGGAATGTTATTGGTTCAGCTGTGATGATTGGGAGAGGGGGGTTGATAACTTAGGTGTGAGTATTAGATGCTTAGCACAGTTGTGGGTGGGAATTGAGGGTAAAGGGCTCCTAGATTTTGTTGCCCTTTTTTTTTTTGAGATGGAGTTTCATGCTGTTGCCGGGGCTGGAGTACAGTGGCACCATTCCGGCTCACTGAAACCTCTGCCTCCCAGGTTCAAATAATTCTCCTGCCTCAGTCTCCCAAGTAACTGGGATTGCAGGCACCCGCCACCACGTCCAGCTAATTTTTTGTATTTTTTAGTGGAGATGGGATTTCACCGTGTTGGCCAGGCTGGTCTCGAACTCCTGAACTCGTGATTTGCTCATCTCGACCTCCCAAAGTGCTGGGATTACGGACGTGAGCCACAGCGCTCAGCCCAATTTTGTTGCATTTCTTAAAGGAACAATGGCAGCTCTTATTTTTATCTAGTGCTTGTCCTGAATAGTGTGTGTCGGAAGGAGAAATGGCTGGCAAGGGTCTAAAAGTGAGTTCCCTGTCCCATCACAGCACAATAATGGTGCTCATGATGGGTACATTTTCCTTGTTTAATTAGATGAGTACTATAGCTGTTCCATTTCAGCTCTTATGTCATCAGCATTCCAGGTAGAGATACAGAAGAGGTAATTGGCAAAGTGACTGTTTTCATTTTTTTCTACATTGTCTAGGATCCAAGACCTTGATACAAGTTATTTTAAGTGACTTCTCAGATTCTTGAGTCTGCATCTGTAGCTGGCAAGCCCCTACCATGGTGGATGAGGTGAAGATCTTCCTTCCTACTGCCTTACTCCTCCTTCATCACTATCCTCCCATCTAATTAATTAGAAAGTATAGAAAGGAGTCTAATTATGTAATGAGTTGAACTTTATTGGATGTGAAAAGTGCATGTATAATTTTAGAATGTATTATCTTAGATGATGGACTGATCAGCTTTGAGCCAGGAAAGAGCTGAAAAGAATTGGCAGTCATAGCTGTCAGCTGAAAATGGCATAGGACAAATGAAGGTGAAATTAGTTTATTGCTGAAACAGGAAGACTCAAAAGTAACTGAGATGAGAAGGTGGGTCAGTAAAGCTCCAAAGCATCATGGAAGCTGAATAACTGGGCAGCTTCGTCTCATCAGGGAACTCTGGTTCACATGTGAGCACCCAGCTTATTTGACTGAAGGAGAGAGCTAATGTTTTCACAGTTTGTGTGAGCAAGGTCTTCTTATTGCATGTATAATTAGACACTTGCCAATATTATAGACACTACTATAGGCACTTACCAAAAGTATTTAATCAAAAGAGCTCGTTCTAGAATGGTCCTAGTAAATCACGTAGTAGAGCCTGATAAATGAGTAAAAAAAGTAATGGGAAAAGGAGTGTTCACTTTAAAGTTGTAGAATCTCCAGAAAGTTCCAGTTACAGCTGAGCTTCATCTGCATGCCAGTTGTGGAGCCAGGTGTGTTTTCTGTCCTCTCCATACTTTCCAGCCTAGGCTGTCTTGGGAGCAGACTCCTGTCATCCACTGCTTGTGTCAGGTGGCTTCTGCACCAGCTGGGGCTCCTGGAACTGACCTTTTGGTAGCTTTTTCAGCAGTGAGTACTAGAGCTCATAGCAGCGGTCCTAAAAGCAGTAGGAAGCTGGCCTCTGATCAGCAGAAAAATTTCAGAATCCATCCGTCTGAAATGCCCCTGTGCAGAGATCAAGAGTGACAGTTCATCAAAGTCTTGAGGTAACCCTGGAATTTGACCAGGTATTGTGGGTGCTGTGGAAAGTTAAGGTGTTGGAAAAACTATTTTTACTTTTGATAAGCTGTGCATCATGCATATCATACCTTTTTAAAAAGATATTTTATTAGTAGACTTTATTTTTAAGAATAGTTTTAGGCTTACAGAATAATTGAGCAGATAGTAGAAAATTCCATAAACAACACTACCCCAATAGATTTTCTCCTATGACTGACATCTTATATTAGTATGATACATTTGTTATAATTAACGAACCATTATTGATACATTATTAACTGCAATGCATGGTTTATTCAGATTTCCTTAGTTTTTTTTTTTTTTTTTTTTAAATCTGTTCCAAGACTCATTCAGGATGCCACATCACATGTTCTTGTCATGTCTCCTTAGGGTCTTCTTGGCTGTGACATTTTCTCAGATATTTCTTGTTTTTGATAACTTTGACAGCTTTGAAGAGTACTGGTATAGTTCCTTTCTTCAAATTTGTCAGATTGTTTTTTATCACTATTTGACTGGAGTTATGGGTTTTCAAGAGGAAGACCATTGTGGTAAAATGCCATTTACATGATTGCATCATATCAAGGGTTCATGCTATCAAAGTGATTTCTGACTGTTGATGTTGATCTTGATCACCCGGCTGAGTAAATGTCCATCAGATTTCTTTCCTGTAAAGTTTTTTCCCTCTTTCCTTTTGATACCATTTGGAAGAAAGTTGCTATGCACAGCACACACCTACAGAGTGGGGAAATATGGTCCTCCCACTTTAGGATGGAGTATCTCCACGGCATATCAGATTTTGATAAGATGATTTTTTCACCCCTTGCAAGGTTGAGAACACTCGAGCTAATGTAACTCAAAGCCATGCAATTTGCAGAAGCTCTGAGCAGTTGCCATGACTGATGTAGCTACCCATGGCCTTCCTCTTCTAACTTCCACTCCCTCCGGTCTTCTTACTTCTTGCCCTGACCTGTGTTACATCGCATTTTTTCTGTTTCCAGACCACTGTTATGTTTCCCAGAAACATAAGCAGATTGATGTATCTAAAATTTGATTCTTAAAAAATTCTGGATCTTTACCCACCTCCAAGAGAGTGTTTACAAAAGTTTCCCAGTTCTCCTTAAATAAGGAAATTTGATTTAATAAAGGGAAAGGTGCCTATTTTGTGACCTGCACAAACTCCACCTGATTTGGCCCTGGGCCATACAAAGTCGGTTCCTGGTAAAGCCCAAATTTCAGTTTATTTAATGAAACCCACCGCTACAGCGAACACCACCCATCAGGGTAGTCATTAGCCACATGCTGCTGTGGAGCTCTGGACATACGGCTAGTCTGAACTGAGGGCTCAGATGTGTGTTATGTATGAAATACACATTGCATTTCCAAGTGTGTCAAAAAAGTGTGTAAAATATCTTACTACTAATTTTTATATTGATTGCATGTTGAAAGATAATACATCGAATATATTAGTTTAAATAAGTGTATTATTGAAATTTTACTTCTTTCCTTTTTACTTTTTATGATGTAGCTACGAGATTATTTAAAATTACCTAAGTGTCTTGCATTGTATATGTACTGGACAGTACTGGTATAAACTACATTAGATGTCACAAAATGTTTCTATATTACTACTTTATAGCAGCTGGAAGCTGAACACCGTGCCCCTCAGACTCCCACCACACACATCACACATCTACCCTGGAAAAAATGACTTTTAAAGAGAGTCGGAATTGACTGTTTCTAATTAGGTAACAATGAGTTCATATGATAGGAGACAGTTGCCTGGGAGTTAGCAGGGGCTGAGACCAGCGGAAAAAGGATAAAAACCAGGAGGCCATCTGTTACATTCTAGGTGACCCATAAAGACTGAATTTACATGATGACTTAATTTAGATGGTATGGAAATATTCATACAAGTATTTATCTTCCAAATATCCAGAGCTATTGACAAGGTGAATAAAGGGGGATTATGTTGTTGGACAAAGCACATAGGGTTTGGGATAAATTATTTTCAGTTCTAATTGTTTTGAAAATCAGATGAAGCTAATACTGGGAGAATAGTAGGCACCACCAATATCAAAGAAATCATAAGAATCACACGAGGTAGAAAGTTTCTTCAGAATGGAAGGCTCCAAGCAGAAAAATAAAGATGTGTAAATTACTTCTAGGAAGCTATTTCATTAGCTAACCGTGATAGCAATTCCCTTTGGAATTATTAATATTGGTTCCCCAAGAGATTTTCCAGGTGTTGACCAGGCTTAGTTGTGGAAAGGAGAATGGAGATTATCTGTGTGGTGCACTGGGATTTTTAATTGAGATTGAAAGTTTCCCAGACTACTTACCATTCCAAAGAGACACAATGTGATGCCACCACACCGAAGACAAATGGCCAGATAATGGTCAAATTGCCAACCACAGCAAAGGTTTTGAGAGTATTGAAAGAGGACTGAAAATCAGAATTATTTGATTCTTCATTCACTTTAGCTGTCATGGAATTTTTGTCTTTCCTTTAGCTTTACTGAAATATCATTTATATAAAATAAAATGTTTCCACTTTAAGTCTACAGTTGGGTGAATTTTGAAAAATAGGTCTATTTACTTCACTACCACCTCATATCAAGATGGAGAACATTTCTATCAGTTCAAAAAAATTACCCAGGACCCCTTGAAAACACTCCTGTAACCCACATTCTATGGCATCAATGATCTGATTCATAAAGTTTTGATTCATTTTGGTTTTTCTGCAACTTCATATAAATGGAATCATGTACTTTTCTGGTGTCTGGCTTCTTTTGTTCAAGATTGTATTTTTGAGATTCATCCATGCTGTAATGTGTATCAATAGTTAATACCTTTTTGTTGCTAAATAATATTCCATTGTGTGGTTAAACAACATTTTATTTATTCTTTACTAATGGACATTTGCGTTGTTTACAATTTGAGGCTATGATAAATCTTCACTTGCAGGTTTGTGTGGACCTAGGTTTTAAGTCAATTATGTTAATACATAGGAGCAGGATTTCTGGATTTTATGGTAAGATTACATTTAGTTTTGCAAGAAGCTGCCAAACTGTCTTCCAACACTACTGTACCATTTTGAATTTTCACCAGCAGTGAATGAGAGTTTCTTTTGCTCTACATCCCTGCCAGCACTTGGTACTGACAGTTTTAAAAAATAACTCAGTCATTCTAACAGGAATGTAGTGGTATTATGTTGTTGTTTTAATTTGCAAACAACATTAATTTCTGAATGACAAAATATGTTGCTAATGTTTTCTTACGATTACTAACAATCTGTATATTTTTGTTTTAATGTTTTCAGTGTAACATGTAATTCCTCTAGTAATTTTTATTTTATTTTATATTTTATTAATCATAGTTTTGAGTTATTTTCTTTGACATGCATCAGAATTTTCTGAAGATATTATTTAAAATGTAAATTCCCATCTGGAGATTTGAATCCAGTCAGTGAGGGCACAGCATATGGAATTTGGATAAATTTGGAATTTGGATAAGTTTCCATGAAGTTATGGTGTCAGTTTTGCCTTATATCACCCTGCTCTTGACTGTAGTAATAGTCATTAAGTGAAGATTTAATTACTTCTATTTTGCTTTTCTTTTTCATCCTATCCATCTTGAGATTGCAAGATGACTGAAAAGTTATGTTATTTCATTATTGTCTTAGTCCATTTTGTGGTGTTGTGATAGAATACTGAGACTGGGCCATTTATAATGAACAGACTTTTATTGGCTCACAGTTCTGGGGGTTGGAATTCTAATATCAAGATGCTGGCATCAGGCGAGGTCCTTTTTGCTGCCTCTTCCCATGGTGGAAGGCAAGAGCATGGAGCAAGAGGAGGCTGAGCTTGGCTTTTTAATAAGGGCAGCACAGGATCCCATGTGGCCTAATTACTTTTGAAAGGTCCCCTTAATCCTGTTACAATGGCAATTAAATTTCAACATGAGTTTTGGAAAGGACAAATATTTAACTAGCAATTACTGTTTTCTATTGGGGAACCAAATCATTAAATTAGTCTGAAGTCTAATAAATAGCGGGACATTTCCTGGAGGCAGAACAGCCCCCAAAGATGTCCATGGACTTACCCCTTTGCCCTAGGGAAAGCTGATTTCATGACCACATAATCTTCCCCTCAAACTTCAGGAGCATGAAAAGACCAGAGTGTTCAGTCTTACAAAAAGACTTTGAAAAGATAAGAGGGTGACTCACAGGTCTCTTCAATCAAACCAGAGAGCCTGGGGAAACTTAAAGATGTTGCTCTTCAACTGCCTCAGGAAAAGGCAAGAATAGAGGTATTATCTCAAAATGATTCATGAACATGGACTTCTTTCTAATGAAGGGGATCTCTGTGAATTTCATGCAAAGCTTAAAAGGTTCTTGAGAAGCTTTTTGATCAGCAGAAACATTGCCAGAATGTACTGAAAGGTACAGAGAAAATATGAAATGAAAGAAAACGGTGGATTCCAAAGTTCTGCTACAGGGAAGCAGGTTGACAAAACCACTTAGCCGATGATATGGGGACTTTGGAGCTGAGGAGATTTAGATGAGATTTTGGACATCAAATTTATGCTATAAAGGGGTGAGACCTTTGGGGACCTTAGGTATTTAATACCTTGGAAGGACATGAGTCTTTGTGTCCAGAGGGTGGATTCAGGTTGACAGGATGACCTTCTGAAGATGATCACACTCTAATCTCAAGGCCCTGTGCATACATTGTGCTTCATGGCAAAAAGGACTTTGCAGATGTAATAAAGGCTGTAAAATAGGGAGAGTATCCTGCTTTCTCCAGGTGGTTATAACCTAATCACATAAACTTTGGAGTCAGAGAGATGACAGAGAGGGGAAATTGGGACTTGATGTGTCAGAGGTCTTTGTCCTACCACTGCTAGAGAGCGCCACATCCTCTAGGAGCAAACATGGACCCCTGGCTGACAGCTGGCAAGGAACTAGGATCCTCGGTCCTACAGCTGCAAGAAACTGAATTTGGCCAGCAGCACAACTGAGCTTGGAATCTGATTCTTATTCAAAGTCTCAACATGGTGAGACCTTTAGGCAAATACTCAGCTAAACTTGACCAGACTTCTGACCCATAGAAGCCAGGAGATAAGAAATTTGCACTATTTTAAGTTGCCAGATTTGTAGCTCATTTGAAACAGCAGTAAAAACGAATACTCACAGGATGAAGTGGATGCTGTTATGGAAGGTGGATCAAGGACAAGAGAGCAAGCCTAACGCCGACAGGGGACACACACCGGGGGTGGATGCTCACGTGCAGAGGAATGAGGCACAGGATCATTGAGGGAGAGATGGGCTAGAGAGGAAGAAGTAGAGGACAAGGAGGAGGATTTGATGATTAATACTTGAGGTAAACAATTATTAAGAGAATCCCTGTATGATGTACAGAAGGTGATGAATGAGTGCCTGTGCCTTTTGATCGGAGGGGGAGAATCTTGGGATGACCTTTATTAAATAATGACCTGTATCCTGTATAAACACGAGCTTCATGCTATGTATAAGACAATGAGATTCTTATTTGTTGAACTGGAAAGGAAAGGAAGTCAGTATATCAACAGGGACATGATTTTTCTCATCTAAGCCTGAAGACCTTAATAATTCACATAGATAATACAGGTAATTTCACAGGTTGGGTTAAGCGTTCTTTAGTAATAAGGGCAATTTTTATGTCCATTGATTCTTGTCATTGTAGGATGGGAATAGGCTCTGGGAAATCTGGTGTCTCAAATAATCTAAAGTGGACTTAGTTTTGAATCTTTCTCATTTTCCTATTCCATTCCTCTAGTGTTGTTTGGGTTGCAGTGAGGTTTTATGGCAGTAACTTATCAAAAATATTACATTAATCCTCAATCATCTTGTCCTTCCTAGTGACTTATTCCATAAACTCTTAAATCAGCTGAAAATGTGACTTTTGACATCGTTCTAATCCAATTCCCCCAAATAATAAATAAAGGAGGAGTCTTCAAATAGAGTGTGAGGACTACCATTATAAATCCAGCCAGTTGTGGTAGGATCTGTGATTAACTGCTTGGTACCAGGTAGATCTCTTGGGATTGCCATTGTACGCAAGCTGAAGTGATTTCTCACAACTGCTGAACATTTATCCGCATAGATAGACGTGTTGATTCATCAATCCTGAGAAGGTTAAAGGGGATATTACTCAAAATTTGGCATGGAGGGCAAAATTTCAATAGTCAGTTATGCCACTGCATTTCAAGGCTTTCAAAGTGAGAGGTGATAGTTATTTCAAGGTTGATACCAAATCTTCTCTGCGCAGCCTCTCCTCCTCAGCCTTTCCAAAAATTACTATTATTATGCAATCCGGTTCATCTTCTGGCCCATCTTTTCTATTTCCCAATTTCTACAAACGAGTCTATAATTTGTCCACATAAATACAAGCCCTGGTGGTTGTTGTCATTTAGTGGTTCTCTGAGAATTAAATCCCTGTTTGAAATGGAAATAACATGTCTTCATCTGCTTATATGCCTTTTGGTTATTTTTGACCACATTAACATCACTGAAATGTCTGCACATAATCGATTGCAGATGTTCTTCTCATGCCAGGAATAAATTACAATGGCTATTAGGGCAACAGTCATTTTGCCGCGCTCTTTTTAGAAGAGAAGTTCTTGATTGGGGAATAGCAGCGTCTTATGGACTCAGAGTTACTTCTTGACCTTTAGGGAGGCTGCAGTTAGAGGACCCCATGCCATGCCCCGTGGTTTAAATGGACAATGGCTTTATTGATATATATTATGTATATCCTCCAGGTTGAGTACATGTCTATAAACTGTGTTTTGAGGTTTTCTTAGAACTTCTCTCATGTTAAATCTTCACTGCTCTCTCTGGTTTCTGAAAGGCCACTGTGAGCTCTCTCTTTTGCTTGAGGGTTTTTCCCTGGTTAGAATCCCAGCTACTCGGGAGGCTGAGGCAGGAGAATTGCCTGAACCCAGGAGGCGGAGGTTGCGGTGAGCCGAGATCGTGCCATTGCACTCCAGCCTGGGTAACGAGTGAAACTCCGCCTCAAAAAAAAAAAAAAAAAAAAAAAGAATGCAAACACTCATGGCTGTGTTAATGCATGTAACTTTCCTCACTGCCTAGTCTTACTATGCATTACATTAAGGAGATTGAATTCATCAGATCGTCTCTGAAAACAAGTTTTGACAATGAAGAGGTTGCAAAGCAGAGGTTGTTGGCTGGTGGAGCAGGGGCACCTCTGTCCTGAAAAATCATGCCAGGGATGGGGAGTTGAAGGCAGTCCTCATGGATTTGATTATTTTTCTTGGGGTTAACTCTGCCCTGAAAATGAATATTTTGCTTTCCTCTGAAGTTTACACTTTGCTTTATACAGCTTAATTTATAGGATATTATAAATGAATGAGTGGATGAGTGAATGACTGTCTTCACAGGCACCAGCTAGAGATGTTAAGGATTACCCTGATGGAATTTTTTATCGTTTTTCTTGGAATGCAAGAAGACCTCTCTATTAATGAACCCCTCTCTAATATAATAGGTCAAGAGAGATAGTTGGGGCCTTGTAAGATATGTTTCCAAAGCTCAAGCTTGGGCTAAACCATCCTCTTTCTTCTCTTTTACGGTTGGTTTTTATTTGTATCTATTGTAGTTACTGCACAGCAGAATAGCTGCTGTTTGTCCTTAACCTGATCTCTCTTTTTGGCTTCTCCTGCTTACTGCTGATCTTTTCTTCCACAACACTGGGTGTGTGAGCTATGACAGGCTTTAGTGCTGTACCCAGAACAGGGCATCTACCTTTATTTCCAGACTACAATTTATAACTTGAGCTAAATAGATGCCTAGATTTTCTCAATGGGAATATACAGGTGAGGCTTTGCACATCTACTTTTCTGAACCAGAAAGAACCAATCACATGTGATTAGAATTTTTCAGCTAACTTTTTACTTTTATAAATAGAGATTTCCTTCCACCATATACACTCTCTTAAATTATATCCAGAGAATTGCTTTATATTGGTAATGATTTAGAACTTGTAAAGATTACAATAAATATTTAGAACCATAAAGTTCTAAAAACCGTAGAAACTATAAAGTTGATGTTTATAGTTTTTAGAACTATAGAATATAGACATTGCTATGAAAGATTATCAGGCCTCTAAGAGACATCACAGATATAGATTATCTTTTAAATCATTAAATTTTGATAAAGCTTATGAATACAAAAATAGTATTGGGTATTTTCCTTGTAAATTGATACATAGAGAAAGTTCGCCAGACTAACAACTACCATGACGTGGGTACTATATATTTTTCTCTCTCTCTTTCCTGTTTTGCCTTGGATCATAAAAAGGAATATTTGGGCTTCTTTGGGAAGTGCTGAGGAGACCTCCAATGCTTCTTTTCTCCATCGCCTCCCTGTTTTTTCCTTATCAGACAATGAGTGACTGATTGAGTTGTTGGTGCACTGTGCCTGTGGAGGCCAAAGCAGCTCCATCTTGGACGCTAACCTACCACGTCGTCTTTTGATTAGCCCCAGTTCCAGGGATTCCTTTAACGTTTCCAATTTATTGTTCCATGTGTAAGAAAAGGTAGTTACTGTAAATCCTGCCCATAGGCCAAAACAACCTTGATGCTACCGTAAATCCTGCCTTGGAGCCATTGACTCTCACATCTCTTCTGAGTCACTACACCCTTTCCTGTGGTATGTACACCCTGGGTCAGGGGGGATAATAGTGCAGGGATCCAACATCTTGATTTGCTGCCATCTGAGACATAAAGTGGCTGCTGTTTGTAAGTTCCTATTAAATGTTTCTTTCTGAGACATTGAATTTTTTAGCCTCTTTCTTTGGCCTCCTTGGACTTTGGGGATAGGTTTCCGTAGACCTGCCCACCACAGAGCTGTGCCCCTCTCTTTCCTGTGGAGCCTACCTGCATGATGAAGTTGTCTCGTTTCCTTTCCATATGCCCCACAGGGCTGACCCTACACCCATAGGCACTCCCCACGTGCCTTCTATGCCTGAGATGGTGAGTTCACGTCCAGTGTAGTGGCCAATATCCATTTTGGCATCTGAGCTGAGATTTATTCTCCAATCCAGCATCGACAAAAATAAAGCAGACCTTTTGTTCCCCAATTCCTACATCAATTCCTTAATTGTTTCCCAACTTGAGAAAAGGTCATCACAGTTCAAACTCCAACAAGAACATTTAGACTATTTGAAGAGTTCCTGCAGAAAGAAGAGTTGGCCGAACTTGCCCCAGTGATGGGACATTGCTGACAACCCAAAGGCAACGTGGGGTGTTGAGATGCAGCCTAGGCAAAGGGCCAAGTCTCCAGGGGCAGACATGCATTGATCGTGCTGGTACAGATTAATGGTTAAAATGAGAATGCCAATTTCCTTTCTTTCGAAGGTAACTATTCCTGTGAAGATGACTGGAAGTCTTTTTTGGTTGGTTTACACATTCTCTCACTTTAGGCAGAGCCCCTTAAGAGGCCACACTGGAATTCAGAGGCTGCTTGGTGAGAAAAGAGTGAGGGTAAGAAGATTTGATTCAATTGTTCCAAAGGCATGAGTTGTCAAGCTGATGTCTCCATCTCTGCCCCGAGATCCCTGAGGGTAAACTTCTCAGGTGAGGTAGTGATTCTGGACGAGCACAGAGGCACCCTGACTGTCTTATCATTCTGACTCTCCTTTTTGCTATCACTCTACAGTGATAATTCATCTCAGATGGCCAGACCGTTGTGGCATACATGCTATTTTCCCAATCAGCGTAGTCCAGATTTGGCCAGGGGACTTTGTACCCTTTTCCAGCCACTGTGTAGGTCTGCTCTGAGCCAGTCATCAGAGGGTGAAGCTGAATCTGCAAGGGCTCACCTTCACACCCTCACACCAGGATGCCCTTTCTACTTTTGTGCATGTCGCTCCTGCTACCCTTTAATTCTCAGCAGCAGTCTCTTGCAGCTCTTTGAAGGAATACTGCCACATGAATAGAGTTCTGGCAGATACAGATAATTTAATTACACCTGCCTCAACCAAGGATTGATGTGCATGGAGGTATCTCTATGCCAGATTCCCTGCCCCAAGGGTGATGAGTCGCAGACGTGAGGAGCTCTGTCTTCAGGGGTGAGGAGCTCTGTCTTCAGGGCTTCTTTGCTACTGAGCCAAGGTCGCCCTTCAAGGGAATTTCTTGCCATCGCATCACTGCTAGGCCTGCCTTTCTTCTTGGTCTAATATTTCCTTCTCTACTCTCAACTGATTCTTCCTGGGCACACGTTCTAATAAATTACTTTTATGTAAATCAAAAATCAAGTTCTGATTTTGGGGGGACCAACCTAAGCCAGACAGTAACGATGTTACTTTCTTTCCTTTCTTTTCTTTTCCTTTCTTTTCTTTTTTTTCTTCCTTCCTTCCTTCCTTCCTTCCTTCCTTCCTTCCTTCCTTCCTTCCTTCCTTCCTTTCTTTCTTCTTTCTTTCTCTTTCTCTCTTTCTTTTTTTTTTTTTTGATGGAGTCTTGCTCTGCCGCCCAGGCTGGAGGGCAACGGTGTGATCTCGGCTTACTGCAACCTTTACTTCCTGGTTCAAGTGTTCCCCCTGCCTCAGCCTCCCAAGTAGGTGAGACTAAAAATATAAAAATTAGCCAGATGCAGCATACACCACATCTGGCTAATTTTTATATTTTTAGCAGAGATGGAGTTTCACCATGTTGACAAGGCTGGTCTTGAACTCCTGGCCTCAAGCGATCCACCCACCTTGGCCTACTGAAATGCTGGAATTACAGTTGTTGGCCTCTGTGCCCAGCCCCATGTTTCTTTATAATAAGATTTTTCATGTTTGCAGTGGAGGGATCCCTTGAGTTTCTCTCATGTGCCTAAATATCATCTGCAAGCTCTTAGGATTAGTAACCCAAAATCTGAAACATTCATCTGATTAACCTGGTGCCTTTGTGTGGTTAACTAGAGTTTGAAAGAGCATTAAAGCTTAACATGTAATGTGGAAACAAGGCAGATGTGGGAAAAGAACCTCAGAGCTAGGGAGGGGATTCTCATTTCTGCTCTGCCAGGTTCTCCTAGTGAGACCCTGGCAGGTGGGTTAATCTCTGAGTGGCCATTCATTCAAATAAAAATGACAGGATTGGATTGAAAATTTTTAAGCTCTCATTTAAAGTAAGACTTTAGAACCAATGTTTGAACATCAAGAGCAAATTTTACAGCCACGCAGGGAACCCAACCCGGTGCAGCTGGTTGGCCCTGATGGAAGGGGATCAGGAATGGAGCAGTGGTATGTAGAGCTAGAAACCAGTGTCTCTGTAGGAGTCAGAATTCTTCAGAGAAACAGAAGCAGCAGAATGGGTGTGTTTATACAAACACACACAGAGAGATTTATTTTAAGAAATTGACTTACATGATTATGGGGCCTGGCAAATCCAAAATCCAGCTAACTAGAAGGCAGGAGACTTAGGAAGAGTTGGTGTTGCAGCTCTAGTCTGAAGACTGTCTGCTGGCAGAATTTCTTCTTCCTCAGAGGACCTCTGTCTTTCTCTCTTAAGACCTTCAACTGATTGGATGAAGGTAATCTGAAATTACCTTCATCAAATTGTACTGAATTAAATGTTCATTTTATTAAAAAAAATAAATTCGCAACAGTATCCAGAGTGGTGATTGGCCAAGTATCTGAGACTATGGCCTAGCCAAGCTGACAAATCAAATTGCCATCATAATGGAAACGCTGGGGAATCAAAATCTGTGTGTCTCTGTGTGGTTGACAGGCAGTATCTAGGCTAGTCCATTGGGCCCAGGGTGAGCACTGGGGTTCAGGGGAGGCATCTGAGATGTGTGTATGTGCTGTGCTCAGCTTGGGCTGAGAGGCCTGTGCCATTCAATGCTATGGCAGGCTGGGCAGTTGGACTGGCATTCTTCAGTGTCAACCCTGACATTCTATGGTTGTAGAAATTGTTAGAGATTTACATATTAAAACTAAATATAAAAAAGAGAAACAATATCAAGATAAAGTAGGTTTAACAATGGCACTTAGCAATGCTAAAGTTTTTATAATTTGATGTTTGTTTCATTCACTTGCCATTAATTCCATTAGAATTTTAAAAAATTGTTTATCACTAGAGAAGATTATTACACAGGAGAAAACTGCTTTGAGAATGGGTTATGGGTCAAGTATTGGTGTGGTTATTTAGTAGACACAGTTTAAGACCTTTTAGGTCGGTAATACAATGCTTAGGTCAAAATGTTGCATGATAAGTAAGCAGCTGCAGGTGTGCTGGGCCAGAAAACATTGTCAGCTATTGAATTTTATTTTTATTATGACATCTCCATTTCCATCCGGGCTTCTTTTTTTTGCTACCACGTCAAATTTCCGTTTTTCCCCTCCTTCTCCTTTCCTCTTTCTTCCTCTTAACCCATGCGTCCAGTTGCCTCATTCCGTCTCTCGTCTCTTCAATCCCTTTTCTTTCATCTCATGTTTCTTTAATCCCACATTTCCCATCTTCCAGCATTTTTGAAAATTGGTATGATACGGTTTGGATCTGTGTTCCCACTCCAATCTCATGTCAAATTGTAATTCCTGATGCTGGGTGTGGGGCCTGCTAGAGGGTGATTGGATCAGGGGCAGTTTCTAATGGTTTAGCACCATTTCCTGGTGCTGTTCTTGTGGTAGTGTTCCCCTGAGATGTGAGTATTTGAAAGTGTACAGCATCTCCCCTCTCTCTTCCTCCTGCTTTGGCTATGTAGACATGCCTGCTTCTCCTTCCCCTTCAGCCATGATTTTAAGTTTCCTGAGGCCTCCCCAGCCATGCTTCCTGTCCAGCCTGGAGAACCATGAGCCAATTAAATCGATTTTCTTTATAAATTATCCAATCTCAAGCATTTCTTTATAGCAGTGTGAGAATGAACTAATACCTGGTCTTCGTGCCATCTGTACCAGAGTCTCCTAGGAAGCACGTTAAAAATGTAGATTTCTATACTTTAATACCCCACAGTTAATAAACTCTCTTCTCTTTTCCTTTTTTCTTTTGAAGGCTCTGTATTTACCTGCTTGTCCCATTTCCTCCAAAATATGGTGATACTTTGTTTGAAGGTGACAATGGCCTAATGTTTTCTTTTGGAAGGGTTGTAGTCTCAAGAACTGACAAATGGCGTTAAGTCCTTGGAAGGAGGTTGTGAGTTTAGGCTCCTCTGGCTCTGCCCATGGCTGACCTGGTCCTGCCAGCACTGCCCCTGCCTAGAAGAGAATGGCAGCACTCCTGATTCCTCATTCAGTTACTCTAGTCATAGTTAAAAGTAGAGAGGGGATAAAATAGTAACTGTATATTGAGGCAAGAACCTTGGTAGATGTTTTTAGAATACAGATTAAAATACACATTTGGATTTCTCATTTTGAAATATATTTGATTATGTTATGCCTCCCTGACATAGCTATTATTCCTTTATCTCATAACATATATTTTTCACATCTTAAACAGATAGACACATTAAAAAGATGATAATAACAAGATCGCATATATAATACACTGTTTATTACCTTTACATCATTTCATTTAAAGCCTTTATTTTGCTCTATTACTGAGGGCAATCTCAAGAATAATTGCATGACTACCAAAGTATTTTAATTTATATTAAAACAAGTAAACAATAGCAAATGATTCTCAATTAACATATTTTCCATGTTTGGAGTCACATAGATTTCTGACTGAAAGGAGAGAGCTTAGTAAACTTTATGGTTTGTGTGTGTGTGTGTGTGTGTGTGTAAAGCTGAAATATGAATTACTTTGTTATTACTTTATGCAGCAAAGCTTGAAAAGCTATATTGAACTAGCTGCAGTGAATCCATCTCTGTATTTCTCTCTCAATACCACTTTTTTTTTTAGTGCTTTTTCCAGGCCATAGTGTGGCATTGCTGTTACGTGAATTAGAGGTACATGGGAGATTTAGGATTAAAAATAGTCCCTTCTAAAAAATGTATATTGTGATCTAAAGTACAAATCTGATTATATCCTAGACTTTCAAATAAAATGCATGATTAAAAGCTATTTGTCAAGAGTCTGAAATCCCCACAGAGGAACACAAATCTAAGCTGTGAACTTTAGATATTGTCACTCATTTGGTTACAGTGTTGTTCTGCACCTGTGATGGGAGATCTAGCCTTCACTCGGCAGAAGTCATGCTTTTCACACATCAGAGATATAAAGAGTCAGGGCTACTATATAATGGGAGTGGAGAATGGAATTATTGTTGAAGAAAAGAGCCCTTTTAAAACAAATTCCAGCAAAGCTAGGCCCAAATTATTCATACAGGTTTAAAGGTCAGTCAGAAATTTTCTGGATGTTCTTTATGGAAACATCCACTAGATAAATATTATGTATTTTTTATTTTGATGGCAACAAGCTGGCCTGGGAACAGGTGTTACTTAAGGAATTTTTCCTTTAGCACTGATTAATAAAATGACTTACAGCCCTGAACCTTTGAGTATTTAGAGTTAATCAATATTTACAACAAGAAGACCATGTGTTTGCTGCTTTAGGAGAAGAAAAAGGTACTAAGATATAATTAATAACAAATTTTATACTGGCTTAAAAATACAAAACTAAATAATAATTATGTTGCCTTAAGATTTCGATGTGGTACAGTATAGATATTTTTCATCTTTCCTTTTCTCAAAAATCATTCCAAAATGCAAGAAGAAGAAACAGAGGGCTGGGCGCAGTGGCTCACGCATGTAATCCCCGCACTTTGGAAGGCCAAGGAGGTGGACCACTTGAGGCCACAAGTTTGAGACCAGCCTGGCCAACATAGCGAAACCCCATCTCTACTAAAAAAAATACAAAACAAAACAAAAAAATATAAAACAACAAAAATAAAAACAGGTGTGGTGCTGCATGCCTGTAATTTCAGCTACTTGGGAGGCTGAAGCACAAGAATCGCTTGAAACCAGGAGACAGAGGCTGCAGTGAGCCAAGATTGTGCCACTGCACTCTAGCCTGGGAAACAAGAATGAGACTCTGAAAAGGAAGGAGAGAAGGAGGGAAAGAAGGAAGTAAGGAGAAAACACAGAATCTACCATAAGTGAAAGTTAAAAGAACTGTACATGTCAGGTGGCAGTGTGGGTGGGTGTTATGATAACAAGCTGGTTGTCATCCCAGCCTTGGAAAGAGGCACATGACAAGCAGGGTCATAGAGGGTGTGGTGATCCTGCCAGGCATCTCAGGCACAGCTGTGGGTTGGTGAGAAGAACTGAATGACAATAGGGGCATTAAGTACCGTGGTCTGCATTTTCTTTCTTCACCCACTGCCAGAAAACAGTCAGATGATGCTTCCCTAGGTAAGAGGTAGGAAGGTCCTCCTCTGGAGAGGATGAAACATCCCAGAGAAAAGACGTAGATATTGACGACTTGTCCCTAATAAAAGTCACTTCTGTGTGCCACATACTTGTTTGCTGACCTACAACTAACTCTGCCTGCCCCAGCAACTTCAATTCAGCGTGTTGGTGCTTCATCTTTAAGTATAGAAAGAAAACAGGGATTATTAGATATGCAAGGGGTGATGGAAGAAAAAGTCAAATCAAAAACCAAATCAACAAAAAATGAAACTCAGAGAACATTGTGAGATGAACAATTCTCAGAAAGATCATAATTAATGCCCTTGGAAAGATGAAAAAGATAATCCATTCATGAAGAAAGAAGAGGATGTTTTTTAAACATTCAAACAACAAAGGAAAGCTCTTATAAATAAAAATATGGAAAAGCCTAAATGTAATATTCAACAGAAGGATTCAGGTTTTAGAATAAAAAGAAATAGAGACATTGGGGACCAAAGATAAGAGAACTGGAGGCTCCATCCAGGTGGTCCAAATACCTAAGAGTAGGAGCTCCAGAAAGAGTAAACAGAAAATACAAAAAATTACCAAACAAGTAATATAATATTTCTTAGAATCAAAGACAGCTTATTTTCATAATGAAATAACTCAATAAATGTCCAGCACAAGGAGCAAAAGAGCCACCGTAGGTCATATCAATATATATTTCAGAACAATGATTAGAAAAAGTTGGCCGGGCGCGGTGGCTCAAGCCTGTAATCCCAGCACTTTGGGAGGCCGAGGCGGGTGGATCACGAGGTCAAGAGATCGAGACCATCCTGGTCAACATGGTGAAACCCCGTCTCTACTAATACAAAAAAAAAAAAAAAATTAGCTGGGCACGGTGGCGCGTGCCTGTAATCCCAGCTACTCAGGAGGCTGAGGCAGGAGAATTGCCTGAACCCAGGAGGCGGAGATTGCGGTGAGCCGAGATCGCGCCATTGCGCTCCAGCCTGGGTATCAAGAGCAAAACTCCGTCTCAAAAAAAAAAAAAAAAAAAAAAAAAAAAAAGTTCTGAAAAACTTCCAGAGGAGAGAGACAGGTCAAAAAGCCTGGAAATGAAAGACATCTGATTTCTTAAAAGTAACACTGGAATCTAGAAGATAAAGGAAGAACAGTTTCAAAATTTTGATCTTCAACTTCAACTTCTAAACTTAAATAAATTGTCATTCAGGACTGAGGATGGAATAAAGAAACGTTGAGGTGGAAAAAATGTCAGTAATTTACTTTTCGTGCATCTTTTCTCAGGAAGCTGCTGGAAGACATATTTCAACCAAATGAAGGGTGGAAAATCTAAGAAAGAGATAGACATGTGCTCTAGGGAACAGAGAATATAACATAGAAGAGATGGAAATGGACTTGTTAATGAGAGCAAAGCAAATTTCAGGTCAACAGCCGTGCAGCTGCCTAGAAAGCAGCCAGTCCAGACTGAAGTAAATGGGAAAGTGGAAAGCAAATGGAATTGATGAATTTTCTGATGCATTTGATCATGTGAAAGGATAGTATCACAGGATGTCAAGACAGTAAATATTCAAAGAAAATTTAAGAATATTAAAATAAGGTATATATTAAATGTAGGCAAAACAAAAGGTGGCATAAAAATGAATATAAATATTTTTACTGACAATATATCATTATGTGTGTATAATAATTTAAGTATTAATTTTGGGTTAATTAAAAATAAAATTATATTGAAAGCATAGAGAGAAAAAAAGAGCAACCAGGTATACTAAAATCCACAGTTTATGAAATGTTGAGTTAATATTGCATAAAATTATTGAAAAAAATGATTTTTGTATATATGTGTCATTTGAGAATATCAGAGAAGGAGACAATAGCTGAAAATGTTAAATGTGGTTTTCTCCGAGGGAAAGGATTGAAGAGGACACTCAGAAGACAAAGACCGTTGCTTTTTTGTTTTTGTTATAATCTTCTTAGGACTCTTTATTTAATGTTTACAACTACTTGAAAGTAATACTATAAATAAAAGAATATTAATAATAAACAAGTTATCAACTCAGTATTTCCTTTTTTTTTTTTTTTTTTTTGAGATGGAGTCTCACTTTGTCACCCAGTTTGGAGTGCAGTGGTGTGATCTTGGCTCACTGCAAACTTTGCCTCCTGGGTTCAAGTGATTCTCCTTGTTCAGCCTCCTGAGTAGCTGGGATTACAGGTGCACACCACCATGCCTGGCTAGTTTTTGTATTTTTTGTAGAGACAAGTTTCACCATGTTGGTCAGGCTGGTCTCAAACTCCTGACCTTGTGATCTGCCCGCCTCTGCCTCCCAAAGTGCTGGGATTACAGGTGTGAGCCACCGCGCCTGACCTCACCCCAGTATTTCCAACATCTAGCAGCTCAACATGAAGAAATGACTGCCTGATCAAATGCTGAGGTCCCATCTCTGTGTGAAATCTGAGGGGAGAATGAGTGACTTTGTTGTCACTGGTGCACATCGAACGATAATGTTCAAGAAAAATACAAATAAATACACTCTAAGCAATGAATCCACGTCACCATTACACATCAGGAATGCTCTATTGTAAAGTGCTCATCAGTTTGGGCTTAACCACCATGGGGGCCTAGAGGAGAGAGAAGTTTTGTTGTGATAGAAAAAGAAGGTCTGCAACTCCAGGAGATGTTCCTGAAGACTCTTTGTCCTGGGTAGGGTTGGTTTGTCAGGCAGGTGCAGAGGAAGTCTCGAATGCCTCAGGGACTTTAATGAAATGCAGAAATGGGCAGGCTGTGGGGAGGAGTGTAAAGAACTTGGGAGAATAAGAAGACTCCTGCATTCAGACTTCAAATGATCACTCGAATGAACAAAAGAGTCTGTAGTTCAAGGCAAATTCTATTTTTAATTAAAGAATAATCTAGATAGATATTCTGTGGCACAGTTTTATTGCTCATCAAATTGATTTTTTGCCTCTGCAAGACTATACTTCTCTTGTCAGCCTTGTTGAAGTTAGACCTTTCAGGAAAGGTTGGATTTTTATTACTTCACATTAGAGTCTATAATTTCCCCCATGAAACATGTGCAGAATTTATATAGGTAAGTATCTTTTACTTTCCCCATCAAGTGTTCTATGTTCACTGGAAGGCAAAGACTCTAAACAGGAGGGGACCAGTAGACAGCCTATATTTATCTCCTCTACCTGGAGAGCCTGTAGCTCTTGTGATGTGGGCATCTACTGGATTCCAGACGCAAGAACGATAATACCATCTGTTTATGTGCGGGTCACCAGCCAGCAGATGGTAAACTTGGGTAAGGTTGCTTTTCTATTTTGAGATTTACTGAGAATAGGAGAGTTCATATTCTTTCTCTGTGTATGTCTTTTTCTCTCTAATATTCAAAAAGCACTTTTTAGTTTTGACTAGTGTTGGTTCTAAAAAGCACTTCTTATAAGTGAGATTAGAAGAGTTGTGTGTCTATACATCTACTGTTGGAGGGCAGTAACAATCTGTCCACAAATTTTTTGTTTTGGAGGTAGGAAAAGCAGTAACATGCAGAAGTCTGCAGATGCCAATGGAAGGTCAGAGACAGAAAGCCAGGTGCTTGGGGCAGCCTCTGGAACACACACGTCTGTGGCCATTTTCTGTGAGAAGAATGGCAAGGTTAGTGTCCTGGTGTCTCTGTTCTGCTCTAGGGAGGGAGGGCTCCCTAGTGAAACTTGGCTCGTCATACATAAATAGCATGCTTTCCTCAGCCTCTTGACCCTGCGGTTCTCGGCTTCACCAGTTGGTGAACACAGATATTCAAAATTTGATTTCCTGAGACCTTACCTCCCCATGCCCAACTGTGAAGAGTCCTGTGTTTTATGTGCTGTAAGCATCCTTCGAGACTTGTGTCTGTGTTTAGAAGCACTCTGTCCCAAGCTTTAAGCTCGTTTTCTTTGAGGAATCACCCCCTTGCCAGCTACTGGTTAATCTCTCTTGGGAATCAGAAATGCTCTTTGGTATTATGATTACTTATTGTACAGAAGGTTCTGGTTTGAGCTCCAAAGTATTGAGCATCTCATAATGTAGCTCTTTCACATAACACTAGATATGGCTAGCTAAGCCCAAGTTTTAAACACCCCACAAAGTCACGTTTGGAATAAGTGACCCAGACTTGATGATCTGGGTAGCCGCAGGTGCTTCTGCCACCAGCGTTGCCATGAGAATTTGAACTTTGCAGGAACACAGGGCAGTGGGTGGTGCTCAGGCCAACCAACTAGTCTAGTGCGCGATCACAGGTTTGATCCAGCCAGCTCTTTCTGCCACCCTGGATGCTACCACTGCCCTTTTTCCTGTGTAATGTCTTCAATGATTCTGCCAAGCCACAACACTTTCATGATGGGAGAACAATCCTTTCTGTATTACATTAAACATGGCATGTCCTGCAGTGACAGTCACCTCACCCCCATGTCTAGACATATTCTGCCAAATGAATGGGTTGAGAAAAGCCTGGTATCACTGAACCCAGGAATAACTCCGGATTTTATATGCCAAAGGCTTCTTGACTCATCACAAAATTTTATGTTAAGGGACCCTGTTGTAGCTCTGCATTCTGGCTTCCGTTGGCCCCAGCCTCTGACATCTGGCAATCATGTCTCTTTGCATCTAAACACTAAGCCCTGGGGTAGACAGATTTTCATAAACATAAGTGTCCTGCTCAAAATCAGAAATATATACACGCAACTCAGCAACTCAACTCTGCTGCCAGAAACATCCAAATTGAATACACATGGATTGCAGAAAGTGGTGTGATCCCTAACTACTTTCCTGGAAAAGGGAGGAGGGTAATTATGGCCTCATCTTGTCAGGAAACAGAAGTTCCAGAAGTAATTCTGGTGTCACTGTTAACATAACACAGTTGTCCCCTTGCAATATCAACATTTGCCTAACAACTTTTTCATAAAGTGGCAGAGGAAACACTCCTTCCAAAATTCAGACTGTAAAAATTTATCCAAAAGTCTGATGTCATCATTTCTGTTGCATGTTTTTTTCTGAAATTCCTTCCTACTTTACTATCTTTTTGCCCCTCTATGTGAATTCCATTGTATTCTGGTATGATCTTTGTGTTAAATCTAATCTGAGGCATCTTCAAGGTAGACATGCATTGATTAGTAATCAAGATGTTCATTTTCTTTCACATACATGAAAAGCCTTTCCATACTATTACTAACTTCAGGTAGAATCAGGCTCAGGCAATGAAGGCTGATGCCTGAAGCACTCCCTCACTGGCTCCTCCCAATATATTGTAACTGATTTATGGGTTATCTTTGTGAATAAAACTGATTATCTCTGCTTGAAGATGTTATTGTTATACAATTTAAAAAATATGCCCAAAGATTAAAGTCTTGCTCCATTAAGAAGTAACTCACAATCTTCTTTTTCTTCTCATTTTCTTCCTTTTTCTCCTTGCAGTATGTTTGCAGAGTTGCTGGCTTTAATGATCTCCCTTAGCATGTTAGTGCATTTGTAATGAATATAATCTCTTGCTCTGAATATGGACTTTCTCAGGATGTGAGGATTCCATTGACTGAAGGTTAATGCAAGAAATAGTACTCCCTGTATTGAATGTTGTAAGATACAGTCTAGGGTGATAAAAATTGGCTTGCTTTATAGAATTTAAATTAATTTCAATCTTAGTGACTCCTTAATGAAAATAAAGAAAATTATTTTTATGAAAGTTTAGAAACATGTTATGTATGTCATTGTGGACTAGTGGCACAGGTCTATCTTGAGATTTTTAAGAATATAGTACTGGGTCAATTTCTAAGGAATTGGGGAATCAGCTGCCTGAACATGTTGCCGAGATTATTAGAAGGCCATTTCTGAGGCTGTTAACACTCAACAGAGTCTAAAGAAACATGGCGAAATGTAATGGACCCAATGTTAAACCCAGCTCTTAAAGGGAACTTCATGGCAGTTCTGAGGTGTGGGGAAAAGCAGAAATGCTAGAGAGCCCAGTTTGCCTCCTTGACTCATCTCTTACTGCTGTGTGATTTTAAGCAACTTATTTCACTTCTCAGAACTCAGTTTCTCCACCTGTAAGCATCTCATCTTTTCACTCATTTGAGGTTTTTTTTGAGGAACAGAATTTCTTGATTTTTATGCAGTAAGACATATCATGTTTCCCTTTTATACTTAAGTTATTTCTTTTTAGGTCTTGTTCAAGAAATCTTTTCCTGGGTAAAAGTCACAGTTAGGAAATCCTCACATATTATCTTCTAAAAGCTTTAATGTCTTGCTCTTCATATAAGATCTATACTTAATCTGGAATTAATTTCTGGGTAAATTGGAAAAAAGATTTTTTTTCCATATGCACTCGTAAACATCACAGTATGTCTCTTCGTATGTGGTGTGTTGCTTTAACAGAATACATGGGCTGGGTAATTTATAAAGAATAGACTTTTATTGGCTCACAGGTCTGGAGGCTGGAAAGTTCAAGATTGAGGAGCTGGTATTTGGAAAGGCCTTCTTGCTGCATCATACCATGGCAGAAGGGCAAAGAGGGTGAGAGCAGCAGGAGGGGGGCTGGACTCCTTTTATAAGGAACACATCTCATTGATGATGAACCTACTTCCACAATAACAGCATTAGTCTATGTGCTGGGGCAGAACCCTCATGCCCTGATCACCTCCCAGAGGTCCTACCTCTTATTACTGTTACAGTGGCATTAAATCTCAAAAACGGGACACACATTCAAACCACAGCAGCAGCATACATTAGTTTAATGATGGACTTATTGCAAATCTATCATTTACGCTACTGTTCTGAAGTGAAACCTCAAACCTCTATCAAATGACCATGTAGGGTTGGGGCTGAGGCAGAGCCCTGCTTCTCTTCCATTCGGCATCAGTATCATGTGCTGTTGACTAATCTTGGTATCTGGGACAGCAAGGCCATCTTGTTGTTTTCTGTTTCTTCAAAACAGTCTTGGATTTTTATTACCTTTTTTTCCCAATGAATAAAATATTACCTGATCAAGTCATAAACACACACACACACACACACACACACACACACACACACGTCCACAATGGTTTGGAATATTGACTGGAGCTGTATTGAATGTACAAATGAATTTGGGTGATTTGATATCTTTACAATATTGAGTATTCCCAGCCAAGGGTATGATATAATTGTATTTCCATAGATCTTCTTTAATATTTTATAACGAAACTCCTTAGTTTTCTCTGGGAGGAGAGTTTCTATCTTTTGTTATTATTAAATATTTGAAAATTCTGATACCATAGAACAAATTTAAAGAGAAATATGCCCCATATACAAAAAAAAGGGGGTAGGTGAATTGTGTAAAGTGTGATGAATTTTCAGCAGGTGGACACATTTGCATAATCCACGCCAGGACCCAGGGGACCCCTGTGCCTTCTCCTGATCTCTACTTTATTCTTTCTGCCACAAGCAACCTCCCTAGCCTATTCCAGCACATTTCTGGGTTGTTAGTATACATCCAGGGGTTACTGGCCAAATTCCCACATAGATATGGTATGATTTATTGGCCAGATCAAACTTCAGCACCAGGTATGCACTTTTCCTCAAAAACAAATTCGCGAAAAGTGATGTGGCATATAAAAATAGTTTTAGGACATGACTGCCAAGATTGTGGTGGGCGCCAGCAGAGCGGCAGCTGAGACTGGCAGCAGAACGAGTTGCTGTGCGGGAATGTTTCCTACCTAGATGGCACACACTTTACATTTTTTAATATTTTGTAATGAAACTCCGTAGTTTTCTCAGGAGGAGAGTTTCTATCTTTTGTTATTACTAAATATTTGAAAATGCTGATGCCATAGAACACATTTAAAGAGAAATATGCCCCATATATTAAAAAAGGGGGGTAGGTGAATTGTGTAAAATGTGCAGGGTCGGGTGCCTGCCAGGAGCAAGCACGGTGACCTGGAGACTCTAAATCCAGTGCACGGGATGTGGAGCCAGATAGGGGGCCCGGGGTAGGCGCGCATTAACATACACGCGCCTCTCAATCTTGCCACTTACAGCAGTTGCTCCCCTCCTCTTTCCAACATTGAAAAAACGGCGTCTCTTTCCTTGCATCTTCCAACATCTTTTTTTGAAAACTAATTCTGCTTTCACTTGCAGTTTGGTTTTTCTTCACTTCTAATCAGAAATATAAAGATGTGGGTAATAGGCCAGGTGCAGTGGCTCTTGCCTGTAATCCCAGGACTTTGGGAGGCCGAGGTGGGTTGATCACCTGAGGTCAGGAGTTCAAGACCACCCTGACCAACATGTTGGAACCTTGTCTATACTAAAAATACAAAAAAACAAAAAACAAAACTAGCCAGACATGGTGGTGTGTGCCTGCAATCCCAGCTACTTGGGAGGCTGAGGCAGGAGAATAGCTTGAACCTGGGAGGTGGAGGTTGCAGTGAGCCAACATTGTACCACTAAACTCTAGCCTGGGCAACAGAGTGGGACTCCATCTCAGAAAAATAAAAAAAAGAAATTATAATAATAATACATAATTTCCTAGATAGGACAGCTTGGAAATGTGAAAAAGGGCATTTTGACAACTCTGTACAATATGATTTATTAATCTGTGAATAAGGAACGTTTTGATGAAGTTCTGTTCTACACTGTGGAATCTATCTGTTCTTTGTTGGTTTGCTTTATCTCACCACTTTTGTTTGAACCGAAATACTGGAGCAGTGAGTCAGAAAATTCTTAAACTGCACTTTCTTTCTAATACTGTAAGATATCTTAGACATTGGTCACCAGAATAATGAAGTATCATCATGTGGCTGGGATCTCACCATACTTCAGGGAAACAAACTCATTAGGGATGTGGTATAAACTATATTAAGTAACATTAGAAATTCTAGAAGTTCCATCCAATCTCACTCGATATTGCAACTTATTTACCTTTATAGATTTGGGCAAATTAGTTTCTTAATTATCTCCTATAATTGCACATCACACTAAGCAATGTCCCTTTACAAACTGCTTCCAGGAGAGGTTTCGGTTCAGAACGTGACATGGAGGTTCCAGGATGACCCTCAGCCCGTCCACACTCTTTTGTGAATATTCATAGAGAGAGTAAAAATTCACCATCAGTGAGGGAATTTGAGGTCTGGAAAGACACAAGAGGGATCACAATAAAACCAACTCTACTGAATAATGAAAACCATCAAGCCAAACAGAATTATTTGGATTTGTAAAACTGAGCAAATAAAAGTAATGAACCTGATGTTTTTATTATGTGGTTTGTGTACTGTTCCATAACGATATTCTTCTAAGCTAATTTTTAAATATATTTGGAACAATAGCAGCCTCATTTGGGTAACTGTATAGCTTCCACAATGAGTACTCTAAAGTATACCCATTCACTTAGAAAAAATATTTCCCATGGTACCATCCTGTGTGCTGGGGGATTAACGCAGGATCTGCAGAATTAGGGAGGCCTGTATGGGAATCCTTTGAAACGCGGCCTTGCAAGTGTTTTCCTTGCCAACTCTGGCTTTTCACGCCTGCTGCACCGTTTCAGCAGAAGGCTACCTATTCTGCCTGTAAGTGACTTGGACAAGCAGCATGAGTTTAACATTTTGGTAGGGCTTTTCTCTTCTAACCTTTTGAGTGCCTTTTGAATGTATGAGGAATAAAAACTCTCACACTGAGAAGAGACGTTAAAAATAACTCCCCAAACTCCCTTAATACGTGATCACCTTTAATAATACCAACAGGCGCACTCCAGGGAGGTTCACACAATTTGAACTCAAATTAAAGGCAGATGACTATCAAGTAAACTCTGACTCTCAGAACATTACAGTTAATTAAAATGTCACATTTTCTGTGACAGTGATAGGCTATTGGGACACCAGAGGGTCTCCATCATTAATGGGTTAACATTCTTAGCAAATAAATTTTGACCTAATTTTTAAAGATTAAACATAGCACAGCATTTTATGGGCATAGTTCAGTCAGAGAATGCATTTTTTCAAAATAAATTAATTCCTGTGCACTTTCAGGATAATTGAAAAGTTTGTACTGTATAGAGATTAAATGCAGATAAAGCAGTTTATTTTCCCTGTATTGTTTGGAATGCAGTTTGCTGTAAAAGATAATCCCACAATTTATAACCTAGACATTTTATTATTAGACTTGAGTAGGCTTTTATAAAATAAACTGGATAATTTTTAATTATCTTCTCTTTTTTAAAGCTCTTTAATGCTTCCCAATCTCTGCCTGAGAGTGACCTTTGTAGGGAAGTTGGCTGGCTGCCAGGAAGAGGACATTTGAGTCAGAACACAGAAGCGGCAGCACCACACTAGTAGCTGTGTGCCCTGCAGGATCACCCCAAACGGAATCTTGCAGACGTGCTTCTCCCAGTTGCCTTTGGGGGTCCAGTACAAAATGAGTACCTTGTATTTCAAGCAAATCGAAAGAAAATGGACAAAGGATATTTTTACTAAGAAGTATTTTTTGAAATGGGGAATTTCGACTGATGTTAATATAAATAAATACATGGGTGAGGGTCACACTGGTTTATGCCTGTAGTCTCAGCACTTTGGGAGGCCGAGGCAGGTGAATCACCTGAGGTCAGGAGTTCAAGACCAGCTGGTCAACATGGCAAAACCCTGTCTCTACTGAAAATACAAAAAATTAGCTGGGCGTGGTAGGTAGGTGCCTGTATTCCCAATTATTCTGGAGGATGAGGCAGAAGAATCACTTGACCCAGGAGGTAGAGGTTGCAGCAAGCGGAGATCATGGCACTGTACTCCAGCCTGTGGGACAGAGTGAGACTCTGTCTCAAAAAAAAAAAAAAAAATGAAATAAATACACACATAAATGCACACATACCTCTTTACAAGTTAAATTTGGAAGAGAACCCTCATGTGAGAGACTTAGGTACGTCCCACCCTCACATATGTTTGGGGGGCAAAAACTATTAATAAAATGCCTTTGCATTATTATGTTAATATGGGTTAAGAGATTACACATGTAAATAATTTCTGTTGGATTCTTACTTTACAGGATAAAGTTCTGAATAAATTGTTCTCAGATCCCCACCCTTCATTAGTATTCTTTATTAGCCCTAAAGTGTTTTACAAAGTGAAGTGTGCATTTTTGAAAGAAACTATTAGTTTTTAACAAGTAACATTCTTTTATTTTTGACATGCCAAATATAGCATTTTGTAAATGGGTATACTAATCCTTTTAAATTTCAATACCTAGAGAAGCATTTAGATTCAGAATGTGAAGTGCCAATCATTCAGACAGAACACATATATTCCTCTAGAGAATTGCCTCAAGAATAAAAGAAAAATTCTCTCATTAATTTATAAATTGTTCAGGGTTCAGCACACAACAGGATCACACTAGGTCTGTCTGGAGCTGGGGTCCCAAGAGTCAAACTCATTTTTATTCCTAATGTAGGCAGGTACAGAGCCTTCACAGAGCTGAGCCCTAGAGGTCAAAGGAGGCAGGGTGTCTCAGTCCAGGAGGGCAGGAAAAGAACAGAGAAAATTCTTTAATTTGAGCGAGTTTTTCTTTTGTGCTACTTTCCTACTTGGTCTTAAATTTGTCTTCTCTTGAAAAATAGAATATTCATTGGTTTGAGCATTTCTCACTGCACTGGATAATGGAAACACAATGATGAGAGAGGGAGACCTGAACCTCTGTCTTCACAGGGCTTATGTGGTTCAGTATGTGCAAGGGCATCTCAGACAAGTAGAAGGCAGCCCAAAATCACCCTCCCGGGGAAAGGAGGTTGTGCTTTTAGAGCATTGAGGAGGGGTCCCTAACCTAGTCTTGAATTTGTGTAGGAAGAGACTGGGACTAAGTTAAGCTTCCTAGAGGAAGCTATCAGGCTGAGAAATGAAGGCGATAAAATTAAACTCAGCAAAGAGAGTGAGCAAGGCAATTCTTCTGGTATCTGAAGGCAACTAACATGTTTCATCCCCATTTCCTCCATCCTTCATGTGGGAGGGTTCCCAGAACTTTCATCAGCACAATCACCTGAGCAAATCTACTTGTTGTTATTGCTCTTAAAACAGGTAATTCAAACTAGAATGGAATAATCCAGATGCAATGGAAATAGCATTTGTCACAGTAAAGTTTTGCTACTTTTTTTGATATTTGTTTTTTTTAAATAATATTTCTTAAAGGATACTAAAATTATTGTGACTTTTTAAATTCATTTTGAGCTTATGGTAAACTAAAACAAAACAGATTATTTTTTCCACCTGAAATTAATGTTTGCTCAAGTCCCTCCCATCATATATAAGATTTCACATGTCCTTGTTAAATGTCATTTTACTGGTTTCAATCCATCATTTATGTCTATAAAGATTGTTTTGAATCTTGGTTGTGTCATTTGAGGCATTTGTCATCTTTCCTAGCCTGTGTCAGCTGCAAATTTAATAAGCATTTATATTAAAAGGTGCTTAATAAGATACCTGTATATTCATCCTACTAGCAACTTCTCTCTGAAGCTTCCTCGACAGGTTTATAAGAATAATTTTCCATACCTCTATTTATTCAGCTGTGTATAAATCTACTTATGTATTTTCCAAACCACATTTCCTCATAAGATCCAATAATATTTTAAAGAACTTGGCCAAATGTCTTGCTGAAATCAATTTACATAATTTCTTTGAGAGTCTCCATATTTTCCAATGCAGTAAACCATTTAAAAATAATTTTACTAAATAACTCACTCTGGTTTCTAGTACACACCTTTTGAACTTTATAATACTCACTCCTAAAACTTTGTTGGATGTCAGCACCCATCTTTCTGATCTGTAGTTTCTGAATTGTGTCATTTCTCCTCGACCGGAACGGCCCATCTGCCATCTCTAGTCTTCTGCTCTTCGGTCCACCAGGGTTTTTGGAGGATTACTGAAGTGGTATGGTTCCTGGATGGCACTTCTCACACTGGATTGCAACAGATAGGTGACTCCTCCCTACCCCCATCTTCTTCCTGTCTTCCAACAGGGTTTTCCCTATTGGTAAAACAAGGACCACAAAACTCATTCCTGGGGTTGTGGTGAGATTCTCATGAGTTAACTTATGATAAGGAACTGCATCAGTGTCTAGTATAGGGCAAAAACTCAACAGCGGTCAGCCATTGATTCTTTGATAACTATGCCCAAAACACTGGTGGGCATGGCTATAAAGGAATTTGAAAATTGTTGCTGTCTATTAATTAAGTTTGCCTAAATTCCCTGAGACTTCCGTCTAGTCATGTTTCCTCCTTGAAAACAAATTTCGTTTTGTGATATAAAGGCTATACTCACCTCTACTCGCTGCCTTTCAGAGGCTCAAATACAGCAATGGAAAATGTTTTGATACCCACAAATATGGTTCGGGCAGTAAGTACACTGTGACCTTGCGGTGGAGGAATCCAAACTCATGAATTCATTCATGTTTGAGCACACGACTGCTTCAAGAAAAATATCTAGAGAAACATCATTTCTGTGCACAGAAAATAGCCACAGTTAGGTTTTCTTTTTTTTGTAAAACCAACCTGGAAATTCACTAGCCAGGTTAGACGTATGAATGATGTGGCATTTTTAAGATAGTTATAAAATGGAAAACATGGATTTTGCTTGGAACTACTGTAGTCATAGACTTTTTCTGTATTTACTTTATTTATTACAGTTGAAGTACCCAGTTGTTAAATTTTCAAATAATATACCCACTTAATAAACAAGAGTTTTATTTAAATCATCTATAATGTAAATAGTAACCATGCTTTAAAATATATTTTATTAAGCTAAGAATATCTTTTGCCATTTTCTGTTTGGTAGTTTCTGCAAGAGTTGGTCCATTTAATAAAATTCTTTGGCACTCTGTTCCAGTAGAGAGGATTGCACATGTAGAGAAGATCTCAATGCAGAAATGGCTTGGGGTGAGGTTTAGTTCAAGAGTAAGGCGGTATTTAAAATGCAAGAATACGCCGTCCATTCATGGGTGTAATAAATACAAATGCAGTGTGGTGGGATGGGATGTGAAGCCTGAGATTTCACAGAAGCACTCTTTCTACTTCATTACCACTGTCTTGGTCTGGCTTAACCAGATTATTATTGGGAGAATTAAATGCAATGTGTATAAAAGCCAGGATTATTGGGAGAATTAAATGCAATCCACATGAAAGCCAGGCAGGTAGTTTGTGGCTCAATCTATTACAGTCATTACCACTTGCTGCTTTTAAGACCTCTCTCTAGCTAGTTCTGCAAGAAAGAGAGACACAGCTAAACAGACTAGGTAATCAAAAAGCATAAGAAAGGAAAACAGACTTTCCTAATAAATTAGTGCCTAGGACATTATGAACAAGATATTTGAAAATGAATGAAATTCCTTGTGATTCCTGCCTCTTTAGGCCAGGAAATGAGTCCAGGAGTTGGAACTGAAAATTGGAGAGTGTCTTTGTCCAGGATTTGAGAAAAATGAAGCCAGCATTGCCACCAGAGCTTCGGCCTGAGCACTCCGTCCTGGTGCTGTCTGTGGGCACTGCATTGCCAGGCTTTCATTTGTCTTGGGTGAGCTTCGCTGGATCCTCCTGCAGCTCCATAAACCAGGTCTGTGGCCAGCGCTTCGAGCATGTTTCATTCCATTGCTGTCTTGCTTGTCTTCCATGCAGTAGCTGGGCCTGACACAGGGGCGCTCTGTCTTGAGGTGGCCTAAGTGCTGCTCTGTGCCACTGTCTAGCAGGGCCAGTTAGTGGCATTCATGTTGCTTTTGTGTTTCCTGGCTGTTTTCCAACTGCCAACTGTTGCCAGCTGTGTAAACCACTGGTGGGCACAGAATTCTTCCTGCCAGACAGCTATGATTTTTTGCTTGGTAATCAACAGTCTCGGACTGAAGCTACTTGAAAAGAGGAAGTAGGTTGGGAAGATACAAGTGTTTGTGTACGTGTTTTGTCCAGCTTAAACACAAACAGACAGACAGGTAGACAGACAGACAAAAGAACATAGCTCTAGCCCTCACACTTTCATTTGCCCTTTAGAAGAATTCCTGGTGTAGTAAAGCTGAATCAAATCTCCAAACAGAAAGCTAATGATAACCACAAGACAGCAATCCAAAGAAACTTTGTAAATAGGGCAGGCAGCTGACATTTTTTATTTTACCCTGAATTCATCTCCCTTTCTTACCTTGCAAACTGATCGCTGCCTTCATTTGGGAAGTCACCTTTCTCTACAATTTAGGAAATATGTAAACATTAATATTTTAAAAAATGAAAAAAAATGGTAATACCTTGATATCCCAGATAAAGAAGTTAAAAAAAAAAAAGAGAGAGAGACTTTAAATCTGCCTTGAATGGATAGAATGACATTCAGTATTGTGATAGGCAAAATAATGCAACCCCCTACCCCAACTATGATGTCCACATCCTCATCCCTAGAGTCTGTGAATATGTGTTGCTTTACATGGAAAAAGAAATTAAAGTTGCAGACAACTTTAATTGGGATCATCAATGTAATCATCCTGGATTATTGGAGTGGTCCCAATGTGATCATAGGAGTCCTTAAACATGGGAGAGAGGGTAGGAGTGTTGGAGTGACGTGACAAGAGAAAGACCCTCCCTACCCCCACCTTTCTGGGCTCTGAGGATGCAGGAAGGGCAGTGAGCCGATGAATGCAGGTGACCTCCAGGAGCTCAAAAAGATTCTTTCCTGAAGCTTCCAGAAAGGAATGCAGCCCCAAGGACCTTTGGTTTTAGCCCAGTAAGACCTGATTTATACTTAGAACAGTAAGATCATCAATGTATGTTGCATTAAGCCCCTAAGTTTGTGGTAACTTTTACAGCAAGCACCTCCTGACATGTCCACCGTCTTGCTCATGTGTTCTCAGCACGGGGTTTTGTTACCTTCCTCAAATGCACCCACTAAAAAGCCGCTGGGCATGCTGTCCCTCCACCTGCAACGTGTCTGCTCCCGTCTGTACATCGCTGCCTTCTCCTTTCTTCCGGCCTCTGTTGAAACATCACCTTCTCAGTGAGACTCTCCTTGACCATCCAATCTAGAACATGCTCTTTCTCCAACCCATGACTCTTGCTTCCTGTTTTTTCCTTAATAGCTTGTATGAAAGAAAAGTAAAACCTCAGGACCCCAAACTCACTATGCCTCAAACTCACTAAGGGAAAAATTAAGCTTGGAAACCGAGTCATGCAAAACTGCCTCCCACTTTTTTCCTAAATACAAAGCTGTGAAGACAGAGGGCCACAGAGATCCCCAGGGCCCTCCCTTCCAATTTGCTCACAAGGAAATTCCTTGTAGATCCCCAAGATCTCTACCCTAAAGCAGAGTTCTGTTGACTTTTACCCTGACAATATCAATTAACAGCGTATCTTCACAGGCATGGGTCAGAGACAGGACTAGAAGCCGTCCTCTGCTCATCTGAGACAAATGTCTACTAGACAGCCTCCTCTCCGTGAGGTCTTCTTCATCTTATGTAGAAATGCAGCTTCCCTGAGTGTGAGATGAATGCTTCTACCCCCACTTTCACATGTAAAACGTGGATTTAGGGAACGCTGATCAAAACTTCAAAAGACTGTGACTGCATCTCTCTTCTATCTACCCTGCCTGGTTTTTTCTTCCCTCCTTTCCTCTCCTGTCCACTTTTTCTCGTTTACATTGAAGCCTCGAGTTACTCTTTGAAAAAAAGTAATACAGGAGTTATTAAATAATTTTTAGGCAGGTAGTAAGGGTAAAGCTTCTCAGTGGAAATTTCCCCCTAATAAAAAACAACCCCTGAACCAGCTCTTCTCTAACAGAAAAGGCAGCCTGAAGGGCGGAGCTGGCAAGCTTTGACATGCAAATGAAGCCCCTTAGAAACTGGGTTCATTCAGTAAGGCAATTCCCGCCATCTTCTCCTCGTCACCAGGTGTACCAAGAATCAGGGCCCCTCCAGACAACACCATGTGTTAAAGCCGTGCCAGCAGTCCAGGTCACAGATCCTACCGAGGCTTTTTCCTATGCACATCTTCAACCTTGGCAAAATAAATAAATCCTCTAAATTGATTAAGACTTGTCCCAGTCATTTTCTTTGGTTTCACACTTGCATTAAAAAAATGAAAATTATATGTCATTATGTTCTTGTTTATTATCTATCTTCCTCACCTGACTGAGAGACTCGTGGGGCAGAACCATGTCTGTTGTGTTTTCTGATGGACACCCATGATCAGCATGATCAGCATGGCATGGTTGCACAGATTTTTGTTAATAAAAAAAAAAATCAATGCATTTACATTAATTCTCTTTCTGAGCTACTGATTTTATAATATGTATCTACCAGTGACTTTGTGTTTAATTATTGTAATGTTAAAAATACTTAGGATAAGATAGAAACATTTTCCTTCCATTCTAATTTAATTTTTTTTGTTATTATATGTGTGCTTTTTATCACAGCTTGATAATTTCTCTGTTATATTCTCTAAAAATCATATTGATATTTTGATTAGTATGAAAATTAACATATACATTAATTTTTGAAGTAATTCTTATCCTTCTAATATATTGCCCTTTAATTAAGTATCACACTATCTTTCTCTTTTTATTCAAATATTATTTTAATCTCTTAGTAGAGTTTTATATTTTAAAAAATGTTCCTAATGACTAATTTGTTGTTAGGCTCATTCAAAGGTATTTTATTTTTAAGTTGTTATTGTAAATTATTTTAACAATTATATTTTGAATTATTGCCAATATATAAGAGAGGATTTGGCCTATTTTCTTGGTTTAAGTTGCATAACTAAACTTTTTGTATATTCTGATTTTAATATATTTTGTAGGATTGTTGGGTGGACTGAATGACATTATATCCAATGGTTAAATTAGCATATTTTACACATTATCAGCCTTAATAGATACTTCTCTCTTTCCTTCCTTGTCCCCCTCCCCTCTTTGTTGTTAAGAGGCAGAGTCGGTGCCTGTGTGTAGAGAGCCCACTTGCCCCTTGGTTCTGCTCATTCTAGTTCCTGTTGTTTCAGATATTATCACATGGGCTGGAGCATCAAAGGCACTTTAATTAATAGTGCTTTTTCATTATAGCCAGTCTAGGGAAGCATCTTATAATTTCTGGTTTCTCGAGGTTTTTTTCAGGAGTAGATTTTAAATTTTATCATATTTTCCTAAGTGTTTTAATCTTTGAATATGATTCATTATATTTACGTATTTCCTAATGTTCTATTGTCCTTAGATTTTTTGTTAGTCACAGGGTAATTTTTTTATATATTATATTGACTTAGGTTTGCAAGTATTTTATTTAGAGTCTTTGCATATATCACATAAATAAAAAAGAGAACTACAGTCTAATTCTTTTTTCTGTCAATTTTGGGTTTTAATGTTAGAGTAATGGTGGCTTCATAAAATGAATAGAATTACTCTGTATCTCTTTCGGTGCTCTAAGATCAATCTCTCTCTCTCTCTCCCCCCTTCCCCTTTCTCTCTCTCTCTCTCTCTGTGTGTGTGTGTGTGTGTGTGTGTGTTTGTCTCTCTGACACTTTAGTGAATGACTTGATCGTGTACCCATGCGACTTAAGACTTACCTGATTTCACTGAACCTAAGATACCATCACTGCTAAAATATATCATTGTTTATGTACTAGTAAGAAGGAAGAAAAATGCTACCTATGAGACTGTGGCTAAAAGAAATCTTACCAGTTAGAATTCTATTTTATACTTATTCAAATCTATTTGGATCTCTTAAGAAACAACTTTTAAAAATCATATATTAGGTTTTATCATGTATGTACACATATGAATAAAACATAAGTAAAATAAATCTAAAGTTCTCTTAACTTTTTCCCATTGAGCTCTATGCTTCTGAATCTCTTAGACTCCAGATCATTATCTATATAGACGAGACCACCTATCAAGAACAGCGACGGGGCAGATCAGTGAGCAGATGTGCCACCATCTTCTCAGGATGTCTCTTCCTGGTCGCAGAAACCATTCTGTAAGTTGCGCTTTGCATACATGGGCAACAGCAGCCCCCTGCTGACGGCCCCCAGTCCTTCCCGGGTGATTTCAGCTGCATCCCCACTTCAGAGGTGTCAAAGTTGGCGAAAGTGTATGTCTTAGTACAACATGAACTGTGGTGTCTGATTCCTCTCTTTACCTCACCCTCCACATTCAAGCAATTAGTAAGTGCTTTTAATTCTGAATCAAACCATTTATTTTTTGTATTTATTATAGCTCCTCATCTCTGTCCATTCTCACTGCCACCCCTCTTGGTCTAGGTCACATGGACTTTCATCTGGATGGCAAAACAATCCTCCAAGTGTCTCCTTTTCTAGCCTCCAGCCCCCTAAGGCCTTCACGTGGCAGCCCAGTTTCCTAAACCCCTCGCTGCGACCCTCATGCCGCTGCAGCTCCTGCTTCCTCCCTTGCTGTAGATGCCGTATTTCACTTCCTCAGAGATCCTCAGCTTCTTCCAACTCTTATCTATCCATGCGTTTCTCTTACATTTCTGACATCAGTTGCGTATTCCCATTGTTAGGTGTCAGCATATGTGTCATCTTTTCAGAGACATTTTCCTGACTCTCTTCCTAATTTTCTGTACCCTTGCTCTCGTTATTGTCTATTTCCAAGTATATTCCAAGAATAGTTTGTGGGTGGTGTGTTCTCATCCTGTGCCCCTTGAGGATCTCCTCCTCTTGTCTTGTCTCATAAATGTCAAATGGGAAGAGGCCTGAGCCTCAGGGGTCTTTCTAGCCTCATCATCTAAGGCATCAGTCCTCAAACATTTGGGAAGCATCAGGGACCTGTTTTGCGGTGGGTGGTGGGGGAATGGTTTTGGGATGAAACTGTTCCACCGTAGACCATCAGGCATTAGCCAGAGTCTCATAAGGAGCTCGTAACCTGGGTTCCTTGCATGCTTAGGTCATAACACAGTTTGCGCTCCTGTGAGCATCTAATGCCCCAGGGGATCTGACAGGAGGTGAAATTCAGGCAGTAATGCTCACTTGCCTGCTGTCGCCTCCTGCTGTGTGGCTCAGTTCCTAACAGGCCATTGACCAGTGCCAGTCTGTGGTCCAGGGCTTGGGGACTCCTGATCTGAGGGGTGTGGCTCTGTATGACAAGGCAGGCTGTCATTCCAACCCTGTTGTATGGTACTGGACCTGTGAAAATTGTGGAATGATGAATAATTTCGGTCCTCAGCACACAACTTTGTCTGCATGTTCTTGATCAATTTAATCGACTTTAGAGAAATGCATCATCCCCAGTTCTGTAAACGCATCTGTGTCTATGACTTAGTCCTGCGGCTCAGCCAGGCCATGGTTGATTTGACCAGGGCTGAGAACTGGCTCTAAGTTTCTTCAGTCCATTGGCTGGTCAATGACTAATTAATATACCTCCCTGAGAAAGTTGTTGGAAAGAGATGGAGAGAAGAGAATTACTCTGCAGTGGTAATTTGAGTGGAAATTAGCATGGAGTTAATATCAGTCAAGGAAGCATGAATGCAGAGTGAAAGCCAGAGAGGACCAGATGGGAAAGAGGAGCGGATCTGCGGGGGAATGGGGATAAGAACACCTTTATCTTTGAAAAGAAGGAAGGAGAGAGAGGGGGAGATAAAGAGAAAGAGGAAAGGGGAGAAGGAGAGAGGAGGAAGAGTAAGGGGGTGAGAGAGAAACTAACAAACCAGGAGGCGCCTCCTGGATCACAGACATTGATTCCTTTACCTCCTAATTCACATCCCAACTATCAACAACTCCTTATGATTCTGTCCCAAATAACATACAGCGCATGTATGGAAATGGGTGTGAGCATGTGTCTGCATCTGCCACCTTCCTCTTCTCTCTGTGTACTGGACTTCATGCCTTGGAGACCTGTGCATGCTTCGACTTATTCTTTCTCTGGGCTCAGCTGGGAGTGCCTCTCAGGGTCAGGAGGTGCACAGCACCCAGGCCCACCATGCTGTGAGGCCTGTTCCACAAGTCCTCTGGTGAGGGCCCCACAGGCTCAGAGAACCAGCCAGGAGGTGAATCAAATTGCCCCCCAGAAATCTCTCTTCACAGGTAAAAGCTTCTTGAATCATCTGCCGAGCCCCTTTCCTCTCTGTTACTGCCCGCAGGATTCTACCCTGAGAGGTCACACCTTCAGAACAAAGTGCCTGTCGCTCCAGCCTGGCCCATAGGGAAAAGTAGTTTCTGAATGTGGATAGACACACAAGGGCAAGAACACACAGGGAGTGAGCGGACTGCAAAGCCTTAGATGCCTACGGGGTAGGGTCCCTCAGGAAGGGTAGCTGCCCCACCTCGGGCTGGCGTGGACACCGCTTCAGAGCCGAAGGCAGCTCTGGAGGGTGGACACTGTGTCTGTTTGTCCTCCACATGGGAAAGCCAGCACGGCTCACTCATTTCACTCTTTCATCCATTTTCATTTTCTTTGGAGTGAATAGAAATTTCTCTAATTAAGTTAGCAGATGAACTCAGCTTAAGGGCTGGCTTTTGTTTTGCATTTATTTGTTTCATGAATGTGAATTTAGTTTTCGTCTTTTTATGCACTCTCATATCTGCTTTACAGGCATGTTGGAAGGGCTACAGTGGGTACTCTGAAAATCATATCAATTTAGACCAAGACCCCAAAGTGTTCTAATGTATCCCCTTGCAGGGTCTGGCAAACTGTGTTCCCTAGAATGCAAGTTAGGCCAAGGAACCAGCTCATAATGCTGTCTGTTCATTTCACAACTTTGGAGCCATTTTAAAAGTATGTACACATTTTTAAATAGGCTTCATTTATTAGAGATATCAAATGCTGTTTTAATGACTTTCTTTTTTTTGTTTGCTTTATATAAACCAAACACAATTCATGTTGTAACATAAGTACTCCTTTTTGTTCTTTGTAGACATTACAGAGCATATCTCAAGTTCCAAAATCTTGCATAGTGTCAAAGTCAAAATTGCACTGGTCACAGTTAAACATGTCAGGAAGACTTTCCTCCAGTCTCCTGCGATAGAGAAGAACGGCTGGAGTTTGAATTGAACTCGGCTCCACTCAAACAAGTGGCTGGAGAGGCGGAGCTGGCAAGGAGGCGTCGTAGGCCAACTGTGTTTGCTCCTTGACCTTACCTAAAGGAAAAGCAAATTTTCTCATTTCTTTCAGACAAGAAGTAGTTTTACAACTTGGAGTAAGGTGCCCACTAAAGTTAGTTCCTACTTACCCACAGAAGTGAGGAGATAGAATTCTATTCCCTGATGGTTACATTTTAAAGCCATGCCTTCCAGAGCACCTAGAAAGACCATCCTGGCTAGTGAAACCGGCAGGAGGCTTTGAAAAAGATTTAGATCTTCCAGGGGCGAGACAATGATGAGTCTTTAATGATGACAAATGAAAGGAAGCCTCGCAGAACAGGGAGGTCAGGGGCTCGAGTTGGGAAGAAACCTGTCTAAAGTGAAGTCAAGTTGAGGGGAACATCAGGCTGTCTTGCTCAACAGAAAGTCATCCAATGCCAGGGCAGCTAGAGAGGGATGAATTTCTTAACTACTGGTGTGTGTTTGCGAGTGTGTGTGTGTGAGTGTGCTTTCCTTTTGAACCATGAGAGCCATAGTGGCATCATGACTTACAGGAAGATGCAGAGGAGACTTCTGTCCATAGGCAAAGCCCACTGCTGCCTGCGAAAGCTGGCACCATCTCAGGCAGTTTGTGTTGAAGCATCAGGTGACAACATTTCTTACAAGAAAAAAGAGTGGGGATGTCACGGAGATGCTTTGGGCACACAAACTGAGTCCTGAGTCTGCGGTGGCCCAGAACCATCCCTCAGGGTGGGGTGAGGTGAGCTGGCCAGCAAGGGGCCAGGACACCAGCTTCTCCCTGGGTCCAGAAGCTTCTGTGTCTGCCAGTTGCTCCAATCTGTCCAAATGTATGATGCTGTAGTGTCTCAGATCAGACAAACAGCAAGAGGTGGGAGCAGACCAACTCCCCATTTCACTGTGGAGCTGGAAGGGAGCCAACTGCGGCAGCCACCCTTACAGAAAGGGCTGCCTGGAAATAATCCGACAGGAAATCTATGACGTTTATTAGGTCCCTCATGATCAAGAAGGCATTTTTCTCCTTTGTCTGTTTTCTGGGCTATCTTAAGCATCTTTCTGAGAATAAATAGCCCTTATCTGTAATAAGATCTGACAGGCCATTAATGCATAGAAAGTGTGATGTCAGTGGAGAAGAACAGGTGTGTGGGTGACAAGAGTTTCTTGACCCTAAAGCCACTTTCTTTGTGCAAACCGGCCTCCTTCCATTCACACAAAGGCAGTTTCTCAGCAAGTACAGGAGAGCCGTTTCCATCTGGCAGGGGGGTCTGTAAGAGAACTGGCTGCAGGACAAAGGTCACCTGCGGTCACCATGCAGAGAAAATCGCCCTGCACTGTATAGAGGCTGTTCCCCGGATCCGAGGGAGGCTGGCGCTGGGAGACTGGGGGGCGCTGCTGTAGCGGCTCCGTTGGGTTGAGGCAGGAGTGACGGAGCGCTGCGCTGTCTGCTTGTTACGTAGCACATGGCTGCATTAGACACAATGGCCTTCTCCTCAGAGCAACAATGTTCAGTGTCTGCATCAGTATCAGAGGGTGAACACTGGGACCTGCGGATGTTATGTACAACCTCCCCAAGCTTAAAGTAGCTTCCAGAATTCTAAAAGTTTCCAGATTGTCTTCTCCAGGTCATTCATTCACAGTAAATGTGTGTACCCCTAGAATGAGGGGGTGTTTCCTTACCTTCTACCGAGTCTGGCAGACCCACTGCCAGAGCTCCCTCGGTCAGTGACCACCTCAGGAACATCGCCCATGGCGGTGCTTTCTGAAGCAAGTTTGCATTTGTCACCATGAGGTCAGCCTTACGTGACTCATTTACAAGGAAATTGAAGTAACTTCTCTCTCCTTATGATTCTGTTTTCCTGCTGCTGCTCTGCACAGTCTGTTGATTAAAAGGAGCCTGTCCTGAAAATAAGACTCTAAACCATTTAAAAGCAAAAGGACAAATTAAAAAGAAGTCCTTGTAAAGACTCTTGAATTAAGCAAATACCTGCTTCATTTTTTATGTTAAGACAGACAGAATGACTAATTAAATGCGGAGTAGACCAAGACATAATGTAACAGCAAACGGCCCCAATGACTGGCTGACAACATTTTCCCATTGTTTCCGTAATCATTAGTGTTAGGAGAATTCCTAATCAATTTTTACCAGCAAATTAAAGTTCAACAGAACACTAATTGGTATTTCCTTCATGGAAAAATGGGGTTGCATGTTGTCTTTTCATAGATAAATTGACAGGGACATGGGCTGGCTCCAAATGTTAAGACTTGCTTTTCAGAACATGTGTTTCATTCAATTCAAATAAATGAGATAAAACTTAGGCTATTCTGTGCTAGATACTATACAAATTGTTGAGGATATGTTGCTGAATGAGAAACCACTGTAACTCTCAAGAAAAAGTTTAATACTGGACATAAACAAGATGGAATTAACTATAGCATATAGTGAAATACCCTGACATTGGTATACACAAGAAAAGTGAAGAAGAAATTATTTTCTTCATCTGAGCTCAAAACCTTTGGTCTGAACTTGTAAGGTTGCATAGAAGTCACCAGGACTTGGAGATCATTACAGGTAAAGGGAATGACGTGAGTAGGTGTGGGACACACAGGTGCCTGCGTGGCTGTTGACTGCTCATTAGGGGAGTAACATCCAAGTCATGTGGCTTCTGCAATAAAAACAAAGGCTGAGTTCAGACGTGACCTTCTTACCTAGATCATGGGTTGCTTGGGCTTCTGTAGAGAAAGCAGCAGTGTGGAAAAATGATGATAGAAAGGGCGGGCTAGTCCTGCCCCTTTCTTAACCAGGGCAACTCCCATCAGAGTTAAGGGTTTTCTGTTCTGCATGTAAAGATTCTGGAAAATGTGCATGCTATAAAATATCATTTGAAGAAAGGATTCCAACTGTTAATAAAACCTCTGATGTAGGGAAAGTCAGTACTTTCTAGATCTGGACAAAATGAATAAAAAGGACTTTTTCTGTGACCTGGCCATCATTTCTTCCACTACAGTGGAGGTGAGGGAACGACAAAATATGAACCTGCCCTGACACACGGAGTGAGAATTCTGTGACTAATGATTACAAATGGCAGCTTCGATTCCCTGCATCTTTGCAATCTCAGAAAGGGCAACCCGGCTAAATTTGGTCCTGAGACTTTTTGCTAGTCTTATATTTCAGGCAGCAAATTGGAGTGCAGAAAACAAAGACAGAGGCAGTAAGTATGTTTGGATTTTTGGTAGAGGCAGATTTAGTTTTCTGGCATCTTTTGTTGGTTTAATAGCCCTGTTTGTCACTGAATATTTAAATTGATGTTTTACCTCCCTAAGTAGGTGTGTGAATCTGTGGTCTGAGGACAAAGGTAGGGTCTTTGACTTAATTATAACAGATTCAAGAGGTGATGGACTCTGGCTTGTAGCACAGCATAAAGATAGTATGATGTAGCCAGGGAAGCAGAGTGGAGGGATTCACAGCAAAGGTGCTGGAATCAGATAGGCCTGGCTGTGAGTCTGACTCTGCCTTGTGTTCACAGCACTGTCTAACTGGTGAGCAATTTCAGAGGTCACCGTGCAGCATGGGCTACCATGCTTGCCTCATTGAGATGCCTTAAGCATTAAGTGAGACAATAGAAGAACTGAGCTTATCTCAGAACCTTGGCTTTCAGCAAACCCATGTCAAGGGTCACCACATGGTTTCTATGGCCCAGAAGGGTGGGCACCAGTGTGAAATAAAGCATAAGGCATTTTTGATTAATTAACAGCAAGATGATATAAAGAATATCAGCACACCCTTTAGAACCACTTTATGCTTGATTGTCTTTTTTTTTTCAGCAAATATTCAGTCCTCCTCCATGTGGCAGAAGCAGGTTTTCCTGTCTCAGTGATGTTGGCCTGACATGCAACCTGCACTGGAATGTGAATGGATGTGACAGTGGAGCGCGGGGTGGATGCCCTAAATGTGCTTGTGTGATTTGGTTTGGCCTTCTGTGCTCTTGTTCTCTGTGTGAGAAGAGGATGTTCTAGGTACCCAGTTCTCATTTGCCCTGGATCTCGGGACATCATATACATGCAATAGACCTGAATCCTGCCTTTTTACTGTGGATCATGGCCTCCAGCTGAACCACAAAGCCACAATTGAGAAATAAAAGCCTTTGTTACTGTAGACCACTGAGATTTTGGGGGCTGTTTGTTAGTGCAGCCAAGTTGCTTAATCCACTTCACATATCTTTTATGACATCAAATAGAAAGAAACGTTTAGGGTAGAAAAGCCTTAAGAAAAGCATAATAAGCCATGAATCCTTGAAATCTGACTTGTCAAAATTCTAGTCATCTCCCAGTATGGAGTAAGGTCATGAGTCTGCCGGCTTGAAGATTTTCTGAGCTCATTTAAAAGCAGACATTTCCACTGACCCAGGAAAATACTCACTAAAAGTTGCATGTTAGGGGACTGGAGGAACTCAGGGGAAAGCCACCTTCCTCCACTTTTTTTTTTTTTTTTTTAAACGTAATTTTAACTTTATTTATTTATTTATTTATTTTTTATTTATTTATTTTTTTTTTGAGACGGAGTCTCGCTCTTGTTACCCAGGCTGGAGCGCAATGGCGCGATCTCGGCTCACCGCAACCTCCGCCTCCTGGGTTCAGGCAATTCTCCTGCCTCAGCCTCCTGAGTAGCTGGGATTACAGGCATGCGCCACCGTGCCCAGCTAATTTTTTTTTTTGTATTAGTAGAGACGGGGTTTCACAATGTTGACCAGGATGGTCTCGATCTCTCGACCTCGTGATCCACCCGCCTCGGCCTCCCAAAGTGCTGGGATTACAGGCTTGAGCCACCGCGCCCGGCCCCTTCCTCCACTTTTATCCACAAATTCATGTGGGACACAGGAGAAGGATTTGGATATTGAAATATCTGTTCCTAAAATAAAAGAGCAATATCTACACCTTGACTTGTGGTTTTAAAAACATAGCCTCATATTCAAAGTCTTTGTCTTTAAAATCTAAATGATCAGTTAGATTTTTATTCCTGTAACACTTGTCAATTCTCTCTGGGTTCATGTTTTACACATTTTTTTCCTGTTTCTATATATGTTTCTTATTTTCCTATATGAAAATACAGTATAGTTTTAATATGACCTGCTATTTATTGAATACAGAATTATACTGCCTTTAAATTTGTTATAGCACATGAATAGAACATTCAATTTGTTCCATCTAGAAACAAAGATGGTATTAAATGTGGATTAAGTCACTATCCTCAGTTTATTTTGTTTCCTTCTCTATGAGTACAGGAACAAATTTTTTAAAACTGTATTTATCCTGATCTTTTATATCACATTCCCATTTTTCTATTTACAGATTGCTACGTCACTCATTCTGTAAGATTGTATCTAAAATATGAGTCTGGCTATAGCTTTCAGAGACTCATGATTTTGTTGCATGTCCCAGCATGTGCTTGAAGTGAATGCAGAGAGCATTCTTATGCTCTTCATATATTTCTTGAGCATCTACCATGTGTGAAACCATAACAAGGCACTGGACAGTGGTAAACCAAGTCAAAGGAATGCTTTCTTACCATCTGTTCTGGATAAAAAATCTTAGCATAGTTACGTACTAGGCTACAAATTGGAGCACCATTGTAAAATCCCATTAAAATGCATAAGATGAGCAAACTCTATTATAAAGTCAGGTTGCATTTTTTATTCTGGCACTAATAATTCTGTTTCCGTTTTCTAATTATTAGAAATTAGAGCTCTTTTTTGGCAAACATCTTAGTTATGTGAATTTTTCATCTAGACAAGTAAATAGCAATTCAATAGCATAAAAGAAATAGGATTATAGGAATCTAATTTTGGAGGCAAGTATGTAAAAGAATTGTTCTTAAAATACTGGATGAAATGCAACTCTCTCAAAGATAAAAGGAATTGTAAAAAAATAGAGAAGCTCACATTCCCAACATGTGGCTTGTTGAAAGTGATCAGTGAGCAATCTGTGCCCAAATGCTACTAATAGTGCTTAGACTTTGAGTGCATACTAATGAGAATGTGCTGGCACACAGCATCTTGATTCATTTGACCTTTGAGAATGGAAAGTTGGCATAACTTTTGAACCAGAGGAAATCATTTCACATATCTTCCATTTTAATTGTCTTTGTGAACACATTTTAACAAGTGCATCAGTGTGCAGAAATAGATTCTCTTTTATAACAATGTACCCGTTAGACATTTTGGTGTGCTGGTCTGTCGGCCAGTTCCAAGGTAATGTCCTCTCCTGAAATGTCACAGTGATACTCTTCAGAATAAGACCTAATAGGTATAAATCAATTTATGATGTTCAAAGTGATCTCAAATCCATTCACTCAATTGATCTCTGCAGCTAGCCTGCCTTACCTCATTCAGAAATGTAGACTGCACATTTCCTATGTGCAGGTTGAGGTAATCGAAAGGACAAATGATGTAAATACAAATACAATCTATAATAAAATATTATATTATAAAAAGAAGCAATCAGCCCTTACAGAACTTTCAGCTTCATAAGTCAAAATTTACAATCTAGTATAGGATTGACAGAAACCTTAGAAGTCAATAAATTTACTTAAGTAAAATTACTCAAGATCAAATAAGGAGTTAATGTTAAAACTTAGGTTAAAACATTGAATTCTGATTTAGCGTTCGCACTAACATAGTGTGATTTCAAAATCGTGTCTTTTTAAATACAAAGTGCTTATTTTGAAGAGTATATTTTTGGAAATGTAATGAAGAGAAAATGAGCATGTTTTCAATAACATTCAGTTATTAGGGTGGGAGGAGAAAGTTTTTAAACAACACATTTGTCAATGAAACTTTAGGAACCAAAAGCAAAAGCAAGGACGTAGAAGTGAAGCTCTGCCTTTCCCTCGATCAGAAGGGAGGGTGATCCACACTAGGGATCTTTAATGGGGGATAACATCACTGCGGCTCTTGCCAAAGGATTGGGGTGTGGTTCCAGGTCATAGTGTCCCTCTGTTTGTCCTACTTCAGATAATAGGGCTCAAATTCTGGATTTGAAGGCTAAGTCAACACCTAGAGTTTGGCATATTAGGGAAATGTCTTAAGCTCTTCAAGCTCTTCTTTTATTTATTACTTTCTGATTTTTTTCACCAGATGCTAGAAAGGAACAAAGTGAAACAAGCCAATGACTCAATCTTGTCATGATTGAAGGAACAATAATCTAGAAACTAGTAAGGCTTGTGGGCATTTTGGAATCTCTTGCAAACACAACATATTAGAAGAACAAAGTATTTCAAATCCAGGTCTGCTGACTGTAAACTGTGTCCTTTTCATTACTGAATTTGATTGCCTCTTAGCAATTCTCTTTCTTGAATCTTTAGTGTCTGCCTCGAAAAGGTCAAAGTTGGTCCTCTGAAACTGAAAGAGATTGGAAGTTTGACTCTTTAGAGCTGAAAAGGCCAAAGACCAGGCTGTGAGGTGGGGATCACCGTGGCTTCTGAGGCCTTTGTTGAGATCTTCCTGAACAGGTGATAATGACTAGCAGTTGGGGGATGAGAGCAGTGGTCATGATTAGTTATCAAGCATCATGATGAACAATTTGTAAAATATTAATTCTCATATTAGACTGACGAGGACACTAATATTAACTTTATTTATTTATTTATTATATTTATTTTTAGGAGATGGAGTCTCTCTGTTGCCCAGGCTGGAGTGCAGTAGTGGTATTCACATGCATGATCTCACTACCGATCAGCACAGGAGTTTTGATTTGCTCCCTTTTCATCCTCAAACAGTTCATCCCTCCTTAGGCAGCCTACTGGTTCCCCACTGCTGAGAAATCACTGTGTTAATGCTAAATAGTGCAGACAGCTCAGCCACATAGCTCACTACAGCTCAGCACTCCTAGACTCAAGAAATTCTCCTGCCTCAGCCTCCCAAGCAGCTGGAATTACAGGCACATACCACCACACCCAGTGTGTTTTAAAAAAAGATTTTAGTTTTTTTCCCCCATTTTAAATATTAAGGAGTTTAGAACATTTGTATAGAACTTGCTATAGGCTGAATAGCTAATATGCAGCAGGTAACCTGTATGTTTTTAAGGTTATTGCAAAAGGCAGTAACAATATTTCTTATCTTATCATAAGAATCACATCAGCAATAGTTGAAAACACAGATTATCAGGTCCTTTCATTCGAGAGCCTTGCTTGGAATTTTCCACGAATGTCCTTTGTGAATCTTATGAGAAGTTAACTATGAGCATGAAGGAATCCAGAAAATAGTGTCTCAAATTATGCTACATTTGTTGATTACTTCAAACTGAAGGCATTTGGAAAACAGCAAATGCACAGAGGGGCTTTTTTTTTTTTTTGAATTTCCTTCATCTGATTAAAGGCAGATTCTTTAGAAGGAAGCCAATTGTCCTGAAAACACTCCATGGGCATCTTTATTGAGGAACAGTTGCATGCATCAAGAATCATAGTCTGACTTATAAAAGACTGGAAATTGACATCTCAACCAGACAGGGTAGTACCTGTTCTTTTAAGGACCCCTTTTTGTTTAAAAAAATTTAGACCATTTACTCTCCCTACGTTGCCTCCGTTTCCCTCTCCTCTATGAAGAAGGTTATATAAGCTTCCAAATCTCATTGAGTTATTGGCTATTTCTTATCTTTTATGTGATGCCCCCATGAGTATTAAGATATTTGTATACATTTTTCTCCTGTTGATCTGTCTATTAGGAGTTTATTTCAGGGACCTTTTAGAGGCCAGAAGGGAAGTTTCCTCTCTCTGCCCCTACAGACATCTGCAGTGGAGAATTTTGAATGACAGGTAGCTGATGACAGTGGGATTGTGTAATGTGGGGGTGCACACTGGAGTGTTGAACTGGATGGTGCTGACTTTCAACTATAATTGTTTGGTAGAGTGATGGTGGTAGAATCGTGATCTGGAAATAGCAGTGAAAAGTAAGGAGTGCTTTGGGCTCCTTCCTTAGGTCATGAGCTTGGGACATTGAAGTGGAGCTTATATTGGAAAGGGTTGTGAGGAAGGTGGTGCTATCATGGGAAAATTGTGTTGGTTCACGTTAGAAGATGGTGGGAGGAGAGATTGGCACAGGTTTGCAAAGGAAAGTCTTTTAGATTTTAGTTTTCATTTTTATGTCAGCAATAGAATAGGGGTGGGTGGATGGAGGGGCTGTGGTTAGTGGGCTGAGGTGAATCAATGTATGTGGGAGGTGGGATGGGGAGCCAGAAGTTGGGGAGTTGGGGCCCAGGGTGAGAATTATCCAAGGCAAAGATGTAGGACACAATAGACAGAAAACAGCTGCAAGTGATGGGGAGCGAGGGATGAGGTGGGGGCAGGAAGGGCACGGGAAATGTTCACTCTGCCGACCCAACTTGACCCCGATTCCAAGGATCAAACAAAAGCAGCCTTCTCATTTATAGCTACCTGGAAGCCAAATTAATTAGTAATCAAGACAATTTTAGATCCCAGGGAGAAGGAGCATGCCGTTAAAATAAGAGAAAACAAAACAGTTTAGAATGGCCATTGAAGGTATGTTCCAAAAAATTAATAAGTAACTAAAATGTTCAATTCCTGAACTGGAGCAAGAGTCTTTCTGAAATTGGAAAGAATAAATTGGTGGTGATTCATAGAACGTTAGAACTGAAACGAACCCTGACCATAAGCATCAATTCTAGGCCTCTCGGTTTGTGGGAAGAAGTTGAGGCCCGGGGCCGGACAGAGGCAGGTTGGACTCCCAGAGTCACACGTTTGCCCTGACAGCAGGCTCAGCCCCTGAGGTCCTGCAGGCTGTGTTCCTTGCTTGGTTTCCTTCTGTGGCTTGGATGCAGAAGAAGATAAAACAGGATGTGGGCTGTTTTTGTCTTTGTTGTGTATAATATTAGCTTAAAAAGTTAAGGGCACTAACAAATCTATATATTTCTCTGCATTTACACCCTAAAAATTCAAATAGCCATGTTTAACACGGCTTTAAGGCAACTTTTCTGCCTTTGTTCCAGATTTCCTTCTCAGTATAAAAGTATTCCTCATTCTTCTGATGGACAATAAGTGAAAACATTTCACCTGCAAGTGAAATGCCCACGTGTAAAAAAGTCCCCACCACAACCCAATCCCTGCTAGGCTTTCTATCCCTTTGCATTTAACCATTTCTTATTCTTCCTACAAGAGGACAGCCGATATTCTTACATTCCCTCTGGCTTCAGCACAAACAGTTATTTGTGGTCACAGGTTAATGCTCCTGTGTAAAATATTTCCTTGCTCTTTTCTATTCAAAAATACTTGGACTAGGACTTTAAAGTCATGGAAGAAAATCTGCAGCAGAATATAAAACGGAATACGATGTTCAAATGTGCAGTGAGCTGAAGTACAGTATTTGCAATCAGGGCATGGGAAAAATCTCTGGATTGATTAAATGTAGACTAAGCAGCTGACGTAAGATTCTTTATTTACTCTGAAGGAAGCCACTGGAATAAAAAAGATTAGGATTTTCTACATGCATACAGAATATGGGTCCATGATTTGCCTAAGGAGAGTAGGACATAAGAACTGGTTTTCTTGATGATAATTGCGCAAGATGGTATGAAAATTGCTAATAGTTTCATTAGCTCAAAGAGATGATAGTGTTACAAGCATTCTAATAGAAATGCAAACTTTGGAACTAGCTTGGCTTTTAATCTTATGTAGGTCATTTTTTAGCCTGGTAGACTTGTTCTATTCACTTAGTCCTTTTACGTCGTCCTTAAAATTCTATGCAGTTCTAGAATTTTGTAATCACATGAGTATATGATTTACTAATATCCTAGGAAGGCTCAGCTGGAAAAGAAGTCAATGTGATTTACTGAGCTGATAATTTTCTTATATTGACTCTCTTTCTCTTCTTTCTGGTGTTTGTCCTTTGACTATTTATTGTCTGCTTTGCAGATGGTATTGAGAGAATGTGAAAGGGTTTGAAATTTCAGCGTTTAGTTTGCAAGTTGCTCATGTATTTGGAAAAGAAGTTTGCTTAACCTTGTATCCTTCTCTGTTATTATGATAGGGATTTTTAAAGTGAAAATACCTGCATAATAAATTTAGTTCTCTAAGTGGACATAAAATGGATTTTACTAGATTGTGAGTACCTTGAGGATAGGGACCCTCTCTTGCTCTTCTGTTCTTTGACTACCAGACAATGTCTTTCATGGAATGGGTGCTTACTCAATTTTTTCACAAATTACAGACCTTTGGAAAAGCTCTGAGGGACCAAATTGCCCCTGTATTGGCTTCCAAATTCCTGAGAACACCCAGGTATTTTGTAATTATAAAATGTTAGAGTATAATTCAACTATACAAAGTCTTTTCCGATTACCTTTGTTATATTTGATAAAGAGGGTTTTATTAGCTAGAGTTGTCAAACTGCTATAGTAAAATATCCCCAAATCAGAGTGGGTTAACATAGAAGTTTATTTCTTTTTCATGTAACAAGACAATATGGGTATTCAGCAAGTAGCCTTTCGCCTGGTGATTCGGGGACCCAAGCACCTTCTACCTGTGGCTCCTCAAGCTCTGGGGTACTCTGTTGACTCTGATGCACTGGATGCAGATGAGAAAAAGGGAGCGAGAGAGGAGGATCACTGTGGGAGGATTTTATGGGTCAGTCCTACAAGAAGAAACCAGTACTTCTGCCTATAGTCTCTGACTAGAACTATTACACGGCTACACCTGCCTGTAAGGGACTGGGACACGCAGGTGAGTTGTGTGCTCAGTAGGAGAAAGAAAATGATAAGTATCAGCCATGGTCTACTCTTTTAGCCAGAGCACACACTCCAGTCTTCTGATCTCAATAGGACACTCGCACCTCCCCAGCGTACACAGCTCCAGATCCCACTCACAGCATCGAGGGCTAAAGCTGGGATCTTCTGATGACGTGTGGGCCTTTCTTCCACACCCCTGAATATTGGTACATATTGGTAAAACTTTTATTCCGAAAATGAAAACTAGAATGCTTAGAGAAGCCCTAGTCTCCAACCATTCTGCAATCCTCTAAACAGGTGTTATGCAGCCCCTGTCCTGCACAGGAGCAAGATGACTTGTTAAAGTCCTGACTCTGCTCTCTGGGTTGGGGAAAAGCTCTCCCTCTCTCTTGTTTTACGTCCTCTGTTTCTTATTCCCCACGGACACATCTAAGTGAGGATGGTATGTTCTTGCTAAGATTGTATAGCTATTAGGTTGGTGCAAAAGTAATTGCAGCCTTCTCCATTAAAAGTAATTACTTTTGCACCAGCCCAACAGTACTGTTTCCTTCTGCTCAGGTGATTTTGGGGGCCTAAAACTTGTTTTAAGCACCAAAAGGCAAAAAGAGTAAGAACTGAATTTACAGTTTCTTGGTCCAAAACCTTTCCTCAAAATTCAGTAGGTATCTCATGGATTTGCTTCTAGTTAATTCGTCATGGTTTGATAACCAAACCCAGCATTTGTTTCTGCACATAATCACCAAGCCCGATTTGTTCTGTGGCTTTTTTGGCCCCATGACTCAGTGTAATGACAGCTTTATTTGAAATAATAGACTTTGGTGACACCTCTCATCTGACCTTTGCTGAGATCTTTTGTTTCACTGAAGAATCGTACTGGGCCTTTGTGGCTCAAGCCCAGTGTATATCCTAACCCTTTTGCAGGTGGCTTTTCCTACCACGCGTGGCTCTTTCCTCTGATCTCTGCTGGAAAGCTAGCCAACCCTCGCAGGTGCCTGTATCTTTTTTGGATTCCTACTAATGTCAGTCAACGGTAATCAACACATCAGAACTCTTTCATCCACTTCCTCTAGAGTAGAGGCTCGGCAAGAATGTGGACCTTCTTCCCAATTACTGCAGGACTGGATTTACACAGCTGTGCGGTGTGATTGTTCCGCTAGTGGCCATCTGGGCAGTGCTTCAGAACACAAGGCTCCTGCATCTCATGGCTCTGCCACCCCTAGGACCTCAGAGGTTCCCTGCTGGGTCCTCTGTTCTTAAAAGGATGGAGGATGGAAGATGTCTTTGGGAGGTTCATATAAAACAGATATGGAAGTGACCTGTGTTTGATTAGCAAAGACTAATGGCTACATCAAATTACAAAGTTCAAGAAGTATTATCAGCCCAGGTGAAAAGGAAACAGGTTTTGTTGAACTCATAGCAACCTCGGCCACAGGTAGCAAAGACATGGACAGGTGGCAATATGTGCTCATGTGAACAGTTCAAAAGCATGTTTAAAGGTAAGACAGAGGAACAAGAAGCAGATATTCTTAGATGGAGCTAAAGAAATATGGAGAGTGAATACTGGGACATCCCTCATTTAAAGACTTTCTTAAAACCAAATAAAAATCAAAAAGAAAGTGGTGTGTGTCTCTCTCACCTGTCCCTGCTGATGGCCAGACATGGTGGAGTCCTTCAAGGAAGGACTTGAAGACAGAGGTGGAAAGAAAGTCTTCTAAAGAGACACAGCAACAGAGTGGGCTGATTTTTCTCAAAAGTTGAGTCTGCAAACCATACATTAATGCCACTTAGGTTTGTTCACTTCCTGCAACGCTGTGCATGAGTCATCCTGGTTCATTATTATTTAAAAATAACACAGGGAAGGTGGGAACAATAGAAGGAAACCCATCTCTGGCGTTCAAGTAATCCGTTGGCATTTATCTCAGGCAGGGTGTGGGGTCGACTTTAGAGCTCCCAGCGGCTGGGGTTCCACATCCAGATAGACACCCGGCTGCATGTGAGGACAACTTCTGACCAAACTGGATAAAAATGCTTGGTAGATTTTCAAAATTAGCTCTCTAATGCAGTTTACCAAAGCCTTTCTTAAAAGAAATTATTTCTTACTTTTCCCAGGGATTGGTGCAAAAGTATCAACCTCTCTATGCTCAATTTCCTAAGTCAACCACTCTTCAATTTAGTTGTAGCAGAAAAGTAAGAGAAAATGAAGAATCTCTTATTCTGCACTTGGAAACTTAAGCTTATATATGTCGAATCATTCCTAGTTTTAGAAATCTCATCAATCCAGAATTTTTTTCTTCCTTTCTTCCTTCTTGCTTTTCTGCTCTCTTTTCTTCTGTCTTTGTTTTCTTACTTTCTTTCAAAATTCATGCAGTATTCTGGGTGTAGGACATAAACTGGTAAAGAAAAACATATACATTCCTGGAGAGGCAATAATCTAATGTAGTGTGTGCAGTAGAAATACATTATGAGCCACACATGTAATTTTTTTTTTTGAGCCAGAGTTTTGCTCTTGTTGTCTAGGATTGAGTGCTGTGGCGTGATCTTGGCTCACTGCAACCTCCGCCTTCTGGTTTCAAAAGACTCTCCTGCTTCAGCCTCCCGAGTAGCTGGGATTACAGGTGCCTGCCACCATGTCTGGCTAATTTTTATATTTTTGGTAGAGACAGTGTTTCACCATGTTGGCCAGGCTGGTCTCGAACTCCTGACCTGATGATCCACCCGTCTCGGTCTCCCAAAGTGCTACAATTACAGGCGTGAGCCACTGCACCTGGCCCACACATGTAATTTTAAATTTTCTAATAGCCACATTAAAAAGCTATAAAGAAAAAGGTGAAATTAATTTAAATCATATATATATATATATACACACACACACCCCTATATATTCAAAAACTGGCATCATGAAAATATTTCTCTTTTTTTGGTTTTAAATCTTCAAAATATACTGGATATTTTATGCTTCTTGTACATCTCAATTTTGACTAGTGGCTAGTACAAATATCAGGTGTTCAGAAGGGTGCAGGTCTAGTGGAAGGGTACCACTTTGAAGGATGCAGGTCTAGTGGAAGATACTGAGAAATAAACAGGCACTTATAGGCAGCTGTAAAAAGCACAATTCTATGTGCATCCATGGGACATAGAGAAGTCACTTAATCCAGACTTAGGAAATCAGAGAAGGCTGTTGACTGACAGATGAATAGGAGTTATCCTCAAATCAGTTGAGGATTTGATTTCAAATGGTAAGTATTTACTTTCCCTCTTTCTTTAACCCTATCTAAGAATATCTATTTCTTGTTCCTCTCTCTTGGCTTATAAACATGAAACATGCTTTTGAACTGTTCACGTGAGCACATGTTGCCACTTGTCCATGTCTTTGGTTGGTCAAATCAGTGGCACACAAGGAACATGCAGGGAAGAAAGAATATTATACAATAACATAGTGTGACAGAAAACACTGCCTGCTAAATAATAAGAAACTCTGAGTGGTTCTAATTTAGACAGCAAGCGGCAGGACTGGGATAGAAGTGGCTCCTAAAGCCACATCAGGGACTGATGGGTTGATACTACTCCTTCCTCTGGAAGTTCATTTCTAGATCACTGTTGTAGACTGTTAGAGCAAGGAAAGCCTGGAAAAGCGAGACTATCAGTTCTCTCAATGATCAAGGCCAGAGTCGAGGAAGGGCAGCCTATTTAGGACAGTAGATGTTGGAAGAAATATTTAAAAGGAAAGAAAAAGCAAATGGTACATACACCACAAAACCAGCTTCTATCTAGTGAGATAATGTTCAAAATTGTTTCTGCATCCACAGTTCATTTCAAAATGAAAAATTGATTTACCCTGTGACCTAGCAGTTACACTTTGGGGCATTTATCTTGGAGATAAAAATACTTATTTTTATGCAAGAACTTGTGCACAAATGTTCATATCAGCTTTGCTCATCATAGCTGAAACTTGGAAATGACTCACTTGTCTGTCAGTGGGTGAATGGTTAAGTGAACGGTGGTACGTCCATACCATGGAATACTATTCAGTAATGAAAAAATCTCCATGTATACAGTGACTTAGATGAATGGCAAAAAATTTATGCTGAGTAGAAAAAGTCAATCTCAAAAGGAGAAAAACTGTATAATCAGACTGATGTAGTATTCATGAATAACAAATAGAGGCAAAGAATATAGTAGTTTCCAGGAGCTAGGGATGGTAGGAGAAGGGGATAAGTGGGGCTATAAACTGGTAAAAGGAGAGTGTCTTGTGATGACAAGGGGGAGTATCTTGATTGTGTTAGTCATTACATGAGGATATGTGTATGATAACATTGCACAGACAAGGCCAGGCATGGTGGCTCATGCCTGTAATCCCAGCACTTTCAGAGGCTGAGGTGGGAAGATCATGAGGTCAAGAGATTGAGACCATCCTGGCCAACATGTGAACTAAAAATACAAAAATAGTTAGCCAGGCTTGGTGGCAGGCACCTGTAGTTACAGCTACTCAGGAGGCTAAGGCAGGGGAATCTCTTGAACCTGGAGGCGGAGGTTGTAGTGAGCCGAGATTGCACCACTGCACTCAAGCCTGGCAACAGATCGAGACTTTGTCTCAAAAAAACCGCACAGCCACACATATAAATGAGCACATGTATAGATGGTGAGATCTGAATCAGCTCTATGGATGGTACCCATGTCAGTTTCTTGACCTTGGTGTTGCGCTGTAGTTATGCTAGGTATTTGCTTGGAGGGAAGCTGGGTGAAGAGTGGGCAGAACTTCCTTGCACATTTCTTTACAACCATCTGTGAGTCTATAGCAAAAAATCTAAATAAAAAGTTAAAAAATGGCTTCTGCTTTTGCCAGTATTTGCTTTAAGGAAGATCTAGGAAAATGCCACAGCACTTTTTACATGAGAGCTATAAGTCACTGTGGAGCGTTTCCCTACTTTAACTGCGTTCTTGTCAGGTTATGGCCATCAAAGATATTTATTAAGGACACATAATAAGTGCTGTACACACACATAAAATATAGACATCATCTTGCGTATTCAGGTCCATGACTATCTAATGATCAAACCCTGCCCTCATCTCCTTTAATCTGAATTATTCAAATGTAGAATTAAGTAATAACTTTTCCTTCTTTTTTCATCCTCCCTCCTTTTTAAGATACTAGATTCCTCTCAGAGTCCCCCAGGATGCAGCTGACTCCTATCCATATAGAGACATCTGACACTCAGCGAGTGTCAGATACTGGCATCTTAGTACTATATATATTGTGTGTGTGTGTGTGTGTGTGTGTATATATATGTAAAGTTGTATATATTTATTATTAGATGTTTCAATACAGGCATGCAAAGTAAAATACTCACATCATGGAGAATGGGGTATCCATCCTCTTAAGAATTTATGCTTTGCCTGCCACAATTTTCAAAAATATGATCCAAGAAGTATCTCGTTTTTCTTATTTACCACAGGGTCCCTCATGCTTAAAAATGGCAAGTACATGAATTGCAAGCCACGTACCTGGATTTTCTACCTGACTCTGGAATTTCTGAAGTAGGGGTTGAGTTTTTGGTCTTTGTGGTAGGAAAGTATCTAATACCACATCTCAGGACGTTCTCTTCCTGAATTCTCTTTTCATGGTTGGTCTAAGAGGTGTGAGGATATAAATGTATACTCAATCTACAGGCTCTGGGTACTGAAAGTTTTAAAATGCAAACAATGTGAGAAAGTACTTAGATTGCTTTCAAATGCGGCTTACTTCCCTACTCCCACTAAAATCACCATTGTACATGATGACAAGCCACAGTTTCTTTTACTTAGTCCCTCTGCAGGCTTGGACACAGTGCGATGTTCCTTCCTTCTTGGGATATGTTCTTGGCTTGGCCTCCAGGAAGCACAGCTCCCTTGATTTCTTGCTTCCTCTCTGCCTGGTAGCTCTCACTGTTCAGTTTTTGATGACCTTTTCTCCCCTTCCCACTCTGCAAAGATCAGAATTCTCAAGGCAGCCGTGCTTGACCTCCTCTCTAGCTGTGGTCCCAGAACTTAGATGTCATCTGTCTACTCATGAAACACAAACTCATATCTCCAGCTCCTTTCCCTCTGCCACCCTCCCTCTCCTCCAGATGTCAGGCTGCCAACTTAGCATCTCACAGCTGACACATCCAGATCACAACTTGGAATTTATTCTCCGCCACACTCTCCTCCACAGTTTGCACCCTTTCCACTTCGTTCCCCCTCAGAAGACAGTACCACCCTTAATGCAGTTTTCATACCTCAAGTCTTGGAGATTATTCTATTTCCCCCGCACAACAGACTCAAGCACCAGTAAATCCTGTTGGAATTACCTTCAAAACATGTTCTAGATCAGACTTCTTTCTGCCATCTGCCCAGCAATTACCTTAGATCAAGGTGTGACCCTCCCTTGTTAGAACTCTGTAGAGCCTGTGGTATCCTTCTCCTGCTCAAAATTTCCAGTGTCTTTTTCTGACACTTAGAAAAACAAAATCCGAATTCCCTATCAGGACTTCCAAGGCCCTGTGTGAGCTCATCCTGGCACATCCGTGTGACTTTCTCTTTTGCCACTGGCGCCTCCTCTTGGCCTGCATGGCTCCCTGGGCCTTGCAGGTGCTCCTGGAGTTCTCAGGCATGCTCTTTGCTCAGGGCCTTTGAAATTTTTGTAAACAAGCAGATGGGGCTTTGCTCCTATTTGAATGTTTCATCATTAGTTTGCAGTGGTATTTCTTCACTCTAATGATCTAGAATATTAAACACCCAAGTGCATACAAAGGGATTCATCCAAAGGGATTCTTACTGCTCCTCCCGGGTCTTGCTTCCGCCCTCTATCCGGATCAGAAGATCACATTCTCTGCAAGGCTTTTCCTAAGTCTCTGCCTGCTTCCTTGTCCATCTCAGTTCCTTGCTCTACCTTTTAGTCATCTTCATTATAGCTGTCACTCTCTGTCATTCCATTACATAATTTTTTTCTGTTTTCTGTTTCTCTTCCTGCCACCACTTTTAGTTATTTTATCTTCTTCTTTCCTTTTTTTTTGAAAAAACTTTGAGCTGATAGTTACCCATACTTTGTTTTTTAAAAATTTAAAAATTTTTAATTTTTGTGGATACATAGTAGTTGTATATATTTATGGGGGTACATGAGATGTTTCGATACAGGCATGCAAAGTGAAATACTCACGTAATGGAGAATGGGGTATCCATCCCCTCAAGCATGTATGCTTTGCCTGCCGCAATTTTCAAAGATATGATCCAAGAAATATCTTGTTTGTCTTATTTACCGCAGGGTCCCTTGTGCTTGAAAATGGCAAATGCATGAATTGCGAGCCATGTGCCTGGATTTTCTATCTGAATCTGGAATTTCTGAAGTAGGTGTTAAGTTTTTTGGTCTTTGTGGTAGGAAAGTAACTTTATCCTATATACATTTGGTTACTTGGCTGGAGTCAATATATTCATTGACATCTTTAAAGTTTTGTAAACAAGTAGGCCGGTCTTTACTCTTATTTGAATTTGTTCCATCATTAGTTCACAGTGGCATTTGTTCACTAGAATGAACTAGAATATTAAACACTCAAAATGCATACAAAGAGGTTCAAGATAGAGTTCCTCCTCCAAGGAACTCAAGGTCGAATATGTGGATTGTAAGGTAGTTAGAAATTCTGAAAACCTGCTTTTGGGAGTTTGGAAGAGAGTAAATATGTCCTTCTGCAACTAAGGACAGGTACTTATGGGGTTATGTATGGAGTAGAAGGCAGAGCTTGGCAAATTTGATGTAGAAAATACCAGGAGTTTTCAAGTTGCAGATGCTGACAGTTTGGCAAGGTCAGGGTACAGTCTAATTGCCACTGGTGTCATCTAATGACGTGATGGCAGATTCAGTATGCATTTTCTTGAATTATAGATGTAACTTTACAGAAAGCAAAATGTAGAAAAGTAATTGGAAGTCTCTCTTTGTTTTCTTAAGAAGTAATCATATCACCTCACTATTTATGGCCCACTGTGTTGCATTCTCATGAGCTGACTATGAAAATGAGTCTCTAGGATGAACACAGAAACTTCATGAATTTCAGCCTAGCTACAAAATTAGTGTTATGTAATCCTCCAACCACCTCCCTCTGCCACTGAGTTCTGAAATAGTGGCGCACAGGAGTGGGTGGTAAAACTGTCTAATAGTTAGCTGCTAGAAGAGACTGATTTGCATTCATTTCTATTTTACCAAATTATCTTGGGAAAAGAGTCTTAATTGACAGCGTCACCACAACAGGCCTTACTTTTGGCTGAGTTTAAGAGGCACTCTGGCACCATGCATTATCTGTGGCTTTGTGGAATCAGGCTGGGTTCCCCTAAGGTGAGGATGCTCACGTTCCCAAGTGACCTGTCTTCTGGTGGACCTTGGGCTGTCTGGACCTGACTGACATCCTCCCCAGGACACTTTCCTGCCCTGTGGTTTCATTCTCTGAATCATTTGCTTGCATCCAATTTTCCCAGTAAATGTGTGCAGTCATATTAACTAGGTAAGTGTGTCTTGTTCCTGGCTTGTTTACTATTGCCAAATACTTCCAAATTGGAGAGGAAACTTGGCTGCTTGTGAGTAAGAAGAAAATAACTAGGAAAAGATGAACGTACCTATAATAAGAACAGAGTCTCTGTGTGTAAGCAAAGTATTGAAACGTGCACTCATCCACATGTATGCACATACGCTTAGGCGCAGATAAATGACTCCATTTTAATCTAGAAGTCTGTCTGCTGTAGTTCAAAGAGTAATTCCCAGCTCTCATGAGGGTTTCTCTTAATAGTAAAAAAAGTGTGGTTTCAGGCAAATAAAATAAGTTCCTACTTTATATAGTGAAGTAAATAACAACAATAACAAAAAGCTTTAACCAAATAAAGTGACAAAAGTCCAATTTTGTAGATATCAAAGTGCAAAATCTATTAACATGCTTATCTGTAAAAGTAAAGGATATTTTAAGTAACCTTGGCAGACATAAATTTACACACAAAATATTTTGACCTGTTTAACCCATTTATTTCCAAACTAAAGCTTGTTTTCCCCAGGATTAGAAAAGATTTTACTATGAATTTTTCTTGATATATGTCTTCATTTTATAATTTATTTTTTTGCTGTGCAGTGTTTAAAGTCTGGCTATTAAAATACTACTAAAATATTTTTTTTTCTCTAGAATTGATCTCTCCCACTCCTTAGATAGGTCTTGGGCCAGATTTGCTCCAGGCCTGCATGGGACCACTACATATTTTGCCTCCTACATGAATGAAAAGGTAACGACCATGGCTCTTTAAGGCCTTGTTTCTCAGTGGGTTTTTTGTCTGTGGAAGTTTCCGCCAGTTGCGTTGCTTTTCCGTTGGCCTGAAGCTGGATCTGCAAATGTTCTAACAGATGCTTACATTTCTTATTTGAACCCATTCTTTATTTTCTAGGCGGTGTTCTTGACACTGAATTTATAAAGAGTTTTTAGGCCCAGAATATGCTACTGAAAACTCGTGTGAGGAGAACTTATAAGGATTTTTAAAATGATATTTTAAAAAGTGGATTTATTCAACAAACATTGATGAGTGCTTTATCCTTACAATTTCTTTAATTTCTAGGACTGAATTCTTAGGTCCGGACAATTTTGTTATTGAAATTGCTCTTATTTTTAAGTGACTGCTTCAGAGAACAGTATAAGCTTTACTTTTATTCTAAGCTAATTTGTCCACTTTGTCATCATCTGTAATCTCTAGGGTGTAGCCGGCTATTATGTGATGAGTGACAGAAGAAATGTAAAAAGAGAATGGCAAGGAAATGAACAGTTATTTGATCATTGACTACATTTTTATTCTAACACCTGAATGGAGAAGATGGAAGAAATGGAAGGACTTCATTTATTCTGGGAAAAACTTAGAAGAGTAATTGTCCTTTACGTGAAACCCTTTGTTACTTTTATCCTTCTCTTATTGCTGGAAGGTATTTTTATGTGTGATTATCAAAAGTGGCAAAGTATAGGACAATGAAAGGAAATTCATTTTGTAATTGTCCTTCGGAAAATAGCTTTCCTTTTTTTAGCTCACTTGAACTGGAAGAATGAGCAGATATCATAAAGACTGTGAACTCTTCGGTGACACAAAATTGCTGTTCTATTATAACTTCCTTTTACAATTTCTTGAAAGTCTAACAGAAAGTTGAAACCTGCATTATAACTATCTACAAATGGAGTTGAAACAAAATAAGGAGCCCCCGAAATGTGCTCATTAACACTCATTGAAAACTTTAATTTTAATTAAAAATACAACTTTGGTGTTTTTCATTTCATACTCCATTTGCCTGACCTGACACTGTTAAATTAAGTTGCAAGCATTTCTCTCATAGTACAAATGGGATGTTTTTGGCATTCAGTTTAAAAATATGGTTTCTAATGTCCATTTATTAAACAAATGCTTATTGAGTATCCATAGTGTTCAGGCATGATTTTACATGGTGTGATACTACAGCAAAGAAACAAAGGCCTTGTTTTCCTCTGATGTTAGGTCAGATGGTGGGAGCACGGTGTTGATACACATTGTAGGCATGTGAGGCCCATTGTGTGTCCAGGTGGAAAAACAGAAACCAACTACGACCACATGAGGAGGCAGGGTATTATGGGGGTATCAGGGCCGGGGCTTTCTTAAGAAGTGAAAGGGAGTTGATGAGATAAACGCAAGAAGGGAGAGGAGAGACACAATGAGCAAAGCCTAGCGCCTTCCTGCATCCCTGGGCTCCACATTTTTGCGAGAGCATAGGCTGTGAGGGCTGTTAAATGAGGCTGAAGCAGCACAGAGCTGGGATGTGAGGGCCTCCTGCACTGCGCAGAGGGAGCCAGTGATGTGCTGTTCACAAGGGATCATGTTGTTCAGATTAGAGGCTATTAAAATAGAAGCAATGGCAAGGAGGTGAGAAATGATGAGAAGCTGTACTAAGACCCTGATAGTGGGAATGAGAGAGAGAGATTTGGAAGACACTGAGAAGGTAAATTGCAATGACCTTGAGACCAAAGGGAAAGAAAGAAAAGAGTCTAGAGTGAGTCCAAGTTTTTCACTTGGGTTTTGGTATAGGGTCACTGACAGAGCTATAAAGAATAGGAAGAAAGTGGACAGGTGATGAATCGGGTTCAAGAACACTTAATTGATGTTGGCTCTTGGGATAGGACTAGGTAGCTGTATCCATGTGAAGCCCACAGTGGGATTTGGATTAGAAATAAAAATTCAGAAATCATCAGCATTTAGGTAGTTAAAATGCCATCAGATGAACTCACTAAGGAGAGTTGTGTAGAGTCAAAGAAGCAATGCTCCTTTCACAAAACCTCAAAATTTACCAAGAAAGGGGGAAAAAACAAGCCTGGACGGGATGCTTTGTTTTCTATTATGACATGCTGTAATGTGGGTCAGGAGGCTGGCCTGGTTATCTGAGTCCTCTGCTTTGAGAATCTCCCAAGATTGCAATCAGTGGAATCAAGGTGTTAACCAGGGCTATGGTCTCATTAGAGGCTTGACTGGGGAAAATTTTCCTTGAATTCATGTGGTTGTTGGCAACATTCTATCATTTTGCAGGCTGCTGGACTGAGGGCCTCAGTTTCTTATTGGAAGCCACCTTTAAATCCTAGAGGACACCTGAAGTTCCTTGACATGTGGTCTCCCCAACATGGCATCCTCCTTCCTTACAGAAGCAAGGGAGAGAGGACCTCCTGGCAGAATGGGTGTTACAATTGTATGTAATATAATCACATCCACATGCTCACACATGTCCTGTGACCCTGATGTATTCTATCAGTTATACGCAAATTAAAAGTTCTTCCCACATTCAGCAGGGAGAAAATTATACACCAAGAAGTGGGGACCCTGGGGCCACTTTCATGCCTGTTACTAGGGAGCAGGGAAGGGATGACTACGAAGTTTCAAGGAGATCTAGAAGGGTGTGGTGTAATGGCTTTCATGGGGTAGGGAGTTTCAAGGAGAAAGATGTGCACTAAGTTGAGCAATTAGAGGGCCCCTCCCTGATGAGCGTAGCTAGAACAACTTTGTTGGAGGGATGGAGGTGAAATCGCATTGCAGCATGTTGACGTATGGGTGGGAAGTGAAGGCTTGCAGAGGAGAATTCAATTTCTCTTTCAAACTTTTCTGTTTATGGATCAAACACATAAGATTAAAATTGTATCAAAATCAGTTTTAAAAATCAATTTTATCTATTGAAATAAGGAGATTCAGGAAAGCACTAATTTGGAAACATGAAAGCCAATACTTTTGCATTAAAATTACTTACAATATTTAAGGACTTGGCTCTTCAGATTTGGAAAGTTTATTGGACTGGAAGGATATATGGGTTTTGATCACATGGTCTGCCATTTAATGTTTGTGAGATTATACAAAACCCACTGACCTTTTGGGGCCTTCTTTTCCTTTCCATAAAATAGAGAGATACAGTATATTGAAAGAGTCAGAATTTTGAGTCTCCTTCAGTTTCAAAATTTTGTGATGTTGCGGTTCTTTTATAACTTCACATGTTCCTGTTCACAGAATCGGGCAAATTTACAATTCTCTAAGAGGTTTTAATTCTAGAGAGGTGTGTTTCATAGTACAGTGAAAGCTGGAACACTGCCATAAAGCCGCAGCATCTCCAGTCAGCTGCAGCCTTCACAAAAGCTGAGGATGAGTTTTCTGTGCATTGCCCTCTATGGAGAGTGGATTAAAGCTTTGAGATGCAGCGGTTCTTGTTCAGGCCCGTCACTGTGACACATGCCTGGTCAAAGCATGCTTTTTTCATATCATGATTCTTTTTTATCAACTGGCAGTAAATGGAAGCAAATTCTTCCTAGCCTAAACAGTATTACAAAAACAAAAAAGAACATACAGAAGATGGTTGGAACAATAAATGCAAATATACCCACCTTCCCTCTTACTGAAATTCTAACTGGCTTCTGGCACCCAATTTTCCCCTTAGGAGTCAGCAGGTCTGTACCTCCACCAGTTTCCTGGGAGGAAAATGGGGAAATAACAAAAGACCAATAATCTTGACTCTCATATACGTTGAGTGGACAGAAGACCTGAATCTCTCTCTGAAGAGTGGCTGTTGATGACCAGTTGACCCCCAGCTAATGTTTCGCCTCCCATGTGTGGCTGCTGGAGACTTTGCCTGAGATGTTGCACTTTGAGCGGTGACTAGGTCTCTAGGAAGACAGCTAGCTCCATATTACTTTTCAGAACCACGGGAAGGGGGCAGGTAAAGTCAGTGGCTCAGTTCCCTCTCCCCTCTGCCAAAGCTGGCTCACGAAGGAAGGTTTTCAAACTATCTGGGTTGGCTTAGGTAGCACATTGGCTGCTGCAGTCTTAGCAGCCTCCTGCCGTCCTTCCTGATGGAGTTCAGCACATGCCTCTGCCTCTTCCCTTGGCTATCCTGTGTTGCTTGCTTAGAATTCCATTTACAAGAGATAGTATGAGTTTAATAGCGTGTTCATGCCTGTTGCTTATGCCCGCCCTCCTGTAAGCCTCCTCCCAAAGTGTTACTGGGATCATGTCTGTTATGGACTGAATGCTTGTTTCCCCCTCTCCACCAGATTCATACATTGAAGTCCTAATCCCAGTGGGATGATATTAAGAGGTGGAGACTTTGGGAGAGGATTAGGTTTAGATGAGGTCATTAAGGCCCAGCTTCATCATGGATTAGTGTTCTTACAAGAAGAGACACCAGAGCATGTTCTCTCCAGCCTGTGAAGTCAGAGCAAGCAGGAAGGGAGCCTGCACTGGAACCCAAACATGCTGGCACGCTGATCTCAGACTTCCAGCCTCTAGAGCTCTGGGAAATAAATGTCTGGTATTTAAGCCACCCAATCTATGGTTTCTCATTATGGCAACCCAAGCTGACAGGCAGTATCCAAATTTAGGGACCTAAGAGACTTTGCAGCAGTTCCAAATTCTTTTTTTTTATTGCATTTTAGGTTTTGGGGTACATGTGAAGGACATGCAAGATTGTTGCATGTGTACACACCTGGTAGTGTGATTTGCTGCCTTCCTCCCCATCACCTATATCTGGCATTTCTCCCCATGCTATCTCTCACCAACTCCCCACCCCCTGCTGTCCCTCCCCTATTTCCCCCCGACAGACCCCAGTGTGTGATGCTCCCCTCCCTGTGTCCATGTGTTCTCATTGTTCAACACCCACCTATGAGTGAGAACATGTGGTGTTTGATTTTCTGTTCTTGTGTCAGTTTGCTGAGAATGATGGTTTCCAGGTTCATCCATGTCCCTACAAAGGACATGAACTCATCATTTTTGATGGCTGCATAATATTCCATGGTGTATATGTGCCACATTTTCCCTGTCCAGTCTATCATCGATGGGCATTTGGATTGGTTCCAGGTCTTCGCTGTTGTAAATAGTGCTGCAATGAACATTCGTATGCATGTGTCCTTATAGTAGAACGATTTATAATCCTTTGGATATATACCCAGTAATGGGATTGCTGGGTCAAATGGAATTTCTAAATTCTAATTCTGAAGTCCTATTTAAGTATTATGTGCCAAACACCAAAGAGCCTTCAGGTGCTTATGGTTCCTTCTGTCTGTTACGGAAAGATGCTTTCTAAATTCCGGTACTGTCTGCATCCACTCCACAGGCTGACACAGCACTCTGGTTTTGGCCAGTGTCTGCAAGTATACATTTTAAAAGCAGTCTCTACAACAGAGCCACGTGACAGGGCGCCCTCTCAACCCTCAGTCATATTTTTCTCTATGGTAACAACTCCCACAGCCAAAGAAATCCTTGACTACAAGAAATAATGATATGTGTCCAGGCACCACTGCACCATAATGAGACTGGATTTTCCTCTGTGACCTATGAAAATCGCTCATTACTTCATGGGTGTAATAGATCTATAGTGCAGAGACACCCTACTTAATTCTTCCTTTATTCAGGAAGCAAGTTAATATGTCAGGTAGATGTATATGAAGGCAGAAATAATAATGATTTGAATATCTGCTCATAAGTATCTTAGGTTAGTCTGAGATAGAGCTTTCCAAAAATGAGAGGATTAAAGTCAATGATTTTCTTGACAGCTTTCATTCTTAGATTGAGAAGGTACCATCTTCTGTCTTTGTTTTGGGTAGGGGAGATGTGCAGAGCTTAGGAGACCTCCCTAAGGTTACGTAGAAATCGATGACAGAGCCAATCCAGTGTCCTAAGTAGTGCCTGAGACCTGTGCAGCCTGGAGTTCAGCTCTAGAGAGGGTATCGTGCTTGGTTTAATGCTTTTCTGAGACCCTTGAAATTTTTAATAATTTTTGAACAAGGGGCCATACATTTTATCTTGCACTGGGCCATAAAAATTACGTAGCTTGTCCTGATCATAAGTTTCCAGTACTTCAGAGACATCATTTAGATCTCATATTCTGAAATTGTAAATTATGCCTTTCAAGTAGATGTTAGTAAGAACCTGGTACAATGGGGAAAAGTGATGAAAGATTTTCCTATGGGCAAGGCAATCCCAGCAGGCAGTGGTGTTGGGGACTTGTAAGGGCCAGGAGAATGTGTTCTTCCACGTTCTTTAAAAGGGAAGAAAATGTGCTGTATGCAAAGTCACTTGCAGAGAACACAAAGGCTTTCCGGACCCTGGCACTAGAAATCTGAGACTTTTGCCCAGATTTTAAAACTTTGGCATCCATTTAAAATTATGAACTAGAAGCAGAGTTTGCAATCCTTTCTATTTTCATACTATAAATAAAGTACTATAAATAAATGGCTGTACATTTAAGTCTTTGAAACTTTAAGTGTATTTAAATTATAAGGCATGGGCATGAGTGTATAAGCAGCGCTGATCCAATTGGATTATGGATTGACAGTGTGTATTTTAGTTCTTTATTTTTTCTTGAGATGCATGGACTTAGTGAGGGCAATGATATATCTAACTTAATTCTTTATTTAGCTCCAAGGGAGTCAAAGTCACCTGACCTACCAATATGAGGTAAACAGTTTTTCCAATCTTACAATTTTCCTTGGTAGAGTTGTTATAAAAAGTAGAATATCTACATGATAATCTACCATTACTTTGCCCATTAGTGACCCCTTGCATTTCACTTATTTCATGTCTTTTTTTCCCTATCCCGGTGCAAAAAGACAAATACCTTCTATCTTATGATATAATATGGTGTACAATATCTCCCTGGTCATTTATAGCAGTGATTTTCAACTGGGTGACAATTTCGTTACTTAGGGGATTTGGGCAATGTTTGGAGGTATTTTTGATCATGTAAATCAGGAGAGTCTACCGAAATCTAGTGGATGGAGGCTGTTCAGCATCCTAGAAGGCACTAAGAAGCTTCCCCAACAGAGAATTATCTGGCCCTAAATTAACAATAGCAAGGTTGAGAAACCCTGCTCTGCAGTTTAGAATCAGATGCAGAATTAACCTTTTGCTGTCCTGAAGAGGTGAAAGTGAGGATGCTGGCATGTGGCTCAGCTACTTAAGTGCTGTCAAAGCAAACGTCAGCTAGATTGACAGGTATTTTATTTTATTTTTTAGGGAAAGAGCAAACAGTGTTTTCTGTAAAAGGTAAAGAGTTGTTGGAACTAAAATAGTTTTCTGCCAGGAAAAGAGACTTGGGATTCCTGGTCTGTGTTAATAAGTTGGCATTTCCAACACGTTCCAAGGCTATTTTGTATCTTTTGGTTTTTTGTTTTTGTGATAAGAGCACTTGACATGAGATCTACAAATTTCATCAAATTGTACACATTAAGTATGTGAAGTTCTTTGTATATTAGTTATACTACAATAAAACTATTTGAAAAATATGTTGGCATTATTTGTTGAAGTAGAGACTGAGAACTTACAGAGGAAGAAAACACTAATTGTGGTCCTGGCCTTCAAAAAAGGCATGGATGGCCTTAGAGGAGAAAAGGACATGGATAGAAGGGGAGAAACATATTCAAATCCCAAATAATCTCAGTTTTGTGCGATTATACCCTTTTACCTTTCAGTAGTGGTTTAACAAAGTGTGTCAGTAGCAAAGCCAAATTTCTGGGCTTTGGAGGATATTTATTAAAGAGAGAGAGAAATGTTCTTATGTTTGGTAAGCTGAAAATTATGTCGACATACTTGTAGTATAAATGAGTTGTCGTTCTTGAAGACTGTAAAGCTGGGGCTCACCAATTAGGGATGGCTAATTTTCTTAACTCTCATCTTCTATTGGTAGGTGTGTGAATAACTTCCTTATCAACTAAATAGTCCTCTAGGACTTTATCACCCTTTTCATAAGATTATGTGTGTCCTGTTGGTGAGAAGAATGAGCCAAATTTTGCAACACAAGTAAGCATTCTTTTCGCTGGACCATAAACAGCTGATATGTTTGAAGCTGGCAATAAAGTCACCACTAGATGCCAGTGGGAAACATGCTTGGTATAGTGTCTGGGGGCAGCTAAGGAAAGTCTTTGATCAAGTCAGTGCTGGGTCATCTGTGGGCCCCTACACAGTCCATGGGTGCACAAACAATGAGCTTTGCCAGATCCACTCACTCTTAATTTCAGGACAGCTGGTCCTCTCCATTCACGGGCAACTTTCCCAGAATAAATGTCCATACTCCTGTGATTAACTCCCTCCTTCTTTTCCCTTCATGCCTCAGCTTCTTGTTTAAACTCAAGGAAAATCTTCTTTCTTCCACCAGTGTCTCCTTTTCCCTTCCTGTCAAATCTCTTCTTCCTTCAACCTGTACCGGAAACCCAATTGTCTAGATCAGCACCATCCAACACAATAGAGATACAATGCAAGCCACATACAGATAATTTTAAATATCCCAGTGAACACATTAAAGAATTAAAGAAGAAACAAGTGAAATAAGTTTTAGTAATATGTTTCATTTAACCCAATATATGCAGAATAATATCTTTTGAAGAATTGCTTGACTTTGGTTCTGATGAGGATTATATTTTCTTCTTTTGCATTGGTAGGAAAGTATTACATGAGAGAACATATATTAAGTTGCTTTTTATGACCTGTCACATGGTGATAGCTATTGTTTTTATTTCCTCTGGGCTGGGCCTCAGGCCTCTCCTAAGTACTCATACATTTATCCCTGGGGTAGGCAGGGAACTGTCAGAATTTGCCATGACAGTGTAGATTTTAGAGAGCATAGAATCTGGGAATGAGTATGTACGAATACCAAAAAAGTGTGTGTAAAATATCCATGACTTTTTGAGGCTTCGGTAGTTCTAAACATTTTTAAATTAGGGAATTCTATTAATATTTTGGGTCACAGTGAATGTATTGCACATTACGCCACATTTATACATACTGCTTCATAATAAACTCTAAACATTGTGCTAGTTTTGACCATCATAAATCATTTAATCATAGAATGATGACTTGTAGACATCCTCTCACATTGATTCACATTAATACTTTTACTTTGGTCTGCTGCTATTGCTGAGTACAAGGATCCTAAAGGAAGCATTGTTTCTCAAGTTGCATAACTTCTGATCTGCCAAAATTTGTCAAACTAGGTGCATTAGATTGCTGGTGCTGCAATAACAAAGATCACAGATGGGGTAGGTGAAACAAAACAAATGTATTTTCTTACGGTTCTGGCAGCCAGAAGTCCCGGATCCGGGTGTGGCCAGGGTTGGTTTCTCCTGAGGCCTCTCTTCTTGGGCTGCAGGTGGACACCTTCTTGCTGTGTCCTCACATGGTCTTTCTTCTGTTCACAAGCATGTGTGCATCCCAAACTCCTACTCTTATATGGATATTGGGCTAGGGCCCATGTATATGATTTAAGCTTATCTTAATGACCTCTTTAAAGGCTTTATCTCCAAATACAGTCAGTCACATTGTGGGGTGAGGGATTCACCATACAATATTGGTAGCAGGACACAATCATCTCACAGCACTAGGTAACCCCAGAGAGGGTATCCAACTGTCTTTATCCATCTCCTTTCATCAGCAAGATACGGCTTTGATACCTTTGACCCAAGTAGACTACTGTATTCTAAGGATCCATTTGAGAATTCCAAGGCGTTTTTTATGGCTCTTTTCCCATTTACCTATCTTTTTTGATGAATATCTACCTTGGAAACAAATTATCTACATCAATCAGACTGTAGTTCAATAGAGAAATGGCTAAAAAAAACCCCATTGTTCTTTCTTATTTAGAATGTTTTAAACATTAGGCAAACTGAAAAGTGACACTGTTTCTATATGCAATTTTGGAAGACTGATAAGATGATTTGGTTTTTGTTTGATTTTTTCGTGTGTTGATTTTAAGACAATACTTCAGAAACTCTTTGGACTGTTTGATTTTATTTCTCTAGTTTCTTCAAATATATTTGTTTTGTCCCATATCTTCAAATTAATTTCAAGCAAAATAACTTCTATTCAAATAACACTCCTAAATGCTTCTTGTTTGACCTCATGTCCTTGGAGTTGTCGTGGCTTCTTTGTATCTTAAATCAAATCTCTTGCCTTGGCTTTATTCTTGTGTTTTCAAAAAATTAAGATAAATATTGTTAACATTCCTGAAAATTGCCCTAATAATAAATATTTCTCTATGTGTGTATTTATACTATATGAATGGAATTTCAGTGCATGATGTGTGATATGGTTTGGCTGGGTCCCCACCCAAATCTCATCTTGAATTGTAGCTTCCATAATTCCCATATGTCATAGGAGGGACCTGGTGAGAGTTAATAGAATCATAGAGTCTTTCTCATGCTGTTCTCATGATACTTAGGAAGTCTCATGAAATCTGATGATTTCATAAAGGGGAGTTCCCCTGCACACACTCTCTTTTGCCTGCTGCCATGTAAGATGTGACTTTCCTCATTTGCCTTCCACCATGATTGTGAGGCCTCCCAGCCACGTGGAACTATGAGTTCATTAAATCACTTTTTCTTTATAAACTACTCAGTCTCTAGTATCTCTTTATTAGCAGCATGAAAACAATCTAATACAATGTACACAATCTGTACTAATCTCAGGAGTAGTATTTGATTAGAAGATATTATGAGTGGTTCTTGTACTTTAGTCTATATTTACATAATGCCTAAAAATAAAATGCCAGATTGAAATGAGAAAATGTCACCTATCAGTGGTATGGTCTGACTTGCATGATACTCAAATAAAACATTCAATTAGACTTTCTTATTATAAAGCCAATATTACTCATCCATGATTGGGGGAAAAACTGTTCTCAGATGTTTTCCTTATAGTGGCACTTTTTACTTTTTGAAGTCAGTACTCAGATTTATACATGGCTCCTTTGAGTCAAAGATTGTTTTGTGTTTCTTTGTATATGGATGAGTTTTGGGTGACTGGCCATATCAAAGTTTAATTTTGGCCTTATAGAGATGCTGGTCTGAATACATTAAATAACAGTCAAGTGGGAACAAGGTATACAGAGTTTTTTGTTGTTAATTATTTGAACTGATGATCTTGAGCATTATATGTGCACAGTGGCTGTCTCCCATTTACACAGTCTTGTGTAAGAGAATGGTTCCTCATTCCTTGTGGTTGCTCACTGGGTGGCTGTTTATACAACTTCCATTGAGGCACATCATATTCACTAGTACATCTCCTCACTTGCAATGTCTTTCTTCTGACTCCTCCTTCACTGACTCTTTGTTTCACATGCAGGACTTTCTTGGAGTCATGATGCCACATTCTTGAAGCAGATCAACCTTCCAAGCCTTGAGAGGGTCACCTTCAGTGCCAAAACAGTCCATGCATTTCATGGTTACATTTGTCTTGACAGTTAATGTGAAGTATAGGCTAGACAATGCTGATGGGACTGTTCGCAGATATGATTGTTTTGCTTTGAGTAGGCTCAGGCTGCTTATATTCATAGAGAGCAGAAGTGAGGGTCTCTGCATGCATCTTCAGCTTCCGCCACATTGCATCCTTTCGTCCAAGCTTCTTAAAGGCCATGGCTGCATCTTGTAGGATGGGTTTTGCCAGTTGTAACATTGCTGAGGAGATAGCCACAACCCTCACCTTTTCATATGAGAGATTCTTCATTTTCATTATGTTTTTCTTAATGACAGTTCACATTTACTCACCTATTTACTCATTCATATGCACATCCACACATCCATGCCTGTGCTCAGTGGATCTGCCCCCTGTGAAGCCCCACACCAGGACTCAGTGATCACAAGATCCATAACATAGACACCCAAAGGGCTCATCGTACATTGGAAGGATAAGCACACACACCCTGATTTATCTGATGAATGCACGACCAGTTTATCATGCACCGGTGCCCTACTGAGTCAAGTGTGACATACTGAAGAGACTATTAGGCAGGCTTCACCCTAGACACATTTATAATCTAGGGAGAAAGGTGACACTTTAAACAGAATATTTTTGTGGTATTATTTATGCTTCAGTGTAGGAATCTACAGCATTTTGTGTATTTCCATTAGTGATCTAGACTGTAGCTTGCAGGACTAGGTATGAGAAGGTTGTATGTGCAGAACTCCTGGACATGCAGCTGAAATGACTCTCACTGTTGGTGTGGAAGCTGGCCAAGGGAATGAGTGGAGAAAGGGTCTTCCAGGCAACGTTAAAAGCATTAAGTAAAGGCATGTAATAAAAGATACATTGCGCATTGGAGAATTGTTAGCAGTCAGTATTACTGGAGTTTAATCACGAATCAAGGGCAATTGGCTGGCTATTGGTAAGAGGTGAATCTGGACAGATAGGTAGGTGGCAGCGCATTCAGGGTCAAATCTACTCTTAATTGGCTGGGACATTATCTTGTAAGGCAGAGGTTCTCATCCCTACCAGACATTTCCTTCTGCTTAAATGTTTAATAATTCTCCTTTTACTGTCTTGAAATCTGCAGATCATATAACCTACCTGTAACTTGAATTTAAAATTTATATAACATTTTTACTATAATATGATAAATATAAAAGAAAAATTAATTTATAATAAAATGTCTAAGGATGAAAATGTTTGGATATAACCTCATTAAGGAATATGATAAAATGATAAGAAGTTTAAATTAAACACAGAACAATGAGAAGTGTGACAGCTTCAAATGCAGACCAACATAGCTGTGCCACGTTGATGACTCAGATGCATGGGAACATCACAGTGATGCAATGTTCTAGAATGATCAATAACATTTTCCACCTTTAGAATAAAGCACAGTGAAAGGTACATGCATTCCTGGAAGAATCACTGTACATTGAAACTGTATGAGTGCCTTGGGTTGATGGGCAAAGTGTGTGGGGCTGTCCCACACATCCCAGAACATCTGTATCCTTGGCCTCACTGCTCATGGCCATAGCCTTCTGCCCATCTCTGCGACAGCCCCAGACCCACGCATCCATTTCCACACATGCAGGCACTGCCTCTGTAAGAAATGTTGCTTTGGACAATGAGGAGTACGAGTGTTAGTCAAGAGACTCCCATGACCAGTTTGCATGTAGTCAGATACTTCTGGAGTGTTTGTGACTTGAGTTTGAGGAGCACAAGACAGAAGGCAAGAAGATCTGTTATTGGGCTACTGTGATCGTCCATGAGATATGCAAACATGGAATGAGGACAGTTGTAGTAGGAAGGGGAAGGAGTGAAAGACACTGAAGACTGGTGGTGAGCTGAAGTATTAAGATGCAGTGATTGAGTTGGTGCAGGGGGAAGAAGGAGAGTTCTTTGGCAAGAATCCCAGATTTCTGCCCTGGGAGGAGGATGGGCCACTGGTGCGGGAAACTGAGCAACAAAACGCCAAATAAATAAATACAGAGGAAAGATCATGAGTCTGGTTTCGACTGACTTCTAGTGCAGGTGCCCATAAGTGCCTATATTTACATGTGTATATATGTGTATATGTATATATTTATATATGCATGTGTATATTACATATGCATGTGCACACATATATCTGTATATTTATATATTTATATATGTATATGTATATTACATATATATGTATGTGTGTATATATATGTCTAAAATCCAGTGGGAAGACTAAGGTTGGAGAGAAAGCTTTGACTAGCATAGGGTTGATAGTTAAAACTAGGAAAGTATTTCCAGAAAAGAGTGTATGACATGAGATGAGAAGAAGAGCGAGTGTGAAGCTTTGAGGGAAAAGTGCTTAAGAAGAAGGAAAAGCAGGAGGAGCCCACAGTGAAGACCAAAGAAGAAGAGAAGAGTTAACAAAGATACGATCATGGAGGAAGACACAATCAATAGTCTCAAATGCAGAAGGAAGCTTAGAATGTGTATACAACCATAACAAACAACAATTTATACTCACTCCTCCCACACGGGAGTTAGGGGCAGCTTTACAAACAAAGCGCCCTATAAATAGAACTGATAAGGCAGATGCAGTGGCTGATGCCACCCAGCACTTTGGGAGGATGAGGCAGGGGGATCCCTTGAGTTTAGCAGTTTGAGACCAGCCTGGGCAACATGGCGAAACCCCACCTCTACAACAAATACGAAAACTGGCCAGGTGTGGAGGTGAACATTTGTAGTCTCAGCTACTTTAGAGGCTGAGGTGGGACTATTGTTTGAACGTGGGGAGTTCGGGACTGCAGTGAGCTAAGATTGCGCCACTGCTAGCCTGGGTGACAGAGTGAGACCCTGTCTAAAACAAACAAAAAAACTCCTGATCTTTTCACAAGCATGTGAGGAAGAGTTTTGTAGACAGTCTAATAAAGAAATAGTGGTGTCCGTATATCAATTTGTATTCCTGAGTATCCATGCACATGCATAAACATGTCGTAAGATATGAGTATGTATATGAATGTTTGTATATATAAGTTTTTGTATATTAAAAGGTGTATTTACAACCTTCATTCTTACCTTCACATCTCCTAAGGCACGCTTATGTCATACTGATTAATATTTAGAGTTTTGAAAGTCGAAGTGATTTGTATCTCATCTCACACCTTTTTATCAGCTTTAATCTTTACAGGATGGCCATTTGTTTTTAACTCTTGCTCTCTCCAGGAATAAAATCTTACTATGCTAAATGTGAGTTATCCCGATCATTTGAATAACCAGACAAAGGACTGAAGGCTCATATTTCTTTTATATTTACATCTATTGAAGAAACATTTTTTCATAAACTGTGCAGTTCGATACTTATGCAAACACGTGCTTAGTTTTAAGGACTCAGTGTCAGTTTCGAGCAATCTTTCCTAGGCTCTCCAGCAGTTTTAACCCTGGTAATGACAACTGTCACTATCCTCATTATACAGAAGGCGATCTGGACACCTGGGGACACTGAACCATTCACATGTTGCCTAGGACATTCAATGCCTTGCCAGAATCAGCTCCTTGATTGAACTCCATGAATTGGATTCTGAGAGTGTTTTAGGTAGAAAGGACAAGATATTAAGATATCCACATCCAGATCACACAAAAAGCTAAATTGCTCCAAGGTAGGTTTTCCTTCTATGGAGAAATGTTGCATTAACAGAAATCTGTTTGGAAATTCAGACGACTGTATTAGCAGAAAGACTCCCCAGGTCTTTATGTCAGTTCATTGCAATGAGAATCAGCTAGCATGGAGCCTGTGTTTTTTTCCTTTTGGTGAAAGAGATTCACCTTGTCACATTCAATAACTTGAAAAAACACTGACGACAATGACATTCCTAGTGTCTTAGACACCCAGAGTAAATCATTTCCTGATACTTCCTCCATATAGCAATTTAGACTACTAAATCATGCTGTTGATGAAAGATTTTGTTTTCTTTCTTTATTCTTTAGTTTTAAGACAAAAAGAATTATAAAACAAGACTCATTTTCTATTTTAAAGTTAATATTCAAATCCAGTAACATGTTGTCTGCATGTTTTATGTTTGTACTAGGATTTGTACTTATCAAAAAAAAAGTTACATCTCACAATTAGTACTCTATTTCCCTGTATTAACATTTAAACACAAATAAAAATTTTCAAGTGGTCATACAGAATGACAAAAATTAAGCAACACAAATTCAGTTTCTTAGTCTTTCCATCACCATACTAGATTCTTAAACACACTGTTTAAATCCAGCACTAGATGGTGAGGCAGCAGAGAGTCCATAAAGTGCGTCCACAGAAAGCTCATACCATTCTGAGCTACTAAGAACTTACTCTCCTTTGGGAGGCTGAGGCAGGTGGATCACTTGAGGTAAGGAGTTTGAGATCAACCCGGCCAACATAGTGAAACACTGTCTCTACTAAAAACAAAAATTAGCCAGGTGTGGTGGCACATGCCTGCAATCCCAGCTACTTGGGAGGCTGAGGTATGAGAATAACTTGAGCCTGGAAGGCAGAGGTTGTAGTGAATCAAGATCACATCACTGCATTCCAGCCTGAGTGACAGAGTGAGACTCCATGTCAAAATAAAATAAAATAACTTACTCTCATTCCTCCAGTGTCAGGAAGTGATCATTTAACTGGAAAGGCCCTAAATTTAACTTCCATGTTGACCATGATGTTTACTAAAGAAGAATAATAAAAATACGTTAATTTGTAGCTTATACATTTGTTTTTTAAAACTCAGCCGTAACCACATTTAAAACTTAAACTATTTTTTTTCTCCTGAGGGAGGCATATCTTATCACTGACCTTACTTAGAATTGCCATTTCATGATGTTAATAACAACCAGACTGCCTGCTAATTGTTGGCTTTAAATTCTCTACAATCAGTGACTCTCCCTCCTCCTTCCCTCCAACGTCTGCACTTGGATCTAATCCTGCCCACTACCCCACCATTGGAGTGGAACCGATAATGAAATAGGTCTATCAGGTACCTTAACATCTGCTGCGATTACATCCAGAAGTCCAAGATTTTATATATATATATATATATATATATATATATATGAAGCAATTTCTATTTGAAAACTATTGTACGACTGTTGTAGACTGAATGTCTGTGTCCCCCCAATATTCACGTGTTGAAGCCCTTATTCCAAAATGTGGTGGTATTTGGAGATGGGATCTTTGGGAAGTGACTAGAGTTAGATGAAGTCATCAGGCTCTGATGGGCAGGGACATTAGAGAGCTTTCTCTCTCTCTCTCTCTCTCTCTTCATGTGTGCAAACAGAAGAGGTCAAGAGAGCTCATAGTGAAGTGGCAGCCTCCTTTGAGCCAAGAAAAGAGGTCTCAGGTTGAAACTACCTTCCTAGCACCCTAGTCTTGGACTTGCATCCAGAACTGTGAGAAAGAAATTGCTGCTGTTTAAGCCGCCCCGTCCATGGCATTTTGTTATGGCAGTCTGAGCAGACTAATACAATGATAGTCCCCTTACAGTATTTTAATTTCCAAATCTTCCCTTGTTTTGAGAGAGAATTTTTATACCAATGTTTAGTTTGAAGGAATTTTCTGTAACTCGTTTACAAACTCTTAATTAATAGAGCTTCTCCTCCCCCCACCACCCAATAGAAGCTGTAGCTCAAACCTTAACTATAACAGTGTGAATGGTCTGGTATAATGGTGATCCATGACTTCTAACAATAGGGTGTTTAAAATAAGATTTAATGTGGCCTGAAAAGCTAGATTTAATCTTGTATTACAGGCAATATTAAAAGAGTCTAAAGTAATGAAGCTTATAAAGGCTTATGGAGAATAATAGACACAATAGGGAATTTGAGACTCGAGCCAGCTATGAGGAAATGATGCAGCTCCATCTTGCTCATTGGTGCCCGTGCGCTCATGACTAGCATTTTGCCAGAGGCCTTAATTACGGCAAAATGCAGTTAAGTATACTCCCCTACCACCTCATCCAACGGAAATGTGGGCATTTGGATACACAAGGTTAAAATGTCAGGGATGATTGTATTCAACAGTCACCAATGGCAGCAACGTTCATGTGGGAGGGAGCAGCTGGATGACAGTGCTCTGGTGTGCGGATGGCTGCACTCACATCCTCATCCTGGGCGTTGCAGCGTCTCTTCACCAACAAGCAAATGACTCTTAACCAACAAGCAAATACCACCAGGCATCTGGACCAACCGCATGTCCTGCTGCTTATTATTTCGAAATAGCAGTGATGTTCTGAAACAGGCATGTCTCTGTTGGCAGATAAGAGAGAGGAAGTGAAGTGAGGCCCCAGCACACCACAGCGCTCCGTCAAGCTCTCGTCCGTCAAGCAAATGGTGTTAGACAGACACTAACTAACATGTTGACCTTGCTGAAATGTTTGTCTAGTTTCAAGCTATTTAATTTTCCTGCATGTTTGCTCTTCTTTAATTTTTCAAGTATTAAAGTCTATGGAGACTAGTCTAAGCGTGCAGATATTTATCTGCTGTGTTTGTCAACACATTCTTCGCCACTCTTAGAATCTTAGGTTAACTTTCCTGGTTTGGTAGGAAAATAAGCAAACAGACAGACAGACAGACACACACACACACACACACACACACACACACACACACACACACACACAAGTAAATAAATGAAAACTGATGAGGACTTTGGTGAGGAGTGTTCCCAAGTTCCTTGCCCTCTACAAGGTCAAACAGTTGCAGACTTAGAGAAATTAGAGATCTTCTCTCACTCTGAAGGCGATACTTGACCTTAAGAATTTCTTAGAATTTGTGTGTCTTATGCTGTAGGAAATTTCTCCCTGCTGTCCTAGCTGATTCCTCTTTGCTTCAAGTGTTCCTCCTGCTGTAATTAAATTGAAGCTAACAAGTTTGAGGCCATGATGTACAGCAGCTCTTCAGCCAGAAACACAAAGAGACATAAAAGGCAGCTGGAACAGTTACATTAAATGAATCTTGAAGTTTGAGAAAAAATACGGACTATATTTCTGCTTTACCAGAAGTAGAAGTGGTCAGGTACTATGAAAATCAAGTTTGACATTTCTACATAGTAGGATATTGCAGAGGAATTAATAGATGTGATTAGTGTGCAGCCATCTTACACAGACGTCATTCTCAGCTTCCCGCATGTGCAACCCAGCATCAGTGGGGCTAAGCATGAGATAAAACAGTGTTCCCAAGGCTGGCAGTTCCTTACTATATCTGGTTAAATTTATTATTATTACTAGACTTTGCATTTATATTGTATGGAGGGCATATTATATTTGATGTCTTGTGCAGACAAAATAAGCCTTGTTTTATTAATGAAAGTTTGGACTCAGAGATGTGGAATGACTTAGTCAAGTGTTCAATGGCAGAGATAGAGAATATTATCTCTATGTGGTTAAGAGCAGGAACTCTGGAGTCAGATTCTGTCTTAACCCCATGATTTCCTACATACAAGACCATGGACAAATTATGCAACATTGGTGCTTCAGTCCTCATTTGTCAAATAAAAGTCATTGAGAAGATTAAATGAGGTAATATAGACACAGAGTTGAGCACAGCGCCTGAGACATGGCAGTCTTTTGGTTGTCACTAATATCATGATCACACCCGAGATAAAATGGGAGACTTTAAGAACTAAGAATAATTAGCATTTGGTGATACGGTTTGGCTGTGTCCTCACCCAAATCTCATGGTAAACTGTAATTCCCACAGTCCCATGTGTCATGGGAGGGACCCAGTGGGAGGTAATTGAATCATGGGGGTGGTTACATCCATGCTGTTCTCGTGATAGTAAGTTCTCATGAGATCTGATGGTTTCATAAGAGGCTTCCCCAACACCCTTTGCTTGGCACTCTTTGCTACCACCATCGCCATGTGAAGAAGGACGTGTTTGCCTCCCCTTCTGCCATGATTATAAGTTTCCTGAGGCCTCCTCAGCCATGCTGAACTATGAGTTGATTAAACCTCTTTTCTTTATAAATTACCCAGACTTGGGTACGTGTTTATTAGCAGCATGGGAACGAACTAATATGTTTGGAAACCTCTACTTTGAGACGGTTAATTTAATGTGAATGGCTCTATCACTGGATGTGGAACCATTTTGTTTGACTAAATACAAAAACGATTTCAGCCCTTAAGGACGTACCAAGCAATGTAGGAAACACATTCCATGACACCTGATTTTTTTTTTCCAACTCCCCTGGGACTAGATAACCTTAGGGTTAGTTAGGATTAGAGATGGAGGGTCAGAAATGACAGTTGCACATATTGTTTGGTTTCAGAAAAATGATTTTTGTATTTTGATGCAATCATTTCTTAATGGCTGCATCAACATGGCAATGTCAAGGTGTTCTTATTTCATGTCATAAAGTAAGTTTCCAAGGCATTCCAAAGGGAAAAAAATCTCATGTTGGCTTGAGTTATCTCAGCTCCTACCTGCACTCGTGGTGGTGAACTACCCAAAGGGGTAGATATGCATTCAGCAGGAAAGATTTGGCCCATTTTCTTATTTTCCTCCAAAGTACTATTATTATCTTCAATTAGTAAAGAATCTACAATGTAAAAATCAGTCACAAAAGTAATGAATATCCTTGTTGGCAAATAACGCTTCCTTAAAACATACATACTTCTCTATGTCTAAGTTCTTAATTTTTTTCTCTAGAACTCCCTTCTCTAATTTGTCTGTTGAAATTCTCCCCTTTCTTTCTTCTACACTCATCCCTAATTCTACTGATACATGACTCAAGAGAAGCTTCTTAAATTATGAAACTCAAGTAAATATTATGCACCATCCTATCCCAAACCATCTTTCTCCAAATACTAGTATGTCTACTTGGAAAAAAAAGATTTTCTGGTCAAATGAGTTTTGGAAACATTGTGTTGAACTTTATGTTTTCCTCCTAGGAGACTTGTGGTGTTCATCTTGTATTTAAGACTCAAAGTGGACTATTTACATTTGTCATATGATTTTCTAAAACATACCAACATGGAACCCATTGCCTCTTTTTCTTTTCATTAAGTAGAACTTAACTTGGTTTTCTATACACAGGACAGTTTTGGTTTTCCTTTCTTTTTTCTTTAGGGCACAATAAGAATCAACAGTTTGTGGGAGATAGATTGTGTTTTCAGTGAGGTGTCTGCAGGTGGGCTGGTTGGAACTTCAGCTTTAGTTTGGGTACTTAAGAGACCGTTGCATCATCCAGAGAAGAGCTAACAAGAACACGTGATAGAATAGTGCTAACAGATGAGATATAGGGAACAATTAGAGTGCAATATTGGAGAGCTGAGATATCCCTGGATTGATGATTGAGTGGCTCAATCTAGTTGAGTTTAAAGGTTCAAGAGTAGTTGTGTGTGAGGAAGTTGGTGCCATTTCTTTAACAAGGGAACACTAGAGGTTGACTTAGGAGTAGCCAGAGTAATATCACTTTTGGCATGCTGAATTTTAGGTGTCAAAGAAATACATAAATTAAGATATTCAGGGGGAAGTTGGAAATACAGGGCAGAGTTTAGGAGAGACATCTAATTTTGGAAAACAGGGTTGAAGTTTGTTCATAAAAATAATAATTAAGGCCAAGCATGGTGGCTCATGCCTGTAATCCCAGCATTTTGGGAGGCTGAGGGGGCTGGATCAACTGAGGTCAGGAGTTTCAGACCAGCCTGACAACATGGTAAAACCCTGCCTGTAGTAAAAATACAAAAATTAGCCAGGTTTGGTGGTGCAGGAGAATTGCTTGAACCCGGGAGGCGGAGGCTGCAGTGAGCCAAGATACTGCCACTACACTACAGCCTGGGCAACAGAGCGAGACTCCATCTTAAATAAATAAATAAATAAATAAATAAATAAATAAATAAAATAATTTTAAAAGATTACTTTCTCTGATCCTTGTGCTTGGATTAAAGGAAAGGACAACATTCTCTTTTAACATCTTTTTAATTGTTTGTGGTTATCCACATAAGTTTGTCTTTTGAAATTTGCATAATTTTAAGAACTTTTTAGTTTAATTACACTTCTACAGAAGTTCTTCCTTTTATAAAAATAGCCATTTTTATCCCTGGTTTTTTTTCTACCCAGCTTTTTTTGCGGCTGTCAAAAGCACAAGCTGGCATGGTAATGACAGGAAGATATGGGTGAAATGCCAGCCCTAATTAGAGACTTGATTGCTCTGTAATAACAAGGCCTGTATTTGATTTGGACGGTTCTGGCTTGTCAGGTAAAATGAATCAAATATGTCTGCACTTTCATTTCAAATGTGAAAAATGTGAATGTGCATTATTTATATTGTATTTCATGGCTATAATTAATTATGTGTCTGTGGAAATGATGTCCCCAAAGACAGTTGATTTTATGTTCAATCTGTATATGCATTTGTAAAACTAATTTGTTCTCATTAAAATTTTTAAGAGTTTATTTGAGTTAAACTCAGGAGGCCTTTCTGGGTATAAAACTCACAAAATACAAAGCAAAAGTCTAATTTAGTTTTTTTTTGCTAGTAAACTATTCAATGCCTGAAGCATTGTACTAGATATTATTGTAGTGAATATGGTTGGGCTATAAAAATAAAGAGAAGACGTACTTCCTTTTCAGACAGTGCTTTTAAACTTGTTTGGAAGACTTGGGTATAAAACGAATGAACATAATCCAATCTGAACTTCTATTACTTAGTAAAAGAATATTGTGTTTTGTCAAAGAAATATTAAGCCTGTATGATTAGTTGAACAGTTTTTCTTGTGAACCTATGGAAATGTGGAAGATATTTTGCTTTCTAAAAAATTGTTTGGAATTTCTTCCAGTTTTTATTTTTACTATTTGCTGAATACATCAACATTAATATATATTTTGTGAAGTAGTATAAAGCATTTTTTCTTATCAGTGGCAGCAGTAACTGATTTACTTTCAAGCAGACCCACAAATGAACTGCAATATTGAAAATAACTTGTTTATCTCAAGTTCACTATAATTAATTCTCTTCATTGTGGTTGGATATAATTGCAGTTATTAAAGCAATATTTAGCAAAAAAGTATTTTCCATCATTTTCATTTATTTCTATGGTAATAAATCCCTAGGTGCTCCTAGTCATGGTATAATTATTAATAGTTCAATATTAATGTTGGGTAGCTCACAAACATATTAGAGCTGATTTCAATATTAAAAATAATAATATTATCATTAATGTTAATGAATTTGCAGAGAATATTTATGTCTGAAATAAAAAGGATGGCTTCAATAGGCTCTGAGTATTCTGCTTCTTTGTTAGTATTCTTTTGTTAATTTTCAACATGATAATAATGGTGAGGACCAGCTGATTCTTTGTTTTATTTTATCCAATTTCAGAGATGACTACCCTCAACAAGATGAAGCAATTATTTCTCTCTTTATTTGGTGTTTTCAGAGACCATTAAGCTTATTTTGTCCTCATTGGAAAACAAAGCAATTTTCTACTCAAGGTATTTCTGGTTCTCAACAACTAATTTTCATCAGAAAATAAAGTTAGAATGTCCATGGAGTGTCGTTGTCTAGAGAGGGGAAGTAGATCGATGACAGAACACTTGGGAGCACCCCTGGCAAAGGGACAAGAACTTTTACATAACCTGAAAAGGAGACCAGAGAAGTAGACCCTGGGTAGGGGGAGACCAGAAACCAAGAAAAAACATTTCAGGCAAACATCACTATCAAATGCAGGAGAGAGGCATTGAAAAGTAGAAACGTGCATTGAATTTCATAACACAGACATCAGTGCTAACTTTTGCCAGAGTCATCACAGTGGTGTGATAATGTGATAAAGGTGAATGATCACAATGAAGTCAAAAGCAGGGACCAGAGACAGCAAGGACAGTTTAATCTTTCACGAGTATTGCATTTATTGGCATGGACTAGGTGTATAGAAGTGGAAATTATCAGACTTATCATTGTCAGTAGCATGTGGTTCTAGGTACAGCAGGAATTAGATACCTTTCTCTGGGTTTTCTTTCACACCACTTACAGGCACACTATGATATTAAGAATAATTTTAAAAATCTGTTCTTGCCACCAAGTTTAAAAAAAAGAAAAAAAAATCTGGACTCTGTTTCTCCTTCTCTGAGATTACTTTCAGGCATGTGAAGATTCTGGAATTTAACAAGATAGCTTTACTTACAAGCTGTTGATCTTTTCTTATTGTCATGTCATCAGGATTTACTCAACTCTATAAAACTTTTCTACGTTTTAAAATTCAGTCTACGTCCACATAACCAATTGAATAGCTTCTATTCACAAAACAATCCAAATGCTGTATCTTACAGTGGACATCAGTATATAAATGACTCCAATATACATATTATAATATCTATAAATGATAAAGATATAGATGAAATTATTTGATCAATCTAATCAATAGCTTCCAAAATTTAAATTATGCATTCTTACAGTATGCAATTGTCATTTTTAACAGACTTAGGTTTCATTCTAATTTTTAATTGTATTATTTTTCAAACTTGTTAACTGGCTGAAAAGTAGAAAGTTTATGACAAGTAAAGGAATTTGCAAGTTAAAACCAAAGGTTAGAATTTCATTTTATTTTATTTTTTATGTGAAGTTTATTATCTTTGACATCATAAAACAGCCTACTGTAAAAAATAGTACATCTATTTTTCTTCTAAAAAGAAACATTTTTTGTAGGTGATGAAAATAAAGTGTTTTGACAATGCTAGATTTTTATTTTTGAAGCAATCATAACTCAAGAGCATTTTAGCAGTAAGACCTCCTTTACTGTGACTGCTGTGTGACTGGCCCACTTGGGCAGATTGTACTGGCTCCCTGTCAACTTCGTGTTAACTCTGGTCTCCCTCCCATGTCTTCCAAGGAATCCCATCCCAAAATTCAAATGAGCAATGAAAATTGAGATGCAGATTCAAGGAGGGGATTTGCATCATGCACTGGAGTGTGTTGGAGTCAGTTCATCGTAGTTTGCAAGAGCCAGTTGTCCACATCCATTCCCTATTCAGTGTTCAGTGATGGCAACATTGATAGCTCAAAATCAGCCATAGTGGGAATGTTTACATCTTGGAAACTGGCCATACTACAAACCAGGACTTGAACCTTGTGGAACACGGACTAACCAGCCTACCACTGCCACACACTGCAGTTCCCCAGTAGACATGGCTGCCCTCTCCATTCTCATCCCTCTTTGTCAGCTACTTAATTTAACACTCCCCACAAGCATTTTCATACCCCACCAAACTATATCTCATAATCACCTTCCCTTCCAATGCCTATTTACCCACAATTACTGTCTATAATAGATTTTATTTTTTTTTAGAGCACTTTTGGGGTTAAAACAAAATTCAGCAATAAGTACAGAGTTCCCATGTGCCCAATATCTCTACCTACAGACAGCCTCCCCCATGAGGAACATCTTCCATCAGAGGGTGTGACTATCAACACACTGAACCTGCACTGACAGAATAATATGGTTTGGATTTGTGTCCACACCCAAATCTAATGTCAAATTGTAATTTTAAATGTTGGAGATGGGGCCCAGTGTGGGTGATTGGGTCATAGGGGCAGTTTCTCCTGAATGGTTTAGCTCCATCTGCCTTGGTACTGGTTGTTTAAAAGTGTGTGACACCTACCCCTTTCCTCTCTCTCTCTCTCTTCATGCTCCAGCCATGTGAGACTACTATGCCCACTTTGCCTTCTGCCATGATTGGAAGTTTCCTGAGGTCTTCCCAGAAGCTGAGCAAATGTGAGCATTGTGCTTCCTGTACAGCGTATTGAACTGTGAGCCAATGACACCTCTTTCCTTTATAAGTTACCCAGGATCAAGTATTTCTTTATAGCAATGTGAGAACAGACTAATACACACCACTAATACCCAAAGTCCACAGTTTACATGTGGGTTCACTCTGGGTGTTATACATTCTGTGGGGTTTGGACATATGTGTAATGACATGTATTCCCTATAATAGTATCATACAGAGTAAGTTTCACTAAAAGCTTCTGAAAGTCCCCTGTTTTCCACCTGTTCATCTCTCCCTTCCCTCTAGCCCTGGCAACCACTGGTCTTTTTACTGTCTCCGTAGTTTTGACGTTTCCTGCATGCCATATAGTTGAAATCATACAGTATGTAGCATTTTCAGATTGACTTCTTTCATTTAGTAATACAAATTTAAGGTTCCTCTGTGTTTTTCATGTCTTGATAGCTCATTTTGTTTTAGTACGGAATAATATTCCATTGGCCGAATGTACCACAGTTTATCCACTTGCCTACTGAAGGACATTCTTGTTGCTTCTGAGTTTGAGACTTATGAATCGGGCGTCTATCAACATCCATGTGCAGGCTTTTGTATGGGCATAGTTTCAACCTCCTTTGGGTAAATACCAAGAAGTGTGATTACTGGATCTTATGGTAAGCCTATGTTTAGTTTCACGAGAAATAGCCAAACGGTCTTTCAGAGCGGTGGTGCCAGTTTGCATTCTCTCCAACAATGAGTGGGAGTTCCTGTTGCTTCAGATCTTTACCCGCATTCAGTGTTCTGGATTTTGGCCATTTCAATAGGTGTGTTGTTGTGTCTCATTGTCACCTTAATTTGTATTTCCTTGATGACACATGAGGAAATGCAAATTAAGGCCTCTTCTCATTTGTTTCTTTGCCATTTGTATATCTTATTTAGTGAGTTGTCTGTTCAGGTAATTGGCATATTTTTTAACTGGGCTTTTGTTTTCTTATTGTTGGGTTTAAGAGTTCTTTGTAATATTTGGATACTAGTACTTGATCAAATAGTACACATTGAAAGCAATGGCAAAAACTGCAATTACGCTTACAACCTAATACATTTTTTGCAAATATTTTCTCCCAGACTGCAGGTTGTCATTTTAATCTCTTGACAGTGTCTCTACCAGGGTGGGATTTTTAAAATTTTAATGAAGTCCAACCATTAACTACTTTTTTCCATAGATAATTTCTTTGCTGCTGTTTCTATAAGTCCTCACAACCAAACTTCTTTACTCCTACTTTACATATGCATTCTGTTTTCAGCAAATCCAAAATTTCTTCTATAGAGGCAATCTCTTTAGTGAAAGAGGATTTTAAATAAAAGTGATCATGTTTCTCCAGAACTGAGGCAAATCTTCCTGAAACCATATTTACTTTAGTTCTGGTGCTTGAGCTTCATAAGACTACAGGCCCAATATTTCCCCAAGCCTCTAGCTCTCATGCAGGTGCACACACACATACACACACACTTTGTTTTTAATGGATTCATGGATACAATTTACTTTTAAACTCCTTCCAGCTCCATTTCCATTTTAAACTCTTTCAGGTTTGGCAGCTGGTGAAAATGCAAGGCTGGAGGTTAACATACACACACACGTTTGGTGGAATGAGGATCCTAGAAACACTGGTGAGACAGGCAAGATCTCCACCCTGGCCTTCTCATCAAGTATTATGCACCTTCCAGATAGGGCCACCATCTAGTCTCTGACCCCACACCCTGGGAGGAAGAGCATCACCTGCAGCTTGTCTTTTCAGCAGGTCATTATTGGTTTCCTGAACTTCATTTGGGAGGCAGAGGTGATTAGATGCCTTTGCTTTCTTCCAGTGGATTAACGGGTGGATATTTCCAAATCACTAAGCCTTAGCCAGTGTTTGCTGTGTACACTTGCCATAGGAGCAAATTGGTATGCATGGTCTCACTTAGACCCAGAGATGGAAAACACATGTGGAAGATGATAGATTTCCTTGGTCTGTACTGAACCTTCTACCTAGAGATTATCCTGTGAGAGAGAGTGAGAGACAGAGATAGGGAGAGAAAGGAAAAGAGAGGGAGAAAGAGAGAGAGGGGGAGAGAGAGAGCTTCATTTACATTTCTAATTTATAAGCCGTGGTATTTTGAGTCTCTCTTTATGGCTGTTTTGGTTTTACCCTAGTTAAAGACAGCTTGTATATATGATATTTCTGAAGGTTCAGCTATACATTGAAGTGTAATTGCTGTAACTAAGCATATATTCATTTATAATTTTGAAAAAATGGTCCCCTATAGAGGGTGCACAGAATATCACTGCTGTGTAACAGAAGGCTGAAGAGCTTTGACACAGATTTCATGTGTTTAGGGGTAGTGTAGACCAAAAGCTAATTTATGATGTTTTGTTAACTCAATACATGAAAAGCCCCAATGTCTTTTCTTTATAAAAATGAGATTAACATATAACAGAAATTGTCAATTCCCATTTTTATGTCTAATTTTAAACATCTTGTAGGCATGTACAATCAGGTTTTACCATTACAGAGTGGTATATACACAGTGTTTCTTTAATTTGACTGTACATCAGAATTGCCAGACTAACTTTTATAATTTAGGTGCCAAAGTGGATCCTGGTTATCTTTTAAAGTATCATATGATATTTTGATGTACAAATAGATTTGAAAGCCCCTGATAGAAGGAAATAGGTGTGAGTTTAATGTCAGAAGACCTTACTCATATACAAAACTGTCATTTTAACAACTATGCTTGACAATTTGAAGATAGTGACACTCCTCTCCTCGGAACATTGGTTTCTACCTGACAGATGAGGGTAACATTATGATGCTTAATTTGTATCTTTATTATGATATTAAATAAAACAGTGTATGTGGAAATACTTTAGAATATGTAAATGTTTTTCAAAGATGTATAGCATTATTACAGCACTTTTATGCCTAGAGCTGCAAAAACAAGGAATAATTTGTCAAACAACCAAATTTCATTTTCTGTAAACAAAGTGAAGAAAATAATTCCCATGAAAAGATCGATTTTCTGTCTATTTTTTAGATGTGATCCTATTTGTGTTTTCATTTTTTCCGTATTGCTTTGTTGATCTCTTATAGTCAAGTCCATTTATTTTGTTTCTGTTTTATTCTGTCCTTTCACTCCATTTTTTCCTCTTCTCATCCCCCAAAAAAGGTGTTCCAGTTAAATTAGTTGCATTTATTTTAAAAAACCAGAACTGAGATATAATCCATGAATATAATCTCAAACCAACTTATTCTTTTGTAATAGTAATTTAAGTATTTTATTTTACATATCATTTTCTTCATGTTTCCGTGAGTGTGGCAGTTAAAATTTTGGAAATATAAGAGTGCATCTATGGAAAGGTGATTTTTAAAAGCTCCTTAAACTAAAAAGTTGATATTACCATATTGCATAAACAGGAAAATGTAATTTCAGTTAATAATATATGACACTCCATCTCAATTAATATATAGATATAAATGTTATTTAAAAGTAAATTCAAATACATAATATTTTGTCATATGTAGAGATTTAATCATTGATCTAAATTAATCAAGTTGGGGGTGATTAATTTCCCAAATTTCTTTTGTATAAATAATGTAGTCAGTGTAATTATTTAGTCTAGTAAACAGGAAAACATAGTGTAGTGGAAAGATTTCAGACCTATGTCAAAGCAAAATTCCACTGGACAAAGTTAAATGAGCAAGGAAACTTTATTCAATGCTCTTGCAATAGAGGAGAGTAACTAGAATGCAGTCTAAAGTCAACCCCATTGAAACAAAAGGCAAAAGGGTTTTTAAGTGCTGGGCAAACTACTGAAAAAGTGATGGAGAATATTAAGGAAAGTTAAACATGGTGTGTGTCCAGAATGTTGAGTTATCCTGAGTTTGCAAATGTTTTTCTCTGGTGAATAGGGTAGCTGTGCTTGCTAATTAGCACCCGCCAAAGTTAGGCTCCTACACTCCCACACAGATTGGGAGATAGTGGCTCTATCATCCATGATGATTACATTTGAAAGGGGTGGTTTCCAAGTCCTTGAGAGAGACAGTTCTGGGTCATAAACCTGGCAAGAAGATTTTACAAAAAATTGTATCTCAAAAATGCAGAGGACTTACAAATTTTCTAAAAGTAAATGCTCTAAGAAAAGAAAGGTCAGGGCCTGAAGTCAGGGATTAGGTTGTCTAAGGTTTAGTCCATCTGAGGGCACTGTGGTAACCACTACTTACAAAATGATGGACAAAACATAGGTAAACTCTGTCCCCATGGAATTTATTATAATATTATAAATAATACTCACCCAGCTTAAAACTTGAATAAGTTATTGTCCTCTTAGGCAGCTGTAAACTTTCAGGTTTTTACTCCACAATAAAGCTGAACAAGCTGAAAATCAATTACTTTTCTTGAAACCCAATAGAATTGAGGTCACAGGGCAAACTACCACCTCAAAGTCTGGAGAGACAGGTGCATGAGGGAGCTACAAGGTAAGACATCTGCTTACCTGGTGCAGAAGCTGCTGAACCTATTAACTGTTCAAAACACTGATGTGATCATTCTGATGAATTGCTAGAAGTAGAGTGTGAATGAGCATCAGAATGAGAAACTCCTAGGGGTTGCAGTCTTGGGAGGACCCCACACTTCGGTGGGTTTTATTTACCTCCAGAAACCCCATGAGACTGACAGTAAAGAGCTGAGAGAAGGCCGTTTATGGCACTGGCAGGGAAGAGGAAGAACAATCACTGTGAACTGTACCTGGGGCATCCTTCATAACAAAGGCCTGCACTCCAAGTGAAGTCCTGACCAGAGTATTGTCCCACTTGGGAGAAGGGTATTTATCCCACTCCAGCCTCTCTAGTCTTTCTGGCTCAACTGAGCAGGAAGTGGCCATACAAGAAGAAACATGTGGGGAGGTAACAGCGCAGAGACACTGGCCCCCTAATGACTGAATTGGGAAATTACAGGACATCTTCCCTACTCTACTCCTTACCACCACACTCACAGGGCTCAGGGTCATCATAGTGCTGATATCTCAAAGACTGGCAAGACTTGGAGCATCAATAATTAGGCAAGATAAGTCAACAGGGGACACAGAAACAAGAACCCCAGAGGAATCTGAAGCCTCTGACCCCTCCAGTTACAGGAAGAACAAGAGTAAGAATTATAGCAGACTGCTCCCCAGAAACCATGCAAGCAGGCAGAGTGGAGAGTAACAAAAATGTTGAAAAACATACAATGAACTACAACTCTATATCCAGTGTAAATTATTTTCAAAAAGTGAAACTGTTTATTATTTTATTAATTATTTTATTTTCTGTGAGAACATGTTTATTTACATGTTCTCACAGAAGAGTGAAAGAATTTGTTTACAGATTTGCCCTATAAGAAATCTTAAATATTCTTCACTGAAAAGGAAAATGATACAAGTCAGAAACTTAGATCTACATAAGGAAAGGAAAGGCATGAGAGAAATAATAAATGTGGAGAAAATAGTCTTTTATTTTTTCTAGGAAAAAAAAAACCAGAAGAAAATCTAGGTGACCCCAGATTTGTTAATAGGTTTTAGATACAGTGAGAAAAGTATAAACCATGAAAGAAAAATAAGTTGGGCTTTATTAAAATTTTAAGAATCTGCTCTGTGAAAGATTCTGCTAAAAGAATAAAAAGACAGATGGGAGAACATATTTACAATACTTACGCGTTGTAAAGAAATTGTATCCCAAGTGAATAAAGACCTCTTTAAACTCAACAATAAGCAAACAAAACAAAGTTCTAAAAATGGTTAAAGATATAAACTGACATATCACCAAAGAAGATTAAAGATACATCATCTGTAATTAGAAAAGTGAAGAAAACAACAGTGAAATATCTCTTTATACCAACTTCAATGGTTGATCTAATACACCAAAAATAGCAGTTGTTGGAGAGGATGAGCAACAACAGAAACTCTCATTCATTGCTAGGGGAATGCAAAATGGTTCCACCATTTTGGAAGACAATTTGATAGTTTCATTTTAAGAAAAATATAGCCCTACCATAAGATTTAGCAATTGTGCTTCTAGGTATTTATTGATTTATAAACGTATGTCCAAACAAAAATGTTTATATCAACTTTATTTACGATCACCAACAATTTTAAAAAACAAGATGTTCATCAATAGGCAAAAGGATAAATGATCTGTGGTGCATCATGCAATGAAATATCATTCAATGACAAAAAGAAATGAGCTGTCAAGTCACAATAGACATAAATGAATCTCAAATATATATTATCGAGGCTAAGAAGCCAGTCTGGAAAGCTAAATACATTGTGATTGTAATTATATTATATTTTTGAAAATGCAAAATGTTATATATGATAAATGGTAAAAGCTTATAGATGCCATTAGTTTGGGAGTACTGCAGGGAGTTGAATAGGTAAATCAGAGAAGATGTTTAGAGTGGTGAAACTATTCTGTATGATACTACAATGGTGGATAAATGACACTATGCATTTTTGAAAACTCACAGAATGTGATAGCACGAAGAGTTAGTATTAATCTACACAAAAAAATATAATTGTTTAGGAGTTTAGAGGAATCCCAGGATGGAATATGCAATACAACAAAAGAATCTAACTGTATTGCAAATATATGAAACAATCTCACTGAAGAGGATGAAAAAAGATGCTGACCTAAGTAACTGTAAATAAGTGGATCTGTAACACTAAAGGAAATAGAGACTGCAGGCAAGCACTCTAGTTGATTTGATAGTGCTGTCTCCCAAGAGGGTGTCAATTAACATTTCTTTTCTTTCAAGGCTTTATTGAAGCTCTTTTTTTTATTATTATACTTTAAGTTCTGGGGTGCATATGCAGAATGTACAGGTTTGTTACATACATGTGCCATGATGGTTTGCTGCATCTGTCACCCCGTCATCTACATTAGGTATTTCTCCTAATGCTGTCTCTCCCCTACCCCCCGACTCACTGCTCTAATACCATGGTGGGAGCCAGGCTTCTCATTGTTGAAGTGGATAAGCTAGGGGAGTAGGCAACAATGGTCCATGTGGCAGTGGATTAGAGTTGGAGATATTAGTATGAACTCATATTTAGCTTGATATAGATAAAGATGGTTACATATGGACATGTGTTTCTACTTGTGTCTGCATATAACAGTTAGTATAAACACACCTATCTCCTTGCTTTGTCAGTTTAGAAGACCTGGAAGCAATGACAACCAGTAGCAGTTAGCACACTGAATTCCCAGATTTGGGCTTCTAATACTGTTCTTCAATAAGTGAAAACAAGGTTCCTTGGAGAAATGGCTAATTCAAGAATTAGGCAAGGATATATACAAGATGAGTGATATGGTTTGGCTGTGTCCCCACCCAAATCTCATCTTGAATTGTAGCTCTCATAATTCCCTTGTGTCATGGAGGGACCTGGTGGGAGGTAATTGGATCATGGGGGCAGGTCTTTCCTGTACTTTTCTTGTGATAGCGAATAAGGCTCATGAGATCTCATGGCTTTATAAATGGGAGTTACCCCTGCACAAGCTCTCTTTTGCCCACCATTATGTAAGATGTGCCTTCGCTCTTTTTTCATCTTCTGCCATGATTGTGAGGCCTCCCCAGCCATGTGGGCTTCTTGGGTGTGCCTTTATTAGCAGCATGAGAACACACTAATACAATGAGCTTGGAGTATCTTGTAGTGCTAAAAAATAAGGAAGAATACAATGAGCTTGGAGCATCTTCTAGTGCTAAAAAATAAGGAAGTGATTAAAAAAATGATGTGGGTTTGACAAAAGGGCACAAGGGTTAGCTGCAAGAGCTTCCAGTGGCCAAAGTTGAATTTGGCAATAAATTAAAGCACTGAATTATAACCTAAAATATAAAATAAATATCCATAGGTCCATACTGAAATAAATGATAGAATAAATGGTTGAATGAGGAGAACAGACAAATATCTCAGGCAGAATTCTAAATAATTTATGTAGAAACTTTGCCCTCAAAGAGATGGAAAATAACTCACCATTTGCTAAATGAGGGCTCCACATAGGAACTTTCTTCCAAAAAGTACAGAACAGAAAGAAAGAAAACAACAAATAACTTCACAGTGGAGACAAAACTATCTCTGGCTGGTGATACAGATGAACAGTAACAGTGATAATTTATGGTAGCCATCTATACCATTCAAAATGTAATGAAAATACACATCAACAAAATAAAAATAAGAAAAGGAAAAAAATACTTGATCATACCAGTTGTGCAGAAAAGTTAATTAATGGGATTTTATATAATCTAATACTTATTCTTGATAAAACCTCTAAGCCAGGTAGGAATTAAAGGGAATTATCTAAACTTGATAAAGAATATCTACAAAATCCTACAGCTAAAATTATACATACTTATGAAAGACTAAGAATTAAGGACATGGAGATTGAGTAGAAAGAAATCTATATGTACATAGATCATGATTATCTATGTAGAAAATTCCAAGAAATCTACAAAAATAAAATCCTAGAACTAAGGCAATTCAACAAGGATGCAGACACAAGAAACAAAATTCATCACATTTTTATATACTCACAGTAAACATATGAAAATAAAAAAGATACACCACTTGCAACCACCCCAAAGAAAGTGCACACTTTCTGTGCTAAGCGCATACATAGGCAAAATTTGTAAGATGAAAATAATAAGTTGATGAAAGAGAGTGAATAATGCATAAATAAATTGAAAGACACACTGTATTCCTGGATTAGATGACTCCCCATAGTGAGGTTGTTCATTTTTTTCTAAAGTGATCAACATGGTAAAGATATTAATTTCCCCAAAAGAATCTATAGTATTAATACAGTTCCTGTCAAAAGTTCCAACAAGGCATTGTACGAATATAGGTAAACACAGAAATGCTAAAATGATCTTGGAAAAGAAGAATAAAGTAAGAAAAATCACTCTATAGTATCTCAAGACCTACTGAAGCTACAGTAATCAAGACAGTGTGGCATGAAGTATGTCATTGAATGAGGGGCACACTATAGATCAACAGAATGGAGAGAAGAACCCCAAAATAGACTAAAAAAAATAGGCTCAGCTGATTTTTGACATAGGTGCAAATACAGTTCTCTGGAGGAAGGAGACTTTTTCAGCAAAGTGTGCTGCAGCAATTGGAAATTTGGCAAAAAAAAAAAAAAAAAAAAAAAAAGAACCTCAAGAACAAACTCATATAAAGAATAATTCCAATTGTTCCAATTGGACAATGAAACTAAATGTGAAACATAAAACTATAAAACTTATGGAGGAAAGACATGGGAAAATTTTGAGATATAGTGCAAGACAAAGAGTTCACATGCTTGACATGAAAAGCAAAATCCATAAACGGAATAAATGACAAATTGGACTTGTCTATTTGAGAAAATTCATGTGAATAGAGTGAAAAGATAAGCTATAAATAAGGAAAAAATTATTTGTGAAGCATGCATTATATAGAAAACTAGTATCTGGACTATATAAATAACTCAAAACTCAAGAGTAAAAATCAAATAATTCAATTCCAAAATGGGCAAGAGCCATGAACAGACATTTTACTGAAGAGGATCTACACATGACAAATGAACATATGAAGATGTTAAGTATTCTTAGCCATTAGGGAAATGCAAATTAATACCACAATGAAATATTATTGAACACTTATCAGAATGGCAAAATTAAGAAAAAAATTGTGGCAACACGTAATGCTGGTAAGAAGAAGGAGAAACTAGATGTCTCATACACTACTGGTGAGAACGTAAAATGGTTTGGCCACTCTGGAAAATAATTTGACAGTTTCTTAAAAATCTAAACACATAATGACCACATGATCCACCAAAATTACACTCATAGGCATTTACCCTATAAATTAAAATGTGTGTTTACACAACTACCCATATAAAAATGTTAGTAGCTTTATTTGTAATAACTCCGAACTGGAATCAGCCCAGATGTCCTTCAACAGGTGAATGATTAAACAGTTTGTGTTACATACATATCATGGAATATTATTGAGCAATAAAAAGGAATAAATTATAGATACTTAAAATGATTTAGATGAATCTCCAGCTAACCACGCTGAGTAAAATAATCCAATCCCAAAAGGTTGCATACTGTATGATTTCATTAATATAACATTCTTGACAACCTTTTAGAAATGGCGGTAAAATCAGTGGTTGCTAGGGGTTTGGGACTGGGTGTGGAGAGCTGGGAGTGCTTATAAAAGGACAACATAAGGGATTTCGTGGCGACAGAATGTTTAATTCAGATTGTGGTGGTAGATACATAAACATATACATGTGATAAACTCAAATAAAACTAAACACACATACACACACACACACACACACACACACCATGAGTATAAGTAAAACTGGAGAAATCTGAATAAGATTGGTGAATTATATCAATGTTAATATCTTAGTTGTGATATTAAACTATAGTTTTCACAAAATGTTAATATGGGCAAACGAAGTAAAATATACATAGGATATCTTTTGTATGATTTCTTAAAACTGCATGTAAATCTATAATTACCTCAGTAACATTTTTAATTAAAAAAAGTTGAATTCCTTCTAATCTTCGAACACGTAGAAAAGTTGTCTTGTTGCATTTTCCATCAAAATCTGAGCATTTCATGCGCACAACATCACGATGGAAGCTATTTGCCTTATTCTGCGCCCTCAAAATACAGAAATGGGGCCTTGCTACTTATAAATAGCTACTGCATAGGGCCAATTCTGCTGCTGCTGTGAAATCCTGAGATTTCAAATTGTTTGTAATACTTTAAAATGTGCTTTTTTTTTGGTATTTGGATCTAAACCAGAATAATATCACTATTCTCTCTGGAGATTGTATTTGAAATAATCTCTAGCCAAAATCACTACTGCAGCCTCTACAAAACAGCTGACTTTGGCTTGAAATCAGAGTTCCTACTGCATTATCTTCCTTGGGATAATGCTGAGTATGCCTATTGTATCTCTCTTTGCTAATTTGGCCATGGGTACTTGGAATTTCTTAACCCTTTGTAATGCTCTTATAAATTCTACATGTCCATAATGGAGCATAGCTAAAATTTCTTGATGTGCCCACATTTCAAACTTCAGTTTTTGTTTTCATTATGTTTAGTTTCTTGACCATCTTATAACTCAAGGAGAATGACCCTCGAAGTATTTCTATCCCCCTCTTGGCTACTTACTTACTACCTTGCCCTGGTAATAACTTATACTTGTTATACATCTTTTTCATTTCAGAAGGCTCTTAGGTAAAATGTGTCATTTAATTCTTAGTAAACCTTGTCAGGTAGATATTTTTATCCCTTATTTATAAGTACAGAAATAGAAATTCTGAGTAATTCCCTAAGCTAGTAAGCAAGAAAGCAAGGACTTGAATTCTAGGCATTCTGGTTCTAAATGGAGAGTTATCCCTATGACAATCAGCGATGCTGAAGGGAAATGAAAACTGCCTTAGTGGATAGGTGGAAGCCAGCAGCTCGGGCCTCCTCCCACAGCCTCTAAGCCCGTTCAAGCTCTTCATTACACATACAACAATCTAGGATGGCTAAAAGACTTCAGTGAAGAGCAAAAAGTTTTCTTAAGCTTTACTTCCTTATTGGCATATGGATCTTGGAAAACGTTTCCTAAAAGTAATATTTTAAGATTATACTTCCTAAGATATTAACAAATAGGATAATTAGTTCTAAAACTGCTTGCTTATGGTGAGACAAGAATGTCTGAAATTGATAGAACCCTACCTGAATGCATACTCATTGAACAGATGAATGAATGAATGAACCTATGAAGACTGTAATTGTGTGCTGCAGAATGCAGCATTAAGTAATTTTAAAGCATACTTACTTAAAGGTAAGATCGAGAAAATTTATGCTAACTGCTTTGAATACTGTGTGTTTGACAATGTTGCTTTTCTTGATCTGTTTAGTCTTTGAACATTTTACAGCTTTGTTGCAGGTACCTTTGTTTTCTTGCCCAGGCACTTGACTGTATATGCTCATAATGTCATTCTGGAGAAGGAGGGTCAGTTGCATTCTTCTTTGTGGATGAACTAAATCAGCCACATAGTTATGTTTATAAGAACCAGGCTGCTGAATGTTTCCTTCTATCTATCCACAATTGCCAATATCTCGAATAGAATAGGCTTAAGTGAAAAGAACCTGAAGTCTGAAGAAGCACAACACTAGTGTGTTTTCATCATTGTGTTTTAAATATAAGGTGAAGTATGCACTTTGTCCTTTCATTTCCCGAGGTGTGCCTCAGACAGTCTCTTCGTAAGTGTGTATGGGAGAAAAGATTTCTTTCCTCGCCCATCATTAGGTTCATGGTGAAAGTACAATTGAGATACTAATAACAAAACAGCATACACATTTTTATTTAATATAATTTTTATGGGATGTGAGAGACTTCAAAAGGAAATGAAGACCCAAAGAAACAGGGAAGACTGTGTATTTTTCTACCAAGTTTGATGAAGAAGTGGATAACTGTGAAAAAGCATGATTGGACCAGAGGTATGATCTAACGGTAATAAGATGAGAGGATCATAGCAAGGCCCACTTGTTTAGATTTTTCTCTCTGTCCCTGTGTCAAGAGAGATAAGGGGCTTTCCTTTTTGGGGGTATAGGTACACAAATGTGTACAAAGTTGATATCTTTATGATACTGAGTGTTTAAATCTCTTAGTTCAATATAATTGTCCTTTTCATTTCTTGTTTTTTAATTTACAGTCATGCATCATTTCATGACAGGAATATATTCTGATAAATGTATTTTTAGGCAATTTCATCATTGTGTGAATATCGTAGGGAGTGCTTACACAAACCTAGGTGGTGTAGCTTCCTACACACCTAGGCTATATGGTATAGCCTATTGCTCCTAGGCTTTAAACCTGCACAGCATGTTTCTGTACTGAATGCTGTAGGCAACTGGAATGCAAATCGCTAGGCAATAGGAATTCTTCATCTCCATTATAATCTTATGGGACGACCATTGTAATATGAGGTCCATCATTGACTAGAATGTAGTTATGTGGTGCATGACTGCATTTCATTAAAATTTCAACATTTTCCCCATAAAATTTTTGTATATTTTAAGATTGATTTTAGGAAATTAGTAACTTATATTTACTGTAATTGATACCTTTTAAATTACATTTTCTTATTACTTATGTGTAGGTTTTACATAGTGATTTTGATTCCAATTTATACCTTCACTCATTGCTTTCAATACTTGTTATGTGTAAATAACAATGATTTTAATTTTGTTTTTCAAATATTTATACTTTTTTTTTCTTGCCTCAATGCACTGGCAAGCTCCTTTAGGAGAAGGGTGAATAGAACTGCTATTAAAGCAATTCGTGACTTGTTCCTGACTGTAATTATTTAATCACTGAGCATGATAATTGCTGTATGTTTATCACCTTCAGAAAGTCATTTTTCCCCAGTTTTCTGTACATTTTTATCATGAATGGACATTGAATTGTCTCAATGATTTTTCTGTTACCTAATGAGATGATCATGAACTTTAACTTTTTATATGTTTATGTAGTAGAATTCATTAACTGATTTTCTATTAATTCTTCTATTAAACATCTCCTACTGCCAGGTGCGGTGGCTCATGCCTGTAATCCCAGCACTTTGAGAGGCTGAGGCAGGTGGATCACCTAAGGTCAGTTTAAGACCAGCCTGACCAACATGGAGAAACCCTGTCTCTACTAAAAATACGAAATTAGCCGGGCATGGTGGCACATGCCTGTAATCCTAGCTACTCGGGAGGCTAAGGCAGGAGAATGGCTTGAACCCAGGAGGTGGAGGTTGCAGTGAGCGGAGATCATGCTATTACACTCCAGCCTGGGCAACAAGAGCATAACTTTGCCTCAAAAAAACAAAAAATCTCCTACTGAGGCCCTGTGTAGTGGCTCATGCCTATGATCCCAGTACTTTGGGAGGCTGAGGTGGACAGATCACTTGAGGTCAGGTGTTTGAGACCAGCTTGGCCAACATGGTGAAACCACATCTCTACTAAAAATACAAATATTAACTGGGTGCTGTGGCACACACCTGTAATCCCAACTACCTGGGAGGCTGAGGCAGGAGAATTGCTTGAACCCAGGAAGCGGAGGTTGCAATGAGCCAAGATCACCCCACTCCACTCCAGCCTGAGGAAGAGAGTGAGACTCTGTCTCAAAAATAAATAAATAAAATAAAAATAAATAAGCAAACATCTCCTACTTTATTATCCTCTTTGTACATTGCTGGATTTGCTTTGTAACGTGGTTTCTGGTGTTGTATCTATGATCACAATGAAGGTTGTATTGTGCTGAGCTAGTGAGTGTCAGTATGATAAACTTGAAAGATGCATTGAGTCCTTTGATGGAACTTTCTGTAAACTGGGCCTGGTGGTTTCTTTGGAGAAAGAGTTGACCTATTGACAAAATTTCAAATGTGATTATGGAACTGTATAGGTGTTCTAATTCTTCTGGAGTCCTTATTTTTCTTCTTCTTTTTTTTTTTTTCAGCATTCCCAATGAGACTGAAGAGTCTTTATTTTCCAACTCTCTACTATGTGCCCTTGTTCAAGCCAGACCATTGTTCTAACATTCTCCTTGCAGTCAGGACTACTCCTTTCTGAGATTAGGCTTATTTGCAGAGAGGTCTTCTATTCTACCCACAGCACTGAGCAAGCCTAGGTTTGTCTCCTGACTTTCCCAACCCACAGGCTGTCAAATCAAAGTTTCAATGTACGCCACTCAGTAAATATCTTCAAGGGAAAAGCTGGTTTCCTTGCTGTGCCTGCTTCTATGAATTCATACTTTGATTTTGTTTTGACCTTTTAATAAGTATTAATTTTGTTGACAGGAGGTTAAAAGAATTTACATAGATTTTTCATTTTATCCAACATTTTTAGTTGGTTTTCACCACAGGATAGTCAAGGTATCTAGACATTCATACTACCAGAAATAAAGGCTTATTTTCATTCTCAATCATATGATTTGTTAAATTCTTAACGTGCTTCAGAACCTACTTCTCTAATTTTTATTTCTTCAATTACTCCCTTTTTTTCTGGACAGTAACCTAGCAATTTCTAAGGCTATCCCAGCATGTTAACAACTCTTACTTCTTTGTGGTTTTGACGCATTCAGAGCAATGGCATTAATTGTAAAAATATTTATTGAGCTTTTTCTTCATGGCAGGTGTGTTACCAGAAAGTAGTCCCAATCTAGACCCTAAGAGAGGGTTCTTGGATCTTGCACAAGAAAGAATTCATGGCAAATCCACTGAGTAAAGTGAAAGCAAGTTTATTAAGAAAGGAAAGGAATAAAAGGCAGCCTACTCCATAGATAGAGCTTGGTGTTCCCAGAAGCAAAACAAAGAACACATCCACCCTAACTACAACGCTTGTCTATATAGACGATATCAAAGCAAAAAAAATCATGAGGGAGATGTGCTCTGCTACAAGGGCCTGTGACAAAGGATTGCTAATCTTTGCATAACTACTCTCTTCCACAAGAATCTGTATTATTACCTTTAAAGCAAAACTTATTCTTAAACTAAGAACGTTCTTGTTCTTAAGATATTGGGACATCAGGACATTTTCCGGGTCTGTTATCTTCTGGGTCTGTTAAATCCTGGTGTTAGTGGCAGCAAATCCATATGGGTTTGCAGCAACCTCAATTCTTGCCTCCTCAGAAGAAAGAATTCGGTCAAGGGGCATCAGGCAGAGTGAGAGGCAAATTTTAGAGAAGGAGTAATTGTTTATTAAAAAGCACTAGAACAGCAATGAAAGGAAATAAAGCACACTTGGAGGAGGGCTGAGTGGGCGACTTGAGAGAACAAATGAACGGTCTGTCCTCGGGGTTTAGATGTTGGGGTGCTTCCAGGGTGTCGCGTCCCTTCCCCCCTTAGCCTTCCCTTGGGTGGGCTGTGTGCGTGTGCATTGGCCGCCGGCACCTGGGAGGGACCGCATGCGCAGTGTGTTTACTGAAGTTGTGCGCATGCTCCCTTGAGGCGTTCTTCCCCTACCTGTTGTGTTCCTAGAAGGTCGTAAACCAGTTAAACCACCATTTTGCCTCTTAGTGCACGTGCTTAAGCCCACTCACCCAGCTCCTGAGATGTTATTCGGAAGCTGATCACTAGTTTCAGGTGTTTCTATCTACTGAGAGATGGACTTTCCCTGGCACCAGCTGTGCCCTATAGAGAAAGTTTAACAACTGCCTATCACCCACCTGATGGCTGCCTGACATTCCTGGTGTGGGGAGGGGACGCTCTCCTGCCCTGCTCATGTCTGACTGGCTACCCACTGTAACAATGGGTCTGTTCGTAAACATATTAACTTGCTCCCTTAACTGGGAATATCCTGTGACTAAGAACGCCTAACTTCCTGGCAATGCAGCTCAGCAGGTCTCAGCCTCATTTGACCCAGCCCCTATTCAAAATGGAGACGCTCTGGATCAGATGCCTCTGATAGATGCTTGAAGGTGATATGAAGGGTAACTGTCATAAAACGTGGAGTGAGCTTCTAAGGAGGGATGGCCTGGGCTGTAGTGGGGAGGTCTTCAGGCAGACTACTTCATGTCTACAGAAAAGAATTTTTAAAATGATTTAAAGTGGAATGTTTAAATATAGCCTATTAGCCTGGTCACATGCAACTTATTTCAATCAGATTAAATCTTTATTTCAAACATTTTCATTATCCTTATTCTAGAGTAAATCTCTAAATGCATTCTCAGCCACACTTTCATTTCTCGTCGGCTCAACCTAATGCCACAAGTATGAACTGAAATAATTTTAGGTATGTAGACTTTTAAAGAAAATGTTCCTATTTGACATTTGATTTTGTTCCACATAACTTGGTTACAGGCAGATATAAAGGAGGTAACTATGGTGGAAAGAAATTAGCAGGAAACACTGTTTGAGGAGACCTGGGGTTCGATGCTATCCCTCAATCATTGGTTGAAGTTCCTTGAGCAAGACACTACCCTCTCGGAGCCTAGTTTGCTCATGTACTGAGTAGAGGCAACAATAAATTTCCTTCCACGGTTATGATTAGAATAAAAATTATGAGAATGTGATGCTAAAACGATGCTTTTAAATTTCAAATCTATTCATTTCACTCTCCTGTTTAAAATCCTTCAACATCTTGCCTTTTTTTTGTTGTTTTGAGATGAAGTCTCATTCTTGTCCTCAAGGCTGGAGTGCAGTGGCGCAATCTTGGCTCACTGCAACCTCTACCTCCTGAGTTCAAGCGATTCTCCTGCCTCAGCCTCCCAAGTAGCTGCGATTACAGGTGGCTGCCACCCTGCCTGGCTAATTTTGTATTTTTAGTAGAGATGGGGTTTCAGCATTTTGGCTAGGCTCGTCTTGAACTTCTGACCTCAAGTGATCCACCCGTCTCAGCCTCCCAAAGTGCTAGGATTATAGGCATGAGCCACCACACCTGGCCAACACCTTGCCATTTCATTTGTAATAAAATTTAACACCCTTATAAGCTGCATACATAACCTGGTTCCTTTGCAGCCCCTTTTTTTCTTGACTCCCCTTGCTGCCTCCTCCAGCTGCTCAGCTGGGCTCCTGCCACACTGACCTCCTCTGGGACTTCAAACAATGGGCTCCTGCCTGTGTCATCTTAACTCCTGTTTTTCCTTCTGCCTGGATGCATTTCTCCTCGTCTTCCTGTCTCTGAAGTCCCAGCTCAGACACTGCCCACCAGAGAGTCTTTGCTCACCCTGTCTCATGGAGTGCCCCTACCCTCTGCCCCAAGGTGTTGATTCTAGCCTTTATTATTATTTTGAACAAAACCCGGGGTGTATTTGGGGGAACTTACATACAGTGACGGTCCAGTGATGGCAGGCTGCGGAGGAGAATGATAAGTACTTGTAAATATCATGCAGTTTATGTAACACCCTCACGTGGCACCCGGTCCTCAGCAACCTCCACGTGGCAACTCTATTTTCTTGAGTTATTTCTGTCAGGTGCATTTACCACACAGTGTTGTTATTTTTTTTTAAATTTTGGCTGGGTGCGGTGGCTCATGCCTGCAATCCTAGCACTTTGGGAGGCTGAGGTGGGTGGATCACAAGGTCAGGAGGTGGAGACCATCCTGGCCAACATGGTGAAACCCTGTCTTTATTAAAAGTACAAAAATTAGCTGGGCATGGTGGTGCGTGCCTATAGTCGCAGCTACTCAGGAAGCTGAGGCAGGAGAATCGATTGAACCCAGGAGGCAGAGGTTGCAGTGAGCCGAGATCATACCACTGCGCTACAGTCTGGGGACAGAGCAAGACTCCGACAAAAAAAAAAAAAATCTATACGTAGATCTTAGAATAGATTTTAGCCTCCGAGGCTGTGGTCACGTGGTTCACAGAGCTCCTCACAGTGTGACTTTCTGCTGCCCCTGCTAGAGTGTAAGCGCCTGAGGGTGAGGCTCTGGCTTCTGCTGTGGAGTCTTGAACAGCTCACAGCACCTGCCAGGCATCAGTCACTGCATTTTGAATAAATGAATAGCCGTTTGGCTATGAATGTATATTGAAAGTGGTAAAGTGTTACTCAAACACATGGCATTTTGACTACATGTTTTATAGTGTGTTTTTTACATAGCCTGAGATTGTCAGAAAAGTCAGGTTGTGTTGTCATTCAGATCCAAGGTTTGATGCTCCATGTGGCAGAGCCCCTGCAACAACAAGGCATCCCACCGACAGCAACTCCAGTGACAGCCCAGGCTGCTCCTCACGGCACTGCTCGAAGGACAGCTCTCAGCCTTGACAGATGAGCGTCTCCAGCTGCTGCCTGTTTTAGCATATTTTCAAATAGAGACACTTTAACCATCAGTGCCTTCCATGTTTGCTGGAATCCTGAATTCACATGTGCATTTTGGGAAGTGATACCGAGACAATGTCTGCGTGACAGCAAACAGGTTAAATTTCAACTCTGTCAAGCACAGAGACCCAGTGACAGACAACCAAGGAATGTTTTATCAGAGGTAAAGCTCTTCTTTGTGTAATAATGTCAACAGTAGATGCTTTAATCACACATTTAAATTCCAAAGCCCTTTTCATGAATGTTACAAGCTCCATTTAGCAGACTGCCTTGCATTTCTTGCCATAATTGTGCTGAGGCACGTTCCTCACTCATGCGATAAGCACTGTATTATCAAACAACCATGGCGCACTTGACCATTTAAAGAAGTCTCCAACATATCGTCTCCCTGTGGGAGATACGTGTGACATGTTTGTTTAGTAATACAGTGCTTATGACATTGTGCATTCATAGCCAAACGGCTATTCATTTATTCAAAATGTGCTGATTGAATGCCTGGCGGGGACTGTGAGCTGTTCAAGACTTCTCTAAAACAGTGGGGTCAAGTCTGTGGTGGAACCGCTGGCTAAAGGTGTCAGGTTACACAGCACTCTCAGCAGAACCAAAATGACTTAGCTTTGTGAAAGGAAAATAAAAACTCAAGACCTCAATTCACTCTGCCAAAAGGAAAAAATTAAGTTGAAAGCTGGGTCATGCAAGAAACCGCCTTTTCTTTTGTTCCCAAGCAGATAACAGGTTAAATATCGCCACAGATATCTACTCTATGTTCATTTTATCTTAGGTAATGTGTCAATTTTACGGAGTACAAGAGGAGTCGTAATTGACTAGTCCCTTACCTGCTCCTTTTCTCTTTCAGCACGTGGACCACCATATCCTCCCACCTTCCCCTCCAGCCCACTTCTCCCCTTTAGATATTGAAGCCCTCAAAGTTATCTTTGGAGAAAGGCACAGAGCACAGACTGTTTCTGTGATTCCATGTTTTTTTTTTCTTCCAGGCGTGTCCTTAATCTTGGCAAGAAACTTGTGAATTGATTGAGACCTGTCTCAGACACTTTTTGGTTTACAACATGTTTGGGTCCTCAGACTAGTGAGCATTTTGTTCCATGCGTCAAATGACCAATTGCCAGCATCCCTTATCAGCAGAGTCCATCTCAGTGTGCTTCCAGAAACCGCTGCACTGTTCCACCATCACAGACACAGTGCCTCCGGATCCTGCACTACTTGCCCCAACACAAATCCTGTTATTGAACATGGATCGATTCTTCACATATTTATCTTCACTCCATCAGAACTTCTGGTACATAATAATGATGGATAAGGAGTAAGAACACTTTTATATACCTTCTGATTCTAAGACTTTTGACCCTCGATAAGAAATTGACTTTGCCGACAACGGTTGTCTCCTGTTACTAAATGTTTATCTAGAGGAGGAAAACACGGACTGGCAGGGGAAAAGGGGTTGCCAGCCTGGTGGATAAATCGGCCGAATCCACGTAGGGTGTATAGAATGACAGGCGTATAAACAGGAACACACTGGCATCTTTGAACACAGCTGATGGAAGCCCCCTCCTGCTCCACTCCCATCATCCTCACTCTCTGTCTGGTGTGTGCAAAGTTCTGCTGCTCCATGAAGCCCTTCTACAATGTTCCATCCTGCAACGCCAGCCTTGTCTGGGGTTTTCGTAGCCCTGAAGAAGATGATTTTGAATGTTATTTGAGACCATTTCAGTTAACTTTTCTTACGAGGTGGAAGACTTCCCTGCCACAAACCTGTCAGTTGGGTTTTCTTGTCTCTGTATGAATGTGTCCAGAATAGTTTGTGTCATTCATTTTTCTGAAATACTCTTTTTGCTGCTCAGTCACATGCTGCTGTTGTATCTTCAGGGTCTCTGGTGGGAGATGGCACAGCAGTGTAACACACGCACTCGAGACCCAGGTGACCTGGATTTGAGTATGGCACATTCCTAGCTGTATGACCTTGGTCAAGTTACTTCACCTCTCTAGAGCTCAGTTTTCTCACTTACAAGCTTACAAATGAAATCACAACAATATAGACATGAGCTGTATTAATAAACAAAGTGGCTTAGAATATCACCTACAGACAGAAAGGTTACTTCTTATTCTTAACTATATGTATCTTTTGTATCCCCATAGGATTTGGCAAATTGGCATCAAACTCAAAGCAAAAAACGTCAATTTCTGTAACTTACACTGTGGGATTTGAGAAGCAAAGCCACAGCATAAGCATCAAGTGGCACATCTTCTGAGTTTTATCCACACGCCTAGGCCAGGGACTCATCTAAGCTCATTACAGCCACTACAACCTGGATGTAGGAAGTCAATGGGACTCCCCAGGCTTTAAGGAAGCTGATGCTTGGCAGGTGCTGAGGCTACAGGGCAGGTCTAATGAAGGCTTGCAGAGTGGATGGATTTCACACCATGAGAGAGTCAGGGCAGATGCAACTCAACCCATTAGCTTGAGTGGGTCTAACCACCATTGGCTCTGGATCCTCACAGCTCCTGGGGGTGCATCCAGATGTGATTTGGATTCTTTAGTAATTCTGTAAGGGTGGTGGGATGGGACAGTTAGGGGCTTCTGCTGCCAGGAACAGAATGTACCACGAATAAGCGGCTTCACCTGTACCAACGTTGTCTTCTCATGTTATCAATGGTCTGGAGCCAGGATAGTTTCAAACTCAGGGCAGGAGTTCAACAATGTTTTTTAGGACTTAGGAGTTGTATTTTCTTTCCCTCTCTGCCACATCAACATGTTCACCTCTGCTCTGATTACAAGAGTGATGCAGCATTCCAGGTGCCACATGGGGACAGCCGGGCATCTCATGAAGACAGGGGCATTTTTGTACTTTGACACTTTCTATAAATAAGGAAAAAATTCTCCTATGCCCACTTTAAAACCTTTCTGGTAGGATTGGGCCACATACTATGCTTTGCTGGAGAAGAGGCTAGAAGGGACAGTGCCCACCATCTTCGTTCTCTGAGGTTGGAGACAGGTCCTGCTGGAGAATGCGGAGGCACAAGCAATAAAGAGGGTCTACTTTGGAGCATCAGAAACAATGTTTCTTTCTGAAAATACACTGAAGAACAAAATGTGATATGAAACATGGAATATAGAAACAAAGGGTAGACAGGTTGCGTAAGGATGGAATCTGTCTCTCATTCTTGTCTCCTATTTGATAAATTGGAGTTTATATAAATTTGCTCAATTTAAATGCAAACATTTGATTTTAGCAAGTTTCATACTCTATATATTATATGGCAGAAAATTTCCATATCATCATGCACTCTATGAAAGAGGGCTTCAAACTATTTTTAAACTATTCGGCAGCCTGGTAATAAAGTTATACTCTGAACCTCTTCACACGTGTATCAACTTTGACTTATATTACTCCAAATATTTCAGCCTCTTTCTTGAGGATGCTTTACCTCGGGGTCTCTGAGTGTAAAGATTTCCAGTTGTTTCCAGCATCTACACACATCCTATCACCTTTATTCAACTCTCAAACTTTACTTCACTAACGTATATGGATAATGTTTAGTTCCGTCACATCTTACTAAGAACTAATGAAGCTCTTCCAGACTTAATTTTAGGATTCAGTGGCTGTCTAGAATCCCTTGTATCAGCATGCACTTTTGTCATCACAAGCCTTGGTAATTTCTCCTTCTCACAACAGCACATTTCACGACTAACAATGGCCTGAAGGCTTCTTCCCTCCACGGGATTCTGCTCCAGCCACAGCAGAGATGCTTTTGCACACCTTCCAGACATGGTTGCCCCATTCCAGGTACCTAAAGGCCAGTAAGCACAACATGCAAATCTCATCTTATACCCATCAGGAGTGTAGAAAAGACAAGGAGTGCACGCTGTTATCAAACACTTTTTCTCTTACTTTTTTTATTTTTATTTTTTGTTGCTTTCAGTTGCTGTTTTAAGAACACATTATATTTCCTTTAGAGAATAAATTCAATACAATGAGAATAAGTACATTTTCACGCTTTAAGGGTTTTAAATTCTGTGTCATAACATAGATTTGCTCTCTAATCAAAGGAAGTAATGATGATAACATTAATAGCAGCACCACTAATAACAATAGTACTCACAGCACCACTGGTTGCAAAGTGCTTGGGAGAAACTTACAAGCCTCTTAAAGCAGAGTTAGTGGATTTTAGGTGCTCATCAACTTTTTAATCTTTCTTTTATTCTTATATAGATGCCAATTCTTGTGAACAATACCACCTAACAACTAGTTTCAAAATGTAATGCCCTTCTCTTAGGGAAAAGGAGATAACATTTTTGTAAAGTATTCTAAATCCAAAGAATCTTTCTGTAACCTTCCTTTCCCCCTTAGTCTCTCAATATCAAGTTGCAATAGAAGCTTGCTGTTAGTAGATCCGCAGTTTAAAACGGTACTTAATACGAATACATAATCAGAAGTTTTCTTTTTTTAACTTGCTTTGTGAAAATGAACTGCAAGTCAACTAAGATATTTAAAACAAGGAGAAAGAAAGTCTTCTTCTCCGGTGCCTCCAGGGTGAGTCATGGACATAATCACCTGCTATATTTACCTCACGAAAGGATCAATGCCACTGCTGCATGTTCTTTCATGGTAAAGATTTTGAAAGCCAAGAGCTAAAAATCAATCCTACTACATATGCATCATTAATATGTTCCAAACAGCTCTGTAAGAAATCCCGTTGTATAGTAAATCCTGTTAATTTCTCCATGACATCGATTTCATCAATTTACTTGCAACCTCATTCTTACCTATATGCATTTATTATTGTTAAATGAGTACCCTTAAGAAATTTCCTATGACCTCCAATACGAAAAGAGAGATTTCAAAAAAAGTATTCTGCAATCTTCATTCGCATGTTCAAAGGGCTCAACACAAGCAATTATTGTGAATCCTAATTAAATATGGCAAAGCTCATCCTCTTTTGTCTACATCAGTCTTCTAGTTACAAGAAGGGAAAAGAATTTGTTCTTGATTTTTCTGGCCTGTGTATTATTGCTCTTGAACATAAGCATGATATTGAATCTTTCAGAAAGCACTGTGCTTCTCTGCAGTGACAAACCATGAGAATGTGGAGGGAAAGATTCATTTTTCTAGATGTGACTGCATATTCATGATAGATTTTGAATTCCCTCTACAGATACAAGTGCCCATCTTGTCTCATGAACTCAATCGGGAGATGCGAAGATTAATAACTGATTGGCAAAAGTGAAGTCAAAGTGTGACCTGTCCTGAAAAGATGGTGGCTGCATCTAGGAACAGGGACGTGTTTGGGGAAAAATGGAGTAGAATCAGAGACGTACCTACTAAGACATCGTAGCTGCTGGGCACCGGAACACGAGCAACCTGAAGCTTCGGGTGCGTCTTTCTATGGAGAGTTTTCTGATTATGTATCAGGTATTCATAGCCACAGTAACACTATAAGACAACTGAGTACACTTTTCAGTGGGTAACAACCATAAGCATTAATCTTGCTCACATACTAAGGGATGACTGAGCCCTTCTGCTGGTCTGGGTCACGCTTAACCAAATCCAGCTGGGCTAGCTCTCAGCTGGTGGGTTGGCCCGGGACAGGCTGGCCTAGGGTGGATTTGGTTGGGTTGATTTGTCTCTGCTCTATGGTCTTTCATCTTCTAATGGGCTAGTCTCAGCTTTTCCCATGGTGGAGGCAGGGGTCCAAGGGAGGATGTGGAAACACTTGAGGCTTGAAGGGCCTACTCTGAGAATAAGCCAAGGTCACCTCTGCTGCGTTCTAGTGCATTAAAGCAAGCCACAGCTCAGCCCAGACACAAGAGTCGGGCAACAGTCTCTACTTACTGATGGGAGGAGCTAAACTGTAACTATGCAAATGAATAAGTATAGAAAGAGGTGAAAATTCAGGGCCATTGTTGCAATCATTCCATTTCAGATATTATTGAGGAACATCTATATCCATATAAAATTACATATCCATATCTATTTTTGGTGTTAGAGTTGCCTCCTGATCCAGAGAAGAAAGGGATAGACTATAACAATCTGTTTTCTGGTGGATCTTCTGTTACTGAGAAAACAAAATTACTGCCGGGCATGGTGTCTCTCACCTGTAATCCCAACACTTTGGGAAGCTGAGGTGGGTGGATCACAAAGTCAGGAGTTGGAGACCAGCCTGACCAACATGGTGAAACCCCATCTCTACCAAAAATACAAAAACTAGCCAGATGTGGTGGTGTGTGCTTGTAATCCCAGCTACTCAGGAGGCTGAGGCAGGAGAATTGCTTGAATCCAGGAGGCAGTGGCTGCAGTGAACCAAGATCACGTCACTGTACTCCAGCCTGGGCGACAGAGAGAAACTTTGTCAAAAAAAAAGACACCGAAATTATATAATAGCAAAATGTACTTGATAATATTAAACGTTTAAGCAGTCATTTAGAAATGGCTGAGAAAGAGTGATTAGGAAAAGAGGGCGAAAACCTCCAGCACCCAGGGAGAGTGCTGTAGCTATCAGTGGCAGAAAGCAATTCCTCAGTTTTCCATATGTCCCAGAAAGAATGAGAAAGTCAGCTGGACAGAACCTGTAGACCCACAGTGGAGTTACTTTGTGGGAGGGTGGTGGGAGTGAGCTGATCCCAGGGCAGGAACTACAGGCATATCATCTTTCCCAGGTGCCAGAGAGTGCCTGTGCCTGAGGCTCAGAATGTTTAGTCTCATGCAATTGTTGCAGATTACTCTCCTTAATAGTTCCGTGATATTTTCTAGTTTTCTCATTGTAAATATTCTATATGTGTGTCTTCCAGAACAAAATTGTTTTAGGTGGAAGTATGCATAGCACAGAAAGGAAAGAATCATGAATTGAATCTATTCTTTATGGACAGTGGAAATCTGAGTTACATATCTGAAATTAACATTAAAACATAAATACTGACTTGCAGTGTCCTTTCCAACACATAGAAATCATATAAAGGTCCAGTGGCTACAATGAGGCAGAACTCTGTCTTTGGTTGACCCAGACCATCACCAGCCATAAACTTTCAGGGATAGGGGATGTGCCCACGAGGGACAAATGAGGTTGTGTTTTTCCAAACACGGGTACCTTCCCTCCCATACATTCTAAGTGCAAGGTGACCTTGTTTGCTCCTAGAGATAGATAGACTAATTCCTCTCCTCCTGAACCTTGACAAGTTTAAGTGACTCACTTGTCACCAATAAAATGTCATGGACAGGGTACTGTGAATTTCCTAGCCAGGTCATAAAAGACCCTGCCCTTCTCCCAGGTTCTTTTGGAGCACTTGACTCTGCAGACACCCCAGGCCACGCGGTCAAGAGTCCTGGCCATGCCTGGGCTTTACTGCCCCACATCCAGCTCAGAATCCAGACACGAGCAAAAACTCTTCCAGGTGAGAACAGTCAGTACTTGTTTGATGTTCCTGGAGTGATCCTAAAATCATGAGCCTCAGGAAGCCTTAGGCATCATGGAGTTGGAACAAAACTCTCTAAATTTCTGGCCAACAGAATCCATGAGCATAATGTAATAGTTGCCATCTCGCAATACTAAATTTAGGGTGGTTTATTACACAAAACTATATAACCAGAAAGACCCAGGACAGGATGAGAGTCACGGCAGACGAGGCACCGTGCACCATTTCCCTGAGAGTATGTAAACTTGTCACGGTATGGAGGTGCTGTGGCTGTAGGGGTTGAACTGATCCCACAGGAGACACTACTGGTATATCACCTGTGCGAGGTGCTAGGGAGTGGCTGTGTCTGAGGCCCAGAAAGTTTGGTCTCCTTGGGGTAAGGTAGGCAGAGAGGGAAGGACAAATATTTGAGAAGAGAAAGCACCTTAGTAATAAACTTTGGACACTGAATTTGACTACTATTTCAGAAATGACTATCATCTGCTGGGTGCGGTGGTTCACACCTGTAATCCCAGAATTTTGGGAAGTTGAGACGGGAGGATCACTTGAGGTCAGGAGTTCAAGACCAGCCTGGCCAACTTGGTAAAACTGTGTCTCTACTAAAAATAGAAAAATTAGCCAGGTGTGGTGGTGTGCACCTGAAATCCCAGCTTCTTGGGAGGCTGAGGAAGGAGAATCGCTTGAACCAGGGAGGCAGAGGTTGCAGTGAGCCAAGATCGTGCCATGGCACTCTAGCCTGGGAGACAGAGCAAGGCTCTGTCCAATTAAAAAATAAATAAATTAATTAATTAAAAAAAGAAAAAAGGAAAGAAAAGAAAAAAGAAAAAAAAAAGCCTACAATTTTATATAAAAGACACTAAAACTGCAACCTTAACATTTTAATCCATCCTCCACCCAACAGATAGGATCCTCAAGTAAGACAAGAATTATCTTACAAAAGAGTTACATTTATCACACTAATCAACTCATAGAATTAAATATTAACTCTTCCCACTAGTGGTTACGATCACTGTATTGATTAAAAATAGTGACTTTGTAGAGGCATTGGGGTTGTGAGATGTAAAATGAACTAAGATGTGAGTGACATTTGTAATTTTTATTAAAATTGAACACTTTTATTCCTTGAATTGTATTGACAGCAATTTAGGATAAATGATTTAAAGCTGGGTTGCTTTCTATATTACCTTGAGATGATTTGTTTTCTTAGTGCTTTGGTATCTGAAGCAAGTGTCACCCTATGAATGTATCAGATTTATGGAGGTTCATTTGCAGCAACAAATTCCCTGCCTTAGAGTCACTTTGTACTCCTAGGCATTGCATTCCCTTCCTTTCATCTGTAAAATGAGCGTGGTGAAAGCAAAGAAAAACCCAGTCAAGCACAAATCAGCAAAGGATATCTGAGCCATTTGAGACAGCAGCATCTTGACATCTGGCCCACGTGGGAGAAAAACAGGAACGTAAGTCACAAGAAAAATAAGCAAGGCTATTACAAATGGTGGATAATTATCTAATGAAAATATACAGTTTTAGTTGTATTTTTTCACTTTGGAATTCAATTAATGGTGCAAGATTTTAGCAAATGTGTATGTCATCTTATTGAATGTATTTCCTAGTAAATGCCTCGTTGAGGCCAGATGTAGAATTACTCAAAAATTAGTCAGCAGTGATCCCAAAAGCCACGAATGGTCAAACGTTGCTGCTAAGAGGTGATAGATGAGCTCTCGGTAAAAGCGTCCAGTGATGGGTGAAATATTTGTGTTTCTTTATCCATTTTACAAGGAGATGCTGCTATGTAAAGAGAGGCCTCTTATCACATGTGGTTTTGTGGTTGTCTTTGAGCCAGCATGATTACTCACATCAAGAAAAACTGACATGTTGGATATTTTGCCAAGTTTTACCTTATAGACCAGACAATTAGAATTAATAAAAAATATTCATGAAGACACAAAACAAATATTTTTTTAAAAATGAAATATATATACTGAGAAAACTATGGCAGAAGGTACTGATGCTGTGTTCATTAAACATTACTGTGCTAGAAAGAGGGCTTGTCTCAGGCACCTAGCCAATATATTTGTACAGGTTTTCAATGGCCCTATTTTCTAATATTTATCACACTTATTTTTTAATGTTCAGAAAAATACCTTGTTCTTTGCAATGCAGTGTCATTGCAGTTCATCTAGATAAGAGTCCCTCTTCCTTTTTGTATATTGTCCAGTGTTCTTTTATAACAACAATAATGAGAATAGCAATACACAATTACATTGCAAGTTTATACTTACATATTTCCTCAAGTAAAGTTTATCTGTGCTAAACCTTCTGAGATAAATAAGACAGTTCTATGTCAACTAGTGGGATAGCATGAGGAAATTTGAGGGCTTCTTTGTTAACTGCTCATATAGAAAAATAAAATGAGACTGTGAATTGGCTACCAGGAGATTTGAGTCCTATTTCCAATGCTATTTCTTAATGACTTCAGTAAAGCCACAGGACTGTCTGTCTCTGTTCCCTTATATATGGAAGTTGAATCCCAAACCGACTTTGACCTTTTAAGTCGTGTGATACTCTAGTTGATAGAGTTTCCATACAAATGTACATAACACGACTTACACATTTTTAAAAAATTTGAATGCAATTTGTAATTGTAAAATAATTTGAGCAAATATGTGTGATACAAATGCGGGTTGACAGTGTCTTTTCTTATATTAGTAGATGTTTCTTGCTAATAAAGAGGATGAATAGTATAAAGATTAGGCACTCAGATTCTGCACCCACAGCTACTGGTTTTAAATTCTAGCTCAGCTGTGAATCTTTGTAAAAGTTACCTTGCGTTTTTGTGCCTTTTCTTTCTCTGTAAAATGGGATGGTAATGGTACTCACTGAGATAATTACTGTGAAGATGAAATGAAGTTATATATGTAATTAAAAGAAGCCTCACATATGTTAATTACTATGTGAAAGTTTGTTATTTTTAAATGCTGGTGTACATTTTAGTAGCAATTATCCTACTTTGAATTCTCATTAGTACCTCATTCAATTCTACCAAACAATGAGTCTTCATTTCACTTTGCATTATTATTTTATTTTACCTAAAAATTTGCTGAGTTGAATTTATACTTCTAGTCACTTGCTTTTGCCATTTTGAGAATAGTTTGGTTGATAAAATGTGTCTATTTTCCTTTGATACACCAATATTTCCAGTTATAACTTTTATGGTGCATGTGAGCCCTTTATTGTGATTCTAGATTTGTAATGTATCCTTTCATAGTGTAAACCTTTGAAAGTGAGACTGGTATATGTAATTTGGAGAGCATTGTTTTTTGGAAAAACGTTTGTCAGTAAATGAAGGTGAAATCATCACATAGAATGAGCTAAACACCATGATGTCTCTTAAACTCTCTTAAAATATTTTTAAAGGCAGATGTGACTTAATGCTTGTACATCTAAGGTATAACCTGGCTTGAAGACAGCTCCAAATATTTAACCTTAAATTGAATTATTTGACTAATTGATAACTCTTGAATATTTGTGAGGTAATTGCTAAGTGCAAGGAAGTATGGGAAAATATTACATTTTACTCCATGTTCTATTTCCATTGGCATAAGTAGTACACTGATTTATGTAACATAGAATGATGCAGCATTGTAGATCCCAAGATTATGGGAAGCCTAGTTTAAGAAGCAGAGACAGATATATTTTGATGTTCCTAATATTGTGTGTGTGTGTGCATTTATCTGTACCTATATTTATATCTGTGTATATATTTGACTAAGAAACTTGATAATAGATTTTGGCAACCATATATAAAACTGAATATTTTGACAGATAGTTTTCCCTTTAATTTCCTTTTATTTAATTAAGAAAGAAAAAATTAACTTGCTTATATTCTATGATACATGTTTTATTTTAATAACCATTTAAAGGTGTTATTTTGGAAATAAATCCATTGAACTTATATGGTCCCTGCAGTTTTTTTCTGAAATCATTATTTCCTAACATAGTCTGCCATACTTGAACAGAATGCAGTAGTAAGGAGGTTTGGACACAGGCCAAGCAACAATAAATTTCTCACATTCTTGTTGACTCACCTAGTTTATAAATTTCAAAACATTGTAAAAGTTTGCCAGAGAAATAGTGTTTTGTCTAAATATTGAACAAATGGTAGAAAGTAAATAGAGTGGAATCATTTGAAACCACCAAGGCATAGAAAAATACGAAGAAAAGCTGAGATTCTATAGACAACATAAAGATGCTTAAATAACTTGAGAGCCTATCATATTCCAGTAACATCTAGAACTTGTCATGTTAATGACTTGTTGATGATGTTATAAATCTTTGTTTATGATTAATGAATAAGATGTAATACTATTATATAAAATTTAATGATTTGCTATTTCAATCAAATGGAAGAAAAATTTATTTTTAGATTATTTTAAATTAAGTAAAAAATCATTTGAAGTTTGTAAGTTCCACAGGAAAAATTGAGTTTTGGATGTCTCAGTGGACTAGATTGATCATTTAAACAATGTATTCAGTTTTATGTTGTCAGTTATGACCAATGAAGCTTTTCAGTTTAAAGCACATGCTTTCAACTGTTTTATGAGAATTAATACTTAAAGCAATGATGTGGGACACTTGTTCAATAATCTTCTATCAAATTTTCATCCCTTGAAATCTTTTAAATTGATGGTACACTCTCTGTATGTCCCTCAAAGGAGTCTACAGGGAGGCATCGTGCAATTCTGGCTGCTTTATGTCTCTTCCTTATCACTATTTGACTATTGATACTATTATAGTTTGTTCTTTTCTCCGAGGATACATAACAAAAGAAGAATATTATGATGAGAACAATCCAATTTTAATAAAATAGATAATGTAATTGGTACTTTTTTCCTCACATACGAATTCTAACATGTTTAGCAAAAGTGCATTTTACTTTTTCTTCATTCACATACTTTTCTTTTAAATTTTCCCCTAAGTTCTTTGTCTTTTTCAGATATCTAAGAAATGCTTTTAATTTGAAAAAAAAAAAAAACTTTTAGGATACCTAGTTTGCATCAGGAGAGAAACTTTTAGGGAATATTTCTGATTTCTGATTAAAGAACTCAGGAAACAGAACTGATACCTATGTTCATTTAACCTTTACTCAGCATGGTTTATTGAAAACCAGCTATCTTCCTGGTACTTCACAAGGTGTGGGATAAAATTTTGGGCAAAAGAAAGATTGACTTTGCTTTCCTGAAGATTATAGTCAACTGAATGAATGTTCCCCTCAAAATCTGTTGTTTCAGAAAATGAAAGCAAAGAAATCTCTATCTGGTAAACTTACGATTTGTATAATCTAAGTCTACTTATGACAGGAATGCCAAACATATTACTTCAGCAAATATTTCAGCTGCTTTACGTGACGTTGACCCTCCAGAATCGTATTTGAAGTTTACTTATACAGTCAACAAATACTTATTGGACATCTAATAGCATGTAAAGACTTGAGAGTTTTAAATTATTGTGTATTTAGTGCTGTATGGTACTTAGTAATGCTTGATAAGTGTTTGTGGAATTCATGAATGGAAGATTAGATGCACGGACCACCATCTGGAGATACCAGCTTAATTCTTGTTTCAAGGTTATGCTCTTGTGGAAGAAATAGACAAATGTTTGTTGCAGTTGTAATCAGGTCCATTGTAAAAAGAAGCTCACACGTGCCCTCCCAGGGGCAGGGAAGGCTTCCTGCAGGCTGTAATGGCTTTGAGTGATCTCTAGGTGTTAGATAATGAGGGAGGAAATTTTGTTTAGTTAGATGTGGAGCATAAATTAAAATTTTGGTAAGTAATTGAAACACTGCTATCTAATAGAAATTTCTGTGATGATGAAATTGTCATAAATGTGCAGCGTCCGATACAATAGTCATTTACCACATGTGGCTATTGGACACTCGAAGTGTGGCTCATGTGGCTTAGGAGCTGAAATTTTAATTTCATTGAATGAAAATGTAAAGAGCCCTGCGTGATAGTGGCTACTAAATTGGATGGCCTTGAATAGAAGGTTGGCAGGCTGAGAGGCTGAGGATCTAGTGAGGAAGCTGTTGCAGAAAAGCCAGACACAGTGGGAAGAACATGATTTTTGCCAGTTGCAATGGGGATAAATATAAACAGATGAGTTAAAAGGAGTTTTAGGAAGAGGAGGAGAACCAGGAGACTGCCACTTTCTGAGTCAACAGCTGGGTACGGCGCCCGGTCATTTAGCGCTACAGGGAACAGGGAAGACAAGCCTGTGTAGTCAAAGGTGACTCATTGTCTTTGTGATACAGAAGAAAAGAAAGACAAAAGATGAAGACGTGGGTGAGCACGGAGACTTGAGCGGTAGAAATGGGATATATATGCAAGGAAGAAGATTATTATGTAGATGATGTAGAAAGACTCAGAAAACTGGTGTTGCTAATTGTAAAAGAAGCTCAAGAAAGGATGAAGGGTTAAGTGTCATCAGTCACAGAGAGGTGAGGACAATAAGGACAAAGGAGTCTCTAATGGAATGGACATTCATCTGCCAGAGGTGACAGGAAACACAGTTTCACTCGAGATATAGGGTTCCCATGGGTTCTAATGCTTGAGAAATAAGCTCTCAGTGAGGGCAGATAAACGTAGGCTATGTCTTCTAATTTAAACTTTTAACTTTATATTAAAATAATTAAATGATTACTATGACTCAATCACTCTTTTATACAAATGTCTCTCAAACACACTTATATGTTAATCTATTGTCAAGAAATATACCGAATTATTCATCAAAAGAAGCATGAGAGAAACTCACAGAAATAAATGACTAAAATGAGGGAGTTTTGTTTTTAAATGAACACATTTCAGTCATTTTATTTCAGTTGTTTATTTCTGGAAGGGATAATGGGGGGATGTAGTCATCGTAGCTACTTTTAAAGGATTATTAATATTTTGAACCCATAGGTTGTCTTTCTTCTGCAAACCTTTAGAGAGAGTAAAAGGTTTCTTGTCCTCTGAATCATAGATTAATTGTTGTGACATGGCTAGAGTTTCACTCAAGGCAGAATGGCTTTGTTACTACTGATGAAATCTTGCCCAAGTATCTGCAAGTCAAACTCTTTTAAGTGTGTGTAAAACTCTTGATTGGGCTGATGGGATGATGCTTGGTTAACTCTCTGCCAACCAGGCTCAGAGTTGTGAAGGGAGTTGGGAAGCAGAGTCCCAGGGAGGGCTTGTCAGCCTCCCACCCGTGCAGCACCTGCTGGCAGCTTCGAGTAGCCTACAGTTGTATGAAGAAGTGACCGAGGGCATGAACGGAGCAGCAGTCACTACTGATTATTATTCCTGACCCTTACCCAACAGGCACAGGATGGCTGAAGAGGACAGCTCTACTTCAGAGGCACAGCTGTGGAATTTTATTCTGAAAGTTGCAATAGTGCTTGGTGCTGTGCGACAGCTTCCTTGAACCTCAGTGGGTCAGACTGACTGCATCACTGGTTCCCGAGTGAAAGAAAGTATCTGTGCACTTTCAGAAGAGTTGTCATACTGTCACAATGAAGGGAAAAAAGAAGGAAGAAAATCAAAGGTGGTTAAAATCTAGAAAAACATCAATTAAACAGGCACATTAGTCAAAAATTTAGAAACTCCCAGTGACCAGATTGTGGTCTTTAAATATTTCCCACGCAAAAGGGCCAGGAGTCCTTTTAAAAATTATAAATTCTGGCCAGGTGTGGTGGCTCACACCTGTAATTCCAGCATTTTGGGAGGCTGAGGTGGGCAGATCATGAGGTCAGGAGTTTGAGACCAGCCTGAACAACATGGTGAAACCCAGGCTCTACTAAAAAAATACAAAAATTAGCCGGACATGGTGGTGCATGCCTTGTAATCCCAGCTACTTGAGAGACTGAGGAGGAGAATTGCTTGAACCTGTGAGGTGGAGCTTGCAGTGAGCCGAGATCCTGCCACTACACTGTAGCCTGGGCTAAAGAGTAAGACTCCATCTCTAAATAAATAAATAAATAAATTTTAAAAAATTATAAATTCCAGGTCTTGGGAGACAATATACAGAATGAGCCTGGAACAGGTTTTTGTTCCAGGAATCAAGGGAGCTGTCAATGGCTATCAGAGTCAAGACTACCGGGGTCATGTCAATGGACCCTCAGTAAGGATTACGATAGTAGTAGATTAAAACACATTATTTTTTTTTGACGTAAATTGAATCTTAGTGTAATTAAAAGGTTCATGAACAGAGATTTCTCTGCATGGGATTATTCTACATAAAATGAAGCAGAAATTGGAATATCACTTATTTTCAGTCCACTAATGAAATTAATAAATCAACACAAAGATTGTCAATCAATAGCTCCTAACTTCATGAAAAGAAAAACAACTAAACATTTTGGGTACCCAGTGAATGTACACTGTGCTATCTATGAAGTATCATTGCCAAACAAGCAAACCTGAATCTGACCAAGTGTTTGTTCCAATCTACCAATTTACTGCAAATACAGAAAAAAGGGAAGTGTTTTAGGTACACCACAGTGATACAATGAACAGAGTCCAGGCTGATGGAAATTCTGCAGAACAATCTGGTTTCTTCAACATATAAATTGTGAGCAATTGCAAAACAAAACAAAATAAAACAGATAAAAAGAGGTGTGTAACTATAGTTTGAAAATAGACATCAGATAATTGTCTTTATTTGGATGTTTTTGACCCAAACAAATAATATAAAGTTAAGTTTTGCACTTGGAAAAATTTATACACTGCCTGGATATTTAACAATATTATGGAGTGAGTTAACATTAATTTTGGAAGAATAATAATATTTCACTCATTTTTTGAGTCCTTATTTTTTGAAGATATAACAGTAATATTCAAGTACAAAATGATACAATGTTTGAAATTGAGTTCAAAGTATCTGAGGAAGGAACAGAGTAGGTGGGGGTATAATTTATTAGGTGGCAGAATTCTATATAGGGCCTCCCATTCCTGCACAGTCAGAGATTTTAAAGGGCATGAGTAGAGAAAGAAAGTGATTGGAAGAGTCCAGGTTAGTGTCAAGTGGAAGAGGACGGTGCTTATACTTTCATTTGGCTAAAAAATGTCCCTGTCTAGCTATTAAATACAAGTTCTTCTACCACGCGGTAAATTGAATTTTGGTCCCCAACACTCACGTGGTGTTAGGAACTGCTATTTCCTTTTGCTTCTGGATTTTCTTGCAACTTGAGAACTGGTCTTTATTTTTATTCAGGTTATTTCATCAGTAAAGCAAAAATGATTTAACTTTGAACCTGTTTCAATTTGTCAGATTTTTTTTTTTTTTTTTTTTGGCTAGCTTTATCAAATTCCAAAATTCCTTCTTGGACACCAGGTCATGAACCTTTGCTAACTTCTGCTTTCCTCAGTAATCACAATTATTCTCATAGGGAACATTGGGTTTATATTCACACTGCCTGGCAAATTGACATCTCTATAATTCATAGGCACTAAACAGGATGGACTCCCTCAAAACTGCCTGGCTTTTCTAGCTTTCTCTGGTTGGTTCGCTCTCTCACTGTGAAACAGTTATTTCAACTATTATTAACTTTCTAACTTCTAACCTTCCCTCCTCCACCTTGAATCTCAGTAGATCACTACTCTTGTTACTTAACCATGAAAAAGAACTTATTAGATAGAAATTCCATCAAATTTCCTGCATCTATAAATATATCTAAACATTTGGTACCCACCTTCTCCTGTCTACTGCCCCGCTTCTGTGGATAAACACTGGAAACCAACACGTCCTCTAGGAATAACTCTGTTTATGCTTTCTTAATAAACTTATTCTACTGATTGTTTTTATTTTGTATTTTCAGCTTTTTCTCTCCCTTCTTAGTCTTCCCATCTCTATAGAAATGTGGTTTAGTTTCTCCTATTTTAAAAACAAAATAAATAATGTTCTCTCTGGACATTATGAAGATCACACTAGTTTCATCTGATCAGAATCCAACCTTTTTAAAGAAATACTCTTATGTACTAGTTCACAGTCTTCACTTACATCTCCTCTGGTTCTGCACCTCTACTCAGCTGAATCTGCCACTTCCATGGGCCCTAATAACATCTGGTTCCATAAAGTCAGTGGGTAACTTTCTGACTCCGCTTTTCCATCATCTTCAGCACAGTTGAACCCCCTCCTCCTTTTGGCACTGTATTCCCTCTCCCTCCTCCCTCCCCCACCTCTCTCTCTCTTTCTGTCTGTCTCTGTCTCTCTCTATCTCTCTCTCTTCCTCTCCCTCTCCCTTTCAGCTGGTCATTCCTCGTTCTTCATTGCCATCAGATTTGACTCTGATTAGATAAAGTTAGATAGTGTGATCTTTATAATGTCCATGGAGAGTTATTTTTGTTTCATTTTTATTTTATTTTTAATTTTTATTTTACTTTAAGTTCTGGAATACATGTGCAGAATATGCAGGTTTGTTACATAGGTATACATGTACCATGGTGGTTTGCTGCACCTATCAACCCATTTCTAGGTTTTAAGGCTCACACGCCTTAGGTAATTGTCCTAATGCTTTCCCTCACCTTGCAACCACTCCCAACAGGCCCCAGTGTGTGAGTGTCCCCTCCCTGTGTCCATGTGTTCTCATTATTCAGCTCCCACTTATGAGTGAGAACACGCAGTGTTTGGTTTTCTGTTCCTGTGTTAGTTTGCTGAGAATGGTGGTTTCCAGCTTCATTCATGTCCCTGCAAAGGACATGAACTCATTCTTTTGTATAGCTGCATAGTATTCCATGATGTATGTGTGCCACATTTTCTTTATCCAGTCTATCATTTATGGGCATTTGAGTTGGTTCCAAGTCTTTGCTATTATAAACAGTGCTGCAATAAGCATATGTGTGCATGTGTCTTTATGGTAGAATGTCCTTCTCAGTCGGTTCTTTGAACATCGATGTTGTTCCAATTTCAGTTCTAAACCACCTTTTCTTGTGTGACTCTTTTCCTAGGCAAACTCATACTCACCTGTAACCACAATGACTAATACCCAGAATGTTGCTACTTTGTGTCTCTTGCTGAGATTTTTATTCTGAGCTCTGGGTCGGTATTTCCAATGCATGTCTAATGACTCCCTTAGAAGCATCTCCCTCTCAGCATCTGGAAACTGAACTCATGTTCTTCCCTTAACACAGGGAAGGGCCTCCAGAGATTTCCCCATATACCTCTCTAGCATCCTTTTTTCATCACCTCATCACATTGTATTAATTAGTTAAAAAGAGTCTTCCCAGAGTCATTCATATATAGTAATTATTACTATAAATGGGAAATATCTATACAAGTGAACATTGATTTTTTTTCTGTTAAAACAGAAACATACTGATATCTTTATGCTTTACTGGGATGATAGGGATTCCATTTTATTCCAATCAAATGTGATTTATGTCATTCAGGAAATGATGCATTGCACCCAGCTAATATTAATCATGAAGAACTATGTTCTTATCTTTGGCATTCATAAATAAGACACATCTTATTTTCTGAATTGATTTCTTCCATTAGTCACCTAATATAGCCAGGAGCTACATTAATTTCACCTCTACCACTGAGGAGAATGACAAAAAAAAAAAAAAAAAAGAAGTGCCAGCCTGGGGCTTTTGTACATGGCATCTTAGAAAATTCCTGAAGGTCAAAATCCATTTCTTTGCCTCCAAATAATTGAGGGTGGATAAAAGCAAACTCCTGCCTGTTAACCAGTCAGAAAATCAAGATATTCAACAAAAGTGTACACTGACTTCCAAAGTGACTGAGGATGAAAGAAAAGACAGTAAGAAAAAAAATTGAAAAATTTTACACATTCTTTCTGATTGAATGTGGATTGATTAAGATGTAATGAAAATAAAACCGCACTGGGGGCATCACCATATGTGAATTCGAGTCCCAGCTCTGTCATTAAAACCACAGCTCTGCTAAATCACCTGGCAATGCTGTGCCTCAGTTTCTCTAACTTTAAAGTGATGATCAAACACCGCGTTGACAAGTCGCATATGTGAAAGTAAGAATACTTGATGAGACTGTAAGTGTCATAAAATTGCAAGCTCATGTTCTTTATAAAGGTCCACAATTTCCAAGCCGTCAAATAATCAAATTGAGCTCTTCTCCAGCTTTTGTTTTCAACACTTCTAGATATGAGAAACCCTCTCTTTGGGTACCCTGGGGAAATCCACAGAGTGATCAATGCCCCCTCCCCTGAATTCCTAGTGTGCTGACAAGCAAACAAGCTCACAAAGCCAGCCTGGGCCTTCTGTAATTGCCTTGTGGGGTTATGTAACAGGACTTTCTTCCAAGGCATCCATTTATTTTCCTTTGGCATTCTACCTTCACATTTTGGTTTCTGTGGTTTCACTTAATACAAGGATCTGCTATGAGACACTTAGAAAAAAGATATTTTTTTCTTTGTTGAATATTTTCTATAAAAATTATACAGGACAAAATTCGTATTAATTAAATAAACTTTAAAACATAACAATGGAGCTTTAACCCCTCTATGTGTTTCAGAGACAGTTTCATGTTATTGGTTCTATTCTTTTCTTCATCTTATTTAATTCTTTAACCTTTCCCTTTCTCCATTCCCTCCTATTCTCCTCCCCAAAGGAGGAGGTGGTCCAGGCAGGCCCTGGCATCCCCTCTCCAGTGAGAAGGGCCAGGTTCTCTTGGAGTCTCTGGTAGCTGATGAAGTAAGGCCTTCCTCAGTAGCCCCTGTTCTCCAGGTGCTGCCTTGAGTTCCTTATCTCGATCTGCCACTTCCTGGGTGTGGCATTCTAGAATAAGAAACGTCCCCAGAAGACAGACAGAATGTTACAAGGACAGAAGAGTCCAACCTTTCAGCAGTTCTCTTTGATGGGTCTATCTTCATTAATCAATTTATAAATCCACTAAATAGGAAGAATAATTATATTTCGCTTACCTGCTCATACATTTTCCTGCTTTTTAAACAAATACTTTAAGCTTCTAAACATGGGTAGTTACTGTCTGTGTTTTTGTTGCAGAAATTAAATATTTATATTTTAGCATTATTTTGTCATCTAATAAAATTATAGCCTGTTTATCATCTTATTCTTTGGTGGGAAACAGATCTTTAGTGTTTTACAGGCATTTCAAATATATGCTACTAATTAAAAAACAACCATCCAAGTAGATGCTGCATGATCTTTCAACAGACAGTCATCCAAATATACCCTACATGATTCTTTTACACACGAATGCCTAATGCATATATACAATTGTTCCAGTTTACTTTTAAGAAATAAGAATTAAATGTGAGAAATGCATTTTGTCCACAAAATGGTGCAAATTAATACGAATACTACTAATAATGTCAAGAAGGATGTGGTGAAGTGGGAATCTTTTGTACTGCTAGTAGGCATCTAAGTTTGCACAAACTTTGTGAAAGCAATTTGTGAATATTTATCAAACACCTATACCCCTTGACTCAGCAATTCTACTTTTAGGAAAGCATCCCAAGGAAGTAACTGAAGGTGTTTACACAACAAAGCAGCTGCAAGGAGCACTGCGGTCTTTTATGACAGGCAAAGATGAAAATGATCAAACAGGTGACTGGTTAAAGAACCATGGCGCAGTTGCACAATACGTCCGTGAAAATGTCTGGCTTTGGCAGGATATTCATAATACACTATTAAATACAAAGATATGACGTAAAACAGCACAGGCAGAATTTTTGTATTTTCATATACAGAAGTGGTTTTCTCTGGGAGGGTGGATGATGGGTGACTTCTTCCTTCCCTTGTTTTTATTTACATATCTATATTTTATTTTTAAACAATAAAAACACTATTGTTTTGCAGTTATTTGATGATGAAATAAATAACTTTACTACGCTGAAATGACCTTTTTCTGTGATCCACAACGGAAAACCTCATCCTTCTCTCTCTTCTTCCTGACTTCTTTTCAAACGGCAGTTCAGCGGCAGAGCTGGCTAGTGGCGGAAGTTCATGTCCTTGCAATACTATCATTATTGTCCAATACTCTCATTACTTCCTAGAAATTGATCACCCTATTTTCTTAATTTATGCAGAAATTGGAAAAGAAAAAGGAAGGGATAAGAATAGACCATGTATAATATTCCAAACAGGGAAAATCAGAGTTTGTCTAACATCTAAAGTTTTCCTTTATGTGCGCTGATGAAAATGCTAAAATACCAAATACTTTTCTAAGTTAAATTTGTCTTAACAGTGCACATACGTAATAATCACCCATTAAATGAGAAGAAAAATCTTATGACGATAAACACCGATAAACACCTCAGCAAGGTCATTGCATATTTTTTTCTCACTTAGTAGCTTCAAATGTTGAAATAGGTATTTGTGCAACAAAGCTTTACCCTTTCACTGTATTTAAATTTCATTAAATTATGTAAAGTCATTTACAGTCTTGGCATTAAACTTGCTGAATCATTTTTTTGGTGTATTTTGGGCAGTGTGTGAGGCTTTTCTTCAACCAGCCTGTCTTAGTAACGTTGTGGAGGGAATTCTTTCAGGAAATTTACTTTCTTAATACATTATAGAGGTTCCCTTCTCTCAAATAATGTAAGTATAAATAACATTTATTTTGACCATCTTTATCTCTGAGATCAGAGGTAGTCAATTTTTTCTGCTTAGATCTATGAGACAGTTCTAGAATGTTGAATGAACCACATTAATTAATTAATTAATCTTAGAGACAGGGTCTCACTCTGTCCTCCAGGCTGGAATGCAGTGGCCTGATCACAGCTTACTGTAACCTCAAATTCCTGGGCTCAAACAATCCTTCTGCCTCAGCCCTCTGAGTAGCTGAGACTAAGATTTATTTTTGAATTTTTTGTAGAGAGAGAGTCTTGCTATTTGCCCAGGTTGATCTCAAACTCTTGGCCTCAAGTGATCCTTCTTCCTTGGCCTCCCAAAGCATTGGGATTACAGTTGTGAGCCACACATCTGGCCTGAACCACATTCTTAATTATTCACTATGTTCTTTGATAGTTATATAATTCTTTAAGAACTCATTAGAACATTCTAACAAAGTTAAAATTTCTAAATTCAGGGAACCTTTACTTGTACAAAGTACACTGCAAATAGAAAGAATGGTTATTGCAATTGTAAAAATAAAATAGATTCAGCATGTCTAGGGCATGTATTTAAAAATATCAGAGTATGGATATACAGTCACTTTAAATAAGGTGCTGTGTATCCTTCATTACAGCTGCATCAAATGCAGCTCTGAATTCAAGGAAAACCAGCCAATGCTCCATTCCCTTAGGAAACCAGCTTGTGTTCCCTCCCCAAACAAAGCTGCCTCTTTCTTGTACAGTGTAGCTTGAAATCTTCAGTTTCACAGTTCTCTAGCTGAGCATACATTCCTATTGACCTTAAGAAGAAGAACTTACTCTCCTACAAATATGTTGAAAAATGTGACCACCTGGGCCCTTAAAGTGATATTTGAGCTTTTCAGCCCCTTTCAGCTGAATGAGAGAGCCAAATGCAAACTCTGTGATTCAAGGACAGTGGATGGATTTGTAAATATCTCTAAGGAACTCAGTCATAAATTACCAAATGAATTATATATATATATATGATAAATATATATATATATTTCTTACTAAGCAGATATTGGTTTTTGTTTTCATGGTTTAAATTATAATGTTGAAAGTGATTTATTAGCCAAATTTAGTTACGTCTTAATGAAAATGACAGTTAATGTCTCATCAGCCTTAACTGAATTATCTACTTTTTAGATAATGTATATCACCAGACTCCTGTGTCCAGAAAGAGCAATAAGCAAATAAATGATTTGAGATCCTACTGACAGGTCTGCTGTGAAACTCAAGCATTCATAAGCCTCTGTAACATATTGTGCCTTAATTATGATGCCAGTTTAATTAATTCTACTCATAATTTATCGATTTGTTGAATTCACTTTCTTGACAGGGTATTAAATAATCAGTTTGTATCTATGGTACACAAACGCATACACACAGAAAGCTTCCTTTTTTTCTTATGGGTTACCTGCATATACAGCATCTATTCCTTTCCCTGCTTCACAATGTTGAGATTTCACACATCTAAACAAGCCAGATTTACTGTTGTTTGCTTCCTTTAGGCAACAGTTTCATTCTAACTTTCTACTTGTGAAGAAGGGTCTGGCCCTATAGACAGGAGACCTTGAATATACCCATAACTTATATAAAAATAGGGCATTAAAAGAGCCTGAGGGTATTCTCCAAGAGGAGGAGGGGAGAAAAATCCAAGAAAAAGGGATTTATTCCTTCAAATAAGCTCAGAGGTGCAAGATTTGACATTGTGTGCTTGTGGTTTAAATGTTTTGCTAGCTGTATAATCCCAGGCCAATGTGGTAGATGCCAAAAGCTAGTCCAGGTTTTGGATTGGTGAGCATTCAAACTCAGAGTTCCTAAGGAGAGTTTACCTCCATCTGTTAACAAGTTATCAACAACAGGGCATAGAATCCCCCTAGGAAGAAGGGTTTGAATTTATTCCCCTTTTATACTTAGAGACATTTGCTGGAAGTCTCAGAAGCCCATGAAATAAAAATTTGCCTTGTCAAAGGCATCCATTGCCCGTTATATTTTTGAGGAGGGAATGATGGTGGTGTGAATATCACACTCACAGTTTCAAGGACACGATTCATCTCATTTTTATGTACGATGACTCTTGCAGTGCTTTGGGGGCGTCTACCTTTGACGGTGTTAGAGCCAATACAGGCACAAAAAACTTTGACCGGGGAAATATTCTAACAGTGTGGGAGGTACACAAATGTAAATACAGATATACAAATATACACTGATTCAAAATGCTCTCATGCTAAAACTAGGGGAAAATTCATAAAATTAAAAGCTGCAAATATCTGACATCTGTGCCTTTGGAAAAGAGTCCCATCCAGCACATCTTGCATTTAGGACTGTGTCCTGGAATGACCAGCTCCACTGAACCTTCAAGGAGTAAAGAGGACTTCTACCAGAACAGTGGGAGAATGAAAGGGGAATGAGAAGGGGACATAGCAGGCTTGCAGAAAGTAGTCAGTCCTTCAGCCCCAGCGTGCAGTGTCCATCATCACTATACAGCAGAGAAGGGAAAATGTTGATTCTGGCAGAGACCCTTGATGTAGGGTTGTGTGGTCACTTCAAAAAGAGTGAATGCAAAGCAAGTAAGCAAGCCAAAGCGGTGCAAAACAGGGTTCCAAAACACACCGTGCAGACAATTCCAGCGCAGAGAATGCAGGTTAGAACAGTGCAGATCACAAAAGATAAGTAGGACCTGCTAGGAGATAATTTCCTTTGATGAGTTGAAATCATAAAGTGAAATTAGAATCAATTTCACAGTGTCATAGGTTTACCAACAACCAAAATGTGCCTCCTTTTGTAGTGTGTGATATGAAGTGAAACCTCTTTATACTCTCCACAATGTCCTGTGCTGAAGCACGCTCAGTGCCTGATTCTATATAGATGCCTGTGCATGTTGGAGCTCATATGTGCATTAGACTTAAGTTCTTGGAGCTCAGAATTGCCCACCTTACCGTGCAGTGATGTCCTGCAGCCCAAAAAGATAAGAAGCAAGACTGAGACATTGTTCAAAGCATTGCTTAACAATTCGCCATACCCCAGCCAATCCTGATTAATTCCTTCTTGCATTTGTTCCATCCTGTCTCTTTTCTCCGAATTCCTGTTTCATTGCTTATAGTTCTAAGATTTCACTGGATTTATCCAGATTTGTCACATGCTCCGTAGGATTGCAGTTCAGACTTCTTTTATAGACATGGCTCTCACTTCCTAGGTCTAGAATTACACGTTTCCTTGATGGGAATTTCCTGCTGTAGACGTAACTCTTAAGAAGCGAAACTCTCAGCAGAATTTCTTCTCGGCCATACAGTAGAAAATTATGGGTAAGAATTCAGTAGAAATTATAGATAGTAATTATAGGGTTAGAAGGTGAACCGAACATTCTTGTCTTCCCATAAAATAGGCCAAATACAAGAATAGATGATTTATACCTGTGCAATTAAATAAATGCACATAAAAGCATGAGCCATTGCCTGTTAACAGATCAACCAGATTAAAAACATTGATATATCCTAAGATTTAGTGAGGCTTTGAGGAAACAGAAATCTCAGGCACATTAATGGATGTATAAATTGGTGCAAACTTCCTTGAGGGTAGTTTAGAAATATGCAGTAGGATTTTAAACATAGTTGTGGAAATAAACCAAGACCAACCAAACGAGCATGGGCAAAGGCTATTTATTCAGAGTTTACTATAGCAAGGCAGTCAGCACCATCATTTATACTTTGGCAGAGACTCAACGGCAGGAAGAAGAGTGGAAAGTTTTATAGCAGAAAATAGGGAAGTCTTCAGGTGTGCGGTGATTGGAGGCTGTCGGCCTGGGGAAGCTGTCGGTGGGCTGACTAGAGTTGGGGCATCCTATGTGATTGGTTAAAGGTAAATACCTGACTTTTCCTGGTGGGTCCTACGTTAAAAATAGGGTCAAAAATTAGGGAACCTGTCAGTTATTAATCAAGCTATGGCCATCGGGAACCAGTTGTTACAGAGGGTCTTATTTGGCTTCCTGGATAAGTTGCTAGTGTGGCCTGACTGATGGCTAGTATGCTGGCCTCTTGGGTTGGTTACTCTAGGTCATGAGTCGTTGTCTTAGGACAGTTGCTGCAGATTGTGGGTCAGATTCTGTTTTTGTATGTGGTCTGGCCATTTTCTGTTTGTATGTACAGATTTTTAGAAGAATTGACTGGAGGAGGTAACCGTACAATGATTTTATTAAAGAAAGTATTTGTTATTTCAGAAAACATAAAAGGGGTGAACTTTTTTTTTTTCAGTCTACTGTTACACTAGACTGTTGCAAAAGACTGAAGCAATGGTTCCTGGTTTACACAGGAACAGATAGAGCTTTCTAAAAGTGAAGTTACAAAGGGAAACATCATCCCTTTAGTGAAACACAAGATGATTCTCACATAAACTGTCATTCTGTGTGAAGTTTTAGAGTCCATCCCGATAAACCCCAGCGTCCACAAACCATCAGGAATACAACTTTGTTTTACCTGTCGTCAAACAAACGTAGATGTATTAACTCGCATACCATAAGCAAGCATGGGACCTGTCAGTAACGGGAGTGTTAGGGCGGGCTTGTACACAGTTTGGGCTTCTGATTTGGGGGAGAAATAAGACATTAAGGAACAGGGACTGTAAACAAATGGGATTTAATTTGGAATTGGATGGTGCCAGAAAGCACAGCTGACAATTATTTAGCCACTTTTTACTTAGGAGGAGGGAGCACCGAAATGGGGCTTGTGGTGTCGTCAACGGTAGTACTCACCTAGGCCAGGAGGGGGAGATGTTTGGTCACTTAGTGGGAGCTTGGCATCCTTGTTGTGTTTTTGTTCCAACAGTCGTGGAGTGACCTGTCTGATGCTGATGTTCCGTGAAATTGTTCATGTTCAATAGGAAAACCCATGGCCTAGCTTCATGGTTCCCAAACGGTGTGCAGAGGTGTCTCTGGGCTCCAAAGCACATTCTCAAGGGCACCTTGGCATAATTTAAATTTTGGGGAGAAGATCAGCAATGTCTGCTGAGAATTCCATTAAAACGGTAACATTGTTTGGACCTAACTACTTAATACATGGAGTGGTTATGTGCTTCTTTCGGCTTTTGGAGCACTATGAAAAAAAAAAAAAACAAAAAACGCAGACAGTAAGGAAGTGATGAACTATACATGCTTAAGAACCTCCGGCCTTGCTACCACCCGACAGGCCGGATACCCGGCCAGTTCTCAGGGCTGGGGAGTCCTTCCCCAATCCCCTTTTCTTATGCCTCAGCCCATAAAAGTTTGCAACTAGACCCGTGCTGTCTAGTATGATAGCATTTACCACATGTCCTATTTAAAGTAATATAACTAAATAAAATTGTAAAAATCAGTTCCTTAATCACTATGGCCATATTTCAGGTGCTCAACAGCCACATCTGATGAGTGGCTGCGGTATTCAACAGCACAGAGAGAGACCTTTTCCATCACTGCAGCGAGGTCCCCTGGTCCCTTTGCTCTGTGTTCAGAACCTGGTCCAAGTGCTGTGGGTTCAAACGCCTCTGCCATAAAAGGATGCCCATGCAGAAGCTCTTTCTCTGCCCGTTAAACTTTTCACATCCACTGGCCAAAACATATGTTCCTAAGCAGGGAAGTTGCCAGGTTTCCTTCTCTTGTTCACAAACGAAGGACTGGCGGGATAACCCTTTCCAGATGGTACAAACAACACCTCAGTCTGAAATATTTACCTTTGTGCTATTTCAACAATGTCTCCAGCTTCACTCTCAGAACTAAAAGATGTTGACAACATAAACAGATGCTTATTTTCACAGTTAGAACTACAATAACAACAATCAACAAGGAAGTAGTCACCTCCAAATAAGAAAAGTAATAACAGATAAACTCGTAAACTGTCTCAATTTATAGTCATTAGGGGATCAGAGACTGTAAAGTTAATACAGTATCAGAGCATCTTTTTAGGACAGGCAACTAAATCATGATGATGTTTTGATACCAGACACCTGAATTTCTGCTGAGGACTTCATGTTGACGTTGAGTGGGACCGAGCTTCTCCTGCTCCTTGGGTAAAGTTGGGGCTATTGCAACACAGATTAGGATTCTGAGCTTAGATTGGGAATCAGATTGCCTACCCTTGATCCTCCATCTACTAAATCTGAGAATTGGGGAAAACCACTTAACTTTCTGTGTCTCAGTTTATTACTTGATAAATTGTGAGGGGGAAAAATAACATAACCTAAACTCATAGGTTGTTTTGAGAACTTGATATCAGATACATAAAATTTCCTAGGTATATAGTACTCACTTAGCAAATGTTAGCTATTATCTTACCATATATCAGGTACTGTTAGGTGATTTGATACTCTAATGCCATTTAAATGTCATAAGAACACTGTAAGATGTTCATCTCAATTATGAATAAGGAAATTAAACATCAGAAAACATAAATGATTCACCCCCAAATCCTACCGGCTAGGTTGCAAAGCTGAGATGCTTTGAACCCTTCAACAATATTAGGTCTGTCTATAATATGCTGCCCATACCAACTATGACATTTTTATTTAAATACTCCATTCACCTGTAATGATTTGTGAAGTGTTGTTCTTCCTCAGTAGACTGTCCACGTCACAAGAACAAAGTTTATGTCTGTCTTGTTCAGTGTTCCGTCTGATGTTCCTAGAACATGGTGTCAAAAACATAACTCTTAATAAGGATCTGTTGTGTGAATGAATCTGTTGAATCCCATTTATATTTAATATATTCTCTAACATGAGGTTTCTAAATGACTCTCTCCTCATTGCACACTATGACTGAGATAATAATTTTACCAAGCCTCTTTCCATCATTGGTTCTCAGGTCAGCTTAACTCTAAGTTGATTTCCTTTGAATTTTGCAAATAAAATACACAACTCTTTTGTGACATGTATGAAAAACTGACACATTGTTTCTCCATTCTGTATCTCTAGTTTTTGAAAATAATTTTATTTTGGATGAAAAAAAGAAAAATGAAGGAAAACTAAAATTTTTTTTAGATTAAAGTTATTGCTCAATTTTTGAAAAAAATAATGTTTGTGTGAAGAAAAGGTGCTAAGTAGATTTAGATCAGATTTGTCATGGAAAAATGTCATTGGTTTTAAATAAATGACATACTCAAAAGAAAAAATAAGCAGGTAGCATTTAGCCTAAGCATGAGTGACTGGTAGATTTGTAGCATGGAAGATGCTGAAGTAATCCAGGCTGAAGGTGGCTAGTGCCTGGATCAGGGACTCGCCTGCAGTGATAAAGAATAAATAAATATTCTTGATCTTTAATAGAAAAATATATTTTGAGTGTAGAGAAAATTCCAATCACCTTGAAAGTGACACTTTCTATATAATATTAAGTTCCATTTTTATTCTGAAATCTCAATTAAATTACATGTAAACTGAATTATTGCTAGGTTATTTAATCTGCAATTAGTTGGTGTTTGACTTCTTTTATTAGAAATTACAGCTTCTTGCTTTATAGCTCATATGCCAACCTACTAAATTCATCACCTATACGTAATAAGTGCAATTTAAGCATTTAAGAGGAACAATAGCTGCCAAGTGCTGATAACAGATGAAAGCATTTACCCACAAGTGATGTCAGCAGAAATGAAATGTCTCTACTGAAGGCACAAAAGCCTTGCAGTAAAGCAAGTACCAAAGACACTCACCTTAAACAAGTGTGCAGACTCAAAGGCATGTGGTGCTCAGCAGTCAGGAAAAGCCCTTATTTCCCTCATTTATCTGCAAACTCATATCTGTTACTGTGTAAAGATTAAGGAGCTTTCTATTTTGGGGAAATGCAAAGCATCATTTTATCAGTCTATAGCTGCACATTTCTTAATACTGAACAATCCTTTTACTCCTGAGATAAATTCTACTTGTATTAATCTTTTATTGTAATACTGGAGTTAATTTGCTATTATTTCATTGAATAATTTTTGCATTTATGTTTCTAAGTTAGATCTTTTATAGAATGAGTTGAAAAAATGTGCTCTTCTTTTTAAGTATGCATGAATTGAATGTTTCTCTTGTTACCTGCTCCACACATTTATTTGTTGAAGCCCTAATCCCCAGGATGCCTGTATTTGGAGTAAGAAAGTAATTAGGTTTAATCAGGTCATAAGGGTGTGGCTGTGATCCCAAGCAGAATGGCGACCTTATAAGAAGAGAGACCACAGAGCATTCTCTCTGTCTCTCTCTGCAGTTGATCATTAAGAAGAGGTCACGTGAGGACAAGTAGATGGTCATTACAAGCCAGAAAGACAGCTCTCGCCAGAAACCGCATCAGCTAGAACTTTGATTTCACACTTCCCAGCTCATAAACCTAAGAAGTAAATTTCTATTGTATAACTCACTCAGTCTATGGTATTTTGTTATGACAGCCCTAGTGAAGTAAAACAATATGTTTTAGAGTAATTTAAATAATATAGTAAATATTTATTCCTTAAAGGTTTAGAATTTACTAGGGTAAAATGTCGAATTTATCAAGTTTTCAAGGGAAATTTGTAAAAGTTGAAAATTAAGTTTTCAATTTGTAGGAAATGAATGAAAGGCCACTGTTGTAATATATGCCATTCTAAGGAACCACTGATTTGATTTTTTAATTTTGTAATAGAAACTTTTTTATTCTGTTGAGAAAGTTTCTTGCATCTTTAGTTCCAGCTTTGTTTCTCCATTATAATATTTATTCATAAATTCTCTCACTTTTCTCTAATCAGAATTAATGAGTGTTTAATTTACTGTTGTTTCAAAGATGAGTTTTTGATCAACACTGCTGTTTTTTAAAAGTTTTATTACTTTATACTGATTCTTCTTTGACTCCATCTTACTTTCATAGTTGCTTATTTTTGTGTCTTTTTATAAAATAAATTTAGAAATGAATGACTAGTAATTTTATTTTCAGTATTTCCTGTTTTCTATTACAGGAATTTTAAGTGACAAATTTTAGTACTTGAGGTTGTAAATATTTTCTTCTATGGGTTCATAACATGAATTCTACCTTTGTTTTTTTTTTTGTTTTTTTTTTTGAGATGGAGTCTCGCTCTGTCACCTAGGCTTGCAGTGGTGTGATCTTTTCTCACTCCAACCTTCACCTCCTGGGTTCAAGTGATTCTTCCTGCCTCAGCCTCCCGAGTAGCTGAGATTCCAGGTGCCCACCACCACGCCCAGCTACTTTTTGTAGTTTTTAGTAGAAACTGGGGTTTCGCCATATTGGCCGGGTTATCTGACTTCAGGTGATCTACCTGCCTTGGACCTCAAAGTGCTGGATTTACAGGTGTGAACCAGCCAAATTCTATCATCTTTAACCCTGAATAAACTATAATTTTCACTTTTTTACAAAATTCAAGAATTAGTTCAAAAAGTGTTTTCAAACTAGTCTTTAATCTTTGCTCTACATGGAGATCATAACCTGTGAATGTGATTGATTTGATTCCTACTGTTTGGAATTCAGTAATTATTTCATTAATAAATGTTTAATTTGCTCACATAGTTCATGAATAATTGGCAACTTTGGATATTCAGTTTAGCATGTATAGTTTTGAGACTATATTTATTAAAATAAAGCAGATTACTCAGCCCCTTATGTTTTTCCTTCTCTTATTCTAGTTGCTATGCTGATTTTTGAAAAGTATTTATTAAAATTTTGCACTGTAGCTACAAGTATAATTATTTCTAACATTTTGTGTATATATATTTTAAACGCGCATTGTAACCAATATGAAGGGCTGGACACATTTGATCAACGTGCCTTTTGTCAATGAAATGTGCTCACTCTGTATTTTAAGATCAGGAACTCTTCCTGCTCTTTCTGAGCTGGTTTTGGCTGATTTCTTCCAGTAAGAGCATTGGAGGGTGAGAGGATGATTTCCCTCTCCCTCTGTGTCAGGTGGCAATTCGAGCATGGTCCTAATGTCCTCTGTAGCCCCACCTCCACTTGGAGAGATCTTTCCTGGTTCTCTCTTCCGTCCGGGGGCCCAGCAGCACTGCCTGACTATTCCCTTCTCTCTTTAGCCTTCAGAAGGCAGCAACCTCGTGTTGTTCATCTGTGCATTGTATCATCATCTTTATGCATCTGATTCCCTTTTCTGTGTTATGGTGTCTTTGTTGAAATAGAAAGAATTAATTCTATTTTCCTGATTAAACCCTGACTAATACAAGCCCCTTAGTCAAATAAAGGTTTGTGCATCATCTGATATGGTTTGGCTGTGTCCCCACTCAAATCCCATCTTGAATTGCAGTTCCCGTAATCCCCACATGTAGTGGGAGGGATCAGGTGAAGATAACTGAATCATGGGGGAGATTTCCTTCATCCTGTTCTCATGATAGTGAATGAGTTCTCATGAGAGCTGATGGTTTTATACGAGGCTTTTCTGCCTTTTGCTCTGCACTTCTCCTTGCTGCTGCCACGTGAAGAAAGACGTTTTTGCTTCCCCTTCCACAATGATTGTAACTTCCCTAAAGTCTCTCCAGGCATGCTGAACTGCGAGTCAATTAAACCTCTTTCCTTTATAAATTACCCAGTCTTGGGTATGTCTTTATTAGCAGCGTGAGAACAGACTCACACATCATCTGACCTAAGAAGCCCCATGTCATGCGGTCCAAGATTGCAAGATTTGGCTTTTAAAATGTTTTCTAAAGGTAAAAATTCAGAGAAATATGGGCAGTGACATGCCAGTGGGTACAAACTGTGGTGTGGTAAAAAGTATAAATGTGGAGGTAAGCTTGATTCCAAATGTCAAAGTCAAAGTCTCCATTTTTTCTTTTTTTTTTTATTTTTTGGATGTGAAAATGTTTCCCATTTACAATAACAGAAGCCTCTGTCTCCAAAACTTCCTAATCTGGGAAGAAATTTCCTGAAAAGTTATCAAATTCCACCTGAGCATTTCCCTTAACCATGATAACAGAAACGGCCCTCACCAACCTGATCTAATAACGTGAGTCTGAAAGAATCAGATTTTTATTTTGGATAATACATCTTCCTGAAATGTCAGCCTTTACCTGATTTTCAGACCTCCGTAAATGGGAGAAAATGTAGATGTGTCTGTATTCATAGCTAAATGCTACGATGGTGTTAGTGGTGGAGAGTGACAGCCTCTTCTCTGCAGCTGTCACTCCTGGTGGAAACTCTCCCCTGGGTGAGTCAGTAAGGAATGAAATCACGTCAGAGGACACAGTCCACGTGATGGAGAAAACAGAAGGATCAAGTGAGGAGTCTCACATGAGAAATATAAATGTTAAGTTCGGTTAACTCTTTATATCTGCAGTGTGTCTAATTTTGTTTTTTGATTGTTTTCATGGTGAAAGAGATATTCAACATGTTTAAATCCTTTAGTTGGCCTTACTCACATGCACCGGTTTTTCTTCCTTCCTCCTTTCTTCAGACCAGAAGTTTTTCGAATTCCATCTCTAATGACCTGTCAGATCAGAGGCTGGTAAGCCTAGAGCCTCATCCCAAGAGGTGATGGTGTCTGGGGTTATTATGGATTGCAGGATGTAACTATCAATCTGAAGGTAGGTTTAGCCCTGGCTCAGACAATGCAAAGCATCTGAAATGTCCTAATCCAATAAATTCTCATGTCTTCCTGGGCCACACACTTCACTTGTTGTGTACAGACATGTTCTGTCTCTATAATCACACCATGCCAACTGGTGATGACGTAGTAATCTCTCCCCAGTGAACCATAACAAAATCATATTTTCTAGCTTCCTATAAACCAGAAGAAATACAATAATGCATGTTATTATTAGTCCGGCACTCTCATTTGTGGTTTTTATGTTACTGTGTTCCCCTGGTATTCTGAAAGACTGTGGAATAATCAGGTCTAATGAGTAATGAAAAACCTCTAATTTATGTGGGAAATTAGTTCTTGTCTTTGTGCAGCCCCTTATTTTCCCTTTTTCCTTTTGCTTATGTTAACCTCTCTGCAGCTTTGATTCATACAGGGTTCCTAGACCCTCACCTTGGAATAGGCTTGGCTCCATTTTTTGTTTTTCTTTTTGTGTGTATGTGTGGATTTTGTTTTGTTTTGCTTTGCATAGTTAATTGAAGCCAAACTTAGTATCTTCCCTAAAATATTTACTGATTTTTTTCCTTCCCATCTCTGCTTTTTTCTCCTCTCTCTATACTTTCTTTTCTTCCTTTTTAAAATATTCCTGGGTACCCACAGTGTGCCAGAAATTGTGTGTCAGGACTGGAGCTTCCATAGTGAGCAGAACAGATGTATTTCTGACAGTCTAGTTGGGGAAACAAACATGAAATCATGCAAATGGGAGATTGTAAGAGCAAGCATAGAGGAAACGTTTAATTTATATAATTTTACTAGGAAAGATACACATTAGGAAGAAAACGTGAGCTGGGAACTGCAGTACACATAGAAGACAGCCAGGCAGGCAGAGGGAAGTGTGTCCCTGACAGAAGGATCACAAGTGCAAGGCTCTGAAGAGACACACGACATGGCGTCTTGAAAAATTTACAAGACCAACGTGGCCAAATAATAGTGAAGGACATGGCTGTTTTTGTGAGATGATCCTGAGACAGTGGTGCTGACGTCTCGCAGGATGCCGCTGGCCAAGTTAAGGATTTGGAGTCTTATATGTAATGACTGTTTTCCCCAGTGGAGAAGAAATATGATTCAATTAAAATGAAGAAAGTCAGGAGGGGAATTCAAAAGCCCCTGCAGGAAATTACAGCTTCCATAGAATTCCAAGTGGAATAGGGAGACAACTGTGGAAATAGAAAAAAAAAAAAAAAAAAGGAGGGGCAATAATGTATTTTGGAATTTTAGTTGATAATCACCTAGTTTGAATATAGGAAGAAAAACAGATAAACCAATGGTGATTATGAGATTTTTACCATGAGCAACAGGTTTGATGGAATTAAAATTTAATGAGATACAGAAGATTGGTAGAGAATCAGATATTATGAAGAACAGTTGAAAGGGCACATGAGGGCACGTGCTTTATCTGAGAATCCTGTGAGGCATTCACAAAGGGAGAGATCAAGTAGTTAGTTGGATGACTGGGGCCAGAGTTCACACGAGATGCCCATATGGGCGTCACCTGCCTTTGGGTGGGATGGTAAGCTACTGGAGTGGATGAAAGCTCACAGGACAAGAGTGGATTTAGAAAGCGTTCAGTGGTGAGCTTTAAGGAGCATTAACATTTCAGAGATCGGGCAGTAGAGTGACAGACTCAGAAGAGAGCAATTAGGTGAGAGAGTGTGGTTTCATGGAAGAAAGAAGAGTTTCAAGAGAGAAGGAGTGCTGGAAAATGCTGAGTGCTACTGACAAGAAAGGAATGGCGCAAGTCCATTGGACAGGGCACAAGGGACATCGCTGAGGCCTTTATACGAGCAGTCACTTTCCATCCTTTGCTCTCCACCGTGAGGTCAGCCCTCAGGGCTGCTTACCTGCGTCACATCACAGGGACCTTTCTCACCTGCTTCCGAAAGTCACTGCTTTGCACCTTCATCTTTTCCGCTTGTCTCCCACTCTGGATCTGTTTCCCCTTCTTCGAACAGTGTTCCACCCCCGCTTTCCTAGGAAAGCCTGTGGCATAAACTCTGGCCCCTGACTTGCTCTCCATCCCCACACCTACCACCTACATGTGTCTGCATGAGCCGTCCTATCCTCAGGCGTTCCCCTTGACCTCCGCCCCAACTTTCTTTTCTGGGAAATCAGTTCAGCACTAACAGCCCTTCCTCTTCTGCTGCAGTTTCTCTCCTTTAATTTACATTCTGCCTAGAATGATGCTGAAGCTACTCAACCCCCAAATACCTCCACTTGAATCTACCTCCTTTTCTTCTTGGGGTTCCAACCCCTACTTCCTTCCTTTAACTGATGAAATTCTTGGGGATAATCTCTCCCTTATCTGCCGTTTTGTTTTCTGTGGTTTCAGTTACTCACAGTCAATGGTGGTTCAAAAATAAGTGAGGACAGTGCAACAAGATATTGAGAGAGAGAGAGAGAGAGAGAGAGAGAGAGAGAGAGAGAGACACCACATTCACATAACTGTTTTCTTTTTACAACATATTGCTATAATTGTTCTATTTTATTGTTGCTGTTAATCTCACTCTTTGTCTACTTGAATAAATTAAACTTGACTGTAGGTACGTATGTACAGGAAAAACACAGTATATAAAGGACATACTATCTGCAGTTTCAGGCATCTGCTGGGGGTCTTGAAACGTATCCCCACAGACAAGGAACTTCTGTATGTGCAGATATGCACCCCTAATTCTCTTATATAAACAATTCTCACCTGTGCACTCTAGGACCCTTTGACTCCACCGCAGCAGTGATATCACTCTCTCTGTTTCTGTTTTCACCACTAAATTCTAAGCTCATTGAGGGCAGGTGGCCACATTTTATTCATCTTCACATGCCATCCATCATCAAACAGTGCCTGACATAGGGGAGCTGCTCAATTGTGATGTGGTGAATGAATGAATATGCTTTAGAATGCTATTATGATTAAAAAATAGTATTCTTAATATAAAATATTGACTTTAATAAAGTACTGAATAATATACTTCTCCACTCTAACATCATTCCATTGGTAAATGTAATTAGATGTATGCTTTCTGTGCTAAATCTATAATACCCCTTAGAGAAAACATATGTGAACTGCCTTCCAAATTAAGCCAATGTGTTAAAAGAATCAGAAGCCCTCTGCTGACCTCACAGTGATGGATGTCCTACTGATACATAGGCAATTAAAATCCTAGACTCTATCTTTAAAGAATTGTTGCAAAATCGGCTTTTGCCAAGTAAAGAGGGTTCTGCATTTCCCATCTATTGGGATATTTTGAAAAACAACTGTTGCAATGACTATTTAAACTAAACTGAGGATATTTAAAGTTATTTTTATATTTACATAATTCTACATGCATGAGTGCTCATCAGGTGTCTGTTTTTTAAAACTTATGTCACATATGTTTTGCATACCATATTTCTGATGACATTCTTTTCATCTTAGATCTGAAGATTTAAATCGTATTCAGCTTTATCACCTGCTTGCTAATGCTTGGAAGAGCAACAGAATTCTGTGAAATGGAAGACCATCTGGTTCCACAGGTTACATCCTGTCAGTTATTTAAAAGGGAGACTTTCATGGAAGAGAGAGCAGCTTAGCCCACATATTCCCCTTTGCTCTCATCTGATGCACCTGCTTCGAGTGCTAAGTATCGGATTTAGCATGTGTGATGTAAACACAAGCAATCAGTCTGGTTGCTGTATCTCTACCTGAGAAGAAGTGCTATTATTGGGCTTACATTTTTGGCTAATGTAGTCAATTATTTTGCAACATCTTGTGGTGAAAACAGTTTGGTATTTGACTTACAAAAACTTGATAGATTTCTTGTTTAAAATAAAAAGTTTTAACAGTGATTAGCTCTAAATGTACAAATTATATAAAGCTAAATGACAAAAAGCAAAAAGAAGTTTAATGTTACTTGATTTTTAGAAGTTATTAAACTGATTTTTTCATGGATATATCTAAAGAAAATACCAAAACACATATTTGAACATAGGCAGATCTTCGATACATGTGTGTAAAAAATTGACTTAGAGGGAAAATTTTTTCTTTTTTTTTTTTTTACATCAAAACAGCAGATATTGTAAATAATGCCATGTAAGTTACAATATTTGTGTTTGTTTCTAACATTAACACATGATACTTTTTTCCAAAATAAGAAGTAACCATTTCCTAAGAGAACTTGGAAACACACCCAACAGAGCTTAATGCATTATTTAGAATCTGATAAAACATTATTTTCTCTGATTACAAGAAACTTCTCCTGATATGTATGGGCTCAAGATCACCTTATTCTGTGTCATGGGAAGCATACTGAACCTGGCATTGGGAGATTCATATTTGGGTACTGGTCCCATTTCTGCCACTACATAGTTTTGGCAAATTATTTCTCCTTTTTGAATCTCATCAATTATCATGGACTAGATGATAGTTTATGCCTCTAAAATAAGGGCATGAACTACCATCTGAATTATCTTCCTTTTCTACATTGCAATAATGTGAAACAACACAAAGTGGGTGGGTCTTAGGCAAGATTTTACAGCAACTCGTTATTAAAATCAATATAGTGAAAAGCATCAGTTTCATAAAAGATCTCTTTATGTTCAACAGGATGCTGAGGGTGGTGTTCCTCTTTCCTCAGAATTAGCATCTAGAATAAAATTGGAGAAATAAAAGGCATTTAGTATTCCTATGTCCTTAAGAAAGCCAAAACAAAAAAAAATGGGGCCAGCTATTCCTTAAAGCTCATTCAGAGGCAGTCACAGGCTCTGCAAACACATTGTTATGGGCACAGGACTTGAGGGAAGGAGAGAGAGCTGAGTGAGTCTTAGGACTCCTTGAACGTTGAACTCATAGCAATAGAGAGTAGAAAGGAGATTACAGGGGCTGGGGGCCCCAGGTGTGAGGAGATGTTGATCAAAGGGTACAAAATTGCAGCTAGACAGGAGGGCTAAGTTCAAGAGATCTCTTGTACAACACGGTGGCTATAGCTAATAAGAATGTGTTGTATTCTTAAAAATTGCCAAGATAATAGACTTAACATGCTCTTGCCACAAAAATAATACATGAGATAACATATATGTTAATTAGCTCAATTTAAATCTTTCACAATGTACACATATTTCAAAACAACATGCTGTATAGGTATATTTAAAATGTATAATATTCTACATAATATATATTTAATATATAATATTCTATATAATATATATTTAATATATATATTACCTATATAATATATAATATGTATAAGTGTATATACGTATATAATTTGTCAATTAAAGATATATAGATAGAGAAAGTTACTTAGGAATGCATTTTCCTCTCCTAGCTTTAGGGGGAAGAAGAAAGAATATTTTGAGCCACATCAGGAGAATTACCCTAGAGAATCAGTTCATCTGCCAAAATCGGAGGCTGGCATCTTTTTCCTCTGTGAGAAGGCTGCTGAGCTCACGGGTCTGCCTTGGCCTATAGTTGGAAACGTCTAGAAGAGAGTGTGTCTCCTGGAGTATGGGGATGTATGTGTCTCCGTAAAGTGGCAGCTGCTTCTGGTTAGAGATGTCTAAAAGGTCTGGAATACTGGAATATGGTATAGTCCAAAAGAGGAAGATGAAAAGAAGCTGTAGAACGCTGTGCCTGGGAAGAACATGGGACATTACCCCCGACATTCCCTGGAGCTTTTGGAAGATGTATAAGAGGATCTTAGTTTCCAGAGCTCCACGTGCAAGAGCAAGGAGGGCTGCCGATGTCCACTGTGGGCTCCAGGTGAGGGATTGGCCCATGGGCAGGAGCTGTGGGAGACTTACTTGCTTTACTCTGAGCTGGTCCATAGCAGCAGAGGAGACTGGGGTGAGCCTCACTCCACAACACATGTAAAGTAAGTGACACTGGTTCCCAACCCTGGCTCCACAAAAATTACCTGTGAACCTTTTAAAATATACCTAAGAAATTCTTACTGAATTGAACTGGGATGAGAGTCCAGGTATCAGGATTCTCTAAAAGCTCCCCAGATGACCCAAGATGAAGTCCAGGATGAAGACCAGTGATCTGCAGGAAGTGTGTCCTGCGATTTGGAACCACAGGTGGGAGATAGACCTTAATAAGCACACCAGGAACCTCTGCCCACAAGCACATACCACCCTTCCTTCAGACAACTCCCGTCCTCCCTTCTAGCTTTCCCCCCTCTCTAAAATGCTGAAGGTGTAGATCTGGAAAGGCATGGGTATAGCAAGAGATTATACTCTGTCCCCATTTAAACTGGACCAGATAGTCAATGAATAAAATTGACTGCTAAGCTCTAAGATGCCATTAGGAGTGGAAAAGGGAAGGTTATTACAGTCTTGTTGAAAGCAATGATAAGAAAAAAATAAGACCACATTATGTTATGCTTGTTCCAATTACTATTGTTGCATGCCAACCTACTCCAAAACCCAATGGCCTAAAACCGTAGCCAGTTATGAATATCTAAGAACTTCATGGGTCAGGGATTGGGTTGGGGCACAGCTGGGTGATTCTTCTTGCCCATGTGGTATTGACAGGTAGCATTGTCTGATGCTCAGCTGGTGGATGGGCTGGTCTGGAGGGTCCAAAGTGCTTCACTCACAGGTCTGGCATCTTGGTGATGACTGGAGAGATGGACTCACTTGGAGCTGTCTGCCAGAGGGTCTGTGCAGGGGCTCTCCAGCATGACCATCTGACGGTAGGAGTGCTTTCCCAGTACTCCAGGGCTCCCTGAGACAATGTTCTGAGGGGCCAGGGAAGAAGAAGCACGAGATTTATCATGCCTTAGCCTTGTAATGTCCCTTCTGTCACATTCCACTTGTCAAGCAAGATACTAAGGCCACATAGTGGAGATCTACTTCCATATGAACCAATGGACGTCGCTCTGCTTTGTGGTAAGACGTGACGTGGCTGACCCTGGTCCTTTGTGCTGCTAATGTCCTTATCTTGCTGGAGTTTTGACTACAAATATAAGGAACCAGCCATATAAGGATAGGCTGTTTGCAGAAATGTCTCTTGAGACAATCAGAGCTGACTTGCTTATCTTGCAGACAAATATACTGAGGCCCAGATATTATTTGAATAAAGTCCTCAAATATGGTAATTTTAGAAAATGGACAACTGAGACCTATATCTGCTCACTACTAGCACCAATGTCTTGATTTGATATGTTATTTATGAAATAAGGTGTCTGCCTTTTGTAGAAACAAATAGAGCACATCCTACGAGGCTGTCAGAGAGCTGAGAGGCAAGGAACCTGGATTTTTCTCATTTCTTTGCAGTTGCCTCTGGGCCTCTGGGTAAATACATGCCTTACTCGGTATAAAATAGGAACAATAATAGCATGGTAACACCTGGACTCATTTATCCCACGTGTCTGAGCACCTGAAGGTAAAACAACACCATCACCAAAAATAATTCAGTGTGTAGAGTCCTTCAGAAAGAGAGTTAGAAAAATTTCTGTTTTTGAAAATATCTTAAGGAGAAAAAGACAAAGCTTTAAAGTCACTCTCATGGTAGCATTAATAATTTAAGTATTGGGATGATGTCCAGGGACTTTTTGCTGTGATTCACATCCTGGGTAGGAAAAGGTGATAAAAATTGTAGGAATGTCATCCAAGTGCCTGACTGATTTGATCATAGAGAAGAAAGAAGTGGATGTTGGAGAAAAAAGTGCAGTTGAAACAATGAAGGAAACAGGATAAAACTCTGAATATTGTTCAGCTTTGAAGTATGTTGTGATTGAAATAGTACAGCTGGTTTGGAGATCTTTGGGTGAACAAAGACGTGAAATGATAGCATGTCAGAGTGGGGTCTGGGTATGGAACTAGATGGAGGCTGCAATGTCAGCGGCTGAGAGAGGTGAACGGCACACACCTGCTCCAAATGTGACACAAGAGAAGCCTCGGGTGGTTTATGGTGTGTTTTAGAGCTGATGTGTTAAGGTGTGGATTGTTGGGACAGAAGAAGTGCATGGAGAAAGAACATCATCTGGGCAGATTTACGGGGAAAAAGTGTACCAGGAAGCCAGCTTCCTGAAGGCCGGTCACAACATCTGGCTCAGAGCAATTGGGAAACAGCAGGAGGAAGCAATGGGCATCATATTTCAGTTTTCACGGCAGAAGAAGAGCTAAAATAAAGATGCAGAGCAGTGGTGTTCTGGGTTTAGAGAAAATAAACACAGAATAATTTGGATGAGGGAAAGAAATGTTAACTCAACTTTTGGACCCAGAAACAATGATCTACTTTAGTGTATCAGTTTACTCTTTGGTGTTTTCAATTTATTTTAAATTAATTAATGGAAGTCATCATAAATTATAAGACAACTCATGCACTTTCATCTTACACTGTGAACCATCATACCCAGCTGTGGAAGGGTATTGGAGATTGAGAGGAAGGATGTGTGATCCCTGAAGTGGGGCTCTGCAGCCAACCCTTGAGTGGCCCATTAGGCCCAGCTCGATTTTTTTTTTGTGTGTGTGTGAATTTCTTCATTCTTTAGTTATTGGTCCACACAGAAAAGTTATTAACCCTAATGACACTTTAATTAAAGATTTATTTTTCCTTTAATCTTGTGGGACTCCTTTTGGCACCAAGAGCCTAGTCTCTACCGCCTCGTGTATAGTGAGCTGACTGTAATATGCATTATTTTTGATATAAGAATGTTTTGTAACATGTTTTTTTCTTTTCCAAACGCTACAAACTAATTTTAGCATCATGGAGTATTTACCTCTGAAATAGCAGTTTTCTCTTTGAACTAATGCTAATGCAGTTTACGAATTTCATGGTGCCACAACCCTTCACAAGGCTTTTCTTTACTATAAATAAAATATTCTAAACAAGAGCCAAATATTTTGCTAGACAAAATCTATTACAAAAAAAATCTCGGGTATGAATGCATTATTTAAATATATACTAAATAAATAGAATTGCCTAAGAATGCACAAATTCAAACAAAAGGTGGATTCTGATTACAAAATACCTTTTTTTTTTTTTGTGGAAGAGAACACAATGTAAAAAGCATGAATCACATTTTAAATTCTAATACTCCTTAGTAGTGACTTCAGTCTCAAGATAAACAACTTGTCTGTTTTCTGTGATTCTTCTTCTCCCTTTAGTAATTAGTGACAAAAGTACTTCAGCAGTGGAGTTGACAAAGATTCCAGTTATTCTCCCCCATGCGTCTGTGCTGTGCACATGGTGTGTGTCACTGGGATTGTGGGACATCAGTGTTGATCTTTACAGCACATATTATTTCACAGTAACCCTGAGAGCAACATGCAATTTCTGATGCAGAACAGGTGAACATAGAAGAATGCACACAGGAATTATGATGACTTAGACTTGGATGTTACTTAGATATAAAATGTATGATAGAATGTTGGTAGATCCAAAATTTTCGCCGTCAAAAAATGTTGCAATGTTTGCCAAGACAGTATCCCTAAAGCCTTATCTTCATAACTGGACACTAATAAGTTTAAGAACCCTTTGTTCTGAGCAAGTAATTACCATTTGTTAAAACAATATTCTCAATCAGAGATCACAAGTTTTCGTTATCCAATAATCTATTCAAGTTCTTGGGATAAGGCTTCTTAATGCAATTATGAAAGCAATGTGGTAACATTTAAAGAATTATTTTATTTTATTATTTCTAATGTTTATAGGTATATAGTAGGTGTACATATTTATGGGTTACATGAGTTTTGTTGTTTTTTAAAAATTGGGATACATAGTAGCTGTATATATTTGTAGGGTACATGAGATATTTTGATATAGTCATGCAATACGTAATAGTCACAACAGGATAAATGGGGTATCCATTACCTCAAGCATTTATCCATTGTGTTAAAAACAATGTAATTGTAGTCTTAATTATTTAAAAATGTATAATAAAATTATTTTTTACTATAAAAACAATTTCATCATATGTTTTTAAATAATTAAATTATTTTAATGAAATAAAAAAATACTAAATTATTTTTTACTAGCACCTGTTGTGCTAGCAAATATTAGGTCTTATGTTTCTGTTTTTTTGGTACCCAGTCACTACCACCTCTACCTTCCTGACAACCTTTCCCAGCATCTGGGAACCATCCCTCTACTTTCTGTCTCCAAGAGTTTAACGGCTTTGATTTTTAGATTCCACAAATAAGTGAGAAGATGTGATGTTTGTCTCTCTGTGCCTGGCTTATTTCACTTAACTTAATGACCTCCAGTTCCATTAGTATTGCTGCAAATAACAGGATCTTATTTATTTTCATGGCTGAATAGTAATCCATTGTATATATAAGTACCATATTTTCTTTATCGACTTATCTGTTGATGGACATTAAGGTTGCTTCTAAATCTTGGCTGCTGTGAATAGTGTTGCAATAAATGTGGAAGGGTAGGTATCTCTTCCATACTTTATTTTGTTTATTTTGAGTATATACCTAGGAGAGGGATCACTGGATTATAGGGTGCCTCTATTTTTAACATTGTTTTTGAGAAACCTCCAAACTTTTCTCCATAGTGGTTGTAATAATTTACATTTCCAGTAAAAGTGTGCAGGGTTCCCTTTTCTCTATTTCTCCACATCCTTGTCAGCATTTGTTATTGCCTGACTTTTGGATAAAAGCCATTTTAACTGGGGTGAGATGATATCTCATTGTAGTTTTGATTCATATTTCTCTGATGACAATGATGTTGAGCAACTTTTCCTATACCTGTTGGCTATTTGTATGTCTTCTTTTGAGAAGTGTCTATTCATAGTTTTTGCCCATTTAAAAATCATATTATTAGATTTCTTTTTCCTATAGAGCTGTTTGAGCTCCTTATATGTTCTGGTTATTAATCCTTTGTCAGAGGGACAGTTTGCAAACATTTTCATCCATTCTGTGGGTTGTCTCTTCACTTTGCAGATTTTCTTCATTTGCTGGGCAGAAACCTTTTAACTTGATGTCATCCCACTTGTACTTTTTGCTTTGGTTGCTTGTGCCTGTGGGGTATTGCTCAAGAAATCTTCACCTACTACAATGTCCTGGAGAGTTTCCCCAATGTTTTTTAAAGAATAATTTTAAAAATAATCAGAAGCATTGGAGAACTTCAAGAAATTTGAATAATGTATAATAAAGTTTACTGCCAATTATATATTGGTAACTTAGAAAGGAGATATTTATAAATAAGAATTCTAAGAATGTTAATTACATAGAGTTCCATAGCTAGCAAAATATATGTTGGTTATTAATATGCAAGCCTCTTAATTTTAAATTCAATGATTTCTGTAATAGAGCTATAACAGATCTTTAGCATTCAAAATTATTTTTAAAATGTAAAAAATTCCAATCTTCTCATTTTATGTATATGCAAAAGTAATATTTCTGTAGGGCTTTAAACATACATACTTCAGAATACTTTCATAAACATGACTTCATTTGTATCTTTACAACAATTTTGTGAGTTGAGTGTTTTATTATTTTGTCAACATAAAAATAAGGAAACCAAGGCCCAGGGACTTGCCCAGCTCATACAGCCTTTTCTGTGAAGTTTGACGCTGGAAGATAATTATACAATAAAGCTGAGCGGCACAAACGTTAGCCTTTTTGTATCATAATGGCTTATGTTTTATAATTCTACATTGTTTCAATCAGCTATGCAACTGATTCTAAATTTAGTTTCTTAGTTGAGCTAAATGCCATAAGTATGTTTTTTCAAATTTATAAATTGTTTTTCGATTTCAACATGAAACTCTGTGACTTCACGTAATTGTCCAAGGCCATTGCCATTGCCATTTTGGCAGAGGCAGGTGGCATAAAATGGAGCAGGACTTTTCGATGTCCCAGTAATGGCCATCAATTAACCTTTTAAAATTAAATATTATCTTTAAAGAAAAAACAACCCTCATATTTCAGTATCTTCTAATACACATGGAAAAAAAGCAATTATCCAGTGGAAAGCAGCCAGAACCGAACATGACCTTGGATTATTGTACATGCTCTGTGAATGCTGGCTCTCTACCATTTGCAAAGGGTTGTTATCTAGTCATGAGATATTCTCAACCAAGTTCTACAGAGTGATGGAATCCTTGGGAAGAGCCATCTGCTCCTGTCATGGTGAGAGTTTCCTTCACAGAGCAGGGTTTGGGGAAGCCAAGTTGTTTGCATTTCTTCCATTCCAATCACCCTGGTTAGGTCTCTGCCAGCATGCCTTTCTTTATCGTAGCCCTTCCTTACTTTTATATAGACTTCCAATAGAAAAATGGCAAGAGCCATTGGAATAATGGTCTAGTGTTCTTGAAAACAAACATGCTGTAACTAGGAGAAAAAGAAGGGAACAATTAGGAGTTTGTTCAATAAAAACATTTCTCAGAATTGGATCATCTGATGATTTGCAGCAGATTTCTCTAAGGGTTGGCCAGGAATCTTTACACTTAACATGGTCACCTTGTTTACATCAAAGTTGTTTCATCATCAATAGTATAGAACAGTGTTCCAAACATTTTAAAAGAATCGTATGTTCCTTTTGATTATGAATTTAAAAATATTTACAAGTGATATGCATATAGGATGATAATAATGTTAGCAAACCACAATGGCACTTGTAGATATTTAACATAAAGGTTTAGCAAAATTCTGTAAGCATTGCCAAAAAAAAGTAGAGATTTGTCTTCATGCTCTGTGTGCTTATTTTTAATAATTACAGCACAGGCTGTGTGATAAATGTAATGATTCCTACAATCATAAGATAATAGTAACTCAGCATAATATACACTTAGAGCCCTATTATTGTTTATGATCCTGGGCATAAATCCGTGTTTTTATTAGTGATAATAAGTGTTTGGTTGATTCTGTAGCAGATCTGATGAAGACAGGATTGCTACTTAGTTTAACGTGGAGCTGATGAAAGTTCTCATTAGCTATAGTGGATCAAGTTCTGTTTTTTTAATGTCATAAATTCTCTAATAACCGGGTCCAAACAGTGCCCAAATTTTGGAATGGACACCATACTGGTGAGAGTAGGTTCTGGTCTGTGAGCTGCACGTGTCCCTCCTGGTGGAGGATCTATCAGCCCTGCCTAGGCGTCCACTTTTAGTCTTACCTTTTATGGTTTCTTTTCAGGAATCTTCTGTAACTAATAATTGCTTTGTTGGGATTGATTTGGCTGAAATGAAATTGCACAACCTCTTAACTCCTCTTACATGGATGCACCTAAACTGTAAACTTTAACAAAACAGAGAAATGCAGCAACAGAGACCGTGAGCAGCCCCTTGCCTTGGGCACTCACATTCTTCCCTCTGAACATCCTGAACCAGGAGTGGCCTGAGCCCAGCTGATACATTAACCAAGTGGATGTGCCCTAGTCATGTAGCAGTGCTTCACACAGTAGTGCAACTTACTGTGTGCCTTACACTTCAGATGAAATGAGTAGAGATTTAATATTTTCTCCCCGTATCTTAGTAGGTCACCTTGAGAGGTTTTCTCTGAATTGTATAAATCACCTGCACACTTTGGAGATCATCATCTCTAGGAGATAAAGAAATTGGATCAGTCACATCAATTTTGCTGTTTAAATAATTTTTACTCTATATGTCATGTTGTATTTTAGGGGTACACATAATATTTTGTTACGTTCCTACAATGTGTAGTGATCAAATAGGGTAGTTGGAATATCCATCCCCCCAAACAGTTATTCTTTCTTTGTATTGAGAACATTCCAAATTTTTCTTCCATCTATTTGAAATTTAAGATTTAGTAGGAATATCTGAGAGTTAGAGAAACAATAATAGAAACCACATGCAAGGTGAGCAAAGAAAAGTTGATCGTTTTCTTTCTTTCACTCTTTAACTGTAATAAATTCAGTATGTTTTTTTAAAACATAGCCTGGAGGCATAAACTGACATGCATTTAAATTAAAAATCTGCAACATACTTATCAAGCATCTTAAATCAGTGATGCTGCATTGGTATTTATTTTTAAGTTTAAATGTGTCTAAAATATTGTATGAACTATACATTAAGTAGGAAATTACCAATTTAAAAAGAGCAGACAGATGTTTTATTAGAGCTACAAATAAACAGCTATAAACTTTTTTTGATTGTTCTTCAAATGCTATTATCTAGTTTCCTACCCAGTGAACAGACTCTAAAACATAATATTCCCATGAGAGGGATGCAGGAAGTTGTACTTAATCTTCTTTGTGGTTTTAAAGGCAACAAGAATAGTAAAAAGGAGTATCAATAGTTAAGGTGAAATAACTGACTATCTGACTACTTATAAAGCATTTACTGTGAATATATTGATAATTCAGCATGGAAAAAATATATACTCTCTTTGTAAATGATAATTTATATAGTACAGACCAATATTTTGGGGAGATAAATTGTTTTAATGATGTAAATTGAGCAATATATATGCAAGCCTTTCTGTGCTCAAATTGGATGTTTAAATAGGTAACACATTTATCAACTTGTGATACATCTAAATTCCCATTATAAAATATATTTCCTATTTCTATTCATGGCAGTTTTCATGCTAATTAGTATTTTTGCATTTCTACAATATACATAAATTAACATAAATGTCTGGCTATATGTCTAGAGTATATGTGAAAATGTTTTAAAAGCTAAGAATAATTTGCAGAGTTTACTGTTGCAGTAAGAAGGTCTATTAAATATTTGTAAAAATGTCATTTCTGTAATGCATTTTTTATATAAATAAAGTTTATTCAATGGACTTTTAGCTGCAGTTTTTTGCAGATTATTAATGCTGTTTATTAAAAATCCTGAGAAGTGTATTATAATAATATAACACTGAAAAATCTCTACCATTTTAATCCTTTTGTAAAACCATATGCCGAGCATTTCCATGTAATTTGAGTTCCCTTATGTAAATTTAAAATTATATTTTAAAAAATCCTGACCTTCATGTTTCCTTAATTCCATTAAAAAGATAAGAAGTGTCTAGATTTTAAAATTAGTGAAAAGTGTTCAAGAACAATTGATTGGCACAACTGCTTAGAAATACAGAGCATGGTGTCAAGGAGGCATCCTGGCATTGTTCAGACACGTCCTGCACATTCTTCCTGGGTGTTTGGTTTTCAAAGCAGTCTCACTACTCCGAAGAACTCACCTTCACCACAGGGGCTACTGTTTTCTCCTTAGACAAATGCCCAAGGGATACTTGAACTTTGGCAAAGGTAAGAACACAAATTAGAAGCACAGACAGATATGTCAGCTGGGATGGAACTTGTTAGTGTACTGTGGGTCTTACTCTCCATGTCTTAGGGAAAATGTTAATCAGTTTACCCAATTCCTGCTCTTATTTGAGCAGGTCTTGGATTAGGATCCAAATTATAGCCACATCATCTGCTGTTCCTGAGCTGTTTTTAACAGTAAACACTTTCATTATTCTAATATATTCATTGTTTACAGGTATTGTTAAAAAGTCATGAGCTATCATATAATCAATATTAATTTGTATGTTTGATAGGTTTACATATTTTTTATGTTTTTAATTTATTTACACGTATATATCTTTATATTATGTTTTATATTCATTTACACATTTTATATAAATGTTCACCTTCTTTGAAAAGAATATTTATAGTGGATTCTGTAGAGAGAGTTTCCAATATTTTGTCAGCCCTAAATATCAGGGTCAGGGAAGGAAATTAATATTTACTAGCATGTAATACAGTGTTAGGTACATTCTATAAATCGCATCTTTAAGTCTTACACTAACCCTCCGAAGCAGGTACATTTATCTTCATTTTGACAAATAGGGAGATAGAGATATTAAGCAGCAGACCTAGTAGAAGCAAGCTCTCAAAGCTAGTGAGCGGCAACACTGGCGTCTAAGCTGGGTTTATTACACTTCAAGGCCTGAGGCCTTTTTATTATACAAAGTTATCTCCTTTAACATATCTGCTTAGGAGGTATTTGATTCATTTTAAAGAGAATTTCAGTGCATCTCAGTCATTTTTTAGAAGGTTGTTGCTTGTAACTCTAAATTTCTACACCTACATTCCTAAGTTTCGAATCTGAACTAAGGGATGTTGACTACCCACTATAAGCGTGAATCATGGTTAAATTTTAAGTTGTTGCTGTTGTTTTTTGTGGTGATTATAGTGGGGTGCGTGTGTATGTGTGTGTGTGTGTGTATTTGGATGTTCAAAGCATTTGACAAGCATGTTTGAATTTATTCTATGAAACAAATCATATTAGTTACCTATTTCTGTGGGATAATTGACTCCAAAACCTGACTCAAAACCACCACCATTGTGTTGCTCACAGGTCTTAGTTTACATCTTGGTCTGGGCTCAAGAGGATCTGTTTCTTGCTCCCTGTTGGGTGGTCCAGGCTCACTTGTGCGTTTGCAGCCAGTTAGGGTCTAAAGGAGGAGTAGCTGCTTCTGGAAGGTGTCACTCATACTTGGGGCCTAACGTTGATGTCTGAAATAGCTGAGACTGATGGAATCTCTCCCCCAAAAGGCCTGTTTTTCTACTTGGTGTATCATCTTCATGGAACCCAACCTGGACTTGTTCACACAACGGCAGACAGCATTAACAGAGGGTGAAATTATAAATTGGAAGACCGTTTCTGTCCAATGCTTGTCAGTCACACCATGTCACTCACGCTTCACTCTGCTTGTCACCGGGCCAGCCCACAGTCAAGGGATGGGGACATAGACTCATCTTCTTACAAAAGGAGATACAAAAACTCGTCATTTTTAACTCACCATGAATACAGAACGCACTGATCGTAATGAATGTTGTAATACCCAAAAAACCTGAAAGAATCAAAATGTTCTTAGTTTAAAATAAAAATGAGTCCTATATTTTGCCCATCCAAATATAATATATACATTTTTACTATTTATAACATTTATTTGTTCAGGTAATATCTTCTAATATAAACATTCAATTAGAAAAATTATCTGATATTGAGTGCTTAGCTGGAGTCAGACTGGTCAAATTTGGCATTGACTGTTGAAAGCAGTACACTTTATTTCCTCTCCATGTATCAATAAGGTGATTGACATATCAGCTGGAGTCATGGCTCCTTTTTCTGTTTATCTGGCTACCTGATAAGTAAGAAGAGGTTTATTGAGAAGGGATATTATTTATTTATACTGATACACAATGCATGAACCCTCTCTAGGCTTATTTTTGCTTAAATCAGGTAAAGAAATAATGTCTGATTCTGGACACAATTCCAGTGTGAACCACAGATGCTATCAAGCAGATTATTACTATATAGTTAGCACCTAATGCAATACTTGAAGCCTGCAGCTAAGAAGCTAGGAAAAAAATGATATTGAGAAATCAATATTCTTTTGGAAAAGCAGCCAATCAAAAGCAAAATATTGAATTAGACGATAAAATGCTTCATGTGCTCTTTTTGTATGTTTATATTTAAAGAAAAATCACCGTTTTACTCTAAAGAAAATATTTAATTTTGATTTTACGACACTGGCATGGTATGCTAGGGTATATTTCTTACTTTTTAGAAATGTTTGTGGCCAATGGAAAATATAAAATAAATAAATCAGCCTTTCTAGTAAGTTAAGAGGTAAAACAGGATAATACACCATTGTGAGATGGCAGCAAGCTTTGGTGGAATGAACATAGCACAGGAAATCCAGAGAAGTAAAATCCCAACCAATGTCCATTGAATTACTTATTTCTCTCAGCTTTGTTTTCCACGCATGTAAAATTTATATTATAAAATACAATCATTGAGGGAGAGATTTCTGGCTATCAAGGGATAACGTGGTAGGTTAATTCTCTTTACACAAAAAGAAACAAAACATATACAATTGTGAAATACATCCATTTCAGTGCTCTATAAGTTGGCAAATGACAGGCAGCAAATTGATCATCTTTCTTCTTGAAAAAACATGCATGCTAGAGATTTGAGTAAGAAGAGCAGTAGTATATGGTCTTTTTGCCTGAGATTGTTTCCCTCTTCTCCACAAATCAGTAAGTGAAAAAAGTTTTACCAGCATAAGTTCAGCCAGAAAAGCAGCAGCTTTGCAGCCAAAGGGAGTTTAGTTGGTTTGGAGTAAGGAAACAAACTTTGTGGCACTGTTAGCTAAATAATGGATAATACTGTTGAAAACAAGCAGGGAAAACCCACCATTTGGCTAGCTGAGATTGCAGTGTCTGTTGGGATAAATGATACACTACCCAAAAATATAATGTGGAAGATTCTGGAAAAGAGAGAGCCATGGAAGAGCCAATTAAGCTCTTTATACATCACAAGATAATGTGCTTGACAGGAGAGGGCCAGGTTAAAAATGAAAGCCAAGGGAGCTTTGAAAAGTGATTGAACCTTGAATCCACTCTATGTCCTTCACACAGATTGGTAAGTAGAGAGTGTAATCCTTATAGTCAGAAGTGTTTGAGCACAGGGTGTGCCAAAATCATTGGCTGAGCTTTAAGTTATGATATACAGAAGCAATCACTAGGAAGCTATGCTAAAAAAATAAAATAAAGATTGAAAAACATTAACAGAGTCCTCAGTAGCCTCATACTCAAGGGAGCAAGGGAGATAAATTCCACAGAGGAGAAAAAGAAGAGGGGAAAAGTATCTCAGAAAAATAAATATAAATATTGAGTGTTAAATATTAAGTGAAATGTTTAGCTTTCAACAAAAATATTTCAGATGTGCTGAAAATCAGGCAAGTATTTATTAGTACAACTATGTTCAAATTTAAATAATTAAACTTAATATGATAATCAATAAAATGTAACTATGAAATCAATAAATGTGAGCTTGCAACAGAAAAATAGAAACTCTAAAAAAGAAGCAAATAGAAGCTCTAGAATTCAAAAATGCAATTAAAGTTAAAAAATGTCAAGGCAAGCTCAACAGCAAATTTGGGATGGTAGAAAAAAATGCTTTCACCCACAGATAGATGTTGGACTGGAAATAGTCCAATCTGAAAAGTAGAGAAAAATAGATTAAAGACAAATAAACACTCAGAGACCTATAGAAAAGCATTTTGTGTGTCAACATGCATATAATAGGAGTTCCATAATGACATAAGAAAAAGCACATAAAGGCATTTGATGAAGGAAGATATAGGATGAAAGAAAATATTAACAACACTGAACAGTAGCTCAGATACACAGAAAATAATGAAAATCATCATTAAAAAGTATGTGTTTAAATAGAAAATACTGTGTGTGTGTATGATTCCTAAGTTTTTATGGATTCTGTATTTGTGAATTCACATACTCACCAAAATTTATTTACAATCCCAAAATCAATACTCAGGGCTTTTGCAGTCATTCATAGACATACACAAAGCAGTGAAAAATCAAAGTCACTCAATGCACACATTCTTCTCTGGGGTTCAGGCCAAGGCAATGCTTTGCTTTATTTCACTGTCACACCATAAACAAGTATCCTTTTTATGGTCTATTGAGTACCATATTTTTGTGCTTTTTTCGGTGATTTTGTTGCTTACAATGGCCCTCAAGCATAGTGATGAAGTACTGTCCAGCATTTCTAAATATAAGAAGGCTGTGGTATGCCTTACAGAGAAAATACATATATCAAACTTCATTCATATATGAGTTATAGTGCCATTGGCTATGGGTTCAATGTTAATGAATCAACAATGTACAGTTTATTAAATAAGGTGTATTTAAACAGAAACCCACATAAAACAAGATTAAATATTGATTGGTTGACTAAAGTGTTGGGACCAGAGTTTCAAAGAAATATAATCATATATTTTCCCTAGAAATGATAGTTCAGTGTTCACTAATTTATTGTTTGCATTGACATTATAGAACACAACTACCATGGATGAGGAGAACTGAAAACATGTGTATTCATGTGCATGTGAGTTTGTGCCTGTGTAATTTCTCCTTTAGTTTTTTAATTAAAAAATGATTTTTAAAAGCAATAACATTAAGACTATTTGGGGGTTTATAACAACTGTTTATATGATATAAGTAACAGACACAGGAAAGGGAAGAAAACAAAATCATATTAGAGCAAATCTGCTATATTTTACCAAAATTTAGTAATTATCTGAAATAGATTGTAATAATCTCAGATACATATGATAACCCCTTGAGCAATCATTAAGAAAATAACACAAAAAGTAGCTTAAAAGACCCCAACAGTGCATTTAAAATGGCCTACTAAAAGTATTTCTTTTGCACAAAAATGACAGCAAATGAGAGCAGAGGAATGACAAAGGCTATCAGGTATACAGAAAACAAATAGCAAAATTACAGATATAAACACAGCAACATTAATCATTCTAGTAAATGTGAATAGACTACATCTTTTATACAAAGGACAGAGATTGTCAGAGCAGATACAAAGCCGGATCCAGCTGTATGATGGACACATTTACAAGCAACTCACACTAGATCCAAAGGCAAAAACAGGTTGAACATAAAGGGTGGAAAAGACACACTGAGTAGACAGAAACCATGAGAGACCTGGGCACTCTAAATTCACATCTCAAAATATACCTTTAAGATCAGAAATATTACTAGGATAAAACATTATTTCATAATTTAAAAAGGTTAAACAGGAAGTAGATGTATTTTTAAAATGTGTACTTTACTCCTCCTCCTAGATATAACTAAAATCCCTGAACACCATCCATAAAACAAACATGAGAAAATTGCAAAAGGTGAAGAGAAGGCAGACTGGCCGGGGATCTTGAGAAGTGGCACGGGTGAATCCTTGACTTTTCTTGTTGCCTTATTTATGCCAAGTTGGGGCTGAAGCAGCTGGCAACCTTGAGATGTCAATGAGCATGATAAAAATAAATAAATAAATTTTAAAAAGCCTCTTCAAAGCCAGACTTTGTCAATAAAAAGATCTGGAAAGGGACATCCTAACACAACATCAAACTTTATACAATAACTGCTCTAATCCAGTCAAACATTATGGCCCCACCTGACCATACCAGCCAATGCTGGTGGGGAGTCAAGACTTTCTGAGACTGTATCAAAGCACCTCAACCCCAGCAGGATGGTACAGAGAGGTGTGCTGGGGTCCAGGGCTCTCCTTCCATGGTGGCACTGGTGGGGATAGGGGAGTGCCCACAAGGCACTCCCACCCTTCCCAGCAGAGGAAGTGTCAGGTGAGGCTTAGAGTGAAGCTGAAAATCCCATCCCTACCCAGCAGTAACAAGGAGCCTCCCCCACCCCACACAGCCTGAGAGTCAACAGAGACAGAGCAGGAAACCTGGAAACCATGAGATAATGTCTCCTCTTCCCCTGTGGCAGTGGTCTTAGAGGAAGTCAGCTACCACCAAAGTGTAAGTGAGATGCAGTCTCATCACATAGCACCAAGGTCCAGAAATATCATTTGACAAAATTTGATCTCTATTCATGATAAAAACTCTCAAAGAAAATAAAAATAGAGAGAAACCTTCTCAAGTTATAAAAAACATCTGCCCCAAACTTACAGCTAACATTATTCATAATGGTGAAAGATTGAATGGTCTCACCCTGAGACAGGGAACAAAGAAAGATGTCCACATTTCTATTCAAAATTATATTGGTGTTTTTAGTCTGTGCAAGAAAAAGATCCCTGTATATAAGATCAGTATTCAAAAATGAATTACATTCATGTTATCAACAAATGATCTAAAAGTTAAGTTAAGAAAACAATTCTACTCACAATAGGATGAAATAGTTTTTTAGTAATAAATTGAATAAAAGAAGTATAAGACATAACACACTGAAAATTAGAAAACATTCCTGAGAGAAATTCAAGAAGATCTAAATAAATGGAGAGATTTACCATGCTGTCACATTGGAAGACTTAGTATTTGTAATACACCAAATTGATCTATAGATTTATTACACCCTTGCAAAATGCCAGCAGATATTTTTTCTATAAAATTGACAAGATAGTTCTGAGTGTTATAGGAAAATGCAAGGAACTTAAATTTTAAAAAGAATTTTGAAAAATAATAAATGTGAATACTTAAACTACCTGATTTTAAAAGTTACCATAAATATACAATAATGAAGACACACTTTTCTCCAAATTATTATGGTTAGATGTATTTGCTAACATGGTCATGTAGGTTATTGGTGAGTTTCCAGCTCTTGTTTCATTTTGAAAATGAACTGAAAGTAAACTGAATAAATTTCTGAAAATAAACTAAATACATTAGTGTCATCTTGGTAGAACCCTGATGAATTAGTTATTTAATTGTAAAATCAAAATATGTAACATAACCAGAATTTTCACAATGTTTTTTGTTTAACGACTTACCTGTTACAACAATGTGGCTCTGTATTTTATCTTTTTATGCTTCTATTTTATCTTTCTTTTTGTATTTTAATATCTTTGCTTCAAGGCATCATGTCTTTTATGTAGTATAATATTTTGAAGGAAAGCCTGAGCGACTGATGCAGTTTAATACTGAGTCACACAAATGTGTTTTGGCCTGTGGGGTCTGTTGCAAGGGAATAGATGAGGGTCTGCAATGCGCAATAGCCTGGAACATCCCTTCTTTGCCTTATAAACTTAACTTCAGATGACTTGTCTTCCTGGAGTCTCTGCATGTCACTTCCTTCGCGGCAGCTCACCTGAACAGGGCTTCCTTAAGTAGCACTTTGTACCTACTTTAGGCAGCTTGTTTTAGTAGCAACGGCATGGCCTTCTGGGCTAGTTACTTAACTTCTCCAAGCCTCACTGTTTTAATCTGCAACATCAGCATTATAAAACTCGTTCAATTGGGCTGTGGTAGAACTTAACATTTTAGATTTTTTTTCCCTTTTCTCCTCTTATCCCTTCCTTTTTTCTTTTTTTCCTCCTTACCATATCTCCTTCTCTTCATTTTATCGCAAATATTTTTAAAGTGGTGACTCTGCACTGTACGGTGTTCTGAGGCTTGAGGTTTTTTAGAACAAGACTAATGAGGTCTCTGACCTCATGGACCTTACTATGCATCTAATATACCTGGCACAGGATTGGAAACACATGGTGTTTTTCTTTACATTATCCCCTTCTCTGTCTGCCGTGCTGATACAAATCAGAATTTAACTGCCCAAGTTTTAATAGCTTATAAAAAATACTAGAAAGAGACTCATCAAATAGTTAAGAGTATTTACTTCTAGGTGGAATTGGAGGTCCATGCAGCAAGGGGATTTACTGTTTTTTTTTTTTGTTTTTTTTTGTTTTTTTTTGAGACGGAGTTTCGCTCTTGTTACCCAGGCTGGAGTGCAATGGCGCAATCTCGGCTCACCACAATCTCCGCCTCCTGGGTTCAGGCAATTCTCCTGCCTCAGCCTCCTGAGTAGCTGGGATTACAGGCATGAGCCACCATGCCCAGCTAATTTTTTGTATTTTTAGTAGAGACGGGATTTCACCAAGTTGAGCAGGATGGTCTCGATCTCTTGACCTCGTGATTCACCCGCCTCGGCCTCCCAAAGTGCTGAGATTGCAGGCGTGAGCCACCGTGCCCGGCCCTACTGTTTTTATTTGTGAACTCATTGTTTGATTTTGTCAACATGTGTTTATGCCTTTCTAATTAAAATATAATCAATACAATAAAACAGTGCTGGTGAACAAAAAGCCAAATATATTTTATCAGTAAATCTCTTTCCCTCATGCCTTTTCCCTCACTGATAGCATCTATTTAGGAATGGTAATAGATTGTAATAGTCTTTTGTCTAAAGAGCTTGTGAACATATATGTATTTTAGCACACAGCATTGTCCTTCTCCGTTTGTCTCTGTCTCTGTTTCTCTCTCTGTCTCTGTCTCCCTGTTTCTGTGTCTCTCTGTCCTTCTCTGTCTCCTTGTCCTGTCTCTCTCTCTCACCATCCCTCTTTGCTTCTCTGTGTCTCTTTCTCTCACACTTTCTCTGCCCGCTCCCATCCCATCGTCCATACACTGCATCCTACATGGGTTTGCCCCCTGCTAGTCTCTCCTTTAACCCCTGAGCCTATTCATGAAGGTTCCCTTGGGTTCAGTGTGGAATCTGCAGGAAAGGAGGTATGTAGCAAGGGACTTGAACTCATTTGTTCAGCTGGGAAAAGGGGGATTTTATTTCACTTGCATTCATTTTCTGTCTTTTTTCATTGTCCAAGTGATAAACAGATAATGGAGAACTCTGATGATGATATAACCTCGGTAAAATGGGCCAGACAACTGCACCTGATCCTTTTTTTTTTTTTTTTTTGAGACAGATTCTCCATCACCAGGCGCCAGGCTGGAGTACAGTGGCGCTATCTCGGCTCACTGCAACCTCCGCCTCCCGGGTTCAAGCAATTCTCCTGCCTCAGCCTCCCGGGTAGCTGGGACTACACGCTCGCACCACCACGCCCAGCTAATTTTTTTGTATTTTTAGTAGAGATGGGGTTTCACCATTTTGACCAGGATGGTCTCGATCTCTTGACCTCGTGATCCTCCCGCCTCAGCCTCACCTGCTTCTTTTTTAGGGCTTTAGCCAGAGAGGCAAATGAATACCTGCATTTCACAAGTGCTCTAGCCAAGGTATCTGGGGTAGCAGGTATCCTAACACTGGAGCCGAGCAAGCACTGACTCAGTAGGTCCGGTCAGCCGTGGTCACCCCCGGGGATTCTCTAGCCATATTGGGCAGTTGGTGGAGAATTTGTGATCCTAGACAAACACCTTTACATCCTGAAAATAGATTTTTAAAATTTCCTTATTATATCTACCTTTTGATAAATCTCTTCCCAAGGCCTTGTGTCCTGGTTGCTGGACAATCAATTACATGTTATAATTGTTAAAAAAAAATGAATATTAATGTGACCTGAAAATCTTAACTAAGAGACTGTGCAAAAACTGAATTTATGTCATTGAATCAGATCAATATTTTCAGAAACAAATTTCTATAGAAATCAGAAAGTTTCAAATACTTGTACTAAATGGGAGAATTTTCAACTAAAATTGTAGTAAAAATAGTTTTCTTTTTGCTTGTTAGATGAATCATTCTGTAATTACTTATAATTATATTAACATGAGTATTATTTTATTGGTTCAGTGGCTCATTTTAACCTCATATTCAATGAAAAATAATAGGCATCATTATACCTTATATAATAAATGGTCTTACTTTATTCAGCCAACGTTTATTAAATGGTCACAGGACTCCATGGAGGGACTTTTTTTTTTCTAGTTTCTTTCTTCATCCCCTCGACATTTTAAATCATCTGTTGTGGTTGGTGATGTTAATGGATGTAGATAGATAGTTCTATCTACAACTGAAGTTATCAGTCTTAATAATATGCTACCCATGATTTACTGTCCATGGCTATTAAGAAATGCTCCGTATTCCTTGATTTGAATCTATCAGAAAGATCCTCATGGAGAATTTAGGAACTGGAACTAAATGTCCCCTTTAGGTTATGTACTCAGAAGCACGAGCCCATTTCCTGGAGACACAAGAAAGCCAGAGCAGGACATAAAGAGGAGGGACAGGAGCCCAGCAGATTTATTTCATGGTGCTGATGTCATAAAGAAGGAATGTCTTTTTATTTTATAAGCCTCTTCAAATTCTAATGTATACTTAACCATTAGCTTTTAGATTGAAAATTTGTTATGACTGAGCTGCTAAACATCTTATAATATAAATGAGGGATCTGCTAGAAAGATTGTAATTATGTGATACAGGCAGGTATGTTGCATCTGGATAAAAAAAAAATCCATTAACCAAATCCCCAATTCCCTAGTGAAGAGTTAACTGAGATGTCACTGACCTGAAAGAGTGCCTGTAACACTGAAAAGAGGTGACTTTCAATGTCATTGAGATAGGTTCAGATGGGTACATAGAGAAAAAAATATGAGTTTTTAAAGTTGGTAAATTCGAAAGTATTAAAATTGATATTGACTTCATTTGTTAATCACATTACCGTCCATTAAATTATGAAGCAATAGCCCTTAACAGCAAAAGCGTACTTCATTGAAGTCATTATATTAGTAACAATGCTTCTGTCAGCAACTTCTCAAATATTCCCACAGTCTCCATGGCTTTCCATCGTTTTTCGCTTTTTAGAGTATTGACCCTGGAGTGAATATTTTAACCTTCATTGCTTTTGCCACACTTTTTGATCACTTACTTTATTACATTTATTGTATTGGTTTCAGATTTTCTTTGAAGGTCATAACATTTTAAACATGGAGATGGACTCTCAAATCTTTCTTTCAGTATCATTTTCTACTTTAATTAATGTAAGGTTTAAAAGTGGAGTAAAACAATTTCAGTAGTTGATCTAAAATGTATAGCATACCAATATTATTCAGTTCAAGGAGCCACTTAACAGTACACAGAAATTTTTTTTATTAACATTTATCAGTGCTACAAAATATGTGTTAGTTCCATCATTTACTTAAAACATTTATTATATATATGTCATATACAATATATATTCATTTTATATATTCATTGTATTAGATATATATATGTATGTATATATATGTCCACAATTTTGACTTTTTCTCTCTATTGGACTCCTGAGTTCATTTTATTTGGGATCCTGGAAAAGATAACCAGTTGCTGAGGTCAAAAACTTTATCATTTATTATAATCTCATAAAACTCTTAGTTTTTCTGTAACATGCTAGCAAAGGGCTCTATATTCAATATCAAAATATTGCCCTTTTTAACCTCTACATATGATTATTGATTTTACCCACTTACATAATCTATATATTGTATTTGACCAAAGGCCATAGAACAAAGAGAAATAATACTCTATGAATTGAAGATCAAAGTTTATCTAAAACATGGAATATTTTTTAGTTTGTTTGATTTTTGTTTGTATACTGACTATAACTTTCAAAGAAAAATAAAATAGATGTGATTCTCTTTAGAAACAATATGCCCACTCACATACACACATGCACAAAAAGTTTAAAAGACAAATACACAAATATTCATATTGTATAAGGGTGTTTAGATATTTAGTATATGATTTTTAAAAAAATGTTTCTACATTTCTGCATTATTAACCTTTTCATATTTTGGTTGTGATATAAATATTTTAGGTATGATAAATTTTGCAACTTATTAAAAATGTATAGCTTATTCAGAGTGGTTGAATAAAATGCTTCCAGATCATTTATACTTAGTTGTTTATAATAATCGTACTGTGTCTTTAAACTATGGTAACTGTTAATTATAGTTACTATAGCAAATATGAGATAGGGATAATTGAATTTCAGTTAGAATAGTGACAAGGTTGAAAAAGAATATTTCCTCTTCTGAAAGAGAATACAGCTATTGATGCCAGTAGCTCATCACATTTCGTCAGTCAACATTTATTAAGTAACTAGCATGGATTTTGTTTTTAATTATCTTTATGTGGTGAATCAAATGTATTGATTTGCATATGTTGAACCAACCTTGCATCCCAGGAATTAAGCCTAATTGATAGTGGTGAATTCACTTTTGATGTGCTGTTAGATTCAGTTTGCTAGTGTTTTGTTGAGGATATTTCTGTCTACATTCATCAAAGACATTCACCTACAGTTTTCTTTTTACATTGTGTCTTTATCAGGTTTTGTTGTCAGGATAATCCTGGCTTTGTAGAATAAGTTAGGGAGGGGTCTCTCTACTTCCATTTTTTTGGAATCATTTCAGTAGCCTTGGTACTAAGTGTTCTTTGCATGTCTGATAGAATTTGGCTGTTAATGCATCTGTTCCAGGGTTTTTTAGTTAGTAGGTTTTTCATTACTTACACAATTTCAGAACTCAACATTTACTTGTTCAGGGTTTCAATTTCTTCATGATTCAATCTAGGGAGGTTTTGTATTTCCAGGAATTTATCCATTTTCTCTAGATTATCTAGTTTATATGCATAAAGGTGTTCATAATAGCCTCTGAGGATCTTTTTTATTTTTGTGGGATGGGTTGTGATTTTCGTCATTGTTGTCATTTCTGATTGTGCTTATTTGGATCTTCTCTCTTTTTTATTTATTAATCTATCTAACTCTCTATCAATCTTGTTTATCCCTTCAAAAAAATCAACTTTTGTATGGATTTTTTATGTCAATTTTACTCAGTTCTGCTCTGGTTTTTGTTCTTTCTTTTTTTTTCTTTTTTTTTTTTTTTTTTTAGTTTTTGCTTTTCTTCTGCTATCTTTGGAGATGATTTTTCTTATTCTTCTATTTCCTTTTGTGTAATGTTAATTTTTTTTTTTTTTTTGACAGAGTCTTTCTCTGTTGCACAGCCTGGAGTTCAGTGATGTGATCTTGTCTCACTGTAACCTCAACCTCCCGCATTCAAGTGATTCTCCTGCCTCAGCCGCCCAAGTAGCTGGGATTACAGGTATGCACCATCACAGCTGGCTAATTTTTGTATTTTAAGTAGAGATGGGGTTTCACCATGTTGGCCAGGCTGGTCTCAAACTCCTGACCTCAAGTGATCACCTACCACATACAAAGTGCTGGGATTACAGGCGGGAGCCACCATGCTCTGCCAGATCTTTAATTTGAGATCTTTCTAACATTTTGAAGTAGGTGTTTAGCAGTATAAACTTTCTGCCAAACACTGCTTTTGCTGCGTCCCAGAGTTTTTTGAGGAGTTGTGTCTTTGTTTTCATTTATCTCAATGAATTATTTTATTTTTGTCTCAATTTTTTTGTTTACCCAAAAGTAATTCAGGAGAAAGTTGTTTAATTTCCATGTAATTGTGTGGCTTTGAGCTATCTTTCTGGTATTCATTTTTATTTTTATTCCATCGTGGTCTGAGAGTATGGTTGGTATGAATTCCATTTTAAAAAATTTATGAAGACATACTTTATGGCTGAACATATGGCTGATGTTGGAGTATGTTCTATGTGCAGATGAGGAAAATGTATATTCTGTGGTTGATGGTCAGAGTGTTCTGTAGATGTCTATGAAGTCCAGCTGGTCACATGTCGAATTTAAACACAGAATTTCTATGTTGTTTTTCTGCCTTGATGATCTGTCTAATGCTGTCAGTGGAGTATTGAACTCCCTCACTACTATTGCATGGCTATCTAAGTCTTCTTGTAGGTCCAGAAGTAATTGTTTTATTAATCTGGGTGCCCCAATGTTGGGTGCATATATAATTGGGGTAGTTAAGTCTTTTTGTTGAATTGAATCCTTTGTTATTATATAATGTCATTCTTTATCCTATTTTACCATTGGAGTTTAAAGTTTATTTTATCTAAAATAAGAACCCTTTACTTTGAGCTTGTGGGTGTCATTATGTGTGAGATAAGTCTCCTGCACACACAAGATGGATAGGCCTTGGTTTTTTAATCCATCTTGGAACTTTGTGCCTTTTAAGTGGGATGTTTAGATTATATGAATTCAAGGTTAACACCGATATTTGAGGTTTTGATCCTATCGTGAAGTTGTCAGTGGGTTGCTCTTGTGTTTCTATTGTGTGATTACCTTGTGAGGTCTTTGGGATATGTACTTAAGTTTGCTTCTGTAGTAGCAAGTATCGTTCTTCCATTTCCATGTTTAGAACTACCTTAAGGATCACTTATAAGGCTGGTATAGTGATAACACATTCCCTTAGTAATGCTTGTCTGGCAAATGATTTATTTCTCCTTTGATTTGAAGCTCGGTTTGGTGGGATATGAAATTCTTGGTTGGAGTTTCTTTCCTTTAAGAATAACAGAAATAGCCCCTCAGTCTTTTGTGACTTGTAAGATTTCTGCTGAGAAGTCTGCTTGTAGCCTGATGGGGTTTCTCTTTGCAAGGAATATGACCTAGCTACCTTTAAGGTTCTTTTCTTTAGCATTGACCTTGGACAGTCTGGTGACCATATGCCTTGGTGATATTCATTTTGTATACTGTCCGATAGGCATCCCTGGATTTCTTTTACTTGGATGTCTACTTCTCCAACAAGATTGGGGAAACATTAAATTATTGCCTCAAATATTTTTTCCGGTTTACTTTTTCTACTCTCTCAAGAATGTCAATAATTCATAGGTTTGGTTGCTATACATAATCCCATGTTTCTCAAATACTTTGTTCATTTTAAAAAATGACTGTTTTAAAAACTTTTGTCTGACTGGGTTAGTTCAAAAGACATCTTTACATTCTGAAATTCTTTCTTCTGCTTGTTCTGATCTATTGATAAATCTTGTAATTGTATTTTAAAAGTTTGTGAGTTTTTTGATTCTTGAAGCTCTGATTGATTACTTTTTAAGATGCTTTTTTCTTCCTTCCTTTATTTCCTGAATTGATTTAGAAGTTTCTTTGCATTGTTTTTCAGGTTTGTTTCGGATCTCATTGAGCTTGAATATGTAGAATGATTCGCAGATTTTTGTGTCATTCTTGTGCAGAGGCCAGGCTAATCTTCTCTGTATCATTCCAACTTCAGTAAACGTGCTGCTGAAGTAAGGATGTTACCTGATCTTTAATTCCTGCCATTAAAGTCACTCCTATGGATTGGACAAAACTGACAAGGTCTATCCTCAGGGAGCCAACATTAAAATGTGCATTAGTGAGAAGACGATATAGAGACTAAAAAATAAATACAATTTTGCATAGATTATTGTAATGTGTCGGCACTTAATTAATCCTGACATCACTTTTGTTTTTAATACTTAAAAGAGTGTCTGAAATATTCTAAGAGTTCAATAAATATCTTTCTTTGAATGAGAACACTAAGAGGATGCCAAAGGGATGGTTCAAGGACTGGCAAAAACAAAAACAAAAAAACAAAACAAACAAAACCCACTACATTTCTTTTCTCCATTTTGGACAAAATTCCCATCTGCAACACGCATCTCAAGTTAGACCCCTGGGCAACGTCAGCTGATTTCTAATTTGAGATTTGTTTCTCCCTGTTGTAATTAATTTCAAGGTCTAAGGAACATAAAAAGTTCTCCATTCAGACTCCGTTTCCTATCATATTTTCTTCTTTTTATTTATTTCTTTAGAACCCATTGCTGTCTCCACACAGTTCCTCGATTCTAAATATTAGTTTTCTCACTTTGGGAAGGATGCTAAGTCAACACTAAACTTCCGTTTTATCTATAACATACATTTATCAAAATTGATCTACCACAGAGGGTTGCTGTGAAGAACAAATTACAATGCATAGTAAATAAATTTAACAGTATCTTGTTAAAAATGCTGGACATTATGACTATTATGTATTTTTCAAGATCCTGTTCAAGCATAACCTATTTTGTGAGTGTCTCCAGTTCCTTTCTCTTCTCTACGCCAATACTGCTTTCTGAACACAGCTTTCACCTTTCTTTTAACATTGCATTTTTATTGTTCCTTGTCTGTATTTCCTATTGTGAAATCCTTGAAGTCAGGGGCTGCAGCAATCACATTACTCAATGTAAATTCATTACTCATAGAATTTTTAATGTGAATAAGGTTAGGAAAATTTTGAGGATCTAAAGGCAACAGAGATATCTGGGATATTCCACTAAGCAAAGAAAGGTATGAACATTTTTAGGGTCAATATTGAAAAGCATTAGATTCTAAAACCAGCAGAGAAACCAAAAGCAAAATTTGTCATTTTGGGTTTGCCCAGGGACAGCCTTCCTATTAAACATATCTGTTATCAGCTAAAAAGTGTGACTATTCATTGGTTGTCTAAGAGTTTAGATATTTGGAACACTTCAGCTTACCATCTGGTGTCAGTGTAGCAAATGAAGAAATTGCAGCCTAACAGTCCTTTAACCAGACCATGAGCATGTTGAAGTCATTCTGTTTAGTCTTTGCTTCCTTTTTGTTCCTTTAGGCAATTAAACATGTTATGTATCATGACACAAAATTATTCTCTAGATCAAAAGGGTTTTTTGATGTTTCAGAGTCTCATTTCTCTCTTGGGATGATTTAATAATGTTTTATGTATAAAGTAGGGCTTGCACGGAGGTGAGGGGAAGGAGAAGTGACACCCCCGTCTAGGACACACCAGTTGCTAATGCTACTTCCTCAGAAAACATGAGTTAGAAACTTCCCAGCCTTTCATCGGGGACAAAAATGTCATCATCCCAAAGGAGAGGATTAGAATATTTTATAAGAAAGAAAATTTAATTCCTTCAGTTCCAATAAAAGTTGAGAAGGGTTCAAGGGTTTTAACTTGATATCGCCTGATGGGTTAAGTAATGCTCATAATAGTTGTGAAAAACTGATAAATAAGAATAAAATTCTAAGAATTTGGGGGTACTAATTTTTTAATATTTCTTTTCAACTTGTGATTTATTCTCTTGACGAGTGGGAAATGGGAATAAAATAAACAAAAAGAAATTAATTTATCTTATTTTTTTGCCCCAGTGGAAATTCAAAGTGATACTACCATTACCTGAAAATCTCTGTAAGAGATGCTAAGTGGCCTTTTCCTCCTTTTTGTAGTCTCCATGGAGGAATGGGAATATTATGTGACTTATGTTACAGCAAATAATTTTTAAAACATGGTTCCTATTATAGCATGGTTTATAAGCAATCACTGACTGACAATTTGGTGAGTAGTTTAAACCATTTGCTTCTTTTTTTAAAAAAATTCAATTCTTTCCTCTAGAGCCACTGTTCACAGCTGTGGTCTGAATGTTTGTATTTCCCCAAATTCATATGTTGAAATCTAATCCTTTATGTGGAAGTATCGTAAGGTGTGGTCTTTGGGAGATGATTAGGTCATGAAGATGAAGCCCTCATGAACGGAATGAATGCTGTTACCAAAGACGCCCGGTTGCCTTGCCCCTTCCACCATGTGACGACACAGTCAGAAGTGCGGTCTATGAGGGACGGGCCCTCACCAAACACAGAATCTGCTGGCTTCTCGATCTTAAACTTCCCAGTCTCTGGAATGATGGTAAGTCAATTGTTGTTTACAAGCCATCTTGCCCAGGGAATTTCTGTTACAGCAGCCTGAACAGACCGAGGCATTCATTCTTCTTCTCATCTGGTCTGTGGCCTGAGATAGGCTTTATTGTCTGCATTACCAAAGAACCCTTACCATCTGGCTTCCAGTTGAGTTTGGCCAGTGACAGATAGCCGAAAACTATGAGACGGTAAAAGGAGAAAGAGGTCAGGGTATTTGTTCTTCTCCCTTCCTTGCTTTCTGAAGCCACAGGTCATTTGGATCACAACTATAGCTCTCTCTAGGTTCTGCAGAAATAATACATTTCTACAGTTTCTTGTTTCTGGATTCTTTACTATTTATTCTCTGTTCCTTTAACTCTTTTCACAATGGTATAAGTAGTCTTATGCTTCATTCATTGCGCCTCTGGGTTAGCCATGTTCTTATTTCTTTATAGATGACTAATGCAGAATTTGTTACCAAGAGTATTCCCAGGAAACTGACTTTCAAAATGGGATTCTGGGATTGTGTTGCTCACATATTTGACGAGCTCACACAGTAATATCAGGACTATTCAAGTTTCTGTGGGTAGTGGCATGAGATGGAGGGAATAATGAGACACGCAGAGGTCAATATCCTGTGATACTTATTCACTACATGGGTGTATTAGTTATTCATCACTGCACAACAAATAACCCCAAAACATAGTGGCTTCAGGTAATAAACATGAATTATTTTACAGTTTCTGTAGGGCAGCAAGTCAGGAGTGTCTTACCTGGTATTTTAGGTATTTCTGGCTTACAGACTTCGAAGAGGTTGCAGTTGAAATAACCCTGGGCTGCAGCCATATGTTCGCTTAAATGAGGTGAAGAAATCTGCTTCTAGATGTCGCATCTTTGTAAGTTTTGGCTAGTGACCTCAGTTTCTTGCTGGCTTTTGGCAAGAGGACTCAGCTCCTTACCGTGTAGGATTCTTCATAGGAGCTGGATGAGTGATGATATGAAACTGGTTTCTCCCTGCATGTGGAAGGTAGGTAGGAAGCCATATACTTTTTGTGGAAGTGTGTGATATAGAAACCACAAACCATTGCTTCCAGCTGATTCTGAACAGTAGAAGTAATTAGCTAAGTTTAACCTACACTGAACCAGGGATGGGGAGGGTGGGATTAGGTTTTACCTTTTAAAGAGACTAAGAATTTGTGGACATATTTTAAACCATTACAGGTGGCAATAGTGGCCACAGAGTTTATGCAATGTCTGACTGTTTTTTATTTTCCTTGGAATACTACACATTTTATTATCCGTGAAATACTACATGGTACAAAAATTTTCAGTTTATTGCACAAATGTAGACAAACTGACAACCTTGAATGCTCGTCTCAATGCATCACGAAGAATCTGAAAGCCTCTATGATTGCTTTAACAGGATGTCATATTTCCTACAGTTGCAGGCCCAACATGGCTGAGGATTAAATCTGTGGACTGCTTTTAAGTGTTGCAGGGTTACAAGGCCAAAACAAGTGCTCAGTCCTGACAGATCTTCCGTGCTGAATTAAGGGCTGGTTATAAGGCAGTGGGATCTGAGATGTGAGGTGAGAATCTTCGAAGATAAAAGGATGAGTCTGAGACATTGAACCCCCAGTCCTCAAACCTTCCTTGTTTCTACCTAGGAAACCATAAGAATCTTCTTTTGCATAAAAGTGTTCTAATGTCTCTTCCCGTAGAGTTGCTTCCTTAGGAGATGCTAATTCTTCTAAGGACCTATCCCCACTAGGGTTCATAGCCTCTTAGTGCATAAAGATAATTAAATCCTAGCATAGCTGAGACAGAGAAAGGGAAGATCTGCTCAGGAGGAGAAAACTATTATACTAAAGGAGTTTTGTCAATTTTAATTCTTAGGTATCTAGGAAACATATGGCAGAAGATATTATAAGAGTATTAGACAAAGGAAAACAAAATATAAGATTAGATGAAGATGAATTTATTTATTAAAACATATGAACTCACTGAGGATTTGGGATTTAATGAATGGGCTCAAGCACTGGCCATAAAAAATATGTATGCTTTATGGGTTCTCTTACCATTGCATTAAAGGGAATTAGAGAACATACGACCTAGGGCTTAGAATAAAGCCTTTCTTTCTGCTAACAACTCTCTCACATTTTCAAGGCAAAACTTGTTTGCTATTGAGCCTTGGTAGAGACTGACTTTCTAAAACTGGACCCACAACTGATTATACAACACGAGTCCCTTGTCAAGAACTAGACCACCCATCAAGAACTGAACTGACCATCTATGAAGTCATTAATGTAGATATAATAGCAACATTCTTAAATAAATGAAAATTATGTAGAGAAAACTGACCTGAGAAGGGAAGGTAGGTATAAGCATATTGCATGAGAGGGTAGCTCAGAATCCCAATCTGCTTTCATCAGCTCTGCAGCCTACACTCTGATCTCATGGGGAGTTCCCATTGACCAATTAAGAGAGCAATAAAAAGCACAGACATGGCTTACAAATAGATCTAAAAGGTATGCTGGTACCAACCAGCTGTGGATGGCTACTCAAGACTGGCCATGAAATACATTTGTGTAGAGAACAGTAGGCATAACATGAGGTAATATGTCTGATTTTCCACTTTGCATAACAGGTGAGGTAGAGCTCTGATTTTAAAAGTTGATGACAGGTGGGCTGAATGGTCAGAAATTTGAAAGTAACAGAATGTAAGGCTAAGGGAATATTGGAAGAACAAAGAGGAAGTGGTGTGTATATGAACTTCATGTGCAAAGTCATCCACGTTCTGTGCATGTGTCCCCCTCTTATTAGGTGGAGATTACCCATCCAGTGGGCATTATCCAGCCTCTTCCTCCCTTCTCTGCTCCCTGCAGAGAATGGTCCAAAAGGACCATGGCAGCAGGAATGGAGGCTATGCATGGGCTCAACAGTTAGGATTTCACATTGCCAAGGCTATCCTGGCTACTGCTGTTGCTAATTATTCTCACTGCCAGCAACAAAGACAAAAGCTAAATTCTCAGGATGGACCCACAGGAACCAGTTGGTTAGGGTCAGGTAATAGGATTATTACATTGAACTACTTCCACCATGTGGGGGGCGGCTAATAATTCATCTTCATGAGAATAGATGTGTGTTCCAAATTTATATTTGCCATCCCTTCCTACATTGCTTCTACCAGCAGCACAGTTTGTGGAGTTACTGAATGTTTTATTCATCACCACAATGTCCCAAGCAACATAAGCTCTGATGAAGGAGTTCTTTGCAGAGTGAAAGAAGCGTAATAATTGATGCAAGTCTGTAAAATCCGTATGGTATGCTTTATCACTTTTAAGCAATTGATAAGATCTCAGAATAATCTTCTGAAGGCTCATTTACAGCACCAGCTGGAAGGCATTAGACTGAAGGGTTGGGGTCCTGTAGGGCATGGTATAGTTTTTAACCTCCAGCAGCCAAAATGATATCTTCTCTCCAGAGCCAGAAAACACAGTTCTTATTATCAAGATGTGGAAATGTTGGTGCTTTCTTTTATTATTGGATGGAGAGGTGAGGGTTAACTAGCCCAAGTTTAATCTCATGGAGGCTGGCCACAGAGAAAAGAAGTTGCATCCCTTCAAATCTCTGAGAAAACTAGCTACATGCTTAGGCAAAACATCCTATTGGAATCCATTTCCCCTTCCATCATGCCAGAGAAGAGCTATTCTACCCCCGAGTTCCAACATTGAATATTCTGGTAGTGAGTCATGCTACTAGCAAACCACACCATGTATCTATAGCCAAAAGGCTTGTTTCCTCAGCTTCCTAATTGTGCCAGAGACAAAGCTGGTTCATCACCAACTACGAATGCTGAGCTGGCAGGACAGAGCTGGAACTACAATTCCTCCACATCCTATTGCTATTATATTCCAGCCCCTGATTATACTAGGAATGAAGCCAGTGTTTCCTATCATGCAGATTACACCAACAGCCCAAATGTTAGCATCTTTCTCCCAGAGTCTAATGTCTAGTCCTGTTAAATCTGTGTACACTACCCTGGAATGCAAGGTGCAATGGAGTAGCCACATACTTACTACTGCTTCTCGCTATATAATTTTTCCCCAAAAAACTTAGCACTAAAAGGTTTGGCTAAATTCAACCATACGTCAGAGTGCAAGGGAGCTTGAGAAATGTCTTCCGTAAAGTGTATCCTTGCAAAACACAAAGGAGGACAGAGAAGGAATGTGAAGGGGCTTATGTAGAATAACCAACACATTTTCCCTCTTCAGCCTCAGCATCCATTCTTGATTTGTATTTGGATGAAAATAAATTGCACATACACAATGTAGATGATACCCAAATTCCTCACAGCCCCCTCATCACTGTGGGGTGAGGTCATTTCAGCCAGCCCAAAGAGAAGCTAAATTGAAATGTTAGCTACCATCAATGCTTCTCCTAGAAAGGAAAGATAAAGAAATGAGTAACAAATAATTCATATGAAACATAATTGCCATCGTTTATGCATTGAAGCTGGCCACAGGGCTGTGTTAATAATCACAGATTCCTTCTCTCCTTGGCATTTGCAATATAAATATTGCAAAAGTTATGCAATATCCATTGAATAACTTACAAATGAAACTTTCACTGCTGAACCAAGCAACAGACAAGGTAGTCTCTTTCCTGGTGAGGAAGATGAATCCTGGTTGTCAAAAGGCAAGAGAGTTGCTGCTAAACAGATGGAGGTGGAGGCAGGCATGGAGGAGTATATTTGAAAGCTAGGGGTTTCGTGGAGACATTTCTTGATATTCTCATTTTAAATAATAATGGTTAATAAGAAACTGTGACAAATTAATAAAGAGAGTAAACTTTAAGGATTTGGAAACTGGGAATGAAGGGTTGACTCATCACCAGGTAAAACCTTTGACTAGTTGGGGTACTGGCAGAAAGTCGGGGAATACATGATGAATGAGGAGAGAAGAAATCTGTGGTTATTAACATAGTCCTATGGCCAGCTACAACGAAGGGACTATGACAGTCACGCTTCATATGAATTATTTGTCATTCGTTTCCCTTTCCTTTCTTTCTAGGAGAAGCAATGGTGGTGGCTAACATTGTGAGTTAGTGTCTACATTGGGCTGACTGAAACGACCTCACCCCACAGTGATGGAGTGGCTGATAGGAATACAATTGTCGTCTATACTATGTATGTGCAATTTTGCATCTGAACACAAGTCAAGAGTGGATGCTGAGGTTAAAGAGGAAGGGAAATTATGCAGGTCATTCTACATACATCCCTTCACATTCCTTCTCTGTCCTTCCTTGCCTGTCTTTGTGCTTTGAGAGGATGCACTTTAGAGAAGACTTTTCTCAAGCTCTCCTGCCCTCTGATTTCTGGTCAAATCTAACTCTCACTAGAGTCACTGGCAGAAAACAAGAATTGGGATAAGAAGGACACTATGAATTTAATTTCCTTCCTTTCTTCTCTGCTGGGCTATTTTATTTTATTTATTTTTGAGATGGAGTCTGGCTCTGTCACCCAGGCTAGAGTGCAGTGGCATGATCTCAGCTCGCTGTAGCCTCCACCTCCTAGGTTCAAGTGATTCTTGTGCCTCAGCCTCCTTAGTAACTGGAGCTACAGGCATGTGCCAGCATGCCTGGCTAATTTTTGTATTTTTACTGGAGATGGGGTTTTGCCATGTTGGCCAGGGTGGTCTTGAACTCTTGGCCTTCAGTGATCTACCTGCCTTGGCCTCACAAAGTGCTAGATTACAGCCATGAGTCGTTACACCCAGCCCTGGGTTTTATTTTAACAGCAGATTCATTTCTCTACATAAAGGCAGAGTGCCTTAATAGCAGCCCCTGTCCCATGGCTGCTGCTCTAGTTGGGTCTTCCCTTTGTCCCTTCACGTCTAGAGGTGGTCACCGGCCTCCTACTGTTACATTCCCTGGGTTCTTTGCCATTCGTTATTAGTTCCCTTAACCCCACCCACATTTCTGTAAACATCTTTCACTAAAAAGGTCCTCCATTATTTCTTTGAATGTGTCAACTATTTTCTGCTCAACTTCCATCAGTATACACTACCTGACACTGACACGAATGAATTCTAATAGGAAAGGCTTTCAAAGTGGAATTCAAATTCTTTGACACTCCTTTCACTCAGGAGTAGAATTTATGACTCCTCTTCTTTAAACTTGGTTGGACTGTAACGGCTTTGACCAATAGAGAATTGTAGACGTGATACTATGCAACTTCAGAAACTAGATGAGAAAAGACCTAATCCTTTTGGAAACTTGCTTTTGGAGACCACATCCCTCCCAAACACTTCCTTTCAGAACTCAGGAGCCATACTGGGAGAAACTCGAGCTAAGTGGAGAGATTATTTACAGGTGATCTAGTGGACGGTATCAGCTGAGATGGCCTTGGCATCCTTCCAGCCCAGGTACCAGGGACAGTGTAACGTAGGAGAATTCGTTTTGTATCTGTTACTCTTGTTCATATGCTCCTCTCCAATCACATTAAACTTTTTGGTATTTCTTGGATGTGTATTGTTCTTTCTCATTTTGAATAACTAAATATTCCCATCTTGCTGCCAGTATCTTTTCCCAATAACCTTCTCCTTCCCACATACCATAATGAAACCTCTTTATTCTTCAACAATAAAGGATTGGATTGGACAGAAGCTTATGTAAAGTGAGGGAAGAAGTAGGCTGAAGACAGAACTACATGGTGAAATGCCATCATCATCTACCTTGGATAAAGGAAAAAAGACCCAGGAAGAAAAACAGTCAGAACATCAGGAGAAAACTATCAAAGCAGAGCAACACAGGAATAGAGAGAGAAGAACACACAGAGAAGGAAGAGGAAACTAACAATGTTAACACTGACCATTAACTGAGGCAATGAATAATTTTTAAGTTTGGAGATTTTCCGTCTATTTTTGAAATTGTTATCGGTTTAAAAATAAAGGTGGTATATATTTAAGATGTACACCATAACGTTTTGATGTACATATACATAGAGACATAATCACTGCAAAAGCAAATTGACAGACACGTCTCCTCACATGTTACTTTTTAAGGGGTGAGAATGCTTAAAATCTTCTTTTTTAGCAAATTTCCAGCACAATCCCTCTAATTTCGATATACATTACAATATAATTAACTGCAGTGCTCATGCTGTACATTACATCTCTATACTAAAGCAACTTTGTACCTGCCCCATTCCCCCAACCTTTCCACTCCTGGTAATCATCCTTCTATTCCCTGCTTCTATGTATTTGACTCTTAGGTTCCACATAAAAATGAGACTATACAGTATTTTGTTTTCTGTTTTTGTATTATTACATTTGTCATAATGTCCTCCAGAGTCATCCATGTTGTAAATGGATGAATAGTATTTTAAAGAGCGAATAGTATTTCGTTGTGTGTGTCTATGTATATCTCACATAAACTGCCTTCGAATTCTCCCAAATCCAGGAACCTTTTCTCCAGTTTCCCTGACACTATCTAGTGCATACATCGTCATGTTTCCGAGGCTAAGGGCTCAGTGCTGGTTTTCCCAACTCCAGTCTTGTTTTCTTCTAATTCATTCTCTGCAAGACACCAGCCATAGTGATTTTTCTCTATGTCAAAAATTATGTGTATTCTAAAATCAACTATGATTGCACAACTATAGTTGCACAACTCTGTGAATATATTAAAAACCACTGTACACTTTTATTGGGTGAATTGTATAGTATGTGAATTGTTATTTTAATAAAGATATTACAAAAATATGTAGTATGGCATGTTCCAGATAATACCGAGATAATTTTGAATGGGATGGGGAGGAGTGAAGATTGTTGTTTGCAAGAGAAGTGGAGAACAGAATGTAAGCTCCGTGAACCCAAGGGTTTTTGCCTGGTTTTGCAGCGTTATAGACACTCTTCTGTGTTTAAAACAGTTGCTGGCACAGAGAAGGTGCTCAGTAAATATTTCATGACGAATAAATGAGATAATAAGAGGTAAAAGGGACCACAGGACAAGGGAGAACTTTTCTTATTTTAGGATGGATGAGATGAGAATTAGCCATAGACTGAGGTAAAGTGATAGTGGGGAAGGAAAGGAGAGGAAAGAGATCAACTCTTTGGATTAACTCTCCTTGCAGAAACTGCAATTCCTTCACCTTTTTATTTGTACTTGTATGTTGATAGTGGGTAAAAGTATTTTTTTCAATAAGGTTTTGTCAAGGGTAAGTACTAGTAATTTCTCTGTGATGGATGGTGTGACCTTCAGAGCCTCTCTACTGAGAACCTTTATAATTTCACGCAATTGTCTTTCTTCCTACCAAGAAATCACTATTGAGTAAAATTCACCTTGTTTACTGTAGCTTTGTGATTAAATTATCATTTTTTGTTTCATTGATTTATTCTTGCAGTAGGTAAAACAATGGACAAGAGGTTTTTATTCAGAAGCTTTTAGAGTTACATCCTACATGCTAAAGGTTAAGGCTGTTATTTATTTTTAAATTTATTTTTATTTCAGTAGTTTTTGGCAAACAGGTGGTGTGTGGTTGCATGCATAAGTGCTTTAGTGTTGATTTCTGAAATGTTGGTTTACTTATCATCTGAGCATTGTGCACTGTAGCCATATTGGTGATTTTTTTCATTTCCTTGTAGATTCTGAATATTAATCCTTTGTTGGATGCATAGTTTGCAAATATTTTCTCTTACTCTGTGAGTTATCTGTTTACTCTGCTCGTTATTTCTCTGTGCTGAAGCTTTTTATTCTAATTAGGCCCCATTTATTTATTTTTGTTTTTATTGCATTGGCTTTTGGGGTCTTAGTCATAAATTTTTTGCCTAAGCCACTATCTGAAAGAGTTTTTCTCATGTTATCTTCTAGAATTTTAGGATTTTGGGTCTTAAGTCTTTGATCCATCTTGAGTTGATTTTTGTAGAAGGTGAGAGATGGGAATTCAGTTTTATTCTTCTACATGTGGCTTGCCAGTTTTTCCAGCACCATTTATTGAATAGAGTGTTCTTTCTCCAGTTTATATTTTTGTATCCTTTATTGAAGATCAGTTGGCTGTAAGTATTTGACTTTATTTATGGGTTCTCTATTCTGTTCTATGTAAGGCTGATATTGCTAACACAAATACTCATCTACCTGTGGATTCTAACATTGCTCTGAGAATGAATGTATCATAATTTTTAAATTGTTGACCATAATTTTTCACTTGCTTTCATTCCCTTGTTAAATGTTTCATGTGAAATTATACTTTTCATGAAATGTTAATTCTAATAGAGATCTGGCATTAGGCAGTTATTGACAAATGTTGCTCTCCAAGGTTACAAACAAATGCTTACAGGAAAGGAAGATAGAAAATCCTACAGGGAATCTTAGGCATGATCACATTGTTCCCTAAATAATTTTTAAAACATGTCTTGGTTGATATTTTGAAATCACATGAAGATTTCAAAAGTATATTGTACAAGCTTGTCTTACAAGATTTTGTATAGGAATTAAACACCAAAACTAATACCAGCATAAAAGAAGAGGGATTAGGAGAAAGAAACAAGAATACTGAGGAAAATTAACTGACAGGTTATAACATTTAATCTCACAGTGTTTGTTGGCAAACCCCTGTAGTACCATCTACTTGGGAAGCTGAGTTGGGAGGATCACTTGAGCCCGGGAGTTCAAGGCTGCAGTGAGCTGATATCATCCTACTGCACTCCAGCCTGGGTCACAGAAGGAGTCCCTGTCTCAAAAAAGAACTAGGGCAGATTGAAAAAATTTCTATAGGACTTGGGGATTATCTACAGAGAGGAGTCTTAAATGACATGTAGGTAATGTAGGTGACTAGAAAGACTGATGCCATCATCTCAGATCACAAATTAAGAGGAGGAATTGCTTTATCAGGGAAGATGAGTTCAGATTTGAATATTTTGACTCTAACATACCTGCTGAATATCTAGGTAGAGATATCTTATAGGTGAGTGAAAACTTTATTCTAGAGCTCAGAGGAAAGAAGTAAAGTGGTATAAATTAAAAACTATAAGAGTGGATGAAATCAACCAGGGAGAACAATTCTGTCTCACTTATTTTTATGATTTCACTAATTTTGATTATTTACTTTAATTTAGTTATTTTGCTGTTACTCTACTTTCCTGTACTGGAAACTTAGGTTTCATTTTCAGACTTTCCACTTTTTAATATCAACACTTGTGGGTATAAATTTCCAAGTACCATTTCTTGTTCTTTGCTACATTCTATTCATTATGATATGCAGTATTTTCAAAATCACTGTTTCTTCTTTTAGCCCCATGAATTACTTAGAAGGGTGTTATTAGAATTCAAAGCAGATATTTTATTCTTAAATAGCCTTTATTTTTCAAACTATTTTAGTTACAGAAAAATTGAGAAGACAGTGCAGAGTATTCTTACAGATCTCCCACACAGACTCCCCTGCTGTTAACACCTTACCTCTGTAAGGTGCCTTTGTGACAAGGACTCAATCAATATTGATGCATTAGTATAAATGAAGTTGGGACTTTGAGATCCTCAGTTTTACCTGGTGTCTTTTTTCTGTTCCAGAATTCCATCCAGGATAACACATTATATTTAGGTATCACCTCTCTTTAGTCATTCCTTGGTTGTGATGGTTTCTCAGATTTTCTTTGCTTTTGATGACCTTGACAGTTTAGAGGAATACTGGTCAGGTATATTGTAGGAAGTCCCTCTACTAAAATTAATCTGACATTTATCTCATGATTAGACTGAGACTGTAGTTTTTGGGATAAAGATTATAAAGTGCCATTTCCATCACATCCAATCAAGGATTTGCACTACCATTGTGATTTTTGACTGTTAGTGTTGACCTTGAAAACTGCTTGGTTGGTGGTGTTGGGTTTCTCCACAGGTTCTCCACAAGTTACTCTTTTGCTCCCCTTTCAGTCACTATGAGCAACACCCACTTAAGGAGCAATTAGTTATGTTCCCTTTATTATTTATTTTCCGTAGGTATTCTACGTGTGCTTAAAGTTAATATGTATTCTTCAGGTCTAAGGTACCATGTGTGTCAATCACATCAATACTGTTCATTTTAATGTTCACAGCTTCCCTATGCTTGTTCATGTCTTTTCCCTCCTTGGTTTATCAATCACTGAGAGAGAGGTATATTAAAATATTCTTCTATGAAAGCAAACTGGTCTTTCCTTGGGTGGAGGGGGAACTTTACAAATTTATGCTTAATTTCTTTAGAAACTGTGATGCATAGGTTTTGGGTGAACATCAACAATGCCACTTGCTGCAGCTAAAAGTTGTGGACTGAAGGCTGGTGCATGGCATTGGTCCCTCATTCTTTTGATCTCCTGCAGACAGAGTCCTTAGACCTGGGTGCAGCTACATACACTATGGCATTGTATTCCAGCAGAGAAATGATGTTCCTGTTGCTTTTCTTATTCATATGACAACAGTGATAGTGTTCTTGGATGTGAGGAATATGCGCTGTGTGCTCAGAAATCAAGGAGTCTGAGCTTAGATGCCGATTTCCACAGGGGTGCTGGGAGATGCCTTCTGTGTTACCTGGCACCCTTAGTCAGGGGTAATGTCTTTGTCCATGGGAAACAGACGTGATGCACGTTCCATTCACGATGGGAATGGAGAGATGGTGGTCTTGTAAGAAGTTGACTTTTATTTCATTTTCTTTCTTAATTGCCCTTTCTACAACCTCTAGTAGAAGCAGATGGTGATGGTAAGAGCAGATATTCTTTTGTTGCTCCTAATCTTAGAGGAGCTCTTTCAATCCTTTACCATTAAGTATGATAGTTATGGGTTTTTCAGAGATGCCCTTTATCAAATTGAAAATGTTACCTTATATTTCTAGTTGTTGAGGGTTTCTTTCATAAATGGGTGTTGGACGTTGTCAAATGCTTATTTTGCATCAGTTAAGATGAACATGTGGTTTTTGTACTTTATTCTATTGATATGGTATATTACTTTGATCAATTTTCTTATATTGAACCATGCTTACATTTCTGAGATAAATCCCATTTGGTTGCAGTGTATAATATTTTTAATGGGTTGTGGGATTCAGTTTGCTAGTGTTTGTTAATTTTTCTGTTCACATTTGTGAGGAATTTTGGTGTGCAGCTGGGCACTAGGGCCACTGTCATACTGGGATCATTGAACTTAATTCCAAATTGTGTTTTCTTAGGGCACTAAATTCTAATAGAACCTCAGGCTTCATCTTCTTATCCCCACTTTGATGTCAGTTTAAAATCCACCTCCAAGGCAGGGATTCTTAAATTCTGTATGTCATGGAATACACAAAAATGCTTCTATTTCACGACTTGGTCACCTGGAGAGCTGAGTGGATCCATATCTGCAGTACCTGGAAGAAACCCCTTCATGCACCATCAGCTGTGAAGTTCAGCCAAGCCACCAGGAGCTGAACTAAAAGTTCCTGAGCAAATACTCACTCAGCTAGTTGACCTCTCTGAGTCTAGCTTTTTCTCAGACATTCGCTTAATACCATGCTGTCCCAGTCAATAAAGAAACTTGTTCATGATATTTATGCAACATATTATTTTATGGTATCAATATTTTGATATTTAAGATTGTCCCAGTACTTATTTTGCTGAGGTGTTTTCTAAACATTATGCTTTCCCCTGGGGTCAGACTGTGACCCACCAAGAGATCCTGTCTCAACCTTAGAGCTGATGCTGTGCTCAATAAAGCTCAGGAGCCATTGGAGCTCATGCACAGGACGAATAAAGGAGTTATTGTCACTTCCAGCTGTTAGTTACTCCTGAGCCTCAGCCGCTATTTAGTTTTTCCCATGAGTTTGTTCATGACATAATAAAGGACTCTTCTAAAAAGAAGCCCTGTTTTCTTTGAATTAGTATTTTATGACTTCAGTTTAAATGACTGGACACACATGTCTGCACATACACACACACATCAAAGCACAATCCAAAATATGCACCCATTTTCCTTTCTCTGCCCCCATTCTAAGCTATTCTATGTAAGGAAGAGCACACAGGAGTGAAAGAAAGGATAAAGGAGAGAAAAATGTGCCTGAGGATGAAGAGAAGAAAGCAAGAGTGAGAGTGAGATGAGAGGAGAGAGCATGATTCACAGCCTGAAGATGTGGAATTCAGATAAGGGCAAAGAAAATACAATTTTCAGTACGTCTTTCTCTGAGTTGAGTGAGGTTGATGATTATAGTGATTATAATCCAGCTGTTATGTGTGTCAGGAAAAGTTTTTAGCAACAGATGCAGTGAAGTTTAATTTACATGCAGTAAAATCTATACTTTTCAGCATACAGTTCTATGCATTTTGACCAAAGTGTATCATGTTATCAACTCTACAATCCACATGTGAGAAACAGTTTTAAAATAACTCATTTAACTCTCACAGTGAGTGAAGAGGCAGAAACTGTTATTATGACCATTTCACAGATAAGAAAACTGAACCACGGAGAGGTTAAATGGTCCAGTGACCAAGAAAAGGAATTCTGGGAGTTTGACTTCAGAGCTTGGTTTTTTAACTAATGCAGATCTCCTGCTCATTCTGTCTAGGAACTTTTAGTAACAACTTAAATTCATTTTCTAGACTCCTTGGTCTTGGTTTTGTGTTTTTCTTGGATACAACAATATGCTGAGAATGACTCAAGAAGCACAGTTTGAAGACAGAGGGGTAGATAGAAAATAGAAATCAATCTAGATAAAGATATGTGGATAAACGTACTGATATTCTGCTCATTCGTTATTCTGTCCACCATATACATTTAATTCAAATAAGCAACTCCTTCTGACATACGTTTCTCAATCTGAAATTTGGGAAGAAATAAAACAGGTGTTCTGAAGATCCAGTTCTGTAATTGAATTCACCATACCTTGGTCTGAGCTTCGTAGATATAAATACATGTGAAGAGCCTCATGACGTTACCACCATCCCATTCCCTCAGACATTTGCTGCATTAGTGTGACAGAGAATGGGTGAGTTGTGTTCTTTCTCATGACACTCTCTTGGTTTCCTAAAAGACTGGATAATATCAGACTGGAAGCTGAATGTTGAGTTCCAAGGGATTAGAAGTAGTCTAGACAGCAAGGACAGTGAGCTAGACCCTGGGAGAGTGAAATTGCTACACTCTTGGCGATGCTCCTCCCAGCTGTGGCCCTCTCTGAAGTGGGGGCCATACTAGATTTTTCTTTCAGGCCCACCACCAGAACCTTGTGATTGTTATAATTCAAGCAATGTGTTCTGGGAAACCTGGTTTAGTCCAGTCAAGTGAAGCCCAGTCAAGCCCTGCCTAGCACACACAGACACTCCTGCAACTGAGCCCATAGCTGGTTCTCCCCGTGAAATAGTGGAAAAGAAAAGATGAGCTTCCAATAGTTGTAATTGGAATGGATACTTGAGTGTGTTCTGGTGCACACCAACCAACTCAATAATGGGCATGTCAGAGAGAGAGAGAGAGAGACAGAGAGAAAACATCTGTCTACCTTCAAGTGTTTACACACTGCTAGGTAAGTTTCTGTGACTTAGAGAAGATTCGTGGATGGGAGAGTACTTGGAATCCCAACGTCTGTCAGGCAAGTAAAACATGACATACTTAAAACCATTGCAGAAACAATTATTTTGTTTCAATAGTGACAGGGTGTTATTAACAAAATTCCCAATGTACAGTGTGAATGTACCTAAGAAGGGATTTCAGCCACCAAGAGGTTTGGAAAGGTGCTGTTGAAAAGCTCTCTGCTGGCTTTCTCCTTAGATTAGGAGATGGAATGGGTGTTACCCAGAAGGTGGGAGCAAAAGAACCTTACACTGTGCAGATTACTAAATCAGGAAGGAAATTGTTAGGTTTAAAGATCTGAAGAGCCTATGCCTTGAGCTTAGGGACTGAAAGGGGGCAGTGGCAGGAGGTGAGGCTGGGGTGCAGGGCAGGCAACAGGTCCTGCAGTACCCTGGAGACCAGACACTATCATCATAATTAGCCCATGATAGGTTACTGAGTTCATACCTTTTAAAAAGATACTTCTGGGGATCCCAAGATGGCCGAATAAGAGGCAGCTTTGGAAAGCAGCTCCCAGAGAGAGAGGCGCAGAAGCCTAGTGTTCTCCACAATTCCAAAGGAGGTACCAGGTTCATTTTGTGGGTCTGGTTGGACAGTGGGTATAAACCAAATAGGGCAAGTTGAGGCAAGGCGGGGCACTGCCCCACCCAGGAGGTGCATGCAACTGACCGGAGGACCAGGGGATCTCTCCCTCTGGGACTTCAGTTCTGATACAGGACTCCATGCAAGCCCTCTACAACCCACAGAACAGGAGATCTTTGCTGGGCTGAAAAGCCTCAGCGAGCTGCCTGAGCAGGGCAGAACAGCAACTTGGGCCAGCGCCAGGGCTGTCATCATAGATCTAGGCGGAAGTACTGGCTGAAGCTGAGAAAGCCAAAAGGCTGGCTTCTTGACACCTTACACTAAAATTAACTCCAGATGGATTAAAGATCTAAACATAAGACCTAACACCATAAAAACCCTAGAAGAAAACCTAGGTAAAACCATTCAGGACATAGGCGTAGGCAAGGACTTCATGGCTAAAACACCAAAAGCTAAAACAACAAAAGCCAAAATAAACAAATAAGTGGGCAAATGATATGAACAGACACTTTACAGAAGAAGACATCGATGAGACCAACAAACATATGAAAAAATGCTCATCATCACTGGTCATTAGAGAAATGCAAATCAAAACCACATTGAGATACCATCTCACACCAGTTAGAATGGCGATCATTAAAAATCTGGAGACAACAGATGCTGGAGAGGATGTGGAGAAATAGCAACATTTTTACACTGTTGGTGGGAGTGTAAATTAGTTCAACCATTGTGGAAGACAGTGTGGCAATTCCTCAAGGGTCTAGAAATAGAAATACCATTTGACCCAGCAATCCCATTACTGGGTATATACCCAGAGAATTATAAATTTTTCTATTATAAAGACACATGCACATGTATGTTCATTGCAGCACTGTTTACAATAGCAAAGACCTGGAACTAACCCAAATTTCCATCAACGATAGACTGGATAAAGAAAATGTGGCACATATACACCACGGAATGCTATGCAGCCATAAAAAATGATTAGTTTGTGTCCTTCATAGGGACATGGATGAATCTGAAAACCATCATTCTCAGCAAACTGACACAAGAACAGAAAACCAAACATTGCATGTTCTCACTCATAGTCGGGGGTTGAACAATTGGAACATGTGGACACAGGGAGGGGAACATCACACACTGGGGTCTATTGGGGAGGGGTAGGGGAGGGACAAAGAGGGGTGGGAGGGTGGGGAGGGATAAAGAGGGGGGAAATACCAGATATAGGTGATGGGGGCATGAAGGCAGCAAACCACCATGCCATGTATGTACCTAAGCAACAATCCTGCATGATCTGCACATGTACCCCAGAACCTAAAGCACAGTTAAAAAAAAAGATACTTCTGATGCTCCTGCAGAAGCATACGTTATTTTTCACTGCTGTCTTTAGGGATAACAATGCATGGAAAATGTTTAATAGTGAAATAACAAAAATAACAACAAGCCCATACTTCATACTAGCTTTTTTCATTGTGTAGTAATTTACATGCCTTTGCCCAGAGAGAGAAAAAAACAGACAACATTGAAATTTTAGAGAAAAAAATTGTTAAAAGTATTTCACAAAAATACTTTGAAAATAATTGTGTTGTGTTCTTCCTAGCTTGTTGATTAAATTCTCTTCCATCATGAAGAACATTTAGTGGGCCAAGGAACATAGAATGTAGTTTTGTGTTCTTTTTATTCTTGTGAATTTTTACATCTACCTACTGTATTGACGCTGTGAAGGGTGGAGGCCACGCCCTAAACAACTTAGCAAATTGCATGAAGCCTGGCATTGGATAAAAGAGGGTGCCTTGATAACAAAGGGCTAGATGGAAAACTCTTTCAAAATAAAGAACACTCTTCCTATTTAAAACTAATTTCCTAGTCATATATACTTTGTTCTTAATTAACTGTGATTAGGATAAAAGGTTATAATCTTCCTAACAAGGGGAATTTAAAAATCATGTGCCTTGAATATTTTGTTGGTTTTTCAAGTCAAGTGAAGCTTGTAGAACTCATTTTTTTATGTTACATTAAATTTATCTTGAAGTTTAAAAAAAATTACCTTCAGTTTCTTTCTGATTAAAGTATTTAATCACGTTTAATAATTAGAAATTCATAGTGATATGTCACATAAAAAGGGAAAAATCCATTTGATAGATTAATTAGAAACTTCATTTTGTTTTTAAAAACATATGGTGTCTCTACTTTTCATCATTTTGTGTGTATCTTCTTTAATCTATAGTGTAATATGTAAATATATATAATCACATTTATTTTTTCTGCTTATTCTCTTTTCCAGGCATGTTTTTCAGTTGAGCTGGATATTTATGACATGAATCAATAAGAGCTACAAGCATGCCTTTATTAAACAGCTATATGTGCAAATCTTAATAAAAATGATCATTTATGGAGGGCTTGAACTTTGCAGACTTGTCTACAGTTTCTGAGGTGGGTATTGCTATCCCTATTTTACATAAGAGTAAACTCAGCTCAGAGGGGTTGAATTCATCAAGGTCCCACAGCTAGTAAATAATGAGGTCTGAATCCAACAATCTGACATGAAATATTGTGACATTGAAGTTACACAACACATATACACACACACATACATGCACATCCCACAAACACTGAAGTTAGAGTCATTCTTGGTCATAGAAATAATACATTCAAAAAAGTTCATTCTTGCAATTATTTTCTAACCTTATGCTTAATGTACTGAATTAGGGTTAAAAAAGAACATGGAAATCTTTTCATAGTTAGTTTTTGATTTGTGTCCTCTGACAATTATTAGGTGTTTTTACTAACAAAGTGTTTAGCTGAAGATAGCATTCTTCATTTGGTTATTGGTGCTTGGGAGGCATTGAAAATTAATCAGAAGGCATTAAAAAAAGACCTTCATTTTGTTTCTGACATCCAAGGGCTTTGCCCAGCTGTGACTATTTTAAAGAAATCAAGGGCATGAGTACATTATTTGTTCCTTTTGCCAGCCATGCATCTTAATAACAGCGAATATCTATGTACATCATGTTCAATATAACAAGGCTTTTGATTAACTGTTATACTCATCTACAGAAGAATCTGTACAATTTAGTCACAGAAAACTGTACAAGAGTTTATGTGCTTTATTCCATGTAAGTTAGAGCCAGGTGCAGTGGCTCAAACCTGTAATCTCAGTGTTTTGGGAGGCTGAGACAGGGGGATTGCTTGAACACAGGAGTTTGAAACCAGCCTGGCCAACATGGCAAAACCCTGTCTCTACAACAACAACAACAACAAAAATTAGTTGAGCGTGGTGGCATGTTCCTATGGACCAGCTACTTGGGAGCCTGAGGTGGGAGGATTGTTTGAGCCCAGGAGGTTGAGGCTACAGTGAGCCATAATCCCACCACTGTATTCCAGCCTGGGTGACAGAGCAAGACCCTGTCTCATTAAAAAAAAAAAAAAAAAAAAATTAGACAGTGACTGTTATTACATTATATTTTGCATTATTATAGATGCACTAATTCCCATACATTCATCTTAATTCAGTCACTTTATTTTTGGTTTACTTATTTTCTTCACCCCTAAGTACATTTTATTTTGGCATATTCTAGCTTGGGCATTTAGGTTTACACTTCTTGTGTCTCATGTGTTGCATGTATTTATGAACTCAGAAAAAATTTATTAAAGTATAATTTCTTTATGACAGAGAGTGGAATTGAATTTCAAGTGTGAAGAGATTTTAATAATGAGGCATTTATGATATAAAACTCTGAAGACATATTTTCAAAAAATACCTAAAAATATATTTTTGAAATGGTTGCACTCAGGGATCATTAATTATAATATAAATAAACTGAAGGAAAACTTAGAAATTATTTTACTTCCCATCCTCATGTTTTATGGCCAAAATAATTGCCTTTGGAATTTAACAGCCAATAACCTTAATGTCTTTTTTTTTTTTTGAGACTGAGTCTCATGCTGTCTCCCAGCCTGGAGTGCAATGGGGCCATCTCGACTTGCTGCAACCGCCACCTCCAGGGTTCAAGCAACTCTCCTGCCTCAGCCTCCCAAGTAACTAGGACTACAGTTGCAAACCACCATGCCTGGCTAATTTTTGTATTTTTAGTAGAGATGGGTTTTCGTCATATTGGCTTGGGTGGTCTCAAACTCCTGACCTCAAGTGTTCTGCCCGCCTTAGCCTTTCTAAATGCTGGGATTACAGATGTGAGCCACTGCACCCAGCTTAATAACCTTAATGTCTGTCCCTTTTACTCTTAGAAACTGAATTTAGCACAACCACATCCCTCACGACAACCATGCCCCACACCGTAGCCACACCCCCCCACTAACAGCCACAGCCTTCACTATAGCCAGGCCCCACATATTGCCATATTCTCTTACTGACAGCCATGCCCTTCACCACACCACATCCCATACTACAGCCACATCCTCTGACAGCCACATCTCTTACCATCAGCCACGCCCTCTTACAGGTTCACACCCCACACTATCAGCCATGCCCCTCACTATTAGCCACGCCCCTCACCAGCTACACCTTCTCATTGACAGCCACACCCGGTAATAAACCACACCGCTCTCCAGCCACGCCCCTAACCACACCCACAAGTCACAATATAGCCACATCCCCTCACTAATAGCCATGCCCCTTACCAAGCTTTCACTACTCCCTGTGGCCACACCTTTCATGGTAACCACACTCCGTAGTATAGCACGCCCCTTACCAAGCCACACTCCTTGCCAACAACCATGAACCCGTTTGAGCTGTCTTTCAGCACCAGCACTGTCACACTTCCTTGCCTTTGTTCATGCTACTTTTTTCATTAGACATACCGCCCTTTCCCATCCATTCTTCAACCTCTACCAGCCTATGCACCTCGCTTCCAGTGTTCCTTCTCGGAAGCCTATTTAGGCTCCTGAAGCTGAGTTAGTCCTATACTTCTATAGCACCCCGGAGATGTCAGCATGACAGCAAACCACATTTAAGTAATGCTTTAGGTATTTTTTTCATTCCTAGACTAGAGGCCCTTCAGAGTGGGAACCGTGCTCTCTAGTTTCGCTCTTTCCACTTAGCACAGCACTTATCATCTGGTAGGTGCTAACTCAGGAGGTGACTTGATCACAGGTGACTGGTGAGAGGCGTCCTCTAGCTCAGTATTGTTTCACAAACTGCACAGCTTCCCTAGTGGGCTTAAAGGGATTTTGCTCCGCTTTATGACCTAATTGTCCTGGGCTTGTCATCACGAGGGAGAAGAAGAAGGAGAAGTTGCTACCTATAAATGTTTCTGTTGCTTCTTCATTCTCTAGAATATGATGGCCTAAGGCATCGAGGCTAAATCAGTCTCACGACTTTGAGCAAATTTGCTGCCCTCTTTCTTTTCAATATGTGACCAATTTTCTAATTCATTTCCCCCAAATTTCTCTTTGTGTGCTGTTTTCCACCCAAATTATACGTATGATACATCCTATTAATATTCTCTGCACCTAAACCTACAGAGTACATATCGCTTCACTGATCATCTGGAAGAAGACGTTGCTAGAAAATAGAGCTCAATTATTTCTAAGGTGAAAGGAATTTCGTGATAAGGGATTTTACCTTTAGCAGGGCTCACGCTCGTCTTATTTTATTTTCTTGAAAAACTCAGAGTCTGAGTCTCTAAGAATTGTACATTAATGATTTCTTTCTGTGCTTTGGGAAAACAATTCTTATGAGAAAATACAGCGCATTCTTCAAGCAGATTAGATAGGCCAGGAGGCTGTTGACCCGATATTTTCTTAATACCTCTAGGATTTTAAGGCACAAATCTGAGAAATCTTTATTCATACAGCCACACATTCAAACGCTATTTACCGAGCATACAAACTGGGATTAACAAATATTCCTCACATGCATAACAAATCTATTTATTTGGCAGTCACATTTTATATATGTGTCACATGTGCCCAATATCCTATTAAGTAGACAAGATTTTAAATGACATATAGTTAAACTTGGAGTAATTAAAATTGGAATAAGTAGTGTTTCTACATGACCCAAAGATGGGCATGTATGTAAGAAGATTTATGATGCCAAGCTTTGTGGTGGATGCTGGGTTTGCTAAAATGACTAAATATATTCTCTCTTGAGGAGCTCAGTACCAGGCTTACCCTTCCAAATGGTTGCATATTCTGCCAATCAAGTCATTGAATCTCTGCTGAGTGTTGTCCATTTGAATTAGGACCCAGATCCCTTCTCTACCCCTTTCTTCCCTGCTCTGTGCTTCACAGGCCGACTGCATAGAGTCTTTAATATGATCTCCCCTGACTTTAGTTGAACATGGCCAAGGAGAAGGACTAGCAGTGGACGTGGGGTGGGAGAGAGTTCTGGATGTTTATGACTGCATTTCTCCCTGTTGCATTTGTGGTTCTGGTGGTGACACATTCCTCTAAGGCCATGGTTCCTCTCAGTGGCCATTTTTCTTAGGCTCCTCATCTCATCAGGCTCCAGAATTATGACACACTGTCCCCACATCTGTCTTTAGTCCCAGGGCTGAAATGGTTTTTCCTGTGGCTGGTGGCTCACTGGCCCTTGATGACTCCTTTAATCTTAACTTCATTCATTTTAACTATTTTAGCGTGCTGTCGATTTCACTCTTGGTGGGACCCGCTGGTAAACAAGACATTGAGTGCTGAAAGAGGCTTTTCAACTACAGTCATCTAGTTTTATCTCCTGTATTAGTTTCTTCAAATTATTATTAAAAATTTCCCAAATTTGGCTGCTTAAAACAAGAACAATTTATTCTCTCACAGTACTGAAGGTAAAAAGTTAAAAGTCACCATATAAGCAGGGCCACACTTCCTATGAAGACTCTTGGAGAGAATCTTCCCCTGCTCTTTTTAGCTTCTGGTGGCTCCTAGTATTCCTTAGCATTTTCTACCTCATTGCTCCCTCAGCCTGGTGTTTTGTTCTCATCCACATGACTCATGAGGGCTCACCAAATGCCTCCATTCTAACTGTCATGGAGGAGGAAGAGTGCCAAGAAGGGCACACTTCCAAGAATTCCTGTATGTCACTTCTGAGTACATATAGTTAGAGCTTTATTATATGGCCCCGTATTGCTGCACAGGAAGTTGGGAATAGAGGGCTTATTTTGAAGAGTCATATGTTCAGCTAAAGGTCAGAATTTACTTCCTATTTGATGAAAAATAAACAACAGGTTTTTGGAATAATTAGCATACTATTTCGCTCTCTGCAAAACCTTAAGTACCATTTGCTTAAGCATATCCTTTACACCTTTTCAGGATCTGCAGAATTTTCTGCAAAATTTGTAATGAACTCCTTAAAAGATAATTTTTAAATAGATATTTTCTGTGCTTTCATAACCTCATCTGAAAAGTCATTAACTCTTATTGTATGACTACCATGTGCTAAACATTCATTCAATCACCATATATTAATTGGGTACCTATTATGTACCACTATTGGAAATGTATCAGTGATGAAGACAGCTGAAGTCCTTATCCTTTGGAGGGAAACACAGCTCCAATGGGGCAGAAAAATAACCATATTAATTCATTTATTAATTAAATAATCATATTAATTCATTTATTAAAGATATAAATGAACTAAATCAATTTATATACTTATACATATTAATAAAATAAAATGGAGTATGATACAGAGAATGACTTGGGAGGGGAGAGTTTACTTTGATAAGAGAAATATACTACCTTGAAGCTTATAAGCAGTTGTGCAAGAAAGATTTTTTCCCTTCTTTTATGCTCAAAATAACAATAGTGTTTATTATTTTCTCATTTTACAGGTAAAAAAAATTGCCTAAGGTCATATAACTTGTAAATTCAGCCTTGCTGAATTTAAGGACTAAGTCTGGGCCCAGAGTTCTCTTTCCTTTCCTCTATTCTACATTTCTTCAAACAAGTCTTCTCTAGGATTATTTCCATTTCACCTTATGAAATATATAATTAGGCAATTATCTTTTAAGATGAAAGAAGAAGCTAATGATTTCATCCAACTCTGTAATTTTCATGCTGCATCAGGTTGAACTGTAAAGTCAGTTTAGAATATGTAGGAGCCGCTTAGAAGAGAGCAAGTGAGAGAGTAATGGGGGCTTACAGGCCATCGAGGCTCAGTTACAAGGTCACTGGGCATTGTTTGTAGAGAAAAAAAAAGACCCAAGCGGGCATGAGAGCAGTCTCCAAACATAAGGATTCAATTTTTGCCAAAGATCAATACATTTTTACCTTCCCCTATCATATTTCTGTCCTTAACTGATGAGGAGAGTTTTGAGAACTAAGTCAACCATTTGTTTGTAATACTTTGATTGTTTCATTTCTAGAGTTATTTGTCTCTAAAGGTACTACGTTTGGAATCACATAATATTCTTGTTAAAAATATAGATTTCTGCTGGATGTGGTGGCTCACGCCTGTAATCCCAGCACTTTGGGAGGCCAAGGTGGGAGGATCACAAGTCAAGCTCAAGAGATGGAGACCATCCTGGCCAACATGGTGAAACTGCATCTCTACTAAAAACACAAAAATTAGCCAGGTGTGGTGGCATGTGCCTGTAATCCCAGCTACTTGGGAGGCTGAGGCAGGAGAATCTCTTGAACCCAGGAGGCAGAGGTTGCAGAGAGCCAACATAGCATCACTGTACTTCAGCCTGGTGACAGAGCAAGACTCTGTCTCAAAAAAAAATACATACATATATGTTTATTTATTTATTTAAGTGCTATATTATATTTAAGTGCTATTAAACAGTACTAAGACATCTACCAACAAAAACTGTTAAATATATATGCATATATATTCCTGTGCATCTCTCTAGAGACAGGGTATATTTTGAAGAAAAAAATAACCCTGGCAATTCTTTATACACATTAAATTTTGAGGAGCACTATTTTGCCAAAGACTATTGAGTAGAAATGAGCCAGGTTAGCTGCTAAACATGGTGATAAAATGGCCAGAAGATTTAAGATAATCTTGGATAAGTCCCTCAACTGTGCGTTTCCCCATATACAAATGAGCTCACGGGGACCAACAAGAGCCTTGCTGCGCATCTGTAATTCTAGATACTGAGACAGAGTGCAGGCATAAAGTCACATGTGAAAGAAACTAGAAAGAATGAGTTATGACTGGTTATATATCTGCAGAGAAATCAGGAAAAGCTACATAGAGTTGTTAAAAAGTTTTTATTGGTAGATGTCTTAGTACTGTTTAATAGCATTTAAAAATTTAATGAAAGTAAATCACTCTAATGAGTACTTTAGTTTTTATGTTTATATTTTACTAATTTATCAGTGTGTTATCTTAAAAGAGAAATCAGATTAACTACCTATCACAATCCTACATCATTTCAGAAACTTTACATTTTCTTTTCAAAAAATATTTAAGTCTGTGCCAACAAACCATTGAGATTTTTCTCATATGTTAGGAAAACAAACGAGCAAAGAGAAATAAGATAGATTGCAACATGTAATTTAATCTCATGATACTGATGATATCATAAACATTACAATCTACAGATTGAATTACAACTTTGTGAACAATCTCTCTCCCTATCTATTATCCACCACTGAATATATGATGGCAGAGGAATCTAAATCAGAATGCACCCATGAACAAGATTAACAAATGAATGCAAACTACTCCTGAAACTTCCCTCAACAAAACTACCATTTACTGGTAAAATAGATGAATTTAGGACTTTTTGTGTTAACATTGGGACTTAACTCATCCAGTTTTCTTCATGAAGACAAAGAATTTTAGGACTGGCTTTTGTAGACTTACTGGCTTAATGACATGATGTCTACACTTGAAATGCTGTGAAGCTCTGAAATGAACACTCAGCACTTTGACTAAAGAGAATTTTGCCATCTGGCGTATTTTGTTGCCACATAGACCTAAGACATTAGAAATCAACAATTCTTTGTTTGGTAGCGTGATTCAAAATAAGATATTATCTTTGAATCATGGTTTATAAGTTGTTAAATGTTGTTAAGTGCTTTGGTTTACTCCAATACTGTAAGGAAGAAATTAGGAAATGTTAGTATGGACAGTAACATATTGGAATATTGGACTGAAGAGATTGAACTGTATAAGGACACATAGCTAGAGAGAGGGGTCTAAGATCCTGATCTAGGACTCAGGTTCTGAAGGTATCTGAGTGCCTTATTTAGTGCATCATACCACATCTCATAAACACTGGAGAATTATTCTTTGAAAATTTGCTTGCATTGTATATTTGTAATTATAGATGCATGTGCTTTTAAAATATAGCAATTTCTCAAAATGAAACGTATTTCTTAGTATTTTATAAAGCGCTGTTAAAATTGAAATTATACATACTTTTGTAGTGACCCTTAAACTTTTTAGTGAGAATAAATCAAATCAGTGTTATTGTTGAAAGTAATTACTTATTAAGTAAAAGAAATTCAGAGTTGAAAGAGAATGTAAGAACCACATTTATTATTTATGCTCCAATTCCATTACTGGCTTGGAAACTATCTGGAGAGAGAGAGACAAATACCTTTGTAGAGGGTTTACCTCCCCGATGCCAATTTTTTTTTCCATATTAAAAACTGCTAACAAATGAAGTGCTAAGGTTTTTAAAAATGTACGAAGCATTGTTGACAAAACATTACTTAAGAATACTCTGGAATATGATATGGAAGCTAAAGGTATTTAATTAAAGGGATTGATAGTTCAATGGGCCCTGCTGAATGAATATTATAATAATCAAAATTAATATCTAGTTAAAATGTATCTGTATTTTTCATATGCCAGGCACTATTTGAAATATCTTATATTTTAACTTATTTAATACAACAACCATATGAGATGAGTTCTCATATTACTCATATTATCTCAGGTTACAGAGGAAGAAAATAAGTGCAGATAAATCAAGCAACTTGCTCATGGTCACACAGCTAGCCATTTTGGAGCTGTGATTTAAAAGCAGTAAATCTGTCTCTAGAACTCATGAACCTATTCACAAGCTGAGATTAATCTCTCTTCTTCCATATGAATTTGCGAACTGAATGTATAAATACCCAGGGCCATGGTAGATATTTTCTGAATATTCCAAAAGATACGCTTTCAGACTTGAATTTTGTCTAAGTAGGCATTTTATTGATCGATGTTGTCCAGAGAAATGGAACCAATAGGATGGATATCTATCTATTGACATATTTATCTTACTTTAATGCACTGGCTCATGAGATTTTGAAGGATGGCAAGTTTGAAGTTTGTAGTAAGCCAGAAGACTGAAAATTCCTTACTGGAATTTTTATGGAAATAACAATTAACCTATAGATCACTTTGGTCAAAACTGATATCTTTACTATTGCAAGACATGCAATCTGTTAATTTGGTACATTTCTATTCATTTAGATCTTTGATTTGTTTTCATCAGTGTTTCATAATTTGCAGCATATACTGTACATATTTTGTTAAGTGTTATCTGAATTATTTAATTGTCATTGAACAATTTTAAATGTTTTTTAATCGATTTCTGCATGATCATTGTTAGTATATAATAATTCGATTGATTTTTGTGTGTTCTTGTATCCTGCAACTTGCTGAACTGACTAATTAGATCCAGAAGTTGTTTGTTGAACACCTTGATATTTGCTACATAGATAATCATGTAATCTGAAAACAGAAAGTTTTATTTCTTAATTTTCATTCTTTATGCCTTTTATTTCTTTCGCTTGCTTTATTGCACTAGTTAGAACTTCCAGATAACTTGAATTAGATTACTGAGAGCAGATATTCTTGCCATGTTCTCAATCTTAGTGGGGGTGACTGATTATTTAGTACAATGGTAATTATAGGATTTCTGCATATGAGTTCTATCAAGTTGTAGTAATTTCCCTCTGTTCCTATTTTTTTTCTGAGATTTTGCACATACATAGGTATGTGCCAATACCTTGCTGGATATTTCCAACATTCAGTTCATCTCAGTGTTATCAATTGATTGTTTTTTCTCATGAAGTTTTGATTTCTTGCTTCTTGGTTTTTGATTTTTGATTGTATTCTGGCCATTTTGTCTATTATGGTAGGAGAATGAGTCCTGCTTAAATACTTAGTAAGAAGCCCCACTGTTTGTGTTTAGCATGCATTTCCTAGTCTACTTTTGTGGGCTGTATTTCAAATGATGGTTTAATTTTCAGATGCCTTGCAGTATTATTTTGGTTTGCTCAGTTTATTTGTTGCTGGTTTGGTTTCCACTGGTCCCCGTTGCTGTTGCCTGAATGGGCAGGGTTTCTCCAGGCCGCCTGCTCCCTCTCAGTGGAGGAAAGGAGTCTCAAACCACAAGTGTGAAGAGACTACCTTGGTTCATGCATGTTGTGGTGAGATATTTCTGCCTTTGATAGAAAGCACTTTCCAGGAAGGTCACTTGCAGGAGTGGTATCTCCTGTATCAGAGTTCACCAGACACCCATGTCTCTGGGGAAAAGTCTCAGGTCTCTGGGGACAAAGAGGCTTCTTTGACTGGGCCACATTTTATGGTGAACTCTCTTTGAGCAATGCTCACAAGTCACCCTGTTTTTCTGGGCCAGAATGGGAGTCAAAACACACACAGAGATAAAGAGAATTTCCTAGTGTTTTGATTTTCCCTTGTTGCCTTTACAAATAACCATAAACTGAGTGGGTTAAGCAACTCAAATTTATTATTTGATAGTTCTGAGAGTAAGAAACTCTCACATATCTCAGTGGACTAAGATCAAAGTTGACAGGGCTGCATTCTTGTAGGCCTTGGGTCCCATTCATTTTGTTGCAACTTCTAGAGGCCATGTGTATTCCTGGTCTCATGGCCTCTTCCCCATCTTTAAAATTACCAATGGCAGGTCAGGTTCATTTCATATTGCATCACTCCAACCTACCCTTCTGCTTTCGTTTCTGCTGTTAAGAAACCATGTGATAATATTGGTCTTACCTAGACAATCCAGGGTAATCTCTTATTCCAAATTTCATCACGTCTGCAAAGTCCCTTTTACCTCACAAAATGACATATTCACAAGTTACGGTGATTAGGATATGGACGCTGGACCGAGTCACTTGTGGCATAGTCCCTTTCACCAGCAAGCCCAGTTTCTCTGGTGTCTGTAGGTGAAAACAAGGGATGGAATCCTTAGGGACAAGGAGGCTTCCTGAGTTGGGATACCTGTTGTGGTGGAATGCTTCTAGATTGTGCCATCTTGTCACCTGATGTGTCAGAGAGGAGCCTGCAGAGAATGGGGGCCTGTGTGGAGGGAAAGTTCTTCTCCTAGTCACTTTTTAATTTTGATACTAGACACAGTGCTAATTTTCTTTAATTAATTTTCCTAAGTATCTTTATGTTCATAATTGACAAATAAAAATGTATGCATTTGAGGTGTACAATGGGATGATTTGATATACACCGTGAAATGATTGCCACAGTCAAGGTCATAAAACAATCCATCACCTGGCCTCTAATTAGCAGGGTTTCCTATGGTTCCCCCTGCCAGTGGTGCTGGGCTCAACTGGTGTGTTAAAGGAAGACCCATCCCATCCAAGGAAAGAATAAGGTTACCTGGGATGCCTCTGTTGCTGTGTTGGAGGTGGGAAGGCGTGAAGTCTGGCTGCCTTGTCTGTTAGCTGGGGTCACCTACGATGCCTTGCTACTGACTGGAGCCCCTCACTAGTTCCTCTTTCCTTTAATATATTTCAGAGACCTCTTTTAGTTTCCTCTTTTGCTATTTCCAAGGTTTGCATTTATCCTTAGGAGGATAGCAGGGAGAGACAAGTCTAGTTCATCTTGTCTACACGAGAAGTCATCTGTTCCATTTCTTATATTTCAAAGTTCTCTGAGTGACGTGGATAAAACCCATCTTCTTGAAACTAAGTGCACTTTTATTTTTGTAAAACTTAGATTTATCCACCTTATCACAATTATTAACTGAATTTATTGGCTAATAGTAGTTTCCTATTTCATTTTCCTTTCATAGACTCACCTAGGGTATAATTGCACAACACAGCAATAAGTCACCGTGTCAAAGCTTAAAATATTTACTCATAAAGTGTGTGTCTCACAGTGCAAATAAACCTAGACCTAGTTAGTTGAGTTAAATTATTATATTAAAGTTTGTCTTTTTTTTGACCTTTACATATCTTTATCTGTTTTATATGCCCATTTCTTCTCCCATATAACTGTCCAAAAGATTAAAATTGCATCTTATGCTTCATTAAACTATGCATTAGGATTCTTGAGGTTCAGAATTAAAGTGACATGATTATGAATAAAATGATTGAAGCATAATTATGGTATAATTACCAAGCGATTAGAATAGTTAATCTAGATGGTTGTGTCAATAAACATAACCATTTTTTTCTGATTTTTATTACAGAGTCAAATTATAAATATACTTCATGTTTTAAAAAACTACTCTGGTTTTAACTCATTTTTATTAGAAAAATTATAATGACTTCATTTTAATCTTGAGGTAAATGCACATCTTAAGTATAAAATGGGGATAAAAGACAGTTTGCATGACTTATGATGCTAGATGTCATTCCTGATGCACTTGTCCAGGGAGTGTAAAGCACGCTCTGAAATGTTCCAACTGTTTTCCACTCGATGGCTCATTCACTATTCACTTTCTGCCTCTATAAAATTAGCCAGTGGACCCTTTACAGGGAAGGATGGCTATTCCTATGAAAACTTCTAATTTCATTCTAGTCTAGTCAAACACATTCTGTAGTGTTATATTAGTAATGCCCAATTAGCAAGGCCTAGGGTAGAAAATAGAAAAAAAAAATTGGCAAATGCATCTCACTCCTAGTAAAGTCATTTAATCTCACTCATCAACAGCTTTGCTTATCTTCACTAAAATAGCAAAGTGGAAGTTTTGAGAAAAAGAAAAAGGAGTCAGTAGGTCACGGTTCCTAGACAACACACAGTTTCTGAGCCAATGTATTTTACTTAAGGCATTCTAAGGACAATGACTTGTCCCAAAGCAGAACCTTGTTCAAAGCAGGAATTCAATAAAAGTTCATTCAGTGAATGGATTAAATAATATGATATTCTGAATTTGCTATGCAAAACTTACAGGTGTTAATATTTCGCCATAATTATTAAATTATTCACCACATAAACCCTCTATTGTGTGACAGACACTGTCAGGGTGCTGCAAATCCCTAATTCATTCTTGATACTCTCTCTCAAACACTTCAGGGATAAAATGAGATTTGCTGAGATGGAATCATCTTTGGGTGGGTGTTACTGGGACACAGCTTAAATGTACCTAGGGTCCCAGCATATTCTGCATCTTTACCTGTGTGCCAATTACCTGGGCATTTTGCAGGGCTAAAAGTTATTGAGTTATACAATTACGTAATTTTTCTGTATGCATCTTATCTTAAAACTTTTTTACATGGGATTTGTGAATTGACTTTCATAAACACAACATATTTGGTTTGAGGGTCAAAGTACAAGCTGTAGAGGACTGATAAACATCAAAGACTGTCAATCAAAACGCAGGAAGCCCAGTTAAACTGGAATTTAGATGAATTCCAACATTTTCTTTTCTGTAAGTATGCTGCGAATATTTCATGAACATACTTACAATAAAAAGTGTTTAACTAAGTGTCTTACAGATCCTGTAAATTTTGTTTGCTAAGTCAATCAATCCTAATTGGAAGCAATCCACAATGACTATAAATCAGCAATAAATATCACACTTTTTACAGTTATGTACTATTTGCCACCTATCTTTAAACAGCTTACATTTTTCTTAAAATACTGTGAAGCTGTTATAAATCTATTCTAGCTAGAGAAATTTGCAAGACATATTTGTAATTACAAAGGAAAGATCACCAGGCTTGGTTTTCAAGAATTAACCAGGAAAATTAAGAAGGATGGAAAGAATAAATTGATCCCATTGTAACTCCAACAACTGCCTTAATTAACATTGTGCACCTTTCTAAAATCAAATAATAGCAGTTTAAACCTATTATAAATAATGTATTAATTTTACAGGTAGCTTTTACTGTTTCCCTGCAGTTCGCTGTGGTCATTCTACTTATTGTTGACTTTCTACATTGATGAAATACACATTGTTTGTGCTTTTTGGCTCATTCTAAAAATCTTCGTTGTACATTGAGTAAAAAACTAAGACCAACCTGAAGAACTCACTCATCCTATCATTGGTTCCTGCTGGTAGAATTCTTATGCCTAGAATTCCCATGTGGAATAACCTACTTTGTGTAGGCAACTGGTGAAAAGCTTAGTGAATTAACTAAAATGATTTTACTTTTGTTTCAAATATACCGAGGTTGCAAATGTCTTCTAGCAATTCTGCAGGTTTTTTTTCTGACATAGAGTCTATGAACTACCTTAAAGCACTAACGGATAAAGTTATTTTACTATGATTGCAATAAAATGGCTCAAGTTACTCCTCATTTTTTAGAAAGAAGTCTATCTTCTTTAATGTTGTACAAAAAGTGAGTAGAACCAAAAGTAGATAAACATCATCACATTTGTTCACTCTACCATCTAGTTCTCTATATTAACTTTACCATTTAGACAATAGAAAGTAGGCAGCAATTTAGGGATTGGGAAAGAGATAAACCAAAGAAACTATTCATTCTTCTACACTGTGTATCTGTGCTCACAGAATTGGCTTCTTTCACTTCTCCACTGTGCAGCGATTCATTTGTAAATAAAACTGGACCTGCTCAACAGCTGAGGGAAGCTGGAAATGATAGGTCCATATCTTGGTGCATTATCTTACAATTCAAATAATGGTTTATCTACCGGCTTGTACTTTTCAGGGACTCCAAACAAGGCTTTTTCTTGAAGTTGAACAAAAAAGCAACTCCCTGTGTCCCGTATACTTTGCAATACGTGCAGGAACATAAGGATACTGAGGAGGTTCAAAATGCCCTTCCATCATTTACCAATGCAGCCGTCAATCACCCAGTCTTCAGAGCTCCATCTTGATGACACAATGTCTCTGTCATTAAGCGTTTTAGTCCTTTAACTTTATCTTCTCCTGGGTTAAGTTTGTGACCAGGTGAGTTGAAGAAAGTTGTTCCCAGCTGTAGCAGTATCACATGGGGTAGCCAGTGGTTCTTGTCCAATCAGAACCCTTTCTACAGTCCTCTTCCTTGTAATTTTATGAACTCCTTCCCTCGTGCACTAAAATCTGGCTGCAACAGAGCTGTCCATTACACAGAGGGGTTCTTTTGTACCCAAAGTAATCATTGGTAAGGGGGTGCAACTTGATAGTGTGCTCCAGGGTGAGGGGCTGGGTCTGCTGGATGTACTTCTTGCCCAGTGATTGACCCCCCTGGGGCCAACCAGTCTGTGAGCAAGTGGGTGGTGCCCGACAAACTGGTGAGCTCAGCCCTGGAGGACAGCAGGAAGCGGAGGTAGGGCGCAAGGTTAAGTTATCTGCAACCCACTCAGCAGTCACTGCCTGTCATTAACAGGAAACCATGGTAGAAGGCCAAAGCTGTTTCATAAATTTCATATTAACTAGAGAAGAACCGGCAAAACTGGAAAAATTTACTCTATTAACTATGTGTTTAAATTTAGTTAATACATACTAGAATTGGTATTATTATTTGCTACCATACATTCAATAAATATTCTAGACATTCTTTTACAGTCTTTTATTTTTTCTTCTTAATTTTTTCTTCTCATCAATTTATTTGCAATTGACAAATAAAACTTATATGTATATATACATACCTTTATCATGTACAATATGATGTTTTGAAACATGGATACATGGTGGAATGGCAAAATCAAGCTAATTGACATATACATTACCCCACTAATATTTTGTGGTGAAAACACTTAAAATCTGCTCTCTTAGCAATTTTCAAGAATACATCATTATTCATTATTGTCAGTATGTTGTACCACAGATCTCTTGAGCTTATTTCTCATAACAGAAATTGTGTGTTCCTTAACCAATATCACCCTTGTTCCAGCCTCTGGTGCACACTGTTCTATTTTCTACTTTCATGAATTCAACTTTTTTAGATTCCACATATGAGTGAGATCATGTGACATTTCCCTCTCTGTGACAGGTTTGTTGAACTTAACATAGTCATGTAGGTTCATCCATGTTGTCGTAAATGACACGACTTTATTATTTTCCAATGCTAAAGAGTATTCAATTGTGTATCGTATCACATTTTCTTTATTTATTCATCATTTGATGAAGACGTGGGTTGATTTCTTACCTTGCTTAATTGTGGATAATGCTGCAGTGAATATGGGAATGCAAATATCTCTTTGACATAGTGATTTCATTTTCTATGGATGTATATCCAGTAGTGGTATTGCTGGATCATGTGGTAGCTCTATTTTTAATTTTTTCAAAACTCTCCATACCGTTATCCATAATGGCTGTACCAACTTGCACTCCCACCAACAGCATGCAAGGATTTCCCTTTCTCCATTTCCTCTCCAATATATATCTTTTGACTTTTCGATAATAGGCATTCTAACAGGTTTGAGGTGGTGTCTCATTTTGGTTTTAACTTGTGTTTCTCTAATGATTAGTGATGCTGATTTTTTTCAAAAACACCTGTTGGCCATTTGTATGTCTTCTTTTGAGAAATGTCTACTCAACTCCTTTGTCCATTTTTAAAGAGCGTTATTTCCTTTTTTCCTATGGAGTTGCTTGAGTTTCCTAAGTATCTTAGATATCAACACCTTATTAGATGTATGGTTTGCAAATATTTTCTCACAACATAGGTTATCTTTTCACTCTGCTGATTGTTTCCTTTGTTGTGCAGAAGTTTTTTAGTTTGGTATAATCCCATTTGTCTATGTTCACTTTTATTAGCAGTGCTTTTGGGGTCTTTCCCCAAAAAATCATTGCCCAGACCAATGCACAAAGCCTTTACCCTATGTTTTAGATAGAGTTGAAATTGGTTCTTCATAGTTTGTCATTCTTGCCATTGTTTTTACATTTCCCTGATAGTATTCTGATAGGCAGAACCCAACTGAGGGCCAGAAGGCAAGGGAGTCCTTTCGAAGAGTCAACTCATGGGGCTTAGAGCAGGTGGAGAGTAGATCTGATGGAGAAGTGGGAGGTACTCAGCATTTCCTATGAATTCCTTTAGTGTGGGTGATACCCCTCTTTTGGAGAGATTTATTAAAGATAATCGTTTATGAGCTGAAGAACTACTCTTGATTTGCTTTTTCATTGAAATTGGCTGTTCGAACATCTTTAACTCACTAAATATTTAGCCTTAAGTGTTTGGATTCCCCTTTCAAGTTGAATCAATGATTTCTAACTGAATTCTTGCCTTTGAATTTTGATGCATATTTGGTTGAAACTGTGTTTTTGGATTATAGTCTCAGCTGAGGCGTGCAAGACAGCATTACCATTCTGAGTAAAAGTTAACATTATTATCTGATAGCAAATTCTCAGTTGCTCTCCTATGAAGAGGAATATCATGTTATATTTTTAAGGAAGTGAAATTTGCCAAAGTGAAATCCTAGATAAATAAAAAACCAATAGCTGAGATTACTGAAATGTTGCATATGGTATTTGAGAAATCTTAAAGAATAAAAAAAGTAATGAAGAATTATAAATGTAATAACATTGCTCAATTTTTAATTTGAGATGTTACCTTTGAGCAAATACTCCGAAGAATTATTTTAAAATTTGACAAATGTATTTTCCAATAATCATAAAGTGTATGCAGGCTTTTCATGCAATCCCCAAAACCATGTCTATCATTTGGTGATTTTTTTCAAATAGTTACTATAACTTCCCCATTTTAAAAGCAAAAGATAAAAAAGTATTTGGGGAAAAAAGTGAAAGAAAACAACCACAAGTTACTGTAATATACTTGGGAATGTATTTTATTATTATAAAGTTTATGGAAAATGCTACCATGACACAGTTAAATCCTTCCCAATGAGATGAGTTTTCAGTTGCCATTTAATCTGCTTTCCTTTATTGGGCAACAGAAAATAAGAAATTAGGAAAAAAGCAATCTTTATTTAATCCTACTAACCAGGGCTGTGATAAGCTGATAGAGAAAACAAAAGGAAATTGAATTTCTCAGAAATAATCTAGCAAAAATGGGTCAGAATGGACTGGAAAGGGGAAAAAAGACAATATCAGTCTACTTTAAAATAGGAAGCAGTCAGAAATTCAGCATGAATTATTGTTTATCAAAAGGCACCCACTTTCCAGCCTTGATGTAAATTTCCATTTGCAGAAAGCTCAAATATCTCTGAACTTGATGTTCTGAATAAAAGGTATGATTTCTAGAGGAAATCTACTAGCTGTCTTATTTCCCATGCAAAGGGACAAAATCCTGCAACTTCTAGGCAGACTTCCTCACTACATAGGAAGTAACATCTCCTGTTCATATAAGATAAAGAAAAATCTTATAGTTTGTAGTAGAGAAATATTAATTTCTCATTAGCTATTTTTTTAATTGAAGTTTTAAAATAAAGAAATAGTAATTGGATATATGCCACAGATAATTTCCCCTAAACAGGCTGCTAAATATGTTCTGCTTTATACAACATGCATTCAAAATATCTTGTAGATATAATTTATTTTAAAGAGGGATTTCTTTTTAAAATTCATCATTTGCCTGTAAAATGAAAAGTTGTCTGTTACTAAAACTTTACCTAATTAATTACTTCCAAAATCAAATCAGTAAAATTCCAAATTGAAAAGGACTATGTTAAATTGTCCCTGTTTGTAGATGACATAATTATATATACAGGAACCCTGAAGACTCCACCAAAAAAAACTGTTAGAATTAACAAACAAATTCATAAGAGTTGCAGGACACAAAACCCTCATACAAATATCAGTAGCGTTTCTACATATTAAAAATTAACTGTCTGAAAAACAATCGAGGAAATTCCATTCACAATAGCTACAAAAAATAATAAGTAAAACAGGAAGAAATTTAACCAAAAAGTTGAAAGATCTGTATACTGAAAAGTATAACATACTGATGAAAAAACATTGAGAAAGACAAAAACACATGGAAAGATGTCTCATGTTTATGGATTGGAAGAATTAATATTGTTAACGTCTACACTACCCAAAGTGATCTACAGATTCAACATCATGTCTTAAAAATATCAATGACATTTTTCATAAAAATGGAAAAAATAACCTTAACCTTTTTGTGGGACCACAGAAGACCTTGAATAGCCAAAACAATCCATAGCAAAAAGAACAAGGCAGGAAGCATCACACTACCTGACTTCAAAATTTACTGCCACGTTCTAGTAATCAAAACAGCATTGTACTGATATAAAATGATACAAAGTCTAATAGAAAAGAACAAAGGGCCTAGAAATGAATCTATGCATTTACAGTCAACTGATTTTGACAAAGGAGCTAAGAACACACGATGAGGAAAGAGGGTTTCTTTAGTCAATGGTGCTGGAAAGTTCGAATATACACTTGAAGAATGAAACTAGATGCTCATCTCTCATTATAAACAAAAATAAATTCAAAATAGATTAAAGACTTAAATGTAAGACACAAAACGATGAAATTAGTAAAATTAAAAAAATATATAGGGGAAAAGCTCCATGACACTGGTCTGGAAAATGGCTTTAGGAATATCATTCTAAAAGCACAGACAGAAAATACAAAAATAGACACATGGAATTTCATCCAACTAAGAAGCTTCTGCACAGCAAAGAAAACAATCAACAGATTGAATAAACAACCAAAAAAAGGGGAGAAAATATTTGCAAGCTATACATGTGATAAAGGGTTAATATCTAAAATATATAAGAAACACAGACAATTCAATAGCAAGAAAACAAGTAACCTGATTTTAAAATGGGTAAATGATCTGAATGTAGATATACAAATGACCAACAGATATATATTAAAAATGGTTCAGCATCACTAGTCATCAGGAAAATGCAAATTAAAATCACAATTAGATACTGCCTCAATAGCTATTATCAAAATGACAAATGATAAGTGTCAGATAGATACAGAGAAAAGGGAACCCTTGTACACTGTTGGTGGCAAATGTAAATTAGTAGAGCCATTATAGCCAACAGTGTGAAGGTTCTTCAAAAAATTAAAAACAGAACTACCATATGATGCAGCAATCCCACCACTGGGTGTATATCCAAAAGAAAGTAAATCAGTATGTCAAAGAGTTATTTGCACTCTCATATTCATTGTTGTGCTATTCATGACAGTCAAGATATGGAATCAATCTAAGTGTTCACCAGTTGTGAATAAAGAAAATATGGTGTGTACTCACAATGGAATACTATTCAGCCCAGAAAAATAACAAACTCTTGTCATTTGTGACAGCATGGATAAACTTCCAGGAAACTATGTTAAGTGAAATAAGCAGGCACAAAAAGAAAGATACTGTATGATCTTGTTTGAACCTAGGATCTAAAAAAGTTGATCTTACAGAAGCAGAAAATAGAATGGTGGTTATCAGGGACTGGGTGGGTTGGAGTGGGTTGGGCAGATGTTGGTTAAAGAATATGGAAGTTCAGTTAGACAGGAGGAATAAGTTTGAGAGATCTATGGTGACTGTAGCTAATGATTCTATATTGTTAAAAAATGCTAAGACAGTGAAAGTAAATTGTTCTCACCACAAAAGTGATAGCTATGTGAGGTGATTCATATGTTAATTAGCTAGATTTGTCATTCCATCATGTATATATACTTCAAAACATCATGTTGTAAACAGTTAATACATTTACTTTTACCTGTTCATTTTAAAAAGTAGTCTTTTTTTTTTTTTTTGGTTTGTTTTTTGAGACAGAGTCTCTGTTGCCCAGTCTGGAGTGCAGTGGTGCCACCTCACCTCACTGCAACCTCCACCTCCCCTGTTCAAGAGATTCTCCTGCCTCAGCCTCCCGAGTAGCTGGGATTACAGGTGTTCACCACCATGCCCCTCAGCTAATTTTTGTGTTTTTAGTAGAGATGCGGTTTCACTATGTTGTCCAGGCTTGTCTCGAACTCCTGACCTAGTGATCTGCCCGCCTTGGCCTCCCAAAGTGCTGGGATTATAGGTGTGAGCCACTGTGCCCAGCCAAAAGTAAAATAAAATATTTTTTAAAAAAGAAATAATTATCCAAAGATTTAATAACATATAAATATTCCACTGTGAACATAGCAGTCTACTTGTTCTCTATTGATCTACATTCTAGTTAAAATAGACAAGATGAAAACAGAATATATATATATATCTATGACTATGTACATACAAGATATGAATAGGTTATACTGACAGACAATATAACAAATAAATTAAAATGTGGTTTCACTTTTAGTAATGTATTTCTGATAAACTGTTATCTCAACATTTTATGTTATAGAATATATTTAAATTCAAATTGCCCTTCAAAACTCAGTACATTTATTATTAATCAGTGTCCTAGAGGATTTCTTTGCACTTCAAATATTGCTGCAATAGCTTAGGCGCAGTACCTTCCAGGTGATGTTAGCGTTGACAATCAGATGGTGAGAGATAAAGAGACGTCTGTGAGACAGTAACTACTTTCATTTAAGTGTTTTTCTACCACTACTTAGATTTACAGCAATTAATTTCCACATGCTTTAACAATAAGCCCGTCCTCATTAAAACACTAAAACCAATATGTAGAAAACATATTACTTCAGTATCTTGTCTCCAAATTGTTATATTGGCACTGGTTAGAAAACATATTTTAAAAATTCACACATCTTAAAGGCTAAGAGATTTAAAAAAAAATACTCATCTTGTCTGTGGAATATAACATTTTAGGGTCTTATTGTAGGTTCTTCAGGCTTTAGGAAAACAAAATTAAAATTGCTGGCTTAATTTTCTTCTCTGGTTGTAGCTACATTATCCTGTGAGAGGAGAATCCTTTGATGTTGCAGATATGTACCTTTTCAGATGTAACTCTAATATACGCTTGGGGACTATTGACCTCATGTCGTCAAGAATCCCATTAACAAAAACACACATGCACACACACACACATACACACATGCACACACACACATACACACACACCTCAGAAACTAAGAGTATTAAGAAAAGGAATAGCCATATAGTATTTATATCTCAGGAAGAACATTAGAGGTGATCCATTTCATGATCCATCTCTTTAGTTCTTAAATCTTTTATATCTTTTTCCCGATTTTCTTCCTTATGAGATCTGCTTGATTGGATCACATATAACAAACCCTGACAACTTTGCTAGGCAACTTGTCCCCAAGTTGCCTAGGTTTTATCAGAACCTTATGAAGTTCTGATAAAATAGAATCAAATTTTACAATGACCTAGAGTTGACATAAAGGCGTAGGATCACTCCTCTAAACATGGTTTTTAAACTCCAGACCCAAGCCGGGCTCAGGACTAAAGTGAACCTCTTGAGATACATCTCTGATCTCAAATGGGTTATTTTAGATCTTTCTCAGAACAAAACTGTGCTAAGAGGTTGCTTTGCTGTCTACACACACGCCTCAATAGTCCAAAAACAATGAGCAAGGGAAAAATGGAAAGATAATCCAAGCTTGTCTTTCCACATCTTAACTACCTTTGAGCTCTTCCTTTTGCATAAGGATTCAGTAAAACTGTGACCTCTCCCAGGACAGAGCAAAACACCTGGATTTCCCATGCTTCACTAAGTTGCAAACAGCTTCTAGAGTTAGAAGCTTGCATTTACTACTTGCATTTTTAAGGGACTAAATAAGCTTTTATAGCTAAGAAATATTCTAATGATATGAATTTAAATAAAAAATAGCAATAAACTAATACATTTTGAAATCACTGGGACCTTCTAGTGCTCTCCAAAATGAAAAGAAGTGGGACAGACATTTATATCATGCCTTTTTTTATTGGGCAATTTAATGATAATAACGAAGATAAAAATACGAATCCCACTTTAAATCTGATAAACCTGAGGTTAAAAAAGGGTATGTAATGGGCGTAAAATACGCATAAGTGAGGGGGTGAAACACGGAATAGAAACTTTAAATCTTTGACTCTAATGTGCCCTCCTAAAACCAGGTTACCTTTTGTGTTTGTACATGGCAATATACAGGTAATTTTCTGTGCAATTTCAATTCAGTTGCTTTGTGGTCATTTGACCAAATGTTCCAAACTTTTCTCATTCAGTGGACTACATGTTTCTTTTCAGAGCTGGTGAATGAATACTTGAGGTTCACTGGGTTTAGAGCAGTCAGATAAAACAGAGAAGATCCAGTTAAATTTGAAATTCAGATACACAAATGAATAATTTTTAGTAGAAGTGTATCCTAAATATTGAATGGGATATACTTGCAATATTTGGGACATGATTCTACTAAAAATATTCACCTATAATTCAAATTAACTAGGTGTCCTGTGCTTGCATTTGCTCGATCCATACCCTAACTGGGACACACCAAGTTAAGGCATCATTTCTAAATCCATCGTTTTTTATCCTGACATTTACCATTGTTTTGGGTATGTAAGATTAGATGCAAAATTTTACATTGTACTGGGGTGAATGGTATACGTGCATTACTGAATTCTATCTTTCTATTACTGAATTCCTTAACTGGAAGCAGAAAATCTCTTTCACTTTTTCAGCAAGAAAAAAAGTGACTCATGAAAAGTTCAGCAAAATAAATAAAAGCTTCTGTGTAAGTATCACTAACAGTAAGGTGTGTGTTTTCTTTCAATATTTTGTATTTTTATTTTGCTGTGGCACCAATTTTAGTGACTCTTTCTATAGCCTGTGGTGAATCGGTATGTTTGCCATCCATTACTTTTGACAGCTTTAACACGCTTCATTGAATATTTAACAATAAGGGCATTTGATTGTACACATTTTTCATAAAGCTTAAAACATTTTTCTGTATTGAAGTTGAGGGCAAATGGATATGCCAAGGGTAATTTTCAGCAAGCGGCTAACATCCCTAACGGTCTAATTGTGCTGAAAATCTGTATACATAAAAAATCAACGTATGTCCTTTGCCTTTCTGTTGATGTGCAGAGTGTTATTTACCAGCTCTGAAGTAATAGTTGTTCCAAAGAAATTAACATAATTATGTCTATTTTTTTGTCATCTTGTAGCTTACTTTGCATTTTTACTTACGTTTTAATTCATAATAACAGTCTACTGAATTAGATAGGTATTACCCCATATATACATGAATTAATTTTACTCCTTAAGACAAGAAATTTATGCACTTTTGAATTTGCACAAATTGTAGGGTGGTATTTATCTGAAAAACAACCAATGCTGGACAAATAAAGATATATATGTATATATGTACATATACAGACACACATATATATGCACACACACATACAGAAATACTATTTACTATACTATACTATATAAATGCTATAGATACACATGTGTGTGTATATATACACATATATATACACATATATATACACACATATATATATACACATATATATACACACATATATATATACACATATATATATATACACATACTTATCTATGAAAAAAATCTCTTGCAATGGTAAATTTGCTAGCTTGAAGATGCTTCCTGACATAGAAAGCAAATCTGACTTTTGGGTCTCTGGTGCTACATCAGAATGAACATGACCCTTGTTTTGAGTTATATGAGATTTGTTGCAAATTATATAAGAATGGGACAAAAATATGTAAGGATTGTATTTTAAAGTGTTATAAACACATAGGATTTTAAGTCTTTTGATAACAGATTTTTAATTTATATGCATGTGGTTTCTATGATATTGTAATTTTTTAAATTTATGAGTATTTTCCTTGTGAGTCGTTGTGTGACAAATATTGAAAATATTTCATATTTACATGACAAGAATCAGAGACTCATATAGTGTGCATGTTAGATAACACTTGTTAGTATTGATATTGAAAACTTCTATTTTCATAATAATATTTTATCTTCTTTCTGAAAGAGGGCTATACAATTTTTGTACTATGATTTTGCAGTTGTCAAATCTTTCTTTATGTCCATAAGTTTTTTGCTTTCATACCCATTATGGACATATTTGTAGATGTTCACAGGATGATAACTGTAATATCTCTTGGTGAGTTACTTCATGAATAGAAGTTATCTGCTTTTAGCACTTTTTGTACATTTTTATCTTAAATGTAATTTTGTCTGCTGTTAATATTACTACATAGAATTTCTTCTGGTGAAGTGTCACGTTTATATTGCTTATTAGTCTCCATTCCTCATTTTTAAATTTTGACTGCTAAGTAGCATCCATTTACTGAATTTTTCTCTGTAGCAAATGTGACTATTTCATTAAAAAAAAAACCTTTTTATTTGTGAACAGTTTTAGATTTGCAGAAAAGTTGTGGAGATGGTACAGGTTTTTCAGACACTTCATATTCAGCATTTCCTATAATTAATATCTACTATCCTTACAGTATATTAGTTACAAATTAATGAACCAGCATTGATACATTATTTTAAGGTAGTGTCCATAGTTGGTTCAGATTTTTTTGGATTTTACCTAATGTCGGTTTTCTGTTCCAGGATTCCGCATTATTTTTAGTCTTCCATCTCTCATTAGGCTCCTCTTGGCTGTGAACGTTTCGCAGCCTTTTGCTTTTTGATGACCTTGATAGTTTTGAGGAGTACCGGTCAGGTATTTTCTAAGTGTCCTTCATTTGTGTTCTCATCATGATTAAATGGTGGTGATGAGTTTTGAGATGTAGATGCCGAAGTAAAGTGCCATGTTCATTATATCATGTCAAGGATACAAATCAAGGATACTGTTAACTGAAGAATCATGAGGTTTATAAATTTGAGGAAGAGACTTAATTTCTTATAAATGATTGCAGCCTGCAGGTTGGCCATTTTGGCAGAATGGGAGGTGTGCATAAACTCTGGCAGAGACTGGAAGATGGCACTTTGAGGGAGGGGAGGGTGGAACAGGAATTTATGTTGAAAGCGTTGGCCAAGTATACATATTTAACAGGTATATGGGGGTTATGTATATTTATGAAGGGGGGCATGAATATGTATGTTAAGCAACATGTTACACGCATCTTACATTTACTTTGGGATGGAGATGCAACATTTAAATGTATTACAATGAGGCCCTATACGTCAGAAGGTGAAGCAGGTGCATGAAGATATTAGTGTGCAGCCTCTGTAAACTGGCCAGAACCAGTCCATGGTCGGCAGTCTCCTAATTTTTTCAGAAAAAAATTATTAAAATCAGTTTCTTGTCCAATCAAAACTATAGTTATGACCTGCAAAATAGGAGAGCCAGTTAGTGAGTGCCTGACAGTTGGCAAGTTGTAATTATTTTAATACTGTTTATATTAAAGGCCAGTTTTTGTCTACCTGCTAAAAAAAAAAAAAAAGAAAGAAAGAAAGAAAAGAAATCTCATGACAGTTAAAACAAATTCATTCTTTAATTTTAGGTGTGTGTGCCTTAACCCTTACCTGACATGGTTTTAAGTCTAGATTATAACTCGGTATTTTATTGCCACAAAAAGTCCATTCTGTTGTTTTATAACCCCTATTTAGCAATAGCATCAAATTACTTATCATGGCTGGTGTCAATCTTGACCACCTGGCTGAAGTGGGATTTGTCAGCTTTCATCACTGTATTGTTACTCGTTTTTCACCCTTTGCCCACTGTACTCTTAGGAAGGAAGTCACAAAATGTAACCCACATGTAAGGAGTTGAAAGTTGTATATTACCTCTTAAAGATAGAAAATCTACACAAACTATTTGTGCTCTGTGAGTAACAATTTTACAGAATTTCTAGCCTATGCAATAAGTTAAGGAGATGTTAGATAATGATCGAATAATTTACTTTATTCTTAATTTCAAATAAATAAAAAATCATGTAAAGAATGCAAGGACTACAATCTTTTCTATGTACCAGTAATCTAGTCAAAATATACGATGAACCATATATATTAGCAATAGCATAAAAACTATAAAACATGCTTAAACATGAGAAATGCTTATAACATATAATAGGAAAACTAGTATGAAGACACTATAAAACGTTATTGAATGTCATATAATTGTGTTTCTGAATTAGATTAACCAATATTGTAGTAGCCAACTCTGTATTATTTAAAAATTTAACAAAAGTTTACACAATTCTACTTAAAAATCTCAGTGATATTTTCAGAATAAATTCTAATATTAGAATTAAGTCTAAATTTAACACCAAGAAAAAGATTATAAACTGTCATATTGGCAAGTGATTTTATTTTAAAGGCATCACTGTTTTTTAGCATAAAAGGAAGTAAGCAATTATAAAAATTGTTGGATAAGGATTCTTAGTTTATTGAGAATTTTTAGTATGAAGGGCTGCTGAAGTTTGTTGAAGGCCTTTTCTGCATCTATTTAGATAATCATGTGGTTTTTGTCATTGGTTCTGTTTATGTGATGGATTATGTTTATTGATTTGCATATGTTGAAGCAGCCTTGAATCCCAGGGATGAAGCTGACTTGATCGTGTTGGATAAGCTTTTTGATGTGCTGCTGGATTCAGCTTGCCAGTATTTTATGGAGGTTTTTCTCATCAATGCTCATCAGGGATATTGGCCTGAAATTTTCTTTTTTTGTTGTGTCCCTGCCAGGTTTTGGTAACAGAGAGAGGCTGACCACATAAAATGAGTTAGGGAGGATTCCCTCTTTTTCTATTGTTTGGAATAGTTTCAAAAGAAATGGTACCAGCTTCTCTTTGTACCTCTGGTAGAATTTAGCTGTGAATCCATCTGGTCCTGGACTTTTTTTGGTTGGTAGGCTGTTAATTACCGCCTCAAGTTCAGAACTTGTTTTTTAAATTAAGTATCGAGAAAGGAGCGTTCCCATTTCTCCCCCAGGGCTATCAGTTTTTCTACGTGTATTTCGAAGCTATGCTTTAGGCTACCCACACATTTAGGGCCTAAGTGTACCTGCACATATACTTTTAAGAGATGTTGCCAAATCTCCCTGTGGAAGTGTTATCTCATTTTTCATTTCATCAACAGTGACTATGGGGAATGAGAGTAATGATAGTTTCCCTAAGGCATTATCACATCTCGTTTAAAAAGTGTTGTCTAGTTTTCTTTTTTTAATGTTTTTGCTTTCATTTTTTAAAAACTTTAAGTTCAGGGGTACAAGTGCAAGTTTGTTACACAGGTAAACTTGTCTCATGGATGTTTGCTATACAGATCATTTCATCACCAGGTATTAAGCCTAGTACCCATTAGTTATTTTTCCTGATCCTTTCCCTCCTCCACCCTTCACCCTCTGATAGGATCCAGTGTGTGTTCCCCTCCACATGTCCATGTGTTCTCATCATTTAGTGCACACTTATAGGTGAGAACATGCAGTATTTGGTTTTTGGTTCCTGGATTAGTTTGCTAAGGATAATGGCTTCCAGCTCCATCCATGTCCCTGCAAATGATCTGATATTATTTTTTATGGCTACATAGTATTCTACATTTTCTTTATCCAGTCTGTCACTGATAGGCATTTAGTTTGATTTCATGTTTTTGCTATTGTGAATAGTGTTACAGTGAACATATGTGTGCATGTGTCTAGTTTTAAAAATTGTGTTTATCGGATGGATTAATCACAACAGCACCTCTGTATCATTTTAACTTGAATTTCTCTTATTATGAGTAAAGTTGAACATGTTTTCACATGACAGAGGTCTATTTTAATATTTTTAATTGTGAATTGTCTGTTCATGTTTTATCTATTTCTTCATAGAATTTTTGGCCTTTTTCCTCAATTTCTAAAATTTCCCTATGAATTTGGCATACCAGCCCCCAATATGTGGTCTGTGCCACACATTGCAAGTGGTTTCTCACAGTTTGTCATTTGTCTTTTGACTTTAATTGATGCAATAAAATCTATCAATTTTTTTACTGCATTGATATTTCTAGTCAGATTTAAAAATCCCTTCTTGAAACCGAGGTTGTGAGTAATCTATGTTTTCTTCTAGTATTTACAGATCTTATTTTCGCATACAGACCTCTGATACATTTGATATTGATTGTCATTCATGGTGTGAGAAATAGACCTAATTTTATCTTGTACAAATTGCTACGTTTATTTAGTGATGTTAGACACCACTTTTATTATATAGTAGATTTTAAATACAGCTGAATCAATTGCTAAACTTTTCATTTTATTCTATTGTGTCTGTTTATGCATGCACCACAACTACATTTATACAGGCTTCTTATTAAATTTTAACAACTAATGGAATTTGGAGCACTTCTGTTTTACTGTTTTCCTAGCAATTGTTGTATTTTTTTTTTTTTAATTTTAAACTTTGGATCAACTTGTCTATGTCCATTAAAAAATTCCCATTGAGGGCCGGGCGCGGTGGCTCACGCCTGTAATCCCAGCACTTTGAGGCCGAGGCGGGTGGATCACGAGGTCAAGAGATCGAGACCATCCCGGTCAACATGGTGAAACCCCGTCTCTACTAAAAATACAAAAAGTTAGCTGGGCATGGTGGCGCGTGCCTGTAATCCCAGCTACTCAGGAGGCTGAGGCAGGAGAATTGCCTGAACCCAAGAGGTGGAGGTTGTGGTGAGCCGAGATCGTGCCATTGCACTCCAGCCTGGGTAACAAGAGCGAAACTCCATCTCCAAAAAAAGAAAAAAAATTCCCATTGAAATTTTCATTAAAATTGCATTACATTTATAAATTGACAGAGGAGAACTGACATATTAATGATGTAGAGGTGTCATAACCAAGAACAAGAAATAGCTTTCTATTTGTTCAAGGCTATGTTTTTTTTCATTTTTAAGGAGTATTTGATAATTTTTTCTTATAGGTTTTAAACAGTTTTATTAGGTTTATAACTACATGTTTTATGATTTTTGTGGCTATTGTAAATGGGATCATCTCATTCATTATATCTTCTAACTGGTTTTTATATGTCAATACAAATGCTATTGATGTTATATTAATTTTGTATATTGCTCCTTTAACTTCTTTTGTATTTTGGTTTGTTTTACTATTGTTTTAATAGAATTTTTGGTGAATAATAGTATCATATCATCTGTGTATTGAGGTGTTTGATTTTTTCTTTTCATATTCTTATTACTCCAGTTGATTTTCTGAAATCTAAATTCATTAGCTAGTACATACCAAAGTATCTTAAACAGCAGCAGAAATGGTAGTCATCCTGTCATTATCCTAAGTCCATTGGCTTGAGCTGTTTCTTTAGGGTTTTCCCATTAAATGATTATGTTGGCTTTCGAATCTTTCTCTCTTTCTCTCTCCCTCTCCTTACCCCATCTCACTCTACAGATCGATCGATGGGTAGAAGATTGATAGATAGATAGATGATAGATATTCTACCCACTCTTCTTTTCGAAATGATTTTTCAATAGTACCGAATTGTAGATATTGTCATATAATTTTTCGGAATCTATGGAGACAGCAATGTAGATTTTCTCCTGGTATTGATTGATATAGTCAATTATTGTGATACATATTCGAATTTTGAAATAGTTTTGCATTCCTGATATAAAACCTGCTTGATGTAGTATTTCTAAATGTAATGTTGGGGTCTTTTGCTAATATTTTAGTCAATATTTTTGCATGCATATTTATAAATGATATTTATCTTTAAATTTTTTTCTCTGTGTGCCGTATTTATCAGGTTTAGTTATCTGTCTTGTATTTTGTTCACAAAAAATAATTTGAAAGTTTTTCTTGCTTTCTATGCTGATGCATTTTGTGCAATATTGGTATTCTTTGGTCTCCAAAAGTCTGGCAGAATTCCCTTTGAGACAACCAAAACCTACTGCTTCTCTTTTCTTTTTTATAAAGCAATATTTTATAACTTTTATTTTTTCTATAAAAACTTGTCTGCTTCAGTTTTCTGTATGTTTTGGGTCAGTTTTGGAAGATAGGGTCAGTTTCGGAAGACTGTATTTTGTAAAAATCCATTCCTTTTCTCTAGTATTACCATCATGCATTACCATCAATTATAATTTACCCTGGGCTGGGTGTTGGGACAGCAATTAGCTGTGACACTGGCTAGTACAGTTTACGTCTCCATTATTCACATAACAGAATAAACAGTATATTTCCATCTTCTTTGGGTGGTTTGTTTGTTTTGCATTGTTTTAAATTTAATTTTCTATGTATAAATGATTATTTCTTCCTCATTTTTTCTTAGTTTGTATACCTCTGCTTTATCTTACCTTTTTATAGATTAAATTAATGATTCATCTATTTTATTTTTTTCCTAATGAAGCAGAATTTGATTTATTTGATGTAAGCTTTTTATTGGTCCTCTACCACACTAATTTATGTTTTTGTTTTTATTTCATTCATTGTATTTTATTCTAGCTACACTTTAACACATACATGCAGTCCTGTTTTCTGCATACACAAATATTCAATATTATTAATCTCATATTTTTGAAATTAAATAAATTGCCTTTGTTTTGAAGAAAATCTTACTTATTGAAGTTAAAATTTAATTTTGTGCTATATGACATCTAATGCAGTGCCAAGTACAGAGTCTGTATTCTAAAACACATCTTGAATCATGACAGCGACAGTCAGTTAAATAATATCTTGAAGCCTGATATAAAACAAATTGGTGAAATGGTGGCTATATACTATTTCCTAGGTTGAAAGCTTCATGTTCAGAGTTTATGAACTATGAGGGTTTATACGGTTTGACTTTCTGTCCTCACTCAAATCTCATCTCCAATTGTAATCCCCACATGTCGAGTGAGGAACCAGTAATCCCCACATGTAGAGGGAGGGAAGTGATTGGATTATGGGGGTAGTTTCTCCCATGCTGTTCTCAAGACAATGAATGAATGCCCACAAGACTTGATGGTTTTATAAATGGTAGTTTTTCCTTTGTCACACATGCTCTCTCACCGGCCACCATGTAAGACATACCTGCTTTCCCTTCTGCCATGATTGTAAGTTTCCTGAGGCCTCCCTAGCCATGCAGAACTGTGAGTCAATTAAATCTCTTTCCTTTGTAATTATCCAGTCTTGGGTAATATTCTTTATAGCAGTGTGAGAATGGAGTAATAAAAGGGTATATAGCTTTTTCTCTCAAAATTTGTAGTTAGATAAGGGTCTTATCCATGAAATAATTAAAGAAAAGGCTTAAAAACAGTGATCAAAGTCTTATATATAATGTAAACTAATATAATAATAACTTTAATTATTCTAATGATATCAGAATAAATAGTTTAATAGCAAAACATTAGTGGGTAAGTTGGAGGTGATTATAACCTCATTCCACATAGTTGGTCATGTATGTTCTTTAGTAGGGATGAACCACACTTCAAACAATCAGCAACAATGTGACCAGCGATCTTAATGATTCTTCTTCTAAAATATTACATGTTATAGTATTATCTTCTTAGACAGTGGCCAAAGCAGAGCTTTCCACTATTTTTATTTTGGAAAACTTTTGATAACTATAAAATTTTATTGCTCTCCTTGGTCACATACCATCTGTGATCTTTCCATCCTTCTCCTAGGTGAGAATCAACTATAAGGAATGATTTCACAAATTAGAAGAACCCTTTTTAAGTACATTCATAAAACATTATATGTTTAAATAATGACTACTGATAACTATCCCCCTATGACATTTCTGATGCTGTTTTTCACTTGAAACTCTGATAGCATCTGGCCCATGCACAAATTCTAGGTAGAAGTAGGTAAGGGCCTGCCAGATAGGTTAAAATGTAAGTCATGTTGACAGATGGCTTGGAACGCATTTTCCATTACAGAAAGCAGGGAGCTAATGAATAGAGAAGGTGCAAATAGAAGATTATGGTAACTGAGTATCTTGTGCAGAAACTATCGTCTGTAATAAATGGTGCGAACACACCTATGATATGAATGAAATGGATTATATTTTAAGCAAAGGACTCTTTTTTGAAGCACATAAGTTTTTAGTCTCATTTGGAATTTGTAAGTTGCCATTTCTTCCAGGAAAATTTAAATAATTTGAAGTATTTTATTTTTATGGGAGTTTCTATTTTAAATTAAATCAGTGCAGCAGTATTGTCTTTCTACTCAAGAAAAGAGTAGAAGATTCAGCATCAGAACACCCAGCATTTGAATCCTGGATTTAAGTTGCACTGTGTTTTGGGCTATTAATGCATCTCAGTTTTTAAATCCATATAATAGACATAATAGACTGCATGAGAATAAATTTAAGATAATATATAGAGAGGCACTGGATAGATGGTAAAGGTAAATTTTTACAAGCATGTTCTTAGGTGATAAATTCCTCTTCCTGTTAGTCTTCCTTATTCTTTGTTTTTTGTTGCTTTTGTTTGTTTTCATTTCATTTCATTTTAATGTACTTAAGGTGTACATAATTTTGTTTTGTTTTGTTTTGTTTTGAGATGGAGTCTCACTCTGTTGGCCAGGCTGGAGTGGAGTGGTGCAATATTGGCTCACTGTAACCTCTGCCTCCTGGGTTCAAGTGATCCTCCTGCATCAGCCTCCTGAGTAGCTGGGATTATAGGCATATGTTACTGCACCAGGATAATTGTTGCATTTTTAGTACAGATAGGGTTTTGTCATGTTGGCCAGGCTGGCTTTGAACTCCTGACCTCAAGTGATTCACCTGCATTGGCCTCCCAAAATGCTGGGATTACAGGCCAGAGCCACCACACCCAGCCTTACATGATGTTTTAATATACAATATGCAGAGTGAAATTATCACTGTAGTCAAGCCGATTAACATATCTATTGTCTCACCTTGTTATCTTTTTCTGTGTATATGGTAAAAACACCTAATATCTATTCTTTTATCAAATTTCCAATACACAATACAATCATATTAAGTGTAGCCCTCAGGTTGTATATTAGAGCTCTCAGCTTTATCTTGAATAAGAGCAGTTTGTACTCTTTGACCAACATCTTTCATTCCTTCTACCCCATCTTTGATGGTCTTTCTTTCTCTGCATTTAACTTTTGTTTAGGGTTGCACATTTAAGAGAGATCATGCCTATTTTTCTTTTTATATCTGGTGTATCTCACTTAGCATAATGTCTCCAAGTTCATTTATATTGTTGCAAATGACAGGATTTCCTTCTTTAAGACTGAATAATATTCTATCATTTGTGTGTGTGTGTGTGTGTGTGTGTGTGTGTGTGTGTGTGTATACCATTGCTTTATCCATTCATCAGTCAATCGTCACTTAGGTATTGTCCATATCTTAGCTACTGTCAATAATGCTGCAATGGACATGCGGGTGCAGAAAATGGGGATAATAATGACATCTGTCACATGAGGGTGCTGTAGTGATTAGAGTTTTTAAAATGTTAAGCTCATATCTGGCCCTAACACACAGCATGTGCTAAGTAAGTTCTAGTTACTGCTGGTGCTGAAGTTCTCCTTCTTTTTTATATTACAAGAGTTACATATTTGATATTTACACAACTGTTTCCCACTTGTGTGTTTTGCCCTTTGGAGACAGACCCTGTGTGGCATTCAAAGTATTTGTGAACCTTACCGTGATCGAAAAAAATCTCATTGTTAAAGTTATAGTTTATGGACTACAGTGTTCTAAGTGAGAATAACCTTCCCTGGGAGGGATCAGAATGATTAGAACAGAATGCAGAGGACATAGTAATTGGCAGTTCCCAGAGTTGCTGACTGTATCTAAGCCACATGGCACAGCTCCAGGCACCACGCAGCTCAAGATGTTCAGTGTTTTAGCCATGCAGGAGAAGCGGATGGCAGAAAGATAGAGCCCAGTGCTTAATTGTTTTAACATCCTTATTCAAATGCAAGCTGAGTTTCAAAGATAGACATCCTTTTATATCAACAAAGGGCAGATTTTACTGACAAAAATAAATGCTGAAACTACAACCACAGAGAACCATTACACTGCAAATGCTTCATTGAAGTTTGATTCTGTTTTCTGTCAGCTGTGGAGGCATTTATGAAAATGTGAGAGTCATAAAATGATGTTCTGGCATAATATTATCTGTAATCTTCTCCAGGAAGAAGATGCCTGTGAGTCCAATTGGATTTTACTTTAAGGTACTCGCAGCAGCCAAATTAATCAGAGTGTATTTCGAGGCAAGTTTTAGCAAGTATGTTCTTATTTAATGCTGAAATACAGAAATAATATAATCACAGATATATTTTAATTTTACTATACATCACTCCTTGTATAAAACCTATCAGACCTAGAATTTCCAACTTTCCCAGGTAAATTCTTTTTATTTTAATAACATATTTAACTACCATATGAAAGCCACAGTATTAAATGAGCTTAGAATTTTAAGATAGTACTAGACATTTGTCTGTGTTCTGAGCAGGAACATACGTGTGTGTGTGCATGTGTGTATGTGCGTGCATTCAGACATGTACATATGCATAACTTCTGCATTTTTATATTATGCCAGAACGATTTATTTTGTTACAAAGGAATTTACTTACAAACAGGAAAAATGAAAGAAAAGAAAAAAAAACTGCTTGAGAATAAACTGAAAAAAATTATTCAAGAATCAGAGTGATTACTCAGGTTATAACATTATGTAACTTTAATAACGCTTTATTTTGAGTAAGCCAACCTATCCTATGCCATGGGGTGGCGGGGGGTGTATATTCTGAAGTTTACATATATCTAGTGATGCATAAATCGATCAGATGTAAGTATCAAAATTCTGTCTCAAAAACCAGTACTTCTGTTTTGCTCTTTGTGTTAAAATGTCTTTCTTCTTGTTAAAGATGAATTAAGATCCTTAATATTTGTTTTAAACTTTAAATAATAATGTAAAATAATTTAACCTGGGCCATCAAGCCGGACTGAAATAATGGATTGAGTTCTGTTGACAGTGTTAACAACTACTAGTATCCTGGAATCAAACTGGACAAGGAGACATCTTTTGGCCATACATAATTATAATTAACATCCATATTGATGATCACAATGTTTTATGAAGTATTGAGATACTTTTGCAATTATTAACCAAAAAGATTCTCTGTTTTTAAAGATAAAATTTCTTTTTTCCCATTGTCTTTAAAGATTGTGTTTCTGCAACATGGGAGTGAGAATTGGAAGTTATATTCCTTAATAAGGAAAATATTACCTTATATTACCTTAATAAGGTAATTGGGCAATTATGACCATCAACCAGCTTTTAAAAACCACAGTCCAAATACAGTAAAAACTAGCTTTTGAGTCACACAATTTCTGTATTAGCATTGCAGGTTTATAGGGTATTATATTAGTCCATTCTCATGCTGCTATGAAGAAATCCCTGAGACTGGGTAATTTATAAAGAAAAGAGGTTTAATTGACTCACAGTTCAGCATGGCTGGGGATGCTTCAAGAAACTTGCATTCATGGCTAAAGGGGAAGGGGAAGCAGGAAGGAGAGGTGCTGAACAAACAGGGAAAAGCCCCTTATAAAACCATCAGATCTCATGAGAACTCACTCACTGTCGTGAGAACAGCATGAGGGTAACTGCTCCCACAATCCAATCACCTCCTACCGGGCCCCTCCCACGACATGTGGGATTATGGGAACTACAATTCAAGGTGAGATTTGGGTGGGGACACAGCCAAACCATGTCAGGTACCCTCTAGGAACACGAATTCTCCTGCCACTTAGTGTAACTTGGTGTTATTCAAACTCTTTGTGAATTTCTCCAGGTTTCAATTAGCAAAAACAATAGCAAATATAGTTGGTTCTCATTATTTCATGAAATCTTTATTTGTGAATTTGCCTCCTTGCTACAATTTATTCGTGACCCCCTAACCAAAACTCTCAGTGCTTTCACGGTCATTCTGGGAAGTACATAAAGCAATAAAAACTTGGAGTCACCTGATGCCAACATTCCCACCTGAGGACAAACAAGGCTATGCTCTGCCTTTTCATTTCAGCTCTCACAGTAGGAACACGTGCTCATTTGGCAGTCTGTGTAGTGTCATGATTTTCACATCTGTGTCCTTTTTTTTTTTTGACAGAATCTCACTCTGTTGCCCAGGCTGGAGTGCAGTGGTGCAGTCTCTGCTCACTGCAACCTCTGCCTCCCAGGTTCAAACAATTCTTCTTTCTCAGTCTCCTGAGTAGCTAGGACTGCAGGTGCACACCACCACACCTGGCTAAAAACTTTTTTTTTGTATTTTTTTTTTTTTTTAGTAGAGACTGGGTTTCCCCATGTTGGCCAGGCTGGTCTCAAACTCCTGAACTCAAGTGATTCACCCTCCTTGGCCTCCTAAAATGTTGCGATTACAGGCATGAGCCCCGATGCCCAGCCCTTTTTGTATGATTTTGTTGATGATTCTGCATTTATAATGGCCCCTAATCATAGTGCTGGACTACTGGCTAGTGTTGCTAGGTATAAGAAGTAAGGGATCGGTTTCATTTAGGCTTGAGTTACAGTGCATTGGCTGACTTCACCAATGAGTTTATAATGTTAATGCATCAATAATACACATCAAATGAGGTTTCTTTCAAGAAAATCACACAAAAAGCAAGGTTATGTATGGATTGTTTGATAAAAATGACTGGAGGCTCACAGGAATCTGACCCTTCATTTCCCTTAGGAGCAACCATTCTGTATTTGTTAATTCAGTGTTTATAGCAATTTTATAGAGCATAACTACTATGAAACATAAAAATCTATTGTATATGATGAATAAATTTACCTAACATTTTAAATTCATCTAAGTATAAGTTAATGGCTTGTTTGTGATTCTTAAAGCATGTTTGGGATTGTACAAACTACAGTCTGTTGAGAAATCTATACAAAAACATAATCTGCATTTAAATAAATGTGTTTTTCTTAATAGCTATTGTATACATACTATGTTAAATCTATCTTATTTATATAAGAACAGTATTTTATTATTATAATTAGAGCAACAATAGTTATCGTAGTAACAATATTGACTGAAAATTCCTGGGTGTCCAGAATGGCATATAGCAGAATACACACATTTTGCATTTAATCTTCACATGGTACAGGTAAGCGCAGGAAGACACAGAGGTTTTGTGACTTCCCCAGGCACACTGCCAACAAAAAGTGGACCAATTAATACATATTATTATATCATGTGTCTTATTTATTAGGTATATATTAACTAAATATATTAAGTATATTAAACATATATTGGAATAATTAATTTTTTGATACTTGTTGCCTTAGTAGATTGTAATTCTCATAAAAGAACATCTCTTATTTTTTTCATCTTGGCTTTACTGGTTCTTGTGAACACAAGACCTCAATATAGAATGGATACAAAAATAGGTGTGTGTTGCATGTAAAGTAGGCTTTGAGCCCATCATGTCAGTGTTACATCTTAGAATCACAAAGGTAAAGAAATCATAGGCGTGTTATGTAATGAGAAGCACATTAGTCCCCTCTCTGGCAATAGTTAACATTGTCACTGAGTCAATCTGAGTTGCATATTTTAAGTATACAATGGAGAAACTGTTATGTGTCCTTTACCTTATTGTAAATTACTTCCACATCCAGGACACTTATGAATATTAAATAACATATTAGCTGTAAAAATACTGTTAAACACAGGAGGTGCTGAACATGAATCATTCATCGTCATCGTCATCGTCATCATCGTCCACTAGATACAGTCATTTTATCATTGCTTCTTTCAACAGTTAGTGTTTGACAACTGTTTCCTTGAATTAAGTTCAAATATGATTCTTAATGGTCCTGCTTTTTATACTGGTCTTGACTGAATTTATATGAGTTGAACCATTTTTAAGACATATCATTAAAATTAAAAAGAAGACTTCCAGCAATTTGTATTTTATATGTTTTTACTGAGTTAATTTTGGCTTAATTTCTCATGTCATTTTTGATTACTTGTCACTCAAAGCACTTCTTAATTTGGCACTAAATATCTCTTTGATCAACCATCTCAAGTCATTGGGATTTTCTTAATGGACTACCTCCCTACATCAGAATGAAATACACTAGCAAATAAAAGCAGTAAATATCTTTTTGTTCTATAAATAACAATCAATTAAATTCTTTTTTTTTAAATTAAAAATTTCTTCACAAACTCATCTTGAGCTCGTTAGATAACATTCAAAATCCTGGCATTATCTCCCTACAAGCAGAGCTTAGCTTTTCAAATGGCTGGTAGGAAAATTTAACAGCTACATTTTAGACTCAGGCAATTGATTTCCTTTTTATGATGTGATACATTTTAATACCCGATAAGCTCAATAAGAAGAGTCTTCTGTGAAGCATTTACTCAATAAATATTGATGTGAGTTGATTTGCAACACTGTGCCCTGTCAGCAATTTATGTTTTTAAGGTAACAAACTTAAAATGAAAACTGTTAAAGAATTTTACTTCTAAGAGTATGTTGAATCCTTAGTTGTCTTCTTTTAGCTTTCATCTCTGCTTCATTTGGCGACTAACACTAAACATATTCTATTCCTCAGGTTGCTTTTTGTGTGTGACTAGATGGAAAGTCACCAGATCTAGGGCTTGAAAATATTTTCCATCCCAGAGAAAGTTTCTTATCTTTCATTGTGTCATCGGTGAAATACAAATTCTTCAATGACCTTTCTCACACAATGAAAGCAAGATGAAAGTCAGTCCTGTGAAGTTTAGCACTCAGTACTCTGCTGCCTGTTGAAAAAAGCCATTTTATGTCATAATAACTATTGAGTCTAAGCCTGAGACAGGAGCTCCCAGTTTCTCTTGAGCCAGTGTGACTTTAAGTTAGATGACTTTGAAATGACTGCGGGTATGGGAAAATCAAACATGTTAATATACATTCATTAGGTACCTGCTTTGCATAGGCATGTGGCAACATTATTCAACATTCGGTAAATATTATTGAGCTGTCTTATGAGTAAATATTTGTTCCAGGCATCTGAGATAAGGCAATAAACAAAAGATACAAAGGCTCTTTGTAAATGCAATTTACATTGTAGTGAAATGAAGTGGGTGAATAAATATGCGTCTGGTAGAGATAAGTCTTGTGAATAAAAAGAAACCGAAGCAGGCTAAAATAATACATAAGATAGCTTACGTCTGGGCTACCTGTTGTTTGCTTGCTTTATGCATGATGAGGAAAAACTACTCTAAGGAGGTGATATTTGAGAAGAAACTTGAAAGGAGTGAGGGAATAAGCCAATTAGAGGTGAGGGAAACATTTCAATCAGATAAAAACAGCAGGTGGGAACCAACCTGGCATGTTTAAGGAAGAGTGAGATGGATGTGACTGAGAGAAGTCAGGGAAGGAAGAATGAAGGAAACCCAGTCCGGGGCTAAAATTCAGATCTATTTAAACATTAGGGGAAGCCATTAGAAGGTTTTGAGTATTGGAATAGTATTCTCTATTGTCTTACTTATTTTTCAAGAAAGATCCACAGGCTGGTGGGTTAAAAAGTAGGTTGTTGGAACACATCTTTATGGGCTTGGAGTACTCAAAGTCCCTTAAATAGAACACCAACAGCATTCTCTAGAGAGAAAATGTTTGACCAACTGGACTGCATGAAAATTAAGACCTTCTGTCCATCAAAAGACACTATCAAGAGAAGGAAAAAGTCAGCCTGTAGAGAGGGTGGTGATATTTGCAGTATGTGTATTGCAAATACACGTATATGTGTATATACATATATAAACACACACACGTGTGTATACAAATATATATATACACACCAATGTGTGTATATATGTGTGTGTGTATATATAATGACTCATATCCAGAATATAAACATATAAAAACCAAAAAGCAGTAAGAAAAGATATCCCAACATAAAACAGGCAGAAGACATGGGCTTTTTTACAGAAGATGATATGTTTGACTGAACAATAACATGGAAAGGGCCTTTCAACTTTATTAGCCATCAGGTTACTGCAAATTAAAAACACAATTTGATGCCACTGGATATTCACCAGCATAGGAGGAAACAATGGAAAATGCCAGGTATTCGGATGTGGAGCAACCAGAATGCTCAGATGCTGCAGTGGAAGTGAAAATGGGGATGACAACTTGTTTAGATAAATGGTGTAAGGAAGAGAGAGAACAGGCATGCCTCATAGGGACTTTTGCCTGAGTAACAGAGTGAATAATGGCCTGTGTTCAAGATGCCATTTGAAAGGAAAGAGAGGGGTGAAGGGTGTCTTCTCCCTGTTTGGTTTGAAGTTACTGTTAGACATTCTAGTAGAGTTTCTGAGTAGGACATGAAGATTTAAAAAGATGTCAGGATTTGTAAGATAAACAGGGTGTTTCAGCACCTAGCAGATATGCAATGTTCTGTGATGAGATGAGATCACTTGGAAGGTGAATAGAAGTCGAGAAGAGAAGGAGACCAAAATTGAGACTCCCAAGCGTGCCAACACTTGGAGTTTGGAGAATAAAATAAACACAAAAGGGACAGGCATAGTCAGAGAGTAAATGCAGAAGAATACAGTGTCATAGAAGCCAAAGGTTCAAGGTGTTTCAAGGAGGACTTAAAGAGGGAGTGGTAGAGTATGCCAAACAAGGGAAGGTTTTGGAAGATGATGATCGCAGCCTGACAACTGAATTAGGCAAGATGGAAGTTACTGACAACTTTGAAAGGGGAGTTTCCAATGGATGTGATCTCAGAATCTGGTTACAATGATTTGAGATAAAAAGCTGATAAAGAGAAAACAGGATAGGCCACTATTTCTAGGTATACTCTTTCTCTGATATTAGGCACGGATAAATGGAATGGTAGGTTTAAGGTGACATGGAATGAAAGGAGAGAATATTTAGAAGGAAGAGGTATGAAATTCTGATTGTAACCTTGTAGGGCTAATATAGAAGAGGAGAAATTGATGCAGAAAACAAAGAGATGTTTGCAAGAGAAAATACTGGGTATGGAAGAAAGATAAGTTGTGGTATACAAGTAAGAAAGCCAATCTTTGCTTACCAGGCAATTAATAATACCACCGAAAGCAAGTAAAACTAGAGTTTGAGACAAAATAAGTAAGAATATAGCAGACTCCAATCAACCTGGCTGATTGCTTACTTAAGCTAACTGGCATTTACAGAACACTCCTCCCAATACTGCCAGAATATACTTAAAAAAATATATATATACATAGATAATTCAACAAGGCAGACCATGTGCTGGGCAATGAAACTAATGTAAATAAACAAAAAGTTATTGAAACCGTACACAGCTTGTTCTCTGAGCACAGGGAATTTCACTTAAAGGAAGCAACAGAAAGATACCTGAAAAATATTCTGAATATTTAGAAATTTTTTACAATGCATATAAAAATAACCCATGACTCAAATAAACTCATTTGGAAGAGAAATTAGAACATGTGTTGAACTACATCATATATTTTTCAAAAGAATCAAGTTTGTGGAAAATCCACATTTGTGGGATGCAGTTAAAGCAGGGCTTAGCAGGAAATGCATAGGCACAGACAGTTGTATTCGAAAGGAAGAAAGAACCAACACTCGTAACTTAAACTTCCAACTTAAGAAGACTTTAGAAAAAGTAGAGTAAAGCGGTCTGGGCATGGTGGCTGATGCCTGTAATCACAGTACTTTGGGATGAGAGGCAGGAGCATCACCTGAGCCCAGGAGTTCAGGGAGGATCCCTTGAGACTAGCCTCAGCAACATGGGGACACCTAATTCCTATAAAACATTTTAAAGAATAAAAGCAAAAAAGCAAATTGAAATCAATTAAGTAGAGAGAAGGAAGTGATAAAGACAATGGTAGAAGTGAATAAATACAAATGGATAATAGACAAATATCAATGAAATTAAATGCTAATTTATTTGAATATTATGAATAAAATTGACTAATCTCTAAATATAAAAGCAAAGGAGATACACATTTCCAATATCAATAATCAAAGAGAGAACAATACTATTATTTGAGTTATTTATCGGATAATATTATGAATAACTTCAGAACAATATATTTGACAGCTTAGATGAAGCAGACAAAATCTTTTAAAAGCACACATTTCCAAAACTGACTCAAGATAAAAAAAGAAAATCATAATAGTTCTATATTTACTAAATAAATTAAATTCCTAATTAAATTTTTACCACAAATAAAATTCCAGGCCAACATTTTATCAAACATTTAAGGAAAAAATAACAATCTTACACAAAATATTTCATAGTATAAAGGAAAAGGGAACCCTTTCAAATTCATATCATGAGACCAACATTTCTCTGATTTTAGACTCATGAAGACCATTATCAAAACAGAAAACTACAGACAAAATCCCTCATTAATATAGAGAAAAAATAGTCAAAGTTTATACAAACTGGATCCAACCATATGTGTATGTGTAAACACATATATAGAGACATGCTTTATCCAAGGATATGTGATGTTTGTTTTCCATATTAAAATTAATCTACCATGTTAATAAGTGAAAAAAGAAAAAAAAACATTTAAAAAATCAACACCCATTCATGATAAAATTCTCTCACCAAACTAGGAATAAGAGACATTTTTCAACCTGGTAAAAGGCATCCATTAAAAAAAAGCTAAAATTAAAAATTTAAAAATATACATTTAAATATCTAATATCAAACATAATGATGAGAGACTGAATTTTTTTCCTAGTTCACGAAAAAGGATGTTTGCTTTTACTACTTCTATTCAACATTGTACTGAAGATCCTAGACAGTACAGTCAGACAAGTAAGAAAAAAGTCATATAGATAGGAAATGACGATGTAAAACTGTCTATATTTGTAGAGAACATGATTGTGCATGTAAAAAGTCTTTAGTCTTCTTAGTGCTGGTAGCACTGATATATGTCATTTAGCAAAGTCACAGCATACAAGATAGTTATTAAAAATTAATTGCATTTCTACATTTAAGCAAATAACAATTTGAAAGTAAAAATATTTAAATGATCATTTACAATGGTATCCCAGAATATTCAGTACTTAATAGAGGTCCCCAGAATATCAAATACATAGGACAAATCTTGCAATACAATATGTGCAAGACCTGTACATGGAACACAACAAAAATACTTCTAAAAAATAATGACCTAAAGTAAATGAAATCGTAATCCATGTTGATGAGTTAGAAGACTCAATACTGTTAAGATGTTCATTTTTTCCCCAAATGGTGTACAGAGCTACACAATCCTAATCAAATTATCAACAGGGTTGCATTTATTTGTTTGTTTAAAAATTGACAACTGGCATGTCAATTTACTGGGAAATATAAAGGATCTAGGTTATCTGAAACTACTTTGAAAGAGAAAAACAAAAGTTAGACTTAGATTATATGCTATTAAGACATACTTCGCAGCTACAGTAACTAAAACAGTATGCTACTGTTGTAGAGTAGACATGTAGATCAATGGAACAAAGTAGAGTCAAGAACAGGCACACATAGAAGGTCAATTGATTTTAACAAAGATTCCAAGGCAATTAGATGGAGAAAGAAAACTCATTCAATAAATTGTTCTGTACCAAATATAGATGGATAGGGAAATAAAGAAATTTTTATCTTTACCTTAAACCATGTATAATATCATATCTATATCTCTCTTTGTGTTATAAATACATAATATGTAAAGAACTCTTGAGATTCAATAGGAAGACAAAAGTCAAAATAGTCAAAAAATTTAAGCACATGCATACTATATATATATATATATCTCCAGTAATAGCCAATAATCAAGTGAAAATACACTGAACATCTTAGTTTTCAGGAAACGCAAGTAAAAACAGCAATGACATTGAAATTGCTAAAGTTAGAAATAATTGAGAATACTAATCATTGGCAAGGATATGGAGCAGCTGGATCTCTCATGCAATGGGGGGAATGTGAAATGGTAAAATGCCTGCTAAGGGAAGCAGTTGGACACTTTCTCATAAGCCTAAACTTACATACAATTCTGCAATTTGTTTCCTACGTATTTACCCGAGATAAATGAAAACATATTTCGCTCACACTTACTTCTGCAGAAATGTTTAGAGCAGCTCTACAGGTAACAGCTCAACCCTGGAAACTTCAAAAGTTCTTTAACAGTGAATGTCAAACAAATTAATGTCTGTCTGGCCAGGAATATTACTTGGTTATAAAATAGTCTAAAATATTAATTCATGCAATGTTATGGAGCAATCTCAAAAATATTCCTCTGAGGGAGCCAGATTCAGAAGAGTTTATAGTGTGTGATGCCATTTACATGAAATTCTAGGAAAGTGAAGTCTAACCTCCAGTGACAGAAATTAGAAGTTAGATCACTGGTTGCCTAGAGGCAGGGGTCCAGTTAGATTGCCCTTAAAGGGGCAGCGGGAATTTTTTGTGGTGATACGCATGTTCCACAGGCTGATTTTTGTGATGCTGGTAGGAAGAAGTGTTAATCAAACCCATTGGTCTGCACTCTTCATTTGTGTCCATTTTAGTCTATGTAAATTATGTCTTATTAAAGTTAATTTTCAAAAGTTTGGCCAAAAGTGCACTGTTGCTCTAACAGAATTATCTCCCAATTTGTGTCTATTGTATTTCATGAATTAAAATGACATGCAAATAAAAATGAGTAGTCAGATGCAGGGCAGCTGTGGTCTACTTGGTTCCACTTTGAGAGGGTTGGTGAGAAGTTTAAGAGGGGCTTATGGCAAAAAACAGTGTCATTAGTGGAAGGGTATGCATTAGTTTTTAAAGAGTTGACTTGAACCTACCCTTATAATAAAGATTTTGGTGAAGTTTGTCTCTCCTGCTCATTTAGCCTGCTCTACTAAAAAAAAAGAAAAAAAGAAAAAGAAAAAGAAAACAAATCACTACGAATCACTAAGGAGCTTGTCCTGGATAAAGGCAGAGCTCACCCTCCTGGTTCCCTCGGTTGAGAGTTAGACCAGTGTCAACAGCTTGCTGCTAGAATTGCTTTCTTCTATCTTACTGGAACTTATGTGTTCAGACTGCCTAGAGCAAGGAGAAAGAATGGAGTATCTAAGAAAGCACAAACACAGGTTGAATTTAAGGCTGAAAGATAGATAAAGAAATCTCACTTTATGTCTCAGTCGAAATTATCAGTGAAGACTTTAGCTAAATTGAAGGAGAAAGGGACAGGCTGTGAAATTTTCATCTCAGTAAGACGAATTAGTTGACCATGTAATTGTCCTAGGACAACAAGGGATTTTTGGCGAATCACTTGGAAGGTGCATCTACAACTTTAAAATGGGACATACTAACAGGGTGTATGTCTTTAATTAACTACACTCACCTTTGTGGGTACGGACCCAGAGTAGGCAAAGGAATGAAAAAGTCAGGCTACTGCGTGATTGTGGGGTGGGTAATTGGAAATAGGAACGTTTCTTAGCCACAACAAAATCATAGTTTATTCAAAGGGACATACCCATACACATATATTTTTGTTGTTTTCATTGTGATGAAATATAAGAAAATAAGAAAAAAATCTAAAATATTTTCATAAATAGATTTTTTGAGTAGATTTATACATAGGAAAATTGGTTAATAAAAACCAACACAACATTTTTACTACTGGGCATGTTGGAATTATGAGGAAGCTTCCGTCTTCTGACTTTTATCATGGCTAAACCCAAGTGAGATGAAGCAAAAACATGAAGGATTCCTCACCCCTCAAAAAAAAAAAAAAACAAAAAACAACTTTGTCTTTGTTAGGACTGAGAAATGTTGAAAACAAAACAACACAAAAGATATTTTCTGAATAAAATGCCAATGCAGGTGGCAGCTAATAGAAAACAGACTGTTTGTGGTTACTGCTCCTCCTCACTCTAGCTGAAGTGATACCTTTAATAAAAAGGAAGCTGGTGATGAGAATAATTCTAGAACCTCAGAAAAAATAATTACTTTGAAATTAAATGCATGAATTCACTATCATTATTGACAATGAACAATTTAATCATTCTTAACTTGATTAATCATTGTTAAATATAACCTCACAGTTATATTTGGACTATCACCGAGAAAACAGAGTTACACATATTGTACCTTAGTTAAAATTATTCCCAGATCAGGACTTTGACACCTTAAGTACAAATAGTTAAAATATCCCCTTGAAGAAATTAGTATAAGGGCAGCATATTCTCACTTATGTTTTGAAACGTGATTTAAAGAATTCAAAAAAGTGTGCCACAAACCTTACACATCCAAATGTAGGTACTTATAAGTTCACAACGACTTCTAACTTAGGATTTCCGGTGGACTTAAAAGAGGGTGTGGTCAATTTGAAATCTGATCAGAGCCTTTGGCATCGACTGTCTTCTGGTATTTCTCTGCCCCTTAGATGTTTGGACTTTGGGAAGTCCCCTCTCTTTGAAGGCTTTATCCCTTTTGAGTGCAATTATTGTCTAATTCTGGACCCAGGTGAGAACACCGTCTCATTAGGGAGTAGATTGAGACTCAAACCTGCCAAGTCCATGTAGTAGTGGACGAAAACGTGGGAAAATTCAAGAAACATCCATTGTAAAAAGGCAACAACACGTGGCTGGAGGGCCAATCTTTTTAACCCCCAGGCCTCAGGCACCTTCACAAATAGGTCATTTGCACGGTTAGGACCCAACCTCTTATTTGGGAAGGGGAAGGTTGCTTTTAAAATCTGCAACCTGGCAAGAAAGTCCATTTAGCTAATGAGACAGCTTTCCCTTGAGGCAGCCACATCTGACATGCTGTAGCTTATTATAAAATTATTAATGACATGACATGTAACCATGAGGATGTGTTACTGAGGACCAATGGCCTTAGCCTTGCTGTCACAGAGCAGGATTGATGAAAACTTAGCCTTTGCACACAGAGACTGTTAGTCCAGGCCTTTGGAATTCTTTAGTCACTTCAATTTCTTTGCTGAGATGCTCCATTTCTTCATTTGTTTTAGGAGAATTCGAACTGTTCATTGGAGCATTTGAATGAAGGCTGCTCTAAATCTCTTTTCGGACAATTCTAATAGGCGACTCCTTTTGGCGTTCATTGTCAACAGTTGATGGAGTAGACTGCTCAGGCTGTGCTTTTCCTGGTTCGTGGTGTGACATCCGCTTTTTCATCATATTCTAGGAATTTTGGATGTTAGGAGACTTTGATCCCATTTAAATCTATTCTAGTAGGTAACTTAAACTTATTTTGCCCAACATTTTTTTTTTCTAAACTTTCTTTAAGTTTAGCTTATAGGTCTTGGCTTACTTTTCTAAGCTTTATATCCAGTAACAATTTAGTTTTCAGAGTACTTGCAATAACATTCTGGTATACTGTCACTCTCCTGATGGCTCTGGGTCTCTGATTTCTATCTCTGCAGGTGCCTTTGGGTGGGAGTAAAACAAATCTTGACCCTGATTTGCTTTCTGATTTGAGGGGAAGTTCAGGGAGATGCTGGCCCCGGGCTATTTTCTGCTGCAAGGCAGAGGGCCCAGGGATATCAGGCTGGCTGGCACTGCCCAAGGGCCACCTACACGACTGGAGGGTGGGACAGGTGAGGATGGATAGGTAGCTGCCCAGGCTCTGCTGAAGTTGGTGCTGCTGGCAGATTGGGTCATCACCACTCAGGATGGGGAGGGCACCTGCTTAGGCTGCTGTGGCTGGGGAGACCTGCCCGTCTGCAGGTGTGCTGAGGCATGGATCTCCCTGCCAGGCTTCTGCTGGTCCATCCCTTTCCTGCCACTTTGTCCAGAGAAAAGCCAGGTTTTTTTTTTTTTTTTTTTTTTTTTTAATTTGAGACGGTCTCACTCTGTCACCCAGACTGGAGTTCAGTGGCACCATCTCAGCTCACCGTAACCTCTGCCTCCTGGATGCAAGCTATTCTCCTGCCTCAGGCTCCCGAGTAGCTGGGATTGCAGGCATGTGCCACTACTGCCGGGCTAATTTTTGTATTTTTAGTAGAGACGGCAGTTTCATCACGCTGGCCAGGCTGGTCTCGAACTCCTGACCTCAAACGATCCACCTGCCTTGGCCTCCCAAAGTGCTGGGATTGCAGGCGTGGGCCACTGTTTGTTTTTGTTTGTTTTTCCTATTCTCTTTTGGTCTGTACCTGTTGTCAGTTCCAACTTCCAAGACTCTGGTTCCCAGTCTGGGATATAAGGAAGGTAAAGGGGAAGCTTGCAGAACTCAGCTTAGTGTCACCAAGTCCAAGGATCCCCAGACAGCCTTCCTTTTTTGCCTAACCTTTCAGAGTACTTTTATCTCTTTGAATTATTTCCAAGGACCAAGGTGGCCTCCGTGTTACCCTCTGTTTGACTAAACTTCAGATGGGCTTCTTGCGTCTAGGCCTGAACTCCCTTTCACCAGCCCTTACAGAATGCAGTTACCCTAACCACAGACGCCCTTTGACTCCCTTTCCTTGGAGCTTTTACTTCAGAAAACTGGCCATTGTCATCACCTGTTTGAGACGTAAATCTTTTAAAATGCTCCTAGGCAGTTTTGTAACTCCGGACTCTCTTTTCAAGCACCTGGGAGGGATCCCTTTGACATATAATCAGAGAAGCTAGCATCCCCACCTCCCATTCTTTGGGAGAGAGTAGAAGACCAACTTCCTGCTCTAAGTTGTGAAACCACCTCCTGCAAGAAGATAAGAGAAAATGTACTTTCCTTTGCCTAAGGCCAATTAGCAAACATAGATGGCCTCAGATACTCTCTCCACCTCCAGCTCTTGTTTCGGGGGCGGAGTCCTGACTTTTCTCTCATTGCAATAGCCTGGAATACAGCCTCCCTTAGTGGGTTACCTTGATCCATATAATATTTGCCTCTATATTCCTACTAGAGTTTCTTGCTGGGAACCCCTACCCAGCTTTTTGATTCGTATTTGGGCTCTCAAAGCCTGCACTGGTTTCTCTCTCTTCCCCCTGGCAAACTTGCTTTATAAGAACCAATGAAGATTTTGGAGTTGATGGATATGTTTATCGCCAGGATTGTTCTGATGGCTTCATGGGTGTGTAACCGCCCAAACGGTTCACCTTGCCCGCTGCCTAGACAGAACCAATTTATCACCACAGGGGAATTGCAATGGAGAAAGTGTAATTCATGCAAAGCCAGCTGTGCAAGAGACCAGAGTTTTATTATTACTCAAATCAGTCTCCCCAGGCATTCAGGGATGGCCGGTAGAGGCTTGGGAAGTGGAGAGGGTTGATTGGTCAGGTTGGAGATGGAATCAAAGTGGGTGGAAGTCAGTCGTTCTAGCTGTCTTCTGTTCCCGGGTGGGATGGCAGAACTGCTTGAGCCAGATTACAGGTCGTGGTGTCTGCTGATCCACCAAGTGCAGGGTCTGCAAAATATCTCAAACATTGATCTTAGTGGTTTTGTTTTCTGTTTTTGGAGACAGAGTTGTGCTCTTGTCACCCAGGCTGGAGTGCAGTGGTATCATCTCAGCTCACTACAACCTCCACCTCCTAGATTCAAGCAATTCTCCTGCCTCAGCCTCCTGAGTAGCTGGGATTACAGGCATGTGCCACCACACCCGGCTGATTTTTTGTATTATTAGTAGAAACGGGGTTTCACCATGTTGGCCAGACTGGTCTCAAACTCCTGATCTCAGGTGATCCACCCACCTCAGCCTCCCAAAGTGCTGGGGTTACAGGTGTTAGCCACCATGCCCGGCTTGATCTTAGGTTTTACAGTAGTGATGTTTTCCCCAGGAGCAATTTGGGGAGGTTCAGACGCTTGGAGCCAGAGGCTACATAACCCCTAAACTGTAATTTTTAATCTTATAGTGAATTTATTAGTCCCCAGGCAACAAGGGGGTCTTTTTGGGAAACAGCTGTTATCAGTTTTGTTTCAGAGTCAAACCATGAACGAATTCCCTCCCCAAGTTAGTTGGCCTATGCCCAGGAATGAACAAAGACAGCTTAAAGGTTAGAAGCAAGATAGAGCTGGTTAGGTCTGATTTCTTTCACTGTCATAATTTCCTCAGTTATAACTTTGCAAAGGCGGTTTCAGGTGTGTGCATATGTTCAACCTCATCAAACTGTACACATTAAATATGTGCATACACCTTTCCTTCTTTCTCTCTTTCCCTTTCTCCCTCTCTACCTTCCTCGCTCTTTCCTTCTCGTCTGCCTCTCTTCTCTTTTTCTTCAGGATTTCTTCTTAATTCCTTTCTTTCTTTTTCAAAAACAGTTTGGGGGTTTTCTCAAGGAAAACTTAGATGATAATGTAAGAGGCCTGTTCTGTTCCCTCTAGGTACATCTGCATTTGTAAAAGGGATCACCTGTCTCCTCTCCCTAAATGACTTATGAAACTATTTCAAGCACAGGAGGATTTGGTAAGTCCGAGGTATGAGTGTCTTTTATCTGTTTTTATTTAGGTTAATAATAAAAAGTCAAAGGTTGTCACTGCCTGTATGTTTAACAAAGATTTCACTGGGTGAGAATCGATCATTACATATTAAGACCAACATTTTTTCAATGACATATTGTTAAGGATAATATTAAAATTGCCTTCAGAATATCTTAAATTGCCACAAGAGAACAATACAGTACCTTGTCTTTATGTCTAAGGCAGGGCATTTTTTCCCCAAATCATTTGAACAGATCACTATTATTAAACTTGAACACAAACTAAATTATTTGTGCTACATTTGTGAGGCAGGTTGTCAAGAAAGCATATTGTATTTTTGAACACTGTAATCATACCCTCAACAGGTTAAAAAAATAAAATCTCACATTTTGTGAGGCTAAATGAAAAACACAGACTTGAATCTTCCATCTGTTAACGTAAATTAAAATGGGGACCAGGCCTGCAGAAACCTCAAGCAGACAAAGCCAGTTAGGCCTCCTTGTGACACCAACTTTGCTTGATATGCAAACATAAGTGAAATGAGCTATTTCTTGTAATTGCCTATTTTGAAAAACAGAACATAAGCTCAACCAACCAAAAGCAGCCAACAAACTTACAATTATATAACTAGAGACTTTCTGGTGGAATAGAACAAGTAAGGCAACTTTGAAACCAATCACACATCTTCTTTGTGTGGCTTCTTTCTTCATTCTATAAAAGCATGACCCTTAGGCTCCTTGCATGAGGGCTCCAAACCACTTCTGGCACGGAACTCCTAATTCAGGAATCGTTATTTGCTCAAATAAACTATTAAGAATTTCTCAGTTTAGTTTAGTTTACCTTTTAATATCTTTCATCATCAATAAGAAGTATATGCTTAAACTGCATGTCAAAATCATCTCTCTTTCTTGCCATGCATGTATATAGTTAGGTTTTGGGGGCCAGTAAATAATACCCTGCTTTGTCTTCCAAAGTCATGATCTCTTGAGTGATAAAGGCAGAAGTACACGTTTTGGTGTAAAAATATCTACTTTATTACCAATAGAGCTGATCGGAAAATATGACCTTGGATTTGCTGCTGAATTGACTGAATAATAAGCCTTCCCCTTTGATAGATATAGATGGATGCACCAACCCCAGGCAGTGTTGAAAAACCATATATCATAGGGCCCTCCCAAAAGGATGGACCTGGCCCTGGGAAGCTTGCTGTGTAGTGCAGAAAGCGCAGAATGGGAAAAAGTGATCTTTTCCTTTATCCCAAACACAATGATGGAACCTGAGATGCAAGTCACAGAGAGTCTGGGAAGGTTCCTCCACATGAGTGGCCAGGAATATTCTTTCTTGTTCTTTTTTTTTTTTTTTTTGAGACAGAGTTTCGCTCTTGTTACCCAGGCTGGAGTGCAATGGCGTGATCTCGGCTCACCGCAACCTCCGCCTTCTGGGTTCAGGCAATTCTCCTGCCTCAGCCTCCTGAGTAGCTGGGATTACAGGCACGCGCCACCATGCCCAGCTAATTTTTTGTATTTTTAGTAGAGACGGGATTTCACCATGTTGGCCAGGATGGTCTCGATCTCTTGACCTCGTGATCCACCTGCCTTGGCTTCCCAAAGTGCTGGGATTACAGGCTTGAGCCACTGCGCCCGGCCCTCTTTCTTGTTCTTTTCTCTCCTTCATTTTTTTCTTTTGGTAGAGACAGGGTCTCACTGTGTGGCCCAGGCTGGTCTTGAACACCTGGCCTCTAGCAATCCTCTCCCTCGGCCAATGTCCAAATGCTTCAGTGTCATAATCTGGGCCCAACCTTGCTGCCTGGCATTCTCCCTCTCTGAGGAGTCCCACTGGGCTCTGTGCCAGTGAGTCTGCTTCTTACCTTCCCTCTACATGGCTTTCTCCCTTCCATCTTCTACTGAAAAAATCCTGATCATAATTTTTAAAGTATCTATTTCATAGTGTTGTTATGGAAATGGCACACATTATATTGAATAATCATGGATTAGATGAGGTTCTTGGTGATTATTACTGGTATTATTTAGGGTGCTGTTCAGGTGTGATGCTATCCAAAAAACATTCCCTTTCTCAGCAAGTGGAGTGGATTCTCCTCTTCCCTCATCCTCTCCCAGTAGCTTGCACCTGTGTCTACCATGGAAAGGCCTTTGTTGACTGCCTTTCCCTGGTCCTTATCATTTCCTCTGTGACAAGACCATACTTTGCCCCCACCTGCACACTCACAACAGCCCAGAGTCAACAATTAATCACACATAGTGTTTGGGGGATGAAATTGCTTCCCATCGGTCAAGCTCACAAAGCCTGTATCAGATTCCCCTTTTCTGCTCACCTTAACTCCCCACGTTCCTCTCTGTCTTCCTCCTTTCCTGATATGGTTTGGCTGTGCCTCCACTCAAATCTCAACTTAAATTTTATCTCCCAGAATTCCCATGTGTTGTGGTAGGGACCCGATGGGAGGTAATTGAATCAAGGGGCTTGTGCTATTCCTGTAATAGTGATAAGTCTCATGAGATCTGATGAGTTTATCAGGGGTTTCTGCTTTTGCTTCTTCCTCATTCTCTTTTGCTGCCATCATGTAAGAAGTGCCTTTCACCCTCCACCATGATTGTGAGACCTCCCCAGCCATGTGGAACTGTAAGTCAAAACCTCCTTTTCTTCCCAGTGTCGGGTATGTTTTTATAGGCCGTGTGAAAACAGGCTAATACATATCCTTCTTCTTCTTTTTGTCCATTCTTCTCCCCCATCCTAAGTCAGCTGTGGCTGCATCTGTAAGCATGGTGAAGGCCATGGCAGAAAAAAGAGGCATTGATGTGGAAAATCCTCTATCCTCTCCTTCCAGCCACAGCTCTGAATGGAGGCAGTTTGGAGGCATGCTGGTCGCTGGCCGCTGAGGCCTGGCCCTCCACTTTCACTGTTGATCTCTCCTGTCGGCAACAACCAGTCTTTTGTAAAATCAAATGAGAGGAGGCTGAAGAAGAGCTGAGCATTGCTGGCTCCATAAGTGAGAACTTTTTATATTAAAATAATAATTCTAGTTTTAAAAGACAGAGCAGGAAGATTAAGACATATTAATGTGGTGGTAGAATACCAATAAATCCTGCTAATGCTTTCCAATACAGCAGTGAAATGTTTTTAGCCATTTTAATGGCCAGCTTATAATTAAGAAAAAGATGGGATTTCAGATCTAAAAGATAGAACATATAATTCTTTGAAAGAGTTATGGCCTTTGTCTAGGTAGATTGGTATAACAGGACATCCTCTGAGAAATTATGACCAGGAGTGGTCTTGGTTAACCAGGGAAGAACCTGTCAATGTGCTTGGGAATATCACTAACTGGCTTTAAGTAGGTAACTCCCTGCACCATCCGGTAGCGGACCTTACGGTGAGTGCAAAGTGGTTCCTGGGGCTGCTCTGGAAAAATGACAGCTCAATTTTATACCAACCTCCATTGTAAAGCCCCAGCCTTCCAAAATGAGGAATAATAGCAGGGCTTTCCATAAGAATTCCTCTGCTGTGAGTAAGAATTCAAAACCCTGTACCCCAGGAATCTGACTCTGAATGCTGGTTGTTATACTTCTTTTTTACCTCAAAGATGGAATATCTTCCATAGACCCGAGGGGTCAGGAGGACCATGAGTGAAGTGAGGAAAATCCAAAGGAGGCACAGGCTTTGGGACTTAGATAAGGGGCTCACTTATTTGTGTGTAATAGAGAGGGACTTTGTGAATCGTAAACTTAGATTTGTCATATATATAACTTAACTTTTTTAAAGAAAATTTACTTCACTTTTGAATCTGAATTTCTGTATGTTAAGTGGAAAACCTAATTTTGCTAAGCCATCCTAAATTACTTCTTGTGAAAAACTCAGTTTCTAGGGAAAAATAATAGGGTGATTCAGGATTCTCTGCCATCTTCTTCTTGCCTGACTGCCCCAGGTGGTGAGCTGAGTGTTGGGGGCAGGGGTGAGTGAGGTGCCTCCGTGTCACCCCGTGTCTGAGGGAGTGGTGTGCAGAGCCACTGCATCACCCTCTCCATACGTGGCCCCTATTAGATGAGCTTCATTTCCTCTGGTCCTTGTCATTGTTCACTGATATCTGCTGTTCCTGTCAAAGCCCCCAGCTGCGGGATTCCCCACTCCCATCCCCGCTCCTTTTCCAGCCCAGGTAGTTTTGGTTCTGCTGCTGTTCTCTTAGAGTCTCCCTTCTGTCTTACTGGGGGTACAGGACCTGCTGCCTACATTTTCCATGCCCTGGGAAGCTGGGAAGCTGGGAAGCTGTGGACTCCACCAGTTCCTTGTCAGGCTCACCCTCTTAGTTTTAGTTAAAGGTTTAGTGCTGAGGCCAAGTCAGCACCTGTGCAGACACGGCCTGCCTAAATGGCTCACATTGTCAGCACAGTATGCAGAGCCAGCAAAGTGAGAGCATTTCTACTATCAGCGTGGGAACTACGGGAGGAGGGAGACAATGGTCCGCACCCAGCGGGGGCAGATGTTAGGAACAGGAGAAGGAAAGTCAACAGCATGCATGGAACACCAACAGCGTACTTTCTTTAGATAGACACTGTGGAACTCGTCATTCAAGTTTATGAGAAATGTGTTTGCCACATTTCAGAGGAGGAAAGGGTGATTTGACTGTGTTCAGAGAGAAAAAGTTCCTTTCCCTGGGCTTCCTGGTCTTATAGGGGGAAAAGTTGAGATGCATATCTATTTCTATAGTCTCCATTATGTATTATTTTCTTTCAGCAGCTGGTATCAGCTTACTGCATCACTCTTTTCCCCATAAGCAACAGAATTATAGTTGGGAAATACTGCCTTTAAGTATATTTTATTAGAATTAGGAAGACTATTTTTGTTTGTTTGCTGAAAATAAAATGACAGAGGGCAGGAAGGGGATGAGGAAAGGGGAGGGAGAAACAGGAAGAGAAAGAAGAAAAAGGAGGAGGAGGTGAAAAGAAGGGGAGGAGAGGAAGAAAAGGAGGGAGAAGAGAAGAGAAGAAAAGGTAGAGAAGGAGTAGAAACAGGAGAAAGAAAAAGAAGAGGAGAGGAGGAGGAGGGGGAAGAGGGGAAGCATCATTCAAATTAGATGGAGAAGGATATAATTGATGGTGCATCACCCCAGGAAAGAGAAAGAGAGTGGTAGAAAAATACAGGTGAAGGATTTTACTTGCCTGGAATAAGTAACTTTTCTGCATAAACAGGAAGAGACAATTATATTTGATTCAAATGAATTTGCAGTTAGGAGAGAGGGTGTTCCAGTTTTCTATGAAGAGGCAGTTGGAGTGTGCTGGTTGCTTAAGACAGGGTTAAATTTAGGAAGAATCACTGTCAGGCTGGTATGGGGGATGAACTGGGAGGAAATAAGGACAATAATTGAATTTAACTAAGGGCCTTGAAGAAACGTGAGTATCACACTGTGTTTTTCTCTACCTTCTGCTTGGCACTCATATTTTTTCACTTATAAAATTTATGTGTTGGGTGTTTTGGTCTCTTAAGAGGGCTAAGTGAAACTTTTACAAGGCACACAGAACTGAAATATCGCAGCTGTCATAATCAGGTACTGTTTTCACCAGGAAGGATAAAAAAATAAGGGAAGCAAAAGAAAATACTAGTGAGGAATCTGTATTTTACTGAGTGCTTCCTAGGGAACATGGAAGAGTGTGTTTACTTTATAGACTCTCTGAGAATACTTCCAGGACCTCTGGGAGCATCTAATCTTCCTAACACAGCCACTTCTCCTCTTTCCGATCTTCCTCAGCCAACAGTTTTATGTCCACAGCTCCTGCCATCCTGTTCTCAAATTGCCATTAAGAACATCCTTTTCCACTACAGCTCCACGTCAGTCCCAGTGTGCCTGGCCAGAAAGGGATCTTCCCAAGATGAAAACCTCCATCCTATGAGAGCACTGAAGGGGCCACACATGACACCATCAACAAAAATTGTCTGTGACATAAAAATTCATATATTTTTACACTGGCGTTTTCTGCAAATATTCCAGAATAGGAATCTGTGTCTTGTCATGCTTACTTTTAGTCTATTATGTGATAAGAGAATTGACCTAAAATTCTTTAAAGAGGAAAAGTATCCAAAATAAAAATGAATAAATCCTGAAACCTATCTTTGAAAACACAAGTTCCCTTTGGATATATACTCAGTAATAGGATTGCTGGATTATATGGTCATTTCATTTTTAAATTTTTGAGAAACATCCATATTGTTATTCTTAATGGCTGTACTAGTTTATATGTTTATTAACAGTATATATAAGAGTTCACTTTTCTCAGCATACCTCCCAGCATTTATTATTTTTCTTAATTGCAGTAACTCTAACTAGACTGGGTAATTTATAAAGAAAAAGGTATAAAGACATACCTGAGACTGGGTAATTGATTAAAAAAAAGTAAGTCATGAGTTCCACATGACTAGGGAGGCCTAACAACCATGACAGAATGTGAAAGGCATGTCTTACATGGTGGCAGACAAGAGAGAATTGAGAGCCAGGTGAAAGTGGTTTCCCTTAAAAACATCGGATCTCATGAGACTTGTTTACTACCATGAGAACAGTGTGGGAGAAACTGTCCCCATGATTTAAGTATCTCCCACTGAGTCCCTCCCACAATATGTGAGAATTACGGGAGCTACAATTCAAGGTGAGATTTGTGTGGGGACACAGCCAAACCATTTAAGATGGAAGATGGATACTTTGCAAATATTATATTCCATCTGTAGCTTGTCTCTTCACTTTGTTGATTGTTTTCTTTGCTGTATCAATTAAAAAAAGAAAACTAAAAAAGTATTCTGGAAAATTAGGAAGGGTCAGCCAGTGAATGACGTAACAAATGAATGAATACACCAGGTTGTGCTGTCTGAAGTTTGTCCTGTAGGTGATGCACGTGCTGGGAGCCCCAAGCAGAGTCCACAGGAGAAATGGCAAGATCCTCACAGGAGGATGGGGATGATTTTAAGGGGTAGAATATTTGGGTGATGTTTATATTTGGATGTTTGAGATGGAGAAAAAGGAGTTGGGTAATGGCTTTAATTTAGGTAGGCTTGGTGAGGAGCTGTGCTGGAATTAAGGAATGGACTACAGTAACTTCGGCTGGAGAGGAGATGAGTGAGTCAAAACATGGCAGGCAGCATCAAAAACTCAGTCACTGAGATGAAGGCAAGACTGGAACAGGAGTATATTTGATTGGGAAAACCATGAATTTACTTTGGAAAATACTGACTTCCAAGTGAAAAGAATTGATACCACGGCACAGAGAACGTTGGCTTTATAATTTCAAGCAGATGACAAATGAGGTAGGTCTAAGAAGATAAAAAAGAAAATAAAAAGAAAAATTTGAGCAGCATTTAAGTTGATTCGTTCAGATAGCACAGAAAGAAACGGTGGCAAAAAGGGGATTGCAGCACCTCTACCCTTAATATTATGGGTTGGCATTATATATGGCACATTATTCAAAGAGGTTTTTACTAATTTCAATGTGTTCTACAACCCAACAGGTCAAGAATTACTAGAGAATATGTTGAAGCAGAGTAAGGGCAAGGAAAATTGTATGTAAAGAGCTCCTTTTTCCCCCAGGTAAAGTAGGAATCAAGGTTCTTTGAAAGTGAACCAGTGAAAATGCATTAAAGAGGCAGAAGAAGGTGGAAAGAATATAGAAAAGCTGTTGTGGAGAACTAGAGAGAGTCGGCTCAAGATTAATTAAAGATATCAGCAAGTATCATTGAGGACTCGCTGACTGATCCCAAAAGCAATATGTTTTTTAAAAGGTTTTGTGCAGCGACACTATGATTGGATAGGTATGTATCTTCTCTATGTGACCTCTTTTAGATATACGAGACTCATTTGTACATGTAAGTTGATTTGTTTACTAAAATTATATTATATAATTTTATAGCCCTGACTTGTATTACAGTGGTAAACTCAAATAAAGACTTTCTATTAGAATATACTTTAGAATACCTGGAAGTGTTTACATTAAAAATCCTTAAACATTGGATAAAGCAAACAATTTCTTTGAAGTAAACATTTCTTCAAGCCTACAAATGTCACTTATCAAAGCCAGCAGTATTAGAGATTTAAGCTGAAAGTAAGTAGCACACTGAAGCAAGGAAGATTTTGAAAGCCATAAAACCATAATCCTCTATTAAAATATGGGATTGCATTGCTTTGTCAAATTTGAGAGGTGTAGTTTTACTGGGAAGTCAATAAAAGCCTCAGAGGGAAGGTGACAGAGGAGAGCAAGTCAGAGTGTTCTTCATAAGTAGAGAGAAGAGGAATGCTTTGCCTGATACTGAGCACTATTATTTAGGGAGGCTTGTGAAATAAAAATAAACTAAGTGGATCCCACTTTTATCAGATACAAGTGATCTTACTATCTTTTGAAGTGTAAAATTATCTCACAATGAATGGAGTAGATATGTTGCTAATACTTTGCAACTATTTCTTGAACACCTGATATTATCCAGCTTACAGTTGATAATGAAATGCATTTATGTGGAGAATAAAGTATGCTAGAATTAGGGAGGAAATGTCTTGAGCAATAAGAAATAAATATAGAGAAGATTGTATCAGAATAGCTAAAGACCTAGTAAACAGTGAGATAAGCACTAGAAAGATTGTATATTTTCAATTTTTAAATGAAATATTGTATATATATACACATATACATGCACACATATATTTTATATTATATATATAGTGTCTGAAAGGTATCTTTAACAGAAATAAACACTTAATAAACAACTTGTCATACAATACTAAAAACAGTAAAATAAGTCTGTTTACTGACATACATATTAGAATGGCCAAAATACAGAATATGATGAAACCAAAGGCTGACAGGGATATGTAGCAATAAGAGTGCACATTCAATGCCAATGGAAATGCAAAATGGCACAGCCACTTTGGAAGGCAGTTGGCAGTTTCTTACAAAACTGAACAGAGTCTTAACATATGTATTAGTCAGGGTTGTTTAGAGGGACATAATGGAATATATATATATATACACACACACTTATATATATGTACACACACCCAGGATTAATACTTTGCATCCTTCAATCCAAAGTGTGTACATATATATGTGTGTGTGTGTGTATATATATACACATATATATATATAAAAACTCTCCCGTATATATGTGCATACACACACACACACACACACACACACACACACACACATATATAGGGGAATTTATGAAGCATTAACCCACATGATCGCCAGGTCCCACAATAGGCCATCTGCAGGCTGAGCAGCAAAGAGATCCAGTCTGAGTTCCAAAACTGAAGAACTTGGAGTCTGATGTTCGAGGGCAGGAAGCAGCCAGCACAGGAGAAAGATGTAGACTGGGAGGCTAGGTCACTCTAACCTTTTCATGTTTTTCTGCCTGCTTTATATTTGCTGGCAGCTGATTAGATGCTGCCCATCCAGATTAAGGGTGGGTCTGCCTTCCCCACCCTTCCACACTGACACAATGTGAATCTCCTTTGGCAACACCCTCACAGACACTCCCAGCATTAATACTTTGCATCCAATCAAGTTGACACTTCAATCCAATCAAGTTGACACTCAGTATTAACCATCACAAGTCCACCCATTGTCAGCTTGAACTCATACACATACATCTCCTGAGTTCATATATAATCTTCAAATAAGGACAATAATAAGGTCATAATTACACCTAACATAATACAGCTATCCTTCTTACAGCTCGAAAAGCACCAATCCCCAACTCAAATACTGTTACATTAAGTTAACAATACTTAAATGCTGATATGAAGTCAATAATCTTATGTTACATGATCAAGGAAAAAGGAAATTAAATGAAGATGTTTTCTTAGTACAAGTGTATACATGCTCAAACATGTTTTTAACAAAAGGAGGAGGACTCACTCATGACAACGCTGCAGCTGGTCACATGGTTGTAGTTAGTATTAATAACTACCTTCTTCTATTACCCATTCTGTATTTCCTTTACCTTCAGGAAGCACCTCAGTAGGTCGTGGGTTTTTTTGTTTTTTGTTTTTTCCTGGTGGAGTGACCCAAACCTTCATTCCTGAAGAGTCTATGCTGTTTGTACTCCTGCCTAGATTGGGCTGTTGTAATTTCCATTGGCCTTAATCACAGAGCCTGGTAATACTAAGAGATGCCCTAATGGGTCTCCTGTATTCCATGCATACTCTTCCTTACCTCCGTTATGGAGTAGTAGACTGAATTCATCTTGACAGTCCGGGTCAATCACCCTGGCCAACACTGTAACTCCCTTTTTAGCCTGTTGACTTAAAGGTAGGAGAAGCCTGAAGTGTCCAGGGGGCAATCTTAACTTCCAGTTTAATGGAATTGTTGTTGTGTCTCCTGGTGGCAGCATTCCTTCCTCTGGAGCTAAGACTTCTAGGCTAGCAAAACATAGCTTCTCAGAAATGGGAAGCACAAATTTTGCTAGTGGATCACTAGGGGTGATGGTGAGTGGTGCCACTATCACCCCTTAACTCCTGGACCCATGAATTTTGGCTATGGGACAATGATTCAGAGCACACATGGCCTTCTGGATAACCTTGCCCCAGTCCTGCAAGGTATTGCCACCTGGGGGGTTGTCACCTAGTTGGTGTTGTAATTATAGTTTCAAAAGGCCATTCCACTGTTCTATCAATTCAGCTGCTTCAGGATGATGAGCAACATGGTAAGACCAGTGAATTCCTTGAGCATGAGCCCACTGATGCACTTCTTTATCTGTAAAGTGAGTGCCATGGTCAGAGGCCATGCTGTGTAGAATACCATGTTGATGGATAAAGGCATTGTGTGAGTCCATGGATGGTAGTCTTGCAGAAGTATTATGTGCAGGATAGGCAAACCCATATCCAGAGTAAGTTTCTATTCCAGTGAGGACAAACCTCTTCCCTTTCCATGGTTGAAGAGGTCCGATATAATCAACCTGCCACCAGGTAGTTGGCTGACCACCCCAAGGAATGATGCCATATGGAGGGCTCAGTGTTGGTCTCTGCTGCTGGCAAATTGGGCAGTCAGCAGTGGCCATAGCTAGGTCAGCCTTGATGAGTGGAAGTCCATGTTGCTGAGCCCATGAATTACCTCCATCTCTGGCACCATGGACAGTTTGTTCATGGGCCCATTGGATGATGACAGAGGTGGCTGGGAAAGAGGCTGAGTGGTATCCACAGAACAGGTTATCCTATCCATTTGATTATTAAACTCCTCCTCTGCTAAGGTCCTCCATTGGTGAGCACTCACATGGGATACAAATATCTTCACAGTTTTTGACGACTCAGAAAGGTCCATCCACATACCTCTTCCCCATGTTTCTTTGTCACCAATTTTTCAATCATGCTTATTCTAAGTCCCTGACCATCCAGCCAAATCATTGGCTTCAGCTCATGAACCAGTATATAATCTCACATCTTGCCATTTCTCCTACTATACAAAATGCACAACCAGGTGCACTGCTCAAAGTTCTACCCATTGGGAAGATTTTCCTTCACTGCTTTTCTTCAGGGAGGATGTCCTTAAAAAAGGCGGTAGTGCTGCAGCTGTTCACTTTCAGGCGGTGCCTGCATATTGTGCAGAACCCTCTGTGAACCAGGCCCTAGTCTTGTCTTCTTTTGTCAACTGATTGGAGGGCACTCCTCATGAGGCCATCAGTGCAGGCTAGGGGAGAGAAGGCAGGGTGGCTGGAGTAGGTAATATGGGCATTTAGAGTCTTTATTCTTATTTGGTTAAAATTTCCGGAAGGACAGGGGCCAGTATTCACAGTTGCATAGCTAGTGCTTGGGGCATAATAAACACCCAATAAATATCTGTTGACTAAGAAAGATTATGTCTGTCAACCTTCTGGAATGAGAATCATATATATGTATATATGTGTGTAAATATGTATATATACATATGGATATATGCACAGACATATGTATATATGTGTATGTACTATATGTACATATGTACACAAACACATTTATACATTTGGTATAATGCTTAAAAACACTAATTAAAAATAATAGAAAATCTAAAGTAACATTGAAATTTCCAAAAAAATCTCAGGTATACTAACAAAGTAAGATCGTGGGTACCTGAAAACACACTTAACTGATATATGTATAAACAATAAACAATTTTTTAAAATAAAAATTTAGCATCCTCTGAACTACTTCTAGTGAGTATGATATGGGTGGTGGCTTGAGCATATTAAAATTAGCTGTTCTGGTTTCCCTTGTAAACCCACATGGGAGACCCGCCTTTACAGTGACTAACAACTTGGATGGTGTGCAAGTCATTTGATAAAAGTGCCATTTAGTGAACTGTGTTTGCAATTTCCTAAATGGCAGCCATGAGGCCTGAGCATAATTACAACTCCTCCCTAAATGATGGGAAAATTTCCACTAATTAGGCCTAGATGCTTTTATGTATTAATGACATTACTAAAAAAAAAAATACTTTAATTAAAGGTTAAGAGTATTTGAAGATAAAAAGGCCATCACTGAATCCAGCTGTTTGTTACTGTTTATAATAGGCTTTCTTTACATTAAATGGCAGAAGAGTAATGTGTTCATATCAGAGAATTGCATTAACATTACACTGAAATAAACAGAGGAAGAGTGGCTGCTTCCTGTTCCACATGCTGCAAATAGGTTACTGCAAAATCATTAAGCTGTGTAGCACTTCTGGCACATTTGATGCACCCTGTACACTCTAAATCAGAAGTGTTGGCAGAGTCTCCTGAGCTAAGTTGAATTCACAGAGTTAGGAACATTATCATTAAAGATCATCTTTACCTGGCCTTCAAAATATTTACTGTTTTATTTATTAAATGTATAAACTGACCATGTGAATTGCCATGCAGTTTAGATTCTAGAGGAACTTCAAGCACATGGTCATTTTCTCCTATTGGACGTTTCCTGAATGCTGGAATGGTATAGGATGCAGGGTGTGAGATCTGGACTAGAAAGGCTGAATATCGCATCTGATGAGGAAGGAACCCATAGCCAGTATTCCAGCTTTTTTCCTTTCTTGAATAGGTAAACGAAAGGAGAATCAAATGGCTGCATACATTATTAATCCATTTAAGTGGCATTCCACCCATACAATGGACATTTTTGTAATAAATGGAGAAGGCAAAATTGAAGGACAGAAAAGAGCAGTGCCGGCTACAAGGCTGCATGAATGAGATAAATATAAAGGGACACAGGAAATTATTTGGAGTTAGGAATCATCTATAATTTGATGTGGAGATGGTTATATCACTCTATGAAATGTCAAAATTCATTTTGCTATGGTTTCATCACTCCTATACTATAATGAAAGTAAAGCTGAACAATCTGAAAATCAGTGAGTTTTCTTGCAACCTTCAGAGAACTGAGGTTGCAGGGCAAACTGCCATCCCAAATTCTGGACAAACACAGAGAGTCACAGCTAAGATCAGTTTACCTGAAGCAGAAGCCACTGTTATTATAAACTGGTAGAAATACAAAAATGGCAGCCTTCAGAAATCACTGGAGGCTGAGTGTACATCATTGTGAGTGTGAGAAATTCCTCAGGGTGGTAATTTGGGGGGGGTTACCCCCTTTCATGGGTCTTATCTCAACAACCCCAGTAGGCTTTCATGAAGAGCCAAGAGAAAAAGAAAACCCTCGTGTATCTGGTGAGAGAAGAGGAATAGCAACAAGTTTTAAGTACACATGGAAGATTACTCATGACAAAGGCCTACCCTGCAAGGGAAAATACCTCACCAGGGCCTCATCAGACCTAGTAGAAGAGCAATTACCCAACTCCATCCCCACCTAGTCTTCCTGTGTGGGGAAAGAGGAGAAACTCCTGATGGTGATAGTCCAGGAACACAGGCCACTATAAGCCTGATACTTAACCATAAGATTATGGAATGGTCCTCTTCTCTTTTCTTTCTTATAATATTACTGTTGTTTCTTATAATATTGCTGTCATTCATTTCATTGTTCTGTATAATTACCTAATACATTGTCACTATTATTTGAACAAATAATTATTAGATCCATTAAGAAAAAAGAAAAAGTAAAACATGTTATTTTACCTTCATTTATCTCTTCTCCACTGCAATTGCATCATGTAGACATGAGTTTCTGACCTATGCCATAACCCTGAAGAACTCTGAATACTTCTTGCATGTTATTTCCACTGGTGATTAATTCGTTCAATTTATATTTGTCTGAGAAAGTCGCTGGTTCTCCTTCACTTCTGAAGGATAATTTCAGTGGATATAGAATTCTAGGTCATTGGGATTCTCTTTCCTTAAATACTTTGAATATTTTAGTCCACTCTCTTGGGGCATTTGTGGTTACTAATGTGAAGTTCAATGAAATTGTTATTTTTGTACCTAAGTAATGTGGCGTTGTCATTTTCTGCCTTCTTTTAAGATTTTATTTTGCCTTTGGCTTTCTTCAATTTAAATATGATATAATGAGGCATATTTGGGGGCTTATTTATACTGGTTGGTTTTCTTCCTCGATCAGTGATTATTTTGGTGTCTGCCATTAATTTTGGAATATTCTCAGGCATTAATGCTTGAGGTATTGCTTCTGCTACATTATTTCTTCTTGTGTATTTCAATTATGTATATTTCACATCTTCAAAGTTCTCGAATATTCTGTTGTTGCTGCTGCTGTTGTTCCGTTTTCTTTTGCTTTTCAGTTTGAACAGTTTCTGTTGATCTTTCTACTCAGTGATTCTTTCCCTGGCCATAGCCAGTCACTAATGAGCATATTTAAGCCACTCTTCATTTCTCCTGCAGTGTTTTTACCATTTCCTTCTCATTCTTTCTCAGAATTTGCATTTCTCTTCTTACATTATCCATCTGTTCTTGCAGGTTGCCTACTGTTTTCATTAGAACCTTTAAAGTATTAATCATAATTATTTTAAATTCCTTGTCTGGCCATTTTAAAATCTGTGCCATATGTGAATCTTATTCTGATGCTTTCTTTGTCTTTTCAGATTGTGTGTATTTGTAGTTTTTTTTAAAAATTCATTCCCTGGGACATGCTGTGTACTTTTTTGATAAAGGCTAGACATACAGTATAGGGCAATAGGAAGTGAGATAAACAATCTTTAGTGTAAGGTTTTATCATTATCTGCTAGGAGTTGCTCTGTGTTTTATGTTTACTGTTGCTAAACTGTCAGAACTGTCACTACTTCTGACTTTGTTTTTCTCCCATTTTCTCTTTAGTTTTCCTACTATCTCCCTGTGACATACAGTCTACACCTCACAGCTTTCTGGCTAAAATCCACGGCTATTTTGCTGAACTTCTGTTGTTCTGGGACCAGGGGCTCCATTGAGAAATTGCTCATTTTATGAGTGAGCCAGAAACATAAATAATGAATCTGTAACTCTTATAGTGCTAGAAAGTCAGACAGTTCTCAAAAAACAAAACAGAGCAAAACACATTGATGGAAGTATGTCGAAAGAGTGTAGGAGTTCACTGAAAGATATACGAATGGTCAAACCTGAAAAAAATTGGATTGGATTATATTGGATTGTTGGATTATAATCCAAAGTACAAAATAAATGTTGCTGATTTCATACGGATATTTTTTAAACGTCTGAATCAATTAATCGGCAGTGGAAATCACATGGACACTGTTTTCTAAGGGACGAGGAGCATAACTCCCTTTAATAAACTTAGAAAATATAGAAAAAATGCAAATAAGAAACTATCAGCCATATTCAGAGTTAGTAACTTAAAAACTGACATCCATCCATCCATCTTTTGTCTATCTACCTACCTGTCTAACCAATATCTATTTATATCTGTGTCTATACCTGTATCTACCTATCAGCTATCTATCTAAAATATCATTCAAATTTTCTCAATACTCTCAATATCTATCCTGACAGCTGTTTTGCATTTATTTCATCTGTTATTTCTGACCTCTTGGAGATGGGATATACATTTTATTTGTGTTTCTTATTGATTTTATCTAATTCATTATTAACTGTTTTTATTATGGAAATGTATCCTCTTTTCTCATTCTTATCACAAATGTATTTGTTTTAATTATTCATCTTATATTTAGCTTTCCTATTTACCAAGTCCTGTTTGTTTTCATTTTTATCTTTTTTTCAGGCTTCAGATGGATTGGTGACATGATTTCATTGTTTTGTTTATTTGTTTTTGTTGTTAAAACAATTTGGTTTGGAAGTTACACATTCTACTTATATTCCCTTGTTTGTGATTACTCTTAGATATTTAATGTGTATTTTGAATGTGAATTTTTATTGCAATTGCTAAAACGAATCATAACCTCTAGACTGCTTCTAAATAAGACAAAAATCTTAGCAATACAGGATGATAAACTAATATGCACAAAAATGTTCTGCTTTCTTACTCGGAATTTAAAAAAAATTTTCTTTTTAATAATTCTGGATATTTCCACTTCTTCCCAGTATATTTTTGTCTATAAATTTTGTTTAGCTTATTTTTAAATATGTATAGATGCAGAAAGATAAACAGGTAGAGGAATAGATAATAGGTAGATAGATAGGTAGGTAGGTAGGTAGACAGATACATAGATACATAGATAGGCAGATAAGTTCAAGCTTCTGGTGTTAAAATCCACTTCAGTCTCATTTATTCGCAATGTCCTTGCTTTTTCCTTCCTAGTTGATTTTTTTTTTAACATTTTAACTCCTTAATATGCTTTAGTTTATTTCATCGAATCTACTGTTATTTCCATGACTTTGATTTGTCTTGTGTCCTTGCTGGCTTTTCCGAAATGAAGCCCTGCAATTTTCTGTTCTGAGATAATTCTGAGTCATTATGTTTTCAAATACTGTGTCTCCTGTGTTCTCTCTACTAGATATATGTTAGTACCAATGGATTTAACCTCCATACATACAAGTTCTTTTTCAAAAATTTTAATCTACTCAAAAAAATTTTAGCTACATTCTCAACTGAATCTTCCCATTTAGTAGTTCTTGTTTCTTTTGTGTTTGGTTTTATATTCAACACATCTAATGTTGTTTTCCTAATTTTTTTATAAAAGTATTTTAAAAATATATCATTTTCCTTTAAAAATTTTATAGCCTCATTGTTTTGTATTCATGTTTCATGACCCAGTCTCTATTTCATGGGCATTATTCTCTCTGTTTATCATGGACAGTATTAAGCACACTTACTATAAAGGCTACCAAATTGCTCAATTTCCTCAAGCATACTTACTATAAAGGTTATCAAACTGCTCAGTTCCCTCTTTTTCCTCACTTCCTTGTATCCATTTGTTGAACATGCTGCTGTGTCTCTCACTGTGTCGGACTGGTCTTATACTCAGTGATTCTTGGTTTGAGATCATAGTGTGGGTGAGTCACAATTTCTCTCCTGATGTGGAGTGTGAGGTTAATTGTGGATGCTTTAGTAATGACCTCAGCACTGGGTTTCTAGCACAGCTCTGGTCCAAGTCTTTCATGGTCTGCTTGTTTAGGGACTTTTTTCATGTGTGACCAATGTGGTTTCAAGCTTCTACCTGATGTGATGCCCTTCTCTGGGACCTGGTTACAACCCATGCCATCTCTAAGAATGTCCATGGTATCATTCTTGGACATGACCATGGGTTGTATCTCAGCTGGGTTCTGGGGGCAAGGATGTATGAGAGATTCCTGGGCCCTGGTGTGGCCAGACAGCACGTCTAGAGTCTCAACTCTGCACAGTGTAGGACCCTAGGCCACAGCTTCACATATGCTGCAAATCCTCATCCCCAGTTCTATGTGTGCACACAACTTTCTCCTTATCCTCACTAGAAAATATTGGTTCCTACTATGGGTGTTGTTTTCTTGCTTTCAGGGATATTTCTCTATTTCTGACTGATGAATATTCTCCATTTCTAACTGATGAATATTTTAAATAATTGATTACATTTATTTATTACTTTTTAAGAAAGTAATTTATTACATTTACTGTATTTAAAGCAGAAACATTAAGTTTTAATGTGTGCTCAGCCAAATTGGGCATTGATTTTTATAGGTATTTTCTTGGTCTTTGTTATGATACAAACATACTTAAAATGATTATCATTACAATCTTTTTCTGGAACTTCTGGGAAAAGTTGTTGATATTTCTTTCTGCCATAACACATACAAAATGGCCTAAAAATTAAGTATTTGTATTATACAACTGCTTCTGTCCTGGTTCATTAAAAATAAAATAAATAGACATCTCAAGATATTTTTCAGGTAAAGAATACATTGGTTATTCCAATAATTAACTTTTATTCAAAAGAAATTTCTACTCCTAATGAAAAAAATGAATAAAATTCAAATAAGGTTAATCTTATCACTTCAGTTTGTGTTTTATATTTCCTATTTGTTCGTGGAGCAAATTCTAGGTTGAATTTTTGTTTCAATTATAGTTTCATCAACAAAATGCTGATGGGTGAGATTTCTTGGGCATATTCAATAAATCATCTCAACTATCACTTCTTTTTATATTTCTGTATATGCTGCTCTTTCCATTCAAAACATCTATGAAAACATCACAGTCTACTGAAGACACTAAGAGAACATTGGTAGAGCTCAGTATATTTGCTTTTAGTAGTTGTGGCTTGATGCTTACATGAAATATGGCTAATATATTCTTCCTCACCTTTCCACACAACATGTGCTGCATTCATTTCCTCTACTTCTTGATCCTTATCTGTAAGAGATACGTCAATGAGAACTAAGGTGAAATATATACTTTGACATTTTTTATGGCACATCATTGTGCCATACAGTGTATTGATCCCTAAGTTTGCTTCAGTTCTGAACTGTGTTTTACTTTCTTTGAGTTTACAAAATCACATACTTTTATTGTTTGAATTTGCACCTCTCTACATCTCATTCACACACAAGACCTTTGTGCACTGAACTTAGTAGGGTTAAAAATTAGAGGTGAAGGCTGAGAGTGATGACTCACACCTGTAATCCCAGCATTTTGGGAGGCTGAGGCGACAGATCACATGAGGCCAGGAGTTTGGGACTAGCCTCGCCAACATGGCCAAACCCTACCTCTACTAAAAATACAAAAATTAGCCAGATGCTGTAGTGGGCTCCTGTAATCCCAGCTACTCTGAAGGCTGAGACAGGAGAATCTCTTGAACCTGGGAGGCAGAGGTTGCAGTGAGCTGAGATGCGCCACTGCACTCCACCCTGGGCTACAGAGGAAGACTCCCTCTAAAAATAAAACAAAAGAAAAAGAATAAAACAAAGCTGACTTGGAGGTTAGCACAAATAAATAGATGGCTACTTATTTTCTCCACTTGCCTTTTGCACACCGTTTAGTTCATTCCTTTAGAAATTCTCAATAAAAATATTTACTTCATTGATAACTTATTAGTTTATTTTTTAAGAATAACAAATGTAACAGCAGCCATTCAACATGTATTTAGAATAAAAATATTTGTGTAGTTTAGATGATATAAATTAAAAGTCTTAGCAGCAATTCCTAAAACCTAGGCACATATACAAAGGCATGATAAATCATTACCCACTCTTGTTAATGGAATTTATAGTAAGACTTACTCCAAGAAGTTAGAAAGTTAGATTGCCTTAGGGTGAAATTTTAAAATCAATGCATAATGAATCAGAGTAGAGGTATGAAAAATCCTTTAAAATGAGAAAAAATAGTTTCTATAAATATAAAGATGGGCTTGTAACTTAAGTATATTAGCATATCTAAGTTAGAAAGTGTCAATTCAAAGGCCATTCAATCATCCTTGACAACTGAAAAAGAGAGGACCACTTTCAATTTTCCAAGGAGCGAGAATTGGAGTGAATGGACCTACGGTGTGCTCCAACCTCTTGGTAAAACAGTTTCTACTTTGCAACGTCTGTATCTATTTTGATATAATTAAATATTGTACTCTAATTCCTCTTGTTGATTCTGAGCTCACCCAGATTATCAGCTTCCCCTCTCTGTCTCTTTAGGTAAAATCACAGGCAGTGATATTTCTAAGCCAGTAGTAATTGTGCCACTTGGCATATAAATTAATCAGTGCTTCCTTTTATTCAAACTTGAGCTTGAGTGAATTTACTCTTGGTTCGTTGGATAAGTCACTTTTCTGAGCCTGAAATAAAGAGGGCTCAGTTTTCAAACGGAGCAAATTTACTAAGATATCATCTAGCACTGAATGGGGCATCCAGAGAAATAGACTACAGCTTTTGTCCTAGCCTTCCCGTGCCCTCAGCAACTTTTTCGACACTGTCATCCAAAGCAAGGCATAACTCTCCATAGAAAATTGCTAATAGGTCAGTGTGAGAAGTACCGAGCATGAGAATTTGGCAGAATGTCTATTTCTTCAAATAGAATTATCTTAAAATTAGACTTTTTTTCCCCAAAACTTTTGGATCTAAACAGTTTTAACTTTAGAGATAAAATTATTTATCCTATTTAATAAAGGAAAATATGTGACCTGGTGTTTCATCAAATAATAGGGCAAGTTTTAAGATATATCAAAGCTTTGAGGAGAAATCTGATTTAAAATGGAGGGCGATTTCTATCATAATAACATTAACATCATTTACTTCTCTAATGACTGAGAAGAACGAATTGATGTTTTCATTCATAAGTTGACACAGGCTAGTAAAACACCATGAACCATTTGGGATAGAAGATTGTGAGGAATAATAATAGGAGCATTACATAATGGTAAGGGTCAATTTTCTGAAAACAGATAACCATTCTAAATGATTTTATATCAAACAAGTTACTATCAAAATACATATGGCAAAACCTGATAGGACAGTAAGAAGTAGACAAATACACTTTTGTAGTTGAAGTGTTTAAGACTTCTCTGTTATTAATTGAAAGATCAAGAAGGTAGAAAATCAGTAGGGATGGGAATAACCTGAACAGGCTATCAGTTAACTTGATCTAATTTACATTTATGGATACTTGAAACCACAGCAGAATACACATTCTTCCCAAGTTAACAAGGAACATCCACCAACATAAACTATATTCAGTGCCATAAACTGTGATTAACAAAATTAAAAGAATAGAAACAACATAAAGTATGTTATCAGGCTACAATAAAATTAAAGTAGAATTCAATAGCAGAAAGATAATTAAACAAATCTCTAAATATTGGAAAATTAAACAACACACTTCTCATAGCACATGGATCAAAAAAGTATCAAGAAGAAATGAAAAATGTTGTACTATGTTAAAAGAAAAATATTTTCACTTTTCAATTATTTTTCAATGTATTTTAATTTTATAGTTAAAAAAATCTTTGAAATATCAAATTTCAATGAAAGTTGAAGGATGTAGTAAAGCAATACTTATAGAGAAATTTATAGTACAATGTATATATTAGAAAAGAAAAAAGTCTAAAATCAATAACTTAAGTGTTTTCCTTTGGAAACCAGAGACAGAAGAGCTAATTAAGCCTAAAGCAAGCAGAAGAAATGTAGCAGCAAAAATTAGTGCAGAAATCAACGAAACAGAAAAAAATGGAAAGCAATAAAAAAATCAACATTTAAAAAAATTAATAAAGTTGATAAACCTCTAGACAGACTAAGCAAAAACAAAAAAAGGAAGAAAGAAAAGAAAAAGAAGAAAAGGAAAGAGAAAGATAAAACACACATATAAATTCCTGATACCAGACATAAAAGAAGGGTCATCACCACTGATCCTGTGAACAATAGAAGGACAATAAAGGACTAGTATTCTATTCCCACATATTTATAATTTAGATGAAATGGCCAGTTCCTTGAAATACAAAAACTATCCAAACTCATACGAGGAAAAATAGATAACTGAATATCCCTACCTATTCAAAACTTTGTGTTAATAACTAGTGACCTTTTGAAATAGAAAGTACCAGCTCCAGATGGCTATACATGGTAATTCTACCACTCATTTTTATAACAATTTCATTGAGATATAATGTACAGACTACATAATTCACCCTTTTAAGGTGTACAATTCAACTATTGTTTCTTCTATTCATAGAGCTGTACAGTTCTCACTACAATCAATTTTGCAGTATTTTCATCACCCACAAAGAAACTCTGTATCATTAGCAGTCCTTCTTCTTATCCCTCTAAATTTCCAGTTCTAGACAACCACTAATCTACTTTCTGTATCTATATATGTGCCTGTTTTGAACATTTCATTTAAATAATATCACTCAACATATATTTTGACTTGCTTCTTTCACACAGCATAATGTTTTCAGGATGATCCAATTGCAAAATGCATCAGTACTTCAATCTACTTACTGCCAAATAATATTTCATTGTATGAATGTACAACATCTGGGTTGTTTCCACTTTTTGATTAATATTAATAATGCTGATATAAGCCTTCATGCACTGTTTTTGGTGCAGGCATATATTTTGCCTCCTTTCTGGTATAGACTTAGTAGTGAAATTCCTGAGTCAAATATTAACTCTATGCTTAACTTATTGAGGAACCACCAGTTTTCCAAAGTTCTTCCACCATTTTACATTCCCACCAGAAATTTATGAGACTCCCAATTTTTTAATGCCCCAACAAACAATTATTTTTGTCATTTTTCTTGCAGTCATCCTATTGGGTATGCAGTAGTATCTTATTTTGGCTTTTATTTCCATTTATGAAGGCTAATGGTATTAAGCATTGTTTCCTGTTATTGTGATTTGTATGTCTTCTTTAGATAAATGCCCATTTAGATGCTTTGCTCATTTTTATTTGGATTATTTATATTTTTATTGTGCTGGTGACGTTCTTTACACATCCTAAGTACAAGTCCCTTATAATGCATATAATCATGTATATATATATATATATATAGTTCTGTGGGTTATCTTTTTACTTTCTTGATGGTATCCTGTGAGCAAAGGAATTTTTAATGTGAAAAAGGTAAATTCATCTAATTTTTGTCTTACGTCGCTAGTACTTTCGCTGCCTTATCTGAGGGGGTTTGGCATAACTAAGGTCACAGAGTTACTCAGATGTTTTCTTCTAAGTTTGTATAATTGTAGTTCTTACATTTAAGTTTGCATTCATTTTGAGTTAAAGTTTGTGTTTAGTGTTTTGTGTGAGGAAGGTGCCAAACTTCGTTATTTTGCTTATAAATATTCTGATATCCCAGCACGATTTTTACACCCCTGGATTGTTTTGTGACCATTGTTAAATGTGAATTGACTGTAAATGTGAGGATTTGTTTCTAGACTTTCATTTCCATTCATTGATCTATATATTTACCCCATATCATTATCTCAGTCGATTACCATGGTTTTGTACTAAGTTTTAAGATCAAGAAAAATGTGCCCTCCAAATTTGTTCTTCTTTTTCAAAATTGTTTTGACTGTTATTGGTCAGCTTGAATTTCCATATGAATTTTAATAGTTCCTTGTTGATTTTGACAAGTTAATCAGCTGCCTTTTGATAGAGATTGAATTGTAACTGTGCGTCCATTTGGCAGACATTGTTATGCTAACAATATGAAGTTTCCAATTCATCAAAATGGAGTGTCTTAACACTTATTTAGGTCTTCTTTATTTTCTTTCGATAATATTTTGCAGTTTCACATGGTGTTTTAATTCTTCAGTTAAATTTATTTCTAATTATGTTATTCATTTGGATACTATTATAAATTGACTTTTAAAAAAATTCATTTTTGGATGATTCATTACAAGTGTACAGAAATACAATTGGCTTTTGTATATTGACCTTGCACCCTGGAACCTTGATGAATTTTTTTATTAATTCTAGTAAACTTTGGATGTCTTAGGAATTTTTAATATACAAGATTATGTCATCTTCAAATAGAGTTGTTTTATCTCTTTCTTTCCAACCTGGATGCCATTTATTGCATTTGATGTCTTAATTGCCCTGGGTAGAATTTCACTGCAATGTTGAATAGGCATGGTGATAGTGGCCATTCTTGTCTAATATCTGGCAAAGTCAGAAGCATTTGTTTGATTAGCACCAACTGTGATGTTTGCTGTAGGTTTACTGTACATGCGCTTTGTCAGGTTGATAAGGTATCCTTCTATTTCTAATTTTTCAATTTGTTTATCATGAAGTATTGTGGGACTTTTAAAAAATTCTTTTTATCCTTTAATTGTGATAATAATCTTTTTAACCATTTTTCTGACAATAGGTGTATTATATTAATTAATTTTCAGTTGTTAAGCAACCCTTCCATGCTTTGGATAAATCCCAGTTGATCATAGAGTATGATCATTTTCATATGGTGATGAATCTGGTTTTCTAATATTTCACTGAGGATTTTTGTGTCTTCATAAAAGATTTTGATCAGTTGTTTACTTATGATGTCTTCTGCGTTTTGTGTCAGGGAAATAGATGCCTTATATAATGTGTTGGAAAGTCTTCCTTCCTCTTGTATATTTTTTTGGAGGAGTTTGAGAGGAGTTGATATTAATATCTTTAAAGGTTTGGCAGAATTCACCTGTTAAGCCATCTGTGCTGTATGATCTCACTTTTATGTGGAATCTAAAAAAGTTAAACTCATAGAAGCAGAGAGTGAAACAGTGGGTCTTTTCTGTATGGGAACTTTCAAAATTACTAATGCAAATTATTGTTTTAAATAAATTCATTCTTAATTTTAATAATTAGTGTCTTCCCCCCAACTTTTTCCTTCTTTTGTTTTGAGTTTAATTTGCTCTTTGTTTTCCATTGCCTTAAGGTAGAAGATTAAATAGTTGATTTTAGATCTTTCTTTTTTAAAAAAGCAATAGGCATTTATAGCTATACATTTCTCTTTAAATATTACTTTAGCTTAATTTGGAATATTTTGGTGTTTTATGTCTTCATTTTAATTCATGTAAAACTTTTTTCTAATTTCTCTTGTTATTTTTGCCTGATCTATCGGATATTTAGGAGTATGACATTTACTATCATCTTGTCACTTTTAAAGTAAGCTTTTGTCGCTGATTTTTAATTTTATTTCACTGTGGTAAAATAAAATACATGCTTGTTGTTTTTTAATTTATTGAGGCTTGTTTTAACTGTGAGGATATAGTGAGGTTCCTGGGAGTAAAACCCACAAAAGTATGGGAGTCAGCTAAGAATGGGCCTCCAGTACTTCCTCACCCCTCTGCCTGTCCACTCCAGCAGCAAAGTGTCATTATTACCATTTACTTGTCTCTACCAACATACGACTCTAGTAACTTCTGCTCCAGGAAATCTGATTTCAGTTACAATCTTCTGTATTCACATATTTCTCGATTTCAGGGTCTGTTTGTTCTGTGATCTTGAATCTTTGATAGGTCCAAGGAAGCCATCGATTTTCAGTTTACTCGGCTGTTTTTTTGTTTTGTTTTGTTTTGTTTTGTTTTATGTGAGGATGGGAGGCTGTCAATATCCCTAACATGTTGAAGTTCAATCCAGGAACCATCCTCCAAACCCCTGACTTCCTAACGATGATGGCAAGCTGTCACATCCACGGTTGAAACTGATCAATTTTGCCGTTTCTCAGATTTGTCTACCTTGTGCCACCCTCAGAGGCTTTCCTTTACTCTAGGAAACAACGCAAAATTATGCGGCCCCTTTGAACACCCCCTACTCCACCAACTTTCTGCCCTCATTTCTCCATAACTTATCTTTGAAATTCTCTCTCAAATCTAGAGTTTATTTTTCAGAAATACTAGCAATAGCCCTATCACCATCTCAACACTTTAATTCTCACACATTTATTCACATCTTTCTTATTATCCCACCTGAGATATTAAATGACTGATAAAAGCCTAGCTTCTTCTGTACATTATTCTTCTAATTGTAGAAGGTCTGGAGCTCTCTGCATTGTCTGGTAGATTAAGTAGGAAAGTCCTGCCTGTGGTCCGTGCGTCTATTAATTAGCTGCTTAAGTTTTATTTTCTCCATTGGGCTACTTTCCCAGGAATTTCCATACTGTACTAGTTCTTAGAAGGGATTATAACCGTTGATCAGATCTTTCAATTGATAGCTCTGGATTAAATGAGGCAACTGAGGTTAATTTAATTAATCAATTCATTCAAATTGTATGCCCTAAATTATCTTACAGATGTATTGTTATGCATTTGATAGAGCTTGTATTTTGACAGTAAAGCTATAACTTTTTGACTCAAGAGCCAAATCATATAATAATCAAGTAAAATTATGTTTCATTAATATCTGGGATATGAAATTTGGTTTTAAAAATAGGGCTCTCTTTTAGAAACCTTCAAGAAAAAAATCTGTCATTAGGCCTCAAAATACAAGAAATCCTTAGAAGTTTAGAAAAATTAAAAATAACAAAAACAGAAAAAAATAGAAAATGTCTATAATAGAAATATTGTTAAGTGGAAAATTTTTCAGTGGCAGAATTAACCTTTGATTTAACTGAGATAGAGTCAATGGGTAAGAGAAACCACTCAGCAACCTGCAGGTGTTCCTAAGAGTAAAGGGTATCAGTGTTATTGTTTTATAGTAGGAAATTATAGTGTCTCTCATTGTGGTCACTCATATAGGTTATGCAGTAGAGGGGCTGAACTACTTACAGAGTGGCTCCTGGTCCCCAAAACACCAACGTCCCACGAAGTTTCAGATGAAAGTTGTAGTGCACTTTAGCTTCAAGATTAGCCTGAGACTGGCACAGTGTCTCTTGTTCTACCTGCAATTCATTAACCCAAGTAGCTGACCAGCCCAGAATCTCTACAGGAAGAACTACACCAGGGTGTGAATAGTGGAAACTCCAGTTTAATGCAGGGAGTCTCTGAAGTCTAGATGCCAAAGAGGGATGCATTAAGTAGTCTCAACTTATTTGAATGCTGCCAGTAACTTTCCCGTACACTTTAGTATAAATGTGTCTCTTGTCTCTGCAATTTATATAAGCCAGTGATTATTTAAATATATTAATATATAGAAGTCTGTGACTTTGAACTTCCAAAGTAGAATTAATTAATGTCTGGCTAACTCTAAGAAAAAAGGTTTATTGTTTTTTTTTCTTAGAAGAGAATATCATGCTATTTTGCTTCACTTTTTGTTTATTAAACAAAGAAAAAATCAAAATAGGTATTTATGGCTGTGGCTATGAGATGTCAAAAAAGAAACAACATCATCCTGGAAGCTAAAATGTATATTCTTTCCCCAGGTGTGATATTTCACAGGTAATTTAATACAGTTGACCAGTGAACTACATGAGAGTCAGGGCACTGATGCTCTGCACTGTTGAAAATTTATGTGTGTATCTTTTGACTCTTCCAGAAATTAACTACTGTTGACCGGAAGCTTTACTGATAACATAAACGGTCAATTAACACAGATTTTCTATAAGTATTATACACTATATTTTTATAATAAAGTAAGCTAGGAAACAGAAATATAAGGAACAGAAATATATTTACTATTCATTAAGTGGAGGCGAATTCTTATAAAGGTCTTCATCTTTGTTGTCTTCACATTGAGTAGGCTGAGGAGGAGAAGGAAGAGGACAGGTTGGTCTTGCCATCTCAGGAGTAGCAAAGGCAGAAGAAATCTACCCCATATAAGTGGACTTGTAGTTCAAACTTGTGTTATTTAAGGGTCAACTGTATTTTGGGTCCTTGGTTTTTTCCAACCATGAGAGGGTATTGGATTTAGTTTGAACGTTACTTCATCTTTGAAGCTTTATGCTTGATTTTACCTAATAATGAACTTACAGAGTAAAGAGGGACCTCCAGGTGTCCCTCATCATCTAACTTATAAGTACAAACATCTAGCTAAGATATCTCACATGTTCTTGTGATCATAATATTCAAGATACTGAGATGCCTAGGAGGAAATAAGATATTTATTTATTTATTTTCTCATTTTAAGTTTACAAATTTCCTTAGGACCCCAATCTTTCTTTTTTTTTTTTTTGGTCCCTCGGGAACGAGCTAGCCAACAGCGTCCGGGAAGAAGGACCCCAGTCTTTCTTCAGCCTACTGGCACTAACCCAGTTACACACACACGTGCATACGCATACAGAGATGTGTCATCTCTATGTGATAGAGGTCATCATCAGATTGTCCTTTTCATTTTCTCATCAGATTATTATTGAGAATAAGCTTGTACATCATTCCTGATTTTGGCTTTGTGGTGAACATATATTCATTTGTGGCCTGTGCTTTTTCATTAGAGTCTTTTTAAATCAGAAAAGTTTTTTTTTTGTCAATCTGGGGCATAATATGGTAAAATGATCAAACTATAAGCTGCTAGAACCAGGAAGTATGAATGATCATGTTTGATTCAGAAAATGTCCTGAATTTCTTGTTTTCTACACCAGAGGGAACTTTAACTAGATAAAGCTCAGCATAGCAGTTGAACATTCTCACCAAAATCCATGTGCTCTACAACCACTTCTATAGTTGTAGAACTTAAGGACACACAAATTGGAGATGTTACATGCAAATGACTGAACTATAAACAGTGGCATGCTGCCAGTACATATTATAATGAGAGCAAGCTGACCTGCAGAAGAAAATTGACCCTATCTTTGCAACTAAGAAAACTAAGACACTACAAATATGGGAAGACTTAAAACTTAAAAGTATGAAATTTGAATAACAATAGACTGAGAAACATAATTTTGTGCAATTCATACCAACAGTCCTAGTCTGTGGAAAAGATTGATTCAATACAGATGGCTCATGATTCAAATAGCATCAGTCACTGAAAAGGGACTAGAATGTTATAAAAAGGAGAATGTTATAAAACAGCTGAGCCCAAAGAATTCTCATTTGGTTTTGTCTGGCAAATGATCTCACTGATTTCTTAGTTCAGGGAGGATGGATGCTAAAGTCAGAATAAGACTAAATCTTCCTTTTAGATCCATCCATGCATAATTTTGACCCAACCTCTAATAATATGCATATGATTCTTGCTTGGGTGATGATCATTCTTTATTCATAGGTGTCTTTTTTATTAAAAAAGGAGTCATTAAAAGGCAGATACCTAACAAGGTGACCACCAATGTATAACTGATATTAATGTTTGTCCCCAGAATTTATAAGCTAAGATTTTAATAAAGTGAACTCCATTCCGACTGCATCACATGTTTCATTGGCTCTGTATTTCTAAGTTAGTAAATGATCTGCAATGTTCAAAACCACATTCATTTGTTTAAAGAGTACTGTGTCTTTACAGTGCACCTTCTGAAGTTCTTGTTAACATGCAGAACTTCTAAGATACAAACTAGCAATTGGGAATGACTGTTACAAGTTTTTGTTCCATCTGTGGAATAAAAATATAATTAGTTTATAAACCAAAATTTTTCTTTCATTCAAACCTTTTTATATAATCTATAGACATTTATTGCATACCAGTATTATTGGACATTATGCTAGCCATAGTAAATGAGAGGATATTAGATAATTTTCAGTTATCTCTGCTAAATCAGTACAAGTGAAAAATAAAATACAGATTATTAGCAGTGTGTAACAGCAGAAATTTAGATAAAACATCTTCTCAAGGGTTTTCGTTTTTGCCACTGTTAGGTCAGTTTTGGTTCAAAAATGGGTGGCAAAGATGAGTAAAACTAATGCACACACACAGACTCTTGGATTTGGGGCCAGATGAGTGAATGTGCAGCACTTGTGTTCCCTCTGTTTAGAAAATGCTTTGTCAGTAAAGCAACTTGACAATGCCTCTTGAAGGAAAAATGATTACAGAGGGTTTCATCTGGATCGTGACTAGTCTTAAATGAACTATGTATGTGGAAATCACAATACTCTTTAAGACCTGAATGATTTTAATGTAAAATTTAAAATTGATTCTTGAATTATTAACTAGGACATTTTTGTCAAACCAATTATTAATTGTTTATAAATACATTATTGTAGATAGTACTATTTTCCAATATCATAGTCCTGAAAGAGGATTTCCAAAGAAAAGTGATGAGCTCAGATCTTTTTTATATAAAAATTACAGATAAAATATTAGCTATTGATAAGCTATGAAAGATTTTAAACTTCCCAAAGAGGCTACAGAAAGTTCTTTACAAATGATGCCAATTTAAAAGAGATTTCAGTTCCATTAGTTTGCGTGTCTATCTATAGGGCAACATGCTGAGGTTTGGATACAATGCAAAAGAAAGTGATATTTATTTACCTACTATAGAGTAAAGAAACATATAATTGTTTTTACATTCATATAAGGAAAAGGTTATTTACAACAAAGTTCTTGGCACATTTCTAAAAATTGGAAAATTTACTGAGTTTCTAGGTGCTAAGGATCATTGCTAAGTTTATATACTAAGTTCTGTTATAAGGAATTGCAGAAAAAACTGATAATAATGACAACATATTCTGAGAAAACTGGAAAAATTGCTCAGACCCAATTTCCTGATGAAAAGACTGACTTTTTAACAGTTCTGAAAATTGTTTTCCTTTTCACCTGTTGGTCTAGCTAATTGTACATATCCATATTTCATTAGTGCCAGATTGCAAAACCCTTGTCAACAAGATTATAACAAAGTTGTAAATGTGGGAAAAGAAGAACACACATTTCCTTCCATAAGGTATATATCTATATACATGCAGGATTTTAGGGATTTGTTACCACTTGCCAAGGAGCTTGGTAATAATGGAATATCAAAAGATGAGACAAGGTCATTAGAACAGGAGATATCAGAGTTATCACCGGGAGGTGAAGACTGCAGAAAGTAAAAATGCAGTTTTGTTTGTTTTCTTCATTAGCTGCCCCTCCTCCCTCTAACACACACTCTCAGTTACACTTTTACGGAGAGATAAAGGAAAGTATTAAGATGGGCAGTAAGAGTAGTTGGAGGGTGCTGTAGAGGGGAGGTTGGGACGGTTAATGGGTACAAAAATTGTGAAGAATGAGTAAGACCTACTCTTTGGTAGCACAACAGGGTGACTGCAGTCAATAATAATATAATCATATATTTTAAAATAATATATAAATAAATAATAATAAAAAGAGCATAACTGGCTTGTCTGTAACACAAAGGATAAATGCTTGAGGGATGGATACCCCATTACATATTGAGTGTCCGTCTCAAATGTTTCATGTACCCCATAATGGTATATAACTGCAAAAGTTTAAAAAAAATTAAAAATAAGTATATAATAAATACACATTTTATTGCTACCCCAAACCCACTTCCCATGCTTCCTGGTGACAAAACTCCCAATTTCCCTTGGCAACCAACCCTCCCCACATTTGTTCATGTCATTTGGGGTTATTCTAATGTAAAGCAATCAGATTATCTCATTTTCACTGCCACCACAATTGATTCTGGAGAGGTTGTTATGATTTGAATATATGTGTACCTCCTAAATTCCTGTTGGAACTTAAGCCCCAAGGTGATGGTATCATAGGGTGCGGGTTTTGGGAAATGATTAAGTCAGGAGGCTCCACCTTCATGAATGGATTAGTGCCTTGTGAAAGAGGCTGGAAGGAGAACCCTAGTGACTTTGCCCCTTTTCCCTTCCACCTTCTGCCATATGAGGACGCAACAAAAAGGCCCGAACCACACGCTTGATCTGGGGCCTGGATTTTGGACTTCTGAGCCTCCAGAATTGTAAGACATAAATTTCTGTTTTTTATACATTACCAAGTCTAAGGTATTCTGTTATTGCAGCAGATACAGACTAAGACATTGATCTTTACCAAGTAAGGCCACTGTGAGGCTCTGAAGAGACACCCTGGTGGGAGAGTCCAAAATAGCAAAGAACATTTAAATCCCCAAATGAAGCACACACAAGAAAGCCAGGTGATGATATGGATTCTGAGGGTGTGAATCCTGGATCCAGCTATGCTTGACAAGATGGTCATCTTTCCAGTGGTGACAGTCAATAAATAACCTTCAAGTTTCACATAAATTTTATTTGCTATTTCTGCCGCATACAAATGAATTATTTCCCAAACACCTTTGTAGATGTTTTGCTATTTTCCCATAATCTAGCATGCCCCAAGATGTATTGTTCTGGTCAGAAAAAAAAAAGACACAGTTAAGTTTTTGCTTTCCTTACCCAATCAAATTGTTTAGCTAACTCAGCTGGAGTTACACTTTTAAAATTCCATCTAAAGTGTTAATGGTTCTAAGAACAATGCATGTAGGCAATATCCAATTTATATGTATATAATTTCAACAGGTGCTTAGAGATACTACAGAATTGATTAAGATGGCTTGATTTGATTTGAATAAAGAAATGTTTGGTCTCTGGCTGGGCACTATGGCTCACACCTGTAATCCCAGCACTTCGGGAGGCCGAGGTGGGCGGATCACGAGATCAGAAGATTGAGACCATCCTGGTCAACATGGTGAAACCTCGTCTCTACTGAAAATACAAAAATTAGCTGGTGATGCACTCATGTAATCTCAGCTACTCTGGAGACTGAGGCAGGAGAATCACTTGAACCTGGGAAGCAGAGGTTGCAGTGAACCCAGATTGCCCCCCTGCACTACAGCCTGGCAACAGAGCGAGCCTCTGTCTCAAAAAAAAAAAAAAAAGAAGTGTTGTCCTTAGAAGTCTTCCTTTATGTCTTTTTTCCTATGTCTATATATAGATAGAGTAATTCCTGCCAAACATTTTGTTAATGTAGCCTTGGACATGGAGAGTTACTAAAAACAGGAAAAATGGAATATTATTTACTTTCATTTTAGGAAAGAGGAATTATGTGCCTGACTACCTCTCTGTGCTATAAATTTACTGGTCATCAGAAAAGTAACACTGTATTAATCACCAATGTATAATCATTTAGTAGCTTATACTGACATGTGATTTGGATATTTAATGAGATTTGAAAAGAAACAAAATTCTTTTTTGTAGCTCCCCACATATATCCAGTAACCTAAGCCTGACATATGCAATAGGCTGAAATGCTACATGCTCATATCATGAGTATAGTTGCCAAAGTGTCTTTTGCTCAGTGCCTGTGACAGAGTAGGTTCTGCATGTCCATTCACTCGGTCAGTCTGAGTTCCACACTTCTGTATGAGAGGAATTTCAAGACTACATATTATTCATGATCTCCCCACATGCAAAATAAATGTTTTTGCAATGTACAGAATATCTGTGCTTTCAACACTATGTAAAGCATAAAACAAGAAAAATCAACACTAAATTATTTCAATCTATTATAAATTAACATTTTAATGGTTTTTTATTATTAAGAATTTGATAAATTATGTAGGAAGGCTAAGATAAATTAGCTATAGGAAGCTCATTTGAAGGTGCTGAAATTCCACTTAGAACTAATTTGCTAATTAGTCCAGGAATAGGCTGTGTTGACAATGCTCATATTTCATGGGTGTATTCTCCACACTTCTCATAATTCTTGTGACTGTGAGATTGATTAATAAGTATTTTATCAGAACTGTTTCTTTCAAGTATGATGTAACCTTGTTGTACATCTTTAATTCCTGCCAAACTCCATTTAAGAAAAATAGTAAACTTGTCTTTGTATCAACAAATGGCCCTTTCATTGTTACCTCCATTACCCATTACCCTGAGACAAAGAAAATACTGTTCAGTTATATGTTCCCTGATTTTTCAGAAATTCGACTTTGACTGAGCATTCATTGTTCTTCTGAACAAATGGATTTGTCCTCACTCTATCTGTCATTTTATAAAAAAATATGATGACCAAACAGCTAACGTAATCTACTTATGCCATCAAATTTTCTTAGTATACATTCTGTACAAATAGTTTGAAATAAGTTATGCAAGGAAAGTACTGAAGATTATAGTTATCCTGTGCATCAATAGGCAACCTAACTGTTTGGGAGTTCCATTAAAAATGACATTTCAGTAAGCAAAATAAGAAAAGAAAGAAAGAAAGAGAGAGAGAAAAAGAGAGAGAGAAAGGGAGGGAGGGAAAGAAGAAAGAAAGAAGGAAAGAAAGAAAGGAAGGAAGGAAGGAAAGAAGGAAGGAAGAAAGAGGAAGAGAGAAAGATGGAGGGAGGGAGGAAGGGAGGGAGGGGAAAGAGGGAGGGAGGGAGAAGAGGGAGAGAGGAAGGGAGGGAGGGAAGAGGGAAGGAAGGAACGAAGGAAAAAAGGGAGAGAGTGAAGAAGGAAGGAAGGAATAAAGGAATGAAGGAGGAAAGGAAGGGAGGGAGGGAGGAAGGAAGGAAGGGAAAAATGTTAGTTTATTCTCCAACTACTGTAGGCTTCATAGCATATTCTTCCAAAAGAGTAACTGTATTTTTTCTGGCATGTTTCTCTTATTTTGAGCTTGGTAAATGAAAAGTTCTGCGAAGGAGAATGAAGGAAAAATAGTCTCTATAAACTCAGTATGAATTAACATTGAGATGGACACTTTGGCCTTCTGGTCTACCAGTAGGGCCCTATAGAGTGGTCTCTTGAGGAAATGATGCCGAAGTCTATTGAGGGAAATTATATCAGTGCCCAGGTTGGAACTAAGTTCTAGTTCCACCTTACGTGTAGCCAAAAATACTTATTCCTGCATCAAAGAGTAAACACTTAGCTCTATAGGAAATATTTAGTCACTCTCTAGGCTACACATCATGGACCTGCTGTTTGACGATTCTTTGAGAATCTACTGGTGATTAAGTTGTCCACGGATTTAAAACTTCCAAGAAGTAAATAATTATCTTATATGAAATTAGGAGAGAGCTATAATATTGTCATGATTGGAGGGCATTCTGAGTGTCCCACTTACTCCCTAAACAAGTTAAGCATGAGACTGCAATTTCAAAATGTCTAACCAAAATATGTTGGAAAAGCAACCTTCCCTAGAGAAAGACAGAGCAGATTACATAAATACAGATGTGTCTTTTTGTGTCTCATGTTCAAATGTCATACATAGAATGCTTCTATTAGAGGTGAATGTAAAAGGTATGAGAATGGAAGTTAACTTTGAGAATGACTGATCTAGCAGGGGAATCAGCTACAGTCAAGTTGCTCAGTATCATTGTGGAATCCCCAGTCCACTTGTACTTCAGAACCGTGGGAGGTATTCAGAAACTCTTGTGGAACAGTATATTGCGATATAGCTTTTCTTGTAACCTTTGGGGGTTTCTTCTCTAAATAAATACTTTTCGTAGATTACAGCTAACAAGGTGGGAGAAATAGAGTCAACGTTTAGACTGCAGTCAATCAATCAACAAAATGCAATCAAATGCCAAACAAGAGTTACATGATCTGAAATAACAGAAACAACATAGTTCTGAAGGGATCTGGGGGCTGGTTCAATTTTGCCTTAAAGCATATACTTAACATTTTTTGAAATCACTTCTCTTCTAATTTTCCATAATTTTATAACCTGTTGTGTCATTCCAAGCACTTTTATTTACTTGAATGTATGCCCTCATTTTACTTGTGTTGTGTATAAGTCTGAAAAATTAACTTCTAATCAACTTGAAGTAATTGAAAAAAATACTACAAACTTTTTCTTTGTTAAAATGTACACTAAAATATTTAAGTTTTATTCAGTTCTGGAAGTTATGCATTTTCCTTACTATTCCTGTATTCAAAATTTCTAGTGGAGTTTAACAGGATTTTTTTAAAAAATCATTTTTTTTACTGTACTTAAGTTCTGGAGTACATGTGCAGATCATGCAGGATTGTTGCATAGGTACAAACATGGCAATGTGGTTTGCTGCCTCCATCCCCCAGTCACGTCCACCTGGCATTTTTCCCCATATTATTCCTTCCCCACCTTCCCACCTCCTGCTGTCCCTCCCTTGGCCACCCACAACAGACCCCAGTGTGTGATGCTCCCCTCCCTGAGTCCACGTGTTCTCATTGTTCAACACCCACCTATGAGTGAGAACACGTGGTGTTTGATTTTCTGTTCTCGTGTCAGTTTGCTGAGAATGATGGTTTCCAGATTCATCCATGTCCCTACAAAGGACATGAACTCATCATTTTTTATGGCTGCATAGTATTCCATGTTGTATATGTGCCACATATGTGCTCTCTTTTAGTTCCATATGAAGTTTAAGGTGTTTTTTTTCTAGTTCTGTGAAGAAGGTCATTGGTAGCTTGACAGGGATAGCATTGAATCTATGAATTAGTTTGGGCAGTATGGCCATTTTCACGAAATTGATTCCTCCTAACCATGGAATGTTTTTCTGTCTGTTTGTGTCCTCTCTTTTTTCGTTGAGCAGTGGTTTGTAGTTCTGCTTTAAGAGGTCCTTTACATCCTTTGTTAGTTGTATTCCCAGGTATTTTATTCTCTTTGTAGCAATTGTAAATGGGAGTTAGCTCATGATTTGGCTCTCTGTTAGTCTGTTATTGGTATATAGAAAAGCCTGTGATTTCTGCACATTGATTTTGTATCCTGAGACTGCTGAAGTTGCTTACCAGTTTAAGGAGATTTTGGGCTGAGATGATAGGGTCTTCTAAATATACAATCATGTCGTCTGCAAATAGAGACAATTTGACTTCCTCTTTTCCTAATTGAATACGCTTTTTTTTTTCTTGCCTAATTTCTCTGGCTAGAACTTCCAATACTATATTGAATAGGAGTGGTGAGAGAGGGCATCCTTGTCTAGTGCCGGATTTCAAAGGGAATACTTCCAGTTTTTGCCCATTCAGTATGATATTGGCTGTAGGTTTGTCATAAATAGCTTTTATTATTTTGAGATATGTTCCTTTGACATCTAGTTTATTGAGAGTTTTTAGCATAAAGGGCTGTTGAATTTTGTCAAAGGCCTTCTCTGCCTCTATTGAGATAATCATGTGGTTTTTGTCTTTGGTTCTGTTTATGTGGTGGATTGTGTTTGTAGACTTGAGTATGTTGAACCAGCTTTGCATCCCCAGAATGAAGCCTATTTGATCGTGATGGATAAGCTTTTTCATGTGCTGTTGCAATCGGCTTACCAGTATTTTATTGAAGATTTTTGCATCTATGTTCTTCATGGATATTGCCTGAAGTTTTCTTTTTTCATTGAGTCTCTGCTGGGTTTGGGTATCAGGATGATGTTGGTCTCATAAAATGATTTAGGAAGGATTCCCTCTTTTTGTATTGTTTGGAATAGTTTCAGAAGGAATGGTAACAGCTCCTCTTTGTACGTCTGGTAGTATTCGGCTGTGAACCCGTCTGGACCTGGACTTTTTTTGGTTGGTAGACTATTAATTGCTGCCTCAACTTCAGCTCTTTTTATTGGTCTGTTCAAGGTTTCAACTTCTTCCTAGTTTAGACTTGAGAGGGTGCAAGTGTCCAGGAATTTATCTATTTCTTCCAGGTTTACTGGTTTATGTGCATAGAGTTGTTTGTAGTAATCTCTGATGGTAGTTTGTATTTCTGTGGAATCGGTGGTGATATCCCCTTTATCATTTTTCATTGCATCTATTTGATTCTTCTACCTTTTCTTCCTTTTTTTTTTAATGATTCTAGGAAAACCTAGCACATGATTTTTTTTCCTCCTAGATGCATTAGGATAAACCAACTGAAGTTGCTCTTTGTTAATGCTGTGATTTCAGTGCCTCTGTGTTGGTTCAGTAAAACATACGCTACGACAGATTTGGTAGTATGCCCTCATTTCTGTAACAGCCTTAATTCTGCAGGTTCTTCCTCCAAGTTGTTGGCCTTTGTTTTTATTTGATTCTCACAGCATATGAACATTTATAATGTGAAAAAAGTCTTCGTTTTGTAATATACTAGTAGAAATATCTTTGACGTTCTAGTATCTGATGTGGTTTGATTTTAACAATAAAGTTAAAATCATCCTTGTTTAATATCTTCAGGATGTTTGTCTTTCTCCTCATGTGTCAGGACTTCAATTTCAGAGCTCTGTGGTGGTGCTGTCTCAAAATGTGGGAATGTACAGTCTAAATCAGCATTCACCTTTACTTTGTCACTATTGAAGTGCCAGAGAAAAATGCCATCTTGAAACTTATTTTCATTTGTGTCAACTTCTTTAACATTCTTTCTAACCATACTCTTTTATGAGATATAGTGGATCTATTATCACTGAGAAAAAATTCAGTGATCAAGATGATCTTCGAGCTTCTAATCTCAAGCTTCTTCCTCGAATGAGCCACCACTATCATATTAAATTACAACCTTCCAAACTTTCAACCATATATGCATATACATGTACGTATATGTGTGTTTATCTATCTATCTAATGTAGCCTATGCTTTAGCTTTAAATGTAAATGATATTGTATTACTTCTTGCTTTTTTTTCATTTAACAGACAACATGTTAAATATATCTTTCCTATTTGTGAGTGTAGAATCTCGTTTATTATATCTATCTATCTCTTTCTCTCTCTCTCTCTTACCTCTTTCTTAGTAAAGATTTAGGTAACTCACTATTTTTCTGCTTCAAAAAATCTTGTAATGCACGTCCACATCAGTATAAGAATCTTTTATATCTGTGTACTTTTATTCCAGATAGATGCAGATTTGCAATTTTTGGATCTGTGGGTGATGTGTGAGTAATATTGTAGGGGGGAGCTTACTTTTTAAAAAATTAGAAAAAGACTTTGACTAGAAGATCTGTAACATTTAAAAAACTCCTTAGCATTTTTCACATCTTCACAACAAATTTACATCATCAAATTATGTATATATATATTTTTAATCTGGTGGTTGAGAAACATTGTATGTTATTATTTACTTTGCATTTTAGTGATTATTACTGAGATGAAGCATCTTTTCTTAGGTTTTTCAGCCTTGCGTTGGTGAGTCAATTATTCATGTTTCTTGTCTATTTCTTTCACAGCATTGTTTTTGATAAAGATAGATAGGGTTTAAACATGTTCTGCATATGAATTATTTGATATTATTAAATGAAAAACTTCAGCTGAATTAATTTTAAAAGAGTTTAACTGAGGAATGAACAATTTCGAATCAGGAAGCCTCCAGAATCACAGCAGATTCAGAGAAACTCCAGGGGTGCTATCTGGTCAGAATAAATTTATAGAAAAAAAAAAAGTAAAGTGAGATACAGAAACCAGAAGTAAGGTACAGAAACAGCTGGATTGATTACAGCTTGGCATTTGCTTTATTTGAACACAGTTTGAACGCTCGGTAGTGTATGGTTGGCTGATATATGGCTGCCAGGATTGGCCAAGACTCAGTGATTGTTACAGGCACACATTCCTAATTAGACCTTAATAGGTCTCATCTACCTATTAAATTAGGTTGCAGTTCATTCACAAAGACTCAAATATAGAAGTACAGAGTCCTTCTCAGGCCGTATTTAGTTTGCTTTAACAATATTAATGTTTAAATAATTTCTCCCAATTGATTTGACTTTTAACTTCATTAATAATATATTTTGTTGTACAGCAATTTTAAATTTGAAGCAATAAACTGTATTCATCTTTTTCTTTGTGGTTTTTGGATTTGTGTTTTTTTTTAGAAACTCTGGTTTAAACTTACATAAACATGTTGATATTTTCTCTTGTTTTTTTTGACTTATGATCTTTTAAATCTATCTGAAATGTTAATGCAGTGTTAAGTGACTCTAAATTTATGAATTTGCATATTAATAAATGAGTGTACAAGAACCATTAGTTGTATTAATTCCCCATTGATTTGAATGCAAATCACTAAGTTTGTCTGAGTTGTCTGCACAAAAGCCAATCACAATTTCCTTCTCACTTTCCTTCATTTTCTATAGATGTCAGAAAGCTTAAAACATTCACTTACCCAGATTCCTTTGCAGCTTGGTGTGGACATGTGATCCAGTTCTTGCCAATGAATTTGGATGGGGTTTCCTCAAAAGTTTTATCTTTGGATCAGATTAGCATCCCTCCTCTGGCTTTTGTTCAGCCATTGTCTTCCTAGTTAAAGTATCAATGAGTTTTGAGGAACAACTACTTTGAAATCCATATGACAAAGCTCTATGTGGAAGGAGGGTGGGAGAGAAGGATGAAAAAGACAGAGTCTCTAACAGCACCACTACATCACTGTTTTCAATGCTGAAATATTATTAACCACAATTTATTTAAGCTGGTATTGTTGGGTTGTCTGCTGCATGCAACCGAATGCAATCCAAATGATTAGAAACATAAACCAAATTCCAATATATTCCTGACTCTGTTTCTAGTTCGTTGGCTTTCATATTACTATTTATTCCTATACAACACCACAATAATTGAATTAATATTTAATTCATATAGATTTTATGTATTTTAATAGGTGGATATGTTATCTTGTGTCATTTATCTAAATTTTGTAAAGTTTATAAACTTTAATTCAATTTTAAAATTTATTATTTTACCATATTTCCTAAAAAACATATTTAGATGTATTTTGTATATTATCTGTTTGATTATATTATGAATATATTGAATGTTTTATTTCTTTTGTCCTTGCATAATTTTTTCTAAAACTTTTTAATATAGAAAATTATATTGTTATGTTATCTAATTTGAACTATTCTGGATTACAGAGGTAAATTCTGGTTGATTATGGTGTGTTTTTTATTTTTGTATACTTTTGATGCAATGTGGTAAAATTTTTGGAGAACGGTACATCTGTGCTTATTACTGATATTGAATTGTAGTTATTTTTCTTTTGCTATCATTTTCTGGCAGAATACCATGGTTATTTAGGTCTGAGAAAATGATTTGTGTATTTTTCCATCATTTGCTCCAAAACATTTTGTAAAACTTGTGAATAATCTGTTTTTGAACATTTGACAAAACTTGTTCATAAACTATTTAGGTGTTATGGGTAGGCTTAGTTCTTGAACTTAGAGTTTTGTTTTTGTTTCTGTTTTTGTTTTGGAGTTCATTGTTCTAAAATATTATTAAATAATGACTCTAATACTGGTAACTTGCTGATTTTATCTTTTATACTTTGTCTTGTAATTTCCCAGATAAACAAAGAAAATTAAATTAGATACATATTATAAAAATTATTAAAATTTACAAAACAGCTAACATTATTTGAGTTTTTTTAGTTTAAGTAACAGAATTTCTTATGATAAAGTAGCATTTCTTTTAAGAAAGTACTCTTAGAATTTATGATTTTTGACTTGTAACATAATTTAAAATACAGGTTCTAAATTTTTATTTATAATATTCACAATTTATATTTTAAATTGATTTAATGGGAATATTATTGAGGACATCAGAGAAATACCTCGACAAAGAACACAAAATGTATAATTTTAGAGAGCATGATATTGTATTTCACAGTATTGTCTTATGATTATAGTCATTTCCTATAAATGCCTTTTGAAACAGAAACAAAGGACCTACTGCTTCCTTACAAAATAGGCAACTGTCTCTCTTCTAAGCAATATTGAGCACAAGGTATATTTCATTTTCAAGTAACAAACACATTTATATTTGTAATGTTCAGCTGATCATAAAAAACAATATCACTAAAATAAAACCCAACAATTGTTAAGTACAGAAATTTTTCATTTGGATTATCTTTCATATGATATTATTTCATGGTAGTGTTTTACATATTATGATTCTTATCTGGTATTGTAAACTATTTGTGCAGTCAGAATTAGTACTGTTAAGTCACTCACATAACTGGAGGATTCTTGTCAAAGTTAAAATATATGTTTGTGAATATATACATTCACAAATGCACTCATACTTCTACACTCCCTAACATACACAAACACACACACACATGCACACACACACATGTGTATGCTCAAACACATTCATGCTACAATGCACAAGTGGAAAATACCTCAAAATGGATACATTTTATCTTGTGAAGGCTATCATCTTGTTTTCCATGTTTGACAAATAATTCACCTAAATTAAATAATGATCATGATAAATAATATTTTATAAAAGTAAATTTAAATTTAATATTGAACTTTGTAAACATTAAAAGTAAAAGGCCCATATTTATCTTTAGGTATCCATATATCAGACAATGATTTCATACATTAACTTAATGTTTTAAAATATTCTCTATTATGCATATTAATGTGCAGAGAACACATACATTTATAATAAATGTGATATCTACCATAAATAAAACATTAATTACATTATAATTATGTCCCCAAAATTGATTTGTTTTGAAAATTTTTATAAAACATACAATGAAAATTGTAATGAGTTTTTTTATAGTTAGCAATTGTTTCTCATGCTGAAAACATTTTAAAATTTTACAATTAAATATTTTATTCTATTCAGTTCATCATCAAGATTTTTTTTGCCTTTTATTTCATTTTCTTTTTAAAGTGCAGAAGTAACTATATTGTACTTGAAAAAAATCAAAGACAGAAAAACACAATAACTCTATTGATATTTAGCAGGGCATCCATCATATTTTACTATATGATCACTGACTTAAGTATGAACTATTGAAAACTAAGAAAGCAAGGAACTTGAAAATTGCTCTTATTGCTTGAAATCGAGCTCTTTTAAATTGAGTGAAGAATCTCATCTCCATGATCATTTGCTGACTTTTCATCACACTTCACATTCTATCAAGTTGTCTCATTTGAGCTTGCAACATTATTGTGAGATGACTATTCTTTTTCTCAGCCTTATTTTGAAATTGAGTAACATGAATCTCTGGCAGTCTTATAATTATTACATAATAGATATATTTTTATTTTTAATTAAAGCCTTTTAATTTTTAAATTAAATATGTTTTGTTTTGTTTTGTTTTTGCTTCTAAATCTGCTAAGATACTCAAGAAGATGCACTAAGCCCTCCATGTCTCTGAAGCTGGTGATAATTAAATGGATACTCATCAAACATGGGAAGCTATTCAGTGGCATTTTCTTCAGAGTTATCTGCAGAGAAAATTAGACTACATAAAATTCTTTTGAAGAAAAGCTTAAAATTAAGACACTGTTTAAATCGATTTCTTTTTTTTTTCTTTTACTTTAAGTTCTGGGGTACATGTGCTGGTCATGCAGGGTTGTTGCATAGGTGCATACACAACCAGGTGGTTTGCGGCCTCTATTCCCACTTTGACTATATCCCACATTTCTCTCCATATTATCCCTCCCTACTCCCAGCTGTCCCTCCCCTAGCCAACCCCCAACTGCCCCCAGTGTGTGATGCTCCTCTCCCTGAGTCCATGTGTTCTTATCATTCAACACCCGCCTATGAGTGAGAACATGTGGTGTTTGTTTTTCTGTTCTTGTGTCAGTTTGCTGAGAATGATGGTTTCCAGATTCATCCAAGTCAAGCTATGGTCTCAAACATCCCAAGAGATGCGGGTGGAGGGGTGGACTTCAGAATGGATGTTGTGTTAACAGACATGAAAATAATCTCCCTTAATCTCCTTGTATGTCTCCATCAGAGCTCTTTGGTGACTAGGTACATTGTCAATACACTAACATTTTGAAAGGGGTTTTATTTTTCAGCAGTAGCTCTCAACAATAACCTTAAAATATTCAGTAAACCATACTGTAAACAGATGTGCTGTCATCCAGGCTTTGTTGTTCTATTTAGAAATAGAAAGACAGTTGATTTAGCATTATTCTTAAGAACTGTAAAATTTTCAAAATAGAGAATGAGCATTGGCTTCAACTTAAGGTAACCAGCTTCTTTAGCCCCTAATCTTAATGTCATCACATACTTAGAAGCTTTGAAGACAGGCATTGACTTCTCTTTAGCTATGAAAGTCCTAGGTAGCATCTTCTTCCAATATAAAGGTGTTTTTTCTGCATTGAAAATCTGTTTAGTGATGTATCTTCATCAGTGATCTTACCTAAATCTTCTGGAGAACTTGCTGAAGCTTCTACCTGGGCACGTTCTGCTTCACCTTGCACTTTTATGTTACAGAAATGGCTTCTGTCCTTCAACTTCGTGAGCCAAATATTGCTAGTATCAAATGTTTTTTTTATTTTTATTTTTTTCTTTAGCTTCCTCACCTCTCTCAGCCTTTGTAGGATTAAAGAGAGTTAAGACTTTGTCCAGATCAGGCTTTGGCTTAAGGGAATGTTGTGTATGCTTTGATCTTATATCCAAACCACTAAAACTTTTTTTCCTAACAACAGTAAGGCTGTTTTACTTTCTTATTATTCATGTGTTCACCGGAGTAGTGCTAAAAATTTCCTTTTAAGGTTTTATTTATTTTTTTTGTATTTACACCTTGGCTAACTGAAAAGAAGCCAATAGTGCAAGATGCCTACCTTTCAACCTATCTCAGCTTTCAACTTGCTGTCCTCACTAAACTTCCTCATTTTTAGCTTTTGATTTAAAGTGAGAGATCTGGGACTTTTCCTTTTAATTAATTAAAGCAAACTAAATATGGCTTGAGAAAGCTTCCGTACTTCTCTATTTGAGTCCTTGTGGATAAACTGTAATCCAGCTTAATAGGTAGACAAGACTGAAAACCTAACTAGGAGTATGCACCTGTAACAATAACTGAGTCTTGGCTGATCCCAGCGACCACACTTCAACCACTCAAAGACGGCTAAGTGTGCAAACTGTGCTCAAATAAGGCAAGCACCAACCTGTAAACAATCCAGCTATTTTCTGTGCCTCACTGCCCATTTCTGTACGTCATTTCTCATTTTTTGACAATAAATCCTCTTCCACCATGTAGCTGTGCTGGAGTCTCTGTGAATCTGCTGAAGTTTTTATTTTATCAACTTGAACATTTAAAAGTCACTGTAGACTTAGTAACTGGCATATTTTAATATTGTTGCTTCTCAGGGAATAGGAAGTCACAGGAGAGGGAGAGAGATGGGAAAATGGATGGTGGAGCTATCAGAAACACACATGTATTAATTAAGTTGTTTATCTCGTATGGCTGCAGTGTGTGGTCCCCTAAGACAACTGTAATCAAAGATCACTGATTACGGCTCACCATAATGGATGTAATAATAATGAAAAAGTTTGAGATACTGCAGGAATTACCAAAATGTGGCAGAGACATGAACTGAGCATGTGCCGTTAGAAAAATAATGCCAATAAACTTTTCCTTTTAAATTTTTTGTAATTATTTTTGACTTTAAAAAGTTCCAAGTGGTCAAATTTATTTATCTTTTAAGATTTCTTGCATTGATTTATGCTTAGTAGGTCATTTCCCATCTTCAGAAAAAAAGATGCCTTAATTTGCATCTTTAAATATATTATTCTTTTATGTGTAGCTCTTTAATTTAGCAGGAGGGTATTCCGTGATATGATGTGAGCCTATATATTAATACATATTGTTAAAATTGAGCTCATTCCACAAGAGCATGATTATCGGACTGGAGGGCACTTAAAAGTAAGATGTTAAGGTCGGAGAATTCTCAGGCTCTCTTCATCTGCATCTCACCTATCGTGAGCAAAGTAAAGAGGGAAAGGTACAAGGGCGGTGTTTGCTCCATTTTCACTGCTCTTCAGGCAGGAAGCAGTATTCCTTCTCTGATCTTCTATTCCCTTTTACTGTCGCTCTTCAATCAGCCATCTCCTTATAATTTTCTTACCTTTGGTCCTCAGATTCCCACTTCCAGCACCTGTGGTTCATTTTCTGATGCTCAAACATTATAGCTGTGCCCACAACACAGACATTTTATTAAGTAATAATAAATTATTTGATGGCCCATGATTTGAGAAGCCCCAACGATTGTCATCTTTGATGGGGCAAAGGAAAATAGCTAGAGGAATAAAAAATTATCTTTAATGGAGTAATACAGATTTTCTAAATGCAAAGCTAAAAGCATAAATGCACTTAATTTTCTTAACTCTCTCTGATTGTCAGAAGGAACTAAAAGTCTTGGTAGAAGAAATATTGTACGATATTTTATTTTCAATTTTCTCTCACAAAGCTGAAGTTACATGAACCTTTATGCCAGTCAGATTTACATGTATTCAGGCATTCTTTCCCTCATTTGTTCACCTTATTCTTTTTTTTTCCCAAGCAGTATTTAATTAAGCAGGTACTAAGTGTTAAGTGAGCTTTTAGCTGCAGGGCATTGGAAGATGAGTGATATTCAGCTGCAGAATCTTCAAGCCTTAGTGTGAGCTGCAGATACACAAGAAGATTTTTATCATCCTGTGGTAAGGGCAATGATGGAGACTGGGCTGGTTTGAAAGCACGTGGAGGGCCAGCTGCCTGAGATTGGTTTATGTGATGAAAGGGGAAGGCTTCCTGAAAGAAAGGCTATGGGTTCCATTAGTGAGCTTATTTTAAACAAGGGGAAATGTAAAATTAGCAACATTAGAGAAGGAAGTGGGATGAGGCAGGAGGACAATCTAATTCTATGCATCTTTAGAATTTTAACGTCTGAAAACAACACATCTTCTGAGCTTTATTGGGAGTGATCCCGAATAATGAACTCCAGTTGGTGAGTCAGGAAACCCTGGTTCCAGAACCTGTTAGCTTTGTGCATGAATCATGCTCCCCGGGGATCAGCATTCAGCCCAGGCTGTGAAGTGAAGCTGCTTGGGTTTAGCCTTCTAGACATTAGAGCCACATCTTATTCAGAGATAGTAAAGGTAACTGCTCATTTGGGCTTAAATGTTTGTGAAAATATAAAATATGACAATATTTTTTAAAGCATGTAGGCATTGTAAATGAGTTTGTAAAATTGTATAAACAACAGTAAACCCTAAAGTATGTTTTCTTCTCCAGAATATTAATATTTTCTCTTTCCGAAGAGCTAGTTCTATGCAGTTACCAAATTTCTACCTTGACGTTTATGATATCAACAATGGAATATCTCTAAATTAAATCATTAGTTAAGAGAGCTGATGACATTTAAAAACAATATGAAAATAAGTCAAATGTTTAACCAAAAAGAAAGCCAGTGTTTTCCTCTTGATAAATCAAGCCAATTAAGTTGCTTCTTTGTGTATTTTAGATAACTATAATCTTATCTCAAGTCAACAGGAAAAATCGTCCAATTTAAAAAATTACATTTAACCTCTTACCAGTGAACACAACAGTGCTCTAAGGTTAGGATAAGATGCATAAGATCTTAGAAAATGTGATATTCTCTGATTCTTTTGAGATTAAATACATTCCTGTCATACTGGCTGGGAAATGACCTTTTTGTGTTCCTCCTAATAGCTTCAAGAGATATTTGATTTTCTAAAGGGGAACAAGAGGAAACACCAGCATCCTGTTGCCTTTCCTTTCTGGTGTCTCATTTTGGTTTTCTTTGATATGTATTTTTTCAAACACGTCCTTGAAGCTATGCAAATGAAAGTCAAATTACTGTCTGACATACCACACAGTCAGAGAGCCAGAAGGAGTTTTTAAAGATCTATGAACTCACTCTCTAGACAATTTATAAAAGTCTGATTTATAATTTGATTCGTTGAAGTTCATGTTGAAAGTTCCATTTTATAATTATTTTAGATTATTTCTGCATAGTGTGGGTATATGTGTGTGTATACATGTGTGTATGTATTCATGCACACAACGTATGTATATGTATATATTATTAAAGGTCATTTTATTTTTATATATGTTTATACATAAACACAAACACACACAGAGTCAAAGAGAAAGCACTTTCCCTCAACAAATTCAGAACTGATCCCATATAATTTCTTTCACCAGCACTCACCTGAACAAACTTGAATTCTTTCTTTGGCATCTTTCTACCCACATCCACCCCATTTCCTCAGTAAACCTGCGGTTTCTGGGTGAAAGTTGTGATTTTTCTTTCTTTCTTTTTTTTTCTGATACAGCAGGACTCTATTCTACAGTATGACAGAATAGAAATCATAATTGGGTGGTGAGCTGGAATCTGAGTGCACTACAGTCCTGCTTTGTGGGAAGCAGTCACACCCTCGGGCAAAGCATTTAACATGGGCTCCTGTGCCAGGATCATCACAGCAGCCATGAAGCTTATCTTAAATTCTCATTTAAACACAAATTGCCTGGTTCTTTTTTTTTTTTTTCGTCTGCAACATAACTAGAACAATTGTATTTGTGTCACAAGGATCAGGGGGCTGGAATGACACTGTGTACAGTGCACATAGAATGATGGCTGGCACCCAAAGCATGTCCCATAGATGCTAGCCACTACGTTGTGGCGAGATGAAGACTTGAGGGATACCTGGATACAGGTGACCATGCAGGCAGTAAATGTAGGTGAGACCACCTAGAGAATGTAGAATGAGGAAAGAGTCCAGGAGTGCAGTGTCTGATAAAGTAGCCACTGGCCCCACAAAGCTGTTTAAATGAAATTAATTAAATAAAAACCAGTTCATCAGATGCATTGGCCACATTTCAATTGCAATATGCACATGTGTTCATTGGTTACATACTGGGCAATGAGTATTAGAACATTTTCATCATCACAGAAGGTTCTCTGGGAAGCAGTTATCTAAAATAAAATCCTAATTAAGGTACCTATTTAAGAAATCATGATCGGAATAGCTAAAAATCACTGAGCATTTACCATGTCATGTGCTGTGCTGAAAACATTAATAAATTATCTGCATTTTTTTCTCAAAAACTATGAAATACTCATTATTGCATTTACATTTTACATCAGAAGAAACAAAGAATCCTGTAATTTAAAGCAAGGCTCCAAGAGATATCGAAGGAGGATTTGGAGATGCCATGACTCAAATCTAAGTTTGATGTGGTTTGGCTGTGTCGCCACCCAAATCTTATCTGGAATTCCCATGTGTCGTGGGAGGGACACAGTGGGAGGTGATTGAATCATGGGACCAAGTCTTTCCTGTGCTGTTCTCGTGATAGTAAGTCTCATGAGATCTGATGGTTTTTAGAAGCGGAGATCTCCTCCACAAGCTCTCTTCTTGCCTGCTGCCATCCTGTAAGATGTACTTGCTCCTCCTTGCCTTCCACCATGATTGTGAGGCCTCTTCAGCCATCTGGAACTGTAAGTCCAATTAAATCTCTTTCTTTTGTAAATTGCCCTGTCTTGGGTATGTCTTTTTGTTGTTGTTGTTGTTGTTTTTGTTTTGTTTTGTTTTGTTTTTTTTTGAGACGGAGTTTCGCTCTTGTTACCCAGGCTGGAGTGCAATGGCGCGATCTCGGCTCACCACAACCTCCGCCTCCTGGGTTCAGGCAATTCTCCTGCCTCAGCCTCCCGAGTAGCTGGGACTACAGGGATGTGCCACCGTGCCCAGCTAATTTTTGTATTTTCAGTAGAGACGGGGTTTCACCATGTTGACCAGGATGGTCTCGATCTCTTGACCTCGTGATCCACCCGCCTCGGCCTCCCAAGGGTATGTCTTTATCAGCAGTGTGAAAACGAACTAATACAAAGTTGGATTCCCAAATACTAATTTTTCATTTAGTCTCTGTCAGCCTCATTATCACATAGGATTGATTCTAAGAATCTACAGGCAACATTGTTTATATTAAGAAAACATTTACTCTGTATGTGCAAGCTAACTTTCTATTTCTGAATTTTACTGTGTCTTCTGTGGTGATACAGAATGATTACATTATCAAAGATTTTAAAGCTTTTAAATTTTTCAAATCTTCCAAAGCCAAAAGACAGAACTGTTAAATAATTTGCCCAATGGCATATATCATTGAGTGTCTGGCCAGGAGTCAAACCAACTCTTTGGGAAACAGCACAAACACTGGAACTAATTTTCTAGAGCTCACATCTGAAGCATTTCTATTTGCTATCTCCCCCTGTGTCTCCCTGAAATGGTCATATGCACTCTTACTGTATTCCTTATGAACTTACCTAATTTTATAAAACCTGTGGTTAAACATTCGCTGAGTACAATTAAAACTGTGCATAAATCACTGCTGTTTCTTCTCTTACCAGTGAAAGACACCATGATACAGCAGCCTGTTGTTTCTGGCCTCTGTTTTTGATTGGTTCTGTTTTGTGTTATGTCAATAATAAAAATTGCTTTACTATTTTGCCTACAGACATTTTGACAATGCTGTAACCCTTCTATCATCAATCTTGTTAATAAAAAAAGTTAAGACAATCAAGCTCTATTGTAGCCATTCTGAAGCAGAAACTGTTCTTCTCAGGAATAATAACTTTTTTGCAAGATTCTGCGTTTTCCCTCTGTTCCTGCAATGTGCCGCTGATTGGTCTGTGCCAATCTGTCACTCTGCATACCTTTCCATTTATTTTTAAGTGGCATTTTGATGATATGTATGACTCATGCGACGCTAATGATACTTTTCATGTTCAATTCAGTTTTGCGTTATATACTGTACTGACATATCCATAAAATTACTAGCATTGTATAAAAGCAGTTCTACGGAATTATCTTGAGCTTAGAGAATTACTCTTTTAAATTGAAACTAAAAATGTCACCATTTAACTGCTCTCATCATCCTGTCAATCATACCCTAAGATGTCATTTCAAGGTAGGAAAGAAAAATGACGTTCTCAACAAAAAGAAAAATAGTAAAACATTTCTATCTCAATAAAATCATACCCCAGTCACATGTATCAGGGCTATCTAATGACAAAAGAGACATGCCGTTTATTCTCATGGGAAAACATATCATGCCAAAAAATTTATGGTTGAAAATTCTAAAATGATTTATAACATTTTTGTCTCTATTGTGTATATTCAATAAACGTTTCTTAACTGAAACAGATGTCAGGTTGGGTGCAAAATGCTACTCAGTCATTATTTTTTGGTACTCATATTTTAAGAAATGTAAATACCTAAACATTTTTTAAATGGCTGTAATCTTCATGCTGTTACACAATATTTTATGGTTGTAATTTTTATCTTAATCTCTGCAACTGAATATGAAATCTGAAAAGGAATTTTAACTTTGCTTTTGGAATTTATATTTCGAAAAATAGAACAACTATTTAAAATCAACTCAATTTCATGAAGTAGCACCATTAAAAAGTATGTATGTATATAAAAGTTTGTATATACTATTAAAAGTATGGATAGATAAAAGGTATGTACATACCATTAAAATATGAACATATATATTTTAAAAGTATATATATATTTAATACTAATATAATACTATATGATATATAGTTATAGATAATATTATATAATTATATATTTCCTGATCTCTGTATTTAATGAGCTTGAACTCCAAAAACAAATATTTCAGTAAATGAAACATCAAATATTAAATCTATAAGCAAGTAATTCATAAACTACCTAAACAGATACTACTACTGTTAACATCAGTTAAAGTCATTTTACGGGGGAGTTGGTGCTTAATATGAGCCTTGAAGGACTGGTAAAGTTTAAATGAGACATGCAAAATATTCAATCAAAAATGATGATTAGAAAGAAATAATTAGTTATTTAGAACGTATAATAATTTAAAAGTCATAAAATATAATAGCATACATATTATGAATAATATAAATGTAGGGATTGACTCTTTAATGTATACAAGAAATACAAAATAAAGTTGATTTTGACTATATTTAATTGTAATTAAAGTAAATTCATATAATTTAAAAAAGAATAATTACCACTAGACAGTCTGAGAGAAATTCTTGAGATGCTTTTATTTCACTTAATCATAAAATTTTTCATACGTAAAATAATATAAACGCAAATTATTTTGATGCTCTCTAATTTGCCTATGCAAAAAAATATTTTTATCACACTTGAATCCTTTTGCATCAATTTATATAATGCGCTTTTGCCTGTTTCCTTTTTAAGATGAGAATATCTGGGAAAGATAGATTTTTAGCAGACTTTATGTAGCCATGCTCTTAAACGATCACGTATTAATAAAAAAAGGCAAAGTGAGAAAGAAACTGATAAAATTACCGTGGACTCCTTTATTTGGACACTAGAGATAGAGTTCGTTAACTAAATTTATAAAGAGATAAAAACTAAGGGCAACCAAATTATAGAGGATATAAGCATTTCTAATACTCGTATAAATTATTAATAAGAGCAAAAAGGTACAAGAGGAAAAATTCATTGATAATAAATGAAATCAACCCTAAGAAGAGCTTTGTGCAAAACATTGAGAACAAGCAAGCGAATGTGTATTTACTCTCTGAGAAGCTGTACGTGCTGAAAATATAAATAGGCAGTTTCTCCTGAGATGAGAATAAAACAATCTGAGGGTTACACCCCTTAATGCAACCCTTAAGAGGCTGTACAAAGAAACAGAGTTGAATAGATTCTGAAAACTAGCCTAAACTGTATGAGAAACCACTGTGGAGTAAAGATTATTGAGTCATATGAGTCTATTGGGATACCATAGCAAACCAGGGGCCTTACACAACAGAAATTTATTGTCTCACAGCTCAGGAACATAGAAGTTCCAGATTGAGGTATTGACACGGTTGGTTCATTCTGAAGTTCGTAAAGGAGAAGCTGTTCCAGGCTTCACTCCTGGCTTCTAGTTTGCTGGGAATCTTTGGCATAGCGTGGCCTGCAGGTGCATCACCTCATCTCTGCCTTTATGTACATATGATCACACGATGTTCTTCTCCTACGCATCTGTGTCCAAAGTTCCTCATTTTATAAGGACACCAATCATAATGGAACAGGTGCTTACCCTAGCTTTCTTAATGAATTATGTCTTCAACAACTTAAATGAGATCAGATTCTGAAATACTAGAAGTTAGGACTTTAATGTTTGAATTTGTGGAGAACACAAGTTAAACTACAACAGAAGGCAACAGAAGACTAGATCCAAAGAGGGCCAGACACCATGGATGGGAGAATAGACTTGAGTAACTCCATTTTAAATAGCACATCTAAAAATATATGAAATGAGACCGACATATTTAATTAATCAGGAAATTTATATTGATGCTCCACATATGCCAATCTCTATGCAAGGCATTGTACAAAAATAAACAAAATATGTATAGATTCTGATTTCTGTACTCAATGAGCTTGCACACAAACCAGTAAAAAAAAAAAAAATTTTAAAAGAAGAAACGTTAAATAAAAAATCTATAAGGAAATGTGTCAGCTACCTAAAGAGCTACAATTGTTATTTTTAATATTCATTAAGTCATTTGAGAGTGACTTACCGGGCAGTTGAGGAATTGTTAAGATTTGAATGTCTACAAAACACGTGCAGGAGGATTAACCAAAAGTGACAAGAAACAAATAATTGTTTAGAATAACTAATAACTTAAAATTGTTGTTAAAATGTCAGCAGAGATGGTTCCTTCTGGAAGCTCTGGGGGAGAATAAATTTCCTTGCCTTTTTTCAGCTTCTGGAGACTGCCTACACTCCTTGGCTTTTGGTCCCTTCCTCCAGCTTCAAACCAAGTGATGACATCATTGCCACTTCTGTGTATGTCATCTTATCTTTTGCTCTCTTGCCTTCCTTTTTCTCTTATAAGAAACTTCATGACGATATTGTCCCCCACCCCGATCCCGAGTGTAATCCAGGATAGCCTTTTCATCTCAAGGTCCTTCATCACATCTGCAAAGTCCCTTTTGCCATGTCAGGTGGCCTATTTACAAGTTCTAAGGTTTCAAACACAAATTTCTTAAAGGACCATTAGTCTGCCTAAAATTCAAGGTAGCATCAAAGAGGTGCCAGATCTTAGCTAAGGTGGGAAGTAGATGTCACAAGCCCACAGAGAAACTAGGAGTCTTGAACATTTTCTTAGCTCTTCATCTGCACCTCTGCACCCACGTTTATACACTGTTGGAAGGTCAATGGTTTCATACTTCATCATTCACATACATCCCATGACACACATTACTGGTAGATATTACTAACACCAAAATTCTTTTTCCCCCCAAAGAAGATGGAAGACTACATTTCCCATGACGCTTGCATTCTTGCCAATTAACTGAGATGGAAAGCACCATTTACCTTTCCAGATGACAGCAATGAAAAGACGCTGGGTAATTCTCCAGAGCCCCCACTCTATTCCTGATGAGACCAATGACTGTAGGGGTGGTAAAGGTAATGTCGAGCTGTGTCCCCAGGGAACAATGTCAAGCAGAGCCTTCTCATGTTCGTCCTCTCTTTCACTCATGCATATTATAAGAGACTTCGTATGTGCAAAAAAAAAAAAAAAAAAAAAAAAGGGAGAGGGGTCAAGTTATTGGTGTTTATTACTGCAAAATAAGCTTACCTTTCTGACTAGTAAACTTCTCAAACTATTTTTTTAAAGTTAACTCCTTTGTGTATTTTAAGTTGATGTATAAAATGTTTCATTTTAATTTTAACTTGTTGCACATGATGTAATTTCTAGTGTGTTGTGATATTGTTATAATTTAAAATGGATTCATCACTCTTTGATATTTAATCCTATGGAAATTTAGAAATGTACACTATTGTATTGTTACCTTTATTCACCATGCTGTGCAATAGAGCTCAAAATTTAAAGTATTCCTTCTGTCTGAGATTTTGTACCCTTCGGCCATCATTTCCCCCGTTCCCTCATCCCCTAGCCTCTGTAGCCACCCTTCTACTATTTGCTTCCATTAGTTTGGTTGTTTCAGATTCCATACCTATGTAAGAACTTGCAGTCACTTGTCTTTCTGTGTCTGGCATATGTCACTCAGCATAAAGCCCTCCAGGTTCATCTATGCTGTCTCAAATGACAGGATTGTGTTCTTTTTATGACTGAATAGTATTCATTTAGGTTGACTTCATAACTTGACGATTGTGAATAATGCTGCAATGAGCGTGGGAGTGCAGGTATCTCTTCAACACTCTTTTCAAATCTTTGTGGTATATCTCAGAAGTAGAATGGCTTGATAATATGGTAGTCCTATTTCTGTTTTCTTGAGGATCCTCCATATAGATTTCCATAGTGGCTCTACTAGCTTCCATTTCCACCAACAGTGTGAAAATGTTTATTAGAGGAACTTTGATGTGGACCTAATCTTTGGCTGGGTGCAGTGGCTCACACCTGTAATCTCAGCGCTTCGGGAAGCCTATGTGGGCAAATCACGAGGTCAGGACATCAAGACCATCCTGGCCAACACTGTGAAACCCCATCTCTACTAAAACACAGAACATTAGCTGGGTGCGGTGCCGTGCGCCTATAGTCCCAGCTACTTGGGAGGCTGAGGAAGGGGAACCGCTTGAATCCGAAAGGCAGAGGTTGCAGTGAGCCGAGATCACACCACTGCACTCCAGCCTGGTGACCGAGTGAGACTCAATCTCAAAAAAAAAAAAAAAAAAAGAAAGAAAAGAAATAATATATCACACAATGAAATCAATGGGGTTTTAAATTTTTCAGTTAAGTATCAATATATGATTTACTGAAGAATTCAAACATTCAACTTCAACTTCATTTATTTTTAATGTAAATTATCAAAAACTTTATAAATAAGAAAATGAGGCATAATCTTGTTATAGCAATGACGTATACCTCATATTTATCATCAAAAATTATTTTAAATAATCTATGATTTGACAATTATGCCTCGCTTAATTTCTTTAAAAAATCAAATAATTAAAATTTACCAACTCAAGTGAACTCTTTAGAAAAATATTCCTGCATCTCAGTATAATAGTCACACTATTTCAGTGACTGCTATGCCAGATGATTACAACCTAGCAAATACAGTCATAGAAAAGATCATTGCCTAGATCGGAGTTTCACAGAGACATCATGAGAGGCGGTAGCACCTGGTGAATGTGGACATGAAAACCCGAGAGAGAGACCCCAGTGCAAACTCCCTTCCACAGTGAGACAGAGATCCCAGTGGAGACTGGCTTCTACAGTGTATTAATCCATTTTCGAGCTGCTGATAAAGACATACCGGAGACTAGGCAATTTACAAAAGAAAGAGGTTTAATGGACTTACAGTTCCACACAGCTGGGGAGGCCTCGCAATCATGACAAAAGGCAAAGAGGAGCAGGTCGCATCTTACGTGGATGGTGGCAGGCAAAGAGACAGAGCTCGTGCAAGGAAACTCCCACTTATAAAGCCATCAGATCACACGAGATTTATTCACTATCATGAGAACAGCATAGGAAAGACCTGCGCCATGACTCAATTGCCTCTCACGGGGTCTCTCCTACAACATGTGGGAATTCAAGATGAGATTTCGTTGAGGAGACAGAGCCAAACCATGTCATGCAATAAGCCACTGTGATTTGTGGAAATGTGCTTTGTCCCTTGAGGAACTTTGATGTGGACCCAAACTTTGGGAAACCCTAATTTGGAGTCTTTGCATTAAAGTCTACATTTATGCATGGTTTCCTTTTCATTTCACTATACTCCCTAACAGCATTAATGGCTCACCTACAACCAATGTTTCAACCACCATCTGAAATATGTTTTTAGTGCTGAGTTCAGAATCTCAAATTCAATATTCCCTAAAACTAACCACATCAATTTGTTTTATTTCCTTAGAATTTTCTGACTGTGTCTTTCCTTCTTCTCCCACCTCGTCCTTATTTCAGGCTGATTTGTCTTACCTTAACAGTGGAAATGGCTTTATAATGCATATCATCTCATTCAGTGTAGCCTTCTTCCAGTAAATTTCTCAACTGTCTCCAAGATTATACTTTTAAATGCAAGTTGAATCATCATAATCCACTCCTTAAGATCTGTAAGTAGCCTGCTATCTTCTTCCTCCCAAAATAAAAGCATTCGTATTATAAGACTTTTCCTTATCTGACCTAAGAATTCATTTCAATCCACCTCTCCGGCTTTTCATTTTTTCTTGTGTTCCTTATAGCTCATCCATCAAAAATTTGAAGTTTCCCAATGTTACACTCTCTTGGTCTGTTTTCTTAGTATAATCTTTCCCATACACATTCTTTGACCAAAAAATAATCTTTCAAACTTAGCTCACTTTGAGAGGCCAAGGCAGGTGGATCACTTGAGGTCGGGGGTTTGAGAGCAGCCTGGCCCACATAGTGAAACTCAGTCTCTACTAAAAATACAAAAATTAGCTGGGTTGGGGGTACACACTTGTAATCCCAGATACTTGGAAGACTGAAGCAAAAGGATCTCTTGAACCCAGAGGTGGAGGTTGCAGTGAGCCAAGATTGCACCACTGCACTCCAGTCTGGGTGACAGAGTGCGACTCTGTCTCAAAAAAAAAAAAAAGCTCAAGTCCCCCCTTCTTCAGGAATACATTCCTGCAGCCCACCATTTTTATACTCTAATGTAGCTGATGTGTGTGAGAAGCTCAGTATCAACATGTATTCAAGTGAACTAGAGCATATGCACTTATCACTATGCATATTTTTCCTTTCTACCTGCTTTTGAGAGAAAACAACACTAATTATTTTTATTATATCCTTAGTGATAAAAGAATATTTGGCTCACTTGTGTTTTTTGAAAGAATACAAATTCATAAAATTGTGCCTCTTTCTGATTTAGTGCCCTCAGTGTTCTATTCATCATGTTTCTTTGTTCTTATCAGGGTAAAGTAGATTTTTCAAAACGTGATATTTGAACTAATTTGTATGTGTTTGCAGTAAAATTCTATCAGTGCATATCAACTAGAAAAGACGTTATTATTTAATTAAACACCTTTCAACAAAAGCAAGATTTAAACTGTTACTTTTCTTATATCTTTCAAACTACAAAGGCTCTGATAAGAAAGATAAGAAATCTTGAAAGCTGATTTTTATGTTGCAGATGCTGTATGAGTATTTATATAAAAGGGGGTGGGAGGGGGAGAGAAACAAGCAGAAGACAGCTGAGGAGAGAGGGAGGGAAGGAGACAGAAGAGGAGGCACATATATACTTGCAGGCTTTCTTTTCAACAAAAAATATTGCCTTCCCTTTCTTCTATGTGTAGTAGCTAGAACAATGCTAAAGTTAATTCAATATCCAATGCTAGAAATCATAATCTTTCAGCAAAAAAATCTAGTGAAATTCAGCCCTCCCCGTAGCATTTTTTCATGTACAGGGATTTTGGAACTTACAATTAAGTGAATATGTAACAAGACAAGCATAAATCTCTTCAAGACATAACTTTACAGAAATCTTAGTGTGTTTGTAGACTGAAATAAGCTTTGAACATTCAGAATATTGTGATTTTGCTCATTTTATTCAGGCTCAAAGGTCCCTGTAGGACAAATAAAATTTTCTTTGAATATCCTGAAGCATTAATAATAATTTAAGTTTATTCTGCATGCCTCCTTCTGGACATAGTAATAGAATAAAGGTTTGAGGCACTGTTTTTTGTGTATTTTGTATAATATATCTTCAACAGTAAAGTATGTCATATGTTTGGATTCTGAACATGGATGAGCAGTTTATGCCTCAGTCACATCTGTTTGTTCCACCTGTATTTTTATTGATATAAGAGATTCCAATATTATTAATTAAGGCAAGAGCCTAAGAAACTATAATTATAATGTGGTTTGTTACTTGCTGAAAATAATTATTTACGTTTTACACTGTTTTAAATCAAAATTAAATTATCCTGTATTTTCATATTTTCAAAAATTGTATCAGTTTAAAAATCAGAAATTCAATATCTAGGATTATAGAAAAATGTATGTTCTAATACAACAATGGCACAATAAAATCTTATAAAACCAACACAAGAGTGTATCGAAGCTATAAAGAAATAAGATGGTTTTCTTTCTTGATATTTCTGCATTATTTTGGACATTGCCTCTTATTGGTTTCATTGATATAAATATATTCTAAATCATTGGATTTGTTTATAAATAATTTTATTATTTCTAATATCTTATCTTGACTGGGAATATCCAAATGTTGCTAAGATATAGCAAGTATATGCTTCAAGGTCTGTGTCTTCTCAGGGAAGAGAAACAGTCTCAGAAGCAGAACATACTGTTAGTGATAACCCGGAAATTAGATTTTCTGTAAGGCACATATGAACTCATCAAATATTTAGAGGGTCTTATGCTAATAGTTATATCAGGGTTATGCCTACGTTCAGCACTATGGGTTGAGATAATCAAGTAGATGAAACCAAAGTATATTCTATTTACTTCTAGTATCTTTTGTCTTTTAATTGTAAAAATGCTATTTAACAAATAAGCATTTCCTCTTTATCTTTGTAGCCAGCTAAAGTCAAGAGCTGGCAGCTCTCCACATTTTGACTATGTCTCCCAGAGAAGAATAAACACTGTGCCTGGAGCAACACTGTTTCTTCTGACTACACAACACCATGTAACTTGGGTGAACTGTTAGATCTGTCAGTGAACGGAATGACATTGCCATACCCTGATGAAAATACTGCTGTTGCAACAATTAAGCTCTTCCTTCACTTTCTTCCCACTTAATAACAAGACCCCTATTCTCACTCTTCCCCCAGAAAAGAAGTTACAGGAAAATTGTGAAATATAATTAAAATATATTCTTGAATCTATGAATAGGAGACCAACTTTAAGTAAGATGAATTGTGAAGAGAGATGAGTTATCTTCTCTGTAAATAAGACTCGGGAAATGAGTACTATGTTGAGCTACAAAGTAGCAGGACTCTTCTACACTAAAGGCACAAAATGATTAGCCCCATGAGGCATGATTAAGAACTGTGACTGGAAGTTGACATAACAGGGATCTAACTGATTTCATTTCCTGGATACAGAATGCCTAGCCCATCTTTTATGAAGGAGTGACTGGACTGAATCATCACCACATTGGCCTGTTCTTCAGGCCCATTCATTCAATATGTCTTGACAGTCGGCACATATCACCAGTGTTTCACATTACTATAAATTACAGATTCCATTTTACTATGGTAAGTGAATAACATGAATGGTTGGTTATGTGATAATGATTTTTTTAGTGTTAATAACACTTTTAAATGTAATTAAATATAAAATGTAGCATTTCAATACAGGTGCCATTTAGTATAAATTAATTACAGGTGCCGTTTTACTATGATAAGTGAATAACATGAAAAGCTGGTGATGTGACAATGGTATTTTCTTTTGGTGTTAACATTTTTAAATGTAATTCAATGTAAAATTTAGCATTTTAATACATTTTTTACTACTTCCTTTGGTTCACTTCCATTACTGGAAACATCCTACTTCTTTTAATAAAACCACATGTAAGGTCAAATATTTGGGAAGCCAAGGCAGGAGGACTGATTAAGGCTAGGAGTTCAGGACCATCCTGGGAAACACAGCAAAAGCCTGTCTCTACAAAAAGTAATAAATTCACCAGCCATGGTGGCATGCAGCTTTAGTCCCAGCTACTTTAGAGACTGAGGTGGGAGGATTGCTTGAGCCCAGGAGTTTCAGTCTGCAGTGAGCCGAGATTATGCCATTGCACTCCAGCCTGGGTGATGGAGCAAGATCCTCTCTCTCTTAACAAAAAACAAAACAATACAAAGCAAAAGGTCAAATAGAAACTTGCCTGCTCTGCCATATACATGGCCCACTTAAAAAATAAAAATAAAAATACAACAAATTTATATATAAAAGCCTTTGTTTCTAAAATATTTTGGCATATAATGTCCTTTTAGTATTCACAGCCAAGTTATGTAAAATAGTGGAGCCAGGCATGTCTCATGTGCTTCACGTAGCTTAGTGCTGTGCTTATTATCTTAAACAGTTATGTGAATTAGAGCTTTAGTACAACTCATAGAATTAAAGTGGATTCATTGAAACCAAGCATTTTATAGTTACCTTTTCCGTACACATTTTGATCTCCGCATATTAAAATATACAAACTGAAAAGTTTTAATGTAGCTCCTGTCAACAATAAATCCTGGGGACTCCTAGAGGCTGGAGGGAGTGGAAGGGGGAAAAGTTGAAAAACCTTACTGTTGGCTGGGCGTGGTGGCTCACACCTGTAATCCCAGCACTTTGGGAGGCCGAGGTGGGTGGATTACTCTAGATCAGGAATTCGAGACCAGCATGACCAACAGGGCGAAACCCTGTCACTACTAAAATTACAAAAAAAAAAAAAAAAGAAAAAAAAACCTCAGCTGGGCGTGGCGGTGCATGTCTGTGATCCCAGCTACTTGGGAGGCTAAGACAAGAGAATTGCTTGAATCTGGGAGGCAGAGGTGGCAGTGGGCCAAGATCGCACCATTGTACTCCAGCCTGGGCAACAGAGCAAAACTCTGTCTCAAAACAAAACAAAACAAAACAAAAAACTGTTGGGTACCATTCTTGGTATCCGGGTGACTGGTTCTTCATACCCTAAACTGCAGCTTCATGCAGTGTATACAGGTAACAAACCTGCACCAGTACCCCCGAATCTAAAAACTTAAAAAAGAAATAAGAAGAATAGCACTCCTGAATCGATTTGAAGAATCAAAAGTTGACCCAAACCTCCCCTCCAGTAAGATTCATGTTATCCGGTACAAGAGAAACCTACTGACCTGGAGCACTGTTGATTATGAGAAACTAACGGTAATCAATCACGAAATAGAGAACATGAAATTCAATATAATTACATTTCATGAAATTGAGGACATCTTTGACAATTTTGCAGATGCATGCATTTATTTTATAATTTTTCTATTCTCTAGTGTGACACATTATTCAATTTTGAAGCACGTTATGTGTTTTTCTGGGGTAACAGATGTCTTTTTGAACATTTTTTTTTTCTGCATTGTGGTCCTATTTAAATATGTGGTGTACACTTTCCACCCTTGACATCTTTAAACTTGTTTACCTTTTAAACATTGAACAGAATTAAGATACTGTCATGGTGTCCATCACCCTGCATTTCTTCTTCCCAGAGGACACATCATGCTATCTGACATGAATGAGGCTTCAGTACCCTTCTGTGTTGACCAGTGCTCTAAACTGGGCACTGATTGCCTTCACTTATTTGCTTTATAAATAAAGCAAACCTAGAGATCAGTTGTTCAATACTTAATTTGCTAGGATAAATCTAAGTCCTTCAGATGAAAGACATTTTTAATTATGTAATACAAAGTTGTACATGGATACATATTTCAGAGGAATATTAAAAAGTACCAAACTTATTCACAATCTTTGAGAAGCTATTAAACCTGAGAAGAGAATTAAGCAGTTCCTCTAATTACTAACATACATTACACATTTTATGGCTGTATTTTAATTAGTGTCTCTTCTCTGTATGCTCTCAATGTCAAAGTTTCCTTTCACTAAGGTGTTTGAAGAGGGGGAGAGAAGGTTTGCATGCACCTGCACTGCCCCATTGCTACCTTCCCAGAGCCGTGTGGCAATCCCCGTATTTTCCTGACAGTCTTAACTACACCCTCACTTTTCCTTAAGCACTTAAGTGTGACTGACTGTCAAGCTCTTGAACTGAAGTCAAATACCATTTCATTTTTTTTTATTCTGGAAAAATGAGAAGGCTGTCACAGAAGTAAAACCAGAAGCCATAAAACAAATACATAAGTTTTAGGTGTTTTCTATGCCATAGAGAACTGAGAAGAGAGAAAAGAAATCACGACAAGGAAGTATGGTGATGGTAACGATGGTAGCAACAGGGCTTTCCTTGTCAGAAGCGGCTCTAAGCACTTCACTCGCATTATTTCATTTATTCCTTACAGCAGTCTCATTAGATATGTGCTATTTTTAGCCCCATTTTAAAATTGAAGAAGCGGAGGAATTGGGATGCTGAAAAACTGCTTAAGGTCATATATCTGTCAAGGCCTGTGGCCTCTGTACAAAAGGGACAATCTGCCTTTGCAGTCAATAGCTTTATAATGTTAAAAAATAATTGTGGCTTTGTGAGTCTCAGCTCCTTTTCTTGCACAGAGGAGGTGGTATGTTGGAATAGAAATAGTCTGAGCCTTGTTGCTCATTGGGTTCCATACTCAGGATTCTGACATATTTCTTTGAGTAGATTTTACATAGATAGGGACCTTTGATAGTTTTATTTCACAGAAAATGAAAATAATAATACCTACCTCATAGGACTTTCAGGGGGTTTGAAAAGTTAACATATTTCTCATGCCTTGTACAGTTCCTGATAAATTGAAATCAATAAATATGAGTTTATATTCTTTCCCTCTTTCAATAATGGTAGAGGGAAAAATGATACTCAAGGATTCTATGATTCTTAAACAATGATTTCAAAATAAGTTCATTATTCGGAGGATTGAGAAATATAACTAATGAAAAAAAGTGTAAGTACATAAAAATATAAATAATTCCAAAGTTACCATGAAATATTTTAAGAAAAATAACAAAATTATTAAAATTGAATTCAGAGGATCCTAAAATATTTGATTTACTTGATGTTAAAAATGAAGGATACAACAAACTGAGTTTGAAGTGGGAAGGGAACTTACGAAATGAAGGAGTTTGGGACTTTTTAAGGAGAAGGGACACAGGGCCAGTATTAAAGGCTTGCATAGCCTTTTAAAGAGGCAAAATTGTGCTCTACATCCTTATTAACTAAAGCCTGTAGTTTACTCAGATTTCTTTAGTTTTTATTTAATGTTGTATTTCCAGTCCAGGATCCCATCCAAAATACAACTTTACATTTAATTATCATGTCTCTGCAGTTTCTTCTTGCTGTGACAGTTTCCCAACTTCCTTTGTTTTTGATGACCTTGACAGTTTTGAGCAATATTGGCCCAGTTATAGCAGGATGCTGCTCTATTGGAATTGATCGGGTGTTCATCTCATGAGTGGATTGCTAGTACTCTTCATTGGAAAGAACACCACAGAGGTAAATGCTATTTTCATTATCACAACATATCAAGGTTACATTCTGTTAAGATGGCTAACAATCTGTTAAGATTGACCTAATCAATTGACTGAGGTTTGCTAGGCTTCTCTGTTGCACAGTCCCTTTCCCTGCTCTTCCTACACTGTAATCTTTGGAAGGAAAGCATCCTGTGCAGCCCACACTTAAGGCATAGAGAATGAATCTCTTCTGCATTCAGGGTGGAATATTTATATACATTTGAATTCTTGGCCCAGGAATTCTCCACCATTTGTTAATTTATTCAATCATTTATTTATATCGATAAGGACTCATGGATTTTACATTTTGGGGTATCATCCAATGTTACTTTATTTTGTTGCTCAAGGCACCCCTGTTTGGATTTGGGAGCTCTTTCAGGTGACTCCTGTGTCTCTTTGACATACCCCTATCAATGCGTGTTTGTGTGTGTGTTTAGCACTTCCTTACTGTCGGACTACAAGATATCGCATGCTCAGCTTGTGTATTTCCTTTTCAATCCTAGAATCAGCCATTTCTTCAAGGAGCCATGGTTCCTTTTACTAGAGAACGGTATTAGAAACCACGATGTGGAAAATGGGTGTACTTCCTGCCACTAGAGCATTATTGTTGGTGTCATACCATCTGACACAGAAATCTGTGTGCACACACTAACCCATGTACATCTATAAATATTTCAATATGCAACCATCTGTGTCTGTATCAAGCACATCTGAGTGAAATGTGAATTTATACGGGTTTTTCCAACTCTAATGCATTACCACATGGCTCTTCTAACCTGCTCACTTTTCTTATCTGTAAACTCCTATCCCAACAATGACAAGTCTGGCGCCTATGAGCTGCCATATATTTACTTAAATGTGTGATACTAATATACATGTATGTATCTATATATACACTGTTATAACAATGTTATATATACTATATATATATATATGTACTGTTATAACAATGTTATATATACCATATATATATATATATATACTGTTATAGCAATGTCAGAATTGGTAATCTGTGTAACCCCTTGGAAACAACCGTAGGATCTGGAGGACAGCACTTATATGCAAGTAGTTTTGCTTTAGTCTTTAAAGATGCCACCCCTTTCCAAAGTTACTTAGATGTGTTCCTTTTCCTTCCTCTGCTTCAGTGAATCTGTTTCACACGTGTAATAAGGCTAGAATCTCTTGTTACAGTCTGTAATTCCTCATGGGACCCCTAAACTAATGATTTTTCTAGTTGGCATGCTTTTCATCATTAAGATCTCTATGTTTTACAAATACATAATGTCATGTATCCACCATCACAGTTTTATACAGAATGTATTAATACCTTAAAAATCACCTGTGCTTTATCTATTGATCTTTCACATTGCTTCCAAAACCACTGATTTTTTTTCTACTCTGTCTACAATTTTGCCTTTTCCAGGATGCCATATAATTGGAATCATACAGCATATAGGCTTTTCAGACTGCCTTATTTAATGTAGCAATATACCTATAAGAATCTTCAATGTCTTTTCATGGCTTCATAGCTGATAAATAAGTTAAATAAGTGACTACAATATAGTGGATTTATATATGGATGACGTGTGTTTTCACCTGCTGTAGTTATCATGAGTACATGAGGTACTAGAAGACACCTCAGTTTACTATTATTCCGTTTTTCATTTGCTTTGTGTTTTCTTGTAGCAGATATTCTGATACTAGAGTCCACAGGTATCTCTTCTCTATTGGTACGAATTCAGGGGTCTGTGAATCTCCTGAAAAAAGACACAGAATTCAGATGTATACATACAGGCATTAACAGGGGCTATGTGTTTTATTTATTTCAAAATTGTACTCTGCTAATATCTATATTTATACTAAAATCATACTAAAGCTATTTTGTGATAACAAATTAAATGCCTTATATACTATCAAAAATTTGTTGGTGAATTAAGACTTACTGGTACTGATCGCTAGAAGAGGCCGTAGCTGCTTGTCGTAACTTTGATCTCCTGTTGTTTAGGTGTGACAGTACAAACCCTGAATGCATTCCATAAATGCTATTTCATTGTATTTCACTCTTATGGAAATAAACCTATCTTAAATAATGACATGAAAAATTCATCAATATGCATTAATAAGTTAGTTAACTCAAATTATTGTCTATTACAGTGCTCAGAAATGTTAGTGTCCGAGAAAAGGACAACCGTTCTGAAGTGGCATCCCTGGAATGAGGATTCAGCAGAGCCCGGGCTTTGATCTCAGCACTCCTGGGAATGATTTCCAAGACAGCAATTACCTTAAGGGCGGGTCACAGTCCCCTTCTGAGTACAGAAGTTTTCCACTAACTTCAAATTCCTGATGGATGAAAAAACTACCCTGTGCCAAATCTGCTTATCCTGAACTTAAAATTTCTTCTTTTACAAAATCAAAAAAATGTGGTCTCTAATAAACTGTATATTTTCTATCAGTTAAACTTGAATTAAGTGTGATACCCCAAGTTTTATATGATTGCTATTATCAGAACATATTTTAGTTAATATGTATTTACCATCTAATGAGAGACACATGAATAATAATATAATCCATAATGAATAATTATCTGAAAGCTAAAGGAAATATGACATCAGATTCAATTCTACAAGTAGATAAGTCTATTGGTTGATATAAAATATTAAACATTTTACATCAATATAAATTGATAAATATGAATATGTAAGTAAATGTATATATTTATAAAAATATTTATTTACATATTTATATAAATATATACATATTTTATATATTTAATATAAAATTAAATATAAAATATAAAGTATTAAATATACCTAAAACATAGGGTTAAAACAGTATAGTTATAAACCCTCCGAAATGTTCAAAAAACAGAAAAATATATATATAATATGTAATTATTTAGGGCTTAGGAAAAGAGAGATATTACACAATTTCTAAAGCTAACATAATCATGATATCAAAACTTGACAAAATCTTTAACGGAATATTCTCACTTATAAACATACATGCATATATGCTAGTTTCATACATGCATAAATGGTAGTTTCTAAACATACATGCATAAAATACCATAGAGAAATTAGAATTTAATAGTATAGTAGTATTGAAGGTATACAATCTCTCTGAGGAATAGACTGGTTATTTCTAATATATGAAAGTCTTTTACTTTAATGTATTGTATCAATAGATACAAATAAGATAGCTTAAATATATGCAAAATACATTTAGAAAATTTAACAATGTATTTTTAAGTAAAGTACACAAAACGATAATTTTACCAAATACTTTAAACAAGATCCAAGATAGCATTTCAGTAATCTATAGCTTTGTAATAGTTGTTTCAAGACTTTTCTGCTTAAAAGTTTCAATGGTATAATTTCTTATAATCCTCTTAACGGGTAATTTGAGCACTTAGCTTATTTGGAGCTGTAAGAAATAAGATGGACTCTCAACCTTCAAAGTGCTTATCTTCACTTACCTTCTGATTAGCCAGTTCTCTAGTAGATTGTCTTACTGCATGGTGACTGGAGTTTAAGATGGAGGAAGCAGAGCTGCCTGGTTTTTATGTCCTGGGCTTTGAAATTCCAGAACATAACTTTTGCCATATTGTATTCATCAAAGTAAGTCACAACATAAAACCAGATTCAAGCAAAGGGAAAATAGACTCCACTTCTTGAAGTGGGGAAGAGAACAAGCATATGGCTATAAGAGAATATGATGCCTGTCGTAAACATCAACATCCTTCACAAGCAAAACACGTTCACACACTCTGAACATCCCGTTAGTTTACTGATTTTTAAATTAAGGTTTAGATATGAAAGCTTTTCAAGTATAGCTCCTCTCTGTGATCACCTGTAAACTAAAAATATATTTTTTCTGCCTCACCTCCCCACCCATGCACCTAACAGGAATAGAATGACTGCAATTGATCTGCCCAATCAAAAGGCAAGGAACACAAAAATGCAGAGGAGCCATTGGTCTAATGCAATTCCAAAATCCAGCTGGGCATAGGTTTTTAGGGTCTCCTATTCCAGTGGCCGGGGTCGCTCTTTAATGGGGGCATGGCTCTTCTTTGGAGTCCTTCTCTGCAACTCTTGGCTTTGTCTTCTGGACTTTAGCTCTACTTGATCCATTCTTCTCTATACTTGAATCTCCCATGAAGGCAACTGAATTGCTTTCCCAGCTTGTTTTTGGCTGTAGAAAGTTGGATGCTTTTTTATTTTTTTATTTTTAAACCACCATTTTTCTTTTAAATATAAGCAGAGATCCCTCCTTTAAAAACTCTCTGGGCTTCCCAGGCATAAAATTCTAATGCATTCCATGTATTAACCTCCCGTAGAACTATATGGACTGAATTTCTCTTTAGATTTGGGCTGTCATTCAGAATGCTGAAGGACAAAACCTCTAAGATTTTCAGATGGCTTTTCAGCTTGATGATAACATCTATGCTGTAACACTTTAAATCTTCCTGAAATTTCAAAAAATACTGTACAGACACAAACCTATTTAATATTTACATTGAAGCTATATTTTATTTGGAGTCCCCTGGACCCTAGATTTCATCTTTACTTTGAAGCTATCATTTAAAAATTTTATTTTTAATGTTAGTTTTTAACTTTGAGAAGTTTTTGCTATCCAGAGAGGCTCAAAGTAAGAGACACTTTTATTTTTCAATAGAATAAGTTCTGGTTTGGAAATATTTCTTCTAAATTCTCCTTGAGAACTGAAAAACCTTTTCTCTCTTTCCAAACTTCATCCTAAGCTACTTAAAGAAGCTGACTGACAGACACTTTCAATATTTCACCTATAACTCTCAACCTGGTTCAAAATCAGTAACTTTCAAATTTTTCAGCATCACTCCCATTTTAGATACAAAATGTACTGTCCCTTCTCTATTGCTGTATAGTAAGTTGCCCCAGAACTTAGTGTATTCGAACAACATTTTTTTTTCACCTTCTAAATGATTCTCTCAGTCAGGAATCAGGCAGGGTTCAGTTGTGCTGCTTTTCTGAACTCTGTATGTTGCTGCTGGAGCCACCCAGTCAGCTTCATCGAACCAGAAGCTCAGATAGAACCGGAGCCATGAAGGAGGCCTCTCACTGTTCGCAGCGTCCTTTCCAGTCCTTCAAGCATTCAGTTGTCTAGACTGGACTGACTTACACACCGTGGTTGGCTTCCAGGAAGGAGTATATAAAAGTGTGTATTCCGGGCAAAGATTTCTTGTGTAATTCCCTACAAGCACAGGCAACCACAGTGAAAACTGACAAAATCACATCAATTTAAAAAGCTTCTTCACAGCCAAAAAAACAATGAACAAAGTGAAGAGAAACCCACAGAATGGGAGAAGATACTGGCAAACTATCCATGTGACAAGGGATTAATAACCAGAATATATAAGAAGCTCTAACAACTCTATAGGGCAAAAAAAATCTAATAATATGGTTAAAAGTGGGCACAATATCAGCATAGACATTTCTCAAAAGGCAAGACACACAAATGGCAAGCAGGAATATGAAAAGATGCTCAACATCACTGATCACCAGAGAACTGCAAATCAAAACTACAATGAGATAGCATCTCATCCCAGTTAAAATGGTTTTTATCCAAAAGTCAGTCAATAACAAATGCTGGTGAGTACGTAAAGAAAAGGGAACACTTGTGCACTGTTGTTGGGAATGTAAATTAGTACAATCCCTATGGAGAACATTTTGGACGTTTCTCAAAAAACTAAAAATAGAGCTGCCATATGATCCAGCAAACCTACTGCTGGGTATGTAAGCCCCACAATGGGAAATCAGTACATCGAAGACGTAGCTACACTCACATACTTGTTGCAGTACTATTCCCAAAAGCAAGATTTGGAAGCAACCTAAGTGTCCATCAACAGATGAGTGGATAAAGGAAATGTGGTACATATACACAATGGAGTACTATTCAGCCATGAAAAAGAATAATATTCCATCATTCGCAGCAACATAGATGGAACTGGAGGTCATTATGTTGAATGAAATAAACTAGGCACAGAAGGACAAAATTTTCATGTTCTCATTTATTTGTGGGAGCTAAAATTTAAAACAATTGAACTCATACAGAGTTGAATGATGTTTACCAGAGGCTGGGTAGGATACTTAGGGAGGGATAGTGTAGGGAAATGAAGATGGTTCATGGATACAAGAAAATAGAAAGAACAAATGAGACCTAGTATTTGCTTATCCAGTGAGGTGAATATAGTAAAAAGTAACTTAATTGCTTATTTAAAAATAGCTAAAATAATGTAATTGGATTGTTTGTAAAACAAAGGAATAATACTTTCCTTCTCACAAAAGTGATAAGTACCCTATTTTCCATGATGTGATTATTACACATTGCATGTCTGTATCGAAATATCCCTTATAGCCCATATATATATACATCTACTATGTACCCACAAACATAAAAAGTAAACAAATGAATGAATAGTCAAAGCAGGTGGATGACCTGAAGCTAGGAGTTTGAGACAAACCTGGTTGACATGGTGAAACACCTTCTCTACTAAAAATACAAAAATTAGTGGGGTGTGGTGCAGGCACCTGTAGTACCAGTTACTTGGGAGGCTGAGGCCAGAAAATCATTTGGCTTTGGGAGGCGGAGGTTGCAGTGAGCCGAGATTGTGCCACTGCACTCCAGCCTGGGTGGCAGAGAGACTCAATTAAAAAAAAATAATAAACATAAGTAAATAAATAGAAATTATCTAGTCCTCCTAAGACTAGGGTTAGGAAGTTCGTCATCACTTTCACCACCACATTGCATTGAACAAAGCAAGTTACAAGACAAGATTCAAAGTGGGAGTTTTCAATTACATTAAAAGAAAAAACAGAAAAAGTCAAATCCTCAATTTTGGGAATAGCTTTCTTAAAGGTAGACACATATTTAGGGCACACATTTATATGTTTGTAACTCGATTTTCTTACAACCACTATTTAAAATCTGCTTATAATATAGATAATGTAACTGGTAGAAGCAATGGCTATTGGCCTCTGGGCTTTCTTCTGTTATAAATGTAGTGTTTTTAGGGAATTCTAAACTCTGAAAGATTTTCTGTCTAGACAGTTTTGTTTTTTGATACCTGAATATCATTATTCTACCAGATTTACGTATATTGTGTGCTATTTACACTTGCATTTATTAAAATGAAAAAATAAAACATTGAAGTAGCATGTAACTTTATATCATCTATTTTAATAGACAGCTATAAATTATGATGAACAATTTTTTCTATGAATATCAGGATCTATTGGATTAGAGATTTTATCTAAATTTTTCATGACAAGCTACAGTAATTCATCTTTCATTAAATAACTGATTTTATAAATGTCTGATTTAAGTCTGGATCTGGTGCTTAGATTATTTTTGTGTGTGTGTCAAAGATGACACATTAAATAGTATAAATGGATTACTTCAATAGTGTCTTTTTTTCTCTCTTTGGGTAAACAATGCAGAAAACAATGTTCTTGGGTCAAAAGTTATACAATCACCCCTTAAAACTATTACAGAATTAACCATATATGGTTAGTGGCAGATGGTCTTTTTTGTTTTTTTCTGCAGTTGTGTTCATAGCCTGGTGTATTTTGACTCGCATGAGGGAAAAGTTCTGAAATGGATGCCTGAGACCCTCTGTGGTTGTCTTTGCAGTTCTTGGAAGCAGCAGCAGTATTCAGGTTCTGGGTGGCCCTCTAGAAAAAGAAGGTGGATGTAATAGCAGAAAGCAAATTAAAAATCAGTTGGAATTGGCTAGGCACAGTGGGTCATGTCTGTAATCCCAGCACTGTGGGAGGCCAAGGCAGGCAGATCACTTGAGGTCAGGAGTTTGAGACCAGCCTGGCCAACATGGTGAAACCCCATCTGTACTAAAAATAATTAGCTGGATGTGGTGGTGCATGCTTGTAGTCCCCAGCTACCTGGGAGGCTGAGGTGGGAGAACTGATTGAATCTGGGAGGCAGAGGTTGCAGTGAGCCATGATCAACACCACTGCACTCCAGCCTGGGCAACAGAGGGAGACTCCATCTCAAAAAAAAAAAAATAAATCAGTTGGAATAGATCACTTTAAACCCACGTATTCTAAAATTAACTACAGGTTGGCATTTTTTTCTACATATTATACTGATGTGATGTGATTGTATATTCATTTAATATGTAAATCCATTTATTTAACATTGCATACTCAGAGAAAAAATATATTTTTAGTTAGTTACTTAATATTAAACTTGGACTTTGCCCTACTCTGTTCACCCTGCTGTAACAAACTACCATAGACTGGGTGGCTTATAGACAACATAAATGATTTTTCATAGTTCAGGAGGCAGGGAAAAAAAACAAGATTAAGGCACCAGGAGACTCTGTATCAGGTGAGGGGCTACTCTGTCTTCCCTTTGTGTCCTCACATGGTGAAGGGGGAAAAGGACAAACCCTCACATCAATCACTTCGTAAGTATCCCACCTCCTAATAAATCACATTGGGGATTTATTATTATTTATCTGACTGTGTCAAATTTTAGACTGTTAGCTGTGTACAGTAAAGGTAGTGCCTGCATATGTGTGTATCAGTCAGTTCAGGTTGCTGTAAGAAAATATCACTGGCTAGATGGTGTGAACAATGTAAATTTATTTTCTCATAGTTCTGGAAGCTGAAACTCTGAGGTCAAGGTGGTAGTTTGGTGTTTTCTGGTGATGACTTGCAGAGGCTGCCTCATTCCTGCCTGCTTACCTGGTCTTTCTTGGGTACCTGCGTGTGGGAGAGAGAGATGAACTCTGTCAGATCAGGGCCCCACTCTTACCTTAATCACCTCCTAAAAGCCCTGTCTGCAGACATAGCCAAAATGAGGGCTAGGGCTTCAACGTAGGAATTTAGAGGGAGACACAATTCTGCCCATTGAAGATTGCTAGACCAGTTTAATAACCCTCCTAGGAATCCTCACCCCAGTATCTTTCAAGGATGGGAATTATTTTCTAAATCCCATTTTCTCTGAAGCTCCTGGTTGAAAATCTGTGAATGAGAGAAACTGAAACAAGATTGAGATAGTGGGAAGTCAGTGGAAGTACTTATTCTGAGAAGCTGATGACTGTCATACACAGTGAGGCTCAGATGCGGAGCGCCTAGGGAAGAGGCTGTTTCTACACATTTAGGGGCTGCCACACACCCAGATGTTGCACAGACCTCTGCAGGAGCTCACAGGACACACTGTCCAGGAAGATTCAGGAGCCCTCCACGAGCCATCACTTTGCAGCCTTGCATATCTTGCCTCTCACACTTGTCTGACTTCTCTGGCCTTTGCTCTGACACCAAGGCTTTGAGCTGCAGTAATTACTGAATATTCCTATTTGTTCTTTACACACTTGTGCAAACTCTAATCCGTATGTGCTGTTTCCTAATCTTTTAGTATTTGTAGTGGCTTTTTCTTCCTGAGAACATTCAGATTGACATACTGAGATAAATGTATTTCTTTACAATATGTGAGGATCTATTTACACATTTGTAAATTGTTAAATTTGTATATGGCTTTACCTAAGCACAGAATAATGTGAAACTTAGGTTATATTATATATCAATAGATTAATTTTATAAATTATATTTATATGTACATAAAAATATATATGTATATATGAATTTTCTAGATGATTTGCCCTTTTAGTTAAAAAAACTTAAAAATGCCATAGGTTTTATTTGGTTTTATGTATCATGTAAATAAAGAGTTTAAAAATAAAGCCACAGCGTAGAAGAGTAATTACATAGTGTTACTTGATTCATAGTAAACTCCCAAGACACTGTGTTGTGAATTAGGTACATGAAAAGGACATTAATTTTTATAATAAGAATGTTGCACAAAATCCTAATTTTTCTGATTTTCACAACTTGTATATTATAGGCTATCTCCTTAACAAAATGTTTTACAAAAACTTGCTGTATTGTACTAGAGAAAGCACATTTTTACAGTAATTACAAAGGGTATAACTCAAGAACTATCTATGAATATATAATCCTAATAGTTTAAACTTACAACTTGGAAGCAACTGAATGCATCTTTTTATTGTAAACTGCAAGGTAAAAAGTTTGAACTCTCATTTTTCACCCTCATTCAGATGTACATTGGGAAGAGGCTCTTATTAATTATGCTTAATCCTTATTTTGGTTTTAAAATTTATTTCATCTAAGCAAGCAATGCTCAAAATTGAGATTTAAAAATAGTTTCTATTGTTCAGTTTGTATGTTCAAGAAACAGCAATTGTGATTGCTACTTGGGTGTTTACTTTGCAAACTTTAACCCTCCCTTTCTTTCAGAGTTAGGGAAATGAAAAGCAATTCAAGGCAGAAATGGGAGTTATTAGTTCCATTAACACATCAATAAATAGATTTGGTTTTTAGCTTCAAAGCTGCAATAGAATCTGGAATGTAGGGCCTGTAACGAACATGTCCTTCATGTATTTTTTTAGGCTGCCATTCATAATGATGTCAGCTAGCATTACTCACTTTTGCTATTATCATTCATAACCTACTCGCAAAGAGCAATGGGTAGGGTGGAAGGTGAAATTTTTTTTTTTTGTCCAAAACTAACTGGAGTTGTGTATTATTATCTATTTCTTTGACTGTGGACATGTATGTACTTTTCTTTTACATGTATAATACGTATGTATATTTTTAAGTTGCTTCTGTTTGCTATTAATATTCAGTCCTGATATTGCAATTCTATTATAATACATCCTAAAATATGTCTTTAGAAATAGCCAGTTGGTATTAAAAAATTCCAGATTCTTTACATTATATAGAAAGTAGTATTTTCTATTATTGAGATGGGAATCTGAATTGTCTAGTGTAATATCTGCATTTATGAATAGTCTAGCTTTCAATATTTATGTAAGAAACAAGTTGATTCTTTAGTAGCAGTGACATATCTGTAAATAATCTGCCATGTGGAAAGTTAAATATAAATGTGTTTTCTCAATTAGATATATTATTGCTCATTTCCCAGAGTAAATGAGAAGACTGAGACAACTTTATATTTCTCGCTTAAGTAAATATATTTCTATGATTGACGATCATTTCTCTTCTCCTCAAATAAAAATAACTGTTAGGTAATAAACTACTTAAAATTCAAAGGCAGTAGGATGATATTTTCTTTTTTTATCTTACCGAAAAAATGTAGCAAAACATAATTTGTCCAGAAAAACATGTATAACAAATACAAAGAATATTAAAACTCCTAGTCAATTTCATTGTATATTTTTCTGGGAAGAAAATACCAATGATGATCCCAGGTCTCTGAGTGAAAACTCAACTCATGAATGGGTATGTTCTTTTTAATTTATTACTCATGACATGGCAGTTCACTGATGCTCTCAAGGATTCAGTAAAATATAATTTTATTAAGAGTAGTAGCTGCTAAATTTGAAGTTTCACTAAATAATTTTCTTTGGTAAGATACTTGATATATACCTACAAATTCAAATTGAAGAAGTAAAGCAATTAAATTTGCTGAAATTTTGTAATGTATTACCAATGTACTTGATTTATTTGTGGTTGAATGAGTTTTGATGTGTATCATCCATATCTTAATTTCCCAGAAGTATCATTTATGTGAACCATAATCTGTAAGAGAAATGACTAACCTTCAAAAAATTATTTTAAGGTATGGTTACAATTACATGTATCTAAATTGTACATCAGATCTCACAGACTAAATGCGCAGATATTTTAAAGCATTATACTGTATGTGATATTTCTCTTTTGACTCTTTATATCATAATAATGCTTTAAGGTCTAGGATAGATCTTTTCTTTTCTATCCATTACAGCCATAAGTAGTACATTTATTGAGCAATACAATTTAGTGTTCATGTGCATGTGCTCTGGAGTCAGCATCCCAGCTCCTCCATTAATAGTTGTGACCTTAAGCTAGTTACTTACCTTTCTGTATCTGTTTTCTCAGTTACAAAATGGGGAAAATGATAGCATCTATCTCATAAAATTGTTGAAAGGATTCGATATATTAATAAGAGTAAAATATTTTGAAAAGTGGTACATAGTGTTTTTAAATTGTGAGTTGCTATTTTTATATCATTTAATTCTGTCAAAACCCTAGGGGTTTATAATTTTAGTTTTTCATTGTTTAGATTAAAAAAACAAATCCTGAGATTTGGAAATCTTAATTACCTTTTCCAAGGTGACATATCTTGTAAATACTGTAACCTGCCTTATAACCCAGACTATCTGATCCAAAATGGATTTTGGATCAGATAGTCTGGGTTATAAAGAAAAAAAAAACCATGGGTTTTATTTCTATGTTATATGTTCTCAATCTATATGAACTCTTCCTGGCATCTCCACCTCTGATTATTCACATGCCTTTTTCCTACATTTTCAATCACTGATACAGTTATAGCACAATTTAGGACTTGCATAGATACCTATGTACTGCATTATAAACATTATTTTCCATGTATTTTTGTTTCATTTGTCCAAATCGATTAGAAGTTTGCAAAAGGAATGGGTTGGATTTTAAATAATACAATACATCCAGAGCATGTAATATAGTCCTGAAAGACTGGCATTTGCTCAATAAATGTCGTTTAATTGAAACAATGCTGGAAAGATGTGTTTTAGAAAAATGCGCAAACTCAAACGCAAAATTCTTCAGAAATTTTCTGCAATGCTGTCAAATATGTACAGCACAATTGTGCTTTTCCTCAATCAGCAGGTGTTTTATATTTCATTTCTTATAGTTTTTGATAGATAGATTAAAGTTTGACAAGAGGATCTCTGCACAGATGTAACAAAAGAAAAAAGTACATTGTGTTAAAAGAAAGAGGTATAAGAATGATGACTAAAAGGTGTGTGTAACAATTTAACTGCATAGCACAAATGGTGTTCAAAATCTGTGTTCCCTCTGGTTTCCATGTCTAAGAGTGTTTCATAAAATTGGAGTTATTTGGAATAATTATAAATGATAAGATGGTAGTCTGGAAAGAACATTTGTGTTCTAAATTTGAGTATAATAAATATGGAATACATTTATTCAGGGAAATCTAGAATAAAATGTGCTTCCTTGAATTTAAGAGGTATGACCTTGTCTATAAAAGGAACAAATGTTATCTTGTTTGAAGTAGCTGTATATTTCTTATATTTTGCATTATAAAGGCAATAATCCAAGACTATGGTGGGACTATAGAGTCATGTAAGAAGCCTAAGTAGCAGCAACCTCTAACTTAACCCACATCTTGAGCTTTGGGTAGGTGTCTACGTTTAGCAGCAGTTTTCAAGGAATGAGGTGAGGATCAGAGTACAGTCAGAGAGATAGTAAAAAAGTAACTTGAACACAGACATTTCTAACAGTATATGCTAAAACTTTTTTATTAGGAATATTTTAATAAGGCCATGAAGAAATGTAATTTTGATAATGTATGACTATTAATGTGCATGGTTCTACTACATTAACGTATACACACATATCAAATAGGATCTATTTCCTTAAGTCTCTTTTGAAGATAAATAAGATGCTACAGTGTTAAGTAAACAATTTTATCCATATGTTTCAGTGTGCAAAGTAAATAAAATTAAACTATGATCTTGATTGTAGTGTGCATTCACTCATTACAATCTGTAAAGCTCCTCACTGAGAAAGCACATTTTCTTCACCAAGAAGGTTCAGTGTTATAAAAATGACAATACCTCTAGAACTGACATACCTCTCACAAAAGGAACAGTAAATCTCACTCAACAATTTTTTTACAACACTAAATTCAGCCGTTAACACTGTTTTATAGGCCAGTAAAATGTCTAATATGTGCTCCAATAAATAACCAAACATAATCAAGAGAGGCAAATATTCTTTACTTACTCAAATTGTAGTACTTCTCCCTTAATACAAAAAGAATCACCTTACACTATCATCTTTTAATGTTATAGTATTCCATAACACAGCCGTTAAAGATATAATTTGAATACATGTAAATTATGGTTTTATTAAAATCTACTCATGCATTAATTGATGTCTTGGATATCCAACCCTTCACCAAAGAGTTAAGGTGGCAACTGAAAAAAGCAAATCAGTAAAACAGAAATTTTAAGAGGATCAGCTATAAATAAGAGAGAAGCTATGTAAAGATTTTGACTGCTAAAAAGGGTAAGATTAAGACGGGCTGCAGCCGGGGAATAAAGAAACATTCAACTTCACTTTTGCCTTTAATTCAATGCTAGCCTTCTTCAAATAAAATTTCTTACCCCAAGTTTGCTTAACGTATAAAATTTCCCACCTTTACCTACCCTGAAACTACCTCTACACACAGATCATAAATTGTTTCCTGCTCCAGAGATGTGCTGCCTGTCCCTGCCTTTCCCACACAACATGGAGAAAATATCTTCCCTCATCACACAACCTCAATCCGCACCACTGCCTGCTCAGCCGTGGAATGTCTCCAACCAGAAAATTTCTCTCCATTTCTGCATCCATAACCCTTTCTGAGATTTCTTCTGTATTTCACTTTTCCTGAAGCCTCTCTTTCCTCATAAACGTTAAATTCCTTCCACCTCTCTCAAATCTGATTATTCTACATTTCATGTTCCCAAGAGTCACAGTCCTTTTCAGCTCAGTTCACACATTTGAGTCTATTTTATTATCCTTCCATTACTTTATAAAAGACACAATGGTGGTAACAACTGGGGAGGAGTTTGTTTTCCGTTGCTGTTGAAAATAATGCCACCATTTGGCAGCTCAAAACAACATCCATCTATTATCTCATAATTCTACAGGTCAGAAGCATCAAAATTCTGGTGGGCTCAATTGGGCACGGTGCTTAGCATCTAGTATGGGAAAAATTGGAGTGGAGAGAGTCTGGGCTATTATTTAGAGGCTTCTGTCTGCAGTGTTATGAGGTTCCCATTACCTTACTGGCTGTCAGCTGTGGGGACAACCTCAGATCTCAAAGCTGCTCATACTTCGTTGCTAGTGGTGTTCTCCTCCATCAAAACCAGACCCTCATGCTTTGAGTTTCTTGGAATCCCCTTTATGCTTTTGAAGTCTTGTGTGATTACTCAGGCACCCCTGGATATTTCTTAAAGTCAGCTGATTAGTAACCTTAAGCACATATCCCTTTTGCCTTGTAACATGACATATTTGCAGTCCTGGGGTGAGGATGGAAGTGCCATACTCCTTGGCCACTCTCATTCACTGTTGAATAATTTTCACTCCTTAAAGACTATGTTGCCCATGCCACACCCGACTCCTCCATCCCAAGCCTGGACTGTCTCCCACACCAGGTCATCGCCAGAGCCTCAGCCTCTTGGCTTCTCACCCACACTGAGCTGCTCCTCACTGGTGCCTGAGCCTTCCTGGCTGCATGACAACCACACAGAACATGCCCCCCAGATCATACTGGGAATCCATTCTGACTCTAACATTTTACTCCCTCGTGTCTCTCACCCCACTACATTTCTTTCAGCTCCCCCAGGCCTCCAGTGCCTTCAATCTTCTTTAAGCTGAAACTGTTCCCTTTCATGTCTAGTAGTCTCTTCATTTAACCATGCTATGGCCAATATTCTAACCCTTCCATTCCAAAAATGTTTCATTTTTCATTATGCAATGAAATCCTCCCTGAATCCAGGTAGATGTCCTCTTCACAACTGTACCAGCTTGTTCACTGCTGTTTACAAAGAGTCCATGGAGTGCAGGTGGACGCCAGTAATGAGACAGGGTGGGCTCCAGGTTCCAGCAGGGTCTCCGTGCTGCCCTGCCACCCTCCTGTGTCACCTGCTGAGCTTTCCTCCCAAGCTGCAGAGGGCGACTGAAACTCGCTCCATTCTTTTCAAAGCCCCAGGTCTGTCACCTTCTCCTGTACTAGTGACAGATCACCTTGTTTTCTGTTACAGGTCCAAATAATATGATCCAATCATAGGATGCTTGTTTCTTAAAAATCTTCTAAAATCTACAGTCTAATATAACTTTTGGGGGAAAAAACTAATAATTTTTCTCTGATGAGTTAGAAATAATAATCTTCTTAGATTATGTATTTTACATTTATTTGTAAGTAATTTAGTATTCCTTTAAGTGAATCCATTTTGCCCCTTTGACAAAAAATACAAAAATTTAATTAGCTAGAATTAATAAGACCTAGTATTTGATAGCACAGAACGTAACTACAGTCAACAATAATTTATTGTGCATATTAAAATAACTAAAAGAGCATAATTGAATTGTTTGTAACCCAAAGAAAGGATAAATGCTTGAGGTGATAAATATTTCATTACTCAGATTATTATACATTATATTCCTGTATGAAAATATTTCATGTACCACATAAATATATATGCCTACTTTTTTCCAAAAAAATAAAGATTAAAAGATTGATTCAAAGCTTCAAATTGTCTAATCCCATCTATATGGAAAGGACTATAAATACAAGAGATTCCCAAAGTTTCTTTTTGTTTTGTTTGCTTGATTTACTAATATTCAGTTTAAAAAAAAGCAAAATGTCTGTATTAACTTAAAATTAAAACACAAAGACAAAATGAATTTACATTTTAAAAATTAATGGATTAAAAACGAAGTAAGCCAAAAAAATAAAAACTTTACCAATGTATCAGAAAACATTGAAAACAAAACATAAAAACAAGATCTCCTCTTGATGAGGTAATTAATGACCTTCAGGTCAGGGTCGTAGATAACTCATTTCTTTTCAAGGTCGTGGGGCGATTGGATGAATGTTTTCATAGCTGGGTAAACATTGCTGGAGACAACAGTATTACGGGAGATTGTTCATACCTGCAGATTATATGTGATTCTCTCTCCTCCCGTTGCATATGTTTCATTAAATAAAGAGGAATAAAAATCTGAATATCTTTCACCAAAAGAAAGAGAATCACAACTTGAAAGGTACATTTTTTAGTCCCTTTCACTGCATCCTTCCCTTTGTAAAATGGTTGAGGAATGAGCATGAATTTCTGATTTCTTACTTTAGGACTATTAACTTACAGGGTTTTAGTCAAAATTAAATTTGGATCCGTCTGGTACTGCAGAAGTAAAAGATGGTCCCTTCAGTTGAGAGAGAACACACATCGCTCACGTGCTGTCATGCTGGACAGCAGAATGTTTTCCATGGCGTTAAATAGGAACGCCATGAACAGCAGGAGCAGGGAGAAACTTACTATCATGACCACAGGACTTAGCACATGCAGCCACCATGGATTCAGAGCTTTTATGGGTTCTTCCCACTGGGATATGTGTAAACAGAAAAATATCTGACTTTCCAGTTGGTGCACCAAATACCTGTGAAACGTACCCCAAGGGCAGTCAGTGCCTTAAGGCCCATCTGCCCCAGCATCTGTTTTGACTCCTCTTCCAACCTCCAGGGCACACATGGAAACTCATTACTTGGGTCATATGGTGTGTTCTTAGACGTTTTCTCTGTTCTTGTATTTTTGCATACCCAGAGAGACAAAACAGACAGAGAAAATTGGAAGGCCTAAAAAGAACATTATTATCTTTACCTCAACATTATTAACTGGGCAGTGGGTGGAGTGAGGAGGTCAAATTAGCTTGCTTAGGAAAATAAATGTTTACAAGTGAAATGCTTGTATTGGGTGAGGGGCTAATGGAAACCTGGGTGGGTCTAATTTAGTTATTTCTAACTTACAAATAGGAAGAGACTTTATCTGATGACTAAATCCAAAGAATAGTGGAGGAAAGATTTCTGATGGAGAGATTAAGAAAACACAGATTGATGTGATTTTCTCTTTTTTTGAAGTGTTTTTATTACTAAATAAATTATATTCCCTGTTTTTCTCAGTGAGGCTAGTATTGTAAAATGATTAATCTTAGAATTTTAAGGTCTCTGTTTGATAATTTCTCCAATATGGGGCTCCTATAGAGTCTATTCCATAGTGTATTGAAGATAGCAACTAATGACAGACTTCATTAAGAACACTTGATAGTGAATCACTTAATAACAGGTTTTCATTTCCTGTCATTACTAAAAAGCATGAAAAATTTAAAATATAGTCCATATACCCATGACACATGGCCTTCCTGTAGTGCTTATCTAGATATAGAAAAGCATATAAGAGTTAATGAACTCCCAAAACACAGGCTCTGGACAAAGAAGACAGAATATCAATCTTAAGCATACTATAGCAGTTGTGAAAATGCTACAGTTCTGGTAGCCAGATACTTCCACATCCCTATAACTCTTTGCTAGGCTGCAAGCAACTGTTTTTCTTGCTGAATCTGGCACCTCCCTCTTGTCTTCTGAAACAATCCTTCCTCCTTGACTTCTGTGACCCTGGGCTCCCTCAGCCCTCTTTGTAGCTTTCTGACACTCCCTTCTGTCTCTTTTCCTTCATCCTTATCTTCTTTCCACGGTGTAGACGCTGGTGCTCAACATGGATGCTGGGTTCTTTTTTTGCCCTTTCTCTTCTTTCTTCTTGGAAGCTTTCTTTCACTCACACTTCCACTTCAGGGTACCTTAAGCCCTTCAAATGTCTGACAAGCTGAAGATGAAACTCATCCTTTGCCCGCTTCCTTCCCCGCTTAACTCAAGGTAATTCTTCCTTTTTGGTCTTTCTTGGGATTAATGGTGGCCTTTTTATCCAGCCAATCGTTTAGACTGAAAATCTTGACATCATCATAGACTTGTCTTCATTTGCCTCCTCTGAAATGATTGCAACAAAGGTCTCCTGCTTTGCATTCTACATGTTTCTGAGTTCCATTTCTGCCCCTCAACTTCACTGTTGTTGGCTGAGATGAATTCCTCTCTCATTAGGCTTTTGTGCCCTCTGCTTCTAATATAAAATATCCATTATCATTATAGTTAAAGTAATTTTGGTTATACTAATTTACTAATATTGCCACTATTACTGAAATCTGTATGTATTCTGTTACGTTTGAATCAAATTTCAGTATCTTCAGTGTAATCTGTATCGAGTATCGTCTGTTTCTATCGAATCGTAATCATTATTTATTGCTACATTTATACCAACGTTTAGCAGATTAAAGCCACAAACATGTACCACCCCATGATGACAAGGATCCAGGCATGGCCAAGCTAACTGCCTCTGCCTCAAAGTCTCACAACAAGCCATCAGGTTGTCCACCAGCCTAGAGCTGTCTTAAAGTTTTCTTTCTTTTTGGTTTTTGGCAGACCTTATATTCTCACTAGTTGTTGACCAGTGTATTAGTTTCTTGCCACTTTGGTCTCATTATGACTATGGAAAAATGGTGTCTTCTTTTTCTGAGAGTTAAAATTCTAAAAGAGAGAGGGGAGGGGCAAGATAGAAGTCACACTATTTTCATATGCAAGTGACATCTCATCATTTTTGCCATATTCTATTTTTAAGAGGAGAGTCACTAGTTTTAACCACAATAAAGAGGAGAAGATTTTAAAAAAGGTATTAATACCAATGGGGAGATAATTTGGGTCATTTTAGAGGCTCTCGACTACTTTCAGAAACTAGTGTAATGTCTTATTACACCGCCTGTTTTCTGGCTTTTGTATGTAGCTATTTAAACATATTTCATGTTTTTTTTGAATCTGCTTTTACATATATAATTTTTTCTTTCTGAGACTTTTTCTTTTCTTAGCCAGATTTGAAGAACTGATATTGACACTTCAAATTTAGTTTTAGGTAAAGCTAAAGCTAAGCTCCTTTATAAGACATTCCTTAAATTCTCATCATTTTATGTCTTCTGTATCTTTTATGTTTCTTTATTACTGTATATGTTACATTATGCTGAATTTATTAGTTTATGAGTTTCTCAAAAGATTGTAAGTTTATCAAAATGATGGGCTCTCTTACATTCAATGTTCATTGAGTAAACATCAGCGAATTATAAAATGGATTGAATAATTTTTAATCAAATTAACTAGAGAATAATTTTCATGATTCATATCTAAATTAGGATGTAACACTGTTGGAATACTGTTACTTCTTTTTTTTTTTTTTGAGACAGAGTATCACTCTGTCACCAGGCTGGAGTGCAGTGATGGGATCTCGGCTCACTGCAACCTCCGCCTCCCGGGTTCAAGCAATTCTCCTGCCTCAGCCTCCCTAGTAGCTAGGACTACAGGCGCGTGCCACCACACCCAGCTAATTTTTGCATTTTTTAATAGAGACGGGGTTTCACACCATGTTGGCTGGGATGGTCTTGATCTCTTGACCTCGTGATCTGCCCGCCTCAGCCTCCCAAAGTGCTGGGATTACAGGAAAATACTGTTACTTCTATAAAAATAAGATATATACAAGTGAAAAGATAAATTCAGTGCATTATTCATTACCTTCTATTGTGGCATTCTGCTTATTTTTGGACAAAAATACTAAGTAAATTATGTTTCCTTTGAAGGAGCTCACAATTTAATGATAGTGGTATACATTGAAGTTAGATAAGACACGCTGAAACCTCAGCTTCATCAACTTTAGTACAGTTTACTTGGTGGGTCTCGATCTTTTTCAGCTTTGTATTATTAATATTGATACCTATTATAGAGAGTTGTTGTAAGCATTAATCTTAGTCTTCATGTAATATTGGATGTTATTATATATAATCTATCATTGTACTTTGAGGTATCTTCTAAGTAAAATAATATATTCAATCACCATTTAAAATGAGTGGGGTTAAAAAAACACTGTGGCTGGTAAAGAATACTGTCTTCAGACTCAGACATCTATTAATAATGAAGGTGAAGAATTTTGTATTCCAATATATTTATTTAAAGAAATTTTTAAATCTATAAGTATCTTATGTTACTGAGATTTCAATACATTTTAATCAAAGAAAAATGCCATGGTATCAATCAATGCATTTATCCCATTACTGTTCATTTCTCTTTCAGACATCTTTTATTTTTTCATTTTCTCTCTCAGCACTTTCCACTAATCTTCATTTTATGTGTATAAATTTCTTCCTGGTGTAATTTCTCTCATTTTGCACAAAGACATCAAAGAAACAGTTCTGAGAATTTGCTGAGATCAGGTAGGGAAATAACTGTTTTCTAAAATTAAAAATGCTTAATCATGGTCTAGAGATTTTCAAGGTTAGAATTCTAAATATATAAATAAGATGTCATGCAATATTTAAAAGCTTCCCTAAGGATATTACATAATGTCAACCAAACGTTAAGATGAGTATTGTATAAAAGCTGTCCTTAGGAAACCAAAAGGTGATGATGACATAGGGATGTTATAGAGAGGGATTCCTGTGTGTTTAGCATAAATGTCACTGCTAAATCAAATCTTCTACACACATTTTATAAAAGTTATGCAGATAAATAAAGAAAACATATACTATCATTCAAAACTCATACTAAGAGGATAATTTATAAGTAGAGAATGTGATAAATCCTCACTTACTGGTAATTTGAAAATATACTCCTGAGGTCAGCAGAGGTGTTTCTAAAACAACTATCAGCAATATAATTGGGGGAAGTTAAGCAGAAGATGATTAGAAGTGACGCATGATGGAGAAGCACAAGTATACTCAGTGTGTGGGGGGCTTTCACTCCTAGAAGGCTGCCCCAACATTTGTGGCAATGGAGCAAGAACAGCTTTGAGTGTAGTACTAATGGTTATGGACTTGGAAATTGTGAAGGATCAGAGATGCCTGTCTCAGAAATGAAAGGTCCTGGGAGAGGAAGGGCATTACTTACAGACTTAGAAGGGAAGGTATTAAAACAAAGTGACTGCAAGAAAGATTGTTTTAAAACAGAGATTGTGTAAAAAGTTACAAAAAGAAAGACTCTCTGTAGATGCCATTTATTTGATAATGTTGTGCCTCACAATACCAACAGAAGAGAGTACTTTGAATAAAAATTGAGTTAAGCTACTTAAACTTTCCCATCATAAAACTGTTAGAATACTTTATTATTGCTTAAAAAGGAATATTCTTGTATGTAATAATGAGTAGGAAGTCTAAGTCTTCATTTAATCAAAGCTATGAGAAGAAAACAGAAAGTGAAAAGAAAACATTGATGAAAATACTCAAAGAAAGAAAAAAATCTATAAAGCAAGAAAGAAATCTGGAGCACACAGATGAAAAAATGTATAACTTAATCATTTAAATAAACAACCATCATATAGAAATATAAATTAATAAGCATAAATTTAGAATAGAAATGGATGAACAACAAAAAAGATACAAAATTGGAGTAGAAAAAACTCAGAAAGATGTTAAAGAAAAAGAAAAAAAAACAGAAATGAATAACAAAATGTAATCTGTAAATAAGGGAATCAACACTTGTATAACATGAGCACGTATTAAGGATCCTTTCTTTTGGATCATATGCAGCATGGGATTGCCGGATCATATGTTGCTACTATTCTTAGTTTTTGAGAAACCACCATACTGTTTTCCATGGTTGCTGTACTAATTCACATTCCCACTAGCAGTATATGCATGTTCCCCTTCCTCCATATCCTCAGCAGCCTCTGTTAATTTTTTTTGTCATTTTAATAATAGCCATTTTAACTGGAGTGAGATTATAGCTCTTTGTGACTTTGATTTTCATTCCCCTGATGATTAGCAAAGTTGAGGAGCATTTTTTCATATACCTGGTTGCCATTTATGTGCCTTCTTTTGAGATATGTCTATTCAGGTCCTTTGCCTATTTTTAATTGGGTTGTTTGTTTGTGTTTTGCTGTTGAGTTGAGTTGCTTACATATTGTGGTGAAATACTTTGTCAGTTGAAGTTTTCAAATATTTTCTCCTGTTCTCTGTGCTGTCTCTTTGCTCTATAGTTTCCTCTACTGTGCAGAAACTCTTGAGCTTGATGTAATTCCTTTTGTCTATTTTTGCTTTTGTTGCCTGTGCTTTTGAGATCTTCACCCATATCAATGTTTTGTAGAATTTCCCCAGTATTTTCTTCTGGTAGTTTCATAGTTCAAGGTCTTACATTTAAGTCTTTAATCCATTATGAGTTGGTTTTTCTATACAGTGAGAGATAGGGATCTAGTTTCATTCTGCTGGATATGGCTATTCAGTTTTCCCAGCACCATTTATTGAAGAGAATGTCCTTTTCTTGTGTATGTTCTTGGTGCCTTTGTTGAAAATGAGTTGGCTGTGAATGAAGAGATTTATTTCTGAGTTCTTTATTCTGTTGCCTTGGTCTATGTGTCCATTTCTATCCCAGTAGAATTCCGTTTTGGTTGCTACAGCTTTCTAGTATAATTGGAAGTCAGGTAGTGTAATGCCTCCAGCTTTGTTTTTTGTTGTTGTTTTGTTTTTTTCCTCAAGATTATTTTGGCTATTCTGGGTCTTTTGTGAGTCCATATAAATTTCAGGATTATTTATTTCTGTGAAGAATGTCATTGGTATGTTGATAGAGATTGCATCGAATCTATAGATCATTTTGGGTAGTATGGACATTTAAAAATATGAATTTTTCCAGTTTGTGAGCACAGAGTATCTTTTCATCATTTCTGTGTTCTGTTTAGTTCTTTCATCAGCATTTTAAAATTTTTATTGCAGAGATCTTCTCCTTCTTTTGTTAAATTTATTTCTAAGCATTTTATTTTTCTGTAGCTATTATAAATGAGATTGCTTGCTTGATTTCGTATTGTTCACTGTTGGCATATAGAAATGCTACTGAATTTTAAATATTTTATGCTCTGAATAGTTTGTTTTTAACACAATATGAATTTAGGTAACGTAAAAGACTGATTCTTAAGAAGCAGATTGCCATTTAAAAAACCAGGGTTTGTACTGTAAACCATCTTTCAATAAAGTGGGATATCAGAGAAAAAAACACTGTCATATCCTCTTCCTTGAACATCCAATTTTTAGTATAAAATGACTTGCCATGTGAAACTCTCAACTAGTCATTGGAATGGCTTGCTATTCATAAACCTTGGTTCCCTATTGAGTCATTTATTGAGTTGGCTATGCAGAATTCCCTGACCCGCCTGTCTTTCCAATTGCCATTATTCCAAGGCAAAATATCATCATCAGAGGCTGAATTTTGCCCCAGCATGCATCACTAGTCATACTCTGCTTTGTGGGATTAAAGCTGTACCCAAATGAGTCATAATTCTCCCTTTCTTGCTTTATCTCTGTTGATTCCCTGTATTTAGAATGCCTCTCGTCACCACGTGAGTGGTACCTTCTTTCCATTCATTAAGTTATAATTAAAGGATCTCTTCCTCCAGGATGTTACTATAATCCTGTCGGTCAGTCTTTTTCTCTTCTTCTGCAGAATGTAAAGTAATGTATGGTATGATTCTGAGAAATTTCTGGAGTTCAAAATGGATGACTTGGTACTATAAACAGATTTATTTGTGTGTCACTAGTAAAAAATATGTAATAAAAATAAAATAAAATGTGATAAAAATGAAATCTTACTACTTGACTAAAAAATAACAAATGTTATCTTATTAATTTCTATTAGTAATATTTTTCAAAAATCTTAAGAATTTGAGAGACAAAATATTTCATATGCAATCCCTTATTTAATATTTCATGGTTATAGAACAGAATATAAATAATGTCAGTGATCTGGACAGTAAAAAAATTGTAAAAACATTGCATGGGAGGTGTTAAGGAGATGCAGTAAGCCACAATATCTTTATTTTACACAATGGGGACATGAGAAATTACAACTAAAACTGAATGAAAATGACATAGAAGATTAAGTATGTAATTTTTAAAAATGCAAACATAAACAATAGATGAATGTAAAACAAAATTCTATCAGCTTGTGGGCAAGGAGGAGAAGGAAGGTAGAAAATAATTTGTGTAAGCGAAATGCTCGTCTTTCAAAAACAACCATGCACATGCATTATGTAAAGCTGGCACATAAGTAGAGCTGTACGGTACATTTAAAATCACGGAAGTCATTACCCAGAAACACCAAACATCAAAACCATCATACTCAGCAGTCTCTGCAGACAGACTTGAGGGTGCTAAGGGGTAGGGTAGAGAGCCATGCTGTTCTCTAGAGCTTTTGATTTTTTAAAATTGTATACTTTAATAAAATAAGTAAAACATGTTGTTGCATTTCTCTCTTTCAAAAAACGTCCTGCATATCTCTGTTACAATATTTCTTTCCATTTATTTGTGGAAGAAAAAAGCTGGCTCATTTTCTTGGCGGAAATAAAACCAATAATTATTCTTGATAACTGTTTCTATCTGTACATTATGATATCAGTTAAGAAAAAAATATTTTGGTTAATTGAATCTGATAAGATTTATTTGCTTGAGGCAGTGTAGTAGAGTGGACAGAGCTCATATTTAAAAACAGATGCTATTCTAGGCCGTGTTAGTCACTCATTATATTATTTTATTACCAGTTACTTAACCTTTCTGAGCTTGTTTGCATATGTAAATTGAGTTGATATCTAATTCACAGGGTACTGTAAAGATTAATAGTGATAATTTAAGTAAAGTGTCCTTTTCTAATTACCATTCACAAAACATTAGCTTTCTGATATCCTTTTAGCTTCACTGATTGATTGTAAGATGATAAATTGGATGAGCATGACATGAGGGTGTTAGGAATGGAAGATGTCAACTCCATTGACAGCCAGAGTCAGATATTTTATGGTTAAGATGATGCCCATTTTTTTCTCCTGATTTAATATGCAATTCTCTCAAATTTTAATATTTAATTTGTAGTATCAATATTAATTAACTTCTAGGTCACTCTCACAGATAAAATGTTCCTCTTTTTATTACATATTTTTCCCTTAAATTGCCTGAATATTTTAAAGTATCCAGTGCAGATCGTAGTTTAGTTAATTTTTACCACAAATCACACTGCATCTTTATTATTGTCACTGACATAACTCCCTTTAACAGTGTTGACCTCTCAGTTCGTATGAAACAACACAATGATTTTCTGAAATTTAGTACAAAAATTTACTCCTTTATGGGTAAGAACCACCTTTTAGCATATTTATTATAAATCATATTTAACTGCTTGACTATACATCATTCAATAGGGCTCAACAAGATATAACCTCTTTTGGTGCTAAAGCATATTATTTAATTTATGAACATATTTCATATATATTAATATTATATATATTAAAGTTCTAGAATATACAAGTTCTAAAAGACACAACCTCAAATACTCAAACATACATATATATTCTCCTTTAATTTTTGAGGTATGCATCCTCTAGAACTTGTATTTTCTATTTTGATTATTATTTGAATTGACACACAATGATTGTACCTGTTGATGGAGTAACAGTGTGATATTTCAATACATGTATACAATGTGTAATATTTTAACTATGAAACTTCATTGTGCACTATGCCTACATTAAATTTCGGTTACAATTACATGTACTTATAAACAGGACCATTAGCATCTATTTTATTATAGCGTTACCTGAAATAGTTTCATCTGAAGTATAACAGATCCTAATACTTACGTTAAGATGCATAATAAGTGTTCCAGCTTTATTACTCAATGTTAATTACAGGAGTGAAAAAGTACTATATGTAGTGTTTAGTTACTCAGCTGAAGATATTATAGTACCTATTACAATTTACTATTTGTATTTCACACACACAGATGTTTCAGTCTTGAAGCAAGACAATGATAGGACTAGACCAATATTTCCTTATAGAAAGCATTTGATGCTGTAGTTGATTAAAACCGTATTTTAAAAAACTACAACAAATAAACAATATCACTAACAACAATACAAAATTCAATTTGACTGAATTTCGTGGACTTAGTATTATACCCACATTATATGATGTATTGTGTGAAATATACCAACTAACTATAACCAAATAACAATAAGATATTGGGTTTGAAGCACTTGCCTAAATTTACAACAAACATTAATAATGTTTTATAGGAATCTTAGATTTGCAAAGTGTTTTCACTAATTTATTCACCAATATTTATTGAGTATCTACCACGTACCAAGATCAACATAGGCTGCTGAGAAAAGAACAGTGAGCACAGGAGAGCCAGTCCTGCACGTGTCTGTACTTAAAATTCTCATGCATGATGAACATCAGTCAGTCATCCACACAACACAGCTAAAGTGACAGAGACGAGTGCCATGAAGGAAAAGTGGTTGTAGACAAGAGAGTATGTTATAAAGAAATTGATATGGAATTGAGGCAGGAAGAACTCTAACAAAACGACCCTTGAGAAATATATTAGGAAACAGGATTGTTATCCACAAAGTTCCCATGGCAGGACATCATTTGCTATATCTGCCATTAATTTTTGCTTTAAGAAAATCAAAGATTCATAAAAGCTAAATACAGGTGTTAGCTAATAAAATAATGTTTGAAGAACACGTAGGAATATGTTAGCGTTTTGTTATTTATTGACTAAATTGGTATGTCTTAGGTTCAAATCTATTTAGAAATATTCAGGGCTGAGAAAATTTTTTTATACCTTAGAAAATTTTTAGTACTATAACTATTAATACATGAATTTAAATACCTAACTACATCTATAAGCAACATAGCATCTATTGTAGGCATACATTCATATAATATGCATTTATACATATGTATATTCATATACACAAATGTGTCTATCATCCTTCCTTTCACCCATCTATCAGCCAGCATGCCATCTATATGCTTATTCGTTCTGGTCTCTAAGAAATGTCAGCCATCTATATTTTGTTATTTGCTTTCTTTACATTTTATGAAGGCTTCATCAATTTGATTTTCTTCGGTATTGCACACATTCTTTAATGTATCCAATGTGATTTTAATTTCTGCCTTTGCTTTGTCAATTTCCATGGAGGCTGTTTTCCTTCAACTGTTTTCCTTCCCTCTGCTCGCACTCCCTCTCTCTCTCATTCTTCTTTCTGGGAGAAGTAGTCTCATGTTTTCCTCACCTTATGATTTTCTGACCATAATATCCCATCGTGATATCAGTTTTATATTTTTATTTTGAATCCACTAGAATGGTTTGCAGAAGTTAAATTGTATTATCTTTGGGTTTATCTTTTTGTGGTTGTTATATAGAATTTAGGTGAAGGACAAGTCACTTTTTCCACTCTTTACCGAGGCTGGAATATTCATAAAATTAGAATTCAGGTTTTGTGTAACTATGTAACTTATGTTTTGCCCCTTCTCTATTTGCTACTGAAGTAACCCAAAAATCTTCATTTTACATTGAAGGGGGGCAGAATAACTTCATGTCCTTTCAGGCAGTCACTAGGTGCAGGGATGCAGTATTAAGATGGGATCATCTGTGTTCTACTCTGAGAATGTAGAAACCCCACATCTCCTAATTCCTATAGCTAACAAGATTAAGATTCCTTACATGACTTTATTTGTGAGAATTCTACCTCCTAGAGTGTTAATTTTTAAAATAGTTATTGAGTTCTAATGTTTTAGCAATATGGGAAAGGAAGAGCATTTAGATAGAATTTAGGATTATCATGTTGTCTAGTGTTTGGTTTCCTTAACGGTTGAATTGAACTGCTGTATTGAATGCTGAACTGAAGAAATGCTGCATTTAATATATTAATGCTTTAGGAAAAACTGAGATTGCAGGGATGAAGATGAAGATGCTGCAAATTTCTCATCACAGGGAAGACTCAATTTCAGGGGTGCTATAATGTCCCTGCAAATTTGTTGTTGAATCTTGGAAAAGAAATGTTTCAAAGCCAAACCATTTAGAGAATCTTTCAATGATAGGCATTTGCTCTGCTGAAATGGCCAAGAACTTAAGAGTGCTGCAGAGATTAGGGAATATGCATTTTGAGTCTTCACTTTTGGTTGAATGCATTGAATAATGCTGGTTATATATAAGCTGAATAATCAATGACATGAAGACAACTTTAAGAATACATCTGAAAATTTTATTTCATAGTAGTTTAGTCATATAACAAAAACTCTTTCATATCATAGCTTTATAATTCCCTAAAAAGATACTTTTCTACAGCTTTCTGTGGGATAATGTGACATGCACTATTAAGATTTATAATTTCCACAGAATTTGAAAAAAATTCCAAAGTATTACTGCTGTTCTAGAAAATAATTCTTACCAATTGTATTTTTCCTACATTTGTAAAATGTAGTAATAATTCATTAGGTTTGCCTGTGCTTTGTCAACTCATAATTAATGCAATTGTTTAATTATCTGCTCTGGTGAAGTGGTAAAGTCTCAATATTGTGCATTCAGCTATGGGAAATATATCTAATTTTCGGCATCTTTTTTTCTGTTTGTTTTGTAAAAGTTAGACAAAGGCACTCTGAAATGGCAAAAAAATATTTAGCCCTTATCCTTTTAATAGTACTAGAGAGATCTTGTATATTATATTTCTATTTTTTCCTTGTCAACTATCATGGTTATCTTTGAATGTGACTACTATCTTAAGAAAACAAGAAATATTATTGATTGCTTCATATTTTGCTTATAATGTCATTAGAAGTTGAACCTTGTTTATGATGCACACTCTCCAAGGCACAGGTCAAAACCAGACTTCATCACTTAGAATAATCTGTTTAATCAAATCAAGAGCAAGCAACAAACTGAAAAGTTCACTGTACATATTTTATTTTTCAGGATTTTATTAATTAAGTACAATTTAAAATAGAAATGCCAAAAAATTGTCTTCTTCAATTTTACATTAGGATCAAATTACATGTTCGTTTTAGAAATGGGTTTGGAATTTGTTCTATTATTTTCACCTTGCCAAACTTGTTTCATTTTTTAAATGCTTTATTTTAAAGGTCGACTATAAATGGTCTGCAGATTGTTTTAAATAAAACGAAGTAACAAATATCTAAATATGTGCTAATGTTTTCTAAGGAGTTAATGTTCAAGTTTAATAGAAATTTAATACTAGAAATTCTTTGCTGAATAAAGTTAAAAATTTATTTTTTAAAATGTTGCCCATAAACATGAAATAATCCATGTTACTTTAAAAAGAAAATTGTGTTTCTTTTAAATATTCCCATGAAGTCTTATGAAATTCAATTTTTTCTGTTTATAACATAAAGAATAGAAGTAATTCGAATAAATTAAGAAACTATATATCACCAGGTTGATATTATCTCTCTGAGAGAGAGTACTGAACGGTGGTATATGTCAAAGCTTTGTTCCCAAATATTACTCACAAGACCAATAAGAAATGTAAGCTAAGGGATGTCAGAATCCACTACAAACCTATCAATCCTTCATAATGAATTTATCCAAATTTTATTTGAAGCTATTAGGATTTTAAATTATACCACTCAACAAGTAATATTCTGTGAAGTTTAATATCTGATATATAAATTAGAGTCTTTACTTTTTTTAAATTGGTAATTTCATGTTTCAAAGTTAACTCTGTAATTGTTAAGGAAAACAATAGTCATCACTTCCTTTATGGTTTTAAATATTGATCAAAATTATCTTAAGAAGTCTGAAAAATTCTGTATTTTCTAAGTCTGCTTTATATTAACAGTCTCTTATGTGATGCATAGGTTTGGTATTTATTCATTTTATAAAGCTTGCTGTGTCATTTTCTGATATTACTTGTGTAGATACAGGCTCATCTAGATGGTAATTTAGCACATACCTTAAGAAACTATTTTCTAATTTAACTATAATAATCCTCCTTAATCATGACCAAAACTGTATCTTCACTGTCATATTGAATAGTTGTTTTTAAAAGAATGCTATGCAATGGCATTCTTTTATTGAATTACTGATACTATAAAATTTGTCCTTCAAATTATGGTAATTTGTTAATATTATGCATCTACAGCATTTTTTTAGTTGACTTGGTGTTTCATTACATAGACAAGCTTTATTTCATCTGTCAAATTAAGACATTTGTGCTATTAACTCCCTCTTGTGACTTATTTACATATACAGACATTTTATCTTTAGGCATTTATGAATGTTTAACTGTGCAGTGTGGCATTGACTTTTGGGAAACTGTTTCTATCCTTTTCCCCCACCCTTTATTTCTATCCTCTCAGTTCACTGTTCATGGAACAATTACACTCCTAAAGCTATTGTTCTCTATTAATAAATTGGATGTGGAGTTATACTAATAATTTTAAGTGTTCTTTTAAAAATGTTGTGAGATAATTACAGATTCACAGGCAACTGTAAGAAATAATACAGAGAGGTCTCATTTACCCTTAACCCAGTCTTCATCAATGGTAACATCTTGCAAAACTATAGTACGATATTACAATAACATAAGTGGCATGATACAATTTGCTCATCTTATTTGTATTTACCCACACTTGTATGCATTTCTTAAATTTTTATGGGATTACGTGTGTGTGTTTAGTTCTATGCAATGCTAATATGTGTAGATTCATGAATCTATTGACACTGTCAATGTATATAAGAAGCCATCCCCAAAATAACTAATCATGTGGCACTTTCATGATCACACCCACCTTCCTAAACTGCTGTCCCATCCTAAACTCTGGCAACCAGTAATCTGTTCTTCATTATTATGATTTTGTCATCTCAGTTTGTCCTGTATACTGAATTGTACAGCATGAAATCTTTTGGGATTGACTTTTGGTTTCTCACTCAGAATAATTGCCTTGAGATGCATCCAAGTTGCAGAATTATCAATAATTGTATGGATTATCAATAAAGCATTTTATTTTTGGCTGGTAATATTCCATGGTACAGATGTACCACAGTTTGATTAACCATTCCCCCACTGAATGCCTTCTGGGTTGTTTCCAATTTGGGGCTATTGTGAATAAAACTATTATGAATGTTCACGTACAGGTCTTTGCGTTAGCATAAATGTTTACTTCTCAGGGATAAATGCTAGAGTACAATTACAGGGGCCTATGGTAATTGCATGTTCATATTTATAAGAAACGCATTGTTTTCTGTAGTGCTACACATTTTACATTCCACCAGCAATGTGTAAGTTATCTAGCTTTTCTTTATCCAAACCAGCATTTGGTGGTGGTGGTTTGTTTATTTATTTATCTTTTGGCTATTCTGATAGGTACATAGTAATATCTCATTATAGTATTAATTTTATAAGTATATATAAGATATTATAATATCTCATTATATCAATTTCCTAGTAATTATGTTGAAAATATTTTCATGTGCTTATTTTTTATTTGTATCTTTGGTGAAATACAGTCATGCCTTGTTTGATTGCACCTCACTTTCTTGTGCTTTGCAGATAATATGGTTTTTACAAGTAGAAGGTTTGTGGCAACCCTGTGTCAAGATAGTCTATTGGCTCCATTTTTCCAACTGCTTCTGCTCACTTCATGTCTCTGTCAGCATTTTTTAGCAGTGAGGTGCTTTTTAGACATAACGTTATTTCACATTCACTAAACTACAGTATAGTATAAATATAACTTTTACATGGACCGGGAAACCAAAAAAAAAAAAGAGACTCACTTCATTGGGATATTCATTGTATTGTGATGATCTGGAACTGTAGTCACACTGTCTCTAAGTTCTGCTGAAGCTGTTCAGATCTCTACCTGTTTTAATTTTTAATTTTTGTGGATACATAATAGGTATATACATTTATGGGGTATGTTGGATATTTGGTACAGGCATGCAATGTGCAAAATTCACATCAGGGTAAACGGGATATCCATCTCGAAGCATTTATCCACTGTGTTACAAACAGTCGAATTACACGGTGTTGTGCTGTTGTTCTGTGTGTAGTTTTTAGAGTACTTTTCACGTTCAGGCTACCACTCCTTTATCAGATACGTGGCTTGCATATATTTTTGCCCAGTCTGTAACTTGTCTTTTCATCTTCTCACAAGGTTTTTCACAGAGTAAAAGCTTTTCACTTTCATGAGGTTCAATTTATCTTTTTTTCTTTATAAATTATGATTTGGGTATCAGGTATAAAACTACATCCCTAACTTCAATTCTGAAAACTTTCTCCAGTAAGTTCGTGATCTATTTGGAGTTAATTTTCATATAAGGTGCTTGAGATTTAACTTGAAGTTTTGTTTTTGTTTTCAAATTTTTTGCCTGGCTATCCAATTACCTTAGTACCTTTTGTTTAAAGGACCATCCTTCCCATTTTAAATTGGTTTTGCCTCTTTGTCAAAATCAATTGGGTTTATCGTCTGGGTCTACCCTGGGGTTCTCTAACAGGACAACACGTAATAGCACACTGTGTTGTTACTACACCTATATAGTAAACTTTAACATCAGGTACAGTGATTCCATTCATTTTATTTTTTTCAAGATCAGTTTGGCTATTCGAGGGCAAATTAGTTTCCACAAAAGCTATTGATTTTTGTGTATTGATCTTGTGTCCTCCAAACTTGTTTAACTAACATATTCAAGAACTTTTTGTTTTTTAATAAATCTTGCTTTGTTCTGGTTGGTTTCTGCCTTAGTATTTCCTATATAGACAATCATGTCATCTACAAATAGGGACCATATTATAACTTATTTTCCAAACTATATGTCTATTATTATTTCTTCTTGCTTTACAATGTGGCTAGAAATTCCAGTAGTATTTTAAATGTCAGTGATGAGTGTGTTTACCCTTGCCTTATTTCTGATAAAAGTGTGTAAATATTAGGCTTTCATCATTGTGTATAAGATGTAGGTTCTTTATAGATAATATTTTTTTAACCAATTTGAGACTTTCCTTTTTAGTCCTTACTTGGTGAGACATATATATTTAATTAGTTCTGATTTTTCTGCAATAGTTAATATAATCATATAGTTTTTCTTCCTTAGTGTGTTGACGTGGTATATAGCATCAATTAATTTTTGAAGGTTGGAACTTGCATACCTGGAATAAATCCCATTTAGTCACGTTGTATAATTATTGTAATTTTCAGGTATATGCTTTCCATCTGGTTTTCCTATATAACTTCTAGTAATTTTTTTGATATTTTCTATTTCTTCATTTGTTTCAATAGATTGTTATTGTTTTTTGAAAAATTTTTATAATAGCTTCTTTAAAATCCTTGTCAGGTAATTTCAACAGTTCATTTATCTTGGTGCTATCATCATTTGCTTGTTTTCCCTCATTTAAGATGTGATTTCTCTGGTTCTTAGTATAATGGGTGTTTATAATGTGCATTTTTGATATTTGTCTATTACATTATGAGATGTTGGGTTCAATTTAAATCTTGACACAATTGTGTTTTCAATGACAATTTAATTGTAACAGCTTTCGTGGTGCTATCTTGGTCTGCTTGGTTTGTCTAATGATCCCTGCTGGTGCCATGTGAAGCAGCAGAAGGAGCTTCCACAGAAGAGAGCAGAGTTGCCTCTCGGTGGGGTAAGGGGTCTCTGCCACTGGAGACAAAGTTCCCTTGCGGCATCTGGCACTTACCATGGTGAGATTCTTGCTCTTCAGCTGACAGCCTCCTGTTCACATTATTGGTAACCCCCAATGCCTGGTGTTTACAGGTGGGATCAGGCGCTCTGCCCGCTGGAATCAAAGAGGGTGTTAGGGATAAGCACTTACTTATTTGAGTGGGACACTCTTTGTTAGTGACTTTTGGTCACCAGGTGTCTCCATCTGAATGAGGGGAGTTTTAGGAGATGGGAAGCTTCTCTGTCTCTGTCCCGGGTGATTATTGTAGCAAGACTCTCTTGTCTGTGATGCCAAGTCATGTGTTGTCTCTAGGTGAGGAACGGAGTCCTCTGGCCCATGAATCAAAGAGATCTTTCCAAGTGGAGTCACAGTCACTGGATGTTTCTTGCTGGTGGCCCCTGCTGTCCCGCTTCTGGGTGGGACAGAGGAGTACCTCCTAAGGCCACTTACTGTTAACAGAGCTCCCTGTGGATTTGCCTTCCTGGTGGCAGTGGGCTTGCCTGGTATTGTTAGAGAGACTTCTGTGCTATGGGGGAAGAATGAGCCTAACTGGGATAACTTCCATCGCTAGGCTGGGCTCTAGAGGTGTTCGGCCTCGGTTGCCTCCTGCTGTTCAGTGGTAGGTCATAAGCCATGTTGTTGCTACATTCCTTCCTGTTCCTACCTTTCAGAGTCCTTCTCTGGTTGCCTCTTGTATCATTTCCAGGGTTTATAATTATACTAATCAGGGAGAGGTAGGGATGCATGATCATGTTATCTTGTCTGAACCAGAAGTTTTCTAACACAGTTTTTGAACTTGGAAAATTAGGTAAATTGCAACGATTCGATTCCCCATCACATACTTTGTTAGAACTTGAAGATTGAAGATTTACTCTTCTTTACCCTTTTGTAAATAAATAGGTTGCCAAATAATTGAGTAATTTTATTTGCAAATTCTTAATGTATGCCAAAATATGTGTGGGAAAATTTAAAGAGGAAAAAAATTGAGCCTCCTCATCTAGGACTTATGATCTACCTAGTGAAGTTTTACATGCAAACAAATAAATAAAGCAATAAAGACAAGTAGTATGATAGAAGACTATATGAGTATATAACTCACAAAAGCACGGAGATGAACTCATTCACTAGTATTCGTTTACAAAGAAGATAACTGGATAGTTTTGTCTCCCAGTGGTCTACACTATGATTTGAAGACAGACAGAATATGGAAATTATTAAGACATTTAGAGAATTATGACAGTACTTCAAGTGAGAGATGGTAACAGCTAAGAATACGTAGTGCCAGTGGGAATAGAAAGGGTGATGACAATACAAACGCTCATTCAAAGTGTTCCAGCTGCTCTTCTGTGGATAAAGACCATCTGCATAGTCAATTATGAATAAAGTTAAATGATCAGATGTTTCCTAGTGATCCTCACGCAATGAAACTTGTGGTTGTCTGTGTAATATCCATTCCATCCCCATCCATTATGTACTCATGTAGAACTGACCTCAACTACAGGTTCAGAAGTGAGTACTAAATGACCTAAACTGGAGCTGACTAATAGTAATGTGCTTTATTTGAAATTGTAAATATTTTAGCAGGTTTTAAAAAATTGTTTTAAGACAAAATTAATTTTAATAACATTTTGTTTAACCACATATATTCAATATGTGAACATTTCAATATGAAACCAATCTAAAAGTAATGGTGATATGTATTACACTTTAGAACTATGTCTTTAAAATTTCGTGTATATTTTATAAATAGATATAGATAAATATATATTTGTATATTTCAATTGAGATGTTAAATTTTTATTGAATATCCTAGACTTGCATTTAAATTTTATAAAATGCACACCTTAAAAATAGATTCCCTATTTGAAAATTATTTCAAACATACTTAAAGTCTTCCTAATAACTGAATGATTTTTAAATTTAAATTTAAGTTAACTAAACTTAAATACATTTAAAAAATTAATTTCTACAGCACCCTAGCTACATTTCAAATGTCTAATAACCACATATAGCTTATGGTTGCCATATTGAACAGCACAGGTCTAAGTCAATTTGTATGATTCTGGCTCTTGTCTTTATATTTGCTTAAAGGATTTTATTTTCCACAATAATTAATTCAGGGATGGACTAAAGCATTGGATATTTGTGATGGTTTAGAGGTTCCTTCATTCCTGTTTATTCTCAGAGTCGTTCCGTTTCAGGATAATGCCTAAGGAAAGCCAAAGTAAGGCTTTTATACAAGACTATTACACAAAGAGGGTGAACTGAGAGATGAGCAGAGAAGCAAAATTGGATTAGAGTCAAAACTACTTGAAGCCCAAATGATTATTTATGGTCTTTTTAGTCATACGACTCAACAAATCTTCGTATTTATTTTTCAAGCCATTTTGAGTTAGATACTTCATTATTTGTAAGGAAAAGAATCCCAGTTTGTACAGGATTACTATCAAAAGTGGGAAGTATCAATAAACAGATGACAAAATATGAAACTGACTCACCAGAGGATTTAGGGAGAACAGCCCTGAGGATAATTCTATCTCAGCTGTGAGGTAAGTTGGCAATTATAATCACACGCTGGTAGTATTTATTTGGGTCACCCAGTTACAGACTCTTGGTATTTTTTCTTATAAGGACACTGACCGTGTTGGATCAAGGCCCCACCTCTAGGACCTCATTTAACCTTGACTAAGGTTAAAGTTCTTAAAGACCCTATCTACAAATACAGTCACATTGAGGATTAGGATTTCAATATATGAATTCTGGGAGGACACACACATTCAGTCCAAAACACTTCGATTTGCTTATTCAGTCTTCTCTATTTTTCCAACTTCTAGTCACTCTGTGCATCAGTTGGGATATCATCTCCTGATATATCTTTCTATTTACTAACTTTCTCTTCAGGTCTTTTTTTGTATTCAATCACTGAGTCTTTAACTTCAGATATTATATCATTTTAGTACTCCCATTTAGTTTTCTTTTATGTCTCTGTGTTCTCTAGCGAAAAATCCAGTAACAATGTAAATTTATTTTTACAATGTTTTACAGTATTTTTACAACATTTTTTATAACATTTTATATTATTTACAATATTTTTGCAATATTTCACAATACTTTACACAATGTTTTACAATATGTTTACACAACTATCCAGTTACCTTCTCTCCAAAGGTCATACCACTTCTTTAATCAATACTAGTGGATGAATTCATCTTATTTATTGTAAAATTATTTATCTTAGAATTTTAAGGTCTCTGATAATTTCTCCAATGTGGGGCTCCTATAGAGTCTATTCCATTGTATATTGTTTTTCTTTATTGTCAATCATATATTTTGTCTAGTTTGTGTCTTATTTTTTATCAACTTAGTAATGTCAAAAAAATTTAGTAATCGTTTTAGAATTGAAAAATATTCCTCTAGGTTTTTTAATTTTGCTTCTGATGGTTCATCAACTCAAATTTAATCAAATGTCAAGGGTTAAGATAGTCAAAATCTAGGCTCCAGTGCTGGCATAGGCTGGACTACTTCTAGAACACTTTTAGTCCTGTAAGCACTCAAGAATCATAACATAGTAACTGGAAGGCTAAGAAGCCTCTACTTTTTATCTGCAGAGAGGGTGTTCTCATTTTGGTTCCATGAGCCGCGTGCAGCTGTCAAAATTGCTACTTATAATCTTGGGCTTTCAGTTTTCACTTCAAGGATGGGTTGACAGCTGTGGAAAAAGTGACTCCAAGTGTCAGACTTACTTCTCTGGGTCTTCTTACCTTGAATCTTAGACCCATAATTCTTCAGCATATTATAATATTACTAACGCCTCCAAGAGTAATTTAGAAAATATTCACTTCGTATTTTCGAGTCAACTTTACTAGAATGATCCTTACAAATTAGTCTTGTATTACCAGAATCAGAAGCCCCCAATGAAATTTAAAGTTGCATTGCCTAAGAAGATAAAACCAGCAGATAAAAACAGTAAGGATATCAAGCATATCAAGAGGTTGATTGTTAAAGTGTCCTCCGCAGTGACCTTTACAGATAATGTCATAAATGTCAATAGTGGAAACATATGATAATTGCAACAACAAAAGAAACTCACTTGTTTTGTCTTAGGCAAAATATTTTTAACTTTTATTTTAGGTTCAGGGGTACATGTGCAGGCTTGTTATAGAGGTAAACTCAAGTCATGGGAGTTTGTTGTCCAGATTATTTCATCACCCAGGTACTAAGCCTAGTATGCAACAGTTATTTATTTATTCATTTTTTCTGATCCTCTCCCTCCTCCACCCTCAGGTAGGTCCCAGCGTCTATTGTTCCCCTCTTTGTGCCCATGTGTTTTCATAATTTAACTCCCACCTGTAAGTGAGAACATGCGGTGTTTGTTTGTTTGTTTCCTGGGTTAGTTTGCTAAGGATAATGGCTTTCAACTCCATCCATGTTCCTATGAAGGATATGATCCTGTTTTTTGTTTTTGCTTTCGTTTTGGCTTTGAGACAGTCTCACTCTGTCACCTAGGATAGAGTGCAGTGGCATGATCTCAGCTCTGCAACTTCCTCCTTTGGAGTTCAAGCAATTCTCCTGCCTCAACCTCCCAAGTAGCTGGAACTACAGGCATCTGCCACCATGCCTGGCTAATTTTTGTATTTATAGTAGAGACAGAGTTTGCCATATTGGCCAGGCTGGTCTTGAACTCCTGCCTCAGCCTCCCAAAGTGCTGGGATGACAGGCATAAGCCACTGCATCCGGCCTGACCTTATTCTTTTTATTGCTGTGTAGTATTCCATAATGTATATGTACCACATTTTCTTTATCCAGTCTACCACTGATGGGCATTTAGGTTCATTCCGTGTTTTTGCTCTTGTGCATAGTGCTACAATGAACATATGTGTGGATGTGTCTTTAAGGCAGAATGATTTATATTCCTTTGAGTATATACCCAGTAACAAGATTGCTGGTCAAATGGCAGTTCTGTTTTTAGCTCTTTAAGGAATTGCCTGGCTGCTTTTCACAATGGTTGAAATAATTTACACTTCCATCAATGGTGTATAAGTGTTCTCTTTTCTCCATAACCCCACAAGCATCTGTTATTTTTTTACTTTTTAATAATGGCCATTTGATTTGCATTTAAGAGCTTATTTTGAAGTTATTTTTTCAGTGCTAAAGGAAAAAGAAGTCAGATAGAACTGCTCTCCCCAACTTTACATGCATGGAAGAGGTGGCAGAGAAAGAATCCTTCTTCAGCCAGTCCCAAAAATGTTGTAAGCCATTTATGCAAATAATAATCAACGCTTCTCTTTCCAGAGCCTTCACCTTTAATAACTACACCATAATTCCCAGCAGGCAAATATAGTGACCAAAAAGAATAAAGCACAAGAAAAAGTCTCTTGTGAGCAGAACAGGAAGAGATTCACCAACTGCAGAGTCAATGGGCAGGAACACAATGCACAGTGGAGTGCTAAGCCTTGTTTATTTTCATGTGTGCTTTTCAAAATGACACTTTTTGTCAAGATTATAAAGTTCTATCTTGGTATTGCATATTAGCCGTATTGTGGATAAAATCATCAGATTGCTGATAGAGGGTATGGCTTATATTTCAGCCATTTGGCTCATTGTGTGCTGGAATTTTGGGGAAGGGAGTGACAGTATCTCAGGTAGAAGAAAACATATTTGGAATTCTATGCATGGGAAAGTGGGCATTTACGAATATTATTTCTGTTATTTTGCATATTATCCCTGTTGGCAAAATATAAGTACCTAATAGTAAAACTAAATGACTTTCTAATAACCTCTCTCTGTCTCTCTGTCTCTCTCTCTCTGTCTCTCTCTCTCTGTCTCTCTGTCTCTCTGTCTCTCTCTCTCTCTCTCTCTCACACACACACACACACACACACACATACACACACACACCAAAGCCCTTGTGAAAACCTCAAATCAACTGGTTTGAACATTATATGAATTAATCACACTCTTAGGTACGGGAATAAAATGTCATTCACTCGTCTCAGCTAAAAAAGTTGTGGAAGTATATTTAGGTTTGTAAAAATCCTTGATTGTGAGGGAGTATATTTTAGGTAGATGGTAGGTCTGAAGAATAGAAATGTCTTTGAATTTTATAGAAAAATAATAATTCGCCCATTTTTTTCTTCGTACTTGAAAAAGGATATCAATTTAACTCTAAAAATTATTGAATCATTTACATTTTATATTAGATTCAATTCACTGCTTTCTTTTTTTGATGACATTCTGTCCTTTAATTAACCTGACATTTTTATAACATAGTCCCATAAAAGAACATTGAGTTCAGCCGTCTTGTATTCTATTCATTGCTAATTTTCCCCCTTATTTTGCAGCTGTTTTCTTTCTTTTTTCATTGCTTTCTTATGTTACAATAAGCCACTAAATATATCAAAATAAGAGAAATCTTATTTTAAAATATCCATTTAATATATTTGCAATGTGTAAAATTATTTAACACTAAAAAAAGACGAATAGTCTAAATAATTTATTTTTCTTCCAAGTTTACTATTTCTCAGTCTGAGTTTCTGAGACCTATTTGCAAAGATTCTGTTTCTTAACATTAAAACATATATATATGTCTATATATATGTTTTTTATATATGTGTTTTCACATATATATGTTTTAATGTTAAACATTGTGTGTAAAAATATATATACATATATATATGTGTATATATATATATATTTAAAGCCTGGGCCGGGCACGGTGGCTTACGCCTGTAATCCCAGCACTTTGGGAGGCTGAGGCGGGTGGATCATGAGGTCAAGATATCGAGACCATCCTGGTCAACATGGTGAAACCCCGTCTCTACTAAAAATACAAAAAAAAAAATTAGCTGGGCACGGTAGCGCGTGCCTGTAATCCCAGTTACTCAGGAGGCTGAGGCAGGAGAATTGCCTGAACCCAGGAGGAGGTGGTTGCAGTGAGCCGAGATCGCGCCATTGCACTCCAGCCTGGGTAACAAGAGCGAAACTCCGTCTCAAAAAAAAAAAAAGCCTAAGTTACTAAGTAAAAAGTATTAATGGAAAAACAAAGTTTTCTTTATTTAGTAATTCTTTAAACACCAAAATGAGCAAGATAAATTATAATTTGCTAAAATAAATAATGTGTTTTGACCTACATGTGAAATGAGTGAAAGACTGAAAAACTGAGAGACAATAAAAAGCTTGTAGCCTGGTGTGGGGGCAGTGCCTGTAGTCCCAGCTACTGGAGATGCTGAGGCAGCAGAATTGCTTGAATTTGGGAGCACAGGTCGCAGTGAGCTGAAATCGTGTCACTGCACTTCAGTCTGGGTAACAAGAGTGAAACTGTCTCAAAAAAAAAAAAAAAAAAAAAAAAAGCTTGGACATGATAAAGGCAATAATGGAACTGATTAGGCAAGGAAGGACCACAGGAAGCATCTAGCTGAACAGATGACAGATGTGTCTGTAATCTACTGTTAGGATAGAGTTGGAGGCAGAGGAGAATAGTTAAGTGTGTTATGATTCTGTTTTTAAACAGTAAAGTCTACTAGGTGATGCTACTTTATCAAATAAATGAGATGTTTTTATTGTAAGACAGGGAAATCTCAGAAATGGCAGAAAATAATGCTGCAAGGTACATGTCAATATAATATCAGTGCAGTGGTGACTCATCTATATTTTTCATCTGTCTTTAGACAGTTAGTTGAAACTCAGAGTATTCTATTATTGTTAAATATAACTCTACACATACAATTGCATTTTTAATAAATGAAGGATAAAAGCAATTATATTACCTGAAGCTGAAAAACGATCACCGCAAATATTTTACTAGCAACATGATGGAAAACAAGTCTATATGAGCCTCATTTAAGAAATAATTGTGGCTTCTCAAAAATTCTGCTAATAATGTTCCTATTCACAATTCTTATTATAACATTTGCAGCTAAACTCTTTTGCTAAGGTATATTGTAAAGTTTCTTTAATGTTCTTCTTTACTTCTTACTTTAAAATAGTAAAACAAAAAAACTCACTGGATATACATGTTTTCATAAATGTGATTTGTTATTTAAGGTTTTAAATATTTATTGTTGATATATTTCTAATCATTCTTTCAAGGAAGTTGGAAATCAGAGAGGGAGAGTTTTCTTCTCCAAGTTGTCTTATCTGTGAATTAAAATACATTAATATATTGAAGAACATAAAAAGATGTGAATTACAGCATTTCTGAATAAAATCACATTAATCACATGACTAATATTTTATGCTCATACACACAGTTCAAAGCTGTGAAGTAGCTTAGTATCCATAGCAACTATCATAGCATAACAGTCTGTTTTCCCAGGCCACTTTTTTTGTTTGTTTTGTTTTGGGTTAAGAAGAATTCCCTGGGCTTACTGTTAATATTTTGTGCTAGCAAACTACTGAACCAAGAAAGAATCTTGCTAGCAACTGTGTTCGAGATTAACTTTGGAAAAATTAATTTGCTAAGGACAAGAGTGAAAGCCAAATGGTTGCAATAAATATAACACAATCAAATATATGAAATTTATGAGTCATTTAAAAAGGTCAAATTTAGAATCACCAGCTGTGAATTTAAATGGAAAAAAGGATTGATTTCTTTATAGGTTTCTGAGCAATTAGGTATGTAAAAACATACATTAGACAAGAAAGCCAAGTGGTGCCAATCCATCAGGGCTACTGAACGTGTTGATAAAAATGATATGCATGCATAGGAATCATTAATCCAAAATCCATGTTAATAATTTATTATTTATTAATGTATTTAAAGCTTACATTTTCCCCATGGGAAGCATACCATAATTAAAAATCCACCTTTTGAGAATATGCAGGGTAAATGTACAACTTAGTTCTCTATATTGCTACAAAATTAGAGTTGAGATGGTATTAGAGTTTTCTAATGTGACCATCAAGATAACATGTGTTCCTTTCTTTACTTTGCAAAATACTTTCAGACAAGTTAACCGAAGGAGTGGCAAGCATCCCACATAATTTATCAGAGAAGAGAAATAAATGCTGCTTATTTCCTTTTATATTTTACATCAAGTGCCTTAGACTAGTTCTCAAAATTCAGTTCACGTCAGAATCACAAAAGACCTGATGCATCCCAGATTGCAGTTCCTTCTCTCCATCTCAAACATTCTGCTCAGGTAGGTCAGAGGTGAGGCCTGAGAATCTCCATTTCTTACAACTGCCTGGCTAATGCTGATGCCGCAGTTGGGAGAATACCCTCTGACAATCACTTCTTTAGAATATAAAGCATCTCCTGCCTTCTAAAACTACTAAAGTGGAATGCATGTCTACTTTTCTATAATTTGTCTCTATTCCTCCTGGCTTATTTCTTTAGGCAGCTTTCCTTCTAATTACTAAATTCTTCCTCAAAAGAACCTAAATATCTCTCTATAGTTTGTTTAATACTTGTTTCCTATTTCTAAAGTTTTAATTATCACACTTCTTTGTGGATTATCTAAATCTCTCTAGATTTAATGTTTTTTCTTTTTTTATTGCATTTTAGGTTTTGGGGTATATGTGAAGAACATGCAAGATTGTTGCATAGGTACACACATGGCAGTGTGATTTGCTGCCTTCCTCCCCATCACCTGTATCTGGCATTTCTCCCCATGCTATCTCTTCCCAGCTCCCCACCCTCTCCCCTATTTCCCCCTGACAGACCCCAGTGTGTGATGCTCCCCTCCCTGTGTCCATGTGTTCTCATTGTTCAACACCCACCTATGAGTGAGAACATGCAGTGTTTGATTTTCTGTTCTTGTGTCAGTTTGCTGAGAATGATGGCTTCCAGGTTCATCCATGTCCCTACAAAGGACACAAACTCATCATTTTTGATGGCTGCATAATATTCCATGGTGTATATGTGCCACATTTTCCCTGTCCAGTCTATCATTGATGGGCATTTGGGTTAGTTTCAGGTCTTTGCTATTGTAAACTGTGCTGCAATGAACAGTCATGTGCATGTGTCCTTACAGTAGAATGATTTATAATCCCTTGGATATATACCCAGTAATGGGATTGCTGGGTCAAATGGAATTTCTAATTCTAGGTCCTTGAGGAATTGCCACACTGTCTTCCATAATGGTTGAACTAATTTACACTCCTACCAACAGTGTAAAAGTGTTCCTATTTCTCCACATCCTCTCCAGTGTCTGTCTCCAGATTTTTTAATGATCACCATTCTAACTGGCGTGAGATGGTATCTCAATGTAGTTTTGGTTTGCATTTCTCTAATGACCAGTGATGATGAGCATTTTTTCATATGTTTGTTGGCCTCATGTATGTCTTCCTTTGTAAATTGTCTGTCCATATCCTTCACCCACTTTTGAATGGGCTTGTTTTTTTCTTGTAAATCTGTTTAGTTCTTTGTAGATTCTGGATATCAGCCCTTTGTCAGATGGGTAGATTGAAAAATTTTTTTCCCATTCTCTTGGTTGCCGATTCACTCTAATGACTGTTTCTTTGCACACTCTAATGACTGTGCAGAAGCTGTGGAGTTTGATTAGGTCCCATTTGTCTATTTTGGCTTTTGTTGCCAATGCTTTTGGTGTTTTGGTCATGAAGTCCTTGCCTACGCCTATGTCCTGAATGGTTTTGCCCAGAGTTTCTTCTAGGGTTTTTATGGTGTTAGGTCTTATGCTTAAGTCTTTAATCCATCTGGAGTTAATTTTAGTGTAAGGTGTCAGGAAGGGGTCCAGGTTCTGCTTTCTGCACATGGCTAGCCAGTTTTCCCAACACCATTTATTAAACACGGAATCCTTTCCCAATTGCTTGTTTTTGTCAGGTTTGTCAAAGATCAGGTGGTTGCAGATGTGTTGTATTGCCTCCGAAGCCTCTGTTCTGTTCTATTGGTCTATATCTCTGTTTTGTACTAGTACCATGCTGTTTTGATTACTGTAGCCTTGTAGTATAGTTTGAAGTCTGGTAGTGTGATGCCTCCTGCTTTGTTCTTTTTGCTTAGAATTGACTTGGCTATGTGAGCTCTCTTTTGGTTCCATATGAAGTTTAAGGTGTTTTTTTCCCCAGTTCTGTGAAGAAGGTCATTGGTAGCTTGATGGGGATAGCGTCGAATCTGTAAATTACTTTGGGCAGTACGGCCATTTTCATGATATTGATTCTTCCTAACCATGAACATGGAATGTTTCTCCATCTGTTTGTGTCCTCTCTTATTTTGTTGAGCAGTGGTTTGTAGTCCTCCTGGAAGAGGTCCTTTACGTTCCTTGTTAGTTGTATTCCTAGGTATTTTATTCTCTTTGTAGCAATTGTGAATGGCAGTTCATTCTTGATTTGGCTCTCTTTAAGTCTGTTATTGGTGTATAGGAATGTTTGTGATTTTTGCACATTGATTTTGTACCCTGAGACTTTGCTGAAGTTGCTTACCAGTTTCAGGAGATTTTGGGCTGAGACGATGGGGTCCCATCACACATTTCAAATTTATTTGCCTGTTAACAGGATATTGATACTTTGTTATTATGAGTCTATATTGGTTTCACTATTGCCCCAAAGCCTAAATAATATAAAATATTTAACATAATATCTGACACATAAACACTTCTACCTTCTGTTATTTCCATAAGAAAATTGGACATTTTTGATTTTAAGATATATGTTTTGTAAGTACATTCTGCTTTTGTTCCTTAACTTTATCTTATATATTTCAGGTGTTTTTGAAATAAATATAATGGAATATGCAGTCAGAAAAACATCACTGGTTCTTTGATGAAATAATGCTTAAGAAGTCTGAAATTCCATAGCAATGGAATAAAGAATTAGTTTAAGCTGTCTAAGAAATGTTACTTTAAAATGAATATCTTTCTTCCACTGTAACCCATTAATGTTATATCCTGAACTAGTATTACGCTTGTAACAGACAGGCTTGAGGCCACAAAATACAGATTCTGCTGCTTCTCCCCCATAAGAGTCTAGGAAGCAAGAGAGGAAGGGAGGGAAGGAGGAGGGAGGAAGGGTGGGAGGGAAGGAAGGAGAGACAGAGGGCAGGCTCTGTGTCAACATGTCCTGCAGGAATGCTCCCTGGCAGGGATGCTTTGGTATTCTTTCCATGTGGTTTCTGTTTCTGTGTCTGAAACACCACCCCAGTTGTCCACAAGCTAGCTTGTCAGTATATGCCTATGTTCACACCAGACAGAGTTAAAAGAGAACATGGAAGGAAAGAACATTCATATTTTTAAGGCCCTAAAATGATATTACACACACCACTTTTGTTTTTAATTTCTGTGAATACATGGTAGGTATATACATTTATGGGGAACATGAGATGTTTCTATACAGGCATGCAATGTGAAATAAGCAGAACATGGAGAATGAAATACTGGCAAGGATCTGGAGAAAAAGGAACCTTCAAACACTGTGGGTGGGAATGTAAATTAGTACAGCTACTATAGAGAACAATATGGAGGTTCCTGAAAACAAAAACTAAAAATAGAGCTACCACATGATTTAGTAATCCCACTGCTGGGTATATTCCCAAAAGGAAGGAAATTAGTATATCAGAGCAGTATCTGCACTCCAGTGTTTGTTGCAGCTCTGTCTACAGTAAGTAGCTGAGATTTGGAAGCAACCTGTGTCCACACATCACTTATTTTAGTCTCTCAGTCACAATTTAGCCACACACTGACAGCTAGTAACAAAGCAGGGTTGATACAATCACACTCATGGACTCTCACATTTGTGCACATCTTGTGGGTAGGGCACAGTGTGCCCTTTGTTTTGGATTAAGTTTTCAAGGAATTTTGTCTATCCAATAGCCTTGGAAGATGTTGAGAATGTCTCCTTCCAAAGTGAGAGTTGGGCACAGGAACTCCCACCAGCTTGCCTCTTGGCTCCCTAAGTGCAGGGCTCCTTTACTGCAATGCCATCCACTCTGGATGAATGTGTCATCTGGCCGTCTTCACGCCACTCTGTGGGGATTAGAGCACAGGGAATTGTCACAAAAAATGCTTATGCAATGGATATTGTTATTGCTATAAGCAACAGAGCCCTTTTCTGCCAGAAATCTCCCATCTTCTGCCAGCATCAGTGACACTAGGAAAGGCTAACTTGTCAATTTGAAAGTAGCGTAAAATCTCAGCCCTATCAGAGTTCTCGACAACTTTGGCATTGCTGATGGGATTGTGATAAATATAGTGGAGAATAAAAGATGAGAGCATTGTCAGCTGATTGAGGGGATTTGTAGAAAGTCCATGAGAATCAGTAGAAAACGTGTTGGCTGAAGTCTACCTGGTAGGAATGGTCCTTCACTTTATTGACTGATAGGAGAAATCGGGGAGATACCTATAGTTTGAGCAAGCACGAAGGAGATTTAAAGACCACTGCCCAAATGATCCTCTGGCTGTGGTTACCACACCCCTGGTGGGAGGACTTCCTGGTTCATCCAGCAACCAGCCTCAGATTCAGTTCACCACAATGCCTAGTACTGAAATTTGTTCTGAGTGAGCAGGAAATTCCAATTCCTTTCAGGAAACAGTTATAGAGATGCACACTCACTCAGCATGAAATGACAGAAATTCATGACAGCACTTGGCTGAAACTAGGCAAATCAGTACTTTGATTGGTTTGATTGGAGGATGACAGTCTGGGGCAAGTAATAGTTTTAAATAAAGAAGAAATAAGTTCTCATGTTCTACACCACTGTAAGATGACTATAGTTAGCAATAATATATAATACATTTTCAAATAGCTAGAAGGAGGATATTGAACTTTCCTAACACGGAGAAATAAGAAATGCTTGAAATGATGGAAATGCTAAGTTCACTAAACATATCACCATACATTATATGCATCAAAAAAAAAAAAAAAATCACTGCTGGCTAGGTGCAGTGGCTCACACCTGTAATCCCAGTGCTTTGAGAGGTCAAGGTAGGTGAATTGCTTGAGCTCAAAAGTTTGAGACCAGCCTGGGCAACATAGTGAAATCCTGTATCTACAAAAACATACAAGAATTAACCAAGCATGGTGTCACGTACCTGTAGTCACAGCTTCTTGGGAGGCTGAAGTGGGAGAATTGCTTGAACCTGGAAAAGGGAGGTTGCAGTGAGCCAAGATAACTCCAGTGCATTCCAGTCTAGATGACAGAGAAGAATCATGTCTCAAAATAATAATAATAATCACCATGTACTCCATGAACATGTACAATTATTATTTGTCAATTAAAAAGGGGAAACTTTTTTAAAAAGAAAGAGCAGCAAAAACTTTGCCATTTTATGGCTCTGTAGCTCCTGTAGTCTTTCTGACAAACTGATTCATTTAGAGAGGGCAGTTAAAGTTTTCAGAGATTTATTTTTTAATGGTTCCTCATTACATTAAAGAAGCTTTGATTCTCTTGTGGAGAATCTTCCAAGAAAACATTCTTGTATCATGGAAACTAATAGATTTAGCACTGACTACCATTCAACTATAGTGTTGATGAAGGTGGCCTGCAGGACAATGAGGAACTGACCAGGAAACTGATACACTCTTGCATCCACCACCCTACTGTCCTGGATAGCTATTTCAGTCCTTATGTTAAAATTGGACAAAAGCTCAAGCCTTATGGAAATGGGCAGCAAATGTCAGCCATTGGATTGGGATGGTGATATTGTTTGGATTTGCATCCCCACCCAAATCTCATGTAGAATTGTAATCCCCATGTGTTAAGGGAGGGACTTGGTGGGAGGTGATTGGATTATGGAGGTGGTTTCCCCCATGCTGTTCTCATGATAATGAGTGAGTTCTCATAAGATCTGGGGATTTAAAAGTGTGTGACGCTTTCCCCACACGCTCTCTCTCCTGCCACCATGTAAGACATGCTTTGCTTCCTCTTTGCCTTCTGCCATGATTGTAAGTTTCCTGAGGCCTCCCCAGCCATGCAGAACTATGAGTCAGTTAAATCTCTTTTCTTTATAAATTACCCAGTCTCAGGTAGTTCTTTATAGCAGTGTGAAACAGACAAATACAGATAGGCTCCTTAGAAAATGTGTTGCATCTGGGAGAGTTAGGTTTGATTCAACCAAAGGCTGCAAACTCTGTGACCCCAGCCAGAACTGCGGCTGCTGAATTCAGGGATCCCCAAGGCCCAAGTGGATGGTGGCAGCCATGAGGACCAGGCTGAAAAGTCTGTAAGTTCACATGTCTGGGCCACAAGCTGCACCACAACACTCTGCTCACAGGGCATTTCTTTCCCCCTTGCCCTGATCCTTCCCTCTTCCTCTCCTTCTTTAAACAAAAAGATGACTAAGACTTTGATTGAGGTGTCCCAGTCCCCACTGGGGACTAAAAGCCATTCACATCTATCCAAGCATGCTGGGAAACTCAGGAGATGTGAGTAAATTCAGATATTATGGTTTTGTTGATACAGGTAACCAAATCACCATCAATGTGGAAGGAAAGCTAATGTAACCTTTTTGGTGGGACCCATGAGCAGGGTTGATCTGAGTCCTTTTCAGTGGCCTACAACCTTGACAGTACAGTAGGAACTGATGTGCTCTGTGTGTGTACTTCCAATACTGCAAGTGTCTGTTCTCATCAGAAAGAGCCATTTGTAAAGAAGTTTTAGTAGCACCCCAGACATCCTTGGGGTTTCTGATGCCTTATCTCTGTGACACAGCCATTTGTCACATTCATTTGGAAAATCACTTTTACTTTCCTTCTCAAAACAAAATGCCTGACCCATGGAGGCCTTGTGACTCTTATCCTGATATTCTGGTTGTGGGGTGATAGAATTAGACTCAATGATTATCAAGATAGGAAGCGTTCAATAAGATTGACTTATGAAATGGCAATGGTCTTTGGAGGCCAAGGCGGGCAGATCACCTGAGGTCGGGAGTTCAAGAAATGGCAATGGTCCATTTAAAAATGCATCTAGGTCTCCTCATGGCAACTTGGCCTTGCATGAAAAAGTGAGGTGCTGGTTCAGTGAGCTCTCAATTCAGAAACCTTCTCTTAAATGGCTAGATCTATTTCACTGGTAGTTTGGCTGAGCTGAAACCAAGTGGTGCTCACTGGGCTGTGGGGCTGTTCATCTCAGTGCCAACTATGTACAACCAAACATCAACATGGTCAATTTCCTCAGTGAGCATCATTCAAAGACATTCTCACTGTTACAGCCAATACTCTCCTGGATTAGTTTTGTCATATTTTTTCTTATTCTGTAAAGTGAGACTGTAGTCAATGGCCTAGCAATTTGATCTGTCACTTAGAAAACCACAGGCAGACAGATTAAACTTATGCCTAGTGTTCCATTATTGGAACACTAAGCATGTGGGAATTATTTATACCCTACTGCTCAAGGTCATCACCAAGGTCTGATTTCAAAAATTCAGAAAAATTGCAACCTCAGGCACAAATGGCTAAAGACACCTCTATTTATACTTGCAAAGGGTGGAAACAAATTGCTGCTGGTAACAAACACCAGGTATTTCACGTTCTCTTGAATTTATCAAGAGTGCCATGGAGCTATTGGTACCTTTTTAGGCTGTAGTATTACTATTTCAGATTATCAACTGACACCAGCATTCCAGCCACTGCAACTAAATATTTGGCATGCTTCCAGCTTTCCAGGCATTTGTAACCTGGCGCTTGTTGATAGTAGCTTAAGAAAATTCCAAATGAGAGAAATTTAAGAGATTTGGTCTCAGCTTCTGTCAAGCCAATGGAGTGCTATAGTCATCTAAACCTTAGGCAGCACCCAAGAAGGTCTAGAAATAGAAGTTGCATATTGTTGGGAGGTAATTCTCCTTGGCTCTTTCAACTTTACTCACACACTGCAAGCAGTGTATTCCACCAACTGCCTTTTTTTTTCAGGGGTGTATTGTAAGCATGTTTGTTTAATGAACAGCCTCAGAAGAAGACAGAGATAGTGTCTCCCACCAAACAAAGGGCAAGTGTGCTCACTGCCCTCTACAAAAGTCGGCTCTCCCTGAGCTAAGGGTTATTTCCCTGTAACTCAGCCCACTTTGTCAACAGACGTCATTTGTTTCTCCTCATTTCTTCCTGTGGCAGAGGGGCCTGGGAGAATTGAAGCAAGAAAATGCTCACTCTGTAGCATTAGAGACTGAATTGTATTCCCCTAAAATCCATATGTCAACATCCTAACTTCTATCCATGACTATGTTTGGAGATAGGATCTTTTTTTTTTTTTTTTTGAGACAGAGTTTCACTATTGTTACCCAGGCTGGAGTGTAATGGCACAATCTCGGCTCACCATAACCTCCGCCTCCTAAGTTCAAGCAATTCTCCCGCCTCAGCCTCCTGAGTAGCTGGGACTACAGGTGTGCGCCACCATGCCCAGCTAATTTTTGTATTTTTAGTGGAGATGGGGTTTCACCATGTTGACCAGGATGGTCTCGATCTCTTGACCTCGTGATCCACCCACCTCAGCCTCCCAAAGTGCTGAGATTATAGGCGTGAGCCACTGCGCCCGGCCCTGGAGATAGGATCTTTAAAGAGGTAATTAAGTTAAAATCAGTTCACCAGGGTGAACCCTAATCCAATGCGACTGGTGTCCTTATAGGAAAAGAAGAAGAACATAGTCATGCAGAGAGGGATGGCCATGTGAAGATACAGGGAGAAGACAGACGTCCACCAGCCAAGAAGAATGTCCTCAGAAGAAACCAATCCTGCTGACACCTTGACTCAGACTTCTAGCTTCTGTGACTGTGAGAATACAAATTTCCGTTGTTTAAGCCACTCAGTCCGAGGTACTTTCTTATGGCAGGCCTAGGAAATTAATACATCTCGATACTGCTGTGTGAGTGATAAAGTCTTTGTCTCTGACAAAACAGTCTCATGTTTTTGTTTGTTTTTCTAGTATTCATCCAGACAAATGTTAGCTTGCAAGTAGTGTACTGCCTCAGAATAGCCACATTTCTTGGCAAAAGGAAGCTGTGTCTTTAGCTGGATGGCTGTATTGGTGCCTTCTCACACTGCTATAAAGAACTGACCAAGATTGGGTAATTTTTAAAGGAAAGAAGTTTAATTGGCTCACAGTTCTCCATGGTTGGGGAGGCTTCAGGAAACTTACAATCATGCCAGAGAGCAAAGGGGAAGCAAGGCACCATCTTCACAAGGTGGCAGGAAGGAGCATGAACGCAGGAGGAACTACCAAACACTTATAAAACCATCAGATCTCATGAGAACTCCCTCGCGATCACAGGAACGGCATGGGGGAAACTGACGCAGTGATGCAATTACCTCTGCCTGGTCTCTCCCTTAACACATAGGGATTATGGGGGTTACAATTCAAGATGAAATTTTGGGTGGGGACACAGACAAACCATATCAGTGACGAAATACACAAACAAAATCCAGGATGAGAGAAAGTTCTATCACTACTAAAATCAGAAAAGTTGGAACAGATATGATTCAGGGGCAGGTAGAATAATAATAGTGGAATATGGAAACGAATAGAAGGGAATAATAATGTCACAAGGACAAAGATGAGTTTGTTTACTTATTTAGTTATTTCAAATATTACAACCACATTTGAAATCAGCATTTCCCTAAGTTTATTCTGAGGATCCAAATAGAAGTTTCTGGGTTAAGCAATTGTAAGTAGTGACTGCAGTAATAGCCTTTAGAGGGTTTTGTGCTAATGATTTTATGGTTTTGACTCTCTGCAATAGTTATAATGATAGTTTTCCTTTTCACTGAAATTGACTTATTAACATCTCATGGTGATACTCTAAAAATTCATAGAATTCTAATCCAGTGACTTCATTTATGATTTACTAAACTGATGCCTCTATGATTACGTGACTTGACTGGGAGCTACATCCTGGTAGAGTGAGAAATGGGATCCATTTACTCTGATTTCCATATGAGTGGTTTTCCCAGGATCACAGATTTTTTTTTTTTTAAATAGGCATAAATTTAAGGTAAACAAAGATTCACCGTAATGCAAAAAATGTGTGCAATACTTATATATGTTAATTAAATTATAAAAAAGATTGTATCTATCTAAAACTAATTTGATATTAATATATTCTTAACACTCTGGGTAATATAATTATTGCTAGAATATTAAGACTATCCAGAGTGTTAATATTTTAATAAATATTATCATTTGTATTCATAGAACCTTAGATAAAACATTTTTGGGGGATCATTTAAATCAAACATGTGCTGTGAATAAGACTATCTTATTAAAATATTCTAATTTCTTATAACAAATATATAGTGTAAAAATATTTTTTTCTTTTCTTTTTAGGCCACTACCACACTTAAATGAACAAGTTCATCATTAATATTTAAGTTATGAGGCCTCTCTTGGATCAGCTTTTCTTCACTGACCATTCATCTTTGAGGTACCATTGCTCCCTTACAAGTGGCAATGTAAGTCAATATCAAGGAAAATATTAAGTGCCATACAGAAATGTGCCAGGAGTAAAAGTGCCTGAAAGTAGAAAACGTAGTTTGCTATGAATCTGCTAATGATGATGGTGATATAAGGGGAGGGTGGTGTGCAGGATAGTGGACCCCAAAGGTGTCCATGTATTGATTTTCCAGAACCGTGGTGGTTATGGTACTTCACATGGGAAGGGGGATTAAGGTAGCAGATGAAATTGAGATTGCTAATCAGTTGGTCTTAAAATAAGGAAATTATCCTGGTTTATGCAGGTGAGGCTAATATAATACTAAGAGTCTTAAAGATGAGAGAGGGAGGCTGGTGTGTCTTTGTCATAGTACCACAACGTGAAGCAGACTTAAATTGTCACTGCCGTGAGGCCAGGACAGCAGTCAGGCTCCAGAAGCTGGAAAAGGCCAGAAAACACTTCCCCTTAGAGCCTCCAGAAATGAATTCAGCCTTGCTGATACCTTGTTTTTAAGCCTAGTAATATCTATTTTATATTTCTGACCTTCAAAACTGTAAGGTAATAAATCTGTGGTGTTGTAAGCCAGCAAATTTATGGTAATTCTTCACGGCTCTGTTAGAAAACTAATACAGAATATATGCAATCTACCAGGTCTGTTTTAGAAACCCCATGAGCATCTCTTTCTACTGCCTCTGTGTTATTGTGCAAGTTGGGTTCCTTCATGAAAATAAAACACGAATTATATGTAAGGTCAGATGCAGTGACTCATGCCTATAATCCCAGCACTTCGGGAGGCCAAGATGATTGGCAGACTGCTTGAAGCCAGGAGTTCAAGATCAGCCTGGGCAACATAGGGAGACCCTTTAGCAAAAATACAAAAAATTAGCCAGGCATGGTGGTGCTCCTGTAGTTCTAGCAACCCAGAAGGGTAAGGCAGGAGGATAGCTTGAGCTCAAAAGGTGAAGACTGTAGTGAGCTATGATCACACCACTGCACAAGCCTGGGTGACAGATTGAGACCCTCTCTCAAGAAACAACAATGACAAAACAAAAAGAATTCTACGTATGTGTTAGAAAGAAATAAGTAAATGTAATGATAGACGAGGTCTTGAAGAACAAGCAGCCCTACTGCTCAGGAAAGTAGTCACCCCTCCTCATCCCAGCCCTCCCACTTCATCCTTTTCCCTTGTAGGTGTCTCATCTTCATCTTCCACTTACTACATATTCACTTTGAAGACAGAACGGCTCTGACTCAACTGTCAGGTAAAAGTGGTGTTTTGATTGGAGGAAGTCTGGTTATAAGTAACGCTTTCATCCATGCTAGCCCATGACTTGAGAAAATCTTTCATTACATTTGATGCTTGAACAACACAATTTGACCTGCACAAGTCTACTTATACATAGATATTTTTTTCGATAAATCTCTCCTGTCTCTCTTTTCAGCCCATCCCTACAACCTCTTCTGCCCTTCCCTCCTGATGCGGTTCGGATTTGTGTCCCCGCCCAAATCTCATGTCAAATTGAGAGGACGAGAGGCCTCAGTGTTGGATGAGAAGCCTATTGGGAAGTGACTGGATCACTGGGGTGGATTTCCCCTTGCCGTTCTCATGATAGTGATGGATTCTCATGAGATCTGGTTGTTCAAAAGTGTGTAGCACCTTCCCTTTCTTGCTCTTCTTCCTGCTCTGACCACGTAAGACCTACCTGCTTCCTCATCGCCTTCCGCCATGATTGTAATTTTCCTGAGGCCTCCCTAGTCATGCTTCCTATACAGCCTGCAGAATTGTGATCCAATTAAACCTCTTTTCTTTGTAAATTACCCAGTCTCATATAGTTCTTTATAACAATGCAAGAATGAACCAGTACACCACCCCTTAGACAGCAAGACCAATTCCTCTTCTTCCTCCTCCTCAGCCCACTCAATGTGAAGATGATGAGGATGAAGACCTTTACAATGATCCACTTCCACTTAATGAATAGTAAATATTTTTTCTCCTTGTTATATTTTTTAAACAATATTTTCTTGTATATAATTCTTACCTTATTGCAAGAATACAGTATATAATGCATATAACATACAAAATATGCATTTATTGACTGTTCATATTATCATTAAGGCTTGTGGTCAGCAGTAGGCTATTAGTAGTTAAGTTTCTGGGAGTCAGAAGTTACATGCAAATTTTCAACTGCATAGGTGGGAGGTGGGGGGTAGTGCCCCTAATTCTCAAGTTGTTCAAGGGTCAACTGTATATAGGGGATCACATCATTTTACATTGAAAGTCCATTTTTCACAATGGTAAAACTAGAGTCAATGATTGCAATGCATTTTTCTCAACATTTTTTATGTCAATCAATAGCTACATATATATATATTATTTAACAGAGACTCTATACAGAATAGTACTTAAAAGCTGATAGCAAAGGATTCATCAGAGAAAACCTGATAAGAAGTTTTAGCCTAATCTGCAATTTACAAGTCCTTTCAAATGTCTTTCTTGACCTCAGTGCCTCACTGCAAGCAAAAATGTAATCCTTTTCGTCAGCGCTTTGCAACTGCCTTATTATGGTGTCTGGCGGTGATAATCTTACTATAGTGAGAACATTTTGCACAGCTCTTCATATTCACTGGAGGTTTCTTAAACCTGACAGAGGGCCCTAGCCATTTAAATGACAATTTTATCAAGCTGTCATTTTAATATTAATAATTCGGTGATTCTCTGTGTTTCTGGCTTTCGTTCATTTTTTTTTTTTTACTTCAGATGTGAAGATATGAATTGTTTCTTCTATTGCCTTGTAAATATGCTTCTGAAATTGACCATTGCTTCTCATTTCTCAGGTGATTCTTAAGAGAGTGAAATTAAAATAATCAAAAAATAGCTGACAGATTCAACTACTTATTCATTTTAAAAATCAACAACAGATACTGATTTGAAAATCTGCATGTATTTAGAAGCATATCTGTATAATTTATGTCTTGCCTAATGCCTGCTGAGCAATGACTCTAAGTTATCATTGTTCTAAGTTCTTTAAATACCTCATTCATTTTAATAATCAAAATAAAACTTTGAACATTCTGTTGTAAATTTATGGTATTAAATATTAGATGCTATACTGAATACAAGGTAATAGCAAAAAATGATTTCATTGATCATCTGATACAGAACATTTGTTCATTTTATAAAATATAAGAAGTTGAGTAAACATGGTTTGAAATATGTTAAAGAGATTACATGCATCAGTGGTTTAAAATACATCTCAAGTTAGCACTATTTACAGTAGCAAAGACTTGGAACCAACCCACATGCCCATCAATGGTAGACTGGATAAAGAAAGAAAATGTGGCACATATACACCATGGAATACTATGCCGCCATAAAAGAATGAGTTCATGTCCTTTGCAGGGATGTGAATGAAGCCAGAAACCATCATTCTCAACAAACTAACACAGGAACAGAAAACCAAAAACCACATGTTTTCACTCATAAGTGGGAGTTGAACAATGAGAACACACGGACACGGGGAGGGAAACCTCACACACTGGGACCTGTTGAGCACTGGGAGGAAGGGGAGGGAGAGCATTAGAATAAATACTAATGCATGCAGGGCTTAAAACCTAGATGCCAGGTTGATGGGCACAGCAAACCATAGCTATCACGGCTCATGTATACCTACGTAGCAAACCTGAACGTTTTGCACATGTATCCCTGAACTTAAAGTTTTCTCTGTGTGTGTGTGTGTGTGTGTGTGTGTGTCACAAGTTTCCCTTTGAGCTGTATCCTAGTCAGCTTAGGCTGCTGTAACAACTTACCACAGACCGGGTGACAAAAGAATAGGAATTTATTTCTTACTGATCTTGAGGTTCGGAAGTCTAAGATCAAGCTGCCAGCTGGTTCATTTCTTTGGTGAGTCTCCTTTTCCTGGGTTACAGATTTCATGCTCACACAGCAGGACAGAGAGAAAAGAGCAAGCTCTCCTGTGTCTCTTCTTAGAAAGGCACTAATCTAATCAGGAGAGCACCATCCCATGCCTCATCTACATCTAACTATACCACAAAGGCCTATCTCCAAATACCATCACACTGAGAGTTAGGATTTCAACTTAGGATTGTGGGGGACACAATTCAGTCCACAGCAACTAGTAACCAGAATACTCTTCTTTGATTAATATTAATATTTTAATTATATGTATATCACTATAAATCATATAATGTTTATTTAATCTAAGATATGAGTTATAGCTTTCTGAGGTAGATATATCAAATCCTTCAACCCAGAAATATTTTGAATGTATGTACAACTAGCATGTGTTATTGCTGATTTAGAAGGTACCATAGATAGATAAAAAGAATAGCGTCCAGTGACAGACAAACACAGACACCCAGACACACACACAAAGACACACACACACGCCCCAGTCAGATTTCCATTCTGGATATAATATGGCTTATTCTTAGAAATGACGCTGGTTCAGTGGTCTCTCCAGGTTTTGTATTCGGTATAACTGCATTTACAATTAATTGTTATGAGATTCATTCTACAAATAACTATTAAGTTGACTATGTTCCAAAGACGTGGATTATTTAAAACTTAGGGGAAAGAAAGGATTATTTGTCTTGCTGGGATTCATCTTTTTCATGAATTCCTACATGATATGTGTCACAATTTTTGATTATTTCAAAATCCACATAACTTCTCTTCCTACCTATCTGGCTTTTCAGGTGTTGACATTCTCTCCGTCAGGGAATCTGCTCCTGCTTGTACCCTGAGTCTTGGAGGCACAGGCAGCTGCAACCCTTCCTTCATCTCGATTTCAAACATTTCACCTTCTGTTCAACATCTCCTATCTTGCCCTGTAACACTGGTTCCATTAAACATATCAATCTATGAACCTTTCTTTCTAAAGGTTCTCAAGCCTATCATATAACCATTACCTTCCTTACTGAGCTGAAATTTCACAATTTATCATCTGGATGTGCCTCTGGAAACCCTTCCTGCTCTCACTTCACAATGTGTGCTCTTTTGGCAAAACCACAGCTTGATTACATTCTATTTCTTGACTGCACCATGGTGTGTTAGGCACCATGGTTGAATAGTGGCCCCCAACAGATGAACACATCCAAATTCCTGGAACCTGAAAATACGTTCATTTACATGGCAAAGCAGAATTAAGGTTGCAGATGGCATTAATATTGTCAATCAGGAAACCTTATGCTAGGGAGAACATACAGGTGGGCCCAATGTCATCATAACCAACGTTCAAAGTGAAAGAGAAAATTGGAAGAGAACCAGCGAGAAAGTGGCATGAGGAGAATTAAGGCCAGTGGTGCTGCAGATGGATGAAAGGGAGCATGGACTAAAGAATATCTCTAGAGATTGGGCGCGGTGGCTCACGTCTGTAATCCCAGCACTTTGGGAGGCCAAGGTTGGCGGATCACTTGAGGTCAGGAGTTTGAGAAAAGCCTGACTGACATGGAGGAACCCCATCTGCATTAAAAATACAAAGTTAGTCAGGCGTGGTGGTGCATACCTGTAATACCAGCTACTCGGGAGGCTGAGCCAGGAGACTCACTTGAACCTGGGAGGTGGAGGTTGTGGTGAGCCGAGATTGCACCATTGCACTCCAGCCTGGGTGACAAGAGTGAAGCCAGACTTAATCTCTTAAAAAAAAAAAAGAAGAAAGAAAGTGTCTAGAAGGTGGAAAGGATGAACACGTGGATTCTTGCTGGAACTTCCAGGGAGAACACAGCCATGATGGCATCTTAGTTTCAGCCCACTGAAGCCCACTTTGGACTTCTGAACTCCAGAAGTATAAAACGATAAATTAGTATCATTTTAAATCACTAGATTTGTGATAATTTGTTACAGCAGCAATGGGAAACTGATACACTTGGTGGCTAAACACTGATGCACGAGAGCACAAAGCCATGCCAAACTCGTCCACTAACCTCCACTGGGAACTTAATGCTGTATTTCCTTTGTCTACCTCCTCTTCTAACCACTTGGTAGACTGTTTCATATCGACTATCAATGTATCTACGTTTTGATACTTTGATACCTTATTCTCCCATAGTCAATCTCAGCTGCAGCTTTTCCTCCTACCGAAGTGAGAAAGTAGAAGCAATCAGACAGGAAGACGGCAAACTTTCACCATGACGTCTCTCAACCTCATTAACGCCTATGGCTGTATCTTCTTTCTTATTATTATAGTTGAACTGCAGGCTCTCTGGCTAAGGCCAATTCCTCCACCTGTTCAACAGAGTCTCTGGAGAGAGCACACCCTTGCTGGCATTCTTTTCTTTCCTTCCTTACCTTCCTTCCTCTCTTTCTTTCTTTTTCTTTCTTTCTTTCTCTTTTCTTTCCATATTTCTCTCTCTTTCTTTCTTTCTTTCTTTCTTTCTTTCTTTCTTTCTTTCTTTCTTTCTTTCTTTCTTTCTTTCTTTCTTTCTTTTTCTTTTTTCTTTCTTTCTTTCTAAGATGGAGTCTTGCTTTGTCACCCAGACTGGAGTGCAGTGGTGCCATCTCAGCTCAGCTCACTGAAACCTCTCCCTCCTGGATTCAAGTAATTCCCCTGCCTCAGCCTCCCAAGTAACTGGGATTACAGGTGCCTTCCACCACACCCAGTTAATTTTTGTATTTTTAGTAGAGATGGGGTTTCACCATGTTGGCCAGGCTGGTCTCCAACTCTTCACCTCAAGTGATCCACCTGCCTTGGCCTCCCAAAGTGCTGGGATTACAAGCATGAGCCACTGTGCCCAGCCCTGATGGCATCTTAATTTCAGCCAGAACCATTGGACTTAATTCTCCTCATGGTGCTTTCTCTCTGGTTCTCTTCCAATTTTCCCTTTCACTTTTAAGGACTCTCATGATGATAACGGGCCCACTTGGCTATGGTCAGTCCCTCCATCTGTGCAACAGATCAGTGCTTCTAAAACTTTAATGTGACTACAGATCATGTGAGGATTGTCTTGTTGGATTCTGAGATTCTGCGTTTCTGCACGGTCCTACAGACTTCGAGTCCCTCAATCATTGCCCTAAACCTACTCAACATTTTCTTCTCCCGGCTCATTGTCACATAAACCTCCTTGTGTTTCCCACATTTAAAATTACTCAATCAGGCCAGGCATGGTGGGTCACGCATGTAATCCCAGCACTTTGGGAGGCCAAGGCGGGTGGATCACGAGGTCAGGAGTTCGAGACCAGCTTGACAAACATGGTGAAATCCTGTCTCTACTAAAACTACAAAAAATTAGCTGGGCATGGTGGTGGGCACCTGTAACCTCAGCTACTCAGGGGGCTGAGGCAGGAGAATTGCTTGAACCTGGAGTGAAGGTTGCAGTGAGACGAGATCATGCCATTGCACTCCAGCCTGTGTGACAATGCAAGACTCCATCTCAAAAACAAACAAAAAAACCCTCTAACACTAAAATAACTATCACCCACCCCCTACTTCATTATCCTTCTCTGGGTATCATAACATTTGTGTCCCTTTGGAGGAAAGCTTGACATTCTTCTAGTAATACAGCATGTATTGTTGTGTGGCTTTTGCGTCCTCCATTTTACCACAATTCCTCTTATCAAGCAGACCAGTGACCTCTATTTTATCATCAATTCTCAGTTTTCTGGCCTCTTTTAGTTATCGGACCCATCAACATTTCTGTGCTGATTATTTCTCCTTCTCAAACTATCTTCTTGGCTCCCAGGACTCTACATGGCCCTGATTTTCTTTCCACAACATGTTTTTCCCTTCCCCAGTTACTGCTTCTCTCTGGCCTTAATAATGCCTTCTAGGGCTGAAGTACGGGGCCTCTCCTCTTTGATGACAGCCATTGCATTGAGGCACTTGTCCAGAGTCCTGGAATAAAATATACTCAATTTGCTAACGATTCTTAAATGTGTATCTCCAGCCTGGACCCTTTCCCTGAAATTCATACAAACATGTTATATTACTCAGGGTTCTCTAGAGGAACAGAATTAATAGGATGGATGTATAAATAAAGGGGAGTTTATTAAGGATTATTAACTCACATGATCACAAGATGAAGTCCCACAATAGGCCATCTGCAAGCTGAGGAGCAAGGAAGCCAGCCTGAGTCCCAAAGATGAAAAACTTAGAGTCTGATGTTTGAGGACAAGAAGCCTTCAGCATGGGAGAAAGATGCAGTCTTGGAAGCTGAGCCAGTCTACTCCCTCCACCTTCTTCTGCTTGCCTTTATTCTGGCTGTGATGGCAGCTGATTAGATTGTGTCCACTCAGACTGAGGGTGGGTCTGCCTTTCCCAGTCCATTGACTCAAATGTTAATCTCTTTTGACAACACCCTCACAGACACCCAGGGTCAACATTTTGCATCCTTCAATCCAGTCAAATTGACATTCTACATTAACCATCGCCCATGTGTATCCAACTCTGTGTTCGCTATCTCTGCTTGAACATCTGCTCACCATATAAAAGCCAAATACTTTCTAAGTTGAATATCTGATGTAGTCTACACTGAATCCACTCTCCCATCTCAGCAAATGGAAATTCCATTTAACTCAGTTCCAAAACCTTGGAGTTGTCTTTAGCTTCTTACCTGGGATTGTCTTCTACATATTCCATTGCTGACTTCCTCATTTCTTTCTAGTCTCCATTCAAATGTCACATTATCAGTAAGTGTCATCATAATGATTTTTCTCCAATGCCCATTTCAATATAAACTTTTCCAGGCTGTGTTCACGGTGTTACTTATTTACATCGCTTATTATCTGTCTAACCCACTGCTAAGCCTGGAATTCTCATCTGTTTTCTTCATTGCTGTGTCTCTAACACCAAAAACAATGTTTAATACATCCTCGAGTCTTAAGTATTTTCAGAATAAATAAATGAAAAAAAGTGCAGACCTATTCCATTTATTTCAATAAACATTTATCAAGCACCCATTCACACTCCTTTTCTGCTCATGAAAATACTCATTCTGACTCAGGAGGAATCAGACATTTAAGTAAAGGGTTGGGAAGTAAAATGAAGCAGGAAGAATGATGTTACATCTGAGTTGGAAAAAGGTATTGTTTCTAGGTTCAGTACGGAAAGTGAAGAAGAGGGGCAGTCATCTCTGAGGAAGTCGGGTGATGGGGGCGATTCCTCCTTCCTCCATCTGTGCTTTCTCTTCCAAGCTGTCTTCAAGATGACTGTGCTCTTTTTAATTCAAGTTATTTTTGATGTATTTTCAAGCTGTATAAAATAAACTGAATGTATTAGGGGTTCTAGTTCTATTTATAGCTCACAGGCTATCCATTCATCCATGCATTCATCACAAAAATGTTCAGTGTCTACACCGAACCAGTGTGTTATGCCACAGCAGAATATTTTCATTAAAGTAAAGTAAAGTAAAAAAAAAAAAAAAAAACTGGCATTGGATTTGTAGGGTCTGTTCCCCATCTCCAAAGAACACATCCTACTTATAGCCTAAAGAAGGTCTTGCTCTCAAATTCGAGTCTCAGTAAGGCATAGATTAACTCATCCCACTATTAATGTGCGGCCAAAATAGAATCTGTTTATTTAATTTCTATTTCGAGTAAAAATTGTATTGGAGTGATTCAGAATATATTTATATATTGCTTGAGTAAAGTACTATATTAAGCCATCTTATTGTATCTTATTGTGTTTATCTTCACTTGTTAGAAATCGTGTGCTGCTGATTTGGAGAATATAGATGGCTTCCAGGTCTGAATGGGCAGACATTTTATTTTTATTATGGAGCCAACTTAAACAACACATATTTCATAGTTAGAGTTAATACTGGGCTGAACTGAATTCAAATTACTAACCTGGAAGTAAAAGGACTCATTTCTCTTTATACCAGACTACTAAAATGACAGTTCCTTGAAACATTCGGAAAATGGCTCAAGCTAAATTTGTATTCTCTCCAAAATCATACACACACAATCACACACACGCATATGCATCTGTCACATTGGAGTTACACAAATTCAAATATAAGGAGAACCAAAAGTATAAACAATAGGTCAGTAAGGATCATTTCTTTGGAGATGCTGGACCACTAGTGTCCTAGGTTCCCAGCAGTCCCTGATTCCGGATTAACTGGGCCATGTGCAACACTGTTGGTGACATCTAGAAGATCTTGCAACAAGTCACAAAGTCCACGGTGCCTTTTAACTTAGCAGAACTGATGGCAACATGACTGTATTTTCAGGGAGGACTGAAAATAAGAATGGTTCCTTTGGTGTTCTGGTCAGAAGTAGGGAATTGATTAAAAAATACATTTTGAGGGGTCTCCTTAATATTTGTGTTCTTTGGGACATGTGTATTTCATCTTATCTCACGAACTTCTGTATTTATAACATGAGCCTCTGAGGGGTACCACTGAGAAAACAAAAGCTTGTCAGGCATCCTTAGGGGCTTTTCCAATCTCCAGGATCCTCTCTGTCGTGAAAGTGAACTGACTTTTATTCTACTATCCCAGCCTTGCTGACGGCCATCACCTCTCTCTTTGATCTGCTGTCTTCCCCTTTCTGGACTTGCCACTCTTCCAGACTCTGCTATCATTTGGCATCTTCATATAATTCTGTGATTTCATCTGACATTTCTGACTATCTTTTTTATTTATGCCTATTGAGAATGCTGCTTTGCAGAGTCTCTTTTCAGAAGCACCATTTGATTATGTCTTTCCTAGTTAAATATTTAAATTAAATGGGAATTTTCTACAGGATAAAATTAAAACTCCTAAGCAAGATATTTAACTCATTCTGCCTAGTTTTACACTAGTTTTCTAACATTATATACCCTTCTATTATCTTAAACCCCTGTTTCTTTTTGTTTTATTTTCTTTTTCTTTTTTTTCTCTCTCTCTCTCTTTTTTTTGGGGGGGGCAGGGTTTATCTCTGTCACTCAGGCTGGAGTGCAGTGGCACAATCATGGCTTATTGTAGCCTTGACTTCCCAGCTCAAGAGATTCTCCCACTTCAGCCCCCTGAGTAGCTGGGACCACATGTGTATGACACCACGCCTGGCTAATTTTTGAATTTTTCCGTAGAGATGGGATCTCACTCTGTTGACCAGGCTGGTCTTGAACTCCTGGGCTCAAACAGATCCTCTTGTCTCTGTCTCCCAAAGTGCTGAGATTAGAGGCATGAGCCACTGCCCCTTGTCATTTTAACGCTGATTTTTAATAAACGAAGTGACTTTTGATGTTCTTGCCTATTGTTATTTCTGGTACATTGTTCCCTCGTCCTGAAACGACTTTTGCCACCTTCACTTCTTGAAATCTTATATGTCTGTCATGGTCCAGCTCAATCACACATCCTCTACTAAACCTTTCTTCATCCTCCAAAATAAAATACTTTCTTACATTCCAGTGCATCCAGCACATTATGTCCACCTATCTACCTACCTGTCATATGTAATGGGTCCCATATATCTTAGAATGATATCTATATATGATAGGTAGGTAGATAGGTAGGTAGATCTGTATATATATGTACATATCCATGTAAATATGTATATCATAGGACCCATTACATATGATAGGTAGGTAGATAGGTAGATATAAAATCATTAGAACTGAAAATGGTCTTAGAAATGAGAAAGTTTTCCATGGTGTATATGTGCCACATTTTCTTTATCCAGTCTATCATTGATGGGTATTTGGGTTGGTTCCAAGTAACTGACACAAGAACAGAAAACCAAACACTGCATGTTCTCACTCATAAGTGGGTGTTGAACAGTAAGAACACACGGACACAGGGAGGGGACCATCACACACTGGGGCCCGGGGGGTGGAGGGCTAGGGGAGGAATAACCAGGGGTGTGGGGGGATTGGGAAGGGATAGTATTAGGAGAAATACCTAATATAGATGACGGGGCGATGGATGCAGCAGACCACCACCACGGCACTTGTATACCTGTGTAACAAACCTGCATGATCTGCACATGTACCCCAGAACTTAAAGTATAATAAATAAATGAATAGAAATCAGAAAGTTAAGTAGTATTTCAGGAATCACATTATCACTGAGGTGCTTTTCTTTATACAAAATAGAATGTGGATGCTTAAGATATGAAGTAAATTAAATAAATGCATATTTTTTCTATATGAGGGACCAGGAGTCATTACATTATTTGTCCTGCATATACTACCTCCAACTCCTAAAAGGTCCTTCAAGCAGGGACCTGTGGATTTTTAAACATTTTTTTAATATTTTTGAGGGTACATAGTAGGTATATATATTTATGGAGTACATGAGATGTTTTGATACAGGGATGCAATGTGAGATAAGCACATCTTGGAGAATGGAATACCCATTGTCTCTAACATGTATCCTTTCAGTTACAAACAATCCAATTACATTAAAAAAGTTATTTTAAAACATATAATAAAGTTATTATATTACAACAACTATGGAGAATAGTGTGGAACTATTTTGATTCCAAATAACAGAATTTGAGAACTGCTGTTCTTTTCCAAGCCTATACCAGTAAAAATGATGCAATCTCCAGCAAAATAACTTCCCAAAGTGGAATATCCATGGACCAAAAGGGGCCCTCACTGGAGACTGTGGCCTCTCCTATCAGAATTTGGAATTGAAGGGTACAGGGTATTGGGGAAATGTTACTCAAAGGATACAAACATTACACCTAGGCAGAAGGAAAACGTTTAAGAGATCTATTGCACGGCATGGTAATTATGGTTAATGATGTATTGTATTCTTAAAGAATGCTGAGAGAGTGAATGTTAAATGTCTTCACTACAAAAATGATACCTATGTGAGAAAATGCATATTTCAATTAGCTAGATTTAACCATTCCACAATATATATATACTTCAAGATGTCATATTGTACATAATTACATACTATTTTATCTGTACATTTAAAATAAATAAAGGTGAAATTAAAAATGTTATTTTACGTATTAGGGATGAACATATTATCTGTAATATGTAGAATATATATTTTCTCTCAACTTGTAATTTATCTTTTGACTTTGCTCATAATTTAGCGTATGTTTGAAAATAATCATGTAATCTGTTTTTTTCAATTCCTGATCTTATTGCATCAATATTTTGAATCATAGAATAAAATTTTCTCAACAGGTTATTGGGGAATCTTCCATATTTTATCATAGTAACTCCACAATTTTACTTTTTTTTACATTTACAAATGTGATCTACTTGGAGATTATTTTTATGTGTAGCCTATCTTTCCCTGAGTGACTTGAGATGCTGATGTTTTAAAATACCATAGTTTCATAGGTACTATATTATTTCTTGACTTTAAATTCTATGTTACTTGTTTATCTGTCTACTCAGGTGTCAGTACCACACTTTCATTCTAGAGTAAACACCACAAAGCCTTCCTATCCTATTTTTAACTTGTCTTTTGTCCTGACTCAGTGTTTGCTTATTTATCATAAACCTCTGTTTCCCAGGAGTTAAATATTGTCCTGCCTTACTAGGTTGGGAAAGTTTTCCTGAATAATATCCTGGAGAGTATTTTCCAACTTGGATTCATTCTCTTCGTCACATTCAGGTACACCTACCAAACGTAGATTAGGTTTTTTCACATAGTCCATATTTCTTGGAGACTTTGCTCACTCCTTTTTACTCTTTCTTCTCTAATCTTGTGTAAATATAATTTTCACATTTATATGGCACTTTTTTCACAGTCTCTGTATCATTTTTTCGCACATTGTTCTATATTCTTTTCAAAAAATTTAGGATAAGTTTAGAGAGTTCCCGAATACAAATATGGATTTTATAATTATAGATGGCAATTAATCTCATGGACTGGCAAACGAACTCTTATTTTTTTAGTTAATACTAGAAAATTTCTGTGAAAACTATTTTTAAATATGCCATATTAAAATAAGTTTAAAGATTTGTAATGAACAAATAAAATGCCTAAAGAATTCTTTTGATAGGTAGTATAATATTAAAGAACCAAAGAAAATAAAATATACTCAATATTATCAGATAATCTTTTCAAAATTACAGTTCTTTGTCTGGTTTGGTGAAAGAGGCAATGAAATTAACTAGAAATTGCATCAAATTTTAGTTCCACTGTTGACAAGTGATATATCCTAGGGCTAGTCCAATATATGCTGTCTTCAATTTCTTCAGTTGATGTAGGAATAATATGGATAATATTACTCACTCGAATAAATATTTTGAAAATGTAATAGGTTCTCAAAAGTGATGGCTATTTTATGATGATTTAACTTATAAATAAAATGATGAAACCAAATTAGTTTATATAAAATAAATGTGACATTTTACCAAGAAATGATTTTGTTTCATACAGAATTATTCCCAGAGCAAACTTTCATTCTCATTATTTATTTGTATTATTATTTTTTATGTTTATTATTCCTTAAGGATAAGTTTTTGGCTTTGCAAAGATATTAATTCATAATTATCCAAAAGTAAGTTATTATTTCAGCTTTTTATTCTGTTTAATTGAAGTTACTTAAATACAGAAGAAAAGTAAGAGCATGCCAGATAGTTTTTAGATTAAAAAAATGGTGAGATTCTTGATCCATTTTATCATTTTAAAATTTGTGCTTTATCTAAGTCTAAAAAATTGTAATTTTAAACCTGATTTTGTGTTTGCACTTACATCTACTTTTTTATTTAATAAGGATATTCAAAATTATGTAAGCTTCTTTATGAAGGCTAATATTATTTTGTTCCTCAGGCTGTGCGTGGTGGCTCACACATGTAATTCCAGCACTTTGGGAGGCCGAGGCGGGTGGATCACAAGGTCAGAAATTCAAGACCAGCCTGACCAACGTGGTGAAACCTCATCTGTACTAAAAATACAAAAATCAGCCGGTTATGGTGGCAAGTGCCTGTAATCCCAGCTGTTCAGGAGGCTGAAGCAGGAGAGTCACTTGAACCCGGGATGCAGAAGTTGCAGTGAGCCAAGATCATGCCACTGCACTCCAACCTGGGGGACAGAGTGAGACTCTGTCTCAAAAAAAAAACTGTTTTTTCGAAGTAGATTTTAACCTATATATAGTATGAAATATATATAGTACATGAGATTATCTGTTAAACATATATATATACACACACACACACACATACATGCACACACTCATAAAAATTAACTGAAATATTAAACAGAAATAAATTTAGGTACTTTGAGACAATTTTTAAAAAATCCTATTTGGACACAAAGATCTCATCTCACAAGATATCACATATGCTTGATATAGGAAACATTGGCTCAGAACTGCTTTTGCTTGGAGTACAAGCAGTGCACTTTTTGTTAAATAAATCCACATAAGCATGCTATTCACCAGTGTTAGCAAGAGAACAGAAATGTCTTCCTTTAAACTATGACTCAGTGTCTTTAAATTACCTCCTAAATTACTGCATGTTTATCAATGGCCAATGTAGAGGAACTCTGTGGGAGTTTAAGCCACTCAGCTCAAAGAAACTTGTGAAGAGGAGTGAGATATATTCTACTCATCTACCAGAACAGTCCGCAGTGTGTGCTTCTCTCCTGGTTCTCACACAAGTGTCAAGGCTAACCCATTTTCCCTGACTGCCTGGTACACAGGCTGTGAAATCATTTCCCACCTAATCATCACTTCAATCAACCCCCAGTTTCCAGTCCAGAATCATGTCTCCATGTATGATAACATGCTTGGCAAAAAACAACCTGAAAAGTCAGAGATGATCAATTGAAAGGATTTTTAACAACTTTAAAATTTTTTGTTTCTTAAAATATTATTATCAAACAGCATTCATCATAATTATCTCTGTTGACAGAAGAGTGCAGATTCCTATGGGTGCATCTCAATTAGATAAGGAAAAACTTATGATGATAAGCTGGGAAGCCTGGATACTTCCAGATGACTTTTAGATACATAACAGTATGAGATTTTGATCTAATGTATTAGAATAAAAATGGCTGAGTTTGAAAGTAGACTTTAGGTTGCCTTTACATAGAACCTTCTGCTTGCATGCTGTAGGTGAGTGGGTAAGGCATATGTGTATTTGTGTTCCTATGGATTTGTGTTGTTGGGGGATAGGGACTCTTAATTGTTTAAATGGTATTTTGTTTTCTCTTAAGAATATGAGCCACAAGACAGTAGGTACCATTCTTGCCTACTTTCTGCTACCTGGATTACTTCTTTATCAGAATTAAAGCAACATACACACTCTGTTTTTGGGATTTCTGAGCTCCAAATAAGCATACAAGTTGCTTACCGGAAGTGTATAGTGTTATCCTAGCAAAGTGGAGCTGAAGACCCTATTGCCTTAGCCAACTTCCTCTTTGGCCCCTGTAAGACCTGAAAACAAGTGAGAAGAGACCCATACTCCAAGAGACCTAGCATATTAAAAGATATGGTTAGTAATTCTGTCAGATCATATCAGTAATATTAAGTCAGATGTTTATTGATGGAATTAAAAATTTTAAGGAATCTCCCACTCTTGCTCTGGCTTGGCTTACCTTTCCTTTCCTTAATGGTGGTATCATGTAATGCTATTTTTAAAAAATTTCCCAAAAGAAATTTTGAAGGCCACTTCTAAAAAGTTCCCAACTCCTTCTAGTATATTTTAATTTATTTGAAACATCTACTGACTACTGATTATATATGACAAATAATTTTTATCGCCACTAATTCCTTTTTAAAATACTAGATATTGTATTACATGAATGAGGAGCACTATTTAATAGTTGAAATAGTAAGCTATTAAAAATAAGTTTGAATAATTCAAAAATGTATGACATACATGGCCTGATAAATAATAAGTACTTAAAATTTAAATGAATGATAAAATATATGAAGATTGACAATTTTTGATTTGTACTTCTATATTTCTTTTGTACTTAGTGTTAAAATGATTAAAGTCATCCAAAAGTTTCTGAAATATTTCTGTGAGTTCACTCCTAACTAATCCCAACAATGAGATGTAAGTGAAAGATGATACCACTCCTGAAATTCAGGAAAAATATGGTCTTCATGAATCATTGGAAATTTCCAGTGGCAACAGAAATTCTGAACTGAAGGTGCATAACTTAGAAGATCTGTCAGTGAGTGATGACTGTTCAAACACCTGTGCAACATCATCCATGATCAGCTGTGCATAAGCTTAGCCAAGGTCAAGTTTCGTAATGGCCTTCACCCTACAGGAGTAACACAGTGAAGCTGACCTGCTGGCACTGGGCTTAGATGAAGCCAAATGGTGTGAATCACAGTATGGATATAGTTTCCACAGTGACCATTAGTCAGCAGCAGATTGATACAGCCTTCTAAATGCATGCAATTGGCTTGATAGCACCAGGTGCAAGAAGGTACCAGAGGTATTTTTCCAAGTTGTTTTGTTAAGATGAAAGAAACACTTATAAAATACAAAGGTCCCTGAAAGTGTAGTTGAAAACAAGACTGACTGCATAGTCATCTGACCTATGATCACATTAAATATCTTCATCTTGCTAACAGGATACTTAGCCTTTCTGAGCCTCAGTTTACACTGCTGCCAATTAGTTTGGTTATAAAGAATAGACATTATAATTACTTATGTAAAGTATCCCTCCAGTCCTCAATAACTGTGTATATTTGGGGAAGGGCAAACTAGAGGTGGGATTTGGTACTATTTTTCATCAATTTCTTTGTTTATCTGACCATATCTTAATAAATGCTCTGTTTGAATGCTTCTGGTCCTCTGCATGTTTTGAACACAGCCCTTTTGCTTTTAGAATATACATTGCCTAAATCTTAGGATTTTTTATACTCTATTTGTGATGATGCATGAAAACTTCTCTGCAAGAGGCATGCCACATCTTTACAAAGACTCATGGAAAGCTTTCTCTATCTAGCTATTTAAATTTTGTATATAGCATAACCAACTACTTTGGCAAAGGGCCCTTTAAATAATGTGGCATCTGCTTTATTGATGTATCAGAACAGACTTGGTATCTATTGAGTCATTTTGTTAAAATAATACAAAGCACTATATTGATTCAGTATCTCAATTCTAGACTTAAAAATGTCTATGAGGCAGTGATATTATTAAGAACAGCAGAGTATGTATCTTCAAAGGCGCATCCCCTCACAGTAACACTAAATAGTTTAGGGAAAATTGTCAGGATCAACTTCGTCCAAACTCTGGAAAATAGTCAAAGGTTTATAGAAACTAAGCAAATACTGAATCAAGAAAAAACACCTTTAAAAAGGTGAAAGACCCTCATAGCACCCATAACATTTTTACTGGCTCTTTACCCACAAGTCCCTGGTGGTGTGACAGTGTGTTGTGGCACACATTCCCAGTGTGGACCCTGGCTCCTCATTGCAGAGGAAGAACAGACCTTGTTCCCAAAGAATTGCTTGTGCTCGAATTTGTCTGGGGGCTACCTGTAGAACTCATGCAGGGCACTTGCCTTTATTTCACCTAATTAGAAATTTACTCAGGATAAAAGAAAAGAGTGAACATTCCTTGAAAACATTGTAAAGCCAATGAATAACCCATGGATTTATGGGACAAATTATTTTGGTTGAGGCAAACAATAGATTCACTGAAAATCTGGGAGGAAAATCTGGAAAGAGAGTGTCTTTGAGAAATTAGGGTATTTGAAAGTATCCATGTATATAGAGGAGTTTAGAAAGGGGAACGTATGATGAGACAAGAACCAAGAAGACCGTAAGTTTTAACCTCTGGTCTATCTCTAGGCTTCGTGCAAGCAGAATATGAAGATGAAGACAAAATTGTAAATGGCCTAAGCATTAGTAATGCTCCAAAATAAACTGTTAAAATTCAAAGACAAATTTGCAAAGGCTGGGAATATTTTCTTTGGCTTTATGACTTTTTCTTTTCTCCTCTTTTTCCTTCTCCTCATCTTTTCCCTCCTTCTTCTCTTTCTGTTTTCACCTCATTTTTTTTTCCATTTAAGGAAATTTATGTCAAAACACCAACTGAACATTAGCTGAAGAAACAAAGTACAGATATTACAAATAATAAAGAATATGGACTTTATCAAAACTTGTTTCTAAAAGTTACTAAACAAATAGCTGCAGCCCACAGTGAGCAACAAACAAACAATAAAAACCAAAAGAAAAAGATCCTTAGGATGAGAAAAATCTGAATTTAAATTTCCACATTATAGTATGCAAAAAGTTCAGTTTCCTATCAAAAATTAGCATAAAAAGAAACAAGTGAAGATGGCTTATTTGTGGAAGAAATTAGCAGACTGTTTCTTAGGGGCACAGATATTGGGCTTACTAGGCAAAAACTTTAAGTTAACGTGTAATTTATACTCAAAGAGGTAATGGACACATGGACAAAGAGCTAAGGAAACCTGGAGAATAATGAAAATCAAATACAGAATACCAATAGGGACAGAAATAATAAAAGGAAACCAAATATAAATTCTGGATCTGAGAAGTATAATAACCAAAATAAAAGAATTCAAAAAGCTCACTAGAGATTTCCAACTGCAAATTTGAGCAGGCAAAGGAAAGAGTCACTTGAAGATTAGTTAATTGAAGTTATTTAGTCTGAGGAGCAGAAAGAAACACATAAAAGTTAAAAAAAAAATTAACAGAGCCCAAGAAGCCTATGGAATACCATCAAGTATACCAACATACATATAATGGTAGTACCGCAGGAGAAGAGAGACAAAAAGGAACTGAAGGAATATTTGAAAACAATAATGACTGAAAGCTCTCCAAATTTTGTAGACATGAATCTACACATTCAAAAAGCTCAATCAAATTCAAGAAAGATAAAAACAGAGAACTACACTGAGACACATTATAATCAAATTGTTTAAATTTAGACAATGAGAAAATCTTGAAAGCAGCGAGAAAGAAGTACTTATCATATAGAAATGACCTCCAATAATATCGAGGATCAATTGCCCATCAGAAATTATGGAGGTCATAATGAAGTAAGATAACATGTTCAAAGTGGTGAAATAAAAATGAAAAGAAAGCTATCAACCAAGAATAAGATATTCATCAAAACTATTATTGAAAATGAAAGAAGAATGTAGACATATCATATAACAATACTGACTCTAGACAGTAAGTGAAAGCTATATTAAAAATTAATAACTCTGATAAAGATAACTACAAAGGTAAATACAAAATCAGCATAATTTTTTTGTTTGTAATTACTCTTATTTCTTATGTGATGTATAAGACAAGTGCATAAAACAATAATTATACATTCATGTTAATGGGCATGAAATGTATAAAGATGTAATTTGTGAGAGTAACAACATAATGGTGGACTGGATCTCTATAGGAGCAGACTCTTTGTATGCTATTGAGGCTTAGTTGGTATCAATTCAAATTAGATTGTTATATATTTAGGATATTAACAGTAAAATGTTTAGGAGTTTCAATGGTAGTTCCTAAGGAAATATCTAATAAATATACAGCATAGGAAACCAAAAGAAAATCAATATGGCATACTAAAAATCAATTGAAGATGAAGAAAGGATGTAATGAAAGAAATGAGGGACATTAGGTATAAAACATACAGAAAACAAACAGTAAAACTGCAGAAGTTATTTATTAGAAGTTATTTTAGGTGTAAGTGGATTTGACTATTCAATTAAAAGATACAAATTGTCAGCATAGAATAAAATTATATATTCTAACTATATGTTGTATATAAAAGACTCATTTTAGATCCAAGGACACACATAGTTTGAAAGTGAAATGATGGAAAAATATATTGCAAGCTCATAGTAACAAAAGGGAGCTTGAATAGCAATACTAATATCAGACAAAATAGACTGTCAGACAAAAAGTTATAAGATACAAAGAAAGTCATTGGCATTGATAAACAAGATTGGGAATCTTACTACCGGCCTTACAAAAATAAAAAGGATTATAATAGAATACTATGAACAACAGCATGCCAACAAATTAGGTAACAAATGAAATAGAAAAATTTCTAGAAACACACAAATTATCTACATTGACTCAAAAATGGGTAGAGAATCTCAACAGACCTATAACAAGTAAAAAGATTAAATAAATAATAATTAAAAAAACCTCCCCCAAATAACCACAAAATTCCAGGATGAGATGGTTCCTGGTAAATTCTATCAAACACTTCAAAAAAAAAAAATAAAATAACACAAATCTTTCCCAAACTCTTCCAAAAACCAGAAAATACAATAGGAGGGAATACTCCCTGAGGTTTTCTATTAGGCTGGCATTACTATGATACGAAAGCCAGATAAAGACAACAAAGGAAAAGTTACAGACTAATATCTTTTGTAAATCGTATGAACATAGATGTAAAAATCCTCAATAAAATCTTAGCAAACCAAATCTGATAGCATACTAAAATTACTTTGCACCCTGGCTAAGTGGGTTTTCTCTCAGGGATGCAAGGTTGGTTCATAAAAAGAAAAGAAATTAATGTAATGTATATTTCTTGTTCCTCTAAGACAAGAAAAAGACAAGGATTCCTGTTTTCATCACTGCTATTCAAAATTATGTTGGAAGTTCCACCCAGAGGAATTATTTAAGCAAATAAATAAATGGAATTAGGTTGGAAATGATATGAAATTATTATTTGCAGATGATATAATCTTATATTTAGAAAATCTCAAAGAATTCACAAAAGAAAACTCTGCTAGAGCTAATAGGTAAATTCAGCGAACATGAAGGGTACAGGATAAACACAAAAAAGTCAGTTGTGTTTCTATGCACCAGCAATCCAAAATAGAAATTAAGAAAACAATTCCATTTGCAATCAAATCAAAACCAAATTACACAGGAGTTAATTTAACCAAGAAGACAAAACATTAGTACACTAATTGAAAGGAATTAAAGGTCTGAATAAACAGAAAGACTACCATGTTCACAAATTGGAAGACATAACTGTTAAGATGTCAATACTACCCAAAATGATATATAAAGTCAATGCTATGCTTATGAAAATTCCAACAGTCATTTTGCAGAAATGGAAAAACCATCCTAAAATTCATATTGAAATGTGAGGGCCTGCAAGTAGCCAAAATAACACTGAAAAAGAAGAACCACATTGAAGGATTCACACTTCCTGATTTCCTGACCCAGCAATAGTATGCCTAGGCATATACCTCAAATAATTAAAAAGGGATAATCAAACAATATTTGCACACAATTGTTTATAGCAACACTATTCCCAAGATCCAAAATGTGAAAACATCCCAAATGCTCATCAAGCAAATGAATGAATGAACAAAATACGGTATATGTATAATGATAGAATACTGGTCAGACACAAAAATGATTAACATACAAATATACTCTACAATATGGATAAAACTTTAACTTAGTATGCTAAGTGAAAGAAGCCAGATACAAAAGGTCACATCTTATATAGATTCATCTGTATGAAATCTCCAGCATAGGTACCTTAAGAGAGCAGACAGTAGATAGGGAGCTGCCAGGGCTAAGGAGAGGGGAAATGGGATTGACTACTTAATCTAAGTGCTTTTCCTTTGGGGTGATCAAAATATTTTAGAAATAGAATGGTGATGTCAAACACTGTGCATGTAATGAATGCCACTGGATTATTCAGAAATAATATCTGTAATAATGATCACACTTGTCACCTAGTTCATGGAAATTTCACAAGGCTAAACATCCATTCTAATTTGAACCAGTTTTTTTCTCACGCAGCATCTTGTGTTCCCTATACTAAATCTTCAAGCTGCGTTTTAGTAACCTGGAGCTGCCTGAGCAGGGATTGGTTAATCTTGCCTGATGTATAGGTACTGAGGATCATGCACTCCCTGATTTTGTTGACTCTGTGAGCTGGTGGTTTATGTTTACTATCTAAAGAGAAGATATCAAATACCACTCCTACAATTTTTGTAACGTATCATGGGCCCTCTGGGGGACAGTAGAACATATCAAATTTAGGTTCAGACAAAAAAAAAAAAAAACCCACTATGGAGACTTTATTGTTTAGTAATGGTATGCTAACATTGTCCTTATATATAACAATGGGCTTATAAAACTAACGAGGTGAATTTCAACACAAATATAAATAAAACATGTTTGCTATTGTGAATTAAACGAAAGTAGTATTCTTTACTACTCTAATTAAGCCTAATCTAGTATATATTTTATGATATGACTTTGGTCTAATTACCTGTAGTTCTCTTTCTTCCATTTAGGTACACCAGTTTTGTTTTTCTTGCCAACTTATACTTGGCTTGATATCATTATGTTTAACTCTCTCTTTCATCCTATTTCCATGTATTTGCCAGTGATTTTGTTTTGGAACTCTTCACGTAACTCCCTGGATATCCACCCAAGGTCACCGAGTGCTTGTTCCTCCAGGTTGAGGTAACATTGGGTTTTGCCTAAGAAATTAAATACATCTACACTTTCAGGGCGGATATAGTCTCGCCATTGTGGTGGAGAGAAAGCACCCTGATATTACCTCTTCAGTGGTTGTTTGTCCACAAAGACCAAGGAGAAAGCAGAAGGGAAGTTGGTGCTTGTTTCAGAGTCCTGTGTTCCAGGCAATAACATCTGTAACGTTATACACGACAACAAAATCACCAGAGATAAAGAGTGGAAGGTAGAAATGAAACTGATATTATTTAATTATATGATGTACATATGGAAAAATTGAAAAACCCCAAATAACCTACTGAATACTATGATATTAGAACAGTAAGATAATTTAGAAAGTTTAATGAATAAAAGATAATCACATAGCTAACATTTCTACCCAAAGCAATGACCAGAAGCATGAGCCACCTTGCCCAGCTGCGAATACTTACAATAAATATGGATGTGCGATTGCACACATCCATAGTGAAAATATGTCTTGATTTTGGATAAAGTTGTGGAAAAATTTAAGAAGTCTTGTTGCACTTCTACCTCAGGTGTCTGTAAGGAAAAAAATAAAATGAGAGTAGAGTGAGAAATCGAACTTTAGAATAGAAATGAATAGAATGCAATAGAATAAGCTAGAATGAAAATTTAACTTTAGGTATTACTCCGGCAAGTTCAGTGCTGCTGGCATTTTTTCCATTTAAGATACAGTATGAGGATTACATAATACATCGTCAACAACATATAATATCTGTAAATCTTTAAAATGCATGAGATAGATATAAGATTTCTTCAAAGACACACCAAAGTAGTTGGAATAGGTCTTCAAAGATAGTGTCTCTCAAGGAAACAACAACAAATCTTGAAAGGAAAGCTTTGTTTGGGAGTTAAGGTAGGTTGAAAAAAGACTTTTTGCTAAGAAAGGAATTTTATAAGGCTTTGAAACAAAAAAAGAAACCAAGCCAAGTGACTAAAGAAAAATATGGTTAAAGAGAAAATTATTACAGGACTAAAATTAGAAAAGGCAGATCACTAAATCCTATGCTGGATGCTAAAGTCTTAGGGCAATAGAAATATGTTTGATAAGTATAGGAGGCAGAGCAGGATTTCAAGCTAATCATGGAAATGTCACTTAGAATATCTGCACCTTAATCCTCCTTCAACACCTGCTCTCTAGAAATATAGATGATAACTCAAGTTTTCTGTTCTTTAGTTGACAATATACATAATGGGATTAGAGATGCTTGTCATATCCTAATGGACATAACTATTATAAAGGTTCATAAAATATTTTGCAGATGATTTTAGACTAGTGACTAGTAAATTAGGTTTAGTAATTTAAGTAATACCATCTGAAATAAGTTTACTTTTACATGTTGTTTTAATAGGATATTCAAATCATATACTTGAAACCACTGCAGTGGGTGATTGTCAGGCTGGATTAAGCCATGTGTCAAACAGTGATGACTATAACGAAGCTGGACCGTGTATTAACCTGAGTATCACCGTGATTAAGCATGTAAGTTATGGAGACTTGTGAACTGGAATTAAGCCCCAACTTGCATAATTATTAGCTATGTAGACAATTTAACTGTAGACAGTTAAATATCTTATGCTTCATTTTTCTTACCTGTAAAATGGAGAAAATATCACTATTTACAACATTATGAGCGTTAAATCATATAAAGTACTTAGAACTGTGATAGACACATAAGTGTCGTCATTACGTTGTAAACACCAATATTAACACAAAACTAGAGTTAGATTGGGAAAACATATATATTAAATATAAGAAATGTGCTTATAATATGTCTATATAAAGAATAAAATACAGACTTCCAGTGCTGAAGTGGTGACATAGACACAAGCTGGCTTCACTGACCCCTACCCCAGACAACCAAAGCCAAATATACGGCACTGAGATCTTCACCAATAATATCCCAGAACTCAAACAGAAGTTAATTCCCAAGGTCTGAGAGAAATAACACCTCCAGGCAAAGAGTAAGAGAATCCGATTTTTATATCCAAGACACCCCTCACCCCAGTCTGTGTAGCATCAGGCATGCAGAAAATTTCCGGCAACTCATGGTTTCTATACTGCAAAAAGTGAGATATGGTGACAACCAGCATCCTCAGCATTTTGGGTTCTTTGCAGGAGACCTGACCATGTCTCCACCCATGGAAATATTCTGAGTGCCTGAGGGGAGACATATCTAGAGACAAAGGGGGAGGTGCGACTATCATCCACAGTCCTGGAAACTTTGCCCCTCAGCCAAAGGAGATGCCAAATCAGAGTGGCTGTTTAGCAGCGACACCCTACAGGAGGTACGTTCCATGGTTCTCTGGGCACAAATCCCTTCCACTCAGCTGGGATATCCCCTTTGGGACCTCCTCCATTCTGGCCCAGCAGCGCTCTCGGACCATTTACTAGAGCTGAGGCAAACTTTGGCTTTAAGCATCATCTAGTGTGGAAACAAAGGCACTGGTGAAAAAAATATAAGAAATTCAATCGGTAAATTATGAAGACTCTCTAAGCAAACATAGCCAATTAAACCCTAGGCAATCCACAGGCTAGAAGAAATAATCCTTCGATGAAAAGACACAGGCATGTATCCATAAGAAACAACAGCACAAAGGGAACCATGACCTCCCCAGATGGACAGGCCAAGGAACCAGTGACCACCATAATGAGACGGTGATCCATGAACTCTCTGGCCAAAAATTAGAGTAGTTTAAAGAAACTTAGTGATCTCCAAGATAATACAACAAAGTGATTCAGAAATTTATCAGAGATATTTAATGAAGATATTGAAATAATTAAAACATCAAATGAAAATCCTCAAAGTAAGAAATATATGTCTAAACTGAAAAGATAGTTACAATTTTTTCAAACAAAAATGATAATAATTCACCTCCACCTGACCAGTCATATAAGAAATGCTAAAGAAAATGCTTCACTCTGAAAGAAAAAAAACACTAACACAAAAAAAGAAAACATTCAAAGGCGCAAAACTCATTGGTAAAATGAAGACAACCCCAGAATACTTAAACACTGTAATTGCGATGTGCAATCCATTTATAACTAGTACAAAGCCTAAAAGACAAAACTATCAAAAACAATAATAGCTACAGCAATGTGTTAAGTGATCAGCAACATAAAATTATATAATTTGAGACAATCAAAAGTCAAAATCTGGGGGGAATAAAGTTAAAGCCTCCGTCATCCTCTTTCTTGATTTGTATTTCTTGACCACCAGGCTACAATTATACCAGTCCAAAGGGAATGTGATTTCTGTTTAAAACATAATTTTACTTTTTATATTTAATTTCTCCATTTACCACACTGTCACACATGATAGTATTTATTCATTCGGTAAATTGACTTAATAATGTTGTTTACACATCTAGAAGTAAAATGAATGGAAATTTTATTCCATCTGCAAGGTAAAACTCCTCTTTGAATATCTCAGAATGCATCATAGCAGTACACTTTATAATTATTAATTAAGTTAAATATTCAACATGGCTCACTGGGTCTTTAAAAAATAACATGTTTAGGGAATTGAAAATTGGTTTTGAATGATTTCTTCCCCTTAGAGAATTGTTATATTTTCTGTTAATCACAAATTTAAGAGTCATTGCATAGTTCTTAGGGCTATAAATATTATGCTTCATTTCTTAATTCAGCCTGACTGAGATGTCTCTCCAAAGAACCAGGCATTTAGATGTAAAGTTTTCAGTGGGGATTTCTTAATTTGCTTTAATAAGATAAAAATATTAGCATCTGCTGTTTCACCCTTTTTATTCAGATAAAGTTTAGAATTTCCAATATTAAACAACACTATTATTTATTTTCTTTTTGAACTCTAAAGAATATTCCATTAAATTGATAATGCAGGACACGGGAATTTGTTTGTAAAAGTTATAATCACTACTCCCAATTTATATAGTTTACGCATTTTGAAATAGTAGTTTATAGGACATTTATGAAACCTATCTCAATATAATCACACTTCACTGTACAGTGAAAAATAAAATATTAATGGACAGCAACAACAGAATATTTGTATTTTAGTGTTATTGAAAGTGGGTGGCCTTCACTAAATTTAACTTCAATACAAAGGAGCATGTTCACATTTCATTGGGTTATTTAACTTGATGGGCTCATCATGTGTTTTAAACTGCACAGGATAGAGAAGGTATAATAAAATGTGAGCTATGTAACCTTCCCAAATAGTTTATCACATATTTAAAAATTACTCAAATTTCCATATATAAATGCTTTCTATATTTGCTACTTTCAGCAATGTGGTTCCAATATTTCCTCCCTAATATACTTTCAAGCTCCATCTTTCTACCCAACATAAAGACTGTAATAAGCTTTACATTATATTTAGAAGGTCTCACATCCAAACCCCCTCATTCCCTGTGATCTGCTGACTTCAAGTCTAGTGTTCTTTAAAATATATATGAGTTATTGCATGGTAAGAAATACATATGCATCAGGATGGTAACATTAAAAGCAGGAAGGGAATGCAAAATTCCATAGAGGAAGGGAAGAGAGGAAGACTGAAATAGATCATCTTATCAAGAAGTGTATGTAAAATGGCTCCTCTCTTGTCTCACTTGATTTATTCTTGGTTTATAGGAAGCTGTGACAAATGCAAAAACATGCCTTTCCCATGGATTTCCATGTCTGTTAAAGGACATGTTATCATTTCTATGAAAGAGACTTGTTTGCCCTTCTGACTGCATTCTGAAAGAGTTCTTATTAGAATATAAAGGTTAATCGAAACACAAGTTGTATTTTGATGAAAAAATAAAAAGAAACATTTTCCTTGGCCATCTGTCAACCCTCGATAAAATTTGAGAGCATCCTATTAAATTTTACTTCAAAGGAGACAATAATGTAAACTGCAAATGAACAAGTGAAATGAAAAACTAAGAGCATGTCTCATTCCACAACATACACATATAACGAAACCATAATGTACAACGTAACTATTATAAATTTGAATTAAAAAATGTGATTCTGTTAGAATTATTTAGTCTTTCTGTAAAAGTTGTTAGTATATACTATATTTCTTTTGCATTTCATGACAAGAGAAGTGTAATGAACATAAATTGTAAAAGGCGATATCCCATCGATAGTATTTAATGTTTTGAAGAAATAGGCTGGTGTACAAAGAGATAGGAAATTCATTTCTTTTAATGTATTTATTATTTCTTACTAGGAGAAGAAATGTAACTATTCTCTTTTAAACTGCTAAAAATCAAGCACTGAGGCAGCCACCCCATCGTTTGCTCCCTATGTTCCATTATCGTTAAGATGAGCTCAAAGACAAATTAACCCTTGATTCAGGGTAAGTTTCTGCCAATCTGGTTCTTTTATCATAATCATGAAAAAAATCACTGAAAATTAGTTTATACAGCTTATGTAGTTCAGAATTGTTTTTCTTTGTATTTGATCATTTTGAAATATGATGAAGCTTCTGCTAGGGCCTCTAAAGCATCTCTTGACTTCATTTTCTCTTTCATTCTGCAACCAAACCTGATTAATCTTCTCAAACTTCAACTCCAATCATATTACTTCCCAGATTAAAAGGCTGCATTCATGCCTCGGTATGAAGTGAAGTCTTCTCCACCCGAAATCTACCTAGAAATCAAAGCCCTTTGAAATTTAGAACTACCTTTGAGAGGATGGTATTTTATATTTGAGGCAAAATGCAATGTGTTTTTTTCTCTTTTTCCAATTAGATCTGTGCTTTTGCTGCTCCGTAACTCTGTTCACTAAAAGTGTCTGCCTGTGGAAACTCCTGCTACACTTAAACAACACTCGATTTCAATGACACATTCCTTGTTGAAAATACTATTGCTTTAGAGTTAACACGTAATTTCTTTCAGGCAAATAAGGAGCCCAGGTCACTGATCTGACAAAAATGAAACAACATCATTAACGATTAAATTAGACATTTTAAACGGACCTATATGAATGTTTATGTTCATTGAGGTGGTCATAATTAAGCATATGGTAAACATTAATACAGTCTATTTCTGTGATTTGGTTACTTCTACTACTTACCTCTAGGGGGTGGTTGCTTGGTGGTGGTTTTCCTCCCCTTTCCTCTTCACACTAGATCACTGCATCTTAGTCGTTTTTTACTTTCTGTGCATCCTCTGGGCTTGCTGGTGTTGAGGATCATGGCAAAGCCAGAGGTGGCTGTGTATGAACTGATGGCAGGATGTGGTCTTCGCATCAGGAAGCAGGTAAACTAGGTACTATTGACTACTAAACCAATGCTCCGAGTACCCTGATAAGCTAGGTACTATTGGCTACTAAACCAATGCTCTGAGTACTGTAATAAACTAGGTACTATTGACTACTAAACCAATGCTCTGAATACCATGATAAATTAGATACTATTGACTACTAAACCAATGCTCTGAGTACCGTGATAAACTAGGTACTATTGACTTCTAAACCAATGCTCCGAGTACCGTGATTCTCTCAGGGTGACCTTGGCCTTCTAACAGTGGCAACATGGAAGCACTAGACACTTTATCAGCCTTGTGCTCTCTGACACAGAGCCTCTGGTTTCCCCAGAAACTTTTCTCTTACCTTTCTTCATATTTCATTGATGCCAATTATTTCGTGATTAGCTAACAGACTGTGGATTTTTAAATGAAAATATATGAGTAACAACAACAAAAACAGTTACTCCAAAAATGATCCAGAAATAAGTAAAGTGTGAAGAATAATCACATAATCCTACCACTCAGAAAAAAAAAAATGCACTTTACCATTATGGTGTATTTTCCCAGACTTAAATCTTTAACATATATACAATAAAATATATATGTAAAATAAATATTAATTTGATATATATACAAGAAAATATAGATGTAAATTTTATATTAATTTTTTACATATATTTAAGAAAAAGAAAAGAAAAATATGTTTATTGTTTCAGAGTGAACTTCTATTGTGCACATTGTTACTTAGTGTTTTCTTTTTTGCACAGAATGTACACAGTAGATATTTTATGTGTTGGTGCCTTTAGATCTAAATTGTCATATAATGGCCATATTGCATTTGAGTAGCTGACTGAACCATGTGCATTTAACTGCTCCCCTTTAGTTTGACATTGAGGTAATTTCCATGTTTTTCCTCATTTCCAGCCACATTGTGATAAACAGTTTTGGTTACTTTGGTGATTATTGTGCCTCTGTTTTTGACCATATATTAGATATGATACTGGTTATGTTCAACATATTACTTCTCTAGTTAACATATCAAATTGTCACCTCAAAACCCTTGGTTTCAAATGTCCCATCAAAACTAGAGTACTTAGAAGTTTTTAAAAAAAGGGAGAAAAAAACCCAGATTATTTGTCACTACCCATTGGGAATCAAATCCAGTAGCTACAGGGTAAGGCTCAGCTATACATTCTGTTTATTTGTTTTGAGACTGAGTCTCATTCTGTCACCCAGGCTGGAGTGCAGTGGCGAGATCTCCTCTCACTGCAACCTCTGCCTCCTGGGTTCAAGCTATTTTCATGCTTCAGCCTCCCAAATAGCTGGGATTACAGGAACCTGCCACCATGCCCGACTAACTTTTGTATTTTTAGTAGAGATAGAGTCCCACCATGTTGGCCAGACCGATCTTGAACTCCTGACCTCAAGTCATCTGCTTGCCTCATCCTCCCAAATTCGGGCATTACAGGCATGAGCCACCACTCCCAGCCTGCATTTCTAAAAGCTGTACAAGATGATCCTGATATACAACCAAAGAACTGATATTAACATGCTGCCCACATATTTTTTAGTCATTGCAGAAAAGGCAAGACTCTAAGTCTTATTAATGCAGACTCTTACATAAGTATGTAAGATTTGACCTACTGAATTGTATAACCTTAAACTGAATCTATCACATATGAAATGAAGTGTGGAACTCAAGTAGTAAGATCATACATTTTAGGCAAAATACCTCTACTACTCTTAGCTAAATGTCCAAGAAAGCACCCACATTGCCCAAGCCAAACCTTAATATCTAACTCATTTTGTCGGATGTATGTTATGATTAACATTTATCTATTAATGTTTTATCTATTGTTCTTCCAGCTTCAAAGGTACTATAAAAATAAAATGGCATTAAAAATCACTTTATTGTGGCAAGGGAACTTTGACAATTTTCAAATAGTTTTTCAATGGCTAGTTGCATTTCTGTTATGTTGTTTACCATTGAGTTGTAAAGTTTTTAGTGCTTAAATCTATTTTTCCAGGGATCACAGAATTTATTTATGCTTTTATGCTAGGAGTATAAATTCAGGTTGCAGACAAATACTTAAGACTTAGGCTAAGCAGTTGCACTTACTCTGTTAAGTAATAGGCATCAATGAAGGTGGATAAATTGGGGAAGAATCATAATGATTTGAATCTACATAGCTAGACGGTTTAAAGTTAATAAAAATAAGACACAGAGAATTAAAGAGCAGAATGTTGATCTCATTTCAACCAAAATGAGCTACGAATATTCATAAGGCAACTAGAAATGTCATGTTTTGTGTGTTTGAATTGCTTATTCTGAAATTTGAACATTTAAAATTAAATGTTTGAGAAAAGAAATAATATGCTCAAGAGAAAGAATAGAATATAGCAGAATGCCTGATGGCCGACTTTAGCGACAGTCTAACTGTGGCATGAGATGACATTATAGTTTGTGTTCCCTGCTCATTTCATGTTGCACAGAACCAGAGATTATTAGAGAGATTCTCACTGTGGATCTGGGAAAGGAAATGTGCAAGATGAGTCAGGAGTACATGGAAGCCATCAAAAGCTACAATGGTATGTTAAAAAAAAAAACAATAGATTACCCAAATAAATTGGAAATTTATGTTCACATAAAAATGGGCACACAGATATTTATAGCTGCATTTTTTGCAGTGGCCCAAAGTTAGAAGCAACCAAAATATCCATCAGTATGTGAACAGGTAAAGAAACGGGTATATCCAGACAATGGAATATCATTTGGCACTAAAAACAAACAAGCTGTCATGCTGTGATAGTTCATTTTCGGTGTCAACTTGACTGGATAAAGGGAACCTAGGGAGCTGATAAAGCACGATTTCTGGGTGTGTCTGTGAGGATGTTTCTGGAGAAAATTGGCATGTGAGTCCTTGAACAGAATGGGGAAGAGCCTCCTTCAGTGTGGGTCGGCACCATCCACTTTACGGGGGACCCAGATGGGATAAAATAGCAGAGGGAAGGCAATTTCGCTCTTTCATTTTTGGAGCTGGAGCTTTTCCTGGCCCTGGACACCAGAATTTCACCTTCTCTGGTCTTTAGACTCCAAGACTTGCACCAGCAGCCCCCAGGTTCTCAGGCCTTCTGCCTCAGATTGAGAGTCACACCATCATCCTCCCTGGTTAGGAGGCTTTTAGACTTGGGCTGAGCCACACTGTTGACATTCCTTGGTTATCCAACTTGCAGATGGCCTATCATGGCACTTCTCAGCCTCCATAATCACACAAGCCAATTCCCCAAATAAATCCCCTCTTATCTATCTCTTCACTTATCCATCCATCTATCTGTCAATCTATCTCTACCTACCTATCATCTATCTACCCATCCATCCATCCTATTGGCTCTGTCTCTAGAGCTCCCTCACTAACGCACATCGTGAAAATACACAGAGGAAACGTAAATGTATATAACTGAGTGAAAGAAGCCAATCTGAAAAGTCTACACACTGCATAATTCCAACTACGTGACATTCTAGAAAAGACAAAACCGTGCAGACAGTGAAAAGATTTGTGGTGAACAGGGATTAGAGGGGAGAAAGATACAGTCTATTTTTAGGTCAGTGAAGCCACTCTGTATACTACCATAATGTGGACCTACGTCATTACACGTTTGTCCAAACCCACAGAATATAAAACATCAAGAGTGAAGCCTCATGTGAACTATGTACTTTGGGTGGTAATAATGTGTGCATGTAGGTTTACTGAAGATAACAAATGCATCACTGTTGTGTGGAATGTTGACAGCAGTGGAGGCCATGCATGGGTGGGGACAGAGGGTTACGGAAATTCTGTACGTTTTGCTCAAATTTGCCACAAACCTAAATAAAGAATTCTTCATTAACTTAAAAAAAGTGTACGGCAGAAAACTTGAAGATATTCATTCTGACTCAAGAGAGAGAATTTAAGCACGAACAAAAAAGATTGAAAACATTAAATATATCTAAAATCCATGAGTTGATAAAGTTAAAAAAAAAAAACCCTCATTTTCAACCAGAGTTTGCTAAGGTTCCCATATATGATTTTCAAAATTGGCAAACTTTGCATTTCTCCTGCCATACACCTCCGACTTTTCTTTTAGGTTAACTTCCTAATTTGTGGAAAAAACTCCAGAAGGGATGATAAAATTAGAAAAATACTGTATTGCAATCTCTAATGTAGTAATGAATTTAGACAACATTTGATGGGTAAATCAATGATGAAAGGGTTAGGCGAACAGTTGATTGGGACGTTATGAGAGAAGTTCAGACTGTGCATTATCCAGTGATAGCAGCGTCACCAAAAGAGGCCACGTAGGGGTAAGTGCCTCAAGGTGTAATGAAATGGAGAGTCAGAGGCATGGCCTCTAAACTCCTCAGCTACAGACGTCATTGAACTATTAGCTAATAATTCTCTAGGTCTAACTGTACTTTTGCAACAACTGGAAGGAATAGAGAAACATGTTAACTCATATTAGGAAGAGGCAATAAACCAAATGCAGAAAGTTGGACATTCTTTAGGGCTGTTTTTGATGATTAAAGAATAAAAAAATGGAGAGTAAAATAGATATATAATACATAAGAACCAAAATGAATGCTTTTGCCTATTTAAATGCTGAATAAAATAAATATGCTACAAGAAAAATATTTTGATTTAATTAGAAACATTCAGATATGAACCAGATAGTAAATACTATTCCAATAATACTATGTGATTAAGGTCAAAATTGTTAGCTAGGTTAATTCCATATTGTTATATAAAATTTTAATATCAGTTTCATTTAGGACAACATACTGGTTTCAGTGGAAAAGTGGTATGATATCTGGAATTTGCTTTAAAATCCTGCAACAAAAATGAATTAAAATAAATAAGTAAACACAATAAAAACAAGTGGTGATTAGTAAACAAGATTGAAAGCATGTTCGCAATTATTAAAGCTGGTTTCTAGATATGTGGGGGTTCACCATAATATTCTCTCTGCTTTCTTTATTTCAAAATTTCCATAATAAACAATTAGAAAAAATGCGTTGCCTACATCAAAAACTTTCCCTTCTTTATAAATGTATTTATTTTAGCGTATAAACAATCTGCCAGCTCCCCCAGATAACGAAACAACAACACTTACCTGCTTCTGTGAAAACAAAAAAATGCTTTAGAACAGGTAGGTGTCTATATGTACTTTCTCCTATATTCTATTCCTCATTCTCTCTCAAACCCACTACAGTCAGGATTCTATTTCCACTACTTCATTGAATCCACATTTTCAGTTTTACCAATAACTTTCACGTGGGACATTTCCCAGTTCACTCTACAGTTCTTAATGTCTTAACCAATGAGCAACAGCATCTGACCCAGTAGAATGTCGTTTCTTCTGTTATATACTTTCATCTCTCAATATACTTACTTTATTTTGTACTGTGCTGCTTTGGTTTTCTTCATATCTCACTGATCACTTTGGCCTTTGAGGCTGAGCGCTCCTCTGGAGGCTGACCCTGGGGAGCCTAAGGATGGCTTTAAAGGTCACGTCCATGCTGATGATTGCCAAATACATGTCATCAGTCCATTCCTCTCACGGACATCCGAAAAGTTTATCCATACACCTGACATTCCTAACCTCATTATCATAGATAGACATTTCATTCTTTACATCTCCAGAATTGAGTTTCTGGTCTTTCCTCATACATCTGCTTCACTACATACATACATACATCTGCCAGGTGCGGTGGCTCACGCCTGTCACCTTAGCACTTTGGGAGGCCAAGGTGGGTGGATCACAATATCAGGAGTTCAAGACCAGCCTGGCCAATATGGTGAAACCCTGTCTCTACTGAAACTACAAAAATTAGCTGGATGCAGTGACAGGCACCTGTAATCCCAGCTACTAGGGAGGCTGAAGCAGGAGAATCACTTGAACCCAGGTGGCAGAGATAGAAGTGAACCAAGATCGCTCCACTGCACTCCAGCCTGGTTGAAAGAGTAAGACTTTTTCTCAAAAAACGAAAAACAAAAAAACAAAAAAACTGCTTTACCTGCAACCTTTTCTGATTAAATTGGTGAAATTTCTATCTTTTTAATTAGAGGGTCAGAAAATTAGAGTTGTTTTTGATTTCTCTCTTTTTCAAATAGTCCACATCCAATCCCTTAGGAAACCCTAGTGTCTTTCAAAATATATTTAAATATGATGTCTTCCCTCCACTTTTCCTATTACCATTGTCATGTGAGCTAAAGATTTTTGGGAAATACCTTTTAACCAATCTCTATGGTTCTGCCCTTTCCCTCCTACCTCCCTCCAGTATACTCTGAATGAAAAAGTTAGAGAATTCTGTTTTTAATATGAGCTGATTTATATCAAATCTTCATTCAAAAACCTATGGATTTGTTTCATTGAGAGGCAAAGCCCAAGCCCTAGGAGATCTGGGTCCTTCTGTCTGTGGGCTTCCCTCCTGTTAAGATTGAACCATGTGAAAGTGCATGTTCCCACCTTGATGATTTTATATTGACCTCGTTAAAGAAAATCCTTAGCTAAATTAAGTTTAACAGAGTTTAATCGAGCAAAGAACACTTTACCAATCTGGCTTCCTCTTGAGCCGGAGTGTGCTCAGAGAAACTCCAGTACAGCCATGTGATGGAAGAAGACTCATGGACAGGAAAAGCAGAAAGTCATGTAGAATAATTGATTACAGCTCAGCTTTTCCTTTGTTGGAACACAGTTTGAACAGTTGATCCCTTTTGATTGGCCAAAACTCAGTGATTGGCACAAGGGTAGATTACAGTCTGCTTACACCTCCATTTACGTTATGGTTCACTGTGTACAGAGAAACCTTTAGGATGGACTTAAAATATATAAGGAGGCAGCTTTAGGAGAAATTTAACACCCTATAATGCAAAATTATTTATGTAAATTATGTACAACACTATCTTTGATATTGACCAATCCAATTACTTCTTTATTTTTAATAGTAATTTTTACGTGAGTTAATCACAAGATTCAGAAAGATTAAATACTTTTCCAAAGTGAATATATTATGGAGTCAAAATTTTAATCCAGGTCTTTCTCTGACTCTGGGGTGCATATTTTTATCATTAAATCACCCTGCTTCTAATAAGTTGGATTCCCCATTGTTCATAGACATCTGTAAATATGTAAAAAGATCACCAGTATTTTCATTTTTACTAATATTGAGCAGTAAGTTTTATTCACTATTACTAGTAAAAATTATTTCCCAGTACTTAACTCTTGTCCTAATCACATTTTAGATTTTACAAACTAATACCGAAAATGGTTTTGTCTGAATTCTAATTCTCTGTACTGAACATTGCTTGGCTTTTTTAAAAAGAGTTTCAAATAGACTTGATTAAACGAATTTAAAGCTACTGCTTATTTTATTTTGCACTTAATTTTCTTTCCAGCGTAAACATATACATATATATAGAGAGAGAGTTCTGGAAATTAGTTTATTATTACTTTTTTCTTACAAATCTTTAACCAAAAGCTTAGTGTGTTCAGGGGATCCCCTAGCATGCCACAGGATCCTAAATTTAATTCTAGGGTGCTGTTCTGAAGTCTGCTCAGCTATCAGCGTGGTAGTTTACTTTTCTCACTGGAAGTAAATGCAGTTTATATAACCTATTCACATCATGGACAGTGGCCAAATACTTCAAATTGTGCCGTACATTTTGCAGTCTCAAAACTTTGTGAGCATAAGATGAAACAAACATTTGCCTTGAAGGTCCCAAGCATGCCCTCGTCTGTGTGATCATCCACGGGCAGCCAACAATATCACGCTAACATATTTCTGAGCAGTGTGCAGAATATACAACATTTCTTAATAACTCAAGATTTATACTATCTTATTAAAATGTAATTTAGGATTTTATTCCTGTTAAGAGTTCATTTGAAATCATGTTTATAATCATGGGTAATTTCATTGTCAAATGCATTTAAAATAAAAATTTAAACGCTTCATAATTCAAAACTCCATCACATTTGGAAAATTCTGTATGTGAATTTCTTATATCAACATAGCAGGCTAAGATAAGGGAAACTTTTCTATCCTCAGACGTTAATGAAGAAGTTCAGACTTGATGGTTGAGGCATCTTTGAGAAATCTTTCCATATCTTCCAGTGCAATACCCAAGCAGTGCCTCATGCAAGAAGCAAACTCTCAAATCTCTTGTTCCTGCCCTTAACTCTCCTTTTTCCTGTAAAGTTGAATGGTTTACCTTTCATATTAACAAATGCAGATATTCTAAGGCAAGGTTCATGTCTCTATGATTCGTTGCAACACTAAAAAAGAAAACGTATCTGGGTAATGACACATACAACCACTTAAAATTTCATGTGTGACCCAAAAATCAATTCCAGATTAATGAATGACAAGAGTCAGATAAAACTATGTTCCTAATTTGCTTAGGCTTAATGTGATTTTACCAAGCTCAGTTCATGTAATAAAGTATTGACTAATTCCAAGGGCCCTACTAATAGTTGTATTGCTATGAAACCTACTTCACATGGTTCTCACAGGGCACTTTTCTGGGAGTATACACACAAATGAAATTTATTTTTCTACCGGCCTCAAGGATGAGTTGTTATTTGAGTACTAGGTTGTAGGGAATCCGTGAGCCCCACACGTTGGTGCGCCGGAATGTAGGGATCCATGAGTCCCACACTGAGCACCAGAATGTAGGGAGTCAGCCCTATATCACCCGTGGGTACCCTGAGTTTGGTGGCGACCAAGGAATGAGAAAAGACAGATCAAGAGAAAAAGTGGGACCAGGAGGCCATCACTTTATTATTCTGGAGCAAACAGTGAAGGTCCTGAACTCTGATTATTCACACTATTTATTGATTACAAAGACTTTGTTCTACAGGGTAGGGGTGGAGTGATGATGGGATGAATCAGTAAGCCGGAAGTGAATCAGTGAGCAGGAACTGGTGTATCATCCTAAGGATTGATAACAGTGGCAGTTTGGGAGTTTCACAAAACAAGAACATGTGGTTATCTTTGACTTACTATCTATGTGAAGCTGATGGAACACGGGCCTTACAAGGAGTCTACAAGTCTGGCTACATCATAGTGCTACGAAGGGGTTTTACGTCCTTGAGCACAATGTTTATGGTAACAGAGCCTAGGTCACCCTGCACCTGAACATGAGGCACGGGGAGGCCTTCCTCCTCACTGACCTCCCGCGGCCTTCTGCAGTTTGTTCTTCCTTGTTTATGTGTTACTCATGACCAATTTGTGTAGGAACTCTGTAAGTCCTTTCTCCTTTGCAGTGTTTCCCAGCACTAGGTACTCTTAAAAATTACTCAGCCCTCATTTCTGGCCAGGATCTTGATGAAACATTTTGCTTCTTGGCTTCAGTTTGGGCAATTCACCTCTTATTCTACCACAGAATCTCCCCCAGTCCTTCCACACTTCGTGCTCATTCACTGTGGACCTGAAGGAAGCACAGTTGCTCTTTGATTACTGCATGGAAACACCCATAATGAGATAATTTTTTAAAAAACAATAAAATACCATTGGACAAGTTTCCCAAGGAATTTTCAATCACACCATTAAACAAAGAGACTTTGACAATAATTCTACCTATTGGCTTCACATCTGCTGTTATTTTCTAGGTTACTACATAGAGGTGGATTAAGGATTATCTGTCTAACAGTGATTTATAAATTGAACCTAACACATCATCCTTTAAATTCAATTAATGTCATCCCTAAGAAGTTGAAATAAAATATCCTTTGCATTTGCTATTGATACTTCATTTTGGCACTCCAGAAGTACTAGTATGGCATAAATTCTATTCTGGTATGATATTATGGTATGAGTTCTACTTTGATATATTTTTTGATATTTATTATTGTAAAATATTTAAATGTTAGGTAATAATAAAAAAATATGATTACTTTTTTCCCTCCCATGTATTTTGAGCCCAATGAAAGCTGTAATTGGTTTCTTAGACTCAGCTACTGCTTTCTGTTAGGCTTCTCAGCCTCTCAGCTCCGAGAAATGTGCAGATACCATGAGGGAAAAGTGGCCCCAGATGTTGGGCTTCCATCACTGTAATTGCCAACGTTGGTATCTTCACCCTTGAGGTTGCCTACTTTGGGAGCCAAGAGTTCTTGTCTCTCCAGTGCTTTGCAACCCCCGATGGCCCTCATTAGCTTTCCTCCTGGTAGCTGCTACCTTTTTTCTTACCTATTTCTCAACCTCGTAAAGAAAATGCATTCTGAGTCATAGCTACTTGTATCATATCAACAATAATTACAGTTTTTAGCTAACGAAGAAAACTACCATGACTGCTCTCCTAGTAATAATTCATTATTCACTTATTTTTCAGGACATTTACAGGAGACCTATATTTAACTAAAATGTTGATAATTTCTTTACTTTAGAAAAAAGATTGTCACTTGAAAAATACCAGTTCTTGAAATATCTTCAAAATTTGTCAAGTTCGATTGATTTTTTGAAGTGTTTCATTTATCTTGGAATCTTCTATTATTTCAGGTACAATAGATTATACTCTATGGTTCAAAACATATTTTTTATTTTGTGTTACTCTGTATAGTGTTTTGCCTGCCATAGAATAGTTATTTCTTCATAACTGATTTCTTTAGAGCCATGGTGATGGCTCTAAAGTACGCTCTTCTTACAATAACATACGGGTAAGGGCAATTTTTCTACTTCTCAAAAAGATTTTAATCGGTTGTTATTTTCAGTTAAAAATAAGCATAACTTCTGTAAAGATTAAGAAAATAGCATAAATCACTGGCATATAGAGAAATTTTCATATAACTATGAATATTAAAATATGTCATAGATTGAATCTTGTTGTGCTTGTTCAGTCACATTCTAAGTAACAGTTTTCACTTAAGAAGAGGGAGTCCGTGTTTTCTGGGCCAGCTTTGCTCAGTTTGTGCCTCAAAGTTTGCCTGCATGGAAATGCCAGCTAATTTTCTCACTACAAAGTTTTCATCATCTGCTATTTGGATGAAAACTAACAGCATACATCACTTCCTTTGAAAATACAAAACGTTGCATTGATAAAACATCCTGTTCTAGTTTCTATTGCCACTTAACATGCCATCTGAATGTAGGGTTATAAAACTACAGCGAATGTATTCTCATGATTTTGTAGGTTAGAAATTCAGAAAGGTCTTGGCAATTTCCTGGCTCCACCTGGTGTTAAATGGTTTTCTGCTGATAGCTGGGGGCAGGGCCACATCGTTCAAGATGATTCCACCGATGACAGGCTTGTTACCTTGGTGTGGAAAGGTAACCCTGATTGCTCTCTCTCTCCCTCCATGTAGTTTCTGGGCTGCTTCATGAGGGTTCTTTAATAGAGCAGTCATATTCTCTACATGGCATCGCTAGGCTTGAGACCAATGTGGGAGCTGCCACTCTTCATAAAGGCTATTTCCAGAAATGTTGTACCACTCTTTCCACTTTACTTTAGTATCACAGAAGTCACAGGAAAGACCAAATTCAAGGAGAACAGAAATAGATTACACTTTTTAATGGGAAGACTGTTAAATAAATTATATTTGTTTGTTTAATACAATGCTGTATAAATCAGCATTACTACTAATACTACCAATACTAACAAATATACTCCATTGTATTTTCTCCTAACCTTTAAACCTTTTCTCTAAATGCATACCAACAGGAAGGTTATTGAGTTATTACTATGTTTACCCAAAGCCATTTTTGGAAATTATAATAATTTCTTCCTGATTGTTATGAGAATTTTTATATTATCAGTAATTCAAATGTGAACCACGTGTTTTTTTTAAGTGCTTCCTATGGTTTGATTTTTTGAGATATTATAATTTATTTCCTGAAATTATTTGTCATGTTTTACACAAAGAAGACATTCCATAGACATTTTAACAAATAGCATTTCTCTCATCATTCTTCTTGAGATTTTGAGTCTTCTTGCTTGGTTTGGTTCTATAGATTGACAGAAATGATGATAATAAAGGATTATGTGATATTTATGTAATAATATTAAATCAAAGAACTGATAAGCCAGTGACAAGAATGAATTAAATCGTTGCCCAATAAACTTAACTTACATGAGAGAGTAGTTAATAAATGGAATAATTCTGAAGGCCTATACAATTACTTGGGAGAACTAGATACATATGTAAATTGGACTAAGGCTGAATTTATAATCGACGTTCCATGGAAAAACAGACACACATTGGAGTTAGGTATATATTTAGAAATAAAAATATTCATATGATAGTTTTATGTGATTTAAAAATACAGAACTTCAGTTTGAAATCTTCTATTTTATAATAATTTGCCAGACTATAGAAAATAACTATCAGAAATAAAACATGCATGTTATCTACAGGGATAATTAATTTCTTAAGAATATATTTCAAAGGCACCTCACTGCAATACTGATGTAAAGTAGAATTGTTGGGGGAAAAATCCATCAGATAGTTGCATCTTTATCACATCATTATTTTGATCACTGAATCGTTGTCAGCTGATACATCTAGCTAATGATAGAACTTCTGTGGAAGTCCTCTAATTTAGAGATTTTTCTGAGAAAGAGTAGTAGGAGATTCTAAATTCTTAATAAGATTAATCCAATTATTAACATGAAAAAGAAGGACTGTTCAACTTAATCAGGAGGCATATTCTAGTATTGTGAACGTTACTTAGAGAATATATATATATGTAGTGTGTGTATATATATATCCTCATTAATAAGCTTCTAATAAAAGAGTGAAATAATCATAGTGCTAATTTAATTGGGGAAAACTAAATGAAGAATGTAACATCATGTACCCTTAACAGATGTCCTAATTAGATATCATTAAGGAGACTATTAGGTGAATTAAAATTGAGCCTTTCATTTCCTACCAAAAATATATCCAATAATTTAAAATGGAGCTGTTATATAGGCTGAAATACCCACCTGTGAAATAGAAAAGTAGGTCTGAATTGTCTGGAATCAGCCTGCCATGCTTATTACAGTTCTAGGTCACTAAGGGGAGACTGGATATCTAATACTGATAGCTGAAATTTTTAAATGGAGAATAAGGCAAACTAGTTTTCACAAAGTTTCATGAAGATTTGTAAGTAGTTCGCAAGGTCTTTGAGAATGCTTTAAAATTTGTTCTTTGATACAAAATAAAGTATTAAACTATACAGATTATTTTTTCACTTCTAATGATAACTTCCTATGGAAACATATTTAAAAATAATAATAATTTAGTTTTTTAGGTCAGCATTTTCAAACTAGAAAGTAAGCCATGAACCTGCTAAGCCCTCAGGTATATTTGAGGTATGTATTTTCCTCTTTAACAGAGATTTTTATAATATTCAAGATACAAAGCAGTGATGAATGCATGTTTTTCCCCTGGTGCTTGAGTGTATAGAACAGATTCACTGAAATGTAAACATTAATACTATACAGAGAAACATGTGATGAACATCTGAACAGTATTAGTGTTCCTAATAATAATTACCTATATTTACTAATTAACTTCTTTTGATTAAATACAGAAATAACAAAATATAGTAACAAAACCTGAAACCTTAGCCAGGTGCGGAGCGCACTCCTGCAGTCCCGACTACTTGGGACCTAAGGTAGGAAGATGGCTTGAGCCCACAGATGCATTGTTATGCTGTCCGGGCAGGCTAGCCTGCACAACATAGCAATACATCTCTTCAAGCAAGACAAAAAGATAGTTACTAATCCTGTAAACGTGTGTATGGAATTCCCTTTCATGTTCAGTCCACCTGTACTTGTCCTTTTGGTCATGTCCAATTGACTTTTGTTAAATCCTCTAAGGGAAGGCGCGCTATTTAACCAATCAGAATAGGTGGGGCCCAAGCATCCTTTCATTCTGTATCTCCAACCTGGTGCCTAACCTAGGATCCAGCGTTGCTTCTGGGGGATTACACAAAAGGAGTCGAATTGGGTGAGATTTTTGGATAAAGTTGTATTGCTTTAAAGCAGGAATAAACTCTACAAGTATGAGAACATAAAAAGCAGAGAGATCTTCGAAAGAACGAATCTCTTTAAGTCTGAAGGTATAAATATTTCAATTATATAATCCCTAAATCACCTAACACATCATATTTGGTATGTGTTTTTAGAATAGATTCTTGTGTTGACTACAAATATATCTATGGTTGACTTATGAGCCACTGAATATAGAGGTCTGCTTTACAACATTTGTGATTATTATACCCCTCCTTCTAACTCACAGAAAGTTCTGTCTCTGGAAATCAGTTTGTATAAGTGCCTTCACCTAGATTCTTCAATTGCAGGCATTTAAAAATGTATTTCCATTGTGCATGTGTTTTCGGAACCATTTGAAAATAAATTTTAGACATTTTGACATTACATTCCTAAAACTTTAGCAAGTATCAACTAAAAATGACATTTTCCTATATAACCACAATAACATCAATATCAAAGGTTTAACCTTGATTTAGCAATACTATTACATAGCTCATTTTTTTCAAGATTGATAATACCTTTAAAAGTTGTATTTTTCAATTGAGGATCTCACATGACATTTTGTTCTTAAGTTTCTTCAATTTTTGTTCCTGGAACACAAATCTATCTTATAAAAAATGTTTCATGACATTGATATTTTTGAGGTTCCTAGACTAGTATAGACTGCTGCACAATTTGGATCTTTTATAATTGCTTTCTCATGAAAAAAATGTAGGTTTAAGATATTATTTTTGTAAAAATGTTCTTCATATGTGATATTGACAGCCTCTCAATTTATAGCATCTGGAGGGTTTTAATGTCAGTCTGTCCCATTAAAATGAAAATGATGTTATTTTGATCACTTTTCTAATGTGTTTTCCATCAGACATTTACATTGCAATTTTTCTTTGTAATTATCAGGCTGGTACTTTGCAATTATAAGGTGATACTTTGAGATCCTGTTCGCTAACATACTTTCAGCTGATGGTTTTGACACTTATTAGCTATCCCTTCTTTATCAATTATTCCATTAATAGTTGTAAAAGTGTTGCTACAATACTCCTACTCTTTTTTTCTTTTTAAACATGTAGTTAGGTGAAAATCTTCTATATAAGACATTCTTTCCTACCTCTTCCCTTCTCCTGACTTCTTATGAGTCAGTATGAACTCAGACATTATTTTATTTATTTAGAAAGAAATAAATCATTGTTATCAATATCTTTCTGATAATCAAATATACTCAAATCTGGCTAATGTGAGACTCCCCAAGCTGGTTCCTGTTTTCTTTTGAAATTACACCATCCGTGTATTTACACTTTCGTTCTTTCTGCCAAAGCAAGATGTTGAGACTCACAAACTTTCACTGCCTCTACATAGATTCAGACATTTTAACAAGAAGCCATGTGTCCTTTTAATGAGAAATGATATTATAAAATGAAGATCTGGACACTATGTGGAATCATTGAGCCCAGATTTCTCAGTGCACCAAGACAGGAAACATGTTTTATTTTAAGATATTTATGAGTTCATATTGCTATCTCAAATTTAAACCTAATGCCACAGTGCTTGTTTTTCTTTTTAAAATTTCATATTGATATCTTTCTACTCTCATAGTTACAACCTTAATTCCCATCAGCATCAATATATTTTCTCATTTACTCTGACCTACATTAGTTTCAGAGATTCAAAAAATAAATTTCAGAATTACTACAAAAATGCTATTTTTTAAAAAAACCTATTCGATGAAGTTAAATACTCTTTACAGTCCTTTATATCTTATAATACTTCATGAAAATATGTATCCCAAATTTATATGACTTCATTAATTTGTTAGTGTAGGTATATTATCAAGTTTTTTATCTCTACTGATCTTCTATTTTTTAATCAATTTTAGACTTTCTTTTAACATTTTTTTACTTTCTTTTTTGATTATATAAAACATTTATACCATCCAGAATCAACTATACATGCACATAGTTTGGCATATTTATATAATAGATTATATATTACATTTATATGCTAAGATAATGAATCAGTCTAAATGTCTATGAATGAAGAAAAAGTGCTATATATACACAATGGAATACTATTTAGCCTTAAAAAAGAAGGAAATCATGTCTTTTGCAACAATATGGTTGAACCTGGAGGACAGGATGTTAAGTGAAATAATCCAGGCACAGAAAGACAAATACCTCATGATCTCACTTATGCGTTGAATCCAGTAAGTTGAATTCATAGAGTAGAAAGTAGAGTGGTGGTTATTAAGAACTGAGAGATGGAGAGAGGAGGGGGGAGATATTGGTCAAAGGATTAAAAAATTTCAATTACACAGGTAGAGTAAGTTCAAAAGATCTATTGTATAATATATCACAGTGACCATAGTTAATAATAATGTATTGTATTTTTGAAAATTTCTTTAAAAAGTAGATAGTATACTAAATGTTATCATCACAGTGTTTTAAAATAAATATGTGAGGTAATGCAGATGTTAATTAGTTCAATTTAACCATTTCACAAGGTGTTCATATTTCAAAGCATCATATTGTACCTGATAAATATATATAGTTTATATTTATCAACTCAAACAAAAAGAATAATTAACCCATACACATTAGTTTAAAAAGAAAAATACACTGTAAACATAAATCACTTGATCAATTCTGAAGAGCACTATTGTGTTCATCATATTCTAATCAAAATGTATAATATGCCATAGGTCCATTAAAGTCATTCCTTTTATTCTGTTTTATTTCATTCAGTTTATTTTAGTTTTCATCTCTTTCTTCTCTGAATTCCGCTAACATTTTATTTCTCCATAAATACCCATACCCATGTATTTATCACATATACTTGCATATAAATGTATTCTATAATATATGTAGTGTTTAGTTGAACAGGAAATATGGTTTTACGTTTACAAAAATGTTAATATTTTACAGAAAAGTCTCGTTTTTTTATTTTAATTTATGGAAGTGTAACTTAAGGATAAATTTCCAGAAATGGAAATGATACTCATTCCATTTCTTTGTGTGATCTCAATTAATTTTATCTATTTCTTCCTTTTTTTTTTTTTTTAACAATTTTTAAGTGTATATTTTATTCTTTTAAATTTTTATGTGGTGTTTTGTTTCTTTAAAATCTATTTTCTTTGCTATAATCTATGTTACTTTTAAAAATGTTTGTTATTGTTAATTTTATTATGAATTATTTTAATACTTTACATTCTGAGTTTGCAGCTCATTTTTTTTCTTGAAGTAGTTGACCTGTGGCATTTCACATTTTATATCACTGATCTTAAACTTCATTTATTTCATCTACTTTTTGTTTGGGGTTTTCTTCCTATATGAGCTTTCATTTTAAATGACTGAATTTAGTTTTAATAAATTCAATATCTTAATTTAACTGTTTAATTTTATACTTCATACCATTCTTTATTTTGTCATAACCTTTTTATTTAGTTGGTTTTTATCTCTTAGATTTTGAATTGTCTTACATTTATTGTATTCTTTTAGTTAATTTCTTTTTATAATACCAGAAAGGAGGAATTTTCTTTGGAATGAACAAGGAAAGATGTAGACATTTGTCTTCTGGCCAAATATCTTCTCTTATTTTTTCACCAACTGATTCCTGAAACTACATGAGTGAATTTTCCAGCATTTTTCCCCAGAGGGCTTTCTGATTCAAGGGTTAATTTTTTCAACAGCAATTAGCAGCAATTATCTTTGATGTTAGAAGAGTGTTGCTTGTTGAAGAAGATTTATGCGTTTCAAATTGTCTGTAAGTTGTTTATTGGGAAAGAAATGTGAACAATATTTCATGGTACTGAAGGAGATGGCACAGAGGGACCCACCTAGGGAATGGTCTTGGCATAAAACTTACTGGAATCAACCAACATTAACCTCTTAATACAAACTCAGGAGCAATGGCATGGATTAGTTTTTGAAAGCAGATTTCTGGCTTTGTTTTTTATTAATCAATTATCTATCCTTCTTCCCATAGCAACTCTGTAGAAGTAACATCTTAGAATTCTGTTTTCTCACCTTAACTTCTTAAAGGTTGAGGAGATACTGGCAAGAATAAAAATTAGCCAAAACAGAATTGTTCTTTTAATTTATCCATTTCTCTATTTGTGAATCAAATTTTCCTAGAGGGATACATCTAACAGTGTAGAAGAGGACTTCTTTATTTTGGATTATGAGCCACAGTCTGTCCATTTACCCATCATCCCAGTTTTTATTCCAAAGTTTATATATGTGTGTGTGTATATATATATATTATATTATATATATACACAATAAAATGTATATAAATATATATATGTGTATATATTTTATATATATATACATTTTATTGTACTTTAGGTTCTGGGATACATGTGCAGATCATGCAGGATTGTTGCATAGGTACATACATGCACTGTGGTTTGCTACCTCCATCCCCCCGTCACCTATATCTGGCATTTTCCCCATGTTATCCCTCCTCAACGTCCCTACCCACCGCTGTTCCTCCCCTAGTCCCCTCAACGTACCCCAGTGTGTGATGCTCCCCTCCCCGTGTCCATGTGTTTTCATTGTTCAACACCCACCTATGAGTGAGAACATGTGGTGTTTGATTTTCTGTTCTTGTGTCAGTTTGCTGAGAATAATTGGTTTCCAGATTCATTCATGTCCCCACAAAGGACATGAACTCATCGTTTCTTATGGCTGCACAGTATTCCACGGTGTATATGTGCCACATTTTCCTTGTCTAGTCCATCATCAATGGACATTTGGGTTGGTTCCAGGTCTTTGCTATTTTAAACAGTGCCTCAATGAACATACGTGTGCATGTGTCTTTATAATAGAATGATTTATAATCCTTTGGATATATACCCAGTAATAGGATTGCTAGGTCAAATGGAATTTCTATGTCTAGGTCCTTGAGGAATCGCCACACTGTCTTCCACAATGGTTGAACTAATTTACATTCCCATCAGCAGTGTAAAAGTATTCCTATTTCTCCACATCCTCTCCAGCATCTGTTGTCTCCAGATTTTTTAATGACTGCCATTCTAACTGGCATGAGGTGATTTCTCAATGTGATTTTGATTTGCATTTCTCTAATGACCAGTGATGATGAGCATTTTTTCATATGCTCATTGGCCTCATCTTTGTCTTCTTTTGAAAAGTGTCTGTTTATGTCCTTCACTCACTTTTGAATGGGTTTCTTTGTTTTTTTCTTGTAAATCTGTTTTAGTTCTTTGTAGATTCTGGATATTAGCCCTTTGCCAGATGAGTAGCTTGCAAAAATTTTTTCCCATTCTGTTGGTTGCTGGTTCACTCTGATGATTGTTTCTTTTGCTGTGCAGAAGCTGTGGAGTTTGATTAGGTCCCATTTGTCTATTTTGGCTTTTGTTGCCAATGGTTTTGGTGTTTTAGTCATGAAGTCCTTGCCTATGCCTGTGTCCTGAATGGTTTTGCCTAGGTTTTCTTCTAGAGTTTTAGTTTCTATGACATCGCTAAGGTAGACTGTTACAATCATTCTCTGAAACCTACTGTTTAAAAGTTTGACACCAGGTTGAACAGAATGCAGCTTCTTTAAAACTAGGATTCAGATATCTACCAGGTTGCACATTTCCGTGATTATATTCCAATTTGGATTCCCAACCCCTATGTGTTCTGAAATTTTTATGTAGTCCCAACAATAATTTTATTTTTTTCCCCATTAGGGGACATGTGTAGTGATTAAAAGGCATTTTTGCTTTAACCATTCATGTAGCTTCAGAAGGAGAGCTCTGCCTTAATTTTATCCTATTGAGGTGTTGGTAAGAGATTGCATCTCTTCATCCCTTTCTTCATCTTCAAATGACTAACTTATTACAGGTTTTGAGAATTCTTCATTCGTTATCTTAGAGTTATTTTATCTTCAATGTGAGTGTCCAGGCTTATAAAGTCCACATGCATCAATAACTAGGGGTAATTAAGTAGCCTCTTTTTGATTCTGTTCTAGTTGGGCTTGACACAACATGTAAGATCAATCCATTCTATGGAAAGTAGGTGCTGGTGTGGGTGCCAAGCTGACCAATCAGACAGTGGGAGCAGAAGAGGCAGTTTATGGGACAAGTAGGCAGCCTGGGACATGCCCATGACAAACATTCCTCTCATAGAACTTGGCCAGTCTGTTTTTTCCAATTATTCATCTCAGGGTGTTTTCCTTTTTTTTCAGGTGTTTTAATTTCACTAAGCATTCAAGGGACTTCAAATTTGAAATATTTATCTCCATTTCCTGATTGTATGCCAGTTACCTTACTGACTGCCAGAGAACCAACTGGCAAATAAATAAACACTGGCAGAGATAAACAGGGATTGGCCACGTTAGCCTCCACCATCCTAGAGGGGACTGCTGTGGTGGTATCTGACTCTCAAATATGTAATTATATTCTCCCTATTTTGATCTCTTTGCTTGGCAAACTGGATGTGATGATTAACATTTATCTGTCCCTTGCCAAAAGTACAATGACATGTTTGGATTCACGATCTCAACTGCGTAGTCATTTACAACATATTTCTGTATGCCATATCATAGACCAAATCACTTCTAGGAACTTGAATGCCAGGAATGAAGAAGGCATACTGAATTCTATTCACAGCTACTTAGTAATGAAGGATTATATCTCTGGGAGGTGTATTTTCAGAAAGGGAAATATAATTTTTAAATTATTATTTTCTTATTTCAAATTTAATGCATGTTTGCTAAAATATAACTTTGAAAAAAGAAAATTAAAATAGCCACAATTTCAGTATTAAATATCTATTTTAACATTCTATCAGGATTTTTTTCTCCCTTAACCCATTACTTTTCTCTCCATCCCATCTGCATTACCTGAAGCATATTCAGATGCATATAAGAATTCATAGGTATGTGACTTGTTAACAATCATCTCAAAATTAGTAATAGAATGGGTCAGGAAGTTAACAATCATCTCAAAATTAGTAATAGAATGGGTCAGGAATAGTAAGACCATTCTGAAGAGGAATAAAATTGGAAGACAAACTTCGTTAGATTTTTAAAAAATACTATAGAACAGCAATAAATAAGACCATGAATGTGAGGAAGGACAAATATACCAATTGGAAGCCCAGAAACAGACCCAAGCTCATGTGGTGATTTGATTTACGAGAAATGGCACCATTTAACTAATGAGGAAACAGTATTCTAGCCAATAAATTGTGCTGGAACTATTGTATATACATACTGGATAACCTCAAAGCACAGAATAATGAATTTATGCAGATGATAAACCTAAATGTGAAAGTTCAAATTACAATGCATTCATACGAAGTGAACCAAGTGAGCCTGTCACATCAAGGAATATTTGTCACACATGAAGAAGTTTCAACTTTTAAGAGAAAATTAAAATTATGAAAAATTTACATCTGCTCCTGTGCACTAAATATCTTTTCAGGACTTAAAGTCTTTTTTATCATATGATCAAGTTAAATGTCACAACAGCAACACACAATGACATTCATAACCCTCTCAGTTGCAGTGTTCAACATAAGATCTCAACATAAATGAGCAAATACTTTGTGATTTCATTTATATATAAAATTCAAAATATGCAATAATAATTCATGGTGATTGGAGTGAGAATAGTGAATAAAGCCTGTCGGGTGTTGTGGGGAGGCATGGGGAAACCTGACAGAAACTTCAAGACTGGCGGTAGTATTCTGTATATTGAATCACATAGCAATTATATTGGCCTATTAATTTGGTACAAATTTTGATTTGGTAGGAATTCCTCAGGCCATGTACTTAATATTTTTTGTATTTTATAGCAGTTATGCTTCAGTGAAAGGTAAACATAAATTGATATAAACAAAATAACGTGACAAATGACTGGGAAATATTTGCAATATATAAGACTTGAATATGAACATATATGTCTCAATTAAATTACATCAATTACATAACAATTAAAATGATAAGCTTTAATGTTTTCAATAATTAAGAAAAGCAGCCATAAAATTGTCCAAGAACTATGTTTATAAGTGCAGTCTTATTAGAAACCAAAGATATGTCAATTCAAATGAGATTTTTTTTTCATCTAATTTTCAGAAACTTTAGAAACTAATATTCACTAATGGCTGTCAATGAAGGGTTGAATCATTTAGACACACTATGATTTGGAGTGACATTCATGTAATATTTCTGGGAGAATATTTGTCTAGGAATTAAAATAATTAGACATTTATACATCATTTACATAACAATTTCACTTTAAGAAATCAATCTGAAGACTATAAATAAGAATATAAACCAAATTTAAATGTCAAACATTTTTATGATAATGGCAATTCAATCTAAATGGCAAACACAAATCATAGCAATTATAATATGTATATGTAATAAAATCTTTTGAAACCACATAATAGGTGAAGTAAAAATTAGAAGTACTCTGTATATGCAGTGGCTACTCAATTTATTTATATACATTTGATTTATACTGACTTCTGTTAAAATTTATATCCTTTTACAAGACTAGTTCTAGAGTTATTTTTTAAAAAGAAGACCTGAATATATTTTGGATATTTTTCTCCCCAAAAAATACTGAAGTTCACCTTTGATTTATAATACAGCAGGATTTTGATCCTAGTCATTCCATAATAAGATATTAACTAACGATAGGACCAAAGAATGAACTGAACATTCAAGGCATTAAAGCGCTCGTTAAGATAGCACTACATAGAGAGTTGGAATATTTAGAGAGGAATGGTCCTTAGACAACAACATCTAGTCCAACAACTACCAGATTTAAGCAGAAGTCCAAAAATATTAATGACACAGCCCAAAGATGTACAGCAAATGTGAAATGTTAAGTGGATCCTAAAACTTGGTTTCTTGACCTCAAAATATACAAAGAATGTGCTTATGATTCCTGAAATGTGCACTGCTTTTAAATTAATGTTGTACTTGCTATTAAGATTCGAACTGTTTCAGAATAAATGGAAAATAGGCAGCTATAAGTGATAAAAATCCCATTACTCTGTCAGTTAAAAGGAGTCAGTAAGTCTTTCACATCCTCTGGCAAAGTGTTTAGTGCTTGTGAATCAAGGTTTCCACAGATTGTGTAATCTCTAGACAAGTCACTTAATCATCTTGCTTTTCTTTTTTCTTTCATAAAACTGGTGGATATTTATGGAGTCTAACGCATATTCCTATGTAAGGATTCCATGGTATAAAACCACTAAAGCACATAAAGTAATAATTATACATTTTAATCAATCAGTTATTAATGACTTAAAATTTATTATAGTTTCCTTTTTCACTGGGTTGCTTTTTGGTATACTTTATCACTTCATATAACCTCTTTCTTATATCTTGCAAAGATTTCTAGTGATGAATGCATTTTATTCCTTAGTTGCTGTTTCAATCATACTAGGAAAGGCAGGCACTAGAAAACATCAGACAACACCTTTTTACAAACTTCAGGCTAAGTAAACTAGATGCATATGAGTCCTTTGTGAAGAGGGTTATAGTTCTGATTCTGTAGGTGCAGAGAGGGGTCCAGGTTTCTTTGTTTCTATCAGGTTTTCATATCATATTGACACTGCCAGATGTCGGCCTAAACTTACAAGTATTGATTCTGCAGGAGAAATGCTTAACTCTAGTAACATACAGATTAGCAGTTTGTGGGTTTATGTGATTTGAGGACCATACTTTCCCCTTCTTTGCCTATTCAGTAACTAAAGTATGATACTTTCTTTGGCCTAATTATCATCTTCCCTTTATTATTTGCCTATTTTTAAAGACTGTTCCCAAGAGGGTTTATGGTAATATATACTTCCCTATAGAAGGGAATAAGGTTAAAGTGAGTAAATGAACAAACTTAGGAAAGAGAAAATGAAGGTTTGAATAAAGAGGAAAAGATCAGTGGTAAGTTAAGTATTCAAAACTGCTTTCAGGGCCGGGCACGGAGGCTCACGCCTGTAATCCCAGCACTTTGGGAGGCCGAGGCGGGTGGATCACGAGGTCAAGAGATCGAGACCATCCTGGTCAACATGGTGAAACCCCGTGTCTACTTAAAATACAAAAAATTAGCTGGGCATAGTGGCGCGTGCCTGTAATCCCAGCTACTCAGGAGACTGAGGCAGGAGAATTGCTTGAACCCAGGAGGCGGAGGTTGCGGTGAGCCGAGATCGCGCCATTGCACTCCAGCCTGGGTAACAAGAGCGAAACTCCGTCTCAAAAAAACAAAAACACTGCTTTCAGATAGCTCTACATTGCTTCTTAGAAGCCAACAGAAAAAGGAGCTAGACACTTGGGCCTACATGAGGGTGGAGGGTGGGAGGACAAGTAGGAACAAAAAGACTAATTATTACCAATGGATACACTGACTACCTGCGTGATAAACTGATCTGTACACCAAACCTCTGCAACAAGCAATTTACCCACGTAACAGACCTACCCATGCATCCCCTGAACCTAAAATAAAAGTTGGAAAGAAAGAAAAGACGCAGCAGCCAACAAAAGAGTTACGGGGTTCTTCATCTATCTTATTCACTGCAATGTCATGAACCACCGTAAACAAAAGAGTTACGGGGACCTTCAGCTATCTAATTCACTGCAATGTCATGAACCACCTAAGAGGTAATTTGGTAAGGAGAAGCACAGCTATTTGTTACTTATGCCAAAGAGAAAATGCTCTCATATCAAGAAGGAATTTAGTGATTTGTAAGCAACATTATCAATAACTCTTTATACTTACTGGGGAAAAAAAAAGTACTGGGTGTGTCGGAATTTTTCTTAGGTGTTTCCTCTTTTGTGCTGATGGAAAAACACCAAAGTTGCTCAGTAAACGTCAAAATAATGTTCTCCAGGTGCAAAATTCTCAGGTGAAGTGTCTTGATGTAAACATGTTGCACTTGTTCACTTTCCTGCATACCAAACATTGCAAAACTTCAGCAGCTCAGAGCATCCGACTTTTCTTTTCTTTTCTTTTTCTTTTTTTTTTAACTTTTATTATGTGTCAGAAGCCGCTTAGCCTTCCTTGGCTCTTCCTAGTTCTTTTCCATATGTCTTTTCATTACAGAAGCCAAGTAGAAAAACTCGACTTGGTTTATGATGTGACTTCATGAGCGAGAAGCAGCGCAAGAGGCTGCGTGGAAGCAGCTGTGTTCCAAGCTTCTGGCTGAACACACTGCAAGGAAGTCCACGAGTCATCCTTGGGTGAAAGCAAGTCACTTAGCCAAAGAGCTGTAATCATTGCCGGTCATGTATACTTCTATTGGGCTCGAAGTTGGGAGGTGAAAGTAAATGTCTGTGACTAATACGAATCACCAGAAGTAATTTCTAGTATATTTAAAATACTGAAAAAAAAGACTGCAAATCTTCCCAACCACTCTGAGCTGTTGATTAATATTTGACAGCAAAATTTGAAGATGTACTTTCTGACAAGTATTTGGAGTGTAGATAGTCCCATGTGATGTGTAAGTGAATGACATGTGTGGTAAAAAGTGGTTGGAAGATCCCGGCTATGTGATTTTAGAAAATATATTCAACATTTCTAAAAATCTTCCATTAAGTGCATATTATAAGAGGGACTTTTTAAAAGAATTAAATAAGAAAATGTACATAAAGGAAAAAAATCAAAGTACCTGGAATATATCACGTATTTATTACTGTTGATATGATTATTACTACTATTTTGTTTTTATAATGTTGTCACCTTAAGATAGGGTTGATGTCACCTTATTAAATCAAGGAGTAAGCTGGTGGAATGTAAACTAGTACAACTGCTAATGGAAAACAGCATGGAGATTCCTTAAAGAACTAAAAGTAGAACTACCATCTGATCCAGCAATCCCACTACTGGGTATCTACCCAGAGGAAAAGGAAGAAGTCATTATATGAAAAAGATACTTGCACACACATATTTATAGCAGCACAATATTCATATATATATATATATATATATATATAACTACAGAATAAACTGATCACAAAATATTGGAATACTACTCAGCCATAAAAAGAAACAAGTTAACGCTATTTGCAGCAACCTGGATGATATTGGAGACTACTATTCTAAGTGAAGTAACTAAGTAAAGTACCTCAGGAATGGAAAATCAAGCATCATATGTTCTCAGTCATAAGTGAGAGCTAAGCTATGAGAATGCAAAGGCATAAGAATGACACAACGGACTTTGGGGATTCAAGGGGAAAGGGTGGAAAAGGGGTGAGGGATGAAAGACTACAAACTGAGCTCAGTGTACACTGCTCAGGTGATGGGTGCACCAAAATCTCACAAATCACCACTAGAAAACTTACTCATGTAACCAAACACCACCTGTGCCCCAATAACCTATGGAAATAAAATAAATAAATAAATCAAGGAGCAAGGACATGTATAGATAAACCTATATCACAAAATATTTCTTTCATAAAAAGGGATCCATATTAAAAATAAAATAAATAGAAGACATTAATATGAGCCAACAAACAATCACCAGTTATACAATGTATTGAAAGAAACAAAATAATTAATGTTTAAAGTATGACTTTAATCATATTCCCAAGATTAGATCTAGAAAGAAACATTTAAGGGAAAATGAAAACCTCGAGATGAATTCTAAGTGGCAGACAAAGGACATGAATGAATGAGAAGTCAAGTGATATTCTTTATAATAACACATAATTTCCAGCTGAAGTCAATCGTGCTTATGCTGATTTAAAAATTAACTGGATATCAGCAAAAATATGATAACATTGAAAATTCAACTATACAAATCAATTTTGAATTCTTATGATCTACAGAGGCTTTCATTTATTCATGCATACTGGGCAAAATGCTTTGATCTACAAAATATGTAAAACCTTACACTGCATTCATAGGACTTAACTTACCGTGGAGAATAACACCATGAAAACCATTTTTATCCTGTAGCATAGGGTTAATTTTATGTGCCTCCTTGCATCTGACCCCAGAGTACAAACTAGTTCAATAAAATAATACTGAATAAATATTACTAAATAGTACTGAAATCACCCTCTAAGCTGCTAATGATATCCAGAACAAACTATACATCTCTATAGTAATAGATGCTAGTGATTTTTAAGGAATCTATGCTCTTAAATATCTTCAGTGGTAAAGGTTAGAATTGCATTTGTCTGCATATCACAGAAAACAAGCTCAGTTTTGCTGAAACTAATAGGGCTTTGCTTTTCTTATGCAAGTGTAGATTCAGATAGTCTGCGAATGGTATGGAGCACCAACAAGACCATCAGGAATTAATGATTTTAGTGAAAAGGCATATTAGTCAATGTTCTCCAGAGAAACAGAACAAATAGCAGATAATATATGTATTACTCCATTGCTGCATTGCTATACAGAAATACCTGAGAGAGGATCATTTATAAAGGAAGGAGGTGGCCAGGCGCAGTGGCTCACGCCTGTAATCCCAGCACTTTGGGAGACTGAGGCAGGCGAGTAATGAGGTCAAGAGATCGAGACCATTCTGTGAAACATGGTGAAACCCGGTCTCTACTAAAAATATAAAAAAATTAGCTGGGCGTGGTGGTGCGCGCCTGTAGTCCTAGCTACTTGGGAGGCTGAGGCAGGAGAATTGCTTGAACCTGGAAGGCGGAGGTTGCAGTGAGCCGAGATCACACCATAGCACTCCAGCCTGGTGCCTGGTGATGGAGTGAAACTCTGTCTCAAACAAAAAAAAAAGGAAAATAAAATAAAATAAAGGAAGAAGGCATAATTGGCTCGCAAGTTCTGCAGGCTGTGCAGGAAGCATGTTGGTATCAGTTTCTGGGAAGACCTCAGGGAATTTGTAATCATGCCAGAAGGCAATGCGGAAATAGGCCTTTCATATGGTTGGAGCAGTGGGAAGAGAGAGCGAGAGGTGTCATACATTTTTAAATGAAGATCTCATGAGGACTCTATCAAGAGAACAGCACATAAGAGATGGTGCTAAACCATTCATGAAGGATCCTCCCTCATAATCCAATCACTTTCAAACAGCCCCGACCCCCAACACTGAAGATTACAATATGACATGTGATTCGGGTGGGGACACAGATCCAAACCATGTTAATATACATGTCTTATAAAGAACTGGTTCACATGGTTATGCAGACTGGCAACTCCGGACATTCACTGTGGGCCAGCAGGCTGGAGACTCAAGACAGCTGAGAGTGAGGATGAAGTTTGAAAGCAGTCTGTAGGCAGTCTGTGGAAGAATTATTTTCTTGCTCAAGGAAAGTTTAACCTTTTTGTTTTTGTTTTTTTGTTGTTGTTGTTTGTGGCGTAGAATATATTTACTTTTATTTGAAGTATAGTATTTCTTATTACTGTGACATATTTTTTGCTAAAGACATAAGAATTTGTGTAGCATCCCAAGGAAGGACAATCTTCATCCTTTCTCTTCAACATATATAGGTTTTTTTTTATTTTTTATTTTTAATACTTTAAGTTCTGGGATACATCTGCAGAACGTGCAGGTTTGTTACATAGCTATAAATGTGCATGATGTTTTGCTGCACCCACCAGCCCGTCATCTACATTAGGTATTTGTCCTAATGCTCTCCCTCCCCTTGCTCTCTACTCACAGACAGGCTCCCGTGTGTGATGTTCCCCTCCCTGTATCATATGCTCCTTTGTTCATTTCCCACTTATGAGAGAGAACATGCGGTGTTTGGTTTTCTATTCCTGTATTACTTTGCTGAGAATGATGGTTTCCAGCTTTATCCATATCCCTGCAAAGGAAATCTTTTTTTTTATGGCTGCATAATATTTCACTGTGGTGTATATGTGCCACAGTCTATCACTGATGGGAATTTGGGTTGGTTCCACATCTTTGCTATTGTGAATAGTGCTGCAATAAGCATATGTGTGCATGCGTTTTTACAGTAGAATGATTTATAATCCTTTGGGTATACACCCAGTAATGGGATTGCTGGGTCAAATGGAATTTCTGGTTCTAGATCCTTGAGGCATCACCACACTGTCTTTCACAATGGTTGAACTAATTTACATCCCCAACAGTGTAAAATTACACTGATAGAAAAATCCAAAGTTTTGCGTTCCTTGCTGAAATGTCACTAAACAATGACCAACATTTTTTCTTGAAATATAGCAAATGGGGCAAGGAAGTGTGAAGAAAGTGGGACTCTAAGTATGAATTTACTGAAATTTACCAAAAGGATATTCAGGTACTCTCATGTCAAAGACAAATAGTACAGATTTTCTGGTAAACATAGACTATTTATTGAATATCAAATCTATAAGTATTTAAATATCTGATATAGTTTGACAAATGTTAACTTATTTAAATTTCTGCTATGTATGAAACCACAGTCAAAAATATAGTGCCACGTGTCATGGGTGCAACTGGCTGGGGCCAGTGTCCGCAGGTGGTAGAGAAATTTACCATAGTTGTGGGGGAAGAAAGGCAGATTTATCAGAGAAAGTATGAAGATCCCTTGCAAGGGTGCAATGGGAAGCTCAGAGAGAGGGAGCTTTCTGCAAAGACACAGGGGCTGGAGGGAAATTTTATCAGATTGGGCTGGAGGGGCTGCATGTAGAAGGAGGTATTTGGGAACATGATGTTGTGCCAGTGGATTGCTTGCCATTAGCCGTTGCTCATAACAACTGTTCTCCCCTGCCTGGGGCTCCTTCTTCATTAATTATCAGTCCTCATCTTAGCAGGACTCCACACGAAGCAAACTGCTGCTTTTCTGACCTCATAGGTTATCTTAAATATCAGTATTTATAAATTGTCTTTATTTTATTTCAATTGCATCATTGAGGTGTATCAAGGTATGTCTGCCAAGAAGTATAAAAGTGTGACTTTTCTTCTGAGTTACAAAAGTTTTAATACACACTTTAGATACATTGGACTATTATCTAAATCTCTTTCATAAATATATTTGTATAATTTTGAGGTGAAGACCTAATTTAATTACATATCTGCATATTTTATTATTAATGCTTTGTACCATATTTATTAAAATGATTGACAAATATTTTTATGATGTTTCACAGAAAAACAAACCTAACAACATGAGATCATCTAAATTAATCATTTTCCTCCAAGAAGTTTTGCTTAATATTTGCTTAATAAATAATATTAATACAGGGAAGGAGGTTTTTTTTAATTTTATTTGACAGAAACTAAATTATATGCCATTTTCAAAATTGAGTTTTTAGAGTTTAAGTAAAACATTTAAAAAAATTCTACTAACCAAGTGATTAAATAAAATCAGATTAATTTTAATAATTATTACAACCGTAACTGTATGAAATGAATGTAACTTACTACTTCTCCATTGTCTTGAAATGGAGCTATTGCCAAGATTTCCAAATCAGAGTAATTAGTGAGAAATCAAATATAAAATGATTTCAAAAATAAGGCATGAATTATAGAATTCTCTTTAAAGAGTGTAGTAAGTTATGTGTACTTTATCATATTAAAAGTAAAAAAATGCCAATTGAAATTATGAAATATTCAAACCATAAAAAAAGCTTAGGAAATAATACCATTCTCCAAATTTTTAAAATTTTGACACATCATCATATTTGCATATTTATTTTATACATTTTTTAATGAAATATAGTAATAGTTGAAGCCTATATGCACCACTTTCTAATGTAGTTAATATCTTTAATATTATAAGTAGTAACTACTATCATAAATTTGACATTTATGATTTTAGCACAAACTTTACACATTTACTTTACAAGTATACATTCCGAAATGTGATAGTATTTTTATCATTTTAAAACCATATGAAAATATTATTATTCTTTAAATAAATATGTTTTACTTGATTTAGGATTTAAATGTTATATTTTTAAGTTAATCTATATTGACATAGGTAGTTGAATATTATCCATTTTATGTATTTTGTGTGTTATAATGTATTTATTCAAATATCTTTATGGTAGACATTTAGATAGTTTCCAATATTTCATTATAAAAATATGACAAAATTATATTCTTGTCATGACTTCTTATATACAGTATATGATTAAAATTTAATTATGATACACATGTAGATTACAAGTCAATAAGTTGTTATATTCTTTACTTAGTATTGACAAATTGCATTATTAATTTGAAATCTCATCAAGCATGTGCTAATTTCCTGGTTTTTATTCTCAAGAACAGTGATAATGTAAGGTATTATAATTTTGTCATTTTCAAGAGCCCAAAATGGTATTTCAATGCAATTTTAATTAGGAATTAGAGATTGACACTTTATATTTAACTGGCTTTTTATTTATTTCTCCTGTAAATAGTTTCTTTTACATTTTTTCTATTTGTGTTAATATGATTTTTCTTGTTATGATTAGGAATTCTTAATGTAGTCTGGCTATTAAGCCTCACAATTTTCTATGTTGCAACACTTTTTCTCTCAGGTCTTGGCTTTCCTTTTTCATATCTTATGATGTCTTTGATGTTAAACAAAGACTGAAATATAATGTAGTTGATATCGCATATTTATTTTCTATTTAGAAGACTTACTGTTTCCTTGTTTATTCTAATAATATGACTATAGTTTCTTAGGGGGATTCTTGGTAGAAATTTAATTAAGTTCAAATTAATAATAGGCTTATTATCACATTAACATTAATAAATATTAATTCAATGTATAATTAAATTAATAGCTTGCTTAACATTAAAAAATTTACTTTTTAAATTTCAATCATTGAATATGATCCTTTCCATGTCTTACTACATTAGCTAGGACTTCCAGTTCAATTTCAAATGAAGACAGTGTTAGTTTTTCCTGGAAGAAAATGATTCATAAAGTGATAGTTTTTCCTAGAAAAGGATTACAAATCTTTTTTGACTTCTACAAAAGGTCAATCCTTTTCTCTAGCTTTAGATGTGCTGGATAATTTGACCGTTTGACTTTGGTTAAGTTTTTCTTGCAATACTAACTCAGGAAATTTATGGGTCAGTATTTAAGCCAAGAGTAAATATATTCTATTTAATATTACTATGTACCAACCATGTAACATAACCTCATTTTTAAAGCTTTTGTGTACTGAGCAATAATCAGCAACTGGTATTGAAAAGATGCAGCTGAACTGGAGATTCAGTTACCTCCCAATGAGTCTTCCCTATCTTGGATTATTCAGTTAATAAATTAGGGTTAATAATTTAATGAAAATATATTTTAATGGAAGGGCTAAGTACCTGTTCTTACTTGCTGGAGGTAGTCAGCACCCAACTACCCAGAATTTACAGGTAACTGAGTTGCTATTTTCAGAAATTAGTGAAGTTACACTATGATCACTTTAAGTTGAGAAAGACTATTGCTAATCCCCTTACCTTTGGAAAAATGGAACTGTCCTCCAAAGTGGTTGGCTACTGAGCCACCTCAAATAATATGCTTTAGACCCAAATGGTAGAAACTTTGAAACAGGAGGCTCTTGCATGGGCCCATACTGGAAATCACTTGTTGGTATGACCAGAGACCATATAGGGGACCAGACCAACTTGCTATGTAGCTATCAAGCATGGGCTTTAATGATGGACAAAAAAATATCGTTGAAGACATTCAGAAGAATGTGAATGTCTAACAGAAAAGAGAAGATAATAAGGGAAAAAGAAACACAAACACCTAAGCCAGGAGGAATTGTTCAGGTGATTGATAATGGAAGAAAAAAAAGAAAGAAAGAAAAATAGAAGCAATTAGCAACATTTCAGAAAATGATATGGTGGCACACTATTGATGATTGGAAGGAAATCAATATTCACTATTATTTGGGAAACCACCTCACCAAAGAAAATGCTATTTATCTCAGTTTCGATGAATGTAAATCCATTCTGTTGAAGGAAATTAAGGCAAATTGTTAGAGTGGTGTGCTGAATTTTCTCATCTGTTAAAGTGGTAGAAGAAAAGAGGCAGATATGAGGGCTAGGATGCCATCTTTGGCCTCCAGAAGGAATCCAAGTTCAAATGCTGCAACTGAAGTTGAGTGGACTGATGGTGGTGAAAAAAAATATTTGGGCAAATAATTGATTATGGTTTCTAATGAAGTGAAAGCAAGAACTCAGATTGGTATGTGTGCATCTATGTTCATAGTAGCATTATTCACAGTGGCCAAATGGTGGAAATGACACAGGTATCCACTGACAGATAAATGGATAATCAAAATGTTGTGGCTAGGCGTGGTGGTTCTTCACTGTAATCCCATCCCTGCTTAAAAGCACAAGGGCAGTATCAGAGGGCTGCGATATGAAAGGTGAAGTGAGTCTGTGGTAGAAGTTATTAGGGTTTTGCTGAGACTAATTAGAGAGCAGGAAGGTTTTTTCTGTTTGTTTGTTTTTTAAATGCTTTATAGTCTCTTTAACTATAGCTGAATGCATAATTGAAATTGATAGATGTGATGAACAGACTCAAATGTCAGGCAAATTTATTCTCTACTCAATTTCAGTTGGTTATTTAAATGGGTACCTTTAGAATTGTCCAAACTCATTCTAATAGTAAATATTAAGCAGTACTAAATTAAGGAGGTCAAAAAATGTTTTGGCTTTATTGAAAAAATCAATGATGCAAGTACTCATATGCACCAGATTGCATTGAGAACCTGGTGGATTCTGGAGACTAGATGTTGACTAATGACTTGAACAAAGTACTTTCACTGATGGCTCTACCAAGGTAGATGTGGCTTTCCCTACTCAGGAAATCCAATAGCTCAAAAATGACTTCGATACTTTGAGATACTTGGCTGCTAAGCCCCATTAATAAGAAATAATCACAATGCCTTATGAAACTATTTGCATTTTGAAGGACACATATACTTCACCTGGGTGTCTCCTTATCTATTATACAGTAACTGACCAAAGACAAATAAGGTCCAAAATAACAATTATTACAGAAGGCTGGCTGCAGCTCAAGCACTACTATTAAAAACATATACTTTTCATAATGATGGACAATGTGAAACAAGTTTTGCTTCCCTTATTTGGCATCTGCATGTCTTTTGGCTCATTTATTAATTTAGTTGCTTGTTTTCCTATTGCTGAATTTTGAGATTTATTTATATATTCTGGATTTAAGTCTTTTATCAGATAGTTTACAAATATTTTCTTTACCAATGGATTTCTATTTTCAAACTCCTACTAGTTTTTTGAAGAGCAGAATGTTTTATTTTGATAAAGCCCAATTTATCAACCTGAGTTTTTATGGTTCATAATTTTGGTTTATTTATAAAAATTAATTGCCAAGCCCAAAGCCAGACAGATTTCCTCACATGCTTCCAAAAGTTTTATATTTTTATGTCTTGCATTCAGATATCTGACTAATTTTAATTTAATTTTCAGGTCTGAAATATGTATTTAGGTTATTTACTAATTGTAAATGGAAGTTCAATCTTTTTCAGTATCATTTGTTAAAAAGACTGCTTTTTTTTGGAATCAATTGCCTTTGCCTATTAGTCAATAACAGCTGAATATATTTTTGTAGGTCTATTTCTGGAACTTCTATTGTGAGCCATTTACCTATATGTGCCTATTATTTTGTCAATATCATCTTGTCTTGATTACTGTAGCTTTATATTAATTATTGAAACTGAACATTGTGAATCTGTCAATTGTTTGAAGATATATTTTGTCAATTCTATTTCATTTGCCTTTTGAACATATTTTAGAATCAGCTCATCAACATATGTAAAAAGATGTGAGATTGTTTTACTGGGGTAGTGATGTCACTAGATCAAATTGGGTAGAGTAGATCTCTTAACAATATTGAGTCTTCCAATCCATGAATGTAGTATGCTTCTCCATTTATTTAGGTATCTACTTAATTCTTTCAACAGTATTTTGTAGTTTTCACTGTAGAGATCCTGGGCATATTTTTGTTAGACTTAAACTTCTCTCTCTCTCTCCCCCAAGTTAATGTGCACATATGTACACTTAAATTTCAAAATCAAATTGTTCATAGTTCCATATAAAAGCATTATTGACTTTGTATATTGACATTTTATTGATGACCTTGCTAAATTCACTTATCAGTTCTAGAAATTCCTACTGGATTTTTTAGTATTTTCAATATAGATAACAATACCAAAGATTTCTGTGTTCTTTCTTGCCAGTCTGCATCCATTTTAGTTATTTTCTTGACTTATTATCTTGTCTAGGTTTTCCATCAAGATATTGAATAGAAATGGTGACATGGAATATCTGGCCTCCATCTCTAGTCATAAGGAGACAACATTTAGCCTCTTACTAATAGGTTAATGCCATCTGTAGATTTTCTTGTAGGCATAATATAAGTTAATAATTTTCCAACTATTGTTTCTAAATCAATGAGATGACAGTATTCGAGCATCTCTTTATAATTGTAAACTTTTCTATTCCTCTATTCATATCTATCAGTTTCTTCTACCTGTATTTGAAGTTGTATTTTGGGTGCATTTCCATTTAGTATTTTAATGTTTTCTTAAAATTTCTTTAACATTGTATATTAGCACTTTTTATTTGTGAATATATTCCTTGTTCAAAAATCTACTTTTTATAATATTAATATAGCTACTATAGCACTTGTGTGTGTAGTCGTATTTATGCCTGTATGATAGATTTCCCTTCACCCTTGTTTTGTTTTGTTTTTTTTTTCTATCTGGGATTTTAGAGATGGCATCTTTTTTTGTTGTATTTTAGGTTCTAGGGTACATGTGCAGATCATGCAGGGTTATTGCATAGGTACTTACATGGCAAGGTGGTTTGCTGCAACCATCCCCCTGTCACCTATATCTGGCATTTCTCCCCATGTTATCACTCCCCAACTTTTCCACCCCCCGCTGTCCCACCCTAGCCCCCCCAACAGACCCCAGTGTGTGATGTTCCCCTCCCTGTGTCCATGTGTTCTCATTGTTCAACACCTGCTTATGAGTGAGAACATGCAGTGTTTGATTTTATGTTCTTGTGTCAGTTTGCTGAGAATGATGATTTCCAGATTCATCCATGTCCCTACAAAGGACACGAACTCATCGTTTCTTATGGCTACATAGTATTGCATGGTGTATATGTGCCATATTTTCCTTGTCCAGTTTGTCATTGATGGGCATTTGGGTTGGTTCCAGGTCTTTGCTATTGTAAACAGTGCTGCAATGAACATATGTGTGCCTGTGTCCTTATAGTAGAACGATTTATAATCCTTTGGATATATACCCAGTAATGGGATTGCTGGGTCAAACGGAATTTCTATTTCTAGATCCTTGAGGAATCACTACACTGTCTTTCACAATGGTTGAACTGGTTTACACTCCCACCAACAGTGTAGAAGTGTTCCTATTTCTCCACATCCTCTCCAGCATCTGTTGTCTCTAGATTTTTTAATGATCGCCATTCTAACTGGCATAAGGTGGTATCTCAATGTAGTTTTGATTTGCATTTCTCTAATGACCAGTGATGATGAGCATTTTTTCATATGTTTCCTGGCCTCATATATGTCTTATTTTGAAAAGTGTCTGTTCACATCCTTCACCCACTTTTGAATGGGGTTATTTGTTTTTTTCTTGTGAATCTGTTTTAGTTCTTTGTAGATTCTGGATATTAGCCCTTTTCAGATGGGTAGCTTGCAAAATTTTTTTCCCATTCTGTTGGTTGCTAGTCCACTGTAATGATTGTTTCTTTGGCTGTACAGAAGTTCTGGAGTTTAATTAAATCCCATTTGTCTATTTTGGCTTTTGTTGCCAATGGTTTTGGTGTTTAATCATGAAGTCCTTGCCTATGCCTATGTCCTGAATGGTTTTGCCTAGGCTTTCTTCTAGTGTTTTTATGGTGTTAGGTCTTATGTTTAAGTCTTTAGTTAATCCATCTGGAGTTAATTTTAGTGTAAGGTGTCAGGAAGGGGTCCAGTTTCTGCTTTCTGCACATGGCTAGCCAGTTTTCCCAATACCATTTATTAAACATGGAATCCTTTCCCCATTGCTTGTTTTTGTGAGGTTTGTCAGAGATCTGATGGTTGTAGATGTGTGGGGTTACCTCTGAGGCCTCTGTTCTGTTCCATTGATTTATAGCTCTGATTTGGTGCAAGTATCATGATGTTTTGGTTACTGTAGACTTGTAGTATAGTTTGAAGTCAGGTAGCATGATGCCTCTCGCTTTGTTCTTTTTGCTTAGGATTGTCTTGACTATACAGGCTCTCTTTTGGTTCCATATGAAGTTCAAGGTGTTTTTTTCCAATTCTGTGAAGAAGATCATTGGTAGCTTGATGGGGATAGCATTGAATCTGTAAATTACTTTGGGCAGTATGGCCATTTTCACAATATTGATTCTTCCTAAGTATGAGCATGGAATGTTTTTCTATCTGTTTGTGTCTTGTAGGTTTCCTATGCATGATCTAGTTGACTTAAAAATCTCTAATCTATCAGGTTGTTTTCTATTTGTTTCATTTGCCTTTTCTTTCTTTTTTTTCATAATCATTATTCTTTTAATTAATTTATGCCTTCATGTATACGGAGTATTTCTTATGGGCAAATTATAGATGGCTCTTATTTTTTAATTCCATCTTCAGTCTCTGCCTTCTAACTGGGTACATAAACCATTTAAAACTAATGTAATTATTGACAAGGTTAGGATTACATGTATTGTCTTCACCATGTATTTTCCCATTTGTTCCCATTTTCCTCTTTTGCTGCTTTCTTTTCTTATTTGATACTCTATTGTTGTGAATTCTAGGTGCCCTGTGCTCTCCAGACCTTGAGTCAGAGAGTCTGCTGAGCAGTCATCGAGGGTCCCCTTCCCTGAATCATGGCATGGAACTCTTTTAAGGTGGGAAAAATTTAGGGTTCACCTTGTTTTTCATTTCTCAGAGTTGTTTTCTATTGCTTTTATAGCTAGTGCCTTAAAAATTGTTTTTTCTTGTAATCTTTTTGTTGCTGTTGAAATTCAATCCTTTTTATAACATCTTGGCTATATGCAGAACTATCTACCTTGATTCTAAGAGCTTAGTCACCTGTCAATTTTAGAATGACAAATGACAAAACCCTTTCTCCATCAGTCAGACTCATATATCTACCTGCCTACTTAATATCTCCAATTGAATGCCCAAAAATTTTCAAATTCAACAGGTGACTTTGATTCCCAATCTCATTTTCTTTTATACATTTTTTTTTTTATTATACTTTAAGTTCTGGGCTACATGTGCAGATCTTGCAGGATTGTTACATAGGTATACATATGCCATGGTGGTTTGCTACCTCCATCACCCCATCACCTACATTAGGTATTCCTTTTCTTTAATTCGACCCTTCCACATCTTAGTCGATGGCAATTTCATTCTTATAGTTGTTCCAGTCAAAACTTAAACATTATTCTTGACACCTTTCTTTCCCTTATATATCACCACATCTGTTGGAAAATCATGCTGTTCTGCCTTCAAAATCTATCAAGAGTGTAACTACTTTCCTTTTGTTCGTGCCATTACCAACTCCTCTGGATTACACTGAGGGTGTCTTACCTGTCTCCCCACTTAAGTTCTTGAACTCCAAAAATATGTTCTCAACATACTAGCCAAGGAACCCTTTACACTAAACTCAGTAGAATAGTATATTGATGACTCAGAATAGTGGCTCTTGAGAAATTATCCATGGTTGTAAAGTTGTGTATAAAATAATAAGATTCATGAATTTGAATTTCAGAGGGAGTCAACAGATAAGATGAATATTAGGCAACATTTAAGTAATATTGGGGTATTTTCCAGAATTGATAAAAGTCATATGATTAGCTGCATAAATAAAATCACTAGGTAAGAAAAAATAAGTCGAAAAATATTATATTTAAATAGTAGAAAGGCAACTACAGGGGTAAAAATCTTAAAATAAATACATTTAAAATGAATGACCACAAAGGAAATTGTTCAGTGAATTCCTTCTAGTTAACAGGAATCTGTAGAAATAGACTGCTATTCTCAAAATGCTGAGAGAAAAAATATATCACACATTCATTTGCTTGAACACATATATAATGAGCACAATATATTCATTGTAATTTTTTTTCTTGCCATTACCAGAAACATTTAATTTGGAAGAGCTAAGAATGAAAATCAATGAAAGAGAGAGAGAGTGAGAGAGGGCTAGAGCACTGTGGACTTGCATAGAATCTCTCTGTTCTCTGCATTTATACAGGGTACTAATGGCTTAATACCTAACAATCTACCATGTGGATACTGAACACAGAAAGGCAATTTACTCCCTGTATGCGGCTAACAAATGCAGGCTGCCAAGTTTGTAAGAATTTCCATTCTTTCTGCAGGTTATGTCAAAGTGCACAGTATCAGAGCTTGTGATAATCACTGTGCCCTGTTGAATTTCACCACAGACATACAAAACCAGGGCTTCTTTTATTATGCCAGGTTCTAGGCATTGCTACTGGTTGATAAATAGCTCAATGATGTACCAATTTTTTTTACCACCACCATTTTTATAAAAATTGTTGAGCTTCATAGTTATGAATGAGACAACTTTCAATTTTCTTCACTAAAAAATGAAAATCCTGCTTACATTAAGCCATTTTGGTAAAAAACTGAAAATAGAAAATCACACACATCCTGGCTTAGCTCAACAACTTGCTGTTGTGATATTGTCATAGTTAATGCTATCAAGGCTCTTAAAGTTATTTTGTTCTGCATTAAATCCATGAATCTTTTTTGTTCCTCGATGCTAAAGTGTAATTAACATTTTGCCCTTTCATAATTTATCTGATCTCATATTTTGGCAAGTATTTTAAATTCATTATATAGTATACATATAATTATAAATAAAGTATTATATAATTATATAAACAAATGATGTGTTATGCAATTATATACATAAATTATTAAAATAATTATATAATTTACCATTGTTGGTCATGAGACCAGGTGATATGCTCTGCCATTTCTATTTGAATTTTAGGAAAGATACAGTAAGAAAGTTTATTTATTTGGGCTGGTGAGTGAGATAGTGGTGACGACTGATTTTTAAAAAATTCCTTCTGGCAGTCATATACAATTTGTTACTGACAGATTGAACTAAGTCTCCTGAGGGATGGGACTTCTTGGTAATTAAAACATGTTTTCAGGTCTGTTAAAGTCCTCCTCTTTCCCCATCTTCTCCATCCCATTCCTGTATTTTTGACTATATAATATCTTGCCTCCAAAGTTTTAAACAATGAAGAATCTGAAAGTGTATAGGAAAATTTTTTTTCTAATATGCATTTGAGAAGGAGCAGAAGGGTCTTGTGACTTTCCCAAATGACCAATGATTCTCACAGCGTAAATAAACATTATCCCTTCCTATCATTGCAAACACACCAAGGTTCTGATACACAAATCCTTCCATGCTTGTCTGAAAATTAGCTATTGCAATTTAGACCTGGGAGAGTCCATTTCCCTTCTGATTCAATCCACTTAGGTAGTGCAATAAAGGAGATTGGACAGCCCATATTTCAGCACTGATTATACTTCCACTGACGAAATGAAATTGGTTTGTTCTCACCAGGGCTTCTGCATTCTGCAACATAATAAAAAGTTACCTTAACTGACAAGATGGTATGGGCTTTCAGTGTTTGATGGACCAATTATTTGTTGAATTCAATCATGTTTGATTACTGAGCAATTCTAAGGCAATTCTATTGAATTTTATCTTACTCTTTAAAGATATAGATATAAATTATATGATGTAGATACAGATGTAGATACACATAGACATATATAATATAAATTACATACATACATGCAGACTTTTAAATCTGTTAATAAGTTAATTTTTAAATAATAAGTTAAATGTTAAATAATAAGTCTATTTAAGGTCACATACTGGTACTATGTTTACCTCTTCTTCTTGTTTAAAATTACTTTTCCTAGAGGCCATCTGAAATAAATCCTAGAAAAATTCCAATTATTATTTCAAAAATGTAGAAAACATCTCCGTCTACCAAAATGCACACATTCTGCAGACTTCTGCATGAACTATTCAGTTCATCTTTTTCCCATAAAGTATCCGTTCAAGTGTATACAATAAACGTACAGTGAATATTTTATATACAATGACTTACATTGAATGCCTTAAGAATTTTTTTAAATAAGTAAGCTATAGCTTCATATTTCAGAGTTTAAGTTGTAACATAAGTGACTAAACACAAAGCAAAATGTGAAAAACTCAGAAGATGTTCAGTCTATTTATTCACAAGTGAGCAAAGAAAAGAACAATGTCACACCTTTTGCAGAGTAGTTATGAAAGAGTCCATAGAGGAAGTGTAATGCAGATGAACTTTTAGATGTGGTCAATGCTAGCTATTATTATTACTTTTATTATTATTACTATTACAGTAGAGACCCACAACAGTACAGAATTTGTCATGAGACTGGAGAACAGATTGAGCAGAAACATTTTAGGAGGGTTGAGGCAATTTACTGAGTCCCTAGGCCATTTGGATTATATATAGCATATACATAAATATGCAGGGGGAAAGAGGTAGAAGAAGCTGAAAACATGACATAGAAAATAATTAATATTTTGTAGGTCTAGCTAAGCATTATGAACTCTTAATGATTCATAAACTAAGGAGCTAAATTATCAAAGTAGTGCATTGGGAGGTTTTAACAGTGGTGTGTAAGGCAGATTCCAGTAGGAAAGCTAAAACTGGAGAGACCAATATAGAAGTCACTCTTAACAGTTCAAAGTTGATGGTCTTCATGGTAAGAAGACATACGCTGCCTCCTGCCCATTCCTTCAGCCTCATTTCTTTCTCCTGTCCCTCCATTCCCTATAATGAATGCAAACCTTCTTCCAGTCCTCACACTGTTTGTGCTGCCTCGTGTATCCAGGCCTTTGCGTGTTCACACCTGAGACCAGACACAGGTGAACTCATCTGTCTGTTTCCAGAAGACTTTGCTAACTCCTGGAAGCTCATCAAAAGCCGAGCCACATGCCAGGTGCAGTGGCTCACACCTGCAGTTCCAGCATTTTTGGACACTGAGGTGAGAGGATTGCTTGAGCCCACGAGTTCGAGACCAGGTGGACAACAAAGCAAAACTACATCTCTACAAAAAGTACAAAACTTAGCAGTGTGTGGTGGTTTGATCCATAGTTCAGGGACTTGGGAGGCTGAAGAGGGAGGATCACTTTAGTCCAGGAGGTTGAGGCTGCAATGAGCTGTGATTGTGCCACTGCATTTCAGCCTAGGCAACAAAGTGAGACCATGTCTTAAAAAAAAAAGCTGTAGTATTTCAATAGTATTTGGGCCCCTCAATAGAGAACCCACCACTGATTACAAATTCAACATTTCATTTTAAATGAAATAAAAGACCTTGAATGAATGAGATTTGAGAGATATCCTGGTGTTGGTCTCTCAGTAGATCATGAGAAAAGATACCCATTGAGTAGGCAGAAATGCAGCCCTAGATTTCAAATAAACTGAGGGTAAAATTAAGGCAATGTCCTTACAGAGGAGTGATTCAAAGCTGCGTGAGGGCATGGGCTAGGCAAGAGAAAGAGTGTACACACTGAGGAATCATGCCATGTGCTAATGGTTTATGTTCTCGGATTTTCAATCATCAAGCTTATATCTATAATTTATTCAAAATTTGTGTGTAAGCTTCTTTGTATCCTTCTTAAATTATACATTTTCTCAAGGTACTGTGTGAAAGCAGCTACTATGGTGCAAACACTTAAGAACTCCTCCCCTGAGGAGAGTATCACCCTGCTGTGTCTCTGTCACCGGAAGTCTGTTTAATCAACTCTAAAATATTCCTATCTGTGATTACTTGTGAAGTTAAAAAGTCAATTCATTTGGCACAGTTAGTCCATCTTTTACTTTCTTTTCATTATTCAGCATTAGAAAAATTACTTCTGGTTGCCAAAGCCTTCATTCAGAATTGGTATCTTGATCAAGTTGATCCTACCAGCAGCATCATCACAGCTATCAGTCATTGGTATTTCCGCAACAATGTGCCTGTTGGAAATATGTTACAAGCAGGATTTAATACTATGCTCCAGAGTAGTATTGCTACGCCCTAGAGACACAGAATAGCTGCTATTTTAAATTAAGAAAGATTGTAGGAAATGAAAAATGAAAACAAAGACAGTACAATTCCTATAAAAGGTTTGTTACAGGCAGTATGGTTACTTAACTATATTTTTTGTGTGAAACCTAAGTACCATTTTGTAAATCATGTAAAGACAGCTTTCAGGATTAACTTCAGTTTCCACAAGGAAATTTGCTAAATTTAATAAAGGTTTGCAGAAGCATCCACAACCTGGGAATCACACTTAAATTTTTTGAAAAGTTTCAGAAATTATATTCTAAAGTTGGAAGATATTTTATAAAAATGCCTAAAAATGATGAAAGCATGAATACCTCCATTTAAGAGATTTCAATATAACTACACGATCTTGACTATAATGTTTTCATTAAGTGGGCATATATTTTGAAGATTCATGTTAAATTGACCTTATTGCAATGCAATCTGTCAGCTCTCACTAGTGTAGCAAATTGAGATAATTTTCCTGTGTTTCAGTTTAACAGATTTCAGATTCCTGTAGCTCCTGTTAACAGGACAGTGACTCTGGGAAGCAGCTGGTAGGAGAGAAGGAGGTTGCTTTACCATTTGGTGAGAAAAAAAGCCATGTGGCTTTTAAATTCATTACAATCCATTTAAAAAGTAACAATGGAAGGAAATTACATTCCTGAGTGAAAAATAAGGTGGTATATAATTATATGCACAAGAAACATCTCATATTCTTTCATTCATTCTTTCCACCAAGTATTGAGTGCCAAAATTTCAAGTTTGTACCAGTGTAAACAGACAAGAAGAAACATTAAAAGCGTTAAGAGGATAGTGACTAAAAGAGTAATAAAATTTAGAGTAAATAGCAAAATATTTTGTTTGTTTTTGTAAATAGGGTATTTGTTACGGTTATGAAGAAAGAAAATGAAAATTGGATTAAAGGAAAAGGCATTTCATTTGGGAATCACTGCATATGCAAAATATTGGGAGTAGAAATGACCCAGTTTTGCATAAAATCAACATTAGTTTTTAGTATTTACAAAAGCAGGTTTATGTTATTCAAATGAGTTTATATTCTTAAGTATTTCAGTGATTATTCACATTGGAATTTTTCTTCTTGGCAAAGAACAAAAAAATTACATGGGGAGGTTTGCTTTTCACATTTTTGAATAAATTCTCTATTGAAACATGCATGTCACATTGTGAGTGTTATAAGAAAGCCTCCACTAGATGCTAATGATCTTCCATAAATATTCTGCAAAGCCCTAGTATGTGAATCACTTAGGGGGAATTTCTTTTTTAAAAAAATATATTTATTATACTTTAAGTTCTGGGGTACATGTGCAGATTGCGTAGGTTTGTTACAAAGGTATACATGTGCCATGGTGGTAGTTTGCTGCATCCATCGCCCTGTCATCTACATTAGGTATTTATCCTAATGCTATTCCTCTCTAACTTCCCCATCCTCTGCTGTTCCTCCCCTAGCCCCACACCCACCAGGTCCCAGTGTGTGATGTTCCCCTCCCTGTGTCCATGTGTTCTCATTGTTCAACATCCATTTATGAGTGAGAACATGTGGTGTTTGGTTTTCTGTTCTTGTGTCAGTTTGCTGAGAATGATGGTTTCCAGATTCATCCATGTCCCTACAAAAGACATGAACTCATTGTTTTTTATGGCTGCATAGTATCCCATGGTGTGTATGTGCCACATTTTCTTTATCCAGTCTATCATTAGTCAACATTTGGGTTGGTTCCAAGTCTTTGCTGTTGTGAAGAGTGCCACAATAAACATACGTGAGCTTTTTTTCATGTTTGTTGGCTGCATAAATGTCTTCTTTTGAAAAGTGCCTGTTCATATACTTTGACAACTTTTTGATGGAGTTTTTTTTCTTGTAAATTTGTTTAAGTTATCCAACTTAACAAATTAGCCCTTTGTAGAATTGGTAGATTGAAATTTTTTTTTCCAATTCTATTGGTTGGCACTTCACTCTAATGATATTTTGTTTAGCTGTGCAGAGGCTCCTTAAGTTTAATTAGATCCCATTTATCTATTTTGGCTTTTGTTGCCATTGCTTTTGGTGTTTTAGTCATGAAGTCCTTGCCCATACCTATGTCCTGAATGGTATTGCCTAGGTTTTCTTCTAGAGTTTTTATGGTGTTAGACCTCATGTTTAAATCTTTAATTCATCTAGAGTTAATTTTTGTAGAGGTGTAAGGAAGGGATCCAGTTTCAGCTTTCTGCATATGGCTAGCCAGTTTTCCCAACACCATTTATTAAGTAGGGAATCCTTTCCCCATTGCTTGTTTTTGTCAGGTTTGTCAAAGATCAGATGGTTGTAGTTGTGTGGCATTCTTTCTGAGGTCTCTGTTCTGTTCCATTGGTCTATATCTCTGTTTTGGTACTAGTACCATGCTGTCACCACTCCTATTCAACATAGTATTGGAAGTTCTGGCTAGGGCCATCAGGCAAGAGACAGAAATAAAGGGCATTCAAATAGGAAAAGAGGATGTCACCCTGTTTGCAGGTGGCATGATTGTATATTTAGAAAACCCCATCATCTCAGCCCAAAATCTCCTTAAGCTGATAAACAACTTCAGCAAAGTCTCAGAGTACAAAATCAATGTGCAAAAATTGTAAGCATTCCCATACACCAATAATAGACAAACAGAGAGCCAAATCATGAGTGAATTCCCATTCACAATTGCTACAAAGAGAATAAAATACCTAGGAATACAATTAACAAGGGATATGAAGGACCTCTTCAAGGAAAACTACAAACCAATGCTCAAGGAAATAAGAGAGGACACAAACAGATGGAAAAACATTCCATGCTCATGGTTAGGAAGAATCAATATTGTGAAAATGGCCATACTGCCCAAATTAATTTATATATTCAATGCTCTCCCCATCAAACTTCCTTCACAGAATTGGAAAAAAACACCTTAAACTTCATATGGAACCAAAACAAAAAAATGCCCGCGTAGACAAGACAATCCTAAACAACAACAACAACAACAACAACAAAAGCTAGAGGCATCACACTACCTGATTTAGGAGGAATTTCTAGTAGAAATTAAGAGTAGGAGCATTGTGACAAGAAAAATTTAGAATGGGAAAAAACAAACTAATGAAAAGAAAGCAAAAGGAAGCAGATGACTTTGCACCTGTGTGTCAGAGCTGACCCATAACTAAGGATTAGTTCTTTATTTCTCATGAATAGATAGTAAAATTCCCACCTACTTAATTCCCATGCTATAAATATGGACAAATGACTACTGACATAATAGTGGTCATTATTACTAATACTGACTTAGTAGTCTAATTATTATTAACATTGATTTAAACAACTTAGTTATTGACAATCTGGTTTAGTAATGAGTGAAAAAAATTAAATGCGATATCAAGTTAGTTTTAGATTAGTCAAATTATCTAAAATATGAAGTGCTATAAAATTAGGTATATGTAATTTCATTACAGTGATAATTTCAATGACAGAAATATAATTTCACCTGTTTTGAAGTCCTCATAGATTTCATTGTGGTCAAACACGCTCTATTTAGGGATACAAGCATACAGGCACACATAGATATAGGTATAGATATAGATTGATTTATATATATTTATATATATTATGTTTTGTAGCTGCTAAGTCTGTGGACATTTAGCTGGTTTACAGTATACAGGCTTTGGGGCTAATCTAAGTAAAAATTAGAAAAAAGTATTATATCTGTAATGTAAGCTTGGCAAATGTTTATATTAACATAAAATACAGTCTATACAGAGGTTAAAACATATTTACTTCCAAAGCATACATATTCTTTTTTTTTATCTTGCAGATGTGGTTGATATTTTGTGGACCTTCACATTAGTTTTTGCTTTTTTATTTGAGTACCTTTCATATGAGCATATAATTTCCAGTTCCTAAGCCTGATGATTCCATATTATTTTATATCTGTCATCATATGTAGAAACACATCTCCTGTCTGCTGTTGACATTTTAATTTAGACCCTTGTCCCGACCCATCACTTTTTGATTAGGCAGCAAAGCCCTAGAGGTGTCATGACCTTGTGTAGTGTAAGCTGAGGGTGGAGCCGGGCCTGGGACCAGGACTCTTCCTCCTGAGTCCCGAACTCTCCCTTCAGCATTGCACAGGCCCTTGCTTCATAGCTTTGTCAAGAAGGTCACATTTTTCTGGTTGCTTTCTCTAGACTATATTGGTCTTGTTACTACTGCTCTAGGCATGAGGCTGCTTTGTGTACAGTTTGGCCCCTTGAGAAATAAAAATACTCTACAGAGAGCCTGCCCAATGCTTCATAATTTTTCTTTTTTTCTCCTTAATAGGGACAACTATCTCCTGGTTCTCAAAATAAAAGAAAAAATAGAAGAATGTCCCTGCTAAATGTCCTAGTGCATCTTTCTCCACAAAATGCAAAGAAAATCAAACACAAAAAACCAAATCTGAGCAAAATATTATCTCATTCTATAATGTGAAAGAGGTAGTCACCAGTTTAAGATGCACGGTTTGGAAAATTGAAGCATCTGAGAAGAAATGATAGAATCTTTCCACTGCTTCAGCAATCAGGGCCACTCGATCATAAGCTCAGCACACATAGGCCATTTGTTATGATAGTTGCAATGTCTCTTTCTCAGCATTCTACATTGTGTATTACCTTGGGAACAAACTAGAAAAGATGACAGCCACCAAGTCATTTATATGTGTAGAGAGCTCATAGGAGTTACCCTTCCATGAGTGGGTCTTCAGAATGATTGCATGATGGTAATGAGGGGAGGAAGAGGAGGAGTCAGGAGAGAAAAGAGAAGAAGAAAAGAAGAGGGCATGCCTGTGTTCCCAGCATTTTGGGAGGCCAAGGAAGGAAGGTCACTTGAAGCCAGGTGTTCAATATCAGCCTGGGAAACATAGCAAGACCCTGTCTCTGCAAACAAAATATTAAATTAAATTAGCCAGCCATTGTGGTGCATGACTGTGGTCCCAGCTACTGGAGAGGCTGAGGTGGGAAAATTGCTTGAGCCAGGAGGTCGAGACTGTATGAGCTAGGATTGCACCACTGCACTCCAGCCTGGGTGACAGAGTAAGACCCTGTATCAAAAAAAAAAAAAAAAAAAAAATGAGGAGAGGGATTAAGAACAAAGAAGAAGAGTGGTAGGATGAAGATGAGGATGAGGGGAGAGGAATGAAGAGGAAGAAAAAGGAAGAGAAGTGGGAGGAGGGAAAGAGGAAGGGAAATGTTTATGAGTGCTGAATCTGTGCCAAGCTTTACCTACAGCAACTCCACTACTCCTCACTGCAATATGAAGTGAGAAGTGGTTACTGCAAAAATCTTAGAGATAACCTAGATGTATGCTGGGATTTCCAGTTCAATATGAAAAACAGACTTAGTGATTCCAAGATAGCCTCTTTCTGTTCATTACCGTATACTCAAATCTTCTAAATGTACAGAATCCAACATAAATTGCTGATTCCTTTGAGTTTTCTCCGTGTCTGTGACTAATTTATTTAATAGTTTGACAAACATCCTGGCTGATCTTTATGTTGACCAATATAATGATTCCAGGCATCATTAGCATCCCTTGCAGATGCTTTGAAAACCCATGTTACCTTGAGAGCTTTCAAAATCGTTTTACTGTAGCTGATGACAAGGCCAAACAAGAAATTAAACATAATTCATTAAAATAATCTCAATACATATTTAAGGTTTAATATAGATTTTGATCTATTCCAACTGGATTTTTTCCAGAATATTTTAAATTTGCATGTTTCAAAAACATCAGTTATTCCAAATAAATTAGGATTCTAAATATACTGTAGTCAAAATTATTTTTGATCTAGCATCAGTACTTTTCAATAACAACTCATATTTGGTGATTCAAAAAGATGTTGTAATTTATTCTAGCCTAATTTAGGATGGAGATATGAAAAATAAACCAATAGTTGTATTTCAAATGCCACCTTCTTTATGAAGTCTTGCCAGACTGCCTTATCTACTGATTTACAAAAAAATTCATTAGGGAGCTCCAACTGACATACAGGAAGCTGTGCATACTTAATGTGTACAACTTGATGAGTTTGGAGGTAAGTATATAACCACAAAACAATCATGAAAATCAATGCCATAAATACATCTATCACCTCCAAAATTTCTTCCCTCCCTCTTTACTTACTATTTATTATTATTATTATTACTTTGTGATAAGAACAGCTAGCACAAGACCTTTGTAGCTTTTGTGAATTGTGCCATACGGTATTTCTAACTATAGGCACCATGATGTACAGTGGATCCCCAGGATTTATCCATCCTTATAACTTTGCATTTTTTTTGACAAATATCTCTCCATTTTCCCCTTCACCCAGCCCCTGGCAACCACTGTTCTACTTCCACATTCTATGAGTTTGACTATTTTAGATTCCCCATCTATGTAGTATGATTCAGTATTTACCTGTGTCTGGCTTATTTCATCATTCTCCAGGTTTATCAATGTTGTTGCAAATGGCAAGATTTCTATCTTTTTAAAGGCTGAAGAATATTCCACACTGTAAATACTACATTTGCTTTATCCATGTTTTCATTGATGGCTATTTAAGTCATTTCTGTATCTTGTCTCTTGTGATTAATGCCTCCATGAGCATTGAAGTGTAGATCTCTTCGAAATCCTGATTTTAATTCCTTTGGAACCATATCCAAGGTTAAAATTGCTGATTCTTAAGATAGCTCTATTTTTAAGTTTTTGAGAAATCTCCAAACTGTTTTCTGTAGTGTCTGCATCATTTTACATCAACAGTGAACAAGTGTCTCTTTTTCTCCTCATCCTCACCAACACTCATTTTTGCTTTTATGGTAGTAACCATTCTAACAGATGTGAAGTGACATCTTATTTAAAGTTGAACGCCTTCCCCCACCCACAACCCAGAAATTCATGTCTCCACCTGCGTTTTATTTTTCTTCATATAATGTATCACTGCCTTATGTATTATGTATATTGTGTATGTGTCGATTGATTCCTGAGAATATAAAGTGATCTAAACCAGATATTTTCAAAGAGAAATTACCTTAGCTGAGTAAGATTTCATCGTAATAAAGAGCAGAAAAAGAAAATGGCTCAAAGGAGGGAAGCCCATGTGCAAACACCTGTAAATATGCAGTTCAGATAGTTGCCATTATTGAAGAATGACCCAAGTAAGACATTTATTGGGCAATGGGTTAACTTGATTCTTTTGGTTTTGGGCTGAAGGTATAATCATTTGGGTTATCTTTTTTTATACTTTGTGTTAAATAATAAACTCATTTTAAACAATTGAGCCATTTTTTTTGTGTGTCTTTAAAGTAATCCTTCATCCCACTATTCAATACTAAAATCATTAACTATACATAGTTAAATTAAAAATGCCCCATTTTGTATTCATTCATATACTTGCTGTTTGTATTAACACAATAATGAACTGTGAAATAGATTTGCGTGCAACACTAATATGGTGCCTATTGCTCTGAAAAGACTCAAGTTCAGGTTTCCTAAGTTATCACCTGGTGGGAAGAGTCCATTCTGACACTGCTTTTCTCTACTTACACTAATTCATGTTTTAACCTAACAAAATTTGCTACTAATTTGGTGAACTTCATTCTTTTCTATTTAACTTCTAACAAACTGCTGTTGCCATCATGTCACATATACCCTACTCTATAATTATCTAAGTTAGAGTAATGACACTGGGAGTAGAGAGAGTTTGCAGATATAAACTGGTCACTTGATTAAATGCAGACCTGTAAGAAAAGGAATAATTTAAAAATGAATTCTGGATTTTCCCTGTAAGTTACAGGGAAAAACTGGAATTGACTTACCTAGGAAATTTGGAAGAGAGTTGGGTTGAGAAAAGGAGGCTCTGGAGTGTCTTTGCCACTAGGCATTTGGGTAGAAACGTAAAAAAGAAATCTAGAGACAGGAATAGTTAGCATACACGTGATAATAGGAGCTATGAGCTGAAACGGAAGGTCCCATTGTGAATGCTGAGTTCAGTGTAATTAGTCAATTTCATGATCTGTTTCCCCACTTCCCTTCTGTATTTAACACCTCCTCTATCACTTATCATGCACAGTGGTTTTATTGTGTAGGCTGGGACTCCAGCACTGTGTCTAGCAATACCAGGTATCAATACCATTCCTGATCACAATGAATAAAACATAAGATATAATGTTTTCTCTGAAGTTTTTTTTTTGTATTTTTTTTTTCAGGTAGCTTTTATCAAGTGGAGTGATTTCCCTAAATTTTCAACTTATCTGAACATTTCTCTGTGATTGCAGGAGTTGAATATTACCAAATGAGGGATTTGAAGCTGTTGAAGATAAATATATACTTTTTTCTTCAGCCACTAATAATGTCAGTTATATAAATAGATCTTCTGATGTTAAACTACCCTGAATTTTCATATCATTCTAATGCACATCTTTTAAAAAAGTTTGAATTCAATATAAATTTTATCATATAATATTTTATTAATGCTTTTAAATACATCTTTATTTGTATTCTGCCATCTGATTTTGAAATTAAGTATCTATCATCTTCCTAAAATTCACTGGGCAAATATCTCTGATTATTTTTCTGGAACAACTTATAAAAGATAGGTATTGCCTGTCTCTTAGAAGTTTGATAGAGCATACTTGTAAAATTACCCAGAGTTGAGTTGTTTTGAGGAAGTTCTCTATCTTTTGATTGTTAGTCTTTCCAAACTTATTTTTATAAATATATTCTATTCTATAAATTTTTGAATTCATTCATATTTATTGATGTATTAATTATTATAAAATATTCTCATGATTTTATTAATTGCCATTGTGTCGGAATTCATCTAAATCTATTCTGTATCATACTTATGTGTGATTTGTCTTTTCTAGTTAGTCTTGGCACAGATTATTCTGTTTCATTGTCTTTCTCAAAGGTGCTCCTTTTGCCTTTGTTAATCTTTTCTGTGTTGTCTCTTGTTTGTCTCTGATTCACTGATTATTGTCCTCATCTTTCTTATTTATCCTGGTCTCTTAAAGCAGTGTCCAGCACATGGTAACTACTAAATGCACATTAGCTAATATTGTTACTGATTGATACCCTTTTCTTTAGTCTCAGACCTTCAAATAATCAATGTTAAGAGTGTAGAATGCATTGTCACATGATCTTACTCATGATCATGCGTAGAGTAAGTACAAATATGCATGCACAGAGAGTGTTTTGTTTTCTGTAAAAATAGATTATGTTCAATATCACTTTTTAGCATCTTGTTTGCGTTTTTTTGCTGGGGCTTGATCATATACTATTAATGACCTCTTGGAATACACATTTATATCAAATATGCTTTATTTTAATAGACACATGGGTCTTTTTGAATGGATATGTTATAATTTATTCAAACTTTACCTCTTCTCAATCAATCTGCCTATTTCTGAGGTGGGATTTCTGAGGTGGGGTGTGTGTGTGTGTGTGTGTGTGTGTGTGTGTGATTTATATATATATTTTTTGCCACTACATGTAAGGTTGAATAAAATTCCTCATATTTGGTCTATTACTTCAGTAGAAAGAAATTATCCAAAATAGTAATATTTCTAGTTCAAAAGATGTGTGCATTATAAATGCTAATATACACTGTTATATTCCTTTTTAAAAGTTGTAGTTGTTTTTGCTCCTGAAAGCAACTTGTCAGAGGCCACTTTTCCTCCAAGTATAGTGTTGTGGTTAAAAATACGCTAAAGTGGCCGGGCACGGTGAATCACACCTATAAACCCAGCATTTTGGGAGGCCAAGGCAGACGGATCACCTGAGATTAGGAGTCTGATACCAGCTTAGTCAACATGGTAAAATCCATCTCTACTAAAAATGCAAAAACTAGCCAGGCATGGTGGCAGGCACCTGTAATCCCAGCTACTCAGAGGCTGAGATAGGATAATCACTTGAACCCAGGAGGTGGAGGTTGCAGTGAGCTAAGATCGTGCCATTGCACTCCAGCCTGGGGAACAACAGTGAAACTTTGTCTCAAAAAACAACAACAACAAAACACTAGAGTGTTTCCTGGTCAAGTTTTTCAAACTCTGTATCTCAATTGTCTCATCTGAGAAGTGGGAATGTAAAGTACCACATCCTCAGAATGTTATGAGAACGAATGTGGTAATACTGGTCAAGTGTTTAATTCATGTCTGGCATAAGTTTAACAGCACAGCTGAGATTGTTAAATCAATTCAAAACCACAAATTCATATATGTAGCCATCTAATTGCTGTTTTACTATGTATTACTGAAGAACTAGGGGATTGAGACATTTACCAAATTGAGAGATGTCAGTATTGCTGCTTCTTATTTTATTCTTAAACTCATTAATAGGTAGCAGCTGTTCTGACTCATTAACATTAAATGATGATTCCATTTCCATTCTTCTAAGAGTTATATCATTATACTTGTTTTATCAATTGTGGTTTGTGACTTTTAAGCAATACTAATTCTTTGTTGTATGTAATAGCTGTGTCGTTCAGTAATTTTGAGTGTTTGTTTCTGATAAATCCAATAAAGATACGACAATTTAACTTCAACAGTTTGACTCCATATTCAAATAATGAGGACAGTCACAGTTCTTTCTAATCCATTACTGAGACAGGGTCTTTACCTGTTTTGTTCACTGAGATAGTCTAAGTGCCTGAAAGAGTGCTTACACACAGTAGATACTAAATGACTGTTTACTAAATGAGCATAAATTTGTACATTGGGATTTTCTCTCGTTTCCAAAGTAACTATTCCAATTAATTTAAAAAATGAGGAATTAAACGACAAGTTCTAAAACAAATCATACTTCTAAACTCATTGGCGTAGGCAATTTTTCTGTTTGTTCATATTGTTGCACGCAGACCTGCTGGTATTTGAGGTCTGAGTGCTGGCCCTGGCCCAGGCCACTCTTGGCAAGGGATCCTTCCAACCCCTGCAGGTATCTTGGTCTCAGCCGCTGCTTTTGTTTGCTTCTTTCTGTTTATTTTAATTACCTCGGCTTCTGCATTTGCCAGTAAAAGTATATAAAAAAGGCAACACAAAGCATATTATGCAATGTGATGAGGTCAAGGATTGGTTGGATATATGAAGATCATTGAACACGAAAATAAATCTAAGCGGCTGGTTTTGTGTTCTGACTCAATAGGTTAAAACTCTTAAAAATTTTTAAACCGCATTACACTTTGGATAAAATGCTTAACTTTCAAAGATAGAAAGCAATAGATATTATCATAAGACAAAAATGAAGAAGAACATAGAGAGGACAATATGTTTTATAAAGTAATCCATGTATTTTTATCAAAATATGTTATGCACTTGAAAAAACATGTGAACATTATAGGACATTTTGACATAAAATATATATTTATGTAAAAAGCAATGGTCTCTCGTTCACTTGTGCTCACTCCATTTTCATTCAGAGGTTACATTTTTCCACTTTCCTCTTTCTTAATTCTCCTGGTTGCTGCTTACAACTGTGAATAATAGGAGCATGCATCAATTTTTCAATGTAATAATTCTTAACAGTACGTCTCCCTGTCTAATTTTGAAACATATTTTTTTTCTTTTTTACATCATCATCCTCCACTTTATCTCGTCCTTCTAACTTTGACCAATTATGTTATTGTTAGTTCTACTGTTTAACTTTCAGCTTAAGCTTTTACTTAACCTTCTATTTATTGGCAAAATTAACATTAGAAAGTACTTCTTGGTCCTCCCCTCGCAAGAAAAAAAGGTGTTTATGCCTCACTTGTGACAACTATCAATCATTTCCGACTGTCCATATATAGCCAACAATGGATTGGCTTTTACAGTTTCAAGATTGAGAGTATTTCAATCATGGTCGGCAGCTCTAAATCTGGCTTCTTCATTTTGTCCCTGCGTTCACCCTGAATGCTTTGGGATGATGTACAGAGGGTAAAGATGGTTTTTGTGGGTGGGCTTTCACTTAGGTCCCCTGTTTCAGCCATGCTTCACTATTCCCCTCATGCTGGAGCCTTAGAAAATCTGAATGTCCCACCATGAAGATAGACAGACATCACCATTGCTGATGAAATCTACCATGTTGTCTTTACTATATAACTTTAATTTCAAATTTCTATGTAATTTTGTCTTCCGTAAATGCGTTGATATCTCTCTCCTCCGTGTGGTGTATTTCTAAATTTTTTTTGCTATCATAGATTTATTTCCCATTTTAGTTCCTTGCCATAATTTTCCTAGAGTTTCCAGAAGACAATAGTTTGAATCAGAAGTCCTACTACCAAATAAATACTTTAATACTTTAAAGGTTCACTTAGGTAGAGAAAGAGAACAGAATTTATGATCTAAATATTTAGACTAAAGTAATGGTCTGACTCACTGCATATTAGCTAATTAATTTTAGACAGAAAAAATAAAAGATAAATTCTTAGAAAGTTACTTTTCTCACTTACAATCTGGCTATATACTTGCCTCAAAATATTATTTTAAGCATTAACTAAGAAGAGGCGGGTGGATCACGAGGTCAAGAGATCGAGACCATCCTGGTCAACATGGTGAAACCCTGTCTCTACTAAAAATACAAAAAATTAGCTGGACATGGTGGCGCACGCCTGTAATCCCAGCTACTCAGGAGACTGAGGCAGGAGAATTGCCTGAACCCAGGAGGCGGAGGTTGTGGTGAGCCGAGATCACGCCATTGCACTCCAGCCTGGGTAACAAGAGCGAAACTCCGTCTCCAAAAAAAAAAAAAAGAAAATGTGAACAGGCTTCATAAAAACTTTAACTCCATATAATATTAAATATTGTAGCTTATAAAACCCAATACACTTAATTTATTTAAAAATTCTCAAAACAAAAATTAGTTTTTAGCTGCTTGTTTCTTTTACTACAATACAGATATGAAAATACGTAATAGCCTTTTAATCTGGTCCAAAATTATTTTGTAAAGACATAGGAAATTCTGAGACCTGGGACATAATCACAATTGGTCAAAATGCTTAAAAGTTAATCACCATATGAAGTCCATGACACTGGTATAGTGGCAATTATTTAACACAGATTGATTACTTTTTACTTTAACTGATTGAAATGACTTTAATCACTTGATATTTAAGTGATTTTTTAAAATACTTTTGTTTGAACTAACCACTGCTATGGCATTTTGCACACAGTCCAGCCAGAATAAGACAGTTCCTGGATATATTCATCCAGGTTTCTCAGGGCAGAATGATGTCTGCAAAGCAATTGACGTCCCCCGCTTTCCCCCACACTTCCCAACCATCTCTTCTTCCTTCTGAATCCTAAACGTGCTTGACAAAAACCCTATGCATACCCTTCTCATGCCAGAAATCTGAATTCTTTCCCTCCTTCTCTTTCCTGTAGCGTCATATCGACCCCAAGACCTAACAAATTTACGTCTCCAATACCCAACATTTGTTCATGCTTGCACTTCCCTGTCCCCTGTCACTACTAGAATATCTTACACTTGGATTTCTGTCACTGTTTATTAATTTTTCTGTCTTTATTGTTGCCTCTCTGATTCATTCTGATGCACAGTATGTTTTTCTACCTAAAATCCAAGTGCGGCATCCTGTCTCTTTAGCTTGAACCCGACAGCCCCGAAGATGAAATGGGCCTTTCCCCGGCCATCTGTGGCCAGGCCCCTGCCTGTGTCCAGCCCAGCCTAGCCTAACCCCGCTCGCAGTCAGTGGAGCCGCTGTTTTTACTTGAACCTGCCAAATCCATCCTTACTTTTAAGTCTTCCCACACATTCTATCATCAGGCTGAAATGCCTCTTTGCCAGCTTGACTCCCATTTTATGATTTGGCTAAAAATGGTGTCATCTCTTTACAGGAAGCTGGATGAGTTCACTCTTCTTCTTTGGCAATGCTTTCCTGATTCTTTTATTCATGATAAATTAACTAACTTGTGTTTATTATGTTTACTCTTCCCTCTGTGTTTAGTTCCATCATAACAATTGGTGTCATAATTGCTCATTAACATACTTTTTTAGTTTTATTTATTTATTTTAACTTTTGTGGGTGCACAGTAGGTATCCATATTTATGGGGCACAGGAGATGTTTTCATACAGGCATGCAATGCGAAATAAGCACATCATGGGGAATGGGATGTCCATCCCCTCAAACATTAATCATTTGAGTTACAGACAATCCAATTGCACCCTTTTAGTTATTTTTAAATGTACAATTAAGTTAGACTATAGTCACCCTATTGTGCTATCAAATAGTAGGTCTTATTCATTCTATTTTTTTATACCTATTAACCATCCTCACCTCCCCGCAAGCTCCCCGCTACCCTTCCCGGCCTCTAGTAATCATCCTTCTACTCTCTGTGTCTATTAGTTCAATTGTTTTGATTTTTAGATCCCTCAAAGAAGTGAGAACACACCACGTTTGTCTTTCTGTGCCTGGCTTTGAAGATCAGGATAAAGTACTGTTTTGAAGTGGAGACTCTGTGATCCCATCATCAGATGGAAAGCCAAGCTTCCTTGCCCACCACCAGCATCATCTAAGGGACATTACATGCACTGTGCCTCAATTTTTTAACCTGTAAAATAAGAAGAACAATAGTACTCTCCTCATGTGCTTACTGAGGGGATTAAAAAATAATGCACGTACAATATCTAAAGGCTGGGTGTGCGGTAAGCACTAAAGAATTGTTAGCAATTTTTTCTAATTTTTATTTTATATTTTTTCTAGCCCCATGATTAGCACAAAGTGGGTGTTCAGGACAGTAAATCATGAATGATGATAAGCAAATCAATGTGAGGGTTAGGTAGTTTTTAAAGCTCTCCTGACCACTTTCTCATTAATTTTATTATTGCATACATTTATTCTCTAAGTTGCTTGTTGGAAATTAACTGGATTTACAGGTAGGTGCTTTGATTTAAATATTGTAAATTTTGAAATAGTTGAATTATACATGAATCTAGGAAAATTTAAAATGCTCTAGGAATTAAATTTTCTGGTGGCTTCTAGAATTATAAATGATTTCTGACCTGTGGAACTCAGTTACTGAAGATACCCTAAGAAGTCAAAGTGCTTGTATTAATGATGATAAACAGTTTTATCCTCTATATCATTAAGTGTTGATTAATAAATATCTTCTCCACATACAGTTTTCACTTTAGGGTTTATTTATTTACTGCTTCCATTTTCAGTAATGTCCTTATGTTCTGAGTCTTTTAACATATGTGTCTTCACTGGCTGGCTCCCAGGCTGGCTTCTGTCCCTACAGAGCAACTCGAGGGCATACATCACAATCATGTGAAGCTTCAAAGGAGGTACGAAATTTTTCATTTTGCTCCTCTGTTCCTAAAAATATAAATGAATGAACGTATTTGCATTATCTTATATGCATGTGTGTTTAAATCTCAAACATCTTTGTCAATTTCATACATCACAGGCTCGTAGCCTGTCCTGATAGTGCATTGACGACGGGTGTCTGATTATAAAGACTTGGTCTTAAAATTGTATGACAAGGATGGAAACATTTTTTATACTCAATCATGATGTATGCCCTATTTAAATGATATATAATGTTCATATCACACTCAATAATTAGACTTGTTAAGCCATAAACCATAGAGCCTTATTGGCCTCTTTCATTATTTCTATTGAGATTAACTAAAAGGGAGCCATTCATTCACTTATTTAACAACCAAGTATGCACTGAGGGTTTTCAGGTAGTCTCTGGAAATAGATAATTAAAAAATCACTAACCTAAAAAATTTGGGATGTATAAAAGAAATAAAAGCTATAATTTAAGATTTGATATTACAAAGCAATCGAGAGATTATTGTTAGATAAAAAGATAATGAACATACCAGTTTTTCATCATCAGTTCAATGTTGCTACATTGCCTTATGAAAACTATTAGAATGGTAGAATTACTTTTGCACCAATCTAATAGTTAATAACTATTAAAGATTAACAGTTTAAATAAGTAATTACTTTTGCACCAGCCTAATATAATGATCTAATTGACTTTTTACCTGCAGGAATGTTCTTTATTTTTACTATAATTTTTAAATTTTACTTTCTTGATCATGTAGTACATTACCACACTCACTGTATTTACTGTTGTAGAGGTAGAATATTATAATTTAGTCTTAAGGTGTTAAAACTAGCCCAGACATATTTTTTATCATTTCTTTAACCATGTTATACACCCCTGCTTTCTGAATTTTACTACTTTTGAAAAAATGTCCTGTCATAAACATAGATGTGTACCTTTCTCCATGAACACACATTTCTTTCATGCTCAGATAATGTTCACTCTTCCACTGGTCTTTCAGAGTCTCTTCATATTGACTTCTTTCATGATACATTCAGGTTAAGCCTGATGACTGCTATAAAATTTTACTTTATCCTTTACTACTAGGCTATGGTACTTTGTACTCTGACTTATAATTTCTTGTTTGGTTGTCTGTCCTTCTGACCTTACTGTAAGTTCTGTGATAACATCAGGGTTTTGTATCTTACTCACCATTGTATTCTCATGCCCTACAAAGTGCTAGGAGATATATATATATTTGGAGATATATATAGATATATCTCCTGTTATGTTTTATATATATATGTATGTATAACATATATATAACCTGTTATGTTTTATATATAATATATAATATACATTATATATATATAACCTGTTATATAAATATATTAATAATAAAATCAGATACCTAGTTGGTAAGTATGTAAGCAACAGTTTACTATCAAGTGAGTGCTATGTACAAATGTAGTGCTGAGTGATATATTAGTATTAGTGTTATTTAATATTTCGAAACTACCATCGTCATTCCCAGTCTCAGGATTATTCTATAATCCTTTTACAGGTGTGGCAACTTGTCGAAGGTCACAAAGCTCAAAAGTGGCACAGCCAGAAGTGAAACTCTGTGGTGTGACAACAAACTTAACACAATTCTATGTGATGAGTGTGTTAAGGTCTGATGTTCAAGAGAATAATTAGTGCTGAGTTTAAATTTTCATGTTATTTAATTTTTGAATGATTAACATATTCAAATTACTCCATCTCTACCCTGCTCTTGTGTTGTTGTTGAACCTGGAAAAGACACATGGAGCACAATTCACAACTGCAAAGATACGGAACCAACCTAAGTGCCCATCGGCCAATGAGTGCATAAAGAAAATGTAGTATATATACTCCATGGAATACTGCTCAGCCATAAAAAGGAACAAAATAGTGTCTTTTGCAGCAATTTGGAGGACTGGAGGCCATTACTGTAAGTGAAGTAACTCAGGAATGGAAAACCAAATACTGCACGTTCTCCTAAGTGGGAGCTAAGCTATGAGGATGCAAAGGCTGAGTTGTGTAGTGGACTTTAGGGACTCGGGGGGGAAGGCTGGGAATGAGATGAGGGATGAAAGACTATATATAGGGTACAGTGTACACAGCTAGGGTAACAGGTGCACTAAAACATCAGAAATCACCACTAAACAGCTCACCCATATAAACCAACCCACCTGTACCCCCAAGACTATTGAAATTAAAAAGATGGAAAAACTTGGAAAGCCACACCCCAAGTAACTGATAAGAGGTTTGAGCCACAGGTTGGACTAATATAAAACTGGTTTTAAATATTATATAGTAGCAAAAACCCAGGACAGGAGTTTTGTTTTGTTTTTTCCAAAATATGTATTATTAATTTGTGGGGATTTTGGGAATGTGCTGGGACTGTGCAATGGAGATATGCGTGTACATTTCAAAAGCTGATGGTTGCAATAAAACCCTGCAAATAAAGCTGGAATATTAATTATTCACCTAAAAAAAGGAACTTGCAGAGATTTAAGCACTGAACACCTAAATAAAGTTTTGCCTAAGAATAAGAACATTTTCTTACATAACAACAATACCTTTATCACATCCAACATACAAAATATTAATTTAATTATGTTGTCTAATATTTTGTCCATATTTAAATTTAAATTTATTCATTTTTCTTCAAAAATAACTATATCTGCTAATTTTCAAAGCAAATCAAATCAATGTTTAAAAATAGTATTTCATCGTCATCCTTTCTTTTTTCCTTCATCTGAAGCATCCTGCAATCTTTTTTGGTCTTTTATGACTGATTTTTAAAAATATTCCAAGACAGTGCTTTTAGAATGTTTTTCTTAGCGTTTCCACATGATTATTAGATTTAATTAAACTTTTGTTGTTGTTTTTGGCACAGATACTTCACAGGTTATAGTGATTATTCCCATTACAAAGTACTTTATTTATTTATTTTTTTGAGATGGAGCCTAACTCTGTCACCCAGGCTCTAGTGCAGTGGTGCAATCTCAGCTCATTGCAACCTCCACCTCACAAGCTCAATCATTCTCCTGCCTCAGATTCTGGAGTAGCTGTGTACAGCCACCACGCCCAGCTAAATTTTGTATTTTTAGTAGAGAAGGGGTTTCACCATGTTGGCCAGGCTGGTCTCGAACTCCTGACCTCAGATGATCCATCCGCCTCGGCCTCCCAAAGTGCTGGAATTACAGGCATGAGTCACTGCACCAGGCCTACAAAGTAAATAATATCAGGTTGTATTGCTATCGCTGAGCTTGATCACTTGCATTTAATTACCAGATCCCTCTATTTTAAATGTAAATTTATTATTTCATAATTATAAGTGATATTGTGTGTGATACTTTGAGGTGATACAAGCACATTGTATGAATGAGTTTGGCATTCAATGATGGTTCTTAGTGGACTTAGTTATTAATCTGGGGGCGACATGGTCTGAATGTTTTTGCCCTCCCACCCAAATTGATATGTTAAAATCCTATCCCCCACGGTGATGGTATAAGGAGTAAGGCCTTTGGGAGGGGATTTGTTCTTGAGGGTGGAGCCTTTATAAATGGGATTAGTGCCCTTATAAAATAAGCCCAAGGGAGCCCATTTATGTCTTACACTACGTTAGAACACAGAGAGAACCAGAAAATGGGGTCTCACCAGATGCCAAATCTACTGACACTTTGATCTCAAACGTCCCAGCCTCCAGAACAGTAAGGAATAAATTTATACTGTTTATAAGCCACCTAGTTTATGGGGTTTTGTTATAGCAGATCTAATGAACTAAGACAGACAGGGGATTGGCATTGTGGATTTCCAGTTTAATAAATCTTTCTGTGTTGTTAACTGGCGTTCTCCTCTAATGAAGAGCTTTTCACCCTTTCGGTTTTATTTCTTTGACCTCTTACTTTTCAGCTCTATCCCATTATTGTGAACTCATAGAACTTTATATTTCATCCATTTTTTTAAATTCAGGGAATAGTAAACTACCACTTACAAGGCAAATAATCCCACCAACTTTTTAAATGTGGGCTGGAAGATAAAAATGTTACTTACATATTTAATGGTTGAAAAATACACAGAAAATTAATAATGACACATAAAATCATATGAAATACAAAGAGTCAAAATGGGGAAGTTGTGGGATCTAAATGCAGTGCTGGAATAGAGAAGAGGAGTCCCTGGAGAAAGACACAGCTCCTCCCTCAGCAGCATGACGGGAGCTGAGAGAGAGCCATGGAGAAAGACCTCATCCTCTCTCTTCTCCTGCCACCCATCCAACCAGGAGCCAGCTATGGAAGGGGACAGTCTCCGGGGCCCAGAGCAAGACTCTGCAGGTGAAACAAGGACTGTATATTTGTACAAATAGGGAAAGACCTGCATTCTAAAAGACAGTGATTTCAATAGAAAAAAAAGATGGCAGAGATGGTGATCTAGAGCAAGTGTAATTTTCATACTGAAAGCTGTGTTATCTGACTGTATATTTATACTTTCCAACTTCTAACATGAAATAAAAAAATTAAAATGGCAGTGAAAGCATTTGGCATATTAATCATTTGTATATTATTTCAAGAAGTATTAATAAGCTTGAGGAATATCACAGTGTTATCAAGCATTTGGAAACATTAATACATCAAAAGTTGGAAAAATTGAAAAATTTCTATCCCAAATAGTGAAATATTAATTAGTGAACATCCATAATGTGTCCCAAGTGATTTATAGGCATTGTCCCTACCACTGAGATATTATCCAATTTGGATAATGGATAATCCAAATTATCCATTTTGTGGCAGAAGAAGCTGAGACAGGTGATAAGTCCAAGATGTCATGTCTAATCAATGCCAGAGTTTGAATGAAACTCAAGTTTCATTTCAAGTTCGCTCATTTCCAACAATTACACTTTAGGATCCCTTTCTTTTTGAAATGTGATTTCCAGTGATTGAAGCTTATGTGATAATGAATGTGTAGGTGGTTGGGAAATGCATCATGGCAAAATGATTCACTTTCACTGGATTTTAGCTTCAACCACATCTGTGGGGGCACCCATATGAACATGGATTTAATTTCTATCCTTTTCTTAAAGAGATTGTTAAAAATCATGTTCCATTGCAAAAATATATCTCCCAGGGATTTCATTAATGAACCTAGCTAGCTAATTTTACACTCTTCAAAAATATGAAAGGATTCATAAGAGAAATAAATAAAATAAGGGAGCACATGTGGGAGAGCGAGTCAATCCACTCTGGTCGGCTACCTTATTACAAGAAAAATGTTCAGTAATTACAGAACTTGAATATACAATGATGAGGTGTCATAGGCCTTGCAGCTGTTCACAAGGCCCTTTTCAAAGGTAAATATAGCACCATATTTCTCCACACACAAAGAGGTCTGTCATCTGCCATTGGAAATGACAAACATAATACGCCCTGCCACGTATTGAGGAATAAAGGACTTGCTACTCCTTACAGTGCGGTGTCAGGAAATGTTTCAGTGGAAGTTGTATACCTCGATTCTTCTAAAATCTTTTAGGTTTGGTTTCTGCTCCCATGCTCTCTTAAAATGTCAGCCAACATTGCAAATGGCAGTCACCTGTTCTGGTCACCACCTGCTGCTTCGATCCAGAGATGGCTTGTTTGACTCAAGAACCAGTTCTTACGCTTGGACTAAGTGATGTAAATGGCCAGAGATCATTTTAACGGAAAGTTCCTACTTCTGCATAAATAATAAGGATGATATGGCAGAAGGGTTTGTGATCATTGTAACTTTATTTCTCTATTTCAGTGCATGATATCATTAGCATTGAATTTCCTGTCTGAATTTCTTCCATGGCTAGATTCTGTAGCCAGCAAAGAAGACAAAAAGGAAAAATATATGTCAGATGTGTTTAATTGGGCTGCCAAATGCAGGTACCACGTTCTATTGAAACATAGATTATTTCTGCTTGAAAGTAGAATTATTAATCTTGCTATTTTTTGTTTTTTTTTCCTGAAATAAACTGGCATTGTTACTTGTATTTTTCAGGAAAACTCTATGATAGATTGTCTTCAAACTATGCTTATGTTATTCCCACAGTGATAGGTGAAGCTGTTCCTCCAGGCCTGAATCTAAGCTGGCTTGTTGACCAAGATAGTGGGACATCTTGTTGTGCTATCAAATTGTTTGTAACAGAATTCATAAATGTCTGGGGGGATGGATACCCCATTCCCATGATGTGCTTATTTCACATTGCTTGCCTGTAGCAAAACATCCCGTGTGCCCTATCATGTATACAGCTACAATATACCCACAAAAATTAAAAGTTTAAGAAAAAGGGAGAATGTGGGGCCAGGTGCTGTGGCTCACGCCTGTAATCCCAGCACTTTGGGAGGCCAAAGCGGGTGGATCACGAGGTCAGGAGATTGAACCATCATGGCTAACACAGTGAAACCTGTTTCTACTAAAAATACAAAAAATTAGCTGTGTGTGGTGGCACGTGCCTGTAGTCCCAGCTACTTGGGAGGCTGATGCAGGAGAATCACTGGAACCCTGGGAGGTGGAGGTTGCAGTGAGCCAAGATCATACTACTGCACTCCAGCCAGGCAATAAAGCGACTCTTCGTCTCAAAAAAAGAAAGAAAAAGGGAGAATGGGGCAGAAATTACACTGGGCTGGCTGTGGATCCAATGTAATTTCTGCCACATCTCTCAGATGATTGACCACTTCCACTTTCTTTATCATGGGAAGCTCACTACAGGCAGATGCCATGGAAGGATGCCACCTGAACCAGCACAGTCATGCTGTGAGGAAGTTCAAACTAGCCACGTAGCCAGATTATGGGAAAGCAGCTCATCTCTGCTGTTCCAGCCTTCTCTGCCAAGGTGCCAAATATGTGACTGAAGAAACTATCTGGTAAAATTGCATGTGTGTGTGTATATATATGTGTGTGTGTACAAATGTACATCGGCTGACTTTATGTGTCAACTTGGCGAGGCCACAGGGTCCAGATATTTGGTCTAATATTATTCTAGATGTTCCTGTGAGTATACTTCTTAGATGCACTTAACATTTAGATCAATAGCCTGACTAAAGCACATTACCCTCCGTAATATGGGTGGACCTCATCCAATCAGCTGAAGGCCTTAATAATAATAAAAATAAAACTGACCTCTCCAGAGGAAGAAAGAATTCTACCAGCATACCAGCAAATGCCCTTTCGACTTGAAAGAAAACTGTCTTCTGGGTTTCCAGCCTGCCAACCTGTTCTGTGGATTTTGGACTTGCTAGCCTCCACTATCAAGTGATCTGGTTCTTCAATCTCTCTCTCTCTCTGAGGAATTGCCCCCTCACCAACACACACACGATCCCTTGGTATCCATGGGATGGGGCTCCAGCATCCCTTGCAATTATCAAAATCTGCAGATAATCAAGTCCCTGACACTTGGCCCTTCTTATCCAAGAGTTTCTCATCCAAGATCTCAAGCAGTCACAGATCAGATATGCTCACAGTTGGTGGAGTCTGCAGATGCAGAATCTACAAATATGGAGGGTGCTCTGTACGCATACACGCATCCCATTGATTCTGTTTCTCTGAAGAGCCCTGGCAACTACAGAGTTAAGCACCTTTTAAGTCTCTGGAAATTATCCAAAAGGCCATACAACGAATGAAGAAACATTTATTCTAGAACACCACTAAATGGCTGTAGATAACAGCAAGAATCTCTGGCACTTTATCCACAACCTCCTTCCTTGTTCTCCTCACCCCAAGCAGGGTTGACAGGAAGCTGCGTTCCAGACACGTGTAGCCAAAAACACGGGGTTCCATCTTACCCCAGCTCCCAGTCTCCAGCTATAAAATCTCCACAGGAGGGCAGGTCACCAGCATTGGTATCCTCCCCAGCTCCATGGTAGAAGCTCCTCAGCTGAGAGTGGCTGAGAGATTTTGGGCTCTCTTCCTGTAATCAGTTCACACTTGAGAGTGGATTCTTAGTAGATCAAGAATAGTGGGCTCCAATAGCCCTTGTTCCAGTTTGCTTGTATAGTAGAGTTTCCATGCTAGGGAAGGCACATTGAGAAGAACTGTCTATACCTCATTAACAAAGCAAAAGAGAAGCCTGCAGGTACTGTCCTTGTCCCCAGCTCCGGAGCAGTTCTGAGGTTTTATACAGCCAGAGTGGTAGTCCATAAATATTCCAAGATTCCTTGCTGTCCTCAAAGGAGCTGGCTTTACTTGAAAAAGAACATGGGGAGGTTCAAAAGCTATGGTCACAGTCATAAACAATGGATATTTTGATGTAAGCAATGAAACTGCTGGATCCCTGAGAACAAGTTAAACCATAGACCAGCTACTTTTATAACACACAGAACCTGGGATAGAGACTGCGAAGCACCTTCTTGTTTGGAATAATCCTCAAAGACTGGACTTAAAGACTGCCAGAACAAAAACGCCTGAATTTAATTAGATTCTCTTATAGGACAATTAATACCTCTGGATGTTGCTGAAAACCAAGGGACGTCATTCTATAATTAGTGTAAGCTAACAGCCAGGTGTAATACCAATTGAGGCATAATGATTAACACAGAGTTTAGAGAAAGAGCCTTGCTCTAATCATTGCCATATGAGGATGAAAATGCCCAAGGCTGCACCATCTGATGGGCAATGTGCTGCACACTACAGAGAATAGACATCACTGAAACAGTCCTGCCAAGGAACTAAACAAAAAACGACGCACACAACAACAACTAGAGGAAGGGGAATGGAAATTAGTAACCAGAATTGCTATGGTATATTATTGAAAGTATCCAGGATTTTCAACTGTGGTTTACACACACCTACACACACAGAGACACACATACATGGACACACACACAAGAATAAAGGAATGTGTGATTCACATAGGAAATAAAAAGGCGGGCAACAAGAACTGCCTTTGAGAGTGCCCCAGACATCAGACATGGCAAACAGAAACTTTAAATAAGCTATTATAAATATGTTTAGCCTGGCGTGGTGACTCACACCTGTAATCCCAGCACTTTTGGAGACATAGGCAATGAGTTTAGCAATTATCTTAATCTTAGACCTGTCTTTGGTTACCTCAGCCCACGTCTCCTTGGACATGGGCAGTGGTTCCATGTTGGTTCCGTGATGGTCTGACAGCAGAGGACCACACCTACCTACTGCATACAACCTCCAGCTCCCAAAGGAAGGCATAATCTAAGCTCAGAGCTTTTACCTGCTCAGGGAAAAATTCCCTGTTCTTCTCTGGCTATAACCGTACAATCTGTGGTATGCATTGCCATGTACTGCTTAGCACTAACTAACCTTCTAACTTCTATCCTGAAAGACTGAATTCGATTTCAGGAAATGCATGCATTAAACTAACTTTTCTCATGACTGCATGATAAACTAAAATGTCCATTTTTTAATGTTAGAAATCAATAAAGAATGTAGTGAAAATTTTGTCATTATTCATATTAAAAAACAACACCCTGGCAGGTGACTTTGTTTTTTTAATCAAGAAAGAGCTCTTTTGGTGGTCAGCAGGCTTGCCAAACTGAAACTGTGTGGACTCACCACTGAAGCATATGCTTGGTGCAAAAAATGTTTTTCATAAGGCATTGTAAAAATATTCTTTTTTTTGAGACAGAGTCTCACTCTGTCGTTCAGGCTGGAGTGCAGTGGTGCAGTGGCATTCACGGCTCACTGCAACCTCGACCTCGAATAATCCTACCACTTAGGCTGCCTGAGACATTGGGACAACAGGCATGCACCACCATGCTCAGCTGATTATGCTTTTAATTTTATTTTGTATAGAAGTGAGCTCTCGCTAGGTTGCCCTGGCTCTTCTGGAACTCCTGGCCTCAAGTAATCCTTCCGCCTCGGCCTCCCAAAGTGCTGGGATCACAGACGAGCCATTGCACTCAACCAAAGTATCTTTTTTTCCTGCATCAGAGTTACGTATTTCCAAATTGCTTCCAAATTTATTTAAATATTTTTTAAATTTATATAAAAGGTTTTACAAAGTAAAATAATACACATAGGAATAAACAAAATTTAATACACTTATTTATATTATTTCCCAATTCTAGTTATGCTATTTCTCAACACATTTTTATTGCATTATTAGTTATAATGCCATTAAAATAAAGGATATTAATTAAACATTAAAATGAAGAATGAATAAAACACGTCCTACATAAATGTTGTTCCTGAAGTAGTGTATATCAATTTCAACTACCTTTGTAGCATTCATAGCACTAAACATTATGATCGTGCCCACAAATCTGAAGATTTGCTTAGATCAATTCTGAAAAACCATTATTAACAAACTGCATTCAATTGTTTCTGATTCCCAATTACATTATCAGCTTAAGGTTTTTGTAATTTTGTCCTAAAGTCATTCAGCAGCCAACTTTTCATTATACATCTGTAAGAACATTTCCACAGGAATGTATTTGACTACTTGGTATTATGCGCACTTTTGAGATATTGCCACGAACACTTCAGCTAGATGATCAGCATATGACTCCCCTTAACCCTCCCAATCAACAAGGAAAATACAGGACTTGGTTGACAACATACTATGTGCCAGGGAAAATGATGCACAGTTTTTCTTCCTTTAGTTTTTAAAAAATTCTGTACAAGATAATTTATTTTGTTTTAAATTAGAAACCCTATTCTATACATTGATTTTGAAGAAAAAATAATTTCCACTACTTGACTATTTTAACTTTTTTAAACTTTGAAATGAAATACACTCTTGGTTTCTAATTAAAACTTCACATTCTGTAATAGAAAATGAGTTAATCCATGAGCTGATGAACTGCTTGACAGCTTGGTGTCTCAGCAACACGTTATCTTCCCTAGGGTGGATGGAGCATATATGATAAAGCCACGATTGCCTGTGCACAATTCAACTGATAAATGTTTTACTAATGGCAGACAGCAGCGGGTATTAACTTTCTTTATTAATCCTAAGGTTTTCTTTCTACCACAGTACTCTTACAACATCAGAGTCATCATATAGTTCAATATACATGAAATTTCCAAAACCAAGTTTGTTTCACCATAGACTAACTTTTTTATTAGAGCAATGGATATGTAGACAAAGCCTAAGCTTTAGAGTAATCAAATAAAAGTCTTATTAGTTTAAATAGAAGTCACTGTAATTTAAGGGAGAATTACACTGCATGTTAAAAACCTAGAACAAGATGTGACCACTTTTACTGCATAAAACATAGCACTGTAAGGTGAGTGGGAACAACCACATTTTCCCTTCTGCTATTAATTTCTATATTCAGATTTCCGTTTTGCAAAGAATGGGAAAACAAATTAGTTAAAATCTTCTGCCTAAAACTGATATTTCCTATGGAGTCTGTATCATTTTTAGAGTGAGAAATGAAAGTATTCTTGCCTAAAACTCAGCCATGTAACTTCAGCTACACTTCCTAGAACTCAATAAAAGTCACATCTGATATAAAAATCCTTCCCCAGTCCTTGCCTACATCCATGCTGGAAATATAAGAATTTCTTGAGACCAGATTACATCAGAGAAATGTAATTTTGGAAAATGAGGTTGAAAGTATGCCACTTTCTTTTGATTAATTCTTCAAATTTCTCCGCTGAGGTTTTGTATCATTTTAATTTTCTTCTCCACATTTTCTTTTTATTGTCTCCTGCATGTTCCCTTTTTTTCCCCTTAAGAGGTTAAATGTTTTATTTTCACGTCTTTGTATATTACATCTGCCGGCAGTTCTCTTATCAATTACTTCATTAGACTAACTTTAAATTATTTTAATGTTTATAATCTCTCCATTGCTTTGCAATAATATAAATATTCCATAATTTCTATTTACATTAGAGTCAGCTCTTCCTAGCTCTCATTATGTGTGGTCACTAGCAAGCATTGCGTAACATCTAGACTGCTTAATGGGTGCCACTTAAAGCCATGGTGTACTAGGTTCAGATCCTGAGCCACCTTCGAGCTGTGACTCAGGCCATGCCCAATTTTCCCATCACCCAAACTTTGGCAGTTTGCTCTGTTCACAGCAGGAAAGACTAACAGTCATGCACGCTGCTACCACAGCTGTAGAGCCAGGTGAATGCTCATGCCAGTCAGAAATGGAGGAACTCCAAGCACAGCATGCCCGACGGGAACCAGCTGCCTCACCTGCAGTCTGTCCAGAGAGTCGGCCAGGGGACAAGCCTCTGAGGTCCCACCTTGCCAGAAGCTGCTCACAGATGCCAGAAACTATAGTCCATAGGAGTGAAATTCCTGTGAGTAGATTCTGTTCAATGGAAGTCGGGAAACTAAACAAGCCAGGCAGATGAATTCTCCTTTCAGTCCCCTGAGGAACTGTTCTGAGATGTAGTCATTCATACTTCATAGGACAAATCATTTTTTTGAGACAAGGTCTCATTCTGTAGCCCAGACTGGAGTGCAGTGGTGTGATCACAACTCACTGAAGCCTCAACCTTCTGGGCTCAAGTGATCCTCCCACCTCAGCCTCCCCAGTAGAGGGGACCACAGGTAGGCCCTACTACACTGGGCTAATTTTTGTATTTTCTGTACAGACGGAGTCTGGCTAGGTTGCCCAGCCTGGTCTTGAACTCTTGGGCTCAAGTGATTCAGCCACTTTGGCCTCCGAAACTGCTGGGATTGCAGGTGTGAGCCACTATGCCAGCCAGAACAAATAATTCTTGAACAAGCCAGGACACTTTGTCAGAATCAGAGGGAACACTGTTAACAATCACACTGTGACAGCAATATAGGCCTGTTCCTTATTTTCTCTGGGAATTTCTAAGAGACCACAGTGCCCCGTGTTTGCTCTCCCTTCCTCCTTGACTGGCTTCTCCTTCTCCCTCACTCCTTCGTCCCTGGCATTTCACTTCTCCATGTAGGTGAGGGTGGAAGATGTTCCTCAGACTCCTGGGCTCAGGCAGTTGGTACCAGGAGTGGATGATCCTTCAGATTTGGTTTGGAGTTGATTATTGCTCATCAGTCTAAAGCCAATAAAACCCGCATCGCTGGTAGAAAGAGGGGTGGGGCTGTCCCTGGAATGCTGAAACAAGCACATACTTCAGAAGTTGGGAGGAGACCCCATGGAGACCCTGAGCCTGCCCCTAGCAGTTCCTTTTGGAGTTCAGTTGTCTAGTACACATAGGGCACACCAGGTAAGGCACATGGCTTGTTGCTGCTCTTCACACCTCCTGCCAGCGAGGAAGACAGGCAGTGTTTGGTCACCTATTGAAATCTCCCAGTCACATATCAAACTTGGGAATTAGATTCTGCTCTGAGATATTTGTCATTATTGAGTGGGGCCTGCCCTGGGGTCCAGACTGTCACGAGTTATCCTTAAATTCAAGCCATTTGGTCTAACTGATCTTACAGCACAATAAATACTAGCATTATAGATGTTCATGTGAAGATGGACTTCATATGAGGTTTCTGATGAGTCCTAGTAGGTGACCCCACAAAACAGATTCTCTTTCCAAAAGATTATTCACTGTTTAAAATATCATTCCTGGACGGAAGTGGTGACTCAAGCCTGTAATCTTAGCACTTTGAGAGGCCAAGGCGGGCTGATCACGAGGTCAGGAGATCAAGACCATCCTGGCTAACATGGTGAAACCCTGTCTCTACAAAAAATTCACCAGGCATGGTGGCACACTCATGTAGTACCAGCTATTCAGGAGGCTGAGGCAGGAGAATTGCTTGAACCCAGGAGTTGGAAGTTGCAGTGAACTGAGATCATGCCACTGCACTCCCGTCTGGGCACAGAGTGAGCCCCCGTCTCAAAAAAAAAAAAAAATCGTGCCTGCCCCTCCTAGAGGCTCATGAGTGCCTGACTGTGATTCCCAATACTGTGTAACTGGAGATACTGACCGTGAGGTGAGTTTTATCAGATTCATCTGTTGATTCATTTGAACAGTAGCAGCTGTCCAAACAAAAGAAACCTGTAAGATCAGACCCGAGGAGGCCCAGGAATTAAATTAAATGGACAAATGACCCAGGCTGCCACGGCCCCTCCCTCTGCTCTCTGAATACCTCACTCTCTTCTGGACCACAAGGAGTTCTTTATGAGCAATTTACAAATGTTGAAAACCAATGACTCAATGGTTTGAGCCAAATTCACATATTTGCTGGTGTGATACCTTGACACTATCTGGAAACAGACGACTGTATATTATAACCTCACTGAAAGATGATTTCAAAAACCAGTCTAGAAAAACAATTCTATGATTTGGTAGAACTCTAAGCAGTACTCTTTTTTGTTCAAAGGGAGAGAGTAGGCACCCTTGGAAAAGGACCCATATAGGATCTGGGAAGAGACGAATGGGTTGGCTGTTTGTTCAGCAGCCTCTAGAAAACAGAACTGGAATGTCAGTGATAAAGGGTCCTAGAAAATACATATGTGGGTGGATTTGTGGAAACAAGGACAAATCTTAGAGCCTCTGTGTCTCATGTTATAATCCATCAGAGAACAACCACCATGGAGATGCTGAACAAACAGGTATAAGGATGACTTTTGCTGTTGAGGTCAGCCAGCAACTGTTTGACTCTGAATGCTATGCACCCATACAGAGTGGCGCTGGAGGCAGAAATGGAGATTGTAGATCTGTGCAGCAGCATGGGATCCTCTCACCAGTCAAAATCATATTGTAGCAAGATTAGAAAACTGAGATGCCAGAAGTGAGTGTGTGTGTGTGTGTGTGTGTGTGTGACAATGGGGGTTAAAGAGAGATCTAAATACAAAATATCCTTAATCTGAAGACAATAAAAAGTAGTAATTTTTCTTTATACTTTGAGAATATTGTCCAGTAGCACTTTCCTGAGGAGTCTTCATCTTTTCATTCCTTTTCCTCAATGGTCTGGTGTCTTTGTTCGTCTCTTGACCTCATTCTTCCTTTTCTGCCTCATTTATCCTTCACATACTGCCTGAAAGACAACTTTACAAGATAACACGTAATAGTGAAAGTTGGACATTTGAAATTACAAAGATCAAAAATGTGTCTTGGTGCTGTCACTCACTCCTACAATCCCAACATTTTGAGAGGCCAAAGTAGGTGGATTGCTTGAGGCCAGTAGCTCAAGACCAGCCTGGGAAAGATCCACACTCTAAAACAACAACAGCAACAAACAAACAGAAAGAAAAAAGCAATGTGTTCTGAGCAAAGATAAATAACCTTAAAAACAAGGTGGAATCGTTAAAAGTGCACTCAGAAGTTAAACAATTAAATCTTTAAATCTAATAAAATGGAATGTGCATCACAGCTTATTTCCATAAATACTATTGGAAGTAATGTTTTTAATTTTTTAACAAGATTTACAGTTATTGAAGATGAATATATTTGGATCATTGACATTGGAATAATTAGCATTTGAAATTTGCAGGTACTGATATTACAGATAAAATGGGTTTAAAGCCAAGTAAAAATCCTGAACAAAAAAGACAGTGAATTTATTATAGGTGATAGGAAAACTCACTGAAAAGATAATTGTATTGGTCTGTTTCGTGTTGCTATAATAGAATACTCAATAATACTCAGACTGAGCATTTTTATAAGGAAAAAGGGTCTGTTTAACTTAAGGTTTTGCAGGCTGGGAATTTCGAGGGCATGACCTGGCTTCTAACAAGGGCTTTTCTGTTGCCTCAAAATAAGGCGGAGAAGGTAAAAAGGGAAGTGGACATGTGCATGGAGGCAAGACCTGAAGTGTCCTCACTTTACAACAACCCATTTGCTCGGGAAACATCCATTCCCACAAAAATTAATCCTGTTTCACAACAGTGAGACTGGCACCAAGCCACTCACTCACGAGGACTCTGACCTCTCATTGGGCCCCATTTCCCAACATTGCCAATTTGGGGATCAAATTTCAAAATGTGTTTGGTGGGGACAAACAAATTGTATCTAAACCATAATGACAGTTACAGTGATTCTCAGATGATATAAACAAAGTTTGGGCTGACCACAGTCTTGGGAAGGTTGCTTCAAACTCTCTGGCATTACTAATTTTAGGTATGCTTTGAGGGCAGTGTATGTGATGATAAATTAAACACACCACATTGTTACTTTTATCCTTATATCTCAACAAGAAAATGCTAAGAGTTTACTCTGGCCAATTCATGAGTATCAAGCTACATGAATGTCTGTTCCTGGGATGTAGCGGTGTGCATGTGCCTACCACGCATTCACAGTTCACTTTATGCGCAGCCAAATACATTCTATTAATTTCATCGAAGCAGTGAAGACTTTTGTTTTGTAGTTTCATGTCTCTTGTGAGCATCTCATTTTCTCTTGTGACGTAACAAAATGAAAACTAGAAACCTCAGAAATGATAAAGAACCTCAATTGATTTTGAATTTTTAATTCCATTTTAATTCTCATGTATTTTACATTTCTGTTAAAGTTCACAATTAAAAAAGTAAGTTAATGATTCATGACTTTTGCCTCCTATTATGGTCCATCGTATCTACATTCAGATTTTTGTAGACTACTTTCATATTTTATGACAGTGACATTTACTTTTCTCACTTTTCTTTAATTTGCATTTTTAAATTTTCTCTTTCACTGACTTATTCTGGTTTTTTTTGCCCCCAATTTTACTGGCTTCAATTAATTCTCTCCTAATATTCAAAGTGTTGTCTCAATAATATGATCATCTAAATATAAGTAATAAAAAGATATTTCTCCTTTAAATCTCTGTATTTTTTAAAGCTATCCTATAACAGCAGTTCTTTAGCTTGTCAGCAAATTAGAATCAACTTGGGGGCTCTTAAGAATACTAGTTGTTGAGCCTGACACCCAAAGACTGATTTAATTGATTAGAGGTAGGACCAAACCTCCTTGGGAGAGTCTAAGGTGCATTCAAGGCTGAGCAGCATTGAATATCCTTGTCTTTGCACATTATCTTCTACAATTGTGTGATGAATCAGTCACAGACTCGTATGAGGTGCAATCTATTTGTACTGGAAACCCTCCATTGGGAGTGTTGCCCTCTATTGCCTGAGGCAATGACAAGCCTTTTTCCCTTTCTTCTTTCTTTCTTCCTTCTTTCCTTTCACTCTCTTTTTCTCTGCTTTCTTCCTCCCCTCCTTCCCTCTTTCTTCCTTTCTCTTTATTCTTTCTTTGTGTGTATGGAGGACTTTGATATTCAGCAGTTAGTTCATTTGTCCAATTCTACAGTCTGAAACTATTCAAGAAGCATCTATAGGCCAAGCATAGTGGCTCACGTCTGTAATCCCAACACTTTGGGAGTACAAGACAAGAGTATCACTTGAGGCTAAGAATTTGAGACCACCCTGAAAAATATAATGAGACCCCCATCTTGGCAAAAAAATTATAAATTAATCAGATGTTGTGACACACACACACCTGTAGTTCCAGCTGCTCAGGAGGCTGAGATGGGAGGATCACTTGAACCCAGGAGTTTGAGGGTGCAGTGAGCTATGATCCCACCACTGCATTCCAGTCTGGGTGACAGAGTGAGACCTTGTCTTTAAGAAAAAAGAAAGAACAAAATATACAAACAAATAAACATACATTATAATCATACATCATTCATAGACAGGAGCTGTCCGTAATTCAAGGAAAGAAAAAGACATAATAAGTAAAATATCTCCTTGCGACTGCTAGGCTTAGTTCTAACTTCCTTCACAAATAGTAGTTTCCACTTTTCACTTAGTTGGTCACTACACTGTTGAAAGACTGATGTTAAAGAGTAATACAGTGATGAGACTCTGATGCAAAGGAGGAATGTGCCATTCCTACTCTCTTCTTTGGCTTTCATGGGTCGTTATATACCTATGTCCTGGTAACGGGAGATAGAGAAGATAAAAGGGAACACTAACACCCCTAACTTATGAAGGAGTCATCAAGAAGCAGCATTTATAGTTGATGAATGCTGTTATCATTTAGCTGAAAATGCAACTGATGGAGAGAATAAATCTGGTGATGGTGACAATGATGAGTAATGGCGGGGAGGTGCAGGGACAGTGAGTCAAACCTGTCCACAGATCATGGGCTGGTGGTGATGAAAAAAACAGTGAAAAAAAAAAAAAAACACAGGAAATAGAGTTGGAGGCATTTATAACATATGTTCAAAACAAAAATAGTTACAAAAATAACATAAGTCTGGTAGGAGCAGAATAAATGTGCAGTGTTAGGGCTGGAGGTCTTTGCTTTTTATCAAAAATAATCTTTCTTATTTTACTTTTAAGCCATGTATGTATTATTATATCTACTGGTCATACGCTTTAAGTATATGGGATAGTTTTATTACTTTTTCTTTCTCTTATTGGTATAATTCTTAATGTTTCTGGTACCTATCAGAACCAAGTTCTAATATTTTGTTGTTTTTGTTTTAGGTTTTGCTCCATGCCATGGAATCTTGAATGTTAAGAGGCAAGTTGCATATTTACTAGTTTATATGGAATATAGCATTAATAAAATTAAACTGCCCGTATAAAATGTTTTTCTAAAAGAAAAAAAAAGTTTCTCTCCTTTTAAAAATATCTTTTACTGTGAAATGTAGTTTTAGAAGAATGTGCAAAATACGTATTGCTGCTTATTTATCAATATTTAAAAAATAAAGTAGTGGATATAACCAGCAACCAATGTAAGCAATAAAGCATAGCTGAAGATTTTAATAAGCAATTCCATTTTATTGGCATGCGTTTGATTAGTAATAAGGTTAAGCACATTGTTCTATTATATAACCATTGGCCATTTGGACCTCCTCGTCTGTGAAAGGTCTGATCAAGTCCTCGCACCTCATTCTACTCACTTGAATACCTTTTTCTTATAAAGCCTTGATTTATATAAACATCCTGTAACAGTTATCAGTTATTTAAATATAGATAAATAATAAATATTATAAAGCATATATATGTTTGATTCTTTAACACTGAACTAACAGCCAGCCCTACTATATAACTCACGCCAGTTCCAAGCTTATGGAACTCAGGTATTTTCTCCCTATGGCACAATGCAGCATAAGAACTCTGGACAACACTTCCGCACTGCGCTTGGGAGTCACGCTAAACTGTGAAATCACCAACTGAAAGCACCAAGTTATGGAATTCTTGGCACTAAATATGCTGTGAAAAGGATATTTGTTGTGCTACAGTCTGAGAGCTGAAACAGGAAGTCAGAGCATTCTCCAATTCAACCTCCACTCGGAACGTGGCATCAGACACCTCAAACCCTTCACCCTACTGCACATGTCCCGGGATGATGGTAGAAGTGGCACAGGTATTGTTGGGACTACAAATACATTTTTGTAAGTAGGTTAAACTCACAAATACTGAGCCCACAAGTACTGAGAATCACCTGCACTTTCATAGATGTAAAAGCGCAAGTTTGCCCTTCTGTGTGAGATCTGCAGCTGAGTGAGAGCTATTTTCTGACGCTGACATACATAGATGAGACAAAGTGAAAAAACTTTATATAGTAAATACAATGATATTAATGGGAGACTGTTGTAATGAATGCAGGAGTAGAGAAGAAAGAACAAATTCTAAAATATTTTGTTATTGTGGTTTCATGTGATGAAATTATTATTATTAGTCCTTAATTTCAGAGCATATTATTCTTATTCCCAGACTTAGGTGCACCTACTGTGTGAGGTTTTCTCTTTTCCAACTTTTCTTAAGGAGATCTACTCTGATTTTCATTTTACTTTATGTTAATCTTTCATGTTAATCTCTATTGTTAAATTATAGTCACCAATGTCCTACTTAAAAATAAATCTACTGAATACAAGTATGCAAACCGACCAATGTCCTACTTAAAAATAAATCTACTGAATACAAGTATGCAAACCGACATCATTAGGACTTGTTCCTAAATTTTTCCTGAAAGAAATGATCAGCGCACCGAATTGCCTTATATTAGAGTAGAAATGTGTGAACTCTAGTTCTGTGATTTTGGTTACCACGCAGTCCAAAGTCGAGTCTGCATTTTTCCTTCAAGATGTAGGAGGAAAGATGAGGCAAGGAGAAACAGAATGAGGAAACGTGGGGCTTCCTCACAACACTGTATTTAAATAAAGTGTAATTAAGAGCGTCATCTTTTTAGTTCCATCGGCATAAGTAATGAGTTAAAACTGAACAGAAAAATTAATCTAAGAATACGTATATATGTGTTTTTGTTTTTATTATAAAATTAAGATGGGCGATCAAGGGGGAGAAAATTGTCCCCTAGTTTAGACTGTTGTTTGCTAGAGGATTTCTTTATTTCCATTATTGATTTATGGATTCAACAAGGACGTATTAAGTCCCAACCACTTGGTGGTGTGTGTATGCATAAAACAGAAAAATGTCACTGCCATTATGCAGTTCATATTCTGTCTTGTGGAAGATAACTTGCTGATTGTCTGTAGAGTGACCTGAATCTGTGTTTGTTTTACTCCGTAATTACTGTCCCCAGTATCTCAAGTCACCCATCCATAAGCAAGGCCGTGGAACTCACTCTGTGATGTTGCCAAGTTATTTTCAAATAATGGCAGTTACAAACATGACAATGTATATGTTATTTCCTATGATATTTTAAAAATTAACTGTTTGCAGGTTATGTTCAAACAGAGAAAAATTCATTATTATATACTGTTTCAGAGATAGTGTTCAGTAATTTTAAAAATAGTGTTTGCTTATTGTCAAGCTATCGGGGAGCATGACAGGTACTGAGGAATAAAAAGCCTTGTAGCCCTGTTGTAAGACCAGCTGGCAGTGTTTCTCCCACAGAAATGAACACTGAGATATCGCGCTTTACTATCAAAGAGTAGGGTAGGCCTCAGGGAGCGAAGAGTTTTTGTTTGTACAAGAAAATTGCTTGGTAGTGACAGAGATTCATTTCAAACCTTTCAGAAAGCTTTGTATGATTTCCCAAGAGAGTTCTCCAGAGGTCACAAAAGAATGGGGAAAACAAACCTGGCCCTTCTATTCTTGCTGGAAGGGAGGAAAATTAATATTGGGGAGTTTGCGCTCTATCCGTTTCACTCACAAAAACAAGCTTTTACATTAGAAGGCGTTTGTTTTGAGACCCATCTCCACCCGCTTCTATTGCACAGTTTCACTGGTATCATTAATACTAACTGGGGCCAATCACAATACAAACACATCCCTTTGCATTACTCTTTATATAACAGCAATATGTGTTTGGCTAACCAAGGGAATCAATAGTGTTTCCAGTACCTACCAGAGTGCCTAGCACCAAATAAATAGTCAAATAACTTCTGGTATGATTTTAATAACCTTTGAGGTGAGCTAATTAATACACATATAGTAATTTAACAGTTGTTTGAAGAAAGGAACCATAATATATATAAAAAAAATTGTTGGTAAGGAGATTTACATTCTCCTGGTGAGAAGACAATATAATAATACTTCTATGAAAAGGCAATTTGGAGAATTTGGTTACCATTAAAAATGCAAATGCTTTAATCCAGGAATCATGTCTCTAAGAATTTGTTCTCAGGATACTTCTTGCAGCACTTTTTAAAGTTTTAAAATATTATGAATTATATAAATATTTAAATACTTAATAAAAAGTATCCAGTAAATTAACTGTAATAGTTTGGTATAATGAAATACAATACAACTGTTAAAAATTATAAGGTAGCTCTGTGCATTTACTCTCATAGAATTTCCAAGACATACTGACAATTGAACAAGTAAGACTAAAAATAATTACAGTCCTTATAAAGACAATTAAACAGAATGAGCTATTCAATTAACATTTTGAACTGTTAAAGTATTTTTTCTTCCTATTTTAACATTTCATGATTCACAACCGTTTTAAAATATTCATTTCTCTGAGTTTGTTTAAAATTTTCCCTTAAATTACTATATACAACCAGTAATTTGTAGTCTTTTTATTTACTCCTTTGAGTCATACTGCCAAGCGCCACACTGTCCCTTCCCTGAAGTCATTTCAAGTATTAGAAAATCTTGCTCTTCACTGTGGAACAATTAAAAGTGCATTTACTTGGAGGGAAATATAATTTAGGTTACTCATGAAATTAGCAGAACATAAAAATAGAGAAGAGAAAAACAAAACAATTTTTTATAAAATAATTTCAGCTGTTAAGCATGGAAATTATTAAAGAATAGAAAAATCAGCATGTTGCAAATACCAATATAATAATTGATTCTGGTGAGAATCATCAACAGATTTTTAACAGGATGAAAGATGTTTGAAGAAGTTATTCACGTGAAACCTACACATCCTTATGGATTACTGACTAATAACAAAAGGGAACATTTACCTGCAGTACACAGTGGAAGGAACCGGTGACTCACCTTAACTGAGTGAGCAAACTCCGCCCAGCTAACCCAGATTCTCAAGAAGTGACTCTCAATGTGATGCGAGGAAAATAACAAACTGTTGGTTAGTGTTGTTGAAGAATTATCTAAAACCCAATTTTTAATGAAATTATACATAATATTTTACTTACTTATGGGGTGCATGTGATATTTTTCTTTAGTGAAAATATCACACAAACCCAGAATATTGGGGAGTAAAATCTGCAAAACAGTAGACCTGACTTTCAAAAAAAAAACCCCATGTCATAAAAAACAAACTTGGGTGCCTTCAAGATTAAAAGTCACTAAACGGGCATGGGCATAAAAAACAAATATTCCATGCAAAATTTAATTATATATTGGATCAAATCAGAGCAGTTATAGCAATACATAAAATTTGAACATGGATTGAATTTGATGATATTTTAAGATTATTATTTATTGCTTCTGATATGGTAATGAGGTTGTAGTTATGCAGAGAAGGCCCTTAAGCTTAGGAGATGTATGCTAAAGTTCATATAGGTTAAGTATGATTATGTCTGCAACATACTTTCAAATACTTATACCCTGTATTGAATTATGTACATTCATACTCACACACATGCACACACATGGGCACATACATATTCTTATGCTGATCATATATGTTTATGTTTATAAACATATATAATATATTTGAGAATAAGCATACATTCATCTATGTATATACCACTACCACCCATATATATACACATACATGTGTACATGCATGTATACATATATGTACATACACATATGCACACATGTACATATGTGTGTACATACATGTACACACGTATATACACATATGTATATATATGTAAACATCAGGTAATATATAGACTGATAGATGAATAGACTAACCAGTTGATCAATTGGTCAAAATATAGATGGATGTACATATCTATGTTTCGGATCTCAAGACTCATTTTTCCAACTGCATCTCTGTCTGTAAAAACTCTATGATCTCCTTATGGATTGAAAAATCATCCAACATTTATGGAAAAAGTGAAAAAAAAGATCGCCAATATGATGGCTGTTGTTCATTTTCTCCTACCTTAGCCTAGATGGATTCTCTAAATTTTTGTGCCTCAATTTATGCCTCAGGATGCTGACCTCTAGAGACTAGAGGTCATTGAAATGAATGTATCATTGAAATCCCTTGCCTGGAAACCTTTAAAAGCTGATCTTTAGTATAATATGTAGCACAATTACCTTGCCTTTTCTGAACATCAGAGTCTTGATTATAATTATAAATGTGTTAGCATCATTATAGAATCTGTGTAGAACACTGGGTCATGTGTTTTGCACATATTCAACTCATGTGCTTCACTAGTAGCAGGTATGGATATATAACAAACGCTGGATGTGTTCTGTAGTCATAACTTTTCTGGAGACTACAAAAGTGTCTGTTGAGAATGAATAAATTTCCACAATGAAATAAAAAGCATATCCAGGCAGGGCGTGGTGGCTCAAACCTGTAATTCCAGCCCTCTGGGAGACCAAAGCAGGAGAATCCCTTGAGCCCACGAGCTCAAGTCCAGCCTGGACAACATGGAGAAACCCCATCTCTACAAAAAAATACAAACATTAGCCTAGTGGAGTGATGAACCTCTGTAGTCCCAATCACTCAGGAGGCTGAGATGGGAGGATCCTCTGAGCCTGGGAAGTTGGAGGCTTCAGTGAGTGGAGATCATGCTGCTGCATTCAATCCTGGGCCACAAAGCGAGATCCTGCCCCCAAAAGGAAACAAAAAAAGTGTATGCATTTTGCTTTACATTAACTGTGACATAAATATATATCTGTTCTAAAGATGAAAATTAAGATTCCGAAATAGTGCTAGCTCTCCTTAAGAAGGATCTACTCAGAACTGTGGTCCTAAGTGGCCAAGTCTCCACATTCATTAGCTTCAGATTCCTCTTCTGTCTGCTTTGCCTGTGCACATTCTGTAACTACACTGCCAAGCTGTTGTCCAATTCCATCTCTGCTTGGATTGACTGTGTTCTTTAATGTGCAGTCCTAAAGCTAACTTTATGCTTAGGCTTGCTCAAGGCTCTCTACAAATTCTCATTATTATTAGATTCTGTGAAGCTATGCTTCTTTGAAAACATTCTTAATAATGTTGGCCATCTGGCATAATTCAGGGTTGATCAACAAAGTGGATGCTGATAAGAAAATAATATAGTGCAGCTCTGAATAACATATCATAGGCTCTGACTGGAATTCCATGGACTTTTAACATGGGTGACATATTCACATACTATGTGAATATTCAGTTTCTTCTTCTATAAAGTGGGGAACGATAATACTACCTGATAGGCTTATTGAGAAGATTAAATGAAAAGAATGTAGAACAGTAAATTGCATATGGGAATCACTTAATCAATTTACCGTTATTATTACTAATAGCATATTACTTTTATTATCATTATTAGACAAGTTGATTTCTGAATGATCTTCAAGGTAAAAACATCAATTTTATTTTAGAAGAAACTCATGAGCACGATGACATTGCATTTCACTAAAATTCCTTCATCTATCCCTAATTAAAACTATTTAGGATGTTTTCCTACTTAAACATTTCTTGCTTAATGTCACAATGCCTATATTAATTGCCACAGAATGAATGTTGCCTCACTAAAACCCAAAGCCTTCTTCTGTAAATATTCAGTTATTTAAACATTCAGTCTTGTAAAGTTGACATGACTCTACTAAATACATTAAAAGATTGCTCATTGCTATTGAGGTAATTTTAAGAGAAAAATATTTTAGTGAGTGCTTCATTAGACATCCTGATACTTGTATTTGAAAGAATTTGGTGGAATAGTGATTGCCATGCAAATACATTTTGAAAACGATGCTCAAATGCTTGTTTAAAACAATTAACAGCCAGGCGCAGTGGCTCACGCCTGTAATCCCAGCACTTTGGGAGGCCGAGGTGGGTGGATCATGAGGTCAAGAGATCGAGACCATCCTGGTCAACATGGTGAAACCTCGTCTCTACTAAAAATACAAAAAATTAGCTGGGCATGGTGGCGCGTGCTTGTAATCCCAGCTACTCAGGAGGCTGAGGCAGGAGAATTGCCTGAACCCAGGAGGTGGAGGTTGCGGTGAGCAGAGATCACGCCATTGCACTCCAGCCTGGGTAACAAGAGCGAAACTCCATCTCAAAAAACAAACAAACAAACAAACAAACAAAAAACAAAACAATTAATATAAGGGATCTACTGTATTCTTGTACAAAATAACATACACCCTCGAGTTCATTAGCTACATGAAGTGAAACCATTTAAGCTACTAATTAACAAACAGGTAAATGCACAATGAATAAATCAATTTCCATCACTGAAAGATGTTTCCCAATCCATCTGTTGATATTAAAACCTTTTGGGCCTTCAAAACATTCAAACTCTTTCATTTTAATACAAATGAAAAATTTTATTTATTTCTGGAATGCAATGTTTAAAGGTTAAATCTGAATATCAAATAACTTTCTAATTCCTAACAACTAAAATTTGTAAGGCTGATCATGTTGGGAAAATTAAAATCACTAGATGATAGTATGTCCTATTTTGAACCATGACAATAGCAAACTTAGTCTTTTTAACATCTAAAGCAGATTATTTTACTATGCTTTGCCCTATATGATAAAAGTGTTTCAGTAATAATTATAAAATATGTCACCTATTTCAAAAGATAGACATTGCTTTAATTTTCTTCACTTTGCTTTATTTATTAATTAATCTGTTTATTGGTTGAGTGCCACGAGGTCAATGCTTTGTCACATTGGCAAGGGCAACTCCTTTAAAATTCTTATAGAATTCAGAATAACTAAATCCTAGTGACTGGTTTTATAAATATACTGAAATGATTACAAATTCCTCCTAATTCCTGCAGGATACAAAATGTGTAAGTCTTTATGCAATAGTTTCTATCCTTGACAAATAATTTGAACATTGATCACAATAATCAAAGGTTATTATATTAGTTTACATAAATAATTATCAAGTCATTAATACTTTTTTATAAATTTAAAGAAACCAAAACATCTGCACAAGTTATAACTTGTAACTTGCATCAGATTGGCCATGCCGGGAATTTAATTTTTGTGCTCCTGAATCATTCTTTTGTTTTAAAACTAGCAACTCAAACTTAGAATTAAAAAACAAATGTCAAAATTGAAAATGTTATTTAAGTCACATTTTTGTATGAATTATACCAATTATGAATTATTATACCTCATATACTGTTTGAAATTTTAAACTCAAATAAAAAGAGACCACACAAATTTTGAACTCTACAAACAATGAATCCTTTTTTGATCTTCACCTGGTATCAATTCCACTCACTGCCACATCTTTGGTGTGAAAAGGCAATAGATATTTATGATATGGTGTCTTTGGAGATGAAGAGAAACATTTTGAATTAGTGACTTTCATTTCAGTACAGAACTGGCTCACAGCCCCCAGTGCAGCCTCTCCCAATTTGTTCCTGCAATACACATAAACATATTTTTAAAAGAGAAACTATATTATAATGTCAAACATTATTCCAATAATCAGATGTTAGGTGAATGAACTAAATTGAGACAGGTGAATGAATTAAAATGAGAAAATCTACAGTTTTCAGCAGCCAAAATATTAACATTTGTCTTTATAAAACAGTAACCGAAAACCAGAAGAATGATGTGTTCTACCTCCTTCTCCTACGTATTTCCTCATCTAAAACACAGCAATTGTCCCCTGAGCCCTTCCTTTAACTTGACTTCTCTGCAGTGCCCCAGGAAGCATGTGGATCAAGCAAAGACTAGTTAATTGGACTTTCTGCAATGAGAACACCACCTGTCAGACTCATTGTTTTAGGGTTTGGGGGTATGAATTCAAGTAGTTGACAGTAGGTCTTTCAACTGAGAGGGCTTGAGCTTGAAAACATGTTATTCCACAATAGTCAGGGGGTTGTGAACACAGCAACATGAAGTTCTAAAAGCAAGTCTTGATAAGGAAATGTCCTTGATCAGCAACGTGCCTGCCCAGGTGAGTAAGATTTTTTCAGGAAAGGTGTTTTCTCAAAGGAGTTAAGTGTTAGGTAAATTGTTTGGTGGAGTAAAAGGCAAAGTTACCCATTGGTTTATAGAATTTCTTTCTTGACAAGTGCTTCTTAGAACAAAAAGTAAAGTCCTGTGGAAACAGTGGTCTCATTTCTGGGATCTGTCGGTTTTGCTGTGCTCTGCTATGTGGCCATGGGCACACTCAGGTCTCACCGAGCTGCCTTTGATAAAGGCCCTCTACTGGGCTGCCCATTGAGCTCCCTCACCTCCATTCCATGCATCAATATTCATGAATTTAAGATGAAATTCTCAACCCCTGTAAATGACGAGAGTAGGAGTTGGTAGTGCTTTCTTCTCTCCTGATGAAACATTATAGGAAGGGCAAAAGAGGGAACACAGTAGCTGCAGGTTGAGTTATTTTAGAACTAAATTATCAGTGTCACTAAATAATCTGGCAGTGGGATTTAAGAAAAAGTGTTTCTTCAAAAGAAGAAATGAGTTGCAATAGAGAAAACTGTGGCTGCTGGGGAATAGTGGGAACGGTAATGGGATCTGATTAAAGGGACTTGCCTACGATTGTACCTCAGAGGGCTGCATTATACCACAATGCACTGTGCAGGATTCGGGGAAACTTTCCCTCTTACTCTGAAGATTGACATCTAGTTTGGTCTAATTCAATTCATTATGGATGACTTAGAAGAAATATACAAGAACAAATTGAGACTTGTATGTTTAATACTGCAGACTAAGAGGGAAATAAGTGAAAAGAATATTGATATAAATTATAACACATTTCCAACCAGTAATATATCGATAAGTAGGAAAAGTGATTTCAAGATGTGAAGCTCTGCAGTGGATACTGTACAATTCATAAAGGTCATTTAATATGTACATACATATGCAACTTTTCCTATATATATGAGATATGAAATTCAAAGTAAAAGACAATGCTTTGAGAGTAAACATCCTTGAATAATGAATATGAGTCATGGATGTATTATGAGAGAAAAAAAGGATAAAACCTTATTCAATTTATAGAATATGAAAATATAGAGTTATGGCCACTAAAAATTACAACGAACTTATGTGCATATAAATGTATTTATGTAAGTCAAACTCTTAAAAATTAAAAAATCATTCTCCCCAGAACACGTAAGAAAATAATGACAATGCAAAAGCTATTGAAATAAGTGGGATTTAAAAAAACTTGGTGGATAAATCATGCTTTATATTTCAAATTGAACAAAACATTACAAATATATCCCAACTTAGTTAATAGAAGGAATTCAGAGGCTACTGCTGCCCTCAGGCAAAACCAATACAATGCTTGACCTTTTGGGGATAGTGAACAAAGAAGGTGATAAATGTAGTGATAGCAATACATATTTTTTTCTGTTATAAACATTAATACTTATGCCTAATTTGTGAAGCTGCAACAATGATAATAATACAAAATACATTTGGGGAAATAAGAATAAAGTAATTTTAATAGTTTAGTATTATTTTGAAAGGGAGTAGTAATAATGTTTCATTTTAGCCTTTAATAATTTAAGAATGCATAGTAAAATTTCAAGGGCGACCACTTTGAGAATCAAGGTGGAGTTTATAAGTCACAACATGAAAAAAATGAAAGAGGGGGAAAACGACATTTTAAACTTAATCAAAAAAGGACAGAAAAAACACAAGAGAAAATAGATAAATATTAGAAATATATCAGTAATGAAAATATCTAGATTTTAATAGTTCTACAAAAGGAGATTGATAAATTTTTCATTAAAGTTTTTTTTTTAAGTTGAGAACACATGTCTAAGTTCAAAGGAGATGTAAACAACACACAAATATTGAATTGAACAAACATAAATAGAAATGTATACTGCAAAACTCAAGAAGGTGAATTTCTATGAAACGTTTCAAAAAAAATGCATATACAATAGCAGCCAGGTAATATGTCTTACAGATTTCAAAAAAATGAGTGTCATACAAATAAGTTCTTTGATCAGAATGCAAATAGCCAGAAATCAATAGCCAAAAGATAAAGTTACAATTGAACACCGAAAGAAAACCCTACTTTAAAGTGTTTCATGGATCCAATAAAAATTAAAATAGAAATTACAAGATATTGCATCATAAACTCTGCCCAAATTCAGACACCAGGCTTGAGAGTCTTACCTTAAACTCATCCAGTCTGAATTCTAAATCCTTATAAATTTTCTTTTTTTTTAAATTTCCCCAATTTGAAACATTATTAAGATTCTGTCAAGGTAGTGTTCTCTGTTACGGCACTAAATCTAATAACCTTAGTTTTGCTTGATTAATGTGTTTTTCTGAAACCTTCTGGGGACTCAGCATTTGACAGAAGGCATTTAATGTGAAATTACATTAAGGCATCTTAATAGATGAGCATTACCTGAACCCTGGCTTTCTGTGTTTTCAGTGAATTGGGACGAATGATCGTCGCATGGTTAATAATTTTACTTATGTGCAAGACAAGGAGCTCAAGTCTTTCTTCCACAGAACCAAAAGGCAATAACAATGTTACATGACAAAACTTCAGTGATGCAGTAAAATATCATATTATGGAAATTTAAAACTTCAAGTGTATACATTTAAATAATAATTCAGGTTGTCAAAAGAAAAACTTAGGCAAATTAAATTTAACAGAGTTTAAGCGAGCAAAGAACAATTTGTGCGAATTGGGCAGACAACTGGACCCGAATAGGTTCAAAGTGACTTGGGCTGCCATGTGGTCAGTAATATATACCAACAGAAAAATGATAGTGAAGTTTGGAAAACGGAAATGAGGGACAGAAACAGCTAGATTGGTTACAGCTTGGCTTTTGACTTATTTGAACAAGTTGTGATTGGTCAAAACTCAGCTGCTGTGATTCGCTGAGACTTCGCTATCGGTTTGAAGTAAAAATCTGTTTACACATCTAGTGGATTAAAGTTCGTTGTGTATGGAGATACCTTGAGGTGGAATGTAAACTTAAGGAGGCAGCTTTTGGCCAAATTTAATTTGGCAAGACTTAAAGGCAGTTATGCAAACATCCTCATAAAGAAGTAAGAAACAGATGCAAAAAATGAAGAATACAATTAGTAGAAAAAGAAAATAATAAAGAAAAAAACAAATGAGTTAGAAATCAAAACCTGGCAGGGCGCGGTGGCCCACGTCTGTAATCCCAGCACTCTGAGAGGCCAAGGCGGGCGGATCACGAGGTCAAGAGATCGAGACCATCCTGGCCAACATGGTGAAACCCCGTCTCTACTAAGAAATAACAAAAATTGGCTGGGCGTGTTGGCGCGAGCCTATAATCCCAGCTACGTGGGAGGCTGAGGCAGGAGAATCGCTGCAACCCGGGAGCACTGGGCGGTCGCGCCACTGCAGTCCAGCCTGGCGACAGAGCGAGACTCCGTCTCAAAAATCAAAAATAACTTTCTGTAAGCACATTTTAAAAGCAGGAAATTTTGTTTTTTCAAAACTGGTAATCAATAAAAAGGAGTTAAAGCCAGTAAGCCTGAATTTGGAGACTTTCAGATAGCTTTATTCATCCTTCAGTGGAAAGCTTCTAAGACATTTTTAAAGTCACAATTGAATTTCTTAGAGAATAGTGTCAGTCTCTACTGGTAGAAATTAGAGGACAGAAAATAACATTTGCCTTCCTTTTACAATGCTTCCTCTTTTATACTAAAATGTAACACCACATTAATAATGGCAAAGTTTCTATGATGCCTCGTTTATTATAACATATTTTTCTAATTTCATTAAAACTTTTCCTGGTTTCAGCTATTAGTTATTTCTTAATAATATGAAAAATGGAAAGAAGCTGGCTATTTGCTACAATTATGGTAGATTCCAGGTTTGATTTTTTCACCACAGGGGTGTGTGTCTAAGGCACATGTCTACCTCTCTCTCATTATCTATCTATTTCTGCTATTAACTCCAGGGGTGTAAACATCACAGAAACGAATGAATAACAAAACCCACACTCCAGCAGGAGATATTCTGAGTATCAATAAAGCAAATGCTTTTAACCTCAACTGACAAGGAGTCTGCTCTAATTGTTAATCTACATTTGTGATTGAAATCAGAGCATTTTAGTCTCTTCAGCAAAGTCGGCTTTATACTTGTATTTTTCATTTATTACCACAGGAGCAAAACCTTGTCCTGGCCTCTAGAGCCTTGCTGTTTGGAATAGGCTCAATTTTTTTATCAGTCTGAACATTTTCAATCCAGGTACAGAAATGTGATCTTCGGATTATGCATACTGTAAGTATTCATCATCTCCTGTTTTTCAAGTATTTAAATAAGCATTACATTTGCATATCAATGCTGGAGGAAAATTAAGTCTTATTTTGGTGTGGCATAAAATTTCATCTAGGCAAAAAGACATAAAAGGAAAGTATTAATTTCGTAGATATAAGTACAGAAAATATACAATAGCCTTAAAATCATTTCTACTCTTCAAGCAACATGAGAATACATACAAAAACATCTTCCTAGTCCAATATAGTCTTCGATTTGATATGCACTTCTTAAGTTATGAATGATTTTAAGCACTTTCCTTGTAATTTCTGAGTTTCTAATTTTTTTCTAATTTCTGTAATCATTTCCTTTACTACTTTCTGTATTGAATATATTTTCTTTTTTAAAAATTATCTTTTCTGAACTTTTTCCAAATTAAAGCTATAAACCCCCTTGCCTTATATTTTTCAAAATTTTCAGGGTCTTGTTTCATTTCGTATTAGTTGTTGTAATTTTCTTTTCATAAAATTTAATTTCTATGGAGAATTTTATTTGTTCCTTTATAAATTCTGTGCCTTCTTGAGAAAGCCTTTTACATTTCAGAATTAGAAATAAATTTATCCAAGTTACTTCTTGTGTTTTGAAGGTTTTATTTCATTTAATTCAAAATATTGATTAATGTTAACATTATTCTGCTGTAAAATGAACTTGTCTAATTTATGCTTATTTGTATAAAAAAGTTCATTAATTTTTCTTTGCTAGAAACATTGTTTATTAAATACATATTTTTCTGCACTAATTTGAAATGCTAAATGTAGTCTGGAACACATTTCTGCTACCAATTATATTTTCCAATGAGTACCAGAAGGATGTCTATCCCAGTCACTGCCCTTCTTTCTCCTGTGACTTTGACATTGCCCCAGTGAGAGATGGGTCTGTTCCCTTCTCTTGAACCTGAGCAGACCTCTGTGTCCTCCTTGACTGACAGAATATAATGAGAGTGATGCTATGTGACTTCCAAGGCTGGGCTGTAAGAGGCTTCTCGCTTGTCATTATCTTTCTTGGGAAATGTACTTTGGGAGTCTTGAACTTATAAGTTAAGTCCAGTTATTTCAAAATGGCCAATGAGAAAAGAGATCATAAATAAACTGAGATTCTTGATGGGAGCCAGGAGTCTCAGACCTCAGCAGTCTGAACCTTCCCAGTCTGGGGTTCCGATAGGCAAGGGTGACTTCAGATGCCTTCAGGGTGCAAGTCGTTGGACCTGACACCAAGAGGATCCCAGAGAAGCTACCTCTTCTGTGTTCTGCCCAAATTGCAGATTTATTATCTGAAATTTGAAAGTGGTGTGTCCTATAACAATAAATAATGGGAACAATTTCCATATATCTTTCATTATTTTACTATAACTCATTGATCTACATTTTTATTCCTTTGTAGATACCTGCTTTTATAAAGTGCTCTGTCTTTAAAGGATCAAATGTAGCAGGGGAAAAAAAAGGCTCCTGCTACTCAAAGTATCCTGGATTTTTTTGTCTTTTCCTTTTTGCCTTTTTTTCCCCTAGAAAACAGAATTAATTTGATACCTCCTAGCAAAATAAATCAAAACAAACACTATTTAGTTTAATTGTCATCCCACTGAATGTTAAGAAGAATTAAGAAATAATTGTTAGGATCATTCCATAAGCTCAAAGAGCAAGTTATGCTTTAAAATTTTATGACATATTTTTTAATTTAAAGAAAGAATTTTACAGTTGTATTTGTGTAAGTTAATCTAACACCAACTATTTACTTGCAATTAGAATGCTCAAGAAATTTAGCTATTATTATAGGCTTGTGAGATTTTAAAATTTTTTGCCTTTTGATATTTAATTCCATTATGTTTTAAATGGTAATTTTACTTTTACTGTTGATTTTTCATATTTTTAACCAGTTACCTTTTTACCTTCTTTTTCCATTTATAAAATTTTAAATGACTTTCTTTGGGGTTCTAGTTAGAAAATTGAGACATACTGCATAACAAAGTATTTTGTGTTTTCCTTATTAATTTGCTAGTTTGATAAAAACAAGTACTTTTTTTGAATTTTTACTTTTAAAAAATATTGGAATTACGTCTACTATAAGGCTATGCCTTTCAGAGCATGCAATGCCCCCTTAAGGGCACTATTTGAGCCTATGTTCCTGCTGTTTATGATATCTGTAGTGATAATGATTGCTGGAAAGTTCTTATTTTGTGTGTGTGTGTTTATAGAAACATGCTTGTGTGTGTGTGTGTGTGTGTGTGTGTGTGATGGTAGGAGTGGCTACTTTAACTTGATTTTTAAATCTCAATTTTCTGTATGCTAGCTATGGAATTAGTTTGTGCGATAAATATATTGTGAGGAGATAAGATTTTTAGCACAGTATCCGACAAGTAATAAGCAGTATGTTCTCTCTAATACAACTATCACGAAGTGTGTACATTTTTGCTTTTTTTTTTTTTAAAGGATTCATGTATCTACCTAGGTATTTAGCTTTTTTTTTTTTTATTGCATTTTAGGTTTTGGGGTACATGTGAAAAACATGCAAGGTTGTTGCATAGGTGCATACGTGGCAGTATGATTTGCTGCCTCCCTCCCCTTCACCTATATCTGGCATTTCTCCCCATGCTATCCCTCCCCAACTCCCCACCCCCCCGCTGTCCCCCCCTCCCCCCCAACAGACCCCCGTGTATAGTGCTCCCCTCCCTGTGTCCATGTGTTCTCCTTGTCCAACACCCACCTATGAGTGAGAACATGTGGTGTTTGATTTTGTGTTCTTGTGTCAGTTTGCTGAGAATGATGGTTTCCAGGTTCATCCATGTCCCTACGAAGGATGTGAACTCCTCGTTTTTAATGGCTGCATAATATTCCATGGTGTATATGTGCCACATTTTTCCTGTCCAGTCTATCAATCATCGATGGGCATTTGGGCTGGTTCCAGGTCTTTGCTATTGTAAACTGTGCTGCAATGAACATTCGTGTGCATGTGTCCTTATAGTAGAACGATTTATAATCCTTTGGATATATGCCCACTAATGGGATTGCTGGGTCAAATGGAATTTCTATTTCTAGGTCCTTGAGGAATTGCTACACTGTTTTCCACAGTGGTTGAACTAATTTACACTCCCACCAACAGTGTAAAAGTGTTCCTATTTCTCCACATCCTCTCCAGCATCTGTTTTCTCCAGATTTTTTAATGATCACCATTCTAACTGGCGTGAGATGGTATAGCTTTTTTATATTTGTTTTGGTTTCTAATTGATCTTGTAACTGTGATGGAGTAATTTCAAATAGGACTATTTAGATAATGAAAATATTTTTGTTACAAGTGGGCTTACATTCAAAATCTATTTTTTTTAAGATTTATAAGACCCTAGATGGTTTCAAACTTTGAAACACTGAGGAAAATTCCTCCTTAATAAAGTAGTAGAGGAATGTTTCTCTTGGATCATTTATAAAGGGATGTAACGTTAAATTTGTGTTACTTCTGTAAAATGATTTGTAGATCTTTATTTTTCTTTCATTATTTGAGATGGCATCTTGCTCTGTTGCCCAGGTTGGAGTGCAGTGGTATGATCACAGCTCACTGCAGCCTCGTCCTCCCAGGCTCAAGTGATCATCCCACCTCTGCCTCCTGCAGGAGCTGGGACTATAAGCACAACACCGCCATGCCTAGCTAATTTGATTTGCGAATCCAATCTTTTCATATCAGGATATAAAATATTTAGTACATTCTGTAGAGTCCTGATATATATCTTACAATTTTGGCCAACAAATATTTGTTTTATAGAATAATTCAACTTGACTGTATTGTACCTATCATGTTTTCATTTTTGTAAAATAAATGCCAAGGAGTGCAATTTTTGTGTTGTATTGTAGTTATGATAGTTGCATGTTTGTTTGTTTTAGAAACTGTCAAACTGCTTTCCATAGTGGTTGTGCCATTTAACACTCCCATCAGCAATGCTATGAGTGATTCAGTTTCTCCATGTCATCGCCAGCATTTGGTGTTTCAATATACTATATTTTGGCCATTCTGATAGGTGTATAGCAATTACTTACTATGGTTTGAATGTGTATTTTCTTACTAGGTTATGATTTTCAATATATTGCAAGTATTTTTGTCATCTATATCTTCCATGAAATGCTTACTCATGTCTTTGGCCCATTTCCTAATTGAATTATTTTTCATTGCTGAATTTTGAATTTCTGTACTCTAGGTACTACTCCTTTGTCAGATGTTGTTTTGCAAATGTTTTCTTCAAATATGTAGGTTGTCTTTTTATCCTCTTCACATGAGCTCTCACAGAGAAATAGTAATTAATTAATGATGGGTTCTAATTTATCAATTTTTCCTTCCATGAATTGTGCTTTTGGTGTTGCTGAGCTTTGTGTGTCCTAAAGTTCATGTGTTAGAAACTCAATTCCCAACGCTGTGTTGAGAAGTGGGACCTTTAAGAAGAGATTAATGGATTAAAGTTGTTACTGCTAGAGTGGGTTAGTTTTTGTGTGAGACGGTTCCCAACAAAGAATGTATCTGGCTCCTTTCCTTTCTCACAGGCACACTTGCTCTCTAACACTTCCACCTTCCACCTCGAGATGACGCAGTAAGAAGGCCGTCAGTATATGTCAATCCCTCAACCTTGAACTTTCCAGACTCAGAATTCTAAGAAGCAAATCTCTGTTCATTATAAGTTACCCATTCACAAGTATTCTGTTATGATAGTGTAGCAGAAAACAGATTAAGATGGGTGTCAATTATTAGAATCTTAGTTTAGCTATAGATCTCAAAAATTTTCTCCTATGTATTTTTCTAAAAGCTTATGGTGTACATTTTACATGTAAGTCTATCATCCATTTTGAGCTAACTTTGTATAAAGTGTGAAGTTTAGGTTGAGATTATCTATTTATAGATGTTAATTGCTTTAGTAGCATTTGGCTTTCCTTCCTCCATTGAATTGCCTTTGTATCTTTGAAAACAATAAATTGGGCAAATTGATATGAGTCTATTTCTGGGTTTTCTACTGTGTTCCATGGATCCATATGCCTATATCGCCACCAATATTAGCAAATCTTGACAACTGTAGCTATGTTATATCTTGATCTATGGTAGACAAATTTGTTCTATTTCTTTTTCTATCTAAAAATTACCTCTTTTTTGTTTGTTTTTGTTTTCCTTGGTGGTAGTAGTTTTCAGACTTTCCTTATTTTAATAGTCATGACAATTTTCAGAGATTGTGAGAAGTATCCCTACTAACGTGTTTTAGAATGTTCCCCAATTGGTGTCTGTCTTACGTTTTTTTCATGATTAAACTGTATTAATGTGCTATTGAGAGGAAGACAGAAGTGGAATCCCATTGTGATCCTATCATATAAAGCGCATGTGTTGTGAAATGACATAACCCTGATGATATTCACCTTGTTTATTTGGCCTGAGGTGGTGCTTCTCAGGTTTCAGCACAGTGAAGTTACTCTTCTCTTCTCGCTTTCCACAGTGCACCTCCTGGAAGAAAGTCACTATAGATAGCCCATGCACATGGAGAAGGGAGTTATGATCCACCTCATGAAGGGCAAGGTAGCTATGCAAATTTGGATGTCTTTTGCACAGAAGATCTGCCTATTTTTCCACATCTATTTACTTTATTCAATTATTTTTATATCCTCATGGATTCATGTTAATTCACTTTATACTTTGAGTTATAATCCAATGCTATTTTATTTATTTTGTTGCTCAAATTGTTCTACCTTTGGCTATTGGTTGCTTTTTCAGCTAACTCTTGTATTCCTTGACACCATAATTCCCATAGTTGTGTGTGTGTGTGTGTGTGTGTGTGTGTGTGTGTTTTGAGCACTTTCTTACCACTTTCTTACTTTCTGTCACAACAAAATGGTCCAGGTTTCTCTTGTATATTTTCTTCACAAGTTTTAAAAGCATTCATTTCTCTAAGATGCTATGGCTCTTTTTATTAGTGAAGATCTGAGCTTTAGGTTTATTCACTGCTGCTAGGATGTTATGCACTGATGTTAGGATGTTATTTACAGCTACTCCCAGGCTTTCTTAGTTTAAAGATCAAGAGGATATAGATGTGTACGCTAACTCATGTTAAGATCTACACACATCTGTCAATATTTCTGTTAGCATCTGTGTCTCTATTAAGCTAAATATGAGTTTATTCTGATGGACACAACTTTAGTGCATTTCTATTTGCTCCGTATTCTCACCAGTGGTAATGGCAGTTATTGGATTTTAGCCATTCTAGTAGGTGCGTATGGGTACCTCATTGCTCTCTTTCGCAATTCCATAGTGAAAAAGACAGGGAGCATATTTTCATATGCTCATTTTCTATCTGCACATCTTATTTGGTGAAATGTCTGTTCATAGATTTGGCCAGTTTTATAATTGGCTTGTTTGATGTCTTACTGATGAGATTTAAATATTCTTTGTAAATTTTAGATACAAGTTTTTTACATATATGTGTTGTGACAACATTTTCTCTAAGCTTGTAGTTTATATTCAGTTAACAGTATCTTTTTCAAAGCAGGAATTATTAGCTTATAATTAGTTTAAAATTATAATAAAGTTATATTTTAGTTTATAAAATTAGCTAATTCTGTCTGTCTTGGATTGAGCTATAGTTTTTGTATTTAAAAATCATACTGAACCCAAGATATTGTATATTTATGCTGTTTTCTTTAAGAAGGTTTACACTTTTGTACTTTACATTTAGACCTATATTTTATTTTTTATCCAGTCTGACAATCTCTGTCTTTTCACTTTAAGGCAATTGGTAATGTATTTGGGTTAATATTACCTATATTTGTTTCTGCTTTCTACCTTTAACAAAGGCTTTTCTGCCTCCTCGGGATTTAACAGAAGAGTTTATGATTTGATTTGGTCCTCCAGCTTCATGCATTAATTGTACTTCTTTTACACATTTTTGTAGTAGTTTCCTTACAGTCCATATTATTCATTTTGACCGGATCTATGTCCACCTTTAAATAGATGATCCCTCTTTTTATGCAGTGCAGTGCCTTATAACAGAGTATTCCCTATTTCCCATTCCCACAATCCCCGTGCCATTTGTATCATTCATTTCACTTATCCATACACTATATATAATCATTCAGTGGATTAGTGGTATTATCACTTTAAACAGTTATTTTTTAGATCAATTAAGAATAACGAAAATAAAAGATTCTGTTTTACATTTATTTATTCATTCTCCAACATCCTTCCTTTAGGTAGATTCCCACTTCTAACCTACATACGCTTTATTTCCTGAAACAAAATAATTTATCATTTTGCAGGGCAGGTCCACTGGTATTACGTTCCTAGCTTTTGTTTATTCAAGCAAGCTTTTGGTTTTGGTCTTTACTTTTGAATGACAATTCACGGGATATAGAGTCTTGATTGGTGCTTTTCTTTTCTCTTTTTTAACATTTTAAACATTTCATTCCATTATCTTCTTGTGTTCCCGGTTTCATGAGAGCTCCACTGTCATTCTCATTCTTGTTCCTACAAATGTAAGGTGTTTTTCTTTTCTTCTTGGGCTCTTTTCAAGATTTTTCTCTCTGATTTTGGTTTTTTGAAGTTTGCTTATGACATGCCTAGGTGTAGTTCATTTTGAGTACTATGTTATGAGATGCCAGATCTTATTTAAACCTTATGTTTTGGTGGGATTTCCTCTGAAACTGCTCTGGCATGAAAGGAGGAAGGGTTACTCCCAGTTAGGGTGATAATTCCAGGTCCCTCACCTGGCCTCTGGGGAAGAGGCTCTGCATTACTGTGGGACAGAGATGAGGGTTCTGGATCACCTCTAGGCCTCCACTGAGACCCCTCCATCTGGGATGGCTAGGAATGCCTGGTTTCTGCTCACCACCTGGCCTCCTTTGATACACCCAGCGGGGAGGCAGAGTGGGCTTCTCATTACTGCTAAGTGGGGGTAGAAGTTTAGGCTTTCCCACATGGTCTCCACTGCCACAGGGCAGGGATGGAGCAGGGAGACTTGTTTCCTTATGTGGTCCTCTCTGACATCAACCCCCTAGGGGTGAGACATGCCTTGTAAGGGGCTTTACTGGCTGTGGAGGCAAGGAACAGACTTTCTTGCCACATTTGGCTAGAGTAGAGTGGTTATTACCCAAAGTCTTCTGTCTTCCTAGGCTGTACCTTTGTCCCTTTGGCAAGAGAGAGCAGTCTTTGGTTGGGATTTGCAGGTTGCTGGTGTCTTAATCTCCATTTTTGGAATCTATGAGCCAAATAAAATAAAAAGAAACAGAATACAGAGAACACATAGCCATATATTCTTTTAAAGCACTACACAGCCAAGGTTTTCAGCCAGTGTGCTTTCTTCTTTTCATATTTTAGAGTCTCCTTATATTTGTTATGTATATAATATCCTAGGTTTTTACCAAATGGGAAGAATAGGGAGAAGTATGTCTACTATCTTTCTATTTTAACAATATTTTGTTATATGGCAAAGTCTATTTTAATATTATTGAGAGGTATTTATTTAGAAAAAGCTCAATGATTTTAGGTAATCTTCACCTATTTCTATGTCTTTTTGTTCTTCTGCATGCTAACATTCCTCATTACGTGTGTTCTACCTACCTCCATAAGCTAGGCTATTTCCTAAACTGACATTTTGCTGTTAGAGATAGTATAATCAATTTAGGGCCATGAGAGAAAACATCTTTCTTTCTCTCTCAGAAGATCTTTTTATGGCCCAATAAGAAGATCGGGAGTTCAGAGAGCCTTCAGTCAATTGTGAATCCTGCAGTTTATTCTCTGATCTTGGGAATGCTGCATTAATAATTTTAGCCTCAAATACTTTATTTACATAATGAGAATAGTAATGCTTATTATGGGGAAATAAAACATTTCGACCTACTTTTTCTAACAGATACATTTATAAAACCCTCCTAGTTGTCCTCCAATAGACAATAAACTAAAATTTTAACCTGATTATTCGGACAGCAAGACAATGTTTTGGCAGCAATCCAAGGGTTAAGAGCAACCCAACCAAGATATTCCTATTGATGGCTTGCCACTGAATTTGAATGCAAACATTAAAATCACAGGTGTTGACCTGTCAAAAGTTAGACATTTTTGATCAATCACTTCATTAAAATACTATTGTATAAGAGATGGCTCCAGACAGGCAGTCACCTTGTGAGATTAATCTAGATTCACAGGTGAGAACTACGTTTTAAAAGGCAGCATGGGTGTAATTCTTTACAGGCCAGCGTTGTCAGTCTAACAGTTTATTAAAGGATTATTGGCTACTCCACACTCTGTAGTGTGTATCCTGAAAAGCATATTGACATCCACTTACAACTCCCACTCATGTTGAAATGGAGTAGCTGCACCGTTGAAAATGGTGCATTGATTACCTAATTTTCCTCTTCCCCCTAAAGCATTCAAAATTTGTTTCATTTGTAGTGCTGCTTTCCTTGCTCAGAAGTATGGACTTCATTTCATCCATTTCTTCAAGCCAATTGATGGCTGAATGATTGACAGTGGATCCAGTTGTCAGGTTTCATTCACCCATGAGCTAGCTGCACAGATCTGTTTTTCTGCTGGTTTAATAATATTCTCTACACGTACAACTGGACTGTGATAACAAAAGCTCCGTAGCTTCATCGAATTCCTTGGTGACTCTTTTCTATGCCATTTTCTGAGATTTCCACTCTTCTTAACATCCCCCTTTCAATTGTATACTTCCCTACATTTCTTCTTTAATGATTATTTCTTTGCACATTTTTAGAAAATTTGCATTACAAGACAAATATTTTACTATTTCTTTACATTTTGAATTCCCAAAGACATCACCCAACTGCCCCCCTGACATGTAATTCTTAGCAGGCCAAAAATCCAAATAATTTTGTTGCTAATTCCATGTCTCATAAGCTTTGTAAGGAATGTTTCTTTCTTTCAATCTCCCATTCTCAGCACCTCACACACTTTCACACTGTACAGTGCTCTCTGTTTAATGATTCAAAACCCTGAAAATGTTTTAATGGTTTGTTTTTATGTTTTCCACATTATCTTTAATTCCATAAACACCAAGCTTGCCTAGACCCTTGACAAACAAACTAGGATTATTAAAACCATAGGTACACAATTTTACCTTAGGTTTAGTTATATTGTAGTTTAAAAGTTCAAAATCCCAGTGGTTAGACCAGTAAGGCCTTATTTCTTGCTCAAGCTGCAAATTCACAGTAGGTTGGCTGAAGTTCTCCTCCATCTGCTTTCGTTCTGGGACCATGATTATCTAGTTGTTCACTGATATGCTTTTATTTTTCTCTCTTCTCTATAGAAAAAAACAATACTCTCTCACTTTTTCTTCCCAAAGCATGTAGCCATTTTTAACTATTCTATCATCAATTGTTTTCTAGTTAATATTCTCTGACCAACTCTAATGAATTTCTTCTTCTTCCTATCCTTTTAGCTACTTTTTTATGTACAGTCCTCCCTGATAAAGTTCACATTATATTCCCTAGCCATGATATGTTTAAAAGTGTGTATGTGTGTGTATGTGTGTGTGCACGTGCACATATATGTGCATATTTTTTGGATGCTAACAGAGGAGGAATTAATACAGAAATTTAGTTTGCTTTTTCTCAAAATCTAATACGGAATTTTGAATGAATTATCTACATATGCCCTTTTGGAATCACTGATAGGAAAGCATTTGATATCTTAGAGAAAATGAATAAGATGTAGTGATGTATAGTTACCATTTGTTAATGAGGCTCAGAAAAGTAAAATAAATACAGATGCTTTGAGATAATGCAGGTATTACTGTACAACATATTTACAAATGAATGACTATAACTATTGGAAGTGGATTAAGCGTATTTTTGTTCTTAATGTCTTGGTTATTGCATTGAATATTTGTATTTTGAAAGTTTTATGTTCACAAAGAGAATGTTGCTCTGATTCATTCTTGAGCTGTGTTACAATTATGTTAACTCTTACGTTTACATCATTGGTTTTTAGCATTTCTGATTTCATGATTAAATTCTCCTATCCTAAACATAGTCATAGTTTTTTGTTTATATGAGTGATTATTTTATCATAGTTACCCCTTCTACTAAACTGTGAAAGCTGTAAGGGTAAAGGGCACATGAATACTTGTCATTGTATTCCCAGAGCCTAGCATACAGTACTTTGTAGAAAAATATTTTTGATTTGATGAATCAATACAAAATATTTTTGTAGGTACTATTTTGTAGCTATCTATCTTGTAATGAGCAGATGACATATCTATATGATCTAGATATATTGATCCTCTAAGTGAAAGAACATTTCAAACAATTAATGATTTTTAATGTAAACTTTTCTCATTGTGTTCTTCTTGTGATATTAATATTTGTCTCCAATTGATTTTGACATTAATAAAAGGACTAGCGTATGTATTTATACATATAGCCATTGTGATAAAGCTAAGACTTTTGAATTACAAATGATAGCAAATCAAGTTGAAACAGAATGGAATTTACTGACGCATGACACCAGGAAGTGCAGGGATAAGGATGACTTAGTTAATAAACATACACAAAGGTACAAACAATGTGAATGTGAATATGATCAGAAATTTAATCTCTCTCTAATATCTATTATTTATTCACTCTCTCTCTTAGAACTGGTTCATTTTAGATGGTCGCCTTTTAAAAGATGTCCCTGGCAACTGCCACCTTAAATCTTTTTTACCCAGCAATGAAAGGCCACTAAAGCATCTTTTTCTAAATAGCAGCTGCAAAATTCTCTGGTAAAATTCTCTTTGATCCATGATGTTGTGCCACAGGCAGATCCGTGATTCAATCGCTGAAGTGATTCGGCTCAGTCTCACGACCACGGGGTGAGAGCAGCCCCATGTAAACAAGGATTCAGATGGGAGAAAAGTGGCTTCTGAAATGGTTGCTGAGGAAGCAAAACTGTGATTGCTGCAGTAGATATGATAAGCAGGGGAGGGGTGGTTTCATCCCTCACTCCCAAGTGGGACATAACAACTTGTTTTTTATACCCTTAATGAGAGAACAATGCCTCCTTGAATGACTCATTTTAGTTTTCTCAGGAGGTTTTTATTTTAAAATATCTTTTTTTCTTTCTCAGCAGCAGAACTAAGATTCGGCTGTACCTTTTACTTAAAATCCTCTGAATCCAAATATCAGGACGTGGAGAACAGTTTTCTGTTAAACACGCAATCGATTGATAGCTTTTCTCTCTGGTTTTCTATGCACACATCCCTGAAGTGTTTACTATGTGTACATCGTTTTCCTACCTGGAGTTTAAGTTGATATCATCTTAAACTACTGACTGACTTTCATATCAAAAAGACGTGTTATACCCCTTCCTTCTTATTAAAAATACAGCATAACTTGGAACACATTACAATGTATTTAAAGTAATTGCACTCATTAACCATTGATTACCTTTGTTAATCAACTTATGTATGTGTTTTTAAAATCAGACATATTATGAAAACAAGTGATATGTTCGGGGAAATACAAAGAAATACATAGCGTCATCTTTGTATTTCTAGCAACATGTGGTTTACTTGAGAGCAGAGTCATTGGAGCATCGTCAATACACAGTCCTGCAAGTCAAAACCAGCATGTGATCAGAAAGACGCAGATCACAAATCCCTCAGGAGCTTTCAGAATTATGAAGGAGGGCTTTCTGGGATGTTTATATGAGGTAGAATCTTTAAAATAAATTACATTTTAGAAGGTAGTGGGAAGTAGGAGAGCTGTAAAACTTCCTCCTATGACGATGGTAACAATGTTCCTTTTTAAATAATCTATATTAGTGAAGCGGCATTATTGTCGGGGGAAAATACTCAAGATTTGTTGTCTCATAGCCACGAAAAACTAAGATGTGGACTCACAGGGTGAGGTTCAGAGCAGTTTAATAGGTGAAAGAAAGAGAAGAGCTCTCTCTGCTGTAGAGAGCGGGGTCCCGGAGAAATGGGTTGCCACTTTCTGGGTGAACTGCCATGGGTTTTATAGATGAGCTTGAGGAGGTGGTGTCTGATTTACACAGGGCATGAAGATTGGTTGGACCAGGTGTGCCATTTGCATAGGGTGTGAGAAAAACTGGTTAGAACTAGGTGTGCCATTTGCACAGGATGTGAAAACCTGGCTGCCCCACCCTAATCTTTTATCATGCAGATGCGTTGTCTGCCTCGCCAACTCCATGTCGCTTGGTTCTTTACTGTACACGTGGTGACAACGAAAACGGGAGACGGAGCCTCCATGTTGAACACGCCTGGTTCACAGGTAGCCTTTTTCTATTGGCACAGCTGCCGATAGTCCCTGTGCGAGCTATCTGCTTCCTTATCTGTGTCCAAAGCTCAATTTATCAGGTTGCTCTTTGTTAGAAAACAAATGATGTGGGGGCTGCTTTTTATTAAAGGAGAAATTCTTCTGCGGCGGACTCTTACACCCTTATTATGTGCCTAAATAATTTCTTTCTGTCTCCTGTATCAGTAGTGTAGTAATAATGTTTATTCTTACATTTTTGTTTGACAGAGATTGTAACTGGACTATGAACAATTTTTATAGGACCTGCACTTTCACGTAATGAAAACAAGTCATAACTTCTTTATATGTCCATGGTTAGCTCTTTGATTTGTAAAATAATTAATGATACCATATGAACTTTGAAAAACCAGAATTTTCTTTAAAAATTTACTGTAGAACTATTGGATAAGCTTCAAATCATTTAAGATGTTAGAACCAGTGAGTCATAGCTAAAATTAAAATAATATATCTTATTATTCATTTAAGCGATTTATATTATATTTACTTATTGGATAATACATGTTTTGTTCATACAAATGATTTTTAAAGACGTTTGTAACATACTACCTCATAAATTTTACATAACATTGCCCGTTAATACTAAGGAATAAAATACTTAAATATATTGTTTCTCAACACAATATTACTGAATTTTTCTTTAAGAAGATAAATTTGAGAAACATGACTATAAATTAAGACAAAATACAACCACTCTGTTATCAATGCCATACAAATTGTCCTCTTAAAATACTGAAGTATTTCCAGAGCTATCTGCAACATGGACACTTGAGAGGTAGGTTAGTGTGACTCAGATTTCTCTAGAACAAGGGTAAATATTTTTATTCTCCCCATTAACTTCCCCTCTTGCCATAAATGTCACCACCTTTAGATACCATGAGGACCTTGACATTCTCCTTGGCTTGACTTCTTAGACATACCTTTTCCTAACTCTATAGCCCTGATGTCTATGTTGTTTGTTAAAGACATATCTCACAGTCATGCAATTTGTAGGTCTTTTAATTATTAATGGAGTTTCTAAAAGAACAGTGATTCCATCCACATGAACTTGATCATAACTGATCTGTAAGTTTATGTTTTAGGTCAACTGTGCAAATATGGGAAAATAACATGGAGGTTCACAGGAGAAGGATTTTCAGCTAGATTTATCCTATGGCCAAGAGATTTGAGAAGAGCAGAATTACAAGTACAAGATGAGTCTGCTTAGGAAGAGAACAAAACAACAACAAAATTTTTTTTAGGAAAAGAACTAGTGTCTGGCTGGTTCAGAAGGGTTAGATGGTTCTCCAGTTTCAGGAAGAACTAGATCTAGACCTTTGACAAACCAATTCACCTTGTGGAATCAGAGGGTTATTAAATAGAATTTGAGAGATAAGGGTTGGATGAGATAACGTTTGAGACTTCTTCACATTTTAATATGCTATGAATACATTATTTCTGGTTTTCTTTAAATGTACCCCTCCACCCTGACACACACACAACACACACACATACACTTAAGCCCCTAATTTTCAACTAAGTTTATAGCAGAGTTTGCCATAGCAATTGATAGAGCAATTTTCCTTACAAGACTCTGTTATCAATTCACATGATATGAAAGTTATTGCCATTGCTTCAGAGTACCAGTTTTTTTCCCCAGGGGTCTATGAGAAAGTATAATGTTCTCAAAGGTTAGATTTCCCAAGAGGACACTGTCTCATTACTATTCTTTAAAAGCTGTTGAGGTTTCTTGGACCATGAAATGTGGTTTAAAAAAGTAGAGACGATATCCTGGCTTTTCTTTGTAGGAGATCATTAGCTTTAAGTCACATACACTTACTACTCATATTATTTATTGTCATTCACAGTGGGTAACCTAAGTAAATTAATAAAACATTTTATAAGATTATGAGCAAAACTCATATAACTATGATGCAAAAACATTACAAAGCAATACCTCACACAAATATATGTATACAAAAACCTGATTTGAAGAAATTTTTATCAATTAGAAATCGATTTAGTTTTTCCTATTTGGTAGATTATTTTTTCTGTAGTGTATAGTATGTCTTGTATCAAGTCTCATGAATGTTTTGCTACTATTCTTAAATAAATGTATAAGTAGCATTTGCATTAACGTATCAGAAATTGAATAAGGAGAAATTAAATCCCATAGTATTGAGTTTATACCCCATGTTTAGTATGGACTAGAAGATGTCGAGGACTGCCATTATTTCTATCCATCTAACACATTCTCCAGATTGCCAACAAATTACTAAATGTGTTTTCGTTATCTCTGTATCCCACTATGTTTTGTATGAGTAATAGTGGCACCAGGTGCGGTGGCTCACGCTCATAATCCCAGCACTTTGGGAGGCCGAGCTGAGTAGATCACCTGAGCTCAGGAGTTCAAGACCAGCCTGGCCAACATGGTGAACCCCATCTTTACTAAAAATACAAAAATTAGCCAGGCGTGGTGTAATGTGCCTGTAGTCCCAGCTACTCGGGAGGCAAGACAGGAGAATCGCTTGAACCCAGGAGGCAGAGGTTGCAGTGACCCAAGGTTGCACCATTGCACTCCAGGCTGGGCCACAGAAGGAGACTCCATCTCAAAAATAAAAATAAAAATTAGTAGTGGCACAATGGATACTTATTGTTACGATAAACAATCTAGGGATCAGTTATATTTTCCGGTTCCTCTTAAACACTCCTGGGTCAGAGTAAAACACTTAGCTGCTTGCTTTAGGAAATACTTTCTCCTGAAAGATCTGAATGTGAGGATGTGAATAAATCGACACAGTTTGCTCTCAACACACTCTTCAAAAGTTTCCCTTTTTGTGCTCACCAACCCAAAGCTATTATATCATGAACTTTGTCCTACACAAACTGATTTAAAATCATCTGGATTGAGAAGTAAAACCTCATAATACCTGCCCTGAATTTTTGTCTTTTGAGATGCTAAGCTGTAGCAAAGTGGTGTTCTTCCCTATGGTAAATCTTGTAAAATTTACTTATTGTTAGGTTTTTCTGCTGATCTGGAAAATGGTATCCGTTGTACAATTATGACAATCTGGATTTTCCAACAAGATCTGATGGAAATATCTTCAGCACCACATCTCAGGTCCTTTACTCAGAAACATCTCACTTCCCTGAGGCCCACAAGACCTCTGACCACAATGGTGTTAAATATGCCCTGTGTTTTGACTAAACTAAAATGTCCTTTCTTCAAGCTCTCAACCACGAATTTCTTTTTTGGGAATCTTTTGATTATCCGAATGGAGGTGAAAACTGTTACCCATGGGGAACAATTGATTGATAACCAACCTCGCTGCACAATCAGCCCAATTTTTTTCCCATGCATTATTTGTGAACCTATAAAAGGAATTTCAAAGGGAAGAGGGTGCTTGTAGACCCTGCAAGTTCCTCTCTTCTGACTGTCTACATTGCTGGTCACTTCGGAAGTCTTCATTCAATCCTCTTCATAGAACACACTTAGCTTGAGTCACCTTTTCCATGAAGCAAAAGGGCTTTCATCAGGCTTAATGTTACTGAGAACAGCCTTGTTTTGTTTTGACTGTCTAGAGGATGTCATATCTCCAGCAGGCAGTGGAGATTCTAGCAGACTCGTCTCTGGTCATGTTCTGGAGCTACGTGGTTTGCACACGTTGTTTTCACCAGCAAATGCTATTTGTATATGGCTGTCCACTATTTGGCTCTAGAGTTCAAACACTTGCCCGCTTTGCCTATTAACATACGTGCATAAGGCCCCAGTGGGAATCATGCCCGCAAGGACAATAAGAAATTGCACTGGCTGTGTAGGGGAAGCTTGACATGAATTATGTAGTTCATTTAAAAAGCACATCAAAGAGAGATCACTTTGTTTAACATAAGTGAACTCCCCCTTCAATCAGACACAACAGTTACAGAACTATCAATATGTATACAGGAAAATGAATATGGTTGGCTTCTTAAGGAAAACATTGCAGTGTATTAAAGGTATACATTCAAAGAGACTCATAGTTATTTAATACACTAAAACAGTTAATATTTTAGGCTAAAATTTAAACGTATTATCTAATTTAATAATTATGTTATACTAAACACACACATACAAGTATATTAAAATTAAATTAAAATAATTTGCTGCTTGCCTTCACAAATATTTGCTTCTGGAAGCTAAGATGGTGAACCAACAATTTACTTACATAAATCAAGTGTATTTGTCAAGATTTCTTTCAAGACGTTGTTCTGTGCGCACCAATCCAAGCGAGGATGTGATAAACTAAACACCCATAGATAAACTTCACTCTACAAGTTTCATCCCAGAACCGCCCAGCTGAGCCTGCCAAACCTCATTAATACCTTTCTCAAATTTCCTCACACCGAGAAACTACTAAGACTCTATCAAGGTAGCATTCTCCTACATTTTAGTAATTGTAACACATTTAGTTTCTTTTGCTCAAAAATTTTGAATGGTAGTCTTTTTTGGATTCAAAAGGTAGCAGCATTGATAATAATGAAAACAAAACTAAATGACACAAGTGGATAATTTTTATGGAAGATATTATGTTAATTATAATTATTTAAAAGATTATAGTATTTTCATCTTTTAAGCAGTATCAGCTTAAACTTAATTAAGCTTTATCAGATTTCTAATATTAATAATTTATGTAATATATTATTATAATAATTTTTAACTTCATAATATACTTAAAATATTTTTAATTTACCATATAATTAAGCAATGTATTTATGTCAAAATAATACTTCAATAAAATGATAACATACAAGTTAAGTTCCTCCTGAAAATATAATTTTAAAATATAATTTGACTTACCTGTTATTGACAGATAGATTAGCTGTGAATGTAAGAATTTCTACTTTTTCTTCTTAAAACGACTGAACTGAAAGTGAGGTCCTCCAGCAGTGCATCTGCCATATGTCGAGGATGTGACAGAATGGGAACGCTTATAGCCCAAATTAAAATGTCTCATGGTAGTCTCCCAAGTGATTCTGAAATAGAAAAGAAATATAAGCCAAGGTCAGAAAAATGTCACTATTTGAACAAGCTGTCAAGTAACCTCCAAGGAAACATGTCCAGTTGACTTCTCTATAAGTAAAATAAGTCATGTAAGTGAAAGAATTTAAATGGACCTTCATTAAGCTAATTAGGGATTAATGGAAAGACAGTAATTTTTCCTTCCTCTCGAAAGAATCTATTTTTTCTCTAACTCTTGTCACTTCTCCAAAATTCTGAGATGGGGCTCAATAAATTGCCTAAATATTATGATTTCAAAAGGAATTCATAATTTGGCCTGAGGTGTTAGGGGAAGGGGGTTATAATGATCATAACGTGGTTGTGAACATAATGGGTCCTCTCCAGAGGCAACTGTGAAAGCAACAAGTCCAGGGAGTTCTGATCAAAACCGGGGTCCCTTTACGATAGACTTGAACATCCCACCTGTTTGCTCATATATATGTTTCTTAGATCTATCCATCTATTTAGATGTGCCATATTAACACGTTAATAGATGTATTAATATAAACTGTTGATCCCCAAAATTTGCAAAAATTGTGGTCATACATTTTAAATTCTTGTTTCAAATATGGCATTCAATAATCTTAAAGAGTTGAAAGTTTACAAGTAAACAAAGAAAACAAGGTCTTTACAGTAATGGAGGGAATGGGTAACGTAAATGAATTATTTGCTTATAGGGGATGTACAAATAATGCATGCCACATTTCCTGCTTGAGTCACTGACACAGAAACTGATAAGGAAATGAAACACTGTAGTTAGAAACAGAGACAGAGAGACACAGGCAGACCTTAGAGCATATTCACTCCCAAGCAATAGAGACACTGAACTTTATTCCTACAGACGGTTGAACCTCAGACACGGGATCGGCTGGCTTAGTGCCTCCATAGAAGTGCCTTAATTGAGTTGCCACGTGAGGCTGTGCCCTTGTCTTTTATCAAAGGTTATTCTAAGATACAGCCGCATGAAGAAAATTTCTCTATCTTTAGCAAAATTGCAGATAAAAACAGTCCTCATTATGCTAGTTAATGTCCCTTTTAAGATTTTATACAATTCATTTTTAACATCTAATGCCATATATGTCTACTTATTGACCTGTGTATAATGTCATATAGACTTACTTCACACACACACATGCAGTCTGCTTTCCTTTTTTTCTCTTTCTTTTTGAGTGAAAACCGCATAAGCCATTATGCCTTGTTTTTTTTCTTATTACCTTTGAAAAGCAAAATTAAACTGAATTTGTTCTCTGTGGCTCCTGATGCTATTATCTTCTTCATATGTGTGTGTGTGTGTGTGTGTGTGTGTGTGTATTTCCATATATATATGGCAGATTTACTTGTAGATGAAGAAACTGAGCATCAAAGATGTTAATTAACTTGTTCCTATTCCAGCCTCACAGGCAATAGATGACACAGGGAAGCATTTGACATTTCTCTGTCTGAGCAGAGCTGCCGTTTTTTTATTTTATGCCATGCTTATGGAAGAGCACACGTGAAGCACCCTGCCTAAGTTACATCCCTGCTGCCTGTCACTGTGCCTAAAACTCAACTTTTTTTCATTATATTCATTGAGTTTTCGAGACTTTCTCTATCTTAAATGTAAAATACAATGCGTGGACCACACTCAACCATGTATATAAAGGAGGTGAAGTAATAGAAGCTTCTGCTTTCAGAGAGGCACACAGGGAGGAAACCAGTTATTAAAAGATATGCAAATACAACGCTGAGCATGGTGGTGTACACCTGTAATCCCAACAATTTAGGAGGCCGAGGCAGGTAGATTATCTGAGGTTAGGAGTTCGAGGCTAGTGTGGCCAGCATGGTAAAACCCCGTCTCTACTAAAAATACAAAAATTATCTGGGTATGGTGGCGCGTGCCTGTAGTACTACTCAGCAGGCTGAGGCAGGAGAATTGGTTGGACTCGGGAGGCAGAGGTTGCAGTGAGCTGAGGTCTATTGCACTCCAGCCTGAGCAAACGAGCAAGACTCCGTCTTAAACAAAGAAAAAATATACACAAATATAAAATGGCAAATACACTAAAAAGACAATTTTTCTAGTATTTGTCACTCCATGTTTTTCAGACCACAAAGATTAAGATATTCTGAAAATTATTTTTGATATCTAATTTATTATTACCATCTAATGATTTATTTTAAAACAACAAACCTTCAAAATGAGAATAAAAGAGAAACAGTCCAAGCAGAATAATCAATCTAAAAAAAAGAATCAAATGCCAATGGAAAAGAAACCTTTAAAATGTTAATGATGACGAAGTGATTCTGAGGCAACACCCAGGATTGAGATTCACCTCATGTTGAACACTGTCATGCAGTTTTTAGAGAAATTTGAAAGATTCCACTCTGGTCTAATCTACTTTATATAAAACAAAATTGATTTAAAAAGATGCACTCCCTTATAGGGCAAACATAAAGAAAAACTAAAAAGAGACATCTGCCTTTTGGTTGTAGGCTTTCATGAAATTCTGCAATACTTGCACCAATAGAAAGGGAAATAATACATTACAGGATTCCTGATGGAGGATTGTTGAGCTAACTTCCTGGAAAGTGGGAGACAACTGGCATGTATTATCACCAAACAAAAGGAAAGTTTTCATTATGATGGCAGTCACCATAGCAATGACAGTATTTACAAATGCAGAAAATTTGAAAAGGTCAAATAAATATGAACAGTATGGGCAATGGAAGCACAACATCGTAGGTACCAAAGAAGTGGTGCTCAGATCATCCCAGAAGAAATGAAAACATGTTACCCACTTTGATTATCAATGAACTGAGAGTGATCTGCTACTACATCAAGTAAAGATTAGCTTCTGCCTGATGCACAGAATGCGCTGCTAGATTTAGAGTTGTGCATGCAGAAGAGACGATGTTGTAAAATTTAAGGGTATCCTCTTTTGGGGAGAAATAAGCATGGCTGTTGAAAAAAGCACAAATTTAACTAGTATATTTTTAATGTAGAAGATGCCTTCTACATATAAGATATTAAAAATACATTTATGTAGGTGAAACTATGAGAATCTATTGCTTCTTGTGCTATCATATTACTAAAATACACTATGTGGCAAAATTGGTGAAATAAAATGGAAAGCACATTGTAATTGCAGGGTGGGAAAATAGAATTTTTAAAGTCAGTTTTCAATAGCAATATGACTACATGTATTAGTTTTCTATTGCTGCACAACAGATGAAAACAAATTTAGTCACTTAACACATGATCTCACAGTTTATGTGGATTAATGATGTAGAAGTTGCTCAGCTGGTTCCACTTCTCAAGATCTCACAAGGATGCAGTGCAGGAAGAAGCCGGGCTGTGTTCTCATCTGGAAGCTCTTCTAGGGAACAATCTTCTTCCCCATTCATTCACAGTGTTGACAGAATCCATTTCCTTGCAGCTGAATACTAAGGAAACCAGCATCTTACTGACTCTTGGCTATGGGCTTTTCTCAGGTCCTAGAGGCTACTCATACCCCTTGCCTATGTGGTCTGGTCTTCTACTGGGCAGTTCACAATATGGCTATTTGTTTTTTCAAGGTAAGCAGACAAATCTCTCACTTCAGTGTGCTAAGCAGAGTCTAACTAACGTAACCATGGGCATCTCATCACCTTTGCCATTATCTATTGATTAGAAGGAAGTGACAAGTCCCACCCACATTCAAGGACCTGAGTCACTAGGACTCACCTTAGGGCATGCCTGCCACAGTGAGTGATTGCATATGAGCACCAACAGAGAAGGAATATGACAAATTAAATATCATCTCAATATGACATTAATATGATTTTTTCTTTTGAGTTAAATTTATTAAATTTTGGAAGGAAAATAAATGAATACAGGCAGGGTTTTTAATGTGATGACCACCTTAGAAAACCTGGTTGTGTTTGGGCTACAATACACCTGTTAGCCGAAGCACCTGGAAAGCACTGACAACCCCAAACTACATCAATTTTTGTTCTACACTCTTTGTTATTGGAAGTTATCATATAATTGTCTCTGAGCAACTTGTATGTGAAAATGTTTCAGGAAGTTGAATCGGTCATAAAATGATGGGAACAAAAAATGATACGAAAGGACCTGCAGTCGGAGGCACATTAGTCTTGCAGACACCACAGGTAAACAAAAGGCCAAAGACATATTTGTGTTCTGAGCTCTGTCAAAAATCAGACACACACACAGACACTCAGATCATAAAAAACTACTAATTAATCAATATCTATTACATATCATGTAAAACTACAAGATATCAGAGTAGTATGTATTAATAGGTGCTTCCATGGATTGTGAGACTAAGTTTTAGAGAGCATAATTTGACTAACAACAAGTTGCATTGTAGCATATTATTCAAAGAGCTTTCCGTTTATTAATTCATATAGTCTTTACAAAAGCTTTATAAGCTAAGTACCAGTGTTTGCTCCAGTTTACAGATTGAAAAATGAGGCACAGATAGAATAAACGACTTCTCCAAGTCTATCTGGTTATCCTGTCACAAAGCTAGGAACCAGCCACAAGAGACAGAGTTCCAGAGTCCCTGTCTTTACTCACCGTGGCATGCTGACTCCCAGGGCAGAGGGAGGATTTAGCACTTATTTCCCCACCACCTAAATGTAAGGTGCCAGCTGTTTTTAACAGAGTAGCCAGACTAATACCATTAAACTAAAATTAGATCACTTTACTTCACTCAAAATCCTGAGATGGCATCCCACCTCAGGATATCAGGATTTCACAGATCTAACCCTCTCTCTTCTTGACACTAAGTTGTTCTTGTCCTCTTAGGAAAGGCTGCTGAATTTTGAATTTTCATATAGTCTTATATTAGAATTATCTGAAATTAAACAAGAAAATAAATAGGTATGGCTTTCAAGCCCTAAGTTTAAAATTTAGGTTTTAGTTATTCCTTCTGGAATTAATGACAAAGATATTCTGGATGATGAATATTAAAATAACTCATTCATCCACACGTTATTTTGTCAAGTTCCAAGGATTTTCATAGTGGCCTAGATGCTGATTCTTATCTCTGGCTTTGAGCTGTCTTAGTTCATTTAGGAGCTGCACCCTGCCGTGTGTCTCTGATAATCATGGGTTCAGTCATGGAAGAAAGTTAAAGGTAATTCCCCTACTTTCATTATCTCTTCAGAAGGATGGTTGTGGATTTAATCACAAGGAACAGATATTCTTTCTGAAACGTAAAGGCAAAGCCCAAATCAACCTTGTTTGTAACATTTTTATTAATTAGATTCATTTTTTCCTATAGAGAAAGAAAGCGTCAGGATGATGTGTCCTGGCATCCAGCTTTAGTAGACACATGTGAGCCTCTGTTTCTGCTACACTCAGGAACTTAGTTTCTGCATGACTCAGGAACTTAGGAAAAGGTACACATTCCTTGGCCCCCAACAAGAGCCCTGAATGAGAATTCCTGGAGAAAGAGGAATCAAATTTATATTTTTATAGAGCTCTCCATATGCAATTCTAGTGAGCAGCTAAGTTTGTGAATCACTAACACAGAATAACTAATAATAACCCATGTCTTAGCCACTTAGGAAAGGTAAACATTCCTTGGTCCCATACAAAAGCACTGAGGGAGAATTCCTGGAGAAAGAGTCATAGGATTTAGATTTTTACAAAGCTCTCCGTATGGAATTCTCATGAGGGGCTAGGTCTTTGAATCACTAGCACAGAATAAGTAATCATAATCCAACCAAGAAGTCACCTACATAGCCGGTTGCTATGTAGCAGAAAAAAACATAATCTCAAGTGAGGAACAAATGGAAACAGATTATGTTTCCATAGAGGTTTATTCAACTACATTTATATACACTGATAAAAATATTTTAATTCCACAACCTTGAAAACAGAGAAAACCATAATAGCATTTTATTGAGCACCTTCCTCAAGTATAAACCTTTCTTATGTACTTGTGTTTGTTTAGTGAACATGTCTTTTTCTACCTTTTCATTAAGTCAATTTAGAGTAAAAGATATTCTTCTAAACAAGTGCTTGAACATATAGTGCAATGCCAAATAACTTATATCATAGTGATTATAACAGTAGTTAAAGAGAGGTTAAGTTGTAGCCTAAGAGTCCTCTCTCTTCTTTCACTTTTTATTTGCCTTTGACTTAGTCAATTTACCTATTGTTTTGTTCATATTTTCATGAAATAAATTAAACATCTCAAAACTTTTATTCTGTGACATAGTATTACTGGCAATACAGAGCCAATGGTGAACAAGGCAGAAACAATTCTGGTGTCAGAAAACTTAAAATCTACAAAAATGATAACCACAAAAAAACCTTAATAAAATGTTTATCAATAAGATGTGAAGAAGAATAAAGTGTCAAGAAGGAGGCAACTTGGCAAATATGAATTGTGAACATATGTCAATCACAGAGAAGAGCTAAAATACAAGGTGTTGGAAAGCACCAACCTAGGGGGCGCAGGAGCAGAAAGCTTGTGTGGCTGGAGTCTGTAGGACAATGGTGAGAACTGCCCAACAGAAAGGCAAACTCAGGCTGCACGAGAAGCCAAAGGAAGGAGCCAGAACTGAACTCGCGGAGTAATGAGAAGCTACTGGAGTGTTTTAAGAAAGGCAATTATGTGATTTGGTTTACAGCCTAAAACAGTCACTCTGACTGCTTCATGAGCAATATAAAGATCAAAACGGACAGAAAGTGACCCTTACCTGACTATTGCTCTTGCCCGGTACAGATGAGGGCTTCTACTAGGCAGATGGCAGCGAGGAGACAGGAGGCTGAGTTATGACATGTTTTGGAGGTTAGAGGACAGAACTGAATGACTGACGGTGGAGATGAGAGTGGTGAGTGTGTGTGTGTGTGTGTGTGTGTGTGTGTATGTGTATAAAACTATCCTCAGAATAATGTTGATAGTTTCTAAAGATGATTACATTGTTTGTATATTACGTGTATGAGATAGTGTATGATGTAGTATTTAAATTAATATCTACTTTGTATATTGAAAGTAGTAATATACATGTTAGAATTTTGTTAGGAGAGTGTAGCTTCCCTTATGTTTTATACCAATTCACCTTCAAGTAATCCTAATGTAAGCCTTTTAGCAGAAGTTAAGCTTCTTAAATACATATCAAAGGCAATTATTACATAAACATGTGTCTTCCACATCATTCTGTCCTTCCATTGATTTGGCCAAATATATTGTTGAGAGATAGAATGTGTGTATGAATGTCTCACAATTAAGTCTGCAAGTTAGCTTTGGTTCTTCTAAAGTGAAAAACACCATTATCTTAAAAATATATTTGTATGTGTATATGTATGTGTGCATTTTAAACTGACAGGTACTTGGGGGAAAATGAAGGGACCAACTGGTAATTTACTCTGCAGGAATCGTTTATCTCTGTGAGTAGTGAGGCGTGCGGTCCAGGAGGTGGGTGGGAATTGTCCACACTAAACAATTCTAATGATAGCCCATCAGGTGGCGCAACAAGGGCAGTTCTGCGGCGTGACGGAGCCTCAGCCACAGTGGCAGTTTACCAAAAGGTTAAAGCAGCATATGGAGTGAGAAAGCTGAAGCAGCCTTATATTAACTAAAATGCTTTGTATTAAAATGAGCATGGGGCATTCCTAATGGATATTTTAAGTGATTATTTTGCACAACTGCTTTTGGTTAGACCAGTTCTACTTAGAGTGTGAAGAGATTGTTGCTCTAGCAGCATTTCTTCTCCTTGATAATATTTTTTCAGCATATAGAAAAAAAATGTTTCAGAAATAGTCATACAGACTGGGACAGCGGAGACACACCTAGGCTTACATCCCTGAAGTACAAATATTTCTATTATGCTTGTCACGAAAACTCAGTATCATGATATTGTCAAGTAGTATGCAAACATGGAAATATCTGGAAAATAATTTTAACAATTTTTAAATTGTTAATTGTTCTTCTTTTAAATTCTTTCAAATTTCACATCATGAGAATCTAAAATTCAGTTGTTCCTGTATGTCACAGAAGGAAACGATCAGTCACCTTAAGATCCAGGAGGAAGTACATGCAGATCCCATGGACACTGGAGATGGAGGGAGAGCATCTTTCCGTGGTACAGTGTGCAAAGTTTACACACTAACAAAATAAGGTTTTGAGTTTTTGCTCTTAGTGCTTCTTATATAGAGTAGGAATAAAAAGATATAAAAAAGTTATTGATGAAGTTTATTGAAGATCTCATAGAGACTGGAAGGGTAACTGGAAGGGAAAATGCTATTTTGAAGAAAAAGAGAAAGGTTGCTTCTAAAAGAAAAATATATTTATTGTTTCTTGTTCGACACATAAAACAATGTGTGTATATTTAAGGAGTACAATGTGCTGTTTACGATATGTATACGTCTGGCAATGAGTAAATCAAAGTAAGCAACATGACTGTCACCTCACATACTCATCTCTGTGTGTGTGTGTGGATGAGAAGATTTAAACTCCACTGTCTTGGCAATTTTCAGATATACAATACATCATTCTTATTTAAAGTCATGATGCTGTACAATAGATCTCCAGAACTGAATCTGTCTGTCTAACTGACGCTTTCACCCCTAGAACTATATCACCCCACCCCGCTTTTCCCCAGCTCCTTGTAACCAGTGTTCTACTCTCTGTTTTTATGAGTATGACTTTTTAAAGTTACACATAAGTTAAGATCATGCAGCATTTCTCTTTCTGTGCTGGCTTATTTCATTTAGCATAACACCCCCCAGGTTCATCCATGTTGCTGCTAATGACAAAATTGTCTTCTGATCTGGAATTGCAAATTAAAACCCCAATGAAATACCACCTCACACCTGAGACAATTTTTTTTTATCAAAAAGATCACAAGTGTCATTGGGGATGTGGAGAAAAGAGAGCTCAGATACACTGTTGGTGGGAATTAAACTAGTGCAGCCATGATGAAGAAGTGTATTGAAGTTCCTAAAAAGATTAACTACAGAACTACCATATGATGCAGCAATTCAACTACTGAATATATATCCAAAGGAAATGAAATTAGTACATCAAAGACATATTCATTCCATAGCTGGATAATTTACACAAAGGAAATGCCTTACTAAGTCTTCATTAGAGACAGTGAAGGCTTCGTGGTCATGGTTAGATGCTATTTGTTTCTTTTTCTTTTTTCTTTAAATGGAATAATTTACTGTTATGCAACATAAGACTGTATGTACATGTCTGGATTTTAAGATATTCTAGAAGGAGGAGCTGAAAAATTAAAAAATTATACAGAGGATTTGATATAGAAAGGGAGCTTGTGTCAAGACTGGCAGCTGGGTGTCCTGAAGACTATCTAGGCAATTGAATTTCACATACCAGGAGTGACCAAGCAACTTCAGCAAATCTGAAGCATAGCAAATTTTTAATAGACTATTTTTTATAGCAATTTGAGATTCACACCAAAGTGGACTGGGAAGTACAGAGACTTCCCATACCCTCCCAACCTGCACACACACAGCTTCCTCCTCTATGGACATTATGCCCCAGAGTGGAGCATTTGTTAGAAGGAATGAATCATCATCAAGACCTCATTTTCACCTGAAGTTTGCATTAGCTCACTCTCTCTTGGTGTTGTGCATTCTCAAGTTTCTGCCACATGTGTAATGATATATATCAACAATTGTAGTACCATACGAAGCATTTTTATTGCCTTAATTCTCTATGTTCCATGTATTCATCCCTCACTCTCCGCATCCCCTGGCAACAACTGATCTTTTTACTGATGCACAGTTTTGGCTTTCCCAGAAAATCATGTAGTTGGAATCATCCAGTATATCATCAACCTTTTCACATTGGCTTCTTTCACTGAGTAATATACGTTTAAGCTATCCCCATGGCTTTTCATAGCTTGTTAGGCCGTTTCTCTTTACCACTAAGTAATACTTTGTTGTTTAGATATACCACATTTTATTCACATATTTACCTGTTGAAGGTCATAATTACTTCCAAGTTTTGGAAATTATGAAGAAAGCTGCTGCAAACATCCACATTTTTACATGAACATGTTTTTACATGGGTTTTTACATGAACATGTTTTCAATTCATCTGGGTAAATACCAAGAAGCATGATTGCTACATCGTATGGTAAGAGCATGTGTAATTTTGTCAGTAACCACCAAACTCTCTTCCACAGTGACTATACTATTTTGCATTTGCACCAGCAATGTAGCAGGCAATTTTAACTTTCTTTCCTCTACTGACATGCTCTGTAAAACAATCCCTCCTAATTTAACCATAAGAAGCGTTTGCTCCCTACTGTGGCCTCTTGTTAGCATTGGTATTGGGGAGTGCAGGAAGGTGGGGACTTGCGTGGATCCAGTGGTGGCGGGAGCAGATGGGATCCAGAGGAGACAAATATAAGTGGGAAGGAGCGGCTGACTTGAAGCAAGAAGAAAGAGCCAATCAGAACCAAGAGAAACAGAAACTTCCTGGGAATCCTTAGTGATGTTGCAGATGAAGATGATGATCTGCACTTTCCCACATCACACTAGATGGGAGCTCAAAGAGTTTTAGTTGCATTTTAAAGGTACTATGAAAAAGTCCATTATGAATATTCAGATCTTAAAAGAATATTCTCCCTCATTGTTTTCTTAGTGGGAGTTTTCCACTGAGGGTCTACAGGAGACCCCGTCCCCAACTAGAGGTGGGCTATGCAACTACAAGACCATGGTTATTGCTGATGTAATGTTTTAGTTTAATAAGTCCCAAGTCTCTTTGAAGTAGAAACGTTTTTGAATATAGCAATGTATTGACAGAACACCAAGTTGAACACAGAAGACAGATTAAGGTAGACATCAAAATGTTCTCAAGAAGACTTCTGTACAAGCTGAGGGTTTCCACAGATGTCTCTTCAGTTTCCTTGAGAAACTGTGATGTGGAAAAGTGTTTTGAACTTCGTGTGCAATATGGTGCTACTGCTCACAGAGATGTATAGTGACTAAGCAATTTCCTTAGCGGACTTCCAGCCTTGTGAGGTGGTGTGTGGTGGGACTGTGATCATTCTGTTGAGTTCATTAGCTTTTCACATAAAAGAGTGGAGATCATTGACAGAAGGTATAATGTTAGGCTGATAAAGTCAGATGCTTCCTCCTGCATTCGGTTTCCCCAGCTTCCCTCTAAGTAGGACTGACAGACCAATGGGAGCAAGCACACTCCACCCTTACCATAAAAAATCAGAGATATGTCTTCATCTTTCTCCAAAAACATCTTTAGGCACATGATGCAGCTCGCACCATGGCCTTTCATTGCTGTTGTTATTTTGCAAAACATGAATTGTATAAGTTAGAAGCAAATTTTGTAACAATCTTTGCATGTATTTTGACAATTCTCCTTGTTACTTATTACGTCCTTCTCTCTTGTATTTCATTGGTGTTTGTGTTTTGCCAAAATGTCTAATGACCCAATATTGAAATTTCTGAAGTTGATGTCTGAGCTGAAAGACAGAAAAAGTAAACTGAGGTTTACAGTCAAATATGACAAAGTTAGTGATGAAGAATCACAGACTTCAGAGTCATTTTACTGTGCAGGTGCATTCAAGGACAGTTTTTAAAAGCCTGCCTTTCACATGGAAGCTTCTTACCAATGAGTGTTACACAAGGGGCAAGCCAAGTTTTCCTAGTCCACTGCACAGCCTCTGTGACTAACCGTTTACAAATGATGCAACTACTTCAGTAACACTGAAATGACACATCGAAAAATCATAGTCATTCTGTAAGTTGCTGAATAGATTTTGAACTCACAAAACAGAGTAATATTGTGTTTTTGTTTTTAAAAGGTTATATTCAGTTGAGAAAATTCAGGAAGTTATTCAGTAGTAGGATGCCAATCCTCGAAAAATAAAAGCTTTTCTCTTTTATGTGAAAAGCTAATGAACTCCCTCGCTGCACTCCAGGAGAAGTTGTAACTGTTCTCATCAGTTTCATAACCCCTGACAATATTTTGTGATTTTGGTGTGTAACTTATTTCCTGGCTTCCTTTGTTGTATTGTGTTTCATTTTACCCAATGCTTTCAGCTCTCTGGGTGAAAGTGACACTGAGAATGATGTAGTTTCACACATTTGATCCTCACCATTAATAGTTAAGAACAAAATAAAGAAAAGAACTGTATAATCTCTTAGTTGCAAAAATAAATATCATGTGTAACTGAAGTGAGTAAAGTGCTGGGATAAACCATAGTGTGAAAATGGAAAAGGTTCCATTCTCAAACCATGTGAAAAGTCGCCACATTGACAGTGAGTGACATGATGTGAAGAAGTTTTGTATAAAACACTGGAAAACACCAGCTTCTGTATGCAATTTGGTGAGAAAATTAATTTCACCAATAACTGTCACTTTGTAGCATTTGTAACATATTTAAATGAGGATAAAATTAACGTTTTTCTTCTGCAAAGAGCTGGATAAAACCATGTCTATGGCATACTTAAAGATTTCTCTTTGTATCTGAGGACCAGCAGTTCTGTTTCCAAGAAACTTTGTTGCCCTCTGTGCTGATGGGACCCCACCAAAGTGTGGGTCCCTGAGAGATATCACTTTCCTTGTAAAAGCCTTGAGATTTTCTGACCTCCCCAGACGATTTGAAGTTGGACTGCTTTCTTTGTGAGGATTTGTCTGCCTTTTTACCCAAAAGAATTTGTAATGGAAATACTATAATCTTTACCTAAGCAAACCATAATCGAAGCATTATATATCTAGATGTAGGGTGCTCTATGAGAAAGGGTAATGAACGTGGTATTTGTCACCATACTGTTTATATCAGAAAATAAAAAGTTGAAATTACTCAGAGGTACATTTTTTAAGGATAAGATATTAATAAAGAAAATTTCACAGTATGAGATTTTCAAAAATGATGTCTCTCTCAGTATATATTTTCTTTTGTGCAAAGAGAAATGGCGTACAGGAAGCTCTCCCACATTTTTTAGAGTCACGAGTCTTTCTTCTGTGAGAGTTATTCCGTTTCCCAGAGGAGAAGGGACAGCTGAAGTCTTTCCTGTATTTTTCACATTTACAGAGTCTCTCCATAGTGTGAGATGCCACATGTTGCCTAAAATAGAAAAAAAAAAAAAAGACATGGAGAACTTCCTGCATTTTTTATATTTCTAACTTGTATCTCCAGTGTGTTTTCTCGATGCATGGTTAGGTGTCAGTAATTAGCAAGGCTTTTCCACATGACATATCTTTATATGTTCTCTGTAGTGTGAGTTCTCACGCATCTTTAAAATGATATGGTGAAGCAAATGTTTTCTCACGTTTCTTACATTTCTCTGCGGTCTCACTCCTTGTGGGTTCTCCCATCTGAAGCAAGTTAGGAAAATTCACTGAGAGCTTTCCCCAGTTTCTACATTCATACACCTTCTCCTTAGTGCAAGGTAGGTGCCCTAAGTGGGTAGGAATAACAACAAGCCTTCCCACATTCACCTTCGTAAGGTTTCTCTCCACCATGAGTTCTCAAATATTTAATGACAAATGAGAAAAAATCTCTTCACAGTCTTTCCATACGTATTAAATCTTTCTGGTGTGACCCCTGATGTATGATGGACAGCAGCCTTGTCAGACTCAACTCTGTAGTGTTCTTCTCCATTGAGAGTCCTCCCAAGAGTCCTCAAATATGACAGACAATTTCAGGCTTGTCCTCCTCATTCCTTAGATTAATTGGGGTTGTGTCCAGACAAGCTTTGATATGATTCTAAAGGGATGAAGGGCCCACGGAAGCATTTCACACTGCATCCATAGGGTTTCATCCCATGGGCACTTCTATTCAGCACCCTAAGACTTGGAATCCAGCTGAAGGTTCTCCTACATTGATTATCTTCTCTACATCCTGGAGGCCATGTATCACATGAGTTCTCAAATGACTCTCCTTGTTCTTGTGATGAACTTCCCAAGATTTCTTAAATGAAGGCCCACAGGTGATTCCTGGTGATCTTTGTCTATTTTCTGTTTATTAACTTTTCCTCCATAAATATGATACTGAGCACCTTATCTATTGGTTTTAAGCTGAAGCTCATAATCTATTGATGTCACATTTCTGAAATTTTTAAGCATCATGTCTCCATAAGGAGTTATTGGTTAGAATGAAGAAAAACCCATTCCTTCTGGAGAACATTCACCCACATCCACAAAGGTCACAACATCCATACAAGGCAGATATGGGCCATTCTAGGCCATTCACAAGTAGTACAGAGGCTCAATACCAGGAAATAGAAGAGTATGGATGGAGCGGAGACACACACCTATAACATTTCCAAAAGGGAAACTCAACTCAAAGATGTCCTGCTAGGTTGGCTGTCCCTAGTGAAAGGATATTTTCTGGTTTAGATACCTAGAGGTCTCTGTGGGCATTACCCATTAATTCCAAGAAGTCTCTTAAAGACCAGGGGCTAAAAGAGCTGGAAGTGGGGGCGCCCTGGGCCATTTGAGACTGACAGGGAGGGTGATGTCTGTCTACTTTTCATTCCCACCTACACTTACGGGAGTGTGGACATGGTACAGTAGGGCCCAGCATACACCTTTAACTTAGCCTTGAAAGAATGCTAAAAACACTTCAGAACTTCTCTATATTGGAGAATACCCTCAGGATAAAAGTGACCCCGAAAGTAGGGCTCATCTCTGTAGCATTCTTATCCCTTCTGAAACTTGTCTAATAATCTTTTGATGTTATTAGCACTCTGGTGACTTCAAGCATTATATTTTTAACATTGTAGCCTATGTTTTCATTTGTGCTAAGCTTAGGGTTAGTGGTAAATAACTAATGCGCTTTGACTAATTTAGGGTTGAATAATGAAGGAACAAATTAATAACCACTTGCTTATTGGACAGCAGTTTTATTAATTTACTATAATAATAATTATTATTATTGTGGACCCAGGCTTAGAGGAGTGTTTACTTACCTTTTTATTATATATTGCATGTTAAATTGTTTTTCATATCTTCAGCATAAATATCAGCCTTTCTCACTACTCTATTTAGTAGAATGCTTAACGTGTTCCCCTCGGGTAACAGCTATCTTCACAGTTGTTTTGTTCACATTTCTAGTTTAGTCTTCTTTTGATAATATCTACTTACTACCTTGTGAAGGTTTGCCTTATTTCAATTATTTTTGTCCTTCATATGTCTCAAAATATTTTCTTTTTTTCCAAGTGATAGCTGATGTCTCTTTAGATAATTCCTATAACTCTTTTCTGGGTGTAGGCCAAAGAAGGATAATAAGGCAAATGAAAATGGACTTGGAATTATATAATTTCACACTTCTGAATAGTAGACCAGAGAATCTGAAAGAACCACAGACAATTTGAGTATATGTATTTTAAAAGACAGCTTAGAAATCTCAATATAAATTAATGTTTAAATCTTACCTTATGTCTCCCAGAGCAGAGTAATTGCTGTCGCTGTAAGGAAACAACACTTACTTGGATCACATCTCTGCAGGAACAACACATTTTCAGAGCATTTGTCATCATTTCTATTGCTCAGTTCCACAGTGACAGCTTTAAGAAAAACTGTTTCTGATGTTGCATGGTTCACTTAAATCTCTGCAAAGAGTCTTCTTTAGAAAGGCTCTTCTGTGACTATGTTTTTATATGACACGTAGTCTAGTAAGAATTAGAAATTAGAAGTAACTGAGCTTTAATGACAGGATCATTTTTTCCAGCTTTGAAAGAGTTTGTTTCTTTGTAAAATATTTGTCATTTAATCTTGCCCCCACTGTCATCTGTCTTCATGGACTCTAACCACTTCTCTCTTATTGAGCACCTTCTCCATTTACCCTGCAAGCTCTGTGTTAATAATAAAACTTCAATTTCCCAGTTTCAGAGATGGTTTAATGAAATACGATTTTAAGTCTAGACAGGTTTTTGGTCACTATTATATTCCTTGTGTTTTGCACAATGCTTAATTGGTAGCAGTATATTATTAAAGGTTTTCTTAGTGAATAGCCTAATTAGTTGTGAGAGTTTGTGTATATGTGTGGTTGCAAATATACAAATAGACCAAATATATTACACGTGCACACTTGCAATATGTGTAGCATTGGTCTACACAGCTCCAGCAATGTGGATTCAAATATATGCATGTCAGAAACTAATTGCATTTCAAGTATATATCACTTGTGATCTTAATATACAGTGAAAGGAAAATATGAATTTATGAATTTTATCATTTTGTTATACTAGTTTCAAATGATAAAGAAGCATCTAGTGAATGTTAAAACTAATTTTCACTTGAATCATATCTCTTAGGTTAATATTCTAAATAAAAACTCATCGTTTTATCTACATTTATATATCTCTATATCTATAATTTATCTATTTAGTGTAAGAAGCTAACAAGAAGTAAGAATTACTGGAGAAATCAGATAGTCTGAAGTTCTTTAAGAGACAACTTAAAGAATAAACAATTTTTATAAAACAATGTGTCAGCATAGAAAATCTGTTTTGATTACTCCTTTCAGCTGTTATATCAACTTTTAGCTATAATGTATAACAAAGCGAATACACTTTTTCATTAACATAACGTTTTTTCATCTATGAGCAGAGAAAGCAAAATAGAGGTCAGAAGAGTATGCAAGGAAGTGGCATATGTCCTGCTGCCTTTACCTACGTACCTAAATGAGCCAAGGATTTAGAGAATGGGGTAAATGACATATAATTACTAGACACTCAAAATATCATATTGTTGTTTTAAGACTATTAAAAGAAAACTCTGGAAATAACATCTGTCATGCATTCCAGTATTGTAGAAAATAAAATAAATTACTATGTAGGTGTCTGTGAGTATTTCACATTTTATGAACTGTATTGAGATGAAGAGCTATGTTCTGCAGTCTGAAAGAAACAATTATGCATTTAAGGGAAATAGCATGATCAATATAACATATAATGACAATCAGCAGACTATAATAAAAATTCATCAAAGAAATGAAGTGCAGTCATATTTTATTTCAATTTAAATTTGAGTTTTAGATTTTGTTTTTGTTGCTGCTGTTAAAAATCATAAGTGAATTTGCCTGGATGGGTGGTTCTGTGTCTAGATGCATACATGTTTCCTAAAAATGAGAAAGTGAACTTACGTTGCTTACAAGATTGCAAAGTGGCAATAATATCTTTGAGAATGATTAACTTCACATGCAATTCTGTACATAAAATGACTTTCAAAGGTTAATTGTTTCATGTGGATTAAATTTCTAATTACCAAGTCTTACTTCAAATTATTTAAAACTGAATATTTCATTACAAAATAATAATAATATTATCGAGCTCTTAATAATAATATCTAAAAGCATATTGAAAATAATTACCCAAAGGAGGGAGAGAGTAATTGAGAGCAAAGTATTCTAAGGTCCTAGAAACAATGAAAATGATTTAAAAAGAACTTGCCTTACACTTGGCTAATTTAGAGATATCATTTGTGATAAATCAAGAATGCAGAAATGCTGGTTGAAAGCGGAACACATAGTATAAGTTAATTTAATCAATGGCAGAATAAGATATTCATATATATGTTTATATGCCCATATAATGTATAATTGTACATATTTAAATTATTTTTAATGTATTATACATGTATATTATATATAATGCAACTAGAGAACATGAATAAGTAAAATATAAAATTGGTACCTACATACTAAATAGGCAAGCAGATAGCATCTAGAGTGTTTCTATACAACATCAGAGATGTTAAAAAATAATGAAATTTGGAAAACATTATAATTTTAACGGATATTCAGTAACATTTTAGTATATGTTTAGAATATTATAATGAATTCGATATTTTGCCATACCAGGCCATGTAACAAATGCCACAATACCCCGAAGCAAATTGAAAATAGAAAAGATCTCCACAGAAGAGCATGCTTACTTCTTTTCAGAACTTACTCTGTGAGGGATAAAGCCATGTAAATAAAGCTATGTATGTTATAGCATCAGTTTGTGTGCTGAAACAGGGCCTTGTATGTGAGGTGTTCTGCGATTACGAAGAAGAAATAAGGAGAAAGTAAGAATGTGAGGTTTGAGTAGATAATTGATAGATGAATAGAGCTTTTCAGGAGGATCAGGAGATCAAGATGTGTAAGATAAAAAAATAATATTTTGCATGCGGAGAACTTCAGAGTTTGGTATGACTATGGTATCAAATGTTTTCAGTAATTAACAATAATGGTCAACATTAATCAAGGCATTAGTGTATGCCAAGGTTCTTTACCTGTGTATACTACATGTAATGTTTAATTCATTCTTATAATAACCCTTTAGGATATATTATCCTCCTTTTACCAAGCAGTAATAAGCAAATGGCATCAAGTTAATAATATGGTATCCTTTTAAACACATATATTGTATTTGTTCAAAATTCACTTAATTATATTAGAGAAAATGCATTATTAATGATAAAATTTATACATTTATTTCTTCATGTTTGAAATAAGGGCTTATTTCCCCCAAAATATAACTCTTAGATCAGCATCTTTATATTTTTTCCTTTGCTTGTATTCAGTAGAATATTTCCTTCTGCTTATATTTGCTTGCTGGTAAATATTTAATAACTGGTTCTTGGAGTGGGGGGGAAAGAAAGGAAAAGAAAGAAAAAAAAATCCCTGTTGCCTGATGTTTGCTGATTTCTGTTGTGCTAATACTCCTGCAGGGTAAATCTAAACTACCAAAATGTGACGTCACTGAACACAAGGCTGGGAAGGCGAATGTACACAGCATGTCGGCGATCCGGCTCAGCCACTGGATAACCCGTGTCTCTTCCTTCCCGTCGTTCTTAGGACTTCATTACTCGTGGTGTGCTCTTCTGACCCAAACTTCTTTATGTCATGTATCTTTGGAATAGTGTTTTCCACACTGTGTAATGATTCTCTTTGATTATATACTTTGATTTTCTATCTTTTTCTTTCCTCACAAGAATGGGAACTAGCAAAAGGGAGGATCTTTACCTACTTTTTAATCACTGTACCCCACTAATATCTTAGCATATGGCATAAAAACTCAATGCGTATATGTTGAATTGAAGAATAAGACTTTGGGCAAGGCAAGGAAATGAGAGGCATTTCCTTTGAACATTTATGTTACTAAGTCAGCAGGTTCTAATGTTAACAAAAATAAGTTAAATTGATGATAGAGTTGAATGATAATTTAATAAACATATGATATAATTTGGGACCCTACATCTTTATAAAGATAAAATTGTAAGGTAAATATGGAATATTCTGCTTCTTCCAATACAGTTGTCAGAGGGACAGCGTAAGGTCATTTTCTGCTAAACCAAGATTTTCTGTTTTGTATTTCATTGTAACTCTGTGGAATGTAGTGCATTCCACATTTTTTTTTTTTTTTTTTTTTTTTGAGAGAAAGTCTTGCTCTGTCGCCCAGGCTGGAGTGCAGTGGCCCGATCTTGGCTCACTACAACTTCCTCCTGGATTCAATCAATTCTCCTGCCCCAGCCTCCTGAGTAGCTGAGATTACAGGTGTGAGGCAACACACCCAACTAATTCTTATATTTTTAGTAGAAACAGGTGTTTCATCATGTTGGCCATGCTGTTCTCGAACTTGTGATTTCAAGTGATCCTCCCACCTTGGCCTCTCAAAGTGCTGGGATTACAGGCATTAGCCATCCTCTCTGTCTAAACCTGACTTTTTTTTAACTTTTGCTTACTTATCTCCATAGTTTCCACAATCCCCATGCTTATTTGTAACTGGTAATCCAATGTTTATTCACATCATTGTTCAGTATATATTCAGGATTTTCATATGGCTAAGTGTCTCAGACCCCATTCTCTGGCTGAGCCTTCATGCTCCAGAATACAAGGATGGAGTCTATTTCATAGAATTTGTATTTCTCCATGCACAAGAAAAGTGGATGTGGTATCTGTCTGAATTCATGTTTTGACCATCTATGCATGCCTCATTCCTCAATTACCTCTCTCTTTCTCTCTCTCTCTCTCTCTCACTCTATTTATCTATCTCTCTGCTTTCTAAAGGATTCTGTTTAGCTTCTGCATTTGCGAGCAGCTGAAAACAGAATAGAATTCAATTCACTATACAGAGCATTTTGAATTGTCTCTCTTTGGCTGGATTTTAAAAATGTAAGGGTGTCATGGAAGGAACTTATTTTGGAAATCCAGAGCTCATTTGCATCTATATCGTATTTCGTGTCAAGGATTTAGGAAGGTCAAACACTCTCATTGAGATCATATTATAGACAGAGGTCACTTTTCTCTGCAGACAAAATCCTTCGTGATATTTATTCATGAACTAGGATAATCGCAACAGTAAAATAATTCATTGCCAAAAATATCTTTGCTCAAAAATTCAAATAGCCAGATGGTGGTTGCACATTCTTACATCCTTTAAAATATGCTACAATCCACAGATTATAAGTCCGTGAGAGAAAGGAGAGTTGATATTCGGTGTAAATCTAATATGGTCATAATCATATATCTGTTATATGCAGTTACAAGAGAATAATATCACAGAAAAAGTGTATTTTCCTTAGTACAGGTCATGATATTTTATGCTGAAAATTGGGGTAACATACATTTTGTATATAAATGTATTAGTCTTAGACTTATTCAGCCATATATGAAGACCCTCCTACATCATAAAATTCAAGAATTTAATTCATGATTCTTACGTAATACTAAATGCAAGTCTACCAAGTAGTATGTCTTATATGATTGGCCCCCAAGTAGCAGTCAGTTAGGCCTGATGTAATAATGTCTGCATCTCCTGATATCTTACCTTTCCTAGTGTCATTTCTTCAGTTGGTATGGTACAGAGTTGGGGCTTAGGAATATTTAGGCTTAAAATTGGGATATATAATTTTCCCAGCTGTAATTATTAAATAAATAGAATTTTATGTAGTAGGTCACATTCCTTTTCTTAATTTTTAATATAAAGGATGGAGAACTTTCAAATATTTGAGAAATATGATAAATGGCAATCATAATTCCAGCCAAAGGCTTGGTTAAACAAAATTTAAAGAAGCAGCCCTATAAGTATAACATTTTAGAGCAAATGCATTTTGTTTATCTATCTATCTATCTATCTATCTATCTATCTATCTATCTATCTCTCTATCATCTATCTATCATCATCTGTCTATCTATCTAAAGGAAATTGTTTCTCAAAGTAGAATAACTCAGGAAAAAGATATTCATGTCTATGTCCCCACATGCCCCAGGACATTTACAGACACTTTTCACTCCCTGGAATGCACTCCTCCCTTATCCCAGCCTCCTGTTTTCCATTCCTACATCTGCTAATTTCACCTCACCTTTTGCTAACCAACTCTATCGTCAATTACTCTGGGAAGTTTCTTCACTCCCAGCACTCACAGTTTATATTCCTTATTTTCTTCACCCCCAGCACACCAGTTTATATTCCTTATTTTCACATGACTGTGTCTTATTCAACTCTTAAAACAAATAGAATTTTAATTATTGACATAATTACTTGATAGATTAGACTATGCCATCTAATCTCTCATGCCACCTAACTTCGTGTTCATCCATTTCCTTCTCCTCCAATTTCAAAGATTTTGATGAAAAGAAAAACTCCTCTTCCCAAAGAGGAAAGGAGATCTTTGCAAGAAACTTTGATGATGTTCAGCTTAGGCTATTTAAGGCACATACACTGGGCTGTTCAGTGACAGTAACATGTAGTTAATTTACATTGAATAAATCAATAGAACGTTTATTTTAAATATATTTTGAACTAAACTCAACCTTTAGTACTCTGTTGGGCATTTAATTTGCTCACGAATATATGCCTTTATCACAAGAGATTGTCATATGACAAACTGAGGAGGGGTCAGAATCAATTTTAGGCATCTTTTAGGTCAGTAAGAAACTACAGTGCTACCTTAAGAATATTTATTTGATCATAAGCCCAAGACTTGATATTCACACTCATAAAATACCACACACAACCTTCTTTTAAAAGTTCATGAAGTAATAGCCATTGTAAAACACATGATCCCTTAAATTATTTTAAATTGCTACTCTTTGTAAAGAACAATGAGCTTGTCAAAAGTCTTTACTGGCTCCACCTCCACTGTGACTAAGACAAGACAAGAAAATTGTAGCAAGTGATCTCTATCTCTAGCAGCTTGTTTTGTGTTTAATGAGACAGAATTAATGTCCATAAAATATTTTTAAAATAATAGATTATAGAGTATAATCAAGTGCTAAAATTTCTGTGAATCATATCTATGCTGCAGAAATTTTGAGGAAGGAGAGAGGGCCTTATAAACTAAAGGAATCAAGAAAGAATTGATTAGGAAAGTGGGACATTTCCAGACTTTGAAATGAGAGAATATTTTTGAAAATATGAACAATGGAATTGTATATTTGATTCTGTGCTAAGTATATCATGCACATTCCACAGCTGGTTCCTTCCCAATATTTAATGAGAAGTTTCATTGCTCCCATTTAACAAATGTGGAAATAAAGCACAAAGAAGCAAGGGGATGCCACACTTCAGGTAGCAAGTAGGTTCAAGCTCGTGTTTAAACCTGGGGCTCCCAACCTGTGCTATTAGATACTCAACAAAGAAAAACATGAGCTAAAAGATGTGAATAATGTATGCATTAGCTCACTGCTGAAAGGCCATTAGCTTGTTCCTTGAACTTTCTTTAGAAGTACTGATTATTGGGCTGAACTGGCCACATTGTCTGAAAATACATCTTAAAACAATAGTTTGGTGATGGTAAATTTCATTCCTGAAATGGAATTATCATTAGTCCAAACTTAACTTACAGTTTAGAAAGTAAAATGAAACTGGTTAATCAACTAAATTGTTAAACATAAATACAATGTCAACATTTGAAAAATTTGGTTCTAGAAAACCAACTTTCCTAAAATCATATAGTTATAATTTTATTAGAATAAATTTTACAAAGCAAATAACTCCTATCTGACTCAATTTCAAAATATAGTGTGACAGAATATATCATAAGTAGAATTATCCACATATCATCTATTAGATCTTATGCCTCAAAAATCACTAATATTACTCAAGGTGACTACTTAATCTTTGTGGAATAAAGTTTTCGTAAAAAACATTTATTTAGAAAAGTTGACCATATAAGTTATTATTTCACTATATGAGGTGTTAGAAATTTATTTAACCCAAAGCATCTCTACTTATTAAAATAAATACAACTGGAGTGTGAGGAAGTGAGTCCAGGTAATACATCCTTTTACAGTTATAATGACTTCAGTTTGTTTCTAATGCAGAAGAACTATTGAAGTGTGTAATATTCTCAAATTGTGCTCTTAGTATCTTTACAACCATAGGATAACTTTGGTAAAGACACTTGCAATGTTAAAATACATAAGAAAACATTATCCAGAATAAAATAATTTTAGGAAACAATAAAATAACGAGGAAAAACCTCTATGAAGAAACAGCCCAGAGATGTAAATAGGCAATTAGTATAAATAGAACCTTAAGAAACTACTCAGACTCAGTATCTAGAAACATGTAAATTAAAAGAATAATGTCAACTCACTTCACACTTACTACACTGGCAAATACGTTATGACACTAGAGGATGTCGGGATGGAGAAACCCTCTTGCTGGCGGAAAAGTACCTGCTGCAGCCATTGAAGAGCATCTCGGATTGCTCAGTTAAATACTTGTATTTCACATGACCCAGCAATCCTGCTCTCAGGTATGCAACCCCTAGAAACTCTAGCAGAGGTTCATCATGGAACACACAGAAGATATTTGTTTTAGTATTGCTTTGAGGGAAATTTGAGGCCATTTGGAAGTCTGTCACTGAGGATGTACAGTGAAATGTGGAAGACGCACATTGTGGGCACTAAACAGTGCTGAAGAGCGATGCTCAAGCTGTGCACCTAGCAGCACGGATCAATTTTTAGACTGTCTAGGCTCTCTTCTTCCCGACCCACCCCAAATACTATCCTCTGGTAACCACCACTCTGCTCTCTGCATCAGTGAGTTCTGCTTTTGTAGACTCCACAGATATGTGAGATGATGTGATATTTGTCTTTCCATACGAAGTTTCACTTAGGAGGAATAAACTTTGGTAGAATTGCACAAAACAGTGACTAGAATAAATAACAGTGCACTCTATATTCCAAAACTGCTAACAGAATATATATATATATATATATTTTTAATATTTCCCTACAGAAAAATGATAATAATGTGAGGTAATGAATTTATTAATTAGTTTGTTTCAACATTCCACAATGTAAACATCTATTAAAACATCACATTGTACCCTATATACAGTTACTATTTGTCAATTAACAATAAATTAAAATGAAGAAAAGAGTGCTAACTGAAAGCAAATAAGAAATGAAATTCAGTTTGTATAATGCACTGAAGGCAATTAGTCTTTAAATGTATGCATTTAGAAGGAAACATACAAAGCATGTATATATTCAGTTCATTAGAATGGTCGAAAAAATATTTAAGGGGCTTAATTGACTTACCTAATACTATCTACTGTAAAAGACAAATCCTATGCATGACTTGATGCATTAAGGGTTTAATTTTGATTCACATTGTAGTGCCCCACTCTATAATAATTCACAAATAATCTTGTGAATCATTTCCATCCCAACCAGTAAAAAGGAAGAAGAGTGGGATTTTGGATGGGCCAAGCATGGAAGATGCACCTCTCACCATGTCTCCCAGTCACTGGCTATGCTTTGTCATAGACAGTCAGCAATGAAAGCTGGGGAAGGTAAAGTCAAGTTGTGTGCTGAGCAAAAACAGAAATGAGTTCTATGGACAGTGAGCCGGTATGCCTGCACATGTAGAATGATAACGTGACTTAAATGGAAGTGTTCAATCAATGCAACCATCTGCATTGAGGCGCACCTGTCCCTAACTAAACATGGAATACACTGAGCTTTATATCAATCAGTCTTGAATGATGAAGCAAATTTATGAATTCACATAATATTAGTCCAGTTATTGCTGTGAAAGCATTATGGTGATTGAGAGTAACTGTAATCAGTAGAGAAATATGTTTTTAAAATTGAGAAATAATTGCAGTCAGGAATTATACTACATGTACACATCAAAACCTCTATCATAAAACTTTATGTACTAGAATATTTGAATAATTATTAAGTTGATATAATTGCATCTTAGAATGTAACACATCACTGCATTTTTTACTTCTGATTATAATTTGAGAAAATAACAAATGGAAAAGATATACTAGAGAAAACCACTGTGACTTGATTGAGGCATTGTGTTTGATAGTTATGTGATATTAAAATGCCCCAAATTATCAGCCAAAATAGATTGGGCCCAGTTTTCCCCTCGGTCTTTTCCTTGTATTGACAATCAAGACTTCTCTCCCTGTAACCACCTAATACATTTCTACCAGCTATGTCCATCAATCAGACATGAAATTGTAGGACACATCAGCTTTGTTTGTTCTGGGAACTGTGTTTATTGTTCATTGCATTTTGACTGTTGACATAATCTTATAATTTCAATGAATTTTGGTTACAAATGTATTTCCTTTCCTCTGCCTGTGGTTGTGTGATAGACAGGGATGGAGATTTTGATCATTTTGTTTTGTTTTTAATTTTGCCATTTTTCTCTTTTCTCTAGGTATGCTTCCATTTTCCTCTGGTGCATGGCCCCAGGAGAAATTTTAATTAGCTTTCTAACCTTGGTCCAGATTGCATATGCAAAGGGTGGAGGATGCAACACCCCTGCTTGTGGAGCTGCTGCTTGCGTCTGGCATGGTGAGTTCAACGGAAGTCCCAGCAATTCTGTTTCAAGGGCCACATGGTCAAAATGGAAAGTCATATATGAATAAAACACTCTGCCAGCTAAATATTCATTCAGATATGTACGATAATAAAAATTATTCCATTGCTGGTGTATATAGAGAATTCCTGAATAATTCCAAAGATTGTTAAAATTACAAGTTTAGTACTTGAAAAAACCTTGTACAAATTAAGATGTCATGCACACTTCAGGAAAAAGCATGTGATCTTTTGCATAATAAAGGACTCTTTGCTGAGATTCTTGGGATTGGAAGGCCCTGTTGGCCAAGCATGGGATGTTTTCCCATGGTATGGTGTGTGAAGTGAGTTACATGATACACAGAAAAACATTTATGTTTCAATGTTTACCTTAAGATATGTGATTTTTTATACTTCACCAAACAGTAATTTTGCAGATATTATTATTAAGATAAGAATCACATAAGCAGCCCTAGTGATGTTTATTTTCAGACAATGTGAACAGTAGCTTATATTGTACTTAACTATGCCAAATAAAATTTTTTTGGAAGTTTAGAAACAATGTATTTCCATCACATCTGATAGAAATGTAGATAATACATAACATGTAAGTTACTCATGTAGATTTGTATATTGCTGACTTCAAGAAAAATATCCCATGTCTGAAATATTTCTTGGGAGATGCTTGACTGATGCTAAAGTCATGGTTCTCACCATAAGAGAAATTGTTTCATCTTTGTAAAGACACAGAGAAGCAGAAACCAATTGTGATATGTGTTATTATTTAAGAAAATACTGATGAACTATTAAAGTAGTAAAGGCATGCCACTAAATTATCAAAATGTATATTCTCTGATTTTAAAGAAATTGGAAATATCTACAATATTACTGTGTACTTGGCTGTTATATAGAAAAGTGCTTGTTTTTTAAAAAGAACCTCGTGTGCCTCTGGGCTCAACATTGTATCTGTGACATCCAGTTCATGATTGAGACAGTCTGCGCACATGTTCATATTTCCCAGTTATATTTATTCATTTCAACAGCTGAGGTCTGTTCTTAAAAAGAAACCTTACATCATCTTTCCCTCTGTAAGACAAAGTGTATACGATGATTGCAAACCTGGAGTCATGAGAATACCTTAATACTTTTGGTAATCTGAACAACCGGTTTTAAATTCATATGAAGAGCACACTGAAAATAATTTTAACATTAATAAGAGAGACTTGAAAGACTAAAATAAAAGGCTTCATATGTATTTTCCTGAGCAAGCTAGTAATTGCAGCTGTGCAATAAATTATTTTTTCATCATTCTTCAGACATTACTAAATCCTTTTACATCCTCAAATAACAGAACTTAGACATCACTTCATGTGGCTTCTGCAAAGGGAAAAATTAGAATAAAATACACTTACATCATCTTGTTTGAGAGTTAATTCTCAAAATCTAAACCTTTTAGTAGAGTGTTTAAATACATTTTTCTTTTTCTATATATGCATTTGTAAATAGAGAATCCTAGTGCTGAATAACATTGCAACAAAAGTAATCATCCTTTATACACAAGTATTTTTCACCAACAACAGAGGAATGTCAAATAAATTGTCCTTTATATTTACTTTATCTACTGCTTGTTTCTCTATTATCTATGCCTGCCTGTGCTGTGTATCTGGGACAGGGGACATTGCAAATACCCTGTGATGTCTACACAATCATTAAATTCATATGTTAAGAACAGCAAAGCAAAATGATAGAAGGGGACTGAGGCCAAAAGGACATTGAGGAGGAGACACCTTATTGTTCCTGAAAAATATATCGTCAGACTGATTATGTGGGAAAACCAATGTTTAGTTAAGCTTCAAGAGTCAAGTTTTTGTTGCATGCAGTTAAATGCACTCATAAATGTTTCAGAGAGTAAGCAGATATGAAGGAAACTCATAGCTATTATGTTCAAATCCAGGACATAGGGATAGATATCCTTTACTTCTTGAGACTATTTCCATAATAATGCCTCCTGCCACCAAGTGGAAAATGTAGCAAACAGGCAATATAGGACAAGCATCATGGCTCTTTTTTTAAGAGTCAAAAACTGAGAGATTGTACAAAGATCATGATCCAATCATGACTTCATTTACATAATTTTGATTATTTCAATATTTTATGAAATATAATAATATGTAAAATACATATCTTAAGGAAACTAAAAAGAACAGGTCAAAACTGAAGAAGTAACTGACAAGCCACAATGCCATGGCAGCTAATGAACTTATTTCCATCACTTTTATTTTAACTATCTATCAGGGATACATTCTTATTAAATTTCTAAATTTTATATGAATTAGAAATAGAACAGAAATGTAAGTAAAGTAATTTTCCTCAATACAATACAGAGATAAAGAGAAGAAACTTTGAATGATACATTAAAAAATAAATATAAAAAAGCAGAAAGTTTAAATATGGATTTAACCAGTGTTTTATACTGACACAATCAAGAAAATGGGGAAGAGGAAATACTTGCTGCTATAATGGTTAAAAGTTTGGAATTGCTCAAAGACACAAAAGCTCAAATTTATTAATGCCAAAGAGCCCCAACAGATTAAATGTAAAGAAATCCACATTTGTACAAATCACAGTGAACCTGTTAAACATCTCAGATAAACAGAAATGTCTAAAGCCAGTGAAGAACACAGAGACAAGTATCTATATTGAAATAAAAAATGCAGTTAGACTTACAGGCTGATTTTCAATGGCAACCAGTAGAAGCCAAGACAGTGGAGTATGATCCTCAATGTACTGAGAATAAATGTACAGAGTGAAACTGTGTTCTATCAAAAAAGACAAAATAAAAATTTTTATATTAAAAAAAAAGTCTGGCCAGGAATGGTGGCTCACACCTGTAACCCCAGCAACTTTGGGAGGCTGAGGCAGGCAGATCACTAAAGCTCGGGTGTTTGAGATGAACCTAGGCAAATAGCAAAACTTTATCTCAACTAAAAATGTAAAAATTAACTGGGCATGGCGGCGGGCGCCTGTGATCCCAGCCACTCAGAAGGTTGAAGCACAAGAATCGCTTGAGCCCAGGAGGTGGAGGTTACAGTACGCCAAGATCCTGCCACTACACTCCAGCTTGGGTGACAGAGTGAGACCCTGTATCAAGAACAAAACAAAAGAAAACAAACCTGATGGAGTTTGTCATCACAGACTTATGGAAAACAAATACAAACTAATTATTTTAGATGAGCAAACACAACCTTGATGAAAGACTGACATGCAAATAGGAATAGTAAGCAAAGATGCTAAGTGTAATTAAATTTTAAACATAAGGAAACAAAAAATAGAAGCATAAGATAAGAGTATCCAATAGTTGTTATGTTAGTTTATTTATTTATTTATTTATTTAATTTTTGAGATGGAGTTTCACTCTTGTTGCCCAGACTGGAGTGCAATGGCACAATCTTGGCTCACCACAACTTCTGCCTTCCCAGTTCAAGCAATTCTCCTGCCTCAGCCTCCCGAGTAGCTGGGATTACAGGCATGTACCACCACGCCCGGCTAATTTTGTATTTTTAGTAGAGACAGGGTTTCTGCATGTTGGTCAGGCTGCCCTTGAACTCCAGCCTCAGGTGATTCCCCCTCCTCGGCTTCCCAAAGTGCTGGGATTACAGGCGTGAGCCACAGTGCCTGGCCAGTTGTTATTTTAAAAATGCATGTTGGAAGTAAGTTTGTTGAATATTGTGCTTTTCTACCTTAAAATGTATTGTTTGGTATAATAAATCAGATTCCACATTGCTGTCATTTCAAGAAATTAATTAGCTAAATTAGTCTATGGAAGCACACATTGATTGCCAGTCAGATTCTATCTTTGCAGCCAACATCAGCACTCTTGGATTTGGTTAATTCTAGCCTATTTTGGAGAGGATCCCAATGACATACCTTGAGAGCGTTTTATGTGTACTCAAAATTGAAGCACCTTCACAGATATTTTGCCTCTTTTTTGAACTGTTTCAAGGACAATGATGGCCCACTGTAAGCTGCCTCAGTGACAGGCCACTGTACTTTTTAAACTGAACTCAGTGACAAATCAATGATACTAAATCATTGATAAAACACACTGTACTTTCTAAACTGTACTTTTTAAACTGCCTACGTTTATTGGCTTTCTGGGTATAATTTCATGTTTCACCTTATTAGAAAAGCTATTCAAATTTTTTGAAATGCCATATAAATTCAAGTTTCTCAGAAAAATACTTATGAGGAGATTTCTTATGAGGAGTAGGTGTGATTTTTACCACAGTTTACAACTAAATTACTTGTTACCTTATTGATAAATATGTTAGAAAAAGTGTAAGATAGCTTACTATTATAATGTCCTTAGTGGTTGTTTCAATGGGTCAAATTAGTCATTAGTTAAATTTAATGTGATATATAGACTATATTACTGATACTATTAATATAATTTATTAATAATTTATTAACATATTAAAAGTTAAGTTTTGTAGCAAGAAATTCTGAACAGATAATAACATTCAAACTGATTAACTTTAAATACCACTCATCATCTCTCTTTAAATTGTAATTACATTTCCTTCCTTCCAAAATTACTACAACCACCACCACCAGCAACAGTGTTATTAGAACCGAAAAGTCAAATGTTTTTCTAGAGATGGGTAAGTAGCATATGGACACCTGTCACTTTTTATCATTTCTTGCTCAATAGACTGACTTGAAATTAACTTTTACAAAGGAAAATCAATTTTTTTCCACTAACCCAGTAGCTAACAGTTAGAAAACAAGTCACCTTATTTTAAAACTGAGGAGTAGGACTGTTACAATTTAAAAAAAGAAATACATGGCATTTTGTTGGATTTATTAAGAAATTACATTATTTGAAAACATTTATTCTACTTGTACTTAGTTAAGAGTTTAAAAAATAACTGTGATGGTTATCTGTTAATTTCTATCTTGATATACTTTTGGTCCTTAATTGCCCCATTAGTTCTATACTGATGCAAACTCAAAATTTTTTGAATTGATTTTAACCTTCTCATTTAAAAATGTATGTCAGCAATTTTGCTCCTTCTCTATTAAAATACCTGTCTTTTTACCTGAAGAATCATATGGCGTATCTTGTCAAGGAGGAACTTGATTAACACAATAAATTTGAGCACCTTTGTCTAATTATCATTATTCTGGCCACTTGTATATTATGCTACCTCGTGTACTACGTTGTAATTCACTGTAACTTGTTCCCCATTAGAATATGTGAAATAGAAAGCCAAGAGTGCATTTAATTTTATCTTTGCATTATCAGCTTCTGGCAAAGTAATGGCACATAGTAGGTGTTCAATATCCAATAAATGAATGAATGAATAAATTGATCATTTAGGATGCTTTATGTTTGGAGCAAGAGTATATATAACTACTCAGCCAGGAGCACCTGTTTAAAGGAATCAGAAAGATTGGACTGCAAAGACCAAATAAAGATAACAAAGCAGATGAAACCCTGAGGTTCTAGGTAATTTTTAAAAAGAAATAAATTAAGCTTAAAATAAGTCGAATAAATCCTGACACATACTCTCCCTGTCTCTTACTTTGTCTTTTTAGCAATTTTCATTCAAGTGAATATTGTATAGCAATTGTCAGTGTAATTATTGTTATTAGAAAAATTAAATATATATCACCAAATCACTGAGGTGTCAGTTTTATTGAAGAAGCCTTGCCAAATTCGTAAAATTGCTCCAAATCTTGAAATGTGAATCTTTAATTGAAAATGTATCAATAAAATATCAATATACTTTATAATTGTTATAATAATCAATGTTTTAATTTTAATGACCATTTTGCAATTACTCCTAAGCATTTTTTGAATCTCCATACTGGTTAGTGAGATATATATTATTTGGTGGGGTTTGATTAACCTGCTTCATTAAGTCACATGAGAAATTAAAAGTGCATACTGGTTCCACTGTGTTCAACCCTCTCTCACCATAACTAACACCAAGTGAATACAGATGAAATTCACTGAGCCCGACGTATATTCTAGAAGCACATTGCTGCTCTGTTGATTTTGCTAATGGAGTAAACAAACCTATTTTCTTCATGAGAGGGAAGTAGAAAGTATACAAGTAGGTGTGTAGCCTATTCGATGATTGTACATAAAAATGAAGCATGTACTTGTGAGAAATATTCTTTTTTAGTGATCAACAGATTGTGGAGACATTGCATGAGGGGATGATTCAAGGAAGCCATAAAATTTTAAGGGATCTCAAAATAATGAAGTTCAGCACTTACTGAAATTGCATTCTGTGGCTTGAGTAAAAGTGTTTGCTCAAAAAGCACAGAGAATTTTATGTCAACTTTGGAGACAGAAGCTATTTATAAAGTCCCTAGTAACCTTAAGGGCTCTAAAAAGAACAAGTATTACCCAGCTGATTTCATTTCTAGAATTTGATCATATAATAAAATATTTTTCGATCCATACTGTCTTTTTAAGTTTTTGCCTTTATTTTATTTACCCAAGTCAATTGCCCCACTCATTCCTGAGCACTTATCCTGACATTCTAGGTCATCTGAAAATAGAAATAAGCTAAACTTAAAATAAATTAAATAAATCCTGGCACATTCTCTATCTGTCATTATTTTCTTTTTACGACTTTTCTATATCAAAGGTTCTGGGGTATGGATATAGGTAAATTTAATATCCTTTTAACTTCTAGTTAACCTGGTAGATATGGCTTGTAAATTTAGTTTTCGACAGCAGTAAAGGATTTTGCTGAACCTCTTCAAGTACGCTCCTAATTTCAGGCATATAGTTAGTGGATGTTTTATTTCTTCTGTGGAAATCAGGGCAAATTTTACTTCAAAAAGATGAGTCCATTTCTTAGCATGTGATAGAGAAGGTAATACGAGGTATTATCTATATTCTATATTTTCATACTGAATATAAATAGAAGCAGCATAAATATTTGTATTTTGATATGCTCAATATGAAAAAATTGTCCATTAGAGTTTATCCTGAAGGGATTTCTTGGTGCTTGGTTTATTATTACTGGTTTTCTATTTCTAGCCTACACTATTACTCAAGCCTGCTTTGACCCATTTAATCTGCTTGTTTTCTTCATCACTTCAATACTTGTTTCCAATCTGATGCTTCTGATTGTACCATATTTTTATTAGTAGATGTACATAAAGATTAAAACAAATTGATTATCACCTTTTATATGGAAATCATTGGTAGGTCTTGTGACCATTCTAAATTTAAGCATATGGACATTAAACAACTACCAAATTATCATAAAGAAAAACAGGTTATAGAGAGGAAATGTGTGCCACCAGTAAATTTTCATGTCAGAGACTGAAAGTACAAATGCTTTCAGCAGGAGGGAATTAACACATGTATGTGTACTCAGTGGGTAGATGAAAACAGGAGCAAACAAACTTGTTTGGTAAGGAAGCATATTTCCCACCCACTTGCAGGGTCTATGCACTTTTCTATAAATGCTATTAAAATGGAATTACTTAGAACCACCAAACTGAACAGATGACAGACATATACAATACATATATATTGTATGTCATCACATATCTGAAATGTTTGTTCTATATGAAATAAAAGGGAGATGTTGCAATTGGAGAGATCTTGAAATGTGACAAAAAGTTTTTAAATGCAGTAGGATCTGTACCACCAGAACATCAGCAATAGCAAAAAAAAAAAAAAAAAAAAAAAAAAAAAAAAATAGACTATTCTGTAGGCAATGAGGATTCCTTACAAGTACTGAGCAGGGAGTGTTATTATTATGAGAAAAGCACTATTGGGAGATGCATATGGCAGCTCTGTGTAGATAAAATCATGTAGGTAAAATTAATAAGACATAAGAATTAGAATAGTGACACTACAATAAAGTGCCACTGCTTTTTTTTTTTAATCAGCAATATTTGGCAATTGCTTGAAGGCATGGGGCCAAAAAATCATACAATTATTCCCAGCCTTTGAACTTACATATGCCTAATACCTTGATGCATTTCTGTGTGTGTGTGTGTGTGTGTGTGTGTGTGTGTGTTCTGAGGAAACTTTGTGTATGGACACTAAAATTTGATTTTCATGTAATTTTTGCATCCCACAAAATATCTTTTAAACAATAGCAAATATTTATTGAGGACCTACTCCATGCCATTAAAAAACACCCAGTTGTCTCATTTACTTTTCTTTTTTTAAATAAGAACTAAAGCAAAAGGAATGGACTTGGTAACTGGTATTAGTATTGTATTTGAAGTTCTAAACAAATATTCAAGTAGAGATTATGGTAAACATTTATTTGGAAAGTTAGGGTTGAACTTAAGAAAAACTAATTCCAGAATGACCATTTGTTGGACACATTTGTCTAATATTACACACGTCACCATTAGTTCTCATGCCAGTTCTCCATGGTATTTATTATTATTATATTTTCAGGAAAGTGACTTAGTCGAGGCTAGTCACTGTTAATTGTGGAGCCTATGTGCTTCCAACTTCATAAAGATTTAGAATACAATGGCATAAATTCCTTACTGAAGGATAGTTCCAAAGGTAACAGTGGAGAAGAGTAGAGATGGCAGAAAAGGTAAAAGCATGAAAGGAGATTTAGTTTATTTGTTCTGTTGGTAAGAGGAGAGCTAGATAAGCACAAAATGAATGAAACCAGGAAGGAAAAATTAAAGAAGGAAAATGAAGCAGAAAAACCGAGGAAGAATGCTGTCTCTGAGTTCCCCACCACACCCCACTTTGAATGGTTTAGCTATGTGCAAGGTATCAGTATTTGTACCCTGCATCCAAAAAAAAAAAAAAAAAAAAAAAGAGAAAACATTCACCTTGCTTTGGATTTATGTAAAAATAATCTACTTCTAAAAAGTTTCATGAAAAAATGTAATCTTTAATGAAGATTTCTTAGAAGAGCCAGTAGAGGTAGAAAAAGCAGTGAATATTTATTGAGGATTTTACTATCTATATAGTACTGCTCTAAGGAAGTTAACATTTGTTAATATTCAATGCTCACAATACCATTATAAAGTACACACATTTTACAAATTAGAACCCCAATTTTAACCCAGAAAGTTTAAGTAGCTTTTCTTAAGGTAACAAATACATTTAAGGAAATCACATGAACACGCAAGTCCCACTGGTAATTCTTTTCTAAAATAATGGTCACTTTTACATGGACATTCCCATTCTTTTTCACTTATTTTTTCTTTTTGTTGCTTTGAAGATTTCTCTCAACATACAAGCAAACTGAGGAAGATTTGTGAGCCCTGTATTATGTACTCCTAGAATTATTTTTAAATTATTTCATAGAGTTCAGTTTAACTTGTAGAGGATTTGTAAAATACTTGACAATGGCTCTCAGCTTAGAATGGGACCAGTGCTCACAACTAATCTTGAGGATCTTGCTTTGTTCTTAAAGGGATTTAAGTTTATGAAGGAATTGAGACTTAGAGGATTTTAGCTTTGAAGACCGTTGAAGGTTGGAAATTTAATTTTCTTTCTGTACTAAGTATTCTCTCAAATGAACATTTGTTGTTATCAAAAGTTACCTAACATGGGAGATTGTCATCTGGAATTACAGTGCAAATATATATAAGTCCATCAATAGCCATGGGAAAGCTTTGCTTTTGCTCTTGTGTTTTGGGTCCCAGTCTGTCTATGATTCCTGGCAAAAGAGAAGTTTAGAAAGGAGACGTCTTGCAGTGCCAGACTCTCATCAACAAAATAAAACAATACTGAAAAACTTCACATTAAATTTTAATAATTGGCCTGAAACAGAATTTGTCGGAAGGATGCCAGTGTAAGGAGAAATTTTCATACCTCCACCACTGGGGTAAAATCAAGAAACAGATTTATCAATCTCTATGTTCTTGCTTCTTCCTAATGAAAATAATTTTATAGGTTTCCAAAATAATGATGAGGATTGATACATAGCAGACAAGTTTCCACTGAGAATTAAAAATTTCAAATCTGATCAGTTAATCAAAGGATTCCTAGGAGACAAAACAAAGTTAGCATTGGAGAATGCAAGAAAAAGCTTAGAACCAGTACCTGACTTACTCCATTATCACAGACAGAGACCTTAGGCAGAAGTTCAAAGGGCCTCAGTGGAACCTACTGTTTACAAGTTTCAGATCATAGACCAGGGAAGCAACAGGGTCTTGAGTGGATATTGGAGAAAACATCGGATTGTTGAACTCCCCCAAAGTATCAGTACAAAAACAGTTAATAAAGTTCAACTTTAGAACTTATGGCTTTTAGAGACAAGACCAACTTGACAGTTTTCACAGGGTTAAAGATACAAGAAAACAAAAAACCAAAAACAATGGTTTAAGGCATCTCTATCAAGTCAAGGAACTAAGAAACTAATTAGAATTTGGCAAATGTGTGCAGAGTTCAGTATTGGTGAAACTGCCAAGGGAGGGTCCTGAACCAAGTCTTGATCAGAGGATGGTTTGGCTAAGTTGGCAAACTGTTGTCTCCGACAAATGGATCAGGAAACATTTCCTGAAGCAAACAATAAAGTTATTTGTTTGTTTCCAGTCTTATCTTTCCCAGGTAAAATGCCTGGAACAAGCAAATAAGTCATGTTGACACTGGTCATTATGTCATCTTGGTGTGAGTCTTATTGACATATATGTCCTCTGTTGTCAACAAGAAATAAATATCCTTCTCCAGTCTTTGTGTTTCCTATTCTAATGTTCGGAATTCTTGAACCTTATTCGTCTCCATACTTCCATTTCCTTCTTTTGTCCTCACACCTGATTGGCTCTTTCTTGCTTATACATTTATTTCACCACTTCGCCTGGCAGGACCCTGTAAAATCTTCAGTCTTTTAAATTATCTCACCATCCTGCCTATACTTTCTCTTCATTTACCAATTCATTAATCTTCAGATAATAACACTCCAAATTCGATCTCTTCTTTGATAAACTATTCCCTGCTCATCAGATATGTGCCAAGTTTTTGAATTGATTGGCAAATTCAGACCAAAGGCAAGTATAAGTAGAAATACTAATTTCAGCTAAATGCAATTTAAGAAATAATCACCTTCAACAAGCGGTATATAGGTAAAAGTTAAAATAATTAGAACTTTTAAATAAATGTTAATAAGTCAAATTACATAGAATTACATTACAATTTTTTCAAAAACTAATTAGAGTATGGAAATTTTACATACCATGACTCTACTAGACATATCAGTTAGAAAGTTAACTTGGAAGTGGGTCCTCCAGCCAGGCACTAGACTCAGAGTTGTTAGGTGTTTGTCATTAAATGTGGTAAAAGAAAATATTGAAGTACCCATCAAGGATCATGTTGCTACCTCTATGGAGATATAACTTTTTACTCTGGACTAGTAAAAACAGTTTTCTGAAAGATACAGTATCAGAGCTGAGGATTCAATCAATGAGAAGAGTTAGTTTGAGAAATGAGTTTGGTGGGTCAGAAATCGGAACTTAAAAAAAAAATCCAGCTGGGTACAGTGGCTTATGCCTGCAATACCAGCACTTTGGGAGGCTGAGGCGGGTGGATCACACTTGAGGTCAGAAATTTGAGACTAGCCTGGTCAACATGGTGAAACCTCATCTCTACTTAAAATACAAAAATTAGCCAGGTGTGGTGGCACATGCCTGTAGTCCCAGCTGCTTGGGAGGCTGCAGCAGGAGTTTCACTTGAACCTGGGAGGTGGAGGTTGCAGTGAGCTGAGATCCTGCCACTGCACTCCAGCCTGGGGTACAGAGTGAGACTCCATCTCAAAAAAAAAAAAGGAAAGAAGGAAAGAAAGAAGGAAGGAAGGAAAGAGAAAAAGAAGGAAAGAAGGAAGGAAGGAAAGAAAAAGAAAGAAAGAAAGAATGAAAGAGGCCAGGCACAGTGGCTCGTGCCTGCAATCCCAGTACTTTGGGAGGCCGAGGCAGGTGGATCACAAGGTCAGGAGTTCGAGACCAGCCTGACCAACATGGTGAAACCTCGTCTCTACTAAAAAAATACAAAAATTAGCTGGGCGTGGTGGCACACACCTGTAATCCCAGCTACTCAGGAGGCTGAGGCAGGAGAATTGCCTGAACCTGGGAGGCGGAAGTTGCAGTGAGCCAAGATCATGCCACTGCACTCCAGCCTGGGCAACAGAGTGAGACTTCAGCTCAAAAGAAAGAAAGAAAGAAAGAAAGAAAGAAAGAAAGAAAGAAAGAAAGAAAGAAAGAAAGAAAGAAAGAAAGAAAGAAAGAAAGAAAGAAAGAAAGAAAGAAAGAAAGAAAGAAAGAAAGAAAGAAAGAAAGAAAGAAAGAAAGAAAGAAAGAAAGAAAGAAAGAAAGAAAGAAAGAAAGAAAGAAAGAAAGAAAGAAAGAAAGAAAGAAAGAAAGAAAGAAAGAAAGAAAGAAAGAAAGAAAGAAAGAAAGAAAGAAAGAAAGATCCACATGGAAGGAAAACCATGAACTTGGGCAGGGTAAAGTAAGTGCGGGAGGGCAGGGGGAGAAAAAAGAACTTTCAAAATTAGTGTCACTACAGTTTTAAATTTCTGGCAGAGTGTTTCTAGAAATGTAATCAAGAGGAAGTCTTGCACCAGATACGGATCATGTGGTGCATTATTTTCTGTTCTCACACTGACATACAGAAATACCTGAGACTGGGTAATTTGTAAAAGGAAAGAGGTTTAATTGATTCACAGTTCTGAATATCTTGGGAGGCCTCAGGAAACTTACAGTCATGGCGGAAGGTACCTCTTCACAGGGCAGGCAGGAATGAGAATGAGTGTCGAGTGAAGGGGGAAGCCCTTTATAAAACCACCAGATCTCGTGAGAACTCATTCACTATCACAAGAAGAGCATGGGGGAAACTGCCTCGTGATTCAATTATCTCCATCTGGTCCCGCTTTTGACATGTGGAGATGATTACAATTTAAGATGAGATTTGGGTGGTCAAACAGAGCCAAGCATATCGTGTGTCATGTTGAACATTCGGCTGCAGGCTCCGATCAACCATCCGTGATTTACAAGCAAGAGAATGACATTCAAGAGTAATGTTTCTAATTACAGTGAGGGTGTGCAAAGGCAAGGTTTCAGGGCCAACATGGGGTGGGGGGCAATTTGAGAGGCTGTTGAAATAATGTAGGTGAAGATGACACCACATCCTGAACCAGAGAGATAATTGGAGAGGAGCATTGCAAATGAAGGAAAGAATAGGATAAGGTTTGTAAAAGTAAATTCAGCTGGATTTGATGAATTGTTTGACTCAGATCTTGCAGAAAATAGGGGACTAAGAATATCTTCTCATCTGCTAGATATTGACGATCCCAATTGTAGTCACCAATCAGAAATGAGTTTGGCCTTTTGAGGATGATCACTGAACCTCTTGACCTTAGGGATCTAAATGCATTTAAGGGAAAAGTCTAACCAAGAGACAAAAGAAATGAGTACACAAGAAAGAGGGAGCAGAGGACTGCAAATGAATGGAGAACACTCTCAGTAGAGAGATAAAGGAGGTAGGAAGCAGAGATGCACTATGCAATTACAAGTGGAAGGATGTTTAGGAGTCGAGGATTTTGAGCTTGTATTTACTGAAGCCTGAATTTCCACATAAAATTACTATTTTTATCATGATGGAAAGAACTGTTACAATTGAAAATATCACCTAAGGAGTGGGATGACCATTTATTTGGGCAACTGCTGTAATATGGACTCAGGAACAGAGATAGACTATGAGCCAGGCTGGATAGAAACTGCTGCATGCATTGGTGTCTTCCTCTAGGCTTGAGCTTGTCCATTGTCCAGCAACAGATGGTTCATACCTCTGAACATCTTGAAATATGAAATGATGAGAAATATCTTCGTAACCCCCTTGCAAAAAATAAGACAGGATAGGTACACCCTAATTGTTAATTGATTATATATAACGTAAAGATTAAGGGAAGCATTTTGGGGGAATGTTATGATAGTAATAGCTGATACATTTCAATTTTGGAGGTAAAAATAGACGTTGATAATCCTTGAGGACAGAAATTAAAAGCTGAAGAAAACAAAGTTCCAAAACTGTGAAAATTGTAAAAATTTAGATGTGTGGAAGCAGATAGACACATAAGACAATATTTTGTAGGAACTCACAGTCATTGGTGGAAATTTTGGACTGGTAGAGGATATAGAAAAAGATTCTTGCCAAATGTATTCAGTTATGTGAGGGATAGAGAGTTGATAGCTGCGTTACATAAACAGTTCTCCTGTAACCCTCTCACTTGGGAATGGAGTATACCAATAATTTTATTGTAGACTTTGAAGTGGCAACAAATTAAATTGATCATTTAAAATAAGTAATGTAATGTAAACACAATAAAAATGTGCAGAAATTTCATTATCAGAATGCGAATTAAAGTGTTAACAGTGCTCTGGGTGGAATTCTTGTCCTTGAATAATCTGCAGATTTGAAAATTAAGAAGGTCATTGCAGCAATTCTTTTGTTGCAGGGCTCGTTGCTTCTTCTTCTGAGTTTGACTTTACTGACAATAGTTTCTTTGATGTTGGATGTTAAGGTAAATAATTTTAATGTATGCGTAATCAGTAGTATTATGAGAGAGTTAATATATCTGCTATAAATAAACCAATTCTTTTCTGATTTATAATTTAAGATGCAGATTGAAATTGGCTTTCCAAAACGAGTCAAGAAAATAAACCTAAGTCTCAAAGAAGTGGGTGCCCTGAAGAATAAATGTAATTCTCATGTTGAAATGTTCCTGAAAATTTTTAGAGTAAAAGAGGCTATTTTAGGGCCAAAACACCCATAAAGAGATCTTTAATATTTTAAATCATTTTCATGAAAGTGTTAATGAATCTCCAAAACATTAAACAATTCACAACGTTTTGGGGGGGTAGGTTTTCACCTTTTAAGCATAATATAAATGAAAACTGTTGTTTATTTTCTATAGTCAAGCAAATGTATTACATGCCTCTGCTAACAGGAAAGATACTTAAGCACTTGAAATTCCATTCTTAGGAACCATAATAAATGTTCTTTCTTTTGAATGAGAATAAGGAATTACCATTCAATCCAGTATTATTAATTATAGAGCATTTCATGATTTAATGGAATTTAGATAGCCTTGCAGGAAGCATTGTGATTTAGTAATGTACCAACAATTAGCTAAGAAAGGTATCATGTCTATTTGATTCCTATTTCTAGACATCAACCTCTGATACATTAGAAGCATGAAGAATAAAAATATATTATTAGTCATTTTGGCACATTAAAAATGTCTTCTTTAAAGAATAGAAAACATTTTGTCAAAAAAGAGAAATTTTATAATAAAATTGATTTTATACCGAGACTGAAGTATCTAAAAGTGCTTTGTGTTTGAGAAGTAAATTGAGCTACTTCAAATAAAAGAATAGAAAAGGTAAGAGTCAATAGTTGTTCCTTAGAACTGGGTCTTTTTCACTTTGGGATTCCCATAGCACGTTGGGCTTTTCTTGCAGCACATATTATCTCTTGCTTTACAGTTATTTATTCTTATCCTGCCACTTTAAAAAACATTTGCATTTTTTACATGCAATGGTATATGACATTGGCTTTAAAGAGGCCTAAGTTAAAATTCTTGGCTGATGTAATGAGAATCCTTGACCTCAGTGTTCATGTTTGAAAAGTGGGAAAAATAAAGCCTTGGAGAGGTTTTCTTGTCATGAAGATAATTAAGGTAAGCACCGTAGAAAGAGCCCAATGAAAAATGCAAGCTATCTTGATTGTTTTATATATATATGTATCTCTATTATCAATATGTCAAGAATGCTTGTTACATTGCATTAATCATTGCCCAGAGGAAACTGGAAATAAATTAATAATAATGTAATTTGGGAGTTAATGTGTATCATTTGGTTTAATGGATTAGAACATCACTTAATGAAATAAACAGATAAAGGATAGGTTTGTCTTCAAGAAATGAAGATAAAATAATATAATAATAGTTTTAGACTTAGCTAGAAATAATAGAAAACAAAACTAAAATAGGAGTGACTTTAGTAAGTTAGAAGCTTATTATTACCTCCAAAAGTAATTCAGAATTAGGTGATTTAGCACTAGCATGGTATTACACAATGTCGGAGACTCAAATTCTCCATCATGTCAACCTCTGTTCAGGCCTTCATGCCATTGTCACCACATGGCCCAAAAGTACTTCTCTAGATCCAGCCGTTATATCTACACTTTGACCAACAAAAAGTAAGAAAAGAAAAAGAAAAGCATGTGACCTCAATTATAGGGCAATACTCTTAAAAACCTACTGGCCAGAATTTAGTTCCTTAACTAAAAGAAAGGCTGGTGAATACTGTCTTCCTTTTGGATACCATATGCAAAGATCAAAATCAGAGTTCTACTACCAAGCGGCCTGAAAAAATAAATATTGGCAGATATTGGGCTCTCACTGTAATGTATATATTATTGTATCCATAATCTACATAAAAATATTTAAAAATAAATTTTATTGTGTATATTTGAGATTTACAACACAATGTAATTGAGACACATATAGATAGTAAATTGTTACTATCTATATCTGATTATCACGGCTATCATATCACAGTTGCTTTTTTTGTGACAAAGCAGCTAAAATATCTTTATTCAACAAAAATCCCTAATACAATTAAATTTTATTAACTTTAGTCCTTGTATTGTATTTTAGACATCTAAACTTGTTCATTCTGTGTATCTGCTATTTTGCCTCTTTTGACCCAAAGTTCCCCATTTCTTCTTTCATTCCTCTCACTGTATATGTGAGCTCAAATATGTATTATTCGTGTAAGTGAGACCATGCAACACTTTTCTTTCTCATCTGGATTATTTCACTTAGCACTGTGCCCTCAGAGTCATCTATGCTGTGGCAAATGTCAGGGACCTCTTGCTTTTTAAGGCAGAATAATATTTCATTGTGTATATATAAATATATATTTTCTTTATTCATTAGCGCATGATGACATTTAGGTTGTTTCCATATCTTGGCTATTGTGGCTAATGCTGTAGTGAACATAGGAATGCCAATATCTTTATGAGATGTTGATTTAAATTCTTCTAGGTGTATACCCAAAAGAGAAATTGTTGGGCCCTATGGTAGCTCTATTTTTAATTTCTTTAGGAACCTTCATACTGTTTTCCACAATGGTTGTACCAATCTACGTTCTAATCAATGGTGTGCTTGTGTTTCCTTCTCACCATACCCTCATCAACATTTTTTATTTTCTATTTTTTTGATAATAGCCATTCTTACAGATGTGCAGCAATATCACAGCGATCTTAATTTGCATTTTCCTGATGATTAGTGATGTTGAAAAACTTTCATAAATCTGGAGGCCAGTTTTATGTCTTCTTTGGAGAAATAACTCCTTGGGCTCTTTGCCCATATTTTAATAGGGTTGTTTGTTTTTCCGCTATTGAGTTGTAAGTGTTCTTTATAATTTAATTTTGGATATAAACCTCTTATCAGATATATGATTTGCAAATATTTTTTCTGGTTGTAGGTTACCTTTTCATATTTTATATTGTTTCTTTTGCTATACAGAAGATTTTTAGTTTAACGTAGCTCAATTTATTTATTTTTGCCTTTGTAGCCTGAGATTTGGGTTTCACATTAAAGAAAATTGTCATAAAGGCCTATGTCAAGAATACTTTCTTCTAGGTGCTCTTCTGGGTGTTTTGTGGTTTCAGGTCTTACATTTAGGTCTTTGGTCTATTACAAGTTGATTTTGTGTATTGTTTAAGCTAACAGTTCACCATCATTCCTTTGCATGTGTAAATCCAGTGTTCCCAACACAATTTATTAAAGAGACTATTCTTTTTCCATTATGTTATTGTGATGCTCTTGCCAAAAATTAATTAACCATATATGTTTGGATTGCTTGTCGGGCTATCTATTCTGTTCTATTAGTCTATGTTTCTGTTTTTATGCCAGTATCATACTGTTTCAATTACTGCGACTTTGTAATATACACTTAAATTAGAAATAAAGCCTTCAACTTTATTTTTCCTTCTCAGTATTACTTTGGCTATTCAGAGCTTTTGTGGTTCCATACACATATTAGGATTGTTTTCTTCTATTTCTGTGAAAAAATGCTATTGAAGTTTTGATATGGATAACCTTACTTTGGGTAGTATAAATATTTTAACAATACTATTTCTTCCCACCAGACCACGGGATATCTTTCATTTGTTTGTGTCTTATTCAATTGCTTTCATCAATGTTTTACAGTTTGTAATGTACATATCTTTCACTTTCTTGAGAAAGATTATTTTTAGGCATTTTTTATGCTTTGATAAGTGGGATTTTAAAACATTTGTTTTCAGCTAGATCATTTGATATAGAAATAGATCACTTGAGCTAGATCATTATTTTGGTATGAAATAGTACTGATTTTTGTATGTTAATTTTGTGTCCTGCAACTTTACTGAATTTATTTGTTAGTTCTAGCAGTTCTGGGGAGATCATGGCATCTGCAAATAGATATCATGTTATTTCTTTATTTCTGATTTGGATGTCTTTTATTTCTTTATCTTGTCTTTTGCTCTTGCTAGGACTTCTAATACAGTGAGAATAGGAGTGGTGAGAGTGAGCATCTCTACATTGTACTGGATCAGAGTGGAAAGTTTTCAGTTGTTCCCCATTGATTATGATGTTAGTAGTTTTTTTCAGTTGTATGTGTGCATGTGTGTTTGTGTGTGTGTGTTTATAAATTAATGGCTTTTATAACATTTAGAAACTTTTCTTTTGTACCCAAACTGTTAAGAGTTTTTATCCAAAAAGAATAGTGAGGTTCGTCAAGTGCTTTTAGGTTAATTGAGATGACCATGTGGGATTTATCTTTCATTCTGTTAATGTGATATAACATATTGATTGATCTGCATATGTGAAACTAGTCTTGCATGCAAGGGATAAATCCAACTTGGTCATAATGTATAATGTTTTTGATGTGTTGTTGAATGCAGTTTGCTAACATTTAATTGAGAATTTTTGCATCAATGTTTATCAGAGATACTGACCTAAAGTTGAATATTCTTGTAGTATCTGTCCTGCTTAGATGTCACAGTAGTGATAGACTTGTAAAATGTGCTTTGAAGTTTAAACACTATCTCCTTTTTTTTGGAAGAGTTTAAGAAATATTGGAATTAATTATTTTGTTTTTTGAATGTTTGGTAGAATTTAGTTATCAGGCCATCTGGTCCTGGGCTTTTCTTTATTGGAAGAATAGTAGTTACTTGTTGATACAATTTGACTGTATTGAGAAATTTATTTTCAGCTAGATCATTATTTTGATATTAAATGTAGAAGACTCCATTACTGTAGTCCCCACTCAAATCTCAGCTTGAATTATAGTTCCCATTATCCCCACATGTCATGGAAGGGACCAGTGGGAGGTAACTGAATCATGGGTTGGTTACCTCCATGCTGTTCACATAATAACGAGTTAGTTCTCATGACATCTGAAGGTTTTATAAAGGGCTTCCCCACCCCCCTTAGCTCCTCATTTCTTCTTCCTGCCATCATGTGAAGAAGGACTTGTTTGCTTCACCTTCTGTCATGATCATTTCCTGAGGCCTTCCTTCCCAGCCATAAAGCACTGTGAGTTAATTAAATGCATTTCCTTTATAAATTACCCAGTCTCAGGTATGTCTTTATTAGCAGTGTGAGCACAGACTACTACACTTGTTCAATCTCTTTATGTTACTGATCTGTTCAGGTTTTCTGTTTCTTCCTTTTTCAATTTAAGTAGGTTATATTTTTCTGGGAATTTATCAGTTTCCTCTAGGCTATCCAGTTTGGTGGCATATATTTGATCACAATAGTCATTTATGACTCTCTTCATTTTTGAAACTTCTGTTGTAATGTCTCTGCTTACAGTTTCTGATTTTGCTTATTTGGGTCTTGTCTTTTTTTCTGTTATTCTAGCAAAGATTTCATTTAGTTTTCTGAATAACTAATTCTTTCTTTGATTTTTTTCCTATGACTTTTCTGTTCTCTATTTTATTTACTTTTGTTGTTTTATTCCTTCTGCTAATGTTGGGATTAGTTAGTTCTTTGTTTCTAGCTTTCTGAGGTGTGACATTACACTATCTATTTGGGATCTTCCTTCTTTTTAAAAGTAGACATTTGTTGCTATAAACTTTCCAATTAGAACAGCTTTTGTTGCATCCTATAGGTTTTGACATGTGCATGTATTGTTTGTCTGAAGATATTTTAAAATACTCTTTTGGTTTGTTCTATGACTTATTTGTTCAGGTGCTTGTTGTTTAATTTCCTCATATTTGTGAATTTGTCAAGATTTCTGGTTTTATTGATTTCTAGTTTAACACCATTGTGGTCTTGAATTTGTTAAGACTTGTTTTGTCGCCTAACATATGTTTTATCCTGAACAATGCTCCATGTACACTAGAAAAGAGTGTATATTCTGTTCTTGTTGGATGAAATGTTTTATATCTATATGTTATGTTCATTTGGTTTGAAGTGCAGTTCAAGTTTATTACCCCTCTAGTTGAGCTATGCATTGTTGAGATAAATATTTCATCAATACAATTGAAGTCCCCTACTATTATTATATTGCTATCATTGCTATCTATTTCTTCTTTTATGTCAATGAATATTTGCTTTGTATATTTAGGTGCTCTAATATTTGATATATATATTTACAATTTTTCTGTCATTTCAATAAATTGACCTCTTTATCACTAAACAGTGACCATTTTTGTTCCTTGTAAAATAATTTTACTTGAAGTTTATTTTATATAAATAGAGCCAAGCTTGCTTTCTTTTGGTTACTATTTGCATAGAATATCTTCTTCCTTCCTTTCATTCTCAGGTTATATGAGTCTTTAAAGCTACAATAGATTTCTTATAGGCAGTATGCAGTTGGAGCATGTTTTTGAATCCATTTATATTCAGGTTGTATATATAGGTTATATTTTTCTGGGAATTTATTAATTTCCTCTAGCCTATCCAATTTGATGGCATGTAATTGTTCATAATAGTCTGTGGGATCATTATGATACAATACTCCAATGGCTAAAAGTGTCAGAATCATAATGACCAGAGAGTTTGAAAGGAAAAATTACTAGTGTTTAATGGAGCGCTTAATATGCATTAAGACTTATGATTACATTGAGAACAAAACTCTAGCAGTTATCTGCTCCTTTAAATTCTCCATTGTATAAAAATTACTAGTATTTAGTGACCATTTAGTCACCCTGTATCTTTTTATTGGTTAGTTTATTTGTTTATATTCAAGATTATTGTTGCTAGATAAGGACTTACTCCTTACAATTTTTAATTGTTTTATGGTGGTTTGTTTCTTTATTCTTCTCCTGTTGTTTACCTATGTGATTTAATTATTTTCTGTGTGCAAAGTTTTGATTTCATCTTTCTCATTTGTGTATGTACTGTAATAATTTGTTTTGTGGTTACCATGGGCTGATCTAAAACATCTAAAAGATACAACAGAATATTTTAAGCTGATAACAACTCAACTGCATTTGCATATAAGTACTCTAGCCTTTCTTCTCAAACATATGATTTATATTTTTGTTATCATGGTTTACATCTTTATATATCATGTTTTCCTCAGTAACTTATTGTGGCTATAGTTATTTTTCACCATTTTGACTTTTAACATTCATACTAAGATTGGAAAGATTTACATACCACCATTATTGTAATGGAGTCTTCTAAATTTTATTATGAATTTACCTCTACAAGTGAGTTTTATACGTTCATATGTTTTCATGACAGTAAAAATTATTCTCCTATTGCTTCAGACTGTAGCACTCCTTTGAGTATTTTTTTGTAAAACCGATCTATCTAGTGATGATGAATCCCTTTAGCTCTTGATTATCTGGGAAATATTTTATTTCTCCTTCATTTCTGAAAGACAGATTTTCTGGGTAAAGTATTTTTGGCTGGCAAGTTTTCTTTTTATTTAGCAATTTAAATATACCATCCCATTCTCTTCTGGCCTGCATAGTTTCTGCTAAGAAATCCACTGACAGTGAATTGTGTTTTTCTCCTGATGCTTTTAAAAGTCTTTGTTTTTGCCTATCATTATTTTGATTATAATGTGCTTCAGTTTGGACCCCTTTGGCTGAACCTATTTGGGGATGTTTAAGCTTTATAAGGCTGGATATACCTATCTGTTCCAAGACTTAGGAATTGTTTTGCAATTATTTTGTTAAATAAGATTTATGTGTCCCTTTCCCATCTTTTGATTCTCTGGAATTTACATAATACAAAGATTTGTTCACTTAATGGTGTTCCATAAATTTCACAGTCTTTTCTTCACTATTTTTAATTTTTTTCCCATCTGACTGGGTTATTTCAAAAGATCTGTCTTCAAGTTCAGAAATTTTTTCATCTGCTTCATTTAATCTGTTGAACCTCTTAATTGTATTTTTATTTCATTCATTGAGTTCTTCAGCTCTAACGTTACAGATTCGTTATTTTTTAAGGTATATATGTCTTTGTTAAATTCTTATTCAGATCATAAATTGTATTTCTGATTTTATTGAAATGTGTGTCTGTATTCTCTTGTATCTTTCTAAGTTTCCTTAAGATCATTATTTTAAACTTTTTCAGGAAACTTGTAAATGTTCATTTATTTAGGGTTAGTTACTAGATAATTATTGTTTTCCTTTGGTGGCATCATGTTGTTTTTGTTTTTTCATACTTCTTGTATCCCTGTGTTGATACCTGTGCATCTGGTAGAACAATTGTCGCTTCCAATTTTATAGAGTGTCTTTCATAGTCACAGGCTTTTACTTGCAAATAGGTTTTAGAGTATTGTTTGGTTAGAGTGCATTGGGTCTGATTATACCTGGGCACAATAGTGTAGTCTCTGTGCAGCTTCTTCTGCTTTAATCAACATCAGCAATGACTGTAGGTGCTTCAGTGGCCTTGGCTGTGAGAGTTTATGCCAGCAGTTGTGGCATAAACTTGTTAGAGTTCTTAGTGGCAAGGACTTTAACGATCTTCCTGGTCTCAGTTTCTGCACAGTGGGGAGACTTCTCTTTTGGTATTGTGTGTTACATGGGCCACAGGCAGCCAAATGAATGCTGCGTTCCGAGGCACAGGTGTTCAGAGTGGGGTGGGGCTGGAGTCCTGGGCTCAGTATCTTGTTTAACTACTGAGGCACCTGTGACCTGAATGCAGGTTTAAGGGAAAGCTTTGCAATTTAAAAGGTATGAGATCTGGAGTCATCTGCTGAAGAATCAAATGCTTAACTTGGAGGAGAATGTGTGAGGGCTTTTTTTCTTTTTTTTTTTTTTTTCCTGGGAAAATGTATTCACATGACAGTGAGGAATGATATTCCCAGCCAAGGAGCCAGGGTTTATATCCCAAAGAAATGTCAGTGATGACTAAGTTTCTCTCCCTCCCTTAGAAGGGGAAAGTTGACAACTCTGTAAACTGCCCTATAGGGCCATATTCATAATTATGGCTTCCTTTCCCATTACCCTGTACATGAAGCGTGACATCTCACTCTTGTCACGTTGCCTTGGAGGATTGGGACAAGGGTAATTGATGCAACTATTACTGTAGGGGTCTTCAAACTAGTTGGTGTCAGCTGTTTCAGTGGAATTCAGGATCTGCAAAACAATTTATCAATTTTTAGACAAAAGCCTTGTGATTCTCATGTCAGAGGTCCTATCTATGGAAACAACGGGGATGCAGATGGTCAGCATCCAGTGCTGTGTGACTTATGGTTACAAGAAATTAAGTCCAAGTGCAGCCTAATCAATGCTTAATTGTAACTATAGTTCTGTTCAGAATCCTTGTTAACCTTGTGAGGATAGCTTCATTACTTTGAATCATACTACTTTTATTTGAAATCTGCCTGTCATTGCAGTTTCTATTTAGAACACAAAGGACTCCTTGTTCCAACCATCCTCCTGGACCCCATACTGATGCTTTCCATATTAGCCTTAGAGTAGGGTGATACAACAGAGTTTTTGATGTCTTGACCCCAGACCCCAGGATACAACCAAGGAGAAGGGTTTTCCTAAGTAAGTTCTGCATTATAAATGGTTAGAGAGAGTCTGTGGTTGATAACTCCAACAGAGGCATACGGATTAGGAACAGGGCAATTTCTCAAATGAAAAGGAGACAGACGGACCAGCAAGAGAGTGCAGAGAAAGTGTAATGGATGGAAATGAAATTGTATGGCTCCAGGTACCGTATCCATTACAGTAGCCAATGGACTTTAATGTACTTTTTCTAATGAAAAGATGGTTCCTCTGGGGAATTACATCAGGCTATTTTAAAATTAAGTTTTAAACTCTGGAAATATCTTTTTAAAATTATATGTCCACTAAAACTGTCTTATGATTATAATTTGACTACAGAGTAAACTTTCCTAGAGAGCTAGAAAGTTTTAATCTTTTGACCATTTAGCTTTAAGCCGATAATAGTTATTTCTCATTATTAATTATCAAGTTGGCATTATAATTTCATTTATCAGTTTTGTAAGTTGGGTTAAAGTGACTCCACCACAGAAATATTGTGATGCAATGTAGGCTATTTTACATAATCACTTTTTCTAAGCTCCAATTTGAGTTCCAAACAAACACTTGGTGTTGATGAGTTTTGTTAAATTCACCTAAATTTTTTAAAAAATTATCTGATTCTATTATGGGGAGAGCTCTCCGACCTGGTTCATATTTGATAGCATGTCATCTTTGCCATGTGTCTCAGAAAGTATATTTGCAATTGCTACAACAGACACTAACTCAACGATTACATAATAAACTGTGAGCTTGGAAATAGAAACCTTCTAGCTGCACCAACACCTAGAACAATGTAGGCTGAAAAGTTGTCAAATGAAAGCAACACAGATCCATGGATTAGCCTCTGAAATCCACGTTTGCAAATGGAAGTATTTCTTTCTTTCCCTAGTCCATCTGGAAAACTTTCATTTTTTTCCTCCAGGATTTGGGAATGTAATCCTACACTATTTCTTGAAACTGACTCAATAGCATGCACATGACAAAGATTTAACTGTGTGTGTGTGTGTGTTTGTCTGTGTGTGTTTCATGGGCATCTCACTATTAACTTGGCCAATACAGAAATTTCTAATTTCCCACATTACCAACTTAATCTCCACAATGTTTCTATAGATCAGGAAAGGAAACTTGCCTTTCACCGAGTTGCTTAAGAGTGAAAAAAAAATCTAGGAGAAAATTCTTCATCCTCAGCATGTTGTCCTGGCTCTATCTCTGCCAGAGCTTGAGCACTCAAAGTAGATGGGAAGAAGAAGAAACGAGGGCCTTCGCAGAGGAACTCCCCCAGGTAACTATATGATTCTGCATTAATCAATTTGTAACACATATTACTTCCTGAAATGTTTTTATTTTTAATTCGCTTAGTCTTTTATTTCACAGTTCTTCCCACTAAGATATAAGATTCATGGGGACAGAGAAATTTGTCTCTCATGGTCATCCCTATATGTTCCACAACAAGATGACCTGACACATAATGGCACTTACATGTTTGTTCAATGAATTGCATTTCATTCTTTTAACATGGCTTTTTTTCCCCAACCTATGAGTGTTCTAATGGTAGAAGCTCTGCTTACTCACCAGTTCTTCCACTTCATTCTTAACAGAGGGCCCGGTACTCAGAAATCGAGGGAGAGAAGGGAGCAGGTAGTTGTGCAGGCAGCAGACAAAGGATGACTTGCTAAATAAGAGTTTGTTTAGGAATGTAACACCTAAATGTCATCAAATCTCTTCAACAGAGTTCTCCAAAGGCTCCATGTGGCCAAACATTCATGCTAAAATTGCTGTATAGAGGCTATATATTAAATAAACAAAAATATGTGAACATATAATTTTCCCTTATTTAGTTAAGTACAGTACATGCGTTAGCTCTTAGTACTACTACTTGAAATCTACTTGAAATGGCTGCCAATTTATTTCTCTTTTTCGATGTGATAATTACATATTTTAATGCAACTATTGTACAGGATGTGTACATAATCTATAGATAGAATTAGGTACATTTGAGTATATAACGCACACACACACTACACACACATATATATATTCTATTTTCTGAGGCAGAGTCTAACTCTGTTGCTCAGGCTGGGGTACAGTTGCATGGTCTTGGCTCACTGCAACCTCCTCCTCCCAGGTTCAAGCAATTCTTCTGTCTCAGCCTCATGAGTAACTGAGAATACAGGAGCCCACCACCACGCTCAGCTATTTTTTTCTATTTTTAGTAGAGACAAGATTTCACCATGTTGGCCAGGCTAGTCTTGAACTCCTGACCTCAGTTGACACGCCACCTCAGTCTCCCAAAGTGCTGGCGTTTACAGGTATGAGCCACCACCCCGGCCCACATATTTTTTTTTTTCTGCTCACATTTTCCTCTCTCATAAAGCATTTTTGTATTACACAGATATACAATGCTTCATTACATCCAGAGCAATTTTTTAAAATATTAATATCCTGCTATAAATTCTGTTTTTTCAGCTAAATATCCAGCAGATTCTGTAACAAAATATGTTAACAAAATAATATTTAAAAATATGCATTGGCCAGGCACGGTGGCTAATGCCTGTAAGCCCAGCACTTTGGGAGGCCGAGGCGGGCAGATCACTTGAGGTCAGGAGTTTGAGACCAGTATGGCCAACTTGGTGAAACCTCATTTCTACCAAAAATACAAAAATCAGCCAGGCGTGGTGGCAGGCACCTGTAATTCCAGCTACTTGGGAGACTGATGCAGGAAAATTGCTTGAACCCAGGAGGCAGAGGTTGCATTAAACCGAGATCATGCCACCACACTCCTGCCTGGGCAATAGAGTGAGATTCCACTTCAAAAAAAAAAAAATATATATATATGTATATATATATATATGCATTTAGCTTTGCACTCATTGGTACTTGGCAGAAAATGCTGGATGCACCCATCCAACTTGGCTTGGATACCTTAAGCTCCTTGAGCCAAACCAACCCGAGACCTCCCAAAGCGGGTGGCTTACCAGACCACACTCAGTTGACTTTCAGCTGGTTCTCTCTCACCAAAATATACTAAAATTTTGTATATTCCTTCCATGTGGCTGGCCGTATCCTAAGAAAGGTATTTTTAATTATTTCATTATATTTTCCCCTCCATTTAAAACTTATTTTGTAACTACTGACTTTACTCAAGTATTAAGGACACTCAGATTTGTATCTACAGGTTATGAAGCTACTTGTGGATGTGAAAGAGAAGTCAAGATCAGAGACAATGAACATAAACACCCTAAGGGTAATCCATTGTTCATCGATGTGTTCAGCTAAGATGAGAAGGTGAGTGCTTTGGTATCATAACAATACATAACTTCTATTCCTTGAACGATACTGAGTTAAAACTGGATGACTTGTCATCTTTGCAATTTCAGAGCAAATAATTACAATTAATCTGTTATTATAAATTTATCAGGATATTTTATTTAATTCCCCTGTTTTTTTATGATGCCAATGAACTACAGTGCAATACATTACAAAACAAAAGAAAAATAGCCAAGAGATTGTATTCTAAATATTCTCTTAAGTATTAAATACTGCTAAAATCAACATTATCAACCTTCTACTTTATCAACTTTTTAGCAATGTCTGCAATATAATCATATCTGATCGTCAGATAACATTAAAAGTTTAAAGTCATTACTTTATTCATACTCTTCCAAATACTTAATTCCACTTAATAAAGAAAATTCTTAATAAACTGTATTTTGGTACCTTTCTCTTTAACACTGATTTACCTCTACTGAGATAATACCAGATTTTCAGAAAGTGTAACCCTGTATTTCTAAACTATCTGACATCTCTGGGTTTCTGTTTTTCATCTGTTACAACATGAATACAGCCAGGCTGACTGGATTCAATCTTATCTTCATTTCTTAGCTGTATCATCACGAGTTATTTAATTCCTCAGCACTTAATTTTCATGACCTGCTAATACATGAATCATAATAATCATTACTAATAAGTTTGCCATGAGGGTTAACTGTGTATGAAGGACTGATAAAATTATGTGTTACCAAGTAAGTGCGCAATGAATATTACTCATAACATTATGTAATTAAATTTTTCTGTTAACCTCAGGAGAAAACCGTTGGGTGAACATGAAAAAATGGGTTGAAAAGTTAAGTCATCTAGATTACAATATAGAAGCAATTGTGTGTATGTAGCATATGCGTTGTATATGCAAGGGTTACATTTTTTTTTGAATTGGTACATTCATCCAAAAGTATTAATACAACACTGATTACAATTAAAATACAAATGTATATTTTACTTGGAAACAGAGCCGATGCAGTTATTCAAATAATATGCTTCAATGATTAGGCACTTAAACGATAAAATATTAATAGTGAGGAGGGTAAAGTAAGATCAGTATAATAAAATCGATTCCCAGTTAACAGAGCCCTTCCTTTTCACTCTGTTATCAGGCCACTTTCTCTGGCTCCATATTGTTCTGTTTTGTTTTGCTTTGTTTTTTCAGTGCTGTTTATACTTAGAATTTTCACAAAATAAATTCTCCTTTTAAACAAACATCTAGTACTATAATCCTTTTAGTTTTTAGTGTCTGTCCTTTGCTACTTTACTCAGAAATATTTCTCTCTGTAAAGAAACAAAATCACAGCTTCATTTCCAAAGACACATATATTTTTTTTAATTTAAACAATCTAGAACAGACCATGTTTATATTTATATTTATTTTTATTTTTTGAGACCGAGTCTTGCTCTGTTGCCAGGCTGGAGTGCAGTGGTGCAATCTCTGCTCACTGCAACCTCCGCCTCCGGGGTTCAAGTGATTCTCCTGCCTCAGCCTTGGAGTAGCTGGGATTACAGGCACGCGCCACCATGCCCAGCTAACTTTTTTTTTACTTTTAGTAGAGACGAGGTTTCATCATTTTGGCCAGGATGTTCTCGATCTAATGACCTCGTAATCTGCCTGCCTTGGCCTCCCAAAGTGCTGGGTTTATAGGCCTGAGCCACCACACCTGGCCAAGCCAACCATAATTTTAAGCATGTCTGATACTGCCATTAAAAGAAGATATTCATTTTAATTTTAAAGATATGACCTAAATTATTCAGAAATAATTTGAATTGCCAATACACAATGATATTAAGATAGTAATTCAACAATAATGACATTGTAATTTAAATAACTATATTTCATTTTAATCAATGATCTAGATATTATTTTTAAAATATGACAGTTTATCTGGTAAACAAACATGATTTAGCTTAACTGCACAAAATTCTAAAACCAATTATCTCAACAAATAATTTGAAAATAAGTTAAAGTGATCTTATATGACCCGAATCCCATTCCAAAAGATTTTCCTATAAAAGATTTTGATCTTTCAATGACAGTACCCTATTATCCTATATTTCCAAGCATACTATTATTTATATTTATTTAAGTTTTAAAATCTATTTTGGGATATCTAGGCTCATAAAAATTTAACAGTAGCTGAACTGATTGATTCTCACAAAATATCTTTATGCATACAGCAAGCACTCTGGGTGAGATTATCCAAATAAATGAGATAACAATATGTAATTTAAGATGTGAACATGTAAAATTTGAGCCAACACCATATGGATTTAAAGTTCCTTCCGTGTAGACCATTATGATTTGTGTTGTATTTTTCTGCAGGCCAAATAAATGTAACACACCTCAAAGTACTTCTTTATATCTCTTCATCTTTTTTTTTTTTTTTTTTGGTGGAGTCTTGCTCTGCTGCTCAGGCTGAAGTGCAGTGGCATGATCTTGGCTCACTGCAAACTCCACCTCCCAGGTTTAAGGGATTCTCCTGCCTCAGCCTCCCAAGTAGCTAAGTAGCTGGAATTACAGGTGCATGCCACTATGCCCGCTACTTTTTGTATTTTTAGTGGAGACGGGGTTTCACCATGTTGGCCAGCCTGGTCTGGAACTCCTGACCTCATGTTGACCAGGCTAGTCTGGAACTCCAGACCTCAAGGGATCTGCCTGCCTCAGCCTCCCAAAGTGCTAGGATTACACACATAAGCCACTGCACTTGGCCTTATTTCTTCATCTTAATAAAACTCTCATATCAGTATTTTTCCAGTTGGCATTTACTTTTCCTGATGTATCCATATTTAAAGTATTAAGTGAAAGAAATATGACATATTAATATGTCTATTAAAAATTTAGGCTTTGGTGGTAATCACAAGTGCGCCATCCGTACCCGAAATTTTACCCAAGGACTGAAGCACTCTGCGTTGTGGAAAGCACACTGGGCTGCCTCCTGTTCCGGCTCCAGGCTCTCGCTTTTGTTGCTGTAGGACCTTGAATAAAGTTCTTATGCTTTCTGGGCCATAGTATGTTAATTTATAAGAGGTTTTTGGATCAGTTTCCCTTAACTTTTTATTAAAGAGGTAGCTCTTATTTTTATTTTTGTCAGATATTTATTTATTTATTTATTATCTTATTTATTTTTGTGAGATAAACTTTGATCCTTTTGTTCTTCCATTTAAAAAAAATTATGCAGTGAAATTGACATTGTCTGGTCCTATAGGTTAATATAACCATTACCAAACCAAACTCTACCAACCACAGGTTCATCCTCCACAACTATAGGTTTGTCCTTTGGAAAATGTCATACAAATGGAATTATGCAGTAGTTAAACATTTGAAACTGACTTCTTTCATAGAGAATAGCTTAGAGATTCATCCAAGTTCTGTGCGCCAATTGTTCATTCTTTTTTATGCTTGATCAATAGTACACTGTATGGATGTATCATAATTTTTTTTAAATCAATTCACCCATTGAAATGCAATCAAGTTGTTTCCAGTTTGGGGCAATTATAAACAGAGTTCTATAAAGATAAGCATTTATACAAACATAAACATTTATTTATTGGGGTATGTACACAGAAATGGAATTACTGATTCATATAGTAAATATTTTTAACTCTATAAGAGAATACCAAATTATTTCCCAGGTTGTAAAAGTTTGCATTCCCATTAACAATGTATGAGAATTCTAGTTGTCTTATCACAAGCATTTGATATATATCTGTGTGTGTGTGTGTGTGTGTGTGTGTGTGATGGCTCCAGTGTCGGTTTGGTTTTCCAAGCCTATGCTGTGCTTTTAGAACCTGGTGAATGTTCACAAACCATTGGACAGTCTAGGACCCGGGCCATAATTAGTTGAGTTTCAAAAGTTTTTGGCAGCAGACTATTAGTGTACAATGTTTTTGATATTGTGAACAAGTTCAGATTCACTCACGCAACACACGTTTTAGGAATGAAGTGAGTAGTTTATAAACAACTTCATGGTGTTATGTTCTGGAGTTTCTCCCTCTTTGCAGTCTCCCCAGTACATTCTGGTTCCTGGGGCTTCTCTCTTGGAGCTCTGGGTAGATAGCTAGAGGGATAGTTACTTTACTCTACGATGCTCTCCAAAACTGTGTGCTTGTTCTGGAGCCAAGTGTAGAGAACAAAAGGAAGAAAAAAGAAAATGGAGTTGTTTCTAACTTCTTGGAAGTCCAGGAAGGAAAGAAAGACCCCCACTTTTGCCACTGTTATGGGATTGCTCTCTGTGTGCTCACTTTTAGATTTCCTGTACGTTCAATCCAGGTCGAAGACTACCAGGGTGAAAAATGACCATCTTACTACCTATTTGATGATGACTCAACCACTGGTTCTGGTCGTTCCTAGTCTGCTTGCTTTTATCAGTTTGCTGCAAAAGTTCTTGTGGTTTCTGCCATTAAAATAATTAAAAGTAATGGCAAAAACTGCAATAACTTTTGAACTAACCTAATACTTGCTGTTTGTAATTCTCAAATAAATGCTCCGCCCATTCTTTTCATGATTTATAGCTATATTCATTGGAAAAGACAAGGTGAAGTGGCCTAATTTCATTTTACCCAGAACTAGAATCACAGGTTAGCTATATTTAACCTCTAATAAAATTATTTTTGCACTTGAATTTTTTGTATTTGAGTATTTTAAGCAGCTGCAATGATACAATATTTAACTGATGCTTCAAGTCACAAGTAAAAAGGAAAAGAAAGCCAAGAACAGCAAAAGCACACACAATAATAAGACACACTCTCATGTCATATACAATAAAAACAAACTGGGAGGTGGGACATTTCTGAGGGGAAGAATAATGCTCTCAGAGACCCAGGCTAGGTCCATCCTGCTGTTCTGTCATTCTTTCTTACGAGCTACTTCCAGCCTGCACGCAAGATGGCCGCCACACATTCAGGCAGTTTGTCCTCCCTAGACACTTTAAAATGCCAATGGAGATTGATTAAGAAACAGTCCTCTTCTCATGGTCCCTGGTCAGAGCAAGGGGAATGTTTCTGAAATTTTCTCTCACAACTCTCTGGACAGAGCTATTACTAAAGCAACCATGGATGAAAGAGACTGAATTACCTTAACTGGATTAGACAAACCAGGGCAAACCTCAGGTCCATGATGTTTCCTCAACTCCAGGAATATATATCAAGAAACATGATGATATTTCTTCAGAAGAATGGAGACGCAGTTATGGTTTTTGTGTGGGCATCCAGAGTGTTAGTCTCAATATTTCTGTGAGCAAATACCCTAATATGTCCCCAAAATAGGAGGCCCCAACAGCAGCCTGGAGTCAATGATATATTATTCTATGTTAAAATGTTTAGAAAGAGAATGAGACATTGATTTCACTGTTAAGGGATTAACATGGATCTAGATAGAATTTTAGTAAGTATTCACAGACAAAATATTTCCTACAATAATCACTGTAAAAATGAGAGCTAATCACTATCGCTCCATGAAGTTCCAATGACCACCTAACAGCAATCCCAGAGGTATTCTGTGAAGTATTTTCAATCTACATATGATTTATTGAGAAGATAAATATTTTCCTCATTACATCATAAATGTAGTACTTAATTCTCAAAATTTTCATAGATGGTAATAAAGAATGTATTTCAGCTTACAAATTTTACGTTACTTTCATATTTAAATATAATAAAGTGAGATAGATATAATGTCATTATTTTCCTATATCATAATCCAAAAGTTATGTACATGATAAAAATGAAAACAACAACTCGTGAATTTTCAAAATAAAGGGTCTCATAAGTGACCCCACATAAACATTTTGCCATAAAAGTATAAATGCTAGTGAATATATCTGCATCTTTAATTTTGCACAGAATGAAGATTACAGAATATATTTCATTGTTTCAGGTATTAAAAAGAGTCAGTGTCCAAAGACGAAAACAATTAGAAGAAAACCTAAGTCTTAGTATAATGTGGCAAACAGTTCACGAGGTTACATTGATACTAACTTGTAATATTAAACTGTGTTTTAAGTAGTCTTTCACAATCAATGGTAGGAACCTATTCGTTCATGTATAAATGATGATAAACATTCCTTGTCAATGGAGTTTTGGGGATTAAACAAGACTATACATGTGATTTTATATATTTATATATAATTGTATCCTTATGCATTAATATGTATGTACATTTATATATACATAAGAGAGGTTTAATAAATATTAATCTTCTGTATAGAGAAGATTTTGTTATTTTCAATATAGGGAGGGACACAGACTCAATCTCTCACATTGAACAAAAATGAAACAATCCAAATGCTTGGATCTGCAGCTGACAATTATGGCCAACTTCTTCCATTCTTTCACTCCAGAAGGCTCATACCAGCCCCAATTTCTGGCAGACTGGCTTCCCTGCCTGTCTTAGCTACAGTTTCTTAATAACCCCCAGATTTGTTTAATTCCTAGGCGTGTGTTTCCGTGAGTCTGCACAAGGTTTTCCACATTCTCTCTCACTCTGGGATTTCCCAAAGTATTTTAGACTTGTACAGTTAGGAGGCTGCTGACCACAGCATGAACATGTTTTCCTTGTATCATGCCTGTTTTTAAGCCCTCCCTTCAGGCTATCCGCCTGTACAAGTACAGGTGCAAAGGGTGTTGGCACTAATAGATTCCAGGGCCCTTCACAGGATGCTCCAACATTGACCAGGAGAGATCCTCTCAAGATGAGAAATTCTGTGGCCTAGGGCAACTAACTTAATGACCCTAAGCCTCAGTTGCCTTCCCCTGTAAAATGTTCTATACATTAAAATGCTATTATAAAAGCAAAAAATATAATAATTTTGTCATTAGTAATCATTTGATGCTGGTGATGGTATTATTACTAGTAATACTATTACTCTTTCCATTATTATTAGTGCTTATTACAATCAGCCACACTGCAAGGGTTTTCTAGGTTTCAGGCACATGAGACTGTGAGACTAAAAGAAAATACACAAAATAGATTATTAAAAGCATTAACAAATTGGGTTATGTTTGCAGATAACAAAGCCATAAAATTATTCTAATGCAAAGATGAAAACAGATGAATGCGTGGTCTTTTGCATTGATGAGGGATGGGTGTAGTTTTGCCTATTAGGGTAAGCACTGTGGTGCTTGCCATGCCTCTTAAGCAATCATCAGCCTCCCCCAGTCCAGGGAAGCTAGGACCTTCCTTTAGCAGAATTGGGTAGATCCCAATTAAGCTAACCATGACAACTGGTTTCACCTTGCCAGTAATAGTGTTCAAAACAGCCTTGTGACAGATTCTTCACCAACAATCCACCAAGGAAAATACATGTGACCCTGACAGTTTGGGGGTTTACTCTGGAGCATTTTCCTCACTTTAAAACAATGAATACAAAATATCAGTATTTTCTTTTCTGACTTTGGGAAGTTGTATGAGAGTATAGTGTTTGGAGCTGTTGCAGCCATTTTATGACTAAGAGGCTCTGTATCCTATCCATGGGCAGCATACTGAGAAGGACGGAGTAGAAGGAGGAAAAGATCACTTTCTCAACGATGTCATTAAGCAGCTGAGTTGCCAACCTTGGGACTGCCCCACCACCACGTTTATTCTGTGTGGTGAGTCTTCATTATTTAAGCAATCCTTACAGGAAATCAACCTATGGCACAGAATCAAGTTTGAATGAGAATCCCTTGATTAAACAGACCATTAGAAGGCAAGAGACTCAGCTCCTGAAAATAATAAAGCATAGCCAGCTGTCTTTATTATTGCAGTTTTCTAAGTTGGTTGACCTACTTGCCTTTTTAGAATTTTACATATTATATAAATTCATTTTATCCATAAATAAAGTCATTTTTGATACTGATAGATGATTAGGGGTAGTTGGGAAGAGACCGTAGTCACCAAAAGAGTGAGAAGTAGCCAGGGAGCAGTGAGAATTGCTCCCTGCTGACAATTATTCAATAACATATTTCTTAGAGGTTTCATCCACTGATTCTCAAATATTTTGGATCGTTGCCTTAGGAAGGGGAAAGTGTCTAATCAGGAACATAATCCTCCTTAACATTTTACACTTTTCCTTTTTAAAATGTTTTGTAGCCTGAGGCTTTATAAGACCTATCTTAATATGTTTTTTGATGATGAGCTAGATAAAGATAACTTACACAACAGTTATTCTTGTTAGGTGGGCTAAACCTTCCTCCTACAAGTCACAGAACTGGTAAGTTGTTCAATAACTTATCCCACTACTGGAAAAACGCCTGAGAGCATATCACAGGCAAACTAACTGAGTGGCTGGGTATTTTCATTCTGGAGTCGGACTGACCAGGGTTGAAATCCCAATTCAGCTACTGTCATAGTTCATTTGTGCTGCTGTAACAAAGCACCATAAACTGGGCAGCTTATAAACAACATAAACATTTCTCACAATTGTAGGGGCTTGGAAGTCTAAGAACAAGCAAGATCAAGACTCTTAGAAATTCCAGGTCTGGTGAGGGTCTGCTTTCTGGTTCATAGAAGGCCTCCTCTCCCTGTATTCTCACAGGGTGGAAGGGGTGAAGGTCTGTGGGACCTCTTTTATAAGGGTACTAATCCACTCATGAGAACTCCATCCTCATGATCTAATCACCTCCAAAGGCCCCACCTCCTAGTACCATCACATTAACTATTATGTTTCAACATATAAATTTGGGGGAACACAAATATGCAAGCCATAACCGCTATGCACTTTCGGAGTGAGCATGGACAAGTTCTTTAACTATTTTAAGCTTACTCTCATCTGAAATCGTTGAGAAGCTTCGATTGAACTAAGTAACTAATTTCAATATTTTTCTCCTGATAAGAAACCACCGACCCGGCTCTGGCGGGTTTACAGAGGTTGCACGTGGAGTGCCTTTGTGTCCTTGTTTCACGCTTTGATGTACGCAGCCTAACTGTAATGCATTGAAATGTTAACTCTCCCCCCAAAGTGAACATGAGACACATGTAACATGCATGTTCGTTAAGTACACGTGTTAGTACTCCCTCGTAAATATTCAGAAGATTCTTCTATAACATGTTCAATATGTGTATTTGACCAGCCTGCTCAGCGTAAGTTCTTACTTTACCCTCCCTCCCTCCAAATGTCTGTTTCCAGCTTCTGTGAAAGTCTTTGCTTCCCAGACTGTCAGAATGGCTGCCTTGCAGGGTATAACCCTAGATAGGAAATGAAGTTTCCTTTTGCTAGCACCGTAGGGTGACTACAGTAAAAAAAAAAAAAAATGTAATTGTACATTATTTTTAGACGGAATCTCATTCTGTAGCCCAGGCTGGAGTGCAGTGGTGCCATCTTGGCTTGCTGCAACCTCTGCCTCCTGGGTCCCCATTCAAGCAATTCTCCTGCCTCAGCCTCCCAAGTAGCTGGGATTACAGGCATGTGCCACCATGCCCAGCTAATTTTTGTATTTTTAGTGGAGACAGGGTTTCACCATGTTGGCCAGAATGGTCTTGAACTCCTAACCTCATGATCCGCCCACCTCGGCCTCCCAAAGTGCTGAGATTACAGGCTTGAACCACCACACCTGGCCCTGTAATTGTACATTTTAAAATGACTAAAACAAGGCCAGGCACAGTGGCTCACCGCTGTAATCCTAGCACTTTGAAAAGGATAAGGTGGTGGATCACTTGAGGTTGGGAGTTCATGAACAGCCAGATCAACATGGTGAAACCCCATCTCCACTAAAAATACAAGCTGAATGTGGTGACACACACCTGTAAGCCAAGCTACTCAGGAGGCAGAAGCAAGAGAATCACTTAAACCCTGGAGGCTGAGGTTGCAGTGAGCTGATATCGCACCACTGCACTCCAGCCTGGGCAACAGAGCAAGACTCCATCACCAATTAAATAAATAAATAAAATGACTAAAAGGGGATAATTGAATTGTTTGTACAACAAAGGATAATCGCTTGAGGTTATGGATACTCCATTTACCCTAATGTGATTATTACGTATTGCATGCCTGTATCAAAATACCTTATGTAATCCATAAATATATATATACCATATACATACAAAAATTATAAATAAAAAAAAGCAAAGTCTTTTTTCTAAATATATAAAGTGTAGGATTTATGATTATAAATTATAATAAATTATACTAATAAATTAATATTTTATTGTTAACTTATTAATTTATCATAATAAATTAATATTTTGTTAATTTATGACCAAAATAATATTAATTTTAGACAATATTTTTTATTTTAAGCAACAGAAATACTCTGATGAATTGGAGGAGTGTTTAGAAGCTCACATAATCAATAGGAATCTAGGTCAATAGCTAATATTCAGTAAAAAATCAAAGTGCTTACGGATACCAGAACTTCACAAAACACACTATAGGAAGTGTTTTGTCAGGGGATTGTTGTTCATTACACTATCACCATCGTCTCCACATCATGGTCAACAAAGGAGGATGCTGTATCAACCGTGAGACAATAGTTCCAATAACAGATTCTAAACGTTCCTTTTTTTGGAATCGGTGACTTGATATTTATAAATCTACATGGGATTGTAAATTAGTAGTCCATTAGTTAAACAGCTGATTTAGGCTTGGGGTAAACTTTAGGTGGGACATATAGTGCCATTGATGAGTCTGTAACTTTCTCTAATCAATACAGCACACAGAGCCCTTGAAATCACTTCTTTTCTGAAAGGCTTTGCACAAAATTGATGCAGGCAGATCTTTGCTGATTGCCATGTTTACTCCAGGAGGCTAAGCTGCGAAAACACTTTTATAGTTAAAGAAGCTTTGATCTGCAACTTAGGGATGCCAGTGTGAGAATGATTAGTAGGGAAATACCTGGATAGTGATAATGTGATCAATTTTAGTAGAATAAGCACATATAATATTAAAATGAAAATAGAGGAACGGGGAGAAAAGCTGATAGTGCCAATTGTGATAACGCATAACAAATGTTAGCAATTTGGTGTTTACGTTATTTCTATAAAAGCATTGAGCCAGGTCTACGGTTAAGAGGCAAAGTACAATAACTATCTAAAATGATATTCAGTTATTTTCAGAAAAGATAGAAATGAATCACCTCCTTCTGTATCAGAATTTTCACTTATATTCAACTCCTTCTCCAACTGCACATACATCAATATCTTCCTTTGTGTTCTTTATTTTTGCTTCAGTATATTTCATTTATACATTGGTGGCTGCCCAATATACTTTTTTTTTCTATTAGGTCAACACAGGTAAACATTCTCCTTTTCTGTTACAGTGTCTTCTAATCAGTCAATGAACAATTTAAAATGTTATAATACAATAGAGAATCAAGAAAAAATATAAGGGATTCATGCAGAACAATTTAACTGGTTAAACTTCCAGAAGTGTCAAAAAGTAATATAAAGATTCAATATAAATATTGTTTCAAGCTCTCTGTGGCACTTGGAAAAGAGTATTTTCTAATTATCAACTCTCTTTAATAAGTTCAACTGACCAAGTAACAGCTTTTGATCATCATTATTTAAAATGGAAGAATAAATTACTGAAAATTACATTCAAACTTTAAACATTTGTCATTCTGCTGATTCACTTGCATTGTTTGAATGATGTGTTTTTCTTTTTATTAGAAAATTCACAAGAAGAGAGGAAATAATGAGGAGAAAATGGCAGGTTGTGTTTGTTGACTTTGACTGACAAAAAAGTCACCATGAAAATCACAGTGAACCATATGGAAAGCAAATTGCCAAAAAGTAATAGTCAGTCATGCTCTTAGGCTGGTAATTGAAATTTTTGTTCAAATTGTACTTAATATTCAATAACTGTTTAACCAAACCACTGCTTATCTTGGGAATGCAGATACCATGGAGACAATAAGATAAGGTGAATGCTGAAAAGTCAGATTTAGACTATATTTTGATTACAATCATTTTAGTTTTTTGTATATCCCATGAAAGTGTCACATGTTAGTGGTTGTTCTATGCTTAATATTTGTATAGCAACAAAGAGTAAATAAATTGTAATTTATACATGTTATATTGTTGACCTACACTAAAAATAGTTAACATAATGAAATGGTTTGGCTATGTCCCCACTCAAATCTTACCTTGAATTGTAATCCCATAATCCCCATGTTTCCTGGGAGGGACCCAGTGGGAGGTAATTGAATCACAGGGGTAATGTCTCCCATGTTGTTCTCATTATAGTGAGTTCTTGGGAGATCTGATGGTTTTATGTGTCTGGCATTTCCCCTACTTATTCATTCTCTCTCCTGTTACCTTGTGAAAAGGTGTCTTTAGACATAATTGTTAGTTTCCTGAGGCCTCCCCAGCCAGGTGAAACTGTGAGTCAATTAAACCTCTTTTCTTTATAATTACCCACTCTGAGATACTTCTTCGTAGCAGAGTGATAACTAATACACAGAACAATTACATGAACAAATTATAACAAATTGGAACTACATCAGGTTTAAATCAAGGAAAAATGTTTAAAGAATTTTCCTCCTCAATGTTCCTTGGGGTCCAAGAGACATTTACATTTGTTTCTGAATAGGTCCTGTTTGCAAAAGGCCCTTAAAGGTAAAACATAGGATTTAACATTTTGAGGCCAATGATGAAGCCAAGTCTGATTCATAAAGTTTCAGATGCAGTAGACCAATTGACATAGGAAACTAGTCTTTCTTTGAGGCGGGTGAAACTGAAGATTAGCACACACTCAGACTTGGTACAGAGAAAGAGACTGATTTAGAAAATGTTCTCCCATTAGCCTTTGGTATCCTCCAGTCACCTGGGGCAGAGTGATTTCTGTGATTTCTAAACCTTCTGTCCTACTCATCTCACAAGCCATGCTGCCCATTCTAAGAACTCACACTTTCCTTCATTGTAGCCTCTGCTCTACTACGTCTCTATTATCTTTTTATTAGGAGCTTCATTGAGATGTAATTTATATACCACAACATTCACATTTGAAATGTAACATCCAGTGTTTTTTAATAAAGTCACAGACTTATGAAACCATCACATCTAATTTTAGAACATTTTCACCACCCTCTGAAAGAAACTACATAACAATTAGCAGTCAGTCCCTATTTCCTTTCTTTCTCAACCCCCTAGCAACCATTAATCTATCTTCTGTTTTCAGCCATTTCCATTCTGAACATTTAGTACAAATATGATCATTTACTATGTGGTCATTTGCTTGTTTGTTTCTTTTTAATATATGGTCTTTTTGACTGGCTTCTTTCACTCTGCATAATGTTTTCAAGCTTCATCCAGATTTAAGCAGGTACAAATATTTCATTCCTTTTTTATGCCTGAATGATATTTAGTGGTATTTTTTGCTGTTATGAATAATTCACTGTTTGGCTGCCCTAATTATGCATGTATAATTCTTTTCTAGGGACATGTTTTTATTTTGGAGGGTGTATACTTAGATATTATATTGAGTCATGTAATAAATCTATGTTTAAATGTTTGAGGGTCACTTCTTGATGGTATTGTTTGTGACAAATCTATTATACATATATGCGTGTATGTACATGGATTGTGCTTTTGGTGTCCTATCTATCAAAGGTCCTGAAGATTTACTGCTATATTTTCTTGGAAGAATTTATAATTTTACCTATTACATTTGTTTCTGTGATCCATTTTTCAGTTAATTCTTGTGTATGGTGTGAGGTAGAAGGCCAACTTCATTCTTTTCTGTGCAACGTTTCAGTTTTCCCAGCACTTTTTATTGAAAAGTTAATAAAGTGAATTGTAGCATAGAAAACATCACATTGAATTATATTGGCACCTATATCAAAACTCAGTTGATCATAAATGTAAAGATTTATTTCTGAAATCTTATTTCTGTTCTATTAGTTGATATATCTCTCCTTGTGTTAGTACCATAATGTCTTAATTGCTGTACCTTTGTACTAAGTTTTGAAACAGGGTAGTATATGTCCTTCAACTTTGTTCTTTCTTACCAGGTTGTTTTGGCTGTTGTGGGTTTCTTACATTTCCAGATGACTGATTGTAAAGAGCTTTCTCAATTTCTGTAACAAAAGCCAGCTGAAATTTTGGTACCAGTATCATTGAATATGAAGAAGAGTTTGGTAAGCACTGTCATCTTTACCCCGTGAACACCATATGTTTTAGCTTCTAATGTCTCTTAAAACAGTCGGTCCCCAATCCATGCCCCCCAAATAGACAATAGTCAATAGTCAAATATAGTCCTGCGTCTTTGTTTATACTAAAGAAAATAAATTCTTTTGCACGATGCTAAGAACAGGACCCAGCTCTGAATCAAACTGTGAAACAAGATATAGTCCTGAATAAAATACTCAGCTGCTCATGTCAGAGCATCCCCAATGAGGTCAAAAGTGACTTCACAGTTTTCTTGAGTTCACAAGCAAAATGGTTGTGAATGTGATTTCCATTAATTTAGTTTAAGAGGGCATTCAATTATTTTTCTCAGAAAAAAAACGAAAACATTTTTCCCCCAAAATAATACGGAATCATCTACTTCTAGTAAAACACCATACCTGAAAATTTTTCCAGTTTCTATACTTTCAAGATTCAAAATTTTGGTTTTGTTTTCACATATACAAAAACCATAAATGCCTTTAAAATATACAAAGTATTTTTGCTATGTAAGGACCAAGAATTACTACATGCCAATATAGAACCACAATCATTAAATATATATGAGAAAATTCATGATATAATCATTTCACACTCCTTTCTTCTATGTATCACCACAGGCAGAGGTATATATATTCCTTTTAACTAGCTGGATACTTTTATTTAAAGTAAACCATAAAGGAAATTGAAACTAAAAGTAGATAATGGTGATGCATCAGTTTTATTTTGTTTTTAGATTTTCTTTCCTCATGGATGACAGAAGGCAGAAGAACTCACAGCAAATAACATAAATTTTGCTTGAGGACAAAACTGGAATTTTGCTTGGGAAGTCTAAGTGTCTTCTGATATGACAATAGCTGCTTCTTGAATGCCTAAACTTTTCTACCATACACCAGTGCAGAATAGCCTTGAACCTGGAGAATTGTCGTAGCAGATGTAAAATTCTTCAGCAATGTTCTCATGAAGCATCTAATGTAGATCCACATGGTTTTTCCAGTGAACCTGCCAGGGTGCATTAGGAACAAAGTGTACCCTACAGATCCGAAGCAAATTATCATGCTGTATGGAATTATTAGATTGAAACCAATTAAATTCTGTAAACTTTCTGCCAAAGATAATAGTTTTAGTTTTAGAATAATTCATATGAAGCCATTTTTGAGACAATAATTAAATACCAAGCCTAATTGTCTATTAAGGCTATATTTCTCTTGAGCTAATAAAAGCAAATTATCAGCGTTTAAATCTGTCAGGGGATTCTTCTGAATTTTCTAGTGTTATCCAAAGGCAATTTTAATGAATTCCTTAAGGACAAATGCTTGCTTCATAGCAAACACTGAATAAATATATGGTGAAGGACTTATGAGCAGACAAATAAATGCACATCAATAGAGTGAAATATATACTGAGGTTTTCACATCACCTCTCCCCACCCGCAGAGTCAGATGCCAATCAATGATAGATTTGTGGTCTTCAAGATTTTTGCAGTCTAGTCCTAGTTTATATAAACTATAACATTCTTCTCTTTTAAAGCCTCCATTAAGTTTTGCATGTAAGCAATAACTTTTAAAAAAGAAAGAGTAATTTTCCATAGATTTTTGGAAATAGAGATTAGAGGTCAGGGATTCCAGAGTTATGCAGATGGGCTTTGAATCCTGATCATAACCATGTAACAGCTGTCGGTCTTTGGGAGAGTGAATCAACTTCACTAAGGCTTAGGGTTCTCATCTTCAAAATGAAAATTGCATTACTACTCAAAGTTGTTCCTAGAATTAAAAGAGATAATGCAGGTAACTCAGCATTGTGGCTGGCACAAATTAAATAATCAGTCAAATTTAGAATTTTAGTGTTATTCTTCTTTGTTTTTCTTGCAATGCTTTACCTTGGTAAAAGTTTTGTCTTCATGACATGGATTTTGTCACAGAGGATAAATTTAAAATTCACTGATTGGGATCTCTGGTTTAAGATACCATAGAAACAAACTAAACTTTTGGGTTTATCATATGTTGAAAAGAATTTGTCGGCCACGTGCAGTGGCTCATGCCTGTAGTCTCAGCACTTCAGGAGGCTTGGTGGCTCATGCACTTTGTAATCTCAGCAGTTTGAGAGCCTGAGACTGGCAGATCACTTAAGGTCAGGAGTTTGAGACCAGCCTGGCCAACATGGTGAAATCCCATCTCTACTAAAAAAACAAAAATTAGCTGGGCGTGATGGCACATGCCTATAATCCCAGCTACTTGGGAGGTTTGAGGCAGGGTGATTGCTTAAACTGGGAAGCAGAGGTTGCAGTGAGCTGAAATCTCACCACTGCACTCCATCCTGGGCAACAGAGTGAGACTCCTTCTCATAAAAAGAAAAAAGAAACCGTATTTTTCTTTCCTTTTGCTTCTCACTATTGTCAAAGTATTGCAAATTTAATTTGTTACTGCCTATTTATCCATCTGGCATCTTATTCTATTCATTCTCCTTGTGTTGAAACGAATGGTCATATTAAGCTGTGCTCTCAGGATTACACATGTGAATGTCTGACTTGCATTAGTAAAGCTAATGATTCTGATTCCATACTGCTTTGATAATAAACTAAATAAAAACCCTGATATTATTACATTAGGACAGCTGTCTTGCTAGAAACAACTGTAATATTATATCCAAAATGAATTAAAAGTACAAATGTTTTAATGGTCATTACAATACCACAAAGAAAAACAAATGTAAACATTTTAATAATACAAATTGTAATTAATGCTGTGTATTTTCACTCTTTATGTCTGATAGAGTAACAAACTCTTGAGCATGTTGGCCTATGTGCAAAGACCCATTGCTCTGTTTCTTCCCCAGGTGTTTGAAAATTGATGCATTTTGCCAAAGCATAAAATTTCAGTGACCCAAAGGCCAGAGATTTGATATGCTATGAATAATCATATTGCTGTTCACTATTACAAGGATTTATATCTTGGAAAGTATCTTATCAATCATCTCATTTCTTCTTTATAAGTGTTTAGGTGTGTTGGAATGCTCATCCTATCATCATTTTATAAGGAGTGAAACAAGCTCTTTAAGCTCTGAAGTAATTGAAATCACATGCTACAATGAAAGGAACATGACTAGAACTCACCTGAATGACTCTTTTCATTATATCATACTCGCTCTTTGATTTAAAAGAATTTACAACTAAATATATTTGTTGAAAAAAAATTTTTTTGAAAAACATACAAAAATATCACCCATTTCTGCCAGGTACAACAGCATATTTAGCCAGTGTTTAATGTATATATCATGTGATTAGAACATCGGAACAGCAGTAAGACTGAAAAGGAAATCTGTGACGTTTACCTAAGACCAAAAGGAATGTGGAACGGTGCTCAACTAATAACACCAAAACTTTGTAGAGTCACCCATCTTTTCATTACAGTGGCCTGATTTCCAACTTTATGCTAAGTGCCAAGTCTCTGTCTCTAGTCCTAATAACTCCTCTTAAGTCTACATCTATATATAAAGATTCAAATCAAATTTCTTTCTGTGAATGTCACAGAAACCCAGTCTCAATATTTCCATACCTGAAATGATTTTTACACCTTCACCTTCAGAGTCTGAGTTAGTTCTGTGGAGCCCATACCACCTGCAATTCAAGCCAGAAACCTTGGAATCTCCCTGAACGACTTCTACAGTGTCCAGTCACACTGGCAATTACTCCCCACAGTCAGGAGGTTCTGCTCCCCAAATCATTTTTTTCTCTATCTTATCTTTCCCAGCTTTATAATATGACATAATTCAAGCACTCATCACTGGATTATTCAAAGTCTCGTAACTGGTTAATTCCTGCTGTGATCAACAACTTTAAAGAAAGAAAATGGTAACCTCCAATTGCTGAAGTCTTTGCTCAAAGCACAGACAGAAAACAACAATATGGTGATGTTTGTGTTAAACAAATGTTACTGATTCTAGAATACAGGTCAGATGGCAAATAATCAAACTCGAAGGCTGGTCCTGGGAGCGGCTGTATCACTACTAAGGCCAAATCCACAACTTTGACTGGTCTCATGGGAACACAGATCTTGGGTTTGGAAAGAGCACAGACCTGCACATGCAAATGGACATAGGGTAATTTAAAGACAACTAGAGGTTCCTCAAACTCTAAAAGTGCCACTTAACCTTGTTTAAAGTTAAAATGGCTCCTAAATGATAGAGAAGTTTCTCGGTTATCTCTGCCAACTGAAGATCCTGTCAGCCTCTTCAGGGTCTCACAGGCCTCTGGGTTTGTACCTGATGTCCCTACAGTGGTGATGGGGACTGATGAGAGCCACAGTTACCACTGGAGGAGGGCAAGTGGCCACTGGGCATCAGCTGCCGGAACAAATATCCAATCACAGGTGTACCTGTATCCTATGGATATTGGCTTCCACTCATACAACTTGCTGCTCCCTTATTTTCCATTCCTGACTACGTTTAAATCTTTCTTGGATTTCCAGGAAACATCTGACTGCTTTCCTGTGCCACTTTATACCCAAGAGAAGCTCGGTGAGATCCTTTAAGGTCCTTTATGCCCATTATGCTAGTACATGAATAGGTAAACTTACCACCGCTCCCTGTGCTTCATAGAGAATGTGGAAATAGTAAGACAGTCTCGCAACCAGCAGTCTAGACAACCCAAATATGTGAGATCGAAACAGCCTGATCTCCCAGACCTGTTTTGACTCCTTGAGTCTTCAATCTCCAACCGTCTCTGAATCTTCCACCCACAGCCTTCCTTTTGGGATCTGGCATGGAACAGGAAGGGCAGAGAAGGGCCTGGGGCTTTTCCTCAGAGAGCCACCACAGTCTAGGGCAGTGGTGGCAAATTTTTCTGCAAAGTGTCAGCTGGTAAATACTTTCAACTTTGTAGTCTCATTGCAACTACTCTACTCGACTCTGCCACTGCAGTGTGAATGCAGTCATAAATAAAAGAATGAAAGTTTTCCAAAGATGCTTTAGTCAAAGAAACAGTCTGCAGTCTGTGTCTGACCCGTGGGCTTTGGTTTGCTGGCCTGCGGGCTCCTAGAAGGAGTCTCTCTAAAAAAAGCAGGAAAGCAGGTTTTGGGGCATTCTCCCAAATTTTTATACCTTATGTCAGTGTCTCTTTTTAAATTAAAAGTAAAACGTAGGCCAGATGCCATGACTCACGTCTATAATCCCAACACTCTGGGAGGCTGAGGAGGGAGTATCACTTGGTTCCAGGAGTTCACAACCAGACTGGGCAACACAGCAAGACATAGTCTCTGCAAAAAGAAAAAGAAAAAAGAAAATTAGCAGAGCATGGTGGTGCGCACCCATAGTCCCAGCTGCTAGGGAGGCTGAGGTGGGAGGACTGCGTGAGCCCAGGAAGTCAGGGCTGTAGTGAGTCATTATTTACACTAATGTACTCCAGACTGGGGGACAGAGTGAGATACCGTCTCACAGAAAAGCAAAATTTTTAAAAATTGAAAAAAAAAAACAAAACTAAAAATGTGCATCTTGCTTCTCTCTGTATTGTCAGCAATCTTCTGTGAGGCTATAGCATATGTTGCCAACTAAAGGGACCGGGGCAAAGACTACAGGAAAATCCATAGAACCATCTATCAAAAATTTCCCTAATGAGCTATTTTCATCTTAACATTCTTTTCTTCTCACTATTACTTTTCTTGAAAATTTCTTTACGTGATAAATTCTGCTTTGCATTTGGGACTGTGCATTTTTGGCTGCTCCCCAAGCCCTTGAGGAAAACACTTGGAGTCAATCTCATCCCTTTGATGCAGTGCTGAGTAATGAAGTATTTCCATGTCCAAATAAGAGCCAAACTGCATAAATTCTTTCCACATTGTATTAAATATTTTGATAGGAATAATCGTGACAACTTTGCTTATGTAGTTTTCTCATTGTTGTTTTAGAAAATTTTTCTTATAAATGTCTCATTCACTCTAAAAATAGCCTCATATAAGTTCAAACATTTTTGTTCTCATGTTATTTTTAAATATTAAAATGTTCTTGAACCCAGGAGTTTAAGGCTGCAGTAAGCTGTGATTGTGGCATGCACTCCAGCCTGGGTGACAGAGCAAGACCCTGTATCAAAAATAAAATATTTTTCTCATCGTCAGTTACTCAGTCTGTGAAACAAATAAAAGGCCATGTTTACTTAAATTATATGCTAATGGTTTTAGAAATAATTACAGACAATACACACATAATATATATCTGTTATACTTTATTAAAAAATCAACGATTGCTCAAATTATGCCTCTCATGCAATATTAAATATTCATTTGCTAGCTGATAATTTTACCAATTATTCAAAACATATTGAAGATTTTTCTCACTGTGGTTTTAAACCAAGAACAACAAAGGGAGTTAATAGCTTTTTGATTGTTTAGCAAAACACTTACTCATTTTCTACTGAAGAACTAACTACTGAAAATACAAAATAGGTGTATCTCCAACTGCACTTTGAACTTTTTTATATCAGATCATTATTTTTAACTTACTCTTGATTTTTTCAATGACTAGAAGAACTCTTAGAACATAGTAGATAATAATATTGTTGAAAGTAAAAATCATATAAATAATATTGCATCTTAAGTAATTTTCAAAGAAGGTAGAATATATCAAATTAAAATTTTGGAGGTGTTTACAGTTATTAGTAAAGACAAGTTCTAGATTGCCTTTTATTTTTGCTTTTGTTTTTACATAAAGTGTATCAACAGTAATTTCCAATTTCAGTTTATTTCAAGAGAAGTGACAACTTAAGGGCTTTGCGAAACAATCTAAATACATGTTTTAGTTCTTTACGTTTAACAACAAAATTACCAACCGAATTTAGTTAAGTTTTTCTAGACCATTCAGCTTAGTTTTCATAGAATCATGTTTTACACTTACATTGCACTACCTCATATGATAATCAAAATTAAAATAAGTACAGCTGGTAGAAAGAAGCAGGAGAATACAACGGCTAGTGAGAAGCAGATAATTCATCTTTTGGGAGTAGAGATGTACAAAGTTCTAGAAATAAACTTGTGAATCTTGATAATTCTGTATTTGAAAATGGAAAGCCCTAGTTTACTCAAAGTATCAGTTTAAAGGGGACTGGCTAAGCAAAATTTTACTATTCATAAGACTGGCAGTTTGCAACAGGCCTCGTGATTAAATCATACTAAATAATGTTTTGGTTTCATGAATAAGAATTGATATAGTCTATGTATATTTGAAATTGGAAATTTTCAAAATGTTCAAGATATGATATTTTTAATGCGCTAAAAATCTTGTCAGTCAAGAAGATTGTATTTATAGCCATGCAAATATTCTGAAAAGTAATTCAATTGTAATTCAAGACTGACTAATTAATTCCAATTCTAGAGATTTTAGAATATGGAAAAAAAAAAAAAACGTACATTGGACTCTGAAACATTCTACATAAAAAAAATGGAATGTGTGGTTAGTGTGGTATTAGAATAACTCAGGCTTTTGGACTTCCGGGCATAAAATCCATTTCCTCTCACACCAGTTTCTGAAGCTTAAGGGATTCGTTTTTTCAGTTGCAAATGCAATCCGAAAAGGATTGTTTTTCTTTCTAATAACACCAAGAATGTGGTTTACGATTGTGAATAAACTGCCTTAAACGTTCCCCAAATGAGATAAATACAAATGCTCCTCAACTTAAAATGATATCGAGTTCCAGTAAAACTGCCACAAGTTGAAAATATCATCGATCAAATTGCATTTAATACATCCAACTCACCAAACATCACAGCTAACCCAGCCCAACCTTAAACATGCTCAGAATACTTACATGAGCTTACAGTTGAGAAAATCATCTACCACAAAGCCTATTTTATAATAATGTGCTGACTATTTCATGTAATTTATTGAATACTCTACTGAAAGCGGAAAGCAGAAAGGTTGTATGGGTATTTGAAGTATGGTTTTTACTGAATTATCACTTTCACATTATCATAAAGTTAAAAAATTTTAAGTCAAATCATTATAAATCAGGGACTGTCTGTACTGACATGTTAGATTAGTTTGACTGTTTCACTATGTCTAGTAGTATGTTCCATCCAAATCTCAATAATACTTCCTAGAATGCCTCTGCTTACAGGACTATAATTGTTCCCTAAAGGAAAACCACTAGCTGTTAAGAAACCATGAGAATTTTTTACATTTTAAAAAATCATTTCTCAGATGTCTTATTTTCTTCTGTCAATATTAACCTGAAATAAATGTCACAATGTTAAATCCCTTCTTCTGCCTGGATTTTAATGTTATTTTATTTACTTTGCAGGTTTATTTTAAAAAGCTGCATTCAAACAAATAATTTGCAAGTAATCAAGTTTGATTAAAATCTGTATTATGATTATGTTGTAACAGCCAAACTAATACACATTATAAGAACTTAACAGTTATTAGTCTGCTGTAGAATGTTTTAAATCTCTTCAGATGTCACTTCATTGTCAATCTGCCCCATGTGGGAAGTTGTGGTAACAATTTCTTTCTAGCTCATTGATTGCTTTTGGTCAATTGATCTAAGTGTTTCAGTTTTCTTAATTGGCCTACCTTGTTTTGAACATTTGTTAGTAACATCTTAAAAGTATCAAAATGTATTGGCCTGGTTATCATAATTAAAGAAATGCTATTTGCTATCTTCACTTTAACACATAATGCACAATACGTTTTTCTTCAATCAAGAGTTTTATTGTAATTATGTATCGTCCTAATTCTTAAAAATTATATTGATTGAGATCAGAATTTGAATAACTTTTGATATGACTAAGCAGTCAATATGTTATATTTATTGCAAAATATAAAACAGCTGGTGAAAGAGTGAGAATTCAAACAATATCCCATTTCAGTTTTATAATACCATCTCTCTTAAATGTGTTTTTTTCCTATGTTGTTATGGGCTTTCTTCAACTCAGGAGTTGATTTATAACTAAAAATATTTAAAATATTATACATTTTAATAAAATTCAAAATATCTTCAAGCTAGATTGTGAATTCTCAAATAGAAAGTTGTAACATCCTCCTACTGAAATGCATTTAAGTATGTTAAAGTTTGCTGAATATTGATCAGTTGCTTGTGTTCTTTTTCCCTGTCTGGGCCTGGCTTTCAAAATGGCCAGTGAATCGCATTTAGGGACAGACTTTGTTGAAGACAGTATCATTGAATAAACCACTCATTTATCAGTGCTACTACAGATACTCCCAATAACTGAAATTATGTAATAAATAAAGCTGAGTAACTTGCAATAACTGAGAAGAGAAACAGAAAAATCCTCTGTTAAAGGATTTATGGGATGCTATTAAGTGAATAAATGTTTGCATTATGTAATTCAGGAGGAAAAAGAGAGGGATAAGAGCACAGAAAATATATTTAATAAAATAATAGCTGAAAATTTTACAAGACTTGGAACAGATATGAACATCCAGATTCAGGAAGCCAAAAGAATTTCAATTCAATTCAACCTAAAAAGAACTCTTTAAGGCACATTTTAATCAACCTGTCAAAGATCAAGAGAGAATTTTAAAAGCTGCAAGGGAAAAAAGTCCAGACACATAAAAGGGAAAAATTCTCCATTAGATGAGAAGATTTCTCAGCAGAAATCTGGCAAGCCTAAAGAGAATGGGATGATATACTCACATTGCTCAAAGAACCCCCCAAGAAAGAAAAACTTTCACCAATGCTATATCTAGCGAAGTTATCCTTTAGAAATGATGGGAAATAAAGAACTACCTGGACAAGAAGAATCTGAGGGAATTCATCACCACTAAGCCGGTCATATGAAAAGTGCTTAAGAGAATGCTACAACTGAAAGTAAAAAATAAAATAAGATAATTACTAAAATAAAAACATGTGCGAGTACAAAACTCACCAGTAGATGTGAATTTATAAATCCAACTTGGAATACTCCAGTGATGTTTGGTGCCATGTAAATCTTTCAGTTCTGCAGTGTGAAGGTTGAAAGTCAAAATGGTCAAAAATAACCACAGCTAATATTAGCAGCTAACAAAAATCAGAGAGATAAAGATGTAACTAAGGCCACAAAATACAAATTATGGGGAGTATAGAAAAAATCTAGAATATTTTTATGTGACTGATATTATTATCAGTTTAAAAAACAGGTCTATTACAGATCTAAGATTCTTTAAATTAGCTTCATGGTAACCACAAAGAAGCAAATTACTGCAGACATACAAACAAAAAAGAAAAATGAAGCAACACTTAGCGTCACAGAAAACCACCAGTCCATCGAGGCAAACAAGAGTGAAAGAAAGGGATAAAGATCTATAAAGCACACACGCTGACTGGATAGGCTCAAATCCAAAGCAACAATATGAAATTGTTGTTGTAGCAGAAATGTGGAGACATAGAAGCTAACTCATTGCTTGAGTGAAGGCGCAGTGCTATAGCCACTCTGAAAGAGTGCAGCAGTTTCTTCTAACAGTGAAGATAGTCTTAGCGTACTGTCTAGCAATTGTACTTCCAAGTATATAACCAATTGATTGAAATCTTTGTTCATGCAAAAACCTGTAGATGAAATGTTTTAGCAGCATTATTTTTAATCACCAAAGACAGAAAGCAATCAACATGTTCTTTTAGGTAAATGGATTTTTTTTAAAACCTGGTACATTCATACAATGAAATATTAATTCAGCAATAAAAAGAAATGAGCCATTAAGTCATAAAAAGACATGGAGTAAGCTTAAGTGCCCATTGCTCAGGTAAATAAAACAGTCTGAAAGTTTACACGATGGATGGTTCCAAATATGCCTCATTCTGGAAAAGGCAAAACTGTAGACACTACAGAAAGATGATCTCTTGGAGATTCCAAGAGAAGAATGTTTGGGGAGCGGGGAAGGAAATATGTCCCTTGCACATCACCCCTCAAGCACATGGCAATAGGAAACTGCATAGGATTGTATGTGGGAGGTGGGTAGGTCAGATATGCAGGGTGGAAAAGCAGGTTGGCAAAGTTCCCTGCTTGGGACTCATTCATGGAGTCAGTGGATACAAGTAGTGAAGAAGATTCACACTGCAAATACAGTGTTCTCATCTCAAAGCAAACCATCATTCCAGAAGAGTGTGTCAGGGCAAGCAGACAACACAATTTCCTACCAGAATATGTCCCTCTACCCCTGAAACAAGGCTTCTCTCAGCCTCCCCACCAGTGATGGATAACAGCTCCTATTCTCAGCTGACCTGACTGAGCCAGCCTGTGAACTCTTCACTCCTTGGGGAGGCCACCTCCCATCACACCCCTGAGCAAAGTTAGGGAGGAATTCTACTTCCCATAAAAGGACCTCTCCTGAGAGGCAGAAACTGTTGCCTCCATCACGACTTCTCTCTTGGCTCATTCCAAGCTTGGCCAAATTGGGGTAGTGGGTGGAGGTTGCCCTGCATCCCCTCTCCTCTGCCTAAGCGTCTTTGTAACATCAGCTGGCATCATACAAAGGGCAGGAGAAGCAAACATCCAGGACTCTTTTGCTGGTCAGAGATTCCCTGAGTGTCTGTCCTCACCCAAGCCTGCTCTGTGTGCCTGTGTTGTGAAGCTTGAGACTCTGGGAAGAAATGGGAAGTGGAGGGCAGGGGAAATGTTGCCACAAGAATGCTTCTCATTCCTCTGTTCTTGTTGGGTCCTGTTTTGGGGGAGGGTGGGGGTTGCGGGAAGCTTGACCTTGTGTCTTCGTCAATAAACTCTCATTTACATATACACACTCAAAAGAAAGAAAGATGATTTGTAAGAGGGAGGGGATGAAGGATGACCATGTGAAGCAGAGGAAATTTTCATAGCTGGATAACTATTCTGTATAATACTGTAATGGTATATATATGACATTATGATTGTCAAAACTTATAGACCTTCACAGCACAAAGAATCAGCCATCATGTATTCAATTAAAAAAAACATTTAGGAGGTCATAGGCTCTCAGAAAGTAACGTAGATTCCAACAAGATAATCAAAGTATATTACAAATTTATGAAACGGTATCCCAAAGAAGGTGGAGAGAGAAATGCTGACCTAAGTCATCTTATAAATGCACGTATAAAAATGAAAAAGGAACTGTTCATAAGCACTGCATTCTCATTTCAAAAGTTATATCCACCAGGGGGCCAGGTTAATAATTCTGATACTGCTATGCATGTATTCTAATATCAAGCAACTAATTAAATAGACAGTGAGTGGTAGAAGCCGGATTTCTCACAGTTGGAGTGAGAATTTACTGATTAGCAATGTGAGGAGACTGGAATGATCCAGGTGGTAAGGTATTGTGGTTGGAGACATCACTATAAACTCAAAGTAAGTCTAACATATATACAGATGGTTAATGGAAAAACTTATAAATATGTGTATATGCTTGGGTTATTATAATCACATGTTTTCTTATTATGTCAGTTAAGAGGGCCTTGAAGCTATAAATTCCTAAGAATAACAAATATACCCAGCAGACCTTAGTTTCCTTCATTTACTTAACATAAGAAACCAAAGCTCATGAAATAAATGACTGATTCTAGAACTTGGGTAGGAAATATAAAAGATGAGCTTGGGGTACCTTGTAGCACCAGAAAGTAAAACTGAAACAAACAAACAAACAAACACTAAAACTCTAAACTTCCACAAACTGAAACAATTTGAGAAACACACACACACACATGCAAAACCACAGTATTGATATCTGTACCCAAAGCATAAAATAACCATCCATGATCTATAGTGATACAAATAAATAAATGGTAAATTAATGCCAGGAGAAAAGATGAGCTTCCCTTATAATTAATTCACATATACATTCCATCTTCAAGGCGTAGAGACTTGCAAAGAGCAACAAAAAAGGGTAACTTGACAGTAGTGTTTGTCAGGTTTCTCCCTGAAATCCATAACCCCAGCCTAATCCTGTGAAAAAAACACTAAACAAACTCCACTTGTCAGACATTCTGAAAATACTGACTAGTTCTCCACAGAACTGCCAAGGACATTAAAAAAAAGGAGAATATGAGAAACTGTCATAGCCAAGAGGAGCTTAAGGAGACACAATGACCATATGTATATAAGAAACTAGAAGGGATAATGGAACAGAAAAATGACATTAGATAAAAACCAAGGCCAAGTGACTAGACTACACACTTTTGTTAGAAACTACTGTATTAAATTTAAGTCAACATATATTAGCTACATACCACACAAATGTTAGCTGTTAATAATAGGAAAATTGATTGTGGTACATATGATAACTCTATTATATCTCAAGTTTTCAGTAAATCAAAAATATATTTTAAAAAATAGGCTTTAAAAATAAAGTCTATTTAAACAAAAATTAAAAAATAAAATACAGTTGCATCCATTAAATCAGAATAGAACATGATGAAATAATACATTTTAAGTGAAGTTATTGGCATTGTTCTAAGAAGTTAGGTAACAGCAGTGAGTCAAATGAGCAAAATTCCACCTCTCAATGACCTTAAATTTTTAGGACGGCAAATGAAAATAAACAATATATTTGAAATATATAGGACATTTGAAGGTTTTTTTTTTTAAATAAAGTAAAATAAAGGACAAAAGACAGTAAGTTGTTCTAGAGAATGGGGTTGGGGTTGGATTTTTGAATAGTCAAGTAAAACAACTTCATTCTTTAGACATTATGACCATTTGTTGCACCTAATGAGCTTGGACATACAGAAATATTTATCAGTAATGTCTAGGACAAAACTGAAAAGCATTCTAGAAATGGAGGTAAATAAGAAAGATAAAAGGATGAGAGCACGATGGAAGTTGATGTCACAGCATGTCCAGGACAACACAAACAGATATTGGTACTGCAGAAAACAGAACAAGTTGGAGAGGGGAGCGACAGTTAAAATGTCAGGGAAAATATTTCATGCTCTAACTATACACTCTGAATATGGAACTTGAAGGTGCTAAACAAAAGTTGATGGATCATTTACTAAAAGTTATATGAGCTTAAATAAAATTGGTAGCATCTTTGATCTTACACCATGAAAAAGAAAATTTCGAGCCTCTAAAATGGAATACAAAGGGTAAATTTAATCTCAAAAAAACCCCAAAAATCAGATAATCAAATTTCTCAACCTCAAAATATAAACAGTCTAAAAATGAAAAGTTTCTGTTACAAGAATAATGAATCAAGCTAAAGTCAAATTATTGAAAATAATTTTCACATATTAAAATATTCAAGCTTTGTAACCAACCAGAACCATTATGCAACCAGATTGTTATGCAAATTCAGATCAATAAATGATAAATCAAATTTAATAAAGAATGGGTTGTTCAAGCAAGAAAAATGTTGATAATAAAAATTGAAATTAAGTAAATATCAGATAAGTATACAGTGAAAAGGTGACACTAAATTAAATGTGAATAACACATTTATAAGAATATATTTACATAAGTAAAAAATATGAAAATGTTATGATGTTTATTGTTAAATTTCATAGTAATAGAAACTAAAAATACTGAATTGAAAACATAGAGAGATCTCTATATAATTTAGAGGGTTCTGGTTTCATTTATCCACCTTTAAAGTTTAAATTACAGAATAATAAATCTATACACTAATAACTAACTGAAACAGAAGTTAACAAAGCCATTCCATCTACAATAGCATCAAAAAGAATAAGATAATGAAGAATAAATTTAATCAAGGAAACAAAAGATCTATGTACTGAAAATTATAAAATACTGATGAAAGTAATTGAAGACAAATAATGGAAATATATCTCACATTTAATTATGTGGATTAAAATAACCACTATTGTTAAAATGTTCGTTTACTCAAAGCAATTTATAGATTCAATGTTATTTCTATCCAATTATAATGGCATTTTGCATAGATATAATAGAAAAGAATCAAACTTAAAATTTATATAGAACCACAAAAGTCCCTGAATAACCAAAGCAATTCTGAGAAAGTACAAAGGTGGAGCATCATACATCCTGATTATAAATTAAATCACAAAGCTGTAGTAATTAAAACAATGTGGTACTGACATAAAAACTCACACATAGACATTTTGAAATAGAGCCCAGAAACCACCTCACACATTTAGCCTCAATTGATCTCTGATGAATGCACCAGGAATGCACAATTGGGAAGAATAGTCTCATCAATAAATGATGTTGTGAAAATTGGAATACACGTGCAAACAAATGAAATTGGACCCTTTCATCATATGCAAAAATCACCCGAAAATGGTTAAAAACTTGAAAGGTTAGACCTGAAACTATAAAATTCTAGAATAAAACATGGGAGGAAAGCTCCTTGATATTGGTCTTGGCAATAAATTTTTGTAGATGACACTGAAAACATAGGCAACAAAAACAAAAATAAACAAGTGAAACTGTATCAATTTAAAAAGGTTTCCACATAACAAAGAAAGCAATCAATAAAATGAAAACATAACGCTATGGAATGGGAGAAAATATTTGAATATTTGTAAAGTATGTATCTGATGGGGGCTAACTTCCAAAATATAAAAGAAACTCCTGCAACTTAATAGCAAAACAAACAAAAAAAACCTAAAAATTGTGCAAAGGACCTGAATAGACATGTTTCAAAAGAAGATATACGGATGACCAAAAATTATATGAAAAGATGTTCAACCTCACCAAACATTATGCAATGCAGATGAAAACCATAATGAGGTATCACTTCAAACCTGTAAGATGGCTATTATTAAAAAGTCAAACTATAACAAGCATTGATGAAGATGCAGAGAAAAGTGAATGCTCACACATTGTTAGTAGGATTATAAATTTATACAGCCATTGAAGAAGACCGTGTGACATTTACACAACTAAAAACAGAATTCCATATGATCTAGTTGTCTGTATATATATTCAAAGGAAATAAAAGCAGTATGTCAAAGAAATAGCTGCAGTCATATATGTTACAGTTATTTACATGCACCAAGATATAGAATCAACCTGTGTCTGTTGACAGATGATTGGATAAAGTAAATGTGACACACACACACACAACTATATATACATATATTGTGTATATGTGTGTGTGTATATACAAACAAGGAAATATTCAGCATTTAAATGAAAAAAAAATTCTGCCCTTTGTGACAACACGAAGAAGCGTGAAAGACATTATGCTAAATGAAATAAATGAGAAACAGAAAGACAAATATTGTATCATTGCACTTATATTTAAAGTATTGAAAAGTCAAACTGAGAAACAGAATAGAGTGGTGATTGCCAGGAACTGAGTATGGGTGTGGGGATCGGGAGATGTTCGTCAAAGGGCTCAAACTTGCAGTTATAAGACAAAAAAATTCTAAAGACAATGTACAGCGTAATGACACAGCTGTACATTAAGTCTTTAGAAAATTATTTTCACTCAACACTTAAATTATCCATTTTCTCATGTTTTGTTAAGTCCATAATAGTATTTTTCTTCCTCTCTTTTTTTTTTAAAGAGAAGTAGTGGCGGGAATTCTTATTATAAATTATATAATTGGCCTATTTGACCTCCTGGGGCTGGTGTTATAAGAGCGATAGCAAATGGAGAGGCCTCTTGTAAGTGGCACTCCCATAGTGGGAGTTTGTCTATTGAAAAATGACAGGTCTGCCTCTAGATAGACCCTTCTCGATATTCCTACAAATTAACAAAGTTGTCTGTAAAACTCTACCTCCGGCCCTGATACCTCAACTAAGTCAAATTCAACTTCATATTTAAATATCTACCATGCTGGTCACATTGGCTCAGGTTGCAATCTCAGCCACTCTGGAGACTGAGGTGGGAGAATTGCTCAAGCCCAGAAATTAGAAACCACCACCCTGGGAAACATAAGGAGACCCCATATCTAAAATATAATAAATACAAAAATGGCAAAGTAAATTTTCTACGAGACAATTCCATGTCAAATGTGTTTCAACACAAATTTATAACTTTCACCAAATATTTGTGATATCCCTTTCTTTCTTCCTGTATTTCTATTTAGAGGCACCATTCTTAGTGGGGATTCTGGTTCAAAGTGGATTATTATTGATACATTCGTTAGCCTTCCACAAACAATTATCATTTTTCTTTATTTTCTGATCACCATGATTTTTGCATTTCTCATTGCATTTCTTAAGAACGTATTTCAGCAACTAATTCCTGAGAGAATTAGTGGTTAATGTCAATCACCATTAGTGGTTAATGCCAACCACCATTAGTGGTTAATGTTATAAACTTTTTAACTCCCTCATAACTTTTTTAACCTGGCTTTCCCTTCAGTTCCAAGCTGTATATTGCTTGTGACTCTATAAACATCTTGTCAACCAAGAATCATATATTTTTATACCAAAAATGATGCCTTGCAGGGTAGAAAAGATAGAAGAACAGAAAGACAGTGTACTGAAATAATTAAATTGAAGTTTATTATTTAAAGTTACATTAAGTTGAAATTTATTATTGTTACAATTGTTATAGAAAACTGTTTGCATCATAGATGCTGAAATTAATTTCATGTATTCCCATCAGCTTCTCAGAACTCTTTCATCACAAGGTAGAATGACAGGATGCAACATTTATTTGACTAAATTACTTTTCTAGACATTTTAAAATTATGACTGAATGTTGTTACTTCTCATATTGATAACTTCAATGTAAAATTGGAGTTTACCAATATAAATACAAGTAAGTTGCCTTGAACCATAAAACAAACTTCAGACATTCAACACTTCAGATGTTTATCCTGGTTTCAGTGTTTAATGACACTCCTGCAATGTGTCAGCTATGGCAAATCAACATTCTGTCACACAACATATAAAGTTTTAAGACAAACAGCTAAAAGTCATGCATGGATAAATAAGCAAAACTAGCATGAATAGCTCATCATTACAGCAGACTTTCAATGAAAGAGAAAAGTAGAATGATGGTTACCAGAGGCTGGGAAGGGCAGTAGCCGGGGAGAGAAGAAAAGGTTGTTTCATGGGTCCAAAGCACACTTAGATAGCAGTAATAAGATCTGGTGTTGAGTAACAGAATAGAGTGACTATTCTAACAGTAAGTTGCTGCATATTTCAAAGTAACTAAAATAGTGGAATTGCTATGTTCCTAATAAAAGAAATGATAAATACTTGAGGTGATTTATGTCTCAATTACCCTGATTTGATCACTATACACTGTACGCTTGCATCAAAATATCACATGTACCCCATAAATATGTACCTCTATTACGTATTCATACTAATTACAATTTTTAAAAAATAATAAAAGAAGAATCTTGGAAAAAAGACAGAAGACCAGAATATTCAGTTTGAAAAGCACAACAATTAAACTTTGTAAATGAAGTAATTTCACGGGAAACCAAGAAGTTAATATTTCAGTTTTTGAACTCTTCACATTCTATTCTATTTGAATGCAGTACAAGTTCATCTTAGGTCAATAACAGAAGGAAATATACCCAAATACCTACAGAATACAGGAATTTGAGAAATACTGGCCTTTAATTCCTAAACTATAGCTTAGAGCAACTCTGAAGAAAATAAAATATAATCTACATGTGTATTTTGAATTTTTTAAATTTCTCTATAACTAGTAAAAATGTTAGATTCAATTTAAAATGTATACTTAATTTAATTCAATATAAAAATTATTCAACATGTAATTAATAAGATATATTAATAATGAAATATTTCATATTATTTTTTCACATTATTTTAAAAATCTATCAGCCTGAGGAACATAGTGAGAACTCATCTCTACAAAAGTATTTTAAAAACTACCTGGGCATGGTGGCACTTACCTGTAATCCCAGCTAGTCAAGAGGCTGATATAAGAGAATCACTTGAGCCTAGAGTTTAAGGTTACTGTGAGCTATGATCACACCATTGAAGCCTGGGAGACAGAATGAGACTCTGTATTTAATAAAAAATTTAAAATTAAAAATAAAACACCTATTGAGCATTTTAATATTTAACACTCGCTTGAAAGACTTGATCTGTATGCAAATTTTATGAATTCATAGTGAAAATTTGTTGATTCATATATCCAATTTGCTGCAAACGTAATTAAAAGTTTCCCAATGACTTAAAGTGCCAGGTTTTTTAAATTTAAATTTAAATAAAATAAAATGAAAATATAAGGTCCTCTGCTGCCCTAGCCACAGTTCGGTGGTCCATAGTCACTGCTATTAGACAGCATAAGTTCACAGTATGTAAACAATGGCTATAAAATGGTTCATAATACATTCTTATACAAGCATTCAAATAATGTTATCTGCAACAAATTTTTATTTTAAAATCATATAGTAGGTGAGTAAGAAATGACATTAGTCACAGATTTTGATTGTTACTTAATCTGGTTTGATATATTTGTGAATACTTAAAGATTATTAAATACTGATAGATAGTTTTCTTTAGAAGCTGCTTAGTATTAAACAATTTGCAAAACCTAAATTCCCAACATTGAATTTCTCAATATAGCACTATCTATTCTTAAAATTTTGTTTACATTTTATGGGAAGACACTGTGCACACGTTGTTACTATTTGGTAAAACTTCATTTAAGTGACATTTTGTTCAATAGAAATCCTATGAAGCAAAGAATCCCTATTGAGTTTATAGAACAAAATTAAAATTATAGATTATGTGAACATCTCAGTTTTGAGACACAGAGGCAATGTATTGGCATTAAAGTAGAAGCTCTATCTTATTAATTGAGGATAACATTGTATCATGGGCATCTTTCATTCTTAGTTTCATATTTTTCTTAGTTTCATACTAAGTTTGAAGAATATAGCTTCAAGGATACATTTGGACCTAGCAATTTGAGAGACTGAGGTGATTCTTTGCTTGAGGTCAGGAGCTTGAGACCAGCCTGGGCAACATAGCAAAACCCCGTCTCTGGGATTTTGTCTAAAAACACAAAAATTAGCCATGCATGCAGGTATGCTCCTGTAATCCCAGCTGCTTAAGAGGCTGAGGTGGGAGGATGGCTTGAGCCTAGGAGGCAGAAGTTGCAGTGAGCTGAGATCACACCATTGCACTTCAGCTTGGGAGACTCAATGAGACCTTGTCCCAAAGAAATTAAGTGAAAGAAAGAAAGAAAGAAAGAAAGAAAGAGAGAAAGAAAGAAAGAAAGAAAGAAAGAGAAGGAAGGAAGGAGGAAGGAAAGAAGGAAGGAAGAAAGGAAGGAAGGAAAGAAGGAAGGAGGGAGGGAAAGAGACAAAGAGAGAAAGAAAGAAATACATTTGGAAGTTTTGTAGAGTAGAAGTGTGTACTAAAGTATTGTTTCTGGAAATACTAGACTTTTGGGTTAAAGTAAATAAAGAAAACCACTTGCTAAAAATTTGTAAGAAATGCTAGTTAGATTTTTAATTCTGTGAATATATGACTAAGCTCATTTGAGAAAGGGTGAATATCCAGAGACCAAAATCACAGAGAATGCTGAAAGTCTGTAAGGTGCTTGACATGGTTGGATTTGTGTCCCCACCCAAATCTCATGTGGAATTGTAATCCCCAGTGTTGGAGGAGGGGTTTGGTGGGAGGTGGTTGGATCATGGGGGTGGAATTCCCCCTTGCTATTCTCATGATGGTGAATGAGTGCTCATGAGAACCTAGTTGTTTAAAAATGTGTGGCACCTCCCCTGTCACCCTCTTCCTCCTTCTCCAGCCAGGTAAGACATTCCTTCATCCACTTCACCTTCTGCCATGATTGTAAGTTTCCTGAGTCCTCTCCAGCTATGCTTCTAGTGCAGCCTGCAGAACTGTGAGTCAATTAAACCTCTTTTCTCTATAAATTACCCAGTCTCTGGAAATTCTTTTTTTTTTTAATTGTACTTTAGGTTCTGGGGTGCTTGTGCAGATCATGCAGGATTGTTGCATAGGTACATACATGGCAAGGTGGTTTACTGCTTTCATCCTCCTATCACCTATATATGGTATTTCTCCCCTCATTATCCCTCCCCATTATCCCTCCCCACTCTCCCCATGGAATACTATGCAGCCATAAAAAAAGATGAGTTTGTATCCTTCATAGGGACATGGATGAATCTGGAAATCATAATTCTCAGCAAACTGACACAAGAACAGAAAACCAAACACTGAACATTCTCACTCATAGGTGGGTGTTGATCAGTTGGAAATTCTTTATAGCAATGTGAGACTTTACCAAAAACTGTGGCTGCTGTGCAAGACTTTAGCAGGCTTGGTAACCATCTTGGTGGTTTGCAATTGGTCCACGCATTCTTTAAAAATCTTTTCAAAATGTGAGGCCTCCCTTCCCCATGAGATAGCTTATTGCCCTGTTTAACTTCTTATCAGTTACCATTATCTCAAATTATCTATATTATCTGTTTATTTACAGTAAAGTACACACAAGGCTTGTCTTATTTTTCACTGGATCCCATTACAGAAAAATGCATTCTGAAATGAATTAATGTAGACATGTGCTTATAAACACATCTTTATGCATATGCAATAAAATATTAAAGTTTTATCTTACTCACAATTAAACATACATCTTTAAATAAATTATATATTTTAGTATGTTATAGGTATATAAACTGTCAATGGACTATATTACAGGTAATGCTGCATTTTGATACTGCTGGTGTTAATTTGAAAAATGAATGCAAAATACTATTATAAAGGTTATAGTTCACTAGGAAAAGTAAAAATAAATGTGAATAACATGAAAAATACCTTTGCCTGTGTTTATACATTGCTTTGGCTACCAAATCCCATATGATTAAATTAACACAACTGTCTAAATAATACTGTGACATATTTTATCAGGCAGTAAAGCATCTGGGAAATAGTATTGCATAGATTTGACTCAATGCATTGTCTGTAGACTCTATAGAACAAGGCAATAATTATACCTTAATAATTTCACTTTTCTTCCAAATTCATACTGTTATTATGCCAAGTCCTTTTATATTTTCTATATAATGAGTTTGCTGTGACAAGCCTCCTTTGGAAACTTAGGCTATAATGCATTTACTGGCGGCACCATGAAACTTATTTTACTTTCACAGCGCTTTCTTATTAAAGTGCACATTTGTCTATGGATCCTGCTGGGGGCTATGATTTATGAATATGATTCTGACAGATGACTGTATAGTATTTATATCTGAAAGTGAATTAGCCGTTAGAATAATTATAATGTTAGCATAATTGCAACTTAGGTCTATTTAATAAAACTCCACTTTGAAAGTAACTGTTTGAGCTTCACCTCAAAGTGGCTATCTCAGCAAGGAGTCTTTAGCAAATCATAGCATACATTACTTTGTTAATTTGGTGTCACTCTCAGAAGGCTTTCCAAACCTGCCAAATTTTTCATGTTACAAGATTTTACTACAGGACTTGTCGCTATCCTGCCGGATGCTACAGGCAAGGCAAAGGCATCCCTACAGCATCGAATGCGGGACCTCCACGTTGCTTATCTCTAAGGCATCATTTTGAAAGCATGTCCTTCCCCTTCAATAAAGAAAGGCATAGAGATATCAGTAGGAATGGCAGCTGAGGAGCTCTGGATTAGAACCTTTCTAGAACTACATAATGATGACATGATGACTGGAACATAAATACTATTTATATTGCAGATAGAGTCTCCAAAATCAAAAGAAAGAAAGTGCTTGGGCAATTCTCCTCTATTTATCATAAGATAATACAGAGTTAGCGAAAGGCAACAGAGAAGTCATCATATGTTAACAACGGAAATTGTAAGCAAACAAAAAATGCTACTTTTAAAATAAGTGCCTCGTTTTGTGAAGAAAAGACTGTATTTAAAACAATTGTTTTCATTCAAAAGATATACTAGAAAATGAATTATTAGTAAAACTCACTTTTTTCTTTATAATCCTCAAAATTTAATTATTGACCTAAATTAGTATCACTAATATTTTTCCAGGATTATTATTGGAAAGAAAACACTAGATAATACGGCTTCATGAGAGAGAATGGTTTTAAAAATTCTCATCAAAAGAATTACAAAGTCAGGTAGACAGTAAATAGCAACAACTTTAAACTGCTCTGTAGAATATATCCACAAAAACAAAATGGTCCTTTAAATGTAAAAGTTTGTGGTCTAAAAAATAATAAATGTAATATAAATTAAAATGAATAAATTTGAATAACTTTCTGCTTTTGAATTTCCTTAACAACAGAAACAAATATGCATGCTTGAATCAGAAGTATAATTAACTAATTAACCTTCAAATACATTTTCTGGGTATACGTATGCCTGACATTTGGAGAACTTTTTGCTAATATGATAATGCTGACTGTCATAAAACCCCTACTTTTAAAAAATCTATGTAAATTGATGTGGAACTAGTGCAACTTTGTTGCATATGTGGTGGTCAAGTCAGGAGTTTAGGGTATTTCTCACCTGAATAACGTTCATTGTGTTCATTAAGTAATTTCTCTTCATCCACCTCCTCTCACTTCTGCCCTTCCAAGTCTCTGAGATCCATCATCACACTCTCTATATCCAGTTGTACGTGTTTCTTAACACCTTCTTATGAATGAGAACATGTAATATTTGTATTTCTGTAACTTTCATGGTTGCTTTCAATTTTCAGTTTGTCTTCTTCTATTGTTTTCTTCTAAGAAGTATATGCTCTGCCACTAGATGGTGATATAAAGTTAAGACAACTTTCTTGTCCCTGTAAAGACAAAAACTCTAAAAAAATATATAGCCAACAAAGCTAGTTTTAAATGAAAAACTGCATTAATTTAATTTAACTTGCATTAGTCTCTCCAAATCTGAACTGATAATTAAGACAAATTCAAATTGTATGTTAATTATGTGTTTATTTGTGACTTAGAATGGATTACTTATAGAAATTATATTTTGAAACATTACTTGGTCTATAAAAATTATATGTATTTATAGTATAGTTGAATTATCCATACCAACATACTGATACTTAAGCTTGCATAATACTACAAAAGATGGTTCTTCAGCGTGAACCAGTTGTAATTACATAGAGAAATAGACCAAGTTTCAGCCAGAACAGCAGAGCGGCCTCACAGGCAGATTCTGGTCAAAAACACCTCTTGACAGCCTCTACTCTTTCCTAAGAACAAATGCAGACCAGGAGTGATGTTACAATATCCTTAGTTCTCTTCATGCCCACCCTAGGAGATTAGAATATAGTATGAGGCAATAGAAATGAGTGGTAGAAAAAGATATAGCTATATAATTATTAAAAATGTTTAAATAAAAAATATTCAATTTGTGCTAACATTATTTAAGACACCTGCTAGACCATAAACACATTTTTGAGAAAAGACAAAAAATTAGCATTCTTAACTTATAAACAGTTTCCACAAATAGACAAGGGAAAAATAAACAACTAAAGTAAAAACTGAATAAAGGAAATAAAGAGGCAATTTACTAAGCTCACAGTTTTGAATTCAACACAAAAAATTATGTTGGTACTCATTAGTTACTAGAAACATGGAAAACTAAAAATGCTCTTGTTTTTCCTGACAGATCAATAATATACAATGTTGACAAAAATACTGAGAACAAATATTGAAAAAGCTTTTTGGGAGAGTGATAGTATTTATTAAAATTTGCTCAGCAATCACACATCTGCATGAGTGATCCTACAGGAATCTTAACTTAGGTGCACACACGGACACACAAAAGGATATTTATGCAGTATTTTGCTAATGGCACAACATAGACTACCAAGAATAGTCATCCGTATAAGGATAAAGTGTAGGTAAGACACTTTGCTGAAATTAAATAGAAGGTTGATTAATAAAATATCATCAAGTGACAATCTCCAAAATGCATTAAATGAAGAATTATAGTGAGTTTTAGAAACATATCTATGATATAATCATATTTATGTAAACAAAACAAATATGTATCTCAATCCTATTTTTGAATTTACCAATTCTAAGCATAAATGCACAGTAAAAGAGCTGGAGGGATGCACGCTGTTTCCAATAGAAGAAAAAGAAGGAGGTGGGATGATGACACTGAAGAGGGACTTTTATTATTTACTCTTAAGAATTTTATATGGTTGAAATGATTATATGGTTATAGATTTTTTTCCTTCATTCATAAATATTTATTTTTTTGATTATCAAAAAGCAAACTTTTAACTTGTTATAGGACATGACAAACAGATTCACATTCAACAAATATGTAATTGTACAAGAACTGGGAGATGGTAGTTGTATTTTCATACATTTATCATTGAAGTCTATTTTTTATATGACAGTAAAATTTCTTAAAGGTTATACAATAACAGTTGACAAAAATCCTGGTCTGCTTGGTTGACTAAGATGTCATCTTGATGCTCTATAAACTACTATAATCAGAACTATTTTATGGATTATGATATTCTGAAATATAAACAAATTTAAATTGTGTAAGTTATGGTCATTTTAGTACTAAGGTATATTTATGTTTTCTAAGTTTTTAAAATGTTGACTAGGAATAAGTCTCTGTGATAAAACAAATTGTCCAAAGATCAATGGCAATGATGTCTGTGTTACTAAATTTGTTATCAGATTCTTGCAATTTTTGATGTCTGTATTGCAAGAATCTGATAACAATTTTAGTAATACAGACATCATTGCTATTAGCTTTGAAGCCCTTTGTCTCTTCTGCCTTAGGAGGATTGCTTTGCAATTGTGCAGATCATTAAAATAAAATGTCAGAACATTTACTGTTTTTGTTCTTGTCATTTATTTAGTCAGATAATTCAATTTACTCAAAAATTCTGGGCACCCTGCTAGATGCTTGTCATGTAATCAGGACTTGACTTTGTTATAATAATAACAATAACATAATTTTATGTGAGAATTAGATGATTTTACATAAATGAAATATTTTAATTCCTTAGAAAAAGGAGTGTTGTTCACCTTTTGCTAATTATTTATTTTATTTACTTTGTATCTTATATTTCTAAATATAGTTTTCTTTGGCTTGTTTGTAACTTAAAATAATTTGATTCATATTAAAATTATTTTTCAGTGGCTTTATTTATTGAATCAAAATTTTGCTGAGAAAATGCCAATACATGTAGACATAGGTCATTCATTTTCACTGCAGTGTTACAATTTTACAAACATATAATATTGATTATATTCATTCTACTATTAGCAGTTCTTATTGTTACTTGTTTTCATTGTCAGATTTTTTGACACATGGTGTGTTTAGGAACACTCTCCTACCTGTTTCCTGGGGGCATGTCTACAATTAGTCATGAAATAATGAAATGGTTGGCTTACAGGACTGGTTCCTCTTCAGCCTGGCTAGATAATGGCAAATTGTTTTCAGGTTGTGTGTATGCTGTAGACTCAGAGCAGCCATATGTGAAGAGTTGTGATTGCTGCAAATCCCTTCATACACTTGATAATTCAAAAACGCTAGTAATTGTCAATCTGGTGAGCATGACTATTGTTTCATGTGGTTTTAATTTGCATTTCCCTGATTAATAATGAAATGGTGCATCTTTTCATATGATTATTGGCCACTTTTGTTTCCTTTCCTCTCTAAAATTCAAGTGTTTGATGTGATTGGTGTATGTGTGTGTGTGTGTGTGTGTCTGTGTGTGTGTGTGTGTCTGTGTATGTGGTTAAAGACTCACTGGCATATTTATCTATACAAAGGAGAGTAAATATTTGTCAGTTTTATGGGATGAAAATGTCTTTTGTAAATGTGTGACTTTCATTTCCATTTGATTTATGGTCTATATTAAGGAGCAGAATTTCTAACGTTAATATTCTCAAACTTATCCTTCTTTTCTTCTGTGGTTTATGGTTCTGGAGTTGGTATGTATTAGAAATGCTTTCCTATCCAAAGGAATAGGGGTATTCTTCCATATTATTTTTAAAATATTTTATTATGTTTTTGACATTTACAATTAGATCTTTAATAAAGCTAAAGATGTATTTGCTTGTGATTTAAGATAGAAGTTCAGTTGTTTCTCCACATAGTGTATAATGTGAACCATTTTATTAAACATCGATGCTTTCCTGCCTTGCTAGGCAACATCATATCTCTTAAATGACATTTTCAAATGTGAGTGGTATTTTGGTGAGTCCGTTTTTCCCTTCCATTACTGAATCTTCCCTTTCTACACCAAATATGCCCTGTCCTAATTACCAGAGCTTTATATAGACAATAATAAATAATGAATACAGTAGTTTTATGTAGCTGTATTTGTTTTCTAGGGCTGCTATGAAAATATACCACAGTCTGGGTGACTTAAACACCAGAAATTAATTTTCTCACACTTCTGAAGGCTAGAAATCCAAGATCAAGCTGTCCAGGGGTTTGGTTTCTTCTGAGATTTCTCTCATTGCCTTCTTGATGACCGTCTTCTCTCTGTGTCTTCACCTGGTCTTTATTCTGTACATTTCTATATCCTAATCTCTTGTTATAATGACAATAGTCATACTGTATTAGGCCCACCTCATGACGTCATTGTACCTTAATTAGTACTTTAAGGACACAGTCTCCAATACAGTCACATACTGAGGTTCTGGATTTAGGACTTCAACCAATGACTATTAAAAGGACACAATTCATCTCCCGACAGTAGCCCCATGAAAATGTAACCTTGTATTCTTTCCAATTCTTATGTATTTCATTCCCCTTTCTCAATTCCAACCCCATTCCATGGTCACCATTATTCTGACTTCTAAAACAATTTTATTTGCATGTTCTTTTACCTGTAATATTTTGTAGCTACTTTTGCTTATCACAATATATTTGAGAGTCAGTCATGTTATTATATGGGTCAATAATTTATTCTTTTTATTGCTGTATGGTATTCCATTCCTTAAGTATACTAATGACCATGTGGGCTGCTGGTCAATTCTTCTGATGAATATTTGGGTTATTTCTACTTTTAAGCTAGATGAAGTGACTATGAACATTTTCATACTGGTTTCTGCTAAGAAATGAATTGTGTCCCCATAAAGTTTATAGGTGTAAGCCCTCAATGTGAGTATTTGAAGATAGGGTCTATCCAGAGGTGATTAAGGTTAAATCAGGTCATAAGGGTGGGGCCCTGGCCTGATAGGATTGGTGTCTTAGAGCATTTTATGTTGCTATAAAAGAATTCCTAAGACTAATTAATTTACAAAGAACAGAAATATATTTATCACAGCCCTCAAGACTAGGACGTTAATATCAAGGCACCAGCATCTGGTGAGGGTTTTCTTGCTGGTTTCTCACCTGGTAGCAGCTGGAAGTGGCAAAAGGGGACGAACATAGGGTCCCCACATGGCAGAAGAACATAAAAGAGGGAACTCACCCCCAGAAGCCATTTTATAAAGGCCTTTAGTGTGGACAGAGACTTTATCACCCAACACCTCCCATAGAATCCTACCACCTAACACTATTACATCATGGATTAAGTTTCCAACATGTGAAATTGGGGGTCACATTAATACTATAGCGACTAGTGTCCTTATAAGAAGAGAAACAGGAGAGTGGGTGTGCTGTTTCATTCTGTGTGTGTGTGTTTCTCTCTCTGTCTCTGTCTCTCTCTCTCTCTGTCATGCACAGGTACAGTAAGAAAGCAGCTATCTATTATAAGCTAGGAAGAGAACCCTCACCAAAGTTTGAATTAGCTGACACATTGATTTTGAACAATCTAATACCCAGAACTGTAAGTAATAAATTTCTATTGTTTAAGCAACTAATCTGTGTGACTTTATTAAGATTATGCCAGTCAGACAGACTATACAGTCTTTGTGGACATACAGAATAATTAATTTTTTGTATAGATCTACAAGTACATTTGTTGAGTCATAGTTTTGTATTTAGCTTTATTTAAAGGTTTCTTTTTAATATGCCAAGCAAATTTCCAACATTACTGCATTTCACACATCCAGTAGCAATATGTGAGAGTTCAAGTCGTTCAATGCAAAATTGGTGTCTTTAATTTAAAAACATATTTAGTCATTCTGATTAATAAATTGTGATATTGCACATTTTTATTGACGATTAAATATTTTAACATTATTTAATATGCTTACTGGTCAAATGTACATCTTCTGTTATTATGCAGTTGTTAAGGATTTTTGCCTATTTGAGAAAGAGGAGAGGTTTTGTCTCCTTTTAGTTATTGTTACTGAGGAGTACGTTTTCGATATTCTGCATATAGGTCCCAAGTCAGATATATATTCCAAATATTTTTCTCCCAGTCTATAATTTGTCTTTTCACTATCTTGACATTATATTTTTTGAGGGTGAAATTCTCATAATATAAAATTAGCCACTTCAGGTGCACAAAACAGTGGTATCTACTACCTTCATATTGTGCAACCATCAGTTCTATTTAGTTTCAGAGCTTTGTCACCTCCAGCAGAGATCTGGGGCTCATTTTATAACCATTTCTGTACTTCCTGCCTCAGCCTGTGGCAAGCACTCATCTGCTTTCTCTCTAATGACTTGCCTATTCTGGATCTTTCATATAAATGGAATCCTGCTATATGTTAACTGTTACGGCTTTTTTTGCTTACATGATGTTTCTGAGAAACATTCCTGGTGTACCATTTATCACTACTTCATTCACTTTAATCACTGATATCTATTGTAGGGATCTAACATAATTATCCATTTATCCATTGTTGGACATTTAGTTTGTTTCCATCTTTTGGCTATTGTGGATAGTGGTACCGTGAACATTCGTGTACAAGTATATTTTTGAATACCCATTTTCAGTCCTTAATGGGTATATGCCCAGGACTGGAATTTCCAGGACATATGGCAATTCTATGTTTAACTTTTGGAAGATGTCAAAATATTTTCCACAGCAGCTATCCCATTTTACATTCCCATAAACAATGCATAATGATTTCAAATTCTCCACATCCTCAAGAAACATTGTCTTTGGAGGAACGTACATTTTCAAATTTGATGAAGTGCAATTTTTTGAAGATCTGCACTTTTTTTTGCCTTGTTATTAAAACTTTTGCCTATTCTAAGATCATAAAGATAATCTCTTACATTGTCTTCTCAATACAGATAGATTTATCATGTTTAAGTGTAAGACACATCACAAATTAATTTGGGTGTTTTGTTTGATATATAGATCAGAATTAACATTTTTCCCATATATATTGAAATATATACAAACAAAATATTCAGTCATGGTAATACCTTATTTTTTCTTTTTATTGGGATTCTCCAAAGAGATAAAACCAATGGGATATATACAGATTGATAGATAATCAACAGATGGGGGGAGGGGAGAGAGAGAGAGAAGAAGGGATTTATTTATTAGGGAAATTAGCTAATGTGATTATGGAGATTGAGAGGTTCCATTACAGGTCATCTGCAAGTTGGAAACCCAGGGAAGTCAGTCACACGGCTAAGTCCAAGTCCAAAAGTCTCAGAACCAGGGAAGCCAATGGTGGATTCTCGATCAAGAGCAGCCGGCATGAGAATATGGGGATTCACTGGTGCAAGTCCCAGAGTCCAAAGTCTGGACAACCTAGAGTTCTGATGTCCAAGGGCAGCAGAAGGAGAGTGTTTCAGGTTCAGGAGAGAGAACACATTTGTCACACATAATTTTAGTTTGTTGTATCTTCAGTATATTATGTGCTTCATTTTTTTATTATCATAATCAGAACTGCATTTTTGACCCATTAATTATTTAGAAGTGTACTGTTTAATACTCTAACATTTATGAATTTCATAGTTTTATTTTTGGCATTGATTTATATTTTAAATGTACTGTGAGCAGAGATCATAGCCTGCATGACAGTAATCCTTTGAAATTTATGGAGAACTATTTTATGGAACAGCATATGGTTTATTTTGGTGAATGTATATAAGCATTTGCAAAAAAGAAATTAATTCTGTGTTTCAGATACAAAAAATCGACTGCAGTAACTTTTATTTCTCCTTCAAGTATCTGTGCCTTTTCTCCCTATTTTCTAAGGGAGTTAAGAAAATAGTTATTAAGAAAATATAAAAATAAATATTACTTTTTGTAATATCATAGTAATTAACATGCATTTCTTTGACCCCAAATTATCCTCTATATTTTTTCATCTTTGTTTAGTGTGAAGTTATTTTCTAACATAATAATATGTAACTTTTGATAGCATTTCTATAATCAAATTTGTAAAAAAATTAGATTAACTAAGCATATTTAATTTAGATTTAAGTTTTTATTTTACTTGCTCTCTTAAATTTGATTAACCTAAGTTTTAATGAAATACATATGTGCATATATATACACATATATATTTTTAAGGAAGAGGATCTATATCCTATCTTTTGTAAACTCTTACAGTTTTTGAGAATGTTCTTTTACTGTTGTACATCTGAAGGACAGTTATTGTGTATAGTATTCTTCATTTATGATTTCTTAAATTAAGCTCCCCACTATAAATATTGCTTAAATTGCATTTCATATTTTGTTCCATTAATAATTGTCTCTATCTGTTTACCTCATGGTTACAAAATAGATTGCATATTAATAGATGAAAAATATCTGTAGATTACAAAGTCATTGGATTGCAAAACTAAGTTTAAAAAAGCAGTGCTTGAGCCGGGTGCGGTGGTAGCTCACGACTGTAATCCCAGCATTTTGGGAGGCCGAGGCGGGTGGATCACGAGGTCAAGAGATCGAGACCATCCTGGTCAACATGGTGAAACCCCGTCTCTACTAAAAATACAAAAAATTAGCTGGGCATGGTGGCGCGTGCCTGTAATCCCAGCTACTCAGGAGGCTGAGGCAGGAGATTTGCCTGAACCCAGGAGGCGGAGGTTGCGGTGAGCCGAGATCGCACCATTGCACTCCAGCCTGGGTGACAAGAGCGAAACTCCGTCTCAAAAAAAAAAAAAAAAAAAAAAGATCGATGATTGAAAGGTTAAGTACCTAAACATAATTATCTATAAATCTAATGCGTCTTTCATATTTTAAAGTTCACTGGAGTAAACATAAATACATACAAGTAAATTTATATGTATTAAACCATTCTATTTATAGAAATGTATAAAACTTTATATAGAAGTTCTTCTGTGTATAGTTTCTGAATATTGGCTAGATTCTACCCTTTTTTTTTACTTAGGCATTTCCGTAGGCCCTTAAATATGATTCATTACAAGCCTCTCTTTTAACCACACTCTTTGGTATCTGTTTAAATGTATATTTTCCATTATCCTATTTACCTTACCATATGTATGAAATCAAATTGAAAAGCAAAATCAAACAGTAAATAAAATTAAGGGAAACGAGTAACTCACATGATTTTCAGATAAACTTTGAGTAGCTATATGGATTGGCTTATTTTTAATTATTTATTTCCTAAATAACATCTGATATAGTGATGCTAATCCTCTAGCCACACGGGCCCCAGATGTTCTTATCTAATTAACACCATGAAGTCACTGTTATTTAGATCTCATTTCAGTGGGGACTTGCACAATAAAAAAACAGCAGCGGCGCACCACTCAAAGCAGACTTCTCCCCTTCTTATCGCCTATTCTCATGATCCTTCTGAAATTACAAATCGGTTATTAGCTTCAACTTAGGCATTCTGGATTCACACATTCCAAACAAATTACTGCTATTTTGTAGAAAAAAATCAAAATTCAGGTTCATTGTTCTTTTACAAAGCAACTGATGATAGAGGATTAGGTGAAAAAAACGCCAGCAGAAAGCTGGGAGATGTGAATTCTTTTTAGTAAGAGTAAAATTCCTTATCCAAGAAAAAAAACATACCTTGAAATTTTTTAGAGAGTATTTAATAAAGAGGAATCAATTACGACTTATTTAATCGTATAGGTATTTGCATTGTACTGGAAAACAGTAAGTTCAATTGACTTCAGTGAGGGCTGGAACAAAACCTCATACCTATATCTATGTTCCACTATAGTCAGGACATTTAAATTAAAGGCCAGAGTCATTTAAAATAAAGCCAAATAAATTCTTCCCTGAAAAAGAGCAACATAAGTTAGCTTAGAAGTACAAAAATTAGCATTTTATATAAAGATTTTGGAAGAATTTACTGTATCTTTGACAAATATTGAAGTAAACTCCCAATTAAGATAATTGCTAATAACAGCTCATAGTATTATATTATGAACAAAATTAATTGATGAATAAATAATATAGAAGAAATAAGAAGAAAATGCTTGATGTATCAAGAATTACTAAATATTTCAAATATCTAAAATGCTTTTTTTTTGCTAAATAAATCATGCAACATTTAAATATGTCAGTAAGAAAAACTGAAAAATCTTTTTGGAAATGGTGGCAATATTTTTTATCCATTTAGAATCACAAAATTAACTATCAAGATTGAACTGATCTGTGAATGGTTTGACTACTTGAAATATTAAACCTAAATTATTTGACTTAATTTAAGTTATCAATCATAGTTTAGCATAGGGCAGACACAGCCTTGGTCTAAAATATTATTAGGAAAGATGTATTTCTAATTTAGAGTTATTAGGAGTTATGTGTCATTTGATACTGAACAAAATTGCTATAATCCATTATCAACTATTACTTATATGTAATTTTATTATTCTCTGTCATGAGTATGAGAAGACATCAATATCTTTCTCATGTTAATTCATCACAATATTATAACTCTTAATTGTGTTAGAATGGATTTGAGATTCATGACGGGATTTTGTGCTGAGTTCAATATAAAAGAATAAAAGCATGAGTTTAAAGTTATCTTTGTGGTTTTTGTCCCAAAATTACGGTACACATTTTGTTGTTCCTGAAGCCCAATAAAGAAATATGTAAGAATAAGTACACTATGTACAAAAAAATACACACTAAATGATTCCATAGAGGACTACTATACACAACTAAAATCTTTGGAAGGTTTTACGATTTTAATATATGATCAAACTTATAAAGGGTTGGATATAATGGTTTTTCCGTTTGAAGGTGTTTTTATTTTGTGGATAACTGTATCCATCTTCTAACTCCTCTTTAGTTCATGTTTCTCCATGGCACTTAATTTTTCAGCTTCCTCCTGAAGCCTTTACAATCTACTGCCTGCCCTCCTTAACAATTGTGATTCACCTCTCTGCCAATAGTGAGAAATTCTTAAAATTATTTACACGTTTTTCTTAGGTTTTTCCAAAAATCTTCTACTGTTTTTCTCTCATTGTCATCATCCTTTGTGGACAAATGCTTGATGCTCAATAGGGAAGGACAACTTATAGCTGGCATTAAAACAATCCTCTCCTTCTTTCTATTTCTCTCTCTCTCTTTCTTTTGTTGTTTTCATTTATGATTGTATGTTTATTAGCCTAGTTGATAGTGTTCAACTCCAGTACTAAGTAAATGTTATGTGATGGACCTTCATTCTAAGAGATGTGATTAGAATCTTTTAACAGTATCTGAAGAATTTTCTTAGTCCAATTAACTCACAAAAGGAATGGCACATTGGCTTTCATGGTACCATTAAGGAATGAAGATGGTGTAAGACTATATATATATATAAGCGTGTTATGTGTGGGTGTATATGTTTAAGGGGTGGGGAGAGAGAGAGCATAATAGTGCCACAATATTGTGAAGGAGCAAACAGCAGTCTACAAATTTTAAAGATATCCTAGAGGAGAAATAGCAGATGAGATCAAGCTGACAGATATAGCTCCCACTGGAAGCCCCTTTCTAGAAGAGGTCAGAGTCATCAAGTAGAAAGTGCAGGAGTTTGAAGGAATCATCAGGATCATTACATTAAAAGTTATTTGAGGTCCACTCAGGACCACTCAGACTTCTTCCTCTTTGGTTCTCTGCCTTCTTACCATAAATATCATTCTTTGAACCACGTGCCAGGAGAAGGCTCCTGATGCTCATCAACAGGTCCAGTGACAGCTAAAAAGAATTTATGGAGTTAATAACTCCTAGTCATTTTATACATGAGATAGGAGAAAAGCAAAGGCTACTATGTCCAGGAGTTTGTTGTGGTGTTCTTAACCAGCTGAGTGAAGCCCTCTATTTGGTAACTGCTATTTTATTACATTAGATTCAATATAGAATTTGTAAAATAAATTATAACTGGTCAATACATTAAAATAGCTTAAAAAATCTTTAGTATGTTATGCGTAGCTTGATTTCTCTGATGTGTATGAATGTTACTCAAATTAACAAAGGCAAAAAAAGAGATTACATTTGAGCTCTTGATAAGTTTGGAGTAAAAGGAATTGGCATTTCAATTACTTACATTTCCTAGCATTTGTGTTCAATTTTGCATGATTCGCCACGTGCCACTGCTCCTCCCCAACTGTGCTCACAAGTGGCCTCATGGCTATTTGATTTTCATTAGTAGCAATACAGCTATAATGATGGCACCTTCTTATTAGCACAAAAAACACTTTATTCTTACAGTTCAGCAATTTAATCAATATATATCCTCTGGTTCACTTATCTCTTTAACAAACAAAATATTCTACAGATTTTCTGTTGGAAATGCAAGGAATTTAAGAAATAACTACGAGTAGTAGATTACCTGACAAGCCATGTTTCATAATACGCTGTTTTTTTGTGATTAATAATTTTATTTGTTAACTTGACTAGGCTTATAAGGCCCAGATGTTTGGTCCAAAACCAGTCTAGATGTGGCTGTGAAGGTATTTTTAGATGAGATTAACACTGAAAGCAGTAAACTTTGATTAAAGCAAAGTACCCTCCATAACATGGGCATTTTACGTCCAATCAGTTGAAGATCTTAAGAAGAAAAGATTGAGATACTCCAGTGAGAGGAAATTCCACCAGTAGATGGTCCTTAGCCATAACTGCAGCATTGACTCTTCTCTGAGTTTCCAGCCTGGCAGCTCACCATGCAGATTTCAGACTTAAACCTCACAATAGCATGAACCAATTATCTAATAGGATGTGTGTGTATTTAAACTAATACACATATATCTTAGTTCTGTTTCTCTGAATAACTCCACACACCTATATAATACATGCTTTCTTAGCATATTATTTATGATTTGTATTTCATATTAATTTCTAAATGTAATTAAATATATTGGCAAAGGCATTAATGATTGTTTCTTTTGCTGTGCATAAGCTCTTAAGTTTAATTAGATCCCATTTGTCTATTTTGGCTTTTGTTGCCATTACTTTTGGTTCATTAGAGTGAAGAGACAACCAACAGAATGGGAAGAAAATTTTTGCAAGCTACATCTGACAAAGGGTTAATATCCATAATCTACAAAGAACTAAAACAAATTTACAAGAAAAAAGTAAACAACCCCATCAAAAACTGGGCAAAGGATATGAACAGGCACTTTTCAAAAGAAGACATTTATGTGGCCAACAAACATATGAAAAAAACTCATCATCACTGGACGTTAGAGAAATGCAAATCAAAACCACACTGAGATACCATCTCACACCAGTTAGAATGGCGATCATTAAATAATCTGGATACAACAGATGCTGGAGAGAATGTGAAGAAATAGGAATGCTTTTACACTGTTGGTGGGAGTGTAAATTGTTCAACCATTGTGGAAGACAGTGTGGCAATTCCGCAAGGACCTAGAAATAGAAATACCATTTGACTCAGTAATCCCATTACTGGGTATATACCCAAAGGATTATAAATTGTTGTATTATAAAGACACATGCACACATATGTTCGCTGTGGCTCTGTTTACAATAGCAAAGACTTAGAACCAACCCAAATGCCCATCAAAGATAGACTGAATAAAGAAAATGTGGCACATGGAAATAAATGTGGCACATATATACCATGGAATACTATGCAGCCATAAAAAAGGATGAGTTCATGTCTTTTGCAGGGACATGGATGAATCTGGAAACCATCATTCTCAGCAAACTGACACAAGAACAGAAAACCAAACATTGCATGTTCTCACTCATAAGTGGGTGTTGAACAATGAGAACACATGGACACATGAAGGGGAATATCACACACTGAGGTCTGTTGGGGGGTCGGGGGCTAGAGGAGTGATAGCAGGGGGTGAGGAGTTTGGGGAGGTATAACAATAGAAGAAATACCTAATGTAGGTGACGTGGGGATGGAGGCAGCAAACCACCATGACATGTGTATACCTATGTAACAATCCTGCAAGATCTGCATATGTACCCCAGAACTGAAAGTATAATAATAACAAAAAAGACATTAAAATTAGAAAAAAAAATTTCTCGCACCTCAGCCTCCCAAGTAGTTGGGACTACAAGTACACACAACTATGCCGTCTTTTTTTTTTTTTTTTTTGGTAGAGACGGGGTTTCACTGTGGTTCCCAGGCAGGTCTTGAACTCCTAGGCTCAAGTAGTCTTTTCACCTCAGCCTCCCAAAGTTATGGGACTACAGACATGAGCCACCATGTCCAGCCCTCCCTTTCTTAATATTACATCTGTTTATACATTTTTATGTATTCAGTTTTCCCTTTCTTTTAATGTGGCCCATACACACCTTTGAATACCATTAGCAATAAAAGGGAATAAATTTAGTAAACTATTGATACACAACAACTTGGATAGACCTCTACTGAGTGGAAAATGTCAATTTCAAAAGGTCATATTCTGTATGATTCCATGTACATAACATTCTCAAAATAACCTAACTGTAAACATGGGAAACAAATTTGCTGTTGCTGGTGTCAGCATTGTGCAAAGGAGGAGGAGTGGATGTGATGTGACCCATTGGCAGCAGGAAGATCTTGAGGGTGACGAACTAGCTCTAAATCTTGACTGTTTGGTAGCAACACAAATTTACACATGTGATAAGTGGTATACAGCTATTCTCACATATTGGAACAATGTAAAGTTTCTGGTTTTGATACTATAATTATGTCAGATGTAACCATTTGGGGCAAACTTTGTCGAGGGTATGCAGGACCCCTCTTTACTCTGTTTGAAACTTTCTGTAAATCTATACTCATTTCCAAGTGAAAAGTTGATTTTATAATTTTGGATGGAAAGTGTATACTATATGGTTTATTGTTATTTCAGATAAGAGAATAGGGACAGTGAGTGATAATAAATGACTTAAGATGACTCAGGGAAAAACCATGTATTATTATTTCACAAATGCATACTATTATTTTTAAGCAATTATAATACATAAACATAATTTTTTAAATCTAATGTTATTTTAAATATGTATATCTCTTCTGTAGCCATAGAACCAGGTATCCATTAAGTATCATTTATGCATACTCTTGTAATTTAAAATCCTTTCAAGTTTGTTTATGTGCAAATCTCTACAGCTTTAAATAATTAAATCCATCTAAATTAAATTCTCAAACTAAATGTTTCTGTTACCTTAATGGTATTCAATTAAGGAAAATGAAATGGTATTTATTATCTAAATTTTATATCTCAAAACATAAAAAACTTTAGAAAATTTGAAAAACATTCATAATTGGCACTCCCCAAATGTGTATAGATATTTTCTACAAAATGCTGAAAATATAATGAAATGAATATATGAAAAATAACTTTGATAATAACTATAGGAATGCATGTTATCCTCTTTTTGTTTTGATATGTTTATTTTTAAAATCTGTAGCAATATCACAAAGAAAAATAAATGCATGTTGAATAAATTATATCTAAAACAATGTATATTTAAAGAAAATATCAGAAGGCAAGATTAGACATTATGATTTCATAGAAAATTTACTGTTGCCCTTTGTAAAATAACTAGAATTTAGAACTCTGCTTTGCAAATATTTGGTGACTGCAATGTTTCAGTTCTATTGAATTTGAGTACCATATTGATTGGTCACGGCTCAGTTGAAAAAAAACGACATATTCAAAGGATACGCCTATTTTTTAAATTAAAATTTTAAATAACAAATTAAATTAAAAACTAATATTTTTCAAAAGAGACTATTTAGGTATTTGAAGAACCACCACAGCATAGTGAAATACTAAGAAACTAGGAAAACTAGAAAGTTGTTATTCCTACTCTATGCCGTCTGGGAGCTCACTCCTTGTGCTCCTTGTGTCCTGGGAATTTCAGACAGGATGACATCATTATGTACAAGCAATCCTCAAAAGATTAACAGCTGATTTTTCAACAGACATCATGGAGGTCACAAATTAACGGTATGACTTCTATAAAGTGCCAAAAGAAAAAAAAAGTCTTCAAAAATTTATATTTGGCAAAACAATTCTTTTAAAAAGTGAAGGAGAAAGTAAGATGTTCTCAGATAAACAAAACTTCAGATGTTAGTAGATCTGCACTACAAAAAATATTAGAGTCTCTCAGGCTAAAATGAAAGTACACTTGAGAGTAACTCTAATCCACATGGAGAAATAGAAATCTAACCAGAAAATGTGACTGTATTACTAAATGTAAGACAGTATAAATGTATTTTTCATAACTCTCTTTTATTTTTGTCTGTATCATTTAAAATACAATTTTATAAGGTAATGGTTATGAATCTTTATCGATAGACAAATGAGCTATTAAAATGTACTGTGTGACAATAAATAAATATTCCAGGAATATCTTGGCAATTAAAAAAGTGAAATAAAAGGAGTGGGGAATAGAACTATACAGAAACAAAATTTGTGTACATTATTGAAATAAAAGTGTTAATAAGATTATTATAAATTAAGATGTTAATTATAATACCTAGAGTCACTAATAAAAATAAAAATAAAAGTTAAAATACATTGTAAAAGAAGGAATAAGGGAATTACAATGGTACAATAAAATATTTACTTAGCACAAAAGAATACTATAATGGAGGATTGAGGGAAAAAAATAAGATGTAGAAAATATAGCAAAATGGTAGGCGTAAATCCCACCTTATCAATCATTACATTAAGTGTAAATGAATTAAACTCTCTCATTAAAAGATAGAATTTGGTAGAAATAGATTTAGTAAATATCCCAACTATATGCTGTGTATAGAATTATTACTTATGATGCAAATACATAAATGAGTTGAATATTAAGGGATGAAAAAGTTCATCCCATAAGACAAAGTGACAATAAGATAGATGGTATGGCTATATTAAAAGCAGACAAAAATATTCTTTAAGTTAAAGTTTCAAGAGGAGCGTTTTATAGTGATGAAAGTGATAGTTCATTAAAAAAAGAAATGTTAAATATATATACTCCTCACAACAAACTATAAAATATATGAAGAGAAACCTGATAGAAACGAAAAGAAAAATAAACAATTTAGGAAAAATAGTTGGCTATATCAATACTCCCACTTAAAACAATGGATAGAGCAACTAAACAAAATATTAGTGAAATCTGAAGAACTGAACAACACCGTGATGGTTAGTACTGAGTATCAACTTGATTGGATTGAAGGATAAAGTACTGAACCTGGGTGTGTCTGTGAGGGTGTTGTCAAAGGAGATTAACATTTGAGTCAGTGGGCTAGGAAAGGCAGACCCACCTTTAATCAGGGTGGGCACAACCTACCCAGCCACCAGAGAGCAGCACAAATATAAGCAGGCAGAAAAACGTGAAAAGAGAGACTGACCAAGCCTCTCAGCCTACATCTTTTTCCCATGCTGGGTGCTTCCTGCCCTCGACATCAGACTCCAAGTTCTTCAGTTTTGAAATTCAGACTGGCTGTCCTTGCTCCTCAGCCTGTAGATGTCCTATTGTGGGACCTTGCGATCATGTGACTTAATACTTGATAAACTCCCCTTTATATGCATATATCTAATTCATTAGTTCTGTCGCTCTAGAGAACCCTGACTACTACAAACACTATATACCAAATATACCTAACAGAATCTAGAAAAAACACTTCAATCATAACAGAAGAATATACTTTCTTCTAAAGTTCACATAGAACATTAACTAGAATAGATTATATGTTTGCCCATGAAACAAATTTAAATAAATTTAATACAACTGGAATCACATGAAGTATTCTTTTTAGCCACAATGAAATGAAGTTATAAGTCAACAACAAAATACAATTTTGAAAAAATAAAAAAACATGTAGAAATTTCAAATCTTCCTAAATAGCCGATGGATAAAACAAATCATAATAAAAGTTACAAAGCACTTTGTCATAAAAACAAAACATGACCTACCAAAACTAATGGGATACTAGCTGCAGGGAGCTACATTAACAAGGAAGAAAGATTTCAAAACGATAACCTAAACACAAATGTTTAGAAACTAGAAAAAGAAGAGAAAACCAAATTCAAAGCAAGAGGAAGGAAGGAAATAATAAAGATTAGAGAGGAATTAAGTAACATAGAGACTTGAAAACAATAGATAAAATCAATAAAACCAAAAGTTGCTTATTTGAAAATACCAACACAATTTACAAGCCTTTAGCTACACTGACCAAGAAAAATAGAAGGGAAGAAGATTCAAATTACTGAAATCCAGAATGAAACACAGGACATAACTATTGACTTATAAGAATAAAAATCTTATGAGGAAATGTTATAGACAGTTGTGTGACAAAAATTTAAATAATCAGGGTGAAATGGATAAGATTTTAGAGAGACATAAAATTGACCTAAGAAGAAAGAGAATTTCAGTTGTGCAGGAAGGGGCTCTCAACAGGATCTAAGGTCATGGAGGAAGGAAGCGTCATCAAACAAGACTGAGCCAGGAACACCCTGCATGAAAGAGAATAAACACCCCAGACTTCCTCTGCTTCCTTACTCTCAGTCTTACCAGAGTTTCCCATTAGTCAGTATCAACCAGAAATCAGGTATGATTGAGGTCTGTCTCCTGGGGCACACGGAAGAGCAGCAAGGTCAGACAATGCGTGAGGAAGATGGGACATAACGTAAAGTTGCACCCTTTCATACCTCAAGTTTTGTTTTGTTTTGTTTTGTTTTGTTCTTCACCTACGATGCAGTAATCTCAATGCAGACAGTGTCCAAAGTCCATTAGACATTACATCACCGTGTGTTGGTTCAGTTATATTCCTTCCATGAACATAGATTATAACTTTATTCACCTCTAGTCTTCTTTGTGTAATCTAGGAGGCAAGAGTGAACAATTATTTCACACTAAATATAGTTTTTACAAACTTCACAATTTAGCTATCAGTGAAGTCTAGGTTGACAGTCTTAACTGTATTCTTCCACCATCCAATTTCATTTTTATTCTTTTTTTAATGAAACAAAACCAACTGTCCCACAGACAGTTTTGTTTTGTTTTATTTGTTTTTGGATGAACATAGAAATTAATCCTTCTAATCTTAAAGCTGGAATCTTACATTTGTTTTCTTTGAGTTCCTTCCTCCAAAAATGACCCTTAGACCTTTTAAAAAGTATCAGAGAACTGAAACTCACCAGATCACTGCATCCAGGCAAGGAGATGCCAGACCCTTCATTCCTCGTAATTTCTTCCTTATCCTTTCCTAAATCTTGTTTTTCTAACCAGCCACCTGCTTCTTATTGACCAACTTCTCTTACTTACCCCTTCCTAATACCTGTTTGCCCACACATAGTTACATTTCTTCCTTTCTATATAAACTCCTAATTTTGGTAGGTCAAGGAGATGGATTTGAGACTGATCTCCCATCTCCTTGGCTGAAGCACCCAATTAAAGCCTCTTCCCTGTCAATACTCATTGTCTCATGATTGGCTTTCTTTTCAGTGAGCAGCAGGACCTAGACTGAAACCCTGGTTTTTTGGTAAGCAATTAGTTTGTTTAGCTATCCAAACTTTCCTTGGTGATTCTGTTTTACTTTTGTTTGCCAGCTTCTTATTAACCATAATTATTGGACATGAGAGTATTAAGAGGAGGTCCAGTAAATGTCCTTCATTCCAGAGAGTCCTTCTGTGTTTTGTAGCATACCAGTAGTCAAATATCCGCTTTGTTTTTTTTCATTTTTGTTTAATTTAGTTTTGTTTTTTGAGACAGAGTCCCGCTCTGACACCCAGGCTGGAGTGCAGTGACACGATCTCAGCTTACTGCAACCTCCATCTTCTGGGTTCAAGTAATCCTCCCATCTTAGCCTCCCAAGTAGCTGGGATTACAGGCATGCACCACCACGCCCAGATATGTGTGTGTGTGCGTGTGTGTGTGTGTGTGTGTGTGTGTATATATATATATATATTTTTTTTAAGTAGAGATGAGGTTTCACCATGTTGGCCAGGCCGGTATCCAACACCTGATCTCATGTGATCTGCCTGCCTCAGCTCCCCAAATTGCTGGGATTACGGGCATGAGCCACCATAGCTGGACCAAATATCCCTTTTGTAAAAGAATCAATAACTCTGGCCAGGACAGTAACCCATTTCTCTGTATGTTGGTTCATCTACATAAGAGGAAAAAATGTTCATGGGTCATTTAGACTTCCAATTTAATGAAATCTTACGGAAACTGAGACAGCCTCATGATTCTGTATCCCTGGGTACATGGATCTTCCAACCCACTGAACACAAAGGTATAACAGGAAGAAGTAAAATTCCTTAAGAGACTATCAGGTCTACAAAGAAAAAGACCTCACCCATTTTTACTCTTTCGTTCCAGATCAATTAATTCTGGCCTTGTGAGAAAGGGCACTGTGTGTTTTTAACCAAGCTAAGCCATAAACCATACCCTAGAGACAGCACTCCAACATGTTGTGCTTCAGCTGGCACCGTGAGTTTTTGGTAAGCCAAGCCACATTTCTACCAAGGCTTTGGATCATGGAGCATATGGCAAAAACAGCAAATTCTATTTGTGTGAGCCCACTGTGTTACTTTCTACTCCATAAAATGTTCTTCTCTCATAGGCAACATTGTGTGCATGTATAAAGAATGCTTATGAATAACATAGTCACATATGGAACAGTTATGAATCAATAAATGAGAATTTTGACTTTTGTTTTAAGGGAGAGTTGGGGAGAAAGATGGGAGTTTTCTAATTTTATTGCAAAATGATAAAGTAATACTATTACATTTTCACTCAAACAAAGAAAATGGTAATGGGGAATGGAAATTCATTATTCTGACAATTTTAAGTAGTTGATTTCTTTAAGGTTTTGTCAAAAAGCTTTAAATCTGCCTGCCTTGTCAATGTGCAGATAACTTTTCATAATAGTGACCTGTACATAACTACCTTTGATTGGGGATGTAACTTGCTAGTAACTTTCAAAAAAAGTTCACTTATATAAGTTTATTGTCTCCATTAAAACATACACTGAAAGCATAGAGTCTGCAACATCTGAATATTGATTCTAAAACCCGTTGCATGGGCAAGTCTCATTAGGTATCTTAAATCACAATGATCAGCTCTAGAGATGGCTATGAAATAATATTTAGGGAATTTCATAGCAAATAAAGTCTTAAGAAGAAACTAATCAAAATTGAGAGAAATGTATTTTTAGCATTTTTTTTTTTTTATTTCAGCATCTCAAGTTAGCTTTATGTAGATTCTGGAATTAATTAAAATATGACTCCAGAGGGACTCTTGGGCAATTTTGATTCATAAGCCAATACCATTTCTTTAATAGTTGCCATGTGGCAATCATTTCTTTATTTGGTAAAAAGATGATTTGATAATTATTTGTGAGAAATTATTAGGTGTTCTCTATTCTTTTCTCCGAGAAAAAAAAAATTAAAATATCATCAGCAGTTCTGCAAAGACATTTATGGCATGCTTTATGCCTAGAGAATATTTTCCATGCTAATCCTTATCTTCATTTTATCTGTGTGAAAAAAAGGAATTCTATTCCCTTCAGGCCCCAAAACAGACAGCAATTACTGGAATTGGAAAACACACTACCAATACAAGTGTTTTAAAAAGAAGACTGGTTATCTTGCCTCTAAGGAGAATGCTGACTCTTGGATGCATAGAATTTAACTGTAGATGAGGTTGTGCTTTTTAAAATTTATTTGGTTGTTGCAAACATTATTGATGTTTTTTTTGTCATTACTTTTAATGGCAGAACCACAGTTACTTTTGCACCAACCTAATACTTCTTAAGATAGGGATGGTGGAAGATTTTGGGGAGTTTCTGTTTGTTTTCACTTTTGAAATATTTAAAATAACCTCAGAGGGCTGAAGAAATAATGTCCTTAATGGTGTATTACTCCTTAATATTACTTGAATAGAAAAAAAAAAAGGGAAGTCCAGGAGCAGTGGCTCATGCTTGTAATCCCAGCACTTTGGGAGACCAAGGCGGGCAGATTGCCTGAGCTCAGGAGTTCAAGACCAGTCTGGGCAACATGGTGAAACCCTGTCTCTACATAAAAAAAGAAAGGAAATGGGATTTTATGAAAACCTTTTTTGACAGTTGTCTGTCTCATGGTGTTCAGAACTCAATGTCTCATAAACGGCCTCAATTAATTAGGAAGCAGAATTTTCTTCTAATCTCATACCAAAAGTTCCCCTAAAAAAACCAATCCTCAAAAGCCGTATTTCACAGAAAAACTGTATTTCTATTCAACAGACTGGAACCAGTTTAAATTTGTGAATATATTCTCACTATCAGGCAAACAAATATAAGAGGATGGTAATTGTAGAGTTACAGGGAAGTGGGCTGCAGGCTTGAAGATAAGTGTGTTTGGAGAAAATACTAATAAAAATGTCCGCTTCAAGTAAGAAAACTTACCTGTGAGATATTTTTGGTAAATGCGGGCAAAAAAAAAAAAAAGCCACAAATTAAGCCTTGGCAATATTGAATTCAGTCATAAAATATTTCTGTTGTTTTGTACAAAGGCATGAAACAGGACAGAACATTTCTCTAGAAAAACCTAAATCTTTCATATTGCTGGATTACTGTCAACATAATAGCGGTTTTCCCCCACGCTAGTATACCCCTGCTATAGAACTCTGGCATGCCTAGGGCTTTTCAGCTTCTATTGAAATTGCATTCCTCCAAGTCTTTATTCAGGTTTTGCAGATCTGAGGACTTTTTAAAGAGACTGCAGATTATTTTGGCATTTTACAAGATTTAATGATTCCAGGAGGCAAAATATTCTGGGAGGTGGTGATTTTAACTTTATGTTGTTTCGTAATTCAGTAAACTCATACTTTTAAGAAAGCTTTGTATAGTCCTTTCTCACACTGCTATAAAGAACTACCTGAGACTGAGTAATTTATGAAGAAAAGAGTTTTAATTGACTCCCAGTTCCACAGGCTGTACAGGAAACATGGTTGGAGAGGCCTCAGGAAACTTCCAATTATGGCAGAGGGCAAAGAGGGAGCAAGCCCCTTCTTCACGTGCTGGAGCAGGAGGAAGCGAGGGAGTGAAGGGGAAGGTGCCACACACTTTCAAACAACCATATCATCTCCTGAGAATCTATCACGAGATAGCACTAGGGTGCTAAACCGTTAGAAACCATCCCCCATGATCAAATCACCTCCCACAGGCTCTACCTCCAACACTGGGGATTACAATTCAACATGAGGTTTGGGTGGGGACACAGAGCCAAGCCCTAAGAGTGATCTAAGTCCCCAGAACAAGCCATTCATAGTTCTGAACCCTGTAAAGATAATGGAGTCTCGTTCAATATCCACATGCACACACAGTGAGCTTGAGGTGAACAACGTACCAAAGTCATATTAATATCTCAGAAATAGTGCCCCAAATCCTGATACACATTTTAGTGCTGAAAAAGGATGGTGACATTATAATGGGAGTTCACACACCATTCACAAAATAAACTGCATTAGTATAACCTTTAAGATAAAACACGTACTGAAATTAAACAAAAATCTATATGCAAATATACCTTAGTCTGAGGTTTAGTGTAGGAGAAGTGTTGTTTGAGCTAATCTATGTCATCGTATTTCAATTTAAACATATATTATGTCCTACAGATTATATTATTTCTTATATTTCAATATAAGTACTGAGATAAAAATCACTGTTCTGATTTCTCTGCAATCTTTCTGACCTAAATATTTAGATGCTTTAATGAAAATTTATTTCATCTCTGAAAATTGAAGTAGGTTAAACAATGGTCAAAGGCAGAAGGACAGATGACTACTTGACAATTTACACCGGTAAAGTTCATTAGATCACATCCTCCAGAGATCTGTGTATCTCTAAAACAGCAGCCAACCAAACACCTCAGGCTCTCCAATACCATGAAAATAAATAATCTAGCAATTATGGCAGACACTAGGGCAATATTATTTCTTTTATTTGGGGCCTGTGATGATAAAGAATAGGAATCCACTGGAAAAGTGTGTTTTTTAAAAATTTTATCATAGTATTGGAAAAGACAAATCTTAGAGCAGAACTAGAGCTCTGGAAAAAAAAAAACATTGAATCTGAAACACTGTGGAAAGTGTAGTGTTTAATAAACATCTTAGTGGGTCACTTCTGCAATAATGTGTCATGCAATGGCTACTGTGTGCTCTAAAGACTTTGGAGGAAGGTGGAGACAAGGATTATAGCACCTTCTCATGCATCTCCATAATTTGCTTTAAAGATACACATATTCTAATGGATTGCAATTATGTATGAATTTTAATTTCACCCTACAAATTGTGATGTTCTCACCTTGCGTTATATAGATCCCCCAGTTAAATGTTACTACTACAGCCATACCCTTGAACCAACATCAAAACTTCTTGATTTATCAACATTGAAACTTCTTAATCTACCAATACTCTGATCCATTGACTCAGTGAACTCAGTGCCTTGATGATCAGCAACAGTATAATTTCTGCCAACTACTGATGATTTATTTATAATTACTGATACCGAGGAATAACTCCAGATTCTTCCCGTTCCCCACCTCATCACATTCCACACTGAGAAAGCAGCAAATACACGATCCAGCCGGGTAAAACGTCCAGAGGATAGAGTTCACAGCTCACATGGAGTTGTACCTCTGCTCATTTGTCCTCTCCCTCTCTCTCCTCCCAAATCTCTTCTACCCTGTTAATAAATAAAGTCACAGCTTAAGAACACGCTTCTAGAAACTGAAGGGGGAAAATGTCCTTATTTTCAATCAATATTTGCCTCAGATGAAATACAATTGTAATGGTTGCCATCAAAGTAGAAACTGGCCCCTAACAAAAAATGTTTCTAAATACTCCTAAATTTGCTTTTAGGCCTTCAGGAAGGTGAGTACTTAAGAGAGTGAAGTTAAGTATCGATTCATTTTAGTTTTCCTTCTGTTTTAGCTGACTTTCCTTTTCTGAGACTAGACGAAGTCAAAATGATGGGAAAGGTGAAAGACAGGCAAAAATAGAAATATCATTATCTTCCTCCATTTCCTGTCTTTTTCTACTTTATTTGTGAAATTATTACAGCATTAAAAATGGCTAAGCGTTGTCTTTGGAGGCAGAATGACTGAAATCAAATCCTTGTTCAAACTTTACTTGCTTTGTGACCTTTAATAATAATTAACATCACTGTGACTATTTCCTCATCTGCAAAGTAGAAATAACAGTATTAATTACCTCTTATAGTTGCTATCAGGATAAAACTGTTTAATATCATGAAGTATTTGGGACTGTTTCTGAAATTTAGTAAGTACTGTAAAAGTGTTAAATAGTTGAAGATTCATAAATTAATAGATATTTGTGGTCTTGGTGGATATATCATTTATGCTAGTACTTCTCTTATTCATATTTCTGTGGCAAGTATTTTTAAGACTTTGCTGTTTAGAGTAGTTTAGATTTGCAGAAATTTTTGTGAAGACACTGCACCATACTCCAGACACATTGCACTAATTTACCTCATGTTAGTACTTTAATTTGGTATGTTATATTTGCTGCATTGACCAACCTCTATTGATACATTATTAACTAAAATCTGTAATTTGTTCACATTCCCTCAGTTTCTACTTGATGTTGCTTTGTGTTCTGGAATCCCATCCAGGCTGCATTACACTTCAGCATGTGTCATTAGATTTATCTTGGCTGTAATAGTTTCTCAGTCTTTCCCTGTTTTTTGTTTTGTTTTGTTTTGTTCTTTGTGACAATGACAGTTCTAAGGAGTTTCAGTCAGGTATTTTGCAGAATGCTGCTCTATTGAAATTTGCCTGGTGTTTCTTTTTTCCATAATTATATTGTAGTTATGGGTATAGAGGAGGAAGACCACAGCGATAAAGTGTAATTATAGTCACATCAAACCAAATACTATCAACATGGCTTCTCACTGTTGACATTGACCTTGATGACTTGGCTGGAGTAGTGTTTGTCATCTCTAATATAAAGTTACCTTCTGTGTTGCCCTTTTAGTATAACACTACTTGGAAATAAGTCACTATGAGAAGCCCACACTTTAACGTTGGGCATTCATTTAATCCCCCTCTTTTAGGACAAAATATCTACATAACTTACTTGGAATTCTTCTACAATGGAGATTTGCCTTTTATCTCTCATTTATTAGTTTATTCAATTATTTATTTCTATTAGTTTGGACTTATGGATATTTTATTTATTCTTTGAGTAAAGATAACACTATTATATTACTTATTGTAATATCAAATTGTTCCAGTTTTGCCCTTTGGAAGCTTTTACAGTTGGTTCCTGAGCTTCTTTGACATGCTCTCATCAATGTGTGTGTGTGTGTGTGTGTGTGTGTGTGTGTGTGTGTGTGTGTTTGCGTATTTCTTGACTGAGTCTTTAGAACCAAGTATTTCTCCAAGGATCCCTGATTATTTTTATTGGAGAATGTGAGTGAAAATGGAAACTCATATCTTAATATTTATGTGCAGGTAGTTATAATCTTGTATTAATAGGTCTATGGAAAGGGTCTTTGGGACCTCCAAGAGTCCCTAGGCCACATTGTTGTTGAATAATGATGGAGGTATAAATACATATTAATTACAAACACTCACTACAGGTAAACTAATTTTCTACCTTTTGTGTCAAAAATAAGGAAGTACACAAACAAGATGCTGAGATGAGTAATATAAGGCTAATTGAGAAGAATTGTTACTTTTGATAAATAAGGCAGTCAGGAGAGATTTCACAAAGTGATCTCTAATGTCCCAGACCAAGGGGAAGGACTAAAACATGGCATTGAGTTTCCCAAAATCCAAACCTTGTCTCAGAACTATAGGATTTCTAGAAGAAATTCTCAAAGTTACTAACTAATTACGATATTGAGTAGTTGGTGCATGCTGGCTTTTCTTCTAAATAGAAATCTTGACATGGACCTGCAATTATATGTGAGTCTTTTTCTAAATTTCAATAGTAGAGTGGAACTTGAACTGGAGAGATAAAATTGTCAGTCAAGTGACATGCTTTTCACTTTTGAATATGTCATGTCAGATTGCATTATGAAGAAGATAAAAAGTTGCTACTTCAGGCTGGTGCTATTCCAAATTCCAAATCTAGAAAAGATTCATTGCCAAAGCTCCCTTTGTCTATGAAGATAAGGATAGACCTATGTACTTGTGACAGGGATAATTTAATAAGATAATTTAAAGTAATGAACAAAATGTATGTTTTTTAAGCTTTTGTAACCTAGGTAATGTCAATTAGAAATCTGAGAGGGAGATAACTCTTAGAAAATATCTCTATATTCTTCTTTGAGTGTAAAAAAGTCAGTTTGGTCTTGTTCAGATAGTTTTGTAAGGAGAATAGGAGGAGGCTCAACATTTTCCCTTATTATTTCATAATTATCCTCATTTGTAGTCTCTTGAAAATTGATGAGACAGTCTATTGCCAGAGTGTTACTAATATGCCAATAATACATTAAATTTTAAATTATACTAGGATTAATTATTATTAAACTAGGTTTTCCACTATTTTTTAAGAAATGATTATTAAGGTGAAATTGATTTTTACAGATTTTCTTTTTTCTCTTGTTTCTTTTATAACATTTAATTATTTGGTACTATCAGATGAGTAATTGCTTTCTTCTCTGCTTTTCTTTTGCAATTATTCAAGGACAAGTCATTTCAGTGGTCTTTTGAATCTATAATCCAGGTGATAATTGAGTAGAAATGTGTTTCCCTGATTTTTTAATGATCGTCATTCTAACAACAGACACTGGAGAGGATGTGGAGAAATAGGGACGCTTTTATACTGTAGATGGTAGAGTAAAGTAGTTCAACCATTGTGGAACACAGTGTGATGATTCCTGAAGGATCTAGTAATAAAAAATAACATTTGACCCAGCAATCCCATTACTGGTTATATACTCAAAGGATTATAAAACATTCTATTATAAGACACATGTTCATTGTGGCACTGTTCACAATAGCAAAGACTTAGAATCAACCCAAATGACCATCAGTGATAGACTGGATAAAGAAAATGTGGCACATATACACCATGGAATACTATGCAGCCATAAAAAAGGATGAGTTAATGTTCTTTGCAGGGACATGGATGAAGCTGGAAACCATCATTCTTAGCAAACTGACACAAGAACAGAAAACCAACACTGCATATTCCCACTCAAAAGTGGGTGTTGAACAATGAGAACACATGGACACAAGGAGGGGAACATCACACCATGAGGCCTGTCAGGGGGTAGTAGGGCAAGGGGAGGGATAGCAGGGGATGGGGGGATTGGGGAGGGATAACATTAGGAAAAATACCTAATGTAGATGACAGGGGGATGGATGCAGCAAACCACCATGGCACATGTGTACCTATGTAACAAACCTGCACTGTCTGCACATGTACTCCAGAACTTAAAGTATTAAAAAAAAGAAAAGAAAAGAAAAGAAATGTGTTTTCCTGGAGTTTACAGATATAGGAAGGTTCATTGGGTATTGGGAGGAAGAGTGTCAAAGCTGAGTGAGTCACCAAAGAGTTAAAAAATAAAAATATAAACACTTATTTATCTGGATGTCTTCCAGTGTTGTTGAAGATAAAGCCAATATGGCTCCAAAATTCACCACTCTATAAATCTTCTGGTTTGGGATATCTCACTTTTATTTAACTTGACTCCTCATTTCACAATCTGGGGTGTAAAAGACCTATGGGGGCTGGCTAGCTTCACGGGCTGCCTGAACAATTGCATGGGGCCCTGCCCTTAGAATCTCTGCTCTAAAGTTAGTTTAATACTCTGCTGCTGCCTTGAAATTCTTAAAAATCTTCAAATTTGCATTTAAAATTGAATTTGAACATACATGGAACTAATTTATATAAAGAATTAAAATCTTTTGAGAAATATTGTTCTGTGAAAATTATCATCTATAGATGTGATAAATTTTTATCTCAAAATAAATTTATAAAATTTATTTACTTTTATACATTTATAAAAATGTATTCTAATTTTATTACACCCTACAAAGTACTCCTCACAGCTTCAACAGCAATTGCATAAGCAAAAATGTCATTCTCAGAATTAAAAACTACTCAAAATATTTAGGATCTTGTATTCTCAACAGCAACTAATGCCACATTCAATTATATCTGTTGAAAACGAATTGGTTAAAAGTGTAGATTTTGATGACAAAATCAATTAATTTATACAAAAGCAAATCATAAAGTTCTCATGCCCAAGTGAGATACTGTATTAATAAAGTATTATTACGTGTTATATTACATTAAAACTCCAAAGTTATTTTTGCAGTCTGTAAATTGTTGCTGTTACTCATTTGTCATGTTTATTTTAATACATTCTGTAAGTAGTACAATATCTTTAAAGTAAAAAAATTTGATATGTATTGCCTTTCACAGCACTTTTTTTTCTGCTTTTCTTTTATTTTTGACAATGGTTTCTGCGTTTCCTTTTGCTTTGGCCTAACCAATTATGTTTCTGGCACTGGGGACAACCCAATGTTTGCAGTTTTTCACAGGAGACTTGTGTCTCACGGCTGCATCCATGAGGCAGTCTCCTGCTCCAGTGCAGCCTGTCCCAAGCCATGCAGTCATATCATACGCCCTCTTCTCTTGTCAGCCCCTCTTCCCAGTCTAGACAACACTATGCTTCCTTGCCTTTCCATAAAGACCACAGACACAGAACTGTCACTTTGATGAATTGAAGACTGTCCCACAGCAATTATAGCTCTATGTAGGAGACATTACTTAATTTACTGCTTATCTTCATGGTACTAAAAATGCACCAGCCATTTCCCATCAGAAGGCATTCTTGTTCCCAGCTTTTTATCACATTTCTCATTCTTTATTCTAACCACACCACCTTATTTTGTGTATGTGTTGCAGTTAAGGGAGAAAGATGTAACCAATTCAACTTGAAACACTACAGAGATCTGAAATAATTTCCTAAAAAAAGAAATCTGGACTAGGCACAGTGGCTCATGTCTATAATCCTAACACTTTGGGAGGCTGAGTTGGGAGGATCTCTTGAGCCCAGAAGTTCAAAACCAGCCTGGAAAAACATAGGAAGACCCTATTATTATTAAAATAAAAAGTAAAAAAAATTAGTCAGCAGTGGTTGTGCATGCCTTTAGCCCCAGCTACTCAGGAGGTTGAGGTGGGAGGATTGCTTCAATCCTGGAGTTCAAGGCTAGTGAACTATGATTGTCCTTACGCTCCAGCCTGAGAAACAGAACAAGACTCTATTTCAAAACAAAACAAAACTGGATTGAGACCTTTCCCTCTCCCAACTTTATATCTAACCAGTCAGCTAGCAGCGTTCTTTACTGAAAGAGATAAAAGAAAATATTCTTCCACCTTCAATTAGTGCTATTCTGAGAACCATGACCAGAGTTATAGTTTCTTCAAACTGAGTCCCCATCTCAACCAGTACACATGGTTACATTTTATATATTATTCTTCCTATTGCTTTAAACAGTTATGACATGGTAACTTAAAGATTAATTTTTTTACTTGTTTACATATTATTTAGTAATTAAAAGGAGGCATCTGACTTTCAGTTGGCCTAAGTTTAAATTCTAGCAATAGCATTTAGTATCTGAGTGGCCTTGGACAAATCATGTTATCTGTCTAAGCCTCAATTACTTCATATTTTGTATATAGGTATAAGGTTTATTATACCACCAATTTCTCTCAAGGTCATAAGAAAAATTAAATAATATTATGGGTTCTAAATTATTTGAGAGGAGTAATTATGTCAATTTCTGCTCACCACTGAATGATCAATATATGCACTAGTGCTGGGCAAATAGCAAAGACCAAATAATGGGCAATTGAATAAAGGAACCAATACATTTAAGTTTTATTTCATGTATCTGTTCCTTTATTCAATTGCCCATTACTTTTTATGGGCAAGTTTTAATTCAATGCTTGTAATACTGTGAATATTAATTCGTTACCTACTATTAAAATTTGTGTTAATTACTGTCATAATTATTTTTATTAGTTTTTATCACTATTCTGTTATTAGTTTTTATAATTATTTTTATTAATAAATATATATTATTGTGACTATGCATACTCATATTTTGTTACATGCATATAGTGTGTAATGATCTAGTCAAAGTATTCAAGATACACACCACTTCGAGTATTTAAATCATTTTGATGTTTTTACAATACTTCAAGCCCTTTCTTGTAGCTTTTTTGAAATATGCAATACATTGTTGTTAACTATAGATAGTTTATTCTGTTATTGAACATAAGTATGGATGAGTTCTATCTAACTGCACATTTGTACCCATTAAGCAACCTCTCTTGGCCCTCACCCTGCAACACCTAACTACCCACACTCTTCCCAGCCTCTGGTATCTATCATTCTACTCTCTACTCCATAAGATCAGCTTGCTTTTCAGCTCCTGCATATGAGTAAGAACGTGTAATATTTGTCTTTCTGAGATTTTTTACCATTCTTTAAATTTAACTTTATTTTATGAATGTGAAAGATACTTCAGGTCATTTTCTTATCTCTTGCATATTCTGCATCTCTGCATCAGCCACCCAACCAAATGCACTCTGGAGGTTTCCACATCTGCATGAGGAATCCCACACTTTCTGGAAGGCTCACTGCCCCTGATTATACATGAATACTCTAACGATTATCTGATTTCTCATAAGTTAATTTACCAGACTACTCACTCAACTTCACTGTGATGATGGGGTAGGTCACGTGTGAAGCCAGTCCTCACTTAGCTAAATTCACAAAGCCTTCCCTGCTGTATCCCATTTCATATTGAAGAATCCTTCTGCTGGACCTGGTAGGAAACTCATGTTATTAAAATTTTAGTCCTAAGTAGCTTGTCATAGTCAGCTGTAGTTTCTATAACAGAACACCACAAACTGGGTGGCTTAAAAAAATTTATGTCTCACAGTTCTGGAGGCTGCAAAGTCCAAGAGCAAGGTACCACCTGGTTCACCATCTGGTGAGGGCTTTCTTCTTGGTTTGCAGATGATGTCTTTCCTCAGGTCTTTCCTCAGATCTTTTACTTGGTGTTTCCTTGGCATAAGCATGGAGACAGAAAGATCTCACATCTTTTCTTCATTTTACAAGGACATTAATCCAATTATAAGAGTGTCTCTCTCAAGACTCAATCAAACCCTAATTATCCTCCAAAAGCACCACCTCCAAATGTCATCATATATGATTGTAGTCTCAACATAAGAATTGTGGGAGGATACAAGCATTCAGTCTATAGTGGTACAAAATCTTGGAATGGTAATTTCATGGCCTGATGATACTCCATCCTTCTTCCACCATAGCAGATGCTCTAATTGATTATGCAATTTTTCTGAACTGAATGGTGATCATACAAATCTTTGTGACCCAGCATTTTGAGCAAGCACTAATGTTAGCTCAGTGCTGACAGGCATCTCTGCCCACTCCCGTCTGCAATATGATGACAATGCCTGGATTAGTCAATTAACTGATGACAAAATGTGATACATTTGATAGTAATGTCGGAGGAGCTGAGAGAAAAGAAAAACGTTTTGTAAAAGGTCTCTATTCTAAAAATAGGGAAATTATAAAAATGATTTAAAAGCAGCAATTAACTAATATACATAATAATTCTATTTGCAGTAGGTAAAAAATGTAACTATTTGATGTGTTAAGAGAACGCGGCCCCTGATGACTTTATTAAGTGTTCTAAATTGATTCCCTTGTTTTCTGAATAATTACAAAAACTTTAAAAAGTCAAGGATGTCTTTATCTCCCTAAAAATGGTATTCAGAGAAGAGAAGAATTTTGGTGGAAAAAATTCTTACATTTCATGGTGTAATTTAATGAGTTGTTGAGCTTGGACCTAGTAGAATTTATAATATATAAATTTATAATATAGAGACTGCTATATTTCTTTATAATATAGATATATCTTTCATATATCCAACCTAAAATGTATTACTGTCTCTGACAACTGGCATTGTTAACTACTTACTCTCTCTACGGTGGATTTTCTTCATTAATTTTTATTTCTGCTATTTCTTGGATGTCTCATTAATCTTTATTTTTTCTTTTCTTTTAGTGACTTTCTGTTCCCTTTTCTCTGTCCATAACAGGTTGTCCTGATTATTCTGGATTTTCTTTCAATATCTGTCTCCTTAAATAACATATTATTTTGTGTGTTTAAACTTAGTTTTTTGAGAAAGCCTGAAGAAATGAAGAAAACAAGGAATTTACATCTAAAAAGACTGTTTTTTAATTCTGACATTTTAACACATGATATGGTTTGGTTGTGTCTACACTCAAATCTGCTCTTGAATTGTAGCTCCCATAATTCCCTTGTGTTGTGGGAGGGACCTAGTGGGAGATAATTGAATCGTAGGGGTGGATTTCCCTTACTGTTCTCATGGTAGTGAATAAGTCTCACAATATCTGATGGTTTTATAAGATGAAACCCCTTTAGCTTGGCTCTCTGATTCTCTCTTGCCTGCTACCATGTGAGATGTGCCTTCCACTTTGTGCCGTGATTGTGGGGCCTCCCAGTCACATGGAAATGTGAGTCCATTATACCTCTTTCCTTTGTAAATTGCCCAGTCTCAGGTTTGTCTTTACTGCAGCATGAAAATGGACTAATACAATGTATATATATGTATTGTTTACCAATTAGGAAACCATTAAACATTACTTTAACTTCTTTATAATAAAAAAACTTGTTAAAGGTCAGAAACTCAGATACACATAAGGAAAGGAAGGGCATTGAAGAAGGAATAAGTGAAGGTGAAATAAAAATTTATATTTGTTAATTTTCTAAGAGAAAACAGTTCATTCAAAATAATAGCAGCAATGTGTTCAATTATGTGTGCATATATATGTGTTATATAAATGTACTTCTGTATACATATGAATGAGTGAAATAAATGACAGCAATGATATAAGTTATGAAAGGAAGGAATTAGGATTATTTTGTTATTAGAAGGAATTCACACTATCACTGAATTGGGTGTTGTTTCATTTGAAATTGGAATTGGATTAAATTAGTTGTAAGTGTATATTGAAAATTCTGGGGCCACCACTAAAATAGTTTAAAAAAATGAGGTAACTGATATACTAAGTAAGGAGAAAAATAAAAATAATGAAAGCCACGAAATGTAGAAAAACAGCAGAAGACAGAAATAGTAACAATAACAAGGGTAACAAATAGAAAGAGTAACAACAAATATGGTAAATATTAATTCAACTATATCAATAGTCACTTTGAGTGTCAATGGCCTAAATACATCCATTAAAAATAGAGATTGTCAGAGTGTATTAGAACACCAAATATATGTTGTCAAATAAAACCATTTTAAATATAAAGATGAATATAGATTAAATGTAAATTGAAGGAGAATTATATATCATGCTAATACTAGTCAAAAGAAGCAACTATTATTAATTTCAGACAGAGCTGAATTTAAAGGAAGGAAGGGTTATTACAGATAGAGAAAGGCATTGCATAACAATAAAAAGTCAGCTCTCAGGAGACTTGAAAATTCTTAATGCATACACACTTAATGACAGAGCATCAAACTACATGAGGAAAAAGTAATAGAACTGGAAAAAATATAGAAGAATCAAATATCATAGTTGTAAACTACAACACTCCTTTTCCAGAAGTAGACAGATTTGACTGCCAGAAAATCAGTAAGTACATATGTGAACTCAACACCACCACAATTTAACTGAATGTAATCAACATTTAATTACTTATTTCATTCAAAAACAGTATATTACACATGCTTATCAAGTGTAATGCTTATCATATGGAATGTCTACCAAGATACACCATATTCTGTGCCATGAAGCATCCTGAACAAATTTGAAAAAAAAAAAAAAAATACGATTTCTGCTTTCATACTATATTGGAATTAAACTATAAATCAGTAACAGAAAAGTAAATAGAAAATACCAAGGTACATGGAGATTAAACAATGCACACTTCTAAAGAATATATGGATCAAAAAGCAAACTCAATAAAAATTTTAAAATATTTTGAACTAAATGAAAACAAAATCATGAACTATCAAAACTTGTGGGATGCAATGAAAGCAATGCTTTGTGGGAAGTATGTACATTCAATGCCTATATGAGAAAATAAGACAGGTCTAAAATCAATAATCTAGGTCTATACATTAGATAATTAGAAAAAGAATATTTCAAATACAAAGTAATCAGAGAGAAGAAATAATAAAAACTATAGCAGAAATTAATGAAATTGAAAACAGAAAGTGAACAGAGAAAATTGAAGAAACTAAAGCCTCTTCTTTGAAAAGACCAAGAAAATCCATAAATCTCTAGCCAGCTAAGTAAAAAGGAGTACACAAATTCTTAGTATTAGAAATGAAAGAAGAAATATCACTTCAGATTCTGTGGGCAGTAAAACAACAATAAAGGAATATTATGAGTAACTGTATGCCCACAAACTTAATAACCTAGGTGAAATGAACCAATGCTTTAAGACACAATGTGCCAAACCTCACGCATAAGAAGAGAGAGTATAAATAGGCCTATGTTATTAAAGAAATTAAATCATAACCAATTGTCTTCTAAAACAGGACCAGAGACATTCACTGGTGAATTCTACAAAACATTCAAGGAAAAATTATGCGACTCTCCACAATACCTTTCAGGGAATATAAACAGAGAAAATGCTCCTAAGAGATCAACATTACTCTAATACCAAAATGTGACAAAGACATTACAAGAAAAGAAAACTACAGATCAATATCTGTCATAATGATAGATGCAAACATTCTCAACAAATTATTTAAAAGTTAAATCCAGCAATGTATAAAAATACTTATACACTATGACCACGTGGAATTTATGCTGGGTAGGCAAGGCCAGTTTAACATCTGAAAATCAGTTAATACAATCAATCACATGAACAGGGTAATGAAACATAACACAATTATATTAAAAGATGGAGAAAAAGCATTTGACAATGTGCAACTCCCATTTATAATAAAAATTTTCCAAATAAAGAAAAATTTCAAAATTACAAAAAAACTTTAGTTAACATTCTTAATGGTGAGAAATAAGCTATTTTTTTTCCACAATATCAGGAAAAAGGCAAGAATATCCTCCCTCACTACTCCTTTTCAATATCATGCTGAAGTTCCACCTAATGCAAAAAGACAGGAAAAAGTACACAAAATGAAACAATAAATATAATTATCTTTGTTTACAGATAACATGATTATCTATGTAGAAAATCTGAAAGAATCAACAAAACAAATTCTGGAACTGATAAGTGACTATAGCAAAGTTACAGAATATCAGGTTCATATACAAAAGATCAATTACTTTTTCTACTACCAGAAATGAAGAGAAGTAATTTGCAATTTAAAAACACAATATCATTTACAGTAGCATCACCCTGAGCAAAATATTTAAGTATTGACCTAAGAAATCATGTAATAGATATATATGAGGGAAATCTGCAATATTCCAATAAATAAATCAAAAAAGAACTGAAAGAAAAGAGATATCCCATGTTCATGAGTAGGGAGACACAATAATTTCAAGATGTCAATTCTTCCCAAAATGATCTATAGATAAAATGAAATCCCAATCAAAACCCCAGATATTTCTCATGTAGAAACTGACAAACTGATTCTAAAGTTTGTATAAAGAGACAAAAGATACAACATAGTCAATTCAATATGGAAGGAGAAGAATAAAGTTAGAGGCTGGCAGCACTCATCCTCAAAAACTGCAGAAGAGTACTATCAGCCTCTAACTTTACTACTATCATTACACTGCAGTAATTAAGATTGGTGAAAGAATAGACAAGTAAGTCAATGGAACAGAATAGAGACCCCAGAAATAGATCCACATGAAAATTCTCTACTTAGAAAGCAAAGGCAATTTAATGGAACAAAGACAATCTTTTCAACAACTGGTGCTTGAACAACTAGATATCCACAAGGAAATAAAATGAATCTAGACATAGACTATTCACAAAATTAACTCAAAATGGATTACAGTCCTGTGTGCAAAACACAAAACTATGCAACTTCTAAAAGATTAACAATGGGAAAATTTTTAACCGACTTTGGGTATAGTGATGCCATTTTAGATACAAATACATTTTCGAACAATTGGTGAAAAATCACATGATAAGCTAAAATTTATCAAAATTAAAAATGTCTGCTTTGTGAAAGGCAATGTCAAGAGAAATAAAAAACAATCCTACATACTTGGAGAAAATATTTTCATAAGATCATTACATGAAGCATTGCTATCCAAAATCTCCAAAAGCTTTTAAAACTTGTTTATAATAACATGAACAACTGATTTAAAAATCGGCCAAAACGGTCAACAGATACCTCACCTAAGAAAACATATACAAGGAAAGTAAGGATAGGAAAAGATGCACCACATGTCATACCATTAGGGTAATGAGAATTAAATGAACAATGAAATACTGCTACACATCTATTAGAATGACCAAAATTCAGAACATTGAAAACATGAAATGCTGATGACAGTATGGAACAACATCAACTAGCATTTATTGTTTGTGGGACACATAGTAGTACAGTCCCTTTGGTACTATTTGGCAGTTTCTTTAAAAAACTGAGCATGCTTTCACCATACAGTTCAGAAATCTCAGTGCTTGATATTTACTCAGCTGATTTAAAAGCTTATGTCCAAACAAAAGTGTATCCATAGATGTTTATGGCAGATCTATTTCATAATTTCTAAAACTTAGAAACAACCAATATGTCCTTGAGTGGTCGAATAGATAATTTGTGATACATCCAGGAACTGAAATATTATCCCGCACCAAAAAATAAATGAACTATCAAGCAATAAAAAGATATGGAGAGGCTCATGCCTGTAATCCCAGCACTTTGGGAGGCCAAGGTGGGCGGATCACGAGGTCAAGAGATCGAGACCATCCTAGCCAACATGGTGAAACCCCGTCTCCACTAAAAATACAAAAAAAATTATCACGTGCTTGTGGTCCCAGCTACTCGGGAGACTGAGTCGGAAGAATCGCTTGAACCCAGGAGGCAGAGGTCGCAGTGAGCCGAGATTGTGCCACTGCACTCCAGCCTGGTGACAGAGCAAGTCTCCATCTCAAAAAGAAAAAAAAGATATGAAGGGAACTTATATGCACATTACTAAGTGAGAGAACCAATCTGAAAAGACTACATAATGTATTAATTCCAACTATATGACATTCTGGAAAAGGCAGAAGTATAGATACAGAAAAAATAACAGTGGTTGCTAGGGAGTCACAGAAAGAGGGCTGAATAGACAGAGGACAGAGGACTTTTAGGACAGTAAAAATACTTCATTTAACACAATGATAGGTGTAAGTCATTGCATGTTTGTTTAGACCCATAGAATGCATGCCGATTGAATCCTTATGTAATCTAGAGACTCTGGGTGATTATGATGTGTCAATGTAGTTTCATCAGTTGTAACAAATGCACCACTGTGGTGGAGGATGTTGATAATGGAGGAGACTTTACATGTGTTGGGGCAAAAAGCATGTGGTAAATCTTTGTGCCATTATCTTAATTTTGCAATGAACTTAAAAATACTCAAAAAAACAAAGCATTTTAAAAATATTTAATTTTTTATTTTTAAAAGTAGTTAAGCCCACTGAAGCTTTATGACTGGATTTGAGTCTTGTGGTTTTCAGTAATAGGGTTATCTTGGGCAAGAACAAAAATTTCTGTGCCTCAGTTTCCTCATCTATAAAATGGGTATAACAATTGAACCTATTCCTAAGACTCTTTGGGTTATTATATAAATTAATCAATATAAAACGCTTAGACTATTGTACATGTAATTAATGCTGCTTGTATTATCATTATTATTATTATTTTTGAAAACTGGGTAGTAGTAACCATTCCTAGGGTCATTGTGTAAATAATTGTATAAAACAAAATGGAGTAATTAGCATAATGTGTTGACTCATTCAATAAAACATTTTTTCCTCTTTGTGTATTTCACTCAAATGTTATTAATTCTTCTCATCTTTCCATTTAATGTTACTTTATGACTTCAGATTTCAAATATTTCTACATGTATAAAATCAAATGCATCACCTGTCAAACCAATCCCTTCTCTACGCTTTTGTGTTTGTCAATGGCACTTCATGTTTATTTCTTTTGAAATATTAAATTCATACTTACTTTTACATGTTCTTTCTCAATTTTATGTACTCTACCCCTGAGTCCTGCAATTTGTATTTTCTCTATTTTTGAAACATGAGTAACAGTAATAGCTAACCTAAACACTGTACAAATTAAGACACTTTTGTTGAATATTAATAAAGTTAATATTTTCATATAAAGATTAAAATGGGTATAAGCTTTTGGAATGAAAGATACTAAAATATTGGATTAATGTCAGTGACAAATTGTTTTTAAATAGTACCATCTAATTATTTGAATGAATCAGACAATATGTTGTCTTCATGAGCTGCTTTTGAGAGGCAATGCAATGTTGGAGAAAAACATATAATTTTATATCTGAGGATTTGATTTTGCATCTCAGATTTGAAATTTTTTTGTTTCTTGGAGGTGTGTTCTTGGGCCTTTAAAATAATCTCCTTCAGATACAGTTTTCTCAAGGGGAAAGTGAAGATACTTGTAAAACCTGCAGAATAAAATGTGCAATGCAGCTTATTGACTTGTGATGATGACCAAATATGTAATTAGAACCCTAGACATACTACATGTAATTATTCAGAAGCACTGCAAACTACCCTTGAGAAGAGGGTTTCTTTGAAACAGTGTTACATTAGAAGTCTCATGATTCATAATTCTGTGTGAATATGAGATTTGTTACTTTCCAGTCCATGACTCAATAAGAAAATGGATCTTTGCATTCACTTTCCTGAGAAAAATACCTGCCTTATCTTTTGTGGTCCTTGCTTCAGTAAACTGCACTACCCATTTGCTCAAATATATTCTTTTCTCCATCATTATCTCTCACATGAATTACTGCAATAATGTCCTATCTGGAGATTACACTTTAGTCTCTTTCCAATTTTTTTTCCACCCAGCAGTTTTTGTTCACTGTATTAAGCAAAATTGAAAGTGTTGATCCACTATTTAAAACATTTCAAACTTCCCCATTTCTCATGGAATAATGTTCAAAGTTTTATGTATGGCTCTAAAAGATCCTTCAAGACATGACAACTCCATATCTCTTTTAGACTCATCTATTGCTACATACTTTCTTAAACTTTGTAATTCAGACCTGCCTAAAATAGATAATTATCTTTTTCCTTCCAGATGTTTCGTATGCTACCCACACTGACTGGAGATTCATGCTTTTGTGAACAGGAGTTGACCATGTTAATATGAACAAGCACAACAGTAAGCTGAGGACCAAGGGTGGGGCACCTCTGAATTCTGCACTAGAATTTACCCAATGAAAGGCTGCAGAGTGCAAAATTGTCTGTCTCACTATGGAAGACTGCTTGTCAATAGCCACATGATGGGGCAGAATAGAGCGAAGACAGCCCTCAACTGACCAAACTTCTAAATTTCCTCTAAAAACATCCTTTGGAAATAGGTCTATCACCACTTTAATAGAATAAACTCCAGGATTGTTGGACAAAGGGGGCTATTTGGAAGAGCCACGCTGGAGCACTGAGAAGTGGAATAATCCAGCTCTGAAAATAAAGGTGATTCATGCTAAGGTAATAAATTGGAAAAAATAAAATAGATGCAACTCTTAGTCCACATAGCTGAAAAAGCTGGGTACATTACAAAGACGTTATTGAGAATATGTTTATGCATTATATATATGTGATATGCGTAATAAAGCATTTTGTAACTTCCAAAGCATCTTAACAATATTGTTATGGTCAATTTTTATGAGAGAAAACTCTATACTTATTGCTGTCTGCAAGGATATATAACACAATCCAAAATTCAAATGAACTCATTGAACAATATTAAGATACATTTTAAGAAATAGTTGCCTTATATATCTTTCCAATGAAATTTTGCATCCTGTGGAATTAGAAACATATGTTCAAGAACCACAATGTTGAAGTAAAGTGGTTTGAAATTATTATCTCTTCATGTTAACACCCACATCAACAGTAAACTCCCTTCCCTCTACAATGCAGCATTTCACTTGATAATTAGCAGCTGTATGCTAATTACACTGGGAGCTCTTGATTTCCTGAGTATGCTAATTTAAAGTTCTGTTGAGTGGTGACTTTTGTTTCATGGAAGCCTAAAATATAAGCCATATAGAATACACTATACAGCTCTCCTGCTCTCAGTTCCTGGGGAAGAGCCAATTGAGTGCTTCTATTAATGGTACCTCTCACTAAAGAGGAAAATTGTTAGGAGTCGGAGTCACTTTAGCAGTGATTGAAAGATGAGAAATTGAACTCATAAGATTGGGATCCCCACAATGAGCCATGAGCAACATGAAAGCAAAAGGAAAGATGAGAGCCAATCAGCAGTCATGAGAATCAAATTAACATTTGGCTCAGCTATTCTAAGAGTTAAGTGTATGAACTGAGCATTCTGAAAATGCATCATTTGACTCGAGTAAACATGATGAGAGTTAGATGTCGATGGACTTCCTAACTGAAAAAGAAAAACGCTGGGGAGTCTGTTGAAACGAGTAGGAGATGGCTACGGAAGAGCTGATGTCAAGAGTGCAAGTGGAGCTGATGGCAATGTCCTTCTTCTTGGGTCTCCTACAACATTATTATATTTGAGTTTCTCTACCATTCTCACCTGACCTTTCCTCTGTGCAGGTTACACATTCTGCTTAAACAAAAGGGAGGGGTGCCAGCTTGGAATAATATTCATTGGCTGATTTTTCCATTAAAATTTCCGGTAGCGGAATACAACATTGAAACTGAGAAAAGGCTGCAGGAAATGACATGGAAATGCATGTGTCAATACCAAAACAAAGCTTGTGGAGAAACTAAAAGAAATAATTATTTTGCTTTTCCCCTCATGTCTTCTTCCTTTATATTTTTCTTCTTTCTGCTATAATGTCTACATAGGCATTATAAATTTTAATGATAACTAATATTTCTGACACATGTTCTAATTTAGTATTGCTCTAGGCTATACATGTCTGTAAGTATGCACACATATAAATGCCCAAGAAAAATACTATTTTATTTCTCATTTTAGAAAAGAAAACATAAAATCATAGAAACAAAGTAATTTTTATGAGGTCAACGAGCAGGTGTGCAGTATGACTCAGTTTTGGGCACAAGCCCTCTGACTCTAAGATCTGTGTACTTAGACACTATTATATTAATCACACAAACACACACATACACAGACATACACACTCACCACTAGGGCTGATTGACACTTTCTAGCCAAGTTCATTGTCTTATTATGAGACACAGAAGTATCTAAAGAAAAGAAAGGAAAGGATCTGCTGAGGTGTTCTAGGATGGTAAAAATTCCATTTTCCTTTATGTCAAGCAGCTACTTACCTGTGTATGTAAGAATTAAAATCCAAATCAGAACATATGTCATGTGAGATAAAGAAATTTTTAATGAATTCATGAAAGTCTTGCCAATTTAACATCAACAGGTACGTTTCATTGCTTGGAAAGAGTGCTGCATCCAATTTCTAAAACTTGATTTAAATCAGGCTTGGTAGAAATTGCATCTACAGTTTGACTCCTCACCACACACAAGTTATGAAAGCTAAGGGAATACTTCTATAATATCTTAAAAGAGCAACTTTGGTCTTCTGCTATGTAGCATACAAAGTGAAAAAATAAACAAAAACAAATTCATAGGGTTTTGTTTCCTTCATTTAATATTGTATAGTTCCTGAACCTAATTCCCAGAGGTTGACAGTTTTGATTTGACTTACATGGACTTAAATAAAGAGATTAAAAAATTGGGATATAGTGCTTCAGGAAAATAAAGGGATTTCCTTTAATAATGAAGAAAACTGGCTTACGCCTGTAATCTCAGCACTTTGGGAGGCAAGGAGGGCAGATCATTTGAGATCAGGAGTTAGAGACTAGGCTGGCCGACATAGTGAAACCCTGTCTCTACTAAAAATACAAAAATTAGCTGGATGTGGTGGGGGGCACCTGTGGTCCCAGCTACTCAGGAAGCTGAGGCAGGAGAATCGCTTGAACCTGGAAGGCTGAGCTGCCGTGAGTCAAGATCCCACCACTGCACTCCAGCCTTGAACCTGGGAGGCGGAGCTGCCATGAGTCGAGATCCCACCACTGCACTCTGGGTGACAGAGCGAGACCCTGTCTCAAAATAATAATAGTAATACTAATAATGAATAAAACTCATGTTACATTAATGATTTTATATAAATAACAATATATTCAGAGCAAAATATATGTTGATTCTGTACTCAAAGAACCTCAGAATTGAGATTAAATAATGTCACCAATATGTGTTTAAATGAAAGCTATTCATTTTCTTATGTGTTTTACTGAGCATTTATATAGGTTTTTGTGTTACACAATCACTGTGCTTATGTTTTATATCACATTAAAGAAGCCTACACCAAGAGCCTTCTGTCCTGATGAGAAATTAAAAATTCATCAAAAATTAAGTGATATGTGCCCTCTCAATCAGCCAACTTTCATACAACACTTACTATAACCACAGGGCTTAAGGCACAAGGGTACCAAGATCGACCAAACTTATCTGGGCTTTCAAATAAATTAAAGTTAAGAACATAAGCAAGTGACAGGACAAACATAAATGTTGGGATCATTGTTTTAAGAGTGTTTGACACATGCTCATTACAGGTAGACCTAACTAGCCTGAAGGTTTAGAAAAGATTCCTTATGAAGGTGACACATGCACTGAGCAGAAAATATGAGTAGGAGTCAGCTCAATAGAAGGCAAAGAAGGAGTTGGAATTGGGGAAGGATTCTCTTTTTCTTTTTAGACGGAGTCTCACACTGTCACCCAGTCTATAGTGCAGTGGCAAGATCTCGGCTCACTGCAGTCTCCATCTTCTGGGTTCAAGCAATTATCCTTCCTCAGCCACCTGAGTAACTGGGACTACAGGTGTGTGCCACCAACTCCAGCTAATTTTTTTGAATTTTTAGTAGAGATGTCGTTTCACCATGTTAGCCAGGATGGTCTCCATCTCCTGACCTCATGATCCGTCCACCTCGGCCTCCCAAAATGCTGGGATTACAGGTGTGAACCACCACCCCAGGCCGGAATTGGGGAGGAATTCTAAGCAGAAAGTATCCCATATTCAAGTCATTTAGGGAAACAGTTTGATATCTTCAACTCTGTTTCCTCCTGTAGTTTTGAAGATGATGCTTGACTGAGTTGTTACAAAATACATTTGTGTTAAACTATAAAAAGCATTATGTAAGTGAGAGTCTAAACTTAATAAATATTAGATATTATTAGCATGGCTCATTCAAAGAATTTCGTTCAGGTATATATTGCATGTTTATTGCATAATAGCTAGAGAAGAAGACAGAAAGGCATGGACCAGATTACAGATATCATAAATACTTTGTCTCATGATGAAGCATTGACACCTTTTGTTCCAAGCCATCTTTTTTTCAAGGAGGATGTTTCTATAGCAAATAGCCTTGGTAGAGAGAGTATCCCTTCAATGCAGAAGGTAGATTTGTTTTTCACTAGGAAAGATAGTGTCTCCCTCCAGGATGTAGGTTAGGCAGGTATGCCAGCAGCCAATTTATAAAATATGGAAAATCATAAACTTGGGACTTATTAGCTGTGCCACAGACCAACTGTGTATGTGGTAGCCAACTTTACATTATTTCCATGGGACTTGGGAGGAGGGAGACCTCGTACAAACATGACGGTCATACTGTCTGCTGACACACAAGTACCAGGTCTTCTGCCAGCATCCATGAAACAGTAAAAGCTAACTTGGTTTAAAGTAGAGTGAAACACGCTTTTCCCAGATCTTGATAGTTTTTAAATCCTTATGGTATTTAGGATCCATCACATGCATTTTATACTGTATGGTAACAGTTTTATTTTAAAATGTTAAATGCTCTAGTAATAATGATCATTGCAATGATTTAAATTTAAGACAAAAAATCAGATGGCAACATTGCTAAAATTGACAGATATAATTATATGTATTTATCACATAAAGCATGATGTTTTGAAGTATTTATACATTGTGGGATGACTAAATCTAACTAACATGAGCAATACCTCACATAGCCATCATTTTTTGGTGATAACACTAACATCTACTCTCCTAGCATTTTTTAGGACTACAATATGTTATTATTAACTGTAATTACCAGTAGCTGGAGCAGTTGTGGAGGGAAGCTGGGGAGATTTTTGTCCAAAGACACACGTTTCAGTTACATGGATGGCACCTTAAACAAGGGTGAAGGGATCTATATTTTTCAAAATTATTTTAGTGTGTACATAAACAAGATAGTTTGAAGATTTTATCTAAATGATTAAGGTATTATTTAACTGTCCACGATTCACTAATTTCATCTATCAGAATCTTGTATGCACAATTTAAACTTTGGTTGCACTAAACTGGACACATAGAGCTTTCTTCACCTGTATGTTTCACATTGTCCTTATCTTGCCCTCACTCTTGAATTATAATTTGTCTGGATATTGATTTCTAGATTGACAGTTATGTTTCTTCAGCATTTTAAATATGCATTTCATCCTCTTCTTGCCTGGGTCATTGCTGATGAAATGTCCACCAGACAAAATATTGTTCCTTTATAGGTCAGTTGCTTTTTTCTCTCAGGGTGTCTTTCAGACATTGTATTTGTTTTGTATGCTCTGAATTTTAGTAAAACGTATCTGGAGTAATTTTAGTTCTGTTCTTTCTGCTGTAAATTTAATGGGGTTTTCAATCTGATAACCTATACTTTCTTAATTCTATTAAATTATCACATATTAGTTTTTAAGTAATTTCTACTCATCATATTCCCCACACTTCTCTCTGGAATGTCTACGATTAAATAATGGCACTAGTAGATAGCAAAAGTTGTGTATATATAAGCCAATACTTAGAAAGACTACAAAATCAGCAGTAAAGATAGACACTCAAAAATACTATTAATAAATTAAAACCAAATTCTGAAAACAGCTCAAGTAACCCAGAGGAATTCAGGAAAAAGAAAACAGCAAATGAAAAACAGAGGAAAAGAAGAAATAAAAATGACAGGTTTAAGCATTCACATATCAATAATTATATTAAACATAAGTGATCTAAAAGCACTGATTAAATGACAGAGATTAGTAGAGTACACTTTGAAAATCATGACTCAACTACGTACTGTCTACAATAAGTCACTTTAAATATAATGATATAAGGAGGCTGAGAATACAAAGGTAGAAAACTGTATTATGTAAATTAATTAGAAGAAAAAATAATTATATTGATGTAAGGCACGTTAGATTTCAGAGCAAATTGAATTAAAAGAGAAAGAGCAACCTTTTACAATCATAAAAAATCAATCCCTCAAGAAAATGTAATCATTCTAAACATGTATGCACCAAACAACGGATCCATAAAATACATGAAACAAACCTGATAGAACAAAAAGGAAAAATTCATAAATGTAAAGCTACCACCTCTCAACAACTGATAGGTAACTAGACATAGTACCAGCAAGGATGTGGAAGAACTCAGCAACACCATCAATCAAGACGATGGAATCAGTATTCATAGAACACTCCATTAAAAAGCAGCAGAATACACATTCTTTTTAAGTGCTCATTAAAAATATACTAAGATAGACCACATCCAGGGACATAAACATTAACACATTTAAAAGAATTGAAATTACACAGTGTGTTTTCTCTGGCCACAATAAAACCAGTCTATGTATCAATCACAGAAAAATATCAGAATATCTTAACACACAGAGAAAGTAAATAACAAACTTCTAAATAAGCCATATATCAAAGAGAAAGTCTCAAAGAAAACAATAATAAAAATAAGAACACATTGAATGAGATGGAAAATATAGAAAAATATGGTACATGAAAATTTGTGAGGCACAGAGTGCTAAGAAAAAAATGTATAGCACTAAATGAATATATTAGGAAATAACACCATCTCAAACAAATAATCTAGAACCAAAAATGAGAGCAAAATAAATACAACACGAACAAAAGAAAGAATAAGGAGAAATCAATAAAATTGAAAATAGAAAAATAATAGAGAAATTCAATGAAACATATTACTGCTTCTTTTTAAAAAAATCAGTGAGATTGACAAACCTGTCAAGGTACTAAAAAAGGGAAAAAGAAAAAAGACATGATTTTCCAGTTTCAAGAATGAAACAAGGAGTATCACTCTAGACCCTGCAGAAATATAGAAAAGGAATACTGCCAACAGTTTTACCCACATAAATTTGACAACTCAGTTAAATGAATGAATTCCTTGAGAAAAACAAACTATCACAACTTACCCAGTATGAAATAATGTTAATAGTACGATCACTGCTTAGGAAATCTAATTCATAATTTTAAAACTCTCAATAAAGAAATAATCAGTTCTAGATAGTTTCACTGGAAAATTCTGCCAAATATTTAAGTAAGTAACACTAATTCTTCACAATCTCTTCCAAAAGGTAGAAGACAAAAAAACACAAGTATGCAGCTTATTTTTTCCTGATATCAAAACTAGACAAAAAGTATGAAAAATGAATATAGATTTTTTAAAACTAATAAAATATTAGCAAATAGAGCGTATCACTATATGAAAAGAAGTATGAACTTTGACCAAGTGGGGCTTACTGCAAGTATGCAAGAGGTTCAATAATTTGAAAATCAGTTATTGTAGCCTACTACATTAACAGTAATAAAAAAACATGATCATATAACATGATCATATGAGTTGATACAGAAAAAGCTTTTGGAAAAATTAAAACCCACTCATGATATAAAGGAACTTCTTTAGCTTGATTTAAAAAAAAAACACAAAAACACTACAGCTAGCATCATATCTTATGTTGAAAAACCAAAGGTTATCCCCTATGATTGGGAAAACTGTCAAGGAATTTTGATTACTTCTATTTAAAAATATTGGAAATATTGGAAATTCTGGCCAGTGAAATAAGGGCAGAGAAGAAAATAAAAGGCATTCAAATTACAAAAAGAAAAATAAGGGCCAGGTGCAGTGGCTCATGACTGTAATCCCAGCACTTTGGGAGGCCGAGGCAGGCCAATCACTTGAAGTCAAGATTTCAAGACCAGCCTGGCTAACATGGGGAAACCCTGTCTCTACTGAGAAAAAAATATGAAAGTTAGCTAGCCGTGGTGGTATGTGCCTCTAATTCCAGCTGCTCAGGAGGCTGGGGCAGGAGAACTCCTTGAACCCTAGAGGTGGAGGTTGCAGTGAGCCAAGATCATACCACTGCACTCCAGCCTCGGGGACAGAGTAAGACTTCATCTCAAAATAAAATAACAAAAAAAAAACCTTTATATTTGCAGATGTCTTAATTTCTAAATAGATTATCTCAAGGAACCTACACAACACACACTTACTAACTCACACACAAATTTGGCAAGTTTGCATGACATGATGTTTATACAAAATCAATTATGTTTATACAAACTAGTAATTAACAGATGTACACTGAAATTAAAATTATACTCTCATTTACACTCACTCAAAAATGCAATACTTATTTGTAGATGGAACAAAATATAGATAGGATGTGTGACTATGAAAACTAATGCTTATGAATAGAATAAAATAATACCTAAAGAAATGGAGAGACATATAACATTCATTGATAGAAAAGTTTAATATAGTGGAAATGTCCTTTAAAAAATCAGCACAGAGACATATCCAGTCCTTCCAGACCAAAGAGTTTTCTTTCATTACTTCTATTTTTCTCAATGTCTCATTACCTCTTCCCCTATTTCTATATAGTCCTATGGCTGAAGATTGAAATGATAGGTTAAGAGACTCCCAGAATCCTAAACATGATTTAAGGCACTAGCTCCTTCCCATAACATTACTTTTACTGTGTTTGATAAACATTTATTTCCTGGCTAAATCCCAAAAAGGGAAGACTTGGGTTGAATGCTTTACACTTTGACTTTTCTGTTTCCTTCTGTCTTCCCTTCTTCACAACCCCCATGGGCTTCAGGGCAAATACTTTGTTGAATACCCTCAGACCAGATGGTGCAGCTTTCATACTTCCTGTTTCTCTGTATGTTCATTACATCTTTATCTAATTCTAGTCACATGGTTGAAGATGAATATCCAATGGAATGCAGGCGTAAACAGAGAGACATATGATAAATTGATCCTAATAATACAGGCACACCTTAAAGATACTGCAAGTTCAATTCCAGACCACCCCCAATAAAGTGAATATTGCAATAAAGAGAGTTACACAAATCTTTTTTTCTAAGCAATAAGTCTCAAGAATGGGCTTAAAATATTCAGTAAACCATGCTGTAAACAGACATGCTATCATTCAAGGTTTGCTGTTTAATCATAGAGTAAAGACAGGGTACATTTAGAGTAATTTTTAAGAGTCCTAAGGTTCTGGGGATAGTCAATGAGCATTGGCTACAACTTAAAGTCACCAGGTACATTTACCCTAACAAGAGAGTCAGCCTGTCCTTTGGTACTTTGAAGCCAGGAATTGACTTTTCTCTAGCTATGAAAGTCCTAAGTGGCATCCTCTTCCAGTAGAAGGCTGTGTTGTCTGCATTGGAAATCTGTTGTTTAGTGGAGCCACCTTCCTCAGTGATCTTAGCTAGATCTTCTGGCAACTTGCGGCAGCTTCTACGTCAGCACTTGCTGTGAAGATGGCTTCATTCCCAAAACCTCATGAGCCAACCTCTGCTAGCTTCAGACTTTTCTTTTGTAGCTTCTTCTCCTCTCTCAGCCTTCATGAAACTGAATACAGTTAGGGCCTTGTTCTGCATTAGACTTTGGAGTAAGGAAATATTGTGGCTGGTTTGATCTATCCAGACTGTTAAGACTTTCTCCATATCATCAATAAGACTATTTCACCTTCTTATCATATGTGTGTTCACTGAAGTAACACTTTTAATTTCCTTCAAGAACTTTCTTTTTCTTCTTCTTTTTTATTTTTTTTTAATGTTTGCAGCTTGGCCTTTTGGTGCAAAAGGCCTGGCTTTCAACCTATCTTGACTTTTAACATGCTTTCCTCACTAAGATTAATCGTTTCTAGCTTTTGATTTAAAGTGAGAGATGTGCAACTCTTTCTTCATTTGAAATCTTAGAAAGACTCATAAGGTTCTTAATTGGCCTAATTTCAAAATCATTGTGTCTCAAGGAGCCCCAAGGTGAGGAAGAGAGATGGGGGAATGGTTGGTCGGTGGAGCACTGAGGAACCTGCATTAGCAATTAAGTTTGCCATTGTGCTATAGGCACAGTTTGTAATGCCCTAAAACAATTACAAAAATAACATCAAAGATCACTGATCACAAAACACCATGACAGATATAACAATAATAAGCAAGTCTAAAATACTGTGAGATTACTAAAATGTCACACAAAGACAAAAACGGAGCATGTGCCGTTAAAAAGATGGCACTAATGGACTTACTGGATGCAGGCTCGTCACAACTCTTCAATTTGTAAAAAAAAGAAAAAGAAAAATGCACACAAAAATATGAAGCACAATAAAATGAGACCTGGCTGTATTAATTAGTGGTATTCTCTAATGTATAGAATCTATTAACTTAAAGTAAACCATGATGGAAAAGGAAGAAATACAGAGAATTAAATAGTTGCTAAGTTTTTAATTTCTTAAGTTATAATGAATATACTAAAAAGTTATTATTTAAAATTTATTGTAAAGCATATTAGTAGGATTCTTCAGAGAAACAGAACCAATTAGATAGATAGAGAGAGAGATAGATAGAGAGATAGAGAGATAGATAGACAGATTTATTGAGAAAACTGTCAAGGAATTTTTACTACTTTTATTAAAAAATGTTGGAAATATTGGAAATTCCAGCTAGAGAAGAAGATAAAAGGCTTACAGATCAGGCAACAACAACAAAAAAATAAAACTTTTTGTTTGCATATGCTGTGATCCTCTAAATAGAAGATCCCAAGGAACCTGCAAAACACACACTTACAGAACTCATACACAATAGAAAGATAGATGTATAAATATATATATCTATCTTTTTATCTCTCAATATATCAATAGAGAGAGAAATATTTATTATTAGGGATTGACTCATGTCAAGAGACTCAAGAAGTCTCATGATCTGTTGTTTGAAAGCTGAGGGTCCAGGAGAGCTGGTGATGTAACTCTAGTCTAAACCTGATGTCCTAAGAACCTAGAGAGACAATGGTGTCAATTCTCATCCAAGTCTGAAGATCCCAGGACCAGAAGCACCAGTGTCCCATGCAGGAGAAGGTGTATATCCCACATCAAGAAGAAAGCGGGTGTATTTTCTCTTCTTCCACCTTTTTGTTCCATCTGTTCCCTCAATGGATTTAGATGATGCCCACCCGCATTGGTGAGGGCAAAACTTCCTAATTCAGTCTACTGATTCAAATGCTACTCTTGCTGGAAAACGCCTTCACAAACATACCTGGAAATGTTTTATCCATTATCTGGACTTACTTAGTCAGTTAAGTCGACATATAAAATTAACCATTACATTAGGTATTCCTGAAAAACATTTGTTTTTCGTCATAAAAAGTAGAGTAATGAATTCCTGAGCAGTCCTTTCCAGCTGAAGCCTTTGGTTTACCCTCCTAAGTGACATTCACCTGCACCTAATGCCCCGGCACACCCGGAAGTAACCAGAACTCTGCCATTGGTATTCTTCATTCCCAAACATAGCATGCTTTCACTGCCTATGTAGAAACCCATATAACTATACACAACTTTGTAATTTATACTTTAGAGACATGCTTTTGGTGTTATGTGTGTTATATTCATCCTTGTTGATGCATTTGGCCCCAATACATTCTTTCTTAATACTGCACAGTATTCTATTATATGATTCTACAAAAATATACCTATGCTCTCCTCCCTATAAATTACACTGGTTATATTCCAGCCATATATAAACAGTGTTACTGTAAACATTTCTATACAGATCTTTTGTCACACATTGACATAATAAACCTAGACAAAGGTAGAAAACTCTAGGGCATACATTTAGGACTAAAATAATTTATTAAAAAAAATACTTTTATTATGTGCTGAGAAATACAGAAATGAAGGAGATATACCCCTTCCCTCATTGAGTTTTCACACTTACTGAGGAAAATCTGAAAACAGTTTAGTGCCATATGGTGGTAGATACCCTAAAACAGTGAAGTTTTATGCCAATTCTATTGCATTGTCCATTGTGTGGGATGGAGTTAAAATCATCCTGGAAATGACCTCCAGACTAAGTATTGAAAGATAAGTAGCTGTTTTTCAGATGGATAATGTGTAAAATTCCTCCCTGGAAGAGAAAGAAGAATGATCAGATAGAAAGGGAGGTGGATTAATGAAGTACACTATGAGCGATCATGCCAATGTTTTGACGAATTAAATTGAAAGGGACTGGGTTTGGTATGATAAACATAAAATGGAATATTTTTGCTTATAAATATTCTGAAAAGCAATTTGTTTTAATGCTAAAAGATGAGTAATCATGTTTAATCTTTTAAATAGTTTCAATCGTTCTATAATGCAACAGTTTTCACCTCTGCAGCAGTGCTGATTGATTTCCAAGTCCTAAAAAATAATTTCTGGAAAAAAATCCAATTATTCCTCTTCTTAGTTAATGTTTTCTTGAGCACTGTCACATCTTGACATCTCAGTAGACTTGAATTTCTTTGATAGCCTCCCGGCTCAATGGAGGCAGGAGGTGTGTCCCAGCTGTCTTTGCATCCCCAGATACAGAATGGCTTCTGGAACATTGTAGATGCTCAGTAAATTTCTGTTGAGTACACGAATGGAGCACAACTACAGAGATGCCTAGAAAGCTGGTACAGCATGATTAAAGGTATAAAGTCTGGAGTCTATTATTTGTTGGCTGCTTTTTTAGCACGTTATTTAATTTTCTTTCATAGTACACATTTATATAGTATATAATTCAAAATTCATGTAGCTCTACGTTGACCTTTCAGGAGGCACAGAGTGCTGCAAATAAGAAAATTAACAGAATGCATAAATTGATAAACACGATGCATGTCTTACTTTGACACTGTCTTCCATTTTTAACATTATCTCTAATATACTACTTTAAATTCTCTCTTCTAAAACAATAGAAAAGAGTATGAAGATTGTTCCACCAAACTGTTGTAGTTTATTAATACAACTTCTGTTCCAAGTTTGGAGTGCAAATTTTAACACTAGAATTGTAAACTGAACAAAAACATTTAGATGACATCTTACATAAATTAAAGCAATTTAAATACTAATAGCAATCATAAAAACCAAAATCCTAACTAGATATTATGCAAATAAGCAGCTAGTCCAAAAATTTTGTTTAGTAATTTAAAAAGCACCATTTTATGGCAAAAACATAAACAAAAGTTACAACTTCCAAGGAAGATGGATCAACTTGTAAATTACATAATATTGTTAAGGCTTCAAAATGTGGGAGATGGTATTATGATAGCACAATTTTCTCATATAAATGAGACCATTAATGTCACCCTATTTCAAAATAGCACTATGGATGTTTGTATCAAGACAGAATTGTGTAGTTCATGCCAGACCAATGTTCTTGGTGACAAAAACTTAAGAACTTTGATAAATGAAATGCAAAAATTATTTCATTAAAGGCATCAGAGGATCATCAGATAACAAGAACAGGAGTAGCTAAAAATTCAGAGAAAGTGATCCCAATGGATTAAGCGAACATCTTGCAGTTTATTTGTTCTTGTGTGTATTTGACAGTTCTGGGCATGGGTAAGAGACTGTCATTACAGTCATCTTTTTAGGAAGAAACTGCTGTTGAAGGAAAGAGAAACCCACAGAGCATTTGCAAGAATGGCCTCAAAACATGGTCAATTTTTTTTTCTAGACATTTACTGAATTCTGGGGCTGTCTGGTGTGACAGCCTAAAGAGCTTTGCTGAAAATTCCTGAAATATAATGAGAACTACTCATCAGTCTCATTGCAGGAAGGAGAAAAACACAAGAGCTCATGACTCTGCTGGGGGGGAGACAATATTGTTCATGACAGGCTCTGAATTGAAAACTTTGTTGGGGTACACCTTTGAGAGAGTGGTAATTTCAAGTTAGGCTAAAATTACACAAACTGTCACTCAGCCTTGAATTGGATCAATTATGCAGTATTACACTGGGAGGAAAACAAAAAGACATACTAAACAAAAGAATCCCCCTGCAGTGAGACAAGAATCAATAAAATAGACTAAGTGATGACCCAGGTCTTGGAAACACTCAGAGATTACAAATAAATATGAAAATATGTTAAAAACTCTAGCGAAGAATTGGACAACATGCATTAACAGATTTCAGCAGTAGCATTGATACTATGAAATGAGTGAAACTGATAATCTAGAAGTAAATAAAAGTCATGTGGTAAAAGAGATAAGGAGAGTTTTTGAAACATTTACTGGACACAGCTAATGATGTTTCTAATAACATCAGGCTAGACACAGCTAAGAAAGGGATCAGTAAACCTGAAGATAAACCTTAAAGAAATTATCCAAACCAGAAAACAGAGAATAAAGGGGGGAAAAGGTGGAGAACTCACTAATTATAAAACAATATTAAGTAATCAAGCATAGGTATTAATTGAAACTCTAGAAGGAGATGAGAAAGACGGATAAGAAGAAATATTTAAAGATATTATATGTGATAATTTTTAAATATAATAAAAAAATAGAAAACCACAGATAAGTTCAGAGAAACCCTGGTAGCGTTAATATGCAGTGTATTTAAAATATTGAAAACTAATGATAAAGAGAAAATTATAAAGGCAACAAAGAAAAAAGAAAAAAAATTCATAGACTTCATAAGGTACCTAAGCCAACATTTAACCAATTATACATTCATAATTTGATTGCCTCATGTGGACTCATAACCATTAGTTCTTGGAGTTAGATTGGATAGCAGATTTATTGGGCCATTTGTTTCTCATAGAACACTTATTTTTGCTTTTTGAAAGTTTTTCAACTTTTAAGTAAAGGGGGTACATATGCAGTTTTGTTACATGGCAATATTCCAGGATACTGAGGTTTTGGATATGAAGTCCACCACCCAGATAGTGAGCATAGTACTTGATTGGGAGTTTTTCACCCAACCCTGTTTCCTCCCTCCACACTCTAGTAGTTCACAGTGTCTATTGTTCCCATATTTGTGTCCACATGTGCTCAATGTTCAGCTCCCACTTATAAGTGAGAAAACATGGTATTTAGTTTCTGTATATGTACACATATATGTGTGTATACCTTCAATTTATATACATATATGCACATATATATTACACATATATACAAATATATACACTTATCTATGTATATGCATATATATACACATATATATTACACATATATATGTAGTGTATATATGTATGTAGTGTATATATGTAGTGCATATACATAGTGTATATATATGTAGTATATATGTATATACATATATATATGTGTGTGTGTGTGTATAGAGTTACAGGACTGTACATATGTATATATTCCTGTAAGTCAGAAATCATACTACTAGGTATATGCCCACCCAAATGGTCACATATGTGCACTAGAAGACATGCACAGAATTCTTCACAGCAGCATTATTCATAGTGGCCTATAACTAAAACAACTAAATGGTTCATAACTATTACAAGGAATTAATAAATTATGGTAAATGTATTCAATGCAATGTTTTAAGTTAATAAGAAACAGTGACCTCCCACTACCCATGACACTATGGGTATATCCCATCAGCTTAATTCAGCAACTATGTAATGCATGAGTATCAGAGTGCATATGATAATTTCATTCTCTCATGTGCTATAACCCAATGAAAAGTTGTTCTAAAACATAAAATTTGCATAAAATGTGGCTTCAGTGTAATAACTACCTCTTCAGGCATGCGAAGACTTATGCCTGAAGTAGTTCATAACTCATGAACTACTAACTTCTGTGGTCTGTACATTATAGTGCTTGTTAAGATGCAATAAACTTTATTTTATCTTTTTGTCTTAAATTACAAACTTTATGATATACTCTATTCATAAAATAAAAGAACTTTAAATGTTTCACTGCCCTCATGAAATATTATACTGCACACATAAAGAACAGTTTGCTTACAGGAATTTTATTAGTCATCTACTTAGTATGTTTGCAGTTCATTGGATTCTATTTTCTTTAAAATTTTTACGTACTTTTTTTTTTTTTTTTTGAGACGGAGTTTCGCTCGTTACCCAGGCTGGAGTGCAATGGTGCAATGTCAGTTCACTGCAACCTCTGCCTTCCAGGTTCAAGCGATTCTCCTGCCTCAGCTTCTGGATTAGCTGAGATTACAGGCGCCTGCGACCACACCCGGCTAATTTGTGTATTTTTAGTAGAGACAGGTTTTTGCCATATTGGTCATGCTGTTCTCGAACTCCTGACCTCAGGTCATCCACTCACCTTTGCCTCCCAAAGTGTTGTGATTACAGGTTTGAGCCACAGCATCAGTCCTGGGTCCTATTAGTTTTGTTTTGTTTTGGTTTGGATTTTTGTTTGTTTGTTTGTTTGTTTTTTGAGATGGAGTCTCGCTCTGTCGCCAGACTGGAGTGCAGTGGGCCATCTCGGCTCACTGCAGTGGCGTGATCTCGGCTCACTGCAACCTCTGCCTCTTGGGTTCAAGTGATTCTCCTGCCTCAGCCTTCCAAGTAGCTGGGATTACAGGGGCGCACTACCACGCCCAGCTAATTTTTTTAGTAGAGACAGGGTTTCACTGTGTTAGCCATGATGGTCTTGATCCCCTGATCTCGTGATTCGTCCACCTCGGCCTCCCAAAGTGCTGGGATTACAGGCGTAAGCCACCACACCAAGCCAGTGGGTCCTATTAGTTTTAAGGTTGGTATGTACTCTTGAAATTTTTTTATGATACTTTGGTTTTTAAGCCTAAGATTCATCTCTGCCATTAATTTTCTGTTTAATGATATTGCTTCCTACAGTGAATCGTATAATACAGTGGTTAAGAGAAAACAGAAACAGACAGATTGCCTTGGTTCAAACCCCAACTCTGTCAAATACTAGCTTGCGGACCTTAGAAGGATACTATTAGCATCCTTTTGTAGATAGGGAGTGTATGGAGTTCATTCTCATGCTGAGAACAATGTTAGGCATTTAGTAAATGTCAGGTACCGTTGCTGATTACAATGGACTTTAATAATTCACAGAAACAGCAATCATTACGGTGACAATTCATTACTGTGACAATCTTGAAACTTTCAGACATAAATAATTTTTCTTTAGAAGTTGTGGGTGTATATTCTGTAAGAAAGAGGTTGGTTTTTTTTTTTTTTGGTTTTTTTTTGTTGTTGTTGTTGTTTGCTTAATTCATCAACCATAAGGTGCTCACAGATGCCTAATTAGTGGCACGCATCATGAAGGACATGCTTGGTGAGATTTCTGTGAAAATACCACATTCTGCTTGGCAACCTAAACTTTTAAATTCAGTCACCTTCTGGACGATTGGCATTTATTTTTTTGATATCTCATCTGAAAGATCACTCACTTTGGTTTTTGGAAGTTGAATTTTCTATGACTATCTGGATCACTCAAATAAACAGAAATTCCCTATTTTCTTGAAAGACTGATAGCACCACCAGAAATTGTCCTTTGTTTAAATGTCATATTAACTGCTAGGTATTTTTAAGAAACCCTCACCTATACAATTTGTATTTCACAGAGTCGTATTTCATATAATATCATACACACACACACACACACACACACAGATATAAAATATACATATGCATGTACTTTAACAACAAATAAGGAGGCCTAATATATTCAAGCACCATCCAACACTCAGGGAATATAAGTAAGTTTAAGATAGCATAGCTAACCTCCAAATTCCACAGTGTATGTAGGGTAATGATGCTTATGCACTAAAATAACACAAGACAACTTACAATTAAGTATCAAATGAATAAATGACATTTCAAGAACCAGAGAATGAGGCTAGTTTGAATCTGATAGTAGTAAAACTGAGCCTTGGGTTATGTGTAGAACAAGATGAAAAGAAAGGAAGGACTGAATATACTAAATTAAGATAACAATTTAAGCAAAGGATAAAAAAGCGTGGTATACATATAGATACAGTAGAGAAACAAAAATAAAATCGTTTTTGCTGAATATAATGATAGATGGAGATAACATAAAGGCAGTTCAGGACCATATTTGAAATCATCAAACATTAGATAAGGATTTGGAAATTTATTCTGTAGGTAACATAAAGTAATTGAAGATTTATGTGTGGACAGCTCATGGAGGTGGGAAGATTGGTTTGGTAGCATAATTTGGAGTTCATTAGAAGGTAAGTGAAATATAGCACTTAAATCAAATGAAATACTGTCCTAGACAAATGTCTGAACGTAATCATTCACTTTTATTTTCATAAATAAATGTCTTGATGGAAGGGTGATATTACCCAGAGGACCCCAGCAAGATTCGAACTCTGTTCTTAGTCCTCTACCTACTTCGAAAATTCCTAAAGCAAACAATATAAGATTAGAAAATTCAGCCATACATAATCTTCTTTGCTATTATGGTCTGGACTTCAAGTAAAAATTCAGTGATCTAGGCTGGACTCTTCCAAGTTCTTTAGTTTGAATCAGAGGTGGTTTTAGTTCTAAACCCAACAGAGAGGAAAGGCTTGTTCATTGCACACAGCCATGGGGTGAGCATAAGCATCACTGGAGAAAATGTCCTCTCCTCATCATTGGCCCAGACTTCCCAGCCAGAGGCAAAGCTCTCATCAGCATCTGCATGCAAGGAAGCTGATTCTAAGAAAGTGAAAAACGAGCAGAGAGCTGGAGATAACTATTCTTTCTCCCAAGTAGGAAGTCTTCTCATTTTAACCTAAAAAGTACTGTCAAATTTGCCAACCCAGAAATTTTCATTTTTCTTGGAAAACCATTGGCAATCAATGAATACACACATTAGAGACAGGAAGAACTTCAGAGGGTGTGATGTGATACAGTCTGTCTTACCATTTATGGGATGCTTTGCATTTGAAGACTAGTTCCATCCACTTTGATTTGCTTTCTATGGCTCTCATGAAACACACACAGTTTATGTGGTAAATTACTGACAGCATTTTCCTGCTGGGAGTCCGCCTTAGGATTCGAGTGAAGAACTTGTAAGAGTGGTGGTCTTTTCTTGAGAAATATGGCCCTGCAAGCTGTTTCTTTTTGTCTTTAACATGTTTTTCACCCTGTCTCTTGGGAAACCTGGGTCTTCTTCTTATTGGATTTTCTTTTCCTCCCATGGGAGTATATAAAATCTGTATTAAATGAAACAAATCCCTGCTTTCATGGGCTGCTTTGCAAGTTTGTACATGTGATTTTTCCCTGCTTGAAGAATTCAGTACAAATTTATGAATAATGAAGGAACGGTAATAAAGGGCATAAATAAGAGATTGGAGCCTGAAACTAAATAGCCTTAGGTTTGAATCACTTCTGCCACTGACTGTGTAACTTTCAGAAAATTAATTAGCCTTTTTAAGTCTGCTTCCTCATCTGTAAAATGTGGCCACTACATAATAACTCCCTAATGGGCCTGTGGTAAACTCCACAGGGCAGTCATTTTTGTCTCTTATTAACTCATTAATCCCTAGGAGCTATGTTGATGCAGACTCAAAAAAAATTAATCATAAAAAATGCTTAACATAATGCCTGTGAAATGAAAATTACATGATAATTATTATATCTATTGCTAGTTTATTATTATTTATGAACAATAGCAGCAAAATAACTCACTTTTTAAAATGTGACTAGAATTTTGCTAGCTTTTTACTAGAATAATGTCAGCTTGTTTCAGATTAATCAGAGATCTATGATTTAACATAGAGCCTTCCTATTTTACTAAAAAACTATTTCAATCCATAATATGCATTGCATTTCAATAAATTCTATAGAATGATCAAAATAGAGCTTTTTTCTATAAAGAAGAAAATTTTTTAATCTATAAAGATTTTTTTTTAATTTAATATCATTACATTCTTATAATAATTCTTATGTCTTTAAGTATCTTCTAACACACGTTTAATAAATCTTCTGGTGTTATCTGTTCTTTAAACGTTGAAATGAATTGGCCTGGTGCGGTAGCTCACACCTGTAATCCCAGCACTTTTGGAGGACAAGGCAGGCGAATCACTTGAAGTTAGGAGTTCGAGGCCAACATGGTGAAACCTTGTTTCTACTAAAAATACAAAAATTCACTGGGTATGGTGGCAGGTGCCTGTCATCCCAGCTACTCAGGAGGCTGAGGCAGATAATTGCTTGAACACATGACCCAAGGAGGCAGGGGTTGCAGTGAGTTCAGATCATGTCACTGCACTCCAGCCTGGAAGACAGAGCAAGACTCTGTCTCAAAAAAAAAAAGTTGAAAACAATTTTTCTATAGAATTATCTTTTTTCTTATCAATATCTTTTTTTCTTTATTGGTAGTCATCATTTGATACTCTCAATTTATTCTAAAGTTATTGGTCTATTTGAATTTTCCAAGTCTTCTTATTTGAATGTTGAAAGTTTAATTCCTAGAGAAGGCAAAAATGAACAAAATAGGATTATATCTGAAAACAATTCACAATTTGTTATTATTTTAATAATCTTTTAAATTATTGCTTTTTAAATGGATTATTTTTGTTGGAAAACCAATGGCAATTAATTGTTGCATTAAGTTGTAGGAAGGGCTTCAGTGGCTGTAATGTGATATAGTCTGTATACAGCCTATGGGATGTTTTGCATTTGAACATTAATTTCATCCACTTTGGTTTGGTTTCTATGAATCTCATGAAGCAATCACACTTTATGTGGTATATTACCTTAATTTTATACCTTATGAATATTTTCGATATTTACAGATCTAGTGAAAATAATTTCTTCCTCAAAATTTGCTTGGCACCAAAACAAACAGTATTTTGTGGCCTATTTTTGACATATATATTTCAAGTGAGGTATTTATGTCAGCAAATATTGATTAATTACAAGGTACAAGAAAAACAATAAATCGGAAAACAAAAAAGTGAAATGACTCTGTTACAGATCTTACATTTTAATCAATAATGTACTTCCGCAGAGGCTATACTGCAAGGTACAAAGCGATGTATGTTACAAAACAAATTTTCACAAAATTAATTTGTAATGTTTACCATATCATTGAAAAGGTGGAGAAAACAGAAGAGAAAATGTTTGAGGAAATCATGAGAACACGAAAGTTCAGTCCCAGTAGGACGGCATGAAAAGAATGTATACCGTCAGTTTTTTATTTGAGGGGCAGGTGTGAGGGAAGCAGTATTGTAGCGTATGGTCACCAAGAGAATTGTGACATCTAGGATTTTAGGATTCTGTTGAGAATGACAAAAGCATTAAGCGGAATTTAGACTATAGAGGGAATTTGAGATTTCTTCATGTAAAGATAATGCGGTTTAATGTATAATTGGTTCTATGGAGGATTAATTAAGTTGGAATGCAGAGAGAGCTATTAACAGCTTCCTTGTTTTAGAATTCAGGCAAAACAACACCAAAAGCAGATTCTCCGCTTAAATGATTTAGAACTAAAGTGAGTTCAGCAATACTGACTGAATCGATTGATACAATTTAACCACTGAATGAAGCATGGTAGGGTGAGATTAACTATTTTGCAATTAATAGTGGTTGACAATTAGAGATGGGGGTGTTAACTACAGCCAATAACAACAACAACAAAAGTTTTTCCTGACCTCTAAGTAGGATTGTATGAAAAATACCGTTACCCTGAAACGTTAGGCATTTTAAGAGAAAGAAGCATATACAGAAAAAGTTAAATGAATATGTTACATATTATTTAAACAGAAAGCAAGCAAACTTATAAAAGAATACTTAACACTTGGAATACAATATAGGTTTACAAGTGTGGCTCCTTATGCTCTCTCTGAAGAGCAGGAAAGAACGAGAACCTGCAGCTGTACCCAGGAATTGACCTTTAATAAGTGTTTATTTTGTTCTCACATGTAGAACCTAATGAACTATTGCACGAGCATTATGAGACACAAAATTCTGACACCCACCTTCCTTCTGCTCCATGGCCAAAGAAATATCAAAGTGTTTTTGTTTAATTGGTTAACTAAGCATTCTGGAATTCTGAAAGCATTTGGAAACTTTTTGCTTTGGTATTTTGCTATCCAATGAAAAGAATCCTTTCTTCCAAAAGTATTACTAAACCTTTAGATTAGCTTTTTAAAATCAGATGGGTTACATTAAATCTTCATATATATATATATATATATATATATATATATATAAAAGTCACTGGAAAATTGATAAATGTAGCCAATAAGTTGTTGGATTTGTCTAGATAATGCCTTTGGAGTGTTTTATGAGACAGTTTTACTATGGAGTGAATTGTTTAAATTGATTATCAATGTTGCTATTTTTAGCAGCAGTTATCAGAGTGAGTCCTGGGGATTCCTCAGAGAGTCCTCCTGACATACTTACAGGAGGTTCATGAGCTGAGAGTCATTTTTATAATGATTGTTTAGTTTGTTTGGGACAATGTAACTATTTTCTTATAAAATATATTATTTATATTCACATGTAATTTTAATACTTTTTAAATAAATTAATAACAATGTATTCAAAATTGCAGAGCTGGTAAGGGCAGAGTCAGGATATGAATCCAGCCTGTGTTCACTTTTTATGCACAGATATCTGCTCTTCTCTAAAGAGAAAGGAAATCTGGTGCAAAGGCTTATAAATTCCCCCATTTTATTTTTCAGAAGACATTAGTTACAAATCATTCTGCACTTCAGTTTACTCCTCTTGGAAACAGTGACATTAACTTAACTTAAAGATTATTATTAGTATAAAATGACTTAAGTGCTATAAAATCTTACGATAGTTCTTGGCACAAATTTTCTTATTGGAGTTTGCTCTTATTAGTATTTTTGTGGTTGTAATTACTTTTGTCTCTCAAAGAATTAATTTGTTTATCTATTTACTTGTTGCTAATATGCTTCCTTTTCGATGGGAAGTGATTATTACAATTTAATTGAACTCAATCATCTAATATTTTAATAAATATTAGAAAGACTCAGTTATCTAGGTATGCTATTCATGTAATAAAAAATGATGTTAGTTGGAAAAATCTAAATATTGGTTGCCTATAAAAGGCAAAGTAACAAACCAGTCCCTGAAAGTTGATAAAAAATTATATCACCATTTAGTAGATGTCCAATCCATGCTTGTTTATAAATAAACAAAATATAATCACATTCTCAAAGGAGCTGAATATCCATGCTGGACTGTGTTTACCTCCACAGTCACCTTCCCTGTGGCCATTCCTGCCACAATCACCTTTGCAGGCCTAGAGACTCTGGTCTCACCTGCACTGTGTATCTCTTGGTTCCACCCTGGATCTCCTTGGCTCCCACCATGCATTGGTGAGATGTCTGGGAGAGCATCTTCAGCCCCACAGCAGGAGTGGGGAATTTCACACCACTGGGCTGATGCATAAGGTGCCTGGCAACTCGGAGCCCACTGCCTGCTGGTCCACAAAGTAGGCTACTAGGCTGGGCTGTCTCTCCTTCCAGACTCCATATTTCCCCATCTCCTGATAATATACCTGCCTACAAGTCTTCATCTCAGGTTTTATATTTTGGAAAGACCAAGCTTAGATGGTGTCAAATACAGAAACTATACATGTATTAAAACACCTCAAAGAGTAAAAAAACATAAGGAATTTCTTGAAGGCTAACTCCAGAAAACCAAACCAGGGTCCAAAAGGATGAGTAGTCTTGGGTGCAAAGTCCAGTCTGCAATGATTCTCAAGCTAGCTTCCATTACATACGGCAATGACCCAAAGAGGGACAGGCAGCGATGGATGAAAAGGAAGGGAAGAAAGTGGCCCAGTAGTTTTGCATCTGCCATGTGGTATCGAAGTCTCCATTATTCCTGGGGTCCTCATAAAACTGGAGCAGCTGCATTTATCACTGTTCAATGGGGCAGAGGTAGGCTTCCAACACTTTAACTTTGCATATTTATGGAATTTATTTTTGCTGTTTTAAGTTAATTTAAAATATTTAATAATAAACGATTTTAACCTCATACAAAATATATGAAAAAAGGGGAATAAAGAGCAGCAGGAAGCTTTTGAGTGAATATAAATGTCCGCTATCCTTGTTGTGGCAGTGACAGAACAGGTGTATTCATATTTGTCAAAGCTCATCAAGCTGTATTGTTAAATAAATGCAGTTATATCAATTAACCCTTAATAATACTGTTTAGGAAAAGATTCAAATGGGACTGTCTCAAAAAATAAAAAGATATGTGAAGTTACCAGGTATCTCCACATAATAAATATTAATATTTTCACATTTTCCATATTTGCTTTAAACATTATTTTTAATGAATTGAAATATTGGCCTTGAAAAGGGAATTTGTCAGTGAATTATAAACAGCTACACACATCGCTAAAGCTCCATATCCCCCAATTTTTCTTTCCTCCGTCTTCCACAGTGGTAAACCACTCCTAAAGCTGCGACTTGTTATCCCAGCATACATATATTGTAATGTTACTACATTTTAATGTATCTATAAAAACACGTGGCATTTTTAACCAATTACGTGGATTATACATTTGCTTACTTACTCATTCATTTATTCAGCATACATGGTACTCTGCACTTCCTCTATACAGGCATTATTCTAAGCAACTGGTATACATCAATAAACAAATAAAAAAATTCTACTCTTCCCAAACTTGGCTATCAAAGGAATATAACGTATTATAATGTAGGTTTGCCGATATTCACATAACTTGGAACCTTATACAGTGAAAAGAGCCAACTGTTTTATGACCCGCACTGAAGCAGGCTGTGAAGTGGCAGCCACAGCAAGAGATGAAAGTTTGCCTGCTGGCAACACTGAGATTAAGCGTGTTGCCTGTTCATCTAAACCCATTGTTTCAATTACCCACTAGGAACTAGCCTGAATTTGAAAGAGGGTGATACCACAGAGCACGGAAGCTAAATGAAAGACACCTATGCGATTAGATCTAATATGATCTTTTGTTGATTATTTGAATCATTTTTGATACTTGAAACAGACTGAAACCAATTAGACCCACAGCTTGCTAGATTCTCTTAGCCTTCAGCACTGCCAAAACAACCCTAAACCTGGTTTGCCAATGTCCATGACACTTAATCCCCTAAAATAATCACCATGTCCCCAAGAGGACAGGCTTAAAGGCGATATCCTATGTGGCCAAGGAAAGTGATAGGCAAAGAAGGATCCCCTGGAATAGACAGCCAGAGCCACAGGCAGAAACCACAGGGGGTTTTGCTGAACAGCACAGTTAGGCCAAAGCACAGAGACTCCCTGCAATGCCAGCAAGGAGTCTTCCCCATATCAGTCCAGCGAGGTGTCACAGCAGCCATGGAGAAGGGAGTGATGCTTGTTTTCCACGTTCCACCTTCTAGCAGTGCATCATATTCACATAGCCCAGCTTTTCTGCCACTGTCAGTTCGGAGATGAGTATTACTGTTTTTTTAGATTATGGTTTGCCAGACAAAGAGAAAACGTATTTGTGCTTGAGGAAGAAGATTGCATATCACCCAGGGCAAACATTTCAGCTGAGACATAAGATACTAGAAGAGTAGTCATGAAAATACTTCAGGAAAAGGGAGGCCAGCAACAGCACCTGCTGAATCTTAGAAGAAATATGCTGTTTGCGTGTTGGTCTCAGGGGAAGAAATATGCTGTTTGCGTGTCGGTCTCAGGGGAAGAAATACACTTCTGTGTGTTAATCTTAGAGGAAGAAGTATGCTTTTTGTATGTTTCTTTTCTTTTTTTCTTCTATTTTTAGGAATGAAAAACTATCTAGAGCACAGGGAACGAAGAGCGGAGAATGAAATTGTGACACCACAGTAGGGATCTGCTGCTCCAAGAAACTTAGGTTCTGTTTGTGTGAAGGAAAATCACACACACAATAATTGCAATAGAACGTGTACTTGGTGCCATACAAGGAGTGGTTTTTAATGGGCAGGAAGGAAAGCAAAGAGAGACCCTTGCAAAGGTGTGGAATGGGTCAGTGAGAAAGATTATGGTAGTTTTACCTACAGTTGCTGGTACTGAATGAAGATGGAGAGAAAGGGAGTAAAATTTGTTACTCAAATGGGGATGAGAGATGTAGGAAAAAATCTAGATTCTCAGGTTTAGGAGTTGAGCAGAGTGTGGCTACTGCTAATTCAAATTCACACACACAGGTGTGTAAGGATTAGGAGGGGTGGAACTGAGATAATTGTGTTTGGGATAGATTAAATTAAGATTCTTTTTAAACACTACAGTGGAAATGCCAAGTTGGTATTTGGGAAATGTTTAGCACATCATCACATACTCTTTAAAGCCACACAAGGCAATACTATTGCTTAAATAAAAATGTTTGTAGAAAAGAGGAGAAATCTGAGAATAAAATTTGGGAGATTCTAGGATTTAGAGTTTGGGAAGATTGGTTTGGTAAATGTCTTCTAAGAGACTAAAAGGAGTATAAGGAAAAAATTCAAAAAGAAGGCAAGTACAGCAAAATGTAACCTTTCAGAAGACAAGATCTTTTCAAGTAAGAGATGCTACTGAGCTTCTGAGAAACAAGAGTACTAACAAAAGGCAGTGATATGAGTAGCAGAAAGATAATTGAACTTGATGACAGGGTTTCTGTAAAATGCAAAGTTCAGCAACTGCATCAGAAATGAATGAAGAGAGAATTTTAAAAAAGAAATGGGCACAGTCTGTGTGGACAAATTGTTATTTAGGGGAAAAGGGAAATAGGTTGATTGTGAAAAGAGACGGGGGTCAAGGATACTTTTAATGTAGTAGAAGGTGGAGCGTGTTTTACATACTGATAGCAGTGCTCTAGGAGAAGAAGAATAATGGAGGAAGCAAAGTTTTTAAGAAAGTGACATCACATAGAATTGAGATATGAAAAGGAGTGTGTTGCTTAAGATGAGGGCAGGGACCCTTCTATTGTATCTGGCAAGACACAGAGGCTGGAAGATGGGCACTCTTCTGTCCTTGAAACACACAGATTTTAGATGACTTTCAAGTCATTCTTTCATCCAGTTTAAAATTCTTTTTCTTTTGTTAATAAATGCACACATTTATTACCAAAAAATTGTGTGTGTGTGCATTTATATTTGTTAAATGCCCATGCACACACACACACATACATTAATATTCATTGCAACAAAGCTTTTGATTGATCTCCTCCTTGTTTTATAATTGGCTTGGCCACAATTGATTGATTATTTTTATTACAAAGGTTTGTACAGATCTCTCCAGGGGAAGCATACCAGAAAGTCAGGAAAGTGAAAAATGTCTGGGCATGCTCTGGGTGATACTATGCAGTATGTGCAGAAGACATTTAAAAGAAAGGTCCCTTAAGTCACCTAAAATATATTGTAACATTTTAAGTATTTTTATTTCAGGTTTACATGTTTTAATTGAAGTTAAATTTAAGTTAATTAATTAACAGACCTTTTAGTGCAGGTGGATTGATGTTTTACATTTTACTTGTGTAATATTATACAGTTTTTAGATGACAGATGCTAAGCAAGAGCTTGAGCATCAAAACCCTTCTATTGTGATCAGCTGACGATTAGGGAAGGCCTTCTGTTTAGGTTCTATATAAATGGACCAAAGAACAGCAGCTAGACTTGACTGTCCCAATTTGCAGATTCCAAAGCCCCCATACCAACTAAAAACTCCATTTGCTTTTCCAGTTTGGGGTTATCTGAGTTCTTGAATAGCTGCTTAAATCTCCGGAAGCCTCATTGGCAAATGCGCACTTAATCACTGAGTCAAATAATTAGTATGAATATTAAAATCAGTGATTCTGTCCTTTAAAAAAATAATTGAAAATGTAAATAAAGAAACCCAACTATCAGGCTGTATTCTTCCTGAATGTCTGGTGCACTAAAGGATCCATTTCCTGCTGTATGATCAGATGTGTGGGAGAGAGGCAAACAGCAAGCGAGAACAATGCAAACCTTAAAACAGAAACAAATCCAGTGCCCGATATTAATAGAAAGAATCATTTAACAACATCAGACTGCTCACCAAACCCTTTTCGTAGTAGTTTCAAGAATCAAAACAAGTTATAAAATGTAGACTGAATAGAAGCAAATCCAAGACGTGGTACTACGAATTATGTAGGTGCATCTGGGGTGCTGTACCCACCTGTCAGCTGTTGTTTCTGTGCATTTTATGTATGCGTTTCTTGAAAGATTTGCAAGAAGAGTGCAGTACAGTTTTATCTGCATATGTTCTCATTAAGGACAGAAGTTTGAAATTTTAGTTAGCCTAAATCATATTTACAAATCTGAATAATCAAATAAATGTGTGGCCTTGTGAAAAGTTTACAATATTAGGGTTTGATAGTAGAATACATTCTTCATGTAGAAACATTAAGTGTTTATATGGAGATACTGTAAAACTAGCATCAGCATGGAGGAAAGTTGTAAAGAACATCAAATTCTTTGTAAGCACTTACGTATTTAACCACTGATGCAAGTTCTATCCAGCTGTTTGCTGGCCCTCCAAATATGTCCACATCCTAATCTCTGGAATCTGGAATGGATTAGCCTATATGGCAATAAGGACATAGCAGAACTGATTAATTATCTTGAGCTGAGGGATTATCCTGGAATATGTGTGTGAATCTGGTATAATCACAAGGGTCTTTATGAAATGGAGGCAGTAAGGTGAAGAGTCAGCAATGGATATGTGATGATGTTGTGCTGACTGAAAACAGAGGAAGGGGCCTGGCGCGGTCGCTCACGCCTGTAATCCCAGCAGTTTGGGAGGGCGAGGCGGGTAGATCATCTGAGGTCAGGAGTTGGAGACCAGCCTGGCTAACATGGTGAAACCCCATTTCTACTAAAAATATAAAAACTTAACCAGGCATGGTGGTAGGCACCTGTAATCCCAGCTACTCGGGAGGCTGAAGCAGGAGAATTGCTTGAACCCGGGAGGCGGAGGTTGCAGTGAGCTGAGATGGAGCCATTGCACTCCAGGTTGGGCAACAAAAGCAAAACTCCATCTCAAGAAAAAAAAGGGGGAGGGAAGAAAATAAAAGAAAATGGAGGAAGGGACCATCAGGTGAGGAACGCAGGTGGCCCCTGGAAGCCGGCAAAGTGAAGGAATCAGACGCTTCCCTAGAGTCTCCAGAATGACCCAGCCAGGCTTACACCTTAGCTTTAACCTGGTGAGGTTGATTTTGGATTTCTGATAGCCAGAACTCTAAATTGGGTTGTTTTACACCTCTAAATTTGTGGTAATTTGTTGCAGCAGCAATAGGAAATTAATAAAGTGACCATGATGAAGTCCCCACCACAATTATCATAATCCAGCTTCTCAGACTTGTCCCCAGAAGGATGCTGATTATGTTTCTCTGTGATTTTCTACCATAGAAGATAAAACTGGACTCATTATGAACTTTTGCATTCAGAGATTATTAGGGAAGTCTTTCAAAAACTGTGGCAGATATTATTTTTGAAAAAAATATGAATTCTCAGTTTCTTTAATGAGACAATTATATTGCTCATATTTATAAAAACAATACCACTTTTGAACCTAAAATTCTTTACCTTTTTTATTATCACGGTGAGACCCATAAGGGTGCTATGTGCTACCTCCAACCCAGGCCGTCTCTGGAAAAGGGGGAGGAGGAGGGACCACAGAATTCCAAGATATTGTGTACATTTGAGTGTATGAAGGACTGCTCTTCCTCCTTTGCTGTACCTTAAGCTGAACAAGTAACAAAAACTCATTCATTTATGCAAAGGAGGGACAAAAACATGTCACATCACAAACTTTTATGTGATAATTAATGTTACTATGATTGCCACGTTCTTCAGTGCTGACAAGCATACTAATAACATTTTAATAAACTAATGATATTTATTATAAAAAGTTATTTAAGATATTTCAGAGACTAGTAAATTTGATTCTAAGTAATACTCAAATCATATTTTTATAAGAACCATCAAATTATTATGTGGTATTATGAAAATGCCAGGGAGAGAAATCTTATTTTATACATCTCTTGTCTTTCCGGATTAAAAAAGGTAAGAAAGATAATGACATCGGCAATAGACTCTGCATTCCTTCCCCATTCTAAAATAAAGTGTTCTTTCTGTTTTAAACACACTTCCTGTGTGAAAGATTGGTTCGTGTGCATAACACAGTTTTTTCACTGTTCATGCTTGAGAAGACTGTGCAAAGAAAGACAAAGTGTCAAAATATTCTTCCTAAAAATAGTGCTAGAAGGGGAACAAATTATTTCTGAGATTATATCAGGGATGTGTTTCTCCAGAATAAATATATCAAATGTATAAGTATATACATTGAAAATTATATATATATACACACACACACACACACACACACACACATAAATGGGGAACAAGTCAAAAGTCTCAGGCAGAGCTTCTGATAAGCTTGGAAAATTAACCTGAGATAAATTCCATGTTTTCAACATTTAATATAATAAATTGTTAGTGGTTATGAGAGTCTTTGAGGATGACTTTCAATACCAAAAAGTAAAGGTATGTATAAAAATTACATATATTTAAAATATTAATATATGATATTCAAAGGAAGAATGTCAGGGATTCGGTTACATTTATAAAGTGAGGCAGGGATATTTTGAATTACCAAGAACTCTCCCTTTCCACATATGCTTTGCTGCTCTAGGTCACCCAGGATGTGGCTGACAACACTTGCAATATATTCTGCCTTGGAAAAGGGATGTCAGGGGACAAATTCTTGGTCTTTAAAGGCATTATAGCAAAAAAAAATTTGCCATGAGTAATATGGATTTGAAAGGAAGTTTGATTAGTCCAAAGTCAAAGCCATGTTTTTCTTCAGACTGGGAAAGCTACTGTAAGTGCACAGGACACAGTGGGCATAGAACACATTGGGACCCTTGAGGGTGCTGTGTGCTACTAGTGAACCCAGGCCATTTCTGGAAAAGGAGGAGGAGGATGGACCACAGAATTCCCAGTTATTATGGATATCTGAGTCTATAAAGGATAACTATTCTCCTGTATTAGGTACAGCCTGGGAAATGTCAATGGTTTTGTTTGCTGTTGAAGCAGAAGAAAAGGGCACTTGGGCAAACTGAAGTATTACAATTGGCACCAGCCCAGTCACTTAGACAGGCCCAACCTGGGACTGTCAGGGCCATCTTTTCTTGTCTGCTGTGGCGTGGATGCAGTACAGTCAGCCTGGAGAGATCTCACAGATGAGAAGAGGAGGCGGCAGATCTGCAGGCAAAGCTGCAGAGGCCTCCACTTAGTGTTAAGAACAAACACACCTATGGTTTTAGTCTAGGAGAGAGGTGAAAAAGTCATTTTCATGAAAGAACAGCCTGGCTACTTTGACTTTATGAAGTATTTTTTTAACTGTAAAACTCTTACAATACTGCTAATCTTGCATATTTTTTAAAGGACAGCTAAAATTGTTTTAAACTTACAGAATTCCTTGTGAATTACAATGGGCAGAAAATTATGTTGTAAAGAAACTCTGCTGCTGAAAGGGAGATATAATTTCATCAGGCTCAGCAGACATCAGTGCTACAATTGGAATCTTTATAGACAAAGATGGACTAGAGAAGTTGGATGAGTTCCTAGAATAAATTGAAGAAAGACTTCTCATCTCAAAATCAAACTTAAGAAGGCAAAGAAAATATAGAGCTGTTTAGTCCAGATAAGGACTAGAAGTACATTTTTAAGTTATTCAATACCATTTCTGATTTGTACATAATGATCTTAGCACTATCGAGAATATTTGAGAGAATTAAAAAACTAGTTTAAGTTAGAGGATAAAGACTTTACAGAAAATACATTTCATTAAACATTAGAAAGGGTTTTAAAAGTGGTTTTTGGTGGAGAGTGGTGGCTCATGGCTGTAATCCCAGCACTTTGGAAGGCTGAGATGGGTGCATCACCTGAGACTACAAGTTCGAGACCAGCCTGGCTGACATGGTGAAACCCCGTCTCTACTAAAAATAAAAAAATTAGTCGGGTGTCGGGGGCGCACATCTGTAATCCCAGCTACTCGGGAGACTGAGGCAGGAAAATCGCTTGATCATGGGAAGCGGAGGTTGCAGGGAGCCAAGATTGCACCACTGCACTCCAGCCTGGGTGACAGAGTGAGATTCTGTCTTTTTTTAACAAAAAAAAAACAAACAAAAATAAGTATTTTTTTGGAGGGCATCTTTAGAAACATTGAATTTATGCACGGGATAATTAAAAGCATACTATATATGACTGGATCAAATAGAAAGATAATATATTCCTTATTTTTACCAAAACATTTTTACACAAACCAAAATTTTTAGTGGCTGATCAATTACACAAATTAAAAATCATATGTATGCATTATATATGTTTGTACAAATATCCTATATATATACATAGTAATATGTATATATGTATTTTTTATGTATGTGTTTGTGTGTATGTGCATGTAGAAAATACCAGACTATAACTGTTTTCAGACACTTAGAAATTGTTTTCTAAAGAAATGAACCCACACAGACACTGAACATTTAACCAGCCTCTGTCAACATAATTATCTCATTTTGATTAAAGCCTAAGGCTGAGTTTACCCACAGAAATGATCCAGTCCTGTGATTCTCCCTCAGACCCAGCAGCCAGAAAACCACACTTGACACTTACAGAAAAATGAAAATGTTTGCTCTTTTTTTTTTTTTTTTTTTTTTTTGAGACACTGTCTCATTCTGTTGCCCAAGCTGAATGTAGTGGTACGATCATGGCTAACTACACTCTCAACCTCCTAGGCTCAAGCAATTCTCCTTCCTCAGCCTCATGAGTAGCTTAGTACAGGTATACACTACCATACTCAGCTAATTTTTGAGTTTTTGTAGAGACAGGGATCTCACTATATTTCCCAGGCTGACCCTGAGCTCCTGAACTCAATCAGTCTTCCCACCTCAGCCTCTCAAAAGGCTGGGATTACAGCCATGAGCCACCATGCCCAGCCCTGACTCCAACTTTCAGAGTTTATATTTCCAGAGAGGTATCATCATGGAGCAAGGGGTTTTCTGTTTCTTGGAAAGTCTTTCATAGCTGCCCAAAGAACTAAAACAATGGCTTCTGAGAGAGAAAAAATAAAATAAAAGAAGCAAACCTGAAGGCTAAACGTTGGAAAGTTGTAGAAAAGCACTTGTGGCCTGGCGCGGTGGCTCATGCCTGTAATCCCAGCACTTTGGGAGGCCCAGGCGGGCAGATCACAAGGTCAAGAGATCAAGACCATCCTTGCCAACATGGTGAAATCCCGTCTCTACTCCAAAAATACAAAAATTAGCCAGGCAAGGTGGCAGGTGCCTGTAATCCCAGTTACTCAGGAGACAGAGGCAGGAGAATCTCTGGAACCTGAAAGGTGGAGGTTGCAGTGAGCGGAGATCGCACCACTGCACTCCAGGCTGGGTGATAGAGCGAGATTCTGTCTCAAAAAAAAAAAAGAAAAGAAAGGAAAGTACTTGTAAGCAATTGAGGGCACAGGGCAGAGGGGTGGGCCTATTAAGTAGATTGTAACCACGTCTTTCTTGAGATGAATGAAGTTACCCTGTTCTTAAATGTCATCAACATTCTGACAACTTTGAGATGTGTGATTCAGCAACCTTGCTTCTTGGAAATCCAGATGAGTACATCCAACTGAAAACTCAAATTCTTCACTTGGATATCACAGTCAATTTCAAAGTTGGCATGTCATAAACTCACTCTTCTCCTGCCATGCCTACGACCACTATATGTTTTGCGGTAACCCTCCTATCCCCAACTTGTTGTTGTTTTTGAAATGCCGTCCATTTTTCTTTAAAATGTATATGGAAGTTTGCAACTTCTCACTGCCTGTACAACTATTACGTTCATTTAGGTCAGTGGTTCTCAAATTTTTGGCCCCGTGACCCACTTCCCTTTATAGGTTTAAACATCATAGTATTAGCAGTCCTGCAGAGCTTTACATTTATTGATATTTACCAGTTCAGGAAACAAACTGAAAAACTTTTAAAATATGTGTATAAAATATGTATTTTAAATTCATTTGAATAACATTAAATTCTGTGCATGTTAATATATGTAGTTTTATAAACAACTGTAAGTTATAATTTTTTAAAGTAATATTGTTTTACATTTTTGAAATCTTCTTTAATATCTGGCTTATAAAAGACATTGGATTCTCACATTTGTTTCTGCATTACACATTTTTGCAGTGTATTATTTTGGTTGAATTATGCAGAGAAAATCTGGCCTTACAGAAAAAGGTAGCTAAAAAAAGAGTATTTAACGAGCTTTTTCAGATAAATATGGATTATTTGTATTTGCTACTATACAAAAACTTGTCAAATGGCAGTTTCTTAAAGAGTAATTGCAATGTGAAATACATAATTATGTCAAAGAACTTATCTTTATGCTAAAATCCATTGATACATCTTATACTTTGAAAGAATCTTTTACTCATACATACAAAGCATTATAACCATATGAATAGGTCATTTTGGAAAACACTGGTCTACTGAATTACACAGACCTTTCAAGTGTTGCCAATTTTAATCACATAATATTAAATAAATGTGCTCATTAATATTGTCACAAATCTCATGTGAAAGTTCTTTAAGAAATGGAAGCTATTTATTTTACCATGACAAATATAAGTTTTTCAAAATTGTATTTCTTTAAAGTCATATATATGTATTTATATATAATATATATGTATGTATATATGATACATATATCATATGCATAGATGACGAACACTTGAGAGTCTTACTTTTTTTTCAGACATATCTGACAAACGCATAAGCCTGAGAAACTATTGTTTTTCTATGGATACTTTTCTAACTGAAAATACTATCGAGTGAAAAAAGCAACTAGTTAAACTTGAAACTCAACCACAGATGCGCTTTTTCTGGGGACAACCATTGGGTTTCAGGATGTAACAGAGGGATTTATATACTCTCAGATTCATTACACAGAATATTAAATAGATGTATACTCAGGACACTGGATTAATAACATTAAACATATCTTACTGCTTAGAAAGTTCATAACTAAGTAAAACTGGCAATAGTTTTAACTGGGAGCTTGTGGCAGTGAGGAGTTCCATGACTACTCATGCAATTTGTTTCTGCTGCCTTGATTTATGCTAAAGCTCCAGGAATATCACCCACCATCAGTTTTTCACCATTAGTGCAAAAGTCAACGACGTTGTGTCAAAAAAAAAAAAAAAAAAGGAAAAACAAAAAGGAAGTAGGTGGGCTACAGGGGAACAGAAAATTACAGAAGGGGGATGAGTGGAGAGTCTCTGAATATGGTTTGACAATGTAGTTTGGGACAGTGTACATTTTTGCAGTTTGGCAATATTGCATTTTCTTAAGGGAAGACTTAGCATAGGGGCTCAGGGACTTGGAGTCAGCTTTGGGACATGTGCCAGTGCAGGTGGAGGTCAGGCTAAAGTTTGGTCACAGTGTTTTTGCAAGTCTTTTGTGTCTTGTGGCAGTTCAGCATTCACAGTTGCTCCAAGATCAATCATATAACTCAAAAAAAGGTTTTTATCATTTTCAGTACTTCCACACTAATTATGATTATCACCAAGAGTTCATGACTGTTTTTGATGATGTGTTGTTGTTGATACCAGATATTCATCTAGCAAAAGAAAGCTCTATTCGTATCTGTAGATCCAACCGTTTGAATGTTAAATGTGTTATTTTGAAAACAAAATATTAATTTATCCTGCATGTTTACAGCTAAAGCTATAATTTGGTGAGTTATTGTGTCAGTGAAAATGTCACCTCCTTGATTTATTTTACTGCCATTTCTTTCTACAAGTATTCAGCAATGTCAATTGTACACGATTTTGATGCTCACCATGCTATTGTGTGTGCTTTCACAATCAATGGAATATGACAATGTTCCCAGCAAGAGGCATCAGTTTTCTTTTTATTTGTGCATTGGAAAAATGTACCAGATAATTATTGGTTTTTAAAGAGTTGATCACATCTACGATAATTATTCAATCAATTTTTACAACTCTAAATTATTAGTTTCAAAATGATCCTACCATAACAAGTACCATGGTATTATTTTTCCTGTTGCTAAAATGATAAGTCGTTAACATATATACAGTCAAGGGAATGATGACAATTTGCATTATTTAATTATTATTTGTAGTTTTAGCCAATTGCTTTGGAAAGGATTTCCTATGCTATGGGCCAGAGAATTTTCTCATATATTAGGTTCATTTTTTTTTCAGCATCTTAAGAAATAAATAGTGAGCTAGGGTTGAAAAATGAGTCTCTTGTTTTCCATTTTTAAAATTTAAAATAGATATGGTCCTTTAGTTTAAAAATATTAAATTTGAAAATAATCTGTTAAGCAAAATTCAAAAATTTAGAAAAGTTCTAAAATGTTTAAATAAAATCACAGAGTGTACTTCTTGCTTTTCGGTATGGCAGCAAATAAATTTTGGGGATTTCTGACTAATGATTTCTTGAATAATAATGTGATCACAAAGATTTTTACAGGTGTAACCAAAGATGACTGAAAACAGCACAGTTTAAATACTTAAAAATAGGGTAAATAATCTCTGAAAACATACATATGACAACCTACTCCGATTTAGAAAATTCTGGAAAACACCAGAATAGATGAGCAAACATTGCATTAGCCATCAGATCAACTAAACTATCAGGTCATGTTGCATTTAGAAAATTCCACGGTACATGTATGTATAAGAGTTAGAAACTAAAAGGCTTAGAACTGGAAGGGTTCTGAACACAGACTCCTGAGTGGACCCCAGAGACCCTGAGTGTCCTCCTGGGAGCACACATTGAGAACTGTGACTTTAGATTAACTCCATTTGCCATCAAGACCACCTTAACAGCTTCTTAATAATTCCCATGGTTCCACCCTTGCAACTCTAAGGTTGGTCATCCACACAGAAGATTCTTTGGTGTTCCATTAGGTGGGGGAAGTCAAAAGAAAAGCATGAGATGTGAAGGGATTGAAACATTTCCTCCCTCACTAGTGGGAATGAAGCACACAGCAGCAGCCTCTCACATCCGTGGTGGGTGGAAGAAAACACTCCCCAGACCTCCAACGACTGGAAGCAGGGGTGATCGACAGGCCCAATTCTTGTACTCTGATTTACACCATGATTTCTGTAGTGAGGCTGTGCTCGTAACACACTGTCCCCAGCCAGTGATGGAGTGTGACCATGTTACCAGGCAGACCCTCAACAACAGCCTGGGGAGTCAGTCATCCGCTCACCAACTTTGGCTTCAGGATTCCCCATGGCTTCTCTGACTCACCAGATTGGACTCCATCAGATCTTCTCAGCCACCTCCTCCACATTGCTGCAGACTTACTGCAGTCAGAAACCTCCGCAGCCTTCTCTGTTTTGCTTCTCTCCCTATTTTCTCACTATTTTTTCCCCTATTTTTTTCTCTCCTATTTCTCTATTTTCTCCCCTTTCCACTATTTTTTTCTCCCCTATTTCTCACTATTTTATCTCCCTATTTCCCAAGTACTAATGTTACCCATTTAATATCATGTGGTCATCTTTTTTCTTTGAGACTCAGACTCACATCCTATGACCCAGCAATGTCACATTTAGGTATGTATCCAGAGAAAAACAAAAACCAAAAAACAAACAAAATCATACATCCACACAGAAACTTCTGCATGAATGTTCATAAAACCATGTTTCATAATAGAAACAAAAAACAGAAAAAAATTAAATGACCATCAACTGGTGAATTATAAACTAATTGCTATGTTTCCATCATAAAGAATACTAATTCGCAATGAATTGGAAAATTAATATATGCAAACAGAAGTGTATGAAGTAAAAAACAAAGGACTCCATGCTTTATGATTCTATTTACATGAAATTCTGAAAATCAAAAAAAAAAAGATATACAACATTGACTGAGAGGCCAGTGATTGTCTAGGGCCAGAGGTCAGAGGAGGGGATTAACTATTGCAAAGAGGCATTAGGAGACTTTTTAGTGCATAGACCTGTTGATTGGTGATGACTTCATGCCTATCTACAATTATCTAAATTTATCAAACTACATTAAAGTATAAAACTTTCATTGTATGTCAGTTATAACTCAATAAAGGCAATCTAAAAGAAAATAATGTACACAAATATAAACATGTGAATATAATATATAAAATTTATATTTATATTATATATCTATATTTTTAAGATAATATATATAAGTATAAACATATAAAACTATAATTAGAACAAACACTTCATAAAAGTATAAGCTGGTGGGTGAGGTGACTCATGCCTGTAATCTGGTGCCTTGGGAGGCTGAGGTAAGAGGAGCCCTTGAGGCCAGGAGTTTGAGACCAGCCTGGTCAACAAAGAGATCCTGTTTCTACAAAAACATTTTTTCATTTTTTTCAAATGAGCTGTGCATGGTGCCAAGTGCCTGTGATCCTAGTTACTTAGGAGGCTGAGACAGAAGGATTGCTTTTAGCACAGGGATTTGAGGCTACAGTCAACCATGATATTGCCACTGCACTCCAGACTAGGTGACAGAGACTCTGTCTCAAAAAAAAAAAAAAAAAAAAAAAGAGAAGAGGCAGCTGCATTTTACTGTTTATTAAAAAGCTGATGTTTTACACAAAGGTGCTAAATCAATGGTGCTAAATTGATGTGGACAGATCAAATTGTATTTTCATCTTAACATGAATTAAGGCTGATACATAATACCATTTACTCAGGACTAAAATAAGCTTATATTACATGCATGTGTAAAAGCCTGTCTCAAAAACTTCTTTGACTTCTAAATTAGGTTTGTTTTTACTGTTCTTGTTATCAGAGATATTGAAATGTTCTATTCTCCATTTCACCTACGACATGTAGCATGATGGAAGATGAAGTAATTTAATGGAATGGAATCACTGAATATGGCAGAAAGGGATCCCAGAGTGGTTATTAGAGGGAGATACTCAAAGTCTGTTCAGAAAACAAAGAACAGAAAGCCTGAATATCACTGAGCTGGGGACTAACTGATGATGTGAACACTTTGGCTAATTTATAAGAACTTTTCAGTGTTCATACCTGTCAGAACCGGTTCATGTGTCAACAATGCTAATATGTTTGGAAACCTCGGATTATATTTCTTATATTGACTTTCACTCACTGTCAGCTCTTTCTGGGGATACCAAGAGTCAAATCATGGTTCTCAAAGTGAGAAAGTTTTACTTACTCGCCCATTCTCTTTATTTTTTGCCCAGGTACCATTTATGTGATACAACAGTTAGTGAATGATTTGTGCTTCCATTTGTACTTCAGGATATTTGAATTTTGAAACTTAAAAGCCATTCTCATTTTTTAACATTTCTCTGAAATCTGAAAGTACACATTGAAACATTCCATTAATCCTTTCAAACGATACAAGATGTAATTAATTTCTTTAAATAGGGCTAAGCACTTTCCAGAAAATAACAGAAAATGTAACAACATAAGAAATGTCATCCAGAACATGTAATTTCTTTCTTTAAAGTATTTGTAAATAGTCTGTTATATTTTAAGTAGGTAATTAGCAAAGAATCAAGATATTTTTGGTGGCTGAGAATTTTTAGGTTGATTCTCTTATTGCATGCCCCAGTTCAGGATCTACATATAAACACTTATTGAAAAGTGATTCAATTTTTTTCAATATTATCATAGTATACTGTTATAGCCATATGTAAGTACAGAATTGTATAAAGATTTAGTTTTCCTTATTTGTGTACCGATTTCATCTCATTCAAGGTATTGCTTCTTTACAAAGACTGGCAAACATTGGTGAAATAGAGAATTATTGCCATTTTATCACTAAATAGTTGAAATGTTCTTAAAAGTAGATATGTTGTTTTTGCATCAGAGATTATTGAGATTATTTTCCCAACCCCTTAAAAATTTTTTAGCCCCCTCTCCCAAATTTTTTTTTTTTTTTTTTTGAGACGAAGTTTCGCTCTTGTCACCCAGGCTGGAGTGCAATGGCGCGATCTCGGCTCACCGCAACCTCCGCCTCCTGGGTTCAGGCAATTCTCCTGCCTCAGCCTCCTGAGTAGCTGGGATTACAGGCATGCGCCACTATGCCCAGCTAATTTTTTGTATTTTTAGTAGAGACGGGGTTTCACCATGTTGACCAGGATGGTCTCGATCTCTTGACCTCGTGATCCACCCACCTCGGCCTCCCAAAGTGCTGGGATTACAGGCGTGAGCCACCACGCCCGGCCCCAAATTTTTTTTAAACGATAGCAAATCCTATCTGTTAAACTAAAGCTGTTAGTGATTAACTCTCAGAGTCACGCTATCCAACTTATTTTGTCCATTTCTTTTTTTTTTTTTTAAGATGGAGTCTCGCTCTGCCACGCAGGCTGGAGTGCAGTGGTGCAATCTTGGCTCACCACAACCTCCACCCCTCGGGCTCAAACGAATCTCTTGTCTCAGCCTCCTGAGTAGCTGGAACTGCAGGCGCACACCACCATGCCCGGCTAATTTTTTTGTATTTTAGTAGAGACGGGGTTTTGCTGTGTTGCCCAGGCTGGTCTCGAACTCCTGAGCTCAGGCAATCTGCCTGCCACGGACTCCCAAAGTGCTAGGATTACGGGTGTGAGCCACCGCACCCAGCCTATTTTGCCCATTTCTAAGCATTTAGTATTAGAGGACGTAACTCAATTACAGTAGCATGAACGAATATAGACAAAAATAGAATGATGTTTTGGTGGTGTTTGTGCCACGTTTATATTCATGATCCTATGTCAAGATTCCCAGAACAACTTGAGTCCTCAATAAAAGCTTTATAAATCAATGAATGCGTGCTGGCTCCAGAAACTTATTTGGGATCTGAACAATTAACAGTCATTGTCTTCAGAAAACTCAGAAATTCTCTAACCTTTGCTACCACCTCGCCCCTGAGCTGACAGACCGAATTCCATGTTTTCAAAACTTAACATTCCATTCCATTAAGCTCTTAACATCACTCTGAACATTATTCACTGTCTGTATTTCACATAAGCAGAGAACTTTGTACAATTAGATTTGTAGTACTATAATATTAGTAGTACAAATTAGCAGTTCTAATAAACTACTGCATATATTTAAGAGGGCAAACTTAAATGAGACTTTGCTTTCCGGAAATATGTAATCTATAAAAAGCTCCAGGATTACTATCGACAGAAAGGACTCTGCAAAGAAGAGATGACTTCTATAAACCAGAAGGTAAAGAAAATAACTTATTCTGGTTCTTAGGGAGCCTTGTAAATATGATAAGATGAAGGTGTACATTTGCTTGTATTATACTAAAATGGTTTTTTAAATTGTGTCATTTTAGTAATACGATTTTAATTAACTAGTAATAGTACAATACTTTTTTATATCTTATATAATGTACATTTTATATGTATTGTTCTGGAGTCTCTCTGAAAACGCAATGTAATACAAAAATATATAATTGACTAATACGTGGAGAAAATATATTAATATTTTATTACAAGTTAACAGTACAAATAGGCATAACATGTAACAACTGATGACCAAAGTCATTTTTGTTATAATAACCCTTATTTTGACAATGTTTTTCTGTAGTTAATGCTTGAAGTGTCCTCTTACCCTGTTTAAATGCATGAAGTATCAGAAATTTTGCTTTGACTTCAGTTAGTGCCTTCAAGTGGAAGTGATTAGGGCGTTATTTGCATATTTTTTCTTTCAAATAATTAACTTAACTTGGTTCCAGTGTCCTGCATGAATACTTTCAGACGTCACATCTCATTCTCAGGATTCTTAATGAATCACACTGTTTGGATTGAACATAATAAATTATAGCGTATGGCTTCTGGCCAACAAAAATTGCCTTTACTTATTTTAAGACACCATCATTAGTACATCCTTCTTGATGCTATTTATCCACCACCCACTACTGAGTCCTTTTCTTTCCCTGTTTTTGGAATGAAACAAAAAAAAATAGTCAATTTGTGGTTTACAAAGAATGTTCTTCGGTCAGGAGGCACTTAGGTCTTCTTCCTCTTAAGCATATTTTGTTATCTCTGCACAACACAAATTTTTTCATTTCTTTTCTCAGTTATTATTTGTGAAGTTCCATTGTAGAGCTGGCTGCTCAAAACATAAGAAAGATGGCCTTTTGCCTAAGAATTTGAGTCCAAGTGTGAGGAAAGTATTTTCACATCACTTCCAGCTTTCATGTGGGAAGAGGTCAAAATAACTGTGCATTCTGCTTTGTTGGAGAGATGGACGGCAGTGTACCTCCCTCCCCACCCCTGCACAGACATCCAGGCTCATTCACAGTAGACTGTGTCAGTGTTTATTCTTCTTCATCCAAAGGCACAATACAGGCCAGCTTGTAACACCCAAAGCTAAATTAAACAACAAAACGAAGCATCTGATTATATATCCCCTTACATAAACTCTCACACTTGACACTTACACAAACAAGTGCACTGCAGCCCTTAAAATGTTTCCCTTGATAAAAGAACATGATAATTTCTAAAAGGACAGAGAAGATTTCCACAGAAATGTGTTACTTGGATGGTGGAAACTTGGAGCCATGACACTACTGCAAATGTCTGCAATTTCTTGATATAAATGGCTTTAACTGTGGCTACGTTACCCTGTTTTCCCAGTTGTCTTCATCACTTTTCCCCTTCCCCACCCCTTCACTCCTTTTCTCTCTCGTGATTGTCTTGTGTCTGTTTGGGTATTTGACATTTTGGCCTTCCCATTAGGTCTTAATGCATTAACTCCTGCCTATCAAAGTGTTATTTATCTTGCCTTATGGCATTATTCTGACTTCTGTGGTTAGCTTTATAGATATTGTAAAAAAATTAAAAATGATTTTACAAAAATAGTATTTTATATTTCTGTAGGTTTGTGAGGTGTTTTCTCATTCTTTTAATATGTATTATGCCACTAAATTCTCAAGGTTACCCTCTGAAGTAACTTTCTTGACCTCTTTAGTGTAGAAGATTTGTAAATGAAATAAACAATGACGTGTTTATTTTTAAATAGCCCTATTACCTAGTGTTCTTACGTTAAACCAAAAGAGGTGAAGAGATCCCATGAGAAGGCTGGATAGCAATCTTGCTACAAATTTGACTTTTCCTGGATACACTTTACATTGAGACATAGGATAGCCATTCTCTGCACAAAATAATCCATGGTCTTGTTGCAGGAACTGTGATTTGAAGGTTGGACTAGTTTTGTAAATTAATAAACACTAAGGATACTACATTATAGTTCCAGAAGAGGTGACACTGGGGGCTGTGGTAGCAGGAATTATGACGACTAGAGGAAATATCATTAAAGGAAAGATGGCAACGTGAAAAATGCATAGAAAAGCAAAAGGGAGTTCCAAATACAGTTACTGAAAACCGTGCGTTGTTCATACATTGCATATGTATTAATTTTAAACATGTAAGCCTCTTTCCTCTAATTTTCCTCCCCCAACCATTTTGGGGATTCCCTCAGTGACCCCATAGCAACCTCGTTCATATGAACAAGTTATGAGCAAAAGATGCAACACAAATTCATATATGCTCCTTGATATGAAATCTTGATCTGCATCTTCAGATTGCTTTTAAAAGCAGAGTAAATTAGAAATTACTAATGCAATTAATTTCTAGTTATATACCCAGTGAAAACCACACGAAGATGATTTCAAGACACAATTAATTATGCCTTGTAACTAACGTCAGATTTTAAGAAAATAAGAAAAACAGAATGATTTTTATTTTCAAAAATTTGGCAAAAACTAGATAACAGAATAAAGATGAACTCTTAGATTCAACTTTTTAAATGTAGCTCTTTTCTGTGACACGAATACACTACTAGTGCTACCTGAGACAAACGACTCTGGAATCTGAATAAAAACCTGAGAGACGTCATGTGGTTCTCTCTTCCTTCTCTCAGGATGTGACTCAGAAGCTTGTCTTGGGATGTGGGTTTTCCTATGGTAAGTATGACAGTATTGAATTGTCAATACCCAAAGACAGCCTGTAAAGGGTAGACCCGCTGTCTCTTTCATTGACAGTATATTAAAATTCACTGATCTGTGCACTAGAATCTTTATGCATGGAGAAGTTAAGAGGTCCACAAGAGGGAACCATGTGCTTCTCATTACGCTTCATTCTCTCTACCAGTTGATTGGGCAGATGTTGGCTTGTCAATATGCTTTTAGAATAATAATCTGCTTTGCCCTTCATCTCTCCAAAGAATGATAATCAACTAATAGACTTTTAGAAACATCTAAGATTAGTTCAGGTCATTTGCCCCTTGGCATTATATTGTTAACAGATGAAAACTTTTTATTGAGCATGTACTATATGCCACAAACTCAAGGCATGATGGTAACAAAACAAACACTTAGATACTTCAAGAATCTTATAAAGTTGGGAGAGGAAAATGGTGTTAATCAAATGGTCTCAAACTTGAATGAAGACTGTCGAAAATTACCAATTGCTCTGAGAACAGGTAAACTGTTCAGGTGATGAAGGTGGAGTTGGAGCCAGTTGCGCTGGAGAAGGTGGGAAAGCAGAGGGCAGGTAATGGGTGGTGTTTATCTGAGATCTACAAAAGGAAAAGGTGTCACTTGTAAAGATAGGCTGGGCTCAATTATTCCAAGAGACGAATGGCATGCACAAAAATTTGGGAAGGGAAAGAGCAAGGCACTTTTGAGAAACTGGAACAAACAGACAAAAAGAGACCAGGGTTTTGGAGAGGACAGGAAACTGGGAGCAACTGGTCTGAGGTGAAGGTAGGGAGCATGTAGCAGGCAGGACATGCAGCCTTAACGGCCACATGAGGGGTTCCTGATCTGTTTCAAAAATTATAGGACAATGCTCACTTCATACGTCGTGAGTCAGATTTTCAGGGGGAAGCATTACTCAAATGTTTCTCTTAAAATTTTAGCTATCTAAGAAGTCTATTTGATAATCATAAAATTGAAAATGATTATTTTTAATAATAATCATTTTTATTATTATGTAACCAGGCACGGTGGTCCACACCTGTAATACCAGCACTTTGGGAGGCTGAGGCAAGCAGATCACTTGAGGTCAGAGTTCGAGTCTAGCCTGGCAAACATGGTGAAACCCTGTCTCTACCAAAATACAAAAATTAGCTGGACATAGTGGTGCATGCCTGTACTCGTAGCTACTTGGGAGGCTGAAGCAGGAGAATCGCTTGAACCTTGGAGGCAGAGGTTGCAATGAGCTGAGATAGCGCCACTGCACTTCAACCTGGGCAACAGAGGGAGACTCCATCTCAAAATTATGGGTTTTAAAAAGCATTTAAGTGAGTTTTCTATTTCATAGTGATTTGAATATGAGTTTACATCTGAAAGTATGTTTGGAGGACAGAGTATAATTCTCACTGTACTACTCACAAACATAGCATTTGGCTCTTTAACAGATTTTCTTTCAAAATCTTCTAAGGAGCTGTTTTCATAAACTGTCAGATTGATGTGAGTTTAGCTCGATTGGGTTTGTGCATATAAAATAATATTGCTAGGTTAACAGTTGCATTTTTATAAATAATGTTGCCTTTGTTTGTAGCCTGACTTCTAAATAATTAGGAATGAATATAAGAATTTGAATAATTCCTCAATCCAGTTTTATTCATACAGTTTTATTGTAAGACTAATAGTTCCAATCCTCATTTTAACAAGAGATGTATTACTCTTATTCAATGACATAATTATCAGAGCAGTGATGCCTAAAGCCTCAGTAGGGATGAATCCCAGCCCTTGGTGTCTTCAGTCTGGAAGTGTTCTTGGCTAACACCCCTCCCACGCTCATCTGCAATCTGTTGTGCAGCTGTTGAAAAGGAGCTCAAAAGATGGTGATGTGATGCTTGGCTGACACATAGATCTGTAGTTCTTGATCCTGATAATTTCAGCATTATCTTTGAGTGAGTTTCATGCTTTATGTCCAACTGTCACTCAAAATGATGTCTGTTCTTGTCCTCCATCACCTTGGTCAGAACAAAGATGGGGTTTGTGTTATTTTTAAATTGCCCTGGTAGTCACAGCAATGCCCTCCTCTACTCAGCCTGCCACACAGTTACATTCCACCCTTTTCTCTGCATTGGTCCTTGGAGTCTAGTCTACCCACGGGAGGCCCCAAGCCACTCCAATACCCCTCTCAGGACATCAGGACCTCTTGATTCTTTCTGATAGTGAAGAAGATAATTAAATAATAGCAAAAATAGTAAAAACAAAACCTTATAATTTGTAGATGTTGTATAATAAAGTAAATTTTGCTGTGTTGTGTGCTGTTTGATATAAAAGCTAACCCCCAGCTCTGCTTAAAATTAACTAACTCCCTGTAAAGCCTGCCTTATCTATTCTCCCCTCATTCTCAGCAAAGTTCTCAGGCATCTCAAGATTCTTGTTTTTCTTGGTGACTAGCTGCAAGGTCACAGGGCAAGATAACACTCAAATAATGTACAATGTGTTTCACAAAATGCTATTTTTTCAAATGTAACGTACGTCACAAGACATGTTACAAATTAATAAACTGTTCTTTGTTCTGACTTCTGTAAACCTATTAGATGCTACATCATCCTGGAGGTATAAAAAGTACCCCGTTTTCTTTCTCCTGGGCTCAGACTTGGGATGCTAACCTTAGTAAAATCCTCCTGTTTCACCCACTGGTCTCTCCGGTCTCCTGGATATTCTGTAACAGTAGAAGCAGTGATGCCTTTTGACTTTCACTGCTGCTGTACGATGCTGGGGTGATATGAACAGCAGTCAGCTACTCCCTCTCTAAAATCTCACCAAAGAAAATGGGAAGTTGTCAGTGCCTTCAATGAGCAATTTTGTCTAGTAGTGTTACCATTCCTTCTTGGCCCATTTGGCCCAAGACACCTAGGATGTAAGTCTCACTTCAGAGGGGCAGATTACTTGGCTTCATATGTGACTATTCATCTTTTCTCTCCCTCAGCAGATCAAACAGTCTCAGCAGAGAGACTGATCTCTAATCTTGGTTGGTTAGGGAAGAGGCACCGGGTAGGGGCTGGGCCATGACTTCCCCCTCCCCGAGCCGGAGGATTCCAAAGTCCACGTGGAAAGGGAAAAGTGTGGAGAGTAAAGCAGATGGATTGAAAAACCGATGGACGCCCTCATGCATTCTTCCTCCTGCCTCCGTGCCCCTCTGGCCCGTGCTGCACTAACAAGCAGGGGCAGAAGGTGGAGTCACTTACTGTGTGGACTTCAGCACAGAGAGAATATCTAGAATCCCTTGTTGCCATTGCAAAGGCTCATTGGTACGAGAGAGGGGCAAGGATTTCAGAGAACACAAGTTATACTGTTTCAAGCAGTCGGTGCATCCCTCTTTTTAAATCTTATGCTGAAACATTTCCTCAATTTGTTTATGAGGGCAATTTTTCTGATTACAAAAGCAGAATAGATGCATCAGACACACACACACACAAACACACACACACACAGTCTCCTACTGGCCTATTTTAAATGAATAATCACGTATTCCTTAACACAATGGAAGTTTTTCGTGAACTTGGGTATCTAAATTCTAAGGACGTAAATGAAGTATTTAAATGTCTAATTTTAAGATTCATTCACTTTGTTACAGATATTTAATTAACATATTACATAAATGGCATATTAATTTAGATATATAGCATATGTCCACTCTTATGTAAAATAACTTTATTCAGCTATTCACATATATCTATGGCATCAGAGTGAGTAATCTAACACATTTTTTTCCAAGAGTACATTTTCTTCCATTCCATCTAACTTGCTTCACTTACAGCATTTAGTGAATTTGTGACTGATGTTGTCAGTGGATATTTTAAAATCCAGACACAATACCCATGAGGAGAGTAGGTGTGTACACAATATAACCACTTACTGTTCTAGCTTCTTAAACAATCTTTAAAATTTTTCAAAAGCTGTGTCATATCAAGAATAAAAATGAATAAATCTAGATTAAGTGTCTGTTTCCTTTTTAATCCATTGTGTCAGTTCTATATGAGCATCTAAAATGACCCTCCATTGGTGTCATTGCAAACTGTATCTTTTCCAAAATAAATGAGACATATCACATATTATTCAAACCTGAGAAAACTTGAAAACGCTTTCCAGACTTTTTCGTCTTGAGGGATAATTTGAGAAATGAGAGCCAACATCCTGTTAGTTTCCCAGAGCAACCATGACAAAGTACAAGGGACGGAGAGACTTAAGCCCCATCTTGCAGCCTAGAAGTACAAGATGAAGGTATCTTCAGGATTGGTTTCTTCTGAGGCTTCTTTTCTTGGCTGGTAGATGCCCATCTTCTCCCGTGTGCTCACCTGTTGTTCCCTCTGTGTGTGTCTGTGGCCTAATCTCCACACCATATAGGAACACCAGTCACTCTGACTTAGGGCCCACCCATGTGACCTCGTTTCACATTAATGGCCTGGAAAGGTCCTATCTCCAAATATGACCACATTCTGAGTTATTGGGTTTAGGGCTTCAACATAGGAATTTGGAGGATGCTACTCAGTCCACACTATAGAGTAATTATTATAAACTACCAAATACTAATATTATGTGAAAGAAAGAACTTACATTTGTGTAAGAATATAAACTAATAAATAATATTAAAATAAATATAGTACCAATTTAAGGTTGCAAAAGAATGACAACCTTAAAATGTGTTCCTATATCTCGTTTTGAATTTGGAAAAATTGGAGTTTTTAATCCGAAAGCTTCTAATGAGAAAAATGTGAATACCCACCTTTCAAAAAAAAAAAAAAAAAGAGAGAGAAAAGAGAGAAAAATTTACCCCAAATTTAAGAAAATTAGTTTGTTTTAAGCATATGTCAACCATATTGCCAGAAATGTTTAAGTACCTACTTTGATTACTGAGTTATGTAAATATTTTAGTCAGCCATGTTTAAATAAATTCCTTTACTAAAGATCATTGTAGAATGCATTATTTAGTTCACTTCACATGAAATGTATGAGCAAGAATGTTATAGCAAAACAAAAATACAGAATGTGACTATTTATCTAGGAAAAATTTCTTCACATTAATTAACAGAATCTTTCCAGAACTCATCAATAACCCATGTAAAACAGATCCATAGACAACAAAAAATAAATTTTAAGCAAGTTTATTTGAATATGTTAGTAGAAATTAAGCCAAATAGGCCAGGCGCAGTGCCTCACACCTGTAATCCCAGCACTTTGGGAGGCCAAGGCTGGCAGATTGCCTGAACTCAGGAGTTCGCGACCAGTCTGGGCAGCATGGTGAAACCCCATCTCTACTAAAAAATACACAGAAACTTAGCTGGGTGTGGTGGCATATGCCTATAGTCCCGGCTACTCAAGAGACTGAAGCAAGAGAATTGCTTGAACCTGGGAGGGGAAGATTGCAGTGAGTCAAGATCGCGCCACTGCACTGCAGCCTGGGTGACAGAGCGAGACTTCGTTTCACAAAAAAAAAGAAGAAAAAAAAGAAAAAAGAAATTAATCCAATATAAAAGTGTAACTTCACACTATTTTTCTATACATTCTCCATGATAAGTCATTACTTCTTCTAAAATACAATTTAAGCAGCAGGAATAAAATCATAATAGCAAATACCATTATTCTGAATATGATGCTTACAATTCCTATTTTTCCAATATCTTATTATAAAAATTTCTAACATACATAAACATTAAAACAATTTTATCGTGAATAACATTTGCTGTAGTTTGAATATTTGACTCTCTAAACCTTGTGTCGAAATGTGATTTCCAGTGTTGGCAGCGGGGCCGAAAGGATGGTTTTCCGGTCATGTGGCAGATTCCCCATGAATGGCTTGGTGCCATTTTCATTGTAGTGACTGAGTGCTCACTCTATTCATTCTCACCAGAGTGGTGGTTAAAAAGAACCTGGCACCTGCTCCCCGCACCCCACTGTCCCTGCTTTCTCTCTCACCAGGTAATCTCTGTATACATCAGCTTCCCTTCACCCTCCACTATCAGTGGAAGCAGCCCGAAGTCCTCAGCAGAAGCACATGCTGAGGCCTTGCTGCTTGTACAGCCTGTAGAACTGTGAGCCAAATAAACTTTTCTTCTTCGTTTCCTTTCTTTTCTTTTCTTTTTTTTTTTTTTTGAGACAGGGTCTCATTCTGTTGTCCAGACTGGAGTGTATCCTTTTCTTTCTAAGTTGCCTAGCCTCAGGTATCCCATCATAGGAACATGAACATATTAAGGCAGCCCAATACTAACCAGTTCGATTTTACCATTAGTAACACCAAATACTAACCATTTAGATTTTACAATTATTATTTCTTTAAAATTGTATCCATCCATCCATCCCTCCATTCATGTATTAACCAATCTTATTTTCTGATGTTTTAAAGTAAGTTGCTGACATCAGAACACCCCTAAATGCTTCAGCAAGCATGTAGAATACAATATGTATTTTTTTTTCTTTAAAGGTAAAATTCACATACAATAAGATGTACAAAACGTAAGTTTATCTTTTGATGAGTTTTGACCATGTATATACCTGTGTAATTCAAGCCTCTAAAAATATAGAGAATTATTTTTCTTTTTTTGAGATGGAGTTTCACTCTTGTTACCCAGGCTGGAGTGCAATGGCGCAATCTCAGCTCACCGCAACCTCCGCATCCTGGATTCAAGCAATTCTCCTGCCTCAGCCTCCTGAGTAGCTGGGACTGCAGGCATGCGCCACCATGCCCAGCTAATTTTTATATTTTTAGTTGAGACGGGGTTTCACCATGTTGACCAGGATGGTCTCTATCTCTTGGCCTCGCGATCCACCCGCCTCGGCCTCCTAAAGTACTGGGATTACAGGCATGAGCCATTGCGCCCGGCCTGAGAATATTTTTATCACTCCTGAAATGCCACTTTCTATTAAATCCCCACATGACCCCCACCTCAAAGCAATCACTATTCTGATCTTTTTCTGCCATAAATTAGTTATACTTGCTCTAGAACTTAATAGAAACAAAAGAATTTGGCATACATACCATACTTTTTAAAATAAAGCTTCTATTATCAAAATATTTTGAGATTCATTCTTATTATAGTTCATTTTCTTTTAATGTCCAATAGTTTCATCACATAAGTAAGTCATATTTTGTGTATTCATTCTGCTAATGATGGACTCTTGAGCTGTTTCTAGTTGGGGTTATGATGAATAAATATGCCATAAATATTGTTGTTCTACAGGTCTTTTGTGGATATTTGTTTTTAATTTTTTAAATATACCTAGGAATGAATTGCCATTTTCTGCATTAAAAAGAGTTGTCATGTGTTTAAGTATTTTTAAAACTTTTTAAAGCTTTAAGTAATTGCTAGCACATTATAAATACCATTTTGATCATTCATTTCATTTGCTTACCAGCATGACCTGTAGGCTGAAATCTAGCACCCGTCCTGTGTTGCGGAACAGTCACGCTCACTGATTTCCATGTTGTCTGCACTTGCTTGGGTGCTACAATGGCAGATATAAGTAGTTGCAACAGAGCCTTTATGACCTATGATTTCAAAAATATTTACTGGCCGGGTGCAGTGGCTCACGCCTGTAATCCCAGCACTGGGAGGCCAAGGTGGGCCTACCACGAGGTCAGGAGATCAAGATCACGCTGGGCAACATGATGAAACCTCGTCTCTACTAAAAATACAAAAAAACAATAACTGGATGTGGTGGTGTGTGTCTGTAGTCCCAGCTACTCAGGAAGCTGAAGTAGAAGAATGGCTTGAACCCAGGAGGTGGAGGTTGCAGTGAGCTGAGATCGCGCCACTGCACTCCAGTCTCGCGATAGAGTGAGACTCCATCAAAAAAAAATTTACTATGTTTCCATTACAGAAAATACATTGTTTGCTATATAATAATTGTTTGCATGATTATAGCAAATAGTAGTTACACATATATCTCTACTAGAAGGACTTTCATATAATCTGAAGTTTTACTTCTACTCAACCATACGAAATTTCACACATCTTCTCCCATCTCAAAACTGGCCTTTCATTCTATTCCTAACGGCCGCTCAGGGACCTGGAAATAATAGTACTGGAAAACCATGGACAAGGCCGTCTGGACTAAAGGTTTATTGCTGACATATGGAAGTGGGCACCAAGTGTGAGGGCTGTCGTAGCTCATGCTTAATACCCAGTAGCGGGTGTCCACTCATCCACTCAGGGGCAGCCACTGAACAGCTAAGCAGAAGATAGAACTCAGCCATTTGGCATTATCCACCCTTCTTCATCAGTGACTCCAGAACTTGCCAATGGAAGAGAGTGGCCACAGTGACGGAGTTGGAGGGTGCGTAGCAACTAAGCTAACCACTGCAGTCCCTGAGTGTCCACCACCATCAACAGACAATGCCCATAGGCCACATTCCTCACAGAGACCAACTAGGTTCTTGATGGAAAGTTAATTGGTTGGCCTCCTTCCACCCTGGAAAGGCTGGTATCTCATCCTTGTGTTACTGAAACACCAAGGGTTGGGTCTAGTTCCTGATGTTCACCACACTGAGAGCCAATGACTGAAACAATGATTATTGACAAGAAAGAAAGCTTTGATCAGGTGCTGCAACCGAGCAGACAAGAGCTCACTTCAAATTCGTCTCCCTGACTACAACTAGGGGGCTTATGTAGGCGGGAAGAAATGTAGCAATGTGTAAGAAAACAGGAACTAGAGAGGGGCAAGGAGGAATCATGATGAATTGGGAGCCAGCATCTCATTGTCTGGATGTTTTGATCTGGTAAGTATCAGTTCTTTGATATTATTTTTTAGAGGACTGAAGGTTGTTTCCTGAGGAGTTGGAGGCATAATTATCTATCCTGGCAAAGACTTGTGTTTCCTGCCTACAAAGCTTAGCTGGTACCACTAACTGGAGGCTGCCAGTGTCTGGCACAAAGTCCCTCTGATTTGTACCTGATTAAGGATCCACTTTACAGTGAGGGATGTGAGGAAATGGGCTTCTGACCGCGGCCTTTACTGATCATATCACATACCATGCCATCTGGATGTCGCCTCAGTGGAAAGCATTGGAACACAGGTGGAAGGCACAGCTAACATGCCACCCGGGATCTGGGACTGTCATCCCCCATGAAGCATATGCACTGACACAGGCCTCTGTATGGAAGAGTGCTGGGAGAATACCTGGGTCCCAGAGCCAAGTGATGGAAGCAGGAGTGGCCTAATTTAGCACCAATTCCCTTACTTATTATAGGCCTTTGTTCTTTCTGTTTCCACAGTTCTGGATTGTGCAGAGTAATAGGACATGGTCCCCAAAGAGCCACTCTTACCAGGAGACACAGAAAAGCTCCCCTTGATCTGCTAACTGTAGCTGCCACCTGAGCACTCAGGACTCTTTGTTTCCAAGGACAACTGGACAAGAAAAGGAGTCACCGTCTTCGTAGATGACTACACCTGGTTAGTGGGAGGAGGTCACATCTACACGATGTGGGGAGAAATACCTGTGAAGTCCAGGGAATACACTGGGATGCCACTGGCTACTCCTTTCCCAAAGGGGTGACTATGGACGGACAAGTACAGCAGCCTCAGTTCGAGAAGGGTTTGAGCATCAGGGCCTGGACCTCTCAGAAATGAGCATTTGGGTCATCCTGCACATCAGCTACCCAATGAGGGGAATTTGGAATGTGCCTAGAAGGGAGAGGAGACACTTCAGCTGCAGCTCCTACTAGCTGCATTGAAGACTGGTGTACTTTGTTCCACTCACCTGACTCTTCTAAGAGTCCTTCGGGAACAGAGGCCAACAGGACATACAGAAGTGGAGAAGTGGATCTTTGAGGGATGGACTGTTGCAACCAGGGCAGTGTTGCTCAGAGCGTATCCACCACAAGATTCCTGCTGAGCCTATGCTCTTGCCACATGGCTCCTAGATGCTGAGTGATTAGGAACAAGGTGGAAGGGCTGGGCCAGGCTTCCCCAGTGTAGTGCCACAGTGTAGTGTCAATGGGCAGTCTTTGTTCCAGGGCTTCCATCAACCAGTTTCTCAGAGCTGCCTTGCAGTCTGAAGATCTTCTCAATTTACTTTGCTTCCCTCTTTCCCCTCCCTGCTAGGTATCTCCACTCAAACCCGAGTCTCTGCTCACCTATGCCTGATCTTTCCTCCCTTTTGTCTGCAGCCTTACGGGAGCTCACCCAGCTTGTGATGGTCAACATTTTCCTGATAACTTTATGTGTTTAACATTTAGATATCTCTTTTAAATTTAAGTTTTAAAAATGTAAGTTGTAAAATTTAACTATAATTTAAGTTTTAAAAATCCAGTATGGAAGATCTATATTTTAGTATGTTTAATAGCAGTATATTTGCTTATTTCTCTGATGTAATTTATTTTATATATATATTTATTTTTTATTTTATGCTTTTTATTCACCAAGAGTTTTGTTTTTCATTTTTCAGTCCCTTTTTCAAGTTTTTATTTGATTATTCAAGTTTTAGTATATACTTTACCTTCTATTAATGGAAGTTATATATTTGTCATATTTTAGTGGAATCTTTTAAATGCAATTTATATACTTGATTTTATGAAATTTTAAACTTAATTACTATTTTAAATGCCTCCCAAACCTTATAATGACCTTGAAAGGCATTAATTGCAGTGATTCTTCTGTTACTCTAAATATTCATTATCCAGTATTTAATTTCAATCTTATTTAGAAAACTTCAGCACCACCATCATCATTATCATCATCACTTTTTTGCCTTATGTGCAATGCTCATTTACATTTGCTTACATTTTATCAGTTTATTTTCTCATTGGCGTTTTGTTTCTCGTCCCTTACTGATTAAGTGTCTTTTTGTTGCTTCATCATTAAATGATGTTTTGTGAGTGTTAAACTATCTCAGCTTCTTTGATAATATCTTTGTTTTGAATATACTTATTGTTGAACAATGATTTAGCTATGTATAAATCAAATCAAAATTGTTTTATGCTACAAGAACGTTTAAAATATTAAATTGTTGTTCTCTTTTCTGTTTTCACAGTATCCTAGCAACCTAATATCATTATTTTAAAACCTTTACTTGAATTCTTCTGAAGATATTGGCATTTTGATTCCTTTTAATAATTTTATATCTGTGAAATATTCCATTTGTGTTCACTAGACTTTCTCACACAGAAGATTTAAACTTTTCATAAATTTTGGAAAATGAGCAGGCATAACATTTTCCACTGTGACCTCTGCTGTACCATATCTGAGCTGTCTGCTGCAACCCAATTTAGCATATAAGTGGATTTTCTCTATTTCTTCTTTAACGTATAAAATATATCATTCATATCATCATTTCCCTTGCCTTTTATATTGTCTTCTGATTGATTTGCTGAAATCTGTCATCCAATTTACTAATTGTCTAGCTGTGTCTAATAATCTTTTTCATTCACTTGGTGGGCTTTTTATTTCAAACTCAGTTTTTCCATGCATAGATATGCTACTTTTTCCTTTTGAGCCTAATTGTTCTATTTTGTTATTAATTTTTTGTTTTAATCATTTGTTTGATACATTTTGGATCTAAAAATGCCTGTTATCTGAAGTTCTTTTGGTTTAATTTCACATTTTAATATGTTTGCAACTTATACTTACTGGGCATTGCATTCAAATGTGAGTTGCAATTTGAATTGAATTTTTATCTTCATCAGGGTTTTATTTGTAAAATTCTTGGCAATCCAGATAGAGGGCATGCAGCTCCAGGTTCGCTTTGTGAAGTTACTTTAGAAATATTATTACTGTGAGCCTTATTTTTATGTTAGTTATTCAGATTAAAGTTTCTTGACCACCCTGGTAGTGAATTTTTAATGTAGCAAATTAAAAAAATACTGAGACTCATTAGGCAAGTAAATTGGTAGTATTTAATAGTTTTAATAATTCAGGGGGCTAAAAAATTTGTTATGTTCAATCATTTTAATAGTTCAAACCCCAAATATGCATGTGCTTCATGTCTGTGGTAAAACATTCCCAGGGAATACTTCTCTTCCCTTCTCAAGTCCAAATTGTATTCTCATAGCATTTGTTTTCTACTATATACTTTTACTGATGACAAGTCTTTATGGTTTTATTGCAGCTCCCAACCTCATGTGGGCAAACAATTGGTAACATAAGGTTACCAACTTTACAGTAGGGAAAGTAACCTGGTTGATCCAAGCGGGCTCAATCGAGTCACTTGAACCTTTAATGGCAAAGAACTAGGATGAGAGAGATGCAGTAAAAAGGGAAATCAAGAATATTTCAAGTATGAGGATGATTTAATGTACTTTTTGCTCTCTCTGATATGTAGGGATCCATGTGCAGAAAACAGCAAGAGGCCTCTAGAAATTAAGGGCAGTCCATTGACAGCAAGCAATAAAATCTGGACCGCAGTCCTACACTCACAAGAAATTTGATTGTACCATCAGCCTGATGAGCTTGCTGGCAGCTTCCCCCAGGACCCTATAAAAATACCTTCCTGCCACACCTTGATTTTGCCTCCTGAACCTCCCAGCAGAGGGCCTGGCTAAGTCATATGGTGCTGGGACTTCTGCAACCAATATAACTGTGAAATTGTCACACCTGTATTCCCAGCAGTTTGAGAGACCGAAGCAAGTGTATCACTTGAGCTCAGGAGTTCAAGACCAGTCTGGCCAACATGGTGAAACCGCATCTCTACTAAAAGTACGAAAATCAGCTGGGGCACACACCTGTAGTCCCAGCTACTCTGGAGGCTGAGGCACGAGAATTGCTTGAACCTGGGAGGCAGAAGTTTCAGTGAGCTGAGAGTGTGCCACTGCCCTCCAGCCTGAGCAACAGAGTGATATTCTCACATGAAAAAATTAAATTAAATTAAAAATAAATAAATAGAACTATGAGATCAAACAACATACTACTAAATCTGTAATAATTTATGATAGCAGCCAAAAGAAAACAAAGAAACTGATTTACACTCCCACCAACAGTGTAAAAGTGTTCCTATTTCTCCACATCCTCTCCAGCATCTGTTGTCTCCAGATTTTTTAATGATCGCCGTTCTAACTGGCGTGAGATGGTATCTCAATGTAGTTTTGATTTGCATTTCTCTAATGACCAGTGATGATGAGCATTTTTTCATGTTTGTTGGCTTCATGTATGTCTTCTTTTGTAAAGTATCTGTTTATATCCTTCACCCACTTTTGAATGGGCTTGTTTGTTTTTTTCTTGTAAATCTGTTTTAGTTCATTGTAAATTCTGGATATCAGCCCTTTGTCAGATGGGTAGGCTGCAAAAATTTTTTCCCATTCTGTTGGTTGCCGATTCACTCTAATGACTGTTTCTTTTGCCGTGCAGAAGCTGTGGAGTTTGATTAGGTCCCATTTGTCTATTTTGGCTTTTGTTGACAATGCTTTTGGTGTTTTGGTCATGAAGTCCTTGCCTACGCCTATATCCTGAATGGTTTTGCCTAGGTTTTCTTCTAGAGTTTTTATGGTATTAGGTCTTATGTTTAAGTCTTTAATCCATCTGGAGTTAATTTTAGTGTAAGATGTCAGGAAGGGGTCCAGTTTCTGCTTTCTGCATATGGCTAGCCAGTTTTCCCAACACCACAGTGTGGCGATTCCTCAAGGACCTAGAAAGAGAAATTCCATCTGACCCAGCAATCCCATTACTGGGTATATATCCAAAGGATTATAAATCGTTCTACTATAAGGACACATGCACACGAATGTTCATTGCAGCACAGTTTACAATAGCAAAGACCTGGAACCAACCCAAATGCCCATCGATGATAGACTGGACAGGGAAAATGTGGCACATATACACCATGGAATATTATGCAGCCATCAAAAACGGTGAGTTTGCATCCTTTGTAGGGACATGGACGAACCTGGAAACCATCATTCTCAGCAAACTGACACAAGAACACAAAATCAAACACCACATGTTCTCACTCATAGGCGGGTGTTGAATAATGAGAACACATGAACACAGGGAGGGGAGCACTACACACTGGGGTCTGTTGGGGGGAAATAGGGGAGGGACAGTGGGGGGTGGGGAGTTGGGGAGAGGTAGCATGGGGAGAAATGCCACATATAGGTGAAGGGGAAGAAGGCAGCAAATCACACTGCCATGTATGTACCTATGTAACAATCTTGAATGTTCTTCACATGTACCCCAAAACCTAAAATACAATAAAAAAAAATTAAAAAAAAAAAACAAAAGAAAACAAAGAAACTGATTCAGCCCTACTTGGTTATCTTGTGTACCATGGGAGAAAAAATAACTATGTTAAAAGGGCAGAAAACCACATGTGGTCCCAGTTTATTTCCTTTCTAGTATTCCATTATTTTGATATATTAAAAATATGTCTAATTTGACATGTGTCAATGAAAATGGAAGAATTTCCAAAAAAAAAAAAGAGAGAGAATCAAGTTAGGCATGTCATTTAAGGTAATTATAAGCGTGTATGTTTACTAACGCCTTGCAATAATTTTTGAAATAATATACCATGGTAAAATCTGTATGCTGATAAAAGGACAAATCATGAAAGCAGTATGGGTGGAAATTTTTCTTGATAGAGGAGATTATTCTCCACAGGACAATTTAATGCATCAAACTCTCAAGAAATAATAAACAAAGAAGTCTAAAATTTGTATTTTATATATTTAAAATATTTCATAAGTCTTGTAATTCTGCAGATGCAATAAGTAGTGAATACAATAGTTTATGAGAAGTGAATTGTTATAATATATATAATTGCCAAAAGGCCTTTCAGATATTTCAAAAATAGAAAAAGACATTCAGTGGCTATTTCTAGATGCTCATGGAAAAGGAAAACAAGAAAAGTATTCATAAAATAAAGATAGGTCAAATAGTATAAAGAAATAAAGCAACTTAGTTTGGATGTTTATGAATATCAAAAACAATTGTTTTTCTCTGATATTCTGTAGTTTAGCTTTAAAGAACATATTAAAAATTTTTACAAGCATGCAGATATTTCTAGATTTCTTTTCATATTCCAAAGAAACTAGCAATTTTCAGAAAATGTAAGACATTATCTTGTTTGCCATATAGCCATGATAGTGACTATGAAAATGGTTATAGAACTCTATGTTATACAACTTAACTTTATACATAAATATAGATAAGCAAAATGAGATACAGAAACCTGATTATCAGTGACTCCCTTTCTTCAACATTGCATTTGTAGGCACTGGCATTACTTTTATATGTTCCAACATTTTATTGATATGGTCATACTGTTCCAAGGAAAACATATAAAAAAAGTTATGTGCACTGTAATTCTGATCTCCTTACAGAGAACATAGGAAATAGCTTGCTCACTAGTATGCATCAATATAAAATATACACTCAAAATATTATTTAAAGGCCATTTCACTTCTAGGATGTGTCATCTTAATTAGAGCTCTGTATTTCAAAGTCTCTCTACTAATTTTATTTTTGTGCTATTAATTCAAAAACCAATGTAATACTAGCTATTACACTTTTTGGAATTTGAACTAATATACATATATATTAGTTTATTTAATTCATATATATTAACTTAAACATATATATAGAGAGATATAGGAACTGTGAAGATACATGCTGTTCTAAGAATGTGCAAGTTGGAATATGGTATGGTGAAATCTTTGCTGCCACAGAAGAAACAAGAGCCAGATTTGGAAGGAAGAAGCTTATTATAGTCACGGGTCCCAGAGAGGAGGTTGCCACATGCCACCCAATCTTACAGTGTAAAACATTAAGGTCATCAGGAGGCAGAAGACAGGAATGGAGAGAGAGCTTAGGCCATGGCCTCTATTGGGGTTTCCGTAGAAAGGTGCAGCAGGGCAGGATAAGCATTTCAAGATTGTCTGGTTTGAATGATTTTGGTGGGCTTTGGGATATAAGGTGGTCTCTAGTTGCTGGGTAAGTTTCCCCAGGATAACTAAGGCAGAGGAATATGGCCTTCTAGGGCGAATTCACCAGCTAAAAGAGGTGTGTTGGTCAAGGGGTGCAGGATTCGCTAGTGTGCGTCTGAAAGGCATGCTTCATCTGGGCAGGCCCCTTGCGGCTTCTAAGAATGAACTAGTCCCAGGAGAGGCAGTATCTCCCCACATATAAAGTTTCTTTTTTAAGATGTCTAAGCATCATAAAATACACATTACACATGCATATGGTCACAATGTTGATAATATAAAACAACTGTAAACTAATCAAATGTCCAATACTAAGGAACTGCTTAAAAGTACTATCCTCACTTAAACAATCAGTATATAAAAATTAATGATTACTCAAAACCTAATAATTTATATTTCTGTCATTGAATTTATTGTTTTAGTATTTGTTTTAGTATCAGTAAAAATGATAATGTTCATCTGAAAAATGGCAAGAACAGTCGACAAAATCTTGAAAACAGAAAAATAATGCAAAAGCTTGCTATTCCATGTGGCAAAACATATTCAAGTGCTTCTTAATTAAACAAAAGAATACTAGACAGAAGTGGAATAACACATGAGTCCAATAAAGAATCTAGGAAATATACCAACAAGCAATCATAGAACCTGCAGGTAACATGCTAGTTTCTGGGGTCAAAGAATGAGCAAGCATAGACACAGCTCTTGTACGCATGGAGTTTTGAATCTAGTTGGAATAAGGGAGACCAGATGTGAATCCAGTAATTTCTTCTGCAAATATAAATTTGCAATTATTCCATTACTACAAACAGAATGTAGGAGAGATACACAGTAAGAAAATAAACTCTAATATGGGGATTCAACTAATCAGAGAGATATTAGAGGTCTTGATTTAATGTGTAATGAATATCAAAAGACTATAAAAGAACGAAGGGAAAAAAGAGTACTCAAGGGAGAAGAAATAGTATGAACATGAAATGTGGGTCAAAAGCAACATGCAATGTGAGAGACGGAAGAAGACGAATGTACAGTTTGCATAACCAATGAGAATGATTGCAGGTTGTGATGGGCCATTACTGGAGTCAAAGGAGACCATTCAGGTTGCATCACGTAGATCCTTCTACGGAATATTGATTTATTGGAGGCATAGTTACTATTTGAAATTTTTCTGCAAAGCTGAGGATGACAATGAGACTTGGAAATGGAAAAGTTTCTTATGACTGCAGAAGGATTTGTTGGAGTGTTTTGCGGTGGAGGTGTTTTGCAGTAGGACGTGTGAAATGAAACCTAAGTGCTGATAAGGGTTGAATGGGGGATGGAGGGGATTCTCATACTGAAAGTGACAACTTGGCAAATAATTGGTGCATCTAGTCATTGTCCATGGAAGAAAACGGAAGCCACTGTAGGCATTTGAAACACGTGTTTAATATAAAGAATGATTTAGAACATTAAAAGCATTGATGGAACAGTACAGAGAAAGATGTGTGCCTGGCATGCCATGCCCAAGGATGGAGCCCATGTGTCACCGCTCACCATGAGCAACTCCTGCTCCTGCTGGGATCTGCCAAGCCACAAGGCCAGCACCCAGGTACCGGGACAGCTGCTCATGCTACCAAAGTTAGCACCAAAGCCCCTAGTCTGCTGATGCTCCCACTCTGAGGCTGATCAGAGCAGAAACATACATGGTTTCTTCATTCCTCCCACCTCCAAGCACCTGCAGGGACCTCCCATGTCAGAGCTATCAGGAAGTCATCTAATATTACATCTGGAGAACACAGTTCCTAGGCTTCCCAATCTCTCGGTATGCAAAGGAGCATGGAAAAACTGGAGAGGAACAGAAAACCTCTGAAACATAACTAATGGAGGAAATTATGTGTTTTAGGATGTTGATTTTTTTAAAGTCAAATCCTAGCATTAAATCATATAAAAAAATTTCCAAATGGTTCAAGACCTAAATGAAATATGAGAAAAGTATTTTCTTAAATGAAAGAATATATGTCTATATAATCTTGAAATGGGAAACAGGACTTTTAAACACAACTTAAAACATAAAAGTCATAAATGAAAATACAGAGTTTTGAACCAATATTAATTTAAAAACAAAGCATAGAAGAGTCAGATTGGGCACACAAAGTTAGAATACATATAGAATGCTATGTATAGTAAGTAAACACATGAAAATGTGTGAAGATGAATGAGCAGGCCATTCAAAAGTGAACAAGTACAAAGGGAATGCCAACGTGACTGAAACTTGAAAATATAGTTCATAAAAATTTGATATATTTGCATTGATTACTAACAATCAAAACTTTGCCCAGAAGGAGTGGGAAGTCAGGTAGCAGTGAAAATCATCAATTTGGCACTACTTATCATAATAATAAGTATATATCTAAATAATTAACAAAACCACATGCTTATAAAACAAAACATTAAATAATAATACAAATACAGTAAAAACAATAATGAAGAGAGGAGCAAAAATGATCTGTCTTATCTACCCTAAAGCATACCTTTTGGAGGTGTCTAGCCTGAGCTTGTGTGTTTGAAGGCATCTGGGTCATGATACTATCTGGCTACCATTTCTTTCAGCTTGGCCATGCAAACAGACTATATGATTGTAAAGCCATATTGTCATTTCTGTCATTGGAATTGGCACAGCTTCCTGAAAGGACATCCTAGAGGGAACACCACATTGGAATTGACTTCCTATGTATTGGATCCTCCTGTATCTGAAATGGTTCACCCTCTCCATTATCCCAGAGTAATGATTAACGGCACTTCTTTTCTCAAAATTGCCTTGGTTTCAATGACTAACTAAATGCTTATTTATCTATATCATTGAAGTATAAATTATAAAACTGCATGCATTTGTTACAGAACCATACAGAATGCTATTTTTAGGTATTTACAAATTTTGATATTCCTTTACTCTGACTCCTCGCTCCTATCCCCACCAATGGTATCATTTCCACTTAAAATAAAATTTGATGTCCCTGAACTGAGCAACAATCCGTAGATATCTGATTATTGACCGCTGCTAAACTGCATCTCTCCTTTTGTCACCTCTCACAGAATGCCAGGCACACCTATTCGATGGCGTCTGGAATACTCCCTGCATGCCAGACGCGCTCGCCCCCTATTTCCTCTACCTAGAGAATGATTTCCCTAGATGTCTGTGTGATATTTCCCCTCACTGCATTCTGGTGTCTATTGCATTATCACCTCAAAAAGCATTTCCTAATCTAAAATAACTTGGGCCATCACTCACTATTTATTTAATAGACATTTTTATAGCACTCGTCTAATTTAATATCTTAGGCATATACTATGTATGTATGCATTAGTTGTTTTTTATTTATAATAGTCTTTGAAGCAGAATATTTTCTTAATTACATAGAACATCATGTAGAATAAGACACATATAAGTCCATAATAAATATATATTAAATCAATGAATATATAAGTCGGCATTAAAAAAATTACAAGGATATTATATACCTATATATTTGGGATGATGGGAACTGGAATCTTATTTTCTTTTGGTTTACTTGTATTTTTAATTTGTTTTTGCAATAATTGTTAGTCACATAAAAAAGGAAAGAAGGGGAAAGAAAAAAGCGTCATTGTAAAACCAAGCTGTTAGAAATAACTACTGGTTGTAGAGTACTAGAATTTGCTGGGCAGAGTTCTAACTGCTAAATATTTAGTAACTCATGTCATCTCCACAACCCTGTGCCCATCTCACATTAAGTTGTTTGTTCAGTTACTAAAGGGATAATCAGGCTTTGACCCTCAACAGGCTCTGTTTAGAGCCTGTTATTACCCCTATGCTTAGCTCACAACCCAACAGAGTTTGAAAGACAGATCCCTGCCTCATGTGTGTCCACATTACCATAGAGTATTAAAACCAAGCCAGCTTCTGGTCAGACTTTCTCATTATGCATGGACCTGGAGCCTTGACATTCTCTAAATTTAATAGCAGAGCTTCCGCTCATTGCTGCCAGCAGTGTGTGAATACTGTAGTCTTTTTATGGGTTCAGAACTTGTCCCAGGTGGGACTTTCAGCAGTTTCAATGGTAATTACATGAAATATGTTATTTTCAGCTGCTTTTATATTCATGGGCATGGACTGTCTTTCTAAACATAAGGGATAAGGCCAAAGAGAATGATTCACAAGGGTGACAATGAACTTGGTTATTCATCTTCTGGTGATTCTGAAAATGCATGGTTAATTTCAGCTGTTTATTAAGAAAATGTCTCATTGTGGGAACTAAAAAGGAATAGCATTACTTCATTCAGAGTAATGAGTTTGGCCTGACCCATCCTGTTACCTGATACCTTGTTCTTATCACAGCCAGGCAGGATTAGACTATCTTTAGCCTCAAAACCTCATAGTAATTCTTTCGTTACCACCCGTATAATTTGTGTTCCTGGGCCCCAGTCAAGTAGTTTTTAATGGATTTGCTTCTTTTAGAAATGAAAAGAAATAAACTCAGCGTACACTTCCAGATTGCCTGTGCCCCCCAACTGGTTAAAATTAATGTGGCACAGTAGCACGTCCATCTTCATTTGCAGTAAAAGGAATTGAATGTGCTTTTTTGGAGGCATCTGTGCACATCCAGAGGATGAGGTTAAAGAAACGAGGTAGCATTGGTAACAAAGAGGGCTCTAATAATTTTTTAAAAGACTTGTCTAATGTCAGCTTTGAATAAAGATGTGAGACCTCTCTGTTCAGCCCTTTTAATGAACAGCATGGATCGTTAGCTCGTCTCAGGAGAAAGAACTCCTTTTTTCCATTATAAAGAAGTACTTTAGTAGAACGTTTGATAATGAGATGCAAAAGCCCGTCTACAGAGTCTCTTTTATTACATTCCTCAAATAAAAGTGGCTGCTTGCTATATTACCCTCATTTCTTCCCACTAGAAAATAAACAATTGCTTGACCATGGATCACAAATAGATTTAGGGAAATTCTGTCTGCCACACAAAACTGGCGCTGGAATCCTACAGGCTCATACGCAATTGTAAGGCAACCACTTGTCTAAATATATAGATTGAGAGGAAGGTGGAAGTTGCAACTCCAAGAAAGTTTTGGGAAGAAGTAGGAAGAAAAAGGGAGAAATGATGGATTACTTCCTGCTTTCCTAGCAGTTGTCCCTCAAATGGAACATATCTATCTTTTAATATTAAAATAACAATTTCAACATATCTTCTTCTAAAGCTATAGAGGTAGTTATCCTTGTTAAGATGGGGCTTGGAAAACTAATTCAAGACAAAACTGCTTTTCAGGTGTGATCAAGTAATTTGTCATTCATAAAAGATTTCCAAAAGATAGAAATGCACCTTTTAATTTGTGTGTGTGTGTGTGTGTGTGTGTGTGTGTGTGTATGCATATCTAGTATTATTTGTCTCATTGGCTGATCCCTTTTTTTTTTTTTTTTTTGAGACGGAGTTTCGCTCTCGTTACCCAGGCTGGAGTGCAATGGCGCGATCTCGGCTCACCGCAACCTCCGCCTCCCGGGTTCAGGCAATTCTCCTGCCTCAGCCTCCTGAGTAGCTGGGATTACAGGCATGTGCCACCATGCCCAGCTAATTTTTTGTATTAGTAGAGACGGGGTTTCACCATGTTGACCAGGATGGTCTCGATCTCTTGACCTAGTGATCCACCCGCCTCGGCCTCCCAAAGTGCTGGGATTACAGGCTTGAGCCACCGCGCCCGGCCTGGCTGATCCCTTTAACACATTAAGAATGTGAGACAGGCCAGGCGCGGTGGCTCACGCCTATAATCCCAGCACTTTGGGAGGCCAAGGCGGGTGGATCACGAGGTCAAGAGATCAAGACCATCCTGGTCGACATGGTGAAACCCTGTCTCTACTAAAAATACAAAAATTAGCTGGGCATGGTGGTGCGTGCCTGTAGTCCCAGCTACTAGGGAGGCTGAGGCAGGAGAATTCCTTGAATCCAGGAGGCGGAGGTTGTGGTGAGCCGAGATTGTGCCATTGCACTCCAGCCTGGGTAACAAGAGTGAAACTCCGTCTCAGAAAAAAAAAAAAAAAAAAAAAAAAAAGGAATGTGAGACATACATGGAAGGACTGGCTTGGCTTGGTGACATCAGTTTAGAGAATTAAATCATTTTGTTTTCTGCCCTGTAGTTCAACTCATTCTCATTAAGATGTTTCATTTCTAAAACTATGAAGTTATCATCCATCAGTGTCATTCTCATTCTGACACATGATTCACTGACTTTCTATGTACTTAAGAGTCTGAGAAAATGAAAGATCTTTTCTGTGGTCTTTATACAAATGAAATATAAGCTCTCAAATTTAAGAAAATGTTTTCCTTAGTGTTCTGAAAATGACGTTATGAATTGGAAATTCATGAAAGCAAAAACGTGACTTTTGGGCCAAGCAGAGATAAAAATTCTACATCAGTTTTCTTACACCAGTCAAGAGTCTTTTTTTGTCAAAGACGAATTACACTGGATCAGTTAACGGGGCTAGAAAGAGTTTATTCAAGGTTATTGCAGCAGGAGAAAGAGATCAAGCTCAACCAACCTGAAAGGAAAGCCGTGAGAGTAAAAGTGCTGGGGTGAGTGGAGGGAGGAGTTTGTCCCGAAACACATGAGGATGGAAGTTGGTCAATGGGATCAGGTCATCTCCGCTTGCTAGTTGATGTGTATTAGAGTTAGGCTCTGACCCTTAGACAGAGAATGGAAGGCAGGCCATCTTCCTTGATGATTACATTTTACAAGAATGGCTACCAGATCCTTGAAAAAGACATTCCTGGATTGTAAAACTGGAAAAAGTTTGGGTGAAGATTTACATTGTAAAGGAGCAGAGAAAGATTTTATAATTGTAGCTTCCTTAAGGCTCTAAGAAAAGAGATGAGGAGCTAGAGTTAGGAAGAAACCTGTCTAAAGTTTACCTAAGCAAGGGTAACAGCAAGACTGTCATGACCACCTTACATGCAGTGTCATCCCCTCAGCTTCCGAGTTGTATTTTTTTAAGGGTGAAGTATTTGAAATCCTTACTGACTAAATAGCAAATATTTAATGGTAATATAAACATATTTTTCATTGTATTCTATTCATTCAAAATAGATAAATCAATTAGGATAGTGAAAAAGCAACAAATAACTGGTAACATTTTCAATAAAGTAGGAGATAAATAATCCCATAAGCATCAAAGTATAGGTATCACCAAAACACAGACAGCAAGATGGCATGTGAGTGATAAGCAGATATGCAGTCCCAGTTGCAAAGAAAATGAGGAGAAAGGAAACCAGATTGCAAAATGAAATTCATTCCTAAAAGAAGAACATCTCTGGCTGAGTAAAGTCTAGGTTAACAAACCTCAAAATAATCAGCAAGGCAGGGAGAACATTGCACGGGCTTCGGGCTTTCAGAAAGCAAAGTGGACCATAAGGAACCACAGCTGGGAACATATAACAAAATGCAAATACCACAAAGTTTTGCGAGTCCTCAAAAATTTTGGAAATATTCAACAAGTCCTTTTAGAAGGACAGAACTCCACCAGGAAGTAATTTTTAAAATTTGCTTGAAATGGAATCTAAATTGAGTAAGGCAAAAATGTTGAAGAATTTCAGGCAGAAGAAACGTCAGATGCCAAGCAGAGAAGAGGCACAGACGCAGCAGATGTAAAATATTCTGTAACAGGAAAGTACAATATTTCAAGGTGAAAGCTCTGCCTTAAAAGACAATGTTGGTAGAGTTCTGGAGTTGCAGAGCTAGAGACAAGAAAGGTGTCTGAATCAGGCTTGATCGTGCAAATGAGAGAAATAGGTACACAAAAAGGCCATGGGTTTAATATGTTACATTGGCAGAGAAGATAAACTTTCCGATTTGTAGCTGGGAAGGCTGTGCTTGCTCACCCCATCCTTTACACTAGGACACTTTCTAATCTCCCTCACATGCCCCTCTTACAGGTGAACAACAAGAAGAAAAATGATTGAAATCACATAAATATATACAAGAAAACAGAAAACCAAACACTTGTAAGAGAGCTGAACAATGAGAATACATGGACACAGGGAGGGGAACCACACACATTGGAGCCTGTCGGGGAGGAGGGATGTGGGGAAAGAGAGCATCAGAACAAATAGGTAATGCATGCTGGGCTTAGTATTTAGGTGATGGGTTGATAGGTGCAGCAAGCTACCATGGCACACATTTACCTATGTAACAAACCTGTACGTCCTACAGATGTATCCTGAAACTTTAAATTAAATTACATTTTTTAAAAAAAGACTAATAATCCGACAGGTCACACAAAGACTGAATAAAAGGTGGATGCAAAAGACAGAAAACATGCACACTGATGTATCAAAATATGCCGAGGGAAAAATCAGAAAACACAACAAAGCAAAAGGCTGTGAAAAGTCACCGTAAGATAGAATGAGAATAACCGAAAAAGAAGAAATGGAACAAAAACTGGCCACGAGAAAAGCAGTGACTAAACGGAAATAAAGAAAAAAGGAGAGATACATTTTATAAAACAAGAGTACAGTGGTTGGAGACAAGAGAAAATACATGCAAAGGAAAAAGAGAAGAGTCAAATAAAACTGGACATAAAGAAGGACGTGAAAGACAATGATGGATGCAAAGGAAAGGCAAAGGAGTCATTACATCCATGGATTTAAAGTCACTGGGAGGAGTCCCAAAATATAAACCAACAAATTCTTATAACCTTAAGCAGAAAAGTTTTCTAAAGGATGTGTACACAGATCTAAATATTGAATGAAAAAATTGTTCACCTGTGATGGTTAACTCAGCCTGGTTCATTTTGAGATATATCTTAGAAGAACTATTTTTTTTAAGATAAAGAAAATATACTTGGGCATTTGAACAAAAAAGCTGAGTCACACAGAATGCAAAACAAATTGGCATAGCTTTTCACAGCAATGCTTAATAGCAGAAGATGACATAGCACAATTTTAAGAGATTCTAGGAAAGCATCATGAGCCAAGAATTTTGTATGCAACCAAACTGACCATCAATTACAATGACTCAGACAAATATGTACGAACATGCAGGGTTCATAGATTGTGTTTTCATTAACATTTTTGAGAAACCTATTAAAGACCAAACCACAAACTACCAAAGAATAACTAAACGCTAATAATAATAACGACAACAATTTATTGAAACATATTTTGTGCACCGAATAAGATTTTAAAAGAAAATAAAGGGCTGGACATGGTGGCTCAAGCCTATAATTTCAGCGCTTTGAAAACTGAGGCGGGCAGATCGCTTGAGGTCAAGAGTTCAAGACCAGCTTAGCCAACATAGTGAAACACTATTTATTCTAAAAATACAAAAATTAGCTGGGCATGGTGGCACTCACCTGTAATCCCAGCTACTCAGGAGGCTGAAGTAGGAGAATCACTTGAACCTGGGAGGTGGAGGTTGTAATGAGCCAAGATCTCACCATTGCACTCCAGCCTGGGCAACAGAATAAGACTCCATCTCAGAAAAAATAAAATAAAATGAAGAAAAAACAGTAAAAAGAGAAAGAGAAAAGGAATAAATAAAACAAATGTTATCAAATGCCTTACCAATTGCACAAAATGAGTTATTTATTCTGAAAGTTGATAATTAATGGGAAATAAGCATTTAACTGGTTTTAAGTGATACAGGAGGAAATAATTTTTAAAATGAATAGGACAAATAAAATATAGCAAAATATTGGTAGATGATGAAGCTAACTGATGGTCCATGACAGACTGTTTCTCTCTCTATTTTTGGGGATACAACTAAAGGGAAACCATGAACAACAGCAAAAATACTTAGGGGAACATGTCCTAGCATGCATGCCTTTTCCTGTTTTTGCAGAGGATTAATACAATCATATCATGTTTCCAGAATGGCATGTGTAACACAGAAACTTGTTAATATCTCTCCTTTGAAACAAACTAACCCTGTTACCAAAAACTTAATTCTGCTTGGTGATTAATATTTTGCACCTTTTGATCAACTTTTCATAGTTTCATATATTAAAACATCAACTAGAGGACGAAATGGACTAAAGTAAGGAAATAAAACTGTTAAATAATAAAATTTCTTATTTATGAATGAGGAGAGTAAGACCGAGAATGAAAGAAGCATAACCAAGGTGATACACCTGCATATCTGGTAAAGAAAAGACCAGAAGAAGGCATCTTGCTATTTTACATATTATGCAAATGTCACTACCTGTGAGGCACTTAAGAAAATGCATTTGTACTTAATGCAAATTTTAGTGTTCCCTTCAGAGAGAATTCTGATGGGAGAGATTTGCTCTAGTTTTGTGTGTCAGGTTTGATGTTCCTAGTCTTTTGTAATTACTGCTGTTCGGTGAAAACATCAGAAAGTATTACATAAAAATAAATAATAATTATGTTAGGTTGATAATATCTGCTGTTCAATAAAATTTTCATTTTAGAATATGACTAGTTTTATATTTACAGAAAAATATTCAGAAGATAGCACAGAGAATTTCCATATGACCCATATCCAATTTCCTCTATTATTGACATCTTCCATTAGTACGGTACATAGGGCATGATACACCGTTATTAGTCAAAGTCCGCACTACTTAGATTTTCTTAGTCTTTACCCAGTGTCCTCTTCCTATTCCAGGCTCCCATCCCAGACACCACATTGCATTGAGTTGTCATGTTTCCTTAGCTTTGACAGTTTCTCAGACTTGCCTTGTTTTTGATGACCTTGAGGGGTTGAGTAGTATGAGTCAGGTATTTTGCAGAATATCCATTAATTAGGATTTGTCTGGTATTTTTCACATAAAGAGAGTGAGGTTATGGGTTTGGGGGAGAAAGACCACAGTGGTAATGTGCCATTTTTATCACATCATATCCAGGGTACACTCTGTCAATGGGACTTGCCACTGTTAATGTTGTTCTTCATCACATGACTAGGGTGATGTTTGTCATTTTTTTCTGATATTATTATTATTATTTTCTTTTGAGACTGAGTTTTGCTCTTGTCACCCAGGCTGGAGTATAATGGCGCGATCTCAACTCACTGCAACCTCCGCCTCCTGGGTTCAAGCAATTCTCCTGCCACAGCCTCCTGAGTAGCTGAGTAGCTGGGATTACAGGTGCATGCCACCACGCACGGCTAATTTTTGTATTTTTAGTAGAGACAGGGTTTCACCATGTTGCCCAGGCTGATCTCGAACTCCTGATCTCAGGTTATTCCCCCCGCCTCGGTCCACCAAAGTGCTGGGATTACAGGCATGAGCCACCACGCCAGGCCCTGAAATTATTTTTAATGTGGACAATTAGTCAGATTTTTGATACAATTACAGTCAGGTGCCACATAACAACGTTTTGGTCAACAATGAATTGCACATATTATGATGGTCCCATAAGATTATAATGGACCTGAAAACTTCCTACCAATCATCTAGTGATGTCAGAGCCCTCATAATGTCATAGTGTAATGCACTACTCACGTTTGTATTGTTTCTGGTGTAAACAAACCTATAGCACTTGCAATCAAGTACAAGTATAGCACATATAATTAAGTATAGTATATAATACTTGGTAATAAACAACTATGTTGCTAGTTTATGTATTTACTATACTTTTCATAGTTAGAGTGTACTGCTTCTATTTTACAAAAAAAAAAAGTTAACTATCAAACAACCTCAGGCAGTTCAATCAGGAGGTAATGGAGCAGACGGTATAGGTATCATAGGAGACAGCTCCATGCGTGTTACTGCTCTTGAAGACCTTACAGAGGGACAAGATGTGCTGGTGAAACAGAGTGATATTAATGATCCTGGCCCTGTGTAAGCCTAGGACAATATGTGTGTTTGTGTCTTAGTTTTTAACAAAAAGTTTAAAAAGTAAATGAAAAATTTTAGAAATGGAAATAAAAGCATTTAGAATAAGAATATAAAGAAAAATATTTTTGTACAACTGTACAATGTGTTTATGTTGTAAGGCAAATGTTAATACAAAAGGGTCAAAAAGTTTCTAATAAGTTTATAAGTAGAGATGGGAGAAATAGTTCTTGCCTGTAATCCCAGAATTTTGCAAGGCTGACATAAGAGGATTATTTGAAGCCAGGAGTTCAGGAACAGTCTAGGCAACAAAGCAAGATCTAGTCTCCACAGAAAGCTTCAAAATTGATGAGGCACAGTGTCGTGTGCCTATAGTTCCAGTTACTCGGGAATCTGAAGTAGGAAGTTCAAGGCTACAGTGAGCTATGATCACATCTGGGCAACACAGTGAGATCCTGTCTCTAAAATTAGTCAACTAATTCATTTAACAAAAAAGTTTATAAAGTAGAAAAGTTACAGTAAGCTAAGGACATCTTGTTTGCTTCCAAGGTTTGGCATAATGATGAATAAAACTGCTATAAACATCTTTGTGCAGGTTTCTGTGGGGACATAGATTTTCAAGCCATTTGAGTAAATACCAAGGGGCACAATTGCTGAGTCATATGATAAAACCATGTTTAGTTTCATAAGAAATTGCCAATCTGTCTTCCAGAGCAGCTGGACCATTTTGAACTGCCAGCAGCAATGAATGAAATTTCCTGTTGCTTCACATCCTTGTGAGCATTTGGTGTTGCCAGTGTTTTGAATTTTGGCTCTTCTAACAGTGCACTGTGTAGCGATATCTCATGGTTCAAATTTGAAGTTCCCTAGTGACATATGATACAGAACACTTTTTATATTCTTACTTGCTTTATGTATGTCTTCTTTTATGAGTTACGGATTAGGGTTTTTTTTGTTTTTTTTTTGTTTTTGCTTGTTTTTTCATTGAGTTGTTAGTTTTCTTATTGTGGAGTTTTAAGAGTTCTTTGTATAGTTTGGATGTGAATATTTTATCTGGTGTTTTTTTCTTTTTCCCCCCCAGTATGTCACTTATCTCCTCATTCTCTTGACACTGTCTTTCACAAAGCACAATTTTTTCTTTTTAATGAAGTCCAGTGTGTCATTTGCTTCTTTCATAAATCATGCCTTCAGTGTGGTATTTAAAAGTCATCACCATCCCCAGATTCATCTAAGTTTTCTTCTAACTATCTTCTAGGAGCTTTATAATTTTGCATTTTACATTGAAGTCTATGATTCATGTTGAGTTAACTTTGGGAAGGGTGACAGGTCTATATCTAGATTTACACTTTCACATGTGGTGCAAAATGTGAATGTCCAATTGTTATCATTTGTTTGAAAGGCTTTGCTCCATTGCACCATTTTTGCTCCTTTGTCAAAGAAAGTTAAGTATTTATGTGGGTCTGTTTATATAGTCTCTATTTGGTTCCTTTGATCTATAGGTCTTTTCTTTCTCCAGTAATACAATGTCTTGATTACTATAGCTTTACAGTAAGTCTTGAATTTTGATAGTGTTAGTCCCCCAGCTTCTTTCATCTCCTTTGATATTGAGTTGACTATTTTGGGTCTTTTCTCTGACCATATGAACTTAAGAATCAGTTTGCAAATATCCATAAAAACTTACAAGGATTTTTATTGGGTTACCATTAAATCTATAAATCAAGCTGAGAAGAACTGACATCTTGACTATATTGGGTCTTTTCATTCATAAGCATAAACTATGTCTCCATTTATTTCATTCTTCTTTTATCTCTTTTATCAAAATTTTGTAATTTCCTTCTATAAATCATATGATCTTTAGATAAATTTATATCTGTTTTGTTTTTGGACACTAATACAAGTGGTAATGTGTTTTCATTTCTTTTTTTATGGTGTGTTTTTAATTTCTAATTCCACTTATTTATTGCTGGTATTTAGGAAATAAACTTTTCCAGATTAAACTTGTATCTTACAAACTTGCTATAATTGCTTATTAGTTCCAGGATTTCTTTTTCTGGCATTTTCCCCCCAAAATTTCTACATAGACAATCATCATCTAAGAACAAAGAGTTTTATTTCTTCATTCCTGAACTGTATATTTTTGTATTTATTTTGCATCTTATTGCAGTAGCTAGGACTTCCAGTATGATGTTGAAAAACAGTGTTGATAAGAAATACCTTTGTCTTGTCTGACCTTAGCACGAAAGCTTCAAGATTTTCACCATTAATTATGATATGATCTATAGGTTTTTTGTAGATGTTCTTTATAAAATGTGTAAAATTTTCTTTTGTCTCCCATTTGCTGAGAGTTTGTATTGCGAATGCATATTGGATTATTTTCAAATGCGTTTTCTGTGTCTATTGATATCATGTGATTTTTCTTCTGTAGCTTGTTGACGTGAAGGATTATATTAATTGATTTTTGAATGCTGAACCAGACTTTCATAGCTGGGATAAATCCCACTTAGTCATGGTAATAATTCTCTTTATATACAGTTGGATTTGATTTGCTAATATTTTGTGAGGGTTTTTGTATTTTTCTGTCTTGTTCACAAGCAATATGGGTCTACAGATTTCTTTTCTTGCAATGCCTTTATCTGGTCTTGTTAGGGTAATACTGGTATCATAAAATAAGTTGGGCATATACCTTCTGCTTCTATTTTATGGTAGAGATTGTAGAAAATAGATATAATTTCTTCCATAAATATTTGGTAAAGTTTACCAGTGGCCCAGCTGGGGTTATTTAAAGGTTATTATTTATTTATTTAATTTGTTAAGAGGCAGACTCACAGTGTTTATCTGGTCTTGTATGAAAATTGGTAAATCGTGTCTTTCAAAGTATTGTCCCATTTCACCTAAATTATCAAATTTGTGGTCATAAAGTTGTTCAAAATATTTCTTTATTATCTTTGTAACGTCCATGGGATCTGTAGCAATTTCCCTCTTTTATTCTGACATTAGTAATTGGGTCTTCTTTCTTTCTAAGGGTAAAAAAGCCTTCTCTGAGCAAAGCTTTTTTGCCCCATAAGCCTGACAAGAGGTTTATTGATTCTATTGATCTTTTCAAAGAGCCAGATTTTAATTTTGCTGATTTATAAAAAATTGATTTTTTTTTGGCTTTTTTGTTTTATTGATTTCTGCTCCAATTTGTATTCTTTCTTTCTCTAGCTGACTTTGAATTTTGCTTGGTCTTATTTTTCTGGATTCCTAAGGTAAAAACTTAGATTATTGATTTTAGGTCTTTCTCCTTTTCTGATATTTAGTTTCAAAGCTCAGAGTTTTTTTTTTTTCTTTAAGCATTGCTTTCACTGTATCCCACAAATTTTGATAAGTTTTATTTTCATTTCGCTCTGAATATTTTAATTTTCCTGAGATTTCTTTTTTGACCTATGGTTACTTAGAAGTCTGATGTTTAATCCCCAAGTAAGTTGAGATTTTCTAGTTATCTTTTTGTCATTCATTTCTAGTTTAATTTCATTGCGGTATGTGAGGAGACATTGTATGATTTCTATCTAAAAAAAAACTTAAGGTGCAGAATGTGGTCTATCTTGGTGAATGTTCCATATAAAATTGATAAAAATGTGTGTTCTCCTGTTCTTGGATAAAGTAACCTATATGTGTTTGTTATATTCAGTTGATTAATGGTGTATTGAGTCCATCTATGTCCTTACTAGTTATCTGCTCACTAGATCTAACTGTTTCTGATCAAGGGGTGATAAAATATCCAACTATACTAGTGGATTCATTTATTTCTCCTTGCAGTTCTGTCAGTTTTTGCCTCACACATTTTGGCAATCTGTTGTTAGATGAATACATATTAAATAATGGATGAATACATATTAAATAATGTTATATCTTCTTGGAGTATTAAGTTTCTTTTCTTTTCTTTTTTTTCAGACAGATTCTCACTCTGTCACCCAAGCTGGAGGAGAGTGGCACAATCTCGGCTCATTGCAACCTCCACCTCCTGGGCTCAAGCTATTTTCCTGCCTAAGCCTCACAAATAGCTGGGATTACAGATGCATGCCACCACATCTGGCTAATTTTCGTATTTTTAACAGAGATAGAGTTTCACCATGTTGGCCAGGCTGGTCTTGAAAGCCTGACCTCAGGTGATCCACCCACTTCAGCCTCCCAAAGTGCTGTGATTACAAGTGCGAGCCACCATGCCTGGCCTTGGAGTATTAATTTGTAAAAGGAAAATAAAATCTCGAGATCCAAAACTCCCTATGCCAAGGGAAATGTTAAGCTTGGAAGCTGAGTCACGCAAAACTGCTTCCCATTTTGTCATTAAACAGATAGCTATAAAGATCGAAGGTCACATACTTCCCAAGGGGGCCTTCCTCACAATTGGCTCTTCAGAAAATTTTCTGTGGGTCCCAAGATCTTTATTCCAATATCAGACCCTATGTCTGATATTTGCCCAGACAGAGTTCTGTTGAATTTCAGACTTTCAATGTAAATTAACAGCTTAGTTTTTACAGGTATGGGACAAAGCAGAAACAGAAGTCAAGCCTCCCCTCATCTGAGACAAATGTATATTTGTGTCTTCTACTCTGTTTATTTAATCTTATGTAAAAATGAAGATTCATTGAGTACAAGACAAATGCTTCCAATCCCTCCTTTCACGAGCCCAACCACATAAGAAACCAACACCTTGCCTCTTTTATCTACCCTCCCATTGCCCACTTTTCCCCTTTAAATACTGGTAGCCTCAAAGTCCTCTTTGGAAGAAGTACAGGCCACAGGTCCTACTGAGGCTGGTGTCTCCTTTTCTTGGGCACACCACAACCATGACAAAATAAACCCCTTAACTGAGACCTGTCTCAGATAGCTTTTGGTTTACAAGCCCCTTCATTATTATGCAATGCCCCTTTAATCTGTTACATTTTTTCTTTTGTCTGAGGTCTACTCTTCTGTAATTAATATAGTCACTCCTGCTTTCTTTTGTTCAGTGTTATCATGGTATACCTTTCCTCCATCCATTTATTTTTGATCTATTTGTGTTTATTTGTTTAAAGTGGTTGTTTTTGTAGACAACATATAATTGGATTTGTTTTTTTATCCAGTCTAATAATCTCTATTTTTTTTTTGTTTTTTGAGATAGAATTTTGCTCTTGTTGCCCAGGTTGAAGTGCATTGGCATGATCTCGGCTCACCACAACCTCTGTCTCACAGGTTCAAGTGATTCTCTCCTTCATGTTGTCTAAGTTTTCTATTAAATTCTGCAGCATAGTAACCATAAATTTTTAAATTTCATTTCTGATTAGTTCAACATTCCTGCCATATCTGACATTTGTTCTGGTTCTTTTTCAGACTCTTCAAATTTTATTTGTTGCCTTTTAATTTGTCATGTAATTTTTTTAAATTAAAAGGTGGACATAATGTACTGTGTAAAAGGACTTGAGGTAAACAGACCTTTCGTGATGTGCTCATAAGGGGTGTAGATGGGAAGTTTTGTATTAGTCTATTTTCACACTGCTATAAAGAGCTACCTGAGACTGGGTCATTTATAAAGAAAAGAGGTTCAAGTGACTCACAGTTCCACATCACTGAGGAGGCCTCAGGAAACTTACATTTATGGCAAAAGGCAAAGGAGGAGCAGGCATCTTCCTCACAGTGGGGCAAGATGGAATGAGTGAAAAGCAGGGAAAATGTCAGATGCTTATAAAACCATCAGATCACATGAGAACTTACTATCAGGAGAAGAGCATGGGACAACTGTTCCCATGATCTGATTACTTCCATCTGGTCCCGCCCTTGACACGTGGGGATTGTGGGTATTACAATTCAAGGTGAGATACAGGTGAGGACACAGAGACAAAACATGTCATTCTGTGCCTGGCCCCTCCCCTCTCATGTCTTCACATTTCATGACACAATCATGCCCTTCCAAAAGTCCCCTGAAGTCTTTTATTTATTATTATGTTTTTTGTGTGTGATGGAGTTTCACTCTTGTTGCCCAGGATGGAGTGCAGTGGTGCAATCTCAGCTCGCTACAACCTCTTCCTTCTGGTTTCAAGTGATTCTCCTGCCTCAGCCTCCCAAGTGGCTGGGATTGCAGATGCCTGCCACCACACCCAACTAATTTTTGTAATTTTAGTAGAGACAGGGTTTTGCCATGTTAGCTATGCTGGTCATGAACTCCTGACCTCGTGATCCACCTACCTCAGCCTCCCAAAGTGCTGGGATTACAGGCATGAGCCACCATGCTCAGCCTAAAGTCTTAACTCATTCCAGCCTTAACCCAAAAGTTTATGTCCAAAGTCTCATTTGAGACAAAGCAACTCCCTTTTGCCTATGAGTCTGTAAAATGAAAAGCAAGTTAGTTACTTCCTAGATACAATCGAGGTACAGTCATTGGGTAAATACACCAATTCCAAATGGTAAAAGTTGGCCAAAACAAAGGGGCTACAGACCCCATGCAAGTCTGAAATCCAACGGGGCAGTCATTAAACCTTAAAGTTCCAAATTATCTCGTTTGACTCCATGTCTCACATCCAGGTCACAGTGATGCAAGAAATGGGCTCCTACAGCCTTGGGTAGCTGCACCCCTACAGTCTTGCAGGGTACAGCCCCACTCTTGGCTGCTTTCTTGAGCTGATGTTGAGTCCCTGTGGCTTTTCCAGGTGTACAGTGCAAGCTATCAGTGGCTCTACCATTCTGGGGATCTAGAAGACATTGGCCCTCCTCTCACAGTTCCACTAGGCAGTGCCCCACCTAGGAACTCTGTGAGGGCTATGACCCTCCCAATTGTCTTTTCACACTGCCCTAGCAGAGGTTCTCCATGAAGGCTCTGCCCCTGCAGCAATCTTCTGCCTGGGCATCCAGGCATTTCCATACAACCTGTGAAATCTAGGCAGAGGTTCCCAAATGTCAGGTCTTGTGCTTTCTTCACCCACAGGGCCAATGCTACCCATAAGCCACCACCCTCTGAAGCAATGTCCTGAGCTATACATTGGCCCCTTTTAGCCGTGGGTGAAGCTGAAGTACAGGGATGTAGGGCACCAGGTCTCGAGCCTGCACAGAGCAGGGCAACTCGGGGCCCAGCCCACAAATACATTTTTCCCTCCTAGGCCTTTGGGCTTGTGATGGGAGAGGCTGCTGTGAAGGACTCTGACTGATGTGCACTGGAGACGTTTTCCTCATTGTCTTGGTGATTAACATTCGGCTCCTCATTAATTATGCAAATTTCTGCAGTGGGTTTGAATTTCACCTTAGAAAATGGCTTTTTCTTTTCTGTCCATTGACATGCTGTAAATTTTCTAAACTTTTGTGCTCTCTTTCCTCTTGAACACTTTACCACTTTGAAATTTCTTCCACCAGATACCCTTAATCATCTCTCTCAAGTTCAAAGTTCCATAGTCTCTAGAGCAAGGGCAAAATGCCACCAGTCTGTTTGCTAAGACATAGCAAGAGTGACCTTACTCCAGTTCCCAACAAGTTCCTCAGTGATATCGACTTCACAGTCCATATCACCAACAGCATTTTGGTCAGAACCATTCAACAAGTCTCTGGGAACCTCCAAACTTTTCCGCAGCTTCATATCTTCTTCCAAGCCCTCCAAACTGTTCTAATGTTTGCCTGTTACCCAGTTCCAAAGTCACTTCCACATTTTCAGGTTTCTTTAAAGCCATGCCCCACTCTCCCAGCACCAATTGTCTTTATTAGTCTGTTTTCACACTACTATAAAGAACTACCTGAGACTGGGTAATTTGCAAAGAAAAGGGATTTAATTGACTCAGAGTTCTGCATGGCTGGGGAGGCCTGAGGAAACTTACAATCAAGGTAGAAGGCAAAGGGGAAACAAGGCACATCTTACATGGTGGCAGGAGAGAGGGGGGAAGGAGGGAGGGAGGGAGAGACAGAGAGAAAGAGGGAGGGAGGGAGGCAGGGAGAGAGAGAGAGAGAAAGAGGGAGGGACAGAAGGAAAGTGCCACATCTTTAAACCATCAGATCTTGTGAGAATTCGCTCACTATCGTGAGAAAAGCATGAGGAAATCTGCCCGCCATGATCCAACTACCTCCCACCAGGTCTCCCCCATGACATGCGAGGATAAAAATTTGACATAAGATGTGGGTGGAGACACAGAGCAAAACCACATCAGAAGTGTTCTGTGATTTTGTGATTAGCTGTCAGCTTTTTGGTGAACTTGTGCCCTGGGCTGTGTGCTTCACCAGTGCTTCTTACTCCTCCCCTTCTTAGGAAGGATGGGGTAAAGCAAGGGAACTGGCCTGGGTATTTCTCTTCCCCAGGTCAGTTAGCCTCTGATGAAAAACCCCAACAGGTTAGGCTCTGGTTACCTAGTTTTTCCTGAGGCAGACTTTGTAAAGAAGAGCGGAATGCTCTAGTATATTTCAGAATGGTTCCCTTTCTTCTCCTGCTGCAGGAAGAATGAGGGGATTTTTCTCCCATAATTACTCTGTTTTCCTGGGAAAGCTCCTAGAGATAAAACACACAAAAGTATAGGGATTCCTTTCTGCCAGAGTCTCCCTAGAGATGTTCACTCTCACACTTGTCCATTCTGAGCCTCTAACAATTTGTCAATTGCAGACTAGGTTTCCCTATTCTGGCACTGGTTGTGTGGAAGTTTCTGCTCATAGGTTTTCTGCTCTGGTAGGTTGTGATTCTCTGTATGACCTGTCTGTCTCTCCAAGTTTTGGGACCATGGTTTTTCCTGTGACCTTGCCTTTCTGATGGATTTAAGAAGAATTACTGATTTTTCTGTTTGTTTAGTTTTCTACTTGTTAGGATAGAGTGGTGTGAACCCCTCTATAATAATCTGAGACTGGTCTCAGTTAATTTAGAAAGTTTATTTTGCCAAGGTTGAGGGTGGGTGCCTGTAACATGGCTCCAGGAGATCCTGACAATATGTGCCCAAGGGAGTCAGAGCACAGTTTGTTTTTACACATTCTAGGGAAACATGAGTCATCAATCAACATATGCACGATGAACATTGGTTCAGTCTGAAAAGGTGGGACAATTGGAAGCAAAGGAAGGAAGACTCAAAGCAGAGAGGCATTTTCCAGGTCATAGGTAGACAACAGACAAATGGTCGTATTCTTCTGAGTTTTTGATTAGCCTCTTCAAAGGAGGCACTCAGATATGCATTTATCTCATTGAGTAGAGGGGTGACTTTAAACAGAATGGGAGGCAGGTTGGTGCTAAGCAGTTCCCAGCTTGACTTTTCTCTTTAGCTTAGTGATTTGGGGGCCCCAAGATTTATTTTCCTTTCACAGTGGCAACTTCTGAGCTCTGCATGGAAAGCCTATTTATATATTTTTAATTAAAATAAAAGAAAAATAAGTAGCTTACATGAGTTTGACATCACCAACTGAATATCTTTAGAATAAAACAGCATTTTTGTCACTTCTGAGTAGTGGTATGGTTCATCTTAAGAATTACAATATATCAACTGAATGGGTTTGACAGGTTTTACATTAAAACTAGGGGATATTTTCCCGGGTTTATATAATTGTGGCACATTAAATCAATTAATGAAATCTTGTCAAATTGCCAGTTGGTCAAGTTGTTACAAAGCCTGCCTTGTTTGCTTATATCAACAGGTAAGACATCACCCGTCATGTGAAATATATTGAACAGGAGAACAGCAGTTAAGCAGCATCCAGTCCCACATTCGGATTTCAATATATCACTTGCTCACAGACAGAAATATAATTTTGAAACATTTTGCATTTCATTTTCTCTCTCTCTCTCTCCTTCTCTCTGTCACACGCACACACACACACACAAACACACTCCATACACAACATATTCCATCTACCTAAAACACTGTAAACCAAAAATTGTAACTGGAAGGATTTTCTCTTTGAAGAATAATTGAGCTGATCTCATGCCTAATTGAAATGAAATACTTATCCCAAGTAGGTACATTTCCAGTAAGAATACAGATCTGGATAAAACTAAGGGGTAAAATAAGAACTTCTCAGAACATTTGTCCAAAAAACACTTTGACTATTTTCTACAAGGAACCCAACTCTTATAACTAAAGAAGAAATTCAAAGTACTAGAAGGCCAAGAAATAGAAAAAGATAATTCAAAAACCAAGGGAAAAAAATGTTCAATATAATAAGACATTGAATGAAAGACAAGTTTGCAGAATTGAGTGGAAGTGAGTCTGATGACAGTGGATAAAGAGCCAAGGGACAGGAGACAAAATGGAAATTAAAAGCTGTCAGGGTCTTTCATTGCGGGATGTGAGAAGTGATGTGGGCAGTATCATTTCAGAGATTAAGAATGAATGTGCAAGAGGTGGGAGACACGGGGTGGGTCTGAAATACCTCTCACAGATGAAGGAAGAAAAGATTGACAAGGAACATAAGAAAATGATGCCAGACACTGACACAGGTCTGTGGAAGCAGAAGTACTGCCTGTAAAATATTAAGGACAGCCATGTCTGGGGAGATCATTCCTTCCTATATGAGGGTTTCCAGCATGTGATCCAGTCATGGAGATCAGAACTTTAATGTCCTGCGGAAGCACAGAAGGAAAATGGTTGGGTGACAGCATGTTGTTGGAAACACATCAGCACACAGCTTCGGGGGTCCAGTGTGGGCTGGAGGCTGAGGAGTATGTCCTGGGAACTGGAATAGGATCTACAGGAATGGGAATATGCCATTAGGGAAAAGTGCCCGCACCACCAGGTCCAACTAAGGATTCTGAGAAGTAGATTCTTTTGTTACTCTCGCCATTCATTTTCACTTTTCATTCAGTGGTCTCTGAGCAGTTTCTAGGATTTAGAAAACACAGACTCAACACACACCAAGGGCAACACAGATAAACTTCATGTTAGCATGTCTCAATAAATTTCTGGAAAAATTTTAAAAGGTTTTTTTTTAAAAAAAAATAGCTCATGTTTTCGAGATATTTCAAGCCAGAAGCTGATGTCCTGAATCTAGGAAGCAGCGGCAGCAATATAAAACATGGACAGTAGATTAAATGCAGAGGAGAATAAATGCAGATCATGAGTTTGTTTGGTTCTGCCACTGTAAGGAGAAGCTGGCTGGACCTCACAGCAAAACAATGTAGAGATGGCCATAATTTGACAGTGGGCACATTTCTGTCAACAGAGAATGCCATGGGCTACAGTCTAGTCTTATGAAAATGAGCAATTTCTCCATAGGCACTTCCCTGGATTCTACTTTAACTCCTAATAATTTCTGTTTAGACTGCCTTGAACAAAATTACGGGGGAGTTGTTGGGTGATTATAATCAAGCATCATAAATAGAACACCCAATCTTCTCATTTGTGCTTGCTCTTAAAATGCACATTTTTAATGAAATACATGAAAGCAATTTTTTCTTCTTTTTTTAATTGTACACAAGAAAATAATCCAGTAAAATCTTTGAAAGAAAACAAAATCTAAGTTCTATCTAATAAATTGTTGGTACATGAACCCTTATAAATGTTTATTACATTTGCTTTCATTTGAGCCTGAGTAAACCTTTTCTGCATCTAGGTTTATCTCTTACGGGGTATTGCTCTTTACTATGCAGAGAAACAATTTAATGGGATTCCAGTTCCCTCACTATGACTTCACCTGTGCAAACTGTGTTCCTTCACCGAAGTTATTTGGGGCTCTTCCTTGGGCCCGATCTATATGCAGTTACTATGCCATTTGATTCTAAACTCATACACTTATTACCCTCCCTTTATAGTGATTTATTCCTCATTTTATAAGATGAATTTATAAAAGCGTTCCAAGCTTGCTTTTCTCCTGAGTATTTTAATGCCACCAAATACACAGAACACATAACAAACGGGTTATACAGTGTTAGTGTTTTGGGAGGAGTGAAGAGGAGGTGGTTTATCCCAAAGTTCAAGCCTAGCTTTCTTTTCTTTTTCTTTTGTTTTTTCTTTGTTTCTTTTCTTCTCTTTCTTTCTTTTTCTTTTTCCTTTTTTTTAAATAGGATCTCACTGTTTGTCCCAGGCTGGAGTGAAGTGGCATTATCTTGGCTCACTGCAACCTCTGCCTCCTGGGCTCAAGCAATCCTCCCACCTCAGCCTCCCAAGTAGCTGGGACCACAGGAACACACATTCGGTTAACTTATTTCTTTGCTGCTGTTGTTGTTTTGTAGAGACAAAGTCTCCCTATGTTACCCAGACTGATCTCAAATTCCTGGACTAATGCCAGGCTATCCACCCGCCTCAGCCTCCCAAAGGGCTGGTATTATAGTTGTGAGTTGTTGCACCCAGCCAGATTTTCCCGGTTACTTACAGAAACCAAAGGGCCCACAAGTTTTCACTGAATTTTGAGGCATTTAAGTAATATGAATATCTCATCCATAACAGCTATTGAGATGGATGGAATTGTGTGCTACAAAATTGATATGTTGAAGTGAGTCCAAATTTCTAGTGTGACTGTATTTGGAGACAGGCCCATGAAAAGGTGATCAATGTTAAATTGGATCATAAGGGTGAGGTCTCAATACAATAGAACTGGTGTCCTTCTGAGATGAGGAGGATACATCAGAGCTCTCTCCCTCTTCATGGGCAAACAGAGGAGGAACTATGTAAGGACATAGTGAAAAGCATCATCTCTGAAGCTGTGAGTGGGCCCTCTCTGGACACTGAATCTGCTGATGCCTTGATCTTGGACTTCCCAGACTTCAGGGTGGTAGAAAATACATTTCTGATGTTTATAGGCCACCCAGTCTATGGCATTCTGTTACAACAGCCATAATAGTCTAAGACAAGTTTATAAGGATGAAAAGCAAGTCTGACTTGAGATTCTGAAAGACCAATATATTATTTTTAATTGTTTTCAGCTATCAGTCAAATCAGAAGTTCATAAACAATAAAGGCCATCAACAATATTTCTACACAGAAATTCAGCAATGTATATAAGTGTGTGCTACTCTCTGAACTATTCAGCTCATAATCACATTTTTAAAAATTTACCTCACACTAGGTTACATTTTACAAATGCCAAATGGCCATTAGCATCTGATTTCCACATGGAATATTCACATGGTGCGCACGGCATATCCTTAGACAAGGACACCTGTTTTTGCATCCCCTTAGCTATGGCAGTTGGGGTGAGGGCTTCTAGTGTTTTGTTTTAATGCCTTGCTTCTAGCTAAGTGTAATAATTAGCTTACACTCTCATGTCTGGGTCCATTGCCTTTACAGCTGAGGCAATTGGCTCTCGCCTTTCAGTTCAGCCCATATTATCATCCTCTGATCCTGATCCTCTCTCTGGCTTAGCTGAGAACAAGGAAGATGCAACATTCAGTTGATCAGCTAAAAATCTATAGCCTTGTTGATGGTGTCAGCCTGGTTCTAGAAACTGGAGTTATTTCCTGGATTCATGCTTTCACAACCTATGGATCAAATATGCTGAAAGAAAACAAAATAAGCCATGACCTTGTCAAAATATTAGAGCCTGGGGGACTCTTAAGAGAAATAAAGGTCATTGGCTATATTTTATGCATGAGGTTATAAAAATACAAGTGGAGGTTCTCTCAAACTCGATATCTAGACCAGGAAGCAGGTAGCAGCCTTCACTTTATTTTCCTTTTCCATTTGAATCTACTCTTCAGGTCCTTAATGGGGACACTGTGGCAGGTGCTCCTAGAGTCATGTCTATGTGCCAGTTTGGGGTTATTCACCAGTCTGTGTCAAAAAGAGAAAAATTAGAACAAAGGAGCAGAATTTTTACAAAGTGGATTTGTACAGTTTGCAGAGCCACCAGTAGAGTAGGATTCTTGATCATCTTAAAGTAAAATATAATTTCTTGTGTGTTTTGACATGACAGTAGGTTGCAGGGAGGTGTTAAATGTTTAATTATCTCACCTCTGGTAAAATTTAAAACCAAATGAAAAGTCTGTGGTGATTCCCAATATTTGTTTAAAGGTTACTAGACAACCAATTCATATATTCAGAAATCAGCACCCTGGAACCCTGGGTTTCATGTTTCTTTTCTGCCCCACACCTAAGGGAAGCCACATCCTTCTGACCCTGAGCGTGACCACAGTAACCTCTATGGGATGGCCATGACATGTGTGGGACAGTTGTAACTTCTATGGGAAGCCTGTGACTTCTGTAAGATGACTGTGGCCTCTTTGGAATCACCATGAGCCCCTGGCCCTCCCCAGATCCAGCTGCCAGGTCTTCACTGCGCTCCTTCAGTGCATGTGCCTCAGCCCGTCAATGCATTCATTGCTTTAGCTACTGCAATGAATAATTATTTCATAACGGCTTTCTTTTACCATTTTTACTTCAACGTATTATGCATATCCTTCTGTGTCATTACTAGAAGACTGATTGCTTTTAACAGCGTAAGTGTCTGTTATAACTACATCATGAAGATGAAGTGCATTTTTCAGTCATTCCATGGTTGATGAACATTTACATTTTTTCCCATTTATTGTTATTGAAAAGATTTCGAAGCAAACGTATTTGCTCACAGTTACGATGTACTGGTGCTCTCATTTCTGCAGATGATCTTCTCCAAAGTTAAATTTCTCAACTAGATGTGCAAATTTTTAATTCATGCTTAAAGTGTCAAACCATTTTAGGGGAGAAAAAACATTACTAGATGGGAGTTTAGGAAACTAAAGCTGAGGGAACTTAAGAATTATTCTGTAGGATCTGCCAATAAGAGGTAAAGAGAGAAAAGCAATCTATGTCTGTTTAGCTCCAAAGCTGTTGCTGTTTTCAGCAAAATAACTAACATGACACTCTCTGAAAGATAAAAAGGTATGCAAAAGTTAACATGAGTCCATGAGATACTAAACACTTAGAAAAAGTTAAAAACATGGAAGCCTGACTGGAAAAAGAGAATCAACTGGTACACTAAATAAATATATTCATATAGGACTTCAAAACAAAGAAATTACAATACCTATACAAAATTTAAAATTCCAGCCTGGAAATGGGTTATAAACACATTTATTAAAACATAAAGTGAAAACTGTTCTTTCATCTCTATTCTTAAGCAAAGACAAGTTTGAATAATCGTAAGTAAAAATAGGATCATACATAATATTAAGTATATTAAATATAAAATAGGGAAAATAATATAAAGCTATATAGAATGTAATCACTTTATGTCAAGGAATAGCTGTCTGTAGAGAGGAATTTCTATTACTTTAAGTGACGTTTCTAAGGTAAACATAATATTTCATTACACTAAAAAAAACTTGATTTAATGTTTTCCAATTTCCAGTTTTACTGTGTTACCTGATTATATTATGTTCTTTAAATTATTTAGTCTTTTTATATGAACTTGCTATATTAAGAAAGCAGCAGTGTTGTTATATTTGTCATTTAGAGTCTAATTTGTTATTTTGCATAGGTTTGTTATTTTCTCAGCATAATCTTTGGGTTTTCTTCTTGTACCCACAGTCCTTTTGACTTGAATACTCTCCTCCTCCTCCAGACCCCTTCCTTGAGTCATTTAAACATATCCTTTCTATATTACCTTAGATGTCACTTCTTTCAATAGGATTTTTATTTTCTTTATAAACCTGGTTAGATAGTTCCCCACACCACAGTGCAAGGAGACTCCTTAATAGTTTTTTTGTTGTTGTTCAGTACACACTCCTCCTCACTTCCCACCACCCCAAGCTCTGTGAGGGCAAGAGTTTATCTTGACTTTATCATGGCCACATAACTTCACCATTAACACTCAGTAGCAGTAGCTCCAAACTTGCTACATAAGGAAGCATACAATGGATACTGTTTGTGAAGACAGAAGATACACTGAGTTATCAAGGACACTATTTTTGAAATATCTTGTTAGGTAGGGTTGGCACTGAGGACTGATGGAGATGAAGAGCTTCCACAGTTTCACTCTGAGTGATCCATGGCCCTCCGTAAATGCCTATTGAATGAGCATGTGACCCTTGTTACCCTCATTTCCTTCTGGCTTTGCAGGTCACTGGTTTTATTTTCTCTTATCTCGCATTGGTCTTTTCCTTCCCAAGGCATCCTTCTTTAAATGTACAAGTATATTCATGTCTTCTCTCCCTGTACTTGAAAGCAAACAAGTAATCCTTGGACCATAATTATCATCTCTTTCTTTACCAAAATATATCTCCAGAGTAACATTTCCTTTCTGCATTTGTTACCAGACTGGTCAGATTTAAACAAATTTTGTCACTTTGAGATTAGACCTTGCTGAAGTTACAGTAAGTGGCCAATCCAGTTCCATGTGTTGAATTTTTCTAGTTAAGGTCCTAAAAGCCATCTTAAAATCCATAGGGCAGCAACCAACTTCTAGATCAACAGAGTGATTCTCACTCCTTTCTCACCTACCTAGATTCAAACATTATAGTATCTTTATTCTGTTCTGTGTTAACTCTTACTTATGTTAATTTCCATTTCACTTGGAATTTTGTGACTGCAAGCAACAGAAACTAAATCTGACTAATTTAAGCAAAAGAAGCATTTATTCGAAGAAAATGAGATAGGTGGCCATGTCAAAGGAGCAGGCCACAAAATGCAGGAAAACAGTAGGTTTAGAGGCTAAGTAGCATCAACTAATACACATTTTGCATGGTGTATTAGTCCGTTCTCATGCTGTCATAAAGAACCACCTGAGACTGGGTAGTTTATAAAAGAAAGAGGTTGAATAGACTCACAGTTACACTGGACTGGGGAGGCATCAGGAAACATACAATCATAGCAGAAGGGTAAGCAAACATGTCCTTCTACACATGGAGAAGAAGGAAAGAGAAGAATGAGAACCGAGCAAAGAGGGAAGCCCCTTAGAAAACTATCAGATCTCCTTAGAACTTACTCACTATCCTGAGAATAGTATGGGGAAACTGCCCCCATAATTCAGTTACCTCCCACGAATTCCTTCTGACCACATGTGGAGATTGTGGGAATTACAATTTAATATGACATTTGGGTGGGGACACAGCTAAACCATATCACATAGAATCTTTCTAAAGATTAATCTTCTCCCATCATTTTTAGTTTCTTTCACTGTGGAGTCATGTTTTGAAAGATTCTGATTTGCTAACTTTTGAACGTATCCATCATTTAACAGCTCTGTTGAAAGTATTATCGTAGGTACTTCGAAAAAAAAAAAAGGCTGGTTATCCAAAGAAACACCTGCAAGGTAGAACCTGAAGAAGCGGGGCTGGATCATGAGTAGGCAAAAGCATTTAACGTTTACTATCAGCACAGAATTTCATTTTCCTCCTAAGCACCAAATCCTACGTCTTCACACTCTTCATTCCATTATTTTTTTTCATAGCACTTTTCTCTATCATCGTGATTTGTAGTAAATGCACTTACATTCTTCTGATGATCCCTTTACCTTCTTGACCATCTATTCTCTTCTTCCTCTAACTCAATTTTCCCCATTTCTCACTTCTTTGATATTATTTCTGGTCTCTGCCATCTCTACAATTGATCTCATTTGCTGTCTGTTCTTAATGTCACATCTTAAAATGATGCTCAAATTTATATTTCAAGTTTTCACTTTTCTCTTTAACTTCTACCCAACATTTACAGCTTTTTTGCTGCATATGCCCATGTGAATATCTTATAGGTATTATACATGTGAAATGACCAATCTGAACAAATCATTTTCCTTCTATGTCCTTGTCTTAGTTGACTTAAGGCAATAATCTAAAGTTCTATGCTAGAAAGCTAAAACCATCCCTGCCACCCTTTCTCTGAATCCCTCCTATAATGTCCGTGTACACAGCCCCATCGTATTCATCTGAATTATTATTAAAAAGTCATACCAGCACTCTCTAGTCTATCTCATTATCCTATCATCATGATTGACAAGATGTTGTTGACACCATTAATATGTCTTTGCTGACAGATAGTCCTTCCCCATTATCTCACTGTCCCCAAGATATCAATGGTTCCACATTGCCTAAGATTCTAGTTATCCAGGGATGAACATATAAGTGTTTTTATGACCTTTTTATTTTCTTCATAAATACCCTCACTTCATTCCATTTTGTCATCAGTAATTATTAGTGATCATCTTGCAAAAAGAATTTTCAATTTTTTATGGCTCTGCCACATACTCTTATGACCAACTTTGGCTTTTTTCAAGTTTGTTTATATCTTAATGTCTACTTTTCTATAAAATTTCAGCAGATATAAAGTGTGGCAAAAGAGATTTATATATTTTATAATCTGCTTAGTTTATTCGTAAGATCAGCTAGTTTGAGAACCACTACAATAAACAGCACTTTGCATCAAAAGTACAACACTTAGCCTCATGGTGCATCCCACAGCTGTCATTCTTTCTGTTAATTTGGTAACTACTTTAGGATTAGAACACTGTGTTCTTTTCTATGTTTTATTATTAACATATTAAAATTATAGTCCTCTACATATGATGGGTGTTATTACTTAATATGGAAAATTAGACTGTAGATATATAGATACATATTTACTTGAATTCAGGAATAACAGTTGGAATGCAGGTTTTCAAAAAATTAAGTAAAATTTTCAGTGTAGAGTCCAGTTTCTGGGTATGAGTTTATAAGAGGTTACCTAATCTAAAGACTTTTTTTATTATTTTCAAGATATCTTCTCTTCTTTAGTAATATTCTTAGCCTTAAAATGTAGAAATAAGGTATTTGATCCACATCCTCACATTGACCTACTTCCTCAATTATTTCTTATGAGCCTAAACTTCTGTTATTTCTGTTTTCTTTTAACACCTCTTTCTAGTCAAATCTCACTTTATCTCCTCATCACAACTGTTTCCCCAGCTGTTACCAAATCTTAAAGGAGTTTAATTTATGAAAAACTATTTTTCATTGTCTAATTGTTCCTTTCCCAAGCTGCTTCCAAAATGGCATACAAAATACAATATTGGACACCACAAACTGGAAATGAGTAATTAAAAGTACTTTACTAATTAAGTTACACAACTAATTACATATTTTAACAAACCACAAATTCTATACCCAAATTTAAAAGAATTAGTTAGATTGAAAATTAAACAGATGTTCCTTTTGGGTTGATCTTCAAACTTGACAGTGCTCACACCACTGTCTTCTCATAGGCGCAGGCAAGGACCATCTGTGCATTTAAGAAGAATGACTTCCTTTTCTTAGGCTGCTTAGCGTGTCCAAGTGAAGACACGACTACAGAGCAGTGGCCAGAAACTTCAACAACACGCTCCACTATGGAATACAGCATTCTGCCTTTATTCCTCTGCTATTCTCTATGTTCTCTGTGTTGTTACTTTCTCTATGTTCTCTACAGTCTGGAGTGCATCCTTAAATCAACACATTTTTAAAGCACCCTATTATGTATTACATAGAGTTAGAATGTTAGAAAACAAAGTATTTGCCCTTGAGAAGTTCTCATTATAATGGGAGATACAGGAATAAAAATGCTAATTAAAAGGCAGACCTTTTATTGCTAAAAAAAAAAGTACGTCTAAAGGATCGTGACTGAAAAAAAAATCATTTGATATGATTCACTTTATCAAGAATTTTCAGAAAAAAAAATTTACTTACCATCACAGTAACTCTTTGAGGGGGGCACTCCTTTCATCACCTGTTTTCACATGAAAAAATGGAGGTTTAGAGCAATTCAGATGTTTTCACAGATTTCTATATCTAGTGAATGAAGAAAGCGAAATATAATTCCCAAACTGTTGAAATCTAAGTCCAACCTTCTTTCTACTTCCACATTGGAATTATACACTTAGAAATATTGGTTTGACTATCCTAGACTTCCAGTGAAGGACATAGGGAAGAGTTACTCTGGTGCACACACACAAGTATAAAAATGCACACACACACTGTATCTATAATAATATGACTTCCTATATAAAGTCAGAATTTATAGTAAAATGCAAACCCAAACTCTTGAGAAAATATGGAATTACAAGGAAATTGTTTAGTTTTATTCAACAAAAATGCTCATCAATTTTAAAAATTATCTACTCCGCTAGGCACCAAGGTGTATCCCTCCAACATTTGTGCAACAAACTTACTGAGAGAAAGTTATTGACCAAAAGAGGAAACAGATTTATAGAAATATATTATAATAAGCCCAGACGCAGTGGCTCATGCCTGTGATCCCAGCACTTTGGTAGGCTGAGGCAGGTGATTACCTGAGGTCAGGAGTTTGAGATTAGCCTGACCAAGATGGCAAAACCCTGTCTCTACTAAAAATACAAAAATTAGCCAGGTGTGGTGGCAGGTGCCTGTAATCCCAGCTACTTGGGAGGCTGGGGCAGGAGAATTGCTTGAATCCGGGAGGCGGAGGTGCAGTGAGCTGAGATCACACCATTGCACTCCAGCAAGACTCTGTCTCAAAAAATTATGTATATTATAATAAATTTTATTAATAGGCAGACACTCTACAAGCAGATGAAGGATGAAGAAAATCATCTTATTCTTTTCAGGGGTATACAGGGTGGGAGTCAGGCAGCTTTTGCAGAGAAGATAGTGCTTACAAGAAGTTTTGACAGTATAACAGCAAAGAGTTACTTATGAGTCAAATGAGGAAATAATAATATTATTCCGGGTTATATCACATGCAAAACAAGCAACTTAGCTCAATTGTTAAAAATATATATTGAGAATATTTGGAGTCACTTTTAAATGATCATTTAGTTAATTTTTGAGAAGCCGAGAGGCCTCCAAATAACTTCTATGTTTAATATTGAACTATCCTCATGTAATTTTTGGAAATTTCACCTTGTCACTCAAATGACAGGAAGATGATTGTTAATTGCCATGTCCCCTTCACTGCTGCCAGTGACATCTCATGCTATGGAATAGTTGGCAGATAGCATGCTCATCATAGCTGCCAAAAAATTCCATAGCTGGAACTGGAAGATCTGCCACTGTCATACCGATTATTTATTCTTTTCTTTTTCTTAGAAGTCATCGGTCAGAGATCACACCTACTCAACAGCCTTCTAGTGGAAAGCACTCTCAGTTTTCTGATTTTACAATTGTACTTAGTTCTCAAATAGAGCATTTAGCTGGTTAATGGATTTTTCACTTTTCAACCAGTGGTTCAGATGTCATAGTCACAAAATGTATTTTTGCCTCAGTGGTCAACACATGGTATTGAAACAGCAGCATTCGGCTATTCGAGAATGTTATTTTCCTTTTTACCTGGCTCCTGTTCCTCTTGTTCACTGGGGAAGAAATAATTACTCATCTCCCAGCTCCTTTGATGAGTTCACAGGACATGCATTGTAACCCCAGAGACCTAGATAAGTCTTATTTATTTCCTTTGCAGGTCAAGGCACAGTTGTGCATGATGTGGAAGTTAAGTCACTACTTAAATTACTTCCTGTAAATAAGACTCATTAACCATGGTGACCTTAGAACACTTTCAATTTAAGATGCTGCCCTGTGAGGAGAGTCCATAGATTAATCCTGCTGCTGCTGTGGATTCAGCTTCCCTTTGCTTTTTTACGCAGAGACTCACGTTTGGCTCTGTAGCTAAAAGGGACACTCTTTCACCTTCCTCCACATCTACTTACTTCTTTTGTGTCTGAATCTGAGATTTGATATTTATGTTTAGAAACAGAAAGAGGAAGCCATCAAGAAATTTAGGTTTGGTGTTCTGACAAACCACGGGAAAAGGCTGTAGAAACTGACCTCACAGGTCACAGAAATCCACAGTGAGGTATCGTTCTTGGAAACCACTCAGGAAAACACCTTAGCCACGTAATTCTGAAATAAATATTACAATTTTAAACTTTTTTTAAAATCCACAATTCAGTTTTTAAAGCATCCTGAAAAATCTCTAAATGTATAGTGATTTATTTTAATAACACTCAAACTCACCCTATATAACTTATGCATATTTTATTAGAAGATACAAATTTTCAGAGTGGAGAAAATCTTTCAAATTTATTGTCAAAGACAGAAAATAAGGCATCTTTGTGTTTATAAAACTGATTGACACAGATGTCCTTTTGGTACATTTTAATGGACTGTATGTAATAGAAAGGTGAAATTGACCTGAAAGCCAAATTTCTTTGGACTGATGCAAAAGAATACCACAAGTGAAAACTGAAATTACACTAGCCCCAATCCTTAACTGCCAGTGTCATTTCCAAGCTTTCCCTGAGAATAACATGGAAAACCAGGTGTGATTGTTGTAGACAGAAAAATAAAATTTAAAAAAGTACTTGTTTATGTTAGCACTAATTCTACAGGATTGTAAATCTATTTCTTTCCCAGTCCTCCAAAAAGTTTTCATTTGTATAAAGTTATAAGAATACCCTAGACATATGTATATGTTCTAATGCAATACTAATCTTTTACCTTTGAAAACATACTGTGACAACACCAAACACTAGGTATAAATGAGTCACTCATTTCTGGAAGTTGTGATGTAACTCCTGGCTTGGCTGGAGAAAGATGATTTTCTGCCAAGATGATAGGGAGAGTGCTTTCTGAGAGTGTTTTTCTTGTGTGTGTGTGATCAGCCTTGTTGAAGGGCAAAAAAATCATGTCTAAAATGAGCATGACCGGAAAGAATATTAACTAGAAGAAGTGGGTGGCATATGGTGTGTTTTCAGAGATGCTGCAAGCCCCAGATTACCAGTATACTTGAAATTTCCTCTATGATAGCTTCTATTTGGAATAAATCATTATTCTTCATCTCTAAAAAGATCAAATGCTCATCCAGGAGATATTTATAAATAGACATCAAATTCTAAATATCTGATAAGCATAAAAGTACCCGCCTGTATGATTCCATCTTTTATTAGGTTTACCAGCATGCCCAAGAGGCAGAATCTAAAATATGTAAAATAATTGGAGAATAATTCCATGTTAAACAGTATGAAACTTAGAATCGTAAAGAGCCCAGACCTATGAAATGCCATCCTACACTAGTGCAGGCATAGCAAATTGCACTTTTAAATAATATGTAGGATTTACACAATCCAAAAAGATTAAGACTAGAATTCCAGGAAGAAAAAAACAGTATTAGCGGGAGAAAAAAATGGTTACATGAACCCAGCATATATGACAGAGAGTGAGCATACTTCCTTGATCAAAATGGAGTTTTAGAAGTTAAAATGTTATGAAAAATACTGGGAAATACAAGTCACATTCAAATCCAATGCTGGAAAACTCTTAGGTAAACATATGGGGTGATTTTAGATCTTTATGCTAGTGTATTTTGACAAAATTATCCAGAAGTGACACGGAAGAAGGATAAGACAGAGGGACTGACCCAGAGCCAAGGTAACAAGTTAAGTACTTTAGAGTAATCCGGGACATGATCATTATTTTCATTGCCTGGAAACTAGAACAGTGTCTGCCTCATAATAATTTTTAAATAACACTATTTTCCTTTTGAATTAATACCAAATGTACTTGTCCTTCCTGAGTCACTGGGATTTTGAAAGAACCAAATTGAAAATGCTTTCAAACCATAAAGCACAATCCAAATATGAGGTGATATTATATTCAAGAGAGAATAAGAGGACTAGATGTGGAAGATAACAGTAGAGCCATCTCAAAAAATTTTAAATTGAAAGAAAACAAAAGCTTGTGTCCTTGCAAAGTAGTACAAAGTGGGTTTGTTTTGATGAGAACAATGAGAAGCAAAATATTTAGATCTCCAAAGAAATAAGAGTATATCTCATGAAGATGTGGAGTAAAGCGCAAGTGAGAGATCACAATGTAATCAAAGATGAGGATAATAGGGAATATTCATTGTTTAAGATATGCCAAGCATCATGACGATTATATTAATGTACGTTCATGATGTTAATTTTCTCCTGTAGTTCGAATACAGCTTTAAGAGGTGGATATTGCTATTTATTGTCAACATCTCCCCTAAGTTTCCAGTAACTGTAAGAGGTGAAGTTAGGATTCATGACTAGCCAGTCTGATTCAGGGCCCATGCTTATGCCACTCCACTCAAATAGGGATGCTTAAAATACTGGGATTCAGCTCACAAAGGCAATTTGATACATACAGAGAGTAGGCCAGATCTGCAAACATGACCTCTGTATTCAACCTATTATTTAGGCTCCTTGAAGATGAACTATCAAAAAGTCAGGGGCTGAGTTCTCAGGGAAGAGGAAGGGAACAACTAGGAGAGTATAATGCCTTGAAAACCAAAATGCAATGTTTCATTATAGCCTGCTTGTGTATAATCTCCTTAACAGTTGTAGAGGCAATCTCTTCAGAAAGTAAAAGTAGGCTAGGGAATTGGGAGACTAGACAGGTAGATTCTAATGAGTATGTATAAATCAGTGGTTCTCAACTAGAGGAATTTTGCCACCTGTGCAATAGCTAGCAATATCTTAAGATGCTTTTGATTGTCAAAATTTGAGTGGGGAGCTACTAGCATCTAGTGAGTAGAAACTAAGAATGCTGCAAACATCCTACAATGCAGAGGACAGCTCCGTCCTTAACAGACAGTATCCAGGCCCAAATGTCAACAGAGCCAGGCTGAGAAATCTTGCTATGGATGCAGCTAAAGTTCAGATCACAACTCACGGAGCAAAAGTGGAGTGCAACACTGAAATACCCTGGGCATTTAGGCAAAGATCATGGGATGTGAGGGTCACAACGTGCCAAGTCTAATGTGTTGTCTGTTCCAGACCTACCTTAGGCACCTCCAGAGTTTCTGTTGGCCACATGTTCCCCTGACACTGCATTGCTTTGCTCGGTGATACCTTCTGGTTCTATGTCCCCACCCAAATCTTATCTTGAATTATGATCTGAATTGTAATTTCTATGTGTTGGATAAGGAATTTCTGGGAGGTGGTTCAATCATGGAGGCTGTCATCTGTAGTCCTAGCTACTCTGGAGGCTAAGGCAGGAGAATTTCTTGAACTCAGGAGGTGGAGGTTGCAGTTCTCATGATAATAGTGAGTTCTCACATGATATGATGGTCTTATAAGGGGCTTTTCCCACCTCACCCTGCACTTCTCTCTCCTGCTGCCATGTGAATAAGGACATGTTTGCTTCCCCTTCCCTCATGATTGTATGTTTCCTGAAGACTCCCCAGCCATGCAGAATTGTCAGTCAATTAAACCTATTTCCTTTATAAATTACCTAATTCCAGGTTTTTCTTCACAGAAGCATGAAAATGAACTATTACATTCAGCCTTAGCTGATGCTTACAGCTAACCAATTTTGTTCAGTCTCTTCAGTTCCACTGTTTGCAGCTGGCCAATACCATTCACCACATTTCTAGCTCATCTCCCCACTTCCTCCTTGCATAAACCTCCATGCCATAAGGCAGTGTCTCTGTTCTCGAGATGATGCTGAAGGCAGCACAGGTGTGCTTGCTGGACATTCAACAGGTCACTCTATAGCCTCTTGTGAAGCAGTGACCAGCATAGTGATGTAGCTCCTGCATTACTCCCCGTACTGTACTGCCTCATAACCCTACTCTTGCTATCCTGAGGTTCTGCCTTCCAGTGAAGTATAAGAAATAGAGGTTAGTCTACGTCCCTGCTTTCTGCAGGTCTTAGGCTAAGAAAATAGTCTTCAAATTAACCAAGGAACTTGCAAGGTATAGAATATATTCTACATTTCAACTTCAGAATGTATTGGCAGTTATTAAATACATTAAGACTCATTCTTTACATTTTAATGGCTAGGTGAACTAGCACAGGTGGAGACAATTTAATAATTTGACAAGCTGTGAAACCTAGCGAACATATAGAAATGTTGTATTAGAATTCTGGAAAGTGGTGCTTGAAAGAACGAAAATAATGATGGAGCTTACCTGTTCCAATTACCAACTAGAACAGACTTAGTATGTTATTTAAAGAATATAGACTGCCAAAAACCCTCAGATAGAACTTTCTTAAGTAGATGTTCATAACTTCCAAAGAAGAGTATTCTTCCAAGGCCACTAAACAAGCTAGAAACAGGTTATATGAAACAATATGGTAGTTCTACCATATGTACTAGTTTCAATAATCTATTAATAAAAATATGAAAAGCTGTTACATCAAATATTTATCATCAGGAGTATGTCAATAGGAAAATATCCTAGCATTTTAAAATAGGCAGTGTGGAATCGTCTCTACAGAATAGATCAACTATTGTCTTTGATATTCTTGCCATTTTACACTTGTCATTTTACTGTCTGGAATAAGAAAGTTATTGCTTAACCTACAAACATGGTTATAGTATTCAACTGTACCTGAAAGAAAACTCAGATAACCAATTTAGCTATAATATAGAAGCATGATTCTTGACATTATTAAGGAGTGCTATTTGTTCCAACCAAAGAATTACTGTATGTGCATCTTTCCCCACAAACTGATGCAGACTACATTGTGCCTTTGCCTTGCTAGAAAAAGATTGCTCATTGTTATATTAAACATTATCTGTAAGTATTAATGGGCAAATGTTAAGTATTTTTTCAAGTCATCTGAAAAGTTATGTGTTTTCCTGAGAAAGCAGTTATTTTCACATGCTGTATCTATCACAGAGGGAACGTAATCATTGACGTTAGGACAAAAATAGTAGATGATGTTGTGTCCAGGAGGGGTGTGCATATGCAGAAAACATGATTCCTTTAAATTAATTTTAGTCCATTACTGAGTTTAAAAAATACAAACTGCATGATAGTCCTAACAAAAATTAGCTGAGCGTTGTGGTGGGTGCCTGTAGTCCCAGCTACACTGGAGGCTATGGTAGGAGAATTGCTTGAACTCTGGAGGTGGAGGTTGCTGTGAGCCGAGATCACACCACAGCACTCCTGGGTGACAGAGCAAGACTCCGACTAAAAAAAAAAAAATTAATTAATTATGAGGATTTTCATGTTAGTTACTATGTATGATATTTCTTGAAACTTCAGAGCATAAAACAAGATAAGGTAAAATATTATTTTGTTATTTTTTCCTATAAAGTGTCACTAGGCAACGTGGCTTCTGAACCACCAGAATCACTCTCAGTACTATTTCTAATTTCTTTATTTCTCTGATATGTCTAATACTGATGAGTTAGAATATTTTATGTTGTTATTTCCTATTATAAACAGGGATAGATAGACAGATACAAATCCATATCATGGATTTTATTCTTGTATTTTAACTTCAATTATCAATAATGATACCTTAAAAATGTTTTAGGAAGTGCAAATATTTCTTGGTTTGTAAATATAGCCCTTTGATTTTACATATAAGCTTACATCATCTTGGAGGGAGTGATTTTTTAATATAATTTTCAGAAAATTCTGTGTATACTTTATTATTACTTCCGAATTAAAATCCTGGCAAAATTCTACATCTCACTTCACATTCACACATCATTATTTTTCAGAACAGACAATCTCCTTTTCATAAATTCATATAAAGCAATAAACTATCAAGTGGAAAAAGTATAACCGCTTAAACACGGTAAATTCAAAATAATCAAAATACTCAAAGACATTCCAGGCCAAGGTGAGGAAGAACTGCACAGCAAGCAGGGTTTGTCATTACGAGCCTGCTTCCCCTATTCTTCATTTCTCTATTTCCACGAGTCTGAAACATTTGGCACCCAGTGCCTTACTTCTCTCTCACTATTTGGCTCTGAAATAATCACAAACCTTCCATCAAAATATTTTTTAACCCACTCTTACAATGTGATAGACACGTGAGTGATATTCTCACCAAGGTACTTGCAATGTCGCAGATGCCAAAGTCTGAAGTTAGGAAAACTTTCTGAAATCAGATGGAGAAAGAAAAGTTACTGATTCTTGATATTTTTGTTTTAAGTTCTGTTGAATTATATTCTTTTGGTTCCAGTATACAGGCAGATAAATTGTCCCTGATTCAATTTAAGATTTCATATGAAAGATATCATATCTAATTTAAAAAATAATAGTGATTAAACTTTAGAATTGAAGAAAAACACAATAAAAAATGTTCTAGTTTAAGATATTCAACCAAAAACAGAAAACCAGATTGCAAATCAGCAATTATTTTGCAACATTAAAATTATGTGTTAAAGTATTAGAATTACTATCTGTTTTTTTAGATTTTTTTCTCAGTGTAATTTCAGTATAAACATGGATTATTGATTCAAATAAACAAAATTTTGATTAGTGAATGACATTTAAATAAATATATTTAAAAGGAAATATCAATAGATAATTAATCATAATTCTTTGCTTTGGAAACGTCACAAAAGTGATTGCACTTTGCATGCTTTTGTTAAAAATTTAAAGCCAAAATCCATGTCTAAATATTTAGAAATATCTAGTCACGTGTGTGGTATAGTCAAGAAGTGAAAAATATAGAATGACTCATAGATTGCATTATGAATGTATGTTACATGTTTTGCTTCTATATTTCTAATAGTCTTATTAAAGGGAAACTTTCGATTTATAATAATTGTCATCATAACTACATCAACTCTGAGAGCTAAGTACCCTTTGTGTGCATTTCAGCTATTTCCCTTTCACCTTCAAATGAATTTTATCTTGATTTTCTGGTTTATGTAGGAAGGTAGCAATATTTTGAATAGACATGACAAATATTTACTCTTTGAATGAGATCAAGATATCAATGTAAATATGTCTTTATGCTGTAAAGTGGAATGAATGCATGTCTGAGTGTGCAGAAAATATTTTTCATACACAAATTGAACATGAGGTATTGTGACAAAATATTACTTGTTTTCAGATATCTTCCTTTTTTCCCAAACACCATTCCTGTTGAATTTATCAGGAAACATGTCATATGGCTTACTTTGCTGTATACTAATAATGTTATAAGTTAAGTCTTGCTCCATATCTGGAATTTAAAAGGCAATAAAACTACAAATCAGTGCAGTCCAAAGATGTTTCAGCCAAACAAAAATGCAAAAACTCAAATAACCTGTTTGATTTGCTTGTTGCCACGTATCCAATTTTATGGCTTTTTTTGTTTTTTTTGAGACGGAGTCTCGCTCTGTCACCAAGTTGAAGGGCAATGGTGTGTTCTTGGCTCCTTGCAGCCTCTACCTCTCAGCTTCAAGAGTCTCCTCCTGCCTCTGCCTCCCAAGTAGCTGGGACTACAGGCATGGGGCACCACGGCCAGCTAAGTTTTGTATTTTTAGTAGAGATGAGGTTTTACCATGTTGGCCAGGATAGTCTCAATCTCTTGACCTCATGATCCACCTGCCTCAGCCTCCCACAGTGCTGGGATTGCAGGTGTGAACCACCACGCCCGGCCTGTATATGGATTTTTATAGACAGCCCATCTTTTGAGCATTCCAGCCTGAAGAAAATAGTGTGTGTCCTCTGTACATGTCAGTGTATCTATATAAGCAGGAATTTGTCACTGAGTTTTTATTAATGCAAATAATTTCTTTAGGTATAAAAATGTTAATTTCAGTTCAAATTGAACAAAATGTTAATATCCACAAATACCTCATTGAAAAGGACAGTGGAATTTAGATTCAGTATTCCCAAAACAATGAATATGGAGAATGTAAATTTATTGAAGAAAATATTGAATTCAAAGGCATGAGTTTGGGACTGGAAACACAAAAGCTGATAAAAATGTGAATGATGTAAAATTCACTGAATAAAATATAAATTCTCATGTTATTCATATACTACAAATTCTGGTTAGGCACTTCTAGCTTAACTTTGTGTGGTTTTTATTTGAAAGTTGCTAACTTCTCCCTAGTGTAGGAGAAGCTGCCAGATATAAATCAGATTTTCCTTATTCTTTCTTAAGCAAGAATGTTGAAGTGCCTCCTTCAGTTCTGTACATATAGGGAAGGTAGTGACTGTTGTCAAGGGCGATTGTGTGGCAGGGCAATTTTCTCCTGAGACTTTGCTTGGGCTGTGTCTTACGTAGTACTTGATGTAGAGTTCAAAGACTTACGAGAGACATGGGGGCATGTGGACGTGAGCGCTTCTTGACCAATCCAGCTGCTGTGCTCTGAACAGTTTATGTTTCCTCACATTCACATATTGAAGTCCTACCTCAACAGGTGATGGTCCTAGGTGGAGGGGCCTTTGGGAGGTGATTAAGTCATAAGAGTCAAGCCCTCATGAATGGGGTTAGTGCTTCTTATAAAAGACATCCTTGCCCTTTTTACTCTGTGAAGACAGAGGGAAAGACAATTATCCCTGCACCAGGAAATGGGTCCTCACCAGTCCCTGAGTCTGCTGGTACCTTGGTCTTGGAGGTCCTAGCCTCCAAAACTGTGAAAAATAATTCATGGTATTTATAAATCACTTAGTTTTGGTGTTTTGTTATAACAGCTCGAATGGATTAAGATACCAGCTGTCCTGGCTGGGTTGGTGAGTTTTCTTGTGGATTCTTCCACATGCAAGGATTAAACATCAGACCCACAATGGGAACCCTCATACCCACATGGAGTGCTGAAAGAAAGTATGTTCTCTCTAGGAACCATGGTCATTTGTTCAGAGACATGTGCTAGCACTTGTACATAAACTGCTGCGACATGGAGCAGCTCAGTGCCTGGGCACAGAGCAACCAAGCCCAGGCCAAGGCTGGTGACAGAGACACCTCTACTTCCTTCACAGTTTCCTGGAAAAACACTGTAGATCAGCACTAGAGGCTGCAGGCAAAACCCAGTTATTGGTGTCCAGTGTTTATCATGGTGATGCTGTGTCACAGACTGGAGTCCATGGAAGCAGATGTTAGGAATGCTATGGCTTTAAACTATGGCTTGTCCCTGGGGCTCTACAAGTCTCTAGTTTTCTGGACAGTTCAATACCAGAGTTAGAAAGACTTAATGATTAAGAAAGCATGAATTGCTGATTACTCTGGCATGCAGAAGATGAAACATTAATTTGAATATTAAAAATAAATATGAATTTCCTTGCTATCCATTCTGAAGACATGGATATTCCATCTATAATTATGATTATAATTATCTCCAAAAAGATACTTAAAATTTATATATTCACCTGAATTCTGTTTCATTCTTGGTCACTTAAAAAGGAAAGACTGAGAACAATGTGCATATATTGAGTCCCCATTATTTCTTACCATGGTGCAGAGTTCTCACATTTTTTTCACAGGATGTTCATTTGTTAGGATGTTAAGCACAATGTCTGCCATAAATAGTAGCCTGGATGGTCAGACTAAGTAAATAGATAGCAGGATTTTACTCTGTCATTTTGACACAGACACCATCAGAAGTGAAGAGTGAAGCGATTGCATGCTGTTGATGATTGTGTTGCTCACCAGGGCTGGCTCGAGGATGTGTGCTGAGGTTGTCACCTGCTATGGCAGAGCAGCTTCTTAATCCACATTGCAGACACATAGGTGCGGCTACAGATCTTGCTTTCAAAAGGACGTTCCTTGTGATAGAAGCTTGGGGTGGGGAAATTAGACTGTGCTGAAGAGGCTGCAAGTTTGTCACTGAAATGAGTTGTACAAAGCAATATGTTTCTCCCAGCATCTTTTGGCCAATGTCATTTCATGAATGTCGTGCGTATTAGTTCCCACCCAGTCAATTGCTCTTTGAACACTGTTCCATTTTGGCTGCTAATGAGTTTCTCAAGGAAAGTTAGTAAGGCCAGATGTTATTTAAATTTTTTAAATCATGGAATGTACCTATCCGAAAGTGTTTGTCAATACTTTTAAAATCGGTTGAATTTTATAATGGAGCTATCTGTTCATTAATTTAGATTTCAATTAATTTTAAAATGTTTTTATTTTGTATGCGTGAATCAAGGCCTACACATTTAGCTCAATTGGTACTGAATTTCTTTTAATGATCCATTCTGAAGAGATGGAAGAGTGACTTCAGGAAGAAATTTGTAAAATCAGCTAAAGGAAAGAAGGTGTACAGAGCTCAAACATTGAAAATCTTTTATTTCCTGTTCAAATTTGAGACTTGCTATGTGTAGTTTGTGCAGATAACCTACAAAGTTAAACGATAAACTTTAAAGTTTAACATCTGCTTTTTAATTTTTCAGTAATAATTTTTGTTAAAGATAAGTAAGGTTATATATGACGGTTCTGTTAAGTGACAAGGTGGCTACTAGACTCTTGCTATCTTGGGTAAGTAACATAGTGTTTAAAGATTCAGTATTTCAAAGGAAAGTGTTTTGACCTCCTTACCGATTCATGCTAATTTAAGAATAGACTTTCTTGAAAACTTAAGCCACTTTAATTTTGGTGCAATTTTATACTTTACAAAGAAAACTCTTTGAACTAAAGTATATTACTAAAATAATATATCCGTTGTTCCATATTGTTGTCCTATATAATTCATGGGTCACTCTGCCTCCATATATATTTCTGCTCAGGTAAAAGAAAATCTATATAGGCTTATCCTTACATTGCCTTTAGCCTAGTTTAGGAATCAGTGCCTACTAAGGAGGCCATAGTTAATCTGTGTGTGCTATGCCTGTGTGTGTGTGTGTGTGTGTGTGTGTGTGTGCCCTCAAGCTGTAATTAGGCAGAATGTCTGCAAGAGGAGGTTGATAGCATGATGCTGGAGAGCGAAGGTGGTGACTGAGTCTTGGTCAAAGGTCAGATATCCATGAAGAATAGAAAATTGGATCTAACCACAATGAAAGCTTATCAGTTAGACTCTCTGTGGTACAAGATCAGTTACGACACACATAGAAAGATGACTAGATGATAGATACATAGGCTGGCCATTTAGTCTAATATTGCTAAGTACACATGGATGATTTCTTTAAGTAACTTTCAACAGAAATTGTTCTAGAGTTATTTTACCACAGGCTTGTATATATGTTTTTAATCTTTGAAAGATCAGATTCTAATTGAAACTTTATTTGGTATAAAACGAAGTTTCTCAGTATCTGTATTGTCGTTTTAATTTTGTATGCTGCTATATTTATAGCCATGGTCAGCCAACATTTTGCCATAAATCACTCACAACATGGAATTGATTATGCCAAATAAAGAAATGTATTCTTGGTTTATAAATTTAGAATATTTAAAATCAATTAATATTCCAAAATTAATTAGAATGTATTTCATAGCTAGAGAATCTCACAAATAAAGCCCTTATTAAAAGAAAGACATAATGAGGCATTCTGATGACAAGATCATCAGTGCATGCTGTATCTGCTTTGTACTTTGCAGCAGGATAATATTTTAGTAGCCCAGGGAAACGTATTTCTTGGATAGGTTTTACTTACAGAAACCCAAAGGAGAGGCGTTGCTTTGAGAGGAATTAACCACATCATTGTGAGTCAGAGTCCTTTGGAAGAAAGTCTATTTTAGACTCTGAAAGAAGTTATGGGATAATTTAGACACGTGCCTGAAGGGTAAACCTGTACTTTAGGAGTTCTGTGGAGACTGTTTTCCCCAGTGCCACGGTAGACACTCTCCAAACATGGTTTCTGCCCTTTGCTTCCTCCCTGCTGGTCCCCAACCCTTGCATATGTGCTGGCCCCTTTACTGCTTTGACAAATAGAATTATTCCAAAGATTTTTGAACCCAAGCTTTAGGATGACTGGCAGTTTACACGCGCTTCCTGGAAAGTTCCTTCTTAGAATCCAGTCTCCTTGCTGAGAGGAAGTCCAAACAGCCAAATGGCGAGGTCCCAGTGATATTCCCAGTGAGCAGCCAGCAGCCAACACCAATTTGCAGTCATGTGAGAAGGTGATCCTGGTCCTTCTTGTGATGGCAATGCTGTAGCTAACACCGTCTGAAGCAGGGGACACGTCCAGCCAATCTGCAGAGTTATGAGATATGATACATTGTTGTCATTTCAAGGTACTAAGTTTTTGGGATGTTTGTTACACATTCCCAAAGATAGAAAACAAAGCATCCTGTATTATAAAGAATATTCAGTTCAAGGAGAGGTGTTTGAAAGTTTAGTTTGTTTTGTTGGAAGAAGATTATTTCTTTTATTTTGTTCATTTTTTATACTGTTCATTTACTATAATACAAACTATCTTAGGGGTTTTCGAAACTCATGCTAGATCATATTCTGAGGAAGAAAAAAATTAAGTAGTGATGTCCTAGAATGGAGAATCAAACACTTCAAGAGACGGCCGTTTCGAGGGAGGGTATACTCCAGGAAGCCTTGGGAAAGGTACATTTAGAGAACAGAAGTAAACCCAAGAGCAGTTTTTAGTTTAGAGACTGGGTAGTCCCTTGTGTGAGAAATACATACGTTCTGGGATACTTTTTGGTGAGGAAGAAGGAATGCAGAATTGTCAGGATAATTCCGAAAGGGACCAAAAGAAGAAAGCGGCTCATGTGTAAGGGAACTGCATTTGACACTAGTGAAGGTGTGCCGGTCACAGCAGGGTGCATGTGTGGAGTCTGAAATCGGACCAAATGAGAGACACATGTCTTAAAGGGTACTCTGCAATACAGAGTCTGAAGAAAGACAGGAGGCTGCCAGAGAGGCTCTGCTGAATCACATGCCGTATGCACTTTACCGAGGAAAGTTCCACATTGCTTTGAAGGATAAACTGCCCTCACACCCACTCTTTTTACCTCTGTATTGTACGCTTACTTTTCTCAGTGACATCTATAAATACGTATGTTTAAAGATGCATATTAAGGTGGATTTTTATTTACATCAAACCTAAGAAGTATATCATAATGTGCTCTATCTTTTGTTTAGCAATTCGAGTACTAAAAATATTTGCAGCAATTTATTTCTTTTTTAAAAATGATGATTCACTCTTATAAGTAAACAGTGAATGTAGGTTTCAACGTATTTTATACTAGATTAAAAGCTCTCTATGGTTCAGCATTTCCCCAATTCACTTTATCTATGTCTTTATAGAATATAAAAGTATTTTGTCTGGATGAGATTTATTTAACAGCCCAAATAAAATGAAATTACAAGGCACTTTACATGTCAGTGTTTTTAATTGTATAGTTTATTTACAGGGGCAAATAAAATCTTCTCTTTCAATGAAATTTTATAAACATTATAATACTTATATGCTAGACAGAAAAATAAATTTCTAAGAGTGAAATAGACATATAGTAACACAATATATTTTTAAAAATTAATTATCTGAGTTTTGACATTTTTTCAAATGCATGTGTTGTATTTTACTTGAAATGCCTCATCAATAGCAGTTATTCAATGAATGCTTTGAGAAGTATCGTCATTTTTTTTCCTAACCTTTGACCCCATATAGCCAATAACATCTTCTGCATACAAGTAAAATTATTCTCACTGTGATCCCTACTTAACCCCTCTACCCACTGGTGGAAAAGCAAGTTTGACAAGGAAATTGCTAGCTAAATTGATTGCAGTCCTAGATGTTCATGTTGCAGCTTATATTTGCTCAGTGGCTACAAAGTGTAAAGAAAGAGTGACTATAAAATGTGTCCGTAATATAAACATGATCCTCAGGGAACCAGATTACAGTCACCATAAATCATCATCATTTACTCGTGGACCACTAGTCCTAAAACCATTCACTTTCTATTAGTTAGAGTCCTATCATTTTTGCAGGAGTTATTTTAAATAAATGAATTTCATAATATGAAAATATTTTATTCTGATTATATGTTCACTTATTTAATTATATAGTTTATTTAATACAATATGAGCTAGAGGAAATTATATTATTTTTGAGATGGAGTCTCGCCCTGTCACCCAGGTTGGAGTACAGTGGCGCCATCTCGGCTTACTGCAACCTCCTTTTCCCAGGCTCAGACCATTTTCCTTCATCAGCCTCCCAAGTAGTTGGGATTACAGGTGCCCACCACCACACCTGGCTATTTGTGTGTGTGTGTGTCTGTGTGTGTGTGTATTTTTAGTAGAAATGGGATTTCACCATGTTGGCCAGACTGGTCTTGAACTCCTGACCTCAGGTGGTCTGCCTGCCTCACCCTCCCAAAGTTCTGGGATTGCAGGCGTGAGCCACCACTCCAGGATAGAGGAAATTTTACTATTTGTTGAATAAATAAACAAAAAGTTGATTCATTTTAGAATCAAGTGATAGGCCTGAGTTTCTTTCCAGGCTTGGACTAATAAACTATACTCAATGAAGAGCAACACAAAAAGAGGTTGATGGGTAATTAAAGCTTTGGCCATTAAGAAGCACACTCCCAGAGCCTAAAGTACAATAAAATATATATTAAAAAATGATAATAAAATGATAAATAAAAAAATTATAATCCCATTTATATATATATTTAAAAAAGAAGCACACTCCTGCAATCTGGGAAGTGAGTATATTACCCTGAATTTTAAAAGGGAGAGAAAGGAAGCTGATAGAGTTGCCAGCCATTGGAAAGGATGACAGTTCTCTGGTAGTTTCTGACTTGAAGACCATTTCAGAAATTTGTAACTGGAGAAACATTAACAAGTTTGCCATGCTCATTATAGAATTTACTTGTCTCTATAGGAAAGACTATAGTGCCCTTAGATCTGGCCTAGGAACAGCCTAAGATTGTAAGCAAGTATTCTATGCTACTCCTATTTGAAAAGATAGAACATCCAGCTAAGGTGTTTCAAAATGACATCTTCTAAAGGTGGTGTTCCTTAATTTTCTCACTTTGAAACAAAATCCATACTGCAATAGTCAGGCCCCTCCCACTCATCCCAGCTATCTGTTCAAACATCCAAAGGAGCTGATTAAAATAGAACTTTATGAAAATGGTAAAAGAATATGTCCAAAATGATTGAGTCTACAGGGCTTGGTATAGGATTTGGAGATGGGAAGATGAAAACTAATCTAGCAACTATATTTGGCTAATTATGCCCAATTACCTTTGGAAGTGGTAATGAGGAAGATGTCAAGATAAACATTAGTATCTATGGGAGAAAAGTCATGGACAGAACTTTTGCTTTTCTTCTTAGAATTATGGAATTCTTCAAGTTCTGGGGTTTTATATTTTTCATCTCAGGGATGACAGCTGCATGTATTTATTTGACAGCAAATATACATGCTAGACTAATACAAAGGTATGGAGGACATGCTACAGTTATAAAACTAGCCCTGACTTATATTTTTCTCCAGCTCTAATAGAGGAAAGAAAAGCAAATTAATTGAACTCCTATAAATTTCTCTATAACCTGACCTGAGCAGTATGATCTATGACTATTTGATCTAAAATTATTCCGTCTGTGTTCCTCATCAAAATTCACTGGCCATATTTTCCATTTTTGAAGCTCCTTATTCTTCACTGTGTTTAGGGCTTGTACTCATTGACAATATAGCTGTCAGCATTAACAGTTGACAGCTTAATGTGTTAGCCTTCTAGTGGGTTTACATATAAGCAAAACATTATTGCATTGTCTTTTTTTAAATTGGCATAAATCTTTACCATTTGAATTATTGGTTTCATCTCAATAGAGACAATGGGAAGAGAGATACACTTTTTTAGACAGGACTGTCCAGCCACTACCTTCTATATTACATTAAAAATTGATATAATACAATACTTGCCAGCCACCCAATAAAACTTCCTTATACAATGCTTGAGTACTTCAGGCCCTTTAGCATAAGTATGGAAGTAAACGTGCCATGTTATAATTCATACTGAATTCTGTTCTGTGTTTCCTCTCTTCATTTCTATCCCTTATCAGAAGAAGAGGAGATTTTACGATAAATAATCTTTAAGATTCATTAACTCTCTCAAACTCAGGGATTTCAACAGAGGCTATAATTTCAAGTTCTAAAAGATCCCTTTCCAAGATTTCTTTCCCAAATCTTGATTCTACCTATCATCTATTGCATTCGTCTTTCATTCCAACTTTGAAAGGTAAAATTTTGATAAGGCCTAGTGTTGACGTTCCACATTCTAAAATTCCGATGATCCTGTAAGTTGTGATGAAAATATAATGAAGACTTTGGTAAGGACAGAACCCTCTGGAATTCCAACTGGACACTTGTTACAAGAATTAGTTTCCTATCTTCCAGGAATATTACAAATGTTTAAATTTTAAACACATAGCAACTCCATAGCTACAAATTACAAATAGAAAAATTGAAGTTCACAGAATTCAACCTTTTTTTTTTTGAGACAGAGTCACACTCTGTCACCAGGCTGGAGTATAGTGGCATGATTTTGGCTCACTGAAAGTTTCACCTCCCTGGTTGAAGCAATTCTCCTGCCTCAGACCCCTGAGTAGTTGGGACTAAAGGCGTGTGCCACTGCACCCATCTAATTTTGTATTTTTAGTAGAAATGGGTTTTCAACACGTTGGCCAGGATGGTCTCAATCTCTTGACCTCCTGATTCTCCTGCCTTGACCTCCCAAAGTGCTGGGATTACAGGTATGAGCCGCCCTGCCTGGCCTAAGTGATTTTTTTAAAGAAATCTTAGTAAGCAATAGACTAGGGATCCAAATTCAGATCTTCTCTACTACAAAGATTAAGATGTTTCTAGAATGCAAAGAGTTTATTATTTGCTCCATTGAAATTCATCTCAGGTGGAAATAGAGAGGCTGTGATTGGAAGACCTAGAAGGAAGACTTCTATTAATCACACCTTCACTGATCAATTACTTCTGCTTTCATCATATATAATACATAAATAAATTATATATATTATCTTTATTAATTAAAGCTTTAATGTGTTTAAAAGGATTTATCTGTTAAATTAAAAGTCACATCAGTCAAATACCTTACCCAATATGCACATTTTTCACAATTTCTAAGACACAAGGAATTACTAAATACATAAGGAACTCCCAGCACACATCCATAGAGTCATGCTCCTCACAGAGGGCACCCTGTAGCCTAGGCTATTTTTAAGATCATTAAGTAACATAAGCAGTCACATCACTGACACAGAAAAGACGGGTTTGGATAATGAAATAGCTCCGTTTTATACTCGGAAGATCAAATAATTTACCTACAATTTCCAGACTGCCATGCTTCATCAGTCCATGCACTTCAAGTTCTCACATGAATTTTACAAATCTTATGTAAAGCATTCTATAAATTCATTCTGCACGTTATGATGAAAATACAAAACAAAACTTGGTCAAAGACAGAGCCCTCTGAGATTCCAACTGGACACTTGCTACAAGAATTAGTTTTCTATACTCCAGGAGATACATTACAATTGTTTACATTTTAACCACATAGCAATTCCAATGTAACTACATGTTACAAATTATAAAATTGAAGTTAGCAAATAGTTTGTTAGTAAATAGTTTGTTAGTAAATAGTAAATCATTTTTAGTGCATTTGCCAGTTTGGTCAAGAGCAACTTTCCAAGGAATTTAACCAGGTAACCTCACTTTGCTCTTTCCCAGGGAAAGTTTCCCCCGTAAAGAGAAATAGGGAACTTCGACCGTGCTGCTTACCGCTTTCTTCCCAGTTTCCAAAGCTCAGATAAAATCTTGAAAATCATCCGTGTCTACAGATTATGTGAAACCTTTAATCAGCCCTCATTTAGCCAGTTAAGCATTGAACTTTTAGTATGATTACTTTTATTTAACCTAGTTTTCATCGTCTTGACAGACTTGTCCACCAAATAGAAATATGTTTCCAAATGAAATAAAATTCCTTTTCAATATTTTTATATCTAAGTGTTTCAGTATTTTCTATGAATGGCAGAGGAATATGGGTTAAATTATTCATACAGTATAATAGTTATTATTAACTAATACGACTCATCAAAATATTCTCACACTGTTTGATAAGTTCAGAAATTTTCCATCATTTGGCATCAGCCTATATTTTCAAGAATATTATTTTCTATCTGCCCTCTAACGATTGGGACATTACTTTGCTTCCCGTCTATGAGCATACCTACTCTTCTGTAAGAATTTCAAAAGTGGTGGTACCTTCATTATAAATCTTCAATTTTCCTTCATGCCATGACATATAATTAGTCTATATCTAGTTAAACCCATTCACTAAAAAGTTGAATGTATTCTTGTTATTTTCTTAACCTTTTCCTGGCTTGCCCCAAGAATACTTACAAGCAGTGCTGACAGCTGCACCTGAGATAATTTTGCCACAAAATATCTCACTTTTATTATTTTTTTTTTGTAATCACTCTAGTGTATCGACATTGGAAACAGAAGACATCATTCTATTTCTAGCATTCTGTTTTTAGTAGTGAGATTTCCATTTTCAAAATGTAGTAATTTTCTATTGCTGAAAATGTCAAGTTCTAGAAAATGTAGCAATCACATCCATCACGTTAACATATTTCTCTAACACTTGATGGTGGAAGATTTGCTTGAAAAGTACATTTTTTTTTCTGAAATAGATGATTCTGATGATTCAGATGATTCTGATGCTAGTTCTGTTTAGAAATAACTCCAAGAACAGTTTTTATATTTTATTTTCTTGTTGAAAATCAGTCAGATTTACTTCAGCCTCAAATATTGTGTTTATGTAAAATTAAATGAGTGCTGACAGCATCCAGCACTTTTACTTTCTCTAGACAGAAAAGGGTTAATCACCTTAGGCGACAACTTTCATATTTTTCAAAATTTTGATTTGATTGGTTTATTTACTATTAAAAGAATTATCCTACATAAAGAATAAAAAATTAACAAAGATTTTCTTATTTAATTGCTTTTTAATCCAAGAAGCATTGATTTTTCCCATATTTTAAAAATGACAATGTATAGTACAAATTCATCAGGAGGTCACCTATATACATACACTTTTCACTCTTATAATTTTTGCTGTTTTATAAAAGCACACGTATATATGTGTAACATAACATATGTATGTATATATAATATGTGTGTGTGTGCATGTGTGCACGTGTGTCTGTGTGTGGATTCTTGCAGAATCCTGACCTTTTGGTATCATTTACAGGCTACTTGGATGAATGCTTTTAACTGAATCACTTGTATCTTTCAGCTTCCTAAAAGGTTTTTTGTTTTTTTTGTTTGTTTGTTTGTTTTTGTTTTTAGATGGAGACTTGCTCTGTTGTCCAGGCTGGATGGAATGCAGTGGCATGATCTTGGCTCACTGCCACCTCTGCCTCCCAGGTTCAGGTGATTATCCTGCCTCAGCCACCTGAGTAACTGGTTTTACAGGTGTACACCAGTATGCCCAGCTAACTTTTGTACTTTTAGTAGAGATGGGGTTCACCATATTGGCCAGGCTGGTCTTGAACTCATGACCTCAAATGATCTGCCAGTCTTGGCCTCTAAAAGTGCTGGGATTACAGGCATGAGCCACAGCGCCTAACTTAAAGTGGTTCTTAAGTACCATGTTTGTTCATAAACCCAGGGTCACCCCCTCAAAATATTTTCAAATATACAATTCCATTGCCTTTACAAACTTGTCTCAAGTCATAACACCTATTTTATTTACCTGTGCTTCATTTTTTGATATAACATTGAGAAAAATTAGTTTCTTTTTTCAATTTGGCATTTGCAATAGTCTGATAAGCAATGATTTTTGTGATAAGCATCACTATATTATTTTTTTCTATAGTAACATTGAGAAGTGAGAACTCCCACTGACATTTACCTTAAGTTTTCATTAGGGGCAAAACAATACATCAGCATATTAGTATATGGTCAGGTCTTCACAACTCTTGCATCACAGAAACAAAGTAGTGTTGATGTTGGACTGTACCTAGTGGCCTTGACATTGTGTTATGGGTACATTTGTGAGTATTTTAGTGATTCATTGCTAAGATGACAACAGAAAAGTTAGAGATGAGATAGAGAAAAAAAAAAACAAATATTTTTGTAAATTATGTAAGTTTGAGTATAAGCTTAGCTTTGTGTACTCGAAAACCTGTAATGTGGAATGGCAGGACGGAGATGATGATTTAGGTAAAGTGTGGACTGACTTGGCTGAAAACATATCAAAACTCTTTAATTTTATTGAAACACGCTCTAAATAGAGAAATAATTTTAACTATCTAATATTTTGTATTATCTGGACCATTACAATTATAGTGAATTAAACCATATGAGTTATATTCATACATATGAAATATAAACTTAGAAAATAAATATTAAAATATTAATGTATATAATATAAGTAGAAAAAAGTAATACACTCAAAGTTTCATTTAATAAAATAATGAACAAAAATGTATTATTGCAAGGACACTTTACTGCTATTTGATGACAGACATCAGTATGTAGTTGAAACGATTGACAAAATGATGCATTTTTTTATTCCTTTGAGAATAAGAGATTTCACCCATGTAACTGACATGAGCTCATTCAAAACAAGGTTAAATGTCTAGTAAAGAATAGAAAATATTATAGTTCTTCATTAAAATATCATATGATACTAAAATAAATATCTTATGTTTTAGAAATTCAACCAGATTTTGTTTTTACAAGCAAAGTTTCAGAAGTTCAGAAATTTTTTACAATGTCCAGGAATAACAAATACACCTCAGTCTTGCGTTGACTCCGAGATTAGCTCATTTATTACTCGTATGTTATGAGGCCTATCAGTCATCCTATTTATGAATCAGTACCCTGACCTTATGGTAAGCTGAATTTTCTGTGAGTTGCATTGATTGAACAGTATCATTAATTTGGATGGCTACACATCCTTAATTCCATTGCCTACTCACTAAATGAGTCTAAGCACTAATTCCACTTAACTTCATTGTGATCAGCAACCATGAACTTTTAAAAATGTTCTTTGCACATACAGCAGAAACCAGTTAGGGATAAAGTGATGGTTAGGAAACAACAGCAACAAGCACAAAACTGTGTAGTTTTATTTCAAACATCTTTACAGCAACTGGAGCTTTATATCTTGGTCACAGCCTCTCTCTTTGGTTGACTGCAATAGGCTAATAGACTTCAGCAAAACTTGCTCTCAAAAGAGAGCATCAGATGATGAGAGTGAGAAAAATCACAAATGGCAAAGCCCGTCTGAAATTCAAGCCCATGTGTGTGCTAGGCTCTTGCAGTTAACCAACCAAGTTTTAGTTATAAGTTATATAAGAGCAAGTTATCACTTGCATTAGATTAATACACCTACTTTGTCTCTGACTCTCTTTCCTCCCTATTTCATCACTCGCCAATATGGGAAAAAGAAAAGATTACTGAAAAAATTCAAAGTCGTATTTAAAACAGTCTATTATATTTTTTGGATGGGAACTTAAGTTTTGCAGGGATGATGAGCCAAATGCTTAAAAACAAGCCTCTGGTGATCTTCTTCTCTGTTAATTGATTAATTATAAAGCTAACTTTAAGGCACCGATTTTGCTAAGAAAACAAATGATTCAGCAACTTTGTAATTTTAATATTATGTTTCTCTAACTTATTTTAATATAATTATAATAATATATTTATTCAAGTGTTACTTTATGCAAGACATTGTTCTCCATAACATCACTAACTCATTCTAATTTCAAACAGCGGGTTAGGTAATGAATTTAAAATGAAGGAAAAAATACTTACACAAGCCACACAGTAATAAAACAGTTAAATGAGAAAATCTTTGGAACTTAAGCTACCTGGGCAAGAATATTTGTAGCAGAAGCAAGTCTTTGAAGAGAGAAGAAACAGTGCTTGATGAATGAGAGTCTTTCAATACTACTCAGCAAGCTGATAAGGAAAATGAAAAATCAAGTCATATTTAGAATAGCAAACTATTTGAATATATACTATATATTTTGTTGTTGCTCTTATACATGTAGTAATTTACAAACATTTGTAAGCATTGTTAGAGAAAGGCATCTAAAACAAAAATAAATTTACCCATGATCAATTTGGAAAGAAGAGATCATGGACACTATGATTTATAAATCACTGACTGTGATAGAGCCTATTTAATACATTCAGGCTATTAAGAAGAGATGTGAAGAGTACTTCCATATATGTGGTTAATTAGGATCTATCATAAAGTTTGGATTAAAGGAGATGAAATATTCTAGGGGAGAAATGCACATCTTTGGCAAACGATCAATATTTGCTCAATAATCATAGCATCCAAAAGATGTTATTGGTCAGACCATATTAGAACAATAGAAATATGACCTGCACAACCTTTAGCTTTGTTGAGAAAGACAAACCACTACTTTTGCAGCAATCAGCCCAGAATAGTCAGGACTGTCAGCTTCCCTGTTTTTTGTCCTTCTTGCAAGTCAGGACCAATGAGAGAAAAACCAAACATAATTTCAAACCTAATGCAAAAATGCCTAGCTTCCAGTCAGCTCACCTCCAGCTTCCCCATGCCAACAACCTCTGATCAGAGCATACCTGGACCCTTGCTTTTTTGTTGTTGTTGTTCATTCAAAGTATTTCCCTCTGACATGCCTCCTTTGAGTCTCTGCCAATCACAAGTGGCTGACTCCCTTGCTGTAGCAAGCTCTGAATATATATTCTCTTATTCTCTGCTGCTCTCATTTGGATGGCCTTTGTTTACTTCCATATCTATAATCAGATACTCCATTTATTAGGTTTGCTTTGCAAACAAATACCGTAGTTGGTTTGGAGCACAGAAGGTGTACAAATCTGCTAAACCAATGCAATGCAATCTATAGCCCTGAGCTTCCATGCGGTGATTGGATAACTATCACGAGCAGTCACGGGTGTTTTAGTACAGATGTTTTCTTCTTGGTTGAGTTACGAAAGTTTTAATTATCCCCCAAATTTTATATTATCTCACTTTTTAATTATGAAATCTATTTTGAAAAACAGTTTTCTTCCTTTTTTCTCAGTTATTTAAATGGCTTTGAATTATTCTGTGCTTCATAGCCATATATCAGTACCAAATATAATGAACCCTGCTATTCAAAACATTTAGAGAGTGGGCAGTTATTATAGGCTACATGTTTCTGTCAATAAAGTATTCCACTTCCCCTATACCACATAAAATTTAATTCATGCTCAATGATTGAGAAGGCATTTCCAAATCTGTCATTTTTCAGAACTCATGTTCAAAATGTTGTGACTACCAATTCCATTAGTTGCATAAAAGTGAAAAATATATTTTTAAAAAGGATAGAAATCTCTGCAACAGAGAGGGCATGCAGCATTGTTTGTAAAGAAATGGCTAAGGGATCTAGTGGTCAGAAGTTAATCTCCAAAGAAATCTTAGCAGTGCTTTAAGCAGCAGAAAAGCTTACTGAACAGTGGTGAATCCAAATCACTTCAGGTAGGTAACACCTCTGTGAGGTTCTCAGCACATATGTGAAGACCAACAAGGACAGTGATAACCACATTAAGCAATGCTAATGCTGAGATGACAATAATGTCACATTAAGAGCCACTATCATAGCTATTATAGCTTCTGTGTATTTAAGAACAAGTAAATAGCAGGAGACGATAAAGGAGTTTTTTTCATATTATTATGTAAAAACAATACACACTTCCTCAATATAGCATAGCATAACATATTTTATATGTAGGAAAAAGAAAATTTTAATTATTTTTAACAAATGTTAGAGTTTTCTTTTGCACTAAAGTTATAAAATAAAATAACATGGCAGAAAATCACATATTTAAACAATATCAAGTATAAAAACGGAAAAGTGGAGCATAAGTTTTCCCATCACTGCACCATATAATATAGGTGCCTTCCTTCCCAAGCAATTGCTAGACATTAGGCAGTCATTAAATACAACCGAATTTCTGTTCCTTAATGCTAAGTGTTCTTCACTGTAGAAAATATTATCCAAACCAGAAGAGAGGCAGTGCTCTCAACATAAATTGCAGCCGACATTAACATGGGATTACATTCAGAGACATTTATTTTCTAGTACAGTATATTGCTTTAAACACAATTTCAGGCCACAATTTAAAAACACCCATATGGTATAGTTTTCATTAAAATGTCATCATCTAAATAAACCAGAGTGGGAACGGACATTCATGGGGGATGTGATAATGAAGAAAGAGGAAGCAGGGAACATGGACCGAGCGTGGAAGATTTTTGTGGTCTAACATAGATTAAAAGTTACTCTATATGTAAATGTACTGATTGAAGTCATAAAATTTTATTGTAGAATGAAAATAGCTTAATAGTCACAGGTATATAAATTGAAATAGATGAAGCTATGACATCTTTCTTCTCCTTATCATTGATTGACAATGGGAAATTGATCATGCAATATTTTCTAAAAGCAGGAAAACTATACAGATATAGATCTACCTAACTCAATTTCCTTTTTCTCTTTTTAGACACACAGTAAAATGACACATTACAGCCTCCCTGAATTCCGGTGGAAGGAATGTAAGCAGATACTATATCTGCTTACATATCCATGGTAGATCATAAAAGTTGTCTATAACCCTTCAGCTTTATTTCTATGCCATAGAGACCCTGGACGCCATGTGCTGAGATTATGGCAACACAAGGCAGTGGGGTTGGCTATCCAGGAGGAACGAGCAGCTGGGAGAGATGTAAAACCTTCTTGGTGATCCACTAAAAAAAATTGTATTCATTGCATTACTGTCACATAGTCTATAATAAAAATTAGATCATGAAAACCTCTACTTTGCATATTTACTACTTCTTCCAAATAGTGAGGCATTACACTAAGCTGTAGTTAGGTAAAATCCTGAAAACAGAAAAATTGCTTTTATAGATGCTTTTTGCATCAAAATATAACTATATACCTAAGAAGACTGATGATTTAATGAAATAAAACTATCTTTTTATTAAACTTTCATTATCTAGAGGTTCTTGTGACAAGATATTCAAAGATAATTTTCATAGAAACATTCAAGAAACTGCTTATAAAGTGATGGAAATGAAATCACCAAAATAATTATGTATAGTCAAATCATCTTTATTTTCAGGCCCCGTGATCACAGGATAATTCACTTTAAAAACTAGAATATGAGACAAACACCAGGGTAGAAGAATCTGCTGTTGAATTTGATGAAAAGGAAAGCCAAGTCTTCAAGTATATTAAGTTTTTTTTCATCACTTAAATAATATATTGTATATAAGTCTTTTGAGAGTCTGTCTACAGTAACAGAAAATACACTTTCCATGGACTGAAAACAATGTTTCAAAATTATAATACCAATTGTTAATATTGAATAACTACTGTGTGCCTGGAAATGTGCTTAGTGCTATCACATTTATTTCTTTCCTTATTTATTATAAAACGGTGGCTGCCAGGGTCAGTTAAGGGAAAAATTTGTCTGTAGTTCTCTCGAAAATACATGCATTATGAATTCAAAGCACTACCGTAATATACTCTTTACCATACTTGTATAGAATTCTGATTTGTTTTAAATTTGTTCTAGGCCAGGTGTGGTGGCTGATGCCTGTAATCCCAGTACTCTGGGAAGCCAAGGCAGGAGAATAACTTGAACCCGGGGCCTGGAGACTACCCTGGGTAAGTAACATGAAGAAACTCATCTCTGCAAAAAAATACAAAAGAGTAGTCATGGTGGCATGCACCTGTAGTTCCAGTGACTCAGGAGGCTGAGACAGAAGGATCACCTGATCCTAGGAGATCGAGGCTGCAGTGAGCCGTGATGGTGCCACTGCACTCCGGCCTGGATGACAGAGTGAGAACCTGTCTCTAAATAAGTAAACAAACAGATGTGTTCTAAAATTATAGAATCTGAGATTTTTAAAGCCTGTAAAAGATAATCAAGGTGATAATGTTAAGTATCATCAGTGCATCAATTTAAAATATGCATCAAGACATATAAGCAATCTAACCCAGCAGAGCTTGTGTTATCTACTGTTACATCTCAGTTACTGGCAAACGTTTGACCTACAGTTTTATTTGTGATCCAGCACTTGTTCTTTATACCTAGCTGCCTACTGTAGAAACTACTCTAATTTCATGCTTTCTGTTTGCATTTATGCTAATAAATCCTACATTTTAATTAAGAATTTTAATAGCCTCATAAACACTGTGAGAAGATATCTTATATAAAAGATTTCCAAGAGTAAATGTATTTTGACCACATAAAAGAAATAAATGTTGGTGATTAAAAATGCCTAAAATACAAAATATATATTCAATATATTAATATAAGTAATATTAAGAATTATTTTATTGCCTAAAGTAAGGCTTCAACATTTATTTTGAAAGAACTATCTTACCCAAAATATATGATTAGGCCATAAATAATGACATCTTTCAACAGTGGACTTGCTTTTCATAGATCATTAGATAAACTCCCTCGGAAATAACTTCTTAGAAACTAAAACAATATTATCATATTCATGACTGGCAAAAAGAAAAACAATTTGATTTGGAAATTTCACTCAGCTTTATCAATTGTGAACTCTTAACAAAAATACTGAGTGGGCAGAGAAAAGTGGATGAATGAATAAATGCATGTGTTCCAATATTCCTTCCATCATTTATTAAAGAATATTCACTTATACTTAAAAATGGACAATTAGAATATCTTTTGAAGGATTGAAGCTCAAGAAAAATGAATGCTTTGGATTGAATGTGCCCCCCCCCCAATTCACATGTGGAACCCCTAACCCTGAATGTGATGGTATTTGAAGGCAAGACCTTTGGGGGGTGATTAGGTTAAGGTGAGAACATCAGGGTAGAGCCACCATGATGAGATCAGAGCTTTTGTAAGAAGAGGAAAAGACCAGAGTGCTCTCTCTCCACCATGTGAGGACCCAGCAAGATGTGGCCACCTGCAAATCAAGAAGAGAGCCCTCACCTGACACCAAATATATGGGCACTTTTATCGTGAACTTCCCAACCTCCAGAACTATCAGAAATACCTGCTTGTTGTTCAAGCTCTCAGTACCTTGTATTTTGTTACAGCAGTCTACACTGACTAAGACAGTGGGGGACTGTTAAGACAATCCTTTGTTCTTTCAAAAATATACTTTAATTTCACATTACTAGGAAAAGGTTATTCACCATAACAGGAACTATAAATCTTCAAGAGAAGTTAGGAAATTATTAATATAACAGAAAACTGAAAGAGAAATATCACTATTCTTTAAAGAAATAGTTTAGATACTCTTTCCTTCTTTTCAAAATAGTGATTCAGAACAGTGATTTGATGTTATTTGGTGAGAAACGTAAAGCTGAATGCTGTCTAAAGAATTTAACCTGGAACATTAGCACCCCTGAGAGCTTTGAGGGGGAAAAAAGCCAGAGTTTTCTGATAAACTTGGTGTGAGAAATTCTATATATTATGCAAACTGTGTAATCACAGTACACATATGCCATAAACAATATAAGAAATTCTGTTAAGAAGCATTCTCTTAAATAGATATGATTTATTATATTATTAACTATATAAACACATTTGTTTATATATTGAATATATTATACATACACAAACACACAATCAACTCAGGTTCTACGTCCACCGATTGAACCAACTACTGACCGAAAATATTTGGAAAAAAAAAAAAAAAAACAAGGAAACAATAAAAGGTAATACAAATTTTAAAACAGTGTAATATGACGACGATTTAAATTCCATTAACATTGCATTAGGTATTACAAATGATCTAGAGTTTATGGGAGGATGCAAATATGAGATTTTCATATCTGCTGGAAGCAATCCACCTTAGATACAGACGAACAACCACATATTCCTTTGTTGGTTTATTTATGCTGGTTTTTAGTGATTTCCAACTTTTTTTTTTTTTGAGGATTGACGTATCTTTTCTTTAAGTTTCTCAACCACTTTTAAACCTAACTTTCCTCACCTGCACCCCATCAGCTATGGCTGGAGAAAAACAATCACCAATCATGCTAAATGGCTTTACCGTAAGTTCACAGCAATCAGCTTCAATTACTCCCTTGTCATTTGTCTGTCTGACAATCTTAAAACCTACTTACTGTCTTTTCACTCCCCAAGTAACAGAAAGAATAGGTCAAGCCTTCTCCTCTCCTCACAAACAGATAATAACCCTCCTGCAACTCCTCCTCACTCTCAACTGAGAAAACAGAAAGTATCCAAAGGGAATTGCCGAGCATTCCCCCCACAGTCCTGCTGTCCACCCGCATCTGCGCCTCTGCGTCTGTCTCACCTCCTGACTGGACCGACTACCTCACATGCTTCCAGCCAAGGCAATTCTCTATTGTGCCCCAGGTTTCATCCACTGCTGACTACTCAGTGATTTTGCTCCTATGATTTTCTCCTTTCTTATCTTCTGTAGCATCAGTGGAAACTTCTCTTTTATATTTAATACCATTTTAATCAGCCTGGACACATAATATAGAACCTGACAACAATAAAAATCGAAGGCTACAGATTGGGTTCAGTGTATCATGCTTGGGTGATGTGTGCACCAAAATCTCACAAATCACCATTAAAGACCATGCTCATGTAACCAAATACCACCTGCTCCCCAAAAACCTATGGAAATAAAAATAAAATTTAAGAAGATATATAAATAAATAAACAAACTCTCCTTTGGCCCTTAATTCCTCTACAGTTACCACTCCAGTTCCCCCAATTTACAGAAAAAAGTTCCTGAAGGAGTTGACTATCCTTGTTGCCTCCTAACATGAGATGCCTTGTGAAACTCTAAGCAGAGATCTTAGAGGAGCCCACCTGGACTCGTGACCTACAGAGCTGTGAGATAACAAGTGATGCTTTAAGCTGCTATATTTGTGGTGAATTGCTATGCAGCAACAGAAAACTAATGCAAGTGGGGAAATAACTGTAGTTTCTAAAGCTATGGCTGTGGAGAAGGAGACACGAGAACCATCTTCACAAAGCTGAAGGACCTAATCGTGTGGCTATTTGGGTAAGAGGGTTCTCAGCAGAGAGACAGTCAGTGCAAGGGAGTATGGCCAAAGCTAGAGAGTTGGAGGATAAGCTTGAAGGCCAATGTGGCTGAAGGAGAATGAGCAGGGGAAATCAGGGAGAGAAGAAAGCAAAAGAGACATCCGGGGGAAATCACGTAGAGCCTGAGAGATCGTTCTAAAGACTTTGGATTTTCACTAGGTGAAATGGGAAGACAACACAGGATTTCATGATGGAGAGATGTTGTTGACTTTGTGCAACTACCATAGTGCACAAGAGCAATGATAAGAGCAGAGGGAACGATTGCAGTAACTGAGGTTTGAGGGAGACTGCATCATGGTAAGAGCAGAGGAGGTGTAGAGAAGTGTGTTGGAATGTGAAAAATTGATCATCATTGACATTTAAAATTCAACCAAACAGAAGTGGCTCACTGAAGTCAAGGTAATGATTGGGTGGTGTTGCTTTGATCTGATGGACTTTTGCAGGATGGTGGTGATTAATGCTATATGTCCATTTGGCTGGGCCGCAGAGCCCAGATATTCGGTCAAAGATTATTCTACAAGTTTTTGTGAAGGTATTTTTTAGGTGAAAATGACATTGAAATCAGTAGATTTTGAGTAAAGCAGATTGTCCTCCATAATATGGGTGGGGCTCATTCAATCCATTGAAGGCCTTAACAGAAAAAGACTCACCTCTCTTAGAAGTGGGAATTCTGCCAGTAGACAGCCTTTGGGTGAAAACTGTAGCATCAGCTCGTCCCTGCGCTTCCAGCCTGCTGGTCTACCCCGCAGATTTTAGAGTTGCCAGCCTCTACAAGTATGTGAAGCAATCTCTTAAAATAATCCCTCTTCTACACACACACACACACAAACACACACACACAGAGTTGTTTTTGTTTCTGTGGGGCACTCTGACTAATACAAGGGTCTTTGGCACATGGCAGATGTAGGGCATCTGAATAGCTGGAAACAATGAAAACCTTACCCTAAGTTCCTGCCATGTGTCAGATCTGGGCTAGGTCCCCTGGAGATGGAAGGAAGAAAGAGAGGAAGACAAGATCTCTTTCCAACTTTGACACCATTCTTTCACTTTGGAAACACTACTTAACAACCTAGGTTTCAGGTTCTTCATCTAAAAATGAACATATGACTAACCTCATGCAGTTATTGAGAAAATTGAATGCTTATAAAGTATCTAGTGATGTGCCAGGCTCAAATTGGGCTCTTAATAAATGACAGTGTTATTATTACTGTCTCCCATTCAAAGGGCATTTTGTGACTGTCATGACTGTTAATAGTACAGGTGATGAAGTGATAATAATAACTTACACTGATTTGACTAATGTAACATTTTAAAGCACTTGCATATATTATTTTATGATGCCACTGGTAAGCTGTGTAGATTATTGTGCTTCTAATATCAGTGGAAACCAGGAAAATATTACACACTTTTTTACTCAGTCGAGTCTAGGGAAGTGTCTGTCTGTAGGTGTAAATCTGGCACTCTGCATAGTGTGGATTAAATTTAATTTGGCTTTTGTGATGTGTAATTGTCGTTGAAATAATTGTTGCATCACAAGCCAATAAAATACAGATGGAAAATTGTTTTTAAAGAGCATACATAATTGCTATAGGAATAGTTAAAGAAAAATCTGTAAGTTTTTTATTGAAATTTTAAAATAAATAAACAGAAGTTGTATGTATCTTAGCACCCAGTTGTTCATATATTGTGTCTTTCATGGAACTTTACAAAATTTCATCAAAAATAATGACAAATTTTCTTTAGTGATTTTCAAGGAATTTTGAACGAAAAGCTATTTCATTATATTTTAGTTGTTTTCCCAAGGAATACATTGATTTTTTAATACTTACTTTAATTGAAAAGACTAACATGGATTAATAATTATAATAGCAACACTTTCTGAGTACACAATAGGTAGCCGGCAAAAAGATAAAGGTTTTACAGGAATCGCCCACGTGTACATCACTACCGTCCTATGAATAAAATATCTTTTCTCATTTTTCAGATCGATACATTGAGATCTACAATGGTCAAATGTTTATCCAAAGGGTTTGCAGCTTGTACAGCACAGCTGTATTTAAACTCGTATCTAGTCATAATAGCAGAGTCAGTAATTCTCAAGTTTCATCTCATGAAAGGCACTAGAAATATGCTAAAATGCAGATTCCTAGAACTACACCATCCCTCCTGGATCAGAAGTTGTGAGAATGCAGCCTAGGAATTTATGTCTCTAACTCAGGTAAAAACCCTGCTAAGGGTGTTTGGGGGGATCAACAACTTGAAAACACTGTACTGCTTGGTAATGAATCATTAAGGTATTTTTAAACAAAAAGTCTTTTAAAAAAATGTTCATGGTAAATCTTTGTCAATGAATGAATTCAAATTTCTGTCCCTAGTATTGTATTAAATACATGCTACTGTTTTGGGAAAGAAATTATTGGGGACATCTTGAGGTATCTCTCCTCAGCTTCAGCCAAGATTAATGCATGCCACAGAGCTCTTTTTTTCTAAATTCACCTTCTAAGGTTTTGTGGATATACAGAGCTAGACTGACCTACTTGAGAGAGAGTTAATCAAACTTGAAAGAGCACCTATGTCATTGTGTACTTTGTTTTTTAAAGATGAGGGTATATCTCACCGTATACCTTCTAGTACCATTTTTATGTTCTAATATTCAGGGCTGCTTACATCTAAAGTGCCATGGGAGCTTCAAAATATATTGTGTTGCGCATGTATCCAGTAGTAAATAGGGTATATTATCGTTAATGGAAAAAGTGGTTGTGGGAGGAGTTTGTGAGGATGTTTAATGGTTAAGGTGTTGTAAGAATAGCTAACTATTATAGGAGTGTTTTAAGAAGCATAATTATTAATTGTCTGACTAGCATTGTTTAATATTCATTTTAAGTGACTTACTTATCCTAAATCAATATTATTCTAGCTAACATATTTAAATTGATGGGTTTTTGCCCCAAGAATTACTTGATTAATCTCTGTTTGACTTTGCAAAATTATATTTGTATGTTAAATTTTTAGCTATTAATGTAATTGGTGCAAGTAATTGTTTTATATTAAAAGAGAGAGATAATTTTATTTGTTTTTAATGAATAAATTATAGCACAGTCTTATTTTAAAATAATTTTCAATCAATAATTTTGAGGATTTTTTTTCATCCTCAAAATAAATTGATAGGGGTAAGTGGTACTTTTTAAATAAATAAACTGGTATTTAGAGGAGTTATATGACTTGCCCAAAATCACACAAGCAAAAGTCCAACCTGGAAAACAGTCTGTGAACCCCTTTTTTAGTGGTGTGTTGTTAGTTTTGTCTAGTAGCCTGTGCTGAGTCTATTTCCAGAATGTGTGTCTATATGTACTGAAGTCTATGCAGTACATTTTGGAGGGTACTATGACATTGGCCTGCTCAAATCACTTCCCCAAAGGGTTTGTCTGAAATTCATACAGTCCAGCTCACCATTCTGTCCTGCCTGCCACTGAATGAAACTGCCGAATGGTAGTCTATCTCTTGGGCTCACCGCCAGGGACCTGTTAAGTAGGGATTTTCAAGGGCAGAGTGGAGCTTAGGGAAGCAATGTCTGTGCTATTGGAAGGGCTGGCTGTAGTGCTGGAGCGATTGTGTGTGCACTGTGCAGCCCCAGGCATTAAAGTCCTGGAGAGGTGGAGGTGAGCACAGAAAAGCTCAAGATTTCCGGGGCATCCTTAACTACTATGTATCCCTAACTGGGACCAGTCCGGTCCTTTCTGTTGCAAATCCCTCCTGCTTTAGTTTGCTCTCACAAGAATATCTGGGTGCCACTATCTTTAAATTGATTGTAATTAATCGATGAATTAATGTTTAATATTTATAGCATTCTCCAAGTTTAAACTGCATGAATGTGTCAATTGACATTACATTTATTTGGTTGTTACACTGAAACTTAAATGTCAACCTAGAGAAACAGAGAAGGCAAATATTAAAATGACAGAAACAAAAAATCTATAAAAAATGGTTGTTGGGTATTTAGTGAGAAGTATATATTTTTCTTCTGAGAGATGAAAATGAGACACAATAATTTTCTGGCGATCACCAGTCAATGGCTCTTCCAGCACTTGCAGTGAAGTCTTCTGAATGAGATGCTTCATCCACTTTCTCTCCACTATGCTCCTTCTCACGTTTTTGTCAAGCTGAGTTATGTTTTCAATAAAATCACCAAAGCATTAAAATTCTAAAGCCATCTGTCACTACCCATGCTTATTTTTGTCAGCATCAGAGCTATACTTGAAAACATTCAGAAGTCTATCTGCATTCTCTCTGACGGATCCAGAAAAATCAAGAATTCTAAAACCAGACTGCTTAGAGTGCACCACACTCTTTCCATTTATAATTTGTGTGACCTTGGTCTGGTCTCTTTGTGCCTCAGTTTCCCACCTGTTAAAAGAAGACCATGAAAGTAATGTTCACATTTTATTGTGAGGAGTCAATGTAAATGGAGGTACAGGTTAAACAGTCAGGACTTACCAAATAGTTACTCCTATAGATGTGTTCCTTATAAACATGAGACGGTATCTGGCAAAAAAAAAAAAAAAGTGCATGAAGCAATAAAGGAGATTATGCTCACGGTTGGAATCAAACTGCTCCCATTCTTATTCAGAATACAGTTATCTGGGAGATATTGGGTAATGCTGCAAATTCAAGCACTTACTGCTGTTTGACTGAGCTATGGAAGCTGTTTCCATGCATAATGTAGCTATATTCTTTTAAATAATTTGCCAGCCACTTTATTGTCTTGAAAGAAATGTAAAAATATGTGAAATAGTAAAAACCCCATATATCCCTTCTATCTGGAAGTTTAAGAGTAGACATTTAAGAAATGTTTAGTCTCCTTTTTTCTCGTAATGGGCACATGCCTCTAGCTTAGTGACCATTCTATTGTTTTAAATTTTGTTTTCTTCAGGAAATGCAAGGGCAGAGTGTCTTCGTGTAAATACAGAGGAGGATTATATATGTAGAGTTACTGGCGACAACCTAGAATGAGATCTCTCTGTGGAGGCCAGTTAGCCATTTTCTTGCTATTAGGTTAAATGATTTGAAGTTTTTATCTTATTAATGGATGTGAGCACACAAAAGAGTTGTAGAGTTGACCTAAACAAAACAAAGCAACAACAAGAACAAGAGGAAAAGCATGTAATGGCTTGGAACAGTAAAATCAAGAGTCGTTATCACAGTCTAAAAATTCCCCTGTGACCTTGCCCCTGCCTTTCATTCCAAACTCACTTCTAAACCACGTCTCCTTGGTCAGTCCGCTCCAGACCTACTGACCTCCTTTTTATTTTTTAAACATGTTAATTTTTTTCCAGCCTCAGCATTTTTGCACGTGGTCATCTCTCTGACTAAGAAGTTTCCCGCCGAATATTCACACATTGTTTTCTTTTTCTTACATTATTCAGGTGTTCACTGAGACTCAACCTGAAGCAGTCTAGCTCTTAAGATGTGTTTCTCTCACTGTGAGATGAACTCAATGCTTCACATGATGGTATCGGGAACGCCACGAGGGCAAACCCAGCTTTCTGTGACTCCATAGAGAGTGGTGCCAGCAGGGAAAGCAATTCCATGGTCAGAGCATGGCTCTACTCTAGGGAGGAAATCATTGCCTTCTTGGGATAACGGAGGCATAGTGCCATCCACCTGTCATCAGGTGTCAGGCTACTCTACCAGGGAATAGTCCTATATAGAAGAGTGGTATGGTTTGGCTGCGTCCACACCCAAATCTCAACTTGAATTGTATCTCCCAGATTTCTCACGTGTTGTGGGAGGGACCCAGGGGGAAGTAATTTAATCATGGGGCCAGTCTTTCCAATGCTATTCTCATAATAGTGAGTAAGTCTCACAAGATCTGATAAGTTTATCAGGGGTTTCCACTTTTGTTTCTTCCTCATCTTTTTCTCTTGCTGCCACCATGTAAGAAGTGCCTTTCACCTCCCGCCATGATTCTGAGACTTCCCCAGCCATGTGAAACTGTAAGTGCAATTAAACCTTTTTCTTCTCAGTCTCTGGTATGTCTTTATCAGCAGCATGAAAATGAACTAATACAGTAAATTGGTACCAATAGAGTGGGGCACTGCTGAAAAGATACCTGAAAATGTGGAACCAACTTTGGAACTGAGTAACAGACAAAGGCTGGAACAGTTTGGAGGACTCAGAAGAAGACAGGAAAATATGGGAAAGTTTGGTACTTCCTAGAGACATATTAAATGGCTTTGCTCAAAATACTGATAGTGATACGAACAATAAGGTTCAGGCTGAGCTGGCCTCAGATAGATATGAAGAACTCGTTGGGAACTGGAACAAAGGTGACTTTTGCTATGTTTTAGCAAAGAGACTGGCTGCATTTTGTCCCTCTCCTAGAAACCTGTGGAACTTTGAACTTGAGAGAGATGATTTAGGGTATCTGGTGGAAGAAATTTCTAAGCAGCCAAGCATTCAAGGGGTGACTTGGGTGATGTTAAAGGCATTCAATTTTATAAGGGAAGCAGAGCATAAAAGTTTGGAAATTTGCAGCCTGACAATGCAATAGAAAAGAAAAACCTACTTTCTGAAATAAATTCAAGCCAGCTGCAGAAATTTGCATAAGTAATGAGGAGCCAAACGTTAATCCCCCAGACAATGGGGAAAATGTCTCCAGGATATGGCAGCTCCTCCCATCGCAGGCCAGGAGGCCCAGGAGAAAATGGTTTCCTGGCTGGGCCCAGGGTCCCTGTGCTGTGTGCAGCCTAGGAACCTGGTGCCCCTCTGGCCCCACTGCTCCAGCTGTGACTGAACAGGGCCAATACAGAGCATGGGTCATGGCTCGGTCTTGTTTCTTCCAAGTTCCTGACCACCCCCAGCCAAACCATTAGCATAAGTTAGTGTAAATTAGTGCTTCTGTCCAGCATTCACTCCAGAAATAGTAGACCATCAAATGTACTCAATGTTCTTGCTGCTGGGAAAATTTTCCTTCATCCCTGGCCTTCATGTTCACCCCCACACAGTGCTGTAGCCACTCCTGTTCTAGTAGTGCCGGTAGATCATAGGAGACCATTTATAAAACAGGCACGAGTTTGTGGTTTCCCAGCTATTGGGCATAAACTAGGCAGCCACAGATTTGGATTGAGAGTGAAGAGACCATGGAACAGTGGTTGCTGTTGAAAGAGTCTTAACCACCTGTTCTTGCAGCTTGTTTATACCTTCAGGTCTTGCTTGAGGTCAGTCATTTACTCCACTGAATTTAATGATAGTGGTCTAGGTACCCAAAGGTATCCTTAGGTGGGTCAAACAACAGCCACTCAGTGATGGAAGCTCAGGTCATATGGTCACCCAGGTTAAGTGTCCAGTTTCCACAAGACCCAGTAGCAAGCCAAAGTTGTATCCTTAAAAGAAAATTGTTATTTGCCGAAAAGAGCAAACATTTGTTCTAGTATCCTCGAGGCCCACGCGGTGGCTCTACTGGTGCTCGCCAGAGGCTCCATACGGCATCCCTGTTTCCCTCGGACACCTGGAGTAGTGCTGGTACTGCCGGCATGGTACAGAAGCTTGTTCTGCAGCCTGAACTTGCTGCAGTGCCTTCTCCTGCTCCCGGCCTCACTCACATCAGGTAGCTGTGTGGGTTACTCTACAGATAGAGGTTGGAGCAGCACACTCGAATATGGCGTATATTGACTGCAAAAATAACACCTTGATTTTTCTAATGAGGCACTTTGTAGAGAGTCTATCAAAATAATAATTATAAAGTCTACAGAATTTGTAAACATGTGTTTCTAGAAAATATATAAGACTGTTGAAATGACTACAATGAAAACTTCAAAAATTCCTTCCAACACTAAAATTGTATAATTCCAAAAATAATTTTTGGGTCCAAGATATTTTCAAAGTAATCTATTATTGATAGAGCATTCTATTCTATGCATATTCTTGTATTCTCATAAATGATTAGTAAGCTTATGATAAATAGCGTAAGAAAGGTCATTTAGATCAAGAAGACATGATTTTTTTCGGGTAGAAATTTTCCAAATGAATAGCATCTGGAAAATGAATTTGCATTTAAATCTGCTTTAAAATAGACAAGTAACTAGGTAAGGTAATTATATTGACTGTGTATTGTATAAAGCTTAGTAATTCTTATCCTAATTTTAAATGTCTATAGCTTCTCCGGGATAAACCTGTAAGTGTTCAAAGTTATATACTTATAAACTATTTCTTTTTTTTAAATAGAGACAGGGTCTGACTGTTGCCTGGGCTGGAGTGCAATGGCACAATCAGGGCTCACTGCGACCTCAGTCACACTCAGATGCAGTTAAGGGTTAAGTGTCACTGAGTCTTCTAAACCCTTGTAGCTGGATGCAAAAAAATAAAAAACCTTCCCAGAGAGAGTTAGTGGATCAAGTTATGCTTTCCACTGTTTCAGTTAATCTCAGGATCACATCTTAAAGCCATTCTCTCATTCCTCCTTCACTAATTCTGCATAATTCTCACCCTCAGCCAGCACATTGCTGATGGCTGCTGTTTGCACAGTGAAATAATGCCTCAGGGTTTCTGCACCTGTTTATTACGTCATTGGCCACCATTGCAGCAACTGTGCATCTACAGTTATTTCTGGAACTGGCAGCCCCCAGCAGGTACCCAAAGAATCTGCTGAATTCCAGATATATCTCCCTGCTGCCATTATGGAGGAGCAAATCTCTCTCCTCTTCAAGATTGTGTTCAATTGCCCAGTACTATATTAATTTTTTCTCTACCTAATGGCCTACTAGCATGAAGAACCCAGCATGACCGGATCTAGCCATAACTTTGAATTTTGGGAATCACTTGCTATGTCCCTGGTACCAGCATGGGGAGCTAGGGCCCCTGTCCAACCCAAGCCTGAAGTTGAGAGGACAGGAAGCTCAAATTACCCAAATGGGCTTTTTCTGTTGTCTTCTATTGGCTGTTGTGTCAAAGAATATTCTATATCTAGTAAGACATTGCTCATAAAGCACCGCCATCTTATAAAGCAGGTTCCTCTCTCTAAATGATGCGGGGTGAGATTCCATGTGAATTCTCCATCTGTGAGTATGCACACAGTGTTGCATAGTGCAGTGGCTGGCTCGGCCACTGCTGGGAAGGAAGGCAATCTCAGGACATGACTCCTTCTCCATGAGAACAGACAAACACTTCCTGCTGCAAGGTGTAAAGTGTCTGGCAAAAAAGACTATCATCACCTGGCTAGCTGGTCTCCTCCAGGACTGGTGCCACATCAGGGATCAACTTGAGTCTCTGCTGCTGAATGTATGCATCACTTTTCCATAACTTTACATCTCCAGTCTTTCAACCTTGCTCCCTCAAGGCTCCTGACTTCCCAGCCAAATCATTCCTCACTGCCGAGGAGTGGAATTTTTTTTTTACTTATCCCATGCCCCTTCTCCCAAAATATGAAGGCGATGACAACATGTATTGCTAGCGTCTTTGCCTAGGGGAAGGATTTCCTCACCAAGGGCTATCAGGCTCACCTCTGAATGCAAGGGTGATGCTACCTAGTGCATTTTGACGTGCAATTATCTATCTACGGCTACTTATATCCCATTCCTAAAGGAGGCTTGAAGTGTTTTCTATCAGGGGATTGAAGAGAACCTTATCATCACCATAGTTCCAGAGGTGTGAGGCAAGTGAAAAATATCAGTGTTACAAGAGCAGGTAGCATGAAGATTTGGACCACCTCTTTGTGTAATATCCTTTTGTCCTTCAATCTGCTTAAGCCCGATTTTGAAGGTACCATGTCCCTTGTCGAATGGATTCCTGCTGAGCCCCCCTGACCATCAAGTCATATTGATAGGTGAAGCAGTAATCATCTGATGATGAGTACCTCCACTTACATTGTCGCTTGACTCCCTGGAGCGAGGCGTTTAGTCTCTTATTCTCTATCACTGCCAGAAGTAAGGTTTGGAATGTACTCTGCTAAAGATGGCATAGTCTATCTAGTTCCAGAATCATGCGTCTGAATTTTGGCTTAGCTATTTAAGCTTCCCAGAGATGCCACACCACTTCCTCATTACCACAAAATACCAGGAGCACCATTGCATCTCCTGCATCTAAATGCCCAAGTGGCAGTGTCATAGTCCATTTGGGCTGCTATAACAAGATGCCATAGACTGGATTGCCTGTAATCCCAGCATTTTGGGAGGCCGAGGAGGGTGAATCACAAGGTCAAGAGGTCAAGACCATCCTGACTAACATGGTGAAACTCGGCCTCTACTAAAATTACAAAAATTAGCTGGGCATGGTGGCACATACCCGTAGTCTTAGCTACTCAGGAGGCTGAGGCAGGAGAATTGCTTGAAGCCACGAGGCAGAAGTTGCAGTGAGCCAAGATTGTGTTGCACTCCTGGAGACAGACCGAGACTTCATCTCAAAAAAAAAAAAAAAAAAAGACTTAGTGTCTAGTGAGGGCCCATTTTCCAGTTATAGACAATGTCTTCTTACTGTGCCCTTTCATGGTGGAAGGGGCAAATGTTCTCCCTTGGGCCTCTTTTATACAGCTACTAATCCAATTCATTAAGTCTCTACCCTCATAACATAATCAACTCCCAAAGGCCCATCTCATAATTCCATCATATTGGATTTTAGGATTTAACATATGAATCATAGGAGCACAAACTTCCCATCTTTAGCAGGCAGATATCTTGCACTACATCCTAAACCTGCTGCACGTTTTCTCTTTTCCTAAGTTCCACTCAAACTGGCAGCCTTCCAAGTCATCCAATAAGTGGGTCAGAGGAGGCATATGTAATCTCAAACTCCAAAGAACATGCCAAGTGATGTTTTGTCTAAGTGATACATGGTATCAGATACAATAACTTGTTCTTTACTTTTGATATGACCCAACATGCCCCAGACCACTGGACTCCTAAACATTGCACTGATGTGGCAGCTGGATGCTGAATATTCATTGGGTTTCTTTTCCACTCTTTGGTGTTAAAATGGCTTGCAAAGGCATCGAAAATGCATGACATTTCAAGCTTCTGTGACCAAATAAATGAATGGAGGCAAGACATCCAGCTATGGCCAAGTGAGGAGATCGGCAAACAGTCTGTCCAAAAATAATTGCAAATTTGAACAAAATTGACAACAACTACCTCCATGCTCTGGGAATTGGCTAAGATAAACAACAATCTGAGAATCTTATGCTTTGAACAACTGCTGAGCTTCTAGAAAAAGCAGTGGGAGCTTAGGGTAATCTGGCATGGGGGTGCTTCCATACCTGCTCCAGGTTGGCAGTGCCAAGTTTCTGCTAGGGTGGTGCAAAGAGTGAGCAGAGCTGACTCTCTGCAATAATTATCAGGGGCTGGCTCATTTTGAAACAAAGGGTGATGACCAAGCCCAGCAGCTCTGTCCACAGCAGTGATCTACTGGAGGCAGGCAAGAGAGAAAGGGCCAAATTCTGGGCTTTGTTAGTCCAGAGCCTTCTAACTTGGAGCAAGCAAGTCTTGGCTGAAGCTGAGCCATAAACAGCAGACACCAAAGGGGTACCAAGATACTCACATGTTCCTGGCCTCTGGGTTTTGAAGTGTAATGCGTGAGCAGACGAGACCTGGAAGGGCCCAGTGAAGGGTAAGACTGGGCACGTAGTGCTCAGACATTAGCTTCTAATATCATTCTAAAATGAGAAACAAGGATCCTTTCAGAAACCACTTGTTCTAAGGCTGGGGAAGAGAACATTGACTATGAGCCTGTAGCATCTTATAGTACCAGAAGAAAAGGAGTTGTTCAAGAAAAAAATACAATAATGGGGTTATGTCAGTGAACAACAGATCCCACAGAAAGAGCTTTTAACAGACAGAGCTAGGACTTGAGGGGCACAACAAAAAATATTCTTGGGTTGCAACCCCAAATGTAAACCACATATCCATGAGTCTATGCTGATGAATAAATTATAATTAAGTACATAAATGTGAGAGAAGAGATAAATCACTCATGGCGGAGAATTCCAAATAGCTTACATAGATATTCCACCTTCTAGGTGGTGGGACACAAATCTCTACTGCCTAAGTGTCCGTTGCATGTTGGGACTTTCTTCCAAAGTGGGCAATGTGGAAAAGGGGAAGGAGAGCAGCCATACACTGGATAGATCTCTCAGGCACTGTCTCAGCCAGGAGGTCAAGTTTAACATCAACAGCGATAAGACTTGTCATTAGCAGGTACCCGTGGTGTGATGTGAGGAGAATGTGCTTGATTCCACGGCCTTCCTTCTAGAACTGACAACCCCATGTTTAACCACAAGGAAAACACCACGTAGAGCTAAAATGAAGGCTATTCTATAAAATAGATTAGCAGTACTCCTCAAAATGGTCAAGATGATCCCAAACAAGGAAAGTCTGAGAAACTCTCATAATATAGAGGAGCCAAAGCAAACTTGATGATAGATGTAATGTCTTGCATAAGATCCTGAAATGGGTAAAAACTAAGGAAATTTTAATAAAGTGAACACTGTCATTATTAATAATGCATCAATATTAAGTTTACTGATTATGAGGAATGTACCCTATTAATGTCAGATGTCAATGATACAAGAAACTAGACATAAATCATATAGGAACTCCACTTACTATCTTTGCAGTATATCTTTAAACCTAAAGCTATCCTAAAATAACACATTCATTTTTAAAAATAAGTAAGGAAAGTAAGACAGGAGGCAGACTTAAAAGGAGTCTGAGATTTAATGTTTTCCTTACTTACAAAGGGTTCTATCGTCAAAGGATAGAAGTTTTACTGGCTGGACTCATTTCAGCACAAATTATGTCCAATTATTAGCTAAGCCCCAGAAATTTCTACATAAAAGTAAAAGTACATACAAACAAAAAAAATCTTAGCAGAAACATTATGACTACTTATTACAGAAAATGTATATTTCATTGCTTTAGCCCAGGCGTGCTACTAAAAAAACAAACACACAAAACAAAACAGCAAACTTCAGGAGAAAAATACCAGACTCCCCACCTCCCTTCCTTCTTTCCTTCATCTGCCTTTTAATTTTTTTAGTTAAACGAAATTTCTGCATTCTACCCCTCCATTTACTATTCCTTCTAGCTTGCCTTTCCTCCAATGTTTCTTAAAAGGCAACTATATGGTCCCTATGGAACTAAAGATTTTTTAAAAAGTGAGTGAGGCTTTTAGACCAATGAAAACTTAACTTCCAGTTCAAAGATAAGAAGATATTTTTTCTGTAAATGAGTATTCACTTACTCAGAGCAACAGACTATTAATGTGTGACTAATACAAAATCTAGTTTTAATACTACCTCTTATTTCTCTAAACCCACTAGACAAGTTGGAAGGATATCCTTGGCTCAAGGGCTTCCTTGTGCCTCTGGCTTCTTGTTAGCCTGGTAAAGACATGGCAGAGGCTAAAAGCATGAAAGAGGCTGAGTAACAACCTAGCAGTTCAAATTATCCAACTCTTAACGTTTCAGACGGCGAATGTGGCCTGCATTAAACTGGCACATCACAGTCAAGAGCCTGCTTTTAATTTAAGGCCTAGAGACATCAGCTAATTTAAGGAGGGAGTGATAAAGTTTGATTGCAAAATGACAGATATGCCAATGACACATCATCTCTGCCCCCAAGGACCTGGCCATCTCATAGTAAAAAGGAATAAACCCATGGCCACAATACAATAGGATCATAGAGACATTTCTAAGGGCTATGCAACCCAGAAGTGAATCATCTCCTGATACTCAGGTGGAAGCTTGGGTTTCTGTCTGAGTTCAAACATGAATCTACAACTTATCACCATGGAGGCATAATAACTGATTGTGGAAATCACAAAAGACAGTCTATAGATAATCAGGAAGTAGCAATTTCTAACTTGAGAAGGGATGATGGCCAAGAATTATGTGCTCAGAGCTTTCATCGACACTTGCTAATTGTACTAAGTCTTCAATCTGATTGTCATTAAACACATTTGTTACACATTTAGAGAGCTAAGGATGCAAGAAGTGCAAGAAGTTAAATAACTTCCCCAGGATCATGTGACAGGAAGTAAAGGGATTGGAACCCATGACTCACTCACGATGTTGCAGCCCTTGTCACTGAACCACTCTTCTTGGCAACCATGAAAGGTAGTTATTAGAGCTCAAGTAACACACTACATTCATGTACAAGATGCCTACCTAGTTATATGAAGCAGGTTCCATTAGGACACTGAAACCACAACAGTTGTCTGACGATTTAGGAAGAATGTCATATACACATAACTATTAGTCAGCTTTTGAGATCTGCAAAGATTAAAAATATGACATTAAAAAGCCATCTTGTGCAATTCAGAAAGCAACAACTCCTTAAAAGTTTGGAAGAATAAAGGGTAAATGTCTGGCTTATTTTCAGAATTTACAAGTTTGAAAGGTATGCCTTTTAAGCAGGGCACAGATGTTTACTGAGATATCTATTCATGATGTTATGCAAAATCACAAAGAAGAGATTCTATGTATTGGTAAAAGGAGAAATGTGGGTTCAAGAGGCCGGCTCTTGCAACCTAAAACAGAGCATACCGAGATGCCTTTGAAGCTAAGGGACAGTAGCATAAAAATGGGTATGGTTTGGCTGTCTCCCCACCCAAATCTCATCTTGAATTGTAGCTCCCATAATCCCCACATATGATGGGTGGGACCCGGTGGGAAGTAATTGTATCATGGGGGTGGGTTTATTTCCATGCTGTTTCATGATAAAAATTAAGTCTTATGAGATCTGGTGGTTTTATAAAGGGGAGTTCCCTTTATAAACACTCTTGCCTACCGCGACATAGGATGTGTCTTTGCTCCTTGTTCAGCTTCCACCATAATTGTGAGGCCTCCCCAGCCATGTGGAACTGTGAGTCCATCAGATCTCTTTTTCTTTGGCCTGTAATCCCAGCACTTTGAGAGGCTGAGACGGGCAGATCACGAGGTCAGGACATCGAGACCATCCTGGATGTGGTGAAACCCTGTCTCTACTAAAATACAAAAATTAGCCAGGCGTGGTGATGCATCCTAGTCCCAGCTACTCAGGAGGCTAAGGCAGGGGAATCGCTTGAACCTGGGAGGCAGAGGTTACAGTGTGCCGAGATCAGGCCACTGCACTCCAGTCTGGTGACAGAGTAAGACTCATCTCAAAATAAAGAAAAAACCTCTTTTTCTTTATAAATTACTCAGTCTCAGGTATTTCTTCATAGCAGTATGAAAATGGACTAATACAAGAATCAACAGACTCACTGAGGCCATATTTCTGGAATCTCAGATGCTCTTTTTGCAGCTTTCAGAGTTTTTTTCCCACAGATGTTACTACCGGGATCACCACCATTACTCAAATTATCAGGAGCTGCAATAAAGTATTTTGTTCTCAGGATGTCAAAATTTGCCCCAAAACTTCAGAATGTAATTGATGATGTATAATTCAGAGTACATTTTACTTATAAAATGTTAATTTTTATTTGCATTTCAAAATTAGTGCAGGGGTATTGGTATTTTTATCCACAGACTCATGACTAAATATAGTTCCTCTGCTTCAATCTTATAAAAAATATTTACTTAAGTATAATTATACCACAAAAGCTTCTTCAAATACCAGGCTCCTCTAGGAGATTTTCACAGTTGTCTTAAATCTAGACAGAAGGGTTAATCACAGTGTACTTACTCTGACATTAAGTCTTATGTATCTTTTTAGATACCATGCTATTTATAATGCATTTTGGAAGACTAGCCTTTCAAAGGCATAGGAGTCTTTTAGTAAAATGAATTCTCATTATTGTCATCAAGAGCACATAGACATCAGTAAGACATGGTTGCTGGACATCAGCTAAATGCACAGTGCTCTTCTGGAGACACAAAGAATTATAAAGAAGCTCGTAGCTCACTATGAGCTCATGTTCATGGAGACACCCATGAAAACCACATCAATTGCAGTTTTTAATTAGAATCAGATACATACTATAATCTATAACTGCTATACATATTGAAAGTAGAGAAAAACATACCCTATAATACTCATTGAAGCTTTCCAAATGAAGTGGAATTTGAGCTCAACCTTGCAGAATTATTGCTGTCTGCTCTCCTTCACAATTAACACACTGACCACAATAACAGCACTTAACTTACAGTGTGTTGGCTATGCCCTATTCTCTTTCTCCCATAAATCTCTGAGTTCTTCAACAAAAGGGATTTTGCCTTGTTTATCCCTGAACATCTAGTTTAACAAGCATCTATTAATCAAACATTATATTGTAAGGCACTAGATAACATTAGGTTCAAAAAGCCATTAGCCCCCATTCTTGCAACCTGGTTGTTGAGAATCTCACCAGAAAGAGAGGCGTGTGCTACATTCAATGGCCAAAACAATGCAAAGGGCAGTGTGCTGCATGCTATGCAAAAACACCAACCCAAGATAGAAGGAACAATTTACCAAGCAAAAAGAACCATCATGCATAGTATTCAGTTGAGTGAGTTTGAAAGATGTGTTCATCCATCAAAACACCACGGCAGTCAAGGTACAGAATAGTTCCATCATCGCCAAAAGATTCTTCTTGTTAGCCCTCTACCCCACACTCTGCCTTCATCTATAGGCAGCCACAGTTTTTCCCTCTGTTATTATACACCAGTATGCATTTCATACAAATGGAATCATAGAGCATGAATGATGTACATACATGTACCTTGTATGTATGCTATTTTGTGGCTTCTTTATTCATAATAACTTTGAGTTTCATCCATGTTGTTTTATGTGTCAGTAGTTAATTCCTTTTTATTGCTGAGTACTCAATTGTATGGTTTATATGTCTTTTGAAGTGTTGATGTGCATTTGTTTTTGGCTATTATGAATAAAGTTGCTATGAAGGTTTCAGGCCTAGTCTTCATATAGACATTTTTTTTTTCATTTCTTTTGTGTAGATTCAACAGTTTCTTTCTTTCTTTCTTTTTTTAACAGCACTATTGTTTTAGGCCAATCAGTTACAGCAACTGAACTGATAGCCAAACAATGTCATTACATAGTATTAATATAAAAGCTAGATATGATCACTATGTATGAATTATTAGAATTGCATTTCCCCTTGAATCTTTCAAATATTTCTGTTGGTCAGTCTTGATTAGTTTTAAATAGTTAGTACTATTTTTGGACAAGCACAGAACTACTTATGCATAAGAGTAACTACTCTACATAACAGAGCAGGTCAAAAACTAAATTTAAAAAATAATTTTAGTTTTTCAACAATATCTCACAGTATTATATAGAAATTGCATTGAATCTGCGGATAGCTTTGGGTAGTACAAACATTTTAACAATATTGATTTTTGTTGTTTATTCTGTAGCCTTAATAAAGTTGAAGAGAAAAAGAATACTTTATAAATTGATACTCAGTACTAAATGCTGTTTTGAATAAAAAGCATCTAAGTGGGCAGTTAGGGCACACAGCAGCAGAGTGGCACAGCTGTTCAAGCTGTCAGATTAGAGTTGAGTTTATTTCAAGTGACATCTTCTCTGGGTAAACTTCCCTATCTGTTGACAACCCAGTTGCCTCTATTTTTCTGCATGCTGTTCAAACTTCTATCATGACAGTTACCTTGATATGCTGTGTAATTGTCTCTTCACTTCATTTGTGTCTGTTAAATAAAAAACATAAAAGGTAAGTGATCTGAAAAGATCTTTGTAAAGAAGAAAAAAGAGACTAGGGGTAGGTATAGGAAAGATCGCAGTTACTGAATATTCCAGTCACTCCCTTACATTTCCACAGCCTTCCTTGAAGTTGGGTTTCAGCCATGCAACTTGTCTGGGCACTGGCTTGTACATGGTGATGCTATCGTTTTGGGGCTGAGGGGTTAAAAAGCCAGTGTTCTTCTAGCAGTGCCTGAAGAGGACTTAGGATGACATGATGAGATGGTAAAACCTCCCAAATTAAAATAACCTAAATCCCTGTGAAAGTTGCCAAACCCATGTAGAATTTTGTGTGCATGAGAAATACATCACTATTGTGTTTAATCAATAAAATTTTGTGGTTTGAATGTCACAGCAGATAATGGTAATTATTCTAGTTGAAATGCATATGTTCCTGACCAGCTTAATGCTTGTAACACTTGTTTGGCTCTCAAAAATATTTAGAGTCTTGGTTAGGGCTAAAGTAATAGTTTGCTAGTACTAAAATAGAATATGCTAGTGCAGTTAATATTCAATTTTTAACTGCCACCTCAGCTTCAATGTCAAGTAGAGAATAATTATCATCAAACATATCCTGAATTCAAAGGTCAAAGCAAAAAATAAACTTGTCTGAGTAGACATTTATAAGAAGATCATGCAGCCAATATTATATGAATAATTGGAGATCTTGAACTTCTAATAATCCAAAATGATATGTCACCTAGTTAAGTAACAAATCAGTACTTACAAAATTCATTTATACAGCAATTCTCATTGATCGATTCTGTGAGGGCTCAAAAATATTCTTGCCTATATAAATCTAGCCATTATCTCTTATCTATCATAGGTATTACAATATTTTTCACAAAAGCACTTAAATAGATCTATCACATTTGAATGGAATATTTTTAATAGTTATTGCAAATGTATACAAAGAAAAAATTATTTTTTAAAGCTGAAGAGTATTATCAATGCAGCTGAATTACTTTTGAGTAAAAGACTTGCTTTTGAGATCTCAGAGATCAGTGACGTGTGAAGGAAAATTTTCACACCATATTTTGCTAATCACCTTAAAAAAAGAACTTGTTCCCTGGGTTCTACATTAAGGATTTTTTTAAATAATATATAACATAATAATATACTATTATTTCTCTATCATTATTGTAATTGATATATCTGTATCCCATGTGAATTGAACTTAAATCACAAGTGAAACAAGACCACAGAATCAAAGGTATTGTGCGGTAGAAAGTTGACATAGCAGGCCTGAGGCTGCTTTAACTTAAAAAGTCCTGCTAATAAGTTTGACCCTTGGATGAAGTCTGGGAACTCGGACTTCAGGATATTTCCCACGATTCCTTGGTAAGGGTGACTCGCTGTCCCTAAACTGTTTCGGCGAACAATATGGCTTATGCTGGAACTGCTTTCCTTCTGAGAGTCTGGAATTCTGGCAGGTAGTACACACAGGATGACTATGCAACCAGCCCTATAAACGCTTGGCATTGAATCCTGATGAGCTTCACCTATAGACATTTTGCATGTGCCGTCCCTCCGCACGTCCCTGAGGGATTAAGTGCATCTTGCGTGACTTCACTGGGAGAGGATTCTTGGATGCCTGCATTTGCTTTCCTCCTGACTTCACTCCATGAACTTTTGCCCTTTGCTGACTTCACTTTGTGTTCTTTCACTGTAATCACTTATAACCAAGAGTTGATCGTGTGAGTTCTGAGACCTCCTAATGAATCATCCAGTATTGGGGTAGTCTTGGAGACTCCTTGACACGGGGAATTTTAACTAATCTATGTAAAACTTCAGGATTTCTGCAACAAAAGCCAATTTTTGGAATTTGTTGTTATAATGATAACCAAAGTTAATAAAATTATTCACTTTTGTGGGTACCTTTCTGCATGCTCCTATTTTCCATACGTGGTACAGCCATGGTTATTATTAGGTACATGCTCAACCGGAAACTGGCAGAAGCTCTGAGAACAGGAAACAAAATTTATCCAGAAAAAGAAAAACATAATTAAAGTAATTTCTCCAAAGATGATTATGTACAAAACAATCAGTAGGAGGCATGGTTAGGACCCAGCTTAGAAATCTGTCCTTAAAAAAGCAATAATGTCCATGCATGTCTTCTTTTATATGTCAATTTGTTGTTTTACAAGTCTACGGACAATTGATCTGCTAGAAAAAATATTTTTAAAATAATACGAGCACATGGACTGATTTATAATTTGTTTTAAAGATAACTTTTAGTATGCATGCAATTTCTGGGCTATTTTGCTCACTTTGTCTGTTAACTTACATTGTAGGTTGACGTTGAACTTCACAACGGCACTAAAAACCCCCTTAAGTCAAAAGAAGTACTACTTTGACTTGAAATAAGGACTTATTTAACTATAATCTATAAATTTGAACTTTGATTATAGGGTGAATGAGAAATGAAATGCCATATTGTAAAAGAATTTATAAAAGCTCTAAGTTAGTTATAATTCGTCTCTATAACCATACTGTCAGGTAAAAGATACCAAGTACTGAATAATGTAATTTCTCCGAACTCACCCCATACTATCACATGCCTTATAACTGTTTAATGGTTTTAAATTATGTGTCACATACGTTTTATTTGCATTTCAGCTGATAAGTTTCTTAAATGGAAAACCTTGACATATTTTCTTTTTTTCTATATTCAGAGTCAAATTAGTAGAATTCAAACAATATTTTGGAGTAGGATTTTAGTCGTAACTTTTACCACACATCCCAAGAGACATGTAAGTTATTAACTATAGGACAGAGAACAAGAGGGTACAAATGTGGATCAGTCTACTTTGAGAACAAGATTGCAGTCTAGAAAATGTGTCAGTCTCTTAGAAGAGTAATGTGGGTGGACAAGGGGTGGGATCAGTGGGGGGAAACTTTATGGTTTTAGCTTTTGCACCTATTCGTTAAATTATAAGTAATTTCCTATTATACAAAAATTATTATAAAGCCAACAATTTAAGCTTCCTCTTTTCATATCCACTGGGTCAAGTAATTAGCACCATTTAAGTAATCATTCACATGTACCAAGAAATTGTGTATAGAAAAGGGACCCGGCCTTTACTGAGAAAAAGTAATTTATTGTTAAAACAATCACCCATAAGAAATGTGCTTAGTGAATTCATATCTTCCAAATTCTTATTTTATGTGTGCACAGTTTCAATAAAGAATATAATGGCTCTAATTTATTTGATTTCCTAAAAACAAGTTATTTTTATTTTCTTATATTTCATTGCATAGTATCTAATTTGCATTGTACAACGGTCTCTAAAATGTTGCCAGACTAACATGCATTATATGATCAGGGATCTATTGTTCTGAATATGATTATCAATTCCTATTTTTCTAATGCTAATTGAAAGTAATGTTTAAAGTACTTTGCATTCTTTTCCATGCATCAGTACTCAGTAGGTGAGCACCAACAACTTCCCGAAGCATATTGATCAAAATTCTACTCAACACTTCTAAGATGTATTTGTCAGTCAAATTAGGATTTAATACCTTTTTATCCTGGATTATTATTCTTCCATTTTATGACTTATACATTCTAACACAAATGTGAGCATATTGAAAAGGAATAAGAACAGTGGTTAATTGACCTATTTCGATTGTTTTATAAAATAAATATTTTTAAATTTTACCTTTGATTCTAGAAGAGCAACATTCCCACTAACAACAGCTGGAGGAGCTATAAAAGTATTTCAAAAATCGATTTAAAGGCATCAGCACACCAACAAGGTGATCATGACATTAGGACCCATCATTATGGAGAGAAGGAATTCCCCAAAGCGAGATCCTAACTTTGGCAACATGTTGGTCTTTGAGGCATTTTCCCAGCTTAAAAACCAGCTGGAATTGTGAGTAGAGTTTTCTGCAGTCTCAGAAAGATGGATCCCTGGTAGGTCTTCAGACTGCCATCTTCATTTGTTGAGGAGTCATCTACATCATTAAGGCAACATTTCTCTGGTTGTTCTTAAGATTCCTTCTTTGTCTTACATTTTAAGAGTTGTACTGTGAGGTGCTTTTGTAGTTTTCTCTGTATTTACTTTCTTAGAGGTTATAGAGGTGGAAGTAGAAATGGAATTGAATTCAGGATTCTGCAAGAAAATCTGCCTCAGTAAACAAATCAGTCTTTTAGTTCAGATAAAATAATCACCATAATAGGAATAAAAACAAACCCAGATAAGCCGCTTGTCATAAAAACTGAGGCCAGGTTCAAGTAGCTCAATCTTTACTTGGAGCAAAATTATCTGCCCTTATCCTAACTGACTGCTGGAAGTATAACTCCTCTCTGGCAGAAAACAACATCAACCAGATTCTTCAATTGTCTTCATAATTTTTCAGACACGGCATGTGATCTAATCAGAAGTTTAAAAATCAAAAGATTCAAAATAAGGGGAGAAATAGAGCCACAGGACATCACAATGTTGCAGTTAACCAACAAGAACTTTAAAGTAACTGTGAGTAATATAGCATATTGCAAAATAATAAAACATAGTACAAAATAATCAAGGGGAATTCTACGAGTGAAAAATAAAAGCAGAAATATGTCAATACATTGCTTCAACAGTTTGGACACACCTAAAGAGAGGAATAGTACACTAAAGCTAGATCACAAGAAAATTTACAGATCAAGGTACAGAGATAAAAGCAGGAAATATGCAGAAACAAATGGAAGAGATGAATATATGAAAAGGTGTAACATAACTGTGATTAGAGTCTGAGAAAAAAAAGGGAAGGCAAAAATGAAATAGAAGCAATATTTGAAGATGTAATAGACTACATATACCTCAAAAGTATGAAAACTCTCAATGAAAGGACTTGCAAAGCTGTGTAATTAACAGAGTAAATACAGAAAAAAAAAAACCTCACAAACGTGCATTATAACATGACTGTTAAAATGTAAAACAAGGTAGGAATCTTAAAAACATTCAGAGAAATGTTCCCTTACATGATGTAGGTGACTCCTCAACAAATGAAGATGACAGTCTGAAGACCTACCACGGATCCATCTCCGCTCAGAGTCCAGTGATCCTGCGGCACCAAATGCCTGCTGAACTCTGCTAGCATCTGGAGTCACAAGGAAGTGACTTATGAAGGATAGAAGGCAACTGATTTTTTAATTTTTTTATTAATAACTGAAACTTTTGATATAAGTTGTATGTGGATCTTCAGAAGATTTTTTTCAGAATCAAGCTCTATTTGTCTACATGGTAAGTAGTTTCGTAATTTACTCTTGTGCTAGGTTTCCTGCCTTTACCCCGCTCGTCAACCTTTACTCCGTTCCCTAACATTACTTTCTTGTCTCAAGTTCCACTTTCACGGGACCCGTTTTCAGACAGGTATAACGAGCAACCTAGGATTTGGTAGGCACAGTTCTCCACATTATTCATTCTGTAGTTTATCTTTTTGCTTTGTAGGAGCTATTATAGAATCAATATTAGAGATGCTCTTTCTGGCAATTAAAACAGTTCTAGATTATTTTACCTGTTTATATTAAATTTTATTGTTTGTCTTAAAATATTTAAGATTACCTTTATATCTCAGTACGTGCACCATTATCATAAATGTTCTGTGGTTACTAAAGTGTTGTATGTTTCATGAGTGTACATTACTACATATTAAAACAGATAATTACATAACATCATTTTGGATGCTGTGATCCTCTGTATCCTTATTCATATTTTTCTCTGCTTAATCAAACCCTGAGGATATGACAAAATTTCAAGCTGTTACTATAGAATGATCAGTAATCCATAGTAATTCTGTTTTTATTTTTAATATGCTGAAGCTATTCTTTATCTTTCCTGATAGATTTTAATTTTTTCATTACTCAAGGAAATTTTTGATGTTCAATCATAACATTTGCCCTAATGTTTCAGGTTCAGTGATTGCTAACTAAACAATTTGTAATCAAAAAACTTAACATCATTTCTTATTCTATTCCATCTGCCTTACCCTATGTAAGAAATTACATGTGCCTTTATATTTTAATGACATTGAGATGTTTTCTATGGGATATAGCAATCTTTACTATTTATTGTTTCCAGTTAATAAAGTGACTAATGTTAAAGATACTTTTAATAAAATTTAAAGTGATTATTTCTGTATCTTTACATTTTAAATAATATAAATTTTTAAGGAATTAAAGAAATACTTGATTGGGTAGGGGTTTTCTTACACCTTGTCAAAGATACTTTATTGCTATTCTGAAAAGATTTCAATCTACAAGTCATGGATATTATGCATATAATGAATTTCTATTTATTTATTTATTGACACAGAGTTTTGCTCTTGTTTCCCAGGTTAGAGTGCAATGGCGCAGTCTCAGCTCACTGCAACCTCCGTCTCCTGGGTTCAAGCGATTTTCCAGTCTCAGTCTCAGCTTCCCAAGTAGCTGGGATTACAGGCATGCACCACCATGCCCAGGTAATTTTTGTATTTTCAGCATATTGGTCAGGCTGGTCTTGAACTCGCGACCTCAAGTGATCCACCTGCCTTGGCTTCCCAGAATGCTGGGATTACAGGCATGAACCACCGCTTCTGGTCTGCTTATAATGAATTTCTAACATTTACCAAAGACAGTAGTGAAAGAGCATGGGACACTTCTTCCCCAGTGCCTCTGCTTTCTCCCCTCACAGCCACCTTCTGTCCTGCTGGACTCCCAACAGGGGCTGCAGGGTATGAAGGGCCCTCCTCTCTGTGCCAGCCTGGACTTGCTTATGTCCACCTGGCTCCTGCTGGAACTTCTGACTCTGGATAGGTTGTTCTGTATCTTATTTACCACACATCAACAATGATTTTTAGAGGGCTATAGTTTTTTAATATTCTTTGAAGTTATAATTTCAAGTATTAAAGGTATTAACCATCAAAAACACTGAGTAGTGTAGAAAATAAAGATTATTTATGTGAAAATTAGAGTATTACCAGATTTCTTATTTCCAGGACTTATGCTCATAAATGAATTTTAATAGATGTTCAGTAACTTCAGTTTGTGGTTCTATCACTTACTGTCCATTATTCCTGACTTCTCAACATATAAATACAATGCTGTTTTCCATATCCATTTTTTTTCTAGGTATTGAATGATACAACCATGAGAGCAAAAATGAGCAAGTTCTTGGCTTGGTCTAATAAGTGAAAAGTTGTACTGTGTAGGTCTGCTTTGACTACTGTTTAGTGGATAAGCCCAACAAATAGTTAATTTCTACAATGCCAGAAGAAGAGTAGGAATTTTTTTGTTTGCTTAATTTTTATATTATAGGTTCTCATGGAATGAATGGTAACACCTTGCATGATTTTAGGGACTTTTAGCCAAAATTATTTTACCTTCTTTCTTTTTCTTTGAATATTTCTAGAAAACTATTGCCTCAATCCTTTGTTTAGGGATTTCAAATTCTAAATAAAAAGTGATGTGTGAGTGAGAGAGAGATTGCATACACAGAGAATAAAATAAAGTTCTTCATATACACTAAATTTAATTTGAGATTAGGTAACATACAGAGCCAATACTCCTATAAACTTCTGAGTGGGTACCCACTGTATACTTGGGGACGCTAGGCCAAAATCTCAGGAAAGAAAACAGAAAATTCATTTTATGTGCTTTGCTTCAATTATAAAATTAGTGAGAATTTTTCATTGCTTTGACATGTTTGATTATCCAAAACAAAAACCTATTTTCTTTTTCCCATATGTTTGAGAAGACTTCAATACTATTATTTGGTCTTAGAAAGTCTGAAATCACTTACGTGAGTATCATTAGCTCATAGAAGTTTAATTTCAGTGATTTCTGGAGTCCATTTTACATTTATTATACTTATATATTGATAGGTTTATTTTTCTATGTTGAATATAATTTAGGGGTAACTCCAAGCAAATTGGCAAATTGAACTATGTCACATTTTAATACAAAATTTATATCCACATGGAAATTTATAATTCAAAATAATTATTGATCAATTATAACAGAAAACTAACCACATCATCCTACTTTTGATAAGTTAACAGAATTATTCTTTCAAGTTGAAATATTTGAAGCTGAAATTGAAGAGGTGTGGAATTCCCTAAGTTTGCACAGTAATATTCAACAAGGACTCTTGATTAAATATGCCATATACAATCTTGAATATATGCTAAGACTTTTTATTTGTCCAACTAAAATTTGTATCCAAATATCTTGAAATTCCTGTTGAAATATTCTGAGTAAGGCATCACTTTTTCTAATCAAAACATCAATACTGTTTTATAATTCATAGTAGTCAGAAAAGAAAAAATATATATTGATAATGAAAAAGAAGATCTAGCTTAACTTATTGGAGAAGTTGTATGGATGGTTTCACTGAGGTGTAGATTTCTATCAGCTATAAAGGAGCTTTTACCAGGGCTAATTTTGGCTGCTACAACACGGAACCCAACTTAAAATCATTGCTCAGCTCTCTGCACTTACCATATAGCAAGTTCCTCTGAGATCTGCCCTGATGGTGATATGGCTACAGAATGATGGCTGACATTGGAAATGTCCTTCTAATTTTTTTTTAAATCCTTCCTTACTCAGTTGGAATGTGAAATTTCTTTCAGTCCAGGTCACCTGCCACAGGCCACAATTCTGAAGTTGCCTTCTAGATATTTATTATCTATGGGATTATCTATGGCGTACATGTCAATAAGATAAAATAATTGTGGTTCATAGTGTCAATATGCAACATTGCAAAATTCACCCTTTCCAACTATTTTAACTTTGATGAGAAACATAAGATGCAAATTTAAATGTGAGGGGAAATACTTTGGTTTCCAAAGAAATTAGCAAAGTAGATAGAAGTAGAAAATAGAGCAGAAGGCTAACCTATGATTCAGGAGAAACTAGATCAGCTCCCAGGGAAATGCAAAGGAGAGGGTGTCTTTTTTCTTCCTGAATTATCATCACCTTGTAGAAACCTATGTGTCCAAAGCCACTGAATCCATCATTCTTTTTAAGAATGCCATATAATACATCGAGTTATGTGATGATTCTTTAACTAGACATGATATCAAAAGAGAACATGCTGCTTTCTTAATACTAATTTAATGTCAACTGTTCTTAATGGACATGTCATTTAAATACATGTAGAATAATTTATTTGAGGGCCTTCTTCCTGTAGGTAGAGAGGCTGCAAATATTTCCCAAAACACAGTTCCTATGAAACAGAGTATTTCTTAATCATGGCATTACAAAGCTCTGATCAATGTTGTGGAATGGAGAGTAAAGGCTTCAGGGCATATAAGCAAGAGAATGCTTCCCAAATAAAAAGTAACCTTAAAATACAATAGTGAAGAGCAGTAATTACCCAAGTAAAAAGGATAGGGCAGGGCCAGAGCCAGGTGAAGTTTTGGTAAAATTTCATAATAGCATTAATCATAGTAGCTAAAACTTTTGTCACACCTATGATATATATACTAAGCAATCTCTTAAGTACTTTTCATGATTCATGAGATAGGCACTATTGCTATTTCTATATTATAGATGAAGAAGCTTAAACTTAGAGATATCAATTAATTTGTCCAAAATCACAGAGCTAGTAATTGGTGAAGTCATGTAATCTGTCTCCTGATTCTTGTTATAGCCATTGTCGCAAGGAGTAAACCTCGCTGGAGTCCTAGACTTGTTTTTTTCAATGAAAAAATTCTTTCATCAAGGTACATGTATATTCCTGTGTATATCACACCCATCTTATTAAAAGATGCGTTTCCAATGAAATTCTGCTGTTTATGCTTAAGCATTTACTAAGCATTTTATCTTTATACCAATAATAATGATATTTTGGTTATCCTTATACCAATAATAATGATAATGTAATACCATTGGGCAGAAAAGTTTTGCAGCATTTAGGGTCACAAGGACATTCTAAATCATGTGTATATATATGCATAAATATATATATATATATACATCTATTTGCAAATAAATATAGATGGTCGGTAAAATAGAGGCATATTATATTATGATGTGATACTATGGGGAAGATAAAATGCAATTTGGAATTCAAAAAGGAAAATGCATCAGTGTAAACTTTCTGACTGCTGAAGAAGAGATTTTTTTCTGTAAATTTTATAAAGACTCTAGTATTGAGGATAAAATGGTATTGAATGACAGTGGGATTTATTATCTATGGCATACATGTCAATAAGATAAAATAATTGTGGTTCATAATGTCAATATGCAACATTGCAAAATTCACCCTTTCCAACTATTTTTAACTTGTGATGAGAAACATAAGATGCAAATTTAAATGTGAGGGGAAATACTTAGGTTTCCAAAGAAATCAGCAAAACTATTTGAAAAACAAAATTTGAGACAGTTGGGAAAACAAGCCCTTTTCCACATCTTAGGAAACATGGCCATGGCCAGGGGTGATGCTCTGGCACTTCGTGAAAAGCCCTGATTTCTCTCCAAAACTTCGAATGTTTTCTTCCCGACTTTTTCCTGTCACACTGAAAGGAACAAGACACCCTCATATTTGGTCCTGTCCAAGAAAAGGTCACAACTAACCACTCAGAGAGTATTAGGAAAAAAATCCATTGCTCATGAGTTAATAATAAAGTCCTTAAGCTACAGAGATGGAGTCTTATGCTGTCACCCAGGCTGGAGTGCAGTGATGCGATCTCCACTCACTGCAACCTCCACCTCCCGGGTTCAAGCAACTCTCATTCCCCAGCCTCCTGAGCAGCTGGGATTACAGGAACACACCACGCCAGGCTAATTTTTGTATTTTTGGTAGAGATAGGGTTTCACCATGTTGGGCAGGCTGGTCTCGAATCCCTGACCTTGTGATCTGCCTGGCTTGGCCTCCCAAAGTGCTGGCATTACAGGTGTGAGCGACCATACCCAGCTGACTCTCAATGGTTAAATTACAAATTTCTTTGATGTCTACATCTTTGCAGGGCATGCCTTGTTGAATCCTTCCAGCTTCTCAGGAATAATTCATATCTGCTGATGGGACATTTCAGCAAATGGTGTTTTAGAGAAAAAGACCCAAGAGACTTGTTCTTCTTTTCATTTTCACTTAGCTTCAACAGTTGTAAGTTACTTATGAAAAGTATTTGGCAGTGTATCTTCTAAGATCGTTAAGAGCTGTGTAATGTCTATACCCTGGCGGGCTGCCTGATCAGTATTCCAAATTCACCAGATCAAAACAGGTTATGTAGAAAGAGCTACCCAAGAGTGACTTGATAATGCTAATTATGTGAAACTGCTCATGAGTGTTCTGTACACTCTACAAGCTGCTGTTACTCTTAGTATTTGGTGTGACAGAATTGCTAAACCCCCTCGATGCTGTAATTCTAGAAGAAGTAACTGCTGCTTTCCAATAGTAGAACACTTAGTCGCTTCAACCTCACCCATAAGGTTGAATCTTCAAAGAATGAAAATGGTTCCCAGAGCCACTGTGTTTTTTGTTATTAATTCACACACAGCAGGGTAACGCTAAGTTGATAAAAAATTAAAAATTAAAAAATGAAAGTGACAATTTCAAAGTCCAACTTTCAAGATTTCTAAAAGCAAAATAAATTATCTGGGTCAGTGTGGAATACATCGACATTTTGAAAATGAGGTTCCTGGACCAGAGACACGAGTATCACTAGAAATTGCTCAGAACAGCAAATTCTCCCAGCCCTAAGCTACAGGATCAAAATCACTGGGGTTGGACTGTGTGTTCAACATATCCTCCAACTGACCCTGATGCATACCTAAATTTAGGAGTCACTGATAGAGAGATTCCTCCATTCTCTTTGGAGTCATCAGGCCCTGAGTTTTAATCCCAGCTCTGATACTTAACTGTATGTGATGGTTAATATTGAGTTTCAACTTGATTGGATTGAAGGATGGAAAGTGCCATTCCTGGGTATGTCTGTGAGGGTGTTGCCAAAGGAGATTAACATTTGAGTCAGTGGACTGGGAAAGGCAGACCCACCCTTCATCTAAGTGGACACGATCTAATCAGCTGCCAGCACAGCCAGAATAAAAGCGGACAGAAGAATGTGGAAAGACTAGACTGGTTTAATTTTCTTGTCTCCATCTTTCTCCCATGCTGGATGCTTCCTGCCCTAGAGCATCAAACTCCAAGTTCTTCAGCTTTGGGACTCAGACTGGCTTTCTTGCCCCTCAGCTTGCAGACGGCCTATTGTGGGACCTCACCTTGTGATCGTGTGAGTCGATACTCCTTAATAAATTCCCTTGTATCTATACATCTATCTCATTAGTTCTGTTCCTCTAGAGAACCCTGACTAATACACTGTACATAAGCATCTGCTTACTCACTCATCTGTGTTTTAATTTTGCCATCTATACATTGGAGACAGTACTTACCTAGACAACATCTTGTTGCGAGGATGTTAGCAAAACACCTCTGTAAATGCTCCCGTTGCTACTAGATTGCTGAAACTAGAAGAACCATTGAATAGGATATTGAGATCGGCACCTGTTTCAAACCCTACAGCAGCAGACACTTCATGAATGGAGTCAGACATGTGGGTACATGCCAGGTCTGAGACAGCAAGCTACCCATGGCAGCTGCTTTTCACAGATTGCCACCAACCCACCCATTCTGTAAGGCTGATGTTTCTGAAAATTGACTGTGGCCTTTCCCCACCTGCCAGTCACATTCCCTGAAAACAGCATGAAATGCCATATAAGGGACCCAAGAGTAAAAGTGTGCCCATCCAACATGGGGAAGATATAGAACGGACAGTTTCTTTTCTTGTTCTCTTTATCAGATCAGGAACATAGTTGTGTTTGCATTTTGGTGTCAATATGACTCCTCCTAGACACAGTAATATATGACATTGTTTGAGGATAGATGTTGAGCTTGTTGTATTTCACATCCACTACTCTTCCAATCTGCTTATTGGAAAGAATACTAATGCAGTTAAATTGTTAACTATTTCTGATTTGTGAGTTAGCATGGGAGCCTAACAGGTATTTGTTCTGTTTATTTTAAGAGAAAACATCCCATTTTCAGAAAGAGCAGATGATTTATTCAGAAGCAAGACATTCAGAAGTTGGGACATCTGTCTGGTCATGAAGAAAGCTCTTCCCAAATCAGACTGGTGTCCTTTAGGAGTCTGAACAAAGCGTGCTGCCTAAAAAAGCTTTGCCCACAACTTTATTTAACATTTAACTTTCTTTTTCTGCCTTTCCTTTCCTACCCCTTTTTCTTCTGAATATTTCTTCATGGTTCTCCCAATATCTGATCTTTTAAATGTTTATTACTAGATACCTGTCCTTTACAAGCAAGACTTCTGTGTGTTTGTTCACTGCTGTGTTCCCAGCACTTAGAAGAGTGTGTGAATATGGTAGCTGCTTGATACAAATTTATTAATGAATAAATGAATTAGGCTCCTTGCTATTTTTGTTAACAACATGCTGTTAACCAACACATATTTTTTCAACATATGATTTTATTTGAAACAGGCATAATGCTACTTACATTTTCTCTATTTTAAACACCAGTGATGCCAGAAATTCTACATGATCAAAAACCTATCATTCTTATATGAGGAAAAGTTAAGATTCCCTTCTTAACTAGAATTAAGTGCCATAGCTCATTTTTCTTTGTATTCCAGCACTGCAAAAGACCAGCCTGAGGCATATTCCTTTGTTTCTGCATCACCCTCTTCTCTTAATATTCAACATTTGAAAATAGAAAATAAAAGTACATGATACCAAAATACAGGGGAAGGCAGTTATTGTATTTTCTACAGTAAATCTCTATTTGGAATAATAAAAAAGAAAGTCATCAATGCACGGATCTTATAAAAAGAATTGACTAGGAGAAACTGCAGAGAAAAGAGTGAGGCATCAATTTGCTTTACAACCTCCCTGACGGAACAGTCTAAGAACATCAGAAAAAAAAAAAGAAAGGAGGAATATGAGAGCAGTAAGACTGTGCCTAAGAACTAGAAGCTCCGGAAGGAAGAGGACGTGAGAGTCTGCTCTATGGCGACACTGGGGTAAGTATAAATCACTGTCTTATTCAGAAACACACTCACAGGATGTTTCTTGGAAAAGTAGCCAATAACCTATCACACAGTTAATTTATTCAAGAAAGAAGAAAAAAAATATGGTTTATATTTATAACTCTTCAGGCTAAGAAAAATTTAAACTATTTTAAAGGGAAAAAAATGGAAGGAAATAAAGGCATGAGATTTCTGAGTTTTGTCAAGAAAGGGACAAAAAGATATTACCTTTATTCTTTCACTTCTTCTTCACATGGGTAATGTAGAATTTGGCACTGATGTTACCTTCTTTCCGGTTTCTGTTATTTCTTTTACCCTGAGGATGTCAATATCTTATCCTTGAAACTATTAGAATGGGGCAGGGGAGGAGGACAGATGTCTCTGAGACAATTGTTAACTGGGTTTGTGACTTAACAACAATCCTGTCACAGACTTTGGGGGCCAGTTTCGCCGGCAAGGTGACATCAAGGACATGAGTTTCTTGAGCTGGAATAGTTCACTAGTGCCTGAAATCATCTACTTTATCAGAAAGACTGTATTACGTATTAATTAACTAAAAGTCAATTAGGAAACCCTTTTTCATTCCTAAGCCATTTTTCATTCCTAAGCAACTAGCAATCACACTTCATTGATGGTACTGAGTAAAATCAATTTATACAACAATAGTTCACACAATTCCAAGAACTTATGAAGGTTCTGGATACATATTATCATGTATGAGCCATTCATTTATGGAGCATACAGGATAAATCAATACAAATCAACAGGTAAACACTCTGTCATTAATAATTTAGCAAAATGCATTTTGAATTAAAACTAGCATTAATTGAAATACAGGTAGATAGCAATTCACAGTGAATTTACACTGTGGAATTAACACTCAAGAAATAATCATCAGATCTCTGTTAATAAAATAAAAATTCAAAGAATGGATATTGTATAAATATCTTGTAAAAATGAGAAGACAAGTGAGAACACAAAACATCTTCTATAGGAACATTTTACTAGGTCCAGAGATCTAATGCAAACTTTTCTTGCTCTCTATTGATCTCCATCAACACCTTTCTAATATCTACTCCCAATAAACTTTGAATTAATGATTTCAAAATGTATCCAGGGTGGTAGACCTAAATGTGGTTCTATATTATTTGTGCAAATAATGTTGGATTTTCATGTTTGTTCTACAGGGTCATATTTTATTGAAATATTAACACTGCAAAATCATCATTTGATCTATGGTGAAAAGATGCATTATTCAATAAATGTTGTGACAATATAGCAGTCACTTAGATGAAAATAAGAATGAATCACAAGTTTACAAACCTTTACCAAAATATATTCCAGCAGCATCAACTATGCAAATCAACCAAAATATATCATGAGATACTAATGGAAAATACCAATTTTGAAAAAGAAAAACACTGGATTATAAGACATCTTTGTAAGCATGAAACAGAAATCAAGAATCATTTATAAAAGACCAGTAAAGGCCATTACATAAAATATCGTAATTTTCTTCATGACCAAAAAAATCACCACAGGTATATAAAACATGAAGAAAATGGGGGAAAACACTTGTGACAAATATGGCTCTGTAAGCTTTTCTATTCCTAAAAATAAATAATAACAATAAAATTTATATAAACCAATAGAAAATTAAGTAAAGGAAATGACAGAGTTCTCTGAAATCAGAAATGACTTCAATCAACCTAAAATGTTATTGATCTCATTCGTAAGAAGAAGATGAAAATGACAATAAGAAACAATTTTGTAGAGAAGTTAACAAACATCAACATGTTTGACAACTGTTGTTCAAAGTGTGAGAAAGTGTGAGGAAAGAGGCATTTTTCTGCACTATATTGGTTACAAAGATGATTTAACAAAAGGACCACAAAACGGAGTGTATTGAAAAGGACTGATGTTTACTTTTTTATTGTGTCACCATCCTCCCATGTCAGGGTCATGATGCAGCTCTTCTCCATGAAGTCACTCAGGGATCCAGGTTTAATGGTCCATGTCATTGCTCTTCCACCCGCTTTGGAGAAGCTCTCCTCTGCACAGCATAAAAAGGGTCACTGCTACATTTGCATTCTCCTGGAATGGAGGAAGGAAAAACAAATCCAGGGTTAAGAATTTCCTTCCATTCCTACTCAGGACTTTCACCACTCTATATCAGAAAAACGGCAAACATAGGCATTAGAGAACCCCAAAATGATCACAGAAGAGCTGGACTGAAAATATTTACATATCCACCAAGGGAAGTAAAACACTCATTTTCCCTTACAATATGGCTGAACTATCTAATGCTAAGCCAAAGAGAAGACGGCCACCAAGTGTGATGAGTTTTCTCTCCACTGACACTTGGGTTGAGCTGGCACCCAGGAGGCAGAGGCTTATGTTTTTTTGCCTGGACAGTGACCTAGAAGTCTCCTGACTACCAGCTCCTCCATTACAAGCCTCGGGGCAGATACCTCTACTATAAACCTCAAGGAACAGACAAGGGAAACCTAACATGAGAGAGTAGAAATCTCACAAAATGCCCACAATGATATAGAGTAGATGAAGATGAAAGGTGGCACTTGCATAAACAAACAAACAAAATTTCAAGAATGCATGTGAGGATTCAAGTACAGGTTCCATGAGAGATTTTCTAGAAATATTTTTTCTAAAAAATTATTTAACAAATGATATAGCATGTTATATATTATTTTGTGCGTGTATTGTCACCTTGTGTGAGAGTGTGTATATACCTCCTTAGGGAACATAGATCACGCATAATTTTGTAACTAACATCTTGATGGTTTTGAAAAGCATAGATTTTAAACCATGGTTTATAAAACTATGAATAACTAAAACTTCCCTAAATACCTTCATTATTGGAAATTACAAATCCATTTGTTGATAAGTACTAAAGAAAACAACAAAATTGAAATGGCAACCTAGCCAGAAAAAAATATAAAATTATTAAACACAAAACAATTGAGAGAGCCATAAGAAATTAGAAGAAAAACAAAACCCATTAGACATACAGAATTACATATATAATATACACAAATGATCTGTCATCTGTATATTGCGTATAGCATATATGTCTTCCTATACAGTATTTTTGAAGTGAAAAATTAAAAGCTAATTCTTTCAAAAGACTATTAGAAGCAATACATCCCTTGGGAAAGTTAAGAATCAAGAAAAGAAAAAAAATCAACCTGATTTGGAATGAGAAAGATTAACCAGCTACAGTTATAGAAAAGATCTTTTTAAAAATGAAGGACATTATATAAAATATTATTACATTATACCCACAAATGTAATATTGATTTAACAATGACTTCAAGTATATTGTTTAACACAAAGACTCATTATCAAATCAGATTAACAGGAAATACAATTTTACTAGCAGTTTCAAAGGCAAGGAATCAAGAGAGAGAGAGCAAAGGAGGGAGAGATCTGAGACCGTCAGCTGAGCTCTCCTCTGGCCTAGATGTACAAGAGAAGTCTCTAAGCAAGTTATGTATTTCATATCACTCACACAGAGGAAGTGTATTGTACATACAGTTTCTTATATAGAAGAAAGAAATATTTTCAGTCACGAAAGCATTTTATACTCAGTTGCATAAATTCTGTGAGCTCATGTGAGATATTTTCTAAAGAACCATGCCCCAAACATCCTCACAATGCAGATGTTTTTATTGTAAATAATCCCACACAACCAGGTGTGTCCTGCTTAAAGTGTTTCATGATAAGAACTCTTTTGCTTGCTAAAACTATTAACTTGTTGTCAGAAGGTCCAATAATGAAATGTTTCCAAGGAGACAAATGTTCACTTGTCTTCTTTATTCCTGGGTACTTCCCACTGGTACTGGGAGAACTGCTGCTTAATTCTTTCCATCAAAAAGAACCATATTTAATTGTCTCCAATTGTGTCAAAAACTACCACCTACGATATTTTTTCTTATGACTCACACAGGCTATTTGATTTTCCTGTCTTTTTATTTTAAACAAATATAGAGAAATACCTACATATTTGTTTGCCTTTTATGAAAATATCATGTTTTTAAAGGCCTGCTAAGTTGTCCTGCAGAATCTCCCACATTCTCGATTCTGGAGTTCTCTTTTTTGCTTTCGTCTTGGTTTTTAGAAAACAGGTAAAATATTGTTGGCAAGAACACTACATAAGTGATATTGTGCAATATGATTTTTTTTTACTTTGTATTTCTAACCAGTTTTAATTATTAGCTATTGTCAGTAGGATGCATGGCAGATGCTGGTGGCTGACTGATTAAATTGTAAATGACATGAATTAATCCTGTAATGGTAGATATTTCATTAATACAAGAAAATCAAAGGAACATGGATTTTACATACACCTGAATCCCCCACCAAAAGCATGATTATTTAGTTATGCATCCTTTCTTGGACAAAGAAATCTTGTTCTTGTCACTCTAAACAAATCCGATAGAGAAAGAGGTGGGAAAAGGACCTACTTAAGGTGAGTAGTGAGTATAACAAGTGTCATTCAAAGTTTGATTGGCATCTCAGAACTGTTTTAAGGAAGATAGACAAACGGCTTTATGCTTATTTCTTGTCTATATAGTTCTTTTGCTCTAAAATCTATATAAAGATTTGTATCACCTTTGATAGAGCACTGTACTGATTTTGTGAGCACGTATGTGCCTAGGAGTGTCATGAATTCCTATTTTACCATCTTATCACTTTATTAAACTCTCAGATCATATTCTTGGGGGCAGTTGTAGCTTAACAATTCCTCTAGATTTAAAAGCCTTTCTTTGCATTTTTATTAAAATTTCATGTGTGTATTCAATTGAATGTGAGTCCCATTGCATTCTGTCCCTTTCTTTCAATGAATTCTTCAGTGTAGGGTGCTGTGATATTTCCTATGACTATAATTCTTATTCAACCCATTGTCTTTTTCCATAATATCAGTTGGCATTAAGATTTCATGACTTTTTACATTAATAGTAAATTTTCCAGTGAAAATCTTGCGCATTTCACACCTGTAGTTTGGGAAGGTCTTTCACCCTCAATATTATTCAGCCCTTCTAATTTCACTGGTCTATGGCCAACAAGGTCTTATGATACTTTATGTTTTCTCAATATGAGACCAAAATTGTGATGTGTTTGATGATACCAATGTTAAATTATAATTTTCCTAGAATAAAGATAAGTAAAGAATGGCATGGGGTGTACTATATTGACACTGATCATTATTATACATATAAAGAACCAAAGATGATAATTAATTCCAGCAATTATGTTTTTTTAACCAAGAGTGAATTTGTATAATTGGAATATGTATTGAGTATTTTTTGTTTTGTTTTTGAAATGCAACTTCTGGTAGAAATATAATTTTTTTCAAGTGGTGGGAAATGAAATGCTAAAGAAATTGTATTTTGATAGTTTTAGAAGAAATTACTCTTATGAGTTAAGGTCACTGCATTAAAATGTATCTTCTTAATGCTTTTAAAGAAAAGTGAATGTGATAGGCTGTGAAAACATCTCTAAAAATGTGACATCCTCATTATTTCCACATTAATACCCACTGAAAAGGACTTGTAATGTAGGTAGCTTTCGGAATGGAAAAATCTACTAATAGGATATGGTCCTGAGGCAGTGGAGAGGGGCAGCATAAGAATGTAAAGAAAACCCGTATTTTGAGAATACAGAATGAAGAATAACTTACTACCAGAAAGGACAACTAGAGTATTTTGGGACAGGATACCAAAGAAAAATAACCACTTGAATTTCACAGCCCAGGACATTATTACAGCGGCTTGTATAGTATAAATTGCTGATAGTCAGCTTCTTCAAGATTATGTCTAGGGACATACACCCTTTGGGGACAAGGTGAGTAAAATTATCAGATTATTTTATCATTAGCAAAACTATTTTCATTCATTCCAGTCAAGTTTTACTTTTCTAAAACGTATTCAACACAGAATTTAGCATTCAAAATTTAAGCGCTAACATGAAACTTTATTTAGAAAAAGATTACAGAAGTCATAGTTGAGTTTCGGTAATATTTGGTTTAGTCCAATAATCTCTTCTGTTTGAATACAGTTGTCACAGGATAAAACATGCCACACTAGTTTAAAACTAATTTTTATATATTTTTAAATATTATCTAAATTGAATTTGATTTAATTTCTACCTTTTGGAATCAAATATTCTATCAAGCATTTTAAAACAAAATTTCAATTCAGACTCTTAATTTTGTGATCTATGACAAACGTGTTAATTTGTCATATGAATAACCTCTTAAATGACACAAGGTTGTAATTCATGCTACAATGTGGTTAAGTGACAAATTTCAGCACAGTATAAATGATTAGACCCGAAAACTGGTAACAGTTTAGAATATTTGAACAGGTTCAATGAATTTTACCGATAGCTTTCTTTGGGAGGTTAATGCAGAAAAAAAACAAGCAAAGTCAATTTCTGACTTTATAGTTGAAGTACATCAATAAATTTTCCCATTTTATTACTATGTGACTAAAGAAAAGCACCATATGATCCCTCCTCTTCAGAGTTAAAGTCAGGAGGAAAATTATCTTCCCTAAATAACTTATTATGATTCTGCTTCTCATAACTAAAAGTATCTCTCTTTTTTGCACTGGTTGCCAGGAAACTTAAATCCATGGTATATTTACATATATATATAATTTTACCAAACTAGCCTGTATATTATATAACATTTTATAAAATGTTATATAGCTATGATAGGAATTATGTCTATATTTAATTGATGTGTTTTATTTGCTATTTCTTGCCACATTTGTTCATAAATGAGTTAAAATATATTTATTTCCTACGACAAAAGAATGTTTATTAACAATAAACCTTATAACTTGTAATCTGAAGCTTATGCCTTCCTGTTCTCAAAAAAAAAAATAAGTAAATGAATTACCTGGCTTAGTATTATAACCTGTTCAGTCACAGGCAAGCAAACAGACTAACTCTGTAGACGGGAAAATAGAATGTCTATACCATGTATTGAAATATATTTTGACCACGATTTTTAACAGTACTAGAAAAACTGTTCTATGAAAAATAAGAATATGAGATTTTTGGCCAAAACCAAGGAGAGAAAATGGGAAAACTATGGCCCCAGTCTCAGCGTTATCCTCCAGAGATCATCCCAATTCCGTGGTTTAAGTACTATTTATAGCCTTGTTTTTATCAACCTGAATTTTAATATCTAATCTAAAGGATAATTGGCTAATAAGAAATTAATTCTGAGTTATTATTTCATTTCTGGTTTTCATAAACTGCTATTTGATTTCTCATTGGGAAAATAAAATAATTTTAGCCTTAAAGAATGATAAATGAGCTGCATATGAAATAATAAACTGGATAGGAAACATAAGCATGAATCTATTATTTTACTCTGGAAAGGGGTTAGTGCTAAAGCCTCTGAGAGAAGACACTGGGTCTGAACATAGAAATATCAAAGTTATAGTAGGAACATCCGGCAGCCAGTGGAGATCTAAATATGACACTGAGTATAATAAACTGGTGGCTTCTTGGGTCTTTATTGGCACAGAGTTCACAGGCTCTGCTGATCCTTGGAATCACTCCTTTTCCAAGCATAAAGAACTGTCACAGATGTGAGAAGTCATGGAAATGCTTACTTGTTTTTCATTGCTAAGCCTCAGGGAAAAAGTTTGTTGCTCTCTAGCTACCATCTGGAGGAATCCTTTTGTAAGCCTTTCTGCTCTGGCCATTTAATTTTCTCAGATGTATAGTATGGTACTGCTGACATGGATGGAGTATCAGGTGTTGCTGAAGCAGTCAGTGGTACCAGTTTTCCATTAGTGGTGGCCTTGGCTGCTCTATCTGACAGGACATTTCCTCTAATAATAGAGATCTCTACCTTTTGAGTTCCCCTGCAATGACTAACTGCTGTTTCTTTTGGGATTTGGACAATATCGGTCCTTGTCTACTGAATGACAATATCTTAAAAATTAAAGATCTCATAATGATTCTTTATAGGGAACTCCTTGGGTGTTAGTAATCCTCTTTTTTTTTTTACAGATGCAGCATGAGCATAGATTACCAAGAACTCATATTTAGAATCAGTAAATATATTGACTATTCAGTCTTTTCTCTGTTGGAGGGCCCTAGTTGGAGCCATTCCACTTTTTGAGCAGAAGTCTAGGGAGGTAGAACTTTGGCATCAAAAACGTCTTGGTAACCTTGTGTATTTGATGTAAACCACTTAACATTAGGATTAGGCAGGGGTTCCTCTTTAATGTCAGGCCTGCTAGAGTAGTTCTGTTCCATAGTTTCTACATGGGAGTGGATGAATTAGGGACGTTTCTTGGGTTGTGGGGTTCGGCAACAGGGTAGTGTGGTTTAAAACTTGACATGCTTTAAGGGTAATGTCTGGGATGTCAAGAAGAAGGATATGAAATTTAAGTGACTGGCCCCTCTTAGCCACTGATGTTCTTTTGCCTACAGAACTCAACACCCTATACTAGGCAGGGAGGTCATTACATCTAATTGTTGTCCCAAGGTAAACTTACTGGCTTCTTCTACCTATAGAGCAGTGAGAGTCAAAGCTTGCAAGCACACTGGCCATCTGACTGCCATCCAATCTGTTTAGAGAAATAAGCCATTGGTCTAGAAATATCCTTGAGCCATTTTGTTTAAACATTTGTAGTTGTCCCTTGTTTTTAGCCACATAGAAGGTGAAACGTTTTTCTAAGTTTGGGAGTCCCAAGGTAGAGGCCATTCCCAGTTTTTCTTTTAAGGTTATCAATACCTATTGGCAGATTTTATCTCAATTTAAAGGCTTGTGATTGTTCCCTCTTAGAGCTTCCAAGAGTGGTTTTGCTAGGATGCCAAACCTAGAAATCCAAATTCAACAGAATTCTGCCATTCCCAAGAGGTTCTTACTGTTTCTTAGTCTAGGGGGTCTGGAGTGCCAAGATGGTCTCTTTATTCCTGGGCTAGGATTCTTGTCCAGAGTGAACATGTATCCCAATTACTTAACCTTTTGAACAGAAATTTAGGCCTTATGGATGTATACCCAATACTCTCCTTTTCCCAAAAAAGAAGGAATTGTATTCTTATCAGTGTCTTCCCTAGTAGGACTAGAAATTAATATGTCATTCACAAATTATAAGAGGGATCAATTTGTTAACAGTAGTTTCCTTAATTCTTTTGCCAATGCATTCTTAAAGAGATGAGACTTGCTCCTAAATCCTTGGGAGAGGATATTCCAGGTGGTGGTGGCAGGAGTTGGGCACTGCTATAAAGATACCTGAAAATGTGAAAGTGACTTTGGAACTGGGTAATGGGTAGAGGTTAGAAAGTTTGAAGAACTCAGAAGAAGACAGGAAGATGTGGGAAAGTTGGGAACTTCCTAGAGACTTGTTGAATGGTTGTGACCCAAATGCTGATAGCGATATGGACAATGGAATCCAGAATGAGATGATCTCAGATGGAGATGAGGAACTTACTGGGAATTGGAGTAAAGAGCACTCTTGTTATGCTAAGAGACTGGCAGTATTTTGCCCCTGCCTTAGATACCTGTAGAATTTGAACTGGAAAGAGATAATTTAGGACATCTGGTGGAAGAAATTTCTCAACAGCAAAGTGTTCAAGATTTGGCCTGGCTGCTCCTAGCTGCGTATAGTTATATGTATTAATAAAGGGATGGTCTGAAATTGGAAGTTATGTTTAAAACAGGAGCAGCACACAAAAGCTTCAAAAGTTTGAAGCCTAACTATGTGGTAGAAAAGAAAAACCCATTTCCTGGGGAGAAATTCAAGCCCACTGCAGAAATTTGCATAAGTAAAGAAAGCTGAATGTTATCACCCAAGACAAGGGTGAAAATATCTCCAGGGAATGTCAGAGATTACCACAATAGCCCCTCCCATCACAGGCCCAGAGGCCTGAGAGGGGAAGATGGTTACATGGGCAGGGTTCAGGGCCCTGTTGCTCTGTGTAGACTCAGGACATTGCACCCTGCATCCCAGCCATTCTAGCTCCAGCCATGGCTGAAAAGAACCAAGGTACAGCTCAAGCTGTGGCTTCAAAGGGTGCAAGCCCCAAGCCTTGGTGGTTTCCACATGGAACTATTGTCCTTTGTTTTGGCCAATTTCTCGCATGTGGAATGGGAACATTTTACCCAATGTCTGTACCCCCATTACCTTCTGGTGTTGGGTCTGCAAGTATGCAGAAGGCAAGAGTTTGGGAGTCTCCACCTAGATTTCAGAGGATGTATGAAAACACCTGGATTTGCAGGCAGAAGTTGGCTGCATGGGTAGAGCCCTCATGGAGAACCTCTGCTAGGGCAGTGCAGATGGGAAATGTGGGGTTCAAGTCCCCACACAGAGTCCTTACTGGGGCACTGCCTAGTGAAGTTGTGAGAAGAGGGCCACCATCCTCTAGACTCCGTAATGGTAGATCTATCAACAGCCTGCATTGTGTGCCTGGAAAAGCCAGACACACTCAATGACAGCCCATGAAAGTAGCCACTGGGGATCTACCCTGCAGAGCCACAGGGCTGAAGCTGCTCAAGGCCATGGGAACCTACCCCATGTGTCATCATGCCTTGGTTGTGAAACACGGAGTCAAAGGAGGGCATTTTGGAGTTTTAAGATTTACTGAGTACCCTGCTGGATTTGAGATTTGCATGGGGCCTATGGCCCTTTGTTTTGGACAATTTCTCACATGTGGAATGGAAACATTTTACCAAATGCCTGTACCCCCATTGTATCTTTGAAGTAACTAACTTACTTTTGATTTTACAGGTTAATAGGTGGAAAAGAATTCCCTTGTCTCAGATGAGACTTTGGACTTGGACTTTTGGGTTAATTCTGGAGTGAATTAAGGCTTTGGGGGACTGTTTGGAAGGCATAATTGAGTTTTGAAATGTGAGAAGGACGTGATATTTCAGCGGGCTCAATGGTAGAATGACATAGTTCGGCTCTGTGTCCCCACCCAACTCTTGTCTTGAATTGTAATCCCCACATGTAGTTTAGGGACCTAGCAGGAGGTGACTGAATAATGGTGTCAGATTACACCCATCCTATTCTCATGATAATGGGTAAGTTCTCAGGAGATCTGGTTGTGTGAAAGTGTGTGGTACTTCCCCCTTTGCTCACTCTCTCTTCTGCTGCTGCTGCCATGGTAAGAAATGCTTGCTTCCCCTTCACCTTCCTCTAGGATTGTAAGTTTCCTGAGGCTTTCCAGTGGTGAGTCCTGTTAACCCTGCAGAAATGTGAGTCAATTAAGCCTCTTTTCTTCATAAATTACCCCATCTCAGGTATTTCCCTATAACAGGGTGAAAACGGACAAATACACATACTTAATTTTTTCTTACTGAAGTTTTGCCCTATAATATACACTTTTCTTTCCAGGTTTTTTTCTTTGAGGATAGTCTACTAGGTAATTTCTCCATTTCCTTATCAAAGAGGACACTCCACTTTTCTTATCAAAAATCAGGAAGCATCTCTTTTCTGTATTAGGCAGAGTTTGCCACAGCTTTAGGGTATCTCTCTTACTCCTATGGATTATTTCTGTATGTCTACCTCAGACCCTCTATCAATTCCTACAAACTTGCTTCCTGGTACCCTCTCAGCAATTCTGCAAAAAGCTGCTAAACTCAAACTTTTTCCATTTTTTCTGAGTCTTCTCTGCAGCAGATCTCTGAGCCTCTATATTTCTATGCCTTAATCTTAAAATAGCATAAATATACAGCTGAGTAATAGCAGACAGTAGATATTTCCAGAAGAATAAGCATTCCCTAAGATTGCTCTTTGATGTGCAAGAGCATCATCCAGATGGTCTCTGTCTTTGGCTTATTTTAATATTTTATGATTTACTTCTAGGATGTAAAAGTCCAGTTAAACAAATACGTTGATAGTACAAAACTACTAGTCTGTCATGTAGAATGGTAGCAAAAGTATTTGTAATGCTATTTGAAAATGAAAATGAAAGGCCAAATAAGAAATAAAAAATGTAATAGGAAAGAAGTGTCTAATCTTATATAAATAGCATATGTGTATAGGGTTTAAGAAAGTAGACTCTGAAGTGAATTAAACCTAGGGTCCAGTCAATGAAAGACCACTATTACCTTTGTGACCTTGGTCAACTATTTATTAACTAAGATTCAGTATTCTCCTTTTTAAATGGCAATGTGAGCAAGATTTGATGCAGAAAGTGTGAGTTACTCAAGAAATATTTGTTACTATTATAATTGTCATCATCATTATCATTGTGTGAAATGGCCTGAAATTAAAAGTAGTCTATTTAATAAAAGGAAATAAAACTGGGATTAATACTTAATCACAGCCACAATGCAAGCAGTGTGACTCAGCGGCTACAAAGGTAAACCAAACTTACACTACATTATCGGAAAAAAAATACAGCTACTTCAAGGTTAGTAAACAACCTTGGGTAGGTCATGGTCCAGTGCTTCTCACACTTAAGAATATACATGAATCACCAGAAGTCTTAGTAACTCAGATGATTTGACAGATATGGGTGAAGTCTGAGATTTTGCATTCCAAAATTTTTGGTGATGATACTGCTGCTAGCAAGAGCCTAGAAAACATCTTGAGTGTAAATTTCATGCTAGGCAACTCATTTGAAGAATATTTACAAATTAGACATTATTTCATTTTATTTTATTTTTCGACTTATTTTAAAGAAAATGATCAAGAAGTTGAAAGAGTAGAAAATTGTTCAAATGACAGGATAAACAGTAGAAGGAACTGAACATTATAGTGTAGAAGATAATTTAGCCCCCTTAAGTTACATTAAAAGCATTAAAAATAATTTATTAAAAAGTTTTTTTTTTTTATTATTTAAGAAATTTGTGTATTTTTCCTTGTCTCCATTGTATTAGAGAAACAAGCAACTTATAGGCACTTAAAGATACTATTATTTTTTTACTTTATTTTCACGGATACAAATGCAGAATGTGTAGATTTGTTACAGAGATATACATGTGCCATGGTGATTTGCTGCACCTATAAAACCGTCATCTAGGTTTTAAGTCCCACATGCATTATCTGTTTGTCCTAATCTTCTCCCTCCCCTCAGTCCCAGTCCCTGACTGGCCTGAATGTGTGTTGTTAACCTCCCTGTATCTATGTGTTCTCATTGTTCAACTCCCACTTATGAATGAGAACATGTAGGGTTTGATTTTCTGTTCCCATGTTAGTTTGCTGAGGATGATGGAACTTCCAGCTTCATCCATGTCCCTGCAAAGGACATGATCTCATTCATTTTTATGGCTGCATAGGATTCCATGGTGTATATGTGCCACATTTTCTTTGTCCAGTCTATCACTGATGGCATTTGGGTTGATTCCAGGTCTTTGCTATTGTAAACAGTGCCACAATAAACATGTCTTTATAGTAGAATGATTTATACTCCTTTGGGTATATACCCAGTAATAAGATTGCTGGGTCAAATGGAATTTCTGGTTCTAGATCCTCGAGGAATTGCCACACTGTCATCTACAATGGTTGAACTAATTTACACTCTGACCAAGAGTATAAAAGCATTCCTATTTCTCCATGGCCTCAACAGCATCTGTTGTTCCTCGAATTTCTAATAATTGCTATTCTGACTGGCATAAGATGGTGTCTCATTGCGGTTTTGATTTGCATTTCTCTAATAATCAGTGATGTTGAGCTACCTTTTATGTTTGTTGGCCACATAAACGTCTTTTGAGAAGTGTCTGTTCATGTCCTTGGCCGATTTTTTAATGAGGGTGTTTGTTTTTCTCTCGTGAATTTGTATAAGTTTCTTATAGATTGTGGACATTGACCTTTGTCAAATGGGTAGATTGCAAAATTTTTTTTTTCCCAGTACTTAGGTTGTCTTCACTCTGAGGATAGTTTCTTTTGCTGTGCAGAAACTCTTTAGTTTAATTAGATCCCATTTGTCAATTTTGGCTTTTGCTGCAATTGCTTTTGGCATTTTCATCATGAAGTCTTTGCCAATATCTATGTCCTCAATGGTATTGCTTAGGTTTTCTTCTAGGGTTCTTATGATTTTGGGTTTTACATTTAAGTCTTTAATCTATCTTAAGTTAATTTTTGTATAAGGTATAAAGAAGGGGTCTAGTTTCAGTTTTCTACATATGGCTAGCCAGTTTTCCCAGCACCATTTATCATCCCCTTTGCTTGTTTTTGTTAGGTTTGTCAAAAATCAAATGGTTGTAGATGTGTGATGTTATTTCTGAATCTCCATTCTGTTTCATTGGTCTATATGTATGTTGTGATAGCAGTACCATGCTGTTTTGGTTACTGTTGCCTTTTAGTATGGTTTGAACTCAGGTAATGTGATGCCTTCAGCTTTGTTCTTTTTGCTTATGATTGCATTTTCAATTGCTTTCTGCTCCTCTGCCAGAGTCACTACTACATAGATTATAAGTAGCACTAATAACAGTACTTTACAGGCTGCTTCATCAAAGGTAGAGAATGTATGCACTAATTTCAAAAATGCTCACCTAAGTGTAATTGTAGATATTACAAATAAATATTATTATATCATGTATAATATATAATGTGGTGTCTCTGTCTGTGTGTGTGCAGGTGTGTGTGTGTGTGCACTGGATTTTTTTTAATGCTTCTATATTACCAGCATTATTCATATATGATAGCAGGCACCAATCAGGATATTTACCCACTGTTTATCTTCTCACTTTCTAAAAACTGTGGCCAAAATAAAACCACAAGAAGGGTATGAAAGAGAGTAATTGAAGAGATTGGTATTTGTAAACATCACACAGTGAATGATACATTTAATTAAAAAAAAATACAGAAAAGGCAGCCCAAGATTGCTGAATAGAAGATTCCAGTTATAGTCTCACTAACAGGATAATCAAATTGAACCAGTATCCACACACACACACAAACCACCTTTGTAAGAACCAAGAATCAGGTAAGTGATCATATGGTTTTAACATCATATTAAGCAAAGAGGCACGAAGGAGGTAGGAAAGACAGTCTTAAGTCACCTCCACAACCCCTTTTCTGTCCCCTGGCAATGGCCATGTGGTGTGGAGAGAGAATGTGTGCACTTATGGGAGGGAGAGCACAGTGATTATGGGACTTTGCATTGGAACTCAGTGCTGTTCCATCCCAAAGAAAAGCAAAACCCTGCAGAACTCAGCTGGTGTTCACAGAGAGAGTATTTAAACTAGTCCTCATCCATCTGAGCAGTCAAAACCTGAGTTTCAGCAAGGCTCACCATAATGAGCTAAAGTGTTCTGGGGTCCTAAATAAACTTGAAAGACAGTCTAAGCCACAAGGTCTGCAATTCCTGGGCAAGTCCTGAGGCTTTTCTGGGGTGGGAGCCAGTGAGGTTGGGGTGCATGCAACCTAGTGAGACACCAGCTGAGGTGACCAGCTGAGTGCCTGCATTACTTCTCCCCTAACCCCAGGCATTGCAGCATGCAGCCCTGGAAAAGATTCTTTCCCCCAGTTCGAGGAGAGGAGAAGAGAACATAAAGGAAAGTTCTCTTGCAACTTGGATACCAGCGCAGCCACAGTAGAACTGGACAGCAGGCAGCATCTTAAGGTCCCCATTCCTGCTCCTATCTCCCAGGCAACACTTTTACATGCAGCCTGGGCCAGAAAAGAACCTGCATCCTTGAAGGAAAGGACCCAGTCTTGGTAGGATTGATCACCTGCTGACTAAAGAGCCCTTGGGACCTGAATAATCAGCAGTGGGAGCCGGGCAATATTGGTAGCAGGCTTTGGGTGCGACTCAGAAGTGTGCTGGCTTTAGGTGTGGCCCAGCACATTCCCAGCTGTTGTGGCTACAAGGAGAGTCTCCTGCTTAAAGAAATGAGAGGGAAGAATAAAGGAAGGAAATTTCACCTTGCAACTTGGGTGCCAGCTCAGCCACAGTAGGACAGAGCACCAAGCAGGCTCCTGGGGTCCCTGATTCCAGTCCTTGGCTACTGAATCACATTTCTGGACCTGCCCTGGGTCAAAATAGAGCTCACTTCACTGAAGGGAGAGACTGAAGACTGGCGGTGTTCACCCAAAGCTGACTGAAGTGCCCTTGGGATTCGACTGAACATTGGCAGTATTCTGGAAATACTTGCCATGGGTGTAGGGTGGTGGTGGCCACAGGGGCAAACCCTCTGCATGAGGAAAGAGTTGGAAGGACTCTATCTTGCAGCTTGGGTACCTGCTCAGCCACAGTAGAATAGAGCATGAAGTAGATTCCTAAGTCTCCCCTACTCCAGGCCCTGGCACCAAGACGGTGTCTCTGAACCTGCCTGGGGCTAGGAAAAAGTCATCACATTGTGGAAGACAGTGTAGTGATTCCTCAAGGATCTAGAACTAGAAATACCATTTGACCCAGCAATCCCATTACTGGGTATATACCCAAAGGGTTACAAATCATTCTATTATAAGGATACATGCACCTGTATGTGTACTGCAGCACCGTTCACAATAACAAATACTTGGAACCAACCCAAATGCCCATCAATGGTATACTGGATAAAAAATGTGGCATATATACACCATGGAATACTATGCAGCCATAAAAATGAAAGAGATCATGTCATTTACAAAATTAGACCAGTTATGTTAAAATTTAAATTTATATAAGCTGTCAAATTAAGTAGCTCTGCTATAGTTATCTAAAAAAAAAAAATTATAAGGTAGCTCTCAAAGGCCTGAGATTAAGAACTAAGGAAAAGCAGCATTGACTGGGAGTGAAGTCTAGGTGGTATAATCCACACACTAGACTGTATGCTAGCTAGTGTCACTGACTGTTACAGGGTGGTAATACCGAAAGTGGTGAGATAGAAAACTAAGAACTGTAAATGTTCTTTTTGAACTGGAATCTTTCAATTCTGGATTGTATGGAGGCTATAGTAAAAGATGTCATTTAAGGAAGTTTAGCTATACACCAAAATATGGCCATAATAACTTCCTCCTCATCCAAGTAGGTTGATATTCTGAATTGTTTCGTTTTGCTTTCTATTTTGATGCAAAGCTGTGGACAAATTCATATTGGTTTATTGGCCTTCATTCCCCATTATTCTGAAGTCAGGTGAATCACTGCAGTTTATCTCATCTTTATTTTGTGTCATGAGGTCTGAAATGATAGTAGTGTCAAAAAAAGACTTGTGACCCCACAGGAGGAATTGTGGCTGAAGAACTTTACTGTGAATCCAGATTTATTATGGAGTATGTCCCAGGATTCCATGAAAATAGGAATGCAGTCTTTAAAAATACATCAGTGCTCCCTGAATCCATATGATGGTGGGATTAATGCAGATGGCTCATGCTGCAGACTACAAGTAGCTTGTTTAAAAGAAGCACACACATGTGAACTAATGGAGCCCTGCAGGGTCAGGAAAAGGTGAAAACAGGAAGTTCCCTGAATTCCTCCTTCTGAAACACCTTTTGAAGTATAAAGATAACATAGATAAGCCTTCCTCTCAAATAATGTTCATTTCAGGCAAATCTGGAGTGATCAGATAAATGAGATGGAGGTGTTGAATAGCGGAAATAATGTTAACTCAACTTTTCCTTTTTTGAAAAGAACAAAAAATATAGCAGCAATTGTTTGATTGAAATGTACTGTGTGTTACTGAAATAAAATAAGTATAAGACCTTTAAGATTAACACAACTTACCCTTAAATAACCTGCTATATGCAGAGTGAAGAAGTCACTTTTAAAGTATCTATTTATACAACTGTCCTTCCTATTATTACAGTTTGGAATTGTCACACTCTAAAATGGTATTTATTCTATTCTATGAAATTAACATGTAGATAAGACTTGAAGAGTGAAAAACAAACACAATGCCTGCAAATGCCAAAATGTTTGGTCACTGGTCCCAAGAAGGCTCTGAGAATGTTTTTGCATGTAGAAATAGATGGCATGTTTCTGTCTCAGCATTTAAAAGTTACTGTTTCCATCATAAAAAGTTGATAAACTTTACACTGGTATTTCAATGAGCAATTGATCCTTCCCATGTAAGGCAAACATAAGAAATCTCTCAGTTCTAAATTCAGATGTAACTCTGCAGTAAGAATGATGAAGACAAAATTTCTCCTTGTATATAATAATAATTTAAAGCCTAATTTGCTGAACTACAGTCTTCAAACCAGATATTTTTAAAGTTTCCGTTATAATTGTTTTAAAAAATGTGAAGGTTTTGATTCACATGAAAAATACTGAAGTGTGTAACACAAATACAGGGATTTTTAGTTGACTCTCTTTGAATGTGATAGATGTGACTATTATTTTCTACAATAGGAAGTGTTATATAATACAATCTCGTGATTTTTAAAACAGTTATTCTTGTGAAGGTTAAACAACTGAATTATCTCCCTGCATTTCACAGATTTTTTTTAAAAAGTCACTCCTTAGATTTAATATCTAAATATAATTGAAAAGAAAAAAATATTCAAAGGGAAATGTCAAACACATAATAGGGGAGCTAAAAATAAAGCCTATCTGCAGTGAATTCTTTAACCTAAGGTCTTTTATTTAAATTGTCATATACAGTGGTCTTGCTTGTAGCCAATTATATGAAGACACATTTTAAACTTCCCTCTGAGAATCTATTTAACAAAATTCATAATGCTGTAAATGCAAAGTATCCAAGATTAAATCCTGAAAGAAAAAATAAAAGGCCTTAATGTGAACAATAAATTGGCAAAATATGTAAATCAGTGAAGGTGAAAATGTGAATCAATGGAAGTATAGACTGAGGTAGTAGTAGTGAACCAATGTTGATTTCATAGTCATGATGAAGTGCCATGGTATTGGAAGATGTTATCACTGGGGGAGACTGGATGAGACTGTATCAGATAGTTGTACTATCTTTACAACTTTTCAGGAAGTCTAAAATTATTCCAATATAAAATGTTTATTAAAAATCCCAATACTTCAATCATATATTTCTATAAAACCATTATGGAAATTGCAATTATTCTTGCTTATCCACTTACTTTGATTTTTATAATTTGTAATAAATATAACACTAATTGCAATTAAAAGCAATTTTTAATATTTTCTCCAAAAAATTTGTTAAAAATAAGGATTTATTCTCTTGTCCTGCTAAACTGTGCCATTATGGTGGTAGAAATGTAGATGAGTTCACTAGTTATGAGGAGCCATTTTTATACTATCATTTGTTTAGCAGATAGTATTTTATATTTAATGTATTTTAGAATATTTTTCGATCCATAATAATGCAATCCATTGCAAGCTTAAATAGGGGAAAAAATTCTACATAAAAACAGGTTATTCCATATCTCAGATTCTAGAATAAGGATAATCACTTTCAATACATCACAGCTACATAAAGTATCACAAAGAATGTTTGACTCACGTAATGAAAATAGCTTACGGTAGTTTCTGTTTTAAAATCAAATATTGCTACCACAGAATGGTATATGTACCACGTCCACACATCAAACAAATAAAAGATCAGCAATATTTGTCACAGATAATATGTTCTATTTACCAGATGTGAAAGAATTAAATTCATTACATGGATTCCGAATTGATTATAACCATCATGTTTTAAACTCACTGGCTGGCAGTAAACAGATGAAGATTTAAATGTTCAGTGAATCCGCAGCCAGAACTCTTAAGGGACACGTTAACTTTTACTGACTGTATGTCCAAATTTAAAGGATAAATGCCTGACACTTAAGATGAGGATGGGGAGACATCAGATATGAGCTGAAAGTTCGAGGAACTAGGAGATTATTATGAGTATTTAAACTGCCATGCCAAAGATTGGTGATCGCATAGTGAGGTCACCAACAAAAGCAGAAGTAACTTTGGGAAGGGGAGTAAATGATGAAGTTCAGCGCAGCTTGAGATTGGACAGAGCCAGTTCAAAGCAGAGGAGATAAGAAAAACATATCTCTGTCCTCACTGTATAATAAAACCAAGCCAATTAAGAAATTATTATAATACAGGTCAAATATTTCTTATTTGAAGTGCTTGGAACAAGAAGGGTTTCAGATTTCATTTTTTTTTTTTTAATTATTTTGGAATACTTCCATCTAAATAATGAGATACCTTGGGGTAGAACCCAAATCTAAACACGAAATTAATTTACATTTTAGATATACTTCATATACAAAGTATGAAGGTGATTTTCTATAATACCTTTAGTAATTTTGTGTGTGAAACAAAGTTTCTATACATTGAGACACCGGAAAGCAACGTGTCATTATCTCGGCCACCTATGTAGATGTCTGTGGTTATTTGGCATCACCATTATTCCTGACTTTGAAATTAAATACTACCAATAAGCAATCATCTTCTCATACTTATTTACACATAAGTAGTTAACAGGAAAATATATGTCATACCTACCAGACGCGGTGGCTCACGCCTATAATTCCAGTATTTTGGGAAGCCAAGGTGGGTGGATCACCTCAGCTCAGGAGTTTGAGACCAGCTTGACCAACATAATGAACAGCTGTATTCACTAAAAATAGAAAATTAGCTGGACGTGGTGGCGGGCACCTATAATCCCAGCTACTTGAGAGGCTGAGTCAGGAGAATCACTTGAACCCAGGGAGGCAGACGTTGCAGTGAGCTGAGATCACACCATTTAACTCCGGCCTAAGCAACAAGAGCAAAACTCTTATCTCAACAACAAAAAAAGTGTCATACCATTAAAACAGAATAACGAGTTCAGGGAACTCAGCCGCATGTCAGCATCACCAGAACACCTGAATCAAGTGCCAGACAAGAGCAACAGCAAACAATGCAGGCTTCTACGATGTTGTTATGATTAAAAGGCTGCCTTTTCAGTTATTAATTTGGAGAAGAAACATCAGAAGCAGTTGAGGGCCTGGGAAGTGGGTCCTCTAGGGATGAGGAGGTGTTCTGCTGGATGGCTTTTTGAAACGTTTCCTGGAGTCATCTGCCTCATTGACAGTGTATTTTGTCTTAGAAGTCTCTCTTTGATTTTATAATCAGACACAACTTCTTGTTCTGTTCTGATTACATACATGTGCAGTCCTTCAATAGGCCTATCATATCACCATGTCATCCACAGGCACTTTTTCTGCAGTTAATGCCATCTTCATCATCACTAAGATCATAATCTCCTTGATTCAGAACCATTTGTTAAAGAATGAATGACTGGAGTCTCATTATTGATGTTAACAACTTCTTCAATAGCTGCTTCTTTCAGCTTACAAAAGAAGAACTTTCAGCCTATGAAGAACTCTCAAGGTAGGTTTTTTGCGTATGTAAGAAGATAAAGCATTTTTTTCTCATTTGACATACAGAATTCTTCAGAGTCGCCACCTTGTTCATCATCAGCACTGAACACAGGTGCAGGCCAGAGGTCGTGCCAGGCATCCACACCTGTGTCTTTAGTCACTGTATTCCAAGTGCCGACAAAAGCATGTATAGCATCCCTTGTGCTAAACTCCTCTGGGAACCTTCCACACTCACACCTCTGCTTACCGCTGCTAGCATGCTGTTCAAGAAAGAGTTTTAATATTTATGGATCCAAGGATACAGTGGTCACATGGCTGAATAATGAAGCCACATTTGGGGAAAAGCACCTGGCACAAACATTATTTTTGATGAGCTATTCCTCTGAAGGATGAACAGAACAGTTGTCAAGGAATAACAAAATCTGGAAATCTGGCAGTCTTCCAGTCCTGCTTCCCTGCAGTAAGCATGAGCCACGGGTATAAAATGTTTGTAAAACCAATCCTAAAATATTTCCCTGGTGATCCATGCCTTATTGTTAGCATAACACAGTAATGGACTGGTAAGAAATTCACTTCTTACAGACAGCAAGGGGGCAAATGTTTGCCTATCACAGCCAATTTACACACGTATGTGTGCCTGCTGCATGAGCACATTCCCACAGTTATTCTGTTTCTGACATCCTTAATGCCTGTAGGGTTGTCTGATCAGCTGTAGCTAGTGTTTGGCGCAATAACACCAAAACGGGGATTTTCATCATCATTACAGACTTGTTCTGGTGTCAGATTTTTATCAGCGGTGATGTCGGCAAAGCCGTTAATGATTTACTCCACTGCTTTGCAATGTGCGGGTGCTTTATCACCACAAATGATTAAACATTAATGTCATGTCTTTTCTAAAATTTCAGCCACCTTCCTGTTGACTATTTAGTTTCTTTCCATTTTCAGTTCATCATGATATATCTTTGCTTGTTTCATGTTCAGCAAAGAATTAAGTGGCCTGTGTTCACTTCAAGGCTAATAAATCAACTGTTTCAATAAATTATCAAGGTCTTCATTTTCAGCTTTATGTAGTGTTTTTTTCTGTTTTTCATTCGCTTCCGTTCATCGCTTTCAACAAAGAATGTCAACAGTTTCTGTTTCTGTTTCTTCAGGTCCTATACGGTGGCCATTCCGATACCAAACTCTTCTGTAAGTTGTTTCACACACCCTGTTGTCCAGTTTCTCCAACAGCTTGCCTCTCCATGCTGTAGATCAACATAAATGCTTCTCCCCTGTTATATCACTGTTCACCATAGGGATATCTTCAGGCAGATAGGTCTTAGTTCATAGGGCATCATGGGGAACCTGCCATCAGTCATCGTACTTGCAAATGTGCCATTTTATTACCCTTTGTGCGTGCACTTGCCTGGGAGAACTTGGTCATACAAAGAAAAGACACACCATATGGGAAGGGGCTTTGGAGGTGTCTTTTCCCTTGTGGATGCTCAGTAAACTGTGTGTTGTGCACCTGCTTTTTGACTGTGTTCTGTCATGAGATCAGGTGTGGAATTTTCCAATCGTGATATTATGTTAGCACCCAAAAAACTTTAGATTTTGGAATATTTCATATTTCATATTTTTGAAATGGGATGCTCAACCTGTACAATGTAGCTGAGCAAAGAATGAAGATGGATACACGGGTTTCAGTGAAGATAAGCTTGAGAGGCAAGAGCCTGTGGAAGATTCTGTTGTAGGTGCTGCTGTGCAGATCTTGAGCTCCAGAGCAGCACAGACTTCAGTCTCTTCATTGCTACAGGTTTTGAGCTGTCAAACAGGCAATGTGGAAATCAGAGCAGAGGTATGAGCTATGATTTAAATGCGAGAGTAACATTGTATGGAGAGCCATGAGTCTTAATTTGTGTACTCTAGAAATAGAGAAGCATCAAAGATTATGTGCTAATACTTTTTATTTGGTAGGTGACACCTCAGGGCAGCAAAAGGAGAAAAAAGTGAAGAGCGAGACAGGGAAGGGTGGGGAGCATTGTTATGAGAAAGCACACAGGGAGTGTGTGCCCCATCCTGGGACTTCTTACAGAGAAGAGAGCTTGAGGAAGTACCGCCTCTTCTTTGTAAAGCTCGTATGGTGGAGGAGGAACAAGCAAAGAAAACTCCACAAGAACAGCCAGCCAGAGAAGAGCCAGGAGCAAGTGGTGTTCCATTAGAATGAAGGATAATGTGGATAGGTCAAGTGCAATGGAAATTAAGAGAATAAGTGGAAAATAAGAAACAGTGATAAAGAGCAGAAGGTAACGAAGAGCTTTTCAAGGACACATTATCACTCTAAGGTGACTCACTCTTTTCCTTCTTAAACAACAAGTTATCAGAAGCATAAATCTTGCTAATTTGCAGTTTATTCAAAGCAGTTTTTAAAAATTCTAAGTTTCTTTCTAAATATTTATCTGTAAATGCTCTTTTTTCACAAACATGCAAGAAACTTTCAGTTAAAACACAGTTTATGTTACACGTAAGTCATGTTTACCTTGGAATCTAAGAAGAAATAGATTGTTCACAGCTAACTTCCTGAACTTATAGAAACAGTTAGTTGTTAAAAACGTACACTGACACAGGAAAATTTCTGAAAGACTTTATGTGGTAACCATAAAACAACAGTTGACAATTAAACTTGGCTTTAAAATATCATATGCAAGATATCCAGATGTAAAAATAAGTACATAAGAAATTAAATCTTCATCTCCTAATAATCCCAGTTAGAATATAACTGTATTTCTTTTTTGCTTTTTGAGCATATTCTGTGTTTTAGAATTTAAAATGGATCAGAAGTGGACAGTTCTTTTAAACCTGGAGAGCACACGGACCTTCAAAAATCACAGAAAGTTGTGAATTAGTGTGGAGCAAGGAGAGATTCCTAATTAATACATTCATGTCAGCTTGTGTATCTTTTCTTTTTGAAATCCACTGAAAGTAGATGCTAAATATAAATTTAAATTGATATTCCCCTCTATTAGTTTCTTGAGGCTACCATAGCAAATTACTACAAACTTGTCAGGTTAAAACAACAGAAATATATTCTTTCACAGTTCGAGAGGCCAGAAGACCAAAATCGAAGTACTGGCAGAGCTGATTCCTTGTGGAAGTGCTGAAGGCAGGTCTATTCCATGTCTCGCTCCTTCAGTGAGTGCTGGCAATCCTGGCATTCCTTAGCTTGGTCCTGTCCTCCTGTCTCTGCCTCATCTTCCATTGGCCTTCCTGTCAGAGTCCCTGTCCTTTTCTTTGCTGTCTTCTCTAAGGACACTCGTCATTGGATTGAGGGTCAATTCATTGCTCGATTGAAGGTCCACTTTGGGATGATCTCATCTCAAACCTTTAATTACCTCAGCAAAGACCCTTGTTTTAAATGAGGTCACATTCTGTGGTTCCCAGTGGACTGGAATTTTGCAGGGGACACTATTTGACCCACTATAGCTCCAACCAATATGCATTCTTAGTTTGTGGTAAATTTTGGTAGCTTCTTTTCCTCCTTTAATAATTGTCTACATTTCTTTCTTAATCCTCCTTGACTAGTGTTATTTATACTTGGGGCTTATTAGGTAGATGTATTTAAAACAATAATATGCTTTTAAAAATGACTTTCCTATGACTAGGAGAACTCTTAACAAGTGTATAGTAGTGAATAGCAATCCATTAGTATGTATAATTGTTTTAATTAACATAGCATTTTATTATGAATTTCTTAATAAATTATTTATTGTACTACTTCTCAATTTTTATTAGCATAATATTTGGTTTGTAGTAAACGAATAGATAAAAGAGTGCTGTTTATTTTGGGTAATGTGTGCAGAATGCACTGAGTAAGTTGAATTGTGATTAGCATGTACAAGAGCACATTGAACACTTAAACAAAAAGTCTGTACTGGAAAAATTGTGTACTTGAGTACAGAATGAAAATCACTTAAATTTGAAATACAATCTCATTTTAACATTAACAGTAAAATGATGCTAAATTTCTGACCAGGACTTAAAATATCATTGATCACAAGTTTGCTTCTCTGGGATTAGGAATATTGCATTTTACTAAAAGCAACTCCCAAGTTGGAAATAAATTACAGAATTTACAGTTTTATAAATTCACATCGGAACCAAATGAATGTTTTCTTTTCTATGTTAAGAAAAATGCCAATTCCTCTTTTTTAAGATCAATGTCATAAAAGCTATTAAATACTCATATACTTATCTAAGCACAATTCACAATAGCAAAGATATGGAATCAACCTAAGTGTTAATAAATAGATGACTGGGTAAAGAAAATGTGTTACACACACACATTGGAATACTATACAGCTATAAAGAAGAATTAGAGAAATGCAGATCAAAACCACATTGAGATACCATCTCATGCCAGTTAGAATGACAATCATTAAAAAATCTGGAGACAACAGATGCTGGAGAGGATGTGGAGAAATAGGAACGCTTTTACACTGTTGGTGGGAGTGTAAATTAGTTCAACCATTGTGGAAGACAGTGTGGCGATTCCTCAAGGATCTAGAAATAGAAATACCATTTGACCCAGCAATCCCATTACTGGGTATATACCCAAAGGATTATAAAACACTCAATTATAAAGACACATGCACACGTATGTTTATTGTGGCACTGTTTACAATAGCAAAGACTTGGAACCAACCCAAATGCCCATCAATGATAGACTGGATAAAGAAAATGTGGCATATATATACCATGGAATACTATGCAGCTATAAAAAGGGATGAATTCATGTCCTTTGCAGGGACGTGAATGAAGCTGGAAACCATCATTCTCAGCAAACTGACACAAGAACAGAAAACCAAACACCACATATTCTCACTCATAAGTGGGTGTTGAACAGTGAGAATACATGGGCACAAAGAGGGGAACATCACAAACCAGGGCCTGTGAGGGGATGGGAGGGGCTAGAGGAGGGATAGCAGGAGGTGAGGGGATCGGGTAGGGCTAACATTAGGAGAAATACCTGAGGTAGATGATGGGGGGATAGACGCAGCAAACAATCATGCCATGTGTATACCTATGTAACAAACCCACACGTTCTGCACATGTACCCCAGAACTTAAAGTATAATAAAATGAAAAGAAGAAGAGTGAAATCATGTCTTTTTAAAAGCAACATGGATGGAACTGCAGGCAATTCTCTTAATTGAAACAACTCAGAAGCAGAAAGTCAAAAGTCACATGATCTCACTGATAAGTGAGAGCTACATAATATGTACACTTGGACTAGAATGTGGAATAATCAACATTGGAGAATCAGAAGGTGGGAGGGTGGGGGAGGGTAAGGGATGATAAATTACTTAATGGATACAATGTACATTATTATGGTGATGGTAATGGTTATGCTAAAAGACCTAACTTCACCACTGCACAATATATCCATGTAACAAAACTGTATTTGTATCCATCAAATTTATACAAACAAGAAACATATTTGATGTTTCACGTGATTTACATTGGGGAAATATAGTCTATGGTATCTAAATATTCTGAAGGTTTCATTGATACCCAACCCTTTTAAATGTTGAATTCATTCATAACAATGTAAACTTAAGTAATTTAATCAGAAGACTGCTCTGTAGGCTACTGAAAGTTTTACCAATAGAAAGAATAAACATGATTAGACCTAAACCTTTTCTTAAGGCAAGTAGCTATTAGATATGCTTGATGCATTTTTAAATACTTAAAATATATTAAGTATTTAAAACCAGTTGCTAAGAATTATATATATTAATTTCAGTAATTCTTAGTATATTACTATAAACCTAAGGAGATTACTGAATTTAATTATCAATATTTATATAGTAGCATTTTAACAAAAGCTCAGAGAGTTGTAAAGTGCATATTGTGTTTAAAGATAAAGAACATAAAACAGATTTGATGCATATTCTGATAAGATTTATTACGTTTTTAGGCCTATATTGTTTCCATAGTTACAGCATGAGGCTCAGGATCTTTAGCTTTAATGTGCTAAAGGATAACTATAATATTTGTGGCGAAGTATAAATTTTCATGAATAAACTCTCATATAAGTACAATTTTTATGTTACTACCAAACTATATAAATCACGAACTCATGTGAAGGAATTTTTAGCACTAAATAGAAATAATAATGCTTCGTGTTTTAGGAGTTACTATTAAAGTAAACCAAAGGAAGGAAAAATAAATAAAACAATTTTTAGCTTAGTTGATTTTATCTTATTCCAACTATATAATTTCATTTTTATTTATGTTACTACAAGGCACTCATTTATTTATCCAAATCAATGCTGGAAAATTAGCATACAATTAGTAGTCTCTTACATACATTCTCAACTGAGACCTACTGTGTCTTTAAAACGGTGAACATTTGACAGAAGTTCTTTGAATATTGGTCCTTTTTTTCCCTCCTCTCTCACAGCTCAAATCTCTGGGCAGAGTTGAAATGTCCTCCACTCTAGCTTCATCATTTAATTCTACGTTTGTCATGATTAAGTCACTTTGCTTTTCCAGTCTTAACTTTCCTCACTGAAAATTCAGGGAAGACAGAGAAAAGTGCTTGGCCTCTCCCCAGCAAAGACGTGAAGACGAATAACACAGGGTGTGGTAAGAATGAATGAAAATGCAACTACAAAGAACATTTTATGCTTTTCAAAAGTGATCATAGTATATATCAGATTATTTTAATTAATTCTTCATTTCGAGAGGCAAGTATAAATATAGCAAGCAGAGGTAAAGAAACATCTTGGTCTAAAAGCCAATTGCTAAGAATTGTTATGTTGAACTTTTTGATTCCCATTTTGCAGGTGCAGGTTCAGAATAATAAAATAAATACATTTGCAGCAATGAAAGTCTTTATTGAATAACTGAATCAGCCAACTCTTCACCAACCATCTTCCACGTATCCCTGCCAGAAATCTTCTCACTGCTTTAGAAGCTAGCAACTAATACACAGCAGTCATCTGTTGCACTGCAAAGCTGTATAAGCAGATTCAATGTGATTGTTCTTTAATGAAAAAGAAATATGGTCTCTATATGCTGCTTTCATTCTCCTGGGGTAAAGAGATTTTGTTCTCAATTTAAAACCAAATGCCATCATCAATATCCCTTGGAAATTCCACTTAATTAAAATCCTTTAGTCATAAAACCTGCCAAATAAAAACTTGGTTAGGCTTTTCAATTAACTGCATTTAATTAGAATTCTATAATATGGAGTATATCTGCTTGTGTAGCTTATCCTCATCAAAGAGGTTGTGGTTTGGTCAAAATAAAGAAAACACTTAAAATGTAATGGATATCAGTAGGATAAAATGTTCTTCTTCCAAATTGATTCCTCATCTGGCTGACACAAAAGTCTAACATCTTGTTTAGTCTGTGTCCTGGATGCATTCTTATGACTGCAGCCTGCTGCAGCCGAATGCCTGTATACCTGCAGCCATATGGTTATGGCTCAGAACACAGGGCAGCCTGGTTTCTGCATCCTTCTCAAACCCATTTCTAGCTCATTCCTGTGGCACCTACCTAAAAAAGGAGAAGTTAAAACCAAGCAGAAACAAAGTAACTTCCATGTAAGTCGCATAATTTATGAATTGTGTTTTCTACAGTTCAAAGAGATGAAAACAAACAAACAAACAAAGACTCTACCAGCAATTCAATAACAATGTAACAAGACACTGGCCCAATGTTTAAAAAGAAAGAAAACACTGATGCTATTTGGAAAATTACATGATCAAGGTCTGTCATCACACTTCTCTCGGAAGTCAGGGTAATCATTTCATGTACTTTGGCAATTCTGATGCAGGGACATTGTCTCCAGGTGAAAGCAGCCTGCTTTCTGTGCAAATCACAACTATGAGAAAACACAGAAATGGAATGGCCAAGACATTTCGTATTTATAACCATAGACTGGTATTTACATATTTGAAAACCTTTCATGTTCATAATAATCTTGATTTTTCTTTAGAGTGAGAGCATTGCTTTTTGTTGTTCAAATTAAAGATAATGGGAAGAATAGGATTATTTAATTTAGATGTGAAGGCTTCAAGGTTGTGTTTGATCTCACTATGGACAATCAGGTAAATCGGGAAATTTGGCAGAAAGAGGAAACAAGCTCGTGGCTTGACCTAGGTCAAAAGAAGGACAAGAAGTGCAGACTCCAACAGCATAAGAGTGTTCACTGCTGTGACGTAACACATGTCGCTGCTTTGACTTTTGAATATGAAAACCATTCTTGGCTCATTGGTCATCCAATAACAAGCCAGAGACTTACGACTGTAGTTGGCTTATCCCAATTTAGATCCTTAAAGTTGGTGCTAACTTCTCTCATCCCTACTGCCCCAATGCTGTATACTTCTGATCACCTATCTTGACTTAAATATTTATCTATTTGCCTGCTTTTGATTTCTTTATATTATTTATTCAACTGAATTAAATATATTTTAAATTTTTCTGTTGAAGTAGTACTAAGTGCTATGTCATAAAATCAGAACAGAAGTTTATGACTTACTCCAGTCCAACTGGTGACTATTATAAGTTGGTTCCTTTTTTTTTTTTTGGAAGCGGAGCTGAGATCCGGTGTGATGTGGGAGATATTTATTAGGGATCAATGGCTACCGGTGCCAGAGAGAAGATGGCAAACGAGATTGCTCAGAAACAAAGGCAAAGTGCAACGAGTTCAACAAGCCTTGGGACCAGCTGGAGCATAGCCAGCTGGACAGAGTTGTCCTGTGCAGGCTTGAAATGGCCAAGCCTTTATAACCTGGCTTTGATTATTTATTGGGTGTGGGCTACACCAGGAGAGGCAACTCACTGCTGCTGAAGCAAAATCCCGAAGGTAGTATTAGCTGGATATTGTCTGCTGATTTTATCCTCTTTTCTGATGGAACAGAGACTAATGTATTTGACCAATCAATGCTACCATTGGCATGCAACTGTGCCCTGTGTATCTGCTCCAGCCATTGGGGTTAATGTTTAGCTGGGTCCACAGCAGTGCACTGTCACCCTCCAGGATCCACCATTTGGCTACAGGACCAGATGGTCAATTAAACAGAAATATGTTGGGAGTCCTGAATCATTTAAATCAGGGTGGCAGAGTTTTTTCTGTGAAGATAAATAAAAGAGTACATATTTAAGGCTCTGGGAACCACATATGGTGATATATTCCTTGTTTGTTGGTTTTTACAATATTTCTAAAGTGTCAAAATCATTCTTCGCTTATCAGCCACACAATAACAGACCACAGACTCACGGCCTTAGTTTTCCCAGGATTTAGATCCTGAAGGTCAGTGCTGACTTCGGCATCCCTATGACCACAGTGCAGTATTATTTTATTTGCTCCCTTGGCTGAGAGTGGAGGGGAGTTTTCACAGACTTCTGCTTGGACCACCCTCAATAACAGCCATTTGTTATCTGGCTCCCATGTGCCTCCATTCTAACTGGGGCCATGATTAAGCTTGGCATCTGCCGATTGCAATGCCGACATGGGCCCTGTGTCCAGCACACTTCACAATACTTGTTATTAGTTTTATTATTTTCCAGTATTAGGGTTGAATTTTGGTCCTCCACAGAATTAACATGTTAAAAGTCCTAACCCGGGCACTGTAGATTTTGACCTTATTTAGAAACAGGGTCATAGCAGATGACCTGTAGTTTGGACGACGTCACACTGACGTAGGGTGGGCCCTTAAACCAATATGACTGTGCCTTTATAAAACGTGGAAACTTGGACACAGTTACACACACTAAGATATCCCAATGCAAAGATGAAGGCAGAGATGAGGGTGATGTTTCTATTATACAAACCAAGGAGCACTCAAGACTGCAGTGGCCACCAGAAGCAGACAAGAGCCCTACAACAACAGATTCTCCTTTGCAGTCCTCAGGAGGAACTGACCCGCACACCTTGATTTCGGACTTCTGGCCTCCAGAACTGTGAGACCATACATTTCTGTGGCTTTTTTTTCCCTCACCCGTGGACGTGGTCACTTACATTTCTGTGGTTTAAATCACCTAGTTTGCACTTCTCGTCACAGCAACCCTAGCAAACTAACAAGCCGAGTACACTTTCACCCAAGGAAATGGCTACGGCTCCTGGGCAAGGCCTGGGGACTCCTCACCAAGCACACTGGCTGTGATGTGTGGTTGAGTCCTTCCCTCGGGGACATGGCCTCCTCTGCAGTCAGTGGGTTCCAGTTCAGAAAACTGGCCCAGATCCAGAAACCAAGCAAAGGATGCTGACACTTTTGAGCGACTGCCTTCAGGCTTTTGGTCATATTGCGTTGATTTCTCCTGATTGTACAAGCTCACGGCACCCTGCTGGCTTTCTACTCACGCTGTTTTCAGGGCTGCTGTGTTCAATTATCTCCACAACTTTCAGTGGATCAGCTTTTTTTTTTTTTTTAACTACTGTCCTCCCCATCCATTATTATCATTGTGACCTTCTAACCACGTGGTCTCTATTGTTTTAGAGACTCCTTGTTCCCACTACCATCAGTTTGCTTAATTCTGTAATGACATTTCTTACCATCCACATTGGTGTGAAGAAGAGAGACACAATAAACATTCAGAGATGCTGGTGCTCTTGCCAGCAGCTCATTCCATTTAATGCAGTTATCCTGCAGGCTTTCTTGTGTACCATAACCACCTGCAGCTCTTCCATTTTTACAGTGTCCATCCCCACATTTTAGCTTTTCCATCCCTTCTTCCCATATCTTCTAGGCAATTCTGACCCGTCAACTTCACTTAGTGCCACAGATGCAAGGTACTAAGAGGGGTGGAACTTCATCAGAACTGAAAAGAGGAGAAATAATTAGGTCTACACAGGTGACTGTACACTGTCATTCCCAATCTTTATGCAAATAATTTTGTATGCCTGGTGTCTATTTCCTTCCCATTGCCCAGACTTTATGCACAGAATATTGTGTGCCTGATGTGCAGCTCCTTCCTATTGCCCAGACATGAAATTTAAGATTTCATCCCTGGGGAAATTAACATCTCTTCTACAAAAGCAATCCACAGGCTGAAATTTGGTTATTTCTCAGAATATTTACATCTATCTTTTTCCAACAATTTTAGAACAAATCTGACCATAGACATGCCTTGTAAATGTACCCAGATGTCCTACTATCTTTTCCTCACCTTATTCGTAGAAATATAAAACAAATCACAAGCAAACAAATACACGAAGAAGATTCCAACTTAAACTACATACTGAGATACTGTAGCTAGATGAAGAAAAACTAAAATGTAACAAGAGCATTCTCACCACATTTCATGTAATCTGGAATAATTTGAGCATTTTGAACACTTCTAGAAATTTTAAAAACTATAATTACACACACACACACAAATTTATTTAATATTATCACTACCTTAACTCTAAATTGTTTCAAAATATTGTGAAAAATGTATTTTTAATTTATAATTTTATACCTCAACAGACTCTCAATGAAATGAACATCCACTAAAAATCTGCCACACATGGAAGAACTCAGAAAATGTCTCCTCTTGCAAGCTTTTCCCAGGAAATGACATGATATTTGTTACAGATAAACAGCAAATTAAACCAAACTATATTAAATCACATGTATCAATTAGGTCACTTTTAACTCTAAATTACTGAAAACCAAATATAAACTATCATACTCAGTTCATTATAATCTTCAATATCATTATCAAAATGGCATGGGAATTCTTTATTTATTTGTGTAGTGTTTGTTTTTCTTCTTTCTGATTTTGTTTTTTGGGACAGAGTTTCACTCTGTTGCCTAGACCAGAGTGCAGTGGCATGATCTCATCTTACTGCAACCACTGCCTCCTAGGTTCAAATGATTCTCCTGCCTCAGTCTCCGAAGTACCCAGCATTACAGGTGTCTGTCACCATGCCTGGCTAATTTTTGTATTTTTAGTAGAGATGGTGTTTCACTATGTTGGTCAAGCTGGTCTCAAACTCCTGAACTCAAGTGATCTGCCCAGCTTGGCTTCCCAAAGTGCTGAGATTACAGGCATGAGCCAATGCACCCACCCTGTTTGTATAGTGCTCATGTTTAGGGGCAAGTTTGGTTTGAATTTGAAGCAATTTCATCTACAATTGATTATTTCCATCTTTTGGCTCACTCTCTTCTCATCCACTTCTTGCCTCGATCTGTCTCTTTTAATCTTCGACGGCAAGTGAGTGCAACAGACACAACACAACATCTTCTTGGCCTCATGTTCATGAAAGGCAAGAGCTTCTTTCCCACTGGCAAAAAAAATCGAACCAAATCAAAACAGTAGTCTCAAGTCTGACTTTTCCTGGTCAAAATGAGTAACTTGGACAAAAGCAAGCAAAGGTGTTTTAGCTAGAATAAATAATTTTAACTGTAGAGATTCCCCTTCTTGTTACGAAGTTTGGGGCAGTTCCATAGAAATTACATTATGTTAAAGTGAGAAAAAATAGTTTCCTGGAAAGAGAAAAGAAACCAGCATGGATAGAGCTAGGGAGGAGAAGGAAGCTGGGAGAACAGCTAATGCCAAATGTGCAATACACATTAGAAACAGAAAACAGCGGGTCCATTTGAAAATCAAATGGGTGAATGAAAAGCTCAGGATGTACAGCCCAGAGGCAGCTGGATCAGACCGGAGCTGGGGGACAAAATATCCAGGTGAGAGATCATCAAAAGGTAAAGGAGTCCTTTAGGATATCTGCTATATCACGCTATTTAAAAAACAATTCTATTAAAAGAGAATATTACAATGAGAAACACAATGTCAGTGCACTAGTCTGTTCTCACACTGCTAATAAAGACTTACCCAAGACTGGGTAATTTATAAAGGAAATAGGTTTGATGGACTTACAATTCCACGTGGCTGGGGAGGTTGCACAATCATGGCGGACGGTGAAGGGGAAGAAAGACATGGCGGCAGGCAAGATACTGTGTGCAGGGGAGCTCCCCTTTATAAAGCCATCAGATCCATGAGACTTACTCACTATCACCAGAACAGCAGGGGAAAGTCCCTCCCTCATGATTCAATCCTCCCACCAGGTGTCAACCAGGACCTTTGGGAATTTGGGGAGCTACAATTCAAGATGAGATTTGGGTGGGGACACAGCCAAACCACACAAGTCAGAAACTCTATTGAAAAGCAAACTTTTTAAGTGAAAGAAATGTAATCATGATGTACTATTTGACTTTTCAGTGAACACTATTTACATGATCATATTGTTGTCAGTACTAAATATTCATTGCTTGTTTAACTGAATTGCTGTATATCTCACTGAAGGATGAAGCAGGGGAGGCTATGTGTGGTGAAAAACAGCTAAATTCTTGTCCCTCATAACAAGAAGTAAATAGGTAGTGTCCAAACTTGAGACATCAATATATAGGAATCTGTTTAACTTTAAAGATACGTAACTACCAAAATAAAACCTGAAGAATGACAAATCTATTGACTAAAAGGGAAAGAAACACAGGGGAAAAGAAGATGGGGATATTTCAAAAGGCTTTCAGAATTAGTTTATTTTCATTTTGTTTTGAGACAGAGTCTTGCTCTGTCCACTAGGCTGAAGTGTAGTGACACAGTCATGGCTCACTGTGGCCTTCACCTCCTGGGCTCAGATGATCCTCCCATCTCAGCCTCCCAAGTAGCTGCTACTACAGGTGACTACCACCACACCAGGACAGGGTTTTGTATGTTTTTTTTTTGGTAGAGACTGGGATTTCACCATGTTTCCCAGGCTTGTCTTGAACTCCTGGGCTCAAGTGATCCTCCTGCCTGGGCCTGCCCAAGTTCTAGGATTACAGGTGTGAGCCACTGTAGCAACTGGCCTATGTTTATCTATGATTGTGTATTATATGGATAAAATTAAATATTTTTTAAAGGTAATTTCTAGGTATCTCTCTCTTAATAGAGTCCCAGATCAATTGCAGAATCACAGAGTCTTTCAAGTTAAGAATTATCAAGTGTTACATGAAGTTGTATGAAGTTTTAAATAACTGGAATATATTTTTGTTTTTACTTTGTTTTCTGGCCAAAAAATAATTTGGAAACAGCCATTTTTCTTCTTGCATTTTGTTTATTCCAAGCTCTCACAATGGACTGGTCTCATCAGTGGTCCAAAGTTTGTTCAGTCCAAATTTTAATATAATCAGATGTTGATATAACAGATTACTAATTGAACATAGAAGATAGAATAGATAAATGGAGTTTTGAGCTGCTGCACTGATGCAGTCCATGCATGACTTGTGTAGTCTGTGAAATGAAACAAACACTCAGTTCTATCATTCATCTTCTCACCAGCTATGAGAAATTGTCCCTAGGCAATAGTGACAGAGAAGGAAAATAAAATAGATCAAAATTAGCTCATCTGCTTTTCTTCATTTTTACAGTTTAATATATCTGAAATGAAAAAACCCAGCAACTGTAAATGTGAAAGTAGGAAGGTATTATGTCATAAACATGAATGCGTTTCTTGAAAGTGAATATAAGAGAGGAAGGAGATTTGCAGCTTGCTCCCATCCTACCCATGTTTCTCCTGAACACACATATGTGAAGGCCTCAGCCTGATTTAGTCCTGACTGGCGAGTTCCACCTCCTTCTCCTCCACCCGTTCTGCTTCTCCAGACACCTGGTCCCTCTCCCAGCAAGTCTTTGCAACATGCAACCTTCAGCAGTGACTCTATTTATAACAATATTTTTACTATTGAAATTTCTTGAAATGGATGTTTTTTATAAAGGGAAGGGAAGAAGGCCGATGTGAATGCTGATATTACTAGCCGCCATGACTGTATTTGATGTTTTATTTCTCTAATGCATAACTCACTTTTTTATGGGTTTCGTGGGTTAGTTCTTAAAGGCATCTATATATTGGAAATGTTTTTTTTTTTTTTCATTACCAAAGGTTGAATTTTAATACAGACAAATCTAAACACAGCCTTTTAAACTGTACAATCAGATTCAATATTTTAGTGTGAAGAACAATTATGTATTTTATGGAAAAGTAACATTTGTCTTAAGCAATAGTAGCATACATTATTAACTTACTAAAAATTCTAGAGGTACTTTTAATAGCTCAACACTTTCATCAACAATCAGAATCTTTCAATCTTTCCACACTGCCATTCTCAGCACATTTTTAGCCTTAAGTTTGTCCTCTCATGTTCAAAGTGTCCATGAAACCATCTTTGTATACATCCCCAGGAAATTTGTCTTTATAAATATGAGAATACTTATACTTGCTGTGGGCTTGCCTCTAGGCTGATACTATAATAATAAAAATAAAACAGACTATCATCTTATGCCTTAAAACTGAGTGTTCTTATTTTTAAAAAGACAATTATTCATCAATCACCAAGACTTAGAGATACTTTATCTCTTGAAATAAGGATATAATGGAATTTCCTTCTTACTTATCTAAAGGATATTTTGGTTAATTCAGTTTTCCAAAGTTGGTTCTTATTTCCAAAATATTTTTAAATGGAAATTCTATTAATTGAATATTTGAAGAGTTAAATATCACTTCTAAGTCATATTTTATTACAATCCCAGTACACTTTTCATTCATTTAACCATTAATTCATACACGCATTAATACAGCCATTTTTTTATTTAATTAAACAAGTGATAACAGTGTGGAAAGGCAACATGAGCTAATATTTAAATATATTAATTCTACAGCAAAACCACTTTTGTTTTAATCTACTTCTTGGTATATCACTCAATCTCAGTGTGCCTAAGTTTTTTCATCAGGAAAATTTGAATAAAATAAACATACCTTACAGGGTTGTTACTTTTATATGTTAAGATACGTGAGTTGCTTAGAAAAGTTCATAGTTTCTAATAATTGCTAAATCATTTTAATACAAACAAATAAATATATGCTATTCAAATGAAAGATACTGTTTTCATAAATGCTATATGTAGTTATTCCTGTATAATTCAAAAGCACAGGAAATAAAAGAAAAATAGAAAAGTGTGACTACACAAACTGAAAACCTTTGCAACGAAGGAACAATTGACAGAGTGAAAAGGCAACATGTGGATTGGAAGAAAATATTTGTCAACCACATATCTGATAAGGACCATATATTTTAATATCTAAAATATATAAGCAATGTGCGCAATGCAACAGCAAAAAAAAAAAAAAAAAAAAAAATACCCTGCAAATAACCCAATTAAAATGGGCAAATAATTTAAGCAGGTATTTCTTAAAAGAAGACATACAAATGGACAACAGGTATATGAAACAGGTAATGATGGTCAACATCATTAATCACTAGAGAAATGCAAATCAAAAATAGAATAAAATATCAATTCACACGTGTTAGGCTGGCCATTATATAAAATAAAATTTAAAAAAAAAAAACAGAAAATAACAATTTTTGGTGAGGATGTGAAGAAACTGGAACCCCTGTACTCTGTTGGTGGGGCTGTAAAATGGTATCTAAGCCAACCAGTATGGAGTTTCCTCAGGAAATTAACACTAGAACTACAGTAGGATGTGGCAATCCCAATGCCGGATATTTGTTCAAAATAATCAAATACAGGATCTCAAAAAGATATTGACACTCCCATGTCCATTGCAATATTATTCACAATGGCCAAAAGGGGGAAAGAACCTAACCATCCATGGACATATAAAAGGCAAAAGACAGATCAAATATACATACAACGGAATATTATTAAGCCTTATAATTAGGAAATCTTGTCATATGCAACAACCTGAGTGAAACTTGAGGACATTATGCTAATGGAAATAAGCTTGTTATAGAAGGACAAATACTGCATGATTCCACTTGTTTGAGTTATCTTAAGTAATCAAACTCATAGAAGTAGAAAACAGAACTGTGTCTACCTGAGGCTGTGGAAGGAGGGGAAAATAGAAGTCCCCAGTCAATGGGTATAGAGTTTCAGTTATGTGAGACAAAAATCTTCCAGGGATTTGCTCTACAATATTGTGTTTGTAGCAAAAATACTATACTGTACACTTCAAAGTTTGTTATAAAGTAGATTTGGTGCTTCATATTCCTTACGACAGTTAAAAAAAATTAATTCAAAAAGTCAAACCCAGAAATACTGGTGAAAAAAACACCACATAACCCAACAATCAACAGGTTATCTGTATTTTCCATTTTCAATTCCAACTCTTGGTAGGACAGAACCTAGAGTTTAGGTTCTGCATCTGCACAACCTGACTGAGAAGAGATTTCATTAGACAAAAATGTTTTAAGTAGGGTTATATCAGAATTTCTTTCCTGTGCAAGTAAGGATAAATCTGTGCAAATTAACTTTTTAAAAATCGGACCTATTAAAAACTGAAATTGAAACTATATTAAAACTAAAAACCCAAGAGTAAGCTTTAGGCACAATTTAATTCAGATGCTGAAATTATCTGGAAAGATTATCACGTGTTCTGCTTTTCTCTGCACTGGTTTTACTCTGCGACTTCTCACCATCTCAGGCTTACTCCTTCCTCTCTGACAACTGTGCAGCCCTGAAAGCATGTCTGCTTCTTTTCAAGCCAAGCTATATTATTAATATCTCATATGATACAGATTTATAATATAGTAATAAAATATCTTTTCATAGTGAATAGTTCAAAAGGTCCAATAATGCTTAACAGGCCATGTAGGGCTATAGTAAAGCCCTAAAATAAACATCCATTTGGCTGCTATTACATGCAGATACCTAGACCAATGGCCTCGATCTGCATACTTGATAGAAATAGTGTAAATAGTGTCATTATATGTCATTTGCCTGATTCTGTGGCATGTTCAACTCTGATCAGTTACTTTAACCATCAGTTTTAATGCATTAGTTGTGTGACCCCAAATCCATGTAACCATGGAGTCAGGAGTGAAACCAAGTTTCTACATTGCTTATGGACTAACATCTAACGATGGGGAGCATGATTCCTCAGAAAAAACATCAGGGCACTGTTACTGGAAAACGAGAAAGGATATTGAGTGGCTAAATCCACAGATGACAAATGTAGTAGCAACTTATTTCCCTGTCTTGTCCTCTTAGTCCTAATAAATGAAATCTAATTCAGATAGTGCCCATTGATCTAAGTATCTGCATAAAATAGGAGCCAAATGAAGATTCACCTTAGGGCTTTATGAATATAACTAAATGCTACATTGAGTATTATTGAACCCAAAGGACTATACGCAATGATAATTGTATATTAATCTATCTATTTCATATGGAATAATACTACAGTAACAACCTATTTAAAAAAATGCCAGTTTTCAACTATGTCCCTTATTTTATTTTTGGTACAGCACTAACACCAACTGTGGTTATCTCATCATGTGATTAGTTTTGGTTTCATTTCTTTCTATAGTGAGCCTTCAGTCTTTTCAACCACAGCAAGCACTGCATCTAAAACTGTACCTTGTGCATGGGAGATACTCAGTAAATATCTGTTGAAGAAGTAGATTCTACTGTCACTTCCTGATATGCTTTGACACTGTATCCCCACCCAAATCTCACCTCGAATTGTAATAATCCCCATGTCATGGGAGGAATCAGGTGGAGGTAATTGAATCATGGGGACGGGTTTTTTTTCCGTGATGCTCTGGTGACAGTGAATGAATCTCATGTTATCCGATGGTTCTATAAAAGAGAGTTTCCCCGCGCATGACTCCTTACCTGCCACCACGAAACACATACCTTTTATCTTTCTTTGCTTTTGGCCATCATTGTGAGACCTCCTCAGCCATGTGGAAATGTGAGTACATTACACCTCTTTTCTTCATAAATTACCCAGTCTTGGGCACATCTTTATTAGCAGCATGAGACTAATACACTCCCCATATCCTGTTTACTACACAGGATAGCAGAGATAATCAGCTTCATGCTGAACCATTTCTATGTGATCAACATGGGTCAGAATGTGCTGGGCTGGCCGCCTCTTGCTTCATGGACTGCAGAACCAAGTCTCAATTTTTGCTGTTGCAAATCTACTCCTTTTAAGTATCTATTCCCCACCTATTGATTTCCAAACAAGGTTTTGCTTCTCTTGATATGCTAGACAGTAGCTTGGAAAGCATTTTTTAAAAATCATAGTGTTTTTCTTACATCATGCTGTGACCTACTAATTGGGTAATTAATTAGAGGGATTGAGACCAACATAATATATGAAAAATTAGAATAAACTAAAGTGGTGTACAGGGGAAGAGCATGAAACAGAGTGGAAAGGAGTGAAAAAAAACTGAATAAGCTATAATAGAGCAGAAAGAAATGGAGTAAAAGAGTAGAAAATAGAAAACATCCATGATAATAAGAATAAGTACTTTTGCAGAAATGATTTTTACAATTATAAATGTGGAGTGTGAGAGGTTTTTTTTAATAAAAAGTCAGCTCACACAACCATGGAGGATGGAAACTCCCAATACCTGCAGGATTAGTCCATAAGGCAGAGACCCAGAAGAAATGATAGTTTAGTTCCAGTTTGATTCCAAAAAACTCAAGAACCAGGATGGCCAATGGCGTAGCTCCAGTCCAAAGGCTTGTCACTCAAGAGTCATGAAAAACTGATGCTTCAGTTTGAATCCAACAGTAGGAAAGAAGAAGATGAAGGAGGAGAAGGAGAAAGAAGGAGAAGGAGAAGGAGAAAGAAGGAGAAGGAGAAGGAGGAAGAAGGAGGAGGAGGAGGAAGAAGGAGGAGGAGAAAGAGAAGGAGGAAGGAGGAGAAGGAGAAAGAGAAGGAGGAAGAAGGAGAAGGAGAAAGAGAAGGAAGAAGAAGGAGAAGGAGAAGGAGGAAGAAGGAGAAGGAGAAAGAGAAGCAGCAGCCAGTGTCCCAGTCCAGAGGAAGTTTGGCAGAAAGAATTTTATCTTTCTCAGAGGAGAAACAGTCTTTTGTTCTATTTAGGCCTTCAATTGATTGGATGAAACCACCTCATATGAGGGAGGTTAATCTATTGATTGAAATATCTACTGATTCAAATATTAATCTCATCCGGAAACAGTCTCAGATATACAAAGTATTAGGTCATCTTACATTGCTATAAAGAAATACCTGGATTGGGTAATTTATAAAGAAATGAGGTGTAATTGGCTCATGGTTCCGCAGGCTGGACAGGAAGCAAAGTTTTAACAAACTGTTCTGTTTTTTCCTGACTTTATTGTCTTATTCAGCTTTTTAATGCATTTTTGAACCATATTTGGTCGTTTACATTTTGTTATGCCATCTAGATTTCAAATTTCCAGTCCTAAGGAAGTTTTTATTTTTCTTTTATTCTTTGTCTCTACCTTTTGTTTTTACCCATTTTATCTCACAATTTGCTTATTTTATTATGTATCTTCTTGTTTAATTGTCAACGTGATCAGAGGTTTTTCTGATTTTCTGACTATTTTAAATTTTAAAAATCAGTTTTGTTGATGACTTTTACTACACTTTTATAAATTATTTTACTTCTTTATCTGTAGTAATACTTCATGCTTTTTCCCGTTTTTTATGATTTGAAAATATTTTTATTAAAGCATTAAACCTATATAGACAAGAGAATGAAAATAAATATCCAGATCAATAAATTATCACAAGGCAAACCAGTATTTATTTAACCCTAGATATAAAAAAATGTCAGCACCCCAAAAGCCTCTATTATATTTCTTTGACTGCCTTCATACTGCTACTCTCTGGCCTTGTGACTCTATGGGAAATTTTTATTCTTTCTGAATTTTATACAACTGGAATCCTAAAGTGTACATTCTTTGGTGACTGGCTTCTTTGACTCAACATTGCTAATGAGATTTGTCCATGTTTTCACTCACAATTGAGGTTCTGTTTTATTCCATTTGAAGAATATACCTAAAACCATTCATTCCAATATTTTCTTTTTTTAATTTTTAAGATGTGCTTTTTGTATTGAGATAATAATATTTAGCATGAAACCTACCCTCTTAACTAATATTTAAGTGTTTAATTTGGTGTTGGCTATCTAAAACTTATTAATCTTGCTTATCTGAAACTTACAGCCATTGAACAGCAGCTCCTCATTTCTCCCTCCTCCCAGGCTCTGGCAGCCACCATTTATGTTTCTGCATATATGAGTTTGACTATTTCAACACCTCATATAAATGGAATCATACAGTATTTGTCCTTCTGTGACTGGATTATTTCACTTTGCATAATATTCTCAAGTTTCATCCGTGTTGTTGCATAAGACAGAATCTCCTCCTTTTATAGGGCTGGATAATATTCCATTTCATTTACATTCCAAATTTTTGAAAATTTGTTCACTCGGACATGGTCATTTAGGTTGTTTCCACTTATTTTACAAATACTGCAAAAATGATCATCCATGAGCTTGCGTCTCTGTTCTAATGTATGCATTTATACTGGATATATACGTAGTAGTGGAATAGATACATCATACAGTGTACGTATTTCCTACTCAATACATAAGGCAAAAATGCTTTCCAAAGATGTTGTTATCAATGTATTCAGTCAACATGAGTATATGCAAGTACTGGCTACCGTAATTCATTGTCAATACGTGACATCTTCAGTCTTTTAACTATTTTGGTGAATGTAAAGTGGGATCTCATTGTAATTTTGTTCTGCGTTTCCTTTAAGACTAACGAAATTGAGCACATTTTCATACATTTATTGGTTTTCTGGACAACTGGTTTTGTGAAGTCCTTCCTTCCATCAGTGTTTTATTTTTAATTTGTTTCCCTTTTTATCTGATTGACTAGTTTGAGAAGACTTTTGTTACAGATTTTGCAAATGCCTTTTGCGACTCTGTAGCTCGCTCCTTTGATGTCTTTGAGTTAATAATGCTGCTTTAGTTACCATATTTTATTACAGTAAAATTTTGTTTTATCAGTAGTTTTTGTATTTCATTAATGGAATTTAATAAGTCTGAGTTATAAATTCTTTATCTTATTTCACCTATTTCTCCTATTTGCCTATTTCTCCGATTTCAGCTCTATTGTTTTTCCTCTTATGATAGGTGTACTACTCACCTGAATTCAATTTATTCATATGTATGAGGTAGAGATCAACTTTCTTTTTATTTCCAGCCTGTATAATTAGCATCATTTTTAAAAGGCTCTTAATTATCTCTGTTTTTATTGTCATGTTTGTTACAAATCAAGTATGCATTGTGTTTATGGATCTGTTCCTAGACTCTGTTATTTTTTTCATCGGTACATTTCTCTCTTCATGAACTAAAAACACACTGTATCAATTATATAGATTAATAATAATCTTGATAGTTAAAATATTTACTCTCCCATTTTCTTTTTCTTCAGGAAAAGCTGGAACATTCCTAGCTTGTAACACTTCTATTTAAATTTTAAAATCAGTTTGCCACTGTCCCAAAATAGTTGAGATTTTCATTAAGATTACATAGGATCTATATATAAAGTTGTCGGCTCCAATTAATATCTTCACAAATTGTCTTCTAGTCTATGAAAATGTTAAACATTTTCACTTAAAAATATGTTCATGTTTTCTCAATATTCTATCATTTTCTGTGTAAAAGCCTTACATATTTTTGTTAGATTAATTCCCAGATATTTTACATTTGTGATGCTATTGATTGTATCTTCATTTATTGTGTGTGTTTGTATGTGTGTATGAGCAAACATTATGTAACTAGCTGACATACATACACATACAGAATTCTAATGTTGATTTTTATAGCCAGTAACCTTGTGACCTTGTTTTACTGACCTCTTCCTCTTCTTCTTCTTTTTTTTTATTGTCTTGAGACAGATTCTTGCTGTGTCATCCAGGCTGGAGTGCAATGACAATGGCCATATCTCAGCTCACTGAAATCTCCCCTTCCTGGATTCAAGCAATTCTCCTGCCTCAGCCTCCTAAGCAGATGGGACTACAGGTGCCCACCACCACGCCCAGCTAACTTTTTTTTAATTTTTATTTTTAGTAAAGACAGGATTTCACTATGTTGGTCAGGCTGGTCTTAAACTCCTGACCTTATGATCTACCTGCCTCAGTCTCCCAAAGGGCTGCGATTATAGGTGTGAGCTACCGTGCTTGGCCTACTGACTCCTCTTAATTGGCGTATATAATTGGTAAATTCTTTTGTAATTTCTATATACACAATCGTATTGTCATCAAATATTGGTAGTTTTGTTTAACTTTCCCTAAATCTTACATTTCATTCTGCTTGTCTTTAGTTAGACTTCCAGCACAATATCTAACTAGTACAAAGAAACATTTCAATTGTTTTCCATTAGGAATGCTAATCACTACAGTTTTATTATTAATATATTTATTGTATTAAGGAAGGCCCAATTTACTTCTAATTTGCTTCCAGCTTCCTTCTACTGCGGAAAGCCTTTGAAATTTACTTAGTAATTTTTATGCTTCTGTTAAAATAATCGTATGTTTTTCCTTTTTTTTTTGCTTTTAATGTGAGAAACTGCATTGATTGGTTTAAAGGCTAAACCAACCCTGCATTGCTGTTTCTCATACAAGGTTCTGTTGCTTTGCTTTTTACCAATTTGGACATTCAATGTATAAACTAAGGCAAACTAGGTACTTGTCTCATTCAAGTAATTGAAAATATCTTTTGTTGATCCACTTGATTTAACAAATTTTAAATGATGTCTATAGGTGTTCCCTTATGTTGGTAATATTAGCAAAATATTTTTGAATTTATAAAAATACTTTATTGCCTTCATTTTCTTCTTTAAAATTTTAAACTAGAAAAATAATTTCTGCATATATATGGCCATATATTTTCCATCATGCTATTTAGAAGTTATTTTATCCCCCTCTCCTTTGACAAAATGATGGTTATACTAAAAGCCTAGAGCTTATGCCAATATTTTTCTTGATTCAAAACAGATGTTGGGGAGAAATAGAAACTTCTGACATGTTTTTGGGGGTTGGAATGCTATACCTGCAACTGCTAAAGACATACATGAACAGATTTCTTTTTATTTAAATTTCACTTTGTATCATCACAAATAATATGCTAATTGTAAAACATTTTTAAAGTACACATAGACAAAAACAAGATTCATAACATAAACTAATTTGAAGACATATCTTCCCAAAAGTCAGGTGTTTTCAGATTAAGAGATGTTGGGCCAGGTACAGTGGCTCATGCCTGTCATCCCAGCACTTTGGGAGGCTGACGCGGGAGGATCACAAGGTCAGGAGATCGAGACCATCCTGCCCAACATGGTGAAACTCAGCCCCTACTAAAATACAAAAAATACCAGCCAGACGTGGTAGCGTGGGCTGCAGTCCCAGCTACTCTGGAGACTGAGACAGGGGAATCGCTTGAACCCAGGAGGCAGAGGTTGTGGTGAGCCAAGATCCGAGATCACGCCACTGCACTCCAGCCTGGGCAACAAGAGCGAGACTCCGTCTCAAAAAAAAAAAAAAAAAGATGTTGAGGAATTGCATTCTCCCAGCCCTTTGGGAGACTGAGGCATTAGCATGGTATTAGAAATATTAGTAATAAAGATCTGAACTACAATGAAAAGTGTCAGATTTCTACACAATTATAGTGTAGAATTATATATTTAGTCAAAATATTAATTGAAAGTTGAGAGTAGGCAGTATTTTTCAAAAGTAAAAGTTACAGAAAAATATATCCATCCCTTGCCTATTTAATCAGAAATCTGTTAGACAATTCTACAATTTAGAATAAAACCAACATATGAATTTATCTATAATTTAATAGAAACAAAAGATTTTTTAAAAGGGCATAGACCAGTACTTTTTAGGTTAATTTATCAAGAATTGTATTCTTCCAGGACTCCATGTTTGGGTCCTCTTCCACGAACACTCCCTTCATGGAAGTCATCTTTCTCTCTCCTGGATTTCCCCTCTGGAGTCCCCTTCCACACACTCTTGTGGAAGCCTGTCTTCCCTTCCTAAACTCCATCCCTCTCTCTATTCCCTTCTACTTAGTGTGGAAGCTGCTTTCCTCTCCTGGATTCCATCTTTCTGGATTTTCTCACTCAGTGTGAGAGTTAGCGTTTCTCTCTCCTTCTCCTGTTTCTCCCTAAATGACTTTCTACAAAGAAAACAAAAACAAAAACAAACAAACAAAAATTGTATTCTCCCACTTCAGATAGATTATTAAGCTATTCTGATCACTTAAAACATCTTCCTGTTTTATTTCATTATCTTTAATTGTACACACATGTTTAAAGTTGGGTAGGTATATCTACTAGTTAAGAAATTTATAAATTTGTGACAGTTACAAAATCATGTAATAAAATATCATGATCCTTGGAAACTGGCATCCCCATAAACTCTCTTCTAAATTCAAGTGTTTCCCTGTGCTCTGTACCCTAAGTTTCATCATAGGATGTATCATGATCCATATATTTTATGTCAAGATGAGTCTAAATGAGAAAAATTATTTGATGTGTGTTTGACTTTTATTTATTTCATGTGTTTTACTCATGTTTTGCTGATAAATTTAGTAAGCTTCTTTGTGTGTCGATGTTTATGTCTTAGCTTTATCAAATAAAGTTTTCTACGACAAAGAACAACCAAATCTGATTTCATGCTACCTATTTTTCTCTGAGGTACTCTTAAGATTTATTTAAAAAGATGACCTGAGAGAGTTGCTAACAAATTCTTATCTCACAGAGCAATAAAGCAACTGGAAATTCTCTCTCCACTTAAACATGGATAACAATAAATAAACGAACTGACTTCAGAAGCACAGTCAGACTTATGCCGAGTTATGAGGATCACAATTATACGAAGAATTGATAAATTTCATGATTTCAGATACCCCTAGAATGTAAAGCATAGAAAGACTTATTAAACAACTACTACAGGAGTTGAATGAGTTTCGGTGTTTCTAGTAAAAGGATTTTCTTAGGGAAGTACAGTTTTGTATACAATTTGCACTCCATAAATGGGAGTTTCACCAGGGCAAAACCAAAATGATGCAGAAGACATTTTCAAGATGTTTCAGGTTACTTATTCAAATAAATCAGAATATAAATCAGACTTTTTTATTGTTTAAGCAACATACAGACTCATTATATTTTAACAATGATTTTCAAAACTATACTACATATTTTTTCCTCCAGATTCCACTTGTAGTGACTTTAATTTTGCATACAGAATTCCAGAAGAGCAGATTTTCTTTTCATGCACCTGTATCCATATGTTTGTAGTTATGAATCCTGAGTTGTATGCCCCCAAAATAAAAGAATATGAGTCAAAGGTATATATTAAGAATATATAATAAAAAATTGTTACCACGAAGGGTAACAAGAACAATGCATTTTATCTTTAATGTAAGTTGGGCATGGTGACGCACCACTTGTAGTCTCAGCTACTAGGAAGGCAGAAGAGATGAGCTATGATCACAACACTGCACTCTAGCCTAGGTGACAGAGTAAGAATCTGTTTCTTTTTTTTAAAAGTAATATGTAAGTTTTCTAAGTAAAGGTAAAATCTTTATTTCAAATTCATGGATAGGATCGTACTTAGTATATTCTAGACAAATAAAGTATTAAATTTCAGCATTTGATTATTTACCAGCTCTTTGTCTATACACATCTATCATCTATCTATCAATTATCTATCTTTATATCTATATTTTCATTTATTTAATCCATTTCCTTATTTTACAGACCTAAATTATTAGAGAACAATGCTTTTAAAAAAGTCATCTGTACTATTAGTATTCAAATTTAAGTTGGCCTCTGTTGTGCAAAACATATTCTGTGGCTGTATAAGAGGTGTTTTTTTGTACAGCATACTGACTCTACATGAATTAACCCAACTGTATTAGCCCATTTTCACAGTGCTATGAAGAATACCTAAGACTGGTTAATTTATATATATATTTTAAAAAAAGTTTAATTGATTCACAGTTCTGCATGGCTGGGGAGGCCTCAGGAAATTTATAATGATGGTGGAAGATAAAGGGGAGGAAATTTACAATCATGGTGGAAGATAAAGGGGACGAAATTTACCATCATGGTGGAAGATAAAGGGGAAGCAAGGCACACTTTACATACCAGCAGGAAGGAAAGCTCAGGGGAAACTGCCACTGTTAAACCGTCAGATTTCCTGAGAACTCCCTCACTATCACAAGAACAGCGTGGCGGAAATGGATCTCATGAGCCAATCACCTCCCACCAGGATCCTTCCTTTACAGGGGCATGGGGTTTACAATTTGAGTTGAGATTTGGGTAGGGACATACAGCCAAATCATATCACCAACATTCTCTCATTTCTTTGCAAGTTCATTCTCTGTGTATTCAACACAGAATTTTCTTAAAAAGAAAATATAAAACTCAAAAAAAAAAAGTCCTTTATGTAAGAGCTTTGTTTTTCCCTGGATGACTTTGTCACTTGAAAAAATAATTCAGGAGAAACCAAAATAACAACAAAAGATAAATATCTCCTCACTAAGGTGAGTGTTATGATACATATTTCCACAAATAATATATTTGGCATTAATTTGATCATCACCCAGAACTCTTGAGAGTCTTCTCTAACATGTGCTATAGACATTTACAGCTGAAATATGTTACAAATATTTTTTCTCATGTTTAAAGTTGAGACAAATTTTCAGATTGTATACAAGGTTTCATGTGGAATTTCCATGCTAGCTATCTAAATTTCATGACGAATGCCTCGTTCAACTTTGAAAATAAGGTTGTTTTGTGGGGCAAAAGGAGAAAACTGTGTGTGAAAATAATAAACGATGTGCTCACTGTGAGAAAGTATGACTAGCTCTATTTTCTTATTTCTCAACTCAACTTGATAGTAACAGAATTACTACTAATAACAAAAACTGGATATAAAGGCAGTTACCAGGCTGGGATACAGGAGTGGTGGGGACAAAATAAGTATCAGTAACATATTTTTGATGTTGGGGAACTTGCTTGTGACTCAGGATTGAATTTGGCAAGGACACCTGAAGTACATAAGCACTAATAATAAACTACTATTAAACTACTGGAAGGTCTCCTTGAAACTTCAAGAAAATAATGGCTCTCAGTGAATCTGCTGGAGATGCTGGTTTTGAAGGCACATAGCACCCTCAAGATCCATTCTTAGGTTCTGCTAATAATCTCTATTTTTCCCCAAACAGTAACAGGATTTCCCCAGTGAGGACATGCTGAGACTTGAACCTCGTAATTGGTTTAGAATCAATGAAGGGAGGTGAGGTCAGATCTTGAGGAGAGCAAGTATATATTATCCTATATGGCTTTTGCCTTAGGGTGGGGAATTGCAGGGTTTGAGAGGAGGGGAGGCTGTTGTTCTCTAGCAGGTGTAGCTGAGACACTTGCTGATCCAAAGGGCTTAGGGGAATCTGAGTGTTCAACATTCTCAAGCACAGCCACCCTGGAGTCTCCATCACAGGTCTTCACGTCCTACTTCTTCCCTATCAGAGTCCGACTTTAATATAGAAACACGAGAGATAAGACATAAACCAGGGCACACTGTTCTATTTTCTATCCCAGTTTTCCACAGGCAAAAGCCTTAGCAGTGGTGATGGGATAACATGCCAGAGGTACTGCTGTTCCAATAATCCCTGTCAGTGGAATGCCTGCTGTATACAGGCAGCGAGTGGTCCACATCCAGAATCCAGCCAGGGAAGCTCCATCCTGGGAACACTTTGGGTATCAATAGACTTTCCCAAGAAAACAAAACAAAAACAACAATGACAAAAATCCCGGGATAAGAATGTAAGTATAGTTATTTCGGAGGTTCTTCCAGAATATACTAGCAGAGTGTTGGGAACTGAGACCAGGACAGGAAGACAGCCATGTAACTGTTTGTATCAAGAACATCACTACGGTGCAAAATGAGTCCATCACCCTGCAAGCCTGCACTTCCTGACTGCACCAGGTGATGGGTGAGGGAGACGAAACCTGGCAGTCGTTGTTTGAAGGTTGTTGGTGCTTATTCCTGTTGTGAGCCTGAGCAAAGTGGGCTCCAGCAGTCAGAAGAAGCCCTTTGAAAATATATGCAGTTGCAGGCCATTGGAGAGTGGGTCAATGTGCCTTGATACAGGCCCAAGAGGAGAAGAACGCTGGGACAAAACGCCGGAGTTTAGTGCATCTCATTTTGATGCCAAGGCTATATGAGCTTCTTGAAATTAGTTTTACAGTTTTTCCTCTTTTTAAAAAATCTCCTGGAACACCTTGTATGCAAAGTGGATTATCACGTCCTTAGAGGTACAACGTATCATAGACTTTAGTCGCAATACCTTTTTTGTCCAGGGACTCATTCATTTGTGCGTTCATCCATTCAGTCAGCCTGCAATCATCCGTTTAGGTATTTATTTTGGTGGAGTGAGAGGTAGTGAGCAGAATCAGCAATTGCATTTATTTATGGCTATGGATATATCAATAAATTCTTTTTGCCTTCAGAATGTTTGCACTTTATAGTCTAAACAAAAATAACTTTATCCATTCCATACTAATTTTCACATTGGTTTACATGCAGTTGCTCATGTTCCCTACTTTGTTTTTAACTCTGTTTTCTCTGCATTTCATTCTTTATGTTGTTGATAGGCCTTCTATTTTTCTATTGCTCCCGATCATCTTGCTAGAGGTTTATCTGGCTAATTTTTTCAAATAACTCGAATTTACTTTTAATAAGTATTCTGATTCTGGTCTGCTTAATTGATTTCTATTATTTTCTATATATATTTTTCCCTTTTCTAGAGTTTGCTATGTTGTTCTGTACCAAGTGTTTTGTGCTGTTGTACCAAAAACTCAAAGTTTTCTTCTAAATGTTACTTTACAACAGGCCGTAGATTTAGACATCTGTTGATCACTCATTGAGATATGTGTTGTTATATACTTATCATTAAGCTATACATAGTATACTTTCATAATTTCAAATTTGATCTAAGAACCATGTATTAAATAACTGTATTATTGTTGTAAGCATTATTTAATTTTCAGGCACGTGACATTAGGCTGTACTTTGAATATCCGTTTCTAATATTCTTATTTCTCATAGGATATAATCTGTATGTTAACTCTTTGAATTTATATTTTTTTTGCCAAGAAGTGTTTATTTTAGATAAATGTTTTATAGGAGTTTATTTTTGTTAAAATTAAATTTCTACTTATCTAAGATAACCAGACTTTTATCCATATGTTCTTAATATTTGCTAATTTTAAAATCTGTCTTAATCAGGCAGTGTCTGAGAGGATTGTGTTAAAGTTTTCCAACTACAATTATGATGTTTGTTTTTTTCATTCTAAAAAACAATTTGAGGCTAAATTTTAGCTGCATATGTATTTGGAACAATTATATTAACTTGACTTTTTTTTCTAACGGTACACAATGACATTATTTTCTTATAATTGTTTTGCTTTGATGCTTTTTGCCTAGTATAGAATTGTTATCCCAGTATACTTATTAGACTTGGATATCTTTTCCGAGTCTCATATTCTCAATGTGTCTATAAACTGTGTTAAATGTAGCCTTTGCAGACATGTTGATGAATTTTATTTTAGTTGATACCTAATCAGAAACATTTTCTCTTCTCACTGATACATTTAGCCCATATAGATTTATGATTATTTCTGTCATTTTTTCATGTTTTCTAGCATACTTTTGAGAAGGAGTCTCACTCTGTCGGCCCGGCTGGAGTGCAGCGGTGCAATCCCAGCTCACTGCAACCTCCGCCTCTAGGGTTCAAGCAATTCTGCCTCAGCCTCCTGAGTAGCTGGGACTACAGGTATGCACCACCATGCCCAGCAAATTTTTGTGTTTCTAGTAAGACAGGGTTTCACCATATTGGCCAGGATGGTCTCTTTCTCTTGACCTTGTGATCTTCTTGCATCTGTCTCCCAAAGTGCTGGGATTACAGGCGTGAGCCACCACACCCCGCCTTATGTTGCTTTCTTGCTTCATTTATTTTTTTGTTTGTTTATTTGTTTTCTTTTGTTTTTTTTTTTTTTTTTTTACTGGCATCTTCCATTGGATAGGTTAAGTTTTCCTTAGCCAACATGAACATGTTACATTCTGTTTTATTCTTATAGTAGCTACCTAACTTATTTACATACAGTTATGCTAACACTCTTTTCCAATATCTAGTGATATTGAACATCTATGCTTTTTATCCAAGCAAGACAAGAAATTTACAACACACCTCTCTCTGTTCTTCTCCTTTTACCCCTCACAATATGTATCAATTATTTAGACAATGAATTTTCCTAAGACTTTACTCATCTTTACTTCCATATCGTAATATCCTCCTGAAGTCACCATTCTTCTTGCTATAATACATCATCTAAGTATTATTTTTAAATTGAGTATGTTGATATATCTTTCTTTTAAAATTTAAGCAACAGTTTACAGGAATATAAATAAATATTAGGTTTAAAAAGTTTTTCTTTAGCACTCTAACAGTAGAATTCCACTGACACTTTGGTAAACCAGTGTCATTTTCCAGAAGATTGCTGTCGATCTAATTCTTGCTCTTTTCTGAATTAATCTGTTTCTTGCTGTTATTACCATATTATTTCTTTCCATAATCTTTAAGAACCTTTCTGTTTGTTTTCAATTTTACTAAATGTTATTGTCTTGATTCTAGTTGTGTGTTTTTTCTTCAAAAGATCCTACTTAGTCCTCTATACCTGTGTTTGGTTTGAGATCTTATGGCATTTTATAATTATAATATGAAGTATTATTGACTTGAAATATTCCTTTTCCTTTTTTTGTTATTACTTTGCCCTTCTCACTCTGAAAAGACATTATGACAGAACTATTCTGCAGAACGTCCCCACTTACAGCCCCCAGCCTTCTCCAGTTTTCTCCACCACCGACACGAATCTTCTGTCTCCTACAGAGATTTTCACATTTTCGGTATTAGTTATTGAGCTTAGCTTTGATGCATACGAAGGTTCTTGATTTATGTTTCCATCAGCATTGTTATATTAAACTATAAGAGACATATGGCTTTATGATGCAGATATATATATATATATATATATATATATATATATATATATATAAAAACATACAGTTGTAGATCTCGGCTCACTGCAACCTCCGCCTCCTGGGTTTAAGATATTGAAGTAGGTACAGGTGTCTGTGTAGCTCTAGGCACAGGTATAGATATGGATATCAGCCAACTACCTACGCTTGCATGGCACTGCTTCCATATGCTGCCATTCACAATAATGGGCAGTACTGAACCTGTTAACAAAATACAGAACTGTTTACTTATGTATGCTACCACTGCACTCAGTGCTTTTGATGTGTTCCCATTTAAAGTCTTAAATAGCCCTATGTGTTATTATTCCTGTCTTACAGAGGAGAGCACACAGGCTAAGAAAATTAATGTAATTATTACATACCTACTAATTAACAGACCTGGTATTCAAAATGTTCTTGACTTAAATGTTCGTAACTTCTACACATCATGTTATGACATTGTAAAAATCGTATTAAGGAACTGTCGCTTTTCTAGGAGGTCAAATTATTATTCAGCTAGGATATTATATTCCCTTCCTATCCATCTGGTCTCTTCTTATATTGCCTGTGTGTCTACAAATGTATGTGATACAGTAAGACTTTACAATAAATGGATGATCTCTGCTCTCACTCATTTTTACCTTCTGCATACCATGGGATTTCTGATCCCTATGCAGTTCCCTACAATGAATTTGCTTTATTTTCCCCTGACAATTGCCCCTTTTTATATTTATTTTTTTCTTTTCCTTTTGAGATCAACCCTCATTGAGCTTATTACATTTGTTGATGGCCCCGAGACACTCACACTCTGGCTAGAAGTCAGTGACTGGCAACAAGCAGAAAGAATGAAGGCTTTCCTTTGAACTCAGGTAAAACAATCTAATAGTTCCCCACCCCCTAGTAAGGTAGAGGATCTTGGATTCTATCAGTTATGCAGTTACCAAAAAAGCGGCACTACAGAAATCACTGCACTTGTTTTGGCCCCATTTTCTTCATTTAAAAGCTGATAAGAAAGGATAAGATCAAGGATTGCCAAACGAAAAACATACAGAGGCAGTGCAAGTAAGACCTAACAAATCATAACTATATCCTGTGTCCTAAATAGTAAAAACGGGTGTCTGCCTTACTAGCGTTGATAGTGACGCAAAATTTCATGTTAGTGCAAATGAAATGGAAAGCAGTGTGGATATTTCATTTTTTGATACAGAGTCTTGCTCTGTCGCCCAGGCTGGAGTGCAGTGCCGTGATCTTGGCTCACTGCAACCTCCGCCTCCCTGGTTTAAGCAATTTGCCTGCCTCAGCCTTCCAAGTAGCTGGGACTACAGGTGTGCAGCACCACACCCAGCTAATTTTTGTGTTTTTAGTAGAGACAGGGTTTCACCATGTTGGCCAGGTTGGTCCTGAACTCCTGACCTCAGATGATCACCCCACTTCGGCCTCCCAAAGTGCTGGGATTACAGATGTGAGCCACTGCACCCAGCCAGATATTTCCTACTTAGTGTCAAGGAGTAGTTAAGAGTGGTGGAGATTGTGGTGAATTACCAATTGCTTGTTCTGATTTAAAAGACTGCTGATATTTAGGGAAGTCAGTTAATTGCGGGCCAATCAGAATTTTTAAGGGAAGGAGAGATTATGTAGAATTAGACCAAACAGCACAAATAACTCAAAAGCATCTGTTTATAATCGGGATCGAAAGAACCCTGTTGTGCTTTCCAGTTATGAATTAAAATCATTTAACTTAGTTCTCTCTGATATTAACCGAGATATTAATTCAGTTCTCATACCCTGACCTGGTGATAATATCTAGTTCTCCTAATACCAAAGCACAGCTCCCATCCTACAGTCTCCAAGAAAAATATAAAGATAAATATGCTTTCAAAACAGAATGTTGAAATTTGTACATAGACATATTTAACAATTATTTTCCCTTTGTTTCCCTGTCGGTTTCTTTGACAAAGGCCCACCCAGCTCAATGGACGTGCTGGGACAGCTATGGGCTGTCCTTGAGATGCTTCTGCTTCCTGTCACTTCCAACAACCTTTGCTTCCTTCTCACTCTAATTGAAAGCATCATTTTAGAAGGGAATGCAATTATGGCAGGAGTCATGAACTGCAGATAGCCCAGCATATACAGTATATATTTTCTAGATAAATACATCAGAAATTGGCCCGACGTGGTGGCTCATGCCTATAATCCCAGCATTGTGGAAGGCTGAGGCGGCTGGATCACGAGGTCAGGAATTTGAGAGCAGCCTGACCAACACGGTGAAACCCCATCTCTACTAAAAATACAAAAATTAACTGGGCGTGATGGCGCATGCCTGTAATCTCAGCTACTTGGGAGGCTGAGGCAGGAGAATCGCTGGAACCAGGGAGGCAGAGGTTGCAGTGAACTGAGATGGCACCACTGCACTCCAACCTGAGTGACAGAGCAAGACTCCAAAAAAAAAAAAGAATATATATATATATATATGGCTACTTTTATATATATATATATTTATTATTATACATTTTCAGAAAGTAGCAATATATATAGCGGCTTCTGCGCAGTGCCTTTACACTTTTTAATCTTGGGGTATATCTTCATAATGTTCGTGAAGTTTATGTTGAGTTATAGAATATGAGCTTATAATTAATCATATTAAAACTGGTATTATTTTTAGAAGTCACTGCCAAGTAAATATCGATCAAAATGAAAATAACTTTTTATCTGAAATTTTGATATGGATCGATGGATTATGTATCTGAAAGTGCTATCAAGTACCTGGCTAAGGAAGTGCTATGAAAATTCTCACCCATAAGAGGCTAACATTCTTGTGCTGTCTAGGAATACAATATATTTGTACTTCTAACGAAACCATATTTTATTTTTCCCCAGTGGTGATCATAAAATATCCTGCTCAGTTGAAGTGTAAGATTTCAGACATTTTGACATGTTTTTTTCTATTTCATGATGACTTTCTACTGTGTTAGGATACACCTATAGACTGTTGAAGAGAAAGAGCTTATTCAATATTACTTAAAACCAGGTCCATGTTAGAGTATTGCAGAAAACTTTTTTAAAAACATCCCTATATTTACTAGCAAATTATTGTAAGTTTTTGATAAACAAATATTATGACATGTTGTTGTTAAATGCAAAAACCTTTGCACTTCATAACCATGTAAATAGTTACGTAAAAATAAAAAATATTACTATACTATGGGATGTATCAGAAGCACTATTTTATTTGAGTTATTTTTTGTAGCATCACCTCTTTTAGTGATAGAAAGACAACTTTTGAGATGATGTCAGTACTGCAGATTAATTAACGAAGGAGCCCCAGTAGACCTGTAGCTTTATTTTTTTCTATAGAGAACTACATGTACGTAGACAAATACTATGTGCATTTGAATTGGAAGGGCAAGTATCCTACACCAGTTCTTTTTAGGATTTTGGTAGTCTTTCTTATCTTTCATTGTTAGGATCAATGAAAGCTCCTAAACAAAACAAACTAATGACAACTTAATGGGCTTGAAGTGGCTTTAATTCTGCACCATCTTCTGTAGTAGTGACTATTTCAGTGCTAACCTTGGGGAACTTGACAAAGCACCGTCTTCCAGGATGGCGCACTCAACTCACAAAAGCTATCAGTTTATATGCTCTCCTTTTCACAATAACCACATCTTGTAATTTGACCATATGTGTGCACAACCTTTTCTTGGAGAAACTGAACTTTTCCCATATGTTGGTTTTCCTCAGAAAGAAAAATCTTATGGGTCCCTATTAGGGAGGTAGCATTACTCAGCAAGTGTGGATTCTGGAACTCAAAAATGAGAAGGCAGCTTGCCAAGCAAACAGGATGTAGTTGATGGTGAAAAGCTTGTGTGGATGTGTATGAAGAAAGATGAATGGAATCGTCAATAAAAATGTTGCACCTGCAGCCTGGGAGGAGTAGGAGTGTGCAGCGAGGGCCTCAGCATCTGTGGTGGCCCAGTCTCTTGGTTGGTTATCAGAGCATGTGAGCCGGCCAGGCCTCTGTCCTGTCCTGGGTCCGGGATGTGCACACTCACTCCCTCAGCACTGAGGTTTCAGCAAAATGTAATGCCTCAGCCCCACACATTGCCCAAGAGAGCACTGGTCATTAAAGATCAGCTGGAGGCCAGAGGATCCCTTGAGGCCAGGAGTTGGAGAACAGCCTGGGTAACATGGCAAGACCCCCTCTCTAAAAAATATAAAAAATTAGCCAGGCATGGTGGCCTGTGTCTGTAGTCCCAGCTACTCCAGAGGCTGAGGTGGGAGGCTCAGTCGAGCCCAGGAAGTGGAGGCTGCAGTGAGCTATGATCCAGCCACTGTGCTACAGCCTTTAATTCAGAGAGAGAGAGAGAGAAGAGAGAGAGAGAGAGAGAGAGAGAGAGAGAGAGATACCACTGTTTATGCAAGATATACCGGTAAGGACAAAAGGTTAGGACCATTTCACCTTCCCTAAGATTTCCTTCCTAATTTCCTGTCTCCTAAAAAAAGGACTATCCTTCTAGCAAGGTAGAAAGGTAGTCAAGGGTACACTTCCTTGGCAGGTTACAAAATCTGTGTCCTGGAAAACTCACCTGGGCAAAGAGAACAGAAGAGGGTAGGTGAGTAGGAGTATTTATGGTAAAACCAAGTTTTCTTTTCTCTACCTTCAAACTGTGATTGAGAAATGCAGTAATTTTCCATACATTATTTTAAATGTTCATTGCACTCCAGCCTGGGTAACGAGTGAAACTCCGTCTCAAAAAAAAAAAAAAAAAAAAAAAAAAAAAAAAGAAATGTTGCCACTTTCATTGCAGAACTTCATCATTTTCACGAATAACTCATATTTTGGATGTGAAGAAATTGCCATCCAACCATAAGAAAGATTCCAATATTCAACTGTCAACTCTTCTGACTAGTCCTTTTTCAAGATCTCTACCCTCTCCTCCACAGATGACCCGGATCCCAAAAAGCGTTTTCCAGACATTCTGTCACCTGCGTATTCCTCTGTTAAGTGGCCTTACTGATCTATGAACTTTTTTGCTTCCTTAAGGCTGGAGAATTTCTTCCTCAACTCCACGCCCACCACTGCCCACCACCTCCTACCACGCGCTGGCACGAGTACCTCACGTGGATCACAGGACTCCCGCGGGACCTTCTGCGTGTTTCCCCTAGATCCTTTTACAAGTAGGTGCGTGCGCGGGCGGATACTCACCGGTCTCCCTCCACCCTCTCACCTCTCTCCCTTTGCTCAAGCTTGCAGCTCCTCTCATAGGCCGCCAGCTCTGCCGGACTAGGCCTGTGCAGACCCGCGCAGCCTTTAAGCCCTCTCCCCTCTCTTCTGCTCTTCCTTCTCTCTCCGTCTTCTCTCCCACTCTCTTCAGTCACCTCTATCTCTCCGGTCTCTCTTTTCTCCTCTCTTCTTTTCCCTTTCCTCTCTCTCCATTCTTCATCTCTCCCTTCTCTCTTACCCCGCTTCCCCTTTCTCTCTCTCTTACCCCATCCTTGTCTTCCCCCTTCTCTCACCTCTTTCTCTTTAGCTCTCCATTTCGCTTCACTCCCTGCCTGCCCCATTACCCGCCTTTCATTAAATGGATGCACAACACGCGCGCGCGTATATGCGCGCGCGTACACACACAAGCACACGTTCCCCTCTGCTTGGTCACTTTACCCCACCCTGGAAATCGAGGAACCAGAAGCCTGATGTGGTAGTAGGAGCCTTGAGGGCTGCGTCTGAGTTTCTGAATCCCTGCCAGACTCGGCGGGGTCGCCTTATCGTCCCTCATCCCAACTTACTGGCAGAACTCCACCCGCTCCCAGGCGCTGCGCTAGGCGTGGGCAGGACCGCGGCGAGCACTCCACGCCCCGCGCAGCCCTGCGCGCACGTGGGCGCCGCAGCAGCAGGTGCCGGGAAGCAGAGGCCGGGCCAGACCCGGGAGGCAGGGCCCTATCCTCGAGCGCTCGCCGGACTCCTCTCATGGCCCTTTCTCCTTTCCACGGCCTTTTGGGGCCACTCCAGTCTTCACAGATCAGCGTCTGCTGCTGACCACCCCCCACACTCCGCCATTAGATCTTCCTACTCCGGCTTCTTCGCCGCCACAGTCCCCAACCAGAGCCCCAGCTGCTGCGCGGGTGCAGGTGGCCGGGCTGGAGGCCTCCGTAGTCCCGGGTCCCGCGGGCTGGGCTGTGGTCTGCGCGGGCCGCGTCCGCAGATGCCACGGAAGGAGGGCGGGACGGAGCCGGGAAGGGGAGGAGGTGCCGTTGCGGGGCCCAGGGAGGGACTCCCCCCGCACCTCTGCGCTCCAGCCCTTTGCGGCGCTGCCTCGCGGTGGCTGTAATTTTGTATTTATTGATTAGCATGTTACAAGCCTGGGCTCTTCCGGTGCTGTTTCCCCGCAACTCGTGTCTCCCAGACTTTAACGCTCCGCACGGGCCTGCAGAGGAAGTGGCGTGGGGTGGGGGGTGACTGTGTGTGCGGTGGGGTGGTTTTAAACATCTCGGGGTCGGGAGTCAATTACAACTCGAGGTGGGGGGGTTCCATTGCAAGAAGCCCGCGTCTTTGCGGGAGCAATTTGGTGGGGGGAACTTGGCACTGGGCCTGGTGCTCCGCAGCGAAACTTTTACCGCCGCCTTTTCCTGGGGCGCGCCCCTGCCTTGTCTCCCACGCTGAGCGCGGAGTCTGCGGCGAAACATTCGCCCCGGGGAGGCAGGGCGAGAGGGCGCCCGGTTCCTTTACGCGGATGGAAAACGAGGGGTGGGAGTCAGACAGCCGGCAAGGTCTAACCTTTAAAAAGTGAAACACCAAACCCCACAGGGGATTTTCACACGATGGCCCCTCCCTCTTCCACGCCTTTCGTCCGGCTCGAGGATCCTGCTCGGGATTTGCGGCTACATCTGCATCCTCCTCCCGCGGCCCGGCGAGCCGAGCCGCCAGTACCAGCCGGGTCCTCACCCCCTTCCCGCCCCTCCCCCAGGTCCGCACGGCGGGGATGTCCTTGCCGCCGCCACCGCGGCCCCATTCCGCCGCGCACCAGCCCCGGGGCGCCGGCCGCGCGCAGCCTCCCTATCCCACCCGGGCTCCGGGCTGGGGGGAGGGTCTCGGAGCCCCAAGCCTTGACTAAGGCGCCCACTTGGTAACTCTGCTCTCTTCCGGCTCCTTCCTCCTCCCTCCCTTCCCCGCCCCCACTCCCGGCCACCCCAGCTCCCCTGCGCCGCCCTCCAGCCCGCCTCCCAGACGCCCACCCGCCCGCTCCTCTTTCCGCAAGATCGCAGAGGTGGCGCGCAGCCCGGCGAGCCGATGACGGACCCCTTCCTCCTGCCTTCAATGCCTCAGCGGAAGATCCCCAAGAGCTGGAGCGAGGAGCGCTGCCGCTGGACGTCCTCCCGGGGAGGCTGCTCCGACCTGCTGCGCGGCGCGTCTGAGACTGGGGACTGAGCCCTCCCCGCCGCCGCCGCCGCCGCTGCCGCTGCCCGCTCCGTCGCTGCCGTCGGTCTGGACTGGCCCCCCCACTCGCTGCGCCCGCTGCCAGGCCCCGGCTCGGGGCGTCCCTGGGCTCGCCCCGCGCCCGCCGCCTCCCGCGCGCCGCGTCCTACCGACCCCGCGGCGGCGACGATGCCCGGGAGGAGGGTCCTGGCGGCGGCGGCGCGGATGGTGGCGGCCGGCGCCCGGGTGTGATGCGAGCGTCACGGTGGGGATGCTGCTGGCTGCGCGGCGCTGAGGGCCAGCGAGAGCGAGAGCCCGCCCGGGGCGGAGGACGGACTCATCCGGATCTGGCTGCAGCGTGGGCTCGGAGCTCCCCCTTCCTCTCGGTCTCCCCCTCGGCCCCCTTGTATTTCGCTCTCGCTTGGCGTCTTTAACACCTCTCGACCCGTCCTCCCCCCGCCACTGGAAGTCTTCCCGTCTCTAAATGGAATTAGTGGAGCCCGGAGCCTCTGGTGTAACGCACAGACATGATCCATGGGCGCAGCGTGCTTCACAGTGAGTACCCTGCCCGCCGCGCCCGTGCGCTCCGGAGCCAGCCCTCCTGCCCGCCCCTTTCCCGCGGCCAAACGCGCAGGAGAAGCCTCTGCGCCGCGCTCCGGCGGACCCCGCAGTCCCGCGCGGGTCGGGGCCGACGTAAACTTTCTGTATTGCAGCATCGTGGACCCTGGCGCGGGGGCGGCGCGCGGTCAACCGTCGCCTGGTCCCAGAGCCTGCTGGGGTGAACGGGCTCTCCGTGCGCAGGAACCCCCCCGGGGGCTGAGAATAGCGCGCAGTTCGGGGATGGACACGTGCGTGAGGCAGAGACTGGCCCTGGCGAGGGCGCAGGTGGAAAGCGGGAGGGAGCGGGGATACCTAGTGAGGGTAGAGGAATCTTCTTCTTCCCGGGGCTCCCGGGGCTCGGGGACCCCTGGTCGAACGCAGTCCTGGAGGTAGCGGGAGACGCACCTGAAGGCAGCGCAGAGGGAAGGGCGAGGGTCAGCGTCCACCCCTTTCCGCCCAGGATACCGCTAGCGTCGCTCTCTGGGTGTGTGGTAACGCGGGCAGTGTCGAGGTGGGAAGGAATGAGAGGAAAATAGTATGACGAGTCATCGAGTAAAAGGCAGCATAAGAAACTGTCTGGTGGAAATTTGACATTACTAAGCAAAGATGAGAGTGTGGACCGCGGGCCACGCAGTTAAGAGAGGGCTTTGCTGATTAGTTAAACACAGTACATGGTCCATAAGGCGATTCCAGCAAAACAGGAAGAGCAGAGTAAACAAATACACATCCTGATGCTGAAGGATGTGTACCTGTGTGTTCTGGGCGTGAGCAGAATCATGACAAATTAAATTTTTTTTTCCCGTGGAAACACAATAACCACAGCAGCCAGTGGCTTAATCTGAAATGCAAATGACCTGGCTAGAGCATAAAGTAATACACAGTTGATAATTTTAAAAATATTAACACTTAGATACCTTTCTTAGAATCATGTTTAAGTATAAATGTATAAGCCTCTATGGTGAGCTTTAATTGAGGAAATATTTGTGAATTATGCTCTCCTCTCCATTTCATTTTAAGTGATAGTATGAAAGCGGACCTTTTATGTCACTGGACAACAAAATGAATAAGAAAAATAAAATAGAAGAAAAATTAAATTATGAAGACTACAATACTTAATATTTTGCTAGTTCTTCATCTTGTAAAAATGTTGATTAGATCAAGAATATGGAAGTAAAACAAGTTTAGATTATAATGGCACTGCAGTTTTACTCTTAAGTTACAGATCAGAGTCTCTTTGACACTGGAAACCTGACTCGGTATAATGCTTTTGGAAATCACCTCTCTCAAATTAATAGTCTATCTCTATAGATTGATTTGGTATTAAATCAAAGTTAAGGTTAGGAGAGATTAATTTCACAGCTTAGAAAGCGCTGAGGACTGAGGACGGGGTTACTTAGAGGTTCAGAACGTTTTTGTAGGCAACAGTCCAATAATGCTGCTTAATGCCCACAATCCCCATTAATCTGCTTCTTGCTTGCTCCCCTCCCCCACAGCCTGTAGGATTTGTCTAAGTATTTATTTTCTAAAACACAGCCACACTGCAGTGTGTCAGGAACAGTCATGGAGCCTTTCTCATTGTTTGCCTCTCCTTTTCCTCGTTTTTGCCTTCTGGCCCCTTTCTTCCTTCAGAGATGCTAGCAGAGCCATTCCCTAAGGGTAGTTTAGATACAGTGGGACTCCTGAAGTCCCATTGTAATGTGTGTGACAAGAGTAAATTGTCATGTTACTTTTAGAGTGAAGGGTGTATTTGCCTTAGGAATTTGGGTCTCATCCCTTCTTAACTTGTGTTACTTTTTAAGGGAATCCCAAGGTTTCCTGACTTGTACATTTCAAATCAGTTTATGCAAGTTCTGAATCAACTTCTAACAGTTAACAATGATACAATTAATCTGCTGATAGAATTTTATCTCGAAATTGTGTTATGTTTTTATGGAATTTGATCATTTCTGTATATTTTATCTCTAATTTTTCTTTTCTGTTTCAGTTGTAGCAAGTTTAATCATTCTCCATTTGTCTGGGGCAACCAAGAAAGGAACAGGTGTGTCTACTTAAAAAAATGCTATTGGAAGACCTCGAATTATTTTGTGTTTTCCTATTTTCCTCCTACATTTAATATTCCAGAATATCTGAACCTGTTATAATGTGTATAATTGATTGGTTTGGCTAAAACAACATTTAAAAATTAATCTACTAATGGATATTATAAGAATGTCCTCTTTATTTTTAGTATTGTAGAAAATTGGATGACGGTTCTTTTTAAAATATTTTTCTTGTATTTAACAGAAAAGCAAACCACCTCAGAAACACAGAAGTCAATGCAGTGTGGAACCTGGACAAAGCATGCAGAGGGAGGTATCTTTACCTCTCCCAACTATCCCAGCAAGTACCCCCCTGACCGAGAATGCATCTACATCATAGAAGGTAAGTGGAGAGAGTGCCAGAGTTAAGAGAACACCAAGCCCAAACCTGCCCATCTCTATGCTTTGGATGAAGAATATGCATATAGACGTCACAAAATTGATTTGGAGATCATGCGCAAAAATACCTCTGAGTGAGTCAAATAACTGTAAAATTTGGAATGAAGCTAATTATTGAAATTTTAGTAATGAGTTATGAACAAGCAAAGTCTGTGAAATAAAAACAAATGAACAACTTAAGAGTTTATTTTGCAGCTAATTTAATTGATGTAGAGTTCTAATGCAGTAGAATGGATGCATGGTTGGCACAGTGTTACAGTTTGAGAAACCAGTAAAATTTTTAGTTCAACAATTATTAGAATAACCTGTATGTTACTTTTTCTTTAATATTATAAAGTATGAAAATCATATTAATGTCAAAGATGAATCTATAATTACATTTTCTAAACAGCAGTCTGAAGGATAGTTACCTTATTTGTGTTAAAAAGTGACATCTCATTTTAAAGTCAAGGTCAGGATTGTAAATTATGACACTTTCTTTCATAACTTTTTTCCAACATGAAAGATAAATGGTGTTAAAAAGAGACGTCTCTTTGAACATTTCCCATTTACACTGACCTTGTAAACACCTCTCTTATTTTATTTTTTTGAGACAGAGTCACTTTCTGTCACCCAGGCTGCAGTGCAGTGGCATGATTTCGGCTCACTGCAACCTCTGCCTCCTGAGTTCCAGCAGTTCTCCTGCCTCAGCCTCTCAAGTAGCTGGGATTGCAGGTGCACACCACCACGCCCAGCTAATTTTTGTATTTTTGAAAGAGATGGGTTTTTGCCTTGTTAGCCAGGCTGGTCTGGAACTCCTGACCTCAAGTGATCCACTCGCCTTGGCCTCCGAAAGTGCTGGGATTACAGATGTGAACCATGGCGCCAGGCCAACACCTCTTCCTTAAGTACAAATTTTAAAATGTGGAAGCATGTCATCTGGTGATGGGAGTTTTCGGTATTTTAACTGTTAATACCTAATGGGCTAAAACTTGGAAGCACCTACCACGCCGCCCCCCCGCCCACACACATACATGCACAGGCAAAACTATCTTAATGAAAAAGATATATGCATTTTCTACTACATACAAATCAGGGACACATTTATTTGATAGATTTTTCAAAGAAGCAGCAGGCTTTCTGTTTACCTAATTTTAAGAATTTCTATTTAGAAATGATTATTTTTGGTAATTATTGGCCCATAGATCTTCCCCCACCCGCTTTGTACTTGAAGTTGGACTTTCAGCAAAGATAAATCACACTGTAAGAAGGTAAAACAATAAATAAGCTATGCTATTAAAAGGATAACTCGGAAACCTAAGGTCTTGAAGTGCAAATTCCTTGTATGACTGACAGAAAAGGAACTTGCTACTCGCCTCACAGGACTTGCCAGGATGCTCTGGGGACTATGCCCCTTTCCCTAAACAATCTAAAGGGCCCCAGGAGTAGCACAGAGTCGTTGGAACAAGGAAGCCAAAGAGAAGAATACAGGGAAGAAGAGATGCTCACCTTCTCTTTTGAAGAACGTCCAGGAAGGCATCATTCTCTGCATGGAGTAGCATGTGTGAAAGTTCAGAGAAATGCTGTGGTCAGAGACCTGCATGGAGTATCCTAGGGCTTCTGCAGAATCTGAGGAAAAGACAGTGGGAGGCTGAAGAGGGAGGTAGTCTCAGACAAAGGGGTAGCTGGTATTCCTTCTGCGCCTGCTGGATGAAGTCTTAGACATTACGCTATAGACAATGAGGTGCCATTGAAGTAATTTAAGTAGACGAATAATGTGTGATTTTGATGAAGAAGTAACTGAAGGAAAAGAAGATAAACTAAGAAAGAATTGCAAAAGTCCAAGTAAGTCATAGTAAATACTTACACTAAAGAAGCGGCATCGGTGATGGAGTAAGTGAAAGAACTGAGAGGTATTTAATAAACTGGATCACAAGTGGCTGGATCAGCGAGTCAGAGAATAGGGTATCCCAGCACTGTTCTAATGCTTGTTGCTTGATGACTTGTTAGATGGAATTGCCATCACAGAAAAGAAATACAGATGGAAAAAAGTGTTTTAAAGGAAAAATAACGTGTTTAGTTTGTGTTTATGGAGATGTTCCATATAAAGATTAGATATATGTAGCTCTAGCTGAGTGGAGAGATAGATGTGGTCTGAAAGTGTATATGTATAGGTCATAGAGATTGGTGTTGAGGTTGTTAGTATGGATAAAAAGATCCAAAGAGAGTATTTGGAGCACTGTTTTTCAACTCTTTTAAAAAAGTGCAGATGCCTGTCCCTTTCCTCAGGAATTCTGATTTAATTGGCCTTAGACAGAGCCCCAGGCATCATTATATTGTAGTATCATTCCATTGGAATGCCTGTGGCAACCTGGTGTCCTGGCCTAAAATGAGAGAAAATAAGATGTAGAATAGATTTCTGGAAAATAACGTGTAAGAGATGGACAGAGCATGGGGAAAAGGTAATGGACTGAGTAGGAGAAGCCAGAGAATCAGGCAGGAGAGTCAGGTGTAGGATGCCACAGCAGCCAGAGTGCATGAGGGCTCGAGAAGCGGGGAGTAGTCAAAGTGCTAGTTGCAGCAATAAAAGTAAGTGAAAAACAGAAATTCACCTGTTACATGGAGCAATTAAGAGTTTGTTAGTAACTGATGAGCACTTCCATTGGCATAGCAGAAGTGGGTGTTTTTTCCTCTTTTAAACGGGCAGATTGCACATATTTAATTCTAAAATGAATAAGAACGGTAAATTGAAAATGGAAGAGAAAGAGGGATACGTAATTGGTCAGATTTCCAGAGGTGTGACGGAGATGAAGAATGCAGGTGAGGTCTTGGTCATGATAGAGGATCCCTTTATGAATGTCAGGTGATCTAAAAATTCCCTCAGAATGGAAGAAATATTCTCTACATATGTGTACAATCCAGGTTCAAGTGCCCATAGTTTGCAGTGCATCTGAAGATTCTCAAAGTGGTTCAGACCTCTCATGAACTAACCTGTGTTAGATCAAATGTAACTTACAGAAATATTAAAAGGAAATGCATCTGTGAAGAAAATTCTTGAAGGTGAAGCAAATTGAGGTTGAAAGAGTTAGACCTAAATAGCTTCAAATGGTTTCTGTGTGCCATAATCACTCATTTTTTAATTGACCACAAGAATTATATGGCAAACTTAGTTTTAAAAAGTTATTTCACAGCCGGATGCAGTGTCTCACACCTGTAATCCCAGCACTTTGGGAGGCCAAGGTGGGTGGATCACAAGGTCAAGAGATCGAGACCATCTTGGCCAACATGGTGAAACCCCGTCTCTACTAAAAAATACAAAAATTAGCTGGGGGTGGTGGCGCGTGCCTTTAGTCCCAGCTACTCAGGAGGCTGAGGCAGGAGAATCACTTGAACCTGGGAGGTGGAGGTTGCAGTGAGCTGAGATTGTGCCACTGCAGTCCAGCCTGGCGACAGATAGAGATTCTGTCTCAAAAAGTGTTTTCTGAGGAACATTGAGAGGTTAACTCATCCACAGAACTTATGTAATAATAAGAGTGAAGGTTTGGATAAGTGAATTCATGTTAGATGGCCATTATTTCTTAGTAGGGGAAATTGGTGAGCTCATGTTCACAGACGACAGAGTTCAAAGTCAAGTAGCTAAGGACTGTCCTCATGGCGCTGTCATTCCCTAGCCATACATTATTCACATCTAAAATAGTTATCCTGTAATCTGAAATAATTTATTTCCTCATAAAACTTGTCATAATGGCAATTGTTAAGTAAACAGGTAGATACATGCTATAGGATGGTAATGTATGCAAGTGATATATTTAGTACTAATATGTAAATGGGTCCAAGTCCTTCAGAATTTGCCTTTTTGTTATAAGGCTAATACTTTAAGCATAAAACATAATTATTTCTTTGGGCACTTTCAAATTTAAAAAAAAAGTCATCGAAAGTCCCTCAAATCTGTCATTATTGTTGTTACTGTATTTGTTGACCTTTTTGATATACGTTAGTGATGGATAAAATATTTTTCTTGCATGAGCTATAAATGTCAATTTTCAATGTATAAGTCAGAAATGTTTTTCAGAAATTAAAAATTATCCATAAAATAATTCATCTTAAAAACGAATTGACCTTTAATCTGTTGATCTTTAATTTTATACCTGGGGAGCATCAGAGTTACATTTTATTCTGTAAATCTCCAATTTACAAATTACCACATATCTCAATATTACGTAAATTTTTGAAAACCATGCATCCACGGGTTTACTTTTCAGGTCATCACGGATAATGTTCAATGTATATTTAAGAAGCAGTGGGGTGTGGACAGCCACCATTCAGCATGGTTGCTGACCATATAGAGAGCAGGCATGGCTGTGCTGAGCCTGAACTTTCAAGTGTCTAGAGGGGTTAGTGCCTGAAAATGGCCAAGGAGCAGGGAAGTGCTCAGAGGGCTTCAGGCAACAGCTGTGTATTAACCAGGATACAGATATGCTGATATTTCAACAAACTTTATGGCCATTCTGGAGTATCCTGGCTGAATGTAAGTATGAGATGCCAGAATTTTGGACTGTTTTGGACATATCAAGGGAAGAATGAAAGAACATTAGCAAATGCATTCATGTGGTGGTCTATAGAGTTGCCAGCCCTATAAAGCTTTCCCCGATTCTTTAGAGAGCTGTAAAAACATTGATGAAGATAAGCTCATTTATAATTCACTCAAAAAGACTTTTTATATGGAAATTTTCAATGACAAGTACTATGCTAAGTGCTGAGAAAGGAGGTGAGTGAAATATGGTTCTGGTCTTTCAAGACAGATTTAGAAAGGAGGCTTCTTTAAAGCAAGTCGTTCCTGTGTAAAGAGAAGGTAACAGTGAGTATGTAGATATTCAAGAAAGTAAGAAAATCCATGAAAGTCTGAAAGAGCATACTTTCTTAGAATGCAAGACATGTTTGAAATGGTCTGAGTTTGGGATGTCTTTGAGGGAATAGGGCCTTGGAAGCAGGATATTCTTAATGGGTCACCATGTGTGTTGAATGCATTGATCATGGGTCAGCTGCTGAGGTTTAAACCTCAGAGTGATGTGATCAGGTTTGTGGTCTAGAAAAATTACTCTTAATACCCTTGTACCTGCGCTTGGATCTAATCTAGACACATGACTGGGACTACTTGAATGATTGTATTTAATATAACTCTATGCCAAACAATTCTCAAGTGATTTGTGACTGCAAACCTGTGTACTCCTGGAAATAGGAGAAAAGAGACAGGAAAATGTCCCTCAATCTTGTAACCCCAAGTTAACAGCCTTTCATAAAAGTACTGTGCTTTGTTAGTCCTGCGCAAAACATTGAAATGGTCATCTTGTGTCAGAATAATATTTTGTGGAACATCATCGGTTTTAAGGTTCACTCCTTAAACATTTTTATGAAAATTGTATCCCAAGAAGAGTATCAATGCTTTTTTTGTATTTCAATGCATATCATCCATAAAGTTTGAGAGAAAATGAACAGATAATATCTGAAATAGAATCAGAAATATTAACCTGATGATTTAAGAAATGGCCTCCCCGACACAATCTTTCTTCTTTACAGCCGCTCCAAGACAGTGCATTGAACTTTACTTTGATGAAAAGTACTCTATTGAACCCTCTTGGGAGTGCAAATTTGATCATATTGAAGTTCGAGATGGACCTTTTGGCTTTTCTCCAATAATTGGACGTTTCTGTGGACAACAAAATCCACCTGTAATAAAATCCAGTGGAAGATTTCTATGGATTAAATTTTTTGCTGATGGAGAGCTGGAATCCGTGGGATTTTCAGCTCGATACAATTTCACACCTGGTAAGTAAGGACTTTTTTTAAACAATCTGTTTCTTTCTTTTCCTCGCTTTTCTATCTTCATAGTACAAAGTCATTTGTAAGACAACATGATAATTTTTCAGAGAATTTTCAAGTTCTATTTAAAACCAAACCTACTTTTTATTTTCACTACATAAATTCTGAAAGGAAAAGATGTCCTCCTTAAAACAGCCTATACTAGAGGTAAAGAGTAGTGACTCAGGGCTCTAAATGGGCATCAGCAACACCACCAATGGACTTCTGTAATGATGGAATGTGTAATTGGAGAGACCGTCTGTGATAAGGAAACTAATTACTCATAGGGACTCAATAAACTTGAAAAGGCAATTGTAGTATTATAAAATGTATCTTCCAAAATTATCTTTGGGGAACTTGAATTAGAAGTTCATTTGTTCTGAAAATTATCATGTTTCAATCAAATAGATCCTACTACCAAGTAGTCTAATCTGTTTTCAGAAATGCAAATTCTTAAGAATTTTGATGAAAGGAAAACTGAGACCTGTAGCAGTCAAATACTCATTTGCAAGTTCTAGCAGATACTGTGTGTGATAATCAGTTCATGCAATCTATCTCAATTTTCCTTTTAACTTGCTAGCATTAAAAAAGGGTCTGTGATGTTGACTGGCTCACTTGAGTAAGAGTTATCATTCATTATCATAAAATTGGTTATCACATTTGTTTACACTGCAAGAGCATCACATGCATTAATTTAAATGGAAAAATGATTCAAATTACGTAAAGCCCATTTTTATATAGTTAGATTTTTTTCAGTTCATATGTATTGTTTTATTTAAGTTATAATAGGCAATAGGAGGATTTGAAATATATGTAAACTTTCTTGAAGTTGCTCTTCCATGTTAAAGAAGTAACATCTACACAGGGCTTTGATACTCCGTTAAAAAACTAAAATTTAAAACATTATTAATATAAGGTTAATGATGGCTTTCATTATGACATTATGGTGTATGTTAAATCAAGTATTAACTGTGGCATATATATTAGCTTTGAGCATTAGGAATGTTTTTAATAATATCACTAAAGGACTGTGGTTTTAATTATGCTTTGCTAATAATGGATTACTCACAGAAATCATGGGTATTTTATATGCTACAGTTGAACTAATTTGAAGCATTCCCAAAAGCTATAAATGTTAGCTTACTTTATCTGCCAGATGATTAGTGCTAGAGTTGTAAAAGGAAAGGTATGTAATCGTTTCTTAACTGATAATTGTGAATATAACCTATACCGAGAGGCAGTGACGTATGGCATGGTCTAAATTTCATAAGTTATGTTTTCATTCTGAGTTTGGTGGTCATGAAAATAACGTCTTGGATTTGAAATTGTGGTTTCACAATGAATATAGTGTCAACTGTCATGCTTTATCAACATAAGCAATGCTATCCATGTTTCTGGCTCTATTTGAGATGACTAAATGGTAGCACTCAATCTGTTCTTCTAGGTTTTAAAAAGCCTTTTTGCTCCCTGGGTTTTTTTTTTCTTTGCTTTTTGTTTCTTTAGAGCCACCATACTACATTTATAGAAGGAGATTTTATTGCTGTGAACGACTGAATCTGAATGGAACTCTAGGAGATTTTTCCATGAAGTAGGACAGGTTAAGGATGGGCTGAGGTTTCTGTTTTCACTCAGATCAACTACAACAAAACTTCTGAGGAAACCTACATTTGGCATAAGAGGGAAAAGTGGTACCGTAAAAAGGAGACTTGGAAAACTTACATGACAGCAGAAGTTGACATTGTGTGGCCCAAGGCCATTTGAGATGACATAAATCCAAGTGACATAACTGTCTACGATTCTTTAGAAAGAGGCAGAGTTAAGGAAGCCAGTACTTATTGAAATAAGAAGCGGGAAGGGATTAGTAATAATTTAGACAGCATCGAGAGAATCTGAGGCCAGGCAGGCTTTAGTTGTCATTTTGGCTTAATTTTTATTTAGTAGTGTGCTTCAACTCATGACCTAGGGAAATTGAAGGAGGAAGAATTTCTCAAGTCATTTTAATGATTTATGTTATAAAGCATTGCGAGAATTGCCAGGGCTCCCCAGTGGACTCACATTGGAGATGAAATTCTGCCTACCAAGTCACCTTAGATAGAGAGATGTTGGGTCTCCTGGATAGCTGCAAGGAACACTGCCTTTGAAACCAGATCTGACTTCCATTCTGGCTTTGCTTTTCTTTGCATGATGTAAACTTTGAACATAGTCATTTGTATTCTATCCCTCAATATTTTAAATTATAAAATAAAACTAATATCGAGCATGTCACAGAATTGTTTGAAAGACGATTAACCAATGCATATTTATGAATCTTTTGAGTGTCTGTCAGATCTCAACTATCAATTGCTGTTGTTTTTATTAGTTTGATCATGTGCTCTTTAAAGACAAAGCATGCTTGATATAGGTTATTGGGAAAACAAGTGTCTCAGACTTAAAAACAATTCCCTGAAATTTTTAGGTGAGTGCACAAAATTCATACTTAGGCCTTGTGACTATTTTTTTTTAAGTTTAGGAGATTTAGTTAGTTTAGATGGGCCCAGACTTCCAAGTGGGGATTATAGTTACTTCTAATGGCAGTCATAGAATATATCAAGGCAGAAAAAGCAGCAGAAAGGCCAGGTGGTCTCTATTATTTTAATGAATTTATCACAATCTGGAATCTAGATGTATTCTCTCACAGTCTCAGAAACTGACAGTCTCAGAAACTTTAGTCAACACATTGAGAGTTTACCCATCTCTTAGAAATGAATCACATTTGCCAAGCTAACAGGAATGACTACACATATATATGTAATATTTATACATACATACATATAGTAAATACACATATACACTTTCTGTAAGAATTCTTAGAATTACACAGCCCATTTCTTCCTGCAAGCAAACATACATGGATGGGCAGATTATGATCAGAACATTGCACAGTGAGTATGGAATCCAGATGTTGAAGATTAGAGGCATAATATGCATATTTCACAAATATTGAGCCAACATTTTGGTGATTAATCTTCCTAACACAGATTGTTTCTTCCAATGGTGCTTTAGCCCTCACGCTGCCATGGATTCCAGTGTCCAGTCTCCCGGTTCCATCTTGCCTGACTCAGACTAATTGGTATAGACTCTTATCTCCAACATTTTTTCTACTTCCTTGTATCTGAGTCTCTAACTTTGTTTTCTACTGAACTTAAAATAATACCCTTTCAATCTGAAGCTCTTGCTGTTCCCAATAGCTGTGCTTCTGAATGCCCTTTGGTACATGGGAAGAGACCAACTGGAGGTCCTGCAGGGATTTGGAGGGTATGGAGGCAGAGTAAGAGAGGATACCACAGAAACAGGCTTAAAGGAGGCCCTTCTTTTTCTCCTGGCACATTTTTATGAATCCTCACTTTTTGGTTTGCTGACGGTTATTTTTAGAGACTGTGTCATTACCCAGGTCCACAGTGCAGTGATGAATCACCTAGGATTATAGACTAGCATGCATAACGAGGATTGTGAGATTGAGCGATAGTCAAGGAGAAATCAGCTGGTTCAAATCCTGGAGTCTGCAAAGGACAAGAGTGAGGCTTAAAGAAGGGCTAGCAGGTGCAGAGCCTTGTGAGCACCTCATGGACAATGCCCTGAACGGCTCTCTTCTTTCTGTGTAGTGAACTCTCCTCTGCAATATGCCATCGCAGTTCAGAAAGAGAAATAAGTGCAGAATTACTGAGAATGTTAAAACTTATACCACAGAATATTTGATAACTCAGAAAATTTAATAAAAAACAGAAGATATATCAAAAGTGTTTATTGTATTAGAATTATATTGTTTTCTCACTTAAAAAGAGTCTTTAGACAAGTTTTAAATCACATTTGGTAAAGAAAATCAAATGACTAGAAAATATGTTGTGATACAAGGAATTTGAAATGGTAACGGTGACCTCAGGTAAGGGATAGCAGGAAGAGGGGAACGAGGAGGAATTTACGGGCCAAGATGGAGTAAAAATTGACTCAACATTATTGATAATGCTTTAGTTTTTGAAAATAATAAGATAGTTTGAAAATAATAAGGTTATTTTTATAGATAAATTATATAAGATCAAAAAAATAGAAAAGACTATACTTGATAATTTTTAATGAATTTTTAGAAGAGGGAATACCATTTTCCATATTTCACAGACTTTTTTACTCAAACTAAGAATGCCTTTTGAGCAGAATATAACACTTCCCTGCAGCCAACTGCCTTCTTGCATAAATTTTCTTTCCACTTGAAAATATAAGGAAGAAAATGTAACAGTATCTACTGTATTCCTCATTCTACTGGTATGACCCCACTGCCATTCAGATGCTCTGCTCCTGGCGAAGGTCACCCTTCCAGTCTCTTTAATGACAGGTATCTTTTGTTGGTCTTATAGTTTACTTCCTAGTGGGGAGATTTTCTGTTATTTACAGACATAGAATGGATGTTTATGAAATTTTCCTTTTTTGATGATAGTTTTCCTGTACTAGTTTTAAGGAACAAAGTTACTCACATCCCACTGGAGAAAATGAACTTAAGAAATATACCTCAAAGTACCAAATAAGTGAGGGTTGAGTTAGACATTGACATTGAAGTGAGTGGAGTCATTAAATATATCGAAAGTATTATGATGCTTTGTACTTAAATAGCACCTTTCATCTGGGGAGCTCAAAGTGTTTTAGGAACTCTCTGCCCAACTCCTAGCCGCCTCTCAAGCTGCATGCTTGACGGACTTCAAAGGCGAAGGGAAGAATACACTGCAGTGCCATGATTTAAATGGAGTCTTTTAAAAGGATTTCTATGCATATTAAATGAAATATATTATTACAATAAAATATTGTCATGGATTTAATGTTATTTCAAATATTCAGTGCAGTGTTTTTCCTCTTTGGATCAGAAATGTGAATGTATATGTGTTAACCATTTTAAAGTTTCTAAAGTTTCATAGATAATCAGAGTTCTGATAGGTGCTCTGGTAAGAAAGAAAACAAAATAGATTTTTTTTTAAACAACTAAAGTTTCATTTGAATTTTGCACTGAAATACGAAATAATATAAATTTTTAAAGGCTAAGATTAAAATCAGGACTTTTTTTTTTTTTTTGAGACAAAGTCTTACTGTGTCGCTCGGGCTGGAGTGCAGTGGTGCTATTTCTGCCTCTTGGGTTTAAGTGATTCTTGTGCCTCAGCCTCCCGAGTAGCTGAAATTACAGGTGTGCGCCTCCATGCCTGGCTAATTTTTGTATTTTTAATAGGGATGGGATTTCACAGCGTTGGTCAGGCTAGTCTTGAACTCCTGACCTCAAGTGATCCATCCACAGCCTTCCAACTGCTAGGATTACAGGCGTGAGCCACCATATCTGGCTAAAAGAAGAACTTTGATTGTGTTTTTTTCACATAAAAATAAAAGATCGAGCAAACTTAGGTCAGTATGTGTTGTCTTTTTAACTATGACTTGCGGCAAAAGTCCTCGTGGTTTTGCCTTTACCTTTACCTTTAATGGCAAAACTACAGTTACTTTTGCACCAAGCTAAAATTGCACTTACACTGCTGACTCAAAATATTCTCGTTTCAGCCCTAGAAGGGGCTCTTAAATGGAAAAGGTTAAAAGTAAAATTACATTTATTCTTGAGGCACATTTTTCAAGAAATGAATTTAAAAACTTAAGAATCACAGAGAATCAGAGTACTAAGAAAATTACCAATGTGTGGCCAGGCGCAGTGGCTCATGCCTGTAATCCCAGCGCTTTGGGAGGCTGAGGCGGGTGGATCACCTGAGGTCTGGAGTTTGAGACCAGCCTGGCCAACATGGTGAAATCCTGTCTCTAAAAAAAAAAAAAAAAATTAGAATTACTTGAACCTGGGAGGTAGAGGTTGCAGTGAGCTGAGATCATGCCACTGCACTCCAGCCTGGGCAACAGAGCGAGACACTATCAAAAAAAAAAAAAAACAAACAAAAAGGAAGGAAAGAAAGAAAAATTATCAATGTACTGATATGTTTGAATAAACAGGATATTCATGTGAAGATATTCAAGTGAGAGATATTCATCTCTCACTTTTCCAGTCAGCTCATAACTTGGCTGATTTTATCTGTATAATAGTGGGCTCAGGAGGAGGGATGAGGAATGAAGGGAGAGACAGAAATCTTGTTTGGTCTAGGTGGGTGTTCAGGAGAAAAGCTGAGAGTGGGAGAGAAAATTTCCAGGATTAGCTCCCATCTGTGCAGAGAATATTGAAAGCAGTGGCAAAGGAAAAGGAAGATTTTTAAGAAGTTTCCCATACAGAAAGATTGTCTTCCGGCCTGCGTGGTGGCTCATGCCTGTAATCCCAGCACTTTGAGAGGCTGAGGCGGGTGGATCACAAGGTCAGGAGATTGAGATCATCATGGCTAACATGGTGAAACCCCATCTCTACTAAAAGTACAGAAGATTAGCCGGGCATAGTGGTGTGTACCTGAAGTCCCAGCTACTCAGGAGGCTGAGGCAGGAGAATCACTTGAACCTGGGATGCAGAAGTTGCAGTGAGGCGAAATCATACCACTGGACTCCAGCCTGGGCAACAGAGCAAGACTCCATCTCAAAACAAAATAAAATAAAGAAAAAAATAAAAAGTGTCTTCCTCATCTTGCTTCCTGGAGAGGGGGACACGAGTGCTTAGTTGTGTTTATGTTTATTTATTGGCCACTCATGGGGCTATGTTTTAAATAGAGTTCATCTGAGATTGGACCACATGGGGTCCAAGATATATTTACATTATTGATTATATTTTCCTTAGATTAGAAAGATCTTGGAATTTATTTACTCCAACCTTTCTGCTTAGAGATTGAGAAACCAGAGGGCTAGAGAAAATGTGTGACCTGAGTTGATGTAATCTGTAAATATTAAATTACTGCTTGTGTATCAGTTATACAAGCACGGTGCTGATACACCTTCTATAAAGTGTTGAGATTATAACTTTAATTACATCACATATTGCAAGTAATTTTAGTACAGTTATATTAAGAAATTTAATTAAGGGATAATACTATATCACCTGCATTTCACCATTATGGTGTATGAATTTAAAATTCAACTTTTCATTGTTGTTTGAAACATTTTTCGACTCACAGTGTCCAAAGAAACAATGGTTTTTCTTCTGTTTCTCTACCACTGTTATAAAATTCTGCCTTCTCAACCCATCTGAGCCTGAAGTACATGATTCATTTCCTTTTCTTCTCAAATACCTATTATTACTGACATAGTCTTCTGTGTGTACCATGCTCTCATTAGTTGAAACTTGTGGCTCACACGTTAAATACTCAAAGGGAAAACTTTAGCTTATTTCTCCTAGATCTGCCACGAATTTTCCTGCTCACTAACACACAGGTCTCTTTGGCGCGTTCCTGTGATGCCAATTCCTTTTGCTTACCTCTCACACCATCCCTCTATCCAGGGCTGCTGATCCCAGCAGTACACAAGAAAGACACTTAGTTGAGGGAGAGAAATGAGTTCATCTCATGCACATTCAGTCTCCCCAGAGCAGGGATCCATTCATAAGTGGGACTGTAGACTAATGTACAAAAAGTTGTTTTATGCACTGGTAGAGGCCTTGACTGGGTCAGTCGTGAGATTACCTCTGTGTCAAATCCCATCATCAAATAACCAGCACCCACGTCCATCACTAAATTTCCGGAAGAGAAATTATGTCATTTGACAAGAGAAAAACTCAAGAAACCTGACAAAAACAAAACAAAGAAGTAATTCATGTACTCCATCTCCATTTTTACCTCTCGTGTGTCTGAATGTCTTTAGTTACCATGCATCTAGATAAAATCTCCTGAAATCTCTAATATTTAACTCATTGTTACATATGCAAGACATATACTTTCAAATTACTAACACCTTGTTTATTTTTCCTAAGAAAATATTATTAAGTCTATTTATTCTTTTAAATGTTTCCTTTCATAACAATTTGCAGACAATTTGAGGCTTTTTATTTAATTATTTGAAAACTAGAATCAAGGAACCATAAACAGCCCATAATGTTTGTCTTGATCAAAACATTTTTCCTACTATACGCTAGAATTTGTATGCTATTACAACTACTGAAGTATAACTCTTGTTAATATTCTTAAAGTGAATGCACAGAAGACCTTGATTTCTACTAGGGTATATTAGCCACTTACATTTATTTAATAACTGTTTATTGATCCAATATGCTAACACTGTAGAAATATAGTATCAACAAGATCCTAGCTTTCATACAGTGAGTTCATAGTCTGTTACAAACTAAAAGTCATGTGTAGTAGACAGATAATGTGCCTATCCCCCAAGATGTCTATGTTCTAATTGCTGGAATCTGTGAATATGTCAGGTTCTATGGCAAAGAGACGTGAAGGTGGAAGACTGTAATAATGTTAATCAGCTGGCTGTAACAGAGGGAGATCATCTTGGATTATCTGGGAGGGGCCAATGTAATCATAAGGGCAGAAGGGTCAGGGTTGGGTGATATGATGTAAGAAAGACTGTAGCTGCCATTGTGGGCTTTGAAGATGGACGAAGTGGCAGCAAACTAAGGAATGTGGACAGCTTCTAGAACTGAACAGGCCGGGCATAACTTGTCCCCTAGAACTTCCAAAAAGAGAAGCACAGCCCTGCAAATGCCTTGATTTTTAGTCCAGTGCGACCCATTCAGATTTCTGACATGAGAACCTGAGATAATAAATTCCTGTTGTTTATTAAGGTTCTAAATTGTGGTAATTTGTTAAAGCAGCAAATAAGAAACAAATGCTGATTTTATTTCCTAAAAGGAAGTGCTACTGTAAAAAAAAAAAAAAAAATTAAAAAAAAAACACCTTAAAACTTGGAAATAGTTTTGGAATTAGGCAGTTGGCAAAAGCTGGAAGAATTTGGAGAAGCATCTTAGAAAAAAGTCTATATTTCCTTAAACCTACTGTTAGTAGAAATATGAATGTTACTGACTCTGGAAGCAAGGGCACAGAAGGAAGAGAGAAGCATGGTAGAGAAAACATGCATGTCGTAAAGAATACCTGAATCTTCATAAACAGACTATTTGTGGAAGTATAACTTTTATAGGTGCTGATGATGAGAGCTCAACAAAAAATGAGATACCTGCTTGGAAACTGACGGAATGGGTAATTTTGCTATGTTGAATCAGGAAGCTTAGTAGAATTGTATCCTGGAGTTATGGATAACTAAAAACGCAGAACTTGGATATTTAACTTTAGGAATTTATTGTCAATTAAAATTTAAGGCCTCCTTGGATGAGATTGGAAAAGTAAGCCCTAGAGAATAAACTGAGCTGGACAACTTTTTGCTGATCCCCTAGAAAGATCAAAAGATCAGAGAATTCAGTCTCACAAAAGGTTCTTTGAAATGATTAGGAGTGTGACTCATAAAGCTCTTCAGTCAGTCATCTCAGCAGAAGCCAAAAATAGGATGAGATTATCTAGAAAAAAAAAATCCTGTGAAGAAAATCTTTGGCTAATGGAGTGAATCTGAGGACATACACAGGAGACACACATGGTTCTTGAGAATGTTACATCAGCAAAAATGTTGCCATCTTGAACTAAAGGAGACAAAGATTGAAATAGAAAAAGGGTATCATAACTTTCAAACGCCTACAGGCAAGAAACATGCTGATATAACCACTCAGCTGCAGACATGTGCTACTGTATCAGTAGGCTGGCTCAGAAGGCATGAACCCCAAGTCCAGAAAGTGGGGACTGAAGCCCAGAAGGTTGAGCTCAAATGACAGAGTGCAATTCTAAGCCCTTGAAACCAACTGGAATTTGTCAGCTGTATTTCCAAATTGCTTGGAACTGGTGAATTTCTTTATTCTTTTTCTTTTTTAAAAATTATTCTGCTTTTTCTTATTTAGAGCTGGAATGTCTGTAGATGTTATTCTTTGCCGGCCCCATCACTGTGGGTGGAGTAGGTAACATATTTCTTATATTTTATGGTTCAATGATTGAGAGAAATTGTGTCTCAGAGTGGATCATGCCCAGAGCCTCACTCATACCTGATTTTGATGATGTAGATGCTGTGATGTGGGGCTTTTAAGCTGATGAAATTTGGTCTTTGAGTTTATGCTGTTGTGGCTTTTGGGCAACATGGGATGGGTGAATTTATTTCATCTGTGAAGTTGATATAAACCTTGGTGGCCAGATTTTGGATTGGTAGGAGGAAACATGACCCATAATGGTGCCTGCATTTTAAGTCTGGAGTCTGTAAATATGTTAGGTTACATGGCAAAAGGAAATTAATGTTGTTATAAAGTTGACTTGATGATAGGGACATTATCCTGGCTTTTTTGAGAGGGCTCAGTGTAATATAGGCAGCCTTCAGTGTGGAACATGGAAGCCAAAGTGTCAATGTCAGAACTCACAATGTGAGAAAAACTCAAATGATCACCCTTGGCTTTGAATATTGAAGAACCCATTAGCCATAGAACGTGGGATGTCTCTTGATGCTGAAAAACGCAAGGGAAACATTCTCCCCTAGAGCCTCTAGTAAGGAACACAGTTCTGCTAAAACCATGATTTTAACTCAGTGAGACACATTTCAGCCTTCTTATCTCCAGCACTACATGATAATAAATTTGTATTATTTAAAGCCTCTACATTACTGGTGGTTCATCACAGAAGCAAAATAAAACTAATTACAGCATGCAACTAAAATTCTTAAACACACAGTAAAATTTGAGAAGTAATACAGAACATAAATAAACGATGTAAGGTTTCACTGGTGGGATAGATGGAGAACATAATAATTTGGGTCTATCAGTCCAAACTTTGAAAATACCTTCATTCCAAATGCACCAGGTACAGGATTTGTATCAAATGCACCAGGTATAGTTTTCCTTTCTGGACTTTCCAACACATATATTAAAAATCTATATCTAGATAGCTGCATGTGTATGTCTTTTTATATCATTTGATTTTATATGAATGTCATCTTTATGCATAAATATGGCTAAAACCCCAAAGGAATAACTTGCAATCTTTTCCAAAGATATGGATGGGACAGTGGCATTTTTGTTTGTGGCAATAATAGCTATTTGTAGAACCTGGCACTCTTTAAGGCTCTGCCTCTTCATGGCATATTTGCCTGATGCCTTTGCTTCAAAAGAGCTATGCTGTCTGTTCTCACTTGCTCAGCTGGCTAGCTTCCCACCCTTCCACAGCTCTGCTGACTTGCTTGAAATTCGCTTCAGTGTGTCCTCATGGCATTTTCCCTTTCCAGCTACTTTCAAACACCTCAACTCCACTCTACCACCCCAGGAATCACAGAGTGATTACAATAAAGTATGACTATTCACAATCATCAGGGCATGTGCCTACGAAAGAACTGTAGTTGACTATTTAAAGCAGGAGGATATATTAGTCATAAATATGTCACTTCTCTTCTGTTTTCTATTCATCATACCCAACGTCAGAAGATTGTTCTATTCCCTGGGAACTTTTCTTCAGAAATGTACACTTCAAAACCCCAAGAGTTTTCTGTAAGTAATTCAGAGAGAAATGCGGTTTTACAGGTGTGATACAGAAACCAGTGCTACCTTAAAACATTCCTCGAACTCCGTTTTGTTTGTCCCTGCAGTCTGAAAGGAATGCGTATTTCCTTTGGCAGATTTGGAGGGCAGACAAAGTAGAATTTGTGGAATGGCCAGTGGCTGTCCTGATGAAATACGAAGGCATAGATGAGGGTTGCCATGGCAATGATAAGTAACATCTAAAACACAGGATTTCCATGGGCACAAAATGAATTGGCCTTGCAGAGATCTGCTGTTGTGAATAATAGTTTAACTGGTGGGAAAATTATTTCTAGCTTTTTAGCATGTGCACGTGACTTTCTCTTAATAATTATTCTCAAGTAGTATTTGGATCTCAATTTTAAATAAAAAGAAAAGGATTATTTAAAAAAAATACAACTATGCTTATTTTCTGTTTGCAACTGTTTTGCCTTTGACATCGCTTCAATTCTGTCCTTTTTATTCTTTCACTTACCAAAGCAGGGGCTGTGCCCCTGCACAACTCTGAGGCTCTTTTCATGGTCTCCTGCTTGCTCCTCCTCTAGGCTCTGAATCAATATCCTGTATTTTGACCCAGTCAGTCCCAGTCTTTACTTTCTTGGTTTGCTCTCATGTTTTCTAGAAAATATTCCAGATATAATTTCCATCTGAACTATTTAAGAGCCTTCAGTGTAGGAGATATGTAGTGATTATATGAATAGATAGGGTATTTAGTTTCCTGTTAAACTTCCAGCGCTGACATTTATGTTCATTGTGCTAGACTTTTCAGTGTCTTGCTTGGATTGGAAATAGCTTTCTATTCTAACAACAATGTATATATTCTCTTCTAGACTGCAAAGTAATACACCATACGGGCCAACTCTTAATTTAAGATGAAATGGTTATAAAAATGTGATTTGCTCTGTTGTTCACAGTATCTCACATTTGGTGCATGGTTTGGATGAAACAGACTTTTATACCATGTTCTAGAAAAGTTTCTCAATGGTTTCAAGTTATTTTTACTGTAACCTATACTTCCCCAGAAGGGAAAAAATATTGCTGATCATTTGGGGCCATACTTCACTCTACACATTCCATTAAAACAAATTTATTTTGAGTTTTGCCATTAAAATATGTTACACAATGCTCAGTTGTTTTGAGAGATACTGAGCATATGCCAGATCATTGTTGTAGTCTGTTTGTGTAGGTCTTCAGTTTTTCACATTTGCATAAATTTATATTTTAAAGTTTCATATAATATTAAATATCACTATCATATCATTTTTCTATATTGTATTTTTTTTATATATAATAGTTTCATGAGATATAGTTAGACTATAGTGCTAGGTTGTCTGAGGTAGAATTCTGGCTCAGCCACTTTCTGGCTAAGACTTTGAGAAGCAGCAACTGACTTAATCTCTCAGCCCTTCAGATTCCTCATGGGATTAGCACTTGACAGATAGCATTATGGATTTTGCTGCCAAATGACACAGGCTGGCTACTGACACTACTGCACATGTGGTCACATGAGATCACATTGAAACCTGTGCTTCACCGTTTCATAGATTCATTCAACAAGCTATTGACCCATAATTGGTCATTAAATTATTACCTGTATGCTACACGTTGAGATGTGTGAATGGTTGAGATGCGGCATCTGCTCTTGAGTTTACTGTGTGTTCATGCCCAATGGGACGAGCACCATGGCATGTGCGTAATGTGGGGTGCACCTGGAGGAGAAGCAAGCAACACTTGATGTGACATGAGACCTGTGCTTGAGTGGTGCTTCCCACAGAGCCCTCACTGTGTCCTCAGGTTGGATGAGGTGTGCGGCGTGCTCACGTAGCCACAGCTCCATCACATGCTTGTGAAGCACACTGCAATCAAACGTTCTTTCTCTGTATGGACACCAAGCTTCCTGAGAAACAAACAAAACCCAACAAATTCGGTTTACATCTTTAAATTTCCAGTGCCTCATCAGTGTTTAGCAATAGCTGATGTCTAATGAAATTTACCTGAATAACTACCTAAATAAGTCAATGAATGAATAAACGAATAAAATGAAATAAAGCATGTAGAATGAATGAGACACCAGATACGAAAAAATCTGTGGATGCATATCAGGTAGTCAAGACCATTTGAAAAGGAGATGTGTAACTTTGGAACGAGAGGAGGTTAGATAAGACTGAAGTAATCATCTGATTCAGATTATGAACAACTCTGGAAACCATGCCAATGATTCACACATAATTTTAGAAAATGTGGGAAGTAATTTAATGTTTAAATTGAATAGTGATGTTTGAGACCTCTGTTGTAAGGTGCAATTTATCAGAATGTGGGTGATGAATTGAGTAGAGAGAGAATAAAGGAACAGAAAAAATAAGACGATTAAAATGATGCAAGTGAGACATTGTTAGAAGCAGTATCACAGTAGTGTCTGTGGCAATGCAGTGAAAGAATAAACTTGGTATCAATAAAATTTAGTGAGATGAAGTCTGTGTGATGAAAAAGAGAAGTAGAAATGACGGTGGCTGCTGTACTTAGTAATCTGGTGATTGGTTAATGTCATATCTTTTGCTGGAAAATAAAAGAATAGAAAATGTTCTTTTTACTTTTAAAGATGTTGCAAGAGACGTACCGATGAGATATCTTTGTGAGCATGTCAGATATTTAGAGCTGAAACAAGAATAATGGCCAGGGAAGGTGGAGAGGGGAGCTTATTGGAAAACTAAGTACAAACTCCAGCCAATAAAACATCCATGTATTAACATAGAACATTAGATGAGTTTGAGCTAATGTTCTTATCTAAGCAAATTAGAACACAACATTGTGTATTTTAGAATTTTGCATTGTTTTCAGTGTTGGGTTCTTTCCTTACAAACAATCTTAGCAAGTTACCAATTGGCATCAGTTTTTCTTTGGGAATAGGTGGACTGACCGTAAAAATACACTTTATGATTCGAGGTAAGGAAAGAGTTTTTCTTGTGTCTCATGCTTGCAGCCTTCTCTTACATAGGGACTTTTGCTTTCTCTGAGTTATGGCAGTAACTAGTTTCATGAGGCTGGTTACCAAAAAAGGAGCTTTCTTGATCTGTTTCTGAAAGGCATGAGGGTGCATGATTTTCTTTACTGTACTATTGTGATCACTTCCAGTGTCAGTTGTTCTACCTGAATCCTTAAAACAAATACTGACTGGTCTCACTAGGAAATTCACCTTACTTCACCTTACTTTAAACCTCAGTCAGCCACAATCTTTTATCGGAATTGTTGGTTAAGTCTAAGAATATAATTTCCAAGAAGTTCTTCTTTTTTTTTTTTTTCTAATCTCTGAATTTCCTGTTGGAGCAAATTCAAATTTCTTGTTCAGTTATATAATGCATAATTTGTGGAAAATTTCTCTAGGCTACTAAGCAACTTTTTAAGATCTTTATAAACCATCTTCAATAATTGCTCTCCTATTGCTCATATCATTGGAAGGATGATCCTTGAAATGGGAGACACTTGACTGGCACTCAGGCATTTGTTTATTGCAGTGTTCTTTTGCCTTTAATCTGTGCTCTGATAATGTGGATGAGGGTCCTGGTCTGGGTCAAATAACTGCCCACATGTAGCAAATGGAGAAGGGAATTGTGGTGAGCCCATGGGTAGCTTCCCTTTTGGCACTTCCCCACTTGTCTGCCAGGCTTCCCTTATCCTCAGTTCTTATCTCAGAATCTTATCTGGTGTCTCAGTCATGCAGATATTATTCTGAGCTAGTGTCCTCACTGTAGAATGTCCCTATCAACCAATCCTTAAGGATGAGGAATTTTACATAATGAGGACTTTTATTCACTCCGTCTAGGGCGATCTGCATTTTAAATGAGAACTCCCAAAGACTGAAAACCATGCTGGTTTCAAAGGAATTAAACATGGAGGATATACTTCTAGCATAAGTCAAGCTACAGAGAGGCAGAAGCAACTGACCGAGAGCATCGCGGTGTCCTTTAGCTCCTACAGTACATTGATTCATTAACTGGATGTTCATTGTGTACCTGCTATATATTAGGCACTGGAAGCAGTGGATACGAAGTCTGCCCCTGTTCTCCAGGAGTAGCAGACAAACAAAATCTAATTATGGTAAATACAAAGGGCTGTAGCTAAATTTAAGACAAAAAACTTATAATATGCCTTAAATATGCTTGGAAATTTGGATCACAGGAAGTTTGCCTCTTCCCATTTTTCTGTTCCTTTCATGTAGATAATATTACTCTATTTATACTCTATACCTTAGGGAGAGTGTTTGTATCTTTTATGTGACAAGAGTTAAAAGAAATAAGCATTTTAGAGGCAAATGAGATTTACTGAAATAAGAGAAATTTATCCCACCTTCAAAGCCCATTTAGACCCTGGATCAAGAACTTGTCCATGTGACCTTAGGAGTGGTTCAGCCCCGTAGGCCTCCGTTTATGAAGGAGATGCATAGAACTTCACGTCATCCAAGACTGTTGCAGCTGTAATAGTTTAAAACTGTAGAATTGTTCACTGTTCCATTAAAACTGCTTTTAGGAACATTTATCCCTTGATTTTCCAGAACAAAATTATATCGTTTTTCCTGTGTTCCTGTTTCATAGATGAATCATTCGAATTTTGAAGTAGTTAAGTAGCTTGTGCACATTGATACAACTAACAACTGGAGAGCTAATATTCAGACCCACTCTTTGTAACTTTAAATTCTGCATTGTTTCTTTTTACTCAGACTGGGATTCAGATTCTTCATTTCATACTCAGTAGACCTTCCCCTTGATACTCAGTTCTGAACAGTAGCCGGGGATACAAAAAAAATGATCACTTATCTTATTTACTTTCTTTTGACAATAAGCGACAGTTTAAATTTGTTACAGATCATGTGGTTGTGAATGCTTAGCGTTACACTAGGAAAATGATAATAGGCAAAAATGTTTTTAGATCATTTATGCTTTATCTCTTTTAGCTGCTAAAACAATCCTGAAAGTTGTATAATTATTATGAATACAGCAAAATTTAATTTTGCCTGTTGCCTAAAAATTTAATGAAAACTTTATAGGTGAGAAAAATAGGGGGGAGGAACCTCCTAAAATTCTAGAAACAACTATTGGATAAAATTTAAATGACTGAGTTTCTGCTTTAAATTTTACTTTTAACTTTCCAGTGGCCTTTATTAAATGGAAAACGGAAATTTCCAAAGTCTTAGAGTAGAAGCATTTTTATCCTGGCTAGGGATTCTCTAAGAGAACCAGTAGCACAAAACTGCAGTGGAACAGTGGAGCTAGAGAGTTCATGCCCTTGAGTTTAGAAACCTACAAGCAAAGGGAATGGTGCTTCTCACTAGAAAAATTTCCCAGGCTAGAGTCTGGATGGAGGAGCCTGTGATGGCAGTAGAAGTGTGAAGGAAACACTGAGTCAAGCCTATACTGCCACATCTCGGTTTGGCAATAATGTATAAGTTACCTACAAGCCAAGTGGTCACTGCTGAAACTGTCTTGAAAGAACCTGCCATCCAGGTGGTATATCAGGGAGATGGAACCTAGAGCTGTCACAAGACTTGTCTTAAGACATCAGTCAAAGAGAATTGGTCAGAAAGAAGGAGTCCAAAGTGATCATATAACTATGCCCTCCGATAAGTAAATGCCTGCCATTCACAATGTATTCATCTGAAGTCAAGTGTTAACCATAAATATCACCTGCTAAATGTGCAAACTTTTTCTCCTTTGCCTTTAACCTCTTTCTTAACCAGGGAGTTGGAGAAGATGAGAGGGGTGAAGGCGCCAGGAGGAAGAAGGACAGGCTTGTCTCCTTTTTCTTTCTGTAGGTCTCTCATAGAGTCATCTGTCATAGGGGATGGTGGCGGGAAAGGGAGAATGTTTTGTGTGGCTATTGGCTCTTAAGCAGCTTAACTATCAGAAAGTGAGTCCTAAAAGGTTTTTGTTGTTGTTGTTTGTTTGTTTATTTGTTTGTTTTTAAGAATTGAAAAGCCATAGGATTCCCCCAAGCTCTCATTTAAAGACAAGGAAAAAGAAATTCTACATTAGCCAGAGCCTATAGATGGAAATAAAGTAGTATTATTATTCTTTGAATTCCATAGAGTTAAGTACAGTAACATAGAAGCTTGGAAAAGTTAGGAAACTTGACCCAAAATCAGCCACTTTAAAAATTGCAGCATAAAAATTTCAATTTTGTGCAGTCTTACTCTAAATCCTTCCTGTTAATTTCTGTGCAGTTCTTCCCATGAAAATTAAAATGATTAATTAGGGTTAGCCATAGATATCATCACAGTAAGGAAGAATAATACTTTGACTTGGTTTTTATTTTACTGAACAATGCAATGATTGTTCTTATAGCTAGACCACTTGGTATTCGCTTATTTATTTTACTGCATTTTCTATGGAAATTCAATTCAAAATTCAGAGCTATGTACCAGGAATTCCCTAGATGTACCATGCACATCTAGGGTTTATGCATGTCCAAACTTGAACTCATTGGCCCCAGATCCGCAAATGAACACCCCTTTCTCAAAAATACCCCAAGTACAGGTTTTTCCCTGTTTATTGAATAATACCACACTCTTCTTTTGAGAACAATAGAATATTATTATTCTGATGAACAATAGCACATATTCATTTGTTGAACATTAGCACAGTATTCACCCAGTCAAGTCCACATCATACGAAACATATTTGACTTTTCTTTTTCCTTCTATCTTCAGTCAATTACGAACTCCTAGTGAATTTACATTCTGAAGCAGCTCACGCTTTTTCTTTTCTCCATTCCTACAGGCATTATGTTCGTTTTGGTGCCCAGTATCTCACCTGGTCAAATGTAATACTCATCTCCTTTCTTCCAAACATCTTTTCTATTGATGTAGCAGAATTAGATCAGAGATACATGAAAGAAAAATCTAACTGTATCCATCCCCTGATTAAAACTGCTCAGGAGCTTAGTATATGGTTTCTTACCATGACAGTCAAGGGCTTTAACACTCTGATCCCTGTCTGTGTACAGACAGTCTTCCTTCAGTATCCTCCCTCTGAAACAAGGCCCCCATTCAGGCAAAACGATTTGCAATGTAAATATTCTGTGCTTTGGTTTATGTTTATCCTGCCTGGGATGTCTTTCTCAACTCACTCATTTATTTATACATTTATTCATCAAATAAATATTGTGACTTGTTCTATTTACGGTTCTTCTGTACTGGGCACTGGGAACACAATGAATATCCAGATCGATGTGGACCTCAGTCTTAAGGACCTTAGTTACAAATGTTAAGTAACATATTTAAATCGTTATTTACAGTTACAATTAAGTGGGGTAAAGGAAAAGAAGAAAATGTATAAAGAGTGTATGACAAGTGGACTTGAACTAATTTATGAGATAAGGATAAGACTTCCCTGCAAAAGAGACTTCGAGTTGAGGTTGGTAGGTCGATGGAAGTCAACCGTGCAGAAGAATGGTGGATGATGGGCTGGCAGAGAAAGGGGGAGCATCCTGGACAGTGGAAACAACCATTGCGAAAGCTCAGAGGTGAGAAATATCAGGGCACCTTTGGGCTGTCAAAGAAGGTGGTTTGGCCGGGCGCGGTGGCTCAAGCCTGTAATCCCAGCACTTTGGGAGGCCAAGGCGGGCAGATCACGAGGTCAAAAGATCGAGACCATCCTGGTCAACATGGTGAAACCCCGTCTCTACTAAAAAATGCAAAAATTAGTTGGGCGTGCTGGTGTGCATCTGTAGTCCCAGCTACTCGGGAGGCTGAGGCAGGAGAATTGCTTGAACCTAGGAGGCGGAGATTGCAGTGAGCCGAGGTTGCGCCACTACACTCCAGCCTGGCGCCTGGCGACAGAGCAAGACTCTGACTCAAAAAATAAATAAATAAAATAAAAGAAGGTGGTGTGGGCCTGGCACAGTGGCTCACGCCTGTAATCTCAACACTTTGGGAGGCTAAGACAGGCGGATCATGAGGTCAAGAGATCGAGACCATCCTGGCGAACGTGGTGAAACCCTGTGTCTACTAAAAATACAAAAATTAGCTGGGCATGGTGGCATGTGCCTGCAGTCCCAGCTACTCGGGAGGCTGAGGCAGGAAACGTGAGAGGCGGAGGTTGCAGAGACCTGAGATTGAGCCACTGCACTCTAGCCTGGCGACAGGGCAAGACTTCGTCTCAAAACAAACAACAAACAAACAAAAAAGAAGGCAGGGTACCTGCAGCATAGGCTGTGCTCAAATAGAAGAACCGGAACATGGCCTACTTGAGAAATTCTTTCTTTTATGAATTTTTCCTGAATACTGCCCCTTTAGTCATTCCGTTCGTTTTATCCCTTCTTTCTGCCTATGTCAAGACCAAGAAGGACCCCTGTCTCAGTGTTCTCACTGTAACAGACATGTCTCTTGTTGCCCTCTCACATTGTGTTGTAATTATCTCTTTACGTATTTATTTGTTTTCCTCTCACGACACTGTGGGATTTCTAAGGAAATCACCATAAGTCATACGTGTTTTCCAAACATTAGCTATAGTGTCCACATGTGGAAGAATATACAAGTATTATTTTCTTCTCATCCATTCATTTCTCAAGTTACTGCAGTTTTTATGTGCATGTCCCATTTCTTCCTCAAATTTAGGAATATCAGTATTTTTGCAAGAAAGTATTGCTTTCGTTCTGCATTTATATCTGGAGTAATGGTTCTGCCAACTTCAGGTCCACCAAGCAATAAACTGTAGAAATAACCCGTCATTCTTCCTTCTCATTCCACCTCTACTAATTATTCCTTGAATCTGTGTCTTAGCTTTGATTCTCAGCACTAATTCAGTCTTTCCTAATTTCATACCTGGGTTACTAGAATAGAATAAACAGAAGTTTCAACTTGTATTCCTGCTTTGGATTTGTTCCTCCTGTATTACCCTAACAGCTGTTAAAGTGGACTTCCTAAAATTTACACCTGATTATATACTGGTCTAATTAAACTTCTTTAATTATCTCCTTGCCTCCAGAATAAAAGACAAACTCCTTAGCAGGGTCTACAGAGTGTTTCGTGATCTCCCTATCTCCATCATCTCATCTTTAGATGCTGTGGTGCCCAGAACTTTGCTCTAACACCGTCTTGAAGCACACATGCTGAGCTCCTGGTGCACCATGATTTGGGCCCTTAAAAATGCTGTTTGCTCAAACTTTGTGGAGAAAGTCTGCCACATATTCCAACTTAGTAAATTCGAACTCCTACCTTGAGACCAGATGAAGGTTTGATCTTCCCCAGGATTCCTTTCCTCACCGTTCTCCTATGTGAGAGATGACTTGTACTTATCATCATAATCTTTTTATTATAATATTCCCCCCTCCCCAAATTATTGTGAGTTCTTCAGCTGAGAAGTTTTGCTTTATTTTCTTATCACCACTGCCTGGGAAATACCATATATTTAACACATTTTTGCTCAAACAATCAAACAGTAAAAGCTGAAGATAGGATGTTATTATTCCCCCATTGAATGAGAAAGTTGAAGATGACTGAAGAACTAAAAATCTATGTGAATGAATTATAAACATAAATTTCCTGTAGCTCCAACTTCATTATGATCTGAGTAATAGTGTTGTGAAATAGATTACTACATGATTTCCATTGCTTTTATATTACATATAAAGTAATTGATTTTCAGAATACTTGATTAACTTTGTAAAGTATCAGACAACTTAAAAATGATATTGGTATTTGGCCCCAGATATCTATTTCTGTGTTCTTTTTAAAGTTCAGTGAGATCTTCTTATACTCCCTTAATTAAATTTATTTTCTAGTTCCTAAAGCTTTTCCTATTTAATGTCTCTTTTCCTTTCTTTCTAAAAACTAACTGGTTAAACTATAGCTTTGTCATTTATAACATTTTGTCTATTAATATTATTATTGTAGGGATAGTCGATATCATTTTTAAAATAGTTAAAACTAATTTTGTAATATAACAGTACATTAATATATTGTGTGTATGTTGTATTTTATTAAAATATTAAGATGTTTTATTTATAAACAGATTGTTAGTTCTAAACACCAGAGTATTGATTTTAAACAGTCTGCCAAAACAATAATACAAGTAACACAGCTAAGCCTTTCTTTAAATAATAAAACAAGTATCTAAATGAAAATACATCTGCCTTTTGAAGGTTGATTGTTAAAATGTTATATTCACTTTGGACTTGCTAATTTTACCATAGGAATGTTAAAGAGGTAAAAGTCATAAGTGTGAAAAAATATATATATTTTAAAAAGAGATTGAGTTGGTTAATGCAACATATATTAGTAATGTTTTGTGTGAGGATGCTGAAATAACTATCTAGTGCAGAGACATTTTGAGTCTTCAGTTGTACACAGTTATTTTAAAGTAAAGACGATTTTAGTAGGCTCCCAAAGAAGGCATTAATTTTTCAGTTTTTGAAAGTCAGCAGATATATGCGCGGCATATATTCCATGCCATCCATGGATCATATCCTCATCTGGTTCTCACCCCTATCTCTGAGAACCTGAGATGATAGGAAAGTATAAGCAATGTGGTCAGCCTGTCGTTGGGGTCAGGGATGACATCAGTGTCAGAATAGCATTGAGCATCAGGGAGTTACTGAGAGACAGTAATGGAGTCAGAATTCATTTATTAAACCAATTTTCCTTCAGAATTATTATGGTACAAGCATGGTTCAAAATAGGGCAAATAAGAATGAAGAAGTTAGAGCTTGTAGTTTGGTGGAAAATGCAACCTTAAGCAAGAATAAAGCATTTGGGGTCATGATGGAGAAAATAGGATGATATCAGAGAATACAGAAAAACACTTAACGGTCTAGAGGTCAGAGAAAGTCTTCTTGAAAGATTAACATTCAAGTACAGACCTACAGTAGGAGGATTTAACCAGGTGAAGCGCTTAAATGTCAGAAATATCTATGACTCAAACAGCTTGGCAATGAAAAATAGTAAATTCATATTTTGGGAAAGCTATTTTATATGGATGCATCAATATACAGATGTGTCAAAGTTTTCTCCAGTTCTGATGATTACAGAAAATTTAAATAATATATATACATAGTTGTTAAGTTGAGTTCACAAAAGTAATAGGTTAGAGCTGTATGGAGGCTACAATTTATCTCCTCAATTTATGACGCATTTTTCAATTGAGTGTTGAGAATATGAAGAGCATTAGAGGAGATGCTAACATAGCCTTCTAAAAAATGTAATGAATTTTGGAAATAAAAGCCTGAATTCTAGTCTATATAAATTATGAGACAATTTTTTGTAAAGTGTATTTGTCTGTTCAGAAAACATGATGATGATTAATTTGTGTATAAATCTGTGTGTTCATTACTCTGCTGTATCATGCATGTGAAAATATGCATATAAACCTCAACACTATAAAGTTTGGTACTAAAAAGTGAATTGTAATAAACCACACTTCAGTCTATCCATTAATAACAGCCTATATAAATGAGAGCAGCAGGCAGAATAAATCAGGTTAGTCTAGTCACACATCAATCCCTTGGATGACACTAAGAAGCCAGAAAATGTTGTGTCACAGGACTTAGACGCATCAACTACCAGATGTTACCTAGAAGCTCAAGAGACAGAGTTGTAAGATCTGCTTATTGCAATGTATGGGCTAATAAAATCTAAAGAGGACTACATGGCTATGTTTTAATTCTTTTGCAGTATTATTTAGAAGGGGTTCTTCCCGAGAGATAAACATAGGTAAATGAAATCTGTAGTGTTTATATTGCTGAGAAAAACAAACAAACAAACAAAAAACCTTGATCTGCATGAATGTAATGCATATTTCTCTAATTTCAGACAAGAGGCTTATTAACTGTTAGGAATAATAATGTATTTCCCAAAATATTTGAGTCATATTAAATTTTTTAGAGTGTCATTGTAGAACTTTTAAATAAATTTTAGGGGGATTTTTTTATTCTACTTTTTAAGAATTACAAAGCATTTTATATGACATCCAATTATAAGGATTAGGAAATTGGAAATTTAACAGGAATTTTAAATCTATCATCCAATTCATCTATCAGTTATTCATTTACTAATGTGCTAAGTACTAGTAAATACTAGTAAAGCAAACATAGGAAATTCAGATCCTATTTATATTCTACGTAGGGAGATAGGGAGTACAGTGTGATTTTGTCATAATAAAGATAAGTACATCATTTTAAGGAAGTAAGGTGGCTTTAACTCAAACTATGCCACAATATAGAACAGCACTTTCAAGACATAACACCAAAGCTTATATTGAAGCACTTAGAAGCATTAGCTAAGAGGAAGGCACAACAGGGCACTTCCCAACTGTATGACTACAGTACCCAACGACAAATATCAGTACTGCTTTTCCACCAGGAAAATTGTAAGTGATTTAGTTTGAGCAAAATAAAAGCTTTGCACAGAAACATAATGAGGAATATGTTCGGAAAAGTTATCCCAAGATGTATGTTAGTGTTTTGTATGCCAATCTAATTGAGTATAGTCTTGAAACAATGAAACCGCCAAAATAGTTTATGTATGAAAGTTACCACATTTGAGACGTAGAATCACCATGGATCACATGATAGAAAGTAAATTGGGAGCGGGTGGAATTGTTGATGAGTTGAGAAGCAGTAAAAGATGCTCGGCTGAATTAAAGTACTCATGGTAGCACTGAATATGCACAGGGAGATACAGCTTCAGAATCAGAGATGTTAACATTTATAGCATATGTTGTCTGATTGTGTGAGAGAAGAGACAGTGAGTTATGTTGCTACATCTTTCATTTGAGGTACCTTTGAGATATGGAAGTGGAGTAACCCAGTGTCTTTTATCTGACACGCCAGACTGTAATTCTATGAAGAAATAGATCATTTTAATGCATTGCTGTGGCTTCAGTTTTGAATAGGATTTTACATGATAAGAGGATGTGGTCTGTGGATTCAGATGTGTTGGTCATTGGCATGGAGGTGGTGGTACAAATCATGGATGTGGATGGTCTTGCTTGGCTAAGAAATACCAAGAAGGATAAAGACAGCACATCTGAGTAGGTTTGCTGGCAAGGGAATAGATGGTCTGTTGTTTGAGGAGCCAGAAATAAATACTGAAATGACTGGCCAGCAGGGCATAGAGAAATAAAAGGCAATGGGGTTGGGGGAGTCTTGAAAACCAAGAGGAAGAGACACATTTAAGTCAAATTTGCTTGTGATGTGTAAAATAGAATACCTTATCAATAAGATTTTGCAGTCAGAAGGCATAATTGATAACCCTATCAAGTACAGTTTTTCCTATAGTGGTACCCAAAAACTCAATGTGCAGAGAAGAAAATGGAGGGTAAAAATGGAACAATTGGAGCTTGCAAGTGTAGAATCCTTCGGAAACCTTTTCCGTGAAAGGAAACTTGTGATGGAGGGATTAAGAAAGAGGAGATGGTGAATTTGAGGGAAAATACAAAGTCAAAGTGGGGGTGGTTAACGTTCATTTTTCGTTGCTTCTTTATGCAAGACTCAGTTCTACTAGGAAGCAGGCTTAAGACAGATTTTCTTATGCTTTTCCTGTACCTGGAGCAATCCATCTCCTCCCCACTACTTCCTACCTCCACACTGAAAGCTGCTCCTGAAAAATTCTGGCAGTCTTCTGTATTACATCTGTTCATTGAGGAATTGTAAGCCAACCCTCAGCCCTTATGATCATTGTTATTTTTGTTATTTTTACTTGTTTTTTGGACTCCTTATTTAGATGCCCTGGTCCCTTTCAGTGTCCAGCAAAGGTGATCCCACAAAAATTTTCTGAAAACACATGTGGCGCTACTGATGTCTCTGAAGTTCTGGCCTCCCTGCCAACCTGTTTCTGGGGTCTGGACGCTGTCCAGGGTGCTGAATGTGTGGCTGCAGCCTCAACAGCCTTTGCCAATTTCGTTAGCACCATGCCCACTCTTGCAAGCCGGCACCAAGATAGCACTGCTGTTCCTGTCTCCTGGGAAGGCTGCTTCCTTCCCTGTGCCGCCGCTTCCTCTATGCTGTGGACAGCTTATATTTATGATCCTACACGATGATAAAGCCATAGGTCCATTAGTACCTCTTTATTATATTTCATCCACATAGGTAGAGCTGGGCCTGAATTGAGGCTCAGACACACACACTATGATCCACTCCAAATCCCTTTATCTTGAACCTTTATTTGTACAATCAAGAGTCTGTCTCTCTTTTTGTGAGTAAAGTTTATTATTTTCCCCTGTGGGTACACAGGGGAAAATAATAGTGGGTCAACCTACTTGGGTCAATCCTAGGGTAATGCAGTTTTGTCTGAAGCCAGAAGAAGACAGTATTTATACTTACATTTGGTGTGTTGCCTTTAGAGCTGCACTGATATGATAGAACAAGAAAGTAAGAGCAGCTCTGTCTTGTGCACCCAGCTTAGAGCACCAGTGTCAACCGTGTACTCCCTCCACTTCAGAGGTGCCCCAAAATATTATTTTGTTACTTAGAGTTGTTTTCTGTTCTTATTATTCCATATTCTTTCAGTTTTTTTTTTTGGCAAAGGAGCAGAGCTTGTATTCTAAAAATTAAACATATATTTGGGGTAAACCAAGCATGGAACTATTTTGACAGCTACTGTAGAAACTAATTTGATATACATTTAAATTTCACAGTGTTCAGATAATGCCAGGTGTGTCCAGGTAAAGGTGCTAAGATTGTAAAACTACTATCATAGCAATAATGATAATAATGATACATAAATGTCATAATAAGATTCACTAACTGATTGGAGTATCTTAGATATTTTTGTCCCTTTATTCATCCACAAAACAGTTGAGAACGGTTCTTAGCTTCTTAAGTTTCATTAAGAAAATCAAGATTGAGATTTTGATTGTTCTATAGATCAGCTTTAGGTGAGTTTGCATTTTTAATATTGAGCCTTAAATTTCATGAACAAGGTGGATGGTACGATTATTCGTTTATTTAGATATTGTCTAATGCCTTGCACTACGATTTAATTCTAAGTCTTTTAAAATATCTTCTTCAATCCATTTTTTATAATGATTGTTTTTTTAATTTCTAAGTGAAAGTCATTATTTTTATTTATAATTTCTAATACAAATTGTATCATAATAAGAGAATTGTAGAGTGTTTTTTCCCATTTCATTTGATCACCAAAATGGATGGTCTTCCTTGCATTTGAGACTGTTCAGGGGTAATTTTCTTTCTTAAGATTTTTTTTATAACAGTTCTCTTGGAGATAAAATTCTCCAGTGTTTGCTTATTCTCTAAATATCTTCATTTCCCCATCAACTGTAAGAAGTAATTTTGCTGACTGACAATTCTAGGTTGACAGGTGTTTTCTCCCAGCTCTTAGTAGACATTATTTGACTGTCTGTTGGCTTTCATTTTTGCTGTTGAAATTTCTGCAGTCATCCTAACTGTCATTTCCTTTAATTGGCATGACTTTTCTTTCTGTGGCTTCAAGATTTTATCTTTATCTTCTGTGTTCAGCAATTCTAGTGCCTTGTGTCTAGGTATGGATTTCCTTTTGTTTATTTTTTAATAGAATATATTATACATTCTAGAACAGTGACTTCTAATTTTTAATCCCTTGTCAAAAAATGTAGCTACTATTTCTTTAAATAATGCCAGTTTTCATTGTAGTTTTAAAAATATTTTAATGAAAATTTCACTTTTACTCTCTGTTTTTGTAGTTTCTTACTGTATTGCGTTTTTGCAAATGTTTCTTTTTAAAACAATGCACATATATCTACAGAATATAGAATACAGAAAAGTATTCTGCATTTAATAATTGCAAACTCCAAGACTCACTCTATGTTGTTTCTGACAGCTCTCATATGTGATAATGTTGCTTCGCTGTTTTGTGAGCTCTTGATTTGCATTTTTAATTTGTTATGAGGAATAATTTTGGAAAATTACCTCCAAATCTAGCTTGTTCTGGGTTTCCGCAAGTAGAAAATGATAACCACTGACCAAAATCACTTCAACATACCTCTTAAGTTTTGATGCGGAAAAGACCCCCAGGCCCAGCTTCCTTTGGAGTTCTTTTCCAAAGTTCAACATTTTCACAGAAGCGTTGCTACAGGAGTCATAGATCAGAGCAGCTGTCCCTTTCAACATGCCCAAACAATTAGGACAATTTCCTGCAATATTTTTTTCCTTTTTTTTGAGATAGAGTCTCACTTTGGTTGCCTAGGCTGCCTCTGGATCTCAGCTGATTCTCTCCCTTCAGCCTCCCAAGTAACTGGGACTGCAGGTGGACCTCACCATGACCAGCCAATTTTTTGTATTTTTAGTAGGGAGGTGGTTTTGCCATGTTGCCCTGGACAGTTTCCTGCAATCTGGTTTCTAAAATTTCCTCCTGCTTTGGGCCTGGCTCCTTATCGTGAGTTCCAGATACTGTACTGCAGGTCCCTCCAACCCAGGCTGCAACCCTATGGAGGGGCTCCACGTATGGCCATATGGCTGTTTGGTGCTGGAGGGTCATTCTGCCGCTTTTGAGTGCAGGGAGGCCTGGACTGTAGAAGGACTATGGATGGGGCAGCATGTGTGTTCAGCTTCTCAGAAATTCACAGTCACTCATGTTGCACAAAGTCCTCAGTTGTTTTCAAGTAACGGTTTTACTGTGAATATACTGAACATACAGAATAAATATAGGGAGTAAACATACAATTTGGCAAACCTACTACTGAGCCTTTGAAAATATTAAAAGATTGATATTAAATCAGGTAACTTACAGATTTGCAAAAAAAAAAAAAAAAAAACATTGAATATGACTGGACAGTGCTCTGGGGAACTTTGGGCAGAGCCGGTTTGCCCCCATTTCTCACTGTAGTTTTCAAGAATAACAGTAGAAGGTGGTGGGAGTGCAGCATCCTGAGATAAGGGAGACTAGCCAGAACAGCCTGGAACTGTTCCAGCCCCACCCCAGACATGGATTGATCTTCAGTGCTTTAGCACACTGTGGCATGCTTCACCCAAGATGTAAAGCCCAGGCTCGGAGGCTTCCCAGGGTCCTTCAGCTGTGGCACAATAGGGCACATGCAAATAAGATTCTATTCATGTCAGGCAGTTTCCTGAGCCATGGGGGACCACACACCCTAGGCTTCTGTTGTCCCTTTACGTCTGTGTGTTTGTGATCACCTGTCTCCAAGGAATTTATCCCTTCATGCTTCTGTGTTTGTAATCAATTCTCTCTATGTAACTTGTTTTTGAAAGTGTTACCGGATTCAGAAAACTTGATAACCAGCAGTCAGTGAACCTGCCTCAGAGGAACATAGAAATACAGTCCACAGTTTCCAAGCCATCAGAGAATTAAAAAGAAATACAGAAATCTTTATTAATCAAATAGAAGGCAAGGAAAGGGAAAAAAAGGAACTGTGGAAAAAAAAGAGGTATAAGAAAAACACAGAATATGAGGGCCAAAATAACTAATAAATATAAATATAAACAGAATAAATCTGCCACTTAAAAAAACATGAGAAAAGGAATACATTGAGGAAAAAATCCCCATAACATAGTACTTATAAGAAACATTTCAACATGTTGAAATTAAAATGTACATACACATATGTAGGAAGATTGAAACTTTTAAATATGAAAAGATAGGTGTTAAGTAAAGAAAGCTACTAAAAGCTAAGTTCATATCAGACCAACTATAATTTAGGATAAATCATTAATAACAATGGAGTAACTGCATAGGGTGGTAAGAAACTTTTTAAATAAAATAACAAGCTGTAAGGTACCAAAAATGTTCCCTTAAATATATTAATTAAAACCATATTTAAAACAAGAAACAAGCAAGCCACAATAATTATGGAACACTTGTCATTTCTCTAAGTGTACAAGTAAGTTATATGAAAAACTTTAAAAAGATAATGAATATATTTGGTCTAATAAATGTGTTTACAACTCTGCACTCAATAAAGGAAGTATATGCGGTTTTTAAGAATACACAAATTATATGCAAAATTTCAACCATATATGTCACAAAAAAAATCTCAGCACCTACTAAATAATATAGTGTTTTAAATCACATTTTATTTTATTAAACAGGATAAATGAAGAGATTGTTGAAAATCCTAAGCGATTGAAAACTCAAAATTTCACTTTTAAAAATCACACGGTTACAAGGAGAAACCAAGATGAACATAACAAAATAGAGTTTTCTGCTAACTAAAGTATTAACAGAAATTTGTGCAGCACATCTTTTGGCCTGCACACACAGTAGCTGTTAGAAGCTAAACACAGTTCTCAATAAATAAGGAAAGTATTGAAGATTTAGGTATGTCCAAAAGTGAGAAAAACGATAATAGAGTAAGTGTTTTTAAAAGTAGAGTTATAAAGAATATATAGATAAAAGCAGAAATTAATGAAATTAAATGAAGAAACTCAAAATAATAAAATACAGTATTTTATAAAGAATTAATAAAAATTTATCCAGAAATAAAGATGGTAAAAATAAATAACATTAATGAAATTACAATATATGGGTACAGTTAGATTGGAAACGGTAAAGGGTTATCAACAATTTTTGCCAATATTTGAAAAATTAAAATAGGCCAATGTGTAGGAAGGCAGAATTATCAAAATCACTTCAGAAGAAATAGCAAATCTGCATCTGCTATTATTTGATGAAGCAGAAATCTGTGATACTTCAGGTGATGTGGAAAGCCCCAGGTGAGGGCTCTGTGATGTCCCATTCCAGCCTTAGAGTTTTTGCTGATCGTTTTTCTTTACAAAGTCACTTCCTTGCCTTCTTCAGGACCAACTCTTGCGAGTCGTATATTGTAACATCACATCCTAAATTGCGACAGTTCGTTTTATCTCTCTGCTCAGGATTTGTCTTCCTTGTCTACTGCAATTGACATATCAGTCCATGGCTATAGATTTCTTACGTTATTTTAACTTCTACCAGAATAGTTTATAACTTCTCTTCTTCTATTATTCTAAAATCAAGAGGAAATTTCATATTTAGTCCCAAATCTCTGTATTTTTTAATTTTAATTTTTGTTTGTTTGAGATGGAGTGTAGCTCTGTCACCTAAGCTGGAGTGCAGTGGCATGATCTCGGCTTACTGCAACCTCCGCCTCCAAGGGTTCAAGGGATTCTGGTGCCTCAGTGCGCGCCGTCACGCCCAGCTAATTTTTTTTTATTGTTGTTGTATTTTTAGTAGAGATGAGGTTTGCCACGTTGGCTAGGCTATGATCAAACTCATGACCTCAGGTGATCCATCCACCTCTGCCTCTCAAAGCGCTGGGATTATAGGTGTGAGCCACTGTCCCCGGCCTTCAAGTCTCTTTTACGGCAATTCAACGAGCTCTTCTAGTCTCAAGAAATGAAATAAATGTTTGGGAACTACTCTCATGTGTTGATATTCTCAACAGTTAATGAGTATTTCCCAAAACACTTTCTGTTGTTCAAAAGGGACTTTTAATTCTACTGTACTATGAACACAGAGCCAGATAATTATAAATTCAATTGGAGATGATAATAGAGGCTCGCAAATGTATTACAAGAAGATAAACGCAACTACAGAATGACATGGAAAGAAGATTGCAAATGAAGTTACCTGCGGCCAAGTTCCACCAAAAGATTTGTGCCTAGTAGTCCTTTAGTAATTATTCGATAAGTATCCATTAAATTCAGAAATTCTCAGAGCTGTATTTACTGAGCTCAAAATAAACAAGCAAAAACCCTGCTTATTCTCAAAGTGTGTAAGTAATCCATTACAAATTGTGGATGAGTAAACATGATTACTCTAGTACAAAGTGCTACAGTACAGACATGCAGTTGTACAGTAAGTCAAGCTCTTGTTCCCAACGCTCTTTTCCACATAGCAGCCAGAATGATGTTTGAAAAATGCAAGTCAGGCCGAGTCACTTCCTTATAAACGCCTCCAGAGGTTTTTCATGTTGTCCTGTTGTTCTTGGACATTGCACCTCAAGAGCCGGTGAGCTTCTCCTCTGCTGAGGGGCAGACAGTAGACATTTGAGTCTCTGTGACCACATGTCCCTGTGGCAACTGCTGGGCTCCGTCTTTGTAGCAGGAAGGCAGAAATGAGTGCCCGTGGATGTGTTCCAGTGAAAATTCATGGACACAAACATGCGAATTTTAGATTCTTTTCTTATGTCACCAAATATCCTTCTTTTGGCTATTTTTAAAAAATCTATTGAAAAATATAAATAACATTTTTACAGCTCATCAGGTGATACAGAATCAGGGAGTGGGTGGAAGTTTCTGACCTTGGCTCTGCATGACCCACACCTCCATTGTTTTAACTCCTGTCTTCTCATACTGCCTCAGCCACTCTGGGCTCATTGACGACCCTTTGTTGAACATGCCTTGAGGTCTTGAAACATCCTCTGCCTGGCAAACTCTTCCCCTTGTTTTCGGTTGGTTCTCCCTCTTCCCTTAGGTCCATCACGTGATCTCAGAAGCCTTCTCTGTCCTCTCTCCCTGCTCCCTCATCTGAGAGTTACCTCTTTCATACCTCACCTACTTACTGCCTACTTAATACCTAGTGCCTCCTTAATCCTAGTTAATTTTCCCAAAACACTCATTGCTTATCACTGCATGGTATTTTTTAATACTATCTCTCAACTACCAGACTGTTAATGCCATGAGGTTGGGAATTTTTTTTTAAATATTGCATCCTCAGCATCTAGCATAATGTCTGGAATATGGAAGGCCGTCAATAAATATTTATTAAGCAATAAAAGGATGGGAAGGACATGAAGTCAGAAGACTGTCTAACCATGAGCAGAGGTATGAGGGAGGTTCTTTGGGTTTGTGTATCTTGTAAAAGTAATGAAGCTCTTAAGAAGTCAAAACATACAGAGAAGCTTGAAGAAAATTTTATATCTCCCAACCTTTTTGTACTCCCACTCATTTGAGACATTGTAACAATTTGGTAGGTAAATATTCACACGTTCTTTGTTCTCAGTAGATAAAAATGAGTACAATATAAACAGACACACATGTATATGCCCCTCCCCACACCCTCTTTTTTTTCTTTTTTTATTTTGGAGGATTTATTGCTACTGCTTCTGCTGTTCTTGTTTTTACAGAAATATGATTATATGTATAAACTTAACATTTTATAAACAAGATTACAGAACAGTGTTTATGGCAAGTGAAGTCTTCAGCTTTTATTCCCATGACAATCCACGTTGTTTGGAAAACAGCACGACAATTGTTTTATGTTTTATAATTACAAGATGCACAAAACCCCAGAATAGAAAAATGTCATTCTCTTTTATATCTAAAATAATTTTCTTGACTCTGAACTCTCAATTTTGCTTGGCAGTAGGAAAGTTAAACTCATCTAGCAAATTCTCTCCTTTTTCAAAATCAGATGTAAGCTTTGGTGAGTTGGGTTCTTTGAAACTGTCCCTGCAAATGACTTCCACTCCCCGCTCCACCTCCCCAGGTCCTGCGGGGGACAGGACGGTGGCAGTGCTCCTGACCCGTTCTCCTTGTTATCTGTTCTTGTCTGACCTGTGGCCTGGTGTCGCTCAGTGCCTGCTCTCCCAGGCAGCAAGTTGGGCCATCTGCAGCTTCCTGGCTTGGGGAGCCCCTGGGGAGTCGGGCTTCTTACTCAGTCCACCTGCCCGCCTTGTTGCCAGCTGTCCCTCTGAGCCCACCCCTTCCCAGCCTCTCCAGCCTCTGAGACTTCAGCCCTAGTTAAGCTCCCAGATAACTGCTGCCATCCTTTCTGTATCCGTGGATCACGCACAAATTCCCCTGCAGCTGTGAGGAAAAGTCAGGGATGATGTGAGACCTTTGTTTCTCCCTCTTCACAGAAGCCTCCAGGGCTATCTTGAGTCCCAGGCAACTGTGGCAGTGTGGTGCTTGGAAAAAATGGCCTTGAGCCTCACACCCCAGAGAGGGAATAAGATGTCAGCTTCTCTGTGCCGCAGTGGCCCCACTCCCACCTCCATAGGGCAGCTTTTGAAAATTAACAGAAAACCAAGTATTTAACCCAAGTGAGTGGTAAGGAACACATATTATGAATGCCCAAGCTTTACCCATTGTGATTCTTTTATGTTACATTTTAGAAAGACATTCTAATAGGTCAGACTGTGGCCTCTAGAATAAGGTTACCTGTATTCATACTGTAACTTTGCTACCTGCTTGCTGTGTGACCTTTACCAATTTTATTAGTCACCCAAAGTCTCACACTGTTCATTCAACTCTAAAAATTGGGATGATAGCCACACTACCCAATGAGTGTTGTTTTGAGATTAATGAGATCATCAGGGTTAACATTTCTGACAGAGGGCATGGCATACTTGCTAAGTAGTGCATGATTCTTCTGGAGAGGATTCCCATTTTCCTATTTATATAAAGAAGAGAATGCTTAGAAGAAAAAAAAAACTGCTTCAGGAGACAGAAAACAGGGCTAAGGAGAGGACAGGATGTAATTTGTCAGGCTGCGGAGGTTGTTCCAGGATTAGGAAGCTGAAAGAGCTATTTCCTGAGCAAGAGATGGGAGGAAGAGATATGCAGGTACATCATGAAGGCCTTTGTGCCTTCTGTGTATTCAAGGTTAATTAGGAGATTATCTATTTGTCTATCAGTCTGTCTGTCTTTCTGTCAATCTGTCTGTGAATCACGTATCATCAGTCTGTATCTATCTATCTATCATCTATCTATCTATCAATCTATCTATCTAGCATCTATCTATCTATCTATCTAGAGATTCTTTATGAGAAATTGGCTCACACAATTGCAGAGATTGAGAAGACCCAAGACTTGCAGGTGATAAGCTGGAGGCCCAAAAGTGTAGTTCCACTCTGCAAATCAGCCGACTCAAGACGCTACTCCAACCCCCTGCAGTGGCCTAGTCAAGTTGATGCATAAAATTAACCCTTTTAAGTTTCCAAAGCTGTAACAAAGGAGTCTGATGACTGTTGAATAAACAGCTCCAATAGCTGGAGAGTGAATGGGCTAGCATGGAGAGGTATAGTTTGGTGGTATAGTTATGTAAAGATAACAAAGGAGAATACACACTTGTGTATGTCATCATTTATTTTGCTTTCCAATCTGAATGGTTTCCAACATGTGAATCTTTTTGTTTAATTGCTCTAAATCAGGGTAACGTGTAATCAGTTGAAACTTTAGAAACGTGCTTATAAATTTTATCTGCATATATTTATTGTTGGTCTTTCCAAAAACAAGAAAAGTAAAAATCATTTATCCTCCTCTCATTGTCTATATATAAATTAAATGAACATGAAGGGACTATCCATGTGTCAAAAAACTATTTAAAAATTTGTTAGAGTACCTTATGAATTTGAAATTTCTAGTTGTATGACTTTCATACAAAACACATTCTTCATTTCTTTGTGGTACAAAAGCAAAATAGAAACCATTTTATCTTTCTGGTGCCAGATGAGTGCCATCTACATGTCTGATTTTGTATTGCATGCATCTCTCACCCGCAACATAAATTTACAAACAAATTGAGCTAATAGAAAGTAGGTCTTAGTATAATGCCTGAATGTAATATCCTGACATTAGAGGGTTTTTCCATTTCAAATATAATTTAAAATTATATTACTCATTTAAAAAGTATATTTTTTCACTTGTGCTAAGTAGCACTTTGAACTTTCTCTACATTTAGTGTTCCCTTTTGAGTTTAGTATTATTTTTTGGTATTTTTGTCACTATGTGAAAATTGTAGACAGTTTTCAATAAGAAATTTCAGGAGAGGAATTTTAAACATGCAAATTCAAAGATGAAATTGCAATTATATTAAAAGTTTTCATGCTATTAAATATTTCAAATCAAAATTTCTTTAAATCCAGATTTCTTTACATACTTTAGTGTTGGCATTATTAGAATTAATTAAATGCTTGATGACTAGGGGAAAACTTAGGAATGTTATGAAGCTATCTCATATTGAAATAAATCTGGTATCAATGTCAAATATTTTTGAAATCATAGAATTATCTAATTACAAAATACGAATCAGTTATCAGATTTTCAGCATCATAGAGCTCTTTAGAAGCCCATCATTTTTTTGTAACACAAGGAATAGCAAATATACGTAAAGGTTCGTTGTCAAAATATATACATACCATTCCACTGAAATGTGGTACAGCTTTCCTGAATAATTAATTAGGTGGCAGCACTCCCTTAGCCTGGATGTGATGCCACAGAACAGTCAGAGGCTGTGGCCGTCCATCTAAACTAAGGTGGAAGGAAGTTTGGGAGAGGAAGAGAGAAAGAGAAAAACAGAAGACAGTAAGACAGAAGATGGGAAAGGGAGGGATAAAAGGAACGAAGACATGACTCAGATTCACCATGGCTTTGTACGTTAATGTTACATTAAAAAAAATAAATGAAAGGACAGCTCTATAGAGTTTCTTATTCAAAAACATATTCATGTGAAACTTGTGGAGAAATGTAATATATTATAAACATCTGTGTTTCAGGAGTAGAATACACATATACACCTAACTACATTTCCATTTTGATATATTTAGCTAATTTTTAATTTTTCGTGTTGTTAAAATTGGAATACTATACATACACTTGAAACAGAACTATTGTGCGAGTTTTAAAAGAACATATTGCTTGTTTCTTTACTTGACTAATAGATGAACAAAAAAAGTTTATATAAAGTTATAGTAAGTATGATATTTTATGATGTATGTTTTTCCCAAGAAAGGCTATTTTTCAAATACTTTTATTATTAAGTCGATCATACCATCTCAATAAGCAGTGGGTCTTCTGGGATGAAAATGCCTCATGCTTGACTTTAAAATCGGAAAAAGTAAGGTTGCATAAAATCTTATTTTCTAAAGCATAGTCCTGAGAATGGTAAAGTGAATATTTTGTTCGAAAAATAAAATCAGATATGTTATGCCAGACTTCTATTCCTTTTCCACTGTGCTAGTGTGACACGGGGTTAGAAGACTACGTAGTAGCAGAATGTCCTCAGCTGCTCACTGTGCCTTAGTAGTGTTTCTTAAATACTGGAAAGCGTGTTGTCACAGGCAGAATCTGTTGTATGTGATACTGTCAATGTTTTCCTTAATATCTCGAAATTGCAAGAGTAAAGCACACAAGAGAATTTGGAAAATTTCTACTTGCAAATGTTATTACTTTAGGATTCTTCTTACAGTGAATAGACAGCATGGTCAGATTCATTTTATTTAGTACACTTGCAAATTTACAATTATCGCTGTATGTGTAGGCATCCTTATAGCTTTATTTTTACTCATTGCATACATTTTTGATTAATAGTAACTAACTACTGCAAATCAAGCAGTCCAAAGATAACAAAAGCTAATCTTATTTAATACCAAAAAAAAAGAAAAACAGATGGATGGTTTCATGTGCAAGATTTTTATCAGCCCGAGTTGCAAACATCTCAAGCCTCAGTTGGATGAGGATCCACTTTCCAGCTCATTCACACGGCTGTAGCAGGTTTCAGTCCTCACTGGCCATTGTTAAGAAAAAATATTTTCCTTCTATACGGGTGTCTTCATTGGGTAGTTTACAGTATATGAACTGACCCTTTTTAGAGCATGAGCATGTTGGGTGGGAAGGAAAAAGACAGGTCTGAGAGATAGACAGACAAAGATAGACAAAGAAAACAAGACAGAAGTCACAATTTTTCTAACCAAATTTTGGAAGTGACATCTAATCACTTTACTTTCACTGGAAGTGAGTCACCATCAGTTAGAAATGAGTCACTAGGCCTAGCTCACACTAAGAGAAGTGATTAGGCATTAGTTATTAGTACTTTGAAGTGGGGAAACCAAGCGCTACCTTAGACGCTCCTTCCAATAAGGCAGTTTCTGTCTCCATATGTAGGTTTCTGAATATCAACAATCTTTTGGTATTTGTCCTGAATCTTTACTTTGTTGGGTTAAAAAAAAAAATCTCTACCATTTAGTGGCTTAAACCGTGACAGTGCATTACGTATTACATCTTTGTTGGCTGACTAGTTGGTTCTTTGCCATTTGATGAGAGCCTGAGCGCTGGAATGGCTGTGGGACCAGTGGTCTCACTCCCATGCCAGGTTGGTGTTCTTGGCTGTAGCGAGGAATTAAGCTGAGGCTGTGGGCTGGGAGACCTGGTTCTTTTTCATATGGCTTCTGCATGTGGTTGATGAAATTTCTTCACAGTGTGTTTGTTAGGCTTCAAAAGGGAGCATATCAACAGTGAGTGTTTCAGAAGGTAGCAGCAGGAACCGCCAGGTCTAGTGTCAGAGGCTCAGCATGTTGCTCCATTCCATTGGTCAAAGCAGTTCTGGGGTAAGCTCAGGTTCCAAGGGAAGGGAAAGAAACTTTACCTCTTGATGGGAAACTGTCATCCCTCTTAAGGGAGAGGAGGAATTGCTGGAGAGCATCTTTGAATATAGACCTACCAGAGGGACGGTGCCCTCTGGCTGTCATAATCCATACGCCTCCCACAAACTATGTGCTCACCCCCTTCGAAGACTCCCACAAGTGTCTTCTCATCACAACATGGGCTTGGAGTCTTGTAGCCATCATCCTTACTGGGTCCAAGTGCAGACGGACTCCTTGGCAGCAGCCAATTGGTGCAGCTCTTCAATTGTGGTTTTCTGAATGCAAACTTGAGCACTAAAAAGGCAATTTACCCACCCCCACCCAGGCTGCAATGGGAAGATGGTGGAATAACCACAATAGTCACTCCTACCAGGAAGAGTTAAAATAGGCCCACAGTGCGATGGAGACCCACCTTGATGATTCTAAAATCCATCCAGGCACGGTTGCCTTTTCCTCTGACTCTGGCGGCAGGAAATTCTTGCTGCTGCCTGGAGAGGTTCTCCATTGCCATTGGCCTTATGCCTGGAGCACTTGGCTCTGCTGTCTGATTCATCCTTCCTCCCTCTCCCCGCTCCCAAATTGTCATGTTGCAGGTCAGGAGCTTTCTCAGCCCTCTTCCTGACTGTAGGAAGTGGAACGCTGGGGCTTCTATTCGTTTAGAATGATCTCCGTCCCTTTGAACGAATAAAAGCTGGTGTAACAGCCTTTGAAACTTAGTGGTTTCACCAAACAACACAAACTAGTCCACTTCATCAGGCATTTTCCAGCACACTTTGTGATATATTTAAGATTTTCAAACCTACTTGAGAAGTTGCATGAGCTGCTACTTTTGTACACCTTTTTGCAGTTTTAGCAAAGTATTTTACAGATGTACCTTTGAATTCTTTGATTTGATCTTCCTCTTAAGGCCACACAGCTCACTGTCAGCACTCTGAAACTCATCTTTGTCCCAAATTCCAGGATCCAGCAATAGAGAATTGAAGAGAAACAGAGAGGGGGGTGGGGGAGAGGGGGAGAGAGGGAGAGAGATGGGAACAGAGGAAGAGAGAAGAGAGAGGGAGAGGGAAAGGAAAGGGGGAGGGGAAGAGATATAGAGAGAGAAAGAGACACACACACACACACACAGAGAGAGGGAAAGAGAGATTTGGAAAGTTTCTCTTAATTCTGATTAAAAATTCTTCTTATGTTGATCTCTGTATGAACCTTACCTCTATCTGTACCTATCTGCACCTAAGAGAAGACATTTGACACTCAACATTCTGCTTAGTAATCTCATTAGTAAGATGTTGAAGTTGATTGTGGATATTTCCTATCTTCTATCCAGGCAATAGTGTCGCCAGACTTTCTGCCACCAAATAACACAGCTGCCTGTGTTATCTCCAGTAGGATTATCTTACCTGTTCTCCCAGCCACAATTGGTAGTTTTCTCAGAAGGTTTTCAAACCCTACTCAGTCCCAAAGCTATGTCAGAATTCTTCCTACATATGGGTACAGTAATGTCCACGATGATCAGCCGTGGACAGTTTTCACTGTTCCACATACACATGGAACTCGATGTCATCAGTCTTACATTCTTTTCTGTTCTGTTGGCTGCTTATTGGGATCACACATTGTTATTTTAATTGCATTTGTTTATTATTAATAAGATTAAATAACTTGTATTAAATTTTCCAGAGACTCAAATTTTCTCTTGTGTGAAATACCTGTCCAGGACTTTTGCCTGTCTTATGTTGTGTTGTCTGTCTTTTGAATACTGATTTATAGTAGGTCTGCATATATTCTAGCTATTGGTGATTTATGGTAGGTCTGCGTATATTCTAGCTATTGGTGATTTATAGTAGGTCTGTATGTATTCTAGCTATAAGGGTTGATGAGGTCTTGCAGTGTGTGGCTTACCTCTTTGCTCTCATTATGGTGTCATGTGGAGGTTGGAAACTCCTAATTTTAATTTGGTGCAGTATATTTTATTTTTCATATTATAACTTATGAATCTTCCCTTATTGAAATCATGAAGTGATTCTTTTTTGTTGTCTTCTAAATGCTATATTTGTTTACTTTTCAGATTTTGATTTTTAGTGTTGGGTGTAAAGCAAGAGATTGAATTTCATTCTTTTAAATATATGAATACCAGGTTATACCAACACAAGTAATTAAAAATAGATCACCACAATAGATGCTGCCCAAAATATATGGACATTTTTGCCTTTTATCACAGGGATTAGAAACTATAAATATCCCTATAAGTTCTGTGTTAGCAACATCAAACAAGTTGTTTTGAGGTATTTTTATAATAATTGTTTTACTAACTAATAATAATTTTAAAGTTTTTTTTTTCCCTTGACAAACTGTCCCTATGGTGGTAGATGTTTATTTCTCTTTGAATTCTGGAAATACTTCACTGATGCAATGGTAACATTGTACCTATGTTATTAGAACATATACATTTAAAATTCTTGTTTCTCTCAGAGAGTTAAATCTTTTGGAGTTTAAAAATAACTTAGTTTATATGTAGTATGCTTTTATTCCTAAACTTTTTAAATTCCTATAATAACCATATCAGATCTCTTTGGATTTGAATTTGTATAATTATTTTCCTAACATTTGAAATGGTTCTGTTCCTCAAATTATAGATGTTTTTTAGGAAAAACACATTATCAGATTTGTGTTCTAATTAATCTAGTTTTCTGATCTTTGTTTTTTAATATTGTGTTTAGTTAATGTGTATTCATATATCTGTGTTTAGATCAATCCTACATTTTATGCTTTCTATTTCTTCCTTTCTTTCATTTTTTAGTTTCTACTTTCCTTATTACTATATGATTTCACCATGCAATTTGTCTGGCTTTATTTATTTTTGGAAGTAAATGACTTATTTTCCCTGTCCTGTTAGTGGTTACTCAAGAGATTACAACATACACAATATCTTCTCAAAATCTGCATTCATTATTCCCTCGGAAAACATAGAATCTTAAAATGTCACCTTGCATTACTATCTCATGATTTACATGTTATTTTTGCCTTACTCTTATTATTGGAGTCAGTGAGTGCCCATCTGTTTACCCACAAATTTCTTGTTCTTCATTCCTTTTTGTGTCTAAAATTGGGGACCTAATATCACTTAACCTTCTTGAACTACAGCCTTCAGAGATTCCCTGAGCGAAAATAGATTTGGCAGATAATTCTAGTTTTCACTTCAGCTTCATTCTTTAAAGGGTTGATTTGGATGTTGAAGTCTGTATGAGCATTTTGTGTGTGTGTGTGTGTGTGTGTGTGTGTCTCTGTATGTGTGTGTGTGTGTCAGCTTGCTCAATACATCATTCCAGTCTCCCGAATTCCATTGAACTCAGGTATCAACCTAATTAGTGCTCCTTTAGGAAATGAGTTATTCTTTTTCTCTGGATAGTGTAATGATTCTTTTTTTCTTTTTCAACAGTCTTGAAAATGCTCAATAATTATGTCTTTAAATATTTCATGCCCTCCATTTTCTCCTCCCTTTCTAGAAACCTGGTAAGATTAGTGTCTCACTGTGTCTTGCCTTTTCACTTCTATTTTCTCACTCCTCATCTCTCTGTGCTGTGACTGGAGATTTCTTCTGGTGTCTTTGAGTGCATCCATTACAGTCTGCTCTTAAATGTGTCTATTGAGTTTTTATTTCAATTATTGTGATTTTCATTTCTACATTTATTTGGTTATTTTTCAAAAGTATTCAGGTCTTTTTCCTGTTCCCTGAAGAGGTTTTCAGTCTGGTTTGTAGTTTCTTTAAACATGATAAACATTGTTCTTTGATGGTCTGTGTATGGTAGTTCTAGTATTTGGAACCTTTCAAGATCCGTTTCTTCTCTTTGTTTTCACTGTTCCTCTCTTAGGTCTTATGTTCCTGTGCTGAAGTTTTTGCTGTAAACAACCCATTTTCTTTGGAAAAACTAGTGGTGGGAATTGTTTGGGGCCTAGAATGAAGTTACATTCCTGCAGAAAGTAGTTGTATTTATTGCAGCCCATGCATAATCCTTGTAACCCTTGTGAGTTAAATGCATGGTTTCAGATATGTGGAAAATCCAGGTGTTATGTATTTGACCTGCAAATCTCCTGTAAGGACAAGTATTGGTTGAAACGTCTCATGTACATTGTCATGCCTCACTCTGCTCAGCAGTAAGGCCTACTCTCTCTTTTTATTTTCCATGGCCCCTTCAGGGGAGAAGGAGCTGGGCAGTCTCTCATTCATCTCACATAAGTGATGGTACATCTCCCCATTTCAGCTTCATGGAGAGTGAATCTCTCATCAGATTCCTAGCCTTGGACAGATACCTGAGGTCCTAACGACAATTATTATACAAGTACCGTATTATCAATATTTTTATTTTGTTACTTTAAAGTAAATCCTCAAAAATTGAATTGATAATTATACACATTTTATGTGTCATTGGGAATATGTTATGGTGATGAGGTAGTTTGTCCTGACTGGGCTGTTGACTCCCAGAGAAAACTTAGGAGAGGATCTTGAATTAATGTTATGAAATGTGTCTAGAACCTCAAGGTTTATGAGATATTTATAGGAGCAACTGAATATTTCTGAAGAAACTGGCATCATCAGAGGTATATTCTAGAGAGGCTGGATTGAAAAGTGTTGAGACTGAAATTAAGAAGATTAGCTGGAACAAATGATTTGTCCTAAAAAATTATAATGGGAATTCAGAAAAAAAGTATTAAAGGTTAAAACCTCCTAAAAAAGGAATTGACATGACCTTGGTCATGAGGTAGATGCAAGGAAGTGTGAAACGTGAGGACGAAACCAAAAAGTTATTAAAATCTAAAGCCTGGGTCACTTAAGACTCATTGATGATGTTGACCAAAGTCATAGGGAAAACGTGAAAGAAAGATAACAATGTAAATTTTGGACTTGTTGATCCAGAAGTGGTAAACAAATGTTCAGGCACAAATGTCAAGACAAACTATCAGTGAAGCTGCTGCCTAGTTTGGAGGTTTGATAGGTCCAGGGTCACAGCTGTGAACAACTGTGCAATCAGACAGACTCCATTCAAACACTGACTCTCCATTGACTAAATTGTGCCTTGGAGTCAGTTTTATAATCTTTTATAAACTTCCGTTTTCTCCTGCATTGAATGAGAATAATTGCACATATTTCGTACAGTGTGGTGATTTCCCTATTTAAACACCATACAGTGAATCTAGGGACATTTTACCCACAGTAGTTCCTCAATGAAGCTGTTAGGATCACACTTGGAATTGCGGTTTTAAGGCTGCAGTCACTGTGGGAGCACCAGATCTCTTAATGATATTTATGTGCTCAGAGCTGCTTGCTTAATTCCCACACACTGTTGAACTAGGAGTCCTCTCCCTGGTACTGAAAGCGTGGGTGTGAATGAGACAGAGAGCAAAGAGAAAGGTCACCAAGAACATAAAAAAAAAAAATTGGTTTCAGAACTCCAAATCCATGAATTCATTAATGAATTACCTCTTTTTGTGGTTTCAGACAGGGTCTCACTCTGTCACCCAGGCTGGAGTAAGGTGGTATGATCCCAGCTCACTGCAGCCTTGAACAGCTGGCCTTAAACCATCCCCCTGCTTCAGCCTCCCAAGTAGATGGGACTACAGGCACATGCCACCACACCTGGCTCATCTTATTTTATTTTGTAGAGAATCTGGGTCTCACTGTGTGGCTTAGGCTGGTCTCAAACTCCTGGCCTCAAGAGGTCCTCCCTTTTTGGTCTACTAGAGAGATGGGATTACAAGCATGAGCCACCACACCTGGCCCTACTTTTTGAAATATTCCATAAAATTTTTTAATCATTTAATTTGTACCAATGTCATTAATTGAAATTATTGAGATCAATGAAAGATAGTTTGTCTTCCAAAACATCCAGAAGAAAGCCTCTCAGGCAAGAAAGAGAACAGTTAGATTGTTCCAGCTAGCAGCACGGCTGATGGAAGTTTCTTTTGGAATATGGAAGCCAGAGAGCTTCTAAGTTGAGGGAAGGCTGTCTGTGGTAAATGAAACTGTGAAGACAATACAGAGAATCCTTGGTAGGGTGACAGTGCAGAGATGAGTCATGGGTTTTGCATCACAGGACAGGTGGTGCCGTTAGGGTGAGTGGGCACAGAGTGAGATACTCAGATCTGGACGTCAGAAAAATGGGTGCCAAAGACTGGAGGACAGAGGGGCAAAGGCATGGAGATGCTGAGGATTGTGAAGCCTGCGGGTGAGGAAGGGAGTGACTAAACACCATGGAGGTTACAGAAACGGAGGAACGTAGTAGAGATTTCACAAAGAATAATTGCAAGCTTTGGCATCTTTCTGATTAAAGGAAGTGTGAGGAAGTAGTCAAGTTTATTTTGTTTTTGAAGTTTCCGACTTAGGTTAATGATGGATTGAAATGAAAAGTCTGAAAGCAGTAAAGCAGAAGTCATCCCATAAATCATACTCTCTAACTAAACATAACAGAATCTAAAAATTATGATATTGATTTATGTTGCTGTAGACCATTACTCTGGGAAAGCCTTGGATTATTTTTCTCATCTCTTAATGAAATCACCTTCCATGCTCTTGTTCTTGAATGGCAGACAAATGAGCCAGGGACTACAGATTTAGCAGGTGTCTCATAAACAGCTGTGTCGTAAGTCGAATTCTAGGACCGAGTGAACCATTTCAAAGTGCTTTTATAATGCAGGACCGTTTTGGAAATTACAGATTTTCTAAATGCCGTAGAAAGAAGTAGTATAGCACTGTTAAAAATTCTAAAACTTCCATTTTAGTACTATTTACAGTTGTATTTAATATAGACTGTAAATGATTTCCATTCTTACAGTCCTTAGGAGATGATAGATTTGCATGCCAAGTGGACCCTGGCAGTCTAGTTAGGTCTGGAGGTCCAGGAATAATCATTTTTCCCAATCCCCAAGTTGGAGACTACACTTTCTAGAAATAATTCTTTTTCAGAGGCAGAGAGCGTTGAGGAACTCGGGTCTAACTCAGTCAACATGTGGTCCAAAACTAGCCACGTGAGATGATTCTTTCCATTTTCAAGTGGACTGCCCATTAAAATTACTGGTTTCAGAGGCCCATTCAAACCTAAATTACTGCAATAATTGGGAAAACAAGTACAAAGGGGACAAAAAGAAATACAAGAAATAGAGATAGAAGATGGTTACAAAGGGGACAAAAAGAAATACAAGAAATAGAGATAGGAAGATGGTGAATTTTTTTGGTAATCAGGTACTTACTGTGTATTTAAAATGGACCAAGACTGCTTGATATTGTAGAATGCAAATAAGCCCTTTAAGTTCTCAGTTGCACACTTCCAGGAGAAGAGCTCTTAAACTGCAAATTGTAGCATTACAATGTTTTTGTTTGTTTGTTTGTTCGTTTTTGTTTGTTTTAATATCCTTCACACATATTTAGAGTAGCTCGGTTTTACCATTATTTACACTGAGGATATTATTTTAAAGCTAACTGGACATAAAAGGGACTTGTGCTCCTAGCATATGCTAGTATATATTAAGGGAAAAGTGGCTATCTTGGCATGCAGCAAGTATCTATCATTTTGATATTTGCAATATGAAGAAATAAACTATGTTAGGAAATTTTCTGAAGGCATTTTCCTACTGATCTCAGGCATGTGAAGAAATAAAGTTAACTTCACTTTTGTCTCAACATTAAATGCTATCTAATACAAATAAGCGCAGTGTGCAGAACAGCCAGTGAGGCTACAATAGTGTTTGATTTGTAAATAAAGTTTAAGCAGTAATCGTATTTGAGGTATTCTTTGAATTAAGATAATTTTATTTATGTATCACGAAGTTCAAAATCTGAATTGCACATGCATGGGATAATTCATATTTACGTAACATTTTCTACTTTAACAAATCCATATCCCCTCCATTAACTAGCTGATATTGGCAACTACTACTGCTTTGTATCAAGCCCAGTTGATATTTTTTACCCGTCTTTTAGAAGTCAGGCAGTTGATGCCTTAGAAGATAGAATTCTGTCAATAAGAGTTAGTCACATACAGGTTCAGCATATTAAATTTTTCTCATGAATCACTCTTTAAGAAATTAAGTATTTGACTTACTTTTTGATTGGTTTCATTTAGCTTTTGAGTCCATTTTGTTTAACATAATATCACAAGAAAGCTTTTTATCATTTATTTATGCTTATCTGGCTTGTAATTTTTTGCCTTTTTAATTCCAACCTTTCTACATCAGTATATCCCTTATGTGTGGCTTTTATAAAAAGTAGATGTCTGGATTTTCTGGATATGATGAGCAGAGTGATGGCTAGAACTCAAAGATTCTCACCTTGGTAAAGGGATAAGAATCATAACTTAAAAGAACACATTTATTTTTACAGAATGTGGTAACTTTACCTCTTTTCCGGACTGGCAGAAATTCACGCAGTTGAAACAGCTTCTCCAGGGCTGATCAAGGAGTGCCTCATGCATGCAGCCACGCAGGCTCCTGGCAAGGCACCACTTGGCATTTCCCATTTGCTCTCTTGGTCCCATGATCGCTCCTCCACTTGCCATGTGTCCCACTGCTGCCTGGCATAAAAACTCCAGTGTTCTTGCCAAGGGCACCAACAGAGAACACTTCCAAAGTTTCCAATAAGAGGCTGCTCCAACTCTATTTAGAAGGGTCTAATGTTCATCAAATTCACTGGAAGCACAAAAGGTCTTGTCTTGATGCTGCATTAGCATGGCTTGTACAGCTTTACTGTATCCTTAACATTTGTATGTGGCTGCAACACACAAGGCTTCATCATGATGCTTATACTTACATCTTTAAGTAATTTTGAGAAAGTATAACTTTCCTTGTAAAATATTTTGCTGCTTGATTTTTCATTGACATAATTTATTTAGTTTACAGTGGCATAATAGAGATGGAAGAGGACGTGAAATTAATGCCATCTCCTCACCACACACACACACACACACCTGTGTGCCGCCACTGCTCCCAACCTGTGTGTGTCAAAGACAGCATTCTCTTCCTCTGCAACTTATGCCACGCTTACAAGCCTGGGTCCCAAAGACTGCAGTTAATTATTCCTAGACATTCATGTAGCTCTTAGGAGAAGTTATGGAGGTATGGCTTCCTCTCCCTTTTCTGGGCATAAAAGTTCAGCTCCAGTTCAGTACCAATTGCCTTGGCATCAGCGCCAGACCCTTCTGTAGCCTGCAGTTCCTGCCTCGTCCTGATTAATCGCCAGTGGTTTCTGTGCTTATCAATAAGCTGAAATTGACATTGGGTAAACTCTGAATGTGGCATAATTGAGAAAGAGGATGATGATGGAGGTGTTTTATTCACTAATAACATTGGCTCCATAGTTCTGCTAACAAGAAATGCCCTATTAAACCAGCTCTAGTGAAAAAGATGGCTCAGGAGATGGGCTCATGTATTCTTTGTGTGACTTAGGAGGAGCGATGAGGGAATTCTGAGAGAATTAAGAAGTTCTTCTGAGAGGTTTTATTGCTAATAACCAATCAAGAACCTCCCTGGTTGCCCTTGGACAGAAACACAAACAACAACAAAAACAACAACAAGAACAACAAAACCTGTTCTATGACAGCTAATTCTAATGTGCAAACTCCATTGTTTGGACAGTATAGGTTTGTGTGTGTGTGTGTGTGTGTGTGTGTGTGTGTGTGTGTGTGTTCTGTTTTGTTTTTGTCTTCGTTGTTCTGTTTCTGGCCATTTTTGACCTTCTGATGGTTTCTTGTTTCCTCTGTCCCACACATCTTTCCATGATTACGTATAGTAAATGCAAATTTTCTCTGTAAAACAGTAGTATCTATCAAAAGTAAACATTGTAAAAGCCTACTTAATGTGAATACAAATAAAATCCATCTTCTGTGCACTCGTGTTATAAGAAAGAGTTATGCATTCTCAGTTTGTTTAAAAATGTGAATACAGGCACCATGAGGAAACTTTATATTACAGCTAAATAAATAAGGGAACAAAAAAGCTGTACAAGCCATGCACATATCAATAATATTTTAAAGCACTTGAAAACTTTCTTCCTATAAATCTTGTAAGTTTTGATTTCTTAAATTTATATATGAATATAGTTTATGTTAAACTAGAAAAAAAGTCATGATATATATGCTCTGTGCGCACATGAAAACCTTTAGGTAGAGAGCTTCTCATTTTGAGTTTGTCTACCTAATGGTCTTCATGTGGGCAATACATACATAGAGAAAACACTATACCTTTAAAAGAAGTTTAAAACATGGTGTTATGAATTTTATACTAGAGCAATGCTGCTTCTAGACAAGAGCAAACTAAATCAGTATTAAAATAATATGATTATGCAAGCTATTTTTAGTACTGTGCTGTCAAGGTTTTTTTTGCCATTGATTTTTAAAATGGTGCTTTAAGTTTGGTCAAATGATTTAAAAAACTACAACACCCTGGTTTTCAACCTTGATTAAAAAGCAAGGGGTCAGCACCGTATGAGGACTTGCAGACAAGTATGGAAGGACAGAGTAAGAAGTCACCATTGAAGGGTGAGGTTAATTTCAAGTCAATAGTTGTTTCAATAAAGATGTGTACACAAACATGATGGGACTTTAAAAAGTGCGTAGGCGATGTGGATGTGAAGATTGATCATGGATCTCAAGTCTAAGAAATGGAAGCCAATCATCTGGGATTTGAATGAGAACAGGAAAGAATGAGTGGACAGTGGGAAACAAGGTAAAGGAGGAGTTTGCAGTTTCTTATTAGTTAAGAAGGGACTTGGGCAAATTAATCTTTGAAAAGATGTAGATAATAGAAGGTAGGATAAAAATTGGAGGAAGATAACTGATGTGCTAACTGCTACGAGTAGGGGAGATTAGAAAATCCAGAAGATAGGTGGAAAAAGATTTAGAGAAAAGAAAATTTCTGAGGCAAATAGTAGATAGGTAGTGATGACAGTGGATCTAGATGAGTTTGTAGATTGAGAGTGGCAAGTTGAGTAACTTCCCAGCTCATGGAGTCTCTGTTCATGGAAATGAGAAAACTAAACATTTTCCCTGATTATTTTTTCCTTCACTTCCCACATTCACTCTTTCAGTAAATCTAAAACAAGTGATTGCTTATTGAATATTTACTGTAGTGTTTGTAAATTTGACCAAACTTGCTTTGAACTCAAATATAATCATATATATAGAACTAATCACAGAATCACTGGGTTTCAGGGTGAAAAGGACTTTGTAAGTAATGTAGTCTACCACCCCACCACCCCCCATGAAACACACAAATGCTTGTTTTCCTATGGCAGCATTTAGCACATCTCATCATTAGCTTTCAACACACAGCTCTAATTTATTTCTCTGTAGGACAAATGAAAAAGTTTTACTTACGTGGATCTTGATCTTTGAAATTTATTTTTGAAACATTTTAAACATATTTGTGTTTTTAACCATAGCTCCAACATCATACTCAAACATATTTTTCCCATGACAAAAAAATTGCATTTTATCTGGTTTATATATAAAATTGCTTTAGGTTACGTCACTCCTAATTCAAGAGAGAAGGAAGAATAGCCCCATGGAGAGTCCAGACAGGCCCGGTAGACCAGATGACATTCTGAGCATTTACAAGTCTGTAATGAATTCACATAGAAAATAACAGTGTGGAAATCTGGAGCTCAACTGCCTAATTCTGATTTCAACCCCTACCACCAACAGCTACAATCTTAGGCTAGTTACTTAATCTCTCTGTGCTGCCTGTTTTCCTCAACTATAAAACAAGCATAATAATGTTATTTACCTCATACAATGTTAAGGAATAAAGGATTTACTATATTTAAATTAATTATAATAATATCTGGTACATATTCATTATTGCAATGGTATTAGCTATTTTCATGAATCTAACTAAATGAAAAAACTTAAGAATTAAAATGAGAAAAACAGAAGAACTTTTTGCTATGTAGATATATTTCAAATGTATTCTTACTTTTCATTTTCTTCATGGTGGTCAGGCTGGTCTCAAACTCCTAACCTCAGGTAATCTGTCTGCCTTGGTTACCCAAAGTGTTGGGATTACAGGCTTGAGCCACCGTGCCAGCCAGGAAAGAGTATCTTAATAGACTTTTAAGATAATGGTGGTTATTCTTTTCTACTACACCAAAGCTCAACAAGTGATAGCTTCTTACAGTTAGTTGCCATAGGGAATGTGAAACTATATCAATGAATTTCATTGTATTCTGTTACATTAACAGCCATTAGTGTATTCTCCTTCTCAAAGGGCTCTGCTTGTTTAACTTTATGCATTATTTATTCGACAGTTATTGGATTACTATAATGCAAAACTGTTAAATGTTGACACAAATAAAAAATCACATTTGTTCACATCAACAACCATCTCATTTAAAAAAATCTCTCAGTGTTGGGAAGCTGTCAAGTGCACAGTGGCAAATACATCTCCTTCCCTTGAAGCTTAAATTTTATCATTGGCAACAAATATTGTCAGTTGTTGTTCTTAAAATCAACAGATTCATTTTGTTCATTTTCAAGAAAATGTCTGCCAAATATCCAAATGTAAATAACTGTAATATGCTTGTCAAGCAAAAATGATGCTCCATGAAAAAATGGATAATTCACACATTTGAACAACTGCATTGCGCTTGTTCTTAAGAAAATCGTGAAACAATTCAGTCTGCAGCAAAAGTGCCTTATCCATATTTAACATTTCCTCTTACAAAATAGTAAAACATTTGCTTTAGATTTTAGGATTTAAAAAATAGTTTTTAATGCTTCATCATGATGATTTTAAGTAAAATTCCTTTTTGTTTTCCTACTGTGAAATTGCATGGCAGTGAATTAATGCAGTGAATACTAGCTGCTAAGGTTTGGTGCCACGGTGCTAATTCATTGCTAAGACACCAGCAGTTTTATCCACCACTCCTTTTGCACCATCAATGCAAATGTCAACCCAGATGTCCCAGTATAAACCATAGGATTTGAAAGTTATCCAAAAATTTGAATATTTCAACACTGCTTCCATTTGTTGTCAAGCATTCACATAAAAGATGATCCTTGATCATTGGCCCGTGCTGACATTGGGCGAATTCAAGCAAAATCAGGAAGCCCAGCCAAGTCTGTACATCCATTCATTTTTTAGACAAAAGTAGAGTTCTCCAGACAAGATATTAGCTCCGCTTGTCTGAGCTGAAACTTTAATCAGCGAGTGACTGTGGGATGGGAAAGTGGTAGTGTCCTGGTTTGTTTTACTGACTTTTTTTCATCCAGTAGACATTCAGCAATGGCAGATTTAAATGAATTTATTAGTCTCCTATGAGCTTCTTGGCCAAGGTCACACAATAACTGTGAGACATTTCAGTGAGTTCACTATCGTGATTTTGAAAAGTGACATTTGGCTTTTAAAGAACTAATGATGTCTATGTTTAAAATATACTTTTTTTCTTTTAGAATTCTCATTCGTCTCACTGCTTCAATCAAACATTCAGAATAAAATCATTCAAAAATGCCTGCTTTTCTAAGTCCTAATAAAGTAAATTATTAACACCTATAAAGTAGAGGACACAATAGATGTTCTCATATTTTCATTTTTATCTAGAAGTTCGTTTGATTTTATTTGGAATAGATGCTTCCCTTCTGTAAGGCACCTGTTTGAAACATCAGTTTCATCTTTTTTCATAACTTGAGAAATAGATGGTGCACTGTGGTGACACAGTGGGTCTTTTAATCTCTCCTTATATGGTATAACTATATTTTCTTTTATTTAAGAGGAAATATTACTAAGTTCTATGACTATTATATCTATAGATAAAATTTAAATATTTGTAAAAGGCTTCAAATTAGATAACTAAATAGATTTACAAAATATAGCAGCAAACGTACTTCATTCTTGCTGTGCTTCCATGTAAGCTCAATAAACATTTTGAAGTATAAAAATAACATTGTATTGGACAAAAATCGGGTTACTGGTCTTGTATTAAGAAGAACTGAAAATAGCCAGTAAGTGTCCAGTAAAATCACTGACCAAAAACTGAGCTAATCTCTGAGAATGTACATCATCTACATTCTAACCTTGGAATATTTGAAAACACAAACACATACTTTATTAGTCATAGTAATGTTAATGCCATGTCATGTAATATCTGCAAAACTCTTCCATGTATTTTTGAAAAAATGAGAGTTCAAAAAGACAAATAGCATTTTAGTATTATTATGAAAATAGTGACCTTTGAATCTCAATAAAGGAACACCCCTGAGCTCGGGGAATAATAATTACAATAACATTAAAAAAATTCAGTAATTTCACATTTGAAGTATATTATTTGCTGAGGAAAAGTCTAATCAGGGTCAAGGAAAAGGCTGTCTGTGCTCCACATGCTCATTTATAAAATGAAGCTGAAGGAGTTTTGCATTTTCAATGCATCGCTTTTGAGGTAGACCATGGAAGAAAGACAGAGTCTGGATGATTTTTTTAAGAAGATTGTTAGCACTCAGCCTGCGCGTAAAGTTAACTTTTGTACCAGAGTTCAGTTCCATGGCCACCTATAATTGCAAGGGAGGCTGGGAAACATAGTCTAGATGTGAGCCTAGAAAGGAAAAGGGAGAGGTTTGTTAAACAAGAGGCTATTCTCTAATATAGTGTCTAATGTGATATATTTACTATGAGAACCTGCAGATTGGAAAAGTGTTAAAGCCTTGCAAATACTATCAACATAAAATCAAGTTGGTGTTAAGTTACTCTATTTTTTATAGGAAGAGACGTGATAAATTCAGTCCTGAGTATAGTCACTTGTTATGTCCAAGCACTATTTTAAGTCCTTGATAGAGAGTCAAGAGACACAAAGTCCCTTATAGCACATTTTTAGCACCAGGGACAATTGTTGGAGACAATTTTTCCATGGGCTGGGGTCAGGATGGTTTCCAGATGATTGAAGTGTATTACACTTATGGTGCACTTTATTTCTATCATTAGTACATAGTGATATATGATGAAATAATTATATAACTCACCATCACATAGAATCATTGGGAGCCCTGAGCCTGTTTCCTGCAACTAGACGCTCCCATCTGGGGATTATGGGAGACAGTGACATCAGAAGTGTGTTGCTTATGTCCAGTCTACTCTGTGATCTTGTTTCAGTTACTGTCACTGTGGAAAGCCCTGCTTCACAAAGGATGTAGGGAATGGAAGCAGGCTTTTCAGTGTTTTCTGTGGCAATCTCCGGATATTCTGCCTTGACTTTAATCCAGAATATACAAAGATTTGAGGTTGTCTCAAACAGACTTGTAAGGCCACCGTCATTTGCGGTCTCAAGTACTTGATCCTCTTCTAGCATGGGTGAAGTCCATTCACCTGGCTTATTCACAGATGGGTCACAAATCCATTCCTTCCCAGTTCCGGGGTCTTTTTGGGTTGGGAAGTAATGTTCAAGTTCTTCCGAAAGCTGAGATAGATGCCCATGCACCAGCGGTGAGAAAGAAGGACCTGGCTCAGTCTCTTTCAAAATCTCTGCTGTTTGAGAGATGTCAGAAATCCTAATGTTCATGGTCACCCCTGTAATTCCAGTGTGGCTTTGAATGCAGCCATTTTATTTGCTGACTTGAACACAGTTGTTCTCCCCTGAAGTGACAGATTGAGTTCATTCAGCAGGTTGAATATGTCACACAAGTAAGCAAGTTTTGCGACTTATGCTGTGTTACTGAAGTGTGCTTCCAGGGATGATCATTTTTCTACAAGAAATCTCTGGAGTGGTTCTCTTAACTCAAAAACTCTGGCCAGTGATCTACCTTTAGAAAGCCATCTCACTTCTGTGTATAAGAGAAGACATGGTGTGCTCTGCGTCCAACTCCTCAGAGCTGCACAAACAGATGTGAGTTAAGGGCATGTACTTTAATGTGGTTGATAATTTCAATCACATCCTGAAAACTGTTAAGTACAGGTGACATTTTTTGGCTAGCCAGCATAGCATTTCTATATGGATAACACAATGCATAGACTCACATTCAGAAGCAACCTCTTTGACCCAGGTAGGGAAACCAGAAAACTGGTCCGTCATGGCAGCCACTCCATTAGTGTGTATATGGACACAAAATGACTAATTCAGTTTTCTTGATTTGTAGTAATTCAAAGACTTGTAGTTCTACAGCTGTGATGTTGATTGACAATAAAAGTGCATATAACATATTCTCATGCACATCCTTCTGAAAAATACATTACACAAAAACAAATACTGTGGCCTTGTTGTCAGTATTGGTAGACTTGCCAACCTGGATTGTGTACCTTGGTGACTCGTTAATCCTAACAATTGTTCATCGATATCCTCTGCTATTTCATCAGTTCATCTAGTTATGGTGCTAGCTGAAAGAGGAACACATGCCGTCTTTTGAACCGTTGAACCGCAGCCTCTCCTAAAAGTTCATGACAGATGTCCTTAGCAGCAGGCAGGATCAATAAAGGGCTTCTTAGCTTTCTTTAGCAATGAAGTTAGCCACTAAGAATGATGCTCTCAGTGCAGACACAGTTCGTGAAGTGATAGTCTTCAGCAATTTCTTCTGTTCATTATGTTTACTTTTTTTTTCTTTTGGAAAACTCTAAAGCCATGACTTTTAATGCAGGGTGCTTGGTCACCATATGGCAAAGCAGTTTTGAAGGTTTTCATGGCTTCCTTGGATAGCTGATCTCTACACATCGTACAGAGTGGTCTTGGAGAATGCGAACCACCAGTTGCAATGAACTTGTAATTTAAGTAGGACTCTTGGTATTCTCTTTAAGTGAAACTTTCTTTCTGTTGGCATTCTTGGGGTCTTCTGCTGCCTCATCATTGGGTCTTTCCCCTTTTCAAAGAAGCTCTCCAATGACATTCATTTTTCACTCATTTTGGCTAGGCCTAGCTTGTGGGCTTACCAAACTGTCACTGAAACAAGTGTGCAGTATGGGAAATAGGCATGGATAGATGCATTAAATGAAATCATGGATGTGCCACATACAGACTAAAATAAGTGGTGGATTTTCACTTAAAATCTGCCACCAGATGCAGCTTGTCACTTGCCACTCACTGATAGGGTTTTGATATGTGTCTGCAAGCAATTGATTTGTTATGACCTCTGTGTAGTCAAACCTCTTTGCTAATGTTAATCTGTATTTGCACCTGCTCCCCAGTGCTAGCATCACCACCCCAGATCATCAGGCATTAGATTCTCATAAGGAACATGCAACCTAGATCCCTCGAAGGCACAGTTCACAATTGAAGCTTCTATGAGAATTTAATGCTGCTGCTGATCTGATGGGAGGAGGAGCTCAGGTGGTGATGTGAACAATGGGGAGCTACTGTAAATACAGATGACACTTCCTTTGCTAGCCTGCCTCCGCTTATCTGCTGTGCAACCCACAGCTGGTTGGGGAACCCAGCCTTACAGAGTTTCTTGGTTATGGAGCAGTGGAAGTGGATGGTTATTAAAAAAAAAATTAAATAAACAGACGGCCGTGTGCAGTGGCTTACGCCAGTAATCCCAGCACTTTGGGAGGCTGAGGAGGGTGGATCATGAGGTCAAGAGATCCAGGCCATCCTGGCCAATGTGGTGAACCCGTGTCTACTAAAAATACAAAAATTAGCTGGGTGTAGTGGCACGCACCTGTAGTCCCAGGTACTCAGAAGGCTGAGGCAGAAGAATCGCTTGAACCCGGGAGGCGGAGATTGCAGTGAGCCGAGATCGCACCACTGCACTCCAGCCTGGTGACAGAATGATAATATATAAATAAGTAAATAAACAAATAAAATAAAAAGACAAATAGTTAAATAATTGTAAATTATAATAACGTGAGGAAAGTAAAATGAGAGACAGTGCTACTTTAGAGAGGATTGTCAAGCAAGGTGTTTCTGAGAATATAGTATTTGAGTCAAAAAACAAAGAATGAGAAAGATCCAGCTCTCCAAAGCCAGGAGGAAGGCATTGCAGAGAGGCAAAAGAACAAGTTCCTAGTACAGAGCATGGCAACAGCCAGGGGTGTTAGAGAAATGGGCTAGTGTGATCAGGGAGGAGAGAGTGGGACCAGCAGCATGGAGCCAGGGACCAGGGCAAGAACTCACAGGGCGTTAAGATCCATTAAGAGTGATGGTTTTTTGGGAGGCTGAGGCGGGTGGATCACGAGGTCAAGAGATTGAGACCATCCTGGTCAACATGGTGAAACCTCGTCTCTACTTAAAATACAAAAAATTAGCTGGGCATAGTGGCGCGTGCCTGTAATCCCAGCTACTCAGGAGACTGAGGCAGGAGAATTGCCTGAACCCAGGAGGCGGAGGTTGCGGTAAGCTGAGATTGCGCCATTGCACTCCAGCCTTGGTAACAGGAGCGAAACTCCGTCTCAAAAAAAAAAAAAAAAAAAAAAAAAAAGAGTGATGGTTTTACTCTAACGGCAGTGGAAAACCAGGAGAGTTCCACGGTTTGATTTCCATGTGTAATAGTTTAGGTTGCTAAGTAGAGAACAGACTTAGGGATAGATACAGAGTAGAAGACTAATTACCAAGTCCAGCTTTATCAAGCATCTGCCTAATAATTCATGACCTCACCCACCAGCAACCTTCACCAATCAATCAGTCTTTTAATCTTAAGTTCAATTTAGGCTGTTTCAAAAAGAGAATATTGTTTATTGGTTTGTTTTTGTAGGTCATATGGCCTATCTATTATTGTGATATTAATACAAATGGAATTGCGAAAACAATTTTTTCGTAAAGTTTTGGTTTTTAAACTATCAGTGCTATCACTGTTAGTACAAAGATAAAAATAAATTTTCACTTCCTAGAACTGGCATTTCTCTCAACATTGTCTGGCATGAGTTATAAAAATGACAAATGTTAGCCTTCAAACTAGAAAACAGAATATCAACTACGTTCCACAAAAATTGTAGAAATCGGCACATAAGGCTGAAACATTGTAATCAAAAAGGAGATAATGAGTATTAATTATGAGTATAATTAAGCATTATTCTTAGTAGTAAGAAGGATACAATGAATAACAAAAAGTCTAGATAACAAGTCATCAAAGTTGATGGAAAAATAAGGAAGATATGGGGTACCTTCATCAATACCAATGAAACGGCTTGATGAGAACAACCAATTTCAGCAATGCTATACAAAACATAGCTTTTATTACAAAATAGGTGTTAAATACATATGTATTGAAATAATAACTACATATCTGTTGATTTAGATGAAGAAACAAATTGCTAATAGGAGGTATCTTCATCCAAATGATCTATGATGTCTCCATTTTTTAAGGAGAAATTGCTTTCACTTTTTTCCTTTTTTTCTAAAAATATTTTTTAAATCGATTTTTTAAAACATTTTTTAAAAATCTATTTCTCAAAACAACTTTGCAAAGGAATCTGTATCTTGTTTCAAAATTTATTAGCCAGTTTTAATAGTGTCTATAATAAAATAAGTCTAAATAGTTCATATGATCAGATTGTAGCATGGCCAATCCAAGCCTCTCAGTTTCAACAGATCAGTTCACTGTTTGACAAAGCAGGAAACAAACAAGACCAACAACAAAATCTTTAATGAAGATAACCAAACAACAATCAGCCTGTAGTTACAGGTTTTGCATATCCAAGCACACAGACATAGAAAGAAACGCACTTAGATACACACATACATACGAGCACCCATGGTCTTAATATCCAGAACTAATCTCTTCCAGGAAGATGCTACTTTTTATATTGTAGTCCTGAGTTGTTGTTGAGCAGCGTCTCATAAAATATTTCTAACTCTAAAAGATTTTAACTTACAGATGATACCATGATAATGAGAACAAATTACATTTTCCAATCATCTTTTAAATTGTATGCCAAGTTCCTTTAACATATAGTCATTGATGCCTTCACCCACTCATAAATCAAAGAAAGCTCAACTCAGAGTGACAAAGGCTACAAGTATGTGTATTATTTCAAAAAGCAAAAAGCCCAATTTCAGGTAGACAGAAGGAATACATTCAAGAAGTCACCATGTTAGCTGTAGTTAGTAACAATATATTCTATAATATACTTGAAAATTGCCAGAGTGTAGATTTTAAGTGTTCTTACTATGCAAGAAAATGATGGTTACATGAATTAAGTCATGTGAATTAGCATGATTTAGCCATTCGACAATGTACACATATATCAAAACATCACATACCAAAACATCACATTGTACACCATAAATGTAAACGATTTTTACTTGTCAAATGGAAAAAAAGGATAAATCTTGGAGAAATACAACTCCAGAATAAGTAACTCCATAAGTATATACAATGACTATGTACTTATTATGTAATAAGTATATATACATAATATATACTTATGTAATAATTAAAATTTAAAATTTTTTTTTAAATAGGAATATATGCATATCAAATAAGATAATGCAGTGTCTCAGTGACATCATTAATGACTTCTGGATCTCCACCTTTCCATTCTGCTCATCATCACAGTTAGCATTTTCTTATATTAACACCTTCAGTATTGTAAGTTGGCTACTTCATGATTCCACAATGTCCCATACAAACATGACTGCAATGTCAGCCAGAAAAAATGATATATACCTTGTCTGTATTACAAGGAAGACTTTCTCAGAAACTCTCCAAAAGACTCATCTTTATATTTCATTGGCTGCATACCTACCTCAAAATCAATTCCAGAAGTGATAACGAAACCCCCAATTTGCCTTTTAACCATTAGAAAACATCTGAGACTCATGGTACAGCAGGCTTCCCCTGAAATACATAAATAAGCAGAGGACAGGTGGCTGAGTCTGGGCTTCACTGTGAGGAAGATGGGGAAAGTGGGTGTTGAGTTGACAAACTAGAATACTGAGGAATGCTTTGAAAGCTAGCATAGTATGAAATGTTGCAGATAAAGATTTGATGAAAACAGGATTGTTCGGTCAGCCAAAAAAGAGGAGTTCTAGATTTTACATCTTAATTTGTGCTTCAAATATTCTGGTTAAAAATTGTGTTACAACACTTTACAGAATATTTTGAATCAGCAAAGCGGATAGTATCTAGAAGACAGGGAAATTGTCCCAAACCTTGAATTACCTATGGATACATTTTACAAAAACGTCTACTCTGTGGTTATGGAGAATAGATAATATAATTAATTTAATTATTCTACCTATGGAGTTATAGGTAATGAGTAAGCTTTTTTATTTGATAATTATTTACAAACATGGCATTAGAAACTTCTTTAAATAGTTTTTTTTTGTATTGAGAAAAACCTTCTAGTAATACTAAATTAACATTTCAGTCCCAACATCATTATACACTTTTTATTTCACCATTTACTCTCCCCCAGTGTGCTTTTTAAGGCAGACTTCTGGATAATTTAATGATACGCAACTCAGAATCACTGTAAGTAATAAATGTGGAATGGGACTAATTGTCTTTTTCTCAATTTTTAAGATCCTGACTTTAAGGACCTTGGCGCTTTGAAACCATTACCAGGTTGGTAAAATAGATATTTAATACTGTTCTGAAGACTTTGTTTTCTGCTGTGAAATACACTTTTGGTTTATTATTCAAGCTCCATTTTTGTGTGTTTATTTGGCATTTTGTTATTTAGTGTGTGAGTTTGAGATGGGCGGTCCCGAAGGAATTGTGGAGTCTATACAAATTATGAAGGAAGGCAAAGCTACGGCCAGCGAGGCTGTTGATTGCAAGTGGTACATCCGAGCACCTCCACGGTCCAAGGTCAGTCTTAAGATGAAACCCACACGTGACAGCTGACATGAGAAGTGTCTACAACATGCATTGCTTTGAAGCAACTGGACTTATCTAATCCTTTTCAGAGTGCAGTCATCATAGGCTATGATTTCATTTTGGTTTTTGAGATGTAACTTGTCTTCTCTTGTCCAATCTAAATTTGATGTCGTAAATAGCAATCTAGAAAGATGATGTGTTGAAGAAATTTCTTCGATGTGTCAAAGAAGTCATGTGCTAACCTAGACAAGAGACTTTAAGGTAAGTTGGCCTCTCTGAAATATGGATTGAAATGGTATCTGAGATCCATGGCTCTAAGTAAAATTACACTTATGCTCTTATTTTCAATATCTGTAGTTGGTTTATTTTGTAAACTAAAATTATATCTGTAGAAGAAGTTGCCTGGGGCCTACTGAATCATGAATATCTGGCATGTAAAATACAAGTGCAGCAAGGGCTGGTAGCAATGGTAAGAGGGCCTGGGAGATCCTGTGCCCATTTGAAGGAGGCAGGCATGACTTAGCTGCCCATGAAGCTCCTTGTGATTGCTGCTATGAGAAAATGTGGGTCCAGCATTATCAAGTCCTCCATTATTTCTCATAACTTGCCAAAAATCTAGATTTTATGTTGCGCACCCTGATTTTTGAGGGTTGATTTTAATTACAAAAATTAAAAGTATTGGTGGGACATGGTGGCTCACACCTGTAATCCCAGCACTTTGGGAGGCCAAGGCAGGCAGATCACGAAGTCAGGAGATCAAGACCATCCTGACCAACATGGTGAACCCCGTCTCTACTAAAAATACAAAAATTAGCTGAGTGTGGTGACGCACGCCTGTAGTTCTAGCTAGTCAAGAGGCTGAGGCAGGAGAATCGCTTGAACCCAGGAGGTGGAGGTTGCAGTGAGCCAAGATTGTGTCATTCCACTTCAGCCTGGTGACAGAGTGAGACTCTGTCTCAAAAAAAAAAAATTAAAATATTACATGTGTTAAACTAAATCTATTGTGGGCTAGATTTGGACTCAGGTCCCCATTTTGGAAACACTTCTATAGAACAATTATGTTGATCCTGTTTATGGAAATATTTTTCAAAATACAGAGGATGAGTCATTTTGTGCCAGCAGGTGTCTTAGGTCTAAGGTGTTATTTGTCCATTCTCCTGTTTTTGTTTTTATTCTTCAGTTACAAAGTTATAAGCAAAACAATGGGCTTACTAGATTTGTAGTCATCTATTTATTGAGGTTGAAACTGTGTTATTTATTTAATTGATTTTGTGACTCTAAAAAGTCTCAAGCAGTCTGCCAGAGACATGGAAAAGCATGCCAGGCCCTGTGCTCAGGTGTTTCAGTTTAGTTCTCAGACAAATATGTAACAGAATAATCGAAGCAGTAAGGTTGGATCATTGTGGTATTCATAAGATATAACAGAGAGAGAGAAAAGACCCCTTATACCAGATAGGGTAAGTCAAAGGTAGAAGGGTACACCTCTCAGGATCTTGGTGAATCTTAATGAGAAGTATTGTGCCAGGTAGACAAGGTGAGAAGGCTCTCCAGGCCGAGGGAATAACGTCTATAAAGTCATAGAATCACAAGAGAGAAGAGAGTATGCTTTTTCAGGAATATAATTGCACGTGACCAAGTGAAAGCGTGGATAGGGAGGTGGTGTCGGTTCCTTAACCTAAAGTGTTCTCCAAGCCTCTCTTGGACTTCATTGTGAGTGCTTTTGTGATATATGGAAAAACAAAGCAGAAAAGTGATATGACCAGGTTTGCATTTTAGGAACATTGCTATTTCCTGCAAAGAAGGGACTGAGGACTGAACACTGCAAGGATAAGCGCAAGTGGGGAGCTGTGGCGGTAATCCCAGTGTTGGAAACGAGGCCGCGGTGGCAAACATGAGGGAAATACTAGAGAGAGAGAGGACAGAATTTGGTGACTGGATATTTAGGCCGAGGGAAAACGAAGAGCCGCTTTTTTTTTCTTTTTTGAGACGGAGTCTCATTCTGTCCCCCAGGCTGTAGTGCAGTGGCGCAGTCTTGGCTCACTGCAACTTCTGCCTCCCGGGTTCAAGCAATTCTCCAGCCTCAGGAATTAGGGGTGTATGCCACCATACCTGGCTAATTTTTTTTTTTTCGTATTTTTAGTAGATACGGGGTTTTGTCATCGTGGCCAGGCTAGTCTCGTACTCCTACCTCAGGTGGTCTACCCTCTTCGGCCTCTCAAAGTGCTAGGATTGCAGGCATGAGTCATCACTCCCAGTGAAGAGCCATTTTTGAGGGCACTGGTCTTTCTTCACTTGATTTTTCCTTGAATATATCTCCAGAGTTTGCATATGAAATGGAAATGCGGCACCTTTCCCCCAACTTTCAGTTACAGAGATTCAGAGATCATGCTCGAGCTTCCAGGCTTGTTACTTGCATTTCTCTTTGCCTCTGAACAAATCTTAAAGAAAGTTAATTGCATTATGAAGAAAGACAGTTATTTTTTTTTAAGTGAAAATCGATTGCTCACACAAAACCGTAAAAATCCACTACCTGTATATCAAGAGAGCTAGATTGCAGTTTATTTTGCTTTTTTCATAAAATGTGGATTCACATGCAAGGGCTATCTATGTTTCTTAAACTCTACGAATGAAAGATTTTTAAAGACATTTGAAAAAATAGGGTGATATGTGCCACACCTTACTGTCATAACTGGTACCTTTGTCACTACAGTCTTAAAGATAAGGGTTTCATGATAGTGTAAATGCAGACCCTTTCTTCCAGCTGGTAAATAGAATGTCTTTTGTACAATCTCAGAGCAACAATAAACAATGTACCTGTCTGTTATAGAATTTGGCATTCTGTGACCCAAAGGGGAAGCTGCCTGCAGAGCTGGACAAAGATGGCTCTATTGTAACAGACTTTCTCTGTTAAATTAAAGGTTAGGGACTAGGAAGTGGCTTTGAATACTGTGGAGAAAAGCAAGAACTGGAGATTACTGCCTATGTGGACTTTCTATTTTTATAGAGTTCCTAGCAGCTTATGAGAATAGACTATCAAAGCGCAAGTTATACTTGAAATAGCTTGTGGTGAACATTTGAATGATATCTGGTAACTAAACCATATTGCACAAGGAAAGTGCTGAATAGCTTACCTGGATTCTATTAACATGTCTGCACATTATTTACTACTTTTCAGGCTTTTGACAACAGAAAATATAATATCCGATGTCTCCTTTACTACAGGATATTAATCTAGGTGGTCCCCTTTAATTAGAATGTGATTAATCCAGATTTTTTAGAATTTGGAAAACCAGAGGCAGAAAGAAACTTGTTACTGACTAGATCATTTAAAAGATGAATAAACTGAGTCAGGAAAATGAAATTCAATATGAGTTAACAAAGAAATGTAGACATATGCCTCTCTTAGCAAATATTATGAGGTCTAATTCAGATTCTGGTCTGGAAAACGGCCATCAGAATGAAATGATGGGAGACAGAATCATGATGACTATTAATTTCATGAAGGCTGGACCAGATTTATCTCCAGATATCCAGTGCCAAGCACAATGTCTGTTAATCAATTAAAATTCATGGAATAAATAGATTATTTCTAAAAGAAAGGAGATGGTAGCAATCTTCAAACATTTGAGGAACTGTCACATGAAACAGGAATAACACTTAATCCGCAGGAGTAAGGCCTTTAAGTACTGCAGTTTATTTGAACATTTGAAACTAGAAAAACATCTTTTAATATAACACAGAGAAAAACCTTTTACTTTAATAACAAAGATTGAATGAGATTTTAGAGGAGGAATCCAAGCAAAGTCTGGCAGAGATTTTGTATAACAGTTAAAAGTCAAGTAATATTTTGGCACAGATAACATGAAAGTCCTCTGAAAACCAAAATTTAATGAATGTATGATGAGTGACTTGCCCACGTTTGGCTATTTAGCAACACAGCTCGAGCAAGATTAGCATCTCCCAATTCCTGGTCCCGTTTGCACTCACAAAATCACATTCTTTGAGAAAATGATCACAGTTTTTAAAAATTAATTTTAAAATATTTTAAAAAATTTATTTAAATTGACCAATAGTACTTGTTTATATTTATTGAGTACGGCATGATGTTTCCATTATGATGTGACTAAATCAAGCTAATTAACAAATCTGTCACTTCATATTTTTATTATTTGCTAGGACAGGATAAGGGACAGAGTCAAAAGATGTATAAAAATACATAAATGAAGGTAATTCAATGTTGAATGTTTTGGGATAATAAAACTCTAGCTTCTACTGTTTGCCCATCATTTCATACTTAAAGATGGCTCTTAATTTGTTGTTAACTAATTTAAAAATATTTTTGTTCAGATTAAAATAAAAATATAAAAATTTGACAAAAATAATAAGTCTTTTATAGTAAAGTTGTGATAAAGGTGTTAAAATTACTTATATGATAAACATAAATTTTCAGCTACAATTCTTGGGATTGTGAATATGATAAATTTGCCTGTGTGATTAAGGCAATATGATAATTTGCCTATGTGATTACCAATCAGGTGACTTTGAATTAATCAAAAGATAGATTATCCAGGTGATCCTAATCTAACCACACAAGCCCTTTAAAAGCAGAGCAGATTCTTTGAATGTGAATGAAAAGGGGAAGAGAATCAGGGGACTAAGAAATGTGTTCTGGGAGTGAGGGTGACCCCAGTAAGCAGTCTTCCAGAAAATGGAGACCTTTGTCCTAGAACTGTGGGAAACTGGATTTTCAGCCTCATCTGCCCTCACCAAAGAACCCAGTACTTTCACCCTACAAGACTATTAATAGTAGATGGTAATCGGGTGTTATTTAAAGCTGCTAAAATTGTGGTGATTTGTATGGAACAATAGAATATTAAAGCAATAAACCAAGTGTAATAACTTTAATTGATTACAAAGATAAGCATTAAGCTTTCTGAAGATCGAGTCTGCTTTTATCTCCAAAAAGTGAGACTAAAATTTGGAAAACAAAGTAAAAATTTTAAATAGCTAACTACCAAAAAATTGTTCAGCTTAATTTTTTTTAAATAAATGTCAATTTATTTAAAAATGTCATTTTTTGTTATATCAGGAATTGGTTGTGCTGTGGACATGCATGTCTGTGTGTGTGTGTGTGTGTGCGCGCGTGTGCGTGTGTGCATGTGTGTTATTATTTCATAAAGCATTAAGATGTTCTGGTTCCTTCTCCAAACTGATACCCTCCAAATGGAACATTCTACATAAGTTTATAAACCTGACATGTCTCGTCAATAATATAGAAATTGTGAAGTCCTCGGCTACATACTTTATAGAATATGATTTTATTTACAAAAGTGTCTAGTCCTTTTGAAACCAAGTACAGCATTTCTCAGACTGTGACATATTTAATTTTTACTTATTATGGAGAAAACTGTTCTGGCAAGTCTTAAATAATTGCCTCAAATAATGTGTATTTTCTATATATCATTTTGATATGAGGGGAGGGACCTGGTTGAGCAGTTGGTATTAAATTTTGTTTGTGAATATATTACTTAGTAAATTGTTAGCTAGATTTATTTGCTTTGCATATAAAAAGGGGTTCTGCTTTCCATGTTATTTGAAAAATAGATATTACTAGAAATTATTTATGTGTTCTGAAGTTTTCCATGTCCTGGTCACTGAATTATCTTGTCAGCCCCAACTCTTTATGATAGATTAAAAAGAATGCATCAAAATGATTCACTGAGAAGCGATGATCATCTATTTTACTAGAGTTATATATTACTGTTTATCATTTTCTCTTTTTTCAGTAAGTGACTAGAGAGCTTTCTGTAGTTTGCTACATTATATAATTCTTTCTGTTAGTATTATTTTGGTATGAGATTTAAGCTAATGAGACAGTCATTCAAATCATAATATATAGAGAGATTTTATGTGACATATACTAGAGTTAGCATGGGAAAGCTTGATCACTTTTTCTGGCTAATGGAATTTGGCTTTTGTACTGACGTCTCTGGACCCAGTAAAGTATATTTTCTTTTTCTATATGATAAAAAATCATTGCAGTCACTAGATCTTAGGTGAGCATTACTGAATGCTTCAGAAGTAATTACTTAGGATCTAATGACTGCAATGATTAACTTACTCTCTAAATAGTGTTCTATTTAATAAGAATGTCCTTTGAATATAGAAGACACTTAGATAACAGTGATTACACTTCACGTACAAATGCAAGTCTATCATCTCATATGGAAAAAATGGAACTGTTAAATGAAAAAAATATAGGGCCAATATGCAAATTGGCTTTATAACAGTATTCTTATATAAAACATTTCTATTTTTAACGAATTTTAAACAGCCATTTATTTCTGAGGGACACATTTATTTTCTATAAACTTTATTTATATCTTGATAGTCAACATCTTTTCTAGCTCATTTAGGAAACAGGAATAGTTTGGCTCTGCTTTCTTATTTGATTACTCATTTTGTTTTAGTTTGTTTTCTTTAAGATTATAACGTTCTTTCTGGGCTATAAGTCTGTGAGCATTTAAGAACATTGCATAAGGCTGCATAATGTGGTGAGTATCTAAGTGTTAGGCAGATCTGACTTCAGCAACAGTCCATTACTCAAACGACATTTCTGTATCACTTTAAGAAAGTTACTTAATTTTTATAAACTTCAGTTCTTTTCTTCTTAAATGATTTTAACAAGTATGTATTGTTGTTGAGAGATTTGAAATAATGCATTAGCAGTGTCTTAAGCTATGGTCAGTAAAACACACAAATTTTCTGTTCCTAACAGTCAATTAGCATTTTAAGGTGTGTTTCAACATGCAGTGTTAAATATTGTTTTTATTGTACTTTAGGTTCTGGGGTACATGGGCAGATCATGCAGGATGGTTGCATAGGTACATACATGGCACTGTGGTTTGCTGCCTACATCCCCCCGTCACCTGTATCTGGAATTTCTCCCCATGTTTCGTTGAAACACACTGAGCCACTGAAACATTTCAACCTGAAAATATCACGTGGTCAAATAGGTGTTTGAGTTTTGACAAACAATCATTTAAACATTTTTCACTCTGTGGGCTTAGTACTTGGTTTCTGTAACTTTGTAAGGATATTGGGAGAGAGGCATCATTTTGTATTACACACCCTAATTTGTGTTCTCCCACTTGTGGCAATGTTTATTTCCAATTATAATTTCATATTTTTTGAGAGTTGATAAACTTGTTTAATTTATTGCATAGTATTTTAGAGTATAAGTATATATTTGACTTGTTGTTCCATTTAATAAATTTATATAATATGTAGATTTTAGCTTTTATTTTTATAGTGTTTTCAGCTTGTTTACTTTTAGTCAAAACCGGGCAATGTGACCTAGTGAAAAGAACCTTAAAACCAGAGTTTAACATTTAATCTTTTTTAAGATTAATTCACATTAATTCACTTATGATCCTGGAGCAAGTTATTTCTTATTCTTCTTTACTCCAGCTTTCTAATAAAGGTCATCTGAAAAAAAAAAAATTCTTTTAAAAAAAGTCTTGTTGACATTTAAAAAACAAATGAGTTAGTGTAAATTTGGAAGTTTAACATTTTTAGATGCATATATACCTTCTTAAACTGGATATTTCTAAAGTTCTCTGAATAATTTTAGAAATGTAATATTGTGTTGGGAGGAGGAATCACAGATGGACTGCATGAGTAATATCTGAGTTTTTGATAAAATAAAGCAATAACCTGGGCTTACAGAAAATGAGGGCTTCATTGGGGCATATGTCTCTCATCAGGCTGTAGCAATGACAGGTAATTTAAATCAGTGTCAAAGTATTTGGAAATTTTAGAATGGCTTCCAACTACAATGCTACAAATTGCTCGTATATAAAAATTTATACTACCACACAAAGTATCCTACAACTCAAGTGCTTTCCACTGAGGTTCAGTTTTATTCCTTTGTCCATATTTCTCTAATTCATTTTGTTCTTTCTCATCAAATTATGTCTGGATTTCCTCATTTAGAACTTCACATTTTATTTTCAGCATCTTGCAAATCTGCAACATTTTGTCTTATCCTTTTATGTCATAAGTTAGATCTATATTATATCTTGTTTTGAGAATCATTGCATGTAATTTCGTCTGTATATAACAAAATAAGACTATTTTATGTAATTATTATTTGTAACACGTAAATGTCTGTCATATAGGTGTCCAATAAATATTTCATGAATGCTGAAGAAATGAAGTCAATAAAAAAATGAAACTACCAGTTAATTAATCATCCACAAATATTTTTGGAGCATTTACTATGTATAAGATATGTGTTAATGCTTAGAATACAAAAATATATACCACTGTTTCATCTTTTCAGGAACATAAGTTTATTAGAAGGGTCATATAACCTGTAACTATAGCTTTACATATGTTCAAAATCACATGGGTGTAGTGGCTCATGCCTGTATCTCAACCCTTTCGGAGTCCAAGGCAGGTGGGATCACAAGGTCAGGAGTTCCAGACCAGACCGGCCAATATGGTGAAACTCCATCTCTACTTAAAACAAAAAACAAAAAATTATCCAGGCGTGGCGGCTGGCATCTGTAGTCCCAGCTACTTGTGAGATGAGGCAGGAGAATCGCTTGAATGCAGGAAGCAGAGGTTGTGGTGAGCCGAGATTGTGCCACTGCACTCCAGCCTGGGTGATAGAACAAGACTCTGTCTCAGGAACAACAACAACAAAAAAGATCAAAATAACATACAGGCTATAGAGATTAGGGAGTGGGAGCAGTGAAAACCTTTCACTGGGCATGCAACAGTTGAACTAACTCTTGACAAATTAGGAGAAAAGTTCCTAGACAGTAGATAGAGAATAAAGCTAATGTCATGTTCATAAAGGGTAACGTTTTTGAAAATAATTATAGTGTTGGCAGATAAGGAAGATGTAAATTTGCTAGTTGATGTTTTTAGACTTTAAAAAAATCATATACCAGTTACAAATTTTAGCTAAAATACCGTAATTATTAGATTTGTTTCTTAGAAATATAACTTTGGCAGGAGTAAACTAGTTTTTATTAGAGTAAACTTTGGGGGTGTGAGGAGAATCTGAACCTTGCAACCATCCAAGCTGGTCAGGAGACTGTTGAAATATTATAGATGTGTGAATGGAAATGTAAAGGCGAAATTGTCAGGAACTGGCGCCCCATTAAGTAAGAACATTAAGGACAAGAAATACATTTTCACTAATTTAAATAGTGAAATTAATAAAATTTAGGGTAGACATACTGGATCTGGAAGCAATTGTCTTATGAGTTTCACATTTTATGAAATAAGAAAAAAATTAATACAGAATGATGAAAGAGGTGGATGTTTGATTGAATGCCATGTCTTTAGTTTATATTCATGCTAAATTAAGAGCTGTGCATTTAAGAGGAAATAGCGTATAGGCATCCATATTAAAATAAAATGTTATCTGTATGAATGATGTGTCTTCATTAGGAAACCATTCAAGGTATCCATCCCACAGTGCATGGGTCCTTTTGCTTTATATAATTTCCACTCTTTGACATTGTATCTTAGTGTTATGGTTTAATTGACACACATTTTCAGCATTGGCCGTCACTCTTTTTTTGTTCACTGTGATATCCACAGTGCCTTGAATAGTGTCTGCAACAATCACAGGCCAACCTGTGGATGCCACTGACTTGATGGATGCACGAGCAAATGATTTCTTTATAGGCTTGTATTTGGTTGAATGAATTACTTGTGGTTTTCAATGCACATTAGTGAAGAGTCAAATGATGTCTGTTGATTGAAAAGTAGTACACCTGAAGCAGCGTAACATTGTGAAAGAATTGTGGACTAGGAAGTTAGAGGAGCCTCACATCTAATTTTCAATTTATACCATCTGAGTTTCTTCATCTGAATATGACAATAAAATGGGCCACTTTATAGAGTTGTTGGAAGTATTACAAAATAACATACAAAGCAGGTCGCACAATACTTTTTACTCGTTAAATCCTTATTTTTATGTATGTAACTTAGCTAAACGGCTTGTCTATGTGTGGCATGAATGGTCAGAGACTAGCTTGGCCCTTTTTATAAAAAACTTATACTTCACCTCAAAAATGAAGCAGCGTATTTATGTTAAATAATTTAGTTAAATCAGAGGCTGTCTTTCAGTATCATTTTTGCTTTTCTTTGGTATTAATAAAAATTGTGTATCTTTGTACATTTTTGGAAGTAAAAGGAAGGCATGGAACAGAAATGTATCAGGAATATTTAAAATACATTTTGCTAATCAAAAATAAACAGTGTATAAGCAGGGAAAACTAATAACTGATTTCAAGTAAATTATGAGAAAACATAAAACTCATTTGGGTAAAAATACTCAGCTCTAGAAAACGGTGCATGTAAATAAAGGATAATAGCATTTGAAAAAATACGAAACACAATTTGTTCTTATTGTACATCTTCCTTCTATTCACAAGGAAAAAAATGATAAGATTGATTGCAATCAAGATTGTCTTGTGAGACTGAAAAAGAGAAAAGAAGTTCTGGTACTTACTGATGTATGTTCACATTTTGATGGGGAAATTATTTTATTTTTGTTTTATAGATTTACTTGCGATTCTTGGATTATGAGATGCAGAATTCAAATGAATGCAAGAGAAATTTTGTGGCTGTATATGATGGAAGCAGTTCCGTGGAGGATTTGAAAGCTAAGTTCTGTAGCACTGTGGCCAATGATGTCATGCTACGCACAGGTCTTGGGGTGATCCGCATGTGGGCAGATGAGGGCAGTCGAAACAGCCGATTTCAGATGCTCTTCACATCCTTTCAAGAACGTAAGATTCTCTGCACTTGACTGTTTGTCCTTCTTATATGCCACATAATGCCAGTTTCACAAGCTGTTAATTGTGTTTTCTTCACACGGTTTGAACACAGCAGGTTATTCTCTAATACATTGTTTAAACCAGTAAGATTCCCTTTTCTCATTTTGATCCATTGATGGGAGAGAGTTACGTATTACATTTTGCTTAGTTATTTCAACATATGCATCATAGCCTTAAGATAGTTCACACTATTCAGTTGGGAAATGATGAATTTTGTTTGTCTTTGGTTTAGCTCTTAGGAAGCATATGGAACTGATGCAGCAGCTTCTGATGAAGTTTGGGTTTAAATCTTAAAAAAAACCTGCATAAAAATATTTGGTAGGTTCTTTTTAGTAAGCTTCTCTTATAGTCCCATTCATTTCAAGTAGGTTTGTGACTTCAGAGTTCCAATTAAAGTAGGTACGGAGAGAGAATCGCTTTGGTGGACAGTAAATAGGAAAAGTTTCCGAAAATATTTAAAACAGCACAATCGGTGATATCCAGAGTCAAGTGCAAATCACAGAAATTTTAGAAAATTATATTCTAATAAATAATGAGTCATATTAACAGATATATTTTGAATATTTGTTAGAAACCCTGAATATTTCACGTGTTACAAATGTATGCAAATAAAAAAGAATTCTGAGAAATTTAGCTTTAGGAAATAAGTGCCTTGTGACATGAACACACACTTTGAAGAGAAACATTCATGTAGCCAACAAACATATAAAAATGTTCAACATCACTAATTATTAGAGAAATCCAAGTCAAAACCACAGTGAGAAACCATCTCACACCAGTCAGAATACCTGTTGGTGAAAGTCAAACAATAACAGATGCTGGTGAGGTTGAGGGAAAAGGGGGAACACTTATGTACTGCAGGTGGGAATGTAAACTAGTTCAGCCACTACGGAAAGCAGTTTGGCAAATTTTCAGAGAACTTAAAACAGAATCATCATTTGACCCAACAATCCCAAAACTGAGTATAAATTGTTCTGCCATAAAGACATATGCATGCATGTGTTCATCACAGCACTGTTCCCAAATTATTCCCATAGCAAAGGAATGGAATGAACTGAGATGCCGATCCATGTTAGGCTGCACAAAGAAAATGTGGTACATATTTACTGTGCAATACTATGTAGACATAGAAAAAAAATGATACCATGTACTTTTCAGCAACATGGATGGATCTGGAGGCCATTGTCCTTAGCAGTCTAATATAGTAACAGAAAATTAAATACCACATGTTCTCACCTATAAATAAGAGGTAAACATTGAGTACATATGGACACAAAGAAGGGAACAACAGGCTCCAGAACCTACTTGAGTGTGGAGGTTGGGAAAAGGGTCAGGATCATAGTATCTCTGTTGGGTACTATGCTTATTACATGGATGATGAAATGATTTTTAGACCAAAGTCCCATGACACACATTTTACCTATGTAATAAATCTGCACACGTACCCCTGAACCTGAAGTAAAAGTTAAAAAAAAAACTTAAATGAAAAGAAGTAAGTACCTTGCATTTCACAACTATTTGTTTTTTAGTTATTAGAAAACACAGTACACTATTTTTGAAATTTCAAAAATTTCTCTTATTTTCAGCAGCAGAGCAGCCAATGCTATTTTAAATTCATAAATGTTAAATGTGTTAGACAGTTATTTTATATAATAAATAAATAGTTTTGGCTTTAAATTCCCTCTTAATTACCTAGTTGGGGAATTTTAGGACACCAGAAATGCTGAATATCACTCAGTCTTTCTAAATCTTGACACCATCTTCCAGTGTGTCAAATATCTCTCTCAGCTTTATGCTGGATTTAAACAGTATGCTGCTATGTCTTTGGTTCAGTGGTTGATTAAAATGTTAGATGTATTGCATTCTTATCTCAGCAAAATATTTGAACAAAATGTTTTCATTGTATTGACAAGCATATGAAACTCAGGCTACAAGACAACACTTTTGGTTGTCAATTACTCTACCAACTTCAGTGAATTACTCCTTCAGTGAGGGTGTCTCAGGGTTCTGTACTTACTCAGTATTCTTATCAATCTTGGGTAATAACATACTGAGAGCTCATATGTAATTTAAATGACAAAACTATGGAAGGGAAAGCTAATTTATTAAATGATATAGTCAAGACTTCTAAAAAATAACAAAAATCTGCAATTTTTATCAAAAGTATACCATAAAATATAATAGAGATATATGAAAATAATTATATTTCAAAAATCCATAGCATAGAGGAACCTCTGACTCCTAGGACTTTCCTGTGGTCTTATTTCAAACTCAATGTGAGTCAATACTTTATGACTGACAAAATAATCTTAAATGTTATTCGCCTATATTAAAGTTAGTAGAGTAACAATGCAGAAAAGATTTTAGCCTCATGGGAAGCTGCACCAATCAAAATGCAAAAGGCACAGTCTGTTTTTTCCTGACTGTTATTAACGAGGAGATTGATCACCTAGAGGAGGTTGACAAAGATTTAATGCCAAATATGAAGAAATGCTTACTTTAGGATTTGTTGTTGTTGTTCAAAATGTGATAACTACCTCAGACCTATGTCTCATGGGTCTCAAAGATGAGATTTATGTTTAAAAGTTATAGGGAAACTTTTGAGTGCAGTTTAGGGAGGAAATGTTTATCTTATGAGTTGTGATATTCAAAATTTGAATAGATGCCTATGAAGGATATGAAATATGGATAGATGGGTGATTGGATCTCAAAATGGATTATGACCTGGCATGAACGGTATAGGAGAAACATCTATGTAAGATAGGTGAAAAGACTGGCTAACATCAAAGATCCCTTTCAACTGTTAAAATGGATTAAGTTCTATGAGCCTTTAAAAATCTGCATAGATAAGAAATGGTGAACTGTATATGTGGTGCATATGTTATTATAAATATGTCTATTTGAGATGATTAAAAATAGAGTTTCAATGCATGTGATGAAATTATCTCTGGAAGTCATTGAAGTGGGTTGACTTTTCAATGAGTAATCCAAAAGACACAGGGTGTTCTTCCTGCAGCGGCACCCAACCCACTATGTTCTTGCACACTGGACAAATGATCACACTCTTCAAATGATGAGTATTACAACGACATTCTCTGTGATCATCTCATAAATTTGAGTAAGTTTCCACTGAAACAGGTTTATCCTTGATGTCATGTTACCTTCTATGTTGGTCTGAATGGTTGTGTGACACCCCTTCAAAATTTCATATTTAAAAATTCTGTTGCCAAGATGAGGCTATAAGGAGGTGGGGCATTCGAGAGGTGATTAGCTCATAAGGAGAGCTCTCATCATAGGCATTAGTCCTCTAATAATAAAGACGGCCAGAGAGCAGCTTTGCCCTTTACAGGTGAGAACACAGCTAGAAAGTTTCATCCATGAACCAGGAGATGGGCCCTAACCAGACACCAAATCTGCCAGCACCTTGATCTTGGACTTCTAAAATCTAGAACTGGGAGAAATAAAATCCTGTTTTTTATAAGCCCCTAATTTATTGTAGTTTGCCATAGTAACTCAAACAGACTAAGATGTTGCCAGTGTGTATTTGTTATAATATTTTACTTTTACTGCATTGGCTAAAATTGTACAGAATTCTACCATTATTTATACCTAATATCAAAGTCATCCTGTGATGAAGTATGTGGGTGTAGACTGTATTCACTGAAATGAAAGTATTCCGGATAAGAGATGAAGACTTCAAAACAATAGAAAGTGGACTTCAATCAGTGCTACTGCTTGGAAATGGGTGGATGAGAATCATTTTAAGAGGAAGCACAGAGACTTTGTTTAGGGAGTTTCAAGTTCCTCAGATGGTATTGTCTTATTCAAATATTAGTGGCTGAGAGAGAATTTTGACTTACATTTTTGTTCCAGCAGATGATTTTGGTACTTGTAGATGGTGATAGTTACACAAATTCTTTATGTATATTTTATATATGGCTAATATATACAATTACATTAATGGAATGTATATTAGCATACATATAACCTAATATATAATTATACATCTAACACGTAACTATGTATGTCTAGCATATAATTATGTACATCCAATATATGTTTAATGTATATATGTGTGTGTGTATACACACACACACACACACATATATATATATATATAAAATTACAGGTATTATCTAATGTTTACTCCACTCACACACACACATGCAGTAAAGGTTAGAGATATAAAATCAGTGATCAACCTTGGTCTTACTCAAGTAATAAAAAACTACCTGGATATTTTTCCCGGTGCCTACGCACAATTATAATAGTATCCTCAGTTCAGTGGTGAAATGCTTAGCGCATGCCAGGGCCTGAATGTTTATGTCCCTTCACAACTAAGAGTTTGGAATTTTTAATGTTGTTTACAAGCCATTGGTCTACGGTATTTTGTTCTAGCAGCCTAAGTGGACATAGACAGAAAATTCGCCCTGATATGTGGGGGTGCTGCTATAACAAATACTTCAAAATATGTGGCAATGGCTTTGGAACTGAGTAATGAGGAGAGGCTGGGAGAGCTTTTGGGTGCATGATAGAAAACATTTATGTTGTTACGAACAGATCATTAAGGATGATCCTGTTCTAGGCTCAATAGGAGAGGAGGAGACTCTTGTTAGAGGATACCTAAGTTATTTTGAACAGAATGCTTATAGAACTATAAATAGTAAGGGTCATTTTGATGATCTGTCAAATGGAAATGAGGAATATGTTTTTAGACAATAGAGTAAAGGTCATCCTTGTTATAAACTGGCAAAAAATGTGGCAGATTTGTGTGTGTGCTCTTGTGTTTTGTGGAAGGTTTTTACTTGTGAGGGATGAAATTGGATATTTTGCTGAGAAAATATCTAGGCAAAATATCGAAAGAACGTTTGGCTCCTGACTGCCTGTCATAGAATCAAAAAAGAAGTAAAATATTTAGAGATGGAATTATTAATCAAAATCGAAGCAGGAATTAAAGATTTGGACTTTTCTCAGGCTATTCGTATTGTAAAGAATGAGAAAACATGCTTACAAGAAAACACCAAAGGTATGACCAGGGAGGCATCTGATGAGTGTGGACTGGCCATCTCGGTGGAAGTCAGGACCTGCTGCTGAAGACAGTGGAAAGATGACGCTGAAGGCATGTTAGAGATCACTGCGGCTACCTCTCAGCTCGGGTCCAGAATGCCAGAGTCTAAGGGGACCAGAATGAGTTGAGGGAGAGCAACCACTGTCCAGCACCACCTCGTGTCTCAGGCTTTTCCCCCTGTAGTTTCTGGCAGCAGTCTTCCTCACTGCGTCAAGTGGAGCATGCACACTTTGATCAACAAGGCTGTGGCATAGCTGCCTTCACGTAGATTTCAAAGGATACTTGGAACCCAGGCAGAGAGCCCCCCACTAACAATGCCAAACAGAATCATGGGGTGTGGACACCCCCGAGGTCAAGACCTTTAGAGCCAAGGACATGTCACTCCAGCCTATGAAGACTGTGGCTGTTCCCAGAAAAGCAGTTGGGTAGAACTCTACCCCAGTGTGTTTAAAGGATAGAGAACTAAGATAAAATTTTTCTTCTCCTCCCCTCCCCGCACAACCTACCCCTTTCTCCTCCCCTCTTCCTCCTCCTTCCCTTCTTCTTCTTCTTCCTCCTCCTCCTCTTCTTCTCTTTCTCCTCCTCCTTCTCCTCCTCCTTCCCCTCCCCCTTACTTCTTCTCCCCCTTTCTCCTCCTCTTCCTCTTGGTGGAGTTTCATTCTTGTTGCCCAGGCTGGAGTGCAGTGATGCTCACTGCAACCTCCCTCTCCCAGGTTCAAGCAATTCTCCTGTCTCAGCCTCTCAAGTAGCTGAGATTACTGGTATGCATCATTATACCCAGCTAACATTTTTGTATTTAGTAGAGACGGGGTTTCACCATGTTGGTCAGGCTGATCTCGAACTCTTGACCTCAGGTGATCTACCTGCCTTGACCTTGGGATTAAAGGCATGAGCCTCTGCTCCTGGCCCAGAAAATTTTTCTTGAACCTCAAGGTTTTGTGCTTGCTGGGGACCTGCTACTTCTTTCTGATGTCTCCCTTCTGGACTGGGACATCACTGTCCTATGCCTGTCTCATCGTTTATTTTGGAAGGATCATAACACATTTTAATTCACAGATTTACAGCTTAAGAGCAGTTTGCCTCAGAATGTATCTAGAGCCTCACTCATGTCTGCTTTAGATGAGATTTTGGATTTAGATTTTTAATTTGACACTGAAACAAGTTAAGACTTTTAGGGCTATTGGGATAAAGTGAATATATTTTGCATGTGAGAAGGTCATGGATTTTGGGGAACAGGATAGAATGCTACGGTCTGAAGGTTATGCCACCTCAAAATATATATGGTGAGATCTGCACCTACCCAAGATGGTGACATTAGGAGGTTAGACCTTTGTGAAGTGATTACATCATGGAGCAGAGCCCTCATAAGTGAGGCCCGAGGGAAACCCTTCACCTCTTCTGCCATGTGAGATTCTAAGATAGTTGTCTATGAAGAATCAAACCCTCCCAGCTTCCACATCTGCTGATGCCACTTAATCGTAAACTCCCCAGTCTCCAAAACCGTGAAAAGTAAGTTTCTGGTTGTTCATAAGCTGCTCCCTTTATGGCATTTTTTTTTTTTTTATTGAGACTGAGTTTCACTCTTGTTGCCCAGGCTTCAGTGCAATGATGCAATCTCAGCTCACTGCAACCTCCACCTCCCGGGTTCAAGCGATTCTCCTGCCTCAGTCTCCCAGGTAGCTGGGATTATAGGCATACGTCACCACACCCGGCTAATTTTGTGTTTTTAGTAGAGACAGGGTCTCTCCATGTTGGTCAGGCTGGTGTTGAACTCCCGACCTCAGGTGATCCGCCCACCTCAGCCTCCCAGAGTTCTGGCATTACAGGTATGAGCCACCGTGCCTGGACTATGGCATTTTTATAGCAGCACAAATGAACTAAGAGCAAGCTGTGGTTTGGTTTCTTTGTCCTGACCAAAACTCCTGTTGAAATTTGACCCCCAGTGTGGTGGTGTTGAGAGGTGTGGCCTCGTGGGATGTATTAAGGTGATAGGGACAAATACCTAATGGCTTGATGTTGTTCTGGTAATGAGTGAGTTCCCACTCTCAAAAGACTGAATTTATCTGCTCAGGAGTGGATTAGTTCCTACAAGTATGGGTTATAACAGAGCCAGGACATCCTGAAGTTTTTCAGCTCCTGTTTGCACATGGCCACTTCCCCTTGGAAATTCTTCACTTTGTTGCAACACAGCATGAAATCTCTGACCCAAAGCTGGGGTCATGCCCTTGAACTTTTCAGCATGTAGAACTCTGAGCTAAATAGATCTTTTAAAAAAATAATTTACACAAGTATGCCTTTATAGCAACACAAATTGAAACAAAAAAGAACATATTTGATAATATCCTATATCTGTCAAATCTTCTTGTGCTTGGACCATAGGATATTTTTAGGGGTTAGAAGAGAGTTTAGAGATCATCTATTTCAATTTTTCACATTTTCTGAATTCAAACAGAAAAAAAAAAGGTTCATTGAAGTTAATTGACTTTTTCCGCACATACTCAACCCCATAGTTAATGATTTGTTAACAGAAATGAGGCAAGAATTAAAGACCTGACTCCCAATCTCATGATTTGTCTTTTGAATATCTTTGCTACTTTTGAGGCACTTCTGAGACGGACCTCGAATTTTCTAAAGAGGATGATGATGATAATGATTATTAAAATAGGTAACAGTTATTCTCACATGTCAGCATTGTTTTAAGTGATTACAGACTGAATTTTAACTCTTCTGTCCTCTCGACTGCATACTGTGCTTTCACACCATAATCATATAGCATGCCGTGTTCACATGGCTCTCAAGTATTAGACAAAAGTATGCTATAATGAGGGGTTTCTATTCTGAAACATGCTAATTTTGGGACTAATGGATTCCAATATGAATATATTAATATATTTTTAGCCATCGTATTTTTACATTTGTATCTGAATAAATTACAGGAAAAGGAAATAATGAGTGTATAAAGGAGGTGTGAAGTTCTTACTAAAAAATTCATCAAACTGTTAACTTACAAGTGCACATTAGAAGAATTTTACAAAACGTGCTAAATGTCAATATTTCTAACAAAATGTGTCTAAAACTAGTAATGGGGAGAACAAAAGGGCACTGACAAGGGTAAGTATTTGCTTGCAACTAGGCTTGAGACGCACCAGCTCTGCAGCTCACTCCCGTAGGTATACTAGTGCTGCATCGACTGACTCTGCTAACTCTTCACCTCTGCCTCTTTCAGTTTTGCCAAAGGTTGCTGCCCTGATTTATGGCATCACAAGGCTGTTGGCTGCCCAGCTAAGCTTTTTTTTTTTTTTTTTGCTTCAGAAAAATCATATACAGACTTTATCCTGTAAAGCAATTTTGAAACCCAGAGACAAGTCAAAAAAAAAATCAATACTATCACCAAAGGAGAACTCTCTTCTTGACTAGCCTTAGTAATACTCAAAATGGCACTTTGCACTTGAATCACACAAAATGTTTCGTCCACTCTTAAAGAGTTTATCCCATGGAGAAGAGCACATACATGAGTAATCAAAAAAGAAGACAAAACATTTAACTATTATCGTTAGCTTATATTCTTTAAGAAAGAGGATTTGTTTAACATTTAAACATTTTTTGAGGCTTAACAGTAAAGATAATTAATCAGTAATTAATTTAGTTTCATAGATGAAGAAGCTACAAATATCAAGAAACATATTTGCAGATAAAGAATTCATCTAATTTAGATATGCCATACAATGGATAATTCTTACATGGATTATTGAAAGTGTGCTGTATTTTGGTTTATGGACTCAATTTAAGATTTCTTATATTATTACAGCTTTATACTTTGGCATCCTTTTTAAAAAGTCATTGACCCTAAAGAATCACTAATATTAAATAAATGATTATATTTAAAATACTTTTAATTTTGAATACACTTACAGTTAAAAATTTATAACTAATTATGATAGAACTGTCCAATATGAAAAAAATAGAGACCTTAGTGGAATATGCTCATTCAAGTAAATTACCTGCTAAGTTTTCTGAGTCAATCTTACTCTGTGTTTGGAATATGAATTTGCAGTAGCTGGAATGGATGAATGAGTAGTACCTAGTTTTGACTTCTGAAGTTCCACATTTAGCTGTTCTTCTGCTCTTCTTTACAACTTTTGCACCATAAAATATGAATCACTTAGTATTTGATTGAAGAATAGCATATTTCTGTTAAAAACAGACATATAAAGTAGAATAGGTGGAAAAATAAATTGTCTACTTTATGGTTGTACGGAAATTGTTTACAATAATTTGCTAAAATGTGCTAACACATTTAGTTTTGTGTTAACTCGTTACAAAAGATTAGTAAGTCTAAGCTATAGATTTATTTATAATAAAGAAATATACATACAGTAACATTTAAGTTCCAATAACTGAGTTGAAATATTCTGTGGAAGGAAGATTCTGAGATGAACTGAGACATTCTCCCCTTGTATTAGTCCGTTCTCATGCTGCTGTGAAGAAATACCCAAGACTGGTTCATCAGTAAAGAAAAGAGGTTAAATTGACTCACAGTTCCACATGGCTAGGGAGGCCTTAGGAAACTTATTATCATGGCAGAAGGCATCACTTCACAGGGCAGCAGGAGAGAGAATGCATGCCAGCAGGCTAAATGGGAGACGCCTATAAAACCATCAGATCTCCTGAGAACTCTCTATCACAAGAACAGCATGGGGGAAACTGACCCCATGATTCATTTACCTCCACCTGGTCCTGCCCTTGACATGTGGGGATTATTATAATTCAAAACGAGATTTGGGTGGGGACACAGAGCATATGTAGAAGGCATATAGAATCCCCTCCCCTTGAGACAGTCATAACCTGTGAATAGTCTGGGATATCATTTGATAATTAACTTACATTTTTTTCTGTGAAAAGTTATTTTGCAGATGTATATAAAGGCTTTAATGAATTGACTTTGATTTAATCAAAAGAAGGGAGATTTTCTTAGGATGACCCGACCTAATCAGTTGAACTCTCTAAAATTGAAGAGCTTGAGAGTAAAACACTTAAGCTTCCTTGGACAGCTGGTTAGTAGAAATCTGGATTTGGGGAACTACAGGTGATGACTCAGATGCAAGTGAGGAGGAATATGTTATTTGGAACTGAGAGAGGGGGAAATCCCTGTTTCGTAGTGGCAGAAAGACTAGCAAAATTGTGTTCCGCGGGGATGTGGCAAGCAGAATTTGAAAGTTACAAATATAGGCTATGTAGCTAAGTAAATTACTGAGCTAAATATTAAAGGTGTAGACAAATTTCCTCAGCAGAAATACTGTCAACTTGGACAGGAAGACACAGAAAGAGTACCCAGTGAAGTAGTCGGAATGCCAAAATTCTAATAGCATGATCAGTCTGATAAAACTACGTGTGTGTGCATCTGTATATATGTGTATGTGTGTGTTTGTATATATGTGTGTGTGTATATACATATATATAATATACACATTGATTGACACTAAAAGTTGAGTAACCACTAGCCTAATGTGTGTGTGTGCGTGTGTGTATGTGTGTGTGTGTGTGTGTGTGTGTGTGTGTGTATATATATATATATATATATATATATATATGCCACCTTTCATGAGAAAGAAAGGCTGTCTCAGAGAGCAGAACCAAGGGCAACAGAGTAATCAAGAAAAATTTGACTTTACCCTGATGGATTTCCAAACTATTATGGATTTATTACTCCTATTTATTCTCCATTCTTCCTTTTTTGAACTGGAATCCTACGCCTGTTCCACCACTGTATTGGAGCCAGATGGCTTGTCTCTAGTTTCATGAACCCACACATGGAGAGAAACTGTACCCCCAGGATCTGCACAAGATTTAGATGATTCAAACAAGGAGGCTCTCGAGTGTGAACCGATGAGATTTAGATGAGATTTGAACTTTATGTCATAGAGTCATGGGGTGATATTCGTGGGATTCTTATAATCACAGTCCCTAATCAGTTGACTTTGAGTTAATCAGAAAGGAACCTATCCTAGTGGGTCTGACCTAATTAACTGAAGATCTAATGGTTAGGGATGAAAGAAATCAGATTTTTAACTGTAGTGAACACTCCTGCTGGCCATAAAGAAGCAGCCTGCTGTATTATACAGAGGACTATGTGGCAGGGAATGTTGAGCAATCTTTAAAGCTGAGAATGTCCTCAGATTGCCAGCCAGCAAGAAAGCGGGGACCTCAGTTCTATCTCAGCATTCTGAAATACTCCAACAACCTGAACAAACTTGGAAGAGGCCTCCACATTTTTCATGAGAACCCAATCCAGACAGTCTTCTTGATTTTAGCCTTCAGAGACTCTAAGGGAAGAATCCAATTGAGCCCTGCCTGGACTTCTGGTATACAGAAAGGTGAGATAATGAAAAGGTATTGATTTAAGCTGTAGGTAAATTTGTGATAATTTGTGACTCAGCAATAGAAAATAATACATGGCATTCCTATTGCAATGATATGGGATTTTTTTAATGTAATGGATGATCTAAATCTCAATTTCAACATATTACTTAAAAGCATTTATTAACATGCTGCTTTTTATTAATATACTACTAGTCCTGTTTTTGGTAGTTCAGGAGATGTGGCAAAAATACCATAATTGTAGGAAACAAATACACTTCTGCATCAGACTGAGGCTAAAAGTTGAGTAACCACTAGCCTAATCATCAGCTACTTTTCATTTTGATACATGTTTACATTCCTCCTTTTATTCTTTTATTTCTTCACTAAACTTTTAAGCCCCAGGCATGGATGGCTCAAAGATGAATATATGATGGCTGCTTCTCTTAAGACACCGCACTTTCACACTAACTCAGATTCAACCCAAGTGTGTGACTCACTTCAGATGTTCATTTATATCTGGTATTCTGTGCCACACTCCCACCACATACTTCCTCATTTATTTTAGTAAATTACCCACGGAAGGTTGTACTCTAAGAAGCTTAATTCTCTGTGTGTGTAGTTTTCTCTGCAGTGTTTGTTTATGTTAGCTGGGTCTTTGCTCTTCTGACACAGTGATTGATTTTATTTCACTATTCAGTTTTATTATCTTTTCCTGTCTAGAACAAGATACAGCCTGCCATCTGCCTCTTGTTCAGACAATTTGCATTCTATCTTGGATAATGCAAATTCCTAATTTTGTAATAACTAAGCAAAATTGTCATATAATCTCAGTAACAAAATTTAATGGATCCTAAGGGAAAAATTTGTAGATTATAACTCAATAACTCTATGAGATTATGCACCAAAATATCTTCAGAATAATCAACTTACTTTAATCTTTTTCAAGTTCTTTCAGATTTAAATGGAAGATGACTTTCAAAAACTTTGTTAGTTATGGAAAAATAAATTAACATGTTTTCCAATTTAGAGTTATTTTAAAGAATCAAAGAGAAGAGGGAGTAAAAAATGTAAATCTTCTCACTAAATAATTCACAACACTGTTTAATTTTTCCTCTAGACTAAGCAAGGCCAAACACAGTTTACAAGTTTGGCATAAACACTAAGATTAAAAGACATTTTATTCACTATGTATTTCATCCCAAAAGAAAACGTTATGTGTCAGAGAAAGTAGTGTTATCAATCATACATTGCCCAAGTGTAAATTGAAGCCCTACTATACATCTTATGCCAGCTTGTTGTGAGTCGATGTGTCTTAAAAAGATTAAGAGCACTTTAATAATGTAGGAAATATTTACTTATGTATATCATTTAGCAGCATAAATACCAGATGATAGAGATTTAAATACAAACAATACGCAAAATATGCTGAGAAAACTGCTGAACGTGTGTTCATATATTGGCAGATCTTCTTAAAATATGCATAAAGTACACTATGGATAAGGAAAAATATCACCATATTCAAATACATATAAATGTCAAATATATATTAACATATAAAATCATAATCAAAATAAATATGGCAAAGTGGACCCAGAGAATAATTGGTAAGATAAACAACAGGAAATAGGTACATATTTGTATCTTATAAAAAGTAATGATTAAATTCAAAAATAAGAAAGACAAGCATTCTAATAAAAAATGGGGCCAAATATGTATAATTAACTAATAAGAACAGCATAAATGGTCCTGTATACATAAGAAGCAAACATTTAAACATATTAGTCAACAAAGATATAAATTCAAAATTTAAGGAGACACCATTATCACCTATGAAAATGCTAAAAATATGAAATAATGTTGGAGATGGAATGTTGAAATAAAAGCATATGCACTGCTTATAGGAAACAAAATTTTCCTGAAGGACAGTTTAGCAGTATATATCAAAATTCCAATGTAGGAAACAAAGATAGATTATCACCTTTTAATCAGAAATATTAACTTCTAGAAATATATACTGATCTGCATCCATATTTGTAAGCATGGAAAATGCTTATGTAGACTGGTTAAATGGTTCTGGGAATGTACATATACTTTTTATTGAGATGATGTGGTAGATTGATACTGACATTGGACTATGTTAACAAACAAGATGTTAGAAGCAAGTAGCAAACAAAACAATTGTACATCACATAAATACTCTTGTAACTATATAGGATAAACATTTACTATATGTCATCTATTATATATGTAATACATATATGTAAACGACAAAGATTAAGATATTAATAGTTATATTTGGGTGATGATATTTTTTGCCTGTGTTTTCTGATTTTTCTACAAAGCAAGAAATTTTTTTACAAAGCAAGAAATAGGACTTTCTGAAAAGATTTATTAAGTCTAGGAAAACAAGAGTGTATACATTATTTTCTATGTTAGGATAATTGACTAATCTACAATTTCACAAAAGAACTCATCAGTAGGATTTTAATATGCCAAGTGTTGAGGATTCCACATTGCCATATACTGACATGTTGTTTTCAGTCTAAATAATAACTCTGTTCTGCAATAGAATCTCTCCACTGTTTATCTTCCGAGACACACCCAACTGACAACTGACTTACTGCCTGACAGATCCTGACGGTAAGCCTGCATTTTTGCCATGTCTTAGAATACCAAATGTAGTATTGGCCTTTCTCTCCCCTTGATATGAGTGTGTACACCCTTGAATTCACTTTAGTAACTTAAAGACACAGATAATTTGTAACATGTAGCCTTGGATTCCTTCAGTGACTGATGATGACGCGAGTTGTCAGGGTGCTCTGGCTGGAAACCGCCACTCTCCATCAGTGGCTTCATCTTCGCTCTTCTCATCACTGCCGTCTCCTGTCCCTGGTTGATGTGCTGTACAGGGATGACCCCTTTTGCCTGAGAAGTCTCATGCTTAATCTAGACAGGCATATTAGTTTCTCACTGCTGCTGGAACAAATGAGCATACATTTAGTAGCATCCAAAAACACAACTTTACTACCTCACACTTCTGGAGGTCAGATGCCTAAAACAGGTTTCACTGGGCTGAGACCAGGTTGTCAGCAAGGATGGTGTCCCATAAGAGGCTCCAGTGGAGAGTGCATTTCCTTTCTTTTCCAGTTTCTAGAGCAGTATTTCTTGGCTCATAGACCTTCTCTTCCGTCACAGCCTCCAGTGTAGCATCTTCATGTGCCTTTATGCTTCGCTGTCACACCACCTCTGTTCCTTCGGTCTCTACGTCTCTTCACTTGCTACTGCCTTGGGCTCAACTGGATAATCCAAATAATTCTTCATTTGGAAATCCTTAATCACATCCACGAAGTCCCTTTTTCCATATAAAGTAACATTCACAGGATGTGAGATTAAGATGTGGACAATTTGGAGAGCCATTATTTATTTCATCACAATAGAATTGGTATTTCTAGGTTGGTTTTGCTTGTCTTTATTAAGCTGATGCGTTCTTTGTCTGAAAATTTAAAAAGCAATGATTACACCTTTGAAGGCCAAAGGTGTACAGTGTCAATTGATAAAGGTATATTTTCACACAAGTCTGCCTTCACACCTTGCTGTTAAATAAGTACTGTTTTATATAAAGAATTTAGTTTTAAATTAAATATTTTATTAGTATAGAGAACATAAAAGAAGTTCATGTGTCCTAAAGATAAAAATATAACTTTGGGCAAGTATAGATGTGTTTGAAATTTTAAAATAAAAGACAAACCGTTTTAGACACAAAATCACAAATCAGCCACTTAAAAAATTGTTTTACTTTTGAAAAAGATCCAAATAGGCCAGGCGCGGTGGCTCACGCCTGTAATCCCAGCACTTTGGGAGGCCGAGGCAGGTGGATCACGAGGTCAAGAGATCGAGACCATCCTGGTCAACATGGTGAAACTCCGTCTCTACTAAATATACAAAAAATTAGCTGGGCATGGTGGCGCGTGCCTGTAATCCCAGCTACTCAGGAGGCTGAGGCAGGAGAATTGCCTGAACCCAGGAGGCGGAGGTTGCAGTGAGCCGAGATCGCGCCATTGCACTCCAGCCTGGGTAACAAGAGCGAAACTCCGTCTCAAAAAAAAAAAAAAAAAAAAAAAGAAAAAAGAAAAAGAAAAAGATCCAAATGGAATTACAGTGTGTGAGAACACATGTTCAGTGTCAGTCACTTCTGCCACTTTCTCACTTGTGATGCCTGGACTTGAATCCTCAATTTCCTTTCTGTAAAACACAGAAAACATTACAGGGCAGCAGAAAGTTTTAAATATATGTCTGGAACATAGTAAATGGTCAGCAGAAGGTGGCTAGTATCGTATCTGTTAGTGAGATAACAACATACTGAAGCTTTGATAGTTAACACTTTCAAATACAATGAGGGCATTAAGCAAAGGAAAATGAAATAAAGTTGGATTATCTGTCTAAAGACTTCCCTCCCTCCCTCCCTCCCTCTTCCCTCTCTCCCTCCCTCCTTCCCTCTTCCTTCTCTCCCTCCCTCCCTCCTTCCCTCTCTCCCTCCCTCCCTCTTCCCTCCTTCTCTCCCTCCCTCTTCCCTCTCTCCCTTCATGCCCTGCTTCCTTCCTCCCTTCCTCTTGCCTCCCTTCCTTCCTTTCTGTTTCCTTTTAAAGCTTTTGATTGAGTTCGAATGTACAATAAAGAAAACAGCTGTCTAAAGTATCATAACATTTGAAATGAATTATTAATGGACTTTTATTACTGACTTGGTTACTTAACTCAAATCATTGAAAAAGTATTGTGTACAGACATGGAGTTTGATGAAATACCTAAAATTCAAAGTAGATTTTTTAAGTAATTTGACTAAAACAAGTATCTTAAATAATTTTGCTTCTTTGCTTATTCATTGAGTTACTGAGAAAATATTGCAGAATTTTCATTGAACCAACTAGAAGAATTTTTTTTTTTTTTTTTTTTTTTTTTTTTTTTTTTTTTAATAAAGTGAGTGGGTCTACAAGGAATCACTTGGACAAGAATAAAGGCAGGAAATTTCCTGTAATTTTTAGTAGAATCCTTGGGAATAATCTATATTAATCTCTCTGAGTCTAGCTTTACAATTACTGTAGTTTATGTCTGTCCCTGAAAATATACAATGTATGTTTGTTATATGGAAACATAAAATTATTATTTTTAATTGATAGCCTTTGAACTAGCAGATGCTTAAACTTGAGGTCACGGTGATGTTTTTAGCCTTGGCCCTAATCTTTGTTTACTGCAGGTCCCCTTTTTGGGACTTGGCATGTTCAATGAGAGCAAGTATTGCACCTTTATAAAAGAATAGTGTGTCTAAACTAGCCAACTGCTGCAGACATGTACATATCATGAAAACCAACTCTGGCCCATATGTCCTGGGCCTAATAGTAACCAGCATGTAGCCTCTTAAGAAATTTAATATCCTCCTTATTATAACTGTAATTACTAATTATACACATTGAAGAAATCATTGTGGGGCAGAATCAAGGTAGACATAATGGAGGTATAAAAATATATAATAATTTCTTGGGATGATAAAATAATGGATGAATTATGATGTGGTTCACCTCATATAAAAGGAAAGAAAGAGTTTTTATATATGGAATGTAGGTTTTCCATGAAGAAGTGTTTCTTAATATAATAGCTTTCAGACAGTAAGAATATGCAATTTTAGCACAAAGATTGGGGAGGAATCTAATAAATATGTGTGAGATCAAATTGAAATTGCAGAATTTCTTGTATAAAAAACATTAATATATACACAACTTATGTGATAATACTGGATATTTTCAAACTGTGACTTATATTGGAACAGAGAGTTTTGAAAACAGATATTGATTTTTCAAAACAACTATGAAGATGATAAAGGATATGAAGTGAAGATACACAAATCTATTTCTGGCCTCAAGACTGGTCAGCATTTTTCAAATAAAATGTCATGTCCTCTAATTGCATAGCCTATGGGCCATTTTAAGTTTCAGTGTGATGACAAGGGAAATTTTTCTATTTGTTTTGGAAAAAAATTGTTCTGTGGGAAGTTCTGATGGCCAAATATGTTTCAAATATATATATTATATATATATATATGTATTTTTACATTTCTCTTTGTGTAATTCGAATACCACAATTAAAAATGATTATTAGTAGCAAGATATATATATGGTGATTATATATATATATATAAAGAAAAAACTATATATATGGAAAATGATTATCACCATATATATAATATATATAATACATATAATATATATAATATGTGGTGATAATCATTTTCATATATATAATTTTTTTTCTTTTTTTTTCCTGAGATGGAGTCTCACTCTGGTGCCTAGGCTGGAGTGCAGTGGCACAATCTTGGCTGACTGTAACCTCCACCTCCTGAGTTCAGGCAGTTCTCCTACCTCAGCTTCCTGAGTAGCTGAGATTACAGATATGCACTGCTGCCCCCGGCCAGTTTTTGTATTTTTAGTAGAGATGGGGTCTTACCATGTTGACCACGCTGTTATCAAACTTCTGACCTCAAATGATCCACCCACCTGGATCTCCTGAAGTGCCGGCATTACAGGTGTGAACCACTGTGCTTAGCCAAACTATATATGTTTAATCACATTTTAGAAGTTTTTAAAAATTTCCATCTTTAGTTGACTACCCATAATTGATATCTCTAATGTCTTATTTTCTTTCAAATTTATTTTTAAAGTTTTGCTGTTTTTTTAAAAATTTAAATCATTGTCAGACATTAATGAGAAGACATTTAATATCCATTGTGTTGCTTAAAGAATTTTTATTCTGGCTGGGCGCTGTGGCTCATGCCTGTAATGCCAGCACTTTGGGAGGCCGAGGCGGGTGGATCATGAGGTCAGAAGTTCAAGATCAGCCCAGCCAAGATGGTGAAACCCTGTCTCTATTAAAAATACAAAAATTAGCTGGGTGCGGTGACAGATGCCTGTAATCCCAGCTATTTGGGAGGCTGAGGCAGGAGAATCACTTGAACTCGGGCAGCAGAGGTTGCAGTGAGCTGAGATTGTGCCACTGCACTCCAGCCTGGGCAACAGAGTAAGAATCCGTCTCAAAAAAAAAAAAGAAGAATTTTTATTCTGATGTGTGGTCTGTCACCAGATATTTAGGAAGCATCTACAAAGCGGTACATCTGGTTGCCAGACTTTCTTATAAGAGGAAGTAATAAGGCACAGGTAAGTTAACGCAAAGAGATTAGCCCAAGCCCTAGTAAGTATTATGAGAAAATCAATGTGAGTCGTGTGGTGGGAAGGATGAGGGCGTGGTGACCTGGTAATGGTGGGTGACATCTGAGGTTAGGAAGAATTTTATAAATGTTTAGAGTGAGCAGAGCCTCTGAGAATATAAATCACTTACTGTGTACAAAGGGGTACAAAGAGCTTGGAAATTAACATTATTGGAAAGTGTTTTGGGGTATCTTAAAGTGAAATGTGGCCTGATTTACACCTTGGAATGACCAAGGTCCCCGTGGTTTCTGTGTCCCAGAACTCCATGTAAGATTGCTGTGAGTGAGCTGTGGCCTGGCCCAGTCACAGCAGTGGAGACCTGACCAAGTGGCGTTGAGATGGAGCCACTCAAGTGATGGTCACTGGCTCAAGAGTATCGGGGAAGAAAGGACCCAAGCATAGTGCTGAGCCTTTAGCCTGAATACCTGAAGGGATGGCCGTGCCCTTTGTCATTGCCAGGAAGGTGTGGGAGGTGGGAATTAAAGGGGAACACGTGGATAAGAGGAGTAGGGTGGTAATCATTTTCCTTAAGCCCATCGGCGATACTCCATTTGGGATAGTAATTACAGTTCCAAATGGAGATGATAAGTAGGAATTTCAATGTTCAGAGTAAGTCTGGATCTCACATAGGAGTCAGAGCTGTGGGTGTAAGTCCCCTCGTTAGCGTGGGCTCTGTCTGATGAAAATAGCCCAGAGAGAGGACAGAGGAAATAAGGGACCTGTGACAGCCTCAGGGGTCTTGGCTACAGGGGTCTGTAGACACTTGCATAGGGGCCTGAGAAGGCAGGAGGGAAATCACCTCAGTTACCTGAACAGATAAGAATTAGTAATGAATAAAAGCAAATATGCTAGAGTTCGCTCTTCAGTGTGAATCCATGACCTAACTATATAATGTTGATACGTGTCACATTTACATGTTCATGTAAGTGTTAAGCTTTGTTTCTAGCCCTCACCAAACAGAGTAATGGATTCTAGACCGTCCTGAATGTCAGAAAGTTTTAATTTATAAAAGTAAGTTTTTAAATCTTCCAGGCTGATAAAAGTGGAGCCCATGAAATAAAGAAGATGTAAATGTCCTCTGATACAGTGGTTCTGTGCTCCCACTAAATCTCACCTGAATTTCAGTAATCCCCACTTGTCAGGGGCTGGACCAGGTGGAGATAATTGAATCATGGGGGCAGTTTCCTCCCAAGCTGTTCTCATGATAGTGAGTTCTCATGAGATCTGATGAATTTATAAGGGGTTTTCTCCTTCGCTGATTGTCACTTCTCTCACCTGCCAACATGTAAGAATGCCTGTGTTGCCTTCCACCATGAAGGCACTGTAAGTTTCCTGAGGCCTCCCTAGACATGTGGAACTGTGAACCAATTAAACCTCTTTTCTTTATGAATTACCAGTCTTGGGTATTTCTTCACAGCATCCTGAAAACGGATTAATACATACTCGAAGCTGTTTCTTCCCCCAGCAGCTTCTCCTATGGGCATTCCCATTCAAATTAAAGATCAGGGAATGATGAAGAATAAAAAAAGAGCAGAAGTAGAAGACCACAGGTGTGACTGTGACTGTGTGGCTGTGGTGTGTGTATGAATGTGTTTGAATGTGTGAGTATGTGTGAGTGTGTGGTATATGAGTGTGTGTGACTCTCAGCACGGAGCTGGGTAAGCCTTAGACAAAGCTGAAAATTAGAGTTAAAAGAATTTGAGGAAAACAAGAAGGAAGAATGTGTGAAGAGAACAAGATGAGCAGACTGGGGAGGGCAGTTGAAGAGAACCAGACTGGAAGTCCAAGGAACATGTGTTCCAGTGATATAATGAGTCTTTAGGAGAGTATGATCAAGTATCACTTCTTTTTCCAATTTTTCATGATGCAATATGATGACTCATTTGACTTTGAACAAATTACCAATGATTTATTAATAAATCGTGGATAGTTGAACTATCAGTGTCTCAGAAATAAATCTGCCAGTTTTTATTTCAATTTTGTTTTAACATTTCCTGAATAGTATTTAGTGGATTTCTGGATTTCAAAAAGGAAAAAAAAAGGAAATAAATAATCCTAATAGAATAAACTTAGTGGCTTCAACATTAAAGTAGCTGTTATGAATTAAAAACCTTTAAGTTACAGAATTGAAACAGTGTATATCCACATGAGATAAACACTAAAATCAAAGGTATATCTCTGACTAGGCCTTTCACCTTAAAAAATGTGTTCTATAGTTCTTTCTTAAATAAATCATGTAAAACTTGCTTTGTTTTGAGTGTTGTTGCTTTCGTCTTCTCTTACATGATTCAATTATGTAAGAGATTTGTTGTCCCCTGCTAAATAATTTGTTTATTTAAAGAATTGGTAATGTATAGGTTTAGGTGTTACTGCAGGTGCTTTCATGGTTTATTTTAGCCATCCCCGTGAGGGATTAAAACGCTGTTTCACTGAAGTAAGCGCGCCACCTTGCGGTAACAATGGGAACAGATGAGGATTTAAAACACGATAGAGTAATGAAGCAATATAGCAGATGTTATGTAAAACTATTTTCCTGAGTTAAAAATCTGAAAGTGAAAATTGACTTTTTCTGGATGAACATCTGGTATTTTTTCATGAAAACTTACGAGTTTTTCCTTAATTATAAAACTGTGTTTTTTGTGTATGTTCTTAATGTATGTGTGTGTGTGTATACACACACACACACACACACACATAAAAGTATATATGAAAAATTTCTCCAAAAAAGGGAAATATAGTTTCAGTAAATCCTAGAAATAATCATTGCCAACATTTTGGCTTTTGCGTTTCTGAAAAATTACCCATAAGTGCTTTGGTATGTGAGTTTTCATACATTAAAAAAGGTGTATTCTTATTTTTTACCCAACTTTACATGTTAATAATCTCCCATCCCATTCTGTGTTCTCTTAAGAATTAAGAATTCTATCACTATAATGATTGCTGGACACTGATGAAACACTTCACAAAGTTAAATTTTTTTTAAATTTTGTTTTCATTTTACCTATTAAGTGACAAACAATTAAGATTGGAAGTATTTGGATTAAACAAAGTTAAGCCGATATATTTTGCCTCATGACATCTCTGAATCTTTCAGTGAGTACAAGGCCCTGAGAATCACTGAAAGTAACATACCATATTTCTCAGTCTTGAGGGTCTTCTCCTCAGCAAAATATTATACTAAATTTTATGTTTCCAAAGAATTTATTATTAAATATTTGAATAAATGTTAACGAGATAATTTATATTGAAATTTTAAAATTAGAATTAATGCACCCATAGATAACATCAAAATCAGGATATATCTAACAATATGAAAATTTTGTTACTAAAATTATAAGATGACATTGTCACTTTTATCCAAGTCTCAGTCCTATAAAATCATTAACATGTCTGCAAAAACATTTATTTTAGAATGGAACCAAAAGGCCAAGAGCTATTCTGTTCTACATATGGCCTGGCTTGGTTTTCCAAGATGGGATCTGAATGTCTGTCTTTACAGCTGGATGTTAGAAAATACCTGTTATCCTGACGGTCTCATTAAACTGTTACATACTCAAATGTCTTACACAGTTCAACCTTCCTCCTCTTAAGTAGTACAAACACATTCAGATATGCTTTTGCTATTTTATTTAATATGCATAATTTCTGTTTTCTGCTTTTCTTTTAAAATTGGATTATAATTATATTTTACACTAAACATGGTGTAGCAAAGGCATATATTCTCATATAAGACAACTAGGAGGTCTTCGTTTCAGAAAAGTCTCCGATGTGACTTTGAAATATGCATTCTGATGTAGTGTTAACAATGCGAATGACTTCACTTTACAAACCAAAAATTTAATATCAATTAAGTCACTTTTATATCATCTTAACATTGTAAGTGTTTGTTTCACTTGCTTTTGTTTTGGTAATTACGGTAGTAATTCAAGAACAGATAGCATTCATGTGTCATACACCATATGATAGTGTCTGTTAGGATTTTTAAAGCTTTATCACATTTAATTCTTACAATTTTATGTAATAGTTATAATTATCCCCATTATATAGATATAGACAGAAACTGGAAAAGGTAGTGAATTTGCTCAAGATCATGTAACTCACGTTTGAAAATCAGACATACTGACTCCACAGCCTCTGCACAATACTCTCCTAAAACGGATTGCAATTCCATCTTGTAATGTTTGCAACCAGGCCGCTGACACTATACTGCATTCCATGCATAATTAAATTGCTTGGGTAAGTATTATCTTTATCCCCATTATGCAGATGTGGTAACTGAGTAGCTGACAGGTTAATCAGCTCAAGGGCAAAGAGCATGAAAGAGGCAACCGTGGGATTTGGAGACTTGGTGGCCAGGCTGCAAGGGACTTAATCACTGCCCTCTGCTCTCTCTTATAAACCTGCTTTTGCTCATGGAGGAACAATCTGCCCTTAAGGAGTACCATTCCTGACAGCCCAAATCACAGCTCAGCCCTCTGTCCTGTTGGCAGGACTCTTCAGTCCCAGACTGATGTGTCTGGAGAAGTACTCTGTCAGCTTTGTTTAACCTACAGTCTATTGCATAGCCAAAAATGAACGCTTTGCACAAATGCATATGTATTGGTGTATGCGGGAGGAGGAAACAGTGAAGAAAGTTTCATTTTGAAGTGTTGTAGTGTCTACTTTCTGTGTGAGTGCTTTAAATCCAGAGCAATTTTATGCTTATACATATGACATGATTTTGGCTGACTAGAATATTTTACTTCATAAACATAAGTCAGTTTCCATCTTTGGATTGTTAGATCTGGATGATAAAATGGTGATGTCAATAAACCCAATAAAGTGAAATCACATTAGTTGGAGGATCTCATGTCTAAATGCACTTTCAAATAGTCAAAAAGCAATGGCAAATTGTTTCATCTATGTTCTTAGTGTTTTGACATCAATATGAAGCTCTATTTGCTATTCTGATAGAAACAAGTATAAAGTTGCGTGTTCACTCTTGTGGCCCTGGAAACTGTGTGAGGTACTTGCCATTTGTAGTGTGACTTCTTTGGCTGCCACTTTATAATAAATAAACCTTGAGTTTCCTTTAGATCACTAGAAAATAAGGCAGTTGGTCCATAAGAGAGAATAACTTTAATGATGAACGTTGAGTCTCATACATAGAATAAGTCTTCTGTAAATTGGTTGTGGAATATGTGCTTTGTCAGAAATAGTAAAAGAAAAAGACCTGGTACTGAGGTTTAGTTTCTGAGAATACATGCTGCCCATAATCACTCCGTGCTACACTGGAAGACCGCGGCCTTGAAGGTTAGTTATCCACCAATAAACACAGTTATTAGAGTCTTCCGCTCTCTGGAATACTGAGGTATGTGGCCCAGTCAGAGTTAACCTTTTGGTAAGTAATATTAATCAATTTAAAATACCTATTGAATATTTACTACAAGCCGAGTAAGCCTAAGCCATTATGAGAAGTTAAACATAAACTTTCTTTTCTTTAAATAAAAAAAGCATGGTCACAAGCCTCGAACAAATGTATACAAAAAAGATAAACATATACTGTTAAAAATCACACGTGAAATGGGATTTAAGGAACGGCTAAGTTTTCTGGCAGGTTGGAGTAATATTTTAAGACTGTATGAATAATAGAGTTTTGATGTGATTTGGTTGGCAGAACTGAGAAGGGGTATCTGGGGCCAGTAGAAGGAGGGAGTGGTGTGTGGACATGGTGCTGGAGATGTCAGGAGTGTGCTGGGAGCAATGGGCTACAGGTGTTGGCGCACTGAGTGCATGTGAGTCTTTGAAAGAGCAATAAAAACATAGGCTTGATTTGGTCTGCAGGCAGTGCCATTGTAGCTCTTAGCCAGAAGAGAATTGAGAATCTTTAATGTATGATGGCATATATGAGAGAAATATTCAGACAAACAATATAAAGGAAATTCAGAACCCAATATAATGCTAAATTTTGGATGTCTATAAAACAAAATTTATTTTTGTCCAATGTAGGCAAAATTTTACACATTGCTACTTTTTTTTTTTTTTTTTTTTTTTTGAGACAGGATCTTACTCTGTCACCCAGGCTGGGGTGCAGTGGCACAATTTCTTGCTCCCTGCAACCTCCACCTCCCAGGTTCAAGCGATTCTCTTGCCTCAGCCTCCCGAGTAGCTGGAATTACAGGTGTGCGCCACCATGCCTGACTAATTTTTATATTTTTAGTAGAGACAGGTTTCACCATGTTGGCCAGGATGGTCTCGAACTCCTGGCCTCAGGTGATAAACCTGCCTCAGCTTCCCAAAGTACTGGGATTACAGGTGTGAGCCACCACGCCCGGCCTATACATTGCTTCTTAACCATTTAAGGATTTGCTGGTTTTTATTTTTCATTTGCACAGCAATTCTGTAACTATTAGCAAAAGTAGGGAAGAAAATTCATAGAGAAATACCTAGAATAATACAAAAAAAAAAAAAAAAAAACCACAGAACACAACATAAACAAAAGAAAGGCTAACTCCCAATTAACCGGCACATTTGCATAATTATTTAATGCAAGGAAGCATGTTAAAATTTGATTTATTAACATCCCTAGGTTACCTATTGCATTCTTGATAAAACCAGTTAATATTTAATAACTGATCCTTAATATTTAATAACTATCAGTATTTAATAACTGATCCTGATCATTGATAGTTTCACAACTACTAAGCAGCAGAAACAAACACAATCACATTTGGATTATTTGGAATTCAAATTTCAGTGCTCTTACCAACATAATACTGCACTTCACTCACCAGAATGCAATGTTATTTTTATTTTGTTTAAATTTTTAAACTATCCCATCCTATTTAATAATACTTATAATAATTTGTCCTACTCATTATAGAAGGTCAGTAAATATTTATCTTCTTTTTAATGGTATTTCTTACTTGGTGGATAATTGTACTTTCAAAACTAATACAATTTGTTAGGTAATAACTATTTTAGGCATTTTTACAAAAGCGTTTTGCAGCCATTCTAATATAAAATTTGCCAAAATCTCCTTTATACGCAGTGTACAAATTTTGACAACGTTCACTATCTGCTTAACAGACTTTATCAGTTCTGCAAAAGCCATTATGATGGCTACAGAAATTCAAATTTAGTTGATTACTAAGCAGCAGGTCTTTGCAATAACACATTGGATTATTAAATGTTACATTATGAAAGGCTTATACAGAACGGTACTTAACAAATCAGTAGCACAATAAAATTTTAAGCATGATACTTTTTTCCAAAATGACTGCTACATGTTTTCTACTCTAATTTTCATATTTCAAAATTACCGTTACATGCTTTTTACTCTTTAACCAGGAAGGTGAAGTCGAAATGAACAAAGAGGAAACTGTTTCGGGTTGGGGGAGGAGGTAGGGATGAAGAACCGGGAAGAATCACGTTGCTTGAATTAGCTATGTGTTTGCCTTACTTTTCGTTTTCAGAATTTGAGTGTTTTTTCTTTAAAGGATTTCTCTGGGAGTATTAAAATATAGAAAATTGCCTTAAGTATATTAAGTTGCAAAGTATTGTTTTGATAGTTTTGGTTAGTAAGGAAGCTAACTTTCTAAAACTTATGTGGTACACAGTTTTGAAAGTGGAAAAAAACTCATTATAACATCACTGCAGTGGCTAATAGTACTGATCATTAATAAATCTTCATTGACTACTTACTGGAAGTTAACGTGTTTCGTGTGCAGTAGATTTTGCTAGAATGCCTATCCTTAAAAGGATTGTAAACCCATTGTTGAAAAAAGAAACACTCAAATTGCATTTTATCTGATATGTGGAGTGAATACAAAGGTAAAAACAAAAGTTAGCTTTAAGAGCACTTTCTGTACGCCATAATCCACCATGCAATATTACTGCAGAGACTGATCACGTAAACTATTCTGTCACTCTAATAAAGAAACAAATGTATTTTTCCTAATATTGAAATCATACCTAGCATTTTACATTGCTATATTAAACTCACATTTTTCTCATTATTATTTAGCCATATTTTATACCTTCTTGAAATTCTTATTTTACCTCCCAGTCCCCTCACTGTGCATTGTAATCTGGAGATAATGATCATTGTACATCACATCACTAGAATGTCTGAAATATATGGATAGTAAGCTAATTTTATCACCATATATATATTAAATGTGGTAAGCACAATGTTTTATATTCAGGATTAATTTTTTGATGATTTTCAATTTCCATGGCATTTTTCTATTCTTAAGTAATGTCACAGGGTTTGCATTAGCATATTTTATTTGTTAGTGTTTGGTTAATTATATATTTTTCAAAATTATTTTAATATTTCAATTAAGTGTTTTTGCACAATAAATGCATACATCCTTAATTTCTGTATGAAGTATAATTTATGCACATGGTAGATGCTTCAGGTTTGCTAAATAAATATGCCTACTTAAAAAATGTGGATAACGTACCTCATTTTAATGATGGAAAATACCCTACGGCATTTTTTTAAACTGAGTCTCTCTAGAGGAATGCCAGCACTTTTAGTAACACAAGAAATAATTACCACTACCACACCATTTTTGAAATCATATGGCAGATCATTTATCTCAGTTTGTGGCAAATTATCAGTCTGATCTTTTTATTTCTAGATTTGTTATGTGAGTGACTTAGTACTGAACAGTTATAACTTTCTTCCTTTGTCTTCTTGTTTTTAGCTCCTTGTGAAGGCAATACATTCTTCTGCCATAGTAACATGTGTATTAATAATACTTTGGTCTGCAATGGACTCCAAAACTGTGTGTATCCTTGGGATGAAAATCACTGTAAAGGTAATGATGAGTCCCTGAAATTTGAAAACATTTCCTCCCTGTGGAGTGAGGTAGAAGTTTATATACATCAGACAGTCTTTAAAATAAGAGTATCTAGTGCCTTTATGAGCTCTGCATATGTCTTATAATCAATTTGGAAGCATTTTTCTTAGCCTTTACTCATGTTGTGTCCAGATGTTTCTTTATTCATGGACTGTCCTTAGCACTTGAATTCTCATTAAAGACATCGCCTGATTAGAGCCTGCAAAGCTATGAAAAGAAAACGGGAGCTTTCAGGGGAGCACACTACTTTCCTATCACTTGTGATACCATCTGTTTGTGGCTACACCTCTCATTCATTCCAGTTTGACTTCACTGGACTTTATGTACATACTGTAGAGATAAAATATATTGAAGGAGCATTTGTACTTTCAAATACTTCCAGCTACTTCACTCCACCTCAGTTTTGCTATGAAAATGCTCTTCTTTCCAGTGAACATAGCTCCCAGTGCCCTTGCCTCCTTCCCTTGTCTGTACATAATTGTTTATGTAGACAGGGATCCTTGGCTAGATTATGGATATTGCATGTTTTAGTTAAGATGAAACTGCCATGTAGAGCTTTTTACTGAGATCCAATATTAAACAATTGGCAAAAGAAGATAAGATAGGCAAGTAACTCTTTCATGCTTGAAGTCCAGTATTATCTACTAAAATGCCTTCTGTGCATAGAAGTAGAGAAATAATACCACGTATTCAATGTTTCACACAGTCAGTAAGAAAGACAGTTACACTATCAACTATTTTGATGTTGGGATGTTTTTGATTACTTTCATATCTACTTCTGAATGGATTAGAAATTACTTTCTGAGTGATCTTATCGCATGCCTGTTAATAATTAGTAGTCACCATTGGCTTTGTTTGTCCTCTGTAAATTTGTTTCCATATATATAAGAAATATTTGACATGTGATGGCAATCAATAAATGTGAGTGGATGTGCATTATAAAACTCCGTATTTGGGTTTTGTTTTTTTTTTTTCAGAAAGAAAAATGATTCTTCTAACTTTTAATTCATTTTCTTGTGATAGGAGAAAAAAATTTTATTATTGCAGTCATTTCTATTATATGGAGGTTGTATCAATGACAATCCTGTGGTGCAGCCTAAAGTTTGTTCCTTGTACCCTTGAAAAGAATACATATTTGCTATTGCTGGATAGTGTGTTCTGTAGGTGCCTGTTGTGTGTATTAGGTTTACAGCATTGTTCAAACCTGTTTGCCTTTTGATTTTCAGCTATGTTCTATCCGTTGTTGAAAGTGTGTGTTAAATGCTTCAGCTGTCATGGTTGAATTGTCTACTACTTTCTTCACTTCTGTAAAATTTTTATTTCATGTGATTTCAAGCTTGGTCGCTAAACTCATATATGTGTGTAATTGTTATATCTTCCTCATGACCCTTTTATCACTAAAAATCTTGTAGATTTAGTGCAATTTTTTTCTTAAGTTTTATTTTGTCTAACGTTAGTATAGCCACTCCACCTTTCTTATGATTTGCTTTCCATTCTTTTCCACACTTTTACTTTCAGACTATCTGTATGTGTGACTATAAGGTGTTTCTTTTGTAGACAGTGCACATTTGTATCTTATTTTTTATCCAGTCTAAGAATCTCAGCCTTTTCATTGGGTTGTTTTATACATTCACATTTAGGACTGTCTTTGATGTAGTCGGCTTGCATATTCCATTATACTTTTTGTTTCTAAATGTCTCATGTATTTTTTTCTGTTTTCTTTCTTTATTGCTTTCCTTAGCATTGTTAGTGTATTCTAGTGCAATATTTCAATTCTTTTACAGTTGTTAATGAATTTGTTTTTACTTATTTCTTAGTTGCTTTAGGACTCATAGCATACAACTTAACTTCTCATAATGTATTTCAGATTTATACTAACTTGATTAAAGTGAGAAACAGAAACATTTTTCCTATATAGTTCTATTCTCTGTTTCTTCCAATTGTATTTCTACATATTACATTTTAAATGTTACAAACCCAACAGAAAATACATTGCGATAATTATTACTTTATACAACTGTCTTTTAAAGTGGTTGGGAAAAGAAAGGACAGCAAGTATATATTAGTGTAATTTTTTGATACAATCCTTCTTATTTACTATTTCTGGTTCTCATTTGTTTTTGTAAATTTGCATTACCCTGGTGTCATTTCCTTACCCAATAACAGTTTTGCTCCCACCTTGTTTATACCATATTGTCACTACGTATGTTGCACTTATATACACAGAACATTGCTTTTTAAAAAAGTTAAGTGAAGACTGCAGAAGAAAGATGCCACTCGACTGTCCTTTGCAATTATTTCCATAATCACTGTTATAGACCGTATTTACTTGCCAGTTTAATTTATTAGTTGTTCAGTTTTTTCATATGGATCTGAGTTACTGTCTGAGGTCACTTGTATTCAACATGAACTCTCCTCAGTATTTATTTTAAGGACGCTCTTTTGTCTTTGAATTGTCTTCATTTTTGTCTCTCTTACAATGTCTGTTCCATTTTTGAAGGTAGGTTTGCTGGACAGTGGGTTCTGGGTTGACAGGTTTCTGTTGGTGTTTTGGAAGCTGATGTTTGGTTTGGTTTTGCTTTGTTCTTGCTTCAGCACTGAACGTGTCATCCTGTTGCTTTCTGGCCTCCACTGAGGATGACTCGGCTGTTAATCTGATTGGGGCTTCTTTCTATGATGAGTTTTTTTTTCTTTTTTTCTCTGTTGCTTTCAAAATTTTTTTTTTTTTATAAAAACATTTTTAGTCATATGTCTTTGCATGGATATCTTTGCATTTCTCCTACTTGGAGTTTGTTGAAGTTGGACGTGAGTTTTCTAATTAAGTTTGGAAGTTTTAGCTCTTCTGGTTTTTGTTGTTTTTGTTCCTGTTACTTTCCGTCTCTACTTTGTTTCTTACACTCCCATTACATTATGTTAGTGTGCTTGTCGATTTGCCACATTTTTTTCCTGAGGCTCTGTTACAGTTCTGCATTCTTGTCTTGAACTCGTTTTCCTATTGCACCATTCTCATTTGTCCATCTTTATAAAGTAAGCTAACACTTTCTTCTTCCAGTCGAAATGCACTGTTGAGGCTCCAGAATATTATCATATGAGTAATTGCACTGTTCAATCCCAGACTTTCCATTTTTGTATGATTTATACTTCTTTATTAATATTTTCTATTTGATGAGCATCTTCTTTAGCTTCTTCAATCATAGTTCCTTAGACATGTTGATTACAGCTGCTTGGAAATCTTTGTCTGCTATCTCTGATATCTGGCTCCCCAAGGGTCCTTTCATTGCCTGTTGTTTTTTTTCCCCCTATTTATACATTTCACTTTCCTGTTTCTTTACGTGCCTTACAATGATTTGTTGAAAATCACGTGTTAGATTTGTAGCATCTCTGGATACTCAGTCTGTAGTTTTCTTGTTTGTTCCTAAATGTAGACTTGGCTGGACCATTTCAGTGAAGTTTCTAATGTTGCACCACAGAGGCCACTGCCTTGAGCTTTGCACCATCACCCTTGGGCAGCATGGTTTTAGCAGGGCTCTCTGCGACGCATTTCCTGTTCTCTCTATTTAGCTATCACCTCTGTTGGTATTGCAGCCAGTTGTTAGTCTCCATCGATTGCTGACTGATGGCTTTACTGCTTTCAGCAATGCCCAAGATCATAAATTGTTCCACAGTCTGGTCAATCAAATGTAATTAATTGCAAAGGTAGTCCTTGAGTCTAGCCTTTGTGAGTCGTTATAACCCAGGAGGACTCTCGTTAGCTGTTACTCTCCTAACTTGTTCCGTTAAACTTCTAGATGTTCTAAGGTTTGTCTTATTGCTCTTAATACACTACCTGCCTTTTAATTGCATACCAAAAAATCTCCATGGTTTTTGGAATTATCTTTAGGCTTGAGCTTCTCCACACACCGTTTCAAATTAAGTTTATTTAGGGGAAGCTCTAATGTTTTCTGTACTTGTAGCCTGACTCTCTTTCTGGGCACAACTTCACCACTAGTGTTCTGGATGGGGGCAGGAATAGAGGTGCAGGTCTGTTTATGTGCAGAGCACTTGGGTGTGGTTGCTACCATGTGGTCTTGTCAGCTTGCCACTCCAGGCAGCTCTTCTGTATCAGTGAACTTGGGTAAGCATGATCCAGTCCTGGCATTCTCCACTGGAGACACCTGGTGTTGAGCTCCTGCCCTCCAAGTGGAGGCTGAGAGGAGGAACCTTGGGAGCCCCATACATCTCAGCCACTCAGACTGGAAAAGAGCATATCCAACATGGATCTGGTTGAGCATTAAGAAATGATGGTAGCTTTCCCCTCCTTTGGAGATGCCATAACTCCCTTAACTGAGAGCGGCAGGGAGAGGGTGCCCTGTATTCTTGTTCATAGCTCCCTGGGTAGGGCTCCCATCATGGTGAATCAAGAGTGGAGGAAGCAAGTCAAGGCTCAAATGCCACAGACTCTCACTGTTCCTAAGGACATTTAGTAGATTGATTTATATAAATTCATTTCTACTTGATGTACACCATTCGGACAATTTCCTGAGTTTCATTAAACCAGGCTTTAATTGGTTGAGTTTTTAAAATAATTTATTTATCAATTGTGATTATTTCATTTGGGGAAAAAGTCCATGCCATCATTCCAAAAGCGTGTGTCTTCAGATTGATTTGAATTATCCTTTGGTATCAGAATATTGTTGTTTTTTTTTAGATAGATAGATTGATTGATTTTGTGTGTGTGTGTGTGTGTGTGTGTGTGTGTGTGTGTGTATTTTAAGCTGAAATGCTGAGCAATGGATGGAGGGGGCTATCTGTAAGGCTGGTCAATGGATTTTTTGTGAAAAATGAGACCCTGCATTTATTTTAAAATATTTTCTTAAGCTACGACAAGCCTGTAAAAATTCCGTGCTCCGCTTGTTTTACTTGAAGTTTTTAATACACATTTTGACTGTAATGTTAATGTTTGCCGTGTCGCTTCTTGTTTTGTTCGTTTGTTGTTTTCACTCTCTCCAACCTACAGAGAAGAGGAAAACCAGCCTGCTGGACCAGCTGACCAACACCAGTGGGACTGTCATTGGCGTGACTTCCTGCATCGTGATCATCCTCATTATCATCTCTGTCATTGTACAGATCAAACAGCCTCGTAAAAAATATGTCCAAAGGAAATCAGACTTTGACCAGACAGTTTTCCAGGAGGTATTTGAACCTCCTCATTATGAGTTATGTACTCTCAGAGGGACGGGAGCTACAGCTGACTTTGCAGATGTGGCAGATGACTTTGAAAATTACCATAAACTGCGGAGGTCATCTTCCAAATGCATTCATGACCATCACTGTGGATCACAGCTGTCCAGCACTAAAGGCAGCCGCAGTAACCTCAGCACAAGAGATGCTTCCATCTTGACAGAGATGCCCACACAGCCAGGAAAACCCCTCATCCCACCCATGAACAGAAGAAATATCCTTGTCATGAAACACAACTACTCGCAAGATGCTGCAGATGCCTGTGACATAGATGAAATCGAAGAGGTGCCGACCACCAGTCACAGGCTGTCCAGACACGATAAAGCCGTCCAGCGGTCAGTATCAATAGATTTTTTGATGACAACTATAACCTGAAGACTGAAATGCTTCCAGAATGTTGTCTTCTATTTTGTCTTCATATTTCAGTTTCCCTTTAATTCATGATTTAAACCATAGTTTTCCAATATTTTCCTCTTCTTTTTTCCTTACTGCTATCCATATTCTTCCTAAACCTCATATATATGTGCATGGTATGTATATTTGTGTGAACACACATGTACACAGAGACCAAAGATACTTTATTTCTAAACATATACACATTTATTAAATTATGGCTTTTAATTTATAATACAGATTTATATTGCACACTTGCTTCCCTGTGATCATTAATGTTGCTCTCATCAATATTTATATATTTTGAGTTATGAAATGATATTTGGAAGCAATTGCCTTACCAAGATGGCTCACCCATCCTGATGAACAATTTTAATCCCAAAATAACATATTTTTCAATACAATGTATTTATTTTTGGTAGAAACACAAAAATTCTTTTCTTTCACATGTACGTAATATTTATATTAGGAATTGCATAGCATAATAGGATATAGTCATCATTTACACCTAAATGTTGTAAGAAGTAGTAGAAACATTTGATTTATTTTCCTTTTACTATAAACACAACATTTTCTGTGTTATAATATTAGCCTTAAAATGAATGAAAGTTTTGAGTAAAAAAATTTAAATTTAGGAAATATTATTTTAAATTCAGAACTCTTTTCAACTTATATGTTGTTTTGCATGTTTACTAGCATTTAGTTTATTTTATAAATTGTGACATACTTTCTCCATTCATTACACATTCTTAAAACCTAAAATACTTTAGTTGATTTGATATGTTTTGCATGCTGACATAAGTCTATTTCCACAGTTTTCTGAATTTTAAAAATGCCTTTAAGTAAATATTTGTATACATATATTTTTTTGTGCAAATAGTACTTTGTTGAGTGAAATAGCCATAACATTCCAGGTTCTGCCTCATTGGGTCTCTAAGCAAACATGAATCTGAATACAACACAACTAGGGTCTAAACAGACAATTCAAGGTAAGCAGATGCCCTTGGTTCCTTCTCCTACTTTGTCGTATTCTGTTTTGTTGCAACTGTCTTGTAGTTTTTTAGGGAATGTGCTATTTATCCATTATTTCTTGAGATATGTGTTTCATAACATTTCATGATTAGAAATATGATGGGTTCAGTGTTTATAGGAGAGATGATTCTCAGGATACATATCTTTAAAACAAATGTTAGTATTCTTACCATCAAACATTGTACTGAAATATAATTCAGAAAGACATCAAATTAATAATCTACATTTTACATGTTTTAAGGTAAAGATACCACAATTGATGAACTTTCTCCAAAGAAATACTAGAAGAAACCCAAGGTTTTCAAACTAAGAAAATAGAATAGAGTATTCAGTCTCAGTATAGCTGAATTTAATATTTAAAACTGGTAACTACTTTCTTTATGTAATTTGGCAACATTCTACTCAAAATTTATACACTAAATATTTTTGGTATTTATACAATTTGTGAACTCTTATTTTTGCATGAATATGTAGCTCATCTCATCAAAATTAAATACAGCATGTTATGTCAAATTTTATACTATAAAATTTGAATGCCAAAGGTTTCATTAACACCGGTTGTCCATGTGCACATCGATTTTGTCATCAGCTATCACAATGGCTTTACTTTTTGCACTTGATAGTCTATATCTATATTAGCCTAATTTGTCTCCAATTGAATTTGCTTGACAGCTAATCTCTTCTAAACTCCTCAAGCCTATCAACTATTCTTGAACTAGGTGAATGCATTTCCATGCTCTATATTACCTTAATAAATTGGTGTATTTGTATGCATTTTTCATTGGGAGAAAATGTTTTAACTGTTTTTTATTTTCAGAGAAGAACTATTTATACAAACATGGGGACTGTGAAAAGAAAATTCTATAGTGAATTGTGAAAAGTGGACATATTTCTAAATTCATTCCACTGCCTTTATCCAAACTTAAGAATTACAGACATTTGTTATTCCTTCGGCAAGACATCCCCGCTGCACAATGATATGTTCATTTCGTAATTTGGTTGCTGGCCACCAAGTGCTCCTTAGTTTTTAAATACATTTTGAGATTTACTGGAAACTTGAAGAAGAAATTAGTTCCCGATTAAGACTATCCCAACTTTATTTTTATTGTCAGTTTCACTTTTGTTTGTATGTTGTTTTATGTCTTTGTTATATAATTGTACATTGTGTGATATGTGAAAAAAAAAAAAACACGAATTTGGATGAACCTTGTGTTACATGTACATTGTTTTCATTATATAGACTGCTTGAGAATAGTGCGTTCCTGAATGATTTTGAACATGCTACAGTGAAAAGTGACTGTGGACCATGGAATCACCAGCTAGAGGTTATGGACTATACACACCTATTATTATATTCTGATTAAATGCAGCAAAAAGTAACAAGTAAAATTACTAGATTGCAATAAAAAATTTCATTTTTGGTCTTTCCTACATATCCCCGATTTTTCCTTTTTGTTTATATTAAAGAAAGTACTGAGTTTCAGAAATCCTTTTTGAAATCAGGTATTTTACCATTCATACTCTACAGTAGAAATGTTTTTGATTAAGCACTTAGCAATATGACCAAATTGACAGTTTGAGAAAACACCCTGCATGTCATTACTGGATATTTGAGCTGGGAAAATATCCTTTTTGTTAGACACATTGTAAAAAGCATGCATTGTCAAATACTGTTGTTACTCTTTCATTTCTTTATGTCATATGCTTGCTACTTATGACTTTTTATATAAATATATATAAAATGTACAATAATTTCCTAATTTGAGTTAAGAGAAATGTTTTCTTCCATTAGAGTGATCAAAAACTGACTTACAGAAATACACATTTTATATCAACTCTTTCCACCTTTTAGGGTACAGGCTATCCTTCAGTATTGAGGTTTACTTCCCCAAATATTTGGCTTCTAAAAGTTTAGGGGAATATGTTCTTCTTTTAGAACAGGAAAGTCTATTTTTTTTTTTTACTGCTTTAAAATCACAGGCCCCTTTATGAACTAAATTACACCATTATGACTTATTCTTCTTCTCAGGCACACAATACACCTGAAAGTTTAGTGATTATGATGTATTTAACATAAAGTAAAATCCTAAAATATATTTTATTGCTATTATATACACATTCTGTAATGTTTGATTTAGTGAGTAGTTATTTTTTAAAATATTTAATGTATAATGTTATAAAATGAATTTTAAAAATAAGAATTCTATCAGTATATGTGCTTACCAACTTTTTCAAAACTCCTGAATTCTACAGGTTGAAAGAGTTCTTTCCGTCCACTAACAGAGCAATCTGGTCTACTAAAATTTGAACTTTGCAATTCAAGCAGGCTTTGCAAACAAAATAGATGAATTACTGTCATACATCCCTATTAGGAATTCAATGTCATATATGTCACAAAATAATTAAATAGAAAATAAAATAAAATTTCATAATAGAAAAATCAAAGAATTATCCTAGCTATTGTAAACACTCTATGCTGAAAAAATGTCGAGCTACACAATCACTTCAATGAATTTGATAATCTGGGGAATACGGAAAAGATATTGATTATGACAAATGAAGATTATTTTTCATTGTTATGCTACATATTTTATACATACTCCTTGTGATAAAATCTATCCTTTTTATTTGGCTTGACTGGCTTATTTATTACCATGGTTATTTTTTTTTTTTTTGCCCTTTAATTCAAAGTTAATGCACCAAAGATTTTTAAAAAATGATTAATCATATCTTATATTGCTTTCTCTATTTAGAAATCTTCAGAAGACTCCTTTCCCCTTGAATGATAATCTCAAAAGTATGATACACACTTCAAGACTTTGTGTATAACAGCAATAAAAATAGTGAAATAAGTCAGGTGAATGGTTTACTATACATTTGCTCTATATCTGTCCAGTACGTTCATCCCCCTCCAGTTTCTCCTAAATATACAGAATGCTGAGTACCTGCTTAAAAGATATTTCCACCGGAAATCTACTAATGGAGACTTAAAAAGAAACCCACCAAATTAAAGTATAATAATAAATATGAATAGCTCACACATATTTAATACATAGCAGCTTCATGGGAAAAAGTATTTTAAATGAATTTAAATACAGGCCTCCTCAGTGATAACTCTAAAATTATTCAACAATGTACTAATCATAAAACAAGATAATCATAAAACAAGATAATGTCAATGACTGGGCAGGGTCTGGAGGTTTCCTCTGCTTCTGGCATTCACTCCAGATGCTGGATCTTGGGAGTACAGGGTTCTACCAGAGTTGGGAGATGGTCTCTGGAGGGCCCTGGGGGTGCTTTTTTATCAGCCAGAATTGAGATATGTCAATAAACTGAAAACTATTTAGTAGCTGTGTCAGACCTTATCACCTGAATGCAACCTTTGGCCTAAATTCTAAAGGTGGTGACACACATAGATGAGGAATGAGATGTTTCAAGACTTTTAAGTCATGTTGTTTTAATAAATGATGATATTTTTTGATAAAGTGAATTCAAATTACCAACCCAAGTGCTTTATTGATTCAATAAGCTGGCTTCAGATAATGTATTAAGTTAGCCTGCTTTGTTAATTTCATAAAGCTATTCTTTTTCATTTTGTTTTTTCAAGTTTTAATTCACTTTTCCAAATCATGGTGGCATATACTCACATGTCATGCTTGTGAAGCCCCATATTAAGCTTCGTAACTGTCCAAATGTATTGTGGTTGCCTAATTTCAGGGTTCTAGTTTGGAAATATGATTTCTTTTGTACCTGTTTCTTTATATATACCAATTTTAAGCATTATCTTGCAAAATACACATAGATGGAGTTTGATTTTCCATAATTAACTCAAATTTGATTTTGTAACTAAAATGTGATTATCCACATAATCGGAGATCAGCATCTTTGGGCTTTGAATGGAGAACAAATCACATTGTGGTGATGCTGGCTTTTCTGTTTCACATTACTTCTGCTCTAGAATTATTTTAGTGAGTGTAATGACTCCATAAGTAATGATCCTCAGTGTTTAGTAACTTAGGTCATTGGCATTACTTTGATATTCACATAGCTTCCGTATCATTTTTTTTCTGTATTTTTCACTTAGGAATTTAATTTGGGTCTTCCTCAAATTTTACACCTTTTAAAAAAAATTCCATGAATTGGTTTTTCCCAACCTCAGAATATCATAATAAATATTACCTTTTTTAAATGGTTCCTATTACCTTTATTAAAATGACAGCAATTAATTTTCTGTTGTTTTGTCAGTGAAATAATAGCATCTTATGAAGTTTGTATATCTCTGTGATGAAAATGAGTCATGTCAGATTCCTTCTCTGAAGGGAAGTAAATAAACGTTTTTAAAATTCTCTGAATTCTAAATAAATATGTGCTGAAAAGTGAGTTAGGGATTTGTCTAATTGCACTGAGGAGAGTTAGCTTCAGTGCCATTTTTTCTCTGTGCTCTTTTTTCTCCATGGGTTCATTTCTATCTGTCGCAGTCTAGCACAAAGGATCCAGGCAAGAAATTGTAAAATACACCCAACAACAAAAGAAACAGGTCTTGAGTTCACTATCAATCTCTTAAGCATTTACTTACTATTGCCCATGCCCATCTTAAAGGTTAAATAAAGTAGCAAAATAAAAATATATTGTCAAAATAGCCAGAGATGTTTTTATACATAATCCCGTTAAATAAATCTGAAGCCCTTTGTTAATTTAGAATTATGATCCATTTCATTAATAAACTTGTTTTCATTTTATTAAAACAAATTTCTCTGACTGAATTATATCATCAAAACAAATCAAACTGGGTAATAAAAATAACAACCATAGGTGACTGATGTCCAACACTCATAACAACTCATCATTTTCTTGTAGCCCCTGGTTCTGTACTTTCTTGTGTATTATTACAGAGGTAAAAGCTCTCTTAACATGCCTCTAGTTCCTCAGAAGTAGGAAAAATAAACTCAACCTGCTTTGGACTTGTGTATTTATTTGAGCTGGTTTCCAGACGCAGTGTGTTCTTATTCCTGAAACAGTATGATCATATAGTTAAACTTCTCCTTTCTATCCATAGCTACTGTGCAGTCAACATGTTCTTTTTCGTTCCTAACTTCTCCCATCCTTCCAACCTCTGAGGCATGCGATTTTACAGTGGTTTGTTCTTTGAAAAATTGTTTTTGTGCCCTCTCCTAATAGCCAAGATACTGACACAAAACTTAAAAATGACCAGAAAACATAATGTATAAATTATTTAAAATAAAACATTCTTTTTATATCACATTATCAAATTTGTACTCTTTATTCACTTTCCCATTGAGTGTGATATCAATATAGCTAGGCTTTGTTGAACCTGCACAGTCTGTCTGCCAAGCTTCTTCCTAAGTACTTTGAGGGTAAAATGAAGGAAGAGTCTAGGAAGGAACACAATTATAGAGCCTGTAGATGGCAGACTGCTTACAGGAGCTGTATAAGGAAAATTAAGCCCAACATTATGTGCTATGTTGCCCATCTTGAAAAACCGATTACACATCCCTGGTTACCTCCTCCATCATCTCCCATGGAAGATAAAAAAATTTCAAATGTTAAGATAATACAATAGGCACGATGTTTTATAATCGAGAACTTTGTAGCAGATATATGAGAATATAGGTATCTTTTTAAGAAGATAAAGAGAGGCTCTGTGAATTGAGACAATTGTCAAATAGTAGTACAGGGAGAAATTTCCACCTAGACTAATTAAAGCAGATGTAGTCTTGGATGATCATTTACTTGAATTGGTTGGAGCATAGACAGAAAGAGTAATACTAAGTGTAGTTAAAAGAGTAAGTTTGAGTTCACGTCATGATTTCTGAGTGCATGGAATGCCATCCAAAGGAATTTATAGTTTATTCAAAGGAGAATGTTTTAATATTTTAGCAGAGAAGGGCTTAAGATTTCTACTTTCAGCAGATGCCTCTGACAGGTATATTTGCTAAATTGAATGGGAGTGAAATACAGTAAAATCAAAACAGTGTAGAAACAAGACATGGAAAAGAATAACTGGCGGATTGTTAGCTCTCCAGGAATATTTGGCTGGATTTTTATTTCCACTATACTTTATTGTTTCAGGGTTAAAGTTGACTGGTGAGCATACTGTGTGACACACGCTAAACGCCACTTTGAGTGTTTTACATGTAATTTTTTCCTTGGTTATCTTAGCAATTCTATGACTAATTAATAATAATGGTATTTGTTATTTATTGTACAGACGAGGAAACCAAAGAGAGTTTTGGTAACTTTTTTTAAGATTACACAATAAACAATGATGAATCAAGCTTTGAAACCAACCTGACTGACCACAGAATCAGCCAACACTCTTCACCAGTGTGCACTATAACCACGTTAATATTCAACATAGCACGTACTGCTGAAAGAAGTTCATGCTTATTCATATTAACCCCATAGTTTTGTGTTTCCTTGTGTAAAAATATGTATTATAGCACCTTCTCTCCACCTTATAGCATGTGAGGATCAAATGACCATGCATTGGAAGATATTTTCTATATCCTATAATGCATTATAAAAATAAATCGTTTTTCCTAAATCATGTGTAAACTTCATTTTATGATCGACATGAAACGAAAGTATCTTCTATAAAGAGCAGCAATGTAGAGTAACCTCTCTCTGAACTTGTCCACAGTATATGACTTTCTGAACCCAGTGGCTCTCTGTCTGGATGATACTTCCTCCAATGCTATTTTGTTCCATCATTGCATTGAAACGCTGTTCATCATTGAATGGTGGACAGCATTGAATGCCAGAGCTTCTGAGTAACCCCCAAAGCACTTATCATGAAGTAGACACAGAAATAGCAACACTGGAAAGCAAATCCTGTGTGTCAGTCATAGATAATTATTTGGTATAAATTCATGTAATAGCATTCCTGGTGGATAAGCAAGCAAGCAGACAGTTGTATCAGTAAACGCAGTTGCATAAGCAAGATTACAACATAAAAAAAATGACATACTGCAGTGAAAATCAAATTTTAGTTTTACTTTATACTATTTGTGTGCTCCTTAAAAATCTGTTTGAATCCTCTGCATTTCACTTCCTTTTTCTATTTCTTTCTTTTTCTTTTTTGAGACAGTCTCACTCTGTCAGCCAGGTGGGAGTGTAGTGGTGTAATCTCAGCTCACTGCAACCTCTGCCTCCTAGGATCAAGCAATTCTTATGCCTCAGCCTCCCTGGTAGCTGGGATTACAAGTTTACACCACAACCCCTGGCTAATTTTTGTTTTTTTTTTGGTAGAGATGGGGTTTTGCCATGTTGCCCAGGCTGGTCTCCTCAAGTGATCCACCCACCTCAGTCTCACAAAATGTTAGGATTATAGGCATAAGCCATGGTGTCTAGCCCTTACCTTCTTTATTTGTAAAATAGAGAAGGCTACACCTAGTGAAAAGGGTTTCTGTTAGCATTAGAACTGGGCCGAACGTGGTGATTCACACCTGTAATCCCAGCACTTTGGGAGGCCAAGGCAGGTGGATCACTGGAGGTCAGGAGTTCGAGACCAGCCTGGCCAACATGGTGAAACTGCATCTCTACTAAAAATACACACAAGAAAAATTAGCCGGGCATGGTGGTGGGCGCCTGTAATCCCAGCTACTCTGGAGGCTGAGGCAGGAGAATTGCTTGAATCTGGAAGGTGTAGGTTGAAGTGAACTGAGATCACACCACTGCACTCCAGCCTGGACCACAGAGTGAGACTCCATCTCAAAAAGAAAAAGATTGAAACAGAACTGATGTGCACACACAAGCAATATGAGATCAGTGGGACCACAGTGGAGGCCAGGGTACCTATACTGGTGGTGTAGCAGTTTGCACTCCAGAGTGGGAAGAAATGTCTCTTATGTTTTAGAGTTTTCTGTTCCTGTAGCTCAGGCATTCCTAACAAAAATGATTGCCCTGTCTCAGTGATCCCAATAGCACTAGATAGTTCAGGAATAGACTTCACCTTTCACAGACACTAATGATTGAATATCAGTTTCTGAGGGATTATTAAGACAGGATCAAATGGGAAAACAAAAAATGTAGGGGCTAGTAAGGTGGGAATGAACCAGAGTCAGACACTGCCTAATAGTTTTTAGTGTACCACCATACACTAAGAGAGAGAAGAATCATACTGGAAGAGGCGCCAACACAGATATGCTATCAGGAATGTGTAATTGAGAATTGCTAATTTCTAGAATATGTGCTTGGACACAGGCATCAGAACTGACCAAGCTAGGTATTCTTCAAAATAACAAGGTGCACTGTACATAACTGGTAATCAATGTGTGTTCTTAAGTGAGTGGAAAAATTACAATCATTAAATTTCTTTATTCATCACAGAAGCTCATTCCCGACACCAAGGCTATTATCCATGTATGAACTTTTGTCATTATAGAGAATACCAATTCTGCTATATCATGAGAATATATGGACACAGAGGGGACTCACACATCACTGGGGCCTCTCTGATGAGGGAAGGTGGGAGGATGGAGAGGATCAGGAAAAATGGTGAATGGATACTAGGCTTAGTACTTGGGTGATGAAATAATCTGTAAAACAAACAACCAGGACAACAAACTTACATATATACCCTGAACTTAAAAGTTTTTTTTAAAAGACATAGTGGCCATAATTGTAATAATTTCAGTTACCTTTTCTCTTCTGTCTACACTCACTCACTATTTTTATAAATGTTTATTTTTGTTTATTTGAATTACCGTTAAGTAGGGAAAATGATGGTATTTTCTGAAGATAATTTAGCCAAACATTAGATACAAAGTTGTAAAAAAAAAAAGCTTTGAAATTACCAAGAAAGTTTTGTAATTTTAGTTGGTATTCACATTTACAATAATTTCTTTTCCACCTTCTTCCATAAGTGAATGGATTTGAAGACCTCAAAGCACATATTTTCAGTCAGTCTTATGAATCTATTATTTAGAAAACTGAATCTGAAAAGCACAATATTAAATCACTATTAGAAAAGCAGAGAAGAGACCCATTTAAAAAATGAAGTGTGTTACTCTTGTCATTTTATATTAAAATATAAGCCACAAAATATGTACTTCCTAAAATATAATTATGTCAATTATTTTCTTGTTACTTTCTTTATAAATATTTTTAGACATATGACAATAACATTTTTAACTCTCAAAGTGAATGTTTTATTGTTCATCAAGTTGGAAAAAAGTTACTTTTCTAAATATATGTAATCATGAATATTACAAATCAAATTTATAATATTAATTGAATAACAAAGGATGTACAAGATATATGTTTTATTAATTTAAGCACAGAAAAGATGCATTACCACTCAGAGTTTCCTTTCTCTTTAGGATTATTACTCTAAGCAATTAACAGTTATAGAGTTACATTTCCTTCAAATATCTACGATTTGGGAAGTTCAGCTAGAATGCTATTCACAAATTCCATATTAACATGATAATATAATTATTATTTTTATTTATATTGTGGCCATATTCTTTTTTAGCCAATAGATTGTTCAAATCATAGAGACATACTCATTATAATGTAAAAGTTTCTGGGAATCCACCTAAGCAGCTTTTTTAGCCATATGCACAATGATGGGTGGTAGGCAAACTCCAGAATCCCAAGGAATTTTAACAGAAATTTGAAAATTGCAATTTTAAAACATCTTTTGCATTATCACTCAAAAAGAGAACGATAATCTATTTATATACATTCTATTTTCTATCAGCCTGATAATCTGACTTTAAGTAATTTTAAATTTATTTATTTATTCATCATTTATTTGTTACTGGCTATTTATTTTACCTCCACGAGTCTTTTTTTATAAATATGACTGAAAACAGCATTTAAATAACTGGGAGAGGGGAGAGGAAGTTCAGGATGTTCCAAATTATTAATTAAAATTGAAATTATCTTTAACAATATAATTGTTTTTCTAGCTCTAAAATCCAGCTATAAAGACAAAACACATCTTGGGACCATTAAAATTGTTCTTATATCATCATAACAAAGTAAGAAATTTGAATTTGTGCTAAACATAGTAGATAGACACACATAGAGTTCAGGAAATCACATGATACAATCATCAGCTACTGGAAGATAAAAAAGAATTAATTGAAGTAGAATAAAAATTAAACCAATAAATATGTAAATTGCTTATTGGTTAAAAATATGTTATTAAGAAACAAAACGCATCATTGCTTATCTGTATTTCCAACCAGATTTTGGATTCCAGTGAACTACTTAGTGATGTGCTTTGTCACATTTAGGTTACATTTATGTTCAGACTGAAGATAAGAAAACCTCTCTCTGTCAATCTCTCTCTCTCTCTCTCTCTCTCTCTCTGTCTCTCTGTCTGTCTCTCTCCTTCCCCCACTTCTTCCTTTCCTCTGTTATTCTCTTCTTGTTCCCTTTCATTTATTTTTAGTCCTGTGGGTTTTTGTTTTTTTTGCTTTAATTTGCACGGCTATGCCAATTCTTTTTTCATATTAAGAAATAGTCATGATTTTATCGTATTCCTGACTGTAAGCTCTGATCCACAGCAGCGGCATTTTTGTTTAGCTAATTTTTAACTATTTTGAGTACTGAGGAGTAAAGATTACCCTTGCCATCTTCTCCAAGTAAAGTTATGGCATTGCCTTTGGTGCTGTTTTAACTATAGAATAATTAGCATTATACTCAATGAATGTATGTCCTTTTGAGTGTGTATTCTGTGCCTGGTAAATGACACAGAATATGACATTTTCAAACTTACAAAAATTCTAGTAATGCGTGGAGGAGGCAAATAAAGGGAAAATCATTTTTTCTGAATTTATTATGTGAGCACAGACCATCGTAGTTCCTCACACAGAATTTTCAGCAAAGTGGTTGATGACTAATCAATACATATCATGGTCACTGCTATTTATTTATTTATGTTTTTATTTTTGAGACGAAGTCTCACTCTGTCATACAGGCTGGGGTGCAGTGGTGCGATCTCGGCTCACTGCAACCTCTGCCTCCCAGGGATTTAAGCAATTCTCCTGCCTCAGCCTCTTGAGTCTCTGGGTTTGCAGGCACGCACCAACATGCCCAGCTATTTTTTGTTTGTTTTTAGTAGAGATGGGGTTTCACCATGTTGCCAGGCTGGTCTCGAACTCCTGACCTCAAGTGATCCGCCTGCCTTGGCCTCCCAAAGTGCTGGGATTACAGGCATGGGCCATCACTTCCGGCCACTGGTATTTATTAATAGATGCTTGGACCCACTTGCAAGTAAGTATTCAAGGTAAGAGCAAAGATATCTTAATGCGCGCTTTCAAATATTCTCAGGTAAGACACTTTCAATTGTGATAATTTGGGGCTAAAATGTTTCGATTGTCCGAAATGAATTTCTAGGATATGTGGGTAAATTAAATTATGTCTCTCTCATTTTACTATTGAAAGAAAATAAGGTTTTCTTTTTTTCTGAATCCAAAGATTGGATTCAGGAATTTCCAATGCCTGCCCCCATGATGAAAATAAGGTTTTCTTTTTTTTTTCTGAGTCCAAAGATTGGATTCAGGAATTTCCAATGCCTGCCCCCATGATGAAAATAAGGTTTTCTTATTTTCTGAATCCAAAGATTGGATTCAGGAATTTTCATTGCCTGCCCCCATGATGAAAAGAAAATCTCCCAATATATGCACCTACTTAGATGACATTCAGAAAGCAACGAAATAAATCAGCTTTAAAAAAATCCAGAGCAACATTTTATCAGTATTTTTCTGTTGCACAAGCTGTTTATAGCTTGTAAAATTCTAAGTATGTGCTTCTTTCTATTGTCAATGAATGCATAGATAAATGGAAAACATGAATTTTCATTAAATTTAACAAAAATGATTATTTAATTATCTTCAAATTTGTAATGTAATTATTTTAATTAAATGTGGCACATTTTAACTGGTAAGTTATAAAATATAGAACATGATGCCCCTAGTATAGAGTAAAACTATAGGACATTGAGACATTTAATGTCGTTGAAGTATAAAATTGTGAAAGTGATAATTCTTAGTTCTCAGGGTTGATAAAATTTCCAAGATTACTACTTAAAAGGTTAATGAATAGTTATGATTAATATTTATGTATTTATTAATTATAGTATGAGTAATGTTATTTGATTGATATATATATGAATTAATCTCACTTATACCAAGAGTTGATCAAAGTTCCTTTCAGTTTTGAAGTTTCTTATATCTACTGCAGTTTTTATACAAAGCAGATGTTTCACTTCCACAAATATATCTCAGCAGGGTTATTATTTGAAAGCCTGAAGAGAGAATATGAAATACATGGATAAATAGATGAATTAAAAAAATGAATTTACTTAATCATGGAAACCCACTTGTTGAAATTATTCAGAAAATCTTGCATAGTAAAAGATTTTTACTGAATTTTGAAACAGTTTTCATCTAATACAATACTTTAAAAAATATTAGCCAAATTACTTTATATCCAAAGTAGTGACCTGATATCTCATATGTTGTGAAGTTCATATTACTAGTCCATCAAAATGGATACTAAATAAAAATCATATTTGGCTTTCAAAATGTGATATTTTCTTGTTATTTCTTCTACCAAAATTGCCCCATCTTTTCTTAGTCTATTTGCTTATTGGATTCTGCATTGGTATTCCTTGAATTGTATACTAGACTCTGTTTTCATCTGCATCCCTGATATGAAACCCACTTGATCATGGTGGGTTATCTTTTTGGTATGTTATTGGATTCAGTTAGACAGTACAGCATTTTGTTGAGGATGTGTACATCTATGTTCATCAAGGATATTGATCTGTAGTTTCCTTTTTTTGTTATGTCCTTCCCTGGTTTTGATATTATGGTGATACTGGCTTCATAGAGTGATTTAGGGAGGATTTTCTTTTTCTCTATCTTTTGGAATAGTGTTGATAGAATTGGTACCAATTCTTCAAATGGCTGATAGATTTCAGCTGTGAATCTGTCTGGTCCTGTACTTTTTTTTGTTGGCAATTTTTTTACTACCATTTCAATCCTGCTACTTGTTACTTGTCTTTTCAGAGATTCTATATCTTCCTGGTGTAATCTTGGAGGGTTGTGTATTTCTAGGAATTTATCCATCTTCTCTAAGTTTTCTAGTTTCTCCACATAAAGATGTTCATAGTAGCCTTGAATGATCTTATATATTTCTGAGGCATAAGTTGTAATATCTCTCATTTTGTTTGTAATCGGGCTTATGTGGATCTTCTCTCTTCTTTTCTTGGTTATTTTGCTAACAGTCTATCAATTTTACTTATCTTTTCAACTAACCAGCTTTTTGTTTCAAGTATCTTTTGCATTTTTTTGTTTCTTTGTTTCAATATCATTTAGTCCTGCTCTGATCTTCATTATTTCTTTTCTCCTGCTGGATTTGGATTTGGATTATTCATGTTTCTCCAGTTCCATGAGGTGTGCTCTTAGATTGTCTATTTGTGCTCTTGCAGACTTTTTGATATAGGCATTTAATGCCATAAACATTCCTCCTAGTACCACTTTTACTGTATCCCAGAGATTTTGATGGATTGTGTCACTATTACTTGGTTCAAATAATTTTTAAATTTCCATTTTGATTTCATTGTTGACTCAATCACTCAGGAGCAGTTTATTTAACTTCCATGTATTTGCATGGTTTTGAAGATTCCTTTTGGAGTTGATTTCTAATTTTATTCCACTGTGGTCTGAGAGTATTTGATATAATTTTGATTTTCTTAAATTTACTGAGACTTGTTTTGTGGCATATCATATGGTCTATCTTGGAGAATGTTCAATGTACTGTTGAATAGAATGTAGATTTTATAGCCGTTAGGTAGAATATTCTGTAAATATCTTTTAAGTTCATTTGTTGTAGAGTATAGTTTAAGTCCATTGTTTGTTTGTTGACTTTCTGTCTTGATGACCTGTATAGTGATGCCAGTGGAGTATTAAAGTCCCCCACTATTATAGTGCTGTCATCTATTGTATTTCTTAGGTCTAGTGGTAATTGTTCTATACATTTGGGAGCTCCAATGTTAGGCGCATATATATTTAGAATTGTGATATTTTCCTGTTGGACTAGTCCTTTTATCATTATATAACGTCTCTCATTGTCTTTTTAAACTGCTGTTGCTTTAAAATTTGTTTTATGTGATATAGCTATTCCTGCTCATGTCTGGTGTACATTTGCATGGAATATCTTTTTCCACCCCTCTTTACCTAATTTCATGTGAGTCCCATAAGGTGAGTCTCCTGAAGGCAGCAGATAGTTAGTTGATGAATTCTTATTCATTCTGCCATTCTGTATCTTTTAAGTATAACATTTAGGCCATTTACATTCGATGTTAGTATTGAGATGTGAGGTACTATTCCATTCATTATGCTATTTGTTGCCTGAATGCCTTGTTGTTGTTATTTTTCATTGCATTATTGTTATACCTGTCCTATGAGTTGTATGTTTTAGAAAGGTTCTATTTTGGTGTATTTCACGGATTTATTTAAAGAGCTCCATTTAGCAGCTCTTGTAGCGAGTGCTTGCTTGGTAGTGGCAAATTCTGTCAGCATTTGTCTGTCAGAAAAGACTGTATTTTTTCCTTCATTTATGAAGCTTAGTTTCACTGCATATGAAATCCTTGGATGATAATTGTTTTGTTGAAGGAGACTCAAAGTAGGACCACCAAAATAAATCACAGACAACACAGACAAATGGAAACACATCTCATGCTCATGGATAGGTAGCATCAATATTGTGAAAATGACCATACTGCCAAAAGCAATCTGTAAATTCAATGCAGTTCCCATCAAATTACCACCATCGTTCTTCTGGAACTAGTAAAAGCAATCCTAAAATTCATATGGAACCAAAAAAGAGCACACAGAGCCAAAGTGAGACTAAGCAAAAAGAACAAATCTGGAAGCATCATACTACCCAACTTCAAACTATACTGTAAGGCCATAGTGACCAAAACAGCATGGCACTGGTATAAAAATACACACATACACAAGTGGAACAGAGGAGAAAACCTAGAAATCAACCTAAATATTTAGAACAAACTGATCTTTGACAAAAACATAAAGTGGGGAAAAGACACCCTATTCAACAAATGGTGCTGGGATCATTAGCAAGCCAGATGTAGAAGAATGAAGCTGGATTCTTATCTTTCACCTTATACAAAAATCAAGTCAAGCTGGACCAGACTTAAATCTAAGAACTGAAACTATAAAGATTCTAGAAGATAACATCAGAAAACACCTTCTAGACATTGGCTTAGGCAAAGACTTCATGACCAAGAACCCAAAAGCAAATGCAACAAAAACAAAGAAAAATAGATGGGATTTAATTAAACTAAAAAGCTCTGCACAGCAACAGAAATAAGCATCAAAGTTAACAGACAACCCACATAGTGGGACAAAACTCTTCACAATCTATACATCTGACAAAGGACAAATATCTAGAATCTACAAAGGACTCAAATCAGCAAGAAAAAATAATCCCATCAAAAAGTCTGCTAATACACAAATAAACAATTTTCAAAAGAAGATATGCAAATGGCCAAAGAGCATATGAAAAAATGCTCGACATCACTAATTATCAGGGAAATGCAAATCAAAACCAGAATGGGATACCACCTCACTTCTGCAAGAATGGCCATAAAAAAAAGAAACGTTGGCAGGGATGCTGTGAAAAGGGAACACTTTTACACTATTGGTGGGTATGTAAACTAGTATAACCATTACGCAAAACAGTGTGGAGATTCCTTAAAGACCTAAAAGTAGATATACCATTTGATCCATCAATCCCACTACTAGGTATTCACCCAGAGGTGAAAAGAAATAATTTCACAAAAAAGATATATGCACATGCCTGTTTATGGCAGTACAATTTGCAGCTGCAAAAATCTGGAAGCAGCCCAAATGCCCATCAGTCAACAACTGGACAAAGAAAATGTGACATATATATACACACACATACACACATATATATGTGTGTGGGGTGTGTGTGTGTGTAATGTTATACCACTCAGTCATAAAAAGGAACAAAAGAATGGCATTCATAGCAACCTGGATGGAATGAGAAATTATTGTTCTAAGTGAAGTCACTCAAGAATAGAAAACCAAATGTTGCATGTTTTCACTCATATGTGGAAGCTGAATGCATATGAAGCAAAGGCATAAGAATGACACATTGGACTTTGGGGCCTCAAGGGAAAAGGTTGGAGGTAGTGAGGGATAAAAGACCACACATTGCCTACAGTATACACTGCTTGATGACACGTGCACCAAAAGCTCAGAAATCACCACCAAAGAACTTATTTATGCTCCCCAAAAGCTTTTTGACATAAACATTTTACATTTTAAATAAATAGATGAATAAATTTTTTTAAAAAAGAAAAAAGATAAAAAGAAAATACACCTGTGCAATGAACATTGCATCACAAATATCAGTACTTTAAGAAGCACTAATCTGAACCTTCCCATAATTTCCATCACTTAAACATATGTATATGTAAAATATATGATAATAATACATAGCACAGGAAAAAATTTATTCCAGCATTAGTCAAGTTCTCATATTTTTCCAGAGTGGTGCAGTGTTAGCTCTAAGAAGACTATGGTCAGACAGTGATGCATATTGTAAATAGAAGAATGTTATTTTTTAAAAACAGAGGTGTAACTAAAAATCCAATGGGGGAATTTAAATTTAATATTTAAAACGATTCAAGTAACACACATGAAGAAAGGAAAGAAGTACAGACTCAGTGAAAAGAAATGGAACAAATAGAACAAATCAATACAGTAGACCTAAAAGCAAACAAGAATCACATTAAGTTTAAATGAACTAAACTCTTATCAAAAGGTGTGTATTAGCAAATTAGATTAAAAAGAAAAAAACGAGATCAAACTATTTGTGCCCTATGATTCAGATTGATAAGATGGAAAAAGACATACCTTGTGCAGGTAAACTCAAGGAGTTGGCATGGCTATATGAACATTATACCAAGCAGACTGAAGACTATGGTGTAACAGTGGAAAGAATGAGGATGATTTTCAAAATGACTCAAGTGTATACATTTCAAAATTCATAAAGAAAAATAACAGAATGAAAGGGAGAAGTAGACAAATTCTTCATCATGGTAGATTTTAAACAATCTTAACAATTGACAAAATAATGAAACAAAAAAATCAGTAAGAAGAATATGCAATATTGATCAGTGCTACAGAGTAACTTGACCCAATCGACACCATCAGAGCAGTGTGCACAGCAGATTCACACTCTTCTCAAGTGCACAAGAAATGTTCACCAAGGTATTGTCTAAGTTGTTCCATAAACGATTCGTAAACAAATCTTAAAAGATCGAAATTTTACAATGTATTTTCTGATCATTTTTGCATTAAAGTTGAAGTTAATAACAGAAATAGATCTAAACAATCCCCAAATATTTGAAAAATTAACATTGATATTTCTAAACAACAAAAAGGATGAATCGAAATCACACCACAATTCAAGGGATAGTAGAGAAAAATCAACAAACCCAAAGTAGCTTATTTTAAAATTTTAATAAAATAGATAAGTCCCTAGTAAGACTGATGAAGATAAAAAGAAAGTTAATATCAGTAACTGTTAGAAACACATGAAGGCAAGTCATTAATAACGCTAAAGACTTGCTTTTCAGCTTTACCTCTGTTTTTCTCCCCCAGATATTGTTGTATGGCTTACAATACACATTATTATGTTACAAGTGTCTTCTTGTAAGATAAGTAAATAAGTAATTAAAGATAATGAACACATGTATGATGATAAATTTAGGTAGAATGAACACATTTCTTGAAATACACAAGTTTGCAAAACTACACAAGAAGAAATATAAAATCTAAATAGTTTTTTAATCTATTAAAAAGTTGAATTAATAATAAAAACTTTGCCATGTTAAAAGCTTCAGGCACCAGTAGTTTCACTGAAATATTTAAATAGTTTAATAAATAAATAACACCAAATAAAACCATGTTTGAAAAGTAGAGTTGGTGATTGCATTTCTGAACTCCTTTTATAAGGCAGCAGTTCTAGATCAGTTGTCAGGAGCTGGTGACCTCAAAAAACATGAATGAATTTGGGAGTGTTGACAGTATTTACTGTTTTGATTGCAGTGGTTTTTATGTGATTATACACATCTGTCAAACCTCACTGCAGTGTACACCAAAATGGATTTTACTATTTGTAAATTATATTTTAATAAAAAACCTAAGATATAAATATAGATATTTTTTACCTTCTGGAAAACTTTAATTAGCAGGTTGTGCTTCTTAAACAAAAGCACCACACTCAAAATACAAAAATTGGTAAGTTTTAAAGCACAACAACTTAGAGTAACATTTAGAATAAATCACTTGAAGTACATACCATTTCAATATTATTTATAAACCATAGATTTTTAGCTCCTCATATGGGATAACTTTATGAATGAAAGTGTCATTTAAACGTTTTTGCTTTTTACAAGGCAGACATTCTAAGTAGATTTATTGCTTAGGTGTGTCCTATGAGAACATTTTAATACAATGTGTTTGCCCACCTTTCTGTAAGGATAATGTTCATGTATTAAGAAAATAATTGACATGTATTAATTGATAATATTAAAAGCACTTTTTGGCTGGGTGTGATGGCTCACACCTGTAATCTCAGCACTTTAGGAGACCGAGGCGAGCAGATCACCTGAGGTCGGGAGTTCGAGACCAGCCTGGCCAACATGGCGAAACTCTGTCTCTACTTAAAATACAAAAAGTAGCTAGGCATGGTGGCGGTCACCTGTAATCCTAGCTAATCCAGGAGGCGGAAGTTGCAGTGACCCAAGATCATGCCACTGCACTCCAGCCTAAGTGACAGAGATGTCATCTCAAAAAATAAAAAAAAGACACAAACTCTAAAAAAACAAATAAAACAAGAAAAACACTTTTTCAAATGTTAATATACTTAGAAGAAAATGCTGTCTCTTTCTACTTTTTTTCTATAGCCAAGCTTTTTCTCTCAGCTACATTGAGATTTTTACCAAGCATATAGAAAGTTTCTGACCAGATGCTTTTTCGTTGCTTGTCTATATGTATTATATTTTTAAGGATCCTGTCAGGTAGGCAGATACTATCCTTCACCTTCAAATGTACTATTTGCTTTGAATGACTGTGACTGAGACTCTACAAACTATTTCCTGTGCCAGCTGACTGACCACTGTCAGAGCTTCTAGCAGAGGTAGTAGAGCCAGATTGAAAGGCAGATGAGAACATAAAGGACTTGCCTGTTTGCTTCCTGTTCCTGTCACTGTGCTCCAAGAAAGGATATTTCCAGGCAGGGGCACCCTCTAGCGTCTTCTGGACACTTCCATTCCAACCTTCCCAGGGACACTTGGAGGCCTCAGCACCCGCACAGAGTGCCCCTCCTAGGAGCTCTGCACCCTAAGTCTGTGTCACCTCCTCCAAGCTTCTAGATTCTGAAAACCCCGAATTTTTTTATTGTTTCCTCAACCCAGGGTGAGAGAGCTTTCTGGAGTTTATGATCTTTGTATTTTCTCTGCATTCCCTTTTTGGGTTTTCAGCCCTCCAATCTGTGTAATGGATTCATCTGTCAAAATCCCCCTGTTGATATAGCCAGGATGTTTCCTGTTTTGCTGACTGGAGGATTAGCATGGATTTTAATTGGACTGTTTTCTTTTTATGGACATTTTTAAAAATTCTTCCTTGAGATAACTTTGCTTAATTTATGACAACTTTGCCTACTTAAGTTTCTCACTAGAAAGAATATTTGGCAAAGTTATTTCTTGAATATTAGTTATATGCCATGAGATATTAAATTTTCTCTGGCTGTAATACACAAGAGAGCAGATATTTTCTTTTCATGGAGTGGGCAGTCCTCAATTCTCATGGTGATTTTATAGGAGTGTATAATTTATATTGAAATAATATTGGAATGAAAGGAACATTTATGTAATTGACATTCCTTACCTAGATAGCTCTAGGCAACTTCTTAATTCACATATGTGGACCATAATCAATCATTGTGTGCCTCTAAATTTTACTTTATTCTGCATGAATAAAGTTCCTTTCAAAATGGTTGTCCAGTATGGACTTACTGATGTCTTCAAAGAGAGCCTAGAAAATCTTCTGGTCTATCAGAAGTTTCAGAGCATCTCCTAAGAGGGTTAATAACTTAAATTCTAACTAATCAGCCACAGAGCTTGGAAAGTTAAAAATATATAACCTCAATTTTCCACAGGGAATGACTTTAAATCTAATCACCAGGTGATAAGGATTTTAATCTATTTAAAGTGATCAACAAATTTTTATCTTAAGAGAACAGAGAGACAACCAGATGTGTCTGACAAGAGAGTTGAGTAATTTTGACTCAGTCTGTATTCTGTTTAAATTGTGATTTCCTACAGTGTGTGATTTTACAGGGGGAAAGATTCATTTTTCTAGCTTAATTAGAAGAAACTACAGCTTGCTATAATTAAGCTTATTTCTTACAAAAACATTGCTGACACTTCTGAAATGTATATTATTACAGAAAACTAACAAGTACGTATTCCAGTTTTCCTTGTAAATCACATGTAATAAATTCTGAAGGTGCAAGAAGAATGAATTTGATCTCAGAAGATAGATAACCAGTGAAATGATCAGTCTTGCACTGAAGTGTTAACTATAAGTAACTATCATTGAATGTTCAGTTTGCATGAGAGATAGCTTTAAGTGCTTTACAGGTGTTTATGTAGTTATTATCAGATTTATTTTACAAATGAGGACATGAAGCCCAAAGAAATTAAACAATCAACCTAAGATCAAGTCTCTAGTAAACGGCAAGGCCTGTGTTTGAACCTAGGAAGTATGGATACAGAATCTATAGTCTTAACCATGCATCGTAATGCTTCTCATTGATTATCCACTCATTAATTTAAGTAGGTGGGAAGAAACCAAGTGCTAACCGCTGACTTGCAACCCAACTTTCGTACCCTAGCAAGCCTAGAGAGAGAGGAGAGGCCAGGAGCAAAAGAAGGAGCACATTCATTCCTCCTAAATACATGCTACTGGGGATTACTGGTAATAGTCACTGGAGAAAAATAATGGAGAACCTTTATCTACATGATCTACCTGGTCTGTTTGGGTTACTCATGGTAAATGAATTTTTAATTCATGGATTTGCATACAAGATCTACTAAAAAATGGGAGAATCAACATGTGATTATCTGAGTAAAAATAATATTTCATAACTGAAATACTACCTCTTGTGTAAGTTACACCCTGCATGTACCTCTTAGAGAGCTCCCATGCTAAATCAGCGTCAGAGCCATACTAAGGTAGCAGTGAAGGACTTGGAAAGTTGTGTTTGTGATATTACACTTCCACATGCTTCACCTGCATCTCACAACCACCTGTGTCCTTTGAATTATTGGTAAATTTTTGTGCCATGTAAGATATGATTCTTACAAGTCTGATTAGAGAGTTATAAGACAATCAACAACAATCACAACAATAAGAACAAAAATAGTAACAATAAAAATGTCATATTGTGATTGTGCCTGGATAGATAAATTAATAAATAAATAAATAAGGCATATGAAAGGAATAGGGAGTGTGGAGGTATGAAATTGGATTTTTATGTAGAAGAGACATGAGCAGCCTTTCTGATGGTGTGATGTTTGACAAACATAATAAAAAAGTAATACAGTGAGTTATGTCAATATCTGAGGGCAGCGATTGCCTGCCATAGGGGGCATGCTTCATGTGCTTGAGAAGAGGACAATGTGATAGGAGCAGAGCAATAGAGTGTCCATGGTAGGAGATAAAGGGAGAAGCAGATGGTGATAAGATCAGATAGACACGGTCAAGTATGGCTTAAAAAATAGATTTCATTCTAACTGAAATGGGTAGGCACTAGAGGGGTTCAACAGAGCAGTGGTTTGATACAGCTGTGTTTTAGCTTCTTTCCTCTGTCTCCCTTGGGGAGAATAATCCAAGAAGGAGTAAGAGTGACGTCAGTGAGAACAATTAGAAAGCTAATGCAGTGAGAAATGATAGAGGTGTGATGTATGGGTCAGGATGCAGTCAGGAAAAATTACAGTTGCCATAAATATGTAAGGTATTAAAGCCATGCATAGAAGCGAAGGACTTAAATAAGCTTTGAGAAATCTGGAGAAGCAAAGGTAGTAAGACGTTGCCAAAGATCTCAGCCTGAAGTGCTAAAGCCAGTGATATGGTTTGGCTATGTCTGCACTCAACTCTTATCTTGAATTGTAGCTCCCATAAATCCCACACGTCTCAGGAGGGACCCATAGAAGGTAACTGAATAACGGGGGTGAGTTTTTCTGTGCTGTTCTTGTGATGGAAATAAGTCTTATGGGATCTGATGGTTTCATAAAGGGCAGTTCCCCTGCACACATTTCTCTTGCTTGCCACCATGTAAGATGTGCCCTTGTTCCTCCTTTACCTTCTGCCATGATTGTGAGGCCTCCCCACCAATATGGAACTGTGAGTCTGTTAAACCTCTTTTTCTTATAGAGTACCCAGTCTCAGGTATTTCTTCACAGCAGTATGATAATGGACTAATACAGCAGGTCTAATGCCTGAAAGATTCTGCAATGTTCAAGATTCCCTGGAAAACTCCAAAAGCTTATGTGAGTCTACAGAAGTACAGTAGAGAAGGTGGTTCTGAAAAATATGCTTGCACACACGTGAATATCACATGTCCGTACACCTGGCTCAAGCTTCTGGCTCTCTGTGCCTTTGGAAAATACCACCCTCTCTAACTCTGCCGCCTTCAAATCATGACTGCTTATTACTGACAAATTCTATCATTAATTTATGCTTTCTATCATTCCTTAAATGGTATTTATTATCTGTTTACTAGTATTGTTTTCAATGTAAACTTTTTATATGTCATTAATGATTCAGTGACTTGGTAGTGAGGAAAGATAAATATATGGTCTTATTTTGTCATCTGGAAGTAGAAATCTAATCCAAACTAATTAAAATAAACAACTAAATCATCTATTTTAGCATATATCTTTTCTACTTGAGTACCAGCTCATTAGAAAAAAAAATATAGATCCTTTTCATTTTTGTATCTCCAGAACATAGCATCATTCCTGGGATATATTGGATACACAGTAAATCCTTTTGGATGAATGAAAAACTATTTCATAATAAAGGGAATCATGGGGCAAATTGAATACTAAAGTGCTAAAAAAATCAAAATGAGTAAGTAGAGAAATGTATATAAAAATGATCTAAACTGAGAGCAACTGTCCACACAAAATGATTAGAGTTTGAGACAGAGAAGGAAGTACTGGACATAAGGGCTGGTGTGACAAGTATAAAAACATATAAGAAATGGGAATTAAAACAACAAAAAAAACACTGTATATATGGCACAGCCAGGCTTAATACAGCTCAAGACATTTCTAATGTATCATTTCCTGCTTTCTTTTTTCTTTTTTTAAAGAAAATAGGGAAATCTTTCAACTATTCATGATGGAATTAAAGGGAAAAAAGGTTAGAGATTTATATTCTCCTCAAAGTTTTTTGAGGAAAATTGAATTGATATGCTTACTTTTTTCAGATGTCATTACATTTCTTAGTGCAATATTTTGTCAAATCATAACTTGATGGCTCAATCTTTTTGACAAGTTCTGAAAAAATTAATCTAAAGACTATCCAAGAAAATATTTTGAAAGCTTATTAAAAACCAACAATGCAATCACAACAAATCCCTTTTAGAATCCAACTTGCTGCCATTGCTTTTTATAGACCATTCTTACTACGTCTGACTGTCAGGCAGGTGGCATTACAGCAGAGGCCGGAGCTCTGAAGCAGCTCAGCCACAGCAAATGCAAACACATCATGCATCTGTTAGGAGGGCCAGGTTTTCAACAACAGACACCTCGGTTTTATAATGTCTGGGAGTAAGCATGCATGGTGAAAATGACAAGTTGCTACAAAGTAAGATAAGTTTAACTGCGAAGAAGATTCTTGGGCACATATTGGTTTGCTAAATTATATCTTGACTATAATTTTAGAGAAAGATATTATTACATACTCAATTTTACAAGTAAACCGAGTGTTGAAGTCTGCTTTTTCATTTAGTTCACAGAGTCAAGTGGGGATGCAGACATTGGGTTTCCTAGTACAAACTCATTTTCCATCCAAATGATGACTTCATGTACTGAGCACCTGAAGTGTGCTTGTGTTTGTTATACATTACCTAAATCAATCAACCACATTATAAAGTGGACAAAAATAGTCCACGATTTTCCCAAGGGAACTGAAGCTCAGTGACATTATATGACTCATTGTAAAATGGATCTTGATAAGTGTGAATTCTCCAGAACAGAATCAATAGGAGATAGATAAAAGAGGACTTATTATGAAAATTCACTTACACAATGATCGCTGAGAAATCCCACAATAGGCCGTCCGCAAACTGGAGAAACAGGGAAGCCAGTGGCGTGGCTCCGTCCGGGTCCAAAGGCCTGAGGACCAAGGGACCAGATGGTGCAAATCTCAATCTCAGGCTGGCAGCCTAAGAAATTGAGGTGCTGCTAATACAAATTCCAGAGTCCAAAGAGGCCAGAGAACCTTGGGTTCTGACGTCCAATGGAATGAGAAGACAGAAGTCCCAGCTCCAGGAGAAAGAGAGAATTTACCTCTCCTCTACCCTTTTGTCCACTCCAGGATTGGATGGGAAACATCTACATGGGATGAGGGGGGATCTTCCTTACTCAGTCCACAGATTCAAATGTCAATCTCTTCTGGACAACTACGCAAAGACACCCAGAAATAATGCTTTACCACCTACCTGGGTATTCCATAATCCAGTCAAGTTGACAGCTAAAATTAACCAGCACAGGATGTAAAATCATTTAAATGTAAAATCATTTAAATGTGTCCTCATCTGTATGAAAATGATTTTTCTTGTTAACACTGCATTATTTATTGGGCTTCTCTTTATAAGAATTATGTTGCAGTGTCTGCTTTTTAAAAAGCACTTCCAATACTCTCTACGAGGAGTGGAAACTCCTTTCCACAGTTTGCCTTCCCTCTCTGGCTATAAGCGAGAGCTTGTCAATGAAGAGAACTCACACAGGATTTGCAAGGAGAAATGTGGTGGAAGTCATCTTTCTCAGAAAGCCATGGTAAGAAGGTGCAGCAGTTTCCAACACATGTCTACAAAATTCTTTTTCTGTTTCTGTTTTGTTTTGTTTTGTTTTTGTTTTTTGGGTTTTTTTTTTTTTTTTTAAGACAGAGTCTCACTCTGTCACCCAGGCTGGAGTGCAACAGCATGATCTCTGCTCACTGCAACCTTTGCCTCCCACACTCAAGCTCTTCTGCCTCAGCTTCCCAAGTAGCTGGGATTACAGGCACCCACCACCACATCCAGCTAACTTTTTTTTTTTTTTTTTTTTTTTTTTAGTAGAGACGGGGTTTTGCCACAGTCGCCAAGCTGTTCTCTAACTGCTGACCTCAAGTGATCCTCCCACCTTGGCCTCCCAAAGTGCTGGGATTACAAGCGTGAGCCACTGCACCCTGCCCCAAACTTCTGGTTTTTAATGGCAGTAGCCAGAAGTGGAGGCTCTAGCCTCTCAGAGAGCTCTGGCTTTGCTCCAGCCCCAGTACCTACTGATCATTTCTCCTCTCCTTCAGCTGTACCTTCCAGACCTCCCATATCTGCAGAAGCCCTAATTCCTACATTAAATTTCTTATCCTTATAATGCTGAGAAAATTCTCTTTTCCTCACTAAACCAAAACTAACAAAGGTAGTAGATTTGTCCTGTGGCCTAATCCAAACTCTGATATTATCAATATAGGTATAGTGATTCTTTTCTAAAAGAAAGAGAATGGTCATTGGATGGAACATTCTCTCTCTCTCTCTCTCTCTCTCTCTCTCTCTATATATATATATATATATATATATATATACACACACACACACACGTTTTAATGTATATTTATTACATAGCAGTAAGTAAACTTAATTCCACCCAGTTGATTGTTGATAAAAATGCGGTAAAAGGCATCAGAGAAATAATTAACATGTACAAAGAAGCTGTGGAAAAAATACAGTGAATGCTCCAACCAAAGTACTTTTACTGGTCAAGTAGTGCTTTTGGGAGACATAAGTACCTGCACTAGTTTTGATATGAGGTGGATTATACAATCGTATACAAAAGGATTTTTACATTAGAAAAAATAAATAGTAACAATATTTTTAATCAATAGCTAGGAAAGAGTCTAAGGATTTAAATACATTGATGATATTAACTACATTATTAACTCTATGTTGAAAAATTTGTGCTCTAAAGTATGTACTTTACTGTTTATTAATATGATACTATTTATTAAGTATATAAAAAGTTTGAGCCTCCTGAGTTTATAAGAAATTATACCTTTTGAAATAGGCATTTTGGTGCAAAAATATAAAAATAACACATTCAGGTAAGCACACATTTAAAAAGCCTGTATTTTTTTTTAATCATAAATTGTGAAAATAAAGTTTTACCAGGTATTAAGTGACAGCATATAAAACTATATATGTGGCAAAAATATAGTTTCTGTGTGCAGACTCTGCAACCTAAACATATAAAATAAAAGAATGTCACCAATGCTGTACCTTCCAGACTTTTAGTGCGCCATCTCCTCCCATATCTGCAGAAGCCCTAATTCCTACATTAAATTTCTTATCCTTATAATGCTGAGAAAATTCTGTTTTCCTCACTAAACCAAGACTCACAAAGGTAGTAGATTTGTCCTAATCCAAACTCTGATATTATCAATATGGGTATAAAGATGAATGCAAAGGAAGTCCTTTGAAAATGAAACTTGCTATTAAATGCTTTACTCAATCACCATCATAAAAATTCAGTCCCATTTATTAGTGTTCACCAAATAAAGATTAACAGCCTTCTATGTATTACACATGTTTCTTATTCTTAGTCTATTAATATCTCTGGCAAATAAAAGAATATTTATACCTAATACTGCTGGGAATATATTATTGAATGGAATTACTTACCAATGTGTACACAAATATATTATTGAGCTCATGATAATCTGATAAAATAACAGTTATATATAACTCTGTGAATGCAAGAGTTGAAAATAATGTTTCTTTACATATGAGTAAATACTGATGTGTAAAATTAAAATAAAATTCATTGAGTTTAATGTTTTTAATAATAGGATGAAAAATAGGTCTATAATATGGTAAATGTTTAGTGAACCTTTACTGAACAATGTCATAAAGAACGTACCTGGATCCCATTCCCAATTATGAACTTCACTTATAGTGACAAGAAAGCCACTTCTTTCTGCCTCTACTACTGGAAATGCAGAATCCGTTGCAATGATAACAATGATTGATGATAAATATCACAAATTCCCAAGGGGAAATCTACCCGGTGGTGTTTCCTTTCATGTGTGTATGACATGATAAGGCCACGTTTTAATCTATAAAACTAAACAATAAAACAATTGCCTCTGGGAAAAAAATTGTTAGTGTATTCTTGGGAGTCTTCTGTCATGGTTAATTTTACAGCTTCTATAAGATCCGGTTTTTCTGCTGATCCTTGTTGCTTAACTTTCATTTGGTGAAAACATTATCTGTCAGTGATCTTCAGCCGACTCTTATTCGAATGAACGGTACCTACATTACTAGTACAGGTGACCTTTGAACAACATGAATTTGAACTACATGGACCCACTCATAAGTGAATTTTTTTCAGCCAAACACAGATTGAAATACAGTATTTGCAGGATTGGAAACCAGGATACATGGAGGGCCAACTTCTCATATAAGTGGGTTCAGCTGGAATGACTGAATATGAGTGGATTTTGCTATACATGGAGGTCCTAGAACCAATCTTCCACTTAACCCAAGAAATGACTGTATGCCTGTTGGGTGATGCCCACTCCCCTGGCTCCCAATACACCTCCCCCACCAGGGTAACCACTATTTCTATGTACCAATAAATGGTATAAAAACGATTATCCCTCTAGAGTGCAAACTCCATGTAAGGAAGGCACCATGTATTCTATGACTTAATAACCACTCTTTGTATAGTGTCTAAAACAGGTCCAGGTACATAGTCAGACTAGTAATATATGTATTTGATGATTAAATATATGAATGATATAGATAAAAGATTTTGAAAAATTGTAATTTATATTTAGATTTTTCATATCAAGGAGTCAATAGACATTTTGAATATTCTAAAATGACATCAGTAACTATTAAGTTTAGCCTTGTGGTTTCAGGCACCAAGACTAATAGTTTGGCAACACTAAGATAGGACCCATGAACTCAATTCCTTGTGCATACAAGCATTGGTTTCTCAGTGTCCTTACGTATCAAAGGCTGCAGTTCCATGCCTGTGGCTCTCCCTCCACATTCCTCATCTGAATCTAGTTAGAAAGGGGAGCATTTATTTATTTATTTATTTGTTTGTTTGTTTGTTTGTTTGTTTGTATTTTCTCTCTCTCCAGGCTGAAGCGCAGTGGTGCAATCTTGGCTCACTACAACCTCTGCCTCTCTGGTTCAAGCGATTCTCTAGCCTCAGCCTCCTAGTGCTTCTTGTAGCTTCAGTCAGTTTGGACTATAATCAATTAACTGTCAACGAAATAAATTGCTCTTTCTTCTAGTATCTCTGACATTTTTCAGGCCCTACCTTTCTGTATCGCTGTAATTTCCCTCTGTCCCGTTACTGACATCTGTTTTCTAATCTGACATTGTAGATTAAGTAAATGATTATACATTAAGAGGATAACCTTTCTCCACCCCAGTATTATGTCACAATTTTATTAAATATTCCAGTCATGATTTCCTGTATTTTTCCTCAAAAATGACTCTTTATTAATAATTAACATGCATTATGTTTGAGTAGATTGTCCTTAAAATTAACCCAACTGAATTGCATTACTGTGAGGGAGGGAGTGGTCAGGTCTATTTATTTTTCTGTCATAAGTATTCCAAGAATGAGATGAATTTGATGAGGTTTTTACCTCTTTTAGGACCTGGAAATTGAAGCAATAGCTGTCAGCAAGAATAGTAGAGTGAATTTAAATTAAAAGTACTTCTCTAAATTACTAAATTGTTAACTAATGCCAATACTAGTTATAATAGTATTCCTTTATTTAAAAGTGATTAGGATCTGCTAGGTAACAGTAAAAATATGTGATTTTCTAAAAATCACAAAAGATACATGATAAAGCAAATAAGCAAAACTTTAATATGAAAGTCAACCTAAATAGTATTTTTTTTCAATTATCTGGGTTACTGGCATAATTAATTTTTAGTTTTTTTGTGGGAGTTTATTCAAGGAACAGATAGAACAGGGATAGATTCAAAGCATGCTTTGAATTTATTTTAGAAAGTAGGAGTGATTATTCTTTTAATTAATTTACCTTACTAAAATAAACATAGTGCACACTTTCATTCACTTTCAGTAATGTTGTGTTTCTACTCCGTCACTGCTACCCTCTGTTCCCTCTCCAGTCCTATGCTCTAGGCCCCCCTTGCTACCTGCCTCATCAGGGTTACCACATTTATTGTTGCAAATATTCTCTATATACACGTTACGTTTACAAGGCATTTTTATACAGGGTACCTTTTGTCCCTTATTAGGAAGAAGTATTTAATTGCTTACATACATTTACAGGTAATTAAGGTGATTTAATTGCTAAAAAAAATTTGAAAACTGTCAGCCTGTGATTCTAATTACCATCAAGGTCTTACTGAGGATCAAGTCTGGATGTAAGCCAACTTGTACACATTACTTTTCATTTTAGGCTGTTGCTGAGATATCACTGCCTTCTCTGTCTTCTCCTAATTGCTAGATTGGTGCTGCTTGCATAATTCCCCAAACAGTCAAGTCAACTGCATCAGAAAAAACAATATAGATTACAGTGCATCTGCAAAGTCGGCTTCAGTTTCAAGACAATATTCTTCAAGGCTCTCAAAATATTGCCTCTTTATTGAAAAGAAAATACTAGGTCTCTTTAGTCACAATGTTATGGAATGTAATGAGTTTTTGAAACATGCTGGAGCTGGAGAGCCTTGGAAAGTCCAGAGGAAAGGTATGGTCACTTTAGTGTTTGAATCAAATGGTTGACACAAAGCCCTAGGTGTTGCCGTTATCACGGTCAATGAAACACATCCTTTTGGCTTGTGGAGATTCTGGAATCCTTCATGAAACCAGATGGATTCTAATTATTGCGGTGGCTGTATGCAAGCCTTCTTCTGGTTCTTCCTAACTGGAAGCCTGAGATCCATTTGGGATTTCCTTAATGAGTTTCATCCAGAAAACTACCTTTTACGTTAACTCTATGGTAGGACTAGCACGAGCATTTAGAGGGTTGTTAAAGTTTAGGAGCGTTATCTGCACCTTTGGGCTCAGAAGATCACAGCAAGGGCTTCATAGTGTTGCAACCAATACATACTCAGGATCACAGAGCAGAGATGTTTAATTTAGTTTGTTCTTGGACCCCTTGAGATGGTGATTTTCTCATCAATTTTCCGGGCAACAAATAGGGTCCAACCCTCCCCTGGATCTTCTCTTCGCTCCTCATTTTCCTTCCTGTTCTTACATAACTGCTCTTCACAGCTGCAAAACAAATGTTTCTCTGTCTCCTGAGGGATATTTTGACTATTTTTTTTTAAAAAGCCATTGCAATAACACAAAGTCTGGCTTTCTACCTCAACTGTGTATTAAGGTGTTTTTTTTTTTTGCTTGTTCTATTTTTAAAATTTTATTATTGTTTTGCTAAGAGGAATATCAGTTACTAAGACATAAACATTAATTTTAAGTGAAGGAACAATTTATGTATACATATTAATGTGTATTTATTTGTATGAAGCATCTTGCTACGTGGGCCTTAGTAATTACACTTCTACTTCAAAGGGCTGCTGCATTCTTTATATATAATGGCTTTTAAAATATCAACAGAATCTCAGAAGACTTTGAAGAGTCAGTGAAGTGTTGCAGAGTGGGTAAATAAATCAGACAGCCCGGAAGGCCATTCGCATGTTATACAATCATTTTATAGCTCTGAATCTCATGATTTTTCATCTCCTGAACAACTGAAATAACACTGTGGCTTTGAAGATTAATGAGACTGTAAGTTACCTGAGATCACAAAGAAATGCTGGAAAATTGTAAATTTATGCTTGATGATGATTTTCTATTGCAAAAGATGGCATGTCTTAGTTTATAAATTTACAGGCTTTATAGTTTCTTTTCTTTCTTTTTCTTTCTCTCTCTTTCTCTCTTTCTTTCTTTTTTTTCCCCGAGATGGAGTCTTACTCTGTTGCCCAGGCTGTGCAGTGGCATGATCTCCGCACACTGCAACCTCCGCCTCCCATGTTCAAGTGATTCTCCTGACTCTGAGTAGCTGGGATTACAGATATGACCCACCATGCCCAGTTTAGTTTTGTAGTTTTAGTAGAGATGGGGGGTTTCACCATGTTGGCCAGGCTGGTCTTGAACTTCTGACCTCAGGTGATCCACTCACCTCGGCCTCCCAAAATGCTGGGATTACAGGCCACACCAGGCCCTAATGAGTATTAATTCAGGAAATGAGTTTGTTATCCCAGGTAGTGGTAATTATGCTATTAACTAGCATGTTACTACATTACGATGATGGCTAGAACATAACACAAATGGCAACAATTACTCTTAAACAAATACCCCCAAAAGTGTTTTCATACAACAAACTCATCACTATCACCAGCACCTCATCTGTACTGTGGCTTCATGATGACTCACTTTAAAGTACTCCTTTCTTTCTGCAAGAGAAATCAGCTGTCAGAGAAAGCAAATGCAAAGAGGTGGTTAGTGAGTTTAGGATACAGCTGATATCACTAATCTAAATTAGCATTCACCAGTCTGCAGTCACCAAGCAGAGTAAAATCAGGAGGGTTTCTTATTTAAACTTTAGAGCATATACAACCGTGGGGTGTGAATACCTATTACTTGATCCCTCTCGAAGGGTTGAGCTTTTGCAGTTTAGTGTTAGTGTCAACACTCTATTTATTATTCTTAGTAATGTATTTGATTTATTTTGTTTAGTTTTTAGAAAGAAAAGACAACTAAATTAATAGATAAAAGTTGATAAACTTTGCTCACTCTTGTTAATTTGTACAAGAAAGAAAACTTGAATTTCATCTTGAAATTTTTACGTGTTTCTTTGATAAGGTACGTTAATTTTTTCCCTTTTTCAATGTTATTTTGGCATGAGTTATGCAGTTCATCTATATTTGAGGGGTGCATATTGCTTTAGGAAACAATTTTGGATTTAAGGTGTTCTTAATATAAACAACATATATGTCCATTATCATATCAGTATTCTCCTCACCATTAAGAATGTGTCTTTCTCATTCCAATAACACATGCTGAAATGAAATATAGCGAAAAAAAATAACTTGAAATAGGAAAGCCATTTACTATTTTATAACATTTCTTCAAAGGAATAGTTTATGTTGAAATATTATGTGGAAACATATTTCAACATTGTAGAGATTATTACCAACCTTTTATAGAAGAAGGAATTCCTTATGAAAGTTTTACTAAAAATGCTTTTATAGTGCATAAAATCTATGTTGTATGAAACCATAAATTAAAACACCAAAAGATTTTATTGATCTCTTTAAAGAATTAGGTATAAGACATTCAGTCATACATCTTAAAAACAGCTATACTTTAAAGAGGGTTGAAATTGAACCTAATGCATTTTATTACTTAAATCTGCAATGTAGTGAAATTAATTTTTTTCTAAATAGATACTATTTATTTGGTGCTTATTATATGCAGAGTTATAGGCACAATTTAATACCCACAACAACCCTATGAAATATTACTTTTTGCCCGTTTTAAAGATAAGGGTTCTGAGGATTAGAATGATTGCTAAAGTTTGCCAAAGGTTATTCAGCGTGATTAGACCTCTATCTGTTAAACTCCAAAGCTCATATTTTAACAACATTGATGCTCCCCTGACATAGCCTGATAGTTATTTTTTAATAAAATAATTTTTTTTCTGTGCTTCTGACTAATACTATTCTTTGTGGTTTTCAAAATGGCTTCTGAAATTTATAGGATAAGAATATGACATTTTAAAGTACTTCTCCTTGATTCAAATAATGAAATCCTAATAGACACATGTCAACGAAAAGAGTCAAACCCTGTAAAATGCTTGAAGAGATTTATTCTGAGCCAAATATAAGTGACCATGGCCTGTGACACAGCAGGTCCTGGAAATATGTGCCCGAGGTGGTTGGGGTGCAGCTTGGTTTTATACACTTTAGGGACCCATGAGACATCAATCAAATACATTTAAGAAATACATTGGTTTGGTCCAGAAAGGTGGGACAATTCAAAGTGGGGGCTTCCAGGCTACAGTTAAATTTAAACATTTTAGGTTTGACAAATTTGTTGAGTTTGTCTAGAGACCTGAGATCCCCAGAAAGGAAACGTCTGGGTTAAGATAAGAGGTTGAGGTTGTGAGACAGATCAAAGTTTCATCATGCAGATGAAACATCCAGGTAGCAGGTTTCAGAGAGAATAGGTTGTAAAATGTTTCTTACCAAACTTAAAGTCTGTGTTGAGGTTAATGCCGGACAGGAGTAATGAGACATGACCCTCAGGAGACTTTCACTTTATTACTGACTCAAAATCTCCGCCTGGAGATGGAAATTGTAATACTTAGATATACCACAGTGTAATACTTAGGCATACCATGTTGTAAATGATCGAATATAAAGAGTTAGGCTGGCCAGGCACGGTGGCTCATGCCTGTAATCTAGTAATTTGGGAGGCCGAGGCCAGCCTGACCAACATGGTGAAACTCTGTCTCTACTGAAAACAAAAAACAAAACAAAACTAGCCAGTCATGGTAGTACATGCCTATAATCCCAGCTACTTGAGAGCCTGAGGCAGGACAATTGCTTGAAACCAGGAGGCGGAGGTTACAGTGAGCTGAGACCACACCATTGCACTCCAGCCTGGGCAACAAGAGTGAAACTCCATCTAAAAAAAAAAAAAGGAAAAAGAAAACAGAACATGGCACCTAGAGAAGTACTTTAAAACGACATATTCTTATCCTATAAATTTCAGAAACCTTGTTGAAAAACATAAAGAATAGTATTAGAAGCACAGAAAAATGTCTTTTATTAAAAAAAAACTATCAACTTTCAGCATATTTCAGGGTACCGTCAATGTTGTTAAAAATACGAGCTTTAGAGTTTAACAGATACAGGTTGAATCATAGTTGAATAACCTTGGGCAAACTTTGGCAATCGTTCTAATACTAAGAACCCTTAGTTGAATTACTCACAAAGAAAAATAAGACTCATTCCTTTGTCTCTTTGATCAGATTTTAAAAGAAAAGATGTACTAAACTTTTGGGAAAGTGTAATTTTTTCCTGACACATCAATTCATTATGACCACTCTAGTTTCTGAGAACTCTAATTCTGCCAGGACAGCTCTCATAACTGAGCCCTTCTTTCTAAAAATAATTAAATCAAGAGTCTGTACCTTGCTTTATGCAATGCCATGCCCCTGAGATATTCAGTATGTATCAAATAGTTTTTTAAAGGTACTCAGGGAAATCACTATTTGCAAGAACCAAATGATGAATTTTCCTTTAATGTGACTCACTGCTCTCTGTTATGTCTTCACTTAAATTAAAATTTTGTTAAATCTTGAGTTTCCCTTCAGAGTAACTCAAAAGAGTCTCTAATATTATGTTGGAGGCTGGTTGTTTCCAGCCTCCAAATATATTCAATGCAATGCTACTGTATTGAAAAACAATGCTAGTATATAAATATACTACCTAGTATATAAATATATTTATTAAAATGAATGGTGAAAAATCACTTTAATGGCAAAATTATTCTCAAATGAGGCACTTGAGGGAGATATTACCCTGGTGCTCCTACGTCAATGTTCAGTGTTGCCAGTGCAGTGTGGCCCAGAAAAGCTTTATGAGGCTGTGTTTGAGTCGGCACTTAGGGAACTGGAGGCTTTGTGGAGGTGAAGAGAGAAGGAAATGGTGGTCGGATCAGGGGATGTGTAGAAAGGTGATAAGGTGAGGGCTATATTCAGGCCACTGTACCTGGAACACGCCGTGCATGGGCCAGACTGTAAGGGTCTCCACAGCCATGGCAAGGGATTTAGACTTTATGTGTAGGCAATTGGAAGACAGAAAGCATGATGCCAGATAAGTAGTAGAAACAGGAGATCAGAGAATCAAGGATATGGTTTAAGAGGATTCTTCTGCAAAATATGTGTATTATTGCTTTGAACTGGAAGAGCCTGGATGTGTGGGAAACAATTAGAAAGTGCCATGAGAATAACGCCAGCTCTATTTTTTCATGCTTAATTGATTACATATTTTTACGTTATGAAGTTAAATTCTCATAGCATCTTACCACTGAGAAAACAGAGGGCCAGAAGTTTTAAAATGCTTCTAAAAGGCCACAGGGATATTAAGCAACTGTGCTGGGATTAGAATATAGGCCTGAGAATCAGAGCACCAAATTCTACTCAGTAGTTTGATTTTTTGCTGGATTATTGTTGTTAACGTGAGAGGACCCTAAACCCTGCTGAGCATTTCTGTTTCATTTAATAGCAGAATATAGAAACAAAATTGTAGAGAGCTCACTGAAGCTAAAGAGAGACAATCCTGAACTACCCTAATTCACAAGAACTGAACTGTCCATTAAAAATCCAACATTTTCTTGAGCTTATCCTGTTAGAACTCCACGTGCTTATGTGTATATGAACATATATACATGCGTAGATACTACCAATCCTGTAATGCAGTCACAAACTAGTGCACTTCAGCTCACCCTTCCTCAAGCCTGTCATACTGATGGCCCATTTTGTAATAATGAAATAGCTATGTGTAACATAATGGAGATTCACCCTTTTGCAAAATTTTTTGCACTTTTATTTTCCATTGTTTTATTTCTTAGTTCAAAAATGTTTTTCACCAGTGTAATTTATTATTGTTGGTATAAAAAGCAAATGAAGACAAGGAACCACTTTTTCTCAATATCATATATATTGAATTAGATTGCTAAGGCTGCTGGCACAACATACCACAAACTAGGCAGCTTAAACCATAGCAATCAACTACGATCCAGGTGTCGGCAGGGTGAGTTTCTTCTGAGGGTTGTGAGGGAAGAACCTCCCCTTTCAATAAGGACAACAGTCATAATGGATTAGGGCCCACCCTAACGATTTTGTCTTAACTGCATTATATCCATAAAGACCCTATTTCAAATACAGGGACATTCCATGATATTGAAAGTTATAATTTCAGCATCAGTTTTTGGGGACACAATTTAACCCATACCACGTATGGAAATGTGTCCATTCTCACACTGCTAAAAGAGGTAGCTGAGACCGGGTGACTTATGGAGAAAAGAGGTTTAATTGACTCACAGTTCCATAGGCTGTGTAGGAAGCATGGCTGGGGAGGCCACAGGAAACTTACAATCATGGCAGAAGGTGAAGGGGAAGCAGATACAATGTTCACAAAGCAGCAGGAGAGACAGCGAAGGGGGAAGTGCTACACACTGTTAAACAACCAGATCTCATGAGAACTCACTATCACTAGAACAGCAAGGGGAAAATCTGCCTCCAAGATCCAATCACCTCCCACCAGGTCCCTCCCCCAATGTTGGGAATTACAGTTTGACTTGAGATTTTGGTGGGGACACAGAGCAAACCATATCACCACCTATTTGCAAATATTAAAATATCAAATATATATTGATATCATAATGCTTTATATTAAATATTGAAAACAATTTTAATTGCACAGGTTAAATTTCTTTTGGCATGTATATTCAGCCTGCTTGGGAATTTCTTACCCTTGATCTCTGTCCTATTGAAAGCTCAGCTCAAATATTTCCTTTGCAGAGATAACTCTGTTAACCATAGTTCCCAGACTCTATCTAGAGACTTCGTTTTTCACAGCTTTTTTTTACTGTCTGGAATTGGCTTGTTTGTTGATGTGTTTTGTTTCTCTCACTCCAGTAGAATATGAGCTTCTTCTCAGTAGGGACGTTGCCTGTCCTGTTCCTTGCTCTATCTCCTGTAGAGAGGACGGCACCTGGTACACAGTAGTCTCTCAAAAAAGTAACTGTTGAGTGAATGAACAGATACATCACATCCAACGTACTAAGCTTTACTCTGGATATGGACAGAGTGCATTAAGAGGACATCATGAGGTTCTTGCTGTGCACCACTGGAAGACCTGCATGAATAAAATGGGGCTCACGGATCTCCATGGAGGAGATCCCTACTCTGTGCCATTTTCTTTGCTCTGTGCCATTGCTCTATTCTATCAGATACTTTCTATGCAGTATGTCATTATTTCACATCCATAGCTCTATAAAAGTAAATTATATCCTGATTTTGCAGATATAGGAATCAGTCATGGAAAAGGAAGCACATCTAATCAATCTTCTCATTTTAAGGACTAAGAACCTAAGACTGTAAGTGGAGAAAAAACTTGCCTAACAAATTAGTGACCATACTAAGTCTACGACTTACATCTCGTGAGATTCACAGTATGTGAGAACAAAAAAGGAAGCCAAAATGTTGTTTGTTTAGATTTTAGTGCCTACCTACTTCCTTATGCAATCCTTTTCTTCTTGTCATGCCTGTTGAAAAGCAAAGTCCCCACGCACATTCTGTCTCCAGCATAACAATACATTTTTCTCATGGACACAGAGACTCTGCAGGTCTCTATGGTCAGGTAAACTAGTGCTCATCTCCTCATGGGCAGATTGACAGCTTCCATGTCTCAGCATGTCCTGAACCAATCACAACCCTGGCTTGGGTGTCAACTAAAGAAAGTATTGTCCTGGATATCACATTTTTAAAAATATCAGAGTTCTGTTTGACAGTAGCAATTTGAGGGGAGGGATAAATAGTCAGATCAGAAATAGAAGCAGGTTCTATTATCAGCTCTGCTACTGACTTACCATGACCTTGAGTAAATCACTTAATTTTGTGATTTCCCCAAGGACAAAATATTCAGTTTATATTTCAAATTGAAAGTATCTGCCTAAAGGTATTAATAACTACTTTCCAATAAATGAACTGCCTAAGGTCACAGCTTAAATAATAGTCTCTTTTTTCTCTCTCTCATTTTATATTCATGATATACTAATTATTGTAGTATTAATTATATACTAATTATCTTATCTGTTGCACTGACTTCTGTCACATAGCTCAAAATCATTCTCCCCTTGCCCCATATTCTCATCTGAATTCAGGTAAGCTTTGCCTGCACACTGTGGACATAGGTGAGGAAAGCAGATTGGCCTTTCTCCTGCTGGGACATGGCACTTTTCCTGTCTACTGGAGCAGCTGACTGGTGAGAATCACACGTTTTGTTGATTGATCTCATATGTAATTTGAAGTGTGTTTATACCTGTCAGTGAGCAGTTTTATAACGTCTTCCTTACATTTGACATCAATAGCATTAATTAGAGCTCATGGTGTTCATTTACCATTAGGAATAGCAGATGGCATGTTATTGTATCTTTTTCTTATATAACAATTTCTAGCTGAGTTATAAGGTACCCACCACACTTACAAACAAATGACAGAAGTTTGTTTGTATAAGGATACAACCTCATAATTGTTCCTTCAGATATTACATGCCAAAAAGACACCTTCTATAAATCCTTCTCAACATGTTAACTCAGTGCTTTAAAATGTTTTGCCAGATGTTTAGAAAGTACATCAACAGCATTTCTTTCTTCTTGGAAGTTAAATTGTCCTTATTGTAATCAGAGATATGCAATTAAATCCCTGTTGTTTCTCTAAAGAATAAAACCTTTTATAAAAGGAAGCCATTTCTGATGCGACATAAAGGTAAGTACATATTGGGTTATGGCTTAGTTACCTACGCTGCAAAACAGAGACTTATCTGTTAAAGGACTTCTCTAAAGTCATTTTTGGTGACTTTCCATTTAAAGTCTTCTTTATGCAAATAATAATTCTAAAAAATGTCAACCACAACACACCTAGTACCCAATGTCAATTTTTATTACAAATTACTGGAACAAATAATTAAAAATATTGGATAATCACATTATTTTAGGTTGGTGCAAAAGTAATTGCCATGTTGCCATTACTTTCAATGGCAAAAAACTCAATGACAATTGCGCCAACCTAATAATTGTAAGAAACTGATATTCTGTGATACAAATATTGATCCAGCCTTAATTTACTGTTATAAATCTTGGATTGCTGCCGTTTTAAAAATCTGCTAGGAATCATTCTGTAAATTCCTATATATCTATTTAGTTCACTGAAGTTTTACTTGGTTCAAGCTTTTTTTTGTTTGTTTCCTTTGAGATGTTTTCAAGGGATTATTGAGAAGTATGTTGTTTACTTTCTAAGTGTTTTGAGATTTTCCTGTTACCTTTCTGCTACTGATTTCTAGTTTGAGTCCACTGTGATCAAGAAACATATTCTTTATAATTTCAGTTGTTTTGAATTTGTTGAGGTTTGTTTCATGACCTAGAATATGGACTAACTTGGTAAGTCTTTCACGAGTGCTTAAAAATTCACATTTGGCTCTTGTTTGAAGTGTTCTATGATTTTTGATTGGAATCTGTTGGTTGATAGTGTTGTTGAGTTCCTCTATGTCCTTGCTGATTTTCTGTCTGGTTGTTTAACTACTTTTTGAGGAAGGGATATTGAAGTCTCCAACTATAATAACGAATTGATCTATTTCTCCTTCCATTTCGATCAGCTTTTGTTTCATATATTTTGCAGATCTATGATATGGCACTTACACATTTAGGATTGCTGTGATTGCTGCTTGGTGGATCATTACATATTGCCTATTTTTGTCCCTGCTAATTTTATTTGCTTTAGAGTCTACTCTAACCAATTTTAATGAGCCACTTCTGCTTTCTTTTGATTAATATTTGCATGCTAGACCTTTTCTATCCTTTTATTTTCAACCTATTCATTATATTTGAAGTGAGTTTCTTTTATAAGTGGCTTATAGTTGGATTGAGTTTTATTTTATTTTTTTTTTATTTTTGTCCATCCTATAGATCTCTGAGTTTTTATTGGTATCTTTAGACCCTTTAACTATAATGTAGTAATTGATATTAGGACTTAAGTTTGCTATTTTTTTGTTTTTTGTTTTTGTTTTGTTTTCTGTTCTTCATTTCTTTGCCTCCATGTAGATTACTTGAAGTTTTGTTTTTGATTAATTGTATTTATCTGTGAAGTTTTGAGTGGATCTCAGGGATTCCTGGAATCCGTGGAGCTCCCAATTTTCCATCTAGTGGTTCTTTTATGTGGTCTCATTTAGTGATTACTTTAGGATTATATAGACTTCACATGACAGTTTACTGGTGTCAACATTTTACCAGCTTCAGTGAAATGTAGATATTTTACCTACTTTTATGTAACCTTATCCTTTTCTGTTTATTATATGATTGTCTTAAATTTTTCCTTTACCTGCATTGAACCCCACAGTAGTGTTATATATTTTCTTCTACCATCAAGCATAGTTTATAAAACTTAAAAGGAGAAGAAAAAACTGTTAGCCAGGCACAGTGGCTCACGCTTGTAATCCCAGCACTTTGGGAGGCTGAGGAAGGTGGATCATGAGGTCAGGAGTTGGAGACCAGCCTGACCAACGTGGTAAAACCACTTCTCTACTAAAAATACAAAAATATGCTGGGTGTGGTGGTGGGTGCCTGTAATCCCAGCTACTTGGGAGACTGAGGCAGGAGAATCATTTGAACCTGGGAGGCTGAGGTTGCAGAGAGCCGAGATCTCACCATTGCATCCAAGCCTGGGTCACAGAGTGAGATATTGTCTCAAAAAAAAAATTTTTTTCCTCCATCTGAGAATGCCTTGATTCTCCCTTCATTACTGAAAGATCTTTTTGCTGAACATAGAATTGGAGGTTGAGAGTCCTTTTTTTGAGACAAAAACTTTATGACACTTCCTCCGGCTTCATGATTCTTGATAAGAAATCCCCTGTCATTAGAACTGTTATTTTCCTAAAAGGTAAGGTATTGTTCCCTGCTTTCATTTTTATTCTCTATCCAAAGTTTTCCTAACTTTGACTATGAGATATCATAGATTTCCTTGAGTTTATACAGTTTTTAGTTTACAAAGCTTTTTGAATCTGTAGATTTATGTCTTTTTTTTTTGGCCAAATTTGGCATCTATTTAGCCATTAATTTTCCAACTCTGTTTTAAATCTTGCTTGCTTTCTTCTCTCTATTGAGGATGGCGATAGTACCTATTTTACATCTTGTGTTATAATCACACAAGCCCCTGTTGCTCTATGCAGTTATTTGTAGACAACTTCTCTCTTTTTTACCTGCTGTGTAGTATTTATTCTTCTATCTTCAAGTTTACTGATTCTTTTGATTCTCCATTCTATTATTGAGACCATTCGTTGAGTTTTGTTCTAGTTTGATTTTACAGTCCTAAATTTGGTTCTCCAGTTCCCAGTTGGTTCTCTTTTGTATCTTTTATTTCTTTCCGGAAAGAAATAAAAGATACAAAAGAGAACCAACTGGGAACTGGAGAACCAAAACAAATAAACAAATACCTTTTTGTCGAATCATTTTATTGTGGCTACTTTAAGCCCCTCATCAGATAATTCTAGTATCTGTATCATCTTGGTGTTTGCAGCCTGTTGATTCTCTTTCTCTTAAATGGGAAAAATTGTGTTTTTCCTCCTTCTTGGTGTTACAAGTGACTTTCAACTGAAACTGGGACATAATATGACACCCTGGATTGTACATTAGTTTTCTGATTCAGCAGGCTGCCTCTCACACTTGTCAGACAGGAGGAGGAGGCAGCACCTTAATGCTGTTGGGTGGGATTGGAGGTCTAGGCTCTCCCCTCGGTCTATGTTGACGGGACAGGAGGGGTTAAGGGGTGAGAAATCGGCTTCTCAGTTTGCCTTAACTAACACTGCCCTGGCATGGAGGAGAAGGGGGGCTTGTTACTGCTCCCCAGTTGACCTCCACTGACAGTGAGGGAGGGGGCTTGACGACTGCAGGCAGTTGGCTGGTGAATGTCTTGAATCCGTCCTGGCCCCCTCTCCAGCAGGGACGTCCCATTACTGCTGAGTGGAGATGAAGTGCAGGCTCCCCACAAGGTCGGCATTGGCACTGCAGTGTGGGGGTGCCTGGTTACTACTCAGCCACGATGATACCTTCCTTGCTACAGTCTGGCAAAGGTGGAAATCTAAAATCCTACTCCCTTTGATGGCGGTGGTGGGGATAGGGCGTCAGTTGCTCTTGTGCTGTTTGCTAAAGTAGAGAACTTCTTGCCTAAAATGTTATGTTTTCTTATGATGTACCTTTTCCGATGCTTTGGACAGAGAAAGTGGGCTTTTGTTGGGACTTATTTTGACTGTGTCCATTGATGTTTCCAGGTTGCTGGCAGAATTGTTCAGTTTCAACTCTAGGATATATAAAGCCAAAGAAAACCCAGGAACTCACCGTTTACTCCTTCCTTAGGTCTCATGTTCACTATCTGGCCTTTTCCTTCTGTCCACATTTCAGGGTCTTTATATGTTTGCTTTGTATATAATATTCAGAGTTTTGTTAGTGCTTAACAGAAGGAAAGAGAACAAGTACTTCTACTTCATGTTAACCATAAGCCGAAGTCTCCTATATGGCTTTTAAAAAATATTTAAGGTATACTATTCTCATTAATTTATTAGAATTAATAAGGCCACAATGTCCTATTTATTGACCAATTGAAACAAATCATAAAGTCATTCTTCTCAAGCCAATAGTAGAGATGGAGTATTAAGGCTCTTCAGAGCCTGGCATTATATTGTTGCTAAGTAATAGGTTTGCAAATAATAACAAGAATGTACAGGGATAATATCATAAAGAAATTGAGTTGACAACAGATTGCATGTAGAATAATGACTCATGTTGCCTGTGCAAATCCCCCCACTCTAATATTTCATGAAGATGTACATAGCTGAAGTAAAAATTGAGAAGTGTGAACAGAAGATAATACATTATTGGCCAAGACATTATTATTATTACTATGAGTTATTCTCACCTATCTCTGAAATGTCAGCACCAAACAAATGACATCTATATATGACCCATTCAATGTTTACAATTAAATTTAACAATTTAATACATGTTATTTCATACTTTAAAGCAGATTTGCACAATTTGTTTAGCATAACAATTTTATGCCATTTCCTTTACTGAAGAAAATTGAATGTAATTTGGAACCATCAACATTGAAAAAAGAATCTGGGTTGGTTTGGATGTTTGTTCCTTCCAAATTTCATGTTGAAATGTCATCCCCAGAGTCAGAAGTGTGGTCTGGTCAGAGGTATTTGAGTTGTGGAGGTGAATCCCTGGTGAATGGCTTAGTGCCTTCCTCTTGTTAATGAGTGAGTTCTCGCTCTGAGTTCATTTGAGTCCGATTGTTTAAAAGCGCATGGCGCCTCCCCACTGCCCTTGCTCTCTCTTGCCGTGTGATGCACCTGCTCTTGCTTCTCCTTTCGCCATGATTATAAGCTTCACCAGAACCCAAACAGGTGCAGGGGCCACACTTGTACAACTCTCAAAACTACAAGCCAACAAACCTTTTTTCTTTGCAACTTACCCAGTCTCAGGTATTTCTTTATCATGTTGCAAGAATAGACTAATATAGGACCCTCAATATTATTACATACTAAGGGGATGTTTGTTTCATAAACAGTAATTGCATATTTGGGTTTTATATATTAACATTCAATATCCATTATCTAGAAGTATTTGCTTCACTGGTTCTTATTCCTTTTCATTACTGTGTATAAAGGCATTTCAATGAGCAGACTTGGCAGTTAAGGAAGCCTTTCAAGAAATGTTACTTTATTGATCTAACTTGAAAAGACATATGGTAACTCAAACTACAATATTTTATGTTTAAGAACTGAAATAAACTTATGGGGCTTAAACTATGTCTGTGAACTAAAACATGACCTTTTCTATTTTTATATTTACTTATATTACTTATATTAATATTAACATAATGTCACTTATATTGGTTCATAAATGTAGCAGTTTATAAAAGTTTGTTAAATTCGAAGTAAACTATTTTAAGTGATTCTCATACAGATTATTTGATTTTGAACCCATATAGGTGTGATGAATACTAATGCTAGAAATGACTCATATATGGCCACCAGTTATACATTTGGGTTTGTGAGCAGACAGTTTCTGTAGTGGAAATAGTTTGACTTTGGAGTGATACAGACTCAATTTTGAATATTCAGTCCTAGATGTTTGATTTTAGTTCTGTCACTTGACTGCTATCAAATATGTTGCATACTTTATAAAATGGCGCAGAGGTGGGTTATGAATTTTGCAGATTCGGGTGATTACGAATAACCTTTCTTTGACAAAGAACACCTCAAAGCATTTTAAAAAGTAGTCTCACTCAACATCCAGTGAAAACAAATGTAAAAAAAAAAATCCAAAAAAAAAAAAAAAAACAAGCCAGCATCTAACAATCTCCTACCTGGTCTCCAGGCACACCTGACTCAGTTAAAGGAGGCTCACAGCTGCAGGACTGCAGCGGCTGCCGGGGCCTTCTACGCAGTGTGGCATTTAAAGTGCATTTAAAAAACTAAATACAGAAATGACTTATAGAAATCATACAAGTGTTGTTTATCTAAATAATACAAAATAAAAGTGCAGCTAGCATAAACAGCTGATAGTTGAGTAGTTTCCAGAAAATAACTTTTAGGTCTTGCTCCCCAGCGACGTCCAAAGGGAAACTAAGATCTGACAGTGTGAGGCTTGATGCAGTAGTGGACACGAAGGTTTGCATGCATTTCCAGAACCCTGATGGATTTATCCTCTTCCTTTTAAATGAAGTGGAAATAGAGACTGCAAGTAATCTGAGCACGTGGAACATCACTTTCCTAAGCTGTTGCTCAGCAACAAATAACAGAAAGCTCCTCCAGTGATTTTAATTGTTAGGATCAGCCTCCAATTTTATTTAAAGTCATGTGTTAACAGCAGAAAATATTTCTCTGACGATGACATGACTTGAAGTGGATTTTATATAAACACACAAAGTTGAGACAGTGAAATGTATCACGAAACATCAACAGAAAATTCAAAAAATGATTTCCTAATGGAGTTTCTGGATTCTTAAGGAAGTATTGGAGCGCCATCTTCTGGGAAGAACAGAACATGCCTTGTTTTGAATTTTTAGTTTCAGGACAAGAGCACAACTGTATTTTCATTGCTCTAATATTTTAAATCACATACCTTAGAGATGATTACGTTTTCATAGTTACAAAGATTTGTTAATAAAAATGTGTAAACACCATATGGCCAATTGTCAGGAGAAGGCTAAGTGCAATTTAAAACTGACTACAGAAAAGGCTTATAGAAATCATGCAAGTGTTGCTTATCTAAATAACACAAAATAAAAGTGCAGCTAGCATAGACAGCTGATAGTTGAGTAGTTTCCGGAAAATAACTTTTAGATCTTGCTCCACCACTAACGGGAACAGCTGTGATTGGATAATTCCAAGTGATAGTTGAGAACCACATAAAATTTACTGTAAGCTCAGCAGTACCATACAACTAAGTCTTACTCTATATAAACAAATGCAACAAGTCCTACTTCATATAAATAAACTTGGAACAATTATTCATGTAGCTGAGCCTGGATATGTGCTGAGGACCTTGTATCAGTCTTACAGATATACAAGATGCAAGGTTATTACTACACATTCAGGGATGCAGATGTTCCCTTTATTGTTTGCTGTCAGTCACCTCACTGACAAACCTGATTCACATGTACTCTGAATAGTAATATACAGAACTAGAAAAAATGTCATTTGGACAAACATGTGGGACAATGCTAATTGATCCTATTTTGTGGATTTTTTTTTTTTTTTTGAGACAGAATTTCACTCTTGTTCCCCAGGCTGGAGTGCAATGGCATGACCTCAGCTCACTGCAACCTCTGCCTCCTGAGGTTCAAGCGATTCTCCTCCTGCCTCATCCTCCCAAATAGCTGGGATTACAGGCATGCACCACTATGCCTCGTTAATTTTGAATTTTTAGTAGAGATTGAGAAGTGGTTTCACCATGTTGGCCAGGCTGGTCTCAAACTCCTGACCTCAGGTGATCCACCCACCTCAGCCTCCCAAAGTGCTGGGATAACAGGTGTGAGTCACCACACTCAGCTTATTTTCTGAATTTTTAAAATGAAAATTACATAAATGCTGAGTGTAGGTGATATTCTTGGGATATAAAGCATGTGATTTCCTTACACTCATTGGCCTTACTAAAATACTTTAACTAGTTTTTAATAGACATTTTTATTTAGATAAGTGTAAAGTTAAATGTAATTATAATAAATAATACAGGCAGATCTCTATCATATTTTGCTTGGCTTCCCGAATGGTAACATTTTACAAAACTATATATAATATCACAATCAGGACACTGACATTTATATAATTCACTAATCATACTCAAAGTTTTCCAGTTATATGTGTTCTCATTTATGTTGTAAATTAAGTCCTAAACAATTTTATTATCTATGCAGTTTCATGTACTCCATTTTTATCAGTTTTTGAGACCAAATGGAGCCATCATAGAGAACACATAGATTGATTTGCCATTTTCAAATATCCATTAAGCATCAACTTTTTATTCATCTTGACAAACAGTATATATATATATATATATATATATATATATATATATATATATTTTTTGAGATGGAGTCTGGCTCTGTTGCTCAGGCTGGAGTGCAGTGGAAAGATCTCGGCTCACTGCAACCTCCACCTTCAGGGTTCAAGCAATTTTCCTGCCTCAGCCTCCCAAGTAGCTAGAATTACAGGTGCCTACAACCATACCAGGCTGTTTATTTTTTATTTTTAGTAAAGACTGGTTTTCATCATGTTGTCCAGGCTAGTCTCAAACTCCTGACCTCAGATGATCTACCCACCTTGGACTACCAAAGTGCTGAGGTTACAGATGTGAGCCGTTGAGCCCGGCCTACAAACAGTATGTTTAAAATATGACACTGATTAGGATTTAAAAGAAAAAAAGAATGATAAAGGAGGCCATATGCATTAAAATACCATGTAGAATTTAATTAATTTAAATAAAATTGATTTCCATCTCAGAAGTTTACTAGAATGGTTGATGATTAAATGATATGAGTGTTAAGTTGAAAATGTGAAGGATCTGAGATGTTACTCTACTTGTAATCAAATAATTAGACTGGGATGGATGATAGGTATGTAGATATACATTTAAAAATACGAGACCTTTGTATCAGGGAACACATTTTTCATTTTCTCACTGAGAATCTTGGGTCAGTTTTCCATGGCCCGATTGTCTGTGGGACAATGAGAGCTAGATATCACCTGCGTGTGCAATGGGACTCACGTTACAGGAGAGAAACCCTGAAATTATGACTCCAGGAGCTTTTCTAGGACGGTTGGCACATCTGCCCCTTCTTGCCTCCAGAGACACAGGAGCAAGAGCTAAAGCAGGAGGGAGGCCTTGCTCTGAAACGTAAATCAATCCCTTCTGGGGAGAGAAAAAGACCTCTATTTTTTTCTGTATCATCTTAGAACATTAACAAATGGCTTCGGGGGAAGACTTTAAATCTATTCAGACAAATGCACTATCTTTATCTTACATGATATGTTTTCTACTAAACCATTCTTTTCCTGGGGTTTTTGGTAATCTTTGCTCCGTAAGTCCCAACTTTGCAGAAATGTGAAACTATTTATTGAACATGTTTCGCACAGACAGGGTGCTCATATCTCCGGGTAGGATGAGTAGCTCACGTCACGCCAGTGCTGCCTGTGGGAAACTGTAAGAGCAGAGAGGATTTAAAAGCATAACGTTCCAGAAGACAGAGGAGCTTGCATAGGGCTGCTGTGGAGAAATAAGCTGAGCTTTCAGTGTTTGCAGAGGGATTCAGCAGCACGATCGGACACTTGATAAGACTTCAGTCATACAGCTGGTGTTTTTCTCAAAAACTCTGACACGTTTTCAATTGTTGACGTGAATTGTGAGGCTAAAGACATAAGTCAAAACGTCAGAGAAGCGGACTGAAAAATCTCTTCAACAAACCATGCTGGGAAAATTGATTATCTACATATTAAAAAAATTAGCTTTAATCCTTAACACATGCTGTTTCAGGACTTTTACTTAGTTTGGCTAAAGACGGGTTCCTGGTCATACGGTCATGAAAATTTAGGCTCACAGACAATTTGAAGGGTGAGGAATGCAGGGTTTTCTTGGGCAAAAAGGCAGAAAAGGAGAAACAGGGACTCTCTGCAAAGCCAGAGTCTCTGCTGCTGTGCTTCCCGCCTCACAGTTTGAATTCCAGATTACACAGGAAAGGAGGGGCCAGGTCCTCTCCACTGCAAAAGGCACAAACTTCCTGAAGCCCAGCCGCAATGTGCAGGGCAGTGGAGTTTTCCCAAGGACCCCCTCCCACCTGGCTGTCTCATTCCCACCTCTAAAGAAGTCCAACTAACTGCCGATAGAATAAGGATAAAGACAGACCTGATTTTTTTTTTTTTTTTTTTTTTTTTTTTTTGAGACAGGGTCTCCCTCTCTTGCCCAGGCTGGAGTGCAATAGAGTGATCTCGGCTCACTGCAATCTCCAACTCCCAGGTTCAAGCAATTCTCCTACCTCAGCCTCCGGAGTAGCTGGGATTACAGGCATGCACTACCATGCCTGGCTAATTTTTGTACTTTTAGTAGAGACAGAGTTTTGCCATATTGACCAGGCTGGTCTCAAACTCCTGACCTCAAGTGATCCGCCAGGCTTGGGTTCCCAAAGTGCCGGGATTACAGGTGTGAGCCACCTAGTAGGCCTGAAGACCGATCCTAACTGCCTTCTACTGACAGGGGGCGCTGTTTTGGGGAAAGAGCAATTAGAGTTTTCTCTGAGGCCTAAGGGTTGCCAGCAGAAGTGGCCATCGTCAGAGGCTCTGGCTGCATGACTTTGGAGTTTGGTAGCCTGCAGGCAGGAACAGACAAACAGGCTTATTAGAAAACGTATATCAAAACGAAACAAGGGCAGGGGTGAGGACAGCTCAAAAATCCCATGGCCTTTTACCAGTTTGTACAGTGAGAGGGAGGCTAAAAGCCCCACTGGTTAAATAAACTTTACCCTTTTGACAACATGTTGGGTTTCTGGGTTCCCTTCCCCTGAGCTCAATCATAAGTCAACCAGTTTAAGGTTTGGGAAATTAACTTTTCCTAGTTTGGGTCATGCATCTGAGGGGAGCGTCCCATAATACAGGACCAGTTACCTGTCAGTGAAGAGAGTGCAGAGGAGGATAAAGGAAAAAAGCAGGCATTTTTTTAAAAAAAAAACACTAGGGTTTCAGGATGCATTTGAAATGGATACAGACTGAAGATGAAAGGCTACCCATCTAGAAAGAGGAGAGCAGGTGTCCCTGGTTCCCTTCTCTCCTAGCAGATATCTGGGGTATGTGAGGGACAGAGGGAGACAAGTCTTTCCCTCTTCCCTCCTTGTATCCCTGAGTCCTGGCGACCCTGGCAGGTGCCACCATGGGTGTTAAAACAGCTGCACTCATGAAGCAAGGAGAGCCTGGAGAGTAGAAATTACTCACTCTCACCTGTGTCTCTTTCCCACTTACTCTCAGTAGTCTTGGATTCCCTAGACCTCATTTATACCATGGATACTAATGCGGTCTTTATCCATGAAATGAGAAGCTGGGTTTAATTGGCAGGAATCAGTCACGCTCACCTGCACTGTGCCTTTTAACTTCTGTTAGCATCTGCCTCTGGATCCCCCAGATCCATTTTTTTCCCCTAGGGTTTGACCTAAAGCTTAGAATTGAGTTTGGGACAAAAGTGTGTCTCGGGAAGGCTGCATGGACTCATTATCATAAGTCAGATCCTAAGGTAAACTGTGGAACTCAGTTCTCCTCCAACAAGGAGAGAAAAGGATGCCTTGTGATACACCCAGAATAACCGGTGGCTATACTTATGCTTGCTAGGATTTGGGTGCATGATACTTGGCTTTGGTTAGCTCTCTTGGTCTTACTTTCCTGAAAGGAAGCCACTAAGTGATGGGTATACTATTTATTCATCACCTGGAAAGATTTGCAGAATAATCATTCAGAACGAGAACACACAGCCAGAATTTTACGTTATCCATCCCTCTTGTTCTTTCTGAGCTGCAGCTGGAGATTGCTGGCAGGTTCAGAGGAGCAAGCAGAGTTAGTCTAAAATGTAGGCAGAAACTTAAAACAACGAATGAGTTTAGAATTTAATGACAAATCTATGATAAGTTTTGGAACATAATTCCTCTCTCTCATCCTCATTTTTGTTAAAAAAAAATCCCCACAGGACTGAATGGTTTGCAAAATAGACTTTGGTCATACTCTTGGCCTGCTTACTTGCATAAAGTGCAGCAAGAATAATTATTTCTACATAGGCCTTTGGATTGGCTTTGATGGAACTCTGTTCCCCAAGTAATCTCAGATAAGAACTTTTAAAGCTGAGCCCAGCCGTGGGTTTGTATCCTCAAATATCTGCAAGTTGGGTGATCCTCCACTCTTAAGGTCCCGAGACAAACGTGGAGATCTTGGACCTGTTAGAAAGTCACATTATTTATTGACTGTAAGCCGGAAACCCTGTGCAGGGACTACATAGACGAGGGTATGAGACCAGGTTCTCTACTGGAAGTTTATTGGCTCTTAAAATCGAGATTGACTCCTTAAAGGGAAGCATGCCTTTCCAGTCAAAGCTTTGGTAAAATAACCACTTTTTCCAATTGTGTCCTCTTGCAAAAGAAAAGTGGATTCTTACTGCACTTATGCAAACAACTATATTGCCATAAGTTAAGAATACTCACAGAGAGTTTCCAAATTCTGGAGAAACCAGGCAGAGAGAAACATGCTCAAAAATTTTGTTCATAGGCGTATCCTGTACTCAATTATTAAAGGCTGTAAATAGTTCAAAATAAGTTTTCTTGATTCTGAAAAACGAAACAAGGGTTAGCAATATTTGGAGCAAAAGTTTAGATGGTTGCTTCGGCTTCTGAGTTCAGTCCATTCAGTTAACTCTTGTTTTGCTTGACATTTGTGATCATTTTAGCTCTTCATGAGTCCTGCACATTTTCCTTTATTCCAATATTACAATCTCCAAAACTGTCAGAAATCTGTATTTGAGAGCACCTAAGTTCTATAGCTTATTATAAACCACCTTTTGAAAAGGATTAAAACAACAAAACAATTGTTTGTGAATAGCAAAGTGTCCAGAGTAGTTATGGTTAGGAACACGATTGACAAAGAAGTTTGTTTATCTCCGTGGTTTACAATAACTTAACATAATACCTTTAATTATGATTGATAGCATATACTTATATACTAGAATTTTAGAAATTCCATATAATTTTGGAACATATATTAGCATGATTCACAAAAATATAACCTAAACAGCATTTTGGCGATCCCACGTACCTAAACACGTCAAATAATCTTGTTTACTTTTCTTTTCTGGACTCTCTAGGGGCTCTCTGAAGTACCCAAAAAGCCAGGTGTCAGGAAAAACAATTTTGGAACTGAAATTTGATTTTGCAAAGGCTGATAAACATGTACGAAATTCAAAGTACTTGATATTATGAAATATAATTTAATTACCATAAATTATTTATTTTGCCAAAATCATGACTCAGAAATCTTAAAGAAGCAAAAACCTTTTATAACCCCCTACAAATTTTGCCAAAGAGCAGTTTAGTGCCTTACGAATACTTTGCTGTGCTTTTTATTTAATGCTCAATTTACGGAAAATCCGTATAATACCTTTTTTTTAAAACTTAGTCAGTGTTCAGACGCAGAATTTCTTTTGCAAGATTAATTTCCACAATGCTTCCACCACTTGTTTGAACAATCCTTTAACCCTAGGCAAAATTGACATTTCCATGCCTTCTTATAACCTTTTACTGAAAAACACATTTTAATGCTCTTACACATCTGGCACGTAAATCTAATTCCAGTCGTCTCAATTACATATTATAATGGTAACTCCTAGCAATTGTTAACTGTAATGCAAAACCTGATAAGTTTTTTTTTTAATTTTTAATCATTTTTTATTTTTTGTGATGGAGTTTTGCTCTTGTTGACCAGGCTGGAGTGCAATGGCGTGTTCTTGGCTCACTGCAACCTCTGCCTCCAAGATTCAAACAATTCTCGTGCCTCAGCCTCCCAAGTAGCTGGGATTACAGGTGCAGACCACTATGCCAGTCTAATTTTATATTTTTAGTAGAGACAGGGTTTCATCATCAGGCTGGTCTTGAATTCCTGACCTCAGATTATCCACCCATCTCGGCCTTGCAAAGTTCTGGGATTGCAGGTGTGAGTCAATGCACCTTGCCAGTAAGTTGTTTTAATTGTATGCTTGGTGCAGCTAAGGTTTGACTTTTCCTAGCATAATTAAGGGCGTGGTTAGTTCCATATGTCCCCAGGCCTTCCCAGTTGTGAAGCTGCCAAGTCAAATTGTTCTTAAAACCCAAAAAGCGGTTTGTAACCTTAAAACACGTAGCAAATTTTGCATCTGACCTGCAATTTAGTTCACTTATTTACATTTTAATAACATTTGCTTTTTACCAATAGTCTTTAAGGCTGTTTTTATTTCTCAAAGATTAAAGTCATGTGAACTAAAACATATCACAGCTTTTATCTTCCCTTTAAAAAATATTTGATCCAAGTGCTTTTCATTCTTTAGGCCAAATTAATTAGGGCTCTTTTCACACACATCACACACAAACACACACACACATACACACACACACACCTACACAGACAGGCAGGAGAAAGCCCAGTCCCCACAAGATCCTTTTTCACAACCAAAACTTTAAGGAGAATATAAACAGTGATGATTGGGGTCGGGGGGTGGGGGCTGGCCTAGTAAAATACCTTCTAAAAGGCAAACAAAAACAAAACAGAAACAAAAACAAGAAACTTGCTTAAAAGTTACCTTCTGCCAGAGTAGAGAAAATAAAAAGGCCTGGAGAAGAACCTCTTATTCCTATGCAAGTGGTCCTCCACCAGGGAGACAAGTTTAATTGCTGTGAGTTGGAGCTGGCCTCCCTGGCCCAGGGAGGGGTAGGCTCCATGGGCACATGGCAGAAAATGCCAGCCAGCTGCTCAGGGTGCCATGGGCCATGCGTCCCAGCCCCGGCAGGGAGGGGAGGGTGCTTGGGAGCCACTGCTCGAAAGTCCATCCAAAGAAAGGAAGGAAAAGGCACCTCTCCCCACCCAGGAGCAATGAGGGTCGAGGCATGATTTCCCCTACCTTCAGAAATCTGAGGATGAAAAGGTTTAGAAGGGACTGTGAGAGGTTTGGAGTCCCCATTTTACTCACGTTATGTGCTCAAAATGTTGCAGGACCTTTCCTTAGTTCAGCTAAAGATGAGGTCCTTGTCACACAGCCACGAAAATTTAGGATTGCAGACAATTTGAAGGGTGAGTAAGGCAGGATTTTATTGGATGAAATGGAAGAAAGGGGGAAACAGAGACCCTCCACAAAGTCAGAGGAGAAACAGAAACCCTCCACAAAGCCAGAGTCACCGCTGGTGTGCTTCCTGCCTCACAGTTGGAATCCCAATTTCCACACAGGAAGAGGACGGGCCAGGCTCCGCCCTACTGCAGAGGGTGTGAACTCCTGTGGCTCCACCCCAGTGCACAATCCTCCTAGTGCACAGGCCAGTTGGAATTTTGCCAGGGAGCCCTTTCCACCTGGCTGTCTCAATGCCACATGCAAAATTAAGTCAAAAGGAATCAGAATCTTACATGTAAAACTTAACATGATAACACGTCTGAAAAAGACAGTTTATAGAAAGGTTTTATGATCTTAAGCCACAAAAAAGAATCATTAAAAAAAGACTAATTAGAGTTAGTCAAAATTTAAACATTCTAGTTTTTCTTTAAGACAGCTTTATGAAACTGGAAAGACATTCCACAGACCTGAAAAAAACGTAGAACATATACCTAGGAAGAACTTACATGTAGTAATTGTAAAGACCAATTACAACTCAATTATAATGCCTATTGATCCAATTTGTTGAATATATTAAAACATTATAGATATGGATTATAAATAAATACATGAAAAACGATGAAAATCATTAGTCCTTAGGGAAATTCAAATGAAAACCACAATGAGATACCATTACATTCCTACTAGAATGGCTTTTAATAAAATAATAGAATACAAAGTATTGAGATATCAGAATTGCTGAAACTCTCATATAATGTTAGTGATAATGCAAAATAGAGCAGCCACTTCAGTAAAGAGTTTGGAAGTTTCTCATAGTTAGATATACACTTACCACCTGTATCAGTTGTCATGCTACTAGATATTTATTTATACAAGGAAAATAAAAACATCTGGATATAAAACAGGCAAGTTGCAAGTAACCTCTGTGTGAGGCAGCAGTATGCTGACACTTCAATAATATCCAATGAAGCCTTAAACTAAACAAATAGAAGACTAGACTCAGGAGGGAGAGTGACACCAACATTGGTATTGTCCCTTCCAGTCATGTCACATCTGGAGCAGTTCACCCCATATTGTAAGATAAACATGCTGAGACATACTCAAAATGGGAGTGACAGGACACAGCTAAACCCTGTGCCACACAGAGAATGCAGAGTACCGGGTGTTTAGCCTGAAGGACAGAAGACATTGGGATATAGAATGGCTACCACATACGTAGAGTCTGCTTATTTTGTATGTGAATAAGAATAGAAATTATGGAATGTATGAGGTAAATAATTCAAGTTTAAAATAAAGTATTTTCTGAAAAAGTTACCCAGAAAAAAGGGGTTTTTTCCACTCGTGAGATACCATTTATTCAATAAATGTTTCTTACATGTTCACTATTACATAAAAATTATCATTAATTAAAGTATCATGTCACTTCACAATAAGCCCAATTCAGGCTGTTTTTGGGACAGTTGTGAGACAGGTTTCTGTGTGATCAGTAGAACACAAGTAAATAAAAACAAACACGCATTGGGCTCGAGCGTTCGCTCTCTACAGGTGCTTTCTAAATGCTCTGCATGTACTTACTCAGTTAATCCACATGCCTCTGGCACTGGTGTTTTCCTGTTCCCTTCTGCTTCTATTTTTCCAAAACCCTCCCAGTCTCTTTTTACCTGCTTTAAAAGCAATGATGTTACCTTCAGAAATCCTGAATCTAACCGTGTGCATTACTCCGGGATGTAAATACCTTTGTGCCTTAAACAAAGCAACTTTTAAAAACATTGGATTAGGTATTGAGGAAGTGAGTGGCTTAATGACTAAGCAACAAACTATTTTACAGCTCAAATGGGTTCTAATTATATGGTTTCACAATATTGAGTGAGGCCTGGTAAGTAATATTTTATTCAGGAGATTTAAGATCATGGTTCTCAGGTTATTAGCAAATGAATGCATGTGAAAGTTTTTCAAAGTAAATGGTTAAAACTGACTGAAAAGATAGTTCAAAGACAAATGCATACATAGACAGAAATGCTGAGATTAATTGCTAAGTGATGCCAAATTTGTCAATATTCACAGAGCATAAACTGTAATATTCAGAATATTTCTTCCATGAAGTAGAAATCAATCTTCACCTGATGAAATTTATTTGCATCTCTATAGACAAAAATAACTTGTATTTATAATCAATTTTTCCAACTTCAAGAGTTATAAAATTCAAAGTCAATGAAGTACAAACATCCTATAGAAGTAGATAATTCTAAAGGGTCTGCTAATTAACCAGAATTCCATTTAAAAATACCTAGTAGCAATTGTCCCATTTAAAGATTTTTTTTACTGGCAGTATTTCCCATTCTTGTGCTTGTCAAAAGCCCCAGAAATTAGACTTTTTATCACAAACCAAAATATTTTGGGTTTATTAGGTTTGATCTAATCAGTAATTGCTGTATAAGAAATTATCCAAGGCCGGGCGCGGTGGCTCAAGCCTGTAATCCCAGCACTTTGGGAGGCCGAGGCGGGTGGATCACGAGGTCAAGAGATCGAGACCATCCTGGTCAACATGGTGAAACCCCGTCTCTACTAATACAAAAAAATTAGCTGGGCATGGTGGCGCGTGCCTGTAATCCCAGCTACTCAGGAGGCTGAGGCAGGAGAATTGCCTGAACGCAGGAGGCGGAGGTTGCGGTGAGCCGAGATCGCGCCATTGCACTCCAGCCTGGGTAACGAGAGCGAAACTCGGTCTCAAAAAAAAAAAAAAAAAAAAGAAATTATCCAAATCCTTGTAGCTTCAAAAAACACACATTTATTTTGTTACAGTTTCTCTGGCTCATGGGTTTCTGTGCCTCAGGGGTTTCTGTGCCTCAGGACCCTGGGCTGGGACTCTGCAGTATGATGGTTTTGGCCAGGGCTGAAGTCATATCTGAAGGCTCTGAATGGGGAAGAATCTGATTTTATGCTGGGGTATTTGTAGTAGTTACAATTCAGTACTTCAAGGCTTGTTGGACAGAAGACTTCTACCGACCTGTTGGCTAAAGTTTGCCCACATTTCGTTGCCATGCTAAAGTGTCTGCTAAGTAAAACTAGAATTCCTTCCTTCCTCTACAACACGCACCTTCCTTCAGCAAAGCGCACATTCTAAGATAGCCAAAGAGAGAGGATCTGGCCAGCAACACAGATGTTGCTAACTCTGCAACCTAGTCATTGGAATGACAGCTCGGGAGCTTTTTCACATCCTGTGCTTAGGAGGAATTGGGAAGTTAGCCCACACAAGGGTGTGAACACCAGGAGGTAGGGATCCTTAGGGTTCATCTTACCATCTATTCACCAGAAGGTTAGATTTATACAGGGGCAGCAAGAGTGTCAATTTTGTGGAACTCTTTGAGTTTGCTTTGCAAATAAAGAGCCATGCAATACTGAGTGTCTAAAGTCACAGAATTAACTTCAGTGTGGCTATTTTCACAAGGAATCTCATAGTGGACTTTTAAAAACCTCTGTAACTTGCTATCCTCAAGGGGAATAATTAAAGCCAAGCCTCTGTCAATTATATTTAAACTGCAATTCCTATAAATTTGAATAAATTTGTCTTTCCTCATGGCACCTCCAACTTTTCTAAGTTAATTTCTTAGCCTGGAAGCAAGGACCAAGCCAGTATCCTGGGAGAATTTTCCAGCAGTAGATTGATATATAAAGTAGAATGTCATAAATGATTTAATGAGAATCATTTCCGAATATGACATTCTGAGTAAGGTTTTTGTTGTACAATTGATTTGTTCCAATTATGTCTAGATGTTAAGGAGAACAGATCTTATGAATGTATGTGAGTAATGATATATCACTATCAAAAATATGGAAACTCAGTGAGAGATTTTATATTCTGAGGTTTAATAAAAGGATTATTTCAGTTTATGAAAGCAGAATCTTATAAAAGGGTTGAATATTAAAGATAAAAGAAAAATGAATTTCTATAAAAAAGGGAAAAGGGCAGCATCAGTAATATTGAAAGTAAATAGCTATAAATAATTCTCCATATCAGCTAATTCTCTGCCATGTAATTCATTCTTGTTCCACTGAATCTAGGGTCAAGTATCTGATTTCGTAAAGAATGTTTTCTTCTTTACTAAAAAGAGTTCTGGAAATCTTGATTTGGTTTACCAGTCTCGTCCAAAATCTGCCTTGAAGTCAGCTCAGAAGCCTGTAACTTCTTTGAGTATCTATGGTTTAAAGTATATGATACACATTTTACCCAAGGCTCTGCTCTTTCTTTATTAAGTACACAGAATATGATATGTAGCCTATAAGTGCTTCACGTAAGCATCAGAAAATAGGTAAAAACTACTTAATGGCTTTATTTATTTATTTATTTATTTATTTAGAGAGGGAGTTTCACTCTGTCACCCAGGCTGGAGTGCAATGGCTTTATCTCAGCTCACCGCAACATCTGCCTCCAGGGTTCAAACGATTCTCCTATCTCAGCCTCCCAAGTAGCTGGGATTACAGATGTGCACCACCACATGTGGCTAATTGTTGTGCATGTAGTAGAAACGGGGTTTCACCATGTTGGCCAGGAGGGTCTTGAACTCCTAATCTCAGGTGATCCATCTGCCTTGATTTCTCAAAGTGCTGGGACTACAGGTGTGAGCCACCTTGCCCAGCCCTTAATGGCTATTTTTACATATTTCTGTGACCAGCACAACTCAAATAGGGTAAAGTAAAATTATCTGCTGGGTGACCACATGTAACTATTTCATAAGAGTTTTTAGCTCTCTTGGGGTAAGAACATGCTACAGAACACTTTTAAATTTTCAGGGCCTTCTCATAAAATATACAGTTTCTGAAATCTTCATGTTGATTACATCTTATCTAAACAAATCTAGTCTAGGGAAAGTGCAGTGTTTCTTTCAATTTAACATTTCTTTACATGTATCTCTTGGAGTAAAATAACTAAGTAAAAATTATAAAATCCATGAAACAAGCTTAAATGCCTCTAGTATTGTTTTTTCTAACATGAAAGAACAAAACTTAGTGTTTTTCTAAGATCTTTGGAATTCTCAAAGATATTTTTTAGCGTTAGAGATATTTTAGTTTTGACTAAATTTAGTATTCTATTTTGAAAAGGCAAAAATCAAGAGTTGTCAGAGGAGATTTGGACATTCAAAAAGATAGGGTCATGTGTGTCTGAGAAACAACACTTGGTTACGTATTTATCAAAGTGACAATAACATAGTTTAAAATAAGCATACCAAGAAAGCAACACAATTGAAAATATCTTTTGCCATCAAGAACATGACAAAGTCAGCAAAAAGAAGATACAATTTTGGGGGTGAGATATGGAGTGTCCGATATGTGGGCAGTTTCTACAGAAGGTATTATCCCTAGTTAAAATCAAACTACGTACTCTGTTACCAATATATCATTTTAGCAGAGAGAATACTAAATGCTAGCTTTTCATTATTATATTTAGGAGTGAAAGACCAAGGAGCTTTCTTTTAAAATTATCTAGTGAATAAACACATCAAAACTGAGCAAACTCTCAAAAATATTAACACATTCCATCACTTCTTTTGAGAGCCATAGTTTGAAGTTTAAAATAAGCTGGATATATTTACTTTCTGCAAATATTCTATGGCTGTGTTTATTCAAGGTTTGTTTTGTCCTGTTTTCTTTCATTTTCTAGGCTGACTAGTCACTTTAGGACCAAACTGCATATCACTTTTCATTCATAAATAAAAAATTAACCCATCACCTTGCTCCCAGACCTAGAATGTTTTCCTTACTGCTCATAGTGTAGTACTAATCAGCTATATAAACTGTACATTTTGACTAAAATGCCTTACTTTACAGAGCAAATTGGGGGTAGGCATTAATAAATGTGTACCATCTACAAATATTGGTAGAAAAATGAGAAAGCCTCATAAATACACATAGTGATACACATTATTTGGATACTAAAATTAGCAAAAGTTAACATGTTCCTTAACTTGCCCTATAAGAGAGCCACTCTACAGCAATTAAAACTCTATCAGCTATATCAACTAAATACATTGCATCACATATCAACTAAATATGTGCTTAGAAGTCAATGTTTTAATTTCCTATTTTAGTTGGAAATTATGTGAGTATTTAAGAATTGTTCATTAATTAGCTCCATTTAACATTAGACTAAAGTTTTAAGTACTTACAGATATTGGAAAATGTGTCGAAACTGATATACTTTAAAATATAGTTACTGTTAGTATAAAATATTTGTGAGAAAAACAATTCATTTTAGTTGAACACAAATTGCATTTGCATATGCTTAAACCTTATATTATAGTAATATTTTTTCTTTTACCAGTAATTAGTATTAGATTGGCAAATTCAGATTACTCTCTACCTGAGAAAATAAATCCAAGTGAAATACAATGTAGGCTTGTACTATCTAGGACACTGATAAGCTAGAAAACCATATAGCTGACTTTTAAAATCATAAAATTATTAAAACAATCTAATTTGTCAAAGCTAATTTTGTGAACTTGAATTTTTAAAATGTGTCTGAGCTAGCAAATTCTTACATGTTTAATTTCCTCTTTTGTGGGATTTTAGGAATATTAAATTGGTATAAGCATTTATTTATCACTTCAAATACATTAGAACAGAACCCCTTTAACTTAAAAGAGTTAAAATAAAATTTATTAATACTATATAGAGACAGGAAAACATATTAACTTCACACAATTTCTCACATATAGGCACATAGAAACAGAAAGTATGCAGCTTTAGTTCCAGAATTTCAACTAAGGATCAAAAATAAACTAAGAAAGAAAAATGCCAACAAAAATTACCAGTGCTGATGTCAAAGAGATGTCCTTTCCACTGGCTCAAAATTGTTATTGATTTGAGCTCAAAATAACTGATACACAAACAACAACAAAAATACGAAGAAAGCAGATTCTCTGCTCTCTCTTACTCAGGAGAACGGATTTCATTCATTCATTTTCAGATATCTCAAAGGGTCAGAGAATAAAACCAAATTCCCAGTTATCATTGCTACAAAAACAAACAAATAAATACAAAAACAAATTCCTGTTCATGTACAAACCAGAAACAAGGACACAAAGACAGAGGAACGAGTGAACTTGTGAATCTAACAGACACATGGACCGTATGTCCAAGCATCCTCCATAGAGAATTTTTTGTGAGCATTTCTGTTTTTTAAGATTACTCTGCTTGTTTCAAGACTTCTCAATACATTATTCTTCACCCTTTTCATCCCCAAACAGTCTTCAAAATGCAGTTAGAGCAATTAAAAAACATGAAGATCTGAATGCAAGTCCTTCTCTCTAGTTTTCCTCATGCTCTCGGCGTGAAGACTACCTGATCCACCTCCCTAACTCAGCAACCAGCAACCTCTTGCAGCACTCCACTTTTCTCTCCCTCCTCCTTAATTCCAGTTTATACTATCAGAGTTAACTTTCTGTGTCAACTCGAATGGATTGTGGGGTGCTCAGATACCTGGCTAATAAAAGTAGAGTTGTATTAGGTTTCTGATATATATACAACCCTAATGCAAAAGTTAGTATTAGAGTTCTCCAGAGAAATAGAAGTAATAGGATATATATGAGAATAATACATATGATATATGTATAGGATATATATCCTATTACTCTCTATATAAGATATATGTCATATATACACACATATATATATAAGATATATATCATATATACACACACACACACATATATGTATCTCCTATATACTCTTCTGCCTATCTATCTATTTATCTATCTAGGCATCCGTTCATCTATCTATCATCTCATCAGTTTAGGTAATTAAGGTCAAGTATCATCAGCTTAGGCAATTCTTAAGAACAGCTTCCTCTATTTTACCTTTTTAACACACTTAATATTTACCTACAGAGCACTTTTCAATGTCATTACAAATTTATGTGTGGGATTATTTGATTCACTAAGTCTCCTGCTACCCTGTCGGTCCCATCAGTGAGGGTCATATACATTCGTTTACTATATTATTCCAGAACCTACTTTGTGGACTGGAATACAATGATCTTTCAACATTTTATAAACTGAAACAAATAAATATTTTATCAGACACAATCTACATAGGAGAGGAAATAGGAGAGAGGAAATGTTTGAAGTACAAAGTAAGATTTTTCCAAATTTTATGGCTTACAGCTACTTCTGTGGCAGAAATCTGATCCAAAGAGGCAGTGCAAATGGTGCCGAAAGCGCACAAGAATGGGTGTCACAAACCTGGCTACTATGGTGGTTTAAGATTGTGATCAGTTACCACCCGTCCCTTGATTTTCTAATTTGTATAATCATGATTAGATTGGATCTGTATATCTTCAGGTTCCACAGTTCAGTAAAATAAGGGGCATCCGCTTTTAAACTCTTTTTTCACAATTGTATAGCATGTAAAAACGATGGGACAATGACAATGTGTAGTGGGTGGGATTGGAGAAGGCCTAGAAACTTGTAGCCGATCAGGAGACATAAACTAGACAGAAAAAGCAACAGCAGAAGTAATACAGAGGAAATAGGAAAGGTTTTGAAGACGCGATAACGTTTTTTCATTTAAAGAAAAGATAATTGAAACCAGGTAAGATAGGGCAAGGATTAGGCAAATTGTCCAAAATGGATTTTGTAACTGTAAACAAAGGCAAACAACAAAGAACCAAAAACAATATAAAATATTTCAAAATAGTTACGAATAAGATAGCAGTACCTGGGAAGTGATTTATTTTTCCTTTGTTCTGGTGGGATATTTTAGAGCTAAGATAGTAGATTATAGAATCACATTTCGACATTGCTGTCTAAAAAGATCCAAATCTATATACACAAACACAGATGCAGTGGTCTATCTGTTCTTGTACTTTTTGTCTGAAGTTAAGTCAGATGTCTTCCCTTGGGCCAGAACAGTGTATCACCAATTAATTATTATAGACAGCCTCCAACGAAAAGATATGGTTTCTCAGGGGACTGAGTGGCAATTATACCTGTACTGTAACTTCAAATTCCTCTCTGCAGTGTAATCTCCTACAATTTCACATTAGATAGGATATACTAATGACTTAATATTAGATTTAATACATTTGCAAGTCATTTTCGGCCTAGCCTTAAACACAATTGTGAAGCCATTCCAATTAATCCATTGTTGCATTTGACCCTGAAGGAAGCGCTCTTCTTTTCTGTCAATACCTTCTCTTCTTCTATATGAAAAGGAAGCGGTTATTTTGAAGATCAAGAACTTTCAAGGGTGGGAACAATCTTATTGGTATCTAGGGAGAATTGTTCAATATTTTTGCAGAAACTGGGTCACTGCTGTCCTCTTTAGTGGATGTCAAAGAAAGTAATAAGCTAAAATGTTTGACATTACCCTGTCTGATTGAAGGGGACACAGCCAGTTGATGGCTGAAGGTTCTCTGTCCCCTCCAGCTTCATGATTCTGTGAAATTGTTAATCAAAGAGTGGGTGTTCTGTGTGAACCTGAGAGTGATGGACCCTTATGTTTGTGTGTGTGTGAATGTATGTAGGAGTGTGTAGATATTTGTGTGTGTGCTTGTTTGTATGTTGCTTTCTCCCTTTTGCAAAAGAGTTATGTGAGACTTTTGTAATTTAGTCCCATAGGAGTGCTTTTGCATTTGTCAGCTAAGAACCAGGAAATAATTGCCTGGCGTGGTGGCTCAGGCCTATAATCCCAGCACTTTGGGAGGCTGAAGCAGATGTATGACTTGAAGTCTGGCATTTGAGACCAGCCTGGCCAACATGGTGAAACCCCGTCTCTACTAAAAATACAAAAATTAGCTGGGTGTGGTGGTGCCTGCCTGTAATCCCAGCTACTCGGGAGGCTGAGATAGGAGAATTGCTTGAACCTGGTTGAACTCGGAAGGTAGAGATTCCAGGGAGCCGAGATCACACCATTGCACTCAAGGCAGACTCCTGTCACCTTCCCTTTAAGATAACTTGTCATGCAAATTACTCCCACTATTTGTCCAGGCTCTTCATAAAAGCGTAGAAGATAGAAATAGATTCAGTTCTGGGTTTCTCTGTTTTGTTGCATTATCCTATGTGTCTATTGTTATACACAAATCATGCTGTTTTGGTAACCCTAGCCTTGTAATATAATTTCAAGTCAGGTAGTGTGATGCCTCCAGATTTGTTATTTTTACTCAAGATTGCTTTGGCTTTTCTGGCTCTTTTTGGTTTTATACAAATTTTAAAGGTTTTTTTTTTCTATTTCTGCAAAAGATGATATTGATAATTTGATGGAGACTGTGTGGACTCTGTACATTGCTTTCAGCAGTATGGTCATTTTAACTATATTACCTCTGTCGATTTATGAGCATGAGATATGTTTCTATTTGTTTGCCTCCTCTCCTATTTCTTTCATCAGTGTTTTGGAGTTTTTCTTATAGAGATCTTTTATTTCCACTATGGAAAACCTATATGGAATTTTTTCAGAAAACTACAAACAGAACTATCATTAAATCCAGAAATCACACTACCAGGTATTTATACAAATGAAAAGATAGAAATATATCAAAAGGATACCTGCACCCAAATGTTTATTTCAACACTATTCACAATAGAAAAAATATGAAATAAACATAAGGGTCCATCAATGGACGATGGTCTACATACACAATTAAGTACTATTTGGCCATAAAAACAAATAAAATTATGTCATTTGCAGCAACACAGGTGGAACTGGAGATCATTATGTTAAGTGAAATAACTCAGGCACAGAAAGACAAGTATGTGTCTTCTCACTCATATGTGAGAGTTAAAAATGTTAACCTCGTGGAGACAGAGAATAGAATGATAGATACCAGAAGCTGGGAAGGATGTGAAGAGGGGGAATGAAAATAGGTTGGTTAATGGGTACAAACATACGGTAGACAGATGAAGTACATTAAATTGTTCAACAGCAAAGTCGGGTCATTCCATTTAGCAACCATACATTGCATATTTCAAAGGAGTTAGAAAAGAGGACTTGAAATGTTACCAGCAACACTCAGAAATAATAAATACTCAAGGGGATAGACACTAGAAATATCGTGACTTGATTATTTTCATTCTATGCATGTAACTATTCTCACATATAATCCATAAATATGTAAAATATTATTCATCAATAAAATAAAAAAAATTAAAAGTAAATATAAGCAAAAATCCTTAGTCTTCACAAAGCTTCAACAACCCATTGTCTTCATTTCCGTAAATGAATCAAATTAAAAATCTTTATGCATTAAATAACATTATTAAGAAAGAGAAAATAATCTACAAAATTGAGAAAAACCTTTGCAAATCATACAGCTAATAAAAGTCTAGTATACAAAATATATAAAGAATTATTGCAAGTCAAAAACAAAAAACAAGCAACATAATTTTTTAAATGGAAAATTATTTGAATAGACATTCTTCAAGAAAAATGAATAAATGGTTCAAGCATAGGAAAAGATTCTTAGCCATTAGATTAGTGCAAATCAAAATAACAATCACTTCACATCCAATGGGATAGTTACATTTTTTTAAAAAAAGGAAAAATAACTAGCATTGGCAAGAATGTAGATAAATTGGAAATTTTGTTCACCATTGCTGGGAATATAAATTGATTCATCAGTTTCAGAAAACATTCTTGCACTTTCTCAAAAAGCAATTTAGAGAGTTACCATATGACTCAGGAATTCTGCTCCTAGCTATATGCCTAAATTAATTGAAATCAGTTATTCAATTAAAACGGTACACAAATGTTTATGGTAGTACTATTTAGTAGTCAAAAGGTAGAAACAACACACATGTTCATCAGTGGTCAAAAGGATAAACATGTGATTTACAGAGACAATGGAATAATATTCACCTATGAAAAGGAATGAAATATTGATATATGTTACAGCATGGATGCACTTCAAAAAATCATGTTATGTGAGAGAAGCCAGACACAAAAGACTACATATGGTATGATTCCACTTACATGAAATATTCAGAATAGGTAAATCCATAGAGACAGAAAGCGGATTGATGGTTGTCAGTAGATAGAGGAAGGGGAGGAAGAGGTGGTGACTGCTTGATAGGTATTTTTCTTGGGTGTTAAAAATGTTTTGAAGCTTAGTAAAAGTGGCAGTTGTATAACACTGTGAATGTACCAAATGCCACCAAATTTTGTTCTTCAAGTTTTTTTTTTTTTAGACGGGGTCTCGCTCTGTCGCTCAGGCTGGAGTGCATTGGCCTGATCTTGGCTCACTGCAACCTCCGTCTCCTAGGTTCAAGCGATTCTCCTGCCTCAGCCTCCCAAATAGCTGGGACTACAGGCGCATGTCACCATGCCTGGCTAATTTTTTGTATTTTCAGTAGAGACAGGGTTTCACCATGTTAGCCAGGATGATCTAGATCCCCTGACCTTGTGATCTGCCCGCCTCGGCCTCCCAAAGTGCTGGGATTACAGACGTGAACCACTGTGCCTGGCCTAAAATGGTTAATTTATGTTATGTGAATTTCACCTCAATTTAAAAAAATATAATTTTTCTGCTGTTTGCTAGTATTTAAGCATGTACCCTACACTTTGCTTCCATCACTGAGTAACCATGACCAGGTGAGATGTCAAAGAAGACTGGTGAGGAAAGCCCAGGCCCTGGAGGATGCAGCTGAGCTGTGAATCACCAGCAATGAACATCCCTACCTCTGGATTCCTGTTTTCAGTCAATAGACACCTGCCACTTAGGCCATCCACCCTCACAATCCACCATGCTACTTTTGCTTTTCTGTTTTCTACTGATTTCTCCCAGTTATTGGGAAAATGAAAATAAATAAGCCAACTCCCTCTTTCCTCTAAGATGAGTCCGGCCTTTTCTTCAGACTGAACTGACTGATGTAGGAAGAAGGGTTTTGAGCCTTTCCCTTCCTCCAAACGTGGTGTCTGTCTAGGTCAATGGTTCTCAAGCTTTAGCATGTATCAGGTTTACCTCAAGGGCTCTTTAAAGCACAGGCTTATGGGTCTCAACCCGAGTTTCTGATTCAGTAGAATGCAGGGCAGATGAGCCCCCATTGAGGCTTAGCCCGGGAAGTTTCTCAGCTTTGCCCAGTAAAGAATTCAAGGATGAGGCAGTGGTGTTAGACAGTGGCTTTAACTGAAGCAGAGCGCACAGCGGCAGCAGAGGTCCTGTTTCTAGTGAAGCAGGGCTGCCCGTAGGCAGTGTGCCCAGAGAAGTAGCCCTGGGTCAGTTCTGCAGTCATATTCATGCCACTTTTAATTACTTGCAAATTGGGGGCTGATGATTCAGAAACTTCTAGAAAAGGAGTGGTGACTTCCAGGTGTTGCCATGGCGGTGGTAAACTGACACGGCACTGGTGGGTGTTTCTCATGGAGAGGTGCTTTTTCTGCCTCTTCCCTGTTTCAGCCAGTCTTCAGCCTGGTCCAGAGCTGAGTTCCACCTCCCACCTCAAGCAGATCTAGGTGGGGCTCAGTCATTTGCAGCCCTAACAAACGTTCACATGCTGCCGATGTTGCTGGTCTGGGAACCACATTTTTTTTTTTTTTTTTTTTTGAGACGGAGTTTCGCTCTTGATACCCAGGCTGGAGCGCAATGGCGCGATCTCGGCTCACCGCAATCTCCGCCTCCTGGGTTCAGGCAATTCTCCTGCCTCAGCCTCCTGAGTAGCTGGGATTACAGGCACGCGCCACCGTGCCCAGCTAGTTTTTTGTATTAGTAGAGACGGGGTTTCACCATGTTGACCAGGATGGTCTCGATCTCTTGACCTCGTGATCCACCCGCCTCGGCCTCCCAAAGTGCTGGGATTACAGGCTTGAGCCACCGCGCCCGGCCTGGGAACCACATTTTTAAACCACTGGTTTAGGTCCCTATGAAAACAGCTCCCCCAGATGCACTACTCAAGGTAACATTAGAATAGTGCTAAGCAGAGCAGGATTATCACCTCCCTCGGCCATGTCATAAAATGCGGAACTCTCTGTCAACCGAACTCTGAAACCTATGTTCTCTCCCTGTTCTGTGGAATGGTAAACCACACTTGTGGAGGGTTGTACGCCGGCACTGTAATAAAGCACTTTATCCGAGTTCTCTTTTAATCCTCACAACCATCTTTGGAATGGACAAATATGTCTTTCTGGAGAGGTTGAGTTTCAGAGGAGGAAAAACTGTCCAAAGTTACCCATCAGGTAAATAAGTGAGGGACTCAGCATTTGAGCTTAAGTTATAAAACTCTAAAATTAAGACATGTCTGTTAATCGGCTGCCATTGTGGATCAGAGACAAATTTACCTAATATTGCCACATCCGTTTTTTTTTCTGTTTCTTGTCCACAGTGTCCTCCACACTGACTTTTGTCAAATGTCCCAGGTTTTCCGAGCCTCCCAAATCTCCTTAATACATTATGATGTAATTCTGCCATTTTAATCGTTGCTTTTGTTTGCTTTTAGATTGTTTATTCTGCTTCTTGTTCCAGTATTATTATTCTTTCCAGCATTTCTGTGGTTCCTTGAATATTTTTAGAATCCCATCTTGATTTACCTATAGTGTCTTTGAGTATATTGTTTCGCATAGTTTTCTTAGTTGTTTTGAGTAACACAGCGTACACGTGTAAGTTACCACAGTCTGCTAGTATTTATATTTTACTGGCTCAGGTGAGGTTTAGAAATCTTATATGCACTTGGGTCCCTTTATCCTCTCCACTTTTAAATATAATTGTTTTAAATATTTTCTCTATATACATTGAGAACCTCATCAGATGATGTAATAATTTTTCTTCCAACCATTGAATATGATTAAAGAAATGAATGAGAACATTCCTTCTCTGTTTGTATTCATTCTAATACCTTTTTTTTTTTTTTGAGGCAAGATATCACTCTGTCACCAGGATGAAATGCAGGAGCATGATTATGTCTCACTGCAACCTAGACCATCCTGGCTCAAGTGGTCTTCCCACCTTAGCCTCCTGAGTAGCTGGGACCACCGGCATGCACCACTACACCTGTGTTTTATTTACAGAGGCAGGGTCTCCCTGTGTGGCCCAGGCTGGTCTCAAACTCCTGGACTCAAGCAACCCTCCTACCTTGGTTACCCAAAGTGCTAGGATTCAGGCATGAGCCACCATGCCTGGCCCTCATTCCAATATAGACATTTTTTTTCTTCTGAAGTTTTAGGCATCTTTATTGTCAGTTCCTTTAGGTTTAATAAACTTCCTTTGGCCTTCTTTAACATAGGTCTGCTAGTGACACATTTATTTAAATTTTTTTTTTATCTGAGAATGCCTTTTTTCCATTTCAGTCTTGTAGGATATATTTTTTTTCAGGTATAGAATTAGTGCTTCGTAGTTCTCTTCTTACAAAAATTCACAAGTGCGCCGTTTCCTCCTGGCCTCCCTGGTTTTAGATGAGAAATCCGCTGTCATTGAAATTGGTGATTCCCTGTGTGTGATACATTGATTCCTTCAGGATGTTTTCAAGGCTATTTATTTATTTAGTTTTCAGAAATGAATTATGATATGACTTGTTGAAGATTTGAGTTTTTCTAGTTGGTATTCTTGCACTTATAAGTTTGTTTCTTTGACTAAATTTGAAACATTTTCTGCCATTATTTCTTCAAAGACTTTTTCTGTCTTTCTCTCCTTCTGAGTTTTTGACGAAATGAATATTAGCTCGTGTGTTATTGTCCCACCTGCCTCTGGAATTGTTCATCTGCTTTTCAGCCTACTTCATCTTTGTTCAGATTAGGTAAGTTACCTTGATCTCTCACTAAGTTCATTGATTCTATCCTCTGTCTGCACGTTGCTGTTGAGCTCATTCTGTGAGATTTTTATAGCAGTTATATTTTTCAGTTCTATAATTTCCATTTGGTTCTGTTTTATGATTTGTTTCTTTGCAGAGATATTTTTATTTTTTAAAATTGTTTCAATGGAATTTGTAGTTGTTTGAAGCACCATTATGATGAATGTTTTAAAATCTTTGCTGAATAATTCTAATATCTGCATTATCTTGATGCTGATATCTGTTAATTGTCAATTTTCACTCCAGTTGTGATGTTCATGGTTCTTAGTATAATGAATGCATTTCAAATATATCCTGGAAATTTTGGATAGTATATTTTATCAGACTCTGGATTCTACTTAATTTTCTTTCTTAACAAGCTCCCTGCCTGTTGAGCTGTAGGTAGAGGCCCAGGTGTGTGTTTTTGCCGTTTCTCACTGGGCTCTAAAGGCACCACCCCAGCATATGTGTGGCACTGACTCAGGCTGCCTCCATCGTGGATGAAGTGGACTTTCAGCGTGGCCCGTGGCCCCACTGACACTTCTCCTTTGAAAGCGGTGTACTGACTAACACAACCTCCTTACTTCTGAGTGAAACTGCACACAAGCTCAGCCCCGCATGAGACGCTCTGACACTAGGGAAGGAGTGGGGAAAAGCAAAGTGCCAACCAGCCCTACCCCAATCACCTCATTCTACCTCGTTGGTGCTGGTTGAGTGGGGGCTCAGCTCCCCATCATCTCTCCTAATGCTTGTTGGGGATGCAACCATGGAATTCTGATGATTCCTGCTTCACACTGGCTTGTCCTGTCATCCCTGGGTGGAAGTGGAGGCTGAGCTCAGAGTTGGACCCTGATGACACTATCTTATTGTGGGAATCTGAGCACCGCCTGCTTCCATGTCTGCTATTGAACATTAGCTGGCCACTCAGCCACCTGCATCACTCAGCGAAGCGCTTAGCTTGCTGGCTACTTCCGTTGGGTAGCATGGTGGTATGGGAGTCCAGCCTCCTCCTCACCCCGCTGAAAAGTCAAGGGCAGAGGTTATGCCTTTTCTGTTGGTGTTTGGCTGAAGTAGGGAGGTATTGCTAATATGTTTTTCTGTTTGTAGGTTGCCCTATTCCTTGTCCTTTAGCTAGAAAATCACACTTTTCCAGGAGTCGTATATGTTTGCCTCTGCTGGTCCTTTTGTGTTTGAGGCTTCTGTCGTGTTCTGACTGGAATACGTGGGAGGTGTTAAGGAAATCCACTCCCTGCCACTCCTCACATCCTCAGGCACCTCAGTAATTCTTCTCTTCTTTCATAGTCTCCTGTGATTGTTGTATTTCATTCAGGGATTTTTAGTTGTAAGAAGGAGAAACTGGGAGGAAAGGAATTATTCTTTTCTTTTTCTTTTTTGACAGAGTCTCGCTCTGTAGCTTCGGCTAGAGGGCAGTGGCGTGATTTTGGCTCATTGCAACCCCTGTCTCCTAGGTTGAAGTGATTCTCCTGCCTCAGCCTCCTGAGTAGCCGGGATTGCAGGCGCCCACCACCACACCTGGCTAATTTTTGTATTTTTATTAGAGATGGGGTTTTGCCATGTTGGCCAGGCTGTTCCTGAACCCCTGACCTCAGGTGATCCACCCACCTCAGCCTCTCAAAGTGCTAGGATTACAGGCATGAGCCACCGCGCCTGGCTGGGATTATTCTAATCTTGCTGAAATGTTTCAACATACTTTTGAAATAAAAGTGTGTTACAATCTTGCAAATTAAGTGCAAGTTTCAATAAGAAAAGTTTAGAATCAACAAGAGAGTAAATAATTTAATAAAAATGAATTTATGAAATAGCATGGGCTATTGTAAACAATTCATCAAGCATCGTGAATATATTTGCTTTGAAAGCAATGATGAGGTCTCTTCAAAAGCTGACAAGCCCCACATCTGTGCTTTGTTGTTTTTGTTCATTTACTCGAAATCTTGTCTTTGAGCCAAATCTTTAACTATATCTCCTTTTGAGGCTGAGCGGCTGTCAAGCTGAGAAGATACAAGAGTGTCTGATAACGGATAAAGGAAAACAAAAACAAAACACACAGACAGACACACACACACACACACACACACAAAGATTGAAGGCTTTCAGTACAGTAAGAGCTCTCTTCTCTTGAGAGAATTCCTAATGACTTCTGGGAAGCTACGAAGGGTCACGAAATTGTCTATTTGGGAATCTCCAAGGTTTACTGGACGACGTGTAGCTGCTGAAAGAGAAGACGTCTGGCATGTTTCAGAACTAGCAGCACACATATTGCTAGGGATCCTTAGTCACTGCCTTGGTTTACCGTGTTGGATGACAGCCCTGAAATTAAACTAATTCAGAAACAGGAGAGTACAGTTCTCATATACTGAAAGGCAGATATTACCTTAAGTTATTTTGGAATAGGAAATAAATAGACTATAAAAGTCAGAGGTCCAATGCAATGGCAGCTCCTTTCCCAGCTCTGATGGGAGTGACTGATGTAGGAATTGTCCTTGGTGGAAGTCAACCACTGGGGAGCAATCCGCAGAAGAAATGTTTCCCAGACAGCATCCACAAACACCACCTTGCTAGGGTGCGTCAAGTAAATTTAGGAATTGAACTATTGGCTACGTGAGCCCTGAATATACAGTACAGGTGAGAGGGGGTGTGCATAGGTGAATGGAACCCTACCCAACCCATAACTTTACCTGGAATACCACATTTCTATGAATAGGTGGAGTGTTCTGTGTATGTATGTGTGTGGGTTTGTATAAGATATATATCATTCCCTCTATATTGAATAGATATTTATTGCATATTGCATATGTGCAACTTGCTTTGTGAGTAGAGAAGAAGAATAACGCTGTGTTACACATGGCCCTTGCTCTAAAGTCATTTTCAATTTGGGGGTATGTGCATGGATAGGGGATGGAATATATACAAGGCACGGAAAAAGTTATCTATAGGGTCAAAATGATCGTATCAGTGGTACCACAGGCTTCATGTAGTGTTTGGACCACATGATTATTATAGGCAGAGTTCTAAAGATGCCACCCTTACAACACCCCTGTCCTCTGTTATTCAATTAAACATGAAGCCAGGTACTGCCATGAAGGGACTTTGCAGATGCAATTAAGTTACCAATTATCTGATTTTAAGATGAAGTACTTATACCTGTGGCTTGGTCCAGTGTAATCACATGAGCTCTCAAAACCAAGAAACAGTCACAAGCAGAAGGAAGGGGAGGTGGGAGCGAGAGGGAGGCCAAAGAAACCCACAGCATAAAAAGAACCCAGTCCCCCACTGCTGGCTTGGTAGAAAGCCATGAATGAGGAATGTGGGAAGTGTCTCCAGATTAAGAATGGTGGCCAGCCAACACTCAGCAAAGAATTAAGAACCTCAATCTCGCAAGCAGAATTTGCAGTGGAACCAAATCCTCCCAACAAATGAAATGAGACACAAAAAGATGCACCCTCAGCACCTCCAGAAAGGAACATCACGCTCTTAACACCATCATCCTGGCCCTTTGAAACTCTAAACAGAGAACTAGCTGAGCCAGTTTGTACCCGAACTTCTGCCCTGTAGAACTCTGAAAAAATAAGTTTATTTTAAATTGTTAAATTTGTAGTAATTTGCCACGACAACAATAGACACTAATACAACAGCCTGCCCAGCATTGTTTTTGAGAATTACAAACCATTTTCTATTAATAATTACTTGTTCCTCCTGCCTCTCCCTGAGCTGCGCAGGTAGAAAGTAGCTCTATTGAAAATAACACTTGCAATTTCATGTCTGGCTTTGAGGTCTTTGACAGAGAAAACACATACTTCTCTCTATTTACAGAATCTTGATTCATGCTGAGTATTTTTCTCGATCAGTGGTAATACATATTTCTCCTGATCCATTTTTGGTATAAAACTACCAGTCATTTGAGAAGCCTTTTGCTTCCTAAAATGAATTTCACAAATGTTGCAGAGACTATTTTTGTCTGACTGTCTGACGTGGTCATTGATAATCTTTAAGAATACCTACACGATGAGTCTTGTGGGAGAAAACTTCTGACTGTGGAAAGGAGCTGAAATAGCAGAAGCCTCTTTTCCTGGCCCCTCTTCTTTGCTAATCGGTAAAAATGGAGGCAGATCCTCTCTCTGGCTGCATTGCAGTGTGTGGCAGACGGGAGGTGTGTTGCTCACATCTGCTACAAGACTGCACCTCAGCAACAGGTGTGTCTGGGTGGGGAGCCTCCAGCTGCAGCTGCCCCCAGGTTGCCCAAGCCTCCCAGGAGAGGACGGTGTTACCTTGGGCAGTTCCAGCCAATGACTGAGCACAGTGGAACATGAGAGTCTGGTTATTTGTGCGTTAACAGGGGATTCTCTATGATCAGTCTTCGGACTGCAGCTTCTCATGGGGCTGGCCAAGGCTTTTCCCGAGTTTCACCACAGTCTGAGGCTCTTCCTATCCAACTCTCTCTTTACACCCTCTCCTTTCTCTAGTGGTCAGACCAACACTTAGTGCCCGAAGGCTTTCCCTGCCTAGTTCTGCTCCCATCCCCTTTGCTTTTCACAGACCTTACTGTCAATAGACCTCTTGCGCACCTGTGTCTGTTGGGCATTTGCTTTCTGAGGACCGAGCTGGTACGTGAAGTTTCCAGGGCACTATCGCAGCTACCTGCCGTGTTCAGTGCTAGCGGTGTTTGCGGTGTGGTCAGGATTTCTTGACAGCAAGAAACAGCTGTACCCTAACAGATCGTAGGGTACGATCTGTGGTTTGAATTTGGATGTTTTATCTACATCATAGCCTCTTGCTTATGAGTGGGTGACTTTTCTCTTATCCTTTTAATTATTTCATTTTTTCGATGGAAATCAGTTACCATCTATGTCTGTTACTTAGAATTAAGACTACTAACAAAGAAACCACCCTGAACACTGTTGCCAAACTTAGTCAGTAATTTTCAGTCATTTGTAAATGATAGCGTAATGGGTATAAACCTATTTTTAAATTTACTATATATGAGAGACATAAAAAATAACTGCTGTGATGTTAAAGGAAGGCCCTACGGGATCAGAGTGGCCACTAGAAATGGAATTAGCATGTCCAGGAGATGTCTGCACCCCCATGTGATATAGAATTAACCTAAGTGTCCATCAACAAATATATGTGTTTGTATATGTATACACACACACAGGCACAATGGAATATTATTTAGCCTTAAAAAGAAGAATTTTTGCCATTTGCAACAATGTGGTTGAACTTAGAGAACATTATGCTAAGTGAATTAAGCCAGATGCAGAAAGACATATACTGCATGGTCTCATTTACATGTGGAATCTGAAATAGTCAAACTCATAGAAACAGAAAGTAAAAGGGTGGTTACCAGAAGCTGAGGTGGGATGGGGGAAATGGGGAGATACTGTTTGAAGGATACTAAGGTTTAGTAACGTAGGATAAGTCAGTCCTGCAGATCTAATGTACGACATTGCAACTAAAGTTAACACTACTGTCTAGAATTCCTGAAATTTGCCAAGCAAGTAGATTTTTTTTTTAGAAGGTAGATCTTAAGTGCCCTCATCCCCCCACCCCACACCCACACACACACACGATAACTATGTGAAAGGTCATGGATCTATTGATTAGCTTAGTGATTGTTTCACAACACACACCAACTCATCAAGTTGTACACCTTAAATAAATAAAAATTTTATTTGCCAATTATACCTCAATAAAGCTGAAAAGTAGAAAAAGAGCCTTAAATAATTAAAAATGAAACACATGAGGTGAGCTTCTGGGCCATCAGTGGAGAATCAAGGGTCTCTTGATGTTGCAGTAAAGCATCCAGGAAGGGAGAAGTGCGTAGAGAGTGATTCTGAGGGAGCCAGAGTGACTCTCAGAGCCTTGACGCAGGGCCGGTTGCATGAGTGCAGTCACAGGTGGGGGGAAGGAAGCAGAGGCCAGACAACCACGGCGGCAATGGTACATCTCCACGAGGGAGAACCCTGGATTCCTGCTACTCTGTTCAGGGAGTCACCGAACATCATTACGGTTTGAACATGTGAGAAAGGTGACTTATTTCTGTATCTTAAACTGAGGTGGACATTCCACTGTATAATCCTATATGTACACACATATGTAGCTGGTATGACAATATCTTCAAATAATATTAAAAAGTCCATATAAACTCCCTTCTAAAACATTTCTCACGATGCTTTCACAGCTCTATTTTGATGGTGGTGTTTTAGTTCTGACCTTCTATTACTCACAGAAACTTCCAAAGGGATGTGACACTAATTATAAAAATTCACAATTGCCTAAATGTGTTGAATCACTGCCTCTTTGTCTCCCTGCAAATGCACTGTGTATTGTGTACCCCGGAACTTCAGTCACTGCTGTAATTCTGCACACCGAACCTTCCACAAGCTCCCTTTCCTGGCCGTGCCTGCCTGTGTTCTTTCAAGGTAATAGCCGTGACATTCTCAATATTGTCAATCAACATGCATCACCGGCAAACTGAGAAGAATGAGGCTGCATAGGGCCTGGGGTTTGGTTAAAACTTGCCCTGGTGCCCTTCATACTGTAGCATGTGAAGTGTGTATTTTTTATGACCTTTCTCTCTGCAAGTGCTTGGGGGGAGTTACGTAATCTTCTGCTTGACTGGGTAGGAACCAGCAAAGCAGGATTCCTTGTCTCACCATGTCAACCTCTTCTGTTCAAAATTTTGAGATGGCCACTGACATATTCCTGCTTTTGTTTCAAGATTTAACCAAGGTAAAAAAGATTTAGCTGACTTCTTCCACCAAAAACATGTATCTATCAAATTTATTAGACTTTCAGGCCATTATCATTTTTATTAAAATGTGTATAAATATAAATTGCTTATGACATGCTCAGATAAATTTCAGTTGTGGAAACAAAAATGTATTCTTGACTCTTTCTTCGAAAGGACTTCCTAAAAACCTAGAAACTGACTAAAATCCTTTGAAAGCTGTGTGGCGGTAATGTCTTCAAGATGCCACCAGAGGGGGCTAATGAATTTCACATGGACCATTATGTCTCAGAAAAGTTTAAGTTTATAAACACGGAGGTTATAAAATCTGATTGCTGGATCTAATCCAGTGAACTCATTTTTTAAAATGGTGCATTGATTTTTATTAAAATGTGATTAAAGCCTTATTATTTTTGCCAAAGCCTTCCCCTTCGCTTTCTCTGCTTCTAGAAGCAAGAGGATAAAGTAAGGATGGTACATGTTGAAGGGAAAACACCCAGACATTTCAACATGTGTGCAGCCGTAAAAAAGGGTGAGTTCATGTCCTTTGCAGGGACAAGATGAAGCTGGAAATCATCACTTTCAGCAAACTGACACAAGAACAGAAAACCAAACGCTGCATGTTCTCACTCATAAGTGGGGGTTGAACAATGAGAACATGTGGACACAGGGAGGAGAAACTCACACACCGGTGCCTGTTGGGGAATGGGGAACTAGGGGAGGGATAGCATTAGGAGAAATACCTAATGTAGATGACGGGGTGATGGATGCAGCAAACCACCATGGCACGTGTCTACCTATGTAACAAACCTGCACGTTCTGCACATGTACCCCGGAACTTAAAGTATAATAATTAAAAAGAAGAAGTGCTTTCTGCTTCCACAGTCCACTCACACTCGCCTCCAGATATTGATCAGAAATAAAATGCAACATCAATTGCAAAACATAGCTTGACATCCTGTTTTCAAATCAGATTAAAAATTCATGCTTAGCTTCTAGTTTGTTGATGCATTAACTTCTTGTTATTAGGAAGAATTCTATTAGCAATTGACTTGCCTTTTTAAGTATAGGTGATTGAAAGGAGAACATGGTGGAGAGATTCTGAACTGTTTGTTTTATGTTCTTCTTTATGGGATCCTACATTTATGGCTTGGCAGATGAGGGACACCCAGGTGTGTGTATTTGTGTGTGTGTGAGAGGGGACACCTACCTCCCTAGCTTTAGGGCCTCTGTAGCATGATCTCCAGAATGTGAGCTTATTTTAGGCTTCTCAGAAGAGTTTAAGGCAATAATTATTTAAAAAATTAATTGGAGTTAATAGAGATGGTCTCATAATGGGATTATCATTTCACCTAAATTGCTTCTTTTGTTTATTTTGTCTCTTAGTCATAGTGTTACCAACCCATGGCTTACTGCTGCTCCGACCTTACTGAATACTCTCCAATTTCTGCTTCTTATGGCTACTTGTATGTTTACCAAGACTTAGTGTTGTTTCTTCAAAGTACCATTTGTAATGGCTGAGCTTATTATTTAAATTATGTAATATAATCAAATATCATCTAAGTCGATCAACTGTGAAGGCAAATCTAGAGCTTGTTGTTTTTATTCCTATAAAGACTATGTGGAATAGATGTGGAAAACTAGATATGTGTGGGGAGTAAATCGCTGTTTACATATAAGTAGAAATTTAAAAGATATAAAAAAAGTAAAAATGTTTAATTATGAATCTGAAATCAGACTGCTTCACAAGCCTTCAGATTCCTGCTCCCACTAAATACAATGAAGCTAGAAATCATAAAAGATGATGTAGGACTACGATTTACTCGTGAAAGATGAGATTAAACTTTAAGAACTAAACTCAAACTAGGAGAAGGATTCCGGCTCCATTTCAATAAATTAGCAAACAAATATAAATGTGTGCTTCATTTTCACATCTGATGTGTAACATATGTAAGTATCACTTTTTTTTATTTCCCAATATAAACTGCTTTTTTGATTAATTGATCAACTATCAAACTCTTTTCCACAAGAAGGTCTAAAACCATTGTCAATTGTATTTACTTCAAATTCTCTGAGAAGTGAATTCCAATAATTAAGGCAGACAAATGTCTCAAATAAAGCATGCATTTGTTTGAGACAACTGAAAAAATAGGTACTGACTCAACTTAACAAAAATCTACTAACAATTCTATTGTAGACAATCAGTAAATTGGTCTAAAATAAATGTGGTGCATTTGTTCTTGTGGGAACACTGGCCATCATGTTATCCAAAGGTGACATAAGTAAAGAATTCATTCTATTAATGACAGCTTTTTAAACATGCCAAAATATCAACACAACTGTAAAAATGCTTATTCTTATAGAAACCGATGTAAAGCCCTCTCCGGCCAGCCATTTGGGTCTGTGCATTGCACCAGTTATGTCTCCCTACCTTTCCCTGGCCAGCCCCAGACCTCCCCTTCTTCCTGCCACCGTTCAACTTTGCTCGGACAGCTAGTCTTCAGGGTACTCACCCCTGAGTCACAACAGTCCTGGTTGCATCGACTTTATTTAGCCTCTTTCGGCAGTCTCATCATTACCTGTATGTTTATACTTTATTTCCCCAAATTATGTTTCCATAACAGCATTTTTTTCTTGTGTATGTGAATCCTTATTTTGGACCTTTAAAACAAAGGTATTTTTAAATGTTAGTTTTAATTTACAAATCATAATTACATACATTTATAGTGCACAATGCAGCGTTTTGGTCTAGGTATATAAGGGAATGATTAAATCAAGCTAATTAATATGACCATACCTGTCATTTTTCATAGAGAGACATTTGAAATTCACTCTTAGTTATGTTTAAGGATGCAATGCATGTTTACTGACTATGTAGTCACTTTACTGTGGACTAGATCTCAAAACTTATTCTTCCTGTCATTCTGACATGTTTTATCCTTTGTCCAACTCTTCATTCCTACTCTTCCCACTGCAGCCTCCAGGCCCTGGTAACCACCATTCTACTCTCTGCTTCTGAAAGAACTATTTAGATTTCATTTCTCCATATACGTGAGATCATATGATATTTCTCTTTCCATGCCTGGCTTATTTCACTTAACATAAGAGGAAAGAGGTATTTTTAAAAGAATTCTTCCTTCTAACTTAAAAATTGGGAGAAGGCCAGGCGTGGTGGCTCACTCCTGTAATCCCAGCACTTTGGGAGGCCAAGGTGGGTGGATCACGAGATCAGGAGTTCAAGACGAGATTGGCCAACATGGTGAAACCCTGTCTCTAGTAAAAAATACAAAAATTAGCTGGCCTGATGGCTCATGCCTGTAATCCCTGCTACTTGGGAGACTGAGGTAGGAGAATTGCTTGAACCGGGACCCGGGAGGTGGAGGTTGCAGTGAGGCAAGATTGCACCACTGCACTCCAGCTTGGGTTACAGAGCGAGACTCCATCTCAAAAAAAAAAAAATGGGAGGGGGGTATCTACATTTACGTTACCTATTGAATCAATTCAGAGTGAAAAAAAAAATCGTATTTTGACAATTAGGACTCACCCAATGCAGCTGAATCACAAAAATGACATATGTACAGAGAAACGAGTATTGAACGTGTGTGCCCCTTGGATAAATTGAGAAGGAGAAGGCAGGGAGGCAGGAAGGGACGGGACTTAGATGATCTAGGCTTCATTTCTCACCATGCTGAACTCTGGCTACACTTACACGTATGCCTTGATTTCATGGTTTCTCAAAGTTAGGCAAATCAGTGTAGTGTCTACCTCACAGCCTTAATGGGTGGGGTGAATGGGATATTACCCAGCAAAACATTAGGATGGTGCTTGGCACACCATAATCACTTGCCAGATTTGATTGGTAATTACTAATTGTACATATTAGCAAGTGTTCACTTATCTGTACATGTATCTTGTGTTGACAGATGGACATATATAACTTGTTGCTATAAAGATATTGTATCTCAGTTTCAGATGAAGACAGGCTACTTCAAAACTACTAAATTGTGTATGTGTGTCTGCAACCTGTGTGTGTATGTGTGTATGTATACATATGCACGCTACAGATTGCAGACATATATGCGTGTACATGTATATATGTACATATATACACATCCATATACACACTACAGACTTCACGCACTACACAAATGCCCCCCACACATGACTTATGTACCACATTTCTGGTTAGAACATTAATCTACATACTTACCACAAAGTATTATGGGAGGTGCCTTCGTCCATTCTGGCTGTCGCAATAAAATACTGTAGATTAGGTGTCTTATAAGTAACAGAAATGTATTTCTCACACAGAAATGTGAGAGGCTTCGAAGTCCAAGATCAAGGCGCTAGGAGTCAGTGTCTGGTGAAGGCCTGTTTCATGGCTCATAGATGACAGCTTCTTGCTGTTTCTTCACATGATAGAAAGGTTGAGGGAATTCTCTGGGGTCACTTTTATAAGGGCATGAGTCTCATTCTTGAGGACTCTGCACTCATGACCTAATTACTTCTCAACAGCCAGCCTGCAAATATTATCACATTGGGGATTAGGTTTTAACATATGAGTTAATAGGAGAACAGAAACATTTAGTCCATAGTATTCCACACCTGGGCTCCCAGAACTTATGTCCTTTTCACAAGCAAAATACACCCATTCAATCTCAACAACTTCAAAATGTTAACTTGTTCCAGCATCAGCTCAAAAGTCTAAAGTCCAAAGTTTCATCTAGATGTCATCTGAATAAGATAATGGGTAAGGCTCAATGTACAATTAATTCCAAGGACAATTTCTCTCCAGCTGTGAGCCTGTGAACCAAAACAAGTCCTGTACTTTCAAAATACACTGGTGGGACCTGCTTAGGCACCTCCATTTCAAAAAGGAGAAAAAGAAAGAAAGGAGTTACAGGTTTCAAGCAAGTCCAAAACCCACAGAGCAAGCAACACTAAACCTTAACACCTATGAGTAATCTTTGACCTGATGCTCTTCTCCTTAGGCCCACTGGGGTGGAGGTCCTGCCTTCTGGACAGACTGCATGGGGTCCCACCTCCTGGACTCATGGGGTCGGGGGTCCTGCCTTCTGGAATCACTGGAATGGGGGTTCTGCCCCTGCAGCTTTGCTGAGCATGGGTTGGGCCCCATGGCTTTGGGGAGCTGCATCCTCACAGCTTGGCCTGCAGCAACTCTGTGCCTGGGCCCCACAGCGCTCCGAGGCTGCAGTATCAAGCTTATAGCCTTGTCCTTTGGAATCTTGGTGGGTGCAGCTGTGCCCCTCTAGCTCTTCTGGGGACCAGGGCCCATCAGAGTGGTCCCTGGGGTGGCTGAGGAGTGCAGCGCAGGAGTCCGGGAGAACAGCCTTCTATGTGAGGCACAGGTGGTCAGAAGATGCTAAAGTCCCACAGGCACCAACGGCCCCTCAGTTATGTTCTTCTGTTGTCTTAGACAATGCCTTAAACAATGGAAGAACTGGATGAGGGGCCGTTGGTGCCTGTGGGACTTAGCCTCTGGCTTCTGCTGAGGTGGCTGACTCATCTTATCAGATGGTCTGTTGGTCACATCCTCAACCCGAACATCCTTTATCAGTCTTTACAATACAGATAGACTGCTTCCCTTATGATTAACAATTCCATCTTTAAATGATTTCTCCCTCCTCACTTTTGCTATAAGCAGTCAAGAAGAACCAGCACACCCATTCAACACTTTGCTTAGGTATTTCCTCCATCAAGTATCTCATTTCATTCTTCATGAGTTCTACCCTCCACAAAACACTAGGACATGAACAGAATACAGCCAGGGATAGCCTCTCTCCATTGCCCAGGAACATATTCTTCATTTCCACCTCAGACTTCATCAGAGCGGCTTTTGGCATCCATATGTCTGATGGCATTCTGTTCACAGCCACTTAGGTTTTCTCTGAGAAAACTGAGGCTTTCTCTGCAACTCTCCTCTTTTCCTCTTCCGAGCCCTCACCACAGTCACCCTTAGTGGTGTGTTGGCAACAGCGTAGGCTTTTCCCACCACAGACTTCAAAACTCTTCCAGCCTCTACCCAGTTCCATGGCCACTTCCAAATTTGCAGGTATTTGTTACAACACCCTGCTTGTCAGTACCAATTCCTGTCAGTCTGTTTGGTTCACTGTAACAGAATATGACAGGCTAGGTGACTTAAGAACCACAGACAAATACTTCTCACAGTTCTGGAGGCTGGGACGGCCAAGATCAAGGTGCTGGCAGATTCAGCATCTGGTGGGGGCTGCTTCTTGGTTTGTTGATGCCTCCTTCTTGCTGCATCCTCGCATCGTAGAGGAGGAGAAGCAGCCCTCTGGGGCCTCTCTCACAAGACGTTCATTCAGTTCATAAGGCCTCTGCCCTCATGACCTAATCACATCCCCAAATACCCGCTTTCTAATATTGTCACATGAGAGATTCGATTTCACCATCTCCTGGAAAGAGACAAACATTCGACCCAAAGCAAGAGGGTAGCAGAATGACCCTGCTGCTGGTGCTTTCTGAGAGAAGAGTGAATGCGGAACCGTGGGCTTTGGACCAAGTGATTAAGTAGCTGAGTTATTCAGATTGTCTCTCTCAAAGATTTAAGTAGAGGGTTGGAGTGAGGAATAGCATACTAAGGTGTCTCATGAGAACAGTTTTTGAATCGGATGCCAGACCAAACTGGATTTACATCTTAACTTCATCTCTTTTGTGACTTTGGAGATTGACTTACCTCTTCTGAGCTTCAGTTTTATAATATATAAAATAAGAAAAAGTGATATCCCTTAACTACAGAAAAGTAAAAAAAAAAAAAAAATGAGCTGAGCATGGTGGCTTGTGCCTGTAGTCCCAGCTACTCGGGAGCTGATGTAGGAGGATTGCTTGAGCCTGGAAGGTTGAGGCTGTAGTGAGCCACGATCTTGCACTCCAGCTTGGGCAAGAGAGGACAACCCTGTTTAAAAAAAATAGGAAAGAAGAAAAATATATTTTTAAAAAGGGTTTTAACGTTTAAAAAACTTTTATTGTTCCTGTGTCCCTAGCACATAATAGGTGCTTAATAATTTGCAGGTAGTAGCTGCCTGAAATTTTACTGGAATCTGGATCAAAATGAGCTATTCAAACAACAACAACAACAACAAAAAAAACACAAACAAAACAACAACAACAACAAAAAACACCTTCTGTCTCATCCTCTTTGAAATTACCCCTAAATTTCTCAGGAGGGGTGACAAAGATATGCTATACATAAAGAACGAATTCTAACTAGTCTGCAGGGGGAAGTGAACGGAAATGCATTGGGAGATGATTGGACGAGCTCATGAATTGGCAGCAGAGGGAAAAGACAGTGACAGAACCGAGTCCTGGGAAGATCCTGACAGCTTTCCCAGTGGACTCCTCTTCATGCCTCACTTCTGAATCTCTCTGTGTGATGTTTCTCATTAAGACTGGATATTCTACACTGTGGAAAACACTACCAATAACTCCTTAGGTCTACATCTTAGAACTTCACCTACCAGAGAGACTTTACCCATCTCTCTATGTACAAAGTAATGATAATACTTTACTCATCTCTCTATGTACTAACTATGATAATAATAATAATAATAATAATAATAATAAAACTCAGGGGAAGATGTGGGTCTTGGCAATATAACATCCCTTTAAAAGCCATGTGAACTGGCAGTAGAGGTGGAAGCTCCTGGAAGAAAAAATAATGATGTTTGTCATTCTGGAAAGCAATAAAACAATACAGCTTAAGAGAGCAGAAGCAGTGACCGATAAAAGCAAAAGACTGATAATTGCACCTTAACCTCTCCACTTCACCCACCAGACACTGATAATAAAGAACAGAACTGATTTTTTCATTTCGCTACTGGAGAAGAAGACATCTGTGTGAGCCATTTAGGTAAAGGATGTAGAAATACTTCATGTATTAGAACAAAAACAGAGGAGGAAAATCATTAGTGTATATTGCAGAAAGCATTTATGATTTAGTGAGAGTTTATTTACTAGTTACCAGAAAAGAGTAAAGCCTTCTATATTTTAAAATATAATATTCCTCGCTATAGTCCTAGAATTGTTTTTCTTCAGTCTGTCGATGAGTATAGAAGAGTTCCTCCAACAATTTCCAATTAATAGCTTTAGATCTACATAGAAATCTATATTGCTCAGACCATCATGCTGAAGCAAACAGGTGGATTCAGTGAGGATCCACAATTTAAATGTAAGACTACAATGGATGCAGGATTTATGAATCGTATGTGCTAACATCCCACAAACATCCATCCACATAGCTATATGCTTCAGAAAAAACTATCAGACAAATCTACTGCACTTCCAATCTGTGTTCCTTAAGCTGCTCCTGAATGGAGTATTCATTTTCTGAACCCATCCAATGGGAGAAAGAGAAATGGATTAGCTACAGATTTCCACATATAGAGGGACTGATGACCTACTAAGTAACTAGTGATCAAAGTGGGCAGTCAAGGTGGGAACCTCTCACCAGGGCATGGGATTGAACTTCAGAAAGAGTAATTTGCTGTGCTCATTTAACAGCAAACTCAGACATTACCCAATATCTGAGCATGCTGGAAAAAACATTAACTCACATTTGGTAGGGCACTCATTGCTTCATTACAGCTAGTAGAATCCTCACTTCTTGATAGGATTTGGCTGTGTCCCCACCCAAATCTCATCTTGAACTGTAGCTCCCTTCATTCCTTCTTGTTGTAGAAGGGAACCTGCTGGAAATAATTGAATCATGGGGGTGGTTTCCCCTATTCTGTTCTCCTGGCAGTGGATGAGTCTCAGGAGATCCAATGGTTTTATAAGGTGTTCCGCCCTTCTCTTGCTCTCACTCTCTCTTGCCTGCTGCCATGTAAGATGTGCCTTTTGCCTTCCATTGTGATTGTGAGGCCTCATCAGCCACGTGGAACTGTGAGTCCATCAAACCTCTTTTTCTTTATAAATTACCCAGTCTCGGGTATGACTTTATCAGCAGCAAGAAAATGGACTAATACATTTGTTTTTCTTAATTTTTCTCCCTTAAGCTATTCACTACAGTTGCCATCTATACAATATTAGCCAGAGATATTAGCTACGATAAACCTACCTAATGTTTGTATAAAGTTAAGGAAATGTGTACTCACATTAGTGGTTTCTTCAAGCTTTTTCAGTCAGTGAGCAAACTACTTAAACGGGAATTATTTTGTGCCTAGCCATGGGATTCAATACATAGACCTGAAAAATCAAAGCACCAAAACCAATCTGTAAAAGAGTTTGTGGTTTTCTAAGAACACGTCTGTCACCTGTGGGCAAACAGCAAGATGAGAGCTAATGTTAATAACGCCCCAGGGATAACGGAGGTGGTTTCCTTCCATCGTAAGACTTGTGCGCCACCAAAAATAACAAAATAAAATAAAAAAGGTTTCTCTTCTTTCTTCTTAAAGCAGAGGGCATAGATTTCACTGAGAGCAGACAAAACTCTTCGTGGGAGTTCGGGACAAAAAGAGCTGTTTTGTTTTTCTGTTTGTCTATTATTGCTCAGTGGGTTGAGTTTTCTAAAGATCGTTTGGAAGCATTCAGACTTCTGAAGTCTTGGGTGCTGAAAGAATTGAGTCCATAGACTCAATTGTGCTCATGCCAACCCTGCTGACCTACTGGTCAGAGGCACCAGCCACAGATCCTGGCAGCTCAATATCAGACATCGCTAGACCCAATGAGAAAAGCATCGCAGCCACCACTTCCTCAGTTCTTCTACCCCATGGACAGCCAGTACGATTTCCACTTTTGTGTGTCAACTTGGTGGGTCATAGGGATCCCAGATATGCAATAAACATTATTTTGGGTGCTTCCATGTCAGTGTTCATGGATGGTATTTATTAATTTCATTTTATATTGTATTGCATTTTTTTTGAAACAGAGTTTCATTCTGTCGCCCAGGCTGGAATGCAGTGGTGCAATCTCAGCTCACTGCAACCTCTGCTTCCTGAGTTCAAGTGATTCTCCTGTCTCAGACTCTTGAGGAGCTAGGATTACAGGCATGCACTCATGGATGATATTTACATTTAAAAGAGTAAATGGAGTAAAGCAGGCTATCCTCCCCAGTGTGGATGGGCCTCATCTAATCAGTTAAAGGCCCAGATAGAATAAAAATTTTACCCTCTGCCAAATAAAAGGGAATTTCTCTTACCTGACTGACAAAAAGCTGGTACAGCAGTTATTTTCTACTTTGTGACTGGAACTGAAACACATTGGCTCTCCTGGGTCTCCAGCTTGCCAAATGCAGAGTGGGACTTCTCAGCCTCTGTGATCATGTAAGACAATTTCTCATCAAAACCCTCTTTTCCTTTCTTCTTCTGTCTATGTCTTTCTGGTTCTGTTTCTCTGAAGAACTGTACCTAAGAGAGTGAACAAGTGATTCAAGGGACTGCTGTTCTTTTATCTTCTCTCAGTTAGTTGCTTTCTTTTAATTTTATATACATTCCCTGCTTCGATTTAAACTTGTCGACTAGTGAATGAGCCATACAGACACCCTTCTTTTCTCACAAACTGACAAAGAGACCTACTTTTTGCATTGTCTCCAGAATAATAAATTGTCATAATCAGTAGCAAGGATGTGCATAATTAGCAATAGCTAAATTATTTTGTGTCTTTCTTAAACACAGTGATTCTATTTCAAATTGTTCTGTAGAACACTGCAGTGCGAATAAATGTCCCCCAACAGCCTAAAAGGCAACAGAAAGTGATTCTAGTTCCGGTTAAGGATGGCTTTTCATTCTACTCAAATTATCTCCATGCAGATGGAGAGGATTTTAAAAAGGAATGTGGGGAAGAGATTGAGTTGGTGTGGTTACTTAACCTGTCAAACAGTTGGAGAGAGGGAGTAAGAAGAAAGTGGAGTCTGCCGAGGGAGGAGAGATCCTAAGGGGGAAAAATATAAAGGGGATGTTTAGGAGAATTTGCCCATCAGTGGATGCTATTAGGACCTTCTTCTATTTCTCTAAGTAGGCATTAGTAAAATTGAGGGTTACTGTGTGTTGCTTTTGGATTCAGACTTAATTTTCTCCTAAACATTACTTGAGAGATCTGAGAGCCACAGATAATCTTTAAATAGTGACAGAATCATTTGAACTGAAGCCTAAAGAGCATTAAAATGTAACTGCAAAACAAGATTAGTTCCATTAGCAAGAGAGGTAGAGCTGAGCATTGGTGCACCTGTATTCCTAGCTATTCCAGAGGCTGAGGTAAGAGGATTCCCTCACACCCGGGAGTTTGAGGTCACCTTAAGCAATATAACATCCATCTGCCAAAAATAAATAAATAAATTAATTAATTAATTAATTTATTTATTAGCAGAGAGAAACCTCTATTTCCTGTTGAAAGTGATAATAATTCTACCCATGTCAAAGCCAAGACCTTTGTCTTCTCCATTAAAAAAAATTCAATTATTGTTTACCACACAGTAAAAAGCAATATTCAATCCTTTTATCTATCATCCATCTTATCATCACATTAATACTAGTCTCCTTGCAATGTTGTTACCAAAACCAGGTAAGTAGTTACTTAATTTTAAATTTTCAAGTAGAGAACAAACATTGTCTTTCCAATAATTTCTTATTTTATTTTAAAAATATATTTTGTGAGCTGGCTTCTAGCAATTTAGAGATAAATGTAGAAATACATACCATCTAGATACTCACATTGTGTTAGCATTTCTTTTTTGTCCTATGAATTTTTTATCAGTTTGCAGAAAAAAGTGTGTATGTAAATAATCTTCAGAAATTTGTTTCTATATTTTATTAAAGTGCAAGATTTCAGAATTACTTTTAAAAGTTTAGAACAATTTTACAGAAGAAATACAATACCTATAAATAATCATCACCCATGAAAGCTATTGAAGCTCTCCTAGATTTAGTGAAAAGCATGTATTCGATGTTAATTCAGCCTAACAGCCTATGGTAGTATGTTGCAGAGATACAGCAAGGCAAAGCCGTTGAAGACAATCATTTAGTTCAACAGTAATTGGATGTGGGTTTTGTAATCAGGTTTCAGTGCAGATACAGATTTATGAGAAAGTCAGGGAAGCACTGATAGGTCAATGGGTATCAATTTCAAAATATACACATCATATTTAAATGATTTTTTATTTTTATTTTTTTATTTTTAAAAGATGAAATTAATTTCCTTGGAAGTTCCTATTTTTACACATTGTAAATAATTTTTCACATTATTATGATTTGAGAATTCATAGCCTGTCTCAAGTTACTCAGCCATTTTATGACTTAGGTAAGAGAAAGTTTTAACTTTTCTGTCGTAGCTTCTCTCCCCTCTCAGATTTCTCCCTTTCCCCTTTCCTCTCCTGAGGTGAAATTGATGGCAAGACTGATCGAGGAGAAGGGCATCTGACATGGTCAGGCTCTGTGTCCCCACTCAAATCTCATCTTGAATTGTAATCCTCTTAATCCCCATTGGTCAAGGGAGAGACCAGGTGGAGGTAATTCAATCATGGGGGTGGCTTTCCCAATGCTGTTCTTGTGATAGTGAGGGAATTCTCACAAGATCTAATGGTTTTATATGGATCTCTTACCCCTTTGCTTGGCACTTCTCCTTCCTGCTGCCTTGTGAAGAAGTTGCCTTGCTTCCCCCTTGCCATCTGCCATGATTGTAAGTGTCCTGAGGCTTCTCCAGCCATGCTGAACTGTGAGTCAATTATACCTTTTTCCTTTATAAATTACCCAGTCTTTAGCAGTTCTTTATAGCAAGATGAAAATGGACTAATATAGCCTCTTATTTGAATCTCTCCAGGTGCTTCAATTTGTGATCACTTGGGACAGTTAAGCAGGAGTAGCTCACATTCAGACTTGGAATTCATGATCAGCATCCACTGAGAGTCAGTTACCTCCTCCTCTATCCATCCCTGAGTACTTTGGGTGCTACCACACAGCCTCAGCTGTGGGAAATCCTCATGTTTCACCTGGGTGAACCCCACGACAGGCACACAGTGACTTAAATTTCTTCTTATCCTGATGTCCAATTGGAGTCATGATCATTAATGGATTATACAGGGTCTTAGAGACAGTGAAGCATTTGCTGGAGCAATCTAGGAGTCTTATCTTAGCTTCAATGCACAGATGCTAGACTATGGTTTGTGTAGTATTGTAAGCCACACTTTGTCATTCAATGTGCCTTGAGAGACCCAAAACCAACCAGTATTACTTTCCATGTGCTTTAAGATTCAGAGGTTAACTATTTCAGGCTCTCTCTGTCAAGCATGGCATGCTGCCAATGCTGTCTAACCAACTGTATCCATATCGTATTGGGATGGACAAGGTAAGATGGCATCCTCCCAGGGGTGCTGACAGCAACAGAGTATAGAACAGGATTCCACGTTGATGACACTTATTCCTTCCAGTGTCTACCTCTAACTCTCACCAAAGGCAAAGGGAGTGAAACAAGGACACACTTCTCTCAATGGCCCAATTCATTTCATCTCACAGTCCTTGCGGTCTTCTCCTTAATTCTAGAAGGGCTTTTTTGGTTTCTTCCTGCTGCTATAAGAGAATAGCACAGACTCAGTAACTAATCAAGAAAGGAATGCACATCTGGGGAGGGCCTCTTTGCTGTGTCTTAACATGGCAGAAAACATGACATGGTGAGGAAGCTGCACATGAGACTGAGAAAGAAAGCTGAACTCATTTTTTTTTTTGAGACTGAGCCTTGCTCTGTCACCCAGGCTGGAGTGCAGTGGTGTGATCTAGGCTCACTGCAACCCCCGCCTCCTGACTTCAAGTGCTTCTCCTGCCTCAGCCTCCCGAGTAACTGGGACTACAGGCATCCACAACCATATCCGGCTAATTTTTGTATTTTTAGAAGAGACAGGGTTTCACCATGTTGACCAGGATGATTTTGATCTCTTGACCTCACGATTCGCCCATCTCTGCCTCCCAAAGGCTGGTATTACAGGCATGAGCCACCATGCCCGGCCAGCTGAACTCATTTTAATCGTGACTCCACTCGTGAGAAAAATCACTCTTGTGATGACGTTACTTCATTCGTGAGGACAGAGCCCTCATGGCCTCATCACCTCTTGGAAGCTCCACCTCTTAATGCTGTTGTATTCGTGATTAAGTTTGCCAATATATAAGATTTTGAGGGACACACTCCACATTCAAACAATAGCAAGCAGGAAGTTATGGTTAGATTATACACATAATTATTCTGAACAATAAGTTATTAAAATTATAGCTTTAGATGTGCTCTCTGTCTCTGTCTCTCTGTACAGTTCTGATTGTCTGTCTCTTTCTTCTGTATACAATCCTCTCTACCCCTCCCAATAGAAGTATAGGCTTTGAATGGCTATCTTCACTATTACAAATTTTTAAACGTATCTTTTGAAAGTCACAGGTCGGCAGCAATAGATTCTTTACATAAGTGGCATCTACTTTCCTTTAAAACAAGGCATAACTCATCATCAGTAGGTGGAGAGAATCAAAGCAACAATATACAACGCCATTTAGAAATTCTGAAAAATAACTCAAAGAATTATTTCTGCCCCATAAAAGTTAAGGATTGAAAAGGGAATATCTTGATGGTGACATAAAACCATAGGAAAGAAATAGAAGACAAAGTCAGTTGTGTTTTCATCTTTTTACTCATTTGAGTTAGAAAAATGAGGTCAAAGTTATAAAAACTAGAAAAATATAATTAAGTTAAATTGCTCTTGATATTTGTATTAGCCAAGGTTTTCTAAATGGACAGAACTAATAGTACAGATATATATATATGAAGGGGAGTTTATTTCAAGTATTGCCTCACATGATCACATGGTAAAGTCCCACAATAGTCTGTCTACAAGCTGAAGAGCCAGGAAGCCAATCAAAGCCCAAAAACCTCAGAAGTAGGGAAGCTGACAATGCAGCCTTCAGTCTGTGACTGAGGGTCCAAGAGTCCTTGGAAAACTGCCGGTGTAAGTCCAAGAGTCCAAAAGCTGAAGAATTTGGAGTCCCATGTTCAAGGGCAGGAAGCATGCAGCATGGGAGAAAGATGGAGACCAGAAGACTCAGCTAGTCTAGTCCTTCCACATTCGTCTGCCTGTTTTTATCCTAGCTGCACTGGCAGCTGATTAGATCATGCCCACCCAGATTGAGACTGGGTCTTCGTCTACTAGTTCACTGACTCAAATGTTAATCTCCTTTGCTAACGCCCTCACAGACACACCCAGGAGCAATACTTTGCATCCTACAATCCAATCAAGTTGACACTCAATGTTAACCATCACAATATTACAAACTAGTTTTTATTTGTTCGTTTTTACTCTAGAACTAGAGTGTTTTCAAGAAGAGATGACAGAAGTTTCTCTCTCTAAAAACAGGAGGCTGAGAGAAAGAAATAAAGTAAACCCAGAATATGGATGCTTCATGGTAGTTTCAAGTTGTTCTGCTCATTCTGTCTTTGCTATGGTTTTTAGACCTTTGTAAACATGGTCTTTTGGAATTGAGTATCAGTCAGGGGAGTTAAAAAAGGAGGGAGAAAGGGTCCTCATCTGAGAGAGTGGACACTCATATGAATACTTGGCTTCACAGTCCTTTAATTTTCCTCTTTATTCCTTTTTAATTTTCTAAAATTTCGATGTTTGAATCATAGCATACTCGACAGTTTTGTAGTTCTTTGCATTTCACACTCTATACTTCATACTCTTTTAAGTATTGGGGGATGGATATTCTAAAACAAAACAGAGATGTCATCCCTTGAGGATATTATATTCTTACACATCATAGTAGTAATTAATCTGTAAATCACATAGTAATTAAGAGTCTAATACGTGCTTCAAAAAAATCAAATGTAGAGTAAGGAGGATTTGGGAAGAAGGTTGCAATTTTAAAAATTGTGGGGAAAGTCAGGCTTATGAAGTTGTGGAAACCAGAAGGAACTGACTAAATGGACATTGGAGGAGTGAGCATTTCATTCAGAGAAATAGCAGATACTGAACCTCTAGGGTGGGAATTTACCTGCAGTGCTCCATGAATTGCAAGAGTACTGTAGTGTAGGAGCAGTGGGTGAAGACTGGAGTAGCCAGCAAGGCTAGAGTCAGGTTATGGGCAGTCTAATAGTGTATTAGTCTCTTTTCATGCTGCTGATGAAGACATACCCCTGACTGGGCAATTTACAAAAGAAGAGGTTTAATTGGACTTACAGTTCCATGTGGCTGAGGAAGTCTCACAGTCATGGTGGTAGGCAAGGAGGAGCAAGTCATGCCTTGCATGGGTGGCAGTAGGCAAAGAGAGATATTGTGCAGGGGAACTCCTCCTTTTAAAATCGCCATAGCTCATGAGACTTTTTCACTATCATAAGAACATCTGACAAAGTGCTGATATCCAGAATCTAAAAAGAACTAAAACAGATTTACAAAAAAAAAAAACAACAAAAAAACAAACCCATCCTAAAGTGGGTGAAGGATATGAACAGACACTTTTCAAAAGAAGACATACATTCAGGCAACAAACATATGAACATGCTCATCATCACTGATTATTAGAGAAATGCGAATCAAAACCACATTGAGCTACGACCTCATGCCAATTAGGATGGTGATCATTAGAAAATCTGGAGACAACAGATGCTGGAGAGGATGTGGAGAAATAGGAACACTTTTACACTGTTGGTGGGAATGTAAACTAGTTCAACCATTGTGGAAGACAGTGTGGCGCTTCCTCAAGGGCCTAGAAATAGAAATACCATTTGACCCAGCAATCCCATTACTGGGTATATACCCAAAGGATTATAAATCATTCTATTATAAAGACACATGCACATGTATGTTCATAGTGGCACTGTTTACAATAGTAAAGATCTGGAACCAACCCAAATGCCCATCGATGATAGACTGGACAAGGAAAATTTGGCACATATACACCATGGAATACTATGCAGCCATAAAAAAACATGAGTTTGTGCCCTTTGTAGGGACATGGATGAATCTGGAAACCATCATTCTCAGCAAACTGACACAAGAACAGAAAATCAAACACCACATGTTCTTGCTTATAGGAGGGTGTCGAACAGTGAGAACACATGGACACAGGGAGGGGAGCATCACACACTCTGCTCTGTGTGGGGGGCAAGGGAGAGACAGCAGGGGGTGGGGAGGTCAAGGAGGGATAACATGGGGAGAAATGCCAGATGTAGGTGACAGGGGGATGGAGGCAGCAAACCACATTGCCATGTGTGTACCTATGCAACAATCCTGCATGATCTGCACATGTACCCCAGAACGTAAAGTACAATTTAAATAAACAAACAAACAAATAAATAAATACCTTTGAATTAAAAATTAAAAAAAAAAAATAAGAATAGCACCAGAACGACTTGCCACCATGATTCAATTATCTCCCACCAGGTCCCTACTATAACACGTGGGAATTCAAGATGAGATTTGGGTGGGGACACAGCTAAACCATATCAAATAGCTCCTTGTAAAGAACATGACTTTTGAATAGTTGGAGGCAGTGATGTGACATAATTCAATATTTAAAAGTATTGTTTTGACTATTATTTTAAGAATAGACAGAAGACAGTAGAGGAACAGAGATTCTAGAAGGCTTTTGCAGTAGTCTAAGCAGGAGATAATACTGGCTTGGAACAGGATGACATTGTGAGTGTAGCAAGAAATTATTGGACTCTGGATACATTTCAAAGGCAGAGCCAAAAGGAGTTTCTACTTTGAAGTAGGCAGAACAACAATGTTGTCAGAATTTTCTAACCATGTCACTGGATACAAAGTATAAGACAGCGAGAGCAATAAAAGATGTCTCCAAGGACTTTGGCTTGAGCAAATGGAAGCAAGAATTTGCCATTAATAAAGTTGAGAAAGTCAATGTAGAGCGAGTTTATTGAAACATTCAGGGGCTACGTGTGCATATATTGTACCTGGACTATCTATTAGACATCAAAGGTAATGTATCATGTTTGCAGTGAATATCATGAGTCTGGATTTTAGGAGAAGGGCTGAGGCCTAAGATACATCTGAAGAAAATGCAGACATATAGATGATATAAACCCATGGGAAGATTTGTTCACCAAGGGAGTGAGTAAGAGTAGAGGAAAGAACCCAAAACTGAATCCTTGACACTCAGTTGTAAAAGATTGGGACAAAGGAGCAGAATTCACAAAAGGTTTCCTAAGAAGTAAAATCAGTGAAGTAGAAGGAAAACCAGAAGAATGCGGTGTCCTAGAACCAAATCAAGGAAGTATACAAGGAGGAAGGAGAAAGCATCTTTGCTAAATATTGCTGATGGGTCAAGGACATGAGGAAGAAATCTTGCCCTGGAATTAGCAATGCAGGGAGTCAACAAAGACCAAAGCTATGTCCAGGATTTTTTTCTTTTTTTTTTTTTTATGTATAATGCTATGAAATTAAAAAAAAAACTTTCTTTTACATTCTCACTCTGGAAAGGATGAAATGATGGTTTATCTCTTTCATATGGTGTTAATAAGTCTAGAACTCCCTGATCATCTCTTCAGCTGAGAGACGCATCTTTTTCCTTTAGGCTGTTCTTAACCAATTTTAGATTGGTTTATTTTGATTGTGGCATAAGAGCATCCTTGATTTCTTCAGCTTATTTCTTGTCCTCTACTGAGGCAATCTGAGACTATATTCTTAATGTAGATGAATCCTTCTTAGATGTTGCCTACACTGAGAGATAAAGAACAGAAGGAGGATTAGAAGTGAATTAACCTCTCTTTAATTCATCATAATATTTTCATAATAATCACACATCTACATTCTACATTATGTTTGCTTTAATTAGTTGAGTATATCTGGACATGCCAGACAATGTGTCACATCATGGAGGAAAGAGTAACAGTGGCTGAGAGTGGTGGCTCGTGCCTGTAATCCCAGCATTTTGAGAGTCCAAGGTGGGCAGATTATCTGAGGTCAGGAGTTCAAGACCAGCCTGGCCAACATGGTGAAACTCTGTCTCTACTGAAAACACAAAAATTAGTAGGGCATATTGGTGCACATTTGTAATCCCAGCTACTCGGGAGGCTGAGGCAGGCTAATTGCTTGAGCCCAGGAGGCAGAGGTTGCAGTGAGCCAAGATGGCACCATTGCACTCCAGCCTGGGAAACGGAGTGAGACTCTGTCAAAGAATCAGAGAGTGCTATAGAAAAAGCACTGATATAAAGAGAAACTCAGTGGATGACATTAGTAGAATGTAGTAGTTGGAAATAATAATAAAATTTTTATTATTGTCCTTTTACTATAAACCTTAGGTAAATAGCTAGCCAAAGTAACTGTATTCTACTAGGATCTAACCCAAATCTTAGAGGGTTGAGATTAAACAATTCCATTGTATTCACTCATCCAAATGTCATAATATCATTTAATAAAGAAAGAATCCTGTGGATAGATACTTCCTATCTGTGTATATATCTATAACACCAATCTCTGATAATATGCTGTTTAGATAATGCAGGCATTACCATATTTCTTACTATGAATGTTTTCTGGCTTTAGTTATAAGTTATCCATGAATTCTAGAAAGAAACAGCAACAAAGAAAGATATGTTCAAAATCAAAGGGTATGGATCTAACACCCCATAATTTCTGACTCCAACTGGCCTTTGTGCTCAAGAATATCTGTCAAACTACTGCTGTTCGTGCATCTCTTAAAGTGTGAAGTATTCTTCTTTGCTTCCCAATTTGCTTTGCATGCCTTCAGCATGATATGGGTGCTTATGGATTTGCAAACAGCAGGCTGTATTGCCTTAGGAAACATTGTACTAAATGCGCACACACACACGCACAGGCACACACACAAATGTGTGTGCAGCTGCAAAGCCAAAGGGCTCTGACACTCACATGATGCCTTGTGATTTAGAGCCCACTGCAAGAGCACTGTGGAGTGACAAAGACAAGATGCTTGCACAAGGCCGATCCTCCTGTCTCTCTCGGCTTCATCTCTTAAGTTCATTCCAAGAAATGTTGATACCCAATTATCCCAGGATCTGAGGGCCAGAAGAGAAAACCTTTCTTTCCCTGAACTGAGAAGCCGCTTAAATGGCAGAATCAATTCCAAAGTAATTGCTGTTCCTCAGGTTCCCCCTCAAAGTTTACCACTGAACTTTAGGTGGACCATGTGAACTGGAGTCCAGAATCAAAACAATGCTGTGATCTTCAAGCAGCTGCAGGCTGTCTCCCTGGGAAAGCTGAGCTTCAGGTAGAAAAGCAGAATTATTTTCCGGTTTCACAGTTAATTCCAGTGTGTTTGTGTGGCACTTTGCATATTGTGTCATACTGTTGGGGTAGATGGTAAAAGATGGTGAGATAGACAGGAGAGGGTCATTTGAAATATCACCTTTATGTTTGATTCTGAGTGAAATTAAGTCTTTGTTTGCTTGACTGAGGTTTCCCAAGAATTTAAAACTAAATCAATGCTATGCCTGATTGCATGATTAAACTGCTATACGTTCACCAAAACCCATCGTCATTTTCCAGAAACTTATAAAGAGCCAATGCTCAGCCAGAATTTAAGGCAGACTTGAGAAGTTATAGAGAAAAGAAGGCAGTCAGTCACTTTCTTTTGATAATTTTCTGTGCTCCTTCCCCATCCCTGCTAAGATAGCCCTATGCTGACCCAATTTCCCCACCTCCCACGTCACACAATTGCAGAAGGCAGTGAGGAGAAAAATGGAGAGAGGAAGGGAAAAAAATCCATATTATTCCCAATAAATTTCATCTGACAAACTTCTTTAAAACTAAAACCATTTTCCTCACCCTGTGGACTGGGTCTCTTAATATACAACAGGGATAGTAAAAGCAGTCAGTAGAAAGAGGAGTAAGAGGGATAATGGAAGGAAAGGTAAAGGCTGTCCTTTCTGCTACCGTGCTACAGGATCTCTTTCTTCCCTGAGACCTTGTTCTAATCATCATTTCAGAGACTATGCCCAGAGTCTTTTTGCTAAAACCTTTGGACCCTCTATCCTTACTCATCCTTCTGTGGTCTAGATCAGAGGAGCCTCTATGGGTGATCTATGCAGAAGTCCAGAGAGAAAGTGCAATGGAAATAAAAGTCATGTTTATATGTGACCTGGTTTTTAATGCATTGGTGATGTGCGAGTCTATATTAACACGTGTAAATTAAGTCGAATTTTAAGTCCCCGGTACATTGGGATCTGTCACCCTATGCTATCTCATCGTCCAAATCACTAACAGCTTTTGTAACTCTTTTGTTCTAATCTACCATATATTGAAAATGACTGCCTCTGAAATTATTATATAAGAACTGATTTTCCAGATCTTTTCATGATTAGTAAAGATCGGCTTTTATCTTTCATATTTTTCTATGTCTCAGCAGCACTTGACAGTGTTGCTTATTTCTCTTTCCTGAGACGGTTACTTCTTCTTTTTGCTTTTTTGTGACATGACACCGGCCTGGCATTCTTCCTTGCTCAGTGGCTGCACCTCCTCAATGTCCCTTTCCAGTGTATTTCCTCTTCCGACCTCTGTGTGTTGCAGAGCTCCAGGCCTCAGAGTCCCTCTCTACTCCTCTCCCCCGGTGAACACATCTTGTCCCCTGCCTGCAGAGACCAACCGTCAGCAATGAAGTCCACAATGCATTCCAGGCCTAGCCTCTCTCCTAAACCCAGCCTTGTATATCTGACAGCACACTGGGAACTGCCACTTGGGTGGCTAACGAGTACCTCAAACTTAAATTTCCCAAATCTGTACCGTAATTTGTTTTATGAACAAATGTCCACAGGTCCTGCTCTCTTGTTTTGTGTAGGTAAGTGCTAAAATATCTTCGGGGAGACCTTCTCTCTACATCCTCGCTAAAAAGCACACCTCTTGTCACTGTCAAGTTTCTTATATTTACATTTATTTAGAAAATTTATCAGTACCTGCCGTGTAATATGCATATCCGTCTTTCCATTCATGATGCCTTTTCCCATGCAATATAATCTCCATGAGAGCAGGGGTTATGAGACCATGCTCCCCTCTGGATTTCTAGGTCTGGAAAAATGCCTGCAACATAATCAGTAGTGGCAAAATATTTTTGATTGAATGAATAAGTGGAGATATGAGCAATGAGTGTATGTAGGAATAAATACATGAATCAATCAATCCAAGTTCTGAGATTGTTTTAAGTGTACTTAAAACAGTCATGGTCTTTCTAACTTATATCCATCTATGCACACTTAACTATACAGTACTATGTCTGGGAGCACAGAGAATCAGACCAAGAAGTGAGATATTTCTACAGTTAATACCCTTTCTTGCTGGGGCTTGCTTCACCAGTGAGAACATCTCCCTACTTTATTTTTTTCCCATGACATCTTCTTCATGAAGCATTTCTGATTGTTAGGCACAATTATCACTGTCTCAGTATCCAGTACATAACTTATCCCTAAATTATAATGATTTGTCTGCTAAATTATTTGTGCTGCTTTCTGCCCACTACCTTTTTCCTTCCTTCCTTCCCTCCCTCCCTCCCTCCCTCCCTCCCTCCCTCCCTCCCTCCCTCCCTCCTTCCTTCCTTCCTTCCTTCCTTCCTTCCTTCCTTCCTTCCTTCCTTCCTTCCCGTCTCTATCTTTCTTTCCTCTCTCTCTCTCTCTTTTTCAGAGTTTTGCCCTTGTTGCTCAGGCTGGAGTGCAGTGGCACTATCTTAGCTCACTGCAACCTCTGCCTTCCGGGTTCCAGCAATTCTCATGCCTCAGCCTCCTGAGTAGCTGGGATTACAGGTGCGAGCCACCATGCCCAGCTAGTTTTTTGTGTTTTTAGTAGAGGTGGGGTTTCATCATGTTGGCCAGGCTGGTCTCGAACTCCTGACCTCAGGTGATCCACCCTCCTCAGTCTCCCAAACTGCAGGGATTACAGGTTTAAGCCACCACCCCCGGCCTAACATTCTCATTTCTAGAGCTTGGAAAATAGACACAACAACAGCTGGAAATCCAGCAATGATTTTGTGCTATGAGCTGACCTGCGTGATGGAAACCAATGTGGTGGTGCTTAAATAGAACAACACAGTCTGCTCCTTCATGATGTAGGGGAGCCTTTGTGGCAGCCATGGATTGCTAACTTCTGGATTCATGTTACATGGGAGGTAAACATTTCTCTTGTACTTAGCCACTTTATTCTAGTTTACTTTTCGTTAAGTGCAGCAGAATTTAAACCTGGTGGGTGCTGGCCGTCTCCCCTACATGTTGCATACTGGATGAGAAAAGGACAGCATATACCACTCTCAAATGCTAGCCCATTCAGCTTTTTAATGTGTTTTTCCTTGTTTGCAAGCCACCTTACCTACTTCTCCTTATTCACCACATCCCTACCAGAGATACCCTGGTCCTCAAAACTGAGAAATAATTAGAGCTTAATTTACGTACTGCTCAGGGACAAAGTCTATGGGAGCCAGCTCTGATGAAAAACAAACAAAACAAAAACAAACACAAAAACAAAAAAAGAGAAAAAAGAAAGAAACAACATAGAGCAACTTATTTTCACTGAATTAAATGGTGCGGGTGTGTTAAAACTTCCATCTCTAGTTAAAGAAAATGCATCTATTGAGATGATCGTGTGGTTTTTGTCTTTGGTTCTGTCTATGTGGTGAATTACGTTTACAGAATTGCTTATGTTGAAGCAGCCTTGCATCTCTGGGATGAAGCCTACTTGATGGTGATGGATAAGCTTTTAAATGTGCTGTTGCAATCGGTTTGCCAGTATTTTATTGCAGATTTTTGCCTCTAAAGAACAGAAGCCGCAGAGGCAACACCACACGTCTACAACCATCTGATCTTTGACAAACCTCACAAAAACAAGCAATGGGGAAAGGATTTCCTGTTTAATAAATGGTGCTGGGAAAACTGGCTAGCCATGTGCAGAAAGCAGAAACTGGACCCCTTCCTGACACCTTACACTAAAATTAACTCCAGATGGATTAAAGACTTAAACATAAGACCTAACGCCATAAAAACCCTAGAAGAAAATCTAGGCACAACCATTCAGGACATAGGCATAGGCAAGGACTTCATGATTAAAACACCAAAAGCATTGGCAACAAATGCCAAAATAGACAAATGGGACCTAATTAAACTCCACAGCTTCTGCACAGCAAAAGAAACTGTCATTAGAGTGAATTTGCAACCAACAGAATGGAAAAAATATTTTGCAGTTTACCCATCTGACAAAGGGCTAATATCCTGAATCTACAAAGAACTGAAACAGATTTACAAGAAAAAAAAACAAACAAGCCCATTCAAATGTGGGTGAAGGATATGAACAGACATTTTACAAAAGAAGACATATATGAGGCCAACAAACATATGAAAAAATGCTCATCATCACTAGTCATTAGAGAAATGAAAATCAAAACTACATTGAGATACCATCTCATACCAGTTAGAATGGCGATCATTAAAAAATCTGGAGACAACAGATGCTGGAGAGGATGTGGAGAAATAGGAACACTTTTACACTGTTGGTGGGAGTGTAAATTAGTTCAATCATTGTGGAAGACAGTGTGGCGATTCCTCAAGGACCTAGAAATAGGAATACCATTTGACCCAGCAATCCCATTACTGGGTATATATCCAAAGGATTATAAACCATTCTACTATAAGGACACGTGCACATGTATGTTCATTGCAGCACTGGTTACAATAGCAAAGACTTGGAACCAACCCAAATGCCCATCGATGATAGAATGGACAGGGAAAATGTGGCACATACACACCTTGGAATACTGTACACAGTATAAAAAACGATGAGTTTGTGTCCTTTGTAGGGACATGGATGAACCTGGAAACCATCATTCTCAGCAAACTGACACAAGAACAGAAAATCAAACACTGTATGTTCTCACTCATAATTTGGTGTTGAATAATGAGAACACATGGACACAGGGAGGGGAGCATCACACACTGGGGTCTGTGGGGGGGAACTAGGGGAGGGACAGCAGGGGGGTGGGGAGTTGGGGAAGGATAACATGGGGAGAAATGCCAGATATAGATGATGGGGAGGAAGGCAGCAAACCACATTGCCATGTGTGTACCTATGTAACAATCCTGCATGTTCTTCACATGTACCCCAAAAACCTAAAACACAATTATATATATAATATATATATATTATATATATAAAAGAAAATGCTAGCAATCAAGAAATGTAAAAAGCAAAGCAAGAAAGCAAACAAACAAAATACATAGTAGTGAGAGTTTTATTAGGTTCTTATTCTTCGGCTTTTGGTATTGGTTCTGGTTTTTCATTTGGTTGGTTTGGTGCACGCTTGTGTTTTAGGAGTTGCTCCTCATCAAGTTGCCTAAAGCTTAGTGCAGAGTATCAGGCAGCCAGTCTGCTGTGACATAACTCTGAGTACAGAGAAACTTTAGACTGTACTTATTTTTCCCAAAAGGCAATGGTAAAATTGAAGAGAGAAACAGATATTTTTAACTCCCACATCAGTGCTTTTTGTGTTAAATTTTACAAAATATGTATTTTTATTCCATTGCATTATGGAGACTGAATTGGTGAAACGGATCCAACCAGTGAATGAAAGAAAAAACATGTTTTAGGGAAGGAATGGAAGTCCTTCTTTAGACAGTAAACACCACAGGGGCTTGAATGGCTGCCCTGCCAACAAGCTGGGAAAGCTGCCCTGTTGCAGAGTAGAGAGATGTTCACACTTCCAAAGCGTTAAAGCAAGAGTGGGTTTTGTAAATTTTTGACAGCGCATCTCTTTAAAATACTGCAAGATGTACCCAAAAAGTCGGAATTATCCAGCTCCAACAATTGATGAATGAATAAAAAAATGTGGTATATCCATACAATGGTACAATTTTTTTTTTGCAGTAAATTAAATAAAAAACTGATTCATCCTACAATTTGGGTGAACTGTGAAGACATTATGCTGAGAGAAAGATGCAAAGCAAAAGAGAGACGGTATAGTGTGTGATCACATTGATGTGAAATGTCCAAGATAGGCAATCTCTGGAGACTAGGCAGAGGAGCTACAAGGTTGTGTAGGGCTGGTGGTTAGGAAACGTGTGGAGTGACAGCCACTAGGTACAGGGTTTCGTTTTGGAGTAATGAAAATGTTTCAAACTTGACTGTGATGAAGGTTGCACAGTGCTGAATATACTAAAGAACATGGAATTGTATGTTGTTAAATGGGTGTGTTTTATGGTATATGAATTATTTCTCAATTAAGACCTTAGAATGGGGAGAATGTAGGCAGGAAGTATTTTTAAACATTGCAAGACTTTTTGTAATAAACATCATTTTTATTTCTTCCCATGTCAGCAATGAATTGCCTCTAATTTATTATGTAAAGCTGATATAAGATGACTATAAAACAGTGATATTGTTGAACACGTTTAGCCATTGATATTATACAATCTAGCTAGATGTGTGATCACAAGATGACATAGCAAATTTTCCTATGGAATAACAAGTCAGTTTTAAAATAATACATTTATGCTTAATTTGAGAGGCGTCTTTTTAAGGGTTAAAGACCAAAACTCAAGTTAGACTTAATGTGCATGAGGTGGCACAAATAGAAATATATTTATGTAAGCTATGTATGAATTATTCAGTGTTCAGACAGCAATCTGGCTTTGCATTAAATTACGTTGATAAGGCTACCCGACCCTGACACAAATTAAACATTTGCAGAGTTCAACCCTTTCTTCCTTCCCTGCCCTGAATGTGTACTGGGGGCTGACCTTCATTATGCACAGGCATTGTTTCCATTTTTCCCAAAACTGACAGCTACTAAACTCTGCCTGATGCTATTACTTTAAAGAAAATCAACGGAATATTATTACGTATATTTGTAAGACAGTTTTCTGGTCGCTGTGGGGAATACAAACAATCAAAATCCCCTGCCCTCCAAGACCTTAACTGCTGGCTGGAGAGAGGCTACTGACAAATAAGAAGTTAATAAAACTATTATCAGGAGAAAATCCCTTAGATGACAACCACGTTAATCTCTAAGGCAGCTTGATATTTATTATATTATTTATTACATTATTTTACCTGAAAATATATAAAAGGAATTAAGTTTGAGGATTCTGTAAGATAGAAAAACAATTGTATTATCCTATGTAAAGGTGCTGACATTTGCAATTTACCATGTCAGCTGTTTTTCCTGTTACATCTGTACATTAAAAAAAACATCTGGGGCCGGGCGCAGTGGCTCACGCCTGTAATCCCAGCACTTTGGGAGGCCGAGACGGGTGGATCACGAGGTCAGGAGATCGAGACCATCCTGGTCAACATGGTGAAACCCCGTCTCTACTAAAAGTACAAAAAATTAGCTGGGCATAGTGGCGCATGCCTGTAATCCCAGCTAACCAGGAGACTGAGGCAGGAGAATTGCCTGAACCCAGGAGGTGGAGGTTGCGGTGAGCAGAGATCGCGCCATTGCACTCCAGCCTGGGTAACAAGAGCGAAACTCCGTCTCAAAAAAATAAAAAAATAAAATAAAAAATAAAAAATCTGTATGGCTTCTAACTAGAACCCAAGCACTGGAACCAGCATTTTGGAGAATAATTTCCACTTTTCTTCAACTCTCCAGTATTGGATTGACTTCCTATCATTAGGCTCCTTATCAAAGCTCTGATCTCACAAATAATAATTTATAGGACACTGGTCAGATAGTGTAGCCCAATCTTGGATTTTAGCTCAAACCTCTATTAGTGTACAATTTCCCACACCAGGACATCCTGTTTTCTCTTATTTTTTTTCCTTTCTGATCATAAACATAAATTTTTTTAGCTGTTTATCCTTGGGCCTCATGTGTTTGGTGACATTCCCTCTGCTCACTTGTCCTCTTTTCACAGATCCTTTTTGGAGAGCGGAATGTCCTCACTTCCTCAAGCCTCCTTCTTTATATAATTACCATTCTTCCCATCTGACTGACCTAGGAGATGCTCCATATTTCCTTCTCTTCCTCCTTTCTCCCCATTGTAACAATCTAGATTCTTACATCCATTTTAGTTTCAAAGATTTTGCAAAATTATCCACAAATAAAAATCCTCCCTGATATTTATTGCAACTTTGAAAATAGACATTGGGCAAATCAGATGAAGTCTGAGCTTACTAGCCATGTCAAGAAATCCTGTAATGTCAAATAACCCTGAAATCCAATATTGTGAGAAATAAAATGCAAAAAGTCATTGTGATTCATAAATCAATATAGCACAGCAAACAGGATGGACCCAGGATCATGGATTAAGTCTGGATGGTGTGGCTGATGTGGCCCTTGCAGCCTAAGAAAAAGAATCAAAACCTCTGGACTAGATGTATAATTCTTTACTTTGCTTCAGGGGCTCGAGGATAGCTCAAGCCCTAGCACAAAGAAGCTAGGCCTTCACTTGGACCAACACAGCCTCAGCACGTTCAGCCTAGTGAGTTTTTGCTATCGGAAGTCACTGACAGTGAATGAAAGTGGGAGAAACCTGAATGGTCATTTTTGCCAGTTTTTCATACCTGCATCAGCCTTTGATATCCTTGCCCCATTCAGCAGCCAATAGGATCCCCTTACCTGAAAATTAAGAGCAACCCTGTCTGAGTTTTTTTTTTTTTAAAGGGAGAGGAGGGGGGATTTGGAACTAGTGACCAGATCTCTAAAAAGGAACTGTATGATGTGCAGAGAGTAGTTATCGATGGTCTATGGGCAAAATATACAAAGAGAGCTAGGACTCTTCTTTGAGTCTAGAGAATGCTGAAAGTATTTCCAGGCTTTGAGAGACCAGGTCAGATTCAGGACTGGAAAGGTGATGTTACACTGATCATTCCTAACAGTCTGTGATTAACATAATATAAGATTAAGACTTCTTTAACAAGAATGAAAAAAGATACTAACAACTTTGAAGTTAAATCAGCTAGGACCCAGGCCGGAAACGCTGGGAAGCTCAGCCTTGCATTTGGAGCTGTGAGGCCTTGTGGCTCTGTGATCAGGGGAGCAAGTAGACAGCAGCAAAAGCAAAGGAGCGGAGCTGGTGGGCATGAGGCCAGGAGTCAGCTGCCAACAGCGGCAGCACCTGAACCTCTGCGCCATGGGTAGTGATAGTCAAGGGACGCTGCTAACCCATGCTCATCGTCACATAAAGTATCTAAGAGCATTTGGTCATGTGCAACTGGAAGGCTTGTCTGGTGCCACCTAAACACATCTTGGTGTTGATTGCTCTTAAAACATATTTACTCTTGGACTATTTTGAAATTCTCTGCATTTGCAAAATCATTTAAGGACCGACTTCATACATATGTATGGAATCTAGTCCGCATGCAAGACATTTATAGCATGTTGTAATGTAGACATAATCATACCAGTGTCAAAAATCTACTTACATTAAGATGTACAAAGGAAATACTGTATACATTTTATATGCTACATTTTTATCAGGTCTACCCTGTAAGCTCCCATCCTACTGCATCCTAGGAAAATTAAGGCAGCTTCTCTGTCTCCTCTGGTTTTAACTGTTTCCTTTCCATAAGTAATTCCCAACTATGTGAAGCTTACTTTCTGTCCCAAATTGACATAAGTCCCATGACTTGGTTGCTCGGTAAATCATCAGCCTTTGAGAGTCCTTTTTTCCTTCTCCTGAAAATGAGGCCGAGTAAAAACATGGGTGTTGTTGGGTACTCATGACCTTGTTGTTGCATCCCTGGTGTGAGATGCACTAAGCGGCTCCTCCGATACCATAGTTCTGCAGGTGTCCTCAGATGAAGACCAGGGTGAAAGCAGGATCTATCTGCACTGACCTCGGCAGGGTCCACTGGTCCTTTCTGTCTTGTCCTCCCGTGCCTTACTTCTTACAGATGAGGACATAGAGTTACAGGAGTCATTTGATCCCTGGCCCGTGGGCAGCCCAGCAGTCCTTTCTTTCTTTCTCTGGGGCTACTTGCTGTATCAATGCAAGGCTGTGGACGCTTCAGAATCTTTTCTCTCCTACATGGAACTGGATAGGGCTCAGGACTGCTTCTCCTCTGCCCAGCCATGCTGCGCTGTCATTATTATACAGATGTTCTTCATGCACATCGGTGCAAATTCTGCCTGGGATGATATCTTCCAGTGGGCAGTGGGCCAATAGTGTTTCTCTATTTTCGCACTTTCATTCAAACTACGTAATCTGCGTGATGGTTTTAAGGGAGGTCTGCAGATTATTTGACACTCCTTCACAAACCATGGTGTTATACTTCCTCCCACTGAGTATGACCTATCACCAATGACTTGTTTCTAATGAGCTGATGAAGCCATGTATTAATTTTCAGGTTAGCCAGGCTATGAGGAAACTGTTTCCACACAGTTTCTGTCTCTCATTTGGTCTCTAAGTAGTGAGCCACCATGTGAGAAGTTCCGCTACCTTGATTTATCAGCTCAAGGGACAAGGGGAAGAGGTCACAGAGAGTTAGTGAGATTCCTGAGGAGCCTCCACTGCCCCAGCCCCAGATGGCAGAGGTGACAGTGTCCTCCCAGCCCGGGTGCCGAGCCTGTGAATGAGTGAGGGAGGGAGCCGTCTGATGATTCCAGCTCCTGTTTACAGTAGCCCTGGGTGACGGTGTGCTGCAGAGCCTGCCCAGGCTACAGAACCAAGGTCTTCTAAGGCATGTATTATGTTAAAAAGCCATAGTAACTGGAATGCACCTTTAGCCTTTCCTCTAAGATGTGAGCTGCAGAGGGGAGGGCAGGATCTCGGTGTCCCTGTCCTGCTTCTTCTTGACCAGTTTGTCAAGAAGTGTCTGAAAGTCTAGTCTTTCCATCTCCTTCCCATGTCTGGTTGAAGTTTTTCCTTCTGAAATTCTATGGTTAAGTTAGCAAAACCTGCCTCTTGATATGTAAATTGGGAGCAAAAGAACTTGAGACAGATGGGTAGTTTCATCTCAACAAAGCTGGGCTTTCAAGATTATTATCAGCTGTAGAATTCAAGGCAGTCCTCTTTGAGGTTCAAAGCTGATCTGGGTCTCCTTCTTCTAGCCAAGGTCTGTGTTCTCTTTTCAGGGAATCTTCTGGCTCTTTGCGTAGCTAAGGAAAGAGAAGGGCTGCAAGGAAAGGTAACCTAAGGATGAAATGACGATGTGTCATTTTGTCATACTTAAAATAGTGTCTTCATTATACAAGGAAGCATAAAACATGTTCCTTGTCCTTGAGAAGCTTTTGAGTTATTTGTAGAGGCAAGAAACAAATACAAAGAGCACGTTGGAAACTCCCTGCATTGTTCAGTTCCAAACGAGTGATGCCAACCATGCTTGCATATTTCATGACATCATTTGGGATTAGAGCTGCTAAAGACAGCTTCAGGAGGGCAGTAGGACTTGAAATGGCCCTAATAACAGACAGAGTAAAGAGGTAGGGAGGGTGTCTAGGTGGGAGAAGCGGCAAAGGCAGAGACAGAGCAACAGGAAAGCAAGGAGGAGGTGCAGGAAGGTGCATGGCTCCAGCTGCGACATGCGCTGTGTCCGAGGGGTGTGGAGAAGGCCGGAGCAGTGAGGAGCAGTGGATCAAATTAGCAGCTCAGGAATTCCAGCATTATCCTTTTGGGTGTAATTTGAATACAGGAAAAGACTTTTGGGCAGGGAGATGACATAATCAGAACAGTGATTCAGTACTGTAATTCTGTCCATAGTACATACGAGGAGTCTGAGAGATCACAAAGCAACAAGAATACAGGGGAAGGAGGCTGTGTTGCAACATACATAAAGCTCTTAAGACATAGTGTGGCTGGTTGCAATTGTTTTATTACTATTAGTTCTTATTACAGATATCATTTTTATCCTGTCTGAGGTGATGAAGAGAGAAGCTGTGTTCTTAAAGTGAATGTTCTTGCAATGAATCTGGACTTAAAATAATAATTAGAATTAGGTAAATAGACATCTAGATTTCAAATTCTAAAAATGCAATAACAAGAGAAAAATGAAACCAGGAAAGTGAAATGACTGTTGAGAACCTATGTGTGGGTCAGTTTGGTGAAAACATCGATCGAAAGTTTGGAGACAAATTATCCTCAGTATTCTGCTAAAGAATACATAATAATAATAATAATAATAGCTTAATACATGCGATGTGTCCACTAAACTCTCATATTTGTTTTTCCATTGTAATCTTCACAACCACCAAGGGATAAGTAACACTATCACACTGGTATTACAGAGGAGGAAATCCAGTTCAGTCACACGTTTAGAAGGTGGCACTGTTAGGATAAAAGCCCAGCTTAGTGAGATTGAGCCTGGGTTTTAATTATTCTCTTTATATTACTTTAGGTTTTAGTAAGTCCAAGGGGAGCCAGAAAAGGCTTTAGTGCAGGAATGTGGGATGAATAGGATTGTAATTTAGGGTGATTCTACTACCTGTAGTGCACTGGATAGATTTGTTAGGGATAATTAGAAGCTGGAGCACAATGAGGAGGTTACTGCAAGTGTTGGAGATTTGAACCATGATGGATGTCATAGGATTAGAGACATATCCAAGGTAGATAGACACAGGAGAGTGGATAGTGAGTTAGTGAGAAATCGAAGACAATGGTGATATTTCAGAGCATTGTAGGATGTTGATAACAATATCTGATGGGAAAAAACAAAAATAAAGGCAAGTCTATATTGCTAAGGGCCTGAGAAGGAATGGGTGGAGAGGACAGGGAGTGGTGATGAACTTGACTTTGAATGTGTCTTAGTTTAAGTCATTACTTATGAAAACATAATAGAAATGTTCTACAAGTCATTTTTTTAAAAAATATGGAACTAAAAAGGCAGGAAAAACTAGAGAATATTCTACATAGAGCCTGTGAGAAATATAACCAGCAGCATTTGAGGAAAAGAGAAAATACGTAACTTCAGACTAATAAAAATCAACACAAGATGAATGATATGAGCTATTTTCAGAATATTTCCCAAAAATAAACCGTTGTAAAAGTGATCACTCAGTGTTCTGGTGATAGAACTAGGTCGTTTTCTGCATCTTAGTGGAAAGTCAGGAGTCTGTTATAACAGAAGTGCGTCTCAAATCCAAATGTAACTAAAGTGACACAAGGCAGTGGTGTTGGTGATAGACCTAGCACAGGGAAGTGTTGTAATGATGGACACCTACCAGGGGGCTGGAGGAAACTCTGTGGGAGACTGGAGAGGGAGGTTTTCAGTATAATTCTTGTACTGTCTGGCAGAGAGAATTCTCTGATGCTAATAACCAGTCCTGATTATCCAGATAAAAATCACCATAAAAGAGAGAAATGCAATTCATCCAACCACCATGGCTCGATCAAAATTTCACTGAAAACTTGTTGAACTCTTTCCCCCTTTTCTCTGATAGCAACCTTCTCATCATTATTTGTTTCCAGCAGGAGGAAGGGGCCTTTGGCAGCCATTCAGCTCTTAAACATCTCATGAGCTCACAGGGAAGTTTTCTTCCTTGAGTTGTCTTTGCCACTGAGAAGTAGATAAAAACAAATTTAAGAAATACCAATACAGCAGAGAAGTTACTAGATTTAGAGTGGCTACATCAAAAAGCAGATGTCCCTTAAGGAAAATCCTGAAAAAAAAAATCTGTTCCTCTCTTATTCTTGTGGCTCTTGTTGAAACCTAACAAAGATAGGATAAAGTGAAATTCCTGGAGTATACAAGACTGCCAAGGGGGTGGGGTGGAAAGTATGAAGGGAAGAGACAGAGCCAGAGGCAGAGAGAAAGGCAGAGACAGAATGGAGTTTAAATGTGGAACCTTAGAAAATACTGGTAATGGAGTATTAAGAGATGGAAATGGGAAAGGATTTGTTAAAGGGTAGAGAGAAGGAGCAATCCAGGAAGGCAAGAAAACTGCCACATCTTAGCAACCAAGGAGAGAAATGGTTTGCCCAAAGGCCACTCAAGGTGGCTCTGGACTATAATCCCAGTACTTTGGGAGGCTGATTTGAGAGGATTGCTCGAGGCCAGGAGTTTGAGAACAGTCTGGACAACATAGCAAGACCTTGTCTCAGCAAATAAAATAAAAATTGACCAGACATGGTGACTCACACCTGTATTTCTCGCTACCAGGAGGCTGAGGTGGGAGGATCACTTGAGCTAGAAGTCCAAGATCCTATCTCAAAAAAAAAAAAAAAAAGAGTTTGGTGGCCAAATGCAGAAAATAATGTCAGATATATGAAAATAAGTTCGCTGAATTCAGCAAATAGACACCTGAGAAAAATCGTATAGAGAGGTTTGGGTAGGGGTCAGAGGCATAAGTCAGATTGAAAAGGCAGGTAGTGAAGCAAGGGCATGAAGAATAGTGACGGCAGCCAGTTGTTTTTCAGAAGCTTTATGTTTAGACATAGATAACAAATGAGACAGTGGCTTGTGGCTTGAGACAGACTTTTGTATGCTTTTGCAGGAGGGTGTTTGCATGGCAGAGGCACACAGGTACATGCAAAGCTCAGCAGGACTGGCATGGAAAGCACAGATTGAGTCTCATCTCCCGGGTGGATAGGCACAGTGTTTTCCAAACAGAAACTGTATTTTACAATAGAGGCTGTTATAGGAGATGTCCTTATTCTGGGACAATACTTCCTGAAATTGCATTTTTAAAAGTAGAAATCTACACCATGTTATGATGACTTTTTGAATCAATGTCACATTCTGAACTTTCATAGCCAGTGTTCATATTTCCACAATCTTCTCAATGCCAGGATATTGTATATTAGCAAATTCTTCATTGGGGTGAATGGAGTGATAAATGTCAGTTTCTCATCTGTATTAAATGGGATTTTCCCGGTATCTCTGTTGTATTGTAGATGATAACTGGATCATTAACCAGGGCTTATCAAGGAAGTACTGGATAATTTGAGTGGCAGCTGAGGGTTTTAGAAATAGCAGATAAATTCAAGTGCCTTTTTCTCAATCTTTTTTTTCTTGACAGCTCTGCATTATCTAACACTCCTAATGGCTTTCTTCTTGAATGCCCTCCTCCCAGGAATTTTGCTGTCACATTGTGCTGACCTTATCGCTTTCTTCTGAATCAAATGTTCCTTTTCGTTCTTCTAAATTGTCTCTTTTCCCCTTTGCTTCTTCATTCATTTGGGTTTATGCCAATTTTCATCATATTTCCTCTTTCCTCTCGAGATAGTTTTTCTCAATATCTCGTGCAGTCTTATATCTATCCCATTTATATAATTTGTCCTTTTGTTGTTTCAGCACTTTTTTTGGGTGCAGTTTTCCAAATTTGATTGCAAAGTCCACCATCCTTTCAACCTGTACATCCATAAAACTCAAACGTGTCATATTTCCTATTTTAAAAAAGCAGAAGAAAAAAGCTGATCACATGAAAATATTGAAACGTCTATGGTTCAATAATATCATAAGCAAATGAGAAATTAACATAAAATATTTTTATTATTAAAAATAACCAGAAAAATAATTAATTCTTAAGAAGCCCTTATAAACATAATTTTAAACCAATAACCCAGTAAAAAAATGGACATGGGCTCACGCCTGTAATCCCAACACTTTGGGAGGCCGAGGCGGGTGGATCACGAGGTCAAGAGATCGAGACCATCCTGGTCAACATGGTGAAACCCCGTCTCTACTAAAAATACAAAAAATTAGCTGGGCATGGTGGCACATGCCTGTAATCCCAGCTACTCAGGAGGCTGAGGCAGGAGAATTGCTTGAACCCAGGAGGCAGAGGTTGCGGTGAGCCGAGATCGCGCCATTGCACTCCAGACTGGGTAACAAGAGCGAGACTCCGTCTCAAAAAAAAAAAAAAAAAAAAAAAAAAATGGACATGAGCTTACAATCAATAAAAGAAAAATATGGCCGGGCACGGTGGCTCACGCCTGTAATCCCAGCACTTTGGGAGGCCGAGACGGGTGGATCACGAGGTCAAGATATTGAGACCATCCTGGTCAACATGGTGAAACCCCGTCTCTACTAAAAATACAAAAAATTAGCTGGGCACGGTGGTGCGTGCCTGTAATCCCAGCTACTCAGGAGGCTGAGGCAGGAGAATTGCCTGAACCCAGGAGGCGGAGGTTGCGGTGAGCCGAGATCGCGCCATTGCACTCCAGCCTGGGTAACAAGAGCGAAACTCCGTCTCAATAAATAAATAAATAAATAAATAAATTCCATTAAACAAAAATAATCAGCATTCATTTTCATTAGTAAAAGGTGTGTGATTTAAATGTAATAAAAATATTTACTCCAAACAACCAAACAAGAATAAGATCACTCAATGTGATCAAAAGTATGAAGGAGCCCTATTACTTAACATATATTTAAAATTAGTGTATTTTTTTCCTAAAGAAAAAAGTTATCAGGAGACTTAAAAATACTGATAATTATTGACTCAATTTTTTTTATTTCTGGGTTTGTATGCATAAGTATAACAATATCTATGCAGCAAGACTTAGACACAATGATACCTATTTCAATAATAATGCATCAGTGTGAACCATCCCTCCAGAAACATTTGCCATGATCTTACCATGAATGCTAAGTGGCCAGGAATCACCCACCTCAACTAAGGTTGATAATTTCATTGTCTGTATGATACTCATATACATCAATATTAAAATATCATTGTATTGGTCCAATTAATTCCATAAGAGGCGTAACCCTGTACTGCCCAGGGAGATGTATGGTAACCCAACTAATCCAAAGCCCTAAATTATGTGTGTGTTTGTACTCATTTGGATGGATCCTCTACCTCTACTAATCCATGAGGTAACTGACCTTGGACAAAGATGCTGAACAATCATGACAGACATAGCTAAAACTGTCTAGATTGCCTAAAAATAAAGAAATAACAAAGTATATAAATGCTTGATTATTCCAGACTATTTTGTTTTGATGCCATGATTTTGAAATCTCAAGTCTCGTGTAGAGTCCATAGGAGTCTATTCAGTGGGTTTCTTTCCTGTACGATTAGCATAAAGCCTGTTTAGCAATGATTTACCTGTTGATGGTCTTCAGCATACTTCATCCCGAATATGCCATGCTTTTCACCTACTCCTCTGAAGACATACTTTGTTATACACACACGTACACCTACATGAACAATATAAACTAAAGATTAGAATAGCACTAGTTTGAGCCCAAAATAGTATTTTTCAAATTACAACCACTTCAACTTAAGAAAAAAATTGCTAATTCATGATTTGCATACCATGATTCAATCCTGAAAACTTTAATTGCTTAAAACTAATTTTTTGACTACCCAGTCCTACAAAAAAGGAGCTGTGCCTGAAACTGAACCTTCAAAATAAGATGAGGTCTCTGGAAATTCTTGCAGTCTGATCTGAGAGCTTGGCCTTTTTCCAAGTGGTCTGGTAATGTGGTATCAATGCACAGGAAACTGACCTGGCCAGGAAGCATCAATCAGACAGTCTCATGCTGGGAAAAATTGTCTGTTCTCTCTCACATTCTCAAACTACCACTGGGTTTTAGTTTCTGGCCCACAATACTGTTTGCCTCTGGGTAGCGTAATATCCCATTGGCAAAAATTGCACTGGTAACTCTATTGATAGCAGTGGATGTGACTTTGACAGAGAAACTGCCCAGGATGTTCTGTTGTAGCAGGAGGAGCTACGTGGCATATGTCATTTGAAAAAAAGCACTGCTTGAACAACATATTTCATAACTGTTTTTCCCTTGGCAAGTCTAAAATAGATATGTGGGAAACAGCAGATGAATCATGGGCAGCTTGAAATTTAGTCATAAGCATAAATGTTCTAAGAGTGTACAACGGGACTTTGCGTCCATCAGTGAAGATAACGAGTCTGTCATTGGACAAATCCTAAGTGAAATTTGATATAAAAGAGAAATAAATTGAATTTACTGGACAACATTCTTCAGATCTGCTGGGACATATTTTCATTTTTCTGTGAGTACTGGAACGGAATGGGACAAGGTAGGTGATAAAACTTTAGGCTGGACAGAACGTAAGCATTTTATCCTAGCAAAGGTCAGCTCCTGAAGAGTGTGGAATGGACAACAAGGAGATGTGATCAATCATTAAGGTCTAAATGTAATGCAAAGTATTTACCTGCATTTTCTTAATAATAATTATTCCTTTAGAACTTACTGGAAGCCACAGGCTATTTTGCAAACCAATTATTTCAGGGGGCGTTTCATTTGCTTACATGAATGATACATTATGCAGGTAGAAATAGAAGGGCCCTCACTCTGAACCTGCAATTTCCACAAGCCCTCCAAGCTTTGCTACCACAAAGTCGTGGGATGCTCACTTCCTCGGCATTCACATTCTGCTTCGTCCTATCCTTCAAGTGTCATCTCAGAGGCTGGCTCCTCATCAGAGCTCAGCTGCCTTGTTCAATGCGTGCCAGTGACTCTGCCTCCTTGCCCCGTTGACTGTTAGCTTATTATTCATACCACATACCACTTTTGGAAATTATCTTATTTATGGCTTTGATTTCTGCTACTGCTTTTCTCCCCTATTTATCTCAGGGAATGAAAGATCCAGGAGAGGCGGGATAGGGGCTCCCTTGTCAATCTCTGGGTAACCGCAGTGCCTGTCAAGGGTAGACACTTAATAAATATATTTTGATTTCACCGAATGAAGTCTTTATTTATCAGGTACCAATTTCCCTCCAGGGGAAAATAGCACATAACTTGGGCGCTCACAGAGCCACCGTGATTGTGTTGACAAGAAAAGTCTTCCTGTCATGGTAGCTGTTCATTCAAATGTGACATGGAGCACACTGCTGTCGCTTTCTATTCACACCAGCCTGTGTGCCCAGAAAAACCACCAGCTGCTGGGGTGTCAGGGCTGTGGCTCTGCTCAGAAAATGTAATCAGTCTCCGAGCCTTGCATTTGCTGTCACCGAGTTGACTGCTTAACAATCCGATCCTTTGCAATGCATTCTTTGGGAACTGGTCACTGATAACAAGTTCATATCATGTAGATATATACGAGGGCCATTTTTAACTTGTTCTATGGTGCAATCACCCAACTTTGAGATGTGTACAAGTATTTAAACTCATCAGAAATGATTTTTGTTTTCAATAAATAGAAATAGATGGGGAACATACAATAGTTTCTAAGAGTTGCTAAGGTTCAAAATTCATGTCAGAGGAAAATAAAATTCCCCTTGCTTTCCATTCCCTACCTCATTGCGGCTTCAGCTGCTTTCTCATTGCAACTGGGGTTTTTTGCAGTTTTGTTTTTATTAAACACTGATTACGATCGTGATTATTTGCCTAAAAGGGATAAACATTTAAGTTTTTTTATGTGTATTGTTCGTCTGTGTGACTGAAATTGAAGTTTAAATGTGAAAATCCAAGGCCAATTTTGTTGTCAATAGCAAGAATGACAAGAGCTATAAAATTTCAAGCAGTGAATTTTTCATACCAGGGTGTTACAAATGTATCTTTACTCCTTACAGTAACCATGCCAAGTAGAAACAATTTCCATTCTACATGTGAAAAACCAAATGGTAGTACTGTGCCATGGAATTTCTTCTAAATCTGTTCTATTGTATACAGTTTGTCAAACTAAATATAAAACCAGAGTTGTGTATTATCTATTGCTTTTGAAGGGAATGAGAAGATAAGCCATGCCACAATTTTACATGTACCACAGGGAACAGGAGACTTCTGGAGGGTCATTGCCATGTGCATATCTACATATTGTGGATACTTAGAAGGTATTTGTGCCTAGCTAGTGAAATAACCCAAGTTAGAAGAAGATACAGTCTTCCCTCACCCTGGATGCTTTTAATGCAGGGAAAGGTGTCTAAACCACTCTGCTATATAGAATAGAATTATCTGTTTGGCACATAGTAATTAATTTCATTTATCATTTTATTGGCTGTGTTATGTTAACTTACTGTGTTGTGACTTGCTAAATAATCAGTTGTGCTGTGTTGTGTAAGGTGTACTGAGTAAAGAAAATAAATGCTTGCTTATGTAAAAATAAAATTAAATAAAGAATGTGAGGTCATTATTTCAAGACCTATATTTGAATATTTTGAGTAAAGTGTTCTTTAGATATTGTTCTATTTTATAAAGAAAATTAAATTTGAATTTGGATACTGTAAATGTCCAAAGATTGATAGCATAAATATCACTGGGTATTTTTGACATGGATCATTTATTTGGAAATTTCTAAAATGAAGAAAAGAATGACTTTTCTTTTTAGCTGTGAACATCAAAGTTTAAAGATAAATAACATATTTGATTCAGGGTAAATTGATTTATCTCCCTCTGTATTTATACCTTAAAAGAATTTGCAGGTAGGCAGATGTGGCAATCCTTTATAGAGACATTTGTGCTGTCTTTTATTTTTACTTCCTCATTGATGTGCATGAAGATAGTTATATGTGATCCTTAAGATTTTATTTACCATTATGATGGAATTAAGTATGGTTTGAGATATTGTTTCTTTTAAATGATAACCTAGTGGATTCATTTTACAATAAGGTATTTCCACTAAGCCTAGTTGGACTTTTAAAGATAAATATCTGAGTCTTTCTTGAATTTTGAATAAATTTGGTTTTTTTTGAATTCTCTAAATATTTTACTTGGTTTTAAAATAATAACATTTTCCCTAAAAAATATTTTTCTATAAAGGTTGATTTTTTTTCTAAAAATGTCTGCTCCACAGTCTTTTATGAAGCATTTTTATAAATTAGTTGAACTAAGGATATAAAATACAATTATGGAAAAGAAAGCCAACATGTGCTGAAGTCATAGCTTTGCAACTTAGTTTGAAAGGCATTCTTCACAGCACCTAAAACCCACTGACATTCATTCTTGTGCTTATTAACTCTAGCCTCCATCCTGTAGAATATAAGAAAATAAAAACAAATTTGTGTGTTTTGTTCCATTTTGCATTCAGCACATGGAACCATTAGAACATCGTAGATGCTCAGCAAATCGTCAAACAAATATTTGTTGACCAAAGTTAGGGACCTTGCTTTTCAAATTCTAAGAGTGAATAAGCTGCATTAGGGAGGTTGAAGCTGATTTTGTTTTGAGATTGAAATTAATGCTACTTGAGTCCAGTTCTCAAATAGCTTACTTAACTAATTTAATATTAATTGAGCTCAATTAATTTGTTTAACAATTTTCCAGTGGGAACTCTGTGCAGAAAAATATGAGCAGAGGCATATTTTACTAATGACATATTTCACCCATGACTTAGGCATATTTTACCCATGCCCTCCAAAAACACCAACACTGCTGGGCACAGTAGCTCACGCCTGTAATCCCAGCACTTTGGGAGGCCAAGGTGGGCAGATCATGAAGTCAAGAGATTGAGACCATCCTGGCCAACATCGCGAAACCCTGTCTCTACTAAAATTACAAAACTTAGCTTGGCCTGGTGGCATGCACCTGTAGTCTCAGCTACTCAGGAGGCTGAGGCAGGAGAATTACTTTAACCCGGGAGCTGCAGGTTGCAGTGAGCTGAGATGACGCCATTGCACTCCAGCCTGGTGACAGAGCGAGACTCTGTCTCAAAAAAAATGAATGAATGAATAAATAAATAAATAAATAAATAAAAGCATCAATACTAACAAATACAAGCCATTAAAGAAATGGAGGAAAAGGATGGAAACGTGTCTTTGGTCAATTTGATCAAAGAAGAATGCGAGAATGGGTTCATCTAGAAAACAAAAATGGAGTGGTCCATTTTGCCTGTTTGATTAGGTTGGACTTTCCAAATCTCCAAAAGGAAACATTCTTGCTGAAGAGAAGTTTTGAAGAAGAGTGTTTATCTGCACGACTTCTTTGTCACTCTTCTTATCCTTCAGTACTTGAAAAATCTGTATGAATAAGCTGTAAAATTTTATTTGAGCATAACTAAAGATTATTACTTGGTAGAAATATCTTCTGGCCACAGGAGGCCACTGTGGCTGCAATTATAAATCTCTGATACCAGCCTGCCATGCAGAATAGTATGACTAATTTTTAATATTAATAAGACTTGTCTAACACTTTACATTATAGAATACTAATGTATTTACATGTTACATTATAGAATACCAATCTGCATGTCCGTCGCATCCTTTGTATTATAATTCCCTTAGGCCTTATTTGTTACATTCTCAGCAAAGATACACTTTATATTATAATTTTAATAATTATTATGACCTTATCTAATTTATCTAGGTTAATTCAGTATCATAGGTATCACCTAGATTCTTTTACACAGTAAAGAAGAAAGAATATTTAATTGAATTAATTATATCATTTACTATGATAGAAAGGTTAGTAAATAGATTTTAAAAAAGGAGAAATATTAAATCTCCTTTGACATATTTGAGTAGACTCATAGGCTCCTGCTGTACATAACTTTCCCTCTCTCCTTCCCTCCTTTCCTTCCTTCCTTCCTTCCTTTCTTCCTTCCTTCCTCTCTCTCTCTTTCGCTCTTTCTTTCTGATGGAACTTTGCTCTGTCACCCAGGCTGGAGTGCAGTGGCGTGATATTGGCTCACTGCAACCTCCGCCTCCCAGGTTCAAGTGATTCTCCCACCACAGCCTCCTAAGCAGCTGGGATTACACGCTAACACCCCAACACCCAGCTAATTTTTGTATTTTTAGAAGAGATGGGGTTTCATCATATTGGCCAGGCTAGTCTTGAACTCCTGACCTCGTAATCCACCCACCTCAGCCTCCCAAAGAGCTGGGATTACAGACGTGAGCCACCATGCCAGGCAGATATCTTTCTACAGAATTAACTGCTTACAGAACTTCCTGAAATTGTTGTCAGTTTTAAAATAAAAAAGAGATACATTTTATTTATGTCTAAATCTTCATTGTGTGCCACATAAATATTTCCCTCTTTCAGATTATTAAATTATTGGTTATTGTTTTAAAATGAATTTTTAATTTTTCATTTGACAGAACTTAAAGAGAAGTTTGTATATTGCAATAAAAGAAATTTCTCTAAAACAGGATTCATGAGTAATTTAGTTTGCCCCCAATGTAATTGCTCTGTACTATTTTTATTTGTATTTTTGAGCAGTCTAGAATTTTTATTTTACGCTCATCAAGATTCATGAACAGAATTGTTGACTGTTTTTTTGATTTTACAATATTTATCTATGATCTTATGAGAAATAAATTTCCAAGTAAAGAAGAGGTCAGATGCATATTTATAAAATGCAATTTGCAGTTTAAATCAGCTTAATTAAAATGTTTAAGTACACGAGTTTAGATTATTTGAAAGTATTCTGTAAAAGCTGAATCAACAAAACAGAGGATAAGGGACATTTAACATTGTTATCTTACATGATAACTCTTCTGATTACTTTTCATTAGTTTAGTATAGCAGAACATTTAGAAATTATTTCAGTTGTGTATTCAGGAAAACGCCTTTTTACCTATGCATGTCCTTCTTTGCTTTGTGAGTTCTCTTGCTGCCCAAGCTATTATAGATACAGTAATAAGCTGATGATGTTTTAAGCTAGCTACTCTCCTGTTACTACTGTGTTTTGATATTCAACTAAAATGGAGCATTTCTTTCTTTTCTTTTTTTTTTAAATTGTACTTTGGGCTCTGGGGTACATGTGCACTTCCTGCATCCTGCATGATTGTTGCATAAGTACATGCATACCATGGTGGTTTTCTGTCTCCATCCCCGCTCCCCGTCGCTTCCCCTTCCCCCTCGCTGTCTCTTCCCTCTCCTCAACCCCCCAACCTAGCTCTGTGAGTGTTGTTCCCTTCTGTGTGCCCAAGTGTTCTCATTGTTCATCACCCACCTGTGAGTGAAAACATACGTTGTTTGGTTTTCTGTTCTTGTGTCAGTTTGCTGAGAATGATGGTTTCTAGATTCATCCATGTCTCTACAAAGGACACAAACTTATCGTTTTTTTATGGCTGCATAGTATTCCATGGTGTATGCCACATTTTCCTTGTCCAGTCTATCATTGATGGGCATTTGGGTTGTTCCAGGTCTTTGCTATTGTAAACAGTGCCACAAAGAACATACATGTGCATGTGTCTTTATACTAGAGTGATTTATAATCCTTTGGGTATATACCCAGTAATGGGATTGCTGGGTGAAATGGAATTTCTATTTCTAGATCCTTGAGGAATCACCACACTGTCTTCCACAATGGTTGAACTAATTTACACTCCCACCAACAAGGTAAAAATGTTCCTATTTCTCCATATCCTCTCCAGCATCTGTTGTCTCCAGATTTTTTAATGATTGCCATTCTAACTGGTGTGAGATGGTATGTCAATGTGGTTTTGATTTGCATTTCTCTAATGACCGGTGACAATGAGCATTTTTTCATATGTTTGATGGCCTCATATACATCTTCTTTTGAAAAGTGTCTGTTCATATCCTTCATACACTTTTGAATGGGTTTGTTTTTTTCTTGTAAATCTGTTTTAGTTCTTTGTAGATTTTGGATATTAGCCCTTGGTCAGATGGGTAGATTGTAAAAATTTTTTCCCATTCTGTTGGTTGCTGGTTCACTCTGATGATTGTTTCTTTTGCTGTGCAGAAGCTCTTAAGTTTGATTAGATCCCATTTGTCTATTTTGGCTTTTGTTGCTGTTGCTTTTGGTATTTTAGTCATGAAGTCCTTGCCTGTGCCTATGTCCTGAATGGTATTGCCTAGATTTTCTTCTAGGGTTTTTTGGTGTTAGTTCTTATGTTTAAATCTTTAATCTATCTGGAGTTAATTTATGTATAAAGTGTAAGGAAGGGGTCCAGTTTCAGCTTCCTGAATATGGCTAGCCAGTTTTCCCAACACCATTTATTAAACAGGGAATTGTTTCCCCACTGCTTGTTTTTGTCAGGTTTGTCAAAGATCAGATGGTTGTAGATGTGTGGTGTTGCTTCTAAAGCCTCTGCTCTGTTCCATTAATCTATATCTCTGTTTTGGTACCAGTATCATGCTGTTTTGATTACTGTAGCCTTGTAGTATAGTTTGAAGTCAGGTAACATGATGTCTCCAGCTTTGTACTTTTTGTTTAGGATTGTCTTGGCTATGCAGGCTCTCTTTTGGTTCTATATGAAGTTTGGAGTGTTTTTTTCCAGTTCTGTGAAGAAGGTCAATTGTAGCTTGATGGGGATGGCATTGAATCTATAAATTACTTTGGGTTGTATGGCCATTTTCACAATATTGATTCTTCCTAACCATGAACATGGAATGTTTTTCCATCTGTTTGTGTCTTCTCTTATTTTCTTGATTAGTGGTTTGTAGTTCTCCTTGAAGAGATCTTTTACATCCTTTGTTAGTTGCATTCCTAGGTATTTTATTCTCTTTGTAGCAATTGTAAATGAGAATTCATTCATGATTTGGTTCTCTGTTTTTCTGTTGTTGGTGTATAGTAATGATTGTAAGTAACAAATGTAGCTGTGTGTTGGGAAAATGTTGAGTAACACAGGGCTCTGGTCCTAGGAACAGTCATAGCACAGTAGAGGAGAAATCCTATAAACATAGACATGCAACAAAATGTGTTTAAAACTATGTTAAAGGTATGCCCACAATGTTTTAACAACACAGATGCTGAATGAAGTAATTCTGCTTTGCAAAATTTGAGCAAGTCTTTGAAAAATAGGTTGATTTCTCTAGATGGAGAGAAAAATCCCAAGGAAGGAAAAGGTTATAATGAAATATAAAAAATGATGAGTTTGTGTCCTTTGTAGGGACATGGGTGACCATCATTCTCAGCAAACAGACATAAGAATAGAAAATCAAACACTGCATGTTCTCCCTCATAGGTGGGTGTTGAACAATGAGAACACATGGACACAGGGAGGGGAGCATCACACACTAGGATCTGTTGAGGGGAAAAGGGAGGGACAGCAGGTGAGGTGGGGGAGTCGGGGAGGGATAATCTGGGGAGAAATGCCAGATGTAGGTGATGGGGGGATGGAGGCAGCAAACCACATTGCCATGTGTGTACCTATGCAGCAATCCTGCATGATCTGCACATGTACCCCAGAACCTATAGTACAATAAGAAAAAAAGAAATATCAGTGACAAAAGTAACAATAGCCATTGAATTTTTGAATATTTAGTATATACCAAGCTTTTTATGCTATTACTCAAAATTAGGTAATGCAACAATCAAAGCAACTTTTCCATTTAACAAACAAGGAAATTGAGTTATAGAAACACTAAGTGAATTGTTTACAATTACATTCATTTGTTCATTTATCTTTTAATTTGTTCAAAATTTATGAGAAGCACTGCACTAATTACTAGGGATGTGGGACCTGCCTGCAAGGAGCTTCCTGTCCTGTAGACCCAGCTATAAAACAGCAGAACCAGCAGTTTGGGGGTTCTCTGGATACCAGTCTGTGCTCTTAATCTCCAAAGGCAAAGAGAGTTTGTAGTAACCCGAGTCAGCAGGTGTGGCTGAATCTGAATACAGGTCTGTAAGTAATAGTGGTTAGAGTGTAACATTTGAAAGAGATGCCTGAGCTAAGTTTTCTTCTATCATATTAAGGAGTTTGGACTTCACCTGCTAATCTGATACCATAAAAAAACTAAAGCAGATGTGTGACATTATCTGATGGAGTCCTAAGAAGGCAGTCATGGCCACGTTGTAAAAGAGTGATTAAATGGAGGAGAGCTGGGAGGCAAAGTTCACTGCATGAAAGCAGAAAATGAAAACATAATCACAGAGGATTAAATTATTTATAAAACATATAAATACACCCATCAGTGGAGTTTGAGGTATTTAACTTATTTGGTGTTTGTAATGAAAGCTTACTTGACTTATTTTTGACTTCGATTAAAAAATAATTTTAAATCACAAAATTTTTCCTGTGGCAGTCTTATGTACTGAAGACGAACAAACAAGGTAAAACATTACCTTTTCAAAAACAAACACCTCATTTAAAAATCTTGAATCTGTCATTTATAATTTGTATGAATGATGTTTAATGAGTTACCCTGCAGAGCTTCACATATTGATTAATTACACACACCTTATGTATGTAAATATTGAAAATGCTTAACAAAGAGTAAGCTCTATGATCATTTTTCATCATTATTATTTTTCAACTATGAAAAATACTGCTTATATAACTCTTGATTGTTTTCATTTATAATATTAACTAAAAATAGATTCTAAATTAGAAATGGATTGAGATGATAGGATGATAAGAAAAAAGCAAATAGCCTAAACTGGAAGTAAGTCTAATTTTAATTCAAAAAGCATATTTTAGTACTGTCAAAATCATCAATCAGATGATGATATTAAATTTCCTGTAAATTGCATATGTCAATATTTGTAAGCTTCTCATTCAGACTGCATCCATGCTGCATTGTATAATGCCTAAATCTGTGCATGTTTGAACTGTATTTCCTGAGTGAATTTCAGATGAATATTTGCAGCTATACTGCTAGTGAGGTGTTTTGAGAAAATTTGGTACAAGACAGGAGGGTCAAGCTTTATGAGGGCTGAGTTTTGGCAAACAAGAGTTCTGAGATTCTAATTCCATGACTTCTTGTATCCCCAGATTTGTCTGAGTCAGTTGGGATGTGCCACTGTCATTTTTCATTCCTGTATTCCTTTAAAAACACTGACATGTGGGAGATAAAGAGTCACCCCATGTTTTCCAAGCACCCAATTCCAGAAAGTGCTTTGTGTATTTGGAATCGATTTTAAAATGAATAATTATATTAATCGAGATTAAGAAAAATAGGAAAAGGTTTTTTTTAATACACACTAACCTTTTTCATTTAATAACTATAGAGCACCTATATAATCAGGTTTCAATGCTGTAATTTGCAACCCCAAGAAAGTCAAATTGGAACCATATAATTTGAACCAACAGTAGGGATCAAAACAAAATGTGAAATTCTTTCCCACTTGTCTTCTTTCCAGAGCTTAACTGCCATAAATAGCACCTGAGTTGATCTATTCCCATAAGAAAGCCAGTATAGATTGCTTTAGAACTTTCCAGTTGCTAGGTAACAAAAATGCCCATTAAGAAAGAATGGAGCAGTCTCTTTACTAAAAAAGTTTGCAAAGCATCTAATCTCCTTGTTAGTATGTTTGTGTCACCAAGGTCCTCCACAGGAAAACATATTCCACCGATTTTCTTAGAGAGAGAGAGACAGCATCCTATTATTTGACAGGTAACAATTTTTCTTAGTTACCATAAAGATTTAAGTTTTAAGGCAGAAAAAATTTAATAACGGCTCTTACACTTCTGTGCTTGAGAATTCAATAAGGTCTATTTTCACACAGCATGCATGTATGGCTTGTATTAATTTCAGAATAAGAATGGATCCATTATTATGTGTTTGAGTAAAGCAGGGGAAAAATTGTAGTGCAAGAATGTTGGTGTCCTTCAGTTCCACGGGAAGGAAAACAGCACAGAATTCAACAGATATTAAAATGATTGCAGAGGAAGAAAGAGTCAGTACCTATGAAAGAACATTGGACTACAAATTATGAGGTTTTGTGTTATAATCATATCTGTCAACAGGCTATGTGTCCTTGTATGAGTCAGTTAAATAACGTGGATCTCAATTTTCTTGTCCAATTACAGAAAGTCCCTTTCTCTCTCCCCCTCTCTCTCTCCATCTCTCTCTCTCTCTCTCCCTCTCTATTTCTATCTCTCTTTCTCTGTGTGTGTGTATGTGTGTTGTGCAGGGTGTGTGTGTATGTGTGTTGTGCAGGGTGTGTGTGTGTGTGTGTGTGTGTGTGTATGTTGGAGCAGTAGCTATCACCAATTTAATCCTCTTTTTTCCATAATCATTCCTTGACAGTTTAACACTGTGCTAGGGAGATTAAACAAATTTCTAACTTTAGAAAGTTCTCAGTGTAATGGAAGAGTCAGACGAATAATGTATTGAAGACCGTTATAACGCTGTAAGTAAGGACAGGACTAATCACAGTATTTCACTTGGATTTTCATGCATAAATCCTTTCTATGACCCACTTAAGGTTTCTGTCCATCTTTATACCCCAGTGCTGCTACCTAGACATCAAATGATGATTCATTTTGTGGTATAAAAAGTGATACCTTGCTAGTATATAGTCTTCCAGGGGATTGACAGTTTTATAGGTGTAAAATCTTAAGCGTATAAAGCCATGATAATAGAATTCACACATTTTCAGCTAGTGTAGTTAGTCAGATACTTCCACTGTATCTAAAATTATATAATGTAAGATTTTGTTTTCTTTTTTTAAGCAATAGCAACTTAGGTGCTAATTTTATAACTTCCACTTTGATATCTTTTGGTTAACAGACAAACAGTTTGGTTCAAATAGATTTCCAGTATCTCTGTATTCCAAAATAAAAAACTGTGGTATCAGAAATATTTAGCGATCTTTTCAATTGTTTATTTGAAACACTAAGAATAATGAAAGCATCTATGCAATTTTTTTTACGTTATCTGTTCTGTTCTTTAAATAAGGTTACAGCCGGCATTTATATAATCCTCTGTAAAAAGAAGTCAAGCTACTAGAGAAATATCGACATCTAGGCTTTCAGAGAGCCAAACATTATAATTACAAATAATAAGATGTTTTGAGGGGCCTTCAATTTAAAATAATTAGCAATAAATCCAGTCAATATAAATCATGACTTCAAAATTAAAGTTAGAGTTCTTCTTCTTGCCCTCCGCGGCATGTCTGAAATGTATTCATAAAACGATTGTGATCTGTCTTCTTCCTCTTTCTACTTAGAAGTCACTAGGCCACTGCTTTTTAATGTTTCTTTAAATTAATGAACTGCCTGTTTTTCATCTTGTTTTCGTTATCTTAATTCCTTTGCTCTTAAAAAGGATACTAATACTATACCTAAGTTTTGGAGTTTTGGTTCCTAGGACACGCATTTACATTGTTGATTGTGTTTGTGTGCTTGTTCAATGTTCTCTCTGGTTTTATAAAGCAATCCAAAGTAGAACGATTATCCTGCACTTCACATTCTGCTCCTTGTTAGTGTAGCTGAAACATTTAAGCACTTATATATTTTTTTCTAATCCATTACAAAAGTGGTTTTCATTATTCTTAGGTGAAGACCAATGGACTTTTAAAAATTTGCTAGACTTTTTGAGCTCTACATGTAAATACAGTAGTTGGTTGGGGAGTCACCACTTCTTTGTGACTGCAACAGCCTAGTTTAGTAAGGCAAATGGGGTCATTTTGTTTGGTCTACAAGGCATATCTAATAAGGTCAAGGTCATAGATTCAATTCCACTTCAATTAGCTTTCCCCCTTTTCATTGCCATGGGCTGAATTTCTAAGTACAGACATCCATCCAACAAGTAAATCCATGCACAGGCCAAAGGGGAAATAATGAGAATATGGGGATGAATCCATAAAAAGTTGTCACAACTTAAAAATAAAAACAGCTTATAAGCCAGCAGCTAGGAAATGATTGAATAGTGACAAACCGGCTGATTCCTCATGCCAAGAGGATATTTGAGGATGATGCATAAGTGTCTCAAAAATCAAACATTTGTCCATAAATGTAGAAGACTGTAAGGGACGAAAACATGTGTGGACCAGGTCCCCCTGCAGTGAAGGACTGTTGTCCAAGATGCTTCAAGTGCTGTTGACACGACCCTTTGGCTCTCAACCCTTTCAGAAACTTTCCCTTGAGGGAGCAGCCTGAATCCATTACCTGATTGCTGGAGGAGACGGAGTATAAAGGCCAGGCCATCTCGGTCCAACGCTGGACAATTCAGATGAGCCATTCTTGCTCTTAAGTTTCCTGAGGGATCAGCTGGGGCTGTGGTTGGTCCTGAATGACATCTCAGTTTCTCTCTCTGTCAATTTTTTTGTCCTTCCCATCCTTCCCATACATATGGATCCCAAGGACTCTGGGATCCTGAGTACTGAACTCCAGTGCAGAGCCTGCCTCCTGGGAAACCTGACTGTTGCAGACACTTTTTCAGTTTCTATTTAAGGTCAGAACTGGCTCCATAATGTGCAGGTTCCAGTGCAAAATGAACACACAGGGGATCTCTTTAAAAATTCTAAGATTCGGGCCGGGCGCGGTGGCTCAAGCCTATAATCCCAGCACTTTGGGAGGCCGAGGCGGGTGGATCACGAGGTCAAGAGATCGAGACCATCCTGGTCAACATGGTGAAACCCCGTCTCTACTAATACAAAAAATTAGCTGGGCATGGTGGCGCGTGCCTGTAATCCCAGCTACTCAGGAGGCTGAGAAAGGAGAATTGCCTGAACCCAGGAGGTGGAGGTTGCGGTGAGCCGAGATCACGCCATTGCACTCCAGCCTGGGTAACGAGCGAAACTCTGTCTCAAAAAAAAAAAAAAAAAAAAAAAAAAAATTCTAAGATTCTAGATGGTGATGCACAACATTAAACCAAGTGTGGAGTCTTCTACAGGCAGGAGCAATGCAATGGCACTGACTGCACGCCCACCAAGGCAACCCTACCCTGTTTAGGTAGAAATCACTGTTGTCACCAATAATTCAGAGACCACATAATCATATTTCTGATGATTTACCACAGGGGCTAATACAAAGACATAAGAAAGTGTAAAGAATGTGACAGTTTTAGAGCCATGCAAATAAATTCCTGGTAATAAAATCTGGCCATAGGCATTATATTAAACACATTGACAAGAAACATAATTTTGTAAATTACTGCGTGAAATAGAACAGCAATATCTGAAGCTATAAATATAAGAAATAGAACAACTAAAAAATTCAAACTTTGAACACTTGTAGCACAAAAGACAGTGAGATTACTTAAAATTTTAGAAAGGCTGTGATCTTATGTGAGCTAATGTCATGATCACTAACATGTGTATGCATAATCCGAAAGGTTTTAGGATCGTGCCTGCACGTATTTTGGTCACTCCCTCTTATTCTATTCTCTTGTTTTCAATACGGAGTCCTCAGTCAAAGTATCCTCCCCTCAGTCTCATGGGCCAGTTGACTGTTACAAAGAATTACTGGGATTTGGTAAAGCACAACTGACTGATGCAATCAAGAGGCCAATATTCAAAGAAGTGGACACTATTCAAAGCAAGCAGAGCTCCCTGTTCTAAGAGTATTTGAGCAAGGCAGAGTCTTATTAGGGTCTTCCAAGCAGCAAAATTTTCTTACATTAATAATAATAATAGCTATTATTATATAACTAACAAAATGGCAATGCAGTTATGAAGCTCTAATATAGATATAAAATGCTTTCAGACACATTTCCTTTTTCAGGAAACTCCTTGAATAACGTATGTTCTGTACTGTGTGCTATACCACATTTGCTGGGAAAAGCAAATGGTCAAAATAGCACCCTGAATATATTTATTTACCCATTCTGCTATTGGTTGGCATTTGGGTAAATTTTAGTTTGTGTCTGTTAGTGATGCAATGTATATTCCTCCATGTGGATATTCAATGGATATGCAATAGATACTCAATATTTTTGAATATTCTGCATTTTTACACATGGTATACCACACGACAGTAAAAATAAATCAACTCCAACTGCCTGTCACAGTATGAATGTCTCACAAAAATAATGTTGAGTGGAAAAGCCAACATAAAATGGTACATACTGCATGAGTCCATTTACATAAAGTTCAAACACAGGCAAACAAACCTGTGGCATTAGAAGCCAAAATACTGAAGTGAGGTGAAATCCTTGGGTTCAGATTGGATCACATGACAAGAGAGGCTGAGCAGAGGGTTCGATGAAAGGCACAATTCAGTTTCAAGACTTTCTGTTTGAGCTAGTGGTCATCAAATCAGAGGGTCGCCCATTTGTTGATTTGTCTTCCTTTTGGCTACTTCTGGGTGATGAACTGGACTTCTTTTTTACATATCAAGGATCAGTAACTATTTTTCAGGTGAGCATATGGCTAAGGGAATACTTTTCATTGATTTCACCAAAAGAACTTCAAACTAATTTGACCCTTACTTGAAATTCCACTATTACCAATATTATGAAGAGTTGATTTTTTTAAATGACATTTTCTGCTTACTAAAAAAACTAATACTCCCAGGGAAAGTAACAAATTGCAAATTCTTCTTTAAGACAGAGATCGTTTCTTATTCTTCTTTGTAAACCCAATGCCTTGTACCAGTATTTGACAAAAAATAAAAATGAAAAGTATTTTCTGAATGGGAGATAACTCTTAAGTTATTATATGCTGACATGAAAGAATCCCAGATTCTTCCTCAGGGATATTTTCTGTTATGGAGAAAACAGAGTTGCTCTTACTGGACTACAAGGCTGGGAAGTGATGGTCAGCTGGGAAGCTGTGAAAAATGACTGGAAATTATCACTGAAGATATGAAAATAAATTGTGCATTCTGCACAACTTTGCCAAGGACTAGCCTCAATCACAGTCCGTCCAAAATAGTATAAGGAAATCCTCAGTGTTTGGCCTAACAGACAAGAGCCCATATATATATGGTATTACTCTCAGATTCATTTACTTATATATTCATTCATTCATTCATTCATGTAACAAATAGTTGCTACGGTGTGTCAAGCATTGTGTTGGTGCAACTGATACAAGAGTGAGCAGAAACAAAATCATGGATTTTGCACCCCTAGAACTTAAAATCTAGGAATAGAGATAAAATTTTAAAAATTGCACCAATAACATAAAACTACAAGAGTGGTAAACGTTAAGAAGAAACAAGGAGGGTCCCAATTTGGAGGTGTGGAGAGGAGGACAGGGAGAAAGATTTGACTGTGTGCCCCCCTCAACTGTCTTCCGCAGCCTGAGTTACTCTCAGTTTTAACTGGACAGAGGTGGGTAACTTAGCATTAAATACACAAAGTAGGTATGGCTCAGCCCGCTGTTATTTTTAAGATTCTCAATGTGCCTGTCACTCCCCCTGACATTCAGACTCCTGGCTGTTATTTTCTAGAAGATTTTGAGGTAATCTCTATATATGAGTTAGAAGATATGCTTCCCAAATCACCATATCCTTAACAAAGGGAGGTAAAAATCTATCGGATGATAAGACTTTATGGAGAGAGACTCACTGAAGCACCTTCACTTTCTTGTAATGATTCTAAAGCTCAGAAAGCAATTTTGTGTTTGCTTTACTTTTCCTAAAACTTTTATTTTTTCAGAAGCTGCTTCCAATTATCATTTGCCCCATACATTGGCATAGCAGGATTTAATAGCAGCCTCTTTTAGCATTTGACAACTTTTAACAACATTTTATTAAAGTATTCTTCTCCCCATATTTAAATAGTATGTAATGTAAAAAGAAATTGCAAGGTGCATTGAGCACTAATTGTCAGACCAATTCTTCAATACAGATAACACATATAGATAGATAGATAGATAGATATAGACATATTTATATAAAATTATGTAAGGAAATATAAGCTATATCACGAAAACTAAGAATTTTTAATGATAACATGATGTGCCAAAGACAGGAATAAACAAGATAATTAAGATGATAGGTTTTTGGTTTTCTTTCTGAGACAGTCTCTCTCTGTCACCCAGGATGGAGTGCAGTGGTGCGATCTTGGCTCGCTGCAAATTCTGCCTCCTCAGTTCAAGTGATTATTGTGCCTCAGCCTCCCTAGTAGCTGGAGTTACAGGCAGGTGCCACTATGCCCAGCTAATTTTTGTATTTTTGGTAGAGATGGGATTTCACTATGTTGGCCAAGCTGGTCTCGAACTCCTGAGCTCAAATGATCCGCCCACCTTGGCCTCTCAAAGTGCTAGGTTTACAGGAGGATAGCTTTAATTAGGGTAATTGCAATAGTAAGTGAAATATCTCAAAGTAGAGGGAGAAAACTTGAGGTTTTACAAAGAAAAGGAGTGAAGTGGGAGGGTAAAGACGGGTCTTACTCTGAAGTATGCAAAGGCAGGATGGTCCTTTGTGGTTAGCCATTTTCCTGAATTGAAAGAAAAAGTGTGTGTGTGGTGGGGTGGATTTCTTAACCCTCGTTGCTTTCTCAAAGTGCTGGACTTAGATACATTCAGCATTGTCAGTCCTCCTGCGTGTCCACTGTCAGCCGCTGAACAATACCGAGCATGACTTCCTGAGTGAGAACTTAAGAAATAATCATTGAAAGGCTCTTGTTAAGGATGTTTCTAAACAATTCAACTGGTTTGCAGAACCATCTGGTGAAGGTCCCAAGTGTTATAAGCTCCCAGAGATCAAGTTATTTATATATAAGAGGGATTTCTGAAATAAAAAGCAGAAGTGTTTTTAAAGGTTATACTAAATCCAGGAGTTAAATTCTGAGAGCAATCAGTCCAGAGGATTCCGGATTGGTGTAAGAAAGTCCTTTGTTATGCAGCAGCACTTCTTGAGTTTCTTGAAACTCTCAAGCTGGGATGCTGATGCCCTTGGTAATGATGTTCACAATCCAGCTCACCTCTCATATGAGGGCATGCATGTCCTAAGCATTTCTTCAAACTACATTATTAGTTTATAGACAAGCAACTTGTCTAGGGCAAACTCAGGCCAGTGGTGGTCTGCAGCTGTGATGAGGTCTCTGAGGTTTATACAAAATCATCAGGCTTCAGCTCTTAGGGCTTAGGCAACCGAGAGACCCAGTAGGGATCCAGGCAGCTCAGTTTTAGACCTCCATGACTTCAAATCAAGTGAAAATGAGAAAAACTGGAAAAGGTAATTTGGAAGACTGTGACCCAATATTAAAGAAAATAGATAAAAAGCGTTAATTTTATAAAGACTGTCAGTTTGGGCAAGGTAACATGATCCAACCCAATTTGCAGTTAAGTACCAGCTCTGTTTTTCCACAGTGATGGTAGCAGTCAATTAAATGTTTACCAGGTAAAATGGTTTGGATTTGTGCCCCCACCTGAATCTCATGTCGAATTGTAATCCCCAATGTTGAAAGAGGGAACTGGTGGGAGGTGATTGGATGATGGGGGTGGATTTCCCCCATGATGTTCTCATGATAGTGATTGAGTTATCATTAGATTTGATTGTTTCAAACTGTGTAGCACCTCCCGCTTCGTGCTCTTCTTGCTCCTGTCATGTAAGACGTGCCTCCTTCCCCTTCAACTTCCATCATGATTGTAATTTTCCTGAGGCTTCCTCAGCCATGCCTGTACAATCTGTGGGCCTGTGAGTCTATTCAAACTATTTTCTTTATAAATTACCCACTCACAGATAGTTCTTTATGGCAATGCAAGAACAGACTAATACACCAGACAAAATAGAATGTACATATCCATATGTTTAATTTACAAAGAAGTACAACATAGCTCAAAGACAATGAGCAGGGATGGAATCATAACATAGAAGGGTGTGCTGCACATGATACGCGGTTTTCCGTTGAGACATGTCATTTTTTGCTACAGCATTTTGATCAAAAGTAACCTCAAAGAAAGTGCATTCTTAATCACAAAATAAGTCTGGTCTCCTTAGATTTGGCCTGATTATGTACACAGATACAGCAAGAATGGTAATTTACCACTTAGGCTTTCTTATGTTTGCTTTGCTGGAAATTTTTTTTTTTATGAGGAATCTCAGATCAGATATTTGGGAGGTCTAGGAATCCAAAGCAAGAATTCAGCACTAGAAATTTGAGTAAATTTCTCTCCTCTCTGGTTTTCAAAACATCCTGATTTCTGGACCTGCCAGTAAGTCACTTTTCTTATTCACTCATAAGGCTGAGAATATTGTAAACCAAGTTCCAGGCCCAGTTTCTAAGAGGGCATTGTAAGCATTGATTCCATAAAGTCAACCTTAGCTTAAATTGTCTAGTTGCATCTGATTAAATGAGCATCATTCTCAAATATGACATTCAAAGCAAGATCCTGGTTGCATAAGCAATGTTTCTAATTGTGTTCTTTTGACAAGGACATGCAAATAACTATATTATATAATGTGAATGTATGCACAGAACTGTATTGCTATGAAAATAAGAACATTCAAGAGGTTCACAATTCTGAAAGAGTTGGGCAAAGAGAATATTTCATCTAAAATGTTTCATTTCAGTTTACAAAAGCAAAGCCTACTGCATTGTTTTTAGTTATCAATAACTTGAAGTGAAAAGGCTTCCTTATATATCTATAAAAATAGAAAATCAAAGCACCAATAATACCACAAGGAAAACTCACAGCCATCTTTTTTCAGTACCTACAGTTCAATGTAATTAATGTGTTTTTGACTCGATCTTGAGTTGACAGTCTCATGAATATGAATCCGTTGGTTTCTCAGCCGTTTTCTCAACTGAAAAACTGTTTTTCCATCAGTTTTGGAAATCCTGGCTCATTCCACTGGTAGGTTCTCAAAATGCCTAAATGATACCATCAGAAACCTATGCCCAAACATATTTGATGTAGTCCTATTTTACAGGGCTCTGAGACAGTCTCTTTTTTTGAGGATGGAAAATTCTGAGCTGTAGATTACCAGAGCTTTCAAGGAAGCTTCAGGGTTAAACAAACAATATCTGTAAATGACCAAAGACTTAAAATGGTTGTGGTTAATTTCTTACTCATGAGGCTCAAAAGTGCAAAGTCTGATGAGATTTATTTAAAATATAATTCAATAGGCAAAGACATTTTGTTATTTTTGTTGCTTATAACACAGGGTAATAAAGTCAATCCAAAAAGGTTTTACACAGAATATTTATAAACCTAACAGTTAATTATTGTCTAAAAGAGGAGCTATTCTATGTAATCTTTACACAGAGAAAGTTTAGATGTTACATATACTAATCTTGATATGTAATATAATGCAAATATATCAAGCTTTTAGTTCTATTAAGAATACCAAAAGAAAATATTATGGAAGCCTAGACTAGATCCCCAACACTTGAGAATTAGTAAAATGTCATAAATAAGTCATGTAAATTCTTATTCCAAACCACTGTTCTAGAAGATATTAGATTCAAATTAAAGAGGTAAAACTGTGACCAAATCAATACTTAAATGCCCAGAATTATGAATGACAACACTACAGTGTTGTTGTCTAATTCAGGCAAAGCAGCAACAGATTCTAACAAATAGAACCATATTCTGAAACGAAAGGACACTGACAAATCTCTATGTGATTCCAATACAGCCTACAGCTTCTGAGATTATTTATATTAATAATACTTTACCTATACCAACTTTACCGAGGAAAAGCTCAGCATCTCTTCTAACTTTCTAGTACTTCCATGCACTAATCAATAGTAAAGTATCAAATAGATTTGATTATTTATAGTATTTTTCTTTTTATAATGTGAAAAAATAAATCGTTTATGTCTGGGGCCATCTAGGTAGTTTTTAAGACAGATTTTCTAGGGAAAATAATAATCCAATTTAGGGAAGGCAAAATATCAAAAATTGTTGGAAGATCTGAACACTTGGACAAGTTCATATTGATACAATGACAGAGGCAGTAGTCAGAGAGATTCTAGGCAGATGAGGGGGGTCCCTGGCAAAACCCCACCTTCAAGCAAGAAATTCTAAAACCTGTGACTCAAAGTGAGAACTTCCATCCCTGTTTCTCTGCTCAAATGTTGCCTTTTCCTATACTACCCATGGCCCACTCCACCCCTGATGCTGTGCCTGTAAAGACCCCAGACTCAGTCAGAGAGAGAGAAGCAGCTGGACATCAGAAAGAAGAAACTTGATTTCAGAAGGAAGGTTAATGGCTTGATTTTGAAAAAAAGTCCTGCTAAAGATGGGCAGACTTGAGAGGAAGATTACCTGCCCATCCCATCTCCTTTCCAGCTCCCCTCCCTGCTGAGAGTTGCTTTTTCATAGTTCAATAAAATCCTCTGCATTCACCATATTTCAATTCATTACTGCAGCCTCATTTTTCCTGGATGCCAGACAAGAGCTCGGGAACCACAAGTGCAGATACTCAGAAAAAGGCGGTCACATTGGTCCTTTGCCCTCTCGGAAGAAGTCAGCCGCCCCACATAAGAAGGCAAAGGGCTTACTGAGTTGTTAACACTTAAGCTGTCCATGGATGGCAGAGCTGAAAGAGCATTGTAACACTCCTTCTGGGGCTTCAGAGTTGAACATCCCGACCTGAACACTACTGTGGAGCCCACATGGAGTTTGCTCCTGCTGGTGCCCAAAAGCAGCCATTTGGATCCCATACTTGCTCACCTGTGTGTAACCCCCACTGGGGTTGGGTGTGGTGAGCCGAGTAAATGACGTTTGTTCCTGCCAAAGCCTAAAAGCGCTTGCTTCAGTCCCTGTACTCATTTGCTCGCACTGTCCCTCCCATGAGGGGTAGACAGGGGTGGGCTGAGCAAACAATTCACCCCTGTCACAAGTCCCATTAAGGGGTCAAGAAAATATCCAGCTTCAATATGTTACTAAGAAATAATGATTAGTTATCTATTTAACCTAGGGCCAACAAACATATTTTAAAAGTAAAATAGGAGTTAAGATGATATAACAACCCTTAGCTCTTCTATAAATGAGAAACCTTTGTTTTCATAAATAATCAAGGGCAAAAACAATTGTACAAATCATAGAACGTTACTCTGATAAGATGGGATCTTTGCCATCCAGGTAGATTACACAGAAGGTACAAAGGAAACTTTTCTTTTTTTAAGACACATTTATTCAGCATCATGCTCAGACTTACATTTAGCAATCAACAGCATGGGTACAAAAAATTATGTACATTAAAATTATTTGTTGGAATGCTTCCACAGAACAGAAACTAAAACAACCTGTTATACGATTAATCACAAATACAGTCCTCTAATATTTTGCCCATACACATGAGTATTTGTCTAAATCATGTCATCTTTGTAGCAGCAAGGCCCTGCCACCGCTGTGCTTGGCTGAGTTCACAAGTCTGTTGTGATTTGTAGCTTCCCTGTCGCTTCCCTGTCACTTCTCTTGCTCTACTCTCCTGCTGAGCTTCGTTTTCTAATTTAAATCTTCTGCCACTGCCATAGCTACTGCTGCTACTGGAACCACCCTAGCCACCTTCGGGGCCAGAGCTTGTGCCTCCAAAGTTTCCTCCCTTCACTGGTCCAAAATTTGAAGACTGTTGTAATTGCCAGAATCATTGTAGCTTCCATAACCTCTAACATTGCTTCCGTCATTACCAAATCCATTATAGCCATCCCAGCTGCCACCTTATCCATCACCACCATGGCTGCCACCAAAGACATTGAAGTTTCCTCCATTACCAAAGCTGCCATTCCCACCAAAACCTCCTCCATAACCACCAATAAAGTTTCCAGAACCACATCAACCTCTTTGCATGGATGAAGCACTAGCCATCTCTTGCTTTGACAAGGCTTTCCTCACTTCACAATTGTGGCCATTCACAGTATGGTATTTCTGAATGGCAGTCTCATCCACGGAGTCTTCGTCATCAAAGATGATGAAGGCAAAGCCCCTTTTCTTGCCACTGCCTCGGTCAATCATGATTTCAATCACTTCAATTTGTCCACACTGTTCAAAATAATCTCTTAGGTGATGTTCTTCTATGTCTTCTTTAATGCCACCAACAAATATCTTTTTCACGGTTAAGTGGGCACCTGGTCTTTGAGAATCTTTTCTTGAGACAGCTCTCTTTGGTTCCACAACCCTTCCATCTACCTGTGTGGCCTTGTGTTCGTGGCTGCATCCATCTCCTCTGCAGGGGTGTATGTGACAAATCCAAAGCCCCTGGAGCGCTTGCTGTTTGGATCTCTCATGTCCACAGTCCGTGACGATTACCCATTGCTCACAATGGCTCTTCAGGCTCCTGTTGGTTGCTTCAGAGCTCAGCCCTCCAATGAGGAGCTCCCACAGCTACTCGGGCTCTTTAGGAGACTCTGACTTAGACATCACAGCAGGGGGAAGAGAGACTTTAACAATGCTTCCTTGGCAATGTCCACAGGCAGAAAGGAGTAAGCTGGCGAACAGATCTCAAAAAAAAAAAAAAAAAAAAAAACTGAAACTTTTATAGCCTGTTTTTAAAAGACCAATGATAGAAGAAAATTTCCGTAGAACAGACATAAAACCAAAATCTAGTTTACAGCACTGTAATATTTGATACTCACACTCCTCTTGAAAATCTTATAAAGAAATCCATCACACCTTAACCAGTTGAACCATAAGAGCCAAAATTCCCTTTCTGATAACTTTCTACCGCTTTTTGCATCCATTTAAGTTTTTTCCTATAATGCTCTCTTTCTCATTCTGGAATAACCAGTCATTTAATTTTATAACAGAATTAATCTCTTTTTTCTTAACAAAAACTCATCCAGTATATTTTGCACACAAGGTTGCACCTCTCTTCCACTATTACTACTAACTAAGTCACATTCACATATATAGATTATATGTTTTCACAGCATTGACTCGTACTTCATAGAGAAAAATAGGAGGAAAATAATTGTGAACTGTCTGTACTCACACCAGCATTTCACAGCATCCTTTAAGGTACAACTCCTCAAAGTGGCAAAACAGAGCAGATTTATGAGCATTTGCAAATAAATATTACCTTTCTATACCATGTTAAAAATGCAAAACAAAATGTCTGCATATTTAAAATTATGTTTAGTAATTAATGATCTAATATTTTATCTTTCTTATAATGATCTGGATATCTATTAAAATTCCATTAATTGATTCAACTTGGTATTATTCTAAGGTTTTAGAAATTATCTTGAAGCTGATATACTATAAAACATACTATTAAAGTTTGTCAGAATAATGATCTGATTTGCTTATATAGCATACACATTTACATGTTTTTTATAATGTTTGCTATTTAGTAGAATTCATAGCAATTAATTCAGTCAGTTAACATGTATAAGTTTAGGAAGAGAATACCCAAGTAGAATAAGAATGTAAGTGTGTATTGTACGTAACACTGGTAATTCAGAGAATACACGGATGTTTATACTGAGCCAACAATGTTATACTAATCTCTCTTGCCAAAGATTTACTTAAATATGTGAACTTGAATTTGTCAAATGTATTAAGAGGTATGAGTTTGTTTCTGTAGGAATGCCTTTTTAAAGTACATTGAAAGTCAGCCGGGTGTGATGGGAAAGTACTTGAAGTTCAATTTTCTGAATTTCTGAGAAATTAGGAATATACCATTTAAATAAGTATTTATTTATCTCTAATCCAGTCAGATTAGGACTGTGTTAAAAGGTTTAATAATTTAATTTGAAAATATCATTTAGGAGTATATTGCATACATACCATAAGATATAAAGGTCTTTCTGAATTTTAGAAATGTAAACACACAGACACAAACAGAAATTCAGCAGTGGATTAAACATAAACATAGAAACACAAAACTAATTGGTTTATATTATGCAGTTATTCTTTTCATAGAAGGTATGACTTTTTAATTGATTGGAGCTCAAGACAGATGAAATTGACAATCAGAAAAGACTAACAAATTAGATTGTCTGTCATTTTTTACTCCACAGAGAAAATATCTCTATAAACTATTAATCCATTTGTAGAGATTGCCACATGACCACACAATAATGGAAAAGTATCCCAGCATCCTTGCTCAAACAAATACTCAAAAAGAATCAAAATCATATCCTTTCCATACTACCAGTGGGCAAAGGTCCAGAACAAAGACCAAGAATCAGACTCACCATTGGGTTCCCAGATTTCCAATGAGAACCAGAGCACAAAGTGCCCCAAAAACCTCAAGACCTGGACAGAGTAAATGGGGACCCAAGCCATGACACCCAAACAGTGAAATAAAAAATGTACCAGTTAAGGAAATGTTTCTGTTCAGGCGAAGGAGTAGATGATGTTCTTAATGAATAGAAATGTATTCATTCAGGAGTATCATGTCTACATATAGGGAGGAAAAATTGGCTTTACAAAACAAGGGATTCCTGGAGGAAGACTAAAAGTAGGTTTTATCTTGGTATGAAAGTGCAAGTTGGTGATATATTGTAAGTCACTTTCTGGAATGTGAAACACTGGTTGATTTTCAAAAGGATAGGAGAGTTTCTTAACCTTGATTATTTTCCAGGAACCCAAGATTTGGGCAAAATTCAACATTATCAGGAACACAGTGGTGTTTAAAACAAGAGGAAACTAAATATATAATTCTCAGAAAACTTCTGAAAGTTTTTTCACTGTTAAAAAGTGACAGGAGACCTTAGAATTGGAGGTTAATTCATAGAGGAGGAAGAAAGAAACCCTAATAAGATTTATTCTCTCAGAATATTTAAAAACTAATAGAAGTGGACTTCACATTTCAGAAGACAACTTCATAGAATATTCAGCCCCTGAAAGTGAGCCAAAGTCTCCTAATTTCTTTCTAGAATTATCAGTTAGATTGCATCATTTATTATGTTGTAGAAATTCTCTCGACATCATAAAATAGGTAGGTTTGTTGCTGGTCACTTTTCAAAGATGATCATAAACAAAGCAAACAAAACAAAAATAGCTGCTTAATATATATATGTTGAGCAATAGAAACTTTTATTTCCATATTAGTAAAAGCAAGTCAGTAAGAAGTCATTCTACATCTTCTAATCCACATCTTTGATTTGACTTGGGCTGGGTATGGTGGCTTACACCTGTAATCCCAGCACTTTGGGAGGCTGAGGTGGGTGGATCACCTGAGGTCGGGAGTTCAAGACCAGCCTGACCAACGTGGAGAAAACCTGTCTCTACTAAAAATACGAAATTAGCAGGGTGTGGTGGCACATGGCTATAATCCCAGCTATTTGGGAAGCTGAGGCAGGAGAATTGCTTTACCCTGGGAGGTGGAGGCTGCAGCGAGCCAAGATCGCACCATTGCACTCCAGCCTGGGTAACAAAGAGTGAAACTCCATCTCAAAAAGAAAAAATTATTTAATCTCCTTACGTTGCTAAATGATGAACAGAAAGCCCACCTGTATTATGTGCGTAGTCAGTATTGGCTCAGGCCAATAGACATGCATTATACTGAAAGCAGTGGAAATAATCTTGTAAAGCATAACTATGTTAATTTAAATTAAGTCACTATCATTGAAAAGATTTTTTTAAAACCCAGAGAAAATAGATCTTCCTGAAACAATTTATATTAGCTTGATCAGTGTATATTTTAGTTAACAAAAATAAATCACTCAACTGTACCAAAAGGAATGAATTTAATAATACATTTAACTATGTAGCAATTTGTCAAAGTCTCAAATCTCTTTACATTTAATATCATGTTAAATCAGTGATTTGTTTTTACTTTTGACAACCTAGAATTTAACACGGGCTACATTGTAATACCAATAGTTATATGCATGTAGGTGTGGTATATGAACATTGTACTTAGAAATAAATCTGGCACTTTTAAATCACATCTGCAATTCTCAAACTACCAAATCCAATGGAATAAGTCTTTCCACATAATTTGTTCTGTAAAGAAGTCCTAATGTACCCCCAAAAAATATTTAAAAATTTATTTTGCAATTCTATTGAATTAATAAAAGAAGAAATCATACTTCAGAATTAATAATATTACCTGATGAACTCTTAAGAGTCTGTTGTGATACTTACATTAAATTGTTTAATAATACACATAAAGAGAGACTACAAAAATTAGTTCAATGTGTTACTTATTTTAATTTTGAAATTTGGTTAATTTATTTAAATCAATTTGTTTTTATGCTGAAGTATATAACTAGCTTTTAAGATAAATGCATATTTTCATTTGTTTATAAAGTTGTTGCTCCTGTCCCAAAGGTAAGGTACCACTTTACCTGTAAATCTCATTCATAGTTGACTTAGGTGCATGTTCCTTTGAGGAAGTCAGTTATGCAGCAAACTGAGAGTTGTACCAAGGGCTATTAAAAATTATGTAATAAGGAAAACATGATCTTGGAGGACATTTAGAAAATCTCTTTGACAGGGAGTAACAGAGGGAACTATCTTACAAAGGAACTTCAAAACACATTGCTGGGCTAGAGGGATATACTGTCTTAGAAGGCGTTTTGAATACAAATCGCATATACCACAAGGCACTGAAACGGAAGTCGATAATATGAATTTGAAAGGCAACAGTGTACAGGAACAAATCTGATGCTTCACTTCTTGAGTCAACAAGCATAGAATCTATGAGGTTTTCAAAGAAATGAATGAGCAATAGCTTGAGGAAAACGTGTAAATAAATGTATCCTCAGGGCCCTATGTAGTGGTACTGTTCAAATAGGTGATTTTCTGCCTTCTGAGCAGGCTGAAGACCGGACAAGAGCCCTATTTTCTCCCCTCTGTCATTTCATGTTCTTTGGCACTCCCTCACGCCCAGCCTGCCTCCTCCTGACCCCAGTGTTGTTCAGTATCAGGTTCCTACAAATAGCAAAGCTTGTCACAAGGCCTGTATTACCAGGACATGCCACATTAAGGGGGAAATGGAATTGCAGCTTAATCTTTCCACTGAAGTGTGTAAGGAAAAAAGATGCCTGTTACTAATAATAACTTAAAAATAAATTGTGGAATGCTAGCTCTGTGCCAAATATTGGGAAAGCCACTTATGGGACAGAGTAAGTGGCATTCTTTAACCCAACAAAATATTTATGAAGTCACTGTAATGTGACACCCACTAGTCTGGGCACTGAAGAGAGACCTTCAAAGATGGAAAAGAAAGGCCCTTTTTGAGAAGCTTATTTGTTCCCCTTAAATTCATAAGTTAAAGTCCTAACTTCCTCTACCATATCAATGTCATCACATATGGAAAAAAGGTTGTTTTACATGTATTAGTTAAGATGGGATCATAGTGGAGGAGGGTGGGCCCTCATTCAATATGACCGTGTCCTTATAAAAAGAGGATATGTGAACAGAGACACACAGGGAGGGAGAAGAAGGCACAGATGAGAGTGATGCTTCACCCAACAAGGAGCACCAATGATTGCTAGAAAACTGCCAGAAGCTGGGAGGCGAGGCCTGGAAAATATTCTCCCTCCCAGCCCTCCGGAAGAACCAACCATACTGACACCTTGATCTTGGACTTCTGGCCTACAGAACAGTGAAACAATAAACTGTTTTTGGGGCACACAGTTTATGGCACTTTGTTAACAGTGTCCCCCGCAAACTCATGCAGAACTTGATATTTGTTCTGGGAGAAATAAAATACAAACACACATCCGTAAAATATAAAACAAGATTACAAGTTAGAAGAAAAGAATAAACAAAATCATACAGGATTTTAAACTTCTGTATAAAGGTAGGTGGGTGTTTCAGATCAGACAAATCTCCACAGAGTAGATACTTAAGCTAAATCTTTAAACAATTGACAGAATTGGAGCAGGTATGGTAAGAATGTGTGTGTTGCAGAGAGGAGATTTTTTATTAGAGGAAGACACTAAGTAGAGAAAAATACACAAAATATGCATCTCAACAGAATGAGATAAGGCTCCAGAGGAAAGGAGGGAGGGAGGTAGTGGGACCATTCTGCAAAGGACTTTGAAGGTAAGGCTGGGGAGTCTGCACTTAGTTTGGGGGAAGTAAACTTTTAAGTTTCTTAAGCACGGAAAGCAGACACACAAACGAATTTGAGTGTTTGCATGCCCTTGCATGTGCACACACACAGGCACACACACACAGAAAAATGAACAACTCGAATCTACAGATTCAACACTCTTCCTATCAAATAATTAATGTCATTTTTCAAAGAACTAGAAAAAAATATTCTAAAATTCATATGAAACCATAAAAGAGCCTGAATAGCCAAAGCAATTTTAAGCAAAAAGAACAAAGCTGGAGGCATCATGCTACCTGACTTTAAAGTATACTACAGAGCTACAGTAAGCAAAACAGCATGGTACTAGTACAAAAACAGACACATAGAACAATGCAGCAGAATAGAGGACCCCCAAAATAAAGCCACACACCTACAGCCATCTCTTTTCAACAAAATTGATAAAAATAAACAATGAAGAAAGGATTCTGTATTCAATAAATAGTGCAGGAATAAGTGGCTAGCCACATACAGAATAATGAAACTGGATCCCTCACCAGTTTGGGATGTCTCTCACCATATCCCAAAGTTAACTCAAGATGGATTAGAGATCTAAATGTCAGAACTCAGACTATAAGAATTGTAGAAGAAAACCTAGGAGACATCACTCTAGACACTGGTGTTGGGAAAGGATTTATGACTAAGTCCTCCAAAACAATTACAACAAAAGCAAAGATTGACATGTGGGGCTCTTTTGCTGGGTTTCTGCCCAGCAAAAGAAACCATCAACAGAGTAAACAGACAAGTTACAGAATGGGAGAAAATATTTGCAAACTATGCATCTAACATGGGTCTAATATCCATAATCTGTAAGGAACTTAAACAACTGAACAAGACAAAAACAACCCCATTAAAAAGCAGGCAGAAGACATGAAAGACACTTCTCAAAAGAAGATATACAGGCAGCCAACAAACATATGAAAAAGTGCTCCACTTCACTAATCACTGGAGAAATGTAAATAAAAACCATGGTTAAATACCATCTCATGCCAGTTAGATGGCTATTATTAAAAAGTCAAAACAAAACAAAACAAAAAACACATGCTGGTGAGGCTGCAGAGAAAAGAGAATGCTTATCCACCACTGATGGGAATGTCAATTGCTTCTGCATTACACTGGATTCTTATCCAAAGGAATATAAGTCATTCTACCGGGAAGACACATGCACTCATGTATTCATCACAACACTAGTCGCAATAGCAAAGATATGGGATCAACCTACGTGTCCATCAATGGTGGATTGGATAAAGAAAATGTGGTACATATACACCATGAAATAGTATGCAGCCATAAAAAATTATAAAATTATGTTCTTTGCAGCAACATGGATGCAGGTGGAGGTCATTTTCCTAAGCCCATTAACACAGGAACAGAAAATCAGATACCACATGTTCTCACTTCTAAGTGGAAGCTAAATAAGGGGCACTCATAGACATAAAGATAATAATAACAACAGAAACTGGGGATTACTGGAGGCGGGAGGGAGGTAAGGGCTTAAAGACTAAGTATGGGTACTATGCCCAGTACCCGAGTGAGCAACTGTACCCCAGACCTCATCACTATGCAATACACCCAGTTCACAAACCTGCACTTGTACCCCTAATCTAAAATAAAAGTTTAAATTCTATTTTTTTTTTTTTTTGAGATGGTGTCTCACTCTGATGCCCAGACTGGAGTGCAGTGGCACAATCTTGGCTCACTGCAACCTCTACCTCCTGGGTTCATGTGATTCTTCTGCCTCAGTCTCCTGAGTAGCTGGGACACAGGTGTGTGGCACCACATCCAGCTAATTTTGTGTTTTTAGTAGAGACAGGGTTTCACTGTATTGGCCAGGCTCGTCTCACCTCCTGATCTTGTGATCTGCCCACCCCAGCGTCCCAAAGTGCTAGGATTACAGGTGTAAGCCACTGCACCTGGCCTGAATTCTATTTTTTAAATGAGCAATTTGATTGTTTGAGCCAGAGTTAACACCGCTGGGTTTATTTCTTGGAATTACTTGGAACTGCTATGAAGGAGGATGCTCCTTATTAATTTCTACATTGCTTCAGAGGAGTACCACTCTGGAGCATTTATGAGTCAAGATTTTCTAGGTGCTGGGATTACAGCAGTGGACAGGACATAGAGTTATTTCCCTCATAGAGTTTACATTCCAATGGAGGTAAATGCATAATAATAGATACATAGATATTTGATGTAATATCAGAGCAGTTAAAAATAGTATTATAAAAAATAAATCTAGATGAATGAAAGAAAATGATAGTAATGTGTTTTAAGATGAGATAATCAGGAAAGTTTATAAGAAGGGGAGCTTTTTGAGCAAAAACCTGAAGCAAGGAAGGGAAGGAGCCATTGTTTTTACCAGGGTTGGGTACCCTCGAGGACAGTACTACACACTTGCTCAGAATGGAGTGTGCTTGGTGCTGAAGGGACAGGGGTGGCTGGGACAGAAGAGAGATGGGGGAGAGGGTGCGCTGAGGCTCAGGTTACAAACAACAACAACAACTCATCTCAGAAAAGCCGTAAGTAGAGTCTACATCATTTATTTCTACAAGAAAGAAACATTAGGATAATACTGGGGAAGGTGGTCATGGTGGGAAGAGCTGAGTATATCTTATTTCAACCTGCAAAGGTGTGGTTGGCCCCGGCTTGAAACCTGGCTGAGGAAGGCTGTGGAACATTAGGGAACATTAATGGGCCTGCCTGTCTACACAGAATGACAGCAAGTGTCAGTGGACAGGCGCAGAGGTGGCAGGACAACCCAGGGGTACCATCCCCAGATGACAGCTGTGAGCAAAGCAGAACCATCCGAAGGGCCCAGTGGCATGAAGTAGGAAGTGGAAGCTTTGTACATCAGCTAGTGACAATGAATTCCAGTCATGGGAAGACAATCAAGAAGTAGGCACGTCTGAAATTTGCTCTCAAGTGGAGTTAAGTAAATGCTCACTCGTCCCATCCAGCTTACAGAAAGTGATTAGGAGTGGCAGGGATGGCATCTGGGGATGGCAGATTGAAACCTTCTTCGAAACTGATGGATGACATGTTGAAGAAACACTGCTGTTTTACAGCTTCTAGTGGCTGTGGGTAGAGGTTATGCAGGATGGCTTTCAGATTGCTAGGGCTGCCATAACGAAGTACCACAGTATGGGTGGTTTAAGCAAAAGGAAGTTTTGTTCTTATGGTTCTGGAGGCTAGAGTCTGAGCTGAACGTGTCAGCATGCCTGCTTTCTTCCAAGATCTCTCTTGGCTGGTGAATGGCCATCTTCTCCTTTTGTCTTCAAATGATCTGTCCTCTGTGTGTGTCTTTTAAGGACACAGTCACACTGCATTACTGTCCACTCCTGCAACCTCATTTTACCACAGTTATATCTTTAAGGATTCTGTTTATCATTATAGTCACATTCCAGGTTCTGTGGATTTGGATTTCAACATATAAATCATGGGAGGCCCGTAACAATTTCTATTAATTCAGCCCGTAACACTTTTAATTTATGCAAATACATCAGTAAGTTATTTAAGAGTCAGTCGAATTTACCTTATTGTTGAGATACAGACACCTTCTTTCCATCATTTCTGTTGCTGCTAGATATGGGTTGGCTGTGTTGCCACCCAAATCTCATCTTTAATTGTAGCAATCCCCATGTGTCAAAGGTGGGGCCAGGAGGAGATAATTGAATCATGGGAGTGGTTTCTCCCATATTGTTTTTCTGGTGAATAAGTCTCATGAGATCTGATGGTTTTATAAATGGGAGTTCCCCTGCATAAGCTCTCTTGTTTGCCATCATGTAAGATGTGACTTTGCTCCTCATTCACCTTCTACCATGATTGTGAGGCCTCCCCAACCATGTGGAACTGTGATCTCATTAAACCTCTTTCTTTTATAAATTTCCCAGTTTCAGATTTATTAGCAGCATGAGAATAGGTAACACACTGCCCCTCAGCCCCACCACCTGTGCTCCTAGGCAGGAGGGAGCAAAACTTTCTCATAATCACTTCCCATTGTGAATAGTTCCTTACACATAAACATGGGGAGATGGGGTTCATATCATTCCAACAGAAGGTGAAGGCTTGTTTGAGTCACTTGAAGGCTCCACTTGCCGCTCGCTAATAAAGTATTAATCAGGAATTTGGAAAAATGTGGGATCCATAAGATCAGGATATGTGAGAGTGAATTTATGAAGTTTTAAGTGCAGCCAGATGCCTGGTGAGTGTCATCACCCCAGGAAAAGAAGGTAGCTGGCAGCCAAAGGCTTCAGAAGGAAGCTGATGATATGAGATACTGTGCATGGGAGCCCCAAAGGAAGAGCAGGGCAAGGTGGGAAAATATGAAAAGACAGCAACCGCCGACTCTCATTCTCCCTGCCCTCATTCCACCAGGAGAAAAGAAGTCGGAGGCTAAAACAGAAATGGATAGTGTCTCAAAAGCCTTGAAAGAAAGGATGGATTCTTTTGAAGGAGTTTTCTTTCTAGGATTTGTTTACAAGGAATAAATAATTTGTCATATGAAAAGTAGTGTGGGAACTGCTATTATAAATTCACCATGTATAATTCTGAGATATTTTTTGCAATCATATGAACCTTAGGAAGAAAAAAAAACAGATATATGAATGGTCCATTTTGGTGGAAAATAGGTAAGAGATTGCAAGCCTGTTGAAAGAGTTCAGGGAATATCACTTTAAATATGCCTGTGCTAAACACAATTCTCTTTGGAAATAAAACAGCTGCCAGAAAGGTACTGATTAGACTACTGCTAGATGTGGCCAGAAGAAAAGCTTGTAATGTGTTTCATGCTTCTCAATAAAAGTAACAGCATGAAGAGGGGAATGAAATGCTGATTAGGGGTGTAGACTAAAAAGATGGAATTCAAAATCTGACTGGAAAAAGAAGAGACTCAATCCTTCACTGAGTTTTTTAAATTTAGAGGAGAGAGAGAGAGAGAGAGAGAAGGAGGTATCTACATAACTCCTATAATGTTTTCTTGGCTAATACTTCATTTTGCTGACACACTTAATAAAATGTCACAGAATAAAGTGTAGTTAGCACAGCATGTCAGAAAAGAAGCCACGAAATCTGCGTTTGGTGGGATGCCCTAGAAGCAACAAAGAAGCGAGCTTTTAGACTCTGTGTTTAACAGCTTGAATAAAAAGGAAGTAGCCACAACTAATCCCACAGGATAAAGGGAACGGTTGCTATTCTTTCTCTCTAGAAAAGATGCTTCTGAGCGAGAAAGGATCTCCTGAGTGAGAAATGAACACATATGCATTTCCAAGGGGGACAGATACGCCTTCCCAGATGCTAACCTAGGAGATCCTCAAGGGTTTTGTGTGCTTTTGCTAAGGCTGACATAACAAAATACCACAAACTTGATGGCTTGGACAAAAGGCATTTATCTCACACCTCTGGAGGCTGGAAATTCAAAATCAAGGTGTTGGTAGTATTGGTTCCTTGAGGGCTGTGAGGGAGGAGCTGTTTCAGTACTTCCTCCTTGCTTCACAGGTGGTCGTGTTCACAGGCATTCTCCTGTAACCATGCCTGTGCCCCAGCTTCCTCATTTACTGAGGACACCAATAATATTGGATTAAGATCCCCCATAATGACCTCATTGTAACCTAACAACCTCTGTAGTGACTATTTTCAAATAATTTCACATTCCAAGGTTCTGGAGGTTAGAACTTCAACATTTGAATTTACAGGGCCACAGTTCAACCCCTAAAAGGGAGACGTACTATGTGCCTCAGAGAGCACAGTCCATTGCCTCGTCTTTGGAATCTTCCAGTTTCTTCCTCCCCACTTTTGACCCCCTGTGTGATGGCTTTTGCCAAGTACTTTACTGCAGACCCTGTGGGGGCTGCAGCTCTCTGTCCCTTATCCTCACCGAGGCCTTGGATGGAGGCAGGGGGACACCTGCCTGAGCTGATCTCTTCTGCAGTCCAGACGTGTTCTGTTATGCCCTGTTTCTTAAGCAGCTAAGCCTCGTCTATGCTTAAGAAGTCATCAGTAACCACCACAAAAGACTACAAGCTGTTTTGCCTTTTGATTTTAATTTCTCTGAGAGATTTTGGATTTTACCAAAATCTTTGGTAAAATCTTTTTTATCATCTTTGGACATGATTCCAAGGGACCTGACATAAGGAAACACCTCATTGTACTCAGAATCATCATTTTTAAAACATTCCACAGATGACACAGAGATACCCAAATATGTCTATATTTTAGGGCATATGTAGTGTTGACAGGTTACTACTATATCCACAAAGGAAAAAATCATACAGATTATTACATAGGACAATTATTTCACTCTTAGTTAATATGCCAATCTGTCATTAACCTGTTCTACATTAGTGGAAGAGAAAATATATGGTAGTAATAACAGTGGCTTTGGAGAGCTATTGTATTGAAATAGTACAGTAATTATGAAGATTGTGGCCAGATAAAAGTGTTACAACTATACTGGATTTGGAGCTTGAAGAAAAGGCAAAAAGAAGGTAGAAAAAACAGTACACCTATTCCATCTGAAGGCATCCTATAGAATAGGAAGAGCTTTCTACTTTGGGAAGAATCTCGAGGACACGGTGACAGCAAATGCGGCAGGTAGTCTCACTCCCAAAGGGACTGGCTGCTTAAGTCCACACCATCAGCTACACTGGCACTGGAGTGATTGAATGCTTTGAGACTTGACCAAAAGAAAATGAGGCTCTGGCTTTCTTTAAATATATTTAGGGTACAGTCACACATGTGCCATTGTAGTGTTTAGTTGTATAACAAATTATTCTGTGTGTGCACTGATGCGTGGACAAGAGAGAAATAAAAGTAACACCTGAAATCAGAGTAAGAAGAAAGCCTGGGACTGTGAGCACATCTTTAAGAGGACTTTGGTTTTTTTTTTATTTTCTTGGGAGTGACTCTCATAAGGAGGGAAAATTATACATTAGGAAACTCCTAAGTTGAGTATCAGAGTTCTTGTTATACCCACATGTAATGTGAATTTGAAGTAGCCTCAAACACAAATATTACCGAGGTCAGATCCTTGGAAAATAGACCATTGGAAAACATTCCCTAAATTCCTCCAATATTTGACTTATCTTCCTTGTCACCAACTACATCAGTATGAAATGGCATCATTGATGTAAAATTTTTTAAAAAGCATTTTATTAAAGTTAGAAAATGCATTCAAAAAATTTATCTTTATGTTTCAAATTATTTATTGTATTATACCCTTGTATCTGTTATAAAAAATGGAAAAAAAGTTTAACAAAGGCCAGTTGGATTTAGTTTCTAAACTAGCCTTGTGTTTTTAGCAGAAGGTCAGTAATTAAACTTCTACATTTTGTTTAAAAAAATCATTAAGTGTCTCTACCAAGGGAAGAAGTGAAAGTGAAGAGCATGTAGAGTCATAAATCAAACACAAGAATGCCTGCATTTCCATAGCATGTTCAAATGTTACTTTAGAGAACAGAAGTAGAAGATGTGTATGAGTGGAGGTTGCTAAGGCCATCATATTTTGCTTGACTGTAAATTCAATTGGAAAGTTTTAAGAGAGGAAGAAGGAAAATGTGTTAATTCATTGTGAAAGGTAGGGTCAAGTGTTCAGATATGACAAGGACCTAATTAGGGACAAAACTGGGTGACATTTCTCCTAGAAATTTTCTCTAATCTGCCAATTTTTGTTCTGTGACAAGCTGAGGTCTAAAGGAATACTCTTTTATACTGTGTTATAATTAAATGCTTGCCACTCCTCCTAGTCTAGCCAGACTGAAAGTATTTCTAAGGACAAATGTCTTAGTCCATTTTTGGTTGCTTACGACATAGGTAATTTACAAAGAAAGTGAATTTATTTCTTATAGTTATGGAGACTGTGAAGTCTAAGGTAGAGGGCTGCATTGCGGGAGGGCCTTGGGACTCTGCAGAGGGCATCACACGGCAAGTAGACTGAGAATGCTGGCTCAGGTTTGTCTTCTTCTTCTTATAAAGCCATCAGTCCTACTCCCATGGTAACCCATTAATCCGTTAATCCACTAATCAACAAATGGATTAGTCCATTCGTGAGGACAGACCTCTCAGGATCCAGTCATCTACAAAAGGCCTCACCTCTCTATACTGCCATATTATGTATTAAATTTCAACATGAGTTTTGGAGAGGACAAATATTCAAACCATGATGACAGAATATGACTGTTTTAACCAATTGTGTGTTGCTTAAAATACATGATATTCCATCTTAAATAAAAGCTAGCTGGTCAGGTAAATAAACAGTTTGATAAAATAAAAAATGCGAATTATTCAAAATAAATATGACACAAATAGTGATTTCTTAGAATACTGTTTAGAATACTGTGGAATGTAAACCCACTCCTTATTATGTAGGAAATAACAAACAAATTATGAAAGGCCTTTGAGCAAAACAAGCAGAGGAATAAAGCATTGCTTTTTCCTTCCTTCCTTCCTTCCTTCCTTCCTTCCTTCCTTCCTTCCTTCCTTCCTCTCTCCCTCCCTCCTTCTCTCTTTCTTTCCTTTCTCTCTTTCTCTTTTTTCTCTCTCTTTTCTTTCTCCCTTTCTCTCTCTCTTTCTTTCTTTCTTCCTTTCTTTCCTTTCTCTCTTTATCTCTTTCTTTCTTTTTTGACAGAATCTTGCTCTGTCACCCAGGCTAGAGTGCAGTAGCACAATCTCAGCTCACTGCAAACTCCAACTCTCAGTTCAAGTGATTCTCCTGCCTCAGCCTTCCAAGTGGCTGGGATTACAGGCACCTGCCACTGCGCCCAACTAATTTTTGAATTTTTAGTAGAGATGGGGTTTCACCATCTTGGCCAGGTTGGTCTCAAACTCCTGACCTCATGATCCACCCACCTCGGCCTCCCGAAGTGCTGGGATTACAATTAGAGCAGTGCATCACCTGTGAGTCTTATTAAAAAGGAGACTGTTTCAACAGATCTGTGGAGGAGCCTGTGATTCAGCAAGGTCACTGGGGACACCAGCGCTGATGGGCCTTGAACCTCTGAACCACACTTTGAGGAGGAAGAGATCAGTGTAAATCAGGTTCTCAAATTCTGTTGTACCTTTTGAGAAGTACTGCCTCCTAGACCCCACCCTCAGGGTTGCCGATGTAATTGGTGCCAGATGCAAGTTGAGAGTCAGGATATTTCCAACCAAGGGGGGTTCCATGTGTAGCCACCTCGAAGAGCTCCTGGTATAGACTGTGTTCCAGATTTAAGCAAATAACAGGATTATTGTTTAGAGAAAGTGAGCTCCAGAGGCTATTTCTTCACATTGAAAGATGAAGCATTATGCTACTTTACATGTGTATTCCATGTCTTTTCTCTGTTTTTGATTTCCCATTGAAATTCTTTAGGCAATCTATAATTAAGTTTTGATTGTATGGTTTTATTTTCTTTGATGATACACTGGATAGAGCATTTGGGATTAGACGTTGAGCTCCTGAAACATTTCAAAGGAATACCTAGTAGTGAAGAGCTCAAACTGATGACGAGTGAAAGGAGGTTGCCAGCGGACTAGAGGAGGGAAAGGCACCCCCCAGGAAAAGGAAAAAATATTACGATTTTTACTACCAAGAATCCATTATTCTGAGCAAGGCAAGAGCAGAAAAACAATAAAGTATGAACATTGGATTAGCATTTTAAGGGAATGTCGGAAAGCTTTGGCTGTTTCAAGAATATACAGTGACTGTTTTTCACATATTTATCTCCACTATGCTGCCTATTCAGTAATCTACACTGAATCCTTTGTTGGGAGAAACAAGGCACCTGCAGCTTTCACTTATTGAATTAAAACCTGAAAAATGAAGAGGTCTTGTTAAAAATTCTGATGATTTCAGTTATTTCAAATGTTAATAGTCCCATGCCACTGAAAACATACTTTATTATTTATGGATATTGGAGATTTAAATGAGAAAGCTTTTTATAAAATCAAACACACGTTGTAAAAGACATTGCTAGCAGAGGAAGAACGTAAATACGAGGAAAAGGAAACAGGGCAGAGGAAGGAAATGGAACTAACGGACTGTGATTTCGCCTTGTGGCATGGAATGTGCATGTCACACACCATTTAATCCTCTCAGAGAGCACTGCAGACAAGCTTTCATATGCTGGTTTTACAGATGATGGAATCGCTCAGGCAACCTGTCCCACTAGTAAAAGGTGGAGTTCTATTTGACTCCAAGTAGAGGGACAAAATAAAGAGTGGAATCAGGTAGCTTTCAACCAGAGAAACGAAACCAGTAAGAGATGAGTATTAGGGATTTATTGCAAGGAATGAGTTCCTTGATTAGGAAGCTGGCTAGGCAAGACTGAAATCCCTAGAGCAGGCTGTCAGCCAGGAACAGAACGGGTAGAATAGAAACTCCAACAGGAGCTGAAGCTGCTGTCCCCAGGTACACTATTTTAATCTGTGGCAAATCTCAGCTCTTTCCTTACTATCTTTCGAGGGAGTGAAGCACCCCACCCAGATTATCTAGGAAAATCTCCCTTACAGATAAACTGAATATGAGCATCAACCGCATCTGCACAACACCTTCAGGGCAGCACCCCGACAACGGCTGTATTGATTGGCTAGGGACTGCCGCCAAGATGAGCTGGCATCAAACAGACCATCACAGCATGTTCTCATGCCCATGTCGATTTAACCCTTTCTTTACCGCAGGGTTCCAGTCTCAGTGAATTGATTTTGTCTGTGTTGTGCGTAGGAAGATCCAATCAGGTGATTACACCTTCTCCCTCCCTGTCCTTCCACGTCCTCAACTCTCATCATTCTGATCTCCATGACTTGTCCAGTCATGCCATGGGCATTGTCTGCAAGGGGAAATATTTTATTTGTGAAACACTAATAAACTACACTTAGTGTCACATTTAGCCTTGCCATTCTTTCACATCCAAGGTCTCACAACCTTTACTCCTGTGCCTTACAGAGCTCCACGTTTCTTCATTCCCCTGACTTTATTCACTGCCCCAATCCCATTTGAATCCTAAATTGAGCACATAAACTACTTCTCTTCCATCCTAAATCCCTTTCCCATTGCACTTTCCAAACAGCTACTTGACATACTCCAAATTTCAGGATCAGGTTTATAATCATATCGATTCTTTCGTTTTGAGTAATTTTGGTAAGTAAAATTTATAATTCCAAATGATGGATCTATTGTAGCAATAGGAAGATAACTCATATTATCAAAATTTAAGTTTACCTAACATACTCCAACTAGAAACCTGGGTTTCTGTGTGACGCTAGGGAAACAGGTGCGGGCACAAGTGCTTCTGCACTGACAAATGAGCAGGCTCTAGCCGCAGGCGGGTGCTTGACTCTCATTCCAACCTGTGCAGGTCAAGCCCCTCTCAGGGACAGCCATGCCAGTCCCACTCTCCCAGCTTCCCTTAGAATCCCAGGTCACTCAGCCTTAGCCCTCAGGCCATCACCTGTCACTGGGAAAAATCAGACACTGAGGACATAACTCTCAGCTCTCAAACTGTTTCACGGGCTCTCTTACACCTGACTCCCTTGTAGTCTCAGAAGATGCAGGGTAACCCTACTTGGATTGAAAGCCAAATCTGTCCTCTGTGCTCTTGACCCTTTTCTCTCAGATTGTTTCAGACATTGATTTATCAATTATTCCTTCCTTTTCCAGGATCTTATGCTATTCTTTTTTTCTACTGGCTTTTTCTCATAACTCTATAAAAATGGTCTCTGGTGTGAATCTCCCCTGTGAAACACAAGGAATTTTTTTGCCACATATAAGCATCTAATTTGTTTAATCAGCAAAGAGCATACTTTTTAAAAAATCTCCACAAAATTAGTTTTATAAATGGAAGTAAAAAGTTCAAACCTAAATTAAAATACAATATTGTCATAAGAAGATTATATCCTTTATTTACACATATATTTTTATGGTTTAAGTTATCCTAGCATCCTTTGCACTAGTAAAATCATGAACAAATATGGGTGCACACATTTTATTACCACCCATGAATTATTCTGTTGAAAAGTTTTAACTCCATTCTTCTCTAATAATGTCTTTTAAGTAATTTTTTAATTATAAAGTAAGAAATTTTAAGGACCAAATTTGTAAAGAATGTACATCATTAAAAATTTAAGAATTAATAATGACATGGAATTTCACAGTATTACCACAGAAAATTTAATGATAGCTTTGAGTTAAAAAAAAAAAAAGTGAAGGGGAAGTGAAGCAACATGGCCAAATAGCCTCCAGAAATTGTTCCCCTAACAGGAGCACCAAATTAAATTACTATTTACAGAAAAAAAAGAGCACCTTCATAAGAATAAAAAATACAGCGAGTGATCACAGTACCTGGTTTTAACATCATGTTAAGGAACCAGACACTGAGGAGGGTAGGTTTGACTCACCTATCCCACCCTTCTCTCATCCCCGAAAGTTGCTCTGTGGGATGGAGAAAATCTGTGCACTTAGAGGAGAGAGTGCAGCAATTGTGCGACTTTGCATTGGAACTCAGCACTGCCCTGTATCAGTGGCAAGCAACACAGGACAGAACTCAGCTGAGGGCCATGGAGGAAGCATTTAGACCAGCTATAGTCAGAGGCAAATTGTCCATCTGAGTGGTCAGAACCTCAGTTAGAACACCCTGTTACCATGAGCTAAAATGCTCTGTGTTCCAAAACAACCTAGAAAGGCAGTCTAGAACATAAGGACTACAACTGCTAGATGAGTCCTAGTGCTGAACTGAGCTCAAAGCCAGTGAATCTGGGGGCATGTGACCTACTCAGACATCAGCCAGGGTGGAGAAGGAAGTGCTTGCATCACCCCGGCCACAATCTCAGGCAGTGCAGCTCTCACTGCTCTGGGAGAGGCTTCTTTTCTCGGCTTAAAAAGAGGAAAGAGGACTTTGTCTTGCGACTTGGATACCAGCTTGGCCACAGTAGAATAGGCCACCAGGCAGAGTCCCTCCCGAGCCCCTCATTCCGGATCCCAGCTTCCAGATGATATTTCTAGACACAACCTGTGCCAGAAGGAAACCCATTGCCTTGATGGGAAGAATGCAGTCCCGGTAGGATTCCTCAACTGCTGAGTAAAGAGCCCTTGGGCCCTGAATAATGAGCAGGGGTAGCCAGGTAGTACCTACTTTGGACCTTGGATGAAACCCAGAGCCATGCTGGCTTCATGTTCATGTGTGACCCAGCACATTCCCAGATGTGGTGGTTATCGGGAAAGACCCTTTCTGCATAAGGAAAGGAGAAGGGACAGTGAAGGGGACTTTGTCTTGAAGCTGAGGTACTAGATTAGCCACAGTGGGGTAGTGCACCAAGGGGGCAGCTGGGGTCTGCAATGCCAGGACTTGGCTTCTGGATGGCATTTCTGGATTTGTCCTGGGTCACAGGGAAATTCAATTCTCTAAAGGATGAGACTTGGGCCTGGCAGCATTTATTGCAAACTGACTGAAGAGCGCTTTGGCCTTGACTGAGCGTTTATCATAGCCAGGCAGTACTTGCTGTGGGCCAGGGGCAGTGGTGGCCATAGGGAGAGACTCCATTGCTTGTGGAAAAGAGAAGGAAGAGTGGGGAAATTCTGTCTTGTGACGTGGGTGCCAGCTTAGCTTCAGTAGAATAGAACACCAGGTAGATCCCTAAGGTTTTCGACTAGAAGCTTTTGTTCACAGACAACATCTTGGGACCTTCTCAGGGACGGGAGTAACTTGCCTCCCTGAAGAGAAGGACATGAGCCTGGATGGATTCACCACGTGCTGATTATAGAGCCCTTGGGCCTTGAGTGAACACAGGCAGTAGCTAGACAATAGCTACCTTGGGCAAGACCTTGTACTGTGCTGACTTTGGGTCTGACCCAGTGCAATCTCTGTGGTAGCGGTCACAGGGCTGCTTGTGCCACCCCTTCCCCAGTTCCAGGCAGCTCAGCACAGAATGAGCGATTCTGTTTGTTCAGGGGAAGTGAGGGAGAAGAACTAGAGTATCTGCCTGGTAATCTAAGGAATTCTTGAAAATCTTACCCAAGACCACCAAAGCAATACCTCTGCAAGTCTGCAAAAGTCACAGCTTTGCTGGGTCTGGGATTTCCCCTAATGCAGATATGGCTACAGTGACCAAAGACTTAGATCACAACATGGAGTCACTTCAAATATATGGAAAGCCTTCCTAAGAAGGATGGGCGCCAACAAGCCCAGGTTGCAAAGACTATAATAAATACCTAACTCTTCAATGCCCAGACACCAGTGAACATTGACCAGATCTAGAAAATAGTCTCAAAAGAACAAACCTAAGAATTATTGGACTTAAACTGGAAGTAGAGAGAAAGATAGGGGTAGAAAATTTATTCAAAGGGATAATAACAGAACTTCTCAAACCTAGAGAAATATATCAATGTTCAAGTACAAGAAGGTGATAGAACATATATTTTGTTAAAATGTTCCTACTTCCCAAAGCAGTCTACAGATCAAATGCAATCTGTGCCAAAATACCAATGACATTCTTTATGGAATAGAGAATAAAATCCTAAAAATTTATATGGAACCACAAAAGGCCCATAATAGACAAAGTCATCCTGAGCAAAGAGTATAAAACTGAAGAAATTACATTACCTGACTTCAAATTATACTACAGAGCTACTGTATCCAAAACAGCATGGTACTAATATAAAAACAGATACATAGACTGATAGAACAGAATAGAGAAGCCAGAAATACCACACAAATGCAGTGAACTAATTTTTGACAAAGGTACCGAGAACATACATTGGTGAAAATACAGTCTCTGCAATAAATGATGCTGTGAAAACTAGATAACCATAGGCAGAAGAGTGAACCTAGACCCCTATCTCTCACCATATACAAAAATCAAATAAAAATGGATTAAAGACTTAAATATAATACCTCAAACTATGAAACTACTATAAGAAAAAAATGGAGAAAATAGCCAGGACATTGGAGTGGGCAAAGATTTTTTGAGTAATACCCCACAAGCACAGGCAAGCAAAACAAAATGGACAAATGAGATTAAATCAAATTAAAAAGTCCTTGCATAGCATAGGAAATAATCAACAGAGTGAAGAGACAACTCACAGAATGGGAGAAAAAAATTGCAAACTATTCATCTCATAAGGGATTAATAACCACAATATATAAGGAGCTCAAACAACTCAATAGGGAGAAATGCAATAATTCTGATTTTAAAAAGTCCAAAGATATGGATGAATATTTTTCAGAAAAAGACATATAGATGGCAAAAAGTTATAGGAAAAGTTGCTCAACATCACTGATCATCAGAGAAATGCAAATCAAAACTACAATGAGATATCATCTCTCCCCAGTTAAAATGGCTCATATCCAAAAGGCAGACCATAACAAATGCTGATGAAGATTTGAAAAAGAGTAATCTTTGTACACTACTTGTTGGAATGTAAATTAGTACATGTTGGTGGGAATGTAAATTAGAATGGAAAACAGTAAGGAGACTTCTCAGAAAACTGAAAATAGAGCTATCCTGTGATCCAGCAGTTCTACTGGTATACTGTTCTGCTCAAAGGAAAGGGAATCAGTATGTTGAAGGGATATCTGTACTCTCATGTTTATTGCAGCACTATTCACAATAGCCAGTATTTGGAAGGAACCTATGTGTCCATCAACAGACAAATGGATAAAGAAAATATGGTACATATACACAGTGGAGTACTATTCTACCACAAGAAAGAATGAGATTCTGTCATTTGCCACAACATAGATGGAACTGGAGAATACTATGTTAAGTGAAATAAACCAGGCACAGAAAGACAAATTTTTTATTTTCTCACTTATTCGTGGGAGCTAAAAATGGAAACAAATGAACTCATGGAGGTAGAGAGTAGAATGATTGTTACTAAAGGCTGAGAAGGGTAGTGGAGTCATGGGGAAGTAAGGATGGTTAATAGATACAAATATACGAAGAATGAACAAGATCTAGTAGTTGGCAACACAATGGAGTGACTACGCTCGGCAATAATTTATTGTGCATTTCAAAATAACTAAAGAGTTTAATTGGCTTATTTGTAACACAAATAAAAGTTAAATGCTTGAGGTGATGGATACCCTATTTACAGTGATGTGATTATTATACTTTGTATGGCTGTATCAAAATATCTCATGTACCCCATAAATATATACACTGACTACATATCTACACAAATTTTAAAAAAATATATGGAAAGCAATAATTACATTGATAAAGATTCTGGTAGATTCGTTAGGAATTTCCTTTCCACTCTTTCTTCTTTTCACAATTTAATATTCATCACTTGGAATTAATTGAGTTACAGTAAGATAAGTTAACAAGTTAACAACTGTACTTGATGCTTTAAAACTTATGACTAGCTGGGTACTCAGTGTAACAATTACATGATAAAAACTGATTTTAATACCCTTTTCCTCGGCTCTGTTGAAGATAAACACCAGTCACACTGGCTCTTCGCATATTGATGATTAGTTTAGGAAACACACTCTGACAGCTAAAGATGAGCTGCGTATATGAAAACTATCAAACATAACAGCAGTCCTTTATCTTTGGCAATGCCCCAAAGACAAATGGTCAAGCAATGTCTTCAGAGAAATGGTTTGTTGTACTATAAAGACACATGCACACGTATGTTCATTGCAGCCCTGTGTACAATAGCAAAGACCTGGAACCAACCCAAATGCCCATCAATGATAGACTGGACAAAGAAAATGTGGTACATATACACCATGGAATACTATGCAGCCATAAAAAACAATGAGTTCGTGTCCTTTGTAGGGACTTGGATGAATCTGGAAACCATCACTCTCAGCAAACTGACCCAAGAACAGAAAGCCAAGCACCGTATGTTCTCACTCATAGGTGGGTGTTGAACAATGAAAACACGTGGACTCAGGGAGAGGAGCATCACACACTGGGGACAGTTGGGGGGGTAGAGGAGAGACAATGGGGGGTGGGGAGGGATAACATGGGGAGAAATGCCAGATATCATATGCACCTAAAGTAAAATAAATAAATTAAAAAAAATAATAAATTATACAGGATAAATGTGACAATGACATGCTTGTGCTTGTATTTATTTCATTTAGTATTTTATGACTTGGTCTTGTAGCTGCTCAGGTAATTAGAAATGAGAAGGTTAGGACTTAGACATCACTATTCACCTGAAGGAATCAATGATTTTATTATCACACTACAGGTTATTTGACCTGAAAATAAAATGTGCAGGAATATTTATGGAATTGCAGTTACTCTATTATAGATATCCAGTCCTAGATAAAAATCTGTACACTCGTGATAGAGTTATATAGCTTTGTTTTGTGTTGGTGTTTTATTGTTGTTGTTTTTAAGATAAATCCAGTCACTATCACAATAAATTTTAAAGCAAATATAATTTCAATGATTTATTAATTTCTATTACTTTTTAGTTTTCTTATTCATTTACGAAAACCACTTTTTTTTTTTTAGATGAAGTCTCACTTGCTTTGTCATCCAGGCTGGTGTGCAGTGGTGGAATCATGGCTAACTACAACCTCCACCTCCCAGTTCAAGAGATTCTCCCGCCTCGGCCTCTCAAGTAGCTGGGATTAAAGGCGCCTGCCACCAGGCCTGGCTAATTTTTGTATTTTTAGTACAGGTGGGGTTTCACCATGTTGGCCATGCTGATCTCGAACTCCTGATCACAAGTGATCGGCTCACCTCGGCCTCCCAAAGTGCTGGGACTACAGGCGTGAGCCACTGCAGCTGACCTCGGCAACCACCACTATTGAAAGATTTAAGTAACTAAGATCCCAGATAACCTGTGGCCCTCACTACGGCAGGTCTCACAATAACTTTTTGTTATAACTGTAAAATTATTTCTAATTTTCTCAGCAACCTTTTCCAAGATAATTGGATTACGTCTTATCTCTACCTCATTATATAAAATTCATGTCTTAACTAATGTCTTAAATGTGAAATCATTCTTATAGTGTCATCCAGTAGTATGCTAGTTGCTAAATGTTCATGTTTAATCTTTATTTAATATCTCTAGTTTGTGACATTGTTTTGATTTTTACCCAGTTACTTAGTTTACATTATCTCCTGACACGATCTCATCCATGCCTGAGACTGGGTTTTACCACTGCCCATATGTGATATGCTAACTTTGTACCTGTGGCCTATCTCTAACCCAGACTCCAGGGTTACACCGCTGGAGGGACCACAGGCATTGCAAATACAGTGATAGAACTCATTACAAACTCAATTAACTCATTTTACAGTTGAATTTACTTCTGAATTTGTTGTTATGGGCTTTTTTCCTGTCCATGAACTCAGGAACCTGGATACTATTTCTGGCCTTTCTTATTCTCAGCAATCATATCTAAAATGCCCATATTTTACAGATTTTACTCCCCAGTTATTACTTAAACGCTTTTTCTGTTTCTGTGGTTGGCGTTGGCCATCCAGGATTTCCTTAACTGCTGCAATTGACTTTCTTCTGACAATCTTTGCCTCCATTCTTGCCTCCCTCTGATGAGTGAATTAAACCGCAAAGAGGTGATCTACACAAAATGAACATCTGACCAGAGCAGGAATCATGGTTCAGTATTTGCTTATTTCATGCCAAATAATGTTTTCCAGATCTGAGAAGAGTGCTTTTCACTGTGTTTCATCATCTGCTTCTGTCCACGTGTTCGTCCCATCTCTGCACACTTTTCCTTCCTGCCTTCCAAATGGTATGCTCCAGCTTGAGCAAAGTACCCAGTGTTCCTCACACAGTGCTGTTCCAAGCGTCCATAGTTTCATCTCTGCACTCTCTCTGCCTGGAAAATGTTTTCCTTTCCTCCTTGGAAAGGACAATTCTTTTCTAGCTTTCACAGATCCAACCAGATGTGACAAGCTTCACGTTTGCCAGCACTTTCCCTTCCCATCCACCTGGGTTCTGTATTCTCTTCTCTCTTGGCACCAACACGGAGAACTGGAAACTATCCTGTTGAAGTTTGTCTTCCCCACTAGTCTGGGAGTTTCTTGAGCTCAGAAATGATGTCTCTTCAGCCTTCAGTCAGCATCAGCACAGTGAGCGGAACACAGTCAAAACTGAAAATACAAAATGTGTTTGAACCAGATAGAGGTGATGGTTTCACAGCTTTGTGAAAGTACAAAATGACACTCAGTTTTTTCACTTTAAAATGGTCAGTTTCATGTTATACGAATTTCACCTGAATAAAAAAAAGAGAAAATATGTGTCTGTTTACAGGTTCATTCAAAACATTTGGATTCAGTGGATGAATAAACTTGATTTAGAAAGACACAGAAATGTTTTGGAGGTCAGAATCAGCTGATTTGGAGTGGGGATTGTTGCCGAATAAACATAACCTCCTCACACTTGTTTGAATTTTCAAAGACTGTTACCACAGACACCCTGGAAAGCTTTAGCTCTGAGTAAGTGATAGGATGGAAATTTTCCTATGTGAATTGGGATGAGGTCATACAGCAAATGACTAAGCCATACATTTGGTTATAGCTAAATGAGCCAACTTACATAACAGCAATTTATAAACCCTAAAGCCCTATTCAAATACAAAGTAATCTCTATGATAATTATTATAAGAATATTAGATAATGCCAAATATTGACTTGGCTAATGCTCAGGTACCCTGTAAATTACATTAGCCAATGTATACACTTGCAGGGAAGGCATAATTTATTATTTAAAAAGACTATCAATTGCATTGTTATTTCAGAAGCAGTTTAGTATACTGGATATAATACAGAAGTTGAAGCTCACACTTGGCTTTGAGTCTCAGTAATTCTTGTTTAGCTTTAGACACTAGATATATTGCACATTCTCACTGAGCATTAATTTCCTTGCAGAGTTATTATCAGTTCTACATAATTTAAATTGGTTTTGTGAAATGTGAGACATTACTCAAATGCAGATGATCACTGTCTTTGAAATCAAACTGAATAAATATCCTGTATTTTCAACAAATAATCAAAAATTATAGAGTTTCAAACTATAAAAAAGCAGATATTAGAAATTAAAAAGAGAAAAATCTTTCATAGCTTTGTAGTTTTTTTTTTTTAAACTACTTTCTTTATAGTTAAATAACCTTAATTCACCTTTTGGCGAGATTATAGAAACATTTATTTGAACATACACATAAAAGGAATAAAAAGCCCCTCCAAAAAATTATTCTTTGTTTAAAAAAAATATTTTATTGTATAGCAACTTTAATTCACTTTTTAGAAAAACAAAGTAAAGGAATAATTTATATTTCAAGTTGTATATTAAGTTAAAGGCAAAGCAAATTAATACATGTATTCAAATTCCATATGGACTTAGATTTAAAAGGTTTCATATTCTTTTGTATTTCCTATTTATCTTGAAAATATCACTGCCTCATGCCAAACCGATTTCAGGAAGCTCCTCTGTAACCCTTAAAAATGAAAAAAAGTAAATTAAAACTGAGTATTTTTAATCTGCACGCCTTTATTAAACCTCCATAATATATTTTTAATGTTATTTGAAGGTTGATGATGTGTTATTTTGATTTCCATATAAAAACTTCTAGCACTGTTTCTAATTTTGTACCCTTTTATATACTGTAACTGGATAACACATTTATATATATATTTTATAGTTATAGTATGAACATCTGAACATTTTAATCTTAGGATTTTCTCCCTTTGCTAGTGCCAAAGAGAAAGAGAGAGAGAGAGAGAGAGAGAGAGAGAGAGAGAGGGAGAGAGAGGCGAAATAGCGTTTCAACTTGAAATCTCAGAAATAACACCCCAAAAGACCTATTTCACTTATTTTTGTTGGAGAATTCTCTTAGATAGTTAATGTCTATTTATATGGTAATTGTTCCCCAATATATGTCTCCTTTTTCTCTTTTCAGCTAGATTTCCATTTTCACCTAATAACACCAGTCACTAACGTGCTGTGTGAGTGCAAATGATCTTCATGAATAGTACTGAACGAATCAATAAAACGTTCAAGTTTGGCTTAAGCTGAATGCCTAACAGTTCATGAATTAAAATGAGATGAGCGAATACTTGTGAAGCATGGGGCATGACTTTTCCTTCAGTGATTCTTTGGAAAAACAAGCCCACATGCCTATTATGCTCTTTCCACTGTCACTGTTCCACTCTCTGCTAGCCTCAGCAGACTCTTTGGTTATGGACATAAGAGTGTTGGTAAAGAAATTCATGGCAAACTCCTCCACCTTTAGTATATCGAATTTATAATTCCGCCTGCATCATACATATTAAAGAAAATGAGTAGAAAAAGCTAGCAACCGTTATACAATGGAGGAATAATGTGAAAAAGAAAAGAGAGAGAGGAAACAAGAATAATTTTGATGGCCAGGACAGCCTATCTGAGCACCAGTCATGATGCTGGCTGTAGCGGGGGAGGCATGGCTGGGGCTGCAAAATCCAGGGAGCCAGCGGGGAACCAGGAACAGGTAGAAGCCTCACCCCTTCTGAGTTGGAGGGGTGTGAGCCCCGCCCTCCCAAGCACAGCTGCAGCCGCCCAGCCGCACCTGCAGACCTGAGTATCCCTGCATTTTGGGAAATCTGGGAAGCCCTCCTGCCCCTGCAGGATCAGAAGTGCCTGCCCCACTGCCTGGCATCTTCCTGTTCCTGGCGCCCACTCAGATTTTGGAGCAAAGTTGTGGGTGAGCCCCAGCACTGTTTGAATCTGGCCAGATGTGCTCACACTTGGGGTGGTGCTGACACACCAGCTCCCTGATGGTTTGGCCCCCTCTGGACTTTGGATGCAAATGAGTATGAGAGGGAGGCCAATGGGGGGGCTGAGGGTGGCTTGGCATGGGTCTGCAGGTGCTTGTTGGCATGAATAGCCTGGGAACCCTGGAGGTTGATGGTGGTAGGAAGCAGACAGGCTCCTGGGCAGAAACTGGTGGGTCCCTGGTGAAGCCTCACCTTCAAGCCAGGGATGGCCTGAAGCCTGGTGGTTGGGCTGTCAGTTCCACAAACTGGAGTGAGAACTTACCGCCTCCCATGGACTACTCAGTGTACACTTCTTCCTCTCTGAAGCCCGTAACTCAGACAGATGGATGATGGAATGACCTGCCTGTGGCTAGGAGCCACCCACTCTGCGTTTCCTCTCCCTGAGGGCTGCAGAGACAACAAGGTGACCTGTCTGTGGAAAGGAGCCACCCACTCTGGGTTTCCTATTCCCTGAGGGCTGCAGAGACAATGGGGTGACCTGTCTGTGGAAAGGAGCTACCCACTTCAGGTCTCCCGAGAGCTGTACTGTCCTCAGTAAAGCACCTTTTCACCTTGCTCAACCTCCAGTTGTCTGCTTACTTCATTCTTCCTTGGTACAAGACAAGAACTCAGGACCTGCCAAATGGTGAAACTGAAAGAGCTGTAACACAAACAGGTCTGAAACACGTCCCCCTCCACTCACCATGTTACAGGTGATGAGAAGGAGAGGACAGAAAGAAAGAAGAGCTGCAGCCCTTTGGGGAGCCCACACCTAGGAGCTCCCTGAGCCAAGGCTGTGACGGCCTCTTTGGGGGTCTGTGGTTCCCGCTGTCTCCAAGCTTCTGGGCACGACTACATTCCCTGGTACCTGCAGTGGAAGCTGCCTGTGGTACCCCTGGTCCAGTCACAGCCTTGCAGGGAGCCGATGTGTCTGGCTGTGTACAGTGACCAGACCCTGCGCTCACTTGCTCACACACCCTTCGCTGCTCCATGCCTGGCTCGTCTTTGGCAGGTGTGGGATCCAGGCTGGTAGTATGAGCTGGGCACATCCTGTCAGGCCAGTGGGCAGAATGAACTCAGTGGGCCCGATCGAAACTCGGGCAAAGGTGCCACTGCCCACAAAGGTTTCCAACTGGTGAAATGACACCCTGAGGATCCTGTGATACTTTAAGATTTATATATTCAATCTTTACCTAACAAATATTTGTTGTGTACCTACTATATCCCAAGCAGTCTTTTTTGTACTCGCAGTGTAGCAAATAAAATAAACAAGTTGAGTTTTCTCCCTATAAAAGAATGTATAGGCAGTTTATATACATAAACAATAGGACTGTAAGAAGTGATACATTTTCTGAAGAGAACCAAGAGGGTGGTGTGATAAAGAGCAACAGGAGGAAGGCCACGGGCTAAGACTTCGTGAAGGCGCATTTGAGGAGAAGGTTTTTGAATTGAGACCTGAATGAGAATAAAGCAGCAACTGTGACTCTCTGGAAGACAGGTGACCTAGGCACAGCGAAGGTGTGTGGCCTTCTGTCTGGAGCTGGTGCTTTGAATGCACAGAGGCCGGAAGTCCTGGAGAAAACTGAGCTAGGAAAAAGGCAGCAGCCAGATCCTTTAGGCCCTCCAGGTCATGATAACAAGGTGAGGATGAAGTTGCATTACAGAAAATATGTTCAGGGAGTTTAGCAGTGTCCTGCACAGAACAGGAGCTTAATGAACGTGAGATCAATGGTGTTCAAGTGTGACTGCAATCACATTGCCAAGGCAACTTTTAAAAGTACCTGAGTCTCAAAGATGAAAAATGCCAGGAGTGGGATGACCAGGCCATGATTCTAACATGTAGCAAAGGTTTTGCACAAAGCATTTGCAGACTACTTTATTACATTATATTATTACTATTGGTGGTAAGATTGCTCACTTGGTTACTCCATAGACAAGGATTTCTGAGAGATTAATAGAATTCTGGGTCATTTTCAGTTTTGAAAGCTGCTGGTGTATATTTTTAAAAAATAAATATCAAAATAAGGTTATAAATTTTATGACACCTTATCTATGAAATCAATGTTTTTAAGTTGAAAAAATAGCTAAAATGGAATGGTTTCCACAATGTCCTGAAAAAAATGGAATTTATTCATGCCCACTTTGGCAATGTTCCAGATTTGGTAACACTCTGGGAGCAGTATTGAGCTCCCAAAGTACAACATGAGTGTATGATTGTGTTTGCAAGGAGGGGCTGGGTGTGGGAGAGAGGAAATAATAGCCTCTGCTCCAGAAAACCAAGAAAGAGCCGCTGCTTTTGTTCAACATGAGCTGCCCTGAAGTCCAGGAAGATGAGGTATCCTAGACAACTGCACTTCTTCCCTCCTCTCTTTTCAAGGGTTTAGCTCTGCCTGGGGCTTAGAAAAAGGCTTGGAAATGTTAAGGTCAACATGTGTGGCTTAGGGAGAAACTTGCCTGCCAGGCAATCTGGGAGTCTTGATCTGATCAGATCATACCCTCTTCCTGGCAGATCTAGTCCCTGCCCTGGAGGCCTGGACCCAGGCCCAGCTTCCATTCTTCAGTTCTGCAAATTCTCACTCTTACTCACGTTGGAAGGGAGAAAGCTTGAATAGCTCACAGAGTGAACTTCAGCAGAGGGTACAAGACCCCGCCTGGGAAGGCGGGCTGAGATATCTGCGTTTTGATAGGAAATATATAAATATTTAGACATAGCATGCAAATGTAATACAAAGGCCTAAATTAAGCATTTTAATTCCAAGAAAGAATGTGGTATTTCCTTAAGGACCATTTGCTGTCTAACTCTAGGTCTCATGTTTCCATCGGGGTTCAATCTGAGCATGATCCACAAATCTCAGGGAAACCGCTTTTCCAATGTGTTTAAGCATATTGGCTTTAGACTGGGTATGTGGGCCCCTGCTCTTAAAGAGTTCTGCAAAGCTCATGCACATATCATGTGCATTTATTTACTAAAGGACATGTGAGCACCTGTTTAACTCAAGATTTGGTGCCCAGAGAGTGCAGGAACCACAGCATAACTCATGCATTCTCTCCTACTAACCTTGTCCTCAGACCCCAGGAAAAAGCTCCTTCATATCTCTCGCCTCATATACCAAACAGTATGTTTCTGCTTCCCAGAACCAGGAAGTTTTATGGCAAGTGTGCCTGTCTGCTGACATCTGGATGAACAAGCCTTAGCGTATGGGGCAGCTTGAGTGGTAGAAGCCAATTACCTTAAAAGATGTTATCTTCCCTACAGACTCCATGCTGTTCCCGGATGCACCACCACACTCAGATAATGTCAGTTAGGAGACACTAAATGGCTTCTGCCTGCAAATTAAATCATTCATTCACAATATTTTATATGAAACTTGACAAGATATTTCTAAAATTGATATGGAAATGCAAAGATCCAAAAATAGCCAAAGCACTCTTGGAGAAAAAAGTGGGAGGACTTGCACTGCCATATATAAAGCCAAGTTCCAAAGCATATGGTTCTGATGCAAGGGTAGATGACAGAACAGGGAAAAAATAGAGCGCTTCAAATAGCCCTGTGGAGATTTGGACACTTGATTTACAACAGAAATGTCACATCGAAGCTGTGGAGGAAAGGCAGTCCTTTCACCAATGGTGCGAAGCTAAGAGAAGCTCTTCACAAACAAAACCCGAAAACTTTGAATGTTACTGCATATTGGTCACAAAACATCTGAAACCCACAGAGATTGGACATAGACATGCAAAACACACTCACAAACATACACAGACTAGCCAATTAAACAAGCAAATAAATGAATTTAATTCAACTAATAGAATATGACTTCAGACTAGAAAAATATTTAAGCAGAGTACAAAAAACACTCATCATAGAGAAAAAAATGTACAAACAAAATGGCATTAAAAGTAACATCCCTAAATGTAAACCAAAATTTAACATTAAAGAGGGGAAAGGATGTTATTTGCAACACATGTAATCACAAAGATCTATTTTGAGAATATACAGATAAGTTCATGTAAACAAGAAAAAGAGAGAAAACTCATGAGAACATAAGCTAAAACTCCAAACAGGTGTAAATTAACATATACAAGACACAAAGTGGGCTATTCTAATAATTTAAGTAGTCAGTATGCATAAAGAAATGTGCTTAACCGTGTCAGTAACTAGGGAAATACAAATTAAACAATAATGAAATTCATTATACATCTATATGAATGGCTAGATTTTAAAGAACCAGGGGATAGCACATAAGGGGAAATCATAAAATTCTCATATATTGATAGTAGATATATAAATTATTATAATCCTTAAAAAAGTAGGAAATAATGATTAATTTGAAGATGTATATGTCCTATGACTATGCAATTCATTCCTCAATGTATACTATTTAAAAATACTCTGACATACATTAAAATAGGAGGAGATTATTCAAGACTATTGTGATGGGGGAAAGAGACTGGGCTCCTGATACAGGAGAGACATCTGAGGATTTACAGTCAAAGAGTAGGGTGAGGTGGTCAGTGGACAGAAAATTACTAAGGGTAGGGGGATTCTTGATAAACTGACCTAACAAGTTTCTTTGCAAAAGGCAAGCCAAGGACTTAAACATAAGAGGTGATCAGATATCAAGGTTAGGAGGATTCACAAACTGGCTTAGCCAAATACCGGCTAATACTCGGCTAAGGAGGCTGAAGGCAGGATGGAGCCAAGGTGGAAGCCTTATTGAGAAGAGGCCTCAGAAGAGCCTCAAGTTTGGTTAAGAAGAGAGTCTGTTAATACTCAACAAAAACATAGGTATATATGAGAGATACAATGTGAATTGTGACTGTTCATAGGGTCATTATTCATAATTGAAAAATTCCAAAATAATCTAAATGTTGATCAGCAGTAGCATGAATAAATAAATTGTGGTATATTTACACAAGAAAATACTTTAAATTTTGAAATGCATGACATATAATTATACAAAATAATACAAATGAATTCAGAAGCATCATGTTTAATGTGAACAAATGATGAAAGGTAAAAAGTATATATATGCATGATTCCAATTCTATAAACTTAAAAATTAGCCAAAGTAATACTGTAATATGTAGGAATGTAAACTTGGGTAGTGAAAAGACAAACAATGAATTGATGACATAATATTCAGATAAGTAGATATTTTTGAGAGGTAAGAGGAGGGTTATGACAGAAACAACCTCTAAGGGTACACTGGATTTCTGTCAATATTCTAGTCCTTGCTCTAGGTAGGAGTTATGTATGTGTTTGCTATGGAATAAGTCAATAGCTGAATAGTTTTTCTTAATATACTCTTTTCCAGGAGATAATATTTTACAATAAAAAGAGTTGACATACCTATTCAAATAATATTTTTTAGCAGCCCATTTCTTTTTTCCTTTATTTTCCTGCTATTCACTTTATTATTATTATTCTTTTCTTTTTTTTTTTTTTTGAGGCAGAGTTTTGCTCTTGTTACTCAGGCTGGAGTGCAATGGTGTGATCTCGGCTCACCGCAACCTCCGCCTCCTGGGTTCAGGCAATTCTCCTGCCTCAGTCTCCTGAGTAGTTGGGATTACAGGCAGGCGCCACCATGCCCAGCTAATTTTTTGTATTTTTTTAGTAGAGACGGGGTTTCACCATGTTGACCAGGATGGTCTCGATCTCTTGACCTCATGATCCACCCGCCTCGGCCTCCCAAAGTGCTGGGATTATAGGCGTGAGCCACTGCGCCCGGCCTATTATTTTTTAAATTATACTTTAAGTTCTGGGATACATGTGCAGAACGTGCAGGTTTGTTACACAGGTATACACATGCCATGGTGTTTGCTGCATCCACCCCTATGTCATCTACGTTAAGTTTTTATCCTAATGTTATTCCTCCCCAATCCCCCTACCCCCTGACAGGCCCTGGTGTGTGATGTTCCCCTCCCTGTTTTTATAAAGTAAAATATTTAGAATTGAATTTCCTGTTAGCTTTTAAGAAGAAGATTTCTAGTCATTTTTTGTATAAAAATTAGAGATATCAGTAATTATAATGTCACCTATGCCATTTTTTTCTTAGTAGTTTTTCATATATATATATTATGCTATAAAGTGTAAAAGAGTACTTGCACTGCTACAATCATTTCTTCTTCTGAAAAAGGAGAATAAAACTACATTTTTTATATTTCTTTTCAGAAGTATTAATTATTGACCTATTTAAATTGCAAAAAAACTTGATTTTCATTATCCCCTAAATTCTCTATTTCCTAAATGCAAGGCTGATTGTGCATTAAGACTCAGAGACTAACTGACTAAGCCTCAGAGACAAGCATAATATGACCAAAATTCTTCATGTCAATCAATTTAGTGGTTTTGAGAAGGCCTTGAGAAAAAAATTGAGTGACTTTTTTTATTAGTTCTTAGAATATAAATAAATTCTTCCAGATCAATAATATATTGTTTTTGAAATTGAAAATTGCTAGACATCTTACTTTATTTAGTGATATCAAAAGCTTGCCTAACAGCATTATATCAAGTAAATAAATCATTTTAATTATGGTGAATTATATGTGTGTATATATATATTTATGACTGATATTTTCATTATGCTTTTGAGAATTTGAAAACCTTAGTGGGAATTCTTATTCATGTCAGAGTGATTTAAGCTTCAAATTTTGGAGAAGATTTTACTATCTTGTTTAATAATACTTTATTAAAAGGTAGTAATAGTATTGTGCTGCACTAGCAGTTCAATTAGTGGTGTCATTCAAAGTCTGGCTTCTCTTACTCAAAAACAACAAATAGATGTCTGCCACAGACCACAGTGCATTAGATATTGAGCACAAAATGTGAAGATACCATTTGTAATTAACCAAGCCTAGACTAAGGCTTGGTGACAGTAGGAGAGCTCCATCTCAGAGAGATAGTGAGTGACACAGATACCGGCACAGATAGTGACACGGATACTGACATGGATAGTGACTTAGTGTCACTGTTCAGAAAAAATGAAAGATGAAGGGTGCTTTCAGGAGGAGAAAGTAAAGTTTAGTTCCATCATGAGTATTGATTTTATTTTATGCATTGCTACTGAATATAGTTTAGAAGAGCACTATTATTGCATTTTTCTAGACAGGTAACACTCTAAAGATTGTCTATAGGAGAAAAGAATGGAAAAGTAATGTATTGAGTTCTTTCTGCACTACTGCATAGTAAATACCACAGACTCTCATAGCTTGGTAATAAGGATTTACACAAATAAAAAACAAAATGGTTTAAATGTAAAACATTAGGAGACTAAAATGTAAACTTTCTCAAACACAAAACTTTACAAGCATACTTAGTTGAAAAAAGAGAGGACAAGGAATATGCCAGAGAATAAGAATGATGATCTTCACAAGCGGTTTTGACTTTAGCTTAGAAAGTGATTCCCATCGTTGTTTCTTTTTTTCCTTATTGAATGACTTTGAGCTGTGCAGTTCACAGCTGCTCTGGGATGGTGGTGTTTCCATTACCTCAATATAAGCGGAATATATGTCATATGTATACGTCATGTTATCTTTGAATGAAAATTAAGTGTTTAAACAACCCTAGTAGTAATTTCCAGGTAGACAGTTTCAAACAGTAAATTGATCACTGGCTTGGTAGGGTTATGGAAATTGTTAAAATGGTAACACTTGTGTGATAACTTTGCTATTTAAACTTTAAACACTTTAAAATTACACCTATCATTTATTTAAGTTTTACAGTATACCAGGTGCTTGTCCCTATAACAATACTCTGGGTAATAAAATCCCTATTTTAGAAATGAGTGAATTGAAGCTCCAAAAGGTTAATTAGTCGCCAATTCCTCAATAAAGAAGACACAGAGCTGACTGAGCAGCCCCCATCTGTCTGACTGCAGAATCTGTATGCCAACTACAGAAAAACGGAATACTATGGTCTTTGAAGCATAACATATCATTATTAATCGATGATCAGAACGAGATTTGAAAGTGGCCTTCTTATGCTTTATTCATTTCACAATGCTGTAATGCTAATAGCAATGCTATAATTCTTAGCACAAACTATTACATTCCAAGGCTCATCATATTCAGTGAACAACATATACGTCTACATATTGATATGTGCAACTCAGGAGACAAAAATGAAATCAGTTGTGATGGATTCATCTGTGTTACTGCACCAAAGTACATTAGAAATAAAAGGACACCACTTAGTACCAGGCCAGAGCATACCTGGGAAACTTAGGACACACTGGCTTTTGCCCATGAAGGCAAAATTCTGCCTGCAGAAAAAATTGTATTTGAGAAACACTTAATACCAAAGTGTTAATTTCACAAGATCTGTTGGAGTCATTTAGACAATGAAAATCCGTGCAATTGTTTTTCTCGATTGCTGAAGCTCACATTCAAATGGGATGTTTTGCAGTGGAGAACAGGGGTCAATATGGACTTAATAACAATTCTGACATCTTGTCCTCAGATGCCATCGTTTATTTAGCTTAAGTCACCAATGCAATAAAAATATGGAATAAACTAGAGTAAAATGATACACTTGTGAGAAAGTTTCTCCTTATTTATAAACTTTAAAATGTGTGTGTTTTTTTAATTATAAAACTAATTTGTGGTAAATCAGTTTTTTAAAAAGAAAAATTATATATAAGAAAACAAAAATGCCCTACAGATAACCATTGTTAATATATTAGCACAATTCTTTCTTTCATACTCATATATATTTATAAGTTTATATAGTATTGAAATTGCATTTTAAGCCTATATTTTATTCTAAATATTTCTATTGCCATCAACATTTTTTGTACATATAATTTTTAAGGACTAAATTCTTTTTATAATCCTAAATATTCATATACATATATATATATGTAATTCTAGAATTAAAATAAGTGTACATATATGTCACACTAGTTTTCTAAAGTTAATAGCCAGGTAGTTTTTTATATAGGGAGGCTTTGTGTCAAGATAAGTGACTATTGTTAAAGCTCTTCAAATATATTTTTAAGTAATTTTCCAAAATACTAAAATCTCCTTTAAAAAAACTTTCAGCATTTATTTTTCTGCTCTCAGATCCCAGCACAGAACCTTTCACAGAATAGATACTAAATAAAAGGATTTTAGAACTGAACTGACTGGTATTGTTTGGACAAATGGTACCAATTTATAACCTTAACAGCAATATATGAAAATGAATTTATAATAGTATTGAGGGTACTTATTTTAAAGCATTTATAAGTTTTAAAACCACTCCCTTTTCATTTCATTTTGTATAACCTTCGACTAGAGATGCTCCTTTTAACTTACTTGTTATCTTACTGTGTTTTCATTATTATGTATCCTGCTGTGCAATTTTTTTTTTTTTTTTTTTTTTTTTTTGAGACGGAGTTTCGCTCTTGTTACCCAGGCTGGAGTGCAATGGCACGATCTCGGCTCACCGCAACCTCCGCCTCCTGGGTTCAGGCAATTCTCCTGCCTCAGCCTCCTGAGTAGCTGGGATTACAGGCATGCGCCACCATGCCCAGCTAATTTTTTGTATTTTTAGTAGAGACGGGGTTTCACCATGTTGACCAGGATGGTCTCGATCTCTTGATCTTGTGATCCACCCGCCTCGGCCTCCCAAAGTGCTGGGATTACAGGCATGAGCCACCGGCAATTTTTAAATATAGGCAAAAGTTCAGGTGGACAAGCTGTGACCTCTGTTTGGTGCCATGTTTTGGCCTTGTTGACAACACTTGTTTAGACTGGATGTGAAGTTGCTTTAAGCATTCTAAGGCAAAAACAACAACAACAACAACAACAACAACAACAATGTGTGCTCACTTCATAACTCTTTTGCATAGTCTGTTATGTGTCAGGAGGCTCATATTCTAAGCAAAATGGGAGCAAAGTCACCATGAATAAACCACATGTACTAAGGCCAGCAGAGCAAACAGGCAAGAAGCTGCATAGAAGTACCTGCCCTTGCAAAGCTAGTGCAAACTTTGGATTTTTAGCTGAGTTTTGGTTTAATGTTAGTTTTAGTTAAGAAATTTTTTTCTATTCCCTAACATCTACTCAGTTCCTGACTTACGATATATTCTTAGTAAATATTACTGAATGAATAACATAACTAAGAGCTTAAAAATGGAAGCATTGGGTTCAGGTTTGGGATAATGAGGGCTAAAGCGTGCTACACTCCAGGAAAATCCTGTTTTCTCTCTGACTTGCCTCATTTACGTTTATTCCAGTGGTCAGCTTTAGAACTGAATGGTTTTACTCCAGCAATTAGCGAACATAATTAACCTTCTAGGGATGATTTCTCAGCCATCAGGTCACTGCACAACTCCTGTTCTCTTTCCTCGTCTCATTCCTTCCAAACCCGAGATCCTACATCTGGCCCTTTAGAATCCCAGTCCAGCATCAACAAAATCGCCTGCATCCTCAGCCTCTCCAGAGACTGGCCCTTCACCCTTTGGCTTTTATGAATTCCGCCACGTTATCTCCTGAGGACCGGGCTTCCCCTGCAGCCCCCTGAATCAGGGGCTCTGCTTTCTCCCACAGGACCTAGAGGAGTGGGGCTCCCTTCTCCTCACTGCCGCTTTCAGACCACATCTCTCCCCGCTCCCGAAAACCTTCCCGTTTACAAGGCCTCAGCATATTGTATCAGCCCCTGTTCCTCACAGTTGTTGTCATACACATATCACGTAGCGGTTCTCCCTCACTTTGATGTTTTTAGCTCCTGACTCATTGCCACTCTGTCCAAAATATCCCTGTCTTAACGTGGATGATCCTTCCAACACCCTATCCTCAAGTTTCTCGAAATCCTCTCTTCTGGTGATCTTGACCTGCACACACCCAACCTCAGTCACTCACAGCCATGGCCAATCTCTGACTTTGCTGTCAGCAACAACACCAGACCCTCCATTATCGCAGTGCCAGCATCACAGTCTCCAGCCACGACTTCCCATACTTTGAACTCCATCCCTTTAGCAGCCCAGTTCCAACCATCTTTCTGCCCTCCCAGGTTCTCTAATCTGTTGGCTCTACATCTGAACTCCTCCTTTCCTTAACTACCTCATTTAACCCTCTGCCTACTCAATATAATCACCTCCTTCCATACACTCTCAACTCCCTTGCCCTGACCTGTTTCATTGTCCTCCCTGGAGAACACCACAACCTGAGATAATCCACAACACTTGCTTGCATTTCCATGGTTCACGTAGCTGGAGAAATAGATGTAAGCATGATGACTGAACTCGCCCTTAACATTTATCACTGGGAGCTTCAAAGGGGTCCTTAGTGATTCATGGCAATCATGACATACTTTCCTAGCTCATTCACACCCTTATCTTCTGCTCGTCTCTCACCAGACATCCGGCACCACTTTCCAGTTTTCGTTCTCTAGTTTCTATTCACTGAGAAAATTAAGGCTTTAGAATAAAACTTTGCAGACTCTCACTATCACATCCATTCACTTTCTAGTATCTGCACCCATATACTTTGCATTCCTGCTGTTCACATAAATGAATGAACCATGATCCCATCTGAGACCATCCCCACCATCTGTACACTGATTCTATCACCTCCCACCCCCACAAAGATATCCTGCAGCAATCCCCTGCTTTTGATATAATTATTTTAGCTAATGCTGTTCTTGGCCACAGTCCCCTTCTCCCGGTGCCACCCCACTTCTTTGTTCCTGTGGCAGCAAAATCTTCAGAACAGGTGTCTAAACTACAAGACTCCTAAAAGAAAACATGGAAGATAATTCAAATGACCTTGGAAGTGGTGACGACGTCTTTCGATATGACACCAATTGCATAATCTGTAAAACTTGATTAACATTTTAAAATAATTCTGATCTGTGAAGACACTATCAAGAGAATGTAAAGAAAAGGCAGACTGAAAGAAAATATTTGCAAAAGGCATACCTAATATTATAAATATTATCAACTGTATTAGCAAATATATAAAATGCAACAATAAATAAAATGAGCAACTCAATTAAAAAAGGAGGAAAAATCCTGAACAGAGGCCTCATCAAAGAAAATATAGAGGTGGCAAGTAAGCATATGAAAAGATGCTTAACTTCACATTCCTTTAGGGAACTGCACGTTAAACTGCATGAGGTGCTACTACACACTTGTAAGAATAGCAAAAATTAAAAATAATGAAAACAGCAAATGCTGGAGAGGATGTGGGGCAACAATAACTCTTATTTGTTGCTGATCAGAATGTAAAATGGTCCAAACAGTTCAGAAGATAGTGTTGCTGTTTCTTACAAAACTACTTATCATAAGATGCAACAGTTATACTCCCCTGTGTTTACCCAAATGATCTGAAAACTTGGGTCCACATGAAAACCTGCACACAGATTCTTATAGCAGCTTTATCCATAATTTCCAAAACTTGAAAGTAACCGAGATATTTCAGTAGGTGAGTGGATAAACTACGTATAACACACAGTGGAATATTATTTAGTGCTGAAAAGAAATGATCTATGAAGCCATGAATAGACACAGGAAATGTAAATTCCTGTAACTGAGGGAAAGAAGCCAATCTGAAAAGATTACATACTGTTGCATATATATGATTCGTACTACATAACAATCTAAGAAAAGGTAAAAGGTAGAGATAGTAAAAAGATCAGTGGTCACCGGGGGTTGAGGGAGAAGGCGAGAGGAGAGGACAGATGAACAGGTGGAGCACGGAAGGTTTACTTATTAGTTATTACTTACTAATTACTCAGGGAAATGGAACTGTTCTGTGTGCCACTCCCGCTCTTGTATTTAATAATTCCTTTTTAATTGGATGTCAGATTTAAATTTTAAAATTTTACGTTTCAGTTGTGACAGATACGTCTGTCTTCCCTCCAAGATACTTATTTTAAATAATAAATATTTCTTGCTAGATCCCAGCAACAAAATTTGCATCGGTCTCCAGCTGTTCTTGCAATTCTGTAGGGCCATCCGAGCAGATTTTAACAACAGGATCTGAGCAGAAGTGATGTGTGTTTGTCCAGAGTTTTATAATGTTGATGCCTTTCCTACACTTTTATCATCCCAAAATCTATTGAAAACAAGTGTGGCAACTTTATTGAAAATCACAAAGCCACAAAATAAAAAGAAAAATCTGGGTCTTTGAATTAACTTGTAGAGGAAAACCCCTTCACTAATCAAGATAATCTGTTTTGAAATTTATATGAGAGATTGTATAATTATCAATCAAAAATTACTTTCTTATTCTTTAGCATGCTTAAATTTAAAAATATTTTATTTTTGTTTTTTTCATATACAATGAAAATAACAATCATTTTTTTGCCTCATAATAAACACATAAAACTTGTTAAATACAAAAACGATAATATTCTAATCATGAAGCGCTTTTAAAAATATAATTTATTAGATTTCATTCATCGAAAGCAAGCTGGACATGATGACGTGCACCTGTAATCTCAGCTACGTATGAGGCTGAGGTAGATGAATTCCTTGAGGCCAGGAGTTCAAGACCAGCCTGGGCAATATAGTGAGCCCCAATCTCAAAAAAAAGCAGTAAAACCAATTATAATTCAAGTTATAATCAATTTGTTCATTCCTGCCATGAACAAATTTGACACTCATTCAGAAACAGGAGAGATAGATGGACATTTGAAAACTTTAGCATTCACGTTATGGTCAGAAATCCTTTTTAAAAAGAATTCTAAATTATTTTAAATTTTGTAATTTTCTAATTATAGTTAAAACGATTCCACTAGTCATCTGTTGCTACAGAATGACTATGAAATGCCAAAGCCACGGTTCTGAAAATATATTCATATTTTTGCATAAACTCTTTTGATTCATGTTTTTGCATAAAACTCTTTTGTAAAAAAAAAAAAAAAAAATGTTTTCAATGATTCTGCCAGGTAATGGATCCTTAGTTCTTATAAATAAATGGAAAATTTCAGTTAAGCCATGTGCACGATACAACAATGACCACAAGCTTCATATAATGTAGAGGATAGGGGGTGGGAAATGACCAGCTGAAGTTTCCATCTTCAGAGTCCATACCCTAGACTGTGGGCTCCACAGTAATCACAATGCAAAAGCCTCTATGATAAGATTTAGGAGCACAGCTTTTTGGCTCTTTTTTTTTTTTTTGTCTGTTTGTTTGTTTTTGAGACGGAGTCTCACCCTGTCGCCCCAGGCTAGAGTGCAATGGCACCATCTTGGCTCACTGCAACCTCCATCTCCTGGGTTCAAGTGATTCTCCTGCCTCAGCCTCCTGAGTGGCTGGGATTACAGGTGCATGCCACCATGCCCAGCTAACTTTTGTATCTTTAGTAGACACAGAGTTTCACTAGGTTGGCCAGGCTCCTCTCAAACTCCTGACCTTGTGATCCACCAGCCTCAGCCTCCCGAAGTGCTGGGATTACAGGCATGAGCCACCACGCCCGGTGGGAGCAGAGTTTTAGTGTAAAAATTAGCAGTGTGTGTTCTAGCAAATTATGTATGATAAATTGTATTGTACCTACAAGTTATTGTACAATCTAATAAAATATGAGAGATTCATTCTTAATGATATAGAAGGTTATTCCTGGTTTTGATATCTTGCAATGATGTTACTCTTACATTAATCAATAATATGTTGAAAAAAAAATCTCTTTAAGATGTCAACATTGTCACTTAAGTCTGACACAGCTTTTGTATGTATGTTTCTGTTTGCAGTTTACTTGAAGATTCCATATGGCTAACATTCAGCTCAAATACACTTAGCTCAGTCCCGATATCTCTCTGTGTATAACTGAATAAGCTATCAGAATGTGTGATTTAGTCTGCTGTCATTCTACACTGAATCTCCACATAAAGTGGTGGAAACAAGTAGTTGATGGGCCTTTTCATATCAGAATTAAACCTCATCACGTTCTTAGAAATTGTAGAGCTAATTGTCAAAGTACCAATGATTCCACTCATTTTCTTTCACTGCACTTAACGGGCTGATTTATTTACTTATTCCATAAATTTCTCCATGTCTTTCACCACTTTTTCTTTTTTCAACTGCCTGATGCCTTCTAGGCAATACTCTCTCTCTTTTTTTCTTTTTCTGTTTTTCTGGCTTCTCCATCTGTCACCAATCAGTTTGTCCTCTGTGTCCATTTTTAACCAATGAGCATGTGGCATGACTCTGATTGAAGAACTGTCCAATCACATTGCACTTTAGTTTAGTAATACTAATTTTTAATCGTTTTGTAGTCCTTATGTGTTTAGGATTTCTTGTTAATGTTTGTGCTCAAAAATTGATATTGCAGAATTTAAAATAAGTATCAATTTAAATAAACAACATCCTTGAAATTATGCTTTACTTTCTCATATTTTAAGAAATTAGAAGTACCCTGATACTATCTGTGATCTATCTAATATAAAATATTTATCTTCTAATTTCTTAAATTATAATATATAAATATACATATATAATATATATGCTAAACATCCACACAAATATAATATATAGAGAGATATAAGATATATATACACAGAGTCAATCTTCATTATTCATAAATTATGTATTTGTGAATTTGCCTAATCACTAAAATTTATTTATAACCCTCAAATCAATACTCGGCGACTGTGTTGCAGTCATTCATGAATGTGCTCAGAGCAGTGAAAAACGTTAGTAGCCAGTCTCAGCTGAGGTTGAAAAAGGGCACACTCTGCTTCTTGTTGCAGCTCTCTTACCGGAAATCTATCTCCTTTTCTGCAGTTTACTTTGTGCCATGGGTTTCATGAAATTGTGAGGTTTGTGTTGATGATTTTGATGCTTGAGATGTCCCACAAGCATAGTTCTGATGTGCTATCTAGTTTCCCAAGCAGAAGAAGGCTGTGAGATGCTTTATGGAAAAAATTCATGTGTTAGATAAGCCTCATTCAGACATGAATTAGAATGTTGGCTGGCTGGGCACAGTGAATCATGCCTGTAATCCCAGCACTTCAGGAAACTGAAATGGGTGGACTGCGTGAGCCCAGGAGTTCAAGACCTGCCTGGGCAACATAGTGAAACCCATCTCCACAACAAATACAAGGATTAGCTAGGCATGGGGCATATGCCTGTAGTTTCAGCTACCTGGGGGCTGAGGTGGGCCTATTGCTGAGCCCAGGAGGTAAAGGCTGCAGTAAGTCTGATAAAGAAAGGAAGGAAGGGAGGGAGGGAGGGAGGGAGGAAGGAAGGAAGGAAGGAAGGAAGGAAGGAAGGAAGGAAGGAAGGAAGGAGTGCTGTTGGCCACAAGTGCAATGTTATTGAACTAAAAATATATATTGAATAGGTGTCTTTAAACAGAAACACACATACGGTTAAGTATCAATCCATTTGTAAAAATGTGACCAGAGATTCACAAAAACTATAATTCCTCTAGGATTTGATAATTCAATGTTCATATCAACTTCATAAAACATAACTACCACAAATAAGGAGAATCAATTATATGTATATGTTTGCTGGAAATTAATGTCACCCTATAAACTTTTGAATGTAACAAGTGTAATGTAAGGACTCTTCTCATTCTCTGAGACATTTCTGTGTAACTGTGAGCCTCCCATTTTAAACTACACATCTCTATAACGCTGTATTGTTGATATGGTTTGGATATTTGTCCCCTCCAAATCTCTCACTGAAATGTAATTTCAGTGTTGGAGGTGGGGCCTGGTGGGAGGTGTGTAGATCATGGAAAATCCCTTATGAATTGCTTAATGCCTTCCCTTTGGTGATGAATGAGTTCTCACTCTGGCAGTTCACAGGAGATCTGGTCATTTAAAGGAGTGTGGCACATCCTCCCTCACTCTCTTGCTCTGCCCTTCACCGTGTGTTGGACCTGTTCCCTCTTCACCTTCTGTCATGAGTGGAAGCTTCCTGAGGCCTCCCCAGAAACAGATGCTGGCACTACATTTCCTGTATAGCCTGCCAAAGCTTGAGCCAAATTAAACTTCTTTTCTTTTTTTTTTTTTTTAATTGCATTTTAGGTTTTGGGGTACATGTGAAAAACATGCAAAGTTGTTGCATAGGTGCATTCATGGCAGTGTGATTTGCTGCCTCCCTCCCCCTCACCCATATCTGGCATTTCTCCCCATGCTATCCCTCCCCAACTCCCCCCCCCCGCTGTCCCCCCCACTCCCCCACAACAGACCCCCGTGTAGAGCGCTCCCCTCCCTGTGTCCATGTGTTTTCCTTGTTCAACACCCTCCTATGAGTGAGAACATGTGGTGTTTGGTTTTGTGTTCTTGTGTCAGTTTGCTGAGAATGATGGTTTCCAGATTCATCCATGTCCCTACAAAGGACGCGAACTCCTCCTTTTTAATGGCTGCATAATATTCCATGGTGTATATGTGCCACATTTTTCCTGTCCAGTCTATCATCAATGGGCATTTGGGTTGGTTCCAGGTCTTTGCTATTGTAAACTGTGCTGCAATGAACATTCGTGTGCATGTGTCCTTATAGTAGAACGATTTATAATCCTTTGGATATATGCCCAGTAATGGGATTGCTGGGTCAAATGGAATTTCTATTTTTAGGTCCTTGAGGAATCACCACACTGTTTTCCACAGTGGTTGAACTAATTTACACTCCCACCAACAGTGTAAAAGTGTTCCTATTTCTCCACATCCTCTCCAGCATCTGTTGTCTCCAGATTTTTTAATGATCGCCATTCTAACTGGCGTGAGATGGTATCTCAATGTAGTTTTGATTTGCATTTCTCTAATGACCAGTGATGATGAGCATTTTTTCATATGTTTGTTGGCCTCTTGTATGTCTTCTTTTGTAAAGTATCTGTTCATATCCTTCGCCCATTTTTGAATGGGCTTGTTTGTTTTTTTCTTGTAAATCTTTTTTAGCTCATTGTAAATTCTGGATATCAGCCAAAGTAATTTACAGATTCAACGCTATCCCCATCAAGCTACCAATGACCTTCTTCACAGAACTGGAAAAAACCACCTTAAACTTCATATGGAACCAAAAGAGAGCCCGCATAGCCAAGTCAATTCTAAGCAAAAAGAACAAAGCAGGAGGCATCACACTACCGGACTTCAAACTCTACTACAAGGCTACGGTAATCAAAACAGCATGGTACTGGTACCAAAACAGAGATATAGACCAATGGAACAGAACAGAGGCGTCAGAGCCGACACAACATATCTACAACCACCCGATCTTTGACAAACCTGATAAAAACAAGCAATGGGGAAAGGATTCCCTGTTCAATAAGTGGTGTTGGGAAAACTGGCTAACCATATGCAGAAAGCAGAAACTGGACCCCTTCCTGACACCTTACACTAAAATTGACTCCAGATGGATTAAAGACTTAAACATAAGGCCTAACACCATAAAAACACTAGAAGGAAACCTAGGCAAAACCATTCAGGACATAGGCGTAGGCAAGGACTTTATGACCAAAACACCAAAAGCATTGGCAACAAAAACCAAAATAGACAAATGGGACCTAATCAAACTCCACAGCTTCTGCACGGCAAAAGAAACAGTCAATAGAGTGAATTGGCAACCAACAGAATGGGAAAAAATTTTTGCAGCCTACCCATCTGACAAAGGGCTAAACTTCTTTTCTTCATAAATCACTGATTCTCAGGTATTCCTTTATTGTAACACAGACTAAGATAATTGATTTTGTATATTAAAACAAAACAATTTATCATAACTGATAGATTCCAGAGGCAGATATAAAAATCTAGCTAACTTTTATTAAACAAGATACTGAAAAGATTTGGAAAAATGTAAAACAATATTATTCTTTTCATTAAATTGTTTTTTGTTTTAGTAAATACAGCTATTTCAAAATGGTGTTTATGTTACCATTTTAGTGGTTATGAAGTATTGTTATATTAACATCTAAAAAATTTACTATTATTATTGTTTAAAAGAATAAAATTTTGCCTAAAATAAAATGGTATCATCAGTGTCATGCTGGTAAATTGGTTCTCTCAAAAAAAAAAGTCATAATTTCCTATGGTAAACACTCTGGTGGTATCATAGTAAATATTTAACAACTAGTTTTCCAAAAGAAGTTCCAATGTGAATGTTTGTTGTAACAAGTGAGACAAATGTGAAACAGCAAATCCACAAATTGGAACTTCACTCATTCATAGGAATTGACTTTTAAGCTGAATCTGATAGTGTTTTTTGAATATTAGATTATTTCCTCAGGTTTTCTTTCACTCTTCCTAACAGTTACAGGCTGGAAACATTTTAAATGTAGTCTGCCTAATATACATTTTCTTAAATCAGCAAATCAACAAATCAAGCCCTGCATTGTGGCTCTTGACAATTTTGTGGTGTAAATATTACCATGGGTGATTTCAAGCCATTGACCTAACATCACAGAGCAGGGAGTCTTAAAGGGATGCATAATAATACAACATTAAATAGTATTTCCACTGTGCAACTGTAGTAGAAATTAATAACCTGAAAAGAATAGGTAATAATGCAATAATAATAAAGTGCTGTGTTTTAAATGTTTATTACTTTTGTTTTTAATTTTTTTTTAACTTACGTAATTTAATTTTTAATAATAAATATTTTTAAAGTCTGGGCTTGTAAAATTCCTGAAAATCTAATAGCTAATCATTCTTGCTAGTTGACTCCATTGCAGTATTGAAATACACCTGCTGTGGTCATTTGGAAGCTACCGACATACAGTCACAGGAAGCACAGTTGAGAGATGTTGAGAATCAGTTTTGGCTGATGATGCTTCCCGGCTCCAGCACATCACTGGATATAACCCTAATAAACAGAAACTATTTGAGGGTCTCCATAGTTTTATGAAGGTTAAATGATCCTGAGACCAAAGTTTGAGAATTGCCCCTTTAGAGGATCAAGAGGTCATTCGTCTTAACCCCGGAGCCAGTGCATGGATGATAGTGATCATGGAGAGTCCCGGCGGTCTAAAATGTGACTGGTTATACACAACAGGTCATACTTACAGAACGAATAACGGACACAGCAGTATTTGACAGAGGAGCTGAGTACTAAAACAAAATAAAAAGTGCATAGAAATGAAATCAAACATTCTGAGTGAGAAAAGAGGAGAAAAAGGGTTTGTAAACAAACAAAAAAGAACTGTGATGTCATGTTAATCCTAACAATAATTTTATTATAGACTTTTATTTCTAATGAAAAACTATTGCTTCTTGTGTGATTTTAACTTGTGCAATAGATAAAAATAAATGCAATGTATAATTGCAACCACTTTCTAAGATCTTATTACAAGAAAGGCTTTTTTTGATCTGTTAAACTTCTTGAGGGGTCTGAAATGCAAAATAAGTCTAAGCTAAGCCTGAAGGCATGAGGGGAAACATCTGTGTAATAGGAATTTTGGAGTTCTGAGACTAATCCAAGGGAAAGAGAAAAGGAAAGAGGGAAGAAGAGAACTAGTCTTAGAGGCTGGAGACTTTGTGGAGTAACGCGTAAGAATATGAAATATTTAATCTGAAACTCACTTGTCTATGTAACCCCTCCATTTCTCCATATTCTGCATCTCTATATTTCATGTGCACTTGTGTGCGTGTATCAGCTAATGTGCTTGTGTGTGTGTATGGACATCCCTGAGAGAGAAAACTCAGATAACAGCATCCAGATGACATATAACAGAAATAATAATTCTGGACAAGCAGTAATTTAGAAAAAGAAGTGACTGACAGAATGCAAGCTTCCAATCCACTCACAGAAATTTTAAGAAGAGCTTTGGACTTTCATAGAATACATAATGGATTTTTTGAAAAGAATTCGTATTTTAATCTCCAGAAACAGAAATATCCTAGTTTAGTTCTTCTTCTTATTATTGTTGATTGACATATGATAATTGTACATATTTATGGAATACTTTATGACGTTTCAATGCATGCACACACTGTGTGATGATCAAATCAGCATAATTAGCATATCCATCACCTTAAACATTTACCATTTCTTGGCCGGCTGCAGTGGCTCGATCCTAGCACTTTGGGAGGCTGAGGCAGGTGGATTGTTTGAGCCTAGGAGTTCCAGATTAGCCTGGACAACGTGGTGAAACTCCATCTCTACAAACAGTACAAAAATTAGCCAGGCAGGGTGACAAGCACCTGTAATCCCAGTTACTTGGGTGGCTGATGTAGGAGGATAACTTGAGCCAGAAGGTTGAGGCTGCAGCGAGCTGTGATCGCTGTGCTGCACTCCAGCCTGGGTGACACAGAGAGATTCTGTCTCAATTAAAAAAAAAAAAAAAAAAAGTTTCTTTTTGGTACAAGTGTTCAAAATCCTCTCTTTCAGCTATTTTGAATTATACATTATTGTTAACTACAATCACCCTGCTGTGCAATAGAACACCAGAAGGTTTTCTTCCTCTTGAACTGTAACATTGTACTCAATGACAAATCTCTTCTGTTGTCCTTGCTCCTACCCTCTACAGCCTTGGTAACCACCACTCTATTAAATTCTATGAGATCAACCTTTCTAGATTCCACACATGAGTGACAACATGCCATGTTTGTTTTTCTATGCCTGACATTTCTCTTAACATAATGTCTTCCAGGCTCATCCATGTTGTCACAAATGACAGGATTTCATCCTGTTTGTGGCTGAATTTGTGTATGCATACCACATTTTCTTTACCTATTTATCTGTTGATGGACACTTAAATTGATTCTCTATTTTGACTACCATAAATAATGCCACAATAAACATGAAAACAAATGTCTCTGACACACTTATTTCATTTCCTTTGATTATATACCTAGTAGTGGGATTGCTAGATCATATGGTAGTTCTATTTTTAATACTCAAGAACTTTCCATACTGTTTTTCATAATGGCTGCACTAATTTACACCCCTACCAACAGTGGGAAAGTGTTCCCTTCTCTCTATGTCCTGGCCAACACTGCTAATCTTTTGTCTTTTTAATCTTAGCTGTTCTAATAAGCATGAGGTGATATCTCAGTATGTTTTTGATTTGCATTTCCCTGATGATTTGTGACTTTTTTCATATGCCTGCTGATCATTTGTATGTCTTCATCTGAGAAACGTCTACTTAGGTCTTTTGCTCATTTAAAGAATCTGGTTATGTGTTTTCCTACAATGGAATTATTTGGGTTCCTTATGTATATTGGATATAAGACGTATATTTTGCAAATATGCATCCTTATTAGATGTATGGTTTGCAAATGTATTCTCCCATTCTATAGGTTGTCTCTTTTTCTCTACTGATTGCTTCCTCTGCTGTGCAGATGCTTCAGAGTTCAATGCAATTCTAATTGTCTATTTGTGCTTTTTTGCCTGTGTCTTTGAGGGCTTAGTCAAAAAATCTTTGCTCAGACCAAGGTCATGCAACCATGAACCTCTCATCCTCTTTTGCTATTTACCTTTGTGTTCTGCTGGTTTTCTGTAGCAGCTTTGATTCCCTTCTTTTTCCTATTTGTGTAACTACTGTACCTTTTATGTGTGGTTACTAAGGGGCTTACAGAAAAATTCTCATATAGACTTTCTAAAATTTGTAACAATTTTTGTTGCATACAAATATTCTAGACATTAGCTCTTGCCCCACAATTTACGTTTTCTTTTCATCTTTTTATGATATATGATCCTCAACAAGTTTTGTAGCCATAGTTATTGTTGATCACTTTGATTTTTAACCTTCATAGTAGAAATCTGATTTTTAACTTTCACATTAGAAATCTTTAGACTAGAAATACTGTAATGGTGGTATTACATGCTGTAATACGTAATACTGTGATAATATTAAATACTGTAATGGCAACATTACATACTGTAATACGTAATACTGTGATAATATTAAATACTGTAACGGTGGTATTATGTACTGTAATATGTAATACTGTGATAATATTAAATACTGTAATGGTGGTATTCCCATACTATAATCGTAATATGTATTACTACCATGATGGTAATAGATTATTCTGAATTTGTCTATGAATTTATCTTTATCAGTGAATTTTATACTTTCATATGTTGTCAGGATAGTAACTATCATCTTTTCTCCTTCAATTAAAGTGCTTCCTTAAACATTTTTTTGTGATGCTGGTCTTTGCTGATGAATTCCTTCAGCTTTCGCTTGTCTGGGAAAGACTACTTCTCCTTCATTTATGAAGGATAGCTTTGCTGAGTGCTATTCCTGGCTGACAGTTCTTTTTCTTTCAACACTTTATGTCTTCTCATTCTTTCCTGGTCTACAAGGTTTCTGCTGAGAAATCTGGTCCATTGAAAATCTTCTTATATGTGACGTAGTGCTTTTCTTTTGCTGCTTTTAGAGTTCTCTCTGTCTTTTGACAGCTTGATTATAATGTGCTTTGGAGGGTACCTTTTTGGGTTGAATCTATTTGAAAACTTTTGAGCTTCGTGGATCTGAATGTTCATATCTCTCTAAAAACTTGGTAAGTTTTCAGCTGTCATTTTATTAATTAAAGTTTCTATGCCTTTCTCCATCTCTTCTCCCTCTGAAATTCTCACGATGCAAATATTTGTTCACATAATGGTATCTCATAAATACTGTAGGTTTTCTTTTCTTTCTTCCATTCTTTGTTTAGTTTTGTCTTTGGTACCTCTGACTACCAGGCTAGGTTATTTCAAAAGACTTGTCTTGAAGTTCAGAAATTCTTTCTTCTGCTTGGTCTACTGTTACTGAAGCTCTCAATCATATTTTTATTTCATTCTTTGAATTCTGCAGCTCCAAAATTTCTGTTTGGTTCCTTTTTATGATATCCCTTTGTTGGATTTCTCATTCAAATAATAAGTAATTTTCCTGATTTCATTGAACTGTCTGTGTGCATTCTCTTGCATCTCACTGAGTTTTCTTAAAATTATTATTTTGAATTTCTTTTCAGATGACTTCTAAATTCCCACTTATTTGAGATCAGTTACTGGAGAATTGTGTTTCTTTGGTGGTATCAGGTTGCCTTGCTTTTTAATTTTTTTTGTGTGTCCAGGCTTTGATTTCTACATATCTTGTGAAATAGTCACCTTTTCTAGTTTTCTAGGATGGCTTTCACAAGGCAAGATTTTCACCTGCAGATAGGTTTTACAGTGTCAGCTGGGTAACATGTGTTGGCTTTGGTTCCGAGTGGATATGGCTGCCATGCAATTTCTTTAGAATGTCATAGAATGGCATTCATGTAATGTCAGAAATGCCTATGAGTGCCTCAGTAGCCAAGGCTGCAGGAGTTTGTATGGCTGGTCTGCTGGCTGAGGCACGGCTCCATTGGGAATGAGTTGCTGGGTTTGTTTTCATGTTGAGAGGGTGCAAGGCTGGCCTACTGGCTTGGACACTGCTCCTTTTTCAGTGAAGTTCTGGAGTTGTTCTTGTGCAGAGAGGAGCAGAGCTGGCTCACCAGGATGGGCACAGCTACTCTTAGTTGGCTTACAAACCAATGGGGCATATGGTGGCCTACTGAATTGTGGGTAGGGAACTTGAAACCCTCTTGGTTCCAAGCAGATCTTTACTGGGAAAGTGACTTGGCAGAAGCAGTCTTTTTTTCTTTTCTTTTCTCATGTGGCCATCCTGAGTCTTTGCCACTTCCCTGCTGTACTCTAATGCTCTCTTCCAGATACTCATGTCAAAATATTTATTTTATTCGTTCCTCCTTTTGTTGTGGAAGGGTGGGGGAAAGTTAGGCATCTCTAATCAGCTATCTTGTTGATGTCCCAGAGATCAACTAATTTAAACAGAGCTACAGTTTTGACAAGTCTTCATTCAGGACCATTTTCTACTCATCGTATAGTTGAATAGAGCTTATGTAAATAATGCAAACATTAATAACTCATTAAATTGGTTGTTTTGATGAAACTTTGACCGTTTAGTATATGCTTTTTAATTTATTGTAAAAACATAATCTGAGTTTATTGCCTCTTTTAGGTTTCCCTTTTAATAATGTAAATCTGGCTCTACCCCAGTGTGATTTAATCTCTGGGCTCATAGCAAATGCTCGTTATTTTCTATAGGTATGTCTGTGTGTGAGAGAGCATTGTGTATGTATATGATGTCTAAATCTATTGCCATATGTGTACCTATGCAACAATCCTGCATGATCTGCACATGTACTCCAGAACCTAAAGTACAATAAAAAATAAATAAATAAGTAAATCTATGTGATTATCTATATGTGCTGATTTTAATGGGATGCTTCTCTAAATATTAAGACAACCTTTTACAATGATGTTACTTATACTATTTGAGCACCACTTGCTAAAATAGGAAAGGAATTCTAGGTTCAATATCCTAGAAGCAACTTGCTTTCAAATTCCTGTAGTTTAAAACTAGCAACTACCAGCAGGTGTATCCAAGCATATTTTAACTGTCAGACAATATCAGAGAGATAAATAAAATCACTAAGGTAACCAACTTCTAAAAATCCCGTGAATCATGAAGACATTTTTACATAACATCAAACCTAAATTATACTTGGCAGACTAACATTTTAAACTGCCTCCTTAAAAGTAGGATTCATTTTCCACTATTGTCTGTTTCCAAAGACTCTAAATATGCATTCAACATTTGTGCTACCCTGGTTTCTTTTTAAAACCAAAATAAAAGTAAAACAAAATAGTGAGATAAAATAATCTTCCACCATTTTTATACTAAAGCTAGTCAAAGAGAGTTGTCTACTCACATCAGTCAAATTAGGTCAAATATGTTTCTATCACTTTAGTATAATAAATGATATAGTGAGAAATTATACTTAAATAGATCCTTTGGGTCATTTCTTACCTCTGGAGAGAGAAAACATTCTACCCAAATCCAAATGTTTTACTTTTCTCCTTCTATGATTTTAGTCCTGTGCTTGAAATATACTTTATCCTATTTTCCACCATCTCTCAATTATAATTTTGTCTCTGTATGGCCTACATTGTAATCCCTACTTCTACTCATGCTCCTCACACATCATATCAATCCTCACTTATCACGTACATTAACTCAATTTATCTGATGCATAGCTGGTTTCAAATAGCTGTCATCTGTTGTTAATGAAGTCCCAAATGTGTGTGTGTCTTACTGCTCCCTAAAGGGTAGCAGCAGACACATAAAACAATAAATTTAGAGGTACTGTTCTGTGAGTTACTTCTGTTTATAATCAATTATCATAGGTGAATTGTGTAACCCAACAATGATTCTGTTACATGATAAGGTGACTTATCAAATAGATTACCCGCCAAAGTTTACAAAATTACACCTATTTTTTGAGATATCTTTTATTTACCCCTGACATATAATAATGATTCACACAAGCCTCCAGAGCACTCTGAGGTTAATGTCTATATACTTTTAAGCCTTCATGCTAATGCACAAGTTATTGCCTCATGGACAGAGGGAAAATTGTGCATGAAACATGAAATTCATTAAACTTTCTATAGCCAACTCTCAGAAAAGAAGACTGCCTTTTAAATGTTTTTATCTGTCATAAAGTGCTGAGAAGTAATACACACTATAGTGGTGGCATGATAATTTCTGCTGCTTTCTGAAGCTTGCCAATTGTGAAATTACTCCTGATGCAAATTAATAAATAATGTATGCACTGTTAATAGATCCAAAATTTTAAGTTCCTGTTAGAGAGAGAAATTGTGCCAAATCATCAGAGGAGTGCTATATTAAATTGGAGAGGGCAGGGGAGAGAGAGAGAAAGAGGTGAGAAAGAGGGAGAAAATAAAGATGTGTTAAAGTCATGGATGGTATGTTTACTGGAAGGACCTAAAACTAACATGGTTTAAGTAATCAGAACATTTGGTTTCATGTATTGAATATTCTCATATAATATTGTTTTTTATTTATCTTCTGGTTTGAAAATTAATTTATTATAATCTTTATAATTTTATGGAGATAAATGTCAAGCATCTGTTTTTGTTTTTATTTTGGTTTCCTGGGAGTGATTTCAAGTTTACTATTTTTTTAATTTAATGAAAATAAATGCTAATGTGTATGTGTGTATGTATATATATATATAGTTTTATCACAGCTATCTAACTATATCTTCCATCTAAGTACCACTTATACCTATCACAATATTATTTACACTCATTTTATTTATTTATTTATTTATTTTTAATTTTTAAACTCATACCAATGTAAGCATTTGGAATCTATGTATGTATCATAGAATAGAGATCAGCAAAGTTTTTCTTTAAAGAACCAGAGAGTAGCTATTTTAGGCTTTGCAGGTCATGCGGTCTCTGTCACAGTCACTCAACTCTGTTGCTGAAATTAGAGAGCAATTTGAGAATGAGTCGGGTTTTGGGTTACTGGTCATAGTTTGCAAACCCCTGTCCCAAGGAAAAATTGATCCAAAAACAAATTTATTCTAATGTGTCTCTGTAATTCCCTAGGTTGTCTAACATGCTTTGAAGGCTTTGGAAATTCTCCATAGCAGGCTGATAAAGCAGTTCACTTTTCTACTCAAGAGGCATATAGAAGCCTGCCCCTTTTCCTGAAACCATGTGACTGCTCATGCACCTTACTAAACACAGAAGAGTTCTTTTCGTATGTGCACAGATGATCTCTCTCCACGACTGCCTGCATCTGAGTGCAAGAAGGAACCCAGCCATTCTGCTTCCTTCCTCTTTAGACCCACAAGGGGCAGGAGCAGCTGGATCTGTGTGCACAGAACCCTTGTGATTATGAAGAACAATGGTTTTCTTAAGACCTGTCAGTCAGCAGCATGCAAACAGTGAACAATTGGGAGCTCAGGAAATAAGCAAACTCCTCTGTCTGTTACCTGTTCAATGAGTTCCTTCCTGGGTTCGGCGTGAAGAGAGCTGATACTATTATCTCTATGGAAAGAAAGGATAAAAAATGATAGATATTTGATCAATGGATATATAAAAAATTAACAAATGCCACCCAGGCGAGTGCCTTGGGCTGTCTACAAAATCAAGGTGCTTTGTGTCTTTCTTGGCTACTTTTCACTGCACTTCATTTGATTTCAGAAACCCCAAGAGACTGCATTTCAAAATGGCTTTTTATCTCCAATACCATGTGAAATGCCCTTTAGAAGTCTAAACACAATAATGTCATCTGTGCCCATGTCACTCAGCTTTGCCTTATCCTCGAAAAATCAAATGGATGTGTTAGTGGTGAATTCATTTCAAATGCAGACCAACGGCTGGTAACGAAAAGTGCTTTCTTCACATCTCTTTTCAAATATGCAATCAATCCCATATTGATCAAGATGTTTTATCTAATTGCCTTTCATGTCATATTCTGCTATGATTATCAAGAAAGTATTTTATTTTATTTAAATATTTGATAATATGTTATGTTTTACATTAAAATGAAAGCCATAAACTCACCAACAGCATTGAATCCAAAATGGCACGACGGGTGTGTGCTCTGAGCCCAGCACAGGCCTTTCTCCAAGCTCCTAATAGGTTAGGAAACACGATACTTCTCAAACTCAACAAACATTCACTTCACATGGACTCCACAGCTACAGAGAAATCATCTTTTTTTTCACCTCTGCAAAGGGAACTTGCAAGTCATGAAGGGAAATAACCACTGCTGATTACTTAATTGTGTTGCAGTCAGAAAACATCAAATGCGTTGCTGCCTGAGGCCCAGAGCAATCACATCAAAGATGCTGAACTTTGCCAACCTGGGGGAGTACTGGTGTGCTGTGGGATGCCACTCTGCTTCAGGGTGTACTTTATACCCTTTATTTTTAGTAATATATTTACTTATTTGTTAATTGAGACCAGGTCTCACTCCCATTGCCCAGGCTGTAGTGCAGTGATGTGATCACAGCTCACTGCAGCCTTGACTTCCTGGCCTCAGGTGATTCTCCCACTTCTGCCTCCAGAGTAGTTGGGATTACAGATGTGTGCCACCATGCCTGGCTACTTTTTGTATTTTTAGTAGAGACAGGGTTTTGCCATGTTGCCCAGGTTGGTCTCGAACTCCTGGGCTCAAGTGATCTTCCGCATCATCCTCCCGAAGTGCTGGGATTACAGGAGCGAGTCACCCTAACTGGCCTCTAGTTTTAAAACCTCATATGCATATTCAGGAGAAAATATTTATAAGGTTATCTACAAAGTGATTTCTGGTCCTGGAATGTTCTGTGCTTTTCGTGTTGGCCCTTTCTTCAATCTGGTGACTCTCCTTCTTACGCCTACGAAAAGCTGTATTGTCACAACACATGGGGACTGAAGTCATGGGGTTACTTCCAGAGAAAAGAACAGAAGCCTTGCACATCCTTTCTTGCAAACATCTGCACATTTGGAGATCCCCAAGACAATCCTCAGGTTCATGGATCCACTACAAGGCTTTGCAGCGCTCAGCTAACCTGTTATACTTAAAGTGAACGGACACAGGTGAGGATCAGCACTGGGAAAAGGCGCATTGGGCAGGGGCAGGACAGACCCAGTGTGGAGCTTCCAGGTGCCTAGAGCATTGATGTCTCCTACCTATGATGTGTGACAACACCAGGGGGTGTCGCCAACCAGTGACAAGCACCAAATCCATGATGTCCAGAGATGGTACTGGGTGAAGGTTACAGAGACATGACTGACCCCCGTGTGCCTAACCTTAGTCTCTAGCCCCTCCAGAGGCAAGCTGACATCGCATGGCCCAAGGCGCTACACTAAGTCATATGGCTGGCAGAGATCTTCTCTAGGAGGATCATAAAAGTTGTTCACATCCTACATTTATTAGGAAAGACCTGGGTGTTCACCGCTGTATTACTCTGCTCCTTAAGGAACCCTTCCCTGACCTATTTCATTAGATCTATTTATTTCTGCCATTACTCTGTGCTGGAATAGCCCATCTAGTCTACCTGTTTTTCTTACTTTTGGACTCTTGTGCTTACTTTAAAAAATGCTTTTTTACTTTAAGTTGCAGGGCATATGTGCAGGATGTGCAGGCTTTTTACACACGTAAACATGTGCATGGTGGTTTACTGTACCTATCAACCCATCACCTAAGTATTAAGTCCAGCATGCATTAGCTATTTTTCCTAATGCTCTCCCTCCACTCACCCCATTCCCAGAAAGGCCCCAGTATGTATTCACTCCCCTCCCTCGCCACGTCCACGTGTTCTCATTGTTCATCTCCCACTTACTAGTGAGAACATGTGGTGTTTGGTTTTCTGTTTCTGCATTAGTTTGCTGAGGATAATGGCTTCCAGCTCCATCCATGTCCCTGCAAAGGACACGATCTCATTCTGTTTTATGGCTGCATAGTATTCCATGGTGGATATGTACCACATTTGGTAAGGTTACAGAGAAATAGGAATGTTTTTACACTGTTGGTGGGAATGAAAATTACTTCAACCATTGTGGAAAATGGTGTGGCAATTCCTCAAAGATCTAGAACCAAAAATGCCATTTGGCCCAGCAATTCCCTTACTGTGCATATAGACAAAAGAATATAAATCATTCTATTACAAAGATACATGCACACGTATGTTCATTGCAGCATTGTTCATGATAGCAAAGGCATGGAACCAACCCAAATGCCCATCAATGATAGACTGGATAAAGAAAATGTGACACATGTACATCTCACTTTGTTTTATCATTTTCATTCAGTTTGAGTTCAATTTATGAGACAATCAAAGATTTAAAAATCAAATTAAAGCAAATTAAAGAGTCTATGCCGTATTTGTCATTTTTGTTGTTGTGTGCATGGCACAATGGTAAACAATGGTAAGCACTGCACTGGAGATATTATAGGACAAAAGCTGTAGATTTCAAAGCACTTGACATGATAGAAGGTAGAAAATATGTAGTTTTTATTCTTCAATTACTCTTTAGATGTCAGCAAAAAAACGATGAAAACATTTTCAGGTTTTATGAGGTGGTTTAAAAGTTAAGTCTGCTCAAATCCTTAACTACTACTTTGTTGGTTTAAAAAAATTTCTTTTCTGACCCCTGCTTGTTCTTTCAAGCCTTTCATTGTGTTCTGTACTTTCCACTCCTGGGAATCATAATACACTGAGAATCCACCTATCAGTAATTTCTTTTAAGTTGGTTTGATTTTCACTTTTCTTATTTTTTCAAGACAGACTAAAGAAATCCCTCATTTATCTTCAGTCTTGGACCCAACAGTTTCACTAGTAAAGTCTTTTCATTGCTCCATAACTCTCCTGCATGTTTACTGCTGTGCAACAGAAATAGAGACAGCAAAGGACTGTTTTATGCTGAGCAGTTACCACCTCTTCCTCCAATCACACCAAACGCAGAGTTAACAGGCCTTCTAAGCATGCAGGAGGAATTCTCTTTTGTTTTCTTTTTCTTTCTATCTGTGCTTTTCCTTCCTTCTTTCTGTTCTTTCTTTCAGATAATAGTAAACAGCAGCTATTACTAACTGAAATTTCACCGGCATGTGGCAGAAAATTCACTGTTAGATAGAAAATGAATAATATTGATGCCAGGTTTAGAATTGCAGACATAAAATTCTTATTTATTTATTTGGAAGAGTTATTCTATCTCCCTAAATATTTTCTTTTTCGTTTTTGTGTCTACATTATTGCAATTAGTAAAAGAATTCCACATTTATTAGCTGGTTAAGAAGAGAAAGTGAAGTAACGTGTGTGTTCTAGCCAGCATAGAGTGAGGTGTGCTGCAATTTAGCAACTCACAATGAAAAGACTTGTTTTCTCCTCATGCTACATACACAGGACAGGTAATTCGGGGTCCTATGCCCTACCTCTTCACCCCAGAAACCCAGAATAATGGAGCAGCTGCCATCCCAAACATTGCCAGTGGCTGTAATAGGAAGAATGGTGCCAACTCTGGGGTGGTTTTCACCAGCCTGGAGCGACAGAAGCAAGAAGCACCTCCCTCCCTGCTCACCTGCAGCCATCCTGCTCCACATCAACACCAGGGGGCCGCAAAGTGCAAACACCTTGCGCTCAGAGGGAACTTGTTCAGGGACCAGAATTACTTTCTCGGTAAGGTATTTGTCGAAATGCTGAGCTCATAGTAGGTATTTGCTGAATCTTAGATAACATGGTTATTACTTTGCCACACTTTGCCACAAGGTCACGAACAAGGCACGTTACTTTGCTTAAGTCCCAGGTTTTGTAGAGAGAGGGAATTTTGAAGTTGTTATCATTTAATTTCAGATTTGAACGTAAAGTACATTTTTAAAATGCTTATGATAAATTAATTGGAAAAAGTAGAATACTATATGTGAAATTCTACAATTTATAAATTCGGATTGTATTAGGTCGGTGCAAAATTGATTGCCGTTTTCCCATTACTGTCAACGGCAAAAACTCAACCTATTATTTATACTTTCCTCTGCTTTTCTGACACACACACACACACACACACACACACACACATACACACACAGTCAAACACATACTCATAGTGAATTTCTTTAATTGTCATCAATAGGAAATTCTCTCTCCCCCTCAAAAACTATCTACTTTCTTTAAACTGAATACCTTAACAACCGCGACAGCTTTTTGAACACAAATTGAAAGTAGGTGCGTGCACTCTGAGTTCTCTGACCACCAGCACGCTTTGCAGCCCAGGGAAACTTTAAAGGCCCCACTCTATTTTAAACACGCCATTGTGGCTTCAGTTATTTGCTTATTTTCTCTCACTCTTTCTCTCTCTCTCTCCTTTTTTTTTCTTAAGGCAGAATCAAGCTCTGTCACCGAGGCTGGAGAGCAGTGGCTCAATCTCAGCTCACTGCAAAGTCTGCCTCCCACATTCAAGTGATTCTCCTGCCTCAGCCTCCCAAGTAGCTGGGATTACAGGCACACACCACCTCGCCGGCTAATATTTGTATTTTTAGTAGAGACGGGTTTCACCATGTTGGCCAGGCTGGTCTGAAACTCCTGACCTCAAGTGATCCTCCCACCTCGGCCTCCCAACGTGCTGGGATTATAGGCATGAGCCACTGGACCTGGTCACTAGTTTTTTTCCCTTTTTAATCAAGATCAACAAGGAGGAAGTAAATAGGGGTTGCAATTGTAAGAGATGAACTTTAATACATTTAAAATTTTTTTTCTTTAACTTTTATTATTGAAGACTTAGCCTGAAATTTTGGCTAAGGGTATTTAAAGGCCGAATGTAACTTTTTTAATTATGAATTTTTAATTATTTTTTCCTTTGCAGGCATTCAATATTTTTATATTTTGTGTTATCTAAGCTCAGTTTTTATGTCAATCTTCTCATTTAATATACACAGGTTACTGGGAACAGCTATTTAATATGAACCACTTTAAAAATGTTTAATTGACAAATATAGGCTGTAATATGGTGTTATGATACATGTATATACTATGGAATGATTAAATTAGACTAATTAACATAACGTATACCATTTTAAAATAGTAATTCTAAACTCCAGAACTTAATTCCAATACTTGGAATTTGAAAGGAAAGGGAACAATGTCTCTACTTAGAATAACTTCAACAATCGTCATCAAAAAACCCATTTTTCATATACTTCATTATTTTTGTTTTGCACAAATCTAAAAGGCTAGCTAAAGAAAATGTATATTTTTCTCTTACAAATTATTCTTGTCATTTTCTGGCAAACATCCTCTAGGTAAATCAGGCATCATAGATTTCAAATGTTTTAATACATTTCAATTTGATGGCTTTAATCAGAGTAAAACCAAAACAAAAAAGGGTAATGAAAACAGCAAATATTAACAATCTCATAATTTTCAATTCCTTAAACATTCTTCCTCCTATTACACTCTAAGGATTATGAAAAATAAATTATATAAGAGATTATGTGATTAGTTATTAATTCTTTCCCTGCAGGATTGAGAACCAAAAGATACTACATTCATTCTTCATTACAGAAATATGCACTTCCTGGTAATTTAATCAGATTACACCCAGGCATGACAAGGAAGGGTGGGCATAAGCTGAAAAATGAATCTGACAGTTGTCTTCAAACCTCATTTTAGCCAAATGTTTCTAATTTCTCCCAGTTCAGACCTTTGATCAGAGTTTATAACATCAATCGGAGTCAACAGTCTGGTGATTATAACATTTTCAACTTTCGAGGCATGAATTACGGCCTTTAACCCTGTCTTCCTTTCATTGGTCCACGGTTTCCCCAATTCTATGACCAGGATTAGGCAATCTTCTACAGTTGGATTGTGTATCAAACAAATGATAAATGAGCTGTTTTTGCTGAAATTATCTAAACATAAGTATTTGTCTGAGCTTTCCAATCACTAAAATTCTATTTTCTAATTGTTTATTTTAAATAAGGTCTTGCTGAGTAACCTAACCAAAAATACACACGTTTGTAATATATAGGTACATGTATAATCTGTTTTGATATCTATCTATCACAAATTGTTAGTCTATTTAGTAACCCTTGTCTGTTAAGATCTTTGCTATTTTTCCTGAGCTATATTTCTTATTTTCCTTTTATGCCTATAAAAAGAAGTTCATTGCTCCTTCCCTCATTTACATGTTGGAAATATGAAGCCCCTGATGGACCGGGACAGATTCTCACTCTATAGGTGCACTCGTTGTATTTCTCAGTCCTCTTTGGAGTTGCTGGGCCTTGAGATCCAACTCAGTGTTTTGTTTGTGAATACGTAGATCAGAGTAGTGAAGCCCAGGGAAAGAAAAGCACTGAGACCGCTTTTCCTCTCTGGTCCCCTGTTGTGAACCCCCCTTTTCTGCTTTTACAGAATCCATTCTGTAAAATCCAATTTTTTCTCCTCAGCATCATTTTGCACAAAATTCACATATGCACATATATTAGAAAATAATGTTGTTTATGTCTTTTAATAAAAATTATTTCCAAAGTAAGGCATCAATATGGTGGAAAATTTAAAAATACAGAGACAGACAGGATCAAATAATAGTAAAAGAATCTCTCACCTCTTTCCCAATTCCTGTAGTAATCTTTTTTCAAATATTTTTTGCATTTTTTCCCTTTCTCCCTACTGTTTCCCAAAGTCAAAATCAAATGATTATATGCCTACTTACAAATATATCAACTTTATTCAATGTCTATTTTCTGCTTAAAAGATGGAGATTTAGCTCACTATCACTAGCCTTCTTTATTTCTTTTTTCTCCAGTAATTTTAAAAGAAAGATATTATTTTAAGTTATATTATTATTTCATTTTGAACCTGGAAACAATGTATTTTTTTGTACATTATTTAATTTATATAGAGAATTTTAGTGAGCATCTCAACATATTTTGTGAAAAAGGAGAATGTGAATGTCACTGGCTTTCACACCACATTTTGTGAGTTCCACTTTTACTTTTCTGTTACCAAGATTGTTAGCTTTTGTATTACAGAAAGGGTTGTTTTAAATGACACATTTAAGCAAGGAGTTTGTTGATTTTTATGTATGTTGAAAAACATAAATATTAGATATTTGTATGATAGGCTAACTTAAATATATTTCTTCTATTAAAAAAAAAAATTTGGCCAGGCACAGTGGCTCACATCTGTAATCCTAGCACTTTGGGAGGCCGAAGCAGGTGGATCACCTAAGGTCAGGAGTTCGCGATCAGCCTGATCAACATGGCGAAACCCTGTCTCTACTAAAAAATACAAAATTAGCTGGGCTTGGTGACTCATGACTGTAATCCCAGCTATTTAGGAGACTGAAATAGGAGAATCATTTGAACCCAGGAGGCAGAAGCTGCAGTGAACCAAGATTGCGCCATTGTACTCCAGCCTGGGCAACAAGAGCAAAACTTCGTTTCAAACAAAAACAAAAACAAAGTACCTTTCTCTGTTGGACATTTAAATAAGCAGTGAAATTCAGAAAAAACTGACAAAACAGGTTAGATAAATGAGAAAGAAAAGGCTAAGAGAACACAGGAACTGGGGAACGCAATCACATACACAAGAAAACAACCAGTAGTTAGCTTATTGATATGAAAGGTTAGCACAACTGTACAATCACAAAATCACAAAAGAAAAAGTTGCCCTTCTAAATTTAAAGCTGAAGGTGAGCATTCACATTCCCTAAGGTGAGCCAAGAAGGTAAGGACAATGTATTTCTTTAATGAAGTAACAAGCCGTGCTAATCAATATTAACCTAAATGATAAATATGTGTTTATAGGTATAATGATGCTCATATAATTTCATCTGAGGTTCGCATCCCAATAATCTCAGCATGGTTACACTATTAATGCTCCATACTTTTCACTTATTTCTACGAAACAGATCCCTCACCTGTGTATACACACAGAAACCCAAACATCAATCCAGCTTCATGCAGATATATACACTTCAGTGATGGGGTGTGCTCAAGCAGTGCAAGAATGGTAGATCTTCCATTTCTGAAGGCTTCGTGAAACTTTTAGTCTACCCAGTTCTGTTATATTTATGTATTTTAGTCAATTCTATTTCAAGTAATATTTAGATCTCTCAGAAATATAAAAGCCAACAAAGGGAAGCATAGGGTTAAAATGGGCCTAATCTTCTGGCTACACACCAGAATCTCCCAGACCAGTCTAGAGAATGTGAAACCTCTATAAACCAAAAAAATAAAGTTACCTTAAAGCTGGCAAACTAAAAAAAAATTATCCTCATTTCATATATAAATAAATAAATATATGTTTCATTTATATAAAAGCAAAGAATGCAAAAATGTTTATATGTATAAACACTTCACCCATTAGATATGTCTGAAAGTGAGCATGCAGATACATGATGGAAACACCTACAATTCCTGTTTAATAAGCAGCAGAACCAATTTATCAATATTTAAGTAGAGGACTCTCAAAAAGCAAAGATGCTATACTAGATGTGTGGAAAAGCAGCAAAACAAAATGTCATGGTGCTTGTTTGCAAAGCAATTACAGTTGATGAGTCTGTAAGACATGTGTATGTTACTCTTACACTGTGCCCTGCATTGCCCATTGGCATACAGGACACAGTATAAGCACCGTAGCAGAGCTGTAAACAAGATGAGGTACCTATTAAGAATATAGTCATATATCACTCTAGGGGAATATTTAATGCATAAAAATAAATCATGGAATAGGTTAGTATTAGTCTATCATTTAAAAACTATTCTGTGCAGAACACCTCAAATAACATTATGAATTAAACCAAAACTTAATTAATACTTAATATTCACTGAAATCTCCCTAAAGGCACATAGAGGATTTACAAAATAAAAAAAAGAAAAAAAAGAAAAAGAAAAAGAAAACTCTTTTAAGTAAGGCAATGTGTGTTATGTTATTTTCCATGATACAAACTTTTTATTTTAGTATTTTTGAAAGGTAGGTAAAAATATTTCTACTTGTTTAGGGTTCAACGTCTAGGAAATTTAATATAAATATCATTTCACTAATGAAAATGCTTTTTTTCCCCCCCATAGCTCATCTTCTCCATAAACTCCCTACAACAATATCAGCTGTGAAACTGAGCTCTCCACCCTCTGACTTACCAGCACTGATTGCTATCAGCTGTTTCTGGGCCTTCCTGCATTTTGATTCATTGAGATTTTCCCTTACCTCTTTGTATGGTTCAGATTTTCTCAAGAGAAATGATGGTGCAATGTAATCTATTCCTCAGACGTATCAGAAATTTCACAAATGTTTAGGCTTATTGGAGAGGATGAGATCCTGAGGGGAAATCCATATACTTTCTTGTAGATTACAATGAGATAGCAGTCTCATGATTTATCAAATGTACATTCAAAAAACCTGCCAAGGGATGAAATTTGTTTCTCATTTTCCTTATTTTAAAGTTAAATTTTAACTTCCTAACATTTCTGGCAGTGAGTAAGCAAAGCCCAAGTTTCATATAAAGATGAAGAAAATGTTGATATTACAACCAGGAGAACATTTGCTTTTGTACAAATCCAAGTATAAATCTCACCATTCCCTCTGCTCTTGCTATTGGGAACCAAAATACCTTTGACCCAGGAGCCAGGAATTCTTTTATTTTTTCACAAAACACATTATAAAAGCTACAGCCCTAGGTAAGCATTTGCCCAGTAATATGCAGATGAACTGAATCTCCATCCATGACAATTACAGAGTAACTCTTGATGGAATAATCTTATACAGGAGGATAAAATGCCCTTAGCTGCCAATTAAAAATGCCTGTAGAAAGCCATTTCTCCTGTTTTCTCAGTAATGCTTCTTTCGTGTTGCCCAAATTGAGTTTTGGAAAAGTGAAAAAAGAAAAAAACTATCAGATTTTAACACAAACATGATTTTTTTTCCTTTTGGACTAATAAATAGGATATAGCACATTTAACATAAGAAAGTAGCTACAGTACAGCAGGTACTAATGAAAAAGAACAGCTATATAATCCTACTGTTGGATATTGGCTCCCATGTTTATTATGTCATCAGTCGATCATTTTCTGATGTGAGTTTAACATAGTTTGTTTAATCACGTATTTTCTCACACATGTCTGCATTAAACCTTCAAAATATTTTTCAGGTATTAATATTCCCACAAGAATAGAAAAACAGATCTTTGCTACTCAAAATGTGGCCTATATACCAGCAGCATCAGCCACAAGCTTTTTACAAATGTTGCTGGGCGCAGTGGCTTGTGCCTGTAATCCCAGCACTTTGGGAGGCCAAAGCAGGCAGATCAGTTGAGGTCAGGAGCTCCAGACCAGCCTGGCCAACATGGTGAAACCCCGTCTCTACTAAAAATACAAAAATTATCCAGGTGTGTTGGTGTGCACCTGAAATCTCAGCTACTAGGGAGGCTGAGGCAGGAGAATCTCTTGAACCTGGGAGGTGGAGGCTGCAGTGAACTGAGATCATGCCATTGCACTCCAGCCTGGGTGACAGAGGGAGACTCCATCTCAAGAAAAAAAAATGTAAAATTTCAGGTCCCGCTTAACATTTATAATGGGATTTCCCCATGATTCATGTGTTCGTTACAGTTTGGATCCCCTTCCTTAATTTCAATGCCTTTTTATCATATGTGAATCTGGTGTTAATACACATCTTCCTGGCCTGGATGCATTCATGGTACAGAAAGCTAGGACAGAGCATGCAGAGGATGCCCATGGAAAACAGATGCTGGGTGTACAAGGTCAGAAACAACATTCAGCCACTGCTGGCTTGTGGCTTGCTCAAATGACCAGGCTGCACAGCCTTCATTTGCAGATCAATGATCATTTCTTAAATATATTTGGTCCTGGACTGTAATCTCTGTGCAGGAGATAGCCATATTTCTCTCACAAACTTTTATGATCGGTATAAAACAGTTTTTATAGTGGATTACATCAGAAGAACGGATTCTGAGGGGTAACCAGGTATTCTTAGTTTGGGCAATGTGCAACTCTGTGAAACACTAGCCTTAAACTAGCTCAGTTTTAAAACAAAACCGTCGGATGAATCTTTCCTTAATATTCCCTTTGGATGTTCTATTTTCAAAGAATAGTTTCAAGATCAGGAATTAATATCGAGCATGAAATAACTAGTTAGTGCTCGCGAATAGTTTTGGAAACAACAAAAAGGTCCTATTCAGAGCTAGGTAATATTTGAGTTACATTTCTTCTGACTTGGATTAACAGTCACATCCGCAATCTGGTCTGTGGCTGCAGCACAGTCTAAATACATTCTGATTGCAGGTCCCTAAGGCAGTGTGAGGCAGCTTAGTGGGACGTACTGAGGAGATGGTGACAAGGAGTCCCCTCAGCTATCTGCTGACACCAGATCAACAGCTCCAGACGCCAGTACCACACTCAGAACTCAAAGCCCCTTTAAAAACAGAGCTTCTCAGATGGTTCTTTCTCAAACCCCCAGCTTTTCACTCCTTTAATTCATCATACCCTATGATCTGTTGCTTTTTGAGGATGTAGATATATCTTCTGCTAAGAGAAAACAGACCAATCGCCTCGACGTTCAGTTCAAATTGTAAAGGACAATTTGAAAAGAAAACGTATTTCAGAAAGCCGAAATGGTTATATATGTGCTTCAAGTTAGCTTCCAACTGTTGGACTTAAAACTTTATTAAATGATCAAAAATGCAACATACCTTTACATTTTATTTCTACAGGAGAACACTTGAGAGGGAAATACACATTGACATATCACCTCATATAAAGTTTCTCAGGTACAAAGCAACAACTTTTTTTCTTTTTTTCTGAATTTCATTTCTAGATTAAAATATATGATTTATGTATATTATGTGTACTCCAAATATTCCAAATACTAAAAGCCTTAAAATCATGCCTGTAGCGTGTTCTAAAACTAATGCTACACAATTACGTTAAAAGAAATAAACTTAAATAAAAATTAGAAAATGCTTAGCTACGTATTACTGATTTTCTACTACCTTCTGGGTTAATATAATTTAAAACATTTTTAATTTTAAAAATAGATTGGGGGTACATGTGCCATTTTCTTACGTGGGTACCTAAATAGCATACATTGTACCTACTAAGTAATTTCTTATCTTTCAACCATCCTCCTACCCTCCCGCCCTTCTGAGCTTCCAACATCTGTTATTCCACTCTCTTTGTTCATGTGTATACATTTTTTACCTCCCACTTTTAAGTGGAAGCATGCAGTATTTGACTTTCTGAGTTATTTCACTTAAGATAAAGGCCTCCAGTTCCATCCATATTGCTGCAAAAGACATGATTTCATTATTTTTATTCTTTTTATGGCTGAGTAGTATTTTATTTTATTTTTTTGTGTGTGACACTTTCTGTATCCAATATCTGCTAATGGACACTTAGATTTATTCCATATCATTGCTATTGTATATAGTGTTGCAATAAACATATCAATGTAGGTATCTTTTTTGATATAATGGTTTATTTTCCATTGAGTAGATACTCGGTGGTGGAATTGATGGCTCCAACAGTAAATCTATAACGCATGCTGAAGATGCTTTTCAGGGATAGGTTATATCCAAAGAAAACAAATTTAAGATCTGTGAGAGATAGATATTTAGAACAAAGGAGAGGAAGGTACTTGAATTATCCCAGCCTCTCCCTTTCCCACATTTCCTCCCTAATACTAGAATCATTTCCTCTTCAGTTCTATGCGAACATCTTTCTTTACCACAGGGTGGTTGTGGGTGTTAAATCATATGTTACATCCTAGACAAAAGACATGGTGCAATATCTGACCCACCACAGGTGTTCAGTAAATGGAGGTCACTGTGATAGTCTGGGGAATGCCCTGCCTTTAATGTTCTAGTAGTAATAGCAACAATTTTTAATAACATGGAAAGGGAGAGAAAAAGGAATCCCTGAGATAACTAGGAAGACTTTTGCTTTTAAAGTTAGTCATTTTCTGAAAAGTTTTCTAAGCATATTTACAAGCTAAAATTCCACCACTTGACCTAAATATCTTCTCAGGTGACACAACTAATTAATTAATTAATAATCCACTTATATGTCAATTTGCTATATTTTATGGTTATGAACTTTCTTCTAAAATAATCTCTAGCCCAAATTTAAGCCTAACTTGTTTATTATATAAGAATGCTTATAGATTTTATTCAATAATTTAGTCCAATAAGTTATGTAGATTAAAGGTATCCCTCTCTATATATAATTTACACATTGCCACATGGAAAATGTTTTTCTTGCTAAGTGCAATGGCTCATGCCTATAATCCCCGCACTTTGGGAGGCTGAGTTGGGTGGATCACAAGGTCAGGAGTTGAGACCAGCCTGGCCAGCATGGTGAAACCCCCTCTCTACTAAAAATACAAAAATTAGCTGGGCATGGTGGCACATACCTGTAATCCTAGCTACTTGGGAGGTTGAGGCAGGAGAATCGCTTGAACTCGAGAGGCGGAGGTTGCGGTGAGCTGAGATCATGCCACTGCACTCCCACCTGGGTGACAGAGTAAGACTCTATCTCAAAAAGGAAAGAGAGAGAGAAAGAAAGAGGAAAGAAGGAAAGAAAGAAAGAGGAAACAAGGAAAGAAAGAAAGAGAAAGAACGGAAGAAAAAGAAAGAAAGAAAGAAAACAAAGGGAAAGAGGCTTTCTTTCCCCCCCAATGTTGATGATGTTAATTTAGTTCATATATGCTTGCATTTATATTAGTCAAAAGAAATGCTTATAGTACAGAACTGAGGAAAGTTGCTGAGTAGAGCTGCTATTTAAAGATTTATAGATGTGTGAGAGGTATTTCTATTAATTAGCATCCCGGAATTGGTCTAATTATGTCTGTGCATCACATGTCTTTCAAAGATCTGGTATTCTTTGCTGTCTACTCTTGTTCTCAAACCAGTTCTCTCTGTGGTGGAAGAATGCATGGGGGCTTATTTTGACAGTAAGAGACTATCAAATGGTTGCAATATTGGAATAAAATAGTTGTCTGAAAGTAAGAATGTATTATTTGCACTTTGTTAAACGCACAAAAATGGTAACAAATCATGGCAAACTGTGGTGGATTTGAAAAAGCTTCCTGGCAAATGCCAGTACCTATCTCCAGCATGGTACAAACACGTTGAAGTATGACACTGACTTTTCAGTGAGTATAGTTTAGGAGGATGAGAGATTTTGGGAGTGCTGCAGATTTTCTACTATTTTTCATGTTAGGCTAACCAGGAAGCACTTGGCTCGGACGTACTTTTAACTACATCCTTACACCCATAGTAAATATTTTGTCTCACCTAGCAGTGTGCAATGCCTTTCTGGACATCCATTCCAGTTGAACTGATCTGACGTGAATTTCATCTCAGGTGCTTAGAGATGAGGCCTTGGCAGTTCTGTTCTAAAGGGGAGAATAGCGGTGAGAGGGTGTATGGGAAAATAAGGCCTTCAAAACCCCCTGCCTGAAAAGACCTCCGTTTGTTAAGATGGAATCAGACAGTGCTGAAATCCTCAAAGGAAAGAGGGTTAGCTTTGAAGAATGGAGGAATAAGAAGAAATACAGATGCTCTAATGAACAACACTGACTAAATAGATTTTCATTATTATTATTAGCCTATCAGAAAAGACATATGCAAGTCAAAGGACAAAGTATTTTTTTAACGATGTCATTTTAAAATATCAGTCTATAAAGAGAGCGTAGATTTAAATATTGATTTTATTTTTATTTTTAGAGCGGCATGGACTATACGGCCCAGTTGTCTGTGCAAACGTTGTGCAGACGATAATAACCGCTGATAACCTCACTGCAGCATCTATCATCTTGGCAGAGTTGTTTGCTAGAGCAGTGAAGACCCGCAAAATCAGGCGTGCTGCTTGATTTTGCCCGCAGCAAAGGTATTGAAGGATACCGAGAAGACTGGTCAGTATTGCTCTTCCTGTGGTTGCTACTATTATTGTTTGTTTCGTTGTTGTTTTGTGTTTTGGCAGAGGCCAGCGCTGTTTTCGGGGTGAAAGAAGACCGTCAGCAGACCTCAGCCTTGCCGCTAGAACTCCCCAGTCTTCGGTCGGAGTCCGCCGGTCCGCAGCCTGTGGCAGGGAGGCGCGGGCACCCGCAGGTGGCGCCCCACGTCCGTGTTTGCGCCCTCGCCCGCGCTCCAGGCGCAGCTCGGAAACCCAGCGCGTCTCCCCGGGTCTTTCGAGCGAGCGCAGAGCCCGCAATTTAATAAATAAGCGCGAGCGCCATCCGCTTCACCAGCCCGAGGTCCAGAGGAGCAGACACACAGACCCGGGCCGGGGCCCCTCTTCCAGCCCTGAAGCAACCGGACAGTTCCCAAACGGGATTCTGGAACCGCAGCTCCTAAATCATCAAATTCTCAAGCTTTTTCTCTCTCCGTCCCAGCCATCCCAGTCTTCTTTTTATTTTTATTTTTTTTAACCTTTTTTTTTTTTTGCCCCTTTCATTATGAAAGTGATCACGCCATTAAAGATTAAGACTTGGAGGGAATTGGGGAAAGAAAAGAAAGAATCTAAAAGAAGAGAAGCGACTGGTGCTTTTAAGGGTGCCTAATTTTCAAAACAGACGTCTGGGAGGATTTTGCTCTGGGCGTTTGGGTGAGCCGGACCTGGGCGTTGGAGGGTGCCGCGGGTGCGGGAGCGGGGCAGGTTCGGAGTCTCGGGGCGGCGGCAGCGTTCGGCTGTGCCTCTGGGTCTGGCAGGGCTGCGTGGCCGAGGATTACCCACTAGGGAGCCGCGCTGTGGGCGCGCTGGGCGCGAGAGCGCGAGGGGCCCCAGGTAGCGGTGCGGGCGCGAAGCGCAGGGGTTGGAGGCGCCCTGGCGCGCGGCGCGGGGCGCTGATCCGGCCAGACTCGGGGCTCGCGGTCCCCGGCTCGGCGCCTAAGCGGGCGCGTGGGGCGCGGGGCGTGGTGCACCCCTGAAGCTGCGCGGGCTGGCGCGGGAAAACGGCAGGGCGGGGCGGCGCGGTTATTGGCCACGCGCTGGGAGCAGGGTCGCGCTCCGTGTCCGCCTCCCGACAGCTCCCGCTGGCCTCATTTTCTCTAAGCAGAGCAACTTCGCGGACCGCGGAGCTCACCCAGCATGGATGTTCCAGGTAATCACCCCGACCTGCCCTCCCTCCCCTCTGCATGCAGGCGCCTTCTGCGTGGATTTTAACCAGGACTGTAGTTGGTCCAGGTCGAGGGTGGGGGCGGTGGCGAAGGAGAAGGGAAATCATGTAGGATCCGGGCTGCGGACAGCGGGTATTTATCAAGCGCCAACTTCTCCGTTCTTAGAAAGAACACTGGAAGAGTGAATGGGAGCCTGTGGGCGGTGAGGGGGCGGCTTCTTTGCGCGTATCTGGGCTGGTATTGAAATGGCCCGTCTGCCTTCCTGGGAGGAGCGGGGACCGGGCAAAAGTGCAGGCGGGCGCATAAGTTGGCAGAAACCTGCAGGTGCTGCCGCCCGGCCGGGAAAGAGAGAAGCCCCGGGGTCTGGAAATCGGAGCTGGAGAATAAGCGGATCCTGGGATTCCGTCGTTGGAATCCGTCCTTCGCCGGAGAGACGAATCCCAGGGCTTTCTCTACGGGGCTCGCTAGTGGCTGCGGGGACGTTGGAAGTGGGTGTTGGTTTTACTGCGTGCGTGTGTGTGTGTGTGCGCGTGTGTGTGTCATTTCCCCCTCTTAATCTTATTCACCCTAAGGAGATTCCTGGGGTTTGTTCTTTGGGTGGAAAATAGATAAAATCTATTACTAAAGGGACTTAAATGGACTTTAGATACCTCTCGAGGATGGAAAAATAGAGGATAGCAGGGAAACAAGGGAAAGAAAAGGGGCTCCGTGGTGCTGCTCCGAGGAAATGCCGTGAGACGAAGGCGAGAAGGGAAGCCCCCGTGGGTTTTCTCTGCCTGCGTCTCAGCCCCCTCCGCGCCGGTGAATGGGCGGGGTGGCGGTGACGCCTTCTGAGGGTCTCGGGCCCGTTTGAGCGACGAGGACCTGCAGAAGCGCGCCCCCCTCCCTCGCCGCAGCCCCGCGCGCCGCTCGGAGCCTTCAGGGATGCGCTGCCCGCCGCGCCCGGGCGTTTCTCCGGACCTGTTGTGCCAGATCGGAAAGCGGGTTGGCTGCGCAAGGGACCAAGGGGGTGGCCTTCGGGGAGAGGCCCCGAGCCGCAGTTCCCCTTCTTCCCGGTGGCTCCATCTCCCGGTGTAAGGCTTTGGGTTCTGTGCCCTGACAGGTCCACGGGCGCCTTTCTTCTGAGAACGACCCTGGCCTTGACCGTCAGAGCCGGGCACCAAGGCCCGCGGAGGCTGCTCCGGGCCCCGCGCGCTCCTGCGCGCCCTCCCGCGCTGCTCGGGCCCCCGCCGGCCTCCGCCCCCGCGCACCGCCCCCTACCAGCCCAGATGCCGGCGCCGGGCCGGGGGCCACGCGGGCTGAGGCTGACCATGCCCGGGCGCCGGGGGGCGCTGCGCGGGCCGGGCGGCTGCGGATCCTGCCTGGGGGTGGCGCTGGCCCTGCTGCTGCTGCTGCTGCCCGCCTGCTGCCCCGTGCGGGCGCAGAACGACACGGAGCCCATCGTGCTGGAGGGCAAGTGCCTGGTGGTGTGCGACTCCAGCCCGTCGGCGGACGGGGCCGTCACCTCCTCCCTGGGTATCTCTGTGCGCTCCGGCAGCGCCAAGGTGGCCTTCTCCGCCACGCGGAGCACCAACCACGAACCTTCCGAGATGAGCAACCGCACCATGACCATCTATTTCGACCAGGTCAGCCGCCGGCCTGCCCACCCCGCTGCCAGCCCAGCCCGGGGAGAGGGGCGGGGACCTGCGCGCGCGGGTTGGGGTTCAGGCTTCTACGACGTGGAGCTCCCAGGCTCTGTCCTCCCTCTGTCCTGCCATTCTCTTTCCTCCTGTTTCATAGAACGCACTCCTACTCTTTCCCTCTTCCACACTGTGGCTTTTTTTAAACTTTTAAATGGTCAGCTAACTTGGCACTTGGATGAGTGAGAGTCCCTTAAGGCTAAGCTTTCTAAGAGTTCCCTAAAACTAAATATTTGATATATATTTCCCAAAAGGAAGCATTGCGCGTTTTACTTTTCTCGGCGGGGTGGGAAACTTGTGGTTGACGGTCTTCAGTCACCCAGGTGGCCACCTGAAGGATTGAGTGCATTTAAAACTCTCCACACTCAAGAAAGGAGTCTTCCCAAGTCTCTGCCAGCATTTGGAAAATACATTCCTATGGCTTATTTTTTAAAAGTTTAATTAGATCCCATTTGTCTTATTTTGAGAAATACATTGGGGAAGGGATGTTTCTCTTTTTTAAAAAAAGTGAGGAAGAGCAGGAACGATTATATAAATACAAAACAAAATATTGTGATTATGTAAGTAAAATATATAGTAAATGAAATACAAATAAGTCAATATATATAATGTATACATGAATAGTGTGTTGGTACAAATTTTTAAAAAGAGCAGTGACTTATGTCATCTTAAGCCACTTAACTTACGCCGTTTGGTTCAATGCAGAAGGTGCAGAGATATGATCAGGCCTTTCCAAACCCTTCTCTGGGTTATTGGTGCTCAGGGTTAGGGCTGTGACGTTCTTTTTGTGTCCTGCTCAGCTGGTTTCTGTTGTTTTTCAGAAAAAAATATTAAAAACATTGTAGAGGTTTCCAAACTTTAGCTAATTAGCTAGTCCTTTTACCAAAGTGTTTCCCACAAAATGGAGCGCCTGGCAGTCACTGCCAACCTACCAAGGCTTACTGTCCATGTTTAATTGACTTTCCTTTGGTCTGTTGAGCAGCTCTTAAACTTAATAACCATAAACCTACAGACACACACTCTTGACTCTATTTAAGCCAGTGTATTTATTTCTTAATCATTATTAAGCATCAAGTATTTGAGGGTTTTTTTTTTGAGGGGGGGAGGCATGTGTCTCTTTCTTTAATTCATTTTCATTTACAAAACATAAAAGTATTTTGATTATGTCCAGATGGGACAACAATGGAATAGGCATTCGGAAATTAATACTCTACTAGTAAAGTTTTCTTTATGTGCTGTTGTTATATCATTATTATTCACATACCAACGTCTTGCAGAGTTTTCATAGCATTTTAATATCCACCATGGCATTTGTGTGTCAAGAAAGCTCTGTGATGTAGGGCAGGATAAGTGGTAGCAGGATTCTAATTTTATACATGAGCAGACTATGGCAGGGTGGGTTCAATGTTTCTCTGGCTCCCCAGGTAATGAGGAGCTAAGGTCTGCTTTTCAGGGTCTGGTTGGGTGTTCTTTCATCTACCGCAGGGATGATTTCTAACTGAATTTATCAGTTTCCAGAATTTAAAATTGAGGTGAAGGAGTTGAGGGGAAAGAAAGAAGCAGCCTCCGAGGCTTAAATGGAGAATGCTTTATTCTTTTCTAAAGCTTTGTAAGGAAGACAGCGAGCGGAGCCTTGTGAGGCTGAGAATAGGCATCCAGAGGTGCTTGTCTTAACAATGGAGCCCCGAGTGTCTATCTCAGTCCTGTCCTTGAGTGGAGCTGAAGTGGTGCTCACAGCTGAGTTGGAGAAGCTGGAACAGGCATATTTCACAAGTCATTTCAGCGGTCGTCATTGGCAGCATTTCACATTGCGTTGGGAATTGCGTGTTAGTCATCTATAATGAGCCTGTAAGAAATAACAGCAAAGGTATTCCGGTTGAAGTTTATATTCTCATTTGATGACAAGATCTTAAATCCAAGGATGATGTTGTTGCTGGCTGTTTGTTTTAAAAGACAGGCCATCTTATTATGATAAAGGAGTTGTGCACTTATGGATGAGGAGGATGGAGAAAGCATCCAGACAGTGGCCAGAGTCTGTGTTGAACACGTGAAAGAAACTGGGTCATCATGGGGGTCCTGCCACTCTGAAATTCTGCTTGTGAAACACTCTTGCCCTTTTATCTGAGGAAAGCCATGTGCAGGGTCATGCAGTCTCATTCCAGGTGGCTGATTTTGTCATTGTTTTGCATGTTGTAGAGATCCCATTTGCTTAAGCTAAGGATGTCCATCCAAGCTGCCGATGATTCTCTATTTGCAGAACGCCAGAGCCAGGCAAGGGAGCAGCACATTGCTCAGGGGCAAGTAAGGAAAAATAGGAGTAGCAAATGTTTTTCTACAAAGGTCTTTCATTCAACACCCATCATTGAGCACCCACTGTGTGCATCCAGAGTTTGCCAGGCACTGGGAAACACTGGAGTCCCAAACCTCACAGACTCCTTTGTCTCCGGGAGCCCATGAAGTTAGGCCCCAAGCTTGAACTTACAGAAGTGATCTCCTTTAATTGGACTCTTGCTCCAAAGCCCTTTCTCTCCCCACTCAGAATGGAACTGTCTTTTTGTCAAACAAGGCATCATGTTGATGTCCCCATAATCCCACAGACCTCCCTGGACTCAATTTATGATTTGTTCAACAAGCTTACCATCTTCAATGCCTTTCTCTCTGCCCTGCTCCTTAACTTAGGAAATTCACAGCCAGTTTTTGAATGCATAAATAAACTATTTTTTAAAATCTTCATTAGTTAAAATTTATTAAAATAGCCTTTAGATAGGATATTTTAACTTCAGCACTGCCTCCTTCCTGGGGAAGCCAGAACGCTGAGGATGCTGTATTGGTGTTCCCAGCAGCTGATGAAGGAGTCAGTGCTGCTCGTTATCCAAGGATGATGAAAACATACACTGAGGAGGGGCTTGCTATTTTGTGCTGTGTTCCCTCTTCTTTTTCAGGTATTAGTAAATATTGGCAACCACTTTGATCTTGCCTCCAGTATATTTGTAGCACCGAGAAAAGGGATTTATAGCTTCAGTTTCCACGTGGTCAAAGTGTATAACAGACAAACCATCCAGGTGGGTAAATTTGAAACCGGATCCTTTCAGGTTTGGGTTTATAGCTCCCCATTACTAAAGGCCCTTTCACCAGGTCTGTGAGGCTGAGGGAACCAGGGTGCTGGGCTCTCCAGGGGAGATGCTGCTCGGAACCAGATGGGGATGCTCACTATCAGGCCCCTTGGTGTGTGTTCTAGGGGAGGGACGGGGGTGGGAGTGGGGATGTTTGCAGAGCAGAGAACAGTGTGTGGGAGTTGGGTCCTTTACGGTCTGTTGAGCTCTACTCTCTGCATTTTAGGTCAGTTTAATGCAGAACGGCTACCCAGTGATCTCCGCCTTTGCAGGAGACCAGGATGTCACCAGAGAAGCTGCTAGCAATGGCGTGCTGCTGCTCATGGAAAGGGAAGACAAAGTGCATCTCAAACTCGAGAGAGGCAACCTCATGGGGGGCTGGAAATACTCCACATTCTCGGGCTTCTTAGTGTTTCCTCTATAAACACAGAGCCCCCTGGATGGTAGGGAAATGGCAATCTGGACCCAGGAATCCGCCCTTTAAAACACCCTAAACTTGCTGGAATTGGACACCTTGTTTCCAACCTCCGTCAGACTGTTGCAGTAGAAAAATGATTTCCTTCGAAACCTCCAGTACTTTTTGCTGTTTTTTTTTTTTTTTTTTTTTTTTGGAATATTGACAATTCCTCGGGAACCTGGCCTCTAATTAGTTTTAGATGACAAGGTCTTAAGGAGAAATGAAACGATCGATTTGAGCAATTTGTACCTGTGATTGTAAAGTCAATATTGGATTTTATTGTTGGGACCATGGGCCTCTTTTGTTTGTATGTTGTATTGTTGTCCCAGTGGAAGGAGAGCTCCTGACTCCAGGATGGGCTGCAGGTTGCAGTCAGGGCTCGAAGCAGGAGCCAGGCAGAGAACCACCTGCTGGACAGTCCTTGACATGTGTTCTGTGTGTGTCTGTATAGCCTTAAGGAAAAGAAAGGCTTCACTTTAATTCTGTATTCTTCCCCCCACCGTGTGGATGGGAGGACTTGGGGGGGGGATGGGGACATTGTGAACCTGTCAAGAAGTGCTTTATCCAGAGAAGCAAATTTTGCACGATTGGACCGTAACGTTTGTTTTGTATTGTTTGTGTGTTTTTTCTTTAAAAGCTTTCCTTTCCTTTCCACACTCAGCTCTCCTGCCCCAACCTCACTTTTATTTTTCTCGCTGGGGTTGGAGAGAGAAAATATATGTTGAATTACTGGATAAGACCAAACAAAACAAAACTTTAAAATAAGTGTATGTTTTTTTTTTAGATGAGACCAAACTAAACAAAAAGTTTCTGTTTATCAAAATAGAAATAACACAACGGACAATTCTGCTTATTCTCGCAAAGAGATTCTAAGATGCACCTTTAGAACTATTAATAGCAACCTGGATTTTTTTTTTAAAATTTATACTTCAGAATCTTTTAACTTGGTGTTCCTGGGTGGTCCTGAATCACATAAGTTGGGAGTGGAAGCTGTAAAGACCAAATCCCCTACACATACTGTTTCTTTGCCACATGTGATGTGACTTCTCAGCGGGTGTTTTAATTTATTTGGATCCACCTCTGAGTGAGCACACAGTGATCAGGTGCCTCAAAGCCAACAGGACCAGCTCCTCTTCCTCCGGATCCTCTTTTGATCTGCCCAGGAAAGGGATGCATTGACACTCTCCTGCATGCGCCTGGCCAGAAGCCACCTGGAAGTCACCGTGTTAAGATATTGGTGGAGGCACCCCAGGAGCACTGATACAAATCCTTCTTGTTTTGGCTTCTTGTACAACATTATTAAGACACAGCTGAGAGTTGATGGATGTGTAATTCATATGCCAAGGAAATGTCAGTCATCCCAAAGCAATCAAAGAGGAGACCTCAAACCGGATGTTAATTTGTTCTTTGTGTAACAATGTAACCAAAATATTGATGATAAAAAGTCATAATTTAAGATTCAGAATAAATGGATTTGATGTCTAGCTTGCTCTTATCCTCCACTTCCTCTCCCAATTTGCAAAATATGTGGAAGTAAAGGCCGACTGTCAAGGACTTGGGGACGATAAATCCATACAGTGCCTCTGTAAAAAAATGTACTCTCAAACACACACGCCGGTATGTGCAGACCTGGCTGTGGGTCTGGATGGTTATTGTACGCTTAGATACATTTCAGTTTATATGTAGGTATTTTTTGAAAAGGCAGATGTTGTGGGAGACAGGTGAAAAAGACAGCTTAAGAAGGTTTTAGGCATAGGCAGTCTGCTTTTATCACATGTCACCTCTGATGTGATACAAGTTCTAATCCAGTATTTTCATCAGCAAACGCTGATATAGAAGAAACAAACACTTTAAGAGCGTAGTTGTTTCTAAAAATGTGCGTGAGGATGGAGAGGCATTGGATTCCACTTCTGAAGAAGAAATTCGGTGGGGATTGTACCAGCACCAAAATGTATAGTTTGAAGACGAGTCTCAGTTTTACTGTCCTCAGATGAGGAACACAATGGGATGCAGAATTTTATTTGAATTAAAATGCTGTTGCATTTTGTGAGGGAAAAAAGTCAATAAAATAGCATTAGGGGTACCTTGGCTCTGTGATGAGCAGACGTACTTCTAAATAAGAACATTATTTATTAAGGCTGATAACATAAATAGAAGGATGCTGGAACACGGCTTATTGCTCTTGGTTATTTTTGTCCTCTTTCCCTCATTTCCTTAAACTTATGTTCGATTTCAAACAAACAGGAAACCTCATTAGGGGACAATATAATATTTCACAGAGTTAAGCATATATGAGTACTTGTTACTTTTGTCACTTAAACATATATAACACATGTATGTTTGTATTACACCTTTATTACGCACAGGTTGTTATTGGGCTATCCTGTCTAATAAATAAGCTATTAAGTGGACAAATCTAAACAAGAGTATATTTCACGAGTTTGTTTTGTGTCAGAAAAAAACTTATTTTCCTGATTATTCTATTTTGTTTTTTTTTCTCCTTCTCCTCTTTCTCCTCCTCCTCCTCTTCCTTCTTCTTCTTCTTTTTTTCCCTTGAGATGGATACCAAAACCTGCCTCAGGGAGAAGCCATGTTGCTAGTGTCTCTGAGATGATTTCTCATCCCCTGCAGCATCTGCCAAGGTTCTATTTGGCTGAGGATCTATGAGGCATCTGAAGCTCCTGTGTTTTGTCCACAAAAATGTATAGGTCAGGTCAAAATGCAAAATACGTATTTTATTTATACATATATATATTTTTTATTGTATTTTAGATTTGGGAGTACATGTGAAGAACCTGGAAACTGTCATTTTCAGTAAATTGACACAAGAACATAAAATTAAACACTGCATGTTCTCACTCATAGGTGGATGTTGAATAATGAGAACACATGGACACGGGGAGGAGAAAATATGTATTTTTTAACTGGAAAAAAAGAGACACCTTCGTAACATCTGAAGGGCATCTGAGCCCTGTCTCTGAGCTTCAGTTTTCTCATCGGGGTGAGGGCAGTATTCATGCAAGCCTCCCCACCTCACAGGGCAGTCGTGAGGACCACACAGAAGTGCTGTGAAAGCTCAAAAGCACTAGCATAACATGGGGTGTTATCATGGCAGGGAGGGTGTTTCTGCACAAGCAGATTTTTCAACATGCAATTTATGAAAAACACTATGACTGACAGAAGGACAATTTTATGAAAGAAAATATCCATATTTCTCAATAGACTATTAAAACTGTAGTGCTGGGTTGGAATTTTGTCTCATTTGATTTTAGGGATGATAATAATATCCAAATCTATACATTGTAATATTAACTTAATTCTCAATTATGTTCTTTGGCTCTCTGTGTGGTTCAAATTCACCTCTCTGTAGCGTGAAATGTCAACATTTTCTAAAAATATACAACTGTAACATTTTTAACACAAAAAAGGAGGTAGTAATATTATGGCATTATAAAAGTAAATAATGCTCTGGCTGATAAATATTAGCCCTATTAAATTGTAAATGCTTATAAAACACAATTTTTTAAGTTAAAATATATTCTAATTTAAATCACAACCTTGATGAGTCAACTCTAGGTCTAGGTAAACTATGTTTACCATCTGTAATTTCTGAGCCTTTATTGCATCCCAATATTTTTGATTTATGTGTTCATGTATATGTGAAACTATCTACATTTAAGTTTTTGCTTACAATAGCTGTTCAGAGTAAAGGTGATAGTACTTATTGAATATTAGCATGAAAACTCATGAAGCCCTGTAGAGACTACATAGATTTACCTGTTAAAACATATTTTAAAGCTAAATCTAATTATATGAAGCATCAGAAGAATTAGGAAATATATATAAAGCAAAAAAAATTTGTTGAATCTTTAACTTTATTTGTAGTATTTTCTTAGAATCAAGAAATTACAATGGTCACATACTTAGTAACTATTACATAAATAGTGTTTGCTTGTATATACATGAATGTATCCCTCTGAATTTTTTAGCATAAAAATACAAAATAAAATACAGGAGGTGGACACATACTCCTGGAATCCAGAAACATGTGAGAGGAAAATTTGATACATCATTTTATACAAGCAAAACAAAAGCGCTGGTTGCGCCAGTATAGTTTAGGTGTTGCAAAAGAAGCAAATATAATGTTCTGTCAATTTGTAGAATCATAATTTTGCAATCTTTTATAAGGAAAAAATGTTGCAATGAGATGTTTGTATGAATAAAGTAGTGAATATTCGTTTATGTTTAGATGGCATAAGAAGTAGATAGTAATCTAATGCACAAGTACACATCAATGAAAGCCTCTTTTACATTATGTTTAAGATGGGGAATACATAGAAGCTGCTTACAATGAGTCCTTCTAAAGGCTTCATTGAGCACTCTGTTGAAGCACTTGTAAAACTTGTAGGAAGATTAACTGTAGGACTACGATGAGTTTTGTCCTTCTGCCTTGCTTATGTGGAAATTTATTTGTCATTGAGATTCTATTGCTAAAGCTGGCACTTTGCTACTAAAATGGGATATTACAAACATACTTTTAAATTTAAGAATCAAAGCCTGTTAATTCTCATGAGACTCCTACAATTACTTTTCTTGATACTTAAAGAGTAAGCATATCAAAATATACTGAAGTATGTTCAAATACAAATTTTGCTTTGGTTTTATCATTTTACTCTTTTTGTGTTCCGCATTTTTTTTTCTTTAATACGCTATGAAGAAGTTAGCTGATGATGACCACAATTGTTAGTCAGTTGTGTTTGTGTAGTTGCCCCATATCATAAAACTTATTTTTGCACAGAGAATTTATCAAAAGGCATATTTACTGGCTTTGCAGATGGATGGCTACAATCTTTTAAAGATATTTTAACTGTCTGCTATGTTGTTTAGCTATCCATGATGTGATTGGACAAATGCAGTCCTCAAATCCTCAGTCCCCAAAAGAAAGTAACACATCAAAAATCCTTTAAAAGATCCAATGAATATAAACTTTAAAAGATGGGCATGTATGTAAGTCTGTATAATAGCATTGTGCCAAAACATGAATCTTAAGTAAATGAGCTTTCCTTGCATTCCCAGACCCAGTAGGGTAACTTGAAATTTGCAAGGGCAAAAACCACGTGATTTTGCCTCCTGCAGATAATAGGAGTTCTGTTTTATCATCCTAAGTGGGTTTTGCTGTGGATTTCCATCATCAGAATTGCTCAAGTGACTATAGCATCATAAATCATCATCTTCATCAGCTCGCCCACATACACTCACTGTGTAGTGTAAATGAGCTACTTGACAATTTAATTTGGAAAAGAAATCTTCCTTCCCTCTTCTTAATGCCTACAGCAGGACTCCCCGGGGTTAGAATGCTGCTTTGCACCGGGGCTATCCCAAAAAAATGGAAGCTACTAATTAAGGAGCCACTACCAGTCTTGCAACCTGACTAGTAATGAATGTAACTTCTAATATTGTTCCCCTGCTTTCTTCAGGAATGCTGACTTCTTTTGAATTCATATCAGGTTGCAATAAACGCTGGGTTGGAGAAGAATGTTGGCAATACTCTGGAATGCGAAACTCCTGAGTATTTTGCTGAAGTCTGTTCCATCTAACTTTATTTATTTAAAAATACTTATATTAAACTCTTACGTCTTCAAAGTCCTCTAGGATATAGGGCATTTTCTTCACTTTATAACAAAAAGAAACATTTATAGTGATTCTGGGTGCAGCATTATTGTGGAACTGACACAATGAAAATATTATCACGGGAAAAATAATATCTAAAAATAGCCAAATTAATTAAGAATTGGCAAATTTTTCTTATTACTAAAATCATTTGCAGTATTTTTACATGGATCTTAAAGATTCCCTGCATTCCTAAAAGTATATCATTCTATATAACATTTATCTTTGAATTGCTAATTTTCTTTTATAATTCTGTAACTACTGGATCATGAATAATATACTTTCAGAGAGGAGATTATCACTGAAAAACAAATTTAGGGCATGAAAATGTGATATTGTCTTCTTTTCTAATTACCAAGGACCATGTCAGGATGTCATAACAGTTTTTGTTCTGAAATTGTAAAGTGTCAGTGGAAGGAGCAATTATATACTTATAAAAATGATCTACTCTTTTGGGAACAGGGTGTATATATTTTCTTTTCATTTGACAACATTTATGTATAGCAGCCTAGGGCTCAGATAGTGTGCTTAAGGATGGTGATAGAAAAATAAAGACACCTTCGGTGTGCAAAAAGGGCTCATAGTCCTTCTTAAAAAGAACGTTCAGAATAATCCTGGAGGATACTCAGCTAAACTGATGGTGAGGGGGTGGGCTGGGGTGGGTGGGATGGAAATGTAAATGCGTATTTACTGAAGTGAATGATGTAATTTCATTTTTTACATATGAGGAGGAGAATGTTATCTTGACGTTGACATTGAATTCTGAACATCAGTTGATATCCCGACTGAAAGAGACCCCCATTTTGAATATGGCCACAGATCTAGCAAACCAATTGCAAACTAGGGCTTGTGAACCAGCCTTGGAAGGATTGAGGTGGACAGGGACAGACGCAGGGAATTTCTATCATTTTAAAACATGAAGCATAAACTATAGTAGCCATTTTTGCAGCTTATTATTTTTCACGGACTTCTATGTAGTGAATTATTTGGGAAGACAGGAGCCATGCTAGAATTAGTCAAATCCTTAGAAGATAGTTATGTAGCAATATACAAATGAGGCATGATTTGAAGTCTATCTTAAACAGAACTGAATGGGGGGCCATTTTTAGTATATTGACTTTTTTTTTTGCAAGATATTAACTTACTGAATAAAAACATAAGAAGAAACAAAAGATAAATGTGAAACCAAATGGCATTGGAAGGAAGTTTGAATTCTATACATTCTATACAACATTTATGTGTAGCAGCCTAGGGTACAGACACGCGGGACCAGGCACACACTTGTGTGTGTGTGTGTTTGAATATAAACAAAAACTTACCATTAGAATGTACCCAGTACGAAAATACCTCTCATGTCCCTGAAGCTGCACCTTTCATGTTCCTGAAACTTGCCTTCAGCAAATAAGGAGATGATAGGCCTAAGGGCCTTTACCCATTACATATTTCTACTTTTTATCTCAATTATTTGGTCCATGCTTCACATTTTATTTCTTGTATTCAATCTTAGGAGTTTATTTCACCAGAAGGTAGAAATTACATCTGGTCTCCCTGACAGACAGAGATTGAGAACTGTTGAGAATAATTAGGCCATCTGGTGCTATAAATCCAATGGAAAGTTATGATCAGTGGATCATGGCCTAATCTGCTCTTCATCCATTGCATCTGAATTATCTTGGCACAAAAGAATGACAAGGGGCTGGATTTTTAAAGGAAATCGCCACATCTCCCCAGTCATTAGCAGGCAAAAGGCATGCGTGCATCAGACTGTGATAATTAGGGAAGGCTTATTTTCCCCTAAGGCCTATTACTTTTTGATACTTATTTTTTTTTTAATGTTTCAAAATGTACTGCACCGAATAGTAAATATTGTATAGTTTTTACTTGTGATTCTTCCTAATTCCTGGGTATGTTCATTAGAAGAAATTTTTTACTAAAATAAACTTTTCTTTTTATTTTAATGGAGAATTGAAATAAACCTAAATTTGTTTGGTTATATTTTTTTCCAAAATTGCAGAAATTTTTGTTTCAGGAAAAAACTCCCCAATAGATGGTGCTGGTGCTGTGATTTAAACCACTGCATCATTAGTATGCAAAAAAGCTCCAGAGAGAGGCCTCCGGGAATTCCCTTACATCAAGTTATAGAAAGACAAGAATGTGGCTTTATTTTTGCTAAATGCAAATTGACATAATTGTATAATTGAAAAACTTCAGAAACATTTCGTTATGTTTTGAGGTCAAGAAATTACTCCTCATTTCATTGTTCGTATCTCAAATATCTTTGAAACATAAATGCAAACAAAACTGAGTGCTGCAAAAGATGAGCTGAGAGGCCTTCCAAGTGTTTTCCTGCATACCGCTTCAAGGGTCTATTAGTGAAAGCTATAATGTGAAGGTTATAGTACAAAGTATAACAGATTCTTGCTTCATCTTGACAAGAAAAAATTGCAGATGCAAGAAGCATTTTGGCAGAATGACGCTCGCACTAGTGTTGACAGTGAACACTTAATCTAGGTAGGCATGATACTGAGTGCACCTTTCCATTTAATCATTGTGACAACCATACAAAGGACATACTATCATTGTTACCATTTTATAGATGACGAATGTAACGCTTAAAACAATTACATGATATGGTCAAAGTCTCGTAGTCAATAAATTACAAAGGTGGGATTTGAATCTTGAACTCTCTAACTTCAGAACCTATTCTTTAAACTATTGTATTATATTACATGTCCAATATGAGAGATACAGTGTGAAAAAACAATTTTGTCTAGTAAATAATCTATATATTCTCATTATTCATAAATGTTTCTATCACAGTTATTTCAATACAACACATTAAAAAAGGACAATTTAGATTTGTATGCTGCAAACATAAAATCTGCTCTGTTGTAATTATAAGGGAAATATTGCAATAGTTGATATAAATTTACTAAACTGCTTATATTAGAAACACCAAAGTTTGGGCCCTCATGTTGAGTCATCATCCCCATGCAGAAAATGATAATGGAAGTATTTTTTCCTTTGTTTCTCTTGCCAGCAAAGATGAACTCAAAAATGTAATACAAATAGTTCCTTTTTCCAACTATAATATGTATTTTATAAAGGCCAGAAATTCCTCACTGTTTAAAATTCTGAAGTTTAGCCTAAGAAATCCAGTGCAAGAAGCAAATTCGCTATACTTGAATTGAACAATTTGCCTCTTTAAAGCTGGTCCTGAAGCTTTAAGCTTAACCTTAAACTCTGGTTTGAGAATTATCTTTCAGGATCAGGAGTCAGGAAATTCCTTCACGGATTAGATGCCTTTCCCTGAAAGCATAACTATTTAAGCAAAACTAAAACTAATTACATAAAATAATTATAAAATTTATAGATGATTACCAGCATTTGGTTGTATTAAATCTTTTTATTGCATTCTTAGAGGAAAATACATTTTTCAGTTTAGGAAGTAAATGAAAAAACAAAGTCTGTCTAAAAATGCTTCTCTGAGAATATTTTTTCTTTTCTTTTCTTTTTTTTTTTTTTTTTGAGACACAGTTTTTCTGTCACCCAGGCTGGAGTGCAATGATGCCATTTTGGCCCACTGCAACCTTTGCCTCCAGGGTTGAAGCAATTCTCCTGCCTCAGCCTCCCAAGTAGCTGGGATTGCAGGCACGTGCCATCATGCTTGGCTAACTTTTTGTATTTTTAGTAGAGATGGGGTTTTGCCATGTTGGCCAGACTTATCTTGATCTCGTGACCTCAGATGATCTGCCTGCCTTGGCCTCCCGAAGTGCCGGCATTACAGGCCTGAGTCACCGTGCCTAGAAAACAATTGACAAGAAATAATATGAGATAATAGCTGGCTTAGTTTAATGCCATAATATGTCTGCCTAAAAGTAGTTTCCAAAATCTCTTTTGGTAACTTTCAGCCATAGAGTTATGCAAAGTTAAGTAATGAATATTTACTAATAAGCAGGATAAATTCCTGAAGCATTAATTATTAAGCCTATATTTAAGTGTGTATGATTTTGGTTCCTTATTTCTCTGTGGTAAAGAGAGATTAAATATATTTGCTTCTGTAAATAAGCATGTTCTTCATGCTGCCCTGAAAATTGTACTGTGCAGAGGCATACACCTAGAAAACTTAGGAGATAGTATAGTCATAAAGTTTACTAGTCAGCTGTAGAATTTTTCTTTGTAAAAGACAATTCACAATTATCTATTTCCTAATATTCTTTGTAAGAAAAAGAAAAAAAATTACAAATGTTAAACATGCTAATCAAGATATGAAACAAAACTAGTAAAAATACATCTCTATATTTTTACTAGTGGGGAAACAACATGCTATGCAACATATTCAAGAATGTAACGTGTGTTTTTGTTAAGGAAAAAGGAGAGTAATTTTGTTCTAGGTAAAAAAAAAATGAAAAATACAGGAAAAGAAACTTAATGGATATATAAAGTTACGGAAAGTTTACAGAAAAGGAATCTTACCTTATGGCTAAGGTTGGATGAATTTATTTATAAGGTTTGTTTACTTTCTTTTTTTAAGGTTTACTATTAACAGTATATAAATACAAAACTAGAATTTAGTTTTCTTTGTTAAAATGACAAAGTTTTCTCAGATTATTTGTCTGTTCTTAATAAGAGATTGTAAAAGAGTGTTTCTTTATTCTTTAAGTAGTCTGCCTGAGCAACAAAGATTCTATTTCTTATCAGAATAATTTCCTGTGCTTTATATTGACTTTACCATGTTCTTGATTGTTTAAGATAACTGAGTCTCTTCAGTTGTAAAAAGAATGAAAGTTAAATTTTTTTTGATTATTTTCCTCCTATATTTCCTTTTGATTTTTTAAATGGTCACTTTGGTTAAATAGGTAGCTAATATTGTTTCACAATGACCTAAGATTCCATTTCATCAAATGTGTCAACTTTTAATATTATTAATATTTTGCCTTCCCAAAATCAAATCCCAAATGAAATATTCTTGACATTGAACTGACTTTGAGATTCCTCTGAAGGAGACTGGAAAATCTCAAAGGATTAGTCCTTTTAACACCCTTTAACAAAAGTTGAGGCCTTTGTTAAAGGTTTAACAATCCTTTAACAACGTAAACAAAGTTTTACCATCATTTGTTAAAGGAAGTTAAAAAATAAGTTTATTGGATACATTCAATTGCATGAATAGGATTGCCAAATAAGAAGAGATGCTTAATCTTCCTATGTTATATTTGTTTCAGTAAGTATTATTAGCATAAAATTTCAAAAATTGTATGAAATTCATAATAATCTTTCAATAACCTGACTGTCCATGCTATTTCTGGTTATAATGTTATTGTCATAATTCCAGATAATATTCTAAAATATTGCATGTCACAGAAATAACCACATTTCCTTGTCAAATGAATTATCATCAGGTCTTTCACCATGGCCATTTACAGTTTCATTTTTTTAAATCACAGATAGTTTTTGTTTTAATCTGATTATTCTCCACAAGCATCTGCAGTCAGCTACAGGCCAGAGTCCTTATTTTCAACAAAATGGACTGTCTCTAAGAGACTTCGAAAGCTATAATAGGTACTTGTGGGTTCAGGCTGTGGATGGTAGTCTTTAAATTATTTTGAGACTGTCCAACTCGACTGAATGAAGATTTTCAGAACTCCAGTGGAGAAGCTGATGGATTTGTAAAACCTCTAACCCAAGATAAAGTACAATAATAATTAATTATATGGGATTGAATGAACTGATAAAAAATGATTATAATTTTTATGATTTTTGTTTGGAACATTGCTGGTTCTTCAAGTTCTATTTTCTGGATGTGACAACTCCTTTTCCTTCTGTCTTAAACTGTTACTCATAAAAATGTAGTATAAATAGAATAAAAACATTTATCTTTTTCTTTCTCACTATTTTCCCCTAGGAAACCAGGAATATTAACATTATTAACATTTTGCCTTCCCAAAGGAAAAATTTGGTGACTCTTATTGAGTGTTCTCTTTTTCAAGGCAATATAAATATTTATATACTTCAGTAGGAGTCTGTCTTCTCAAAGCAGGTCATAATTGGACAAATTGGTTACATAACAAAAGCTTTTACTGGAAAGTCATATTTGAGAATGATGTGCATAAAATAAGATCTGAACAGACAGCCAGTTTTAAGAAACTAAGATTGACTTTTTGGAGTCAATGCTCGCAAAACTGTCTTGGAAAAACAAGCCTGGTCCTTGCTTACTGAGTTTCCAGCTTTAGAGGTGAGTGAGGAAAATCTCTTTCTGGGAGATTCTGGAAAAAAGGATATTTTGGGGACCTCAAGAAGAGAGGAATTCACTCACATCTACAGGTCGTGTAGGTGAAGTCTGCTGGTAGGTTCTTGGCTTTTTTCCTAGCTCAAGAGGCTGCTGCTGCTGCTTCTTCTTCTTTTTTTTAACATTAGATGAATTTATTTAGTTATTACCTTTAGCATAAGTAATTTTCTTTTTTTTTTTTTAACTTTAGGTTCTGGGGTACATGTGCAGGTCATGCATGGTTGTTGCATAGGTGCATACTATATCCTGCATTTCTCCCTATGTAATCCCTCCCCACCCTTCCCACCTCCCGCTGTCCCTCCCCATCCCCGCAACTGCCCCCAGTGTGTGCTGCTCCTCTTCCTGAGTCCATGTGTTCTCATTGTTCAATACCTGCTTATGAGTGAGAACATGTGGTATTTGGTTTTCTGTTCTTTTGTCAGTTTGCTGAGAATGATGGTTTCCAAATTCATCCAGGTCTCTATAAAGGACATGAATTCATAGTTTTTTATGGCTGCATAGTATTCCATGGTGTATATGTGCCACATTTTCTTTATCCAGTCTATCATTGATGGGCATTTGGATTGGTTCCAGGTCTTTGCTATTGTGAACAGGGCTGCAATGAACATACATGTACTTTGAACACAATGAACATATGTGTCTTTATAATAGAATGATTTATACTTCATTGGGTATATACCCAGTAATAAGATTGCTAGGTCAAATGGAATTTCTATTTCTAGATCCTTGAGAAATTGCCACACTGTCTTCCACAATGGTTGAACCCTCCCACCAACTGTGTAAGAGTGTTCTTATTTCTCCATATCCTCTCCAGAATCTGTTGTCTCCAGATTTTTTAATGATCGCCATTCTAACTGACGTGAGATGGTATGTCAATGTGGTTTTGATTTTCATTTCTCTAATGACCAGGGATGATCGCATTTTTTCATATGTTTGTTGGCCTCATATATGTCTTCTTTTGAAAAATGTCTGTTGAGGGACTTCAACACTCCACTGTCAATATTAGATCAACGAGGCTGGATGAAGCAAACCTAATAGACATATACAGAACGCTCCACCCCAAATCCACAGAATATACATTTTTCTCAGCACCACATTGCACTTACTGTAAAATTAACCACATCATTGGAAGCAAATCACTCCTCAACAAATGCAAAAGAATGGAAATCATAACAAACAGTCTATCAGACCACAGCAAATCAGATTAGAACTCAAGATTAAGAAACATATTCAAATCTGCACAACCACTTGGAAACTGAACAACTTGCTTTTGAGCGTTGACTGGATAAACAATGAAATGAAGGCAGAAATAAAGATGTTCTTCAAAACCAATCAGAATGAAGACACAACTTACCAGAATCTCTGGGACACCTTTAAAGCAGCGTTGAGAGGGAAATTTATGCCAATAAATGCTCACATGAGAAACAAGGAAAGATCTAAAATTGACACCCTATCATCAAAATTGAAAGAGCTAAAGGAGGAAGATTAAAAAAAACTCAAAAGCTAGCAGAAGACAAGAAATAACTAAGATCACAGCCAAACTGAAGAAGATAGAGACACAAAAAACACTTAAAAAAGTCAGTAAATCGAGGAGCTGGTTTTTTGAAAAGATCAACAAAATAGACCACTAGCCAGACTAGTAAAAAAGAGAGAAGACTCAAATAGATGCAATAAAAAAAAGATAAAGAGGATATCACCACTGATCCAACAGAAATACAAACTACCATCAGAGATTACTACAAACAGCTCTATCCACATAAACCAGTAAACCAGGAAGAAACGGATAAATTCCTGAATGCTTGTACTCTACCAAGACTAAACCAGGAGGAAGTTGAGGCAGCAAAGTCATTACGCTATCTGCTAAATTTCTACCAGCTATACCATGCAGACACTGTAGCACAGAAGGCTACATTTGAGCTGTGAATCCTGATTATTGCTCGCCCGGTGTGTGCTTCTGCATCAGCCAAAAACAAAGTGCTTGTGAGACCTGGTTTCCAATGTACATTTAATTTTAATAACTCCAACTTTGACCTTTTTCTTATGTGTGGGCCTTATTATTAGTATTTGTTTTTTATTCAAATTTCTCTATGTCTAAGTACCCCCAATTTTCTTCCTGCCAGTTGCTTTTCCTGAGACAAATGTCATTCTTCTGAGGTCCTGGGTTCCTGCTGTGCATTTACAGACTTCTCCAATCGGGAAGGCATGCTGGTCACCCAGTTTATCTGCATGCGCTCCTCAGAGTTCCAAATATCTCTTGTTCCTGGACATCTTATCCCTCAATACCTTTTTTCTTAAATCTTCATAATTGCTACATCTTTTGGAAGCTCTTCCATTTTTAAGAAAGAGTGAAACAATCTTCCTTAAAAGGGAAAACTATCAACTATCACAGAAAACCATTGAGAGCGTATTTCAATAGTCCAGTAAGAAACAGTGAGAATTCAAGCTCAGGTAGTGTAAGTTTAACGACATGGATAAATGGGTTAGGAAGACACAAAGGGGGCAGTGTTGACATTGTGTGTTCACTGCTTGTAGATGGGAAAGGAGGAGAGAGGCGCTAACGTTATTGAGGGCTTGCCTAACTGGCTATTCCAGTCACAGAGAGACAGTAGTCACATTCACCAAGACAGGATAGGAAAAACCAATTTAATCTAGCACAGCATATATATGAATGCCAAATTTTACTGAAATTGCATACAGTCTTACTACCTTGTCTCTTTGTAATGTTTCCTAGACACAGAATAAATAAAATTTAATGGTTAAGTTACTTTGATATTTCATGTTTCTTATTTCATTAAGAAATAGCAATTTATCTGTGTAATATATATGTGTATAACCACTCAGTTAATCAATTATTAATATGTAAGAATGATTCTTTTAATAATCTATTGATTTCAAATATCACCTTACAGTTTACAAAGTGCTGTCTACTTGGTTACTTTTTAAATTTAATTGGTACTTTATACAGTCAGTGCAATCGACTTTCTGTAAGAAATAGATTACAGTAAATTTTACCCCTTTTAGTGCACAGTTCTCTTAGTTTTAACAAGCTCAAACAGGCTTGCAGCCCACCATGATCAAGATGTAATACATTCCCACCATCCCATCAGCACAAGACCCTTTGTGGTCAACTGCTCCCAAGTCCAGGCCATTCCTGATCTGCTTTGTTTTCCCAGAACATCATATACAGATAGCAAAACAAAATATGACCACTTGAGGCTGACTTTTCCCCTTAGCCTAATGTATTTGAGATTCATCCACGTTACTGCTCACATTGATTATTTCTTCATTTTTAATTCTGATTTAGTATTTTGTTATAAGCCTAAGTTTACTATTAATTCACTGGCTTAAGTATCTTCAGATTTCTTCTGGTTTTCAGCGATTATTAATTAAGCCACTCTAAGCATGTTTATCTATTTTGATCCATATTACTAAAAATAATATTCAATAAATTTGTAAGTTGAGCATTGTTTTCCCCATTTTTCAGAAGAAATTTATTAAATGACTTTCTCCAATTATGTAGCCAGTAAATGGTAAGAATCACAGGAGGATTAGAATTTGGTTAGGTGAAAAGAAGAATAAAATTATGCCAAGAAAATGCAGGTGTTTGCATGCTCACACTGACACATGCACACATATGCACAATGGACGCCCTAAATTTGACTGAGTGCAGCCAGACTTCTCTCCAGAATGGGAGCTGCAGGTGGCTCCCTCCAGCAGTGTTCAAATGTTGTACAGCCCCATGCCCCTGCAGACACTTGTCACTTTCAGCTTTCTTTTTTTTTTTGGCCAGTCTTAACAAAAGGCAAGCAATATAAATAATGATAATTTTCTATGAAAAACACAACAATATAGATGGAGTTTTAGACTGGTCAGTTCATCAATAGTGTGAAGCCAATGTGAAACGGCAAAACGTGAAGGAACAGAGGTTGATTGGCAGATAGTTGCTAGTGTCCAGGTGGCCGAAGAACTTGAGAATAGTGCAAAAATCTGGGAATAGGAAGAAAATGATCAAAGCAAGAAACCTGGTGGTAATAGAAACACTTGATTACTGATTGTCAATGTTTGGGTCTAGATGAATAGTAAAATAATGGTACCTATGACAAATTAGGAAAATCAGAAATGTGATGTGATTTACGAAGTAGTGAAATTCATTCCTTAAATGAAATCTTCTGCAACTCAGAAATATGTAAGCTGTGACTTGTAAAAGAGGGACTTCTAACATATGGGAAAATTATTTATGGTGTAACTCAGGGGTGGGTAGTCAGGGATGGGATGCTTTATCTCTATTTTCCTCCATGAAACATTCCAAATTAACAAATTGTATCTGTCAAGATTGGTTTATTTTAAGTTAATATGTATGATTAGTGGGTTTTGTTATTTTACATATAAATAAACATTATTTTGGATTCAAAACATAAAACTAAATTTGCTGTGATGATGTTTTAATATTCTTTATCAAATCTAATTTGATGGTTAATTCAGTATTTCCTGGGGCTGACTGAGCCACAATCTTGAAATTAGCAAATGGGAAATTACCATAAAATATATCCAGAAAACCTCTAATGTCTTATGTAGAAGACACATGGAGAATAAAGTTTATTTACAGCATTAACATGCTTTTAAATTCTTAATTATTATGGTTATATCTGTCATTTTCCTTCATTTTTAGGATTCTAAAACTGCTTTAGACTATAACTAAAAGATGTTTAAAGAAAAGCAAATATTAGCTAGGAGATTTGGGTTGCTTTTTTTTTTTGGCCTCTATATGAGAATTCTGTTATTTAGAGGCTACATAATATCACTAATGAAAATGACTAACATTTACTGAAAGCTTACCTGGTGCCAGCTGTCATTCTGTGTTTGACTCCTGTTACATTTTATTATATCGTGATGTGTTATCTCTAGTCTACAGCTGAGGAAACTGAAGAACAGAAGTTAGTGAGATTGTTCAGGGCCTCACTGAAGGCTGTCCTAGCCAAAGTTTGAGCCCAGTGGAACTGGCTCAAAATCTGTACAGTTATAGATTACGGCATCATACAGTGTTGGAAGAATCTGAAAATTGTGATAAAGGCTGAAACCTTCTGTCCTTAATTGATTATTGTGGTCAGATGCCTATCTTACAAAAGTTTTCCTTTTCATTCCATCAATTATTCATTATATTTGTAAGTTCAAGTATATCTGGAGTTAAATCTAATTTATGTATTTAATAATATTTTTTGGCCAAGTATACAATGCCAATTTAAATACAAATTCTGAAATATTTATCTTGATGACTTAATGCATTTGCAACCAGATTCAATTTATTCATTTATTTATTAGGGTTAGGGGCTGGAGATAGGATGACAAGAACAGTCACAGTTCATGAAGCATGGGGTTTGGGAGAATTTTAATAAGCATACGTGAATCTAACACACCCTACAGGAAGTGTTAGGAATTTGGCAAATTTAGAACTTCCAGAGCAGAAACAAACTGGGTGCATCTGATTTCATCTCTCAGGAAGCCATCATAGGGAGGTGATGTTCAAGCTCCTCTGAAGGTTCAGAGAGATGGGTCTAAGTGAGGAAAAAGCAGGGAGGACGAAGAGGAGATGTGAGTGCTGGAAAAGAGAAAGTCATAGATAAAGCTCTTAGGACATAAAGAAGAACTTAGAATTTAGCTCAAAGGTAAATTCTTTACGGTTTTAACAAGTGTTAGACCCCAGTTAAAATCACTCTGATGAGGTTCTTATTATGTGAATAGAAAAACATAGAGAAACTGTGTTATGTAATGTTGATATTTAACATTTTCTGCCTTTGCACTCTTTCCACAGTTCCTTATAAAAATTGCATTTTCAGAGTAATAAACATTTTTTGTTTTAAATAAAGATTACATGTGATAATTTTTTTAAAAAATGCATTAACTGGTATTATAATTGAACATTGATTTGTTATGGAGGCATAAAAGAAATGCCCAAGGATCACTCATTTTTTTCTAGCTTATCATTATGACCCACCTGTACTGTGTATAGTTTTTAAGGAAAAAATAGCTGTATTAAAAACATATGTTTATTCTGATTTCTAAAACAATTTGCAGGGCACTATATATGCTATAATAATTTTCCTGAACAAATGTGTATGTTATATTTATAGTGGTTAATTTTCACTTATATCATTGATTTATTGACTTTTTAAAAAGTTCATAAAATATTTACATATCTCTCATTTTCCTGAAATAATTTACATACAGTAAAACCCACTCTTTTAGTGTACAGCTCCACAACTTTTGAAAGTGTTATAGAGTCAAGTAACCACTATCAAGATAAAGAATAGTTCCATCCCTCCCCCCAAATTCCTTCTCTGTGTAGCCAACCTTTTCCTCCGTATTCAGCTTTTGGAAACCAAGAATTTCTTTAGAGTCTCATAGTTTTGTCTTTTCTAGAATATCATACGCTTACAGAAGGCAGTCTTGTACAGATTCCATCACTTTTCATAATGCAGTTTAGTATTTATCTGTTTTATTGTGTGTATCAGTGTTCATTACTTTCAATTGCTAAGTATCAATAGTATATTTTATTCGATTTCTTGACAATTACAAATATAGCTACTATAAATGTTATATACAAGTTTTTTTGTACATAGGTCATCATTACATTTGAGTAAGTACCTAGGAGTAAGATTGCTGACTGTTTTCTTAAGGGTTTGGTTAACATTATAGGAAATTGTCAAACTAGCCTCTCAAGTAGCTGCACAATTTTGCATTCATGCCAGTAACGATTAAGAGTTCCAGTTGCTGCAGATCTTCATCAGCCCTTTGCAGTGACTGTTTTGCCCCCATTCTAATGGAGTGAAGCAATTAATATCTAATTGCTTTTAAGAAATCGTAAGTGAGTAGTGGAAATATTCCATAGGGAACTTCTACTCAAAATACATCAGAAATTGTCCAAAAAAAATAGAGTATGTAAATATCCAATGAATTTTGAAAAAGAAGAAACAAATAATTTTTTATGATTCACACTGTATCTGTACCTAATATAAAGCTGTAGTAGTCAAGACAATGAGACTTTTTACCTAAAGATAAATGAAATTGAATTGAGTCCAGAAATAGACTTTCTGTTGAGTGAGTAGTGGAATTTCATTTATGATGGTTTTGATTTTCATTTCCCTAATGATTAATTATGCTGAGCATCTTTTCTTGTGTGTGTTTGCCATCTATATGTCTTCTTAGAAAATACCTGTTAGAATGTTTCTTTTATCCAGTGTTATTTATTAAACTGTTTTCTTATTATTGATTTTTTTTTTTTTTTTTTGAGACAGAGTCTCTCCTTGTCATCCAGGCCGGAGTGCAGTGCTACCGTCTTAGCTCACTGTAGCCTCCAACTCCTGGGCTCAAACGATCCTTTCGCCTCATCCTCCCAACTAGTGAAGGCTGCAGGTACAAATAACTATGACCAGCTAATGTTTAAAAAAAAATTTTGTAGAGACAGTATATCTTGCTATGTTGACCAAAATGATTGATATGGCCTGGCTGTGCCCCCACCCAGATTTTATCTTGAGTTGTAGCTCCTTTAATTCCCATGTGTCGGGAGGAACCTGGTGGGAGGTAATTAAATCATGAAAGCAGCTCTTTCCCGTCCTGTTCGCGTGATAGTGTAAAAGTCTCACAAGATCTGATGACTTTATAAAGGGGTGTTCTGCTGCACATGCTCTCTTGCCTGTCACCATGTAAGACGAACCTTTGCTCCTCCTTCACCTTCTGCCATGATTGTGAGACCTCCCCAGCCATGTGGAACTGTGAGTCCATTAAATCTGTTTTTCTTTATAAGCTACCCAGTCTCGGATATGTCTTTATTAGCAGCATGAAAATGGACTAATACAGTGATTATTTTTGAGTTCTGAAAGTCTTTTATGAGTGCTGGATACAGATTTTTTTTTGACACAGATTTTTAAAAAGATAGTGACTTAGAAATACTTTTGTTCCAGTCAAGATTTTCTTTTTGCATTTTCTTCTTGTTTTATGGGGAGCAGACATCTTAAATTTTGATGCAGTCCACTGTAATATTATTTCTTATATGGATCACACTTGGTTGTAGAATTTTATTATTTTTTTTTTATCTAAGGTAATAAAAATTTCCTCCTTTGGATTCTCTGGATTGCTTATAAGTTAGATTTTACAATTTCAAATCAGTGCTGTTCTCTAGCCAGCTAGTTGGCTACTGGCTCCTAAGAGTCAATTGTAAACACCTGAAGTTTTTGTGTAATTGTTGAGGTAACATTATTAAGTAAAGATCAATCATGTCTGTGTTATTTACACAGTAAAAATCAGCAAATGCAAAACTTCAAGTCTCTCTTTTTTACCCACACAAAGCTGGTTGATATGCGTTTTCATACATAGCACTTTCTAAGTTCGAATAGTCAGTTTTGTACCTGTTATGGATAGGGATAGATGTTTCTTTTGTTGAATATCAATGTCCATTAGTCCTTGCAATGTTTCTTAAAATGACTATGCGTCTCCACTGAATATCCTTGATGTTTTTTCTGACAACAAATTCACTGTCTATCTGTGAATCTATTTCTGGACTGTGTATTCTATTTCATTAATTTATATGTCAAAATGTATCTAATACCACACTGTTTGGACTAGTGTGGCTTTATATTAGGTAAAGATCAAGAAGTGTGAATCATTATAATTTTTTCTTTCTTCTTTTTCAAAATTTATTGGCTATAATGGTTCTCAGTTTTTCTTTCTATTTTTATGTATTTTGAAGCTCTGTGCATACATACTTACGTATGCTATGTCTCCTTAGATAATTGGGCCTTTTATCATAATGTAATATCTCTCTTGAGCCCCGTGGTGTTTGCTCCAAAGACGATTTTGACATTAACATAGCTAATTTAGCTGTACCTTAATTTGTGTTAGAATAGTACATTTTTAGAAATCGTTTTATTCTAAGCTATTCATGCCTTTATATTTAAAGTTTACTTTTTTGTAGAGAGGGTATAGTTGGGATTGGGTGTTCTCACACAAACAAATAAACAAACAAATCTTACAGCCTTTGTCTTTTAATCAGTCATTCTAGAAGATTTACATTAATTGTATAACTGGTATGATGGGATTAAAATATACCAGCTTGCTAAGCGTTTACATTTATTCTGTTTCCTTTTCTCATTTATTTCTACTTTTTTAAATTGAGTAACTTTTATGATTTCATTTTATTTCTACTTTGGGATTATTATTTATCACAAAGAAATCTTAGTGATTTCTCTATGGTTTAAAATATGTGCCTTTTTATTAAGGTATACTTGACAAATAAAAATTATATATATGTATGATGTACAATGTAATGTTTTGATATATGTATACATAGTAAACTGGTTCAATCAAGCTAATTAACTTATCCATCACTTCACATATATAATTTTTGTTGTGAGAACATTGAAAATCTACTCCTTAGCAATAAAATATGCACTTAAAATGTCATTTTAAGTTCCAGGATACATGTGCAGTAGGTATAGGTTTGTTGCATAGGTAAACATGTGACATGGTGATTTGCTGCACCTATCAACCTGTCACCTAGATCGTAAGTCCTGCATGCATTAGCTATTTGTCCTGATGCTGTCCCTCCGCCAACACCCCGACAGGTCCCAGTGTGTGTTGCTCCCTTCCCAGTGTTCGTGTGCTCTCATTGTTCAGCTGGAAGCCATCATCCTCAGCAAAATATGCCCTTTTAATTAATCAAATACTACCTTCAGATACTTCTGTGCTATTTTCCATGTGGCTTAACAATCTTGTTACACTTACTTTCAATTTCTCTCTGCCATTTTTTTGCCACTTGTGTCATATATTTTTCTTTTACATACAATATTTACATAAAATATGTTGCAACTATATTTGCTTTGGATATTATCTTCTAGAGTACTATAAAAATGTTAAAATTGGCTTCATTTATCACATTTCCTGCACACTCCATTTGCTTGTGTAGATCCAAGTTTCCATCTGGTTTTGTATTCCTTCTGCAGTGATCTTTTGACGTTTTATGTAGGGAGGGCCTCTGGCTATGAATTCTCCTGACAAAACATATCTTCGTCGTGGAGATCTTTTTTCTTCTTTATTATGAAAGAGTCTTTCACTGGGAGCAGAATTTAGGTTGGTAGCTTTTATTTTTTGGTTTTCTAGCACTTTACAGATATCACTTTGTTATCTCCTGGCCTGTATGTGTTATTATGTAAAGAGTTCTGTTTGTTTTTGTTTTTACAATCTTATTTTTAAATTTAACTTCAATATTTTCTTTTTGTCCTTGCTTCTCAGAAGTTTACGTTTGACATGCTTAGGTGTGCATTTTGTTTTCCCTACCTGTATTCTATGAGACAATTGGATCTGTGATTTTGTATCTATCATTAATTTTGGAAAATTCTTAACTATTGTTTCCTCAGATATTTCCCATCATTCGCATGCTTTTTCTCTCTTATCCTTCTAAAATTCTCATTTCATGTATCTCAGTCATATGTGGTGTTTCTCCATGTGTGCATGTGTGAGTTTGTGTGTTTATTACTACTTTTTTTCCTCCTTGTGTTTTACATCTGGATGATATTTATGAAAATATCTCGAAATTCCTGATTCTTATTTTGACTATGTCGAATCAACTGATGTATCCATAAAAGGCGTTTTTCATCTCTGTTTCTATTTTTGTTTGTAATTTTTTTTGAGGCTTTATTGCAAGTTTTCTCTGATGAAATTACCCCTATGATCTATTACAGATATATCCATAGACTCTAACTTGACACGGAACCTGCTGGCAACTTGATCTTGGAGTTTCTAACACTTTGAGCAATACGTTTCTGTTTTCTTATAAATTATCCAGTGTAAGATATTTTTTTCTTGTTATTGCAGCTGGAACAAATATGTTATTGTAACATTATTATAGTTACTTGCAAAATAAAATACCAGAAGAAGGTAACAAAAATTAGGAGATCAATTTGAATGGAGTTTGTCTTTCAGATTTTGAAGGCATTACTTTACCATTAATCTCTCAGCAAGATTATTGTGAAAATCCAAACCTTTGATAACATATGAATACAAACTCTCTCTCTCCTTCTATACTTATTTTCCTGGTCTTAGTAAAGTCCATAGAAACTGCATTCCTGGAACTTCATTTGTAATAGGAAATTGATATTAGGTAATATAAAAAAAGAAGTAAATCAAAGTCCACTAAAATCTTCATCTTAAACTTATTAAAACAGGCATAGTCTACTCTGAACTAGACTTGGAAAAGACAAAGTTTATTGGCCATTATTTTGCCTCCTTGTTAAATGATGTATTCATCGTCTCTCAGTCTGATGGAGTTTTGGGTTTAGTAACTGAGTTTGGTAGAGGGGAGGTGAATTACCATTTCTACTTAGGAGATTTCTGATTGCTAAAGGAGATAAACATTCACTTGGCTTCTGTTTCTGTTTCAAGTAGTTGGTGAAGGCAGCCTGGGTTTAGTGGAGGGCGAATCAATCATTTTTTGTATATTAGGTCACAGTTCCTGCAGATGTTACTAGAAACCTGGTTTCTAAGCTAAATGGCCTTCAGCTAGTGCCTCCATATGACTAAATACTCCTATCAAGTGACTCAACAGGAAAGGCCTACTATGCATACAGTACCAGAGAGGGTCCAAAGAGGCCAGACTGAAAGATATTTTATCAAGTTGTGATATATTTCACTACTGGTACAAAATACACAGTGGATACATTAGGTAATCTCATACTGTTTGACTAAGTGCCAAAATGTGAACAAGGTCTCTTCAATTGCAGAAAGGGCAATAACTGGGTTTTAGGAAGAGGCAAAGTGTCAGGTAATAGGAAGTCAATAGAGAAGTGGAGAAAGCAAGGCTGCACAATGGGAACAGCAGGTTGCCTGCCATTAAAGAGAATCAGTGTGCAGTATTAGTCAGGGTTGCCTAGAGGGACAGAAATAATGGGATATATGTATATATGTAAGGGAGTTTATTAAGGAGAATTGACTCACATTATCACAAGGTAAAGTCCCACAATACACTGTCTGCATGTTGAGGAGCGATGAAGCCAATGGTGGATCACTTTGAGTCCAAAAATCTCAAAAGTAGGAAAGCTGACAGTGCAACCTCCAGTCTGTGCCTGGCAAACCACTGGTGTAAATCCAAGAGTCCAAAAGCTGAAAAAGTTGTAGTCTGATGTTCAAGGCCAGGAAGCATTCAGCATGGGAGAAAGATGACAGCTGGAAGACTCAGCTACTCTGCTCTTCCATCTTCCCCTGCCTGCTTTATTCTGGCTGTGCTGGCAGCTTACTAGATGGTGCCCAGCCAGATTGAGGGTGGGTCTGCCTCTCCTAGTCCACTGACTCAAATGTTAGTCTCCTTTGGCAACACCCTCAGAGATACACCCAGGAACAATACCTTGCATCCTTTAATCCAATCAATTTCACACTCAATGTTAACCATCACATACATCTTGACTAATAGAAAATAACTATTTTAAAATGAATGTGGAGAGAATGTCATAAACATCTGGACAAAAATGGAAACTTCCAAAAATCAGATAAAGGAAAAGGACAGGAAATAAAATGAAGATATTTTCTTAGTACAAGTGTATATATGCACACACATGTGTTCTTAATAAAATTGAGATACTCATGACAATCACTGTCTTCATTTCTGCAAATGGTCATGTGGTAATACCTGGTATTAATGACTGCCTTCTACTACCCATTTTGTATTCCCTTTGCCTTCAGAAAACACCTCAGCAGGTCAGAGGTTTTTACCTGGTGAAGTGACTGAAACCTTCATTCCTGAAGGGTCTGGACCATTTGTAGTCCTGCCGGGATTGAGCTGTAGTTTCCCACTAACCTTAAGCACAGGGCACGGTAATACCAGGAGATACCCTATGGGATCTCCTCTATTCCACCCATACGCTTTCTTACTTCCACTGTAGGGTAGTAGACTGATTTCATCTTGATAGTTCAGGTCAGTCATCCCAGCCAACACTATAGTTCCTTTCTTAGTCTGTCGACTTAGAGGTAGGAGGATCCCAAATTGGTCAGCTGGCAATATTAGCTTCCATTTTAATGGAATCATTGTTGTGTCTCCTGGTGGCAGCATTCCTCCCTCTGGAATTAAGACCTCTAAGCTAGCATAACGTCATGGGAACAGGATGCAAAATTTTGCTAGTGGGTCACTAGGATTGATGGTGAGTTGATTCCTGGACTAATACAGTAAATTGGTACCTCAGAGAGTGAGGTGCTGCTGTAAAGATACTTGAAAATGTGGAAATAATTTTGGAGCTCGGTAACAGGCAGAATCCCTACTGGAGCACTGCCTAGTGGAGCTGTGAGAAGAGGGCCACCTTCCTCCAGACCCCAGAATGATAGATCCACTGACAGCTTGCATTATGCACCTGGATAAGCTGCAGACACTTAACACCAGCCTGTGAAAGCAGCTTGAGCGGGGTCTGTACCCAGCAAAGCCACAGGGGCAGAGTTGCCCAAGACAATGGGAGCCTACCTCTTGCCTCAGCATGACCTGGATGTCAGACATGGAGTCAAAAGAGATTACTTCAGAGCTTAATTACTGCCCCGCTGGATTCTGGACTTGCATGGGGCCTGCAATCCCTTTGTTTTGGCTGATTTTTCCCATTTGGAATGGGTGTATTTACCCAAATCCTGTATGGCCATTTTATATAGGAAGTAACTAGCTTGCTTCTGATTTTACAATCTCATAGGCAGAAGGAACTTGCCTTGTCTCAAACAAGACTTTGGAATTGGGTTAATACTGGAATGAGCAAAGATTTTGGTGGACTATTGGAAGGCATGATTGTGTTTATACATGTGAGAACAGAAGATCTGGGAGTTACCAGGGGCAGGATGATATAGTTTGGCTGTGTTCCTACCCAAATTTCATCTTGAACTGTAGCTCCCATAATCCCATGCGGTAGGAAGCACCCAATAGGATATAACTGGGGATGTAAAGGGGGTAGTTGCTGGGCATGGTGGCTCACGCCTATAATCCCAGCACTTTGGGAGGCTGAGACGGGTGGATCACGAGGTCAAGAGATCGAGACCATCCTAGTCAACATGGTGAAACCCCATCTCTACTAAAAATACAGAAAATTAGCTGGGCATGGTGGCGCGTGCCTGTAATCCCAGCTACTCAGAAGGCTGAGGCAGGAGAATTGCCTGAACCCAGGAGGCGGAGGTTGCGTTGAGCCGAGATCACGCCATTGCACTCCAGCCTGGGTAACAAGAGTGAAACTCCATCTCAAAAAAAAAAAAAAAAAAAAAAAGGGCGGGATGGTTTTCCCCATGCTGTTCTTGTGATAGTGATCAAACTCTCATGAGATTTGATAGTTTTATAAAGGGCTTCCCCCTGTTCTTGGCTCTCATTCTTCTCCTTCCAGCTGTTGTGTGAAGAAGGATGTGTTTGCTTTCTCTTCTGCCACAATTGTACATTTCTCGAGGCCTTCTAAGCCCTACAGGACTGTAAATCAATGAAACCTCCTCCTTTTAAATTACTCAGTCTTACGTATTTCTTCATAGCAGCATGAGAAGGAACTAACACACTGTGTCTTTTTGGGAGCAGGAAGGAGACCCTAATATCTTCTATAATCACTTTTCAGTGATTATGAGTAGAGAAAGCAAGACTGTTCTGGAGATTCCACACAAAGGATAATGTAAGAGAAGATACACTAAGCAGCTTCGGAGGAAACAAAAAGCGAAATTGTTCTGTAGAGACTATAGCAGAAAGGAGAAAGGTGAAATATGTTTGAAAGCAAATAAACTAGTAAGGATGAGGTAGCGGGTGGGCGTCTGCACACAGCGGCAACCAAATGAGAAGAGAACGTGAGAGTCATATCTTTTGCATGCTTAGTTAAAGACAAGGTCATTAGTTTCTGAAATAATGAATGTTGATAACTGTCTACCTGGACTTGCATTAATATTATGACTTTTGGACCTTCATTTTTATCAGTATTTTATTTTTCTGGAAATGTCCTCGAATTCAAGTTGTCATACTGTTCTTCTCATGGTTTTAAGTAATTGGCTTGTTATACAAATGAGCCAGAGATCCTAGTATTGGCCCCGAGGTTTTTTACATCTTCACAGCATGCTCTAAAGCTCAAAAGCTTGCAGCACCAAACTCAAAATTTTAAATATCCAATGGTTTTAAAACTAGCACAAATGATTTGTTGCTAGTTGGTGGCTGCCAGCTCTGCCCACATTGTAAAACTGTTCCTAACATCTGGTGGACACCGGAAGATGGTGTTGTAGTCAGAAGATCCAAGTGGCTCCTGTCCTTCACAGCTCCCGGACCCAGACACTCCCCACTATGCTGCTGAGAAACATCACCTAGATGCAGAAGCCTGTCCAGTGTTTAGAAGTTCCCTCACTTCCTGCTCAGGATGGCAGCCCCCATACTGTGTGACCCTTCATGGTCTCATGCTGTGGGAGCTTCCCTTTCATGCAACTCTCCTTGTTCAAGCCCCAACTGATAAAGCTTGTGTGTTACTGAGATGTGTTTTTTCCCTTGATCCGCCCCCAAAGCCCCCAAATCTTCTACAGTGTCTCAACGCCAAGCTGAAGGGATTAAGCTGGGCAGGAGTAGCTTTCCTTACTTCTTGGGTTTTGCTGAGCTGCTAAAAAAGAATCCCAGTGGAGACCAATGGTCAGGATTTTCTTTTTCTTAAAATTAGTGAGAATATTCTCATAAAATAATTTGTGAACTAGGAACAAAAAGTGTCACACCTCCAGACCTCTGCGAGTACATTTGGTTAAAATAATCCCCCCCGACACCTTTTAAAAAGTTGATGTGGGTAAAATAAAAGCTATCACTGATAACATATGAGATATTCTGTAGAAAACCTCAGAATCTAATGACATATACTGGTATCATGCCCGGATCTGCAGTGGATCTTATCATGTTGTCCTCTGTCACAATTCATAATCTCTTCCTGAAGCATTTAAGCAGATTGTCTAATGGATAAAAAGAGAGTGTACTGAGTATTTCAATGAAATCCAAAGATATTTAAAATATATCTATATCTAATTCCATATTTGAGGTTGTAATCTATGTTTTGGGGTTTATGGTTAGACTTAAAAAAATATTGCAAATATTTACCCTGCTGACAATGTCAGTTAATAGGGAACCCTCCAATCTCTTGGATTTTAAACATAAATTTCTAGGTTAGTTAAATAATATTAGGAGTCAGGAGGACAGTCTACAGCATAATGAAGACAAAGATGCATGTTCAATTGCAAAGGTGCAGTTTTGGAGGCAATTATGAGGTTAAGAGAATAGACTTATGGCATCTGTATTCATTAGATGACTTTTCATTAACTTGTGTTTATAGTACTTGAATGCCCGAGTAATTTTCTTCATCCTACTCAGCAACTAAGAGTAATTTTACTGTGTGAGGATTCTAAAATATTTTCCCTCATCTTACTTACCTATATAAGAAAACTGCCCTGATTTTTCAAATGCATTTAACACTGAGGTAAGTAAGCCTCAGTATCATGGGGTTTAATGACTCACCTAATTAGATGATACATCATTAGAGCCTTGAGCTATGTTTATTCACAAAGAATCCTTCCTTTTTCTGCACATGGCTGTACTTTTTTTTCCTGATTTGCAAAGGCCATGAGCAAACAATACCCTAACAACAAATGCTGCAATTTATTATGTGTTAATGATATTCCACATATGGTACAGTTGCTCCACATATATTATCTCTAATGACAGGATATCATGAAACAGACTAACGTATACTTTCAGGTAATAAGATTTGAAAATAATGAGAGACAAATTGGATGATACTGGACAGGGAAAATGGGGCACATATACACCATGGAATACTATGCAGCCATAAAAAATGATGAGTTCGTGTCCTTTGTAGGGACATGGATGAAGCTGGAAACCATCATTCTCAGCAAACTGACACAAGAACAGAAAACCAAACACTGCATGTTCTCCATAGGTGGGTGTTGAACAATGAGAACACATGGACACAGGGAGGGGAACATCACACACTGGGGTCTGTTGTGGGGGGCAAAGGAGGGAAAGCAGAGGGGTGGGGAGGTCGGTGAGGGATAACATGGGGAGAAATGCCAGATATAGGTGATGGGAGGACGGAAGCAGCAAACCACATTGCCATGTGTGTACCTATGCAACAATCCTGCACGATCTGCACATGTACCCCAGAACGTAAAGTACAATAAAAAGAAAAAAAGAAACATATGAAGTTTAAGTATGAATGTTCCAATATTGATCTCTGTGACCTATCATTGGCAACTTACATAGTTACAGGGTAAATGTTTAAAAGTATAGGAGCCCTGAACAGAGACACATCCTCAGTGTGTCTGCAAATTAGCAAAATAGCAAATTGCTATTGCATGACCCCCAATTTTTCTCATAATATAGAAAGTCAAGCAAACACACTCTAATTTGTACTGCCTGTATAATTGTTTTTGTTCTTTCCTTTAAAATTACAGATTTGTAATGAATGAACAAACAAGGAAAAAGAGAACAGTTATTTCACTCAGGAAATGTTAGAGTAAGATTTAAAATCTAGTTCTTGATTTGACATTAATATGATTTTAAAAATATGTTTTCTAAGTGTTAAAAATGTGTGAACTCATTATGGTTTTCTGGTAAAGGTTGAATGCTTCTCATATTTAACTGTTTGACTTTGTTGTTTATATACAAAATATTTAAACAAAGAGCTATTACTCTTGTTTTTTAATAATACAATTAGATCCACTAAGTAGAATTAATGAATATTGGGAAATATTGTGGGGAAATAACACTTCCCTGGGTTTTCCAGTGTTCCTGTACAATCTTTAGCCTGCTGGGGCTCCTCGGATGCTAAAGGATCTGCATTGGTAGCCATTTTTATAGTTAATATCTCTGACGTTAAGAGGGAAAGAAATAAAACTTTTTTTCCTGGGTAGGGCTGAATGTTTACTTCCTGAACTAGATCCCAGGAGGCCAGAGACCAGAGCATTTCCTTCCTAGGCATGTAAAGGTTTCAAGAGATGCTACCGTAGAACTTGGAGACACTTGGCACCACCTGGATCCTGGAGAAATTTTAATTACTTACCAAAGGTCTGGAGTTGGAACTCAGACCCATTACGTTTTCTAGGGTATCCTTTCAGAAGAGAGGGGGTGCTGCTGCTTTCACACCCTTTATAAGCAGGCAAAATCATTTTCCCTTGTCTTTCACCTATGGAGTGCCTGACTACTCACAGGATAGTTGACCTGGCTCTCATGGTACTGCCCCAGGGCCAAGGTTGTCAGGTAAGTGGGGTACAGTGTACACTCTGTCATCCAGGCTGGAATGCAGTGGGACAATCGTGGCTCTCTGCAGCTTTGACCTCCCAGGCTCAGGTGATCCTCGTACCTCAGCCTCCCAAGTAGCTGGGACTACAGATGCGTGCCAGCATGCCTGGCTAATTTTTGTATTTTATGTAGAGACATAGTTTTGCCATGTTGTCCAGGCTGGTCTTGAACTCCTGGGCTCAAATGCTCTGTCTACCTTGGCCTCCCAAAGTACTAGGATAACATGTGTGAGCCACCATGTCTAGCCTTCATTTATTAATTCATTATCTGTCTGTAACCCAGAAACCTGATGTGTGAATTTGGGATAAAATTAATAAAATTAATATTAAAATTCTAACACTTAAGAGTTTTGTAAATGAATATATTGAATAACATTTAATACAGTCAGAATGTAAAAACTTTCATGGATAAAATAATATTTGGTCCTCTCCCCAGATATTGGATATCTTCCAATATCTTAGTTTTTGCCATTAGCCTCTCTTGAAAATAATATTGTTCATGTCTTTAAATAGTCCATTCTGACAATCAAATTTATTCATTGTGTTTCTTTAATTCTTTTACTTTATGCCTGAATGTGCAAATCATCAATTTTAATAACTTATGCAATTATAAATCAAGGCATTGATATTTTTTACTTAACACAATACACTGGAAATAGAGTCATGAGGTAGATCCTAATATTCTGCAAAAACCACAAAGGGCCTTTGCCAAAATATTATCTATATTGGTCTTATTCTTATAGTATGTACACAGAATTTTCTACCATATATTTTATAAATGTTAAGTTTGTTGATCGGAATAATATTTTACCCAAAGACACTTTGCTCATGCTGTTTTATTGTATTTATTTATTTATTATATTTAAATGTTTATTGTATTTAAATATTAAAGTATAAACTACTAATTCACTGTGTTTTTTACTTTAAACTAGTAACTTTATTTGTTTAACAAATTCCTTTTGCCACAAGAGATAGAATCAAATTGCAGGCAGCTTAATTCCCTTTTTTACGTATAAAGCTTCATTAAAGTTGGATTTGAGAAGATGCTCTCAAGCGTAATAAAATGACACTAACACATATTTAATTTTAGCCAACTGTTATATGTAATGTTTTACACAGATTATCTCATTGCAAGTTGACAAATTAGATGAGGAAAGTGAGCAAAGAGCAGATAGCTGACTACTAACCTCTTAGATTAGAGAAAAATGTGGATGTGTTTTATTTAGTGAATATGAAATAGGAGTTGGATGGACTAGGGAAGAGATAAATGACAAAGTTATCCTAAACAGCAGGATCGTGAAACAAGATTATGCACCTTCTTTTTTTTTTTTTTTTTTTTAGCTAATACCTTGTCTAGAATTCTTATGGGTAATGAGTGAACATGGCACTTTTTCAGACACGGTTTTCCTGTCACTGTGCACGTGCATCCTATGGGTGAGAGAATGATCAGCGAGAATGACATAGAGAATGTTTCTCATTTGCAGTGCTCTATAAGAAGTAGGCATATGATGTAACGGAATTTATTTAATCAAAGTATATATAGCTCTGCTAGTTGCTGAAGGGACTAGAATGGATGGGTACGATATAGTCTTTTCTTTTTTTTTTTTTTTTTTTAAGATACAGTCTTTACCATTTTAAGATTAAACAAATGCAGAGGAGAGGGTTTAATAGTCATCCTGATGGGTAATTAAGCAACAAGAGTAAGGGCCACTGGTGATAGCCTCAGAGGACCATCTAGGGTGGCACTGCCATCCTGCCGGCAGCTGCAGTAAGGGGCATGGGGACAGTTCTCCCCACCCCAGCCCGCCACCCTGGGGGCTCCGCTGCGGGAGCTCTGCCCACTCCATCCCGAGTGCCGGGGGCCACAGAGGGAGCTTCTGGCAATGTCACCTCTGCCCCAAATGCCAGCCCAGGTCCAGCGAGAACCTGGAGCCCCCGCCCAGTATGCGATGGGGTGAGACCAGGTACAGTGCTCCAGGGAGCCGGTGGGAGCCGAGGACAAGCAGGAGCCCTGCCTCTTCCAAGTTGGTGGGGCAGGAGCTCCCCGGGAGCAACTGACCCCACCCAAGCTGCAGTTGCAACCCAGGCACCCCTGTGCTCTAGGGAGTCAGGAGTAGGCAGGAGCCCTCCCACCCACCACACCCAAACCGGGGCTGCAGACGCAGGCATCCCTGCACTCTTGGGGTCCTGGGAAGGCCACCCTTGCACTTGCAGACTCGGAGGTGCCTGCTTCTGTTGCCTGGCCTCTCCCCTTTCCCAGTGCACCTCCAGTCTGGGAGTAGGGCTGGGGCCAAGCTCGGACCACTGTCACAGCCTGGCCGGGCATGCGGACCCCTGAAGCAGCCAGCATGTAAGCTGCTGTCCTCTAATAGAGTTCCAATGTCCCTGACCCTTTTCTGCTGTCATAGCTGAGTCATGGAAGGCTCATATGAATGAATCGTCCATGAATCTCAGCCAGGCTATTATCCAACATCTATGTAAACTCTCCAAACTGCTCACAGGTGTTGTTTTCAACCTCCAAACTCTTAAAGTGCAATCTCACTCGGCTCTTGTACTGCAGTTTATTGAATTTCTGTATTTTTCTTAAATCAACAGTATTCAAGTGAGTTAATTACCTATGTCTTGATTGAAAAATTCTCTGTGTCTTTATTCTCTCTGAGTTTTGCTTCCTATATATGTCTTAAGCTATCTATAACCCTCTTCTCCACCTGTTTCTAACGTAAGTTTCTCTGAGTTCTTTTCTCAGTTTTTCTGATGGAAATTTAGTCCCAGTTTAATAATTAGTTGTTCTTGTTCTTAGCTGCACATTTACCCTCTTGCTTTTGTAGATTCTGCCACCAGTGTGTCTCTTATCCTCAAAAGTAATACTTCAAGCTACTATCTCATTATATCCTGCTCCTTTTATCTTACCCTGACATCTCATAGAAAAAAATTCATTATCTTCCCTGCAAAACATACAGCATTCTATTTATTTGTATCAGAATGTGGCACTATTTTCCTTCTATGCAACCCCTTTATATGGGGAGAATATTTGTTTATCTCGGTATTGCTTAGAAGATAGAGTGCTGTGCCAAAAACAAAGTAAACGACGAACATTTCTTGTCTTTAAGTAAATATCTTCAAGTAACTGTTGACTTAAGTATTATGACAGTTTCAAACATATTTTGGAATACGTGCACCAAATATTTTAAAGATGTGATGATATTAGCATATTTCCTATCTAAACGTATGCAAAGTTTATAGTAACATTTTATACACTGTTAGAGTATCCTTGTGTCACTTAATGCCTTGTTTCAATGTTATCAATAATTGCCTTCTCACCATTATTTTGCTTAAAACACACACACACACACACACACACACACACACACACTGTACTGAATGGCAAGGCTCTTCATATAAATGTATTACTCATTTAATTGAGATATATCTCCTAAAATAAATAGGTATGTAACATTATTTCAGAAATTGAAATAAACTGGATTATCTATGAAGATGTTTACAGGATACTTCACTTTCCTGGTATATAAAGTCTTTTTGAGACCAGAGGGACAAGATGAAGCAAGCTGACTGTTCTGACATTGTCATAATCTTCAGTGATTAATGGCACCCACTACTTGAAAAGCCTGTGCACCCTAGGGGTTAAAATCACAGACGCTGGAGTTTCATTTCTTGAGTTTCAATCCCTTGCTGCTTCATAGCTTTTAGGTGTATTTCACAATCTTTTTGTGTGGTAGATGACAATAATACTTACCTCCCGTGGTTGTTGGGAGAACTATGAAAAGCACTTAGTGCCAGTCACACAGTGAGTACTAAGTGAGTGTCTGCTCTTTTTATTTAGAAAGTTGCTAAATTCAGTAAGTATCGATGGCACGCATTCATTTGCTAGGTGAGGGCTCTAATTAGTAAAGATATGCTTAGACAATGATATTCTCAGACCACAGTGAAAAATTATTTTTTACTGTAAGTCATTTATAATATAAAATTCATGAGTAAGTATTTTATAGGGAGAATACAAAGCACAACATATTGATCCCCTATTTTAAAAATTTTTTTTCTGATTTTAAATTGTACATTTTCTATGGAAAATTTATAAATACAAGAGAAGCCCTTAAAAGAAATATAGATATATATAATTCCTATGTTTATCTTTGTTAAAATTTGGTAAGTGTCTTGTTCAAGTTTTCTCCATGACAATAAAAATAATTCAGTCATAATAATAATAATAGTAATAAAATATTAGTAACACTAAATCACCAATTATTCATGGTCTGTGTTTCACTCATGATATTTTTCTCCTTATGTATTATCAGCTTATATTTTCTTCTTAGTAGTTGAATTAATCTGTTGTTTTATTTTTATTTTATGAATAAAATGAATCTCAAATAATTTAATTTGCCTAAAGTCCCCCATTCAGTATGTTACAGAGCTGAAATTCATCTGAGAACTGACTTACTCCAAAGGTCCATATATATTAGAAGACATATTTTATAAAAGTGTAATCATACGTATTTTCTCCAAATGTATAAAACATAGCAAATCTAAGCTTCGTAAAAGATTTTTGGGGCAGCTCCCAACATTAAGGTATGTGCCACGTTATTTCACTGTTGTTCATTTTAATAACGCATGTTTTCATAAATAGTCCACTCCAGAAATTATGTATTTCATAACATAATTTCTAAGAATATTGAGAAAAAATATGAGTTCATTTTTTGTTCCATTGGTACAGTTTTAATGCTCACAAGATATGCAACATTTAATTTTATATTTTCTTATGGAAGAGTGCACAGTATGATCATATAAGGACTAGCATAGCAATACATTAGGTGTAAACAACCTGTTTATTTTCATATTTATTACTGACTTTATGTACACACATATGTAAAATTGCATGTGTCAGTGTGGTTTCTTTCAGTTGTTTTGCTATTTTTTTTTCTAGCTGAAAGCAGAATTTCCCATCCTTTAAATCTGTTATTTTGCAACTGGCATTTCTAAATGCTCTGCATGTTACAAAATGTCATTGAGACATCCTTTGTAATGGTTTTAATATCTTCATAATAATACTACATGAAGCATTTGGTCACTCTCAGTATAAGTTGAATGTTAGCAGGCTGGCTAATAGGATTGTTTTGGAAATAGGTCGTGAGTAAAGAAGAGATTGTAAAGAAGAGAACAATGTAGGTGGTGCTGATTGACAGACCATTTCTTAAGTTATTTTAAGACTGTTATCGTATTTTGGGAAGAGAATTTCATAAACCCAAAGCAGAGTGTTAATGTTTATAAATTCCTTTCTTGATTTCTTGTGAAATCTTATGAATCCAGGATGCTGCTTCCATGACTAACATTTTATACATATTTGATTACCTTATATTGTAATTTATAACTCAAATGTGCACAACTCAACAGCAGTAGCTCACTTAGAATTTAGCAGGTTTATAGCTTTGTTTGGCCCTCAGCACAAGTAATAAAATCCTAGCTTTAAGTACCATTGAGGTTTATAGAATGAAGACATCTGCATTATTATATTAAAACATTCCTTCGTGTAATAAATATAACTGACAGTAGTGCATGACTTCCTTTATGAAGAATATGTTGATAGCAATATAGTCTAAATACTGAAGAAACTTTCGATTAAAATTTTATGTGCCTAGTTACCATCTAAATGCTCAACAGATGTCCATATTAACAGTTTATTGCTGGGTATTTCTAATAAAAGTTCAGTTAAGATTATTTTAAAAAACACCCATGGAAACACTGTATTAACCTCCTATTTATTCCACTGGTGTTTTGTGTTTATTATTCTTAGATATTCTTTAAGGGTAATACGTGTTTTGATGTTACAACTTTGAGTAAGTTTTCTGTAATAACCTTCCAGTGCCTCTGGATTTTAGTGCCGTTTAAGTAGTGTTGAACATTTCTCTATGAATCTGTGGCAGCTTTTTGAGGAGACAGAGCTACAAACTGCTTGAGACTCTCAGCTTCACTCTGAGTGTTAGGGTGACCAACAGTCCCTGTTTGCTAGGATGTGGGTATTTTCCTGGGACAGAAAACTCTCAGTGCTAAAACCCGGCAAGTGCCAGGCAAACCAGGATACTCAATCCCTGTAGATGAAAATAGTGTGGTAGTGGAAGGCAGTGGTAAAAGGGAGCATTGCTTTCTGCTAGTACTCTACTCATCTAGATCTTCTAAAATCAACCTATACAGAATCAATCGCCTAAAACTGCCTGAGTTAATGTAGAATTGTTATTCATTTAGTTTCCATGTTGTAACATGAAAATTATGAGGAGTTACTATTTGGCACCAACATATAACTTGACACGTTTTTGCCAACTATGAAAACATTAAATATCCTCTATCAAATAAAACATACTATATATAGTACATTAATATTTTGCATTCAAATGTAATTTTTCAAATGATCAGAGAAATACGTAAATAATGTTTGGTTAACACATTGTTTTATCATGGACTGCATTTCACTTTAAGTAGAAAGAAGGTATTTGCCATTCATAACCCTCAATTATTGTTATGTATTTGGCTTCAAAGCATATTGCACTTTTAAAAATTAAAAGCATCATAGATATTGCTGCCCACAAATTTCTGTGTTTTTTTTTTTTTATTTCTGAGAATTATAGCATCTACCTTGAGGGTTATTACAATAAAGATTTATATTTTTGATGACGATTTGATGATTGTGGTAAATAATAATATCTCAAAACCTTGCCTGGGTAGAGAGAAACATTGAAGTAAGTATAACTAATCTGTGTTTTCTAATCTTAATTTGTTTTTGTTCAACATATAGAACTTTCACTTTTTGAAAAGGCATTAATATTCTTTTGGATATTAAAGATAATTAATCTCTTACTTTCTCTCCAAGACATTACAGAAATTATCTCTGATTTGAAGATTTGCAAAATACAGTTTTCCTTTCTGTTTTTATTCCTTCTTTTGCTTTAATTTTGTTTTATTTAAGATAAGATGTAAGAGTACATTTTATGTTAAGTTACAATTATGATTTATTACTAGCTGTTTGGTTTCTTGAGCAGATGGATATTTGGCCAATTCATTTTTATAATAGAATAAGTACTCAATAACTGTGTATTATATGATTGGCAGTAATAATATGCTTGGTATGAATAAATAATTCATACAAGAATCTAGAAGAAGTATGAAAAATAGAATAGATTTGTATGACCCATTTGGGATTTAAATAATTAGGTACATTATTCCTCTTCAGAGACTTTTTCAGAAGTCTCCTTAACACATAAGACATTGAATCAGATAAATAGTTACTTTTGTATCTAAGTAGGGAAAAACTAATTTTGTATTTTTCAAAATGGTCTTTATTTTACATATTCAATTTCATCGTCAGTCCTTCAGAACATAGTTAAATATGTGCCCTATTTTGTTTGACAAAATATTTTGTCATTCAAACTATGGAGAATTTTCAGGACAAATGATTAACACGTTATTATGAGTTAAGTCAGTTAAAGAAATGTGTTCAATTCTTGAGGCTATCCTAAAATTGATGGAGGATACCGGATGTAACCATGGAAATCAAAATTATATATTAGAATTTTTAGGTACTTTGTGTTAATGTAATTTTTTGTATTAAATATACAAATTTTGAAAAAAAAAGAATCAAAAGAGGTGGACTCCCGAACCAATAGCAAAGTTTAACTTATGATGAGAAGAAATAAATCCTTATAAATTCTACTTCTATATTTAGTTTTCAGTGAAGATATGTGTAGTTAGTATCTGAGTGATTTTATATGATAAAAAAAGTTAAATCTATTTTCTTCTTACTTAAAAACAGAAAACACAGCTTATCAAAGTATATCACTCAATTATTTATCAGATATTGAAAATCAATGAAGTGAAAAGCAGAACTCAAAAGTAAAGAATTTTTTTGTATCAAGTAATAAAAGGCTAGAAATATGTAATTAAACTAGACAATATAAAGTCTTTCATCAGATTTCGTAAAATCCCTCATTAAAAAAAAGAAAAATTAACCTTCCAAGCTATTCTTTCTCTGTGCTTTTAATGGTGATTTCAAATAGAAGGACCGAAGATAATGACCAGGAATCCACGGAACTGCAACCAACATGGCTCTGATTTTATACTGCATTCCACAGCCTACACTATCACCTGCACGAGGCAGGTGACTTCCTCAGCCCTGTAGGGCTTTTTCATGTTGGGTTAGTCAGGCCTTTACTAATCACTTCTCGAAGCAATTTTTCAGGTAACTGGAACAATGGATCTGCTTCTGATCTTATGTAATTTCATTCAATACCACACTTTGTTATCTTCTGGAAACTTGGTACAAAACAAATTACATTTCTTGGCATTGTGAATTGTTATAAGTAGGAAAAACGATGCAGGAGAATACCTGAATAAGACAAGGAACGTTTAAACCCACAATGCCATTGTTTATTACATAACCTCATGATTTAGGCAATACAGAGATCACAACATTTACTTTAGGCTGAGAATATTGAAGTGGAAAGTCTAGATGATTTGCTATCATTTAGACTATCAGCTTAAACCTATCAGCTTAAAAATAGTTCCAATTTTAAAAACAAGTTAAATGCATTTTTTTGCTGTAACCCCTCCAAAACCTTGGACTTAGGAAGTCAGATGTTTCTGCAACAGGATCATGGCATTCTATCCACTGGTCCTGTAACTAATTATTGTATAAATGAGATGACTGTTCATAATTAACATGTTTTTTAAATTTCTCTGTGTGATGGATAATTTTACATGTCTTCTAGACTAGGCTATGGAGCAGATTGATCAAACACTAGTTTAGACGTTATCGTAAAGGTATTTATGGATGTGATCAACATTTATACTTGATTGATTTAAAGTAAAGCAGATTACCTTTATAATGTGAATCAGTCTCCATCAATCTGTCAAAGGCCTTAGAACGAAGAATGCTTCTTTTCTGACATACGTCAGGTTGAATTAGGGCCCTTCCATATGAAGTCATTTAAACTTAATTATTTTTGAAGACCCTATATCCAAATATAGTCACAATCTGAGGTACAGGAGGTTAGGACCTCAACACACAAATCAGCTTATAATTCCTATTTTGCAGATTAGCATACTGATGTACAGAGCTTTTTAATAACTTGTCTCAAGCCACTAATTAATTGTTAGAAATAGAGTTGAAATTCAGGGAAGCTGTTGCCAGTACTATATTCTTAATGCCTATAGGTTAAATCATTGAAAGTACTTTAACTATGATAATGAAATTTGGACTATGATAATGAAACTTCAAATTTCATTATCATAGTTAAAGTACTTTCAATGATTTCAATGTTTGGATGTTCATAGAAACTAATTTTAAGTAAGAAATTAAAAAATCTGAAATATACTATGTCCTCTAAGTAGGTTGATTCTTAATATTTAATTTGATATATAGTATTTTATATATATATATATATTATTGTACTTTAGGTTCTGGGGTACATGTGCAGATCATGCAGGATCGTTGCATAGGTACATACATGGCAACGTGGTTTGCTGCCTCCATCCCCCCATCACCTATATCTGACATTTCTCCCCAACCTCCCTACCCCCTGCTGTCCCTCTCCTAGTCCCCTCCAACAGACCCCAGTGTGTGATGCTCCCCTCCCTGTGTCCATGTGTTCTCATTGTTCAACACTCGCCTTTGGAGAACATGTGGTGTTTGATTTTCTGTTCTTGTGTCAGTTTGCTGAGAATGATGGTTTCCATATTCATCCATGTCCCTACAAAGGACATGAACTCATCATTTTTTATGACTGCATGTATTTCATGATGTAAATGTGCCACATTTTCCTTGTCCAGTCTATATCAATGGGCATTTGGGTTGGTTCTAGGTCTTTGTTATTGTAAACAGCACCACAATGAACATACATGTGCATGTGTCTTTATAATAGAACGATTTATAATCCTTTGGATATATATCCAGTAATGGGATTGCTGGGTCAAATGGAATTTCTATTTCTAGTATTTTTAAAGATTAGACCCTGCCAGGAATTACACCAAACCTCCTAATGTTGAACAAGTTGAAGATCCCACACCCCTGCTATAAATTATCTTCTATACCCTATTCCAATAATTGGAGCACCTCTCTTTTGTTAATACCTCCCTCCTGGCCAGTTTGGTTCTGAAGAACTAAACTGTTTCCAGTGTATCCTGATATCTGTCTTCTTTAAATTTAAAAAGTACAGAAACAAGATACTCTGGAAGAAAGAGATGTACATGTGTGCGTATGACTGTGTTGTGGGTGAATTGAACTTACATATATGATTTCTGATCTCCCAGTTATTTTTTGCATTGTGGAGTACAACAGACAAAAATATCTGGCAAGTGTTTTTGATACTCAGTTTATTCTGAAGAAATGAAAAGAAAATAATTCTTTTTTGTTTAATAGCATTGGTTCCAGGACCATTATCAGCATTATTTTCCTTCGTGGAATAATAACGGATGAGGACAGCAAGAATATCAGGGCTCAGATTAAAAATTAATCCTCTATATTTCTTAATAGAGTGCAATGCCAAAATTTAGAGAATAAAAAATGATTTTCTTAGTTATAACCACAATTTAATTAAACTAGTTATTAACTGTATTGTAAAGAAGATATCACGCTAAACTAATAAACTAATGAAATTTTGTTGCATGCAGATATAAGTACTATTTAGTTCCCGTGATCAAATAACTATATAATAAAATACATTGGTAAAGTCATAGGCACAATACATATAGAATATGTACAATCAAAGGAAAATAAGTTGTTTTTGCTGTCAATAAACATCATAATTCAAGCTCTAAAGTTATTTAAATATATTATTTCTAATATTATTTTTCTGTTTCAATATTATTTTCAGACTCAAATGAATAATTTCTGAATAATTGCATAGATTCTAAGTTGATTACTAAGGATGCACATGGGAAAAGGTGGTAACTTTTGTTCCAAATTTCTGATCTTGAAAATATAAATGGCTATTCTCAAATTATAGTGAGTTATATTTCTGTTCACTGATATTTGCATGTGTGTGTAGGTGCATTTATGCAGTTGCTTGTGTTGGACGCAGGCATGTGGAAGTGAGAAGAGTTTCAGATGTTCCCGTAGATAAAACCAAGAGGAAGACAAACAGTGTTACCCAAAACTTTATTATGAGTGCCTGTGCTTTTCAAATATTTCTCCTGGAAACCACTGACTACAAATTCCTGTTATTGCTGACAATAACTAGTTCTTTCTGACACATTGGTCACTGTGTGCTCCGTTTATTAAAAATTAAACTGTGCACCATTTATTTAGGATTTTAAAGTAATTTCTTCTGTATAAGTTATTTCAGAAGACTTATTATCTACTCTATGTGAGAGAGAAGCGCTGAGCTCAAGTGGATGCTCTAGGGATGCCTCAAGCATCATCTTCTGGTGGGAAAGTCAGAAAGAAACTTGCAGTGATTGACACACACAACCAATCAACCCATTAACAAGCTGTGAATCTGAACAGAATGGATATTAACCTGTGTGTCATCAACTTGGCTTAGGAACAATGACTCTTTTGCATGGCATTTGATGTCAGGATATTCATGGACCCTCCATCTACAAGAGAGGTTTTCAGTTCAGGTTTTATTCATTTTTACTTTTTAATCTTTAAAAAGCATACCTTTTATTCAAGGAAGTATGAACAAACAAAAAGCAGAGATTTTCCCCTCATGCATCTTTCTATTCATTTATTTTTTGTTTGTTTTGGCTGGATGTTGCTTTGTTGCCTAGGCTGGGTACAGCAGCATGATCACGGCTGACTGAAGTCTTGACTTCCCAGGGGTTCAATCAATCATCCTGCCTTAACCTCCCAAATAGCTGGGACTACATGTGTGCACTATCATACCTGGCTAATTTTTGTATTTTTTATAGAGATGGGGTTTTCCCATGTTGCCCAGCTTGGTCCTGAACTCTGGAGCTCAAGCAATTCACCCCCCTCAGCTTCCCAAAGTTCTGGGATTACAGCGGTGAGCCACTGCGCCCAGCTTCTTTCTACCCTTGATGTCCCAGGAGGAATGTCTAGTTCCCCTTAGAAGTCATGAGGCCTGCCTTCTTATCATAAAATCTTAGTTATAAGAATGTATCCTCCACAGATGAAAAAATTAAGGAAGATCATACCTGAAAATTACTCAATACTGGGTCCTAAGTGTGAAAAATGTTGTCTATTATAAAATTCCATATGATATCTTTGGCACAGTATTAAAAAATATTGAATTTTTTGCTTTATGATTAACAAACATATGGAGCATGTACCACCCACTCATCCAAGAGGTATTTAGTGAACTCCTGTTACAGAGAAAGCGCTATGCTAGCTACAGGAAAGGGCTAAAGCCTTGTAACAAACAGTCTATTAATGTGCTTCTTTCAGTCCAAGGGTGGTCTGACAATCATGATGACCAGAGGATGGAAATCATTTCAGCCATGCTAACTCAGTGGATGACGTTGAGGTACACACAATGCCATGTGTTCATTCACCCCTAAACATAGTTTTATCACTGAATGCACAGGGAGGCCACATTTCTGCCATGACTGGACACACCGGTCAGTGAGATGTGGGTTGGAACTGTGTGAGCCCCTCAAGCCTGTCTTTAAGATCCCTCATGCACAGGGCCTCCCACACTCTGGCCACTCCGACCTCAGCAGCCTTTTTCCTGATGGAGAAGCTCCAATATGGGGAAAATCCTCCTGACACACAGTGGATTTACTTGTGGGAAGTAAAGCTGCCTTGTGTACAGCCACTGAGATTTGTGTGTTAATCTGTAACCACAGCGCACTGGGTTCCCCAAGGTGTGATTCCCTCAGCAGCAGTATCAGCTTCACTAGGGCATTTGTTAAAATGCAAATTATTGTTCTCCTCCCCAGACCTAATGAATATAAAAGAAATACCTACATAATTTCCTTTCTCTCTATTTCATGTGCTCGCTTCCTGGAGCACTTCTTGGTCAAAAATAAGGCTTTCCTTATTCAATGTAAGGACAATGATTTCAGAAATGACAAAGCACCAGGGTATTAACTATATGTTACCAAGAAAATTGATGCCATACTTCTGCTAAATATATCATAGTTAACTATCAAATGGAAAGAATATTCTACATAGATGACTAACTTCACATTCTAAAAGACAGTCTAGCTTCACTTTTCTCTTACTAATTATAGATTTGGTACATTTTTTCATCAGCATTTTGAAATGGGCTATCAACATGGTTCAATAAAAATCAAAACTATAATCTCTTTCATCTCATTTGTACCCAAATAGAATGGTGTATATCAGTTTAGCCATTAAAAGTTTCATTTCACTAAAATAGTTCTATCCAGGAAATCTACTGACTCCGGCTTGCTGGAGAGAGAGTGGTACAGTCAGTAGGACACTGTGGTAAGCCCTTGCTCTAAGCCGGGTTGCCTGGGGTCAAGCTCAGGCTTTGATACTTTTATTATCGTCATCATTATTATTATTTTTGAGGCGGAGTCCCATTCTGTCACCCAGGCTGGAGTGCAATGGCATGATCTCAGCTCACTGCGACCTCCAATTCCCGGGTTCACGCTATTCTCTTGCCACAGCCTCCTGAGTAGCTGGGATTCCAGGTGACTTCCACAACACCAGGCTAATTTTTTTGTACTTTTAGTAGAGATGGGGTTTCACCATGTTGGCCGGGCTGGTCTCGAACTCCTGACCTCAGGTGATCTGCCCACCTCGGCCTCCCAAAATGCTGGGAGTACAGGGGTGAGCCACTGTGCCCCGCCTTGATACTTTTATATGCAGGGTATTTAACTTCTCCCTGTTTCATTTTCTTCATTTAAAAATAAGTATAATAATGGGTCTTATCTAATACAAATGCTGTAGGATTAAGTGTTAACATATCTAAAGCACCAAAAACAGCGTCTGGCACTCACTTGGTGCCATATGGCTACTGATAACATGGAGTGTGATCAGGCTTTCAAAAACAAACCTCATAGATTCCTAACAGTATATTTGAAACTTATTTCAAAAATTCATTTCAGAAATTGATACTCACTCTTATTGACAACTTTTATGTGTTACAGATGTATGTACCACGCCATGCACCATGAGTTTATTGAGGTGCTTTATATAAACATACCATACATTCATTCAAAAGATATTCATTCATCCAAAAGATATTCATTCATCTGAAAGATGCAAATATAAAGCACCTCAGACCCTCATTTTATAAATATTTATAAAAATATATTGTGCCTCAAATTATCTTCACAATTATAGAACAAATATTTTAGGTTTTAAAACTATTAGAATCCTTTTATATGAGTCAAATCACATTGCTGATATACAATCAACACTCAAAGTATTTGTGTATAAATACTGTTTATGAATCCCATTTAATGATAACTTAGTATTTTGGGGTTTACATTTTTTTTTGAGATGAAGTCTTGCTCCGTCACCCAGGCTAGAGTGTAGCAGTGGCATGATCTAGGCTCACTGCAACCTCTGCCTCCTGGGTTCAAGCAATTTTCCTGCCTCAGCCTCCTGAGTAGCCAGGACTGCAGGTGCCCATGACCACACCCAGCTAATTTTTGTATTTTTAGTAGAGACAGGGTTTCACCATATTGTCCAGGCTGGCCTCAAACTCCTGACCTTGTGATCTGCCTGCCTCAACTTCCCAAAGTGCTGGGATTACCTTCATGAGCCACTGTGCTTGGCCAGGGGTTTACATATTTTAAACTAGCAGAACAACGTGAACCAACGAGAACAACAATGAGATGCTACTATACGTATAGGATTGGCCAAAATTCAGAACAACGGATAACATCAAGTGCTGGTGAGGACGTGGAGCAACAAGAACTCCTATTCACAGGGCATGGGAATGCATATTCTATAGCCACTTTGAAAGACGGTTTGGCGGTTTCTTAATAAAAATAAATACTGTCTTACCATGTGATGCAGCAATCAAGCTCCTTGTTATTTGCCTGAAGGAGGTGAAGACCTATGTCCACACAAAACCTGCACATGAATGTTTATAATGTATAGTTTATTCATATTATAGTGTACATAGTTTATTCATAGTAACAAAATTTGGAAGCAACCAAGGTATCCTTCAGTAAGTGAAGAAATAAATGAATAAACTGTAGTATTATAGATTGGGCCACAGAATATTATTCAGTGCTAAAAATAAATGAGGTATCAAGCCATGAGAAGATATGGAGAAAATTTAAAAGTGTATTTCTATATATACTATGTGTGTATACTGTGCACCCCATGATTCTTGTTATATTTATATATGTATATTGTATACGGTATCATTCCAATTATATGACATTCTACAAAAGGCAAAACTATGCAGACAGTGAAAAGATTAGTCATTGCCAGGGTCTAGAAGGAAGGGGATGGGGTGCATAGGTAAAACACAGAGGATTTTTAGGGTAGTGAAAATATTCTGTATGATACTGTGATGATGAACGTATCTCATTATAAATTTATCCAACCCAACAGATTTCACAATGTCAAGAGTAAACTCTAATGTAAACTATGAACTTTGGGGGTTAGTGACGAGTAATGCAGGTCCATCAATTTCACAGGATGTTTATTTGTGATAGGTGATGTTGATAATGGGGAAGAATGTGAATGTGTAGGCGTTGGGAGTATATGGAACATTTCAGTAGCTTTCTGTTATTCTGTGAATCAAAAAGTGCTGTAAAATAGTAAAGTCTTCAAAAAATAATGGGAACATCTTTGTAAATAGAAATTTAGGCACTTTTATTGATTCTATTGATAGACTTGAGTTGTAGCGATAGTAGGAGCCTAATTTAGTGACCACACAGTTTATGTTTTGCGATGAGCTTTATTATTAAATACTCACTTGAAAATGCTGACTGAGTTCAGTTATTAGCCAAGTCTTCCCAGGGGTTTGCTGATATAACACACTATGGCAAATGTATCAGGAAATTTGTTTTGCAAAATACATCCACAGGATTGTCTATTGTTTGGCAGGTACCAGATAAATAAAAATAAAGCTAGCTCATTCGCCTGAAACCTTTACAATTTTGTCCTTTTATGTTGTGCAAATGACTTCATTAAATTATTATTCATGAAAAAATCTCATAAATTATAATTTTACGCACAGTTTAACATAAGACATTTAAAAGTGAATCAAATGTCATATGCTCATAAATTACATGCCTTAAAAATACGAATTATGAGACACTTAGAATCCGGTTTTCAGTTAGTCACGTCTACTCTATCTCACATGATGTCGAACCAGGCACTTTATGCTCTCAAGTTGTTTTGCCTACCAGTTTGTCTTCAACCCCCAGATGGTATTTTCTTAGCATTTGCTGGAGTAAAAATGATGATTTATTGAGCACCTACTTTGTATCCTGTACTGCATTAGCAGGTAAAAGAACTATTTCATCTTGGGCATATGTGGAAACTCTGTTTCATATGCCAAATACGTTCGCCCTTCCTCTTGAACATAGAGCCCTGGTTTTCCACGGTGATCACTAGTCCCCTACACAACTCAGAGGCAGATGGATTTACAGCTGCTGTTAGAGTTAATTTGTCATTTTTCTAATCCAAATATTATGGTGCCTTTTTCCTTTTCAGGAATAGATTTAGTGGTGAGGATGGGTCCTAGTCTCTCCAATGAGAGGCCTTTTGGCTCCTGAGTCAGAGACATTGATAGAAAGTCATTTTTTTGATCTTGCTCCTCTAGCTCTTTCAATTTTGACGATAGGGTGTCAATTTTAGATCTCTCCTTGCTTCTCATGTGGGCACTTATTGCTATATATTTTCCTCTGGAGACTGCTTTAAATGTGTCCCAGATATTCTGGTATGTTGTGTCTTCATTCTCGTTGGTTTCGAAAAACATCTTTATTTCTGCCTTCATTTCATTGTTTATCCAGTCAACATTCAAGAGCCAGTTGTTCAGTTTCCATGAAGCTGTGCGGTTCTGAGTTAGTTTCTGAATTCTGAGTTCTAACTTGATTGCACTGTGGTCTGAGAGACTGTTTGTTACGATTTCCGTTTTTTTGCATTTGCTGAGGAGTGATTTACTTCCAATTATGTGGTCAATTTTAGAGTAGGTATGATGTTGTGCTGAGAAGAATGTATATTCTGTGGATTTGGGGTGGAGAGTTCTGTAAATGTCTATTAGATTTGCTTGTTCCAGGTCTGAGTTCAAGTCCTGGATATCCTTGTTAATTTTCTGTCTGGTTGAAAGTCGTTTCTGGCTGGGTGCTGTGGCTCACACCTGTAATCTCAGCACTTTGGGAGACAGAGGCGGGCAGATCACATCAAGAGATCGAGACCATCCTGGCCAACGTGGTGAAACCCCATCTTTACTAAAAACACAAAAATTAGCTGGGCATGGTGGTGCATGCCTGCAGTCCCAGCTACTTGGAGGCTGAGGCAGGAGAATGGCTTGAACTCCAGAAGCAGAGCTTGCAGTGAGCCAAGATTGTGCCACTGCACTCCAGCCTGGGTGCAAGACTCCTTAAAAAAAAAAAAAAAAAAGAAGGAAAAAACAAGGTCATTTCTGCCTCTAGACGTTGGAGTGCTGTGATGTGATTCTGCCTCTAGATGTTGGAGTGTCGGGATGTGATGCATGGAGCTACCTCCACGGTGGGGGAGCTAAGCCAGAGGCCCAGAGCAGGCTGAGTGGACAGGCAGGGAAATCTTAGATCTTTGATGAAATCACCATCTCTGAAGTGTCCTACCCCTGAAACAGGCCTTATCCCTGGACTATAGCTATGAGATAACACATTTTCTCAATGTACAAGCAATTTGATGTGTGAATCTTGATTACTTGAAAGCAGAGGCATTTTACCATATAAAATGTGATTCCCACCGACTGTGCGGGCATCCCTGGATTCTTTGGTTTACCTAAGAGTATATTTAAGAAAACTTTATGCCTGATAGCTCTTTGACTCCATTGCAAAGCAGCATTAAAAAAATAATAAGAACCTGATGTGTTGACTCAATTATTGGTCAAGATGTTGGTAATAATTAAAGAACTTTTATTATTAAGAGAATAATATATGCAGACAGTTTTCCCAGTGTTTTACATGAAGCACCTCATTTAATCCTCATGATGCGATGAAGTATGGCTCTTATTAATCCAGTCTTGCAGTTGACACATTCATAGTTAGAAAACTTAAGTACTGTGGCACCAACAGAATTTTAGCCCAGTCTAAATAAAATCACAGCAGCAGAGCTGCTAGGATATGCTGACTTTTCTTTGAAGTAATAATCTAGTTCAGGTTCATTCATCCTAATTTTGAAAGCAAATGAAATTTACTATTTAAAGTGTCCTTTTCCCAAAACTAGATTATATAACAATAATCATTAGATAATGCCATTTGGGTGTTTTAGTAAATAATCATAAGGTGCTATTTTAGCATTTCACGCATTCTCTCCCATTTAATACCTAAAAAGCATGTACAAAGCAGATGTTATTCCCATAATAAGCATAAGTAAAACAAAGTCTTGAGACATTAAATAGTTTGCGTAATTTTCCACAGCTATTTAGTGATTGATTCTGGACTTTTTATTGGTGTCTACCACCAGAGATTATGTTGTTGCTTTGAAATACAATCTGTTGCTTTGATTTACAAATTAATAATTTTATAATTTTTAAGCTTGACTTATTGTTGTAATTTTTCTTTTTTGTTTTTTTTTGAGACTAAGTCTCACTCTGTTGACCAGGCTGGAGGGCAGTGACACTATCTCAGCTCACTGCAACCTCCGCCTCCTGGGTTCAAGCAATTCTCTGCCTCAGCCTTCCGAGTAGCTGGAATTATAGGCACCCTCCACCATACCTGGCTAGTTTTTTTTTATTTTTAGTAGAGATGGGGTTTCATCATCTTGGCCAGGCTGGTCTTGAACTCCTGACCTCATGATCTACCCACCTCGGCCTCCCAAAGTGCTGAAATTACCATGCCAGGCCCAAATTTTAAAATGGAATAATTATTTCACAATATACTTGAAATTGCAAAGATAAATGACATGTAAGTTATTAAACTCACCTAGTCATAAGCTGAGCCATATTATTTTTACTTTTTATAGAGCATCAAATGCTTCAATAGATGTATTATTTAATTGAGAAATTTGTGGCGGTTAGCTCTGGTGCTTTAGAAACAGTGTTCTTGAAAGTTCACCAACTTCGTATTCTCTCTACAGAACTCTGCCGGACTTTACAGTGTATATTTCAATGTTCACAAATTGTAGGAACAGTTCATATTTTAATCTCCCACCCTACATCACAGAAATCACTTGTTTCACAGAATATAAGATAGCAAAAATGCCTTTTTTTAAAAAACTACTTTTAAAAATGTTGACCATGTCCATCTTTTTGGTAGATCCTTATTAGAGCAAGGAGCCTGCCTTACTGCTATTTTGTGCAGTCTCACAGCAAATTGATCTAAGTTCTTTTGTTTACACACATATTTTCTAGTGTCAATGTAGTGTCCTAGTGTCAAGGAAGAGTATAGATTGTATTTTGGATATAAGAAATTTAGCCAATTCAGGCTCCTTTTTGGTTCCATATGAATTTCAGAATTTTTTTACTAATTTGAAAATGATGTTGGTAGTTTGACAGGGATTACATTGAATCTGTAGATTGTTTCGGGCAGCATGGCCATTTTAAATGCTATTAATTCTTCTGATCCAGGAGCATGGTATACAGATTTGGAAAAAATGGTGTGGAGTACTGGTTCTCGATCTTGGCTGCACACTGTGGAGAGCTTTAACAAATATCACTTTCTGAATCCCACACCAAAGGTGCCGATTTCATTGGCTCAGGCCAGGCCGGGGCTTTAGAACTTTTAAAAGCTCTGTGAATTATGACACAAAGCCAAGGCTAAAAATCATTCATATAGAACAACTAGACAGGCACTAAATAGTCACTATGAAATAAAGCCACCCTAAAATGACTCAGCTACTAACTTTCACTAATAGTCAAACTAAGACATCCAAAATAAAACCAAAAAAAAAAAAAAAAAAAAAAAACCACACACAAAACAAAACAAACAAAAAAACCTTACAAAGTAAAATCTTTAATTAAATAATGATATGGTTTGGATTTGCATTTCACCTAAATCTCATGTTAAATTATAATTCCCAATGTTGAATGTAGGGCCTGGTGGAAGGTAATTGGATCATGGGAGTGGATTTCCCATATGGTGGTGTTCTCGTGATAATGAGCTTTTGTGAGGTCTGATTGTTTTAAAGTGTGTGACACCTCCCCACTCTCTCTCTTGCTCCTGCTTCCACCATGTAAGAGGAATCTTCTTCCCCTTCACCTTCCACTATGATTGTAATTTTCCTGAGGCTTCCCCAGAAGTTGAGCAGATGCCAGCATTATGATTCCTGTACAACCTCTGGACTCATTGGGTAATTAAACCTCTTTTCTTTATAAATTACCCAGTCTCAGGTATTTCTTTATAGCAATGAGAGAGTGGACTAATACAAATAAATTACGGGGGATTTACATTGCAGGAGAACAAAACCACACAATTGTCAGCTTTCCTTCTAGATTCATTAAACAAATGTTGAAATAGCTTAACCTTGGTGAAAGGAACAAAATGTAAAGAACAGAATACTTTCAGTGACCTCTTTTCATAGTGGGTCTGACTTTAGCTTTTCAAGGTTAGCTTTTTGGAGAGAGATTTTCCCCTTTAATTTAGCTTCTGCTAAAGCACATCATGAGACACTTCAAATCCAAAGCCCTTTTTTCAGTAGGAGAAAACTCTTTCATATGCACTTAGCTTCCTAACTTTTTCTATTCCCTTTTCTTTTGAAGAAGTATTAAGCAGGAAGAAGAATGTCATAGAAATCAAAAGTAAAATTGGCCCGGGCCTGTTAGGGTAGGCCATGGTCTCCAATGAAGGAGTCCATGACACTGGCATTTATTTCTACACAAAGAATAGGGTTATATGCCCCAGGAGTTTGGGGGTTTGTATTCTATTTTCATGCTGCTGATAAAGACATACCCAACACCGCGCAATTTACAAAAGTAAGAAGTTGAATTGGACTTACATTTTCACATGGCTGGGAAGGCTACACAATCATGACAGAAGCCAAGGAGGAGTAAGTCACATCTTCTGTGCATGGCAGCAGGCAAAAAAGAGAGCTTGTGCAGAGAAACTCCCGCTTTAAAAAACATCAGATCTTATGAGACCCATTTACAATCCCAAGAGCAGCATAGGAAAGAAGCACCCCTACGATTCAATTATCTCCCACTGGGTCCCTCCCACAACACATGGGAATTATAGGAGCTACAAGATAAGATTTAAATGGGGACACAACCAAACCACATTCTGTCCCTGGCCCCTCCCAAATCTCATATCTTTGCATTTCAAAACCAATTATGCCTTCCCAACAGTTTCCCAAAGTCTCAACTCATTTCAGCATTAACTCAAAAGTTCCAGTCCAAAGTCTCATCTGAGACAAGGCAAGTCCCTTCTCTTTTGAGCCTGTAAAATCAAAAGCAAGTTAGTTACTTCCTAGATACAATGGAGGTACAGGCACTGGGTAAATGCAGCCATTCCACATGGGAGAAATTGGCCAAAACAAAGGGGCTACAGGCCAGATGCAAGTCCGAATCCAGTAAAGCAGCGAAATCTTAAGCTCCAAAATGATTTCCTTTGACTCCATGTCTCACATCCATGTCACACTGATGCAAGAGGTGGGGTCCCATGGTCTTGGCAGCTCTACCCCTGTGGCTTAGCGGGTCCCTCCCTCCTGGCTGCTTTCAGGGTCTGGCTTTGAGTGTCTGTGGCTTTTCCAGATGCACAGTGCAAGGTGTGAGTAGATCTAACATTTTTTGGGTCTGGAAAATGGTGGCCTCGTCTCACAGCTCCACTAGGCAGTGCTCCAGTAGGTACTCTGTGTGGCGGCTCCAACCCCACATTTCCCTTCTGCACTGCCCTGGCAGAGGTTCTCCATGAGAGCCCCACGCCTGCAGCAAATTTCTGCTTGGATATCCAGGTGTTTCTGGACATCCTGTGAATTCCAGATGGAGGTTTCCAGATCCCAATTCTTGACATCTGTGCACTGGCAGGCTGAAAATGTGGAAGTTGCCAAGGCTTAAGGCTTGGACTATCTGAAGGCATGGCCCAAACTCTATGTTGGCCCCTTTCAGCAGGGGTTGAAGCGGCTGGGACACAGGGTACCGAGTTCCTAGGCGTCACATATAATGGGGACCCTGGGCCTGGCCCATGAAGCCACTTTTTTCCTTTTAGCCCCCTGGGCTTGTGATGGGAGGGTCTGCCATGAAGATCTCTGACATGCCCTGGAGACATTTTCCCCATTATCTTGGGGATTAACATTCACCTCCTCATTACTTATGTAAATTTCTGTAGCCGCTAGAATTTCTCCTCAGAAAATAGGATTTTCCATTCTATCACATTGTCAGGCTGCAAATTTTTCAAACGTTTTATGCTCTGTTTTCCTTTTAAAACTGAATGCCTTTAAAGACACACAAGTCACCTCTTAAATGCCTTACTGCTTAGAAATCTCTTCCACCTGATACTCTAAATCATCTCCCTCAAGTTCAAAGTTCCACAAATCTCTGCGGCAGGGGCAAAATGCCACCAGTCTCTTTGCTAAGATATAACAAGAGTCACCTTTACTCCAGTTCTAAACAAGTTCCTCATTTCCATCTGAGACCACCTCAACCTGGAATTTATTGTCCATATTGCCATCAGCATTTTGGGCAAAGTCATTCAACAAGTTTCTGGGAACTTCCAAACTTTCCCACATTTTCCTGTCTTCCTCTGCGCTCTCCACACTGTTGCAACCTCTGCCTGTTACTCAGTTCCAAAGTGGCTTCCACGTTTTCATGTATCTTTTCAGCAGCACCCTACTCTGCTAGTACCAATTGACTGTATTAGTTTGTTTTCACACTGCTGATAAAGACATACCTGACACTGGAAAATTTACAAAAGAAAAAGGTTTAACTGGACTTGCAGTTCCACATGGCTGGGGAGGCTTCACAATCACGGTGGAAGGCAAGGAAGAACAAGTCACATCTTAGATGGAAGGCAGCAGGCGATAAAGGAAGCTTGTACAGAGAAACTCCCGTTTTTAAAACCATCAGATCTGGTGAGACCCACTTACTATCCCAAGAACAGCATGGGAAAGACCCACCCCCATGTTTCAGTTATCTCCAACTGGGTCCCTCACACAACACATGGGAATAATGGGAGCTACAAGATGAGATTTGGGTAGGGCCACAGAGCCAAGCCATATCAGGGATCAAATAGAGTTTCCTGGCGTGCAGTGTAATATGGGCAGATTCCTCAGAGCCCTGCAGGCCCCTCCTCAGCAGTGCTTTCAAGGGATGGATTTCAACAGAGAACCAATGGGTTGGTTGAAGTTAATGTGGGTTATCCCTGATGTTCTTCTCAATCCTGATCTCCCACTACTATTTGTTGTGAGCTATGATCTTCTTCTTCTTTATCATTTCCATGCCTCTTTTAGCACTATTTTCTCTATCTGCAATCCCCTAGCCAGACCAAATTTATTTTTTTCTAAGCCATTCTTGACTTCTTTAGGCTAGTGATTTCTTTCCATCATTTCTTATGTATGCATTTTTCTATAGCTTTCAAATTATGATTATATTTTTCTCTCTGACATTGCTTATCTATTTACCATTTTTAATTTTAATATTTATTTTTTTCCTCCCAAAATAGGTTGTAGGTACCTTAGATACAGGAAGTACACAGAATTTGGTTTTACCACTAACATCTCCCAAGTCCCAATATCACTCTTGGTATGGTTCCTTGTACCTGTTGAACATGAAGTCAAGTCAGAACAAAGCTCAAGCATCAATGCACAAACAGGCAGCACACACCAGAACTGCTGAGGCAGAACAGATGCTAATAGAGTAAGATCTGTAGCAATATACACCCTAACTCCCAGGGACCCATTCATTCTAGGATGACACAGAAACCATGTGAAGAAAGATGTGTTTGCTTCCTTTTCTGCCATGATTGTAAGCTTCCTGAGACCTCCCCAGCCTGCAGAAATGTGAGTCAATTAAACCTCCTTCCTTTATAAATTACCCAGTCTCAGATATGTCCTTAGAGCAGCATGAGAACGGGACATTAGATTCTAATAAACATACCCCAAATCCTCGGCTGTGGAGACTTTAAACTGCAGGAGTAGAGAAGTGGTGGTCCCTCTCCTAGTGGCATCAGGCGCTAGGATACAATAACATTATAACATGGCAAGAATTTCTCTCCAGCCCTATTGTGCTAGATTAGGGGTTGTGTGCAATCGATGCAGCAGGCTCTTCCCTGACACAATCAGAGACTGGTTAACAACATTCCTCTTTTGTCAGCTCAGTGCAGGTAAGATATGTTTGTGAGCTGGGGTCCAGCTTTGCTATTGAGCATGACTGTTTCCTTTAGGTACTAGATTTTAGTCAATTTCCAGGGGTATTTAAAGGAGGGCAACTCCTTTTCTCAGAGACGGCACTACAAAAGATCAGTCGTGTTTAGGACACAACTTCTCTCATGTTGGTTAAATTAATCATATAAAACTGCTGATACCAGACAATTTTTGACCAACAAAATTCAATGTTACAAGATTCAATTTAATATAGGTAGATCTATATTTATATGCATAGAGACGAATATCCACAAAGTTAGCTAGCATCATAAGAAAATAACAGCAAAATGAATTACTAATCTATTTCAAACTTAGAGAAACAGTCTCTAGGATTGAGACATATCAAGTATGTTTTTCAGAATGTTTATCTAATTATGTAAATTTTAACTTTAACGTAATACCTTTTAAGACTTTTCCTTTCAATATCTAAGCTTCCTGAAATGTCCTCAATTTCATCCTCAAGGACAGGATCATAACATTCTGGGAAATGTGCAGATGATATACAAACCTTTGTTTTGTTTGTATGCCTCAAAACTCAATAATAATCTTTTAATAAAATTCTGGTATTTGCTCTTTGCGCCTGATCATTTCCCAACAAAAGTACATTAAAAACCACAGCTCATAGCTGCGAGCTAAAATACCTTTAATAATGCCACACTGGCTTTGTAGGGACATGGATGAACCTGGAAACCATCATTCTCAGAAAACTGACACAAGAACAGAAAATCAAACACCACATGTTCTCACTCATAGGCGGATGTTGAACAATGAGAACACATAGACACAGGGAGGAGAGCATCACACACTGTGGTCTATTGTGGGGGATTAGGGGAGGGACAGCAGGGGTAGGGAGTTGGGGAGGGATAACATGGGGAGAAATGCCCGATATAGGTGATGGGGTTGGAGGCAGCAAACCACATTGACATGTATTTACCTGTGCAACAATCCTGCATGTTCTTCACATGTACCCCAGAACCTAAAGTACAATTTTATATACACACACACACACACACACACACACACACACACACACACACACTGGGCAAGGTCTCACAGTAAAGCCTTCCTTTGGACCATCCGCATTTTGTGGTTTATTGTTTTTGTTTTTGGATACAAAGGCATCAAATACCAAAATTAAAATGGCAATACTGAATGACATCTACTATTATTTTGAGTAGCTTTTCCTAATCAGGTTTGATTTCTAATAATGTTGACTAGGAATTCCTTTGAAGTCTTTAAAATTTGGAGGTTGAATGTGAAATCCAAGGCTGGAGTTGAGGAAACCCTGCTAATGATACTTTTATTGATTGAATTAGTAAACGTGGTGTTTGGATTTTGTGACTTGGTGCATGAGGACCACACACAATAAATATCATTAGATATTTATCGGCACAAAGTGTTTCCTCATGGAACCAAGTCAGTAAGATGAGACACACAACATACAAAACACTCTGCAAAACAATTAGAGTTAACTTTGAGATATATTTGAATCCGTCATTTTTGTGTCTATGTAAATAATTTTATATATCTACAGAACATGTTGCTTCATATACTTTTCAATTACTATTTTTGGATAGATCCTTGGGAATTCATAGATGTTTGACTTTTATTTAAAAGTATGTCTCTTCATAGCTGTACAAAAATTATGGATAGTATGACAATTTGGTTGCTACCAATTTTTTTTGTACAATGAACTTATAACAAATTTACTTGTATTCAAATCTGTTATTTTCTCAGAAAAAAATACATTCCTGTAAGTTGAATTACCAGTTCAAATGATATGAGCATAAATTTAATGTATGCATGAAATGTACTTAGCCACAATGAAACTTCCAAAAAAATAGACAACTTTAAAGCCACATTCTGCAACCACAATGAAATAAGATGAGATATTAGCAATAGCCACAACAACTAAAATTGTTTGGCATTTTAAAATTTAAAATAAAGAGAATCTTACTAAAGTTTAGAAATTACAGAAATGAGAACACTGTATATAATGCTTATGAAGTATGATTTCAATCATTTTATTATTTAGAAAATAATTTTATTGCCTGTCAGTATTAAAAAATACATGAGGGGTTTAATTTAAGAGCTAGAAAAATAAAAATTTAAGTAACCTAAAAGAGGAAAATGTTGATCAAAATTGTGGTTAAAATTAATAAATTAGAATTAAAAATAGAACTGATGTTTAAAGCTAAATGCTGCTGCTTTGAAAATAAAGTAGAAATGATCATGAAACAAGAAGTACAAATAGTGAGAAGGAGACTTAACCATACTGAAGGAAGAGATCAGTATAATTCTAAGAGTATTTTTATGAATATCTGGTCATAAACCTGTAAATCTAGAACTGTGATATATTTTCTCCACAAATGGTTAAAATGGAGACAATGAAGTCAGACATTTTAAATGCATCAATAACCATAGGAAAAAATTGCTACTTTTTTGGGACACGCATTACAGAAGTGTGGGGTCCATATGGCTTCATTGGCAAGTACAAACCAACCTTCCAGTAACAGATTATTTCTATGTTATACTACTATGCTTTGAGAAGCATCTCACTTCATTTTAAGAAACCACCATAAGCCTAGCTTCCAAATATAATAAATACATAAACATAACATATTTATTTTTAAATATAAATATAAAAATTTTAGGCTGGGCATGGGGGCTCATGCCTATAATTCCAGCACTTTGGGAGGCTGAGATGGGCAGATCACCTGAGGTTAGGAGTTCCAGACCAGCCTGGTCAACATGGTGAAACACCATCTCTACTATAAATATATAAAAATTGGCTGGGCTAATATATATATACTCACATATACACATATATGTGTGTGTGTATATATATACACACACATACACATATATACATACACACATATATATGTGTATATATATATGTGTGTGTATGTATATATATAATATACATATAATATATATATATAATATATATATATTATATGTATATTATATATGTATGTATGTATATATATAATATACATACACACACATATATATAAACAACATTTGTAAATCAAATTTAGAACACTATTTAAAGAATAGCATCAAAAGAAAAAGTAGAGTTTGTTCCAGGAAGACAAGATTGATTCAATTTTAGGTAAATAATCAAAATTTACTATATTAACAATGTGAAAAGAAAACTAGTGACTCCATCATTATATGTTACAAATTTTGATGAGTTATATTAACCATTATTGATCTTTTTAGTTTAAGGAAATTATGAATAAAGGGACACTTTCTAAGCATGTATTTATAAGAAATCATCTAGTTCATCTCATGCCAATTAGAATGACAATCATTAAAAAATCTTACAGATGCTGGAGAGGATGTGGAGAAGTAGGAACACTTTTACACTGTTGTTGGGAGTGTAAATTAGTTCAACCATTATGGAAGACAGTGTGATGATTCCTCAAGGATCTAGGAATAGAAATTACATTTGACCCAGCAATCCCATTACTGGGTATAAACCCAAAGGATTATAAATTGTTCTATTATAAAGACACATGCACACATATGTTCATTGCAGCACTGTTTACAATAGCAAAGATCTGGAACCAACCCAAATGCCCATCGACCATAGACTGGACAAGGAAAATGTGGTACATATACAACATGGAATACTATGCAGCCATAAAAAACGATGAATTTGTGTCCTTTGTAGGGACATGGATGAATCTGGAAACCATCATTCTCAGCAAACTGACACAAGAACAGGAAATCAAACACCACATGTTCTCGCTCATAGGCGGGTGTTGAATAATGAGAACACATGGACACAGAGAAGGGAGCATCACACACTGTGGTCTGTTGGGGGTGTCTAGGGAAGGGACAGCTGGGATGGGGAGGTTGGGGAGGGATAACATGGGGAGAAATGCCAGATATAGGTGACAGGGGTATGGAGGCAGCAAACAACCTTGCCATGTATGTACCTATGCAACAATCCTGCATGATCTGCACATGTACCCCAACCTGAAGTACAATAAAAAAAAATAAAAATTATATTTAACAGAAAAATATTCAAGTACATCCACAAGGTAAGGCTCAACACTGTGATTCTTTAATGTTTTAAAAATCTAGTCCATGGCTGGGCACAGTGGTTCACACCTATAATCTGAGCACTTTGGGATGCTGAGGTGGGAGAGTTTCTTTAGTCTAGGGGTTTGAAACTAGCCTGTGACAACATAGCAACACCCTGTCTCTACAGAAAAAAAAATGTTCTAATTAGCTAGAATTAGCTAGATCTGGTGACTATAGTCCTAGTTACTTAGAAGGCTGAAGTGGGAGGATTGCTTGAGGCTAGGAGTTCCAGGGTGTAGTGAGCTATGATTGATCAGCTTGGGCAAAAGAGAGACCTTGTTTCAGGGGTAAAAGAAATAGAGTACACTTAATAAAAAAAAGCCATACCTGAATAATATAAAACATAATAAGCTATAGTAAATATGTCTGGATATGAAAAAGGACGCAATTTAAAACTCTTAGAACTAATGGTTAAACAATAAATTTCTCTGAAATGAGATGATGTGAACAAGAATAACTATCTTGCATATAAACAACAATCATTTAAAAATTAAAAGTTTATGAAACTCCAGTCATACCCATAATTTAAAATATTGTATTTCCTATAGTAAATATAACAAATAACATAAAGCATGCCTCTGGAAGGGATAAATCAATATTTTTAAATCTATCAAAATTTACCAGATACATATGTAAGTGCCATATTTTTATATATATATATATAAAATATGTGTGTGTTTACATATGTAAATTATAAGCAGTATATTAATGTACTGTAAGGAATAAGAATGGATAATATGCATTTAAAATCATCTGGAAAAGTAAATGTTTTATAATTAAAAAGAATATTTTGTATTAAAAAGATTAAAAACAAGATGGAAAGAATTAATACAAGTTTCTCATCCCATCAGAAAGTGAAATTATTATAAATTACTTTTTGTTCAATAGCAATGTACCAGTGATAACACAAAGAAAAATAATCTGTGAAATAGAATGAAAAATTCAGAAATAGAACCAAGAATATATGTGAATAAAATATTTACTAAATTTGAATCGTATGTTAAATGAGAATTGATGTATCTTTGCTACATAATATAAAACAATTGATTGTTAGGGGGGTGATAATTAAGTTAGATATTGACTACTAAGCAGACACATACCAAAAGTATAAAAGAAAACTACAAATAGATTAAATTAAAAATAAGACAATACAAAAACAATGGGGAATAGTCTTGAAGTATTACTTCCTATCCAAGTAATTTAAGACCATGAAACCTTATGTAGAAAGAATAAACAGGATATTATGATAGACGGCTCACCGAGGAGATGGGACAATTCCGGAAGAAATTCACCTGCAAGGTGTGGATGTTAGATCCTGATCTGAAAGATGAGAATGAATGAATTCACCCAAAGAGAACCAGAAAGCACTTGGGCGCAAGGAACCATTAAGAGGACCATGAGTCAAGAACTAGCAGAGGATATTCGAGGAGCAGAAAGGAGGCCAGTGTGTGGCTGGATGCTAGTCATTCTTGAAACGCTACAGGAGATAAGCTTGAGGACGCAGGCAAGGGACTGCTCCTCAGCAAAGGGCTTTGAGTGTCCTAAGAGATAACGAAGGGTTTTATTCTAGGTGCTGTGGTCTCTCATGAAAGGTGTTAACTAGAAGAGTAATTTGATATTACTTTAGATGAAACCAGTCACTCTAAGTCTTATGGGGAATGTGAGGGACCCAAAGTGGAAAAAGCCAAGTCAGCAGGCTGTTGAGATTTCAGTGAGAACTGAGGAGGGTCCTACCCAGGTGGCAGCATGGAGAGTGGAGAGAAGAGGATGGTTTCAAGCACTTTTCAAACGCAGGGAAGATAGTACTTGGTGATGAATTTGATCTGGTGAGAGATGTAAACAAAGAACTAAGAATCATCTCTTGAATTTTAATAATATGTGATCTAGACAGACCATTATTTTCAATCCCAGCTCTTTGGATAGGCCAGTTTTATGTTTTTGTTTTTGTTTTATTGTTTGTTTGTTTGTTTAAGAAACCTCTCCTTCAGATTTGCAGCAGGTGCACCAAGACAGAATTTTTTTCAAAATAGCATATTGTTATACTTATTTTTTGCAGGAAAACATTAGACGCCTGAAGATATAGTAATTAAACTTTTCATTAAAGAAGGCTAGGCATCCTGCTGATTTCTCACTGCTTTTGAGGGGAGCTCAGCACATTAATGGTTGCCATAGCCTTAAAGTGCCTAACCCTTTTCTTGCTACTTCTGATGTAAAGTCTTTTCTTGGCTCTGTAAATCCGGATATGCATATAATGCTGCCATTTCTGAACCCGATGACTTTTTATACTAAGCATTAAATAAATGCCAATGTTGCAGATTTGTGGGCCCAAATGAGAGGGCCTAGAGTTACTTCTATGGGCTACAGAATGAATATTTCCAGTATCCCATTACATGATTTCTGCCTGGAACTAGTAGTTGTGCACTGAATCGAAGATAATGGTTGATTTGAGAAAGTACAGTTTTCTAACCTCTTTTAGTTACATAAAATTTAATATTATTCTGGCTTCTTCTTGAAGCCTAGTAACCACAAAGGTAGGCTCAGGTGTTTATGGTTCCCAGAGCTCTGCAGTGCCTAACCTTTGGTCCTGCTATTTCTGGTATTTAGTGTCTGGCACACCTCACTTGGAAGAGAGGGTGAATTATCTGGGATTTTCAGAGTTCACGTTAGACCCATTCTATTTACACAGGCTTGTCCGTGACCTCAGAGGACTCCTTAAGCTAACTTGTAATACTGAAGATCTAACAAAGTGAGCCTATGTGAGCCTCTTTCCTTGATTTGACTCAAGATCAAGGATCAGAATAATTATCACAGATGTAGTGGTGGCTGTTATTGGTCAGGGAGCTTTGCTCAATTTTTTATGGTAATTCATCATGATTAACTATGGTTTGTTAAAGAGCAAGCCTTTTGTTAACATAAAGTTTAGGCTATATAACGATTCCTATAAACTAATTAGAAACATAGAAAATTGTTTTTGTTGTTGTTATTGTTTTGGTTTTTGGTTTTTGGTAGAGACTGGGTCTTGCCATGTTAGCCAGGCTGGACTCAAACTCTTGGCCTCAATCCATCCTCTTGCCTCAGCCTCCCAAAGTGCTGCGATTACAGGTGAGTCACCATGCCTGGTCAGAAATTGTTAACATGTTGTAAATGTAGCAAATAAATAAATAAACAATTATCTGGTTAACCAACATTTATGAGTACTCTGCCTCTAAGCATTTTAAAGAGATTTCAGGTAATATAAGATATACTACAAGAAGGTGTATTTCTTATAATACATATTAAAGCCATTTCATTTAAAGCCACATTCAATTGCTGAAGTAATAAAGTAGTAATACATAAAGACAAATCTATACAAAGTTTTTTTCCATTTGGTTTAATAGAAGGTAAAGTACAAGTAAACAAGAGGAAAATTCACTCAAAAAACAATTTAACTTTGTTTCATTTCATTTTCTTTTAATTGACTGAGCTGATTGATTTAACTCTGAACTTTATACCGTCAAATATCAGAATCACAAAATACATGCCACAAAGTTTCTCTTAAGTTTATTGGCCAGGATAATTGTAAAGCTCTTTTGTTCACACATGTTGAGGTAACAATGAAATTAGCCCTTCGATTGCTACTTTCTTTGTGGCAATTTGCATAGCATTACCAATAAAGTGACTTTACTTGTGGAGCAATCTCGTTGGCAGTCAACTCAGTGTGATTAGATTTTTCTCCTAGGAAGACTGTCAGTCTTTATTACTAAGTAATTAGTCCACAAAGGAGTATTAAATATTTAAAAAAATCATTCGCATGATTTCTTATTTAGGATGCAAGTTAAAAACCATAATATTTAGAAACAAAATTTATAAAGAGCACACAGTCCTAATTTAAATTCTGTTACCAGGTTTTAGTTTTTAGCCAAGAGTACATTTTGCATTTATTATGGATGAAAATATATTTTATTCTTTTAGAACAATATACAACTCCTGTGAGAGCCATTTATAAAATCTAATAAACAATTTGTAGTGCTTGTAAATTAGCATAAAGTTGACATTACTCCAAAAGATGGATATGATTTTGCATAACTTAGGGAATATTGAGATCAGTTCTTGAGCATTATTTTGTATATACCTTGTTGAATATTTTCTGTAGACATGTGGAATTCAAATTACTAGTCAATTTAAAATAATTCACCTTTCTAGAATGTAGAAATATACATCGTCTCTTTACCACTAAACATTTATTTAGCACACTACTTCAAAAGGAAAATCATCTTAATAATTTTTTTGTCTTTTAATTATTATTGAAATAATATTTGTGTTTTTATCAGTCATTTTATAAAAGGCTGATTTTTATTATTAGCCTATAAGATTTATTAGCTTCAAATATATGGTAATATTTTTAATGCTGCAAGATTATCACAAATGCAAGTTATATGGTATTTTCATAAAGCATGATTAAATTAATTCAAACACAGCAGACCTCTAGGGAAAACACCACACTGTGCAAAGTCACAGGAATTCTAAATCTCATGTTGATGTCCTTCGATTAGTTTCAACTTGTAGCTGCAGTTTTTCCAGGAATGTGGAAGTTTTAACTACATTTCTAAACAGACAGACAGGCACTTCTTTCCAACAGTCAAAGAAAAAATTATACCAGAAGCAAGGAAATTATTTGGTCTGGTGAAATCACGTTAGTAACTTCATTACTGGCACCCACCACTTTCAGGCATGCAGTGGCCCCATTTCCTCTTTCCTTTTGCCTCTCATCTCTATCAGAGTCTCCAAATCAGAGAAAAAGTGTAAAAATTCTACCTAGCCCTCTAAGGACCAACATAGAGAAGCTGAATCTATGCCCAAAGAAAGAAGGTACAGTTAGAATAGGGAGGTGCCCAAGTCCAGAAGCCAGTTCTATGTAGGCATGACAGGGGCATGAGGGTAAGGTTGGAATGAAAGGGAATGGACCCACCAAGTGGGTAACCCAGACAAGCTTTGTTTGGTTGACTGCCAAACAAATGGTCTGTTAGTGGACAGACCTGAGGTCAAGGAACTTCTCGGAACCCAACACAACCAACGTTGTAAGTCTTCCACTGAAATGGCCTAATGACTTCTGGTCTTGAGACCATCCACTAGGGGCTTGTGATGGCTGGTGTGTGGTCAGCAGCCAGCCCATTGCAGCATCCCTCACAAATGCTTCAGTGGTTTGTATAGGGCTGAGCTTTCATGCTTGGTTAATAATATGCATAGAGGAAGTGGACATTATCATGAGTTGGGAGACAGAAACTTATCCCAGGATGTGTTTGTCAGTGCCAGTAACATTCACAATTTCCTTCATGACGGAGAGACATAAGAAGTTTGCACAAGGCAGGAGTGGGGTGTCATTACTGCCTACTTGTGACACTAACAATTGGGTGTGATCTTCCTCATTATAAATCTAAAATTATGTCATGAAACCACCAAAAGCACTTCAGTGTATCAGAAACTATACATAGCCCTGGTCTCTAGCTTCTATAAATCTTCCACTTATTAGCTGATCCCAGAAATATAAATGTAGGAATCAGAGAGTCCTGGAAAACCCAACCAATAAAGTACAAGTTATTTATAGGAAATGAAATTAAGGTTCTTAGAGTCTCAGCAATGTGTTTTCCCATCACTGCATTTCATGATCTCCGTGGCCTCCGATGTACTTAGAGAAGAATTCTTTCTTTGGTAAAGCTGAAAATACATAGACTCATCCTCACTATTCTTGGGAGGCAGGACACATTGTATTTACAAAGGAGACCTCTGGATTTAGATTATAGTGTTGAAGTCCCTGCTCTCCTGGTAGCTAACTGCTTAACTCAGCATCTCAATTAACTCAACGTTTAAATGGATATCAGATGTGAAGAGGAAATGAAATAATATTCTCAACTCTTAGAAAAGCACCTGACATTTAGTAGGAACTAAACAGACAATAAGGAAACATCTTTTTGACCGCCAATCTTCTTCCTTCTGAGTCCAGAAAGAATGACAGTGGCTTACAAAGTCTGAATGAGCAGAATGTGCCCTGTAGGATAAATGAGCATCTGGCATTCTTACTTTCAATTACATGATGCTGGACAGATGTCTGCTACAGAACCTTAGAAACACTCCGGAAGTATCAATTGTATAAATTCTTGTGTTACCCATGGTAGTCTAGTACTAACATCATCACAAGGCTTTTTCTTTAACTATTTCAGTTATTTGTGTGCATGTATTTGGGATGGAGGGAGACAACATCCCCCACTAAAAGAAACCAACAACACACACACACACACACACACACACACACCCCAATTCCTCAAAACTAAATGATTAATTTAGAATTTTACATGACCATTTTATGCTAGTCAATATGTTCATCAAATAAACTAAGTTTGAAGAGGCAGAGAGGTAATAAATAAGATATTTGAACCAAAGATGGAAGATAAATGATGTAGTCTGATAACAGGAGATTCACACCTGGTGTCATTTAGGGATGATGGAGGAAGAACAACCTAGAAGTGACAATGAAGAACACAAAGAATGTCTTTGTTATCTCCAGATGCAGCGGTAGAGAAAAGCTGTTTCAGAAAAAATAAATAAATAAACAGCTTCTACAAAATATTAGATGGAGAAACTGTATCTTCAAAGAAAGTGCACATTATGATGAAAAGAAAACAAAGGAAATATTCAAATAAACAGAAGTATAGAGTGTATGGCCTTTTGTGCCTGGCTTCTCTCACTTAGCACAACGTCTAAGGTTCACCTATATTACAGTGTGTCTCACCTCACTTAGCGCAACGTCTACGGTTCACGTATGTTACAGCGTGCCTCACCTCACTTAGCGCAACGTCTACGGTTCACGTATGTTACAGCGTGCCTCACCTCACTTAGCGCAACGTCTACGGTTCATGTATGTTACAGCGTGCCTCACCTCACTTAGCGCAACGTCTACGGTTCACGTATGTTACAGCGTGCCTCACCTCACTTAGCGCAACGTCTACGGTTCACGTATGTTACAGCGTGCCTCACCTCACTTAGCGCAACGTCTACGGTTCACGTATGTTACAGCGTGCCTCACCTCACTTAGCGCAACGTCTACGGTTCACGTATGTTACAGCGTGCCTCACCTCACTTAGCGCAATGTCTACGGTTCACGTATATTATAGTGTGTCTCATCTCACTTAGCGCAATGTCTATGGTTCATGTATATTATAGTGTGTCTCAGTACCTTTGGCTACTCATCAGCTGATGGACTTTGGGTTGTTTCCTATTGTTGGCTATTAGGAATAATGGCACCATGAACATTTGTATAAAAGCTTTTGTAGAGCGTATGTTTTCTTTCTTCTTCTTTTTCTTGGGTATGTAGCTAGAAGTGAAATTTCTGGATCATATGGTGACTCTATGTTCATTGTTTTCAACAGCTTTTCAACTGTCTTCCAAAGTGACCATACCATTTTATATTGCAACCAACTGTGTGGAGGATCCAACTTAAAATTTTCACCAACATTTGTTATTGTCTATCTTGTAGGGTCTTCAAACCTGGCATGGTTTCAGTTACAGTTTGTTCCACCTAATGATATACGTAGGCCATAGCTTAGGTATGAATAGGAAAGATTATGGATCCTGACTTGCAGGAGAGTAGCAGTCATCTCAAAAATCTTGTGTTCAGGTGACTATCATTTGCCTGATTGGAAAGTTGGGCTGGGAAGACAAAGAGGACCTGGGAACTCTGCCCCTTCCCTTTCTGAGAAGAAGCTGCTTATGATTTTCCGGGACACCTAACTCTTCCTTGCACACTCTCTCTTCACCGTTCAACTCAAGGTAGGAACATTAGCCATCCAGCTTGAGAATTGTGGCCAAGCAGAGGACAGGATCCAAGAGCTAATCATATCTGACTTAAATTGATGTTATTTTTACTCATCTGTTTTTCTTTTCCTTCACTAGAATGTGACCTGTAAGTGACAAGATTTTGTGTATTTGGTTTTTGCTTTACTCTTGTTCCTAGAACAAGGAACTTGAGTTCCTATAGTAGGGACCCAATAAAATACTTATTGAATGAATGAATGGCTGATATATTCTAAAGTAACACACAGTTTCAGAAAGGCATAATAACACAGGAAAATTTCTAAGAATTAGGAAGTGATATTTGAGGATTTTAGTTCTAAGCTGAAAAATTTATATTTACACATGTAATAACTGAGTGAATAAAAAACTATTAGCAAATCTCAGGGGAAACAAATAAAAATATGCAAAAATATTAACTAGACAATTTCAATAGAATTAATAAAGTGGCAAATGTTAAAAATAATTTAGAAGTACAGAATCTATGAACAAACCAGGAATAATGATTTAATTTATTTTCATAAATAAATATGACTAAATAATTGTAGAAATCATGGCCACACAGTACAATGCAAAGGCTGTGAAAAGTTAAAATCATAACCAATATATTCAAGGAAGAGAGAAGAAAAATTAGTGGAATGATTTTGCTCTTTCATAGCTCTCTCTTTCTAACTTTATATATCTCTATATATTTTACATAGTTCTAACTACAGTTTTAATATTAAAAGTGTCAAATAAAAAAAGTATTAATAATTATAAAAATTATATAATTACATTTATGTATAATATATTAATATATATTTACCAGTATTAATATATTAAATCTTAGATATTAAAACTTAATATGTTAATAGTATTAATATTAATATATCAAGTATGTATAAATATAAAATTGAATGTAAATATAAAATTATAAATATAAACTACAAATATATATTTATATATAATTACTACTATATATTTTTACATAATTCTCATTTCTAACATAAATTTGTTAATATACATAAACATATAATATTAATATATAATTGTAAAGAATATCATCTATTATACAGAATTTTAATATTCTATATATTCATGCATAGAACATAGAATATAAGTTCATGTATAGTATATATAGAATATCAGTGAACACATATATATTCTATATTAACATTAAAATATTAATAATCTATTCTAATATTATATATAATTAATATATACATTAATATTTTATATATTAAATATATTGCTCATTAATATTATGCACCATATTAATAATAAAATATTGTATATAATATTAATTTTATTAATCATTAATATTATATATAAAATTAATAATCTGACTCATATCCAGCTGTACATCATTCTTTGTGTCAATTCAGCTTCTCTTTGATGTTCAAATGGCTAAATAAATATTTTCCACTCTTGTCTGGTTCCAAGCCATTTGCTATGTAGTTCTAGGCGCTACTTAAATAAACCAGGCAGCCGGGCATGGTGGCTCATGCCTGTAATCCCAGTACTTTGGGATACCAAGGTCGGCGGATCAGGAGGTCAGAAGATCGAGACCAGACTGACCAACATGGCGAAATCCCCTGACTACTAAAAATACAAAAATTAGCTGGGCATGGTGGCGTGCCTGTAATCCCAGATACTCAAGAAGCTGAGGCAGGAGAATTGCTTGAAACTGGGAGGTGGAGTTTGCAATGAGCTGAGATCCTGCCATTGTGCTCCATCCTGGGCAACAGAGTGAGACTCCATCTCAAAACAAAAGAAAACAAAACATGGGTATATACACAAAGGATTATAAACCATTCTATTATAAAGACACATGCACACATATGTTCATTGTGGCACTGTTTACAAGAGCAAAGACCTGGAACCAACCCAAATGCCCATCAACGATAGACTGGACAAGGAAAATGTGGCACATATACACCATGGAATACTATGCAACCATAAAAAATGATGAGTTAGTGTTCTTTGTAGGGACATGGATGAATCTGGAAACCATCATTCTCAGCAAACTAACACAAGAACAGAATATCAGACATTACATGTTCTCACTCATAGGTGGGGGTTGAACAATGAGAACACATGGACACAGAGAAGGGAGCATCACACACTGTGGTCTGTTGGGGGGATACGGGAGGGACAGCAGGGGGTGGGGAGGTTGGGGAGGGATAACATGGGAAGAAATGCCAGATATAGGTGATAGGGGGATGGAGACAGCAAACCACCTTGCCATGTATGTACCTATGCAACGATCCTGCATGATCTGCACAGCACATGTACCCCAGAACCTAAAGTGCAGATAAAAAAGATAGCAAAACAAAACAAAAAGACACCATGCAGGCCCTTACATGATATAGTAGGTAACTACAGTAGCCTCTGTGATTTTCAGTTCACAGGACTCCCCTAGGCGGCATTGTTGTTTTTCATTCTTTATTTTATCAGTGCTTTATGGATTCTGACTATCTTCATTTAGCCCTAGCTTTTCACTAGTTTGATTTGGTAACACGGAGTTAGTTGGGGGTGGTGGTGCATGTCTGCAATCCCAGCTACTCGGGAGGCTGAGGCAAGAGAATCGCTTGAACCTGGAAGGTAGAGGTTGTAGTGAGCTGAGATCATGCCATTGCACTCCAGCCTGCACAACGAGAGTGAAACTCCATCTCAAAAAACACAAAACAAAACAGTTTTGATTGGAAATCATAAACTACACACTTTACAGTCCTGACTTCTTTTTGTTTTCTAATCTTAAAAAAAAAAAATTTTATCAGGTACTTATTTTTCTTCAGTAAATACTGTAAAAAAGACTGCATTGACATGATAAAAGTCCCAGGACCCTCAGTTCTTTAGAGATGGACTAAATGGATGATATCATTGTTTTAAAAAGTACCCTGAGGTTGATAGAGACTATGTTGAGATACTAATATGTAATTTTTATTTTTATGTTTTAATTTTATTTTTCCACAACCTTTTTGAAGTCCCCTTGTGTTTTGTAGAATGTCCCTCAATTTGGATTTGTCTGTCTTTTTAAATGATTACACTGAAGTGAGATCATGGGTTTGGGGAAGAGTGTCAAACATGCTCTGTGCGCTGCTCACATCATATCAGGTGCATATGATATAACCACATGAGTAATTGCTAGAGATGTTAATCTTGATCACTCCATTAAGGTGGTGACTGCCCGGTTTCTCCACTATAAAGTTACTGTTTTTTTCTTTCCATACTTAGAAGCGTATCTGTAATTCCAACTCACACTCAGGGAACAGGAGAGTGCAGTAAGCTTCACCTCTTACAGGAAAGAATATTAAAGTCTGCGTGAACACGTATAAAAATTAAATTATTAATACAATTGTGGAAGGAGATGATTGAGGCTATTCAAATAGCCAGTTTCTCTTTGAGGTTTCAGTCACTAACGCTGGCATTCATCAATGGACCTTGCCAGCCTCAATCTTCACTTTAGAGGAAATTCAAATTTTAAGTAGAAATTACTGTCACTTTAATGTTGATGGTAACATCACAACCAGCACATTAGGAAGATCTTGGCAGAGATCATTTTTAGAAAAGAGGTCATACTAATTAGAACCTTGCATTGCAACTTTAAGTAAATGCTAATTATAATTTCTATACGAGGAACTATGACCATGCTGGTAGATGTCTTGAGTTCACAGGATAATCAAGAAATTGATCATTAAGAGTGAGCAAATAAAAATAACTATCCCACATTTTTGTTTATTTTTTTATTTGAGTGGGATGGAGTGGTGGTGAAAATGTTTTTATATACTGCTACACATAAACACTCATATGCATCCAGAGATAATGAAGTCCTATTAAAGGGAGCCATTTGGTCAATTAATATAAGGTATTGAACATTTCATACTCATACACGCTAAATATTCATTATTATGGAAGTACATTAAATATATAGTTTGGCACTATTCAACAGAACATCTACGATTAAAAAAAAAAAAACAAATTCCAGAAAAAATAAAACTGACTTTTTTCATTGTCAAGAAGTCAAAAATGACTCAATTTCATAGGAAAGTGGCATTGTGCTGTTTATCAACATTATTTATTTCTAATTCTTGTCATCAAAAGATGCTGATTACAGAGACATGCATTCTCCCCATTCAAAGAGATTTTTCAGGTCCCTGATGAAATGTTCACTAGTTATCATAATTGAAATGAACATCTAGTAATTCAATATTCTGAACAGAGAAATCTGTTACAATTCTAAGTGTAACTGGCAGATGAGTCATTTAGTGGATTTATTAACACTGAATGAAACTTAAAAACTTGAGACATTTGTAAATATATAATTATGTGGATTATTTACCTTGTAAAAATTTTGTCCATAAGATAGTATCAAAATACTAGAAACATAAATAATTTGGTGACAGATGAATTTTGACATTTTTCTTAAATAACTTTTTCTTTCTTTATTCATTGTAAATAACTCAAGGTGAACTTTACATCAAGGATGTAGTACTGATCAGAAAGTCAGTTCACAAAGTGCTATGGGAGTTAATGGGCAGTTGACTTTCATTCTTCTTTTCCCGCCCTAGCAGAATCGGTTATGCAGCTGTCATTTTAGCATATAATCACTCTTCTCGAAATCAATATTAGCTGACTGTATTAATGAGGTGAACTATTGATAGATATGCACTGGGCTACAACGGCTGTCACTTTTCATTGCAACTGCTAATTTCAGCACTATATTAGTGCTATTTTTCAACTATTGATGTAGCATCAGATCACTCTGTTTTGTCAGAATCACTACATATCATTTTGATTTGAGTACTAGTAGATATTCAGTATTATTGAGAATATATAGCATATATATGAGTCATAATGGATTGGGACTGTAGTGGAAGATCACAAAATGTTACCATTACTTAAAAGGTGGATAGTTGTAGATTTTGTGCAATATCTATGGTTAACTGTGGCATGAAGGACATGGAGAATTATAATCCTGCAGAAGACATTTCATGAGTGTCTACTATATCCTAGGCATCCTACTTATGTCAGCTCAACTAGACCTCCATCAACCTTAAAAGCTTAGCATTTCTACAAAGTTTAACATACAAAGAACCTTTTTCTGCATCATATATAACTAGAGTGTATTGGAATTGGATTTGAAGTCTAGTTGGCTTCCAAAACACTTCACTCTAATATAGATACTTTTCACTGTGCATTCTATCTCTCTGATTAGATTTCTATGTCATCCACTAATGTTCTATTGGGAATTATCATCATCATCATCATAGCTATTATTTGAATATATCCTGTATTTCAGTGTTCTGCAGAAGATGCTTTGCATTTGCTATTTCAACAATCACACAAGACTGTACATAGGCTAGCTATTTTAATCTTCTGCACAATTCCAGAGGGAAACTTTCACTTAAAAAGTAAAGTTGGGTTTCAGGTAGTGCCATCTTTTACTTTGTGACAACCCAGATTTAATAATCATATAAAATAAATACACCTTTCTTTGTTCTACAGAAATGCTAGCCAAGACTCAGAAAGATTAAGTGATTATTTCTGGTTCACACACCCAGTAAATGATAAACCTGAACTTTAAGCATCATGTTTTTAACTTTCATACATTTGGAGAAAATTAATAATTTTGTCTTATTTTGTTTTTCAACTGTAAAAAGCATCTCACAAATTGAAAAGAAACTCACTTAATATGAGACAGACATATTATCATATAATGATGGCAGTCAGAACTTGAAAATGGGACTTCAGAGCTATGTTACTTCTGGAGACTTTAGGGAATGATTCTTCTCCTTGCCTTTTTCAGCTTCTAGAAGCTTCCTGCTTACACTGTCTCATGATCCCACCTTATTGTGACCTCTGCTTCTGTTGCCGTATCTCCCTCTGTGACTCTGACCCTTCCTGTGCCCTCTTTAATTTGTAAAAATCCTTGTGATTATGTTGAACCAACCCAGATGATCCAATTTAAATCCCTTATCTCAAAGACAATTGAGAAATTACTGGTTATCTCCTAACGATATGATTTGGCTGTATTCCTACCCAAATCTCATCTTGAATTGTAGCTTCCATAATTTCCACGTGTCCTGAGAGGAACCCCATGGAAAGTAATTGAATCATGAGGGTGGTGACCCCCATACTGCTGATAGTGAGTGAGTTCTCACAAGATCTAATGGTTTTATAAGGGACTTTTCCCCCTTCTGCTCAGCACTTCCCCTTGCTGCCACCATGTGAAAAAGAACGTGTTTTCTTCTCCTTTCACCATGATAATAAGTTTCCTGAGGCTTCCCCAGACATGCTGAACTGTAAGTCAATCAAACCTCTTTCCTTTATAAATTACTCAATCTCGGGTGTAAGAACAGATGAATATACTTAAGTAACTAAATACTGTGAGTTTGATCTGCAATCTTAATTCCTCTTTGCCATGGATCCTAGCAGATTAGTGTGTTCTAAGAACGATTAGGCTGTGGATATCTTTGGAGGGGGCATCACTCTGTCTATCAGTTTCCTACTTCCATTGGGATGTGCTCAATTACATGATTAGTGTACACACTAATGAAGCCCAAGTGCCTAGGTTTGAATCCCAGGACTTTCATTAACTCATTTTGTGAGCCTGGGTATGTTTACTATGCCTCTGTTCCCCCATCTATAAAGTGGAGATAAGAACAGCATCTTCCTGCCTGATTGATGGGAAATACAATGAGTTAATATTTGTAAAATATTTAAAACATTACCTTGTGCCTAGTATGTGCCATATAATTCTTGGGTAAAAAATAAGAACAATTCCTTTTCTGATGAAATATAAATTAAAAGTATTCATATTACATAAGGCACATAAATATTTGATAATGATTAAACTATGTATAATTTCTATTCCCACTTTTAATCCAATGCTAAAAAACTAATATCTACCTGCAAGAAGGAATTACTGTTTCTTCTACTTGGCTAAAGACAGAGGCATGAAAATGTGAAATAAAAATTATATATATATATATAATATACAGTCATATTCAATTTAGGAAGATATACAAGTTGTCAGGAAGGCCAGTAGGAATGGGAGAACTAACAAGGTTTTCTGCCTAAAGCAAGACTTCTGTCCTAGAAACCTGGAACTATCCCCCTGAGAGCAGAAAGCAGCTCCAGGAAATGATTTATTTGGGTTCCTATTCCTTAATAATAAGCAAGCAATTTTTTTGTCCTCCCTCTCAAACCAGATACACATCTCCCTGCACTTAGAAGTGCAACTTAGGTTGGCTGAGAGGGAGGGACAGTTCATATTGGAGTCACTTTTCTCATGGCCCCTAGTACACACACACAATGACATACATACACACACACACACACACACACACACCCTACAGACTTTTACACCACACACACCTCACAGACTTTTATGGGTGACAGAAGGAGAAAAACAGAGGAGACTTAGTGGATGAGTCAGAACTGCTGAGGAGATGCTATACTTTTCCAAGATCCCAGCAGTTGAATTAGGAAGACAGCTTCTCCTCCAGTAGAACAGCCTCTCAATTGCCCTGCTAGATAAGTCCTGGCACTGGGCATCCTGCCATCCTGTTTCTCTTCTCCAGAGATTCAGTCTGTGGCTCTGCAGTGTGACAGAATAAGTGGGTAGGCTGAAAATCATATGGCTACTTGCTCTCTATCCCAAGCCTATTTCATAGAATCTGCTGAGAACTGAAGCAATAGAAAAGGTCACTCCGTTAGTTTCCTTTAACTAGAAATACTAGTGTGATGGAGAGGAAAAGACATTGGGTCACAGTGAGTCCATGTTATGAACCCAACTGTCATATTCTAAACTAGTGACCTTGGACAGGAAACGTCACTTACAATCTTTCTTTCTGAGTTTCCTATCTGTTTACAGGGGAAAACAATATCCAACATGCAGATGTGTTATAGGTTTAGTGTTCATCTATGTAGAATATCAGAAACAGTGCAGCGTATAAACATATAAAGTAAGTTATTACTGTTTGCTATGAACTAATAGAATAGTGAAAAGGAAATTCTTGAGCTGATGGTAGTCACTGACTAATCTTTAGCAATGATAACTGACCTAAGAGTGCATATATGTGTATGTAATTTTGCACATATCACATTTATCTATGTAATTTTGAGTGTGTATACTACTTATATGTACACATAGATTGTGTGTGTGTGTGTGTGTGTGTGAGTTCTGGAGATTAGTTTCAATAATGCCTAACACAAGGAGACCAAAGGTATCTTATCATGGTTTTTATGATTCTGTAAGGCTCTATATATGGAGTTTACAGGCTTTGTAATCCTTTAAGTTAGGATGCAAGATTTTGCATGTGCATGAGTTTTCTAGGGAAAAAGAACTACATTTTTTAAAAATAAAATCTCAATTATATCTTGGTATGTTTGCACAAGTGCAAAAAGCACTGACCACAGCCTTTTACATAGCAAATAGACATTTTAGACCCTGGAGTAGAAAAACATTTGAAGATAAGTCTGGTCTTGAGTCAAAATCAACCTCAGAATAAAATTTCCTAATTATAGAATAGTATATCTGAAAGGAACCACTGAAGCTTCCCCTCATCTTTAATGTACAATACCGAACTGGAGTCCAGAGAATCAAGGTGACTGACCTAAGTGATACGAGTATGTAGCATAACCATCATGAGAATTCAAAGTGTCAGTGTCTTCATTCCAGAGTTTTCCTCCTGTAACTTCGTGTTTGTGTATATCTCTAAAAAGGTACTCAGATACCTATGAAAAACTCATGTGATCTCAGAGAAAAATATGTTAATACATTCTTAAAACAGTACCTATAAAAGCAGCTACTATAATGCAGCAAGCATAAGGAAGATTGTGAATGTCTAGCAAATTAACACTTGACAATTGGAAGTGCCAACTAGTGCTAATTTCATTTACTGTAATACTGTAAATGATGTCGATATTTGGCAGGCTATGATTTAATACCATCTGGCCTGAGAAATTTATGATTCATTCACACAACTAGACTTTTTAAAAGTTTTATATTGCTTTTGGTTACAGAATGCACTTGACTGCTGGTTTGAAGGACAGTAACTTGAGGTTTTTCAAGTTGAATCATCACATTTCCATATAGAGCAACTACTTTTTTTTTCCTCAGGGAGTATATCTGAATATCATAACTGTTAATGAGAATTAATATTTGCAACAGTAATAAATTATGCAAATATTAACCTGTTTGTTTATAGGGTTTTTTAAATGTATTATGTTTTCATTCAGCCTTCTACAAAGGCTAAGCCATTAGACTTACTGTTTCAGGTATGAGAGAATCATTCCATTCTGATCAGAGACTATGGGCAATGAGTCTCACTGTTAAGTAGACTTTTAAATGAAAGAATAGGTTTTGAAAGACAGACTGTTTGTTAAAGAGGAATTTCTCAACAATGAAAGACAGACTCTTTGGCAAAGAGGAATTTCAATTAAAGAAAACTTTAATAGGTCTAGAGGTTTAGATTACGCAGAATCAGTATGTCTGTATCATCCCATTAGGCTGAGAAATTTTAGATGAAAAGTATATTTTTCATGATAGCTAGGGGTGGAATTAAGGAGCCCTTCCATGAAATCACAGAAGCTCTTACCTCCCTTCCATAGACCCAGGCGCCATATTGGAAGGGAGAACAAGGCTCAAGAGGTGACTAAAAGTCTGGACATTTCACACAATAAATTAAATAATTTATTTTATTGTGAAATAAAATAGATATACATTTAGATACCTAAAATTATTGGTTTGGGACAAAGTTACTAGATTAAACATCATAAATAGCCAGAGGTAGGTATGGAAAGATAGTAGAGATATTTGTCCCTCGCTCTTGGGAGACAGAAAGATAATGAAGATGATTAAATGGTAGAAAAAAAATAAAGTTCATTGTTTTTATGCATAGTGCAAGTGATAAACAAAAGCACAACATAACTGACATTTATTGAGAATTAATTGCAAAGGATGCTTTGTACAAGGTGTCTTATTTGATCCCCACAGTAATTCAACAAGATTAATATTATTACATATGTTAATATTATTATATATGAAAACACAGTTGACTTCATATATGTGTTTTAAGCACCCAGGGGCAATTATGTGGAATTTGTCCTCAGGATAGGGTTGTCATTTGTCTTTAGTAGTCTTCTTACCTGTGACCTCAGTCATCACTGATTTTGACCTCATCATGCCAGGGAAGCCACACTGTGCCTACCTGAGCCACAAGTGCTAGATGCCATTCCTTTCTCTTTTATATTCTTGACTTACATTAAATCTTTCTCTCCTCATCAACTTCCCCTAAGAATGCTGCACTTAGCCATGAAAGATAAATTTTTGAAAACTTACTGCTTATACTAGATGATATATCTCTTTTATCAGAGTTTTTCTAAATGAATCATTCAGAGAAAATTTGACATAATGGTAGAAGTTCCAGGCATTATGTAAGCAAAGGAAGAAATGTTTGTACATGGGGAATTTTCTTGCACACTTCAAATCACTCCAACTTAATCATGCCTGCCTGAGTAGTTGAATTTTAACCTTGGACTATTTCAAATTACAAATCTTCTCATAATCTGATGGCTAAGACAACTTTATTGCAAGGAAATATCTTAAGCAAAAGCATTATAAAGTGCTCACTGTGAGTTATCTACTTATCGGTCATTATATATATGCCCTACAATTTTTAGAAAAGGATGTTTCTCCTCTGTCTCTTACCATTGGATCCGTCATGAAAAAGTCTTTAAAATTATCCTTTTGCCTGCAGCATGGAGGTGTGACCATGCCAGTTCCCTTTAAGGAATACTCACAATTCTTGCAAGGAAACAACCTTTTACAATACACAATTCTGAAACAAGAACAAAGAGAATATCTTAGTAACAAATTCTAAATTTTAATTTTGGATTCAAGAAGAAAATGTCTATGTAACAAAAACCTGTGAAATCTAAATTTACATATATATATGAAGATGCATATATTTTGATGACTTCCTCCTGACTCAGTGGGGAAGGAGGGTTCCCACCTGAGGGTTATGGGGATGGCTGAACTCAAAGCACACAGCCCTGGACAGGTGAGATTGGCAGCAGTTAATCAGTCACACGTATGCACAACCTGGGAAATAAGGACACTGCATGGCCTGCAGGACCAAACAGGGCGCTGAGGCCAGAAAGACAGTGAGAAAGCAGAGCCCGTGGAAGGCCAGCTCTGCAGTAACAAAAGGGTGGCCTGGACCTGCTTCCTGTACATGATGAAATTGGCTTGTTTGAAGAACTGGGCTGGCTGGGAATCGAAGCCTTTAATTCAGGGATAGGCAAGCACTGCGCTGGTCTCCATGACAAAGAAGGATGCGTAGCTGGGGACTTTCAACAGAGAAAGGCCTGGAACTTGTGGTTAGGGCCTCAAGTTTTTCCTAGGCATGCCAGTTTTCCCTAGGTGTCAAGGTGCACATAACATTAGGCTTTAATTTTAGGTTTTGTGCCCCAGCATACCATATGTGTACACACATGCGTGTGTGCATGTGTGTGTGTACACACATGCGTGTGTGCGTGTGTGTGTGCGCACACACACTTTGCTGCTGTATCCTGTGATCTTGTCTGCTTGCTCCCCTTTCCACCTATGGTTGCCAAAAATCACACCAAATTTCATTAAACTCTGTTGCAATGTGGTGTATTAGTACAGCTATTGCTAATCATACAAAGCGCTTGTATTAGTCTGTTCTCACACTGCTAATAAAAACATGCCTGAGATTGGACAATTTATAAAGAAAAAGAGGTTTAAGGGGCTTACAGTTCTGCATGGCTGGGGAGGCCTCACAGTCATGGTAGAAGGCAAAGGAGGAGCAAAGGCATGTCTTACATGGCAGCAGGCCAAAAGAGCATGTGCAGGGGAACTCCCTGTTATAAAACCATCAGATCTTGTGAGAACTCACTCACTCTCAGGAGAACAGCAGGGAAGTAACTGCCCCCATGATTCAATTACCTCCCACAGGGTCCCGCCAACAACACATGGGGATTGTGGGAACTACAACTCAAGGTAAGATTAGTGTGGGAACACAGCCAAATGATATCAGCACTTATTTTCACATTACTCTTATCTTTAAATACTTGCTGAATCTTAAGCATTTAGCTGTGACTTGTACAAGGACAGTGTAAAGTGTCAGAAAAAAAATCTAATGGTTCAATTTCATTTATTGACATATTTTTGCAAAAAAAAAGTTGATTCAAGAGAATATCTCAAGAGGTTTATAATGAGATCATCTGATTTTGTATGTATTATTCTTTTATTCATACACAAAACATTTAGAAGATATGTCCAAATGCTATTCACACAGGTAGACTCCATTTACCATGTGAGTCAAGGGCTCACATGGTAAATGGAGTCTACATGTGTGTCACTGAAGGCAGTACAGTGTTAACTGTTTTAGAAATCGCATGAAGCCATCCTGGCTCTGGATGCACAGACGTGTTGAGACAGAGGAAGGAGGATAGAATAAGAGCCCAGAGGGATTTTCTTAACTATAGCTGTAAGAAAACCTAAAATATTCCATTCCTGTCTAGCTTAACAAAAACTGTACGAAGAGGAACACCTCATCACAATTTTATGGAAGAAATTTTTCTGTTTTGTGTTTTGTTTTGTTTAAGAGAAGATTCTTATTCTTTCGCTGTAGTCCTGTCATGAGACGCAGATCCTGCTGAAGACATCTAAGTGATTATGCATAGCTGTGATCTTAATTAATGGCCTTCCCATTCAATTTACCTACAGTTCTAATGTAAAAACCTGATTAAAAAGAGAGTACTGAAGGTCACTAGGTTGGCTCACTGTTTGACCAGGGAAGAAAGTTTTCAAAGAACAACACTAGCTGGAAATGTGTGGAAACTTTTCTAGGTTCTCATAATTGAAATGTGGAAATTGATCAGATGGGAGAAAGGGAGTAGGATTGACTTTTGCAGCATTTCAATGAGACAGTATCAGTAACATATTCTGAACAGAGACCTGCTTGCCAGCAAGATCTGCCAATCTTTGAGTAGGTCTGAAAATCTGTGTACTATTATCTACATATAGACCAAGTCCTCAAAAGTCCCCGCTAATGTGAACCTTTCAGAACAGTTTCCTTTAGAATTTGTTTCATTGTAAGAAGTTTTCAGGCAGATTACAAGAGTGAAATCTCTGTGAAGTTTATTTGACACCACCTCCCAAGGCTTTTTTTTTTTTTTTTTAGAAATTCAGGCTTACTATCTCTTTAGGGCATTATTTGCTCATCAGTAACTCAGTAACTAACTAAAACATGGTAAAAAAAAAAAAAAACAACATCTGAGCATTAAGTAAAATATGAACTGAAAAGTAACCATGTGTTAGTCCATTCCTGCATTGGTATAAAGAAATATCTGACTCTGGGTAATTTGTAAGAAAAAACGTTGACTGGTGTCATACTTCTGCAGGCTGTACAGGAAGCATAGCAGCATCTGCTTCTGGGGAGGCCTCTGGAAGCTTCCAATCATGGGAGAAGGCAAAGGGGGAGTTTGCGTGTCACACAGTGAAAGCAGGAGTGAGTGAGAGAGAGAGCAAGATGCCACACACTTTTAAACGGCCAGATGTCATGAGAAGAACTCACTATTATGAGTACTGTACCAAGGGGGAGATGCTAAACCATCCATAAGAAATCTTTCCCCACAATCAGTCACCTCCCACCAGGACGCATCTCCAATACTGGGGATTCCAATTCAACTTGAGATTTGGATGGGGCACATATCCAAACTATATCAGACTTAATTAAGGCAGATGTTAGAATAGGATTTGGCAGTGAGAGGAGATGAGAACAACGGCGTGGCTCAGGGGAAGAGGTCATGCCACATGCTGGGTTTCACAGACTATTCAGTTGTCAAAATGTTGAATTTTATTTTCTCTATTCTTTTAATTATGCCTTGGAAGGCCTAGTATTTCAATAGACTCGCTTCTCTAGGTTAAAAAAAAAAAATCTTCCCAACAAAAGTTTGATATATGCATTATTTTTATTGTGTGAATTTAAGGTAAACAATTTGATGATTTGGTATAGGTGAAATAATCACTACATTCAAGCTAATTTTCATATCCATCACCTCATATATCTACCATTTTTTTTTTTTTGTAATGAGAACACTTATGATCTACTCTCTTAGTGAATTTCGAGTACGCAGTACAGTATTGTTACTGACAGTTACCATGCTGTACGTTAGGTCCCTGGACTTTGCCATCTTGCATAAACTAAAGTGCACGCTGACCAACATCTCACCATTTCCCCTCCACAACCCCGGATAATCACCATTTTAATTTCTGCTTCTATGAGTATGACTATTTTAGATTCCATATAGAAGTGAGATCATACAACATTTGTTTATTCTATTCTGGCTTATTTCACTTAGCATAATGTCCTCCAGGTTTATCCATGTTGATGCAAGTGGCAGGATTTCCTGCTGTGTTAAGGCTGAATACTAGTCCATGGTACATGTACATACCACATTTTCTTTATTTATCCATCCATCGATGGACACTAAGGTTGTTTCCATATCTTGGCTCTTTTGACTGATGTTGCAGTGAATGTGGAGTGCAGATCTCTCTTACAGATCCTGATTTCCATTCCATTGGATACTAACCCAGAGGTAGGAATGCTAGAGCATATGGTAGCTTTGTTTCCATTTTTTTAAAAAACCTCTATGCTATCCTATAATGACTATATCAATGTATTGTCCCTCCAACAGTGTGTAAGCATTCTCCTTTCTCTACATTCTCACTACACTTAATTTTTTTAAAAAATTAATAGCCTTTTTAACAGAAAAAGCAACTTGAAATGGATTCAAGACCTAAATGTAAAACCTGAATCTTAGAACAAAACATAGTCCAAAAGTTCCTTGACGCTGGTCTTGGCAATGATATTTTAGATATGACATGAAAAGCACAGGCAACAAAAGCAAAAATAAACAAGTGGAACTACATCAAAATAAAAAAAATCTTCCGCACAGTAAAGGCAACAATCAACAAAATCAAGAAGTAAACTTTGAAACTGGAGAAAATATTTGTGAACCATACATTTGATAAGGGATTAATATACAGAATACATAAGAAACTCATATATTTCTATTTAACTATAAAATATATTTATATATATAGTTATATTTTATATATCTATATAAAATATTTTATATAGATATATATAGCTATATCTATATATCTATATATTTATATATATTATATATTTATATATATAAAATATATCTATCTATATATATTTTAAATATAAAATATATCTATATATGATATATTTTATATCATATATTTAACTCAACAATAAAAACAAATAGCACAATTCAAAGAGAGCAATGAACCTCAGTAGACATTTTTCCAAGGAAGACAAAAATGGCCAATAGGAACATGACTCACTCTTTTTCAGGGAGATGCAAATCCAAACCACAAAATCTGTGTATTTCTTAAAAGATTAAATGCATTTTGAAAAAGCAATGGCTTATTCTGAAATAAATAATTATACTGTTTTATTTTATGACTCATATAGAGAAAAAACTCAGATTAAAATTCTTAACTTAAATTTGATATCTAAGAAAATGTGGTACATATGAACCATGAAATTCTGTGTAGCCATAAAAAGGAACAAGATCATGCCCTTTGCAGGGACATGGATGGAGCATTATTCTCAGCAAAGTAACACAGGAACAGAAAACCAAATACAATTATGTTCTCACTTAAAAGTGGGAGCTGAGAACATGTGTACACATGGAGGGGAACAACACCCACTGGGGCCTGCTGGTGGGGTGCAGGGAGGAAGAGCATCAGGATAAATGGCTAATTCATGTGGGACTTAATACCTCGGTGATGGGTTGATAGGTGCAGCAAACCACCATGGCACACATTTGCCTATGCAGCCGACCTGCCTGTCCTGCACATGTGATATTGTCTGACTCTGTATCTCCACCCAAATCTCATCCCATAGCTCCCATAGTTTCCACAAGTTGTGGGATGGACTCAGTGAGAGATTACTGAATTACTGGGACAGGTCTTTTCTGTGCTGTTCTTGTGATAGTGAATGGGTCTCACGAGATCTGATGGTTTCGAAAACGGGAGTTGCCCTGCACAAGCTCTCTTTACCTGCTGTCATCCATATAAAATGGGACTTGCTCCTCTTTGCCTTCCTCCATGATTTTGAGGCCTTCCCAGCCATGTGGAACTGTAAGTTGAATTAAACTTCTTTCTTTTGTAAATTGCTCAGTCTCGAGTATGTTTTAATCAGCAGTGTGAAAACAGACTAATACAACATGTATCCAGAAACTTAAAATAATTTTTTAAAAGCTGAAAATATATGTAAATCCATGTGTGAGCAAAGAAATGACTGACAGCCTAGCTTATTCTAAATCACTCATTTCCTAGAACAACAATGATTGCATCGTCTAATAATTAAGTTTTTGATCCTATAATATAGAATTAATAATGTTTACCTTTGTTACTCGATGGAATGGTGGTAATCAGACTGGAAAATAGTGATGGATGTTAAAAGTGTACCGAAAATTATAAATGGTAATATATATAAAATCTATTACTATTATGGGAATTGGCAAGATGGTATTCTTTCAATCTTATCTCAGTGTCTATTTCATTGACTATAGTTCCTATCATTTCTCATTCTAGCCACTGAATCACCTCAAAGTTAGATCAGAAAGAAAAATGATCACAGAGAAAAGTGGAAAACAGATGAAAGAGAGCAGAAGAAAGGGAAGATGAGGAGGATTTAATACAACCTATGCTGCTGCATGTGGGAATTATGCAAGGAACATTTCGTTTAAAAATCATTTATAAAAGTTGCTACTGCAAATCCTTTGAAGAGGATGGTAGCACTACTGAGAGCAGTTAATATGTATGCAAAGAAACAAATTATATTTCATTTTATAACTAGTGATACATACAACATTTTCCAAGTATTGTATATTCAGAAGATGTTCATGTCTCAGAAACCCATTTTTAACTTTCAGCTTTTGGAGGTCATTCTGCCATTCATTACTTGTAACCTCAGTGTGGGAAGCACACGAAGTGTATTTAATCTTGCTTCCAGAGTCTGCCACATGTCCCTCCTTCTCTCCATTCCCTAGTTCCTTCTTTGTTGATGTGAGTTTTGAAAGTTCTTTGAAGTGCCTGGTGTCTAACTGTTACATGTCTTATTCCATTTCCTTTCATTCTTATTCCATTTCCTTTGACAAAGACACACACACACACACGCACACACAGACACAATTGCAACGATATATGAATCATCTCAAAAATGTCATTTCTGTTTATATTGTGAGAAGAAGAAATTAAGATAGCTTTTGCAATATTCATAAGTTTTTGAGGCTATTTAATTACTAGGAGAAAAGTTGATGCTGGCTTTTATTTTGGGAATTAGTTATAGATGTTCTTATTTAGTCCACTAAAATAATCATTCTTACATTTATTTTCTCAATAATTTATTCAGGTGATAGTCACTGAGTCTTCCTAAAAGCAGAACATTGTTCTATGTGCTAGAGGCCAGGTTCCAAGAAGAGAGGCCATGTCCCTGCTGAGGTGCTACTCACTTCCCTGATGGAACAGACGGGAAATAGAAAAAAAAATAAGCAAATAAGCATCGATGTGCTTTCTTTAGTGACAGATGAAGAAAAATATGGCAGAATAAGGTGATATATCGTGAAGGAACAGTGACGGGAGCTGCTATTTAAAAAAGAAGATTATGAAAGCCTTTCTGAGCAGAGATCGAAATAATGTGAAATTGCAAATCACCTGAAGCTGATAGAGAGGTGTTTTAGGCAGAGGGAGCAGCAACTGTGAAGTCTCTGAGATGGGCCAAGCTTGGTGTATGTAAGAGACAGAATATAGGGCAGAGGGCAAGAGATGAGGTCAGAGAAGTAGATGGGGGCTGTATTTTATGGAGCTTTGTGAGCTAGGTTAAGGAGGTTGGATTCTGTTGAGAGTGTGATGTGAATTCACAGGAGCATATGACCAAGGGAGTGAGGTAAACTGACTTACGTCTTTCAAAGATCAGTCTGGGTAACCTATGAACTTTAAGGGGCAGAGTGGAAACAGGAAGATTGGTTAAATGGCAAGAAGCGACAGTGGGACTGGTGTGGACAGTGAGGGTGTTTAGACAGAGCATTGAAGGGTTGGCATGGGCTTGAGAGGGACACTGGGATGATGACAAGAGCTTTGTTCTTTGCACATGGGAGGATGATGATGCCAAGCAGAAGCCTGTTGGAGGAGGATGCTTCAGAAATGTGATGGCTGGAATTTAGTTGCAGTCAACAGAAACTATTCTGGCTAGTTTATGCAACTGGGAATTTAATAATCGTATAAAACAGCTGACAAGGTCTTTGGAAGGACTTGAGAACTGGCTTTATGTTGAGCTTCCCAGGAAAGTTCCCTACCCTTAGAATCACATGTCCCCTGCCATGACTGAGAAAGCTACTGATCCACTTACTGCAAAAGCATTCTTTTGATTATGACTATACAGCATACCGGTTTATGCTTCAAATGACTCCACTCCCAATCTAAGCCTTGCACATATGTATTTGATTGGCAGATCTTACATTATGTAAGAAAACTGGACTGTGAGGAAGAATTGGCAAGCTAAATTGTACTTTCTCAGTCTTCATAGCTCAGAAGAGAATAGTATACTAGATAAAGATCATATTGCATATTGGTCTGTTCTCACACTGCTATAAAGAACTGACCAAGACTGGTTAATTTATAAAGAAAATAATTTTAATGGACTCAGAGTTTTGCATGGCTGGGGAGGCCTCAGAAAACTTACAATCATGACGGAAGTGGAAGCAGATGTGAAGGAGGAGCTGTTAAACACTTATAAAGCCATCAGATCTTGTGAGAACTTGCTCACTATCATAAGAACAGCATAGGGGAAACTGCCCCCATGATTCAATCACCTCCCACCAGGTTCCTCCCTTGACATGTGGGGATGAAGGGGATTGCATTTCAAGATGAGATTTGGATGGAGACACAGCCAAACTATATCATACTGTGTATGGAGCAAGCCAATCCACAGTGGAGTAAGGGGATTTAACAATGTGCCTTACATGTGCTAAATATCAAGTGCCTTTGTAAAGTACCTGTGGAAATATTGAGTAGATGGTAAGATATGGAAACCTACCTAAGACTCATGAAAGAAATCAAGAACTGCAGGCAAGTTTAGTATCCCAGTCTGGTCAACGTGGTGGGACTCTTGTCTCCAAAAAAAAATAGCCAAAGTGGGTATCCGCCTTGTAGTCCCAGCTACTTGGGAGGTAGAAGTGGGAAGATCAACGGCTTGAGCCCAGCAGTTTAAATATGTAGTGAGATATATTTGCATGACTACACTCCAACCTGGACAGCAGAGTATCATCAGTGGATGCATAGTGTGTAAAACTAGAACTCAATGAGATTGCCTAGAGAAGAAATATAGACGAATATTTTCTATAGATGAATATTCTATTGCCTAGAGAATAAATATAGAGGACTGTTTTCTATAGATTAATAAATGGATAAATATAGGTGAATATTCATCTACATATATATGTGTGTGTCTGTCTGTGTGTGGCTCATCCTCCTGACCCTTGTTATTTAGAAGTCAGGAGGACAAGCTAGAAAAGGAGACTGAGAAAGAGAGACAAGGGTGATAGGAGGAAGACCATAATAAGATAGTGTCGACAGAGGCCAATGAAAGATTTTTAGAAGGAGGTATAATCAATCATACACAAGGATTGTGTTTAATACCATATAGACAGAGACTTGACCATAACATTTGACTAGAAACACTGTTTTAGTGGAATAATAGGAGCAAAAATCCAAGGATACTGATTAAAATGAAAGATGTGAGATAAGGAAGTGGAGATAGAGAGTATAAATAAGACTTAACAAGATCGCACCATTAGCATTTAAGGTTAGGAAAACCATTAGAATTGGCTTAATAGCTGGATGGGACCTAGGACCAAAATGACAGTTAAAAAAAAAATGACTACTGATGAAAATAATGAATTGATCCCTCTGAGATTTTAGGCATCTCTTTCTTCTGCTTCCCATCCTTGCGTTAAATGTGTTAAGTTATACTTTGCTATGTCATTTGGTACCCAGAGTTAAAATAGGTCTGAGACATGAAAGTAACTCATATTAAATATGTTTCCAATTACACAGTAAAGTGTTTACAGAATTAATGAACTATAATTGCTTTTTTTTCATGAATGCTTTTGTATTCTTAGTAGGTTAAAAAACTAATTAATATTTAAATTTCTAATCATAATTTATTTGATGTAGATTTGACTCTGTAGAGAAAGGGGTGGATGTATTTTATTTTCAACAAATGTGTCACAGTCAAGATGCTGACCACCAAGTAAACATGGTATATTTAAAGGTCTCACTGCTTTTGCATTTTTTTCTTAGTGTTTTGTAGTAAAATTTTTCATAGAGTATTGCAACATTTATAATTATTTTTCACTACATGAATAAATTTATTGTTTGTTTTTTAAAACACTTTGTCTCTTTGACTTATAACACTTCAACTGATTGAGAAAAATCCTTCTCTGCGAAATACAGGTTAATTAATTTTGGGGGTGAAGTTATTTATCCTTAAAAGTAAAACAAACTATAGAAATTATGCCTTTAAGTGACTACATTTTCTCTGTTTTCTTGATAGGTAGTTATTTAATTTACACTATAATAAGTAAATTATAGCACAGGGAAACAATACAGACCTCTTACATTTCTTCTATTTAAGTTTCTTTTTTTTGAAAGAGATCGCGAGGCATTTCGTTTCCAGATAGTCTGACAATGATTCAGGTATCGTGGCTATCCTACACGACTTTGCCAAAGTTTTTAAGTTTTGTCTCAAACCTAGATTTAAGTCTGATGAATACACTCAGTTTTTACATTCGTCACTTTTGGAAAATTACCCAACTTCTCTGATTCTTAATTTATAGGTATAAAAATGCAGATAATTGTAAACTTCTCTGATTCTTAATTTATATGCATAAAAATGCAGATAAATCTGTCTCACAGAATTGCCGTTAGTGCCAATGATACAAGAAATTCATTTGAAAATTCTTCATAGTGGTGAAAGGTAAGAGGAGGAGGAAGGCGGTGTGCTACCGAGCCGCTGATACACACATCGGAGCCGAAGGAACCAGCGTTTTCTTGAATCCAGGCTCTGCTTTGTAATTAGTGTGTGAGCTGCACACTCCAGCTTGATAATGTGCAAACTGAAGTAAAAAGATAACTTCACAGCGTTCTTGTGAGGGTAAAATGATAGATATGAAAGTCTCGGTATAAACAATTCCATATATATTACAAAATGCTCTGGGTATTAAAATAACAACCAAGACTCTTTCATAATAACCGAACATTCCACAATAAGATAACAAAACTTTTGGTAGAAACAATAAATACTTTAATTCCCTAGTTTTCCAACTATATCATTGTAATCATGTTGTGCAACCAACTTGTAAAAAATTCGTTCTCTAAGTTAGGCTCCCGTAGAGACTCAGAGCCAGAGGTGCTATTTTCCTTCGTGTTTACATTTCAAAGAGATGGTTCCCAGGCCTTTCAGAAAAACATTTCCTGGGGCATAAAACTGGTAATAGGGGTTTTAATGGCAGTGGCGTATTCTCCTAAATTATCTACCAGTATTCGCCCAAACATTCCCTGGTACTTCATAATACTTCTTTCCCATATTTTGCCCGAAATTAAATTGATAGAGTGCTTTTCACAGACTCCCACTGTCCTCCCTGACAGGGTTTCTCAGCTGCTATCTTTTTTTTTTTTTTTTTTTTTTTTACTAACATGAATTAAGAAGAACAATGGCTATTCATCAAACTGATGGTTTAAAAGAAAAAAAGTATGACAGTCAACAACGTTAAAATACTAATTTAAGTGAGCATTTACTATGTTTTAGGCGTGATGGAAAACAGCAGAAATGACGTTTTTTTCCTCAGGCTGGGATAGAAATCCTTTTATTCTCCAAGTCTGCATTGCAGAGCTGTCCCTCTTGGCACCTAAACTACTTGGTTGTTGATTAGAGGGGAAAGTCAACTGTTCATGTCTAAGACCATGATCAGCCTCTTAGCCTTATAAAAGTGAATGTATCACCAGACAGGGCTACACAGATAAGGAAGACTTTATTCAAAACTGTCATAATAAATAAGAGGGATTAAACTCAACTCACCTGAACCAAAAGTTCGGAGCATTTTCAGGAACTTGGGAGGGTGGCAATCGTAGACCTTGTGTTTTCTAATGGGCCTTACCCAAAGTAAAAGTCTAAGTCCTTATGTCTTCGTGAAAGAGGTAGTTTTACAACTTGGATGGAGGTTCGCACTGGAGTTAGGTTCCTCTGTGCTCTTTTAGAGACACAGAGCCAGGGGTGCTATTTTCCTTCGTGCTTACATTTCAAGGAGATGCTTCCCAGACCCTTGAGAAATACATTTCCTGGGGCATAAAACTGGTAATAGTCTTTTAAGATGTATATGCATTTCAAAAGGGCAGAGAAAGAATTTGCAATTACAAATTGTAATTACTTTTCTAAAGCAAACACTCTAAGAAAAGGGCGGTCAGGGGCCAACATGAGAAAGAAACATGTTTACACTTCAGTCAATTTGTGGGGAACATTATGACTGTGTTGGTCAGCCTTCTGGATTTAACTAACAAAAACCAGCAGGGGCTTTTAGAATGTGTAGTGTGGCATGGAAAATTCAACAGATTAAGAGATAATGGAAATAGCTTACCAGCCATGAATTATCGCAAATACGATATCTCTATTACCTCTATCAATGCAGCATTTCTTTAACATACCAGCAGTGACAGAATCAACTTTAGAAGCAACTGAAAGATGTCATACTCATCCATCATATTAAACAAATGAGCTGGATAAGGAAATACAGTCTTAACCAAAAATAAAGCTTTTCCAGGTCCATCTAAGCACCACAAATGTTGGAAGCCTGTTTCAGGACATTGTTACGACCTCAAACCCACAATTCAACCATTCTATGAATCTGTGGAAGGTCAGAGCACATGGCGTTTTTCTGTCTTTGTTAGTATGGGTACTGCTGTGTTGCAGTCAGATGCTGATCAAGCGGATGACAGGACATTCTTAGTACACTTTATATCTGAAACTCCTGGTGCACACGTGGTGTGACGAACAAGTAACCACTCGGTCCACGACTTAGTGCTTCAGCAGAATGGAAAGAACACCCCTGTTTTTGATGGAACTGAATCCCCCACAACTCATTTTTTGACACTTATTTCTCAGTGTGACTGCATTTAGCAACAGAATCTTTAGGGAGGTGATAAAAGTTAAACCAGGTCGGCCGGGCGCGGTGGCTCAAGCCTGTAATCCCAGCACTTTGGGAGGCCGAGGTGGGTGGATCACGAGGTCAAGAGATCGAGACCATCCTGGTCAACATTGTGAAACCCTGACTCTACTAATACAAAAAAAATTAGCTGGGCACGGTGGCGCGTGCCTGTAATCCCAGCTACTCAGGAAGCTGAGGCAGGAGAATTGCCTGAACCCAGGAGGCGGAGGTTGCGGTGAGCCGAGATCGCGCCATTGCACTCCAGCCCGGGTAACGAGAGCGAAACTCCGTCTCAAAAAAAAAAAAAAAATGGTTAAACCAGGTCATAAGAATGAGGTTCTCCTTTAATGTGACCGGTGTATTTGTAAGAAGAGGAAGACACATCAGTGATCTTTCTGTGCATTTCTAAACTTTAGTCAATTTGTGGGGAACATTATGACTGCGTTGGTCACCTTGTGCAAAAAGGTGGCCAACTGTAAGCCAAGGAGAGAGGCTACAGGAGAAATCAGTCCTACAGGCACCTTGTTCTTGAACTTCCAGCTTCCAGCACTATGAGAAAATAATCTTTTTTCCTAAGCCATCCCAGTCTATGGTAGTTTCTCTCCATCTTTCCTTTCTTTCCTTCTTTCCTTCCTTCCTTCCTTCTTTCCTTCCTTCCTTCCTTCCTTCCTTCCTTCCTTCCTTCCTTCCTTTCTTTCTTTCTTTTTATTTCTTTCTCTTTCTTTCTCTCTCTCTCTTTCTTTCTTTCCCCTGGTTGCATATTTTATTTTATTTATTTTTATTTTTTATTTTACTTTAAGTTCTGGGATACGTGCAGGTTTGTTACATATGTATACACGTGCCATGATGGTTTGCTGTACCTATCAACCCATCATTCAGGTTTTAATCTTTGCATGCATTAGGTATTTGTCTTGATGCTCTCCCTCTCCTTGCCCCCCACCCCTCAACAGGCCTGGGTGTGTGATGTTCCCCTCCCTGTGTCCATGTGTTCTCATTGTTCAACTCCTACTTATGAGTGAGGACATGCAGTGTTTGGTTTTCTGTTCCTGTGTCAGTTTGCTGAAAATGATGGTTTCCAGCTTCATTCATGTCCCTGCAAATGACATGAACTCATGCTTCTTTATGGCTGCATAGTCTATGATATTTTCTTATGGAAGCCCTAATAAACCCTAGCAAACCAATATGACCACTTTGCTAATTAGACAGTTTGAACTCCAGTCTGAGTTCTGCCAATAACTAGCTTTAACTAATTTAAGCTTTTTAAGCATTGATGCTTTGTTTTGTAAGATAGTAATAATATTTCCTCTCCTGCGAGGATGTGGTGAAGATTAAAGCTACTAGAGCACTAGGGCCTGGCAGGTAGTAAGTGCTCCATGTACTGGATTATTTTACTCATCAAAATTGTTTAGCTAAATGAATGAAAGCAAGAAAGTTAAACGTTTTAAAAATATATTTTGTATTTTTCTTCTCTACTAAACGTACTTTTATTAGACACCGTACAGATTTTCTTGCTTGAGAAAAATTGTTAATAAGTTGGGTTCAACACATTTCAAAAATTGGAAAGTAAATTTACAAACAGGCGCCTGCTTCCACAGTACACTTTTAGTGGTAATTTGGAAAGGAAAATGCTGGACAAAGATGACAATTATCCTGATACATTATGGCAAGTCTTAAAGGCCAGGACTGCAAATTGATTCAGGAATCACTTACACTTTAATGTTTGTTTGTTTATTCAGGTCACAGGGCAGTAAATTCAGTAGCATGACTGTTGATCTCACAATACATGACTTGAGGAGTCTGTAGCTCATGTATTATTCATGCTTGAGTCAAGTGATTTTGCAGATGAAATAATAGAACAGTTACCTCAAATTATCCATCATCTAAATACATAAATTTCAAAAGTTTTCTATTTTCAAAATGAGTTTGCTGCTCCAATAGTAACATGAAAAGATGGTCAGGGAGTTCATTTGTTGTCACTTTATTCAAAGGAGATTATTAGTCATATTCATGGATGAACAGGTATAATTGTATTATATATGCAGGTTGTGGCTTAATTTACTTGATAAAGGGCTGCTCAAAATTCCCCATATTGAGGCCATTTGAAAATGTGTTCTAAAATTAATTTAATAGTTAAATACTCCTGGTAACTCAAAATGAAATGTAATTTAGCACAATGACATTCTAGTCAGATGTAACTATGGAAGATCAGATAGAAGAAAATCTGATAAGCTTGGATTTAGTAGCATTATTGATATTTCATGATTACATCTTTCTGTAACCTGTGCATGTATCAGAAGATGGAGAAAGATATGAATACAAACTATCAAAAAATCACGAAATGTGTGCGGGTCTAGGGGAAAAAAGTTTATAAGAGGCAGTAGTAAGTTTCTTTCTTTTGTGTATTTCTACTTTTAGATCTTATATTTTCTGGGTAGAACTTATGCACTATGGAAAAAAATCATGTATTGACAATTTGTTTACCTTTAGTTACAGAATAAGCACTAGTAGCAAAGAGAATAATTCGATTACTGTCTACAGGTTTTCTAACAATCTAGGGTTATTCTGGGGACTGTCGTCTTGAAGAAAGACATGGGTACTTATTTTAGCAAATAGTATGAGACTCTGGAAACTGAACAACGAGTTCTGGGATCACAATTAGAACATGGAGCCAACTACACCTTGTAAAAATGGAGTATTTCTGATTTTATATTTTGCACTTCATATTTTAATTTTCATTTTAATGTAAACTAGTTCATCTGTAACTGTACCTAGGGATCATAGACATTAAAAGAATAAAACTGCTAAATTATTTTTACTGGAAAGAAAAAATTATATTTCATTGGAGCTTAAAATTGTGCTCTTCTTTATATTTTGCTCCATGTAGGTGTTGAGAATCTAGTATTCCTCTCATTGCGATGAAATAATACTGTGTGTAAGGCACAGTACATGATGACATAGTTAGTCATAGTACTATCAGTATAATTCTGTCAAACTGTAACCACTAACCATGCTGAAGACAAAACAGCTGCATGATAGATAATTTGGAAAAAATAATTTTACTTTATTGGTGTTAATTAAAATTATTTTTGGATTGAGATCATGAAGATAAGGTTCATGTTGATTTGCAGGCTTATTTAACATACAACATAAACATGCTTTAAGGAAGAAAGTAGTTAACGCTGGCATATTGTGTCCTCAAAATTTATTTATTAATTTGGCATTGATCAAGTATTCTCAGAAGAAGAAACTCTGCATAAACTCTTATTTTTTATGTTTACAATATCCACGAAGTGAAGATCAAAGAACGTGATGTAATGAATTGTAATTTAGCCTCCTTTGGCAAGTTAGTAAGAAGTAACCCTGTCTGATTATAAACCTTAAATATTTGTTGTAAAACTAGTTATTTCTAGTTAGATCTTTCCAGATTTATGTAAACTTCTTTAGTCTCCTAGGTTTTTCTATATTACTGTTTTAAGACTTAAATAATATCACATATATTATGTAGGCAATGGTTCCACTCGGTAGTGCTTTATTTCATTAGCTTGGTGCCATCTTAAGGACTTATTTATTATGGCATTTTCCCTTCTATGCATAATAGTTTCTTAAGAATATTGGCATCATTATATCTGTTCAAGAAAACCATTAAAAATAAAATTGTAGGGGTAGGAAATGGTAAAAGATGTTCAATTTTGTGCAAATGAATTTTCCAATGAAGTTATAATACCAATTATTTGATTTGGATGAAGCTTTTCTGAAGCAAATGATAAATGATGTCTCCCATGGCTCTATGTAACTCACCAAATTATAGGAGCAAATTCATTAGAAAACCACTATGTTGAGAGACATGATGGAGACAGAGATGTAGCAGACGTGACTCCTGTCTATAAGAAATACAAACTCAAATAGTTAATGCATGATATGACTAAAATCTCTATACAAAAATATAGTTAAAATAATAGAGTATAACAGCCATACAGAAGTTCACAAGATTGATGAGTATTTAATATCATTATTTTACAGACTTTAGTTAACAGATTTAAAAATATTACTTCAAGCTTTATTGAAAAGAGATGACTTTTGGGGACTGTGAGATTTGATACTAATGTTTCTTCGTAAATGAGATTGACCTAGGTGCAGAGAAGAGAATGTCAAGGCAGATTAGAATGGATATGGGAGAGAAGTGAATACTGTGTACAGAGGAGGAATATGGCTGCACAGGTAAGTTGGGACACAGTATGCAGAGTGCTACATATCACACCCTATCAGAGAGCACGCTCTCATCCCATAGAAACTACGGGACTGCTGACTTTTTTTCTGATGACACACTTCTCTTTGCCTCTCTACTCTCCTGCCACCATCATTCAAATTTAAAGACTCTTGCAATTCCGCTGCTTTAAACTAGTGCCTCAAGAATGGTGGGCACTCAACTGATGGTTGTGGAATGAAGAATGCCGTTTTAGTAGAAAGACTAAATGTAGGTAGATAACTTAGAAGGCCATCATGCTAAATTAAAATTTTCAACACTATCTTTTTTAAAAAATTGTATAATTGTAATTATCATTATTGTAAATCTAAAATTTTTTTTTAACATAGAATTAAATTTCAGCCCTCTCCTCATAAATGGTTACAGGAAAATTAATGATGATATATTGTTATGATGCTAATCATTGTTATGATTAGGTTTGATTGTTTCATACTATGCAAAAAATGTTAAAGAATTTTTTTAAAAGGTGAGGATAAAGTTCAACTCATGATCTCCATTAAACAACAAAAACTGAAACGTGTCATTTATGTTGTGATGTCTTTGGCCCTGAGCACAAAATTCACAGCATCAAGACCTAGAGAACTGTGTTAAAAATTTCCACAGATACAATGGCCCTGCTAAGCATGTCCTGGCAGAGCAGAAAATACTTATACAGATTATCTATTTTAGAGTAAGAAATTCCTGGATGGCAAGTAGACCAAATAATAGCCTCTGAAAGACCCCTGCCTCCTAATCCCCAGAACTTAGGAAGATGTTGTGCCACATAACAAGGAGAAATTAAGGTAGCATATGAAATTAAGGTTACCAATCAGCTGACCTTAAAGTAGGAAGATTATTCTGGATTATATAGGTGTGTCCAGTGGAATTGCAAGAGTCCTTAAATTTGAAAGGCGGTGGCAGCAAAGTAGAGAGTCAGAGACAAGTGCGGCATCATAAAAAAGGTCAGAAAATCAAACAACTCAACAACAGTGAAACAAACGATCCCATTAAATAGAGGGCAAAAGACATGCATAGATGTTTTTCAAAACAAGACATACAAATGGCCACCAGGCGTATGAAAATGCCCAACATCACTAATAATCAGTGAAACGTACACTAAAACCACAATGAGATATAATAGAACACTAGTCAGAATGGCCATGATTAAAAACACCACAAAGAATGACAGATGTCGTGAGGACGTGGAGAAAAGGGAACTCGAAACACTGCTGATGGGAATGTAAATCAGTATAACCTCTATGGAAAACAGTATGGAGATTTTTCAAAGAAATAAAAACAGAACTATCATTTGATGTGGAAATCTCACTACTGAGTATCTACCCACAAGAAAATAAAAGCAATCATAATATCAAAAAGATACCTATACCCATGTGTTTATCACAGTACTATTCACGATAGCAAAGAGAGGGAATCAACTGAAGTGTCTATAAACAGATGACTGGATTAAAAATGTGGTATACACTCACAATGGAGTACTATTCAGCTATTAAAACATAATGAAATCATGTCTTTTGCAGCAATATTAATGAAACTGGAAGTCATTATTTTAAATGAAACAAGTTAGACACAGACAGATATTGTGTGTTCTCACTTACAAGTGGGAGCTAATTTGTGTGTACACATGGACATACAGTGTGGAATGATAGAAAAAGGACACTAGGAAAGTGGGGGTGAAAAGGGGTAGATGATGAGAAATTACTTGATGGGTGCAGTGTATGTTATTCCGCTGATGGGTACTCTAAAAGGTTCTATGCAGTATATCCATGTAACAAAATTGCAATTGTACCCCATAAATGAATGCAAATAAAAAAATAATAAATTTAGAAGAATCGCTAGCTTAATGATGGAGGTTGTCATGAGCCAAGGAATGCGGTCACTTAGAAACTGATAAACTCTCCTAGAGGAGCCTGCATAAAGGAACACAGCCCTGCAAACGCTAGATTTTAGCCCAGTGGGACTCATTTTAGATTCTGAACTTGAGACCGCAAGACGAAAATTTGTTTTCTTTTAAGTCACTAAGTTTGCAGCAATTTGTTATGTCAGTGATGGAAAACTGATACAGTTTGGTAAATGTTTTTATTGTGACATATTTTAAAATCCAAAACACTCCTTTCTAAAACTGTTGAATTTTCCAAGACTTTTCTCAACATGATGTGTCCAATTTTCCAGCATTCAGGAGCATTTCTTCTTGGCATCATCTTGTTGCAAGAGCAACTAAATAAACAATTCCTTGTTATTAGACCGTATTAGCACATTTAAATTTTGAAAATGTGTTTTTATTTTTCAATTCATTGCTATAGCCATAGTCATTTCTGTTTAGAAATATGTGTAAACATAAAAACCATTAAAAAACTTAACAAAGGTGTCTGTGTGATACTTACATTTCAGCTAGCTTTCGAAGTGCAGAGAAGGAAGAAATATGCATTTAGTTTTGCATTTGTCTCTTAGGAATATAGCTACCTACCTCATACCGTGTTCTACAACAGTTTTACCAGGTATCAAGTTAACACAATCTATATTATTTTAATTGAAAAGTATTACATTTAATGAATTCATTAAACTTTCCATTTACCATAGGCTTTGAGGCTTTTTTTTTTTTTTTTTTAAATTGTGGCCCAAATAATTCTAATGACCTATGATAGCATCTTTAGGAATAATGAACTCAGAATGCATGTATCTATTTCTTTGGTAAACAATTCTTCCTTAATACACCCTTTCTAACCATTGCTTAAGCAGCCTCATTAGGCTTGTAGACTATCTTACAGCCTCTTTTGGTTCTGAGATCTTTTATATTCTTGAAAACTATCAGCTAAAAAATTACATGCACTGAGATATATACCAGATGCAGAAGGGCACCTTGGGATGAATGCATCATGGACAGGAATTCATCACAGCCTGACAGCCTCTTTATTTTGCTCACCTGCTCATGTGGAGTGCACCTGTAGCATGCTGGCACTCCACGTGGAAGCTGTTTTGGAGACTTCCAAGATTAAAGCTACTGTTAGATATTTCTTCTTTCATATTAGGCTTTTGATTTTTTTTCCCTCACAGTATTACAGTCTGGATGCTAATCTCAATTCTTTTTACTGCTTTTCTATCTTTCTTTTTTAAAAAAATCTGCTGGAGGGCTCTGAAGGAAAGACCAATCTTAACAGCTTAAATATCCTTTTTTTCCTAGCTGGATCAGTATGAAAATAGTATCACTGTGCTTTCCTCTACTCTGGGCACTTTCATGCAAATATCCTGGAACAGTTTCCTAAGCATTGACTGGTGCTTTCAATGTCTTTTTTTTAGAAGAAATGAGGACTTAACATAAGAATCAATCCATTTTATGCTGAAGCTTTAGCCCTCCAGGGAAGAGTTGTTTGAGCAACCAAACAGTAGTTTACAGCTTTTTTGGGGGTACAAAATCTTTTAGAATTGAGTCTTTTAAAAATAATTAATTAATGCATTTATCAATTTTTTAGTCTGTTTGAATCATGCTTCCTATCTTCCAGACAGTCTGCAGGGGCCTGGGTATGAAGTGATTAATAACCAAATAAAATCTCTGTCTTTACAAAGCATACAGTATAAAGAAATGAAGCTCAACATTCTTACGTACAAGACTCTCCTAGAAGACCTGCCGCAGGACAGACTGTGGGATCCTACTCCCAGCATTTCTAAATCAGTAGGTCTGGCATGAGGCCATGAACTTGCATTACGCAGGATGCTGACGCATTGTGAGAACTACCATGTGGATAATTGTAGAGCCTATGGTAATTGGATATTTGAGCATGTCGCTGAATAACATGCCAATGTTAGTGTAAAAAAAAAAAGCAAAAATGGAAAAAGAAGATGAGTGCATGAGTTTACATTAGAGCAGGCTCAAGAGAATCTTAGAAAATTGGGAGCACGTGTGGAGAACCATAAACTTCACTAAGACAACAGGATGAAGAGGGAAAAAAGGGTGAATGTTAAAACCACACTGGGGTGTTGTTAGCTGGGGAGTTTTATGGGATGTTGAAAGAAAATTTAAATAAAATAATCTAGGGCATTTTACAGGTATCATTGGCATTTAAAAAGTAAGATCTACTAAATCTACAAAAATTGGTTTTGCCTCTGATTGGACTGGCAGTAATGGAAGGGAACAGATACAAATACAAATGAATACTTCACAACTTTGTCTCAGACTCATCTTTTGTTGAAAACATTATGGATATGGATCTTGCAAGATTTAATTTCTTATATGGTCGTGTATTTTCCTTAAGCAAAGATTTATTCCCAGGTACACTTGTAAATGTTTAAAAACTGAAGATGAGGAGGGCCGTCTTTTATAATGATTGCCCATAGCCAATTTGAAACTATCAATGTTTCAACAACCAGCTCTTGCAAAATTCTTGAAAATTTAGCAATTAGCTCTTATGAGCCAGAATAAGTATGGTCCTATTCATTTATCCTTAAATCACATTGTTTACAGCAGCTTAGAGTTAGATATTTGGAAGCATAGACATATTTATTGTAATCCTGTCATTTTAACAGAAAAAGGCAACAATATTTAAAGATCTCTTCAATTATTAAAAATTCCAAGAATAAAAATGTCACAAAGTCATAAGTAAACACTGTAGGTTTTGAGGCTATTTTAAAGTTTTCCACTCAAACGTATGCAAAAATTAACTATCTCAACTGAGTCTGTAAATTCAGGTGATGATTAATATTCTCATCATATATATTTAGAATTGTATTTTGTTTAAAATGTATTCACTGCATCCTTTTGGGTACCAGGGAACAAACCAGGCTCTGTAGGGATGTTAATGCATAAGAAGCTCTCAAACATGTTATGGGAAGGGAACAAATGTATATATTGATACAGGGTGGGATATTTATGAGAGGTGTTACTCTAGTGAGGATGGCCCTACAAGTTCCTCACCTTGTTTATGTTCTTTCAGGCATGATTTGGTTCTGTCAGGGCTGGTTCCTTTAAAAGAGGTCTTTGTCTTGGGACTTTGTTAATTTAATGCAATTATCTGTTAAGAGTGGCTGCAATTGCATCTGTATGCTGTCATGAGACCCAAACACTGTGTATCATAAATGAATGTTAAGAAAACTAAAGGCTCTGATGAGATCTGTTACTGATCTCCGATTTTTGTCACTATAAATTGTGATAACCCTTAGGCATAGAAGCTACAGAAGTATTTTAGCCTCACCCTTTATATTCTCTTGTGATTCTCAAGTCATCCTATCTTTTTTTTTTCTTTTTGTTCTGAGAGGGTGTCTCACTCTGCTGCCCAGGCTGGAGTGCAGTGGTGAGATCTCGGTCACTGCAACTTCCACCTCCCGGGTTCAAGTGATTCTCTTGCCTCAGCTTCCTGAGTAGCTGGGATTACAGGCGCACACTCCCTTGCCTGACTAATTTTTGTATTTTTAGTAGAGATGGGGTTTCACCATGTTGTACGGGCTGGTCTTGAACTCCTGACCTCGGGTATTCCACCCACCTTGGCCTCCCCAAATGCTGGAATTACAGGCATGAGCAACCATGCCCAGTCCCTCAAGTCATTCTTATCTTACCTTGTTGACCCTGCACTAGCATATGTGCATCTTGTTTCAGAGAATTGTAGATGACTGAAACAGGCATTAACCTTGACTTGCTAAATAAATGCCAGTGATGGTCCAGCTCGCTTTAAAAAATATATATACATGCACACACACACACACACACACATACACACACATATTAAATTTACAATGTAAACATTCTCTATTGAAGTCTGTATGGCAACTACCTTTTTTGGATGGGATTAACATTGCTGTGATACCACAGTGCCAAGAATGAGTTTAAAAATGTGACTTACTCATGGGATGGGGGTAAGAGTATACATGCCATACTCACATGTAACTCAGGAAGAGCAGCCTTCACCATCCCCTCACTGCCGCCTTGTCCAGCTCATTAACACTGGCTATTGCTGGACAGACAGGCCTTGCTGAGTCATGATGATTGAACTGTACTCTTCTATTTTGTGTGCAATTTGTTATTTATATGTATTTGAGGATTGGAGGTAAGCCTTCGATACCTAATCCAGGAATCAATTTAGAACATATAAATTATTCAACAAATTCTCACCATTTTCATAATTTTGAGACAGTCTTAAGATATCAAAAGATAAAGGCAAAAATTACTCTCTCAAAATTAGTACTATTTCTATATTTTGTGAACAATACATATAGTCAGGGTACAGATTGTGTTATGTGAAAATGTCAAAATCCAGAATATTATTATATCTTATATGTAACTGTAGTAAAAATAAACTTTTCACAAATAAATCTCAAATATTTTCAAACAATTTGCTTTTAACACAAATTCTAAGCAATGACATCATAATCTATTGATCCTCCCACACACTGAAAACTTAAGATAAAAAGACTTTTAGTAAAAAGCAACTTGAGGGGGAACCTAAGAGGGTTGACAAGGATTGACAAGGACAACAAGGGTTGAAAAGTGACCTTTTGGGAACTATGTTCACTGTTTTAGTAATGGGTACACTAGAAGCCCAGTCTCTACCAGTGTGGAAAAAAAATGCAGCAAACATGCACATGTACACCCTGAATCTAAAATAAAATATCATTAAAAAGAAAATATATATATATATGTTTAAAAAAGCAACTTGAGCTACTTCCTTAATAAACTCTTGGCTTTTCCAAAAGCAGTCAGATTTTAAAATATTTAGGCTGAGCGCCTAACACCTGTAATCTCAGCACTTTGGGAGGCCGAGGCAAGTGGATCACGAGATCAGGAGACCAAGACCATCCTGGCCAACACGGTGAAACCTCGTCTCTACTAAAAATGCAAAAATTAGCCAGGCATGGTGGCATGCGCCTGTAGTTCCAGCTACTCTGGAGGCTGAGGCAGGAGAATTTCTTGAACCTGAGAGGCGGAGGCTGCAGTGAGCCAAGATCGTGCCACTGCACTCCAGCCTGGGTGACAGAGTGAGAAAAAATGTTATTGCTAACTTAATATTTCTAAATAATATCTTTACATTATAATTCATTGTTTCTCATATTTAAACTTCCTGTATAGACAGGTAGGATAGATGACAGAAGAAATTATTGCTGAAGATTAGCCCATCAGAACCTTATAATGTAAAACTAATATTCATCATATGCTGGTTGCACTGGTTTTAGTTTCTCTCTTGAGCATAACTGTAAGTAATAGAGCTTTGTTCTTTTTGGTATAACATGGCTACTGTCTTGATGTCGTGTTTCCATTTAAAAAATGTTGGAGTTCTTGCTTTTTCTTCCAACTCTTCTCTCCGGCTTTGATCTCTCAACCTCTCTCCTTTACACTTTTAGTTTTATAATGTCAAAGTTTATAAAATTTAAATTTTATCTACAAGTGAATTCTTAGAATTGAAATTCAAAAAAAATTGCAATCTGTTTTACTGTGAATTTCATTTACTGCAGAGACAAGCAATCTACTATTATTACATTTTTTTCCTTTCTGATATTTGTAAAGCTTCCAAATGTCTTTTCTTATCCAGTGCTTGACATTTTCTTTTCCAATTTTTTTAAGTCCTCCTACTTAGCTATTATCCTTGTACTTTTCTTTATTGTGTTCCTGATGTTTGTTCAATATTTGCATCTTTTTCCATTGATATTTTGTTTCTGCTTTAGCATATTCTTAATAAACTTCCTTGTAAATCAGTACAAGTAGTTTCTTTTTTTTTTTTTTGGTACACTTGACATTTTTTATTTTGTACTAACATTTCCTTGAGAGTGTGGCTGAGCATACAATTACAGTTGATTACATTTCTCTTTATTAAATCGAGGGAATCTATTCATCGTCTTTTAGCATTGCATGTTACCAGTGACAAGTCTGATACCTCCTGGACTCACATCTTTCTTGGTCATCTATTTTATTTGTTATTGCTATTATTGCTGTTGTTACCATTGTTGTTGTTTTAAAAGCCTTTAAGATTTTCTCTTTATTTTTGGTGTTAAAAAATATACTGAAATAGACAGTCAGTTTTTTGTTTGTATGATTTTTATTCTTTGCTCTGGGCAAATGTGATTCTTATCTGCATACCAATGTCAGTCACATCTAGAAAAGGTCCTGTTTATTTTCTAATTTATTTAACAAATTCCTTCCTTCTCTTTGTTGTCTTTCTAAATGTCCTGTAAAATAAATACTTTAAATCCTTTAATTTTTTTCTCATAAATATTCTGGGAGATTGGTTTTGTTGTATCCATGAACACTCTTTGTTCTTTCTCTCAGTCCTACTTTCTGGGATTTTGTCTAAAACTTTTAAAGTCAACCTAAAATAAAAATTCAATACCTTTAACTTTAACTACCCTATTTTAAATGTATGTGTCCTTCCTTAGTTTGTATTTTGTATTAAACCCCAGTCTGTTAATATTAGATATTTTTCTTCAATTTCTGAGCCTATGAATTCATTTATTTATTTATTTATTTTGTTAATTTAGCTCTTTATTTCATGCTCAGTGCTTTGCTCGAAAGTCTTGAATCTCTCACTTGATTCTTTCTGTTGAAGACTGGAACAATAACTCTGAAAATCCACGGTGCATGTGGGCTGGTCATCATTATTCCTGAGCACGGGAGTGAGGATACAGTCATTTGGATGTGCAATCGTTAAATTCCAAAGTGAAAACATCATGTCTCTCCAGTATTTATTTAAATTTTTTAAGAAAATAATTTTTAATTTTCTATGTTGGACTAGAAATTGTGTGGCTTGGCCGGGTGCGGTGGCTCACTCCTGTAATCCCAGCACTTTGGGAGGCCGAGGCGGGTGGATCACAAGGTCAAGAGATACAGAACATCCTGGTCAACACAGTGAAACCCCGTCTCTACTAAAAATACAAAAATTAGCTGGGCATGGTGGTGCGTGCCTGTAGTCCCAGCTACTCGGGAGGCTGAGGCAGGAGAATTGCCTGAACCCAGGAGGTGGAGGTTGCGGTGAGCCGAGATCGCGCCATTGCACTCCAGCCTGGGTAACAAGAGTGAAACTCCGTCTCAAAAAAAAAAAAGAAAGAAATTGTGTGGCTTTTTCACACCCAGAATTTCAATGTAAACTCTTGTATTTGACCTCAGGGTTTCTGTTGTCATTTGTTTTTAAAATTGTACCTGGAATTTCCAAGTCCCATGTCTCTCTGAGTGACTGCTTTGTGACTCCGTCAACTTGCTGAGGAATGACCCTAGGTTGTAGTTCTCTTTCTGTGTCTGTCTCTCTCTTTCTTTTTTATTTTGGTCTTTATCTTTTTATCTTTTTTGAGATAGGGTTACTCTGTCACCCTGGCAGGAGGGCAATGGCATGTGATATGGTTTGGCCCTCTGTTCCTTATGTCCCTACCCAAATCTCATCTTGAATTGTACTCCCATAATTCCCACGTGTTGTGGGAGGGACCCAGTGGGAGATAATTGAATCAGGGTGGCAGTTCCCCCACATTGTTCTTATGGTAGTGAATAAGTCTTATGAGATCTGATGGTTTGAAAAGGGGAAACCCATCTTTCTTGGCTCTTATTCTCTTTCTTGCCGCCACCATGTGAGATATGTCTTTCACCTTCCGCCATGATTGTGAGGCCTCCCCAGCCATGTGGAACTGTAACTCTAATAAACCTATTTCTTTTGTAAATTGCCCAGTCTCAGATATGTCTTTCTCAGCAGCTTGAAAATTGACTAGTACAGTAAATTGCTACTAGTAGAGTGGGGTGCTGCTGAAAAGATACCCAAAAATGTGGAAGCAAATTTGGAACTGGATAATAGGCAGAGGTTGGAATAGTCTGGAGAACTCAGAAGAAGACAGGAAAATGTGGGAAAGTTTGGAACTTTCTGGAGACTTGTTGAATGGCTTTGACCAAAATCCTGATAGTGGTATGAACAATAAGTTTCAGGCTGAGGTGGTCTCAGATGCAAATGAGGAACTTGGGAAGTGGAGCAAAGATGACTCTTGTTATGTTTTAGCAAAGAGACTGGTGGCATTTTATGACTGCCCTAGAGATTTGTGGAACTGTGAACTTGAGAGAGATAATTTAGGGTATCTGGCAGAGAAATTCCTAAGCAGCAAAGCATTCAAAATGTGACTTGGGTGCTGTTAAAGGCATTCAGTTTTACAAGGGAAGTAGAGCATAAAAGTTCAGAAAACGTACAGCCTGACAATGTGATAGCAGAGAAAAACCCATTTTCTGAGGAGATTTCAAGCCAGCTGCAAAAATTTGTGTAAGTAACTAGGAGGTGAATGTTAATCTCCAAGATATTGGAAAGAAAAATGTCTCCAGAGCAAGTCAGAGGGTCTTCATAGCAGCCCCTCCCATCTCAGGCCCAGAGGCCTAGGAGAAACTGATTTTGTGGGCCAGGCCCAGGTTTCCCATGCTTTGTGCAGCCTAGGGACTTGGTGCCCTGTGTCGCAGCTGCTCCAGCCATAGCTAAAAGGGCTCAATATAGAGCTTGGGCCATGGCTTCAAGGGTGCAAGCCCCCCTTGGCAGCTTCACGTAGTGTTGAGCCTGCAAGTACACAGAAGTCAGTAATTTGTGTTTGGTAACCTCTGCCTAGATTTCAGAAGATGTATGGAAATGACAGCAAACATAAGTTTGCTGTAAGGATGGGGGCTCCTCATGGAGAACCTCTGTTAAGGGAGTGCGGATGGGAAATGTGGGGTGGGAGTGCCCACAGATCTCTACTGGGAAACCGCCTAGTGCAGCTGTGAGAAGAGGGCCATCATCTTCCAGATCCCAGAATGGTAAATCCACAGACATCTTGCACCATGCACCTGGAAAAGCCACAGATGCTCAATACTAGCCCATGAAAGCAGCCAGGAGGCAGGCTATACCCTGCAAAAATACAGGAGTGGGGCAGCTCAGACCATGGGAACCCACCTACTGCATCAGTGTGTCCCAAGTTGCAAGACATGGAGTTAAAGGAGATCATTCTGGAACTTGGAGATTAGACTGCCCTGCTGGATTTCGGACTTGCACAGGGCCTGTAACCTTTTTGCTTTGTCCAATTTTTCCCATTTGAAATGGCTGTATTTACCCAATGCCTGTACCTACATTGTATCTAGGAAGTAACTAACTTTCTTTTGATTTTACACGCTCATAAGTGGAAGACACTTGCCTCATCACAGGTGAGACTTTGGAGTGAGGATTTTTGAGTTAATGTTGAAATGAATTAAGACTCTGGGGGATTGTTGGGAAGGCATAATTGGTTTTGAAATGTGAGGACATGAGGTTTGAGAGGGGTCGAGGGTGGAATGATATGATTTGGCTCTCTGTCCCCTGTATCCCCACCCAAATCTCATCTTGAATTGTACTCCCCAAATTCCCACATATTGTGAGAGAGACCTAGTGGGAGATAATTGAATCCTGGGGGTGGTTCCCGATATTGTTCTCATGATAGTGAATAAGTCTCACAAGATCTGATGGTTTGATAAGGGGAAACCCACTTTTCTTGGCTTTCATTCTCTTTCTTGCTAATGCCATGTGAGATGTGTCTTTCACCTTTCTCCACGATTGTGAGGCCTCCTCAGTCACATGGACTTGTAAATCCAATAAACCTTTTTCTTTTGTAAATTTCCCAGTCCCAGATGTGTCTTTATGCAGCATGAAAATGGACAATTACAGCATGTTCATAGAAGTCTGCAACCTTAAGCTCCCAGGCTCAATCAATCCTCCTGTCTTAACCTACACTCACAACAGCTGGGACTACAAGACTGAACCACCATGCCTGACTAAATTGTATTTTTTCTTTTTGCAGACATGGGGTCTTGCTATGTTCCCCAGTCTGGTTTCAAACCCCTGAGCTCAAGTAATCCACCTGCACTGGCTTCCCGAGTTGTTGGGATTATAGGTGTGAGCCCCCATACCCAGCCATGTCTGTCTCTGCCTTCCTTTACCACTTCTATCAATTTTCAGTCTTCCAGAAATGTCTTAAAAAGCTTATCTGGAAATGATGTATCTGACATTTTGAATTTCATATAATACCTTCTTACTACTTTTTTTACATTAGGCCTTTGAAGAGAAAGGGATTAAATGCCTGTTTCTTTATATGTCATTGTATATTAGTCATTCAGAATAACAATTCAATTTTTAAATTATTTTTGAGTTTGTCATAGCAAAAAAAACTCTCAGAAATGTAAAAATTTAGTGAAACAAAAACAACATTTTCTCCTGAACCATTGGAGAGTAATTTGCCAACTGGATGCCCCATTACTCCCAACCATTTTATTGCTTATTTCTTATAAGCAAGGACGTTTTCTTACACAAGCACAATCAAACCATGAAACTTAACATTCCCTCCTTATATCATCTAATCCTTGTCTCCCATTTGACTTTGAGCAGTTTTGCCAATAATGTCATTTATGGCAAAGGAACACATTCAGCATCAAGTGCTGCATTTACCGGCAATTTCCTTCTCATCTCCCATAGGTTGGAGGGTTCTTCAGCCATTCCTTGACCTTAATGACCTTGAAGATTTTGATATTAGAAGCTTCTTCCTTAGAAGTTCCCTATTTTTGGGTTACTTCGCTGTGTTTTCTTGATCAGATTGAGAAGATGCATCTTTGGCAGGAATATCATAGGAGTGATGCTATATTCTTTTCAATACTTTCATGTATTAATCTGCATACAAAAATACTTTGCAGCAAATGTTAAAACTCAAAAAGAATTTTTGAAATCTAATCATTAAAGAAGAAAAAAACATAGGCATCAAAATAAAATACAGTGTTTTTCAATCTTTTACACATTTAGTGAATGAAATACTTTTTGATTTGTTATGGATTTATCAATGCATAAATAGAAAATCCACAATAAGTATAAAAATATCTTAAATGAAGAAAATCATTTATTATTTACTAAATGAGAGATGTTTGTTAATATGGATGGATTTTTTAAAAATCTTTCTTTCCTAAAAAAAATGAAGAAAATATTCTCCATATATCCTTGTGTTTAGGAGTAATTTTAGGATGATTGCCAGTGTATGTGTCAATAATTTTTATTATTTTTTGGTAGCATAGTAAAAGAAAAATGTAATGCAGATATTTATTTCAGCATCCAAAATATTGAGTGGTCTCAGCCAAATTCAGACAAATTGTTAAGCATAATTATGGAGGCACATATACAGCTTCAGGAAATCTAAGAAAATGAAATAGCAGTTGAAAGCAAAAAATCAAAGACAAATGCATTGACCTTGCAATTGAGTCACTAAGTTTTGATTGCTAATGATTTATCCACTAACTGCAATTGCCCTTACTTTTGTCTATAGACGCTGAAGATGTTCACACTCAAGAAATTACTCTCAGACTTTCAGTTATTTGAAGCCAGGAAATTATAAATTGAATATTTTAACTTTGTTAAACCACAGAATTTAAAGTGTTTAGTATTCCCATAGAATAAGATAGCTTTATATTCACATGGTGAATTCAAATGGAACTGAACATAGAAATGTCCGTAAAAGCTCTTTATCCATTTCTCTTCCCTTAAATTTCTGATTATATTTCATTCCATTGTAGCAAAATGAATAAAGAACACTCTTATTAAACTCCTGCATTCCTTCCTTGAACAATGCTTAAATCCAGGCCCAGTGGAATTTAACAAATCTGCACTGATTTTGCTGAAGATATTATTATTGTTGTTGTTGTCATTGTTATTTAACCTAGGCTTTTAGTTAATTGCAATTTAAAAAGAGCCATCATGTCATATTTCTTTTGACTGTAATGAAATAGACCAAAATGTTATGGAAAATAAAATTTGACTGGGACTCAAGGAACTGGCAATTCATTATAAATGTGTAGTTATCTTTATTATTAAGCTTCACAGATCTTTTAGTCTTTAGTAGTCTCCCCGACTTCTGGTAGCCTTTCTGGAAAACAGGAGCTTGAACAGACACAATTTTTAATTATGATAAAGCATTATTTTTAGCCAAATTTCAGTATAAATATTTACCACATTACCTACATTAAATGTCATTAATTTCTTTTTTATTTCTATAGAAGCATCTTCCATCTTTAACTACAATATTACAAGATTTGTAAAAATAGATATTTGATTTCTGTAATGAAATATTGGCAAGTAAATGAATGTGGTAAATAGTTTTGCACTTTAAGTCAACTTTAACCTATAGTCATTAGATGGAGAATACATTTTTAGGTACAAAATAAATATCCACTAAACTCAACTTAAAATATTAATCAAAATTATTTATTTACATTAATTTTTTTCCAGGACAGTGATTAACAGAAGCAAATTCTTTATACAGAATTTCAGTACTTTTCTACCTAAGTAATTATGTTCAATAGATTCTTGTACATTTATAAATTATCTTTAAAGAGTGAATGGGAAACCAAACAACAAATAACCTGAACTGTACACAGGATTTAACAAGAATGAACTGCTGCTTCTTTGTCTTAGTGTAACGTTCACAGAGATTCCAATATCTTAAAATTAGTGTTTTAAAAGAGATGCTTTTCAAACTCATTATGTTTATACATACATTATTAGTGATAGAGGTATTTTCCTTTTCAAGTAATGAGGGAGTACGGCTTATTTAAACAAAAGAAAAATATATGAGCATTTAAGCAATAGTTTTCACTTCCTACCTTTATGGCCATTTTTTTTTAACACAGTGATTACTTATACAAGGCATTTACCCTAGGAGAAAACATGTTTTAAATTGCTGTCATTTTTCAGTTTGAATGTAATAACTTCCTAGCAAACACAATAGATGCAATGCTTTATTTAACTGTCATGGAAATATACATACGGTATGTACATTTAAAATATAAGCAGTATGTAAATTACATAAGCAAAAAATATGTTTCTATCCCCATTATTATCTTCTATTTGTGCTCTAATCAAGTAGAAAATTGTATTCCTTTTCTTTTTTTTTTTTTTTGTTTTTGGAGACTGAGTCTTGCTGTCTTGCCCAGGCTGGAGTGCGATGGCATGATCTCGGCTCACTCCAACCTCTGTCTCCCAGGTTCAAGCAATTCTCATGCCTTACCCTCCAGAGTAGCTGGGATTACAGGTGCCTGCCACCACGTCTGGCTAATTTTTGTATTTTTAGTAGAGACAGGGTTTCACCATGTTGGCCAGGCTGGTCTTGAACTTCTGACTTCAAGTGATCTGCTCACCTTGGCCTCCCAATGTACTGTGAATACAGGGGTGAGCCACTGCACCCAGCTTTGTGATTTTTTTTTAATTTTGCAGAAAATGTACAAAATTTCAGTATATTTTCTTGCTCATATTTGCATATCCTCTTAATGATGACCAAGAGCATTTGCTTTATGTGTACAAAAATGATAAAAAACTAATATGTATTTTAACAATGATTATTCATACAACACGTGTGTATAATTGTAGTAAAGGAGAAGTTCTTAAATAAGTAATTTGTGACAATTGATAAATAATAGACTAGATTATCAATGAGTGTCAAATAAATTATTTTCTCTTGTGATATTTGACAAATAGAATACATGCCACAGTACTTGGATAGATAAACATTTATCTTTCTTAGAATTGAGGCCAACCAGATAATTTCTGAATACCACTTTCAATATTATCAGTCTGTAAATAGTAGTTAAAATCATTTTTCAACTCTTGGGCAAGCTGCCTTGTAGCTTTTAAACACAGTCAGTTTATTAAATTCTGCAGGTGTGCTACTTCAATACTCACTTGATATTAAAGTAAGATCTCGTTTCCAATTCATATGGATTCCACATGGTTTTGTCAATAATTACTGGAGGTGTTCTTTGAAAATGTTATCGATACTCAGCTGCATACCTGGCTAATTCAATCTCAGTCTTATCTTCTACCCTGTTTTTGCCTTTTCTTCCACTACTTCTCCACGGTGGTGAATGGGTTGCTCCATGGTTTATGTCAGGTTGCATAGCTGAACCAAAAGCACGAGGCACATAGGGACATTTTCACCCACTGCTGCATCGAAGAACAGAGTCAGTAACTCACCGCTCATGCCATTTTGTTTTCATATGTTTCTAGTCATTTATTTATTGATTTTTTATGTGCAAGTTATTTCAGTCAACCCTCCAAACACATAAAACGCTTATCAGTGATTATGAATAAAAGTGGTTATATGCCTACTATTTTAAATCTAAAAGAACAGTGCTTTAAAACTTTTAAAATTATTTTCTACTGTAATGTTTTTTACTTGAAACATTTTGAATTTTTTTACTTTTAGGTTTTACTGTTTTTACTTTTAAAGTGGAGTTGTGACACAAGAGTTTAAGTTTTGAACTCCAGCAATGAGCAGGTAAAGTGAATTGCTAAGCTTAATAACACTTTTGAGAATCCTCGGGGAACCATTTCTTATCCCTGATGGCATAAAAATGGGATAGTCAGATTATTACTTGACATTTCAATAAGGGATGTTGAGCATCTCAAAGAGTAAAGTGTCAGGAATAACTATACCACTTTGCAAATGCAAAGCGTGAAAACTTCGTGCCCCAGTGGTGTGATGGGAAATGTTCAAAATCAGTTCTTGGGGGAGAAAGGAAGTTATGCTTTGTGGTATTTGCTGATTTTCATGATGTAAATAGTACCACTGTAGCTGATAAGCTATCAACATGCTAGTGTGGATTCACTAGACACAGAGTGGTGAAAAGGTGCATAGTAGCACATCATTATATAATATTTCTACCATATGGATGCATAGATATAAATAACTTCAGGAGTATATTATAATAGTAAAAGATCATAACAACATATTAAAAAGTAATTATGTTTACATATTACTTTTGTTTTAGCATGATTTAATTGCAAATTTACATACTTTAATTTTTAGTAATGTCTGTATTTAATAACTGGCACACAAATTTCCAGAAACTATCAATCAATGCTCGTGAGTAGATCAGGGCACTTCGAACCGACCAGTGTCTCAACAGCCCCATGGAGCTCTTCTTGAGAGATCCTGAAAGCAGTAAATTATAATTATGAGAGGTATGTAGATGATGTATTTAGAAGCAATGGACCCTCTTGTGCTGTCAAGTGGCCTGTTGTGAGAACATCTTTTTCATCCTTGGTGAGTCTGTATGTGTGTCTGTGTGGGGATGGGGTTTGGAGATTGTGTAGAGCAATTTAAAACAAATAGCTTCAGCTCCTAAAATAACACAATTTTCAAACTATCCAAAGCATGACTTTAAAAAGCCCATTTCTTTCCTGCCTTAACATTTAGGAGCTGTCCTTCTGGGCTTGTTGTTGTCAGATTTTATGTCAAACTGCTTTTCCCCTAACTTTTGTGTTCATTGCCACACTCTTCTAACCCCCCTATACTGACTGGCTGTGGTTATCATGCTTTAGATGAAGCCTCTATGTTGAAAGCCAGTTATGAGTTTCTGTCCCAGTGGATCATATGATGAAGTTGAAGCAGGCTGTCATCCAAAGCTATATAATAGCCTCAGATGGGGAATACAAAAGTGCCACAGATTATTGATAGAGTCATAGCTGCAGTTCTGCTGACAAATTTGGTGTCTCCTTTGCTTGGTTTCTAATATTAAGAAATATTTCTCGTAGCATATCATTCCATTGAGTCATTTGGAGTGGCGATGATGATTTAGATTTCTAGTTTTTATTCTGATAATGAGGAATGATTAATTCTTATTTTGACAATGAGTAGCAATATGCAGAATGTCTAAATGACACAGTGAAACAGAACAATTAATCAGAAATGTAGGTCCATTTTAAATCTACAACAACGAAGAGTAACAGAAGCAAAACCTCAGGGATGTCACAATGATCATTCATTATTTTTATAGAAATGATTTTTCCTGCTAAAATACTCATTTCCTGAGTAACACACATACAATAAAAAGTTAGCAATTATTTTATCAGTACCTCAAGCAGAAATCAAGAAGTGAGTAGTAAAAATAAAAATAATAATTTGTTTTGTTTTACTTTGTTTCGGCTGACAGCTAGATTGATGCATTGGCACAACTCAGTGACATAGTTACAATTCAAAAGTATTTTCTAGCTTGGTATAAATTTTTAATTTGTTTTTTAATGCCACTCTATGGCAAAACTAGTATGAAAAAAACTCTTTTTGACATTATAAAATGCTATTTTAAAGACATAGTGTTGACATCTCCCAGGCAACGGAAAAATCATTCAATTTAGAATATTCTTATGCTACATTTTTATCCATTTTTTTATGTTATCATCATTATAGCTTACCATAGGATGAAAAATTATTATGATGTGACAAAAAAAAATTAACCACACAAAGAAAGCCAGATGAATGTGAGGTTAGCTCTATGAACAAGATTGACTATGGCTAGTGTTTACATGGGAAATTCAGTGGGTTTACTGCTTTTGCTTTAAAGTAGAGTTAACCACCTACTGGATAAAGAGGATTTACATATGATAGAAAACATGTTTTTATTCTCAGAAAGTACAGCTCTTTGGTAATATAAGTTACATAATGATATTTTTTTCTCCCTCATCTTTATCCTTCCTTTTAAAGCAACTAAACAATAGTTTTTATACCCAGATATGTTTAGACACAAAACTGATGATATGAAAAATATATTTACTTTGCTTTATTTACATGTACCCACAAATTTCTTAGCACCATCTCTCTCTCTCTCTCTTTCTCTCTCTCTCTCTGTGTGTGTGTGTGTGTGTGTGTGTGTGTGTGTGTGTGTGTGTGTGTGTGTGTTATTTTTCTGAGATTTCTGGCTGTAGAAATTCAGACCTCAGTGCCATAAAATATTTTTTTTAATTTGTGAAGGTTTCTTATGAGTATATTTTTTGTGTATCAACAATCAATGATGCAGTAGTGTACTAGTCTGTCCTCACACTGCTAATAAAGACATACCCGAGGCTGGGTAATTTATAAAGGAAAGAGTTTTAATTGACTCACAGTTCAGCATGGCTGTGTAGGCCTCAGGAAACTTACAATCCTGGTGTAAGGGGAAGCAAACACTTCCTTCTTCACAGGGTGGCAGCAAGGAGAAGTACTGAGTAAAAGGGGGAAAGCCCCTTATAAAACCATCAGATCTCATGAGAACTCACACACTATCACAAGAACAACATGAGGGGAACCTGCCCTATGATTAAATTACCTCCCACCAGGTCCCTCCCATGACATGTGGGGATTATAGGACTACAATTCAAGATGATATTTGGCTGGGGACACAGCCAATCCATATCACTCTCCTCCTGGCCCCTCCCAAATCTCACGTCCTCCCATTTTAAAACACAATCATGCCTTGCCAACAGTTAAGTTTAATATTGCTAAATGCCTTCCCAACAGTCCCCCAAAATCTTAACTGCTTCCAGCATGAACCCAAAAGTCAAAGTCCAATGTGTCATTTGATACAAAGAAAGTCCCTTCTGCCTATGAGCCAGCAATATCAAAATAAGTTAGCTACTTCCTAGATACAATGGGGATATAGGTATTGGGCAAATATTCTCATTCTAAATAGGAGAAAGTGGCCAAAACGATGGGGCTACAGCCCCATGCAAGTCTGAAATCCAATAGGGCAGCAATTAATCCTTAAATTCCAAAATGATTTCCTTTGACTCCATGTCTCACATCCAGTTTGTGCTGATGCAACTTGTGTGTTCACATGGTCTTGTTCAGCTCTGCCCCTCTGGCTTTGCAGGGTACAGCCAGCCTTCTGACTGCTTTCATGGACTGGTGCTGAGTGTCTGTGGCTTTTCCAGGTGCATGGTGCATGCTGTCAGTGGATCTACCATTCTGGGCTCTGGAGGATGGTGGTCCTCTTCTCACAACTCTACTAGACAGTTCCCCAGTGGGTACTTTGCTCTGTGTGGGGGCTTTAACCCCACATTTCTCCTTCCTCAATGCCTGAGCAGAGGTGCTCTATGAGGCTTCCGCCCCTCCATCAGACTTCTGTCTGGACATCCATGCGTTTCCATACATCCTCTGAAATCTTGGTGGAAGTTCCCAAACCTCAGTTCTTGACTTTTATGCACCTTCAGGCCCAACATCATGTGGATGCTGCCAAGGCTTGGGGCTGGCACCTTTTGAAGCAATCACCTGAGCAATCACCTGAGCTCACTGGGACAGAGGGCATAGACTACCAAGGTTGCACAGAGCAAAAAGGCCCTTGATCTGGCACAGGAAACCATTTTTTCTTCCTATGCCTCTGGACCTGTAATGGGAGGGGCTGCTGGGACAGTTTCTGACATGCCCTGTAGACATTTTCCCCATTGTCTTGGCAATTAGCATTTGATTCCTCATTATTCATGCACATTTCTACAGTAGGCTTGAATTTCTCCCCAGGAAACAGAGTTTTCTTTTCTACTACATGATCAACCTGCAAATTTTCCAAACTTTTAAGCTGTTACCCCTTGAATGCTTTGCTGCTTAGAAATCTCTTCCACCAAATACCCTAAATTATCTTTCTCAAGTTCAAAGTTTCACAGATGTCTAGGGCAGGTGAAAAATGCTGCCAGTGTCTTTGTTAAAGCATAAGATTTTAAAGTGTCATCTTCTCTCCAGTTCCCAAGAAGTTCCTCTTCTCCATCTTAGGCTACCTCTGTCTGGACTTCATTGTCCATATTACTATCAGCATTTTGGTCCAAGCCATCCAGCAAATCTCTAGAAATTTGCAAACTTTCCCACATGTTCTTGTCTTTTGAGCCCTCCAAGTCTCTAGGATTTTCCAAACTTTCCCATATTTACCTGTCTTTTTTCTGAGCCCTCAAAACTTTTCTAACCACTGTCTGTTACCCAGTTTTAAAGTTGCTTCCACATTTGTGTGTATCTTTACAGCAGTGCCTCAATACTCCCAGTACCAATTTATTGTATGACTCCATTCTCATGCTGCTAATAAAGACATACTGAAGACTGGGTAATTTATAAAAGAAGTTTCATTGACTTACAGTTTAGCGTAACTGTGTAGGCCTTAGGAAACTTACAATCATTGGAGAAGGGGTAGCAAACACGTCCTTCTCTACATGGAATCAGCAAGGATAAGTGCCAAGCAAAAGGGGAAAAAGCCACTTATAAAACCATCAGGTCTTGTGAGAACTCACTTTCAGGAGAACAGCATGAAGGTAACTGCCCCCTCGATTCAACTACCTCCCACCAAGTCCCTCCCACTGCATGTGGGGATTATGGAAACTACAATTCAAGATGAGATTTGGGTAGGGAAACAGCTAAACCATATCAGGCAGTGATGAAGAGTAAATTTTTCATTGAGACTGATTCTGCAGATCTTTCAACACTACACAAAAGTTGACTAAAAGTAAGATAAGAATTAAGCTCTACCTAAAATTTAGAGAACCTAGAAGGAATAAAAATATTATGTATTCCATAGCTGAAATGTAATTTCATTTTAAAAATCAAATATTTTGGAAGATTTTAAAGAAAAGCAATACTTGAAGTCACGGCATGCATGACACTGTATTAAAGATACAAATCATATTTGAATTTACTTTTTAAAGTTTGTAGATTAGGTGGAATGAAGAGAGAAGGAATGAGTTATTGAGTCAAAGGATTATTACATTATTACTTTTTATAATTTTGTTTTGTTATTACTGTGGGTTTTCTTAGGTTAGAAAAGAATTTTGCCTCAATAATATATAATGCAATTAAATTTAGATGCTTTACTGGTAACAACTTAGTAGAATGAGATAATGATCTAGAAGAATGTCATAGGCTGTATATAATTTATATTTTGTCTGCTTCCAGAATATTTGCATTGTCTTAACAAAAGTAAGGAAATGTAAAATATAAAAATTCAAGATAAAAACAGAATGAATAGATAGCACATTAATTAAATAAACATTTTCCTCTATTTTTGAAAACTAAGATAAAAATTAGTAGATTTAAATCAGCACATTTGTTGAACTGGGTATATGTAAAGAATAATGGTAGTCATTTCAAATGATACAATGATGAGTAATATAGTCATTTTCATCCTATGAAACAGAAGGCAAATTTATCTGTAGGATAAATTTTTCTACAACCTTAACGTTTGTGACTTTGTATAAAGGACACAGAGTATTTGCCCATCACTTCTACATTAGGTATGTAAAAAGGCTGAAGCATTTTGGAAATTAGTATTAGTAGCATAGTAGGTTCTAAATAGCAACTGTTGAGTAACCTGATAAATAGATAAATGTTTGAATGATTCATGCAAATACGTTTGTGTATACCTATGTATGCATGTATAATATGTTTATTGAAATTGATAACAATATTGCTTCTGTGAAAGCTGAAATAATATGTTCAAGTATTTTTTCAACTTAAAAATATAGGAATAAATCTTATCAAAATGAGGAAGAGGCCATTAAATTGCCTCTCTGAAATGTGAAGATTTATATACATGTTAATTTAAAATATATGAATTATTAAAATATCTATGTGGATCACTTAGCTTTAGTTAAGCCACAGTAATAAATTACCCCCAAATTTTAGTAGTTCACAAAACTTAAGGTTATTTTATACTTATGTTTACACAGATTGAAGATGGGCTGTGGTTTTGTCCTGTATCCTACTAAATTAAAGGTGGAGCTACTCTCTGGAACATGCCACATCATATCAGAGGAGAAGAAATCAGATGGTGGACATTGCTTCCACCTGACAATGTCACGAGTCATTTTACCGGTACATATTATTGCCCAAGCAAGTCACATGACCTGTCTTAATATTACTTGTATGTGAATTAGACTGGGCCCAACTGGCATAAGTAGCAAATATTCCTAAAATTATGTAATCTACTACAAAACAAACAATTCTTCTGCTAGATATAAATTTTTTTAAATTTTATTTTAAGTTCAAGAATACCCGTGCAGAAAGTGCAGGTGTGTCACACAGATAAATGTGTGCTATGCTGGTTTGCTGCACCTATCAATTCATCACCTAGTTATTAAGCCCCACATGCATTAGCTATTTATCCTGATGCTCTCCCTCCCCTTACATGCTGACAGGCCCCAGCATGTGTTGTTCCCTTCTGTGTGTCTATGTGTTCCCATTGTTCAGCTCCCACTTATGAGTAAGAACATGCAGTGTTTGGTTTTCTGTTCCTGGGTTAGTTTGTGATGACAATGACTTTCGACTTCATCCATGTCCCTGCAATGGACATGATCTCCTTCCTTTTTATGACTGCATAGTATTCAGTGGTGTATATATACCGAATCTCTTTATCCAGTCTATCATTGATGGGCATATGGGTTGATTCTATGTCTTTGCTATTGTGACTAGTGCTGCAATAAACATACATGTGCATGTATTTTAAAAAAGAATGATTTATATTCCTTTGGGTATATAACCAGTAATAAAATTGCTGGGTCAAATGGTATTTCTGGTTCTAGATCCTTGAGGAATTGCCACACTGTGTTCCACAATGGCAGAACTAATTGACATTTCCACCAACAGTGTAAACGCATTTCTGTATCTCCACAGCCTCACCAGCACCTATTGTTTCTTGACTTTTTAATAATTGCCATTCTGACTGGAGTGAGATAGTATCTTGTTGTAGTTTTGACTTGCATTTCTCTAATTATCAGTGATGTTGAGCTTTTTTTCATAGGTTTATTGGGGGCATAATTGTCTTCTTTCAAGAAGTGTCTGTTTATGTCCTTTGCCCACTTTTTGATGGGGTTGCTTGTTTTTTATTTCTTTTGTGGAAGTTCCTTGTAAATTCTGGATATTAGACCTTTGTCAGATGGGTAGATTGCAAAAATTTCCTTGCATTCTATACATTGCCTGTTTGCTCTGATGATAGTTACTTTTGCAGTGCAGACACACTTCAGTTTAATTAGATCCCATTTGTCAATTTTTGCTTTTGTTGCACTTGCTTCTGGTGATTTCATCATAAAATCTTTGCCCATCTCTATGTCCTGAGTGATATTGCCTAGATTTTCTTTTAAGATTTTTATGGTTTTGGGTTTTACATTTAAGTGTTTAATGTATCTTGAGTTAACTTTTGTATAAGGTGTAAGATAAGTCTCCAGTTTCAGTTTTCTGCATACGGCTAGCCAGTTTTCCCAGCACCATTTATTAAATCGTGAATCATTTCCCTACTGTTTTTTTTTTTTTTTAATCTGGTTTGTTGAAGATCAGATGGTTGTAGATGTGTGATCTTATTCCTGAGATCTCTATTTTGTTCCATTGGTCTCTGTGTCTGTTTTGGTAGCAGTACCATGCTGTTTTGGTTACTGTAGCCTTGTAGTAGAGTTTGAAGTCAGGTAGCGTGATGCCTCCAGCTTTGTTCTTTGTGCTTAAGATTATCTTGGCTATATGGGCTCTTTTTTAGTTCCATATGAATTTTAAAGTAGTTTTCTCTAATTCTGTGAAGGATGTCAATGGTAGTTTGATGGAAATATCATTGAATCTATAAATTACTGTGGACAGTATGGCCACTTTCATCATACTCATTCTTCCTGTCCAAGGGTATGGATTATTTTCCCATTTGTTTGTGTCCTCTCTTATTTTCTTTAGTAGTAGTTTGTAGTTCTCCTTGAAGAGGTCCTTACATCCCTTGTCAGATGTATAGGCATATTATTTGATAGATGAAAAGTGTCATAGACATGTGGTTTTCCAACAGTAAAAAGATGTTCACGGTAGCCACAGCAAACTCACAGAACCATAAGTTACCTTAAATTCTTGAAAGAAATCCAGTGGCATCTGTTATGCACAGCACAAATTCCAGCACAGTTTCAACATAATTAAGTTACTCTCCTTTATATAGTGCCATATTTTGCATAGCCAGATTTCTGATGGTTGTTGTGATATAAAGCACGTAACACAAAAATATCTACATGGAACAGGAAAGGTGAGTGGTGGTGCCCAGTCTATTCCAAGATTCAAGAAGTTGTGCCTGACCCATTACATACACACATCTCACTAATCTGTCATGCGGTTGTTTAAGCATGACATACATTTTTTTTCCAATTCCTGTGCATTTTGATTTTTTCAAATGGTTACTAAATTGTTAAGGTGTACATGAGTGTTAACTTCTAGACCTAGCTACTTAATACACAGGTATTTATTTTGGCTAGAGTTGCTCCTAGGAGGAATGTTGAGACACTAAGAGCATCTTGAACTGAGAAAGTTTGGGAACCTCTGTTATAGGCTTTAAATGACAATTAAAAATTTGCTGTGCCCTTGGAAATTTTAGGATTCAGATTTGTATTTTATCCCAAAATGGAAATCTGTATGTTTCAACCTGTTTGTATAAAACAGGCTTGATATTTGATATTTAACACCCAGCATCAGATGAGCATCTACAAATCAAAACAGATGTGAGCAATATTGGAAGAGTGTCTACCATCCCTCTGTACACATGCACTTTTCTTTAAGAGAAAGCTTTGAATTAAATCAAAAACTTGAAAGACTATCTGATTGACATCTCGAAGTTCAATGCAATACTAATGAAGTTCTTTATTTATAAAGGAGTCTTATTAATTACCTCTAAGAAGCATGAAATATGACAGTCTGAATTTCAGATATGCCTATTCTAATAAATAGATTTTGATACCTATTTGTATCTTGGAATATTTGTATCTAACAATGTAGGTCCATTTTCATATTACCTCATTTTATGTATGTTGACAAATCAATAGTACCTAGGATTTGAGGATAAAATTATTGTTCCATCTCTCTTTATCCTTGATAAGCAAATATCCCTTAAAGCACACTCTAGACCCATATAATTTTCAATTTTCTGTTTTAAAGAATAAATATGGAGGAGCCACCAATCCTGGCTTTTAAAGATTTCTCAACAGATTTGCTAATCCTTCCTTTTATTACTAGTTGGTTTATTTCCATTTATTTCAACAACTTTTAAGATTGAAATGCACATGGTGATTAAAAACTACACGTGTAGAAATGAGTTGGACTTTAAAGTTAGCATGACCTAGGCAATAATGGCTTATATGTTGTTGAATATTCGTACTATATTCATGTTCATATTGATTACCCATCCAAGATTTCTGACTGAGGACAAACAGGAACCTATGACATGCTCTACAGTTAGGCGACAGAAGTGCAATACAATAAAATCATATTCAATGTGAGAAGTCACACAGAAGAAAAAATTTATTTTACTTTGAGAATACATCAAGAGAAATTACTAAGAAGTGAGAATCTTAGCTGGATTTAAATTTTACCTGAGAATTCTCCATGTGGACAACCCTATGGTGCCAAAGTTGTGGCAGGCAGCTTTTAAAACAGAGACCAGTGTTTTGATAGATAGATGGATGATGAATGCACAAAGACGTAGATGGGAAGTGTATGGCACTGGGTGTGGCTAGATTGTAGGGTCTGTGTTGGAGTGAGATGGGAAATGTGACTGGATAGGAAGATGGAAACCAGAATGTAAATATATGCACAGATGTCCTGAAAATATGCAGATCTTCACTTTATTGTAATACCAGCCACCAACGGATTTTAAGAATCGTATAACCATTCATGTTTGTAATTTAGAAACAACAGCCTTTCAGCACTTACAGAAACTGATTGAAGAGGAGAGGCCCATGGGGACAGAGATCACTTAAGTTCCCTCCCAATCCAGAAGTTCTGATACTTACACGTTTATGATTTGGGAAACAGAAAGTTAGTCGGCCTCTGGAGCATAACCAGCCTGTCTCTGTTCTGTGGGCACTGCTGTCATGCACTGCGCTGTCCACTCCTCTCCTGCAGAGCCACTAGGCCGTGTAGAATTTCAAAGGCAATGAATGACGAGTGCTGTGTGCATAAACAGAATCAGAAAGCACGGTTTGTTGTCCCTGATCCACATCAGAACTGAAAAATACCCTTAAGCTAACAGAAAATAGGAGAAAGTTTTTCAAACTGTGTCAGTTTGAACATGAAAGAAAAGAAAAAGAAACTCAAGCAAGTTTTTCTGAATAGGAGAAGAATTTAAACACTGATTGCTTGCATTATTATGTCTTTAGTTCTTGTTTTTCCTGTGGTAGTGTAAAAATTAAAAATTGAACCATAAGTTGACATTTAGGCAAACAATTGTAACTTTTTTAATAGTCTTGGAAAGGTAATAATTATTAAATTAAACTTGGATAAATTGTCAATATTTTTAATTTATGAATTCTTTTGTTAACTGTCTATGATTTTTCCTTACATGTCTAAAGGTTAGCATTAAGAATATATTAATATAACTTGTATATTTCAAAATAGCTAGAAGGGAATATTTGTAATGTTTCTGACAGAAATCTATGATAAATATTTGAGGTGATGCACTATACGCATGAATCAATATTCACATTTACTACCTAAATATTTACAATTATGTATCAATAAAAAATTTTAAAAATAATTGTTAGCCTTATGAATCACTTTTTAAGAATTTGCTACTATTCTTACATATCAAAAACAGAAAATAATTAGATAATGCATTACAGATATTACCTTTCTGTCTACCTTGCTGTAAAATTTCACTGTGCCAGTAAGGTCAAACAGCATTGAATGCCAGAAGAAAAAATAACAGAGTAACTATTATTTCAAATTTGTAATTTATAAGTAGATTTTTGGATCATTATCTTGTAGAGTCTAATTCATGACTCATACATATATTTGGAACAATATTTTAAATATCTTAGGTTGCTAAATGTAAATTAAATTTCACATTGCAAATTGACCTGGCTACTAAACCTTGATAAGAAGTGAAGAAAGTAACTTTACCTTGAGTTTATAGGTATTCATAGATCGGTCTGCACAGATTAAAGGTGTCCTAAGGACTGTTTCTTTGTAGATACTATATATCTTTCCTCTTATGATTTTATGTACAGCCTATCCTTGATAAATGGAGATAATCTATAACCTTATGTCATTAAAACTAAGTAAAGATACATAAAATAAAACATGTATAGAATAGGGCATACATACATATCTTTCAGTCATGTAGATATAGTATAGCTGTACATTTAACTGAAAAGTTTTTAAATCATGATTTTTAATTTGCATTTCTTATCATTTCCCCATTCAATCATATTTTCTTCTATTTCCTTTTCTATTGCCCTCCTTACATTTCTTTTCTTGTTCTTCCTTTTCACTTTCTCAGTCTTTCTCTAATGTAATATAGTAAACCATTAAAAAGCGGGATAAGTACATTTACAGCTTTCTTAGTGCCGCCCACAGGGTGCTATAAATGCACAAACTGGATATAATCGAGGCACATATTAACTTACCTTCTGTTGTACAGGAGAACATAAGCAGGCTGTTAATGTGCACTGTGTTGAAACTCTTAACTTGGGGGATGAGAATTAGCTTGCAGTAGTAATTTGGTAAGCACCTGGGAAAATTGCAAGCTTCATTTCCTGCAACGTGGAATATGATTAAAAAGAGAATATATTATTATCATGGGCACCATTAAAAAATGTGTAGACAGCATTCTATAATGTTAAAATGGAAATTGGAAGTTGTACTCAAATGTTGAAGATGCTGCCTGTTAATTACTGTCTACCACAGTGCACTGCAAGTGCAATTCAATTATTTGCTTTGTCAAGCAATATTTTGATTAACCTGAACTTCAGTTTTGTGCATCTAATGTTTTTATGCTGTGATAAAACAGTGGAAGGGTATGTCACCCTGCCAGGAGCTCTCTGAGGCCACTGGAAATGTATTTAGTACCACAGGAACCTACATTTAAATATAGATACAAAATACTTTTCAAATTTAGGAAATTTCATTTTAAATGTTAGGGAATTTTTATTTAAATCTATTAGACAGTGTAGTATTATATATATGTGTATATATATAATAACTTTTGTTCTTCCTAGTACATTTTTGAAGTAGGCATTATTGTGCACATGTTTAACTTGAAGCAACTATGGCTGAGAGCAGATAGGTAATATATAGAAGTTCACTTAGCTAGTTCTTAGTGGAGTTGCACTTTAATTTGAGGCTTATATTTATCAAAAATTCAAGCTCTGTAGGACTTATCTCTCTAAATTGTAAAGCTTATTTGCTAATTTTTAGATTTTAAAGGAAATGCCTGTTTTACATTTTACAGTATTTCCCATCACCTAGGAAAATAAAAATAACATATTATAAAAACACCACTCATGAGCAATTTGTGAATTACATTTGGATGATCATTTTAGTGGTTAGGGAAGGAATGACCTGTGTTTTGCTGATGACTCAGCTGTATTTATAAGTAGGTAGTCACATCTGGTTAGACATTTGATGGCCTGGCTTCTGGTCCAAATTGGCTGCAGGAATGATAATGATCTCTCCTGAATTTAGTTTGGTCAATTAATTTTGTTACAGAAAACTATACAATCATGTAGTTTTAAATGAAACTGGGATATCCAAAAAGATGCATAACAATTTATCTAGTCATTCTTTCAACAAAACTTGTTTTTAGCATCTTTCAATTCTCTCTCAACACTGAGTTTGGTCATAAAAATAAAATGTTGCATGCAAATTTTTTAAAGAAATCAATCATTTACTTGTGTAAACATACATACAAATGGTTTCTTATGTTAACATACTGTTAATGAAAAAAGACAAGACAGAATAAAACACTAATTAACCACAGAGGAGGGACTCCCTAAACTCTGCCTCGAAGGGGGTACATTAAACTTGAGCAGAAGAACTGGGTCACGGAGTAGAATAAGGAGTTTATTTGTGCTGAGATGGGTTCAGGAATGTTAAGCAACAGCTGCTAGACAGCCAAATGGCGTATTTCAAGTAAGAGCAGCAGGGCTTTTCATAGTATAGATGAGAAATCTATTGTGCATTTTTATACCAGATATGTATCTGCCTCCACCCATCTATTCACATACAAGAATCAGTAACTCAAGTCCATGTTTTTCTATTAGTCTCTCCTTAGATATTTTGTTCCTTTTTTTTTTTTTTTTCCTTTTTTGAGACACAGTCTCACTCTGTTACCCAGGCCAGACTGGAATGCACTGTTGTGATCATGGCTCACTGCAACTTCCACCTCCCTGGCTCCAGCGGTCTTCCCACCTCAGTCTCCTGAGTAGCTGGGACCACAGGCCTGTGCCACCACATCCGGTTACATTTTTTATTGTTTTAGAAAGACTCAGCCTCCTGAGTAGCTGGGACTCCAGACCCATATCATAATGCCCAGCTACTTATTTATTTTTATTTTTTGTAGATATGAAGTCTCTCTGTTTCACCCAGAATCATCTCAAACTCCTAGGCTTAAGTGACCTTCCTGCCTTGGCATCACCAAGTGCTGAAATTACAGGAGTCAGCCACTGCGTCTGGCCATGTTACTGTTTGTTTGTTTGTTTATTGCTTGCTTGCTTGAGACAAAATTTTATTCTGTCACCCAGGCTGGAGTGCAGTGGCATAATCCTGGCTCACTGCAACCTCTGTTTCCCAGGTCCAAAGATTGTCTCACCTCTGCTTCCTGAGTAGCTGGGACTTCAGGTGCATACCACCATTCCTGGATAATTTTGGTATTTTTTTGGTAGAGATGGAGTCTGGCCAAGGGACTACCATGAGGTGGGAGCTACCATGCCCAGCCCATATTACTTTTTAGACATATAACAAAGTGACAAAAATGCATGTACGTGTGTGTGGGGGGTGGGGTGGGGTAGGGAGCTGGTGTGTTAGATCATTTTCTCACTACTATAACAAAATACCTGAAACTGGGTAGTTTATAAAGAAAAAGGAAAAGAGGTTCAGTCGGCTCATGTTTCTGGAGGCTGAACAGAAAGCATGATGCTGACATTTGCTTGGCTTTTGGGAAGTCCTCAGGAAGCTTACAATCATGGCAGAAGGCAAAAGGGGAGCTGGCACATCACACAGCCACAGCAGGAGGAAGAAAGAGTTGGGGGAGGTGCCACATACTTTTAAACTACCAGATTTCAGGAGAACGAACTATCATGAGGACAAGACCAAGGAGATGGTACTAAACCACTCATGAGAAAACTACCTCCATTATCCAGTCACCTTCCATCAGACCCTATCCCTAGCATTGGGGATTACATTTCAACATGAGATTTGGGCAGGTCTAAACTATATAATTCAGGCCCAACCTCTCCCAAGTCTCATGTCCTCACATTGCAACATACAACTATATCTTCCCAACAATTCTCCAAAATATTAACTCATTCCAGCATTAATTCTAAAGTCAAAAGTCCAGTGTCTCATCTGAGACAAGGCAAATTCCTTCTAATATGAGCCTGTAAAATTAAAAAACAAGTTAGTTACTTCTAACATACAATGGGAGTACAGGCATTGGGTAAATACTCCTGTTCAAAAAAAGAGAAATTGAGCAAAAGAAAGAGTCTACAGGCCCCATTCATGTTTGAAACCCAGCAGAGCAGTCCTTACATCTTTAAGCTCCAAAATAATCTCCTTTGACTCCATATCCTACATCCAATGTGCACTGCTACAACGAGAGGGCCCTGAAGGCCTTGGGAAGCTCTGCTCCTGTGGTTTTACAGAGTTCAGGCTTCATAGTTGCTCTCAAGGGCTTGTGTTGAGTACCTGTGGCTTTTCCAGGCACAGGGTGCAAGCTGTCAGTGGAGCTATCATTCTTGGGGCTGGAGGATGGTGGCCCTCTTCCCACAGCTCCACTAGACAGTTGCTCAGAAGGGACTTTGTGTGGGGCTCCAAGCCTACATTTTTCCTCTGCACTCCTTTCGTAGAGTTTCTCTGTGAGGACTCTGAACCTGTAGCAGGCTTCTGCTTTGGTACCCAGGCTTTTCCATAAATCCTCTAAAAGCTGGGAGAGGCTCCCAAGCCTCAACTCTGCACTCTGTACACCCACAGGCTTAACACCACATGGCAGCCTCCCATGCTTAACATTTGCACCCTCTGAAGCAGTGGCCTGAGTGGCACCTGAACCCCTTTGAGCCACAGCTGGAGCTGGAGTGGCCAGGATACAGGCAGCAGTGTCCTCGGCTGTGCAGGGCAGTGAGGCCCTGGTCCTGGTCCAGGAAACCATTCTTCCCACTTAGGCCTCTGTGATTGGAGGGGCTGTGGTGAAGGGCTCTGGAATGCCTTCCAGGCATTTTTACCATTGTCTTGGCTCTCAGCACTTGGCTTCTTCTGAGTTATGCAAATATCTCTAAGAAGTGGTTGCTCCACAGCTTGCTTGAATTCCTCTCAAAAAAGCTTTTTCTTTCTCTGCCACATGGATGAGCTGCAACTTTTTCAGACTTTTATACTCTGCTTCTCTTTTAAATATAAGTTCCATCTTATTTCTTTGCTCTTGCATCTGAGCATAGGCTGTTAGAAACAGCCTCTCCAAACACTTCTTGCACACTTTGCTTCTTAGAAGTTTCTTTTGCCAGGGATTTCCCCTCTGGAATCCCCTTCCACACTCTTCGTGGAAGCCTTTCTCTTCTTCTCCTTTCTTTCTCTTTTCTCTACCTAAATAAAAATCACCTTTCTGCAACAACAACAAAGAAAAGAACTTTCTTTTGCCAAATGCCCTAAATCATCACTCTTAATTTTAGACTTCCACAGACTCCTGGGACTTGAACACAATGCAGTCAATTTCTTTGCTAAGGCACAACACGTGTGACCTTTGCTCCAGTTCACAATAAAATTTTAATTTTCACCTGAGATCACTTCATGCTGGCCTTTACTGTCTATATTTCTATCAGCATTTTGGTCACAACCACTTAACAAGTCTCTAAGAAGTTTGAAGTTATCCCTCATCTTCCTGTCTTCTTCTGAGCCCTGCAAACTGTTTTAATCTGTACCTGTTACCCAGTACGAAAGTCATTTCCACATTTTCAGGTGTCTTTATAGCAGAGCCCTACTTTCTCATACTCGTTTTCTGTGTTAAGCCATTTTCACATTGCTATAAAAAAATACCTGAGACTGGTTAACTTATAAAATAGAGGTTTAATTGAAGAGTAGACATGGTGGCTCATGCCTATAACCCCAGCACTTTGGGAGCCCGAGGGGGGCAGATCACTTGAGGTCAGGAGTTCAAGAACAGCCTGGCCAAAATAGCAAAACACTGCCTCTATTAAAAATTAAAAAAAAAAAAAATTAGCCAGGCTTGGTGGCATACACCTGTAGTCCCAACTCTTGGGAGGCTGAGACTCAAGAATCGCTTGAACCTGGGAGGCAGAGCCTACACTGAGCTGAGATGGTGCCACTGCACTCCAGCCTTGGTGACAGAGTGAGACTCTGTCTCACTCTGTCTCAAAAAAAAAAAAAAAAAAAGTAAAGAAAATATGAAAAGACAAAAGGCTTAATTGGTTCTGCAGGCTATACAGGAAGCATGGTGCTAGCATCTGCTTAGTTTCTGGGAGAGGTGCATAAAACTGGCAATCATGGCAGAAGGTGAAGGCACATCACGTGATCAGAGCAGGAGTGAGAGAGGTAGGGGATGTGCCATACATTTTCAAACAACCAGATCTTATGAGAACTCATTGACTATGGTGAGGACAGTACCAAGTGGATGGGACTAAACTATTCATGACAAACTGCCCCCATGAACCAATTGCCTCTCAGCAGACCCTACCTGCAACATTGAGGGTCACATTTCAACATGAGATTTGGTGGAGACACACATCCAAACTCTATCAGTAGGTGTATGTTTACTTAAAGCCATGGGTAGTAGTAGTTCTTCAAAAATTAAGCCTGATAAAACTTATTGAGACATAATAGCTTAACTTTGGGTATCATCATACAATCTTAAGTATATAGCTTATTTAAGGGAATATGCAGAAATATCTACTATTTTTCTATTAGTAAAATACAAATTGGCAAGCTTTTCATTCAAAATCATAAGTTTTTTTAGTGAAAAGAACAGATTGCCTTATTTGAAAATTAACCAATAAATGAGTAAACTTTATTTTATCTGTTTCTAAGGATATTATATATAACTTTAATCCCTGTTGAAAAATGTTACAGAAAAGTAAGTGTTTAAACATAAACTAAACAATTAAAATCTCACTAATGGTACATAGGAAAGTATAACTATAGGTATTCATATATTTACTTTTACTTTACGAATTTTCTCTAAAATTATTCAGTGTTCCTAAGAAAGTAGTTTTATTTGCCATTTTCAATTTATTATTTAGTATATTTAGTGGTTTAAGATTAAAATTTGGATGGGAATATGCAACAAACATTCATCAGATGTCGAATTGTAAATCATAACTTTAGAGGACTTTAAAAACGTCAAAATGTTTTTCAGTAATATAATAAGTTAACATTAATGAGTTATAATAGATGTCATGCTAATAATCACATACAGGTTTACATCATACTTTATAGATTTCATGTTTTAGTGAATAACTATTTTATAATTTGTGTATTATATACATTTTATTGAAAGTGTTTCTTGGTTTCCAAAAAACCAAACTCTTAAATGTAGGATTTTATCAAATATTTATTTGGATCTTGACGACTAGATTATTTTCTGGCATATGTAATATATATGACTATATAATTGATATTCAAATTAAACTGAACTGAATTATAAGTAATTATTTTTTATATATGATTAGTGATTTAGAGATAATTTTTAGAAAGTATTTTAACCTATACATTTATACATGGGTGTGCCAAATATTCTGAGAATATGGCCAGGCCCAAATATACTATTCTGAATAAAATAACAAAATTATACTTCATATATGATAAGAAAGTTATATTTCTAATATTCTACTAAATAAGCTGGAGAGTTGTCCACCATTATACTTTCTTCCTACTCAATTAATCTTCAGTCTTTATGAAAATGAATGACTTTACCTGTCAGACTGACCTGAATGCATAGTTTAAGCATGTTTGCCCTCTTTCTCATTAAGTTTGCTGTCTGTCTAACTTATAATGACCCTGTTTGAGGAGAGGTAATTAAGTGATTTAGTTTAATAAAATACCTTTCTATTTAGCTCCTGCTAGCCAGCTATAGCTGAACAGCTCTCATGGCTTTATAAAATATAAGAAATGATTTCAACATTTGCAATGGAAATAAATTAAATCCGACAAATAAAAGTAGTTTCTCATGACAATTCTCTTTATCAATAGAAAATGTGTAATTAGTGTATATAATTAATTTCTTTATACACAAATATTGTATATCCCCAATTATACTTGCACAGACCGTATATCTAGTTGTCACGTCACCATCGAATACCTATATATTCTATGTGATTATTTACTAATGATTAGTAATTGATTTATAACTATAAAGCATGGGCTTGTCACAAAATGCTAAGATGCTTAGTCTGAGGATGCTAAATGTATGACACTGTAAAGGACCAGCAGAAGAGATGCTTTAAGCAGGGCCTTCAAAACAGACGAATTTCCCCTTTCTTATCATTAAATTTTGTTACTCTTTAGGTGATTTTTCTGTTCCCGTCACATTATAATTGGGAGTTGATCTAACTATTGGCTTAACAATATTTATTCTAATTTCAGACAACTTTGGTTAGATAATAAAAATGATTGCCAAACCCACTCATTACACACACACACACACACACTCCACAGATATTACATGTGAAATAATTAATAACTATAGCACTCTCAATCTCAATTTTGTATTTTTCTTTTCTTAGCCATGAAAACATTTATTCATTCTTAAATTGTCCTCATTTAGTAGCACCTTATTTATATATTTATTTTAGTTTGGTTCAAAATATTAGTGACCATTCTACAGCTTGAGTCACTATAACTGAGAGATGACCACTCATCATCTATAATGGAAAGGTGAAAGAGTTGATTTCTCTAAAAGTGATTCTAGCAGATTGGATTCCCAGAACATTGGGGTCTTATGATCCATCTTCCATGGAAACCTGCTACGGTTAAATACCTGAGAAAATCCGTCCACAGGTTGGCATACAAGGCTTCAGATTCCACTCTACAGCATAGCTAGAGCTCCTGTAGGAGAGAAACATGAGACAGATTAGCCTCAGATCCTCCAGAAGGAATCAAGTCTGCTGACATTAATTTTGGACTTCTGGTTTCCAGAACTCTAAGATAATAGATTCTGTTGTTTTAAGCCACCTAGTTTGCGGTAATTTATGATTGCAGCCTTGAGAAATAAATACAAATGTTAGTACCAGGGTGTGGGACACTGTTGTAACAAACACCTGCAAGTGTAAAAGTGGATGTGGAATTTCATAATGGATGGAAACTGAATGAATTTTGAGGTATATATAGAAAAAGCCTAGACTAACTTTAAAAACCTGTTGGTACAAATAGAGACATTACAGGCAATTTTGGAGATCGCTCAGAAGGAAGCAAAAGGACACTAGAGAAATTTCATCATTGCAGAGAACACACATATCACGAACAGAATGTTTCTAGAAATATAAACATGATAAAGTGCTTCCAGTAAGATCTTAGAAGGAAAAGAGCAGCATGTTATTGGACATCGTATGAAAGGTGATTTTTGTCAGAAGTGGCATAGAGTTCGGCTGAATTGTCTTCTAGTGCGGGGTAGATAGTTGGACTTATAAGAGGTAAGCTTGGATATTTAGCTCAGGAGATTTCTAAGCAAGATGTGAAAGCGTGGCTTTATTTTTCCTTGATATTTATAGTAAAATGTGAGAGGAGAGCAATAAATTGAGAATGAAGTTATTAAGCAAAATGAACCGTAACTTGATGATTTAGAAAATCCTCTGCCTAGACACATTGTAAAAGATGAAAGACATGCTCTGGGAAGAATGCCAATGGTGTAGCTGGAAAAGCAATCATGAATCCAGTCCACCATCTCAGCACAGGCTGGGAAAGAGGAGGAGTTACTCAGGAGGGACCCATGGAGAGCTATCTTGTACAAAGTCATGGATCCCCTTGACGTCCATGGAAGACCAATAAAGACTTTGAAAGTGTTACATCAGTAAAACCACCCCAAGCTTAGATTGGAAGGGAAAAAAGAATGAAATGAAGGAAATGGGCTGCCCAAAGGGTTGAAGTGTATGGTCACTGCTTAGGGATTAAGAGGGGAGCCATTTCAGCTGAGGACAGATCAGGGACTGACAGGACTTCAGTGGGCCCAGAAGCAGGGGCTGATGTTACATGGATGTGCCCAGAAGATGGAATATCCATGGGCCCAGAGAGAAAAGGAAGCCTGTTAATTATTTTTAGACCTTGAAATCTGATGCAAATTGCCCTGCTGGGTTTCAAACTTGCTTTGAATGAGCAAAGCCTTCATTCCTATCATTTTTTCTCTTTTGCAATGGGAATGTCTATCCTATGCTTGTTCCACAATTGTGTTTTGGATGGAGGTATCATGTTTTCTAGTTTCTGAGGTTCAAAGAGAATGATATTTTCTTAGGACAAATCACAATCCCAGTCTCTCTTGTACCTGATGTAGATGATTATATTTGGAACTTTTTGAGTTGACAATATTTAGATGATAATTTTGATTTCAAATTAATGCTAGAATGGATTAACTGTGTCAGAGGATTTGGGGATGGGATGAAGGTGCTTTTAACATGGGTTAGATGTGAACTTTACAGGTCCGGAGAGCATACTCCCCTGAGTTGAAGAGTGTCTACTCCCAATTCAGGTCCACCTGAAGCTCCAGAATGTGACATCATTTGAAACTAGAATCTTTGCAGATATAATTGATCAAGTTAAGATGAAGTCATACTGGATTAGGTAGGTTCTGTGTCCAATAACTGTTGTTTTTATAAAAAGGCTATGTGAAGACGCGCAGAGAATAGACCCTCATGTATTGACAGAGCAGAGATTGGAATGATCCATCCACAAGCCAAAGAAAGCCAAGGGTTGCCAGCAAACCAACAGAAGTGAGGAGAGAGACATGGAACAGATTCTCCCTCAAAGCCTCCAGAAGGAGCCAACTCTGCTGTCACCTTGATTTCAGTCTTCTAGTCTTCAGAGCTGTGAGAGAATAAAGTTCTCTTATTTCAAGCCACTCAGTGTATAGCTGTGTGTTTCCTAGAATCCCCAGGAAACTAATAAACCATGTTTCTGTCATATGTACGCTGTAGCTGCAAAGCTTGGGACTCAGGCCCTTAATGATAATGGCCAGGCAGGGCATGAATTCTAAGTTCTAGATTAGACTGGACCGAAGGTCAGTTTCAGCCCCTTATGGGTTGTGCCTCTCTCTGAATATGTGGCTTCATTCTGGCAGATCGATGAAGACTCCTAGGAAGTACCACACATCAGGGAACTTCTGAGAAAACTGTGACAAGCAGGCTGGCCAGTATGCTGTCTTTCCATTGCCTTTGTTTAAGTTGAGAATGAATCCTAAGAACTGTAATACATTTTTATTACATTTTCATACCTTAGCCTTCCTAAGGGGTATAATTTCCTTTCCTTTGTTGTCTTTCATCACAGCTGAAAAATATATGATTCTTAACCTCAGTTTTAAATATAAATTAAGTCTTTGAATACAAGTGTCACGGTCTCCTTTTGCAGTTGATTTTCTCCCATCAAAGTATGCACGTGAAAACACATTTGTTAGAATTGCTATTTTGGTAAATAATGGCATGTCAACGGTTAGGAAAACTAAATGAAATAAATAGAATCAAATAGTAATGTTGATATATTCATTAAATGTATAGAATTCCCATTTCTACTTTCTAGTAAATGCTTTTAGTAGATGTTTTCCCGTTTATATTTCTCTATTATTTTTTATGTAATGGCTTTGCCAATGTTGTTGAGAACTATACATTACTTTTAGCTCACCCAGCAAAAATATTTTGCTGATTCTCTCTGATTTTTGTCCTTTAGATAGTTTGATCTATTTTCAGTACCTTTATTAGTTCTGTCTAGAACTTTTCTTTCCCCAAGGACACAAAAATATTATGAAGTTGTGAAATTTTATTTGAGAGACATTTTTTTTTCTAAAAGCACATCAGGACTTCAACCATTTAAATGTCCTTGTATTGGTAACACATACAATTGATGTCTATGTCAGTAATGTAGGCAAGATGCTAGCTTGGCAAGAATATTTTGGTGATTATTTTCTCCATCATAAAAAATAAAATGATTGCTTTTAATTGGATACAGTTTGACCTGATTTCCTGTTTTGTGATATCAAATGAAAAATGTTCATCAAGCTTACACGTTTCAATATTCAAAACCCTATGCCAACAGGATTTTAGATCTTATATTTTTGATTTCAGACTCATAATGATAAGGTGCACATCTTACTTAAAGCCACATATAAATGATCATAATTGATATTCCTCTTTGAAATGAATAGGAAATTCTCAATTAGATCTGGCCTATTGGGACTGATAGAAAATGAGATTTATTTCTAATATATCTGCGTTAATTTCACTGGTGATATTTTTAAGAAGCTACCTGAAGCTTAATCCCAATATAATCAAGAAAGTAAAGAAAATTATTAGATTGAACTAGCAGAGGAAAAAATATTACTTTTATTACACCTTTAATGTGTACATCTCACATTCACTAATTTATACCAAAGATATCATTTGATACTATATAGCAGATTTAGTAGCATTTCTGAATGGAATTAAGACCTGTGGTAAATATAAAGACTGTTTGGTTAATAGCGTCAAGATCTTGTTCTTATTATTTTGTTTTCATTATTCAATTTCATTATTTCATTACTGTAACTTGAAGATATGAGAGTAAACAATGAAGATAGTAAAATTGTAATTTCTCTTTACCTCTTTACTGACAGTCAGAGCCGAACCCATGCTGAGACTGGATTGATATTTGGATACCATTGCATTGCTTGGGGTCAATGCATTGCCCTAGCTGGCACAGCTAATGGCGCAGAGTGAAATACTCCCTCCTGCAGCTGTGAAATAAGAATGTTGTCCACAGTGGTTTCCGAGGTCATATTCTGCACTCATACTCTCTCTGACTGTGCTCCTGATATTTGCATTCTCTTCTTTAGCACTTCCTGCTGTGTGTGTGCTAACCACATGTTCCTGTGAGCACATTTGTTTTCTGGTCAATGTATTGATTCAGATCCACTTTCCTAGGATATTAACTATACTATGTCAATAAGAAGAAGGAACTCAATTCTTAGTATAAGAAAATACAAGTACCTTGTATTTGTTTTCTATTGACATGTAACAAACCTATTGGCTTAAAGCAACACAAATTTGTTATAGTTTCTGTAAGTCTGGGTCTTCTGAGGCTTAAATCAAGGTGCTGGCCAACTGTGTCTTCATCTGGAATCCAGATTAGAGAAAGATCTGTTTCCAAGCTTCCTTAGGTGGTTGAAATAATTCATTTCCCCATGATTGCGTGGCTGAGGTCCTTGTTTCCTTGCTGCCTCTCCACTGGTGACCACTCTCAACAACTAGAGGCTTGATTCTGGTCCTCGCAATGCCGTCCCCTCACAACAGGGCAACTGACTTCATCAAGGCCATCAGAAGAACCCCTCTTCTGTGTCTGCTAAGGTAGAGTCTTACATAATGTAACATTTTCATGGTGGTGAGTATTGTGTAATAGCTACAGGTCCTACCCACACTCAACGGGATGGGATTTTATAGCTGTGTACACCAAGGATTAGGAATCTTCTGGGTCATTTCAGCATGTTGTGTACCCAAATCCCTCAGACATATTATTAATTGCTTGGTAATTATAATTATCTGTGTCCAGTTTATTAATTAAACATATATTCATTGAGCACCTACTTTGAGCCAAGGCAGTTTACAAAAAGAAACTAAAAGCACATCTGTGAATTAATAGCCAAGTGTCGCAGCTCTTGAAGTTTACTGAGGCTCTAATAAGCACTATCTATAATAGAGAAATGCAATAGGTTATTGGGTTGCAGTAGGTTCATAAGTATTGGCAAATTGGAGAAATTAAGCGTCGATATTTGTGTTACAATCCTGTGTATAAAAAAGAAAGTCTCTTCTGCTACATAACACTTTATATTTCACAGAGAGATCTGTCCTTGATTTAGAAATGCCAAACAAAATATTGGGACGAAGTAATTTACCTCCTGCCCAACTAATACCACGTTTAATTTCGAATGGCACAAATTGTATTAGGTAATCAGTCTCCACTAGCCTTTCTTGGCATTCTCTCTTGATTTTTAATATTAATTTTTATCTATTTACAAAAATTCTCCTCAATATCTGTCATTATCTCTAGTGAATTAAAAATTAATAGTTTTGAAAATAGTTTGGTAATAAGCATGCTTTAAATGTGTTATTGAAAGTGGTATTGTTTTTGTATATTTTCCATTTGAAATGTTCTAATTGTATTATTCTGTTTCCATTAGGGAATATTGATTGGAGTAATCCCTATTGTGGTTATCATTACTTTATGGCAGCAAAAAGTGACATGAAGAATTTTTTTCCAAAAGTGTCCTGTTTCAGCATACATTTATTTGGATTTGTGTGTGTGTGTGTGTGTGTGTAACACTGGCCATTTTTAAGTTTTTCTTTTCTTCTTTTTTCCAAAAAATCCATGTTGAGTGTCCTTTAGAGCAAACTTCTTGCATTTGCATTATATGAAAATGAGGTTCTTTAAATTACAAGTTGTAAGAATGTTAACAGGGAATATAATTTTCATAAAAACTGTCCTACTATATTCAGATAGAAAAATGTTTAAAATTAGGCTGCAGCACAAATAAACAAGAATTACACGAAATTTTCTCGAGAGTTGATGAAATGTTTTGAGTGAGTTAATATTAATATTTAATTTTATAGTGATTATTGTTTGAAAAAATTGGCAAGTATGCTAAAACATAGGTTGATAAAAGTACAAGTTTATATATTTCAGGGGAAAAAGGCAAAAGCCCTTTTATATATTTCACACATTCTGTACTAAAGATTTTGAGCCCATTTATAATCTTTCTGTTGTGGCCTGTGGTTTAGAATCTAAGGCCAATTTAACCTATAATGAGAATTACTTGGTGATAACATTGGTAGATGATTTTGTATTTAATTTATTACCTAAATATGCAGGACATGTGGAAAGTTTTATGCTACATAAAAAAAGAAAAGAATATAGGCCAGGGCTTACTTTCTTTTGTCTGAAATGCACAGGAAGTTTGGAAGCTGCTTCTTCAAGATTACATAAAATGAAATTATATTTTAAAATGTTGTTTTAAATAGATGTCAGCAATCAATGTAAGGATACAATGAGTGAGGCCCAAATCAAAAAGGGGATTGTGAAAATAATACACAAAGATTGTACGATTTTTTCAAGATACTTTTAAGTTTCTTAGAAAACTTAGATGTACAATTAGAAATAATTTAAATACACAAAAATAATATTTATAGATTTGTTATCTAACAGTTAATATAATGGCTATTGTTGAAAATATGAACTTCTACCAATGAATATTAAATTTATTAAATTAATTACATAATATTAAACACTATTAATATAAGGCATTAAATTGTATCTGTTTTCAAGAATTAAAAAATGCCACAAAGAAAAGAGCTATTGGTTTACTAGATCAATACAGAACATGTCAATTTGATTTTCAGTGTATGGCCTAAATACAAGAGTCACAGCTGAAGGGTGACCCTGAAACTTCTGAAATCTCTATATGACAGGTGTCACTTGAGCATAGAGCTTTGACCCCTTAAAATTAGTCTTTATCAAGATTATTGGAGTAAACGTCTTAACGGAATAATGTGAATATTTTGTAATGGGCCGGGTTCAATCAGAGAAACAAACCACAAAACCACAGAATGATTTGTTACAAGGATTTGACCCTTTTCACTTTTGGAAGATAGTGAAGCAGATTCTCCAAGGTTGTGGTCTTCAGGTCTTATGCTGGAGCTGGAAGTGCAAAGAGCTGACAGCAGAGGGGAGAAAATGGGAAAACTAGCAGATAACAAGAATAATTTGGAACCCAGAATCACAAACTAGAGCCCATAGTGGCAAACTGAAATCCATGTCAGTCCTCACTGCCTCTGACCATGGTGGAATAATTTCCCTGCAGAAACAGGGTCACTTAATCTCAGAGCTAAATGCATGCACCTGACCCAGGAGTCAGAGAAGCTGAAGGAGAGTCCTGGAGAAGCTGGTCAGGCTCAGACGCTGTCTCATACCAATGAGGTGAGTTGGGATCACTGATAATAAAGGTGAACTACAAAAAGTAGCTGCTTCACTTCTGCCTTCCAATCTAGAGTATGAATCTCTCTTGTGGGGTACACTAACCAGAAACATAGAGGAAAGGAAATGGAAACATTTAGTTGGCCTTTCCACCAAGCTGATATATTACAAAAGCACTACAGTCCACCCTTTGTCAAAGTGTCACTTAACCCATCTTTTTAAACCAAACCTGATCCCTAAGTAAAGACAATAACAATGTCACATTTCCACTGGACACAATGTCAAGAAACCCAGATACAGTGGAAGAAACTCTAACCCTTCATATGAAAGTATACAAAGTGGGTTTTAATTTTTTCATTTTTTATTTTGTCTCTGGAGATGTTTATTTTTCTCCTGGCTGTTTCATGCTCCTTCATTGATTTCCTGCAACTTAAATACTGACATTTAAGTCAGTTATTGTTAACACATGTTAGATGATGAGGAGATGATAAAGGAGAAGAAACAAAAAAATTGGTTAATATACAAACATATTCATGTCAACATAAGGAAGAAATACTTGCAACAACTGTAGTTTTTCTCTCTGCAAGTGATATTCGAAGCTGAAATGTATAACTACTTTAACTGCCTATCCTGTATCTCCTTTGCCCTCAGCAAGCACTTAAGCTGGTCATGGTTCCCTGCCTGGTGGGGTGACTCAAACCTTCATTGCTGAGGCTATAAACAGACTTTATTTTTTGAGATGGAGTCTCGCTCTTGTTGCCCAGGCCGGAGGGCAATGGCCCCATCTCGGCTCACCACAACCTCTGCTTCCCAGGTTCAACCAATTCTCCTGCCTCAGCCTCCCGAGTAGCTGGGATTACAGGCATTTGCCACCATGCTCAGTTAATTTTGTAATTTTAGTAGAGATGGGGTTTCTCCATGTTGGTCAAGCTGGTCTCGAACTCCCGATCTCAAGTGATCCACCTGCCTCAGTCTCCCAAAGTGCTGAAATTACAGGAGTGAACCTAGCAGACTTTTTGAATTGAGGTCTTATAGTTTTCTTTTGACTTTAATTATAGAAAATTTTAGTACTACGAAGATCTACATGATCTCCAGTATTCCAAACATACTCCTACGTACTTCATCGTGTAGTAATAATCAACTTTCTCTTTCATAATCAGAATCAGTAACCACAGCCATTACGGTAAACTCCTTTTTGCTTGTTGATGCAACAGCCTGAAGACCCCACAGCATCTAGGAAGCAGCCTCAAGTTTTCAGTGGAAATTTTCAGTGGAATCATTGTCATGCCCCCTGAAGACTGCAGTCCTTTCTTTAATTAAAAGACTCAAGCAGCACAGCCTAAAAGCATTGCATTCTATGTAGGAACCGTGACTCCATATGTGGAGTAAGCATCTATTCCACTAAGAACAGTGTATCGTCTCTTCCAGGTTGAAGCTATCAAAAGTAACTAACGTGACACCACCAGAAAGCTGTCTGATCCTTTGGGAGAATGATACCAAAGCAAGGATTCAATGTTGTTTTCTGCTATTGGGAGATTCAGCACTCTGCTGTGACTTACCCCGATCAGCCATGGTGAGTATAAGTCCCTGTTGCTGAGACCATGCATTACCTTCATCTCTGCCACCATGGCCACTTGATTTAGGAGCCCATTGGTGATGATAAGTGATCCTGGGCAAAGAGGCTAACGGATATCCACAGAACAGATCAACCCATCCACCTGATTATTAAAATTCTCCTCTGATGAGGCCACTCTGGTAGGCAGTCACAGGGGACACAGACACTTCACACTTTTTGCTAAGAAGTCTACTCACACACATCTCCGTATATCCTTGTCATCAACTTTTTTAAAAATAGACTTGTTATTTTATAATATTTTATATTTACAATAGAGTTGCAAAGACGATAGAGTTCTCATACCATAAGGCATATGAGAATTTATATCATATCATCCCTTCATAAGGACAGGTCCAGCTTTACTTATTTTTAAAATCTTGTATTAGTATGGAATGTTTATTGAAATTATTGAACCAATATTGATATATTATTATTAACTGAAGTCCAGACATCATTCAGATTTCCTTAGTTTTTAACCTAATGCCTCTTTTCCCGTTTCAGGATTTCACCCAGGACACCACATTAGCTTGTCACATCTCCTAAGGCCTCTCGTGGCTGCAACAGTTTTTTAGACTTCCCTTGTTTTTGATGACCTTGACAGCTTTAAGTAAGTTTATAAAATACCATTCAGGTGGGTTTTGCCTTTAAAAAATTTTTTTTACTACACTTTAATTTCTGGGGTACATGTGCAGATCTTTGCAGGATTGTTACGTAAGTATACACTTGCCATGGTAGTTTGCTGCCTCCATCCCCCCATCCCCTGCATTAGGTATCATAATTTTTCATGATTAGGCTTTTGGGGAGGCTCTAACAGAGGTAAAGTGCCATTATCATTACATCATATCAAGGGTGCATACTGTCACCATGACTTATCCCTGTTGATGCTAACCTTGGTCACCTGCCAGAGGCAGTATTGATCTGGTCTCTTTACTACAAACCTATTTTTTTCTTCACTTTCCATACTGTACTCATTGGAAGGTAGACTTTACAGACTGGCCTCTTTTACTTAGTAATACACATGTGAGTTAATCTATGTTTTTGCATGATGTGGAGGATCATTTTTTTATTGCAGAAATTTTGTTTTCATTTTGTGTTGTGTAGATAAACCACAGTTTGTTGGTCCATTCACCTAATGAATTACATCTTGGTTGTTCCTAACTTTTGGGAAATAATAATAAAGGTGCTATAAACATCTCTAAGCACTTTTTATGTGGATATGGTTTCATATTAGCCAGGTGAACATTAACCTAGTAGCATATTACCTAGATTATATAAAAGGATTATCTTTAGATTTGTAAAAATTTCTAACACTTGTAGAGTGGCTGTGCCACTTTGCATCAAATTAGAGATTCACAATGAATTAGAGATTCTGTTGATGCATATCCTCACCAACAATTGACATTGTTAACTTTTAAAAAAATATATATCTAAGTGATAGTGTAGTTATATCTCATTGTGGATTTTCACCAATTAAATTCAGGGTTCAAGTCCTCCAAGTCTCTGAACCATCTAGCCAAACCATTAGCCAGGGACCACTAATTAATCGTGACCTTCACTTCTGGCCATTTCTCTTTCCAGGTAAGGAGAATGTTGCCTTGTCCATAGTTTTGCCTACCAGCAGGCCTTTCCTGCACTACTGTACTTCAGGCCATCTCTGCATGGGGCCACTTTGATATGGTGCCTGTGTATCATACAGAATGACCTAAAAATCAAGCCCAAGCTTTTTTCTTTTTCTTTCTCAATTATCCTTTCACAAAGAACTATCCATGAGGCCATAGACAGAATATGATTTAGCAGGAATAAGCTCATGGACATCTGGGAAATTTCTGCCTGCAACCTACTTGTGTCTTTAGGATATGATTTTTCCCAGTTTTATTTGATGATGGAGAGCTGTATGCATGTTCAATTTAATGGCTTGGTGGATCATACAAAATATAGTTGATGATGAGTGGCTCATGTCACATGGTAACTTGGTGTGACAGCTTCTATTAAGGGTCAATAGCAAGTTCAAAAAGCATTTTCCAAAAGGATAATATAGTCCATGAATGATGTAGTGGCTTTGCTCCGTGATCCTAAGTGTCTGCACTGCGATTCATCTACAGGGGACTACAAAAGGCTGCAAACTGCATTCCTACCTATCAAGGACACTTTAAGCACCACTGAATCTTCCAGGTCATATAATTCAAGGGAAGAACATCTATACAGAGGTTCAACCACAGATCTTCAAAGAAGCTGGGGCTCTCCAAAAAAAAAAAAAACCGAGTATTTCTTAGGGGGGCACTGTGGCTCATGACTGTAATCCCGGCACTTTGAGAGGACAAGGTGGGTAGATCACTTGAGGTCAGGAGTTCAAGACCAGCCTGCTCAACATGGTGAAACCTCGTTTCTACTAAAAATACAAAAATTAGCTGGGTGTGGTGGTACATGCCTGTAGTCCCAGCTACTCAGGGGGCTGAGACAAGAGAATCAGTTGAACCCAGGAAGCTCAGGTTGCAGTGAGCTGAGATCACAACCCTGCACTCTAGCCTGGGAGATAGAGATAGAATCCATCTCAAAATAAAAAAATATTTTTCCCAGCTGTGATGGGCAGTGTATCCAACTGCCCCCTTCTAGATAGTTAAACAGGTAGGTAATTAATCTACACTATTACACCAATATCTGTAGTCTTTGGATAACTCTCTCCACAGCATACCCAGGAAGTTCTGCCATTTCAAACACATTTAGTGTAAGCCATCTTTGGGTTTACATTCTTGGCCATTAAGCTAAAACATGAGCCTAGAATCTTCCCTTAGTATACTCATTTTTTTTCCCTGATCAGACTTATATTTCTCCCACCTTGACATCGCACCTTTCGGTTCTAGGTTCATGTATTACGTTTCCTAGATTTCTGTATACATTGACAAAATGGTGCAACCCTTTTGGAGGGTATTAAACCTAGTAAACTGTCACATTTTGTCCCTCATCCTTTCAGGCCTGTTGGGACTTGAGTCAAGTTATATGTCTAGAAGCAAGAAGAGGTGATGAGTATATGTCCTGAAGAGGATCAAGGGTGCCTTGGAAGGCCAGTACAGGAGAGATTTTTGTAGGTTCTTTAGGTAAGAAGAGACCAACCTCCTCAGCAAGAGTGGAAGGACTTTTTCAGGGACAGAGAAGAATCAGCAAGATATAGGGGTTCAGGGTCCCTAGTTTCATTTGAATCTGCCCATACATCCATATCCCAAGATGCATAATTGTATTTACTTTTAGTCAATGCTTTCACTTTAACAAAAGAGACCGTGAAGTTGGGAATTCAGTTATATGATATTTAAGCCATCTGCAGGATAAGACTTTGTGTTTTTAAGAACAGCCCAGAGCTTACAGGAGAGATGGATTTCTTTCAGGATAGTCATTGAAGCCTCAGTTTCCTTATGCAGTCTTTGAATTACAAATTTAAAGTCTTGAACGGCATTATTTTCTTTTTCCAAGTTTTAGTTTATTTGGAAGCAATCAGCCAACCCTATTATGCTCCTTAATTTTACTAAACTATCCTAAGGCAGCAAATACTTTATCACCCAGAACCATGCCTTCTATAGTCACTGGATAACAGACCTAAAGGTCATAAATTGAATGACAGTCTTGTAACTGCAGGCCATTAGTACCTACCTCCCTAATTTACTCTTGGGAGCAGGGTCACTTGTGCCTTTAAATCTAAAGAGACATTTTCAGAGCACACAGAACCAATTCAGAGAACTCTTCTTTAAGTTGCTCTCTCTCTGGAACTACTCTTCCTACCATATTCTGTATTGTCCAGGGTTCTCTCTCTCTCTCTCTCTCTCTACATGTACACACACACACACACACACACACACACACATATGTATATATACATACATACACACACGTATTCGTGTGTGTGTGTGTGTGTGGATGTACGTTTGTATGTTTGCCTGTTTGCTTTGCATGGAGATTTGCCTATACACCATTGTGAACATTGATTGAGCCATCTCGGTTAGGCTGTTGTCTTTAGTATAATGCTGGAGCTCAAAGCCCAAAGTTCACAAGCAGTTGGTAAAGGAGGAGAAATGTAAGGTGTTGGCGACAAGTACAAGCTGAAACTCAGAAGCTCAGGTAGAATCCATGACGACAGACAGAAACATGTCAATTCTAATTGCCTCTGAACTTGGTGTTATTGCAGACACCACTGCCCTTCATCACAGGTATAACTGGACCAAGCCAGAGAAGCTGCCTACAGGAGGAGGGTTTAGGGAAAGCTGGAACAGTAGCATGCCCAGCTGCTGGCCCACTCCAAGTGGTGAGTCAACAAATCATCACGAATGATCGTGAGCTGTAAAATCACTGCTACTTCCTGTCCACCCTGCACATATTACTCAGGAACCTCTCTTGCAGTTCACTGTGACTGGAAAACACAGGAAAGGACATTCTGAGAAGTAAAGTTAGCTTAGCCAAGATGACACCTCATAGAGATGCTGTATCTTTGTTTAATAAATCATATTTAATAGCTTATTCTTTAAATTACTTTCATTTTCATCGAGATGTTTTATATAATACCTAAGCATAGTCAAAAGAAAAAATATAATTTAAGTCATGAGAAAATGTCAGGGAAATTCAAGTTGAGACGCAGTCTACAAAATCACTGATCTGTACTCTTCAGAAGCACCAAGGGCCTGATAAATAAGGAAAGACAGAAATTGTCACAGAAGAAGCCAAAAAAACCTAGCAACTAAATGCAATGTGGGGTCCGGGATGGATCCTGGAGCAGGAAAAAGTTTAGTGGTAAACTGGTGAAATTTGAATAGTGTTTGTTGTTTTGCTAATTGATTTTACAGTGCTAAAATACTGGTTTTGCTAAAGGTACTATAGTGTACACAGACAGGCATTTATGGATACTCTGTATTATTTTGCAACTTTTCTGTAAATATAAAATGATTTTAAATTAAAAAGTTAAAATAATAGGGGCTGTTCTTTAAATGTAAATGTCTTTTTCTTCATCAATATCCAGGATGATTTTTGAAATATAATACTACTTAAGTTTTGGTTTTTAAGTTTATCTTTCAAAGTACCACTTATGATTTTTAAACAGCGTGTATATATTCTATGTCTACAAGCAATTCAACAGTTAGATAGGAATGCCCCACTGTGAAAAATGGAGAACTTAAATGTAGAATTTTAATGCCTCCATTCTCTCTTTTCTGATATTTGCTGGTAATGTTATTTGTATGTTGTTAAGAGTTACAACATTTGTTTCCCATTTTGAAAATATAATTAACTTTTCTCAATTATATGTTTTAATAGGAAAAGTGGAGTAGGAAGGTAATAGTTTTAGAAGATACTCCCTATGAACTATCAAATATGGAAGATTCTGACTAACTGAAATATTTAGAGTATTTCTCTCCTTGAAAGAATTGTATTTTCCTTTATTAGTCTCACATTGGATACATTGATATTGAATGTAAACTGAATTCTATAATCTCATTATAGTCCATTCCTTTTCTTCAGATTGCTACTTTTGGAATTTATCCTAGTGAGAGAATTTGCTAGTAGAAGTCTCATATTCTTGACATACAATTAAGAAGAATAGGATATGACTAGTCCATCCCTTCTGAATTTGATTCTTCATTAATTACCTGAACAACTGCCTCACTAATATACTGAACATTCTTTTTTTAATTTTCTAAAGCAAACTATAGTGCTTTATCAGTGTTACTTTGTCTTTTGGGACAATCTTTTCTTGTTCTGTTTTCCCATCAATTTTCCATGACTAAAATCAATTTTATTGTCTCTTTCTAATACTCTTTTTTTTTCAGTTCAATTATATATTTATCTTCACACTATCCCTTTCATTATGTCAATTATACTGGGGAGTGGTGTAGGGAAAATGCACATCTGCATTTGCAGTTTGTGAGGGATAGTTGCTGGTTGCTTTTATGTCAAAATATTGGTTAAATTTAAAATATTCAATGGATATCATTGGCTACAACATAATCTATTTACCATAGCTTGAGTAGTTCAGTCTTTCTGTTATTTATTCATGAACCAATTCACATTAAGGTAAGGTCTATAAGAAAGCCTGGGTGTGTTATAGATGAACTGGAGGAAGACAATGACATGGACAGTGATCAAGAGTTAGCAATTTGAATTCAAAACTTAAAGAGAAAAATGTCTTGGAAGAAGCCATGCTGCATTCAGTGACTGAGTGTGTGATTGGATTTAAAAGACTTGGCGAAAATGAATGGTACAATGCAGGAAACTCTGTTCCTTGGTCCTGTGGTCAAACATGTCCAGAGGTAACAAAGTGTCTGTGGCTGATCAGAAACCTCTATGATATGTGAGGTCAGCCCTGATGGAAGAATCCCAGGTAACGCACAGGTCACAGTTTACTGATGCACCTCAGTAGAAGCTAAGTGCCTGAGCCAGGGACACAATGCAACCCAGCAAACTGTGCTGACTACTATGAAATGGGTTCTATCTAACCTTGTAAGCCACAAAATCAGTCATATTTATATGAAATTCTTCCTAATGAAAGTGAAATATATAAGAAGTAGCTTGGCAAGTTCTGAATGAATGGTGAGTTGTGACAGCCAAACCATATGAGCTGCCATCAAGGTGTTAGTAAGCTTGTATTCTTATCTAAGGGCCTGAATGGGGAAGAACCTGATTCCAAGATCTTTGGGTTGTTGCCAGAATTCAATTCCTCACAGTTGGGTTTTGGGACAATCTTTTCTTGTTCTGTTTTCCCATCAATTTCCCATGACTAAAATCAATTTTATTGTCTCTTTCTAATACTCTTTTTTTTTTAGTTCAATTATATATTTCTCAGTTGTAGGACTGAGACCCTCAACTCCTAGAGACAATCCACAGTCTCTGACCACAGGAAGTTCACATCATGTCATCCTACTCCTTCAAGCCCAGGGAGACTACAGTCTGCTAAAGCACAGTCTCATAGCACATAATGTATCATGTTAGTGGTATCTTACCATTTTTACCATACTATATGGGCTAACAGAAAATCACATGTTTTACTCACACTCAAGCAGATGGGCTTAAACAAGGGTGTGACTCACGGGGATAACCTTAGGGTGTGTCCACCTCAGATAGTAAGGACAGTGTCATTCCAATGGGCAAAGCTTCAAGCAGCACATCTGAATGTCTACTTTCCCTGATATAAGGCATGGCTCATAGGTAGCAGCTAATAACTTTTGTGGATGGAGAAGGCCTTGAAATGACCCAGATTTTAAGATTGGGACCAAGGAGTTCCCAAACTTGAAGAGATGTACATAGCCCAGGAGTATAAAAATATCTGTGTTCCATAAGAAAGCTCAACAGAAAGCACCTATTGTAGATGAAGCTTATAATAATCAAATGGGCAAGACCTGCTCTATGGCCAAGAGTTAGCATCTACCTTCATTCTAGCTTTCATAGTGCGCTTATAGACAAAGTTAACAGAGTGCTTGACTTGAATGTTAAGCATTCATGTCATCACATGGACTTTTCATCTCCAAAGCTGATCTAACTACTGCTGGCACTGAGTGTCAGTCTGCCAGAGGAAGGGACCACTCTCGGAGAGTCTGATATGTCCCCATTCCCTTTTAGTTTTCACATTGATTATGTTAGACTGTTTCCATCATGGGGGAGACTGTGGAATGGATACTTACACTGGATGTGGATTTACCCTCCTTGCCCACCACGATACATTTTTATTAGGTAATTAATTAGTAGATTGCCTTTTGAAAGAAAGCCTACATTGAATATAAATTTCCTATTGGCAAGGTCATGTACTTTGTAATCCATTCTACTCAGAGCACAGTGTCCATTCCAGGTCTTAGCCCATTAGTGGAAGATCAATACATATTTCTTAAAAGAATAGATACATAAAATGCATTAAGATGTCCTAGAATAGAAGTAGCTGGAAAAGAAAAAAAAAGGAATATAAAGTCAGGGACTCATAAAATGGATCCCAAAATGAGACTAATACAAAAATCAATTCTTAAAACCTTTCACATTTGCTATGATTGGGCCATGGGCCACAAAGTTGGCTTTCACTTACCTGGAAGCCAATATGAAGAAGGAAATGGCATCCATTACACAGTCCCTGTGTCCATTACTCAGGAGATCCATAGTTATCCCTGATTTGGAAACATCTGGTTTTACAGCATTCTTCAACATAGGCCTTAATGTCTTCCCCATGTAAGACAAAATATCATTTCTAAGGACCCTCATAAATTAGACAACGTTTAATAAAATGAAACATCTGTTTTAGGACATTTGCTCAATGCTTTTGTTTCTTTAATTTTATTGAGTAAGAAATTTTAAAAACATGCTTTTTAAATTTTTCATTTTTCTTCATAGAACATTTGTAAAATAAAATTTATTTCAACATAGAAAGCAAATATAAAATATATTTTGGTAAAAGCAGGTGTGGCAAAATTTTCTATTAATTTTCTTTTATATTTCTGGTGGAGATTCCTAAGTTACCTCTGTGACATGTTTCAAGGAATAAATAAAATACTGATATTTTAGGCAGTCATTTATAATCCTCGCTGTTCAAACTGAGTTTCTGAAAGCCAGTGGACATCAGTGAGCATGAGATGTTTACAACCTTTCAAGTCCTTGGGGTTTAGCTTTCCGAGTTCAAAATTAGATGTGAACAATATAATAATTTCCCCTTGTTTCCCGTTTTACTTTTCTGTATTTTCAGTTACCCATGCTCAACTCTAGAAAATATTAATAAAAATTTCAGAAATGAACAAGTCACATGTTAATTAAGTTGCATGCCACTCTGAGCAGTGTGATGAAATCTCATACTGTCCTTGTCTGTCCCTCGTGGGAGGTGCATCAGCCCTTTATCCAAGGGAGCCACACCATGTGTGCTGTCTGTCAGTCAATTAGTAGCCCTCAGTTATCAAACTGGCAGATAACCGGAAGAAGTGTGAATACTGTACGATAAGAAATTTTGAGAGAGAGAGCACATTCATATAACTTTTATTACAATCTTTTGTTATAATTATTCCATTTTATTACTGTTATTTTCTTTCTGTGTCCAATCTATAAATAAAACTTTATTATAGCCATATATATACAGGGAAAAAACATAGTGTATATAATATTATGTACTATCTGTGGTTTCAGGCATCCACTGGGGGTCTAGAAATACATCTCCAGCAGATAATAGGGGTTATTTACAGTGAATAATGATAACAGTATGGACGTTTATTGAATAACTAAAAATGTTGGTACCATGATCAGTGCTGTACATATATTGTACCATTGAATGATTTGCAACAGTTGTATGAGGTTAAATTCTACTTTTTGAATTTATGAATGAATAAGTTTATTCTCATATGTATAAAATTGACAAGGATCCCATATCTAGAAAATAGAAATTAGAATTCAACGCAAGTCTATGTGACTCTAAATCTACACTTTTAATGTGTACCCAATCTGATTTTTTTCCTACATGATAATGAGATTACTTACAAGAGTCATAACTTATTATGGAAATTAAGATGTAAGAATATATCTGTAAACCTGGTAGAATTCTCATTAGGAAATAATTGAGACCATTCTAATTAATAGATAAGGAATAACTGAGGTCCTAAAATTCTACCATTAAAAGTTGACAATAATCTGATATGGAAATGGAAATGGCTATAGAATAAACTCAGAGTGCAAACTAAAATGATTTTGTCTGAGCATTTTTGAATCACCTTTCCCAAACAATGCAAATCATTGTGCAATGACAAATGTTCTCCCATTTCAGGGCCTTACCAAAGACCAAATGCTGTGGCATCTTTCAGAATTTCTTATTCATCTTTACAAAACACACACATGCAGATGCACACACACACACACAGACACACACCTTCTTGTACTTCTAGCCTGATTTTATTTTAAATACCATTTTATTGATGTACATAATTTGTTTATCTAATGCTATGTTAATCGATGTCTAGATTTTTTCTTGATTGTTTTTATTACAGCTAGTGTTGCAAAAATAGCTTGCATTCATACTTTTCTGTACACTCACTATAGCATCTATAACATAGATTTCTATAAATTGAATAACTAGTTTATTGGAAATATGTAATTGATATTATGGTAGATACTATCACATTTCTTCTGGAGAAATTGTATATACTTCTCACATTTCACACCAATGGGGTATTGGTGCACAGCTTTTTTGTACCTCCTCCAATGGTTATAAAAATTTTGGTCTATAAAAGCTTAATCAGTGAAAAATGGTGTGCTATTATTTTTTGTCTATGTATTTGTGCATGGTTTTACACATTATAAACCACTTATTTATTTTTGGAGTAAAATCATACTTATAAAATAGATTTGAGTCTTTACATATTGATTTGTAAGAACTCTATCTTTTAGAGAAACATATGTTTCATCAAATAAGTTATGAATATTTATTCAATTTTTGATTTTCTTGATTCCTAAGAAGTATGTTACAATTTTTACCATGTAGATACATGTTTCATTTTTTCCCGTAGATATTGCATCTTTTACATTACTACTATACACTGGGACTTAATGCTAAAATATCTTCTACCTTTTCTGTTTATATTTATTATAGGTGAAATTATTGTTTTCATATATATTTAACTTACAATGAAGTGTTTTACCTTAATCTCAGTTCCAAATAATGTTTAAGAGATTTTTTCAGATTTTTCTGAAATAAAATCATGAATACGGAATTATTCATGGTAATTTTAAACAAATATTTGTTTTGAACTTGTTTTAAACTTTTGCTTCATGTTCAGGGGTGCACATGCAGGTAAATTGCATGTCATGGGGGTTTGGTGTGCAGATTATGTCATCATACAGGTAATAGGCACAGTACCTGATAGGTAGTTTTATATCCTCACCTTCAAGTAGACCCTGGTGTCTATTGTTCCCTTCTTTGTGTCCATGTGTACTCAGTGATTAGCTTCCACTTATAAGTGAGAACATGCAATATTTGGTTTTCTGTTCCTGCTACACAAATATTTTTTAACCACATAGTTTATATATGAATACATTTGTACAGTAACAGTTTAAGCTTCTGAGATAAGTATAGAGCAAACATTCCAAGACAGAGTTCTAGAAGTAATTAATGATGTCTTCTTATTTAAAATATTTTACAAATATTTTTGTTTTCAAATATATGTATATAACTTAGACACATAATTTCCTGTACATATATAAAATATAGTATCCTATTTATATTATATTATATTAACTGTTTTATACTACATGTGATCATACCTAATGTTAATTACAGAAATACTTATTTTAACATACTGCTTAGGATCCATATTTTGGGTGTCCCATTTTTAATTAAATTTATTAATTTGCCAATTCCTACTGATGGAAATTTATATTGTTTTAAATATTGCATTTGTAAATATTTTCAATTGATTTTAGGTCTACTTGGCATAGAAATAATTTTAGCCCTTACCCCATCTCAACCCATCCCATTTAACATGATGTAAATATTCTTGATTTGGATGCTCATTTTAAATTTAAAAGATATTGGCAAATTGCCTTTTAAAATATCTAGTTACACATAGAAAAGCATAGAAGATGTTTGTAACATCTTTGTGAGTGTATTTCCTTTGGGGGAAGATGCTCTCCTCACCTGATTTCGGGTAGACACATGACCCCCTTGGGCAATCAGAATCTTTCCACCCTTTTGGACCCACTCGTGAATGTTCAGTCAGTAGGCAACACAAACAGAACAACTTGAATTGAATTTTAGGGGTATGTATAGAAGCTGCCCCAGCAAGCGCCACCTGCTCTCTCTGAGTTAAAAAATCATAATTTAATAGAACCCTAAACCCACCAGCAGGCCTGTTTTTCACCACATGAGGAAAGCACACAAGATAACGGGACCAAAGTAGAAAAATACAGAGCTGAGAGGTGAAGGGAGAGGGGACGCAGAGTTTTGATCATATTCTTTGAATTCTGGACAGGTCAATGCCAAGTCTACTTATGGACTTTCTAATTACATGTGTCAATAAAGATTACAGTTTGGCTTACTTGAGTTTGAGTTCAGATGCCGTACTTGATGTGCAAGGATTCCAGATTTAATATAAATTGCATAGGAAAAAGAAAAGCAAAAAGAGGCACTCCATGTTCAGTGGCTGAATGAAAGCAGGGAAGAGGGGATACTTTTTTCTCCATCCCAAACTGGAAAGTTTATAATTCTTAATAGCAAAACAGCTAACTGCTTAAACTGTCATCTACAATCACCTGGAACTCATATTCTCATCTACTGAGTTTGAGGCTTTAGAAGGCAGTAAAAATATGTCAATGCATTGAAATATGTTGACTTCTTTTTGCTACATTCAATAAAGTGTTACAGGAAAGAAGTTATGATCAGTCTATGTTGGCATATCTGAAAGCAAAGACACAAAAAATGCAGTACAACCAGGATGCAAATAAGCCTTTTGGCCTGGTGTGAAATCTAGTATGGCTGAGAGTTACATAAAGATAAGCTTTGGTTGTGTTAAAGAAAAACTTACTCAAATACTTGTTAAAGATGGTTAAGCTTACTTCACTCAAGGAGAACCATGGGGCTAGGTATAAGGACCACTGCAACAGGATCGGCAAGTGGGGATTTATGATGAAGGAGCAGGTTCGGGTCCGTGGATGAACACTTACTAAGAGGAAACACCATGGATAAGAGGTTTCTGGCTAAAGCAACTTGATGAATAGGGTAATCAGAAATCCAGGGTAGTCAGATAACAAGGGAGGGGGATTTTTGCTAAACTAACTTGGAAGGTATATTAGTCTGTTCTCACACTGCTGTGATGATACTACCTGAGACTGGGTGATTAATGCAGATAAAAGTTTTAATTGACTCACAGTTCTGCATGGTTATGGAGGCCTCAGGAAATTTATAATCATGGCAGAAGGTGAAGGGGAAGCAAGGCATGGCTTACATTGAGGCAGAATAGAGCGATAAAGAGAAAGAGGGAAGGATCAAATAAGTTTATTACCATCAGTTCTTGTGAGAACTCCCTCACTATCACAAAAGCAGCATGGGAAGCTGCCCCCATGATCCAATCGCCTCCTACGAGCTCCCTCCCTTGACAGGTGGGGATTACAATTCCAGATGAGATGTGCTTGGGGACGTAGAGCCAGAGAGTATCAGAAGGATTCTTGCTCCATCTGGATTCTACAAGGACAGAGAGAAAAGCCTGAGGCTGAGTCTGAAGACTCAGAGAAACCTGATTAAAGCTTTGGTCAAAGGAGAGTCTTTGCCACTTGACAGATAATTACATTTCTTCTCCTCACTTCATCCTCGAAAATCATAATGATGCCTAAACTTATGAAGGCAGGAAAATAAAGAATTAGAACCAAGACAGCTAGAACTTGTCCAGCCTCCACCTCATTCTCATATCCCTTTCCAGACAATGTATAAAGAAATACACTGAGATGTCTTCTAGGGCTGAAGGAAATGCTTAGCTGCTTAAATATTTTATTATATTGCCAAACATGATTTTAGAAGACAGTTTCCCAGACGAGGCATACAAAACAGAATCTGAAATCAGTTGCTAAATGGCAGACAGCCCCATTCTGGTATTTAGATCAGGAGTCAGCAAACTTTTTCTGTGAAGGGACAGATAGTATGCAGCTTAGGCATACTATCTGTATCACTGGTTAGATCTGTATCACTATCTGTATCACTGACGTCTGTGTCACAACCAGTTCAACTCTGGCATTGGAGTGGAGAAGCAGTGATAGGCAATGCATGCATGAATGAGTGGGGATGTGTTCCCATAAAACTTTATTTTTGGAGGCTGAAATTTAAATTCTATGGTTTTCATATCATATCATTTTCTTTTTCTTTTTAAAAACAATTTAAATGTAAAAAAATCTGTTGACAGGAGACAGTATAAAAACAGACAGTGGGGTAGACTTGATCCAAGGGCTATAGTTTTCCAATCCTGGCTTGAGATCTTTGCTTAAAGGAGATGTCTGATCACAAAATCCCCAGCTCTGTGAAACAAAATTGATGACAGCTCAGTTTTCAAGAGAAATCCAGGAATCCTTGAAACCTGGAATGACAAGAGTTGAATTTCTTACGTAGTGTATTCCCTAAAGGAGAAAAGGAGAAGAGCACCCCAATTTGTCCTTCAGTTGGGAACATGAGCAATAATGGACTAAGGGAGATAATCTCTTAAACTGCAGAACTAGGAACAGGCAAATTGGCTACGAAAGAAGCTGCTTGGTTTCAAACTATGGTATCAAATCTTTGTTATCACTTTCCAGCAAGTTGTGGCAACATAACGTGTTATTTCCTCTGCTTGCCTTTTGTAACTGGCTGTTTCCTTTGCAGTTATTTTGATTTCTATCTATTATGCCACATTTGGTACTTTTGAAATAGTTATATTCATTTTTTAGCTAGAGATTTTCAGATCCCAAGAAACCAATTTTATAACTAAGATAAATATATATTATCAAGTAATTTCAGATCGAGAGCTGAATAAAGTAACTGTAATGTCATGTAGCTGCATTATTTTATGTGGGGACACTTAATGGAGGAAGGCTGTGGGTGAATCGTGTGACAGTGTGCCTGAGTTGCTTAGTGTGTTTATTCACCCAACATCTTTTTATTTTGGAAGTCCTCTCTCCTTTCTCTGGGCGTGATCAGACAGATAATGACTATAGACCAACTTCATTTAGCTGAACTCAAATGACACTTTTCCCAATTTAAGCCTTTCATATGTTTCGCTTGTCTTATTGTAGTGTTGGATCCTTCCTTCAATTTGTTCTAGACATTGTTGCTTGCCAATAGCCTCTGAGATGTGGGGAAAGTCAGATGCAGAGGGCTTCACTTTCCTAGACAGGAACATGAAAACGGTGCCTGCCGATGAGACTATAACAAGACCTTGAATAAAATATCCATCTTAGGCTTCACTGTGAGAAAAAACTTCCCTTCTTTAAGATAACATAGCTCTGTCCTTTTAGAGAATCTTGACTAATACGCCCATTGTCCTCCAAGGCTATCCTAAATGGGGCTATCATATTGCATCAACACATTGCTGTGTGGTTCAAATAATACACGTATGCATGCTAAAGTGAAATAATAGGTTGCCTTTGTCTAACAAACTATGACTCTATACAGAGGTTTAATATCAGGCACCTTGAAAACAGAAAGTAGTTTTAATCTTTACATAGATTCTTTACTATGTTTTTTTGCCTATAATCAGATTCCAGTGCAAATCTCTCATTTTCATGTTTCTTTTTTGAGATATAAATCTAGATATGTTGTGTATTTGTTTATTTATATCTACTATATAACTCACATCCTCTGTAATAATTGATTTGCTGCTAAAACAGCAGGTTTAAAAAAATTTAAACCTCATTTCTGACAATAAACTATCTGAAGGCTAGATGGGTATAAGTTCAATTTCTAAAAGATGTCTTTGACAATATGAAATATTTAAGAAGCTAAGTCTCAGGGGCCAGTGTTTGCGATCTGGCTCCTACCCAAAACAACATCTACAATGTCTGCCACTATTTTTAGTATGATTAATAATGAGGAAATGCCTTATTCATACTTTATTCATTTATAATTTATTCATTTATCAGTCAATGGAAAGCCAATATGTAATGTTCATGAGAAAACTATAAAAAATAGAAAAAAATCAGCATCATATAGCATTTGAATTTAGTGACTAAAACGTCAAACACTAAAATACTATGATTTTATACTAGAAAGATATTTATGTTCCACAGATAGTTGTTTATTAAAGGAGGAACTTAAATGGTCACCTCTTAAAAGCTGCCATAAAAATTTTAGTCTGAGAAAGACCTTGTGATAGTGTTAAGGCAAAGGGTATATACATAAAATAGCATTTGGAGGATATAAAAACCAATGACTGCCTGAAATTTATTTATTTTTTAGCATTCCAGTTAGAGCCTCTAACAATGGAAGGTGGTGTCTCTTTACACACTAAATTTGAAAAGAGATACAAAACTTGAAGCTTTGCCAACTTGTCAACTTACCAATTGAGGTGGTTAATATTGAGTGTCCACTTGATTGAATTGAAGGATGCACAGTATTGTTCCGGGGTGTGTTTATGAGGGTGTTGCCAAAGGAGACTACCATTTGAGTCAGTGGACTGGAAGAGGGACACCCACCCTCAATCTGGGTGGGAACAAGCTAATCAGCTGCCAGCACAGCTAGAATAAAAGCAGCCAGAAGCACATGGAAAGACTGGACTTGACGAGTCTTCTGGCCTCCATCTTTCTCCTGTGCTGGATGCTTCCTGCCCTTGAACATCAGACTCCAAGTTTTTCAGATTTTGGATTCTTGGACTCATAGCAGTGATTTGCCTTTGGCCACAGACTGAAGGCTACACTATTGGCTTCCATACCTTTGAGGTTTTGGGACTTGACTGGCTTCCTGGCTCCTCACCTTGCAGATCACCTATTGTGGGACTTCACCTTGTGATGGCGTGAGTCAGTTCTCCTAAGAAACTCTCCTTCATATATTCATCTATCCTATTAGCTCTGTCCCTTTAGAGAATCTTGACTAATATGCCCATTGCCCTCTAAGCCTATCCTAAATGGGGCTATCATATTATATCAGAATATTGCCGGGTGGTTCAAACTTACCTTGAAGAATCATCTGTATATCAGGCTTGTGTTCTGGTAGAAAATAAGGAGTACCAAGAGACTGTGCAATCTGGAATGCCGAATATAAACTAAGGGTTATCCAACCCCTTCCATGAATAGAATTGAATGGAAACATGGAAATCCAATTTCAAGTACAAGTATTAGGTAGGAGATGGGCTTAAGCAGGTCTTGAAAGTGCAAGGCAGTTCTATGAACAAGTGATTCTGACTTTCATGACTCTGCTTTATTTATCTGCAGATTTTCCACAACCCACAGGTAAATCTGCATGGAGCGTTCCATACAGACTATATATATATGTGTATGTATGTGTGTGTGTGTGTGTATATATATATATATATGTGAATGATTGACACATAGCAAATACACAGTACTTTCCCTTAGCAATTAAGAAAACAAATACTCTTCATTGGTGAAAAAATCTACTGGGTACTATATCCCATTTAGAATTCCCCATAAAACAGGTAGAGTGTACGAAAAGCTTACTGATGAAAGATATAGGCACATAGGATTACTAGGGAAGGTTTTATGAACATGAAAGAGAGCAGATAATGAGTACAAATGTAAGACATGATCTTTGATAGATCAGTAACTATAGTTAACATTAATATCTTGTACACTTAATCTTTAAATACCCTTTTATTTTGTTATTTCAATTCTAGGTATTTACCCTAATGATTACTTTTTTTATTTCACTTCTAGATTTTTACCCCTAATCTTATTAGGGGCAACTTGACAATAGTTCTGACTTATATAGGGCTGACTAGGAAAGCATGTAAAAGGCTGCATAATTATGTTGGTAGTAAAAATAAATGGACAAGGAGATGCGGCACCAGGGTAAAAATACATAGTAGTTCTTTTAAAACAGAATAAAATCCCAACACTTCACATATTTCATATAAAGCATTGGCACCTGCATTTAAATAACTTTATGTCTTTATTACAGCCATGCTACATCATAATAAAGGGCATGTGTGTACACATATGTGTGTGTTTCAGACCTCTAAACTTTAGCCACTCTAGATAACAACTTTATTTATAAGTAAGCATATTTAGAAAGTTATAAATATGCATGTATATCTGTATTTATTAAATTGGATATTTCTAGATTTTAATAATTATTACATTTGGAAAAATAGTTATAATCCTATTCTTTATAATATACTATATGATATTTGCTGCATTTTTATAATAAATGTCATTTACTTGTATAATGTAAAGAAAAGTATCCTAAATATAATGTTGAATACTATATGGGAAGCAGATTGCATAATATTTTGTGAAAACAAATTTCACAGCAACATAGCAATTTTTATGCAGTACTAAACATGCATACAAATATAGTTGTTATATTTAACTATTCAAATCCTGGCTCATTACTATTTTGTAATCTCTCTCACCCAAAACTTCCATAACAATTTCATAATAAGATTATTGTCAGAAAACAATAACAACAATGAAACTTGGTACTAGACTATATTTTGGAGAATAGAAAAGGACAATATCATAGAAGATTTTCTTTTTTTCTATGAAAAGCATATTGTTAATGTTACAGTCCACTGAAATAAGAAAGTTGGAACTAGGAAAATTATGTAGAGAACAGACCATTAGTTCCATGTGGCAAAGATTGAATTGAAATTGTCTTTGAAATAGCGAATTGGAAATTTCAAGTAGATGGTTGGATATGAAAACCTAGATTTTACAGAAGTCTGGATTTCAGATTTAAATGAGAAGTCAGAGGAAGTAAAATTATAGAAATGACAGATATAGATATAGTCTCATTCACTCACCATCTTCGGTGATTTCTTTGAATAAAATGATTCTAGATTCTGGGGAATAAAACCAAATGGAAGAAAGTCTTTTTAAATTTTCAAGATATATCTATTGGAAAGAAAAATAAAAGCAAAAACTTTACCATGCACAAAATCACGCACAGCCCCTAGAGGCTATGCATTGTAATCACATATTAAGGAATATGACAATCACTTTGTCACTAACCACAGAATTTAATCTATCTGAGGGTCAGTTTATGACCCTGTCAAACTTTGTAAGTTGGCAGTTATATAATGTTTGATATGTTCCAGATACTCCTCTGGATGCTTTGGATGCAGTGACTAACAATCTTTCCAGCAGCCTGATGAGGTATTATTCCATTATCCACATTTCACAGAAGAGAAACTTAAGCCACAGACAGGACCTTGTCCAACCCATGGACTTAGTAAGTGTCAGAACTGTAATGCACACTCAAATAGCCCATCTCTAGATTCTATGTTCGGGACCACTTCAAAATAATGACACCGAACTTATTCTTCACATATGACAAAATAAAATCAGAAAAGCAAAGTAAGTGTAATAATATGGATTTGTAAAGCCTTTCTTAAAGTTCATTTTTTAGGTATATCCATTTGTAGGGATTATTACTATATTTTTAATGTAGGAAGAATGCATTACAAGATGCCAAGCTGGGCTAAGCATGCTGCGCTGGCCTGTCAGTGTGACTTCCGTTGAGAGGAGCTGTCAAGTTCTGTGTCTGGGCTGTGTTTCTGCATCTGGGTTGTGTTTCTCCGGGGCCTCTGACTGGTGTGGAGAATCACACACCAGGGAGCAATGTTTCAGAACAGAGAGCAAACAACATGTGTGCAGGATAGAAAGGAAAGGAGTAATGTGTTAGTTCCTATGGGATAAGCCCTCCTATTGTCACAGAAGTTGCTACCGTACAAAATGCTCAGTGGTTTGAATTTCCTGAAAAACACAAGGAAGACAAGGTTATAAATTCAGGATTTTGTTTAGGGGAAACAATCCAAAAGGATTTCAAAACATGAAGTCAGAGAAAAGCAAGGACTCCACAAAATTTGCAAGAAACCTGTAACAATCCATGCAATGACAGACTTGATTCAATGCAGAAAAAATACATATCACATACGGATAAGAAATATATTAGTCCATTTTCATACTGATATGAAGAAATACCTGAGACTAGGTAATTTATATAGAAAAAGAGGTTTAATGAACTCATCGTTCCACATGGCTGGGGAGGCCTCACGACCATAGTGGAAAGTGAAGGAGGAGCAAAGGCATGTCCTACGTGAAGGCAGGCAAGGGTGCCTGTGCAGAGAAATTGCTCTTTATAAAACTATCAGATCCCATGAGACTTATTCGTTATCATGAGAACAAAACAGGAAACCATGCCCTCATGATTCAATTAACTCCCACTAGGTCCTTCCCACAACATATGGGGAATATGGGAAAGCACAACTCAAGATAAGATTTGGGTAAGAACACAGACAAACCATATCATTCTGCCCCTGACCCCTCAAAAATCTCATGTCCTCACATTTCAAAACTAATCATGACTTCCCAACAGTCCCCCAAAGTCTTAAATCAATTCAGCAAAATCTCAAAAGTCCATAGTCCAAAGTCTCATCTGAGACAAGGCAAGTCCCTTCAGCCTATGAACCTGTAACGTCAAAAGCAAGTTAGTTCCTTCCTAGATATAATGGAGGTGCAGGAATTGTGTAAATACACCCCTTCCAAATGGAAGAAATTGGCCAAAAAAAAGGGGCTACAGACCCCATGAAAGTCTGAAATCCAATAGGGCAGTCATTAAACCTTAAAGTTCCAAAATTATCTCCTTTGACTCCGTGTCTTACATTCAGGGCATGCTGATGCAAGAAGTGGGCTCCTACAGCCTTGGGCAGCTATGCCTTTGTGACCTTACAGGTTACAGCCTCCCTGCCAGCTGGTTTCACGTGATGCTGTTGAGTGCCCACACCTTTTCTAGGTGCATGATGCAAGTTGTTGGTGGAGCTACCATTCTGGGGTCTGGAGGATGGTGGTCCTCTTCTCACACCTCCACTAGGCAGCGTACCAGTTGGGACTCTGTGTGGAGGCTCACACTCCACATTTCCCTTCTGCACTACCGTAGCAGAGGTTCTCCATGAGGGCCCCACCCTTGCAGCAAACTTCTGCTTGGACATCCAGGTGTTTCCATACGTCCTGTAAAATCTAGGCAGAGGTTTCCAAACCTCAGTTCTTGATTTCTGTGCACCCCCAGGCTCAACACCACATGAAAGCTGCCAAGGCTAGGGTCTTGCACCGTCTAAAGCAATGACCTTAGCAGTACCTTAACCTCTTTTCACCATGGCTGGAGCAGCAAAGATGCATTTCCAAGGCTGCACATTGAACTAGCTGGGGGACCCTGGCCCTAGTTCGGGAAACCATTTTTTCCCTACTGAACCTCTGAGTCTGTGATGGGAGGGGCTGCCATGAAAGTCTCTGACATGCCCTGGAGATATTTTCACCATTGTCTTGATGGTTTACATTTGACTCCTTGTTTCTTATGCAAATTTCTGCAGCAGGCTTGAATTTCATCACAGAAAATGGATGTTTCTTTTCTATGACATTCTCGTGCTTCAAATTTTCCAAACTTTTATTCTCTGCTTTCTCTTGAATACTTTGCTGCTTAGAAATTTCTTCCTCCATATGCACTAATTTATCTCTCTCCAGTTCAAAGTTTCACAGACCTCTAGGTCAGAGTAAAAATGCCACCAGTTTCATTGCATAGCAGGAGTGACCATTACTCTAGTTCCCAACGAGCTTCTCATTACCATCTGAGACCACCTCAGCCTGTACCTTATTGTCCATATCACTATTAGTATTTTGGTCACAGCTATTCAACAAGTCTCTAGGGAAGTTTAAAACTTTCCCACATTTTCTGGTGTTCTTCTGAGCCCTCTAAATTGTTCCAACCTCTGCCTGTTACCCAGTTCCAAAGTTACTTCCGCATTTTCTGTTATCTTAATAGTGGTACCTCACTCTACCCGTACCATTTTCCTGTATTAGTCCATTTTCCTGTATTAGTCCATTTTCATACGCTATGAAGAAATACCTGAGACTGGGAAATTTATAAATAAAAGGTGTTTAATGAACTCACAGTTCCACATGGCTGGAGAGGCCTCACAGTCTGGTGTAAGGCACAGGAGGAGCAAAGTCAGGTCTTACATGGTGTCAGGAAAGTATTAATGTACGGAGGAACTGCCCTTTATAAAACCACCACATCTTGTAAGACTTATTCACTATCATGAGAACAGCATGAGAAAGGCCACTCCCATGATTCAATTACCTCCCACTGGGTTCCTCCAAACCATGTAGGGATTATGGGAGCTACAATTCAAGATAAGATTTGGGTGGGTACACAGCCAAACTGTATCAAGGAAACAGCAACAAACTGATCTAAAATTTTGGTCAATTCAAAGAGTAATTTAATGTCTGGGCTGAATCCAGAATATCAGGTTCCTGAAAAATAGTATACAATTATTTATATTACATTATGCTGCTCTTCAAGCACTATTTTAAATATTATTTTAATATCGTTTTAAATATCAATATTTTCAATGGCATTTAAAATAAGGACTTTTTCTATGAATTGCAATAATTAGATGTTTACCCTCTTTTTAAAATTTTGTCATGAAACTAATTTCCATAGCATTATAATAAGAGTAATCTTTTCCTTCTATAAGACAAAATAATTATAATTCTCACCTGTATTGATTAAAACACCAAAATAGCTGTAATTTTGTAATTCAAGAAAACTATGGCATCTTAGAGGATTGCCTAATCATAATTTGGTTCCTTCTGATAATGTATAAGTTAAATTAAAAAAAATAGCTGGGCACAGTTTTCACAAGATTACAGTTCCTACCTACCATCTTCCTGCTAGGTTAGAGAGGTAATCGAGCTCTAATCCTGCTGCTACATTTCTTTGGGTCAAAGATGAAAGACTTGGTAAAGAAATACACTGAAATCTGGATCAAGAATTTTATTTCCCCCATTAATTTCATTCTGTCAAAATAAATGTTAGCAAATCTACATTGATGTACTGTAATAAAATGGTTACTTGATATAACTGACAAAAATATAATAGTTTATATAATAAAATGTATACTTATGAAAAAAATTTTGTCATGAAATTAAAGAAATATTTAATATCTTTTTGAATTGATAAAAGTAATAGAAATTATAAAATTCACTTTTGATTTCTTCAAGATATGTTTTACAAAGTAAAATTTCAAAGATGCATCTCATTTTTTTTTGTCCGAGACTCCAGGCTGGAGTATAGTGATGCAGTCTTGTCTCACTGCAGCCTCCACCACTCAGGTGCAAATGATTCTCATGTCTCAACCTTCCAAGTAGCTGTAATTACAGGCTTGCCTCATGCCCAGCTAATTTTTGTATTAATATTTTTAGTAGATATGGGGTTTTACCATGTTGGCCAGGCTAACCTTGAACTTCTGACCTCAAGTAATCCATCTGCCTTGGCCTCCCAAAGTTCTGCGATTACAGGCATGAGCCACTGTGCTCTGTCTCAAATATTTTATCACATTAATTTTCAAGATAAGATAAATAAGAAGTACCCACGGAAGTTAAAATGTTTCTAAAGGTTATCTTACATAGGACATGAAGGAGAGGAAGAAAAGGGGCTATCAGATTCAGGAGTTGGAGAAAATGCCTAATTGTGTTCTGCATACATACACTGTGCAGAAAACAGGTTTTGAATGTATGTGGACTGATTTATGTCTCTAAAAAAGAATCACAATTTACTTAAGCTCTTCCTAAAATGTCATTTCCATTTGCTGGACTTGCCTGTTGCATTTCAAACCACCACTGAATGCCCAGTTCATCACCTCCTGTGAGCACCCAAATGACAAGAAAGGCACACTTCTTTCAGCTAAGTTCAACACCATTTTCTTGGCATCTCTTGATTACTCACTGGGTAGCAGTCAGACCTGCTGTGAGAGTGATTCCAGCATTAAAAACTGTTGTCACCACATTTTATTAATGTTCCTCAAGATATTCAGTGATTCTATGCACTTCTGAAATTGTAAAAGTAAGCTACCTAACCAACATACTTCCCTGGGAAAAACTATCAAGTCATTTATTACCTCAACAAATTAAAAAAAAAAAAAAACTATCTTGTCCTTCACAACCTATCACTTCTTAGTTTAAGGCTAAGGTTAATATTTTTGTGGAAGGATATTCATTGTGAAATACTTTCCTCACAGGTTAAAGTACCATGATATATTTTGTTTTCATTAAGACTATTAAATCAACTAATGTTTTATTAACATCTTAACTTCACATTATGCATACTCTTTTGGCATAATTGTTAAAATCAAAATACTTAGTATAGTATATAAAATGCTTAAATATTTAGAAAATTCTTTCTTTAATTTTTTGATGGGCTGTGTATTTATTTAAAATAACATATCATTATATCTATCTATCTATGAATCTGTCATCTATCTATCTCTGTCTTCCATCTATCTAATTTGCCCATTTTTCCCTGGTCCTGAAATGCTATGCTGAATGTTAATTAATACATGGCATCATCCCTAAATCCTAGTCAGCCTAGTTGTAACATACTTTTTCAACATTGATGGGTGTATGTGTAGGTGTGTGTGTTTTAATTTTGACAAGTATCATATGCTACCACAGTCTCAATTTCCCAAACAGAGAAAAATTTGAAATGTAAACAAATGTGGAAAGAAAAATACCAGCTAGATAAAATTGCCAAACACTGGCCATATTTGTCCTCTCTCTCGTCTCCTTCTCTCTCTCTCCCCCGCCCCACACACACAATGTATAATCTGAAAGTATACCTGCTTCACATCAGCATTCATCTTGGGAAGAATGAGGACAATTATCATCCTTTAACAATATAGTTGCCTGAAGCAATTGTTAATATTACACACAGAGTTGGAAAATGCAGGATCCCTTTTTAACATCCATTCTATATTTATTAGATAGTAGTTTTCTTAAAAAAGCTCTTTCCTTTTTTCCTATTTAATCACTACTTTTGTACAGCACTGTGTATGGCCTTGGATGTTTAATTACTTAAAGCATAACAATCAATAGCAGTGCGTTTATCAATCTTAAAAATCTCTAAATAATTTTAACGTCATATGGTACACATACATATTTACCCAACTGTTAAAGGAGTCTATGTTATTTACATTTTTAAAATCCAGAGCAGCATTCAATCCACTTCAAACTTTGCAATTGATTGTTATGTCTGTTTAATCTCTTAATCTCTTTTAGACTAGAAGAGGCCCTTGTTCATGACACTGAGTTTTTGAAGACCTATAAAGAGTGCGTTTCCTTATGGACTATTTTCTACTCTGAATTTGTCTGTTTGATTCCACATGTTTTGTTCAATTCTCTATCACTGCATTTCCTACGAACAGGAAAAATGTCTGCAAGCTTGATTGCATTTCTGTTAAAGAGTTGGGGATTTTAGGAGTCATTTTGTGTATGATCTATTGCATACTGTTGGGGGCTATATCATCTGATGTTCCACTATTAATGATGCTTAGTTTGATCAATTTGCTAAGGTGCCATTGGCCAGATCTCTTTCATATCTGTGTTCTCAGTTGTTCTTGTTCTTCTTTACTTCAACTGCTCTCTGATGCGTTTGTACAGATACGGTTTTTTGTGTTTTACTTGGCTTTCTTCTTGTTCTTATTAGGACGTTGAGGTTGCCACAAGCTATTCTTCTCATTCAGATCAGAGGTCTTCTCTTTTAAGATATGTCCTTTATCGTGATCACTTCTGTGATTTCTGGTATAACTAGATATCTCATTTTCATTTTCTATTCTTCCTTTCCTGAAGTTTTGATCAGACATTTCTCTCAGAATTTTTGCCTCCTTATTATGGGGACTGGTAGATATAAAAATGTGCGTCACGGCCACCACATTGCACATTTTCTGTTCCCTTCCTACATCTCAACTCTCATCTTGTATCATCTTTTCCTTGTTTTTTAGATTCTGGCCTGAGACTCATTTATTCTCATGTACTGTGTTGTCATTATCAAAAAAACTTATCTAAAATTATTCTTTCTGGTAGGAATGTATTTCTCTCTCTTTCTCTCCCCACCTTTCATTTCTACACATAGGACATATATATAGCCAATATAATACTCTTTGTAATTTGAAGAGTAATTAAAAGTGCTTACTCAGGACCCATGCCTTAATTTCAAATAGGGAATGCTGAGCATTCTGCAGGACACCTATAAACTTCCAGAACAACCAGCAAGCTAAACGTTATACTAAACATATCCTTCTTCTATTTTAATTTTCATAATGCTATGCATATTGTATGTATGTATACATGTTTAGAATACATAACTGAAATTGTTCTGTTGTATGTATTTTTCTGCAACTTGTCTTTTCACTGAATATTTCATTTTTAACATTGTGATTTTATTGGTGCAAATGATTTTCATTGTTGTGTATTGCTCCAGTTTATAAATCTATTACTGTACAATTATGTATTTTCTTGTCAATGAAATTTTGATTTCCTGACAGTTTGTCTTTTTTCTTTTTAAATGTACATAGCTTGAAGGGTGCATGAACTTGTTTCTGCAGGGCATATTTTTATGTATCCAATTATTGGTTCATAGAGTGCAAAGATCTTCCACTTTGTTAGATAATACAAAGATTTAAATATTTATAGTATTTATATTCATTAAAGCAGACTGTGATTATTTCTGTTTGTCTACGTACTTAGGAATATGTGGTAAGGTCTGACATTAATTTTTGAAAGTCTAGTGATCTTAAAATCATATTTTATATATGACGAACCAAGGTTCTAAATTTCCAAGTAGTCTAATCTATATATCTTTTCTTTATGGGATGTATTTGTATATATTTTTAAAATAAATCCTCCATATTCTGAAGTTTTATATATATATATTTCTAAAATTATTTAAAGTTTTTCTTTTTACATTGATGCCTTTAATCTTTCTGTAATTGATTTTTGGCCATGATAAAAAGCACAGAACCAATTTATTTACTTCTTTTTAACTTGTAATTATGCAGTTGTGCCACTACCATTTATTAAATAGTCTATCTTCTCACCCACTACTCTGTACTTCATTCTATATTCTACATTACTTTCCCATATATGTCTGGGTGCTCTGTTCTGTGTTATTGATATATTTGACTGCACACAAACACACACATACATACAATTTAATTATTATAAATAATTAATATTGGTTTACTAAAAGTCTGATACTTAGGAGGCTAAAGTCCAACTGACTAGGACTTTTTCGTTTTCAGAATTTTCATAACTCTTCTTAGACTTTTGTTTCTTCAAAGAAATTTCAGGAAAAAAGTCTCACAAACTTCTCTGGTAAAAGAGACCTGTAGGACTGTGATTGAGATTTCATTGACTCTATAGTTCATTTGTGGTGAACTGACGTATGTACATTATTTAATTTATTTAACCATGATTATTATGTGTTTTTTACTTGGAACTTCAACTAGGTGAACATGTACTCTAACTTTAAATTCTCTCTTCTCTTTTTCTTAAAATTCATCTTATATTTCTTAGTTGTTCATTTCTCTGTGCTGCAAAGTAAATAATTTTAACATCTTTCTTCTGCCTTAATGTTCATCTCTTTGTCTGTGTCTAAATATCTGTTCAATACCCCTAGTATAATTCTAATTTTTTGATTTTATTTTCTAGAACTCTTATTTCTTTCATATTTTACAATTTGAAAATAGCAAATCAATTTGGGATTTTTAAATTATCTTTAGTCATTTGTATTAAATATGGTTACTTGCTTTTTATCTGTGGTCCCATTTGCTAAGTTATGCTTTACATGTAGATTCTATGATTTCTTTTGTATTTTATGTTTCTGTAACTTCTATGGAAATTATTAAAGATATCAATGAAAGTTTCTTTCTCTTTGAATTCCTGCATTACAGCCAGTTTGGACAAATAAAGGCTTCCTTTCCTCATATTAACTTTTTAAAAAATATTAATTGGGTCAAGATGGTGGACTACAAGAAGCTCAAATGTACTGCTGTCATAGAGAGGAAACAAAGGGTTAGTGAACACTGGGGACTAAGAGTAGGGGGAGGTTGGAAGGTGGTGGAAGGATGAAAGACTGTATATTGGGTACAGTGTACACTGCTTGGGTGACAAGTGCACTAAAATCTCAGATTTCACCACTAAAGAACTCACCCCTCTAACCAAATCCATCTGTATCTCAAATACTATTGAAGTAAGAAATTTTAAAATATTTTATAAGGTAAAATTTATATTAAAAAGGCATAGAATGGCACTCTGGATAAAAAGACAAGACTGAACGATCTGCTGTATTCAAGAGACACATTTCACATGTAATGACACCCATAGCCTCAAAGTAAAGAGGTGAAGAATGATCTATCAAGCAAATATAAAACAAAAAAGAATAGTAATCACTATTTCCATATCAGATAAAACAAATTTTTAAACCAGAAAGAATTAGAAAGGACAAACAAGGGTAATACATAATGATAAAAGCTTCAATTAAACCAGAAGATTTAACTGTCCTAAACACGTAAAACCCAACATAGAAGATCCAGATTCATAAAACAAGTTCTTCTTAACTTATGAAAAGACTTAGACACTGAACAATAATAGTGGGGGACTTTACTACCCCACTATTTGATCATCTAGGCAGAAGACTAACAAAGCAATTCTGAACTTAAATGTGGCACGTGACCAATTGGACTTAATAGACATCTACAGAGTACTTCATCCAACAAGACAGAAAATATATATTTTTATATTCATACATGGGTCATATTCTAAGACTGGCCATATACTTGGCCATAAATGAAATCTCAATTAATTAAAAAACATTGAAATCATACCAAGTGTAATAAAAATAAAAATCAATATCCAGATCTCTCAAAACTATACAAAACATGGAATTTAACAACTTGCTTTTGAATAACCTTTTGATGAACAATAACATTAAGACAGAAATAAAAAAATCCTTTTAAATTAATGAAAATAGACTTATTCAATTAGGCTTTATTTCTAGGATGCAAGGCTGATTCATCCTATATCGAAGTCAATAAATATGATTCACCACATAACAGAATAAAAAACTAAAGCCATATGATTATCTCAAGAGACATAGGAAAGCCTTCTATAAAATCCAAAATCCCTGTATAATAAAAACCTTCAACAGATTGGACATTGAAGGAACACAGCTCAAAGTAAAGATAGCCATCCATGACAAACTCACAGCCAACATTAGACTGAGCAGACAAATATTAGAAGCATTACCCTTAAGAACTGGAAATAGGATGCCCACTCTTACTCTCTTACCATTCCTATTCAACAGAGTACCGGAAGTCCTAGCTGGGGCAATTATAAAAAAGAAAAAGAAATTCTGGATATTAGCCCTTTGTCAGATGGGTAGCTTGCAAAAATTTTTCCCATTCTGTTGGTTCCCAGTTCACTCCGATTGTTTCTTTTGCTGTGCAGAAGCTCTGAAGTTTAATTAGATCCCATTTGTCTATTTTGGCTTTTGTTGCCATTGCTTTTGGTGTTTTAGTCATAAAGTTCTTGCCTATGCCTATGTCCTGAATGCTATTGCCCATGTATTCTTCTAGAGTTTTTATGGTGTTAGGTCTTATGTTTAAATCTTTAATTCATCCAGAATTAATTTTTGTATAGTGTGTAAGGAATGGGTCAAGTTTCAGCTTTCTGCACATGGTTAGCCAGTTTTCCCAACACCATTTATTAAACAGGGAATCCTTTCCCCATTGCTCATTTTTGTCAGGCTTGTCAAAGATCAGACAGTTGTAGGTGTGTGGTGTTACTTCCGAGGACTCTGTTCTGTTCCATTGATCTATAGCTCTGTTTTGGTACCAGTACCATACTGTTTCGATTACTGTAGCCTTATAATATAGTTTGAAGTCAGGTAGTGTGATGCCTCCAACTTTGTGGATTTGGTTAGGATTGTCTTCACTATGCAGGCTTTTTGTTGGTTCCATATGAAGTTTAAGGTGGTTTTTTCTAGTTCTGTGAAGAAGGTCAATGGTAGCTTGATGGGGATAGCATTGAATCTATAACTTACTTTGGGCAGTATGGCCATTTTCACAAAAACAAATTTACAAGAAAAAAACAAACAATCCCATCAAAAAGTGGGTGAAGGATCTGAACAGGAACTTTTCAAAAGAAGAATTTATGCAGCCAACAAACATATGAAAAAACACTCATCACTGGACATCAGAGAAATGCAAATCAAAACCACATTGAGATACCATCTCACGCCAGTTAGAATAGCAATCATTAAAAAATCAGTAGACAACAGATGCTGGAGAGGATATGGAAAAATAGGAATGTTTCTACACTGTTGGTGGTAGTGTAACATAGTGCAACCATTGTGGAAGACAGTGTGGCGATTCCTTAAGGATATAGAACAAGAAATACTATTTGACCTAGCAATCCCATTATTGGGTATATACCCAAATGATTATAAATCATTCTATTATAAAGACACATGCACACGTATGTTCATTGTGGCACAGTTTACAATAGCTAAGACTTGGAACCAACGAAAATGCCCATCAAGATTAGGCTGGATAAAGGAAGTGTGGCACATATACATCATGGAATACTATGCAGCCATAAAAAAGAATGAGTTCATGTCCTTTGCAGGGACAGGGATGAATCTGGAAACCATCATTGTCAGCAAACTGACATGAGAACAGAAAACCAAACACTGCATGGTTTCACTCACAAGTGTGTGTTGAACAATGAGAACACATGGACACAGGGAGGGGAATATCACATACTGGGGCATGTTGGCGGGGAGTGGGGAGCTTGGGGAGTGAGAGCAGTGGGTGGAGAGGTTGGGGAGGGGTAACATTAGGAGAAATACCTCATGTAGATGATGGGGCAATGGATGCAGCAAGCCACCATGGCATATGTATACCTATGTAAAAATCCTGCAAGATCAGCACATGTGCCCCAGAACTTAAACTATAATTTAAAAAAAGAAAAGAAAGAAAAAAGGCATTCAAATAGAAAGAGAAGAAGTCAAACTAACTCTCTTTGCCAATAATTTTATTTTATACCTAGAAAACCTTAAGGACTGTACCAAAAGTTTCCTGGAGCAGATAAATGAATTCAGTAAAATTTTTGTAAACAAAATTCATGTGCAAAAATCAGTAGCATTTCTATGCATCAATAATGTTCCAGCTGAGAATAAAGTCAATAATACAATCTCATTTACAGTAGCTCCCCAAAAATACAATGCCTAGGAATCCATCTAACCAAGTCTGTGAAAGACCACTACAAGGAGATGACAAAACACTGCTGGAAGAAATTACAGGTGACACGGACAAATAAAAAAATATTCCATGCTCATGGATTTGAAGAATCAATATATTTAAAACGATCATACTACCCAAAACAATTTACAGATTCAGTTCTATTCCCATCAAAACACCAATGTTATGTTTCATAGGACTAGTAAAATCTATTCTAAAATTCACTTGGAACCAGAAAAAAGTCTGAGGAGCCCAAATAATTTTAATCAAAAAGAACAAACCTGGAAGTATCACATTGCCTGACTTCAATAAGACTACAGTAATGAAAACAGCATGATACTAGCACAAAACACAGACAAATAGACTAGTGTAACAGAAGAGACAACCCAGAAATAAACCTACATACATACAACCATCTGATCTTTGACAAATTGACAAAAATAAGTCACAGTGAAGGAACTCCGTAGTTAATAAATGTTGTTGTAATAACTGTCTAGTCATATTTAGAAGAATAAACTTGAATCCCTTTCTCTCACATTATGCAAAAATGAATGCAACATGGGTTTAATATTTAAATGTAAGACCTCAAATTATACAAATCCTAGAAGAAAATCTAGGAAATACCCTTCTCAAGATTGGTTTTTGCTTTAAATTTCATATGAAACCAAAAAGGGGCTGTATAGTCAAGGCAACATTAAGCAAGAAGAAAAAGCTGGAGGCATCACATAAGCTGACTTCAAACTATGCTATAAGGCTACAGTAAGCAAAACAGCATGTTACTGGTATCAAAACAGACATATAACCAACAGAATAGAAAAGAGGCCTCAGAAATAACACCACACATTTACAACCACCTGATCTTCAACAAACCTGACAAAAACAAGCAAAGAAAATGGATTCCCTATTTAATAAATTGTGTTGAGAAAACTGGCTAGCCATATGCAGAAAACAGAAGCTAGATCTCTCCCTTACACCTTATACAAAAATTAACTCAAGATAGATTAAAGACTTAGATGTAAAACCTAAAATCATAAAACAAATATCCTAGAAGAAAACCTAGGCAACACCATTTAGGACACAGGCATGGTCAAAGACTTCATGGCTAAAACACCAAAAGCAATTGCAACAAAAGCCAAAATTGACAAATGTGATTTAATTAAACCAAGGAGTTTCTGCTCAGCAAAAGAAACTATCATTAGAGTAAACAGGCAATCTAAGCATGGGAGAAAATTTTCTCAATCTATGCATCTGATAAAGGTATAATATCTAGAATCTACAAGGAACTTAATCAGATTTACAAAAAAAAAGTGACCTAATCAAAAAGTGGGCAAAGGATATGAACAGACACTTCCCAAAAGTTCATCATCACTGGTCCTTAGAGAAATGCAAATCAAAACTACAATGAGATACCATCTCATGCCAGTTAGAATGGTGATCATTAAAAAGTCAGGAAGCAACAGATGCTGGCAAGAATGTTGAGAAACACGAAAGCTTTTACACTGTTGGTAAGAGTGTAAATTAGTTAAACCATTCACAATGGTTTAACTAATTTAACTAATGTGTAGTGAATCCTCAAGGACCTAGAAGCAAACATACCATTTGACCCAGCAATTCCATTACACAGCATATATCCAAAGGATTATAAATCATTCTACTATAAAGACAAATGCACACATATGTTTATTGCAGCATTATTTACAATAGCAAAGACTTGGAACCAACAGAAATTCCCATTGATGAGAGACTGGATAAAGAAAATGTGGCACATTTACACCATGGAATACTTTGCAGCCATAAAAAAGGATGAGTTTATGTTCTTTGCAGGGACATGGATAAAGCTGGAAACCATCATCCTCAGCAAACTAACAGAGGAACAGAAAAGCAAACACCACATGTTCTCAATCATAAGTAGGAGTTGAACAATGGGAACACATGGACACAGGGAGGGGAACATCACACACCAGTTCCTGTCAAGAAGTGGGGAGTAAGCGGAGGGAGCGCATTAGAACAAACATCTAATGTGTTGGGGCTTAAAAGCTAGATAACGGTTTGATAGGTGCAGCAAACCATCATGGCACATGTATACCTATGTAAAAAACCTGCACATTCAGCACATGTATCCCAGAACTTAAGGTAAAATAAAATTATATAAAAAGATTAGCTTTTGCAAGTAATTTAGGATAAATTCCCAAAAACTACTGCAACAAATACAGAAATTGACAAGTGGGACCTAATTATAGTAAAGAGCTTCTGCACAGCAAAATAAATTACCAACAGAGTAAACAGACAACTATATGATGAGACAAAATATTTGCAAAGTATGCATCTAACAAAAGTCAAGTACATAGAATCTACAAGGAACTTAAACAAATCAACAAGCCAAAGAAAAACAAACAATCCAATTAAAAATGGGTGAAAAGGATAAACAGACACTTCTCAAAAGAAAACATACACATGTCCAACAAACATATGAAAAAATCCTGAACATTACTGGTCATCAGAGAAACGCAAATCAAAACCACAATTAGATATTATCTCACACCAGCCAGAATGGCAATGAATTAAAAAGTCAATAAACAACAGATGTTGACAAGCTACAGAGAAAAGGGACTACTTATACACTATAGGTGGGAATGCAAACTAGTGCAGACTTTTTGGAAAGCAGTTTGTGGAGATTTCTCAAAGTACTTAAAATAGAACTACTGTCTGACCCAGCAATCCCAATACTGGGAATATAACTAAAGAAACATAATTCATTCTATCAAAAAGATACATGCATGTTTATATTCATTGCAGTGTCACTCACACTAACAAAGGCACAGACTGAAGTTTGGTTCCCATCAACAGTGGATTGGATTTTTAAAATGTGGTACATATAACCCATGGAATACTATGTATCCATTAAAAAAATCATACAATTGCAGTAACATGGATGGAGCTGGAGGCCATTATCCTAAGAAAACTAACACAGGAACAGAAAACCAAATACTACATGCTGTCACTTATAAATGGTAGCTAATCATTGAATACACATGATCATAAAGATGAGAACAATGAACACTGGGGATCTCTAGGCAAGGGAGAGAGAGAGAGGCATGTTGGCAGAATGCTTACATGTTGGGTATATGCTTATGGCCTGAGTGACCGAATCATTGAGCTCCCCAAGCCTCAGTTTAACACAATTTATTCATGTAACAAATCTGAATGTATATCCTTTAATCTATAATAAAATTTGAAACTAAAAAATTACACATTTATTTATAAGAATATTGTGATTATATTTTGATATTAGTTCTTGCTTCTAGGTAGCAGGATTATAACTGATAAATTTAAAAAATATTTTTTCCAAAGTTGCACAATACCAAGCACATAATAAGAGTTTTATAAATAGATATGACAAAAAGTAATTTCATTTAAATCAGAGTTTTCTCACACATACTCATTATCAATAAGTTATGACAATACTACCTGCTAGAAGAATGTTTGCTTTCTAAATCAGTTAGGTATATCAAAGACATTGTGTTATATTTTTACTGATGGACTGATTTGAATTTCTATTTTCACAATTTCTGAAAGAATATATAGAAATAGTTTTTCACTGTATTAATTAACTGTAAATATATATACTTTGGATAATTTGGAACAGGAAAAGAAATTGGATTACCTTTAGTTAATAGAAAACTGTTACTATTAACTATCCTGAAGCATATAAAATGCAAGTTGGTTGACTGATATTCAAAATAGCATAAATTAATTCCTGTTCCTGTTTTTCAGGCCATCTAACTTAAAGACTCTGTTTAGTGTACAATAAAGGTTTAATGTAAGTAAGAAAAAAATACCACAGGTAATAAGTTGATTGGTGCAGAAGACTGTAAATATTTCAGAGACAAACAATTTCAGGTAGATAAGTAGGCTCCACAGAACAAAACATCAGAATATTCTCTGAATAAAGCATGATCATTTTCTCAGAGACTCAAAAATAATTTTATCATCAGTAAGTACTTATTATGGCATTCTGGCTCTTTCTTAAAGGGCAAAATTAAGCATGGCCAACCTTGACTTATATACCGTCTTAGCTAGTGATACATAACTGCCCATGAGCTATTTCCCTGTCTCACTAGGAGGTTTTTCTGGAATGGGTCTTGCAGTAAAAAAAAATCCTTAGAAGTCTTAGATTCATATGAGCTCAGAAATGAAAGTGCTTTTCTGTGTTGGTAGGGAAGCAGTTTTCCTCAGTTTTCAGAATCTGAGGAAAGATACCTACATAAAGCCTATTTAACACGAGTGAGTCTTCACACTCCAACACAACTTTTTCTACAATGCTTCACCTCCTAAATTTGCCTCAAATTCCACTAAATATGGAATGATTTATCTTTAAATGATACAGAATTTTCTCAAATAGTATAGAAGACATTAAAATCTTTGTGTGAAAAAGATCACATGATGAAATAAAGGTAGACACAGTTTTGGGGTGTGACTAGACAACATAAACTAAAATCAAATTTGACACAATCTTCAGTCATATCTAAATCAATGGCAATCAACTCAATGTAAGATTTGTTTCATGATAAATTGATTAATAACTTATATGTTCAAATTAAAATGTAAATATTTGTGCTATAAAATCAAATATGATAATTATATCAATATATTTAAAAATGTTTTGCTTATTGTTTTATTTATTGTTAATTAATTTTTGTTTTTGAAATGGAGTCTCGCCTCTGTCACCCAGGTTGGAGTGCAGTGGCATGCTCTCGGCTCAATGCAACCTCCACCTCCTGGGTTCAAGCAATTCTCCAGACTTGGCCTCCAGAGTAGCTGGGATTACAGGCCTGCACCACCATGCCCTGCTAATTTTTATATTTTTAGTAGAGATGGGGTTTCACCATGTTAGCCAGGATGGTCTCAAACTCCTGGCCTCAAGTCATCTGCTTGCCTTAGCCTCCCAAAGTACAGGTGTGAGACACCATGCCTGGCCTGGGTTTTTGTTTTAACATTATGAGAAAGAATGCATATTTTATGACTTTAATCATAAAGCAATCAAGTCCTTAAAAATTAAATCTAAATTTTTAATTGAAAGAGGGAAAATAAGGTACAAAGCTCTAAAAGTTGTTCTATTGTTGCTTTTATTGTTACAAACATAAGTAATATTTAAGTTTCCAGATTTGATCGTTTTTCTCTGGCTAGATTTTCAAATGATTAGATGAAGACAAACAAATCAAATACATAAATAACTAGGAAAAAAGTGGAAGTACATTTCTTCAAAAAATTAAGTGACAAATTTTTACATACAGTGACTTAAAAAATAAATAATATATATGTAATAGATACATAGTATCTTGACAGACACAATCATTAACTGTGTGTGTGTATATATATAAGCATATGAATGTGTGTGTGTGTATATATATAGCTAGTGTGTATATAGCTGGCTTATACAAACACACACATATAGATGCACATATGTGTGTTACATACACACATAGTGATTATACTTGTCAAAATACAATATATCATGTATGTAACATATATACACACTAGTTTTGTATGTGTGTGTATATATATATAGCCAGTGATTCTGTGTATACATGTATATACACATGTAGCTAGTGTGTGTTTATGTATAATATATAAATATATATAATATCCTGACAGAAACAATATATCTTTCAGTATACAGACATAGTAGTTTATATGTATATATACATAGCTAGTGTAAATATACTGTTTCTTGACAGATACAATCACTAGCTATCTGTATAAAGATATGTGTATACAGCTGGAGACTGTATGTGTCAAGGTGTATGATATGAATCCTCACATCATTAGTTGGCAGAGAAATACCGTTAAGAAGCAGGCTTTTGATCATGTAACACCATTGGAAAATAACTCGAATTCATAAAATATAAAGAATATTACCTCTTAAGAAGTATTTAACAATGTGAAAACCTGAGAACAGACAAGGAACATTTGTTAAAAATTTACTTTAGGCCTATTTACTGACAAGTAAATCACGATTCACCCTGAGCCTGAAACATGACAGTAGCTTTGGCTTTGGCTATTAATAACCTACTGCATGACCTCTGTACCTCTTCAGAGGTCATGCGGTAGGTTATTAATAGCTGAATTTGTGATTTTAGAATAACTTATTAATAGCTGAATTTGTGTTTTTAGAATAACTTATTCTTCAGTACCTTGATCATGCATTAATGACATTATTGATCATGTATTAATGACATGTATTAATGACATTAATACATGATCAATGTACTGATGAATAAGTTATTCTAAAAATACAAAACAAAAAGAAAACTAGGTTAAATTTTTTTTTATTTTTATATATGATTTTTAAATAGTTCATTTGCAAATTTATCAATCCTTAAAGAAAATGGAGATGGAAATTAAGGTGACCTCCTGGGGGCTCACTATGGAAAGCGCATGCTGTTTTTTTATGTAATAATTAGGATTAACCCACATATGTCTTAAGAAACAACCTAAGGACAGAATGACAAAAAATTAAAAGATACAAGGTAGATTTATAAGTGAAATTAGAAAGATTCATGATGTTTACTTTAGAGAGAAGACAACTAGTAGATATAGTGAAGCAAATAATTTTAAACTACTATAAAGGCAATTACAAAAGGCATTGCTTTTAAAAGCACCATTAACTTTTTTCTTTAAATTGAGTCCTTGCTTAGTAATTACTACTCCTGTGAAAAGGAATGTAAGAATTTACGGAATTCAGTAAATAAATTCAATTTACTACATTTGAATTTTTTTAAATAATTTTCTCACCTCTGCAAAATCAACCTAATTGACTTTGACATGTGGAAAATGTGCTTCGACATATAAAAATTAAAATATAATAGAGAAGAATCCTCTTGCCTACTCCTACTTATCCTGTCTTATAAAGAAATTATAAAGCAATGAATTTAAAATGGGTCAGATGAAAACCATTTAAACTGTAATACATACAATCAATTCAAGTAAGTTAGTGCTACAGGCTTATTGAGACAAATTCTTTATCAGGATATAAGGCACTAATAAGAATGGAGTGTACCGTTACTGTGGATAATGCCTTGAAGACAATGTAATTTTACTTTATAACATTATTATCCCAGTGCCTACTGGGCACACACCACTGCTGTTAAAAAAAAAAAAAAGGCAAGAAAAGAGAAGTCTACATATGGGTACAACTTCCAAGAATTTACAATCTAGGGACATGGAAATAATTTCTTTAAAATTAGAAATATATTCTCGTATGAATTAGGCTTCTAAAATATATCAGTCTTCTTGAGGTTTTCCTTTGCAATATAAGACAACGGTTTTGGAGAGGACTTTCCAGTCTGATTATGTAGCTTTCCCCCCAAGCATGGCTAATAAAAATGCAAAATTTGGATACATTGTCTGTTACGTTCCTTAATGTCATGAAATAAAATTGTATTGAGGCTCTTATGCAAAGTCATATACAGAAAAGCATTATTCAACAGTTTCCTAAAGCTGACGAGAATTTTGAACAATTCATGACAAGTTTAAGAAATCAAGTTCTATAAAACAGTAAGGATGAGGTTATATAACAATGCAGTGTCATATGATTTGAGAGTGTTTATTCTTTATAGAAGTGTAAATTAATTCTTAGTAATTTGAAAACATAGTCTGTTCTGGATGTGTAAGATATATGATGCTTTCTAGCATGGAAATAATGTCTGTGTGAATTAGTTAGATAGCATTTCTCTGATAAGAAATATAATCTTCTAGACCTCAGAATACTTCCATTTGTTCAGAGTGAAACTTAGTAGGAGTAGCATTTCCCTCTATGCCTCAATTCAAAAGGTTAACTTTTGTCTAAACCTATGAAATGTGGTATACTAGTTCTAAATATTTATTGAGCACTATAATGAAACTGGTACTTTTCAGATCTTGGGGTGTATTTGTAAACAAAATGAGTAAAGATTCTTTCCTTTAGAAGTAATATTCTAGCAGTGAGAAACAGATCAATTAAAATATGCCTAAAATAAATATGTTTTACAATTTGCTGGTCTGTGATATGTGCTATGGAATAAGGACCAAGAAGCGCGGGGTAAGGAGGATCAGTAACACCAAGGGAGAGAAGGAGGAGCTCCTGGTAGTACGTAGGATGCTTAGAGTGAGCTCATGCAGAAAGTATCAACTGACCAAACAAATAGAAACGAAGGTGAGGCTGTCTAGGGAGAGGTTGTTCCAGGCAGAGAAGCAAGCCAGTATAACCCATCTAAAAAGGAGAATAGTCTGTGTTTGAGGAACAACCAGAATACCAGTGTGGGTGAGGTCAGTGTGAGCGAGGGGTCATGAGAAGGAGGAGGTGAGGTGAGAGGTGTTTCAGAGGCCAGACCCTGTTGGACTTTACAGGCCATGGTGAGGACTTTGGTTCTACTCTGAATTAAAGGGGATACATAGAAGACTTTGAAACAGAGGAGTGACCTAATCTGAGTTACAATTTAGAAGGTGATATGGTTTGGGTGTGTTCCTACTCAAATTTCATCTTGAACTGTACTTCTCATAATATCCACTTGATGTGGGAGGGACCCTGTGGGAGGTAATCGAATCATGGGGGCAGTTATGCCATGCTGCTGATTGCCAGGTAGTGAGTGACTTCTCACGAGATCTGATGGTTTTATAAGAAGGTTTTCCTCCTTTTCCCCAGCACTTCTTACTGTCACCACATGAAGAAGAACGTGATTGATTTCCCTTCTACCATGATTGTAAGTTTTCTGAGGCCTCCCCAACCATGCTGAACTGTGGGTCACTTAAAGCTCTTTTCTGTATAAGTTACCCAGTCTTGGTATGCCTTTATTAGCAGCATGAGAATGGACTAATACAGGAAGCTCACTTGGTTCTCTGTGAGAAATAGATTGCAGGGACAAGCAGAGTAGTAGTGAGAAGGTGATGTTGTAACCTGGGCAATTTATGATGGTGGCTCTTGTGAAGAGGGGTGCAAATCACATGGTTAGGATTGCTTCAATTCTGTATTTTGAAGATTGAATAATTTTTGATGTTTTTCTTTGATTGGTTGGGGGTATCACAAGAGAGAAAAGGATTAAGGATGTTTCTAATGTTTTAGGTGAACAAATTTAATTACTTAATTATTTTAATTGCCTCATCTGAATTGTAGAAGCCTGTGGTAAAAAATCCAAGGAAGGCCAGGCATCAGTTGGGGTCACGTGGAATTAGAGATATTTCTCTCAAAATGCAAAGCAGTGGGTTGCATATATGAGCTTGCAGAGAACTAGACACTTAGGCAGGATGTATAATTTTGAGAGACATCAGCACAGAGATGATTCATAAAGCCATGGAACTGGATGAGAAATAGAATAATGCATAGAAGATAAAGGAGATAAGACTTAACAGTGGGGCACTGCAGTATTAAGAAGTCAATTATAAGAGAAGAAACCATTAAATAAACTGAAGGAGAGTGACCCAAGTGAAGTAGAAATAAAACCAGTAACGTGTTGTGTCCTGAAAGCCCAGTGAAGACAGTTTCTTAAAGGAGAAGAAGTGGTCAACTGTGCCAATTTCTGTCTTTAGGCCAAATAAATCAGGACTGAGGACTGGCCATTGGTTTTAGCAACATTAAGATCATTGATGATATTGTTAAAAGCAGGATTTTTTTTTAATGGAGTGGTGGGTTTAAAGAGACTGGAGGGGGTAATTAGAAACAGATAATATTAAAAACTTTTTCAAAAATATTTTCAGCAAGTGAACAGAGAACAGAGTTGTAGATGGCAAGGAAGTGGGATAAAGGAAAGGTTTTATGTTTTTGTCTGTTTATAAAGGAGAAAATAAAATTAATAATTTATACTAATGGAGATGATCTCATAGAAGGCAAGATTTGATGCTGTAGAAGAGAGAACTGAGAATTGCTTGGAGCTATGTATGTGAGAAAAGATTCAAATTTAGCAAGCAGTGGATGAGTGGTCATTAGAAAATAACAGAAATATCTCCTCAACGGATGGATGTGTGCAGGGAATATGTAGTGTCAGGTGTCGGTAGGTAGGTACAATGGTATGGAATGGAAGTTAGGGAGTTTCTCCTTTAACTACTTTGATTTTCTCAGTTAAAGACATCAACATTTTCAGCTGAAGGAAGAGGGTGGGAAGATGTTGAGATTGAAGAAGAGGTGAGGTTATTTGAACAGCTATGAAGAAGGAGAATGAATAAACTTGAAACAGTTAGTGTAATTTCAGATAGCATTATAAGGCCATGTAGGTCCATGATCATGATTTTCTCACCATCAAGGGGATAGGAAACAATGAAAGAATGGGATAATTTAATAATTAGATGTTTTGTTGGGTAAAAGGATTGTTAGGAGCAAGATATAATCAGAAGTTAGCTGAAAATATAGGTGGTTGGAAAGCAATTAGAGATGCTTTGCAGTTTGTATTATAGATAGCAGCAATTTTCTTGACACAATCCTGAAGTGTGAGGCGAAAGGCAAGATTTACAGAGGAGAAGGGTACAAAGAGTGGGAGCTCGAGGGTGCAGGAAATCCCATCTACACATACATTAAAATCACTAAGACTTAAGGCAGAAGTAATTTTTGATAAAATTATATTAGCCTGGAGCTAAAATGTTCAGAAATATAACAATATGACCCAAGGATTAATGGTTGAAAACAGTAATGTAACTAGTTGGTGATATAGTAATAATAATAATAATAATAATAATATTTTAAACTAAGAAGAATGAATATTCTAAAAGTTGTCATGAGAAGCTAGGAATCCGCTAAGTCGCCTCATTGCCCAGAGAGACATAAGATGATTCAGAAGAAAATCAGTCACCCTGAAAAGTCTTCAGGGGAAGCAGCATCCTCAGAGCAAATCTAGGTTAAGGAGACATTCGGGGGGTAGTATTAGGATGTAGAGGTGTTGCTAACAATGGTCCCCAAGTTTCAGAGCATATAGAAATTTTAGAGGTTGGAGAGAAATAGAAAAAAATGGAGAATAAAGGTATGAAGAGACCTGAAGAGGCTTACAGCTCAAATAATTAAAGATCTGGAAGTCTGAGGTGCCTTGATGACTGCCCTGAACTGGCATAAAAAGTCATCATGAATTCAAGACAGTGGTGGGGCAGCTATAGGTCTTACAGGGCAGGAATTGGTGAGTGTCTGATGATGGTGCTAAATTGGTTGTCTCATAATGATGAAGGTAGATTGTCCCATGTGATGGTAGAGATGGAGATCCCTTGATGATGAAAGCAGTTGGTCCCATTATGGCTGAGGTAGTGGGTCCCATGATGACGAAGGTAGTTAGTCTTATGATGATGAAGGTAGATGGTTCCGGGATGATGGAGGTCGAGGGTCTCATGGTTATGGAGATAGGTTATCCAAAGATAATGGAAGTAGTTGGTCCCATGATGTTGAAGGTAGGCTCATGATAATAGAGGTAGATGGTCCCAGAGTGGAGGAGGTAGTTGGTCTCATGATAGTGAAGGTACATGGTTCCATGATAATTGAGGTAGATGGTTCTGTGATAATGGAGGTGGATGGTCCCATGAGAACAGAGATGGATGGTCCTATGATAATGCAGGTGGATGGTCCCATGATAATGGATGTATATGGTTGCCAAAAAGCATAGTCTTAGTCCTAGTGTGGATTCACTTTCTGATCTCTTTAGGAAAGAAACATTATCCTTCTGAATAAGTGTTGTTCAAATTGATTCTTGCAGATAAACTAGGAAATTTTAGATAGTTGAGTAACACCAAATATTGAAGTCCCCCATTCATCATAGCTGATAGGAATAAATGCTTCATTGGTGTTATCTGAAGTAATATTAAAGTGAAAGTATTCCTCTAGGGACTTTCAATTTCAAAGTTTAGATAGGAAAAATTGAATAATATAGAAATTATCAAAATTTTTGTGTAATTAAAATTTTATTTCTAAGATTTAAATGATAATTCTGTTAAGTCACATAGAATGATGTATTAATGAAACATTTTATGAGATTCTAATCAGTTTTCAAACTTTCTCAGGTTTTAGCCAATTTATGTTGTAAGCTGTTAAACATTTATTAATTTTATAGAATATTGAACTTTTCATATAATTTCAGAGATACCAGAGATGTATGTGAGAAGCACATATTTGAAAATCAGAAATAGTTTATTTAATATTTATTGTTCAAAAATTTATTAGGGAATAATTAAACTCAACTCAGGTAAAATATTCTAAATTAATTTAGTATTAACAAAATTAATGAATTATATAAAAGAAGGATATGAGTAATACATGTGGAATCTTGTGTAATAATTTCTTAGAAAAACTGATAGAAGTGTAATTTTTTGTGTGCCCAGTTACCAAATCTTTTTTTGCCCGGTAGATTATCTTATTTAATTTAATTTAATTAATTTATTTATTTTTATTGTACTATAGGTTCTGGAGTACATGTGCTGATCATGCAGGATTGTTGCATAGGTACATACATGGCAAGGTGGTTTGCTGCCTTCATCCTCCCATCACCTATATCTGGTATTTCTCCCCTCATTATTCCTCCCCACTCTCCCCACCCTCCACTGTCCCTCCCCTAGCCCCCCTCAACTGACCGCAGTGTGTGATGCTCCCCTAACTGTGTCCACATGTTCTAATTGTTCAACACCCACCTATGAGTGGTAACATGCAGTGTTTGATTTTTCTGTTCTTTTGTCAGTTTGCTGAGAATGATGGTTTCCAGATTCATCCATGTCCATGGATGTGGAACCTTCCATGGTGTATATGTGCCACATTTTCTTTACCCAGTCTATCAATGATGGACATTTGGGTTGGTTCCAGGTCTTTGCTATTGTAAACAGTGCTGCAATGAACATACAGGTGCATGTGTCTTTATACTAGAACTTATTCTTATATTTGGAAGGGGCGGAAGCCTGTTTCTTACTATTGATGCTGAAAAATTCCCAAATCACATTGCTTAGTACTTAAAACTGGAGCAAAACCGTGTGACCTAAACTTGAATCAGATGCATTTCCTACTCTGGAATGTGGAAAAATAATAATGCAAAACACAAAAGACACACACACATGCACACACACACAGAGAGAGAGAGAGACAGAGAGACAGAGAGATAGAGAGAGAGAGGAGTGGTCAACTACATTTGAAAGAGAAACACAGAAGATCTCAATCTCAATACTAATATCAAGTAGCATTCGTCTGAGTTTCAAAGTTGGAATCCAGTATCCAACCAGTAATGCCAGGAGTGATATCCCAGGACAAGCACTAGAACTGGGCATGGTTACAAAGTAGACATCACACGTGTAGCAGTAGTGATGGTATTCTAACAAGTATTTTAAGTGGTATGATTTCTACAGTGATTATAATCACTGAATCACAATTGTGCTTGTCAATTTTCTGAACCAGAATTTTCTGCCTTGCCCAGAATTCAGGTACTAGATATTGTGGTATAATACACAGTGTAAAAATAGCTGTTGAACACATGACACAAATACATTAAATACATGCACACTAAAATACAGGGCTTTGGGGGATGTGCAGAGAGCTCTCCTGTCCTCTCTGCACATACTCTCTCCACCTTTCCTCACATTGCTTTTTGCCTGGAAGGCTGACCTCTAAGAACTATGCCAACAGGCTCTCTCAAACTTTTAATTACGTTAAACCCAAAGTAAGTACTGGTGGTAGACTGGACCACAGAAAAGTGAGGTGTTTGTTCTCTGGGTGCGTCCCTGCCTACAGAATTGCAGTGAGTGTATGACCCTACCAAAAGCCGCAGTTTCTGTACAGGGGCCCTCTTCTTCATAGTCAGTTCATTCCATGGCACTGTGGGTGACGTCGTTGTTTCATGTGGCTGCTGTCATATAGCCCCCAAACTGGGTGGCTTAAAACAATAGATAATATAAGGAATTTAAACAATTCAACGGGCAAAAAAGAAGAAACTCCATTAAAAAGTAGGCATAAGACATGAACACTTCCCGAAAGAAGGTATACAAGCAACCAACAGACATGAAAAAGTGCTCAGCGTCACTAATGATCAGAGAAATGCAAATCAAAACTGCAATAAGATAACATCTCACACCTCAATCAGAATGGCTATGATGAAAAAGCCAAAAAACAACAGATGCTGGCAAGGCTGTGGGAAAAATGGAACACTTATACACGATTGGTGGGAACGTAAATTAGTTCAGTATTTGTGGAAAGCAGTTTGGAGATTTCTCAAAGAGCTTAAAACAGAGCTACCATTTAACTCAGCAATCCCATTACTGTGTATATTTCCAAAAGAAAACAAGTCATTCTACCAAAAGGCACATACACTCCATGTTCATCATAACATTACTCACAATAACAAAGACATGGAATCAAACTAGATGCCCAGCAAATATGGACTGGATAAATAAAATGTGATACATATACCCCATGAAATACTATGAATTCATAAAAAAGAATAAAATCATGTCCTTTGCAGCAACATAGATGCATCTGGAGGCCATTATCCTAAGCAATTAACCCAGGAACAGAAAATCAAATACAATTATAACTGAGTGCTAAACATAGGGTACTCATGGACATAAAGATGTCAACAGTAGATACTGGTGACTGCTAGAGGGGGAAGGGAGGGAGCAGGGTTAAAGGTTGAAAAACTATAGGATACTGTATGTCCAGTACCTGAATTACAGAATCGATCATCCCAAACTTCAATATCACAGGATATACTCATGCAACGAGCCTGAATGTGTACCCCTGAATCTAAAATAAAAGTGGAAATTATTTTAGAAACAAGATATTTATTCTCCCAAAGTTCTGTGGAAATTCAGAAAATCAGTTGTCAGCAAAGTTTTTTGTTTCTGAAGAGCCAAGACACTGTTTTATATGTTTTTCTCTTAGCTTCTAATGTTGCTGGGAATCCTTGGTGTGCCTTGCCTTGTAGAGTCATCACTGCAATCTCTGCCTCTGTATCACATGGTGTGATGACCCTATGCCTGTCTCTGTGACTTTTCTGCTCTTCACATAAGGACATTAGTGCCTACCCTACTCAGGGTATGACCTTATCTTAACTAATCACATGTGCAATGTATAGAAATGCAATGACCCTTAGGGAATCTGAAAGTACCAAGTAAGAGCACATTGTGACATTTTTGTGAAGGACACTAATTTGGTGAGGGGTGGAGAAATGCTATCTATCCCAGTACAGGCATTGACAGCTTCCCTGCTCCTGCTAGCCCCAACATGAAATGCTCTGTTGTCTCTTATTAGTTTCACCTAATCATGCTCACAGCTCTAAAAATATTTCCTGAATGAAGTTTTCTCATTTTCTCTATTTGAATGTTCTCTCTCCTGGTGGGATGCTGACTGATACAGGGATCCAGTGATAAGAGATTAAAGAATTTGGGACTTAGGGTGAGGATTCTGTTTGTAAGGGTGTATATGTTCTATTTAGGGAGAACCAGACAGAGAAAGAAAAAAACTGAAAGTTTCAAAATCTTAAATCTATAGCTCATGTGCTAGACCAAATCCAAGAGCATTTCTGAAACCATGGAAACAATTTCTCATCACTTCCAGCCCCATGGCTAAGATACTTAAAAAACAAACTCAACTATTGATCTTGCAGGTGGCTGAGATACAATATCAGTTTCATTCACAGCCTTGTGAGGTCTCATAAAAAGTTAGTGCATTGATGATGAACGAGTCACAGCATGAGGACTGAAAATGGTGAAATACAGGAAGATGAGAAGACACAGAGAAATGAAACTCAGCACTTCACTTGGCCTTCTATGCCCACCCAAGCATGAGAAGCATTTTAAAGGAGTTACATAAATGAGAGGAGATATAATTATAGAAAGGGCTTAATTTATTGGTGCAAGAACACTTACTGGATATTCTAGATTCAATGTGCTAAATTAAACTATTGGGATGGTTCTAATTATTTCCATAGAACCCCAAATTCTTGTTATAATGAAAAAGCCCGAGGACTGGAGTGTAGAAATACTGGAATAGATTAACTATGTGTAACAGAAACTTCATCTCCTAACTATGCTTCCTGAGATGGCCCAGAAGTCGATCCTTTTTACCACAGTTTTTACAAACACATTGGTGCAGAATTGTAGGTCATTAGGAAAGCAGTACCATGTGAAATTTTATGGTATGATGATGCTGGTAGCACATGCTGCCTACTCTAATGGGCTTCCTGAGTTCTCTGGGTATGGATGAGTTTTGATTTGGGTCACCAGAAACAAGGCACATGCATTTGTAAACTAAGCATTACTGCTTCGGTAGTAAACAGAATGTTTGACGCCCAAGTGTCGTAGGTAATGGTTAATGATGATTTATTTACTGGGATAGTAATTGTTGGGTAGCCAACTAAAGTCCTATCATGCTTATGTAACTTACCCAAACTCTAGGTTTCATGCTTATATAACTTACCCCAAACTCTAGGTTTGGAAAATAGATTATATCCACGAAAATAAAGAATAATGTGTTCTGATACTTTAGTTCTGAGTTTTATTTTATTGATATTTAATTTGTATTTACTTATTTGTTTTTTTAAAAAACAGCCCTCCTTGAATGAATAGTAGAGCTTACTAACCCTGAGACTGAATCTGGCAATGACATTGCTGGAATTATTAAAGGAAGACCTAATAAGTAACATCCAGGTTTTGCCAAAATTCTGATTCATTTGGAGAATAGACATGGAGAATATCGGTTGGACAAAGGAAATACCACTTCTACTGCTTATAAAATTGTGGATTGTATCTGCGGGCAATTGGGCTTTCCAAAATGCTGAACTTTGGAATTAGAGACTTCTTTCAAAACATAGAAAATGCTCAACAATTTATGCATGTATCTCAATGGAAAAAGAGTCTACATGTGCAAATTTATGACATGGAGAAGCAGAAAGGGAAATGTATGCTTTCTATTTCTTGTTGGCAGTTCATCACTAAAAGAAGTAAGGAGCTGTACCTAGCATCCTGAATTTATTCTTCCTGATTCATTAATTGGATTTTTTTTCTTCTTTTCGGGGGAAAAAGAAATGGATGAGATGTGGCGAGAGCCATCAGTAAAGCTATTTTATTGGAGCTCCGTTTTCAAAGAAAAGTCAAGAATGGATGAAAAGCTTTTGCCTGATTCCAAAAGATACTGCATCATTTAGACAGGAGCAGTAGCTAGTGTATTGTGTCCTGTTGCTTATCATATTCTTTAAAACAGCCAAGACCACTGATCAGAGTCTTGGGGACAAATCTTGGTTCTTTTTTACATCCTTAAGCTGCATGACTGAGGAAACAGCAGCCCTCTTATGACATAAACGGGGCTAGGATCCAATCTGTGTGGCATGGTGTGACTTCGGTGTCTAATTCTGTCCCAAACTCCATTTATATTGATCAGGGAACCCAGCTCTTACCTCACACCATCAGGTGGCGTGACAAAGCCCTGCAGACAAAGCTAAAGGCTGCAGAGGAAGCTTTGCTATCATACTTGTTTGTTCACTAAAAGACTGAGTGAGCACCTGCCTGCCTCCTAGTATAGGCTGGGAACTGGGATCTAAGACTTGTGGTTAAAGTGTGATCATGCTAAGGCTCAGTCATGCCCACTCTTCAATCTGCTTCCTTCTCATTCTGCTGGAGGGGTCAGAAACCTGCAATCCACAGGTCAACTCTGGCCTGCTTCTGCTTTTGCAAATAAGATTTCATTGAGCCACCTATTTGTTTACTTATCATCCAGGCTATGTCATGCTATTATGACAAAATAGCACAATTAAATAGTTGCATTGGAGACTGTAAAAATTACCACTTACAGTTTTTACTGTCTGTCCCTTTGCAGAAAAAGATTGCCAACCCCTGCTCCACTACAATACAGCATCTTAATTAAACATTCAACTATATCCAGTTTTCATGGTGCTGTGCAGGAGGGTAGTGTTGTTTAAGGAAAGTCAGCTTGAACAAAACTTGTCTGGGACTTAGTTTATCCCGACTTTTCCGTCTATACTTGATTTCAAAGTATGTCACCTGTGCCTCATATTCCACTGTCTGCAACCCATACTTCTTCAACCCACAAATGTCGTGAAAATTGTCACTGGCATTGTTTTTGAGACACTGGAAGAAGCCAGGACAACAAATAGGAAATGAAAAGTCATGCATAATATTGTAATTCATCGCCTAAAGCATCAGTAGCTGTGGGGGGAGTCAGGATAAGACAAGAGAATGGATCTCAAAACACTGAATGCAGCACCATGGACGCTGCTGCTTTGATCCGTTGGTAAGAGATAAGAGTTAGCCAGGGTGCAGAAACTCCCTTTAAAGAGAGCTTTTTGTCTTCTAGTAGTAACCTGGCCAGGCTAATACAGTCTGCCTCTGCCTTTGCCTCTGGTGCATTTGGTGACAGATGGTAGACGTGGAATTACAATAGACTACGGGAGGAGAGCACTCATTGTGAGAGGTACATCCGCAGGCTGCTGATGAGTCTCCTGGGGGCACCCAAGTACAAGACAGTTAATGAGAACACACTGTCTCCATCTTTCATGTTCCCAGGTATTTCCTTCCTGCCAGGTGAAGAGTTTTGCTAGTTCAGACAAACTGCAGGTGAGTTGTGAGCACTGGGTTGGGAAAATTTAAAATAAATTTAAAACAGTCTAAAATGACTGCTTAGGCAATCTAGTGCCCAGCGCTCCAAGTGTCAGGGGCATGGTGTGCAGGGGATTGCATGCTTGGTGAGCAGCCTTCATCGCCTGAGTGGCCACATTTTCAGGTATCTGGATATTATTTCTGGACATGCCAAATGTAAACAGTGACCCTTTCAGTGCTTGATTGAAAGCAGAGGGAAATGACAGCTCTTGCTTCTGGCCCATGAGTGAGCCTGTGAGGTCCCAGGGCGGGTTGGCTGGTGAATTCTGAGTGCCTCTACACATATTAATCATTTTATTTTCCTAATCTCATAAGTGGCTACAGTTTTAGAATAATCTGATTTTTTTTCCACATGGCCTGAACACCCTTGAATTGTCCTGGCTGCAGAGTTGCTGTTACCCTATGTCCTTTATGAAGTAGATGGAGTATAACTGCTCCCAGCGAGCAGTCTCACCAACTGAAAATATTACATTAAATAGTACTCATTACAATGGGGTAAGAATATTTCTAAAGGTTTTATAACATAAATAAAGCAGTTATTACCTTAATAATATATATTCCCCAACTGAAAGCTGGTGAAGGAAATGGCAGCATGAGATGGAGAGGGAAGAAGCAGATTAATAAAGAGGCAGTCTGATGACCATTTGTAAAAATTTATTTATTCATTTCTTTATATATTCCTGTTTATTGAAAACCATCCTTTTTCTTTCTCCCTCTTTACACGCATTGAATATAGAGCACGTAAGTAATGCGTTAATGTTGCCATTAGTGTCATAGGTTGCTGATTCTTAAGTCTTAAATGATGACGGAACTAACGAATAAAAAAATACTACCCAGAAATCTAGGACTTGGAACTAATGAACTAATAGATAACTACCACACTCAGAAGAGTTTGGTTAGAAAAAAAAGTACATGTATTTTCAGGTTTTTGAAGGATAAATGCATTGCTTCATGCAAGTTAGTTTTTAAATTTTGAAATAGAAATACAGTAAATGGGCTTGCTTAAATGCTAGAAAGCCATGCAGTGTGATGTAATATACACATATGAGGTGTTTTCTCCTTTCTTTCTTTCTTTTTTTTTTTTTTTTTTTTTTTTTTTTGGCCTGGCATCTAGACATGCTTGATTTGTTTAAAGTCTGTCTATTTAGGAGGTCTTAAGAACAATAGCTACTAAGAGATCTTAATATTCTTGTTCTTTCAGAATGCTGAAAGTTGGAGTGTTGGCATGTGAACCAAAATTAGCCAATTTTGTCTTAACTAATACTTGAATTTGGAACATACATAGGACCAAAATACACAATATGCATTTAGAATTGATTCTCTTAGTTATAAGGAAAAATATGCCATCCATTATCCAGTAGCAAACTGTGTGAGTATAGGTACTCTGAGAAGAAGATTGTAACATGGAATTAAATATGGAAGGATTTTATTAGAGCAAACATCCGAGAAGGAAAATGGGAAGGGAGATTTCAGAAGTGGGAGGTTCACTGTATGAATTGCAAATTCCATTGCCAGGACCACAGTCAATATTCCTTCTTTCCCTCTTTCTCATCATCCTCTTGCCTTGACACTGCTTGGTGGCTTATGTGGCATTGAGACTTACACCTTCATCATCCTGGAGTGGTCTAAAATTTGATAATCAGAGCTGTCTCTCTGCATGGCTACTACCTCCGTCCATTCTATCACGCTAGGGCGACGGAGTAGGAAAAAGCACCCTAGTCAATCACCCCGACGTTCACATATATTCCTTTATTGTGCAGAGGTAACTTTATGTTTTCCTGCTGATCAAGGTCACTGAGCCAGGCCCAGTATGGTGACTCCTTTTCGTTCTGATGGCTTATTTAATTTAACAAACTGAACTCCGAAAAAGATAGGCATATCCTAAAATGTGATAGTAAACTACCATACGACCCATCAAGTAGTATCCTTGATTGCAGCTGCTATGCCAGGTGTGGAATATTTGCTGGAGCTGATTAATCCAGCCATAGGTGTTTGATATATATATATATATATATATATATATATATATATATATATTTAATTTACAAACTTTATTTGACAAGGAAATAATACCAGTTAATATCTAGGGTCTACAAGGAACTCAAACACTCAAAACCTAAAGCCAAACCAAACCAAAACCAAAACATAAACAAAAACTAATTAGGCTAAAAGTTGGCAAATGATCACAGTGGACATCATTTCAAAGTAGCTATATACATGGTGAAGAGGTATATGAAAAAATGATTAACATCACTAATCGTCACGGAAACTGAATTATTTTCAACATTGTGAGAAAAGAGGATCAGTAACAGTTCACATTCACTTGTAATGGAGCACAGCATATATTTATCATCCTGCTGCAAGGCTAATTAACTGTCCTGCTTTTGAGAATATGAGGTCTCTGTGAGTTTGATATTGCCACTCTAAAAATGATTATGAACTTAATAAAATAATTGACACAAATTTATTATATCATAGTTCTGTAGATCAGAAATACAACTCGAGTTTTACTGAGCTAAAATTCAGGTGCTGGCAGGACTGCTCTCCATTCTGGAGGCTCTAGAGAAGGATCCATTTCTTTGGTCATTTGGTTCATTGGTAGAATTCAGTTATTGTGGTTAAAGACCTGAAATCTCCATGGCATGGCAGGATGTTGGCTGTCAGCCTTTCACAGCTTCTAAATGCCAACCACATTCCTGGTTTGTGACCCTTTTATCCATTTTCAAAACCAGTGAGGCTGAGTTGTGTCCTTCTGTCCCACACACTTTGAATTTTATTTTTCTTTTCTTCCTTTAATTTTTAAACAAATTTCTCCAATTCTTTTTTATTAATGGACTCATGTAATTGAGCCCACTGGATATTCCAGGAAAATCTCACCATTTTAATGTCCCTAATTGCATAGTCAAATTATCTTTTGCCAGATAAAGTAACATATTCATGGGTACTGGAGATTACAGTGTGGAGATCGTTGGGGGGCTATTATTTCACTTGCCACAGTCGGCTTTCTGACCTTCAAATATTGATGTCAGCCTTGTATACAAAATACACTTATCTTATTCCAAATTCTCAAAAGATCTCCACTTATTACAACATCAGTTCAAAGTCCAAAATTTTACCCAACACGTATCAATTCAAAAAGTTCAATATCTCATCAGTTGAATCACATAAATTGTGCATCTGTGGGCCCATGAAACTAAAAAGACAAGTTATCTGCTCCCAAATACCATAGTGAGGTTGGCATAGGATAAAGTTACAGACATTCTTGTTCAAATAGGGAGAAAATGAAAGGAGAGAATAACCCACCTCTTACAACCCAGTCTCAGAATTCAGTGCAAGATGGGGAAAGGCATCTGGTTTTGAAGCGTGGTGCTAATCCTAGGTGATTTGCAGCTGTGCCCTGGAGGTTCACAGCTCTGCCCCCTGCCCTTCTAAGGTCAGCACAGTAAAGGAAAAGGAGCTGGGGTCCAAGCACTGGCGCTCCTGTGTTTCTGCCTGGCAATGACATGCGACATCCATCAGGCAGAATTGTGGCCTTGTGTGGTACAAAGAATAATGTTCCCACATCCAGTCATGTTAATGCTTTCATCCCAGGACCCTGAAAATAAGTTGTATGACATGGCAAAGTGGATTTTTTCAGAATGTAATTAAGATTATGGACTGGACTTTAAAATAGGCAAATTATTCTGGATTGTGCAGGTTGGTCCAACTTAATGAGTCCTTAAAAGCAGAAAACTGTCTCTAGGATGTCGGTGGAGCGGGAAGGAACAGGAATTTAGGCTCAGTGTAAGAAGGACTCAGTGCACATTTCACAGCTCTGAGATGTGGGTTTCCCCCTGCAGGGAAAATTAGAGAAGCTTCTAGTACCCAAGGATGTTCCTCAACTATCTGCCAGCATGAAAATTGACGCCATAATTTTATAATTCAAAGGAATTGGATTCTGACAACCACCAGAATTAACTTTGCTGCAGATTCTTCCCAGAGCCTTCTGTGACTAGTCCAGCTCTGTGAAACCCAGAGCAGAGCAATCAGACCAGCCAGTCTGGACTTCTGGCATCCATAACTATAAGGAAATAAGTTAGTATAGTTTTAAGCCACTAAATTTGTGGTAGGTCTTAGGGCCGCAATAGGAAACAAATGCATCATCAATTTTGCAGGGCTCAGAAATGCAGTTGACTAAGAGTTGAACAAAGACGGGTTACCAACAGTATTGATGAGGATTAGCAATAACCTTATAGGTAGCTAAGGAGTCTTAGCAGTAATCATAATGGTATAAGGACTGCCCTTTCAGTAGTCACCGAAAAGTAAGAACTTCATCTTGTGAGGAAAACAAGCAACGGAAGGAAATCTGAAAGAGTTGTTTTAAAAGATACCAAACTGAGTGTGTCAGCTCTAAATCCAAAAGTGGTGATGTTTGATGCATATTTATCATCACAGTATTCAGTAATATATATTCAGTCAGTCCAAGGATATTTGATGTTAAATGTATTATTAAAAATGTTAATAGCTTTTATGAAATAATCCAGTAGGTTAGATTCTCATTTGTGTTTATTTATTCCCTTAAAGAATATTGATTACATCAGAGAACAAATCAAATCCTTAAACACAGAGAAAAACAACAACAAGCATTCACCAGGAAATGATGAAAATTGATATACACACGCATTTGTTTGGGAAAATTTCTCTTTATGCCAGGTTTGTTTCCTTAAATACTTGATAATTTAAACTCTGAGTGTTAGAAAAAATTATAGGATTTAAATACTTTCTGAATACTATCACTCTCTCTTAAAAAATAAACAGAACATATTAAAACTGTTTAAAAATGAAATCATTTCAAATTCTAGTAATAAATAATAGATTTGTATCTGTAATTGTTACCTGTCTTTTTGACTTTTGCTTTTTGGGTTTTTCTTTTTTGAGATAGTGAGATAACATCGAAAAGGTTAATGTTATTATTCTGTGTTTAGAAATGTGATCAGTTTGACGGTCACTTGTATTTATTAATGATCTGTCAAAATCGAGACATTTATTCAGGATGATCATCTCTTTGTGTATGCAGCTTAAAAAAACGATTTTATACAAAATGCTATTGCAATATGCGAGATTTACAGCCGTGACTGTAAATGATAATAGCACCATGTAGCACCTCATAATTTACAAATCGCTTTTCCATCAATATTATATGATTCTCATAATTCTATGAGATAGGCAGAAATGATTATGTTTATAAGAAAATTGGGGCTCAGAAAAGTTTGTTATTTTGCCTAATGTTAGAAAGGATTTTGTGTTTTTCTCACTTCGTTACAAAATAATTACTTTAAATACATCATGATTTCTTAACAGATTTACTATAAAGATTATTTTTTAAACTTTCCATAACTTATATACAATTTGAGTCTTAAAATTCAGATTAAGAAAACAATGTTTTAATTTCCTTCCAAACAATGGTCATGTTTTATTGTTTTTGCTTCATCTTTAACTATACCAATCATGCTTTTGTTTCTGGTCTGCTACTAAGTTATAACCTTCTGTGAAAAAGTGATAATTATAACCCTTAGTTTCATAAAATTTATGAAGAAAAATTATTTTATGGCACACTCCTCCTTCAAGAAAGAAGTTGGAATAACAAAGTTTATTTACATATACACACTTGATAAACAAATATTTTCAGTGAACCAACCTTTCGATTGTAGTTTCAGTTCCTATGACTGATGTAAATGTGTCTTTTAACTTATCTTCCATACTATTTACTGTCCAAATGTGTCTACTTGTCAAACCCATAATTTCAGGCACAAGTTGTTCTTTTCTGTATACATCAATTTAGTTTTTATTGAGGCATCTGAGTTAAAAGATTATGCTGTTTATCTCTTAAACTCAGAAAAATGTATAAAAACCCCAGAGAGATAAAAAATAACTTGATGAAAAAACACAGCTCGTTATGTTAAAGCTTAGAATGTGGTATAATTCCAATTGTTCTATATTGTATTTATATGTTTTAAAGTGTTTAAATTCTAGCAAACAAATACTTCACAGGAGAAAAACTTGTTACAATACTTCTGGATTTTTGTTTGTTTGTTTGTTTGTTTTGAGACGGAGTTTCGCTCTTGTTACCCAGGCTGGAGCGCAATGGCGCGATCTTGGCTCACTGCAACCTCCGCCTCCTGGGTTCAGGCAATTCTCCTGACTCAGCCTCCTGAGTAGCTGGGATTACAGGCACGCGCCACCATACCCAGCTAATTTTTGTATATTTAGTAGAGACGGGGTTTCACCTTGTTGACCAGGATGGTCTCGATCTCTTGACCTCGTGATCCACCCGCCTCTGCCTCCCGAAGTGCTGGGATTATAGGCGTGAGCCACCGCGCCCGGCCTACTTCTGGGATTTTTTTCAGGTGGAATTATGAAGCATTTTATTCACTGCTTTATACAAACATTGGTATTTAAACCTGATTTTAGTACCTGTATTTGATAATGCTGTCTGCTCAAATTGGATTTAAAAGGGCATCTTTTGAATTCAGAGGACCAGGTGTAACACATAAATACAAAGTAGAACAATTGGAATCACGTATGCAGAGTCTCCTCACGCTGTGTGGTACGAAGTAAATTCCTTTTTCACCTCTCTTACCTTCCTAATTCATTCTGCCGTTTATTACCATGAACTGGGTATAATGTTTCTTACATATTTAAACATTACATTAATCTCATATGATATAAGCTACGCATATATATTTTGCAAAGAATGAAATTAAAATTTTTGAGGAGTTAAGGAACGTGCCCTTGACTAAGTAAAGCAGTGGAAGAAGTGATTTTTAGCTGCACCCAATGAGCCCTAACACGCACCTCTGAATCATCACATTAGCATGTCCCTCGTGGCATAGGTGCCTGCTACCTTGAGGATGGAAATAATAAAGAAGTAAAGTTAGATCGTAAAAATAAGGAAATGGTTAGATTGAGGAGAGGGAGGCTGAATTTATGGAGCACAGGGGAGTTTTAGGCAGTGGAACTATTTTGTATGATACGGTGTGTATACATGTCATTTTACATTTGTCAAAATCCATAGAACTATAGCATCCAACCAGAGCCATAATGTAAATATGGACTCTGAGTAATAACGATGTGACCAAGTTGGTTCCTCAACTGCAACAATTGTACCCCTCTGCTGGGGGAAGGGAGGAGGCTGTGCATATTTGGTAGGGAGGGAGAGAACAGGTAATTATGGGACGAACTCTGTATTTTCTGTTCAACTTTGCTATGGACATAGAACTGTTCTGAAAATGTAGTCTATAAAGCATGCAAGCAAACTGACAGCCTCCAGAAGCACCATAGTTATTTCTGATATAGCTCTTCTGCCATCGTTTGCAGTCTGAGAAATGTCAATACTGTCCCGAGAGTTCTCAGACAAGCCATGCACTGAGTTAATTTTCTTCAAACTACTGACTTCTTTCTCATAGCAAGAAATCAATAATAATTTTTAAGATCTTTTCTGATATCTTTTTTTAAATATAATGATTATATAATGATTTCTTTTCCTTTGGGAAGATACCCAGTAGTGGGATTGCTGGATCAAATTGTAATTCTTTTTTTAGTTTTTTGGAGAAATCTCCATTCTGTTTTTCATGGTGTTTGTACAAGTTTACATTCCCACCAGCAGTGGATAAGCATTCCCTTTTCTCCACATCCTTGCCAACATCTGTTATTTATTATAGCCATTCTTACTGGGGTAAGGTATCTCATTGTCGTTTTAATATTATACATGGCTCTGCGACTTCTCTGCATGCTACTCCAATTTTAAATTTTAAATTGTATGCATCATTTATTCTTAGAAATATTTTTAAACTGTAACTAACATTGTTGCAACTTATAACTTATAGAGTTTCATTTTAAGAAATAGGGCTTTGAACTGCCCTTACTAAAAGTATTTAATAATCAAAACTTACCCTTGAAAACTGGGGAGGCACTTTTGATTGCTTAACTTAATTTGATATTTATGTATCCTCTAAGAGCTAATTTGTTTACTAATTTATTTTCAGATTTTTAATTTTGACTTTTACTTTAGATTCAGGAGGGTACTTATTCAGGTTTACTTGAGTCTTGTGTATTTTGAGTGTCAACTGTATTCTTAAAATTATAAGCATGACTTTAATACTAAAGAAAATAAATATGGTTTCATTTTTCAAAGGATAATCTTTCCTCAGCATCTTTTATGAGAAAAAACCAGTCACCTTAGCATATCCTGTCCAATTTAAAGTTTATTTGTATAAAATCGGTAAAATATAACTTTGAAATTCTAAGTTTAAACTCTTATATTTAATAATTAGTTATTGAAAATTACATAAAACTTCCCTCAATATTTTTTGCGAGTGAAGTAGAAATCAAAAAGGATAATATAATTTTAATTCCATCAGTTAAGGATAAATCATAAAAAAAAATAGAAGCACAGTTTCTGAAGAATTTTGTCTTAAAAAAATCTGGTTACATTTTCAAATAAGGTAGCTTTAGCCACAAGTAGCTATGCAAATTTAAATTTAAAAGAATTAACACAAAATAAAGTAGATTATTTTCTTTGCCTCACTGTCTCCATTTCACTTGCTCATTAGCTACATGTGAATAGTGCATAATGTACAGTGCAGTTGGAAACATTGCATCATCCTAGAAATTGCTACTGTACAATGATCTAAAATTTGAATTTTTCTGACATTAGTTATCAGAAGGCGTTCAGACTGTACTTTAAATCATACTACATAAATGTCAGTAACGTTTTCATGACAATTGTATGTGAAAACTCAAGAGAAAAACTCATCAGAGCCTTCTGAAGCACTCCATGTGCATTTTCAAAAGAAACATATAAAACCCATATATGAAAATTGAAAATTTTGTTTATTCCAGTGAGTAACAACAGCGCAATGTGTCAATTCATCAACCATTTGAGTAATTATTACTGCCCTTTGCATTGCATGAATCCCTCTAATGCGTTCGACCTGAGGTTTCAATAATTTAGGTACCTTTGGGTATTCCAGTAGTTTTCTCAGACCCTCTATTTACTCCTATAAGATAATCATTTATCTCAGTAGCTTTCAACACGCATTGCACATTTGACTCACCTTTAAAATTCATCACTTACACACTGGCCACCCAAGAAATTCTTACTTAGTGCATTTGTGTGGAATTAGGTAGTTTAGATATTTCAGTTCAGTCATTATGATGTTCACATCTATGTTGGATACTACTGACTTAAATGATCTTTTAAAAATTGTATAATCAGTTAGAATTATCATATATTTACATGTAACTTGTTTCAATATCTCTATATAATATTGGATAGTAGACACTTGCTTTAACATAATTAATTATAAATTAATATGATATAATAGATTATAATAAACAAAATATAAAATAAAATAGCTATTTTTTTTTAACAGAGTCTCACTCTGTGGCCCAGGCTGGAGTGCAATGGCATGATCTCGGCTCGCTGCAACCTCTGCCTCCAGGGTTCAAGTGATTTTCCTCCTTCTCCTGAGTAGCTGGGATCCGCCCTCCTCAGCCTCCCAATGTGCTGGGATCACAGGCATGGGCCACTGCGCCCAGCCTGTTAACTGTATTTTCTAATCCTCTCTTAAAAGAATAAAGTCAAAATCTGACATCTGAGGTCACTTACGTTTTCAGTGTTAGGCTGAGAACCCTAAATACAGAATGGGTTGAAGATCTAGCTACTCTACTTGCTGAGCAAAGCACCATTCAGTTCGTTGGTCGTCACAAATTAGAATGGATCGTCTCACAACTAAATTTTATCTCGTTAGGCTACTCATTCAATTTAGGTACTAGCGTTTGGGAATACTGAAGACCCCTCACCCCAGCATACAGGCAATGTGAGAAATCAAAAAGTGAAGAATTTGGAGTAGGGGTCCTGCATTACATGGAGGCAGCTTCTAAGGTGCTCTCCAGAAGCCTCTGCCTCTGCTGTTTATGCCCTTGTGTAACTCCTTCCCCTGGAATATTCTTCGGTTTAAATATTTGTTTCTGACCAATAGAATATGGCAGAAGTGAAGGAATGCCACTTCTGAGAATAGCTTATACAAAGAGCGTGGTTTCTGATGTTAGGTTATACAAATGGGCTCCTCTCCTCTTTTGCTCTTTGACGTGCTCACTCCTAGGGAGGCAGTCTTCTTTGGTGTAAAGATTGCCCTGTGCAGACGCCTATGCTGTAAAAGTTGCAATCTGCCAATAACCTAGTGAATGAACGTAGATGTGCATCCTCTCCCCACCAGTCGAGACTCGAGGTGAAATTGCAGCCCCAGCCAACTACTTGTCTGCAAACTTGTGGGAGACTTTTATACAGAGGCAAAGCTGCCCGTGGATTCCTGAGGCTCAGAAACTGTGAGTTTATAGTACTTGTTGTTTCAAACTATACTAAGTCTGCGGGTAATTTTTTCATGTGGCAGTTCATAAATAAGATCCATTCTTTCAAATTAGGTACCACTGAATATTAAATATTGCATAATGGAAATAATGTACTTTTAAAACTTTTCTGAGGATTTTTTTTTAATTTTTTATTGCATTTTAGGTTTTGGGGTACATGTGAAGAGCATGCAAGATTGTTGCATAGGTGCATACGTGGCAGTGTGATTTGCTGCCTTCCTCCCCTTCACCTGCATCTGGCATTTCTCCCCATGCTCTCTCTCCCCAACTCCCCACCCACCGCTATCCCTCCCTATTTCCCCTTTACTGGGTATATATCCAAAGGATTAGAAATCGTTCTACTACAAGGACACATGCACACGAATGTTCATTGCAGCACAGTTTACAATAGCAAAGACCTGGAGGATATGTTTTTAAATATTGTGCACTCTCAAAGAACAAAGTCTGAATCAGCAAAATAAGTATTCCCAGCATTTACACAGATTGAACATGATGGTATAATATGCTTTTCTTTTTTGGCTGTTCATGGAGAAAATATTTTGGCAAAAGTTTTGTATATGAAATTCAAATTAGAGATATGTAAGAACTTTCTTATTCAGATAACTACTTTTAAGAAATGGTTGTGTATCTCTCCATCTAATATATTTGTTGCACAAATTTATCTGCTTAGATTCACATCCAATTATTCTTTTTTCTATTATCCATGTAAGAATATGTATCCCAAGAATTAAGTTGCTTCCCTGGGTGGAGTATTTTGTATGTGTCTTCACTGTTCCTGGCTGGAGAGAAAAACAAGTTTCTCTGGCCTTTACAGGGATCAGGAGACCTTCAAAGCCTGTTAATAACCACTGTATATACTCCACATATATTTTTCCTGCTGGCCCCACACTGTGTGCTTCATTGTAATAAAATCCTATCTGTGAGTTCATGTTGAGTCACATAAGTTCTTCCAGCTGATCACCAAATTATTTGATGTTCATGGGATCCTTGAAATATCACAAACATCCTATTAAAATAATTTGCTGTGACTGATGAGAAACTTAATGCTTGAAATTAGCAAACTACATTTTAATATATTTTATTTATCTTTAGTAACATTGCATTTTCCTTGTCTCTAGGAAAGTTTAGGCAAAATTTTGTTCAAATAGTAATTGTATACCTTTTACGATTTTTTTTAATGAAAAAGAGAAAGATAACAAATGGTAAGCATATGGAGAAATTGGAATTCTTGTGCATTGCTGGTAGCAATGTAAAATATGATAGTACCTGTGATGAACAGCATGGCAATTCTTCAAAAACAACAACATAGAATTACCATATGATCTAGCAATTTTACTTCTAGGTCTGTGCCTAAAATAACTGAAAATAGAGTCTTAAACATATATTTGTATGTCCATGTTTATGACAGCACTTTTCACAACAGCCAAAAGGTGGAAACAATTCATGTGTCCATTGAGAGATGATCTGATAAACAAAATGTGCTATATATATTCAATGGATTATTATTCAGATTGAAAAAGGAAGGATATTCTGATACATGCTAAAACGTGGAATAACTTTGAGGACATTATGCTAAGTGAAATCAGCCAATCACAAAAGGGAAAATATCGTATGATTCCACGTATAGAAGGGGCCTAGACTAGTCAAATTTATGCAGATCAACAGTAGAAAAGGGAGAAGGAAATAGGAAGTTAGTGTTTAATGGGCACAGAGCTCTAGAAGGGGAAGATGAAAAAGTTCTGGGGATGGATGGTGCTGATGGTTGCACAACAAATTTGAATGAATGTAATGCTACTGAATTGCACACTCAAAAATGGTTAAAATGTTTATTTTATTTTATGTATATTTTACTAGAATAAAATTTTAAAGAAATTTTTTTTCTGTCTTTAAAATATATGAATGGAACCATGATAATATCCCTATTATATATCTTATTAGAGAGAGAATTTATGAACTCAAAACTATTCTACTAATGGACCAGGGAATAATAAAATTAGGTTTCAGGTTGTCACCTTACTGTCATTCTTTGATTTTTTAAATTGACTTCAATGCATTCCAAGTTATTATTCCAGAGACTCACATTCTTGTTGCTATAGGCACCCAAGTGAAGGAGAAGGAGTAGCTTCCAGCTGTCTGGATTCCTGGTGTAACGAGAGGCAGACATCAGAATGCAGGACTATATGATTGGAAAAATGCAAAATTACTGCATTTCAGAGAGGCACAAATGTGGAAAATAGGTACTCGAGGATTGAGACTTATATCAAAAATGAATGTAGAGTCCTTCTCTAATTGCTTAAACTAGTATAAAACCTCTAAGCAAAACATGAATATCAGGGCAATCAGTTCTCAAAATTCCTGCGTTTCAAGAGTAAGATTTGAATATAGATGCAAGGTTTGGATTTTTGCAGTGTTGACAAAGAAAAAATAACTGTTCTTCACTTTCCTTGAATAGATATGATCAGGCTTCATAAAGTTTGTAATTGCAATGACTGATTGGATTATGTTAGTTCTTTTTAGTATTTGTTGTGGTATTCCCTTTATTAAATTAAACAATAGAATATCTAGATATATGTTGCCATCTGTAGTGTTCATCACGTCCATTCATCCACATCCAAATTCTTTCAAGATTATATCAACATGTCCCCAAATTATTTTTAATGAATCTTTTCTCTCTGTTTCACAAATGCTTTTAATTGAGCCCATTATAATTCCTTATCTGGAATACAGAGGAACAATTAAAAAAAAATCTGTTGTGTCTCCAGTTTACATCCACCTTCTTCATTGCAGCTAAAGTTTCCATTTTAGGAAGAGAGATCATAACAAGTCTGATTAAAACCCTCAATAGCTCTTCCTAATGATTGGACAAAACCAATCTACTTTAACTGTTGAAAATGTGCTTACTTTATGGTTGCACTTATTGACACTTCCTTAATTTTAGGCTCTGGCTAGCCTGAGCTACTTGAGCTTCTGTGAGATTATTGTGCTTTTTATGTCATTACGATTTTGACTTGTTATTTCCTTGCCCTTTTTTTTCTTGTCTGCTTAACAATTTTCTATGAAACATTTTCTCCTGTGTTAATGCAGTGCCATCTTCTCCCACTACTATTTCTTTCCCGTTTCCCACAAGCACAGTGTGTTCAGGCTTACACTAGATTTTTCTCATTCCTCTTAATATCCATCTCAGTATAACTTAATTATGTAAAAATGCATTGTCTTCATCATTAGCTGTGATGCACTGTGCAATGAGTCAGTGAGTCTTTGTCTCCCATTGTCTAGCATTATATCTAAATTATGGAAGGTAATAAGTATTTTAATGCATTACTTCTTGCCTAGTTTAATTACAGAGTTGACTTATTCGTAATGGAATTGAATTTTCATGATTGCTCAGTTGAATATAGCCCAGTCATTAGTCAGCAGACCCAACTTACAGAGAGTTTTGGAGAAGCCCCAAAATACCAGCTTCAGAATGTGTAATCATCGTCATGCTCCTTGATTCCTGTTCTTCCTGGCTTACTAAACACAAGCTGGAGCTTACCCATCGATCGATTGATTCATTTAAGAAATATTTGCTCATTAATTACTAGATATTAAGTACATGTTGAAGACATAGAGGTAACAAGAGAGGTAATCAATGACCTGATGGAGTTTATATTCCAGTAGCAAATAAACAAAGGCACAAGTGTATAATGTACAGTGCTAAAAACCAAATATGTGGAGTAATACAGTCTGTAGGAGTCGGGAAACAGGTATATTTAAGCAAAGTCATAATAAAAGCATAACTTAGGAGGTGACATTTGAGTAAACTTGAATGAAGAGGAGAAAGCTGTGGGACAATATTTGGAAAAAACATCCCTGGCATATGAAAGAGCAAGTGAAAAAATCTAATAAGGTGACTTAATATTCTTGTTCAAGTGGGGGAAGCAAGTTATGGCAATGGAAGAAAGCAAAGGGAAAATGGTCTTAGCTGGAAACTTTGTCTAATTCCATGAAAAAACTTAATAACAGAAATTTCTCCGCAGCATTACTCCTGTCTTGAAGCAAGGAGGCTGGCTTTGGTAGCTCTCTGTCAGATGGTCCTTAATTAAGAATGAGCTCCCAGATTGGAGACAGCCTCTGAGAGAGGAAACCCCCGTTTAGCTGTAAAGCGGAGGGGGAAGCTGTAAGTTATCAGTCAATTGCAGGGGTGTGCCTGTCCTAAAGGGGGAGACCAGTTTGCCTTCTTCAATTGAAGGCAAAAGGGATAATTTGGGTAGACTGGTGATTCTCAAACGTTGCTGTATATTTCAATTATTTGGAAAATTTAAAAACTTTTAATTGCCCTGACTCCACCCCAGATCAATTAAATCAGATTCCCTGGGCATTACCAAGGACTTAGTAGTTGTAAAGGTTTTTGTGTAATCCCAATGTGCAACCAAGTGTAAGAAACTCCGGACTGGAGTAGTGTGATAGAATAAGAAAGAGGAAAGCTGTGCATGCTGGGAAGTTGGATATTTTACCTCATTGGAATAGTTGATTATTTTAACCACAGAAATTAGAGAATATGATTAAAATTTTAAAACCATTTATTTCGCTGCCATGTAAATTCATTAGAAATACCAGGGAAACTAGTTAAAAAGCCACTGCAGCAATACAGGTGAGAAATGATAGTGTCTGAATTGCTTGGTGGTAATAGAATTGGTGAGATGTGGACAAATTCATGATGTGTTTTATTTATGGGCAATAAGCTGAGGATTCGGTGTTCATTTTGAGCAGAAAAAAGAAGTGATGGATTTAGGCTTGGTGGTGCCATCTATTGACATGGGAAAAATAGAAACTGTAGAGAAAAAATGATGACGGTGACAGAGTTCGGATTTGTACATGTTAATTTTAAACCATTTATTAAAATTCTGAAACGATATACCCAGTAGGCAATTAAAAACAGAAGTCTGAAACACAGAGAAATAGAACTTACAGATAAAGATATGGTAATCATAGTATTTAAATGACATCTGTAGACGAAGATGATATCACCTAGGGAGTGAGCAATTATTTTTAAAGAGGGAGTAGGAATCAAAAAGTAAATTCAGAGGCATCTCAAATTTTGGAGTTTCTGAAAGAGAATGGAGTCAATCCTGAAATTGAAAATGAGATTCCAGTGGTTTCTGTAGAAAACTGGCAAAATGTGGGACCCTAGAAACTAGAAGAAAAGAAGAATTAATCATGACAAATGCTGCTGACAAAGAGATTAAAGATAGAGAAATGAATCTGACACAAAAGACATTATTTGTGACTTTGATAAGAGCAGTTTCAGTGGAATATAGAAATAAAAGGCTGTTTTGAGTGAAATGAGAAAATATGGAAAGGGAGAAATGGTAATGGAGAACCAGTGAGTTTGGAACACCCTAGAGGTACTTTACAATGAGCAGAGAAATGTGACAATGACTGAGAACTGTGGTATCTATTGTCTTTTTGTTTATTTATAATGTGAGATGTTAGAATATTCTCTAGGAACAATGAATATTTAAAAGAAAATATTGATGATAGATGAGAAAGAAGCTATTTGTGATCAAAAGCAAAGTCCAGACTTCAGTTATAGATGCGATGGTGTACACCTATTTTTCTGTGCTCCACCTCACTAAATACAACCATAAATCCTAAAATAATAAAAGAAGTAACTAATTATCAGAGTGAAGATAATGTGAATTTAAAAGACAAGATGCTGTTTAGAAACTGGGATACTTGAAATTAAAATGTTGAAGTACATGGTTATTGGTAATAACTAAAGTTTCACATGACTAATGAGGTGTTTGAGAGTAGAAAAGATGGTTGAAAGTAGATTAAAAAGATTAGAAGGCCAGAATTTTTATCTGTAATCTATATGGATTCTAAATGATTATAAGTATAGTTCTAGAAAACTAAAAAAACTAGACGTTATTAGGGCTAAGATGATTTGGTGGCAAAATTATTATGATCTAGAAGAGTCACCTTCAGTTCTGTTCTGAATAATGAGTGAAATTAAGAGATCATACTTATTCAAGTAACATAATTAATAGATGTGAGGTTTCCAGTTTTGTAGAACATAGATTTTATGTGAAATTCCAAAACTTATCCAATTGCTTAAGTTTTATTTGAAAAAAAATTAAAAATCCAAATTTCCTTTTAACACAGGAAAACAAATGTGTAATTAAGGAATTCAGACCTTTGATCACGACTTTACAATTCATGGCAGCTGAAAATGGGTGGGTGTCCCATTCATTTCCACTGTTTGCCTGTCTCTTATTGAAGAATATAAATGTTAATATACTGTCATATCAAGGGCTCAAGCAGAAATTAGATCTGCACAACTGGAAAACATACTTCTTAAGTGATAATGAGCTACAACTTTAGAATAGTCACGTTTTCCACCAGTGTTGACCATATCTTGGTATTTCCGCAGCTTCTATTTCAGTTTCATCTGCGGCTGCTCTCTACTTCTCTGCCCTGTATAAAAACTTTCCAAATTGCCTTCTGTGTCATGTACTCCGTATTATCTTTCATGTTGTCTTCACACACGGTTCTCTATTACTCCCCTTATCTATTTGACTAACTCATCCTTGAAGATACAGCAGCACATAAAGCTTTCTCAAAAAATTAGTTAACCATTTTTTCCTTTGCTTCTCCTATAACATTTTATCACACCAAAGTGTCATTTTTTAAATTAGCACTTGTTCTTTTTTGTTTTTCTTGTTAGACTCTGACATCTTTAAGACAAAGATCAGGCCTTATTTACCTTGTTTCCTAGAAACTGGTATGGTACCTGACAGGTAGTTCCATTCATGAATGGGCGAACAAGCGAGAAAAATGAATACTATTCATTATCAGAATAATTTTTGATACTAAACCCATATCATTCAAATGTTTGAAGTGTAGTTATGAGGCATTTGGAATTAATAATAACTAAAATTAAGGACAGGAGAAAAATACTTCAGTAGTAAAACATAAGAGTATGTGGAAAATTTGAAAATAAGATCACAGACATCATTGCTGAGGATTAATTTTACTTTTTAAAAGTATACCCTCTAAGAAATATCTTTAAAGTAATGGAAAGAGAGTCTATAGTTCAACTGCATTTTTAAAAACTGGTGACCATTTTCTGGTCACTAGATCAAGAAACGTGAATAGAATCTTCAAGATATCTCTTATGTAGCATATGGAGTTTACATATATGGTATCATAAAAAATTAAAGATAATATTGGTGGTCAGAAGAGACACTGTTTATGAATTTTAAGAGTGCAAGCTTCAAAACTCATATTTGATCTACCCTACCCCACAGAAAAGGCATAAGAAGTTAAAAAAAACTCCAAATCTTTGTTTCCAAATTTATACCCCTTTTTCCCTAGCAACATTAGTCTTTTGCTTATTTTTTTTTCTGCAGGTTCCTAATACTTGTATCAAAAATACATGTGTTGAATGACACATCTGTAATGGGCTCCCTTTTTTGTCTCACTTGCCCATACCCTTTTCAGTACTTTTTGGTATTACCTTCCAAGGAAATTACTTGAACTTACCCTTTTCTCAGAGACTACCTCTGTGAAAGTCTAAATCAAAAGAACTAGCACTGCTGGAGGTAGTGATATTGAAACTGAGTTTTGTATACAATAATGAGGTGAAAACATGGCTATCAAAGAAGAACAAACAGATTGCAAAGCAGAATGAGGGTGTCATATCCAGGATTCTATAATTAATTTGTTCACTGAAAGCAAGGTTGGAGTTGTGTAACATAAAGCTGTAGACATAAATATGAAATAGCAGACAAAAACGTCCTGTATATCTTTATAAGGATGGGAGGTTTTAAATCATGTGCAGTAGAAAATTATGTAAAGAAGACTTAGTGAACCAGAATACTTGTATTTTTGTTGTCTGAGTAGATGATGGAGAGAAATTATGAGATTATTAAAATAACGCATTCACAAGATGATGTGAAATTGATTTCAGCTGCTCCAAGGATGGCAAAGAGGTACAGAGAAATTGAAGAAAACTTTGGGATTTATAATCAATAGAACTAAAAAAAATAGATATGTTGGAATGGAGACTCAAGTTCTTCTGCTTGATTAGATGGCGGTAACACTTGGTAACATTTAATCAAATAGTGGTTATGGAGGGAGAAATAAGCTGAAAAGTAAAGTGGAGTTTCAACAGTAATGACAAGCTTAGTGTTGTCAGATTGAGTTTGAGCTGCTTGCCTATTATCCTGTGGAAGTTTGAAGAAATATGCTTCTGTAGCTCAATGAGGAGGCCATACTTTGTGATATTTTTCAGTAGTGATAAGGACATGGTAAAACACAGTAGTTTGTATCTTAGTGCATACATTTAGGAAAGGGCTGAGAGGAGTTTACATGCTCAAGGGTATGCAACAAGAAAGTGAGAGATCATTGATTCTACATTGAGAAGTAGTAGATATTAGTTCCAAAATCTCACCAATTTTCAACTGTGATGGTGTTTAAAACGTTATTCTGTGGTGCCTTTATGTTCAATAGTAGTACTTCTATGGTCAACATTCCTGCTTCAGAAAAAAGTAACTCTGCTCTTGTCTGACTCTTCTGATTTACGATGGAAAATTCAATTTAAATTATTTCAGAGGGAAGGGGAGCTCTGCTGTTAATAAAATAAAATAAATTGTGATCTGCTATGCCAATTAGGAAAACATAAATAATAGATAAACATGGATGAAGCCTCAAAAATAGTGTTAAAAGACAATTTGAGAAGAATGATTTCACATAGAGATAATGAAGTCATTTGCATGAAAATTTCTGTTATAATAGAAATATTTGACAACTAGTTATGTATAAACACATAAAAGATCACCTGTATTCATATGTATAAAAATACAAATAAAGAGTATGCTAAAAACATAAAATAAAACCATAAGATTTTGATAGATCAAATGCATTAATCAACAGTACTAAATTTGATTTTACTTCAATAAAATAATTATAATGTTTTTTAAATGTTTAAGCTTCTAGTCTCATTAAGGATAGTAGTGAAGAGAATACATTTATTTCTTAGTAAAGGATCTTGTTATGATTCTTGATTGTGATTAAATAATTTTTAGTTCCAAAGAAAGATATGAGGACTTCACTTTTCACAGAAAACAGACTGCTCATACAAATTGGATGCTACAGCACTTTATTGCAGCTGCTGATTATCTTTCATCTTATTAAAAGCTGAAAATAATTTATTATTTAGTTGCTAAGAGATTATAAAAAATTCATTTTTGCTAATGACACAATCAGATTATATTTTATTGCTCAATTTTTATTGCTCTTGATAACAGGGCTGTAGATTAATTGTATCTCTATTTCAGCATCTCAGAAACATCAAAAATTATTTGTGCTGAACTAGGACTTACCTAGACCAAATAGATTTTGCTTTATTTTAATTAAATGATTTATAAGACTAAAGTAGATATAGCAAATTCATTATTTATATTTCTTCTTGTATATTGTTTTCTACTAGACAATTCATATGAAAAATCAAATTAAATTATTTCTAACACACTCAAAATTGGAGTAAAATATGTTTACTTTACAGTATTCAACAAACTGGATATAACTTGCAAAAAACTAACCTGTTGATTGCCCTAATATGATAAAAAGCAGAATCTTTGAAAGGTTGGCTCTGAAGAAAATGGAGAAAAGTTAATAGAAACAAAGCCTTTGCTTGTGTTTTCTAAGATGTATTTTCTAAGATGTATTTTCCTGAAATCCTGCATTTATTATCCTCACCAGTTCCATAATGTAGTCAAGGAAGATACTGGTATGAAAATGTTCCAGCAAACTCATGGGCAAACTAAACTCCTTTTAATATTCTTTGATATAAAAGGGACCAAGATGAAATGTACAAAGACATATTTACTCAATAGAAAGTAATAAAGAAAGCCAATTGTAACTAGCTCATGTTCACATATTTTGCTGGACTGTCAGTCGTTCTATACTTTGGAAGTCTTTTGGGTAGCCAGAATCCCTTGTGCTAGGGAATAATCACCTCAATAAATACCCACTTCCTAGTCCTTGGTGTTACTCCTCTGGATACATGTCATAGGTATATTTCATTCCTCCAAAAAAATGTTAAATTACTAATTCCAAATACCAATGTGACTTTTTTTTTTTTAAATATGGCCTTCGCAGATGATCAAGTTAAGATGGTATCATTAGGTAGCCCTAATACAATGTAACAGGGGTTCTTTATAAAAATGGGAAAATTTTGGCACAGAGATATGTCTTCTGGCTTCTGGTCGTTATTTATTTCAATTTAAATTTATTAGAGTGTAAATTTATTTGAGCTTGTGAGATAAAGCACGTATGTTCTTTATACAACCAAGTTTGTAGTGCTTTTTTATGGCAACCCTAACAAACTGAAATAATACCCTACTGTAACATGGCAAAGGGAATTAATCAAAGATACTCTTTGTAACCAAGATAAATTTGTTAATGAGCTGACTTTCAAATAAGGAGATTTATCCTGGCTTACTTAGGAAGGCCCAGCCTAATCACAAGTTATTTAAAAAATGGTAGAGAGTGGCAGAAGAGTAGGTCACAGAGGTGTGATGTGAGAAAGATTTGGTAACTGGGAAAGCAACAGAGTCTCCCTGAGAGCATTCTGAAAAAAATGCATTCCTTCCCATGCCTTTTGCTTAACCAGGTAAGACCAGCACTGGTCTCCTGATCTACGGAAATTGAAGATAATACATTTGTTTAAAGCCACTAAGTTTGTGGTAATTTGTTACATAGGCTATAGAAACCTGATGTATTTCTAACCCATTGCTGTAAAGTACTCAAAGGAAGGTTTAGGGAGATCGGTGTCATATAAAATGATCCTTCCTGCCTTCATGGGCTTTACTCATTCTCTGGCACATGGTCTTTGTACAGGAATTCTATTTTGTAATAATAATTGATGTGAAATTTGCGTAAGATTTATTCAAGATTTGTACAAGGAAGTGTTATTTTGTTCTACACAGATGTGTTGCCCAGAATATAATTTTCAAAAAGTAAATAGGACTATTTTGTTTAATACTGAATGACATAGCATAATTACTTTAAAGCAAAAGAGAAATGAATTTGGGTAAACAACAATTACAACAAAAATTTTAAAGTAAAAATATGCTTAAGAAAGTTATTTTATGTATGCATGTGTTGATATCTCTATGTAGAAATGCTTATAGCAATGTATTATCTAATATTTTTAAAAGTTTTATTTCAACTATTACAAAGAACTTATTCCTATCATTCTTACAATTTTGACAAAACTCAAACATGACATGTACTCTTATTATTCAGCATTGCCATTTTCCTTTTATTAATTCATTCCATATTTCTCTTTTTCTCTCAGCAATAATGACAATTTGTTCATTTTTCATAGTTCTAATCTTTCTTCTCAACCACAAACAAAGTAGCTGATGGGTGATTGTTCAAAGAAGTACTCATTAATCAACACTCTCCTACTTCCTTTTTCCCATTTAAATAATCTGAAAATAAATTACAGTTGACCCTTGAACAAGAAGTCTTTGAACTGCATAGGTCCACTTACACACAGGTTTTCCTTCACCTCTGCCACCTCTGAGACAGCAAGGCCAACGCCTCTTCTTCCTCCTCCTCAGCCTACTCAACATGAAAATGAGGAAGATGAATATCTTCACTATGATCTTCTTCCACTTAATAAAATGTAAATATATTTTATCTTCCTTATAATATTCTTGAAAACTTTTTTTTTTCTCTAGCTTACTCATTGTAAAAATATAGTATATAGGGACTGAGGACAGTGGCTCATACTTGCAATCCCAGCAATTTGGGAGGCTGAGTTAGGCAGATGGCTTGAGCCCAGGAGTTTGAGTCTAGCCTGGGCAACATGGTATGACCCCATCTCCATAAAAAAAAGAAAAAATAGGAAGGCGCCTGTGGTCCCAGCTACTAGGGAGGCTGAGGAGTTAGGATCACCTGAGCCTGGGGAGTTTGAGGCTGCAGCGAGCCATGGTCATGCCACTGCACTCCAGCCTTGACAACAGAGTGAGACACTACCTCAAGAAAACAAAAGAATATAGTTTATAATGCCTATAATATACAAAATATTTAACCTGCTTGAAAAAGACAGTGGAAAAAGTTAACATAACTTTTAGACATTATCTAAGACCAAATGATATGAGAAGAATAGATTAAGTAACAGAATATTGTTAGAAAATGTCCTCATATAGTTTTCAGGGCTTGCAATTCTGCTCCCAGATGTAAAGAGGTAGAACATACTGCCTGTCTTTTTAACAATCAGAAAAACCTACAGAAATGGAAACATCAATGACTTATTGAACCCATTAGAACTGACTTTCAGGGTCTATGGCCATCCCGAAATCTGGAGATGTATGAACATCCAGCAAGATTTGCTTACACAACCAGCTGACAAATTGATTTCAGCCTTAGGAGACCATAGGTTGGACACATCTACGGTGTGCTGGACTTCTGATCCACAGAAAGTGTAGGATCATGAATTTGGGTTGTTTTGAGCCACTAAGCTTGTGATAGCGGTAGAATATGGATACAGAAAGAGACGGAGTAGATTTTACTCTTCATACCATTTTGTAAACAAACTATATGACAAAGTTGGTTTATGTAATCTCTATAGAAGGAAATGTATTAAATGTATTCTAATTGAACTAGTGGCATTTCTTGTAATTATTGCTCCATTTTATGTAACATTGTTTAAAGTTGAAAATAAATCATTTATCTATTGATCTTATTGTCTTCATATATAATGACTATGATTATATCAACATAACGCTTTGAATTATGAATAAAATGAAATATTTTAATGCTAGATCTTTGAAAGAAAACATTCCATAAAATATTAATAGGTAAAAAAAAAATCATAAAAATCAAATGATTGGACTTCCATAAGAGTAGTCAATACTCTGATTGGAGCATTAATTTGCACAACAGAGAACTGATATCTCAATAGCATTATATAGATTTGAGCACTTTAAATAGAAGTTTCCTTGGGCATCATCACCATTTTGTTCACCACTTCTACAGAAAAATAAAAGAATAGCAGTGATTCTTCCCAAGATGCGCACGTGGGAATAGAGAGAGTTGTTATGAGATAGCCAAAATGAGTCTTGCTGATAATAGTCTGTTTGGCAAAAGGCAGCACCTAGGTCCCAGGAAAAACAGATACCTAATATCAGCATCCCTGGAAAAAGGACAATCCTGTTTCTACACAACTGCTGAGTAGATTCCCAAGAACAAGTCATCACCACTCAAAATTATGTAGTATATTACATTTTTCAGAGCACTGCACAAAACTGCACCTCGACGTGGGTTACAGACATCAAATACCACATGTAATGCCATGTACTCTTTTCACTGTGAAGACACAGGAATGAAAATCAGGCTTTATGAATGACTCATCATCTCTCTAAGAAGACTAGCAACAACATAAAAAACTTTGAGTAGATGTCGGTTACTTTGGATAAATTCAGTCATTGAAGAATTACAATGACAAAAAAAAACACATTCAGAGAAAAGGTAGGACATCATTGCTAATATACATAATCTCTCATAATTAAACAGATAAAAATTTGAGGAAAGAATATTTTGTCATAGAAACAAGAGAGAATACGAATATCTGCAGGATAAACTGGTTCTATAGGATCACTGCCTTCAGTGTCCTCACATTCAAAAACTGTTTACATTACATTGTTTCAAGAAAACAAATTATCAGAAATGATGTGAATACTTGGCCTTGAGAAAGGTAGGAAAATTAGTCAAGTCTCTAATTCCATTATCGACCCAAGGATCTATTGCACTGAATATGCAAGATCACGTAGTTGAATGGAATCACAAGATCCCACAACATGAACAGTGTAAGACTTTAAGAGAAAGGATGCTGCAAGCTGGAGGTAAAATGAGCAAGCTTAGGGAGGGGAGAGACTTCCAGGTGAAGTCCCCCGGAGTCCATTATCAGCCAGAGAGCACACACTGCTCTTCAGATTATGAACCATCAAGACCTGAGTCAGGAACTGTGGTTTCAGACAAGCCTGGGCAACAGTTTCAAGTGGGTTTCTTTAACGTCTCACTGGTCACTTAGACAAGCCAGTCAAAAAGTTCTAATTTATCAATCGATATGTTCCTAAACAGTGTACATAAGCCAGCCCTAGGTGTCTCAAGGGAGTATTGACCATTTAATAGCACATTAAAAGTAACTAGTTAGATCATTATTATCCTTTATCTTGCCTTTGGGAAAGTGCTAGACTTAGACATCTCTGGAAAGAAATACAGAGCTGTCTCCTTCAACTGCGAGAAAAACATATGCTACACTCTGACCAGGCCATGCCTCTAGGTCAACTCGCCCCAGGGCTAGGCTATTCAGTCTCCGCCATAACTCTCCTTCCACCTCTAGTTTTCATCTCAACCCCATATATATTTCTGATAAAGTGTTGGTTATGCACACTCTTGTACGTTGCCTATGCATTGCATTATTGTTAACATGTACACACATATTGTTCATTGTATCAAGGCATTTCAAATTTGATTTTCTCAACTATGATAGCTCTCACTCAAAATTACTTCTCTTATCTTTTATAGATTGGATATGTGGTAAAATAAGAATTGTCTTACTCAGCTGGGCTGCCATAAAAAAAAAAAAAAAAAGACATGAATTGGGTGACTTAAATAAGAGAAATGGGTTTACTTGGCATTGTAGAGGCCGGAAGTCTAGAGCAGTGTGAGAAGGGCACCAGCTTGTCTGGGTTCTGGCAAGCACCATCTTACTGACCTGCACGTAGCACATAGTTGCCTTTTTCTGTGTCCTCCTAGAGATCTTCTTTGGTGTGTGAGCAGAAAAAGACAGAAGCTTTGGAGTGTTTGTTCTTATAAGGCCACCATTCCTATAGCATCAGGACCTCACCTTTAGGATCTCATTTAATCTTAATTACCTCTCTAAAGGCCCTCTCTCCAACTCTAATCATATTGGGGGTTAAGGCTTTAACAGACGAATTCAGAGGGAAGACACATTCGGTCCATAGCAAGTATCATGTATTTGAGAGTCAGTAGTTAATACAGTATTAAATAATTCCACATAATACATAAGCAAAAAGGAAGGAAGGAAGAAGAAAGGGAAGAAAGGAAAGGAATCCCAGGTATTTCATATGTTAATAGTAATTGTTTTGCTTTGAACACCACTTGTTTTGTTCTGTAGTGCCTAAAATAAATAAATGTATTTTACCCATTTCCACCACTTTGCTTTCATATCAAGGTTTGATTCTTAGTTCTAAGAGCAGCCAGCCCCTGGCAGAACACTACTTGGTTTTTCTGGGTAGGTGTCCTTGTCCTCTGGCTCTTCTCTCTGTTCTGTGTCTGAGGCATATGGCTTCTCCACGTAGAGTTCTTTGTCATTAACCCCTCAAGTTCTCTCCAATTAAAACTCACTGTGATTCAGTAACCTGATACTTTAAAATAGTCTTATGGTTTTCCAATAAAGCTGACATAATTTTTATTTTAGGACATCTGTTTTTTTCCTCAAAATAGTATACCAATGATAAATGATGATGAAATCATCACATGATACATTATTTACATTAGGTAATTTTACATACTATTTATACAATATGACATTGTGTTATATCATATTTAAAAATATAAGAAATGCACTTTCTAATAATTTACCGGGTTTTTTTTGGCTAGGCAACTGAATCATATTTAAGTTGTAACATTAAAACAAAATGTTTCAGGCATCTCAAATAATAGTTGTTGATAAATTAATGGATTTTATAAGAAATGTTTATTTTGTCAGAGAAAAACAAGTTCAGTTGAAAATATATGGCTGCTGCACGTTTGTGCACTAAGGAGGGAGAGATTTGGGAGACTCTGACTCAACTTCTAGGGATAACAGCAGCATCTGAGTTTGATTTGACAAATAACAATGCACAAGACACACAGTTTTCTTCCAATTCCATTAGGCTGCGCTGTCACTGGGAGATCATGAATAACAAAACAACTATTGGCTTTGTGGGCAAGTGAAAGACTTAGCTCTATATGGAGAAGAACTTTCAACTGAACCAAAATAATTAGTGTGAATTCCGACATATTCCACAGAATTTGGGACTGATTAAATGACTTGCAGCTTGAGGTAATCATCGACTCTGAGAATGAGGGGCAGGACTTAACCAAAAGTGAGAAGAAATCGAATAATTTCCAAATAGGAACGAGGAAAATGCAAAAGCTTAAATCCAAGTTTCCTGTTGAGTACTTCCTTCCTTAAACAACAAAATATATTCACATTATCTTCTATACATTATATTTTCTCATTTTAACTTTCATAGAAACTCACGAGTATGCTATATAAAAGCTGAGTCTGGAAGTTCTTAATATTCATAGAAATGGATAATAAATAGGCATCCAATATTTTTTCTTAAGGGAGCCAGAAAATATTTTTCTCAGCGTTATTTTGGCTCATTTTATATGGTCAGAAGATGATCTAATAGTGGAGCTAGCCACTAACGGAAGGGTGCACCACCGCCCACTAAAGGAACCAGGCCCAGTTTCTGCCAAGGGTAAGATAAGTAGAGGTGTGATTTATTAGCAAACCACGGGAAATATGCCAGCATTCCTAAACACTTGCCTTCCGGGTATTAGGAATAAGAGCAGTAAAAGGTATTAATACTCTGTGGTTTATGGTAAGGATAAACTGAGTAAGCCCGTCAGACATTCTAAACTGCAATTCCTTTCAGAAGTGCCTTCGAGTGGATTGCCCTTAGAATATCACCATTATTAAAAGCAACAGTGGTAACAGGATTCCCCTCTCAGAGTGATTACATTGATAAAGCAACCACAAAAAAACACTTAAAATAACTTTCGAGATCTGAGTAACAAAAGGGTTGGATATCATTACCTTTTTTTTCTAAAGATTAGAACACACAGTCAATTTAATTAGTGTATTTTGACATAATTGTAGATTTATACACAGTTATAAGAAATATCCTGTGCCCTTTAACTAGTTTTTTTTATGAAAATATCTTGAAAATTATAGCACACTATTATAATCAAGGTGTTGACATTGATACAGTTAAGACAGAACAATTCATCATGACAAGGTACCCTTTTCTGCCCTTTTATAACCACACTCACTCTCCCCCACTTTCCTGCTCCTTAATCCCTGGCAATCACTAATCTGTTCCCCATGTCTATAATTTTATCCTTTCAAGAATATATTATAAAGTAAATCATCTCCTATGTAACTTTCAGGATTGACTTTTCTCTTATTGGCCAGGATATTTCTCTGCAGATTCATCTAGGTTGTTGCATCTATCTGTGGCGTATTCCCTTTTATTGCTGAGGAGTATTTCACTATATGAACACAACACAATTTAACCACTCATTTGTTGAGGGAATTATGGGTTGTTTCTGATTTGGGGCTATTATGGATAAAGTTGCTATGAACATTCACGGGCAAGTTGCAATGTGAGCACAAATTTTGTTTTCTCTGCAATAAATGCATAAGAGTACAATTGCTGTTTGGTGTGATAAATGCTTGCTTAGTTTTGTAAGAAACTACCGAACTGTTTTGTACAGTGGCTGTACTTACAACCCACTGGCAATATATCAATGTTTCAGTTTCTCTAGTTTGCCTTTAACATTTGGTAGTGTCTTTATTTATTTTATTTGGTCGGATATGTGGTTTACAAAGTTTTCCCTAGTTTGTAGCTTCTCTTTTTATCCTTTCAACAGAATCTTTCCCAAAGAAAAGATTTTTTTTAAATTTATTTGAATTCCAATGTATCAATTTTTTCATTATAGATAACATTTATGGTGTCATGTCTAACAACATTTTGTCTTGCTCTATATCCTGAAGAATTTCTTCTGTTTTTTTTTTTCTAAAAGAATAACAGTTTTATATATTTTAAGTTTATGATGCATTTGACTTAACCTTTGTATGAGGTGTGATATTTACATCAAGATTTGTTACCTATGGATGTCCATTGCTCCAGCACCGCTATTCTTCCTCCATTGAATTGCCTTATTTGTTGAAAACCAGTTAGACACCTCTGTGTGAGTATACAGTCTGTCTTATGGTTCTCTGCTTCACTGACCTACATGCCTATTTTTATACCAATGTAATAACTACAAAAGCCTTAATTTCTAGTGAGTGATTTCTCCCACTTCTGTTTTCCTTTTCAGGATTGATTTTAGCTATTCTAGGGTCTGCACCTGTCCACATATGTTTTACAATAAGCTTTTCTATGTCTAAAAAAAGAAGAAAAAACGCCTACTGGGCTTTTGATAGGAATGCAATTATACCTATAGGTCAACTTGAGGAGAATTGACATTTTTTACTGTGTTGAAACTTGGAGTCCATAAACACGGTATGTCTCCGTTTATTTAGGTGTTCTCAAATTTCCTTTGGCATTTTGTAATCTGCAGCATATACATATTGTAATACATTTTGTTAAATATATTTCTATGTATACAATATTTTCTGAGTGACTGCAAATGATACTGAATTTTTATTTTCAGTTTCTATAAGTTCATTCTTAACATATGAGAACGTGTTTCATGTTTATATGTTGATCTTATATTCTACCACTTGCTGAAATCACTTAGCAGTTCTAAGAGCTTTTTTATTCTTTTTCTTTCTGTATATTCAGTACTTCCTATGTAGACAACCAGGCCATCTGCATTAGAGATGGTTTTATTATTTCTTTTGCAATATGTGTGCCTTTATCATTTCATTTGTTTGCCTTGTTGCAGCTTTTCCCATTTGTACTTCAATCAGCTTCTTGAATCTGTGAGTTTATGCCTTTTGACAAATTTGGAAAATTTTCACTTATTATTTCTTAGAATATCCTTTCGTTTCACTCTTTCTACTTCCTTCTGGAATTCTGGAAACACGGAGTTGGATCTTTTATTATTGCTCCAACAAGTTCCTGCAGCTCTACTCTTTTGTGATTTTTTTTAGTCTATTTTTTATCTTTATTCAGATTGGATAAATGATTTTAATCTGTTTTGAAGATTACTCTCTTTTCTATTGTCACCTCATTCTACCACTGAGCCCATCCAAAGAATTGAGTTTTTAAAGATTTTTATCATAGCAGTTTCCAGTTCTGTAAATTCTATGATTTTTATTTGGTTGTTTTTCATTATTTCTATTTTTATTTTTTGCTGAGATTTTTGCTTTTTTCATTTGTTTTGAGATACTTTGTTATTGTTTGTTGAAACATTTTATGATGGTTGCCTTAATGTCATTGTCTGGTAGTTTCAACCTCTGATTCATCCCAGTGTTGACATCAGTTAATTGTGTCTTTTTTACTTATTTGTTTGCTTTTATAGCAGATTCTCACTCCATTACCCAGGCTGGAGTGTAGTGATGTGATCTCGGCTCATTACAGCCTCCACCTCCTGGGTTCAAGCGAATCTCTTGCCTCAGCCTCCGGAGTACCTGGGATAACAGGTGTGTGTCACCACATCCTACTAATTTTTGTATTTTTAGTAGAGATGGGGTTTCACCATATTGGCCAGGCTGGTCTCAACCCCCTGACCTCAAGTGATCTGTCCACCTCGACCTCCCAAAGTGCTGGAATTACAGGCGTGAGCCACCACACTCAACCTGATTGTGTTTTTTCATTCAACCTGTGACATTCTCATTATGATGGGTGATTTTTTTTTTAATTATAACCAGGATTTTTAGCTAAGATGTCAGGAAGCTCTTGGTTCTACTTACATTTTTAATTTAGCACAGCGCCATCCTGTGGAGATTTAACACACAGGTCCTGGCCCATTGCTATGGACTGTGGGTCTAATAACAATTGAATTATCAGAGACTTTGAGGGGCAATTTTGGACAGCTTAATTTATCTCCTGTCCTGTTGCTGAGATTCTCACTGAACCCTGCTGGTGTTGCTTGAGAAGATAAAAGAAGCTTCCTCCGGCCAAGCTGTCTGTTGTCTCAAGCTGGGGAAAGAGAGTCTATTGCCCAAGAGACTAAGAGTGCCTCTTGGGAGGGTACTTGTGGAGGTGACATCCTCCTTGCTGATGAATTGTGGTCTCTGGGAAGAAAATGAAGTCTCAGGTACAGTATCCTGGCATGAAAAGAGTTTTCTCTGGCCTCTTATTGTCAGTGGGGTATCTGGTCAGCCCAGTGCTACCAGGTGGCCCTGGTTTTGTTGATGGTACTCCTGAGGAGAAATGAGCCTACCTGGGCCATCATCTGTTACTTGTTTTGAGAGGAGGAAGAGGTCAGAAAATGCTGGCTCTAAAAAGGAATGAGATCATGTCCTTTGCAGGGACATAGGTGAAGCTGGAAGCCATTAACCTAAGCAAACTAATGCAGGAACAGAAAATAAAACACTGCATGTTGTCACTTACAGGTGGGAGCTGAAAAATGAGAACACATGAACACAGGGAGGGGAACAACACACACTGAGGCCTTTTGGGGAAGCATGAGGGTGGGTGGAGAGCAATAGGAAAAATAGCTAATGCATGCTAGAGCTAATGCAACCTAGGAGATGGGTTGATAGGTGCAGCAAATCCCATGGCACACGTTGACCTGTGCAACAAAGTTGCACATCTTGCACGTATACCCAGGAACTCAGAAAAACAAAATCAAAACCCTAAAATGCTGGCTCTCGGTCATCTTTCTTTGTTGGGCAGTGGCTGTAAGATGCCTTTTCTCTGTGATGTTCCTCCAGTCCTGATATCCCTTCTCAGCGTGCTTTCCTCTTTCTGCATTTCAGAGTTATGCTTTGGTTGTCCCTTCTATCATTTACTGGGTTTATATTGACACTTAGCAGGTAGTAGCAGGGAGAAGGCAGTCCACATGATTTTGTCTGGACTGGGAGTCCAGTGTAATTTTATAAGGTACTTATATTAGATCTTGCTGTAACATAATCTCACATTGTACAATTAACTGTCAGTCTTACATCCTAAGAAGGGATTTGTTTCTCTTTGAAATACCACATGGAAATCATCATGATCCTAAATTATGGTCATGTACTAGACACTTTGGAGTAAATGCTGTAAAAGATTTTAGAGTATATGCAAATGTTCATTTTGCACTTGTGAAAATTATGTTTTATTAATACAAGTTTTTATATAACTGTCCTTTAGATTTTACCATGCTTGATGATTCATCATTGTGACATATCACAGCACAGCTGTTTGCCAGGAGTGACATTATAGTGAAGATTTCTATAAAATATCTAAAAGTTATGCAGCTCTAATGCTTCCACCCCACGGGTAGTGCCATCAATACCCACATTTAGGATAATAGCTCTGAAAAAATAGTTCCACAAAGAAAGGCTACAGTAATGAAACTGCTTGTCTTTAGCATTCCAGTAAAGGAAACATGGCTATAAAATTTGTATCTAAAAATATCCAGCTTCTTCAAGGAGTCAGCATTTAAAAGTTGAGATTGAATGGTCAATTTAAAGTAGGTCTTATTTGGAAAGACAGAGTGTGTACATTTGTTGGTAACTTTGTAAATAAACTTTTGTATTTTAAAGCGCTTTTAGACTTCCAGAAAAATGCAAAGATGGTGTTTGCTAGTAATTTAAAAAATCATTAGGCTGTTGGAATTTATTGTGATAACAATTATCATTTGGTTTACATTGTGTTTACAATTTAGCAGATGATTAGAAATTGTTAAATTTATGCACAAATAATCTTGCGTTTCATGATTATTGTAGAAAGGAGTCAACATGGATTTAGCTTTTCATTATCTCCAAGTAAAATTCTGATCAGACTTTTTAAAAAGAATTATTATACATGGTACTTTTACTTGCTTGTGTGTTCAAAGTCTACATACCATCCAGAGCATACAAGGAAGACCCAGCTCTTCTAGCTTTTAAGACTTTTCCTTTGATGCCTCTATAATGAATAATATGTAACACTTATCAGAGAGAATTTCAGTTCAGAAATTTCACAAAAGGTCTAAAGAAACCCCACTTTTTAAAATTCCTTACATCAAAATAGTAACTGAAGAAACAATTTAGATAGTAAGACTAAGCCATATATTATTTAGACAAGAAAAGAAAAAACATAGTTCTGATTTATTTATTTTATTTACTCTTATAATTGCCAATATTTAACCTTTATTCTAAAGTGGATTTAAAATTAACTCTAATTATATTGCTTTGGTGTAGAGTAATTTTGCAGTTAGAATTAATAATATCTCTATTTAGTTTTCATTAGTAATCTGTCTTCATTTTGTTGTCAATTTATTGTCTATGTTAGCATGTCTGTGTCTGTATGAGAATAGAGGAAAATTTAATAGCATCACTCCGATGAGAACCATTTCATTCCCAAAACCAATCTCCAGCTTAAAAAGAGTAGCATGTAATATATTTGTTAAAGTTTACAAAGGATAGTCATGTTATCTAACTTAATTTCTCAATCTCTCTACATTTACTTATGAGAAAGCTAAAATGTTGTGACATAGAATGAATTTTTTAAGATTACGCAGATAAAAAATAAATTTAAGACAAACTGAGCTATATAAGGATCCAAATTCTAACAAAATTAATAATAAAACAATGATGGGGAAGATATTTTTATGCTGTCACAGCAGTTTAGATGCTTTGAATATTAAGGCCATCACTGGCAAAATTGTCCCTGCAGATGTTATTGGGGAAAGGTTGTAGAGGGGAAGAAGGAAAAAGTGTGTAATGGAAAGAGCTCAAGATTTCAGTTTCAACTTGTATTTCTGTGACCCTCATCCAAACAAGGGAACTACTTTATCCTCAGCTTTCATATAAGTGAAAATGATATAACAATTCTGTAATGGACTGAAAGTTTGTGCTTCCCTCAAATTCATATGGTGAAATCCTTAACCCCAAGGTGATGGTATTAAATGTAGAGCCTTTGGCCAGTGATTAGTGACCTCATAAAAGAGAACCCAGAGAGATCTCTTGTCCCTTGCACCATGTGAGGACAAAGCAGGAAGCCGGGACTCTCTCCCAGAAATTAAATGTGCCCGCCTGTTGATTTTCAGCTTCCAGTTTCCAGAATTATGAGAAATAATTCGCCATTAATAAGCCACTCAGTCTATGATATTCTGTTTTAGCAGCCTGAACAGACTTAACACAAAAATTCTTAATCTTTTGAACTCCATAATGTCATTGGAAAAATCACCCAGAAAAGGTATGAATAAACATTAAATTATGGATTATTATAATAAATGTAATATTCAATGTGAGATCTACAATTATTTTATATGCGATTGGCTCCAATTTAACCAAATTCACACAACCAGTTCACTCTAGTTTTAGAGTCATATTCATGATTTTTCACCAAGATAGAATTAATGAATCTAATAACTAAAATTGTAAGTCCACCTCCTGATGTCAAACATGGCAACTCTTAAATGATTTTAGTTGAATTATTAACTTTTGTTTCGTTTCAATAAATGTGATTATCTAACTGAAAAAACTGGACACAGTACAAACTATTTCAATAAAAGCTGTGAAACAAATCTTGAATATGTGTTATCAAAACAGTTAATACAGATGTGACACTGGATTAGTCCCTTCTTGCATCGCTACAAGGAACTACCTGAGATTGGGTAGTTTATAAAGAAAAGACTGAATTCACTCACATTTCTGCAGGCTGTACAGGGAGCATGTCTGCAGAGGCCTCAGGAAACTTATAATCGGGGCAGAAGGTGAAAAGGAAGAAGATGTATCTTCCATATCTGGAGCAGGAGAAACAAGGAGAAAAGGGGGAAGTGCTACACAGTTTTAAACAATCAGACTTCATTAGAAAGCACTCACTATCGTGAGAACAGCAAGGGGAGGTCCAGTCAATCAACCAATCACCTCCCACCAAGGCCCTCCTCAAACAACGAGCATTACAATTCTACATGAGATTTGGGCAGGGACACATAGCCTTGCTGAAAGGCACATGACATAAAGACAATCATGAATTGTGATATTTTCAAGCTTTTAAAGAAAGATGTTTTCTAATTTACGGAAGTAATATTTCCTAAAATTCCCGTAGTATTATGAGCTGTTAAATATTATGTAAGATGGGCCAGATGTGGTGGCTCATGCCTGTGCTCTTAGCATTTTGGGAGACTGAGGTGGGATGATCACCTGAGGTCAGAAGTTCAAGACCAGCCTGACCAACATAGTAAAACCCTGTCTCTACTAAAAATACAAAAATTGGCTGGGCATGGTGGTGGGCACCTGTAATCCCAGCTACTCGGGAGACTGAGGCAGGATATTCACTTGAACCCAGGAGGCGAAGCTTACAGTGAGCCAAGATCTCGCCACTACACTCCAGCCTGGGCAAAAGAGGAAAACTCTGTCTCAAAAAAAAAAAAAAAGAAAGAAATTTATGTATTTAAAGCTAATTTTTTTCTCTAAATTTTGTATTGATTCATCACAAAAATTACAATCAAAGAATTTCATTATCATTTATTTAATCATGTGCCAAATTATTTGCATTTCACCTTCATGCCAGTGTTGTCTTAGAAGGAAGTTTTTGGGCTGGACACGGTGGCTCACGCCTGTAATCCCAGCACTTTGGGAGGCCGAGGTGGGTGGATCATGAGGTCAAGAGATCAAGACCATCCTGGTCAACATGGTGAAACCCCATCTCTACTAAAAAAAAAAAATACAAAAATTTAGCTGGGCATGGTGGTGCGTGCCTGTAATCCCAGCTACTCAGGAGGCTGAGGCAGGAGAATTGCCTGAACCCAGGAGGCAGAGGTTGCGGTGAGCCGAGATCACGCCATTGCACTCCAGCCTGGGTAACAAGAGTGAAACTCGGTCTCAAAAAAAAAAAAAAAAAAAAAAAAAAAGAAGGAAGTTTTTGTCAATTTCAATAACACAGGTGATTTTTATTTTTGGATGTTATTTTTATTTGATCATATTGCTATCAAAAAGCGTTGTCTTTACTATTCTTAATTTTCTAAGTTTTCCTTTGTGACTTAATATAATGGTAAGTATATAATGATAACTTTTGTTTCTTAATGTAATGGATATTCTAGGTCCATGGTAACATGAATAATACTTATCAATTATATATTCTCCACATTTTGTAAGGTTTTATGTCTTACGTTTTTTAAAAACTGATTTGATTTTGTTCGGAGTGAATTACATTGTCCAAGTATATACTGGTCTTCCATCTATTTGTCCTCATACAACGTGTAGCTATAGTTACGACATTCTCTTAGAGAAATGCATGCCTTTCAGCTTAACTGACGATGACAAACTTTAACATAATAAAATCTCTTTCTGGTAATGGATTTTTTTTTTCAATTGCTTGATATGGCTTTGTGCTGGCACTTTTTATTTTCAACATTCTGAATCCCTTAGTTTATATTTTTTAAAAATATGTACTACATATCTGGCTGGCTTTTGCTTTTTGATACCATAGAAAATTAACTTTTATTTATTAACCAGGCGAGATTGGCTTATTTTTGCTACTGTTATGTAGCATGTGTGGATTGGCTTTTTATGTGTTTTATGTAGTTCCCTGTAGTTAATATATTTTCCTTTAATAGTCTTTCCTTAGTTTTCAAAATTTATTTATTGCCTGCAGTCTTGTATTAAAAATATATTGCATTTTTGTTCAAAAGTTTATTGAATATTTCTAGTGTTTTAACCTTTATAGAATATCTATAAATGCCCTGTTATGAATAATAACATTATGAAGATCCATGATTCCCTTTTTTATGCTTATTTTCTAAATCATCAGATTTTCATCAGTAAAAGCCAAATTGCCAGCTTTAAGCTACATTTATGACACCCTGCTATAATAAACGGGGCAATCAATAACCTCTTCTACATCATATGTTTATTTCCCTCTTTCACTTCCAACTTTTGAAATTTTTATTATTTTTATATTTTAGGAGTATATTCCATTTTTATTGTTCTATATCCCAAATGTCAATATTTGTTTTGGGGTGTCATTGTATAAGTAGTATAAGTAAATAAGTTCATTGCTCACCATCACTCCTTTAACATGGTTTTCTCAACTGTATCTTATTGGATGCTATTTTTCCTCTAAAAATTAGGAAAGGATAACCTACCACAATAATATTTCTTTAGTGACTGTAACTTTAACATGTTAACAGCTTGTATAAGTTTTTTTTTTAAAGCCTGACAGAATATACAGTTTGGAAGCTTGACTCTATTTTATTTCTCCGACTATTTTGCAGGTATTGTTTCACTATCTTTTATGTTGAATATGGCAAAGAATAAATTTGAGCCTGCTTTCTTCTCCATTATCAGGGATTCAGTTCTCTGCCTGTTTACTAAAACCTCCATTCTTACTCATTAAGCTCTCAAAATTCTATTTTGCTCATGTCTAAATGTAGGATACTCTGGGATAATTTGTGATGTTTAAAATGTAGATTCAAGCAAGCATTTTTTATTTTAAAAAGTTTGCTTAAATTACAATTTAATTTGTGTCCATAAATTTATTATTGTAACTTTTATAAACTGATTCTGTATATGTTGTGCCTGTCTCATTTCTTCTGTATCTGTAAATTATATTTGGTTTTCCTTTATTCGATTAAATTAATTTATACTTTATTTCTATCTTCAATGTATCTTCATGCCTTTTCTAGTCTCCTGTGTCTATTCTCACTTAAAATTGTGTTTTCATATTTGTGTTTTGCTTTTCCTTCTATTTCTTTCTGAAATTCTGCCAGTGCAACTGTCATTTTATTCATATTGCCATCTTTTCCTGTAGGTTTTTTTTTTTTGTAATTATTTTTCTTATTATAGTAGATTTTCTCAATGGTCTACTAGTTTTTAAAATTTATTTGTTATAGGATTATTAGTGGTTTTTAAGGTAAGTGTGCCCTTATTAAGTTAATATTACTAAATTTTACATTATAAGGTAGGGGCACTTAGCCAATGACATTTCTGCTTTTCCAGATATCTCTGCATTAACTTTGGCCAGTAGGGACAACTACAAGAAAACTGTGGCCAAAGGAGAAAGAAAGGGATTTGCTCCTTCATTTGCTTCACTGGGACTTCCTGTCTGCTTGCAGTTCCTTGAAGCCATTATCCTAGCAAACCTTCACTCTGCAGCTGCAGCACCTCCCAAAGCAGCAGCTGAATTCAATTTTCATTATTTTTAGAGGTTTGTAGAAACAGCTCCATTGTCCATCCTCCACATACACATAGCCCCACCATAAACACAAACACTGCTAGTCAGTCACTGCTCTTCCAAGATCTGATCTTCAGACCTGCGGGGCTCTTCATCAAAACATCTACGTTTTTACATTTTCAGAACTTTCTTTTTGCTCCCTCAGTCTGAGGAAATAATAAAAGATAATGAAAATATTAAAATTATACTATTTACAATAACAAAAAACGGTGGCATTCGGCTTAGTATGTGGAAAGCTATATAAGAACATTTTCCCGCCATAATTATATTTAAAAAATTTGATCACTGCCAATATAATTACTTTGTCTTGAGTTCATCAGAAACCTCAGTCACAAGGCAAACAAGTGGGCTGAATTTTAAAATGCAACAAACCCTTCTGCAAAAGAACTCAGATGATGTTTCCTTTTAGGAAGAACTGAAGTAGAGTTGACCACCATAAAAGTATCTATAAAGACTGCTAAATTCAATTAATTTTTACCAGTCATGTGGGATGATCATGAGGAATTAGAATCACTGGGAGATATAGTTATAAAGAAAGTTTGCAATGGACTGCAAGCTCTTTCCCCAAGGACGTCTACTGGGTGTTCTTCAGAAAGTCTGAGTGGGAGCAGGGCCGACTTGAAACATTCCTCCCCAATCCTGGGTCTTTCAGATGAAGCAAAGCCTCAAGCCTGTTTGGGGTTGTGGAGAAAGGAAATATGTCACAGCTCAGGGTCCAGGCAAATATCTCAGTCTTCCTTGGGGTCAAGGGGAAGGAAGCATATTCTGACTTGGAGTAAAGGCCAGAAGTCACCTGGACTCACCATGTGTCTCTTACCCTGTTAAAAAGCAACAGCAATCTACTTTTACAGAGTGGTCAGAGACCCTTCTGCTACCATTTCTAGCAATCATACCATGCCACTGTAGGAGGAATGAAATCAAAAGCTTCTTGAGCCACTTGAACTGCAATAAAATTGCTTAGTCATAAGATTCTACCCTGATAAGTAACAATGTTTTGAAATACATGCACATATACATACATCTATTCAGAGATTATCATGCCCTACCATAGCATGGCATGTACTTATGACATGACCAAGTACTTATTTGTGTATGAGCGGTATAAAGTGAACAAGCTGATTATTAGTTTTCAGAAAATTTCTGGGGAGAAATAATAATTCCTTTGTATTTTGTCAAAGAAAGTGTGATACTTACAGAAAACATACTACAATTAAATTTTTAAATATATATACATTTGCAATACATATTAATGATAAAATTTTGGCACGTTTAATAGTTAGAAGTTTAATTGGTGAAACACCGGTTTTCAAAATCAAAAGTACATTTAGTGACCTGTTATTTCTCTGAGTTCAGTTCTCCTCATTGCTTTTTACTGCTATAACAATCAGTTTTAAATGTGTCAAATGGGAAGTAGCTAGGACTAATAATGACGCTGCTTTCTTATGGAGCGAGATGTATTTTGCATGTCTGAAAAATCAATGTGACCCCAGAATAGAGGTTGTCATGATCTACCTTTCTCAAGTGTCATATCACTTGGGAGGAAATGGAAGAGAGTTTTGTTTTCTGGATGCAGGTAATAAGATCAAATAGAATTAAGTGGAATTCTTGGACAGAAGTCAACAATGGAACAAGCTTGACAGCTATTATCATTATGTAAAGTTCTATAGGAACTTATGTTGTGATTCTGCAGGTTATTCAGTCTACATATGTTACTCCAAAATTTAGTTTTTCAAATAACTGGATTCCCTTTCAGTCTTAATTTTATCAAGGTCACATATCTATGGAAATAATTACTATATATATTATAATTTTATATTTCATTTATACAGCGATTTATAAATTACGGCATTTTCAGAGATATTATACAATGTCATTGTACATTTATGACAGTGATGTGAGGCTATTCTTACTAACAACTGTGAAATGCATTAGAGCCATTAAATGATTTGTATCAGTTCACATGATTTGTAAATGGTGAAGGTAGAATAAGTGGCCACTCTTGTCTCCTAACAAGTTACCCAAAGAAAATGCAGCACTCCCTGATATGGTGTCGAATATTTCTCGAGTTTGAACAGGAATGCAATTGAGGAAGATTGAACAGGCATGCAATTGGAGAAGATTTATATCAATTATGTCAATACCAGTAAGCCTCACTGCCTTTCTGTATTACTAAATGTTATTTACGAAAATAATTACTTTGTCTTCTGGTGGACTTTGGCTTTAATTACTTAAGACTATAAATATTTGCATTTGTATTAATGAAGACATATAAGTATAGGACTTTGCCAGAAATTTGGATCTCAAGGCCAATCAGTTTAGGCCAATAGACCACAAACTTTTCATGCACTGTTACCTACATATGTATTGTTTTTATTCTTTATTTTATTGGACATTATCAATGTCCTCAGTAATTCACTATCAAACATGAAAAAATTCTAAACATTCAGTAAATATTTTGGTCCCTATTCTTTATAGAAACAAATATAAATTAATTATATAACAATGAGTATGTTCTTGTTGAGGGTCATAAAGTCTTTCATTTCTCAACTTAAAAAAAGCAAGAAGTGTATGCTTGTAATTTGTGACAATTTTTTTTTAGTTTAAAAATATTCTACTGGCCAGGCATGGTGGCTCATGCCTGTAATCCCAGCACTTTGGGAGGCTGAGGCGGGAAGATCTCTTGAGGTCAGGAGTTCGAGACCAGTCTGGCCAACACGATGAAACCCATTTCTACTAAAAATACAAAAATTAGCTGAGTGTGGTAGTGCATGCCTGTAATCCCACCTACTTGTGAGGTTGAGGCAGGAGAATCTCTTGAACCTGGGAGATGAAGGTTGCAGTGAGCAAAGGTCGTGCCACTGTACTCCAGCCTGGGTGACAGAGTGAGACTCTGTCTCAAAAATAAATAAATAAATAAATAAATAAATAAATAAATAATAATTTAGTGTAATATTTGCAGTTCTACTATAAATAGTTTATCAAGATGCTCCATTCAGGCAGAAATGAACAAACGTTGTTAGTTTCTGATATGGTTCGGCTCTGTGTCCCCACCTAAATCTCATTCTGAATTGTACTCCCATAGTTCCCATGTGTTGTGGGAGGGCCCCGGTAGGAGACAATTAAATTGTAGGGGGCAGTTTCCCCCATATTGTTCTCATGGTAGTCTCACAAAATCAGATGGTTTTATAAACAGAAGTTTCTCTGCACAAGCTCTCTTTTTGCTTGCCACCATCCACCTAAGTTGTCACTTGTTCCACTTTGCCTTCTGTCATGTTTCTGAGGCCTCCCAGCCATGTGGAACTTCAGTCCAATCGACACTGACTCTGTGTCCCCACCCAAATCTCATCTTGAATTGTATTCTCACAATTCCCACGTTTTGTGGGAGGAACCCAGTGGGAGATAATTGAATCACGAGGGCAGTTTCCCTCATACTGTTTTCATGGTAGTGAATAAGTCTCAAGAGATCTGATGGTTTTATCAGGGGTTTCTGCTTTTGTGTCTTCCTCATTCCCTCTTGGCCTACTGCCGTCCATGTAAGATGGGACTTGTTCCTCCATTCTTTCCACCATTATTGTGAGGCGTCCCCAGCCAGGTGGAACTGTAAGTCCAATTAAACTTCTTTCTTTTGTAAATTGTCTAGTCTCAGGTACGTCTTTATGAGCAGTGTGAAAACGGACAAATACAGTAAATAGGTACCGGTAGAGTGGGGCATTGTCGAAGAGATAACAGAAAATGTGAAAGTGCCTTTGGTACTGGGTAACAGGCAGAGGTTGGAACAATTTGGAGGTCTCAGAAGAAGACATCAAAATGTGGGAAAGTTTGGAATTTCCTAGAGTCTTTTTGAGTGGCATTGACCATAAGCCTGATAGAGATATGAACAACAAGGTCCAGGATGAGGTGGTCTCACGTGGAGGTGAGGAACTTGTTGGGAACTGAAGCAAAGATGACTCTTGTTATGTTAGCAAAGAGACTGGCAGCATGTTCCCCTGTCTTAGAGATTTGTGGAATTCTGAACTTGAGAGAGATAATGTAGGATATCTGTTGAAAGAAATTTCTAAGCAGCAAAGCCTTCAAGATGTTACTTGGGTGCTGCTAAAGGCATTCCATTTTATAAAGGAAACAGAGCATAAAAATTCAGAAAATTTACAGCCTGACAATGTGATAGAAAACAAAACAAAACAACAACAATAACAAAACACATTTTCTAGGGAGAAAGGGAGAAATTCAAGCTAGCTGCAGAAATTTGCCTAAGTAACAAGAAGCTAAATGTTAATCCCCAAGACAGTGGGGAAAATGTCTCCAGGGCAGGTCAGAATTCTTCACTGCAGCCCTTCTCATTGAAGGTCCACAGCCATAGGAAAAAATGGTTTCCTGCGCAGGGGCCAGAGTTCCTGTGCTGTGTGCAGCCTGGGGACTTGGTGCCTGTATCCCAGCCACTTCACCTGTGGCTGAAAAATCATGGCTTCAGAGGGTGCAAGCCCCACACCTTGGCAGCTTCTATTTGGTGTTCAGCCTGTGAGTACACAGAAGTCACTAACTGGAATTTGCAAACTTCTGCCTAGACTTCAGAAGATGTATGAAAATGTCTGGATGCCCAGGCAGAAGTTTGCTGCAGGGCCGGGGGCACTCATGGAGAACCTCTGCTAGGGCAGTGTAGAAGGGAAATGTGGGGTTGGAGCTCCCACACAGAGTCCCTACTGGGAAATTGCCTAGTGGAGCTTAGAGAAGAGGACCACTGTCTTCCAGACCCCAGAATGGTAGATCCACTGACAGCTTGCACCGTGCACACAGGAAAGCCACTGACACTCAACATCAGATCATGAAAGCAGTCGGGAGGGAGGTTGTACCCTGCAAGGTCACAGGGGTGGAGCTTCCCACGACCATGGGAGCCCACCTCTTGCATCAGCGTGACCTGGATATGAGACATGGAGTCAAAGGAAATCATTTTAGATCTTTATGATTTGACTGCCCCACTGGAAATCAGACTTATGGGACCTGTAGCATCTGTGTTTCAGCCAATTTCTTCCATTTGGAATGGCTGCATTTACCCAATGTGTGTACCCCCATTGTATCTAGGAAGTATTTAACTTGCTTTTGATTTTACAGGCTACTAAGTGGAAGGCACTTGCCTTGTCTCAGATGAGACTTTGGACTATGAACTTTTGAGTTAATGCTGAAATGATTTAAGACTTTAAAGGACTATAGGGTGGCATGATTGTGTTTTGAAATATGAGGACATAAGATTTGGGAGGCGTCAGAGTGAAATGATATGGCTGGACTCTGTGGCCCGACCCAAATCACATCTTAAATTGTGCTCCCATAATTCCCACATGTTGTGGGAGGGTCCCAGTCGGATATAATTAAATCATGGGGTGTTTTTTTTTCTTCCCCATAATGTTCTCATGGTAGTGGCTAAGTCTCATGAGATCTGACGGCTTGATAAGGGAAAACCCATTTTGCTTGGTTCTCATTCTCCCTCTTGCTGCTACCAAGTGAGATGTGGCTTTTACCACTCGCCATGATTGTGAGACCTCCCCATCCATGTGGAACTGTAAGTCCAATAAACCTCTTTGTTTTGTAAATTGCCCAGTCTTGGGTATGTCTTTATAAGCAGTGTGAAAATGAACTAACCAGTTTCATATTTTAGCAACATTATATATCTACAACTAAGTCTTTCTATGGAAGTCAAATCTTCCTATAGAGAAGGCAGCTAAACCAATGCTATTTAGAAATCCTAAACAAATCAGAAATAGGAACACTTTTACACTGTTGGTGGGAGTGTAAATTAGTTCAACCATTGTGGAAGACAGTGTGGTGATTCCTCAATGACCTAGAAATAGAAATACCATTTGACCCAGCAATTCCATTGCTGGTTATATAGCCTAAGAATTGTAATTTTTTCTATTATAAAGACACATGCACATGTATATTCATTGCGGCACTGTTTACAATAGCAAAGACTTGGAACCAACCTAAATGTCCATCATCAATAGACTGGATAAAGAAAATGTGGCACATATGTATCATGGAATACTACACAGCCATAAAAAAGGATGCGTTTGTGTCCTTCGTAGGGACATGGATGAATCTGGAAACCATCATTCTCAGCAAACTGACACAAGAACAGAAAATCAAACACCGTATGTTATCAGTCATAGGTGGGTGTTGAACAATGAGACCACATGTACACAGGGAGAGGAGCATCATACACTGCAGTCAGTAGGGGTTCTAGGGGAGGGACAGTGGGGGTGGGGAGGATGGGGAGGGATAATGAGGGGAGAAATACCAGATATAGGTGATGGGGGGATGAAGGCAACAAACCACCTTGTCACGTATGTACCTATGCAACAATCCTGTATGATCTGCACATGTACCCCAGAACCTAAATTACAATAAAAAAAGAAATTAGTTTTTTTACTAAGTGACTTTCAAACAATGATTTATTTATAATGCAAACCAATAAGCTTTTTGCCACAGAGTATGACTGCTTCCAAATTGCTGAATGGATAAAAAGCATTTTCATTTGTTTTTAGAAAGTATATCTGTAAGTTCATATTTCTTTCAAAACAGATGTGAAAGTCCTCATTCCCTTTCAACATAACCCCAGATGACATCACAGGTGCTGATGACACTGCTATTCTTTGGCTAGATCACTTCATGCCCTTGCAGACTGGTAACAATCACCATAGGGAGTAGAATTATGTAGTTCAAACTGAAAAGCAAACTATAGGAAGTAAAAATAAATAAGGAAAACAGCCACAGCAGTAATGATTAAATTTGGCAATAAAAATGGGCTGTCCTCCGACTCTAAATGCATGTTATATAAGTTATTACACTGCCAAAAGGCACATGGAGGTACGTTGAAGATCTAAGGACATTAGCATTGACTGTTCTAATGCACTAGGGGATGGATTAGCACTGCTGTTGATATGTACAATTATGAAATTGGGTCATGGGAACGTGCTCTGGAGACATTTAAGAAATAATTTTAAATGTTCTCAATGAGTAGTTTATCATTATTATTGCTACTGTTATTATGAAACCATTCAGTTGTTACTGATAGTTTCTTTCTCTTAGAAATAGATCTATATCGATATAGATGGTTATGTCCTAACAGTGCTGGTAAGTATCAGAGCCATATCTTTCCAGATTGCAAATCTTGTTTGGTTTTTTGTTCCTAGACTATGCATAGGAGGTAGATTGAATCTACAGCTCCAAGTGCAAGATGGAACATATTAACTGTTAGAAATGTCTCTACTTCTGTATTCCATGTATTTCTGACACTTTTTATCCATCTCAAGATATAAATAAATGTGCTACCACTTGATTTGTTTTTATTCTAGTTTTTTTCTTTCTTTTTTTATTGAAAAAATTCTTTTTTATTTTTATTATACTTTAAGTTCTGGGGTGCATGTGCAGATTGTGCAGGATTGTTACATAGGTATACACATGCCATGATTGTTTGCTGCATCCATCCTCCCATCATCTGCATTAGGTATTTCTCCTAATATTATTCCTCCACAATCTCCTCACCCCCTGCTATCCCTCCCCTAACCCCTCCACCTCCCAACAGACCCCAGTGTGTGGTGTTCCCCTCCCTGTGTCCATGTGTTCTCATTGTTCAACACCCAATTATGAGTGAGAACATGCAGTATTCGGTTTTCTGTTCTTGCATCAGTTTGCTGAGAATGATGGTTTCCAGCTTCATCCGTGTCCCTGCAAAGGACATGGAATCATCCTTTCTTATGGCTGCATAGTGTTCCATGGTATATATGTGCCACATTTTCTATATTCACTATATCATTGATGGACATCTGGGTTGGTTCCAAGTCTTTTCTACTGTGAATAGTGCCACGATAAACATATGTGTGTATGTTTTTATTCTAGTTTTGATGAATTCTTGAACTTCTAGTCTCTGAACACTCATAGAATAAATTACTGCTCTAGTGGGCTCAGATCATTTGTTCTTTTACAAATGGAGCATGGCTATGCGGATAGTACCTGCATGGATTCTACATATTGAAACATACAGTGGGAAGGACTCAAAAAGTTTTACTTCTCTTTTGAGTGCACATTTTACTCTTTTCACCTCCAAATATCTTGATAAAATAGTATAGTAGAACATATTATAAAATTGATGAATTCTTAATCTGCAATATATTACAGATTATAATATATATACAATATATAATATGAAATTATATTTAACATTCTCTAAACAAAATAGATAATTCTATGACATATTCATAGTTAGCCATGATTGATGTTCAGTGATTCTTTTTTCACATTTTTAATGCTTTAAAGCAGTTATTTCTAGAATGATTAGGATGGAAATGAAATAGGTGGTGCTGTGTCAATTTCAATTTTAATATTCAACATATTCCAAGATGATTCCTTGTGCATTTTCAAAATATGATAAAAATTTGCCTCTTTTTAGTCCTTTGACACCACTTTTTTTTTTCAATATGTTTTTAGTTTGTTTTTAGGTTGATGGTTAGCACCAGTGACAAAGGATTAACATTCCTTCTTAGAGTCTGGGCCACCTTAGGAAAAATCATGGGCAAGTCTGGAAGACAGAAATCAACACTCTTACTTTCACATTACAAAAGAATATCTCTTTACTATATATATTTTCCCCTTTTCTACACCAAGACCAGTCCAATATATGAATACAAATATATAAACACATAACTGTGTTTTACTTAATCCAGAAATTCCCATAAACAAACCTGTTCTGTGGAAATATTTTTTGAGAGAAAGGACACATTTTAAGTTATCTAAAAATAATTTACCCCCTGCATTTTCCTAGACAGAAATTAATGATAGTAATGCCTATTACCATCTGCTTTATAGATGCCGTGGTGATTTAATTTTGAAGAAAAATACACTACCACTGAAAAAAATCATAATTTTTACTGGACATTTTTCTCCTCTCCATTAGGTAGTTTAAAATTTCTGAGATAAATCAAATAAGAAGTTCATTTTTCTTAACCAGGTCAATAAAAAAATATGAAGAAAAACAAAACAAGACACAAATATTGTTTCATTATATGAACCTATCATGATAATTTATTTTAGCATTTTTTACTTATACCTATTAATATTTGACTATGGTCAAAACATGATTCTGGATATTAGCCCTTTGTCAGATGGGTAGATTGCAAAAATTTTTGCCCATTCTGTTGGTTGCCGATTCACTCTAATGACTGTTTCTTTTGCTGTGCAGAAGCTGTGGAGTTTGATTAGGTTCCATTTGTCTATTTTGGCTTTTGTTGACAATGCTTTTGGTGTTTTGGCCATGAAGTCCTTGCCTACGCCTATGTCCTGAATGGTTTTGCCTAGGTTTTCTTCTAGGGTTTTTATGGTGTTAGGTCTTATGTTTAAGTCTTTAATCCGTCTGGAGTTAATATTAGTGTAAGGTGACAGGAAGGGGTCCAGTTTCTGCTTTCTGCACATGGATAGCCAGTTTTCCCAACACCATTTATTAAATAGGGACTCATTTCCCCATTGCTTGTTTTTGTCAGGTTTGTCAAAGATCGGATGGTTGTAGATGTGTGGTGTTGCCTCCGAGGCCTCTGCTCTGTTCCATTGGTCTATATCTCTGTTTTGGTACCAGTACCATGCTGTTTTAATACTGTAGCCTTGTGGAAGACAGTGTGATGATTCCTCAAGGACCTAGAAATAGAAATTCCATTTGACCCAGTGATCCCATTACTGGGTATATATCCAAAGGATTATAAATCATTCTACTATAAGGACACATGCACACGAATGTTCATTTCAGCACTGTTTACAATAACAAAGACCTGGAACCAACCCAAATGCCCATTGATGATAGACTGGACAGGGAAAATGTGGCACATATACACCATGGAATATTATGCAGCCATCAAAAACGATGAGTTCATGTCCTTTGTAGGGACATGGATGAACCTGGAAACCATCATTCTCAGCAAACTGACACAAGAACACAAAATCAAACACCACATGTTCTCACTCATAGGTGGGTGTTGAACAATGAGAACACATGGACACAGGGAGGGGAGAATAACAGAGTGGGGTCTGTTGGGGGGAAATAAGGGAGGGACAGTGTGGGGTGGGAGGTTGGGGAGAGATAGCATGGGGAGAAATGCCAGATATAGGTAATAGGGAGGAAGGCAGCAAATCACACTGCCATGTGTGTACCTATGCAACAATCTTGCATGTTCTTCGCATGTATCCCAAAATCTTAAATGCAATAAAAAATAAAATAAAATAAAAAACACGAATTGGATACTTCGATGATTCAAAGCTGACTGGTTGATTTCCTTACTTAGAAGAATCGCAGATATGTTGAAAGTTGTTTAGACAAAAATAAGTTTCCAGTGAGACGATTTTATAAATACTGTACAAGTTGGTCGAGCCTCAGGTAATGACCCTTTTGACGTTAATTTTAGAAAATGGACAGTAGTTTATGCCAACAATGAATGATTCTTTTCATGATTATCTGGTATGAGCCTCAACAAATCAAAATTTATGGCATTTGTTGCATGTAACTAAGTTGAGCTTCTACAGTGGGACTCAAACTCCTTCCATTGCATATGATTCTGTAGGTCCTTAATTAAAGTGATTGGCAGCACTCTTTTAAATAGACTCTCCCTGTAGCTCCTCTTTGAGCTCTTCCAGCCTCATCATTCACACTGTGCTTTGTGCACCTAATTACCTGTCAGACTGTAACTGCTCTTCCCTCTCTGTGCACCTTCACCCTCTGCATATAATAAACCTCTTTCTGGAATGTTCATTTTCTGTATTCGTCTCTTCACTGTAGAACTACTATCTCCACTAAGTCTTTTCTTATTTATTTTAATTTAGTTCTATTTAATCCAGTGTTCTAGGTCTTGCACAGAATCTTGCACAAAACTGATTGGCTTTTCCACATCATTGGGTTTTCTGTGTCCATTGACTTCCTGTATCAACTGATTCATTTTGATTTATATTTGTAATATAATGGACCATGTTTTTGTTGTTTTACACACAAAGGAAAATAACTGTGTTTAGTCCATCTTTATATTTTCTATAATGGTTAATGTATTTGCTGACATTTTAGAAATATGTCCTTAGTTTCTAAGTACATTCCACATATAGCTTTCATTCACAGATACTTAAATTGCTAATTGAAGCATATGTTGCAAAAGAGAAATTATTGTTTGTTAAACGGATATAACAAAAGTCCCAACAGTCAGTGACACCACTGCCTTTTGTTGTCATGGTTACAGAATATTACTGTTGACTTCAAAAAATATTTGGAATATCGTGTTTACCTTTCCCAAATTCTATCAATTGACTGAAAGATTTTTGGATCTCACCAGGTCTCATGAACTATTTTACAAACTCCTTTCTAAAAGACATTGGTCTTAAAATTCAGTATTTCTAAATTCTTGCAATGATAATCTAAGGATCACCATAATTATTTTTAAAAATTTAGAAATACAATTTTAGAAGTAAACTAAATAACTAAGGATCACTATAGATATAGTATATAGTTACATAACTAAGGATCCATATATATAATCTAAGGATCATGAAATTATATATGATTTTAGAAATATAAATATAACATAATTTTTAAAATATAACATAAAAATTTAGAAACATAATTTTAATGCTATCCATATTTAGAAATATAACTATATTTCTCAATTCTCACAGTGATAATCTAAGGATCACCCTATATATGTATAATTGATATATATACTATCAAGATCTACACTATATACACACCATAAACATACACTATATATAGATTATAAATATATGTACTATAATTATATAATCATAGAGAATCTATAATTTTGTTCATCTGCTAGTACTTTTCCTCTTCCTTGTTATGCTTCCATAACAACAAAAACCATGTAGCTTCCCAAAGTCACTATGCTCTTCCAAGTTTCATCATCTAGAAACGTGTTATTCTCTGCCTCTGGATTTTCCCGCCCCCACTTAGCCATCTGGTGACTTTCCATTATTGTTTGTTTGATATTTAGTGTTATCCCAAATGCTATCCCTGTGTAAAGATTACTCAACTCTTTCATTCGGACTAGAGCATCTACTCCTGCTTAATTACACATTGTAGGATATTATTACTTCTTTTTTCAGTTGTTGGTTTGCAATTGTGGAAATTGTATCCCTTCAACAAGCTCCTTGTTTTCATCACATCTTTAAATTTTGAAGGTCTCTCATATATATATGTATATATGTAGTATTATTTGAGTAAATTTATAAATAAATCACTACATGACAGAATGCTAGATTACACAGACTTTTTCTTTCTGAAGAAGGTATTCAAATTTTTCTGATATTAAATTTCAGAATGTATTTATCACATATTTTTAAATATCCTTTCATTTGAGATCATAGAGGAAATACAAGTCATTCAACTCTCAGAATAGTCTCTAACTCCAGTTACTCATGAACATTTTAACTTCATCTCCCATTCAAAAAGAATCTAATTTGCTTCCAGCCTCCTGTTGATATGGCATTGCTCTGTGGAAGTGACAGATTATGGGTTTTAATGCCATATATACATCTACATGCAAAGAAGCCTATAAAAGGTAGTCTCTAACTTTAATGGGGTTTTATTACAAATATTAAGAAAAGGCAAAATGTACATTGCATAAAATTGGCAATGACTGCCACAGGGAGTAAATATTAGCATTTTAGCATTTTATTTTTATAGTGGTTACATACTTAATTTCTGATAATTCTAATTCTGAATAAGGAACAGCTTAAATTTGGTTTATATTCCATCAACATTTAAATTTAAGTGTTGATTAAATTTAAATGTTGATTAAATTTAAATTTAAATGTTGATGGAATATAAACCAAATTTAAGCTGATCCATTATTCCAACATTAAAAATTTTAACATTGCAACTTAATTTCCTTTGATTTTTGTTCTTTCTTTGTACATCTCTATACTTCTAGCCAATGCTTTGATTTTACTCAGTATATTATACAATGAGTTGTATAGAAGGCTCCAATTCCTGAAGAAAAATAGACTAATTGTGTATTATTGGCAATAGTTGTATAATCAATAAAATCCTAGCTTATCAGATGGGTTCAAAAATTTGGAAAAAACACCTAATTAAATATACAAATAACTTATTCTCCAATTTACCCATTTTAGAAATACTCTGTTGATCTAAATCTCTGCTCATCTCTTCTTGACATACAGTTACAGTGATGATATTTCAGCATCTGCCATAACAAATGATGCTATGAATCTGGAGTCAAGTTTCCTGCATTGAAATCCTGGCACTGTTAAAAGCTTTGTGACATTCAGACATTTACTCAACTTCTTTTTCGTGTTTATGTGTGTGAGTATGTTTTGATCTATCAAATAGAACTAAAACCAATAACTCTATGATCCCATTCATATGAAATGTCCAGTATAGGCAAATCTATAAAGACAGGACATAGATTTGTGTTTCCTTAGGGATGAGTGCCATGATGAGCTGGGGTTAGGGGTGGGAGGAGGGGTTGATACATATACGTTACCTAGGTATTTCTTTTATTTTTGCAGGTGGAAACCCTATTCTAGAATTAATTATGATGATGATACTCACACCTGTGAATTTACTGAAAACATTGCATTGGACACTTCAAATGGCTGAATTGTATGGTATGTGCACTATTTCTCAATATATAGCTGTTAAAAACTAAACTTGTTTGCTTCTCATCTTATTGTGTCTCTTTCTTTTTTTTAGTTGTACTTCAGGTTCTGGGGTACATGTGCAGATCATGCAGGGTCAGTTTCATTGAAGGAGCAACCTTGATTCTTGACAGTCTCACTGCTCCCCCTGTACTTGACCTGCTAACTCCCACAGCTGTGCCCATTCATGGTTTCTATCTTAACATTTACTGTTAATATTCAACTTGTAAATCTTAGTGACCATGTTCTAAGATTTTTTTTTTTCTGTTCTAATTGTCCCAACTCAAATATATTTTTCCTTTCTTGGTAATGTGCCAGTCATACAGTTACTTGATTAAGGTACCTGACAAATTTGTTCAATATCTCAGTCCTCATGTACAGCTTGCTGAAGAGTGTGAAGGATGAAATTGGAGTCCTCTTGTAACGTGAGGGTGGTCAGGGGATTGAGGTCCATAGATTCTAATACATACAGTATCAAGTGTTATCCTTACACATTAAACTAGAAATTTCATGCTCATTTACTTTTATTGATATGCTTAGGCACTATTTGAAGAGCTTATATTAGTGTTTTTCATATATTATAAAGTATAAAGAATATATTATCGAATCATACTTGTTATTTTCCAAATCTTCACCTTTAGATTTTAAGTTAAAAATAAATTATTAAATTGGTTAGGAGAAAAGTAATTCTGATTTGGTTGTTTCAACATTGGAAAGTTACTAAAAATTTTTAAATAGTTCCTTACCTGGCTGCATAAAATAAGATTTTCTTGGTAGCTCAGGGAAATGATAATGAATGTATAATACTTTAATTGGTTGAACCCATACATATCATTCCATAGTTATTTTCCCTTTGACTAAATTTACCCTTTTTTATTCATTAATTTAGTTATTCATTTATTCAATCAGTCAGTTCATAAATGGCTATTAAGCTTTGAAAATGTGCAAAGCACTCTGATACATGTGAATAGATCATGGCCACTGTGCTTGAGCTTGAGGGATGAATAATTAGTGAAAGTAATGTGGTAAATTCTAAAATAGAATTTTTCATTAAGTAAAATAGAGAAGGACCTGTCATTTTCTCAGGCATTCAGTAAGATTCTATAGTGCAATTTCCAAAAATGCAAGTTAGTTCAGTGTGGTTGTTGATTCTGATGTCAACTTGACTGGATTGAGGGATGCACAGATAAATAGTAAAGTATCATTTATTCTCAGTTATTGCATTAGTTATTCTCAATGTTTCAGCAGGCAGTGAGCCTGTTTATCATTCACTGAAAGGGAAACTTTGGTGGTTTGGCATTTGATTAGAAGGATTAAACTGCCCTGGGTGTGTCTGTGAAGGTATTTCTGGAGGAGCTCTCAATGTGAGCTGGTGCCATGCAATTGGATGGGGACCTGGATGGAACAAAAAAAAAAAAAAAAAAAAAAAAGGAGGGAAGAGTGAATTATTTATTTTTTTGCTGATACATAACAGTTGTACAAATTTATGGCATATATTCAACATTTTAATACAAGCATACAATATGTAATAATCAAATCAGGGTAATGAAGGTAGCCATCACCTCAAGTATTTATCATTTCTTTGAGTTTGGAACATTCTAATTCCTCTAGTTATTTTGGAATATGGAATAAATTGTTGCTGACTGTAGCCACCCTGTTGTGCTGCTAACTGTATTTTCATGCCTGTTGACAATCTCTCTATAATATTGTCCCCACCTCCTCACTACCCTTCCCAGGCTCTGGTAACCATCTGTCTAAGATCTGTCTCTGTGAGATAAAGTTATTTAGCTCCCACAAATGAGCAAAAACATGAAAATTTGTCTTTCTGCACCTGGTTTATTCCACTTAACATAATGCCCTCCAGTTCCTCAATGTTGTTGCAAATGACAGGTTTTCTTAATTTTTATGGCTGAATACTATTCCTTTGTGTATATGTACCACATTGTCTTTATCCATTCATCTATTGATGGACACTTAAGTTGATCCCTTATCTTGGCTTTTGTGAACAGCATTAAAATAAACATAGGCATGCAGATGTTTTCAATATAATGATGTTCTTTGTTTTGGATATATGCTCAGCAATGGGATTGCTGGATTATACACTAGTTCTATTTTTAGTTTTTTGAGTAACTTCCGTACTGTCCATAGTGGCCATACTACTTTGGTGGTACACCAAGTATTTGGTGTTTAGGTCTGAAGGTTCCTCTTTCTCCACATCCTCACCAACATCCATTATTGCCTGTCTTTTTGATAAAAGACATTTTAAACCATGGTGAGATGACAAAAATTTCTTGAGTAAAACCTCTGAAGCACCAGGCATCCAAAGCAAAAATGGACAAATGGGATCGCATCAAGCTAAAAAGTTTCTGTACAGCAAACAATCAACAAAGTGAAGAGATAACCCACAGCATGGAAAAGATATTTGCAAATTACCCATCTGACAAAAGAATAATAGCCAGAATATATAAAGAAAACAATCACCTCAATAGTAAGAAAAAATAATTTAAGTAAAAATGGCAAAAGATATGAGTAGAGTTTTCTAAAAAGAAGACCTACAGGAATATAAAAAATGCTAAACATCTCTAATCATCTGAGAAATATCAATCAAAACCACAGTGAGATATCATCTCACTCCAGGAAAGTGAACTCTTGTTCTCTGTCTTCTGGAGCCTGAATACCCATCGTCTCCTAGACCTTGGATATCAGAATTCCAGATTCTCCAGATTTCAGATTCCAGGACTCTCTCCATGGAACAACTGCTCCCAACCCAACTCCACCCTCTCAAGCCTTCAGCCTTTAACTCCATCAACTCCCTTGGTTCTGAAGCCATTGGATTTGGACTCAGTCACACTCCTGGCTTCTCTGGCTCAAGTTTGTAGATGGCCTAAAGTGGGACTTCTTAGCTTCCATCACGCTATCAGGCAATTCCCCTAATAAGTCCCTCCCATATTTGTCTGTCTGTCTCTGTCTCTCTCTCTCTCTCTCTCTCTCTCTCTCTCTCTCTCTCTATATATATATATATATATATATATATATATATATATATATATATATATATATGTCCTGTTTCTCTGGAAACAGCTCTGTTTCTCTGGAAAACCCTGACTACACCATTCAGTATAATCCCACCTATATTTAGGGAATATCATTTCTGCTAGATGTGTTAGGTCGTAAGACAACACACGCTCACTCTCTTCTAGGAGCTCACAGACTAATAGGGAAATAAATCTTTGGCCTTTTTAACGAGGTTGAGTGCAACAGAAGAATAAATAAATAAGTTTACTTATGAAATAAATTCATAGTTGGCTTCTTGATGACGGAAATATTTTATTGGACCCTGAGGATTGAGTAGTTTTCTAGAGTGTCATGGCAACTTTGTAGCATAATCCAGTCAAAGGGAATAACATTCATGAAGACATATCCACAAAGAAGAATTAACAAACCTTCTGTTTAGCATGATTGGCATATAAGGTGAACAAGAAGATTCACCAAGGACAGGACTGGGCAATTGCACAAGGGATATATTTTAGTCTCTTCTCACACTGCTAATAAAGACATACCCAAGACTAGGTAATTTAAAAGGAAAGAGGTTTAATGGACTCACAGTTTCATGTGGCTGGGGAGGCCTTACAGTCATGGTGAAAGGTGAATGAGGAGCAAAGTCACGTCTTATATGGAAGCAGGCAAGAGGGCTGTGTAGGGGAACTCCCCTTTACAAAATCATGAGATCTCATGAGACTTATTAATTATCATAAGAACAGCATGGGTAAGACCCACCCCCGTGATTCAATTACCTTCTACCAGAAGGGGAGAAACCTGGGAAGACTTCCTGGAGAAGGCTCACATTAATTTTGTAGAGAAATAGAAAACCTCAAGATGAATATGAAAGAGCAGTGGATAGGATGGTCATCTTAACAACAAACACAGCAAACCTTGTGAGGTGTCTGGACTACAACTAGAAGATGTGCAAACTGCAGGCAGAAAATGACTGGAGTTGATTCCGGGGAAGTAGGCCAGGGTCAGACGGGATTCATATAACCTGTTGAGTAGTTTGTCATTTATCCTGTATAAGTCAGGGACAAGTGAGAGGTGTGTGTGTGTGTGTGTGTCTGTGTGTGTGTCTGTGTGTCTGTGTGTATGAGAGAGTGTGTGTGTTTAAGGAAAATGGCATGGTTAGCTTCGTGATTTAGATTACTTGGCTGGTTCTATTAAGAACTGACTCATCATCACTGGTCATTAGAGAAATGAAAATCAAAACTACATTGAGATACCATCTCACGCCAGTTAGAATGGAGATCATTAAAAAATCTGGAGACAACAGATGCTGGAGAGGATGTGGAGAAATAGGAACACTCTTACACTGTTGGTTGGAGTGTAAATTAGTTCATCCATTGTGGAAGACAGTGCGGCGATTCCTCAAGGACCTAGAAATAGAAATTCCATTTGACCCAGTGATCCCATTACTGGGAGTATATCCAAAGGATTATAAATCGTTATACTATAAGGACACATGCACACGAATGTTCATAGCAGCACAGTTTACAATAGCAAAGACCTGGAACCAACCCAAATGTCCATCAATGATAGACTGGACAGGGAAAATGTGGCACATATACACCATGGAATATTATGCAACCATCAAAAACGATGAGTTTGCATCCTTTGTAGGGACATGGATGAACCTGGAAACCATCATTCTCAACAAACTGACACAAGAACACAAAATCAAACACCGCATGTTCTCACTCATAGGTGGGTGTTGAACAATGAGAACACATGGACACAAGGAGGGGAGCACTACACACTGGGGTCTGTTGGGGGGAAATAGGGGAGGGAGAGCGTGGGGTGGGGAGTTGGAGAGAGATAGCATGGGGAGAAATGCCACATATAGGTGAAGGGGAAGAAGGCAGCAAATCACACTGCCACGTGTGCACCTATGCAGCAATCTTGCATGTTCTTCACATGTACCCCAAAACCTAAAATGCAATAAAAAAATAAAATAAAATAAAGGAACTGATTTTCACAACTACAAGAATGAAAACATGCACATCAAAACAATTTTCAGAAATGTTATATAGTATAGTAGGTCTTGAAGCAAGACACCTATTTTCTTGGAGGCTTGGCTGATGGGGCAGTGCCATTAAGTGAGGGAGAGAATATATGAGGATGGTTTATCATCATATATTGAACCAGCTTATGGTTCAATCTACTTAGAGTATAGATTTAAAGATTATAGCTGGGTCTGGCTCTTTGCTGAGTGGGTGCAGCAGAAGAAAAGCATTTACATATTTGCTATCTTTTTCTCTTTTTTCTAGTTCAATGGCTGAATCTGAAGTAAATGAGATTAGGAAGAGACATAAATTTTTTAAAATAGAAAAATACAGAAGTTGAAGGTGTCCATGAAGGTTAAAGGATCTAGCATGTATACGAGGCACTGCTCGATAAAATAACCCTGGCAAGAAATGGTGTTGGAAAGCTAAATAAAAGAAACAAACAAATAACTTTTTGATTTATAAGATTTAGCAGTTTCAAATGATGATAGGCTATGCACAATCCTAAAAGAAAAACAGAAGTCTTGATCACCTATTAATTGACAACATTTACTGTGTGTTTACTGTACATCCAGTATTTGGCAGGGAATATGTCCGGAACCAGAAAGTCCTCGATGAGCAAAGACTAAACGTTCTTAGATTTAGTATTTTAAGTGTATGTGCCATATCAGTGATGGAATCTTTCAAGATGATGACACGTATTTTTCAAAGGTCTTCAATCCATATGTTTGAGTGATATGATAATGGAGATGAATATAAAAGAATAAAGGATGATAGTATAAATAGACTGCATGAGGCTCAAAGAAACACGAGCTTTCACAGTCACTGGATGAGTATTGATTGGGTGTAGTTTCAGCTGATGTGGCATCTTAGTCCTGGATTGTCTTGTGTGGAAGTGAGCTGTGGAGTCAATGGGGTGTCTCCTCCCTCCTCCAGAGACTATGACTGCTATGTGTCTGCTATGCATCTAGTCACTCAGATATTAAATTATAAATTTTCTTAAATTCCATGTATTGAAAAGATTTGAAATTCATGAAATGATTCCTAAACATACTAATTTTTGGTTGATTTTCCAAATTTTTTTAACAAGGAAGACTCAAAAATACTTTTTAACTATTAAAAAATGTCTCCAGACATGGCCCTCTGACCTTTGTTTTCAATGATTTGTGATTTGAAATGGATTGTAGCAATGCTGTAGCACAACAGCTGAAACTCTACCCTGACAGCTTTTTCTATGCCACAACCAGATTTAACATCTTCTTCCTTGGGTTTCTAATAAGATATCATCACTTTTGGATACTCTGCATTTAGAATACTCTGCCTTTAATAGAATAATTTGTCTTTCCCTATTCTCCATGATCACTCTTCCAGCTCACTCATCACGCAGGATGACTCTAAACATCTTGATGGCAAGGATTGTATTTGTCTTGAGGGCAAAGCTGAGATCTTTGAATCTCTGCCCACAGTAACTCACATAAACATCTATTATATAGATCTTTATATTAAATTTTAAAAAGAAAAAAGAAAAGAAACTCACATTTTGCCAATATTGTATATGACTTTTTTCTAATCATTCTTAAAATTCAGTGATAAAATATTTAAATAAAATATTTGGATAACATTTTGAGTAGTTTGCCATTTATTCTGTACAATTTCATTAAACTCTTGATTTGATAACAGGTGACCAGAGTAATTCCTTTAGAAAATCAGATGCCAGTAGAGTTTTTGCAAGATTATTTAATGGAAATATCTTAAAGCTATCTTTTTCACAAATGGTCACCTGTTATTACAAACTTCTTATTGAGATATGTATATCAAACCTAGAGATTACTATCTAAATTATAAATTTAATCTCTATATGTAGGTATTATCCATTCAAACCTCCATGTCTTTAAAATCTAGATCATCTTAGACATCTTTCCAGCTTATGATAAATTAAGCAAAACTATATTTATTTCACATGTGTTGCAGAGCTGCCCTTCACATGTAAAGTAAGCATATAACATCAGTAATCCATCTTAGGAAGGGTTATTATTTCCTTTTATATTCAAGAAACAGCTCATAGTCTGTGTAGCTGAGAGGAGTTTCATCCTCTCCCACATCTACATGAACATCCCACTGACATCTCCTCCCTTTGGCCGAAGGTCTCAACTTCTCTGTCATTCTTGTGGTTCTTTTGTCCCCAATTCTTCATGCTATTCTCATTGCTTCTTCCCTACTTTAAAGAAGCCAACGTTCGTTTCTGAACCCCAACGATACTTTCAAGAGCCTGTGTTGATTTAGCAGGCTTTTCTGTAGCTCAAGGGTGATAAAAGATAATTTTATCAAGTGAGAGGGTGGCAAAGGTAAGTATCGGATAGCAGCTACACACTTTATGAGAGCTGCTTAGGGATGAGCCCCAGCTCGGTAACTCAGCCCACCGTGTTGCTGAGGACCGCGGCTCCCTCATGCTGAAATCTCTGCCTGCTTTTTAATACCAAATGGAGCATATAAAGTTGTCGGGGGGCATGTGTTTCTCCAAACAAGAAGAGATTATCATCATCTAAAATTGAATTCAGGTATGCAATTTTAGCAACACAAAACTTAGAGAAACCTTTGAAATTCCAGTTTCACTTTGAGGATATCAAAGATGCAGAATGAAATTATTAAGCAGAAGTGGGGAGCTGAGAGGTGTTTGCAAGAAGAGAGCATTTCCTAAGTAGGATCCCAACTCTAAAACAGCGGCAGAAAGGCCCGGGCGACTCGACGCCTCCTCAAGACGGCTGGTACAGATCGATCCTCTTCACACGTGCTTATTAACATTTCTTGTTTCTGTGTGTGTCCGAGATTATGCCACAAACAGAAGAATGACAGCATTGGGCCAAAGCATGTACTTTTTCACTTAAATTAAGTGATTATTTTGTAATGCTAATGAATTTTAAATGTCTTCTTCAATGTATTTCCCTTGGTACAGGTAAAAACTGCTCATCAAAACATAGCAAATCATATAAGGTATGATTTGGAAATAAGATGTTATTTTGTCCATTTGTCTGACAGTTTTTCTATGTATTTATCTAGCGCTTATTACCATGGTAACTGTGCATCTCTGGAGTCATATTCAGTCTAAAGCCTCTGTTCAAGCCTCTTCCTCATTGCCTTACTTCCGCTGATTTACACAGAGTTGGGCGTTTTAAATGGATACTTCATACATCTGGCTGGATCCACAGAAGGAGAGTTTAAAAAATCCAAGCTGCGCCGAGGCAGCCGGTCAGCTCAGTGTCAGAGCATGGTGCTGATAGAAAAATCTAAGCTGCAATGTGAATACAAAGTTAGAGGTTAATAAAGCTAGACAAATACAAGTTGGTGTGAGCAGGATATTGACTTACTTTTTAAATGGTACCAGAGCTTGAAAATCATATGTTTGGGAACTTGTCATTTCCTAAGCATGCACCATTTCTTAAAATGAAAGGGTATTTGACGTTTTATCCAAAGTCTTCTCAAAGGATAGACAGCAAAGCTTGTTCTATTTCTCAGAAAATGAATCAATAGTTTTCTTTTAAACATCAAGCCTCCTGTTATAGAGGAATTTAATATCAGCACTTACAGATGTGGAGAGGTATCCTCTACGTCCTCAGAAAAGAGAAGGATGGGATTGCAGTTTGAGAGAGAAAATATAAATTTAGAAAAGTGTAGTTTCAATGTAATATGCAACATCACCTTAATGGAAAAAGGACCAACAACAACAATAGCAGCAGAAGCAAATAAATCTGCTTGAGCTTGCCAGGGGGTGTGGCAGTTACCTCACAGACTGGAATCAACACCTAGAATACGAATGTACCGGTCACTGATGGTGCTTTCAATCTATGAAAATATCTAAAAAGTCAAGCGAGAGAAGCAAAATGCTGGCAACGCTCATCCACAGCAGTTCAGGATAAAATCTCTGCCCTTCTGTGTTTGTGAGTTTTAATCTTTTATGTTAGAAGAATGAAGAAACACATGATCTCTTTTAATCTTGATGACATTAAACATCTATTTCTCACAACTAATTTTTATTGTTCTTAATCTGTCCTCCCTGAAATAAGGCCATATGATTTCTGTATCTGATTTTATAGCTTGTGCATGAGGAATGAATTCAGCAGCACCACCAATTCACTTCTCACTGCAAATTAATATACCGATTCTCTGGTTCTATGAAGCATTTCCTTGATAAGTTTTGGTTATACCTGTGTCATGGACAAGGATCACTCCTGGGCACAGAACTTTTACCTGAATAATGTTAAACCTGAATATAGGGAAATTCGACAAGAAAAGTTAAAGGCTGAGGGGACCAGATAGTCCTCCTAAGTTTTCCCTTCTGATTTTTAAATTATTATTTGTAAAGTTCTGCAGGTGTATTCAAACGTCAAGCTCAAGAAAGGGAATACAGAATTTATATTGATTTGATTCAAAAGTGGAATGTATTGGCTCAAAGTGGAATGCATTTGAGCTCAGGTGCTCGAAAAGCTCCCCCATGCACAGATGTGACTTGGTTCCCTCACTTCCACTCCTGCAAGACCACCACACTCTTATTTCCTATTCAAAGTAACCCAGTGACACATGTATTTGTTCATTATTACTGTTGTGCTCCCTTTCTGCCTGCGACTCTGTGCTTATGTGAGAATTACCTAGCCAGAGAGGAAATAGACACTCCCTCAGGAGATAGCTTCTCTCCTCTGTGGTTAATAGAATTTCTACTAGGATAAGCTATAAATGGTATATGGGATGTTCCTTAGTTTTATCTTCATGTGGTAAGTTATACATACACACACAAACACACACACACATATCAGCGGGCATTATTACATTATTTCACATGATTTTAGCAAGTAATCTTTCCCATATCTTCATGAAGCAAAGTACTGCTGAAATTAGGTTCCTACTCTCCCAAAGAGATTGGGAGTTAGGCCTCATTATTCCTTGATTACATTTCAAAGGGATGGTTCCTAAGTCCTTGAGAAAGAAATTTCTGGTTTGTGTAAGCCTCAAGAGGCTTTTAAAAATATTTACACCTCAGAGTGGCAGATAAATAATTTATAACTACAAGTTTTTGGAAATAAATGTTCTAAGAAAGGAAAATGGAAGGAAAAGGGCCTCTGGAGTTTCACTTAGATTCTGTAAGGGCTGGTAAGAGGGATGTCAGAGGCGCAGAGTCAGGAAAATGTGTCTATGTTTAGTGAAGCTAATGGAAGCTTTCAGGCCTTGTTGGACAAGAGAAACATGTGGATAGTCTTTATTTTAAAGTCGTTGTGAAAATCCTGCTTCCCTCAACCTTCCCGCACTCCAGAGAGACTTTCTGTAATTGCCAGTCTCTAGAAATACGTGGAAAGTTCCTGATATGCACGGAGATGTGCTTTGTGTATTAAAGCCACACCTGTTTGCCCAGATGAACTGCTTTTTCACCTCAATCAGAAACAGGATCTTGGAGTTTCTACAATCACAGCTAAAATACAACCCAAAATGTTTATTCACCATCAACTTTGTGCCTATCACTGGACTGGAGCTGAGTGCACCATGATCAAGAAGGTGAAACATCTAACTTCTAGGCACTGGCACTTTACTGGGGAAGACAAATGAGGAAACATAATTACCATACACAGATTGACTAGTCTATAATACAGTGAATTAATAGTTTGTTATTAGTAGGTTACTTCAGAAGAACATAGGAGGGTCACATAATCCAAATTTGGTATGAAGAGCAATTTACTAGTGGTATTAATATTTGAGAGACAAGTTCATATTAATGATAGCAGGAACAAGGGAAAATATGCCAGGAAAAAGATTGGCAAGTCCCACTACATGAAGTAGTTATGATTAAATAGTGAAACTCAAATATGAAATGCAAACAGTAGGAGAAGACCTTTAAAATCATGCTAATCAATATGTATTAAATGCAACAGTGATCTGTTGATGAGTTTTAAAAAAAACAATGATACAAATGATCTGATTTACACTGTAGAATTACCACTCTGGCAGTAGAAAGGGAAAATAAATCTTAGGGGGCCAATGTTAGAAACATAATAACCATTTAATGACTTTTTCAGTAAATCAGGCAAGAGGTAAAAGGTAATTTGTTAGGAAAATTTTCATTTCTGGTCAATTAATAGTTATCAAGTGCTTAAAAATCAGGACTGCCAAGTGTGACTACAATTTGAACTCCACCGCTCTTCTATCAGCTGAATACCCACAGGAACCTCTCTTTTCCCTTCCCTTCACCATTTTTCCTCTCTTCTGAACAATGTAGTCATAAAGGCATTTGGTGGGGCAGAGTAAGATAGAAAGGACCTTCCGCTGCTGTTGGACTGATTGTTTCATCTTGCCAATTAAGACCCTTTGGTTGGTTGTTATTTTTGTACAAGCCTTGTGTATCCTTAACTGATTTACTGCCTACTATTTCTATAAAACATTGAGGGAAGGGTGTTGAAATCATCAATAATAACTGAGGATGTGTCTATTTCTCCTCACACTTCTGCAAGTGTTTGCTTCCTGTATATTAAACCTCTTTTTTAGGTGCATAAACCTTTAAAACTTTTCCTGGCTTTTCCTCCAATTTTGTTTCTCTTTTAGGGATTCTAGTTACATGCATATCAGGATATTTAAGCCTGATGCTATATTTGGTAGCACCTTTTGAGGATTTTATTTTCTCTTTTCATGGTAGAATTTTAAGATCTTTTTCTGAAGTTTTATTTTTTTTTTTTTTAGTTTAGAATTTTTTTTTCTTGTTTTGGGTTCCCAAATGTTTTCTGTTATAACATCTAACCAGCTGTTAATTCTACCCAGTGCACTTTTCATTTAAGTCCTGTGTTTTAGCTCTATTATTTTGATTGAGCTGTTTTTCTTTTCTTTCATGTCTCTACATGTTCAATCTTTCTTTTCACATCTTAGCCTAAGGGACAGCAGGGCATAAACAGTATGATAATGTCCTTTATTATTTTATCATTTATATCATCATTCAGTGATTGAATTTCCCTGTATGTATAAATCATGTTTTTTTTGTTTCTTTGCATGTCTAGTAATTTTCATTAGATTATAACTATTGCGAATTTTTTCCTTGCTTGGGTGCTGGGTACAGTTATAGGTAAATAAATAATCTTGAATTTTGTTCTGGAATTCGACTGACTTCCTTAAAAACAGTTTGATTTTTTTGAGGCTTGCTTTTAAGCTTTGTTTCATAGGATTTTGTCAACCTCTAGTCTAGGGCTGATATAGTTTGGCTGTGTCTCCACCCAAATCTCATCTTGAATCCCCACGTGTTGTGGTTGTGGGAGGCACCTGGTGGGTGGTAACTGAATCACAAGGGAAAGTCTTTCTTATGCTGTTCTTGTGACAGTGAATGAGTCTCACAAGACCAGATGGTTTTAGAAAGAGGAGATCCCTTGCACAAGCTCGCTCTCTTTCTGCCTGCAGCCATCCATGTAAGAGATGACTTGCTCCTCCTTGCCTTCTGCTGTGATTGTGAGGCTTCCCAAGCCACACGGAGCTATGAGTTCTCCATTAAATCTCTTTCTTTTGTAAATTGCCCTCTCTCGGGTATGTATTTATCAGCAGTGTGAAAATGGACTAACACAGAGAGAAAATTGCCTTTCCACTGCCTTTCTGTTCTCTCAGGGGCCCTGGCCAAGTGGACAGTGTTCATCCACATCAATGTTGGATGAACATTGAATTTTATTCAACATTATGCTTTTTTTTTTTTTTTTTTTTAAAAAAGGCTCTATTTGTTAACTAAGAATTATTATATAAGTTATATTTCAGAGATATTTATTGCAATTAATTCATATAAATAAAATAACTTTTTCTTCTTTATATCTTCTTTACAAGAAAATAAATACGTTCTTGTAGACTAAAATTTGCTTCTTAAATATTAGGATATGATAATTATTATTTTCATATTTCTAGGTAGGAACTTCCCTCCAAATTAAATTAGGAGAATCATTTAGATAGTGACACCTCACTATCTAAGTTCTATCAAAACATGTATTCAGCTCTTACCTTTTGTCAGACACTGTACAAAATCTTTACATGTATTGGATTATTCATTTCTAACTAAAAACACATGAGGTAGGTAGGTAGTTGTATGAGTCAGGGTTCTCCAAAGTAGCAAACCAATAGGGTGAGTGTATGTGGGCATGTGATCTATTATAAAGAATTGATCCACACAGTTATGGAGGCAGGTATATCCCAAAATATTGGAATGATCCAGCGAGTTGGAGACACAGGAGATCTGGTGGTTCATTTCCAGCCCAAGTCTGAAGGCCTGTGAACCAAGAAAGCCCATGGTATAGTTTATTCCAGTAGCCTGGCAGGCTTTAGCCTAGGAAGAGTTGATGGCTCAGTCTGCATCTGAAAAACTGATGTCCTAGTTTGAAGGCAATCAGAAGAATTCTGAAGGAATTCATGAAGGAGACCCTGTCTCAGAATCAAAAAAAAGAACATGATACTCTATAGAACATGAGGCCTTTTCTAATGTGCTCATTGTAATAACAATGTGAATGAATGCTAATAATAGGTTGAGTTAATCTAGAATTTTTAAAAGTAAAAATTCAGGTCGGCTTTGAGATAAGAAAATTCTTCTTAAAAAGTATCCTCACAGAAACACGCAGCTAACGTTTGGGCAAATATCTGGGCTCCCAGTGACCTAGTCAAGGTGACAAATAAAATTGAGTACTAGACTGGCATCATTCCTATTTTATAGCTGAAGAAACTGAGTCATAGGAAAGTAAATTAATTGACTCAAGGTCACATAGAATATTAGTAGTTGAGTCAGAAACTCTACCCAGTGTATCTGTCCCCAGTGTATAGATGCTCATAGACTTTCAGTGGTGTTACTTCCTCCTTGTATGATAGACTTTTCTGGACATAACCCATCTGTAAGTAGCACCAATCAATGCACAGCTCTTTCACACCATTGTGAAGTAGAAAAATGATAAGTAGAACCATTGTAAGTTGGGGACTATCTGTATAAACTTTTGATTACTCTGTTATGCACTTCTTTGTAGAATTTCCCGGAGTTCAATTTTGAAAATGGACGTTTATAGACATGTCTTTTCAGAGGTAAAAAAAATAAGAATTTAGACTTCATCAATAATCGTGTAGGTGGACATCTAGAAGAATTTTCTTATCTCAAAGCTGACCTGATAATTTTTACTTTTAAAAATTCTAGATTAACTCAACCTGTTATTAGCACTCATTCACATTGTTATTACAATGAGCACATTAGAAAAGGCTTCATGTTCTATAGAGTATCATGTTCTTTTTTTAGATTCTGAGACAGAGTCTCCTTCATGTTTCCGGGGCTGGAGTGTAGTGGTGCAATCACAGCTCATTGAAGCCTTGACTTCTCAGGCTAAGGCAATTCTCCCACCTCAGCCTTTTGAGGAGCTGGAACTACAGTTGTCCACCACCATGCCCAGCTATTTTTTTGTATTTTCACTAGAGAGGAGGTTTCACATGTTGCCCAGGCTGGTCTGAAACTCTTGGGCTCAAGTGATCCACCTGCCACGGCCTCCCAAAGTGCTGGGATTATAGGCATGAGCCACCTTGCCTAGCTGGAGTATCATGTTCTTACTGTTAATACAGTGAAACAATAATTTGTTCCAATGAACATGTTATTCTGAGAGCAATTTCAATATTGAGAAATATTCAGGTTTAATTTGCATTCCTAGGTCTGATTTGATCCTAGTCAAAACTAGAATAACTGTGCTGACTTGCAGAAAAAAAAAAATTAGCAATGAGGGAGCAAACAAAAACTAGTCTACAAAATGCCACGCTTCCCAGGCGAGATATACCTGGCAACAGTATTATGTATTCAGCTCTATTATACAGACACATTGTTTCTGTCTTTTGGCCTATCCAAATGTTGATCTCATATATCACCTGCAGTTAAATCTGTGAAATCAGAGCATTTTGCTAATGAAATGTAGCTTTTTCTCAGCATCTTCCTTTTAATAAGAACTATCATAATGTTCTTATTAAAACAATTTTCCTATTTGTCTGTTCATATATAAATTTAGGAAAAACAGAACTTAAATAAAAAGTGGATATTATGTTTTACTGCAGTTCCTTCCATCTCTTTTATCCCATTGTGATTTATAGTTATCATCTGGTCTTTTTATTGAAATAATAAGTTGCTTACTTACATTTAGGTAATACTAGATTATGTTTTCTTCCATTTTAAGTGTCTGTACTCTTATATGTATGCTTGCAAGTTACCAAAACAAAAAGTGAAATATAAAAATATGAACATTCGATGTCTTTCAAATACTTGCTATATAAGACTTTATTGTATATAAAACATATTTTTTTTTAAATTTTTTCACACATTGAACTAATTCATTTCTGCTTATGGATAGCCAATTTTCCCAACAGCATTTATTGAAGATGCTGTGCTTTCCTCATTCCGTGCTTATGACATCTTTGCTGAATATCAGTTGATCATATGCATGAGTTTATTTCTGGGCTTTCTATTCTGTTCTATTGGTCCATGTGTCTTCTTTTATGGCAGCACCATCATGTTTTGATTACTATAACTTTGTAATATGTTTTGAAATCATGTAGTGTGATGCCTGCAGCTTTGTTCCTTTTGCACAAGATTGTTTTGGCTATTTGAGGTCTTTTATAGCTCTATAATAGTTTCTTAATAATACTAAGCCTTTCAATCTATGAGCATGATATATGCTTTTTATTGAATTCTATTTCTTTAGGTATTTTTGAATCAGTGTACTGGCCATGCACACACTTTCTTAAATTAATCCCCAAATATTTAATAATGAATTTGCTATCTAAATATGATTTTAAAAATTTTACATTTCAATTGTTCTTTGGTTGTGTCTGTGTATATTTGCCTCATTTCTCGAGATCTTGATAAATTCACTTGCTACTTTTATCTTCCTTCATTTTGATTTATTTATTAAGATGTTCTATGTAGATAATGAAGTAATTTGCAAATAAAACACTTATAGTTTCTTCTTTATATCTGTACCTTTTATGTTATTTCTCCAACCTTTTGCACTAACTAGGACCTCCATCACAATGTTGAAGAACAGTGATGAGAGTGAACCTCCTTTTCCTGTTGCTACTTAGAAGAAAAGGGTTCATTCTTTGACCAATAAGTGAGATGTTAGACCTAGGTTTCTTTGGATAACGTATTTATTAACTTAATGAAAATCCTTCTATTCTTGGTTTAGTAAGAGGACTTTTATTTTTTTTCTTTTTGTTTTCATCCAAATGGTAGTTGAAACTTCTCAATGTCTTATCTATTGAGATGACCAAGCACTGTTGTCCTTTACCAAGTTAAGATGCTAAATTGCTTTATTTAATTTTCAATTATTTTTAGTTTTTCATTTGATTATAATGGAAATAAATTAGAAATTAGTAAGAAAAATATATCAAAATAGCCCCCAAGTACTTGAAAATTAAGCAGCATATGTTTACATTTCATCCATCAAGTAAGAAACAAAAGATATTAGAAAATATTTTAACCTTACAGTAAAACATAACATTTCAAAATACATAGGATGCAGCTAAAGCAGTATTTAAAGATAAATTTATAGCTTTAAATGCTTACTTTAAAAATCATGAAAACTGTATATCAATTATCTAAATTTAAATCAATGAGAGTTCTAGAAACAAGGATATAATCGTAAGAGGAAAGTGGATATAATAGAACATAATCTATAGACAAAAATCATTGAAATAAAAATCTAGCTATTTGAAGTTGTAGGTATTCATATCTCATCTTTTATATTTAAAATTTATTTTATAGTTTAACTTAAAATTTCTGAAGAGAATTTCAGGTCCTATGTATATTACTTTCAAATAGACAATCTGGTCCAAAATTATGTATTTCAAAAACTGCCTATCTATATTGTGCAGATTTTCTGATAAATCCATCAGCTCTCTGATAAACCCCTAATAAACCCATCAGATCTGGTGAGACTTGTTCACCATCCCAAGAATGGTATGAGAAAGACTAGCCCCCATGATTCAATTACCTCCCCCTGTGTCCCTCCCACAACATGTGGGCATTCTGGAAGATATAATTCAGGTTGAGATTTGGTGTGGGGTCAGGGGGATACAGCCATACTACATGTATGGTATATAGTATGTACATATTGGTAAATATTTATTGGTATATATGCAACAATATTACAATGTAAGCTATCATGACTTCTATGAATCAGGATTCTGTTATGAAAACAGAAACTACTTTTATGATTGCAGGTGGATATTTGGGAAGGAATTGGTTACAAAAGGATTAGTAGAGTAAGAAAAGCAAAAATGAACCATTGCTTTTCTGACTCTCAGGGATATGATTCCATTTTAGCTCCTTTGCTAAAGAAGCAAACTCTTTTTCAGACTTCAATAAGTCCATCCTTATGAACTTACCTTTGCTGAAAATGCGATGGACAAACACATACACACACACACACACACACACACACACACACAAACACACACATGAATTGACACTATCACTGCTGAGTAAAAGCCAGGGCTCCTGATGCCTGATGCTATTAATTAATGCTTCAGGAACTATAAAGTCAGCATGCCTCCCAATAGGACCACCACCTTCATGATGAAACGCAAGCTCAGCTGCAACTGGAGAAGATGCTAAAGCTGTCTGTGGAATCAGAGTGGCCTCGACCTTCTTCTCACCTCAAATTTCATGTGGAGATCTTCAGTGAGAACTTAACCAAGCAAATCTGGAAATGTAATTGGTAAGTGTATTAGTCAGTTTTCACGCTGCTGACAAAAGACACATCTGAAACTGGGAAGAAGAAGAGGTTTAACTGGACTTACAGTTCAACATGTCTGGGGAGGCCTCAGAATCACGGTGGGAGGCAAAAGGTGCTTCTTACATCATGGCAGCAGGAGAAAAATGAGGGAGAAGCAAAAGTGGAAATCCCTGACAAACCCATCAGATCTCTTGAGACTTACTCACTATCACAAGAATAGCCTGGGAAAGACTGGCCCCATAATTCAATTACCTCCCCCTGGGTCCCTCCCACAACACGTGGTTATTCTGTGAGACACAATTCAGGTTGAGATTTGGCAGACGGTGGGAGGGATACAGCCATACTATATTAGTAAGTGTGCAGACCCAGGAAGATTATAGAAGTTTAGACATGAGCTGAATATAAATGGACAGTAATGAACCATGTGCTCTCTGCATTGTTAGCACACAAGGCCTGTGTGGACATCTTAATTACGCTGCTTTTACTACTTTGTTTTGCTGACATTTTCAGCAAATCTTAAGGTTACAAAACAGCAATCAAGTATCTCTAATAGTACTTCCAGTATTAGTGCTTTCTAGTGTACTTTTGATTTGTCTTCAATATCACATCTGGAAAAGTTGCTGGAAAAGCATTAATTCTTATTTGAATACTATGCATACGTAAAATATATAACATAAGATTTGATTCTAATCTCATCAACCATCTAGTTTCTACCAACAAAAATTACATATTGGCCGGGCAGGTGGCTCATGCCTATAATCCCAGCACTTTGGGAGGTCAAGGCAGGCAGATCATGAGGTCAGGAGATCGAGACCATCCTGGCCAACATGGTGAAACCCCGTCTCTACTAAAAATAAGCGAATTAGCTGGACGTGGTGGCTTGTGCCTGTAATCTCAACTACTGGGGAGGCTAAGGCTGGGAGAATCGCTTGAACCTGGGAGACGGAGGTTGTAATGAGCAGAGATCATGCCACTGCACTCCAGCCTGGTGACAGAGCAAGACTCTGTCTCAAATAATAAATAAATAAATAAATAATAAATAAAAATCACATATTACTTTCCTCTTTCAAATGCCCCTCTGATTTCCATTACTATGAGGATAAAATCCAAAGTGACATAAAAGAAACCTGAGTCAGCAGAGATCTCTAATCCCAAATGGCATCCTACCCATCTCACTTACCATGCCCGCTTGCAGCTCCCACATAGCAAGCCTATTTGTAGGGGCTTTTTTCCTCCCTGATTCTGCTCAATATTCACGTGCTTTTTTTTTCCTGCTTTTTTTGCATTTCTGGTTCCTACTCATATATTAAGTGTCAGTCATGTATACTCTTTCGGAGAGGCCTTCCAACAAATCTCATTTAAATGAAAACCCAATTCCATCTCCAGAGGTTCTCTAGTTTATCTTTCAGTTTTATTTTTCTTGTAGCATTCACTGTTATCTGATTTGCAACGTACTTTTTTTGCCTACATTTTTGTTGTCTCTTTCCTTACTATAATGTAAGTACCACAATGAAAATATTTCATTTCTCTTGATCATTGCAATTTTAAGTATATACAAAACATTATTGTCGTAGAAAATCCATACATGTGCATGAACAATGATTTTAGGAATCAGTGACTATTTGATTCTCGCCATGCCTACACATACCCAAATGTAGATGTGATAGCTGCTGCAAGCTAAATACTCACAATTCATTTTCTCCTCCTTCCTTCCTTGAAATAATTGGTTATGGTGGTAATGTTTTTAGCAAAATAGGACTTAATTTCCCAGACATCTTTGCAGTTCTGGTCATGTTCCACAATTCGGGCCGGTGAGATGTAAGTGGAAACCTGTATCTGTTTTCTCAATTTCTTATCATGAGCAGTGAAAATGGGAAAGCTTCATTTCCTTTTGAAGCGATACCTATTCCTCTGTGTTTCTTCCTTTGATATCCTCCTTTCTGATCTATAAATGGCAGGTTGGATGATATGATATAAAATAATAATATGTCTAAGGTCACCCACCTTCTCAATAGCTGAGTGACAACTTAAATCTGTGTTTTCCTGCTTCAATTTTATAACTCAAGCATAAACATATACACCAAGATTCAGCATCACTACTTGAAATTTTCTCTGTCAATTGCACTTGAATAAAAGAATCTGAAGATTAGAGTAGCATATCCTGCAGACTAGTTCACAGAACCCATTCAAAGCGCCTTCCCCTTGCCATTACTTACCATACAAATTATAAAACTAAGTCAATCAGCTTTTTAGACTCCTTTTCCAAATAGAATTGGTCATGTGAAATGTACCTGGCTGAATAGCTTTAAGGAAAGATTTCTGAGATAGGCTGTCTTTCTTATCAAAGATACAAAGACTCACAGCAAAAGGTATTAAGCATTTTCAAATAATTTTTTTCTGTTTGAAGCATGTGAACAACTCCTAAAGGTGCAGCATTCATAATTAGACTAGGAGGATGCCCTAGATTGAATGTGTGTGTCCTCCCTCAATTCGTATGTTAAGACATAAAACCCCAAAGATAATGGTATTCAAACGTACAGCCTTTGGGAGGTGATTAATGCTGTTATAATAATTCAAAGGTATAGTCTTTGGGAGGTGATTAGTGCTCTTATAATAGAGATCCTCAAGAGTTCCCTTGTTTTTCCATCATGTGAGGACACAGTGAGAAACCAAATGTCTATAAGCCACATTTTCCAGCCTCTAGAACTGTGAGGAATAAATTCCTGTTGTTTATTAGCCAGTCAGTCTATGGCATTCTGTTACAGTAGTGTTAGCAGACTAAGACAGAGGATGAGGGGCACGTGCTCAGGATGGCAGGGCAAAAAGAGAAATTCCAGGTCCTTGGTAGCATTGTTACTTTGCTGAGCCCTGACCTTCAAACCTACAAAACATTTTGTTAGTTTTATAGAAGAAAACGGATCCTCTAATTGTTTGAGCCATTCTTGGTTGAGGTTTCTATTATTCACAGCTGAACTAAATCTTAACTGGAACAGAATTCATACTGAATATGATATAGAACAGAGGTCAGCTAACTCTGGCCAGAGCACCTGATCGAACTTATTGTCCTTGCTGTTAAAAAAGTTTTCCTGGAATACAAAACACATTTACATGAAATCTTGGGCATTTTGAAAATGTCTGAGATCTCTTAAATGATTATGAAAATAAATGTGAAGTGCTGAAAATATAAGCACTTTTAGTCACATAACCTTGAACTTACTGTTATATCACCAATAGAACTGGGTAACCCTGTATGTCTAGGTTTCTTAGAGTCTCCATCTGTGTTAACAAAAATGCACTAAAGCACTAAAATTGTTTTTTACAATTATCTAGGAAAAGTCAGATCATCTTAGTGAGCAAGAGGTATATGGCAGTTTATGCATTTCTCCTGATAATACTTGTAAAACAGTTTGAGAGTGCTGGGTGCTTCCAAAGCCTAGTGCTAAACTTTTCATTTTCAGCCATTTATGCCCATCCAGGTGTATGTGTTTGGAAAGTGAAAAGAAGTAAAAGCTAAATAATGGTACAGAAATATATAGGAAATTGGAAATGAGACTTTAAATTCACACAAACACTAAAAACAGAAGATCAATCGATTATATACAGCATTTGCTCTGAAACTAGAATGGAATTGCTAAAGCAGTAGCTAAATGTATTACATGTCTCTGATAGACAGTCTCCAAAGATGGCCATTTTCCCCTTCTTCCCTCCCTGCATGTGGAGGTTGTATATTCCTTCTTAACCTTGGACTGCACTTTGACTTGTCTCTACTAATACAGAGCATTCGAAATTATAATCTTGTAGTTCTGGGCTTATCTTTTAAGAAACCTGTCTGCTTCCTTCTGGATTTCTAAAAGGTAAGAAATCCAAATCCCTAGAGAACTCTATATTGTGAGGAAGACCACACTGACCATGTGGAAAGATCATAGATGGAGAATAATTGAGAAATGCAAAGATCATGTATGAAGAAGAATTGAGAAATACAAAGGTTATATGTAGAGAAGAATTGAGAAATCTAAGATTTGAGACAGCCAGAATCAAGGTCTTGGAAATATGGTCCCAGTCATACCCTCCATTTAGCTTCCAGGCATTTGAACCATCCAGCTGGGGTCCGAATTCATAAAACTCAGAGAGTAACCTTCTTTTCCCTTTCCAAATTCCTGACCCAAAGAATCATGAGAAAATAAATGGATGTTCTTTTATGTCACTAAGTTTGGCGTAGTTTGCTCATGCAACAATAGATAACTAGAACATCAAGTTGTTATTTGTGTGTTAATATTTTTTTCTTAGTGAAAACTAAGTCCAAGTGGTTACTTAAGCTTTAAAATTTCACAACCAGGAGTCTAGTTAAGGTTTCCCTCATAGCATCCTATAGTTTATCCAAGCCATAGTGCATATTTTTTTAAATTCAGATATTTAAATAGAAGTCAAGGTCACAAATCCCATTTGCAAAACACGTCTAGTAAGTTCTCATGATGCTACCTCAGATGGCATAATCTTCAGGGGAACACTTTGCATTCATTCCAGTTCATTTCTTAACACTTCTAGATTACTTACTATAAGCTCGCTCTGGGCAAAAATATTAAAAAATAAGAAGAAACTATAATCCATACTTTTACACACCTCACAATTTGTTGGGAAAAGATACCTTATTTAAATATAATGCATCAAGAACCGTAATCGTAATAGCTAGAAAGTATATTGGAAATTTTCAATCCACTTTCCCAGGAGTGCTTTTTCAAATGTTCAGCTTAACAAATCTGCCTAAATGTGTGCTGAAATACAAACCAAATATCCAAAGCTATTTTTACCAGAATAGACACTTGACCCAAGACAAATTGATTGGATTCTTAATCTTCTGGAGTCTTTATGAGGACGCAGGGACTTTTGTAGGTCTAGTATGAGCTCATAAATTAAAAGGTTGTCAGTGTCTGTGCAGGCAGTGTTTGGCCATGTGCTGAGAGAACTGGAAGAAAATTTGTCTTCAGAAAGAGGGAACACAGGAAGAAATGACACAAAACATTTATAGACAAAATACCATGTGGAGAGAGAGAAAGAGAGAGCGCGAACAAGAAAGCAGAAGGTATCTGCTGCCATTCCTTGTTTGGGTCTCTCTTGACACGAATGATAAACCCAGTGGTGAGTTATTCAGTTAGTGTCCTTCTAGTTCATTTCCATTTTACTTTAACCAGCTTGAGGTTCTCTTCTTGCATCCAAAATCTTATGCAGAAAATAGACACATATGTAACAAAGAAAAGTCTGTTTCTCTTGAATAGCAAGAATTAGGACAAACTTGTAAAAATTCTAGAGTACGACTTAGGCAGTCCAAGAAGGATGAGAAAGAATTACTGGAGGATGAGAAAAAAGGTAGAATTAGAGACAAGAAGTGAGCAAAACCATGAGCTGTCTGAGAAATGCAACTGCTTCTCCGTGACTGGCTGCATCTCTAGGGGTACAGGGCCCAGAGGTAAAGCGGAAAGAATGGCTATGATAAATTTGAAATGAATTATAAAAATCATGCTAATGAAGTCAAAAAAAATTTCTTGGATTTGATTAGCCATAGAAGATATTGAAGGTGATTGTGTGACAATTCAGCTTCTATTTTCTTGTGAATATAAAGGAAAGGTAACTTATGAGGTTCTATAACTTGAATTAGTAGATTTAACAAAAAGCACATGCCTTATGATATAATTGTGGTCATGTATGCCTCTTCTTGGCCTTTGCATTCTGGAAACAGAATGTCTGGTTAGAATATAAATATTATTCGTTTTCTCATGCAATATGTACAAACCAGTAATATTGCATTTTATACTCAAAGAGGGTAGTTGAGGGTTTTACTTATTTTTTAAGTCAGTAAATGAAATAAAGACCAATTGAATCTCTAATAATATAACTTATGTGTATCAATATGCTAACCTTCTAGAGAAATGACTACCATTCCTAACTGGAGTTATATTTTTATGTATGTAATTATTTTCCCTTTTAGTATAGTAGAAAGAGATAAAAAGGACACACACATACTTTCAAGGACACACACATATACACTCACACACATCCTGGATAATAACTAACAATGTGATTTCCCTGAAGCACCTATTACCTGCTATGGTAAAAGTTATTTGTCATGTACTATGCATTTGCATATGGCTCAGTACCTATGAGTGATAACCTCCATTGTAAACAGCAAACTGGTCTAAAAGCACCATTTGTCAAATTCATCATATGTTGCACTATCTCCTTTTCTTCTTCTAGTTACTAACTTTGCAGAAGGAAGAACAATTTTTTATAAATCTCAACATTAACCTCAATATAAATGTCTTCATTAGGTGAAGAAGTGAAAAGCACTGCAGTGTACTTGAGTCAAATTATGATCTAGTAACGTTGACAATATTATTTATATTATTGGCAAAGGCTCTATCTTTTGCTGACTTTAATATAAAGTATACTTTAGTACAAAGTCAGCAAAAGAGCAGCAAAAGTAGACAACTTAGAAATTCAGATTCAACTTAGCCTAATGCTACAGTGTTTGATTAAGAGCTATTATACACAGAGATAAATGTATGCCCCTGACACCACAAAACTCTATTTGGTTCACATCAACTCTTTAAAAGAGAGACACAGCCTAACTTAGTTACCTTACTCTTTATACCTTATTTCATTTTCTCCCTTGATTTTCCTATTGTTTAGTTCACTCAGTCTTGAAAATGTATTGTGTTTTTTTGTTTGCTTTTTGCAGCAGACTTTTCCTATAGTACCTTTACATTTTGCTTTTCAACAAAAATGTTAAATGGTTGACGCTTCACTTGATTATCTTCATTTCCAAATTGATAGGTATATTTAAATAATACATATTAAAATTTTTACCCAAATGACTATTTTCATTTATATTTAAGCATTCAAACATTGTGTTTCTTCTCATTTTGCCGTATTAACAGTCCCATATTTCTCATAGAGAAATTATAGTTTGTATACATTTATACACCACAATTTTTATGGGGCAGATTGCTTTGCTACACTTTCAAAAATTTTATAGTATTTAAATGATATTTACTATGCTATGTGACTCTACAGGAAAAATAGTGTTAATACCAAAATTCAAAATAGCATACATTTATAAAGCTGTGTGAACAGATATTTTTATGATGCTGTATTTCATGATTACTCCAATCATATTTTTTCTACCAAATTGATGAATTCAAGAGATTATCAACCCCTATCAGTTCTCTGGCAGATTAGAGAAAATTAGAAAATGTCTACAAATGGTTTAGAAAATGTTAATGTAAAACTACTGCACATTAAAACAGGAATAATGAATCAAATTCACAATATGCCTCAAACTCTGGAGTGCACTTGATAAGAATCTATCCACATATTTTCTTTTAAGACTTCTCACGGGGCACACTAAGTACCAAGAAAAGCAAATCTAACACAATACTTAGGACTTATTAAAATTCTCATTGAAATTCACTGATTTTCTACAAAACAATGTATACTATAAGAAAAGACAGTATGATGTAGTTAGATGTTATTTGTAAAATAATGAAAAAATAAACAGCCTCTAATTTTAGCATTGATGGCTGAGGAGCTCTGGATATTTTAATTTAAATGAAGAGAAAATGTATTATTACTGGAGATATTTGAAACTAGTTATGTAAGATTATTGCTTTGCTCTATATAACAACAATACTGTGGCTGACACTGAAAAATATTATAATAATAAAAGAGGCTATTATAATATCACATTAATAAATGATAGCAATGTTTTGGACACTGTCCAAAATACAACTATAGGCATTCTTTCTGCTGAAGAAATTTTTATTCTAAGAAAAAAATAACTAAATTTTTATTTGCTTTATGCTTAACCTCATTTCTTTGCCACAACAACTTATTTTACAAGTGAAGAATCCAAAGTACAGGTAAGTGGTTGCCTTAGATTATACATCAAGTTAGCGTCCGATAGGTGATGCAAGCTCAGACCAGTCTGTGTTGCTCATAATTAGACACAGAATATGGTCCTACAGACACTCGAAGAAAAGACAAAACAGTGGAAGACTAAGAAGAATTTTATTTGATATTCAGTTTTTCTATCAATTACACTGGGAGATTTTAAGTTTCTTAATCAGATATTCTCCTTGTGAAGAAATGAAGGCAAGAACTCGTTAGAAGACAAACATGCTATATTATCATACGTATAACAGGAGCTTCCATGGAAGCATAGGCTAGAATATAAATACAAAGAGATACAAATTTAAATCAGATAGAGCATTGAGATGTAAGAATAATTTTTAAAGATTTTATAGTTGTGTTGAATATTATAGATGTCTAATCAACCAGAAAGTTGACTTTCTATTTAACATAAGTAAGGAAGTTACTGACTTGTCCTGGGAAATATCTCTTGGTCCCAGAGGAGGAACCCACTCGTGTCTGAATCTGACACTAATACTGGTGGGATTAGCCAGCATCTAAGGTTGCGGAGTAGAGGAACAGAAAGAATCCAAGTTCTTCAGTCTCTGAGTCGAACATTTCTAAAAGTCTCTCCCACTGAAACTGTGCTTCCAGCAATTTTGTTTCCTTTGCTATAGCTATGATATGACAGTATTTGTAAATCACACTGACATTGGTGACCAGATCAGTAGAACCAGGTGTTCACAGCTGGCTCAGCTGCCCCATGGCTGACAAGACAGTCCCCTCAGCACGTTCTATTTGTGTCACAGTCGTGAGCCCTGGGGTACTGTTGCACCATTGCCCCATTTGGAAGCTCTTCTATGAACTACGTATCATCAAGGATAAAAAACTAACTTACTGTACAATAGTTTTAGTGATAATTTCTGTTATTTGTGGCCATAGCGCTTCTACTGACAGATAAAGCTATAGGATTTGTATCAGTTAACTATGCTTTTATCTGTAAGTAATTGAAAATCTGGCATGAGTTGCTCAAACAATCAGGGGTTTGTCTATTTTCTCACATATAGACAAGTTGGGGGAAAGGTGATCTAAATCCGACAGCGCCTCACCTGCACCACCAAGTTCCCAGGCTGCTTCTTGGTCCTTTTCTGTCCCACATGGGCTTATTGCTTCATGGTTTATGAATCTTGGCTTCTGCCAATTCAGACGCCTGGCCCATGTTTATAAAAGAAAGGAGGGGATAAATTAAAACAATCTTTCTTCCTGAGGCTTTTTCTTTTCATTTTGGAATAAAAACCATCCCCATAAGAGTTTCCATTCTACTTCTTTTAGTGGAATTTAGTCACATGCTCACCCCTTAGAGCTGTCAATGAGAGCAAGTTATGCTGAGTTCAGCCTAATCATGCTAGACTAGACACTCTGCCTGGAACCAAGGGGTCTCCTTTGGCTACCTGAACGAATTTGGCTTTTCTTACAGGTGAACAGATTTCCCCACAAGAGACAATGATTTGTGCTTGCTGTGGGGCTCTTGTGAGAGAGACTTCAGTGTATAAAGCCCTTGGCACAGTGCTCATTATATGTTAAGCCATTCAATATATGTTAGCCATTCTGATTATCATTATTACCATCAACATTATTAATAAGCTCAAATCACCACATCCCTTTTTGTCCCATGAACACCAGAATATTGTCTTTCGCTTAAAAAGTAGAGATGATACTCACTTTTCCAAGTACACTCACTGGTCCCATGTTTTTACCTGGACATTGAAATAGTATATTTTGACTATTTGAGTTCCTCAGAAACTCATGTAAATGTAACTCCCTATTTCCTGCAGCTGCTCATATCTGGGGCTAACCGTGTTGCAAAATATCATACTGCCCACTCTAGAGTCTTATTCTCTAAATGCCACACAACAAAACTCCAGAAAGCCCCTCTCCCAATGCCAATTTCCTTACATCGTGCGGTATTCAACATGCTGTTACACACATTTAGACAGAGAAACTTAACAGTAGCTTGCTTGCACTTTTAAAAAGCCTTAGATATCTCAAGGATCTAGAAATAGAAATTCCATTTGACCCATCAATCCCATTACCAAGTATATACCCAAAGAACTATAAATCATTCTACTATAAAGACACATGCACACGTATGTTCATTGCAGCCCTGTGTACAATAGCAAAGACCTGGAACCAACCCAAATGCCCATCGATGATAGACTGGACAAGGCAAATGTGGCACATATACACCATGGAATACTATGCAGCCATATAAAACGATGAGTTCGTGTCGTTTGTAGGGACTTGGATGAATCTGGAAACCATCATTCTCAGCAAACTGACACAAGAACAGAAAACCGAACACAGCATGTATTCACTCATAGGCAGGTGTTGAACAATGAGAAAAACTGGACTCAGGGAGAGGAGCATCACATACTGAGGGCAGTTGAGGGGTGCGGGGGGAGGGACAGAGGGGGATGGGGAGGAATAACGTGGGGAGAAATGCTGATACAGTCAAAGGGGGAATAGAGGCAGCAGACCACCTGGTTATGTATGCACCTATGCAACAACCCTGCATGACCTGCACATGTACCCCAGAACCTAAAGTAAAAGAAAATGAAAAATTTAAAAAAAGCCTTAGAGTCTTATTCTAGAGTCTCGTTTTGTAAGTGCCATGCAACAATGCTCCAGAAAGCCCCTCTCCCAATGCCAATTTCTTTATACTCATGCCAGTATTCAGCCTAGCATTACTCACATTTAGACAGGGCAACTTAACTGTAGCTTGCTTGCACTTATTAAAAAGCCCCATAATCAGTTGTATTAATATAGCAAAGAGGACAAACACCTTCTTGATTAGCTTGATGTGTTCCATTATTTGACATGCATTGTTTAATATTGAGGTGTCTGCACTGTTAAAAGTGAATATGTACATACAAGGCACTATTATTAATGAATACTATAACGTAGTTTTGTTAATTAAATTGAATTTCAGTGGTTACCGTGTCTGCCATAATAGAGACATTTGGTGCAGAGGCAGGACTGACATGAAAATCTCAAGACTATTAAATAGAATGCGAGTCAGCTCAGGCTTCTCTGCTGGAGAGCCTTCCACAGCCATAGGTGCAAATTCACAGGACTCAGTGCAAATTCACAGGATTTGGTCCTGTGCACAGGAGGGATCATGACACTTAGGTTGTCTTTTTTTGTTTTCTTCAATAATAAATTTGGGAAAAAGTTGTCACAGGTTTTCCTCTGAAATGCTTTTTTTTTCACTTTATGTTGATTGATAACTCTCCAATTCATTCCATTTTACTTTGAATAATGTTATTCAAAGACATTACAATTCTAAAATGAAACACATCTGAAGCTGCCTGCCATGGGGATGAAACATGAAAAGGCATCTGAAACTTTTGAAATGGAAAATGGGGGGAAAAAACCAGTGCAGATCAAAATGTATTTCATGTTCAAAATTTTCCAAAGAAACAGGCTTTCTGAAACTATTTTTCATAAGTTAGTTTTTGGTTTCAATTGGTCAGAATAAGGTAATAGAATCAAACATTACAGTGTTTATTGCAGCCTCCAAAAAAAAATTGTACTATTCTAAATAGTTTTGAAGACTAAAATTACCATCAGCACCGTGTTATCATATATTACATTTAAAATGCATTTTATTATTCAGTGATTGAAAGTTAGCTATCATTGCTTTGTTTCTGAACACCTATGAGCATAAAAATGACTGGTAATGCAAACATTCAATTAAATTTAGATGTTAACTCATTAATATTATATTGTTGGTATGCTTAATTTTATGTGTCAGCTTGGCTGGGACGTGGTGCTTGGATACGTGGCCCGGCAATATTTTGAATGTCTCTGGGAGGATATATTTGGATGTGATTAACATTTAAATTGGTAGATTTAGAGGAGATTGTTCTCCATAATGTGGGTGGCCCCCATCCAATCAGTTGAAGGCCTGAATAAAACAAAAGCCTGATATTCCCTGAGCAAGAGGGAATTCTGCTAGCAGGCCGCCTTCAAATTTGGATTGCATCATCTGCTTTGTCTTGGATGACTTTTGGATTTGAACTACATATTTTAAATTTGCCAGACTCCCTAATTGCATTCATGATTTAAAAATAACAAATTCCTATAAATATATACACAGCCTATTTGTTCTGATTCTCTGGAAAACACTGATTAATACAATTATACATGTGGCTTTAGTCTGTATGAGAAAAATAAGTGGTAATGTTTAGAAACTGACATTGTTTCCCATATAAAATCAGAACTTATTTAACCTTGTTAGTATTCCTAAGATACTTGAACTGATATAACCTGCTATATTAGTACATATTGAATTACTGTGTTTCATGAATCTATAGACAAGGTAAATATCTGGAGTGAATAAAAGCTGATAAACTTTCCTGGTAGGTCTCTTGGTAATATACATCAACATATTGTAATTGAAAATATTTACAATTTTACTAGGAATTTGTATCTAATAATTAACCCAGACAAATACTTAAAATTATGGCAAAAATATGCATTATACAATTTTGATCATAATTTATTTATTAAGATAAGAGACGGTGATTTAATTACTGATTGTACTTCCTAAAGTTGGCACATCTACACAATTAATAATTGCCCTTCACTTTTCTAAAGAAGAACATTTATCAATTAAGTGATAAAATGTATTGTGGAACAAAATGATGCATATTTCTGAGGAAAAAAAACACACAGAGTAACACACATAGTTGTGACAATTTTAAGAGTTGTTCTTCAAACCATAGTAGTTTCTTCAATCTGGAATATAAGCTAAATGTCTTTTGGGGGAAAACCACTGTGTTTATTTTGGAGAATGAATCATTTGTTTGGAATTTTCAGTCATGTGGATATAAATTAACTGCCCGCCATTTGTGCAAAATCTTGAAGTAGTGGAATAATCCTAATGCAGCATCCTGCTTAATAATACAAAATGCTTTCTTATTTGGAAATAAAATTAAATTTAACTATATCAGAAATATTTCTCTAGAGTCTTTTGCATCAGTTAAATATCAAGCTAGGTCCTGGGGATGTTGAAATAATCCCAGATAATCTTTAAAGAATTTACACTGTTGTAGGGATAACAGGTATTCATCAATTAATATAGATAATACCTAAATTCTAATTTGGGAAAGTATACGAATGGAAAGCTTAGAGAGGGTATGTAAATTAGGGTCAGAGTCGGGGAAATTCGGGGAATTGTTGATCTACTGGGCATTGAAATCGCATGAAGCTTGAAGCGAAAGAGAAGCTGGAATGTGGAACAGGGGAGGTCCTGAGAGAGTCAAAGTCTCCCGAGTGCAAGAAAAGCGGAAATTGAGAAGAAGCTCAAAAGTACATCACAGGCAAATCATCTAGCCCCATACCAATTTTATAACTTGGGAAATCGTTCAAGTTCTCTAAATCTTAGTCTTTTGAGTGTTCAGTAAGATTAAAGATAAATTGATCTTGTTCTGATACCCCCAAATGCAATCCGAACGGTGAGTTTATTGGGGTGTGTTTATCATGCATTAAGGGTTTTCATTGTATTAATTTATTTTTTAGTTGTGGCAAAAACACTAAACATGAGATCGACCTTCTTACCACTGTGCTGTATCCATACAGGGTAATACTGCTTAGCAAAATACATAAGCACGGGTTTTAGATACACGTGCAACCTAGATGAATCTCGTAGATTAATAGCACACTGCTGTGTTGTACTCCTGTTAAGCACACAAAACAGTATGTTAACTGTAGACGATGCTATACAGCAGATCTCTAGAAATCATGTATCTTGTAGAACTGTCACTTCCTACCTGTTGAATAGTAAGGGGCTAATGGGGAAATCTCTCACCTTGAAACCACCATTCCACACTCCAAATGAATGAATAAAGCAAACAGGACATTTATTTACTAACCAAATGAATGGATAAAGAAAATATGGCATTTATATACAATAGACTATCATTCAACTTTAAAAAATAAGGAAATCCTGACACATGTAACAGCCTGGAGTAACCCTGAAGGCAATATGCTGAGTAAAATAAACTAGGCACAGAACGAACACTGCATGATTCCAATTATTAGTAAAACTTCGTTTTACTTTTTAAAAGTAGCATAGAGTAAAATTAACCCTTCACATGTCCAGTTCTATCAATATTAAAACAAGTACAAATTCTTGCAACCATCCCCAGAATGAGCATTCAGAACATCTCTGCCACCCCCCAAATACTCCTTTGACTTTGTTGTCACAATCCTAGCCCCTCGGCAACTCCTCATTTGCTCTCAGTTCCTATAGTTTGGTTTTTAGAGAATGTCATCCACATGGAAGGATGAAATATGCAATCTTTTATAATTGGATTAATTCACTCCTCATAATCTCTTTAAGATTCATCCGTGCTGCAAGAATCCATGAACCATTCTCAGGTATGGCTAAGTAGTATTTCACTCTATGAATGGGACATCTATATTCCATTAGATGGACACAGCACATCTTGTGTGTCTATTCACTTGTCAAAGGGCGTTCGGGTTGTTTTCAGATTTGGTGGATATGAACGGAGCTGTTGTAAACAAGTTTTTGTGTGAACATGTTTTAAGTTTATTTGGAAACATGCCTGGGAGTTGTATTGCTGACTTACTTGGTAGTACAGCATATGTTTGTTATAAGAACCTGCACAACAAGTTTTCCAGAGTGACTGCAACACTGTATTCTGACAAATACTACCTGAAAATTCCTTTTGTGCTGCATTTTTGTAGCAGTTTGAATTTGTTGTTATTTTAGGCATTTAATGGGCTTGGAGTGGTATTTCACCATGATTTTAATGTGATGTTCTTATTTGCCATCTATATTCTCTTTTTTGAAAATTCTGTTTGTCTTTTGCCTATATTTTAATACTGATTTTTTCGTACCACTGATTTTTGAGTATATATTTTTATACAAATACTCTTTAGGATATGTGATGTGCAAACGTGTTCTCTCAATCTGTAGCTCATGTTTTCAGTTTCATAATAATGTCTTTTATAGACCAAAGGTTTTTAATTTTAATGAAGTCCCATCAACATTTGTTTCCCGTTTGTAGATCACACATTTGGTGTCACATCTGCAAAAATTTTGGCTAAATCAAGGCCACAGTGTTTCTTTCATATGATTTTTTTTTCTTTACCTAAAAGTTGTATGGTTTTACTTTCAGATTAGTTCATTTTGAGTTTTTTGTATATATTATGACATTAAGCTTGAAGTTATCATTATTTTTTGTAGATAAAGGTCTATTTTTTTCTAACCCATAGGCTGAAAAGTCAATCTATTCTCCACTGAAATGTCTTTGTAAATTTGCCAAAAAGCTATGTGCTATATTTGTGTGAACCTATTTTTGGACTCTATTATGTTCTATTGAATAGAATCTATTCAATTCTACCTTCACCAATATCACAGTGTCTTGATTACAATAGCTTCATAGTGAGTCTTAATATTGGGTGATGTGACTCCTGAAATTAATTCTTATTTTAAAATTGTTTTGGCTATCCTAATTTATTTGCCTACCCATTACAATTTAGAAACTGCTTCTGTACAGTTAAAGAAAATCTGCTTGAATTATGTTTGAAATTGAATTAAATGTATCACCTTGAAAAGTATCTGTACAGTTTCTATGTTTAATCTTTCAATTCGTGAACACTTCAGGTCTGATTTCTTTCATGACAGTTTTGTAGTTTTTTGGAATACAGACCCTGGACGTGTTTCACTGGATATATGGAAAATCATTCCATTTTTTTAATAACTCCAAATGATATTGCTTTTTAAAATGTTTTTAATGACTTATTTCTAATATATGAATGTAGAATTGATTTTTGTGCACTGACCTTGTATCCTACAACCTTGCTAAACTCACATTAGTTCTAGCAGAATTTTTACACACTTCTTGGAATTTTTTTTACATAAAAATTGTCATGTCTGCTGTGAATAGGGACAGTTTTAATTCTTTCTTTATAATGAATACATCTTTTAATTCTTTTTTATGCCTTACTGCACTACCTAAGAATTCTGTACCAATTTGAATAGGGGTGATGAGAGTGAATAGTCTTATCTTCATTGTATACTTTTGGGAAAGCAATTCAGTCATTGGCTATTAAATTAGATTAGGTATAGGGGTTTTTGGGTGATGCCCTTTATTAGATTGAAGAATTTCTCTTCTATCCCTATCTGCTGGGAAATGTTATAACTAAAGGATGTTGAATATTTTTAAATGTCATTTTTTGGATCACTTAATAAGATCATGTGGTGGGATGAATTAAATTGATTAATTTTTAAATATTAAATAAACCTGCATTTCTGAGGGGAACCTTAATTAATTGTAATATATTTTCTTAAATATTGATGGATTTGATTTGCTTTTATTTCATTGAGCTTTTTCTATGTTCATGAGGGATATTAAGCTGTGATTTTTTTCTTATTATTATTCTGATTTTATAATCAGAAGGTGATGGGTAATTAAATGTGTCAACTTGAGTGGGCTAAAAGATGCTGGAATAGCTAGTAAACAGGATTTCTGGGTGTGTCTGTGAGGGTGTTTTTGGAAAAATTTAGTATTTGGATTGGGAGACCAAGCAAAAAAATTGACTTTCGCCAGTGTTGACGGGCATAATCCAATCCACAGAGGGCTAAACAAGATGTAGAAAGATGTAGAAAGGCAAATCCTCTCTGTCTTCTTGAGCTGGCACATCCTTCTTTTCCTACACTCAAGCATTGGAGCTCCTGGGTTCCAGGCTTTCAACCTTTGACTCAAATTCACTGCCGTCTTTCTGATTCTCTCACTTTTAGAAGGCATATCATGGGGAATCTCAACCTTCATAGCATATGAGACAATTCCTATAATAAATCCCTTCTTATGTATCTTTATATATCCTACTGACTCTGTTTTTCTAGAGAAGTGTGCCTAATACACAGAATAATTCTGACTTCGTGAAATGTGTTGGGAAGTATTCAGTGCCCTACTGCTTGGAAGAGGTATGTAGAATTGATGATATTCTTTAAATTCATTAGAATTTGCCAGTGAAAACTTGCAGCCCTGGAGATTCATTTTTTGGAAGTGTTTATCCATGAATTCAATGTTATTAACAGTTCTAAGATTGTCAACTTACATGTTTCATCTAAGAAAAGTTTTGGTAATTTGTAGAGTTTGATAAACTGGCACACTCTGTGGCCATCTAAGTGTCTAAATGTTTATGCTTTGAATTATTTGTATTATTTCTTTATTCATTTTTGAGTGTTTATAAAATTTAGAGTGAGATTTCCTCTTTTATTTCTGATGTTTGTAAATATTACCTTCTCTCTTTTTTTTTTTTTTTTTTTTTTTTTTTGAGACGGAGTTTCGCATTAGTAGAGACGGGGTTTCACAATGTTGACCAGGATGGTCTCGATGTTGACCTCGTGATCCACCCGCCTCGGCCTCCCAAAGTGCTGGGATTACAGGCTTGAGCCACCGCGCCCGGCCCTTTCTCTCTTTTTTCTAAAGATGCTTTTGCTAAAAGCTTATCAAAGTCTTAAAGTTTCTTACAACCAACTTTTGTATTTATTTACTTTTATATTTGTTTTTGATGTTATTGATTTCAGCTTCTACCTTTATTGCTTTCTTATAAACGCTGTTTGTGTTTAATTTGCTCTTCAAATTCTATTATCTGAAGACGGAAGCTTGCAACACTGATTTGAGATCTTTCCTGTTGTCTAACATAAGCATTTGGTTCTATACATTTCCTTACAGGTGCTATTTTAGCTGCATCAACATTTTTGATGTGCTGTGTTTTTAATTTAATGAAATGAAACTACCATAAAATTCCCCTTGTGATTTCTCCTTTGACTCATGGGTTATTTAAAAGTCGGCTGTTTCATTTACACATATTTGGAGATTATTCTTGGTCTCTTAATGTAACAAATTTCCAATTTATTTCCTTGGTCACTTGCTGTTTGGGCCTCACTCAAACCTGGCATTCTTTCACAACACTTGGCATATAGGCTGTAAAAGTATTGCTAGATGTGTTATGTCTTGCCCTCAAAGCACGAAGAAACATTTCTTTTCCTTGCGATGGGAGAAGTAAAACTCAGTAATTTTTATTTTACTTTGGAACTACATTTCAACATATGCCTGATCACCAGAATCCCCCAAATTTGATGGATGTGTTCAGCCTTTGAATCTCTGTACAGTTTAATTTCCACCATGTGGAATACGTGTCTCTCACCAACATCTCTGGCATGCTAGCTGTGCCTTGTTTTCCTAATTCACTCCACATATTGGCATCAATGTGCTGAATAACTGTTCTGTTGTTGTTCTTGCTCTATCTTCATCTGGAAAGTGTGTCAGAAGCTGTTTTCATAGATAGGGAACAGACAACAAAATACACAACAGGTTTTCTTTCTTGGCTGTGATGACAGGATATCATGTAGGCACAACTGTAAATGTATATGATTGTCCATTCCATGTCTATAAAAACCAGTTATTCTTTTTCTTTTTTTGTGGGTTGGGGGAAGGGGTCTCATGCTCATTCAGGTGGGAGTACAGTGGCCCGATCTCGGCTCACTGAAACCTCTGCCTCCTAGGCTCAAGCAATCCTCCCACTTCAGCCTCCCAAGTAGCTAGGACCATAAGGTGTGTGCCACTGGGTCCAGCTAATTTTTTTCTGTGCAGATGGGCCTTTGCCATGTTGGCCAGGCTGGTCTTGGGCTCAAGTGATCTGGGCTCAAGTGATCCTGGGCTCAAATGATCCGCTTGCCTTGACCTCTCAAAATATTGGGATTACAGGCATGAGCCACCACATCCATTCTATGCAAACTATTTCTAACTCACTTTTCAGAATGAAGTAAACAGAATGTATTTATTAGTTCAATGACTACGTATTCTGTGCCTGAGATCATCTGACTCCTACTCTAGCCAAGGTGTCAGAACTGAATGTCAGCAGCCACTAGTGAATGAGCTTGCTTGAATTTGACTTCAGATCAGTCTGTATTTATACCAGAGGGTTCAAATGATTTATACAGGAACCAGAATAGCCACTTACTAGAGAAGTGTGGATCATTTTTTGTAATCTGAAAATGTTCAGGAGAATCCAAGGAGTTAAAATAATTGGGGGCATCTGCCCAGGTATCTCCATCTCTTGTGTCTTCATCCCAGATTTTTAAAATCAGAGCCCTAGATTTGCCATAAAAGTTTGCTTTGGCAGGGGTTTCACTATTCTCTGAGTTCAGTCACTAGGATTATTAACTACTGGGATTTATCCTTTGCTGTCTTTGCTGTGCCCTCACAGGAGATGAGCACTCTTTGTAACAAAACATCCTTCTGGTTTTCACAACTGCTTTTCAGTTTCTGTAATTTACCTTCAGCCTTTCTTTATCTTTAAGAAGAGCATCAGTGATGATTAGTAAGAGGTACCAAATCCCATTACCCACCTACTATTTCCTTCTTAAAATTTAAAATCCTGCTAGTGCATTCATTTCTATCGAAAGGTTCTCCCAATTCACCACTGGTGAGGTTTGAACAATGGGACCGCCACTTCATTCCACGGTGGGTTTGTGTTCCATCTACTTGCAGGGATGGACCTCTTCATTACAAATAGCTCCAAAGCCTCATCTTCTAGCCTATTTCTCAGACTTTGCCAGTACCAACGGTCGCCGTGTGGGCTCTCTCCCTCCTTGAAAAAAGGAGGAAATCTGTTATTCAGGCACTTCAATCCTCAGCCAATCTGATGGACAGCATTGGAGACAAGCGAAATGGCTGAGCTTTTCCACATTTGTCTCTCACAGGCAGCAGATGTGGCCATCCCAGAAACGTGCTGCTTCAGGCTGGCAGCTCTCTGTAGTTGATACGAGGCCCAAACGAACTGAAAGCTAGTGGGTGCTGGGTCTGTTTGTCACACTCCTCACAGCTGGGCAGCAAGTCACTCTTTACAGGGGAGCTAGGGGGTACGTTTTGTGTCTGTTGTGATTGTGATGGTTTTTGTTGATTCCTAAGGCATCATTTATGAATCTCATCTATCCTCATTTTCTTTTCTTCCTTTGCTTTTTATTAGTTGATCTTTTGCTTTATTAGTTTTCTCCACTATTTTTATCTACAATTTCAGATTTGTGAAAGTTATACTTTTGCTTTTAGTGGTTACTCATGAAATATTGCCATACGTATTTGATATTGTGTAACTTTACGGATTACCTCATTTCCTCCCCAGGCTAACATAAATCCCTGCAACACTACTTCCTAACATAGTCTGCAAGTATACACGTTCTTTTTACTGACATTTTATATATGTCCTTTTCATCACAAAAATAGAGCAACATTATTGTCTGTTATTTTTATAGTAAGCATGTGTATTTCTATTTACTATGTGATGCATCGTCTTTTTCATCATCTTTGCATCTCAGGCACTTATTCTGGTGATACTTTCATTCATGGCAAAGTATATCTTACTTACATTCCTTTGGTGAAAATAGAACAATGGTAAATTCTTGCAGTTTTTGTTCTTTGGGACTGTCTTTATTTCATCTTCTATTTTTAAAACACAATTTCTCATGATGAGCAATTCTAAGTCAACAGTTGTTTTTCTCCAAAACATGGAAAATATTATTACTCTGTCTTTTGGATTTTATTTTTGCCACCAACAACTAGAAACCACATTTTAGATGATATTTTCTCTTGTTGCTTTTAAGCCCTTCTTTATATCTTTTGCCATTCCAGAATTTTAATGCAAGACTTTTGTGTACAACCTTTAAAAGTCTATTCTACTTCATTCATTACACTTCCTCACCTATAGTCTCTTGCTTGCTGTTGGTTCTAAAACATTTTTAGTCATTGTAGCTTCAAACAATGCCTCTCTTCCTATCTAAATTATCGATTAGAACTCTACTTAACTTTCTGTTAAGTGTCTGAATTCTAACCATTTTATCCATAACCTTACTTTAATACTTTAATCATTCTAAAATATTCTGAAAGTTTCTTCAAATCAAAATGTCAGTTTCCTAGTTTATTGTCTAATTTAAACATTATTTTCATTTTTTGAATTACATTGTTTTGTGCTCAAAAAAATATGTTACTTTTTAAAACATATTTTCTTTAGTTATTTTCAATATTTTAATTTTTTACTATTATTTTAAATTTTTTTAAATTTATCTTTTTAAATTTTCTGATACTGAGACATATTTTACATGTTTATAGGGTACATGTGGGTATTTGTTACATGCATAAAATGTGTATAACATAAGTTTTTAAACTCTCACATGTGAGTGAGAACATGTTTGTCTTTCAGTGTCTGCATTATTTCACGTAACGTAATAACCTCCAGTTCTATCCATGTTGCTGCCAATGACAAAATGTCATTTTTTATGCCCAAATAGTATTCCATTGTCTATATATACCACGTTGTCTTTATTCATTTGTTTGTTGATGGACACTTGGGTTGATTTCACATCTTTGTTATTATGAATAGTGCTGAAATAAACATGCAAGTGCAGATGCCACTTTGATATACTGATTTCTTTTATTTTGGGTAAATACCCAGTAGCGAGATTGCTAAATTATATGGTAGATCTATTTTTAGTTTTTTGAGAATCTCCATACTGCTTTCCATAGCGATTGTACTAATTTACATTCCCACCAACAGTGTATATGAGTTCCCTTTTCTCCACATCCTCAACAGCATCTATTACTTTGTCTCTTTATTAACAGCCAAACTTAATGGTGTAAAATAATATTTCTTTGTGGTTTTGATTTGCATTTCTCTGATGATTAGTCATGTTGAACATTTTCTCATACATCTGTCAGTCATTTTTGTGCTTTCTTTTTTTTTTGCAACTTTTTAAAAGATTTTTTTGTGCTTTAAGAAATATGTTTATATTCTTACCCCACTTTTTAATAGATTTATTTCTTTCTTTTTGAGTGTAGCTCCTTGTGTATTCTAGATATAAGTCCCTTGTCAGATGAATATTTTGCAAATTTTCTCACATTAAACAGGTTGTCTCTTCACTCTGTTGATTGTTTCCTTTGCTATATGGAAGTTTTTCAGTTTACTGTAGTCCTATTTGTCAATTTTTGTTACAGTTTTATATGCTTTTGAGATCTTAGCCATAAAATCTTCAGCTATACCAACGCCTTGAAGTGTTTTCCCTACATCTTCTAGTAGTTTTATCATTTTGGATACTACATTTAAATCTTTCATCCATTTGGAGTTGACTTTTGTATGTATTGTGAGACTGATCCAGTTTTATTTTTCTGCATATGAGTATCCAATTTTCCCAGTACATCTTATTCAAGAGGGTGTCCTTTCCCAGATTATGTTCTTGGTGCTGAAACCAAGAAGTCAAACCCATTTAAAATAGCTACAAAGATAAAACACCTAGGAATAAATCTAAAAAAGAATGTGAAAGATGTCTAACAAGAAAACTACAAAATACTGAGGAAAGACACTGAAGAGGACACAGAAATGGAAAGACATCCCATAGTTACAGAATGAGTTAATTCATATCATTAAAATAACCACACTGCCCAAAGTAATATACAGATTCAATGCAATTCTTATAAAATCCCTATGCTATTTTTGATAGAAATGGGGAAAAAAAACATTCTAAAATATGTACGGAACCAAAAAGAGCAAAAATAACCAAAATAATCTTGATCAAAAGCACCAAGTTGCAGGTGTCACACTAGGAGATTTCAAATTATACTTCAAGGCTATACTAACAAAAACAACATGGTATTGTTATAGAAATAGAATCATAGACGAATGGAACCGAATAGAGAACACAGAAATAAATCCACATGTTTACAGCCAACTGATTTTCTATACGTTAATTTTTAAATATTGGCTATATTGTTCTTTATTTTAAAATGTATAACAAATTCCATTTCTATACTTCTTGGTATGTTCTATAGTGAGAATATATTGTTTCAAATGACTTTTATATATTATAGATTTTTTCTTTTGTGTTTCATGATTATAAATGAGAAACTTATATTTGCTCTCTTATAATTTGTAGAAATTCTGTAGGAAGAAATAGAGGAGGCTTCTGTTCAGCATGGATTTATGATTGCTCATACCCTAAGCAAGAAGATGTCACCCACTCGGTTACACTCTTACTTCATAAGGAGTAGAAACTCCTGTTTCGTCCATTACTAGATTTACAAATGCACCCTCATCATCAAACGACCTTTCCCTCCTGTTAAAATAGGTGAGTTTTCTCAAGATCATGTCCTTCCAATCCAAACCGGTCTCAAACAGAATACTTCATGTGCTCTAGGAATTTATAGACTGTTACTCTCTATATATTCTGTGACAGCAAAGTTTTTCTCTCTTTTGAACATTTCTATCTGCCACAACCTATCAGTTCATAATCTTTTTATAGTCTCTCCTAAGTTTTTTTTTATGAGACGGAATTTTGCTCTCGTGGTCCAGGCTGGAGTGCAATGGTGCCATCTCAGCTCACGGCAACTTCTGCCTCCTGGTTTCAAGCTTGTCTTTCCTAGTTTTTAAAAATCTATCTCAATAATAAACTTATTTGGAGACCACATTGCTTCAATCGTGTCTGGTTTCTGTCATTGCTGGCCAAAAGGTTTCATGCCAAAGTTATTAACAATAAACCCATTTTCAAATGCAACACATGCATATTTGTCTAGAATGCATTTTAAACTTACTTAGGCCCTCAACAATAGTTCACAAGGCCTACCTCTTCTCTATTTCACAAAACTCTCATTTTATTTGTTTGTTTGATTACTTTGGAAGCCACAGCTTCCTCCATATTGTTTCAATGCTTGGAACTTTCTCTGTACTTTAACTTCATCTACAGACTCTACATGCTAACAATTCTAAGGGCACAGACATCTCCTCTTTTTCTTCTGACTTTGTCTTATGTGGTCACATCCATTCTTACATTTAAAACATTTAGTTCATGTTCTAGAAAGTTCTCCAGGACCAATTTCTTCTCTAAGATTTAGATTAGCATTTTCCACTGTCTTTTCAAAATTTACCTTGGTTTATTTGATGAGCATTGCCAATATTACGTGCTTTAAGAACATCTTTTTATACTTCTCCTCCAATGTGCTCCAACTCAATAAAAGGCACTATGTCTTCTTTTTATTTTTATTTTTTTTCAAATTCATTAGCTAAATAAAAACCTAGAGGTCATTCTTAATTTTGTTTCTCTAAACACTATATTCAAATCTATTGCTAAACTTTATTGTTTGCCTTATAAATATCTATAACAATTTCCACTTAGTTTCATCTCTACTAGTGCTGCTGTGTGTCAAGATACCTACATGAATCACATAGTTTATTAGGATAAACTCCAACTTTGCTTTAGCTCTTGTTACAGTACAACCATAGTCTTTATTGCAGTGATTTAAAAATGTAAACTTAATAATATTACTTCTCTCTTTAAAGCCCTTCAAGGATTTCCAATTCCTGTTAGATTTAAATGAGAATTTTCACCATATCTGAGGTCCTGGATGATCTTATCTTTTAGCTATCCATGTTCATTTCATGCTATTATTGCTATTCATCTTTTGAATTTGTCACATCCTGAGAGAGGTCTTCTATGTTGTCTAAAGTAGCTTGCCTTCCCTTAATTTACATTAGCATAACTTAACCTCAGCACTATTGTTAGCTTGGACTGGATAATTCTTTCATGTGGGGGACTTTGCTGTGCATTTTCGGATGTTTAACAACATTCCTGGGCCCTATGCAGTAGATGTCAGCAGCACACCCCCACCTCCCATCCCCAGTGTGACAGCCAAACTCTCCAGACATTACCAATATCTTTGGGGAGCTAAATCATCTTTGCTTTACACTGATCTACACTTTAGCAGCATGTGGATTTTCTTCATCAACACTGACATATGTATTTGGTAATTTGCTTTTTAAAAAGATAAATGAATAAAGGGAAATACCATTATTCCCTGATAATTAAACTGGAAGATTAACTAAAAAATATTACAAAGCAGATATGAGCTAAGCTGACTAAAAGAGACAGATTCTACTCCCAAAAAGCAAAAATGATGGTGGCATTATTAATTAAATTAACATATTTATAAGGAAAGCTGTACCAATAAGATTAAGAGGTGGTTAGCTAGGAAAAACGTTAGAGGCGAAACACTTTTTCCAGATGTGTAGGTGCTCTTCTCAAAAGACTTAATGTAATATTAAAACAATTATTCTCTATTTACAGCAAGAATTAAATTTCAAACTAAAAAAGATTTATTTCACTTATAGCTTCTAAATTTAAAATATGACTGAACAATGAAGAAAGCTCCACTTCACTTGATATTACAATACACTAATATGTGTTAAATACCTTCAATGTACCCAAATAAATATAATTATCTATAGAAAAGCATATATGTCCAACCCTTCAACCCCAAATAAAGCATATGTGATTTTACTATGCATAATTTTTGAGATTAATAAACAATTAGAGCTAGTATTATGAAGAAGCCTGAAAGAGTATTGCATCCTGGCATCCTGGAACTTGGCAGACTAAACAAACAAACAAACAAACAGAAGACTATGGTATATGAAAAAACATCACTTGAACATATCTACATTGAGTGGATAACACTAAAATCTCAACTTTTTAATATACCTTTGATTAATATTTCAACTGTGCTTAATTTGATTTTCCCTTCTTTTTGCAACTAAATAACTCAACTTAATTACCTTCTTTATGGATGACCTCTGTAGGAAGTTGTCAAGTGTCAAGAGCCATGGTAAATACACAAGGAATGTTTTCCTTGCCAAATATAAGGAGACCTTAGTTTTTCAGTTTACTGAAACCTTTCCTTTCAAGTTCCCAATCAGAAAAATCCCAATTATTCTATTAATAGATGAAATACTGTTATTTTATGTATTTTAGTGGAAATGTCTATTGTGTGAATAGGAAGGACTTGTTAATAATTTGCTGTATTTGCTGCAATTAATAGAAATATTCAAAGTCTCACATAGCACATTATGTATTAACCACAAGATTTTCTGATTACATGCACAGTATTATTTTAGTTAAACATTTATCATTTTATTTTTCTTTCTTTTTTTAATGGCTGAGTTAGAAATCCAAATTTTATAGAGAAAATGTTTATGAATCATATTTGAATGTTGATTATTCCTGTGGTTAAATGTCCAACCCCTCAACCCCAAATAAATAACATGGTAAGTTGTAAATTTGCTTTAGATTTAATATAAAACCTCATTGTTGCAATTAGCTTGTGACACTGATTTACCTTGAAATATGGGAAAGGAAGGGTCGGCAAAAGAGCCAATCTTTCCCATCTTTCCCATCCTTCCCTTCCCATATTTCCCATATGTGTAAAAGAGCACAGGCATATCTGAACTAGTAAAATATCTTCTATGAGTTCAGATTTGCCTGTGCTCTTTTACAACCTGTAAATCTGAGACAATCCTTCAAGATGAATCCTGAGTGGATTATTAGAGCCCAGTGGCCATTATAAGGCCAAGTGACCATTTGCTGACTAGGGGGTCACACATGTACTCTGAGGTCCCTGAAAACCCACACCTTATAATCTTTGGGACTTTCATAGATCTTCTTAACCAACCAATCAGAGCCGATCTACCTTAGTCCATCAGAAATCAGCTGTATTGACCAATTAGAACTCAGCTGTGTCAACCAATCAGAATTAAGCAAATTTCCATCCTTCATTTGCACAAGCAGACTGATGGGAACCCGAAAGAAAACGTTTGCTGTAAAACCTGTCTTCCCTTTGTACTCTAGAAGTCACCTTTGTTTTACACCAGAGCCTGCATCTCCCTGGTTTGCAAACTGCTCACTGGAGTAAAGTCTTTCCTCCAAGTTCCTTTTAAGAGAACTTGTATTCACAGAACCTAAACGGATCTCCTGGAAACATGCAGTTAGAATTTACTGGCTAGAATATAATTGTGAAGAGTTTATGTGCTGGTCTGTACTCATTAAAAATGCTTTAGGAAAGTCATTCTTGTTCAGTCTAGATTGATTATTATAAATAAATTTGAAATTTCTGGATTTATGAGGTACAATTGTCGGAAGAAAGGATATATTATATGGGATTTATAGTAATATGGCTGTCAAGTTACAAAAACAAAAGGACCCCAAAACTAAGTGGCTTCCTTCTATCAGTCTCTACAGTATGTGATTTATCTCCTCACTCAGAAAAACGGACTTCAGAAAGCTACATCCAGTGAACTCAGGGTGTATTGCTCCACTGTCTTTCCTTTCATGAGTGAATTTTGTTGTCTAGTAAGACTTTAGTTTTATGTGAGTCTGACAATGAAGTCCTTTGTGTTAGTACAAAAAATATTTTTACGTAATCTAAAGGCATCACTTAAGAAAGAATACAAACACATACACAACACACTAACACACACAAACCTATACACATGTAAATATATACGTGTGTGTATTCCCATAGAATTTGATCTCTATGAGCAAGGAGCTTTCATTTTTTAATCTGCTATAATTTTATGACATGAATAGTCAATAATATGGCTTTTTTTTCCATCAATACTCTTTTTTGAAATGGAGAAAAGTAATTATCTTGTTATTGTTCATTTTTATTTATTTCTTTTTAGTTTATGTCATTTTGTTCCTGATTATTCTAGCTTTGAGTCCATTGTTATGCACATGATTTCACAGTAACAAGTTCTAGTCCATGTTTATCCCAGTAGTAGGCTTACATTTGCCCATTACCTGATATTAAATGGTTGGTTAACATTACAGATGCAATGATCATCACATATTCACATGAAATATGAAAAGGCTATTTTGCAAAGGAGGGAGAATAACAGTGACATTTTCCAGCTGTGCTAGTACTTTCCTGTATGTTAGTGTTTTATTTTACTTTTAATATTCCCAAATTAGACATTGTCATTTGAACAAACTAGCTCTTAATATTTGGTAATAATAAAGAAAAAAAAGTTTTTCAAATTATCTGTAATAAAATGTAAATGATTCTGTTTAGGTATTTAAATATTTCTTTATATTCAAGAGTACATGATAGATTTAAAAATTATCTTCTTCTCCATCAGCCTTCCTTAGTTGTTATTTTTGATAAGTAAAAATAGTAAAGCAGGTTTCAGTCAAAGTATGTACAATTTACTATAAAGTATTAAAATTTCTTTTTGAGAGAAGTGAAAATACATTTGATTAGATTAGATGTAGAGTACAATAATAAAATACAAACATGTACTGATTATTATTATGTGAACAGAGAAATACTTTTATACATATTACTAAACTCTGGCTCCCTAGGTAAGAAAAAATAGCTGAGTCAATAAGAATTAGGTTTTAATATTATGACTGGGTCTTAGGCAGAAATAAGCTCATGATAGAAAGGTTCTTTTGGGATAACAACTTTAGGGGCAAGGGAACTGTCAAGAAGTATTGGTTTTTTGAAGGACAGGAGTGTGGTGGTGGTCCCAAGAGTGGGAGAGAGCTGGGTTTGTTTTTAGAGAAGGTCTACGTGTTGCACAAAATGAATACAATACAATTAAGCTTTTATTGTTTTGATGATGTTTGGGTTGGAATCAGTTTTATTCCAGTTATCCTTAACACCTGGCTTTTTTCTTTTTTCATCACAGAAAATGCACGCCCAGCATGGCCAAGGAACAGCAGAAGATAAGTCATTAACACAATAATCTATCACTCTCTACATTCAGTCTCAAAGAGCACCAGGATCATATCAGTATTCTATTTTGTAGCCAGGAGCAAAACTCAAGAGAAATGAATAACCCATTGCCACATGCTTCTGTTTTATCCATGCTCTCTAAATAAATAGACATATTTTCTAGTTTGTTTGAAATATACAGGTGAACTTGAAAAGAGTCAGGTAAACTAGTTTCAGGTTTCTCAAGTTTATTCAAAGCCATAGTACCACAATATGAATACACTTATAGGAATGTTTTTGTACATTAATTACAGTGATTTCAGTGGACTTAGGTTGTAAGATAATAATAGAACTTGTGCAATTGATTCTTTGAGGTGAAGAGTTATCCCATATATAATTGCTAATTTCTGGTTTTAAGTCAAAATTAAATTTTTGATATAACCTCTTGAAAGCAAGTTACTTCTGTGAAAATTTATAGAAGGATAGCTCAATATCAGACACTGTAGAAACATCTTGAGATGATGAGAACTTAAGAAATACTAGTTAGACAAAAACTAAAATAAAAGAAAACTAAACCAAGATTATTTTATAACTTCTAATAATCACCTTGTTGGTAATATGTTAATTTTTAAATGTTCTTGCCTTATTTTTCTACACCCGGTAGTTTAGTGTCTTTATGTGCATGCTCCATGATGAGTTATAGTACTTATTTATTCATTTTCTCCCTCTTATTTATATGTGGTATTCATTTTTCCCATTTTGTTCTTTTTTAATTCAGAAGATTTTATTATTGTTATCTTTATTAACCTGGAGAGGTAAGCCTTTTAGAGTTGTATAAAGATTCTTATTGCTAGCTTTAACAGAGGTTAAAAGGGGAAAAGGGCTCATTAGACTTTCTAAAACATTTTACCTAAGACTGAAAAAGAGAAAGAAAGTTATGCATATGTAGTAATTTTTTATTTTAGGGATGGAAAGAAATGAAACTAGATTCATGTACATTCAGAGAGGAAAAAAAGCCTCCTGTATGTTCACTATCAAGGATACCACAGAGACTCAATACCAAATAAACATCTAGCTAATTGGGTTTTCCAGAAATAAATTAGAATAGAACAGAGAAAGAGTATCAGCAACTGTGGGTATCATTAGGGAATGTGAAATATACAACACCATTTTTATAACCTCTTTTTTGTTTCTTTGTAATTTTTCAAATATACCATAGGTAGTTATTTCATAGCCTATCTCTAATAAAGCTCATATTTATTGACCTTAATATGTTCTTTAATTAAAATATATTGTTTGTTCTTTCTATTGACTCTCACACATCATAAACTTGTTTCATACTTGATTTATAATAAATTAGAAATTTGTATTGATTTTCTCTTAATTTGTGAAAATCTTGAATAAATAAATAGAAAACATTTCTATCTGGTAAGGATTTGTGACTTCTGGTACCCCAAGCTAGTGGACAGGACCAACTTGACCAACTTAGGTTTAATCACATGACCCTGAGGTATGTTAACTTCCATGCACTCAGTTCTAATATAATTTTAAAATTCTGGATTCTCCATGCATATAATGTAATACATATTAATTTTCCATAACAAAGAATACTTCGGTTTGGAAACCAAGACCCATGGAACCCAAGGAACCAAGATGTGGGGTATGAAAACTCGCTCACCATCATTTCCATGACTTGTGCTTCCTGTCCGTCTAACTCTGGACTCTACAGGGTTATTCATTGTGGGCCCCCATGAGGGTACTCCCTCATCAGTGGACAGGCAAGTGGTCTACTCAAGGACAGCTCTGGTTGCCTTCTGGACACTTGGACTCCAAGGGCATGAGGGATGCATGTGGAACCCAACTGGCTCACTTAGTCACTTCAGATTCCTTCCTTACCAATTATAATTCAATTAACATTTGCAGAATAACCAGGTTTGGGTCACTCTACCTGGAAAGTCACCAAGAGCTGATAGCTGAGGTTAAGGAGTTAAAAATATGTAATGGAGGAGGAATAAGTTGAATATGGTTCACGACACTGAGGGAAACTGAATTTTGTTCCAAAAGTCTTTCTCTTCTTTATTTTACACTGTGAAGAGACCCACAGGAACTATGAAGGGTGTGTTCTTTGAAAGTGGGTGGGGCATCAGGTCCGTCAGGGGAAGGGGTGGATGGGAGCAGCTGTAGAGATCCAGCACTCAGATCTCTTCAGAAGAATCTATAACGAGCAGTGTGGGTGCCCACTTTCTGCTGGGGTACTTTTGGGATTCAGCACAGCCTTTATGCCAAGGCCATGACGCATGGTGAAGATGTTGGAGCTGGGCTGTGCTGCCTATGGGACTCACTCTTACAGCAATCTTTGCTTTGGGATTTCTTGCTGGCCTGCCTGGGCCCCGGCTTTGTCAAAGCTGCCCTGATCCTGAGTCTTCATGTTCTGCTCTCATTCCTTTCCTTTCTCCTCTCACAGGCATAGTGAGAGCACCTTGGCATAAAACCTTCCCCTGCCTGTGGCCACCCCCTTTTTTCTTCACCCTGAGGAACCTCTTACATCTAATTCCAATTCAGGCTTGGCTTCTGCTTTGTGGAAGATCTGAGCTGACCCAGTTAGGAACAAAGATCAAGAGGCAGGCAATTTTAGGATATGAATAGGAGATAATTGAATAAGGAACCATGAACTTTCCAGAAAGGAAAGAAGGTAAATGTTAGAGTTTAGCTGTGTCTCCGCCCAAATCTCACCCTGAAATTTAGTAATCTCTACATGTAAAGGATGGAGCTAGGGGGAGATAATTGAATCATGGGGGCAATTTCTTCCATACTATTCTCAGGGTAGTGATTAAGTCTAATGAGATGTGATCTTTGTGTAAATGGGAGTTCCCCTGTGCAAGCTCTCTTGCCTACCACCATGTAAGACATTACTTTGTTCTTGCCTTCCCCATAATTGTGAGGCCTCCCCAGCTGTGTGGAACTGTGAGTTCATTAAACCTCTTTCCTTTACAAATTACCCAGTCCTGGGTATGTCTTTATTAGCTGTGTGAGAAAAAACTAATAGAATAAAGAAAGGAGAATAGTAATGAATAAAAAATATTTCAGGAGACAAATCAATAGACTGGAAGTTGAAGTGAGGTCAAGTACTTTATGTAGTAGACATAGAACGTGTAAGTGAATAAAAAATTTTACAAATGAAAATTTTTATTTCAATTTAATAATCCACACAGTCCAGAAGCCACACAAGTAACAAAATACCCAGTGCCATTATACTTTTCACTACTTTGTAGTGGTAATTAATATGCTTATTTTGGTTAAGAAAAAAGATGCTGATCATATGTACACTTTTATCAAACTCCTTAAAGTCTAGAGGTAGATGCCAATGTACAAGTGTAAGATTTCAAATTGCAGCACACTAGAATCCCATTTGTACCTAGAGTTAAGCAGGAACCCTTCCCAAAGGGGTTGCTATGGGACGTGAAGAGTAACTATAAGTCCAGTCACTAAATATGAGGTGTAGGTGAGATTTTTGAAGATATTGGGTCGATGACATTTTGAAATTTCAAATGGATTCTGGGGGTAAACCATTTTTGGAGTTACTATGTTAGTTTTCTGACAAGGTCACAAACACATTTGAGTAAGAAAAAAAGTAGGATACTTTATGAACACAAAAACTTTATAAGATTTCTGTGTCCTGCTCTTGTTGTATGACTCCTTTATATACATGATATCTCTTAAGCACACTTCTTTTCAGCAATTATTGTTTGTTCTTGCTGAAGGGCATTGATGAAAAGTGCTATTTATGTACAAAGGAAAGAGCCAGCATCCTATGAAATATATTTTTCATGAACTACAAAAGGTACACCAGAAAAAGTAGTTTAACCATTTAAAAGCAGAGTAGTTCTTTCTGCCACTGAGTTCTAAGAGAAACAACTATACTAGGTAAGTTCTGTGTAGAACATGGGGAAATAGTGTAACCGTAGTGTTGTTAATCCATCTTCAAATTCTCTGTTCTGTAAATGTTCATCTACTCAGACACTCTAAGTGAAGTTAGGGCTCATTGTATTTCTTTTCCCTGAGAATGCTTCAGTGCATTTCCAAAGATATTCTTTTTAATTATAAATTTGAATTCTAGCTGTAATGAAAGATTCATTTCCACTGACTGAAAACATCATTGCAAATTATCCTGCTCTTGCTGTCTTCTTCTATGTATCATAATGGAGTTTCTCATTTCTTCCCCGGCTACCATTGCAGCACACCCTCATCAATCAGAGTGCTCTGGACACATCTCTTTTAAAAACATCTGAAATATTCTCACCAAATAGCCAACATTAAACAAAGGAGCAAATGAAGAAAAAATGATGCCACAAAATGGAGCACCCACCAAACACAAGTTCTAGTGTTTTGCATTTCTATGAATGTTTTGCTCTTGTGTTTATGTTCTAGTAATAACTGAGCTATATCATATTTTCACTTCTCACTTTAAATAGAAAAGGTGGCACATATACACCATGAAATACTCTGCAGCCATAAAAAAGGATGAGTTCATGTCCCTTCAGGGACATGGATGAAACTGGAAACCATCATTCTCAGCAAACTGACACAAGAATAGAAAACCAAACACCACATGTTCTCACTCATAAGGGAGTGTTGAACAATGAAAACACATGGACACAGGAAGGAGAACATCACACACTGGGACCTGGGGGTGGGGGTTAGGGGAGGAATAGCAGGGGGTAGGGATTGGGGAAGGATAGCATTAGCAGAAATAAAGTGATAGCATTAGGAGAAATACCTAATGTAGATGATGGGACGATGGATACAGCAAACCACCACCACGGCACCACCTGTATACCTATGTAACAAACCTGCACAATCTGCACATGTGTCCCAGAATATAAAGTATAATAAAACACACACACACATAAACACACAAGAAGTATATGAACTTTGCTTCATGACTTGAGAAACTGAAAACTGGCAAAGACACTAAGGAGCTATGTCTTCATTCTACAGTTTTCATACTTTAATCAGAATGTGTTTAAGTGTTGACTACTTAACTCTATGTTTCTTTTTTGATATGTAGCATTTTCCCACTAAATCTAAATAGTCTTATTTATTATTTCCATTCCAGACACTTTCATTTGCTTTATATGTAAATCTTTATCTTACTTATTTTATGTGTTTGTTACATTAAAAACAGAAACTGTGCCCTAATTCACTTTTCTTTGTCTTCCATATCTATTATCTTTTGCACAATGTCATTAATTGTTTTGTCTCTTTCTCTGCTTTCATTGAGATTATATTGAATGTTTTCTCTACTTCAGTAATTAAAACAGCTATGCCTATTTGGCAGTTGTCATTTCTATTAATTTTTATTTGTAAAATGTTTTTTGGACTTCTGTTAATTTCCTTAGCTCTAAAATTATCATTTGTATTATGTTTATTACAATGCAGCTACACAAGATAGTATTTATTTCATTCTTGATATTATTCAATTTTTTTATGACATTAAACACTTAATAATTTCATTTATTTTAGGTGCACATTCATCCTGAATGGATTCTTCATCTGCATTTTCCTATCTCCTTTATCTTTGTCACTTGTCTTTTTGTTTCCTTCCTGTTTATTTCTTATTTTTACTTTTTATTTTGCCATGTTCACCATGATATGTTTGCACAAATTTCTTATTTTTCCTGTATCTCCCTACATTTTTACTAATGAAGAGAATAATTGTGTCAGATTTCTCTATTAACACATGTATATGGTCAAATAATTTTTATGACTCTCTGAAGACTTATCTAAAAAACATTTCTATCTTTCCTTCTAAACTACAATTTGGTAATCTCTTTTTCTGTATCTTCAAGGTATGCAATATCAGAGAGAGAGATAACTCAGTTGGACACAGTTATAAATCTTGTTGGATGAACTTTTTATTTCTTTTAAAATTATATGTAAAAACAAAAATTAATACTTCTGCTATTGGAATAAGCCTATAAAATTCTAAAGGAATTGCATTTCATTGACTAATTTAATATGGATTCCTGATGCTTATGCTTTCATTAGGGATACAAAGATAAATTTATTAATATCCCATGTTTAATTTATATTATCCTAGTAGGCATGTTTAAATCCTTTAGGCAAGGTAGGGAGGGCATGAGGTAAAATTATATTTCTGTCTATGAAACTCCAGATTTAGAAACACTAATGAGCATCTTCGTGATATTAGCTCATCAAAAGTGCTTCCAGGGAGTCAAAGAGAGGCAAAAAATGTTGTCTTGTCTCTCCTTGAAGGATATTTCTGGATTTTTTTGTGTGTTTTTTGCCAAAAGCTTTAATGGTTTATTGCACATATTTTTATCCCTTTATTTTGTATATTTAATATTGAAGGTTATCATAAGTTATTCTTTGTTGTCTTGTTTTTCTTGCTGTCAGGTATTAGAAATATAATATTCTATTAGTAGGTTTTAATCAGCATTTTCTGAGTGAAATTCTACCAGTGATTTTTGTTTTTTAATTCAGGGATAAGGAAATAATCCTCTTAGTTGTCAAACATAAAGAGAGCAGATTGAAAAAGTAAGCTCACCTAAGATTTCTCTAAGACATCAAATATAGTTATAAGGTTGAAGGAAAACATTTGTCATCTAATAATTTGTTGCTCATTAAAATGATCATATTCAGAAAAGTTCAGAAGCATCATTATATACATTAGGATTAGAAATATTTACCTGCCCCAAATCATGATCATATTTTATGTTTTCTCCCATAAATCTGCTTTTACCTTTTACATTTATATCTAACCCTGTTTATTATCCTAGACACTTATGATTTGAGTTTCTGTATACCCTGTGAAAAAATAAAAAAAATTTTTTTACATGTGGATACACATTTAACCGATTACCCAGTATTGTTTATTAAAAATACCATCTTTACCCTGCTGGACTATCATGCAATCTTTGGCAAAAATCCGATGTTTATTTCTGGACTCCCTATTGGGTTTCTTTGGTCTTTCTGGCTCTCTTTCAACTGTTACCATATATTCATGAATACCATGGCTTTATCATAAGTGTTGAAATATTGTAAGTTTTCTAGATTTTATTTCAAGATTACTTTGTATTTTCATTTCATACATCCTATTAGTATTAGAATGAGATTGTTAACTTCCAAAAACACTGTGAAATATTGGTTAGAATTACATCAAGTCTATTGGAAAACCTTTTGTTTAAACTACATAGCTAAAAGAATGAAAAAATGGTAACTACAAGCAATACATTGGGGAACCCCATAAACCCATCATGGTATAAAATCAGTCAGATACAAAAGAGTGTATTCTCTCCACTTCTGTAAAGCTCAGTAACAGACAAAAGTTAACTTGCTGTTTTAGGTATCAGGAGTATGGTTACTTTAGGAAGGAGGTAAGGCGGTTAAATGGATGAGTTTATTTAATTTAGTTGCACACATATTTAGGAATTTTCTGTATGCATTATAACTTTTAAAAATTTTACATTGACTAGGCACAGTGGCTCATGCCTGTAATCCCAGCACTTCGGGAGGCTGAGGCTGGAGAATCACAAGGTCAAGAGTTCGAGACCAGCCTGGACAACATGGTGAAAACCCATAACTACTAAAAGTACAAAAAATTAGCTGGGCATGGTGGCAGTCTCTTGTAATCCCAGCTACTCAGGAGGCTGAAGCAGGAGAATCACTTGAACCTGGAGGCAGAGGTTGCAGTGAGCCAAGATCGCACCACTGCACTCCAGCCCTGGTGACAGTGCGAAATGCCATCTCATAACAACAACAACAAAACCCTTTCCATTAAAATATTTGTTTCTAGAATGTGAAAGTTTAAAAAAACTGTATTTTCTTCTTCTTAATGGAAAAATACCTCACAATTCAAGGAAATGCTCCAGGTAATCAAATTATGTATGACACTAAAGAACTCAAGAGCAAAGAAATTGTGGCCTATTTTAATTGGTGATAGTCATGACTTAATGTAAAGTAAATACAGTAATTATTGAAAAAGGTAAAATATAAACTGCAAATAACATAAATACTAGTTAATGTAAACACTAAGATTATATGCATATAACAATAATTAAGTGCATCTATAGTAACATTTAATAAAAACCAGTCTTTAAAATAATTTGAAGATTAAAATTTTAAGTGTGCACATTTCCTCATTTCTATTAAAAATAAAATAGATTTTATTTATAAAATATTTTATTTATGATGTCCTCAATTTGAAAACATATATTGATAAATGAAAAAGGAGAATATAGCAGGAGGCTGAGGCAGGAGAATTGACTGAACCCAGGAGGCAGAGGTTGCGGTGAGCCGAGATCGCGCCATTGCACTCCAGCCTGGGTAACAAGAGCGAAACTCCGTCTCAAAAAAAAAGAAAGAAAGAAAAGAAAAAGGAGAATATAAAGATAAAACAAATAAAACGTATATATATTTTAAATAACTATTGTCTGGGTCATGGGATAAGAGGTGACAAGCACAACCTCAGACAGCCTTGATGACAAACAATTGCTACTGATTATTTTCTCCAAATCCCCTGGGTAAAGGCTGTTCACAAACAATGGGGAAGCTCTGAGTCATGTCAAATAAAAAGAAGCCGGTGAGTAGGATTTTCCGGGAAGCTGCCCTTAGGCCATATTATTACAATTAACTGTGAGTGGGGCTTTGAAGAACCCCAACCTTGTTCTGTCCCCTTCAGGTGGCTGCAAGGCTGCTGATTTCACTGTGATTGTGGAGGCTGATGGTTTTCAATGTTACCACCAAGTTGGGGAGTCTGTTATGGAAACAGGGCAAGTTGAACTGCCACCAAAGCTCGCTCTCTTAGTAAGGCTCAGTCGTCTTTTCTTAGCCTCTGGTTGATATTTTGCAATATTTCGGTTAGCTTTAAGAATTCTGAAAACATTGATCTTGGCAATATTTACCAGTGTTTTTCTTTTATATAGAGAAGTGTTTTGGCAGGCAGTACCTTTCTAGTCCTGTGGAAAACACAAATAGTATTTATCTTAGAGCTTATTTGTTTGTGATGATTTAACGAAAGATATTTGAAGGTGTAAATTTTTGAAAATAATCATAATTTTAAATATTGATAAACATTGGATGAAATAGGAAATGCTATTGTTACCACATTGCGAGATTTCTTTATGTGTACAAATTAAGATGAATAACCTTAAATTTTCTTTTAGTAGAGTTTTAAAATAGATTTAACAATGAAAATCATTAAAAAACATGTCGTGTTCTGAGGTACTGAAAATTATTTAAGGCTGTGGGGCACATATGACTAATACAATGGGAAGGAATAAAATATTCAGGAATAAAATATGAAGATACTTCTCTGTTCCTGGCAATCATCTTGTTCCGGAGCCTCTTGGACATCCCAGAGCTATAGAGAAAATGATTTTTGCATGTTTCAAACACACTTGAGTAATGTAGATTCCAAACCTAGAAATGAGTTTAAACTCCCAGGGGTTTGAGTTCCATTTACAGTTGGCAAAAATGTACATTTTTTTTTTTTAAGAGAAAGGTACTATAAGAAAAGCAAATTCATACTACCTGAGCTGCTGAAAAATGTGATAACTGCTCTTTTGAAAGATCTTGAGCCTACATAAACCACCTGCTATGCAGCTCAGCATCACCATGAGAAACAGGGATAAAAGAACACAGAGGATCGGAGGAAAGCTGAAAGCTTAAAACTCTCTGCAAATTGGAATCTGGATAAGAGGAAAAGAAAATGGTATCCAAGATAAGACATTTTTCTTCTATAGGGGATAATCCCAGTTCCAAACTACCTTAGGATTTATTAAAAAGTTCAAAATCATCCTATCTACCCTAGGTTTATTAGCAAATTTAAGTAAGAGAGACAATTTCCAAGCCAAATAACAGACAGACAAAAATGTATTTTAAAACCTTGAAAGTGAAAAAATGAATTTATTCTTCTGCTTTCAGGAATGACCACTTATTCTGGAGCAAGTCCAGGAGGTAATATTAAACATACAAGAATGGTCATATCATAATAGCCTGGAACTTACAAGACTATCTTCGGATGGATGAACATTTCTTTGTATTAATCAGATAAAAGTACTGACTCACACTATCCTAAGCTATATCAATTAAAGCAATGAAAGAAATATGTTATAATCTCTCTGTAATTACCCTTAGACAAGGCATATGTTTATACTAACTCCAGATCATAAATTCCTTAACAAAAGCTTTGCTTAAGAATTTAAAAACTGGCTGGGCACGGAGGCTCACGCTTATAATCTCAGCACTTTGGGAGACCAAGGTGGGAAGATCAGGAGGTCAGGAGATGGAGACCATCCTGGCCAACATGTTGAAACCCCCTCTCTACTATAAATACAAAAATTAGCTGGGCGTGGTGGTGCATGCCTGTAATCCCAGCTACTAGGGAGGCTGAGGCAGGACAATCACTTGAATCAGGGAGTTGGAGGTTGCAGTGAGCTAAGATTGCACCACTGCACCCCAGCCTGGTGACAGAGTGAGACTATATAATAATATAATAATAATATTATTATTATAAAAAATAATAATAAATAAAAAAGAATGTAAGAATGTAAGAACTGTAACCATAAGAATTCCTGTAATACTTTGAGATGATTCCAAATAAATTTAAATTTTAAGAAAGTTAAAAGTAATTGATGAATTGCTTCTAACTGAAAAAACAAACCAAAACTCACAAGTATAAAACTAGGTACAAACTGCTAATTCTTAAAACTTCTGCTCCAATATTGTGAAGTTGATATTTCTGAAGTTTTTTTTCTTTTTTTTTTTTTTTAATTTTTCTTCTGTTCCTTTCAAACTGGTAGCCTTGTATTTAGTCCCTAGCCACAGTTGATGTTGCAAACAATGGTGTTGTGGCTAGACTTCTGCTATCTTTCCCAAAGCCTCTCTGAGAAATTTAGGTTTTGCATAGAAACAGGGTAGCTTAGAAAATTTATTTGCCTGTTTTCCATCAGAATAGAGAGACTGTTCCAGGATCTGGGCAAGAAAAGAAAACGGGCAATAGGCTTGTCTCTAGAGCTTCAGAAACTCATGTTGAATATTTTGAAAAGTGTCCAAGAGGAGAAAGTGACACCACTGAGGAATGACTATCCAGAAAAATTAGACTGAAAGCATTGAGCATCATATGAGGGAAAAAAGGTGTTTCCTCAAGCTTACTATAAAGACAATCAGTAAAATCTGAACAAAGCATCATTCCACGCCAAGACTCGTGTATTAATGTTCACAGTAGCTTTATTATAATAATTCTAAACTGTAAACAATCCAAATGTCTACCACCTAATGAACGAATAAATAAAGTGGTATATTTGGTACAGTAGTTAGCTAGTCAGGCATGAGCAGGGCAGGAGAGGGCCCCGCCACACCACACCAGGAATGTCAGGTGGCCATCAGGTGATGGTCAGGCAGTTCCTACACTGTCTCTCTAAAAATATAATTGGCTGCAGCTGGCGCCAGGGAACGGCAGTTTCCCGAGATTAGAAACACCTGAAGCTGGTGAGCAGCAGCTTCCTGATAAGATCTTGGTAGCTGGGTGAGTGGGCTCCAGCATGTGTATTAAGAGGCAAAATGGCAGAGTTTAACTGGTATATGACCTTTCAGGGACATTCTGCCGGTAAAGGGAAGAGCACCTCAGGTGAGCATACGTACAGCTCCAGTAAACACACTGCATGCTCACCACCCAAGTGCTAGCAGACCTCTGTGCTTGTGAGCGGCTGATCCCAGGGAAGAATCAGGGGAGAAGGGACACAAGACCCCAGAAGTATGCCAACCTATAAAACCCCAAGTCAAAAGGTCAAGCCACGCACTTGTCTTTCAACTTGCCCATTTGGCCCTCTTCCAAGTAAGTGTACCCTTACTTCTTCCTTTCCATTCTTGCTCTAAAACTTTTTTTTTTTTTTGAGATGGGGTTTTGTTCTGTTGCACAGGCTGCAGTGTGGTGGTGCGATCTAGGCTCACTGCAACTTCCGCTTCCTGGGTTCAAGTGATTCTCCTGCCTCAGCCTCCCGAGTAGCTGAGATTTCAGGTATGAGCCACCATGCCCAGCTAATTTTTTTTTTCTTTTGGTGCTTTTAGTAGAGACAGGGTTTCACCATGTTGGCCAGGCTGGTCTCAAACTCCTTACCTCAAATGATCCACCGGTCCCAGCATTCCAAAGTGCTGGGGTTACAGGCATGAGCCACTGTGCCTGGCTAAAGCTTTTAACTAAGCCTGGTTCCTGCTCTAAAACTTGCCGTGGTCGGTCTCTTTTTCTGCATACGCCCCTCAGTGGAATTCTTTCTTTTGAGGAAGCAAGAACTGAGGCTGTTGCAGACCCCTATAGATTTGCCAGCACCAACATATTCATACAGTGAAATACTACTCAGCAATAAAAAACAATTAACTATTGATAGTATAGAAAAATTTCATAACAATAATAAATGTATTCATCAAATGTGAACATTGCTGTCATTGTTCTTGTAGTCGTGTTTCTTGTAATGAGCAGGTGTCTTTCTTCTGCTACAAATTTAACATTATTCGCTTAATGTTTACTTGATGTGAAATGATCACTTGAACAATAAATGCCGTTATGGTATTTTCAGTTTAGCTAAGATATATGATCTAGAATCAGTTGGCTTACTGTGATCATGAACACAGGTGCAAACACAAGGGCTAGATTAATGTATCAGGATTAAGGTATTTGGTGGTCATTTCCATGATTCAGAATATGCTTAAACAGTTTTATACTCAAAACAAAAGCATAAAATTAAAAAAAATTCTCAGAACTATTAGAAGAACAATAGTACATCATTAGAATGCAATCTTAGAATCACTGTTAAATTGGGACAAATATGCATATAATCAGAAATGTACGCATTTATATGTAAACTACACAAAAAAGCAACTGCATAAATTTGAGCACGATATTTAAATCTTTGATAACTGTTGTCTTTATCTGTTAATGAATGTGGTATTATCTATATCAAAGGATTTTGTGTGAATTTAGCTAAATAACCTATATCCACACTTCAGTGTATGATGCACACTAAATGCTCGATAACCCATATGTTTCTTTATTTTCTATTAAATAAAATTTAGGAAGCCAAACTTATTAGGGAAAAGTTAGGAAGGCAAAATTATTAGAAAAAAATTAGGTGGATATATGTTTTCAAGGTAGTGAGAAGTTTCTCTTCTAGTATTATTTACAACCATTTCTAGGTTCAAACTTACAAACATGCATATTATCCCTAAGAACTAAAATTTTATTTATAATTATTTTATTTAAAGTATTATAGTTTGCAGGATGTATACTATGTTTTATGTAATATTATGGCTTTTTTTAAGTGGTTCCTTATTTTTCCATTTTATGCCTAAGAAATGATTGACAATTAAGTTAAACTTCAAAATAAGAAGTTAATTTTTGTGGGATGAAATTTAGTTCTCATATTATAACCATTAGTGATATTCTTTGACAGGTGTCAAATATATATTTTTCCTTATTTTATTTTACACAACATATGGTTCTTATCCAGAAAGTATGGATATTTTAATTAAACAGATTTTTTGTTGCAATTCTCATGAATAAAACTGAATGAAGGGCTTTATAAAACACAGAAAAAGTGTTCCTCTTTTTTATGTATGTGGAAACTGTTGGAAATAAGACAGTGTATGTCATAAAGTAGCTAGTTCCCGGAAAAGTGAATTATTTCTCTCTTTGTTCTGTGGAGTTTTGTCTTTGGAAGGAGAATTAGACTTTAAAATGAATATTGAACACCAGAGGGAAAAACAGTTAAGCTGAAGTTAGCTTCTCATATTTTGGTTGGACTCAAGAAGGTAATAGTGAATGAATGTCAATATAAGCAGGTTTGTAGTGGCATCATTGTTTTTAATAGTCTAATGTTTGTTTTATTACAATATTTATTTAGGAGGCAATGAGAGTATCCATTTGAAAACTGCCTTAATGAGAAAATTTTATATTTAATGACTGTATTGTAATGAATGTGTTGAAATAAAACAGAATTCTTGTGACAAATGTATTCAGGGTGTTAAGAAAAAATAAGGTTCCATTACTTAGGAACTAAATAAGAAGGAATAGAGTCCCTAAGCAGAGTCTTCATGAAGTTCTTCATGAAGTCCTTTGGACAGTGACATATTAGTAACTTGGTTATAGAAATGCTTAAAGCAATCCCTAGTGCTGTAATAATGACAGTGGGTTTTCTTTCCAGAGATGATATGGACATCACTCTTAGCTTTAGGACACAATTTATATTTTCCTTGCAGTAGTATGTAGTTACCAGATTTGAAATAAAATAAAGAGTCAATTAGTACAGTTAGTCCTGGATTTTCTCCATAAGTATATGTACTTGGAAAATTTATTCAGCTTCTGAAGGTTTCTTTTTTTCTCTTTACCTGTGTAAAATGGAATAATTTCTAAAATGATTTGTAGGTCTAAGAGTCTAAGTTATAAAATGTTTCATGATGCTATATCACAAGTGCAACACCAGTACAGGTCCTCCAAGAAGCATACACCAAGATGGAATTAAGTTGCAAGAAACATATTGGGGTATTGCCCTATGAAATTAAACAGAGAAGGAAGTGGAGCAGGCTACATTAGCTGTCAGACCATGACGGTGGTTGGACTTCTATGCAGGAAAGTGGGATTGCAGGTTGCAGGGTAGTTCTAGTAAAATTGTGGCAAGGCCATGAGAGTCCTTGAGCCAAAGTTCCATGTTCGAGGAATCTTCTGTCTCACAGGAAAGGCTTTGCCTTACTTACCTGATACGATCAATCACTGGTTAGAGAACAGTTCATACAAAGTGTGACCTTGATGTGAAGGCGGTGATGGATTTGAGTACGGTAGCTAGGCCATTAATTATACTTTTGTATTAGAAAATTTGAGAGGAACACTATCAATAGAATGGAATGTCTGGGTAATGATAAGGGGCTGTGGAGACCAAGGTTTTATCATGCAGATGAAGCCTTCAAGTAACAGGCTTCAGGGAGAATAAATTGTAGATGTTAATCAGACTTCATATCTTTGTTGATGTTAATGCTGTTCAACTTTTCCTAAATTCCCAAAGGGAGAAGGGTATAATGAAGCATGTTCAATTTCTTTCTTTTTTTTTTAAATTTTATTTTAGGTTTAGGGGTACATGTGAAGGTTTGTTATATAGATAAACATGTGACACCGAAGTTTGTTGTAAATATTATTTCATCACCCAGGTAGTAAGCCCAGGATTCAATAGTTACATTTTTCAAGTTAACTTTGGAATGCCCTTGGCAAAGAGAATGTGTCCATTCAGATGGCTGGTGGGGGTGGGGGTGACTAGAATTTTTCTTTAGGTTTGCATAGTTATTGACTTACATTTATTTTAAATTAGAGTCTTTAGTCAATGAGTGAGAGGTTGTTAGTGCAGACAATTTTGGCTTAAAAGGCTTCTCTTTACACTAATGCTTACTCAAGGTGTTATGAAAGACAGACAAGGTTTAACCTGGTAAAAACTGTAAGGTCATATGCTAATTGCATCTATAGAATTCTAAACTCTTTTGGTTCACACAGTAAACATTGAGTGGAGAGATAAGGAAGTTTATAATACACGTTTTCAGATGATTAATTTATCTTTAGATGTTTTATGTTGTATTTAAAATATAATGTCTTTGACAGACGAATATTTTTCCTTAATTTTGCTATTTGGTTTTATTGCCTGATTGGGAAGGAATACTTAGACACTGTTCTTTTAAACTGTCATGTTTTACTATTAGCAAGTATGTGATGTTTCATTTCTCAAAATAATTTGTTTGAATGATTTGAATAAAAATAACTTTGATTATAAGGATTAATTTTTTATTAAACAAAATCATAACTGGAACAAGGCAATGCCTTTTATATTAATTTTGAGAGGTTTTCTAAATGCCATTTCATTACATTTCACTGTAATGAAATGCAAGTATTTCATTTAATACAGCAACTGCTTCCCAAATCTTACAAGACATTTTGTATTATTTTACTCATTAAGTAGCTATTAAAATATGTGATTAGACATTGACCAGACACCAACTGAAACTGGTATCTTTATTAGAATAGACCTGTCTTTTAAACAGCTAATTCTGAGGTCTATTAATATGAAGGTTCTTAATCATATTCTTCTCAAAAGCTATTGTCCTTTGGGATACTCTAACAGTAAGTCTTCTAACATATAATTAATTTTACTTTGAATATAGGCTTTTGTAACTTTGCTAAAGGGTTTGTCTGATATGCATTGTATAGTGGGCATATATAATATGAATGATGTAGCTTTTCTATTTTTTTTTTGGACAGGGTTGCTTTCATTGCCAACTATACAAAAATATTTCACAGATTTAAAACATTTATATATTAAGCTACAACTTAAAATTATCTTTTCTATGATGTGTGACAATATTTCTGTTAACATTGAATTATTAGAGTAATTTGTTAGTTTTTTAATGATATTTTTGTAAATACTATACAAACTTTTCTAAAGATTTTTCTATAATCAGTCTGTTTTTCTCATTTTTCACATAATCTTCCACACACTCAAACAGATCACCATTTCTTTAACAAAACTGCTTTCACTAGGCTGATTTTAGACATATATATATATATGTGTAGGTGTGTGTCTACATATATATGTTTATGTGTGTGTATATATATGTATAAAACCAATGTCATTTTTAGTGTACTTCTAAATTTATAGTAGAATAGTAAGCTCTAGGGTTAACTACATTCTCTTTCTGTTTTTATTAAATAAACTTAGAGAAATTCTGGAAGAATGAAAGCACAGACACCCCTATATCCTTCACTTAAATTTCTTAGCTGTTAATTTTATACTTTGATGCCATTGCACTCTCTTTATTTGATTTCATTTTAATTAATTAATGGATCAAGCTGTCTTTTTGTTTTGGTGCTAAAAAATGTGCAGCAGCATCAGGCTGCTTTGAATTGGTGGAAGTTGGAACTCCTTGCTGACTGCTTTGGGGCATTGCCCTGCGTCACCCTAAGCAGGGACACCAGGCATGAGGGCTGAATTCACTGCATATATGCAGGTGCACACTTCTGTGTCTCCTGCCATGACCTATCTGCCACACTCCAAATCCATGTTTTCACCCTGCTCAATTCAGCATGTCCAAGATGTCCTTCTTACTACATTCCACAAGCCAGTCCTGCCCAGTGTTATCTTTGTCTGTTATGTTATCTTTGTCTTCCCTGTCACTTAAGCTTTCTCCCTGTTTATTTCCATATGCAATGTATCTCGAGTGTTGTTGGTTTCAGTTTATAAAAAATTTGATGGCTTTCAACTTTTCTGGAAGGCACATGAAAGAGAGAAAACAGGGAATTAGTGACTTTAGCTGCCCTCTGTTCCCTACTTTCCCTTGACCAAATATTTCTCCATGTGGATTAAATCCCCTGTAATTCCAAAATGCATCATGGGTCACTTTTTGAAGCAGTGTGGGAAGCCAGACCTCCTGGACAACTTTTATTCCAAGTTGGGAAGTGACAGAGACTGAATGTGTCACCTGTTGGCCTGAGTGACTGCCCATCTAGGAAGCTCTAGCACTCTGGAGCAAATGACTGATACCTAATATTTTCTAAATGGCCATTGTGACGCCCTTTTCAAAATGCAAGTTTGATTACGACAAAAACTTCCTTGGAATTATGATTGTGCTTGACTAAGGATCAAAATACTACTGTGGCTGGTGTTGGCTTACTGGTTCTAGGGACTGTGCAGTGTTTTCTCACACCGTAGTCAAACCTACCCTCTTTATGCTCACTGGCCCTTCGTTAGCAACTGTGTGCCCTATACTGTGTTTTCCTGAAACATAACATACTGCTTGCTTCATTACCTCCTGCTTTTTTTCCAACACTCAGCACTCTCATCATCACTTTCTCATAAATTTCTTCCCAGTCTTTCTAATCTTCAGTACAAACAGCCTCATTGTTTGATATTTATATGAAGGCCTTATAGCACAGCATAATTTTCTGTGATATTATTCTCAGAGTTTCCATCTTAGAATTATTTGTAAATTTTTTTAATTGGTTTTCTCCAATTGTTTAATTGGTTGTTTTATAATGATGAAATTATGAATTTCATAATTATATGAATTATAAGTTTATACTTAAAGAGGCCAAATCCATTTGTTTAACAGTTATATAATTCAACATGGTTTCACCATTGCCCAGAACAGCACTAGAATCCAATATATGTCTTTGAATTAAAAACTAACCAAAATTATCACTTTAGTGGTTAAAAACTGAGATGATATATTGAGACTGCCTGAGAACAAACCTCTGAGCAAATATATTTCTCATCACTATTTTTTTAAATCACTAAATAAACAAAATATGTTCTATGTGTTTTTTTCAAATTTTGCATTTAATGAATGTCAATAATGACAGAATATAAATGTGCCAGCTGTTAAGGTACCAAAGTAATTCCAGTAACTCCAGCTATTGCTTTAGAGCAGGAAAAGTAATATCTATTTTTATTTCCTTGACCTTAGAGTGAGTATTTCCAGCTAAGTTATTTTTTTTTTCGCTAAGAATTTTAATTGAAGCTGGTAGTTAGTCAAACAACCTAAACAAAATACAAGTGTTCCTTTCTTTTATCTTTAGAAAAAGAAAATATCAGAACAAGACGTAATATTTAATGAAACTATTATAAAGAATGGGTTTCTGCCATTGATTTTCCCTAGCAAAATGCCGATATACAAGTAGGTATAATTTAAAGCAATTTTGCAGTATTGTATTCCCCATACGAACTTTTTCTCCGTCTAAACAGAAATTGGATTTCAACAACAATCTTTGAACAAATCATATTTAGAAACATATTCAAAAGAATAAAATTGATAATATTTTGGACTTAATATAGTTCATCTGGCTTTTGAGTATGGCTTTATGTGCCTTTTTGTATTTATAGCTGTATTTTCTCAACCAAAATTGGCATTTAACTCACTTTAAATAACAATGGCTTGAAAAATAAACCTTTTAAAAGAGTGTGTTTCCGTCAGACAACTCTAAACATTTGGAAAAATTCATGACTACCTTCTGAAATAAATGCAATAAAGAAAAAACGTGTTAGCCATATTTTATATGGTTAAACATAATGTGTTTGAAATTTATATGAAGGCTTAGCTTGACTCAGAATTATATACTGACTGGCTAGGATAGCTATTTCTTAACATCTTCCATTCATTCTTTTATAAGTTGAAACTTAAACCATAAATATACGACCATTTAAAAGATTCTATACCATAGGAACTCTTTTTATATAACTTAATGTTTCTTAAAATAAATAAAATTTAGTCATTTTGCAGAAATTCATTAATTTGTCGAGTAAGACAGTAACACTATGGATAGTATTTTCATTCCAAACAAACATGAGAACCTGTAATATTTTTGCAGTGTGAAATCAGTGTTACAGAAGATAGTCTTTCTTGTCCTTATCTTATGCATTTTATTCTAATCAGAAGCACAGACGTGTACTGCATTTGCCCTCCTGTTATTTTTTAAACATATTGTTTGTTTTTGAAAATGATAGAAAATCAAAATTAAAATAAGATTTTTTTTTTGAAGAAAGAGAGAAAGAAAAAAAAAAGAACAAAGGAGAGGAAGAAAAAGGAAGAGAAAGAGGGAGAGAGAACGGGAGTATTGCTCCACTGCCCAGGCTAGAATGCAGTCCAGAAATGGGTACCGAAAACCTCCTCCATGCCAACAATTATGCCCAATGATGGGGACAGGAAGGAATAAGGGAAGAAAACAACAAACAAGCAGCCAACCAACATTTCACCCAAACCTATGAAATGCTATGCAATTACTGAGGAGCGACCCACCTCCAACCATGTAGTCACTTTTGGAATAGGTGCGATGTGGTACCGACAAGGATGCATGCCCTGTGTATTCGAAGTGGAGAGTTCTACAAACGTTCATTAAGTCTACTTGTTCCGAATCTGAGCCCAAGTCCTGGATGTCCCTGTCAATTTTCCGTCCCGTCGATCCGTCCAATATCGACAATGTGATGTTACAGTCTCTCACCATTACTGTGTGGGAGTCCAAGCCCCTTCACAAGTAACCTGTCCCATGTATCTGGGTGCTCCTGCACCAGGTGCGCGTACATCTAGAATCGTTAGCTCTTCCTGTTGCACCGATCCCCCCACCATTATGCAACGTCCCTCCTTGCCTCCCCCGATCCCCGTCGCTCCAAAGTCTATTTTATCAGAGGCGAAAATTGCAACTCCAGCTTTTTATTTGTTTATTTTTTAATTATTTTATTTTATTTATTTATTTATTTTGCTCTCTGTTTGGTTGAAATCTTTCTCCATCCCTTTGTTTTGAGTCTTTGTGTGTCGTTGCATGTGAGATGGGTCTGGATGCGGCATACCGATGGGTTTTTGTTTAAATAAAATAAGATTTATTTTTTTCTGCATATGAATACAAAGCACATAAGGTATAAATGCACAAATATAGTACTATTGGAAAAGAACACATGGAGCCATTCTGCTAACATGATTATTCATGCCATGGGATTCACAGTCATCATTATTCTTAGTAGGACCCAAATGTTAGTGATGATGTTGAATACCACCTTGAGCTGTTCTTTGAGGATGTTTTAAAAAGAAAGCAAGATGATTTGGGGATGGTTAATGGGAACAAAGAAAGTTGAATAAAATGAATAAGACCTATATTTAATAGCACAATAGAGTAACTATAGTCCATAATAATTTAATTGTACCTGTTAAAATAACAAAGAGAATGTAATTGAATTGTTTGTAACACAAAGGATAAAGGCTTGAGGGGATGAATACCCCATTCCCCATGATGGGATTATTACACATTGCATGCCTGTATTGGAACATTTCATGTACTTCATAAATATAGACACCTATTATGTGCCCATAAACACTGAAATTTTAAAATGGTTAAAAAGTGCCCACTGAAGAATGTGACAAAACACAGAATTGTTCTTTTCAGATTCCACATGGATCCTTATTTCCTTGCCTTTACCAGTAGTCACATTTTATTAAATACATATTCTAATTTTGTGCAATTTTTGATCTGGACTTTTTGTGAGTATTAAATTTCAACTCCTTAAAGGTTGATGCTTATTAAGCAATAATATTTGTTTACTTGAAGTTGAGGATTTACTGGATGGCAAATGGGTTCTACCACACACTGCATCTTGTTAATCTGGAAAAGATAGAGGTTTCCTTTGGCTCTGCAGACATCCCTTTAATCTTACTATTCTTTGCCAAGTCAATTTTTTCTTTCTTGAATTTTATTTTATTTATGTATTCTCTCCACACTCCCCAACCTGTGACATTAGAGGCAAAAATATATAGCAAAGTCTAAGCAGAAAATGGTAACCCACTGGAAAATGCCAAGACACCATAGCTGTGCTATGGCATTTTCCATTGGCCAAGATGTAGTTTTTCATGAACATCTTCCTGTGCATTACATAAGCACATTGGATAATTAATTGATAATACTTATCTTTTAAATTTCCATTTGTGGAAATTATTTTTTCAAGTCTTTGGGACAGCAATTCTCAAATATTCAAATTTCCTTATTTTATTGCATGCATATTTTAATTGCTATAATATAGCAATGCAGTTAGTTGATGGGATGAGTTGAGGTTCTTTTGAATTCATAGGCCCTGCTATCCAGTATGTATTCATTTACATGAAGAGAAAGAAAACAGAATAATCCTAAAGCAAAATAATTAATAAACATGAACAAGTATAAGCTAAGATCTTTTTAAGAGAGAGTGGATAAGGGAAATCCAAACAGGGAACTGAAAATAAAATAAAAGATTGAAATGCCATTTATATTTGGGCATCATTTGTTTTTCTAGTGTAGAGTAGTTAACTGATAGCTAATCAGCAGAATTTAGAGAATATAGCTACCTTAAATTAATTTTGGTGTCATTCTTAAAGATTGTAGAGAAACAATGCTTGAAGAAAATGAGTAGGTACTCTTCTTTCAATGCTATTGCATAACTCTGAGTTTTGCTTTTTCTACATTCCTTTCATCAGTTTCTTATACCTTTTCTCCTTCTTTTTGCTGAAGAAAGTGTACCCAGAAATCAAGAATCAGTCAATGTTCATGGCCCCCCAACTATGCAGATTCAGTTATCAGTGGGAGGCAGGTATATTCTTAAAATAAGGGTACACGTATAAAAAATCCTTGATGAGAACGTGACTCCCAGGGTAAAGTGTGTGTGTGTGACATAAATATGAAATTCATTTCATTGTTTCCTGCACAGTGTTTTGCTCAGACTTAGACTTAAGTTTGGAAGCTAGCTGGAGTGCCACAGGAATTACTATACAAGTCTTTGAATACTAGTCCCCCTAGACCATCTCCAGAAACGTGCAAGTCACTAAAAATGTTTAAAGATCGTCTATATTTTATATAGCATGTTTCATATATTCATATATAACCTATATAAAATATATAAATATATAATCTATTTAGATTATATGTATAATATAGTTTATAAATATATAATATATTTAGATACATAGATTATATATAAATTACAAATTATATGTAATTATATATTATCTATAAGTAATATATATTATGTACATATGTGTGTACATATAGAGAGAGAAATAAAAAAGAGAGAGAGAGCATTTTTTCTTGTATTTACTGAAACCAGTCTCCTTTGTTGACAATAGTCATTTTGGCTATTAGGGTAGCAGAAACTGACTTGATATTTATTTTCTATGATAAAATGTTACCCATTTCACTATTCTGTAATATTATATTATTTATTACAAATGTTCAGTAATATTCTTACATTGTCCTCAGAGCTTACTTTCTTCTTTCACAGCCTTATAAACTTTATAGCATTTGCCTCAGATGCTTAAACTTCTAGTTTGGTAATAACCTAAATGATGCATGGTTAGCACAGATTGCATACCAATCTCTAGAGCTAACCTTGCCATTACAAGTTTGCACTGTGATAACATTTGTTGTAGAAAACAAAAATCTGGAAGCTGAGCAAGTTATAAATATCTAAGACAATTAGATTGTTCAGCTACAAATTTAATATAATAATTTGCCCCTCATCAGATTGTTACAATCGTATGAGGATAAGGATATGCATTTAGAATACTGTCTACCACAGAAAAAATACTGAACAAATAATATTGAATAAAAAAGAAACCCTGCATAAGAAACCACTTGATTAATTCCTAAGGCAACAGGCTAACTCTGCTGTTTGGGCAACAGAAGAGAATGATGGAAAGTATGGTTAACAGAGAAACACTTGAAATGGTGGTTCACTCCCGTAATCCCAGCAATTTGGGGGGCCAAGGCAGGAGGATCTGTTGAGTATAGTGGTTTGGGACCAGCCTGGACAACAAAGCAGAACCCCATCTCTACAAATTAAAAAAAATAGCTGAGTGTGGTGGTGTGTACCTGTGGTCCCAGCTACGTGGGAGGCTGAGTGAGACCCTGTCTCAAAGCAAACAAACAAAAAAGACCACAGAGATTCTTACAATCTTCAGACACCAATAGACATTGGCAGAGGCAAACAAACATGTAATTCATGAACCTTTGACTTAGTCGTATGTATATATAAATACGTAAGTATGTATCATGTCTTTCTATGAAAAGCCCAGAAAATATACCCATTCCCCACTCCAGATTTACATAACTCTATCTCCAAGAATTCAAGTTTTTGCTTAAATGTTACCTTTCCACTTTGTGTTCCTTCATTTGCGTTTGTAAAATGGCAACCTCCACCACACAATCTTACCAGTTTTACTGTTCTGTTTTGCAACACAGACAGATGATTATCACCACCTAGGGTACAAAATAGGACATGAATTTCCTTTTTTATTATTGTTTGTTTCTTTTCACTCATAATAAGATAAAGGCTGAGATTTTTGTGCATTTTGTTTTCTGCTGTTCCCCCAACACCTGAATCAGTGACTGACTCCTAGCAGGTGATAGATAAATGGCTGCTGGATGAATACATTCCTTCAGCAGCACTCAGGCAAACGAGTTTGACAGCCAGTTAACACAAAAAGAATCTAGTTAGGATGGAAAGACAGATGGTGAGTTTTATTGATGACACTGACCTGTGAGTCACATAATGAATTGTGACGCCATCGAGAGGGCATGATATCTGGTGTGGCTTGTCCTGAATAACAGTGTTACGGAATTTTTTGGCTGAAATTGCTCTCGAAATTGCCTTCAGAAGAAGCAGAGTCAATACCTTCCTTATGAGCACAATACTGTCCACTTTTCTTCATGTCTTACATTTTTCTTTTTAAGAATCACGAGAAAGTTTTAAGCATTAGAAATGTACAAGTGTTAGAGAATGTGAGCAGTGCATGCGTCCACAACGCTTCCTTCTCCCCGATGATGATTCTGGTGTCTGCAATGCTATTATTACTAATGGTGTACTAATTTAGGACTGATTCATATTTTTTCTAGATGATTGCAATAAACATTTTAACTTATATTTTATTATCTATCAGAAGACACTTTTCAAAATATTCCATATATGAATATATTTTTCACATTTTAATGTATTATTATGGTTATGTCAATATATTTTGTAATTATTACATAAGCTTACAGAATAACTGCTTGACTTTGCTGTTTTATAATTTTCATATTGTTCTCTATGGTTTATTATATACAGAGCGACTAGACAACTGGTCATTTTTTATTATAAAATTCTACTAGAAAATGTCATCTCTTTCAAAATATTGAACATAACTATTATGGTTTGGCTGTGTCCCCATCCACATCTCATCTTGAATTGTAGTTCCCATAATCCCCACATATTGTAGGAGGGACTCAGTGGGAGATAATTGAATCATGGGGGAGGGCCTTTCCTGTGCTAGTCTCCTGATAATGATGGTTTTATAAAGGGAATTCCCTACACAAACTCTCTTGCATCCTGCCACGTACGACCTGCCTTTATTCTCGTTTGCCTTCCACCATGATTGTGAGACCTCCTCAGCCATGCTAACCTGTCAGTCTGTTAACTCTCTTTCCTTTATAAATTACCCAGTGTCAGGTATGATTTTATTTGCAGCGTGAGAACAAACTAATACAACAATATATCCAATAAAGACTTTTTAAAAATAAAGATAGATAAACTCAATATTATTTGGAAATAGATGCAAGTAGATATGTATATAATATTTCATTACAGAATGTTTAATGTGTACAATAGAAAAGACAGAATAACATAAGAGCAACAGTGTTACCTCTGTGCAATAAAGCACGGCCACATGCCAAAACACAGCATACAGTATGAAGAAAAGTTAAAAATGTGAGCAAGATAAGGTCTTCAGAGTCTTTAAAAATAAGTCAGATAAATACAGGTCCAGCTATAATTTAAAAATCATTCAAAAATAAGCAAACGTAGATTTCAATGGAAAATCTGTCAAAATGACAAGAAAAAGGAGGGCGAATTCAGATAATTGTATTAAAATTATTCAAAAATCTTAACTGTATGGATAAATGCAAGTATAAATAAAATTATTTTTCTTCTAGTATTAAAAAATAAATAAAATATCATTAGAATATTGAGAAACAGGCAGTGTTACTTGCCACTGGTAATAATGGAAACTTGTATACAAATTCTAGACATTTTTTCCTTATCATTTACTCTGATACAGGTTTTCTAGAAATGTTTTTTCAATAAATAATCTGACTTGTCCTAAGATTGTGCTAAAATGAAGTTAATTACAGTATATTGCCATAAATGCTTACTTACTACTAATCAATCATCATTCTAAGAACTTTACCTAATTAGTAACTAATTTAACCCTCATTACAAATTTAAAGTCTAGATTTTCTTATTATGATGACTTTATTTTAAAAAGTTAAGGCAGAGAAAGGTTAAATTATTTTTCCAAATCCTACAGATAATAAGCAGAAGGATGTTGACTGAAGTCTCAGAAGTCTAATCTAGAGCTTGTTCTTATAATGGCTAGCTGCCTTGTAGGTCAAGGATTGGGAAACAGAGTAAAGTTTGATAATGGGATAGTATTTAACAGGAATCAGTTTGTTCATAGGAGTTCTATGCAACTCTCAAAGTTATTTTACATAAAAATATATGTAACTAAGTAAATCTTAATAAGCATTTATTTCTCCATTTTATAATTATGGCAAAATACAAAGAATATAAAGTTTACCTAAATTAATATTTTTCGAAACTTTATTACTTTTACTAACTTCATTATATTTAACTAAATTAAACTAAAATTATATTTGTGTTACAAAATGAATTCTTCATTTCTTTTAGTTATTGCACCTTTAATTTTGCCTTACTCTAATGTACTAATACCATAACTGGGAAAAAAGTTTATCATAAAAGGAAGAAAAAATTAATTGCATGTTTTCCTGGATTGTGCATTTATATTATTTTCTGTTTTTTTAAATGTTCCTCAAGTCACAGGTTTACTTTGGAATTATAGCTGACAGCCCCTTTATAGACTAGTAAATGAGGTAATTATTACAAATAAGAGCTATCATAGGTCTGAAATATATTGGTTTTGGTTATAATATGATATCAAATAATTTCTTTTAAAAAGTCAAAAACTGAAACAGCTAATCATTTCTATTTGTTTTACAGAAAATCTCGTTCTAAATAAAATAATTATTGCAGAAAAGCTCTTTCTTATTAAACACACTATGAGAATAAAGAAGGAATTCACAAAAATAACTGAAAAGGTAATTGAAGTATTTAGAGAGCTTTTATTCAGACTGAATAATACAATGCTTTTTATCTAGGAAAGTCATGATATGCAAATAAATTGAAGTTTTAAACAATATGAAAATGCAAAAAATTACAAATTTCCATGTTGAAAATTTTAAGCAATTTTTTGTTCAGATTAGCCTTTAATTCTGACCAGAACAGAGAGGTAGGTGGCCACTGGCCAGCTAGAAATAGTGGAGCCAATACTTCAGGTTAAAAGTGTGTTACTGACAAACCAGATGGGAGAGCAATGAAAATGGAGCAAATCACTTCCACTACTGGTAACATCACTGTATGCATGATTTTAGTACTAAGAAAAAGTTTTATCAATTAAATTAAAATTGGAACTATACACACTAATATATCATTTTGCCTGACTTGGTTATGTATATTTTTATGAATATTAAGAAAAATTATTTAAATATAAATAAACAGGAGTCACAATATAATACAGGTTTCTCTCATTACTCTTTGGCAAAATTTTATTTTAGTTGTAGATAGCCTGAGTTTAAATATACAGAGAAGTATTAAACAATAAGTCACTTTTATATATTTATATCTATTTCCAAACCTCTCAGAAGAAAGAATTGAATTTTAGTTTTATCTTAGGCATTATTTAAACTTAGATCTGCAGAAGTAACGGGCTAGAGCTAACTTGCCCTCCTATCACCATTTACTGTTGTTCTCTCACTTTGTATATGTAGCATTCTATTTGATTTTCTTGGAGCTTATGGTTGTTTTCTGAAGAAAGATTCTCGCAATTCCCAGTTCTGTCATTTCTGTTTTTGCAATGTTCTCACTTAAAAATGATCTTATCAAAACCGAAGAAGTTTAACAAATACTTCATTTTCAAGTACAACATAGAAAACGTGCGAATTTCCTCCTGATGCATATTGCTGAGATAGTACACCTCAGTATTTGAGTTAGTAGCGACCATGCTGGAGGGCTGGGCAATGGTAAGACTAAGGAGCTACCCTGATGGAGAAAAATAATTTTAGCTTTATTATAATTTTCTATGATCTGAAGCTTTTCTGCACTAAAATCTTTTATTATCAGTAATAAAGAGAGATGATCCAAAGAACATTTTAATGTACTGATTCTGCATAACTGTATCCACATTTCCCATGAGATGTTATTTCCTTGCAAGACAGCACTCAGTTTTACTTGCATTGACTATCACTTCAAATACTTTGCTACAGAATAGCTTAATTGCATAAATTAGCACGGTGACATTATTGCTTAAACAATTTTAACATTTTTAAATTATTCAATTAAAGTGTAAAGGGATTACTTTGAGTAATCCTTTCTCTGTCTAATGTACATTTTGGCAATGATGTTAATAATGTTAGTAGCATCTACCAGTTATTAAACATTTACTTGGTTTCAGCTTGGAGTCACTATATTATTCCCTAGGGAGATTACTGTCCAGCAACCCTATTATCCCCATTTTCGAAATTTAAAGAATAAGACTAAGAAAAGTTACATTTACAGACATTCAGATAAAGTGATCTAGAAAACATGAATCTGGTAACTTGAACTTTGAGTCTGACTTCAAAGTCTGTGTCCCAACAATGCCCTCTCTAAATTCCTCCACCACCTTTTAAACTTTCTTCATTTATTTATCCAACTTGGAAGTTACAGAATATTAGATCAAAGACAGCAAATGACATGCTCTTACTTGACTCTTCTTTTTCCTTGTTCTAAGCTTTTGTTTAGTGACATGTTGGACTGCTTTACAGCTCTGAGTTTTTATTAGTGGGGCAATTTGTACTTTCCTGCGGACTCAGCATTTTTCTCGGAGACAATTCAAACCACTGAAGAGAGTAACAAAATGAGAAAAAAAAAATTCCATCTTGGGTCTTTTCCTTTGTTATAGATCAATAGGTAATGCTGTCCACAGTTATGAAAAGGTTTCTTGGACTTAGTTTCAAAATGTTTTCTTTTCTTTTGATAGCAACTGATAAGCAACAATATATATGTCCATGTTTTTGACGGAATGATAGGTGAGGCATACTGTAATCTTTCCCTTCTTTGAGAACATCACTTTTTGGGAGGGGAAGAGTATTTCCCCCTGACAATCTTACAAATTATGATTCTTTCTTTTTATGTCAGTACTCAAAAGAATCCCTGTAAATGATAGCTTTACAGATTTAGAAAATAATGAATAGAGTCTCCAAGAGAGGAATCCCAGGGGTGATGTTAGCTCACTTTAATGACGATATTTGACAGCAGTTTTTGTTTAGTAGAGGTTCACCTGGCAACTCTTACTGGAAAACTGAAAATGGTAGAAAAGCACTGAAATATGCATTTTTATTTAAAGAATATGGGTGATTTTAAAATTATTTTCTTGCTCCTTTTCAATGTAGCATAATCATTTCAGGGAATTAATCATGAACATTAATTTGTGCAAAGCATGGCTGAATTTTTAAGAAATTAAGTAATTCAGGAAGTTATTTGGCTTTCAAAAATCTATTTTAACATACATGGTTCTTCCTCATGATTTGAGCAGTATGTTAAAACTGGAATGTTGTACAGCCCTCATTTCCAATTCCACACGTGATAGTACAGGTTTTTAAAAATTGATGGGATATGGTTTCTAAATAATAACTCTGTAATGCATACATATTAGAGATAATCTAGAATTTTCCTTGATCACTAGGCCACTGTGATGAATTTGTTTTCATGACAAAAAAAAGGTGAAAATGATTAATGAGCAATAGAAGCAAGTATTGCATCATAAAAGTTAAGTCAATGTTTTAATGAAAGTATTAAGTCTGTATTTAATGAGACTATAAACCATAGTATAATAGAACATTTCTCAATTGTATTCCATTCAAATTATTTGTTGGTTTATCATCAATCTGTATGTAAAATATATGTAAAATATGCTTACTGATGCCTAAGAAAGACTGACTTCTTATAGCATCTACATGGCTCTCTAGAATGTGTATATATTATTGAACATAACAGTTGAGTTACATGCTTACCAAGATTCAGTTGTGTTTGTTCAAAACCTGCTTATGTCAGCTGACTTTGTTATTGCTATTTTGAAGTTGAGCTGAATATTTTATAAGCTTATTAACTATGAATGCAAGAAGAGTTAATTGTTTCCATGAAAATTAAGTAGAATGTATCAGAAAAATCAGTTAATATGAACCTCTCAAAAAGACACCTTTTGAATTAAGTGTTGAAGAGACAAGGGTAAACTTTTTGGTGAAAAATATAGAATGATTCATGTAGGCAGTATCTTTTTGACTTCTGACATTTTAAGTTTTAAACAAATGTATGGAGATACAATTGACATTAAACACATAACACATGTGCACGAGCACACAGGCACACACACACACACACAAGGGAAAGTATTATTGTAATTAAGCAAATGGAAATATTCATCACACAAATTTATTTTCTTTTGTTCTTGTATAAAGTCCATCCTTTTCTCTTTCTTTACTTCACTTTTAGAAATCAACATATGCCACTACAGATTAATTTCAATCTTAAAAGTTTCCTTTAAATGGAATCACACAGCTTATAAATTTTTGTCTTGCATCTTTCATGGAGCGTATTATTTTGAGAGCCATTCAGGTTTTGTGTAACAGTAATTTAATTCAATCATCTTTATTGCTTCGTAGTATTCTATTGTCTAGGTGTATCATAATCTGTTTATCCACTAACTTTTTGTTGGTTACTTATTGTTTGCAAGTTATTACAAATAAAGCTGCATTGAACATTTCTGCACAAGTCTTTGTATGCCATGTCTTTTCATTATTCTTAGATACGTGGACCCGGAGTAGTGGCCCTTTCGTGGCAGTCACACATTTAGGTTTTTGTTTTGTTTTGTTTTGTAAAAGATACGGTCCATCTGTTTTTAGTAGTTCATGACATTTTACATTCTCACCAGCCGTGTATGGCTTTCACTTTTTCTATATCCCCACCAATATTTGGTGCGGTCTGTATTTTTAATTATAGGTCTTCTTATACAGATTTAGTGACATCTTATTGTGGTGGTTTTGATTTTCCTTCCTGTAATTACTAATGAAGTCAAGACATATTTTCATGTCCTTATATGCTATTCTTATATATTTGGTAAAATATCTACTCAAATCTCTTGCCTGTTCGATAATTAGGTTGTTTGCTTACTTATTTCTGAATTTTACACATTATAGATTCATTTTTATCATATCTATGTAGTGCAAATATTTCTGCTAGTCTCTGGCAGAACTTTTTATTTTATTTTGAAGAGCAGAAGTTTTTAGTTTTGATGAAATCTAATTTGCTATATCTTCTCCGTTAAGAATCATGCTTTTGGTGTTATACTTACAACATATTTGTCTATACCAAGCTATAGGGTTTTTTAAAAAAAAAAAAATCAATGTTCTAAATTTTAAATTTAGATTTATGATTTTTCAAGTTTATTTGTGTAGGTGTGATACATGAATCAAAATTCATTTTCATGCACATAAATGTCCAGTTTTTCAGCAACGTGTGCTGAATGTCATATTCCTTCTCTACCATATTGCATTGTTCATCTAAAATGAATTGTTCACATAGATGTAAGTGCAGAAGTGCTATTCAGTTTTGTTGATCTTTGAACTAACTTTATTCCAATACCACAAGCTCTTGATGTGCATAGCTTGACTGTTGTCTTGAAATAAGATCATTTTAACTATTCAATTTTGTTCTTATATTTTACAATTTTTTGGTTATTAGTTATTTTAGGCACTTTCCATACAAAATTTAGGATTGTTTTGTAGATTTCTACCAAAAAAGAGGTCTATCCATCTATGTATCTATAGACATATTTGAGTAGAAGTGACATTTTATCAATATTGACTCAGTATATCATCATAAATTAGATATATCTTTTCCTTTATTCAATTACACTTTAGTTTCTCCCAATAAAGTTTTATAGTTTTCCATGTGTATATTTTTGTACATCTCATGTCGGAGTGACACTTTGCACTAAAGTTTGAGAAGGTACAGTTCTCAACTCCAGAAAATTCCTGGGTCTAGATAAGGATCCCGGATTGAGAAGGAGTAAAACACAGAAAGTTCTAAGGATATCTGAGTTGATGCATCCTAAAACACTGAAACACAGATTTCCTAGAATCTATCGGGCCTACACAATAGCACATTCCTCCTTAATGCTCATGACCTCTCCTCTCTATGCCAGACCTTCTTGAAGACAATCAAACTGACTTTGCCTTGAAAGACCATCTGTGTCTCGCTCAGGACCTATTGTGAACTTTCTTCATGAGCAACAGACCAATAAAGTGTTGGGAGGAAATTAAGTATATCCTGATGAAGCTTCAGGACCTAGCCAACAGGTACCAGTAGGAGCCAGGAGATTATATAAAAATGAATTATGTGAATGAAAGTAGCAGAAAACAATGTTGGATAATGGAGAGATGATCTGTATGGGAGAGTCCACCACAAGATTTCACAAGGATCTACTCTGTGAAAGACACCAAGCAGATATGAACCCAAGATCAGGAAGTGACACAAAGGTGTTGATGGTTTTGAAACAAAAAACAAGCTCCAGAGAGTGGGAGAAAACCTTACAGAGTTCAAGGGGCCTGTTGTATTCATGAAGTTAGTAGTAGTAGTTCAGGAGTCTGGTGCAAGTAAAAATCTTCTCTCTAAATAAAGGACAAGTAACTTCATCCGATTATTAAGAAAGAACAATTCTTGATAAGCCAGTTTAAATTATGCGGTAAGATATTCTAGACTTGCCTATATTTTTTGACCCATTTGCGACGTGATGGAGAAGCTTACCACATTTGAGAGAGGACAAAAAGAAAAATTGTCTGCAAAAAGTCCGAGTTGTATTAGAAAATGAGCTCAGTCACGTAGACCACGTAACCAGATGATCTTATGGTATACTAAAGATATGTCGGGTTGGAAAATATTCCAGGTGGAGTTGATGGCAAGTCTAATTAGGAGAATTGCAAAGTAAACACCTAGGGTTCTGGATTAAAGTTACTGCATTAAAACAAGCAAACAAAAAACAGCTTTTGGACTATTACCATTGCATATGACTGAGAGACCCTGATTATAGAAAAAACAAAAAACAAAAAAACCCAAAAAACAGAAAAACAAACAAAAAAAGTGGCACAGGTCCTTTCAGATAACACATCATCTGGAGACGGCCAGGCTCTCACAGGAAAAGCATATCATTTTAGAGCTGCAGTGGAGGCGTTAGCTTAGACATAAACACCTGCAACAAAAAAATGCCCTGCACTAGGAGATTGCAGGTACACCGAAATTATGACCTTTATACGAACCCTTTAGAACAACTGGGAGAATATTGCCATGTGACCCTAGTGAATTTCCACATCAAACAGACGATTTGTACAGCTGAGACCTGCTCAAACCTGCCTTATTAATGCATGAGATATAATAAGTTAGCTATTTTGTGACGGTTTGTTATCAATAGATATCTAGAACAGAATATGGTACCCAGAAGTGGAATACGGCAATGATAGACATAGCACAACATCATTGACACTGAGATCAAGAGGCAAACAGAAGCTGAAAGAAACTCAACAGGACTCGTGGTGGAATCTGGACAGACTTAAGGAGACTGTTGGGGAAGAGCTAAAGGAGAGTTTGCAAATATTATTGAAGGCTGGGGGAAAACTGAGCCTATTATATACTGTCGGGAAGTTTGGCCAATGATTACCACCAGTGGTAGGGTAAATAGAAAAGGTGTCTTATGATTTGGCTGGGAATATTTCCAAGAAAAAGACAGACAGTGCCAAATCATTTCTTTTAGCTGTCTGTCATAAAATATGAGGGCATAGAGATCAGCCTGAGAAAGAATTGTACAGATTTTATGGAGAATTTAGAGGAAATATAACGAAGTGAAGACATGCTAGGTTTGAAAATAAAACTGTTTCTCATCCTCATTTTCTTTCTGAAAAAAGCTTTCTCAAAGTCATAAATGGCCTCAGATACAGATCCCAAGGATATATTTGTAAGACCCTTTGTTGAGACCTCAGGAAGACCTAATAGGGTTTCTAAGAGTCTTAAGCCCATGCATACCTCATAAACCTTTTAAAATAGACCAGGTAAATTCTAGTAATCCTAAAGGTATTTTCTCACTGTACCTATTCTCTTGCCTAAAAGTGGTTTAGGTTTTAAAAGTATTCACCACCTTTATGTAAGCAGAAACAAATGTATCAATGAAGCACACAAAGTTTCAAAATTTACAACAGGTTGGTCTGAAAAGGGCAGATGGAGTTCAAAAGAAAACAGATATTTGGACCCCAAAACTTCCGTAAGTAGTCTTTGTCTTATATTGTTATCACTAGCACCTAGTTGCTATTCAACCACTATCTGTTTACTGAACGGCTCAACATTGGTATATATAATACTAACATTTTGCACATGCTCAGAATTCCCCAGATTGTAAGCAGTGTGGGTACCGGGGAAAGTCTTTCGTTGTCAAAAGTCATGGATTAAGACACACATAACACACGTAAGAATCAGAAAAGATTCAGTCATTATTCCCCATCCATACACAGGTTAAGAAAAACAACAACACAGATTTAAAAGGGCTAAAAGCCTTTTCAGATCCATATAGCTAATCATGGGGAAAAGATAAGAAGTTAAATATATTTTTAAATATAAATATCTATTATTGTCATAGTCGTTCATGTTAAATTAGAAAATAATCCAAATATTGAAAAATATGATGGGCAATACATAATTTTACCAATGACAGAGATTTCTTCACATTTTTGGTGGCAATAAAATACTAACGTTCATGCTTTCCAATATTAATAACCATTTGAGAAAAGCAAGAAAATGTTTTATATTGTATATGCATCAATTTAATATTGTAGGTCACATAATTTGCAAAACCCCCTTTCACGTCTCTTAGTGAGAGGCATAGTTTTACTCTTACATTCTTCTTCTGGAAAAATCCTAACATTGATCTAATACACATATGCACCAATAATTCATTATGAAATACTGAAAGCACTGACTAACTAATATCATGTTTGGAGCTGAAGGAGCTGGGAGCAAAAGAACACAAATTAAAACCATTATTTCATCCTTACTCAGTATCAACAGGAGAAGGCAAGTAAAGGCACTGACTAGGTGCGACCACCTTCATTGGTTGGGAGAATTCTGTACTAGGTATGTCAAATGCGAGAGGTTTGTTTTTATATTCAGCATGTTTTCATGCTGTTACTACTGAGAATGACATTTTTGCTACAATTTTGGCTTTGCATTAATAAATTGATCACAGTATTTTAAAGGAGGATATTTATATCTCTTATCTTTTGTCGAAGGAAATTTACTCAACTCGTTTAGAGTGTTTTAAAATCTTTATCACATTAAATTAAGGCAGGATATAAGCTGTCTTAAAATATAATCCTTTTTTATCTGTTGATATCTCTGTGTAGGCAGGAGAACAGACCTGCTTTCATTGACTCTGAATAGTAGTAAAAGCTAAAATTTCCAAGAGCATTACTAACTGAGACTGTATGTACTATTCACACACTTGGCTCATACTCACAATCAGTCCAAAATCAAAGGGCATTTAAAGATCACTGAGAGAACTCTTGCTAGGTTATTTTTATCAAATTTCTTCAAGCAGTGGTTGAAAATAAAATCATGATCAATATTATAGTGAGCCTACTGAAGCCTATTAATTTCTAAGGTACAGCATCTGGCTAGACCTTTTAGTTGTGTAGTAAGGAAGAAAATATTTTGTATTACTCCCTTCCCCTCCTCCACTCCCCAGTAAATTCAGAGGCATAAAATTTTGTACAGTTTTACTCTTTCAGTCAACAGACTGAAATAAATACATCCATAAAGATCAGAAAAACACTTTGATTAGTCTTAAAGCACCAGTTCATACGATTATCTCTCCAGTTAGCAATTGCACTGAGCATTGAGCAAAAGAGAGCATGGTGAGTTCCCTGTGAGAGTGGTGTTCTCCTGGGAGAAGGTCCAGGATACAGTGACAATAGCTGGGGAACTTTTAGGTGCTTGAGCTCCTGAAAATAACTTCGAAATCAAACTTGTTGGCAGTAACAGAGGATTTTATTATTGTGGTGCAAAGAAATGTACGCAGATGTGATGGGGTTAAAATACATTACTCTGGTACATTGACTATTTAAGTTAAAGGCACCTGGAAAACAGCAGGTGCAAAATGACCCCTTTGAACTTTGTGCTGTTTTTAAGAGAAAGAAGATAGAATTCCCCCACAAAAGACACCCTCCAATACTACACCAATGCAACATCATTATTTTCAAAAATGAGAAATTGAAATTGAAACTGAGAGAATACTATATAGGCTTTGTTAGAATAACTCTTATTTTTTAAGACTTCCTGCATACTTTAGTTGCTTCTTTGCAAGTTGCTACTCTGTCCAATTCAGCATATGAGTAACTGACTTTAGCTACTTCTTTGGGCCTTCATTTTATTATGAGGGCTCCCATGCCACATAAAACTTGCATTATCCTTTTCTCCTATTAATCTATTTTTTGTCATTTAATCCTCAGACCCAGCTGGGACCCTAAGAGGGTGGAAGTGGAGCGTTTCTGCCCCTACCCATGCCAGGAAATGCATTGTCCCAAAGTTTTAGAGTTTGACCATCTTTGACTCATTTTTGACCATGACTATATTGGTCACAAAATACCAAAACATACACCACACAGTTACATAATTATTTCTGAACACCATCCCCAACACCATACTAGTTCTGCCAAAACTAGGCATTGTACGTGTGTGTCTGTGTGTGTGTGTGTCTGTGTGTGTGTGTGTGTGTGTTGAGTCACACCTTTGGAGTTAAATAAGTTCACTTGTCTTTTTAAACTTTATATTTTTGTCTGGAGTTAGGAATTTTGTGTCAATTCATTTTCCTTACTGCTAAGTTTTGATATTGAAGACTCTGCTGAGTAATCTAGCTTTTTTTTTTTCAAACTGTATTTTGGAAAGTAGGTGTTTGAAAAAAATCCACAGTGAAATATGTGATAAAATAGGAATGATGTTTTTGAATTAGTCTATATAAATTTTGGAAGGATTATCATGGGCCCTTTGAAGCATAATGAAGTCCAGGCTGGAATGTTGTGATCTTTTTTCATCTTGAGTCTCCTTAGGGAGAAGATGTCAAAGACAACTGAAATTGATTTCACCCAAACAGATTTCATGTAAACCTTAGAAATCTTTGGTCTGTTTCTTCCAAGAAGTATCTGAAGCAATGAGTTGGTAGAAAGCAAAAGTGGAGGCAATTTTCAGTAACATTTATCTCAGTAGATTCTGGTTTGAAAGTTGCCTAGCTTACACAAAACTTAACAAGTCAAAGTACCATAAAACCATGAGGAAAAGGGAACAATTAATACTCTCTCTGACATTCTGCTTTATAATCACTTCACATCTCTTCATTTAGTCACTAATTAATTTGTTATATGAATTTTAAAAATGGCAAGGATAGGCCACTACTTAGAATCCTGTGACATGATGAGTGAGGCATAATTTGGCTTCTGTAGCCTCCTGCACTTGATGACAAGCTGAAAGTGACCACATATAGGGTGGGCTGGAGGTGAATTTGTCAACAACATTTCTTAATCGTGATGATAAATCAATTACTTTGGCATAGTAATATTTAAAATAAAGCACAGATTTAACTATAAAGATACTTGGCAATATTTCAGGTAAAACAGAATTTAAACAGGTGCCGTTGGCTTACGATGTAGCAAGATATACTGGATACATGAACAACAACCTTGAAAATTGGGCTGTCTAATTATTTCTATTTTGATGATGAGGAAACTTGTATAACATATAAAATGACGTGCCTACTGTGCATGTTTATTAAATGTTAAGGAGTTCTTTATTGAATACTAACTTATTCCGAAGCTTATAAGCTTATCTTCTCAATTTCTGCACTGCCTCTCAAGAGAAATACTGCATTCCAAATGATTTCCAAAAAAAAGGGATTCAAGATTTTATTTTAAAAAGTATAAATATTTCTCTAATAACCAGTGAAGATCAGCTTTTTTCATGTTTGTTGGCTGCATAACCATCTTCTTTTGAAAAATGTCTGTTCGTATCCTTTTTTGATGTGGTTGCTTTTCTCTTGTAAATTTGTTTAAGTTCTCCATAGATTCTGGATAGTACCCCTTCATCATATAGGTAAATTGCAAATTTTTTTTCCCATTCTGTTGGTTGCTGGTTCACTCTATTGATAGTTTCTTTGCTATGCAGAAGCTCTTAAGTTTAGATCCCATTTGTCTATTTTGGGTTTTGTTGTCATTGATTTTGAGAGAAATGCAAATCAAAACCACATTGAGATATCACCTCACACCAGTTAGAATGGTGATCACTAAAAAATCAGGAGACAACAGATGCTGGAGAGGATGTGGAGAAATAGAAACAGTTTTACACTGTTGGTTGGAGTGCAAATTAATTCAATCATTGTGGAAGACAGTGTGGTGATTCCTCAAGGATCTAGAAATAAAAATACTATTTGGCCCAGTAATCTCATTACTGAATATATGCCCAAAGGATTATAAAACATTCTATTATAAAGACACATGCACATGTATGTTTATTGTGGCACTATTCACAATAACAAAGACTTGAAACTAACCCAAATGCCCATCAAAGATAGACTGGAAAAAGAAAATGTAGCACATATATACCATGGAGTACTATGCAGCCATAAAAAAGGGTGAGTTCATGTCCTTTGCAGGGACATGGATAAAACTGGAAACTATCATTCTCAGCAAACTGACATAAGAACAGAAAACCAAACACTTAATGTTCTCACACATAAGTGGGTGTTTAACAATGAAAACACAGGGACACAGGGAGGGAAACATCATACACTGGGGCCTGGGGGGTAAGGGGCTAAGGGAGGAATAGCAGAGGGTGGGGGGATTGGGAATGGATAGCATTAGGAGAAATACCTAATGTAGATGATGGGGCGATGTATGCAGCAAACCACCACCATGGCACGTGTATACCTATGTAACAAACCTGCACAATCTGCACATGTTCCCCAGAACTTAAAGTATATTTTTTTAAAACTCAAAAAAATACAAATACTTTGTAAAAATAGAAGAAATATAACTTCATCTTTGGCTTTTTGTATAAACACAACTGTTAAAATTTTGTTTTCTTTAAGCCTAGCTGTGTTTCAGTCTTGGGAAAAATAGAATTTAGAATTATAAAGGATAAGGCATTTTCTCCTGCCCTCCTAGGACTTTAGCATACCTGCAATAATTCTTCATTGTTGAAAATAATTCATGCAGATTTTTATAGCCTTAAAAGTATAGGTAAAGACAACTATAAGATTTTAAAATTGTTCATAAAAATTTTAATGAAATATTAGCTGATAGTTATTTCTAAATTTGTTAACTCAATTGCTTAAAAAGCACATGACGATGAAAATGAAGACACTTGCTCTCAATGACCTGGAATGTACTATGTCTGTAGGATAGACATTGATCTCAGAGCCTCTAAAACACTATTCTAAAATGAGAGAACCCTTCTTACATTTATTATATTCTTGGAAAATGGTTCTGCCACTTCTTTTTTCTCTTAGCTAATGTGAAATTATATTACTTTATTTTTCATGCCAGTGTCTATTTTCTGTTTTGTTCAAACAGCTTTCTCGGTATTTCCTTCTTCCTATGACTCTTTTTTCTTTTTCTTAAACCAAGGCAAACAATGAGAGGGATAAAGAAGCTGGGTGATTGAGGGCAAGTAAAAGGGTTGTTTAATGAATTGTATGAAAAAGTATAAAAATTAAATCTGATAATATATTCTATCCTTTTCATCTTATTGAATATTATAGTTTTGCTGTCAAAACCTCTGCAAATAATTACAAGCTGATGTCAGTATACTTAGAATGGTCAGATGAAAATCGAATTTTAGTATCTGTAGTGGGTATGCATAAAGTACAATATTTGTGCATTTGTGTGTTTGATATAGGTCAGCTATTACCTGAATCTTTCAGCATGCTATCTTAATCAGACTATCTGTTTTCTAAACTAACTGATAACTGTAAGTGGTGCAGAAAACTGTCTGGACAGTGCAAGACTTACACCAAATATTCTGAAATCTGAAGTTCATTGATTAGGAAGTGTCAGGACAGATTTTATGCTCAGGGATTCTATGGTATTTTCATTCTTCGTTCAAACGTACTTTATTTTGAATGCTGCAGATTCAGCATCTTTAACAGTGCCCAATTTGGAGAAAGCCTAAGGAAGCCTTAAGGAAAAATAAAACAATTACATAGAAAAAATATTTTCTTAACCAGTTTCAAAATTGATCATATTTTAAGTTTTGATGGAATCTTTACACAGGATGAACTTCAGTAGTAAATACATGAGTAAAATCTGTTTCATAAATTATTAGAGAAAAGTTTGCAGCATCAATTTAGAGGGAACATTTGATATCTCATCATTCTGCAAAACTAAACTGCAAAACTAAAAACTGGTTCAATCAGGAGCAGGCTGTCAGTAGTACTGGAATGTGAAAAATGTGTGTGTATTTATACAATTTGAGAGAAAAAACTGTATTCTGTTTATCTAAGGAAAAAAGGCCTCAGGGTCCCTTCTTCCATGAAGATAAAGATAGCTTAAGGTCAATCAAATTCTTGAAAAATTAAAGGCTATTTTATATCTCTTCCCTCTGTACTTTGCACATTAGATTCCAGAGAGCGTAGCAACATGTGAGAGGGCAGGCAATGGTTGTTTCTGCAGCGGGGGAGGAACGAAAAACAAAACCCAAAACCAAAAACCAAGTCTTCCTCCATCTGATACTATGTTAAAAGCATATCTTCTTACTGTGGTTGAGAAAAATTGAAACAGAAAAGTTTTGGGGTTAACTCTTCTGAATTTAAGACATTTATATAAATGCAGACTAAAATAGTCTAAAGTTTGGCCTGAATATCAATATATTGGCTCTGTGAATTTGTATTTGTTCAATTATTTTTAATATTTGAGCACAACTTTAATTTGCTTCATCCAGTTTATACCTACTAAGCCTTCTGACTTCCTACTAAATTACATTTTCTTCTATCTTACCGTGATTCTATTATTTATATATATGTATGCACACACATATTACACATATACACACAATATTTTAAGCCAATGTTAAAGTTCATAAATACTCTTTTGTATGTTTTCAAGACTCACCCGTTCAATATTCCCTAATGAAGTTTTGATCTATTCTCACGGTTTTTCTCTACCAGAAACTGTATTCAATTTGTCCTCTGAATCTCAAATGTTCTCTCTGTCAAAATGCATGGCTTTTTTTGTAGTTGTTCGGGTTTTTCAAAGTCCAGCCATCTATTTCGAAATAAGGTTATATTTATAGAAATGTTCCAAAGATAGTTCACAGAGTTTCTAGAGACCCTACATCCAGATTTCACTAATGTTAACATCTTGCATAACTAGAGTGTACTTATCAAAATTAAGAAATTAACATTACTATAACACTACAGTGAAACTAAGGGCTTTGTTTTGATTTTATTCGTTTTTCCACTGATGTCATTATTCTGTTCCAGCATCCAATCCTGGAATGCACATTGCATCCATTTGCCTTCTATGTGTCTATGTGGCTTCTTAGTCTTCCATAATTTGGCAGTTTCTCAGTTTTTCCTTGACTTCCATGACATTGTCACTTTTGAAAAGTTGTGGTCTGTGATTTTTGTGAGATATTTATCAATATGGGTGTACCCGATATTGTCTCATGATTACACTGAAGTTATGGGTTTTGGTGATAAATACCTTAGTGGTGAAGTGCTCTTCCTATCAAGTCAGATCCAGGGGTGCATGATATCACCATGACTTTTACAGCTGATGTCCACCTTAATCACTTGGCTAAGTGCTGTCAGGTTTCTGTACCATGAAGTCACTCTTTGCCAGCACTTTGAATAGTATAAGCCTGCATGGATGTTTGTTCATATATGTGTGTTTGGTTTTCTTTGTTTTGGGTATTTAATCTGTATGGTTTACTTTAGGCTGCTTATATATGTGTTTTGAGGTCTGTTATAACTTATAAAGTTCTCAACTATGATTTCTTCAGATGTGTTTTCTATCTCATTCCCTCTCTTCTCTCTCCTTTTTCTGCATAGGTTCCAATTTTGCATAGGTTACACAGCACTTTTATTTCACCTTCCTAAAATTCGTCTATTTTCTCTACCCACTTTTTTTTTCTGTCAATTTCAGCTTGGGTTAATTTTACTGAATCACTTTCAAATTCACTTAGTCTTTTGTGTTGTTAAATTTAGTAACTAGTTTCTTGAAGGAACACTTCATTTCCATTACTCCATATATATATATATATATTCTTTTTTTTTATTTTACTTTAAGTTTTGGGGTACATGTGTAGATCTTGCAGCATTGCTACATAGGTATACACATGCCATGGTGGTTTGCTGCCTCCCTCCCACCTCCGTCACCTACATTAGGTATTTCTCCTAATGTTATCCCTCCCAAATCCCCCCACTCCCTGTTATCCCCTAAACCCCTACCCCCCAACAGACCACAGTGATTGATGTTCCTCTCCCTGTGTCCATGTGTGCCCATTGTTCAACACCCACCTATGAGTGAGAATATGAGGTGTTTGGTTTTCCGTTCTTGTGTCAGTTTGGTGAGAATGATGGTTTTCAGATTCATCCATGTCCCTGCAAAAGACATGAACTCATCTTTTTTAAGGCTGTATAGTATTCCATTGTGTATATGTGCCACATTTTCTTTATCCAGTCTATCTTTGATGGGCATTTGGGTTGGTTCCAAGTCTTTGCTATTGTAAACAGTGCCACAATAAATACAGCTGTGCATGTGTCTTTATAATAGATCAATTTATAATCCTTCAGGTATATACCCAGTAATGGGATTGCTGGGTCAAATAGTATTTCTATTTCTAGACCCTTGAGGAATCGCCACACTGTCTTCCACAGTGGTTGAACTAATTTACACTTCCACTAACAGTATAAAAGTGTTCCTATTTCTCTATATCCTCTCTAGCATCTGTTGTCTCCAGATTTTTTAATGATCACCATTCTAACTGGCGTGAGGTGGTATCTTATTGTGGTTTTGATTTGCATTTCTCTAATAACCAGTGACGATGAGCATTTTTGATATGTTTCTTGGCCACATAAATGTCTTCTTTTGGAAAATATCTATTGATATATTTCCATTTGATGCTTTCTTAAAGTTTATCTCTGCTGAAACCACCTATGTAATTATTTATGAGGTCTAACTTGTCCATTAGATTTTCTAATGTTTAATTATAGATATTAAAAATTTTCTACCTGATAGTTTCAACATCTGTGTCACATCTGAGTCTGATTCTGATCATTGCTTTGTCTCTTTAGATTGTTTTTGCCTTTTGGTAGGCCTTTTTTTTTCTCTCTCTCTCCCTGGATATTGTCGTTGTTGAAAGCAAGAAGTCACACAGGACAGAAGGTGGTGAAGTGAATGTTTTCTGATTGGATATCACTTCAGTATAGGGGTTTGTGCTAGTAGAGTCAGAAGTTGTGCTGGGAATGAAGTTATCATTAGATTGCCCACAGGCAGTAAATGTCAAATTCTTCCAGTGATGCCTCGTGTTTAAGTGTTATCTCTGGCCTGGATTTTCAGAAAGTTTCTTTCTCTCAATTTCTGCTCTCCACGTTTCTCTTCCTCTCATCCCCATCAGCCCATGCACTACTCTCCAGAGAGAATGTGTCTCTTCAAAATCTTCTAATTGTGGTGGTGTGGGCTGGGGACAGAGGATATCCTCTGATTTTCTGATTAAGGCTCAGTCTCAGGCAGCCATTGCATACCTGGGTCTCAGGGGTGTTTGTGTGTGTGTGTGTGTGTGTGTGTGTGTGTACCTGGGTTCTCAAGTGTATGTATTAGTTCTCAGGTATATCACCTTCCCAAATGCTCCTCTTCATACTCTGCTAGCACATATTCCTGCTCGTCTTGTGGGAGTGAAGTTTTGGTCTTCCTCTCTTCTTCCACTAACCACAGTGAGTTTCCCCTCATGCCTAAAGGCAGCAGTTTTATTGTTACAAATTTTCTCTTTTTTTCTGAATGGAAACAGAGGACATGGGTCTTGGGAGATGTTTTGGCAGGGGCTGCTTTTCTCTTCCTCACATTATGTCCAACACTCAAAGAAGTTTTCCACAGTGTCCTCCCCCATGCACCTTTCTAGAGCACCTTCTCAGTGAGCTGCTGTCTGTACGCGTCGTGGAAAGGCTTGCATGATTGTGAGAACCCTTTTGAATCCATGAACACCAGGAGGTTCACACTCCCATACTACCCTGCATTTGGCATACAGCAGTTTGTCCGTTTGTGCTGCTATAACAAAATACCTGATGCTACACAAATTTTAAAGACCAGAAATATATGTCCCATAGTTCTGAAGGCTGGGAAGTCCCAGACCAAGGCACGGCATGTCTGTGGTTTTGTGAGGGCCTGCTCCATCAATGCTGTCTGCTTCTGGTGGAAGCCAGAGGGGCAAAAGGAACAAGTGCTTTGTCCTCACATGGAAGAAGATCTGAAGGACAGAAGGGGCAAAAGGTGCTAAAGTCAGTTCCCTTCAGTGCTTGTATATGGCACAGAGTCTTCTATAAGGGTTGAGGCTAATGACTTAATCACTTCCCCAAAGACTCCACCTCTTAATACCACCACAACAAATATTAAGTTGCAGCACATGAATTTTTGGAGCATTCAGACCACAGCATATAATATACTAGTTTGCATCAGCTGCAGAAGAAACAAAAAGACAAAAAACAAAACAAAACCAAAAAACAGGACCCTACAGACAAGGTCATTACAACAGCAGACATCTATTTTCTTACAGTTCTGCAGGCCAAAAGTCTGACAGCAAAGTGTCTTCAGAATTGTATTTTTTCTGAGGATCTCCTGGAAATATGTGTTCCATACCCTTCTCTGAAATTCTGGTGGTTTGCTGAAAATCTCTGGAGGTCTTTGGCTTGTGAAAGCATATTCCTCTGTCTTCACCTGGTATTCTCCTGTGTCTGCGCTCAAATTAGTTTTCTTTTTATGGGAACACAAGTCATACAGATTAGGAGCCCACCTTACTCCATATGATCTCAACTTAAATAATCAAATGTGCAATTGCTCTATTTCCAAATAAGTTTATATTCTGAGTTGCTTGGGCTTATGGCTTTCAACATATTGATTTCGTGGGTACAAAATTCAACCTATAATGTATAAGATCTGTTAGCATTTGTCCCAAGTAACTAAACTTATTTTTTCTCTGTAAGTACCTATTTTACTCCAAAAATCACCCTAGCAATTTTTCTTGAGACATGATCACTAGTTGGGCCAGCATTTTTCTCTTTATAAACGTGAATGGAATACTCTTTCCAGTTCTGTATCTGTGACATGATATGAGAACTAAATTATCATAGTATTTTAATCCCTAAAAATGGGCTTTGAGTCCTCAGGATGTTTATAAAAATTTTACTTTACTCTTGATAACATCATATGTGTAATAAGTTATTCATGCCATGAGTTAACGTTATTTACTAAATTTTAATGCTTACAATTTATGATGTCTGAAGAAGGAAACTTTAAATAAAATATCTTGAAAATGTCCTGGATCAATAAGCATTTAATAGGTGCTCAATAAATATGCAATGGATAATATAAATGCTATCAGACATAGAAAAAAGCAACCACCATAAAAAATCACATATATTCTGCTTAAATGTGCATATACCTAGATTATGTATTGCCATGATTACTTTTGAAGTATGGTTGGCTTTTCATGTTTGCACTGATATCGATTAACATAACAAAACAGCAAAAGAGAAGATAGGCTGGTTTGTTGAAATTTTGTATTTGTCATAACCAGAAAAGTCACAGAACATTTATTCCTTTGTAAAGGAAACTTTTTTTTTTACTTTTACTTTTATTTTTATTGTTATTTTCTAAACTTTTGGGAAAAGTCTGTCTCATTTTGTAAACACAGGACCTGTGAACCCTCTAAACAGATGACTGGCTGATATTCTATATAAAACTGTGTGTGTATGTATACCTGATTTTAAGTGCTCTCATTACTGTAATGCGACAAAGGTTTCAGAGAAGCACCTGACACCGTTCAAAATATATCCAAAGATTTACTTCTGTGGGCAGGCATCATGATTTACTACCACTGTCGGCTGGAGAAAGCTCTGTGCCCACCAACACAATGCAATTTGATATCATGCCCAGAAATGCCAGCACTGGCAAATGTCTCTCTTTAAGCACTAGAACATTATTGTGTATGTTCCCCACAGAGCTATTTTCTAAATGGTCTGAGAAAGTATAGTGGGAATGGCTGAAAAGAATAAATGTTTCCCTTACCCTTGTGGTTGGCAAGAAGAAAGACCTGCTTGTAAAAAAACGGGTCTAAGAGAGTGAAAAGGAAATCATCTTCCTTCACAATTTGCATTTTTCTAGACACTCTCAGCAGGATTTACTTTGCACATCTGTCTGTTTGGACCATGTAAGCCCCTCATTTCTTCATTATTAACACACTTGGAGTTCTTGCAAGAGCAGGAATTATTATTTTTTAAAATTACAAGCATTTATTTTATAAGCTTTGTGCATAAAAAGCTTGATATCTTATGTAAGGGAGATCCTAGGTGTTTTTGATCACTGTCAGTTAGAATACTCCTTTAATGCTGAAGTCAAAGAGCTTGTAACATGACTTAAAATATGTATAGTTAAATATGGGTTATATTCTATACATAAATATATGAGATGGGAAAAAATTTAATACCGGTGTTCTTTGCCATTACGAATGACTCTGCTTTGCCATGGTCATATTCGATATCATGTATTGTGGGTTGCTGTTTCTTGAAGAGATGTGCAAATGGTTAGGTGAAAGCCACAGCCAAATATCTGGAGCAAATGAGCTCATGGAATTAAAGGCCTTGCAATGTTCAAATTGCCTTCATCCCTGCTTTTCTGCATCTCTCCTTAATGATATTTCAGAAAAACAAAGTACAATCATGAAATAATGTCCTTTGTTACATTATTAATGTACAGGCTAGTCCAGTTCAATTTTAAATTTAAATCTTACTTTTTGTTGAAGTATCTTCTGCTTCTCATCCCAGGAAGAATAATTAGAAAAACCAAATTCGAATTAGAAAAACACTAATGTCGAATTTGAAAATATTTACATAATTAATAGACATTCTGTCGTGTTTTATTTCTACACGCTTGGACAGATGTGGTTAAAATAAAATCCCCAAGCTTAGATCCTTATATCAAAAGAAGAGCTGAATGGTCTTCCAGTTCATATTCCTCAATGCTCAAATGGGGAAAATGAAGTCCAGAGAAATAAAGTGCGTTCTTTATGACACACTTGCCATTAGAGGAAACATCTGGAATACTGTATAATCTCAAGTATAAAGGCATTTGATTAGAGTCTCCACTCTTCAAAATCTCCAGACCATGTTTTATATCCAGTCTCTTTTCAGCTTCATCTATTCTGTGTTTTCTGTTTTACACATTAACCTCCCCCTTTTTCTTATTCAGGGCCAAGTTTTAGATTGGCACAGCTGGAAGTTTAGTTAAATTCAGAGGAGGTGGAAAACACAAGTAAATGCATTTGAGAATAATTCATGCCAGTGTTCTCACAGTTGGAAAAAGCAGGTATAAATATGAAAATGAGAAAGGCTCATTTTCTGTAGCACAGTGTTGGATTTTAGCGGGAGGTATGAGTCTGCACTCAGGGTGTTTGGACCAGATTTGGATTACATCTAGTCTATACATATGCAATTACGTTGAAGCGTTTTTGTGTTTATATGTGTGTGTATTTGTGTATTTATATTTATGTTTCTTGACAAAGTCAGCTTAGGGCAGCTAGAAACAATAAAACCTTAGCAGTAATAGGTATAATTACCATCCAAATCTTGGTTTATAAATACCATTCCCTACAAAAAGAACAAGATCTATTTGGAGAAATGGCTTATCCTTAGGCTTGGGCTAGAAAAAGACAAAATAAGTCTAGAACACCTGGTGCTAGAATGTAAAGCAGTTATGAGAAACTGATAATAAATAAAAATCTCTTAATCATAATGCTCTAAGTAAAATGATTTAGATGGCCATTCTCTGTGTCCCGTGAATTCAGATTTCTGTTAATAAAGATGATCCTTCGGTATAGAAAAGCAAGCCTTACAGAATCAAGATAAGTAGGGCATGTTACAAATGTATGTATTTTCCACATTATCTCACAGTTCCAGGATTCTTAGTGAAATCAAAATCCAACTCTGTATTCTAGAGGTTGTATCAGCAAATATATACTAATATGTGGCATTTTGTTATTGATATTTTTAATTAGCAACACTGGGAGATTACAGGTGCTAACTGAACTCTACGGAGGCCCAATGTTGCTGGCTAAATGAAAAATACTCTAGACAATTACTATTAGAGAAAAACAAAGTCTACAAAAATTAACACACATAGATCCAGAGTAGCTCCATCTCTGTGCCAACAATCCTGTAGCCAGAACTATTATTTCTCTTTTTGATATGGTTTTCATTTTTAAGTATGTTTAAATAGGCAGAAATGTTGCAGAAATGGCACACACAGCTGCTTTATAACTTTCATACAATTTGTTGATAAGTTATCACTTTTATCTGAATACATTAGTTGTATAAGAACAAGGACATTCTATTATGTATTCAGAGGTCAACTTTAACTTAAATAAATTAATATCAACCCCCATTACCTCTTAATACACAGAACCCAACTTATTTCACCCAACTACTCAAAAAGGGTTGTGATGATAATTCACGGTTTATGCACTTAAGCCATAAAACCACAAACGTACTTATGTAGTCCTCTCAGTTCTTAGTATTAGGTGGCGTACAATATGGATTTATCCCAGGAAGTTAGAATTTGTCATTTAAGATGGTGTCTGATATTTTTTCACTGTAAAGAATATATTAACAATAATGTTAAAATTATTACATAATAATGATGTGCTTATAGTATATATTTTGCGTGGAGATATTTTTGAAATATGAAATTTTTTAAATCTAATCAAACGCTCAGTCGCCACTTCTAGCATCATTGATGATCCTTGTCTCAATCTATGATTACATGAGTCATTGTTAAATAGCGATTTTCTAATTTATCTCTCTCTCCTCATATCTTCTTAGGCAATTAGTAGAAGTCACATGGTGTTTTCTGGGATTTCCCTAGTCAGATCCATGAATTCATGAATTCATTGGATGCACTTTCCATTTTCCACATAGGGTGAATTTTTGCTAATTGTTCTGTCAGTGCAAAACTAGGTTGTCGTTATCTGTACTCAAATATAATTGCTATTTACACACGGTCTCCTTGGATCCTTTTAACTTCTGTTTTCCAATCCAAAAGTCAAAGCTGCATGTCTTACATCAGCACCGAAATTCCAAGCACTGAATTACATTCTAGTTATCTAGTGTTGCATTACTAACTGCTTTGAATGTTAGTGGCTTAAAACAAACAAAGCTGATTCTATTTCACTAATACTTAGTCCAAGAATTTGGCCAGGTGAGCAATTCTTCTGTCCCATGTTTTGTCACCACAAAGTCACTTGATGATATGCAGCTTGAGGCTGGATTTACAGGCTCCGAGACGGCTTCACTCACAAACCTAGTGCCTGTTTAGAAATGTAAGATGTCTGGGCTCAGATGGGTCACACTCTCCCTTTCCACATGGCTGGTCAACAAAGTTCCTGGGCTGCTTCTATGACAGCTCAGGGTTCTGAGAGTGAGTATTCTAAGAGAAAGGAAGTTTCTAACATGTTAGTAATGGGGCCAAGAACGTGGAATAGTGACACTTCTGCTATGCCTCCTCCACATACATACAGTTAATTAATTTTTGAAGATGAGTAAATGTAATGGGAAATATAATGCTGCAACAACTGAATAAATGTAGAGAAAAATAAACCTCGAACATAACTTCACATCATGTAGAAAAATTACTATGGATAATAGGCCTATACAGAAATCCCAAACTATTACATTTCTAAGAAGCATAGAAAAATATATATTTATGATTTGGGGCTAGGAAAAGACTTTTTTACATGCCATGGAAAAATATCATAAAAAATGATAACTTGGAATTGATAAAAATTTATAATCTTTATTCTTCATACACACAAATCAGAAAATTCACAGCCAAACTAGAGATTCTAAGTAAATTTCAACATATGTATTTTACAGATATTGCATCTAGAATATATGAATAACTCTTACAAATCAACAAGAAAAATGTAAAACAATCTCCCACCAAAAGACAAAAATATTTGAACAGACATATCATAAATGAGAATGTACACATTAAAAGAAGGTTAAACCTCATTCGTTATGAGGGAAACAAAGATTAAAATCATTATGAGATACCACTTCTCATCAACTAGAATGGCAAGAATTAAAAAGATTTTTAAAAAGAGCAACAAGTTCAAGGTAATCAGAAAACAAGAATTAGAGCAGAGATCAGTAAAATTGAAAACAGGATATCAATAGAGAAAATCAACATAAGTAAAAGATAATTTTCATAAAAATATATAAAATTGATAAGCACCTAGCCATGTTAACTAAGACAAAAAGAGAGAAAATATAAATTTCTAATACTAGAAATGAAAGAAAGGTCTCACTACAGATCCCATGGACATGAAGAGGATAATAAATATTTGGAAAAACTCTACACTTAAATATTTCACAACCTAGATGAAACGGACTCATTCACTCAAAGACACAATCTGCCTAAGCTCTTATAAGAAGAAAAAGATTGTATGAAGAGGCTTATTTAGAAAAGAATTTGAATCAATTATTAATATCCTTTCAAAACATAAAACATCATGCCCTGATCAGTTCACCACTGAATTCTCTCATACGTTGAAAGAAATAATTATAGCAATTTTTTACAATGTTTTACAGAAGACAGAAACAGAGAACAACCTTCTAACTCATTTTATGTTACTAGTATTTCCCCAATAGCAAAACCAAAGTTGTTACAAAAAAATAAAATTATAGATCAATAAATATCATAAACGTAACTGTAAAACTATCAATAAAATATTAGAAAGTTGAATCCAACAATATATGTAAATAACTGTACACCACAGCCAAGTGGGTCTTATCTCAGGTATGTAAGTCTTTTTCAACATTCAAAAGTCAATTATTTTAAGCCTTTAGATCAGCAGTTTTAAGAAGAAAACCACAAGATCGTGTCATTACATGCAGAAAAACATTTAACAAAATTCAACACTCATTTACACACACACACGTGCACACAGCTTAAGCAAACTAGGAATAGAGGGTAATAATCTCTAGATAATTCAATAAGAAAAGATAAGGAAATAAATGATATTCAGATAAGAAAGGAAGAAATAAAACTGTCTTTGTTCTCAGATAAAATGATTGCCTACATACAAAATCCAAAAGAATTGGCCAAAGAGAAACTCATGGAATTATTAAACAATCATAGAAAGTTTGTAGCGGTTTTAGAAAGATTAATATATGAAAGTCAATCACTTTCTTATACACCAGAAATGAAGAAGCAAAATTTAAAATTAGAAAGGCATTACCATTTACATTAGCACCTAATAAAATGAAACCTCTTTGTACAGATCTAACAAAATATGTGCAAGATGCATCTGAGGGAAATTACAAAATCTCATTGCAGGTAGCAAATAAATTAAATTAAATATACAATTTTCATAGAAAGACTCAGTAAGGTCAAGAGGTCAGTTTTTCCCAACTGTATCTATAAATGAAACAAAATTCCAATTAAATACCAGCAGGTTGGTTTTTTTTGTATATCAACAAACTGATTCTAATGTTTGTATGGAAAGACAAAAGACTCAGAATAGCCAACTAAATATTGAAGAAGAAAAAGTCAGAGGTCTGATACTACCTGACTTCAAGATCTACAATAAAGCTAAAGTAATCAAGACAGTATGGTGTTGACAAAATAACAGTCAAATAGATCAATGAAACAGAATAGTGAGCCCAGACATAGGCCTGCATAATATAGTCACCTGATTGACAAATAAGCAAAGGGAATACACAGAGCAAAAGAAGACTTTTGCTTGAACAACTGAATACCCACAAGGGAAAATAAATGAATCTGGACACAGAATTCATACCCTTCACAAAAATTAACTCAAAATAAATGATAAATGAAAATACACTACGCAAAACTCTAAAAGTTGTAAAGATAACATAAGAAAACAACCTGGATGTTTTATATATAAGGTTGAGTTTATAGATACAACACTGAGGGCATGATCTATGAAAGAAACAATTGATAAATGGGACTTTATTAAAATTAAAAACTTCTGCCCTATGAAAGGCAATGTCTAGCGAATGAAAAGATGAGCCACAGATTGGGAGAATATCGTTGCAAAAGACACATCTAATAAAGGACTGTCATCCAAACTTGCAAAGATCTCTTACAACTCAACAATAAGACAAACAACACAGTTAAATGGCAAAACACCTGAATAGACACCTCACCAATGATGATATATAAATAGCAAGTAAGCGTATCAAAGTATGTCCAACATCATATGTCATTGGGGTATCGCAATTTAAAATGACAATGAGATATAATTACTTACCTATTAGAATGGCCAAAATCCAAAACAGTGACATCGCCATATGCTGGCAAGGATATGGAGCAACAGGAACTACCATTGATTGTCAGACTACAATATAGCACAGTCACCTTGGAGGACACTTCTGCAGTTATTTACAAAACTAAACATACCTTTACCATATGACCCAGCAATCACACTCTTTGCTGTATTCCCAAATAAACTGAAACTTGCATCCACACAAAAACCTATATATGGATATTAATATCAGCTTTATTCATAACTGCCTAAACATGGTAACAAGATGTCCTTGAAAAGGTGAATGGATAACCAAACTGTGCCACATTCATGCAATAAATATAAGTGATTAAAAGAAATTAGCTATCAGCTACAAAAACACATAGAAGAACATCAGGTGCATGTTACTGGGTAAAATAAGTCAATCTGAAAATCTACTGAATGATTTTAATTATATGATATTCTGAAAAAGGTAAAGCTATGGAGACAGTAGAAGGATCAGTGGTTGCAAAGAATTAATGGAGAGGGAGGGATAAACGAGTGAAGCACAAAGGATTTTAGGGCAGTGAAAGTATTCTGTATGTAACTACAATCGTCAATACATGTCATTATACCTTTGTCAAAATCTATAGAATGTACAACACCAAGAGTGAGCCTTAAGGTAAGTTAAGGACTTTAGGAGATAACGATGTGTTAACTTTGTTTTATGAGTTGCTACAAACGTGCCATCAAAGTTCAGGATACGGATAGTGGGGAGGTTGTGTGTGTGCTTGGGGATGGGTGTATACAGGAAACTGCTATTATTTCCATTCAGTTTTTGCTGTGAACCTAAAAATACTTTAAAAATCAACTTTATTAATTTAAACAAAATGGGTGTAGTACACACATGCACACACATATATGAAGACTGACAACATCAAATGTTGGTGAGGATGCAGAGCTACTTTAACTTTTAAATTGTTTCTGGGAGTATAAAAATCATGCATCCACTTTTGACACCCACTTGTCATTTTGTTATAAAATTGCCTACCTTACGACCTAGCAGTTTGGCCACTGTATATATGAGCAATGAATACAAATGTCCACAAAACATCTGCATAGTTGTGCAGCTTCATATTATACTCGTGCAAACATTTCTTTCATAGCAGCTTTGTGTTCTTTTTTGTACACCCTTCAATTTAAGCAGGAATAACCTGCTGTGTATTCATGCAATTAAATATCACTCAACACTCAAAAAACTTAAAACTAGAGATGAATCATAATAACATTATCATAGTGCAGAAGGTAGGCACAAAAGAAAATGTACCACATTATTCCATTTATATGCAATTGAAGGACAAATAGAACCAGGCCGTGGTCATAACAATCAGAAGATTGGTCATCTACAAGAAAGGCAAGACTGAATGAAAGGAGGCAAAAAGAAATTTTTGATGTCCTTGCATTGGTTATTTTTGGTCTGCAACGCTGCTCTTCTCCCAGATGTCTGCATCACTAATTCCTTCAATTCATTCCAGTGTTTGCCTCAATATAATCTTCTTAAAAAGGAGAACGCGAACAAGCTACTTTAGTGGTTTTTTTTTTTTTTTTTTTTTTTTTTTTGAGACGGAGTTTCGCTCATGTTACCCAGGCTGGAGTGCAATGGCGCGATCTCGGCTCACCGCAACCTCCGCCTCCTGGGTTCAGGCAATTCTCCTGCCTCAGCCTCCTGAGTAGCTGGGATTACAGGCGCGCACCACCATGCCCAGCTAATTTTTTGTATTTTTAGTAGAGACAGGGTTTCACCATGTTGACCAGGATGGTCTCGATCTCTTGACCTCGTGATCCACCCGCCTTGGCCTCCCAAAGTGCTGGGATTACCGGCGTGATAGTGTTGTTTTTTAATTCTTCGTGGCATACCTTCTTTCATAAAACAAATTTTTTAGGCTTATTTTATGTTCTTCTAAAATCCTAAGTCCCTTGAATCCCGGGTACTGGTTTCTTTCCAGTGCATCCTCAAGACAGTGTTGCCACATAACCGATACATGAATTCATCTCCATATTCTCATTACTAATTCTGATTCAGGGCTACTCTTCCTCTGTAGTCAGTGATCGCTCACTTTTCCCCTGCTTACTCTGTTGTTTATGCCATACTTAGTCTAGGCTTTGGTGGCTTTATCCCAATAGTCTTATGGCTTCAAATGTCTCCGCTGTCAAAATTTTCCATGTCCTCCTATCTTTGAATTCCCATAAATGACCCTGAGCTGCTGGTGTTCCTGGAACTTGCTCCACATCTAACTCTTTTGGTTGATTTGCAAAATATTTCTGAACCATATGTATGTCAATGGTAGAGCTAAAAATAAACCCAAAATACCTAAGTTAATAGAGTTTTTAACCAGAAAATGTTAATGTGTGAGACTGAACACAATACTTATTTATAATTCAGTATCTTAAACACTATGGAGACTTTTTCTTTACATGTTTCAATTACTATATTACTAATATATGTTTAAACGTATTATCTTAAATGATTCTAAACTAAATATGAGAAACCAATTAGCTATTTTAACAAAGTCTTAAAATGCATTTGGTCTACATAGTTCATCTCTCTCCGTATGGACATGGACACCTCCTGCCACACACAAACCTTCTATTTTGTATTTGTTTGGAAAGAAGTACTGCTACTTTTATGTAAGTTTTGCCGCAGATTCAAACTGATTCACATGAGAATTTACTTAAATACCATAGGCAGCATCTATATTACAATTTCCTTCTCTTTTTTTTTCTGTCCTTTTTTTTTCAGTTCCATCCCTCTGAGTCGTTGCTCATCAATCATACTGGGAAGCTCACTTTTATTCTGCACACTTCACCACTAACTGGATTACAGAGCTGAAAAACTTACTCAAAGTTTAGAATGTGATAAACGTAATCAAATTGCTCTAGTCAAATTCTAACAGTGGTGAATAGATGACACTAATTACCTTTTCTTATTATGCTACAAATGTGGTTTACTCCATCTTTATTCATGAAGAACTATCATGCAGCCCACTGAGAGGACTGCAGCAGGATGTAATATTGGCTTATTTGTTTCCTTAGTTTTACTTCCTTCTTTACCAGCATCCAAAAGATGTAATTTTAAGCTGCAATATATTTATATGCGGTAGTTTTTTACCCACTTTGGAAGATAATTGTTACTCACTGCAAAGCCTCGCAATTCTGCATAACAAGTGCTTTAAAAACTCCACTAAAATGATATAAACTTTTTTGTTGTGGTTGGCGCTGACTTTCATTTTGGAGTAAGTGATTTTTTTTTTCCAAATGAGTTAACGGAGAAAAAAATGGAGCATGTGCTTAAAAAAAGTATCGTGATGAGAGAAATTGAACCATTCTTTTCAGAAAAAAATATGAAAATATGCTATATTTAAAGCTTTTTCTATATTTTTACATGTGAAAATTTCTCAGTAATTCACCTTGAAAATAGTTTATAGGAAACAAGCTGTCTGACTTAAATAATTTACATACCTGTTTCTAGTGGTCATAGTAGAGACAAGTTTCAGAAACCTGTCATTAAATGATTATATACTCATTCTATATATCAAATGCTGTACTAAGGAAAATTATCTGTGAATACTTCTGTTTCCATTTATCAGATAACCAGAAACTGGTTTGTTTTAATGCTTGCAAGTTTAAATCAACCTAAATATTTTCTCTTATGTCCATAAGCCTTACATAGAATATTAAAATAATAAGCAGGAATATGCCTGTAACATCACAAGTACAATAGAATATGAATTGATTTTAGAACATTTAAATTATTAGCATACCAACAGAAAGTATATCTGAAGTTCAATAAAGAAGATTTACATGAAATGAAGAGTTTGGAAGTTAATACACACCTTGAAATTAAATAAATGACAATGTTTTAGGATCTTCCCAGAAATAATCAGCATAGGAATACAAGATGTGACTAAAAACTGTAACTTATAATATAACCTGCAGCATAGGAAAAGCATACAGTTACCATGCTCAGGAAATTTAATTTTATGCCTGTTGTCCTGGTTTAAATATTGATAACACTTCCTTTCAGTTTTAAAAATGCTCTGGTTAGGATGCTACGTTAGGCAGGCACGCTACTTATGGACAATTATAATGGAATGGCATTCCATTCTCAGAGCAAGTGAAGCCTTAGAAAGGATTTAAACAGATGACTCCTTGATACAATTCATATTGGTGTGTAGAGAATAGACTGGAGGGAGCAAGGCATGGAATGAGAACAAGAAGGACTGTGGCACAGCTGGCAAGGAGGAAGGTGGTAAGGGGTAAAACTGGACAACAGAAAGGATCCAGATCTTAGAATTCTTTAAAAGCCATGATAAGACGTTTTGGTTATTTCTCCCTCTTACCTTGAAATGAAAATTTTGTAAGAAATTAAGTTGTTTAATTCAAATATCAGATTTATACTTCTTCAAAGAATTATTTGCAAATTATAGTGGCATAAGGGTGGAGGGAGGAGGAGCGGTTGGAACTGATTGTGATGCTGCAACCAAGAACAATGAGGGCATAGACTGGGAGAGGACCATGGAATCACATGGAGGGTCTGGCAGGAGTGCTGGAGGCCGAGAAGTTGGCTATGTTAATGGATTCAGTGCAGCATGTGAAGGACACACGGAATTACTGCATCCCTCACAAGGGAAGATGCCTGGATTGCCTGACTCAGCAGTGAGATGGATGTTATTTATGGAATGGGCTAGGCATGTGTAGGATTTAGAAAGAAAACAACTAGTTCTGTTTGTAAATACTAAGTTTGGGATATCTTGAAACATCCAAATTCCAATAGCCAATCAGATGTACAAGCCTGGTGATCAGAGAATTCTGATATAATGATATAAATGTTGGCAGTATTAGAATATGATATTCAAAGTCATGTTACTATTTGACCTAAGTTATAAGTAACAAATTTTTGAGATAAAATACACCATGATACACTCTCTGATGGCAAATGGATTTGGTAACACTAGGACTTTTGCTTTGTCAAGGTGGAATAGTCAAAGGGTCTTGAATTCCTGGCCCATGTTGCCCTTCCCTCAAAATTATTTTAGTGAATGCTGTTCCATTGCCTGCCAGCAACTCTGCTTTTGAGGTAGGACTGAGGCCAGCCCCCCAGTGATATGAAAATTCTCTCTAAAAACCAAAATAATTTTTATTTTATTGTTAAAATTCAATAACTTAATTAATATTTGTTTCACAGATGGTTAAATACAAATAACTTCATTGGTATGTAGTGTACCCTTTCAATCTGCATATTTAGGTCTTCTATAATCGGACAGACTTTCCTATATTTTAAAATATATTTCCATTAAATTCAGTGTGCTCTCTCCTTTAAGAAAATCCATATTCCACATGCTGGCTCCCTACCATTAATAATCACACACCTAGATCCTGTATCTATTCAACTTAACCTTTTGTTCTTCTCCTTTGCATTGCGGAAATTTTTTTTCTCAAATCAAATTTCCATATCACTGTCCTGGTTTTTGCCAGTATTTTTTTTCTTTTTATCTGTATTACTTTCAGTCTAATTTTCGGTATTTTTATGTAATTTTGTATGTGAGCACTTATCTTTTAAAAATCCATTTCAATTTCCTTTCTCCTATATAATCACTTTCTTCTTAAAATCTGTGTCTCCATTATTTTCCTTGACAAAAGGATGGATATTTTGACTGTGTTTTCAATTTGATGGAATAAGTATTATTCAAAAAGTATTCATTTATTTATTTATTTTTGAGACAAAGTCTCACTTTGTTTTCCAGGCCGGAGTTCCGTTTCACAATCTGGGCTCATTGCAACCTCCATCTACCAGGTTCAAAGATTATTATGCCTCGATTTCCTCATTTATTTCTTTTAGACACTATTTTAACTCACATTTTTAAACATGTTTTATGTCTAGTTTTTCACACGATTAACGTATTTTTAAAACATTTAATATTTATCCACTCTTTGCTCCACAAAATTTTGATAGACTTTCCTGGACTATTTTATCTATATTCTTGTGCACTATTTCAGACTTTTTTGGTAGATAGATTAGATTACCTATTGTGTTGTTCATATGATTCAGGCAGATGAGGGGGCATCAAAAATTCAGTCGTTGTGTAACTTTCCTAAATATTTTTAAACTCATCTGGAACTACAATTGCTAATTTGTAGATATATCTTACACATTTCACAAATGCACCCTGTGTTTAGATATTTCCTGTTACTAGGACTAAATATTAATTTTTCCCAACAGACCAGAGAAAAACAGGTGTCACTATAGTATGTATGTGGTAACTTTCATAAGTTAACTTATCTACTTAGAGAAAAGTATTACTTAACTATCTCACATTTTCTCTTAGAAAGTACAAAATATATAAATCACCCCAAGTGTTTCAGATTCAAATTTTATCTGGTTAGAAATGTAAAAATGCTTATTAACATTGTACAGAAATAGGTTCCAACTTAGCACGCTGCTATAGTAATGTGATAAGTGCCCAAATAAGTTAAGGTTATATATAAAATCTTTATAAAATACCCAGATATACAGAAAAATTAACCATATATCATTATAAACATTGAGTTAATTTCTTAATATTTTAGGAAAACAAATATTAAAATGTTGTGAGAATTGAAAACTACAAGAATAAGAAAACTTAAGCCAAATGAAAACACAAATACATTTTTTAAAAAATTCTTTTTCCTTCAACTATATTTGGAGTTTGGTAACAACACAGTAAGACATTGAGTTAAATATAAGTGTTGCAGCCCTTTTACTGCTTAGTTTACTGAGGTCTGAGTTCTGGTACCACAACCAAGAAGAACAAGGCATGCAGACTCCACAGAGTGAGTCAGGCAGAGTAGGGTTTACTAACTGACAGTAAAGCTCTCAACAGTGAGAGAGTACCCAAACAGGGTTGCCTAATATGGGGCTGAGTTCAAGGAAGTCTTCTGTGGGTTCTGCCTTAATTGGAGGGGTAAAGTTCCCCCCCCCGGGGGTGTTGCAACCGTGCCTGCCCAGAGTTTTCTATAATGACTCCATCTTGGTTACCTATGAGTACCTAAGCAAAACCCATGGGGAGGTGGGTAGAACCACAATTCTAATGGCATTATAGTGAGTTTGGGGTCATTTTAGGATACCTTCTATCCTTGTCTGCACCTATGTGGGCAGCTGGAAAGTCCCTTCTTCTGAGCAGAGATCTTGGTGTAAGAGGAAGTTCCTAACCACATTTACTCCTGCTAGCTACGTAACAGGCAATGCAGTTGTAGTCCCACAGGTGTTGTCTCTCTTCCCAGACCCTCCCTCTCTCTCTGCCTAACCAGCCCCATCTGCCTCCTCTCTCATAAGTCTTGGTAATCAATGACAGAAAGTGACCAATGACAATAGCTACTGCAAGCTTGAGTAGCAAAATCTGAAACTTCTGAGTTACCTGAGATGATTATTTTTCACAGACAGAACATTCTTACTGTTGTGAGTGCACTCTCGAGTGTGCTGGTTCTTTAGGAAGTTTACTGAAGTCCACAAACTACCTAGGAAAATTCTACAATAAACATTGGAGGTCCTGAAATCTACACAGAGTTATTTTTTAGGAAGGCTCCATAAGAGGCTGTCTTTAGCAGCAATAGTGACTGAAATCTTGGGTTGGCTTGCATCTGTCCATCATCATCCTACAACTCACACAAATGGATTGTACCTATACTCAAAGCAACTTTCAGGTGTAGCAGTGAGTTCTTACCAGGTAGTCCTTCAACAGAATCTTGTCTGGATTTCCGAAAACACCAAAGAGGGTTGAGAATTCAACACTCTGCTGCATTGGCTGCCTCTTGGCTTTGCCATTTTGGTGCAAAGAAGAGATGAGTGACCCTTACTATTTTCACTGTGTCCTGGTTGTCCGGGAAACTTGCAGATTGCTGAGTCTTGGGAAGCCTGTGTCTTGAAAATTATCACCCTAAAGTTTTTGTGAAACAGTATTTAAAAAAAAAAAAAATCTGTGTCTCACAAAATAAATTTCTCATAAAAATATATTTTATGACTTAATCCTAATATATGGTGAAATGTTAAAGAGATATTATAGAATAATTTCCAAGAAATTTTTGACCGCAATTTTCATTAATAATGGATCCTCAGGAGTGTTTTAGATGGAACAAAATTAAATATTTAAAAGGTGAAGAAGTATAATGCCATCCCCCATGTTTAAAGGTTAATATTTATTTAATATTGTTAAGAAAAATGTGAATTATGTAGAAGAAGTTATTTTATATGAACAGTGAGATTTTATATGCATCCTTGGCTTTGTCAGGAGAGTATATTTCAACCCAGTTCTGTAGGTGGAAGAACATAGGATGCTTTTAGCTCAGAGTGAAGGGGACTGGCATATATCATGTATTAATCCTGTAACTCCCAGGACAGTCCACCTGCACTTTCTCTTGCCTTTATTCACAAAACCAATCTGTTAGCATGTAGACAGAAAAATGGAGAAAGTGGTAACATTAGGCATTCCTGCTGTTGTAATCAGCAAAAACAGTTATGTCTTATTTCCTGTAATAAATTTCCAAGAGGAAACAAAAAGTACAGCAAGATGATAAAAAGATACATTTCTGATTATTCTTTCCCTCTTGAGAAAGCAACAGGTTTGCAATTTAAAAAATAGCCATCATTTTTCCTAGAGATAATGGAATTAATGGTCAAATATCTGCTCCAGGGCTGCCCCACCTCTGGTCATTGTTGAATAAAAATACATCTGTGAGTGAACATGACTCTAGAGCTTAGAGTCTGCTAAAATCTCCTGGGAAATATGGGATTAAAGGAAATGGGAACAATATAGACCTTCTCCCTCTGTACAGCATGGAATTTTGTACAATTTAGAATTTTGATGTGTAGTACGAGAGTATACCATAGGATGAGCTAGGGCTATCTTTCTGCCCATGAGGTGAAGAATAGACTTCTCTATGGTATGTTCAGGATAAAGACTAATAAATTCTTCCTCTCCCAATATTACTGCCTTTGCCATTCTCTCTCCTTCATCATGCATTGGAAAGTAATATATTTGACAGAAGGTGACTGGGGCGACCACTCTCTCTGGAAAGGGCCAGTTCTGGGCCATCTTTGGCTTTAGTAGGAAGGTGAAAGTCATGTACCTGTTACTATGTGATTTCAGAAGGTCCAAACATGATATAAGTGGTAGCATTCATAACAGAATAACTGACTAAATATGTTAAATCAACACCAGAAAAGGAAATAAACAGTATATTTGTCATGCCAGCAAGATAAAATAAAACAGCTTTGCTGTATGTAAATTTTTATATATTATGTGAACTTACTTTTCTAGAGAGTGTCATGAGACTTATGTCTTTCTAGAACATGACATGATATTTAAGTCCTTTTGAAAGAAATTTAAAAATTGTAATATTCACAACAATTACATAGTAATACAAAATAGGGTTTAAGGAATTAAATTTTATAAAAGGATACTTTTATTTCTATGAAAACATATTTTTCCCTTTTGCTCTTTCCTCTTTTGAGAAAAGCAACAATTTTGCCCATGAATTCCAGATTTTACTCTTTTTAAAATTACATTTTACTCATAGATATTTTAATGTAACTGAGAAAAGTCTACATTCATCTTTCCTTTTTTACAAGTATAATTAATTGTCAATAATTGGTTTCATTGGTAAAAGAGCAATTTACAAGGTGATTTCTGGAAATAAGCTGGTAGGTTAGGATTGGGAAGCCTAGGAATACAATATGACACATTGTATGTGTGTGCACGATATGGGTTGGATGTTTGTCCCCTCCAAATCTCATGGTGAAATGTGATCCCCAGTGCTGAAGGGAATGTGGAGGGAGGTGTTTGGCTCAGCAAGGGTTTGGTGCCCTCCCCATGGTGATGAGTGAGTTCTCGCTCTATGAGCTCACTTGAGAGCTGGTTGTTAAGTAAAGGCTGGTACCTCTTCCCTTCTCACTTGTTCCCTCTCTTGCCACATGACACACCAGCTCCCCTTTCCTTACACCATAACTAAAAACTTCCTGAGGCCCCACCGGAAGCTGCTGGTGCCATGCTTGTGCAACTCGCAGAACGCTGAGTCAAATAAACTTCTATTATTTGTAAATCTCTCGGCCTCTGGTTATTCCTTTATAACAATGCAAAATAGACTAACACAGTGGTGTGCATGAGTGCGTGTATGTTTTAGCTCTTTTTTTTCCTTTGGTCTGCTGGTCACTTTTAGGCTTCTTCAGTTAAGCACAACACAGGAATATTGCTATCTTCCTCCTCTCCCTTTTTGGGAATATCAATATGAACGGAAACAGTTATTGACCTACTACAGGGTACTGTGTTTGACATTTTTAAGGTTTTATTTCTTGTAATTTTTACAACTTTATGATGAGTTTCTTATAATTTCCAAGATTATGTTGCAGAAGTTAACCTTAAAGTTTATTGACTTGTGTGGGAGAAAGGTAATTTAAGCAAAAATATCCTAATCTAATCCTTGTAGAGCTATAAAAGAATGCATATTCTGTTTAGCATTATTTGAGAAATTTAAATTTCCACGCCAGTTCAGAATTATATTACTTCATAAACATATAAGTCATGTTAGGCTTTAAAAACAATTTTCACAGATTTATGTCTATATCTACTAATTGACACTTGTAAAAATTCTATCTGATTTAAAGCCTTTTCTTGAGCCACTGAGATATGCTGCATGGCCTTACATATCAACATTCATGGTAGGATACCAATAAAAAACAGACAAAGATTCCAATATTTCCTAAGAAAAATTGATGCATTAAAAACATTTTAGCATTAGTAGTCCTTCATCATATTTTAAAATAACTAGTTTTAAATGTATTTATAGTAACTTATGTAAAAGATAAAAATTTTTTTAGAATAATTTGCTTTTTTTTCTTTACAGCTAAAACATAAATGATTTTATTGGTTCCATAAAGTTGATCTATAAATGAATGGATGCCCTTCCAGTTGGAGAGCTCGCTGGGGTGGATGGAGGTGAGAATCCAAGGAACTCATAAAAAAATTTATATCATCTATTCAAATAATATTGAGATGTTGCATAAACACTAAAATTAGATTAACAGAGGAAAGTGTAAGTTTATATTTTTATAATGAGGCTGTTCTTCCTCTCTAAGATAAGGAGTAGCCTGGGATCTACTGGCACTCCCAGGTAGAACTAGAAAAGCCACACAACAGATCAGACTCATCTCCATAAAAATATCTTAAAGCTGCTGAGGCAACAAGCATGATATAAAGCTGATGTTTATAGTTTCTATTGAATAAGCTTAGAAATTAACCATTCTAGATTTAAAAGTTACATTTGTCTTATCTGAGTTATTTTCTCAGATAAATTACCAACCAGAAGCCCTCCCAGATAATATCAAGGAACTGAAACTCACCAGATCACTGTCTTTGGACAATGAGAAGTCAGAATCCTCACCCATCATGACTGTCAAAGCAATCATCTGCTTCCTGTTGACAAATACCTTCTCCTTACCCCTTCCTAATTTCTGTTTTCCTGCATGTAGTTATTTTCTGCTATATAATCCCCTAATTTTTAGTCCATCACAGGGGTGGATTTCAAACTAATCTCCCATCTCCTTGGCTACAGCACCCAATTAAAGCCTTCTTCCTTGGCAATAATGGTTGTCTCAGTGATTGGCTTTCTCTGTGGGAAGCAGAAGGGCCTAGAGAAAACCCCTGATATTTTGGTAACAAAGGGTGAACTTCAGAGAGGTGCACTAACTTCGGTCCATGCTTTAGGTAATGAATCACTGACTTTAGGAGTCTGAGACTCCTGACTACACTGACCTTAAACAGAGCCACTGCTCAGATGAGAGCACTTTGCAGCATGTTTGGCAAAGATAATGTGGGCCTTAGCACAAAGGCAGTGCTTCTCATGGTGAACTTAAAGAATTCTTAGGGTCCCTGCTTGAGTGTGTGAATGTGCACATCCAGATCTGTGGGCTCATGTGTATATATGCTAAAGTCTCTAAAACTCAGTAACTGAGATACAGAGTTTACAAAGGTCTTGAAAGAAGCACAAGTGTGCGGAGCCGTACCAGTATTGCCACTGAGCCTCTAGTTATCACTTAGTAGATTGGATCGAATAAAGGTGGTGATGAACTAAATGTGACTGTTGAGGGAGAGGGAGGTGTCAGTAAACATACCTGGATATTTACTTGAAAAAATGTGCATGAAAACCAGAAGCATTATTTGAGGTGTATCATCAGGATTTCAGAGTTGGACCTCATAAATTGGGTAAGGCTGTGAAACACTTCAGTGCTCATATCAGTGAGGTGGTGGAAGTATGACTCATGAAAGTTAGAGACAGAGGCTTCAAATAAATTGGTATTTTATTAGCATATTCATAGAATTTAATCATGGAAATACATTCATAGGTGGTTACCTAGGGAAAAAAGTGGGATAGTAATGAACCCCTAAGGAATCTGATTTTTTTATGTAAAGAACAAAAGGAGACCCTGACCTATAAGCTCCTGAACAGATGACAGAGTGATAAGAGGCAATTTTTAATTGTTTACAGCTCTAGACAAGCTTTGTGGCTGTGGAGGTGAGTTAAAGTAACTTTAATGTATTGAACGTATTTCAACTTATTTAATTTTTCAAACTTCATTTTTTATATTAATGACATGCAGAGTAGTGTGGTTAGGAGAAATTTTATTAAATGACTGGGAAAAGCAAATTAAGAAAGAAATTTGAGAATAAGTGCAAAACTACATAGGTATGAGAAAGTGTAAACTTACAACTTGGATCAATTTGACAATAAATATTTTCTAGATTTTAAATTAAAGGGGGTTTATCAACTCTTCAGATTCACAGTGTAAGAGAACAAAATTGTAGTATTTACAATCTGGATTGATTTTCAGACTGTTGCCTGTCCAATATCCTCCTTTGTATTACTAAATTCTTCTGTTACTGGGAACAGTGAAGTACCAGTTTAAAAAATGAAAGAACCAATAACAATAGCAGTAGCAATAAAAACAAACCTTCCTTTCCAAAAAGGGTAACAATAAATGGCATATGGAAATAATTTATTAATACTTTAGAGTTTGAAGAGAATTCATTGACTCATAGGGAGAAGCTGACTCAAAGGTCCTGTTCCCATGCATAGGGTGGTGGAAGAGCAGCTGCCATGCTTAAGTCATGAAGGTTTGAGCCCCACCCCAAGGCTGAGGGTAGAAAGTCAAGGGACTTTGTTTTTATGGTCTTGTGTGGATTCATACAGCTGTAGCTGACTTCCAATGGAATTCTCATTATGAGAAAGTCAATAAACTAAAGCTGTCTTGGTTAATCCACTAATTTTCTAAATTCTGCATTAATTCATAGCTGCTTTACTTCCTACCTCTGTGATCTTGAGCAAATTATCTAACCATGGGGTGATTCAGAGACTCATCTGAAGACAGGATAGCCTCCACATAGTTTCTACAGTGATAAACTGGCGTAATGGTCTTGAAATCTCTAGCATGCAACAGTCTGAAAATCAATCCCAGATTGTTACAATTACAGAGATTTTGTTCCCTTAAGCTGTGCTAGCCAAAAGTGAGGTTTTAGATACTGAAATATTAAAATTTGAGGTGAGGGTGACAATCATAAAAGTTTTACCATATTACTGTTTTTAAAAGATGCTATATAAAAATACTGTAAATGAAGTAAAAGACAGACCAGAGTGGGGAAAGTTAGTTGCAACCAACATGACAAACTATGGGTTAGAATTCAAAATGAATAGAGCGCCAGCTAATCACAAATGAAATTTCAAACATAATGGATAAATTAGCTAAAAATATAAATAGGTTGATCCTATTTTCATAACAATTATTTTGGTCAAATTTTAATGTCAAATATTAACATTTTATTTAACCATGTCGTGAGCATATCACCCTTTAATATATTTATCTGATCAATATGTTATAATAAAAGTAAAAAATACTAGTTAGCAATAAAAATAAATGTTTCTTCAAATATTAAAAATGTCTATTAATCTGGACTTTGGTGGGGGCCTCTAAGGCAGGCTGAATAACGCTCCTCTCACCTAAAGCTGTCTGTCCTGGAACCTATGAATATGTTATTTACAGGATAAACAGGACTTTGCAGATGTGATTAAATGAAGAATTTTGAGGTAGTGAGATCATCCCAGATTATTTGTGTGGGCCTGTTGTTATCATAAGTGTCCTTATGCAAAGTTGAAGAGAGATGTTAGAATGGAAACGGAGATGAGAACAGAGAGCCGATGCTATGCACTTAGTTTTGAAGGTGTAGGAAGAGAACATAGGCCAGGGAATGTGGGCCACCTGCAGATGTGAGAAAAAAGGCAAGGGAATGAAATTTTCCCTAGAGCTGCCAGAGGGAATCAGCCCTGCCAATACCCTGGCTTTAGTCCAATAAAACTCATTTCACATTTCTGACCTCCAGAACTGTGAGATAACAAATTCCTTTTGTCTTAGCCACTAAAGATGTGCTAATCTGTTACAACAGAAATAGGAAGTGCAGCCTCCGTCTTGAATTTCTGTAGCACATGCTGCATTGTCTACAGCTGTGTAGTATCATCTGCAGGAACTGCCTTGTGCCCTAATCCATCTATGTTATTTTTTTTTCAAGTCTTAGCAATCGAAATGCAGCTTAAAGCCCTTAGGAATACATAATGTATTCTGTATCGTGGTATGAAATAAAGGTGGTGATTAGGGATATTTCATTCATGTTATATTTTTATCTTCTTATTTAAACATGTTCTTCAGCAACATTTACCTCCAAGAATCTTTTTCTCAGACAATGAGTGGGTATCCCCTTGAACCCATCCAAAAATTCAGTGATTAGCTTAGAATTTCACAAATAATTTTCTTGAATTCTAATCAATAATAGCAGTAAATTTTGAAACATAGGCTTTGTTCTGGAAAAGAAAAGGGACTCCCAAACGCCATCAACTGCTAATTAATATATCCAGCTTGGCACAAGAGGGTAGACGTTGTGCAGGAGGATCAAAGGGAGGACGCTGAGGTCCCTGGACAGAGATAGCACCTGTTGCTACACACACGACAAGAGGTCCCCATGGGCACAGATTCTGTGGACTAGAAGGTCAGAGACCTGCTGCAGAAGGTTGACTAGGCTGCTGTGGGGGACAGGGCAGCAAGGCGGCTGTTCTTGATGCCTAGCCCTGGTGCTTACACATGACCCCCAACATCCAGACAGGGCATTTCAGAGCACAGACCGCACGAGCACCAACCCTTGCGGCAGAGCTGTGACACAGCCCCCTGAAAAGAGCAGGGACTTGGAGGACACAGGGCTGCCATGCTTTTCTCCTAGGACCATCAGCAGGGGGTCCTGATGACATTTTCTGAGAAGCAGGGAGGAGGAAATCTGAAAAATATCTGAGAAAAAAAAACAGCAAAGTTATATGCAATGTAAATTCCTGCTGGACGTCTTTGATTGTCACAGGATGTAGAAAAGACATGTTGCAAAACGAGTCTACTGCTTTAAAATTGTCCTATCTTCTCCACACCATCCCTGCAACACACATTTCTCACTCATCTAACATTTCCTAGTGTCATTTTTATCCACTCTGCCACCCAACACTGAGAAAATAATTATCATAAACCACTTGTCCAATCTGTCTATCAGATCATCTCAACCTCCCTTCTAGACTGTCTCCTTTCCACCTCCCCAGAAGCCAAGGCCCTGCTTTTAGCTCTCGCCACCTCTTGAATAAATTATTTCAAGTGAACCTTAGTATGGCGATCTTTTATATGTGATCATAAAGCCCTCTGCTTATGGTACAGGTAGATATGTAAAGGAGCTCTGAACCAAAGTGAGCTGCACTCAGTGACTCAAGAGTATAAGCACCATGTCTCTGAATGGCAACCTTAGGAATCTCCTTCCTATCTCTGTCAAGTTCAGCATCCCTATGTCAAAGAACACAGTGAAAAGTGCAAAGAGAAAAGGTGAGAAACAGCTGCCAAATGTGGATGTACTTTTCAGTGAGTAATGAAGACCAAAAAAAAAAATATTTAATTGCCTGAATTCAAATTTATTTTGATAGCAAACATCCACATGGAGAGTTTTATATCATACAACTACATTTGTGGTGCAGATATACTTTGCTCCACCTGACAGACTTTTCCCATAGAATGAAATACAAAGCTCAAGTGTGATAAGCATGTCCTTTTTATGGACGTCAACGGAGAGAATGAACTTTAACAAAAAGAAAATTTAGTTTTCAAAGATGACTTTTATGATAAATATATACTTTTTTATGCATACAGCCCTGCTTTAAAGAGTCCCTGTCTACTCCATAAACACTTTCCTACCTCACACACAGATATTTTAAAATTCCTCAACTGTAAAAGTATCAATGTATCTTTAACTCTCCTTTATTAAAGAAAAAAGCTCTTCTTATTTCTTACCTGAATGGGGAAGATAGACACTGATGGTTTTGAATCTGGAACACAGCTTCTTACATGAGGCTCTTTAATAATGACATCTGGCCTCAAGCAGGTAGGAAAAAAAGAAAACAGTCTGGAGTAAAGGATACTTTAATTAACTGCAAACAGTTCTCAAGGCCATCTTCAAACACTTGCACTTCATTGCAAGACAGAGAAAAGATAATTAATAAAAGAGTCTCTCTAGAAAATAAATTAGTCAGAAATAATTATTTGTTAAAATTTTTGGCACTGATGACATCCGGTGTGACAGGAGTTGGCTGCCTGCACCTGCTCTTAGTCTCAGTCTCTGCTCCCAGGACACTGTTGAGATTGTCATGCTTTTTCCATCAAGCAAGAAAGCAATAATCAACAACTCCATTGAGTAAATGGAAGTGTGAATAGCACTGGATATGCATGAATAACTGGGCAAAATAACACTTTGCACCTGCTCCTTTTTGTAATTTTCATAATTGACATCAAAGGTTTATAAAGGCAGTCCCTTTTCCCAGTGATTGCTACATTGGTTGAACTTGCTCCTTCTATTTCATTAGAAGTGGAAAAATGTGTTCACATTTAATGACCATCTACCTGACTCATTAGTGTAGTCACCTATGATGGTAAAATCCTGTTGGATTTATGAATAAATTATAGCTTATCAGGAGGGATAACATTTACAGTCACACTAAGGATAATTTGCCCTGAAGTCCAAGAACAATATAAAGGATAATGGTTTAGTGTGCCCTAAGTTGGTTTTGAATCTATTTTCTATAGAAAAGGGTTGATGCTTCTAAAAGTGGTCCTAAGGCCTATCTTTTCTCCCTGATACTACGTTCAATAAACACACACACACACACACACACACACACACTGCTCTGAAATATAATAGCACTGAAGAAAGGACAGAAAATTTAACAAACCCGTATGGACAAATTCAGTCCAAAAAGAGTTTGAAGGATTTCAAATAATTTAAAAGCCTACAGAATCCCTACCATAAAGAACTCCAATGTATATAAACTAATTGTAAGAAGGGAAAAAAAACCTGGCATCAAAAGAGTTGTATTATAAGAAAAAACCTCAATGGAAAAGTAATCTTCTTTGGCAGTTCTTACTACTAAAGGCATAGAATTTAATTGGTATTGTAGAAATTCACGAGAAAATTAGGTGTTCTAACAAGAGCTGTGGTTCAGTTTTCAATGTCGATTTTGACCTAATTGCCTGGCCAGGTAATGAAGGTAGGATAGCAGCAGGGGCACCGGCATGATGATGTGAAGCTGTAAGATCATCAGTGGAAACACGTATCACTGTGGATCTATCAGCATTTTGCCACCGTTAAGTATGTTTCCTGAGACTTCATCCTGTTTGCTCACGAGAAATGTAGGCTGGATAAAAAAGTGAGGAGAGTGGTGCAATACTGAGTCTGCTGTAACCAGTATGGCTTAAAACTTAGTTATTCACAGGAAAGCTGAAGGGCAGTACGATGGAGCTCAAGGCTTGAATACATACTTTTAACTCTGAACTGGAGTAGCAATGGATAATGTCTTGTTTAGAAGGTGTGATTATGGGAATCAGAGGTTAAGAAAACCTGGAATGTTCAACAGGTAACAGGTAGTCAAATAACAGGGGCCCTTTATTGACGTGCTGTTCACATTATTCTTGTCACTCAAGAATAGTTATTTATGGGTTGATTAGAATTTCCTTCTGATTAATAAAAATCTCAACCTTTCTTTTTTATTGAAAATGTACAAATTATTCCTTTTCCTTTGATGTTTTTCTTCACCTACTCTTCGTGCTGGGTAGAGTATCACCTAATTGGAGAAGCGTCCCCGGCCATCCTTCCCAATAGAGCACTCTGCAATGATTCTTCATCACTGCTCCCTGCTTTCCTTTGCTCCGCATTTGATTTTGTCCGTGTTTCTTGATGGTCTAGAGTGCATGTGCCATGAAGTCACAGACCTTATTCTCCTTAGTCAGCACTCAGTGTTCAGCATTCAGCAGAGTGACTGGCACTTGACTTGGGCTCAATAAATTATTGATTTAAAAAAGCAAAGTAAATACTTTTTAATAAAGAATAAATAGCAACATATTAGCTTTCTAACAAATGCATGAAAAGGACATGAATTTGAAGGAAAATGGATCAAAGATATATAGAAAAAGTAAGTGGATTGAGATTTGTTAAAAATAAAAATAACTCTTTCAAACAGCTTTTCCCCTAAAACTCTCCATATCCAGATGGTTTTATGAGTAAATTCTTGCAAATTAAGTGAAATCGATAACTCCCATGGTGTTTGCATAGTTCAACAGCACACAGAAAAAAGATAGCTTCTCAATATATTTATAAAGCGGTGCTATGCTGGCAAGGAGAGCACATAGAGAATATTTTACTTATAAATATTGATACAAAGTTGTAAATAAAACATTAATGCATAGAATCAAGTAAAACATCACATGAATAATACACCCAAACAAATAGGTTTATTCTTTTAAGATAAGAACGATAGAAATGCTTTAGAACTACGAAATTAACTAAATATGTTTTATAATGTTAACTGGTCAAAATAAGAAATGTATAAAAATTTTTACTGATGCCAAAAAGGTCTCTCTGACAAAGTAATGCCCTAACATGTGAATAGAGGAATAGTTTCTGAGCAAGCTGAGAGTGCAGGCCAAAGTGCAGAGGCTTAATGCTGAGGTGTGAGAAGCATGGGGATGGATGCAGGAGCAGGAGGGAGATGGAAATTTCCCTGTCTTTGTAAAACCTTTCATAATGTTATGAAATTTCTCACCAATTCAAGTAGACGTATGAATGATAAAAAATAAATATAATACGTATAGGAGTACCATGGAGATGTTGTGGGTTTGAACACAATGAAGCAAATATTGCAATAAAGACAGCCACAAGTTTTTGCTTCCACGGTGAGTATAAAAGTTGTGTTTACACTACCCTGTAGTCTATTGTGTACAATAGAATTGGTTTTAAAAACCAATGTACATACCTTAATTAAAAATACTTTATGGTGGCTGGGTGCTGTGGCTCAGGCCTATAATCCTGGCACTTTGGGAGGCTGCAGTGGGTAAATTGCCTGAGGTCAGGAGTTCAAGATCAGCCTGGCTAACATGGTGAAACTCTGTATGTACTAAAAATACAAAACTTAGCTGGGCATGGTGACACACACCTGTGGTCCCAGCTAATTAGGAAGCTGAGGCAGGAGAATCACTTGAACCCAGGAGGCGGAGGTTGTGGTGAGCCGAGATTGTGCCACTGCACTCCAGCCTCGGCAACAGAGCAAGACTCCGTGTTAAAAAAAAAATACTTTACTTTTCTGTGAGGCACATGCATGTTTTTGTCTTTTCAGTGCATACAAAAGTTGTGTACACCGTACTTTAGTCTCTGAAGTGTGCAATTACATTATGTCTAAAAGCAATTTGCATGCCTTAATTAAAAATAGTTTACTGCTAAGTAATTCTGGTAATCATCTGAGCCTCCAGAGAGTTGTAATCCTTTTGCTAGCAGAGGGCCTTGCCTCAGTGTTGGTGGTTGCTGACTAATCAGGGTGGTTTTTGCTGAAACCTCAGTGGCTGTGGCTACATCTTACAATAAGGTAACTGTGAAGTTTGCTGCATTGTTTGGCTCTTCTTTTAATGAAATATTCCTCTGTAGCATATGATGCAGTTTGACAGCATTTTACTCGCAAAAGAACTTCTTTCAAAATTGTAGTCCATCCTTTGAAACCCTGCTAATGCTTTATCTACCAAGTTTATGTAATAATCATTTTTTGTTACAATTTCAGCAATGTTTATGTTATCTTCACCAAGGGTAGATTTATTCTCAAGAAACCACTTTTTTGGTTTATCCATAAGAAGTGACTTTTCATCTGTTAAAGCTTTATCATAAGATTCAGCATTTCTATCACAGCTTTAGTATCAACTTCTAATTCCAGTTTTCTTGCTATTTCCACCATGTCTGAAGTAACTTCCTCCACTTAAATATGAGACCTCTCGAAGTCATCCGTGAGGATTGGAAGAACTTCTTCCAAACTCCTGTTCATGTTGATATGGCATCTAGAATGGTAGAATCTTTTTGTTTTCAGAATATATTTTTCCTTTTTAAGAAAAAGTTCTGCTTTAGTTTAGATTCAGGGAGTAGATTTTCATTTTTGTAAAAATTCCAATTTTTAGTTTAGATTTAATGGGTAGATACACAGGTTTGTTACATGGGTGTATTGTGTGATGTGAAGTTTAGAGTAAAATTGAACCCATCACCTAGGTAATGGGCATAGTAATCAATCAGTAGTTTCTCAACTCGTGGTTCCCTTCTTCTCCTACACCTCTAGAAGTTCCTAGTGTCTATTGTCACCATCTTGATGTCCATGTGTACCCAATATTTAGCTCCCATTTATAAGTGAGAACATGCAGTATTTGATTTTCTGTTTATACATTAATTTGCTTAGGATAATGGCATCCAGCTGCATCCATATTGGTGCAAAGGACATGATTTCATTTTTTTTATGGCTGCATGTTCCATAGTGTATATGTACCATATTTTCTTTCCAATCCACTCCTGATGACCAGTCCTAGGTTGAGTCCATGTCTTTGCTATTGTGAATAGTACTGCAGTGAACATATGTATGCATGTGTCTTTTTGGTATAATGATTTGTTTTTCCTTGGGTATATGCTCAGCAATAGGATTGCTGGGCAGAATGGTAGTTCTGTTTAAACTCTTTGAGAAACGTCCTAAATGCTTTCCACAGTGGCTGAACTAATTTACATTCTCATCAACAGTATATAAGCATACCCTTGTCTCTGTAGCCTTGCCAACACCTGCTATGTTTTGACTTTTTAATAAAAACCATTCAAACTAGTATGAGATGATATCACACTCTAGTTTTGATTTGCATTTCTCTGACGATCAGTGATGTTGACCATTGTTTTCATATGTTTGTTGACCACTTGTCTGTGTTTCATAGAAGGTTTTCAATTTGCTTTGCCCGGACTCATCAGAGGAATTACTATCAATTGCAGCGATAGGCTTACAATATGTATTTTATAAATAATCAGATTTGAAAGATGAAATTTCTCATTTATCCGTGGATTACAGGATGGATGTTGTATTTTCAGGCATTAAAACATCAGTAAATTTCTTGTTTATTTCCATTAGGGCTCTTGGATGGCATGATGCATTATCAATGAGTAGTAATATTTTGAAAAGATTTTTTTTTTCTGAATAGTAGGTCTCAACATTGGACTTAAAAACATTTGTAAAACCATGCTATAAACAGATGTGATATCGTCCAGCCTTGGTTATTCTATTTATAGAACACAGGCAGAGGAAACTTAGCATAATTCTTAAGGCCTTATGATTTTTAGAATGGTAAATGAGTATTGGCTTCAATATAAAGTCACCAGCTGTGTTAGCCCCTTACAAGAGTCAGTTGATTCTCTGAAGCCAGACATTCACTTCTCCTTTCTATCTAAGGAAGTCCTAGTGGCGTCTTTTCCAAGAGAAAGCTGTTTTGTCCACATTGAAAATGTGTTGTTTTATGCAGCCGCCTTCATCAATGCTCTTAGCTAGATTTTCTGGATAACCAACTGATCTAGAAGCTGCTGCTTCTATATTAGCACTTGGAGCTTCACCTTGCACTTGGCCATCCTTTCCTTAAACCTCATGAACCAACCTCTGCTAGCAGCAAACTTTTCTTCTGTAGCTTGCTGACCTTTCTTAGCCTTCATAGACTTCAAGAGAGCCTTGCTCTGGATTAGGCATTGGCTTGAAGGAATGTTATGTCTAATTCGATTTTTCTAACCAGACCATTAAAACTTTCAATATTAGCAATAAGGCTGTTTTGTTTCCTTGTGTGTTTACTGGAGTAGTACTTCCATTTTCTTCATGAAGTTTTCCTTTGCATTCACAACTTGATTAGCTGTTTGGTGCAAGAGGTTTCGCTTATAGCCTATCTTGGTTTTCAAAATGCCATCCTGCCAAATCATTTCTAGCTTTTGACTTAAAGTGAGAGTCAGGTTTCCTTCAATTCCAATACATAGAGGCCATTGTAGAGTTACTAATTGGCTTAACTAGAATATTGTTATGTCTTAAGGAATAGGGAGGCTTGAGGTGAGGTAGACAGACCAGAGAATGATCGGTCTGTGGAGTGGTCAGAATACACAACAGTTATAACTGAAGTGTGCCATCTTATGTGGGCATGGTTCATAAGGTCCCAAAACAATTACAATACTAATGTCAGTGATCATTGATCATGGATCAGCATAAAAGATAAAATAATAGTAAAAATACTAAAATCTTGTGATAATGAGCAAACTGTGATACAGACACTGAGAGAGCGTCTGCTGTTGGAAAAATGCTGCCAACAGACATGCTGGATCCAGGGTTGACGTAAACCTTCAATTAGTAAAGAATGCACTTATCTGTAAAGTGAAATAAAATGAAGGAGAACAAAATGAGACATGGTTATATTTTAAAGTGATGACAAATCAATGAAATATAAACATGGAAATATACAGTAATTAGTATTTTTGTAAAATATGATGTTCTAAATCAATCATTTTGTCATATATAATAAACATAGGTCAACAATAAAAATCCCATTCACAATAATTACTGCAATGTAAATAAAAATAAAGTTAGCAAAAGACATGGGCAACATACAAAATCATGTAAAAATGTTCACAGAGTAAAAAAAAATGCATAAATAGATAATGTTTTTGTTTCAATGACAAAATATTTTAAGCATATTTCCTAAATTTAAATAAATTACACAATTAAAAGTTGTTGAAAACATCATAAATTTTGAAGACTAATCATCTCCAGGCTATCAGGAAAGATAAAAATTACTTGAAGACACATTGCTCTACCAGTATTGAAACATTAAAAAGAAAACCAATCATAATCCTAAAGGACAAAGTCCTAATGTCATAGTCCCAAATATTAAGTCCTGAGAGATAAAAATCCCCAAAATATAATTCTGGAAAAATTATTTTTAAAATTTTTCAAAAATATTCATTTAAATTTTTAAAGGAGATCTATTTGCGAAACATATAAAAACACGCAGAACATGTCCTAGTCCACCTTACGCAATATAACAGGCAGTAAAACCATACGTATTTCTGCAAGCATAAACACCCAAGTATGTTGATGAGTCACACTGGTATAACAGTTATAAACTGTATTCATAAAGGAATGGGTAAAAAAGAAAAATGTGTAAGTGCATGTAACTATGATTGATAATTGTGTGGACCCAGCTTTATAAATTTGTTATTTCTGAGGTACCATGATGGAGGACCTGTGTTTTTGAGAAGATTGACCAAAAACAGTAATGGGTCACCACTGCATATGCAATCAATCATTCAAAGAGGTGAGATCTCAAGAAATTTATCTGTCACAAATGCAGATGTACAAAGATATGTCTTTATTGAGGGAGTTTCAGTGCTTTTTACATAGATATACAATGCTCTCACACAAAGTCGACGTTGTGCAAAAAATACATAAAACAAATCAGCAGTCTCTGAAAGTCTCTACACAATTTGTGCATCCAGTATAGAAATAAGGAAAAGATGAAATGCAAGCATAGTAAATTGTAAAAGATAATGTAGCCAATTTAAACTAATTGGACCAAAAAAACCTAAGAAAAGAAAAATTTAAAAAGATAAAAACTTAAAAAAAGGCTAAAATGAAAATTTAACATGCGAAAAAGTATATTACAAGAATAGATGTTGAGCAATTGCATGAAGGTCGTCCATAAGAGCGAGCCCGCTTTCATCATCATTAAGGATTTTTGAAGTCTTGCATCGTGTTGAATAGCTGCTATTTTTCTTATAAGGCATGGCTCTCCCTGGCGAGTATGTTCACCTGAATTTTATATGTGATGCTACTCTTTTTGGAATTCCATACATGACATGGGCATTCTCTATTAAATTTCATCATATTATTTGCCATGCTTCTATGTTGTTTTAGGTGAATAGAAATCATTCTACATGCTCTTATGTACAGGTCACAAATACGGTGGAAATAACCTTGGTGCTCAAACAGCAATATCATTGTGTAAGTGTCTTCTTATTCTACCTGACACATAATTATTGTCTAATTAGCCAGTAGCTTCACTGGTTTCTTCATGCAAATGTAGCTTTAATGCACCAAAATCTCTTGGAATTTCATCAACGGAAAGAAATGCCAATGCAGACAAATAATTCATTTTAACATTGAAGTTTTCACTGTGTCTGTGTTGAGTGTCCAGTTCACTCATCTGAATTTTTTACTAAACGCAAATAAAGTTAAGATAATAGTTTCTCCTAACATGATGCAACTATCCTATGTACAACCAAAAATGCACTAACCAAATAGGGCAATCGGATGGTGTTTATTAAGGCAATGCAAACATATGATTTGTACAAAACATGGAGGCAGCAAACCACATTGCCATGTGTGTACCTATGCAACAGTCCTGCATGATCTGCACAAGTACCCCAGAGCCTAAAGTACAATTTAAAAAAAAATTGAACAACTTAATCACACACAGGTTACATGTTCTTATTTATGTTAGTGAACCACTTGATCAAATGTTCAGAAAATTATCTACTTTTCATTGGAGATATGATTTCAGGGATTTGTTTCATTTTGATTTTTGTGTTCTAGTTATATTAATTGAACATTTTTACCCCATAGCTGTTCTCTTTTCTAATAAGACATTAATTCTGTCCCTTTTGTTTAAAAAGGGTGATTAATTTTCATTGAGAGATATAATCGACTCAAAATTCCTCTTTCTCAGTTTTGATTTTGATTCATCAGAGTGTAGTATTTTTAAAATATATATTTTTAAAGATTTGGCATAGATGTCCATTAATCAGATGTTATCTTGTATTTTTATAAACATGTTTATATTGAATATAGTAATTTTCACCCTGGAAGGAGTGCTCTTTTTTCTTAGTTTTCGCTTTGAATTCTGTATGGGTAATATTATATTATTCAGCTGCAAAATGTATAAATATAAAATTATATGAGCAAGATAACTTTGAATTTCGGCTTTTATGATTTTCCTAAATGTCAAATAGAATTTGGGTTTAATATTAAAATTATCAATTAAGTGTGTTTTGTGTCAGCTACTTTGCATAAGAGATCTCATAAAGTCTTCACAAAAGCAGTTTGGAGTAAGCATTAGCATTCTAATTCTGTGCACTTCATAGTATAGAGCTATTAAGCCATCTGAACAATGTAATAAACCATGGATCTGGGGTTTGAATTCAGGTTCATTTGACTCTATTCACAAGAATTGCCAATGCTGCATAATGTCGCTAATGTGAAGAAGTACATGTGATGATTCATCACTTCACATTAGCAGCTATGTAAGAAAAAAAATAGGTGTAGTCTCTGAACCCCTCAAACAAAAGCTAAATTGACACTTATGAATTTATAATGGACTATTTAAAGCATTTTTTTAGGGGTGACTTAAGTGTCTTCTCAGTCTCTTACAACATTGATATTTGAACTAAAAGGCAGGATTCTAGGTAGTCCTAAATATAATCAACACCATACTCTAAAACTGCCTGAATTTGTGAAACAGAATGATACGGATTGGGATTTAGCTCAACTCCTTAATACTTTTCAGTCTTGTGAAACTTACAAATCAAAATTCCTTTAAAAACAAGATGCAAGAATAAAATCAACCGGAATTCCTACCACTCCAGATGTACTCCTGTGGTATATGACATGGTTGTTTCTAATTCTTTGCTTTCTCTCTTAATTTTGGTGTACCAGGAAAGCAGAGCTTGTATATGCAGTTTTCTCTGACCAATGTATTATGAAGAGACACAACATGAACAAAATAGTAGATTTAAATATGTTTGTGTGATTTTGCTTTTCTTCTTGCACTTCTACTATCTGCTATGAGAAGAACAAGCCCTGGAGAGTCACTATTTCAAGTACCATGAAGACACAGAAGGAGCAGACCTGGCCTCAACCCACAGTTGATAGGCAGGCAGAACTGAGCTCAGACACGATCTGGCAAACTCCAGCTAACTAAGACCTGTGAGTAAAACTCAAAAGTATTGTCATAAACCACTAAAACTCTGATGTTGCCACACAGCAATAACTCTTGGCCTTCTGTTGACTATCCCATCATATATTTTGCTGGATGTGCGCCCATACAAATCCACAATAAGATAGTCAAATTTATAACTTAAAATCATTATGTACAGTTTTCTTCATTATTCATATATGTGGATATATATTGAGATAGTTCATTCAGTTATTCTTTTCTTTGTTACCTTTATTGCCTAGTTTATTTTCTGTTCTTTTCTTGAAGCTTTAATGCAAAGGTTCAAGTAGTATTCATTCCTGTGAGTCTTAAGGGGTCATTTTGGCATGTTTTTCATGAACTAGAGCAATTTGAGACAAACAATATTGCAACACATGATTTATAATTCCACATTAAGAATGCAATTTACATATCACGTGCAGGGCAATTTTGTTTTATACGATGTAGAAGGGAAATCTGCAGAACATGTAACTAAGAGCCTCTCTACAAACACAACCTAAACAAAGTGACTGAATTTCCTATTGGTTGATAATAGTAATTCATCACTTCACTTTTTAGTGTGTCAAATTTTCCTGTTGCAAAACGAGATAACAAGAGGACTTAGGTAACTCTCAGACTTCACCTGATGAGTGTACGGTCTTTTCTGCAGTTACGATTTTCCAGTAACTCCTAATTGATTTCTGTCATTGGTATAAGAACATGCCAGCAAATGTATAGCACTCTAGACAACTTTACATCTGAAAGTTGTATTTGTAAGTCTGCAGTGTCGTGTCTGTGTTGGGTTTTCAGTGGATGATGAGCACACATGTGGGAGGAAACTAAGCTGCATAAAGCATCACCCAAAGGATTAGAGGGGAAATATTCTAAGCTGACACCGGTTTGGCAGAACATGTGCTCCCAAAATCCAAAATGAAATTCTCATAATTAACAAATATCTTAATTCAGGGGCATCAGTTGCAATTTTGTGTCAGAGAGATAAATAGTATGGTATAGTTCTACATTGAGAAGCACTAAATGCGGGCATCAAAATAAAACTATTACAGTTGCATTTGTGTCACAAGGCAGTTCTAGCTACTGCTGGATCCACACAAGTATTTACTTTCATGAGACCTGGCTGTTCAGCTGCTGTGTCAGTGCTGTGTTTCTCATTTCTTCCCCGGGTCCTGCTGCAGCACACCCTCATCAATCAGAGCTCTCTGGGCATGTCTCTCTTTAAAAAATCTAAACTAGTCTCACCAAATAGTCAGGCAACATGAAACAAACAGGAGCAAATGAAGAAAAGAATGATGCCACAAAAATATAGCACCCACCACATCCAGATTCCTTTGGCTAGATTTTAGGTCAAATAATGCAAATTAGGAAACAGTGATATCTTTGTGTATGTTATGCTATATTATTGCGGATATATTTTAGCTGCCTTAATGATCAAGTCTTTCATTATCATTAAGAAGGGTGAAACTATTGATGGAATCTATGTATTATGGGTCCACTCACCAGCATATCCTCATCAGGACATATTAGTATGAATAATATCAAGAAGTAAATATTTCACAAAATGTTTTCCAAAAATATCTCTACTTTATATTATACAGAAAATATTCCACTATTTCATTTTTAATTAACTAAATGAATCTCACTTTATGGAAGAAACAAAATTTCACCTTGTTGTTGACTGTAATTTGATACTAATTTACCACAACAGTATACTTCTCCATAAAGAAAATATTATTTTAACTTTTTACACATAATTTCTTTGGAAAGTAGATTAGTTGAAAGACATGCCAAATTTTAAGTTTTCAAAATGTATTCATTGAATTTTTAACAGTTGGTGAATTCCTAACAGTTCATTCTCCATAATGTTTATGCCAATTTAGAGTCCCACATTATGCCCATTCTTTTAATTCTGATTATTATTAATCATTTTTTCCACTTATACTTTTGACTTTTTCAAATGCAAACTGTCTTATTACTTTTACATTTATTTAGCATTTTTTGCTTTTAATGAGATTGAATTTTTTGCTTTTTTCTTTTATTTTTAGTTCACATGTAACGTGTACATATTTATGACATAGTGGTATTTTGATACATGTATAAAATTAGTAAATGTTTAATTTTCAAATCAGAGAAATTAGTACATCAATCACCTCAAACATTGATTATTACATTGTGTTGGAAACATTCAAAATCCTCTCTCCTAGCTATTTGAAAACAAATAATAAAATATGTCAACCATCATCACCCTGCAGTGCTATGGAAGAGGATAACACATTCATCCAATCTAGCTTTAACTTTGCATCCAGTAACCCACCTCTCCCCATGCTTCCCTCCCTGTTATGCTTCCCAGCTTCTAATCACAATTGTACTCCCTACTTCTATGGGCTAATTTTTTTTTTTTTAGCTCCCATGTATGAGTGAGAACATGCAGTATTTGTGTTCTATGCCTGGCTTACTTTACTTAAGGCCCTCTAGGCTCATCCACGTTGCTGTGAATGACATGGCACAATGTGGATTTCATTCTTTTATGGCTAAATAATATTCCATTGTGTATATGTACCACATTTTCTTTATCCATTCATCTGTTGATATACATATAGGTTGATTTCACATCATGGCTATTGCAAATACTGATGTAGTAAACATGGAGTGTAGATGGCTCCTCAATGTACTGACTTCCTTTTTTTGGATAAACAGTAGCAGATTATAGACTCGATCATATGATAGTTCTGTTTTCATTTTTTTAGGAATCTTTATACTCTTTTTTCATAATGGCTGTACTAATTTACATTCCCACTGACGGTGTATAAGAGTTCCCTTTTCTTCACAACCTCACCAATGTTTTTTGTTTTTTGTTTTTTCGTCTTATTGATCATAGCCATTCTAACTGAGAAATATGTTATCTCATTATGGTTTTGATTTGCATTTCCTTGACGATTAGTGATGCTGAGCTTTTTAAATACACTTTTGTGGTATATACGTTTGTATATGTTTTTTGGAGTAACGTCTGTTTAGATACTTTGCCTATCTTTTAGTTGGAACATTTCTTATTTGCGAATGGTCAGGTCTTCTGGTCATGTTCACATATGTCTGGGGAGATTTTTATCTTTTCTGATTAAACTTTAAGAAATTTTTGAAAATGTTTTCAAGATTTTAAGTTTATGTCTGCTTCTAATCTTCCTTTTATTATTTCTAATGATGTCTTTTATTTTTAGTATTCTATTGAGTATTTTGAGCCACAGAAATGTGTGCACTTAAAGATTTCATGCAGTGAAATCTTACATATAGTGTGGGGCTTTTGATATTGCTATTATTTGTTTTGTTTTGCATTTGGTGCCATTTTTGCAAAGTTCAACTACATGAAGAATATATTATTATCATTTTCATGTTACTATTGACTTCTATGTTTATCTGCCAGATTATATCTGTTTATAAAATATTCCAGAGGTGTTAACATTTAGCAACACAAGATTTCTTATTCTTTTCATTCTTTGGGGTTCAAGTTACCTGTCATTTCTCCTCTATCTCAATACTCTTATGTCAATGATAAAGACACTAATTGGCTTCTCCTGGAATATACACCCATACATATGACAAGCTATAGTCGCCAAGGGGGTTGATTTCAATGATTCAACTATATAGGGACTTGGGGCCATCCCTGTACTAAGAAAAGAAGGTTCTTTTATTTGCACAGACAGCATATAGTACAGTGAACCAGCAAAGGATGGTGTCCTAATAAACAAAAGCAGAAGCAAAAATATTTTTAACAATACCTGGTAGAACGAAAGTTCATGTTAACTACATCTAGTCACACTTTCCATTCCTGTTGCTACTACCGTAGTTTAGTCCTTTATGATTTTTTTACTTGAGTTGGTTGGGCAGCTTTCAAAATGAGACTACTGCCTTTTGACCTTTCTCATCTGATTTATATTAACACACTAGGGCCCGTATGACATTCCTAAAAACACAAATCTAATAATGTTGTATACATGGCTGAAAATATTTAAGGTACTTCCATTGTTTTTAGGAAAATGTGAATTTCTTTACTGGAAACAGAGGCCAGTTTTGAATTCAGTTCAATTTATCTCTTCTCTCTCTTCTGTTATGTCTCAATATCAAAGTACACCAAAATTCCTGGAATTATTAGAGTAGGACCAGATGCCTCCCACTAACTAGTATATGAAAAATGACTGTCCATAGAAAAGGACTTTAAATGCAGTTTATTTTTCCTGCCACAGTATCCTCAATTAACCTTAATAATAACATTTATCACGATCTACTATGTTGGCTTGTTTATATTCCTCTTCAGAATTTAAGTTCCTTCAGGGCAATGACTGTAATATTCATCTTTGTGATGAGTGCCAAGTGGTTGTCGTAGAGTAAAGACTCAGAACACGCCAGTTTAGGGAGCACATGTGTGAAAGCATGCACAAGGATACCCATGACTGGGGAGAACATCTGTTCAAGGTATCAAGTCTCCATGAGGTCCCTTCCTCGAAGCCCCACTTCAGTCTCTCCTCCCTATTTGTCCTCACCACTACAAAGAACCATTTGCCTGATACATGAAATTAGAGAGGAAACTAAACAATCTAGCATATCCTTTTCTCAAAACTCCTTTCCCTCTCAGTTCATGATCCAGATGCCTATCTAGAATGCACACTCTCACTTTCTCTCTACCATAGAGCTGGAATTTATCTGCCTCTTTAAAGGAGATACCAGCTAATATCCCAGGAGGGTATAAAGTGAAGTAACCTTGGAATCAAACATCTTGTTCCCCACTTTGACCAATTAGGCTGTTTTCTTTTTCCACTCATCTGATTCATGTGCTTGTTTTTTCAATTTTTAATGAACTCAATATGGAAAAACGGGGATTATTTTGTTAGACCCCTGAACCCAAACACTTATGTCCAAATTTTCTCTGATTTTAACAAGATTTTATGAAAATTCTAAACTAACTTTCATTCAAATATAAGGTTGTCTAGGATGGCATACATTTGCAGGAATATTTTTATTCCATGCCTTTCTTAATCGTTTATTTTAGACACTCTTGAGAGTATTTCTTTTTGTGGATCTATATTTTGCCAATCTTACTACACGTGTTCTTTTTCTTTATCCTTTATGTTCACATTCGACTGGACAGTGACCTGGCTAAAAGACAGTCATCTCTCTGTTTAGAAGGGCACTTGTCCTCTGGTCAAGTCAAGAATAAGCAAAAAGAATGATGACTTATGTACAAGGAGACACTATTTGGAGTTTTGCTAGGTAAATGTTAACTGATTGCTATGAGGATGGATAATGAGTGTCTTACTAGAGAGTGATGTGATTAATGTCTGTAAGGATTCTAAACAACCAAATATATTAATGATTCAAGCTCATACTCCACTTTCTATTTTGAATGCTACCATTTCCATAAGTTATTGTTGTGTGTATACATAAACTTAAAAACATATTTACATTTTGCAGATAAATTTTCTCTTAGAGTGCAAGTGCAATATGGAAGAAAAAAATTGAGACGAGGCCAAATGACCAAATCCCTCAATTATGGAACAGTTCTTTGGTCAGACAATCGATGAAAATAAAAAGGAAAACTTGCTTTTAGGAGACATTGTGAAAGTGTCACACTCAATGTTGAGAGGGGCTCAGAATAAAAGTAGATGTGGGAGTTGAAACTTACGAAGTAATAGCAAAGCTCTCATCTCATTGTACATCGGGAAAACACTCATACAAACCTTGAGTGGGATGACAAAATCACCAGCATATTGAAAAAAAAAAATCCGAAGATGGAATGTGTCATTCAGAAACACTGCTGGCCAGAATCAACAGAAGCAGAGAAAAACAACTATGGCAGGATGAATGCTTACAATGTCTGCTGAAGCACTGTGTAGGTACTCAGATGTCTAAGAGAGCCCACATGATCCACAAATCCTTGCTCCACACCCTTGTGTAACACCCCCTCCTTTTGCTAATCTCCCAGCTAATCTCCTAGGGGGGTATAGAAATGTGTTAAAGAAATAAACAAAGACCGACCAAATGAAAAAAACAATGACCGTTTATCCTGAGCTTGCGTAGCGAGAGAGTCAGCCAACATTACCTGCATTCTGGCAGGGATTCCAAGGCAGGCAGAGAAGTGGGAGAGCTTTCTACTGAAAAACAGGATGCCTTCAGGCTTGCCCTGATTGGAAGATACTGGTATGGAAAAGCTGCAGGCCAGCTACCTGGAAGTGGGTCATCCTATGGGACTTGTTAGGGGTGTACATTTGCCTTTCTCTGGTTGATCCTAAGTTAGAACATGGGCCAAAAATTAGAGAAACTGGGAGTTGTTGAAGTTCTGGTCATTTTGAGCCAATTGTTATAAAAATTATTGTTTAGCTTTCTGGATTGTCACTAGAGACAGCAAATTGGCTTCCCACACATCTGATTTATAACAGGCTGGCTTCCTGTTTTATTTTGTTTTCCGTTCACAAATAAAATTGTGTATATTTGTGGTGTCCAACAGGTTTTGACACAGGTATACATTGTGGAATGACTAAGAAAGCTCATTAGCCATATGCATTACCTCACAGACCCTTTTCCCCCTGCGGTGAGAAAGGGGGCTGTTTTCCTGGTTGCTGCATATTGTGAGCCAGAGTCTCTACTTTTATATATGAACTGGTCATGGTCTGTTTGCATAATCAGTCCCTCAGTTGGCTTTGCTTAGAGACTTTTTTTTTTTTTTACAAACAGAATAAAATTGGTGGAAGGTAGCAGATGTGATTAGGTTACCTATGATTGTGATTTCCATCTTGTTCACTAACTCTTGCTGGATGATGAACCAATTTTGTCAAGTTGGAGAGATCCATGTAGCAAGAATCTGTGGGTGGACTCTGGCCCAGAGCCAGTGAGGAGATAAGGTCCTCAGTCCATCAGTCCTTCAAGAATGAGTCCTATCAAAACTGGAAGAGATCTTGGAAAGGGATCCACTTTTCATTGAGCCTTATAAGAGACCCTCACCCTGGAGGATAATCTGATCGTAGCCTTTCGAGAGACTCTGAAGCAGACAACCTAGTTAAGCTATACCTAGAATCTAGAAAAATTATAAAACAGATGTGTATTGTTTTAAGCTGCTAATTTTGGGGAAATTGGATACATAGTAACAGGTAATCAATAATAACATTGTAACAGGTAAACAATATGAAGCCTAGAAGCATAAAACTTTTGTTTGAGATTCAGGTCCCAACTCAAAATTGTCCCTATTACAAAGTATTAAAGATAAGTGCATGTTTATGTGTGAGTGTGTGTGTGTGTGTGTGTGTCTGGAGTAATAATGGACTTTGTATATGTCAGCCCAACAAAAAAAAAAACAACTAGCTCCTCTTCTTCTCGCCACATTCTCATCTGGTGACTTTCCAATTCAAAGGTGTATCAATCCAAGAGGAGAAAATGTGCAAATCATAACAGCAATGAGCTTTCCTAGTCATCCTAGTCAGACATTTCTTACAATAAATCAATAAAGAAGTTCTTGCTTTTGACAATTTTTTAAAATTCTTTTGCCAAAATATTGAATGAATGAATTGTTTTTAAAGACTTCCTTTTCATGCAACAGTCGCTTTTGACTTTGTAGCAGATTGTCACTCTGTTATCAACCTTAGTGGGCATATTTTTTAATTAACTTATAATTATCCTCTGGGCTCAGTCATCTGTAGGATCTGAGAAAGGTAAGTTTCCGGGGCTTTAAAGCAAAGGGCCATGACATAGAAACCTTGGTTTAATCAAGCTGATTTGAAAGCTGGTGACCCCATGTGTTTTTTTCCCTCTGTTCCTTGATAGTTGATAAATGCCCAGAACTTTACAGTGGGAGAGGAGGAACAAATAGAAAAACATGCTAAATATTACATGCTAAATTTTACAGCTCAAATCTTGAGAAGCCACATAATTTTTTTGAGTTTCTCAAGATGTTTCTAGAGTATTTTTGTCCTATCAGGCAGAAATAATGTTTTAAAAGAGAATATAGCAAAAAAAAAAAAAAAAAAAAAGCATAACAAATACAAAAGCAATTCCATTCTGAGAAGATTTAAAGATACAATGCAGTTTTTTTTTGACTAGGGTGAGTTCAGGAATTAGACTGAGCACCTGAAGAAGGTTGTGTGCTGATGAAAGTTGTTTATAGAGTTTTAAATATACAAAGCAATGTGATGGGCATTGTTCAGGCGTTAATTCCATCTGACAGTGGAACTGGCATATTGATGTTAATGTTTGCATGAGTAACAATATGATCCTGAGACAGGATCTTAGAAAGAGAAATAAATAATCAGGAACCAACATCTAAAAGGGAAATATCAGTTAATGAAGAACAATGATCCCCAAGAGATAGGGAATCAACGAGGTGAGCCTTGCAATTGCCACAGATTACAGCCTGGAGAAACTATCCAGGCTTCCTGTGCAGCATTGAGGGGAACCCAGGCACAGCCTGGCATTTTCCCTGATTTTACCAGATGGAACAGGGAGTCCAGGGAGGCCTAGATGACTTCACAGGGCAAAGTAGAGAGAGCACTCAGTAAATCAGCAGTGTCTGTGTTGGGTTTTCAGTTGAGTACTGATCAGCACATGCGTGGGAAGAAACTGTCTGAGCTGGGCTAAGCATCTCCTAAAGGATTAGAGAGAAAAGTACTCTCAACTCACACCAGGTTTGGCAGAGCATAGGTTTGCAAAATCCAAAATGAAATTCTCATAATTCACAAGCCTCTTAATTCACTGGCATCAGTTGCAATTCTGTGTTAATCTGCATCCACTCAAGAGATAGACACCACTAAAAGATTTAAGCAGGGGAAGTTTAACACATAAATTTATTATTTATTCTGGTAAAAGGATGACTATAAGGCATATGAAAACTCTACATGATACCATATGGGTGGAGGGAGAAGACACTAAAAAGGGAGAATTTTGGAAGTGGGTTCACTTCCCAAGAATGGAGTTCAGACCTCTTTGCAGAAATGGTTGCAGCCCATTGGCTGCCAGAGAAATTTGCAGGTTTGGTAAGGCTAGAGCCAGTCAGAATTCCATGGTCAAGAAGCAAGTAACCTCCAGAGCACAGGAAGGAGGCAGGTGACTTGCCATGGGTGGCTGGTGAAAGGATGCTTAGAAAAACAATCAACACTCTGGCAGCCAAACTCAAAAGCCTACCAAGGGAGATGACAGAATTGCCCATAACTTATTTCAACTCAGGTTTCAGGACTCAGAAAGGTGACATCAATGAAATAGATATAGATATAGATATAGATATAGATATAGATATAGATATAGATATAGATATAGATCAAGATATAGAACACACATAGGAGAATAAGAAACATTTATTAAAAAAAAAAGTTATACTATTATATCTCACAACATAAAGCAACTATTCTCATCCAGGGGTGATTTTGCTCCCCACCCTCTTTTTTCCACTCCTGTCCAAAATGGCAACAGTATTAGCCATTGAGAAGCCTTGATAATAGATGAAGTTGATACATTTCTTGGATAATGCAAGTTGCCAAAATAATTCAAAAAAATTAATCTGAATTAAACTCTTAGAATTTATGGTATGTGAATTATATCTCAACATAGCTGACAAAAAGCATTGTGTGAAATCTTTAAAACTTTACCTGAAATAAGCAAGTAGGAGAAGTTTTTCAGTCACAAGATCAATACACAAAATCAATGCATTTCACTGTGTTCACAACAAACATACTTGGAAATTAAAGATAAAATCACATATAATAGCACAAAATGTAAAATACAGATGAATCTGGAGAAAGATGCACAGGTCTAAACACAGAAATACATGGTATTGATGAAGAAACACTAAACAAAGTCTAAATAAAAGAAAGATGTAATGAGTTTACTTATTGCAAGACTCTATTTTGTTAGGATATCAATTCAAGTATGGATTTATTGTAATCTTTTTTTTAATTTTATTTTTTATTGCATTTTAGGTTTTGGGGTACATGTGAAGAAGATGCAAGATTGTTGCATAGGTACACACATGGCAGTGTGATTTGCTGCCTTCCTCCCCATCACCTATATCTGGCATTTCTCCCCATGCTATCTCTCCCCAACTCCCCACCCTCCGCTGTCCCTCCCCTATTTCCCCCTGACAGACCCCAGTGTGTAATGCCTTAAACTTTGTTCATTTTCAAAGGTGCTTTGACTGCTAGAACCTTTACATTCCAATGTAATATTTAGAATCGCTTTGTCAATTTCTCCAAAACCAGTCCTGCAAACACTTTGTTAAGATTCTGTATTTTCTCCACCATAGCCTGTATTCAATTCTGAGTCAAATATATTAGTGGGTCAGAATAGAAAATACAGAATTGTACTCACTTATACATGTTCAATTGATTTTTAATGGATGTGCAAAGGCAATTTAGTCGATAGAAATATCTTTCAACAAGTGGTGATGGAACAATTGTATGTCCACATGCAAAAACAATGAAGTGTAATTTATACCACACACTATATACAAAATAAGCTAAAAGCAGATCACAGACATTAATGTAAATGTACACATTTCAGTTAGATAGGATGAATAAGTTCAGGCGATTCATTATACAACATGGTGACTACAGTTAATAATACGTGATATTCTCAGAAATGCTAAGACAGTGGATGTAAAGTATTCTCAACACAAAATTGATAACCATGTGAGGTGATACATATGTTAATTAGCTAGATTTAGTAATTTCACAATGTATATATACATTAAAATATGTTGTAAACGGTAAATACCATTTTGTCAATATAAAATAATAAATAAATAAAACTTGTAAAAAAAGAAAATAATAAAATTCCAGTGATCTTGGATTAAGCAAAGGTTTCTTAAACATGACAACAAAAGTATGATCAGCTGAAAAAAAAGAACTTTTATTGCATTTAAATTAAGAACTTGTGCTCTTCTAAAGATGCTGTTAAGAAAATGAATAGAGTTTTAAACAGTTTTATTAAGATATAATTTGCACACAATAAAATTCAGCAAATTAAATCATACAGTTCATTGGTCCTTACTATATTCAGAGTTGTACAACCATGATCACAGTAGAAGATGCTATTAGAGAATTATAAGAGACCAACATTCAAAATATACGAAAATCTCTCAAAACTTAATAATAAGAAAACAAATAATAAAACAATAAAAAGTGGGCAAAAGTTTAAATATATTTTCCATGAGAGAAGACATATTGGTGACAAAAAGTGCGTAAGATTTCTGAAGTAGATAATAAAAGGCATTGATTGATTGTGTAATCAAAAATTGTGCTTAATAAAAATTAAAGTCTTTTTCTTTTCAAAGGATACTTTTAAACAATGAAAAGGCCATCCACAGACAGAATGAAATGTATTTCTGACAAAGTATGTGAATCTAAACTGCATAAAGCACACTCACAAATCAATAACATGCATACAAATAACCCAGTTAAGGACGGCAAAGTATTTAACAGACATCTCAGCTACAAAGATATGTAGATGGTGAATAAGTTTATCAGTTGATACTCATTTCATTATTCATTAGAAATATAAATTAAAACCACTTGGAAAACAGGTAGTTGATTAATTATTACATATATATATATAGTAAATATCTGTATATATACACATTACATGTGCCCCAGCCATTCCAATCCTGGATGTTTACCCAAGAGACATTAATGCATACGTCCTTGTGAAACATGTATGTGGATATTCAAAGCAGCTTCATTTGTAATAATCAAAAACTTAATGCAACCCAAATGTCCATCAGGAGGGAAATGGATAAACAATTATTGGTATATGAAAATATTTAAATACTTCTCGGTAATAAAAAGTAACAAACTATGGATAAATACAACAGCAAGTATGAATCTCAATTATACTGCGCACAGATGCTATACCCAAAAGGTAGATATTCTATAAGAATAAATTATGTAAAATACTAGAAAATGCAAACTGCAGATCAGTGATTTTTTTTTCTTTTCTTTTTCTTTTTTTTTTTGAGATCGAGTCTCCCTCTGTAGTCCAGGCTGGAGTGCAGTGGCGCAACCTCAGCTCACTGCAACCTCCGCTTCCCCTGTTCAAGAGATTCTCCTGCCTCAGCCTCATGAGTAACTGAGACTACAGGCACGTGCCACCACACCCGACTAATTTTTTGTATTTTAAATAGAGACGGGATTTCACCGTGTTAGCCAGGATGGTCTCGATCTCCTGACTTCATGATCAGCTCCCCTCAGGCTCCCAAGTGCTGGGATTACAGGCATGAGCCACGGCGCCCGGTCAAAGAAATACTTTTAACAAATTAAATTTAGCAGAGCTTACTTGAGCAAAGAATAATAAATTGTGTAGCTCTCAGAACCAAGAGAGGTTCAGATCTCCCCACCTAGCAATGTGGACAGGTCATATTTACAGACAGAAATAAAAAGCGATGTCCAATGCCCAGAACAACTTAACTGGTCACAGCTCTGCATCTGCCTTATGTGGACATGGTCTGAACAGTTGGCAGCCTGTGATTGGCTGAGACTCAGCTATTTGTTACAAGAATATACTCTTAAATTAGATTGCAGTTTGCTATTTAGGAATTCAAAGTAAAGAGGCAGCTTTAGGACAAATTTAACTTAACACAAAGGAAAGCTGGCCTGGGAGAATGACAGAAAATGATTACAAGGGTCAACATGTTCGTCACCTTAGATTTGGTGAGTGTCAACAGCAGTATTCATGTGTCAACACTTACCAAATTGTACAGTGGAACATATGCCAGTTATACCTCAATAAACCTTTTTATGTAAAGACAAGTAGAAACTTGGTGTTGTTATTTGCGATAAAGAAACTAAGGAATCTTAAGTTTGACGCAATAATGTGGGTGAATTTTACATACTATTAAGTTTCCATTTCTATGATGTTCAAAAACAGGCAATACTAACATATAGTGAAACAAATCCCAGTAATGTTTACCAGTAATGGAATGATTGAGAGGGTATTGATCAGAAAAGTTACTGTAATTTTGGGAATTTTGAAATATTTTCATCATTGGAGTTGTGGTGCCATGGTATATAAATAAGTAAAATGTATTGAATTTTACAGTTAAGATCTGCACCTTATACTTTATGTAATGTATCTCAATAAAAAAGAAAAAATCATTACCTGTATTTCCTTGTTCCTTATTACAATTTGATCTCATATCTTTTTGACCAAATAATTACTGTACAAGAATAGATATTTTAATATACTGCTATTAGATCTTTTCAAATGTTTAATGTTTTGCACATTTCGCAAAATTTGAAAATATACTAAATATTTTCAAAATAGAGAGTATAATATTAATTACAGCTGGCTAGAGAAAGATAAATCAAGAGAGTAAAGATTTTTCTCAATGTAGTTCTTGGTCTCATATTCTGAAAATTATAATTCCTTGTAAATTTTTTTGGAGCGTGTGTTTTATTTCCAAAACCTTCAAGTACAGTATATAATTTATGTATTACTAGAATATTCTGTAGTAAAAATAGTTGGAAATTCTGTAGAACATTTGGTGAAGCTGTTTATGGACATAAGCTTTCAGTGAAATAACGTATCGAAAAAAGCGTCTATAGTTAAACTTGATATATTAAGCAGCCTGCACAGAGAGCAAAACCAAAACACTTTCTTTATTTCAGTGAGGCTTTGTTTGGCACCAGACTTTGTGCTTTTTCCCCCTTTTATTTAAGGTCGGAGAGGTCACGTGTATTGTTACTTTTATTTTTTAACATTTGACTTCCATTTTTGTCTTACTCTTTCTCTTCCTCTTTTTGCTGCATTTGGGCAGATTTTCTGTTGAAGAGTTTAAATAGAGTTGTAGAGGAATAGCAGGAAAAACGGCTGAGATCTCATCACTTGTCAGATAAATCCCAGGGTGCCTCTGCTATATACCAAGATATTGATTGATTTCTTTACTCCTAGAAGTCTGTGACATTATTGCACCACTTAAGCCCCAAAATGAAAAGCCTTTGCCTTGAAGGAGCACTGCTGTTTCAGTTACATTTAGTAGTACCCATGACTGAATATTACTTTGAAGTTTGAAATATCATGCAACAAATAGCATCCCAAAGGAAAATATTGTACAACAAGCTTATGTGTAAAATATAATGTGTATATATCAATTATTTAATACTCTAAACAAGCAATTTACCTTTTCCTTATTTCTACGTCTTTATTCTATATATTTTTATGACATTGGATTAACTAATGTTCCCACTAAACAAAAGGGAACAACATTATATTCCACTCAATACTAATATTCTCTTTGAAATTAATTTATTCTTAGTATATTTTATTAAACTAGTTCTAACAAATGATCCTAATTTACTGTGTTTACTTCTATAATGACTGGGCAAGGTGGCTCATGCTTGTAATCCCAGCACTTTGAGAGGCTGAGGCAGATGAATGAATTGAGGTCAGGAGTTTGAGACCAGCCTGGACAATATGGTGAAACACCAACTCTACTAAAAACACAAAATTAGCAAGGCAAAGTGGTGGGCACCTGTAATCCCAGCTACTAGGGAAGCTGAGTTGGGAGAATAGCTAGAACCCAGGAGGCAGAGGTTGCAGTGAACCAAGATCATGCCATTGCACTCCAGCCTGGGTGATAGTGAAACTGTCTCAAAATAAATGAATGAAAGAATGAATGAATAAGTAAATAAAAATAATATACTCTTTACTGTTTCAAAATAAATCAATATCATATATGTAGTTTAAAAGAAAATTGAAAGAAATTATCTAACCTTGTATTAAGTTTTTACTTAAACACATGGTGAAAGCAATTTGTTCAAGTGACTTTACACAGAGTATGTTTAATGTAATTCCCTGTGGAATTCTAAGTATATTCACACACTCACACACACACAAAATTGAAGCTTTATCAAAATGTAATTTATCAAACAACAAAATTTAATTGGTACGTGATTTATCAAAATATAATTGGTACATGAAAACCTGCACATAGTTAATGCCTGCAATTGGATGAGTTTGAATGCATGCATACATACCTTACCACTGCCACAATAAAGATAATAAACAGAACCATTACCTCTGAAGGCTTTTTGGCTTTCCTTTGTTTATTTGTTTATTGTTTGTTTTTGGTAAGAACACTTAAAATGATAGTTGCCTTCTTATTTTTTAAATTTTTTTAAGCACATAAAAATCTTATTTTTAACAATGGGCACTATGTTGTACAGAAGATCTCTGGAACTTACTTATGTAATATAACTGTAACTGTATACTCACTGAAGAAAAACTCCCTGTATTCTTTATCCACATCCTCTGGTGACCATCATTCTAGTGTGGCTTCTGGACAGGTGAGTATTTCGGAGTCCTCATATAACAGGAACCATGTGGCTTGTGTCCTTCTGGGACTCATTCGTTTAACTTAGCAAAATGTTTTTCAGGCTTATAAATGTTGTTAAAATGGTAAGATTTCATTATATTTAAATGCTAAATAATAATCCATTATATGTGTATATAACACTGTTTTTTAATACACTCATATGTTTATGGATATTTAGTTATCTCTCTGTCTTTGCTTTTGTAAATAATGCCACCATGAGCAGTTGCAGTATAGATACTCTTCAAGATTCTGAGTTCAATTCTTTTAAATATATACTAAAATGTGGGATTGCTGGATCATAAGGTAATTACATTTCTAAATTTTTGAGAAACATTTGTGGTGTTTTCCACAGTAGCTGCACTATTTTACATTTCCACCAACAGTATACAGAGGTTCCAATTTCTCCACAACCTTGCCAGTACTTGCTATATTTCTCTTAAAGTAATAGCCATCATAACAGAATGTTAGGTATGAGGTGACATATCATCATTTTGATTTGCATTTCCCTGATAGTTAGCAGTGTTGAGTATCTTTTGACATACTGTTGGAATTTCTAACATATATAAGGAATTCCTAAACTTAATTTAAACAAAATGACCCAATTTAAAAATAAGCAAACAACTCACATACAATTCTTAAACTTTCAAATGTATTCAATAGATTTGTTACTCTGAAATTATTATATACATTTTAAAAAGTAAATAATTACAGTGTTAATAGTAACCTCTAGATTTTCTATATAAAAATAAAAGACATGAAATCAAGGAAGTTGAAACAAAAACCTCTGGTCTTAAATTAGAAATTTCAAATTGAATTTGTGAACTCATAGAATATATATTTTCTAATCCTGTTTACTAAATGCATTTAAAAGTGAATGTAACCAATCGAATGGGCATCACTAGTGATCAGATTATTATTCCCAACTTATATTCCATGTAAGTCTGTTTCCAGTTCTCATATAGGATATTTAGAAAAACCACTGGGAATGTATTCTTATTTACTATGAAATATGTTTTTATTTAAAATCTTTGAATTTCAGTTTCAAGTTGTTTCACAGATCATCCAGAAATACACTTAATGAGTGTTCTCACCAAAACTGATTACACGGTATTATCTTCTGCTGAAGTATCTCTGGTGTTTGATAACATAATTTCTCTTGGGGAGGCACATAATCTTGGAACATCTGAAAGATCAAAATATCAAGGAAGGAAACATAGATTAATAAGTCATCTTAAAAGCACACAAGACCCCACCTAGAGGGACTCCCACAGTTCTATGCTGGCAAATTTGAGCCTCAAAAAAATGAAGTGAAATGAGTCCAATCATATTAGATACATGTTTTTCTAAAGATTATAATGACTTCGTAGTGATAAAGTCATGGTATATCAATGGTCACATTTTTTGCTCTTAAATATCAATTATTTTTTGTTTTTCATTTTAGCATTGGCCATTTATGTCAACTTTTTAGAGTTTTAAGGTATGTCCATTCAAAAATACATTCATGTATTCCTTAGTTTTATAAATTTTAATGTAATTATTTACTATACATTCTTTTATTTTTTGTTTTCTTATTTTTCATTGATCATCATAATATATCTTCCATATATATACACATATATATCAATTTCTCTAGAGTCCTTTACATATTTTTCTTTATCTTAACTTTATTTATTATACTTTAAGTTCTGGGTACATGTGCAGATCGTGCAGGTTTGTTACATTGATGGGCATATGTGTATCAATGATAGACTGGATAAAGAATATGTGGTACATATACACCATGAAATACTATGCAGCCATAAAAAAGGATGAGTTCATGTTCTTTGCAGGGACATGGATGAAACTGAAAACTATCATTCTCAGAAAACTGACATATTTTTCTTTACTTCAAACATTTTCTTTTATTTTGCTCTTTTCAACCCCATTTTCTCTTACTGCAGTATTTATGCTTTGTTCATTTAAGTTTCATCATAAAATACTGATTCTTTAAAAATACCTTATTTTTCTCTGGGCATTTTCAGCTAATTTTTTTTTTATCTTTATATATCTATGTAGCCTTCAATGTATGTCATTCCTTATATTTTAAATTACTAAAGCTATTATTTTCACATATACATAGACTTAGAGATATAAGTAGAACTTTATATAACATAATTAAACATAGCATTTATTTTAGAAAACTTATTGAAACATTAAAAATACATTTGAAGTTATAGTAAGCCCAACCCCAACTTCTGCCACCAGCTAGGATTTAAAGCCTCTAAGTAGTACCAATTCAATTGTCATCAAAGAATTCTAAAGCAAATGCCAATATGAATCATAACACAGAAAAGGGAATCTGCCTAAGAAACGGTGATATTAGCTGATGTAATTAATTTTAAAGATCATATCTCTTTGTGACCCTTAGGATGAAGTGCCATAATAACATGATAAGAAAGAGAAATGAAGATTTTTGTTTTAAATCTACTCTGAGAGAAATATATGAATTGATCTCTTTGGGGGAAATAAAGAGAAATAGTCCAAAAACTGAGATCAGAAAATTCCTCCACTAAAAAGATATCTTCCATGAGCCTTAACATCATGAGCACGTCAGAGTAGGAAGCTCCAAGAATTTGTTCATTCATTAAAGCAAACATTAAGGTGATGAAAATGGACAGAGTCAACTTTTTGGAAATCTCGAATTAAATTGAATACTGACACCCATGAGGGGAATGCTTAATGAGGAAGTGAGCTGCTAAACTTTGGTTAGAAAGTTTTTGTTTACAGTCTACTATCCCTCAAATTCCAGTTCAGCAGGGCCTGTGGAAATAGCAGCCCTAGTTCCTAGTGCAGTTTTCTGGTGCCAGGGGAGCAATACATACCTCATTCTCAGAAAAAGAAAAAAAAAGAAAGAAAGAAAAAGAAAAGGTCTGTTTAAATGATTCTCAAAAAAATTAAAGCTAACCAAATTCAACAAAGTTACATAATACAAGATCAACACATAAAAATTTATTTTGTTTGACATACTAGCAATGAACAATCTGAAAACAATAGCATTAAAAGGAATAAAACCAAGAAGGTTAAGGACTGGCACACTTAAAGCTAAGAAAAGAAAAAAAATTCTAAAATAAATTAAAGAAGACCTAAAGAAATGAAAAGACATCCTGAATTTACTAATTGGAAGACTTAATAGTGTTAAAGTGACAATACTACTCAAAGTGATTTACAGATTTAATGCGATCCTTATCAAATTTCTAAAGCCCTTTTTATTTATTTTTAAAACTGGAAATGCTGATTGCCAAATTTATCTGGAACTGCAATGGGCACTGAACAACAAAAATATTATTGAAAAAGAAGAACAACTTGGAGGAATCACACTTCCTGATTTTGAAACGTACTGCAAAGATAAATTAATCAGACCAGTGTTGTACTGACATAAGAATAGACCTATAGATCAACAGTATACAATTGAGAGTATAAAAATAAATTCTTACATCTACGACCAATTGATTTTTACAAGGTCCCAAATCAATGGACATATTTATATTTTCATTTAATATTATATATATTGTTATATGTAAAACATATATAACAACATGCATATTATATATGTTATATATATATAGTCTTTAAGTTGGGAATACATGATAAAAGATGACATTTCAAAACAACCATTTTTAATTTTTTGCTCAGCTCATGAGGCACCCACTTATTGAGCTTTTCTACTTTTCCAATTTGCTTCAAATACTGAACTACCACAGAATGGTCGACATTGAGTTCTTTGGAAACTTCTCTTATAGTTGTAAGAGGATTGCTTCGATGATTGCTCTCAATTCATCATTGTCAACTTCTGACAGCTGGCCACTATGCTTCTCATCTCCAAGGCTCTTGACTCCTTTGCAAAACTTTTTGAACCACCACCGCATGTATTCATTAGCAATTTCTGGGCCAAATGTGTTGTTGACGTTGCAAGTTGTCTCTGCTGCATTATGATCCGTTTTGAACCCTAATAAGAAAATTGCTCAGATTTGCTTTTTGTCTAACATCATTTCCACAATCTAAAATAAATAGAAGATAAACAGCAAGTAGTAAGAGATTAGCAGAAAAATAAAGTGAGAAATTTGCATTAAAATGATCTATAATATAACCACATTTAAGAATGTATTCTGATATCAAACAGCAAATTTCAACAACGCAAAAAATGCAAATTACATTTACACCAACCTAATAACATGAAATACACAGTGTATCAAATAGTACAACACTCAAATATTAAGCTAACAAAGTAAGCTGCTAAAACTATTAAATATAGATATAGATAGATTGTATATATTTTCATTTGTGGCAAAATATACATGACCTATAATTTGCCATTTTAATTGGTTTTAAATGTACAATTCAGTGGCATTAAGTATATTCACTTTGTTGTGCAACCATCCCCTCTGTCTACCTCTAGAACTTTTTGTATCATACAAAATGAAACTCTGTACCTATTCCACAACTCTTAATTCCACCATATTCCCATTCGCTGGCAGCTGCCATTTTACTGTCTGTCTCTATGAATTTGACTCATCTCATTACCTCATATAAGTGGAATCACGCAGCGTTTTCCTTTTGTTACTGGCTTATTTCACTTAGCATACTGTCTTCAAGATGCATCCATGTAGCAAGTGTCCGAATTCCCTCCCTTTTTAGGGCTAAATAATATCCATGTATTGATAATATTCAGGCACATATATTTATAGTATATCCATTCACATGCCAATGCACATGTGGTTCGATCCTACTTTTTAGCTATTGTGGATAATGCTGCTATGAACATGGATGTAAAAATACCCGTTCAAGTTCCTGCTTTCAATTATTTGGGGAAGATATATATTGTTATAATGTTTTTATTCACCTCTGATCAAAACTTGATAATTCCTAAAATATATGACTAAGCTTCAGAAAATGTAAATTGAGGGCATTTACTTTATTTGTGAATAACTCCCGCTACTTGGCAATTCTTCCAAAATAATGACATATTTTTATACATTTTCTTAATCTTTTAAATGAATTAGCTTATACTCATTCCAAGAACATTCTATCAATACTGGGCCCTCCTATAGTAAGACAATAACATATTCTTCTATTGATATTTTACAATTTAAAAGAGCTTTAAACTGCAATCGGGATATTCACATAAGCATGATGTGTTATGAATGTATTTTCCAATTACTCGAGAATCCCTCTTACTCCCTCTCTAAAATCCGCAAATATCTAAACCAGTTTCATAAATATTTTTTAAGACTTTAAGTGCATAAAATCAAATCTTCCTAATTTGCATTTTTGTGTAATTTTTAATACATTTTTCTCAATGGACATATTTATATTTTCATTTAATAGCAAATCACTTTATTTATTTTTCTTAAATGTAACTGAAATAAACTTTAAATGTAAAAATTTACTGATACTTTTATTCTCTTTATTTATAGGCTTACTACTTGAAACTTGTCAATTGTTATTTTACCAGTTTCTTTAATGTTACCAGTAAATATTAACCGCTTATGATTTCTCCTCAGACCTAATATCTTAAAAATAATGTTGTTAAATTGAAACTGAAACTTAAAACTAGTGTATCTAGTTTTTTTAAAAATCTACAAGCATAAATATTTTCAATCAAAGGCATTCTTATACTAATTGTATATTTTCCTTCCATTTTTTCATTTTACTATAATACAGGAAATTAGACAGTTATCTTTTTCTTTATATGCTGGGATATTTCAATTTGGAGATTGGAGGAAAAAATATTAAATAGTGATGCTCAAATTACATCTAGTCTATTACAATACATTTTGAATTTGCTACTTAAATAGGCTGACATGTGGCAAATGAAATTTAATGTTGACAAATGTAGAACAATGCAAATTAGCCTCGGATATAATAAGTTACAGATAAAAAATTATAGGTAATTGAAGTGATGCATGAAGACCTTGAAAAAGACCTTTAAGTATCTACAAACTTTCAGCAATCTCCTCAACTGAAAACAAACTCTGTGCTGAAGTCCAAACACCTCAAGGTATATACGAAGTAATGTTTAATTGTGTAACATGGTTCCAAATTGAAAAAAAGTTATATTATTTTTTGGCCAACTCATACATCTTCTAGTAAGAAAAGTAACTTTATCTCATTGAAATGGTTTTCAAAATATGTAAACATAAAGCAATTTCTGGTATTAACTCTATTAATATCTGAAGTGCAATTGTAAGGGAAAAACCTAAAACTGGTTTTTGATGTCCTCCATATAACTCCAATGCAGATCTCAACTATAGAGAGAGGAGATACCAGATAACACAATTTTTCATGATCCACAATTTCTGGGAAGCCATCTAAGATACCTTACCATTTTAGCCGGGTCAAAAACTAAACGTGTTTTCAGTTCAGTTCACTTTCATGAACCTGGCATGCACATTAATTAGAATCAGTTATGTCTTTTTTGGCTATAAAATACTTCAAGAAAAATATCCACCTTCCTGCCCCATCATAAAAGAGTGAAGCAGATATTGGAAAATCAAATGTTTTCTATTTTTGCCATGTTATTTCATGCTCACAGGCAAAGAATGCCCAAGGTAGAATATTTTCCTTCTTTCAATTGTCTCTAGCTTTTAAACTTGAAATCTTGGTCTGAAAACCTATTTACAAAATGTGTGCACCATGTTACACATAAATTAGAATTTCCTAATTTGTGATTGTTAATACTAAAATTTGTTCATCTATTTTTATGGGTAAGTGCACATATTTGCATGATCATATACTAAATGTATTTAATTATTTTTAGGCACATGCAATTAAAATGGTACACATAGACTTACAGGAGTTCACTTCTTTGCCACACGATTGAATGTCTACAAAAGAGAAGAGGCTAAACAGCAGAGATAAACAGTGTTCTGGTTACCTGAGCTATAAGCCATCCAGAAGAGTAGAAGTGAAGTTTAAATATGAAATTGGAAATGACTTTCAAAATAAATGTCGATGAGTGATGAGCATACAATATACTTAATAATTCAAAACAATTACAATTTTATATTTCAACATAATTTTATATTTCATTCTTGGAATTAAAAGAAGGGGAGTTGTTTATAATTCTTCATGAGTCATACATGTGCAAATATGTGTAAGTGTTTAGAAACTGTTATAACCTAAAAATAAAAATTTTAAAATAATATTATGATACAAATATCTTTGTAACTATAAATATTATTACAGTCAGTTATGAATTGCTCAGTATAACATTATAATTGAAATTTTAATCCTCTTTTATGCACATATTTACAGATGTGGATGCTGATGAATACAACATATTCATTAAATATCCCTGAGAAAGCCAATCCCACATTGTATTCAGAAAGCTTAGTTCAAAGAATGTGCTTTTTCCCTTTTTAAACATTCATTTAGTTGAATGTTATGTCCATTTACAGTAGAATAATTTTCTTCCCGACAGAGTTGAACAGAGTAGTGCTAATCTTTATTCATAAGGCCAATAAATTTGTTCAAGGAACACATCTGCTAAAGGGTAAAATGACTATGAGTAAGATGAATGGTGACTTTGTTTAGCTTTCTAGTGACAGCTATTATAAAAGGTTTAGGTTATTTATTTTTGGCTCACTGATAAAGCTTATGGTATGGCAGGTGAAACACTGGAAAAAAATGCTTTCAGAGTTGGCTTTCAGATATAATAATTATATCCCCAAGAGTAAAATGTTATACACACACATACACATACACAATTTCAGTTATACAAGGGAAATATTTTAAAATTTTTGTGAATCCACGTGTGATACTATGATTTCTTTTGGGAAAGCAGACCAACCATTCACAGTTTATATTGCTTTGTTTTATTAGTAATATACCTAGCAATTTTATTACCTTAGTTTTATGATATCTTATTTTGAAACGCATTATTCCATCTATTCAGCAAGAATAGCAAGATACTCTTTTACTTATATCAAGACAATTGAGACCTGAAAAGTTATGTAGCATTAAATAAAGAAAACATATTTGTAAGTGGATTATGGGAAGGTAGTGTTGTCTTTAGAGAAAAATAATTATTTACTCTTTGTAATACAGTTGGCCCTCCATATTCACAGATTCCACATAAAAGATTCAACTAATTATGGATAGAAAATGTAGTTAGGCTTATGACGGTGTCTGTACTGAACATGCAGAGATTATATTTTCTTGCTATTATTCCCTAAATAATGCAGTATACCAACTCTTTGCATTGCATTTCTATTGTATTACATATTATAGGTAATCTAGAGGTGATTTAAAGTATACATGAGGATGTATGTAAGTTATAGGCAAATAACATGCCATTTTATAAGAGGACTTGAGTATCTATCATCAGATTGTCTGCCGAGGGTCTTAGAAATAAATCCCCATGGATACTGAGAGACAATTGTATTTTGCATAATCATTTATTTTTGGTTCTAGAGTTAACTGCCTGTAAACTCCAAAATATTTTAGCTTACATCATAGAAAGGCATTATAAGTCTTTCTCCAATATGCAAATACATACCTCTATCTCCTCCTACATTTTTAAAACATTTATTCATAGTTAGAGAGAAAATATCTTTTTCTTGTTATTTTGCTTTGGCTTTAGAAATTGGTGGTCTGCAATTAGCTATTAATTTATGCCTAATAGTCTTAAGGATAGGCTTATGTAGAATTAAATATAAAGTCTAATTTTTCCTTATATATTAAATGTAAACACAAAACATATTTGAAAGTCAAATGTACTTAATGGATTATCAATTGTTAAATATTTTCTTTGTGACAGTAAATACTAAAGTATTCATTATTTTGGTCACAACATTCAAACTGTGAAAATAATACACACCAGTTAGTCAGTAGTTTCTTGACTGCTTTCAGTGAAATTCTTTGGATTACTCTTTCTCCACAAACTTAATGTGAATACTCTTTCTCTCTTTAGCTCACATTCTCTGTCTCAGTTTAAAGGATTACCATCTTCTGTATATGCCCACTTAAAATAAGAATACACCATCTTGAATCACAGTGAAGGAATATGACTCTAGTTTATGTTTAAATCTAATTTAGGCGTTCATTAGTTGTCGATGGAAAATCTAATCTAATCATTACATGGAACAAATTATTTCAGCTTTAGCTAAAATATTAAGTTGTTGAAAATCTTGTTACATCTTGATCGAGAAAAGTATGAGAAGGTTAAACAAATCTTTACATTATTTTATTCCTTTTTATGTACTTTTGTAAAAACACTTGGTAATTTTCAAATGGATATTTCTAGATTAGAGAAGGAGATTAAGAGAAAAAAGGAAAGAAGGAAAAGATGGGGGAAGGGAGTGGAGGTAAAGGAGAAAGGGAGAAGAAAGTGAGTAAGGAGGCAATTAAATGTGATTATCTGTTCAAGAACGTGGAAAATGAGAGATGGAGTATGCAACAGTGAACAATCTTGGGTTGTGTGTGATTTATAAAAAGCCTAAAATCTATGATTACTTTAAAAAGGATTTCATGAGTATGATACACCAAACAATTCATAGGTGATTTGTATACTGACACCTTAAAGGTAATGACTGAGAAATTTTTTCATTGAAATAAATGAGTCACACATGCACACACGCATGCACTTTCTCTCACACACACAAACACATGCACACACATGCATGCAGACACACATAAACACAGACCTTATGTAATTTAGGTAATAAACTTCTTTAGAATTTTCCATCCTAAAATGATAATGAGAGTAAAGAGAGAAAGAGAAATTTAACACTCTTGCACTTGTAGGAAATAGTTGTCTTCGTCAAAAATGCTACCCTCACCTTTCTTTTCTTTCTGTATGCTCCAAGAAGGTAACTCCAGGAATTTTTTATGTGTCTGTCTCCTCCCATCTGCAAATAATTATCAATTATTCACTTATCAACTATTGATTAAGTTTCTATCTATCCAGCCACAGGATATACAGCAGCCAATAAAACAAAGAAGCATCACTTTTACTTTTTAACATTCCCATGACAAGATAGACAATAAACAAATAATTTTAAAACTAAATCAGATGTTGCTAAGTGATACGCGGATAATCAAATATGAGGATGATAAGGAATTCCTAATTTGGCTTAAAATTTTAACCAATTGATGGAGAAGAATTCATTGAATAGGTCATATTTGGACAAAGGACAACTAATGAGAGGCAGAGAGAGTGCTGATAGAGTGCACCAGGCAGAGAAGACAAATGCAAAGATCTTGAAATAGAAAAATATCTGTCCCCACCATAACCAGGATGTATGGAGTGACCATAACGGCCTAATAGGTAGAGATGTAAGGAATTAGGGGCAGATCAGGGAGGAACTCAGGGATAATTGCCCATGGAGTTTGAGTTTTGCTCTGAGTGAAAATGGGAGGATTTGCAGGCATGATTTGATTAAGATAACGGTGTGTGAGAGAATGACATAAGTCAGATGTGATCTGACTTGTAGCTTGGACAATGGTCAGATAGAATAATCAGTAAAGGAGATGAGGCATGTGACATTTGTGTGGCCCATTGAACATCCAAGTGGAAAGGCTGAATGCAGAATTGGATACTTGAGTCTAGAGTTCAGGAGAGAAGTTCGAGCTAAAGATAAAATTTGAATGTGTCTGTCATATTGAGTTTTCAAAGAAAGAATATGCAATGTCCATAAAAACTAGTTAACGTTGGTGTCTCATTTGCAAACATTGAATTTTTGCTTGATACTTCCTAGAATTTTCTCATTTAATTCTAATGTAATACTGCTTCTAAAATCTATAATTTTTAATTAGTTTATTTAAATAATGAAGTGGACTTGTTGCTGGAAGGCGAATGTTTTTAGTACTAGTGAATATTTATTCTCATATAATATGTGCCTTGTGAGAGGTGAAGACGTAAAAAAACACTGACAATGTTTAAAACCTGTGTCCTCGTCCACTCGAAAAATGCACTTGGACTAGTGTAACAGTAAGAAAAATATATTAACTATTGTTTAACATGATGTCTATGTTAAATCTTCATAACTGCACTTTGATTTTCAGTTGAAATATAAAAGATAAATGTTTTATAATGAAGGTTTTCAACGATTTTCAGAAATGTCTAGAGAATTCATAGAAAATATTTTTAACAGAAACTCACTTCCTTAATAAAATAGGTATAATAAAATATTAAATGTGTCTTTCTTAGTAACACTAATTGTTAATGGCTTTTGAGGGATCATGGCGTCCCAAATATGAATCTAATTGCCTTTTAATCTTATCTTATTGATCGTTTGGCAGCCCTATAATGTAAATTGTCTTTTAGCAATGAAAAATAATGGGATTTAAGAAGTTTAAATAGCTGACAGATAGCCCAAAAATGAGTAATTGTTGAAGATAGAATTTAAACCAAGGTAGAAAGAATTCAGAGCACATGCTCTAAGTGAGTTTCACTACCATCTACTCTACGTAACATGGGATCCATTTACGACTTATGTGGGGAAGACGGATCCTTACCCACAAAAGAAGGGCACCAAAGAGGAAGTGTGATTCACTATGAGGATCAGAATTAGTCTGGAAGCAGAGGAACTCAGACCGGTCAGGGGAAAACAGAAATGGAATAATGACTAGGAACGTGGTGTATGGGAGAGGGAAAGTGTTCATTATCAGTTCTTACAAGCAGACGGCCTTAGGGTGAGCAAGTCTGAAAAGTACATTTCACAAGTTTTAATTTTAGAAGAATGTAAAAAATTTAAATAAATCTGGGACAGTGCAGTCCATGGTTTCAGGTTTCAGCTTAAAAAATATGAGCTCTTTTGACTGCTGGCTTGGAAACCCATGTATAGAAGTTGAAATAAAAAGTTAAAATCCTTTATCTGTATTATTCAGAACGTAATGTTATTTAATGCCTAGAAGAATGGTAAGATAGTCTACTTCCATTTTTATTAATTTACATTTGCTCAAATCTTATGCAACCGTTATGAAAAAATATATTTGAAGCTTTATAAAACATCTTGTATAATATTAGAAAATTTTATTTGTATTCAATGAAACTTAACTTGGTAAGGCTGTCAAATTAACCTTTTAAATATGAAAGCAGTATCCCAAAATCCCTACAATAGAATTTCAGAGAATACTGAGCACAAAACAAATACTATTTATTTCATCTTGTTATCAGTTTCAATTACCAACTTCAAATTCTTGTTTGTGTCATTTTCATTTATTCTAGTTCAAGAAAAATCATAGGATGGTATCATTTTGTGTATAAATTTTTTCTCTTTACTAAATGAAATCTGAATCTGTTTTCTAGTGTCAGTAGCCCATTTTATTGAAATCCTGTGATAAGCCTGCAGTGATTATCTACTGTGTGCAAGAATTGATTTTAGCCTCTGTGTGGCATACTATGATGAACGAGACATATAAGTTCAAATGTAAATTGATAAATGAAAGTTTAATTTATACTAGCTAACAGTATATCCTGTTTGATTTATTGCACAGCAGAGATCCATAAATTTCACTTAGTTTGTGTAAATTCTTGAGTGTAGAAAAGCATCCATAGTATAAGAAGAGATATGTGAACAAAAGAGGTACACCAAAAATTTGCATTATAATCTGGGGCTGCAACCTTTAACTCAATAAGCTTTTACTGATCTTCAGTGGCCTTCTTTTCTTTTTCTTTTTCTTTTTTTTTTTTGAGATAGAGTATAGCTCTGTCTCACAGGATGGAGTGCAGTGGCACTATCTCAGCTCACTGCAACTTCTGCCTCCCGGGTTCAAGTGATTCTCCTGCCTCAGCCTCCCAAGTAGCTGGGATTACAGGCACCCATCAGCATCCCCAGCTAATTTTTGTATTTTTAGTAGAGACAGGGTTTCACCATGTTGGCCAGGCTGGTCTTGAACTGCTGACCTCACGATCTGCCCTTCTGAGCCTCCCAAAGTGCTGGGATTACAAGGGTGAGCCACCACACCTAGCCAGGCCCAAAGACCTTACATTCAAGACCTAAGAATAAATTCAAATGCAAATTGAAGTAATTAGAAACACAATATTTTGCCAAAATTATAAGGAAATGTTTTCAGAATAAGGAAGTAAAAGCTTTCCTTTCTTAAAAAGAATGCTTTCTTGTAGCTTTTTGATTCTGTTACTTCCATATGGCTGATATTTTTAAAAGAGCCCAAAGCCATGTCCCACTTCTCATGTCTTGAAAGACCAGAATAAAATTCAGGAGCAAAATAGAGCTCAAAGTAAAAAGTGTAGGCAAAGTCTGACTTAGACCTTACTGAAAATGCGATGTGTGTTTTGTATGCCTTCTCTCAAGTTGGAGGGATAAGATACAAATGTATTATGAGGCCAATAGGAAAGCTTCCCTGAATCTTTTTTTAAAATTTATCCTAAAAATTAAATTTAAAAAGTAAGCATAAAGAAGAGAAGTGAGGATTAAAGCCAAAGTTGAGGATAAAAATTTGAAAGTTATTTTCTCAATTTATCTTCATTTTCTGTGTGCATTGAGACTCAATAATAGTGATTTATAATTTGCCAAATATTTAGAAGTATAACAAGCTGCTTGTCACATCAATATTTAGAAATAATCATCCTCTATCCAGGGAAATTTTAATCATATGCTTTTAAAATACTCTTTACTGAGTTGAGCATAATAAATGTAGATTTAAATTATCTTTTACTACTATAGGTTATATACAATTAGTACTGTTCAATAATTAAAACATATTAAATTATATTATTATGTTTTAAAATAAACAAATATAAAAACAAAACTATAAAACATATTTACTGATTTTAAAAACGTATAGTGTTTAAAGATGCATGTGAATACAGATTAAATATGTATTACATAAAGAGGAACAAAGAATGGCTGCATTTTCTTGTTTGATAATATGCAAATCTATTAAGAATCGACATACTTTTGAGAAAAACAGTAGGATCCAAGTACGTTACTTTGTATCATCCACTAAGTAATATATCTGATAGAAAATAAACAAATAAAGCACCATACAAAACAAAGATGAGAAAAATGTGCCCTCTGTATAGTTACAAAACAGTCCATTTCAACCCAAGATAGCCTAGATGCTGGATTTAGAAGACCAGGATTTGAAAGGAATTCAAAGAATTACAGAAAAATATGTTCAGGTAAGTAAAATGCTATCTTACTCAGGAAAGAGTCAATAAACCTTAGCAGAGAAACTGGCAAGGAAGGAAGGAAGAAAAGAAGGAAGGAGGGAGGAAGGAAAAAAGGAAGGAAGGAAAAACAACGGTCCAGAGCCAAATGGACAGTACAGCTTATGGCCATGGTGGCATAATTGGGTCATGCATTGCCTCCCATAAAAAATTCAAACACTGGGCAAAATATATGTGTTAACTGCTTAAGACACTGTATAATTATCAGGGTAGCACCAAAGTCTCTAAAGGAAGGCAGACGAATAAAGTGATAGCTTGTGTTGCCCTGCATTTGTACCTGGAGTGGCTTTGTGGGTCATGATTCAGGGAGCCTTATTGCAAAAGGAGCGCTGCCTTTTTCGAGAGTGAAGAGACAGAGATCAGAGTTCAAGCAGGTGCTGCTGCTGGAATTTGGAAAGAAATCCACACAGGGCAATTTTGATTCTGTTTGTCTAAATATGAAGCCATGCAGGCATCATGTGAAAATTTATAAAGTCAGTGAATAATAATCAGGTCTCTCTAAGTTGAACTGAGTCCAGAGATCACATATGACTGGGATACTAGGGAGTTCTAAGCAGCCAGAGTGAACCAGCTTTTCATGGTTGTGGGCCCAATTCCCATTGGAGCAGCTGTGCCAACCTTGCCATAGGTGACAAAGTGTCACTTCTTGGCCCTTGCAACTCCCTAATCAATCAACCTCACAGAATTTAAAGAACCTACTTTGATGGCAGCAGTTCTCATTGCCAGTTCTTATCTACATGTGAGTCACCTTAGAATTCCTCAAGGATACTGGGCCTCTTGCAGGGAGTATACCTCTCTCAGCCTTCATGGGGAAATGTCATATGAACAGTCCTGAAGGATGAATTTAGAGTGTGAGTGAATAAATCTTACAGGATAAGTCTAGTCTAGCAATCCAATCTTCCTCAGTCTCTGGATACCTTCCTCTACAACATACCAAGACTGGCATTTGTGCATTTTTAGGATTCAAGTTTCAGACAACTCAACAATCTAGCCATGTTAACCACTCTCAGAATCTTAAACTAAACCAGTGTACCCAGAATCCCTGCTAGTAAGTTTAGATCTCAATAATTTCTTCATAATTCATTGTATTTATTTAATCACAGTCCCACAATTTTAAGATCCATTATCATAAATGTTCCCCAGATTTCTAATAGTAATATTGACAGACATTTCATTTAGTGTTTTTCACACATGCTTAGAGGTCACATATAACTCACCCTCTGAGTTATGTGTGAAATTTGATGTAGATTTAGGTCTAGAAGCAATGAGAAATGGTGAAGATGGGTCCTTAAGAGAATCAGATTTTCCAAAAAGGCAACTAGAGCACTGGGGGTAATTACAATTTCTTCATTCAAGAGTGGATGATTTCCTCAATCCAAGAAAAGATAGGCTTCTTCTATTGATAAAGGAGTTTGATAGCATTTAAGGATTCAAGATCCCCAAATCCAGTGGAATCTGCCGTTTGGTCTCTGTCATCATACTAAAGGTCTTATTCCTTCCCAGCCAATGTTCTAATTTTAACATAACAGATTGTAGATTAAGTTTGTGCTTAATTCAACCACCTAGAATATTGGATTTAGCATTTCATTTTTACAAATTTTGACCGCAAGGCTGAAGGAGACAGGGCTTTCTTTTAATTACGGAAGTTTCTAGTCTCTTTCCTGAACATTGAAGTGGTTACATAAAGCTCTGAGATGAAAATTTTTTCACCCAACTCTCTTACAAGAAATAACCACTAGTAAATTATATTGTTTATTTCATTAAAGTATTCTGTGACAACTACATTGTCACCTAAAGCATTTTGCTTTTAATAATTTGATGTCATATCTACAGTTGATAAAGTTAAGTGACTATTTTGTGACTTTATGATGTGCTCCTAGTGTGCCCTTTACAAAAGGAAAAAGTGTTATTTAATGGCCTTTAGTCTACTCAGAGTAGTTAATAAATTCCAGAAATCTAAGAACCAATTCACATATCATTTTGTTGTTTTTTGAGACAGGGTATGGCTCTGTCATCCAGGCTGGTGTGCAGTGGCACAATCTCGGTTCACTGCAACCTCCACCTCCCAGGCTCAAGCCATCCTTCCACCTCAGCCACCCAAGTAACATGAACTACAGGAATGTAACACCACGCTCAGCAGCTCATTTTTACCTTTTTTGTTTTTTGTACAGACAGGGTTTTACCATTTTTCCCCGGCTGGTCTCAAACTCCTGAGCTCAAGCAATTCACTTTCGTGGCCTCCCAAAGTGCTGGAATTACAGGCATGGGTCACAGGACACCATCCAACTATCAATTTTTAAAGTTTCTTTCCACGAAACCATTCCTAGTTCCAATGTGGGCTTGATTATAGAGGCAGAACTGCTTTAAAGAAAATGAATAGGGTATTCCTAAAAGAAATAAGCTTTACGGATTTCTGGGAGCCCTTTTTGTAAAGAATTGAACTTTCTCTGCATCTTTGCTACTCTTGTAATTGACCTCTGGGACTAATCATCAGCTTTTACTACTCTTCAGCTTGGAGGACATGTTGGCTAGTAATACGACAACAGGTGGATCACGGGCTATAAATGGAAACCTTAAATGATTACTCTCTTTCAGGCTTTCAAGCTATTTGTCTAATGTATGGATTGCCCGCAGTAGCTGTAGATACTCAAGTGCCTGAGTATTGCACTAGTTGTGGCACATCTTAGAAAAGGTGACTTCTTCAGGCTAAGAAAATAGCTAGAGAGGGACTCAGCAGAGAACTCCAGCTGCCTACACAATCTGCATGTGGAATGAATGCTCTGACCTGTAAGAGACAAGGGGAAGCTGGGCACATCATCAACCTTTATCAGAAAATAGGGCAAGAAGGAACACCTGACAACAAGTCTTACGATGCCCAAAAGTGTTATTACAATTACAGAACAGTATCTATAACAAGAAATTTTAAATAAATACCATCAAATCAAGTCCAATATGATAGGAAAATGATGATTGTACCATAATAGGGGTGGGAATGAGGGTTGATTAGAAAACCAGATTTATTTTAATGTCCAGAAAACAGACAATCACTATACTAACAGAATAAAGAAGACACTACAGGGGTTTTTTAAAAATAGATTCCAAGAAAGCTTTTGCTGAAATTTGTCATATAAATCTAGAAATGGAAGGAAACACCTCCTTCCAGTAAGAGTCATCTATGGAAAACCTACTGCTAACATCATAATTAAGGGCTCATGCCGGTAATCCTAACAGTTTGGGAGGCCAAGGCAGGTGGATCGCCTGAGGTCAGGAGTTCAAGGCCAGCCTGGCCAAAGTGGTGAAACCCCATTTCAATTAAAATACAAAAAAATTAGCTGGGCATGGTGGCATGTGCCCGTAATCCCAGCTTGTTTGGGAGGCTGAGGCAGGAGAGTCCCTTGAACCCCGGAGATGGAGGCTGAAGGAAGCCCAGATCACACCACTGCACTCCAGCCTGGGCAACAAGAGCTAAACTCTGTCTCAAAAAAAAAAAAAAAGTGAAATATTAAACAAACTTTTTCCTAAGATCAGAAGCAAATAAAGAATGCCTGCTCTCATCATTCTGTTAAACAAAGGAATATTAGTACAAGACAGCACAGAACATAAGGAAAAACTTTAATGGCCTCAAGATTGGAAAAAAACACCATTGTATTTAATCACAGATGATGTGATTTAAAACAAAAAATTTTCTAAGGCATATAGAAACACTCAATATAATAAATAATTTAATCAGAGTTATAATAAATAAAGTAACAGACAAATACATCTCATTTCTGCATACAATATACAAGAAATTAAAAATTAAGTTAAAATAATTACATTCAGACTGGGCACACTGGTTCACGTCTATAATCCCCATGATTTTGGAAATCCAGGCAGGAGTATCACTTGAGACAAGGACTTTGAGACTAGCCTGTACAACACAGAGAGACCCTGTCACTGCAAAAAATGTAAAAGTTAGTCTAGTATGGTGGCTCCCACCTGTAGCCCAGCTAGTCAAGAGACTGAGGTGAGAGATTTGCTAGACCCCAAGAGCTCAAGGCTGCAATAAGCTGTGATGGCGCCACTGTATTCCAGCCAGGGCGAGAAAGATGGATCCTGCCTCCAAACATTCACTTAAAATAATGTCAAAAGTGTTAAACTAGGAATTGATTGAACAAAGGCTACTCAATTATTATGTATTGAAATTTTTTAAAAAGTTAATGCAAATAGTAGACTAAAATAAGTGATCATTTAGAAATAAATAAAATATGTTTCATATAATTAAACAACTATTCCTAATATTTAAACATGAATTATACTGGAATTTGATGCATATAAAAGGAAATAGAAAGAATATATTAAATATAGATTTGTTTTGGCATGATGGCATGAACACTGTGTACATTTTTCAGGCAGTACAATGAATTTAGATTTTTTTTTTCAGATGGGGTCTTGCTCCATCTCCCAGGCTGGAGAGCAATGGCGCAATCTTGGCTCACTGCAACCTATCCATCCCCCAGGCTCAAATAATTCTCCAGCCTCAGCCTCCCAGCTGGGACTACAGGCTCATGCCACCACGCCCTGCTATTTTTTTGTATTTTTAGTAGAGACAGGTTTTCACTGTGTTACCCAGCATGGTCTGGATCTCCTGACCTTGTGATCCATCCACCTCTGCCTTCCAAAGTGCTGAGATTACAGGCATAAGCCACCATGCCCAGCCCATGAATTCAGATTTTTTATCCTTCCTCCATTCTTCATTGTCTTCTATAATTCCTCATCCTTCACCATTTCCTTAATATAAATAATTAACTATTACATATTAGTTGAATGATATATAAATATATAATAAATAATTATACAAACATTAAATATTATGTTATATAAAATATTTATGTGGTATATAAAATATATGTAAATAAATGTATATATTACATTTTTACTCTTCCATGATAATATAATAGGGTTGCTACTCATCTGTATCTTATTAATGTCAAAAATATATATTGGCTGTTCTTTTGTATGGGCATGTATTTCAAAATCTCTTCTTATGGAAAACAGAAGACTGGAAAAGTCAATAAATATTTTGAGAATAAAAGATCATAAAGGAAAATATGAAAGACATGAATAGGCTGATGAGGCTGATGCTGAAAATAGATAGATTTCAGTAAGAAAATGACAGCAGGCAAATAAAATGCAACAGTGAATACATATTTTCATAGGGACATTGAATGGAAAAACAGTCCCTTGAGATAGTTAAGTAGATAAATCAGTGCAGGTGTACTCGGCAACCCAGATGATGGCCAATTTATCATCAGAAACAATGGAGGCTGGAAGATCATAGTATGACATATACATACATAAAATATATAAATGAATACAAAATCTAGTAAGTGCTAGTTTGCCAAGGTGGAGGTCACAAAACATGTATGTAAAATTGATTTATAAATTTAAAATATCTTTACAATGGTGCTACTTGGTGTATACCACCTTATCCAAATTATTAAACCCAAATTTCCAATACTGAAGCAAATTCACGTTGTATCTTCCAAGAAGACTCACCTTGCATGTGTACATTACTTCAGCAATATTTCTAATAAAATTTGTCTAATTTAATCATAAGGCAAGGTCATACAAATCTTAATTGAAAGTAATTTTTCAAAATAACTACTTTGTATTCTTCAACGAGTCTGAGTACCAAAAAACCAAGAAAATGATTAGGAAATGTTTCAGGTTATATGACTAACAAGACATCTTAATTTAATGCAATCAATGAGTTCATACATGCTGGACTAAGAATATAAATAATTTTAAAGAGTATTATTTGGACAATTAATGAAATTTAAATACAGGTTCTAAATTACTAGGTGTATTATTCCCTTTTTATACTGCTATAAAGAACTGCCAAAGACTAAGTAATTTATAAAGAAAAGGGGTTTGACTCACAGTTCAGGATGGCTGAGGAGGTGTCAGGAAACTTACATTCACGGTGGAAGGAAAGAGGAAGCAGGACACCTTCTTAACAAGGTGCAGGAAGGAGAAGTGCCAAGCAAATGGGGGAAGACCCCTGATAAGATCGTCAGATTTCATGAGAACTCACTAGCTATCATGAGAACAGCATGAAGAAAACCAACCCAATGATTCAGTTACCTCCACTTGGTCTCTCCCTTGACATATGAAGATTATAGGGATTATAGGAATTTAAAATGAGATTTGGGTGGGGACACAAAGGCTAACCGTATCACAAGGTTTGTGGTATTTGTCCTAACGTTAAATGCTCTGATTTTATCACGTGTTTTGTGGTTGTATAATAACGTTGTCCTCATTCTCAGGAAACACACACTGACATCTTGAATAAGGGGAAAAATAGATGATATACAATGTTTAAAATGTTTTTGAGATAACATAGTAGGGAAGTCTACTTGTCAGCTAGATATAAAGACAATAGTGCTGAACCAAAAATGTAACTTAGAAGATTAGTTATATAGGTTGTGTATGAATAGAGAATTTATCGAGAATAAGTATATAGACAGGCTAGGATGAAATCTTGAATAACGACAATATTGAGCAATCAGTGTGAAGAAGAATAGCTAGCAGAGAGAAGAGGAAATACTAAAAAGCATGATTTGATGAAAGGTAAATAAAGATGACTCAGAAATAAGAATAGAATCAAGAGTAATACAATTTTCTAACAACTTAGGAAAAAGGAAAATAAATGAAAGAATCTTTTGCATTTAGAAACATGAAGGAAGAAGATACGTGAACAAGAGCTGTTTGTTTGATTGAAAAGTGCAGAAGCCAGAATGGAGAAGAGTCTAGGAATAATTAGCAGCTACAAATTCTGTGTGTTGATGATTCTTAGAGAATTTGGCCAGTGGGAAGGAGTGAAAGACAGTAGAGAAGAATATGTTTTGGATCATGTGAAATAGATGTGACGTCAGGGAGAAACAAATGTTTAAATTATATGCATAGGAGCCACTTACAGCTGGAAATTGAAGGTAACACAAATGTGGAGACAAATGTAGATAACTCTACAAAGAGGAAGAGAGAATTCTATATATGAAAAAATGTGAGAGGGAGGAAACTATTAAAGTGTTAAACATAGACATCGAAAGAGCCAATAGAGCGAATGAATATGAAGGTCCAGAAATACTGGACAAGATTTGTATTCTAAAAATTGCTCAGATCATCAGAAAGATTTACTCTTTAATTTAGAAAATACTTAGAGAAGAAAAACCAGAAAGAAGCCTATCGTCAAGGTGAAAGATATGAACTGATTTATTTAAGGCATTAAGGAATAGATGAAGGAAACTTTTATATAAAATTTTCAGAGAAAAAAACTGACAGCCTAAAATAAATTTGATGTGTATGCATGTATATGTGTATGTGTTTGTATATATACATTGTGTAAATGTATATACTATGTATATACATTTACTATGCTATGTATAATACCGTGTGTTTGGGGCATAGTTCTGCAGTAAAATCTTGTGGAAAGAATGACACCAGTGTGATTTACTACAGTTCTCTGCCAGACCTATTTCTAATTGCTAGTTTATTTTAAAGAACTCTTATGAAAGATGACATTAATCATAATTTTTAAAAAGTCATTTTGGATAACATCATTAATTTAAACTAGTCCGTTCACATGTAATTTAACAAATCAATCGGTTTACAAGGTAATCCAATTAGATCAGGATTAAGAGCATTTTGTATTATTAACATGATCAAGCATAGGACAGCAAGCACAGTTCCTTCTGCCAACATTACTTCCTGCACCTCCACTGTGTGATGAACAACATATAGTCAAGTGTCTGCTATTTTCTATTTGGTTTGGTTTTGCCTGTGTGATACTGGAATGTCTATAAAGAGACACATGCTGTGTGAACTTAGCTATTGAAAAATATTCTGAAAACTAAGTAGGTTCTCTTGGAAAACCAGATCTAATTTTACAAAAGAATCAGCATGGGACTAGAATATATGTGCTCAAATATATGATAACATATATTTTTATTTGACTATCAATACTAAATTTTCCAAATATAGTGTTGTAGCCATATAAAAATGGCAGCCAATTAAGTTTTCTGTCTCACAACAGTGAATGTATAGGAGTATGCGTAATTTTTAACTTTAGTGATTTTATTTAACCTATGTTTACAGAAAATAAGTTAGATTGCCAGTCCACATACATAATACTGTAGGATATTAGTTTTGGTGTCCTAAATTATTTTCATTAATACAATAATTATTTCTTAGTTATGTACTGTTTTAGGAGTTTATCATCAATCATGTAAATGCATTATTAAAAAGTGCAGAATAATTAGAGTATAGCACAGATGCATGGTAATAAAATGCTAGACAAATTCCTTGCTAAATAATTTGTTCTTCAAAAACTTTATGAAGATGCTATAATAAACTAAGAACTAGATTATTTTAATTGGGCCATCTTTGGCAATACAAAGAGGGCCCAATAAATAAGTTCTCTATCACAAATAAGTTCTCTATCACAGAAATTCATGTCTTTGAGGGTATAGACTGCTAGTACAATATATGATGCATAATAAAGATTAGTCAATTTTCTCTATATTTTAAAATATTTCATTACTGTTTTCCCAAAAAATTACATATTTAAATTGCACAATATTTTCTTACTATAGATAAGGTCACTTGAGTAATGGAAGAAAATATTTGATATTTTTTGTTGTTATTTTTACTACAGTGATTGTTTATGTTGAGACATTATTGAATAGTTTTAGATGAATATACAGACATAACAAAGAATAGAGACTGTGCACTTAGTCCAGTTTCTTTGAATATCACAGTCTATACTGATATGGATACACTCTACCTAGGCTTACTCAGAATTTACTTGTACTCATTTGTATGTATATGTGTACTTACTTCCAAACATTTTCACTATTTTCACCATTTAAGTGTGCAATTCAGTGACTTCTAGTATATTCACAATATTGTACAACCATCAATGCTATGCAATACTGGCTCTATACAATTTCAGTGCATGTGTAGGTTGCTGTATTCACCCCTGCAGCCATGATACTGCAGCATCTCTTACCCGCTGCTCCTTCTGTTCCTAACCCCTGTCCACCACTGATCACTGTATTGAAGTTTTGTTTGCTTGTTTGTTTTTAAATTCTTAGAATGTGTAATCTGAATGACTCATACTACTAAGAAAAATCATTTATTCTCTTTGTGATTCTTAGCCTTTCACCTATTTGAGAATGCTAAAATATGTCTAGGAAGGCCATTTTAATTGGAGCTTTTTTTTTTTCATTTGTATTTAAATCTTTACTGAAAATAATTAGAGTAGTTAGCTGTTTTAATCTATGAAAAGTTTTTAAATTATAAATTTGTACGGTTATTTTAGACTAATAGAATAGTAAGAAGTTATTCAACATCCTCCCAAAATTCTGCAATGTTCTTATATTTCTGATCACAGTTACAAAATATTATTGGATCTAGTTATTCAGGTCTCTCCACTTTAGTTCTTCTGCAATTGACTCTTCATCACCACTGAAACTGCAAATCACCCATCAAGGCTGCAGCAACCAAATGGAGAAGTCGCAAATAGAACTAAAGGTCACAGCCTGGGGGAAATACTTAAAGTCGGGTTTTCATCACACTATGAAGGATTACCATGGTGTGATTACGTTTTTATAATAAAATTAATGTTTAGAGTAGTTTTGGGTTCACAGAAAAATTGAGCAGAAAGTACAGAGAGTTCCCATATAAGGCCTGCTCCAACACAGGCACAGCCTCCCCGTTACCAACGTTCCACACCACAGTGGTCCATCTGTTAAAATCCATATACCTATATTGACACATCATCACACAAATTCTACAGTTCCCATTCAGGTTCACTCTTGGTCTTGTAAATTCTAGGAATTTTAGCAAATGTATACTTACATGTATTCACCATTATCATGCAAATTTCACTGCCATAAATATTCTCTATGCTCTTCCTACTCATTCTTCCCTACCCCCAACACCTGGCAGCTACTGATGCCAGGTCTCTGTCTCACACTGTCTCACAACGGTGAATGTGTGGGAAGTATGTGTAATTTTGAACGTTAGTAACTTTATTTCACCTATGTTTACAGAAAATAAGTTACACTACCAGTCCACATACATAATGCTATGGGACATTCCCATTTTTTTACTTTCTCCATCATTTTGCATTTTCCAAACTATTGCACTATTGGAATAATATATTATGTAGCTTTTTCAGGTTAGATTTCTTACTTAGTACTACATATTTAATTTTCTTCCTTTTTTTTTCTTTTGTAGAATGATAACTAATTACTTTTTAGTGCTGGATCACATACCATTGTCTGGATGTACTACAGTTGATCCATTCACCTACTGAAAGACACTTTGGTTGTTTCCAAAGTTTGACAGTTATAAAGTTACTGTAAACATTCGTGTGTAGGTTTCTTGTGGACGCAAGTTTTCAACTCATTTGGGTGACAGGGACTGTAATAGCTGAATTATATTTGACTAGATTTCACTGTCACTAAGCATAGAGATACTTCATTAACTTTAGATTTTGACTCATTTGGAGAGTTGAGGAAAATAATGTAGGTGATTTTGGATAATTTAGTTTCTTTTTTGTGCAACAAATAGAATAAGTCAAAAAAAAAATGAGAAATTGCTACTGTTGAAAGAGAAGTCCTGTATCACGTTGACTTTTTACTTTTATAGCTTTTAAAAATTGCATTTGGAGTAAAATCATATTGTTATGTATAGTTTCATCTAATTTCTGTGGTTTGTGCACTCAATCCCTAGTTCTGTTTTCCTATGACCACTAAGCTTTCTGTTACTTTATAGATAAATATATTTAACTAACAAAAGAAAATTATCATAATTATCATGAAAAATATTAACCTGTTATAGCTAAATTTTTAAATTGTACTATACATACATAGACTGAAATTTTAAATTACAATACAAAAAATTGGCTCTATACATCTATTTGTTTTTTCTGTACTTCAATCATATACTTAAATCATGTGTATATTTGAGTCCTAGAGTATCTGAAAGAATCTCATCCATTTAAAAGTTTTAAAATGCTGCCATAATATTGAAGACACAATAAATATAATCAAAGGCTAGAAACAGGCCATCAATAAAAAAGGAAATTTTGATTTTAGAGCGGCAAAAACTTAGAAATAATGTCAATAGTAAATGTTACCTAGCATATGGGGCAAGAAGAATGCTCTGATCTTACTAATGGGATTTTTTTTTTTAAAAAAACATTTTAAGCAATTTCAAAAGCAAGTAGGAACTCTGTGGGAAAGCTGATTATATATACTAACGAAAACTCAGAAATTCTGAGGCTTATGTCTTCCAGTTGACATTAAATGGGCCTGCATGTCTATGACAGTTACTGTCTGGTCCTTTACAAAGTTTGATAAACCTTTGATGTCTTGAACATGCACACAAGGAAAATATACAAGGTTGTTTATTCCCAAAATTCTAATTAATAGAGAATATTTGATTAAAATTTTATATGCATTATGAAGAAAATGGTAAAAAAAAAAAAAGTGACTATTTTTCACAAGAATTAAATGAGAAGGTGAAGATTTCTGTATAGTATTATTTCCTTCATATCAAAAGTCTAAAAGTTGTAAACCAACATTCAATATTACATATAGATAGATACATTCAATTATAAAACCGTAAGTGGTGATAACAAATACCAAATTTAGGATAGTTTTTTTTTCTTTCTTTCTTTCACTTCTGGTACATTTGGGAAGAACAAATCACAAAGAATTGTGTAATAAAACGAAATCACAGAGAGAAAATTACAGCCCATCTTTATCTCTGTGATTTCATTTTATCACACAATTTCACATTTCTATTTATCTCTTTACTGGTTTTAGATACTTAGATACTGAATCTATAGGCCAAACACAGAGACAAATAAATAAGTTACCTGATTGGCCACCACCAGGCATTCATATTATTTGAGAATCCTGTGATGAGACATTTGCCTAATTTGGATATGGTCCAATGGGATGTCCCTAGTTGTACCAGACATCAGCTGGTTGGCTGCCTGTGATGGACTGAGGCCAATTTTTTTTTTTGTCTGTTTTGTTTTGTTTTAAGCCAGTTACAGAAAATGTTTCCGTGTTGTGTACCAGTTGCTGATATAAGAGCACTGGGTGCAGAAACGACCCCAGGCTAGTGGCCTGATGCTTATTTTATTTGAATACTTTTGTTTCACTAAACACATGAGGGTTTTTAGACTATATGAGCATAAATATCTGCACATTCTAATTCATAAAAAGTAAGTAACATACATTCACAGGGGACAAAGTTAGCCTAGTCAGAATTTTAATTTGAAGTGGCAATTATTCTAGTAAGGACTGAGCTTATCTTTAGAGATGTCCCACCTGACTTGGTATTTAATAATGTCTACAAGAAGTTTATGTTCTTATTCCCTAGGTACTCTAAATAGTAAAATTTATATTTCCTACCTGTTATATTTTATGTACTCTATGAATTACATTATTATTCCTGTTATTTGCCCCAAATTCTGAAAAAAAAAAAAAAGACTTACCATTCTTAAATATAATTTTGAAACAGCATGGTTAGACAGGTGGTTTCCAGAAAGATCCATTATCACCATTTTTTTTCTTTAATGTCACAATCACATTTTTAGTGAGTCAGATGGCTGCACAAGATACCTCCCATGTAGCCAGCTGTGGCCCTCCAATGACCTTCAGGAAATTTCAATATATGCAAAAGTGGCCTCTGTACAGCTATCTTGCTATGTCCTTTGAGAAGGGTTTGCCTTGCACTTAGCTTTAGTTCTCTCTACTGGTAGCTGGACCAACAGAATGGGGGAGATGTGCACCAGTTGAGCTTCTGAGGTGTTATTGCTACGCTTGGATGGTCCAGAACATCAGAATTGAAAGAGACAGGATTCCTGACTCCATGTACTGACATATTACCTGGAATGTTAAATGTGACCTTAGACTAGTCAACTGAGCGCAAGACCTAAACCTTCAGAAAATAAAATACACAGCTGGCGAGATTTTATTCTCAATCTATTTTACCTTGAAATTTGTATGTAGTTGCAGATAAGTCATACTGTCTTTCCATAGAAGCTTTAAAAGGGGATTTCAATTCTGGATGTACTCTCCAAGGCATACTAGCACTTAATTTAGCTTAAAAGATTTATCACAGACAATAAATGCAATGTACATTTTCATTCAATTGTAGTTTGTGAAAATGCTATTCTCATGCACATATGTGTTTGTTAACCTTTTATTATAACCCCAAGGTAACATGCTTCAGAAAATATACTGATGATGTACCATTGTAAAGCGTCTTGTTTAAGCTCATTGAGGTTTTGACTTATTTTCACATCAGATTTAGTTTAATATCCACTTAATTAAACTTTGGAAGAACCATTCGTTTTATTATTGGCATATTTCTTTCACATTTAAATTGTATTCTTCCCATTTTCAAGAAACGTTTCATTAATTCCAATTACATTAAGGCAGGTATTTCAATATACTGTTTTATAATCCTCAACATCATGCTTAAATTCATTTTTCTGTGTATTTTATAACCCTAAATTAACATGTTTAAATTTGTATTGTCAAATTATTTAGAACTGAGTTATAACCACTGGAAACAATATACAGGAAAGTATCTACATATCAGTATATATACAGGTAAATATTAGTTAAAATATCTAATTATATACAAGTAAATATCTATGTACCAGTTATAAATCTATGTGTATTTCACTAAATCAAAGTTGAAAATGATAAGAAGACTTTGAAGCTCCTACTTGCTGACAGTCTTCTAGTAATAACTGTTTAACTTTTTCGAATCATCTTTTTATTAAGATATAAAATTATTATAACAATTATCCTAAAAATCATTTTACATAGCTTGTGTCCTTAAGGCCTCAAAGTATACCTGTACTCTATAAGTGGAAGTGCCCATTTGAATTAATAAATATGATGATTTTTTTTCTTGGCTCTCCTGAAGATGAAGATACATCAATAAGCAGTGTCTGTAGCAGGGGTCCGCAGTGTTTGCATGGGACACAGCTCCTCGCGGCCGCTGTTTAATGACAATCCCACGCTGCTCCTCTGCTCGGTCTAATTAAGTGCTCACTTCTATCGTCCACTTTTCCCGCATTATTCTTGCTGCTCCACAGACCATTCTTCCCTGAAGGCTGCTGCTGCTCTGCTGTCCATACTGAAGCTCTCTCATGATAGGGAGAGCTTCAGCTCCATTGCTTCCATCATCTCCTCTTTTATACAGCTGAAATTGTCAGGGCTGTGCGCAGTAGCTCATCAATACCCAGTGCCATACTTTCTGATTCTCCAGGTTGTTTTCACCAACAGAAACTGAGAATTTCACATTAGCATAGCCAGGTCCTTGTACCCCATCTGGCACAAATGTAGCCTGCTGTGTACTGAGTGGTTAGAATGCTGAAACACAGAGCGCAGACAATGGAGTTGATGTTGTGCAGCCCCTGCCCACAGAGGTCTTCAATGCACGCACTCCCCATGCCAGACAAAGGCGTCCAATCTGTCTTTCTGTCTGCTCCTCTTCTTGCTATGTGTCTTGTAACCCATGGGCGCTTGTGAGAGTTTGCACGTTTTTTTTCTTCTTTTCTGCTGGACACTAACTTGGGCATTGTTATTTATGAGTCTGGACAATACCAAAACTGCTACCAGAAATGACTTGCTTCAGCCCAGGCTACAATGCCACTGTGCTGGATAACAGGGCCCCAGATGACATGCACAGATTGGCTTCAGTTATGCCTCCCTAACACTGGGCTGAGACTGTCTCTGCTGTTTGTGATCTCCTTGGCCAAAAAACAAAATAGATCATTCTCTGGTGATATCAATGTTTATTTTTTCTCTTTAAATACGTTGTCTGTTGACACTTCTAATTGATAAATTAAACATAAAATTATTTCCTAGATAGTGTCTTGTGCTTAGAAACACATCTTGTGTGATGTTAAATATTCTTGTGTGTTCGTGTGTGTGTGTGTGCGTACGTGTAGAGAATCTAGACACTGAAATTTTAATATTTTTTCCAACAAAAATTTAAATAGTCCTCTGAGCAATAATCTTTTTATTTTTTTGAGTCAGGCTCTTGCTTTGTTTCCCAGGCTGGTGTGCAGTGGTGCAATCAGGGCTCACTGCAGCCATGATCTCTTGGTTTTATGCAGGCTTCTGCCTGAGCCTCCCAAATAGCTATAACTACAGGCAGGTGCCACCATGCCAACTGAGAATTCTTTATTTATTTATTTTTATTTGTGTAGAAATACGGTCTCACTATGTTACCCATGCCAGTATTGATCACCTGGCCTGAAGCAATTCTCCTCACTTGGCCTCCCAAAGTGCCAGGATTACAGTCTGATCCACTACACTGGCCTATCTTCATATATAATTTGCCCTGAAATTTTGAAAATTTGCTATTTAATATTCTTTATAGAAAAATGGAGTGTTCACCAACAGTGTAAAAGTGTTCCTATTTCTCCACATCCTCTCCAGCATCTGTTGTCTACTGATTTTTTTTTTTTTTTGAGGCGGAGTTTCGCTCTTGTCACCCAGGCTGGAGTGCAATGGTGCAATCTCAGCTCACTGCAACCTCCGCCTCCTGGGTTCAGGCAATTCTCCTATCTCAGCCTCCTGAGTAGCTGGGACTATAGGCACGCGCCACCATGCCCAGCTAATTTTTTGTATTTTTAGTAGAGATGAGGTTTCACCATGTTAACCAGGATGGTCTCGATCTCTTGACCTCGTGATCCACTTGCCTAGGTCTCCCAAAGTGCTGGGATTACAGGCGTGAGCCACCGCGCCCGGCCCTGTCTACTGATTTTTTAATGATCGCCATTCTACCTGTGGTGAGATGGTATCTCAATGTGGTTTTCATTTGCATTTCTCAAATGACCAATGATGATGAGCTTTTTTTCATATGTTTGCTGGCTGCATAAATGTCTTCTTTTGAGAAGTGTCCGTTCATATCCTTCACCCACTTTTTGATGGGGTTGTTTTATTCTTGTAAATTTATTTGTAGATTCTGGTTATTAGTCCTTTGAAAAAATAAAAAATAAAAAAAGATTGATTGGCCACTAGCAAGACTAACAAAGAATAAGAAAAAGGAGATCCAAACAAGTCTAGTTAGAAATGACAGATAGGACATTACAACTGATCCTACAGGAAGTGGAAGAAATAAAAGGGATCCAAATAACAACAGAATAAATCAAACTATCTCTCTTTGTTGGTGATATAATTTTATACCTTCAAAACCCTAAAGACTCTGGTAAAAGGCTACTAGAACTGATAAAGAGTTTTAGTGAGGTTTCAGCATACAAAATCAATGTACAAAAATCAGTGGCAGTTTTATACACCAATAACATCCAGGCTAAGAGTCAAATAAAGAACACAGTCTCATTTACAATAGCCACAAGGAAAATAAAATATTTAGGAATCCATCTAACAAAAGAGGTGAAAGATTTGTATGGAGTTCTACAAAACATTGCTGAAAAAAATCAGATAAGTCACAAATAAATTTTTAAAATTCCATGCTCATGAATTGAAAGACTCAATATTACTAAAATAGCCCTACTGCCCATAGCAATTTAACAGGATCAACACTATTCCTATCAAACTACCAACATAATTCTTCACAAAATTAGAAAAAAACTGTTCTATAATTCATATAAAAACAAAAAAACCTAAATAGCCAAAGCAATCCTATGATGTTACTTCGCCCCTATGGATTCTTTCCTACAATCTATAACTTCAGTGTAATCATTGAAGAAAACACCAGACAAACTCAAAGTGAAGAACATTCTACAAATACTTGATCAGATTTCCTTATAACTCTGAAGGTCAGGAAAAACAAAGATTGAGAAACTGTTACAGACTTGAGGATCCTAAGGAGACATACAGTTAAATGCAGGTGTCTGGGACTGTGTCCTGGAAAAAAAGATATCAGGAAAACACTAAGTTAAACATGCATAAATCTGGAGTTTAGCTAATCATTAACAAAGATAGTATAAATACGGGCATTTTAATTTGATCAACATACCATGATTATTTAAGACAGTAGCAATAGGGAAATTGGGTGAAATATATGCAGTAACTTATAGATTTTTTTTTCTCAATTTTTATCTAAGTCAAACTTTATAATAAAACAAGTTTATGTAAAAAGAAGGGTGGAGTGGCTATATTAATAGTAGAATATATTTCAGAGTAACAAATATTACTAGAGATAAAGGTGCTATTCATTAGGACATCCATAAATTTGATACGTCTCTTGGCTGAGTTACATACCTTAACACACAAAAAAACTCCAGGACCACATGGGGTTACTGGAATATTTTACCAATACAATGAGTATTTTGTAGGGTTTGGCAATATTAATGTTTTTTTGTTTGTTTGTCTTTAAGACAGGGTTTAGTTCTGTCACCCAAGCTGGAAGGCAATGGTGTAATTGCAACTCATTGCAGCCTTGACCTCCTGGGCTCATGTAATCCTCCCACATTACCCTGCTAAGTAGCTGGGAGTACAGGTGTGTGTACTAAACCAGAATAATTTTTTAAACATTTTTTTTTTTGTAGAGATAGGATCTTGCTATGCTGTTCAGGCTGACCTTGAACTCCTGGCCTCAAGTGATCCTCCAGCCTTGGCCTCTGAAAGTGCTAAAACTACAGGTGTGAGCCACCACATCCAGCCAATATTAATGCCAATATATAATAAATATTTAAGAAAGAAACAACACCAATCCTACACACACACCCCCCAAAAAGAGGGACTAAATATTTCTTAACTTTTATGAATCCAACTTTAGCCTGATTAAACACATACATACATATAAACGCCTTTGAGAAAAAAATTAAATAAAAAGAAAAACACAACACTGCATAATGGGTTATAAAAAAAACTTATGTGTATAAATCAATGCAAGCATTCAAAATGCAATTTTTGCAAATCTAATCCCACAATATGTAAAAATAATATTACATTGTGACCAGTGGAGAAACTTTTCCTACCCATGAATCAATCAGTGTAACTCATCCTATTAAAAAAATAAATAAATAAAAAATAAACCATCAATCACCTTAATAGATACAGAAAAAGCATTTTAGAGAATTTGGCATTCATGCGTGATCAAAACTTCTCAGTAATCTGTATGTAGGAGGCTACTGCTAGCCTGATAAAGGTCACCTAAGAAAATGCAAAAGAAGTGAATATTAAGTGTTCTCATCACAAAAACGATACCTATCACAGTGAGTGCATTTGTTAATTAGCTAGATTTAATCATTCTACAATGTACACATACTTCATGTAATGATAAAACATATAATTTTATTGTAGTTAAAATATAAATATATAAAAAAAATACAACCCCACAACTAACATTAGAATCATAAAAGACTGAACACTTTCCCCTTAAGAAACTAGGGGAAGAATCTGACTATATTGTTATAGCTTATTCAACATCGTAGAGAACTCAAAGTGTGATGGGGATCAGTGACTGTGGTATAAAAAGGCTAGTTATACAACACCTAAAAAGTCACAAATCCAAAATAAGGAGAAATACCTGCATTTGTGAAGTAGGATGGAGAAATAGCCAAATGAACTTCATAAAAAATCAGGAGTACCCCGACACATGCACGTATTGTATGAATGTTGTATTTCATATATATTTTTATAACAGTGTTTTTCCCGTATTTCTAAATCTAGAACTCTTCAAATATTAACAGGTTTATCATTGTGGTTTATTTTATGTTCATTATAATGAATACCTAGCAATAATATATGTATTATTAATTTTAAAATAGGATGGTAAAATAATATTACCATTAATTAAACAATTTAAAAATACAGGGGAGAAAAATAATGATAGGAGTTTTCTCTGTCATGAGAGATTTGGGGATATTTTATTTCTCTTTTGCTTATTGACTCTTTTAGATTTTCTGCAATTAGCACATATAAAATTATATCCACTTGATATATATAGAGAGAGAGAAAGAGAGAGAGAGGATACACACATTTACACACACATACACACTAAGTTGAGGTGTCAGGCACAGTAAGAGACTTAAAACCTTTAGGGTTATTCAGGCACAGTAAGAGGTTTAAAATTTAGTTAACTTTAGAAAACAAAAACATCATAGCTTATTATTTGATTTAATGGTAATTAAGGAGCACAAATAAAGTATTCTTAGTGTCCAAATGAACCCCATAGGAAATGATACATTTCACAGGAAAGGATCTGGAAAGGCTTTATCGGTGATAGTATTTGACGAAAATTCTGTCTACAAAATTTTGATGCACAAAAATGGGATAAAGAGCATCTTAAGCTGTTGAAAGTTCACATAGGAAAGCACACCTGGGTGAAACATGAAATGCATTAAAGGAACAGTCAGCAGCCAAGTAATGTTCCTATAGAGAAATACTGTATCGTAATGTGTGATTCAAAAAATTGGTGGCCAATTTGTGGATGACCTTAACTGCCAGAAAGAGGAAATTACACTTACTTTGGTAGGCAATGGAGTTTAAATGCATTAGAACAAGCAGAAAGGAAACTGTCATTCTCGTACCTATGATGTATCAGTATGTTCCTTCGGGTTATCCCTAGAAATAGAGCCTGAGACAGGGCTTGCAGGCAGGTAGTTTATTTGAGAGCAGATTCCTCAAGGAAAGAGTGAGAGAACAAAGAGGAAGGGAAACCCATGTATTCTCCAGTTTACTACCGCATGAAACAGGGTCTCACTCTCCTGTGACTTCTGAAACCCGTGCAGAAACCTCCCTAGAAATGTCTGCACGTTGAATGTGAGAATGAGAAAGTTACCAATGGACTCTCTGATAACACCATTTGGTGGAATTAACACACCCATAGGTTCCTGCTGCACTTGCTTATATGCAGTTCCTGCCTCAGGAGGTGTTTTACCTAAGGCAGAAGATTGAATTGCATTTTGTGCTTGGAATAAGATACCCTTTGCTTGAGTTTGAGAATCCATGGAATTTTTGATCACAGATGTGGGTGAAAACGGAAGTGGTCTGAGAGATAGGACCCTATGTTTAGGGTTTTAGACACCTTATCTCATTTGATCCCCACAATAGAAATAGATACTGTCTCAACTTAGGTTAAGCATCTTTGATGAAAACTAAAATAAAATAAAAACTAGAGTAAAGGTAATATGAAACTGTGCAAGCTAGTGAATAGCTGGACTCTTACTCTAAAGGAAAGTTTATATATGAGCAAGGTAATTGCATGATCAAAACTGCAATTATGAATGACTAACCAGTATGTCAAGGAAGAAAAATGCTTAAAAGAGAAACAACTGATAAGAGAGGTATTCATGAAAGATATTTTTATGCAAGCAAAAGGGGTTATATTAAATTAGGAGCCAAAGATTCAAATTTATACTAATTATTATTTAGCTGTGTAGCAATGGCTAAATTGTATCAATTATTTGTTTATCAATTTTTTCATTGGAATACACAGAGGTTGCTCTTGTGTTCTAATACCTGGCCAGCACTGACACTTCATGATTATGTGGCTGTAATAATAATATTGAAAATGAAAAATAGAAAGCAAGTATGAATGAAATTATGGAGGTAGAATCTCCTGAATGCATTAATTGGATAAATGTAGAAACAAAAGTGCCAAATTATAAAAAGACAACTCGGTTTTTATTAGATAACAAATATTTTGCTATCTCTATGTGACAAATTACAAACTTAAAGTTCACGGGCATTGTCACATTATATCCACAAAATGTGTCTCTGATGAGGTTCTGTTTCTAAACCATAGTCAACCTAAGGTTTTTAAAAATTAAGTTATTGGCCATAACTAATAAGTGAAAAAGTATATTTTACCATCTGCTATCATATCAGAGTCAATACTCACTGTTTTATATTTTTTCTAGCTTGATGTCTTGAAATATTGGATTTGGTACAGGGAATAGAAAATTCAGTTTTGAATATATGTGAGCCCTAATGATAGGGGATGTCAACTTGTTTCTGACATGTTTATTTTTAGTGTGACAAAGTAGGGAGAATATAATTATGTTTTGTAATAAATGTTTTGCATAAACAAAATCAGAGGACTAAAATCTGGTGTTATAAATAGGATATTGGTTACCACTATAGTGTTAGTGATTAATTAATGAAGGCTTCCAAGTATTGTCATTTTCCGTTTTGTGATCTGAGATTTGGTTAAAAAGGTATTCTCAGTTTGAACAAATACAGTAAACTATGCATTTATGGTTTCTGCAATTGCACATACATATAATATAAAGTGTTTTAAGAAGAATTCACTTGTTAAAAAAGTGTTATCTGAGAGTTTCCACTTCCAGGAAGATACATAGAAAAAAAAAACGTTTTATTCCTCTTACTAAATACAACAGAAACACTGGACATTTTACACAAACCAATATGAGAATATTTCCAAACTGGGAAGAGGAGGGAAGACAAGTAGAGACCTTGGGACAAAGGAAGACATTGGTGTGGTTTCCCTAGATTATTTTCCCTCATAATGTCCAGAATTGGAGCTGAAGAAACTCTTGGAAACTAAACCAATCACTTCTAAGCAATCTATGAGTCAAATAGAAAGTAAAGCAAAATCTTTTAAAATACAGTGAACTAAATAAAAATGCTACATATCAACATTTGTGAAATACAGCTAAAGCAAAGCTGTGAAAAAAACTCATAGCACTAAATTCATATATTAAAAATGAGGTAATGTCTTCTTAATAACATAAGCTCCCACATCGAGAAGATAGAAATTTACCGTCTGGCTGAATAAGTCAGTGTCTTTCTTGAGGCCCTGAGTACTGCTTATTTTTTGAAAATACTTGCATCTTGGAATTTTGAGATACCACATCTCCTGATTTCCTTTAGCTCTGGATTTTTCATTTAAATTTTCTTATGAATTTGACATTTGTCAATTACTCCTTACATGTCAATATAACATAGAGCTTTCCTTTCTGCATATTACATACTACCTTAGTGAGAACTTTCAACACTTTTTGGTTTATCTCACGCTTTTTGATAACTCCCCAAAATCTCCCTTTAACCTAATATTGACTGCTGAGATCCAGATATATTCTCAGTTCTTACTGAGAAACATCACTGCATTGTTTCATGGACGTGTCAAAATCAGCTTTCAAAAAACCAAAGTACCAAGGCAATAGCTTGCTAAGGTTGCTGAAACATAGTACCAAAAGCTAGTTGGTTTAAACAACAGAAAGGCAAAGTTTCACAATAAATACTCTGCAGACAAAAATTCCAAAATCACAGTGTTGGCAGGTGTGGTTCGTTCTGAGGCATTTGAGGGAGAATTTGTTCCAGGCCTCTCTTTTTGGCTTGAAGATGGCTGTTTGTTCTATATATCTTCCCAGGGTCTTCCTTCTGTGTGTGCCTCGTGTCCAAATTTCCCCTTTCCATAAAATTATCAGTCATGTGGATTAGTACCCATCCTAATGACCTAATTTTAATTTGATTGCCTCTGCAAAGGCCCTGTTTCCAAATAAGGTCACTCTCTGGGTCCTGAGGATTAGCACTCCAACATCTGAATTTCAAAGAGAAACAATTCAACCCATAACATTCATGTTCTGGAAAATAGGAACGTGCATTAGCAATTACAGTGTTCAGAGCAAGTGCCAGGACGGACGGTGGTGTGCTCCAGTGGAAGGACTTCGCTGTCCTTTCTCTGTGTTTTGGTGGCATTCTATTAATATCTCTATGCCAGTGCTTACTATTTTAGTTTATTTTCTGTTTGCCTGTTTCATTATGTTTTTGGTAATTGGAGATTTGCAACATCGCCTGTTGCCAGCTCGTTATATGTGGCTATGATTTATTTGAATAAAGTGGATACAAGTCTGTATTTTCTGAATACATAAAGTGATAGATAAAGGATCTAAGTCATAATGGCCTGCTCATCTCACTATATTTCTCAATGTAAATACTCTAAATTCTCATCATTATCAGAAAATGCTATTTTATTTCATGTTTTTATACATACTATGTTCTCTGTTTAAAATATTCTTCTATACCTAAAGAAAATTGATTTGTCTCATTCCTTTTAAAAAATACTCCAGTAGTTACTACAGTTTTTAATAGACATTAAATGCTCAATATCTGTTGAACAATTACTGGTCTTTCTAGCATGAAGCTTGTCAAATTTATAAATCAGTGATCATTTTCAAGAAAAATAAATATAATTTTTAGCCTTATGCTCTGCATTTGGTTGACAATTTCAATTCACAGATTTTTAAATAAATGTACCTCCATTTTATCCAATTCTTAGGAAATTCACAACTAAATATACTTTAAAAGTTGAAATGATTATTCATAATTTGACTTAATTTAGTAATATTTTATTTTAGTCTGTGGGTACGAAAATACTGTCTTATATATTTATATGCATATCATCGTGCTTTTCCTAATACTAGATTAATTCTTAATGTACTTTTTTCAATTTTGTATATTTATATTCATTGAAATGTTTTTATTCCTAGACATGTCTAAATAAAAGGGTAAGAAGGTCAAATACTAAAGGCAGAACACAGAATAACATATTCTCAACTCTCCTGATCGTTCTACGATTCATATATTTTATGGGACTAACAGACAGCTACATTTGCGTAGTTTGGCCCTCATGTGCAGTTTTGTTAATGGCCTAAGTCATTTCCAGTAGCAATTTCCTAGTGAGTATTTACCTCCAGTAAAATGCTACTTCCAATGAAATAAGTCTACTGTAAAAACTACAGGAAGAAATCAATATGAGGCAAGATCAGTAAAGTTAATGTTGCATCTCTTTGAGATGTTATTTTCAGCCTACCTCTTTTTTGACTTACAGTTATAATTACAGTACTTACAATATTTTATATATTTCCCATTTCAGAGTTATTGGATAATTTATTTGACTAATAGGATAATTAATCTCTCATCAGAAATGTAATTTCTTATGATGGTGTTTACTATAAAACTATCTTTGGTGCTACCAGGAGCACATCCCATCTATTGGAATCTCATAATCAGCCTGGTAACAAAGGCATGGCACAATGTCTAGTAGCATCTGGTTTTAAGATGACAAACTATTGGCAGATTACTGGCAAATAAATTTACTTTATGCAGTTTAAAATATGTCTAAAAAAGCATGGTAAAAGTGTATGTTAACGTCTTTTATCTATCCATTCAATGGAAAAAGAACAGAAGGAATCTGTGCAGTATCAATGAGACTTTTACAAAGTATCTACATTAGCTCAAATTTAACAAAACATTTAAACCCATGTGCCCTAAATTCATCAAAATGAAAGATATAGTCCACATATACTCAGTCTTCTTTGACACTCTATTCACCACTAACAAACACAAGCTTTATGTAAGCCATCTACAGTTTCAACAAGATTTCCTTCATGTCCTTCTTCTGGAACAGTGCCTCTAAGTTCTTTCCAGTTCAATTTATCCTCCATGTCACAACCAGAATCATCATTTTAAAACATAAAAACAACTTGCTATTCCCTCTTTCAACCCTTAAAGGGCACTTCCTTCTCCAGCAATTGAAGTAGAAATATACCTAAGACTCTACATTACATGGTCCCAAATTGCTATTCTGAAAACGTACAGTGAACTGTCTAGAATCTAAAGAAAAATACTTTAGAACATATTCCCAGTTCTTTCATTTACAAAATTATGAAACTAAGTCTTTCTGACCCAATATTCTCATTTGCACTGTAGAGAGTAGAACACTACCTGTTTCAGAGGAATGCGGTGAAGAATAAATGTGAAAAATGCCTTATTTTTACCAAGTATCTCAGACTCAAAATGCATTTAAATTTTTTTTTCCTTTTTTGTTTTCAGCATTGAAAAATAAATTTAAAACTCTTTTACCATTCCCAAAATCCACTTCCTTGAACACAGTTTGCTTATTTAATTATGTGCTTGCTTAGAAATTCCAGGAGCCAATTTTGAAACAAACCAGGCAGAGAGACCCAGTTGGAGAATCCGCTTGCTTAGCAGGAGTTAGGGACAACCTACCGCTACCAGGATGAAGTTAGGATGATGCAAACCGACCTCCTTGGATTGTAGATTATTCAAGATAACCATTGGAGGGAGGCAGGCAGACCTGCAGCTTCCTGCCCCACCCCCACGTTTCCCTGGTCTTCTCCTTCTTAAACCCTTCCCTCAGCCCAGAAGGCAGAGATGCTTCCTTTGAGGCAGAGTCTGGCCATCTCCCAATTGCTAGCATTCGATCAATATAGTTGCTTTCCTGTCACCACACCTTGCTTCTCCTGTTTTCAGCCTCTGAGCAGCAAACAGCCTGACTTGAGCTGGTTACGTCATGTTGTATCAATGATGAAATTTAAGAGTCCCATTAAGTCTCATGCATCGTAAAAGAAAACTGGACTCCTTACTCTTTCCTTATAAACTGTAAACCTCCCTCATATGTACCTTGTTACATGCTACTTCATCTGTCTTAAATACCTTCTCAGATTTTTCCAGTGTTACTGTCTAAATCCTAACCATTTTCTTTAAGACTAAAGTGCAAATTTTTCATGAAGCCTTTCTTCATCCAATTCGTGGGAGGAAGGTAATTTTATTTTTCTGTCCTCCTCATATTATTAGTACTTCTGTAACTGTACATTTTATCTTCTAAATTTGTTGTAAATATTTGGTTTTCTTTTATTTACTCATTAGTCTAAAACTCACTGAAGGCTGAAATGGTATTTTATTTCCATATGTCTTCCCTGAAACATCTATCAGAGAACCAGACACCAACGGGGTATTAAAAACACATTCTAAACTCCATATTGTTTCTGGACTGTCTTGAAGAATGTATAGGAGAAGCAAAGCCATTAGCACAAGTACAAATGACAGAGACAATCCTTTTGATTTACATTTTTGTCCTTGGCCCTCTGTTTAAACACCCAATTGTCATTACAATTTGTGTCCAAATCAGTTACCAAAAGGTGAGACGTTTTCCTGAAAATTTAGTAACAACAATAGAACCGTGAAAATAATTCAAGAATTATAGTTTATCTTTGTGATTACATCTAGCATTAACATTTTTTATGATGAGTTAATATTTGACACATTATTTTAAGACAATGTTTAAGAATCAACCACTACATGAGACAATATAAGGCCCCATGCTTTTCACACAATTTGAGAATGTGTCTTGGTCTAAGATCAAATGAACTCAACCCATATATGCTAAGCAAATATAAGCAGCATATATCTTCCAAAAGCTTGATGATAATGCATCCTCTTTTCTCCTTATTACTTTATAAAAAAAAAAAAGAAGATGCTCAAATTCAAACATAAATCAAAATTTATTGTGTGGAGTGGTTCAGTAGTTTACTGATCTTGGCATAATCATTATATATTCATCATGCTGCCATAATGTTTCTGAGAAAAACGTTATTGTAATCTTCCTGCTAAATACGAATAAAAATACAGCTTTCCGGATTATCCTGAAAGTATATATCATATTCCTGGCAGTTAGTATTACCTTGCATTTCACCATAGAGCAAATATCACCCCGTTAAATATTAGCAGATATTTCATATTTATATTTATTTATATTAATTAACATTTATATTACTATTATATTTATATTAATAATAACATTGTTAAGGAAGGGCCTGAGTCTTACTACTTGTTATTTATTTCAAAATTTATATGCTTTTGTGTGCATTTATATCTTACTGTATCAAACAATACAGATATCTGCAATGATTTACATAAAATATAAATATAATAGTAATAGAAAGTTCTGTTAGACAATTTCACATAAAGTGGACTATTTTTTCAGAAGTTATTCAAATATTTTTTATTAAGCATTTTATTAAGACCAGCACTTTCCTAAGTTGTATGAGGAATAAAACACATATAAAGATCTTCAAATCTGTATATTGTTCTTAGTGTCAACATACAATCAGCAAATTAGAAAGTAAATTATGATTTAAAATAAGTGAGAATACTTTTCCCAATAAAATGTACAATATTTTATATAGATATTATCATTTCCACAGCATTGGAAAAGGTTTGTAGGAAGTACATATTAAGGGACAAACATAAATGACAAAAATGACAAGAAGCTAGTCTAAATGTATATCAAACTCTTTTAGTTTTTAGGGAATTACAAATCACTTGTGTGTTCTTTTATTTAATATCCTAGACACTCTGAGAGATGTATTATTTTCTCACAAAACTGTCTGCAAGTTTTGCTTGACACTCCCTATACTTTCTTTAGGGGAAAAAGAAGACCCTCATATCCTTACATAGAATAACAAATAAGGACGGCTTAGCCCACTGGAACTGCTACAATATAACAAACAAATCTGAACATAAAATTTTCACTCCCACAAGAAGAACTGAAGGCAGTGAGGAAAGGTATTCCCATATGGCTTGTTACAGGATGTTTCCTCCCAGTACATTAATTATTTTACAAGTTGACAAAACATATTGACAACTAACTCTACCAAGCATACGGCACCAGTCTGATGGAAATATTTTATACGGGAATGAGTGCAAATGATTACATATTGCAAATCCCAATTCTGAACATGGTTGTAGAACTCTTAAAGTATATAAAATAATTTCTATATTTCCTTTACCATGTGGAGAGAGAATATAATTGTGTCTCTGAAAATACGATTGCTTGTGTTTATGTTACAAGCTAAATTGCTGAATATGTGCTTGCAAGTGATTTAATCTCTCAGACTTTTTAACAATTATTTATTTGCTAGTATAAGGAAATATATTAATTTCCTTAACTACAGTATTAATTTCCAAGGGCTGCCTTAAATAAAACACCATAAATTTAGTGGCTTAAAACAACAGAAGTTTATTATCTTTCCTATTCTGGAGCCTGGAATCTGAAATTAGTTTTTCAGGGGGCAATAATCCCTATAGGGTTTCTAGGGGAGAATTTCCTTCTGTCCTTTTTGGCTTCTGCGGCTGCTGATTTCCTTGGCTTGTGGCCACATCACTCCAGTTTCTGGCCCTGTCTATACCTTGCCTTCTCCTCTGTAGTTTAAATCTCCTTCAGTCTCACTTGTCTTTGGATTTAGAGCCAATCTGGATCACCAAGGATATGGATCTCCTCTCAAAATTCCTAATTTAATCACATATTTCTCCATATAGGGTAATATTCACAGATCTGGAGATTAGGATGTGAAGACATATTTTGGGGGCAACCATCTGTAAATGTTACTACTTTTTCAACAAATACAACATAACATGTGAACATGCACAATTTTTTAAAAAATATTCTCTATTCTCTTAAAGTAGCTTTAAGCAAAGTTAATAAATTAAATACAAACAACAAAGCAAACCAAAACTTTTCATGGGGTTTTACTGAACTAGAATAATATTCTTAAAATCGTATAAAGCAGAAAATGTGTGGCTCCTTTGCCTCTGTCTGCAGCAGGAGAGTTCCAGTTTCGTTACAAATATTGATTTACTTAAAAGGAAAACACGGAAGTGAGCTCTCCTATTTTGCCCTCCTCTTTATTCTAGATGACAGGTATTAATCCTTTGGCTGATGTTTTTTCCTTTTAATCAGAAATACCTCTCAAGGAAAAACTTATCAAGGTTAGTATCATCATGGTGGCATCAATATGCATTCCACACTGCCCCAAGGGTCTACTAGGGCATGTTTAATATGTTCATACCTCATTTCAGTGCAAGTGAGTTTTGGAATTTAAATATTAATCTTCCTCTAAGCATATACATTAAGATGTCTGTAGAAATGGATTTGCCTATTCTGACAACCTATCTGTAGAATCTGAAGCTTGCTAGCTATTCTTGAATTGCTTTAATAATTTTCTATTAGCAAACACCCATAGGATATGGCTGCATTTGTCAGAAGTCTCAATACATACATTTTTCAGTTTGGAAATAAACAAGATGCCATTCTCAGGATCTATAATGAGAAGACCATAATTATAGATAGACCTCTTTTCCAAAATTAGAAATTTTCTGAGATCATTCTCAGCTGTATTTCTAATTATAGATTATTTAACACAGTGGCTCCTAAGAGGGTAGTGGTTAAAGTAATGCAAACTTTGAGAATGAGTATAAACTATTCAGAAAGACAATACATGTTTTCTACTGTTTACAATTAAGCTTGAAAACAGTGTAAGAATTTGAATCACTGTCTAACTGCTAAACACTTTCCCAGTGAAATTTATGTGCATTTGAATATCGATATAGAGGAAAGACTTATTTTAATACATTTTCTATGTTATATATACTGTGCCTAAAAATGATATTTCTTGCTTGAATATCTCTTTTGAAACTATTTTTAAAATATCTTCCACTTAACCATACTTTATAATTCATTATCAATTGTTCAATCCATTACTCTCAAAACTGGTGTGTTTGCCATGATGCAACATCTAGTTACTCTCAGACTAGATTAATAGATAGATACACATACATTTATTGCCAATCTCATCATCACACCTCAAAAGACATGGGTCTAGTTTTTGGTAGTACAATAGGGTGATTATGGTTATCAATAATTTGTTGTATATTTCAAAACAACTAGATGAGTCTAATTGAAATGTTCCTGATGTAAAGAAATAATAAATGGTTAAGGTGTTGGGTATCCCAATCACATTGCTTAGATCATTACAAATCGTATGCTTGTATCAAAGTATGACATGTACCCCATAAATATGTACAACTATTATGTATCCATAAAAATAAAAAATAAATACTAAAAATGTTATAGGAGGATCTAATGAAACACTGAAGAAAATGCAAGACACATAGTATAGGTCAAAAGAAAAGAAACCATTTCATTATTTTTCAGTACCTTAATTCATTTTGAGATACTGAGAAAGCCAATACACCTTTTTATAAAAATGTATTTACCTATAAAATATAAACATTTTAGCAGTAAAGAAGGAATGCAGTGAAGGCAGATTTTTTTGAGTATCCAAGCATTTTGCATGATTTCACAATATTCTCTCAACCTCCAACTGATTCTGCTATTAAAAGCAGATAAGTTCACAAATAAAAATATTAAAAGTAGTGCATTCCAACAATGTACCAACTGTTTACTTTTGTGCCTTTTTAAGTCCAATGATAAAAGCCTTTCCTAGTGCATGGTCCTGATTATATCTCCCAACGTTACATTCCAATATATATGTATTACTTTTGAATCTCCTTGGAATTGATGACAATGAAGAAATGAGAGACAATTATATTTTATTAAATATAGACTGCCTGGAACAGCAGCATTGGTAATAAAATGGTTAAATCTTTTCTTGCTGATATGTTATCTTACTGTGATCACTTCCATTACAGTGAGGATCTCTTTCAGCTGGCCATTCTATTCACTGCTTGTTTACAGTGGTGCTAACGCTGTGCTGCTTGGTTAGTGTAGCTTTATTATTCCTCGATTCTTAGGTTTGTCAGATCAATATTTCATCACCTATTGCTTTTCCTCAGTTTTGTCTTCTCTTCAGCTTTTCTTTACTACTTATCCTTCCAGAAGAATTTTAATCAAACTTCACAAGATCTATGATCTCTATGAGGTTGTGGCTGACATGACATTCATTTACACATAGATTTGAAATGAAGGTCCTATGTAGTTAAAATCTGTATCCATTAACACTACATTGATATGTATGTTTTAATAAATTTCAATAAAGTTGCATTCTTATTTTTTCTAAATTGTATGCATATTTTATTAAATGTGTACATTCTATATTTTGTTTCTATTAAAGTTGATATTTTGATTTCTTTACAAAGATCGTCTTCTGTGTGTATTACCTGGAAGACCTTGCTGAGTCCGTTAATAGTATTCAGTTTGTTGACAGAAGAAAACTAGGGGGAATCACCAATAAAGAAGAATAATTAAAATAGTAAACATTTGTGTAGAAAGGGTCAAAATAGAAAATAAGTAAGCAAATGAAAAAATTTAATAACAACAAAAATCAGTATGGCAAAATAGCTATAAAAGAAACATGATGAAACCTTGTCTTTACTAAAAATACAAAAATTATCCAGGTGTGGTGGCAGATGCCTGTAATCCCAAATTTCATCTACAAGTAAATGGATAAACAAAAGACGGTGTAGCCAGATAACAGAATTCTATTCAACTACAAGTGGGAACAAATTATTGATACATCACATGGATGAATCTCAAAGTCTTTACTAAGTTACAGAAGGCAAACACAAGAGACTACATATTATGTGACTAAAATGTCCTAAAGCTGTAATTACTGTATGAGTCATTTCATCCATACTTTTTCTTTTAGATGAAAATTCCTTCAGAAATTTGTGTGTTTCAACTTGGCTAGTAACTTGAATGCCATCAATATGTAATGATATTCTTCAGGAGATATCATATGCTATTTTGGGCAGTGCTGTTAATCAAATCTGAAAACTTTAGGAATTATTTTTATTTATTTTGGTTTTAATCTCCTGATGGTTCACTTTTCCATGTATTAAGCAAAGAAAGTAAATTTATTTTTATTTTATATTAATCTGAAACTATATTATGGCTTATAAGAGAAATGCATTTGTGTTAACCCAGAAAATTGTATTGATAAATACTATACTAGAATCATAAGATACTAATTTATGGCATTTAGAATTGTAATAAACTTGTGTTTCTTGAATTTTCATTGTACTGTAGTAAGGCTTTTTGAATTTAGAATAATTTTGCTGTATCATGCAATCTTTCAAATTAAAAATTCTGATAGGCATATAAATTTCTAAGAATACAATGTTTTCTTAGACTGTTAAGTAAAACCACCAGTAGGCAAAATATGAAAATAAAAGTTGAATGTAAACTTTTTAAATGAGTTTCTTAATAAAATTATTTGATATACTTAGGATATAAATGACAATAAGAGAAATTTATGAATACAAACAGAATCAAATATAAAGTTGTTAGTAATGGGCAAGTGATAAGGTCTTCTTATCTGGCATAATGTTTTTTGCAATTTTATAGAAGATTATTACTTTGTCACTGCTTTTAAGAGTTAAATTAATTTTTAAAGTGTATTTTAAACTACCTTAACTGTGAGTTTTAATCCCTTCATCTAAGTGGTTTACATGAACAGTTCTGGCTTAAAATGAGCACAGCAGATAGAATTAAATGTAGTGGTAGAAATTACAGCAGATTTAGCATTAGATGATACTTAAAACATTGACTTTTCCCTGTAGTATATCGTGATTTGGAGAAAGTTACTAAAATAATTCACCTCTTTAAATTATTACAGGCAATGTAGATTGATGGCATTTCTTATGAGGTTGTTGTGGGAATTTGATGATATTATGTGTTTAACAATATTTTAAGTATTATTTCAAATAAAGATAATTTTATTAGTTTATATTCTAATTAATTTAATATGTCTGTCTCTTCACTATACACAACGTCTTATCCACTTGCTGACATTTTTTGAAAATTGTAATGACTTTTGGAGCAGTGAGAACACTAGTGCTATGGTGTGGCTCTGTGTGCCCACCCAAATCTCATTCTGAATTGTGATCCCCAGTGTTGGGGGAGGGACCTGGTAGGAGGTGATTGGATCAAGGGGAAAGACTTCCCCTTTGCTGTTCTCATGATACTCAATGAGTTTTCACAAGATCTGCTTGTTTAAAAGTGTTAGCCCTTCCCCCTTCCCCCTCTCTCCTGCTCCACCATGTAAGATATGGTGCCTTCCCCTTAGCCTTCCATCATGATCGTAAGTGTCCTGGGGCCTCCAAGCTGTGCTTCATGTACATCTTGCAGAACTGTGAGTCAATTAAATCTCTTTCCTTCATAAATTACTCAGGTTCAGGTAGTTCCATGAGAGAATGGACTAATACAGCAAGATTGTGTGAAACATTGGGTTCATATCATATCCTTCATGCTTCCTCATTCTCTCAAAGAGGCAGGTTGGAAATAATAAATGGTACTTGAAATCAGAAGAGCAGAATTAGCAGCTCTGTACTTACCAGCTACAGGCTGTTAGGAGAAGCCCTTCACCCTCACTTCTTCACGATAAAATACATAGCTTGGACAAAGTGACCTCCAAGATATGAGCAAGCTTATCATGTTACCTTTGTATCATCTTCTCTCAGTTCTGTAAGGCAGTGATGGGAAGTGCCAGTGAAGAGGTTTACTTTAAAATGAAGTTATGGCAGTATTATGAGCCATCTAAAGTATTCTCCACAGGTCCAACATCAGGCCAAAGTTCATTCTGCAGTGTACGTGTGCTTTTTTTAAGATTTCAAATATCCTTTTGTCCCCTGAGGTAAGTTAGTGCTCTCGTGCTTTCAAAATTAATCAGAAGAATCTTGGAGTCTGGTAAGTGATTGTTTTGTTTGTTTTAATTATAAAAAGGATGATTCTCAAAGCAATTTATGTAAAATGATTTTTTTTGTTTTTTGTGCTGGGGAGAAAAAAAGAACAAAGGGTAAAAAAAGGACAATTTCCTTAGACCCTTAAACCTCAAATAAAAGAGAGTTCTCATAATCATTTCAGCATGAGAATCAGCAAGCTGCTGCCCCAGTTCCTGGTGTCAAGGAAAATGCTGCCCAAAGAGACCTAGATTTCTGCTTCCTCTTTCCCTTGATTGATGAATATCCTTATTCCGCCCTTTATGGTGCTCCCTTTTGTGGTGCTTTCCTTTTAATATCTGGGCTGGAGAGTGAAGAAAGTGGGGAAGGCCTCTAAGTTTAAATTTTGTCTTTACCCGATTCAATGACAAATGATGAATTTCTCTAGTGATGCTAAAGTTTTCGATTCTCTCAGGTCAGGCTGCCAGCCTAGTCCATCCCAGCTTCCTTCTGCCAGTTGCCTCTTTTATGGTCCTCTTTGGACAGCTGATCTAGAAGAGTAGTCAAGAAAGACACGCTGGAGTGTAATTCAACCAGGGGTGAATCTGGGATATTTTTCAGGTGAATCAAGTATTAATTTCCCTTTGATGACCTGTTTCTCAGCTCACAGGGCCAGTGTTTAGTCATCCTCAACACAGCATTTAGTAAGTGGAAAAGCCAAGTGATCATGAGGGTGTGATATTTGCCAATTACTGTATAAAAGGAAAAGCTCAATATGTTTTCATATAAATGAATCTTATTTCTAACACTTGAGTTTTTTTTTTTTTTTTTTTTTTTTTTTTAAGACAGAACCATGCTCTGTTGCCCAGGCTGGAGTGTAGTGGCACAATCTCAGCTCACTTCAACTTCTGCCTCAGGCGATCAAATGATTCTCCTGCCTCAGGCGATCAAATGATTCTCCTGCCTCAGCCTCCTGAGTAGTTGGGACTATGGGCATGCACTACCACGTTCAGCTAATTTTTGTGTTTTTAGTAGAAACAAAGTTTCACCATGTTGGCCAGGCTAGTGTGGAACTCCTGACCTCAGGTGATCCACCCACCTCGACCTCCCAAAGTGCTGGGATTATAGGCATGAGCCACTGCGCCCAGCCTAATACTTGAGAGTCTTAATTTTATATTTAATTTTAAATAATTTTTGATACTTCAAGTTATCATGAGGCATCTTAAATATCATGATGCCTGTAATCTTAAGGCATACTAATGAAGTATTGTCCTGCTTTTAAAATTCACAATTTAACTTTCCTGACATCCGCTTTAAAATCTACATTATGAGATGGATTGTGAGTTTGAATTTGCATTATTTATCAATCTGGATTTGTATTAAAGGAAGAATTAAATAACTTTTTTTTTCTTATGGTCCATAGCTTATTTCACATATAACTGCCCTTATTTCCCTTTATATTTTAATTTACAAAATCATCTTCATAGTCACTCAGGAGCAAAGCTAAAATGTATGAATTTTAAACCCTGTTTTGCCATAGAATCACTACTTTATCTTGAGCAACTGATTCAACTTGCTGTGTCTGTATTTATTCCTATGTAAAAATAGAAGAGGTAGGCAAGGTGTGGTGGCTCATGCCTGTAATCCCAACACTTTGGGAGGCCGAGGCAGGTGGATCACCTGAGATCAGGAGTTCAAGACCAGCCTGACCAACATGGCAAAACTCTGTCACTACTAAAAATACAAACATTAGCTAGGCATGGGAATGCATCCCTGTAATCCTAGCTACTTCCAAGCCTGAGGCAGGGGAATCACTTGAATCCAGGAGGCAGTTATTGCAGTGAGCTGAGATCACACCACTGCACTCCAGCCTGGAAGACAGAACAAGATTCTGTCTCAAAAAAAAAAAAAAATAGAATAGGTAATATGGAAATATGGATGACTACTGCAGAGGGTTATCATGAGGATTAAATTAGATAATAACATACAGCCCCAGTACAATGCAGTATGTGAAATGACATGACGAGGTTCGTGAATGACCAGGTAGGTCCACACTGGCAGCTGCCCAGAAGACCTGAGGGTTGAGCTGAGCTCCTCCAATTCAGTTTCTGTAAAGGACTACTTGCCATATTCTAGCGACCACGTTCAGCTCAGCGTGGGAGGACTCAGTGTACAGTGCCTGCACTGGAGTAACAGCTACCGTAGGTCCCACCCAATACAGTCACTGATTTCCAGACTTTCCCTACACACTTCCATTAAAAGATAAGAAGTTGACTCTGTCACTTTTGATACAGTAGGAGGAGAAAATAATGGTTTGAGGTTTGTAGTGGGGACAGATTTACAAGTGGAGGACAAGGACAACTACATATAACATTGCATCCACATTTAATTGACTGCAGTGTTTTACTACAAATGCTTAACGGAATTAGAAGGCCAGACATATCTAAGTTTTACACAATGACTAGGTATTAGTATCAGCTTATCGTCACTGTAATCTTCATTCTTCTCTGTCAGTATTCCCTGTAACACAACAAAATTAGTCAACATTTTCTGAGTACAATAATACATATTGCTTTATGCTATAAACTCCCCATTCGTCATGTAGTTACATTATTCATGTTATTCATTTAAAGGTAAGATTTTAAAGGTCAATGTCCGTACTGTATCTTTTAAACCCTAGCATCATTATGTGGTTTGTGACACACAGTGAATACACAAAAGTGTTCAGCAAAAAAATCAAACGTATCTGCTTTTAACTATTTTGGAAATGTTGGCATAAAGTCACATAATAAATTAATAAAATATAAAAAATGTATTAAATATAAAAGTAAAATTAAGTCTGATTGAATATAGCCACTAAATGCATCAACATTCTTAAGATTAAACGTTTGAAAATAATGTACACATGAGACTATGTGGGGGAGACGACCAGTGGGTGAGAAGAAAGAGAGGACCAAGCGATGTGAAATGATTGAAAGGATTTCATGCACATAAGGCTTGAAGCTAACCTGCCTTAGTTCAGGAACTAGATTTTAGCCTTTGCTCCTCCTTCACACGGATCCAAACCCTTTCAAAGACCAGTGCTTGATTCCTCAAGCATAACCAGAAAAACAGTTACAGACACAGGCAGGTAAAAGTAGATCATTAAACCAATAAATAACAACTATTTTTTTGCTGTTCTAAACAATGAAACGATTCTGTTAAAATTTGTTTCTCTAATAAGATATTTTTATTTGCAGGGGTCAAGTCCAATAATTATTTAGTAAATATACTGAACACTGTGTCCTTAAAACATACCTTTGCTAAATTAATATCTATTAGCAAAATCTTGTGTGTTTTCAGAGGTGCCTCCAGTGAGAAGTTGGTCATTTAGAGAGAAAGAATGGTTTGAACTGAATGGAGCAACACAAAGATATTTCTGTTTCCATTTTAAGGGTTTCCAGATGGCACAGATCCACGGGCTTTTCTCCATAATATACAGAATCCCTGACAGAAAGTGTTTCTATACAAATAGTCTTCATGTCAATCTGAGGAAACACTGAAGGGCTCAGTTTTCATCAGTGGAAGACAGAATTTACAAATTTATCATTTTTTATTGGGAACTGAAGGAAAAGAGAGGATTTGCAATTAGAGAAAATATTTGAGCAAGCAGGTAATTCTAAACAACCAATTTTTTTCCAGGATTCAAAAAATAAATATTTTAAAAGAGAATTCTGGGTTTATGTTCCCCACGCCAGGGGACATGATTTATTATTCTTCATTACTCCTTTCCCCTTAAGCCATTGTCATGTCCTATTCTCAATGCCTTGGGGTATAGCTGGATATTACAGATTTATCAATGTTATTAGCTGATTTCATAAGTGAAACATTGTCCTGAAGTAAAACAGAAGAATACTGCATACATTCATTGAGTATATTTTAGACTAATAGAGTAGCAGTTTCCAATTTAATCACCAAAAACTAGGTCATGGCTCACAAAAATGTAGGAAGGAAAAATAAACTATACTCACAAATTATATAAAGCAACTTTTTGTTGTTATTGTTACTAATTTGACTGTCTTTCTCGCCACTTGTATTTTCATATCTGATCATAAGTTCCAAATCTACTTGTGTCTTGCCTTCCTTCCTTTATCTGGGCAACTTCTGAGTATATTGGTGATCCATAGAAATAATTTACAGGAGATTTGTTATGTGAGTTTTCTGGAAAAGCATGAAAACTTATGCTTTCAAGTGTGGTGGGCTGTAAACATTTTTTCTGAATTCTCTCTAAAGAACTTTGAAAATGATTATACATTGCTTGCTTATATATTTCAAAGGTTATTATTATATTTAAAGATTATATTCAATCTATAATTTTGTATCATAATTTTATATTGTCTCAAAAGATTGTCATTTCTGCCATGAATCTTGACATTTAAAAACAAGATTGTCACATAATTCTCCTAAATGTTTCCAAAGGTCTGTAAATACCATAGTGCCTTGATAATCACCATCATCCATTTAAGAAATACTTGAGGAAGTTCTGGATTAGCAACAGAAATTTGGGGATGATGGCAGAGCACCTTGGAGATACAGGGGATGTGTCTCCCCACCTAAATCCTGGCGCTGACAGAATCTTTCTCATATAACTATTTTGGAACTCTGAAGTCTATTGAAGGATTTCATTTTCCAGTGAAAGGCTTAGGCTGCGCATTTTAGTTAATTTAGGTCTATTTTAGCTATGGCAGAGAGTTGTGCATGTGTTCCTGGAGTAGCTTCAACCTAGATGGGGAAACTCAGTAAAGATCCAATTCTCCAAATAGTAGGAATATTTCTTCTGACTACTTATTGCTGCCTGTGGTGAATAAGTGCAAAGAGAGGTGAAAAGACAGGAGCAGTCTTTGTTGTTGTACCTACCCCCATTGTGGCAAAGCCCTCTCCCTGTGTCTGAAGTGACACTCACGGGATTTAAAGGACTAATGTCTCATCCACCCCGCCCCCTGACCATTGCCACCTTTTTCTCTCTCTCTCTCTCTCTCTCTCTCTCTCTTTTCCCTGGGAACCAGACATGAAAGACTAGCAACTGCATATATGGGGAAAATTAAAAGTGACTGCAGATGACCAGGAAAAGATATAGGCTCAGAAAATGACCTGGGAAGACCACGTTTATACCTCAGATTGATTATCAGCATAGAGACAGCCTACAGTAAAAATGGCATACCAAGAAATAGGAATGTATAGTACATTCAAACAAACAAACAAAAATAAATCAACAGAAATTGTTATAGAGAAAGACCTGATGATGGATCTACTATACAAAGAGTTTGAAGCAACTATTTTAAAGATTCTGAAAAAAAGGAATGTATAAAGAAAATGAAAATAACAATAAGGATATAGAAAATTTAAAAGAAATTTAAAAGAAACTCTACAGCTGTAAAATGCAATAACTGAAATGAAAAATTCCCTAGAAGGATTAAAGGCAGATTAGAATAGGCAGAAACAGGATTCAGAGAGCTTGAAGAAAGGGCAATTAAAATTATGAAGTCTGGGGAACAGAAAGAAAACGATTAAAGAAAAGAGAAAGTCAAACAACATCTGAGACAGTATCAAGTTAACTGATACTCACACCGTGGGCGTTCCAGAAAAAATTATATAGAGAGAAAGTAGCAGAGAAATTACTTGAAGAAATAATGGCCAAAATTTGTCTCATTTGATGAATAAAATTAATGTGGACATCTGAGAAGCTCAGTTAACTTTGATTGAGAAAGTCAGAGATCTACACTAAAACTCAGAATTAAGTGTTCAAAATACACAAATGAAGAGAGAATTTTGAAAGCCACAAGAGAAAAGTTGCACATCACATACATCTCAGCAAATTACTCATAAGAAATTCTGGATGCCAAAAGGCAGTCGGTTAATATACTTAAAGTGCTAAAAGAAAAGAAAGTCAACCCAGAATCATATATCTGATAAAACTTTTGTTCAAACGTCAGGAGTGATTAAGATGTTCTCAGATTTTAAAAAAGCTCAGGAAAGTCATTACCATTAGAGCTGCTCTGCAGGAAATGCTAACAAAAGTCAGTCCTGCAGATTGGAATGAAAGACCCTAGAAAATAAGTCAAAGCTGTTGGAGAAACAATGATCTCAGTAATGATAGATAAATGGCCTATAATACAAGCTAGTATTTTTGTTTAAATGATTTGTAATCCTACATTTTTGTTTTCCACATGGTTTAAGAGGCAAATACATTTTTACAAAAACAATTATTCATCTAAAAGTTTTGTTATTCTAACTTTGGTTTTTCTCCACATTTTTTTTCACATAATTTAAGATACTGACTCATTAAAAAACAATTATTATTTTATGTGTTTGGATACATGGTTCATAAACCTATAATTTTGTAACATAAATAACAGAAAGGGGTGGTGGAGGAGCTGCATAGGAACAGTTTTTCCATGTTATTGAAGTTAAGCCCCTATAAATTCATATTAGAGTGTTATATAACTTTAGATTGTTAAGTATAATCCCCATGGTAACTACAAAGAAAGGTCTTATTAAATACACAGAAAAGAAAATGAGAAGGGAATTTAAACATTTTACAAGAAAAATCAGCTAAACATATAGGAAGGCAGTGGTCCAATAAGTGAGGGAAATAAAGCTGTAAGCAATACAAAAAGTAAGTATCGAAATGAAAGTTGAAAGTACTTCCTTATTAGAAATTACATTTAATGTAAATGAATCAAACTATCCAATAAAATGCAAGGGTTAGGACAATGGATAAAAACAAAACATGATCCAATATATGCTGCTTCTGAGAGTCTCACTTTAATCCAATGACACAAAGAGGTTGAAAGAGAACAGGTGGAAAGATACATCCCATGTAAATAGTAACGTCATCAACAAGAAGAGTATAGCTGGCTATACTAATACCAAAAAATAGAATTTAAATTAAAAAAAATAAGAGACAATGGACATGATATGTAATAAAAGATTCAAAATAGCAAGAAGATGTGATACTTATAAACATTTCAATATTATTATTATTATTATACTTTAAGTTCTGGGGTACATGTGTAGAAGATGCAGGCTTGTTACAAAGGTGTACACATGCCAGGTTGGTTTGCTGCATCCATCACTCCGTCATCTACATCAGGCGTTTCTCCTAATGTTCTCTCTCCCCTAGTCCCTCACCCTCTGACAGGCCCTGGTGTGTGATATTCCCCTCTCTGTGTTCTCATTGTTCAACTCCCTCTTATGAATTATAAATATTTAGATAAATAAAAAACAATCAAAATTTATAAAGAAAAAAATGAACAGAATAAAAGGTAGATAAAGGTATTTCTAAAATAATCATTGGAGATTTTAATACCTCACTCTCATTAATATATAAAACTATCAGAGGCAAAATTAATAAGGAAATAGAGTACTTGGACATCATGGGAAAACATCTATATCTGGCAGGCATGTACAGACTAACAGACATACACAGAACATTCTACACAGCAACAGCAGTATACATATTCTTCTTAAATGTGCATGAGGAATTCTCCAGGTCACAGCATATGTTACTTCCCAAATTTGTTTCAATACATTAAGGAAGATTGATATAATACAAAGGAACTTCTCTGACTATAAGGAATGAATTTAGAAAATAGTAATAGAAAATTAGAAAATACAAATGCATGGAAATTAAACAACCACTTTTAACCCGTAGGTCAAAGAAAAATCACAAGATAAATTAGAAAATACTTAGAGACAAACAAAAATACATCATATCAAACTTAGGTTGATTTCACTGAAATCAGTTTTTTTAATTGAAAACTCTAAATGTTCATATAAAGCAAAGAAACCACCAGCAACGACAAGAAAGATTTCAAATCAATAACTTTGCAACGTAAGATACCAAAAAAAAGAAAAACAAACTGAAGACAATATAACAGATAAAAGGAAATAATCAAGATTAAGGAAAAAAACAAAATAGAGTAAAAACAACAGAAGAAATCAATGAAGCCAAAGCTAATTCTTTGAAAGATAAAAAAGGTTGACAAACCTTAATATATATTATTACTACAAAGAGATAATATTCAAATTACTAAATAAGAAATAAAAGTAGACATTCTTATCAATTCAATAGAAATAAAATGATTGTAAGAAAATACTGTGAAAGGTTGCACACCAACAAGTGGATAATCTAGATTAAAAGAATAAATTCCTAGAAAACTTAAATTTACCAAGATTGAATCATGAAAACAGACAATCTAAATGGTCCTACAGTTCATAAAGAGTACATCAGTAATCAAAAATCTCCTGGTGCAAGTGAGAGCATGCACACACACACACACCACATACACACACACACAAACACAAATTCTTCTGCAAAGGAGACCATCTTGATTGCCCCAAGGAAGATATAATGTATGCCTATCTGAAATATTAACATTTTTTTTATTTCTGCAAATGAAGTACAGCATTAGATTTTATATCTCCAAATAAAATGCAAAGAAAATCTCTGGGTTTTATAATTTCACTGATGAGTTCTACCAAACACTTCAAGAAGAAATAACACTAATTCTTCTAAAATTTTCCAATAAAATTAAATGTAGATGAGCAGAGGAAAATACAAAAAAAGATGTGTTATATACATACAATGGAGTATTAGTCACCCTTACAAAGGAAGGAAATTCTGATATATGTTACAACATAAATGGACCTTGATGACATTATGCTAAACTAAATAAGACAGTCACACAAGGAAATATGCTGTATGATTTCATTTATGTAAGATACACAGAGTTATCACAATCATAGAGTGTAGAATGTGAATTGGTAGGGGCTGGAGGTCAGCAGAAATGGGTTGTCATTATTTAATGCACGTACAATTTCAGTTTTGCAAGATGAAAAGAATTGTTGTGAATGATAGTGGGTGATAGTTGTATAACAATATGAATGTACTTAACATCACTGAACTGCACCTAAAAATGGTTAAGTTGGTTATGTGTATTTTGCTACAATAAAAAGTTTATAAAACAAAATTACATGTAGAGGGCCGGGCGCGGTGGCTCACGCCTGTAATCCCAGCACTTTGGGAGGCCGAGGCGGGTGGATCACTAGGTCAAGAGATCGAGACCATCCTGGTCAACACAGTGAAACTCCGTCTCTACTAAAAATACAAAAAAATTAGCTGGGCATGGTGGTGCGTGCCTGTAATCCCAGCTACTCAGGAGGCTGAGGCAGGAGAATTGCCTGAACCCAAGAGGCGGAGGTTGCGGTGAGTCGAGATCGCGTCATTGCACTCCAGCCTGGGAAACGAGAGCGAAACTCCGTCTCAAAAAAAAAAAAAAAAAAAAAAAAGAAAAGAAAAAAGAAAATTACATGTAGAAAGCAACAAACACACACACATTTCTTCTGAGAAGGGAACAGTCTTGATAGTTGCACATAATCTTAGATTTGCGACCATCTAAAATGTTCCCATTTTATTTATTCTTGTAAAGGAAGTACACTAGTGGATTTTACATCTTGAAAGGAAAACGCAAAAGCCAAATACACATTGCATATTGAGATTGTGCTCCTTAAGATAAGCTCTCACAGAAAATGATGAGGAATGAACATAAGCACCTGCTAGGAAGTATAGAATACCATGATGATTCTTGAAATTATGGAACACAGTATAAAAAGCACCATTCTTCAAAATTCTGGAATATATACTGCAGTAAAATGTCAATGTGATTGTGTCAAAAAGGGTTTTACTCTTTCCTTTATTAGTGTGAATAAATATTTTCAAAAAATTCATAAATATGATGAGCGTATATTTTTATTTTCTTGAGTAGAATACAGTGAATTTTAAAAGTATATACAGGTATTATTTACATAGCTACCAAAGCCCAATTAAATGTTACTTAAATTCATAACTAAATATAATTTATAATTTCAGGTTTTCCTTTAAATTTTAACTCAGCTCCAAGATTCACAATGAAGAGCATATTTCCACATATTTTTACTATTTAACTTTAGGGGGAACTCACTTTAAGATGTGAAATTATTAAACTTCAGGAAAAGTTATTAAATTCAGAGGAAGCTTTGGGATTTTTATTATTTCTACTTACCAAAACCCATCTTTCAAAATGTTATTAGCATGTATATAGCCTGATTCTTTTTGTAATGTTTAACTAAAATTGTTAAGATTTTCTAAAGGTTTCTGCTAAGCCAGTCTTTATAGGGAAAGTATTCAGAAGATCATTTACCCAACTGACTGTGAAGAGAATTATCAGTGGCCCTGTTCATTCCTCTAACCCTAATTTTGTCACATGTCATTAATTACTTGGGCTGAGAGAATGTGACATATTATTTGAACACATCCTTAGAATTGTATGAAATGCACATTTAAATTAATCATAAAAATTTCCAGTAATGATGTGACCAGTAACATCAAACATTGAGTTATTTTCTTTTATTTTATTGTAATACCAGTAGTGTGGTTCCAAGGAAATATGTTTATTCAACTATAACAATTGATAATTTGCCTGTGGATAGAATTTTAGGTTGGAAAATAATCTCCTGGAGAATTCTGAAAATACTGATCTGTTGGTTTTTAGCTTCCCTGATGTTACGGAGAAATCGGATGCCTCTCTCAGTATTGTATATGTAGTCTTGGATTGTTATCCCTTTCATTGTCTGATAACATTATAAAAACTAAAAAAAGACACACCTTTTGTTGTTCATGTAGTTACATGTAGGATGACATAACAGATTAATAAAGAACAAAAGAAAAACATATTTACTGAAATATTAGGAAGTTATTTTAAATTGCATATTCAGAATGAACAAAATAATGAAACATTTATTAATAATGTTGAGTTCAAACAATAATTGACATTATACATAAAACAAAGCAAGCATTTCTATTAATTTGCTAAGTACACTAGAAATCAACAATCCAGATTTAATCACTGCAGTAGGCAGACCACAAGGAAATTTTACTAATAATTTATTGTTTGAACTTCCATTTGCTTTATTATCTTAAGGCTTATCTAACAGAAGCGTTCATCTTGAAAAAGATCTAATAATGTATTTAATATTTTTAATTTTGAAAAAAGTATAACTTTTATTTTTCATATAATATTACTATTTAAGTGAAATTGTGTTCCACTATCACATCAAGATAGATTTTAAAGAAATTACCTGAGTCCTTGTAATTACCAGAGCGATTGTTCTTAGCAATGGTGGTGCAGTAGGAGACTTCAGTCAGAAAAAAAAAATTGATGTTAAAGGAGTTTGATATATTAATTTCGACTGTGAGTGAAAATGCATATTTAATTGAATATTTATTAATCTTATTGTATTCTTAATTTACGTGGTCTCCAAATCTGTTTTTTCCTTACTAGATATTTTGCCATGGGAAAGAAAAAGGTTGCATTATTATGTCAATTTTTTATACCAATGTCATTTTAAGCTTTAAAAAATTAGCATAAGCAAATTTATAAGCTGAGATACTATTACTTCTATTCAAATAGCAAATTAAGAGAAAGCAAGTGAATGAGAGTGATTTAACTGCTCATTCTTGTGAAAATTTTTTGTGTAACATTTTAAGCATGTTTGCATTTGTATAAGAGCATAGTTTGATTAGAAAATGATTTTTCATATTTATGGGTGTTTGTTATCATTCTGTTTTGGGGACATTTCTGAATGAAATTTTTTTTGAATGACACCAAAGAAGAATTAATCAGGATGTTTTAAAAATTAGATAAATGTTTTTTTTTCAATTAGATTTTACTAAATGGAATGGGTGATTTAATTAAATTATACAGACCATTTTCTCGTGACAGATTTGATACAAGCCAGTGCCTCATAAAGTCACTGTCACATAAGAGGCAGCCCATCAATATGTCAATATGTGCTTACTCCTTTTTCTTCTCTTTTCTCAGAAGACACACACCAAAGCTATTTATCTGCTTATTTCTTATTCTTTTCTTTCCTCATAAGACATACACTAAACCTATTTGTCCTGTTGTAGTATAATTGTTATGGTGTTTTGTACATTTTACCTACCTCAACCAAAAAATGCAGCTAGTCGAGATTAATATTTGCCAACAGAATGGCAGCTGACAGGAAAATAATTCACATTATATTGAAAAGAGTACAATCTTAAATGGCATGTGTAACTATCATTATGTTTTGCCTCACTCTAAAATATAACTGTATCTAACTATATTTTAATGTATATTTTCAAAAATAAAATATGATGAGAAATACATACACAGAAAGAGAATGAACTGCAAGCTTTGCCGAGAGGTTTCCCTAGGCTGTTTTAAATTGCATAACACCTCATCATCAACTGACTGGGTCCCAGACAGCAGGCAGACAGTAGGGCACATTCTCGAAACTGTAATAAATAACAGGTTCAAAATGCTGATATCAAAACTTGTGTCATGCTTAAAAACAGCAAGGAATAGAAATGTAGTATGCAAGCCATCATCCCTTTTCTTTTAAGGGTTAGAAATTGGATTTGCTTCGTAATCTTTCACAAAATACATTTTGTGCAAATGAATATATTCTGATACTCTGCTTAGCTTAGCACAGTTAGCTGTACCATGAAAAGACAGTTTGAGCTCTTCTTAAGAATGTTGACTTTCCTCAAAACATTCTTACCAAATTTAAAGCTTCTTATAAAACATATGGGGGACTGAGTTTATCACCAGTTTTAGCTTATTTAGTGTGATCCCCTTTCTTCTATTATCCTGAATGTATTTGTCTTGAGACTAATTTGAAAATAAATTCCTGAGATTATTAAATACAGCAGATACCATAAATGTAAAGGAAAGTGCTCTGTCTCTTCAACACTGTAATGACATGCAAATTTCATTGATAGTTAAGAGGTAGCTCTTCAACCTAAGCTACACATTCATCCCAAAACCTGTATCTAAGTTACATACTCATTAATGCTTAAAAAGAAATTCCGTGGTCCCAAAATTCTCAATTACTTTAAGAAAAATGTTAGGCAATATGAAAATGCCCATTTGGTTATGTGTAGCCCAAGGATTTCGTAAGTCATGTAACTCAAATGGCATCTGTACTTTGTCACATGTATCTGTCAAATGGGCTAAATAGAGATGCTACCATAGAAATGAACAATTACTGTGTCAGACCCATCCCGCTCCGAAGGTGTTATATATTACGCTGATTATCACAAACTACATCAGTGAAAGGTACAAGGAAATGACCCAAAGTGGTTTCTCAAGTCTTTAATATTCAGAGGAAGAGGAAACCTTTACTTTTCGGGCGTTCATTAAATCTCCAATGCAGCACATTGACATTGGAGCAGAGTTCAAATACACCTGGGCAAGCTCAGCATCTGGCATGTCTGTGCATGTCATTTCCTACTGTCAGAGCCATGGTGACATCAGGGCCAAATCCATCCCTTTGTATCTGAGGTGGAAGTGTTTGATCAGGCATCCTTTGCTTTTCCCTTTCACAGAGGAGAAAGCTGGGACAGTTAATTGAGGTGAAGTGGCATCTAGTCACTTGAGTTTTACAGATGTGGCATCGTGCTTTATATAGGGCAGAGTAGAAATTTAGCTGAAGCAAGGGTGCTCAGATTGAATGACAAGGAAGGGAATAAATTAAGGAGAAGTAGAAATTCAATACTTTTAAGATACGTATAAAGCCAAAAAAAGTATCTTGGTCATAATCTAGAGCCAGAATTCATTCAGTAAAACATTATACAGAAATAGTTTTGAAACAGAAGATTAGAGGAGCATGAACCAAAAATACATTTTCAAGGAAAATTGCTATAATTAAGATGTGCAAGGAAAAAATGATGAGTTAAATGAGGGTACTTCTTTATATTTGCCTTAAATAAAAATATATTTTATAACTCACGCATACGTGAGGTTTTTAGCATTCCATGACATATTATAAGCTAAATTCTAATACTAAGTCAAGTGCTTTAAATATAACTGATGTCCAGCTATGTCCTTTTTAAATGATCTTAAGTATTTTATGTGTACATATTCCTGACTCCATCTACTTATTTTCACAATAATTTAGTTGTATATAGTTGTCATTGCCATTCTGTTTCCTGACTATTAATCACAGAGCCGTGCTTTCTCAGCACTTGGAAAACATAAAAGTCCTTATCCCATGGAGGGACAGAGGCCTGCAGTTATCTATGAAACATGAGAATCTGGGAGCTGGCCATGACATAACAAAATGAGATGGAGCTCAACATCCTAGAAGAAAGGCCATTTTGTAGGCAAAGGAAAAGCAAGAGGAGGGCATGGCCAAATTGGCCGAAAACAGGAAAAAGTGCAAACATCATTGGAAAGGCCCATCAAATGACAGTCACCGGCCACAGAGTGTCCTTATGTCCTCTTTGAAGCTGTTACAGGAAAAGAGTGTTTCTACTGTGTTGTGTAGTTTCTATGTTTTACTCAGTCTTTGAATTTTCAATATTCCAGCATGGACGCTATTCACCAAAGGACTGTGTCAGCAAATATGCTGAGATTTTAGAGCAGATGGAGATAGGTGCATTTGCATGAAGAGTCCAGAAAGTGAATTTCTATGGCAAGAAACATATGTTAAACTTGCCTTGCATCAGTGGGTCCAAATCAAAGAGAACCACTGGTTTCAATCAAAGTAGAAGCAGTGGATGACGGTAGTGGACAGTTCTCATACCACTGTTTCTGCAACAGTTTGTCCGTGCTCTGACAAGAGAAAGTGAAAAAAAAAAAAAAAATCAAACTGTGCCAAAAAATTGTACAAGGTGTTGAGAGCACAGAGAAATACTGAATTGTTGCCTATGTCACAGAATGTGTAACAGGAGGAGGAGAAAGATCACTTTATCCACCTGAGGATTCTCTTGAAATGTGTTTGGCATATGAAATGGAGAGCCAGAATGAGGTTCATTCAATTAAGGATCTAGCAGGAGCGAAAGTCACCCTGATTCAAGCAAGTAGCCAGATGTGCCTCAATATGAAACAGCAAAAATCAGTGTTAAACAAATGGCTCACATCAGAATTTCACATTGAGGCTAAAATGAAAGAGAATGAGAGAGAGAGAGAGAGAGAGAGAGAGAGAGAGAGAGAGAGAGAGAGAGAGAGTGGCCACATTATATAGATAGCTAGAAGCATTGTGTTCACATATTTGGAGGAGGTTAAAAAAAAGCAGAATATTTCTGGATCATATATAAAATTATAAGGAGGAATTTATTGAATCCGGTGGTGGAATTTTTGGCAAAAAGAAAGAATCTTACAGGGATTTCCCAGAACTATGCTAGCAAGGAACAAAGCCAAAATAACCTGATGTTGTGAGATTATTTGACCTCTCTTGTTGTGTAATGTGTGATCATAAATTGGAAGGCTAAATACTTGAACAGCATTTTATTTTGCATTTTTCACTTTTGCTATGTTAGGAAATTACCAAACTGGGGACTGGGAACCAGGATGTCCAACACCGAGACACATACAAGTCAAAGGCCAATTTCCAAGAATCCATGACACTATAGGGTCAATTTATCGGAAGGAAGGCTGATATTTTTAAATCAGAACTAAAGCAAGGATGTAAATCAGATAAGCAAAGAGTAAACTGTTTTCGTAGGGTCAAAATTTAGTCCAGGGCTCTTTGAATCTGTCCTGGTTATGATCAGGAACCGTACTCACGTAGGATTCGGAGTTGAGAGCTTCAAAGTGCCCTTCATTTTAAAAAGTGAAGCGTAACTATTGGATTGTCGGCAGAGGTTGGCATAACTAGAACTTTACACCTCATCTAATAGATGTCCTAGCTACCTTTTTTGGTGGTAATAAAATGTTAATATAAGATATACATGGTAGAATATTAAAGAAATTTTACTCATGCACAAAGCCATAGTTTACTTTTATATTTGTTTTCTTTGCCTTTTTGGCAATTTTAATTATTTTATTATTACATGTATACAGAGAATCCCAAGGGCAGTTTTTAAAAAATGTTTAGATGAAAGCAGCAAATCTGTTTAATTACCAGGCAAATCAGGTGTAGAAAAGGAAAAACAGCTAGTTATCCACAGCCCTCCCTTTCTTCACTACAGCGCTTAAGTTAGCCACTGTTCCATCACCATAGATTCAAGTTAACTATTCTGAAATTTTTATTACTGCAACCACACAGTGTGTATATTCCTGTTTGGCTGCTTTCTCCAAATTTTTCAAAATGGGATACATTCATGTGTCTTATAGGGCAAAAAAAATCAATTTCTGATAAAACAAATTAGCCTTATAAGTCCTGGCTTAAATCAGGTATACTCACTTACTGTCTTCAGTATGTTTGGAAGTGGATCAGCAAAATGTCTCCTCTCTCTTCCACACAGCATCAGCCAGTTTAGCTTGAAGGCTGATGGCTGGCAACAAAAATACCTTAAAATGAATTGCAGCTTCAAAAGTAAATCTTAAAACTATAGAACTTTAAAAATAGAAGGAATTATTTAATTCTAGGACTAGGCAGTTAGACCTGGCATCAAAAGTGTGAACTAGAAAGGAAAATTAGATAAATTGAAACTCACTGAATTAAAATGTTACCCCAGTAAAAGGATGATGAGAATTTATAAACCTGGAGAAAATATTTGCAAACCACATATTGGACAAAGCTGTTTTATCTATAATATATGAAGAACGATTAAAACACAAGCATACAAACATCCAATTAGGGAGTGGGCAAAAGAAAGGAAGAGATTTCACTTAATAGAATGTACAGGTGACAAATACACACATGAAGAGATGAGATATCACACCTTCTAGAACAGTTAAATTTTTTAAAAACAGACAGTATCAAATACTGGAGCTGTAGAGAAACTGGATAATTCATTCATTGCTACTGGGACTGTCAAATGCAGTCACTCTGGAAATGTGTCTGGAAGTTCCACACAAAATTAAACATTCACTTACATGATTAGGCAGTTTAACTTTTGTGCATTTATCTCAGAGAAATTAATTTATTTTACACAAAGACCTGTACCCAAATATTGTAGACTCTTTATTAGTAATAACTGGAAAACTGGAAACAACTCAGATATCCTTCAAATGAAGAATGTTTAAACACGCTCTGAAATATCCATACCATAGAACACTACTCTGAAAAAATAAAAGGATCAGATGACTGATAGACACAACTGTTTCAAGGATCTCAAGTGCATTATACTAAGTGAACAAAAGCCAACTTCAAAATCAGATGTTATAATGTATATAACACAATGTCATTTGACGTGATTAGTCCACTTATTTAACTTTCTTGAGAAGACAAAAATAGAGAGATGGAGATTATATCCGTGGTTGCCAAGGATAATTGCCCTTAATAGCTATTCTTGGATTGCAATTTAAAATTGTGCGAGTAATGTTTGTATTTTTGCAAGTAGGTAACAATTATTGTTGATGATCTTTTTATTTTAGCAAGTATATTTTAATTGCCCTACATGTAACTTAAAATCTGCCAGGTTGGCATGTGTAAAGATTCATTGAGATGATAGGAATAACTTAAGCAATCCCTGTACATTCCACATAATTTCAGTTTGTTTTTCAAAATGTGTGATCTCGTTTTATCCCTCTGCTTTAGTATGTGTGTCGCTTCTAGGGCTTTTATTGCATTTGTTTCAATGTTCTATTATTATCTTTCTTTGTATCTGTTCTAGCAACTGTGATGCAATTTACAGCATTCCTAATAAAAGCTTTATTCTATATAAAGTCTGTATAATCCTATAATATTTACCGCAGCATAATGCCATTTGATATACTTTAGGTTGTCATTGTGATGTATTAATGTGGAAAGTAAATTTGATATTATAAAATTATTGGAGACTTTCAGAATCTGATATATAGAATCCCATTTTTAATTTAAAGATCAGCTGCTTACATAGCTGTAAAGAACAAGAACACAAGTTCTTAACTTGTTAAAAGGAGTAACCACAACTCCATAGCAGATATAATAGATATACTACTTTGCAATAAATTCCTGTAATTTGAAGATTCTGCTAGCAGATGCTCAAAGTTACCTGCTTATTTTTGCTTCTCATTTATGTTATTTATTATGCTAAATTATTTAAAGCACTCTATAGATACTTATATGTCTATATGCATAAAGGAAATGCATCATTAAGATTTTTCTAACCATAAAATATAATGTTATATTTACAAATGTCAGTTCTTATAAAATATTTTAAATTATTTCTGATCTTTCAGAGGCCAGGATGTTACCAGATTTCTATTATTACTTTTGGTGTTCAAAAAAAGAAAAAAAAAAGCCATTTGCATGGAAAACAAGTAGACTTAGTAAGTTGGCAACTTTAAGATCTGATTACTCAATATTTCAATAAAATCATGAATTAAATGTTAAACATTTGAAAAACACAAAATGTTAAGTTAATGCCTATGGATTAGTTGACTTAACTTCTATTTTAAAATAAATTTATGATAAAATATTCAGGTTTAATAGTTAATAAATAGATTAATAACACAACAGAGTTCATTATCATTTTAATTTTCTTGATAGTACTAAGCAGTGCATATCAAAATAACTTTGATATAAGATTGAGAAATTCTTACACAAATAATATTCATATTATAACCTTACAGAGTCAGTGAGTCCATCAATACCAAGCTTATAGTTGAAATAAATGAATTTACAACAGAAATGCAAGTTATTATTATAGTGGTAACAATAAATCCCGTATATTTTAGAACAATAATATAGCTTATGCCTTTTGAACATATTTTGATACTGTTTTCCACAACTTAGAAATTTATGCTGAGCCTATATTACAATAAAAATGCAATAAAACCACCTGATGCTGCTATTGACAAAATGCTCAGCACTTTGACACAAGAAGTGGACACACTTTTTCTTCTTCATATGAAACAATGAGTTTTTGGTAGCTTTTGCAGGGGAATTGTCATAACGATTTGCAGCCACATTTCATCTCAATTTTTGTATCCAAATATTTATGGTGATATCAATTATCATAGCTAGGTACAACAAGGATCATATTCTAAGAACGATACTGCAATATTCTGTCTTGTAATTTCTTAGAATACAATAATCATATTTAATATAATTTGGGATTACACCCTCCAGTCCTACCATTTCCACATCCTGAAGCAAATCTCAAACTTATATAGATGAATATTTTCCAGAGTAAAACACACTAAGTCCGTTAAACATTCTAATTGAGTCTCCTTGCCACTTTACCAGAAAGGCAAGTCCATCCAATACAAAGAGTGGTAAACTTTCAAAAAAGGCCTAGAAAATCAAAATATTTTAGCTATCACATCATTTTCTGGATATTATTGCAAAAACCCATCTTCTTCTAACAGAGATGACTCTTTTTGTAAAAAAAAAAAAAAAAGAAAAAGAAAACTGAATATACTCTCCATTTAATTTAAGTGAAATTGAAAGTGTAATCACATAATTTAGCATGTGATATGCTATGCCACAGGCACTCTAGTTATGAATTCAAGTGTTGGTTAATGAGACTTTTTAGGCCATCTCTGCCTCATATGACACTGTGCATTATACTCACTGAACACATGCTAGCAAATTATGAGGAGAACAAAAGTGGAGGCTGCAGGTGCCTGGCTCTGTGAGGAATCACAGCTGGTTCAGCCGTTGGGGAAAATCTGGATGACATGAGCCACCATTTATTTAGGCTGAGGGTTGCAGCTACAGGATTTTTGATGATGTAAACTAAGTGTATCCACCTGCTCAGTGCAGATATATTCTCATGGTTACTTTACTTGAAGTATTTTAGGAGAAGAAGGAACAGATTTGTTATATTATGCCTATAGGAAATGAAACCTACAATAACTACGAAGGGATTTGTTTTTTTTTACTGTCCCAAACATACACCCAAAGTACCACTGGAGACTCCATTTTCAATGTACATGACAAAAATGACAAAGCATGTCAGACACTGTCAGTGAGGATGATGAGAGAAAATCATAAGCAGACTTACCTGAATCCAAACACAACATAAGCTTTGATAATAAGCTTCACACAAAATTACTAATCTTATCAATCTTAATGTCATAGGGTGATACTTTCAAATAAATTTTAGTAAGATCTTTATTCATAAATATTCACAGTTTTCTTACTATGAGCCATTTTCACTTCTACGTTCTTCAAGTGAAAGAGTGAAGAAAACACAACATTCGTACTCTCATGGCAGTTATACTCCAAAGGGCAGAAAGATAATAGATAGTAAATACAATAAATATGCTACTAGCAGATAAGATAAAGAAAGAAGCCGGGCAAGGGTGGCTCACGCCTGTAATGCCAGCACTTTGGGAAGCCGAGGTGGGCGGATCACAAGGTCAAGAAATCGAGACCATCCTGCCCAACATGGTGAAACCCCGTCTCTACTGAAAATACAAAAAAAAAAAAAAAAAAAAAAAAAATTAGCTGGGCGTGGTGGCGCATGCCTGTAGTCCCAGCTACTCTGGAGGCTGAGGCAAGAGAATTGCTTGAACCCGGGAGGTGGAGGTTACAGTGAGCCAAGGTCGCGCCACTGCACTCCAGCCTGGCACCTGGTGACAGAGTGAGACTCTGTCTCAAAAAAAAAAAAAAAAAAAAGAAAAGAAAAGAAAAGAAAGAAAAAGCATGAGAGGTATAATTATAAAAAATGTAACCAAGGAAGGTCTTATTGAGGGAGTGATATTTGAGTAAACATCTGAAAGAGAAACGTGGCGAGAGAGAAAAGGCAAGCCCACAGTCCTCAAGGCAGGTCATGGCACTCTGCCTCAGGAATAGCAAGGAGACTCAGACATCTGGAGTGTAGCGAGTACCAGGAGGATGGAAATCAACCCGGGAGGTGAGGAAGGAGGTTGATTATCTAGGGATTCTTAAGTTTTGATAAGGCCTTGGCTTATACTCTCAGTGAGATGAAACATTGTCAGAAACTATTTGAGCGGAGGAATGTGTTGATCTGACTTACTATTTCATAAGATTATTCTAACACCTCAGCTGACATCAAAGGTGGAATTAGGGTGACAAGATAGGAGGTTATTTAAATTATCTGAGCAGAAGTGGTAACAATGATTTTGTGCAAGGTGGAAGCAACAGATGTATGTAGAATCAGGTCCTGGGAATATTTTGAGTTAGGGTCAGCAGAATTTATTGATGAATGATTGGAGAGGTAGTAGAGATATAAGAACTCAAGGGCTATTCCAAATGTGTTGTGTGTGTGTGTGTGTGTGTGTGTGTGTGTGTGTGTGTGTGGCTACTGTAAAAATGGGGATGTGATTTCTTGAAATGGAAAAATGATCAGAGGAGTAGATTTGGAAGTCAGCATAGAAAATATCAGGTCCACAGTACTTGACATGTTCAATATGAGATGCTTATTACATATCCAAGTGGTGATGTTGATGAGAAAGTTGAATACTTGAGTCTGTAGTGCAGGGATGGTTCTTAACCTAAGGCATACAGATATGCACAATTAAAGTAAAATGACTAAATGAGACTATCCAGGGGAGTGAATATAAGTAGAAAAAGGAGTGGTCTAAGGTTCCTGAGGATTTTCCAGATCTTTTTCTTTTTCTTCTTTTTTTGAGACGAAGTTTTGCTCTTATTGCCCAGGTTAAAGTGCAAAGGCATGATATCTACTCACTGCAACCTCTGCCTCCCAGGTTTAAGTGATTCTCATGCCTCAGGCTCTCAAGCAGCTGAGATTACAGGTGCCCACCAGCATTCCCAGTTATTTTTTTGTATTTTAACAGAGACGAGTTTCACCTTGTTGGCTAGGCTGGTCTTGAACTCTGACCTCGGGTGATCCACCCACCTCGGCCTCCCAAAATACTGGGATTACAGGCGTGTGCCATGGCGCCCAGTCTCCAGCTCTTATTAGAGATAATGGGTTATGAGCATTTGGGATTACTCCAGACTTTCAGTGCTATTCTAGCCATTGCTGCTACTAAGAAAACTAGTGCCAAAACACAAAACAAAACAAAAAAACAGCATGGGTTATGGTTTCCTGTAAAGTTCTTACATATCCTAAATCTGTTACATTATCCTCATGTCTGCATGTCAACTTCCCAGGTCTATTGATGGCATAAACTGATACTGTTCTAAGAGAATCTTGGTATTTTACCCTGCTTACCCAGATCTCTTGTCTACATAACTTACCACAACCCTTAAAAGACAGTAAATGCTTATAACACTGACATATTCAAATAGGAAAAAAAATGATTTTTTTATGAATTCTAAAATAGTGAGGATTTTCTAAATTAAAAAAGAGATGAGGAATGGCAAAATTTATTATTGATAGTTAAATAAATGCATATTAAATAATAACAATGACATTTCTTGTAAAGAGTCAGAATATAATATGGTATTCATAAATGTTTTAATTGCTTGAAACTTATGGGATTAATTTAATGGAAATTTATCAAGTATTATTAGTTATTGATTTTGAACATTTTATTTTTGGATAATTACATAGTTGATTAATGTTTTTATTTTTGTATTAAAAAACTGAAGGTGAGCAAATATCGTTTTCAGAATAAGAGTACTCGCTGTACGATTTTTTAAAAGAACACAGTGCTTAATAATTCAACATTGAACATGTCTATTTGCCAGACATCGGTCATTCAGAACTCAAGATGGAAATAACAGGCCATATCTACTTCCAGAGAGACTTAAATTCTAATCAAGGAAACAAGTTATGCTATGCGTGGTGACTCACACCTGTAATCCCAGCACTTTGGGAGGCCAAGGTGGGAGGATCACCTGAGGTCGGGAGTTCGAGATGACCTTGACCAACATGGAGAAACCCCGTCTCTATCGAAAATACAAAATTACCTGGGTGTGGTGGTTCACGCCTGTAATCCCAGCTACTCTAGAGGCCGAGGTAGGAGAATCTCTAGAACCCCGGAGACAGAGATTGCCATGAGCCGAGATCGCAGTCATTGCACTCCAGCCTGGGCAACAAGAGAGAAACTGTGTTTCAAAAAAATAAAAATAAAAATTACGATAGAAGCACTGAAGAACTCAAAGGAAGCCAAGGCCAGTGGGGTGTAACCCATCTCGGTTTTTGCAACTGTGCCTCTCCCTCACTGAGTAGTCCCACCACCCTCACCTTCCCTCGCTCCCTCAGTGGACATCGTTGTCACATCTCAGGCGTGGACAGTCGCTTTTCTTTCTTAAATGCCTTTTTTCTCATCGTTCCTCATTCTGGTATTCTCACCCTCGGATCCCAGCCCAGAGTGAAGACTGCTTTATTAAATCAGTTAAGCTCATTTAAACATCACTACATTCCACAGAGACTTCCCTGCTCATTCTATGCTTCATTAAAAAAAAAATGTTTGTAAGTTACTGAACATGATATGAACATTGAGAAATACGTTGTCCTTTTTAAAAAGTGAGAAAAAATGTCTATGAGGTAATAGTACCATTTTTCTCTATTTTTAAGCTATGCTGTTTTAATCATTAAATGTGGCCTGCTGAATATGAATAGACTATCTTATTTATTTCATATTTTCTTTTTTTTATTATACTTTCAGTTTTGGGGTACATGTGCAGATCGTGCAGGATTGTTACATAGGTATACACATGCCATTGTGGTTTGCTGCATCCATCCCCCGTCATCTACATTAGGTATTTCTCCTAATGTTATCCCTCCCCAATTTCCCCACCCCTTTCTATCCCTCCCCTAGCCCCCATATTTTCAAAAGTGAAAGCATATGCCTGTTACAAACATAACAAGTAAAACTTGCAAATTTTAAATTATTTATAAAATAATGATTAAGATTTGATATCAAGTAAAAATAACTAAAATTTAGATATAAAACATTAAATTTAGCAATCTCCAGATTGCATGTTAAATACTCGCAGAGCAAGTGCATTTGTACTAACCATCTTTGTTATTTTTTTCTTCTGTGTTATGACTTATTCTGCTCCATAAACCTGGAATATCCTGCTCTCATCTTGCTAGAATTCTGGTCAGCCATCACCTCAACATTGATCTAAATTCACCTCAGAACTCAAAGAGCACACTGTTTGTACATCTGTCTTTGCATTTGCCGTGTTATACTGTAATTCAATGCCTTTATACACCCACAAGGACAGTGTATGTGTCTGTGTGTGTGTGTCTGTGCGTGTGTGTCTAAGTGTGTATGTCTATTTATTTGTAAACGCCAGCTCATTCCTTATGATAAATGTTTAAAAATTAAAAATGATTTTCAATTTAAAATAATCTATTCAAAATTAATATTAATTTAGTTAGAATTATCTACAGAAATTTGCTCCTGTATATGTCACACTTCCCCTCCTGTGAGTTATTATTCTTATTCAACTTACATATCTATGTAGGTTTAAAAAAAGCCTATGAACACAGTTTTATAATTATTAATAAATAACAGAACAAAACATCACAAACAAAATGCTTTCATAATTTATTCCATAATTCCCATGTAGTTACTTTTACTGGTGCTCTTTATTCTTCATGTGGATTTAAGTTAACCTCTGGTGTCCTTTCATTTCAGGCTGAAGGATTCCCTTCAGCATTTCTTGTGAGGCTGATAATCCTCATGAGATAATGGAAATTCCAACATTGTACTGCAATACCATTTTTCTCTACTTGAGAGTGATCTTGTTTGATTTATGTGCATTTTCTTTGTCTGCTGCAGTTCCCTATTGAGAATAAACACTGTCATACAATTTTTGTATGATAAAATCACTTTGGGTTGGAAAAATAAAATTACAACTCAACATTCTCCATTCCTACATCCAACAATTATAGAATTCTGTACAGAGAAGGAATAGTTGGAGCTAGTTCTTTAGAGTAATTTTTCATTGATGCATTTGTTCACTCATGCTCTCACTTAATTATGTTTTTACAAACTTATGCACTGTGTTTGATTGTAACTAACTTTTTCCTTGAAATTCTCCATGTTGCATGATTGATAATATAGAAAAATACAACAAGTAAAATAAAAAATCTACTAGAAAGCCTTAATAAAAGATTACAGATGGCAGAAGGGAAAAAGAAAACAATGAAATTGGAAAGAATGCTATAAAATCTATCCAGTAAGTCGGGGAGAGAGGAAAAAGCAAACATAATATTATAATAAATTAAGATATAAGCCAAGAAAATATTTTCCTAATTACTTCATGAGAAATATTGTCTTACCTTTCACATTTATATTTACACTCCAAAAATAATGAATCCGTAGGTACGAGGTGTGAGTCAGATTTATTTATCCAAGTGCATAACCAACTGAACTGGCACCAGTTATTGTGTGTGTTTTTTTTATAGATAATTTTTTGTCTTGTTCTTAACCCTTCACCTTGAAAACCTTTAAATACTTACAAAAGTGAAGAATATGTACATTGAACCCCACATGTTATTTCTAAACTTCAGCAACTGTCAATTTAGGACCAATCACATTTAGAATAATAGCCTCATTGAAATTTCAACTGTCAACTACATTATTAACAGTATTTTAATATGCTTACTTTCAAGGAATCAACTACATTATTTTCAAGTAAATCTTGGACATAATATTAGAGAATCAGATATTTATTTATTCTGTTAATTAGTTTCCTCCTTATTTTATTATATTGTGGTAAGAAGATTTGACTGGAGATCTTCCCCTTTTACTATGTGTAAGTGCACAATAAATTATTAACTAAAAGTAAAATGGTGTATTATTTTGTTTTGTTTTTTCTGATAATAACTATTCTGATACTGAGGATTCAATGTGCATTTCCCAATGATGAATAATGCTGACATCTTTCATATGCCTGTTGACCATTAGAGTTATTTGGTTTTGTTTTTTGCTATTCAGTTCCAGGAGTATTATACACCAGATTTCTAAAAATTTTATACCCATTGATTATCTCTTACTCTCCAGACCCTAGCAATTACCATGCTACTTTTTGTTTCTATGAGTTTATATTAGACTCCTCATACAAGTAGAATTTGTCCTCTGTGACTGGCTTATTTCACTTAGCATGATGTTCTCAAGATCTATTCATGTTGTTGCATATTGCAAGTTTCTTTCTTTTTAAGGCTAAATAATATTGCAGTGCATACACTGTGTATATCACATTATCCTTAAACATTTCACCTTTCAATTTGTTTCCGTATCTTGGATATTGTGAATAATTCTGTAATGGATGTAGGAGTGTAGATGCGTCTTTGAGATCCCGATTTCAGTTATTTTGGGTAAAATTCCAGAAGTGGAATTGCAAGATCATGTGGAAGTTCTATTTTGAGTTGCATGAGGAACACAAGAAGATATTTTCCTAATTATTTTCTGAAATATTTATTGTTTTACTTTTCACATTCAGATTTATGCTCCACCTACAATGAGTTTCTAAGGTGTGAAGTGTGAGACAGATTTATTCATTTATCCAAATGTATAACCAATCGAAATGGTTTTCCTTTACACTCCCATTTACAGGGCACAAAAGTTACAACTTTTTCACACCCTTGCCAATATTTGTCTTATTTTGTTTTGTTTCCTCTGACAGTAACCATCCTGACATTGAGGTTTCAATATGCATTTCCCCAATGATGAATAATGTTGACACCTTTCATATACCTGTTGACCAGTTGAGTTATTTTTTCTTTGTTTGTTTGTTTTGATTTTTGCTATTTAGTTCCAAGACTATTATATATTTTACATATTAGCTTTAGTGGAATAATAATCTATTTTGGGGCATATGGCTTACAATGTTTTCTCACATTCTGTAGACTGACTTTTAATGTTGTTGATTTTTTCCTTTGCCATGAAGACACTTTTTACCATGATGTATTTCTACTATTCTATTTTTGTTTTGTTCCTTACACTTTTGGTATTGTATCCAATGAATCATTGCCAAAACAAATTTTTCGGAGATTTTGCTCCCATGATTTCTTCCAGGAGTTTTCCGGTTTTGGGGCTTGTATTTAAATCTCTAATCCATCTTCAGTTGATTTTTGTGTATGGTATTAGTGTCCAATTTCATTCTTTTGAAAATGGATGTCCAGTTTTCCTCAGTCTATTTTCTGAAGAAATTATACATTTCCTATTTTATGTTCTTGATATCCTTATTGAAGAGCAGCTGGCCACACATGGATGGGCTTATTTCAGGAATTTCTTTTCTATGCCGTTGGTCTATATGTTTGTTTTATGCCAGTACTGTAAAGCTATAATTACTCTAGTTTCATACTGTAGCTTTATATCACAATTTCTGACTTATAATATATTTATAAGTCAAAAAGTGTGATGACTTCAGCTTCGTTCTTCTCAGGTTTGATTTGGATATTTGAGATCTTTTATAGTTCCCCGAGAATTTTAGATCTTTGTTCCTATTTCTGTAAAAATGTCTGTGATTTTGATAAGGATTGCATTGAATCTGTAGATCACTTTGGATTGTATGAACATTTTGACAATATTAAGTCATCCAATCTACCAACACATAATATCTTTCCACTGTTCTTATCTTCTTTAAATACTTTCATCCATCTTTTGTTGTCTTATTGTGAGTCTTTTGCCTCTTGGCTAAGTTTATTCATACACTTTATTATTTTTGATGCTATTGTAAATGAGTTATTTTTAAATTTCTTTTTTTATTATTCACTCTAAGTGCATAAAAGTGCAACTAATTTTTCATGTGGATTTTGTTTCCTTTGCTGTGAAGACACTTTTTATTATGATGTATTTCTACTTTTCTATTTTTGTTTATTGAACTTGTTCATTAGTTCTCATACTTATTTTTGTGGAGTCCTTACGATTCTATGCATAAAGTAACATTGACTGCAAGCAGATTATGTTACTTTTGAATTTTCTGTTAGGATGGCATTTTTTTTTTCTTGATTGTCTAATTGTTCTGGTTAGGATTACCAGTACTATGTTGAATAAAAGTCTGATATGATTTGGGTCTGTGTCCCCACCTAAATCTCGTGTCTAATTGTAACCTCTAATGTTGGAGGTAGGACTTGATGGGAGGTTATTGGATCTCAGGAACAGATTTCCCCCCTAGTGCTGTTGTGATGGCAGTGAGTGAGTTATTATTAGATCTGGTCATTTAGAAGTGTGCAGCACCTCTCACCTACTCATCCTGCTCTAGCCATGTAAAGTGCTGCTCCCCTTTGCCTTCCACCATGATTGCAAGTTTCCTGAGGCTTTGCCAGTGCCATACTTCCTATATAGCCTGCAGAACCATGAATCGATTAAACCTCTTTTCTTCATTAATTACCCAGTCTCAAGCAGTTCTTCATAGCAGTGTGAGAACAGACTAATTCGAAGTTCCAAGAGTGGGCATCTTTTCTTTATCGTGATCTTCTAAGTTAAGCTTTCAGTTTTTCACTATTGAGTATGTTGGCTTTGGGCTTTTCATGTATGCTTTATATTTAAGGAAATGTCCCTCTATTTCTAGTTTGTTGAGATATTTTATCCTGAAAGATAGTTAAATGTTGTCAAATGCTTTTTTCTGCATGAGTTGAGGTGTAATGTGATTTGTATTTATTCTGATAAGGTGGTATATCACATCAATAGATTTGCATGTGCTGAACCATCCTTGCATCACAGGGATAAACCATATTTGTCATAGTGTGTATTTCTTTAACAAGCTGTTGAATTTATTTTGCTTTATTTTGTTTAGGGTTTTTTTATTTGTCAGGGATAATATTCTCTTCTTGTAGTGTCTTTTCTGGCTTTAATATCACTGCAATATGGGATTTATAAAATAAATATAGATGCGAGCCTCTTGAGTCATTTTTAAGATTTTAAGAAGAATTGGTATTAATCCTATTTTAAATGTTGACTGTTTTTACCAGTGAAGCCCACTAGATTTAGGCTTTTCTTTGCCAGGAAGCTTTTGATTACTCATTCATATCTCCCTACTAATTAGAAGTCTATCCAAGTTTTATATTTCTTCATTATTCAGTATTGTTCGGTTGTATGTTTCTAGGTTATCTAACTTGTTGGCATATGATTTTCATAATAGTCTCTCATATTCTTTTTTTCATTTCTTTAGTATGACCTGTAAAGTCTTTGCTTTCATTTCTGATTTTATTTTAATCTTCTCTCTTTTCCAAATCTAGATAAAGGTTTGTTTTGCCATTTTATTTTCTTAGAAACCAACTCACTTTTCATAATTTTTGACTGTTTTTCTGTTCTCTGTGTCATTTATTTCTGCTATAATCTTTAGTATTTCCTTCATTCTGTCAACACTGTGCTTTGATTGTTCTCCTTTTTCTAGTTTTTTGAGCTGTTAGGTTATGTGAGTTTTTGTTTTAATAGGAATTTATGGTCATAAACTTCCCTGTTAGCACTGCTTTTTCTGCAATATATGACACATTTTCGTATCTTGTGCTTGTTTTTTCATTTGTCTTAATAAACTTTCTAACTACCCTTCTGATTTGTTTCTTAACTTAGTGGTTATTCAAGGGTGTGTTGTTTAATTTTCACATATTTGTGGATGTTTTTGGTTTCCTTTCTGTAATTGATTTCTAGTGAACACCATTTGTGAAAACAACTACATATGTCCCACTGTACTGTTGTGCTCTCAGACATTATGTCCCACTTACTTTTTTGTAAGATACATACTCTATTCTGTTTAATTGAGACATTACTTACCATGTCTATATCTCACTATACAATATTCTATAGCTTTCTATTATCTTAATATAAAAAATTCTGTCATTTCCCTTTTTAATATTGTTTTAGTTGAATACTCTTTTACACTCTTCAACTCTTATATATGTCTATGAGTGGTTTATGACCAAATTTTTAATGTTCTTTCCCTAAAAACAGACACGGGGTTTGCTTGAAGAGGATTCCCACATGTAATATAAATACTAATTTATTTCTCCAATGTGGTAAATTACTGTAATATGTATATATAGTGTTTTATATTTTAATTTATTTTACTCTTATTTTATTTACTGCTAAGTTACTATTATTTTTTAAATGATTCATAATATACTTCTTTTCTTACAAAATTATGTTATCTGATACAAATGACAATTTGCATTTTTTGGCATTTTATATGTTTTTTTTTTCTTATTGTACTTGTGGAACATCTTCTATAATATGTCTAGAAACAGGAATCATCAGAAACTCTCCTTCTTCCCTGCTGATGCCAAGTGGCAAAATTTCTGTCCTATGTTTAGTGTCTGTAAGATCTGTATTGATGTTACTGTTTTTATTTATGATATTTATGTTTTGGGTATCATTTTCATTTCAGATTTGACATACATTTGCATTTGATGGTTATGTAATCTTTTAAAATATTTAATGTGCTGTTTTTTTCTTTCTCTATTTACATATTTAGTTATTTAGTTAATTAATTAGTTGCATCTTTCATTTACTAAGATTGTGTGTTTTTCCACTCTAGAAAGGCACTATAAGATTATGGTTAAGCATAAAGTCTTCAAATAGACATCTGAGTTTGCAGCCTCACTCTATCTTATCTTAGATATGCCATCTTGAGAAAGTTACTTACATTTTCTGTTTCAATGTCTCAAATTGTGAAAGAGGAGTTTAAAAAAAATCTTACCAAGTTGTACTACTTAAATTTACTTATGTAATGTGCTTACATCAGTATCTAGAACGTAATGAGCACATGACAGGCATAAGCTGCTCTGTTATTGTTTTCACATCTCCAGCATGTATGCAAGATTTTTTAGCAAAACAAAGCCACCCCCTTTAATCAGTTTGTGACGTCACTCCACTCCCACTTTCAGGCAGCGTGTACCAAATATGGTGGACCAAACTGAAGCTCCAGGCATCAATCCGAATTGTTGCAAATCATTTCCATATTTTTGGCCCCTCTAATAGTTTAGGACAGAGAAGGTGAAACCATGACTCAGACAAAACACTACTTCTGAAAAGCAGGCAAGTATTGTCCCCCACTAGAAATGTCCTGGGATTATGTTATAAAGTGTTTCTGTTTCAACCATCCTACTACCACATATAAACTCAGAATAAAATGAACACATATGGAGACTTAAAGAGACAAATGAAAAAGGAGAAGAAATAAATACTATATATTTTGGGGCCCAATGCACCTATGACATGGGGAGAAGTGCCAGATGTAGGTGACGGGCGGATGGTGGCAGCAAACCACATTGCCATGTGTGTACCTATGCAACAATCCTGTATGATCTGTGCGTGTACCCCAAAACATAAAGTACAGTAAAAAATGTATTAACCTAAATGAATAAATGATCATTCTACTTAGTAGTTTTAGATAGGTCTTTGTCTTTTGTATTCAAAAGAGTCATAACTGTAACAACTGTCGCTGTCATTGACAATTTTGGCAAGCCCATGGAGTATCAGAGAAGAATTCCTCTAAGCCTCTAAGAAGAAAGTAAAGGAAAAACAGGTTGAGCACTGGACACACATAATGACACTATTATGGCTATCACAACTTTTCAAGTACTGAATTTTTCCTCATAGCACTTCAAAACTACTAATTCCAAGGGAATATGAAGAGAAAATTTGACTATTCCTCCAAATGATGTTGATTTGAATCCTTCCAGTCTTGGACAGGGAATTTAAACTAAGTTTTTAACAACTTCAATACTGTGTTACTTTGTGGATGTAAATGAGATAGATTATAAACCCAAAAGGTTGTCATCAGGATTCAATGATGCATTAAATGCTTACAGAATGACTTGTAAAATGTAAAAGCAAAATAAAATTTAATGCCTTCTATTAATATTCCCGCTACTATTACTAGTGGTTTTTATTATTTGTAATATTGAAAGAAGTTTTTTATACTATAGCTTAAATTCGACTACTATAAATTTATTGTTTCAAAAAAGTAAATGAAAATCATTATTAAAAAGCCAGAGGAAGTACTTTGAAAAGCACAAATGTATCCCAGCTCTGCTACTAACTTCTGAATAACCTCATAAGGCAATGTATTTATTTCTGAGCTTCAATTTCCTCATCTGAGAAAGTATTTCAGTTAGATAACTGTACACTGTATCCAGAGTACAATGTATTTTTTTGTTTTGTTTTGATTTTTTATTAACAGGATTGTATCATCATTCGATTATCTAAAAATATCATTGAATATTTTTATTCTCATTGACAATTTTGTCAAGCCATAAAGTATCAGAGAAGAATTTCTCCGAGTCAATGAGAAGGTAAAGGGAAAACAGTTTGAGCATTAGAAACACATAATGATCACAGATTCAATGATCTAAAACTATCATTGAATAATGATTGAATTGAAAAAAAAAGAGAGAGAGCTGGAAATATTTCAGAACTACCCTAATTGAATGTTTGTACTATGGATTTTGTTTCTTTTATATTTTTCACTTTTATTTTAGGGCCAGGAGTACCTGTTTAGGTTTATAGTAATTGGTAAATTATTCTCTTTTAGGTTCAGTATACCTCTGCGTGTTGGTTATACTGGTAAACTGCCTGTCACAGCAGTTTGGTGTGCAGATTATTTTATAACCTAGGTAATCAGCACAGCATACAATAGATAGTTTTTCAATCCTCATCTTCCTCTCACCCTCCACCCTCAAGTAGGTCCTGGCATCTGTTGTTCACTTCCTTGTTTCCATAGTATTGTGAATTTTGGAATTAAGCTAGACATAAATATAATTCCAGTTTAAATCTCATCCTACATTTCCAAGAGTTGAGATTAACTCTGGAAGAAGCGTCTTTTTCAGAAGTATTCTCTCCCTCTGCTGAACTTCAGGATGTTAGGGTGCAGCGGTCTAGTTGGGTAATTATTGAGATGTTATTCCATGGCTTGAAGATGGGTTTGGGGCCTTCCATTAATTTGAGTTATTCCCCATTCTGACTGCCTAATCGGAGTTTTGCTGCAGCTGCTGTTTCTATTTGTTATTATACCCAGCAGTTAATTATAAATGATGTTAAAACATTCAGGCATTCTGATTGCTAATTTGGCTAAATATTACCTGTCTTATAAATCTAAGTAATAGGTATCATGTGGACTCTAATGGGTTCTAAAACAGATGGTTACATGAAAACATACATAGATGTACTATAGGGGAAGCACAGGAGAGAAAATGAGCGGGCATTGTGCTAAAATGCTTACCTTTCTCATTAATATTGGCAAATAAATCAGATTTTTTTAAAAGATTTGCTCTTTTAGTAAACCATTAATTGCATCGATCTAAATTAGTATCATTAGCTTCTTGTAAAACTTGCACAAGTTAAAGTTAAAAATATCATACCACAGGAAGGCAATAATTAAGTCATTTAAAAATTCACACTTAATTAAAATAGAATCTAGATCCCAAAGCACATATCATCTGCCAAATATATTGTGGTGAAATGTGGATTCATTTGAGAGAGAATTCTGCATGTGGATAAATATCTCTCCATATCTCAGGCAACATGCCTATTTGAAGAGAGTGACGGAAAGGTTTTTGAAGAACCCAATTGGTTATGAATCTTTACTTCATCTGAGAAGAAAACAAAATAGACAGGGAGGCCAAAGGCAAAAGAGCAGATATCTCTAATATTTCATTTACAATCTACAGCACCCAGGAAGAAGCTGCTGAAAAACAGTCCGAGAAAGCACACACCATTATTATCTTTAGTTCATGTTTTCTAGATTTCTCACTAAATTAATGCAAGCAAACAAAATAAGCTCCATGCTGGGGCTTCTAGGAAGAAGGAAGAAATAAAAAAAGAAAAAAACCAACTGTGTGATTGACCTTGTACTTAGTGGGCTAAATTTAGGGAAACATAAACCAGATGGGACAATAAACCAGACTCAATGGACTTCACTATGACCACTGGCTTGGGGCAAGCTGACACTTGCTATCTATATGGTCATGGGACGATTTTTAAAAATCCTTTCTAAAATGGAATTATTGGGTGAAAAATACATAATGTAATGAGCTTCTTCATATGAACCTACTTGATATAATTCATTCTTGTTTAGTAAATCCCTAACTTTCTTTACCTCAAGAAAATGTTCAGTCCTTATCACTGGAGTTACTGTCATCCTTATCTGCTTTATTCAGGTATCCCTTGACTTCTGATTATTTGCATGCTGTAACTTCTCATTTCATCCCCTATGTCTTTTAAGGTTTTTTGTTGTTGTTATTCTTGCAAATATCATTTCTCTGTGTGAGTTACTTTAAGAAAATTGCATAACTCTATCATCTACTTAATTAATTTCTCAGTTTTTCCTAATCTGCTGTTTAATCCACTTATTTCAATTTTAAATGTGGTGACAACCTATTACCATGAAGTCATATGATGAAATAGTAATGGTTGAAAAAAATGAATGTTATATATGCAAGATATTATATACATGTATATATATCGTATGAACTATTTTTGCTAATGTAAAATGTTCATAGCGTGTTTACATTCAAACTCAAATATGATCACACACATATGTGCATTGTTCCAGATTTTTAACTGGAAACCTGAAAGTGATTATCAGATAAATTGTCATACTATAATCTCAATTGCGCAGAATAAATTCAATTCCCGATCAATAGTATTTATTGAGTGCCTACCCTCTATTAGTATACAGCAGTTAATAAAGCAGAAAAAATAAAGCCTACATGTTAACTTTGGGGCGAAAACTGACATTAAACATACACTGACAGAAATATATGCCATTTATAAGTACTATGCTGAAAAATAAAGTATTGTAATGGAAACAGGAGGTATGAAGTGTGCTTTTAAATTGAATGTCAATTAAATATATTTGAGCATTCAAAATAAGTTTTGAAATACTATGTCAGTATAAAGAAATCATCTCATCACAATTCTCTTTTAGAACCTTCCTATAGTTTTATCACTCCAACATTGCTTTTAGCAGTAATTTAATAGTATTGATTCTTATCTTAGCTATTGAGTTTAAGGTAACATTGTATACATATTACACATAATATTTTATACATATATATATATATATATATATGTCTCACTCTGTCACCCAGGCTGGAATGCAGTGATGTGATCACAGCTCACTGCAACCTCTGCTTCCCAGGTTCATGTGATTCTCATGCCTCAGACTACCGAGTAACTGGAATTACAGGTATGCACTACCACACCAGGCTAATTTTTGTATTTTTAGTAGAGACGGAGTTTTGCCATGCTGGCCGGGCTGGTGTTGAACTTCTGCCCACCTCCACCTCCCAAAGTGCTGGGATTACAAGTGTGAGCCACTGCGCCAGGCCAGACAGTATTTATTATATTTTTTAATGTTTCTGTTATATTTTTAATGTTTTTAATCTCTTTACTTAAGTAAAGTATTTGTGAAAAGTCAGAGGCCTGCCCAACTTACATTTTCCCTCTCTTTTCTTAAAAGAAAAATAAAGGGATTCAGGTATGCACGTCACAGACCAGTATGACTCTAGATAAAAAATGGGTTTTGGGAGCCCAGAGAGACATCATGAATGTAGTCCATCAAAGAAATTCCATTCTCTTGCCAGGAGGTGGCATATGAATGTCGTTGCGCCTCAATTCTGGCCAAGAAGACAACAGTGTGTCCATCTGGTGGGATTCTGTGAAAAAAAAAAAAAAAAAAAAAAAAAAAAATGTGCTTTTGCCTTCTCCAACATCAGGACACCAAATTTTAAATTTTTCCTTAAAACCTCATCATGCCTACTAAATTTCCTGTAGTTTAGGCTTAGGAGTTAATACCTGGAAACATGCAGCTATGTCATATCTGAATGAGGACCAGGACATACAACATGAAAGGCAGAGAGCAGCAGAAAAATGCAGGCGTCACAAGGAAAGGGTTCCGTGAAGGAGTGCACTTGGTCTCTTACGTCCCCCGGACGTCGTTCCATAGGAGATCATCGGATTTCCTTATGCAATACGCCAGTTTGGGAAAGATGTTCTGTTGCATGTAGGGGATAGCTTTCTAATTGATGTGATTTTTTGTTTTTCATCAAGAAACATTGCATTTGTTCTGTGCCATGGCATGAATGAAAAAAAAAACAGTGAAAAATATTTGATCTTTTTCATGCTAATAGTTAAATTGAGCAAAATGTTTCTGACCACAACAAATACTTGAGACAAATACCGGTTTGATTTCATTACCCCACCTATCGTAACATCACAATATAACCCATAAATAGATATAATTTGCCAAATCAAAATAAAACAGTTAAAAGTATTAGTGATTTATCTCAGAGATATGTCTATCTCGATGTCTGATTAACTTTATGATTAATTCAAAGAAAATAAGAGAAATAGTAAGATATATTCCCTTTGTTTCCAAAACTTACTTGCAAAAATTCTGTTTAGTTGCAAGGCATCCGAAAAAATACCTTTGTTGTTGTGATGGTCTTTTGCTTTTAATATGGCTGCTGCAGAACAATCAAAAGAATTTTCTGGCTCTATCTTCTTTTTGGGAGCAGCGTTTAGATGCTAAGGGTCATTTGCTGGTCAAAGGAAAAGTTACTTTAGTTATGGGCTTCAGAAGTTGCAGACCATCATTGAAAGCTTTCTCGTAGGATAAAAATGGCCTCAGAGCATGCAATTTACCAGTGATTCCACAGTACAAAAGAGAAAAAGCTACTTCAGATGTTATGTGTGCTGTGGTATATTTGGTGGGAAATATTTCAGACATTAAACTAGTTTTATTCTTCTTGTAACATAACATTTCTGTTTTTTAAAAGAGATAAGGTATTTCAACATTTGTAACAAATATTGCACTTCTGGCATCATAAAAACCACTCATTCTTTTGCCAAAAAAAAATTATATTTAGCAATTATATGCCTGCTGTGTCTTACTGTTTATATGAAATAAAAAGTCAATAATATAGAAATACAAAGCACAGTGAAGAAAATAGTACCACAGTATTTTCCCTTCACCAAGAAATGAAAAGGAATTTGAACTATGATATATAATATAACTTATTTTATAAAGTCAGGGTAAATTTGCAATGTTTCATTAATTATACTGAGGATTTTCTTTAAGAAATCTAAACTTGCCTGAAAATACTTATCTTGTTCAATTTAAATAGACTGTTTTCAGATACCTTATTTTGCCTTGATTTTTCACTTACGTAATTCATTTTTCTCTCTATTTTATAATTGAAGGGATAAAAATGTACTAATATGCTCAGATTATGCTTCAATAAGAAAGTGACAGACATGTAAGCAAAGCCCGAACTCTTAGTTTTGGGAATATGTGAAAGAAGGACAGTCAAAGTATTAAAAACACCCCATATAACACTTCATACATAATCCTATGGAGGCAGCTTAAGGATTGTGTCCAAATAACAAAAAGGGGCTGGTATTGCTGGTGCAAAGAAATGAGAAAGAGAACAATCTGTCTTCTTCTCATTATGGGGATTTGATTACTATTCTTTGCAACTCTCTACATTTTAAAAAGAAATGAAAATCTTCATTTATAATTGTTGTAAGTATCCCAAACTATTATCCCACGAGATTGTATCATACTGTATTGGTAATGCTAGTAAGATACTGCTCATGTGAGGCCTGACCAATATGAAGTGTATTCAAGTTTTTGAACAGTATTTGCGTGCCATTTATAGTATAATCATTCTTATTACCAGTAAGTTTGCACTTTTCAAAATGTGTTTTATTAAATTTATGCAGATGCTTTTCACTGCAAAGATTTGTTGATCTTTATTTTAGTATGGGTTTTCTCGACATTCATTTCAAGGAGCTTCTTAAAAAGACGAAATACAATTTGATATTAGTTGTAAATATTTTCCAGTTTTTAATTTTTATTTTACTTTTGTTTATGGTGTTTTTTAATGTGCCATGATTTTTTTTTTAATTCCTGGTAGATAGAACAGCAACACTCAGCATTTTATGGCAAAAAGCTTACAAACATAAAAAAAATACCTTTAACAAAACTCTACTACATTTGTATCCAGTTCTCTCTTGATTCCATTTTTCATCAGAATGTTTGAATCTTTTGTATGTGTCCTGCTGTAGAGTATAGGTATGGATCCATATTTATTTTTACCAAAGTGGTTTACCCAGTTGTACCGTCACTGGCAATAGAAGAGCGTATCTTTGCCACGGTGATTTGGAGTGGCATCTTAATCATGTATTGAAGAGAAGATTTGTTTCTATTTTTTGATTCTGTTCTTTACCATGTGTCTTTTGTGTCTGTTGGTATGTGAAATAGATTCCTCTCTAATAACTGATAAAATGCCTACAACACTGGGCTCTCATAATCTCTCATTTTAAATGAGAGGTTTAAATGTATTTCTAAACAAGCTGAAACTTTTTCTCAAATATTTCTTATTATAAAGCCCATGTTGTTTTCACTGATTATCTTCTACTGTTGCATATTTTACTTACCAGAATTTCTCATACATCTTCATCATCTGTTGAATCTGTCATAGGAAATGTTATCAGGGGGTGACTCAGCATAGACTAGTTTCAAATTCTCAATTTATTCGTGGGTGTTAAGGCTCTATTGCTTCCATCTTCATCTATATGTTAAATGGTTCCTATAACCTTTGCATTCGTGTTATTTCTCAATTATATGAATTATATTTTATTTATTACATTTCCCTTACATAGTTGCTTTATTTTCTATTCTTGTTATTTTTATTTCTTCACACTTATATTTGGTATCATTCTAATAAATGCTGCAAGTCATTGAAATATCCAGCTATCAAATTGCAGTTGCATTGAAGAAACTCATGTCTACCTATGTTCCAACGACCTACAATATTTCTGACCTACAATATTTCTGGTTGCTCATTGGACATCTCCACTCAGATATTTTCAGGAAACTCCAACTCAGTGAGTTTCCACATGAATTTATTATATGTTTTTCACGTCAAACCTTCTGCCTCTCAACATTTCTTAATAATTTGTTTATGGAATGTTTGCCGAAGCTAGAAAAAATGTGAATTTCCTGAGCACTTCAGAAAACTCATTTACTTCCGTTTTTCATCTAGGGTTGGAAGGGGTCAGTTAGTGGCTCTTTCCAGCCTTCCCCTTATATGGAATAAGGACAGTGTTTGTGGAACTTAATTATGTTCATAATGTGACAAAAATGTTAACAAATACTCAGAAGGGAAATGTCACTAGGCTTTATTTTTTGTACTGTGTTGTTGTCATACTTTTATTATAATCCCACTGTGCATTTATTTGCATGTTCTATACAGTTCTGTCTAAGACAATGCCTGTAGTCTACATTACATATACTCATATTCTACAGAATAATTTTGTTCATTCTTCTTGGCTTACTTGTGCATCTTTCAGATCTCAAATGACTTCCTATAAGCTGACATATATTTCACATACAATTAGTGCTCATCTGTTATTCTAAATGTGTTCTATTGCATGGGATGGTAGTGCTGAGATAATGTTAGGGAACTAAGTCTGATGGACACAAGGATCCTTTGAGGAAACCTAGATAATTCTATGTCTGTGTCTGGTTATTGTTTATACCCCTTGCAAAGCATGGTGCTATGTGATATCAGTGATACATATTAATTTGTTTGGACAAGTAAATCCTTTGTGATAATGCACTTCTTAAACTTATTAAAAATTTTAAAAGGACATAATAGTTCACAGCTATTTTTTCAATACATATTTTTAGCTTCTTGTCTTCCTGTAAAACTATATAGAAGCCATATTTGAAATCAAAGAAAAATGTTTATTTAACTTTATATGTTCCTATTTTACAACAAATAAAAGTTATCCACAAATGAATTACTATTTTCAAGGTGATTTGCCATATTTTATTCATCATTGTTTTTATAGCAACTGGCAAATTGATCTATACTGTATTTATGATTAATATTTGTATAATAAATGAACACCTCAAAATTGTGCACTTAAATGATTTTGATCCTAAGTACATTAGGAGAGTTTATCTATCTATGTGATCAAAATATCATTCATATGGTAATGATGTTTAACATTTATGGGAAATGACTAACCAGTTTTAAAAGAGTTATGACAATCTAGGATTATAAATTTCTCAAGTGAATTAATACATACTGATATTTGACCAAAAGAACTCCTATCTGATAAAATTTGCAGATTTTCTAATTATCTCTTTTTCTTTTTAATTGTTCTAAAATAATTTTCTTAGACCACATGATTTAAGGTTAAAGGAAAAAAATGTAAGCCACTTTAGTCTTTTCACTTGACTTTGTGGTTACTCATATACCTACAAAACATGTTGATCTGATTGTTGAAGACATATTTTGTTTGTTTCTGAAATAACTTTAATGTTGCCTGGCTTACAAGAAATGCTCAAAAACGTTCTAAAAATGGAAATGAAAGGTCAATACTCACCATCATAAAAACGAACAAAAGTATGTGACTCACAGATCTAATAAAACAATTACACAAATGAGACTGCAAAGCAACCAGATAACAATTAACATTATGACAGAAAAAATAAACCTCACCTGACCTGTCAATATTAACCTTGAACATAAATTGCTCCTTTTAAAAGATATAGATTCACAGAATGGATTTTAAAAGATCCTGATCCAGGAGAAGGGTGGAGCAAGTTGGCAGAGTAGCAGACTCCACTGATCATCTATCTTGCAAGGACACCAACTTAACAACTATGTACATAAAAAAGGACTTTCATGAGAACCAAAAATTAAATGAGCACCCACAGTACCTAGTTTTAACTTCATATCACTGAGAGAGACAAGGAAGAGGTAGAAGAAACAGCCTTGAATCGTGACACTACCACCCCCACCAACAGCAGTGGCAGGATGCATAGTATTTCTGTGTTGGGGGAAGGAGAGTGGTATGATGTGTCTCTGTGTCCCAACCCAAATCTCCTCTTGTAGCTCCCATAATTCCCACGTGTTGTGGGAGGGACCCAGTGGGAGATAACTGAAACATAGGGCCAGGTCTTTCCCATGTTGTTCTTGTGATAGTAAATAAGTCTCACAAGATCTGATACTTTTTATAAAGAGGAGTCTCCCTGCACAAGCTCTCGTTGCCTCCTGCCATCGTGTAAGACATGGTTTGCTCCTCCCTGCCCTCTGCCATGATTGTATGACTATATAATGAATATACAGCTTAGATCACAAAACCCAACTTCTTTCAAATATCTGTGAAGTTTTCAAGAAGGACAGGTACAAACAAGCCCAGATGGTGAAGACTAAAATGAATACCTTACTCTTCAATGCCCAGACATGGACCAAAATCTGTAAGTGTCAAGAAAATTAAGAAAAACATGATTTCAGCAAATGAACTAAATAAGACATCAGGAACCAATCCTGGAGAAACAGAAACATATTATCTTTCAGACAGAGAACCTGAAATCACTATTTTGAGGAAATTAAAAGAAATACATGACAACACAGAGAAATAATTCAGAAGTCTATCAGATAAATTTAATATGGAGATTACAATAATTAAAAAGAATCAAGCAGATGTTCTGGAGCTGGGCTGGGCCTGGTGGCTCACGAGTGTGATCCCAGGACTTTGGGAGTCCAAGGCAAGAAGATCACTTGAAGTTAGGAGTTTGAGACCAGCCCGGCCAATATGGAGAAACCTTGTCTCCACTAAACATACAAAAATGAGCTGGATGTGGTGGGCATGCCTGTAATCTCAACTACTTGAGAGGTTGAGGTGGGAGAATCTCTTGACCCTGGCAGGCGAAGGTTGCAGTGAGCCAAGATCACACCACTGCACTCCAGCCTGGGTAACAGAGCAAGATTCCATCTCAATAAATAAATAAATAATAAAATAATAATAAATAAATAAATAAATAATTTTTAAAAACAAGTTCTGGAGCTGAAAAATGCTATTGGCACACTCGAGAATGCATCAGAGACTTTAAAAGCAGAATTGATTAAGTGAAGAGATAATTGATGAGCCTAAAGTTAGTCTATTTGAAAATACACAGCCAGAGGACACAAAAGAAAAATGTATAAAAAGCAATAAAGCACACCTACAGGATCTAGAAAATACCCTCAAAAGGGGAAATCTAAGAACTCATGGCTTTAAAAAAGAGATAGAGAAAAAAATAGGGGTAGGAGGTTTGTTCAAAGGAATAACAGAGCTTATCAAACCTAGAGAAAGATATCAACATCCAAGTACAAGAAGGTTATAGAACGCAGAGCAGATTTATCACAGAGATTACCTCAAGGCATTTAATAATCAAACTCCCAAAGGTCAAAGATAAATAAATGATCCTAAAAGTAGTAAGATAAAAGAAACAAGTAACATACAAAGGAGCTCCAATACTTCCGGCTGCAGACTTTTCAGTGGAAAGCTTACAGGCCAGAAAGAGTGGCATGACATATTTAAAATGCTGAAGGAGTAAAACTTTTACCCAGAATATTTATCTTCCAAAAATATCTCTCAAACATGAAGGAAAAATACTTTTCCAGTAAAAAAATATCTGAGGGATTTCACCAATACCAGACCTGTCCTGCAATAAATGCTAAAGGGAAGGCTTCAACCAGAAAGAAAAGAATGTTAATGAGCAATAAGCAATCACCTGACAGTATAAAGCTCAGTGTTAATAGAAAATGTATATGAAAACACAGAATGTTGTAACACTTTAACTGTGGTGTGTACTCTTATGCTAAGTCAAAAGACAGAAAGATTAAACCATCAAAAATAGTATCTACAAGTTTGCAAGACATACACAGTACAATAAGATATAAATAGAAATAGCAAAATGCTAAAAAGCAAGGGACAAAGTTAATGTCTAGATGTTACTCTGTGTTCATTTTGCTTGCTTGTTTGTTTATGTAAAGTGTTAAGTTATTATATCCACTTAGAATAATGGATTATAAGATAGTATTTGTAAGCCTCATGGTAACCTCAAATCAAAAAGCATACAATGGATACAGACAAAATGAAAAGCAAGAAACTGAATTATATCACCAGAGAAAGTCACCTTCACTAAAATAAAAGAAGGAAGGAAGGAAGGTAGGAGGGAGGGAGGGAGGGAAGGAGAGAGAGAGGGAAGAAGGGAAGGAAGCAAGGAAGGAAGGAAGAGAAGAACAGAAAATCAGCAGAAAACAAATAACAAAATGGCAGCCATATAAAAGAATGAGATTCTGTCATTTACAACAACCCGGATGGAACTGGAGATTATAATGTTCAGTGAAATAAGCCAGGCACAGAAAGACAAACATGCTCTCACTTATTCTGGGTCTAAAAATCAAGCCAATTGGACATGAGAGTAGCAGGATGATATTAGAGGCTGGGAAGTTATTGGGGGACTGCAGGTAAGTGGGTTTATTTAATAGGTACAAAAAAGAAAGACGGTAAGAACTATAATTTGATAGTACATTAGGGTGATCATAATAATAATCTAATTATACATTTAAATGTCTAAAAGAGTAAAACTAGATTGATTGTTACAGAAAGAATAAATGCGTGAAGGGATGAGTACCTCCTTTCTCATGATGTGATTGCTGTATCTTCCCTGCCTGTGTCAAAACATCTCATGTACCTTAGAAATATATGCACCTCTATGTAAAATAAACCTTGATCTCACCATATGCTTCTTAGAAGAAACCTACCCAACCAATAAAGACACTTACATATTGAAGGTAAAAGCATGGGGAAAAATATTTCATGCAAATGGAAACTAAAACAAGCAGACATATTTATACTTATATCAGATAAAACAGACCTTATATCAACATTACTAAATAAAAAACAAAGAAGTTCATTATGTAATAATGAATCAATTCAACAAGAAGATATAATCATATATAATATCTTCACGATATGGGACTTAGTAGATATAGAAGATATGATATATAGAAGATATGATATACACACATAAAGATATAGAAGGCATAGATATAAAGAGATATGATATGTAAATACATTATATCTCTCTCTGTGTGTACATATACACAGACAGAATGTATATATTATTTGTATATGTACACACAGAGATATATTTACATATATTATATATAATATATTTACATATATAATATATACTATATAGTGTGTATCTATATACATTCTGTAAGTGTACATATATAACATATTATATAATGTTTATATATACATTCTGTATGTGTACATATATTATATGTATATACATTCTGTATGTGTATATGTACTCACAGAGAAAGAGATGAGAATCCAACACCAGAGCACCCAAATTCATAAAACAAATACTAATAACCCTAAGAAAAAGAGATAGAAACCAATATAGTAACAGTAAGGACTTCAATACACCACTAACAACACTAGACGGATAATTGAGACAGCAGAATATCAAGAAACACTGGACTTAAATTAGACTTTCAACCAAATGGACCTAACCAACATTTACAGAACCGTCTACTCAACAACTGCAAAATATTGATTCTTATCATGTGTACATGGAACATTCTCTGAGATAGACCGTATGTAAGGCTACAAAACAAGTCTTAATACATTTTTTAAAAATCAAAATCATATCAAGTATCTTCTAAGACCACAGCGGAATAAAACTAGAAAAAAATTCCAAAATTAACTATCAAAACCATACTAATATATGGAGCTTAAAGAATTTGGTCCTGAATGATCTTTGGGCTAATGACGAAATAAAGACGAAAAAATAATTCTTTTTGGAAATGAGTGAAAATCAAGATAGAGCATACCAAAACCTCTGGGATACAGTAAATGCAGTGCTAAGATGGAAGTTTGTCTAAATTTTAGGCATATAGATAAATGCCTAAAATAGTATTAAATGCCTACATCAAAAATTTAGAAAGATTGTTGAAGATTTTCTAGGACACACAAATATTTATAAATGACGGTATGTCTTGTTTTGTCATAAAACTTTGCATATATTTATGCTAAATACTTTTCATCACATTTTTGTTATATAACAATTTATATCAAACTTCTAAATACAATATTTATTTCAAACATTCTACTGTTGGTTTACTATAAATTCATCCATTTTTTTCTGGCAATTAGTTAAAATGCTTCTTAGCTTTCAGTCACAGTTAGAATTCAGTCCTTTTCTTCACATTAGCAAAAAAAAAAAAAAAAAACAACTTTTTTTTGCAATATTTTATTCTGAGACTATTACAGTGAACATTAACTGCTTGAAGATGCATTTTTGTCCTTTTAGACAACTGATTGTATTGGGAGCATTATCTTATGTGTCTACTTAGTCTCATATATGATTAATAAATGGATGGCATGTATCGTATTCTTATTTAATTAAGAGGCAAAAGCTACGATTCTCAGTTCTAAGTATCTAAATTTAGACTTTAAAGTCATAAAATATTATAAATACTCCAGTAGACAGCAGTAGTCTTTAAGTGTAATCCTAGAATCTTAAGATTTCCTCTTTTCAGTAGTAGTTAATTGGCAGCTTCAGCCAAGAAGGCTATTTTCATCTTTCTTCTATTTGCTATATAAAAGTAAATTACAAAAAAGGGTGGGACTATTGTGCTTTCTAGTTTACATAGATGATTTGAAATCACTCCTAAGACGTGGATAATGTATAATATGAAGACACTACATTTTCTCACTCCTATGTGGGAGGTAAAAAGTTGGTTTCATTGCGGTGTAATGTACAATAATAGCCACCAGAGACTAGAAATGTGTGTGTTGAGGGGCTGGGAGACTAAAAGAGAGAATATTCATCACCTTGAATATTTATAATGTCTATATTAGAAATTTATATTCATTATAATCTCTATATTATAAATACTCCAGGTGATGGATATCCTAAATACCCTGACTTGACCATGACACACTCTATGCATGTAACTGAGGGAGGATAAGTAAGATTAGGAGGCCACTGACTTGTTCCCCTGTATGAAGCCCAGTGGGCTCTACACCCTCGTCCATCAGCACCTAATGCTTTCGCAACTTCCTCACTCTCCAAAGAATCAGCACCAAACGTCCACGAAGCTATTAGCTACAAATTCCTTCCTTGGGGCTGGCTAGGAGTTTTCCCAGAGTCCTGCCTGTGCAGCTAGGCTCAAGGTTTAGCTTATAGCAAACTTTCCCTCATTTTAATAGCAAAACAAAATCCCTAGTTAGAGATTTTATACACTAATGGTATATGCAATGTGTGTTACAGCACATAGATACCAAACGTGTGTGTCAGTTACAGGTGTGCCTTACATACTTGACCTTATCAGTATTTTATGAATATGCATGTGCAGTTCCCATAAAGGGAATTTCCCCTCAAATACTAGGGGAAATTATTGAAGATGATTCAAGTGACCAGTTCTTACACTAATTCTTATACTAAAATACAAAACTTAATTTTTGTTGTTGTTGTTTTGTTTTGTTTTGTTTGAGACGGAGTTTCGCTCCTGTTGCACAGGCTGGAGTGTAATGGCGCGATCTGGGCTCACTGCAACCTCTGCCTCCTGGGTTCAAGCGATTCTCCTGCTTCAAATTCCTGAGTAGCTGGGATTACAGACATGCACCGCCACACGGGCTAATTTTGTATTTTTAGTAGAGAGGGGGTTTCTCCGTGTTGGTCAGGTTGGTCTCAAACTCCTGAGCTCATGATCTGCCTGCTTCAGCCTCCCAAAGTGCAGAGATTACAGGCATGAGCCCTGAACTCAGTTTTAAGTGTACAATTTATGCTTTCATATTCTTTTTATTTTTATATTTAAATTTATTACTTTTTCAAACTTTTATTTTAGATTTAGCGGTACACGGGCAGGTTTGTTATACAGGTCAACTGGTGTCACGGGGGTTTGATGTACCCATTATTTCATTATGCAGATACTAAGCCTCCTATCTAATAGTTACTTTTTTCTTCTCTTCTCCCTCCTCCCACCCTCCACACTCTGGCAGGCCCCAGAATCTGTTGTTCCCCTTGTTGTGTCCATATGTTTTCAACTTTTTCTCCCACTTGTAAGTCAGAACGTGTGTTACTTGGTTTCCTGTTCCTGCATTAGTGTCCTGAGGATAATGGCCTCCAGCAGCATCCATGTTGTTGCAAAGGACATGATCTCATTCCTTTTTATGGCTGTGTAGTATTCTATGGTGTATAAATACCACATTTTCTTTGTCCCGTCCACCATGGGGCATTTAGGTTGATTCCATGTCTTTGATATTGTAAATTGTGCTGTAATGAATATACATGTGTATGTATCTTTATAGCAGAATGATTCATATTCCTTTGGGTAGAGATCAGTAATGGGATTGCTGGGTCAAATGGTGTTTCTGTCTTTAGGTCTTTGGGAAAACACTACACTGGTTAAACTAATTTACACTCTTACCAACAGTGAATACGTGTTTCTTTTCTCTGCAAACTTGCCAGTGTCTGTTGTTTTTTTTTTTTAACCTTTTAAATAGTACTTATTCTGACTAATGTGAGATGGTATCTCAGAGTAGTTTGATTTGCATTTCTCTAATGATCAATTATATTTTAAATTTGTTTACATTCATTTGTTTTAAAATCAGAAAGTTAAACAGAATAAATCATTCTGAGTGTGACATCACAATAAGAATACAATAACTGATTATTCTTAACTGGTAAATAGATAATTACGTAAAATAATTTTATTGAGTAAAGTAATATAATAAATATTCGTCCAAATCACTAATAGTTAATGGAAAACTAGAGTATCGGATAATCCAATAACATAAATTTTCAAACTGATCATTCATGTGATATTAAGTAAATAGTTAAACTTTTCATGACTACCTAAGGAAAGTAGCAGGCGTTCTATTTTGCTTCTTTGCCGTTGAACCCGATGAAGCACCTTTGCTTTTTACAGTGTATTGGACCTTTGTATAAATTAAGCCTTTAAAGAATAGAATTTCCATGAACAAGTTTGTTCTTTTTAGTTTTTATCAATGGAAGTGCATTTCTTCACATCCCTGGTCAGTGAAAGTCTTTAAATAAAATCTAGATTTTGCTTTTTTATTTCATTAAATGATGTTGAAGGGCACCTTTTTTTTTTTTTAATACCTAGAAAGTTGGTACTATGACCACAGATAAAAACAACAGGTTTGTTTGGATTTCTTTTTTCCATTTGTAAGCTTGTTGGATTTCTGGAAAGTCCATGTATATAACAACTGAGAAATAATTATGTTTAGCCATAAAATGAAGTTAGGTTGTCAGCCCATATACATATTAATATGATTTTAACTACATGGAATGTCTGCAGGTCTATTGAATGATACATTTAACATACTAAAGTGCATTATTTGCTCTGTGGAACAGAGACCTGGTATCTTTGTCTATTAATTTACTAACATCAGGAGCATTTCTCTGATGTTACAAAAAAAAAAATTCCCACAAAATCTAAAAGTCCCCAGAATTCAGTCCATAGCACATAAAAAAATGGCTGAAGTAAATGATTACTTCCTTCCCAAACAGTTTTCATTTCTTCACATCGTAAACACAAAACTTTTACAATTCTCACCCTGCCTCACCATTTCTAGGCATCTTTGCTGGTTTTCGTTCCAAAACTTTCAGTATTGAAATACCCTGGGCTCAGTCGTAGCAATGTCCTCTTTACTTACAACTATTCATATATTGCTGTTTTCCTAATGTGTATCCCCAAGTTCTTTTCCTCCTTTAGGTTCTGTATTCTGATGATCCATTGCACGTTTCACATCTCAGTTTAAATGCGTATAAGTATCTTCAGCTAACATATGCTATCAGATTTCTAAATAAATTTTATTCCCAAACCTGCACATCCCACGGTCTTCCTTACATTGGCAAATATTATTATTCATCTAGTTCCTTATAGTCTAAAAATTCTCAAAGACGTTTCTCTTTAGCTGTCACACTCAGCATTTTATATATGAGCAATTCCTGCCAAATTTATCTTCAAAGTGTATTGAAATTTCTCTCTATTTTCCTTTGAATGGAAACATCTCTGTTTTAAAGTACAATGGGTGATTTTCTTGTTTACTGAAATAACTTCCCATGTGGGTTATATGTTACCAGTTTGCTTCTGAAGATTAAAGTGGTCATATAAAAACACAAATAACATTGTAATCACACAAAGCATGCCTATTTACTCCTTTACTCAAAAATTCCCAAGTCTTTTATTCACTTTGAAAATATATAAATTACCTAACCAAAGCCAATAAATCCCACATTATTTAGCTGCTGCCTATCACTCTGGCTTCATTACTACCTCACTTATTTAACTCTATCCATGAAAACCAGGTTGGTACTTCTTGAAATATGGTAAAATATCTTCTTCCTCAGGAAGATATTTTGTGTTCTCATTCAAAGACACTGTTTCAATAGGTTATAGTTCAGGTAGATAATTCAGGTCTCCATTTCCATATTATCTGATTGAAGAGCATTTTCCTTACAACCTTCTGTAAAATACTATGTCCTTTCAGCCTGTAGGACTTTTGCTTCATACTGACAGACAAACTTCCCACTACCTAACTGTAAAATATGTATTTATTTGAATATGTTTAATATCCATATTCTCCACCAATATGTAAAGTAAATGATGAGACTCTATACATCTTACCATCTTTCCTTCACATTTCCAGATTATTATTTTCTTATACTTAATGGTACGCACACAATAGAACAATTTCTGTACAAATAAATGCACATATGCAAAATGGCATTTTGTAAAACTACAATTTGTAAATGATAAATAAATGTAAAAAGGAGACAAAACTATCAGAAGAAATGATGCTAAAGGGATTGTTTGAAATCTAAAATTCAGAATAGAATTTGAATTGATCAGTGACAAATTTGGCCTCTCCTCCATTTATTACTCACCATTCTTCTCTATTTCAGTAAAAAGTTGAAGAAGCAAAACTGTGGATAACTTTTTAAATAATTTCAGCACATAAAAATCACTCCAATTATAGTGTCTACACACTACGGTGACCGCCAGTAAGTCACTCCTTTGTGTCTCCAACCACTAGAATATCGTAAAGATGATGTGATAGTCATTGTCATACTTAGATGGACTTTTATGACAAAAGTGATAGGTTATCATTTACTTGATGAGGTTATGTTATACCACAAAGCTGATGGTATGTTACTATCAGGATTGCCATACCTGAGAGGGCCAGATGGCAAGGAACTGCAGATATACTGTAGGACCTATAGACGGTACCTAGTGTGGCTTCCAGCAAGAAAGAGATTCTCAGTTCTACAACTGCAAGGAGCTGAATTTTTCCATCAACCCTCTGAGCGTGGAAGAGAGCCTGCCTCTGCAGAAAGCACTCAGGCTGGCCTGCAGCTGGATTCCAGCCTTGTAAGACTTTGAACACAGCACTCAGCCAAGAAGTCATGCCCTGATTTCTGACCCATAGAACCTCTGAAATAATAAATATGTGTTGTGTCAAGCCAATATGTGTGTGATAAATTATTATATGGTAATATAAAGCTTATCATCTTTTTGAAATAGATCTTGTAAATCCTTTAAAAGCTAGAAAACACAGAACAAGATTTCATGTTCAAATAATGGAATCTTGATTATAAAATTATTGGTCAGAAATGTCAAGGCCTCTTGCAGAGTCACTTGAGAAGCAGCACAAGCAGTTGAAATAGAATTGTTCTCTTCTCTGTTAGATTAAAAATTAGATCATAGTGTAGTTAGAGGCTTTTGTGCAAAGTCATAGTAAATTTAAATTTGAATTAGTTTGCATTCATCTATGATTGTATGTCCATTTCTTTGTGATCAGATTGGGTTAAAGGATGTGTAAGGTGTTCTTTTGTCAAAAATAATGTACTTGTTATTTCTTTTGAAAGAATGAAAATAAAACCTGGCTGAATATTTCAAACAGCCATACTGCACTTTTAGAAATCTAAATTGCTCTTCTGCTTCAGGCAATGACAACCAAGTTAAACTCTGGTGTTTAGAGAATATTCTAAAAAGGACTTTTCATTCTATCCTTTTTATTAAATTGATCTTGAACTGTCAATGCTAATAATGCAGCTGTGATAATATTTGTTTGTATCCATGCATAGTAGTAACAGCAATGACTATGCTACAAAAGGTTTCTGCCATTGTGTGAACTTTAGGTTTCTCAAAATCTTTCCCTAGAAATGCTTTGTTAGTCAACACTTGCACCTTCTGATCTTTCAGTATTAGGCATATAATAATACATATGCTATTCTATCTATATGACATGTAGATACTGTTAGGTGCCTGCCGTACTTACAAAGGAGCTATGAGAAGCTTCTAAAATTAAACATACATATGGAAGTGTGATAAGAATTCTGCAATCATTTTCAAAACCCAGGCTAAAGATAATTGTTGCAAATGAAAATATGTAACTTGAACTCCATATCAGTCAGCTAATTTTTTGTATTTTTAGTAGAAACGGGGTTTCACTGCATTAGCCAGGATGGTCCCGATTTCCTGACCTCGTGGTCCACCAGTCTTGGCCTTTCAAAGTACTGGGATTACACATGTGATTTGATGGTTTTATAAGGACCTCTTCTGGGTTCCCTCAGCACTTCTGCTTCCTGCCGTTGCGTGAAGAAGATGCTTTACTTCCCCTTTGCCTTCTGCCATGATTGTTTTTTGAGACTTCCCCAGCCATGCATAACTGTGAGTCAATTAGACCTCTTTATAGCAGTGTGAGGGCTGTGTATTACTATGCACACTGAAGTTTGAGAAATATTGCACCATGCTCTATGCATCCTTGGGGCAACACATGGAATAATTTTTAAGACCCCTGGCGAGTGGCTGTTTTTATTCTGAAAAAGAAGAATGAACAGGGACTAAGATAGATTGAAATCGTCCTGCAGTACTTAGGAGTGAAGAACAACAGGTAAATCTTAATGTTAAAAAAAAAAATTGAAAAGCCAATCCAGAATAAAATTACTCCTTCCGTATTTTCTCTCAGTGAGCTGGATTAAATTATAATTATCTTTTTGTATGCTATACAATCTTCTCAAGTAGGGTTACAATCAGAATTGAGACATGAACTCTGTGTGTGTGTGTGCACACGTTGAGTACGTGAGAGTGTGGGAGTGCAAGTGTGTGTGTTTCAAAAACTCCATGTATCCATATACAAACTACCACTGACCTATATTTTGAGTCTGGTCACTTCCTGGGAGAGATAGTTGTTCATAAGTGGGAAGGAGGAAAACAGAGAAAAGGGAAAAGCAAGAAAGAAAATGATAAAACAAATGACCACAGACAGGGATACAAAAAGTGAAAGGGATGAATGAGGGAAAGAAAATAAAGGAAATAGAAAGAGCAGGAGAAAGAACAGGAGAAGGCACCTGGTGAAAGAAACAAAGCAGAGGATGTGAAGGAGAGCAAGGGAGGACAGAAAAATGTTGCATGCTTGACAGATTTCTAGATGTTCATGGGACTCTACCTGGAGAAGGAAGGAAAGCAGGAAGAATAGTCTCACTGTGGCATGAAAAGGCAACTGCAACATTTTGGCACCAGCATCCACGTGACTGTCAAAAGGTTTTCAGTAATGGCAAGAAAACACTGATAGAGAGTCACATTACTAAGCAATACAGTGGTGGTGAAAACGAAGCATTGCTTCAGTATGAGTTTGCCCATTTTGCTCCTGAAAGGGTGATTCAAGTACTGACCAGCAGCATGGAGATCTCCTAGGAGTTTATTGAAAAATATGTAATTTCATGCCCTCTCTAGACCCACTGAATCCACATCTGTGTTTTAACAACATCCCCCGGTGATTTGTATGCACACGGAAGTTTGAGAAATATTGCACCATACTCTATGCATCCCTGGGGCAGCATTAGCATTGCTTTACATTCAAATAAATGAAGCAGCAGCCACCGGGGGGCCATAAAAGCAACCTAATATCTAAGTCAAATGACATTCTCCGGAAGGTGGTAACTTTTGAGAATGTCCTAAGAAATGAGGGCCAGTCTTACTGTATACACGCATGGGGTTACATCGCCTGGGAAAATTGCTTGTTTTGGGAAAATTGTACTGAGAATCTACCATCAGAGTACTGATTTCCATTGGTTTTATGTATATGTATGTGTATACACACACACACACACACACAATCTGAATCTGGGTTGTATTAGCAAGTTACATTTTTAATAAGCATCCCTTCATTTAACAAGAGAATATTTAAGAGAGTTAAATGAAACTGATTTCAGAACATCAGTCTGAAACTAGAAAAAAAAGGGGGGGGGTCTATTTTATTGATCTTGTAAGAGGAGAAACCATCACCTTGTTCCCATTTGTATGACGACCTTACACGTGAAAGAGGCTGTTTAGAATTTCTCAATATTATGATTAGATTTACATGTCAGGACCTAAGACCTGTTATCAAATCACACAATAGTCACTTTATATCTACATTATTAAATAAAATGAATAGGTTCCAATCTGTACCTCACTAAACAATTGAAATAATAATAAAAAAGTAGTTCTGGAATTCATGGGGGTTATCTATACGGAATCAGAATAACTGAATTATTTTATTATTCTCCTTCATTTTCCTATATGGACACTCATTGTAATTCCAATTAATGACAGTTTCTGATTTATTTATGCACTCTTTTAACTAGAAAATTAGGTAAGACAGCTAAATGTGAAGGATTATGAATATTTCTGCTTTGTAAAATACTCCACAATAGTTAATAAATACCAGTGGGTTTTTTATAGCATTTATACTTCTATGACCTGAAAAAAAGGTAATGAAAATCGTATTTTTAGGTGTCCGTCTGGATCCAAAAGTATTAATTATCACTTAGCAATCAGGAAAGTGAGAATTGCTATGTTGGTGGAATAGGGAAATTTTATTCTGAAAGAGCACTTCTCACCTGCTGACCGGAGACTGAACATTTAATGTCATGTACTATAAAATCAAATTAGATGTGGCAGATTTTCAGCCGACAAAGGTTTTACACTATTACTAATCTATTTTCCTAATTCTTTTCATTTATTTTGTGATTTACAGAGTAGTAGCTTTTAATAAGCATGATTTAAAAAAATTATTCCCACCCTATGATATATCTAGGTTTTATCTAGAATTAATTCATCTCTATTTCTATGGTAACTTGATTTCTAGATGTTACTATACATTTACATAATTTTCATAACAATCATAGTCAAAGATAAATAAAATTATTTCATGAACCATTCACTCTGTCTCAAAGTTATATAATTTTGGGGACAGATTTTTTATATTCTTTTTCTTTTTCTTTTTCTTTTTTGAGACAGAGTCTTGCTCTGTTGTCCAGGCTGGCGTGCAGTGGTGTGATCTCGGCTCACTGCAACCTCTGCCTCCCAGGTTCAAGCAATTCTCCCTGCCTCAGTCTCTCAAACAGCTGGTATAGCCTGAGCCTACCACCATGCCAGGCTAATTTTTGTAGTTTTAAGTAGAGATGGGTTTTTGCCATGTTAGCCAGGCTGGTCTTCAACTCCTGACCTCAGGTGATCCTCCCATCTCTGCCTCCCAAAGTGCTGGGATTATAGGTGTGAGCCACAGCATCCAGCCAGATTTTTAAAAAAATTCCCCATAAAATAAACAATATTCAGTACTTGTAAATTTAGACATTTAGAAAGTATAAAAATAAATGTTATATATGATTGTATGTATATGAATATATGTAAATATGTATAAGCAAAATGCACATTAAGAGATTCCAGAATATATGTCATATGTCTAAATGATATGTATATATTATTTGTTTTCAAAGAAAGAGTCCCCAGGATTAGATACCTAGAAGTTGTCAAAGGTGTTTACTGGAATGTGACTGAAATATTTATTTATACTGTAGCTATTAAAATCGTGTTTCAACAATCTTCTCAGAAAAGCAGATTAGATAAGCGAACTTGTCAAGAATAATATTGGATAGACAAAAGGAGACAGGAGTATGCATTTGAGGTGCTTTTCTATAAAAACTTCACATCGTTTGCTTTCTGAACTAAATCTCCGCTCCTGTGTTCTCTCATTTTGCTTTTGACTGGATCTTCTTCCTTAACTTTAATCTCCTCTTGATTCCCATGTAGTTCAGTATCTTTGTTCTACTTGAAATGTCTTTCAGAAATTAATATTAAAACTGGCTCACAGAAAAGCTTTTCTCACTTATCCTAGCTGCAAGGATATGGCAAACTTGATCTTATTTTGTTCTCATTGAAATGACGATTTAAAAAAATGTATTTTGCATGTATATACTTATAATTTAAAATAATTTTTTAATCTCACTAATATATACATATATTTTATAAACAAAATTTGAAAACATAGAAAAACTAAATGTGATAATTCTCTTTTCTATGTTAGTATGTAACATTGCATATTTTGTCTTGTGAAAACAGAGCACCCAAATGAGAACAGAGACAGAATTTGCTGTATCCACCCTGACTTGCGTTTTGGCAGAGACTCAAAGGCATGCAGAAAAATTAGAAAGTTTCATAGTGTCAAAACAAAAAGATCTAGGTATGTTTTGATTGGAGGGTTTTGACATGACAAAGTTAACTAGAGGAGGGGCTTATGTGATTTGTCTGGAAAGAATCTGACATTTTCTGTTTGGTCCTGAGTTGGAAGTTGTGGGGGAATTATACGGCAGCTGAAGATCATTGATCAAATCCATTTGCATATTGTTCGATTTATCAATTCAAAGAGGGCTAGAGGTCCAGATCTTCTCAGAGGTTGTTCACTCATTTCTGTAATTAGTTTTATGATGAGTTCTACTGACCTTTTTATTATTGCAGCATCATGTAGCAAATGATGATAAAGAAGCATTTGATACTCTAAATACAATTCAATGGGCCGTTATTATGACCACCATGACAAAAACAAGAATCATTAAAAATCCAAGTAATATCCTTTAGAACCAGGAACCCCAATTGTCCAACTCAGACCTACAGAAAAATTCTAAAGACCATTGTGATGAACCTGAGAAAGCCAAGTAGCTTTTTCCTTAAGGCAATGTACAGCCTCGTCTGCTTACCTGCTTCATTGATCTAAGTACAGTAAGAAATATTAGCCATGGCACAGACGTCATCAAGACTAGACAACACGAAACCTAGAGCAATGCGTTCTGCATCACTCTTCACGCTGTTGAGATTGAGCTATATACCATCTAGGGCAGAGGCGGTTCCATTAATAATGCAATAATTCCTCTTCAGTCTTTTCTACTCGTATGATTTCCACCATTGGAAATACTGCTTGTTCACATGAAAAATGAATCTTTCACATAAAAAAGTGAATCAGTAATTTCCCCAGATAGAGTGCCTGAATAATCAAGGTGATCTCATTTTAGAACTCACATTTGAGTCAGAATTTCTAGTCTTGGTGTTCAGAGAATTGTGGTCTCTGTGTATAGACACATCTCACAATATTGTTCCTAAAGCACACAATATGTTTGTATGAGAAAAACAGAACCAGATGTTCTACCATAAACAAAATAGTATCCAGTAGGGGCATGTGGGAGATCACACTGAGGCCTTCCATTAGCTAAGTTATATATTTGCATCTCCATTAGTCTTTCCCAGGTAGCAAATGTTTAGTGTAGTACCCTAAAATGGATGTTGAATTCAAATTCAAAATTACCCAGGGTATGGACTTTAGATTGTGATTATTGGTTCTTTTTTATAGGGGTGAAGGGGTACTAGAAAGTCACCAGTTGATTTGTTAAAGGTAATTTGTTCATGTCATGAAAGTGAAAAAGTTATCTGCAACAGTTTGCTGTGGTCCCATTGGATGAGACTGGATGGTTTCTCGTGAGAGTTTGGTAATGGGCTAAGACTGAGGGTAGGGCTGAGTAGCTGGGACTAAAGGTGCATACTGTCATTCCAAGCTAATTTTTGGATTTTCAGTAGAGATGAACTTTCACCATGTTGACCAGGCTGTTCTCGAACTCCTGGCCTTGTGATTCACCAACCTCTGCCTCCCAAAGTGCTGGCATTACAGGTGTGAGCCACCACTCCCGGCCAAGTCTACAAATTTAAACATTAATCTCAATGAAAGCACCCTCACCCACACATCCATAATAATGGATAATACATAAAATTATCCGTCACAATTCCCAAGATGAGGGTCTCAACATGAAAACACAAAATCAGCCAGCTTTTTAACTACTGTGAAAGGTATAGATTTTCAGCAAAGAAATCCTCCAACTGATTATGAAAATAGATATATGATGACTAAGCCATATTAAAAATCTCTTTGAGGGGATGAAAGTCAGATAAAATACACAAGAAAGTGATCAAAATACTCTCGAGGCTTTGGTTTCTGTCCATGCATAAATTTAAAGTTTTTCTTAGACTGCTGACAAATGACTCATGATCTGAAAATAATATCAGCTGTGATTTTAAAGTTCCCCTACCAATCCTAATTTAAGATAACAATGAATTCGTCCGTACCATGGTGAGTAGTTTTATGAAGAAATTTAGTGAATATCCATTCGAAATCATTGGGTGCTACCAGGCAGTCATCTTGGGATGGTCAGAAATTATCTGAGTGAAGAGTACAACCACATTTTTTTTTTCATTTTTTCCTTCCCAAACCAGATAACCATTGATATCTTAGAATGACTTACTTGAATTATTCCCAAAATGTGTCCTTTGATGATTAAGACAGGACCATAGCCTTCGATACAGTTACTCATGGGCATAATGCTTTTCTGTATTTCCTTCAGCTTCCATATTCCACATCTGGATTTGCCTGGGCCTCAAACCTTATAATGACCACTTCTCTAAAATGTAAGCATGCCTTTAAAAGTTCCTTAACTTGCTGTCCATTTTAGATAAGGGTTACATCCATTGTGAGGACTCTAATTTATGTACTTCTCCGAAGATACACTTGCCATCTGTATATATAATTGTTGGTGAATTGGCAAGCTCTAATATATGCAATAAAAGCTGCCATCTTAGCTAATTTTACCTCAATAGAGGTCTGTAGTCTAAAAGATAGCTTAAATTGTTAATAATATATCCTGCTTAAAAATATCCAGTTTTAGTTCTGAGATATGGCCCATGAAAAATACTATATATTATCATTTTCAATGATAGTCACCAATAAATACAAGAGAGGTAAGAATATTCTTCAACTGAGGTAAAGGAAAAAAAGTCATTCTGAATTTCTAGTGGGGAATTTCTAGTGGGGACAGGAGTATCAGCATTCAGGTTTTGCCTTGGTGAAGAGTAATGAGAGAGGGAAAGATAAACAGCATCTCACAAGAGGTTAATGGCCTGACTGAAAAGTTTTGTGTGTTCTCAGTTAGCAGTAAGGTCTATACTAGGTAAAGAGCCATGAAATCAAGCAGCGAGCCTGGCATTATTTTAGCAGAAGCCCTGTCAGGTTTTGCAGCACTGTTTTTGTTTTTGTTTTTTTACTATTTTCCTCTGATAAAAGATAAACCCTAAGGATTGTCTATGTAGCTCACTCACAAATAGATTAAAAAAGAAAAACTCTTCTGGTAGTTAGAGATGCATAGAAGAAAGCTGTTGAAGAACTGTCTTCAGGTTACAGAAAGTGTTTATTTTTAGGCTCCATAGCTGAGGTCTTTTACTAAGGACTTAGTCAATTCATAAAGAGGTGTCGTAATCTTAGAACATCACGGCACTCATTGCAAATTAAACTTAGAAATCCCATCAATAATCATTTTGTAATGTGTCTGCAATAGGTTTCGATAGTCTTTGGCTTATCAGGAGAGAGTATTTCTCCTTCATTTGATAGGGCATTCTCAAATAATGAACTTTGTCTTTGCAAAATTATAATCTCTCTTGGAAATTCTGTTTCGTTTCTGCTAAGGTCGAGCTTGACCAAATGGAATCATTTTTACAGCCTTCACTGTTCTATGAACAAAGTAAGAGATCATCTATACATTAAGTTAAAATAAAATGTTATATATATATTTATATATATAATATTTATATATCATATATATATATCTAGTATATGATGTGTATATATATGTATATATTCTTCTTAAAACTTCTTGGTCATTGTTTCTTTCCAACTTTAAAATTGATTCCTTTAGTTTGATCTTTTAAATATGTCTAGTATTCTCTCAAACAAGACAATAACCAAATTTGAGAGTTTTTTTTAAAAACGGGAGGTTGGTTAAAGAAGGGAAGAACAAGATAAATACATGGATACATCATTAACTTGGTCAATTTTTGCTTAACAGGAAATTTACTATATGCTTTTGAAAATACTATAAATACTGATCAACCTTTCATTTCCCTCAAGATGAGTTTTTAAATTGTGAACTAAATTGTCTTTCATATGTTTCATACCCGTGAATTTATTTTGACAGAGCCATGAGATGGCAAGACGAGTTTTCCTTTCCATGTCTTTTGTGTAACTTTGTATCAGTATTGAGACATTCTCACTTGAAATAACATGCAACTTTCTGCATTTTCCAATATGATCATTCATAAAGTATGAAATGGATAATGAAGAACAATTAAAGTATAACAGCTTTCTCTTCATATCTCACTGGACCTTAGCTCTGTTCCACAGTATGACAAACAGGAAGTCATTAGTGCTATGAATGTCACATGACCTCTGACTCCACCCCTTGCAAGGCCACACTGACTGACTTTCACTAAGCAGTCCGTGAATGCAATTTGATGAAGGTAATAAACTACTATGGACTTCACAGCTGCAATTCTATTGTGCAGCTTCAACATTGTGGAAAAACCTTGAACTTATATATTACTGAATATATAAATACATTTAAGATACAAACACATCTGTCTTTGATTCAAATCAATGGTAATAAATCCATTTGTGCTATTTTTCATGCTTTTTCTTCACTTTTTGAAAGAAGATATAAATTGTGAAATGCATTTTAAATGAATTACATAATTGTAACTAGTAATTTTCATAATTCTAGGGGATCTTCTGACATTTCACTCTATCATTCTATCCATCGCTCTCAATATCGACTTATGCTTAGAGAAGTATAATATTGGTTTTACAGGACATACAGCAGAATTCTTGTTACTATCCTATTAAGAAGTATCATTAATTAAAGTAAACTCCTTTTAAAAATATCTGGCATTTCATGCAGATTTCATGTGTAGTATTGAAAAGCAAAACTTCATTTTGGTCAAAATTAACATTTCATTTCTAAAATTGTGTTGGTTAATCAAGAGCACATGATTCAAAGCAGAAGGTGGAATGGACTTCGTATGGAAACATTTTATGCTGTTTTTGCTCAACCTTTCATGAAGCATCTATTTTTTAAAAAAATCCACAGATTCTTGATATGAAGAAACTGTGGGAAAGGTGTGGGTGTAGTTTTACCAGTTCTGACATGAGATACTGAAGAATGCAAGATGACAGGCAAAAATTGGACATTAGCAGACATTGCCATTACTTCCCACTTGACTAATTGACAGTGTTACTAGTTTCTGATGCACTGATTTGTAATGACAAGGATGGGTTTTGAAATGACTTAGTATTTGGTGTAAAAGCATGGAGCTGAACGGTTAATGCATTGAGCAGGCACAGGATGGCTAAACCTCAGTGCTATTTAACAATACATTGCTGGAGCAATGTTTCTATGTGGCACAATCAATGTACTGTAGCTTTGTCAGGTAATGCTGAACCTCACTGAGAAGCTGATAATCGGGAGGCCGGGTCATAGCCTTGAGAGCCTCCCTCCAAACCAATCCAATCAAAAAGGTGCAACCCTGCAGCATGACTGGAGAATGGACTTTAGAAAGTTTGTGGGAATCAATAAACACTCGTATTCAATACCTCTTAGTGCCTCTTCTAGGCTTCCTTGTTTCCCAGTGCACTCAAAGCAAAGTAACAGTTTATGAGACAGGAAAGCTGTCTCCATATAAATAATACACCAAAACTTTTATGATCCATTTTATGCCACAACTTAAATATTCACTTAAAGAGGGCAATACTTCATCTTGATGGCGGGATAGTTTGACTTTGTATCTATCTTTTTATTGATTTTGTTCTATGATATCCAAAAAGAATGAGGCTACAAGGTTCACATGCATTTGATAACACAAAACGATTCTTGCTTCTGGATATTCTGTAAGAAATAATGAAAATGTGCCTCTAAACTAGAAATCTACTTTTAAAAAATCTCAAATATTTATAGTTCCCAAATAACTCCATTTTATTATACTAAGCAGTCAGTTGCCTAATTCATAAGATTATAGTTAACATGAGCAAATGTGAAAGCAAAACAAAATATGATCAACTTTATTCAAAAATGACTTTTTCTATTCTTCAATATAGTTGTTCCTGATGGCCTATCATTCAGGTTTTTTCAGAACTTCAGTTGGCATTATTTGTTATCATCTGGTGTATTATATAACTGGACACCCAGGAACAGTAAAGCATCATTCTCTAAGAATTCACCATCACCTTAGTGTTAGGCCTTCTCCACATCTGCACTAAGACCATCTCCTTAGCTATGCTTTTTTTATTTTTTCATTGTCTAATTAAAGCAAATATTTTTCCTTTTTTATTTATAGTTTTGTGTCTCATTGTTTTCACCTGTTCACAGTTTCTTTAATTATGCTTTTCTGACATTTTTATATCAAATTCAGGAGGCTGCATGAACATTAACAAAATGAATCTGAGGAAAGTAGGTAGATAAATATGTCACTTTTCTTACCATAAAAGCAAATTCACTTGGGAATATATGTCTAAGGGATTAGGGTGTTGATATAAGGAGGTGAAGCTGGCTTGTATAGGATATAACAGACTTATAATTTGTAAAAAGTTTACTTTGGGAAAATAGAATTTCTAGATTTTTGGAAGACTGGTTAAGAATGTAATAAAAATATAAATATTCCAGTGATGATGCGGTGGTTTAGAGACTTGTTTCTCGTAGTGTCTGCAAACCACTTGTGGGAGAATCTTCCTAGATGCCCACTGAACAGCTCTATTAATATATCCCGAGATATGGGTTCTGAGGCTTTACGCTAAATAATCAGGCTTGAGAAAGATTTTTAAAAATCAAGAACAGTAACAACAAAGGTCTTATTTACCGTTCATGAACACATGAATAAAAACTACCCTGAAAGATAGAATATTAAAAATATTTACTAAATATTAAAACACTTGACCACATTCATATATATTAAAGGAATTTATCCCTTACACCAGTAAAATGACCAGTAACTTCAATTATTTTACATTTTTACCAAAATTTAATTTGGATACTGGCTATCAGCACTCAAATGAAAATCCTATTTCTGCAAAGACTGTTTTGCAATGGGAAGTTGTTATTAGTAGAATAGTTAAAATATTTGTGTATGCTCAAAATATTAGGGAAAATAGATTGGTACAACTATTTTTGTTTCCTCACTAAATACTGGGAAGTTCATCTTCTACCTGAAAACGAAATGGTTATTTCCAAATTACAAGAATTTGGAAATGACAGAGAGATCTGTTTTAAGAACTCTGGAATTAACACCTAAATGCAATAACTTACTCAGCCTAAACAGGGTAAGTTTTTTTTTTTCCCCCCTCAGGGGAAAAAAAAAATTTAGAAAGAGTTATCACTGATAAAAGTCAATTTTATTTTTTTTTCAAAATGCACAGAACTCCAGACAAAAGAACATTTCTACTCCTAAACTTATATACCTCAGTGTTATATATTATAGCCTAATATCTGGAAGAAATTTTCTCCTGGGGCGTAGTGTTGTCTATGTAAGAGACCTTGAAGTGTGTTATAAGCACATAGCAATTTAGAGCCTACACTAAAGAATAAATAATAGGAGAATTGTTTTATAGACTCTACTTATTGAAGAATCCCTATATTATCACATGTAATGCTGCTAAGTACAGTGATAAATGTTATAGGTAGATGTATATGTGACCAGTTTTTCTAACCTGCCAGAGCTCTAGGGACACTTACTATGGATGATATATCATAGTCATGAATTAATTAGTGCTCTCAATGCCAAGAAAAAAAAAAGATTGGTGTCAACAAATGCAGCGTATAAAATGGTAACCATATGATAAATGGGTCATTCAAATTTTTTTTTATTAAATTAAATACATCCATGACAGGAGCCAACACTGCAATATTGACTGAATAATTTAATCTTGTCATTTCATGGAGTAGGCTTCAAAATAATAAGTTGTTCAGGCTGAGTAAGTTATTGAATACTTTCAGACACAAGAGAGTTGTGGGTTTAAAACAGACTCCTGCTACCTCATTCCTCAGCGCTGGCAGATATTAGAGCATTCATAATAAACCTGCCATTAGGTGTACTCATCTTTTCTTTTTTTATTTCACTGACAGAAAAAATATCCATTTTTGGTTGAAATATTATCTTTCAAGAGGCCTAATTTATGAGGACCAAAATAACTCACCCCAAAAGGTCTACTTAGACCTTATTTATTGGAAAATATTATAGCTTTCATGACATTTCTTAAATTCTGTTAACTAACATAATGATGATGAGGAAATGAAAACCCAAGATGGATTAGAAAAAGGCTGAGAATGGTGAGTGCAGGTAAATGATTATAAAGTCCGAGGTAAGAGGAGGGTTTAAAACACAGCTTTATCTGGTTAAGCTAAAGATTCAATATCCTCCATTAATAATACTATATGAGCCTAAGCTTTTCCATTATTTTCTTAATAAAGGAAACACAATCTTAATTCATTACGGGCAAAAATAAGACATAAACATGAGCATCGGGGGGTAAATGAAAACAAACATACATCTCTACAATTTCCAACGTTTAATGTACTTCCTTATGACTCCTGGAGCTTCACAAACACATGTAAGCTTAGTTGCAACCAGGTGGACAAATATTCAGAGGGTCAAAATGATCGATCATCTAGTTATTCCCTTATTTTACCTATCAGTTTATAGTTAAAGAAGAGTAAAATAAACAAATAAAGGAACAATCTGGTAAGATTATCTTTGGGGAAGCAGAAACCTATGCCTGTAAAATGTGTATACATTTTTAAGTATACTTAAAAAACAATGCTTTAGAGTTTATTATTAGCAATTCAGTGACATGCTTTGGATCTCTGTCTCCGCCAAAATCTCATGTTGAATTGCAGTCCCCAGTGTTGGAGGTGGGTCCTGACAGGAGGTGACTGGATCATGGGGGTGGCTCCTTTGTGAATGGGTTAGCACCATCCCTTTGGTGCTGTTCCTGTGATAGAATTCTCGGGAGATCTGGTTGTTTATGAGTGTGTGGCACTTCCCCCATCTTTCTCTTTCTCCTGCTCTGGCCATGTAAGAGTACCTCTCCAGAAGCTGCACAAATGGCTGGCATCATGCTTCCTGAACAGCCTGTGGAACTGTGAACTAACTGAACTTTGTTTCTTTATAATAAATTATCCTGTCTCGGGTATTTCTTTATAACAGTGCAAGAACAGACTGATATATCCAGCATGATAGCAGAAAAACAGAGACAGTAAAGGCATACTAAGAATCCCAGTACTTCCTCCTTTCTCCCATGCTCTCTTCCTTCCTTTTTTCTTTTCTTTTTTTATCCAAATATTTGTTTATGTCTACTATATGTCATGTACTATTCTGGGTCTTGGTAAATAGGTTATTTATCAAGACATAAAACTCCTAAGTTCAGGTAATATTTATTCTAATGAAAGCAGAAAGATAATAATTAAACAAAAGGAACAACAGAGATACATTTATGTTTGTAATAATTGCAGTGAAGACACAAACAGGATGATGTAAAAAAAATGAAAGAGGTAGCTAATAGCAGTTTCTTTGAGATGGCATCATCAGGAAAGGCATTTATTTCTTAGAAAAGGTCATTTAAGCAGAGAGCAAGGAATTGGTATTTCAGATAAACCAAGATGAATATTTATCACTGTTATCTAATGGTAAAGTGAACAAGTGAATCATGATAGACATTGAACAAGTAGTTTAATGTTACAGAAATTTAAAACATGAAGATTTAAGAGAGGTAAATGCAGGATGGCAAGAGATGAAATTACTGAGAGATCACATTTTTGGGATGGGAAGGTTTATGTAACCTTAGGGAGTCAAGCTTTTTTGTTTTAGACTATATGGAGAGATGGTAGATTTGTTAAGTAGGGAAATTAGCTGTTTCTATTGCATTCTAGTGACTCTGAAAAGATAAAAACACTCTAGAGAACATTATAGCAATTCAGATAAGGCAAGGCACAAGCCTGATTCCACTGCCTTAGCAAAGATGGAACGAATTACATTCATATAGAAAGGAATATTGATTTTTCTATAGTTGAGATATGGGTGCAGCCATAAGGGAAAACAGAACTTATGGTATAGATCATGGATGGTGGTACACCAGTATGTAAGAATAAAAACATATTTTAGAGAGAAAGTAAAAATAAGTGTGGTCTTTGGAGACATTGTGTTTATAGTATCCATGAGACATGTAAGATGAAATACAGACAGGTGGTCATTAGGCAACTGAGAGTATAAAAAATTAGCCTGTGGAAGCCAAGGATGTACAGAAGTAGTGGTAATCAATAGTGCTGAAATGCCTGACAGATCACATCTAAGAGAAAATTTCAAAATGTATCAATTCTAATTCTTACTCTTTTTGTTGAACAATTCTATAACATGTTTGAACAACTTAAGGAAAATCAGAATCACTGATTAGCAAAAGGCAGTTAAAAATAAAAATAAATAAATAAATTCATATGCTTGGAAATGTTTAACCATCATTCAGCTTAGAAATAAGCCAGATGATTATTCCCCAAATGATATACCTATGACGTTGCCTATCATGATCTTTTTAAATTCAAAGAATTGTTTACTTTTAAGTCTTGAAATTAGCATTTCAAACTTCTTTCCTTAGTTCAAAAAGAAGTGGACTTTTAAGGATACTTCATTTATGGACATAGAAAAATTGTATATGATCTCTTTAATTTTTCAAAAAGAATTCCTAAATATAGAATCATCACATTGAATATAAAAAAGCTTCTTAAAACTTAAGTATTTTTTTCTGCTTGATATTTTAAAAATTTGCACACAGTAAAATTCACTGTTAACATTTTTGAGTTCTCTTGCTATTAACAAAAAAAAACCAGAATGATGTATCTACCACCACAGCACCGTCCTGAGCACTTTCTACACCCTAAAAATGTTCCCTTGATATACCGTCAACTCCTTCCTTTACCCACAATAACTGGCACTATTGTGATCTGTTTTATGTCCTATGGTTTTGCCTTTTCTAGAAGGCTGTGTAAATGAAACTATGACAGTATGTCACATTTTAGGTGTGGCTTCTTTCACTTAGCAATGTGCATATAAGATTCTTCTACCATGTGTGAGTCGGTTGCTCACATTTTTTATTATTAGTTGTACTTCATTGTATGGATGTTTTCTAATCCATTTACTTCTTAAGGGATGTATGGGTTATGTCAATGTTTACTGATTATAAATAGATTTGTAGGCCCAGGCAGGCAGATCGCCTGAGGTCAAGAGTTTGAGACCAGCCTGGGAAACATGGTGAAACCCTGTCTCTACTAAAAATACAAAAATTACCTGGACGTGGTGGCAGGCACCTGTAATCTCAGCTACTCTGGAGGCTGAGGCAAGATAATCACTTGTCTCAGGGGGCAAAGGTTGCAGTGAGCCAAGATCACGCCAGTACACTCCAGCCTGGGTGACAAGACAAGACTGTCTCAAAAAAAAAAAAAAAAATGATTTGTAATAAATACTTTGTGGGAAAATGTTTTCAGTGAATTTGGGTAAATATCTACAAATGAGGTTTGTGGGTCATGGCTAAGTGTATTTGACTTTCTGAGAAACTCCAAAATTGTATTCTAACATTTCTGTAGCATTTAACAGACATTTCTACCAGACAAAAATGTGGTCCAGATACTTTATAATAATGTCAGTCTTTTGTATTTTCAGCTGGGATTTTAGCCTTTTTAATAAGTGTCTGCTGATATCTCAGTGTGGCTTTAATTTTCATCTACCTGATGTTTAATAATGTGCGTTATTTGATGTGCTTATATAATATCTGTGTATCTTTTTTAGTGAATTATCTGTTTAGAATTTATCCTTTCATTTTTTTTTTTTTTTGCTTTTCTTTTTTTAACTCCTTGAGATTAAGGTACTTCATATATTCTGAGTATATGTTGTTTATCAGATAATCTATTTACAGTATTTCTCTTACTGTGTGCTTGCCTTATTTTGTAAGCAGGGTCTTTTGCAAAGCACACATTAATTATGATAAAGTTAAAAAAACATACACACATATATGTGAGTGTGTGTGTATATATATCTACGTATGTGTATATGTGTGTGTGTATATATATATTTGTATATTAGGTATTGTACCTAAAATATCACCCAAATCAAGGACACAAAGATGTTTTTCTATGTTTGTATTCTGAAAGTTTTACACTTTTACTCTATCTATGTATCATCTATCAAGTTTTCAGTTAAATTTCCTATAAGGTCAGAAGTATGCCTCTAGGCTATTTTAATTTAATTTATCATCATTATTATATTTCTTGCATATGTAATTCCAACTGTTACAGAACTATTTGCTGAAAAGCCTATCTTTTCTGGCCAGAACCTCTGTGTGTATTCAGTTGACTATACTGATAGAGGTCCACTACTTGTTTTTCTCTCCTGTAATATGGATCCATTATCTTTATTGACACTTTCTCTTCATCACTGTAGTCTTTGTAATAATCGTAATATCAGGGAATGTGAGGCATCCATCTTTGTTCTTTATCAGATATGTTTTGGATATCCTTGTTCCTTTGCTTTTGCATATAAAATTTGTAATCAGCTTATTTATTTCTAAAAAATAAAACATTTGCTTAGAATTTTAATAGGATAATGTTGAATCTATAAATCAATTTAGGAAGAATTGACATTTTTAAAATATTTATTTTTATTTTATATTATTTTCATCTTAAAGATCAAGTCTCACTTATTTAATTCTACTTTTGTCTATTTCTTTCATTGTAAGACATTTTAGACATTTCCCTGTGCTTTATTGTACGTTTTCATTATTTTGACTCTACATTCAAATATTATAATACTACTTTTCATATAGAATAAGGACCTTATAAGAATATATTTCCAATCTTCCCTGCCATTCTTTGTGATGTTATTGATATACTGTTTACTATCACATTGTTTTTGTTGTTTTCTTTAGACAGTAAGAAACATTTTAAAGCAATTAAATCAAAGTATTTTTCAATACTCTTCTTGGCTTGTACTGATCCATATTTCTGACTAATACAATATCTCTTCTGTCTGGAATAATTTCTTCTAAAGTAGGTATTTTAGGAGTAAATTCTTTCATTTTTGTGTTTTCCTGAAAACGTCACTATTTCTTCTAATTTAAATAGTATTCTCACTGCATAAATAATTCTGCATTGGCAATTCTTTTCCCCCCATTGTTGTGGTTTTCTGCCTGTGTCCGGACATGAGAGTTTTTTTGTCTTCCCCTTCTAGAGTACATTTTGTTCTACGGGGCATGGAGCAGCTGTATTAAATGAGGTGTTAGCAGTGCCTGCTATATTTCTCTCCCTGTACAGCACCATAAGAAAAAAAAAAATTCAGAATTCTTCCCCATCTTTTCTGTGAGCTCCTGGCTTGATTTGTGCAAAAGAAAACCCTGCAAAAACACATGGATTCCCTATATTTTCAACCTCTATAACCCTCATATATTTAAAAAGTCCACATTCAGTCTTTAGCAATTCATTCAGAATTCTTATCTCCGTCTTTCCACTGACTCATATGGCATCTGGCAGCTGAGCTGGCTTCATGCGTGTGTGATCTGTGCAGTCACCAGAGCCTCATGTATTCAATGGCCCTCACTTACTTGAATCATCTGCAGTTTCTGTCTTGAAAGTCTTAATAATTTGTAAACAAGGGCCCTGCATTTTCATTCTACACTGCACAATTTAATTAACTCAATCTGTCTGGCATCAAATAGTTGGGATTTTTGGGGGGTTGACATAAGTGCTTGTGTCTCCCCAGATTTCAGCTCACTTGGTTGGCATCAATTCTCAATTTTCTAATGGCTTATGAAAAATCACTAACGTCCATATTGCCCAGCTTCTTTTTACATAATTTCTGTATGTGTGGGAGCAGCACTCTTTCTGGCTTTCTACATTTCTGAGCTGAAACTGAAAGTCCAAATATTTATAATCCCTAAGATACTTTGAGTGTTACTTTGGCTTAAGTAATTTTGATTCCTTTTATTCCTCAGATATCTCAAAAAAAAAGACACAATTATTTTCATAAATAAGATTTATTTTATTATAGGCCCCAAACACTAACTCATAGAATGAAATCGCTTTCAGTGGAAATAAAATAATTTTTATCAGTTCTTTTGTTCTGACATTCAGAAGTGTGTCTCATTGCTCAAGGCATTCTTCTTTGGCTTCTAAAAGATAGATTCTGCCTCAGTCAGCTCTGGCTGATATAGAAAAATTATAGGATCGATCAAGTGGCATAAACAACATAGATTTATTTCCCACATTTCTGGAATCTGGGAAGTCCAAGATGAAGGTGCCAGCAGCTTGTGCATTTAGAGAAGGCCCTCTTCCTGGCTTGTAGATGGTCTCCTTGGCACCATGTGCTCACGTTACCTCATCTGTGTGTTCTCACAAAAAGAAGGGTCTCACTTCTACTTCTTTCAGGATACTAATTCCATTATGAGAGGGTGGGGACCCCCCATAAGGACCTCACATAAACCCAATTACCAAGCTCTTATCTTTTATACCATCACACTGACTATGAAGACTTCAACTCACAAATTTGGTGGGGACACAAACATTCAATTTATAATAAATGCATTCTTAAATACATTTTTACACATTTAAGTGGAGGCTATACAGGACCCAGTGCACTGACTAAATGAGTGAATCCACTGTGGTGAGAAGTCTCAGGACACAGACTGTGCAAACTCTAATGAGCAAACTGACGTAGAATCGTACCCCTCAAGAGAACCAGGACTAAAATACACAACCAACTAATAACACTTTATTTATAAATTATTTATGTTGATGAACAATTAATGCATATAAATTGGTATATGTAAATGACGTTACAAATAGTGTTCGGCACCAGTGGTTTTATTAGCAACTTGATATATGCGTTAAGTACATCCAGTGCTATAATTATTTGTGTGTTACTTTCATCAGTTCAGAATTTGTTTAAAAGTTAGAAGTTGTGCCTGTTCTCATCCGTCATGACTGGAAGCTCCCTGATTTTGGTAAGTTTCATCTTTGCTCTTTCTCCTAATAGAATTGTTTCATTTGGTTAAAATTGCTATTTAAGTTGTTGTTAATACAGCAAAAAGTGTTACTTAAATCAACAAATCAAATTATATGGGAATGGGCTGGAAACTAACCAAAATCTGTCACAGCTATCAGGCCTATGTAATCTCAAGTTAATATTGTACGCCTTCTGTCAACTGCTCTTCCAAATTGCTTTCCAGTTTATCTGTTAAGAAAAACCTTCAGTGGAATAAAAGCTGCTCTTTAATCTGTTCATATGGATTATAATCTGATCCACTCAATATAGAAAATTGTTAGATATTGTATTAAATATCACATACACTCAGAGAAATGCACAAATCATAGTGACTTCTCACAAACTACACACTTTTCTAACATCAGCACTCATATCAACACACGGAGAATTAATAGCATCCCAAATCTCTCTTTCCATTCCCCACACCTCAAAGGTAACCAATATCCTAATTTCTAGCAGCGAAGATTAGTTTTTCTAATTCTAAACCTTATATAAATGATATCCTACACTATGTACTCCACTGAGGTATGTAATAAGCATAAACATATTTTATTGTAAATCTTCTTATTTTATATTAGAATACATATATTATTTCTTAAAACTTGTACTGAAACGACCAAATTACTAAAATGTAATTGAAAAGTTAATCCTTAAAAAAACTGCAAGAAATGTGTAGTGAAAACTGGAAACATTCTAAATCATCACCAACAGTAAAATGGAAAAAAAAAATGGTGCCTTTTTAGTATAAGAAAACGCAAACATAGCTGTAAAAATGAACAAATTTGTTACACGCATTAACATAAATGAATCATGGAAACAATATTGACAGAAGCTTGATGAGAAAAAGTGTAGGTATGGTAAAATTCTCCTTTTAAACAGCTCACATGAAATTCTGTTTATATATATAGCTCACAAATTGGTAGCTTTAATCTATGTTGATGTAAGTCAGATAATAGTCATATTCATGGTGGCGATTCCAGGCAGGGGCAGGTGAGATATTGGAAAGGGTCTATTTTTTCATTGGCCTGGTGATTTTATGGGTGTATTTATTATGAAAAATACACTAATAAAAATATTTATAATTTTCCCAACTTTTTGTATCCATTGCATTTCAATACAAGAGATTTGTTGAAAAATGAAAAACAAAAGAGAAAAAATGAAGGGAACATTAAACAATAAAGGATAGAAATCAGAATGTGAAAGTGAGCTAAGTAAATGAAAATGTAGAAATTTGTTGATAGAATAATGAGTCTACATAGTATTGAAGTGAAGAACCATACATGTAAAATCAAAGAAAAAAAATCAAAAAAAGTCATCTAGGAATAAACTAGGATTTAAAATCACAAATTAAAGTTCTCCAGGTTTCACAAAAATCAACTACTGAAGGATAGGTGTTAATGCAGACCCTAGGTCAGTTTACTTAAGTATTAAATATAAAGTAATAATAAACTTTAGAAATAGACAAAAACTTGAAGGACTATATGTTCTGACGTGCTTGAGTTAGCACAAGGCATGCTGTTTCCTGGTGTAACCATTTGTACTAATTCCTTTCATTCTCAGCAATGCCCTGGTATGTACAAAAAATTGTGTAGTCACCTTTACTGATGACAGGTCCAAGTTAAACCCCTTTCAGTAGAGTGCAGTGGCGCCATCTTGGCTCACTGCAACCTCTGACTCTTGGGTTCAAGCAATTATCCTGTCTCAGCCTCCTGAGTAGTGGGGATTACAGGCACCTACCACTATGCCAGGCTAATTTTTGTATTTTTAGTAGAGACAGGGTTTCACCATTTTGGCCAGGCTGGTCTCAAACTCCTAACCTCATGATCCACCCACCTCGGCCTCCAAGAGTGCTGGGATTACAGGTGTGAGCCACAGCACCCGGCCCACTTTCAGATATTTCCAAAGTGACTTTTACTTCTACTGGGTGTTAAGGGTGCCCATGCAATGGTACTCTATCTCCAAGCATTTTTCAGAAAAATATACTGTGTGTGTGAACTTACATGTGTGAATAACATTTTGATTTTAGCAGAACCACCCTTGAACTCATTTTTACTTTGCTGTGTGGCTACAACTCTGAGTTAGCTCATGAAATGATCTCATCACTTCTTCCTTCCTGGGTGTGTGTCTGCCTGCATGTTGCCCTTTCTCTCTCCACGTAAAGCACATGCCTCACTCAGGGACAAAGCAGAGTTGAATTCTCATGACCTTTTCTCTTTCTTAGAGTTTTATGTTTACTGGCTTTTATAGTAGATATTGTAAATGTAGTTGTAAAGAAATAACAAAGAGGTCAATTTTCCAGCCTTGTTTTTGAGGTAAAAATCCTCTTTAATTGGAACTAATATATTTAGCAAATAGAGATGAAAAAAAGGTTCAAATGTGTCTTGCTATCAGAAAAAAAAAAGCAATGTTATCAGTAGCAAGAGGAAGTAACAAATAAAATAGCTCAAGCTTCAAAAGCAAAATGTTAAAATTGAAGCACTAGACTGAAGCACAGTCTCAAATGTGGCTAATGAACTGCTCAATCCTTTGCAAAAAGCTGCCTGGCTTCCATATCCAGATTATTACTTATGAACAGTGTGGTCTTGAAAAATTACAGTTGATTTCTGTTTCTCAATTTCCTCATTAGTAAAATTGGAATGAAAATGATGGAATCACCCTCATATAGGATTTATGTGGGTTAATATCTTTAATGCACTGGAAACAGATTCTGGCCAAATATATGTACAAAATAAATACTAGTGACCCTAGGACCACGTCCGTGATTGACTTAAGAAAAGTAAGAATGATGAGTCATACATTAGAAAATATTAAGTAATTTTCATACCACAGATTTTTTTTTTTTTTTTTTTTTGAGACAGAGTTTTGCTCGTTACCCAGGCTGGAGTGCAATGGCGCGATCTCAGCTCACCACAACCTCTGCCTCCTGGGTTCAGGCAATTCTCCTGCTTCAGCCTCCTGAGTAGCTGGGATTACAGGCATGCACCACCATGCCCAGCTAATTTTTTGTATTTTTAGTAGAGACGGGGTTTCACCATGTTGATGAGGATGGTCTCGATCTCTTGACCTTGTGATCCACCCACCTCGGCCTCCCAAAGTGCTGGGATTACAGGCGTGAGCCACCGCACCCGGCCCTGATACCATAGATGTTTTGAGATAACTCAAAATGTTAATACAACATAGATCATGTCTCTTTCTCAGGTAAATTCTGAATCATTGGGAAATGTGTCAACATGGGCATTATAATATCATTTTGAATAATTGAGAAAGTTGACATTGGAGGTTGTAGCTTACAAATATGGGCAAAGAGTTTTCTAATATTAAAATGCAAATTAAGGCAGACCATTCACACTGTCACCTATAGCAATAGACAGGAACTTTTCTGCTAAGCACTACAAAGACAGGTCTTAAAAAATACAAGGTATCTGTACAATTTCATTCCTAAAAGCCTGAGAAGAAAGGCCAACCAAGCATCCTTAATTTTGGTCCCCAATTACCCCATTAGGGTAATATGAGGGGACTTTTTTAAAGTTTGTGAAAAAGTGGAATTGTAAGATAAAACTATAAATATAAATTTACTTCTCAACATAAGCTCCATCAAGGTCAAGACACTTTTGTGGGCAGTGATATCAGCTCTTTAGCTCATCCCTAAAGAACAGAGGGTCCTGGTAATTTAAAACCGTATCAAAGCAGTCTTTTTTACATCATTAACTGATGAAAAATGGGTGCTCTTTACAGATTGGTTTTAAAACAGGAAACAAAAAGAAGTCAGAGGAATGACAAATCAAATCTGTAAAATAGATGCCTAATGATTTCCCATCAAAACTCTCACAAAATGTCCCTTGTTTGGTCTGAGGAAAGGGCAGGAGCATTGCCATGGTGAAGAAGGATTCTCTGGTAAAGCTTTCTAGGTATTTTTCTGCTAAAGCTTTGGCTATCTCAAAATATTATCATAATAAGCAGATGTTACCATTCTTCAGCCATCAGAAAGTTAACAAGCTAAATGCCTTGAGAATCCCGAAAACTTGTTGCCATGAAATTTGCTCTTGACCGGGTCCTCTTTTTCTGTGACTGGACCACTTTTGCCTCTTGGTAGCCATTGCTTTGTTTGTGCTTTGTGTTGAGGATAGTACTGGTAAAGCCTCATTTCATCTCCTGTTACAGTTACTCAAAGAAATGCTTTAGAATCTTCATCCTATTTGTTTAGTTTTCCACTGGAAGTTCTGCTCCTGACTGCAGCTGATCTAGTTGCAACACTTTTGACCCTCATCAAGTGGAAACTTTGCTCGGCTTTAATTTTTCAGTCAGAATTGTGTATGCTAAACCAATTGAGATGTCTATGGTGTTAGCTATATTTTCTGCTATTAGTCATTGGCCATCTTCTATTAGAGCACCAATAAGATTAATTTTTCCTCACAAATTGATGTGGATGGTCTGTGGCTTCAGGCTTCATATTCAGCATTGTCTCCTCCTTACTTAAAATGAGTGATCAGTGATTAAACTGCTGATTTCTTTGGATACATTGACCCCATAAACCTTTCCTAAGCATCTATATTTCACCATTTTTCCTCCAAAGCTTTACTATACATTTGATGTCTGTTCTTTTTTGAATTTCAACAGAATTCACATCTCCCTGGTAGGGGATCTTTTCAGAATTATGTCCTACCCTACTTAGTGTCTAAAACTAGATTCTATTCAGATATAACAAGTTATATCCACTTGTTATTCAGATATAACAAGTGGATAACAAAATAAAAGTTTATTTTGATGCAAAAACATTTTTAAAAACCCATAAAGTTGTTTTTTTTTTTAATAACAAGTTTATCCATGGACTTTTTGAAGTCCCCTTGCATATTCTGCTTCCTATAGCAGGAGTAACTGGTATGTTATGTGAGATATGAGAGTGGATAAGTGAACAGGTAGAGGAGATTCTGATAAATCAAAGAAAGTCTAATTTCTAGCCAGGATCCTGCCACAGGAAATGGAAAAAGAAGAGTGAGGATGTTATATTCTAGTGCAGTTTTCTTCATAACAAGTTTTTGTTATGAAAACTTGGCGTGTGTGTATATACACAAACACACAGGCAATGGAATATTATTTGGCCCTATAAAAAACAAGGAAATACTGTTTTGCAAAGACAGGGATGAATACAGAGGACACGTTATGTTAATTAAAATAAGCCAGAAATAGACAAATACTGCATAATCTACTTATATATGATAGCTATAAAATTCTAACTGAAAGAAAAAGATCATATAACTTTAGTTTCTATAGGCAGAAGTAGGATTATGTAAATGGATAAATGTTGGTTAAGGAGTACAAACTTTCAGTTATACCAGAAAAATAATTTCTGGAAATCTAAGGGACAGCCTCATGATCATAGTTATAAACATAGTCTTGTATATTTGAACTTCGCAAGGCCAGGTGTGGTGGCTCATGCCTCTAATCCCAGAACTTTGGGAGGTTAAGGTAGGCAGATTACTTGAGGCCAGGAGTTGGAGACAAGCCTGACCAAGTTAACAACATTCCATCTCTATTAAAAAATACAAAAATTAGCTGGGCATAGTGGTGCATGCCTGTAATCTCAACTACTTGGGAGGCTGAGACATGAGAATCACTTGAGCTGGAGAGGTGGAGTTTGCAGTGAGCCAAGATCCTGCACTCCAGCCTGGGCAACAGAGAGAGACCCTGTCTCAAAAAAAAAGAACAACAACAACAACCCTTGACCCTATGAAGGGAGATGGAAATCCTTGCTACCTGCCTTGGGCCATTCTGCCATTAAATATGTATTTGTACACTATGCATTTCTTCCTTAAATTTCAGATGGGAACTAAGCAGCCAAATTATTCTTTCTTCAGGTGTTGTTTCAGAGTAAACTTTCTTGGTGACTCTCAAACACTGCACTTTCTGCTACGTTGAGAAGTGACATAAGTTATGCAACAATTTGAACGTTTGTTTATGTGTATTTTATGTGCCAGATTTATATACTCAATAAAAAACCTAATTCCATGAATAGAGAGAATCACACAAAAGAGAAACACTGATCAGCTAAGCTCTTCTTCATAGAGCATGTTCTTGAAATTCATCATATCCTCCTCATCTACAACCTCCCACTATTTTTACATTTTTGTCAATAATTAATGATGAAAATACTCTCATTTTACCCTACATTTGACATGGCATAAATCCCAGTAACTGGCTATCTTTCTAACTGAAACACAGCCTTTATTCTTTTATTTACTCCTGCTTTCACTGACTTGATTTATAATTCTGGCGTGCTTCCATTCAGTACTGATTCTAAGAAAATCTTTTCTTGGTTGTCACAGCACTTAGTGCAAGGGAAGTTAGTGGATAACAAATGAACACGTGATGATACGTGGATGTATTTCAAGATTAGGAAGAGTGGCACCGGGTCACAACAGGAGGTAAGTAACACTCAAATTAAAACATTGTGGACCTCTGTGTGCTGTGTGTCTGCATATTCTGGAGAATAAACGATGACAAAGATATGGATTTGGCTTCTAGAACTTTGCATGTATTTTAAACAGCTTTGAGAATAACTTATCTACCTGCATTAGTCAGCTTACGTTTTCAATAAATGTAATATCATTTTATTATAAATTAGTTTATATGAAAAGAGCCAGGTTTGTTTAATGAGCATTTTGAATTAATTGAAAATTTGCACCAACTTTTCTTATTAATGCATATCATAGCCCAGTATGTGTGCTTTCCTCATTGATACAATTGTGGATGAAAGCAAAGTAGATGTCAGTAACTCTTCATGCAGCAACTCTCAACCTCCAACTTTCTCTTCTACCCAGAAAGAGAGACTTCGAAATCATTATTTTATTAATAGACAAAATAGCATCTTTTTCAAAAGATTTCTATGGAGAAATATATAGAGAATGCCAATTTAAATAGGCACAAAAATTAGTAGAAATACTTAGGGGAAAGAAAAGAAGTGCAGCTAGAGCATCTAGGACACTATTAAGCTTGGAATGCAACTGTGAATAAGATGGAAGAAGTCAGGGAGAAGGAATTAGGGAGCATGTCAAAATGAAAAGGAAACCTTGGTGACAGCGGGCCAGGTATAAACCTAACTAGTTCACGTAATCATTGAAAATGATGTAAATGGTACCTGTTCAACTTCTTTTCACACACAGAGTGTACCAATTATTGACAATAAATTGTGTAATATCTCAACACTCAGCAATGAGAAAGATGAGAGTAATTGTGGCCAAAGTTATAAATTATGACATAGCAACCAAAACTAATTATCATATTGTACTTTGTATTCTCAAAATATAAATGCTTAAAAAAAAATAAAATTTTCCCACCATTGTCTGTGTGTTGCTTCATAGGACATCCAGGATGAGAGCTTGGTCACCACCCACACTTGACTCTCATCTCTAGTTCAAGGTTTCTGCATTAGATGTATGGATTCCTCAACCAACAGGAAGTCAAAAAAATTAAGTCCAAGACAATATTTCTGCTCATGTCTCAAAGGAAAAAAAAGTAGTGACATGTCCAGAGCTAACTTCAAATTATAGATATTATAGTTTCTAACTAGACAGCAAAGTGTCTTCATAAAATCTAGGTACAGTACAGTCCAAACAGGATGCTGGGCTATGATTTAGCAGTTAGGGCCCCAGTTTCCACCAGTGTGACAACGCTGAGATTCCTTGTAATGGTGATATGGATCCATTGTAATCCAATCCAATGCGAATTATATTCACATATACTGGTGTGCAGATGTAATTACTACAGAAACGGGACTAATGAAAACATCTAATTTATAAGATTGCTGAAAATGTTAAATAAGAATAGTTATGCTTAAAGCTCAGCAAAGTGGATTATTTTGATTCAGTAATATTTATTATTATTTTATTAATATTTTATTAATTTATTTTATTAATTAAATAAAATTTTAACAAATAAATTTAAATAAAATATTAAATTATTTTAATAATATTAGCTGTAAGATCACCAATTACCAAAGTAATAAAATAGTTTGTTAAGAAAATAGGACTTTTGATTGATAGAATAAACTATTTTCAAGTATTCTGAGTTCACTAGTACAAGCCCCTGATGGATTTGTGAAGTGTCCTAATTCGTGACAACTTAAGCGTTATCCCACCCACACCACCTCCCCCTGCAACCTAGGTGTTCTGCTTTGTGCAGGCTGAGTGTTGTGTGGGTCTGTGTATTACAATGGATCCCAGAAGCCATATAAGTCTGCTCTAAATCAGGTCCTAAATCTTCATTTTCCTGCAGTTCTTGACAACTACAGAAAATATGCTTGAAGTAAATAGTTTTATAAGTGATCTGTAATGTTTTATTTTTATAAAATAAAAACTGTTCTTTAGCTTATGAGTACAGAATATAATAATGTAATATGTATAAAATGCTAAATAAAATGAGAAAACGTAAACTATTCAACATATCAACAACATGATTTCTTGTGCCTCTGTTAAGATTATTAATTGTGGCCGGGTGCATGGGCTCACACTTGTATTCTCAGTGGAGGCAGGCGGATCACTTGAGGTCAGGAGTTCAAAACCAGCTTGACCAACATGGTGAAACCCTGTCTCTGATAAAAATACAAAAGATAGCTGGGTCTGGTGGCACATGCCTGTAATCCCAACTCTTCGGAAGGCTGAGGCACAAGAATCACTCCAGCCTGGTCAATAGAGTGAGACTCTGTCTCAAAAAAAAAAAAAAAATTAATTGGGAGGTCATTAGACTAAGGTGGCTTCAGTGCCCTGGCTTTCTACCTAAACAAACTGAAACCCAACTCAGTGTAACTAGTAAAATAAAATGTAACCAATCAGAAACTGCCAACTAAATTCTAGCTGTGGACTTTCCACCAGAGTCATTCAAGTAAGATAACTGCACCACTTTAATGAATCAAGTATTTGCTTTGTTTGATGTTCACTCTATACACACCTTCCACTTCCACCTCTTTAGTGGAGCCCTGAATCAACCTGTGTTCTGCAGCTGCCCAATTAATTCATCACTGTTTGCTCAAATAAACTATTTAATATTTTAACATGCCTCAGTTTATCTTTTAACACCTCTCGTGATCTCAAGGCAGACATATATCTGTAGTTCATACCTCTATAGAAGGCACTTCTAGGCTGTATCTCACATAAAGATTGATTCTCAAAGGAATTGTGGAGAGGAAGCTCAGAATTAGGCTTGATGGGCGGGAAGGAGAAAAAGAAAGAGTGCAGGAAGGATCAGGTGATTCACCCACTCAATGGGGTAAATTAAGGCTTCCAAAGTTCAAAGTAACATTTAACTAACTGAAAAGTTATATAAAATGCTCTTCAAAACTAATATAGAAATGAATGAGTAGAATTGCTGAAGCTAGAAAAGCAGTGCATTATCAATGATACAAAAGCTCATTCACATTTCAAACAGTCTGAGGAATGTTGAGATTAAGAGGATTTTAATGTAGCTTAGTCAGCACTCCTTCTAAGGAATAAACGAACCTATCATGTGCATGCAGGAGTATCCAAGGCAAAGCAGTTAGAGGAACGGAGTACAAGGCTGGACAGCTTATAGTTAGGGAGTGGAGACTGTTTGGATAAATATCATTTCCTCATTCACTAGTATAGTATCTGAATAGATGCTCACAATATAGTTAGAGTTTTCAGAAATATGAACAATACTAAAGACAGAACGATAAGCTGAAATCACCCTACATATTATTCCTTTCTTTGTAAAGCAAAAGTTGGCAAAACTGAGGAGTGAAAGTAAACATGTAGAAAATGTAGGCAGATTCACTTTCCTGGGTCAGAATATAACAAATTTTATTTTTTTGTCCCTCATGTAATCCCCCAAAAAGGAGTTCAACCCTGAAATAAACCATCATAAGCCAAATGGAGAGTGGAAATATTAGGTAGCAGAAAAGAGGATTATTTTGGCCTTTCATTTTTTTAAATTGCATCTAATAATATAAATCTACATATTAAATATTGAAATAAGACCCCTCAATAAGAATGATTAGACTTCTAAACACTTTTCAAATTAGTATGCAAAATGTACATTTTAATTGTATACCTAAAATAACATCAGATATATTAAGATAAATTAGAATTTGGGCATTTCTCTTATATTTTAAACATCACAAATAATAAAATATATATGTAATTCTGGAAAATGACAAATACTTATTACCTATAGTTAACATTTCCAAAAAGAAGTACCTCTCTTTAATAGATTTGATGTTACCTAAACAAATGTCATTTGAATTAATAAATGTATAAGGACTTGTTGAAGTTATATGGTTTCAGGGATGCTCTAGTTTATTTAGGAATGTATTAATAGTTTTGTATGCCAGAATTATACACACATGTACACATATAGTAAACATTTTTAAATATAGCATTAAAGGATATTGAATGAGCAATTAACAAATCATACAAAAACTTTTCAACAGCTTATGTAGTTATACTTTGAAAGTTACCTCATAACTAGCGATCCAAGAGAAAAGGAAATCAGTTATGAACTTGGTAACTACAAAGCCAGCCCCATGATAATGTTGTGAAAACTAGTATGGGGAGATACTCTTCCACGGGTTCTTGCCCTCCCCTATGTCTTGCTGCGTATACCAATAACACAAGAAACTCCTTTTGCTTGGACCCTTTCTTAAAGCTGTGATTTCAGTGAGCAAGCTTGAGGAATTAGCTGACTTCTCCCCTCAAAGAGTGGGTTTGCTTATCTTATGGGTTGCAAATGAGGACAAAGTTTCCTCTCCTGAAACAACCCACTGCATATGCTGGATGCCATCTTAGTCCACCTGTATTGACCAGCTAAAATGGGACTCAGGAAACTGATGCCACCTCTCTGACATTTTGGCAACTGCTTTTGTCATAAGTAACGAAGTCTGTAAACTAGAAGTGTTGTGTTTTTTCTTAGCATCTGTATTGCAGGCTAATGTGTTTGCTTGCAAACTTGTGAAAATTCTACTATGGGAAGTAGATGGTGACAGTCCTTTCATGTCCTAGATAGCCTACCTCAACTACTCTAATCACTGATGATACATCTATTATTCTCCTTCTCATGTACTGAGACATTTTTAAATGTAAGACGAGCTAGGATTTACATTTTTCTCTATGTCCTGAGCAGTAACTTCATATCTGTATTTTCCCCCTCTGGCCATAGTGTAATTTCTCAATATATAATATATGAATTGTCTGCATTAAATTGAGTGAATTTAGATGATACAAAAATACCTCTATACTTGCTAGATACTGAACTTCCATTCTGGATTTTGGAAACTTTCTCCATTTGTTCTCGGGTTTAGCACGGAAGGGGACTGTTAACTGACTTTCACAGTCTCTACCTGAAAAGAGAGATTTTGAAGTAATTTAGGTGCCTAGGAGAGTAGTTAGTGTTTACTGTGCTGTAAATTTGAGTCATGATGAAAGCCAGCAGGGGACTGATGTCACTAATGACCAGTTAATTATGGGCATCAAACAGTCCTTAAAGGAGATTTGGAATGTGTGATATCATTAGGCTGAAATGTCATTCTCCAACTTTATAATTCTTATTAAATTGGCCTAGTGTATTTTCTACCCTTTTGTATGTGTGTTTTTATGAACCACAGCATATATTTTAGGACACTGAAGAAGGCCGAAAAATGCAATATAAGCTAAACTGCTATGGAAAGTGCAGCTACTAAAAGTGTGCTTATGTATTTTTGTCAATTACACTGGATTTTCTTTAAAACTAAAATGATTGACTGATGCTTCTAAAACTAGTAACATTATAGGATAGACGATGACCTCAATACTATTAGTATTTGCTCTCTCAAATTGCATCTACAAATATGTAGAATTTCCATGCAGGGTACTCACTTTATGCATACTGCAATCAATCTCCTGTCTGGTTAGTAGAACAATAATCACTTTGCATGCATGGCGAAGTTTCTTCTCTGATGTGGGTAAGTAGGTGAGTGTAACTTTATAAAGCTATGGAAACTAATGTCATCACAATCACACCAGTTTGTACCTTAAAAACCACAACAATACAAACAGTAATATTCTGTGTGCTTCTGAAAAGAGAAACCATGTATAGACTCTATGCACACCAAAAATGCTAAGAAGAAAAAATGATTTATCAATATTATCTCTCAAACTTTGGAGGTTGGCATGTTTTTCTGATTTATTTACATGACTCACAACTCAAAAAAAAAAGAGGGGAGAGAGAAAGCACACGCATGTATATAGACACACACAGACACACACATATGTATTTGTGGTGAATGGGAGGGAAAAAGAGAAAAAAGATGAAGGAACTGGAGACATTGGGAAATGTTTTCAGACCACTATACTATTCTGGACCCTGTGAAGGAGAATAGTTAAGAAGAAAAGTAGGTTGGAAGAGCCTAGAACTGCAGCAGCACAGTTCTAACAGGCTTTTAACTAAACCAACGCAATGTGTTCAAGCCTCAGTTGCCCATCATAAGGCAGGAGGGAGGCATGCACTGCAGGAGAGAGTCTGCCTTGGATCTCTGCTACATTGAGTCATTGGCTTAGCATACCCGTAGGATGAAAAGCCTTGTTAACATGGTGATGGATTCAGAGCAGAGAATCTGGTACTGTCTCTAAATCATGCTCTGTGTGGCAGCAAATCTGAGTCATGTGTTGTCTTGGTCATCACTGCTCCCCAATATTTCCTTGCACCACACAGATCTATTTCTCCCCACAGGTTCAGGAAGCAGTTTCTACATTGGGTGGGAGGGAGTTGGACTTGGAAGAGAGAGGTTAGTGGGAGATATTACAGCCCCATCATCAAAGTTGATTTGGGGGCCCTAACTTGTATTGATCCCTTACTTCCTCTACTATTTATTCTTAATTTCTCTAACCTTCAGCTATCAGCTGAAAGACCTTAACTCTTTGCAATGTATCTCTGCTTGGGGTTGCTACATGTATTCACAGCTGTGGTAGGGTTAGAGAGTACTAGGAGCACCCAAGGTGATCACCTACATGTGTTCCTGCCCATGGGTATTGTGGAAAGTAGCCCCACCTCCTCTTGTGGATCAGGGTCAATCACCCTTCCCAATACCGAGACTCATTTGCTCACATCGTGGCTCTTATACGTGAGTCTTTCCTGTCTTCTCACATTGTTTCATTTAATTATTAGTGAAATAAGGTTTTGTTCAACTCATTCTATTTTTTATGTCAGTAATCTCCATTTTTATATTATCCTGTAATCCTAATAACATATTTCTGTCAATTTATTGAGTCCATGTTGTTCAAAAGCTTAAAGTATTTATGGAATATTTCTTCTGTCATTTGTTTCTGGGTGGTAAAATAAAATACGTAGTTGTCTCTATCATTCTGATGCCCAAATTGCAACTAACTATTCAGTGATACATTTAAAAATATATATCAAAAACAGTAAGTAGATATTTAGAAATATTTAGATATTTGCAAATATAATGATGTTAGACATGATTGAGAATAAAAATGTCAGATTAGCAAGACTTTTTCACAATCAGATATCCCTCCATTTATATGTAGTATCTTTTCATGATTTTATGTAAGTATATTTTTATTTTCCACGCATTTTTATTGTTCTTACATATTTGAATTGTAGAAAGTCAAATAAAAATTCATTAAATACTTTTTTTTTGTTTTAGTGGGATTTTAGCACACAAAACCTTTATTTATACTAAAATAATCTTAATAAATAGAATTTTTTAAAAAATGTATATGCTTAAGATTTTTAAAAAGAGAAAAAACTAATGCATCCTTCCAGTCTTTAACCTAAATCTTCACCACCGTTAAGCTTACCAGATTTAATTTTTACAAAGTACAATAAAAACAATTTGGAAGACTTTTGGGGCCACTTTCTTTTATTTTCTAAATTAATTTTCTCCTAACCAGAGCAGAGCAAATGGAAAAGTAAAATGTACAATAAAAATAAAACTGATTTTTAAAAATATCTTCATAAAACTTTAAAGTTCCTCTCTAGAGTCCTTTTTAGGCTTGAAGAGTATGGTTTTAAGGCAGGAACTTTCTTTTCATCAAAATTTTAATTTAAAAAGTTCAGGCAACTACCAACAGACAGATAAACAAGTAAGCCCAAAGGGAAAGCCTGCATAATTACAAGTGCTCAGAGCCTGAGCTATTTCTAAACACTGGCACTCAGCTCCCTGGAGTATTTTTCACACCTGCTTACCCAAATAAATGTCTATTATAGGTTATTTTCCCTGTTCCTCTTTCACATTAAATCACCAGCCCTTTTGTTTACAAATGTCTTCTTCCTGATAAGATGTTCCTCTTAAAGCTAACCTTCAATCAACACAGGCAAGAATGACTCAAGGTATTAAGTAATTTTACGAGCTCCTTCCCAAGATTCTCATTGCTCTAATAGCAATTATGTTTGTTTTAAATATGATCAAGTTTAACACTTCATTTCCTTTCCCTTTTTCCTCTGTTCTCTCTTTTCTTTTCTCCTTCTATAATTGCAAACTCCACCTCATCTATATTGAACAAATATAACTCAAGATTGTGGTTATGCAAATTAAGAAACACTAAAACAAAACTATTATTGTCTCTCAGTGCTTCATTCTGAAACAAGCAATGTGGAAGTCTCTAAAGTTTTGTATAAAAGTCACTGACCTCCTCCAACATGAGTCAATTTATTGGTTTTCCAAGTAATGCAGTTGTGGTCATGATATTTAGTATGATTTCTTAGCAATCATGCACTGAGAAAAAGCTGCTAATAGTTAAAACACATATTTCCATCATTATGTTTATACTCCCATTTTAATTCTATAACAAAGAGTTATTTTCGTCTTTACTATAGCTCCACAATTGAAATAGGTAAGAAAGTAGGGTTCCATTATGGATTACTGACATAGATAATCAATTATCATGGCACTATACACCAGAAAGAAAAATAATAAAATGACTTACAAATTATAAATTTCAAGATCATCTCTGGTGGGTATAACAAATGAATATTATGCAATCTATTATCAAGCCAATGTATTTAAAATTTTATTTTAAAGCTTTTAATTACTACTTAATAAAGCTTTATTTTGAGAATCAATTTCCTAGGGCTAAGAAAATTGTTCAGACTAGGTTTCTCATCCTAAATCAAAATGTCACAGAAAGAAAAAGCAAAAATCTATATTAGATAGAGGAGAGGTTAGTAGAAAGAAGGCTTATGGGAGACAAGATGTATTAACATAAAACTGAGACAGAAAAGAATTTCGTCTACAGTTTTCTAAGTTTTCTCCATTAGACATTGGACTTGGAAGGCCAGTGTGAAAGCTCCAGTTCTTGAACTTAGTGAGGAAAGCCTGATGCTGACATGTCTGATTTGTGTCATATTGGACAATCCAATCTTATATTTAATTTAAAAACACGTGTCTTTTTTGTTTTTTCCTCATCTCAATACTAATTCACACCTCATATTGTTATACCTTGTTACATATATGTAAATTAATAAATTAAAATGTTGCTAATATTACTGAAATTCTTAAAGATTTCAGCTTGATGAGATTGTTTCTTATCATTTTGGAAATATATAATATATCTCCACCAGTTTAATTAAATGTATCTTCTTTCATGCAAAATTAATGTGGAGGGGAAAACAGGCATAGTGACTACAGCATCTTTTCATGTATTTACTTGTCATCTGTATATCCCCTTTGGTGAAATATCTCCTCATGTCTTTCGTTCATTTTCTAACTGATTTTTTTTTCTTTCTTACTGTTGAGTTTTGAGTGTTTTTTATGTTTTCTAGATATAGTACTGATATGATTTGGATGTTTGTCCCCTTCGAACTTCATATTGAAATGTGATTCCTAATATTAGAGGAGGGGCCTTGTGGGAGGTGATTGTTTATTGGGGGCAGATCCTCCAAGAGTGCCTTAGCGGCATCCCCTTGGTGAAGTGTGATTTCCTGCTCAGCTAGTTCACGTGAGATCTGGTTGTTTAAAAGAATCTGGGATGTCCTCCTTTTCTCTCTCCTTCAATTGCCATGTAAGGTTTCTGCTGCCCCGTGTGATGGGCCTGCTCCCGCTTTGCCTTCCGCCGTGGTTGGAAGTTTCCCGAGGCTCTCATCACAAGCAGATGTCAGCACCTTGCTTCCTGTACAGACTGTACAACTCTAAGCCAATGAAACCTCCTTTCCTTATAAATCACTCAGCCTCGGGTATCATAACAGTGCAAAAACAGACTATAAGTATTTTGTCAGATATGTGGTTTCAGGTATGTTCTCCCAGCTTTTAGTTTGTATAATATTTTCATTCTCTTTAGAGGTTCTTTACTGAATAAAGTATTTTTTTGCCTTCAGTACTTTGCTTGTCCTTAGATTCCAAGATCTTCTCATTTTTTTTTTTCTGAAGGTTTTGAAGTTTTATATTTTATATTCCCATCCATGATCCACTTGTGCTCATTTTTATATAAGGTATGATACTTGGTTGAAGTTTTATTATTCTATCCATGGCTGTCCAATTGTTGAAAAGGCTATCTTTTCTCCACTGAAATGCTTTTGCAACGTTGTCAAAAATCAATTGGGCATATTTTTGTGGTTCTATTTCTGAGTTCTCTATTCTGTTACATTGGTCTATGTCTCTATCCTCTCTGGAAGTACACTTGATTACTGTAACTGTATACTATCTTGAAATAAGGTAGATTGATTCTTCCCACTTAATTATTTTTCTTATCTTCAAAATTATTTTAGCTGTTCTAGTTTCTTTACCAAATTTTATAAAGTTGAGAATAATCTTATATGTTGCTATTAAAACCTTACTGGGAATGTTTGGTTTTCTAAATAAACTTTTTGTTTTAGAATAGTCTTAGGTTTATTTATTTATTTTTTTAATGGGAAGATAGGACAAAGGGTCCCAGACACACCACATCCAGTTTCCTTTATTATTAACACCTTGCAATAATATGGTACATTTGTCACAATTGCTATTGTTACCTAAGGTCTAGGCTTTATTCAGATTTTCTTAGTATTTTTCACCTAATGTCTTTTTTCTGCCTCTGGATCTTGTTGGGAATACAACACTACATATCATTGTCATGTCTCCTTAAACCCGTCTTGCTGGTATAGTTTCACAGGTTTTGCATGGTTTTTGATGAATAGTTTTGGGAGAAACTGGTCAAATAGTCTATAGAAAGTTCCTCTGTTGGAATCTGCATGGTCATTTTTCAGGATTAGAGAGTTTGTATGGACTTTTGAAAGGCAGATCCCAGAGGTAAAGTGCCATTTTCATCACTGGACGTCAACAGTGCAGACCAGGGAAATGAATGATCACTGTGGCTGGTGCCTGCTCACCAGGCTAAGGTAGAGCTGCCTGCTTTCTCCATGCTCAGCAGCACTTTCTTCACCTTTTTCCGTGTTGTGCTCTTTCAAGGAAGTCATTATGTGCAACTTGAATTGGCACTTTTGCTTCACCTCGAGGCTGGAGCATCTACACATGTTATTTGGAATTCTTCTGTGCAGATTTTTCTCCCCGTCATTTATTTATGTATTCAATTTATTGTCCATGACAGTTAAACTCATGGATATTTGTATCATACTTCGAGCTATAATCTACAACCACTTTATCTGTTTTGTTTATTAAATTGGTCTAGCTTTGACCACAGGGATCTTTTTCAGTTGGGCCCTGGGTCCTATTTATATATTTCTATCATGGTTTGTGCTTGCTTGATTTTTTCTGGTTTTTTTTTTTTTTTTTTTTTCTGTTGGAGCACTTCCTTACATTCTGCCATTGCAAGATGCTCTAGGCTTATCATATGTATTGGTTACCCTACTCCTACTATCAGTCATTTCTCTAAAAGTCTGGAGTGTTTTCCCTTTGATTGAATAATGGCATCATAAATTGATGAGATTTTAATTTTAAAAACACCTAAAAATTTTTATTTAAAAATCAACCACAATAATTATTACTCAGTGAGCCTCAGCAGGGATAAGATTTAATCCCTCAAGAAGGGATAATTTAGTAGAAAGAGTGCAGTAGAAAAATGTATTATATTTATTGAAATTAAAGGCTCTGTTTCTTTTATTCTGAGACTTTAAGCTATTGATTTTATAATTACAGGAGTGAGTCACACTTTATATTGTTCATAAAAAATGTTAAGCTTTCTATATCTCCTCAACAAATTTGATTTTTTGCAATTCACACAGTGGAGAACACCATGATGCCAGTCTTGCAGTGGATGTGACATGCAGATGAACTTTATTACTGACTTCAGTTTATTTTAATTCCACTGCTACACATAAAAATAACTTTCTCCCAATAGTATAACAACATCAAGTTCAAAAGACCATAACACCATATCTATACTTTATATTAGTACAGATTAATTTCTGTATAATGGTAATTAAGAACATCTTTTGCCCCAAAATAGTTTTTCTCATAATAATAATCCATTGTTGTTTAAAACATCCACTTTCCATATGATTTAATTTAATTGAATCAGAGAAGTAAGGTTTGGGATATAAAAAGTTAGTTTTTAGAGTTCCCTTATTAACAGAATTTAGTCTTAAAATCCCAGAATTTAATTCTTGTACAAAATTTATAAATGATTTCATAGCATTTTTAAAATTCTACTTTAATCATAATTCATTTACTTAGTCACTAGCTCTAATACAGTAAAATATGTTTGATTAAAAAACTCAAAATAAGATGGAAATTTGTCAGCAAACATTAATTTAGTGTCATTGAGGAAGATACCATCTAGAAAAAATATACATGCATGATTATATCTCAATGAATTATATCTTCTAAAATAATATGTTATTAAACTTAAAAACAAAGCAAAATATGAGTAACTTCATCTTAAAGGATGGCACATTGTTTAAGCATAGTTTATTTTAGTTAATTTTAACATTTAGTAAGCAACTACTATGTTGCAGAAATTGTATAAGCCTCTGGACATAAGGAGACCAATAAAGCATGGTAACTACCTCATGGAGTTTGTAATTTGTTAGAAGGCAAGATAATGCTGTTTTATATCAAGTACAAAAACGAATCATAACAAAAATTAATATGAGCATATTTTGTTATGTTAATCTTAATTAAGCAACTTAATTTTGTAAAAATGTTCACTACAAATTTTTATTGTCAAACCAAGGACTATGCTATTTTTAAAATAATCATCCAGATGTTCTAGTTAATACACTCAATTTAACATACTCTCAATAAAATTTAAGGCTCTGTTTGTGCAAGATGAAAAACTTGCTTTACCTCTAATCCACTCAAGTGTCATTATCTTAATATTTTAATTTATGAGTTACTATATATCATGGTGTTTAACCCCATGATTATGGGTATCAGGCAGATCAGCATTTTTCAGTGCTCAGTGCTAGAATTTACAAGCTGTTGTGACTCCAATTAACATATTTAATCCTAGATTTGTTTTTCACATCTGTAAAATAAGAAGACAGGGCCTACCTTCATGATGTTACTAAGGTTAATGATAATATTTTAGTGTCATAATTGATCACTGTGGTATTGAAAGATAATCAGGCCAGATAATTTTTTTAAACCTCATAATTATTTGGAGATTCAACACGAGGTTTTAACAGAACTACTTATTGCAGGTAGTGAACCAAAAGAGCCTATTTTTCTTTTTTCCTTCTCATATATTAATTAAATGAATGACAGAAAAACACTATGGAATGGTCAAATGAAGTCAGATGAAGTCACATTTGGACCACAGAGTTTAAATGGAAATGAAACAGGATATGTTACCTTGACCCATTCACATGACTCACGAAGGGGTTAACTTGTTTACTCAGCCCACAGGTCTCAACCCCTTCTTGCAGGAGGTGGAGCATGAAGGTGAGTGTGTGCAGAGGCTAAGATAAGTGCTTCTGGGAACCCAGCAGGAGCATAATTCTGTGCAGGCCTGTGGCAGTGTTGAGAGGTTTCCTGCAACCCCCAGGGGCTCAGAAGGCATGTGTTACAGTGTGCTCTTTTAGCTTTGCCATGTACAGGCAGCTTAAGTGTTTAACTGCTCAGGGAAGGGTCAGGGTGACAGCCTTTTGCACCCACCATGTTGGCTACTAAGTTCTTGTTGGGAATCCAGAAAGAATCAGGTCATGTGAATGAACTGAAGGGTCCTGAAAGTAGAGGATATTATTCAGTGGTGGAAGTGGCTCTGAGTGGCTTGGGGCTCTGGAAAGGGGATGGAGTAGGAAGGTGGTCTTCCCCTGGAGTTCTGCCTTCCCTGGCTGAACCCTTCTCCCAGGTCCTGCCGTACCTCTGAAGTCAAGCTGCTTCTCTCTGACATCCAGTTGCTTCTTTTCTTCTCTCTCTGCTGCTCTGCAGGTGGGGCCTGGGGTTTTTATGGGTACAAGATGGGGAATGGGGTGGGCCACAGTGGTTTTGGAAAAAGCAGCATTTCAGCAGGAAAACAGGAATGCATGTTCTCCCTTTGGGCCGTGGGTCCAGGCTTGAGGCTATGGCCCTCACCAGGGACTACCCTCTTCTACCCAATAATTCCCTGCCTCCTGTCCATATCAACATGTGCAATGAAATGTTATTACAAAATCTTAACTATATTTCAGAGAGACTAGCTCTGTTTCACAAATATATCTTTCTGATGAAACCACATTAATATTTTATTATTTTTAGACTGTGTCTATTAATTTTCCCCTTGAAAATCATAAACCAAGCTTCCCACCTTTTGCCTTGTAATTAAATTTGAGATCTGAAAAATTACTTTATTAGATTTAGAATTCACATTTCTTTTATCAGTGTAATAAACTCACAAGAGTGAGTTCATTCTGGGTTTTTGTCACTGTGTCAACAATTTCTTATCAATTTCCTAATACCCAAGTTTGTCAGGCAACCCTCTGCCTGACAAATTTAGATGAATGTAAAGTGAACTTGTAGCTACCTAAAAGCACAGGGATACGGTGTTATGTATATATATACTTGTGTATTGATATACAAGAAAGCAGCTGCACTATAGATTCCTTCGCTTTTATTGTTTGAAGTCATATTCACAATTCAAGCCAAATAGTTTCTTTACAAAGTTAATGCACTCAAGTGGATGCCAGAAAAAAAAACACTGTGAAAGCTATCATAAATCTTATAATAGTCTATAAGATTTTTGGCAATGTGTGCATCCAAATAAAAGGTTTTTGTTTTATGTTAAAGGCATTGTTTACAGGTTGATAAATGGCATGTTTACTAAAACCTACTTTTGTGTCACTCTTATGCAAAATTAGCTTTTGCAAAGTAGATGGCTGTATTGTTACAAAGTTTAAAATGGAAAATTTATGCTTGTGGGCTTCATTTCCCCTTAGAGTTAGGGGTAGAAATCTTTCCCTACCCTAATGATCAAAAGGGTAGCCCAGCAAAAGACAAGTAAGAGAGATTCAATAAACATATAGCAAATAGATAACTGATTTATTGATTGCATGGCTGATGGCATTAATTAATTAATTTAAGGTAATTTGCCTTTTACCTAAAGGCTCTGATCCAAACATGATTTTGCTCCCAATTTCCAAACACTAATCTTGCAATTAGCACATTGAATATCAATATCATTATATGAAGGATTTCTTATCTAGTTAAAAAGGAGTCAAGAGTTAATATACTATACCAAGCTCTGAAGGCTAATTTATTTATTTATTTTTGAGATGGAGTTTCACTCTTTTTGCCCAGGCTGGAATGCAATGGCATGATCTTGGCTCACTGCAACCTCTACCTCCTGTGTTCAAGCAATTCTTCTGCCTCAGCCTCCTGAGTAGCTGGTATTACAAGCATGTGTCACCACACCTGGCTAATTTTTGTCTTATTAGTAGAGAGGAGGTCTCACCCTGTCGGCCAGGCTGGTCTGGAACTCCTGACCTCAGGTGATCCACCCGCCCCAGCCTCCCAACATGCTGGGATTACAGGCATGAGCCACTGCACCCAGCCAAGGCTCATTTAATTATTGGGTCATGTATGGATTTAGTTCCCACCTCATTATAGGTTCTACCCTTGTTTTTATTTTCTGACTGAATTTCACCTATCACTGAATATATACATAGATAGCTCGGGATCCTAACCATTTTCCCCAGTCCTTAGGAACTGGCCCATTTCCAGGTTAATTTATGTCATCTCCTAAGCTACGCATTAAGAGTGAAAATTGCTACCCTTGAAATTATTAATCAATTCTCTCAGTCATGGTTACAAACACTAATTTGATCTATTTAATTTTTGCTAGATTTCCTTAGATTTAAATTGGTCCTCAAGAAATCCATGTTATCTTCAAGCATATTTTAGTTTTATGACAATAAATTTAAAGTGAGAATAGTCAACACATAATATTATTTTTTTTCTAGCAACATTTAATTGGACCAATGCAAAACAATGTAGGAGGAAAGTTCAGTTTAACCCTGATTATGGATAACCAAGGAACCATTTGTAGTTCTTAGCAATTGTTTGCTTCAATTTCATATCCGTTTGTTTCCTTTAATGTGTTAATGTGACCCCATCCTTTCTTCTTCATCAGCTGTGTCTAGTTTACTACAAAACTGACCAGAATATTTGTTCAGTTTTGTTATTATTATTGTCTTTTATGAATTTATACCAGTGACTGACAATGAAAGTTCATTAAAGAAGCAGATGTTGAAACAGGTTTCCATTTTGCTGATTTTCAAACACTTCCAGAACTGGTCTCATCATATCTTCTCAGAGATATCAGCAAATCTGGATAGTTGTCATTACTCAGAGGTCTGGATGGTTGCCTTAGGATCTCTCATCTCAGAAAAAGAGAGAGAGAGCTAATACTCACCTAAAGCAAGGTGAGGAAGGCATCTGCTTAGAATAAATAATTAGGCTTGGGGTGCGGGGAACCAATGAGAATGAGAAGGAAATATGCACAGGTGAGCTGCCTAGCGTTAAGCATCAGAACCTGAACCCTACAGGGTATAGAGCACACATGAAAATTAGTGAAAGATATTTTAACAAGAATGGGATCATTAGGATTAGTCAAAGGAGCATGCTTTATGGGATGCCAGGGCTCAAGCAGAATAAGGAGGAGTTTTGGGGGTCAGATGTGGGATGAATGACAAGTGGTATCCAAGCCTGTGTGGACTAATAAGGGTTTCAAAAATGGGGGAGACATAGCCCTAAATGCAAAGTCTCATCAGAGGAATGTGAAGCCTGTGGTACACTGATGTTAACCAAAACCATCACAAAACTCCCACACAGCCCAAGTTTCATCCAGATCAAAGGAAACCCCTGCTTTAAAGGGTTGAAACAAGGACATGCACACCGAGTAGTATTAAAATTAGCTTTATATCTATTATTTCATAAGATATCTGCCTTTTAACAAAAGAATATAGGTGTATGAAAGTAAAATAAAAACTTATAAAGAGACAAAACAGTTCTCAGAATCATGCAGATATGACACAGATGTTGATAATATCCAATAGAAAACTTAAATTTTTAATTATCACTCATGTGTTAAAGATTTTAGTGGAAAGGGTAGACATTATATATGATAATTTCCACAATGATATGTAAAGTAAAAGAAATAATCAAATGTAAATGAGAGCACAAACAAAAACAAAGATGAAGAAATTCTTCAATTAACTCCTCAGTAGACTAGATACAGTTGAGGAAATAATCTGTGAACTGGAAGATCAATCAAGAGAAATTACCCAAACCAAATGAGAGAGAGAGAGAGAGAGATTTAAAAAAAAACAAAACACACAGATTCTAAGACCTTTGGAACAATTACAAATGAGTACACGATATTGAACTCTTAGAAGGTAAAAGATAAAACAGGCCAGAAGAAGCACACAGAGAAATAACAGCACTGAAACATCCAAACTAATAACAGATAACAAACTCACAGATCTATAAATCTGATATACTTAAGAAATTCTGAGAGTACATGATATTTCTTCTTTAAACACACACACCCCCACAAACACACACACACACACACACACACACACACACATCTAAGCATGTGCAATTCAAACTGTTCAAAATTAAAAGCAAAGAGAAAATTGACACCAAGGACAAAGAAAACAGTCATAGAAAAGAAACATGTTATTTACATCCAGATGAGGATAAGTATTAAAGACTTCTCATAAAAAACATACAAGCAAGAAAATATACATGCAAGAAGAATAAGACCAACTTAAAATGCAAAATGAAAATAAGATTTGTCAAACCAAAATCTATTTTAAGTGAAAATATTCTTAAAAAATAAATGAGAAATTGATTTTCTCAAACAAATACAAGACAATTCATTGCTAGCTGACTTATCCTAAAATCTATGTTAAATGAATTTTTTTCCAGACAAAAGAAATATCGTAATCAGAAAGTTAAATGTACATCAAGAAATAAACATTGGTGAAAAATGAGAAAATGAAGATGAAATAAAATATATCTCCTTTTCTTGTTAATAGCTAAGTCAAGTGACTAAAGAAGGGTAGTGAACATGTATTTTAAGTTTATAACACATGTGAAAATAAAATACAATAGTAACTCCCTTATTCAAGATTTTATTTACCACAGTTTCAGTTACCTTCAGTCAATCATGATTCAAAAATATTAAAAGTTTCAGAAATCAACAATAAGTTTTAAATAACATTTATAGGTTTTGGCTGTGTCCCGACCCAAAATCGCATCTTGAATAGTAATCTGAATTATAATCCCCATTTGTTGGGGGAGAACCTTGTGGGAGGCAATTAGGTTGGAGTCAGTTCTCCTAGGCTGTTCTCATGATAGTGAGTGAGTTCTCATGCGATCTGATGGTTTTATAAGGGACTTTTCCCTGCTTTGCTCTGCACTTCTCCTTCCTGCCACCATGTGAAGAAGGAAATGCTTGCTGCCCCTTCCACCATGATTATAAGTTTCCTGAGGCCTCTCCAGCTATGAAGAACTATAAGTTAATTAAACCTCTATCCTTTATGAATTATCCAGTCTCTGGTATTTCTTCATAGCACTGTGAGAACAAATATAAACACATTATTCTAAGTACTGTAATAAAATCTCCTGCCATCCCACTCCATCCAGCCAAGTACTTGAATTATCCCTTGATCTAGCTGTATACACTATCTACATATTAATATAAATTTAAAAATCAGTATATATAGGGCTTTGCACCACCCAAGATATCAGGTATCCATGGGGGTCTTGGAAAGCATCTGATGAGGATAAGGGGGAGTTATTGCATATGAAAACAAAGGAACAAGCCATACAATGGAGATCTTGGGAACAAACTCTTCTAAGCTACCTATATGTCAAATGAAATAATAGTACTTGAAGACACCACAAGTTTAATTCAAATGATATTGTGAACCCTATGACACTATTTTTTCATACTTAAAAAGCTTTAAGTATGTATTATTTAAAATTTTCATACTTGAAAAGCTTTAAGTATGAATTATTCAAAAATGTAGACATAATAAAATTTTTAAAAGTCAAGAATTTTGAAGCATTTGATATTTTACCATATTTGCAGACTAATAAGTTAGCCAGCCAGTTGACTGAAGGGATGTTGATTGACGACATGAGGCTTGTTGGTCAGAGACAAAGGACACTTTTCAACTCATGTAGTTTATGACACACAGCAAGAGCAATAGCTGTAGGAACAGGCACATCCTTCAAGCCTTGATTCCCAAAAGCACTGTGTTATTTAATAAGCGCTCATATGGCAGGTTTTGTTAGAAGAGGGACCTTGAGTTTGAGAATTCCCAGTCTGTTGAAGAGGACTTCCACAAAAACTGCCCAAACTTTGTTTTGAATGAAGATAATTCTTACTGATCATAAAAAATATAAATTTAAAATAACAGAAATCATGCAAGCTAAGTTTTCAAGACATAATGGAATTTACCTAAAAATCAATAGCCATAAGACAACTGAAAAAAAGCCCCAAAAATTTGGAAATTAAATGACACACTTTTAAATAACCCATAGATCGAAGAGAAAGCTTATAACAAAGTTATCAAAGTATTTCACCTGAATGAAAATAAAGTATAACATTGAAGAATTACATTTCTTGGTATTTTCCCAAAAATATAAAAGCAGCTCATGTACTAGTCAAACGTGAATGCAAACCAAAAGGCCACCAATATGTGAGTATACCCTATATACATCCACACATTGAATAACATTCAACAATAAAAAGAATGATGTGTTTATACAGGTTACAACGTAAGTGAACATAATTAGGGTTTCAGAAAGAAACCAGTCAAATAGATTCCATATGCCATCATGTCCGTTTAATAAAATTCTAGGAAATGAAAAATAATGTACCCTATCAGACAGGAATCAGGTTGGGGATTAGAGTTCCAGGGAGAAATAGAATATTTTTGAGGATGATAGATATGTTCACTGTTTTGATTTTGGAATGGTATTGCAGGTGTATAAATATGCTGAAACTTTTTCAAATTGTATCCTTCAAATACATACAATTACTTGTATATGAATTATACTTCCCAAAAGTGTTAAAATAAGTAAATGAATAAAGAAGCAAATACATTAAATTCTTTTTATTTTGCATCACATTTCACCATATCTGAAATCAGGGTGGATTTACAATGGATGACATGATTTGTGTGCCAGTTATTAAGTTGTCTCTTGGCTCCAAATCTACCCTTCTGTACTCAGCTTTATGATGCTCGACCTCAGATTTTTTAAACCACATTGTTGCTTTGCTGTTGATGTCATATTAGGATTTGCCTGAGTGTCCTAGAAGAACCTTTAAATTTCTCTAGGGTTTTGGAGCGAATCTATTGGCTCTCGTTCAAAGATAATAATTTCTTTAGAAATACACTGATATGCACCAGTGGCTCAGCTTACTATCAAGAACTGTGTTTATTTGACTCATGTATTATATTTGGTAGGCACATAAAGGATAATATTGTCAACTGAAATAGTATATAATTGGCTTAAGAATTCCCTGAAGCATGAGTCAGTTACATGGCCAGGAGATACTACTCTTACCTTTAGACTCTTAATGCACCAACTTCTCTTGTTAAATCCACATCCTTAGCCTCATGGGGGTATTCCTTGCAGATAGTTGATCTAGGAAGAAAACAAAACAAAACAAAAAAGAGCTTGGGCCTGGTTCAGAGATCATTGAGCAAAATATATTTCATTAATCAAAACCAATCAACAAACAAAAAAGAATGCTTGGATCTCTATGCTGCAATTCAGTGAAGGTAAATTCTCAGGAAGGTAATTTGGTAGTGTATTTGATTGTCCAGTTTTTCTAAACACAGAGATGGCTGGAAGTAATGATCGACATTGATTCTTGTGCGGCTGTTAATGATGAAGCTCAGTGATAATTAGGATTGCTTGATTGGTGATTGAGAGATCAGAGGCAGAGTTAAGCAGATCGCCCTCCAGCAGAGAACATGATGCTGTTTGTATCCTGTATGAATGTCATCAAAGGGCATCCATCAGAGAGGAGACCCTCAGTCAATGGAAAAGATGCATATTGAAGATATGTGAACCTCTATTACCAGCCACCTCATTATTTGCTCAGAGAGGCTATAATCAAACTAGTCATGATAGTGGGAATGAAGACTATTCATGGGATCAACAGCAAACACTTTACCTCCCCAGGTACGCTCTGGGTCTTCCTAGTACGGGGTTCCTAATTTGCCACCAGGTGAGATCAAGAGTGAGCTCTCAGCAAAATATCATATGGCGAGGTAGGGGAGCAGGGGAGAACAAGCATACACAGGTAACCAATGATCACACTGGGCCACATTCATCATGGGGGAGGCAGAAATTTGTCTTTACTGAAATAGACAGATATTCTAGATATGGGGTTGCTTCCCTTCCCATGACATTTACTGCCAGCACCCATCAACCACTTGTGTATGAAATGTCTTATTTACAGTCATGGTATTATTTACAACATTTCTTCTGATGAAAAACCTTATTTCGCAGGAAACAAAATATGCCTTCTCCTCAGAGGTATAAGTCTCAGTCTTGCGAGCCCCTCTTCGGAGTTTCTAAATTTTAATAATTTGAATTTCTTCCATTATTTTTTAGCCATTTTTGAAACTATAAATATCTTCAATAATTTAGTTATATTTGTTATTTATGTAACAACTTTATGACATAGATTATCAAATAATTTGAGTAAATTATTTGATAATTATTTGTTCAAATAATTGCTGTTGTTTTTGTCTCTTCACAGGACTCTAATACATCACGTTTTAATGAGTGGCATTTTTTTTTGTTCTTGCTTTGTACACAAGATTATGCCTGTCTTATTGATGACAGTTTAACTTGATGATATTGAATATTTAGCATAGTAGTATTAATTGAGTTTTACACAGTCAATTGCTGATACAAGGACTAAGTATTTTTTTTTTTAATGACATGGGAGCAAAAACATAGAATGAATAAGACTGAATATTTGATAGCAAAACAGTGTGACTATTGTTACCAATAATTTATTGCATATTTTAAAATAACTAAAAGAGTGAAATTGGAATGTTCCTATTAATAATTATTTTGGCAAGAATGTGATTATATAGCTACTCAAACGGCTACATATGAAAGGGAAAAAGGGATATGTTAGAATTTTAAAGTGTGACATAATTTATTTTTAAATATGTAAATGACAACTAACTCAGAATAATAATCGGCCAAAGCTATTTACTATACTATATCTCCATTTCAAGCCTAAATGGAGTCATCTAGCATGTCTGAATCAATGACCAGTTTTATTTACAAAGAAAACAATATGGATTAGAAATTCAACAGTTTATTGATAGTCGAAAATTACACTTTTTAGAAATGAAGTAGTAAAATAATATTTTTACACTTAATCATAAATCACAAGCTTCAAGTAGTTTTATTAGCAATTATAATTCTGGTTTTTATAATTAGCAATAAGGCAAACAGAGCTAAATTATGAGAGGAAATTACTTAGAGCACTTTGTATGCACTGAAGAATCTTATTTTTTAAACAATAGAGCAAACAACAAATAACTACTCTCTGTGATGTATATGTTTTACAGTGTTAATTTGTGTTAATCTCAGTATTAAACTTAGTCACACTTTTAGAAGCAGGTACACAGTCCATTTCTGCGTGTGTGTGTGTGTGTGAGACAAATGTATTTTATATATATGTGTGTGTTTGTATATATATAATTTTTTTAATTTCATAGAGTAAAAATATTCCCTTATAATAGATAACACAGACAAAGAATCTATTTTTCTTAATGGGATATGACATTGCAAATGACCATTTCTTAAGAAAGGTAAATTTTTATTAATATTTTATATGCATTTTTAAATTACAAATTTATCTTAAATTATCTTTTAATAAATAATTTATTCATTCAAAGTTAAAATAGCAGTCATGAATTTCATAAAGCAAATGGCTTTTTTCTTCTTAGAGTGGCAGTATCTGATACAAATAATTTAAAATTGCATTTAGCTTATACTTTATTCAACAATATGCCTTGTCTTGCCTAGCCAAACAATTCAAGCAGTATAACGAAAGCTATAATATTACACCAATTATGCCCAAACTGTAATTACTGAAACCGACACAAAATGGTTGATTTGTGGACAGCTATGTTTCTCTAATGGAGCTTGTTAATGGAAGTGAATTCTGTTTAGGAATGTAGTTTAATGCCATACAACTTATATTATGCTAAATTACTGTCAAACCTTAAACAGAAAACAGCTCCTATTGAGTCTTAAATTAATCACAACTGTGTTGCAAACTTTTTGATTTGTGACTCTATACAAATTGGAGAAAATAAAATGTAAAGTAATGTACTGCAGTGTAAGGACATCTGTATATTTTGGCAAGTTAGTTGATGGATTGCAGCACATAGGAAATTAAAATATGTAAATCTGAAAACATCTTCATCTTACAAAGTACTTTAAGTATTTTTAAATGAAATTTAAAAACTTGTTTTGCAGAGTTTTGTTTAGCCTCCTCTCTTGAAGTTTCTTCCCCCTAATATATTAAACACAGTATAGTTGATTTACAGTTTTGTATATTTTCTTTTAAATTGATACTTATTTTTATGTTCAGCAAAAATAGTATCTACCCATTAAAGACCATGTGAAAATAAATATTTAAATTTGGAAAAAATCCAGACATTTATTTTTTCCTCTTTTAAATTGGAATTAAACCACAGTACTGTTTTGAAGTATACTTTATACCTGATATATCATGCATATTATTATTTCATAAGCATTTTAAATTGATACAAGCTATATTATCGTGCAGATGTGCTGTAATTTGTGTACCCAAATTAATTTCATTAGACATTTAGCTTCCATTGCTCAAAATTAGTGATAATATACTGGAAAACTTTAAATACCAAATTAATTTATATCGAACCTTTATACAGCAAGAGTAAATGTTCAAGGGTTCTTTTTTCTGTTTGTTTGCATTTTTTCCCTCAGCATGGTTAAATAGTTGGGGTACATTTCCAAATTTCACATATCTAATAATGTACATATCACATGTATGTTACAACATAAATTACTATTGATATTTTTGTACCCCAACTTGTTTATTTTAATCTCTGTATATATTCACTCAATATCTTTTAATATTAATTGTCAAAATAGAAATATCTGAGGCCATTTTAGTTTTCTTCCACCAAAAGTATAACTTCTTTTACATTATCATGAGTTCAAAAATTTATTTATTCATAACTATATGAATAGTTATTGGAAATGTTCTTAAATCTTGAATGTAAAAATATCACTGCATTATTTTTCAGTATCGTCTAGGTCTATGTTTTTGTTTTTGTTGTTGTTTTCTATCATCCCTCCCTCAGATTCTTGCCTGTTCATTTCAATTATTTTCTTTAAGGACACCATTTCTCTTATAGTAGATTTTATGCTTAGGTCTTTTATGTTATATTCCTTCATTTTTTAAGACCTGTGACTTGAATACTTGTGATTATTTTAAGGATCTCTTTCACATTACATCTTAATTATTTGGAGACTTGTTTGTTTCTACAATGATTATTATAAAATGAACAAAACTGTGTAGCCTTAAACATGGCAAATAAGTAGAACATTCCTATGACAATAGAAGTTCACATTCTGCATACCCAATTGCCACTCTTTACATTCACAAAAATAAACCAGATTACTAATAGCACAGACTTGTTTGACCTCATGTATTAGTTTTCTATTGAGGCCATAAAAAATTAACACAAATTTAGTGGCTTAAAATAGTACACACTTATAATCTCACAGTTCTATGGATCAGAAGTCTGAAACTGCTTACAGTGGGCTAAAAACAAGATGTTGTCAGGCTGTCTCTTCCAAAGTCACATCGCTTGCCAAATCCAACCAGGATAGGTTCTTTGATTTTAAGGACTCGTGAATTTGCACTGGTCTCACCCAGATAATCCAAAATAATCTGATCTCAAAACCTTCAACTTAATCACAGATGCAAATTTCTTCTTCAATTAAGAAATTATATTCATAGATACCATCCATAGGGATGTGAGCATCTTTGTGCAACCATTATTCTGTCTACCTAATATTCTATTGAAATAGTTGAAGAATAATAGGGTTTGTATTACATTTTTCATTCACTACAAGACTTATGAGATACATTTCCATTGTGTTTTACAAGTTTGTTCATTTCATTGCTATGCCATATTCAAATATATAATAAAAACTATGGTATATTGATTTATTTTACCATTGAGAAATATTTATTTTCAGCATAATAGTTTTGAGCTATCATAAAGAATGCTGTTATGATCATTCTTATTATATGTATTTTGGTGCAATCGTATCTGTTGGTAGGCTTATGGGAGTATATATTTATTCAGTGGACACACAGTTACTAATTTAAACTCCACAGCCATATAAAAAAGTTTCATTTCTTCTCAACCTCATCAATTATTGCAATCTTTAGACTTTTATTTTCATTCTATTGTTTAAATTTTACCATTTAGTAGGTGTATATTGACATAGAATCATGATTTTTCCATATTATGAAGTTAAGTGTGCTGCAATTATCTTCTTCTACACTTACAGTTTGAGTCATCATTTCACTCACTTGATGTTTGGTGGGGTAAAAATTTGTAAAAATTTAATTATTTTTATAAAATCAGATTTATCAATCTTTTCCTCATAGATAATATTATTAGTGTTAAAATCATTTAACACCCTGACTTCATGGAACTCTACTTCTATGGTATCTTTTCTAGATTTGTGTTTTTTTAATATATTTTACTTCTTTTATTTTAAAATTTATTTTAGCTGATATTAATAAAACTACGGAAGGGTTTTTCATTAGATTTGCCTAATATTATTTTTTCAAATATTTTATTTGTTTGTATTTATGGTTTAGGTGTGAAACTTATCAAAAACAGCTGTATGAATTTTAGTGTTTATCTGATTGTCAATATTTGTATTTTAATTTGAATATCCATATGACAAAAACTTTGTAAACTTCAAAAGTAGAAAAGCTTATTTATGTAACTACTGAAAAGTAAAAAACAAGGATGGTTTTTCTAGAAAATGAACACTAGGCACAGCTGGCTTTACTGAATAGTTGATTTAGTTAAAAATAGGAAGTCCTTCCAATATTATATGAGCAATAGAAAATGTAGAATATACTTTAAGTCTTAGTATGATACCAGAATAAACACAACAAAACCATTAAGTAACAAAATGGGTGTAAGATTTATAAACAAAGTATTAGCAAACTTTATCTCTAATTCTATATCATTTTGTGTTTATCCCCAAAGAGTAAGTAGAGTTTAATAACAGAAAATTTATAAATGTAATTCACTACAAGACTGAATTTTTTAAATGATGAAAGTTTCAATCCCTTGATAAAAATTCAACATATATTATTAGCACACTTGTTAACTCAATAAAGTTATTTAAGCATAAATATTAAATCATCATCTTACATGGGAAAAATACTAGAAAATTCCCTTAAGTGAAGAAATACGGCAAATATATTCAGTATCATTTTGATTCAAGATTTTGCAGCCAGATGTGATGGCTCATGCTTGTAATTCCAGCATTTTGGGAGGCTGAGATGGGCAGATTAGTTGAAGTCATCAGGAGTTTGAGACCAGCCTGGCCAGCATGGTGAAACCTCCATCTCTACTAAAATACAAAAATTAGCCAGGCATGGTGGTGGGTGCTTGTAATCCCAGCTACTTGGGAGGCTGAGACAGGAGAGTTGCTTGAACCCAGGAGGCGGAGGTTGCAGTGAGTGGGGATCACATCACTGCACTCCAACCTGAGCTACAGAGCGAGACTCCATCTCGAAAACAAACAAACAAACAAACAAACAGACAAAACATATATATATATATATATATATATAAGATATTTCTATGATTCCTAGATAGTAAAATTAAAGAATATAATTTAGAGGTATAAAGATGGGGAAAAAAGAAATAAAATATTAATTATTTGTGGATCAGTTGATTTTATATATTAACAGTTCAATTTTTTTACCTGAAATAATAAAACAATTTAAGATGATGTTTGATGTAAGACTAATATTGAAAAGTTTGTACATGTTTTATATCAGCAAGAAGCAGAAAATGTTACTAAAGAAATTACACAATTTACGATAATATCAAATATTTATCAAATACCTCAACATTATTCTAACTGAAATGATACAAGGTAGCTACAGAAAAAATATATGTATTTTCATGTGTGTGTATATATATAACTTTATATAAGTTAGCTACAGAAAAAATATATGTATTTATATGTGTATATGTGTGTATATATGGCATATGTATAATATATACACACAAATATATATACACATATGTACATATATGTGCATATTTATACAAATATGTGTGTGTATATATACACACACACATAACTTTAATACTAAAGAAGACCTAGGTAAATAAAAGAAATATACATTTGTGTCTAGGAAGACTTGATACATATAAATTTAAATTCTCCCAAAATTGATACATATAGATTTAAATTTTCCCTAAATTTCTTTAGGTTAAAACTGAATTAACCTAAAGAAAATTCCTATTTATTTTAATACAATTTAAAAGACATATTGAATATGTATTTGAACCAATTATAGAGATTCATTTTCTGGAATGGCAGTGTGATCAGCTCTCTGCTAATCACAGAGAGTTTCCTCTCTGTAGTTAAAAAAAAAATGATTACTGAAAAATGAAAATTGTTTTAAAAAACAATTTAAAGTATTTGAAACTTGTCCTAGATGTATGCAACAAAAGGGAAACATTAATTCAAGAAAATCTACAAAAATCTCGGTAGAAGTCTGGTGCGTTTAAGCCAGGACCTGTTCCCAACTCCTTAACTCCAAGAAATGGAAATCAACTCCAGGCACCTACACCAGGCAGTTTCCTTCAAGGAGAGAGAGGTTCCTTCTCCTCTCTGTTCCTGGCCTAAAGCTATGATGTCACTGGGGAAGGACAGGCCTCCAGAGTCTCTTATCCGTCTCCAGGCCTGTCTTATGGAAGTAACATTCTGGGCAATCATGATAAATGGACTGGCTCTCCTGCCTCCAACCCACCTTCCACTCACAAGGCAAAGGCTCTGCTTCACATAGGACACTCCAGACATTCAGACCCGTATTCACTCCCATACCCACAGGAAGGGTCAAGCTGAAGACCAAGGGCAACCATCCCTTACTCTGAGCACCCACACGTACATAGCCCAGGAGATACACTGCGGCAGAAGGGGGCCACACTGCTCCACCTCAGGTCCACAGCAAAAGACAAAGCTTGGAGAAGTTTACACAAAGGATTTTCATAGCTGGCAATGAAGAGAAAATTGGTAATTCTCCCTGTAAGTTACAGCATGTGAAATAGTAGACCTGTAAGTTTAATACATACACTAGTAGAAAAAAACACAAAAAGAATCTTCCTGGATCCCACTTTTTCCTGAGGCACAGGAGGCTGAGTGCATGCACTAGACTATGCCTCTCAGGACCATGCACCATGGATAACAGGGCAAACTTGAATTCATTCTCCAATTTACACACAGATTAGTCAGAAAAATCCAGAATGCTTACTGGATTGACAGGCTTGCACACAACTTCTGTTAAACCACCAGCTGAGCCATGAGCTATCCTGAGCCAGGCATATCATCTGGCAAGCTAGATTTAACATAAAATCACACTGATTCCTGTTTTTTTTGTTTGTTTGTTTTTTGTTTTTTTTTTGAGACGGAGTTTCGCTCTTGTTACCCAGGCTGGAGTGCAGTGGCGCCATCTCGGCTCACCACAACCTCCGCCTCCTGGGTTCAGAGGTAGCTGGGATTACAGGCACACACCACCATGCCCAGCTAATTTTTTGTGTTTTTAGTAGAGACGGGGTTTCACCACGTTGACCAGGATGGTCTCGATCTCTTGACCTCGTGATCCACCCGCCTCGGCCTCCCAAAGTGCTGGAATTACAGGCGTGAGCCACCACGCCCGACCCACTAATTACTGTTTTTTTGGAAAACAGTGTGTGTGTGCAAACTACTACCGTGGAGAAAAGACCAGAGAGGGACCTCTGAGGTCACATTCTCTGGCTCAATGAAGGTTAAAACCGTAACCTTTCTGCACTGTGGAAGCCATCTCCAAGCTGCACATATATTCAATGTAAAAGGGTGAATATCAACCTAGCTAAGGGGACCTAATCATAAAACTTGACACACACATGACTTATGCTGATCCCGGAGCAATGTTTAAGATGCCAGAATACAAGATAAAATGAAGACAAACTTCTGAGCACAAACATCAGAGAATACAAACTTCAAGGAAGACATTCCACAGCCAAGTTACTAAACAGTCAAATGACCAAACAAAACAGTCCCAGTAATGAGGAAAAGTGAATCAGGAGATTTAACAAGGGAAAGTCAAGAGTTGAAGCAAGCCTCACAGACCATCAGCACCCAACCCAGGGCCCTAGTTAAATGGCTGAACTTTGTTTGCCTCAGACTGTGGAAGGATGCACGTGCCAGGCTGTTGTGGAAAACAATAGGCCACTCGGCTGGCAGTCACTGGAGGCTCACAACTGTGTGTGATGCCAATGGAGCCAGGCAACTCAGAAGCTTATGGGGAAATCAGAGAAAATACATTCAAAGTGAGGGCAGCTAAAAACCCCAGTCGTCCTGGTTTTGATGCAGGCTGTGCACCTGCCCCGTGTGTGTCATCTGGGGAGGGAGCAGAGGCAGATCTCCAGAATCTGTGATTCCCAAGTTCCTGCCTGAATGATGGGTAAACTCATGAACCCCTTGAAATAGGGGGTGGTCTCCAGGCCATGCCCAGATCCAGTGTTAAAGGCGGAAACCTCACTGATTCAGGGGACTTAAGACCAATCAGTGGCTGATCACTAAATGGTTGGAATCCAGGGGTGTAATTGGTGCACGGGCATCTGGGGCTGCGCTGGGTTCCTGCAGCCAAAACAAACAAGTAGCAGCAACTTTAAATTCAAAGATAAAATTTAAAAAGATGCGCCATGTAAATAGCAGCCAGGACAGAGCTGAAGTAGCTCTACCAGCGTTGCACTAAACAGGCTTTAGGACGAAACTGTGGCCGGAGGAGTGACCCTCCCACCACGTCTCCTCAGAGCTCCCTCACTCTCGACGTTTATCTCATGATGTTTTTCTGGTTTTATACATTCCCTTCTCAGTTTCCATTATTGGGCTGATTTTCTTCACCCTGTTCTGTCTGTCATCTCAGGGGAATACTTTTCGATTCCATTTATTCTGGAAATCCGTTTACAGTACATTTAAACACTCTCTCATGTTGGACTCTTGGAAAAAATTTATCCTATTTTATGTTACCAGAGTGCTTGTGATTCTTCTCTGAGTTATAGAACCAATGTTTGCAAAAACTTTGTTGAAATTTAAATAAATGAGGGTCACCTCTAAAACTATACAATAAGGCTTCAAAAATGAAATGCATTTGATAAACTCTTTTCAGCACCACTCTGGCAGTCAACTTGTTAGATATGGCAAACAGAGATGGAAATAAGATGATGCCGATACTGGCATTGTAATAAGGCCTGGGATGCAGCGGCCCCTGGGCAGTTCGATAAGCACTTTCTGCTGCAGGATCTGATGCCATGGGAGGGTTGGTCAAAGAGAAGAGACATATTAAGACACACAGTAAAATAAATGCCAGGATTGTACATCAGCTGATGTTTGTATGTTTCCTAAAAATCTCTTGTCTGATTTCTCCTAATCAAAGGGTCTTTTATATTTACATCCTTCTTTAGAAATAGCAAGGGATTAGACATGACTTCACTTATTATAGACAATAACCAAAGTCAAGTAAACAGCATCTGTTGCTCTCTGAAGGTCTCTGGTTCTACGAAGAGCATGTTATTTTTCAAGTTATATTAGCTCAGTGTAGTTTACTATTTTAAGTTCTTAAAACATTTATTTTAAAATATCATTACAATCAGAATTGTTAAAAAATGACTTTTTAAATAAAAGACATTAATTCTTTAAATGGTTTAAGAAACAAATACAGAAACATGGATTTTTACTGCTATTCTGAGAAGCTATGATGGGAAAAATATAGAGCATCATTCAAGTAAAACAGAAAGGTAATTTTCAGCCAATAATGAGAAGAGGGTTGGCATTCTTTTCTGTGCTGATGAAACAATCATGCAATTATGTTCCAAAGGCTGAAACAGTACGTGATTTTTAAAAGTTTTACTCTTTTAAAATTATTTTATATATAATAAATTACTTATATATTATCTATTAATAGGATCCAGATAAATATTATCTAGATTCATAATATTAAATTGTATTAATGTTATAATATAGAGTAACAATACCATCCATATTAATAACTAATTTATAATATCAAGTTTAGTATCATCTAAATATTACAGCTTAATATAATTCATTACAATTATTATATCTATTAAGACAGTATCAGATAATAGATGTTTTAAAGATGAATACTTGAGCAAAGATATTAATGATAGAATAAATAACCGAAATTGGTTATCTATATAAAATGGCAATTTCTAAATATACGGGGTCAAATCTATATAAAAGAATACCAGACATCCAGTTACAAATATTTTTAAAGATTGTTTCATTTCAAGTAGAGCATAAATATGTAAGTATATACTATATTACATCTATTAATAATGTTTATTTTTGAAGATACTTTACATGTTAATGAAAAAATTTTAATTCTGACAAAATTTTTTCTCCTTCCTAAAATTTTAAATTTATGCTTTTCTTGTTAAAACACATTTTATTTTTAAATTGCACTCACTTGTATATGCTCTTCACTTTTTTGTCCTTTTCATAGCTTAAATTTATGATAATTGCCTTCAGACACTTTATCAATTACACTCTGTTAGATCCCTCATAGCTGATACAATAGAACACTAATAGATTGGTTTGTGGACGATGGTTCATTCTCAAGCCTGTGTCCACATTATCTGCACTAAAACCAGGACTGATATGTGGCTGAGAACAGTTTGAGGAAGCCAGAATGTCACATAATTATGATAAATCACAAATTTAATTATGATTTTCACATAACTGTCAAAATCATAATTAAATATCCTATGTTTCCTTTACATAAAATTGAACATGTGTGTCCATCTCAGAGATACAAATATTTTTATTTCAGAGGTGGAAAATATATTATATTTGGCATTTCTCCTATAATTGTAAGTATGTCTACAATGTTATCTTTCCATCTCACTATTTTATCCTATATTTTTAATCTATGCTTCTATAACTCTATTAGTCATTTTTCTCCTTAAGAAACTATTGCAATTGTGGTATGAACTAGGAAACAATCCATTTCATATACAAAAAGCCATCTATTATGACTATGTGTTATTTTTTTCTACTTCTCCCTTCTCCTTCCTCTTCTTGTTCTCCTTCTCTTCCTTTTCCCTTCCTTCTTCTCTTCCTCTTATTTTTTATTATTTAAGTGGGTTTATGAATTTTATATTTCTGCCATAGTATTTGTGTTGCTACACAATCTATTTTGCCACAAAATTTTATGATAAAATAAAGGGCGGAAAGTAAAGATGAGATTGAGGCAATCACTCAAGTACATGCAACTTGATTAATAGAATAACCAAATGAACAAAACTTCTAGTTAAACTGGTGCCACAAGTTTTTAAAACACAATTTTAAATAATAATAAATAAACCTCAAGTAAAATATATTACTTTAAATCAAAGCAACTATCGCGATGAAAATGGATATTAGATATAAGTGAATTTACTAAGCTACAGAAATTAAATTTGCAGATAGAAAAACAATTTTTGGCCTGTAATCCCAGCACTTTGGGAAGCCAAGGTGGGGGGATCACCTAAAGTCAGGAGTTCAAGACCAGCCTGGGCAACATGGTGAAACCCCATCTCTACTAAAAATACGAAAGTTAGCTGGCAAGGTAGTGTGTGCCTGTAATCCCAGCTACTCGGGAGGCTGAGGCAGGAGAATCCCTTGAGCTTGGGAGGTGGAGGTTGCAGTGAGCTGAGATTGCGCCATTGCACTCCAGCCTGGACAAAAGAGTGAAATTCGGTGGGAAAAAAGAAAGAAAGGGAAAGGAAGGGGAAGGGAGGGGAGGGTAGGAGATGGAGGAGGGAGGGAGAGAAGGAGGGAGAGAGGGAGGTTGGGAGGTAGGAAGGAAGGAAGGAAGAAAGAGAAGAAAAAACAATTTTTGACTTTGCATGAACTGTGGAAGACCAAAGATGGCTTCGTCTCACTTCATGTCTTGGGTCTCTTAGCAAAGCTTTGGCATAACATCAGATTTAGCACTTGCAAATGACAGTATTTGGCAAAACTGAAGACTGGGTTTTATATACATTACTAAATTTTTCACAGCTTTCTACATTCAGCTGTAATCGTGTACTTGGAATTTGGCTGCTATTTGGTTCTACTTAACATGTTGGGAAAACATACATACTTAAATATGTTTTAAAATATGTGTCTAGAAAACATATGCATTTATCATAATATTTAATTTGGTATATTTTAAAATGACAAAGGCAATTTATACCTCAAAGTAAAAATAGAAATTGTGCTTTTCTAGCTTTTAGTTTACTTTCCATGAAGACTCATTTTCAATTGTGGAAAACCAAGATTCTCTTACAAGTAGGAACTTGATATAAACTTATTCAGAGTGTATATTAATCAAGTATGTAAGCTCACACTGTTCTTTGTGCTTGGAATAGACTGAAAGGAAGGAAGAGAAGATGGAGGGAGGGAACGAATGAAGGAGAAAGGGAAGAAAGGAAGGAAAGAAGTAGGGAGTGAAGGAAGAAAGTGAAGAAGGAGGGAGGGAAGAAAAGAAATATGGAAAAAGAAAACTTAAAAGTTATAGTGAAAACCCTTAATATGATATGTACTCTTCTAACAGAACTGTAAATGCGTTAGTTATAATGTACTTAAAAGTAAATGTAAGTACATTTATACAAATGTAAGAGTGTTAGCTACAGACACAATGTTGTACAGCATATCTCTAGTACATATCCATCTCGCATAAAAGAAACTTAGATATTTATAGCATGGAAATAAATTCTCACGACAACCTGAAGGATCTTAGAAGTGGATTTATCCCCAGAAAGAATCTCAGCCCTGCCCACACCTTTGTGAACCAATGTTAATGTGTTGGACTTTTGACAGAGAACAGAAGGTAATAAATGGGTGTCGTTTCAATCCACAGAATTAGTGACAATTTATTAAGGTACTAATAGACACCTAATACATAACATATGCAAAGCTAAAGCTATGATTGAAAATGCCTCATCAGTAACTTTGGCAGTCATTTTACTCTGCAATATTTGCATTAGAGATATTTGCTAAGGTCTGGAACTTCTAATATAGAAGAATTTGATTAATCCTGGTAAAGTGTGTGTCTTAGTTTTTAATACTTAAACTCTGGGGCTTTTTCTTGTTTAGAACCCTTTAGATCAGAGTGAGTGCCTGAATTATTGCTACCCAATTATATACTCTGTCTCAACTGATGACCTACAATACCCATAGACTGAATTAGAACGTACTAACCAATTATAAGGTCAGTTAGATTTTAAAACAATCTGTAATAACAAAGACATGAGGTAGCCAGTCTTAATGAGAGCAAGAAATTTTTAGAAGAGCGAGAATTGAAGCAAAGAAAAAAAAGGGATGAATGAGATACATATTAATCAGAACATATCGATACGAGAGAGAGAAAGACAGAAAGGCCATACTCATAAGTTTATGTGACTTAGACATCCTTTTATATATCTACCATTAAGTTTCTGGAGATTTCAATTCCTAAATATTGTATTTCACTTCTCTTAAGTGTCATCTGAACTACTGCCATCATCTCTCAACCATTTTTTCCTGGTTTTACTCTTGCTTTGCTCAAATCCTCCTCTCTATATGTGCTATGCATACTGTAATACGTATAAAATGTAAAATGAATCAGACAGCTCCACTGCTTCAAACACACCAATGCGTTTTCAATTAAACCTGAATAAAATGCAAAGTGCAACCACCTTCTCCTTTTCTCCTCACGTCCTGTGCTCCTACCATGCCAGCCTCTGTCTCTCTCTGAAGCAGACAATGCTCATTTTCCTCTCATGACCTTTCTCCTTGCTTTGCTCACCATTCAGAATATTATTACTCCAGATTGTCACATTACTATGTTTTAATATTCCTTTTCTCACCTAAAAGACTATCTCCTCAGAAAAGGTTTTCCTTTCAGTCTCTATAAACCTACTACCATGCCAATCCAAGTCCCAAGTTCTAGTCCTTTTGGGGTTTATACAACAAAATATCATAAAATGAGTGGCTAAGAAACAACAGAAATTTACACCTCATAGGGTTGGGGGCTGAAAGTCCAAAATCAAGGCGCCAGCAGACTCAAGAGTCTGGAGAGGTTTGCATCCTGGTTTTCAGATGGTGTCTTCTCTTTGTGTCCTCATATGGTGGACAGGAACTTCCCAGGGCAATAATTTCATTCTTGAGGGCTCCCCACTGGTGAGCTTATTACTCCCTAAAACCACCACTGCCTAATACCATTACCTTGAAAATTAGGATTTTAAAACAAGATTTGGAGGGACACAAACACATAGACCATGGTGGTCTGAGTCCCATTCTCCTATGTCATATTTGCCATAGCGCTTTGGGCTACAAAATCACTTGACATAATTAACTAGTTTATTATCTGTATCTTTGATCCCTAGACTATATGGAGCTATAATAATAGTGCCTTTTTTTAATTTAGCACTGATATTCCCAAGTACTGATATCTAATATATATAGGATAAAAATATGTAAATTAATAATCAAAGATCTCTGATTTAATTACATTTGTGAAAATTACAGTTTTTATAGCAGTGCTTATCTAAACCACATGGTTAATGAAATCTCTTAAAAAGATCCCATGTAGAACTATTTACAATCTCATACTTTCAAGAACAAAAAGGGAGTTAATAAATTATCCATTAGCACCTGATTTCTTGCATAACTTTTCAGTATCTTGGGATTCCAATGTGTCCAAAAGGGTCAGATGATATCAAGAATGCATGCAAGATGCAAACAAAGCTATTATTTCAAAACTTGGCTTTCTTTTATTATGTTACCCAGATGTCATAATGAACTGCAAGCAAATTCCACCAAGAGCTGACTTAGGCAAAATCTCCAGAAAAACATAAAGCTGCAATAATGAATAAAAAAGACCAGAGGATGCAAAACTCCCTGGGAATGTCAGGTAAATCTTTGACCTAAAAATATTCATTTCACAATTAGTAGAACAGGAATGAGAAATTAGTCATGAGTCAGGCTGATATCTTAGCTTCATATTTAATTTCTCAGGTTAGGTTCAACTATTGACAGAAGAATAGATCTGTTATTCCCATGAATAAAATATTGATATCTAAGGGACATCAAGACTATTGATTAGCATACAATAGAATAGGACAGTTATTAGTGATTATTTATAATATACACACGTAACATAATACATCATAGATATAAGTGCAGAGATGGAAAATTTTAGATACTTATAAAGAGATTTCATTTTCCCTGTATTAACTAACACTACAAATTAAATACCTTCAACTAGTATACATTTACATAATCTTTGTTTTGAAAAGCAGTACATATATCACAATTATTTTCAAACAAAAGGTTTAGAGAGAATTTTAAGTTATTCGCTATACAGTACAGACTCAAAAAATGTCATGTGAATTGTCCCTCAGAAGACGTTTTGTAGTATATGGATGGTGTCAGTGAAAGATACACATAGATGGAGTAACTACTGACTTGGAAAACAGGAGAAGGTATAGTTCTAAGAAATGCAATCCAGGTTTCTCATGCTATTCAGAAATAAGCATAACCCCCAAATGTAAAATTTGATAGAATGTTTTAATTTTATTTTTTGTCCCTATGTTCAGCCTGTTACTTTCTTTTCACTACATAATGTTTTCTCCAATATATCATTTGGAAGCCTAGAATCCACATGTAAGTTTTCTATTCTGCAACATATAGTTCAAGTCTTTATTACTTGCCAAATCATCTAGAAACAAAAAAATTCATAAATGACACCTTCATTCATAGAGTTGCTTAGGCCAAAATCCTCATAATGACTGTCGCCCTCACATGGATGTAATAGACTGTATTCACTACTTACAAATCATGTCCCAAACATTCCCAGTTCTGTTTCCTTTGCCACACTTCCAATGGAAACCACCATTCCCTCTTCACTTTGACCTTCTGGATTAAGCTTAAATGTCAACCTTTTCAAAAGGCTTTTCTGACCAAAATAATTATCATGACAGCCATAGCCACTTTTAAAATCATGTTATCCTGGTTTATTTATATTACAGGATTTTCTTTTTTTTTACTATTTATATTTCATTTTATTTATAACATTTATAACTATTTAAAACAATCACTTTACCATTGCTTTAAATGTTATTACCAGGCTTCCCAGCTAGAATGTAAGCTACAGAGGCCAGTAACCTGTCTTCTAGAAGAGTGATTGACATCGTATTAATGCTAATAGTTCTTGTTGACTAATTTATTGTCTAAGCATAAAAGAAAAGATTAAAAGAAATGTGTGAATATTACTTTATTATGTTGAAACTTTACTTATAATATTGTACTTCCTATAGATAAAATTATAAGATATATGGTGTGATTTTTTAAAAATTCCAACTTCCTTGTAGGTGTGACTTTGCCATGAATTGTCTGAGACTGAATTATTAACTTATCTTACCAAAAAAGTCTTTATAAATGTTTTTATGTCAGATTATTAGGAACTATGATTTTTCCTGTTATAAAGGCAATGCCCATAAATGATTTAAACATTGCCTGAATTATGTTCAAAAGTAACTGTCATTGCCTTACATAGGGGATTGTATCACTAAGGATCTTCACGAGAAAACAGAGCCTGGTTTTAGTATATCAAACGGAGGGAGATCTAATATAGAGTATTCTTGTAAAGGTATTAGACATGCTGGGAATGAAAAGAGAAGTAGTGTTCCTAGGGAGGAAAAGAGGAGGAGCAAGCTATGTGCCAGAAGTGGAGAAACTCCCACAAGTCATAAGCTGAGCCTGTGTTCCCTAGCGAGGGTTAAGGCATCTTCCCACTGGAGCCGGAAGAATCAACACAGTGTGAACAGTACCTGGTTCCCTGGACTGCAGGGGATGCTGGAACAAGGCTTTGCACTGTGAGTGCTGACATGTTGATGGAGGGATGCTCCAGAAGGCAGAAGCATCTCCTCTAACCTGTAGTCACCTGCTAATGCCTCCTATTGGAAGAAACTAGCCAGACAACAGCTGACAAAGATGACTACGAGACATATTTGCAAAGACTCATTCTTTTAGAAATGACAGGGTGCAAAAGGGCATATTTTGGACTTAAGCCAAATGAACACCACAGGGGAATTCAAACGTATTTGGGAAATGAAGCCATTTCTAGTAGTAGCAAATACAATATCCCTGTGAATCATATGTCTAAGTAAGTTCTCTTTTGAAAATTGGGTGAATATGTCTTCTCTATGTGAGGGTAAAGGGATCAGGTTTCACACTGGCCAACTGAGAGTTGGTATGGACTTCTCCAACATATCCAGATACTGTTGTAATAAATGACATCAAAAAAGGTTCATTTATTAGTGTTAAAGGAATCTATACACAAATAAATAAAAACATGAAGCATATGTGGAAAACATAGAACAGAGACTACAATTTTGTGAAAATTCTATAAAATAAAAGATGATTTTAGATTTTTATTATCTGGATTTTGCAGATTGAATAACCTACAATCTATTTTTCATGGTACTAAAGACTTAGAATCTCTAGTGAATATAAAACAAGCAGAATTTTATATTAACAGAATTCACAAGAAACAAAAATACAAAATCAACACACAAAAAAGAATAAAAATCAGAGCACTGGTGTAAATTGATAGAAGGAGGTTACCCTAGTGGCCTTGATTTTCAAGTGGTTTGTGTTTTCACAGCTTTCTAGGTGCAGAAAAGAAGGTTTTGGTTACTTAAAAGTGGAAAGTTGGAACTTAGATTCACGCAAAAGTCAAAAATCATCTGATGGCTATATCTTCAGTGAAAGGAAGTATTAAAACTTTCTGTTTACTGATACATGGAAATAAAAAAGACTGCATTTAAGATTAATACAAATATGACATATTCACTGAGAATTTGTAATGCAATCTTATACTCAAAATATTTTAAGGCTTAAATTTGCATTGCCTATATGTTCTAGAACGCACCAGAACATATAGGTAATTCACAAGATTGTGAAAATACAAACCACTTGAAACCATCCAGAATGGGAAAAGAATCCTCAATACTAATTGAGCACGTATCATAGCTACCGTACTACAGCTCTGGATGGCACATGCTCAGCTAGGCTGCTTCAGGTTGCTGTGGATGAAGCCGGGCTGAGAGAAACCCAAGACTCAAATTACCAGATACATGAAGAAACAACTTAACAAAAGAGGGAGAGTGAAGATACAAGACCTGTGGTAAAATAATTGAGTTACAAGCTATTCAGTGTAAGTTTTACATGATTTAAATTAAAAAGGAAATGCAAAAGAGAAGAAAAATGTCAAGTGATAAAAAAGGAATGATTCAAAAAATAATCAAATGAATTCTAGTGAGGACTAGTGGTTAAGGAATGAGTTCTGCAGTTAGAAAGAAGGATAATCTTTTCAATAAATGATACTGGGGAAAATGATATACATAGGCAAAAAATGTATTTCAAACCTTTTTGTATACCATGTATGTTATTTAAAATATATCACATATGAACTAGATTTATAAAACTTCTGCATAAAATAAGATTCCTTTTCTGGCCTCTGAATATATTTTTTTAAAAGATATGGACCTAAACAGAAAACAAATATGATCCATTAATAAATAGGTAGGAAAATATTTGCAGAGTATTTCATAAATGAATACAAACAGCCAACAAGCACTAGAAAAGATGCTCAATCTTAGTGATTAATAAATGTAAATAAAAACAATTCACTACCTCTACCCAGCTACTAGGATGGCTAAAATAAAAAGATTGACCATACAAGATTGGTGTAGATATGGAGAAAGAGGAAATCTCTTACTTTGATAGAATGTAAAATGATATAATCAATTTTTTTAAAAAAGCCTGATGGTAAGAAAGCTAAACATGCACTTACTGTGTGCATTTCACCATTTGGTAACTGTATAAGACAGATGAAAATATGTTTACCCAAAAACTTGTACACATATTCCCATAAAGATTTTATTTGCAATATTCAAACTTTGGTGAATGTAAGATGTAAAATGGAATACTCAGCAATCTGAAGGATGTGATGACTGGCACACAACAACACATATGCATTTTGAAAACATTATGTAAATCAAGAGAGTGAAACACTAAAGAATACTAAAATATCGTTCCATTTATATACACTTTTGAAAATACAAACATAGTATTATGCAAGATAGATTAATTGCTTCCAAAGGTCAAGGTCAGGGAAAAGGTCAGAACCTTGAGAGCCACGTGGGAGCTTTGGGGATGACAAAAATATTGAATATAATTTTGATGTTTTATGCCACGGAATATATTTGGAAAAAATATCTCATGAAACTGTCCAGAAAAATTTAGTTAAATGCTGTGTGAATTTTAGTATTATAAATTACACTTCAATCAATTTTATTATATATAGTTAATACTTAAATAAAGTTAATTTTAAAAATTAATTCCATTTTTATTGTCAACAGGATTTACATGTATAAATTGTTCAGAACCTTAGCTAACATTTCTAAGTACTTTTAAAAAAATATTTCAAGTTATTCTTTAATTTGGGATTGAGTTAACCAGTTTTGGAATAATTTTTTTAAAATAACATTAAACAAGTAAACATTACAACTTTGAAAATGATGCCTCTGCTCAATATTTCATTCTGAATATGGACTATATTGGTAGAGCAGAAACTGGATGATTTAGCCAAACTTGAGGTTTGCCCTGTCAATGCATAAAGTTCCTAAACAGATTCCTATTTAAAACAACAGAATAATTGGCCATTTGATCTATGTCTATCTCAGCTGCTCTTAGAGAAGTTCACCAATAGAAAATACCATGGGTCTCCATTTTCTAATGGCACAATCTCTATATTCAATGAGTCATATTTTTGTCTTAATATTTATAAATTGATATTTTTCTTTGCAGTGAAAGTTTAAAATGTATCTATCATATTAATAATAAAGATTAATGTTGTAATCTACCAACAGCTAAAAGATACCGTAGTCTGAGAATGGAAGGTAGGTCTAGGATAAATGTAGGCTTTTAAGGTCTTTAACTCCAGAATGGGAGGATACTTGGATTTAAGACTTATTTCAGTAAATGTCTTCAAGAATATTTCATTACCTAACTTTTAGGTTGAATTAAAGTAAATGGCATCTTTATACTCCACTACACCTTCTTCCCAATAAGCCATAAGCTTAAAATGGTTTATACCATAATAAGGAATAAAATTTATTTCACAATCTTGATCATTTCTTTCACCACATCAAGCAAGGAGCCTGTTTTAAAGTTCACAGCAGAAATTCTTCTGATAAAATATTCAGTGAGAACTGCAGATACTACATTTTTCTTTAGACTTGACTAAATTGTTAAACTCATGTCCTGGATACATTTTTCTAGAATTTTGTCTAATTTTGAGTAAAGCATTCCAACTGAAGGCTGAAAAAATACTAGAATTAATTAAATCTAAACTTTAGCAAAGTTATGCAATTTTATTTATAGTTCTTTTTGTTTCCTAAGATGAAATATATTAATTTTATGCATTTTGTTTAAATGACATTATTTTTACAACTATACATTTTATTAAAATATTGAAATTCTATTTTAGAAATTTGTCAAAATATGATAGTGTTAAGTAGATTTCTATATTAACAACTAGTAAAACTAGTTATTGGTAATACTATTAGGTTGCTACAAATGTAATCGCAGGTTGGCAAAACTATTAACTAGTTAGAATTTTTCTAATAATAATTATTTCAATAAGTACTAATTTCAAGCACTCTGTGAGCATAATTTTTACATAAGTTAACACTCTATAGCCTTATAACAACCTTATGACTTGGGAAATATTTTAGTCACTCTCATTTTACTAACAAGAAAACTGGTAGAGATGGTTAAATAATTGGCTTAAGATTGTTTATGTGTAACAACTGAGATTTGAATCAATAAATTTAACTATAAAAGCAAGTTCTTTGACAATATGTTTGCTGTGTTTCTGAAAAAAAAATCATGACTAGCACTTAATGGCCACGTGTCTATAAATTTAAGATGTTGTAAATGTCTTAAAGAATAATATTATGAAGCAATTGGAAACAATAATTTTTCAGAAGTCATTGCATTATAAAAACAGACATTCTAATAAATACACTGATTATTTTGAAACTCTGTAATGATTTATCTTCCATCATTAGTAAGATAATTATTTTTGGCAATGATTGTTAATTTGTTTTTAACAGTTAAAGAAGGCTATGCAGGCAACCATGTAGACCAATGTTGCTCAAGGTCAAAGAAATATGAATTCCTATTATTGATAAAACAAATAATGTTATTATCAAAAACTAATTTATTTTTAGTTTACATTGAAATAACATACAAGTAATTGTGTCAGTGGTGAGGTTAAGTACACATAGTTTTGTCTTTTAGTGAAAGGTAAAACAAATGATGCTGACAATTTTCCCAGAGAGACTATAAAGGTACATGAAAAACTACAACAAACATCATTATTAAAATCATTGCATAAATTACTCCACACCTGTTGACCTGTTAAAGTTTGTTTCTCATATTATTATTCTTTGTGATTGTCTAAATATTTATTATATTTTTCTAGCTTTATTGAGGTAAAATTGACAACTTGAAAGTGCATATACTTACAGTGTATATAATATTTTAATTTATATACATTGTGAAATGATTACCACAATAAATTTAATTAGCATATCCATCACCTCACACAGTTGTCTTTGTGTGTGTATCTGTGTGAACATTTAAGAGCTACTCTCCTAGCAAAATTCAAGTATACAATGCACTGCTAACTAAAGTCACCATTCTGTACATTGGATCCCCCAGAACTCACTCATCAAACTTAGTTCTGTTTAAACAAACTGTTACACAGTATAGGAGATCTATTGACCCATGCCACATATCTTTGAAAAAAAGTAAAACATGATTTAGAATATTGAGCTATGGACAGAAAATGTTGGGGCAGACATTGACTGAAAAAAAATGAGGAAATAGAAAAAAAGTCTTTGACAACTGGATTGGATAGTTTGGATTTAGAAAATAGGTAAGATTTTTTTTTCCTTTATTGTTCATTTGTTTTGTTTTTCTTTATTTTTAAGATTTCATACAAATTCATAGATAAAATGAGAGCAAAGTTAACAAGAGGAAGGTTGATTAAGAGTAATTATGAAGGGATGAAATGCCCTCTGACTCTGAAGACACTGATGTGTTAATCTGTGGAAGAAAGAAGAAAGAACATACGAAGCAAAACAGATTTTTGGACTGAGGAAATATGTGTATATGTTATCTTTTATTAAGAGTGGGAGAACCCTTTTGCAGGGAAATCAGAGGCTGCATATTGTCTTATTTTTAATTTTTTAAGTTTCTGATACTTCTTGAAATTAAAATGGTTTATAGAGTACAATTGTATGGAGGTATTGTGAGATGTTTAAACTTGCCTTAGCTACCCAAAGTGCTAGAATTACAGGTGTGAGCCACTGCAATGTGGCCAATACCTAACTTTTTTAAAACATGCCTAGGACATATAAGCAAAGTATGTTCAATGTTTTGAATATGACTCATTTCCAAAAACAGAATTCAATTTCCAAGCTTAACTGCATACTTTTTCTGTCATTATTGTATAACACGGTCAGTCTTCTAAATATATCATTCTTCATACCTAACTCTATTCATTCTAAAGCATAGTTCAAAGTTTATGGAGTCCTTCAACTACAAAGTTAAATTTTAAGTCAAGTTAAATTTAAATAGAGATTTATACTGTATCATTCATTGTATTTTGTGTTAACAAAGTTGTTCATAGCCCTGCAATTTATAACTGCTGGTAAAGATGGCAATGATAGATAGATAGATAGATAGATAGATAGATAGATAGATAGATAATATATCTAGGTTAGTGTAAAAAATCCAATTTTTATTGAAATGTTTGCTTGAATTCAGAAAATATTGAGTCATTGAAATTGTAAAGAATTGTAATCTTAAAAAAAAGTCTATAGAAAATATACAGACACCCATGTACTCACGTATATACACATTTGCAAACATCAAATTGAAGGTTAATATTGTCTTATAAACTATGATACGTTTTAATAAGAAGACCATGTGTTAGCTGGCAAAAGTGATTTTTTGAAGAGAAATAATTTATATGTATTTTAAAGGCCACATGTCTGAGGGCAGAAGAAAAACCATGTGAAAACACTTTTGCTTTGCATTGAGCACTTTGATACTCAAATGAATAGTTTATGAAAACAGGCTCAATTATTACAGGAGTGGCATTCTTGTAATCTAGGGAATACCTACTGCATGAATATTGCAGGACCAAATTCTGATGGTAAACATAGTAATTGTTGGAATATTTGTTCCAACAAATGGGTTTTAAGAATCAGTTTACATCCTCTAATTTCAAAAGACTTTTAAAAATGGGATAAAGAAATTTCTCTTACCAACACTTATAAGATGTACAGATGAGATGTAGTGTTTTGTTTACCAATAAGCATATTATCAAGCTAATGTAAACTTTTCAGCCTTTTTATTGTAAGAAGTAGTTACTGTGTTAAGTAAAGTAAGGTAGTGATTTCCAGCCTTAATCTTTTAAGTTAGAGTATGATCAATAGCTTAATAGAAATTTCTTTAACCCTTAGATCCTAAGTGAGAACTGCCATTCAACTAATCTAATCAATACAAAACATTAGGTCTATGGAGTCAGATCACTAATGTATTAGAAAACAGGAAATAGAATGAGAAGAAGGAACGCGCTCATAATTCAAAACCATTGTATCCGTAGGGATGGAAATTTTACAAATGAGTTACACTTTACCAGATAATGCTCAAGGTTAAATAAATGATATTCATATACTAAATTTTGTCTGGCAAATATGCCTGACATGTCATTCATACAATATAAAATTAATAATTTTTTCTGTAAAACGAATTTTTTTTTAAAGGGATGAAATTTCTAAGTAAACAAGACAAGTTTCAACACATATTTTAAACTGTGAGCTATTAGTTTTATGACACACAAAAGGTAATGGTGTACAACATTTGTGAGATTTTTCTAAAAAATTAAACAGTCAGATAAGTCAATGACATTTTCAAAAAATATGAGGCTTGGTCTATGCCATAGAAGTAAGTTCCATGAAACCTATATTCAAACATTTAAACTTATTTGAAATTACTTTATGATATTTTTATGTAGAAATGTTGAGCTCTCTTACAGTAACTCTCCTATTTTTCTCATGGCTTAAAAAAAAATAGAGCAGATTCAGTTTATTTGGGGAATATTTGTTGCTAGTGGAGAATACTATGCATTTTTAAATCTTGATAATTAGATAATTTTTATTAATGCATCTTTATATGCTTTAATTATAAGGTCTTCAGATGAAACAGTAAAATACAATGTGTTGCTGATACAGTACACTCAAAATTTGTTGGTTTCATATAACTTGATCACGACTAGAAGATATTAATCTATGTTAAACTAGCTAGTGGACTGTCTTCTAGCAGAGTGAAGTAATGTGAAGTAGCAGTCACCAATGCAATCGGCCGTTTACGGGAATTGGTCCTTGGTTCCTTCTCACTGCACACTCCTTGTGTTTTCTGGCAAATGTAGAGCATCCTCCTGTTCTAGATTCAGGCCACACTCAACAGAAATAATCTAGGTTTCAACTTTTCTTTAATCTTCAGTGGATTTTTGCTTAACTGTACTGAAAAATTTTCGAGACCAGTACAATTCAGTACCTAAGGTGATAGTTCAGTTTTCTGCTTACCTTAATGAAATGCTTCTGAGTAGAGATATCCATTTATTTCTAATACTATCCTCTTAGGTTCAGAGCATTGTAAATAAAAGTTATTAGTACAGTATCTACATGTTATGTGTGTATATCATATTTAGATTATGTATAGGATGATATAACTAGATATTATATATCATATATGAGCATGTTTTCTTTGTAGGTTACAGGAGGTCATGGATAGCACTGACTCTAGTATTTATCAGTTTCATGTAGTAAGAGATGTAAAATAATGTATTTATTTGTTTGTTTATTTTTGGTACATATTATTTCAGTACAGTTTTTAACATACAGTCTATATTTTAAGAATTTTAAAGACATAAAATAAAATTTTTATACACTACTTGCAAGTGGTAAAAATTAAATGAAATTTAATTTAATTAATGCTTACATTAATAAATAGAAATACAATAAAAAATGGTGCAAGTTTCTGCTTTCTAGTGTAATCTGACTTGAGATTTATGATTTCTTTTCTTTGCATCTGTCTTCTTATTTTTATACTGTTTTCTTATTCCACAATGATTCAATCCTCTTGCTATTTGTCATGAGTCCTTTCGGCACTGTTGCAGGAGTTTTGAAAGTCCGCACACCTTCTGCCATATTTAACAATACAACTTCTTCCTCTTTGGGGCCAATAATTCACACTACCATTTCTGTCTTCATAGAAGTACATTGGGGGACATATTCTGGAGTCCATTTCTCTTTCTTCAGTCTCGTGAAAAGTAGTATTTGTGTTATCTGTAACAGCATTGGTTGACTGTAGATTCTTTAAACATGTTAATTTTTTTCAGTGTAAACAGAAAAAATATAACAAGGCGATGATAATGAGGGTAATGACTATCTTTAAAAATGATCATAGAGAAAAGGCTGGGCTAGGCTGGAAGAGATGAGATGTAGGTTTAAGCCTGACTTTTCCAATTTTGCTGACCTCTTGGTTTAGTTTTCTAATTGATTGAAAGATAGATTAGATAAACTCTAATGTGATTTAGAGCTAAAATAAGTATCAGATTACTAAATTCCTAAAATTGTAGATTATTAAATGCTTTGGACGGCGCGGTGGCTCACGCCTCTAATCCCAGCACTTTGAGAGGCCAAGGTGGGCAGATTGCCTGAGCTCAGGAGTTCACAACCAGCCTGGGCAACACAGTGAAACCCCGTCTCTACTAAAATACAAAAACCAAGTAAACAAAAATTAGCCCGGGTGGCAGCGTGCACCTGTAGTCCCAGGTACTTGGGAGGCTGAGGCAGGAGAATCGCTTGAACCCGGGAGGTGGAGGTGGCAGTGAGCAGAGATCGGGCCACTGCACTCCAACCCAGGCAACAATGCCAGACTCCATCTCAAAAATAAAATAAAATAAAATAAAATAATAAAATGCTTCAAAAGGAAACAAACAAAACATAGCAAGGAAATAGTATACTCCTTTAGGGCATGCTCAACTTACGGGTCATTATTTTGAGAGTGTAACATTCCAACCCAGTTTCTGTCACTTGTTTATTTCTGCCTAGAGAAATGTTTCTCCCAAAGGTAGCGTTCAATTGTATCTTATTATAGTCAGTGATTTCCTCGCTCACCTCCAGACTGGTAATTACCATTGTTCTCTACACAGCATCCATATAAAGAAAATATTTCCTATCACTATTTCTGAATATACTGCTCTTTAACTGTCCCTTTGGGAAGGGAGAGATTGGTAAGGTTTTAGTTTTACTTTACTTATAAGAATAAACCTAAATCACAATCTGAAATAGCCTTCACTGGAAGATTTCTGATATTGAAGGATTTTAGGTATTTATGTATACTAGCATCAGAGCAAATAATTTAATTTGTATTTATCCATCACTATTTAATTTATAATTAAGATATTCTACTGAGTGTAAAGTATGAATATTTAAATTACAGAAATATCATATGGATAGGAATTATTTTACTTTAATCTTTGAACTGAATAAATATTAATTTTTACAGTTTTTCTGGTGAAATCCTATTTTCTATTAAAAGGTCAAAATAAATTTATTAATAACAGTTTTGTATTTGAGACTGGGTTTTAGAAAAGAGAATAATCTACATTCTTTGAATCTGAAACTTAAAGCCTAGAAGGAGAATCAAACTGGCAAGAATAGTTTTCATTACAAATTGATAACTACACTTAATAGAGATAAACAAGGGATGCAACAGGAACGTTATTAGAAATTAATTACAGATTTCAAAATATATAACAACTACTGTGGATCTTGTGGTCTGGGAATTAAACAGGTAGAAAAGAGTTTATTGAATTCAGATTAAAATGGGGTCATTTTCCATACCTATCCCAAACCTAGGAGTGGAAAAATACTGAACCAAGCAAACTCATGCCAAAAGGAAAGGATAGGAAAGGAGAAGAGAGTGCGGGAGAGGGGAGGAGAAGGGAGCAGAGGGAAGGGAAAAGTAAAGGAAAGAAGGATGGAAAGGGGAGGGAAGTAAAAAGGCAAGAAAAGGAGGAAAAAAGAGGAAAGAAAAAGAGATGAGAGGAAAGGAAAGGACAGGAAAGGGGAAAAGAGAAAGAAGAGAAAGAAAAAAGTGAAAGAAAGAGAAAGAAAAATGAAAGAAAGAAATAAAGAAAAGAAGGAAGAGAAAGAAAAAATGAAAGAAAGAAAAGAGAAAGAAAGAATTAAAAAGAGAGTCTGTAGTATGCTAATATCAAGAGGAATCCCTGAAAACCGGGGGAAAAGACAGCATTAGCTTGAAGAAGAAAACCACTACTCAACTATTTTGGAATTCTGGAGTTTATTGAAGATTTACAACTTCCAACGGAAAATTTGGACAAAAAATTGTAGTTAATTTCCATCATTTTCAGCTCTCAGCAAAGTTGCAGCTATCACCCCATGAGCACCAGACCCATGTCAGGATGCTGTCCACATGTTCCTGGAGCAACCTGAACACAGCTGTGAGAGACAGAGTGAAGGAAGAGGGCCCTGTCCTTCAAACAGCAGCGATCCATATCCTGATTGCAAATGCCTGCTTTTGATCACAGAGGTACAGACAATGAGACAGGGGCCATTTTTATTGCACCTCTTCTCTCTGCTGCAGACTTCCTCCTCCAGCTCCAGTGATGGGTAGCATATTTAAAAGGCTAGCACCTATTTTTCCCTCCCATCTTTTAAACTTTTTTTCCATTTTGAGAGCTAGACATTAAATACTAGAATGTATAAAATAAATTATATATATAGGGAAAACTAGAAAGATATCATAAATGCCCAGGGGAAGGTGGAGGCTTAGAAAAATCCTAGGAAAAACTTAATATGCACATTAGCTCTTTCATATTGGGTGGATATTTGACTTTGTTATTTATTTGATGATTAGTTATGGTTTAAGTACATATGTATGGATGTCAAATTGACAACACGTAGACTGTAATGATGAGTTTTATGTATCAACTTAGCTAGGCTATTGTATTAATTAGGGATCTCCACCAACAGAATCAATAGAACATGAATAGAGATGGAGTTGGATGGATGGATAGATAGATAGATAGATAGATAGATAGATAATTTATCAGGAGAGTTGTTTGCATTGTTATGGAGGCTACATGCAAGCTGGAGACCCTGGGGTGCTGGTACTGTGGCCTCAGTTAGCTAGAAGGTCTAAGAACCAGGGAAACCACTGATGAAAATCCTGGAGTCTAAAGGCCAGGAAGCCTGGAGCTGTTGTCTAAAGACAGAAGAGAAAGAATGTATGCCAGCTCTAGCTCTCTGGGCCCCTGCTCTATGGAATGGCACCTGCCCACAATAAGGGCAGGTGTTTCCCAACTGGTCCTGTCACTCACATGCTAATCTCTGGAAATGACCTCACAGACACACCCAAAAATAATGCTTTGCAATATTTCTAGGCACATTTTAATCCAGGTAAGTTGACATCTAAAATAAACGATCACCTCTCTAGTATCCAGCTATTCCATTAAACAGTAATCTAGTTGCTGTGAAGGTATTTTAGAGATTTGGTTAACATCTGTAATCAATTGACTTTAAGTAAACGAGATTATCCTTGACAATCTGGACAGGTCTCATCTAATCAACTGAAAGGCTTTAAGAACAAAAGTGGTTCCCCTAAGGATGAAAAAATTCTCTCAAGACTTCAGCACTAACTGTTACCCAGAAGTTTCCAGTTCACTGGCCTGCCCGGCAAATTATAGACTTGCCATAATTGTACCGCTAATCCTCGAGCTAAATTTCACGCACGCGCATGCACACACACACACAGAGAGAGAGAGAGAGAGAGAGAGAGAGAGAAAACTTTAAGTCTTCCTATCTCTTCATTCTAAGGCATTCTTTTGTGGTGTTTTGTTTCATTTTTAGATAGCATCTCACCCTGTCTTCCAGTCTGGAGTGCAGTGGCGCAATCTCAGCTTACTGCAACCGCCAGCAATCCCATTACTGGGTATATACCCAAAGAACTATAAATTGTTCTATTATAAAGACATATGCACACGTATGTTCACTGCGACACTGTTTACAATAGTAAAGACCTGGAACCAACCCAAACGTCCATCATAAATAGACTGGATAAAGAAAATGTGGGACATATACACCATGGCATACTATGCAGCCATAAAAAACGATGAGTTCATGTCCTTCATAGGGACATGGATGAATCTGGAAACCATCATTCTCAGCAAACTGACACAAGAATGGAAAATCAAACACCGCATGTCATCACTCATAGGCGGGTGTTGAACAAGTAGAGCACGTGGATACAGGGAGGGGAGCATCACACACTGTGGTCAGTAGGGGGGGCTAGGGGAGGGACAGTGGGGGGTGGGGAGGGTGGGGAGGAATAATGAGGGGAGAAATACCAGATATAGATGATGGGAGGATGAAGGCAGCAAACCACCTTGCCATGGATGTACCTATGCAACAATCTTGCATGATCTGCACATATACTCCAGAACCTAAAGTACAATTAAAAAAAAAAAAAGAGGACTGCTATGAGATTTTTATTGCGATTGGAGTGTAGGTCTGGGCTCAGACTCTTCTTTTAGGGGAAAGGGCTTGTATGCTTTAAATCTCTCATTGAAAACAAAGGAGAGAGCACAGGGGCATCTCACCAGCTTGCCCAGAAGTAAAGAACAAGAGGAAGGGCAGGGGCGGCTGGGGGCGGGGTGCTGAAATTTATCAAGATAGTTGAAAATTTGAGAAAAAATGAAATCAGACTTTTTATTACACCAAGATATTTAAAAGATTACCATTAAGAAAATCAGAAGACAAAAAGTAGTTATTATTTTATATATTCTTTCTTATCTTTTTTCTTGTTCTCTTCCTCATACAGCCATTAGTTTCAGTCATGGCTCTCTACTCTCTTGCAAATAAAAAATGATGTTCTGAACAATGAATCATTTTTTAGTTGCTTTGAGTTTCTTGCCAGCTTATAGGGAGATTTTCAGGTTTACTTAGTGCAGCCTTTCATCATAAGCCTTCAGGTGAGTGTGTGGAGGCTCAGATTGAAGAATGAATCTATGGGTGAATGACAGTTACTATAGCTGTTTCACTAAAGCTCATAAGCTTGGAAGGCATTATTTGCCACTATTTGGCAAGAGACTCAAAGCATTGTTTTTTATTTCGCTAAACCTAGTGCCCTATGGGTAATGTCTTAGTTGGATAAAAGGAAATGCTTTGAGCTATGCAACTGCAAAATAATTCATCAATCATCTTTTAATAGATATCCTATGGCAATTTAAAGTGCATGCATTTTGATAAATGCATTTTGAGAAAATGCAAAACATTTGCAACAGAAGGAAACTGCTTTCTTTTAACCTTTGCAAGAAGGCATCTCAGATTACATTAAAGTTTTCAGTTCTTTTATGCCTATTGAGAGTCACATTCATTAAATAAGTTGGTGGACATTTAGAGATGGGTTAAGGGAGACAGAATTGAAAGAATTATGTATAGCAAGGAATATCTAAATGGAATTTTATGAACAACTGCCTATCCCAAAAGGAAGGCAGAGAACGGATCGATACGGAGGCTTTACAGTGGTAATGCCTGCAAGGAGACTAACCATCTTATTATTTCCTTACACATTCTTAGAGGGCAGAGGTGGGTGTTTCATTTATTTATTTTCTTGTGTTTTTTTAAAAGATGGAGAGCAGAGGCATAATTGAACTGAATTTGCTCAGTTGTTCATGTTGTTTCTACAGCCTCATTTTATCTGGTATTTCAGCACGGGGAAGCAGCAACAGGACATTTTTGTTGGATGTGAGATGAGTCATTGTTTTATGTGCTGATCAGAGGGAAAAGCAGAAATTTGGGAGAAGCGGGACAAATTGTTGCCTTGGAGATATTTTCAAGTCCTAGGACATCAATTACTTTCTCTTTTTTTTAATTATTATTTCTGAAGGAGCACATGAACTGTGAACCTCATTTTTTCCAGTTTCAATGGAATTATTATAAATAACCTCGCTTCACCTTTTTCCATTTATTGAACTATTTTGTCAAGTATCCAAAAGTAAAAAAGAAAATTAGAAAATTAAACTTCTACAAATAGATATTTATAAAATATATTCACTCATTGTTCTCTGCTACTTTTACCACATGAAAATAGTGAACACCAACCTTAATAAGAACATAGAAAAATCAAAGCCTGTGATTTAGAAGATTCGACGAAGCTACACAGATTACCCATTCTTCATGCTTCTGCATGTCTTATGCTAGCAGCCACCCAGTGCCTGTAAACCTAAGAGGATAAGTTGAGCAAGCTGTTCTGTCTTTCCACGACTCCGTGTTCCCATCTTGGGTTTCAGCAGACACCCACTGCTATGCTTCTGAAGTCAACTCAATTACTAAAGGCTTAAGAGTCAAAGAGCTTGCTAGGAACCTAGGTAAAGATAGATACACTGGGTGTTAGAGAATGATTGGACATGATTTATTGAAAAGAAAAATAATAAAGATAAAAATCACTTGATTTTAGAATTTATTTTGATATACAATATTTCTTTTTACAAAGAACCTGAAAACATCATTATCTTAAGTTCTAGTAGAAAAATAATTTAATTGCCTATGTTTAAGCTATATACTTTTTTATTTTTACAAAGGTATGTTTCAGAGCTATTGTGTACATACAATATATTAATGTTTTGATGAAAACCAAGGAAAATTCTTATAATTAAAATGCAAGGAATAATTTTGGGTGATATTTTGAATGAAAACTTTTATGCTATAGGCTATATCCTTTTCTTTTATTGATGATATATTAAAATAATAGATTTTTGTATTGTGATGTTGGAAATAATTTTAGACTTCTGTAGGTTACTTTGCATTAAATGGATAGGCAGTATTTTATTCTAATAAAGGAGAAATAAAAACACAATTACTTCTCTTGCCTTATTAAATTTCAGAAATTAATTAATAACAATGGTGTTAGATACAACTGCTTATTGCCATCCAAACCCCATAGAAAGCAATATTTCTTTTCAGATTTGGAAAATAAGAGTACAATCTTTATTTTCTAATCCAGTCAAATATCTTCACTAAGTCTTTTCTTCTTTCCACTTCTAAAATGGTTTGTGATGATAACTTCAGAGATGAAGGCATGATTCTGTCTTCCAGCCTTCTCTTTGGGATAGGCGACTATTAATATAAGCCCTTAAATACTTGTTTCCATATGAAATGTGTGCGTGTGGGATATGTGTGTGTGTGTGTGTGTGTGTGTGTGTGTTTGTAGAGAGAGAGAGAGTCAGAGAGGCAGTGAGACAGAAAGACAGAGAGATTATGACATAGAAATATAAAAGGCAGAGGAAAATGAGATTAGCATCCCTTCTAATTAGAAAAGAAAAGTACTCAAAAACTCCACACTCATTTTTAATAATTGTATCAAACAGTCAAAGATATAGAGTTGATATATTTCTAGTAAATTTTGGTTGTTAGGAAATCAGGCCAAAATTGCTCTGTAGACTTGTAGCAACTCTTCTCCAAAATGAGTTAAATTGAAGCATTAATTAAATGCACGTAGTTAAAGTCACAGTTCAAGAAAAGTAAAGAAATACTCTATTTTTTCTGCATGTACAAACAAAAAAATCAGATGTAAAGATGAAACTCACAAATAACTTGTCTTGTATTCCTAAGAGAACAATTAAATGGTCAGATGTGTACTAATAGGTTAAAACTCACAGGGATTGAACATGAGAGTTGTGGAAAGAAGATTGTGCACAGAACATTAATAGAAACTTGGGGGGAAAAGAAAAAAATAGAATCAACAGGAGTTCAAATAGTTATGGAATGTTGAGTGCATTTATTGAACATTAGAAATGTTCTCATTTTGGGTTGTATGATAAACACCACCATTCTAATGTTCACAGCTAGTTCCATTTTGTCACATTTTCTCTGATTTCCCTTTCTTTGTAAAATTTTCTCTTTTAGGACGTGGAAATATGAATCACATTAAAGGTAAGTCTAAATTTTATCTATTTTTATTTTCTGTAAGTGTGTGCTCTCTGAAAATTTGTATATGTAAGCATTTACTTTTTGCATTTATTCTTTTGATTTAATGTTTACATTTGAGTTCTATTAACTATCTTTAAAAATGTATTAATCATGGTACTATTAAGAGACACAACTAATAGGATATAGATGTGTACATAGACAGATAAAAGATTTCTTATGGGAATTGACTTAATGATTACTGAGAGAGAGAAATCTCACTATACGCTGTCTGCAAGCTTTAGAACTGGGAAAGCTGGTGGTTTAATTCACTCCAGGTTTGAAGTCCTGAGAAACAGAGGAGTTGATGGTATGACTTCAGTCTAAAAATGAAGATCTGAAAAGGGTTGGAGGCAGGGAGCACGTAGGGGTTCCTGGTGTAAGTCCCAGAATCTGAAGGCCCAAGAATGAGAAACCTCCATTTCTGAGGGCAGGAGAACATGGATGCCCCAGCTCAGGAATTGAGAGCAAATTCACCTTCAGTCCACCTTTGGCTTTATTTGGACCCTCAAGGATTGAATGATGCATGCCCACGTTGCTGAGGGTGTATCTTCTTTCCTCAGGCATTGATTCTAACAGACATACCCAGAAGCAATGTTTTTTTAGCTACCTGGACATTCTTTAGCCAAGTCAAGTCAACAGGTAAAATTAACTATAATTAAGGCTAATGCTAATGTTATTTGCATAATATTTGCATATATGGGAGGAGTAAAGACAAAGACAATACCCTTTCTTTGATTAGAATATTCTATATTGTGAAAAAGAAAACATCTGAAACAAATTTACAACAAAAAAAAACAACCCTATCAAAAAGTTGGCCAAGTATATGAACAGGCACTTTTCTAAAGAAGACATTTATGTGACCAACAAACATATAAAAAAGTGCTCATCATCACTGGTCATTAGAGAAATGCAAATCAAAATCAAATTGAGATACCATCTCATACTAGTTAGAATGGTGATCATTAAAAAATCAGGAGACAACAGATGCTGGAAAGGATGTTGAGAAATAAGAATGCTTTTACACTGTTGGGAGTATAAATTAGTTCAACCATTGTGGAAGACAGTGTGGCAATTCCTCAAGGATCTAGAAATAGAAATACCATTTGACCCAGCAATCCCATTACTGGGTATATACCCAAAGGATTATACATTGTTCTATTATAAAGACATATGCACACATATGTTCATTGTGGCATTGTTTACAATAGCAAAGACCTGGAACCAACCAACCCAAATGCCCATCAAGGATAGACTGGATAAAGAAAATGGGGCACATATACACCATAGAATACTATGCAGCCATAAAAAAAGATGAGTTCATGTCCTTTGCAGGGACATGGATGAATCTGGAAACCATCATTCTCAGCAAACTGACCCAAGAACAGAAAACCAAACATGGCATGTTCTTACTCATAAGTGGGTGTCGAACAGTGAGAACACAAGGACACAGGGAGGGGAACATCACACACTGGGGTCTGTTGGGGGGTGGGGGGCTAGAGGAGGGATAGCAGGGGGTGGGGAGGTTGGGAAGAGATAACGTTAGGAGAAATACCTAATGTAGGTGATGGGGGCATGGAGGCAGCAAACCACCATGGCATGTGTATACCTATGTAACAATCCTGCAAGAGCTGCACATGTACCCCAGAACTTAAAGTATAGTAACAAAAAAATTTATATTAACTTTGAGCTATTAATATAAAAATCACTTCAAGAATTAAAACTGAAACATCTAATTTGAATACATAATTGTTATTCCTTAAGAAAGTAGTGGAAGTCCATTTACTTATATTGCAAGTTCTTTTTTACTAGTTTAACAAATATGTTAGAAAAACAGCTTGTGATATTTGCCAAATATCTGCTAAGTAAAGGGAGTTCCAATTAAAATTTAAAGATTCCTGATAGATAGTTTAGATAAAGATAATACATTTTAATGGAAAACTCTTATATTGGTCAAGTAAACTCTGATGCTTCTTGTGCAATCATTTTCAGTAGATTACCATCTACTCTCCTACACACCGGATACTGTTCTTTTTAACAGTAAGATATTTGTACCATATTCTCAATACATCTGTGACATGCTCACTGAACTTCCACAAAGTTATGTTCTATATATCATATGAAACCATTTTTATGGTATACTTTCTTGACTGTTAAGAGTCTTTATTTAAAGCCTAATTAGATGTGAATTATGCTTATTTACTAAAAGAGAACAGCAATTAAATATTTTTAAAATGTATCAACATAATGCTAATAGTCTAATGAGTCTACTAAACAGATAGATACAAATGCTGCAAATCTACCTTTAAACGTTCTCCAACTTGCTATGTATTGTATTTCTCTGAATATCAAATCCTGGATTTAAATATATGCCCAAGACACTGGTCAAAATATATGTCCTTGTTACTAACATTATAATTTTAATGTTCAGAACCTAATCAATTTGTATGTTCCTTGACATATGAAATTAAGTGTTTGATCTCTGCTAAACGATAAACTATAAGAGAGGTATGTCAAATCACACATAATTTTAAAGGCTTTGAAGCAAGCTTCCCAGCTTGTACAAGTACTCAAAATGTTTCAAGAGTAAATCCTCCCATATCTTCAATGCTTATCATCCACTTACTCAACAGTGTTGTTTAAGAGTCCGCTGTGGTCAAAGTGTTCTGCCTGAGGGAATGAAAGGATGAAAAATTCTAAGGCTGCTCCCCCAGTGAAAGCAATCTACGTGAGATGACAGAAGAATGTACAAAAGCAATTATAAAGTAGATTACCGTATGTGACACAAAGGAGGTAGAAAGTGATAAGAGAATTCAGAGTCATGAACGGTCACCTCGATCTTGGGCATTCTTGGAGAATGCCGTATTTGAGGCTGTGTTACAGTTTGTTTAGAGTATTGATCACCTGTGTTGTGCAGGCATGGTGTCCTAAACTATGAGGTCTCAGCAGGGACAGCAAGGCCTCTTTCTATTCCACCTATGCCTTGCTTCTCTTTAACTTTCTTTTTTGTCAGTGTGAATATGCCTATAACTTCATGCTCTATTTGCATATCCACTTGCTTATTATTTTCCTCATTTACTTGCAAAGTTTGCATCAATACTATGTCTGGATTTTTTGCATGCAAAATATCTAATGATGTGAGTTTGATATTATTGATAACAAAGTTGCCTAAGCACTAATTTAAAAATACACTTTGCCACATATCTGTGTTTAACTACTTGGTTCAAAGGTCACCTACCTGTGAGTTTGATATTTAATCTATTATGCTGTAGTTTGTTTTAAGATAAACTTGGCTCCCAAAATATAGAATTCAAGATATATATTATACATATTATATTTCTGTATGTGTATGATATTAATGTTAAGAATATTTATATATTTCACCTTAGAAATGGAAGGAACATAATCACAAAAATTAGAAATGTCAAGCCACTCATAATCTCCCTCTGGTTTCATTTACTCTAGAAAATATCTATTTAGTCATGTCACTATCAAAAAACATTCACAGTAGGACAAATCTTCTTTGGCTCTTATCTGCAAATAGATTGTAATGGAACATCCAATTTTTCCATGTGTTTGGGGAGTTAGATATGTTACATAAGATAGCTTACCTTTCCTCTTCAGGGATACATAATCTCTGGCATTCAGAATAATGGCAAACTCCTGGGGACAGGAGGATATATCAAGGCCTTCACTACTCCTTCACAGTCTTCTGCAGCTGGGTCACTGACATGGGCAGACTTAGAGGGTTTAGGGTTTTGTAATGTATTTAAAGAACTATTTACTGAAGGCTACTGTAATCTCCATTCCCATCAAGTCCCCAGGAGTCTGCTATCAGTCTTGCCTGCTACCACAGGTAACAACAGACTATAAAGCATCCCAGAGGCCAGTGCCCTTTTTTTTTAATAAAGTTATAGAAATTCTCCACTACTTCTTGGTACAAAATAATTTCCTATGAGCAGTGTTCTGTGAGATCCTTTCATGAATACAACATGCATTAATACAATGTTATGAATGGGCAGCATTTGTAATACTGTTACAATATTTACAGGTGTTAGGAGCATTATAATAATGCTGCAGACATATGCTTAGACATTTTTTCCCATGAAATGGCACCACAGCTAAGAAAATATTTTAATCATTTCAGTATTCTATTTATGACCATAAAATTTGCCTATTTGTTAAGAACTTAATGACAGAAAATGTGTTAACTTCTTCAACATATGTTATCTGAAGTAAACCAAAAACACATCATTTAATTTATGTAAAAATATTTGGTTTATTTTATAAAGTAGACAATAGAAATTTAATGATAAAATGTTGTTGTCTAGCTCAGTAATGGTAAGTCACAGTACTGAAATACAAACTCACTTCTAGGCACCAGAAAATACTATCCACCAATTTAATCAAGTATCCATAATTAAATTTTTCTAGACAACATAAATCTTAAATATTTCTTATGAATAAACAAGTATGTTATAATTAGATTTTCATAGAGTTTAATAACATGCAATGTTCAGTGTTCATATATGTGTGTATATATATATATACACACACATTTATCTCCATGTGTGTCGTCAGAAAGTGATTTGATAGTTTTGTGAATATTGCATCATAGCTCAGCAGACAATAACAGAGAAAAACCAAGACTTACCAGGAAATGACAATTACATTATTACACATTATAATCACTCATTTGTTTACAGTTGAGATGTTTGAAGACAGGTGGTGTATTTTTATCTTTTTATCTCCAGTGTTCATCACAGTAATGGTAAATATCTAGAATGTACTAATGTTCAAGACTAAATAAATGAGCAAGTTTCAAAAATAGTCTAAAAATATATAATCAACGACTTTTGATTAACTAATCAGCTCATCAGATATCCTAAAATGTTCACTGTCAATGTAATCGCAATCTTATAAGTGAGAATGAAAATTGCTATAAATTTTATTAAGGTAATTTAGTGGTCATATCAATGTAAATACACTTTTTTCTCAGAAGCTCTATTTCTTACAATCTATTTTTAAAAATGTTTGCATATGCACATAAGAAATATGTAGGTAGGAATTAGAAACTATGCAAGTAAAAGCAAGAAACAGAAAATACGAGGTTTCAAAGATAGCGTTGACTATTGAATCTGCCTTCCAGCATTTTACTGCATCTCATTATGTAATCTAAATTCTCAGACATGTGAACAAAATAAAGACCTCTTACTAATTGCAAGTCAACTGAGTTGCTGTTTTTGGTCTTTATTTAAAATAAAATGTTATTTGATCATGCTATATTAGAAATATTGCTTGTTCTATTTAAGTGCTGTTCTACTTTCTACTTCCATAAATAAGTCAACTATAACATACCTAATGCTACATGTTCTTTTCTCTTTCTCGCTCTGTCTTTTACACACACAAACACACAACACACAAAGTTGCTGTATTCTCATACTGGTGTAAAAAACTACATGAGACAATTAAAAAAAAAAAAACAAGAAGACACTGTCATTATAACTGCTCTCACACCTAGCTACAGATGAACACATATTCTTAATATAGGTGTAAAAGCTTTGTCTGAAATACGTTATTTTCTTTCATACACATAGTCCAACTTTAATCAGCAAATGAGCACTGTCAGAAGCAGGGCACAGGCCGGGCGCGGTGGCTGACGCCTGTAATCCCAGCACTTTGGGAGGCCGAGGTGGGTGGATCACGAGGTCAAGAGATCGAGACCATCCTGGCCAACATAGTGAAACCCCGTCTCTACTAAAAAAAAAATACAAAAAATTAGCTGGGCATGGTAGCGCGTGCCTGTAATCCTAGCTACTCAGAAGGCTGAGACAGGAGAATTGCCTGAACCCTGGAGGCGGAGGTTGCGGTGAGCCGAGATCGCGCCATTGCACTCCAGCCTGGGTAACAAGAGCGAAACTCCGTCTCAAAAAAAAAAAAAAAAAAAGAAGCAGAGCACAAATTATTTACTCCTGTTACTCCTGTTAGCTCCCCATGTTTTAATTTATCTGATTCCATTTTGCTCTTCAGTAATACCCAATCAATTTGCTGTAGTTTACATGACTTATATCATCCATTTCAATCCATTCCCTAGTCTACCACCTGTTAACTAGGGATCATAGGCCACAGTTTTATTTTGTTGGTGAGGGAAGGAGGTCAGACAGAGAGACACAGAGCAAAGCTAAATGGACAGTTTATCAGTCCCCTTATTCTGTTAAAATACAATGTCTATCTTGAGATTTTAACAGAATAACATTGTATTTTAACAGAATAAGGGGACTGATAAACTGGGACCTCCATTATATACCTTACTAAAGTATTTAGAGAAAGTTTTCTCAACCTCTGCACTATTAACTTTTGGAGTCTCACAATTGTTTGTATTAGATGTTTAGCATTGTTTGTATTAGATGTTTAGCATCATCCCTGGCTGCCACCCGCTGACTGCAATACTCCAACTGTGACAACCAAAAATGTCTCCAGAGGCTGGGCACATTAGCTAATGCTTGTAATACCGGCACTTTGGGAGGTGGAGGTGGGTGGATCACTTGATGTCAGGAGTTCCAGACCAGCCTGGCCAACATCGTGAAACCCTTTCTCTACTAAAAATACAAAAAAATTTAGCCAGGTGTGGTGGTGCATGCCTGTAATCCTAGCTAATCGGAAGGCTGAAGCAGGAGAATCCCTTAAACCTGGGAGGCAGAGGTTGCAGTGAGCCCAGATAAGGCCACTGCACTCCAGCCTGGAAGACAAAGCAAGACTTCATCTCAAAAAAAAAAAATTTTTAAGTCTCCAGACATTGCTAAATGTTCCCTGGGTGTAAAATTGTGGCCAGCTGAGAGCCACTCATTTTTAGAGATTGTTTAATTATACATGAGACTACTTGGCATTTGATATATGGGGTTAAAAATATATTTGGCATATGATTTTCTTAAACTATTAAGATCTTAGCTCTGAATATGGTACCTTCCACAGGAATGTGGTTCATATTAATGTTTCTAATCAAAATTGTCATATTAAATTTTCTGGCAAAGAGTAAAAACAATGTAACACAGAGAAACACTAGCTTTGCTTTCTATTGTTTTATTTATTTTTATCTTTTTAGTTTCATTACTATTTTAAAATTACAAAATCAAGCAATGATTTCTGTTAATGGAAAATAATAAATAGATTTCATCTTTCAGATTTGAAGTAGTTAAATTATTTATCTAATTTATTTATCAATAATTTATATACTCTGATTTTGCATGCTATCCTGCATCTGCTATGAAATTGCAAATTTAAAATATATACCTCATTTTTACAAGGTGTTTTTTAATTTGGCTAGACAATTTAATTGGAAATGGAGACACTAAGACATAAATTATGAAAATGTTATTAAGGTGAAGAACCAGTTAGTTATTTAAATGAATAAATATAGCTCATTTGGCATCAGTTATACTGCTTCATTTGTGACATCAGACAGGCCTGTTTAGAATTTCATATTCCAAACAGAGAAGAATACAAGAGTTCTAATTCAAGGCATCAGTCACTGAAAATGAACATAACCTAATGTCAGTGCTGAATCAGGCCATCAATTTATTGCTTTGTAAAAGCAATCAGCAAGCTATCAAGCAATAAAGTGTATGAGATAAGTGCTTCTTTTGAGACAGCACTACCATTGACAATGATATACTGATGGGGAATAGCAACTATTTTCCAGCCCGTTATGCCTATTACTTGTTAAAAGCTCTGTACTGTGCAACAGATGTGAAATATGTTTCTTATTATTATGGACCAATCTAGTTTGTTTAATAGCTTTGTATGCCACTTAGACTTGCTGTCTTATTTAATGAGGTTATATTTGAACTCTTTTGCCTTCTGCGTCTTTATGTAGAGAAGTGCAGCTGTGAACTGCTTTTCACTCAATTTCCCAAAGACAGAGAGGTAACTCACCAGCATATTTTACAATGTCTTATTACTGAAAGTCCAGGTTATCTGGGGCAAATTGTGATGCTATTAAAATAGTGCCACTTCTGACTAGAAGACCACATACTTTACATTATGTTAACAAGATGTGATTGGTTGTTCGCAGATACCTAAGAGGTGATTGGTGCTTTTCTGCAGGTCTGTTTGCTTGTCACAAAAGGGAAGATACAGAAGAAATATAGTGGAAAAGCATGTAGTCTATTCACCTCCTCTCTACATATATAAGATGGATTTGATTTGACGATACAATGAACACACTAACCCTTATCTGTGATTTTCAGAATGTCTACGACTAACAATCTTTTCATACCTTTTTTTTTGAAGAGAAACAGAAACCTTAGGCTGGCACCAGTAGAACATTAAAAAAAAAAAAAAGATTTCTATTTTCTAATAGAAACAAGCATCTTTTTAAAAAGCCAGTATTCCTTTCTTTCTAAGGATACATAATTCATAATACTGAAAGCTGATGGATTCAGTACAATTAATTTTAACTACCTTAAATCAATATAATTAGTGATTTGCACAAATATATTGTACATTGCACATTTAAATTTAACTGTTAAGGATTTCTTTAAAGTCCATAGAATAATCCTTTAAAGGCTAACACTTCTTACTTGCAAAGCAAAACTTAGCCTGATGTTCTTAAGGGTTTTATAAGAGTTATTTATTAGCAGAGCAATCCCAAGTATGCATACAATATGTTTTCACTTAACACATTTCAGGTTAGTCATTAATAGTAACAACTATAGTCATAATTGCTATTAGTGTAAGTATCGCTAATATTATTATTTTGATATATTTCTCAGCTTTTTCAAAACTTTAGAAAGGTAAAAATTTTGTAATTCCGAGGACAACAAATAGATTCTATAGCAGGTTGTATAATAGCATAGTAGAAGAAATATACTTTATAAAAACTTGGTTAAGGAAAGCTACTGCAGTTAAATGAATGGCATACACAGATAGATACTGATTACATTTTAATCCATAGGGCAAGACAGAGGATACATTATTGACCTCTTACAGCAGAACATCTTATTTATGACCAATATTTTTGAAACAAATAAGCAAAGATCTGGTATATCTAGTCAAAATTATCTAGATTATAATGATTTAATAGACAACTTTAAAATCTCAGTGTTTTAAAACAGACCTGCATGCCATTAAAATGTCAACATAAATGCAGAAAACTGAATAAATATAATATAAATTCTTAATAAAAACTCAGCAAATTAGGATTAGAAGCATTTTCCTCAATTGATGAAGGATATTTTCAAAATTTCTGCAGATGTATTATGCCAAGGACTGGGTGCTTTTCACCTAAGATTAAAAAATTATGGATGCCCACACTTACCATCTCTTTTGAATACTGTCTTAACAGACAATAAGCACAAAAATAATAATGTTAAAAATATCTAGATTAAGAAAAAGAAAGTTTTTTCCACTATCTATCTATATTAAAAAATGTGATGGCCTCTATAATAAGGCTACTATAACTAAGAAAATCTAGCAAGATTGTTGTCAATACGTGACAACGACTGTATTTCTGTATATTAGCAGCACGCAACCAACAACTGAAATACAAAATGACTATGCAGCAGCATATTAAAAATGTGAATATAAAGATACATCTCACTAATTATTTGGGAACCTATATGATTGTTTAGAGAAGTTAAAGAGCAACTAATAAGTGGACTGATATACCTATTTATAGTTCAAAAAATTCACTATCAAAGAGATTTCAGTTCTTCCCAAAGTGATCTATAGTTTTAATGCAATAAAAAATCCAGCAGCCTCTCTTAAAAAAAAAAAAAAAAGATATATTGATTATCTGTTTCTAAAATCTAAATGGAAATACAGAAACCTAAATTAATTAAAAGAAGTTTGAAAAACAAGGAAATAGTTAGAGACGGCACTACTTAATTTCAATACTTATAATTCTACAAGAATCAAGACAGTAAGATGTGGGTGTTGAAACAGATGAATAGATCAAAGAAACAGAAAAAAGAGTTCAGAAATAGACTACCACAGGGAAGGGGGCAAGATGGTGAATTAGAGCCAGCTCATGTGTGCCGTGTCACCGTGAGGAAATAGAGTGGCAAGTAAACACTGACTCTGCAAGCCTGTCACCTAGAAATGATGTCAGCCTCCATCAAAGGAGTGAGGAGACACAGAAAACAGCCCATCTGGGCTGGGCATGGAGCCAGAGGAAGCTTCTCAGCTGAGAAGGGGTGAGTGAGTCAGAGGCCCTAGGGAACCCACACTTCCTAAGGGGATCTGTGCAATCCTGAAATAAGAGAATTTACTTGAAGCCCACAGGCCTCTAGACTGATACCAAAAGTCACCTGGAGTTATAACAGAAGCAACATTCAAGTTCACAGAGCCCCTACAGGCCATGGACCCCAGAGCAACCTGGTGCCAACTACCATAACTCCCCACAGAGGCTGCAGATGTGGTGCCTGGATTGGTAAGATTGCTCTACACTGCTACACCAGACAAAGCTCAGAGCCGGCTTCCAGCACAGCAGCCCTGCTTCAGCCTGAATTCAACCAGTGGACACAGCTCTGTGTTCCTTCAGGAAGCACTCAGACAGTGGAGCTGGTGATTCTACCCCCCTCCCACTGTTTGTAGCCAGTCAGGCAATGCCTGCTGGGTTATCCAGGATAATACCCCATTTCTTCCTGAACTCAGTGGGCAGGCATAGCCCCGAACCCCTGGGAGATACCCAGTTTGCAGATTGGTTAATTATACCCATTGCTGCTGCTCTTAGGTAGTCAGGATTCACCAGCTTGAGCAGTACCCACGCAGTGGGGGAAGCCCTCACTCTCAGAGCACTAAGGGGGTGAGACCCGTGGCTTCAAGGACCTGCGGGGGAAGTGTGGCCTGTCTCCATAAGCAGGGCTGGTATGGGAAGGGTACAGGGTATGGCCTGTCTGCCAACTGATATGGAAGGGAAGTGCTGGGTCAGGAAGGGCGGGTGGGTCTCTTTAAATAATACAAAAGTGGGAAGGGGTGGTCCCTGGCTAGAGCTCCACCCCCAGGCCTGTGCCCATGGACTTATATGAGGACAGGCATTTTTGTTTTCCTGCCCAAATGTTTCATTTCCCGAGACCACCCTACCCTGCCATACCCCCATCCTGTGCCTGTAAAAACTCCAAGACCCTAGCAGGTACACACACCAGCTGCTGGACGCCCAGAGGAGCACGTCAGTGGAGAAGCAAGTGGGTGGCTGGACGATGAGAGGGAAAGGCACCTTTTACTGGCAGGCCACCCACCAGCAGAATGATGCAGAATTAGGTTGGGGCAGCTGGAGAAGAGCCCGGGTCGCCCATGGCCTGACTCCAGGGGAAAGTCACCTTCCTTCTGGCACTCCCATCTGCTGAGAGCTACTTCCACTGGATACAACCTTGCACTCATTCTCCAAGCCTATGTGTGATCTGATTCTTCTGGCACACCAAGGCAAGAACACCAGGATACAGAAAGCCCTTTGTGCTTGCAATAAGGCAGAGCTTTAATTGAGCTAACACACACCACCTACAGACAGCTAAACTGAAAGAGCACCCTATAACACATGCCCACTGGCGCTTCAGCTGTCAACATTAACCCCTAGACACTGCCATGAGGTCGGAGCCCCACAGCCTGCCTCTCTGTATGCTCCCCTAGAGGTCTGAGCAGTGGGGCACTGAATGAGTGAGCCACACTCCTATCGCATGCCCTTTGAGGGGGACAAGGGAACCTTTCTTATTTCACAACCACAACCCTCCCTAAGAAAGCCCCACAGCCCAGAACACCTAACAATGGAAATATGAGCATAGAACCAGAGATTGGAGAGGGCTCCTCCAAGCCAAGGAGTGAACCAGGTGGGTGTTATATTTCTCCTTGCCTACCATAGCCCTTCCACCAACACACCAAAATACACAAGAGCCTTGTGGCTAAGTAGGAACCTATCTGCCAGCCACACCCTCTCAAGTACCACCTTCTGGATTACTCCCTCAATTACAACACCAAAATTTAAGAACCTCATAATACAATCAAAACCATTAACGATGGAATAGGCCAAACTGAGGAAAGTATCTAAGAGCTTGAAGACCGGCTCTTTCAATCAACACAGTCAGATGAAAAAGAAAAAAGAATTTTAAAAAATGAGCAAAACCTCCTTGAAATAGGAGATTATGTGAAGAAACCAAATCTAGGACTCACTGGCATTCCTGAAAGAGAAGGAGAGAGTAAGCAACTTGGAAAGTGTATTTGAGAATATAGTTCATGAAAATTTCCTTAAATTGCTAGAAAGAAAATCATTCAAATTTAAGAAAGGCATACAGCCCCAGCAGAATACCACGCAAGATGACCATCCCTAAGGCACATAGTCAACAGATTCACCAAGATCAATGCAAAGGAAAAAATTTTGAAGACAGCTAAAGAGAAAGAACAGGTCACCTACGACAGAAGCTATATTGGTCTGTTTTCACACTGCTGTAAATATACTACCTGAGACTGGGTAATTTATAAAGAAAAGAAGATTAATTGACTCACAGTTCCACATGACTGCAGAGGCCTCAAGAAACTACAATCATGGCAGAAGGGGAAGCAGACACCTTCTTTAGAAGGTAGTAGGAGGGAGAAGTGCGAGCAGGGGAAATACCAGATGCTTATAGAACCATCAGATCTCATGAGAACTCACTCACTATCATGAGAAGAGCATGGGGAAAACTGTCCCCATGATCCAAGCCCCTCTTTCCTTCCCTCTACAAGTGGGGATTACAAGTCACTCCACTGACACGTGGGGATTACAATGGGAGATGAGATTTGGGTGGAGAAACAGAGCCAAACCATATCAGAATCAATCAAGCCACAAGCAGACCTCTCCACAGAAACCCTACAAGCAGAGAGACTGGCTATCTTTCGTCAGTCTTAAAGAAAAGAGGTTCCAACCAAGAATCTCGTACCCCTCTGACATGGTTGGGCTGTGTCCCCACCAAAATCTCATCTTCAATTGTAGGTCCCATAATTCCCACATGTTGTGGGAAGGACCTGATGGGAGGTAATTGAACCATGGGGGCAGGTCTTTCCTGGGCTTTTCTCATGATAGTGAATAAGTCCCATGAGATCTGATGGTTTCATAAAGGGGAGTTCCCCTGCATGCTCTCTCTTACCTGCCACCACGTAAGACATGACTTTGCTCTTCCTTTGCCTTTGGCCATAATTGTGAGGCCTCCCCAGCCATGTAGAACTGTGAGTCCATTAAACCTCCTTTTCTTTATAAATTGTCCAGTCTCAGTTGTGTTATGATTAGCAGTGTGAGAACAGAGTATAACACCTTCCAAAGTAAAATTCATAACCAAAGGAGATATAAAGTCCTATTTAGACCACAAATACTAGGGAAATTTGTTACCACCAGACCAGACTGATAAGGTCCTTAAGAGGATGCTAAATATAAATAAATAAATAAATAAATAAATAAATAAATAAAGATCAAAGCTTGCTACCACAAAAACACACTCAAGCACATAGCCCACAGACAAGATAAAGCAATTACACAGTCAGGTCTACAAAATGAACAGCCACCAACAAAATGACAGATCAAAAGAAGGGCATTACATAATGATGGAGGGTTCAATTCAACATGAAGACTTAACTATCCTAAATATATATTCACTAAACACTAGAGCACCTAGATTCATAAAACCTTTTAACCCACAAAAAGACTTAGACAGTCACACAGTAATTATGGGGGACTTCAACACGTTATTGACAGCCTTAGAAAGATCGGCGAGGTAGAAAATGAACAAGAAACTCAGGACTTAAACTCAACACTTGACCAAGTGGACATTGTTGACAGAATACTTTACCCAACAGCCAGAGCAAATGCATCCTTTTCCTCTGTACATGTAACCCATTCTAAGATTGACTACAGACTCAGCAACAAAGCATATCTCAATAAATTTTTAAAAATTGAAATCAGATTAGCCACATTCTTAGATCACAGTACACTACAAATAGAAATCAATACCAAGAAGATCTCTTGAAACTACACAAAAACATGAACATTAAAAAACTTGCTTCTAAACAAGTAAAAGCAGAAATAAAAAACTTATTTGAAATTTTAAAAAATCTAGCAAAATATCTGGGATGCAAAAAAAGCAGTATTAAGAGGAAAGTTTACAGTGTTAAACACCTTTAATATTTAGGCAGATTTCAAATTAACAAACTAACGTCACACCTATAGGAACTAGACAATGAAAAAGAACAATCCAACCACAAAGCTAGTAGAAAAAATATCTAAAATCAGAGAACTGAATGAAATTTATATCCAAAAGTTCATACAAAAGATCAATAAAACCAAGGATTGGTGGTTCAAAAAAATAAGTAAGATTGATTGACAGATTAACAAAGAAAAAAATCCAAATAAGCAGAATGAGAAATAAAAAAAAAATCCCAGAGAAGTGCAAAGCTCCTCATAGACTATTATAAACACCACTACATACAAAAATTAGAAAATCTAGAGGATATGGATAAATTCCTGCAAACAAACAATCCTCCAAGATTGAACCAGGAAGAAAGTAAAAATCTAACCAAAGGATTTTTATCATGAATAGACTTTGCATTTTATCAAAGGCTTTTTCTGTGTCTATTGAGATGATTAAGTAGTTTTGGGTTTTGATTCTGTTTATGTGGTGAATCGCATGTATTTATTTTTGTGTGTTGAACCAACCTTGTATCCCAGAAATAAAGCTTTCTTGATTGTGGAGAATTAACTTACTGATGTACTGCTAGATTTGGTTTGCTATATTTTGTTGAGAAGTTTTGCATCTATATTCATCAAGAATATTCTCCTGAAGTTTTTGTTTATTTGTTGGCTCTGTCCAATTTTGAACAGACAGGTAACAAGTTCTGAAATTAAATCAGTAATGAAAAACCTACCAACTAAAAAGACTCCTAAACTAGATGGATTCATAGCTGAATTTTACCAAATGTACAAAGAAAACTGATACCACCCCTACTGAAACTATTCCAAAGAATTGATGAGAAGGGGCTGCTACCCACTTCGTTTGATGAAGCCAGCATCATCCTGATACCAAAATCTGGCAGAGACAACACAAAGAAATAAAAACTTCAGGTGAATATTCCTGATGAATATAGATTCAAAAATCCTCAACAAAATACAGCAAACCAAATCCAGCAGCACATCAATAAGTTAATTCATCAGGATCAAGAAAGCTTTATTTTTGGTATGCAAGGTTGATTCAATATACAAAAATAAATATACGTGATTCACCAAATAAACAGAATCAAAAACCAAAACCACATGAGCATCTCAATAGACACAGAAAAAGCCTTCAATAAAATGTAAAGTCTATTCATGATACAAACCCTCAACAGACTAGGCATCAAAGGAAACTATCTAAAAATCATAAAAGCCATCTATCCCAAAGTCACAGACAACATCACACTGAATGGGCAATAGCTGGAAGCATTTTTCTTGAGAACTGGAACAAGACAAGGATGCCTACTCTTACCTCTTCTATTTAAGAAAGTATTGAATGTCCAGCCAGAGAAACCAGAAAAGAGAATTAAAAGCATCCAAATAGGAACAGAAGAACACAACTATCTCTCTTTGCTGATGATATGCTTCCATTTACAGAAAACCTTAAATACTCTGCAAAAAGCCTCCTGGAATTGATAAACAAATTCAGTAAAGTTTCAAGATAGAAAATCAATGTACAAAAACCAGTAGCATTTCTATACACCAACAACATTCTAGCTGAGAACCAAATCAAGAACACAATCCTAGTTGCAATAGCCACAAAAAAAATGAAATACCTAGGACTATAGCTAAACAAGATGCTAAAAGGTATCTACAAGGGGAACCCCAAAACACTGCTGAAAGATATTACAGATGACACATAAATGGAAAAATAGTCTATGCTCAAGGATTGGTAGAACCCGTACTGTTAAAACGTCCATACTGCCCAAAGCAATTTACAAGTTCAACACTATTCCTATAAAAACACCAATGTTATTTCTCACAAAATTAGAAAAATCTATTCTAAAATTCACATAGAACTTAAAAAGAGCCCAAAGAGCTAAAGCAATCTTAAGCAAAAAGAAAACATTAAGTGTTCTTTGACAATGTGGAGACCTCACATTATCTGACTTTGACCTATACTACAGTAACCAAAGCAGCATGGTACTCACACAAAAGCAGAGAGATAGATCGTGGAAAATAAAGAATGCAGAAATAAACCTATACACACATATTCATCTGATCTTTGGCAAAGTCAACAAAAGTAATGAAGAAAGGACTATTTATTCAATGACTGGTGCTGGGATAGCTGGCTAGCCATACGCAGAGGAACGAAACTAGGCCCCTACCTCTCACATTATGTACATGTTAACTCACTATAAATTAAATATTTAAATGTAATACCTCAAACTATAAGAATTCTAGAAGAAAATCAAGGAAATAGCATTCTGACATTGGCCTTGACAAGGAATTTATGACTAATTCCCCAAAACAATTGCAATGAAAACAAAAGCTGACAAGTGAGTCCTAACTAAACTAAAGAGCTGCGGCACATCAACGGAAACTATCAACAGGGTAAGCAGAAGACCTACAGAGTAGAAGAAAATATTTGTAAACTATGCATTGATAAAGGTCTAATATCCAGAATCTATAAGGAAATTAAATCAAACAACAAGCAGAAAATAAATAATCCAATTTAAAAAGCACAAAGGACATGAACAGACGTATCTCAGAAGACAAACAAGTGGTGAAAAAACATGAAAAAATGTTCAACATCACTAATATCATGAAAATGCAGATCAAAACCACAATGAGATTCCATCTCATACTCATCAGAATGGCTATTTTTAAAAAGTCAAAAAAATAGCAGATGTTGACCAGACCATGGAGAAAAGGAAACACTTATACACTGTTGGTGGGAATGCAAACTAGTTTGACCACTGTGTAAGCAGTTGGTAGATTTCTCAAAGAACTTAAAACAGAACTATCATTCAACCCAGCAATCCCAATACTGGGAATATATATATTCATAAGAAAACAAATTGTTTTACCAAAATACACATATGCTAGCATGTTTATCACAGCACTATTCACAATAGCAAAGACATGGAAGCCACCATGTGCCCATCAACAGTGGATTGGATAAAGAAAACGTGGTACATATACACCATGGAATACTATGCAGCCATTAAAAACAAGAAATTCATGTCCTTTGCAGCAACATGGATGCAAGTGGACCTCATTATCTTCAGTGAATTCATGCAAGAACAGAAAACAAACACTGAATGCTCTCAGTCATAAGTGGGAGCTAAACACTGAATACACATATACATATATAAATGGGAATGATAGACATTGGGGACTACTGTACAGTGGAGGGAGGGGGAGTGCCGTGAGCTGAAAACCACCTATTGGGTACTATGCTTATTACCTGGATTAAGGGACCAATTGTAGCCCAAACCTCATGTCATGCAATATACGGATGTTACACAGCTGCATGTGTACCCTTTACAATACATGATGAAATTGTATTTCAAAAATAGACTAACACTGAAATGAATAATTGATTTAAAAAAAATAAATGCAGTGGATCTCTTCTCAGCCTTTTGTCTGAGATTAAGTGTAAAATAAATGCAGTGGAGAAAATTTATCTTTTTAATATATTCTTCTGGGATAATTGAATATCCATGTTCTTATAAAAGGATCTTAATTTTACACCTCAGCTTATATGCAAAAATTCACTTGAAATGGATTAGAGATATTTTTGATACAACAATAAGTAATAAATTGATACACTGGATGTTTTCAAAATGAAAACTTCTGCGTCTTGAAATACACTATGAGCATAAAAGTATATAAAGAGCATTTACCTTGAAAAAAATACATATATATGAAAATCAAATTAAATATGAATCAAAACTTTGAATGGCTACTTCAACAACAAAAAAATGAACAATGAATGACAGGTAATCATGAGCTGATAATTAAAATCATTAGTCATAAGATAAACAAAAGTTATAACCACAATATAGTAATACTTCAGACATATTGAAATGGCTAAAAGTAAAAATAATAATTGTATCAAGTTTTGATAAAGAAGTAGAGGGACTGAAAGTACTTGCTCATGGAGAATTAATATATGCCTCTTTGGAAAGCAATCTGGCAATTGCTTAAAGAGTTAAGTACGTGTATTACATGTGATCTGGCCATTTCAACTCTCCTTATTTACCAGAGGAAAAGATAATATATGTCTACAAAAAAACTTAAACATAAACGTTTGCTACTAATTTATTTGTAGCACCCAAAAAAGAAACCTGGAGCATCCATATGTTGGTCAGCAGATGAAATACTAATCACCCTGCTCACATCCACACAATGGAATACTAATCAGAAATTATAAGAACACATAGTTAAAATAATGAAATATTAATGAATTCTAAAGTAATACTGTGTGAAGAGACAAGTTCCTCTCACCCTCAAAAAGAGTTTACACTGTATGACTCTTTTATGTAAAATTCTAGAAAACGTGATAGACAGATAGATAGATAGATAGATAGATAGATAGATAGATAGATAGATAGATAGATAGATAGGTAGGTAGATGGATGTAGATATAGGTATCATATATATATCAGACCAGGGGTTTCTGGGGACATAGCAGAAGAAGTGGATGAGTAGAAGCACTTTATAGCTGTGAATTTTAAAAGAGCCAAAACAATTGGAGGGGTGATGTACATATTTATTATCTTGATGATGCATTATGGATTTATACGTGTGTCAAAATTTATCAAACTGTACCCTTTAAATATGTGTAGTTTGCTGTATGTCAATTATACCTCAGTAAAGACATTTTGAAAAACATATGAGGTTTGTGACATCTATTACATCTTATGACTTTTCCACCAATTTTATGGCATAATGATTTTATCATTTTACCTCTTTACGTATGGATGTTGTTTCTCTTAGCTGTTTACCATTAGCTAATGACAGGCAATTTGCTCTGATATGTGAAAGTTAAAGAAAAATATATGCCAATTCCAATAGGAAGCTTAATTGAATGTTTGTTCTCCTCTTTTCTCTTCAATTGTGGAAAAATTGTGAAAAAGAGAATATTCAGCAATAAATCATTTCATAGTGACACCTGCAGTAGCAATGACTCTGCAGCCTGTCAGTGTTAGGATTCCAGCTATGTCCCTTCGGATACCTTTTGCAAGCTTCCATATCCATCCCTCACTCTGCAGCTTTCTTCCACTTGCAACTTTCTTTACAATACTGTCTTTTCAAACTGATTCACCCACAGGAGCAAAACAGCTGAACTGCCTGGAAGTTTATATCCTCCAGGGGGTTGCCAATCTCCAGTGAATAACTATTGTGGGATTATAAATCACCAGCCCATTTCCCTTCATGGAAGAAAAATTCTGTTTGTAGCTTATGCTTCAGGATCCTGGTGGGATAAAGCAAAAGCTGGGGTGAATAAGAACAGAAACCAGGTGGAGGAGGATGCAGTGGCTCTCCATTAACCTTGTCCTTTGATAGGCACAGTGGACTTAGTAGTTATAGCGATAGTCCTTATAGTTATAAGGACTATTGACATCAATTATTTCATTCCTAGACACCTGCGATACATTGAAAGGAAAAAGACTGACTAATTACCATTTTGTAACAAAGCATGAAAAATCTGAAAACCTTACAGATACTCTCATTTCCTTCAGTTGAGGGCTGACCATGCTGAGGATCAGATTTGAGACCATTGCAAGTGTTGAGTTATTCTGGATTCACATCCTCAGTAATTCCCCATCTAAAGATGAGGGACCTAATAGAAAAATGACAGAATGCTGAGTTGTGATTAAATGCACTTTAAAATCTTATTCTCACACAGTCCCTTGAAAACCTCTGTGCTTGAACAAATGATTCACTTCTGCTTGCTCAAGTATAGTTTTCTTTATGATGTTTCAGAGGCTTCATCTGATGGGACGTAGTGTTTACCCTCCTAGGAATCTATCTCTACTTCTACTTTATATAGGTAAATAAATGTGCTAGGTAGTTACAGTCTGACTGCCAGAAACCATTAGAGTTCTCCCATTATGACTTAAATGATTTAAAAACTTGTTTTTATGTTTTGATATAATATTACATGTTCATCATTATTTTACACAACCAAGTCAAGAGGAATATCATAAACTCAGAAGTTAGCCAAAATATAGTTTCTCACAGTGATAATAAATTAGTGGTATTTTTTCAATTTTTTTGTATTTTAAAAAAATTTTTTAGGAAAGTTGCTTTTTTCTCCTAGTCTATCTTTTCTATTTACTCTATTTTCATGTATGTGCCTATGGGATTCTACTGCCTAAGAGAGTTTTCGTATTAAACATTTAAGTATCTTGTCATCTACTTTTCGATCTTAATTATTTTTAAAAAAATTAAAAAAATCTCTTCTAGACATTGTTTAGTCTCTTGCCTATATTCATTGTTTAGTCACCATCACTCTCTTTGGATCTATTGTTTTTAACAGTCTCACCAATAATGTATCTTTTCTAGCAATAAAAGATAGAATAAAACTAAATAACATTTACAGGTTTGAGGAGAATCACTTTCACCCAGTGAATTATAACCAACAAATTGTCATTTTAATGATGAGATAAAAATAATATTTATATGTAAGTCATGGAAGAATATACAATGCACATAAAATTCCTGGGAAAAAAAGCATATATATTGGTTCCCTGTCAATTCTCACACCCTACCACTACAACTTTAAAGCATTTTGGGATGACATGGGATATGAAAAGACAGTTTTTGAGAATTGTAAATTTCTGGATTTACTAAGAAAGCTTTGACAAATTAGCAATAACGAAAATGTTGCATTCAACAATATTCTGTTACTTGTCCTGGGGACATGTTTAAATTACAGGAACTCAGTGGCTGGTGTGTGGGCTGCAACTCACTTACTCATGAGAGTCATTCAAGATGTTTCTTGTACATCTTTGCTGTGTGCAGTGGCTTATGCCTGTAATGCCAGCACTTTGGGAGGCGAGGTGGGTGGATTGTCTAAGCTCAGGAGTTTCAGACCAGCCTGGGAAACATGCTGAAACCCTGACTCTACAAAAAATACAAAAAAAAAAAAAAAAAAATAGCAGGTTATGGTGGCCGACGCCTGTGGTCCCAGCTACTCAGAAGGCTGAAGCACAAGAATTGCTTGAACTAGGAAGTCCAATGTTGCAGTGAGCTGAGATGGCACCACTGCACTCCAGCCTGGCTGACAAAGCAAGACTGTCTCCAAAAAATATATAAAACGAAAAATTAGTCTCCTGTACATCTCAAGGTGGCCCCTTTTCCCCCACCCCCTCTAAGTGAATGTAATTTAGAGAAGGGATTCTAGCTGTAGTGTTCTTTGAATATGAGGGTTTCCATAGTTCTATTAATTTAGGCTTTAGAAATATAGCAGATTCATTTTAAATCCAAATGATTAACCTAATCTTTTCAGCAGTACTTAGTGTAGTACTCCACTACTGAGGGAGGAACTTCCTGAGTAGTTCTTCTACCCAATGCTCAAGAATTGTTTATTGTTTCCAGTCTAGTGAAGTGGAAAGTGAGCAGATACTAATTTCTGTGTGAGTGCTTGTCTTCAAATCCCCTGAATCCTTTAAGAAAGTTTTCTTCTCTTTTCTTAACCTTGGATCATGTGACCTCAACAGTACATTGTTGGATATATTTTTTATATAGATACATATATGAGCTGTGTGATCTATTTATATATTATATATATATATATATATATATATATATATATATATATATGATCTGTGTGGTGCTTACACAAAACAAAAGATAGCTGATATAATATTTCCAGTACCAGACAAAATCAATGTTAAGGGAAAATAATTACCATAGACAGAATGGGTACCGTGTAAAAAGAGGTAATTAGTTACTTATGACGGTTACTATTAGGTGTCAACTTGACTGGATTGAAGGATGCCAGTATAGCTGATAAAAATTTTTTTCTGGATGTATCTGTGAGGGTGTTGCCAGAGGAGATTGACACTTGAGTCAGTGGACTGGGAGAGGAAGCCCTACCCTCAATGTTGGTGGCCACCATTGGCTGCCAGTCTGGCTAGAACAAAGCAGGTGGAAGAAGGGGGAAGAAGCCGGCTTGCTGAGTCTTCTGGCTTTCATCTTCTTCCCATGCTGGATGCTTCCTTCTGCTCCTCCTGCCCTCAGTCATCAGACTCCAGATTCTTCAGCCTTTGAACTCTTGGACTTATGCTGGTGTATTGTTGCAGGCTCTCAAGCCTTTGGGCACAGACTGAAGGCTGCACTGTCGGCTTGCCTGCTTTTTAGGCTTTGGGACTTGGACTGAGCCAGTACTGTCTTCTTTCTATGTCCTGTGATAGGTCACAGCTTGCAGATGACTAAACAACGGACTTCACCTTGTGATCATGTTAGCCAATCCTCCCTAATAAAATCCCTGTCGTATACAGATCTGTCTTATGAGTACTGTCTATCTGGAGAGCCCTGACTAATACATTACTGTAAAATTAAAACAAACTTAAGAATGCATTCTTAACAATATTTTCTCACAGTTTACATGGACATTTTCTGTTCCTATAGTTTTACTTTCCAGAATAACATACAAATAAAATTATTTAGTATCTAGATTTTGAATTTGCTACTTTACCAGCATAAGTGAAATTATTTATCATTTTGTTGTCTGAATATTCAGCTTATCCCATTTTATTGCTGAATTAATATTTCATCGTGTCATAAACTGCAGATTGCTTATCCATTCAGTCTTTGAAAGGTCTTTGTTGCTTCCAATTTCTTGTGATGAGTAAAATTTCTGGTGATGAATAAAATAAAATTTCCAGTAATACTGCTGTAAAATTCACCAGAAAGCAGGGCATGGTGGCTCAAGACTGTAATCCCAGTCCTTGGGCAGGCCAAAGCAGGAGGATCATCTGAGGTCAAGAGCTAGAGACCAACCTGGCCAATATGGTAAACACCATCTCTATTAAAAGTACAAAATTTAGTGGGGCAGAGGGTAGCGGGCATCTGTAACCCCAGCTGCTCACTTGGGAGGCTGAGGCAGAAGAATTTCTTGAACCCAGGAGGCAGAGGTTGCAGTGAGTTGAGATCACGCCATTGCACTCCAGCCTGGGTGACAGAGCGAGACTCCATCTCAAAAAACAAAAATAAACAAACAAAAAATTCTCTAGGTATTTTAGCATGAACATACATTTTTATTTATATGATTAATAATTATTTATAATTTATATAATATCCAATTAACATGTAACTACTATCTAGGAGTGGAATGGCTGTATCACTGGACACGTGTATGATTATGTTATAAACTACCAAACTTCTTTCTAAAGTTACTGTAAAGTTATTATTCTTCACAAGGATATGTGAACTTCCCAGTTTCTCTGGATTCTTATGAAAACTCGATAATGCCAATCATTTCTTTCTTTTTTAAAAAGTCATTTGAATAGAGGTATTGTCGTATCTCATTGTAATTTTTGTTTGTATTACCCTTTATGTTAATTTGGAATATGTTAGGATAAGACACACTCAGTTATTATTTATTTATTTATTTATTTATTCGTTTATTTATTTGTTTATTTTTAGACATGTAGTTTCTCCATGTTGCCCAGTCTGGTCTCAAATGCCTGGATTCAAGCAATCTATCTGCCTCAGCCTCTCAAAGTGCTAGAAATACAAGCATGGGCCATCACACCCAGCCTACTGGTTATTTTTAATTTCAAGTATTTTATGACTCATACTAGAAATCACTAGAAATTAGAACTGACTCTAATTGAATTCCATTTGAAATGCTATTATCTAAGTCTGTGGGATGAATTGGAATGGAAATAGAAGTAAATTATTTTTTGATTATTTAATAACATGGCCAAACATTATTAAGCTAAACATTTAACTTAATTTTGAAAAAATGAAAATACCAATATCAAACCGTAAATTAAAACAAACTAAGATATATGATGTATTAATAGTTATGTAAATAGTAAAATAAAAATGATCAACAGAATAAAAGTTTGAAAACTGATAAAATAGGCAAGAGAAAATTTTGATAAGACAGAAATATATATATAAATAGAAAATATTAGATAGGAAAGAGGGAGGATTACAAGTAAAACAGATCAAATATATGGAATGAATGCTATGAAAATGGGTGAATAAATTTAAAATAAGATAAAGTGCTTAAAATGTTATAAACTATAACATACTAAAACTGGCTAAAGATGAAATAGAAAATTGTTTTCAAGCCTTCATAATATTTTCACAAAGAAGATAAAAAGAATTTCAGAAATGACTTTTATCCAACGACTTGAGAAAATAACTCCAATTTTTAATAAAATATTTCAGAAAAAAAAAATCTGAAACTGACTTCATATGGCTTGTATAACAATAGAAAACCCAGAAGAATGCACTACAAGAAACTATAAATATTATACTGTCTCATTAATGACCAGAGAGCCAACCATTCCAAAAGGAAATGTTAATAAGAAGGAAACAGCAATGTATAAAAATGACAATTTATAATAAGGTTGGTATAACAAGATCATCTAGTACGGCAAATTTCCACTTTTCCTGGATGATCACAAAAATTTCTAGTGATTTCTGTTTTTTTCTTACTTCAAACATATATTACATATATTCTATGTTTAATTTTCAAAACAACGCTAAGGAAAATTTAGAATTAAAGCACATAACCTTTCGTCAGGTCTCCAGTTAGAATCCTCCAATGCAGGGCCAAATCCAGTTTCTGAACTTTTTCGAAGACCTCACCCAATACTTCCTTTCTGTCTGATGTCCCCACTCACATCTTATCTCAAATTGTGATCCCCATGTGTCGAGGGAGGGAAGTGACTGGATTACGGGGCAGCTTCCCCCATGCTGTTCTCGTGATAGGTTGTGAAGTCTCACGAGATCTGACTATTTTGTAAGTGGTAGTTTTTCCTGCAGGCTCACACTCTCTTGCCTGCTGCCATGTAAGACACGCCTGCTTCCTCTTCCACCAGGATTGTAAGTTTCCTGAGGCCTCCCTAGACAGGCAGAACTGTGAGTGAATTAAACTTCTTTCTTTTATAAATTACCCAGTCTTGGGTAGTATCTTCATAACAATATGAAAAAGGACGGATACATTCTCCTTCACTTCTCTGTGCCCAGGCTGGCAGCTTACTTCTTGATTGCACCTAGTACTTGATTGTATCTGCCATATGGACTTTGTTACTTCTTGTTCCTTTTGCCTAGAAAGTCTCAACTCTCTGCCTGGTTGTTTTCCTTACCTCTTTAGGTGAGAATTTTGTTTTTATATCTGCTTTATACTGAGGCCATTCCTGACTGCTCTTTTCAAAATGTTTACTGCTTCACTCATTATTTGTGTGTAGGACACATTCTTTATTTTAATTATTTACTTATTTTCTTCTTCTATTTGCACATAGAAGTTATTTGTCTGTTTTGTCTTTTCACCATTTTGTGTCTTCCCAGTGCCCACACAGCACGTGCCTCTTGATTCCTGTGACAACTGATTACTATTGTGGAAAAGTTTATTCCTCTGGCTTTAAATGCTCCTAGAATGGATGTCTTTAAACCACTTCTATACCTTTCGATCAGACTACATTTTTCTTGTCATAATTATCATCTTTTAACTTGTAAGTAGCCTATCTGTTGAGTGATATTTCTGAATATTTTTTTCTTTGAAGTTTATGTCATCATGATACTTGTAAATTGAAAATGAAAATTCTATTATTTCCATTCAGTCATATGTGAAAGGTACTCAACCACATGAAGTCAAAGAACAGCTCTTTTGTAAAATTGTATATAGCACTATAGAAGGTGGTGAGGTAATACTTTTCGGGCTGTGCCCTTAATTTCTTTATCATTTACTTCAAGCAACACAATTCCCCTTCAGCAACTAGCACCTATCAATATCAATTGCGTTTCCAATTGTGTCTTGTACATTGGTCAGTGATGAGCAACTGGCAGAAACAGATGCTGCCAATTCAGCATCTATAGTTATAAATGTCTCTGAGTTTCTTTTCTTTTTTTTTCCTCTTGTTCTTCTTTTTGATGTCTGAGTATCCTGGCAGTAAATTGCCTACTCTCATTTATTGAGTGTTCAATAATTCTCAATTATTTTGAAACAATGTTCCTTCTCAGGTTATGGCGTCAGTGAAATTAACTCTGGATTCCTTTTAGAAGTATGAATTTAATACCACATGATGCTGTTGGAACTATGAAATTATCTGACAAAATAGTTTCAGAGTAAGTACAATACTTTCAGTAAACATAGTAACAGTGTCTATGTATGACACTTGTTTGTTTAGTCTCTGCGTTCCATACCTTAACTTATAACCCTGATAGGTCTGCATGTCTTGAATTGGTTTCTGTATTAATTCAAGGATTTCAAAACAAAAATCTGTCTTTCGATATATGTGACTCAGCCTTTTAAAAAATAATCTACTTTCATCAAATGCTTAAAGTTGAATTTAATGTTTTGTGGATGATATAAAAATGGACTCTTCACATCAAGAACTCAAAGTTCCTAAAACTGACAAGTGAAATGATCCTATTTACTAGTTTTCCAAGGGCCATTGGGTTAGCCCAAGGCAGTCCTAATTTTATGCCTCTGACATGGTGAAATGATTAAATAATACTTCCATTTTATTATCTACAATGATCTTGTTCAGAAGTTAAGTTACAAGCTTACTCAGGCTAACATTTGTTAATTCATCCAGCCTTGTCCCCATTCATTTTTTCCTTCTCTTAGTAAATTTTGTTGAGTTGGTGAAGAGCATGCACTCTTTTAGGATGAGAAGAGAGTCCAAATGATATGGGCAAGGTTTTCACTGGAAAATTACCAACATGAAACCTCAGAGAAGAAAAAAATTGTGTGATGTGCAGAATGTCAGAATGTAGGCATGTGGTGGAAAGAGAACTGGAGGTATTGCAAAATGAGGAAAAGCCTCCACTGAAAGGTTTACAGTTAAGTTTCAGTGACAAAAAGGAAAGAGGCAGGAGGCAGAAGCAAGATCATTTCTACTAGTGGAAAAAGCAAAGGCAAGGCTCTAAGACTAAAACAGGTGAGACATGGTGCTGCGAAGAAGGGAAGTTCAGTGTGTATGGAGCATGGTAAATGACTTTAGAGGAAGGCACAACAGTAGTTTAGAAATGTTGAGTTAGCCAGATCACATTGTGCTTTGTACCAGGATAATGTGATCTATAAAGCTCTTTAGTAAAAAACATAACAAAACAGACAAACAAACAAAGAAAAAGAACTGTTTTGGCTCTTGTTTGTATTCTCATCAAATATTTGGCCTCCTCAAGTGATCTGCTGTCTTCGGCTGAAGAGAGCAGATCACTTGAGGAGGCCAGATGTTCAAGACCAGCCTGACCAACATGGTAAGACTCTCTCTCTGCTGAAAATACAAAAATTATTCAGGTGTGGTGGCACACACCTGTGGTCCCAGCTACTCGGGAGGCTGAGGAGGGAGGATCACTTGAGCCCAGGAGATTGAGACTGCAGCAAGCCAGTATCATGCTACTACACTTCAGCCTGGGCAACAGAGCGAGACTCTGTCTCAAAATAATAATGATAATAATAGTAACACTAATAATAATAATAGAACTGTTTAGCTAAAATAACACTTTTTCTTTGTAGCCAACAATGTAAAACAATTAAATCATTTTTAAAAATGCAGTCTTGGGAGGCAAACATTGATATCAAAGGTCAGGGACAGACTTTTTTTAGAGATTGTGCTACAACCCTGGAAAGAAGGTGCTATTATGGCAGGACAAGCACTCACAACAATGTGTATCCCTTAATATAGATAATAGAGTGCTTTTATTTTCACCACAATACTTTCAAGGATCATTAAAAATCTTTTTTTATAGGTTTAGTCATCTAATAAATACTTATGGAGATACAGACCCCATCCTATGCCACATATGTGGAGGTAAACAAGACAGGCATGGTTCCTGCCCTTCTGCAGAAAAGGCTGCTGGATACATCATGACAAAGACTGAGAATTTGAAATTAGTACAGTGTTTTCTGGATATAAATAACCTGTTCTAAGATGTGGGAGAAGTGAGACAAAGTGTCCCTGAAACTCAGAGGGAATCATGTAAATAGTTGCTGAATTTTGTAAGTGATTACTAACATTTATTAACCAACTGATTTAATATTGGAGTCATTTGGAAAATTAGGCGGTATTAAGTGTGAAGGGAAAAAGCCTGGGACCCAGCTAAACATGACCATCTTAAAATAGAAGTTATCTTGCATCAATTTTAAAAATAAAATCCTTGGCAATTATTTCCATAGATAGTAATTTCGAAGTTGGTTTGTACCAAAACAAGTGCTAAAAAACCTAGAGTAATTAGACATTTGGAAGCTGCACTGATTTATAAAGCCATTAGGGTATAATGATTAAATAAATAATTAATAATGAAATAATGAAAACCCCGAGGAACTATGAAGCTTTGAATTAAATTCTGAATTTTCTTAACTTAAGCTAAGCACTATCTTTGGCATTTTAAAAGTTTTTATTACATATTGATGATTTTATAATAGAATGTTTACTGCATTACAAACAATTTTAATCAGCCAATCACTTGTTACTGCATAGTTTCATAAAGCCTTAGCTTTTGAGCCGTTTTATGCAATTTCCACTTTGACAAACGTAGTAATGGTTCATGATATTGTATTTACTTTAGGAGTGGAGAAGAAGATTAATCTACAAAATTGTTTCTTGGCAGTTTCAGTGGCTGATTAAGTAATAGACATTGTTTGGCATTAGTGAGTAGTATGTTTGAAACAAGAGGATTTCATCAGTTTTATTTATTTAACATTTTTCTTTCTTTTTAGTAGTATACAGAAACTTTCCTCTGAAGGGTTAAGGCCATGCACAGTGTCTCACACCTGCAATCCCAGCACTAGAGGAGGATGAGGAGGGAGGACACTTGAGCCAGGAGTTCAAGACCAGCCTGGGCAACATAGTGAGACCTCTCTGGATACAAAAAATTTTAAAACTTAGGTGGGCATGGTGCATTTTATGCATTTCCTTTAAAAATAAGTTAAGCGAATCGAGGAGAAGACATGTGCATTCTATGCTTTTATCATTACATAATTACTTTTACTGGGGTTCATTGTCTTGTTTTGTTTTCCATGTGTATGTGAATTATTTTCTAGTTTCCTTGCTTTCAGCCTGAAGTTTTTTTATTGTTTTCTTTAGGGCAGGTCTGCTGCAATGATTTTTCTTAGTTTTGTTTATCATAGAATCTCTTTATGTTGCCTTCATTTTTGAAAAAGAGTTTTGCTGGATATCATGGCCTTTCATCCTCCTTTATTTGTGATATAAAATTATCTATTATTCTTACTGGGGTTCCCTTTTACATGGCCTGTTATTTATCTTTTTGCTGCCTTCATATTTTATTCTTGTCTCTGGCTGTAAACATTTGTACTGTGACACATCTGGATGTAGATCTCTTTATCCTACATGGAGTTGGTTAAGCTACTTAGATATGTAATTTAACATGTTTCATCAAATGTGGGGGGTCACCGAGCTCTGTGAGAGGAAGCAGAGCTACTGGCAGTCATGATAAGTAGGACAAATCCTACCGTCTATATGAAGAGCACCAGGGACCAGGGGATATGTAACTGGTAACTAGGGGTGATGACTGGATGCCGTGTTCAAGCACTATGCAAAACCACAATGGCTGAAGAGGCCAGAAGGGAGCAGCAGCACCACAGTGAAAGTCCAGACACCAGAACATGATGCACACAGTGGAAACCAACAAGAGCCCAGGACGCACCACAAATCCAACTGTAGATATAGACAGAAGATTTTATATAAGAGTAAAGAAGATAAATAAAGAACAATTTTTTTGTGTGAGACTCGAATAGTAGATTTTTGTCCCTCAAGTTTATACATTTTCTTCTCACTTGGAAACAAACATTTCATATTGATTTAGTAAATTTGTTCACACAAAGTGATTTAGATTTATTTTTAAAGCTCATTTTAAACATGATGCTACTATAGGAATGACTAATAAGAGAAATAATATTTGTGACTTAAGATTTTCAGGAGAAACTGTATTTGATCTAAAAGTTTGCTCAACAAAACTATGTGGAAAATGATATATTTTGTCTCTACTCCTTCAAATATTTAAAATTATTTTTGTTACTCTTCAAAGATCCTAGAATATATGATAAATGCATGAAACCTGGTACAAAACAAGGTGTTAATGCAAAACTGAGCTAAACTCAAAATGAAAAAAAAAAGAAATTTCAGTTTATCAGGATAGGAAACAACACGCGACCCCACTATCATTTACATCGTATGTAAGTGAATTCCCTTAGCAAAGGCGGGCCGAGGTAAATATGAAAAGGCATGTGAAGAAAACTGTACTAAAATCACTTTCAAAAATAATTAGTCTGAAGATAAAAATACATAATAGCTTATCTGTGCAAAAGTGAAAGATATTGATGTCATTAATCTGTATCCCTGTGAAATAGATTGACATTTAAATACCATTGCAAATTTCTCCACATTAAATTTTGATTCTGGTTTTTCATAATCAGATTTCAGTTCATTTTTTGAAGTCTTTGGCATTTTATAGACTTACAGATATATTTGTGTTTGTAGGGAGAGGGGAAAATTAGAAATAGAAAACAAACAAAGATAACTGTGTCGTCTAATCTAAATTAAGTATTCAAGTTTTCAGCTAACAGGTAAGTAGTCTTTGTCATCTTGGAAAGTATCCCCAACTTCTCTTTTCTTTAAAAAGGAATGAGTGTTTTTTCAGGGTATAAACTTTCGATTATACTGCAGCTTTTGACCTGACTTGTTTATTCTCCCCATGTGCCTTTTAAAAATGTCTTTTCTCATCATTTTTTTCACAATTTCTATTGTTCTGGGATAATCCATATTAATTCATCTTTTGTAATACTTCTAAATTTTCCCAATATCTGATTGTTTTAGTACTCCAAACACAGTCCCTATTTGACTATCCATTTATCCCGAATCAACTGGACACATTTACTTTTTGACTATAAACTTCAAATCAGTGAGTACACTGCTCCCCGCTCCTCATTTTGTGTGTTTTTAGATATACTACTATACTTTAAATACTTTCAGGAAATCTGCTAATATTTATCTTGCTACCAGTTGTACGTCTTGGTACTAAACTCCTAAATGTCCACATCACAGGAATCAATACTTACGAACCATCTTATAACCATCATTTACATTTTCCTTTATCCTTTACATAGCTGCCATTCCTGCATCCTTCTTCACATGCTTTTTCCTCTCCCCTCCATGGATCTATTGATAATACTTAGAACCAATTTTTTCCTAATAGATCCCTATTTTCCATTTTTTTTCTTGCATTCCCACACTTCTGTCATCCTAGCAAAATGTTTGTTAACTGCTGGTGAAATCATGACACAGCAGATTCCTATCTGTTCATTGTACACTGCTTCAAATTATCTTTCCCAATTTGGTTTCAGTAAACCTATAATAAGCAACACTCTATATCCTCCCTATGTCAGACTGAAGATTTTAAGGTCCAAAGCCATCCTTAACTCTAACCTCAGGAGAGGGACCCATCTTCAGATTATGGGTGAAACAATGAGAAGAAAAAAGATTTCAACTATGATGAGCATGTGGGGAATTCTCATGACTATATCTGAAATTTATTGACTAGGAACTCTTCCTATAAATGGTACATCCTCCATGTAATTTGAACAATTTACAGTCAAACCATATTCTATGTTTTAATAATGACAGAGCATAGAGGACCATTCTACATCAATGTTGTCCTCTCATTATTTAAATCATACATAACTCTGGAATCCTAGGTGAAGTTTAAGTTCCTTTCGATGACTTTGCTAACAGCCCCAGCCCACAGACACTCAGACCCTCCATTACCCTTTTACAGTTTGTATAGGTCTCCACCCATACATTTTTATACTTGTAAATATTCTCAGGTACTCTTGCGGTTCCATGTGTTTTTAAGTACTCTGTTTTTAAGTAGCATTAAAAAATTCATACCCCTCCACTTTCAGTGTAATACAAGTCACCCATGAAGAATTTATTTAAAACCCCTTTATATAAGTGGTACATTTCTACTACTCACACTAATAATGACTTGCAGTTATTATGGAGAAATGTTAACATTTTAAAATATTTGAAGTTTCTAAAGGAAAAGAGAAGGAAATTGGAGTTCTTCCCATTATACCACATCTCTTTCACCTTAAAATTCTTTATCAATAATTTAGAGCATAGCATTTGTCCTTTCCTCTTGTACTAATGCGTTACATTGTACCCTAGTGCCCTCAAATGTCAATGTGCCGCTCTAAGATATAAAATTAGCAACAGGAGCTTAGAAAATTTAATATTTGAAAGTCCTGAAAAGTATAGTTAAACATAGGTGTGGAAGGTTAAGCCATCACATTTGGAGAAAAGTTTACTTCAGCCTTTAATAGAAGACATTGGTAGTACTTATACAAAAACCATATTCTGGGTTAAAAAGGCAAGAGAAACATGAAATCCTAGTGTATTTTTTCTCCCTTAATTTCTCAATAGCCAACTTTCAAATTGATTCCATCATAACAATGCAATTTAATATTTTTTAAATTTTAATTGATTTTAATATTGCAAGTGTCTTAGCTGGTTCATTGCTCCCAATGGCATTACAGAGATATATCTCAATAAAGGCTGTTGCTCTATTAAATCAGTATATCAATACACCTTGCATTAAGAAGCAAGAGCCTTAGAGATCCTATAAATCAAAGCCGAAAGAAAAACGGTTGCTGAACTTCATCTTTCCTAAAACAAACACATTAGTGGGAAAACATCATAAAAAGTTCTTTTTGTGTGCTGAGGGATACATAAAACAAAAATGCACAGCAGAGTAAATATTTCCCTTCCATATATTGATATAAAGCACTAAAATGTTTTCCCTGGGGCAGGAAATTCAAATGCTTACATCAAAATAGTGCATAAAGTATGTGGATAAAGAAAAAAGTGAAGACCCTGTTTATGACAATCACTTCCTCTATAAATGAAGAAAGTAACTGTAGTCCCTGTTTTTCTTACAGGAATATAGAGAGCTCCAATTTATGACTTTCTTAGACTCAAAATTGGTATGTAAGGAAATATGTAGACCTTCGATTGCACTTTCACTTAGAAGTTACAAAAACTGGTTTATGAACAGAATCTCCAAAGACAATGTTCAAGTGAAAGCATAATAGGGATTATACTACCCTGTGTTTTAATCAGTGTTTACTAAAGAAAAATGCTTAGCAAAAGAAAAAAAAGGAAAGAGGGAAGGAAAGAAGGAAGGAAGGAAGGAGGGAGGGAGGGAGGGAAAGAAGGAGAAGGAAAGGGAAGGAAAGAGGGAAGGAAAAACAATTTCTATGCAAAACTCACCTGCAATTGCTCTTCTACCTATTGTGACTCTGGTAATGGTAACAAGATTAAATATCTACAATCCATTTTCAGATACTAGAATATCTCCTGCACATTTTCCTTCATGATGTCCACTTGTGTGGTATTATTTTATTTATGAGAAAATGCTTGTATTAAGTAAGTAACTTGCTCAACTGCAAAAGGTGGAGCTGTGTTTGTCTCGAGTCATCCATCAACTGGCTGATTATTAACTGGCCATGCTATTGTGAAAAAGAACTAGTCTCTCTCCACCGACTGATGCAGTTGACAGAAAATAAGGCTCAAGTGGAGCTCAGAAAGTCTTTCCTTGGAAAAGATGTATTCTTATGGTTGTCTGTTGATGATGACTTACGTGACCATACTAGGTGGAACAGAGATTGGGTACTGTGAGCACAATTTTGCCAAAGGATTCACACAAGTGGTCCCAGAAAATGTGAGACCGTGAGGGTGAGAAAAAAGCTAAATTTCTACTGCTAATAGCAAGCAAAAAAAGAGACCAAAAAAATAAAATAAAAACTCCACAAAAATCAGAGGAGTGGCTCTGTGTTGGAGGGATTAGAACAACAGCAAGAGATATATAATATTGGTTGTAAAAGCACTTCCAAAAGTTGTTTGAGAGGGAACACACAGTTATAAACCAAGCAAACATGGATAGCTTTTACTAAGAATGTGTAATAGGTGATTGTTTCAAAATGAATGTTTTTTAAATGTAGGATGAGCCTTCTCCGGTAAAGTATTGATACATTTAATGCTTTATATCAATATACGGAAAAGAAATACTTGTTACTGAAGTATCAAAGAAAAAGTATTACTTCTATACCTCAAAATGTATCTCTCATGTTTTTATTTATATCTTAAAGTTCTTCATTTAAATTGTTACAAAACATGTAAATAAGGAAATGCCTCATTTTAATTAATGAAATAAGTGTTAATTTCAGATCCACAGATAAGGACATGTTTCAACATGGGAAAAGAAAGACCATGAGGACAGTAAAAGGAGGAACAGTTGTTATGGTTGGGGCAAAGCAGCATGTGGACTGTTCACTTAAACAGCTAGGTTGTGTTTGTATTATCTGTCTCTGTTTTTTTAATGGTGAAAAATGTTGTGAAAACAGTATAATATATTCCATGATTACCACAGAATCCTAATAGGTTACCTTATTACAATCATTTTGTAAATAAAGTTGTTAGCTTGTTAATGGCAGAACTATAATTTAGAACTAGTAGTTAGAAATTTTGTATCTCATGGTCTTCCAACTGGATCATAAAACTGCAGGGAACATTTCTTCATTAATAGCTAAGACATCATTATTGTAATTATTATTATACAGTAATTATAGTAAAAACATATCACAATAAAACTAGGAATTGGTCAAAAGCCAATACGTAAGAAAGAGTCAGTCTTCAAAGATAAAGGGGGAAAATAACAATCATTTTGCTCATCAGTAGGCAAGAAAACAGAAGCCGGGGTAAGTAATGATCAGTCCAAAAGACTGGATAAGATTCAAGGTCAGGACTAGCTGGAGAAAATGAAGGGAACGAAAAAAAATGGCATGAGAAGAAACATAATTCAACCCATTTCTAGTGGAAGGTATCTCGATGTTGGATTCCGCACATTTATTTTATTTATCTACTGTGTGGAAACTTAAAATATATGGATGTATGCACTTTTATGTTTATAAAAGTTTCCCTCTGAGCTTGAAAATATTCTAAGATTTTATTTGTAGTGCTGAAAAGTTTTACAAAAAACCCTGGTCTGGTCTCATATTTCTAGAGTCTGATTTTGGACAGAAAAATGCCCTGATTATAAAGCATGCTATCGATTTTATTTATTTATTTATTTTGAGACAGATTTTGCTCTGTTGTCCAGGCTAGTATTAGCCAAGCTGGTCTCGAACTCCTGACCTCAGGTGATCCTCCAGCCTTGGCCTCCCAAAGTGCTGGAGTTACAGGTGTGAGCCACAATGCCTGGCCAAAACAATGCTATTTAAATCTCCATGACTTTCTTACTTGGCTCCATTCTTTGTCTTCATCTACATATTTTATATAATTATTTCTATATCATATATATATCTAATGTAAATAAACTATTTGCATTTTTTAAAACATGCCTTTTGTTTTCAGGTCTCTGTGACTTAGCTCAAACTATTCAATAAGTAATGTCTGCCTAGCTATTTACTTTTCAGCCAAGCTCTATGAATTTCAACAGCATTCTCTTACATAAAAACTACATCTAGTTAGATGTATTTATTTACTCTTTCTAACACACTCTACTAGATATCAATTTATATGTACAGTTGTCTGTATCCACTCAGATTTTAAACACTTAAAATTTAGTTTCTGGGTTGTTTGATTCCATAGGACAAATTTATCAATAATTGAATTATCATTGCAACATTTTTGAAGACTTAGAATTAAAAATTAAATGAATAGAAACTGATTCTGTAAGTAATTGTGATAGAGCACCTGTGAGAAGTGAGTAATACATACATTTACTTCATAAAATGTAGACATCAAAATTCAGCAATCTAATAGGAATATTTATAGATCACAAGTTTCTTCATTTTAATCAATTCTATTGTTCCTAATAAACCTAATATCTAATTTTATGTATATCCCATGTAAGCTAACACAAACAGTATTATCCTTTTAATTTCTGGAAGAAGCATATAAGAATGTAAATTTTAAATATTTCTTCTGAGTTCTATAATTTCATACTTGGGCTAAGTCAGCCAGGTATCAGTGTTATTGCTGTATACATTACAATTTTTGTCTTGCTTTCTACTACTTTTAAGCTGCGTTACTCCACTACTATTGCTTGGAGTGGATTTTGCAGAAGTGTGGATAAGAAAGTATTTCTCTTCTTCCCTTCTTCTCTGCACCTCTCCCTCTTCCGCTTTCTCTTCTTCCCTTCTTCTCTGCACCTCTCCCTCTTCCGCTTTCTCTTCTGCCCTCCTTCATTCCTTGCATTTTCATTTCTGGGAAAAAAATTAGATACCTGGCACTTCCTACATGAGTGAACTATGCCTATGCCCCTAAAAATTAATTATTATCAACCAGAAATGAAACTTAATTTTACCTATCATTTTCAAAAATCATGCATTGTAAATTTTCTTTTAATTTTACATGGTCTTACATCATCTCTTCCAACTCTGTATTTAATTGACAAAAAATAAAACTTTTATTGAAAGGTTAATAGGGTCATCTGATTAATTAAAGCATATGAATGTGTTTGTAACATAATTGATTTTAATTTTAGATCATTTACAAAAATCCAAGGTAACTTCTTGTTATTTTTATTCAAATGGAAAAGTTATTAATAAAATATAATATATTTTATTTATAATATATTGAAAAGTCTTCACTAAATCACACACTGTAAAACTTTATTGACATAAATATATTTTTAAGATCATTTTGCCAGTGATTTCCATGTGGTGTACAAGTTGAAGAGAACTTTATCCATAGACTTTGACTTAGGTAGAATACTGTGTTTGAGAGGAAGGCTTTCATAAGCATCTTAAGTTTGGTGTGATAATTAGGATTGTTTATGTCTGCTTCCTGAGTGGACTGTGTGGGGGAGAAAAGTAGCTAACCAAAAACATGTTATTACTAGATGTTTATGGCAGCAAGTCTGTTTTAGAGTTTATGTATTTTAATGATAAATTACTGTAAAACAAATTTATTGATATGAATCTCTAATAACAAACAAATAGCTGTTAAATGATTTTTTGCCAGATTGAGGAATAAGTAACCTATGACTTCCAACTAAAAGTAAGAGAAAAAAAATGTTTTACTTTGTATTTTCTCTTTGTCATATTGGAAAAATATTCACAGTCAAGAAACAAAACAAAAACAAGCCCCACAAACCAAAACTCTTTTACTCTTTCAGAATTGTGTTCTCATAATGACCAAGGAGCACTCCTCCACAATGCCCCATTTCAATTTGATCAGCAGCCACCATTTAATAGCATGGACCTCTGCACTGATACACAGATGGAAAGAGTAAAGCCACTGTATTCCTCTCTGTATATCTTTCCACAAATACCAGAGCTGTCCCTTTGTGGGTTTGTGATTCCCTTCACCCTCTCTCTTCCTAACAAGTGTAAATAGGCTTACATTTTGTGACCCCAGTCAAATCAATCAAGAAAGCAAAACAAAGTCACTCACTGAAAATAGAATGGCACATTAGTGTTGGGTCATGTTTTCTCTACTTTTAGGACAGTCATAAGGGAAATGTTGCTGGCAGAATGGAAACATATGAGATCAATGAATTCTTTTGTTAAAGAGAGGCAGTACACCACTTCATGCCTTCATGCAGAGTCACCGGCTGTCACTGAAAACTAATTGTCATTAAATTCTCCCTTTGAAACATTAAAATGGAGGACAAGTATGTTGAAGATTATCAGGAAATTAAAAGCATGACATGTTTGAAAGCTGTGATTAATATCACATTTATTGCAAAACTCAGTTAACAGGGCTCTTTGGAACAAGTTTTATATCATACAAGGTTGCTGATGAACAGCAAATTTCAAATTGCATTATGCTGAGATTATATTTAGAGTTAGGGAAAAGAATTTGCTATTCATTATATAACCTCTCAGATGGTAAGTCAAGAAGAGTAATTCTGAAAACGTACAAATTTAGTAAACTTACATAAATAAGTCTATGATAGTTTTTTTTACCAAATTTAGTGTAGAAGAGGTTACTTTTATCCCAAGTGTGTCATGTAAAACGGGCAATATATTTTAGGTGGAAAATTCTGTACTAAAGGATTACAAATTGAAGTAAAAAATATAGGATAAAAAACTGAATTCAAAATTTATTTCTAAACATTTTAAGCACTAAAGACTTTTTTGTTTGTGTCACTCAGAAACAAAACTATGCAATGCGAGCATAATATTAATGAAAACATTGCAATATTATTGTGAAAATGAAACTAGGTAACACAAGCACAAAAACTTTCATCAGTAAAGCTCAACATAAACCTTACCAATACCCTCAGTCTGTTTTAGTGACTACAAATTTATGGGATTGGTATTACTAGGACTTATTTATAGAATTCCATACACTCACAGACATTAGACATTAATTGGTGGTTTGCAGATCAGTTGTGGCTTTTTTTGGTGTTTCCAATTTTTCATATTTCTTCAAGATACTGAAATGCATTCTAATGAAAACAGCTTTAAATGGACTAACAGCAAAGACATTTGAGGAAAGTGTTTCTCCTTTCAAATGCAATTCATGTTGCCATATGAGTAGGATAATATAGTTCAATATTCTGGCAAAGAAGGGGAGCTAGTTTGAACTAATTATGTAAGCAGATAGGAAACTTACAGACAATGCTTATAAAATGTATATGGAAGTGAGACAATCCAATTTTAAATAGCACATGTGTCCAAATGAATAACCAAAACATTTTAGAAAATATTTTTATTGAATATTTTTTTTAAATTCAGTCTATCGGAATTCATGGGATGCAAGTAATGCAGTACTCTTAGAGAAATTTAAGACTTGCCAGATTTATCTTCAGATAAAGGATATTCTTAAAATCAATTTTCTGAGATTTTATCTTAGGATTATAGAGAACAGCCAACTGAATCTAGTTAGAAGAAGCCAAGAAATAATAAAGATAATAAAAAGCATTAAACAGAAAAACGCAACGCTTCCTGGGTGACGGGTTTAATCATACTCCAAACCTCAGCATCACGTAGTGTACCTTTGTAACAAACCTGCACATGACCCCCAGGATCTAAAATAAAAGCTGAAAAAATTACAGAAATTAATAATGCTCAACAATGATTCTTTGAGAATATTAAAACCGAAAAGGTATATGTAAAGTGAAGGGAAAAAGAAAAAAAAAATACCATTATCAATAATAAAATATTTCAATATTGATGTGTAAGCACTGATAAAATGACATAATATGACTAACTTCATGTGGTTCAATTTGTCAATTTTAGTGAGGTGAACAAATTCATTGAAAGATATAACAACAAATTAGACTCAAGAATATATAACAAATATAAACAGATTTCTTTTATTAGAGTAATTACGTTTATAAATAAAACCTTCCTCTTCCCCTCCCAATAAAACCTCCAGCACCAGATGGTTTTACTGATGAATCCTATTTAACATATAATGAAGATATAATAACAGTTTTACAAAAATCTGGGGGAAAATAAGAGCAAATTCTTTCAACTTACTTTATAAACTAAGATAGTGATACCAATGCTGCCAAAAAAAAGAAAAAAAGAAACACTAAGAGATGACAAAACCACTAAGAAATGACAGACCTAGGCCTCTTGAACATAAATACAAATGTCTTTCAAAATCAGGGCCTGTGCAAAACTAAAAAGGAAATTCAGGACTTAAATTCAACACTTGACCAGTAGGACCTAACAGACATATGCAGAATAATCCACCAACCAACCACAGATGTACATTCTTCTCATCTGGACAAAGAACATACCCTAAGATCAATCACAAGCTCAGTCATAAAGCAAGTCTCAATAAATTTTTAAAAAATCAAAATCACACCACTTATAGACTCAGACCACAGTGGAAGAAAAATAGAATTCAATATTAAAAATATCTCTAAAAATCACACAATTACATGAAAGTTAAACAATGTTCTCATGAATGACTTTGCAAAGGAAGCAAAGAAATTAAGACACAAACCAAAACATTCTTTGAAACAAATGAAAACAGAGACACAACATACCAAAATATCTGGAATATAGCAAAATCAGTGTTAACTGGAAAGCTTATTGTGCTGAACACCTACTTCAAACAGGAAATCTCAAATTAATAATCTAATATCACACCTGGTTGAACTAGAAAAACAGAAAAGGATGAGCTCATGTCCTTTGCAGGGACATGGAGGAAGCTGGAAATCATCATTCTCAGCAAACTGACACAAGAACAGAAAACTAAACACCACATGTTCTCACTCATAAGTGGGTGTTGAACAATGAGAATACATGGACACAGGGAGGGGAGCATCACACACAGTGGCCTGTCAGGGGTTGGGGGCCTAGGGGAGGGATAACAGGCGGTGGGAGGATTGAGGAGGGATAGCATTAGGAGAAATACCTGATGTAGATGATGGGGGGATGGATGCAGCAAACCACCATGGCACGTGTGTACCTATGTAACAAACCTGCACATTCTGCACATGTACCCCAGAACTTAAAGTATAATAAATAAATAAATAAATAGATGATAGATAGATAGATAAAAGTTGACATTTTCCAAAAAAAAAAAAAAAGTGTAGCACACACAATTATGTATGGTACATATACTTGATAATGATAATAAATGAATATGTTACTGCAAAATAAAAAAATAAAAACAGGAATAAACTAACCTCAAAGTTAACAGAGGAAAATAAACAACTAAAATCAGAGCTGTTCTCAATAAAATCAAGACCCAAAAATTCATACAAAGAATGAAATCACAAGTTTGTTTATTGAAAGGATAAACAAGGTTGATAGAGTACTAGTCCGAACAGTGATCCCCCGCCTTTTTGGCACCAGAGATCGGTTTTATGAAACACAATTTTTCCAAGGCTAGGAGAGATGGGTGGGGTTTGGGATGAAACTCTTCCACATCAGATCATCAGGCATTAGTTAGATTCTCATAAGGAGTGCACAGCCTAGATCCTCACATGTGCAGTTCACAAAAGGATTTGCACTCCTGTGAGAACCTAATGCAGCTGCTGATCTGACAGGAGGTGCTCAGGTGGTAATGATCACTTGCCACCCCACTGGCCCCAAGCTGTGCAGCCTGATTCTTAGCAGGTTGGGGAACTCTGAGCTAGATTATCAAAGAAAACAAGAGCATCAAAATAAAGACAATCAGAAATGAAAAAGGTGAAATTATAACAGATAACACAGTAATACAAAATATCCTCAGTGGTATTCAAAATATTTTGAATATCACTATGCACATAAATTAAAAATCAAGAGGATATGGGTAGATTCCTGGAAAAACAGTCACTTCCAAATATCGAATCAGGAAAAAAATTGAAATCCTGAACAGATCACTATCAAGGTCTAAAATGGAATCCGTTGAAAAAAAACCTACCAACCATACAAAGCACTGGACCAGCTGCATGTACAGCCAAATTCTACTATTCTACTGGATGGGCAAAAAAGAGCTGGTACCAATTCTACTGAAACTACTTCAAAAAACTGAGCAAGAGGATATCCTACTTAAGTAATTCTATGAAGCCAACATCACCCTGATACCAAAATTTGGCAAGCATACAATGAAAAAGAAAACTAAAGACCAATATCCCTAATGAACATGAATGCAAAATTCTCAACAGAATACTAGCAAACTGAATCCAGCAGCAAGTCAGAAAGTTAATTTACAACTATTAAGTTGGCCTTATTTCTGGGATGCAGGGTTTGTTCAATACATAAAAGTTAATGAATGGGACTTACCACATACACAGACTTAAAAACAAAAATTAAATCATCATCTCAATAGACACAGGAAAAGCCTTCAATAAAATCCAGCATTCCTTCATAATAAAAACCTTCAAGAATCTGGGCATCAATGGAACATACTCCAAAATTGTGAAAGCCATCTATGGCAAACACACAACCAACAGCATACTATACATGCAAAAGCTGGAAGCATTACCATTGACAACTGGAACAAGACAAGGATGCCTACTCTCACCACTTTGCTTCAACATAAAGTGGAGATCTTAGGGAAATCTGGAAAGAGAAAGAAACAAAAGTCATCTAAATAGAAAAGAAGATGTCAAATTATTTTTCTTAACATATGATATGCTTCTATAAGTAGAAAACTCTAAGGACTCTGCCAGGAGGCTCCTGGAACCAATAAGTGACTTTAGTTAAGTTCCAAGAAACAAAATCAAATTACAAAAATTAGTAGCGTTTCTGTACACCAGTAATCTTCTTGCTGAGAGCCAAATCAAGAAGAGCATCCCATTTACAATAGTGACAAAAATAAAATAAAATAAATTACCTAGTAGCATAGCTAACCAAGTAGATAAAACATCTCTACAAAAAGAATTACAAAACACTGATGAAATAAATTATAGGTGACACAAACAAATAGGAAAATATTCCATGCTTACAGATTAGCAGAAATAATATTGTTAAAATGGCCACACTGGCCAAAGCAATCCACAGATTCAATGCTATTCAAACTACCAATATCATTTTTAACATTTTAGAATAGAAAAAAAACTATTCTAAAATTCATATATAAAGAGTCCAAAGAGCCAAAGCAATCCTAATTAAAAACAACAAAGCTGGAGGTGTCATATTACCCACCCTCGAACTATACTATATGGCTACAGTAACCAAAAGAGCTATAGTACTGTTATAATAACAGATACATAGAACAATGGAACAGAACAGAGAACTCAGAAATAAAGCCACATCCCTACACTCATCTGATCTTTGACAGTCAACAACAACAAAGCAATGGAGAAAAGATTCCCTATTTAATAAATGACGCTGGGGATAGCTGGCTAGCCATATGCAGAAGAATAAAACTCAGCACTACCTTTCATCATATACAAAAAATAACACAGGTGGATTAAAGATTTAAACTTAAAACTTCAAACTATTAGAATCCTAAAATAAAACATAAGATACACTATTCTGGATATTGGATTTGGAAAAGAATTTATGACTAAGTCCTCAAAAGCAATCGCAACAGAAATAAAAGTTGGCAAGTGGGACCTAATTAAACTTCTGCACAGCAAAAGAAACTGTCAACAGAGTAAGCAGGCAACCTAAAATGGGAGAATAGATTCACAAGCTATGCATCTGACAAATGTGTCACATCCAGAATCTACAAAGAACTTAAACAATTTAATAAGCAAAAAACAAACAACCCATTAAAAAGTGGGGAAAGACATCGATAAACACTTTGCAAATGAAGGCATACGAGTGGTCAACAAACATATGAAAAATTGGTCAACATCACTAATAATGAGAAAAATGCAAATCAACACCACAAAGAGATATCATCTCATACCAGTCAGAATAATTATTATTAAAAAGTCAAAAAAATAACAAATGCTGGTGAGGCTGTGAAGAAAAGAAAACCCTTCTACACTGTTAGTGGGAATGCAAATTAGTTCAGCCTCTGTGGAAAGCAATTTGGGGATTTCTCAAAGAAATGTCATTTGAACCAGCAATCCCATTACTGTACATATATCCAAAAGAAGATAAATTATTCTACCAAAAAGACACACGCACTCATTTGTTCATCAGAACACTGTTGACAATATCAAAGACACAAAATCAACTATGTGACTATTAACGGTGGATTTGATAAAGAAAATGTGGTACATATACCCAATGGAATACTATGTAGCCATAAAAAAATTGCCAGAATAACTGCGAATATCATCCCTTTGAATAAACTTTCTACTCCTATCTCTTTCTTTATCTCCTTTTTGTGGCCAATGTCTCTTAGATTTGCCCTTTTGATGCTATTTTCCAGATCCTGCAGGTATGCTTTATTTTAAAATTCTTTTTCTTTTGTCTCCTCTAAAAGTGTATTTTCAAATAGGAATAAACTCTACTTGATTACTGCATTTACTAACTTAAGGGAGTATTTCTTTTTGGAGGAAAGAGTTCTCATGGCAGAAAAAAAGATTTTAATAGTGAAAGTATATAATTGTTCATATTGTTTCTATTTAAATGTAATGTATGTCACCTTCTCTTAAACCCATTGGACTAGGGAGGCTACAGGACCAAATGGGAGGAAAAGATGCATTCTCCCGTCATGGGAGACTGTCAAGCACCTGGGAATAAACAGGAATATACATCTTCATACCCAGGAACCCTGAGAGTCTGCAAACAGTATTTTGGACTAGTGGTAGCAAGTTTCCGGGTAAGAGCTCTACAGGAAAATAAAATGATGGTGGCAGGAGCTGAGGCATGCCAGGAGTGAAAGGGTTGTGGTTTTAAAAATTAAGTAGATGAGTCAAAGCAGACCCAAGGTAGCAGCTTCGGAGTGAAGTCTTGAGGGAGGCGAGGGAGTGGAGCAGAAGCACACTCTGCAGGAAGAGCCTGTGTGGAGCACAGTGTGGGTGAAGCCGACTGAGAAAGGGTTGGAAGAACAGTAAACAGAGTCAGGGGTCACAGAAGAACTGTCTGAGGTGAATCAAGTCGGACTTTGAAGATTAATTTAAGGGATTTGACTTTTACTCATAGTGAGATGAAAAGACATTGTGGGGTTTTGATCATGGAAGGGCCAGGAGTGACTTAATTTTTTATAAGGCTACCCTGGATGCTTTGTGAGTAAACTAAAATTGTCAAGAATCCAAGAACAGAACAATTGGGAGGTTATTTTTTTACCAGCTAGTAAAGAATAACAGTAAAATGGACCAGAAAGGTATCAGTGAGAAGAGTCAAATGCTTGTTTTATTTGAAGGCAATGCAGGCTTATTGCTGATATACATCACAGACAGGACTTCTTTTCTGCCTGTATTTACCAAGTGTGCTTATAGAAGTAGGATATTAAGGAAGGTGTAGGGTCAAACTTCCAAAAGATTTGGCATGAAAGTGACTACATCAGTAGGAAATTGTACATACAAGTTGGGGTTGAGAGCAAGGGTCTAGGCTTTAGGAAACTGTAATATATATATATGATATTACATATATACACACACACACACACAGAGATATACATATAATTTGTACATATATTTTATTTCATTTTTTGTCCCTTCTTAGTAGCTTAAATATGTGACCATAGTGATCATATTTTTCAAAAAAGATCGAATAATATATATCTTCTTCAAAGAAGATAATGTAACCCAAGTCGAAAACTACCAAAAAAAGTAAACAGAAACTTTTCTTAGAACAGTATGTATTAGTCTCTTCTCACACTGCTAATAAAGACACCTTTATATACCTTGGGTAATTTATAAAGGAAAGAGGTTTAATTTACTCACAGTTCAGCATGGCTGCTGAGGCCTCAGGAAGCTTACACTCATGGCATAAGAGAAAACAAAACAGACATATTCTTCTTCACAAAGTGGCAGGAGTGAGAAGTATGAGAACCGAGCAATGGGGAAAACCCATTATAAAACCATCACAAGAATAGCATGAGGGAAACTGCCCCCATGATTCAATTACCCCCCACTGGATTCCTCCCCCAACACATAGGGATTATTAGGTGCTCTTACCACACATAATCACTTTCACACTCCCACATACACACATACTATGTGAAGTGATGGATTTGTCAATTGCTTGATTCATCATTTCACTATGTATATCTATGTATATATGTGTGAAAACATCATGATGTACACATTAAATATATGTAATTCAAACATAATACAGGCATACTTGCATAGGGTTCATTGTTGTGCAAACTGGTGCTACCAATATGGCAATATAGCTGAAATCTTGCAAAAGTATCCCTGTCCTTTGATTAGTTATATATTTTTTTGAAAGTTTTACTAAAGGATAAAATCAGATATGTATCTAAGGTTTTAGCTCAAAGTCATTCATCTCAGATTGTTATAAATATTCTTACAGCAGAAAAAGTATAAAAATGTCCAATAAAAAACTGGCTGAGTAAATAAATAAAATAAAATCTTTTAGATTACTTATACTGAAATAACTTTTTGAAAACATATAGAAATACTTCATAAATAATCACTGTAATTGTTTTGTTTATGTTAATTTGCTTTGGTTAAACAAATTAGTGCAGTTATCCTTAGGAAAATCATGTTTGAAACATAAAATAGAAAAAGCAAGGTAGACAAAAACCAATATAGCACATTTTCCAGGAAGAAATTCATATAAACATACAAATAATAAACATAGGACTAGAATTCTATATTTTGTATAATATAACATTAATTAATAACTATTAACAGTTATTCTATTTGTGAGGTATTTTTTAGTACTTTCTTTGGAATATGCAATTTTCCTTAAGAACAACTTTATGGATTCTTGTTATTTAATATTGGAAGAGTGCTTTGACAGTCCGAATATCTGGGCCTCTCTCCTGTCATTTTCAGTAGTAAAGTGGAATGATTTTCAGTTTCCAGTGAATTCACTGCTCTCTTAATTGCCCCCTGAGGAGCAAAGTGTCAGCAAGAATTTCTACCGAATCTTGCATAATGATTAAAAATGGAGAAACCAAGGCAGCTACAGAAAAGGTCACTGTATAATCTCCTTTTATTGAAACAAATAGATTTAATGGAAGCACTCCATCTTTTCTGTGTATTTTGGTGACTTTTCTCAGTCTTGAAGAAATGATCCCTTCCAATTTTATTATACTGAATTAAATGTTACATTTATGAGTTTCCTCTTTTCAGCAGTAATGGGGTGAGAGTCTTTAACTTTAATTTTTCCCTAATGAAAATTAAATTTTATATAACACTTTATTGTACTTTTCTTCATCAAAGACTAGAGAAATATTCATTTCCAAAGAAAAAGATATTTTTATTTTTTTTTAGTGGCGGAGCTTTGGAATAAAGCCTATTCAGCCTCTGAAAACAGCTGCCCACATTTCACGGTTTTGGGTGTGATTGAATACACACTCTTTTCTTTAATATTTAGAAAATATTCTCATTGCAGAAAAGTAATTAACATTAAACTGTAGATAGCTTATTATAGGAAAAGATACCAAGTATACCTTACTCAAAACTCGTATTTATAGATGACATTAGATTGAGGAATTGTAGAGTCCCCTAAATAATAAAGATGATCATGAAAATGACATTGTCAATAGCCAATTTACTTTCTGGATCCTAACAATGTTCTGGCCAATCTCACAAACACTTTTTGCATGTATTCAACTAATTTAATTCCCATATGACTTTTGGGTATCAGTTTATTACTCCCATTTTAGAGGGAGGAAATTGATTTATATCAAGGTTAAATAATTTTTCTAGATCCCACAGTAGGCAAGCTAAACTCTAAAATCATGATGCAGGTATTTGAAGAAATTCAGTGAAATTTAAAGGCATAAAAAATACGTAACTTTATTTATAACAAAAGCTACTCGTCTTGAAAAACTATTTGTCTATGAACATATATATTTGTGCTTTGAGCACTGTAAACATTTTCTGAGCTAACTGTTTAAAAAAATTTCTGAGTGGAGAACAGTATCTACAGAAAAAAGTACTTGCAATAATGGTGCCATTTTACAGTATTTTACAAACTTGCAGTCCTTTCATGGAATTCTGTAAAATGATTCTATATAATTTAGCTTACTTTAGTTCACTGTGATTTTACTGATTGTTTTGTTTTATAAGGAAAATAAAGTCATATATGATGTTCTGGCTAATAATCCCTCAAGAAATTTGCTTAAATAAATTGTTCAAAGGATTGTGCTTAATGTTTGGTTTGCTTAGATATGGTGAAAATAATTTAAAATCAAAACACTTCATTTGTAACCGTAGTTATAAGAGGCCCAATGTTAAGAGAAACAATCTATTTAAAACTTGTATATCTATATCTATATCTATAGATATAGATGTGTGTGTGTGTGTGTGTATATGTATATGTATTTCATAGTTTAAACAAGTTTAGAAAATCATAGTATAAAACTATTCATATGTCTTAACCTGGTTATAAGCCTTATCTTTTTAATAAAATTGAGTGTTATCCTCTTGCGTTAGACAATTCATGATCTTTCAGATAATTGTGAGCAATTAAAAATATGTAAGCCCCAAGAATATATCTTAAATACATAATACATATTATAGATTATGAATATGTATATATATATTATTTTGTAATGTTTATTTTAAATATTTTAAGGTTAGACTATGTTCACATAACTACTTTCTAAATATATATCAATAGTAATTTTCTAGTTTTTGAATTTCATAAATTATTTAGCCAGTTTCTCCTTGTTTGGATATTTAGAGAGCATCATTTGATGCTATTGGGAAAAAATCTAAGATATTTTTCTAAACTGAGCAAAATAAAATGTAGGAAAAGCTTAATGGTAAATTAAATGTGTGGTTGAGATACTATCTTATATCTAAGATTAGCTGAATGACTAAAATTGTATCATCCCTTTTTACATCCATATATTTAAAAGGCCCCAAGAGGAAACTTCCTAATGCATGAAATTGTACTTGTAAATGTTATCTCTCTTTTGCCGCTTTCATTTCCCTGATTAACACTCTCTTACAGGTAGAAAGGACTATCACTTATGAAAAAGCCTGAGGCTTGAAATCCATGGTTCTTTGAATGTCAGATTGAGTTTATTCCTCAAATATATGGTTTCTTATTTAGATAAAAATATATACTTACACTAGTCACATAAAATTCTTACTCTGATTTTTAATTGTCTCTTTGTTTCGACAGGCCAGAATAACAAATTCAGATTGATTTGTACCAGTTATTCTACAGAATCTTATCTCTAAGAAACCTTCTCTACTTCCTAGATTTTAACTTTGTTCATTTTCTTAATATTTATACAAAGCTGTGCTTCTGTTCTGCTACAGCATTGGGTGAATAAACATAGACTATTTCCAATAAAACATCTTATATAGTCAATAAATATGAGTATCAAAAATTGATATTTTAAAAACTATGATAAAACTATGATAAAATTTATTTATATTTTAAAATCATAGGATAACAATTTCTTCACTAGATTTCCGTATTTAGTCACTATAGTAGATGTTTGCCTTTATGTGTTGTCTAGCATGTACAGTACTCATATTTCACAAAGGTATCAAGTGGTATTTGAGGGAAGTTGTTTCCTTCTGGTTCTGTGTTGTATTTGGTGCATATTTTTCTCAGTTGCTATCCTTCCTCTATGGAATCACAGCAGTGCTGGATCCTTCCACTCCTCAATTACCAGGAAAATAAGTGGTAAATGGAGAGGGGTCACAGTAACGCCCGACACATGCTGTCTCCCAGGTCTAAATTTTGATTACATGGCTAAGGATAAGGTAACTCATCCCTGAGACTTTGCAGTGGCTGTGATGACAACATCTAATGCAGCTGTCAAATAACTGCTATCTGCAGCATGAATCAAGAATTTGAAAGAGATTATACATTCTTAGCCCATGGTTGCAATTTACAAAATCTAGTTTATAGAAATAGTGCAGATAGTTATACTGTTAACTCATTCAATATCACAGTGATATAATATTACTTACGGCTTACCATAGGCTATTTTCCCTGACTACCATTTTGCATGCACTATCTTGCTACCTATATGGCCCAATTTTTGAAATAGTATTTAACTTTCTAAGGGCACACACACTTGGATTCATAGCTCTAATTCTAGAGTTCCAGCTCTCAACCACTCACTGATCTATCTATTGGCAACCTGTTTAGTATCTTACCTATTATTTTCGACTCATACAACATCTCCTGAGGACTTCATTTCTATGAGGCAGGGTACTATACACTGGATTCACACAGTTGAATTTGCTATTGTCCCCACCTTAGTGGCGGTTTAGTAAGAAGAGACCAACATTTAAGCAACAAAGTGAATTTGAATATGGTACTTACCATGATAGATGCCAGGGTTAGAGAGAGGATTAATTAAAGGTAACAGTCAGTTCATGGATCAGGGTCAGAAAAGGATTTATAGCAAAGTGATCTGCTAGCACTTTAAAGATAATGAGATATTTTGTGGCAGCCAGAATACAGGAGAGATTTTAAGAAGAAACACCTTGACTAAATTTGTAAAGCAATGAAACACACTGCCATATGTTAGAAACAGAATTTAGATTGTTCTGAATAGAGGTAGGAGAAATACCTATGTGGGAAGTAGCATGTGAAAGTTTAAGACACGGGCAAAGGCCAAATTATGGAAGGTATCAATGTCATGAAAACAATTTACATTATTTTGCTACACTTAGTAACAATATGCAGATGTTTCTGAAAATAGATAATAAAAGGATCAATTAGAAATTTTGGAAGTTTTTATTTGTATTTTAATTATATACTGAAAATATTCTAAAATTATAATTAACCTTTGCAATGGTAGCCAATACTATATCTAATGCATTATGACTTATAAATTCTAAGAGGTGGAATGTAGATCCATTCCAAGGAACTAAGAGCTTTTAAATTATGTATAATATTGCTTTTTATTCAGACCATTGTGTCTTTCTGAGATATAGAATTAGCTCTGAGTAAAATCGTTGTTTAGAGATTTGTCTTGACAATGTTTTCATCTTCTGGATTCTCTGAAGTGCCCTCTCCCTCATCATACCTTGTTTTCTCAAAATTCCTTTTGTAGTTCAATGAAGTTATCAGCACTATCCACATATAATTCTCTTGGGACATGGGTTACTCCCTCCCCAGTAGCAGCAATCACAATTAAAAAAAGCAAAAACAAAAAACTTAGGTTAACACTAAAGGCTATGTTTATTGGGGCTTTTTTGTTTTTGTTTGTTTGTTTTGAGACACCGTCTCACTCTCTCACCCAGGCTGGAGTGCAGTGGCAGCTCTTGCCTCACTCCAAACTCCACCTCCCAGACTTAAACGATTCTCCAGCCTCGGCCTCTGGAGTAACTGGGATTACAGGCATCTGCTACCATACCAGGCAATTTTCTGTATATTTAGTAGAGATGGAGTTTCACCATGTTGGCCAGTCTGGTCTTGAACTCCTGACCTCAAACTGCCTTCTCAGCCTCCCAAAGTGCTGAGATTACAGGCATGAGCCACCACACCTGGCCAACATTATGTTGATATAGTATCTCTATCTGGATTTTATATATTTCAATAACCTAAAAAGTGGTGTGGCAATAGTAGTTGAAATTTCAGGTGCGGCACTTGATTTGGTAAGTTACAATCTTGTTAACAAGAAATTTTTAGCAGCAATTAAGAGTGTAGATATATCCAGAACATTGTGTTGGTTCGTTTATGACTCTACAGTTTTCTGAGACTTATGATGCATCATACTTCACTGTCCTTAAAAAATTGATTCCAATTTCTCAGTATTAGTCATGGTATTTTCTTGATGTAAAAAGTGTCAGAAAAACAGGGACTGAAATAATAAGCAAAATAGTACTTCAGAAGGAGGCAAGTAGCACAACACTTCCTTTGCTCGTCCTTTGTTATTCAGTATCTATTTATTAGCTCTCTCCCTCTGCATTTACAGTAGGATAAAAACTAATTGTCTTAAAAAATAGAAAATAAAATGAAAATCATGAAGTCTAAGATTAAAGAAAAAAAAGTAACTACAGTGTGAACTCATCTTTCTTCCTTGAAGATTATTTATGGCTTAAACTGGCACTAAAAGGGGTTCTTCTACTGCAAATTACCTCTTCATTCATTATCACCTATAGATATGTTCTGTACTTTTTAGAAGCATTGTGAAAATAATATATATGTTGGGAAAGTAAAATGTTTCGACATTACAGAACCGAAGCATTTTGATGAACATCGAGGGTATAACTTTCTATAGGAATTTTGTTACAATATGTATTGTTAGAAATCACTAGGACATTGTCTAATAAGTTTCAAGGTAAAACCATTTATATTTACCAGTTTACACAGATCTATTTAGATTATGATTCTAAATTGATTGCAATGGGAGTAAAACATATCACTAAAGAACTAATTTTTGTACAGCATAACCATATTTTGATCTTACTAGGTCTTTTTAAGATTTTTTTCCTCTCATATTCTATACTCATTTATGCTGCTCAGATTGAACCAAATAGGACATTTGCTGCTCAGTTACTAAGGAAGATGCAATTTTAACGACTTCCTAAGTGTAGAGTTGCATTAAATGACCCTAAGACTCCTTAGAATTGAAGAGGCTCCAAAAAAATAGTATAGCACCCCACTTTGATACACATAGTCTCACTCTGAGAATTTCAAATTAAAAACCTCACTCTAGAATTTTAAAAATGAGAATTTTCCTTATCAATTGTTCCAGATTTTATTTAATTTACAGTGTTGAAAAACTATTTGCATTTTGAAGTGCATATATAGTCCTATATGATGTACATTTACTAAAAATCAGTCCTTCAAGATATTATACAGACTTAAGCCATCAACTAACTGCTGTATTCCAAACTTGCCTCCAAATAAAATAAAATAAGACCCAATCATCCTCTTTTACATTTGAGGTTTTAATTTCAGAAATATCTCATTCAGAGTACTTGGTAGAGAAAAACAATCCCAATTTGTAACTCTATTAGGACAAAATGTGATTTTACTTTTCACACGTTTGCATGCTACTGAGATCTCACCAACAATGCTGATAATGCTAGACAGTACACATCCCGAAAGCTAAGATGGATTCATGCATCAGAATCTCACATTTTGTTAATGTCATTTTTTTCAGGAAAGTGATTATTATTGCCTGTTGTTCTGCCAAGGGACAGTGAAGTCCTTTGAGAACATAGCTAGGTCTAACCAACTGCTATGTCATTGACACTAACAATAAATGGTATGTAAAGTTGTGTTGAATAATACAGTTTTTGCTGTTTTGATTTTTGTATTCCAGAAACACAAGAAAGCCTCAGAAGCAATTTCTTCTAATGAATGCATAAATTCATCAGTATGACTATTGTATAAGTTACTAATTTACCTTTTAAATATTTTATCCATTGAAAATATGTGATATTTTTAAACAATTGCTTATATAATTTACACATGACAAATTTAATAGAAGTATACTCCTTGTCACTTTTTATTCATACTCATTCATTATTCAAAATATAATAAATATTTTTAAGTAACATTTCTCTGATAGGAAATATTGATAAATATTTTTAAGACATTCTTTTATTCTGTAGGTCATTTAATTATATTTAACATAGAAAATGCATTTAGTTCCAGGACACATACCTGACAAGCAAACAGTTTTAATCTGATCTTTTTTAGTTACATTTATTAGAATTCAGAATCAGAATAGTCTAAGATTTCCTATCTCTATGACGGCCTTTCTCTACCCTGACTTCCCTCAGAATTCACCTGGTCTTAGATTTAATTCAGCTTTTCATATTCCCATCATTTTATTGTCAAAGTAGGCTGACAGATTCATTTTATCTAGATATATGCAGACTTGGTACAAGGCACAGACTGAAAGTTTCTGGATTGATGCCCGTGGCTATGAGGCACCTGCTATGCACTGCTGAACAACTCATTCAAAGCAGAGTTCAATGTCATGATTCATTGAGAGTTTGGCCCACCCAGGAATGGGGGCAAAGCAAAAAATGACAATATTTTTAATAATATTTCAAAGAAGACAATTGCTGAAATGAAATACTAAAATCAGTTTCTTTGAATTTATCCTAGTGGATAGGTGTCAGATAGAATGCTGCTGTAATGAATTAAGGGAGAGTGATGGTTGCTTGAACAATATTGATGCAGTGGAGACACAAAGAAGAGAAGTTGGAGAGCTATTGAGGAGAAAAATCAATAGGACTCGACCAATTGATTATGCAGGTTAAGCAAGAAAAGAGTCACTTATGACTTTTAGATTTTTTATAAATTTTCAGCCATAATTAAATTTGTCTGACAAAACAAAATGATACACTCAGTAGAACTGGAAATACAGCTTATGTCTTTCAGTAAAATTCTGTTCACTATAATGCAACTTGCAATAATGTGAAATGTTGGAAAAAGGAATACTACTGGATTATCAAGGAGTCAGTCTTCTGAAAGAGTTCAAATATTTCCCTAAAGAGTGAACAAGGAGTGAGTGATGTTGGGGCTATCCTGGTACAAGTGAGTCGGGTAATAAAGGCAGGGCCGTTTTCTATCATGGAATATCCACTCACATTTATATCTAGTGCTCATGGGAGGGTCAACACTGAATGTACAGGGTACTATGTTTCAGTCTCAAAATTCTGTCTCAGAACAGTTTTGCAGTCTTAAAGAATATTGACAGCCCCCAAATCATGGGTTTTAAAAGATCATATCTCTTTATATTTCCCGTATTTGAAATTTAAACTAAACACACACACACACATACACATACACACACACACACACACACACACACACGATGATGTATGTCAGAGCAATGACATCTTCACTTACTATGTAGCCTCAAAGAAATTCCACGGTGCCCTGTGTGAGAGAAAGAGAGTAAAAAAAATCAAATAGCAAGCAGGTTAGTATGAAAGTAGCACAATCCTTTAAAAGAATGGCAAGGATCATCAGGCATCCCCACACAACACTCTGAGAACCACTGCTGTAGTGTCAATGAAATGAATGGTATTTATTGAGCATCTACTGTATGTGACAGGATATGCTAGAGCCTACTCATATATTGTTATCATTAGATTTTCAATAGCTTAGAGAACATTACTTTCATATAACATACGGGCAATTAATGCCTGAGACAAAAGTCACTTCAAAGCCAGATCAATCTGCATCCAGAATCCATCTTTCCCTTATACATTATAATTTTACCAAGTAACAATTAGTAAAATGGTGTTTATTTAGAAATAATTTTGAAAATTGCATTGGGAAAAAGATGTTGCCAGTACATGATCTCTAAGGTTTCTTCCATATGTTTTTTTCTGCTTCTTATATAAGTGTCCAATACTTTTTGGGATCAAAATATCAAGTAATTAACTAGACATCTGGAACTGACATACTTAGTTTTGCCTAATTAATGGAGGTTTATATATGAGAGATTCTTCATAAATTTATTTCAAATTTAACTAACTTTTGTGATAAAAATATATTTTTATAAAATCACATTATAATCCCGAAACTAAAAATCCAGAATTGTGTGTTTGTATGTGTGTGCATATCTTTTAAACTTAATTGAGAAAAAATATAGTTTAAAATTTATTCTGAAATACTGTTAGAATGCTAATAGACATGCCATAAGCAGAAAAAAAGATTTCTTGAAACAAAATTTAATAAAGTTTGGTGTTAATTCAATTGGCCTAATTTTAGTGCTAAAATTTAAATCACTGAATTTCAATTTAGAAAGACAGCCAAAAATTATTCTTCTTCTATCATAAACTGTTAAAAGAATTTAAGATTAACTGGCAATGCTAACACACATTCCATCTGTAAACATACATTTACTGAGTATAGTAGGGTTCTCTTAGAGAGACAGCACTAATAGAAATACGTATATATATATAGTATGTGTGTATATATATATACACACACACTATATATATCCTGAATTTTAGTCAGAATTATTTAACTTACTTTCATGATAAAAATTGATTTTTATAGAACTACATTACAACCCCCAAACTGAAAATCCAGAAGTGTGTGTTTGTATATGTGTGTATATCTTTTAAACTTAATTGAGAAAAAGTACAGTTAAAATTCATTCCGAAATACTGCTAGTAATGCTAATGTAAGACATGCCATGAGTATTATATATATTATATATATCTATATATATATTATATATAAATAAAGGGGAATTTATTAAGTATTAACTTACATGATCACAAGGTCCACAATAGGCTGTCTGCAAGCTGAAGAGCAAGAAGAGCCAGTCCCAGTCCCAAAGCTGAAGAACTTGGAGTACAGTGTGTGAGAGCAGGAAGCATCCAGCAAGGGAGAGAGACATAGGTGGGGAGGCTAGTCCAGTCTTGCCTTTTGCATTTTTCTGCCTCCTTTATATTTGCTAGAGTGTGATTAGATTGTGCCCACTAGATTAAAGATGGATCAGTCTTCCCCAGCCCACTGACTCACATGTTAATCTCTTTTGGCAACACCCACACAAACACACCCAAGTTCAATACTTTGTATCCTTCAATCCAATCAAGTTGACATTCAGTATTAACCATCACACTGAGTGTCTGTTAAGTGATACGCATAGTCTGAAGATTTAGCGAAGAGCAAAATCAACATAAACCTTAACCTCACAAAACACACCCTAGTTGAAGAGACAGGCATTAAACTATTAATCACAAAATAGGTACATACTATTTTAGCAGCAGTGTGATGCCACTAGACAAATACTCTGGGTTGAGAATCATATACTTTTATTTTAGAGAGAATTTAAATGTGATGATATACACCAGATTGTAAATAAAATTTTAAGAGATTGTATTATCAATTTTGAATTTGTATTTGTGAGGAAGATGGTAGTAAATTATAGTCAGGTATTTGGTCTGTTTTGTCTGTATTCAATAATTTTTGTCTGCTTTTTGCTGATATTTCACTCCATTATTTAGGTGTTTCTTTCCCCAAATTTCCATGTATGATTTCCTTGAAACAGGGCTCATACATTGAGGATTAGAACTAGTTACTTTGTGATTTTGGATTAAAGTCTTGATCTGTTATAAAGACTCATGGTGGATTAAATTGATTGGATGAAAAAGCAAAGGTTTGTGGGAAGAGAAACCTCTAGCACATTCTATTTTTGTGTCTTTTAATAGTAACAGTTCTGAATCCCAGTTTTCTATAAATCAGTGGATTAATTGTGTTTGTATATGTATAGAAAGCATAAACTGGGATTTGGAAACATAAATTACATTTATATCATGTAATAGTGATATGATCATAAAGTTTCTGAATTAATTGAAAAATTCTTATAGTGCATGATAATGAATAATCAACTACTAAACAGACCTTTTCATTAATATCTATTTCTCTATTTAAGGTGGTATCAAGTTCAGATAGATTCCTTACATACAAAGAATTTACCATTTTTTTCTAGGATATGTTAATAATGATAATGTATTTAGTCCTGTTTGATCTTCATGTTACACGCAGAATGCTTTCTTCATGTGTGCAAGGGCTTTATGTTAAGAAATGCTGTCAGGGAAAATGTATGGGAACCAAGGGGGGTTTATTATGAAAGGACAAAATGAGCATCACTGTGGACAAGTGGACTGCAGTCCCACTGGGCGCCCTCTGAGATGCTGTGTAGAATATACTCCAAACTGGGCACGGTGAATCACAACTGTAACCCCAGCACTTTGGGAAGTCGAGGCCAGCGGATCACAAGGTCAGATCGAGACCACCCTGGCCAACATGGTGAAACCCAATCTCTACTAAAAACATAAAAATTAGCCAAGCACGGTGGTGTGTGCCAGTAGTCCCAGCTACTTGGGAGGCTGAGGCACGAGAATCGGTTGAACCCCAGAGGCAGAGGTTGCAGTGAGCCAAGATCATGCCGGTGCACTTCAGCCTGGCAACAGAGTGAGACTCAGTTTTGAAAGAAATGAAAGAAAGAGAAAGAAAGAGAGAGAGAGACGGAAAGAGAGAGAGAGAGAAAGAAAGAGGAAAAAGAGAAAAAGAAAAAAAAATGCACTCCAGATGGGAAAGAATAGGTACTCATCCACAGATTCTCATGAGGCTGTTCAACTCCCTCACCATTTCACATTGGCCTGCGATGAAACGGGTGAGCAAATTCCAGCAGGCAGAGGAGTCCAGGCAGAAAGTGAGCTGTGTGCTGCGCTCCTGCAGCTAACATGAGGTGCTGCAGGTTCCTGCCTACCCACAGACAGTTGCCATGGCAACGCTGGAGTCACTTTGTTGTCCAAGAGGATGTGAAGTGGGTGAGGGAGATTTGGGATTTAGTAGAGACAGGGTTACTTCAGCATCAGGCTAAGTTAAAAGTGAATCCAGTTCCTCTGACCCTTTCTCTAACATCTTACTTCTATCTCAGGGAAAAGAGCTTCTATTTTGGAGAGCAGTAGACTAAACTTCCACTCTTTCCTGTACGGCTTTCCAAATTTCCCCTTGCTTCAGGCTTCTGGCAGGATTGGGCCTACGAAGATTATTCACGTCACCATCGAGGGTGGGAACACTGTATTCTTGATGAGGACCAGACTTGAGAATGAAAGATGAAACACTTGTAATCGCTTTTGGCACAGGTGCGAAAGGAATTTGTGTTCACACTCTCATATTGACTGCCAAATACTTCATACTAAGGCTTATGGAGAAGACAGGAAAAATCTCTTTTTCACTGCTAGAAAAATGAGTTTCATTTTCACCAAACTGATGAGGGCAGTGAAACTATGTTTTAACAAGACGAGAAATTATGTGCGCCTACATTGTCTAATCAGACAATAACTAGGATCTATCTCACCTTATGTTGACTATATATGAAAAACTTAACATTTCTGTTTACTTGCCATAATTATTAGCTGTGAAGATCTTAGTGTCAGAAATTTAGCTTTGTGCCTATTGAACTTATTTTATTTCCATTTCTTAATTGTCGCCTTGGTTCAGAACCTTCATACACGATGCCTCTTCTGCTCAGAATTCTTTCTCCAACCAAACTCCCTTCACCCCCAGTAATTACAATTCCTCATTGATGTTTCAACCCAGGGAAGATTTCTAAAAAACCCTGCCCATTCCTCCAATAAAAATGGATATTTCCCTGTATTTCTCTTTATTATAAGTAAGTATGAGTTTTTACATTTTTGAGTAATATCTGTTTTCTCTACTAGCATAAATTTCATGAGTGCACTGGGTATCCAGTTCTGAACACAGTGCCTTAAATTTCTTGGTAAATATTTGTTGAATCCAATAGTTAACATAGAAATGTATTAAAATAGAATAATACAAATTCTAAGTATTTAATTTTAATTTATTTTATGAAATAAAAATGATGCATGTCTATAAGAAGGGATAATATGTAGACTAGTCAAGACATGTTCTACATATGATTATTTTAATTTATTATGTGGTACATGCATTAACTTAGCTGCTATAATGTTACATGTTGTGATATCATGCCATGCACTACGACAGTTTAGTTGGTTTTAAACCTGGATTGATGAAATAAGATGGTATCTGATAGGATGACAAAATGATTATGTTTTTAATATCTGTCTTACAGGTTTTAAAAGTATAAAAGGGAAATGTCATCTTAAAATGAATATTTAGCTCTCTGAAACAGAGGATGGGTGACAGTAATCTATTTACAGATTATGGAGACCCACAATTATATCTGGACTTATCTCTGGTGATTGCTAATTATAAACATGACATTTTTGAGGTCAGTACAGATGGTTGACAGTAGAACCATAACTGACAGACTGCTCAGATCGAGATGGCAATAATTAAATTAAAATCTGTACTCAAAATACCATATGACAAGGCATCTTTTATAAGTGATGACTAATGATTCATTGATAGTCCTGGATTAAGGAACACCAGTTATTAGTTTTGGAGACACTCAATAATCTGTGGTCCCAAAGGAAAGTAAGTAACACTTCTGGGTTTCAATTTCATATATGTCAAAAAGAAAATGAATTGATAGATTTTAACACATAGGCTGATTATGAGGCTTAAATTAGTAAATCTGTATAAAGACTTTAGAACCTTAGTTATAACTTCTTAGTAAGCACCTTATAATAAACTACATAATATGTAAAATACATATATGTATCTTTTTTCAGAAGCAAAGTATTATAGGAGTATTTACAAACCAGGCTGAACCCCTCATAAGAGAGAAATGAATGGCATATTTATCAGAGTTTACCAGACCCTCTGAACAACTTGTATTTAGCTTTTGGCAAGGAAAAATGGCTTGAGAAGTTAACTCTACCTGATCAAGTAGTAATACCTGACCTGGGAAAATGGCCAATTATTCTAGGTTTATTTGCATATGTGTCAGAAAACTATAACAAACAGAATAGTTTCGGGTTGAGTAATGAAACTCTTAAAAATATGGACATATGCATTCTACAGCTTACAGGCACAGGTCGTGTCCTACTGATAATGGTCCAAGAATTTTGACTTTTATTTTGGAGTTAAGCCACATTGTTCTTTCAGCATCTACACAAATTTCAAATTAACAATGCCTGGAGTCTTTGAAATGCTTAATTAAGACAAACCAGAGCCAGTTATTCTAAACCAGGGTTTAAATGAGAGTTTTAATTATATATCCCACTGAAGGAAAATGTGACGTAATTTGAGAATATGGTTCACACACTGCCCAGAGAGAGGTGGAATGCTGCCATAACCTAGTCTTCATCATGGCACCAAGGGATAATCTGTGAGCTTCTGGGAGCTAAGAGGCATGCAGTGGGATATGGATGTAAACTGACCTGTGCATATACACAAAATCCATAGGTAAATCCTCAACAGTCAGTGAAATATTTCAGATAAAAAAATGGGTTACGTTTTCCCATAAAAATAGTATATTAGAAAAGGGCCTTGACTGTCCTCAGAAAAAAGCATCTTCTCTAAGATGTAAGGAGGGTGTCATTTCCTCTGGTGTCTGGGGCTCATGCCATAAGTGGTGAAACAAGAAAGGGCTCACAACTTTCTGTTGTCCTTATTCCCCTTCCTGGATCACTTTCAACTTTAGTCATTAAGCAGATTTTCAGAGGTAAATTAGCTGTAGTTTGAGAAAGTTTCAAATGGATATAGAAGAATAAAATATTAATGTGATTAGATTTAAATTACAGGAATGCATAAAAATGGAAGGAAGGAGAAGAGGAATGAAATTATATTTTATTTTTAATAGCTTCGTTATCGGTTAAACCATGTATCTTACAAATTCATGGTATAGCCCATAAAGGGAACTACAGCAACAAGGGAAGGAGAGTCCATCCTTCTTCAAAAGCAACCCAGAGTGAATTTTCTGTTCAAAATGTTTTTCCAGTCATACTGAAGTAACTGAGATAAGATCCAATGTTAGGAGACACTAAATTGCCTACATAGTATCATTTGACATGATGAAAGTGGTTTTGCCTTTTTTAACTTATTTTTTTTTGAAATAAGATTGAGTTAATTTATATTTTATTTGAATAAATATCTCTTCAAACCTGTCCCACATGGAAAGCAGTTTACAAGCTATATTCAGTTTTAGAAAAAAATGTTCTTCGGTGCTCAAGGGATACCATATTTTAAAATTGTTTCAATTGTAAGTTCACAGCAGTGTAAAACAACAAAGAAATAGGTTCCTTTTTGTTGTTGTTGTTGTTGTTGTTGTTGTTACAAAACCACACAAGTCCTTGTAGCCAAAAGTACAAATCAATAGTTTAGAAATTGTCATTAAGATTATATTGGAAAGAGATCAACTTCTTTTAAACTGCAAAGGAATTACAGTGATTGTTGTCAAACTATGTCTGGGAAAGAGAGACAGAATTAGGAAAGAGAGAGACATCTGGAATGTATTTGTTTTTACCAGAAATAGTTACCAATGGGTTTTCACTTCGGGAACAGTGACATTGGCAATAGCAATGGTATTTATCACTTATCCACAATCCACAATTAGAGATGAGAAAGCAGAGGCATTGAACAATTATTATTTCCCAACATCAGGCAGACATCAAGTAGCAAAGTCAAGAGTCAAAACCAATGCTAACTCCACACTCTACATGTTTTAAGAAATACCACATTCAAAAAGCATGTTCTCCACAGACACACCTCATCCATAGGAACCAGAGGACAAAAAGAAAGAATGGACATCATGTTGGGAAGCTTTATGTTTGGTGATTAAAAAAAGAAAGAAAGAAAGAAATAGAAGTTCCAGAATTGAGCTGCTGCAGCCTCTATTTCATCTGACATGTGGTTTTTGAATTAATCAGCTGAGAGTGAGGATGAACTGGAAACTGGATTAACAGTTGATATATTTAGCACAGTTATAAAATTTGTCTTCTGCAGCATGCTTTTGAAATCTTATAGACATAGAAAGAGCAGGCAGTTGAACTTTGTGTAGACATGATCAAAGCAGCATGATGATAGGGGAACACAGGGGGAATTTGAGAGAATCTGATTAAATGTACTAAAGAAAAGAAATTGTACAGGTAGGTATATGGAATAAAAAGAAGTGGCTAGTATGGAAAGAAATAAAGCATTCATCGGACAAGAGGGGCTGGTTTTGTGAGTTTATAGAACAGTTATCATTAGACTAAATATAGTGAGACACCATGAATATAAAAGTATAGATAGAGAATAGATATTTCAGAATGTTTCCAAATGTTACAAGACCTGCAAGTTGCAAATTTCTCAGCAAGGTAATGTGTGAATTTGTTTCAGTTCAAGTACAGGTCACAGAAGATGAGAATGCCAAGAAGTTGAGAAGCCAAGTCTCTATAATAGTCAGGGGCATGAATGTTAAATCTCATGGAATGGAAAAATAACTGGATTGAAAGAAAAATGTGAACATTGATGTTAACAGTGTTTGTCAGTGAGTGATGGGGAGAGATCTCAAGTTTGAAAAATGACCTTAAATTGGATAAGTAGATACTAGATTTAAATAAAGTGTCAAAGAGGTATAGACAGTTGATTTTTTGAGATCATTAACTTTTTCTGGATCCACAGATAAGTAAGGCTTACAAAATATTAGTGATACTTAGAGTAAAACCTACAAGACTTGGTAATTGTATGTGAAGTATTAGGAAAGAAAGAGTCAAAGGTGCCTCAGAGATCAGGAGAATGGGGATTGTGTCAGAATAATTGAGCTCTGTTGCATTTTTCAGTTAGGCATTGGGAAGAGATTTACCTGTTTAGTAATAGAAAATATGTTGCTACAATGTGGTTGAACATTTCTCCGTATCAGGAATTACAGAGCTGAATAAGCATTTCTAGGTGGGTGAGATGTGCCTGCCAATGTTTTCTCCATTTTCTTGATAACAGAATCCCACTTTTGCTTGTGTAACAATGTGTCCAGCTGTACTCAAGGTGATACACAAGCATCTCATGCCCTCTGCCAGTGATTTGTCTACCGATGAACATGTGACCTAGCTCCGAATAATAAAATGTGAGACGTTATCTCCTGGAGGCTTCTGAGAAAGAGTTCCTCCTGAGGGCCAGGGGATGAGAGAAGTAGTCATGTGAGGAAAAAGTTCTTCTTCCTCATTCCCACCAACACCTCACCCACCTGCTGCGGACTGTGGACCTGGTGTCTACAGCTGAGCAGCCCTCCCGTGAATGTCAGACACAAGTGTGAGCATAGAAGCCCAAAGCTGGGATGTGGACGTTAGTAGAACTCGAGGATTTTAAAGATCTGGGCCCTTGTTTCCATTACTGAGCAATTGAACAGACCCTGGCAGCCTACCTCATGACTTTTCATTAAATCAGTTAGAATTAAACAAAACAAAGAGTTAGAGGGGTTTTTTTGTTTGTTTTGTTTGTTTGTTTGTTTTTTCACAGAGTCTCGCTGTCACCCAGGCTGGAGTGCAGTGGTAGGATGTTGGATCACTGCAATCTCCGCCTCCTGGCTTCAAGAGATTCTCCTGCCTCAGTCTCCCAAGTAGCTGGGACTATTTCACCATATTGGCCAGGATGGTCTCAATCTCCTGACCTCGTGATCCACCAAAGTGCTAGGGTTACAGGTGTGAGCCACTGCGCTGGGCCAAAATAGAGGATTTTTAAAGAGCTGGATGTGTGGGACTTAGCCCATCTGTGCTTACTGGTTGGACTGCCACAAAGGGGTAGTCATCTCCAGGGCCGGAGGTAGTTTTACACCTTAGAGCAAGGGCCCCAGGAAGTTAGGATCCTATCTGCCCATGGAGACTGGAAAGAGAGGGCTATCTTCCTTCATGATTGTATTTCAAAGGGATGGCTCCCAGGTGCTTAAAAAGTAAAGTCTTGGGTTTTAGAACATGAAAGAGGCTTTTAAAAAATTTCCATTTCAAAAGAGTACAGCAATTAAAAGTTTTATAAAGTAAATACTCGAAGAAAATTGAGGAGAGGGACAATTGTGTTTAGGCCCTCTGGATTCTAGAAGTGTTGGTGTTAGGGAGGCCAGGAGTCTAGAGGCAGGAAGAAGATTGTGTACGTTATAGCAAGCTGTGGGGAATGCAAGGTAGCGCTGGTCATGCCTTATTACATTTTAAGGAACAAGTTTTTTGTTTTTTGTTTTAAATATTTTCTTGTAGAGTGGTGCAAAAGGTATGATAGTTGGCATTTCTTTCAACGGCAAAAAACACAATTACTTTTGCACCAACCTAATATTTAAACTGGTATGAAATATATTCTTTATTTGACAACTTATTTTTAATTCATTCAAGTAAAACGAATCACACATCTTTCATGTGTGTTCATTTAGGCAGTGTTCTAAGTGCAAGAAATATTACAGTGAGACAAAATTCACCATCTTCTAAAAATTTCTTATACTGAGGATGAGAAAGATGCAACAAAAAATGAATAATATGTCCGGTGAGCTATTTATGAAGAAAAACAACCTACAATAAAGAAATAGAGAGTGTCAGGACGTTGGAATGGTTCCCTGATGATGAGACCTTTATTCATTACGATTCAGGGCACCACAGGTAAAACCTAGCAGTAGTGGAGAATGTTTGCCTTGTAAGGTTTACAAAATATTAGTGATAATTAGAGATTCTTAATACATAATTTTAAGAGTTCTTCATGCAAAACTCATTTACCCCTGCTAGCAATACTATGAAGGCATCTTTTCCACTCAAAGATGAGGGAACTAAGTTACAGAGAAATTAAATAATTTACTCAAGGTCACCCAACTAATAAGTAATAGGGCTGAGAGTTGAACCCAAGCACTCTGATACCAGCTCAAAGATTTGAATCACTATACCATACAACACTCAACTGAGGGAGTTCATATTTTATATTTGCCTCAGGTGATTCCAGTCCCAACAAAAGTTTAGGAAATAATATATTCTTTTATGCAAACCACTGCATTAAGTCATACTTGGAGTGGGGTGAGCATGTACAATAAGCAGGAAGTGAACAACGCCCTTTCTCAAGAAATGGGAAAGCTTGTTCATGGGAGATACACACATATTAGTCTAATTCCCATTGTGTGGACCACAGCGTTCAATAATTAGTGCAAATCAGCTTTAGTGAGTCTTCCCCAGTAGACTGCTAGCTGATCAATTGCCCAGATTTGATGCTTTACATTGTTTTTTATCTCAAAATATGGTCCCTTGCTTGACAGGGTGAAGAGGCAGTCAGTATTTTAATTCATGAATGGGAATGTTCTTCGTGCTATCCTCCTTCTCATCTTAGCAATGACGAAAAGAAGCAACTGTGTGTTCCAGAACAAGCATGCTAATGTAAGCTATAACGTTAGTGTAAAGAAGTGTCACTCCACATGGTATAGATTATATCCAAAATTAATGCATTTTAGATGTTCAGTTGTGTTGCTAAAATATTGATATAAAATAAAATTTCAGTACCACAGGTTTACTGGGAGGGAAGAAAAATATTTTTATTTGAGATTTTCAGGGAAAGACCATGCCTCTCTGCCTGTGATTAAAAAAAGAAAAGATCTTGAGGGGATAAACACTTCTCCCATTGAAGTCTCAAACAGCTGAGACTTTGGTGCTTTTTCTATCCCCAGGCTTCTCAAAAATTATATCTACTAGAAACGTGTATATAAAAAGAAATAGACAGAACTCTAATTTGTATCAGTGTTAAGTACTTTGATAAATTACCTTTGAAATGAATTTCCTTTTTAAGGTAGAAAAGTCAGAGGAAAATCACATAGGCATCTTAAATAAAAGGTTATTAAGAAAAAATAAAATAAAAGACAGTGAGTCAGAGTCAACCAAAACTGCTGCAGGGCTTTCTATTCATATTCCAGTGGCTTCCTTAAAGAAGCCTTTGTTAACAGATGACTGACATGGATTTGCATTTAATTTCCTTGGAGGCACAGAAAAGTCCTAAACCATCAGTTATTTTAGAGTGTAGTGATTGATCAATTAATAATTGAATTCACAATGACATAACATAATCTCAGTCCATTGGAATACTTGATGAACAGTCAAAATATTTTTCTAGTGGATTTTTAGAAGTTATTGTCAATTACCCACACTAGCACAGGGGCTGAAGAGCTTTAGCAGGGATATATATCGAGCAATTGGCTACATGGGTATGACAGCTGGAAGAACAAATAATCCTCTCTTGACCAAAATAAAATTTATTTTTTACATAAGGAGATATTCCATATTAACAAGAGATTTCATGAGTTAACAAAGAAAAGAAATTCATTAAAAAATGCTGGAGATTTTATACATGCTACATGTATTAAGTTGTGGGACCTTTAAACTCCTATGTGGTATATTTTGTGAGGCAACCTATAGTTGAGAGACCATAATGTAAATCATTCTTAAAAGATGTCTTATGGAATCTACCACACAACAAACAGATTATGGAATCTGCCACACAACGAACAGATGTCTGTTTTCGCCATTTAGTTTCTTTTTTGCATTAGTTAAGTTTTATTGATGTCTTTTTATTTTCTGATTTACCTTTTCCCTTTTACCATCTTTATTTTCTTTACCTTTGCTCTTCTCATTTTTCACTTCCTTAAAGTTTAAATATCTCAGGGTTGAGTGGTATCCTTTATTCTCCTTATGACATTGAAGAATTCTTAAATTGTCTGTTTTATCAATAATAATGTTAAATTAAAATCTCTCCTTTGGCTAAGGAGTTGCCACAGCACAGATGCATCAACATCTCGTGGCTGTTCTTAAACCTGCCACCATCGTCACCATGGTCCTGTCATTTTCTTTTTTTGCTTGTTTGTAGGAAATGATTTATTTATTTAGAGAAAGAGAAACGGGAGAAGAGAGAAACAGCTAACTCTCACACTGAGTGAGAGAATCCAGAAAGATGGAATCCAAGAGAGGAAAGCAACTTCCACACTGAGTGGAAAGGAATAGAGAGAGATGGAGTTTAGGAGGGGAAGACAGGCTTCCATGAGACAGTGTGGAAGGGGACTCCAGAGGGGAAATCCGGGAGACAGAAAGACAGCTTCCACGAAGGGAGTGTTCGTGAAAGGGGACCCAACATGGAGTCCCAGTCCTGTTATTTTCAAATTCCATTCTGCTTTCCAGTACTGGGATGAGTGTAAACAGATGCTCTAATCAGATGCACCATCTGAGGTTCAACATATACTAACTCAATTTTGTTTTCATTGTTCAGATCTGTGCAGAGAAAAAAAATTCACAGGCTTTTATTGAGGTTACTTTCTAATATATGAGAGTAGCAAAAATCAGAAACAAAAATAAACGGAGAAGTAATTTGTTATAAATGATAATTTTTAAAAAGGACTATGAAAGAAGATAATGGAATAGGATACCTACTCTTGGAGTTATCAAAACTTCTTTGGGAAGAAATGCTCTGTAACTCAAGCCTTATCTCCTAATATTTTGAATGATTATGTCTGGAGTGGTGCCTGATGAGGGCTTCTCTCTGCTTCCAAGATGGCATTTTGTTTCTTCATCCTCTGTAGAGGAGGAATGTTATGTCTTCACATGGTGGAAGGCAAGGAAGGGCAAGAGAGAGCTCCCTTCAACTTCAAGCCCCTTTATGAGGGTGCTAATTCTACTCATGAAGGTGGACCCTTCATGATTCAATCACCTCCCAAGGCCACGCCTCTTCATACTGTTGTATTGGGAATTCATTTCAAAATAAATGTTGGAGAGCACATCATCATTCACACCCTGGCACTACACAAAAAAGTGTAGTCTATTTTGTTCAGGTGAGGAGTCACACAACTGCATAATGCTAGACTTGCTCAGGAAAGCTAAAGTTACCAAAAACTGCCTGGGAATTAATATCTTATCATTGAAATCTTATACATACATAGATACCTACAGATTAGATACAGATATTGGTATAAATATCTAGATATAGATATGTACTGACCACCTGTAGACTGGATTTAGTGTGCTCATGATTAGACTGATCTCACATTCATGGAGTAATGTCCTTTGAGAAAAAGAGGCTCTACATCTGTACCGACAATCAATATTTATGCAGAATAAAACAAAAGATGCTTCTTTTATTACTGTGTAAAGACTTACATAATCTCAGGTCAGGTTAGTTTTAAAGTTTCTGAGTTCCTTTTTTCAACCCAATATTTAATCCAACAAAGTAATATGCACTTACAAAAATACAGTTGACAGATTAAGCTTAATTGCCTAGTAATTAAGTATGCTGGACATGTTTAAACCTGCAATTAGAGCTTGACATTGGTTTAATATTTGTGGATGTTTTTGGAAATGCTAACTTTTCAGGAAAATTAACAATTCTTTCATTGAATGAACTCACATATAAAGAAGCAATAATTCTGTGTAAGTCCAATTGTAGTTTAAACTTATTCGGAGTCTACTTAAGCAAATAAGTTATAATTTGATCAAACTACAAGTCAAGTTCCCATGACTCATACTTTTTGGTCAAAGACATAACAAATAATATGATAAAAAATTTTTAAAGATAGGTTTGAAAACTATATTTATATAAAAATGATGAACTGCAATGTTAAATTGAAGGATAAGATAAACTTGGTCTTAATATTTAAGACTAAGGTTTTTTAAAAAAAACTGTGAAATTTCCAATTTTTCTATCACTAACAGCTGTTTCTTTTAATATCCAAATACTTTAGTCCAAACCATGCCTGCCTGACTACAAGAAATCTTTGTTCCTTATGGAATCATTTCTGATCCTGAGAATTTCTGAAAATGCCAGGGAGTATTCTGAAAATTTATCTTAATTGTCACCTGTCACCTTTAATTTAGTATAGTTTTTCAGTGTTTTTCTGCATGGTATTTCTGTCTGTCTTACAATAAATCCTCCAAGATGTTTTAGTTCCTCTATTAGATACTTTTTTTTTTTCAAGTGTGCTTGGTCGTTGTTTTCTTTAATTCTCTAAAGAAACATAAGGCTGAACTAATCAAGAAAATTTGAGTGATAACATGAAAATAATATGATCTATGAAGAGATTCATTTATTTAAATGAATCTGTGAAGAGATTCATTTACTTAAAAAAAACATTTTTTTTCTTTTGTTTTGTTGAGGGAACAAACACATCATACTGGCTTAAACAAATGGAAACTTGACAAAAATATAAAATGACTGGTTTTGGACATTGTACCACAGGCTATGCAAGACTGTGACTCCCAATAGAAGACAAATAAAATAACACAAATTACATAATGTCCCTAGATTATCGTTTGGAGGCAGTGTCCAAAACTCAGACTGAGAGCAGAAACCCAAACAGAGTTTCACAATAACCTTGATTCAAGGTGATGAAAGCTGAAGTTGGAAGAGGTCAAATTGACTAGCATGTATAGGATAGAATTCCAGGAGGAAGGGAGCTAAAGAGAGAGAGGGATGTGCAGAGAGGTGCCTTCCTTGTTTGGGTAAATGCTTATATGCACATGAGTCAATTTGTAGGAATGTCAACAACAACAACAAACAAAATGAATGAATCATCCAACAAATATAATCCCCTAGCTGAAATATGAACTTTAGCAAACATTTATAGAAGAAAAGGCATTAATTCTACACAAAATAGAAGAAAATAATTCTCAATTCATATCATGAAGTCACCACTACCCTGATACCAAAACCAGACAAAAACATTATTAAAACAAGGCCATACTAACCTGTAAATTGACTTTCTTCATGAACATAGACACAAATACCTGTAACAACACGTCAACAAACACAATTCAGTAATATATAAAATGGATAATATATACTTGGAATGGAAGGCAGGTTTCACATTAAATGACCAAACAAGATAATTGCTTATAATAACAGACCAATAAAAGAAAATAAATATTCATGATCCTGACAATCATGTGTAAGATGTATTAAATATTTGAAAAATATCAAAATCAATCTATGATGAAAACTCTTAGCAAGTAGGAAAAATAATTTTTGCTAACATAATAATGCATATCTATAAAAATTCTACTGTTAACGTCATTGAACAAGTCTAAACTAAAACTATATTTAATTATTTTTTCTGCTTTTCTCCCTAGTCTCATATATAACTTTGGATCTCACTACAGAAATCCCCTTCTTTTTTATTCTGTGTAGTCTTGTAATAGAGCTTTGAAATATATTTTCTTTGAAACATTACCTCCCTCTTTTTCTCACTATACACTCCCTTATGACATGCATATTTACCTAACTATATGCTTGTATCTAACTGTGTGCTTCTTAAAAGTTGTGGGGGCTAATCTTGAAATAAACCAGGCATAGAGACCTAGCTGTAGAATCCTCCTGCTTAGGTGGAGTTACGAAGAATTAGTCCATCATTACAAGGATAAAAATTGGGATGACACCAACCAGACGATTACCCAAGATACGCATCAGAACAAGACACATAGACCTGCCTCGTCTTGCATCAGCCATGTTTCTCACACCGAGTTTTCTTTCTTAAGCCCTTTCATTAAGCCTCAAAAGCTGGAATGATCTTTTAAAACCATAAGCCTGGTCAATCTCAACTACTAGCATTTGATTAATAAAACTGGTCTCCCCTCACCACACCTTGCTTCTCATATTGTCAGCTTCTGAGCAGTGAGCAGCCGCATTAGAACTAGTTACAGATTTGCTGACCCATTTGAGGAACTGTGTGCTTCAGGCAGCTCAGCCTATACACATGGTTTCCAATGAATGGAACAATGGGTTGCAGCAGTGCACCAGGGCTTACCCATTCCCGCTCCTAGGTGGGATGGCAGACACTTGCAAATCCCAGATGCTCGTGGCCTGGTGACCGCTTTCTGGGAACTCAGGAAATTCTCAGCAGCTGTTGAGACTGTTTTTGGCTCGGGGATTTTTCCTTCCCTTCCCTTCATGGCATCAGCTACTCCAACGTTCTGTCTGTGTAAAAAAAGGAACATCTGAGAAGTTGACAAGCTTCCAGAAGTGGGTAAATCAACCAGAGTGCACCCAGAAATCTTGTCTCTGCTATCTGGGCTGTCTAGCCAGCTAGACCTAGTATATGCCTTCCATGGTGCCATCTGGACTTAATGCAGGTTACTCTGTAGTGCTATCTGGGTTTGGGATTAAGATCTCAGGACTTTGCTTCAGTCTCCCCTCTTTCAGAATCAGTTTGGAGTGCTCCATCTGCATCAGATTCATCTGTATCTGTGTCTCTGTTTAGTGTTATTTCCACCCTCCAAGGGTGCCTCGGCACAGTCTCCATCCCACCGTTCAAGACCAGGTTCATCTGATTGTCAACAGGCAGCAAGAGAGGCTGTCTCTCTCCTAGTTAGGGGAGAAACAGTTTCCAAATTCTTGGCCCCTCATGTTGTCATACTCTTTGGGATTCCAGAGTATTCCTTGTGTCTGTGTCAAGTGTTCTAGGGAGAGAAAGCATGTGAACACTTTTCTAAACTATCTAAAATTCCAGCTAGCTGTATGATATGGCTCATTTTGTGCACATTTTCAGTTGATCAAATGACAGCAAGAGAAGTCCAGAGCTCAAATGCTTAATCTGCGCAATGGAGTTAAGTAGAGTCTTCTAAAGCTCCGTATTTCTGATTTTTATTTTCTGCATGATTTGAATCTGCTGGTATTAAGCTACCAGTGGTGAGATAAAATTTATTGTTTCAAGGTTACTTGGAGAATTTTTTTTTAATACAGCCCAGCCAGTTCACGTTGAAATGAAAACATTAAAATCTTAAACTTGAAAAAGAAAACAGAAGTAAAAGAAGTTTATAAAATCAAAACTGCCAGTTAAACTGCTTTACCCAAAATTTTGATTTATGGCCTTCACTGGATTACATATTAAGCAAAGTTTAGTCATTTAGACAGGTCATAATTTTGTCAGAAGTAACCAATTTAGCTATCTTTCATAGGTTGGTGAGTTTGTGATGCTGTCTCATGGCTAGAGTTTTGGGGAAAAAAACTGTTGGATCTTTGTTTGTATGTGTACATACATGTATAGATACATTTATGTATCTTTATTGTGTTTATTATGTTCTTTATTGTGTCTAGCATCCTACCAAGTTGTCTTATAAATAGATGAGAACTCTTAAATAAGTCCAAATGTTATTTAAGTTCACATGAATTTAATAATCTTCAATAAATAAACTGACTTTAAAATCGTTGATGAGGGAAAAATAAAAATGTCTCCAAAATTGTCAGCATACATTTTGTCTGGATAAATAAGTTTTATATTTTCCACTGCTAAATGTTTTCAGCTTGACACTATAAACCTAGCCAAAGCAATAATCTTTGGATTATTTTATTTTGACAAATAAGACTAATTTCAAATTGCTAGTTCAATGAAAAGAGATAAAGTGCACATATGTTTCACTTTGAGGTTTTCAGGCGAGCATTTAATGCTCACAGACTTTAAAAATGGTTAACAGAAAAATACTTTTAATGACTAAAAATAACTTTAATGACTAGCTTTGTGTAATATCTGTTTTCAAAAGTAATCTAAAGTGTTAATTTAAAAAAAAATTAAATACATGTAAATGAAATAGATGCTTGTAATTGGACTTCTTTGTAATTTAAAACTAAAATTCTTTTAGATGCTCATTGGATATCTGGGTCATTTACAACTTTAAAAAGTTATAATGTGGGAACATATTTCTAAAACTTCTCAGATTTATTTCATCTATAAAATACTAATATCTAATAAACAGTTTAGGATTTTTTGCTTCCTAAGTTTTCACTAAAATTTAAAGTTATTAAAAATAAAAATTTTAGTTAATGTGTAATTGTATATATTATATTCTTCTTGGGAAAAATAATTTTATGTAACTTGAGTGTTATTTATAAGTTATTCATGAAAAAAGGTAAAAAGAAATCAGTATGTAGGGCAGAGAGAGATTTGAATAAAGTTATGAATATGATTATGTATTTTTGATAAGGAAGATTATTAAGAAAAGAGTATAATTTTATAAAGGAAAGAACATTGTATGGTAAATTTCATTCTCAAGAAAAATGATTATTTAGGAATATATATAAATGATATAATTGATTATTTAGGTATAGTACAAGTTAGAAAGTCCAATTATGTCATAAACTCTCTGTTTAAGTTGGAATAAGTTTCATGAAGAGAAGTTTATAAAAGGGATTTTGAATGTTATTAAGTTCGCTATAATTAAAAGTTTAGTCCCCTATGTTCAAACTGTTTTTCTAAGGTATTGATTTAATAAAATCATAAGAGGTTTTGATTTTAATTCCATAAACTATTTATTTTAAAAACTTATCAGAATCATATATTAGAAGTTCAACTTTTATTGTGTTGTGCAGTTTTCAACTTTGTCTGCCTTTAAAAGGGCGTGAGATAACACTCTCGCCTTCAGCTTTTTAGCCAGGTCCTGTACATTTTTGCCTCTGGTTCTGACCATTATTGTGATCTGATGCTGACATATTTTTATCTTGAAGGTCAAAAATGTAGTGTTTTCCTCTAGTATAACTTAATTATATGGTCTTAGCTTTTCTTAATATGTCTAAATTTTCAAAATGATCAAAACACTTCTCATACTAAGAGTCATGTATTCCGGTGTTCAAGGTACCAGTTTTCCTGTATCTTGTTTCTTCTATAAGGTTCACTCACAACCTTAAATGTACTCTTCCTGTGTCCAATTAAATTCACGCACTTTTTTTTTAATCACGTTTGACTTCCTGGTTATCTAAATGGATTTTCCATAAGAAGAAGCTGTCACACTGCAAAATGAATTTTTTTGTTCTTTCTTTGCCTTCTTCGTAACTGGCCTAAGAAACAAAATTTACACTTTATCAGGATAGTTCCTATAGTGTCTTTATTACAGTTTTGCTTTAGAAAGCTGAGATTTAAAGGGCTTACAGTTTTTATATCCATATAACTTTCTGTGTTGCCTTTAAGGATTTTTAATTATCACTTTGGTTAAATGAGTAACTATTATTTTTAAATGACCCACGGTTCTGTTTTGATCAAATGTTTTAAGCCTTTTAACATCTTTGACAAACGTCCTCAAAACTGAATCCTAAATTAAGTCTCTGATCTATTGCTGGGATTTATCAAAGTTATAAAAATTCATCACCACACTGTTACAGAATCCTTTTACAGTTTCTAGTCAGGCCATGTACTCCAGTATCATTCCCTCCAGCCCCTTGAAAAGGTCCTTATCAGGTGCTATTAACTAATACTTGTGTTATTAAATTATAAGGCATTGACTTCTGGGTACTTGTATCTTATCTAAGGAAGGCACTAACTCCTGCTGGTATCTGACCCAAACTCAAGATAACTAAAGTCTTGTCATTAGACCCAGGTAAAGGCAGCAATCAAAGTAACCTGCTTTCATGCAATGCAGGAACAGGTCTGTGTTCAAAAACAAGACTTTGCCTTTATCTAAGTTAATGTAATTTATTTTATGCCTTAATACTAAATAATGTAAATATTTAGCCACTTATAATCTCCATTTTCTGTTATTCTCAAAACTAGCCAGGGCTTATGACATTTTTATTTAAAACATTGCTAATTCTTTATATTTTGTTTTACCTACAGAATTCGAAACTATTCAATTTCTTCAGGCCCAGAAATTATCACATGAGATTGTAAGGGCCAGTTTTGAGGAATAAAATTAGTTCATGTTCTCCAAATCAAGGACAGGCACAAAGATGCCTGAACAGCTGAACAAAATGCTTCTATTTTGTATAACTAATTGCTACAAGCCAAGATTACAGTAGCTCAATTCATAAAATTCATAAATAAGTCAATTTTGCATCCTTGCCTTTTGGCTTTTAATTTTTGGCTCCAATGTTGCTTAAAATGGGTTTTAAAGGTTAATGGGTACCTGCCTACCTCCATTCCCATCTGGCCTAGAACACTTAATTGAGTATGAGTCTTCTGGCTCTCAGTCCCTAGGCCATTGGGGACCCACCGAAGGACATGATAGAACCAGGTCAGGCAGCACACCACTCTGGCATTGACATAAGACAAAAGTAAAAACTTAGCCATCAGTACCACTGCTAGCAGACTTTGACAAAGCAGGGGACCTATAAACTGAAAAATAAAATCCTAAAGACTCCCAAAGACTGAATTGGTGAATGGACCCTGCTCTTAGCCATAGAGAATCCCAAAGAAACCTGATAAACTAGCTTTGGCCATGATGGGAAGCGAGGAGTCATAGAGGTCTCACTATACCATTCTCCTTTTAAAAGTTAGGCACAACTAATCAGCATTAACATAAAAATAAAAATCATAATACTGAAAAAACGGACTCTTTACGACAATGAAAGTCCTACTGACCTGTATGAAAATCATGATGATATTACAGACTATGGTTCATAGGCAAGATAGACAATGACTTCTCACAAAAAGCTTTTTCCTAAAATCACAATTTATGGGGAAATCACGTATTTACTTGATTGCCCTTCTCTCTACACTACTTTCTCTCTCTACTAACTTGCCTATTCTGGACATTTACTATAAATGGAATCATATATTATACTGCCTTTTATGTCTGGCTTTTTTTCTCTAGCATAATGTTTTCAAGGCAATCTATGTTCAAGCATATACAGGAACTTTTTTATGTTTATGGCTTAGTAACAGTCCATTGTGTAAGTGTAATACTTCATTATATGTCAGATATTATTTATCCATTTATTAGTTGGCAGATATTTGGGTTGTTTTTACTTTTTATACTTATTATAAGTAATGATCCTATGAACATTCGTGCTCAAATTTTGTGTGGATGTTATTAATTATCCTGAATGTATTGAGAAGAGTAAAATTACTGAGTCATATAATAAACTGTAAACTGTTTTGGGTAGCAGTTGCATCAGTTTACATTACCACTAGCAATGTATAAGAGTTACAATCTGGCCGGGCGCGGTGGCTCAAGCCTGTAATCCCAGCACTTTGGGAGGCTGAGGCGGGTGGATCACGAGGTCAAGAGATCGAGACCATCCTAGTCAACATGGTGAAACCCCGTCTCTACTAAAAATACAAAAATAAGCTGGGCATGGTGGTGCGTGCCTGTAATCCCAGCTACTCAGGAGGCTGAGGCAGGAGAATTGCCTGAACCCAGGAGGCGGAGGTTGCGGTGAGCCGAGATCGCGCCATTGCACTCCAGCCTGGGTAACGAGAGCGAAACTCCGTCTCAAAAAATAAAAAAAAAAAAAAGAGTTACAATCTTCCAAGTAATTTCCAACACTTGTTTTTGTCTGAGTTTTTGATTATAGCCACAGCAGTGAATATTAAGTGATATCTCTTGTGGTTTTTATTTGTATTTTCCAGTGCAATGATGTTAAATATCTTTTCATGTGCTTCTTAGCCAGTTTTATAGCTTCTTTGGTGAAATTTCTATTGAAATCTGTTAACATATTTTAATTATTTATTTACTTTTAATTTTTTAAAAAATGTTATTTTAGGTTTAGGAAGTACATGTGCAGGTTTGTTACGTGGGTAAATTGTGTGTCATTGAGGTTTGGTGTACAAATGATCTTGTCACCCAGAAAGTGAGCTTAGTACTCTATAGGTACTGTTTCACTTCACCCCGGCACCCTCCACTCTCTTGTAATGTGCCTGTTGCTTCCACCTTTATGTCCTTGTATAATCAGTGTTCAGCTGACACTTAAAAGTGAGAACATACTGTATTTGGTTTTCTGTTTCTGCACTAGTTCACTCAGGATAATGACTTCCCGTTGTATCCATGTTGCTGCAAAGGACATGGTTTCATTCTTTGCTATATCTGCATGGTGTTTTATGATGAATTTGTACCACATTTTTTTTAATCCAGTTCACCACTGATGGTCACCAAGACTATGGTTGATTCGATGTTTTTACTATTATGAGTAGTGCTGCAACAAACATATGAGTGCCTTTGTCTTTTTGGTATAATGATCTATATTCCTTTGTGTATATACCCAGTAATGGAGTTGCTAAGTTGAATGTAGTTCTGTTTTAACTTCTGTGAGAAATCTCCAAAATGTTTTCCATGGTGGCTAAATTAATTTATATTCCCACCAACAGTGTATGAGTGCTTCCCTTTTCATCATAATCTTGACATTGTCTGTTGTTTTTTTTTTAACTTTTTTATAATAGCCATTCTGATTGGTGTAACATGGTATCTCCTTGTGGTTTTGATTAGCATTGCCCTAATGATTAGTGATGATGAACCTTTTTTCATATATTTGTTGGCCACATGTATGTCTTCTTTTGAGAAGTTTCTGTTCATGCCCTTTGCACATTGTTTAATTTGGTTATTTGTATTTTGCTTGTTGGATTGTTTAAGTTCTATATAGATTCTAGATATTAGACCTTTGTCTGATGTATTTGTGCATATTTTTACCCATTCTGTAGGTTGTGTACTCTGTAGTTTCTTATGTTGTGCCGAAGCTCTTTAGTTTAATGAGGTCCCACTTGACAATTTTTGGGTTTGTCGTAATTGCTTCCGGGGGCATAGTCATAAAATCTTTGACAAGGCTATGTTTAAATATTACTTCCTACGTTTTCTTTTAGGGTTTTTATGGTTTTAGGTCTTCATTTGTGTATTAGGTTGAGTGATGAAGTTATGTCTCTAAACCAGTCCCACAGACAGTCACAATATACGTGTGCCCTGTGGCTCTCAACCACATTGCAGGAAACGGATTGTGTTCCTGCCTATCTAGGATGAGAAGCAAGTGCAGCTTCCCAATCCTGCTGCAGAGACCTCAGTGCCCTTCACCAAGAACTTCTCTCAGCCACCCTCATCAGGCCAGTACCTGTGTTCAGCATCATTGAAATATTTGTAGGCAAGTCAAGGCCTACATCCCTGCCCAGCTGTGTCCCTGTGAAAATGACCCAAAGCAATAGGAAGCTCAGAGCACCAGCCACCCCATTGTCCAATCCTTCACCTGAAAAAAAAGAGAGCACCTCACAGTAAACAAAGATAGGATCCATACACACCTGATTGTGCAGCAGCTGACATTTACCTGCCAATACAATTTAATTTCCTGTAGGTTAAAACTTGCTGACAGAAGTCCATAGGACTGTAGAAGGAGAGCTGAAGACTCCACCCAGCACAGCCCACTCCAGATGAGAAGAAACCAGCTTAAGAATTCTTCCATTATCAAAATCTGAATGTTGTAACACTACCAAAGTTTCACTCTGGCTGTCCAGCCATGGTTCTTAGCCAAAATGGGGGCAGAGAGATAGCAGATGGAGAATGCAAAGCATGGATTGCAGGGAAACTCAACAACATCCAAGAAAGTGTTGAAATCAACACTAAGAAACCTCTAAAGCAATCAGAGAAATAAAGGAAGAAGTAAACATCTTAAAAATAAATCCAACAGAGCTACTGGAACTAAAACACTTACCTAGGGGATTTAAAAATACAATCAAAAGCTTTCTCAATAGACTAGATCCAAGAGAAGAAAGAATTTCAGAGCTAAAGATTGGTCTTTCAAACTAACCCGGTCAGACAAAAGAAGAAAAGATAATTGTTTTAAATGAACAAAGTCTCTGAGAAAGATGAGATTGTGTAAAGTGACTAATCCTAGGAATTACTGGTATTCTTCAGAGAAAAGGGGAAAAAGTAAGCAACCTGGAAAACCTTTGAGGGAATAATTTAAGATTTTCCTGATCTTGTTAGAGAGGTAGGCGCATTTAAATTTTATTGCTGAGTTGTAAGTGTTCTTTCTACTTTACAGATAGTAGGCACTTATGCAGTACTTTTAAATAATTTGCCCCATTGCTTTTGTTTTTGTTGTTCATTTTTGATGCACGTAAGTTTCAGTTGTGATGGCATTCATTTTACATTTTCCCTGCCTTGGTTGCTTGAACTTTTGCTGTCATGTCTAATAACGCTGCTAATCAAAGATCACAAAGATTTTTACCTGTGTTTTCTTCTAAGAGTGCTTATAGCACTTATATTTAGTTCTTTACTCCATTTTGAGTCAATATTTACTATATAGTCTACTATAGGGTCCTAAATTTATTCTACTGGATGTGGCTATCCAGTTGTCACACTACAATATGTTAAAAATTATTTCTGTCTTATTGTTTGGTTTTGACACATTTATAAAAATCAATTAACTATAGAAGCTGTGTGTCTATTTCTGGACAGTCAAATTTATTTAATTAATCTTAATGTCTATTCCCATGCCAGTTTTATTTTCTTAATTACTGTGGCTCTGTAGTTACATTTCATAAAATTCTGCCATCAAAATATTAAGTCTTCCAATCCGTGAGCAAAGAGATATGTTTTCATTAATTTACCCTGTAATTTATTTCAGCATTTTCTTTTCTTTTTTTTTTTTTTTTTTTTAGTTTTTAATGTATAAATCTAGAACTTTTCTAATCAAATGTATTACTAGGTATTTGATTCTTTTTATGATATTGTAGAAGGAAATGCTTTCTTGTTTCTATGACTGGACTGTTAATTGCTATTGCATAGAAATACAACTAATTTCTGATTACTGATATTGTATATCTCAAATTTACTAAACTGGTTTATTAGTTCTAACGATATTTATGGATTCTAAAGAATCTGGATGTTCAAAATGTTTGCTTGGTATTCTTTGATAATTTCCATCACTTTTTAAAAATACTTTTTAAGGGTAGTTTTAGATTCATAGCAAACCTTAGAGGAAGGTGCAGAAATTTTCCATATACTCTCTACCATTATGTTGAGGCGCAGTCCACCCCAAATCAGCATTCTCCACCAGTGTGTTAAAGTCAATGAACTTGGCCGGGCATGATGGCTCATGCCTGTAATCCCAGCACTTTGGGAGGCCAAGGTGGGCAGATCACCTGAGGTCAGGAGTTCAAGACCAGTCTGGCCAACATGTCAAAACTCCGTCTCTACTAAAAATACAAAATTAGCCAGGTGTGGTGGCAAGCATCTGTAATCCCAGCTACTTGGGAGGCTGAGGCAGGGATAATTGCTTGAACCCAAGAGGCAGAAGTTGCAGTAAGCCGAAATTGCACCATTGCACTCCACCCTGGGCAACTGAGTGAGACTCTGTCTCAAAAAAAAAAAGATTTGATGACCTTATATCAACACATCATTATTACCCAAATTCCATAGTTTACATTGGGGTTTACACTTGCTACTGTAAATTTTATGGGGTTGGACAAATGTATTACCATTCTAGTATTATTCAGAGTATTTTCATAGCACTAAAAATATTCTAAGCTTACTTTATTAATACTAGTATTTGAGGCATTGTTCTATACTTTCCATTAGTTCTTCACACATAGTTTTCTTGAGCTCTTTGAACATATTTAAATTGCTAACTCAAAACTTTTGTCTTTTAAGTCTAATGTCAAGGTTTTTGCTTGTACAGTTTCTAGTGATTTTTCCTCTTGGTTATAGTCCATGTAAGTTTCGGGTTTTTTTTTTTTTTTTTATTTCTTAAATTTTGTTAAAACCTGCACATTAAAATTACATTATATGACAAAACTGCAAATTTGAATCCCATGTAGATGCAAAGCAGGTTTACTAATTACCAATCTCAAGAGACAATTCTTACTGTGTGGAGAATAGCTAAGGTTATTATTATGCCAACCGCAGAAACAAGAGTCCATACACTTAGGCCCACTGTATTCTGGACCACTGTTTAGGTCCACCTTGCACTACTTACCTATCTGTGTGAGTCCTGTGAGACAGAACACACACACGATGAAGCATGTTATGCAAAGCAAGTTTGACACTTATACATAGGCAGCCAGGGACAGAAGAGGTCTCAGATCCATCGTTGGCAGGTCTCTGGAGGCTCAGGCGAGCTGCCCAGGGTAGATGGAGTCTTGACTGTGCATGGCCCATTTTGCTCCATATCTGAGAAACCCCAACAAGGCATCCCATCCTGGGTTACATATGTCAGGGGCCGTGTGTCCCACTGGACAAAGCTGTGAAGGACATTCGGCTTCTAGAAGAGAGAAAAACAAAGCAGTTCCTAACTCAAGGTGTTATATTCCCTAGGAAAGACAGCAACAAGCCCTGGACTGTTTCAGGCAGTTCTTCCCTATCTCAACATGTTACTTTCTCAGCACCTTCTAGGTTACCATAAATACAAGCAAGAAAGAAAAACTTGGTCTGTCTAAGGCCACCAGGTAACTGTCCTATAGCCTCTGCTTCTTTGTTGTTGTTTCTGATTGTCACTGTAGTTTTTGCTTGTTGGTTTAGGGCCTGTTTGTAACTAATTCTATATAATCTATACTCATTGTCATGTGTGCCCACTGAAATCTCTGCTCAGTTAACTTCCTGGTCAGATTATAATCGAACAAAGTTTTTCTTAAATGCTTGGAATCAATAAATCTTTCAATGTTTGCGGAGGGGCTCTCTGTGTGTCTAGGGCCACATCTTTGACACTGAGATAGGCAAGTTACAGCTGTGCTTTACCCTTCATATCAAAACCAACTAGAAGAGAATGTTTAGCACGCTCTCAGATTTTTCTTGAGGGTGACTCCTATGGAGAAAAGTATCTATATTTAATATTTTGGGGGTCTTATGTGTACTTCATTGGAAACACTTCCTCTGAAACTTTTTGATTAGGCTATTGTTTGCTCCGACATTTATTCATTGCTTCAGGCTGCAACCACATTAAATGTGTGTCTGTACATGTTTTTGGCAAATACTCCCCAGGAAGAGAATTTTAGCACTGGCAAATCTCTGAGTCAGGTCAAATAAAGGCAAAAATTCAAGTGGGTCATCTAGCAAACCACCAAACAGATTAAATATTAACAATTTTTAAAGAAATGAGTCTTTGGAAGAGCAGCAGCTCCATTTTGCACTCTAGGTACCTTAAATGTGGGATGTTATTTTTCAATAGTACTGCTGAACTGGGGATGGAAAGATAGGGCTAGGACAAGTTAAAACGTGATGAAGTTCACTGTCCTTAATAATATCCAACTCTTTTCTTGAATAATTGCTCCTAGGTTGGTCAATAAATCACTGCATAGCTTTAATTAATTTCCAGAGTTCTGAAAAGTTGATTCTGACAATCCTTGTCATTTTCTGTTTTTCTTTGAAAGGGTAATTTTCAGAGATTCTTACTCTGCCACATTCACTGACATCACCCAGTTTGCTTTTTTAAAGGTATTGAAGTAATATTTTTAGTACATCCTCTAATATTTTATTTTCATTGTAAATTTTCAGTAAGACAATATATTTCTAAGTCTTTCCGCTATTGGTGTTCTACACAGTGGTGTACAGTTAGAAGTTATCGTCCAATTTTGCTTATTAGCAAGTGATTTTGGAGAGGACAGATGGAACATCTAAATGTCATTGCTCATTTATTGAAGACTTCATAGTAACATTAGAAAGACACGCAAATGTGGACCATGTGTCAATAGGCCTAACCATATTTTCTACCAAATAAACTCTGGTATAGGGCAGTAATTTTTTTATGTCAAGGAAAATCTGGTATTCTGTGAAAAAGAATCAAATCAATGTGGTGTGTTGGGTTAAAAAATTAGGGCATAGTTACTCTACTACTTTCCTTGTTAATTTTTGGTAATTATTGATTTATTTTTTAGCAAATTTGAACTACAGGGTAAACAATGCTGTTTGGAATTTTGAAGAAAATTGTAGCATTTCACCCGAGAATATGCCTCTGTGATATAAATATTTCTGAGCAAAGCGTAGTTAAAAAGCAATAGATACCAAAGGATCTATCTAAGCTACCCTTTCTCACTTATGGCAGGCCATAAAAATTCCTGTGTGAAGGAAGCAAGGAAATTGCCTGCTTCCGGTCTGTGTGCCTGATGGCAGAACAGAGATTCACAAAGACAGGAAGTACTCCTGCCCACCTTCCCCTCTTTTAGCCTACAGACAGAGATGTCAATCCTGCTTCCTTATCATCTCAAAGGTGGCCCAGCAGGGCCCGGGGAACCTGGAAGTAGATTTTACAACCTTCCCACTCTATCCTGCATCTGGGAGCCTGAGACTGCCAATGCCTTTGTCTCCACACGGTGGGGGGTGAGATTTATCATTCTTGTTAAAATGCTGTTTAAGCACATCTCTTAAGCCACTGAGTTGAGAGAGTTACTTTATTCCGCGCCCCCCCTCACCCCTCACATGGGTATAGCACATACTACTAAACCTGAATACTTTTCTCTTGATAGTCTGTCTTTTATTTCAGGAGAGTGTCTCAACTACAAACTTAAGAGGGTTGAGGAAAGATTATATATTTTCTCCCCTACAACCTATTAGGCAAATTCTAACTATAAAATGTTTTGTCCTCATTGAAGTGAAGTGATTCCGTAATTTCAAAGCTTGATATATTTATTGTGTTAACAGAAAAGCTACTCTTCCCTTTACATTTGTGCTCTTTTCTAACTTTTCTATATGTATAGTTTATTAAAAAGTTTTACATTTAAATGATGCATCTTATAATAAACAATAATGTGTTTTGATTATTATAAAAGTATGTCTATATATATTTATAGCCTCAAATAATTGTTTTTGAAAAACACAGTAAGTAGCTCACATATATATTAGTTTCCCCTGGTCAGCATTCCCCTTTGGAAATATTTTAAAAGTTATACTAATAAATTATTAATGTATGTGAAGAATTAGATAAGTTCTATTTGCAAAGATGTGCTCTGCACAGAGTGGCTTCTTAGCTCACAATCAATAAACAAAGGAAACCTGAGCAAGTATCCTTAAAGTCTATAGATGGAGGATATTGATAGATATAGGGGATAAATGGATGGGAAAATCTTGTGGAAATGGTGTCAGAAAAGAAAGTTCTCAGATTCCTTATTGAGTCATTTTGCAGATACTTTACTTACTGGCGCAGCTTGATTCCAAACCACAATAAAATAGAATAGGATAAACAACTTTTTAAAAAACGCTCCTAGAGATTTACAGATAACATGTTCTGTAGAAAATCTAAGATACTTATTTGAAGTTCAAATCAACATTTAAATCTTTAATTTGACTAATGCGATAAAAGGAACATGTTTCTTTTCAGATGTTCCTGATGCTTAAAAAGTATAAAATTAAAATAGACTTCAACACAAGATTTATTTTTGTTAGTTTTATATTTCAGTACTAAGTATTTGATCATCAAAATAATGGAGCCTTTTAAAAATCTCCTTGAGTATTTTCACCTTCACCTTGTCCTTGTATCTTCCTCAAGAGCTCCCTCTAATTCAGCCCATTTTATAGAGATGCAAGATTCTGCCCTGGCCCAGCCACTGCTTAAATCTTGTTGTTCTTCCCTTCTAAAATCAAATCAATTCTTCTATTAACATGTTATTCTTATATGCTTCATAAAACTACTTTATTTCTTCTATTAGGCGTTGTTCGTCTACTTATCTGAACTTCAATGCCTGCCCATTATTTTGTGTCAGTGGAAATCTGCAGCTTCCACACTGATGGACACAATAGTGTATCCCTCCCTGCAAACATCAGCTCCTCTCTTGCACTCCCACCATTGCTGGTTGTAAAATCTTTTACTTATCAAGGCAATAGAGTCACTCATAAGACATTTCATTATGTTAGTGACCTTTTTCTTTTTTATTATTCAACTTTTATTTCAGATTCAAGAGTTCATGTGCAGGTTTGTTAACAAAGGAATATTGTGTGCTGTTGAGGTCTGGAGTACAATCGAGTCTGTTACTCGGGTAATAAGCATAGTATCTGATAGGTACTTTATCAATCCCTTACCTCTCCCTGCCCAGTCTACTAGTGTCCAGTGTCTGTTGTTCTTATCTTTATGTCCATGTGTACTCAGTTTTTAGCTCCCAGTTATACATGAGAACATGCAATATTTGGTTTTCACTTTCTGCTTCCCGTGGAATCCATGTTGCTGCAAAAAATAGGATTTCATTCCTTTTATGGCTTCATAGTATTCCATGGTATATATGTACCTGATTTTCTTGATCCAATCCACTGTTGATGGGCACATGAACTGATTCCATGTCTTTGCTATTGTAATAGTGCTGTGATGAACATATGAGTGCATATCTTTTGGGTAGAACAATTTATTTCCTTTTAGGTATAGACCCAGTAATAGCATTGCCAGGTTGTTTCCATTTTTAGTTCTCTGAGAAATTTCCAAATTGCTTTCCACAGTGGCTGAACTAATTAAAATTTCCACTAACAGTGTATAAGCATCTCTTTTCTCTGAAGCCCAAGCAACTTCCGTTATCTTTTGAAGTTTTAGTAATAGGCATTCTGACTGGTGTGACATAGTATCTCATTGTGGTTTTAACTTATATTTCTCTGATAATTAGTAATATTGAGCATTTTAAAAATATGTTTGTTGGCCGTTTGTATGTCTTCTTTTAAGGACTGTCTTTATTTCTAACAACTCTGTTATCTGAGGCCTTCTTCTTCTTTTTTTTTTTTTTTTTTTCTTTTTTGAGATGGAGTTTCGCTCTCGTTACCCAGGCTGGAGTGCAATGGCGCGATCTCGGCTCACCGCAACCTCCGCCTCCTGGGTTCAGGCAATTCTCCTGCCTCAGCCTCCTGAGTAGCTGGGATTACAGGCACGCGCCACCATGCCCAGCTAATTCTTTTTGTATTAGTAGAGACGGGATTTCACCGTGTTGACCAGGATGGTCTTGATCTCTTGACCTCGTGATCCACCGGTCTCGGCCTCCCAAAGTGCTGGGATTACAGGCTTGAGCCACCATGCCCGGCCCTCTGAGGCCTTCTTTTATGGCCTCAGGAGAGGTGATTCCATGCATTACCAAATAAATCCACAATCTGGAATTTTAATACCTGGTCACTTACACAAAGGTTAGCTCAGCCTACCAATGCATAAAGTTTTCAGGACTCCATACAAACTCTCATTAGACCCATCCTCCCATTGTAACAAATCTATTTCTCTTCTCTGCTTCACGTCCAAACCTCTATAAAGTTTTATCTGTACTTACCAACTTCTGCTTGTATACGTTTTTTTCTGAGTCCAATATAGTTGTTCCCCAGTCACACTCAAAACGTTATTATAAGAGTCACCATTGCCATTCTCAGATCTACACCCAATTAATATAGTATCTAATTTAAATGTTAGCTTGGCCACACTCTTGGTATTCTCTTCCAAACACACTTTTATTCTTCACATGGGTAAAGAATTATTAAAATCTTTAAGTGCTGCTTCTTTGTTTATTATAAATTCCATCTTTAATTTGTTTCTCCTCTCACACTTTATTATAAGCAGTCAGGAGAAGCTATGAAACACCCTAAATATTTTGCTTAGAGATTTCTTCTACCAAATATCCTGGTTTGTCACTCTTAAATTTTGCCTTCCACAAAGTGCAGTCTCCAGCTTAAGATGGTTTGACTTCCATGTTTTTTTTTTACTTCATAATGGTGGAAAAGTGATATATTTTCAGTAGAAACTGTACTTCAAGTGCCCATGAAAACTTTCTGGTTTTCAGTTTCAGTATATTATTCATTAAATTACATGAGCTACTCAACACTTTATTATAAAATAGGGTTTGTGTTAGATGATTTTGCCCAACTGTAGTCAAATGTAACTGTACTGATCATGTTTAAAGTAGGCTAGGATAAGCTGTGATGTTTTGTAGCTTAGGTGTATTAAATGCATTTTTACCTTAATGATATATTTAACTTATGATTGGATATTTGAGACATAACCCCATTGTAAGTCAAGGAGTATTTGCACTTGGACCTGGACACAATTCAGTCAAGTTTATTTTGTCTCTTTGTAATGAGGATGGTCTTTCCTCTAGACTGAGGTCTCATCAGAATTACCTGTGCTGTTCATATTTGTTCCAGCATTCTGATCATGAGCACTTAGATAATCTCTAAGAAGACTGAGGCTGTCTCTACAGCTCTCCTATCCTGAGCGCTCACCAGAGTCTCCCTTAATGAACCATTCATGGCAATCTGGACCCTTTCTAGCATGCACTTCAAAACTGTTCCTGACTCTGCCCATGACCACATTCCAAAGCTGCTTACACATTTTTAATTATCTGCTATAACAACACCTGACTCCTTGGTACCAATGTCCTGTATTAGTCCATGTAGCCTGTTTAAAAAAAAAAAAAAAAAAAAAAAAAAAAACTACCTGAGACTGTGGAGTTTATAAATAGTAGAAAATTATTTTTCACAGGAAGTCCAAAATCAAGGTGCTGGCAGGTTCAGGGTCTGGGAGGGCTGCTTTTAGTACCATACTTCCAAGTACCATAGTACCATAGTACATACCATAGTACCATACTTCCAAGATGTTCCTATGTTGCTGCGGCCCCCATAGAAGAAACATGCTAAGTCCTCACATGGTGAAAAAAATGGAACAGAAAGGGGCAGGAATGCTGTGTCCTCACATGACAGAAAAGCAGAAGGCTTTATAAGGGTCCTAATCCCATTCATGCAAGTTCCACCCTCAGGATTCTTAAAGACAGACCCCTCCTCTTAATAACATTAGACTGGTCATTACATTAAACTTTACATCTGAATTTAGGGAGATGCTCTCAGTCCATAATGGCGTAACATTTTAATGCATGCATAAAATTTTTTAATATCTGAAGATAGTTTAACTTTGGCACCAAATAATCACAGCATAGTTTGTACAATTGTATAATTATAGTGACAGACGCCCAAGTAATACCCAGTGTTTCTAATATTAAATCTATGTCATATATTATAGCAAAAGTTTTATATGGTTACACTAAAATAATAAACGGTTCCAAATGAAATTGTTACACAAATTAATCCCATTTACTAATTTTATAATGTGTCATTTAAATTGTGAAGATAATTTTATTGCTCCAAAGTTGACTACAATATTCTAAAATGTTTTACTTTTTGAAATTACAGGGTTTAATAAAAGTTGATGTGCAAAATAAATAAACCAATTGACTTAATGTTTTGTATTCCTCAAAATAAATTTAAAACTAACAGCTTATTTAACAATAGAAATAATTTGAGCCAACATTTTCTATGTATAGTAAATAGAGAAAAGGAAATCTACAGCTATATGCAAATGCAACAAAAAATAGACTTCTTTGAATAAGAGATTGAGTCAGTCAAAAGTAAGGATAAATATTATACCAAGCCAAGGCAGTACAAATGAATATTGTCTTATTTATAGATAAAAATGAATACCGATATGATGAAAGACATAACATAAATATAAAATGCATTGCACTGTTTTTGTGATTATTATAGTAAGCACCATTATTACTGTTCTGTTCCAAGCTTGACTTTGTATTATTTCTGCTCTTATTATCTCCCATCTTTCAGAAATACTGTAACGTACAGTCTTGTCTCTATTAAAATGACTTCAAAACTAATGGAAATGTTAGGTTAAAAAGGGAAATAGGTTGCTTGCATGTGATTACCACCTTTCACTTAGTTGATTAAATCCAATGTGTTTTAGAAGGTATCTAAAAAGGTGATCATTTCTCTTTAACACTGTACTTTTAACAATAAATAATGCATAATATGCTTTAAAAATAAAAATTGCTTAACCAAGAAGAAATAAATTGTTCTTTTCTCATTAATTTAGCCAACTGTGAATGAGTCCCTTACTCTTATTAAGCAATACTATTTAAAAAATATACGTCTTTATCACTGGCAATTCAATTAGATTCAACTCAATACAAGTCAGTTCAATCAAGTATGCATTTATTAAGCAGCAACCACATTCATCTATTTATTGTGAGAGTCCAAATGATTCATTGTTCTCTCAATTATCCTGTGCTTTATGTCAAGGGTAAGTTGGACATAAAAAAAACCCTAGGGACACAAAAAATGAAGGAACTTATGTGATAGATTCTGTCTATAAATGTTACAAGTATGACTTTGATCAAGGAACAAATATGCGTATCAGAGAACAATACAGTGTCTATGGCTTCCTGTGTATTGAACACAGTAGTAAAACAAAATACCTGTGTATTTAACTTATTTGCCTAGTATACAGTGTTATAAAATGGTTAAACAGGAAAGTAAACCTTTAAGTCATTCCTAAATTATTTCTCACCCCTGCTGAAAATGTCCAGTGCTCCACTTTGTGGTCATTTTGTCCTGCTCTTGTTAATGTATCTACAGTTTTGGTTTTTACATAATGGCTTACAGCTGAAGTCATATAATACATAGACTTTCCATATAATCTTCTTTCACTAAAAAAAAATACATTTAAGTTTCCTTTATTCATTTTCGCGGCTTGATATCTCCTTTACTTTTATTGCTGAGTAATATTTAATTGTATGGATATACCATAACATGTTAATCGATTTATCTTTAGATGGACATTTTGGTTGCTTCCCTTTAGGGGGAAATTAGATATAAATCTGCTGTAAATTTTTTACTTGTAGATTTTCTGTGGACTCAAGTTTTCAACTCATTCTGATAAATACCTATAATTGCTGGATCCCGTGGTATGACTATATTTAACCAGGTGTAAAAAAAAACCACCAAATTGCCTTCCAAACCTTGCTACAAACATTGGCCTTTCTACAAGAAATGAAGGAGAGTTTCTATTGCTCCAAATCCTTCCTAGCATTGGGTATTGCCCATTTGTTGTTGTTGTTTCTTAGGATTTTTGGAGCGGAAGTGGATTTTAACCATTCTCAAAGTATAATAACAATACATGTTTGTTTTAGTTTGCAATTCACTAACGGTATATGTTGTTGGATATCTTTTTATGTTTATTGGTCATATGTTTTTTTTTTAGTAAGATGCCTATTTAGATCTTTTGCATGTATTTTTCGATTGGACTATTTCTTATTGTTGAGTTGTATTAGTCTTTTATATTTTGGATGTACAAAATAATGTGTTTTGCATAAGATAATGTGATTTACAAATATTTTTCCAAATCTATGATTCATATTTTCATTCTTTTAACAACCTCACTCACAAAATGAAGACTGTTCATTTTAATAAATTCTAACTTACTTTTTTTTTTTACTTTGTGGATTATACTTTTGGTGTTGTATCTAAAAGCTCATTACCCATCTCAAATTTATTTTTAAAAATCCTAGATTATTTTCTGTAAATTATATAGTTAGGCATTTCATATTCATGTCTGTTATCCACTTTGAGCTTTGAGTTAATTTTTGTGAAAATACTAATGTCGGTGTCTAGAACCTTGTGTGTGTGTGTCTGTGTGTGTGTGTGTGTGTGTGTATGTATGCCTACTTGTTCTAGCATCTTTTGTTAGAAAGCCTCTACTTTCTTCATTATCTTTGCTTCTTAGGCAAAAAAAAAAAAAAACTGTTGACCGTATTTTTATGTCTATTTTTTGGCTCTATAATCAGTTTTGTTAATCCATTTGTCTGTTTGTTTCACCAGTATCATCTTGTCCTGATTATTGTAGCTACATAGTGATTCTTGAAATTGGGTGGCGTCAGCTTTCTGAATTTGTTCTTCTTCAGTACGTTGCTGGCTACTCTGGATCTTACGTATTTCCTTATAATTTATAGTCTCAGTTCAATGATATTAATAACATCACCTGCTGAATTTTGTTTGTCTGTCTGTTTGTTTTGAGACAGAGTCTGGCTCTATCATCCAGTCTAGAGGGCAGTGGTGTGATCTCGGCTCACTGCAACCTCTGCCTCCCAGGTCCAAACAATTACCCCTGCCTCAGCCTCCCAAGTAGGTAGGGGGTTATAGGCACCTGCCACCACACCAGGCTAATTTTTGTATATTTTAAAGAGACAGGGTTTTGCTGTGTTCGCCAGATTGGTCTCGAACTCCAGACCTCAGGTCATCTGCCTGGGCTTCCCGAAGTACTGGGATTACAGGCATGACACACTGTGCCCAGCCAACTTGCTGAATTTTTCATTGGTAGAGTTGAGTCTATAGATCAAGTTGGAAGGAATGAACATCTTAAAAATATTGCTTCTTTATACAGCAAACCAATAGAAAAATATGAGTAAGTTATTTTCTATCAGTAATTGATTAAAATGTAAATAAATTAAACTTCCCAATAATTTAAATAGATTTGCAAAATGAGTATTAAAACAATGCAAACCAGGAATCAACTATATGCTATTTATAAGTGAATAACTCTAGATATGAGAACACATTTAAGTTGAAAGTGAAAGGATGGGAAAAGATATTTCATGCAAGTGGTAATAAAAAGAGAATACACATTTAAATTGCATTTTTACAATTTAAACTTAAATTTTAAAGTGTGTAAAAATACACTTTACATACATTTTTAAAGTGTATTTATATTTCATTTATAATATGAATCAACCTACTAGTAAGTTCATATGCAAATGATGATAGAATTTAAGGGATAATAGCTCTAAACTAATAGAGACTTCAAAAACCCTACTTTCCATTAAGGCTAAAGCAATCAAACAGAAGATTCATAAAGAAATAGAAAACTTGCACAAAAACATGTATCAATTGGACCTCAGACATATACAGAACCCTCCATGTAGGGAGACACAACAGAAGTCTCAATCAATTCTTAAGAAGTTTAAATTACACAAAGTATTGTTTCCAATCACAATGGAATGAAATGTGTGCTACTGCAGTGACTGGCTGGATTCCCTGCATAGTGCCACATTACAGTGTTCCTTCATGCTTTTAGTGTGTGGAACACTCAGCAAAGGCTGACGCCAGGTCAACTCTGGTGAGTGAACATCCGCATTGTTGAAGCCATGCACAACTTCTAACCCTGCCACATGGTCACATTTTTTATAAGCCGGTTAGGCAAAAGTAGGAAGAATGGGCTGGTTAGGGAAGGGGGCTTAATTACATCCCCAAAACTAATCTACAATGTAATTATTAACTACAACTGAAATGACTACTAAATGAGCATTTTCTCAAGTCACAGACCTATATTTACTCCATATTCATTCAGAGGTTAATACATAACACTTCTTTACCAGACCTCCTTATCCCTATTATTTTTCAATTATATATTTTTAATTCTCTGACTACCCAGAAAAACCATTTTCCATTGTCCAGAATCAATATAGATCCATTTCCTATGCATCTTTTTTTGCAGAAAAAAAAAAAAATTGAACAACGCAGGTGCATCGCTGGACGTTCTGAGCATTGGGATGATTTCCCTTCATCACCATCATTCAGGGCCGCTGTAATCTGAAGTGTTGAAGTTGTCCACTTTGGGGTACACAATAATGGAAAAGTATTTCAAATCCAGATCTAAATATTTTCTTCTTTAATGAGCTGTTGATTAGAAAGTTTCTTTGAGGCAAGATGTATGTGTGTATTATAAAAGAAGGACAATATGGCAGAGAGGCAACATCTTGTGGTTTTGAACTCCTTTCATGTGCAAAATACTTGTACCTTCAAAAACTGCTTTAGTCCAATATTGTATATAACATTTTACTTGAACATGAAGAGCTTTTCTGCACATTCAATTTTATGACTTAGTAGATCAGATTACATTAAACTCATGGTGTAAATCTCAGCTTAAATGATAGCTTGAATACCATGCTCAGTTAGCCAGTGTTTTATGCATGTCAGCTCATTCTGATTATTGTCTTCGGACTCTTTCCCATTATGGTTACTACGACCATCATGTCTTTGGCAGATCAGATATATCCTGTCACTTGACCTCTACTACACATCCCAATATCCCCATTAAACTCAGGAAGCTCTTTTATTATGGCAGCATTTACACTTACCTCTAGCATTACAGTGAATTATCTCCACAGATCACTTTAAGGACACCAGCATTGTCTTCCTCAATATATCTCCCAAAGCCTTGATAAAAAGAATCTCTCCTCAACATTTTCAGAGTAGATGGTGGGTGAGTGAGCAGATCTTATGTAATAAATTTACTTCTATATTTAATAACCTTAAAGCTTTGAATATCTTCCTCTACCAGGGAAGATTGCTTATCATCTCAACTTCCTTCTAGGTAGAACACCTTAGAGTATATATTTATGTAAACCAGTTGAGGACAAGAGTAAAACAACTTCCATCCTCTCAAGCTAAGACATTAAATCCTTACTCGATTCATACATACATGTGATCCAATATTATGTCACTTCCATCCTTATATAATAACATCTGTAAGATCCAATTCCTACATATTTCCAGCTCTCAATGAATACACATTGGCAAATTTTAATTATTTTGATGTGTTTTCTCCCTTCTCTTTAGTTATATTTTGTACCAGGAAATTGCAGAGAGTAACAGGTTGATAAATGAGAGTTCATCTTGATGTGGAGAATCAGCAGCCACTTGCAAAATAAACCCCTCAAGAGAAATCACTGCAGTTTGTCAAGAAAGAAGGACAGTCTACTTAACAGGGGAAGGAAGGCTATTGTTCAGGGCAAAGAGGTGTAGTAGAGTGTTGAGGTTCTTAGCTTCATTGAAGTCTGCTCAGATGACCTGATCCCAGTTTTCAAATCAGTGTCATAACTTCACATAAGAAACCCTCCAATATTGTGCATTAAATTGGAATGCAATTCAGCAACCCATAGAATTAGGCTTGGGTTTGTTTTTCAGAATGAATCTATGACTAGAGGATGTAATATTTCTTTTGGAACTACTTCAAAAGTTCATAGTATCTTACCCAGATGTTCCTTTTGAATTTAAATTCCTGAATTCATTATTTCCCTTTTTCCAAGTTCCACATTACTCTGAAGCAACCAAAAATCCAGAGAATCTTTATACTTTTTATTTCTACTAAATGTTCTGTGATAGCTAGGAAGTCACCCAAACCTTGCATTCTGTAAGAATGTGACTGATTACTAAAGCCTATGTTCAGAACTGGCTCAGTATTCATTCCTCCTGTATACTATCAGTCAAATGAGTTACAGGACAACCACTGTTGAGGTTGGGAAGAAACACTCCAATTCTTGATAAAAGGAGCTGAAAAGTTACTAAGCAAAGAAGCTTGGCTGTCAGGAGGGGATTAATCATGTCTTTTCTTTTCTTTTTTTTTTTTTTAAATAATCTAATGCAGTAAGAAAATTAACTGACCTAACGCTGAATAGTTGTATTTGTCCCATTTATCATTTTATTGACTTTACTCACTGTAACTAGAAAATAACATTCCTCAGGGTACATAATAGATCATATTTGTTTTTAGACACCTGATCTCTAGCATAGTTCTTAGCAGATGGCCATTAACAATTTCTTCAATGAGGAATTTATTAAATAATGAATTTTTTTTTTCTATTCTTATTAGACAAACTAAGTCTAATGTGGAAAAAATTTAGATATTCAATCAAAGACACTCATAGCCCTTTCAAAAAGACTAAGTCAGATTTTGACTGTGTGCAACAAGTTATCTTATGTTAGAAAATAGTTATTTAGTACTATTTTTAAAAAGCTGGGTCCAAGAGTGCCAGCTAGAAATGCACAAACTTTGTTGGACAATTGCTGCTTCAGTTTACCTACAGGTACAAAGCATGATCTCAACTTTGAATACATACCTAAAATATAAAACATTTACTCGTCCATTTTCATGATTTAAGAGCTCACTATTTTGAAAATCAGATTACTCAATGCTTGGAGAGCCACACACAAATATAGATTTACTTAGTATAGAAAAGAATGTTCTTTCTTAAACTTTTCACATGAAACATTCTATTCTAAAATAAGATGGATCCTCAAGAAATTAAAAGTATCAACTAAAACTTGAGGTTAATTAATATTTTAATGATTAGTTTGAGACAATTCTGAGGTAGGAGGCCAGCAGTACTTTTCTGGTTACGTCTCCATGATTGAAGCAGGATCTGGTGGAAATGGGATGCAGTGAAGAAGCCAAACCAGTAGGTGGAGACAAAAGCAACCTTGATTTGCCCTCACTGCTCATTAGCATAAAGATACAGTGCCCTGGCCGTTTGCCTTATATCACACAGAGGTGATTTTGTACAGTTATGGAAACTCCCGCCCTTTTTGCAGAAAGTTCTGAATAACCCTCCTGTCAATGAGCTCATAATTAAAAGTAGATATAAATACAGCTGCCAACAGCCCATAGACTGCTGACTCTGGCCACACTGCCTATGGGTTAGCCCTGCTCCTTGAGGAGCACTACTGATTCAACGGAAGTTGCTTTCACTCACAACAGCTGGCCCTTGCATTCTTTCCTGGGTGAAGACAAGAACCTTCCTACCTTCATCAGTTCCAAGTTCTCACCTAAAACAGCAACAAATAAACTGTTTAAGGTGAAATTATTGTTACAATTACATATATGCACAAAAACAAGTACATTGTGTGTGTGTGCATGTGTGTGTGTGTGTATGTGTGTATTATCCATATTCATATGGGGTATTTCATTAAATAAAAAAAAAAAAACAATTTTTTTGAAACCAGATCTGAATGAGTTTGTACTTTAAAAAATAGACTTTTAGCATTTTGAATATTTAGCCCAAATTACTGTTTAGTTAACAGACTCTAAATGCCAGTCTGTAAGTTGAAACACAAAATATAAGTGACCCCAACCTCAGAAAAGTATAGTTTTAGAAACAGTGTAGATATAAAATTTCAAGACTAAGTATAATTGGGTTCTTTGAAAAGCTGAGCTAATGCCTTCACCATGCATCCTGTACAGCCTACAGAATCATGAGCTAATTGAATCTTTTTTCTTTATAAATTACCTAATCTCAGGTATTTCTTTATAGCAATGCAAAAATGGACTAACACAATTGTATACACTTTTATTCTAAAACAAAAAAGCAAAGATTAAAGTTGTTTAAAACCAATGGGAAGGATAAAACAGCATAAATAAACCTATTTTAACAAATGCCATAAATAAGGACTATTCAATTTTTCATTAAAAAAATAAATTTTATTTGGGAGGCTTAGGTGGGTTAATCACCTGAGTGTGGGGTTTGAGACCAGCCTAGCCAACATGGCGAAACCTCGTTTCTACTAAAATACAAAAATTAGCCAGGTGTGGTGGCACATGCCTGTAGTCCCAGCTATTCAGAGACTAAGGCAGGAGAATTGCTTGAACCTGGGGGGCAGAGGTTGCAGTGAGCCTTGGCACTTGAGACAGAGTGAGACTGTCTCAAAAAAAAAAACCACACACACACAAAAAAAAAACTTTGCTAAAAGATCATCTCTGATACTGAATTCTTTGTGAAGGTTGTAGTATTTACAATGTGAACTAAGTCTTCTGCAGCCACCTGTGACATCAACAATGATCCGAAGAGACTTTGAGCAGATTCTCTATTATGTAAGCAGCAGGGAAAATGGCAAAGGATAAGTTTCAAATGTCACACTTTACATTTGTTTGCATTGAGAAAAATTCATTGAAACCCACCTGTATAGTGGGTTCATTGAAAATTCATTGAAACCCACCTCATGAATTCCTATATTTAAAACACAACTGGAAGCAAAGGTAACATCAAGAAGGTTGTTTTATTACTGGAATGCTGATGTTTATTACAATAATTGGCTTAGTCTTCTTAAAACCAGTTAACAATAGGCACTGTGGTTCTGTTATTTGAATATACATTTAATTTTTTGGCTTCATTTATTTTTCTAAATTTTTTGTATTTATTATAAGCAGAATATCTCTCCTATACTCATGTATGAAATGGCAAATAATTAAAAATAGATTCTTAGATATATTAAATAAAATGTTTTACATTTAAGAGAGTAATTCATAATTTCTATGTGCGAACTATTGGAAACCAGTTGAGAAATCAATAAGCATTAATAAAATTGAGTCAAATGTTCCCTATTAATAGTAACTTGATTTAAAACAAAAATTATTAGATTTTATATTTTTGAAACATTCAAATATTAGTACAATAGTGGTTGATAATGAAATTGCTTTTTTGAAGTTATAAAGTGATCATAAATATGATTTATGTAAATACTAGAATGGAAATGTGAGAGAAAAGTGCCAGCAATTCAAATAAGTTATCTATGGCCATGTACAGGGAGAAATATCATGTGTTTAACAGATTATATTTGAAAGCTAGATTGAGCCACGTATACTCAGTTAAGTCTCTTAAGCTGCTTTATCTTCAAACAGGATAATATCTGCTCTGCAAAATGGGGTAGATTCAAAAAACACTGAGTGAAGCTGCTAAGTGCTACGACGTAGGCTTCCGCCCAGTGGTTTCGGCGTTTGTGTAGTATGTGTTCCATGCTGAATGTGTCTGCGTTAGCATTTGCCATCCTGTGTAATTCTTACAGTTCGTTCCCCAAATTACAAGGAATGGAGGCTGGAAAACCCTATTTCTGAGGCTCCGTCATTACCAGTATGCCAGATAAGAATTTAAGTATAGAAAATAAAATCAACTTTTCTGAGATGAGACTACAGACGAATGTGCAAAGCCTTTTCTATTTTCAAGAAGCAGTTTCTTACACTATGCTTTGTATTCACGTTGAATGAAATTCCATTAGAATAACACACCAACTGTATCATGAGTTTTTAAATAAAATATTTAATGATTTTTCACATCTCTCCCTCTGACTCTTAGAGGGTCAGAAGAGAGAATATCATTCCGCTTTGTTTAAGGAAGAACTAGACGCATTTCTATCACGTTAAGTTCTCAGTAAATGTTAATTGGCTCACAATAAGTTACCACAGCATTGTGGAAACTAAGTAAAATCATATCACGTTTTCTTGGAGTAAATCTGTCTAAGAAATGTAAAAGCTCAATATGCATAAATCCTGGGTTAAAATGTTTTAAGAACATGCAATTCTTTACTTTCTACATTGTTATAAAATCTGCCTAGAAACTGCAGTGAGAATAGCTTTCATTACCACAATGATATTGAAGGGTTAAATCTTTATTTCTATCTGTGGGTGATTAAAATACAATATTGATTTAATAAGGAAATAAACTTATTTGATTAAAGTATAAAAATGGATTATGAATCATCTTATTTTAATATGTTCATATGATGAACAAAATCCCTCAGAAAAATATTTCCCTAAATATTACCCTAGATATTATTGCTTAATTTATTTAATTCTTTTATATAGTAGGGAGATAATTTCATTATCATGTACATTTATTACGATTTATATTCAATTTATATGATACCTTTAGTAAGGGATGTTCTGAAATTCCAGATATATTTACCATCAAACACTGATTGCAATATTTGGTTTAAAAATGCCACAGATATTACTGAATAAACTTAGTAATTAAATACTATGTTTAGTATTTGGAATCAAAAAACGGTAAATATTTTGTTTTGTTATCATTTAAAACAATCTTGTTTTATGTCAGAAGAAAAGTAACTAATTTTAATACTCATGAATATGTATATACTTGACATGTTTGCATTAACAATATGGAAAAGATATGGTTTTTAAATAACCAGTTTTGATTTTAGGAATGTAATGCTTATTGGAATAAAGTTTTGGAAATAGTATTTATGTTGCATTATATGTTGTACTTTTTTCATTTGAGTTTGTTATCAGTAGAGATAGTTATAAGTTTAGACATTATTTTTGACCCATTTATAAATCTGCTACCCATGAGTTCTTTATGCATTGAACTGAAAACTTGGTTTTTATATTTAGCCTGAGGTATGGTAATACACCTAACAAGGGGGCCTTACAGCTACAAGTTTCAAGTCCCAAATAAAAAGCTGGTTCCCTTGACCTGTTTACCAGAGAGAAACATGTGTTTATTAATGCAGTTGTTAATAGGCAAACTTAAAATGTGTTAGCCCTAACATTTATCTTTGGGGCTTTACATAAACAAAAATATATAAATAAAAGTGATGTTGATTTTTGTAAGTGGACATGAAGTGCAATCTTCTATATAATACTTTTAGTACAAAAGACTGAAATCTATATTTTTACTAAAATATGATTCATACACATTAATTGAAAGTGTACAGTTCTATCTCAGATATGTAGGTAAAAATATTCTGGACTATTCTGTAAACCACATTTAGTGAACACAAATTTCAACCCTGACCATAAGACAGTATATGTCAGAACTTCCTGGAGTTCTTTGCATCAGCAAATAATTACATTTACCTTTTTAAAGTTTTTAATCCTGTCCATTAACCATATCCTGAACAACCACTATATGTTAAATTTGATATTATACCTAGCACAAATATGTAGGAAAAAATATAAAGTATGGATCAAACCCTCCTGGAAATCAAAATATTTAAAAATAGTTGCCCTATCAAATGAAAGTTGTTAGTTCTGATAAGATAATTTTGCCCTATCCAATTAAAAAGACAATATAAGAATGTGAATCCGAGTATAAAAAATTGTACCAAATGAAATAGTTGTTTCTATCTACATGTTAGATCTTAATAATGCAATCATAACTTGATCACTACATTTTCATTTTTGGACAACTTGATATTATAGAGTCACAGTAAATATTTCAATTAAACACTCTTTCTTTTAAGTACTTTTCCTATGTGAATTTATGTAGATGATTGATTAAAAATAGATTTTTGGAAACATGACAGTCATTTCCCTCGGGCTCTTCACAGATCCACACTATTTTTCCTATAAATAAAAACTTAGATATAGTCCAGCTGAAAGTTTTTATTTTTATTAACGTTAAATGTGTACCACAGAAAGATCACAGATGTTTTGATATTGCTTGCTTTTTTATTAGATGATTATAAAATAGACATTACAAAACATTGATATGTATTTATGTATTTAAAAACTATTGCTGACATTTTTAAAAATCACCATTCCAATGGGTTTTTATTGCTGTTGCAGTCAAAATGTGGACTTTGATTGACATTTTCCAGGAGGAGAATTCTGAGAATAATAATTGGATATTCTGTAACATTGTTCTTTAAGAACTGTTAGCTCTGTTGCGTTTTCTTGGTTTGACATTCTGCAAAATTCTACTGTCTTCATTTGCAAGGTAGAATGGAAAGTTTATGGAGACTTGGGCAACTTTTCTATGAAATATGCCAATTAAATAAACAATTGAGATTGGAATATGTGTGGCTTATTATTAGACAGAAAAAAAAAGAAGAAAAATATCCAGAAGTGTGAACAGTTCTTTACCAGTTCCTAAAAAGCAACTTATTCTTGGGAGTTGGAATTTCTTTTGTTTTATCTCTGTAATAAGGGTGAGATTTGAGTTATATTTTATACATAATAAAACTTCCTTCTATAACGACATGGTGGTGTGATGTTACTAAATGTTAAACATAAATATGACTAATACACTAACAGTGTGTTCAACACCAACAATGTCAGTTTCACATAATTTGACATCTACAATATATTTCCTTTAGATTCAATTTAAAATCCAAGCTCTAGAAACATATATTGTTTGTATAATTTATGCTAAACTTTATGTTGAATTCTGAAGACAAAATGATAAATATGACAAGACTCCTGCTCTCAAAGAATCTCACTTCTACTTGGAAGAAAGAAATTTGGCAGTAAATATACTATGTGGTAAGTGCAAAGAGTCTCACCCAGAGAGAAACATTGTGCTAGAATTGAAAAAATATGGGATGTTTAATTATGATGTAATAATAACATAATTTTTATTACATGAGCAGTTTTTCTAAGTATTTGTTTTCTGAGGTAATAATTTTCCTTGCTGAGTAATTCAAAGCACAAAATTGGGTGAGTGATACAAACACAGGTGTGTATGATTTAGCCTCAAATATCTGATCAGTGTTTACTCATAATCATCAACACAATTCTCCATTTTCATGATAGTATCCTTTTTAAAACAAAAATGGGTGAAGTCAGCATAAAGCATTTTAATTTAGTTGCCATCATTTAGACTACAAATTACTACAGGATCACTTCCCTAAATGATGTATTTTTAGACTAAGAATAACAGGTAAATGCAAAAACAAATCCACTTATTTTATTCAATGGGTGTGAAATATAGTACAATTGATCACTTCTTAATATGGGTACCAGAAGATCTTTGCTTACTAATTTCTTCCTCAGCATATTTCAAAGAGTGTTTGTTGTTAACCCGCTTCAGAACTTCTACAGGCTAAATTATGAGGACATTGTAGAAGTTTCCTTTCTTTGAAAGGAAATTAAATAGTTCATGAGAGAGCTAATGATTTTGCTGAGTACCAATACAAGACTTTCCAAGAGATTCCACCATTTTAGAAATCCTTTGATTGCATTCTATGCCCCCTGTCTACTAGCCTGGTGAGGGACAAATGTAAGAGAATGAATACTACATGGAATATCCAGCAAAATCTGTGTTATGTTGGTCCGATAGATTTTAGTTTAAGGTAAAATCTCTCTATTTTTTCAAATATGACTTTTAAAATGAATCTAATAATTGTATAAATTCAACAAACTTTTTTAAGTGGAGGCTTTGACTGGGTACAGTGACTCACGGCTATAATCTCAGCACTTTGGCAGGTGGAGGTGGAAGGATCCCTTGAGTCTAGGAGTTCAAGACCAACCTAGGCAATATAGGGAGAAACCCCATCCCTACAGATAATAATAATCATCATAATGAATTATCTGGGTATGGTGGCATGAGCCTGTGGTCCTAGCTACTCAGAAGGTTGAGGTGGGAGGATTGCTTGAGCCTAGGAGCTCAAGGCTGCAGTGAGCTATTATCATGACATTGCACCCTATCCTGGGTGACAGAGCAAGACTTTGTCTCAAAAAAACAACAAAAATAGTCAAGGATTTGGCAGAGTGAAAATATGATCACCATGTATCTACTGATATCATTATCATGTCATAATGAAACATTTAGTTTTTCTCAACTACAGCACCACCTGCTAGGCTCTCCACACATCTTGTTCTTTACCTTAACCAGACATCATACTTACCACCTGGTGTATTTACTGCCAAGTTTCTTCCTCCTATCTAGAAGTGAGATACTTTCAGAGAAGTCTTATCATATTTTTCGTTTTGTTTCCAGAATTCAACAAAGCTTAGCATAAAGTATACACATTATACATGTACTGTTTTGAAGATGTATTTAACATGCCACAGTTATTAGGTATCCTTCAAAATTTTTAGAAAAGAGATTATTGTACAACTGAAATGATGAGAAATGTTTTTCATGAAAACCAGTATCATGGATGCTTAAAATTAATTTTCATCAAAGTAGTCAAATGATATATTAATTTATCAAGGTTAATAATACTGTCTTCATCTTATAAATGAGAAAACTGAGTCCAAGGTAAGTTCATTTACAGAACTTTGAGAATTACTAATATAAATAGAAATTATGGCAGTTCTTTTAGGATCAAACGATCTGGTGACATAAGTGAAATTTAACTCAGAAAACAAAATATTATATAGGCTCTTCAAATATATTATCTCACAAATTGACCACAAAATAGGAGAGATGTTTAATATTTATTCAAACAAATCTATACTACATCAAAATGAATTCCTTAACAAATCTCAAATAACAGTATTCCAACTGACAGTATTACATGTAAAACTTTGCATCTTAAAATGGAGATTAAAATTTTCTACTCATTTTTGTTTTTTACCGTAAAAATATGACAATATAATGTTCTCATTTTAACTTATGGATTATGCAGAATAGAAGATTGTTGCATTACACCTTCTCTATAGAATCTTTGAAACTGAAAGGTCTATGACTCAGAGGCTTTTATACTTAAAATTGATAAAACAGAGAGAGATTACTAGACACTATATGTATTTCTCTTATATATGAATTTAGCTTATACTGGAAACATATTTATCATTATTTATTATTTCATAGCCATTTCAATAAATTATTCCTGTCTTCTATTCATTCTCCCAGCCTGAGTCTCAAAAGCACATCTCAGCCCTCCTACCTCCATGGTCATAGACTGGACACACTCCTGCTGTGAAGGGCCTGTCCACATTGTGAACAGGCTGCCCTTAATCATAAGCACTTACTGCATAGAAATCTTAATCACAAGCACTTAGATTCTATGCTTAATTACAAGCAATTATTTGGAGTTTATAATTACAATTTTTTGTTGTTGTTAATATCCATAACCTCTTCTCACTGTGCCACAAGTAGGCAGTGTTCAAGGTTCTAACTTTGAGGTTCATCACTAATCCAGGTGAACCAAGCTTTCAGGCCAGAATTAATGGAGCTAGACGGATTCCGTAGATCTCCACCAAATTTCTCCAAAAGACTCTCTGAAGACTGACACTTAACAGTTGAGGAAGTGAAAGAGCACCGGTATTACGCGGCACATCTGCATGAGCAAGTAATGGTTCTGCCACGTAACTGACAGAGCACACGTGGACACAAGTTTAACTATTCCTGGTGATGAATTCACTCTCTGCTTTCTGTTAAGAGTGAACAGTTTGATGATAATGTATCCCTTCACAATAGGGATTTCTTTCCCTGACTATTCTTAGTTCATGGAAGAAATGCCTGCTCCTTCTTATCACTGCCAAAAATAATGTAACAAGCAGTGAGCAAAACACAGTTAGTTCTTACCTGAGGGGAACTTAGATTCTCATGAGGAATAGAGGAGAGAAACACATATGTGATAAGGTGAGCTAATATTTAATGAGGTTTACAATGTGCCAGCCATTGTTCTGATTTTGTTTACACTTACTAAAATTCATTTAATCTTTATAATAACCCTATGAAGTTGAGTATAACTTCCCTTATACAGATTTGGAAACTGAGGCACTGGATTAAAATAGTTATCAAATCATCTGGTTTCATACAACTATGAAATAACAGAACTTTTGAATAATAAATCTTTAAATTTCTCAAAGAAATGAAATCATAGTATTGCTATGAAGAAAACTATAGAGTTATTTTTAGAGACTAATGTTTCTTTTTATTTTAGTAGGCATATACAAGGAGTACCTCTGTACAATGGTGGCTTTGAATACAGTCCTGAGAAAATGAAGAAACAAGCCACGTGCCCACATAAAGAAAATGTGTTCCAAGCAAGGGGAAGAACAAGTGCAAAGATTATTATGAGGGATGTGTTTGGCACATTTAAAGGTGTGGTAGGTAAGAGATAGTTACATCTTTTGGGTCTTTGTTCAGCCTTCCACTGAATACACAATTTACATGTGAGGGGGTGTAGAGGAATAGTCACTTATGCCTTCCCCTGGCTCAGTGAATCTGTGTTTTCACATGACATAAGGTAGACAATAGGACAGAAGAAGCAATCACATATGCATTTGTCTCTGGGGAGCAGAGAGATGACTTAGAGTTCTGTCCTTTGTCCTGTACCTATGAAGACAAGTTATCCATTTACATTGCCAGGGTGAAATTCAACAGAACTGTTTTAGTGTAAAGATCTTGTAGCCACAAGGAATTTCCTTGTCGGCAAGTTGTGAGAGAAGTTTGTGGCTTTTTATCTTTGCAGCCATCTTATTTAGGAATCAAATGGGAGGCAGGATTGTGTGACCCAGTTCCCAGCTTGACTTTTTCCTACGACCAGAGTCCAGAGGCCCAAGACTTATTTTCCTTTCACACCTACAATACCCTTGCAACAAAAAAGCATATGTACTTCCTGCATCTAAAATTTTTTTTAAAGAGTTGACTGGGGAAATGTTAAGCCTCTGGTGATTATTAAACATCCAAATGAAGACGCTGTATAGAATAATAGTGTAGAGGTTGAAGTTTGGAAAGGATAGTATTCAAAATCATGAGACAAGATACTCACTCAGGGAATATGTGGAGTATCAAAAGCGAAGTCAAGTCCTCTATACCTTGAAGTATTTCGGCATCTAGGAGGCAAATGCTGGAGGAGTAACTGAAGAAAAAGACTGGGAAAGAGTAACTATAAAATAAAAGGGAAACCTTGAGAGTGCAGTTTTACTGAACTCAAGTTAATAATAAAAAAGAAGTTGGTTTTCTGCTTTTATCCATAATAAGGGAAAGCAACATTGTTCAGTCCTGCTGAGAAGTCCAGTCAGATGAAGGCTAAGAACCGTGTACCTACTCATTATTAAAGACCATGATACCAGTTTAAAAGGAGTGCTGAGAAAAAGCCTGATTCAGTTTGATTCAAAAGGACAACTGAAGTAAATTAAGGTAAACTGTAAAAGCTCGCCGAATTTTTCTGTGAAAGAGCAAAAATTATTGTGATTGACTCCTTGATCTTCCAAAACATTTTTTTTTTCTGTCTTCCACAGTATTGAAGCTGTACTGAACACATGGCGGATTCTGTTTCAGATAGAGTTCTAGGTGAATGGCAGCTTTGGCTTCTAAGTGCTTTTGCATGTGTTGTAGCTGGCAGGAGCTATGCAGTTATTCTCCAACCTTGTTGCTGCTGTCCTTACCTCACGATGATTTCCTGAAGCAAATTCTATGGAATGTTTTCCAGCTTCAGGTGTTCAAACAAATTGGTGGGGATGGTGAACTCCTGATATGAGTTCATAATCCCTGGATTGTGCTTCATGTGCCCATTCTCCAGCTTTCTACTGTGGCAGTGGACAGCTGCCAAAATGGACCAGTATTGCTCCAGTGATTGACCTAGAGGGCAAGTCAACCGTCGGACCATTACATTGATTGTGTAAGCTCTTGAATCCTGTGTTAAATCTTTTGCTAACTAAAATATCTAGATTGGTTTCTGTTTCCTGTGCTGTTTGCTGACTGATTAGGATAGACGGTGCCTATGCTGTGTCAGGACAGTGCATGACTCCTCAGTGTGGCGTTCACAGGGAGACATGTAACTCAGTCACAACCACGTAGTTCCTAAACTGTGGAGATGAAATGAAGAAAAGGAAGGCTAGCTCTGCCTGTCATCACACCTCATGTTGGTTTGTTTTACTACTATGTATATATAGAAGATGGAAGTTATAAGAATGACATTGACTAACAATAAACATGTTTAATTCTGATTTTATAAATTGAGATGAGGTATGATGAGAAAGGAGAAAAAGATTACATACCCCAGCTCCAAATAGTAACCACATTGTAAGAGCATCTATTGTACCAAATCTGTAAGCAGCACTACGTGGAAGAGGTGTTTAAAATACTATTTTTCCACAGAACACGAATGAGCAACTGTCCTAATAAGCATCACATGGTGAAATTCAAAAGGAGTAATTTAAAATATTAAATTGGACTGTAGAATAAATTTGGCTTAAGATGAGCATTGAAATCTAGCCTTATCTACAAAGAATCGCTACATTAGTAACACTTTAAACTTAATTTACATCAAATGTGTAGGCAATATGAAACTACCATACTCAGTATTTTATAGTTGTGCAGAATCGAGATCAACAGTAATCATGTCCAATGAAAAAAAAATTGATAGCAAAGAAAATGAAGTTGAAACATCGATTTTTAACAAGGCAATCAATTCTGATTAGCTAATGCATTTTTTAAATGACCAAATATATCTAATGCTATAAGTAAAAATATGATATCATTTATTTAATCATACAAATCTTACTTTTATTTTGCATTACTATAATCTGATGACCCAAAGCTTCATTACACAGTCAGAAAGGGAGAAGAGATTTAAGTCAAAACTCTAATAATTTCAGAAGCTAGACAGAATTATAATGTCGTGAATGGCTGCAATTTTTCACTTAGTTGTAATAATAAGAAAATACATTAATAGGGAAATTCTAGAAAGGCTAAACTATCCATATGATAAATTTGAGAAATTACAGTTGGATAAGACCAAACAATGGGCAGCATTTGAAGATGTCTGAACTCTGTGTTGTTCTTCCTGTGGTTTATTCATTCAGTATGTTTTGTATATTCTGGATCAGTCACTGTGAGAAATCCAAGGGATAAAGCAATACAGTCAACAGAATATTTTACCAAGGATTCAGTCATACGTAGCTAAACATGATAGGATGTGATACATGATGTATTTGCATTTGAACTCTAGAGGTTCAAATTAAAACTATTTCCTTAATAAATTACCCAGTCTCAAGTATGTCTTTAGCAGCAGTGTGAAAACAGACTAATACAAGAGGGCTGTAGGAATGCCTCAGTCATTCCATTGAACATTAGTTGAGAGTTTGTACAATTATGTTTTTTAAAAAAAAGTATTAAAATTTGCTTTGAAATTATAAAAGATTTATATGTAAATATTAAATCAAGTATTTGAAAACTACTAAGTTACCCTAAATTAAATTAGTATAGTTATTCATTTCTTTTTCAATTTACAAAGTAACATATCATATTGAAATAGGCAATGACAGAGTAAATATTTATTGTATTCAACAAAGATATAACGGAAATAAAAAAGTTAATCAGTATAGTTTTTGAATTGTTCTTATCATTAAGTGAAAAAAGTATATTAAATAATTTTAATATGTTTTGAAAATGCTATAATTTTTTTTACCAGTTTTCTCTTTTCAAAATGATATTTATAAATGCTTTGTAACTTAAATAGAAATAGCACTAGCAATGATACTAATGTAAATATGAATTATGTTGTGTATAGAAACATTAAATATTGATTTTGCTTTATACTGTTCTATTGTGTGTTGTTTTAGCAGTTTCTTGGTCATATAGAGATTTCATATAATGGAAGAGGGGAGTGAAACATTTAAACTTAATAATATTTGATTTTGGTATCCACAGATACTGTGGAATGACTGTATATATTTGGTTTTCCGCAGATACCAAGGAATTACTGTATATATTTTATTCTCAGTATTTTTGGCAATTAAAAATGAGAAAAAGTTTTTGTTGCTTAGCAGAAAATCTCTAGATTTAAAAGATAATTGTCAAATGATACATTATTAACAAAAAAAGTTGCCCAATTGTTACAGGTATAGATCTAAAAGGAAGTTACGAAGAAAACAGTCATTTTTGCAATCTGAAAGAAGGGTTTGTAGCCAAGTACACAAAAAAATTATGTGAACTTAAGAAAACATAATTTCTGGATAAGTGATAACTAATTGTAGGAATCCAGTAGAACTGGTGTGAGAAGAAAACCCAGGGCTGAGTAATAACAGATCAAACAAGTTTGGTAAAACAAACATTAAAGATAAGACTCAACCTAAATTTATTTCATAGGACACCATTCTTCTAAAAGAATTTCACAGAAAACTGAGTTTGAGAAATCAAGTGAACTGTTTTTGGATATTCCTAATTAGCAATTTATACATGTTTACAGCATCACAATTCACAATTGCAAAAATGTGGAACCAATCCAAATGTCCATCAATCAAGCAGCGGATAAACAAACTGTGGTTTATGTATATAATGGAATACTACTCTGCCATAAAAAGGAATGAATTAATGATATTTGCAGCAGCCTGGATGAGATTGGAGGCTATTATTCTAAGTGAAGTAACTGAGGAATGGAAAACCAAACACTATATGTTCTCACTCATAAGTGGGATCTAAATTATGAGGATGTAAAGGCATAAGACTGACACAATGGACTATGGGAACTCAGGAGGAAAGGGTGGGAAGGGAGTGAGGGATAAAAGACGGCAAATTGAGTGCAGTGTATACTGCTCAGGTGATGCGTGCACAAAAATCTCACAAATCACCACTAAAGAATTTACTCATGTAACCAATACACCACCTGTTCCCCAAATAACCTATGGAAATTAAAAAAAAATAAAAATAAAATAAACTGTCAGACATCTGAAGATAAAGACAACTGTATATGTTTGTTTAATGTTGTCTAAACAATAGCAACTTTTTATGGCTAAGGAATATGTACTACAAAACTGTGGCATTTGAATTCCAGTCAAGCTGAGTCCTTTAACATGTCATGTGTTATTCTCGGTTCTTGGTCTTGAGCCAGTAAACATACCCATTTTTTTCTTTTCCTAGATATTGTTCCATAGAGCTTGGGTTCTGATTGTTTAGCTTTAACAGATTCACCAGCACTTAGTATATTACCTCATATCACAGGTGCTTGATAAAGATCAGCTACATAATATTTTCAAATTTTAACATTCGCTAGTTTTCTGTTTTCCTGTTTCCTCTTACGTTCTCCTGTATACAATTATAGGAGAATAAATAATTGAAAAACAATGGCAAGAGTACCAATTTATTCCAATGTATTTTTTGTTGACTTTTGTTTCTCCCCAAAAGTATACAGTTTAGCCTTTAACAACACAGGTTGGAACTGTGTGGGCCCATTTACAGGATATTTTTAAATAAATAAATTGGAATATTATGTGGAGATTTGCAATAATTTGAAAAACTTGCAGATAAACTATGTAGCCAAGAAATATTGAAAAAAATTAAGAAAAATTTAGGTACTCATGATTGCATAAAATATGTAGATACTAGCCTATTACTGAATTTATAGTCAAGAACTATATACAAATCTAATGTCAATAGGTAAAATCTATCAGAATCTATGCACACACTTTCAGGCTGCACATAGTTCATTAACAGTCAAGAGAAAGGTAAATAAATGTAAAGATGCAGCATTAATTATAACCGCATGAAATTAACTGTAGTAAATACGGTTCTACTAAAATAATTTTGTAGCCATCTCCTGCTGCTGTTGTGGCGAGCTCAAGTGCTGTATCTGCTTAAAACACCTTTCATGCTAATCATCTCCTTGTGAGCACTTGTCTCTCCATTAAATTGCACATCAGAGTAAAAAGTGCTCTCTGGAGGTTCTTGTGTATATTTCATCGTGTTTAGTGCAATTCCATAAACCTTGAAAAACACTCTGGGACCCATACAAAGTACCAATACTGGTGCTGAAAGTACTCCCAAGAAGCAGAGAAAAGCCATGACATTACAAAAAATATCGAATTGCTTGATATGTATCATAGATTGAGATCTATAGCTGTGATTGTCTGCCATTTCAGACAGACAAATCTTCTTGTAAACAGAGTATATAAATTTACAGTATCAATAAATGCAGTACAGTAGGGTAAATGTATTTTTCATTCCTTTTGGTTCTCTTAACATTTTCTTTTCTGTAGCTTAATTTATTGTAAGAATGCACTATATAATACGTACCAAATATGTGTAAATCAAATGTTTATTTTATCCACAAGGCTTCTAGTCAATAGTAGGATATTAGTAGTTAAGTTTGGGGAAGTCAGAACTGATACTTGGGTTTTTTACTTTGCAGAAGATCAGTTCTTCAACCCGTGTGTTGTTGAGGTCAGCTGTATTTAAAAGTTTTATAACTACTGGACTTAAATTGAATTACAAAAGAAGGACTGAGGCGTATAAATAATGAATAATATTACCAGTATTATTTTTGTATACCTCCAAATAAAATGTACAACTACTACTATCAAAGAGGTTTATTTCAATAAATATAGAACTGGATTAGGAATGTGGTTTTAAAATCTAGGTTAATAAATGTATGGGAGGGAATATTTAGGTAAGTTCATAAATAATGAGTTTCAATTTTGCCTTATGTTAAATGAACACATCATACTTGTGCTAACATTTCAAAGACAGTTTTTACAGTGATTTTTTTATTGGAAATGCTTTAAAAATATTAAATGTTACATGAAAATATGTTAAGCACCTTGGAAGCTGCGAATTTGTAAGCTTAAGTAAATTCAGGTGTTAAGTAAAAGCATCAAGAAAATTGTGATGAGTGTCTATCTAATAACAAAATTGGAATACTAGCTTAAATTATGAGGCTAAATATGAAAATTATTGTTTCTTGAATCCTTGACTGCTTTACCTAAATGGAGATTAAAAAGAAGAAAACAATATGTAAATTGCAATTATCTCTACGGAATAATGATTAATTGTCTGCAAGATCTTTAGAAATCAGATTCATCAGCATGTCCAATCTGGAATTGAACTGATTTCTATTTGTTTGAATTACCACAAGACTCACTAGGAAAACTGAATTTATTTCCACTCATATGCTCTTCTGACTTCACGTGATTCCAACTCTGCCGAAAGCAACAATGAACACTGCAGCTGCTGTTTCTTGCCTTCTGGATTCAAGAAAAACATAAAAGGAATAACTCAGAGAAATTAATTTTTCTTAGCCCTACTTTTTTGGAACTAATAAAGAATATACAGTTATGGAAAAACAATAACCATCTTATATTTAGAGAGCACGAGCCCTCTAGCAGGCTTCTAAATCCCTTTGGTAATTGGAGTGGTATGATGTACTGTCTATTTAAATTTACCTCTTGTGTATTATGCTTTTTTTAATAGTAAAAGGAATGAGTTTGTTTGCTGAGAGGGACATGAGATGTGAACAAGTGCTTTGCTTTACATTCTTTAATGCAGCAAACTCAAATTTATTTATAATATCAAGATATTGTTTACTGTTCAGAAATATAATGTTGAAAGTGAAACATTTATTGACCATCTACTATGTTTCCGACAGTGTTTGTTTGCTACGTAAAATCTCATTTTGTGCTCTCACTGACCACCCGTATGTGTTAAAAAATATGATCTTATTATTCGAATGAGAAAATTGAGATTCAGAAAGGCTATACAATTTGTTTCGGATCACAGGAAGTAAATTTATTCAAAAGAATATGTATTGTCAACTGGGAATTTAAATCTAAGTCTTTAAAATTGTAAAACTCACTCTATTTCTGATAAGCATTCCTGCATTAGATCATCTTTGTTAGGTAAAATTAAAATGGCACTATTATTTTAAATTTTTGTAACACTGATGAAAATAACAGGCTTACAATTTAATTCATCTCAATCACTTGATTTTAAAAAGCTGAAATCAGAATTTTGAGCACTTGTTTTTCAGATATCTACCACTTAATAGGCACAAGAGTATTTTAAATTTATATCATTTAAATTCAGATAATTAAAATATTTAAGATTGTTTTAGTGTCTAATTGCTGAATAAAGAGGTCAGCTTCCATAAGTAGGGAAACAATGTAAGGAGGGCATGTCACAAAATAAATCAAGAAAATTTCAACTCTGGGAGTGATGGCTCATGCCTATAATCCAAGCACTTCGAATGCCAAGGTTGAAGGACTGCTTAAGGCCAGGAGTTCAAAACCAGCATGGGCAACATAGTAAGACCCAATGTCTACAAAAAATATTTTTTAAAAAGTAGCCAGGCATGTTGGCATGTGCTTGTAGTCCTAGATAATCAGGAGGTTGAGGTGGGAGGATCCCTTGAGTCCAGGAGCTTGAGGCTGTAGTGAGCTATGATTATGCACTGCACTACAGCCTGGGCAACAGAGTGAGAACTTGTCTTTACAAATAAAGAAAGAAAGTAGGAAAATTTCAATTATGGCCGGAAAGATTTTTCTCAAAATCACTGTGCCTCTAGAGGACAATAACTGAATGCACTCAAATCATAAGGAGCTTGGGCTAAACTACTGGGGGTGAAGCTGGTTAAAACCGTAGCATACTCAAATGTTCTACCTAAAGTGAGACAGTATAAAGATGGAGCCCTGCATTTTGCAGAGACAGTGGAGAGAAATGGGTATGTCTGCTTTTTCATATTTGGACCCGAGACCTATTTTTTGTACTTGAAGTATTTTAACTTTTAGAATTTATATTGGGTTCACACTTAGCAGGTAAGTGGATGAGTAAGTTCAAGGCAACAGTGACATGACAAAAAAATAAAACAACAAATATGTCTAAAATTGGATCATCCATATCATAAGTAATTTGAAAATAATTCAACAGGCTGCTACATAAAATCAGAAAATAATGTGTTTTCTTGACAGAATGATAAAACATACTAATTTTTACATTTTAAATTTTTGTTCAATCTTAGGTTCAGGGGTACATATATAGGTTTGTCACATGGGAAAATTATGTGTTGCTGAGGCTTGATAACATTTTATACTTGTATATAATATATTATATAACATTGTATGTTTATATATAATGTATTAGGTGTTTATGACTAAAATGTATCTCTAATTGGTTCCCCTAAAAACTTTTAAGTTCTTAATAATTATTGGACCCTTCTCTTTTTTTTTCTTAGAACAATTTATTAATGAATATGCAATAAAATATCTCCCCAAAATCTTTCCAGAAATGACAAGGCAGGAAGTGAATACTACTTTTTTGCTTCTCTGGAAATGTTTAATGTAAACATGAAATGTTTGAAGAACTGATTAAAAAGTCACAAACGAATCTGTAAATATATTTGTAAGACTGACTTCAAATCAGTGCATGAGGCTTAGATACACACATATCATTGGACAAATGACTTAAGTATCTAAATACAAATCAAATAGCATGTTTATAACTTCAACTATAAAAAAATGTATATTTTTTATACATTTTAAAATGAGCTCAGAGAACCCAAAGGTAATGAACACAGTACACAATAGATAGCTTTCCAACTCATCTCCCCTGCACACCTTCCCCCCATTAAGCAGACCCAAGTGTCTATTTGTTCTCTTCCTTGTGTCTAGGTGTATTCAATGTTTAGCTTCCAGTTATATGTTCTTATGAAGGTGTTGTTTCTGTGTTGACAGATGTTAAATTGGTGTCCTGGCTAGGAAGTCGCTTGTTGGAGCCTTATATTCTGCTGTCTTGTTCCACCTTCCTTTCCAAATTCTTGATGTAAGCGTCTAATGCTATATGGTTTCCTCTGAAGACTGCTGTTTGGGCGTTGAAGATTCTGATATGCTAGTTCTCTGTTTTCACTAGTTTCAAAGAATATTTTCATTTCTGTATTGATGAATTTTTTCCTAAAGTCATTTAGGAGCAGATTGTTTAACTTATCTGAAATTGTCTGGTTTTGATAGATCTTGGTAACAATTTCTACTTTATTATGCTGTAGACTGAGAGTGTGGTTGGTATGATTTTGATTTTTTCAGTGTGTTGACACTTCTTTAGGGCCAAATATGTGGTCTGTGTTAAGAGTGTGTGCCATCTGCAGATGAGAAAAATATATATGCTGTTGTTTTGGGGTGGAGTGTTCGATAAATGTCTATGAAAACCTGAGAGCTTGGATATGACTTTGCCTTATCAGCAACTATGCAGTCATACAAACACTTACAAGTGCATTAAGTGTAAAAATTCTTTTCTGAAATCTCTGATACCACTTGGTTCCAGGGTCATGTGGGCATGGAGAGAGGCCTTTGCAGGAACAGCCACTGGATTCCTTCTTTTTAATTTTCGTCTTTACTGAGGAAGTGATGAAAATTGAGAAAACAACCAGTGTATGTTAATTTGTTTCTTTTTAACTTATTCCAAGTTAGTAGCACTGGGCTTTTCACGAATATTTCAACTTTCCAGTTTTCAGACACATAGTAGAATTTCATTGTCCTACATCCAACAAATTAGATAAGGTCATGACTGACCTTTGACTAAAAAGTCTGAGCAGACAGAACAAGCATCGTGCTTAGGAGGAGGTCATTAAGAATGAACACCGATTCATCATGCACACATTTCTTACCTTCATAGATATGAAAACACACATCGAGACAGAAATTCCTATCTTACTTCTCTGAGAGTCTGAAAGGAAAAAAGTGCACATTTTTGTGTACACTACTGAGAGTTTGGCACTGTTTTTGTAGCATAAACTAGCCTGTCCCAATTAATACAGTAATAACCTCAATGCATAAGGACACAAAAGTAACAATGAAAGAAATATTAACATGAGGCCTTGCATCATCTTTGGAAAATGAGAAAAGAAACATAACAAAATTTTTCATAATTTTAAAGGCTTCTGTGGTTTTCTCATATATTATATATATTTGTACATAATACACTATATAATATTTTATATTTGTATATAATATATTATGTGACATTATATATTTATATGTAATAAATTAGGTGTTTACAACTAAAATGTATCTTTAACTGGTTTCCCTAAAAGCTTTTAATTTATTACTAGTGGCATAAGATAAATTAAATTCACATTTTTCCAAGGTGGCAGTATGTACTATTAACATGAGTAGCTACTCAAAACCATAGAGATGAGTTAGTTTGGAGTTTTAATTATATATATGACATTTTCTGGATATTTAAAAGACTATATTATTTGCAATGAGTCTATGAAATGAATAAAAATGTTTTTAGTAAGGTATGATCCTAAAAAAGTCTTCAATTTAATCAAATCACATATGTGTTAGTTATCCACTATGCACAATCCACAATTCTGCTATTGCCTTTAATTGCTTTTCAGCATCCAAATATTAGTTTAAATTTCTGTTTTTGACATTCAAAATAGTTGTGAATATTTGCTTTTTAACTTAATTATTTCCCAAGGAAAGTTTCTGTGTGAAAATTCAATTATTGTTTCAATAAGGCATTTGTCATGATATTATGTTGTACACACCAACTCAGAAACCATGAGAGGATTTTTAAGCAGCACAAATCTACCAACACGTCTATTACCTGCTAAATGAAGCATAAAATGAACAGATACTTTTGAGTCAGTTATCCATATCATTGTTGCTAATACAGAAGGCATAATAATGAATAGTACATGAATGAGCTTCATATATATTAGGCAATAAAAAAGGAAAACAAGAAATGTTGCCACCAATGATTTAATCATTTAGGCAAATGCAAAACCTTTGAGAGGATAAATAGGAATGTCACATATGCTCCAGGAGCACAGAAAAGGCACAAAACAATACCACTACTGATCATTTTAACTTAGCAAAGAACTGAGCCAGATGTGAATGCAACAGAAAGAAAGAAAAATAGCAGAGCAAAGGAGAAGGTTCATTCATCAACCAACAAAATTGAACTACCATGAGTGTAGAATTTCCCTATTGACAGTTAACTTTTCTGTTATGAAAGGGATGATGCATAAATATTTTGGCTCATGCAATTGTGAAAAGAATAACATATCCGAAGAATAGATGCATTCATTGAGTCAGGATCGATCTTCTGGGAATATGCCAGGAGGACTTAATCATGAGACCTATGGCATTAGGCATTAGAAAAACGTCAAAGTAGGTGAGCAGCTTTACATAAGAAACGTTGGCCATGGCTGGTGGGGATATCATCCACAACGAAGAAAGTTCAAAGGTAAAAAACCAATTCTCAAAGGAAGGTTCAGAAAGATCCAGCAGCATCCCAGGCAGGTCCAAGCAAGTAGAATTTATGGAACTGCACCAAAGGATATTGCTGTCCAAACATAAAGAACAAATACTAAAGTAAGAATAGGGCAGGTAGTTAGACTTATTTGATACTTAGTTTGTAAAGGCTGTGGAACCTGTAGGTGTAAGTGTATGAAGCAATTTGTATTAAAAACAGTTACACTGCACAAAGGCATAACACTTTGCAGCACACATTAAACAAAGATGACACTTCCCTTGAAACTCCATATGACAAGTAAAAGTTAGGAGATTACTTGTTCAGCTTCAATATGTAAAGAGCTTAGAAGGTGTCGGTTCCATACTTACAGGAAGAAAAGAGGTGAAAGAACTAAATATTAAAACCTTTTATTAGATCCATCAAATAACTGAAGGCATGGTAAAACCTACCACCACACCATCTGAAGAAATAGGTGGAAACAGAGACTCACATGAGATTAGCTCACTGGAGCAAAGCTGCCAGAAGCATGAATTGTAAGGAGCAGGTAAATGGTCATTGGATAATTTACTGGAGGCCGAATGTGGACTCCTGCGAGAGGAGAGCTTCCTGGGCTGTAGGCTTAGGGCGGTCCGCACAAGTTCATGGGTTTTACTTCCTTGAAGTAAAGATCTTACAAGGTCTTGCCATGAAGAGACAAGAATAATACTCTGTGGCTCCAGCAGAGGGAGGAAATTATATTACTTAGTGCGTATATTTGCAAACAATAAATCAAAAATCAAAAGCTAAGCTTCTACCTTAGCAAATTAGAGAAATAAAAGTAATTTAAGCCCAAAGCAAACAAAAAAAAAGAGAAAATAATAAAAATCAGATCTTCTAATATACCAATCGGATTTTGTTTTTCCCTGATCAAAATACTTTATTAGTTAGGTGTTAGATAGAATGAACTCTTTAGAGCAATATGCATTGATGCTCTCATGGCCTGCAAGGTCCTGTGTGGTCTAGCCTCCGCCTTTGTCTCCATAGTCCTGGCCACCACTCTCCTACTCCCTCTCCTCTGGCCACATGCTGGTCCTTGTCCTCCCTAGACAGGCATGGCAGGTACTTCTCCCAGGTGTAGCTTGATCAGATTTCCTCATTTTGTCTGATAATTGCCTCAATAATTATTTTCTTGGAGAGACTTTCTACTTACCTTGTCAGGATAGATATCTGTTTCATACCTGTTTTATATCCAACTCTGGACACAAAGTTTTAATAAGTGCTCAATATATGTACATTGAAAGAAAGTGTTCATTTGCAACATATTACTTCAAAATTAGAATTTTATTGGTTTTTTTTTTTTTTTTTTTTTGAGACAGAGTCTCACTCTGTGGCCCAGGCTGAAGAGCAGTGGCACCATTGAGATGGTGCAGTCTCCGGCCCCCTCAATGCAATCTCTGGCTCCCAGGTTCAAGCAATTCTCTATGCCTACGGTCTCATGACATCATGCTAGGATAATTTTTGTATTTTTAGTAGAGACAGGGTTTTACCATGATAACCAGGCTGGTCTCGAACTCCTGACCTCAAGTGATCTGCCATTCTTGGCCTCCTAAAGTCCTGGGATTACAGGTGTGAGCCACAATGGCCAGCCTCAAAAATTACTTTTATATTTATCTATATTGATATGTGAACCTTTCATTTATCAACTTTTTCAGTTAATTTGTTAAATGCTCACTTTATAGCCATTTAGATTGGTTTTTAATTTTTTTTTATAAAAACTGTTCTTGAAATCCATGTATTTATACATTGATATGTAGATATATGTAAACATGTATATACTTATTTATAAGAATTGCTAAAACACATTATGTGCATTTCAACTTTCATAGTAATTATTTTAGAAATTTAGAACAATTTTGTGTTTCAAAATATTGCCAATCTTAAAGTTGACATTTTATTGGGGTTTAATATGTATTTCCTCAATCATCTTAAGGCAAATTTGAGCATCTTTTTATACATATGTTGGCTGTTCAAATTAATCTCCTGCTAATCACCTGTCCACATGCTTGTCTCACATATCCTAAGATGAGTCTCTGCCTCAGTCATGTATAACTCTAAAGAGAGTTTGTATATTAACATCTTTTAATAATATAACTTGCAATAATTTGTCTTTTCAGTTTTACATAGGGTGTTTTTTAAGGTAGAAAATTTTAATTTTGTATAGTCATATATATTTCTATTACACTTATGTTTTTTATATTTTAAGATCATATTTCATCTGGAATTTTGTGTATCATGAAAAAGAATATTATTTTGTATTTAAATAATACATATTTTAAACAATATTTTTAAAGTTAATCTTTTGAAGATTTATTGCAAAATTTACTTCTTTCACATTAAAGGTAGATATACATATGCATATATATCATACATATATACATATATCTGTGTGTATTCGTTTGTGACTCAATTGTTTCATTTGTTCATAGTTTCAAACTCCTGTGTCAACATTCAGCTACCTTGATGATCATAGCTTCATCATATTTTCATGCAAGCTATCAATACAAAACTGTCCTGTCTCCCAGAACTATTTCTAATATTCTTTAATATTACTTTTGCTTTTCTGGGATCTTTGTTCTTCAATAAAAAAGAAAACTTCTCACTCCTTTTTTTGTCATGCTTTTTATTTTTCCCCAATGTATACTATAATTCCAGCCATCAACTTGTCAGACCTGTTAAGAAGTTGATTTTTTTTTCTCTCTAACAAGAAATTAGCCAGGTGCAGTGGCTCACTCCTATAATTCCAGCACTTTGGGAGGCTGGTAGATTGCTTGAGGTCAGGAGTTTGAGACCAGCCTCGCCAACATGGCAAAACCCCATCTGTACTAAAAATACAAAAATTATCCAGGCGTGTTGGCGTATGCCTGTAGTCCCAGCTACTAGGGAGGCTGAGGCAGCAGAATTGCTTGAACCCAGGAGGCGGAGGTTGCATTGAGCCAAGATTGTGCCACTGCACTCCAGCCTGGGAGACAGAGCAGGACTCCTTCTCAAAAAAAAAGGAAAAAAAGAAAAAGAAAAAGAAAAAGTAAAAAGAAATTAGTGCACTGCAAGAAAGACAGACTCTACAGAATTAGTCTAGCTAAGGTATGAAACATGCCATGTTTCTTAAATCTTATTTTTATGAATAACTTTCATTTCATCTACTAACAGTTTATTGGCCAAAGAAGTCACATGGCCCAACCTATGTCAGAGGAGTGGGAATTTGTTCTTTGAGGTGGAAGATGTGTATCATTCACAGTCCACCAAGGCCACCAACATATCCGGAATATGTGTTTCCCAGCTACCTCCTTCCGATAAACATATGACCTCAGGGTAAACATAGGTCCACGACTGACATCTCCAGATTCTGCCCTCTGCCAGCCTCAACCTCCTGGGCTCAGGTGATTCTCTCGCCTTAGCCTTCTGAACAGGTGTCACTACAAGAGTGCACCACCATGCCCCACTACCATGTGAAGATTCAGAAGTAACTCCTTGAGACCTTTTTAATCAAATGAATCTGTTTGGTTTTAATTTAGAAAATCTTTTTTTTCCTGAAAATTAGAAAGGATTCGTGAAGTTGTCTTGGATAAAACAAAAAATTGGTTACATTTAATTCTGAGGAAAGAGAATAAGAGCAATCTGAGGCTAACACTTAATTCTGTCTAGAAAAAGGGCTTCGGGGGAAACTCATGGAGTCTAAGAAGTGTTTTCTGCAGGTGAGTGGGGGCTGTATTGTATTTATGCTTAATTCAGGTCTGAAAAAATTAAAGTGACAGAAGACACAGGCAGCAATGAAAAATGTGCTTTGGGAAAAATAACAGACCATTCCTGACCATGGACCAAAATTCCAAAATTCCATGAAACTTGGGAACCAGACTGAATACTAATTCTAATGGGAAAGTTGACTCTGAGTCAGTTTATGAGATCCTCTGCAAGAGGATTAGGGAGGATACGTGCACAGAGGCAGCACCTAGTCTGTGTGCTGCAGAAAGTTTAGTTCGGAAAAAGCATTTTTTGACTAGAGACTTAAATGGACTACAGAGTCCATTCAAACATCTGCTGTAAGCAGAATGTGTGTATCGTAGTCTGCTCGGGCTGCTATAATAGAATGCCATAAACTTATTGGCTTAAACAATAAAAATTTATTTTTCTCACTGTTCTGGAGGCTGGAAGTCCAAGACCAGGGTGCTGGCCAATTCATAGTTCCTGGTGTATCCATTTGTCTTCACTTTTAGATGGCTCCCTTCTCACTAGGGCCTCAAATAGTCTTTTCTTGGTGCACACACATGGAGATCAGAGAGAGCATGTGAGTTCCCTCTTTCGTCTTCTTCTTATAAGGCTACCGATTTTATCAGGTTAAGACCCCACCTTTATGATCTCATTTAACCTCAAAAACCTCCTAAAATCCCTATCTCAAAATACATTCCTATACATTTTGAAGATGAACGGCTGGGGCTATAAAAGAAAGAAATCAAATTGTGAGTATATCAGTCAAGTAAATAGTTTACCTTTTGTCTTTCTTTATCCCTGTTTGTGGTACTCATTCCCAAAGTAGGGACAACAGATAAATAATCTGCAAATAAAAATAAACGGTGACCATTTAAATGTGAACTGTAGATTAAAAATGATATTTTTGGCCAGGCACAGTGGCTCACACCTGTAATCTCAGCACTTTGGGAGGCTGAGGAGGGTATATTACTTGAGGTCAGGAGTTTGAGACCAGCCTGGCCAACATTGTGAAACCCCCATTACCACAAAAAATACAAAAATTAGCCAGCCTTGGTGGCAAATACCTGTAATCCCACCTACTCAGGAAGCTGAAGCAGGAGAATCACTTGAGTCCAGGAGGCAGAGGTTGCAGTGAGCTGAGATTGTGCCACTGCACTCCAGACGGAGTGACATAGTGAGACTTTGTCTCAAAAAAAGAAAAAATATATATTTATTATACGTATGTCTTGTACATTGTGTAGGACATACTAATACTAAATACATTTTCTCTTAAATTAAAAGAAAACTGGACATCCTTCATTTAATCTGACTACCCTAAACCAAAGGGTCAGAAACTTCAGTTTCCATTATGGCAAGGAAGAACAGAAAGGAAAGCTGAATTACATTGAAAATAATCAAATGTAGACTTGATTATAATGTGAACAGCTTTAATTAATGAAATGATATGGTTTATAAACTCAATTAACTGCAGCTTTTTTGTTACTCAACAGAGATCAAAAAATTCATTCAGCTACTGAAAGTTTTTCTTGTTACAGGACAATGACTATGCCCTAGGGCAAGTATCAAGAGAGTGTAGGAAACAAAAATAAAATTGATTTTAGGATTATCATTTAGTCGTGCCTGTTCAATGAAACATATACATCCACTTTTAGTAAGACTTAGAGATACGAAATACATAAATAATTATCATAATAATGTTTGTTACAGTGTTAATTGTAATCCAGCCCTGAAAAAAACTTGAATACTCACCAAAGGGTAAAAAGTTAACGAATTATGGTAACTCATAAGATGAAATGTGATGTAGTTATCATATATACCCATACGATTACCAAAGAAAGATGCTCATAATAATGTAAAATAAAGACATGTCCTCAATAATATGTAACATATGTCCTGATTTTATAAAATATATAGAAAAAAAGACACAAAATCATAACAAGGTAATTTCTGTTTCAGTACACAAGAAACATGATTAGAAGAATGAGGGAGAGATAAATAACCTTTAATTTACTTCTCAGCATATAATGATATGTATTTGTTTTGTAATAAAAATGTTTGCCATTATGATTTAGAAAGAAGTTTATTTGGGAATAGCATCATAGGAATAGCACTTGAAGGTCACGTGGTTACCTGTAAAAAAGAGAAAATCTTGAACCATTAAAGAGGCAATGAAGAATAAATATATAGATTGCGGAATTCACAAAGTCAGATGTTTTCATGACAACTTATACTGGGATCAAGGCTAGGTTAAATAACACAGCAATTAAGAGAGAAATTTTCAAGTTTAAGCTCTGCATCCCTTTTCCCTGGAAAAGAAAAAGTATATACTTGAATAAACTATATAGCACTCTAATATCTGATACAGATAATTTAACCTCTGCCCTGTTTTCTCGGATTTGCCAATTGAAGTATAATAAGTTGTCAGGCTATGTGATTGTAGCAATTTTAAAAATGCAAAATATATCACAAAATAATTACTTTGTTTGGGGTACATAGAGCCAGGGATCTGGATTTCATTTCAAACAGAGATTTTAGCCAAAGAGTTATTTCTTTTAGATAAAGTTTACAAAACAATCTTTGGTTTCACGATACATGTACATATGTTTATTTTTCAGTGAATATTTTTCTAAAGCTTTTTGGAAATGAAAACAGGACATATTTATAGAGTATTTCAAGTGATCATTTTTCCAGAAAAATACAGTGTATCAACTTGATTCTGAATCAACAGAGAAAAGATGAATTATGCTTGAAGATGTTGCTTCATTGCACAGAACAATTTATTTGAGGTAAAAAGAATCATTTAAATGAATGAGTTTTAAAATGTCATTTGAATAACTGTAATTTTAATAGCTTTTAAGTGACAAGAAAAACATCCAGGGACTTATGCTTTTCATAATCTTTGGTAAAACTTCCCAAGTAATAAAACAAGATGGAGAAGTGAATGCCATACACATTTTCCTTGGTTGCCACATATATTAACTTCAAACAAACATTTTGTTTATTTCAAATACAGTACACATAAATTCCTCAATAGAATGTACATTAATAATGATCTATCCTTATGAAATTGACTTTTTAAAGCCCTTCAAAATATTAACAAATGTTGGAAACATAGTCCCCTTAAAAATAAAATATAATATAAACATGTTTAAGACATGCAGTCATTTTCAAAAAACACATTGCTATTTTTTTCACTGAAAAGGGATTTTGCATATTCTTTGAGTGTAAACAGAAAGAATATACAATTTTATGTAATACATTGTCTTAAATTCAGAATATTTGAATCACTATATTTAGTGTTTCATAAACTTCATATATATGAATATCTAAAAGGAGACTAACTGTGAAAAACTATTTTCTAAATGGTTTTCCACTGCTTTTGAACTCTTACCAGATGCTCATAAAAGGACCAAAATGGGCGTAGAGTTGGACCACAGAGATTTTATATGTGTGTTAGAGTGTAAGTCATGTGCCTGATTAAAGAGGAAAAAACCCACAAGAAACAATTACGCCCAAAGACAGCCTCAGGAAAGCAAACAGGGCACCTCCATGTGGTCCCTTCCCAGGAAAATGCAAACCCAGGAGTCACCAGCAAACTTGATCCGTATCACAGCTAGACATTTAGGACATTTATGCACTAAACTGATCATTCTCATGCAGCCTTACGGAGCTTTGTCACATAAAGGTGCCAAAACAAGACCATCTCTACAAGACCATCTGGTATCAGCTGCTTTGTGGTATCATTAACATCTTCTGAAAGAAAAAGCAATTTTCTTTTTACAAATAAAGCATTTAAAATAGTTTTTTTTTTCAGATAGGTAGAAACAGAAACCCTCAAATTTGAGTTTGTGTTCACTCTAGGTGTATGTATATAATGTTTTCTTATTTTTTAATAAAATATTGTGAATTGGCCCCCATAATGCTTTTCACACATCAGAAACTCCATAGGAAGAGAGGGTATAACAGGCAATGAGGAAGGGCAATTGGATTCTTATCAGTTTCCACTAATGTTATTCATACTGGGGATCATTAGAAGAGAAAATATAAAAGTCTATGATATCTTTAATGAATACATTTAAAAACAAATATTAAAGTATTTGAATTAGGGAAAATATCAACTATATATTCAAAGAGTTATATTTAGGACTAAAAAATTTGACTTAACCAATCTTAGCATATAGAACATGTCTGCCTTAAATATGCCTGCTGGGAAACTCCATCACTTATAATATTGCAACTATAATAATATTGCAATTATAATATTCCATAATACTGCATCACTGTTGTGGAACAATATTCTGTAACATTGCAATGATAATATTCCATAATATTGCATCACTGTTATGGAATAGTATTCTGTAACACTGCAATGATAATATTCCCTGATATTGTATAATTGTAATATTCCCTGATATTGCATAATAATTGCAGTATTATGAGTAATTGGAATATTGCAATATTTTAACCATTATTTTAACAATTCTCTCAAACTTTTGTTTAAATAATCACTATTATAGTATATAACATATTAAATATGCATATACTTCTGTTTATATAAACAATTATAATTGATGTAATTTCTTATTCTGAGGAAAAGCTTGACTATAAAGAAAAACTAAAGGAATTTATAACAGAACTGTGGCAGAAATTGTTGAAATGGATTTTTAACTGATTTGTCAATACCTTAGAACAGTTTGTACTCATCTTTTCATTACAGCATACACATACTAAAGATACAAAATACCAGTTTTAAAAGATTTGCTGAAACACCTTGTTCCCTTTTGCTTCTAAAATATCAACATCATTTAACATGAGCACTCTGTCAATGTATTCCCACTTCGGCTTAATTGCACAATCACAAAGTCAAAAACGGGTACAGGTTCAATCAAAGATTGTAAAGGTTTTAAAATCAGTGATTGTAAAGTAGATATCCAGAAAATTGTTTATATGTTTTCAAACATTGTTTTCTTCCCTTTTTGTTAACTTTGTTTTCTGCGCTTTTGTTATCTTTCTCACATCCTTCTCAGCTCTGTAGTGAATGCACTACAAGCAAAAGGGAAGAGATATGTGGAGTGTAAAATAAGACCTTTGCTGAGTTACTCCAGAAAAAAATTGTATGAAGTTGTCATCAAATTCAGCTCTCTGACTCATTTAACATAGTTAAGAGTATACTTTATCAGTAGAGTTAACTCAATTTACCTGTACCGTTTTGAAGAAATTGCCTTCTAAAAAAATTCTTTCTTCAATTTTCTTCATTTAATTATTCCTAGGAAGATATCACTTATTAAGACATTTGTTTGGAGTTCGGAATTTGTCTTCCCTTGCTAACCAGAGTTTAAATGAAATTTAATTGTTGTTTTTCAGTTGTATGTGTTATTTTTCTGTGTATGTTTTTCTAGGGAAGTGTGTAGGCAGAGAAAACAAAATACAACGTATGAAATTATAGCTTTCAGTTTTTCCAGAATGATGCTGTATTAATGCTCCGGGTCTCTAAACTTCTCACCTAAAACCCAATGGGGAAAAACACCAACTAATAAGTTTCTATTATGTCAATTACAGTATCATGGGCATTTATTGAAACAAACATTCTTACTCCCAGAAAATGCCATCTTAGACAGTCCAAGCTTCTTGAAAACTTAACAATTCTTCATAATGAATGCTCTCTGTGATTTCTTCTTTTTATTACTGACTAACCACATATTGTTTTTATGTTCTCTTGTTTCTATGTTCCCTTTTCATCCTTTATTTCTTGCACCATGATGCTAAGTTGGGTGAAGACTTGATGAAACACAGTTTCTATTGTCTTTTAATATCAGGGTTTATGTTTTGTTCTGGAATCACTCTTAACCTTGAGCGTTTTATATTAGCTCTGTAACTCCCTAACCTCACAAGGAAAGCAAGGCTTCTTTCACATTTCAACACAATAACCTGTGGTCCCTTCTGGTCCAGGATTCCAAGCATCTGTGTGTCCCTTCCCTCAAGATGGAATTGTCTCTGGTCTCCACATTCGTCTCAGTTGAAAGTCACATTCAAATATTTTAGATTGATAGCTGTTGCTGGAACTTCCAAAATCTGTGTCCTTAAAAGCCTCCATGCCTCCTTTGTCTCCTAAAATTTTTTCTCTCAATTTTGAATTTCCTAAGACTTCAGTTGCAAGAGGAATCCCTCACTACCATCTGTATTCCAGCAGCACTGTTCCCACATCTGCTTCCTCTGATGTTTCCTTTCCATTCCAGTCTTCTTTAATGTAGACACCACTGAATTTTGAAACATTGAACTGCTCCCTAAATGCTTTCCTTTTCTTCTCTACCACATGTGGGGAAAAGCTGTCATCTTTGCTTTTTTGGTTTCTCACAAACCCTTCCAAATGGAGCCCAATGAAACTCCTTAGCAAACTATATGGGATCAGTATTTCTGATTCTGACAAATTATTTTTCCAAAAAATGTTGCCCTTGTTAAGAATATGTTGATATGTTATATATTTTAATCTTTAATATTTTGTTAAATTTTTTTTATGTGTGTGTGTGTTTAATTTCCTTAAACTCTCTGAGTAATCTTACCTACTGGTCTGTCACTGCATCCCAGCTTTCTCTGTGGTTTTCCAAGCAGTTCTCCAATTTTCTGACACCATTTGGTTGTCTTACAATTCAGTTAAATTCTGACACTATCTCCCTGGAGTTATTACAGATCCCCAAAATTAACAGCTCAGTCACATAAGACTGACCCACTTCATACACTAACCACAAATGTGTGCCCAGGCTAAGTAATTTGCTGAGTACCAATTCAGAGGTTCTCATTACCTTCTCTTAGGTTTGATAATTTGCTATAATGTCTCATAGAGCACAGGAAAATGCTATCCTTACTATTACAGGTCACTGTAAAAGATCAAAGTATAGGTTGATAGAGAGGTCCATAGAGCATGGTCTAGACAGGTCACTCAATCTCCATGGAGTTGGGGTGTGCCACATTCCTAGCACTTAGATGTATTCACCAACTTGGAAGCTCTCTTTGCCTCATCGTTTCAGAGTCTTTATTGAAATTTTACTAAGCAAGTATGATTAATTAAATCTTATTTTTTAAATTTTTTAATTTTTTAATTTTTTTAAATTGTACTTCAGGTTCTGGGGTACATGTGAAGATCATGCAGGATTGTTGCCTAGGTACATATATGGCAATGTGTTTGCGGCCTCCATCCCCCCATCACCTATATCTGGCATTTCTCCCCATGTTACCCCTCCCCAACCTCCCCACCCCCCGCTGTCCCTCCCCTAGTCCCCTGGAACAGACCCCAGTGTGTGATGCTCCCTCCCCATGTCCAAGTGTTCTCATTGTTCAACACCTGCCTATGAGTGAGAACATGTGGTGTTTGATTTTCTGTTCTTGTCTCAGTTTGCTGAGAATGATGGTTTCCAGATTCATCCATGTCCCTACAAAGGACATGAACTCATTGTTTTTTATGGCTGCACAGTATTCCATGGTGTATATGTGTCACATTTTCCCTGTCCAGTCTATCATCAATGGGCATTTGGGTTGGTTCTTTAGCCATTAATGATTGACCTCAGTCTCCATTCCCTCTCCCCTCCCTGGAGGGGTAGGGCTGAACATTCCAGACTTCTGGTCAAGTGCTGGATTCCTCTTACTGTTGATGACTGTTGTGATATTTTGGTTCTTGTCTTCTTGGTTTAAAAAAATTTAAACGAGACGCACAGCAAAGGAGATGCAGCATAGAGCAATTTATTGCAAACGAAAGAGAATATTCTGAACGTTAGGTGCTGAATAGACAGTACATTCTGAGAGAAAGAATTCAGAGCAGGCTGCTCATAAAAATGAGACAGCAAAGGCTGGCACTAGGGAGAGCCCCTTAATAGGAGTCTTGCATGATTATTCGGAAGAGGGTGAGATGACGAGTTATCAGGAAGCACGTCGTGTGGGTGGTCTTCCGGGTGCAGGTGCACAGGAGCCGAACATGCTTGTTCATATATCGCATGTCTCATCAGCATCTTAAATCTCCACCCAGGGGGTTGTTTTTTACTATTAAAATAAGCAAAAGATCAATTTGTTGACATATAAAGTCAAAGTGTGCATGCTCGCTACAGGGGAAATTCCCTGCTGAAGATAGCTTTGCTTGACCGAGCTTCACAACAAAGTGAAAGCTGGGGCTTACTCCATTGGCTGTACTGTCACCAACTGCTATTTCTGGAGAACACAATAACTTCACGACTATCCACCTTGTTTCATTACCACCAGTCCCCATCCTGAAGCTATTTGGGAACTGAGATAGTCATTTCATTAGCAGAAATGCAAATATGGTCAAAGGGTTCATTGAGAATAACAAAGGACATCCTTATCCCTCGAGAAATTCCAATAATTTTAGAAGCCCTGTGGTAGAAACCAGTGACAAATAACAAATACATACTTTTTTTTCTTATACCACAGTTTCCTAGAGGTGCTAAGTCTAGCCTAAAGCTACCTCCTTACATTATTTTCCCTAAAGGTGTCTCTGAACATAGCGAACTGTTACCAAACTGGATGTGTAAACAAATTGTAATCTACTCTTGTGCCAACGACCAAACATCAGCCAAAGGTGGCCCACTCTTCAAATTGTGTTCAAATATGGCAAAAACAGCTGTTACCAACACAGCTGTTTCTGCACCTCACTTTTGTTTGATGTACTTCACTTTCCTTTCACTGTCTATAAATCTCTGACCACTAAGTAGGCTGAAATTTTCCTGAACCTATTCTGGTTTGGGGCTGCCCATTTTACAAATCATTCTTTGCTCAATTAAACTCTGTTAAATTTTATTTGTCTAAGGTTTTCCTCTTCACAGAGGCTTATTCCATATGCTTATTAGAATAGATGACTTTTATAAATTGGAGTGATAGGCATTGATATGGACACATCCAGAGAAAGAGTGATCAAAGAGAAGAGGCCCTGGAGCTCTCCCCATGAAAAGATTAAGTTTTTAAAAAGATGCCGCTCACCTAAAACTTATCAGTAAAGCCGAATGTAGTTTCAAACTGATAAATTATTTTATGGAAAATCAATAAAAATATGAAATAAAATTAATATGCATTCTAATGCCTTTCAGCTTGAATAAAATTGCAGTCAATCATTTCGTGCCAGAAATGATGTCTTCATTGTAAAAAGCACCTGTGGAGAAGAATACTATAACAAGACACATTTTCATTTACCTCCAAATATTTAAAATGTGTTTATTCATTCCCCGTTTTTAAGTCTAACTGGTTTACAAGTAGGCTGACTTATGAAGTAAGTCATGAACAGTATAATCGTTGTTCACTCTTTGATACTGTTGTCCATATACTGGCTGTTCTTACTCAAGTATTCTTTTCCTTCTACTCTACTGCATTATTCAGTGTTATTTCTAAAGGCCATGAAGTCCTAAAATTTGTTGCTATTTTGCTGTTTGTTTTATGTCTATGTGCACTTGTTTCAATGAGAGGCATGGTGTTTTCCATTCTTATTTTTGATTTTTGATTTGATTTTAGTTTTTTTCAGACAGAGTCTTGCTCTGTCACCCACGCTGGAGTGCAGTGATATGATCTTGACTCACTGCAACCTCCACCTCCTGGATTCAAGTGATTCTCCTGCCTCCCAAGTAGCTGGCATTATAGGTGCACACCACCCCATAGATAGCTAATTGTTGTATTTTTAGGAGAAACAGGATTTCAACATGTTGGCCAGGCAGGTCTTGAACTCCTGACATCAGATGATCCCCGGCCTTGGCCTCCCAAAGTGCTGAGATTAGAGACATGAGCCACCGTGCCCAGTAGTATGTTCCATTTTTAAAATGGCTCTGGATTCCGTTTATACTTTTGGTTTTGGCAATTTCCAATTGACTTAATTGGGAAACTCCTCAGTGAATAAAATCTGCATGGCCTAGGCAGGGTATGACTCCTCTTTCAATACTAAGTTGTAGGCATAAATCATTCCCAAAACAACATTTACATTAAAGTGTTGATTGTTTATTAGTAACTATTTATTGCAAATACTATGCAATTAATTACAATTATATGTTTATATACTACTGATACAGTAATTGTTATATAATAGGCACTATAAGCTAATATTATATAGTTATCATCTAATAATTATTTATTTATATAATCATTTTTCATTATTAGCTGTTACGTCCTTAGTTATATCTTTGTCATAATAATATCCCATTTTTACCATAGGACGTGGTAAATGTTGTTGAGTAAACCAATAGATGAGTAAATGCACAGATTTCAAATTTGAGACCGTCCTACTATAATATATCATTTATCTTTCAAAGGAGGAAGTAACTGGAAGCTTAATGGATTGGAAAAATTTCAGCTTTCAAACTTAATTGCAGAAGAGAAGATGATGGTTAGATAAAGTCAAGAAAAAGAAAATGCTCATAAAAAATGTATTAGCAGAGTAACAGCAAAGCCTGTTACTGGAAGAAAAAAAGAAGTTTTGCTAGTTTGAGTTTTTTGTTACCTGGGTGAATATTCTTTTAACCGATAAAGAACCTCAAGAATGAATAATGTATTTTTGTAACCCAGATTATGATGTTACAGATAGAAGAGAAGTAATGAACCTCTATTTTTATTCACAAATATATATAAATAAAAATCCAATTAGCACTTGAGTGAGAGAATCACTAAAAATTATAGTATATCATGAATTACTTGAAATTGCAAAGCATGCTAATTCATATTTTGGAATAAATTCTAGGTTTGTCAGAATGAACGTAAATCAATTTTTATATTTTCCTCTTTATAATGACTTTCAAATCATGAGATATTATCAGAATAATTTCCATCAAAAACAAAATTAATCTTCATTTTCAAGTTTAATGTATTGCCAGTAGATAAGTTGTATCCCTTTAGATTAACTGCTAATTATTTCACAAATAAAATTCAAGTTGTTACTGTCTATGGACATACCATCTAAATTAAATTACTCACTGCTTTTGAGAAACCTAAGTTATTAATGTGCCCATATCAGAGTACTTGTTTATTTCTCTTCATTAGAAATGATTTATGCAATTCATTAGATTCTAGCAATTATCCTTTAAGACTCATAAAGCTCTTGTTTATGCAAGCTTTGCTGGTGTTGAAGTGCATACTGATTTACAAGATAGGTTTGATAAGTTGTATATACAGGATAATGAAACCGTTCAAATTATCTTTAAAAGATAACTAGATGCAATGCATTTTATTTCTGATAAGACCATAACTGGAAATGACTTACAAAACAATTATTATGTGTTGGGTGTACTGGGGAACTAGAGAGAGAGAAAAAAAAAAAAGACTGGGTCAATTTTGTCTTATTATCTCCAGATTAAACATAATGCTGGAATAGGTGACTAGGGCTTTCCAAACACACAGTCTAAGTTAACTGAAATCACCTGTGAGTGCTGTGATTTTCAAATGCTGCAGTTACCATAATGAATGCCTATTTTATCCATAAGCCAAAAAAGCCAAGAAGTCACAAAGCACAGATTTTTAAATATATCCTAACACATTAATGTTGCATGCTTTCAATTTTAACATTTAAAATATTTACTTCTTTGCTTTCAAACATACTCTTTGATCCACTAACTTAAAAGTTATGTTCACATTTATTGGTTAGAAGTGGCAATGTGTAAGAGGTAAAATAAAATTTTCATAATTGTGACAGAAAACACCATTGGCCTACAGCCCTCTTCATCCAAACTCAAAGCCAGCAGGTAGTATTGAGTCTTTGACTGTCCCCTTGGCCCCCCCAGCCAATCTGTCTCTCTGATTCTAGCTAGAGAAACTCTACTTTAAGAGCTCAGGTGGTTAAATTGGATCCACTTGCATAATCAACAATGATATTTCTATTTTAAAGTCTAGATGCTTAATTATATCTGTAAAGTTCCTTCAACATCACCTAGATGAGTGCTTAATTGAATCACTAAGGTATAGGAATCCTGGGTTTGGCATGTTCAGAATTCTGACCACTGTATCTCTCTATGTATTTTTGTTTTTGTAAAAAAAGTTTTAAAATTTATTTTTCCAGCTTTATTGAGGTACAATGAACACATAAAATTTGCATATACTTAAGATGTACAATGTAATGATTTGATGCACTTATACATTATGAAATAATTAATACATCAAATTAGTTAACATATCTACAATTGGGGGATGCTTTTACATCCAATCTGAAAATCTGTTTTTTAACTCAATGTTTGGACATTTCATTCTTTTAATTGCTGATTAAGCTTTGGGAAATTATCAATCTGGACATTCATGTTCTATTTATTACATTTGTTTTACTCTTTTCTTTGGTTTTTGTATTATTAGAATCTTTTTATTTCCACCATCTACTATTATGTATAGTTAGTATATTTATACATTGTTTCTTTTATTTTTATTAGTGGAACATCTAATAAAAATAAACATCTAGGGGTTGAAATACAGATTTTTACCTGAATAAGGCCTACTTTTAATTATGTTATACCATTACAAGTATACAGGAACTTAACAACGTTATGCTTTGATTCCTTGACTTGATGATTTTGTGTCACATATTTTATTTCTAGATATGCTATAACTTCTGCAAAACACCATATTACTTTTTGCTTCAACAGGCACTTGGGAAATAAATTGAAAATGAAAAAAATTATCTTTTATTTACCCCATTTTACTATTTCCAACAGTCTTCTGTCTTTTCTTTAAAGTGTTCATCTAGATATTTTCTCTCTCCTGCCAAATTTCCTTTCACAATTATTGCCATTCATTCTGTTGAAAATTCTCTGTTCGTGCTTGTCTCAAACAAAGTACTTATTTTGCCTCTCTTTTTTTGAGACAGAGTCTTGTTCTGTCGCCAGGCTGCAGTGCAGTTGCATGATGTCGGCTCATTGTAAACTCTGCCTCCCAGGTTCAATTGATTCTCCTGCCTCAGCCTCCCTAGCAGCTGGGACTACAGGTGTGTGCCACCACACCCAGGTAATTTTTGTGTTTTTAGTAGAGACGGGGATTTTCCCATGTTGGTCAGGATGGTCTCAGTCTCTTGACCTGGTGATCCGCCAGCCTCAGCCTCCAAAGTGTCGGGATTACAGGCATGAGCCATGGCGCCCAGCCTATTTCGTCTCATTTTTGAAGCACATTGTCAGTGATTTGTTTTATCTTCCCGCACTTTATAGAGACCATTTTCTTATTTCCTCACTTTCTATTTTCTAAGATCCTGAAGTTATTTTTTCCTTCTTTCCTGTGGACGTCAGGTATTATTTTTCTCTGGTTACTCTAGGGTCTTTCTCTTAATCACTCTTTTCAGCAATTTATCTTTTTGTGATTTCTTCATATTTTTTTCTCTGAAGCAAGATAGGAGGTCAAGGAAATAACCATGTCCTTGGGATGTGGCAACCATGTCAATAGCACTGTCAACACCAAGAGCCCCAGCACTCCCATTGTGGTCAAGCTCATCCAAGCAGAACTATCTCCAGTAGGGACTTCTACTATCTATCTTCTATGGGGAGAATGCATATTTTGGTTTTTCTTGTCCTCAAACTGACTCTTTGCTCATTATAATGATGAAGACACACCCCTGGGTGGAGATTGACGATGCTAATGAACCACGCAATATGTGAACAAGCACGTCCACCTACTGTGCATGTGCATCTGGAGGACCATCCACAACATGGGTACCAGTAATACCTATTACTCCCTTATGAATAATCATGTAAGACTCCCATAAAAAGGGTCTCCCTAGTGCCAGGCTTTGCTGACTCTCAATCGGCCATCTCTGACTTGTCTTTCAGAGTGGACTTTCACTATTACACTAAGCTTTCAGAGTCTTCTTTTTCTTTCCAATAAACTGATTTCTACCATTTTCTATTGCTGTGTGTCTCTTTAAATTCTTTTAAACCAAGAAGACAAGAACCGAGGTCTCTCTATTGCCATCAACATTTCTGTTTTGTCGAACATCTTAGATGTGTGGTTTTGTAGTCTTAATACTCTTAAAGAAGTATCAGCCAGTATTACCTGAATTATTTTTCACATTCCTCTGACCTCCAGTTTGGGTCTAAAAGGAAACATAAATTATACCACGTAATTTTAACTCATAGTATGATGATTAATACTGAGTGTCAAATTGATTGGATTGAATGATGCAGAGTATTGATCCTGAGTGTGTCTGTGAGGATATTGCCAAAGGAGAGTAACATTTGAGTAAGTGGACTGGGAAAGGCAGACCCACCCTTAATCTGGGTGGGCACCATGTAATCAGTTGCCAGCATGGCTAGAATATAAAGCAGGCAGAGAAAGGCAGAAAGGTGAGACTGGCCTTGCCTCCAACGTACATCTTTCTCCCGTGCTGGATGCTTCCTGCCCTTGGATATCAGACTCCAGGTTCTTCAGCTTTAGGACTCAGACTGGCTTCCTTGCTCCTCAGTTTGCAGACATCCTATTGTGGGACCTTGTGATTGTGTTAATAGCATTACTATTAGTTACTATTATTTAACTTAATAGTATTAACTATTAGTTCTGTCCCTCTAGAAAACCCTAATACACCAGAACAAAGACATACAATTTTTCATCTTTGATCGTTTCTATTGCTATATGTTCAAGTACAGCAATCTTTCATTCCATAGTGTCTAGTCTGCTTTAATCCCATTTTGTGTTTGCAATCTTTAACATTTTATTTCTCGTTTCCTAAAGTTGAATTTGGGTCTTCAATTTATCGTCTATGTGTTTCTTTATTATGCCCATATTTTGCTCTACTTTCATAAATGTATTTGAAACAGCTGCTTTTCAATGTTCTCGTATATTGTTTCATCTATACTGAATGTCTGGTCTATGGATTTTTTTAATTAGTTGTAATTTCCTGCTTTTTAAAAATGTGATAGCAAGTTGTTTGTTTTTTTTTAATTTTTTTTTCTATAGATTTTTTGGGAATAAGTGGTATTGGTTTACATGAGTAAGTTCTTTAGTGGTGATTTGTGAGATTTTGGTGCACCCATCACACATGCAATATACACTGAACCCAATTTGTAGTCATTTATCCCTCACTCCTCCCACCCTTCCCCCCAAGTCCCCAGAGTGCATTGTATCATTCTTATGCATTTGCAACCTCATAGTTTAGCTCCCATGTAACAGTGGGAACATACAATGATGGTTTTCCATTCCTGAGTTACTTCACTTAGAATAATAGTCTCCAGTTCCATCCAGTTTGCTGCAAATGTCATTAATTTGTTCCTTTTTATGGCTGAGTAGTATTCCATTGTATATATATACCACAATTTCTTTATCCACTTGTTGATTGATGGGCATTTGGGCCGGTTACATATTTTTCCAACTGTGATTTTTGCTGCTATAAACATGTGTGTGCAAGTATTTTTTTCAAATAATGCCTTCTTTTCCTCTGGGTAGATACCCAGTAGTGGGATTGCTGGATCAAACAGTAGTTCTACTTTTAGTTCTTTAGGGAATCTCCACACTATTTTCCATAGTGGTTTTACTAGTTCACATTCCCCTCAGCAGTGTAGAAGTGTTCCCTTTTCACCAAATCCATGCCAACATCTATTTTTTCTTATTTTCTTCTTATGATAATTCTTACAGGAATAAGGTGGGATAGCATTGTGGTTTTGATCTACATTTCCCTGATCATTGGTGATGTTTAACATTTTTTCATATGTTTTTTGGTCATTTGTGTATCTTCTTTTGAGAATTGTCTATTCATGTCCTTAGCCCATTTTTTGATGGGATTGTTTGTTTTTAAACGCATGCTTAGTGATGTTTTATTGGGAAACAACCCTTATGAACTTTACTTTGCTAGATGCTGAATTCTTTTGCATATCTTTAAATCATGTTCAACCTTGTTCTGGGACTCAGTTAAGGCATTTGGGAACAGTTTGAGCCCTTTTCAGGGTTTTCACAGGACTTCTTAGATTGAGCTGGAAGGCCCTACCATGCTACAGACCCCATTCGATATTTCTGGTGTTAGGATGTCTTTCCAATCTAACTGACAGAATCACAGGTTCTTCCCAGCCCTCTGTAAGCCCCAGTGACTGTTCTGCCAAACTTTTCTTAAGTTTTGTTTTTGTTTTCTGGCTTCATGTAGTTTCCTCATACATGTGAGCTATTCAGGTCTTGGAGATATGAAGATTCTAGAACTCTCTATCTCTGTGTCACTGTTGTCTCTGATACCCTTCCCTCTGGTTTCTACATGTCTCAGCATTGCTGAACTCAAATATCCCATCCCAGCTCATGGAAACTGTGGGACTTTGCCCTGCAGCCTAGGTATGCTCTCACTGCATTGTTTCCCTTCTCAAGAATCACTGTCTTGTGCAACCTCTGTCCAAATTTGGAATTGATGGTCCCATATATTTTCTTTTTCAGGCAAGTAATTTAAGATTGAAGAATATTTGCTGTCACTGGTGGTCCACTATGGTCAACTGTTTTGGACAAAAAATATTTATATTTCAATGAAGAGGTCTGTTTATATAATAAAGACATGATATTTAGAGATATGAAATATCTTCAGTTTTCAGCTGTAATTATGATATTATGATAGAATATTTATATATCCCCAGAAAATTGTTTTATTTTTTCAAAACATGCTTGTCATAATAGAAATGAAACATGAGTGATTGAGATTGTGACAGTGAGAACTACTTTGCTCATTTATTTACTTTTATGTTTTTAAAATATTTATCTTTTTCTCCAACCAATCATTTTAACAATCCATCAGCAACTGAAGTATGTAAAAACAATGTGATGTATACATGAATCTGAGTACCTTGAGGCAAGAAGAAAATTAAGTATGAACATTATAAAGATAAGTTAATCCAATAGCTGAAGAAAATCTTTTTTTTTTAAATTATACTATAAGTTCTGGGGTACATGTGCAGATTGTGCAGGATTGTTACACAGCTATACACATGTCATGGTGGTTTGCTGCATCCACTACCCCCATCATCTGTATTAGGTATTTCTCTTAATGTTATTACTCCCAAATCCTGCCACCCTCTGCTATGCATCCCCTAGCCCACGCCCCCACCAACAGGCTCCAGTGTGTGATGTTCCTCTCCCTGTGTTGTGTGTTCTCATTGTTCAACACCTACTTATGAGTGAGAACATGTGGTGGTTGTTTTCTGTTCTGTCAGTTTGCATTTCCAACTTTATCCATGTACCTCCAAAGGACATGAACTCAACCTTTTAATGGCTGCATAGTATTCCATGGTGTATATGTGCCACATTTTCTTTATCCAGTCTATCACTGATGGGCATGTGGGTTGGTTCCAAGTCTTTGCTATTGTAAAGAGTGTTGCAATGAACATACATGTGCATGTGTTTTTATAATACAACACTTTATAACCCTTTGGGTATATACCTACTAGTGCGATTGTTGGGTCAAATGGTATTTCTATTTCTAAATCCTTGAGGAATCACTACACTATGTTCCACAATGGTTGAACCTAATTTACACTTCCACCAACAGTGTAAAAGCATTCCTATTTCTCCACATGCTCTCCAACATCTGTTGTCTCCGGATATTTTAATAATTGCCATTCTAGCTGGTGGGAGATGATATCTCAATGCGATTTTGATTTGCATTTCTCTAATGACGAGTGATGATGAGCTTTTCCTCATATGTTTGTTGGCTGCATAAGTGTCTTCTTTTGAAAAGTGTCTGGTCATATCCTTTGCCCACTTTTTGATGGGGTTGTTTTTTTCTTGTAAATTTGTTTAAGTTATTTGTAGATTCTGGATATTAGCCCTTTGTCAGATGGTTAGATTGCAAAAATCTTATTCCCATTCTGTTGGTTGCTGATTCACTCTAATGATAGTTTCTTCCACTATGCAGAAGCTCTTAAGTTTACTTAGATCCCATTTGTATGTTTTCACTTTTGTTGTCACTGCTTTTGGTGTTTTAGTCATGATGTCCTTGCCTATGCCTATGTCTATGTCCTAAATGGTATTGCCTAGTATTTAATCCACCTGGAGTTAATTTTTCTACAAGGTATAAGGAAGGGTTCCAGTTTCTGCTTTCTGCATATGGCTAGCCAGTTTTCCCAATACCACTTATTAAATAGGGAATCCTTTTCCCATTGCTTGTTTTTGTCAGATTTGTCTTAAAAAATGTAAAATTTTATTTTTAAAAAATGTTGCAAAATTAGATAAAGCAGAATAATAAATTATACTCTATTACCTAACTATTTGTCATGACTTTGTGAGACAGTTTTTTCTTTTTTATTTATTTATTTATTTATTTTGGCTGCATTATCTAGCTATTCTTCATATTGTGAAAGGAAAATAAATCTCAGGATCCCAAAATCACTATGCCAAAGGAAAAAGTCAAATTGGGAATTGTGTCAGGCAAACCTGCCTCCTATTTATTCTGTTGAATTTCAACCTGGCAATGGAAATTGATAGCTTATCTTCACAGGTTCAGGACAAAGGAGAGAACTCAAAGTCATCCCTCTGCTCACCTGAGAAAAAGGAACATCTGATCGCTTCCTCTACCCTATTGTCTATTTTATCTCATACAAAAATGCAGATTCACTCTAAGGCATAAGTGACTATTCCTTTATACCCTTCTAACATTAAATAGCATATTCAGTGAAAGGCTGTTCAAAGACTCAAAGAATGCAACCATTTGTCTCTTAGCTACCCACATTTTTAAAACATTTCTTTCCCTTTCCTCAAGAGTCACCCTTTCCACTTTAAATATTGAGGCCTCCAAAATCATCTTTAAAGAGAGGGAAGATAGAGACCTGTGTCCCAGGTGTGTGTGCTTAAGCTTGGCAAAATAAAACTTCTGAATTGATTGAGACCTGTCTCAGATACTTTTTGGTCTATAGTATTATGGCAATTATTTTTGTAACATATTTTAATTAGGAATATGGAAATGTTTAGTCTTATTTTCTGGCATATTTATTTGATTATTGCAACAACTATTAGTGATGATTCAGAAAAACTAGTTTCTGCTTCACAACTTTTAGTGACCACTCCATATGAAATTTTTGGTATTTTGTCAACCTTTACCAAGTTTCCTGTATAAATGTGCTTTCAAGTTAAGAAGAATATCCCACACTATCATCTGGCTACACTCATTTCAAATCTTGTTTCTCCTCTTCTACCTGTGTCCTGCACAGACATGGAGCAAAAAGCCTCATTCACATCGAAGTTCACTCCCAACTAGTAGGGAACTAGAGTGTTCCTAAAAGCCATGATTCCACCAGGACAGCCAGGAATAATGACACCAAGCAGTGATATGACTGAAAGACGTTAAAAATATATATTCCACTAAACTCTAAATCTATCTCAATTCACCTTTTCTAGACATCCCCCCAAAATGCCGGTAGCCACTCCAATGCCAGCCATAACAGATATGTGATGTGTTGCAGAGTAGCAGTTTAGGCACAAAACATGCAACAACCTTAATTCATTGCAGTTAAAATTGATTTTTTTTTAATAATTTTAAATGTATTTGATTAAGTGAAGATACTACTTGGGTCCTTACCTAGGGTTTTGGATGTGGTCCATGGAAGTAAGGATTCTCACTAGCTCTTGGTTAAATTTGCCTCCGCATTTATATTAAACACTGATAGAATAAAAATTAACAATAATATATTAAATATCTCCTAGCCAACAAAATCAAAAGTGAATGAATGATTCAATACTATGAAAGCAGAAAAAAAGGTTCCTGTCAACATACCCTGTTTCTTTGTTGATTTACTGAATGTGAGTTGCATATGCAGTAGATCTAGCAGGGATTCTTGTGAAATGCTTGCTGTTTCTATCTTAAATAGGCACTTATATTCAAGAATATAAAAACTGACTTTCATGGTACATGAATTCTACTAAAAACAATAGTCAAGTGAATAGGTTCAAAAAAACACAAATTATTCATGAAGTATTTTCTTGCCTTGAAAACATTTTTATGCTCTGTAGATGATATTAGATGTTTGATAGAAATAACTATGTTGCTGAACCTACACAGACACTGTCCATATATGCTTTTTTTCTAATTATCATAAACAGAAAATTTGCTTTTATACCTGACATCTTATGGCACACTTTGAAAGAAAAATGATATGTTTTAGATGTAACTCTAGGTAATGAATTATAAATTATTATGAATAAAGTAATAATATAGAATGATAGAACTATTTTTGCTAGGCTAAAGTAAACCCTTGTGTCTAAAACCCATTAATGTTCCATTTTAACATTTGGAAACTGTGTGTCAATTGCATGCAAGTGAAGGATAACTAGAATTACATTTTCATATTCCAACAAATGCCTTTATTTGTCTGAAAAAGCGGTGAGAAAATAGATTAAAAATAAAACTAAAACCTAGCATGAAAGTAAAAATAAACCATTAAAATGGTACAACTTCTGTTATAAGAATTGTCAGAGCGAGCAATTAGAGACAAGAAAGCAAAACAGCCATATTTTAATGAATGTTTTTTAAAGGGAATGAGTTTTACAAAGAAAAGTAATCAATGTTGATTTTACATCTTTTCTGTTCTCCCAAAGTCATAATATATATTTAAAAATAGAAACCAAGTTTTTCAAGAATTATAAATTTTAATTCAATCAATACTGATTAAATTTATGATTTAACTGCAGGTTTTATAGATTTTACTGGAGCAATATTTTTTATATTTTTGTTTCTTGATAGATCTATAAAATAACAATTGTTTTAATCTCATTTTCCGACAGGTTGACTGCTGCTGTGAGAGTTTAATTTTTTCCTTTTAAATGCTAACATATATTTTTTTCTTCAGTTATGGCAGATCTAAGTTTTAAAATAAATGGCATTGTAATTCTCAAACACAGGTATTCAGCTGGTAATTTCTTTATTTAATTCTCACCTTTTGAGATATTTGTTGTCCTACTGAATTGTCATGCTTTCATGTCTAGCTGAACAATAAAGATAACATCTAAGCATAGTGTGAATTCCAGATTCTGTATGTGTGCCTTTGCCTTGTCAATGGACTCTGATAAGACTATTTATTGGCCATCATAAATGAGTCAGAAAATGTCATCAGTCAGAGCATTATATGCAATCATCTAAGGACAAGGTGAAAAACATAGGTTAGTGGCATTCTATAACATTTGCTCTAGAAGGTCACAGGAATCTGAAGAGGTGAAGTTACCTGGTATTTATAATGCTGTGAATCTTGGTGAGCAAATCTAGTTTTATATTATTATATCCATCTGTTTTCTGGACAGTGGTTTGTTATCACTGACTCACTATTAGAGTTTCCCAAATATTTCAATTTAAGTGAATGTCCAAATCATTCTGAATATCAACTAACTGTATAAATGCCAGTGAACAATCTTGAAAAAAAAACAATAAATGAACAAAACCATAACAAAGCAACACATGACATTGAAAAGAAGCCATGTACAGATATCAATAACCAAATGAATCTAGTCCTTAGATATCTATTTTAAATGAAATTAGAGAAAAAAACAGGAAACCTAATTGATAAGATGGATAGAGAAGGTCAAAATATTTAAACAGAATCTGGGCTTAATTCACTCATCCCCTGTTTTACAAAGTCAAAGTTGTTTTATTTTTTAATACCCTTGTACAAGGTAATAAGGTAATCTAGTTATGAGTGCAGGACAAATAATATTGCCAGCAAGCATTTTAACAACATTGAGCTACCCTTTTACATTATTTATGATATTAGGAACATATAATACACCTGTCAACTGGGAACTCAACAATGATTTAGCCAAATGGGTCCTCATGTGATGACTATAAGAACAGACCGGCAGATCACAGAATTACCTGGGGTTAAAGGCTAAAAGTTGATTCCAAAATGCATTAAAATTTTTATGTGAGTAATATATAGATCAGGAAAATGTATTCCTTCAGTCTAAAACTTTGTATTCTTCTGTTAACATCTATCTTTTCCTTACTCTTCCCTCTCCCCACAGATCTTTGATAATCACTTTTCCACTCTAGTTTTATTGTTTTATTATGGTGACAACAGTTAACAATGTATTGTGTATTTCAAAATTGCTAAATTGTATTTTTAACATGCTCACCACAAAACATAATAAATTGGCAAGAAAATGGGCTTATTAATTAGCTTTATTGAATTTTTCTGTAATGTGTATAGCTCAAACTGTCACATTGTACTCCACAAATATATGTAATTATTATTTGTCTCTTAAAAATAACAAATGAGTAAAACATAACGTATAAAAAAGGGTCCAAATGCTTTCATTTTGCATGTATCCATAAGTTAGTAAAACATTTTCCCATGCAATCCTGAATTTTAAGTAGATTATTCTTGGTAAAGCAGATAAAATATTTTCCCCAAATTAATTACACACACACACACACACACGTGTCAAAACATATGGATTTTTACCTTATCTTTAATATAATTCTTAAAATAAGGGAGTTTTTTCTTATAATACATACATTAAGCATCATTTCAAACTTTCTCATGAGCATTTTATTAGCTCTTCTATTTCATTGGCCACACTATCCACACAGAAATATTTAAGCAAGGCAATCAAATTATATTAGTTTTTAAAAATGACTCAAAACCCCTGTGATCCTTGATCAAAAGGGCTGTGAGAACATGCACCTATCCAATGATAGTTGCTATCCTGGAAATGAGGGATTGTATAGGTTATTAATAAAGTGTGTCTCCCCTAGTATTGAATATCATTAATGTAGGCTGCGTGTGAAGACAGATAACCTTTGTTCAGATATTGAGTTGAAGGATTTTTAGCTCCAGACTGTGGACAATAAAGTTAACATCTGCTAATGTAAAAGGGTAATGACAACATGACTGATTTCATAAGGTAGTATATGTGCACCATTTAGTATGGTACTTGGTTAGTTCTCAACAAACATATGTGTTGTTAGCAGGGTACTCAAGTACTCTGAGATTAATTCATATGTCATTGCTTTGGTTTCTTTATTAATCAAAAAAATAATTGACAGTGGTCACGGAATGAATTTTAATCTTACAGCTGAAATATCAGCAAAACTTTTCTATCAGCTATCTATTTCAGCTGCCCACCCTCAAAGGCCAAATTTTAGTCAGTGTGCTTCCAACAGCAAGTATCTAAAATGTGCCTTGACAATTAAATTCAGCAAATAGTTTAGTGTGCATATTGTGTGCTTGGAGCTGTGCGTTGGCATAGAGAGGATTCTCCAGTGCAACAGAGGACATGGCAGGAAAATGAGATGCACTCCTTCTGTTTCAATTTTCATCAAAAAACCCATATCAATTCCTCTTTTCAATTTTCTTAATTTCAATTTTTATTAAATATACACATAAATAAAGGGTCTTTCAAATTTTGCATATGAACTGGTAATAACAATGTGCATAAGCGCATTGTATTATCCAAATCAAAGTCACTTGGATTGACTAGTTATCCTTAATTAATGTTTTATGTTTCAAATTATGCTCTGCATCACAAGTGAAATAACAAAATTCTTCATGTTTCTAATTTAAATATAAATACAGCAGCTAAATAATTTATTAAACCTTAGTTTATTCAAAAGTGCTGAGATTTCTCTGTACTAAATGTAGCAGTACACGATCAGTTGATAATAACGAAAACTCAAGATAAACTAACTTAAAAAAAAAAAATTCAGAACCTAACCACTAGAGTGAAGAATGAGGAGTGACACACTCTCTCCCAAACAATAATTTAACTAAAAGAAATTACTTGAACAACAATAATATTTAAAGGCTCTATAAATTGTCCTAATGCATACAGCAAATGCAGACATGTAAGTTCAAATAAAATCAATAAAATCTCAGTAGGAGCAGTAAGAGTCTATGGCATTGAATGAGGTTCGTCCCCAAGCTCAGCTGAACAGAGGTCTCCTGGTCCCTCAAGCTCTCTGTCTTTCATATAGGAGGTAGAGAGAGAGGAACAGGCCATGAGCATCTCCAATTCCCACAGTGTTATATTCTCTCTATTCAACGTAGGTAGTCAAGAGGTTCCCTTTCCTACCTGATCACTCACACATACAGTAGAACGCTAGCCCTGCTGCAATAGGCCAAGAATACTGAGGCCCTTTGTCCATAGGACAGATGTTCATGCTGGGAAAAACAAGACAAGAATATTTGGGTTACCACCCTCCTTAATATCTGCTAATAGAGCTACGGTGTCACTCTGAGAGCAACTGGCTGCTGTCTCTACACCAGGTCTTGTGAAGTGACAAGAAGTTTCTGTCTGGAATGAAGAGCCAGGACTTACAAAAGAAGAGCTTCATGGCCATGACTGAACAACTGACTCATTTGCAGAAGAGCTGGTAGAATTTCATGCATAAGGATACTGTCAAAAACAATGGAGATCTTACTGGAGAGAAATTAAAAGGCACTCATAGTTCCATGACACAAGTGTCAACAAGAAAAATGACAGAGTAATCAGAAGTTTAATAAAGAGAGACAGAGAAAGAGTTTGGAATACCAGTCCTAGGATCACAGTCACCCCTAGGGGTTGAGAGGGTAATGCAGAAGTGCCAGGGAGCCCTCATGATGAAGGAGTCAGAGAAGGACAGGGTAGGCTTGAAACATTTCTCAAGGCGCACACAGATCAATTACAAGCAAACCAACAAAATAAAACAAATTAAAAAAAACAACAGAATTGTTAGTGACTCTAGGGGTTTAAACCCAACCTCAGACCAACCACTGGCTGGGTTTCGGCAACTCTGGAGAAACTAGGCTTATAAATAAAATAATAATACGTCGCTGTCAATCTGGAACACTAAGTGTGTGAATAGGCTTTGCCCTCTTAGAAGTAACCAGAAAGAAAAAATCCAAGTCAGTGGCTGCTAGATGTGACAAACAAGGTAAGCTTCTTAAAATGTGATTGCAGTGTTCAAGGCTCATATACATGCAGTGGTAAAGGGTAAAAACCTAACTGGCTAAGAGGATTTAAGGACAACCATTGATTGATAAGTAAGTTTAGATGATGTAAGAGGAATGCTTAGGTAGCAAGGCTAACAGAAAAATAAGAAAAACAATTGAGAACATCAGGAACTGCATACTGTGAGGAAAACAGACCTCACAGGGACAGTTCAGCCCTGTCACTAAACACATGAAAAAAATCTAAGCCAATGAAAACATCCACAGTCTTGGGGAGAGAAAACCAATAAATAGAGCCACTAAAATAAATTACTAAAAATGTACAATTTTCAACAAAATGTATAAGACACGCAAAGAATCAGCAGCAGGTGACCCATACACAGGTAGGGAAGGGAAAGAGACAGTGATTTTGAAGAAGCCAAAGTTGTAAAATCAACAGCCACAGACTTCAATATAGCCATCGTAAACATGCTCAAAGAGCTAAAGAAAACTATCTTAAAAGATTAAAAGCAGACATGAAGACAGTATCTCCATCAAACAGAATACCAATAACACATTAGAAATTATTTTTAAAAAGAACCAGATAGTAATTGCAAAGTTGCAAAGTAAAATAACTAAAATTACAATTCATGAGAGGACAATAAACTTAGTGTTCTCATATGATTCAGAAATCATACTTCTAGGTATTTACCCAACTGCTCTGAGAAACTATGTTGACATGAAAACCTGCATGTGAACATTTATAGTAGTTTTACTCATAATTATCAATAATTGAAAATAATCAAGATGCCTTTTGATAGATGAATGGAAATATAAACTGTGATATGGCCATAAAATGGAGTATTATTCAGTGAGATAAAAAATGGGCTACCAAACCACTGAAAGAGATGAAGAACCTTAAACGTGTAAGTAAAAGAAGGCACTGAAAAGGCTATGCATACTGTATGATTCTAACACTATGAAATTCTGGAAAAGACAAAAGTGTATAGATGATAAAAAATAGCAGTGCTTTCCAGGTGTTGAGAAGTGCAGTGAGGTATGGTTGGTTTGGTTGGTGAAGCACAGGGTATTTTAGGCTTGCAAAATCATTCTGTATGATAAATTCAATGGTAGATACTTTTATGCATTTGTCAAAAACCCACCAAATTTTATCATAGGAACAGTGAACCTTAATGTACACAAATAAAAATATTCAGGAGGATGGTAATTCTGGCATAGAACGCAGAATGAAGCAGAATGGTCTAACTGCATTGGACATGTGTAAACTCCCTCTTTGAAGGGGATGCAGGGAAAAGGAGCCGACTTAAGTAACACTGGAAATGAGTGGCACCTGTAAAGCTGAAGGCAAAAGAACATATATGTAAACACTTTAGTTAATAAAGTTGTTCCCATGGAGGTGCAGTTTAACAATTCTGATACTGCTATATGTGTATACTGGAAATGAGCAATTAAGCAAGTAAATGGCAGAAGATTACAGTGAGGTTTCTCACTGTTGAGTGGGAGTTGGCATGTACTCAAGGGGAAAAGACTACAATCCTCTATGTAGTAATGGGTAATAGTTCTAAGTGTCAGTAAGAACTTATGCTTAACTTTGTATCGGTACAGTTAATGAATCAAGGTGGGGTGATATATTAGGACAATGAACCAAACTGACAGTAACAACTAAGTCTTTATTCACTTAATGTGACAGAATGAGCAAGAGTCAAAGGAGCAGGTGGTGGCTACCCAGTGCACATTTCTCCTCATGGATCAGCACAGATGGGAAAGAAGCTCTTCTCTCTGCTGAGGAGCTCCAGATAAAGGACTCTTTATGGGCTGTGGACTAGGAGATGGAAAACGATAAAGGCCTAGTATAGGAAACACACTTCACCAAAGTTGAGAAAAATGAGCCAGCTGAAGCTCTTAAGAAGGTCTTCTATGGAAACACCTGGATTCAGAAGGCAGCTCTGTACAGGAGCATGGCTGGCCCAGACAGTCTGGAGTCCTTGACTGTAACTTCTTTAAGAAAACTGCAGTGCACTGGCTGTACACCTAGTCTAGTGTAGAGTGCAGTTCCCCACCCTCAGCATAATGCCTGCCAGGAAAACTCATTGTAATTGCCAATGGTTGGATTTGGAGGATAACATATATAATTTTGATATAATGCTCAATTTTTCAATGGCTACATGTAGAAATATTTATAGGTTAGTACACAAGCATATATTTCGTGGCTCTGATGGCTGTAAGAACCTTAAAAAATAAATGGCATGCCAGTGGCAATGAGTATACCTGGTAACCGGATTTTGAATTCGTAGATCAGTTTCCAATTAAAGTAACCATAGCTCCATTAGGAAATGGGTGACTCTAGAATGGGGCTGGAAATAAACAAGGTAACTTTGGGCTACCTTGTAGTGGCAGAAAGCAGGAAACACTCAAACAAAAACCCCACACAAATATATAACAAGAAAAGAATGAGAATACTTCAAAAGAACCTAGGAGCCAACATAGAGTTCCCAATGGCCAAGGCTGCAACCCTATGAGCAACACAATAAATAAATATTGAATTACAAGCCAATGTATAAAACAAATACGGATCCAGACACAGATATGTCTAAACAAATAATAAAAGTAATACATAAATGGAAGGGGAGCTAGGTTTTCCTCAAGAAGGTGGAGAATAACTTTAACATTCTTTAGGTAAAGACTAAACACAGCAATTTCCTTCCAAAAAGCCAGGGAGTGGGGAGAAACTTTACATGGGGGAGAAGCAACAAGGATTAATCAGGTGAGACTCTCACCAATTACCTAATTAGGAAAACTGGAAAGTAATTTTAGATTTAGTTTTATGACTCTAATTCAGTTATTTTCAACGCTCACAGGTCTTCAGTGTTTGACTAAGATAGATATCATAGTCCTATCTTCGATGCTTTTTATTATTATTGTAAAACGATTGTTCTTCCAAACTGAAAGCTGCCCCTCTCTTCTGTGCCTTTGACTGTTAAATAGTGTAACAAGGAGGATTAAGTTAATAAGAGTAACTGTAGTTCATGAACTCAACCACTAGAAGATGGAAAAAGGAAATGGGGAGACTGACTGTGAGTCAATTTTATTGGAGGGAAAGTTCTAATCTTCAAAATGTTATACTTTATTTCAAAGAGTAAGGTAACCTTGTTTTATTGCTAATTCCAAGAGTAAAACAAACGAATCACCCCAATAAAAAAGCAAGCATTGTCCCTCAATAAGACTCCAAGTTGAATGTATCTGTTCCAAGGCAAGCATTTATGAACAGATAAACATTTAAAATATAATAATTGGGAAAGTATATATTTTACCCACTTTCTGGCAAAAGAGGGACACCGGAATTCAATAGAGGCAAGAAGGAGCAATGAATGCTCAAGTGCTTAAAATAAAACCCAGGTAATCTCAAAGCCGAGAGCAGAATAAGAAATGGCAGGAAATGAAGAAGAGTTCAAAATGAAACAGGTTTGTATTGGACAGGTACAGATTTTTTGTTTTTGTTTTTGTTTTCATTGGAGAATTGAAAAGTACTGAGAGATTTAGGTAGAGGGGTGGGGGATACCATGTGCTTGAAATGTTAAAGGTAATTGAGGTTACACTCTGGAGAGTGGATTGGAAGTGGAGTGGATGATCAAATGTGGACAAATCAAGTAAGAGGCTTTTGCTCAATCCAGGCAAAAGATGAAGGAGGATTAGAAATTGAAGCTTAAAGTGGAGATAGAAAATAAACTGAGGTATAGGAGAGAGGAAAAAATACAATGCACAAAATTTGGGGATGGCTTAGATACAAGGTATAGTTGTCATAAAGAATAATGTACTGGTTTCTCCCTTATACAATTTTGTCGGATTATGGTCTCTTTAGCAAAATTACATATTCTGTGTTTTTACATTGTACAGAAGATCTTCTTAGAGAAAAATAGGTATAATATGACAAGGGCAACACAGAACAGCAAAACATTACTATTTTTCTGGTCATTTTATTTCTATAAATTCTTCTCAAATTAGATTTAATTTCCCTGAAAGTTGCATTATATTTTATATTTTTCTCAATTTTTTTGTCAAGAAAATGTACTTTGTGAACTTCATATTGTTAAAGTTGGGAACTACAATTTTGTTGAAATTTTTTTCTTCATTTTCACTTTAGATATTACCTTTTAATGGAGCCTTAATGAAATTCAAATCTCTCATAAGCTGAAAATGCATTATTATTATTTCATGAAAATATTAAATAACATCATTCTTAGGAATTAATTTTCTTAGAATTATCTAAATTGTCTTTCTGTTGGTCTAATTTTTCTAGTTTGATTAAAGAAATGATATACTATTGATTTCTTTAGAAAACTCTAATTTTACATAAATGATTTATATAAATAATTTCATATTTACTTTAGCACATATAGTTACATGTGATATACATAGCTAAGGCAATATTCAACAGTTACCTGTTTAGTTTTTCTTTGCTTTTAAGACAGCTACTGAGATCCATACTCTTATAATTTGTACAACTTAAATGTGTCTCTTTTCTTAAAATATGTTTTTATGGTGCTTCTGAGTAATGTGTTTATCAATATTAAGATAAATCTAAGTATATACTATAGCAGTAAATAAATTGCATAAATATCAATGATTGTAGAAATTAAAGGTCAAATTTTGTGTATATTTACACACCTGTATATAGTCAGAATTTTCACACCAAAATTTTAAAAAGTTTCAACAATATTTTTTAATTTTCTGATTTTTAAATTTATTGTTATATTAAGTCACTGACTAGTTGTGATTATGGTATAACAAAATATTTTCTAACATCTAAACTGATATAGTTGATGATATATCAATGATACTATAGTTGGATTAACTAGGAATAAAATGATATATTAAAGAGCTCACTTAGACTGATGTAGTATGTTAAGACTGGCTTAATGCTTCAGCATCTAATTGAAATTTAGCTAGCTTAAATTAGGTATTAAAAAATCCAAATATCTATGGGTCTGTATAAGTTTGTATAGGTTTGCAAAGTAGAGGGATATTGATATAAACAAGAAATGGCAAGGCAGTTATTGTGGTAAGTAGAAAGAACACATGCTTTCTGAAGTTGTTAAATTCAATTAATAAATACGAACTTTACAACAGCTAATCAGAGCTATTTGAGGGCTGAATTTAACCTTCTGTAAAGCTTTCCTAAACTGAAATTTGATATAACAGAATAAATTTGGTTCATTTTATTTTTGTTGTAGTTGCTCTAAAATATAAAATTTATATAATTAATTTAATTGTGAGATGGAAAAATAGTCATATATTTGTAAAAACTGACACTTAATTAATAGTAAATTTTGAACAAATTTGCTCATAGTTCATTATTTCTAATTAAAAAGCCATTTCTCTCTTTAAAAAGTTGCCCTCTAAGTAAGGACCAGATTATTTCTTCTCCTAGTATTATTATACATGCAAACATACACACAAATACTCAGAGAGAGACAGAAAGAGAAATCCAACTCCTAATATTTAATGGGAAGGTTACCTATTGATTCATGTAGATATTATGATCTGGTTCATCAGTTAAAAGACATTTCAATCCATTATTTACCGTCAAACATAGAAAGTAATGGAGTAATATGTATTTATTGTTTTCAAATAGTTAAATTAATTGCATATACAACACTATTTTACAAAACTGATTTTACATCTCCAGTTTCATGATACAGATGTTGGCCCTTAGCACCATTTATTTATTCTTTTATGCCGTTATTTTTCTTTATATATTTATATGTGTTAATATTTATTTAATGTTGTACCTTTTCCCTGTGATTCTGTTCATACTAAGTACCTTATACCATGTTTCATGACAGATCAATAATTAAAATTAACCTAAATGATAGTTTTGGTCATGAAAAGTATGAAGTACAAATTCTAATGAACTAAAGACCCTTACCCATTTGGGTTTGAAGAAACTGATAATAAGAATTGCAGTAAAATTTAATTGGATGAAAACAATAATTAATTCATTTATGTATTCAGCCACAGTTATGCCTAAATCTCTTACTACTTATCAGATTCTGTTCTAGACTTTATTTTGTTTTAGCAACAAACAAGATAGACAATACCAATACTGTTATATGGCTTATAGTTCAGTAGAAAAAAATGAACATAAATATGTATAAATAACCTAATCAACTAATTTATTACATACTATCACTAGTGTCATGAATAAAATAAATTAGAGCACAGTGATAAAAATCTACTGTGTGTTCAGGGATTGACTATGTGTTTATACTCTAAAGAGAGAACCGAAGTGGTGAAAAGAACCTGGTCATGTAAATATTTGAAATAGAGCAAGCACTCCATGTGGAAGTCTCAGCTAGGTGATGACTTATGTTTTGAGATGCCTGCCGTCCATGTCTTAAAATGGAAACAACTCAAGATTCTTGAGTTGCTCATAATGAAATATGAGCAAATTTGTTCAAAATTTGCTATTGATGTATCAATTTTTACAAATATATGACTATTTTTCCATCTCACAATTAAATTAATTATATAAATTTTATATTTTAGAGCAACTACAACAAAAATAAAATGAACCAAATAAAATGAAATGACTCATCCAATACAGCACAAGAAAGAGTCACAAGTCAACATGTCAATTTGTTTTTCTTTTTTTTTTTTTCAATTTACAAAAGAAAGAGGTTTATTGGATTTACACTCCCACATAGCTGGTTAGACCTCACAATCATGGCAGAAGGCAAGGAGGAGCAAATCACATCTTACATGGATATCAGCAGGCAAAGAGAGAGCTTGTGCAGGGAAACTCCTGTTTTTAAAACCATCAGATCTCATGAGACCCATACACTATCACGAGAACATCATGGGAAAGATCTGCCCCCATGATTCAGTTGTCTCCCACGGGGTCTGTCCTGCAACATGTGCAATTTTTATGGGAGCTACAAGATCAGATTTGGGTAGGAACACAGAGCCAAGACATATCATTTTACCTTGTCCCCTCCCAAATCTCATATCTTCATATTTCAAAACCAATCATGCCTCAAATTCTCAATTCATTTCAGCATTAACTCAAAAGTCCACAATCCAAAGTTTCATCACAGACAAAGCAAGTCACTCCTGCCTATGAGCCTGTAAAATCAAAAGCAAGCTAGTTACTTCCTAGATACAATGGGAGTACAGGCATTGGGTAAACACAGCCATTCCAAATGGGAGAAATTGGCCAAAACAAAGGGGCTACAGGCCAGATGCAAGTCCAAAATCCAGCAGGGCAGTCAAATCTTGACATATATATATATATATATATATGCATATGCTTTTATTTCAAGTATATATTAAATTAGTTATCAGTGAACCATTTTCGGAAATTATCTCATCTCCATTTTTAAAAAGAATTAGATGAGACTTCCTATCCCTAGTGTGTTGAAATTGATCTATGGTGAAGAGTAACAGAAGTTTTCTGGGAATTAGATAATACATTGGCATTGTGGCAAATCTAGATTTAGACTTCGCATTGGAATTTTGTTTGAAGGGATGGTATATTTTTGGTGATTTTTTTCCATTTGAAATGGGAAAGCATTATCCTATTCTTATCTAGTATGCTTTGCAGCTGATGGTAATTCTCATACAATTGTGATTGTTTTTTCCTGAGAGGAAAAGGGCATTTTTTTTTCTAACAGCTTTGAAGCTTTTCTTGATATTTCTTGATATGTTGACACCCTTTTGTTTTTGTAACTTTTTCTAAGTAAAATTTATTTTCCATTCATTATACTTCGTACTCTTAGACTTTTCAATTTAATCTCTTTTTTAGCTCAAAGCAGTGTTTTGTCATTGTTCACTTGTGGCTTATTTTATACACTCTATTTCCTTCCTCTTCTGAATCTTCTCTTTGATAGATTTTAGAAATCTTGAAATGTCTTTCATCTATTTGAACAGTTCTCAAAGTTTCACTTTCATTTACTATTTGGACCAACTATCATGGTAATTACTATCTTCATTGGTAATTCATATTACTAAATGGCATATCTTTTTTTATTTAGATATAAAGGCTTACAGCTATTCATTTCAACCACTGATTCACACACACACACATGCACGTGCGCGCTCACACACACACCACATATAAAATTTCAGTGACCAAATTTTTATTCACAATTTTTAAAAATTAAATTTTCTTAGGACATGTAATAACCAGTACCCCCTAAACTACCCCCCCCACACACACACACAGATTTATTTATGAAAATGATAACTCACAATAAATCATTGTGCCTTCTGGGACCTGGACTGAAGAAGCGACCTCTGTCTAGGATTTGCAATTCCTATTGCCGAGACAAACAGCAGTAGGAAAGTTGCAATGTTTTTTAAAGACTTTGCTTGGATGTGACATATGCTATTTCTATTAACATACCATTGGCCAAGGCAAGTGTGGTATCCATGGGACAGACAGTATAACTCTTTTATTTGGAGCAGTAGTAAAGAACTGAGAACGATAATATAATTTACCAGAGTTTATCCTTTTGTTCAAAATTATCTCTCTCTCATCTCTATGCAAAACTCATTCCCTCATTTCCAAAAAGAATCTCCTTAAACTTCCAAACACAGGGTCTCATAATAGTTTCTATATGATGTCCAGATATTATACTTGGATGTTTATAAACAGAAAATAATAAACAAAACATTAAAGTGTTTGATCCCCATATAACCAACAGCGAGGAACAGTAAGAGGACAACTGCTTTAAAAACTCCCATCAAGAAAGGGGGAAAACGAAGGGTAAACAACAGTTATTGGTAAAGAGTAGAAGCATGTTGGGCAGCATTTAGTGGAATCCACTTACTTGGGCGGTAGCAAATGTTCCTAGATGAGACCTTAGTTTTCTTCCTACCTACAGTTTCATAGATGTCTCTTCTCCATAGCTCGTGGATCCACATTTGGGAAAGGTCCATCTTTTTCCTAGTATATGTTCATTCATACCTGAAGAGTTTATTGAGAGTGTGCCCTCAGTGTAAGCTAAGCAAAAATTTTTGGCCACATGGCCTCCCTGTATAAAGTAAATGGACCAAAAGTCATGTTAAATAACAGTCACTGTGTCTTTTAATCCAGTCTTTGCTCTTTTGGGAGTTAAACCTTTTTGGATCTTACTTTTTTCCCTTTTTTGTTTCAGTCTGTTTTATATGTGAGTCTCCATGTTTACAATTCCTTATAAGACATTCATCTCCTTCTGGATTTGATTTAATTGCCTTGAGCTCATTACAATTTCTTGGGAGAGCTGCATCCAATACCTCTTCTTTTTTTCCTCAAGTTATTGAAAGGATTTAATAGGTTTCAGCTTAGTACATTCTAATGTTTGAACAAAGCTCTTATCGTAAGGATAAGTGTTAATCAATTATTGTATCTTATAGTGGTTTTCAATTTTCTCTTTCAACTATTTAGTTGAGAAGCAAATGAATGTTTATACTTTGCTTACAAACCTGATGATTATATTTTAGCTCATGTAATTTCCTGTGAAATGAAGAAAAAAATAACAAAGATACATTAATAGCATTCTGATTTTAAACCTGTTCACCTAAAACCAGAGGCTCATTAAGAACATTATCTGGCATCCAGGTTATCATTTGTGTCAATTTCACTAAATGCTTCACTAAGATACTATCTTCCCAAACTTTATCACATTTTCTTGCCTGCCTACACCCCAGCTCCTGAGCTGATGCTACAAAATGTTGGTTCTTTTTTGGGGGGAGGCAGCATTCCACTTAAATGTACAAATTTCTGTATTAGTCTGATTTTATTTGATTATGCTACAATGGTAGAGCAACATTAAACTCTCACTGTGCTGCACTAACACAGATGTTTCTTTCACTCCTGTCACATGTCCTTTTCAGGTCAGCTCTTACCCTCCTCTCAGTTTTAGTCTCTCCATGGCCCAGAATGAGGATGCAATAGTTATCTGAAGTTTGCTAATCTCCCAGAAGAATGAAAGAAGGAATAGTTGAACTATCGTATGCCTCATAAAACTCTTGGGTGGGACATAGTTCACTTCTCACAGTTTATTATCAAAGAAAATCCCTGGGTTCAATGTCTTGCCAATGGAATAGGAAATATAATTATTTTACAGAGAGAAATAGTGAATATTTGGCTACAATGGAACACCTTAAGTTTGGTGGGCTTTTGTGAGAGAACAGATTGTAGAAGAACAAGGATGGATGGATAGATAGATAGCTGATATATAGATGAGAAAGAGAGAGAGAGAGAGAGAGAGAGATGTGTTAATAGTGAAGTGAGGGATAATGATGTCTCAGACTAGGATAACAGTGGGAGAAATGAGAAATGATCAGAATAAGGATATATTTTTATGCAGATCACATAGTATATTCTAATAAACTGGATGTAAGATAAGTGAGAAAAAGAAGAATCAACATAATTTTAAGTATATAGCTGAAATTAGGATATGATTAACTGAGGTTGGAGAATAGGGGATAATTGTATAAAGGATTAATGAGTACACAGAGTATGACAGAAACCTGCAGGCCTCAGATTTCAGGACAATACCATTGTAAATGGACTAAGGAAATAACAATATGACTGTTTGGCGGCATTAAGTGTGCTCTTGATTTTTGGACATATAAATTTAAAATAAAGTCAGTGTGTTCATGTATTTTTCCAGCCACATTCAGTTGCATGAATGTTAGTATATATTAGACAGAGAGACAGATTTAACCCGGATGGCAATTTTTATCAAACACAAAGAGAGAACAAAAGAGAGAGGGAGATGCAAAAGTAAAGTGCATATATGAGGAAGTGATTATAGTACCTGACAATAGAATTTAAGCAGAGTAAGAATAGGGAAGAACACATTAATGGGGTGAGACAGTGATATGGTAACAGCACTGATGGATTCAATGGGATTTAAAAAATCTTGGAATTTGGGTATTGACTGACACAAGAGAATTGGAATGCATGAAAATAAGATTATGGATAAATTGTCCTTATTTGTTATGAGACTATCTATGATATTATCTTCACTATAATTACCAGAAGTAGGCTGAAGGCAAACTCATTGAAAGAGAACAATTCAAGCAACCGAATGATTAAGATGTTAGAAGAATAATCGATTACACAGTCAATTGATAATTCATGCCTTTCTTATTTCCATGACTTTTTCCTCATAACTTTGTAGTCTACTACATTCTTACTTTGTGACTGTCATTTAAGTTGCTTTGACCAAAGCAATACTTACAACTCGTTTAAACACAAGGTTTTAAAAAAAAGTCATGCATATTTTTGCTTGCCCCTTTTACAGGAGCGTGTGATGGATTGCTTGTTCTTGCTTCTTTGCTGTGGACATAAGAGCATCTTTGGATGAGCTACATAACTTGTCTGGACTAGATTGCTTAATAGGGGAAGTGAGAGTGTGAGAGTACATAGAAAACAGCTGAGTCATCACTATTCCACACTAGCTAACGCAAACCAACCCCAAACAACTGCACCATGTGAGAAGACCTAGTCCCATCATTACAGCTGCCCTGCCAATAGGTAGCTGCCCAGAAGCACATGCATCATCTCAGATAAGAGTAGAAATGAAATTACCTTAGGAAAAATTGTATCCGTGAGAAAATTATTTCAGTGGGGGAGATCTGATCTAGCCATCTCCCCCTGTTATCTTAGCTTTCCAGCTGCCTTTAACTATTTATGGGCTTGGACCAAGCTAACTTTGGAAGCATTTAATTTATAGTTTAAATGATAAAAGGGCTTTCCCAAAATGCAATCGCTTTGGTAAAACTAAGGAGAGACCACCAGGCTAAGGAAGAGGAAAGGAGACTGAATTCTGCTAAGGTATTGATTTCCAGGCATTATTCTGCAGGACATAATATATGCAACTTCCCCAATTACTCCTGCAAATAACATCACTACTGTACTTTGGTCTTTTGAGACATCTTTTCAGGTTTTTTGGATGTGTGACACCAACGACTACCTGGACACTCTAACCCTTCTCCTGTGGTCCTACCCAGAAGCAACTCAGTTTCAGAGGACAGCTTCAACCCTCTATAATTTCATCTTCACCCAAACAATCAGCATTAAGCACTCATTTCCTAGCTGCCTGTATGGATCCCCCAAACAGCATTTGAAAATCGGAGTCTTTGATGAGATTGATTTGAGTAATCACTCTGTCTCCTGTGCAGTGTGGCCAGCCTCATATCAATTAAACTCTTACTTTACTGCAGTGCCTTGGTCTTAACTTGTGGAGCGGGCAGGAAAATCATGTAGGACAGTTACAGAAGCACATAGTCAAACTGTAGGTTAATGATAAATAATAAATAGCCATGTTGCAAGCCACTATATTCACATATGATTAATTACACTGCAATAGCTAACTAAAATATACATGTATATTAATTTCGGAAAATTAAGACAAGTGTGACATTAGAATACAGCCAGTAGCTAAATTCCATAAAATCATGTAAATGCATCAATGCAAAATGGGAGAAGAAAACAACAAAACAAAACAAAGCAAAACCAAGAGATCACAGGCCATCTGTTTTCACTAACTGGCTTTACACACTGTCATGACCAGAGGTAGTTTTACAACTTGGTGCAAGACTTCCAAAGAAGTTAAGTTCCTACACCCACCCACTTCTCACAGAGTCTGGAAAAATAGGAGCCCTATCTTCCTTGATGATTACATTTCAAAGGGTTTTGTATTAGTCCATTTTTATACAGCTATTAAAAACTGCCTGAGACTGGGTTATTTATCTATTATACTTTAAGTTCTGGGATACATGTGCAGAATATGCAGGTTTGTTACACAGGTATACATGTGCCATGGTGGTTTGGTGCTCCCAGCAACCAATCATCTACATTAGGTGTTTCTCCTATGCTATTTCTCCCCTTGCCCCCCACCCCCTGACAGGCCCCAGTATGTGATGTTTCCCCTCCCTGTGCCCATACGTTCTCATTGTTCAGCTCCCACTTATGAGTAAGAACATGCAGTGTTTGGTTTTCTGTTCCTGTGCTATTTTGTTATTTTGCTAAGAATGATGGTTTCCAGCTTCATCCATGTCCCAGCAAAGGACCTGAATTCATCCTTTTTAATGACTGCATAGCATTCCATGGTGTATAAGTGCCACATTTTCTTTATCCAGTCTAACACTAATGGGCATTTGGGTTGGTTCCAAGTCTTTGCTATTATGAATAGTGCTGCAATATGCATACTTGTGCATGTGTCTTTATAGTAGAATGATTTATAATCCTTTGGGTATATACCCAGTAATGGGATTGCTGGGTCAAATGGTATTTCTGGTTCTACATCCTTGAGGAATTGCCACATTGTCTTCCACAATTGTTGAATTAATTTACACTCCCTCAAACAGTGTAAAAGCTTTCCTTTTTCTCCACATCCTCTCTAGCAGCTGTTGTTTCCTGACTTATTAATGATCACCATTCCAACTGGCGTAAGATGGTATCTCAATGTGGTTTTGATTTGCATTTCTCTAATGACCAGCGATGATGAGCTTTTTTTTATATGTTTATTGGCCCCATAATGTCCTCCTTTAAGAAGTATCTGTTCATATCCTTTACTCACTTTTTGATGGAGTTGTTTGTATTTTTCTTGTAAATTTGTTTAAGTTCCTTGAAGATTCTGGATTTTAATCCTTTGTCAGATGGATAGATAGCAAAATTTTTCCCCCATTCTGTAGGTTACCTGTTCACTCCAATGATAGTTGCTTTTGCTGTGCAGAAGCTCTTTAGCATAATTAGATCCCATTTGCAATTGCTTTTGGTGTTTTACTCATGAAGTCCTTTGCCCATGCCTATGTCCTGAATGGTATTGTCTAGGTTTTCTTCTAGGGTTTGTATGGTTTTAGGTCTTATGTTTAAATCTTTAATCCATCTTGAGTTAATTTTTGTATGAGGTGTAAGGAAGGGGTCCAGTTTCAGTTATCTGCATATGGCTAGCTAGTTTTCCCAACACCATTTATTAAATAGGGAATCCTTTCTACATTGCTTGTTTTTGTCAGGTTTGTCAAAGATCAGATGTTTGTAGATATGTGGAATTATTTCTGAGGCCTTTGTTCTGTTCCAGTGGTCTATATATCTGTTTTGGTACTAGTACCATGCTGTTTTGGTTACCATGGTCTTGTAGTATAGTTTGAAGTGAGGTAATGTGATGCCTTCAGCTTTGTTCTTTTTGCTTAGGATTGTCTTGGCTATCCAGGCTCTTTTTTGGTTCCATATGAAATTTAAAGTAGGTTTTTCTAATTCTGTGAAGAAAGTCAATAGTAGCTTTATGGGAATAGCATTGTATCTATAAATTACTTTGGGCATTATGGCCATTTTCATGATATTATTTCTATCCATGAGCATGATATGTTTTTCCATTTGTTTGTGTCCTCTTTTATTTCCTTGAGCAGTGGATTGTAGTTCTCCTTGAAAAGTTCCTTCATATCCCTTGTAAGTTGCATTCCTAGGTATTTCATTCTCTTTGTAGCAATTGTGAATAGGAGTTTGCTCATGATTTGCTTCTCTGTTTGTCTTTTATTGGTGTATAGGAATGCTTGTGATTTTTGCACATTAATTTTGTATCCTGAGACTTTGCTGAAGTTGCTTATCAGTTTAAAGTTTTTGGACTGGGACGATGGGGTTTTCTAAAGATACAGTTATGTCATCTGCAAACAAAGATAATTTGACATCCTCTCCTACTAATTAATAGCGCTTTATTTCTTTCTCTTGCATGATTGCCTTGGCCAGAACTTCCAATACTATGTTGAATAGGAGTGGTGAGAGCCAGTTTTCAAAGGGAATGCTTCCAGCTTCCCTTTAGGGAAGGCTACCAACCAAAAAAAGCCCACAACCAGACAGATTTTGGGAATAGCTTACCAACCAAAAACAGCCCAGACCAGGCAGATTCATAGATGAATTCTACCAGAGGTACAAAGAGGAGCCAGTACCATTCCTTCTGAAAGTATTCCAATGATATTCAGCATGATATTGGCTGTGAGTTTGTCATAAATAGCTCTTACTATTTTGAGATATCTTCCATCAATACCTAGTTTATTCAGTATTCTTAGCATAAAGTGTGTTAAATTTTATCAAAGGCCTTTTCTGCAGCTATTGAGATAATCATGTGCTTTTTGGCACTGGTTCTGTTTATGTGATGGATTACATTTATTTATTTACATACACTGAACAGCCTTGCATCCAAGGGATGAAGCTGATTTGATCGTGGTGGATAAACTTTTTAATGTGCTGCTGGATTCGGTTTGCTAGTATTTTATTGAGGATTTTCACATCAATGTTCATCAGGGATGTTGGCCTGAAATTTTCTTTTTTTGTTGTGTCTCTGCCAGGTTTTGGTATCAGAATGATGCTGGCTTCACAAAATGAGTTAGGGAGGAATCCTTCTTTTTCTATTGTTTGGAATAGTTTCAGAAGGAATGGTACCAGCTCCTCTTTGTACCTCTGGTAAAATTTATCTGTGAATCCATCTGGTCATGGGCTTTTTTTGGTTGGTAGTCTATTCATTACCGCCTCAATTTCAGAGGCAGTATTTGTCTATTCAGGGATCCGACTTCTTTCTGGTTTAATCTTGGGAGGGTTTATTTGTTCAGTAATTTATTCATTTCTTCTAAATTTTCTTAGTTTATTTTTATAGAGGTGTTTATAGTATTCTCTGATGGTAGTTTGTATTTCCGTAAGATCAGTGATGAGCTCCCCTTTATCATCTTTTACTGTGTCTGTCTGATTCTTCTCTCTTTTCTTCTTTATTAGCCTGGCTAGCAGTCTATGTATTTTGTTAAACTTTTCAAGAAATCAGCTCCTGTATTCATTGATTTATTGAAGAATTCTTCATGCCTCTATCTCCTTCAGTTCTGATCTGATTTTAGTTATTATTTGTCTCCTGCTATCTTTTGAATTTGTTTGCTCTTGCTTCTCTTGTTCTTTTAATTGTGATGTTAGGGTGTTGATTTTAGATCTTCCCCATTTTCTCCTGTGGACATTTAGTACTATAAACTTTCCTCTAAATACTGCTTTAGCTGTGTCCCAGAGATTCTGTTATGTTGTGTCTTTGTTCTCATTGGTTTCAAATAACTTATTTATTTCTGCCTTAATTTCGTTACTTACCCAGTAGTCATTCAGTAGCAGGTTGTTCAGTTGCCAAATAGTTGTTCGGTTTTGAGTGAGTTTCTTAATCCTGAGTTCTAATTTGATTTCACTGTGGACTGAGAAACTATTGTTATGATTTCCATTCTTTTGCATTTGCTGAGGTGTGTTTTATTTCCAATTATGTGGTCAATTTTATAATAAGTGCTGTGTGATGCTGAGAAGAATATATATTCTGTTGATTTGGAGTGGAGAGTTCTGTAGATGTCTATTAGGTCCACTTGGTCCAGAGCTGAGTTCAAATTTTGAATATCCTTGTTAGTTTTCTGTCTCATTTATCTGTCTAATACTGACAGTAGGGTGTTAAAGTCTCTCACTATTATTGTGTGGAAGTCTAAGTCTCTTTGTAAGTCTCTAAGAACTTGTTTTATGAATCTGGGTGTTCCTGTATTGGGTGCATATATATTTATGATAGTTAGCTCTTCTTGCTGTGTTGATTCCTTTATCATTATGTAATGCCCTTTTTTGTTTTTCTGATCTTTGTTGGTTAAAATCTGTTTTAACAGAGACTAGGATTGCAACCCCTTTTTTTAATTTTTATTTTTTTTGCTTTTCATTTGCTTGGTAAATCTTCCTCCGTCCCTTTATTTTGAGCCTATATGTGTCTTTGTACGTGAGATGGGTCTCCTGAATACAGCTCACCAATGGGTCTTCACTCTTTATCCAATTTGCCAGTGTGTGCCTTTTAATTGGGGCATTTACCCCTTTAATGTTTAAGGTTAATATTGTTATGTGTGAATTTGATCCTGTCATTATGATGCTAGCTGATTATTTTGCACATTAGTTGATGCAGTTTCTTCATAATGTCGATGGTCTTTACATTTTGGTTTGTTTTTGCAGTGGCTGGTTCCTAAGGAGGTGGAGTCTGATTTACATAGGGCCAAAAGATTGGTCTGACCAGTTGTGCCATTTACACAGCATGCGAAGAAGCTGGCCATCCCACCCTAATATTTTATTATGCAGATGCATTCTCTGCCTGTCCAGCACCATGTTGCCTGTTACTTTATTGCACATGTGTTGACAAATAAAAGGCAAGAATGGAATGGAGCCTCCATCTTGAACATACCTGGCTGCCAGGTAGCCTTGTCCTATTAGCGCAGCTGCCGGCATTCACCCATGCAAGCTTCCAGTTTGCTTATCTATGTCTGCAGCTCGATTTTACAGGCTGCTCTTTTTGGAAAAGAAATGATTTGGGGGCTGCTTTTTGATAAAAGGGAAACCTTTCTGAGGACTCTCTTACCCAAACTATCTACCTAGACAATTCCTTTCTAGCTCCTGTATCAGCAAGATTGAAAATGCAGAAGTGTTCTTCTTAGGCTTCGCTAGTCATTGAATGTATCTCATCATGATGGTGCCTGGACTCTGGGAGCTCATTTCTAGCAATTCTACTGAGCATTTCTGTTTCTCAAAGCAGTTTAACATGTGGGGTGTGTATTTGATCGTCCTGAGTTCAACCTGTAAATAAAGGGTTAATCTATTTGAATGATTTGTGTTATCATAAAATCTAATGAAACTTTATATCTTCATCTGTAAACCAAATAATTTCATCTAAATATATTTAATTGTTCAACGATTTCTTTACTCTTCTGATTTTTGGGTATTATTTTTACTTATTCTTTCGTATTCTTGTCATTTACCTAAAATTCTACATTTCTCCCTGAAACAATTATGATATATTTGGCTAAAAAAATTGATATTTGATTAATGGATACCTTCCTGTAAGCTTTCAAAAATTGTGCTAAGGTATTTGAACACAACAGTAAATTATTTTCCATTTTTTTCCCTAGGATACCAGTATAAATATACCAAATTGCTCCTCCTAAAATATTGTTATAGCTAAGGTCTTTAAAGATTAGTACTCTTATTCTTACACAAAATATGTGCTTCAAATTAAAATCAATACCTTTAAAAATATATTCTGAGTTGTTTATTGCATTAGTCAGAAATTTGACTTGAGTATTGACATAGAAGTCAGTGGCAGGCTCTGGATGGGCTTTTGCATGGCAGTGTGTATACAGCTCAGTGAAACTTAGAACAGTCTTGGGGAAAAGTGGGCTCACAGATCCTAAAAAGAAAACACATACTCAACTCAACATTTACTACAAAGGAAACTAGAAGTACACAATAATTTCCTAAATGCCAAATATGCACAATTGGGCACAGTACGAAAAGGTAGGAGATTTTCTGAGCATCAAGAAGTAAGGCAAACACAATAGCAATTTATCTGAGCTTCAGATTGATAAAAGCATGCCTTTTAGAACATGGAGGCAACAAACGTGCTGAGTTAGTTCAGATCAAAATAATTTAACAGCAAAAGAGGCATCAGGAAGAAAGTAATGTGTTATGAATAATTAGAAATCAATAATTTTTACCAGAATATATGCCACACTGAAACAATAAGTAACCCAATAAGCTTCCCTTTCTCAGAAAATGTAAGCATTGATTTCATGAGCCATAGCCAATGTCACAGAACTAAGACAATTATTTTACTGAGAGTTATTAGTGAGAAAAATGTGCTTTATTTCAACTTACAAATCGGATAATGCATTTTAAGCACAAGGATTTTGTATGAATTAATTTTTTTATTGGAGAGTGAGCAAATAGAACTTTTTCTTTCCAGAAAACTTTATGCACTGTCAAAAAGAAATTTCAAAGTGTTGTTTCATATTTTTCTATAAATCTTACTGTAAAACTAATTTAATTATAACCAAATACATGCAATTTTATTATTTCCCAATCTGAGATTCAGAATTAATTGCTATGAAACATATATTTTCTACAAAATCTGTAACTTAGAACATTGTTTAGCAAAGCTATCTGCTTTTATGTGATAAATAGACTACACACAAAAAAATGTAGTGGGTGAAAAGAGCTACTGAAAAGCTAATTTTAAGTCAAGGAATGTTTTTAGGCAATAAATAACAACAATTCATACGCCTGTTCACCGGTTTTCTGACATGAGGATGTGAATTGTAGTCCTTGAATTCACATTTGCTTTCAGCCAGGAAATTCTTCACTTAGTCTTTGTAGTAGTCACTGCTTAAATTGTGAGAAGAAAACTGAATAAAATTAGGAAGGAAAAATGATACATTTATGTTACAAATGGGTTTGGAGTTGCAGTGTCATGTAAGCATGTGCAAAGGAAGGTGAAAAATCATCAATGTACACCTGGAAACATAAATAATAAACTGAAAACATGTTGCCGAAAATAAATGATTTTCAGAAAATAATACGTTCTATTGTAAAAGAAACATCATTGAAAGTCCAATTGAGATTCAAAAATACAAATATTTTGCAGAATTTTGATTAAAAATTATGTACAAAAAGAAATCGAACAGCACATAGATGAGAACAGCAATATATTTGAGACATCCATCTGTATAAAATGTCTCAAAGTCCTATCCCATAATGTGCTAATTCCTTTCAGTAGTTATTCAGGAGCTATTTATTAAATCAAGATACATTAATTTTGTTCCATTGCATCACCAGCTATGGTTAATTAAATTCTGATATAATATCAACTTGTAGTTCTATTATATGTGGGCAAATTATTGGGAAAAAGAGTGATGCTTTAGGACTTAAAATGTATAGATATATAGAAATTGACATGATATTGGCAGGGGGAGGGTGGAAACAATGCATGAATGCAAGTTTCCATACCTGAAAATATAATGTGTCAGACTAGACACCATAAATTGACGTCTTTTTCAAAGGAAAAAAACTGAAATTAATAAAACTTTTATTTAAATACATCACTGAGATAACACAAAGAAAAGGTCTATGGAGACCGAGGCCAAAGTGCTGGCAAAACGTAAAAGGTAAATAAGCACCAAAGTTTACTCTATCTCTGAAGGTTTTTGCCAAATTCTGTACACACTGAGTTTCTAACCTGAATGCTTAACGGGATGAAGGGCAAAGAAGACTCTGTCAAGGTAAGCTAAAGTGGAGAGTAGCAAAGTCCGCTAGCGTAAGGCTGGACTGCAAAGGACTATACTACTTATGTAATGTGAATACTTAATAAACCTGCCATGCAGACACAAACAAGGAAACTTGCCTGTTTTCCTTAGTCCCAGATGGAGCAAAAGAAGAAAGTCCTCATGAAATAATAAAAACAGATCCCACATGTCTTTTGATGAAAATTTATGTTGCCTTTACTTTACAGGCAATTTATAAGAAGAAATTTGTTGTAAAATAACTCTGGGATGGTAAGGCCATGTATGACTGGAAAAAAAAAAAAACCAAAAACCCCAATAATCTCTGGAACTCAACTTCCACCCCTGCTTAATACATTTCATCAAATTGGTTAACAAAGAAATGAAGACTTCAGATGTTGGAATTATTGCTACTTACTATATTAAACATAAAAGTGAAGCTTAAAGAATGCGTTAGGAAAAACAAAGAGGCTTCAAAGAGGCATAACTAAACAATTTTGATACAAATCTTAATGAGTGCCCCAGAAACAAATAATCCTGGGGACAGGGAGAGAAGCAACGTATACTGGGCTTGTCGGGTCTGGGGGAGGGAGAGCGTCAGGATAAACAGCTAATGTATTTAGGGTTTAATACCTCAGTGGTGGGCTGATAGGTGCAGCAAACTACCATGGCACACATTTACTTATGTAATTAACTTCCAAGTCCTGCACATGTATCCCGAAACTTACAATAAAAGAAAAAAAGGAAAAAAGAAAAATTTTAAAATGATGAACAGCTGATTAAGAGAGATTAAGAGAAAATAATGCTTTGGAAGAAAACTACAAAGAAATAATGAGAAATACAGCTAAAAGTCAAAGGGCTGCAAATTTTGAGCTCAGATTATGTGTGAAAAAACATAATGGGATGCGATTCATGTTAAATCAGAGTGGTGGATGATATTTAAAAAATGGGGAGCAAATAATTTATATATATATAGTGGTTAGAAAATTTCCAGACTTTTGATGGCATGGATCCTAATATATGGGCAACCCAGCAAATTCCAATGGATAAATTTATCCCAACATATTATTTCCAGACTTGGCTTAACTTTTTGTTTTTAGAAAGTGAACCAAAAAAAGAAAAAATCTCAAAAATATTCATAGAAAAAAAGGCAGATAGCCTACAAAAAAAAAATGGAATTACAAAGATGACTGCGTTATCAATCACAGTGAAGAAAGCAAAGGGCAATGGAGAATATATATATGTAACATATATATATTACATATCTATATAATATATACATATTATATATATATATTTTTTTTTTGAGATGGAGTCTTGCACTGTCACCTGGGCTGGAGTGCAATGGCTCAGTCTGGGCTCACTGCAACCTCCGCCTCCCAGGTTCAAAGGATTCTTCTGCCTCAGCCTTCCTAGTAGCTAGGATTATAGGCGCCACCACCCCCAGCTAAATATTACTGAAAGTAGCTTTAAAGAATCAGAAACAACCAAACAGTTTACAGGCACAAGATATTTCTGAAAAACTTCTATTAAATGACCACAAAATACTTAATTTTAAGAAAGTATATATCAAGCAACGTGAAAATTATCCTAAATGGAAACTATGAGATACAAGAGGAAAGAGAAAATATTTTAATAATTACATGAGTACATTAGGAATACATTTAATTGTGTATGTGTGTCTGTATATGTGTGTGTTCATGTTCACACATAAATGGATAGATAACAGATGCACAGATAAAGAGAGAGAAATACAGAGATACACAGATGCAGAGACAGAAAATAGTCTATTTCTGTGAGATTGCAAGAGAGATTAAAACGTTTGAACATCAGTACAGTGTAAGTAAAGAAGAACAAGGTAGAAGTCATGGTTGTAGTATATGTAATATATAATTCTAATATGTAATGTGTATATAATATATAATTAGAGAGATGGTATCTTTGTAAGTATAACAGTATTTGAAAGAAAACCACAGGCCAAGTTTTCTCATGGACATAGATTATACAGTCATTAAAACTATCACTCACAATCAGACAATATATTATATTGTCTTTCTATCTGAAAATAAATCAATATGTTCTATATTTATTGTGTTGAAATAAAAAAGAAGGCAGCTCTATAATTACAAATAATTGCAGTTATAATATACAGTAAGATAAAGTTAATTTTCATTTTAAACTATTCTTGGCCATTAGAAAGAAAGAAAACGACTTAAATCTAATAAAATTAAAAATAACAGCAAACATGTTAGAAGCAAGCCCTTTAGCATTTTAAACATAGTTCTGAGTGTATATTCAGTGCATTTATATGAGACAAAGACTTAAATGCTGTATAATGGAAAGCTGGAAACTTTATTAATTTGTCTATAATAGGATTGTGAAGAAACTCAAAATAATTTAGTAGGAAAGTTTTGCAAACATTCTTGATTAAAATTCAAAAAAACAAATTTAATTATTGTTTGCATTTCTCTTCTATCTTAAACAAGTAGATAAAACACTCTTAGATTTATTTGCAAAAGCTAATAATTAGTTATTAATATTAAGCATAGTTTTAAGTACATATAAGAAAAAATGTGCAAGTTCTGATTGGGGATATTACAAAATTATATAAATAATGTTATAATAATAATGATATTAGCCTCATGAACAATAAGACAAAATTATGCAGATATCAATATTAAGTGATAGAGTAAATAAAAAATAAATTTTATCATGAAATTTGAAAAAATGTAAATAATAAATAACAATGGCCAATAAATTCCTGAGATGAAAACAGGAAGGGAGAAGAGATTTCCTAACAAATCTGAAGAATCTCTTTGAAGCCATATTAAGTAAGAGAGAGAGATGGTAAAACTGAAAGAGAATAAAGCACTCACAAAGATGATTATCAATATATGGTAATTTGATTTATGATAAAAAATAAAATTTCTTTTTTTTTTTTGAGACAGAGTTTTCTTCTGTTACCCAGGCTGGAGTGCAGTAGCGCGATCTCAGCTTGCTGCAACCTCCACCTCCTGGGTTCAAGCCATTCTCCTGCCTCAGCCTCCCAAGTAGCTGGGATTATAGGCATGGGCCACCACACCTGGCAAAATATTAAATTTCTAACTGTATTTTTTATAAATAGATATATACGTGAATAATTTTAACAAATATAAATGAGAGTTATTTTGAAAAGCTTATTTCCGTGACATTTTTATATTTTCTTTTATTCTGCAATGATTAAGTTTTATAGAGGAAATTATCCTATGTTTTTCAGAATGTAATATTAATAATATTTTAAGCCATTATCCATTATAAAATGCATGTATTATCAGGAAACCTTGTGTTTAGTACCAACATATTGTTTGTTTTAGTCTTCTTGTAAAATTATATACCCATATTTAGTATAATTATATTGTGAGTGAGAAATTACAAAGTTTCAGTTGCATTTTCTTTTTTTTTTTTTTTGAGACGGAGTTTCGCTCTTGTTTCCCAGGCTGGAGCGCAATGGCGCGATCTCGGCTCACCGCAATCTCCGCCTCCTGGATTCAGGCAATTCTCCTGCCTCAGCCTCCTGAGTAGCTGGGATTACAGGCACGCGCCACCGTGCCCAGCTAATTTTTTGTATTAGTAGAGACGGGGTTTCACCATGTTGACCAGGATGGTCTCAATCTCTTGACCTCGTGATCCACCCGCCTCGGCCTCCCAAAGTGCTGGGATTACAGGCTTGAGCCACCGCGCCCGGCCTCAGTTGCATTTTCATAGGCAATATTTTTCACTAAATTACTTGAATTCCAGATAATAAACATACACCTTTCCAGGACATACCAGAATATATATATTCTAAGAGCTTAACGAATTTTTTTTAAGTAGAACTGATCCAGTAAGTAGGACAATGATATGTACACAGTGTGGTAAGACAGGGAGGAGATATTTTAGGTGCTAGATGTGCACACCATATATTATTAAGACTTTATATTTTTCAGAGCATTTTAGATTCACAGCCAAATTGAGTGAAAAGTACAGAGACTTACTTTAGAGAAATTTAGTAGCAAGGACAGAGTTTTCCCATGTGTCTTCTGCTTCCCCTGGCCTTCCCAGGTCTCAACATCCCCCACCAGAGTGCTGTCCTCCTTATAACTAGTGAGCCTACACTGATGCATTATTACCACTCAAAGCCAATAGTTTACATTAAGGTTTATTCTTGGTGTACATTCCATGGGTTTTGACAAATGTATAACGACATGCATCTACATTTTAGTACCATACAGTGTAGTGTTTTTGTCCTAAAACTCCTCTGTACCTCACCTGTTTATTCCACCCTTTCCCCTAGCCCTGGCAGTCACTGCTCTTTTTACTGTCTCCATAGTTTTTCTTTTTCCAGAATGTCAAATGATTGAAATCATGCATTGTGTGGTCTTTTCAGATTGACTTCTTTCACTAAATAATATACGGTTAAGGTTCTTTCATGTCTTTTCATATCTTGATAGCTCATTTGGTTTTAGTCCTAAATAATATGTCATTGTCCAGAAGGATATACCAGTTTTTCCATTCATCTACTGGAGGACATGTTGAATGCTTCCACGTTTTGGGATCCATGAATAAAGTTGCTATAAACATTCATGTGCAGATTTTTGTGTGGACATAAGCTTTCAACTTCTTTGGGTAAATATCAAGGGGTGCAATTGCTGGGTGGTACAGTCATGATTAGTTTTTCAAGGAACTGCCAAACTGTCTTCCAATGTGGCTGTAACATTGTGCATCCCAATTTGCTGTGTCATTTTTTAGTATTTGTTTTATAGTTGAATCTAGATTGTTAAATAAGTTTCAACATCAATGCCCTTCTCTAATAGGCTCTCTATATTAATATAAATACTTTTATTATGAGTTAAAAAGTACAAAAAAGAAATTTATTTTACTGAACTAACTAGACAACAAGAGCATTCAGAATATGTTCTGAAAAACAAATACCCTTATCTCCATGAAAAGGGAAAAAAAGATAATTTACACAAAATGTTTGTCATTGTGGCTGAAACATTTTATTTTCCCTAAAATATCTAAGTAATTACTTAAATTTTCTATGTTATCGATTCGTCAGTGGACAGCTGGTCTCAAGCTATAAAAATAACTTTAATTGGATGTACAAATAGTTCTTTTAACTACCCAATGAGATTAAAATTCACATTTTTGTTGTCTGGAAGTAGTAAAATTATTTCTAACAATCTATTTAAAAATCAGCTGAATTTATATTGTGGAAATGGAAAAGTTGAATAAAAAATATAAAGAGTATAACTACCAAAATGTAATTAAGGTGAATCATTTATGTGCAGATTTATACTCCTTTGTGTTGAGTAGTTCTTAAAATGTTTAAGATTGTGGGTGAAAAACACCTGCAATTATGATCAGGCAGAACCATTTAGTTGATAAAATGAGAGTGCTGAAAAAGGAGCAACCATATGATTTAGATGTAAGAATTCACAAATATCTAGAGCATGTTCATATTGCCACAGAGTTTTTTTTTATAAAAGACATGTACTATGACAATATTTAAAGCCCTCAAAGAATAAATTATCTCAGCTGTATAAAAAATTATAAATTAGGCTGCGTGTGGTCGCTCACTCCTGTAATCCCAGCACCTCTGGAGACCAAGGCAGGCAGATCACCTGAGGTCGGGAGTTCGAGACCATCCTGACCAACATGGTGAAACTCCCTCTGTACTAAAAATACAAAAATTATCAGGGCATAGTAGCACACACCAGTAATCTCAGCTACTCCAGAGGCTGAGGTAGGAGAATCGCTGGAACTTGGGCAGCAGAGGTTGCAGTGAGCTGAGATCACACCACTGCACTACAGCCTGGGTGACAAGAGGGAGACTCCATCTTAAAAAAAAAAATATATATATATATATACACACACACACACACACACATATACATATATATATTTATACATATATGTAAATTAATTTTGTAAAAAGGTAATCTGAAAATTTATAAACAAATTGAACTCGAAAGGATGGTACCATTCAATATAATCAAAAGCAAAAATGGATATGACATAAAGTAAAAAGTTATTTTATTTGAGATGCATAAATATTTTTCAAAAAGCATGCTAAACTATGTTAAAACAGAAAAAGAAGCAAATAAAAAATACCACAAAATTTGGAGTTGTTTTTTATCTAATATAAGTGGAGAGAAAGCACAGTGCACAAGCCAATTAAATGCAATTTAATTAAATGTGTACTAACTGAGTATTTTTATGTGCCAGAAACTGAAAAACTTTGGCTTTCTCCAAAAGGTGTTCATAACTTTGTTCAAAGATGTTTAAAAAAATGAAGAATAACAATCCAATAATTCCTGCAATTAAGTTGGATTAGTGAGAAAAAGCATAACACGTATCACTTGGATCTAGATAGTAGAGTTAAAGTTCATTAACATGACAGTATTTACAAATTTTGACTTGTAGGAAAGACTATAGCACCTCAAAAATGAACACATATGCTATTCCTGGGTCTGTGAGGGTCATAAGGTGACATGCATCCAAGATTACACAGAAATCTGAGATCTGATCTGAAAATCCCTGGAATATGATGCTGAGGAACAAGGACTTTATACTGGAGGCAGTTTGGAATAATTAAATAATACCAGGTGAAACAAGTGACGTACAAACTTTTGTGAATTTTTTGGTACTTGAATATTGAGATGAATATATTAAAAGAGATAATAAACAGATAACAGGGAAAAATATAGGAAATAAAAGAAAATAAATCCAAATGGTAGAAAGTTAGATGGCTAAGGCTTTATCTGTTTTGTTAGCCTACTTGGCGTGTGATTCCTTTAGTGTGCTGTTCAATCTGGTTAGTTGGTGTTTTCTTGAATATTTTTGAATCCATGTTCATCAGGAATACTGGCCTGTAGTTTTCTGTTTTGTAGTGTCAGTCTTTGGTATCAGAGTAATGCTGGCCTTATAAAGTGAGTTTGGAAGTATTCCCTCCTTTTCGGTTTTCTGGAAGAGGTTGAAATAATTGGTGTTAATTCTTCTTTGAATGTTTGGTGAAATTCACCAGGAAAGGCATCTGACCCTGGGCTTACCTCCTTTAGGAAGTTTTGATTGCTGATCTCTATGCTAATTATAAGTTTGCTTAGACTTTCTATTTCTTCATGAGTCAGTTCCGGCAGGTTGTACGTTTGCAGGAATATATTTATTTTTTTCTAGGTTATCCAGCTTGTCAACATATAATTGTTCATAATAGTCTCTTATGATCTCTTAATTTCTGTGGCATAAATTACAATGTCTGTTCTTTCATTTCTGATTTTATTTATTTGAGCCTTCTTTTCTGTCTTATTAAGTCTAAATATTTGCCAACTTTGCTTATCTTTTTTAAAACATAATTTTTACTAGTGTTTTTCTACTGCATGTATTTTCCCTTGTTTGACTAACTTTGAACTTGTTTTTTTTTTTTTTCTTCTTTTTCTAGTTCCTTTATGTATAGTATTAGATTTTCTTTTCAGTTGAGATTTTTTTCTTTTATAATTTGGGTAATTTATATTTATACATTTCCCTCAATACTGCTTTTGGTGCATCCATCAATTTTGGTATGTTGTATTTTGGGTTCAGCTTGTCTGAAGATATTTTCTGTATTTTTCATGCAATTATAAATATAATGAAAATATTTATCACAGATGACAGAAAGGGCTTTCTCAATAATTTTTATTGAATCAAATTATTATACAATATTAAATTGCAATAGACTGTAATTTGATCCAGGTAGAATGTATAGCAGGTTTGTTTCTGCTAAAAAGAGTATTTTAATCAAAAAGTTAACAGACTTTAATTTTGTTTTGTTTCATTGTGTTTTGACACAGTCTTGCTTTGTCACCCAGGCTGGAGTACAGTAGCATAATCATGGCTCACTGCAGCCTTGACCTACAGACTCAAGCAACCTTCCTGCCTCAACCTCCCAAGTAGCTGGGACGACAGGTGTGTGTTACCATGCCTTGCTGAGTTTTGTATTTTTTGTAGAGATGAGGTTTCTCCATGTTGTCCAGACTGGTTTTGAACTCCTAGACTCAAGCAATCTGCCTGCCTCGGCCTCCTAAAGTTCTGGGATTACAGGTATAAGCCACCACACCCAGCCAACAGACCTTGTTAAAATGTAGATTATATAGGTGAACAGAACATTTTCGTAATAACTTTTTAAAAAATTTCTTCTGTACAAAAGTTTGATATGTCAAATAACAAAATGGAGGTAGAATTTTACTTGGTAAGTTAATAAAACTCTTGAATACTTGCTTGGGTCCAAGTACTCTCCAGGTATTAAAGATGAAACAGTAATTAGAGTTTTTATAACTAAATCTCATAAAGGAAAAGGAAACAGAAAATTTCCTTAAGATTATTTCATTTGTTGATAAGAACCATAAGGAGAACATAGTTGAATAATATAGAATCAAAGGTGGTAAACTGAGTTAGCCAAGGTGGACAGGGCAGCTCTCTAAGACCTAAATCAATGACAAGTATAGTAAGGCTAAATTTGGGAGGAAACCAATCTAGGTAAAAAGAAAAATCTAAAATTATGTGAAGCAAAGTTTATGTGTTCATAGTTTAGGAAACGAAAGTAAGCCAATGAGGCTGGAAAGATCTGAATGAGTGAAGGCAGTCTTTGGAGGAACGTGGTACACAGAAGTAGGGCCAGATCCTAGAGGCCTTATTTATTTCTTCCTCATTTTTTTAATCTCATTAATATTTATCCATTCATAAATTCCTTTTTTTTTTTTTTTGAGATGGAGTCTCATTCTGCCACCCATGCTGAAGTGCAGAGTGCAGTGACACAAGCTTCACTCAGCCACCTCTGCCTCTCAGGTTCCAGCAATTCTCCTGCCTCAGCCTCCCAAGGAGCTAGGACTACAGGTCCCCACCACCATGCCCAGCTAATTTCTATATTCTTAGTAGAAACAGGTTTTTGCCACGTTGGCCAGTCTGGTCTCAAACTCCTGACCTCAAGTGATCCACCCTCCTTGGCCCCACAAAGTGCTAGGACTACAGGCTTGAGCCACTGTGTCCAGCCCATTCATATATGACTTTAAAACCACCTACTTTGAATAATATGTCTTTTGTTTATACTTTACCATTGATCATTCACAAGGCAAGGAGCCTTAGCAGTGATTCTAAATGTGCCGTTATTATGTTTTATTTACAGTATTATTACCTTAATTTGATTATATGCAATAAATTCTTTGACGTTTTGAATAAGTTTTTTTTTTTTTTTAAGCGTTTTTCCTATAGGGCATAATCTTAAAGAAGTGGATCAACATTTTTATTAGCTTCTGCTTCACTCTGTTCATGCGGAGCACACAGGAGCATCCGAGGGATGTGGACCTCCCTCTGACAAGAATGGCCTGGTTGCTGCCCCTTGCTAGATTTAATGCAGAGTCCACGCATAAAATACGGAGAGAGTTTCCTATGTATTTTTATTCTAAAGGGAAAGGCAAAAGCTGAGTCAGTCTACAAATAAAAGGAGAATCCCAGCTTGAAAGGGCCAGATCAGCTTACTTATGTGCCAATGAGAAATCGCCTAGTTTGCTGCTATGGCTGCCCAGGGCTGTATTTACAATAAAACAGCAAAAAGATGTGGCTTTTTAAAACTACAGTTTGATTATAGGATACTAACAGTGTTGTGACCAAAAACCGAATTACCTGGCATTAGCTCTCGCTCCTTAAAAGAACAAAGGACTCAGCAGAAACCCTACAAGCCAGAAAAGAGTGGGGGCCAATATTCAACATCCTTAAAGAAAATAACTTTCAACCCAGAATTTCATATCCAGCCAAACTGAGCTTCAAAAGCGAAGGAAAAATAAAATCTTTTGCAAACAAGCAAGTACTTAGAGATTTCACCACCACCAGGCCTGCTTTGCAGAAGCTTCTGAAAGAAGCACTACAGTATCAGCCTTTCCAAAAATATATCCAGCTAGCATCAAATGGCAGTATTAAACTCGTATATATTATTAACTGGATAAAAAGCCAAAACCCATCGGTACGCTGTATCCAGACCCATCTCACATGCAACGATCAACAAGAAGAGCTAACGATCCTATATATACATGTACCCAATACAGGAGCACCCAGATATATAAGACAAGTTCTTTTTTTTTATTATTGCTTTTTTTAATTGCATTTTAAGTTTTGGGGTACATGTGAAAAACATGCAAGGTTGTTGCATAGGTGCATACGTGGCAGTACAAGAACACAAAATCAAACACCACAAGACAAGTTCTTAATGACTTATAAAGAGACTTAGCCTCCCACACAATAATGGTGGGAGACTGTAACACCACATTGTCAATATTAGACTGATCAACGAGATAGAAAATTAACAAGGATATCCAGGGCTTGAACTCAGACCCGGAACAAGTAAACTTAATAAACATTTATAGAACTCTCCACTTCAAATACACAAAACATACATTCTTATCAGTACCACATCACACCTATTAAAAAAAAAAAGAACAAAAGAAGCAATTGAAAAGCACCAAGTAAGCAGCTGAATATATATTTATGTACTGGTAATTTTTGTTTGTTTTAGGAAAATCACTTCAATATACAGCTAATTACCTTTCTATTGTTATTTGAAATATGACACTGATTAGAGTAGTTCTTAAAAGTGATGTGCGTAAGTATACTTTTTTTCTAAACAAAAACAGATTTCTGGAATTAATCCAAACCTATTCAACCTTTAGGAATGGGCTCTCACCAATATTGGCATGTTTCATGATTGCACCTAGTGTGCAAAAATGTCTTCAATCCACTTGTTTTACACCCTTCTAGATAAGAAGGCTACATGATGTACTAAGATATCATCACTTAAATGGCAAAATTGTAATGAAGCAATACTTAAGAAGCCCAGGAAAAATACACGGATTTTACTCATAATTCCTTTGGTGTATCTTGTTTCAGACACATGTGCACTGTTAAAATGTAAACAAGTAAATATATTACCTATTTCTTCAGCAAATAAATGGTTCAAATGCATTGATTTGTAGCTTTTCATTAATGTCATTTGAAAAACTACATTATGAAGCAGGTCTTCCTAGATAATCATAACCAAAAAGGAACTTCTTTATTTAATCATCAATTTATGCCACTGTACTTCAAATTATTTCACTGCAATTTTTTGGAAGTGTTATTTTTCTCTACCACTTGAATATACTATTAGAAGAAATATGACGGGGTAGTTTTAAAATGTGGTACAGCGGTGTTCCTATATATAAATGTCTGCTCTGCCGCACTTCAGCTATGTGGTGTGAGGCACATCTCTTGATCTTCACAAAGGAAATTATGTTTTTCCATTGTAATATTGTGGTAATAAAATGCACTATTTTGTAGAGAATAATGAAGCTCATTTTTTGGTGATTAGATAGATTTGCAAATAGCAAAGTCTCAGTAAGTAAAACCCTCTAAAATATTAATGATAATCTACAGTTATTAATTGATTAGAAAATGTAATCATGTTTTTCAATGAGGAACCTGAGCGTATAATACTGAGTGTGACAGGAAAACATGAAGAAGTATAGTATTATTATGTAATTAAAATATCTATCTGTTATGGGGAAAGTCCAGAGCTTTTCAGTAAGCAGAAAACAGAATGGAATTCAGGAACATAACATAAAAAGGACTGAAATTTCAGAATATTAGGTGAAATAAGTTGCAACAATATATTTTTATTTTATAGGTGGATTTTCTAAAATATTTATATTCCACAAAGTTCAGAAAAGAAATAAAATAAGACTGTGCAAATATTGTCCTGTTTTCTGTCTACACTGTTTTGTCTTTTTCCAACACAGAATGCGAATGAACCCCTGCAATGTGACTATTTTCACCTGGCTACTTTTGCTTAGTATATTACATTTGATATTTATCTACTATAAAACAGTATCTTGTTAGTTTTATTAAACAGTAGTATTTCATTGTAAGGATGGATCAGTTAGTTTACCTACAATATGAAGAACATTTGGCTGGGCGTGGTGGCTCACACCTGTAATCCCAGCACTTTGGGAGGCCGAGGTGGGCAGATCGCCTGAGGTTGGGAGTTCCAGATCAGCCTAACCAACATGGAGAAACCCCATCTCTACTAAAAATACAAAAAAAAATTAGCCAGGCGTGGTGGTGCATGCCTGTAATCCAAGCTACTGGGGAGGCTGAGGCAGAAGAATCGCTTAAACTCAGGAGGCGGAGGTTGTGGTGAGCCGAGATCGTGCCATTGCACTCCAGTCTGGGCAACAAGAGCAAAACTCTGTCTCAAAAAAAAAAAAGCCAAAACATTTGAGTTGTTTCCAGTGTGAGGAGATAGTGCACTGAGATGCAAAATACCTAAAAGTACACTGTTTATTTAACCTCTCTTGGATAAATCTCACTCCCAGAGTGAGACTGCTGAGTCACATAATAAGTATGTATTTAAATCTTTAAGAAACAGCGAAACTGTTTTACAAATTGTACCATTTTGCATTCCCTGTGCCATATTTTAAGAGTTCATTTACTCCACATATTCATCAGCATTTTTATTATTTGACTTTTAATTTTAACCATTCAAGTAAATGTGGAGTGGTGTCTGATGGTTTTAATTTGCATTCATCTAACGACTAATGATATTAATGATCTTTATATGCTTAATGGTCCTTTGTATGACATTTTGTAAAACATCTACTTTTTGCTAATTTTAATTGAACTAAGATTTAATTGAACTAAATTTAATTGGACTAAGTTCTAAGAATATTTTCTATATTCTTGTTACAAGTTTCAGATATATAATATCCAAATATTTCTCACAGTATAACATTTGTGTTGGGGGAAGCAGCAAAGGATAGAGGATTTGCAGAGTGCCTACATAAATTGGTTATGAGTAACATATAAACTGGGAACAACAAACCGCGGCAAACTGTGGTAGGCCTCTGGGGAGGCAAACTTCTCCATGCCTCATGTTCCAGTGCAGGGTGACCTAGACTCTGTTACCATAAACATTGTGCTCAAGGATGTCAAACCCCTTCATAGCACTATGATGTAGCCAGACTTGTAGGCTCCTTGTAAGGCCCGTGTTCCACCAGCTGCACATAGATAATAGGCTAAAGATAACCACATGTTCTTATTTTTGTGAAACTCCCAAACCACCTCTGTTATCAGTCTTTAGAATGACACACCAGTTCCAGCTCACTGATTCAGTCCCGGCTCACTGATTCACCCCACCATCACGTCACTCTCTCTCCACTATCACTCCACCCCTACCCTATAGATCAAAGTGATTGTAACTAAGAAATACTGTGGTGAACCTAAGCTCAGGGCCTTCGCTGCCTCCAGAGTAATAAGTGTGGCCCGCTGGTCCCACTCTTTGCACTCTTAATCTGTCTTTTTCTCATTCCTTTGTCACCACTGAACTCGGGGTACCCATGGGTAATGTGGGGGCTGGTTTCCTACACATTTGTATTTTCCTCCCCACGTTATCAAATATTTTTGCTGCATTTTATTTGGATGAGCATTTCCTGCCCCTTTCCAAAAATGTAAAAGTATTGTACTAATATTGGCATAATATCCTAGGTCCGGAGATGTTTCTGGGATTTCCAAATGATAAAAGATATTTTTAAGAATCTTTTTAACATTCTCAACCACAATTTATCTTAATTTGTGCACAGTTTCTTTCCTTTCCCACTCCTTTTTCCAAGTGTTTTAAATTCTTTTTTCAAGGAAGGGATTTTGGACAGTAATTTATGCTTTTATTTCCGCAGAGTCTGAGAGGTTTCTCCAAGTCTGGAAAACTAAGGGAGATTTTTCAGCATCCTGCTGGTCCCATGACATTATGTTCTGCTTGCCTAGAGGTCTTAGTTCCAGAGGGGAAAATGGCTGCCACCAGGAGACACAACGATTCCATTAAACTGAAAGTTAAGATCGCCACCTGGCCACTTTGGGCTCCTTCTACCTCTAAGCCAACAGGCTAAGAAGGGAGTTACAGTGCTGGCTGGGGTGACTGACACAGACTATCAAGATGAAATCAGTCTACCACTCCATAACGGATTAAGGGCAGAATACAGGAGATACCTTAGGGCATCTCTTAGTATCACCATGCCCTGTGATTAAGGCCAGTGGGAAACTATAACAACCCAATCCATGTAGGACTACAAATGGCCCAGATCCTTCAGAAATGAAGGTTTGGGTAACCCAGTCAGGTAAAATGCCATTGAGGTGCTTGCTGAAGGCAAAGGCAATACAGAATGGGTAGTAGAAGAATATAGTTATAAATCAACTACTACCATGTGACTGGTTGCAGAAACAAGGATTGTAATTGCCATGAGTATTTCCTCCTTATTTTGTTAAGAACATGTTTGTGCATGTAGACACTTGTATGAAAAAAAAAAAAACTTTATTTCCTTTCTTTTTTCTCTATAATGTGCCATAAGATTTATTGACTTCATATAAGCATTTAAGTGCTGTTACCTTTATGTAATAGCATTTAGATTAAGAATTAGTGTGTTTCTGGTTGTACAAAGGATACCTGTATCATGTTAGTTGTAATGATACCTGTATCATTAACCATCATGTTGTGATGGTTAATATTGAGTGTCAATTTGATTGGATTGAAGGATACAAAGTATTGTTCCTGAGTGTATCTGTGAGGGTGTTGACAAAGGAGATTAACACTTGAGTCAGTGGACTGGGAGAGGCAGACCCACCCTCAATGTATGTGGGCACCATCTAATTAACTGCCAGAGCCACTAGAATAAAGCAGACTTGCCGAATCTTCTGGCCTTTATCTTTCTCCTGTGCTGGATGCTTCTGTCCTGGAACATCAGACTCCAAGTTTTTCAGCTTTTGGACTCTTAGACTTACACCAGTAGTTTGCCAGGGGTTCTTGGGCCTTTAGCCACAGACTGAAGGTTGCACAGTCTGCTTCCCTACTTTTGAGGTTCTGGAACTCAAACTAATCCACCACTGGCTTTCTTGCTTCTAAACTTGCAGATGGTCTAACCTGGGACTTTACCCGGGATATACCCAGGTTGGGACTTTTCCCAGGATAGACCAGCTGCAAGTTGAGGAGCAAGGAAGTGAGTGAGAAGAATGTCCATAAATTCTCCTTAATAAACTCTCTTTCATGTATACATGTATCCCATTGGTTCTGTCCCTCTAGAAAATCCTGACTAATACAACTGCCTTTCCCTATTTTCTTCTTGGAGTATGTTTCCCATAAGGTGGAAAAGAGCCTCTGATTGTGTACAAACTGCTGTTACATTTGCAGATTCTAGAGGTATAGAACCTATAGAAGTTTCACACTGTCTCACACTTAATCCTTAGCAATTTGTATAAAAATAGCTACATAATTAAAAATAAATCTTAAAAACATATGTAAACTTTGTTAATAGGAATTAAGGACCTAAAGAAAAAGGTATACTATGTTCGTTGATTGGAAAACTTAATATCATTTATTCTAATATAATCTCAGCACTTCTATTCATAGCATTTGATGAGATATTTCTAAAATGTAGTTAGAAGGCAAAATGCCTAAAAGAGTAGAATCATGTTTTAAATTGATGAGCAAGGTTGGTGACGGTACATTATACAATTTCAAAATTATTATAAAGTGATGTTAACCAAGACAATAAGACAGAATAGGCAGACTAGAAATAGGCCCAAACATATATTGTTCTCTGATTTTCAACAAAAGTGCCATTCATTACAATTGGAAATTGACTATCATTTCAAAATATGGTGGAGAAAAAAAATGATATTCATATGGGAAAAAAAAACCTATGTTTACAATATAGGGAAAACTTCAATTGGAGAAGAAACATAGATCTAAATATAAAAACTAAAACTGTTAGACTTGCAGAGGAAAATGTAGTAGAATGTATTAAAAACATTAAAATGGCCCAGTATTTTAAATTAAGACAGAGAAATCACAGACTATTTTTTAAATAGGTAAAATTTTATCAAAATCTGAACTGTGCTCCTCTAAGAAACTTAGAATATCTACCAAGAACTTATAAAAAATTCTACAAATCAGCAAAAAAGAGATCAATAGTCTAATTTGAAAAAAGGTAGACAGTTGAACAGGCATGTCAGCAATTAAGCTGTGCATTTGCAAGTTTGTCTTAGTCCATTTGTATTGCCTTAACAAATTAACTAAGAATGGCTAATTTATAATGAACAGATTTTTTTTTTTCATGCAGTTCTGAAAACTGGGAAGTCCAAGGTCGAGGCACCAGCAAGTTTGTTTTCTGCTGTGGGTTTCTCTCTGCTTCTAAGATGATGCCTAGTTGCCACATCCTCTGGAGGGGCGAAGTGCTGTGGGCTCACATAGTGGAAATTGGAAGCCCATGTGATCTGAATGCTTCAGGAGGCCTGGTGTATAAGGATCTTAATCCCATTTGTAAGAGAGGAGCCCTCATGGCCTAATCACTTCTTAAAGGCCATACCTCATAATACCATCACCTTAGCCACTGAGTTTCCGCATCTGAAATTTGAAGGATATACATTCAGATCATAGCACAGTTGTACATGAGGGACATATAAGTATCCCTACTTATTAGGAACATATAAATTACAGCTGGGAAGAGTTCACTGTGCATGTGCCAAAATGTTTAAAATTTCTAGGGCTGGATAAAATGAGAAGCAATTGGAACTCTCAGACATTAGTTGTAGAATGGTATAACATCTTTAGAAAACTGTTTAGCAGCTGGAAATAATGTTACAAATTTGCATCTCCTAAGTTTCACCCCTTTCACTCCTGAGTACTAAGTACTATTAACATGAGAAATTATTTTTGAAATGCTTTATACAAATATTCACAGCCTTCATATTAATAATGGCTAAAATTCTGAAAAATCATAGATATGTAGAAAAATATTTTATATATTTGTAAAATTAATGTAAGATATTTTATTGTTATACTTTAGAAAAGTACAGATGAATGCATAGTTGTGCTATGAAACTGTTGCAAAAGAGTGAATTTGATAAAAAAAACATGAGCAATAATGATGCAAATATAGCCCTGGGCAAGATTGATGATGTGAAAAAATATTAATTGTAGATTGTGAAAAATGTATCTGACTGGTTAGGCAAAGGTAATACCATTGTGGTTTAGCTGAACCAGAGAGAATTCTGTATTTACTAGAAAAATGCAAAGGATATGAAAAAAAATTTAGAATTGACCAGTTTAGCAAAACTAATTTGATCCAGTTATATCCAAAGCTAGTATAAACAATATGCAGAGAGTGAGAATAAATAAATTTGTCTTGTGTGTTGCAAGAGTACGGAGTTGCCTTACATATGAACAAAACTCTGGAATGTGTCTTGAGATTTTATAAATAATAAGCAATCAGAGGTACTCATTTTAAATGATGCCTACATCTTTTTATTTAATTAAATACCTATCATGCTCATACCTTTTAAAAGTCTATTACATTTTAAAATACGAATCAACTTTCTTTTTCACTGATGTATAAGTGATATGAAACTATTAAAAAACACTTTAAAATCTGAAGCAATTTATATGGTAATTTATGATTTCCTAATATCTAAAGAAAATAATTGTATGAATTCTATTGCAAGTGAGCAATCTCTATTTTACAGCTAATTTAGAAAGAGACTCAATAATGTGTTCAGTCTCTGTGGAAATCGGTTAAATAAGAGATATGGCAGAGTTTTAGGAACACTATAAAGATAATTTGTCACTCATATAAGAATTGACAATGTGCCCTTACCAGAAACCCTGATAGGTCTGAAGCCTGACTTAACTGTCATTTTCCAGGTTTTTTTCTGCGTTCCATTCCTAAGTGTCTCATCTTTGTGATTTATTTTCCCCTAGCCTTCTGTCTTTTTCCTTTTATTCTTCTGCTTGTCTATCTTAATCTTACTTTTTTACCCTGCTGTGTCTCATCTAATATTTCTCATTTTTCTCCATTCATTTTGGAATTGGTGCAATGTTGTCCATATGTAAATGCTAAAATATAAAACAAAAGCAAGCTGTTTATGACTCTGATTAATATGCATAAGCACACATACAGTATTAAAACAAGAACAATAACAACAACAAAACCTACCAGAAAGATAAATATTGCTCTTGGAAGGCAACATCCTTTTCAATCCACTACCCAGGCCCAAAACAATATTATATGATGGTAATGAAAAGATGACTGTCAACAAAGAGAGGAAAAGAGAGAGAACATCTGGCATGGGGTTTTACAGTTTTCTTAATTGAAAATGACTCTGCATTATCCACCACATCCTTAATCAGCAACTACTCTTTTCCCCTTGGCATAAAAAGTACTTCAAAAGTTGATAACTGTGGAAAAAGAAGAAAATAATAAAATTGTTTATAATAAACAGAAATAAGTTACCTGCTCAAATAATTTTAGAAATTTCAAATGCTACAATTTTAAAAAATAATAATTCTGAAGCATAACATTTATTTATTGGTGACTACTCTTCAGAGTGGTAATAAACATGTTTACTTTCTCTTTTTTCCTTCATCCTTTCCCCTCCTCTTTGCTCTGATAACCATCAATATACTTTCTATCTTCATAAGATCCATTTTTTAGCCCCACATGTAAGCAAAAACATGTGGCATTTGTCTTTCTGTGCTTGGCTCATTTCACTTAACACAACAGCCTCCAGTTTCATCTTTGTTGCTGCAAATGACAGCATTTCATTACTTTTTATGCCTGGATAATATTCCATTTTATATACATGCCACATTTTATTTATCCATTCACCTGCTGATGAACACAGGTTGATTCCATCTTTTGGCTATTGTGAATATGCTGTAATAAAAATTAGAGTGCAAATATATCTTTGATATACTTATTTCCTTTCTTTTGAATATATATCCAGTAGTGGAACTGCTGAATCATATAGTAGTTTTTTTTTTTGGTTTTGAGAAACATGCATACTCTTCTCCATAGTGACTGTACTAATTTACATTCCCACCAACAGTATATGTGGTTCCCATTTTTCTACACTTTTGTTAGCGTCTGTTATTGCCTGTATTTTTGACAAAAGCCATTTTAAGTATGGTGAGATAATATTGCATTGTCGTTTTGATTTGCACTTCTTTGAGGATTAGTGAGGTTGAGCATTTCCTCATGTACCTGTTGGTTATTTGTACATCTTTTGAGAAATGTCTGTTCATATCCTTTTTCATTTTATAATTGGAGTTTTTTGTTGTTGTTGTTTGCTATTGAGTTGTTTGAATGCTCTATGTATTCTGGTTATTAATCCCTTGTCAGATGTATTGTTTGCAAATATTTTCTCCCATTCTGTGGGTTGTCTCTTACCTTTATTGACTGCTTTGCAGAAGGCTACTGCTTGACGTAATATGAACTGTCTACTTTTTCTCTGGTTGCCTGTGCTATTGAGATCTTACACAGAAAAATCTTTGCCCAGACTAATGTCCTGCATGGAGTGTGTTTCCAGTGTTTTCTTCAAGTAGTTTCATAGTTTCCTGTCTTAGATATAAGTATTTAATTCATTTTTATTTTATTGTATGGTAAGAGATAGGGTTCTAGTTTTATTCCTCTGCATTTAGTTTTCCAACTTTCTCAGCATCCTTTATTGATGTGACTTTTCTTTCCCTATAATATGGTTTTGGTTCCTTTGTTGAAGATGAGTTGGCTGTAAATGTATGAATTGATATCTGTGTTCATTATTCTATTCAATTGCTCTATGTGTCTGTTTTCATGCCAGTACCATGCTGACTTGGCCACCCCATCTTTGTAGTATATTTTGAGATCAGGTAGTGTGATACCTTTAGCTTAGATCTTTTTGCTCAGGATTGCCTTGACTATTCAGGGGCTTTTGTGGTTCCATATCAATTTTAGGATTTTTCTCTATTTCTGTGAATAATGTCATTGGTATGCTGATAGAGATTATATTGAATCTGTAAATTGCATTGGGTAGTATTGTCATTTTAGCAATATTAGTACTTCTAATCCATCGACATGGAATAACATAATTTTATTGAGTTCTTTTCAAATTTTTTCATCACTGTCATGTAGTTTTTCTTTGTATAGATTGTGTACCTATTTGAGTAAATTGATAGCTATGTGTTTTATATTCATATATATTATAAATGGGATTACTTTCTTAATTTATTTTTAGATTGTTTGCTACTGGTGTATATAAATGCTACAAATTTTTGTATCTTGATTTTGTATCTTGCAACTTTGTTGATTTGTTTATTAGTTCTAACAGTTTTTTGGTGAAGTCGTTTGGTTTTTCTAAGTATAAAATCATGTAGTTTGCTAATGAGACTAATTCGACTTCTTCATTTACAGGTAGGATGCTCTTTATTTCCTTCTCTTGCCTAATTGCTCTGGCCAAGAATTCAAGTACTATGTTGAATACAAGTAGTAAAAGTGGGCCTCCTTGCCTTGTTTCTGATCTTAGAGGAAAGGCCTTCACATTTTTCCCCATTCAGTATACTGTTACATCTGGATTGGTCATATGTAGCTTTTATTATTTTGAGGTATGTTAATTGTATGCCCATACTGATTGAGGTTTTTATCATAAGGTGATGTTGAATTTTATTAAATGCCTTTTATGTGTCTATTGAGATGGTCATATGTTTTTTGTTCTTTTTTCTATTAATATGATACATCACATTTATTGATTGGTGTATGTTGAACTGTTTGCATCCTTGAGATGAACCCCACTTGATCATGATGAATCACTTTTGTGTGTGTATTGCTGAATTTGGTTTGCTGCTATTTTGTTAATTTTTGGATCTGAGTTCATCAGTGATATTGGTCTGAAGTTTTCCTTTCCTGTTGTTACCTTGTCTGGTTTTGATATCAAGGTAATACTGGCCTCATAGAATGAGTCCGGAAGTATTCCCTTATTCCCTTCTTTTCAATGTTTTTGAAGAAATTAAGTAGAAATTGTATTAGTTCATTAAATGTTAGATAGAATGTAGCAGTGAAGCCATGATGTCATGGGCTGTTATTTGCTGGGAGATATTTTACTATGGCTTCAGTTTCCTGAATCATTGTTGGTTTATTGAGGTCTTCTATTTCTTCATTGTTCAGTATTGGGAGGTTTCATGTGTCTGGAAAGGTATCCATTTCTTTTAGATTTTTTAATATATTGGCATATAGTTGTTCATAATAGTCTCTGATAATTCTTTATATTTCTCCTGTTTCAATTGTTATTCACTCATTTCTGATTTTATTTATTTGGGTCTTCTCTGGTTTTTTCCTAGTCAGTCTAGCTATAAGCTTGTTAATGTTGTTTTTTTTTTAAAAAAAAAAAAACTTGTTTTGTTGATTTTCTGTGTGTGGGGGGGGTTTTTTTTTTTTTTTAATTCTCAGTTTTATTTATTTCTGCTTTGATTTTTATTTTCTTCAACTGATTTTGGGATTCATCTTTCCTTGCATTTCTAGTCCCTTGAGGTACCAATTAGGATTTTATCTGAAGCTTTTTCATTTTTTTTTTTTTGCTTTAGTTGATTGATATAAACTTCCCATCTAATATTGCTTTTGCTGTATCCTATAAATTGCAGTATGTTGTATTTCCCTTTTCATTTGTTTCAAGACATTTTTACATTTTTTTCTTAATTTCTTCACTGATCTATTGGTCATTTAGGAGCATGTTGCTTAATTTCCTTGTATTTGTGACACTTCCAAGGATCCTCCTGTTATCAATTTCTAGTTTTATTCCACTGTAGTCAGAAAAGATATTTGATGTAATTTCTACCTTTCAAAATTTGTTAGAACTTGTTTGTTTGGCCTAAGATTTAGTCTATTCTTGAGAATATTCCATATGCCCAGGAAAAGAATGTGTATTATACAGCAGTTATGTGAAATGCTCTTTGAACACTAATTGAGCCTATTAGTTTTAGTGTGCAGTTTAACACTCATGTTTCTTTGTTGGTTTTCTCTAGATGAGTTGGTTTTCAGTTCCATTGAATACTTTTTCTCACCTGTTTACTTTCAATCTATGTGTTTCTTTATAGTTCTAGTGAGTTTCTTGCTTTTTATCTGTTAAACTACTCTAGGCCTTTTAGTTAGAGAATAGTGTTCATTTACATTGTGTTTTTATTGATAAATAAGAACTTCTACTGCCACATTATTGCTTTCTTTCTGGTTGTTTTATAATTCCTCTCTTCTTTTCTTCCCTTACTACCATCTTCCTTTGTGGTTAAGTGATTTTCTCTACCAGTATATTTTAATTTGCTGCTTGTTATTTTTACTGAATCTGCTATATGGTTTTGCATTGTGGTTACTGTAAGGCTTACAAAAAACTTTTTATAGATCTAATGGCATTTTAAAGAGATGACAACTTATCTTAGATCATGAAAAAATAGAAGCAAAATATAAACTAAAAATAATTTTTTACACTTTAAATCTATGACTGTATATTTTCAAATAGCTTCTCTTTGAGCTAAGTCATCTCTCTATTTGATCCATTCAGCTACTAAAAACCTCTAGTGAATTTTTAATTCAACAAATGTATTCATCACTTTTAAAATTTCTGTTTGATTTTGTCTATTATTACAATCTCTTTGTTATATTTCTCTAATTCATTTCTAAATTGCTTTGCTGTGTTATCATGAAGATCACTGAGTTTCTATAAAATTACAGTTTTAAATTATTGGTCTAAGAATTCACATACTGCCATCATGTTGGAATCTGTCACTGCTTTCTCACTTTGTTCATTTGGGGAGATGATGATTCCTGTTAGCTGTTGTTGCACTGAAATATTAAATTTTCATTCTAGCAATCTCTGTCTGGCTCATTTTAGCTTTGATTGAATATACTTTTTAGATTTACTTTACAGCTAGGTTGTTGCTTTTTTTTTTTGGTCTCTAAATGGTGGCTTAAGTCCTGGTTCACATTGGTTCTAGTAGTGGATCAGAGTATTGCTTTCCTTGAATGGGGGACATTCCAGTGGGATATCTTAGCAGTGTGGGAAGGCTGGTTAGGTGTTTATGCACAGGGTACCTGTGGAGTAAACTGCCTAGGGCATGGAACTGCTGAACAGACATTCTAATTTTCTATCTCCATTGGCTAAGTTACAAAGCAGAGTTTCCATGGTTGGGGATGGTAGTCCCACCTCCACCCTTGCTGGTTATTCTCAGAGGTATTTCTCCCTTCAGGCACTCATGATGCTTCCTGTGGGTTAATGCAGGGACACATCTCCTGTGAAAGAACTCAAGATTGTGGAGAAGCTAGTTGTTCACCCCAATCTCACTTTTGCCAGTGTAGACTATGAATTGGAGGAATATTTTCTATGTACTTTATGCCAGGAAGAAAAAGAAGGGGGCATTGCAAATATGAAAACCTGATTCTCTTACCATCTGCTTTAAGTTTTTATTTTTTACTTTTCTCTGGCCCCAGCAACTGTCTCGTGTTCATATTCGAGTTCTGGAACACTGCTGCTGATAATCTCAATGCTGTTGTTTTTGTGTTTCTATACTAAAAAGGAGTAAAACCATCTTGCTTCTATCCCATCATTATAGAACCAGAAGTCCTGACTTCTTCATTTACATTTTCCATTCAAACCTGTCCACAATAATCCTGATGGTCCTGACCACAGCTCTGTGTTTGCCTTTCTTACTAGTGTTTACCATCATCTCCTAACAGATAATATATTTACTTATTATGATGATTATCTCTCTTTTTCCAGGGATCACAGACTGATGTTTACATTAGTGAGTTCTGAGAGTTCATGGCTATGACAAGCATTCGACATTTATTTGTTCAGTACACAATCAGTTTTCTGAGGTGAATTACTAGTCTCTGCCACTCTATAGCTTCTAACCTGGTTTACTCACATTCAGTAATCTTTATGATTCATGCCTAGCCTCCTCCAAAGTACTTCTTCTTCCATAGTGAGGGAGAGCTTTCTAAATCACATTTCTGATCCTGTTATGTGCTTTAATTAAAACACCTGTAGTCTTTTACTGTGTTAGTAAAACAACATTAAACCTTTAAATTTACTTACGTGTTTTGCTATTACTTGGCCATTTTTTTCTTTTCTAGCTTCATTTTCTTATTATAGCCTTTTTTTTTCAAGCCATAGTCAAATTATACTGAACATTTTTTTTCCTAGAAAAAATATTATCTTTATTTTTTTGTTTCTGATACTTCTCATGGGAAGAGTTTTTGTTTGGCTCTTTACTTGATTAATTCTTACTGTATTTCACATTATCTTCTTTTTTTCTCCAAAAGAAAACCTGTCTTGATGCAGTTCAGATTAGCTGCTTAGCTATAGTTTACATCTTTAAAAATTTCTCAGTGAATAAGTTGCTTGTTCAATGAACTTATAATATCAAAGTTTAAAGAGTATATGTACATTTTAAACATGAAAACATATTTTATTTCGTATTTTAAAATGTACATATACTCTCTATAACACATTCATTATCTAGCACAAAGTGTTCACTCCACATGTATTTATTGACTCATTTATATGAAATTGTGTTGGCCAAAGTGTATGAGTGTATGGGTCTTGATAATGATTTCCATTTCTTCTTCTTCTTGATAATGATTTCCATTTCTTCTTCTTCTTTTTGTTTTTAAATAAATCTTTTGTTTCCAATAAACCATTCCATTATGTGGTGATAATGGTGAACCCTGTTCATGAACTACAGCTACAGAAATAAAACCCAGGGAATTTCTATCAGAATTAGCAAGAAATGTGGCTCTAGGATTAAAGACTTAAATAAGAGACTGGAAACTATGAAACTAGTAGAAGAAAACATTAGGGAAATGTTTCAGGATATTGGTCTGGGCAAAGTTTTATTGCGTAAAACCTCCAAAATCTTAAAAGGTGCCTCCCACTTCTGGTTAAGTAGGGAGATGTAAAAGGCAGAATTCAAGGCTAATCCCCAAGATTTACACCCGCTGCTCTACACTCCTTGATAATCACCTCCTATATAAATTTGGATACTTTTCATCTATCTACCAAGGCCTGGGTTTCATATATTTATTTGATATTGTTTCTTATAATAAGTGTTAACTTAATTTTGCATTGTATGTTCTAAAATGCTAAAACACACCATCTGATCCTAAAGTTGGAAAGCATGTGACCTTAATTAACAGTGCATTGGGGATGCCTATGAGATAAGTTCAATAAATTGTATGTTAACTGAGAAATAAGCAAAAAAAAATTGACAGAATTGCAATTTTAGTTTGACAGTCCCTCTATTAAACTGCAATTTATCACTTGCTAATGCTCTGTAGGACAGTGCACAATATCTTCAAAGATAATTTTCTCATAACATTTTAAGCTGCATGATACAATTAATATATAGTATTCAAGCTAACAAAACATTTCTGAGAGATAAACATTGTACTTTAAACTTTACATAACCCACATAATTTAATATTATCTTAAATATTATATAAATCATGATTTTTCTCAGATAATATAAATAAATATTTTGAAATTGAGATTGAAATCCATTCTACTCCATTAGAATAAAATATATTAATTTAATTTCTTAATTTTATTTTTTAGAAAATTTGAATTAGTCAAACAGTAGTTTAAAATAGTATCAATTTTAGCACAGTATATGTTTCTCAAAATCCATTAATATTAACTTTCTGTTCCTTCAGCAAGATATTAGCATGTATAGCAATTTCAGTATGATATCAGAAAGAGGTTTACCTTCTGAAGGATTAAATTTTGTCATAAGAAGCAAAGGGAAGAACTCAATTCCATAGGACAATAATAAGTTAAAATAATATGTATAAAGAGTTTTACAGAGTTTCAATGATACACTGAAAACAAGGGCATTGTCAGCTCTCTCACATCATGCTCTCTGTCTTTGATTTCCCTTCCTTCTTCTTCCCTTCTAGTCTAAATTAGAAGGGCAGGATAAACTGATGCAAAGGGTCCAAACACATGTATTTGGGCCAGTCCTCTATGGAGTTCTACATTATATCAAAATAACAGTAATTTTATGCAAATCTTGAAAACAAAGATATTCTGCATTTCCTAATGCTAAATATTAAGTCCATCATAGTTATGAAAGTAATTCTACAATAAAAATAATTATCACTCCTGATTGATAATGGAAGAAGCATAGATTATTAGGAAATCTGTTACAAAAGTATATGTATATCCTCACTGACATTTATCAAGCCTAGTTAGCCTAGATGTCAGAAGAAAATTGCATTTGTTTTGTATACAAGAGATGGTGATATATAGTAAATTCCTTGAAGTCAACACCTTAGCTACAGTTAACATGTCTTTTGAGTTTAAATAAATGAAACACAGTAAGTAATAGTTTTTTTAAGCATATAGGTAAGCTCAACCAGCACCTGAAAATATCTGGATGGCACATAGTCTTCTGGAATTAACTTTAAGTGTTATGCTACCGATTCTATCAGACTCCCAGTGGGGACTCTGTCTGGGAGTTTCAACCCCATATTTCCCTTCCACACTGCCCTAGCAGATGTTTTTCATGAGAGCCCCACCCCTGCAGCAAACTTCTGCCTGGACATCTAGACATTTCCATACATCTTCTGAAATCTAGGTAGAGGTTCCCAAACCTCACTTCTTGACTTCTGTGCAACCACATGCTTAACACTATGTGGAAGCTGCTAAGGTTTGGGGCTTGCACCCTCTGAAGCCATGGCCCATGCTGTACCTTCGCTCTTGGGGATGCAGAGCACCAAGTCCTTAGGCTGCTCACAGTAGAGGGGCCGTGGGCTTGCCCACAAAACCATTTTTTCCTCCTAGGCCTCTGGGCTTGTGATAGGAGGGGCTGCTACAAGGTCTCTGACATGCCCTAGAGACATTTTCCATACTGTCTTGTCAATTAACATTTGGCTCCTCGTTACTCATACAAATTTCTGCAGCAGGATTGAATTTCTCCTTAGAAAATGTGTTTTTCTTTTCTATCACATCATCAACCTGCAAATTTTTCAAACTGTTATGTTCTGTTTCCCTTTTAAAACTGAATGTTTTTAACAGCACTCAAGTCACCCCATGAATGCTTTGCTACTTTGAAATTTTGTCTGACAGATACTCTAAACCATCTCCCTGAAGTTCAAAGTTCCACAAATGTCTAGAGAAGGGAAAAACGCCACCAGTCTATGGAAATATTCTATACAATGATTGACAAAACTCAACAAATGATACCTTTAAAATTAACTTTTGTTTTATGCGTGGTATTTATAAATAATAATAAAGTAAAATTAACAGGCTAGAATCAATATAGTGGAGCAGTTAACATTAGAAAATTAAATAGATCATCTACATATTTATCATTTGTAATCAATAGATTTATACAAAAGAACATTAATACTTCACTCATACCCAACTGCCTCTTTCCATCACTTAAAAATTATGGGTAGTAATAAATCCCAATCCAAAAAAACTATTCCTTTTAATTCAATAGGCTAATCACTATTAGTCAGAAGCCATTTAGGTGACAGAAGAGAAATGTTTAAAAGTCATTTGCCAAACGATTACTATATAGATCAAACTACCAACCCAAAATTGATGCATGGAGTATAGCTTTAGAAAAATTTTACGAACACTGAAATTACAACTGGCTCACAAGTCTTCTTTCTCTCAATTATACCTCTCCAATGCCCAACACAATATAATGCACATATATTTATATAATAACTGCACAACTGCAACAGATATTGATGGCAGCATTGGCCCATCTGGAGCAGCCACTTCAGGGACACAAGCTGCAATGGGGGAGGCATAGCTGGGGCTGCACACTCCGCAAAGCTGGCATGGGCCGGAAAAAGGTGAGAGTCCCATGCAGTACCAAGTTGGCAGGGCAGGAGCTTCATGCTCCCAGGTGCAGCTGCAGCCACTTAGCCATAGTACTGGACATGGGACTCTCTGCACTCAAGGGTCCACAAAGCCTTCTGCCCCTCCAGTTAAGAAGTGCCTGCTCCCACTCCCTGACCTCTCTCTAGTCCCAGCACTGTCTCCACTGCACAGCAAAGTCGTGGCCAAACCTGGGCACTTTTGTGACCCAGCTGGGTGTGCATGCACTTGGGATGGTACTGACATGCTAGCCCCCTTCTACCTTGGTCTCCTCTGGACTTTGAGTGCCAATAAGCATAGGATAGAGGCTGGGGGGATCTGAGGGTATCTTGGCACAGTCCTGCAGGTGCTCCTTTGGCACAAACAGCCTGGGTACCATGGACAGCTTGTTGATGGTGGCAGGAGGCAGATAGATTCCTAGCTGTGAAGGGGCAGGTCTACTGTGAAGAATCATATTCAAGCCAGTGGCCACTTGAAGCCTGGCAGCTGGGCTGCCAGTTCCTATTAGAGTCTGTGACCAAGAGCAACAACTTAAGGTGTCTTTTCCAGGCCTGCCCATGGCCTCTCATGGACCAATCAGTCAGCACTTCCACCCCCAGAGCCCATAAAAGCTGTAGACTCAGCAAGACTCATACACTCTTGGGGACAACCTGCTGTTGAAAGAAGCTACTCACTTCAGGTCTCCTGATAGTGGTTATGTCAATCAATAATGATCCTCTCCATCTCATTCACCCTCTAGTTATCCACATAACTTCATTCTTCCTGGATGCTGGACAAGAACTTGGGACCCTCAAAATGGCAGGAGTGAAAGGATCTGTAACACATTCCTGGTCAGCTTGCTGAGCTGCAGGTGGTGACACACTCCCCGGCTGTGAAACTGAAAAGTGGTAATCCTTCTTGGGGCCTAGACCTGGGAATCCCCCAGCCAGAGATGCTGTAACACTATAGTCCTCCCACCTTCCACCAGCACCAAGCGACTGCGCCACTCAATGGAAGCAGCAGTGGGGCCTGCCAGTCTAGGAACCATAGGCTGGAGTGGGGAAGCAGAATTGAAACAGCTGTAATACAAACAGGCCAAAACATGCTCCCACACTCACCATGCTGCCAGCAGTGAGAAGGTGAGAAGAGCTGTGGCCCTTTTGGAGGTCCAGACCTTGGGGCTCCCCAATGCTGGGCTATGATATGCTGTAACACCTTCTTTAGGGCTCTGTAGTGTCTGGCATCTCTGAGTTTTTGGGCACCACAGTGTTCCCTGGTGCCCACACTGGAAGCCACTTGCAGTATGCCTGATCCAGCCACAGTCTCTTATGGAGCTGGCACCTATGCTAGCACCTGGAACTGCTCTTCCCATGACAGCTGATGCTCCTGGCTGTGCGCAGTGGTCAGACCCCCATGCTTGCTCGCTCACACACCTCTCACTGCTCCATGCCTGTCTCATCTTTGACAGGTGTGGGATCCAGCCCAGTAGCTCAAGCTGAGTTCAGCCTGTCAGGCTGAGTGGATAGAATCAGCCCAGTGGATGTGAGTAAAACTCCAGCATAGGTGCTACTGGCCAGAGGTTTCTGGCTGGCAAGGTGACACCCTAAGGATCCTGTGACAGTATTATACATATGTATAATCTAAGTGAGGTGATGATGGTGAAGAGAAAAGATAAACAACTCTCTCTTTATCCATGCATCCCTCTGTAGACAAAACAGTTCTCCAGTGGGAACATAAGCCTCTCACTTATTTAGGAGAAAGAAAAGTTGTGTAGTGTATCTAGGAAGAAATGAAAGACAATTGACACATTGAGCAAGGACCTGATTTTCCCTACTTTAAATCAAATCTTAATGCAAAATCACACACGCAGAAACTGTTGATTCCCCCAGAGAAACAGAACACCATGTTAAGAAGAAAAAAGAATTATTAGTGATTTTGCAAGAGAGCACGTGGCACCTAGGGGTGCCTCCTCTTTCAACAGAGCTATTTATGACTCAGGGTACAGGATCAGGTTATTCTGTAACTCGAATTTGGACGTAATTAATAGAATTAGCTCCATTGCTGTGCAAAATAATATGGCAGGAATACTTTTACTGTCGTTCTGAGGCAGCCAATGAGGAAAAAAAAAACACATTCAATTGGCTTGAGTGTTTTAGGGTGCCAATATTTAATCCTTGATATCAGTTAATGCTATCCTCTACTCATTGTCTTTAGCCTATGTGGGAGAATATAAAAAGGATTTTAAGTTCTACATTCAAGTAGGTATAAGTCAAAAAGATGCTAAGAGATGTTCATAATAGATGAGATACAAGTGATAATAATTATTACAGTGAAGGCAGAATTCTCAGCCAGAAACACCCTTAAAAACACACACCGTGAATCTGGAGAAATGATGAGGTGGTTGTGATTTAAAAGGCTTAAGTAATGGAGGCATGACCCTCTGGTGCCATTGAAGGACTGCTCCTATGTACATAGGATCATGTGGATAAGTATACAGTATTTCTCAAGTACTGTGAGCGATTATATAAAACAGAGACATAGTTTTTCGTTAAACGCTATTTAAGTATTGTTTTTAGTGGCAATGAATGATTGAGTCTGCAAAGCGCTTATCTGACACTGTTCTTATGATGAACAAAATCATTGACTGTTAATATTTAATAAAAAAACTTGCTTAGCATAATTCCTGAATGTTAATTTTATCCAAATGATTTAAGAAAGACTTTTTACCAGTATAATATGGTATAAAGAATGTTGAGATGCTTGCTTGTAAACATTTCAGAGGAAAAATAAAAATTAAATGTGGTTGAAACAATTACCTCATTACAGTTTATATTAGAGTAATATATGCTTTATTAGTCTATTGTACATTTTCTAATTATTCTGAAATTTATTTCTACATGTACGTTACAATGTCAATTATAGAATATTACACTGTATTATCAAACCCCAAATAAATTTCAATTCATGGAACAATAATGTATCTATAATATAAGCAAATTTGATTTCATAATAATCCATTGCCATTGATATCATAATATATCCTATTTTTCAAGTTTTTTTGATCAATTTTTGCTTTTTTATAAAATGAAGTATTTATATTCCTAAAAATTATATGATAAAAGTTAAAGGGTTGTTCCCATATGGCTAATTACTTAAATTAATGATTAAATTAAATAATTAAAATATTTTGATTATTTTCTGATGTATATCCAAATACACTTTTTGCTAAATCATTCATGGTGAGAAGTTTTATCACCATGTGGCATTTTGATTGCTTAATGATACATTTATTCACTTATCACTTTCACATGTTTGTAGATCATCCAGTATTTTTAAGTAGGAGTGATGAATCACCCAGATGATGCTTCTTTTGATGCATCAACAATAATTGAGTGTACTATCACTATTGTTTATTCACAATAATCAAACCAGTTATATAAGAAAGCACAGAATATAGGAGAGATGCAGATTTGGAACTATTAAATGAATTCAAGAATGGTTAACAATCAATTAAAGATGACATTTTGTGGTTTTCATTCTAAGAAAGTTTACAGGATGTGACCAAAGAGACAAATAAATTTTAAATGAAAGAAAGACTTTTTCAAGAACCACCAAAGACTCGGTATCCAGAGCATTGTTAGGTAGTTTCAATCGTTTGTATTAAAGGTCAGACACTCACTTGTGCTGTTATTTAAAAAATATAAAATGTGCTTTATAGGGGATAATTAGTTTATAAAGAAATATATACTGTTAGTAGGGGATTTTATGTTAGTAATTAACAAGACACAATAGTTTGAAATATTATACTTTAGGGTTCATAATCAAGTATGTTAATTGAATGAATTAGCCAATAAGTCAGTGCTTCACAGGAAATATATAAATTATTGAATATTATATTTTCTAAAATAAAAGGAGATAAAGAAAAACATTATCTACTCTTTATAGAGTAATTGAATAGATCATTTATTATCATTTACTAGGTTAAAGGAAGCTGCTACAAAATTAGATATTTATGCAGATGAATACGATATGCTTTATCTCTACTTATAATAAAAGTAACATCATAATCAAATAGCAATTAAATCTCTACATTAATATCTCACAGTACTACATAATCTAGGAAGAATATTAGATAAATGATGAACTCCTTGATTTCAGTTCCTCCATTAACAAAATAAAGGGTGATACCACTTCTAGATATAAAGTTTAACAATTTATTATTCTCTTTGTTGAATAAGATAAAGGCTATATTTTCCAAATGAAAAGAAGTCATTTTAAGAGACTTCTTTAATATAACAAAATATTATTTAAAACTGCATACCTGTGTATACCACTTAGTTTGCTACATAATAATGTAAATCACATCTCAAGTTTATAGGCTGCTAGTAGCCTGAGATCTAAAGTGTGTCAACTTAGTAGCCTATAAACATTTATAAAATTCTAATATTCATATTATTTCAAAATTTGATTTGTATTTTATTGGCTGAAAAGTATAATGTAAAAATAAAGTTAATTGAATTTTTTAAAGTCAACTATTTATGGTAAAAAAAATCAAAATGTAATAATAAATTAAGTCAAATCTTACTGCAAAATAGTACTATGTTTTAACTGACAAGAATTGTCAATTAAAAATAAATTGCAAAGTTAAAAAATTCAAAATACAATTTAAATTTATTTAAAAATATATTTTAAAGTAAAACTTTGAGTAAATAAAAGTATAGGTAATTGGTAATCCTGAAAATCCCCTTGAGAAAAGTTACAACAGTATTGAGATTAAACTGTGTCTGCCACTTAAACCTTCCATGCCATAAGTATTTTTCATAGTTTAGATGCTGCATCTTAGGAAAATAAATTAGGCACTAGACGTTTATCATTTATTTTCATGCAGAACATGGCTTAGAAATATCCAACATTTTCATCCAGGCATGGTGGCTTATGCTTGTAAGCCCAGCACTTTAGGAGGCTGAGGCGGGCAGATCACTTGAGGTCAGAAGTTCGAGACCAGCCTGACCAACATAGTGAAACCCTGTCTCTACTAATCTTTCAAAAATAATTAGCATGGCTTCGTGGTGTGTGCCTGTGTCTCAACTACTCAGGAGGCTGAGGCAGGATAATTACTTGAGCCTGGGAGGTGGAAGTTGCAGTAAGCTGAGAATGAGATCCTGCCATTGCACTCCAGTCTGGGCACAGAGTGAGACTCCATCTCAAAATCTAAAAAAAAATTTAAAAAGAATAAATATCCCAAATTTTCAATGTCATTCTCACTTGCATATATCAGTGATGTACTTTGGTGTTTGCCCCATTTAATATTTGTCTGCTGTTAAACTTGCAAAAAATATTTGCCTCAATGAAGGCTATACATTTTGCCTTTGAGAACATTTTCTCTTCTTTCAACTTTAAGGAACATACAGTTAAGTATATCAGTCATTAATTTTTAAAAGGTGCAAAGAGAAAGAAGAAATGAATTTGGTAGTTTTCCTTATCAAAATGAACTGTTTCATCTTACATACTTTGTAATATTTTGAAGAATGCTCAGAAGTTCATTTGATTATGCTTAATAAAGAAGTGAGAATGTAATTCAACGGTGTTCCAAACTAGGAAGATGAGAATGATGAAACATATGTAATTCCCCTCAGAATATACTGAGTTGAGAATTAAAGTTTGCTAAGTGTTAGTGAAACACTTTAGAATAAATCCACAATAATGAGTAAATCAACACAGATTCAATGGGCAAGTGTTTTCTGCTATGATATCTCAATAAAAGACACAAAGCTACTCAGCATGTTAGTTCATAAACAGTCCTTTTAAAATCTCTTTAAAATGAACTTGTTCACATTCAACTAAGAAAAGACAGAGATTTTTTCAGTTTTATTCTGAAATAATTTCTGTGGAAAGGAGAAAGTGAAACATAATTCTATAAAGGAAATTGGTAAGGAGAAGAATATCTATGAAAAAGCTTTTCAGCCAGGTTACTCTAGAAATATTTTAACAATCTAAATAAAATATGTTCCTTATGTCTGCTAGAGCTAATTTACAATTAATTTTAAAAAGTAAATTTTAATTGAACAAAGATTGTCATAGATTGTGGTGGTCAACATTGACTGTCAACTTGAATGGATTAAAGGATGCAAATATTGTTCCTGGGTGTGTCTGTGAGGGTGTTGCCAAAGGAGATTAATATTTGAGTTACTGGACTGGAAGAAGCAAATCCATCCTCAGTCTGGTTGAGCACAATCTAATCAGCTGCACATGTGGCCAGAATAAAAGCAGCTGGAAAATCCTGGAAAGACTAGACTTGCTGAGTCTTCTGGCCTCCATCTTTCCCTGTACTAGATGCTTCCTGTCCTTAAACATCAGAATCCAAGTTTCTTAGCTTTCGGACTCTTGAACTTACACCAGTGGTTTGCCAGAGGCTTTCAGGTCTTCAGTCACAGACTGAAGGTTTCCCCACTTTTGAGGATTTGGGGCTTGGACTGGCTTCCTTGCTCCTCAGCTTGCAGACCACCTACTGTGGGACCTCACCTGGTGATTCTGTGAGTCAACACTCCTTAATAACCTCAACTTCATATATACATCTACCCTATTAGTTCTGTCCCTCTAGAGAACCATGACTAATACATAGATTATGTATGTCAGTTTGTCATAATTTTTACGTTATTTTTCTCATCTCTAAATTTAAAACAGCAGTAACCACAACTCTACAAATAGTATGTTCTCTACAAGAAAAAATTATTGAATGCCTTTTAAAGAGCATTAAAAACTTGAAAGTAGCTGACGCTGTATTTGTTAATTATTATTTTGTATATGTGCATAGAATTGGCAAATAGGCTTAGTGTGAGAGTTGCAACCTCAGATCTTTGTGTAGAGCCATGTGGCATACCCTTCCATTCTACTACAGGGCTGTCTATTATGGACAACATTCAAAAGTATTTTTTTAATTATAAATTTTAAAATAACGCTAAAACTATATATTTTCATGTTCTTTAAATTTCTAATTTGATGCCTCTGGAGACTATAATCTTCATTACCTATTTCATCAGGATCCAACATCTCCTGCTAACCTTTTATAATATCTGAACTATATCTAATTGCACACTTTAAAATGAAGATGACAAAGAAAAATAGTTTGTTATAACTAAATATACATAATGTCATTAAAATACACTAAACTGTACATGTAATGCCTGAATGCATATTTATATTTAATTATTGTCAATACAATGCATCAAGTTAAAAATAAATATATGTGTAATGTACAGCTACACAAACAATATAGTATACATAGCACAGCATATTATTTTGGTTTCACTCTATTGTTAACTTTTATGAGATTAGCATACTTTTAGATTCCATGCGTAAGTGAGATCATGAAGTATTAGCTGTCTCCTTAATGCAGTAGGAAACATGTCAATCTCATATCTGAAGGTCCTGAGTCTATGGGGCTTTTAATATGGGAGCTTGAGGCAACCTAGTCAGTGGTTCAGCTGGATTTGTGTTCTTTTATTGCCATTAATTTCTGCTTCCTTTTGCTTTGTGTGATGCCTCCAGTGCTGGAGGCTTTTTATTCTGTTCCTGCTCCAGCTTTCAGCAGGCCCTGTACACAGCCCACAGGGGACTTATTTTTGCCCCTTGCTCCTCCACATTCAATAGACTGCTGCCATAGTATTAGGTGCAAACTATGGTGGGGCAGGGGAGCAACTATCAGGTCTCGTGATGTAGCCTGAATTTTAGGAAGGCCCGGTGTGCCCAAGCTTCTAGGACAGGACTTTTACAGCATTTCTGCCTCGCCCTTCTATGGAAAGCTTGATTGTGATGAAGAAGTCATCAACAGCTGCTCATCAGGAGAGAAACAGATCTTACAGCTGGACTCCAAGCAACTTACCAAAACAATGAACAAGCAATACAATGGCAACAATAATAAAAGCCTCTGAAAAAAAAAAAAAAGCCCAAGTCTCTTTATAGTGTATTACCTGGGATGTCCAGATTTTAAATAAGAACTTTCTAGAAGGGAGAGAATCCCAGGGTATCTAAGATGGAGTAATAGAAAGTGGGTGTACTTTCCCTTATTAAACAACAAACCAATCTGGAAAAACACATTACACAATAATTTTCAGACCTTGGACATCACTTAGAGCAAGGCAGAAATCACTGAGCATCGAGACACTAAAAAACATATAAAGCCTGAGCATAGAGACACTAACAAAACGAGCCCTATAATTGTCCAAGCTTAGTACTTGAGAGTTTCTGAGAGGAACAACCAAACAGAATTAGGAAAAAACGGATTTCAAGGCAGAAAGTCAAATGAAATCATTTTCAGAAATCTTGGAGATGAAAAAACTCATCACTAATGCACTTGCACTTAAAATGAAGTTAAGGGAAATCTCTTAGATAGAGTGAAAATGACACCAGATGGAAATATGCACATGCACAAAGAACGAAAACTACTTCACAGTGTAGGGTTCAGCCCTACAGGGACATGGGGTGTCCCCTATCACTGTGCTGAGGTGCTGGATCCAAGAAATAAGGAGACAAGACACAGAAGGACAAAGAAAGTGCAGCTGGGCTCGGGGAGTCACTTATCGCAGAGACAGGCGAGGCCTAAACGTACAGGAGAGTCTGTATTTATTGGGTATAGGTTAGGGGGCAGGGTAGTGAGTGAGGTCATCTTAAGGATAGAAATAGGGTCAAGATAATCACGTGAGCAATAAACAAGGGGTCCACCCCCATTAGGTCACCGAGGCAAGGAGATGGGCAGTGCGTAGTGAAGAGGGTGCAGTGTGCAACATCTCTTATCTATCGGCAGGCTACCTCTAAGGAGTTCTATAGGAGGATGCTTTGAGTCGGCACAGTAGCTAAAGAGCTGACAAGGTATACAGCCACTTGCTGGGAATTTCCAATGGTTTCTATAGGAGGATGCTTTGAGTCAGTACATAGCAACAAGGTTGACAGGGTATACAGCCAACTAGGTGAGATTATATGGAGGGCTTTTAAGCCCTTGAACGCCACGGGCTTGCCAACTTGAGGCCAGCTTTCCATAAGAACTGGACACAAGGCACAGAGTCTTAACACAGGTAAACGTAAAATAAAATAATATTAGTTATTTAAAATCTTTAAGATAACTGACCAAGGAAAGCCAAAAATATTAACTATTAGTATTTTTTGTTGTGGTTAACACCTACAAAGAAGTAGCATGTATGAACACAATAGCACAGTGCTGAGAGAGAAAATGATGTCCACCACTGTAAGCTCTTTACACTGTAATTGATACAATGCTCCTTGAAGGAGGACTGCAATAAATTAAAAATTATACCATAGCCTAGACACAGAAAATTTAAATATCCCTGTCTGTTAATGCTGTACATAGAATTAACACCCTTTCCCCTCCTCTTCCTTATGCTGGCAATATGAGATGCACTAGAAAACTTGATTCTTAGAGTCAGTGAATAAAAGGATGGGCTCATTCCTCTTCATAGCTTTTCTTAAAAAGGATACTCATAATTTAAAGAATGTCCTAATGGAAAGGCAAGGGTACAAGGTAAGAGATAGTTTCACATTCTAGTCCAGTAGTCTTTGGCAGAGCCCAATCAAGGCCAAATTCACCTCAGATGCACTATACCTTCCTATATATACCTTCCTTCAAGGTGTATATATATCATGTATATATACACACACACACATATATATTTAAGGGTGTATATATATGTGTGTGTGTATATATACATGATATATATACACCTTGAAGGAAGGTATATATAGGAAGGTATAGTACAAAGTATATATGTATCATATATATATACACACGCATATATATTTAAGGGCATATATATATTTAAGGGTATATATATGTGTGTGTGTATATATATGATATACACACACATATATATACCTTCAAAGTATATAGGTATCATATATATATGTATACACACACACATATATACCCTTAAATACATATGTGTGTATATATATGATATTTTATTCTTTGAAGGTATATATATGTGTATGTGTATATATATGATACATATATACCTTGAAGGAAGCTATATATAGGAAGATATAGTGTATATATGTGTGTGTGTGTATATGTGTATATATGTGTGTGTGTGTGTATACATATATGTATGTATGTATGTGTATATATATATATAAAGCCTTGAAGGAAGAGCTTCACCCTGAAAATGGAAGAGGACAGTGTTTGGAGGGAGAGGTGGAGGGTCGGTGTTTGATCACTGGTCTGGTGCTGGGCAGGGGCTTAGGAGTTGATCCAAAGGCACCGGAGACACTGGCAGACTCTTCTCAGGGATCAGCTCCAATACGGGCAGCAAGAAATCTGTAAAACCAGCTGCCTCTTCCTGAGACTACTCATATTTCTCCACTACAACTTCAAAAACCCTCAAGGTTTTCAGCTTTGTGATGTGTTTCAGGTAACATTTTTTGTAAAACATTTCTTGGAATACTTCCCTGTCACAGTGAGCTTGCAAGGCACCTTCCCCAGAAGTTCTATGATCAATGCAATGTGATCTTCATCATGATGTGCTCTTCCCCCGAAAGGGGTTCAGACAAAGAGTCATCTGTAGCCAGCTCAAAGGCCAGGCATGCTGGGCTCCAAATGTCAGCAGGGTGTTATAGCCAGACTGGAAAACATACAAACAAAGACCCTGTTTTCACAATTGACAGGGCATTTTAATAAGGAGAGAGAACCTGTAGATTCATTTGGAAATTCTACTCCAGCAAATAAGGGCTGTCTCCATTATCACTTAAGGAGCCCAATGAATTAGAAGATGTAGAAAGCAGCAGCTGTAGAACCTGGTCTTCCAAATACTCCATGTACCTTTACTGAGCTTAATTATAATATTGTCAAATTGCCATGATCTCACTAAAGGATTTCTATTTGCTGTCTGTTAAAAATAGAACCCTGAATACATTTATTCTTTCTACTGAGTGCGTTATCTCCTTTCTTTGTAAATGCAGTACAATAAATAAATTACTTAACAACCTAAAAGTTATGTCAAATACTATGAATTTTAAACAAAACAAAAAAGGAGAAATTCCTGGTAAATCATCAAAAGTGATAAAACCATCCATAAAAAATTAATTCAAAGAAAATAAAAATGAGGGGGGAAAAAGTAAATAAATTCAATTAAAAATAATTACCAGTATGTTGATGTTTTGATGTTCGGTATTAATTCCATCACATGCAAATACTCTAAGCCCTTCAATTACAGGATGATTCATCCATGAGATCAAGGTCAACATCAAAATGTTATGTTGATATTTTATGTGTTTAAACATTGTTTATTCATTCTATAGTCAATGACCTTTTTTTTTTTTCCAATTATGGGCTATTAAGTCTTCTATGAGCATTCACATGTAGGTCTCTGGAAATATATGTTCTCATATTCCTTAGATAAACGGAAGTAGCATCAATGGCTTGCATGATGGCTTATGTTGATCAACTTGTATGCTCAGCTTATATGTAGTTTTCAGGGATGTAAAGCGATTAGTGTCCATAGTTTGCTTGTGGTACTTAAGGTAAATTCACATTTTTTTTTGAAAGCAGCTTTGTGGTTTCTTGTAAACGTAAACACATACTTACTTCATGATCCAGAAATTCTACTTAAGGTATTAATCCCAGACAGATAAAAATGTACATGTATGTAATGGTTTACCACAGTATTGTTACAAATTACCACAAACTTAGTGGTTTAACACAATTTATTTTTCCTTCATAGTTCTTGAGGCCAGAAATCTGTTTCACTGGGCTAACATCAAGGTGTCAGCAGGGCTGCACTCCTTCCAGAGGCTCCAGTAAAGAATGCTAGATCTTCGCTTCTTCCACTGCTGATGGCTGCCAGTGGAAGCCATCACCTCCATGGCCACACTGCATCTTTTTCAGCCTGTGTGTTGTGTCTCACACTGTCTTTTCTTTTCTTTTTTTCCGTTTTTGAAGCAGAGTCTTGCTCTGTCACCCAGGCTGGAGTGCAATGGCAAGATCTCAGCTCACTGCAACTTCTGCCTCCTGGGTTCCAGCGATTTTCCTGCCTCATTTTTCCAAGTAGCTGGGATTACAGGCATGTACCATGACACCCAGAAAATTTTGCTTTTTTAATAGAGACGGGGTTTCAGCATGTTGGCCAGGCTGGTCTCGAACTCCTGACCTCAGGTGATCTGCCCACCTCAGCCTCCCAAAGTGCTGGGCTTACAGGCATGAGTCATCATACCCTGCCCCCACTGCCTCTTTCTTATAAGGACACTTGTTATGGCAATTTACGGCCCATCCAGATAATCCAGGGTAATTACTTCATCTTGAGATTCTTTATTTAACCACATCTGCAAAGAACATTTATTTTTTGCCATGAAAGGCAATTAGGTCCTAGATACATTATGAGTGTATTTTTCAGTCTGTACTGAAATACCATACTTGAAATACTATACTTGCCTGTACTTGAATGCTTATTAAACTTTATTTATAAAAGCCTCAAATTGAAAATAGCCCATATGTCAACCAGCCAGTGAATACATGAATAAATTGTGGTCTATCCCAAAAACAGAATGCAACTTAGTATTGAACTTGTGACACACACATCTACATGGATAAATTTCAAAAGCTCCATGCAGAATGAGTAAAGACAGACCCAGAAGGGTAAACATATGATTCCCTTAAATGAAATACTAGAATTATCTTGGCATTCATCTAAAAAAGTAAAGAATATTCCTACAGTGATAGGAATCATCTATATCTTGATCAGGGTATAGTTACATGTTGCATACATTTCTGTAAACTCATAATTTTGTACACTTACAGTACTCTTTTAGTTGTGCACAGATTTTACCTAAGTTGAATTTTACCTAAATCATATTGATTTAAAATATTAAAACCTTACAAAATATTTTAAATATTCTTAAGTGTAAGGGAAATTCTAAGTGTAAGACAATTAGATACCAAAGATTTTTAAAAAGACGGCATTGAATGAATTAAAAATGTCCATTGGTGGATGAATAAATAAAGGACATGTGGTATATACATGGAGTGGAATGTCATTCCACCTTACAAAATAAGCAAATCCTGTTGTAAGTGACAACGTGGATTAACACAGAGGTCATCATGCTAAGATAAGCTAGTCGCAAAAGAACAAATAATGCATGATTCAGTGTATACAATGTTATATTAATATGTTTTCACACTGCCATAAAAAGTACCCAAGACTGGGTAATTTATATTAAAAAAATTGATTTCATTGTCTCACAGTTCTGCATGGCTGCCTCAGGAAACTTACAATCATGATGGAAGTGGAAGCAGACACTTTCTTCACAAGGTGGCAGGAGAGAGGAGAGTGAATGAAGGAGGAACTTGTCATTATCAACCATCAGATCTCTAGAGAACTCACTGACCATCACGAGAACAGCCTGGGGGAAACCTCCCCAATGATCCCGTCACTTCCCACCAGGTTCCTCCCTCAACACCTGGGTATTACAACTCAAGATGAGATTTTGGTGGGGACACAAGGCCATATCATGTGAGATATATTTAAAATAGTAAAACTCGGCTGGGTGCAGTGGCTCATACCTGTAATCTCAGCACTTTAGGAGGCTGAGGCAGGTGGATCATGAGGTCAGGAGATCAAGACCTTCCTAGCCAACATGGTGAAAGCCCATCCGTACTAAAAATACAAAATTAGCCAGGCATGGTGGCGCACGCCTGTAGTCCCAGCTACTTGGGAGGCTGAGGCAGGGGAATCGCTTGAATCCGGGAGTCAGAAGCTGCAGTGAGCCAAGATCTCACCACTGCACTCAAGTCTGGCGACAGAGCGAGACTCCACCTCAAAAAAAAAAAATAGTAAAACTCATAGTAACAGAGAGGAGAATGATGGTTTCTAGGAGCTGGTAGAAAGAGAGAGGGGGAGAAACAGAGGGCTGCTGTCCAACAGGTGTAAAGTTTCAGTTAGATGAACAGATTAGAACATAAGATAACGTGTAAGCATAGGACTGTTTTCATATGTGTATAACGATTATTTTTATGTAAATGTTGGTTGCAAGCAGTGCCGCATCATCCAGCAACCCAGTGTTTCTTGATCTATCTCATTTGCAAAGGTATATTTAAAATTTAGGCATCTGTAAGATTTGAGGACTGAAACTATTTCAAGCTTCATCAGTGAATTAAGTAGCCATGTGAGGAAACTGGAATTAAGCAACGTTACATTCCTCATTTTACACTTTTTTTCCTCTATTCATCAAATTTATGTCAGTCTAATCCTGACGAGGTAGAATTAGACATTAGTCTAATCCAAAATAAGAAAGCATCTCATTCCAAATAAATCAATCAGAGATTGCTGAGTGTAGGAAAGTACAACTTCCTCCTTGACTGGTCAGGAAAATGTTTTGCAAAATACGCATCAAGTGAACAGTGTAATAGTTTAAGGTCTTATAGTTTGTAAGTTAGTTAAACCCCACCAGGATCTCAAAATAATAATTTAATCTTAGAAGTGGCTGATCTTTAATTATTTCTTCCAAATGCTCATGGATGGGCAAGAGCTTCAGTAGTCTATTTACTCCACATCTAGTAGAACATTTATGTATCTGTTACTTTTGGCAATAATAAAAATAATAATGTTTATAAATTTACCTTTATGGTGGTGTTAGAAAGTCCAGTGTAGCTACCACATCCAGAAAGAATAAACAATGGGAGAGAGGATGGAAAGGATAGCAGGGCAAGACAGGATCCTCCTTTCCCGAATTCTGAAATGTGCACCAGACTCTTTCCTACCAGCTCATAATTTTGCAGTAGTACATCAGTGCCCATGATAAAGTCAGTGGGAATCTATATTTAGCTAGTTGAACGTAGGCTGTAAGAAACTACTTTTCTTAGAAACAAAGGCCATGTAAAGGTCAAGGACAATAAACAAATAACCTAATGTTCTTGATGGTAGTCTTCTCTATAAGCTTTCAAATAGTAATACAATTGAATGTGGCTTAATATGGACTATACCTCGAGTTCCTCATGTGTAACATGGACTGAGAAAACCTAGGAGCATTGTTTTCAGTTAAACACTTGCCAAAGAATGTTGGTAGAACTCCCCAAATCTGACAGAGATATATAATTTGGGATGGAGGTGTTCATTTTTTGGGGGAATAAGGGATCAATGGTATAAAACATTGTATCAAAGGACACTTTGCTCAAAGTGTTATTAGACAATAATAAAGAATGTGTCATCTCTTTCATTTTAATTAGTTAATTAAACAAATACACCTGAGCAAGGTACTTTTATAAGGGCAGGGTTATAGAAGTGATATGGTTTGGGTGTGTCTCCACCCAAATCTCATCTTGACTTGTATATCCCATAATCCCCACATGTAGTAGGAGGAACCCAGTGGGAGGCAACTGAATCATGGAGCAGTTCTTTCCCATGCTGTTCTCATAATAGTGAACAAGTTTCACCAGATCTGATGGTTTCATAAAAGGGAATTCCCCCGAACACCCTCTCTGGCCTGCTGCCATGTAAAATGTTATTTTATTCCTCATTCACCTTCTGCCATGATTGTGAAGCCTCCCAGCCATGTGGAACTGTGAGTCTGTTAAACTTCTTTCCTTTATAAATTACCTAGTCTCATGTATGTCTTTATTAGCAGGGTGAGATCAGACTAACACAAGAAGAGAAAAAAATAGACAACTTTTTCTGGCCTCATTGAGTTTATATTCTGCTGTGAAATGCCTATAACATGCAGTGAATGAGTGCATTTTAATAATATGTCAGTAGAAAAAAGCTAAACAACAAAATAAATCAGTGAAGGGAATTAGCAAGTTGACCAAGTATTGAAATTTTAGAATGGCTTTATAGCACAATCTTTGCAGAAAAAGTGACTAGAAAAAAAAAGTTGAATGATGTCAGAGAGCATTCCAGGTAGAAAAAACATGCCAGACACTGAGTTCTAGAAAGTTCTTGGGTGTTCAATATACCTCAAAAGAGTAAGTAAGGATGAAATTACTTTGTCAGAACAAATTGAAAAAGGAAATGGGTCATAGTAAACATAGACATGGAAGGGAATGTGGTCATGTTAATAACTTAGGCTTTTGTTATTTTCTAAGTAAATTTGGGAGTATTTTGAATCAAGAAATAAAAATGATTTGGAATTTGTTCTGACATTATTACTGTGGCTTCTATTTTGAGGATATCCTGAAGGGAAGTGGGTACTAAAAGCAGGAATACTCTTTGGAAAGGTTTTGCAGTATTTCAGGCAAGAAGATCTCATGGTGACTTGAATCAGGGTTTAGGCAGTGATGATAGAGATGTATTTATATCCTTGATATAGTGAAAAGGTATAATATAATAAACTACATGTGGAATAGGAAGAAAGCAGAAGAGTTGAGGATGATACCCCACGGCTTGTGACTGAGAAAGAGTAGAGAGAAGTGGCCATTACTGGGAGAAGAATCCATGAATTACTGTTTGAAGGGTAGAAATGATGAATCAGTAAATTCAAATGAAATAGTAAGTTAGGCAATTTAGATTCTCATATATGGAGTTTAGAGAGGAGATTTAGACTGGAGATATACATTTAAACAGACACACACACACACACACACACACACACACACACACACACATATGAATTATCCAAAATACGAAATGCAAGTCTGAATAATATCACCTGGGGACTGGATATAGACTGAAAATAGAAACTAACTGTCCCTGAACAGAATCCTGAAGTTCTCCAGGATATACAGATCAGATTGGTAAGAAAGACACATTAAAGGAAAAACAAGTATTTTTTAAAAAACCAAGTGGTAGGAAAGCAAACATGGCATTCCAGGAGCAAGATTTAAAAAAAAATACTCAATGAGGAGGGAATAATCAACAACCATTGCTTATAAATAAACTATGATGATGAATAAAAAATTAATGTTGGATTTATCATAGGATTGGTGAATGTTAATCATGACAATAGCATTTTTTCTATAGTGGAAGAAAAAAATCACAAATGGAATGGGTTTGAGAAAAAAATTGAAAGAGAAAAAATACACATACTCTTAGAGGGAGTTTTTGTCTGTTGTTGGGGGGCAAGGGAGGGACGGTGGGGGTTAGGGAGGTTGGGGAGGGATAACACGGAGAGAAATGCCAGATGTAGGTGACAGGGGAATGGAGGCAGCAAACCACATTGCCACGTATGTAGCTATGCAACAATCCTGCATGTTCTGTACATGCACCCCAGAACCTAAAGTACAATAAAAAAAAAAAAGAAAAAAAAAGATTAGAGAAATGGAGTTGTGGCTCAAAGGGAAGTGTCGCAGAAGCAGCTTATTTTAAAATAAAAGTCATAGCAACATTTTACATGCTAATGTGAATAATTCAGTAAGAGATAAAAATCGTTAAAGCAGAAGATCAGAGGCATTTCTAGAACAAGAGAGGATGAATCTATGCATAATTAGAGATATGGAGCTTACACGGACATGGCAAAAATTTATCCAGGAGTGAAGGGGTAATATGTGGGCTCAGCACCAGGTGGTGAGTTGCTTTTCAAAGTTCTCTTTAAACTGCTTCAAATTCTTAGTTAAGTAGGAAACTTGATGAGCAACTGAAACTAGAAGAGGAGGTTTGTAGAAAGGCTAGAATCATTTAACAGTCCTGTATGCTCCTATGAGAATCTAATGTTGTACTGGTTTGGCAGGAGACAGAGCACAGGTAGTAATGCTTGCTCACCTCCTACTGTGTGGCTGGGCTCCTAACAGGCCATAAACTGATACAGGTCTGTGGCCCGGGGCTTGGGGACCCCTTCTTTGGCCAACAAGTCCCCAACTTTCTTCACCTTCAGACCCTGGTAAACATCATTCTACTCCCTGCTTCTTTCTGAGCTTGAATTGTTTCACTTAATGTAATGTCTTCTTGATTCATCTATGTTGTCCCAAATGACAAGATTTTCTTCCTTTTTAAGGCTGAATAGTATTCCATTGTGTATGTATAACACGTGTTCTTTACGTATTCATCCACTGATGAAAACTTAGACTTATTCTATATTTTGGTAATTGTGAATAGTGCTGCAATGAACACGGGAGCACAGATACCTCTTCAAGCAGGTATTCCTCGTTTTAGTTCCTTTAAAACTGTAAGTTAATTAACCTGCATATATCCTAACCTGGATATTTCTTTTTAGGGCACAGACATTTCACATTCATTGAAAACATGCCAGCAAAGATCAGTCCATAATCTTCCTGATCTGACCAGGGGTATCCTGCCCTTTAGGCAGCCCTCAAATTGAGTCGTTTTCATCCATAGCAAAAAGCAGTGGTTGTGCTCAGAATCTTCTGGGCATACGTGGGGTGGTGAGAAGCCATTGTTACCTCTGTGTGGCTCACAACACACAACCTAGCTTCTTGGAGAAGATACCTGAAGTATCTTCTGGTTTAGATGCTTTAGCTGCCTTCCCCTCTTGCTAAAACTGTGACCCTGAAATAGAGCAAGTCAATGTCTACTTATTTAAGAAAAGTAACAAAAAATAACACAGGAGTTCTCACAGGAGTTCTCCTGCTGAAATAAGCTGATTTTCCTTACCTGAGAGTTGCTTCTGACAAGTGTTGACTGCCCCAGGGTCTGAATTAAAGTCTCTAGAGTCTCCATGAATTTTATACAATTGCTAATACAATCAGATGACAAAATTCAACTACCTTCTGAATCACTACGTAAAATGTGATAATGAAAAGGAATATTTATTTCATCCAGTTTGATAACAGGTATTAATTCAAAAAGACGTGAAACTACACCTGACGGCAACTGGCATTTGAAATAACTACAGGTTTAGATGGTGTTGGCCTTTTGATGATTTTTGTGACTTGCCATTTTTCTTAAAAAATTAAATTGTCAAAATTGTTGCAGGTCTACAATAAGATCATGGATATTATCTTTTGCTATGAACTTCTGATGGCCTATTAGATAATGAAAGTTGCTCTTTATGAATATCCAAAGATAAAAATATAAGCAGTATTATCTTTCTTTCAGATGTAGTAGTGGATCATTTATGAAAATATAAATAATGATCTACAACTATTTCTGGATAATTTTTTGATTTTCTAAGGTTAAAAGAAATGCTTTGAGTAGGACTCCTTGGAGAAATGGCTGAATAATGGACCAAGGCAAAACAGATACAAAATAATACTGGATTATTTGGTTATGACAAAAAGTAATTTGATGACCTCCTAAAAATGAAGAGGACATGCCAGATGGACACAGGAGCTAGACACAACTGGGTCAACTTGAGCAACATCATGAGTCCATACAATAATAAATTAAAAAGTATCAAATATTTGAAATCTGTAAGTCTTAAGTTACAATCAGTAAATAAATAATATTCAATTAAATGGAGACTTAAGAGTACTGTTATCTACAGAACTTGAGTGGCACTAGGTAAATCCATATGGAAGGTTCGAAATGGAAAAATATTTCGTGACATAGCTGTGAAGATTGACTCAGGCAAAGCCATTAATAGATGCTAAATTTCAGGGAAAATGTTGACAAGAATATGCACACAATCTTAAAATGTCTTTCCAAAGATTGCATATTAATTCCATGAGAAAAGAAGTCTACAGTGGATAGATCTAATAACGTTGACCAGAGAATGAGAATTAGCATCATCAGTGATGGACAGATGGCCATTCTGTGCCTCCAGATGGATACTGTGAAGACACAACATAGCTTATGCAGCATAAAAGTGTGGAACACAGAACCTAAATTTAACCACGAAGAAATGTCCTACAAATCCTTAATAAAAATATTTTATATTAAAAATAAAAAGACAGAATGATTCTATTTCAACATACTATATGTAAAAGATAAAGAATTGTGGTAATGTTCCAGGATTAAGAACACTAAAGCTATGTGGCAGTGAAATGAAAAACTTAATCCTAGATCAGATTGAGTCTTAGAGAAAAATAAAATGCTAACAAAGCATATAGTATGTCCAATTAAAAAATAACATGAGCCTGGCCAACATGGTAAGTCCCTGTCTCTACTAAAAATGAAAAAATTAGCTGAGCATAGTGGCATGCTCCTGTAATCACAGCTGAAGTGAAAGAAGCACTTGAATCCAGGAAGCAGAGCTTGCAGTGAGCTGAGCATCACTCCACTGCATTCCAGCCTGGGCAACAGCGTGAGATCCTGTCTCAAAATAATGACAATTAATAATAATACTATGGATGGTATATTAAATAAAATATTATGTCAATATTATGTTTACTGAAGTATTGTGGCTATACAACAAAATTTCTCTATTCTTAGGAAATACATACTGAGGTATTTAGGGGCAAACGTCCAGGGTGCAACTTACAAATGGCTCAGAAAAAATGTGTGTGTATATATTTGTATATAAACATAAACATATATGCAACTACACCTGTGTGAAATAGAATTCAAATTATGAAACAAATAGTGAAATAATAATGAGTCTATCTGGGTGAAGCATATATGGCAGCTGTTTTTACTATTTTATTTGTAACACATTTTAAACTGTTATGTTTACAATTTTTGCACACAAAATATTTAAAAATATTTATAAATGACTTGTAAATTTGCTCTCAATAGAATTATAATTATACCAAAATATATGAGCCCATATTTCATCTGTCATTATATATCTTTTCAAATTATCAAACTTGCTACTTGCTATCCAATAGATGAGCTCATGCAAAAGAAGAGATTCCAACTTTCAGAGCTCTTGAATGATATCACATAGTATATATCAAATAAGTCAAAGAACATGGTATTCCTCATTCAGCAGAATGTCTCCATTGACAAAAGTTAACGATTTATGAATAGTATACATTTGATTTATAAAATTACTTAATTTTGCATGTTGTATATTCAATTAAGTTATTTTTAATGTTATGGTTCAAAATAAATTTTATCTGAATTTTTCCAGCTCTAATTTTCTATTTTAATTTTAAATGTGGACATGCAATTTTTTTTTTTAGAAAAATCAGCTTTATTTATTTATTTATTTATTTTTTAATTTTACTTTAGGTGCATAAACTGACTGTAATTATTTCTCAATTATATTTATGACAAAGTGAGCATATGCTGTTTATCATATTCTCTATTTGTAAGGGTTGTTCAGAGAAACAGAACCAATAGGATGTATGTGTATACCTACATGCACATATGTGGCATTTATTATTTGTATGTATACAAAGAGAGTGAGAGAGAGAGTGTGTTTGTGTGTGTGTCTGTGTGTGTGATGGGAATTCTCTCAAGCAATTATGGAGACCTAAGAGTCTCACCATCTGCTGTGTGCAAACTGGGGAACTAGCAAAACCAACAGCATAATTTAGTCCTAGTTGGACGGTCCAAGAATCAGGGGAGTGAAGACTGCAACTCCCATTTTGATTCCGAAGCCTTAAGAATCAGATGCTAGAAAGGCAGGAGAAGATGAGTGCCCCAGATTAGAAGAGAAAGCGAGAATTTATCCTTCCTCCACCTTTATATTCTGTTCAGGCCCCAAAGGGATGTAGGTGCCTTCCCAGCAGTGAGGATAGTCTTCTTAACTCAGTCTACTGACTCTCATGCTGATCTTTCCCTAAACACCTTCACAGTCACATCCAGAAATAATGTTTTACCAGCTTTCTGAGTATCCCCTTGCCCAGTCAAATTGACACATAAAATTAACCATCACACATTGCTGGACAGAAAGGCTTCCTGGTATACTCTTCACTCTCTTGGTCTCTCTCTCTTTCTTTTCTTTTTTTTTTTTTCCTTTAGTTAAACTCAGGTCCATTCAATGCTGACTGAATCATGCTATGACCCTCTAGTTAGCCCTTTGAATTCCTGTTGCATAGAGAATAGAGTCACCACTGGTCCTGAACATTTCTCTAAGATTGTATCGATTCATTCCTGCATTGCTATAAAGAACTATCTGAGACTGGGTAATCTACAAAAAAAAAAAAAAAAAAAGAGGCCATACTGGCATAACCCTGCAGGCTGTACAGGAAACACAGTAGCTTTTGGCTTCTGGGGAGGCCTCAGGAAGCTTCTGATCATGGCAGAACACATAGTGGGAGCAGGTGTCACACACGGTGGGAGCAGGAGCAAGGTGTGTGTGTTGGGGGATTGCTGCACACTTATTTATTTATTTATTTATTTTGAGACAGAGTCTTGCTCTGTCATCAGACTGGAGTGGCACCATCTCGGCTCACTGCAACCTCTGTCTCCCAGGTTCAAGCATTTCTCCTGCCTCAGCCTCCTGAGTAGCTGGGATTACAGACTCGCACCACCACACCAGGCTAATTTTTGTATTTTTAGTAGAGATGGGGTTTCACCGTGTGGGTCAGGCTGGTCTCCAACTCCTAACCTCGTGATCCATCCACCTTGGCCTACCAAAGTGCTGGGATTACAGGCATGAGCCACCGCGCCCAGCCCACACTTTTAAACAACCAGATCTTTCAAGAACTCACTCACTGTTGCCAGGACAGTACCAAGGGGATGGTACTAAATCATTCCTGAGAGATTCACCTCAATGATCCAATCATCTCACAGCAGGCCCCACCTCCAGTATTGGGGATCACAATTTGACATGAGATATGCGTGGGGACACAAATTCAAACCATATCATACACATCTAAGACTTTGAATAGTAACTGAAAAGTTGACCTGACAATAATATGTCCCAAGAGACTTTCTCAGCTGTAGCTGCTATGATCTTCTGTCCAATATAGTTTCAAACAGGGCATTATAGGTTTTGCTACAGTCCTGCTTCTACTCAAAGGTTTTATATCATCCATAAATTTATCCTATTTTTTATTGTTATTGTTTAAAATCAGACTTAAGACATTGCAATAATTGTGCTCCCAACACATTGACTTACATCTGTGCAGAGTCTTTCTGGTTAATTGATTCATTAATTGGAAATTACTCCTTCCTTCGTAATATCATTCCTTTCTGCCCAATACCTACTCCCCATAAGTGATTGTTTTCATGCATTTGGTATGTCTCACTGAAATTGCATCCTTGGTAAATAGTGTGATTTTTCTTAACAAAGTTTATGTGTGTGTGTGTGTGTGTTTTAATCTATGTTTCTTAGGGTAAATCCGATGTTTCTAACTGCTATATTGCATTCCATACAGGATATACACCTGAATGGACTTAGTAACCCTAACAATAATCAGGGTTTAAGTGTCTTCATCACTCACAACCACCACTATAAATGTAAACATTGCAAGATCGACCTTTTAAATGGACCACCTTGAACTCATGACTATAAGAGTGGTTTACTTGTCAATAAATGTAGCCATAAATTCTTGAATATAGGGCATAATTGTTTTATTTTGTGTGTTTTGTTTGTTTGTTCTTTTTGAGATGGAGTCTTGCTCTGTTACCCAGGCTGGAATGCAGTGGTACGATCTAGGCTCACTGCAACCGCTGCCTCCCAAGTAGCTGGAATTACAGGCAACTGCCACCACACCCTGCTAATTTTTGTATTTTTAATAGAGATGCGATTTGACCATGTGGACTAGTCTAGAACTACTAATCTTAAGTGAGCCCCACTCCTCGGCCTCCCTCTTGGGATTACAGGCATAAGCTACCATGCTGGGCCTTATTTTGTGTTTTCAATTAATATTACCCATCAATCAAATTGTTCAACAAATAACAATGTGATGTGGAAATACTTTGCAAAAAGTAGAAAGCCAAAAATCAGAGAAAAATTAAAAGTATTTGCAAATAATTTTGCCAAAAGTTAATATTTTACTTGTCAAAAACAATGTTTAATGATGAGGAAACCCACAGAATTAGGTCAATCAGAAAACAAAATTCTTAAACCAGGATTATGTCTATAAAATTATCTCATTTAGCAAATACTGGTGAAAAATTACTTAGCTTCTTGGCTGTCTACTAAAAATCTTATAAACATATCTACATAATTTTGGAATGGTTTGTAAGGGTTATGATTTTATTCTATATTTTCTTAGGATTATATAAATGCACAGATATACATGCACACAAATATTCCCATTTAGAAAGTAAATAAATGTTTTTGAATCTGCATGAAAAGCAAATTTAGTTATACTTAATCATAAAAGTAAATAAAGACACATGCACACCTAAGTTCATTGCCGCACTGTTTACAATAGCAAAGACTTGAAACCAACCCAAATGTCCATCAATGATAGACTGAATAAAGAAAATGTGGCACATATACACCATGGAATATTATGCAGTCCTAAAAAAGGATGAGTCCATGTCCTTTGCAGGCACATGGATGAAGCTGGAAACCATCATTCTCAGCAAACTGACACAAGAACAGAAAACCAAACACTGCATGTTCTCACTCATAAATGGGTGTTGAACAATGAGAACACATGGACACAGGAAGGGGAGCATCACACACTGGGGCCTGTCAGTGGTGTGGGTGGACTAGGGGAGGGATAGTGGGGATGGGGGGATTGGGGAGGGTTAACATTAGGAGAAATACCTAACGTAGATGATGGCGGGGGGATGAATGCAGCAAACCACCATGGCACGTGTATACCTATGTAACAAACCTGCACATTCTGCACATGTACCCCAGAACTTAAAGTATAAAAAAACAAAACAAAATAAAAACCAAAATAAATTTTTAAAAAGTAAATAAATAAAAGTAGTTTAAAAATATGGTACAAATACTCTTTTTGTGTCAGCATGTAATTTTCCCTATTCAGGACATCATCTTTAAATGTTATTTAGTCTTCAAACTTCTACCAAATAACATGTAGATATACATTTTAACATATACTATTCAATAATGTATATTTTACCCATATTCTATACTACTGTGAACATTTTAAAATTATACTTTTATTCACATACGATTATACTGAGCTGACATATTAGAATAGCATGGTTGGTGATTTGAAAATATGTCTAGTTACAGCTGCAAGGAAAGGAAAAAAACACTTTCTCAAACTTGCCAGAAATATTTTTTGGGAAATTTACAAAAAGTAAAAAGTTTGACATATTTTCCAAAAAATTTGGCAAGAGACACAAAATATTTCTTGAATGTAAATATTGCCTTTTGTCCTAGAAGTATATTTCTAAAAAAGGAAAAACAATTAGGAGTAGGAAAAAGTATTTTTTTATTGCCTTTTAATCAATGTCCAAGAAAAAAAATGAAAGAAAGAAAGCAAGGAAGAAGAAAGGGAGGGAGGGAGGGTGTATCGCCATCACCAGGCTGAAGTTGTCTCTTTCCTCCTACTTTATAAATTGGGTTATTAATAGGGAGTCCATTTAGGAGAACAGAAGTTTTTCCCTTTAAATAGTTGACCTTATTGATCTTTTATTATTTCTTCTTTTGGATTTTGTGAGATTTATTTAACTCCTCTGTTTTCTTGAAATTATTTCTCCACCTGCAGTTGGCTCTTGCATATCCTCACAAAAGAGCAACAGTGTGGGTGTCTGGAGTGTTTCTGGATGCAGCATGAGGAGCAGGGAGGACATGAGGTGTGTGTGAGTCATGAGACCAGGTGCACAGGGACTGGGTGCAAGCTCTCCTGTGGCCAGGTGTCCTAGAAGCCAGACCACTGTACACCTGATGACATGGCCTTCATTATGAAATCCACAATGGTGCCCTAGTGCCATCACTTCAGCAGAGAGAGAAATCTCCTTTTTGGTGTCTACAAAACTATGATTTGCACCTCCTTTGGAGAACGTTCAGTAACAACAAGGAGTAAACCATTGAGCAACAAACCAAATGTGCTCTGTGCCAAGTATCTTGTACTTTCTTCTTCAGCTCAACTTGTATGCTTATTTCTATAGTTATAGCTGGACTTAATGCTACTACCACTGTTGACATTACATAATGGAAATGAATGCATTATTTTAAAGATTTTTCTGGTTTTACTCAAAATAATGTCCTTAAAATTTTTCATAAAGTATTTTGCTTGTTCAGTTAAGGTCCACTCATTGCCATGTAAAAATGATCTACATCCTAATTTCTGCCAAATATTTTTGTCTCACTGAAACTATCCCCAACTGTGCTGGACTATAACACTTCTTTTATAATTAAATATTCTCCCGGAAACATCAGCTAAGGAGCATAAATATTTAATGACTTCATGCCCTATATTTTGTGTGTTACAAAAGCAGTATACAAGTCCAAAAGGTTATTTTTATTTTACTAGAATCTCAACTGAACTTCCAAAGCTGTTTTTTTTTCCTGTAGCTTTGAGTAGCCTACTTCTTTCTGTTAAAATCTACCACTTTTTTTACATTTTCTTGTAAATCAGAACTTTATCTCATAGACTAACTCTTTACAAAGTTGCAATAAACTGTTCGTTTTTCTCATTTTCATCTAATCACCAGCATACTTCATTTGTATGCTTCAGGCAAAGGGATCCCCACTCAATTGGCACAGTGGCTGGACCTGCACACCAGTGCAGCTCAAGTTCTATGAGGGACTGCATGCCTTCACAGGAGGGACAGCTTTCACAGGAGGTAAAACTAATTCCACCCACCCTGGAATATTATCACTTTCTAATATCCCAGTGAGATAGGTCATACAGCTGTAATTATATATGATTAAACACATAAATACTGGAGAGCCACTATGTGCAAAGCATATATCGTTTATGTCTCTGACCCTGCCTACTTTTGGTATTTGTGACCCAAGGGGCACATTCAAGTGATTACATCTAATATCTACAGCCCAGCATCAGGGAAAAGAATGACACCCACCAATTCCTCCAGGTACTAAGAAGGATATATGTGATTATTAATAGAGGTAATTATACTAAATTAAAATGTCAAGAAGTATAGAACCATCAAATTTTACTTCACAGAGAAAGTTAGACCACAGAAAAATAAAGTTGTAACAATAACTTATAATTGAAAATAAAACAATAAATTTGTTAGCTCCTATCAGTAATGTTTCCAGTTCATTTTTGTGGTTGTTTTGGTACATTCTTCTGTCTGTCTTTTTTTTTTATGAGACTTAGTCCAGTTTACCAAAAAAGGTCTTGAATACATTTTGTTCCTAAGATATTTTTATTAAAATAAAAATCAAATCAAAATAAATAAGCATGTGTGTTTATTCAATTCTTTGTTTCTCCACTATCACATCTAAAACATTTTCTTCTGAGTTCCTAAAAAAAAAAATCCCTCTGCAAAAAGGCAAGTTAGATGCATTTTGCCTTTTTAAGTATGTATGTGTTGGAACCATTTACTTATTTGTAGAGGTGGTGGATGATAGACAAAAATTGTTTAATAATTCTACAAGTTTTAAAGTTATTATTTAAGTACAGACAACTATCAATAAATTGTGTAACAAAATTTAACTTGACATTTTAGTTACTTTAAAGTATAATTTCCATTTTTTATTCTACTATGTACTACATCTAAATTATTTAGTGGTAATACAGATGCAAAGATATTTTGAGAAAAAATTGAATTTTCTAATTATGAGTTACTAGAATAAAGAGTATTTATCTCTAGGAAATTAATCTCAAAAAAGAGAAAGGGGGAAATTCCACTTTCAATAACATTTTTTGACATTAGCAACCTTAAGTTATTCCATGGGAAAAACCCTACAGGACCAGTGAAGCTCAGTTAGAGGAATCAGAGTATTAGTATCAGAAGACTGTAGGTGCACCTCTCACATAAAGTGGCAAAATGCATTTATTAAAAAACTACATGCAGCACGCACCTGCAGTCCCAGCTACTCAGGAGGCTGAGGTGGGAGACTTGCTTAAACCAGTGAGCTAAGACTGCACCACTGCACTCCAGTCTGGGGAGACTTGCTTAAACCAGTGAGCTAAGACTGCACCACTGCACTCCAGTCCGGCTACACAGCGAGACTCCGTCTCAAAATAAATAAATAAACAAACAAATAAATCAATCAAAAACAAAACTGCATGATGTACTGGGAGCAAAACCAACAAACTTTGGAAAAATGGGTTGTATAGAATATAAGATGTTTTTTGAAGTTAATTCTGACACCACTTGGTAATGCAGAACTCATTGAGAAAATGTATATTCTTTATACATAAAAGAAAATTTACGAAAATAAGTTTCCTAGATTTTGAATTTGGAGAAACTTTGTAGCAGATTTGTCTTCACTGAGGTAGATACAGGTATAATCGCACATACATACACACACATACAAAGACACAGAAACACACACTCCATAAGATACCACGATTAGATGATTCACTGTGACCCAGGAAACATTCCTGTTAGCTGAAGGCATAATTATTCCTATTTTATCTTGAATACAGGCTTCACATTTTTTTAAATAAACAAAGAAAAAGCCAGCTGGAATCCATCAAATTATAACTAGGCTCTGAGAAAAAGAAATGAAGATTTTACCTGGGAAAATGTCAAATATTGCCACATTCAAAATATGCAATGTACTCACAGGTCTTAGTGAAAGTAGCAACATGTTTGTGTCAGAGATCTAATACCTCTGCAAGAGCAGGCAAGGTCCAGAGGACTTATGGGGGGGTGGGGATGGTTAGGGTAAAGGTAATAATTGAAAGGAAAATAAATGGCAGTTACAAATTCCCTAGGGGAAGCAGCACAAAGAAGAATCTTATATGTGAAAAGCACAGTAGACAAACAAAACAAAAGAGAGTATAACGAACACACTTTAAACTTTTAGGTTTAAAAAAAAAACACTTCTCGATCAAATCAAAAGAATGCAAAAATGAAGACAAAATAATATAGATCATATTATATTAAATAGGCTCAAAATTGAAATCCAAAAAACATTCAGTAATTACGTTAAATATAAGTGCTACATATACTTAAATAAAAAATTAGGCACAATACAATTTGTTATAACTCCTTGGAATGTAATTTTCTTGCACAAAAGCATAAAGAGAGATGAGTAAACAAAGTACTCACAAAATATTTATTAGTAAATTGTACTTTTAAAATTGGTAAATAAAAATTATATATATGTATCGTGTGACATGACATTTTGAAATATGTATACATCGTGGAATAACTAAATTGAATTCATTAACAGAAGCATTACCTTACATACCTATTTTGCGGGGGATAAAAATACTTAAAATCTACTCTCCTGGTGATTTTCCAGATGACAGTACATCGTTATTAAGTGTATCCACCTCTTTGTATAATGAACGTTTTGTACTTGTTGCTCCTGTGGAACTGCAAATTTGACTCTCTGACTAACAGCTCCCCAGCCCCCAACCCCATGCCAGACCCTGGTAACTGTCATCCTACTCTCTTCTTTTCTGAGGTCAACTGCTTCAAAGTCCACATAAGTGAAGTCAAGTAAACTGGCTTTAGAAGAGAAGCAGAAGGGAAAATTTGTAGGCAACTCATAGAGTAATCTAAAAATTTTCCAAAAAGAAAAAACAATAGAGGCCGCTTGGCCATTTTGCTCCACAACAGACAAGGGCTATTTTCATGACTTTTTACTTGAAGAAAAATGAAAGAGATAAATAAAACTCTTTTAAAGGCAAGATCCCCATCAGTAAACAGAAATGCAGCAAAACAGCTAACAAAAGAAAAAAAAATTAAGATTTTTTGGAAAGGCAGGGGGGAAAAAGAACCTCCAATTATTATCCTTTCCCCACTTTTATAAACTACTGAAGCAAGATCCAAGAGGAAACATTCACGTGTCTTCATCCCTGCTTTATTTCTTGGAACACTGAAGGCTCATGTTCGTTTTGGGTAAAAATATGTAAATATAAGGTAACTCCCTTTGAAATCAGATTTTCTCAGATCAGTAGAGGATATTCTGGAGCTCAGTGTTTCCAAATCTTGGCGTACAAACACTGGCAACGTCTGTCTAGTTTCTATACCTCCTCTGGGAAATCAAAAGCACTGGTTCTTAAACTACAAAGCTGTTGTAGGATCCCGAAGGCCAAACTCAAATACCCAGTGCTCAATTAGTCAAACATGGAATCAGCAGCTCTGAAGAGCAGAGAAAAGTTTACTCAGTATGGCCAAAGCAAGAGGACATAGGAGGCAAACTCTCAAATCCTTCCTGCCTTTGAAAATAACTGGGGTTTCATGAGTAAGGTAGGAATGCGGGATCCCCGATCATCAAGGCTGCCTATGCCTCTCAGCTGATCAAACTTCTGGATGTAATTAATAAAGTGTGCATGACCTCAGGATCATTGTTATTTGGAAGAAAAACAATTTCATTCATCATTGTGGGCAGCCCCTGGGGATCAGGATATGAAGGTAATAATATGTATTTTTTTGTCTTATATTTGTCCCATATGAATCATTTCTTTTCTCTTCTATTTATGTCTTAATTTGGAAAGTTTTAACTATTCTGTTTTAATATTCACCAATCATGTAACTGTGTATTTTACAATATGCGTCGCTAACACAGTCTGCATTCAAGTTATACCTCTTCATTTGTGCCTTTATTGTAGTATATTTGACTTCTATGTATGCTATAAACTTCCAAAACCATTGTAATACTTTTTAATATAAATAGTTAAAATTAGTTATTATAGTAATGGGCAAAATTCTTTTTAAGTAATTAAAAGTTAAGAATAAGTATTTCATATTTATGCTTTACTTATTATTCCAATCACTTTTATTCCCTTGTATAAGTCCAAATTTCTATCTGGCATTATTTCTCTCTTATGTGCAAAAACATAGTTTAGTATTCCTTATAGTATGAATATGGTAGCAATGACTTAGCTAATTTTTAAAATTTGTTGAGTTTTTTAACTATGTATTTAACGTATGTTTTCTCTTGGAAAAAATTTTAGATTTAGCATTGTTTCTTTATTGTTGTTTTCTTTCTCTAATACTTTAAAGATGACATTTCATCCACATTTGACCTTAACGAAAAAATTGCACCTGAGTCTGCTGGAGTCTATGGATTGAGCATTTCCTTCGGAAAAAAATAAATAACAGAGAAAATCCTTGTGTGGTCAACAAATTCTACATGTCAAATACCTCAGGTTCTTTTAAAAAGAAATTTTAAGGAAAAGAAATGAAGGGAAACTTACTGGTTAAAAGGGATTTACAAGTTATCTTGAACTGAATAAGAATAAAAGTGATACACAATTGAGTGATAAAATATATTTAAAATGTTAGGAAAGAATTCTATGGTAGTCTGTATAATTGTTATAGATAAATTATGAATAAGTTACACAAAATGGATACAAATACCTAAGGACATTTTATATTACGTGGCAGAGTTTTGTTTCTTAACCTAGTGGTACAAATTTTTTGTGTGTTCTCATTTTATTTTATAATGATAATAATAATGATGATAATGGTGATGACAAGAGATCTTTAGCAGGCTATTAGTTTATATTTTTTTAAATAGTGAATATATAAGAAAATTTTGGCAGATAAAGCCATTCAAATAATGCCAATGAAAATTTTTTTTTGAAAAAGTAGATAATTTCAACTAATATTTACTTTAAGTCCAACGTAAAACAACCAGAATTTCTGTGTATATGGGTCTCCCCAGAATAATTTAAAATAACCTAAATTTTATTTAGATTTATGTCCTAATATAAATTTACTTAAAAAATTTTATATATCTATAGAACTATTATATTGGTACATGTGATAGATTAGATAGATTGAAAAGATAGCTAGATAGATAGATAGAGATTTAGTTCTGTTCACAAAATTCAAAGTAGTTTTTGGTTAAACATGTAAGCAAAACTACCTTTTGCCAAACAAGTGAATATGTTTCCCTTCATGTGCTTTTGTCTCTCTTCTTCATTAATATAATCAGTTCAATTAGGTATCTAATTTTTGTTATCAATGAGAGCCTCCAATTACCTATGCACCACTGAATTTCTGTGCCTACTTGAATCTACAACTAGCTGGCTATTCTGCTTATTTTATATAGGAATTTTTCTCTCTGGCTCTATACACACCTTAAAAATTTACTTACCCTTTGCAACTTCCTTCACAAAGCTTTTAGTGGCCAATTATTTAATATGAAAAACTGGTTACATTTCTAATAATAACAACCGTGATTCATTGAATATGTAGTGTTAAGTTCTCTCAAACTGCCCTGTGTATATCATATGCATTATATAAATTAATAGCTACAAGCTACTGTGAGATAGACATAATTTCCCCCAATGCAGAGCCAAAGCTAAATCCAGAGGATTTAAATAACTGCCTAAGGGGCATAGAACCAGTAAGTTTGAAACTATGTCACTCACTTGGAAGCCGATGTTCTTTCAACCATGCTGCGTTAATGGATGGTGCCCTAACATAGCACACTGATATTAATACACATCTCACCAGCAGTGATATCTGTATTAACAGGGCTAGCCTGAAGGGTTATTTAACTTCCAGAAATATCATTATATTGTGTTACATTAGAAACTTTCTTATCTTCAGTTCCATTTAAAGGTCAGTCAGATTAAGGTGAGTAAAACTCAAGACACAAAAGGAAGAAGCCACCTGTTTTCTTTTCTCAGTTTTCTTAAGCTCCTCCATAAAGACTCAGAGAGAGAAGATGATGGTGACACTTATGTTACCCTAGCTCAGACCAAGGCTGGGGTCCACATACTTGGTGTAACTTGTTTACAGTGTGTGTTTGTGTGTGTGTGTGTGTGTGTGTTTATCCAGGTCCATTAATTCCATTTCAATCCCTCTTTTATATATATATATATTATTATATATACATAAATATATACTATATATATTATTATATATATAATTACATATAGTATATATTATTATATACACTATATATAGTATATATATGTATATTATTATATACATATATATATATAGTGTGTGTGTGTTTCATTCATGCCATTGCAATTCCTCTTTATATTTTTTCTGTGTGTGTGTTTACCCAGGTTCATTCATATCATTGCAATCCCTCTTTCACACCCTCTCCTCTTATTTGTCCCAACTTAAAATTGAGCTCCTTTTAACTGTCCTTCACTTATAAATGAATCCTTCTGAAATGCTGGGACTTTCATTCTGCAGACTACATTCTCCTTTTACAGGTGATTTCCTATGATGCCCATGAATAGTGACAAAGAAGGATCCTGGAAGACTGGAGGAGAGAATGGGATCATGTTTTCCAGTTTGCTTTCTCTTCCTGTAGCTTCGCATATGGCCCTTTTTGCTGGCGCTGTGAGCCTGCTCTTTTCCGTCACTGTAGTGATCGCCATCGACCTTCCTAACCCTCGTCATGGCAGATACCCTAGGTTTCCTACAAGGGTATGATCCTGTGGTCAGGGCCAATGCCCTCTGTTTCTTTCACCTTCAGACTGTCTCCTCTGTCTATGAATTTCTCAGAAAAAAAAAATGTGCTGCTGATCAAAGAAGTCATTATCCTTTTGCCTGAAAAGTGCACATTTCAGGCCACAGAATTACAAGTTCCCATGAGAATCCAATCCGGAAAACTTGTAAACACCTTGTGTGTTATGCAACTTGCCATGTCTTCAGAAGAAAGCAAGAATGTGAGAGTGGGAAATTCATTATTGAAAGCCCCTGATACCTTCCTGAAATCTACTGTAAAATGTGTGGTCTCCTTAATAAGAAGCTGTATCACCAATTGCCAGTTTTCACTGAAGTTTGTCACGCAGGGCATATGAACCTTAGAGGTTTTAGATCAGGGTTCATTTCAAGGATGTTGAGACCACTAGATTACTATGTATCCCACTCTCAAGATGCTGGTGAGCATAAGAGTATAAGCATGGTCTGTGACATGTTTGTGAAACTTTGGGATCTGGCTACTTTCCTGAGAATCTACCCAGACTGTGACCTGTAAAGCACTTCTGCTCTCTGCTCTCATAGACTGCTCACGGGTAGAGCCTGACATCTAAAGCTTGTGACCTCTTGCTTAGGGCAACAAACTCTGTGTTAGAATAATTCTGTATTCCCTTCTTTACCCACAAATTCACCCTGCCAGAACATGGTTGGGGCAGGGGATTTTTGCTTTGTTTTTTACATATAATCCCAAATCCTTACATGTGTTCTTTCCTTTTTATATAGGTGATTATACTTTAGGGGAAAAAATTAGCCTGCCCATGTTATATTCCCTCTCTGAGAAAATGAATAAAATATAAAGTGTAGCAGGGATGAGAAAATGCCAGAAATTTTAAATATTAGTTTGTTTTACTTGATAAGAACTCTTTAGTAGCATACTGTTCTCAAAATAATGACATTTTTAAGCATACATGACTAAGCATTGAATGACCTCATCTTTGCCTTGTTTTCTGGACTCCTCTTGTTCCTTGCCTCCCTGCTTGCTGTACTGAGCCTCAGTGGTACTGTCGTTCCCTGAATGTGTCCCGCTCCTGCTATGCACACAATCATTTCCATTCACTCTTGCCTCTGCCTGGATGGCTCCTCTCACAAATCAGCCAACTCCCTTGCTGCATGACATCCAGAAACCCACTTTCACCTCCTTAAATAGCCAGTAATTCTCCAATGAAAATATTTTTCTTTAGAAATATGCTCCTATGAAATCCAGTCCCTACACAGCATGTTTTTCTACAGAAACTCTAAATTCATTTTTCAATGATACTTTTGTCAATATTATTGAATGACCAGTGTCTGTTATCAGTGCTTGATGGGACACTCCAAGAGGCAAGGAACATTCACTCAATATTTTATCTTCCACCTCCAGTTTGCTCCTTAGGACTTATGTGATAAAGAAACACATGTTAAAGTAATGAGTGAATCAATTCAAGGAAAAGAATCAAGGCTTCAGTGACACAAATGACTAACGCCACCTTGTAGAAATACCTCCAAGCTTTTTCTGAAGGATGAAGAAAATCGTTCTCAAAATGTTATGGTTGGCGTTTAAGGACGTGGAAGGTATTTTTAAAAGACAGTAATATCTATGAACTTTACTTATTTTCCTACCACCACCCCCATTAATTTATCGATGTAGAAGTGAATTCTGTATGGTCACAGATCTCTTGTGCAAAGTATCCTTTGTAATTCTTTCAAACTCTTCAGTAACCTTTTGACTGTGAAAACAATCCATGTTCCTCCATTTTTTAAGCAGCTTTTTTTGAGATAGAGTCCAGATATTAAATAATTCATCTATTTAAATTGTGTAATTCAATGCTTTTAGTATATTCACAGATTTATACAACCATCACCACAAACAGTTGCAGAATATTTTCATTAACTCCAAAAGAAAGTCCATGTCCGTTAGCAGTCTCTCCCCATCACCTCCACGCTCACTCCGACTCTAGGCTGTCACTTGTCTACTTTCTATCTCTTTTAGTTTGCCATTCTGGACATTTCATATAACTGGTATTACATAACACGTGATTTTTAAAGACTAACTTCTTTGGCTTAATAATGTATTCAGGTTTAATCCATGTCAGGATGTGTATCAGTGCTTGTAATTTTAAGATTGCCAAATACCATTCCATTGTATGGATTTACCACATTTTGTTAACCTGTTTATCAGTTGATGAACATTTGCATTTTGCCTGTTTTTTGACTAACCTGAATAACAATGTTATAAACATATGTGAACAATTTTTTGTGAACATGTTTTCATTTATCTTGAGTATACATCTAGAATGCAATTACTGTGTCGAGAGGTAACGCTATGGTGAACCTTTTAAAAAACGACTAGATTGTTATCTGAAAAGACTGTAAAATTTCATGTAATCTTAAGCAATATATGAGGTTTCCAATTTTTCCACATTTTGTCAACACTTGTAACTGTCTCCCTCTTTAAAAAAAAATCACAATTTTTTTTTTTTTTTTTGGAGGTCTGGTCTCTTTTCGATAGTCATCCAAATGGTTATGAAGAAGTGTCTCAATGTAGTTGCTATTCGTATTTCCCTAATGGTTAATCACATTGAGCATCTTTTCGTGTGCTTATTTGCTATTTTTACATTGAAGAAATGTCTGTACAAACTCATAGTCCACCTTTTAATTGGACCATGAGCCTTTTGATTTTTAAGTCACAAGCATTTTTACGTATCTTGGATAAAAGTCCCTTATCAGATAGATGATGTGGTGAGCAGAATAATGCCCTCCCTCCGCTAACGATGCCTATATGATAATTCCTAGAACCTGTAAATATGTTACTTTTATATGGCAAAATGGACTTCGAAGATTTGATTCACTTAAGGATATTGAGATAGAAAGAATAATCATATGGGTGCTTAGAAAGGAAAGTGGGATACAGGAGATTACAACAAATACGTGAGGACAGAAGCAGAGGATGAAATGAGGCAACTGCTGGCTAGAAGACAGCACAAGCCAAGGAATGTGAGCAGCCTCTATTAAGACAGAAAAGGTAAAGAAATGGATATTCCAGAGATTCAGATGGAATGTAACCTTCTGACTTCAAGAAATCTAAGATACTTCATTTGTTGTTCTTTTAGCCAATTAAGTTTGTGTTGATTTGCTACAGCAGCAATATGAAGCCTATATCTAAGATTTGCCAATAATGTCTTTTATTCGTTGTTTGCCTTTTCTCTTTCTTGATGCTGTCTTCAAAGAATACGTTTTTTAAAATTTTTGATGAAATCCAATTTATGTATTTTTTGTTGTTGCTTGTAATTTTAATGTTGTCTATTAAAATTAAATTCATTATGATTTCATCCTGTGTTTTCTTTTAAGAGTTTTATGATTTTTCTTCATAAATATGAGTCTATGACTTATTTTATGTTAATGTTTTTGGACACAGTGAGGCAGAGATCCATATTTATTATTTTGCATATGGTTATCACCATACTAGTTGTTGAAAAGGTCGTTATTTTCCCATTATATTTTCTTGGCACTCTTTTCAAAAAAAACAATTGAAGATGAATGTACAATTTTATTTTTGGAGTGTGTATTCTATTTCTTTGATATGGATGTCTCTCTTTATGGCAGTGACATACTCTCTTGATTAATGCAGAACTGAAATAAGTTTTGGAATATGGGACTATTAGTTCTCCAACTTTGTTTTTCTTTTTCAAGACAGCTTTGGATATTCGTATTCCTTGCATTTCTATATAAATTTTAGAATCACTTGTCAATTTATACAAAGAAACTAGATATGATCATAATACAGATTATGTTAAATCTTTAGATCAGTTTGATGAATATTACCATCTTAGGATTGTAAGTATTCTTACTTATGAACATGAGATATATTTCCCTTTATCCGTGTCTTTTTATAATAATTTCACTAATGTTTTGTGTTATCTGATGTACATGATTTGCAAATATTTTGCTAAATTTATTCTTACATATTTATTTTTTTCAATGTTACAGTAAATTAAAATGATTTTATAATTTTCTTGATCTACTGATCATTGCTACTATATAGAAAACTGATTTTTAAATATTGATCTTCTATCCTGCAATCTTGCTGAACTTTTTAATTAGTTGCAGTAATTTTTAGTGGTGTATGTACTATTTTCTATAAGTAAGAATATGTCATTTGGAAATAGAAATATTTTAATTTATTCATTTCCAAACTGAATGCTTTTAAGTATTATTATTGCCTAATTTCTCTACTTATATCTTCCAATATAATGTTGAAGGCAAGCGAACAGAGATTGTTATCTTTTTCCAGATCTTAGAGGGAAAGAATTCCTAGAAATATTATGTTAGTTGTATTAGTTGTGCATTTTCCATAGATATCCTTTATCAGGATGAGAAAGTTACCTAAGGCACTAAATCTAAAGTAGATGTGGGAAAAAAATATTTAAGTTCTTTGCCTAAGTATCAAAGAAAATGTGTCATTAACAAGATAAGAATAATGAATAAAATGATGAAATCTAGAATGACATAGATTCCAGTTCACTCCCTGGCTTCACTGCATACTGAAGTGAATTATCTGTCATTTATAATGAATGACATGGACCTGGATTTAATGGGAAATTAGTTTATGTTTGCAAATGTCAAGTTTTTGAGGTTTGTGAAACATTTTGATGGGAATACCTAGTAGGCTCCTTTGATTTTAGATATATAATTTAGGGTAAGGAATTAATACATATAATCATTTGAAATTCCTGATATGTAATGAAGGTGATCCTCTTTGGATTAAACTTAACAAGAAAGTCATGGTAATTAAGAAATGTTAAATCATTTTCTGAATAAAAGAATAGAATCTAAAGTAATAGGACCTGTGTTATATCTATTAAATAGAACTCAGAAATCAAATTATACATTTATTCATCTAGGGATGTTCTGGGTAAAGATGCAAGCATTATGTTCTCCTTGTCACATACATCTCTGTGAAAGTGGTTCATAACTCATTAGTCAGTGTAATATTCCTTTTTCTTAGATGTTACTGTGCAGTGTTTCAATAATCATTTATTTCTTCATTTGCTTTTCCTACATGAATATAATGCGGTAATCAAGTAATGTGAGGCTCAGGATCAGCTTGACATTCCCCTTATAGCTTTTTTTTTTTAATTGCACTTTAGGTTCTGGGGTACATGTGCAGATCATGCAGGATTGTTGCATAGGTACACACATGGCAACATGGTTTGCTACCTCCATCCCCTGGTCACCTACATCTGGCATTTCTCTCTATGTTATCCCTCCCCAACCTCCCCACACCCCGCTGTCCCTCCCTTGGCCTTCCCAACAGACCCCAGTGTGTGATGCTCCCCTCCCAGTGTCCATGCATTCTCTTTGTTCAACACCGAACTATAAGCGAGAAGATGCAGTGTTTGATTTTCTGTTCTTGTATTAGTTTGCCGAGAATGATGGTTTCCAGATTCATCCGTGTCCCTACAAAGGACATGAACTCATCAATTTTTATGGCTGCATAGTATTCCATGGTGTATATGTGCCACATTTTCCTTGTCAAGTCTATCGTCAATGGGCATTTGGGTTGGTTCCAGGTCTTTGCTATTGTAAACAGTGCTGCTATGAACATACATGCGCACATGTCTTTATAATAGAATGATTTATAATCCTTTGGGTATATGCCCAGTAATGGGATTGCTGGGTCAAAAGGAATTTCTATTTCTAGGTCCTTGAGGAATCACCACACTGTCTTCCACAATGGTTGAACTAATTTACACTCCCACCAACAGTGTAAAAGTGTTCCTATTTCTCCACATCCTCTCCAGCATCTGTTGTCTCCAGATTTTTTAACGGTTGCCATTCTAACTGGTGTGAGGTGGTATCTCAATGTGGTTTTGATTTGCATTTCTCTAATAATCAGTGATGATGAGCATTTTTTCATATGTTTGTTGGCCTCATATATGGCTTCTTTTGAAAAGTGTCTGTTCATATCCTTCTCCCACATTTGGATGGGTTTGTTAGTTTTTATTGTAAATCTGTTTTAGTTCTTTGTAGATTCTGGATATTAGCCCTTGTCAGATGGGTAGATTGCAAAAATTTTTTCATATTCTGTTGGTTGCCAGTTCACTCTAATGATTTGTTCTTTTGCTGTACAGAAACTCTGGAGTTTAATTAAGTCACATGTATCTATTTTGGCTTTTGTTGCCAATATTTTGGTGTTTTAGTCATGAAGTCCTTGACTATGCCTATGTCCTGAATGGTTTTGCCTAGGTTTTCTTCTAGGGTTTTTATGGTGTTAGGTCTTGTGTTTACATCTTTAATCCATCTGGAGTTAATTTTTGTGTAAGGTGTCAGGAAGGGGTCCAGCTTCAGCTTTCTGCACATGGCTAGCCAGTTTTCCCAACACCATTTATTAAACAGGGAATCCTTTCCCCATTGCTTGTTTTTATCAGGTTTGTCAAAGATCAGATGGTTGTAGATGTGTGGCATTGCCTCCAATGCCTCTGTTCTGTTCTGTTGGTCTATATGTCTTTTGTGGTACCAGTACCATGCTGTTTTGATTACTTTAGCTTTGTAGTATAGTTTGAAATCAGGTGGTGTGATGCCTCCAGCTTTGTTCTTTTTGCTTAGGATTGTCTTGATTATGTGAGCTCTCTTTTGGTTCCATATAAAGTTTAAGGTGGTTTTTCCCAGCTCTGTGGAAAAGGTCATTGGTAGCTTGATGGGAATAGCATTGAATTGGGACAATATGGCCATTTTCACGATATTGATTCTTCCTAACCATGTTCATGGAGTGTTTCTCCATTTGATTGTGTCTTCTCTTATTTCCTTGAGCAGTGGTTTGTAGTTGTCCTTGAAGAGGTCCTTTACATCCTTTGTTAGTTGTATTCCTAGGTATTTTATTCTCTTTGTAGCAATTATGAATGGGAGTTCACTCATGATTTGGCTCTCTGTTAGTCTGTTATTGGTGTATAGAAATACTTGTGATTTCTGCATATTGATTTTTTATCCTGAGACTTTGCTGAAGTTGCTTATCAGTTTAAGGTGATTTTGGGCTGAGATGATAGGGTCATCTAAATATGCAATCATGTCATCGGCAAATAGAGACAATTTGACTTCATCTTTTCCTAATTTAATATACTTTATTTTTTTTTTTCTTGCCTAATTGCTCTGGCTAGAACGTCTAATACTATACCGAATAGGAGGGGTGAGAGAGGGCATCCTTGTCTAGTGCCAGATTTCAAAAGGAATGTTTCCAGTTTCTGCCCATTCAGTATGATATTAGCTGTACGTTTGTCATAAACAGCTTTTGTTATTTTTAGATATGTTCTTTTAATACCTAGTTTATTGAGAGTTTTTAGCATAAAGGGCTGTTGAATTTTGTTGAAGGCCTTCTCTGCATCCGTTGAGATAATCATGTGGTTTTTGTCTTTGGTTCTGTTTATGTGATGGATTACTTTTATAGACTTGCATATATTGAACCAGTCTTGCATCCCCGGAATGAAGCCTACTTGGTCATGATGGATAAGAAATTGATGTGCTGTTGCAATCAAGTTGCCAGTATTTTATTGAAGATTTTTGCATCTATGTTCATCATGGATATTGGCCTGAAGTTTTCTTTTCTTGTTGAGTCCCTGCCAGGTTTTGGTATCAGGATGATGTTGGTCTCATAAAATGAATCCTTCCCTCTTTTTGTATTGTTTGGAATAGTTTCAGAAGGAATGGTTCCTATTATTGTACCAAACTATTGTACGTCTGGTAGAATTCAGCTTGAACCTGTCTGGACCTGGATGTTTTTTGGTTGGTAGGCTATAAATTGCTGACTCAACTTCAGCCCTTGTTATTGGTCTATTCAGGGTTTCAACTTCTTCCTGGTTTAGGCTTGGGAGGGTGCAAGTGTCCAGGAATTTATCCATTTCTTCCAGGTTTACTGGTTTATGTGCATAGAGTTGTTTGTAGTAATCTCTGATTGTAGTTTTTATTTCTGTGGAGTCAGTGGTGATATCCTCTTTATCATTTTTTATTGCATCTATTTGATTTTTCTCCCTTTTCTTTTTATTAATCTAGCTAGCAGTCTATTTTGATCTTTTCAAAAAACCAGCTCCTGGATTTGTTGATTTTTTGAAGGACTTTTTGTGTCTCTATCTCCTTCAGTTCTGCTCTGATCTTAGTTATTTCTTGTCTTTGCTAGCTTTTGAGTATTTTTGATCTTGCTCCTCTGGCTCTTTCAATTTTGAAGATGGGTGTCAATTTTAGATTTTTCCTCACTTCTCTGGTGGGCATTTATTGCTATAAATTTCCCTCTAGACACTGCTTTAAATGTATCCCAAAGATTCTGATATGTTGTGTGTTCATTCTCGTTGGTTTCTAAGAACATCTTTATTTCTGCCTTCATTTCATTGTTTATCCAGTGGACATTCAGGAGCCAGTTGTTCAGTTTCCATGAAGTTGTGCGGTTCTGAGTTAGTTTCTTAATTCTGAGTTCTCATTTGATTGCACTGTGGTTTGTGAGACTGTTTGTTATGATTTCCATTCATTTGCATTTGCTGAGGAGTGATTTTCTTCCAATTATGTGGTCAATTTCAGAGTAGGTGTAATGTGGTGCTGAGAAGAATGTATATTTGGTGGATTTGGGGTGGAGATTTCTGTATATGTCTATTAGGTTTGCTTGGTCCACATCTGAGTTCAAGTACTGGATATCCTGGTTAAGTTTCTGTCTGTTGATCTGTCTAATATCGACAGTGGAGTGTTAAAGTCTCCCACTATTATTGTGTGGGAGTCTAAGTCTCTTTGTAGGTCATTAAGAACTTGCTTTATGTATCTGGGTGCTCCTGTAATGGGTGTGTATATATTTAGGATTGTTAGCTCTTCTTGATGTGTTGATCCTTTTATCATTATATAATGCCCTTCTTTGTCTCTTTTGTTCTTTGTTAAAGTAAATTTTATTAGAGCCTAGGATTGCAACTCCTGCTTTTTATTATTTTGCTCTCCATTTGCTTGATAAATCTTCCTCCATTCCTTTATATTTAGCCTATGTGTGTCCTTACACATGAGATGGGTTTCCTGAATACAGTACACTGATGGGTTTTGACTTTTTATCCAATTTTTTATCCAATTTGCTAGTCTGTGTCTTTTAATTGGGTCATTTAGTCCATTTACATTTAAAGTTAATATTGTCATGTGTGAATCTGATCCTGTCACTTTGATGCTAGGTGGGTATTTTTCCCATTAGTTGACACATTTTCTTCATTGTGTCAATGGTCTTTACCATTTGGTACATTTTTGGACTGGCTGGTATTGGTTGTTACTTTCTATGTTTAGTGCTTCTTTCAGGAGCTCTCGTTACGTAGGCCTGGTGGTGATGAAATCTCTCAGCAATTGCTTGTCCATAAAGGATTTTCTTTCTCCTTCACTTATGAAACTTAATTTGGCTGGATATGAAATTCTAGGTTGAATGTACTTTTCTTTAAGGATATTAAATATTGGCCTCTACTCTCTTCTGGCTTGTAGAGCTTCTGCCAAGAGATCCTCTGTGAGTTTGATGGGCTTCCCTTTGTGGGTAACCCGACCTTTCTCTCTGGCTGGCTTTAGCATTTCTTCCTTCATTTCAACCCTGGTGAATCCGACGATTATGTGCCTTGAGGTTGCTCTTCTTGAGGAATATCTTTGTGGTGTTCTCTATTTCCTGGACTTGAATGTTGGCCTACCTTGCTAGGTTGGGGAAGTTTTCCTGGATAATACCCTGAAGAGTGTTTTCCAGCTTGGATTCATTCTCTCCATCACATTCAGGTACACCTATCAAACGTAGATTAGATCTTTTCACATAATCCCATATTTCTTGGAGGCTTTGTTCATTTCTTTTCACTCTTTTTTCTCTATTCTTGCCTTCTCATTTCATTTCATTGAGTTGATCTTCAATCTCTGATATGCTTTCTTCTGCTTGGTCGATTCGGCTATTGAAACTTGTTTATGCTTTGCGAAGGTCTCCTGCCAAATAGGAACACCTCCAGAGTGCAATTCCCAGTGGGAACAGTGCAGAGGGAGAGTGCTCACTGCATTTCCAAACATGTTTTCACTGCCCACAGAGGAGGAGATTCTCAAGCCGAAAAGGGCCAAGAGTTTTCAGAGCAGCGGTTTCAGCCAGTGCCAAGTCAGCTCATAGAAACCTACACAAGTCTGGGCAGCCGTTTTGACTGGAGCATGGAACTCCTGGGAGACAGAGTTGCCCGTTCAACTGAAAGGGAGGGGGCTGAGGCAGGGAGCCAGGTGATCTGGCTCGGTGGTACCACCCCCATGAAACAAGTAATCTGAAACACTCTGTTTTGAGAGTTTTGCAACAAGTGCAGCTGGACCCAGGACAGTCCAGCTCAGTGAAGGGAAGTGTTTCCCTCATTACCAAGGCAGTCCACCACTACCGAGGCAGTGAACACAGCAGCTGGGCAGAGCCTGCGGCAGCTCAGTAACACCTCTGCTGGCAGACTGTGACTAGACTACTCTGTGTGGGGCAGGGCATCTATGAAAAAAAGGCAGCAGCACAACAGGAACTTATAAATAAAGCCAACCTTCCTAGAACAGAGCATCTGGGAAAAGAGGCGATTATGAGTTCAGTTGCAGCAGATTTAAAGGTACCTGCCCAGCAGCTCTGCACAGAACAGTGGAGCTCCCAGCACAGCACTTGAGCTCCTATAAGGGACAGACTGTCTCCTCAAGCAACTCTCCAACTCCCGTATACCCAAAGAGACACCTCATAAAGGAGAATTCAGGCCGACATCTGGCAGGTACCCTTCTGGGACGAGGATAGCAGAGGAAGAAACCAGCGGCAACCCTTGCTGTTCTGCAGCCCCTGTGGGTGATCCCGAGGCAAGCAGGGTATGGAGTGGACCTCCAGCAATCCTGCAGCAGAGGGTCCTGACTGTTAGAAGGAAAACTAAGAAGCAGAAATAAATAGTTTCAACATCAACAAAAAGGACATCCACTGAGAGACCCCATCCAAAAGTCACCAACTACAAAGACCACAGGTAGATAAAGCCACTAAGATGGGAATAAACCAGCACAAAAAGGATGAAAACACCAAAAACTACAATGCCTCTCCTCTTCCAAGGGATCACAACTCCTCATCAGCTAGGGATTAAAGATGGATGGAGAATGAATGTGATGAATTGACAGAAACAGACTTCAGAAGGTGGGTAATAACAAATTTCTCAGAGCTAAAAAAAATGGGCTAACCCAATGCAAAGAAACTAAGAACCTAGAAAAAAGGTTAGATGAGATGCCAACTAGAATAAACAGCTCAGAAAAGAATATAAATGACTTGATGGAGCTGAAAAAAACAGCATGAGAACTCCCCTTATAGTTTTTAAGACTACTGAATATGATACTGGCTATACATCAGTCTAACTCTAGTAGATTGACAAAATTTAGTTTTCAAACCCCAAGAGAGGCAAACCCTAAATTAGATAACAATAGAAATCTGATGATGCTGTCAGTGTCTATCTGGTTTGATAACTGCACAGGCTTCACACTTAATTCCCACTGTCTGATAATAGTTATATACGTCCTTATAATGAAGTATAATCATAAGTACATTTTGGCTATATTAAGTAAATTTCTCTCAACTAAAATATCCCATGTTTTATTGCACTGATTGCAGATATGTGCATCTCTTCGAATTTCAAACTCTTTTAATCCCTCCCCACCATCCTCTTTTCTCTAGTTTATTTAGTTTTACTCATGATAAGAAAAAAGACTCAAAAGTAATACTTTTCTGGTTGTTGCATATTGAATGAGAGATAGTCTTCTAAATGTATCATACCTATAGATAGAGAAAGAAACACATTAGTGTGCATTTCAAGTGAGCCCTCTCTTTATGTTAGCACTTAAACTATTGAATTGCAAATGAAATTCTAGGCAAGATGTGATACCTCCTTTTTCATTTAACAAGATATCTTTAAAACTCATGAGATTCATAAGAAATTGAATGCTACCTGAACAGCCAGGATTTGTAATAATGGCCCAGGTATTATGAGGATTAGAAGAATCTGAATGAACAATCCCTTAGCTCATAAAGAAAATGATAAAGGATAAAAGGTAGCATTAACTGTTCAGTGATGTGGGAGGTTCACTGTATGTACAGCTGCATCAAATTAAAAGTCACTTACTGGATTAGTTAGCTAAATAAAACAGCTTTTATTTCGCACCTACCCAAACAATCTCCTAAGTCACTAAGGGCCTGAGTATTGTGATATAAAAGGAAAATATTAAATATCATAATCTTTACTGAAAAATAATATTTAACATATTATTTTGTTATTTCTTATTATTTTTTAAAAATATTAAAGAGTTGGATGTGGGCTTACCTTGGAAAAAATTCTAAATATTTGGTCAAACTTTCATTTGAGGGTATCTATTTGACCAATATTCACCACTGTCAGTGTAAACCAAGCACTTATGAATAGTCTGTCTTAAAACTTGCTAATGGCTTCTTCACTCTCCCCTTCAGGGAACTGCCTTAGCTTACTGAATGGTAATCTAAGTCATCTATCATTCATGCATGGTGGTGAAATAAAATACTAATTTCACATAAGTGTCAATCCTTCTCTGAATTAATATTTTTTAAAAAATTCTTGGCTCTGTTGAAGGATATTGATGAATTAAGCTAAAAATACATTGTCCAAGAACCCACCCTGGCATTTGTAAAATTCAAATAACCTAAGATCTCTAGTGTTCTTTCTTTCTTTCTTTCTTTTCTTTTCTTTTCTTTTTTTTTGAGATGGAGTCTCTCTCTTTCCTCAGGTTGGAGTATAGTGGCATGATCTCGGCTCACTGTAACCCCCACCTTCCGGGTTCAAACTATTCTCCTGCCTCAGCCTCCTGAGTAGCTGGGACTACAGGCGCATGCCACCTGCTCAGCTAATTTTTGTATTTTTAGTAGAGATGGGGTTTCACCATGTTGACCAGGATGGTTGCAATCTCTTTACCTCATGATCTGCCCATCTTGGTCTCCCAAAGTACTAGGATTATAGGTTGTGAGCCACCATGCTCAGCCAATCTCTAGTGTTTTCTACACTGAAGTGTGAGTGCTATTTTGAGTAATAAAATGGTAGATAGAAAGTATTCATGATGTAGCAGTCAGGAGACACTTCCTGACCTTGCTTTTCAAAGTAACCTGGTTTACTTTTGGATAAAGATAATAACACGTTTTGGAGGAAACTGTTGTAAATGTTAGGGTTTTAAAAATTGGACATTTTCCCTATTTATGTAATTTTCTTTGATTTAGCACAATACCTATTTCCATGAGACAGTGAAAAAAAAAACCCTAATCTGTAATTACATTTGAATCCCAAATACCATGGATGTAAAAAGATATTTCTTACACCACTGTTATTATTATTATTATCTTACTAGACAGAAAACATAAGAGCTCCCCTAGAGCCAAGGCAGCTGAAATACTTGGTGTTCTTCTCTCGTAGCCAGATATAGCTGTTTGGCCTGTTTCAGCACATAGGTGTCACTTGTGTTTTTTGTTCTTCTCATTGCCACTCCAGAAGAAATAGTATATTTAGAAAACACAAGAAAACAGTGTAGGGAGCACTATAGGCTTGTGATTAGATAAGCTGTCTAGGAAGGTACGTGGGTGAGTTCCAAGCATTGTTTAGGAGCCCAGGAAACTAGAGAGCCTCAGTGTTCACAGGCTGGCTGCTAAGCCCTCATGAGACTAAGAAGCTTACACCACCTTGCTAAGAACCAGACCAGCAAATTAAGCCTACATTCCTCACAAGCAGGAATTCAACTTACCTGAAGCAGCATTCATCACTCTTATCGGCCTCAGGTAGACATCTCCACAGACCGCCAGCTGCTATGCCCAAAGCAGGGCTGTGACTTGTACCAGACCACCTCCAGCATTGCAGTGAACGTTCCCACCTGAGCACAATGTGAGGGTCCTGAAGTGAACAAATGTAACATGGTGGAGGGTGGTGTGAGCATCACTTCTGGCTCGGCTCTTCATATCTATTACCAGAAATACAGGAATTAACAGAGGCTGAATCAGAGTGATATGGCTCTCTTACCTACTGGGTTATGAATCCCATCAATTACTTCTCATTCAAGTTTTGTCATTATTGTAAAAAAAAAAAAGATTCAAGAGTTTCTAATGGATGGCTATAACCATTTATTGACTTTTCCATGATTTTATGTTAATTTTTTTCTAATGATTAATTAAGCATTACTGATGTGGCTTTTAATGACAAGGTTTATTTAGAAATACTTTTCATTTGCTAAACATTTTTGTTTTGAATAACTTTATAATAAGCATAAAAAATATAAATGTTTACTTCTGGTTAGTTTTCATTTCCCTGGAAATTTTTCACTGTAAGTCTTATGCCCTTTAGTTATGATCACTTTGAAAATTATGACCTAATTCCTTACTTCTCTCCTAAATTGAAATCCGGCATCTCAATGGATACTTGTGTCTTCCTTAGAATGTACTGTAGTTCCTTGACACCCAGACTTTACCTACATAGTCAATCCAGTCTCTTACTATTACACATATCCTAAACTCCAATTAAAGGGAATGGAAATAACTACAGCTTTGTAGCTGATTGTATCTCTGAGACTCTTCCAAGTATAAACATTACCCTATTTAATCTTTTTTTAAAACCCCTTAATTATGACCAATATTCAGAAGAACATAAATATTAGATAACCCAGTATAAATTTAAAAATACATAAAATTATAAAACCACAATTAGCAGTCAGACAAATACTAAAGTGTTATTAATGGACTCTGTTCATTATTCTGAAAGAAAGTAATACTGATGGCTCAATTGCCCTCTGTATGCATTGAAGGAAAATAAGGATTGTTATGGACTGAATTGTGTTTTTTCCCAATGTGGCTGTGTTTGGAGATTAGGCCTTTAAAACGGTAATCCAGGTATAACGTGGTCATGCGAGTGGGGCCCTAGTCCAAAGCACTAGTGTCTTTATGAGCAGAGGAAGCCACACCAGGGGATCATGCTCACAGAATAAAAGGCCATGTGAGGACACAGTGAGAAGGTATTCTCTGCAAGCCAAAGAAATAAGCCTCAAATAAAACCCAACTTCTGACAGCTTGAACTTGGACATCAGTCCTTAAAGCTGTGAGAAAATAAATTTCTGTGCATTAAACCATCAAATCTATGATATTTTATTATGGCAATCCTGGCAAACTAATACAAGGGTGTCTTAGGTCGTTTTCTGCTGCTATAACAGAAAACTACAAACCGAGTAATTTACAGACAGAAGTGATTTGTTATTTCTCCCAGTTGTGGAAGGTGGAAAGTCCAAGAGCATGATGCTGGCACCTGGGGATGGTCACGGCATGGCCAGAGGGTGGAAGGTGAAAACAAGTACACAATACAACGAAAGTAAATAAAGGCCAGGCTTACCCTTTTACCAGCTCCCTCTCCTGCCATAACGGCACTCATCCATGTATGAGGGCAGAACCCTCATAACCCTTCCACCTTAAAGGCCCCACCTCTCCATGGTCACAATGGCAATAAGGTTTCCAACATGCAAACTTTGGGGGCTATATTCAAGTCATAACAAAAGATGCAAATATTTGAAAGGAATAATAAATGAACCAATAATTATCACTGCATAAGTGATAGGCTTTTAGATCAAGAACAGCCAGGGTATATACTACACTTTTGCATTCTCTAAAAGAGATTCTGAAACTTCTTTTGTGAGAACAATTTGCTCTATTGGAGACATCTCATGTTTGCCCCTAAATCTTTTCATTCTCTCCTCCCTTTACCTCACTGTAGCATAATCTTCCACCTCATCACCTTATCTACACTCACCAAGATAACCCATAATATCGAATATTATTTTATGATGTTATAACCTACAATAATTAAAATGAAACCTTATGAAGATAACCCAAGGTGTGTATGTGCGTGTATAAAATTTCACCATTTCTTTCCTTGTGTTACATGATGTTGTTGTGGCATATGACATTGTTTTCCAATGCTTTTTGATACAATTTTGCCCAAGGCAAGTACGTCTGCTAAACAACAACTGTCTCTGCTTCTAGTGATTGTGTCCCTTGACAGCTTCATTTCTACCTGCATGGGAAGTACAGGGGCACCTCATTTAAATCTGTCACTACATAATCAAGACTTCCTGGCAGCACGCTGGTACACAGGGCTCCTCAGACTTGAATGAAATTTTCCCCAGTCAATAAGTGGGAACCGTGTTTTATTGCATTTTGCTATATTGTGTTTCACAGATACTGTAGAGATTTTTTGCCAACTGAAGATGCGTGGCAACCCTGTGTGAGGCAAATCCGTTGGTACCATTTTTTCCACAGCCTGTGCTCATGTCTCGGTCATATGTTGGCAATTCTCACAAAATTTCAAACTTTTTATTACCATCATATCTGTTATGGTGATCTGTAATCCATAATCTTTGATGTTATTATTCTAATTGTTTGGGGACACCACAAACCACACCCATGTAACACAGTAAACTTACTAAAAAACTGTTCTGTGTGTTTGGACTGCCCCACCCAAGGGGCTCTTCTCCTATCTCTCTGCCTCTCCTTGAGCTTTCTTATTCCCTGAGATAGAACAATATGAAATTTAGACAACTTAACCTACATTGACCTCTAAGTGTTCAAGTGAAAGGAAGAGTCGCTCATCTTTCACTTTAGTCAAAAGCTAGAAATGTTTAAGCTTAATGAAGAAGGCATGTTGAAAGTTGGGACATGCCAAAAGCTAAGTCTCTTGGACAAACAGTAAACCAAGCTGTGAACGCAAGAACAATTTCTTGAAGAAAATTAAAAGTGCTACTCAAATGAACACACAAGTGTTAAGAAAGTGAAACTGCCTTTCTGCTGCTTTGCAAAAAGTTTTAGTGGTTTGGATAGAAGATCAAACCAGACACAACAACCCCTTAAATCAAAGCCCATAAAAACTCTTCATAGCTATGAAGGCTGAGACAGCTGAGGAAGCTGCAGAAGAGAAGCGTGAAGCTAGCAGAGGTTTCTAGTGAAGTTTAAGAGAATAAGCCATCTCCATAACATCAAAGTGCAAAGTCAAGCAGCAAGTGCTGAGATAGAAGCTGCCGGCAAAGTGATTCAGAAGATCTAGCTAAGATAACTGATGAAGGTGGCTGCACTAAACAACAGCTTCTCTTAAGAGAAGATGCCATCTAGGATATTCATAGCTAGAGAGGAGATGTCAATGCTTAGCTTCAAAGCTCCAAAAGATATCCTGACTCTCTTATTAGGGGACAATGAAATTGGTCACTTTAAGTTGAAGTCAATACTCATTCACCATTCTGAAAAACCTAAAGCCTTTAAAAATTATGTTAACTCTACTCTGCCTATGCTATAAATGGAAAAACAAAGCCTGGATGCCCGCACATCTGTTTAGCATGATTGACTGTATATTATAAGCTCACTATTGAGGCCTACTGCTCAGAAAAAAAAAAATAAGATTCCTTTAAAAATATTACTGCTCATTGACAATCTATCAGAATATCCAAGATATCTGATGTAGATATGCATTGGAGATAAACATTGTTATCATGCCTGGTAACACAATGTGCATTCCGCAAAAAACTGATCAAGGGTATATTTTTGACTTCCAATTTTTTCCTTTTAGAAATACATTTCATAAGGCTATAATTGCCATAGATATTAATTCTTCTGATGGATCCGGGCAAAGTAAATTGGAAACCTTCTGGAAAAGAATCACCATTCTAGATGCCATCAAGAACATTCATGATTAATGGAAAAACGTCATAGTGTCAACATTAACAGGAGTCTGCATGAAGTTGGTTATGACTCTCATGGATGACTTTGAGGGCTTCAAGACTTCAGTGGAGAAAGTAACTGCAGATATGGTGGAGTTAAAAGCAGTTCACTCGCATCTACAGCCTCCACCTCTAATTCTAGTTCTCTTACAATAGCAAGAGAACTAGAATTAGAGGTGGAGGCTGTAGATGCGAGTGCACTGCTCTAATCTCATGACGAAACTGATGGATGAGAAGTCACTTCTTAAGGATGAGCAGAAAAAGTGATTTCATGAGATGGAATCTACTCCTGGTGAAGGCGTTGTAAACATTGCTAAATGACAATAAAGGATTTAGAATATTACACAAACGTAGTCGATAAAGCAAAACAGGGTGTGAGAGGATTGACTCCAATTTTGAAAGTAGTTCTATGGTAGGTAAAATGTGATCAAACAGCAACACATGCTACAGGGAAATATTTTGTAAAAGGAAGAATCAATTAACCTAGAAAACTTCACTGTTGTCTTGTTTTAAGAATTGCCAAAGCCACCCAGTTTCAGCAAACCATCATCCTGATTAATCAGCAGTCATCAACACCAAGGTGAGACCATCCACCAGGAAAATGGTGATGACTTGCTGAAGGCTTCCATCATTACCAGCATAATTTAGCAATGAAGTATTTTTACGTTAAGGAATGTACACAGTGTTTTGAACACACTGCTTTTGCACACTTAATAACTGCAGTGTAGCAGAAACATAACTTTTGTATGCACTGAGCCACCCAGAAACTATGACTAGCTTTACTGTGAAATTGCCTTGTTGCAGTTGGGTCGCAACGTCTCCCAGGTGTGTTTGCAGTTGCCCCGCGTGCTCCAACTGCTTTCCTTCCATTCCATCATTGAGCACGTTTTCTTGCCTAACGGAAGCCCAGTGGAGATCTCTGGAGCTGAGTTGGCCCTTCAAAGGCTTTGCACCCCCTCACTAAATGTGGGCTCTGATTAAAAGAGGGAATTAGGGCTTCTTTCCTAGACAAGGAGTCTCCTCAAATCACCCAGTACCCACTTCAGTCAGCAAGGGGTGAGCCCAAGAATAGGCTCTCACATTTGGAAGGGAGATGCCCATCCAGGGAAATCAGCAACAAGGAGAACATTTTGTTAAGTCTTGTGAATTTTTCTTGGGCATTCTCAAATTTAAGAAGATTAAACTACATAAATAACTGAACTTCCAGCAGTTGAATGTAATCTAATTCAGAAGATTCCACAAGCATAGTAAAAGGAAGAGTGATGTCTCAGGCCCTGAAAACCTAAAGAAACACAAATGGTATCTTACTGGATTCAGTTACATTCTTGACCAATGTTTTCAATATTTTATCTTCTTTCCAAAGACATCAGGTTGCTGAGGGCACTGAAGCGTTTCATCTTGTTGTATGTATTTATTCATTATTATTTTGGTGGTAGAATTTCTAAAAGTAGGGACACAAAGATGTTGCTTTGGCAAAACTTACAAAAGTACTGTACCATGTGGACACATTGTGACTTACGTTGTAGACGAGGCCACTGCGTGCATATAAGCCTCACGAGCTTTGTGAGGAATCCACTCTCCGTGGCTCCTAATTTCCACCAGAGAATGTCTAAGTACAGCCGGATTCTATCAAGGTCATTCACAGTTAAATCTGCTCTGCAGAAACCTTTTCAAGTGATAATAGTATTTTCCCTTTTTAGTCATTCCCCTTAATAGTTATAATGCTGTGCTTTTTAACTTTTATGGCATTTGTGCTGCTTCTTTCTGCCTCTTTGAATCATCTTTTTCCTTTATGGCTCAGTTAAAACTCCAGTGTTCTCTGAAACTTATATTTATCACTTCGGTTTTCATTTGCTTCTCATGGCCACAACACAGATAGACTAGACTACAATGTTTGACTTTTTATCTCACTTGGTACAACACTACCTCCCATTATCTTCTCCTAGCTGGGCAGAATGTAGAAAAGATTTATGTGGTTTCTTTTCTCTTAGTTCCCCCAATTTCCCAAAGCATAGAATGCACACCCAATGTCTAACAGGCACCCAGTGCATGTGCACTGGTGGAAGGCTTTTCAAAATCGGCTTTCTTGTAACTGCTGGGTTTTTTGTTTTTGTTTTTTCATTAAATATCCTATGTCTCACGCTGAGCATGGTAGCTCATACCTGTAATCCCAGCTCTTTGAAAGGCTGAGGTGGGAGTTCAGGAGTTCAAGACCAGCCTGAGCAACATGGTGAAACCTTGTCTCTACAAAAAAATTAAAAAATTAGCTGGCCATGGTGGCACATTCCTATAATCCCAGCTTCTTGGGAGGCTGGGACAGGAGGATCGCTTGAATTCCCGGGAGGTAGAGATTGCAGTGAGCTGAGATTGTGCCACTGCACTCCAGCCCAGGCAACAGAACAAGACTCCAGTCCCAAAAAAACAACAAAAAAAGATAAAAAAAATATGTCTCAATATACTGCCTATATAAATAATCTATATTAGCTACTTATTGCTACTTTTATATTTCAAATTTTAAGCCTACAATTTAATTTGATTCTTGTAGTATGCCTTCATTTTAACAGAAAAGAATGAAATTTATGAAAACTCTACCTTGAATGCACATAAATCTTCAATTGTGTCATACCATTTTCCTAAATCAAGATAAAATATCTTTTTTTCCATCATCTTAGAGCCATCTAAGATTCTCTATTTTGCATCATATAGATGATGACGTACGTAAAACACACCCTCCGGTCCAGGTATGCTTCAGATTTGCTGAACTTAGAAATCCCTACAACTTGTTGAAAGACAGATTTCTGTGAGTCTCTAACCATTTCTACAAGTCTTGAAACAGCCACCTACGGCCTTTGTTCCAAACGATCTTTTCACACTATCTATGTCTTCCATGGTTGCTTCCTACATAGATGTTCCTGAAAACATAAAGGGTAGGCTGGCCTGTAGCCTGGGAAGATAGAAATAGTGTTTATCTACAGAGCTAAGGGCATTCATGCTTACTGCATATTCCTAAAGATTCAGGTTTCTTAAGCTCAAGATTTCTCTTCCAAAGCTCGCCCTGCTTTGTGTGATGACATTCATTGCGACCAGTCCACATTTCCCTTGTAGGATTTCAGTGCAAGAGAAACTGACACAAATATTCTGCTCAGGTTAACTTTTTTTTTTTTTTGCCTTGAGTAATACATTCCTTTTTCCCTAAACCAGGACTCTTACTTCTGCCAGCATCTGTGAAGCTATCATGTTAACTTGAAAGCTTGTAGGTAGGGTAAAATCTTAGACCCTCACAGTTCTTTTTAATTTTTTAAAAATTGATACATATTAATTGTACAAATTTATGGTTTACATGCGATATTTTGATATATGCACACAATGTGTAATGGTCACATCAAAGCAGTTAGGTTATCCATCACCTCAAACATTCATAATTTCTTTGTGTTGGGAATATTTCAAATCTTTCTTATAACTATTTTGAAACATAAAATGAATTGTCATTAACTGTGTTATTGAACACTGGAATTTATCCCTTCTCTCTAACTGTATGTTTGCACCTATTAACCAGTCTTTCTTCATTCCCCATCCTTATTCTTCCCAGATTCTGATAACTATTATCCTACTCTCCATTTCTATGAGATCAACTTTTTTAACCATCACATCAAGTGAAAACATGCAGTATTTGTTGTTCTGTGCCTGGCTTCTTTCACTTAACATAGTGACCCTCAGCACCACCTATTTTGTTGCAAATGACAGAATTGAATTCTTTTTATGGATGAATAAGATTCCATTGTGTCTCTCTATCGCATTTTCTTTATCCATTTGTCTGTAATGGACCCTTAGGTTGATTCTATATTTTGCCTATCGTAAATAGTGCTGCAATAAACATAAAGGTGTAGGTATCCATTTAACAGACTGACTTCCATTCTTTGGATAAATGGCCAGTAATGGGATCGTTGTATTGTATGTAGTTCTATTTTTAGTTTTTTGAGAAACCTCCAGACTGTTTTCCATAATGGCTGTACTAATTGACATTTTCACCAATAGAGTATGAGTTCCCCTTTTTCTGCATCCTCAACAGCATTTGTTATTTTTTTGTCTTTTGTCACAGCTCTTTCCAAACATTTGAGCACCTGAGAGAAAAATACTACTTGGACGTTTTGGAAGCTTTTACTTTTGCTTAGCAGTACTGCTGCTCTACACTATGTATGAGTCCATATATCATCCCAGCTTATGTTTTCTGTCTTTCTCCCCAGCCAGCTAGACTGTTACTATTTTTACAAAACCTTATGACATTTCCTGCATATAACCAATCTCCAGCAACATAAGAACATCTGCAAGATATCCTTTAAATAAAAACTGACTATTTAACCCGTATAACCTGGGTTGAGCTTTTTAATTAGTCTTAAGTGAGAACTTACACTGTTCCTGTCCAATCTTGAAACAATCTCTTGGTACAAATTATAATAAGGAATGTGTAGATAGAGACTCATTACTGTAGAGGTTGCCAGAATTGCGTTCCCCATCATGGAATAGGTACATTGCGTTCACATGTAGTGTAACGTGTTTTAATGGCAAATAACATTCAGTATTCCTCCAGGAGACACAAAATTCTTCAACATTCAGTTTTCCTTATAGACGAAATACATAGAAGGCATCCTGCTGGCTGAAGAAGACACCAATCACACGAAAATATAATAGAAAAAATAATTAAAGCACAAGAATCATGGTTTGTACCTAATCATGAAATTTCAATACTTGAAAGTCTTCCTTCACCCACAGTCCTCCTCTTCTCTTTCTTCTCGCCACATTTAATACAGGAGAAACTAGAGATCAAAAGATCTTTAGCATCCTCTCAAAGTCACAAAACTTGTCAACTGTAGAGTTGTGTTATGAAAGGACTTTAGAAATTGGTCTACTGGCTGATGGATTCATCACGCAACAATTACTTCAGAGACACTTATAAGAAATTCCATGCAAAGATTCTGTGGGCATAATTTATTCCTAGTTTTATTGCAACACTAAGCAAAAAACGAGGTATAGAAGAAAACAGCTGAAAATGGTCTTTTGATTTTTTTATTTTTGGTTCTACAGATTTAGTTTAAGTCAACAATAGATAAAGCAAATATTTACCATTATACTCAGGTTCCATAACTAAAAGTTGTTTTAATAATTTATATGTTGAAAATTTCTATTCATTCATTTCAAATTCATGGAGGTTAGACCAACTATCACTGGGCTTTAGATTTATTCACTCTTTCTATTTAGTTCAAACTCTTGGCTTTTATTTTAAATTCCCAATTTTCAAGTTAATATAGCAAGATATTAGAAATTCTAATGTTCTCAGAAATGTGTGAAAATCAAATCTGAGAAAAAATGGTTCTTAATTTCTTTTCTAAATCTTTTCACTGTAGATAATAAAACTACAAACTAGTTTGCTAGGTACTGGAAGCCTGAAAAGTTGTTGAATCATAGTGTAGAATCCAAATTAAGGTATGAAGAGGATAATAATTAACTATAAAACCACTTAGGAGAAAATCTTCCCAGCAATAACAAAGTGTTATATAGAAACAGCAGCACATTTGGGGCAAAACTGCAGTCATTAGCATATATTAAAAAGAAGTGTTCTCACCTGCATTCTTCTTATTTTAATATCAGTTCAGTGTGCAAAACATAAAGTTAAAAAATAGCTAAATGCAGAAAACTATATTCTTCCCAAGATTTTCTGCATTTTTTAGCCTGAAAACATCTCAGAGTCTAATGAATCTGGGGACAGAGAACAAGCAAGATTTATAAAATAGGAAGCCTGGGTATAAGGAAAACACTTAAAATAAAAACCCCATGAAATTCTAATGAGTTGATGAGAAGTCTCTGTGTAATACAAAGGAATAAGATTTCTCTGCTTCCTCTCTCAGTACAGCAGTAAGTTTTTCTGCGTGGAACTAGGTCACTGTTTGCTTCAGTGGACTATTTGCTAAGCAGCACTTGAGGGTGGGTCATTGAACTATAATGAAAATATATTCTTTTCTTTTGGAATCAATTTGATTTGTCAGGCATATTATGTTCTAAACAGAGATTTTGCATTAATCCCAAGAAAGACTTTCTAGCATTCAATCTCAGAGGAATCCAATCGGGAGCCATTTCTTTTGAAAAGATACAAACCAATAAAAGCAGCTTAAAATATACAACACTTCGCTGACATTATTTTTTTCTTCGTTGGAATATTTTCTTCATTGATACATTGGATAGAGTTTTGAACAAGCTGCAAAGCTTTATCCACATTTTTCCTAATCAACAATCAAATAAAAATATGCACTGCCCTCATGGTTCAACTAATCTTAAAACATTCTAGATTTTGCAGAAAGACCACATATTCGAGAATATAAAATTACTAAAAATAGAAATATGACCATCTTTTTACAAATGCCCTACATTGTGATAGCTAAAAATATGTAAGAGGTAGCACACAGATTCAGCTTTCCAGAGCTGTCTAGCTGGTCAGGTTAGTTAAATCAACCTTATCCATCCAGGGAAAGATAATTTAGAAGTAACGTTTCAGCCACACTCAGCATTATAGATGGGATGCCAAACTAAGAGTTGTTTTCATTAACAGTCACTGTTAACATTACAATGTTAATTTATTGTGTTGACTTTTTTTCCTTTTGCTGAATACAAACAAATTTAATATCTGTCCTTTTAAGTTTGATAAAAATCAACTTTAATACCCTTAACCCTTCCTTAGCTAGAAAACTTAATTTCAGTCTCCTTTTTAGCATGGTACTTTTCTGTCTTGGTCTCAAATTCAGCCTCAGATGACCCTAATCAAGTATGAAATGTGCTCTCACTATACACTGTGCTTTAATTGTTAGTTGATTTGTCTGCCTTTCTTAACCGTTCAGGATCAATTAATTGACATTTGTATTTCTGTTAACTAGCACATTCTTGGCATATAGCACACAACATGTTTTTTTTTTAAATGAATAATTGAATTGGTGTATTAATTGGGATTGGATTCCTATACATTATTATATTCAGATTATTGATTTTTCCAATTAACTATTCTTAGAAAAAAATAACAATTAGCTAACATTGACAACAGTTTAAATTTATACACAGCATAGTTTTCTTTCTCAGAAATTCTTAAAATGCATTTTAAAAAATTTACCAGTCATTAATAAATTCCATATTCCTAATAACTATGGCATGTTTTATTTTAAAACAATCCCAAATAATAAGTTTAATACTTTAAATATTATTTCTTAAACATAAGTAAGTTACTCAAAATAAAGGTTTGATTAGAGTGAAACATCAAAATAATAAATCCATGTTTTAATAGATATAAATTATAAAATATAACTGAAGCATATTCATTCAACCAAAAAATAAAGTTTCACACAAAGGAACAAATATATCGGAGTATAAGAAATGTATAACACAACATTGCTACCAGTGGTTTTACAGTACTCTGAAATTAGTATAAAGGATACATGAACTATGTTTATTCTCTTCAAGCCAATTAGGCAATGAGGTAGACGTAATATATAGAGTCAAATTTGACTCTGTGGAAAATCTCGTCTGCATTTAATAATACATTTTTAGTATAATTTTTATTATATAAGTATTATGTATTTATATATAATACAAATTCTGTACCCTTATTTATACTTCTTGATATGTATAACTGTTGTGTGTATTCAGATAAGTAATGGCAGACATGATTGTCATGACCGCAGACATATCCTGTAGTTGTTGATACCTAGTCATTCTGTTAGTAAGAGCAAAGTTCTTTATGTAGAAAGAATGGACAGTGTAGAAAGGGTAGCAGGTGATGTGAAAACACTATATATGTTTCACAACTATAATTAAATCTACTCATTATCAACATAGAGTATATTTGAAGAAAATTTAATTTTTGAACTATTTACAGCTAAGTCTGTATTTACTTCTTCGCATGCTGTGAATTGATTTCAGCATAGATTGTCAAAAATATTTGAAAAAAACATTGTTTTATTTAGCCCTAAGACATCTAATAACTAAATTGAGTTATCACTTTCTAAGGCTGTAAACAGAAGTTCAACTGTTATTTCAAAGTTTGCCAACCCAGATTTATTTTCATCATTTATATCAGCATTATAAGATCATCTATTGGAAAACTTATGATAATATTTCTAGGTAATTTTTTCAATTAATCATCTATTCAATATCTACTGGCCCCAATATATCTGAAGTAATTGTAAATGGTCCTTATGCAACACTCAAGTTTAAAAGAATTGTTAAAATATGCATTCATCTCAAGTGCAAATATTTTTTCCATTTCAATAACTGCATTATATACTTTGTTAAGGATTCAGATAAGGTGAAGTCCCACAAACACCTTACCTAAGCAACCATTATTTACTTCATATCAACTACAGGGTCAGTTTCAGAGCAGTCACCTGAGTGGTCACCAAGGACCTGGCACTCAGAAAAGGATTTTGCTTCGAGTTTAATGCTCTCAGTCACTGTTTTGAGTTTTGATGGTAAGATTTGATGGGACAATGTGCATTTTCTGGAGCTTGAATCCTATGCCCTCAGAAGCCTAATGTTTCCTTCTGGAGTCTCACAGGTGGATTTTGGCTGCCTGCTTCATGGCCTCTACTCCCAAGTCCCAGCTGGCCTCCCTTTAAACTGTTTGACCCCCATCACCACCTCTACCTGACTTTCCCCAGGGAGGTAACTAGGTCATCTGGGGGCAGATAACTGATGTTCTATCATTATCCTCTACTCTTATTGGGGGCTTGGAGGCAAAGTAGAATTGGGTCCCATGCATGCTCTGGTAGAGACAGAAAAGGTATTGCTTGTCCTCATTCCAGGATGGCTGTGACACAGCACATTCACAGAGGCTACTTTATGGGGTCCTCATCCAAACCCTCATACAGGTCCTAAGAGTTTTGGTTTAGAGATTGCAATCTTGTAATTTCCTGTGTCTGTTCTGGGCTGGAGAAATGAGCAGAAGACATTGACTTCCCGGCCCTACTTTAGTCCTGAGTTTTATTTTGCTCTAGATCCTGCAATTTATGTTGCTAGAGTGGATCTAATACAAGAATAATGTGTGTTTGAGTCTTTAATCGATTTCGAGCTGTTTTTTATAACATGGTGTGAGAGAGTCTAGTCTCATTCTTCTGCATGTGGATATCCGGTTTTTTCCTCCACCATCTGTTGAAGAGTCTATCCTTTCTCTGTTTTGTGTTCTTAACTCCTTTAACAAAAAACAGTTGGCTGTAATTGATGGATTTACATCTGGGCTCTCTATTGTACAACACGGAGATTATAGTAGGTAATAATATATCATATTCTTGAAAAATGCAAAGAGGGTGGCTATTAAGTGTTCTCACCGCAAAAATAACTATGTAAGGCAATGCATATGTTAATTCGTTAGATTTAGTCAACTATGATGTGTATATATTTCAAAACATTATGCTGTCTACAATAAATTATATAATTTTATCTGTCAATTTAAAAAGTAAAATAATAAAAAATAATATACACTAGTACACTGTAAAGCACATATATATAAAACACAACCCTCATATTTAGATGTAATTTATAATCTATTAGGAGTGATATTAACTTTTGTGCAAATAACACATAGCAAGGTATGTTGAGTATTGTGAGTGTTCAGCCAATTACTTAAGAAGACAGAGAAATGCAAAGATTTATTTGAACAGAGAATATAAAATTTGAATAATCTAAGAGATGAGTGAAGTTCAATAGGCAGAAATTAAACAGAAAAAGCTATTGTAGGTATTGGAGTGAAATGAGCAGAATTGAGGACATGGGAAATCCAAACTTTTATGTAATAATTCATTGTTTGGAGTCCAGACTGCCTGTAAGTAGTAGTAGAAAATAGGAATGGGCCATTGTAGACAGATGAGAATATTGTGTCATTGGACACTAGAAAGTATCTCATAAATTGTAGAGAGCCAGAGTAGCCTACACCCTCTGGGGGGATCAGCAGCAAGGCTGCTGTGAACTTTGGATGAACTCCAGAGAAGTGAAACCATAATAGGGGAATGTGCATGTCTTGAAGAAGAGCAGATGGACCTAGCGAAAGATAACCAGCTTTCGCTGACCTTGTTGCAAGATAGTTGTTAGCTGAGGTATGTTAACTGAAGTATGAGAATTATAACCACAGGCTGTTCTGGGTAACTGCACCCTCTCTCTGCCATGTGCTTTGTGAACACATAAAGTACTCTGAGGCAGGACGGGGCCGGAGACACTGATATTTTCACTTTCCTGCACCACCTGGCCTCACTTTTCTCTCTGTCTGTCTGTATTTTTCTTCATCCCCTACCGTTCCCTCTTAGGTCTTTAAACCAGTGTGCAGTGTGGGACACAGCACACGCCAGAATAAATAATATTCACCATCAAATAGTTAATAGAGAAATGGTATAATCATTCTAGTAAAAGCACATATTTGAAAACTGGGCTACAATTGTGGGTCAAAATTCCCAACAGCATGGACATGTTTTAAGGTTGATTTCTTGTAATTGGGCATAGAACCATCTCTTCCGTCATGACTATCAACCTCTTGCGAGCTCTAGTCTGAGCATACCAGCTCTAAGATATAAATTAAAATCTCTCTGGTCCTGGGGCTGGACGTGGTGGCTCATGCCTGTAATCCCAGCACTTTGGGAGGCTGATGCGGGCAGATCACAAGGTCAGGAGTTCCAGAACAGCCTGGCCAATGTGGTGAAACCACGTCTCTACTAAAAATACAAAAATTATCTGGGTGTGGTGGTGGGTGCCTGTAATCCCAGTCACTTGGGAGGCTGAGGCAGGAGAATCACTTGAAATCTCGAGGCAGAAGTTGCAGTGAGCCGAGATCGCACCATTGCACTCCAGCCTTGGCAACGAAGCATGACTGTCTCAAAAAAAAAAAAAAAAAAATTCTGGTTGTCAATGGCTTCAAATTCAATTCAATGTATGTACAAGAGTGAGCTATGTGAGATGCATTAATTGGTAGAGAAAATGTTGATTATTAGGAATTATCTTTTATTTTCTTTACAAAATAAAGCCTTTAACGCTTAAGTGCAGTAAAATATTAATTACCTTGTACTGGATCCCTGGTGAGTCTAAAAGCAGAAATTTTTATACAATCATTATAAAACAAACATTGCATTCAATAAGACAGCATATTTTAGATGGCTTCTGCATCATGATGAATGAACAATAAGTAAAGTCTACACTAATTATTGACAAGGCCACATAATCTTATGAATTCTGAACTCCCTGACACTGAGGTAAACCTTTCAACTACTACTTAGATTCTGCTGATGTCTTAATTTTTCTAAAGCCTATAGAGAGTTCTGAAATAATATTACACATATTAGGAAAGTGATTTGCTATATAGATGCCTTCACTATCTATTCATCCATGGTTTACACCACCAGTAACAAGTTACTGAAATTATTTGCAATTATATGACTAAGGGGTGTTTCTGCATATCTTCAGTTTAAAATCAAGAAATTTCCTTTAACACAACAATTATTTGGGTTGGAATGCAGACATGGACAAATAATCCCATTGGCTCTAATGACAATAAGCATCATTTTTAATGCAATCAGAGTAGTCGTTAGTGTGCTGGAACAATCCAATAATCACAATTTATCTACTCAGAATACCAATAAATATGCTCTTGGGGTCATCTTACAAAACTACAAAATTTCAGTCCAGTTGGCTCATTTAAGTCTAAAAGGAGTCATGTATTAACTAGAATCAAGGGGCGTGGTCATCACACTGGGTCATGAGAAGTAGCTTATTTGTGTCATGAAAAATGGTTCTGATACTGCAGGCACCTGGCTTGGCTAAAACAGAATTATTTTATATGAGGCATAGAATTATTCTACAGTTTCCACTGTCAGAATCTAGCAAACATCACTTAAGTACTCTGCCTGAGGAAATATGTTGTCAAATAACTTCAAAGAAGCTGTGATATTTATAGTTCATATAAGGCCAAGTGAAAAGAAAATGAAACGGGACCTTAATTGATGCATTCTCCCTCTGCAGGGTGGGTGGGTAGCAATTTCCCCTGCCTAGAATACTCTCCACAGATGCTTCCGTTGAGATCTGGTAAGAAAAATGAAAACCACTATAAGAATTCCAAGTGGACACTGTCTCAATGAAGATAATTGGAGACATATTATACACTATTAGAATGTCATTGAATGAAAACAAAGGACAATATTATAACTAGGAGGTCACTATTTTAGGCGCTCAGTAAGATGCTCATGTGAAACTCTAGAATTTCAGTTACAGCTGGGTATTGAGTGGTGGTGGTTAGATGGTACCACCCTTAACAGCTTTCAGCATCAAAGCTGATAAGAGTGACTTACTACGTGCAAGTGTGGTGGTGCTTGCAACGAGTTCAGGTAATAATACCTTCTCTGTTTCTTCTGTTTTCTAAGTCACGTGGGAAATCCTCTCATTGGCAGAATCTTTTCTATACCTACGATGGAAATCTGATACTGAGAAAGATTCTTCCTAGATTTTCCTCGGCCATCCAAGGAGACTTTAAATTGGGGTATCAGAAAGGCTTGGGTAACCACAAAAAGCCCAGCATAATTCATTCCTTTGTCAATTCAGCATCCATATATGAACTTTTAACAAAATTTCAGCTACTGAACAATTAAAAACTGCATTTTGTTTCTGTCAAATATGACATAAGTTTTCTTCAAAAAGCAAAAGTTGGCCGGGCACAGTGACTCGTGCCTATAATCCCAGCACTCTGGGAGGTTGAGGTGGGCAGATCAAAACCAGCCTTGCCAACATGGGAAAACCTCGTCTCTACTAAAAATACAAAACTTAACCAGGCACGGTGGCATGCGCCTGTAGTCCCAGCTACTCAGGAGGCTGAGGCACGAGAATCGCTTGAACACGGGAGGTGGAGGTTGCAGTGAGCACAGATAGCACCACTATACTCCAGCCTGGGAGAGCGAGCAAGACTCCATCTCAACAAGCAAAGGTTGCACTCTCGTAAGTCCCTGTACCCCTCATTGAGTACTCTTTATTTTCTTCTATCTCATTTACAAGGTGTCTTTCGGATATCCAGCAACTTAAAGACGGAGTTATAAGTTTAATCACCAGCAGTACTTTACAGAAGAGTAGAGGAAGGTTATTAGAAACTCTGGTTATAATAAAAAGTATACAAAATTTCTTAAATACACTATCATCAATCTATCAATACATATATATTTGTGTATATATATGTATATAGGTGTGTGTTTAAACAGAGAAATTAAATGTATACATGTATTACTGTAGTTCTGTACTTCTCTTCTTTATAACTGTTCTTATGGCAATAATTGGTCTGTATAACTTTTTTCCCTGTCCAATCAGTGTTTTCTTTGGCTTCAGCAAGCTCCTCAGCTGACAATACTTTATTTTCTGGCACATTGACTCCAAACTCCTGCTCCTGAATAGACGAGATCATCTGTGGTTCTACCTAAATTGATTTGCTGTTGTCTTTTAGTAATATATACCAATGTTTATAGGAATCTAGTGAACACCTCAGCTTACAAATATGCTCAAAACGCCAACATTATTTTTCCAGATAATCATCACAATCAGTCACCCCAGTTTGTGCAGTCATCCCTCACGTTTACTTTTGATAGTGTGGTATGTGGAGCCCAAAGTGGCCAGGTTCACAGTTTCAGCTTCAGGTGCAATTGAACTATTTTGGATCCCCTGACAGAAGCATTTCTCCTTTGATTACTATGACATCTAGACCCACAAATCCGAAAGATAAAAGAAACATTTTGCAAATGAGAAGTGAGCATTTACTACAATGAAAACAGTTATGCCCTCTCTTCCATTGTTTGATTTGCAGAGCCTGTCTATAGAAAAAGTGGCACTACATATGGGTCACAAGGTGAAAACTTATATGTCACTTTAGCAGACAGCTCTGACCAAGTTTCTATCAACATCGAGTGCCGTCACTGAGTCTTCAGTAGGCCACCTCACCATTCTGTTATGTCGGCTGCTCAGAGTGACGGGGTTCATACTAAAATCAGTTAATCTCATAACTGAGAGCCAGTGTCTTCTACACGTTTTTTGGTTGTAACTGAATTCAAGCTTTTTCTTCTTAGATGAAGAAACTATAAAATAATCATCACATCCAAAAATCAAGCAAAGCAAATGTGTTCATAATTTACGGCTCCACTTCAAATCTATTTTGAATTTGTTTTATGACTTTGCTATACAAAACAGAGATTTTTTCCTTCTTTCCAGTTTTGTCACATCTTGTATTTAACCTACTTTACTTTCTTTGTCCTCCTTATCATCATTTGATATATTTTATACCTACTTACTTTGTTTCTCTCTTGAGGTTTCTCTCTCACCCCAGAAGACATATATACTGCATATAAGCAGTACTGTTTTTTGCTATTTTACTAACTGTTGAACAAATTAATGAACATATTAATTTGCCTTATTTCTACCCTTTTGCAACAGAAAAAGAATGTAGAATAGCAGCAATTTCTACAGAAAAGTCAGGTAGTTTTGGCACAGAGTAAGAGTATATGGAACATCAATTAAATATAAGTGAGAAAACTAATACTTAGAATACAGTAGCGCTTTGACTTGACCAATTGAATATTCATGGTGTTAGCATGAATCTACAGATTTATTTAAGTTTATCCTTCATAACTTTACTAAGAGGCAAATTTAAATCTGCTTTTTATTGAGCCGCATTATGTCAATACTGACCCTGAAAGCATTAAGTCACCATTTTACAATTGCACCTTAACCTGGGTATGGTTTATCTACTTGCTGTTGCAAAAATTTACCACCCATCTTGGATTTAAAATGTTCCTATTTCATAAAACACAACCATTATGTCAGGTGAAACATTAGAAGTGAAAAGTTGAAATGGTCTTGTATGTGACAGAAGGAGATGTATTGTTAAGAGATAGTTTTGAACAGAACTGTATCATGAAATAAATCTAAGAATTTGCACCTTTGTTAATGTGAGAATAAATATACTCTATATCATTTGGCATTATGTAGACACTACCATTACCAGAAAAATCACAATAATTATTTAATTAATCACAGTATTTAAGGCAAAAAGGCAAAATATTGTATACATTTTCTTCAACTTTTATATTTTAATCTGTCTCTATGCTTGTGTGTTTGTATATATGTTGACATATATATACACACACACAAACATAGACACAAAAACACACACAAATTCATCATATCTCTCTCCATCTTACATGAACACATACTAACATAATAATGCTGAGATTAGGTAGAAGGTTCTACCTTCTTATAAGAAGTGCAAAGACGGTCATTCTGGCACACGGGAATAGCCAACTCAGTCATGCAATTAGAGAGTTCAATCCTGCTGAAGTATTTCTGCTAAAATTGAACCAAAAGTAAAAATCAAGAGTAGCCACATACTTTATATTAAAAGTTAATCCAATCCAAAGCTTCTGCTTTGCATGTACTGGAGATAAAATGATTAATATTTCACTCTTTATGATACTCAGAGTCGTCAAAAGTTAATAGGTTCAAAATACATCCAAACACATAAGATACAGATTATGACATATATTGTATATAATTGGGTTTAGAGTTACTTGCAAAAAAAAAAAATGAAACCCAAGTAACACTAAAAGATGAACAACGTAGTGTAAGTCACTAGCTACAGTTATTGATGTGAATAAAGAAGCTTGTGTTTGTAATGTGAATGTTCTTCAATACAGGCCTTCCTATACTCCTGCCTGCCCCAAGGAAAACATGAGAATTGGATATTTCTTATAATATTCCCAAAGTGTCACACTTCAGCACATGTTATGAAGAGCTTTAGGATATGACACAAATGGGTCTCATTCATTGTTTTTCCATAAACAATCGCTCACATACAGAAGCCCTTCTTGTCACGGGTCTTCTAACCCTCTTGATTCCATTGTTTCACACAAGTGTCCCGGAACTCTAGGCCATTATATATCAAAGGAGTGAGGACCAGTACAGCTTCTATATGCAATTAGAGAGAAGACAAAGATTTGATCAGTCCCATACTGTTGTTTCTTCTCTGCACTGTGGACAATAATCCATCCAAAGTGATGCGGATCCAGGTGTATTCACAGACTGCAGTGGCTGCTCAGGGGAATATGATCCTATTTCAGCAAAAGGGACTTCAAATTTGCAGCTCTTCATATCCAATACTTGCAGTTCTCCAACAAATGGTATCTCAGCATACAGGTAACCTTAATTAGAATAAGTGACTTTAGGCACCATTTCCCTGCCTTCTTATTTGTTTGTATTTTATAATATAAGGTCTCACCATGTTGCCCTGACTGAAGTCTGGTAGCTATCAACAGCCTCAAATGCCTGAGCTAAAGTTATTCTCTCAAGTAGCTGGGACTGAAGGCACATGGCTAACATTTTCCTTCTTATTTAGTGGATATATACTTTGAGGTGATTGTAATCTTTCTTTTTTAACTACTACTAAGTGGCAGTTGTCCTTTCTATGACTCCTATCATTTAATAATATCTAATTTTTTCAGGCATAGTGATTATGACTACTCATAGTTTTATGCATTCAAAGTTTATTGAACCTCATACAAGTGAGCTGATCACAACTGGAGTCTGATGGAGAAGTGGGGTTGGAGACAGCATACCTAAATCTATTTGTAGTGACTGCAAGATGATTTTCTGCAACCATTCCTAATTAAATAAGAAATAGTAGCAGCAACAACATAAGTTAATCTTTTTAGAATTAATTTTGCTGACTGACAATATTTAGTTAGTTGAAATGTTTAATAAAAATTGATTGGAATTTTGATTTAAAAGATTCTATCAACTTCATTATTTACATTTCATGTATAATTGTGGTAAGATATTACAGGATAGCATTTCCCATTTTACCAATTGTATAATTCAGTGGCATTGATTATATTCACAATGCTGAAAACCATCATCACTATCCAATCAATGTTTCCAAAATTTTTCATTACCCCAATCAGAAACTTGGTACTCGTTAGGCAATCTCTCTCCATTCCCCTTCATTGTAGCTCTCTAGACTGCTTCCTGTCTCAGTGAATTTGCCCATAAAAGGAATCAGACAATACTTGTATTTTGAGTCTGGTTGATTTCACTTAGCATAATGTTTTCAAGGTTCATCTAGGATTGTTCAATGTTTAAGAATTTCATTATAAATAATAGTTCACAAATAATAGTTCATTATAGGTATATTACTACATTTCATTTATTCATTATCTTCTGACGGTCGTGTAGGCTGTTTCCACCTTTGATTATTATTAATAATGTTAATGTGAACATTAGAATACATGCATCTGTTTGAGTACCTGTTTACAATTTTTTGATACATATGTAAAAAGGAATTGCTGAGCCATATAACAATTCTATGTTTAACTTGTTGAGGAATTTCCAAACTGTTTTTATAGCAGTTTCACTATCTCAATATTGCAGTTACATCTAAAGTGTATAAAATGTATATAAAATCAATCCAAGTTTTAAATTTTTAGACATATATTTAAGATGCATAGTATAATGTTTTGCTATACATACATGTAGTGAAATAATTACTACAGTGAAATAAATAAACTTCTCACAGTTAATTTTTTGTGTGTGGTACAAGTACCTACAATCTACTTTGTTGGCAAATTTCCAGGGTACGATATTAAGCATAGACCCTATGCTGCACATTAGGCCCCTACGCTTCTCCATTCTACGTAACAGTGTTATTTGTACCATTTAATGACCTTCTCCCCGTTTCTGCCAACTTTCTACCCCTCGTGACCACTGTTCTACTCCGTTTCTACCTATTTGAGTGTTTTGTTTACAAAAACAAAAACAATTTTTAATTATAGATATAAGTCAGATCACTTTTCTTTCACTGTGTTTGGCTTATTCCACTTAGCATAATGTCCTCTAGGTTCATCTATGTTGTCCTAAGTGACAGATATCCTTTGTTTATAAGGCAAATTCTTTATCCATTGATGACCATTTAGATTGATTCTATGTCTTGGCTATTTTGAATAACACTGCAATGCACATGGGGATGCAGATAGCTCTGCATGGTGCTAAGTTCATTTCCTTTGGGCACATACACAGAAGAAAGATTGCTGGGTCTATGGCAGTTATATTTTTAATTTTCTGAGAAATCTCCATATTGATTTATGTAATGGCAGGAACAATTATCATTCTCATTTTTCACATCCTTGCTAACACTTGTTACCTCTTGTCTTTGTGATAATGGCCGTCACACTAGGTGTGAAGTGATATTTTATTGTGGTTTTTATTTGCATTTTCCTAATTATCAGTGATATTTAGAATCTTTTTATAGTAATATATCTGTTGATTATTTTTATGTCTTCTTTGAAAAAATGTCTTTTAAGGTCCTTTGCCCACTTTTTCAAGTGTGTGTGTGTGTGTGTGTCTGTATGTGTGTGTGTTTGGTATTGCGTTGGTTGAGTTTCTTATATATTGTAGTTATTAACCCATTATCTGATATATGGTTTGCAAATATTCTCTTCCAATCCACAAATATTAGCTGTCTTTCGTTTTGGTGATTGTTTCCTTTGCCCGAACAAAATACATATGGGAATGCACTACCCGTATCAAGTTGAGTTACATTTTAGTTTTTAATGAAATGAGATAATTTGACAGAAATATAGGACTTGGTAATTTTCATGACAGCATAAAGGGAAAAAAAACCAACGAACTTGCCTGAGTATTATTATAGACTTAGACAAAGGGGGGAAATAAAAGATAAAGATAAATATGCAATATTTGTTTTAGAAAAAACTTAACTGTAAAGAATGCATTGGGAATGTTTACTAGAATGAGCCTGCATTTGGAACATAGGTGTTGCAGTGCATGCATGTATGTGTTTGGAAATGATGAACCGGAAAAGCCACTGTTCAACATTTTGGAGCATTGGTTGCAAAGTATGCATAGAACATAAAAAGGAATTCAATAGAGAAGGGATCATGAAAATTGGTTAAAAGATATTAAAAAAAAAAGTGGCCAATGTCAGATAGAAAAAGTGTGCACAATATTCCTGGTGTAATAAACTGTATCCTAAAAGTACACACACACACATGCACACACACACATGCATACGCACACGATGAACTCACAGTTAATATCAAGTTATATTCAGAAAAAAATATTTTATACAAGAAGCTGCATGGTTAATACGTCTTCATATGCCCCTAATTTTCAGAAGTAAAGAGAATATAAAGATTTAATTAATTTGAGATTCTAAAGCAAAACTCAAGGCTAGGATGTAGTTACACCTCCAAGATGACTCTCAAATACGAACAATAAAGATGTAGTGGATCGTTCCCTCAATAGTTCGAAAGTTCAAATTTACAAACTCTCTGGGAAATCTCTATTTTAACATTTTGGATATGTACACATATATCTACATACATACACACATGTACTAGAAATGCTAGAAAAATAGGTTGATTCTTAGCCCTTTGCTTCCAGGGTAATATTTCCAGTTTTAAGTGACAAGAGAGATAGAGATAAATTTCTCTTGTAACCACTTCAGTCATCTTGTGAGGGCTCTATCTGGATCAGCTGTGCAGAAAACCATCTGCTCCCCAAATGCATTCGACCAGATGGAATTCTCCTACTATCTGACTGGCATGTTTTTCAGAAGGCAGAACTGATTAGATGTATCATGTTTTCTGACATTAGAAAAGGTGTTCTACCCAATGGACCATGTGAGGAAAAAAAAAATATATTTCACATAAAGTCTTGATCTAAAAAAGTGTCAAAATGCAAAAAAAAAAAAAAAAAATCTTTTCTACTAAAAGAAATGGGGGCTATAAACAGGGATTTTTTTTTCTTTTTTTTGTTCTTTTCTGTTCAGTTCAATATTGAAAATGGTGAAAATAAAATGTGATTTTTTTTCTGCTACAGGAGCTTTCCAGTTTTATGATTGAAACTGGGCCTCACACATTATGTACCTGGTTTAGAAAAATCTGTGTTGACTCTACATGTTAATATATAATTTACAGGGCCCTGTCTTTTTCTTTGATTTCTGTTTCAACCAGAAATTATGTTATTGCTAAACCATAAATGGGAGGCAAGCATCCTTGACCTGCTCTTATTTTTTTAATGCTCTCTTTCTATTGAGTTGATGCTAACTTATGACTACAGTTGTCAATGGATTCAAAAATCAATGTTCACAACCATAATTTATCTCATAAATTTGTTTTCATCTTGTCAGCATAATATGACTCCATCAATATTCTAGAGGAAAATTCATTAATTCATGCCCTTTTCTTTAACCATCATTTCTTTCTTTTCAGACTTTCTGCCATATATATATATATATATATATATATATATATGGCATATATATATATTTAATTAGTGTTTTGTATTTTTTATTAGCAATATACAAAGAGTGTCAAATTCTGGTAATGTTCAATACATTACTTTGGATATAAACAGAGAAGTTCAAAAAAAGTAATTTTGGAAAGGTCTCCTAGCTCTTAAATATACAAATCATTTTTCCAAAATAACGATTATTTCTCTTCCCACCTGTTACTTCCTCTTGTCTAGAGTCTTACCAATTGTTCTTCTGTTCTTAACTTCTTATGTATTTTTTCCTACTTGTAAGAACACTGACATATTTGTCAACCTAAGATAATCATTTATATACTCTATATTATACTAATAATCTTCAAATAGCTTCACAGATTTCTAGAGGATTAGTTTCAAAAACTATAATCTAGTTCTATATTTCCTATTCCCCTTTAATTTCTATTTAGACACAAGCTAGTGCCTTTACTATAAACTGAAAGTACCACAATTAGTCTTAACTCTTCCTCCTGTGTCATCCTACCCGTACCATTCTTTCACGTGACTTCTCATTTTTCATCTGCAAAAATACTTCTTTAGACTTCTAAAGTATGAGTCACATGCTGCATTATATTGGGCTTTATTCAGATATCTATAAAATTACAGGCTCCTAGGTATTAAGTTCATATTTTTGTAACTCCAACTGTGTCTGAGATTGTTTGTCTTTCAAATAATTAGCACTAATATTTTGATAACTGAGTGTCTAGTTAACTACTTGTTGTTTGCATACCTTATCTTTTGAAATGAATTATAATTTCCTGCATGATAAATAGGCACCAAAACCAAACAGACTTTAAAGGGATTAATGTACAACCTATATTTTTTATAATATAAAGTTATTTCTTCCTATATGAGAATTGGAGTAGAAAATGTTGTTTACCCTTAAACTGGATTTTCTGGCTCATGTGGGACATGCCTCCATGGGAATGCATGCAGACACAAAAAATAATACATTCATAATGTTCCCTCATGGATATTCTTGCAGTCTCAACAGATATTTCTGAGCCTCTTATTACATCTTGGCACATAAAAGATTCACAAGCAGTGTGGAAGTGCACTTGAAAATTTCCTAATATTAATGCTACTGTTCAGTATGGGCTTTGATGATGTTATATTAAGAACTGTATCATATTAACTTAATACAATAATAACACGGAACAATACTAATACAACTTGATGAATGGAGACTAAACTTCCCATATTGCATTAATAGTACATTAAGGATACTACCAAACAACAATAATATGATGTGATGGATGAAGTCCATGTTATTATCCACACTTGTGTGTATAAAAAGAACGTGCCTTTGTGTATTTCAAACTAACTTGAATATATTGCATGCTGTCACTGTATCAGTCAAAACATATTTGCAAATGTTTGCTGATTTTTCTTTACATGTACTCATAATTTATTCCACATGAAGGTACTCCAAATGTTAAAGATACCCGATTTCTTTTTAGGATAGCATGGACGTAACAAATGCCATTTAAGATGCCTTCCTGAGATAGACTTTAGAGAGCACCTTCAATTCCAAGATCGCTTTCTTCCACTGTTCAAATTTGTTTTCAATTCTAATAATTGAACTTGAGAAGAAGAAAGGTTTCTCCGTAATTCTGACCTCTCAGAGGCTGTGACAAGAATTTGTAAGAGAAAACCTTCTTAGTTAATTTGGCTGAGTCAAAATGTATAAAAACAAACATCATACATTAATTTATCTGTCCAACTCCAAATCAACAAATGCTTCTGACTTTTTAATTCTATTAAAGTTGACAATATCCTCTCAGGTACTTAATTCCCAAAGCCTCGTATTAACCTTTTATTTAGCCCTTTTTCACTACATGCATACCTAGTGCATTGCTATTTTCTGGATTGTAACCTTACAATAACTCACAATTGCCTCTTCCCTTCCAGTCTCTTTCCAAATCATGCTTCCTGCCAGTTCCCTAATTACTTACTTTCTATAACCTTGGCACTATGTTTCTTACCTCCGCTTCACGTCAAGTCAATCGCACAATCTTTGACCATGCTACTCCTTGAACATATAAAATTGTATCACAATGTTCATATCTTATCATATGATCTAATATATGGAGGCATTGTTTTCTCATCAAGTCATATATATACTTCGGCTCCCAAGACTTAATATTAACCAGAATATCTTTGAAGACTGTTTTTCCATAAGTGAGCAAAATACCTGAACAAACATTTCTCGAAAGAAGACATATGTGAAAATATGTTCAACATCACTAATGAACAGGAAAATGCAAATCAAAACCACGATGTCACCTCCTTCATTTAGAATGGATATTATCAAAAAGACAAAACATAACAAATACTAGTGAGGATGCAGTGAAAGGGAAAATCTTATTCCCTGTTGTATGGTTGTAAATTAGTACGGCCATTATGAGCAATACTATGGAAATATCTCAAAAAATTAAAAATAGAACTACCACGTGATCCAGCAATCCTACTACTGGGTATATATTTTAAAAATCTGTGTGTAAAAGAATATTGCACTGCTATGTTAATTGCAGTACTGTTCACAATAGCCAAGGTATGAAATTAGCCTGTGTTCCTCAATGGTTAAATGGATAAAGAAAGACAATATGGTATATGTGCATAATAAAGTACTATTTAGCCATGAAAAAGAATAAAATTTTGTCATTTGTGACAACAGAAAGGAACCTAGAAAATATGTTAATAAGCCAGGCACAGAAAGACAAATACTGCATGATCTCACTCGTATGTGAGAGCTAAAACAGTTGATCTCGTGGAGATAGCAGGATAAAAATAGTTACCAGAGTCAAGGAAGGGTGGCGGTGGTAGGCGAAGAGTAGCTAGTTATTGGGTTCAAAGTTACAATTAAATAAAAGAAATATCTTCTAGTAACCTATTGCATGTAGGTTGACCCATTTACAATTTTCAAATAGCTAGAAGGGACGATTTTAAATACTCTCACCTCCAAGAAATGATAAATGTTTGAGGTAAGGGACATACTAATTACCCTAATTTGATCATTACACAATGCAAACTCATGTATCAAAACATCACACTGTGCCCCATAGATAGGCACAATTATTAAGTGTCAATTAATAATAACAAAAGAAAGCATCTTAAAGTCTTTGCTTTTTAATCTCTTAATGCATTATTCAGACATTTTCTAAAAACTGTTTTTATTTCTACCTGTGTTTTCATAGCATTTTCTATATTTGGAGATTTTCCTTTAATATTTCACTTGTAGAAATTTCATGTTCAAGTCTCGCTCAAATAACTAATGTCTATTCTCACCCCTAGGTAGGCTAACCTATAATTAATACCTCTTGTGTCACTTCGACTGTTCTTTCTTGTACTCTGCCTGCTTGTTTTGTCCTAGTGAGGTCTACTGGCCTTGTCACTTAGTAAATGTTAAGTTGTTTAAAAAATGTGAATTGTATATATCAATAAATGGCTTGCATAAAAAATTTGAAATATTTGAGTATTATTCATTTTATTCATATCACAATATATAATACCATATACGAAAGTTGACTGCGTTCATATATCTAAATCTACCACCTTAAAAAGGCAGATTCTGTAACCTCCTTCTTAAGATACATTCCTAGACAACTGATGACACAATACATCTTTAATGAATTGATTAGAAACACTGAATTTTCTACAAACACTGGACTAATAATTTGAGCACAATGTCTTTCGTCTTCTAAAGACTTCTTCGTGCTCTGTACCCAAATCTAATATATATGCTCTTTGTTTATGTGGACTGGTGCATTTACAGAAAGCAGTCATTCAATATTTTTGGTTATTTTGGTTAATTCAATAAATAATATATACAGAAAGACAAAGATGCTTTCAATATCCTAAGATAAATAGGCCACTTGGTTTGTATTGAACCTGTAGTTCAACTCTCTAAGAATTTCTGATGCTCAAAATATACTTAAGTGTCTGAATCCAATAAAAATTCTGTAAAGAAACACAGTACAATAACTATGTAAAAGAAGCTCAATCTCACAAATAGCAAAATACGTGCAAAGTAAAACTAGAATAAGACCTAATTCTTCAACGCCCAATGTTGATAACAGTCTGGGATAATTATGATTCTCATCTATTGTTGGTATTTAAATTGGTATGACATATTTGAACTATACTTTGGTGATATCTATCAAAATATAAAGTGAGTGCCCTGTGATTCAGTAATACCACCACTGGGTATGTACTGATATATTAGATGCACCATGGATTCAAATAAGGATGCTCATTGCAAAATTGCTTAAATTTCTAGAAAATATGTACATAGTTAAAATGAAATACCTACCTGTTAAAATACATACATATGTACAAATAGTACTTGAAAATGTAATTTCTCTGATCACTTTAATGAAGATAGGCACTTTAGTCTCTCATGTAATATGTATGTGTGGTTAACTCTAGGACATTAAGCACAGATGATAACAATTTTTTAAACTTCATGGGTAGATTTGATGATCTCCCATTTTCTCTCTTCCCTGATAGAATTATAATTCCTTGTGTCATTGGCCTTTTGATAAATTAAATGCAAACCTCAAGTGACATTTGCCATGTTTGAGCAGAAATAATCTAAATCAATATCTGGTCCCACAATTTTTTCTCTTCCCTGCATCTTGAGACAATTTCACCTTGGAAGAGCTGCTCTTTCAACCAGAATTCCAGAATAATTGAGGTATGCAGCTTATCTTCAGCTAAATCTTAGCCAACATACAATGTGAATGATGAAATAAACGTGTGTCTTTTTTTAGTCATTAATGTTTGTGAATTGGTTGATTTGGCAGCATCACCTAACAGAAAAAGAGGGATGCAATATGAAATAAACAAACCCAAGGTATATACATGGATGATAATTTGGTCTAATATGAGAAGTCCTTTCTCAAAACCCTGTGAACTGTTCAATTCATATGAAGTACTCTGGACTTGATCCATTTATTTCTGGTAAAGAGACCAGCAGAACAATTTAATGATATCCTCCCTGAAAGTCAACCATTAGATATAAAATGGCTTAGAATGAGCCTCGTAGCAACAGCTATGGGTTTCCATAAACTCCATTCATTTTGCTTTAGTTGACTTCTCTGAAAATATATTTTTAAATAAATTCTAATAATCAATTTGTCGACAAATTTGGTAATGATGTAATTTCGCTCTTTTTCTTAATCTAAATGTTTCTTATGGAAGTAGTTTTATTGAAAATATTTCCATCACAAAGGTTTACTCTTGCATAATTACTCATTTCATTGTGCTTAGAGTAAATTTACTGTGAATGCATTGTAAGATATCGCCTTATAGATCTTCAGTTACTGTGAGAATTTTCCATTCACCTTACAGGTTCACAGCCCAGGAAGAATATTTATGTTTGACTTCCATCAACAATTATATCATTTTGCCTATTTAACATTTCACACTGGAAGTGATTTGTTAAATTGTATTTCCATCAAATTGAAAACATCACCTAAGTCTGCAAATATGTTTGTATCAACATAGTGTACAACATGTATTATATTTTACTTGACAAATAATTATACTTATGGGGTACAATGTGGTGTTTGGATACATTTATACATTGTGGAATAATAACCAAATCAGGATAATTAGCATATTTATCACCTCAAAATTTATCATTTACCTGTGGCAAAAACATTTAAAATTTTCTTTTGTGTTGGACTATACAATACATTGTCATTAACTGAAGTCACTATGCTGCACAATTCATAACCAGAATGTATTCCTCCTGTTTAACTAAGACTTTTTACCGTTTATTCAATGTAGTCCCTTTTCCCACCTGCCCTCCCCAACAGCCCCTGGTAACCACCAATTTACTCACTACTGCTATGAGCTTAACTTTCTAAGATTCCACATGTAAGTGATATCATGCAGTATTCATCTCTCTGCTCCTGGCTTATTTAACTTAGCACAATGCCCTCTAGGTTCTAGTATTTTCATCAAAATGTTACCTCTTTGCAGTCAAGATACCCTCATATCATATAGGAAATCACTAATTCTGTGATTTGATAGCATCTGACTTATAATCTTGAGAAAGTATCAAGGCCCTCTGATCACCTCTTTGATTTCAGCAATTTATATAACCCTAATTGGCTCAAAATTATATTCCTTCTCAATGTGTCTTCTCTATTTTTGAATGGGATATTTAAAACAAACCATTTTCTTTTGGAAAATTTTTCTCAGAAAATATTTTGTTGCTAAAAATACCTTTTTTCAAAGTTTTGCTTGTTGACTTCAAAATTTTTGTGAATGTGTACAAGTTATTATTGAATACTACGAGTGATGGGTAAAACAGAAGAATGCATCATTCATCACATACCTTTACCCTCTTTCTACTTAAGTGCATTCTTATTTCCACTGGCCTCACTTTTCTTTGACTTTAACAAGAACGTTTTGTTCACATTCAAGTTTCAGAAATTATCAAGAATGCATTTTAAACTAGCACCACGTACTAATGCCTGAAATAAAATTCTGGCAAATGTATTTTTTATACCATAGGAGACTTTTTTGTGCAACTAACCTACCTTGGTTTTAGGTGAAAAACAGAGGACATTTTACGCTTTGTTTGTTAATCCCAAACCCATTTCTTCCGTCAAAAGTGCTTGAGTGAAATTATTTTGTAAGATCTCCTTTAATCATGTTTCCTGGATCCTCTAAGCTAGCGATAAGTCAAGATGACCCAGTGAGACACAACCAAGGCCCACAGAGGCTTAAGTTTCCAACTGGGCTTGGTTAAACAATGACAACTTCATTGTTAGCTAATCCATACGAAAATCGTGAGGATTTAACGACTCCAGTTAATTCACATAATGCTGCATATATCTGGATCTTCTTTTGAAACCCTGGCAAGCTATTAAAGATTGGAAGATTTAATCAGAGATATAGTTTTAAACAGAATCTTAATTTGAATTTTCATCATGGATGAGAATGAAATGGAATGAATTCGTAGTGATTGTGTCCTTTTTTTTTTTTTTTTTGACTTGCTTAGTCTAGTGTTTTCTAGGTTGCACCAACCTCTCAAAAATCACTGAATGTGGTCCAGATTTCCTATTGGATAGAGTTTGTGCCAAGTTATTTCCAACATATCTGCAAAGGCCTTAAGAATATAACCGATTTTCTCTAAGTCTCAAAATGTCTTTCAAGATTCTCAGTGCAGAACTACTCCTAAGTTCTCCAAAGCTTCATCACTCTGTTTTCACTCTTCTGAGCCACTTATTGACCACTATAAATTATAGGGATAGGAAGCGTAACAAAAAACATAGCTTTCTCCTGTCTCTGAAATCATCCATATCATCCTCCTATGTAATTCTCATCACACTCTGGTCTATTATATTCTATCCTTCCACCTCAAGCAACTTAAAATTGTTTAAGAAGAAAAATCTCCAGCTCCCTAACACTAACTCTGGCAAGTATACTGTATTAGTTCATTCTCACTCTGCTATCAAGAACTTCCCAAGACTGGGTAATTCCTAAAGGAAAGAGGTTAAATTAATTCACAGTTCAGCATGGCTGGGTAGGCCTCGGGAAATTTGCAATCATGGCAGAGGTGAAGGGAAACAAGGCACCTTCTTCACAAGGTGGTAGGAGGGAAAATGAACGCAGGAGAAGTTACCAAACCCTACAAAACCATAAGATCTCACAAGAACTCACTATCACAAGAACAGCATGGAGGAAACCACCCCCATGATTCAATTATCTTTACCTGGTCTCTCCCTTGACACATGGGGATTATGAGAATTATGAGGATTACAATTCAAGATGAGATTTGGGTGAAGAAACAGCCAAATCATATCATCCATATCATATGGCAGGCTTGATATCTACTGGAAGATCATGAGGGAGACAGCTACAGATCAAGTGATAATATTGCACATTATTTTAACACTAAATTTCATTTTTATTGTCACCCTGGGCTTTACCTCTTACATCCTTGTATCATTGAGAAATTATGCTTAGATACACTAACTAAAATTATTTCTCTTCTTTTTTTAATTCGTGCCTAAAACCAAGGACCCCAGGCAATTAGCTATGATATTTTCTGATCATTATTTCTAGAAAGTTATATAGAATAGTGTAAATGACTCATCCTTAACCTACATTACTCAATTTACAATGTAAATTGCTTATAGTAGATAATGAATGTTTTAGCTATTTATGTTTGTTAATCCACTTCAGTGAAACAGCATTATTTCTAATCATATGAATGAACACCTGAGAGAAATCTAGTGAAAATGTTCTCTTGGTGAAAATAAACTGTGGTTTCCTTGCAACACACACAGTTTCCGGCAATTCAGGTACGCAGTGCTCATTTCCAGATCTGAAAATTTAAAAAAAAAAATGGTTTTGCTTTATTCCAAAGTGTATTCCATGCATTCCAAAGATCTCAAGAAAGCTTAATTAAATTTCTCTTTATTTCCTTTATCTGAAATACAAAGGAGAATCATTACATCTTAAAAAAATCAAGTTATTTGCTTTCATTAAAACATAATGATATTCTGAGAACATTTTGTTTTTCTGATACTGTACATTGCACAGAAATCACCCAAGATTAAGAATACTACAAAACACTTTATGTGCCTGAAAACTTTCTTTCAAAATAGTTTTCTACCTATGAAAGCTTTGATATTCAACAAGGAAAATGTAAGTTAATTGTGGCTGGTTATTTTTGATTACTGGCAAGAATTGTTGGAGTGTATCATAAATCTTTGTGTCACTAGAGAAAAATGCATTCATGTATACAGTTGTATAGATGTACATAATAATATTCTGTCTTTTGCAGCCTTCCTGAAAGAATAAGGAATAAACCTGGAAAAATAAAAAAAGATTTCAAGAGAAAAGATTTTATTCTCTATGTTATCAATGTGAAAGCTATAAACCAAAGCAAATTAGTCCTGATTTTCATATAAGTGCTTTTTATAAAAGACTACAGACTTGTGTATCTATATATCTGTGTCTCTGTGTATTTAATAATAAAATTACGTTCACATTAAGCATAGTCATTGGGAATATTAACTTTACTCATTTAATAAGCTGGTTCTATAAGTGGTATTTTTGATGAGTAATAATCATTAGCATTCAGGAAAGAAAAATTAGTTTTAACTTATTAGTGAAAGACACTAAGTATCAAGAGTAGGTTGCTAGAAATGACATCTACATGGAATTATTGAATGATCAAAGTAAACAGAAACGAGGGAAGTGAAAACACCGTTTTCCCAAATAGGCAGTTGGTTAAAGTTGTCATGAGCCATAAAATAATTGAGCAAATTATAATGCCTACAACTGAATTGAGCTTACAGACACAGTGAAAATGAACAGCACGGTTCTGGGGTTACTTGGGTATTTTGCAGCTATTTTGTGTAGCTTTTAGTAACCTTTAACTTAAAAGTCTGGTTTTTCCCCAACATGGTAAGCAGGGGAAACAGCAGGAGATAAGATTGGAACATAATTCACATCTAATTTTTCTCTGAGTACTCTCTAGTTGGCATTCTTTGCCAAATAAATGAAAACAGTCCAGAGAAAATGAATATACGATAAATAGAGACAAGGACTTCCCCCATGAGACTGCATGTCCATGGTCTTTCAAGATCATTAAACTGAGTATACGAGCTATAAACAAACACGGAGTACTTTGGCCAGGACGCTGGATTTCCATATAGAAATCTTGGTTAAACAAGCATTTTGGATGGAGTTGTTAGCTGAGAATTGACTGGACACAGATGTAAAAGTTTAAGTGTTATGTGAAGAAACCCTAAGCCAAATGACCAAAACTCCTAACTGGAAAGGAATTCCCAGGCTACTATATTCTCACAGTCAAGAACAACTAAAATGCTGGTGTAAGCTGGGTTGACTCACAGAAGACAGAGTCCTCCCAATATACATCTCAGATTTGAACATTAAGAACAGTGGACAAGAAAAATTCCCTTAAATGCAGAATTAAGAATTATGAATAACAAAGGAATTGGGAGATTTGACCAGAAAGTAGAAGTTAAATACATGCATTGGTCAAGGAAGCAAAGAATAACCAAAAATACTCATATGCATTCCATAAGAATCTTCATTCTTTTCTTCCATTAGGGATAGCTTCTAAACCCATGATACATGCTGTATGTCAGGGGTTGAATATTTAGTCTGTGGGCCAAACATGGCCTGTCTCCTGTTTTTGTGAGTAAAGTTTTATTGGAACAGAGTTATACTCATTCATTAATTTATTGTGTACAGCTACTTTCACTCACAAGTGAGTGAATAGATATAGCTGTGTTCCATTAATTCTATAATGGCAGAGTTAATTTGTAGCAGCAGAGATGGTATAGCCCACAAGCCTGAAAATATTGAGTCCTTTATAGAAAAAAAAAAAGCATACTGAATTCAGCTACAGATTCATAAATTTTCTTCTATTTTCTGAATGGAAGTTTCTGAATCATTATATCAGTAATTGCTGCAAAAACAATCCACCTCAAATTCAGTGACTTAATAATAATCTACTATTTATTGCCCGTTATTTTCCATTTCATTTGTTGTTTTTTTTTTTTTTTCTATTACCAGAACTCACTCATGCATATACAGTCAGATGTGGGTGGGACAGCTGGCTCTTTTTCTCTAAAAAGTTAAGAACCAGCAATATTTCGGTAAAGGACTAAACAGTAAATATCTTTGGCTTTCTATGCCATGTATGGATTTCTATTGCACATACACCTTTATTTTTTAACACTTTAAAAATATAAACTTAAATTGCCAACCCCTGTCCTAGGATATACTCCCTCAAATATTTGGGGGTGGGGGGGTTGGTCATCTGACTGTAGAGGGTTCTAGCATGTTGACAGCTGAGCCAACTGGGTTCTCTTCTCTGTGGTTTCTCCTCTTCTATAAGGCTCATCTGGGCTTTTCAAGTGGTAGTTACAAGACAAGTCAGAGATGTGCCTACTTTCTTGAGACTCTGGGTTAGTATATAAAATGTTGAAAAGTCTGCCATGTCTTTTTGATCAAAGCAAGTTACATGGGCAGTCCATTTTTGAGAGCTGAACAAATAGACTCCAACTTTTGATGACAGAAATTGCAAAAGTTAGCTATAGAGAGTTTTTTTTTAAGTTGACTATTTTTGCAAACTGTCAGAGTTTTTCTGTTCTCTTTTCTCTATGTTGGTTATCCAGTGAATAGCTGTACCAAGATGTAAGGAGAAAGACATGAGCATAAACCAGAGTTCCTAAAATTGGAGCTAGATACACTAGAAAGATGAGGCTTTTCTCACATTCCAGATGAGTGAGTGTATTACCTGCAGGTAGCTTTATTAATGAGAGAAAGGGTATGAGTGAACATCTGGCATGCACTGTAGTAGACCCTACAAATTGAATCTATTAATGTTTGACACTCAAGTTCAAATTCAACTCTTCTTCATTCCTTATCTTCAACACCAGCAGTGATTTCTTAAGCTAGCCATCATTCTCTATGAAGCCATGTACTTACAGGAAGACTGAACTTGACTCAATCCATGGAAGGTAGATACTGGCTGGTCTAAGCCATTTAAGGTGCTTGCACTGTTCTAAGTCATGATTTGTTAAGGTCAAGGCATATGGGGCAATGCTGGTCAGTGAGACAGGTCTCGTGGTTTTGATGAAAGTGACTTTGCAACTGTTAAGATTAGGAAAGGAGGCAGAAAGAGAGGATGGGGGTAATCTCTTATCTGCTGGATACTGCTGTCTAAATAGGATGCCTGAACTACTGTAGCCATTTACCTATCTTGTCAACTCAAGAAAACTTATTCTGAGAGCATTTCCAACAATGGAGAGAATAACATAGCTGAAAGATTTAAAATAATCTGAGTCTTGTTATTTTTGAACTATAATGAGTCAGTTCTGACCTCTGCTCTTATGCCTGGATGTAATAATGCATTTTTTGATTACTTAAGTAATTTTGTTCAGTTTCTAACATTTGCAGTCAAAAGCACTAAATCATCTTATTCAAAGCAAAAATGCATCAACAGAAACTTTTGGATAAGATGTAAAGAGACTCCAATCTCTGAATACCAGGTACCTAAAACAGGAATAGGTGCATTAAAAAGGGGTGGGATGTTGGATTACATCTCTTCCTGAGTGAACACTCTGATAATGTGGATGAAGAGATACCAAGATGATGCTAGAAGTCATTCTAATTCATAATAACAGTTTATACCCATACCCAAGTCTATGGCAATCAATACTATATATATATTTCTGTTAAAGGGTTTTCATGGATGGGAAAAGGAAATAGCAGACACATGCATAAATATGTTGCATGAAAGAATAGAGAGACGAACTTTCAAAGAAAAGTGCATCCTCCTTATCCTGACACACCAACTGCATGCAGGATTTCAGGAACAAGGAAGCTATTGCAATTGAGACGAAAACTTTGGTCATTGTCAGATGATCCAAAAATGTGACTTGATATGTATTCCAAAATGAGTAAGGGCTCCTTAAATTCTCACTATGCATGATCAAAGAGAGGCTAAGATTTCAAATGAAAATGAAGCATGCCCCTCTGATAAGACAAGAGAAATGTAAAATTTGGGCACCAAGAAGAGCCTTGAAGTGATTTCAGAAATAGACTACTTAACAAGAATGGCCCTTAAAAGAATGCCTGTTATGTGTATAGATAAATGTCACCATTTCCCAGGCTAGATAACCAACCTTTTAAAGACTAATACACAAGGCAGGCATACCACCAATGTATCAAAAAGCCCTGCTGGTGTACTGTCATTCTGAAAATACTATGAAAATAGTGGCACTGAAAAAAACTCTTCATCTCAAATCCATTATATTATATAGTTTTCAATATTTTTGGCAATTTCTATAGTATGTAATTTTACTGGCATTTATATGTTGTCCAGTTTTCATACTAAACTGTAATTCTTAGAGCAGAATATCTATTTTCCATATAAGGAAAGGGAGCTATCAGGTTTCTAAAAAGGCTCATTATGAGTGTGTGAATTTCCCTATTATTTCTAAAGGAAGAAGAGAAATTACAAGTTAATAAAGCATTTATTCATTAAAAAATTAAATGATAGGTAAATAAAAGAATATTGAGTAATATTCTATCTGATTTCTTTTTTATTTTGGAATAAACCAAATGTTACAAAAATACATTGCTTAATGTATTATCAAAATGCTAATGTAAAGGAGAAACGATATTATTTAATTCCAAAATCCAGTGGCATATTACAAATACAGTGTAACACAAAGATGAAAAATGTAAGAAGCATGGAGCTCCAGGAAAAAGGAGCAATGCCTAAAATCAATAAGTACTTGCCACATTCTAACAAGGACATTTTATTGATTTTTCAAACTTCAGTGTGTTTTCTTTCAGAAACCTGCTCTTGGGTATATATCTGTAGACTTTTATTAATATATAGACATTACATAATATTTAACTGTCCATCTATCAAAATAAATGATTTAAAACTGATGAGCAGATATAAGTCAAACTTTTATTATATGTTAACAATGGATATTCTCAGAGAATGCCTAAGAATTCTTAATACTACGATAAATTTCCTTAACAATAGACTATACACTTACACAAGCGCACATACACCTTAAGCTTACTTCTAGAATTTTAAAACATGATCAAGTTTGTCTTGAAGAAAATCTTGGTATCAGCATATAACTTTATAAAATATTTTATTTAAGTATTACTTATTATTTGCCTTACTGACAATACTTTTACAATCAATAGAGTATTTTGAAAATTAAATGTATCTATTTACATGGTTATACAAAACTAGCATTTTCATTAAAAAGCTGAAAGCATGGTTAAGGAAACAATTAATGGATTTATATGAACTATTGAGACGTATCAAAAATATTTTTTCCTACATAATTTGATTTGGAAGTCAATTTTGTATAAAGTTGAAAGAATAATTACTAATAACTCTTCTGTGGCACTGTGGATAAATATTATATAATTATTCAAAATAGTCTAGACTTCAATAGCTATCAAACATTCAAAATAATATGTATTTTTTAAATTATATGGGCCATATATTATTCTACAACAATTTGGAAAACAAATTAATGTAATGTTCAAAAGCAACAGGTGATTAGAAAAAAACAAAAACAAATTACTGTAATGTATTAAATAAACATTTACTGAAATCCTACAGCCCCCAAGTAACACCATTTATCTAAGTCAAGGTTTTTATAGATGTTTCCCAGACATGCACATATATATTTAAATTCATGTTTTAGTAATGAAATCAATTTATCGCTGTGTCAAAAAATTTGAATTGCATAAACTGAGAAAAGTACACTTCTGTCTTTTCCTTTTATATTATTTAGATACATTTCTATATGCTAGAAAATAGATTATTAATTAAATTATTCTACATCACATCTCCTTTTTCAAGAATATTTTATCATTTGCATTATATTTAACCCAAAACATCCATAAATTAATCTTAAAGATTACAAGCACATGACCTTTTAAAACTCACAATTCCTCGCCAGGCACGGTGGCTCAGCCAGTAATCCCAGCACTTTGGGAAGTCAAGATGGATGGATCACTTGAAATCAGTAGTTCCTGACAGCTTGGCCAACGTGGTGAAACTCCATCTCTACTAGAGGTACAAAAATTAACCATGTGTGGTGATGGGCACCTATAATCCTAGCTACTTGGGAGGCTGAGGTGGAAGGATCCCTTGAATCTGGGAGGCAGCAGTTGCAGTGAGCCCAGATCCAGCATCTATACTCCAGCCTGGGTGACAGAGTGAGACTCCGTTTCAAATAAAATAAAATAAAATTTATGACTCCCCATTGTTGAATTATTTACTTTGACTAACCTTTCAGATAGCTGAAGTCTTCAATCAATATTTTGTCACTCTTGTTATCTCAGTACATCTAGGCCCAGTGAATGTTAGAGTCATTAACCTGTGTACGCTTTCTTATTTATTTTATGATTTTAAAATTTATGATGCAGTATTTTCCCTTATTCCATTTCATGGATAACTTTTACAAAATTCTTCTTATCTTTGTACTGTAACTTTGTTTTAAAAAAGCTATGGGTACATTTCTCCCACTCATTTGCCTGGTATTCGGCAATTCTCTTCAGCTTGTATGCCAAAGGGAATTCATCTTTCCTTATATTTTTGTCAGTTATTTTGTTTTCCTCTGCTATGTATTGCTTTTCTGTAATAGGAGTTATTAGTTGCATGATCCTCATAGAGTCATGTGTGGTTGTGGAGGAAAACATTAAATTTGAACACAATAGAACATAGATACACACAATGCTCACCAGGGCCCAGAACAGGCTGTATGAGTCCCTTGAGGCATTGATCCAGGTCTGTTTCAGAGAAATCTCCATTTCAATCTATTCCTATATATTAGTTATTGAAAAACAACAGACAATCACTAAACCAAGTTGGCCTTTTTGTGTTCCTTGAACTCAGTCGTGAAGGGCCCCTATGACTGGGCCTCATGACAAACAACCTGTTACAAAAAGAACTAGGGTACCAGCCTGCGCCGAAGCTTCAAGAGACCTCTCCTCATCTGTGCATGGACGAGTGGACAACTCTGGAGCCCAGGCTGTTGCCTCTTCCCAGTCTGGTGGTGAATCTGCCATAGTTTGGTGAGTGTAAATATATATATCTTTTCCTTCTCCTCTTCCCATTGCAATTTGCTGATTATGTCAATTTGCTTATTGTCATATCATTTGCTTATTATATCTGCATTGTCATTTACATGGGATAAAATGGTTTACCCTTAAAGGTACTGTGTGTGTGACATTTATTCCCCACTTGTGCGTTTCCGCACAGAACAGTGGTTTTTAGCTGTATTAAGTAACATGAGCTCATGCTGATGTCTTCAAATATAATCATTTACTTTCTCCTTCTTCTTGTCTGTAACCTCCCACTATAAAAATAAATCTTGACTCCCACCTTCTGACATTCATTTACTTTATTTTTAAAATTTCAGCATGAATGTGCATGGAATCAGAATTAACATATATTCCTTCAGGAAACAATTTTACCTGCTGGGGCCACTGCTATGTACAATTCCCTTTCCTTTTAGTCTTCAAACTCTGTCATTTTCCAACTTACTTAGGTCAATAACTTCCCCCCACCTCTTTCAAGGAGGGAATTTTACGTACTGTGATAAAGTAAGATGGTTTTTACAGTTTGCATGTCATTCTGTGATTTTCCTTTCTCTTAAAAGTTTTTCTTTACATTTCTTAAGATTCGTCCTTTATACTACAAAATTTTATGAAACCTCATCATTTGGGAAATGATAAAAAATGAGTATAATCTCTTAACTCATCCTAATTATTGCTACATTAGAAATGTATAATTTAAATTGGTGCAAAAGTAATTGCAAAACATGATTACTTTTGCACCAACCCATACAATCATATATATTATTTGCCTCAATGTAAGCATCTATTATATATATCATATAAATCAGTATAATTGAATACAATGTAAAAATTAAGTTTAAAAAGTTGTTTAAAGTAATATAAAATGTTTGCTCATGAGAAAGATGCTAAAAAATTCTTGGTTTATTTTTTGTTTTCTCTTGGGTATTAAAAATAAAAGCTCTCTTCTAAAAATTGAGTCAGGCACACTGTATGATTTGCCATATTCTATGTGAATAAAGAATTCATAACTGATTTGGTATCAGCTTAATAGGTACATCCTGGTGATTAGCAATGTCTCAAGAGAAAAAAAATCATCAGTAGAATAAAATTATTGTTTCTTTTACTATAACATAAAGTCATTAGCTAAGTATTATATTGATTAAGGTTAATCTAGTAAATTTGCAAATAAAAAATATTATTTTCTACTGCCTTATCTGTTCAAATAATGTTTCAAAGGAAATATTGATTGTGGCATTTACATGCAGAGTTATTGGCATTATGTCATAGAATAACACTGCCTTAAAAGATGAATCACAAACCATTTTACTGCCGTGTTTATTGATTATCCTTCAGATTATAAAGAGCTTGTAAGGTTAAAAAGCATTTAAAGATTTATTAGCAATATTGATCTATATTTTTGCAGTGTTGAAAGGAAACATAAATCCCGTTCCAGCAAAAGATACAGTAAACATTACTGTTTAAATGCCAGAATTTAGCTATTTAAAGAATGTTTCTACAATGTATTAAGATGTATTTGTTTACTTGTAAAATGTATAGATTAATTCTTATTTGAAAATCAGAGTTCTTATGCCCTTGATGTTTATTATCAATTTAGCTAAAAATACACAAATCTCAATTGTAAATCATAGAAAGCTTCTTTAGTTACAGGCATGTTTTCATAATTGAACTCAGCTTCCCTAAAATATGATATAGATCATCTTTCTTATTTTACATTTTACATGAAACAAAAATCACCTTTATTATATATTCTGTGCATGTATATACATGTTCATGTGTCACATACTCATAGAAACACAAATGGCCACAATTTGCAATTTTTAAATTTGTCCAGTGTGCTTTTCGGGCAATAAATGAAAAAAATATATATAATTCATAGGAACATAAACATTCTTTAACAAAATGTATACAATATGCAGTATTACTAGATGATATATATTATGCTATACTTGATTATGTACCAAATATATTTGATAAAGGATTTTTTAATTTTAGCTTTTAATTTAGATACAGAGGTACATGTATAGAATTGCAACATGTGCAAATTGGATTCAGGTAGTGAGCATAGTACACTTCCTAGAGAACCTCTGCTAGAGCAGTGTGGAAGGGTAATGTGGGATCTGAGCCCACACACAGAGCCCCCTAGTGGAAGCTCTGCCTAGTGGAGCTGTGAGATAAGCCAAGGTCCTCCAGACCCAGAATGCTAGAGCCATTGAAAGTTTGCACTGCGCTCCTGGAAAAGCCACAGACACACAGTGACAGTCTGTGAAGGCCGCTGGGAGGGAGAGTGTACCCTGCAAAGCCACAGGGGTGTAACTATCCAAGACCATGAGAGCCCACCTCTTGCATCAGCATGGCCTGTATATGAGACATGGATTCAAAGGAGATTATTTAGGAGCTTTACAATGTAATGACTGCCCTGCTAGGTTTTGGACTTGCATGAGGCCTGTAAAACGTTTGTTTTGGCCAATTTCTTTTATTTGGAGTGGTAGCATTTATCCAGTTCCTGTACACCCATTTTATCTTGAAAGTAACTAATTTGCTTTTAATTTTACAGGCTGATCTGGTTTGGCTATGTGCCCACCAAAATCTCATCTTGAATTCTCATGTGTTGTGGGAGGGACCTGGTGGGAGGCAACTGAATTTTGGGGCAGGCCTTTCCCGTGCTGTTCTTGTGATAGCCAATACATCTTATGAGATCTAATGGTATTATACAGGGGAGTTTCCCTACCCAATCTCTGTCTTTGCCTGCTGCCATCCATGTAAGACATGGCTTGTTCCTCTTTGCCTTCTGCCATGATTGTGAAGCTTCCCAAGCCACGTGGAACTATAAGTCTTATTAAACCTCTTTCTTTTGTAACTGGCCTAGTCTCAGGGATGTCTATATCAGCATGTGAAAACAGAATAATACACAGGCTCATAGGCAGAAGGGACTTGCCTTGTTGCAGATGAGACTTAAGACTTAGACTTTTGGGTTAATGCTGAAATGAGTTAAGACTTTGGGGAACTGCTGGGAAGGCATAATTGTGTTTTGAAATGTGAGGACATGAGATTTGGGAGGGGCTGGGGCAGAAGGATATGGTTTGGTTGTATACTCACCCAAATCTCATCTTAAATTATAATCCTCATAATCCCAATGTGTCAAGGAAGGGATCCAGTGGGAGGTGATTGGATCATGGGGAGAGTTTCCCCCTGGCTGTTCCTATGATAGTGAGTGAGTTCTCACGAGTGCTGATGGTTTTATAAGGAGCTCTTCCTCTTTTGCTCATTTCTCTCTCCTGCTGCCATATGAAGAAAGTGATTGTAAGTTTCCTGAGGCCTCCCAAGCTATGCAGAACTATGAGTCAATTAAACTTCCTTTCTTTAAAAATTACCTAGTCTCAGGTAGTATCTTTATAGCAATGTGAGAATGAACCAATACAGCACCCAATAGGTAGTTTTTCCACCCACACCCTTCTTCTTAGCTCCATCCTTTAGTAGTTCACAGTGCTTACTGTTTCCATATTTATGACCATGTGTACTCAATGTTTATCTCCCACTTATAAGTGAGAACATGTGGTATGTGGCATTCTGTTCCTTGCATTAATTTGCTTAAGATGATTCACAATAGCCACAAAGAAAGTAAAATACCTAGGAATACAGGTAACAAAGGAGGTGAACAATGTCTACAAGAAGAACACTGCAGAAAGAATTCAAAGATAACAAAAATAAATGAAAAAAATCACATGATCTTGGATTAGAATAATTAATATCAAAATGGCTGTCCTTCCCAAAGCCATGCACGGATTCAATGTTATTCCTATCAAACTACCAATGTCATTCTTCAACTAATTAGAAAAAAGTGAATATAGAATTCATATGGAACAAAAAAGGAATCTGAATAGCCAATGCAATCCTAAGCAAAAAGTACAAAGATGGAGGCATCTCACTACCTGAATTCAAACTATTCTCTAAGGCTACAATAACAAAAACAGCATGGTACAAGAACAAAAACAATGGAACAGAATTGAAAACTCAGAAATAAAGCTGCACACCTACAATGATCTTATCTTTGACCAGGGCAACAAAACAAGCAATGGGGAATGGACCCCCTATTCAATAAATTGTGCTGGGATAACTGTCCAGCTATATGCAGAAGAATTAAGTGAGACTCTTATGTTTCACTATATATAAAAATTAATTCAAGATGGATTAAAGATTTAAATGTAATACCTTAAACTACAAAAATTCTAGAAGAAAACTTAGAGATACTCTTCAAAACATCCTTCTTGCCAAGTCATCTTTTTGAAAGTGCATAGACATGCTCTTTTTACCTCTGTCTCTGTGGCTCTGTCTCTATCTTTATCCTCTCTTTCTATGCTATACCTGTATCTATCTGTATGTTTCTATTTTTCTCTATGTTACCTGAATCACTATACCTATATAATTATTTATTAAAATGCATTATTAGATATATGTATCATGTCACATGTATACATATATGCATATATGTTGGTGTGTGTATTTAAAATAAACTTTTCATATAAAAATACATAATTTAACATGCTGCTATTGTGATATAGATTTTTAACATGGAATTTTAAATATAGTTTTCTTAGTTCCTAGTTTATATTATTTATGTGATCTTTAAATTAGACCACAATCATTACTTCAAATTAGTAAGATGAGCAAAGAGATCTTAAATAGTTGAACAATTTTCATATTTTTTTGTTTAGGGATATAATTTTAAAACTATAATTATTTTCATAAACTGAAACATACATCAATTTTCTGTAGGATCATTGTAAATGTCATCTTCTGATGTAAATATTTAAAATATACTTTAACAAAGTGAATGTACTTTGCCAAACTCATGAAATAATTTAAGAAGGAAATTATTAAGCAAACACATAATTTGTGAATGTTTGCACATTGTATACACTCTTGGACGCAGTTGAGCACATCCAACAGGAAACATGTATCTCCATTATTTTCTAAACTTATTATGCAAAGGAAGCCTCTCTGTGTGTTTGCATTTCTCATACTACTCAATTAATATTTTGGAATTTTAAACACTTGTCCATTTTTTCCACATACTCAATATAGTATTTTCCTCTTGCCCATACATTATTTCCCATCTCTGTGCTTTAATATTATTATCTAATTATAATTTAAAAATTTTAAAAATATCAAATACATACACATTAAGCATATATACTTTTAAATTTCTAGATTTAGCATAGTAGACATGACATGTTATTATCTAATTTAAGGATACCAGAAACTTCATTGGAATTTATCAGATGTACCCAATTCATGTACTTACCTATGCTTGAAATCTAAATGTCCTCTTATTTTTGAGACTATATTTTTAAAAGCAAATAATAATCATAAAATGAAAACCCCAAAAGGAATAAAATGCATTTAAGAGTAAATTTGAACAAGAATACATATACATATAAAATATGAAAAAACACTATTCTAAAATAATATGCTAACTTTGAATCTTAAATAACGGATTGATAAAATCAGATATGCCTACTAGCAATGTTTTTTTAATCTCATATCTTTATCTCATATAGTCAATGGCACAACCTATATGCTAGAGATACTTTGGAAGAATTACCTTATTGAAGCAGTGATGTTAAGAGGCTTCACTGAGAAGAAGAAAAAGTGTAATGGGTTATTGTTCTGAGTTAGACATACACTGATATAAGTATTGGTTCCTATTAAAAGCATGAGCCTAAGAAATCTAAAAATATTTGAGTCATAATTGTCTTGCCTTTAAAATGCAAACATCAATGGTATCTATCACAACCATAAAACAGACTTAAATAAATAGGATTTTAAGTAAACGTGTATTACTTGGAATATACATAAAAACAAATACACATTATAGAATATATTTATAATGCATAGAGAAAAACACACAGAGAGGGGTTATAGAAATATAGAGAATTTTATTTTATATAATATTAATACATCAGTTGTCTATCATTTATGTATACATAGCATATAGTTCATGCAAAAATAAGCTACATAAAATTTAAAATGCATTTATAAACATATGCATATATAATACAAGTATATGTACACACACAAATCTTGAGTTACTCATAATAACAAAACTTAGAGAATTTGGGGATGATTAAATAATTTCACAGATCAGTAAAATTGATATTTTTTTCTTACTATGAACATGAATCTACATTATCTTGGTTGTAGTGAATAAAACTGTTTATACTAGTATGGGTTATTTTTATGGTGACATTAAAAAGAAGAGCTACAAAAGATACAATAGTTGAAAGAATGATAGGCGTATCATTGTGTGTATAGGCATATACTGTGACATATATCTGTGCAGAATGTAATAACTTGGTAATAACTTTTTTAAGTTCAAAGCCTTGTGATATAAAATATGCAATTGTTGAATTTATACATATTAGGGTTTTCATATCTACTACATACAGTATCAAAATTTCCCGTTTTCTAAGATGTTCTGCATTTTTACTGTTTAAATATTTAATGCAGAATATATTGGGACTTCTTTTATATTTTTAAATGTTTATCATCATTGCACCAATAACATCTTATGTTTTGATTTTGTTACATAGTGCATTGTTATTCAATGTGTTTGTTCATAACATAGAGTTTTAACTATTTTAATAGTAACAAAATACATTTTGAAGTATTCTAATTCATTAAAACATATTCATATCATTGGATTTTTAGAGCAATATGAGTTATTTGTTTGGCTCTTATAAATAAATTTTGGCATATAACATTTATTTCAGTTGATTTATAGCAGTAAGAGAATCTCTAGCAGTTATATTCCTACGTAATATTTTTAGACAAATTTATTATTTTTGGCAATAATTTGTTATTTTTCTGTCCCAGTTAGTAAAGAGAAACAGAGTGCTTGTAATAATCCTACTTCAATTTTCATTAAGATTTCAAATAGCTGGGCTCTCCCTTCTAGTTATCAGGAGCCATCTGTGAAGCTATATAGTTGTAGGACTGAGACATAGGACCTGCTACAGAGGGCCTCTAGTTCTATTCCTTCATTCGATCACCCAGAAATGCAAAATAATGAAGAATGATTACCGATCTATTCAAGATGATATATTAATAGCAGAGCTGTGAGGACAACTTATAATTTTTTTCCTGTTAGGCGCTTGAATCCTTTCCTTTGATTTATGTCACATACACAATAACACAAGATATGTTAAAATTGACATAATTTTATCAATAAGAAAAAATCCCAACTTGTTAAAACAATGAAATCATTAGAGTGATTTAGAAAATCAAACTCCAAAATGAAAACATTGCAAGTAACTTCATGTAGTTTTCTTTTGTCAATTCATGAAGTTGTGTATTTAATAACCTTCTTTTACTATTTCTCTAATGATCCAAACTTCAGAATACACTCGAATAGGAGTAACTTCATAGGAATTAAAGTATTTCACTTTTTCAAGTATGCAGATGGCATTTGCTTTTAACTTTAAATTCAATGTTAACTTTTTTCTATGATAATATTATTTCAAGTGTTGTGGGACCCTAGCCAAATTAAATAAATTGTGACATCACTACATGCCTTTGATATTATGGTGCTTGTATCATTAATTACTGACAAAACTGTGTATAAATACACATATGTTCTAAGAGTAAAATGTTTTACTATATTATTTAAAGTAAATATTTGTAAAAAATTAAAGCGAGTTCAGAATTTACAAAATTATTTCCTAAACTTTATTTTGCTATTATAAACATTTTAATCCTCTCACTTTTATAAACATCACGCTTTTATTTTTATGTTCAGGAGAATGTTAGAAAAGTATCACTCTCTTATTTTCCTACTTGTTATTTTCCTAAAACATCCAGTGGCATTGTTAACAATTTAATATAGGATATTGATTAAGAAATTAATTCTGTTTAGAAAACATGAGAAGATATTTTCTACTAAAGTTTTTCCTAGCATGATTCTGGTCAGAGGGTGATTTTCTATTATCATTGATGGCCACTGTCTGAATTCTCATTAGGAAACTTAAAAAAAAAAAAAGCCCACATTCATTATTAAATTGCCATTTTTCTTCTTTTCATAAAAAATAGTTCAACCTTATTTTCCCTTAATACACTAATAACCCCAAAGTAGTGTCATTTGAAAGCCAGAATTGTTATTTGATCTTAAAGCTATTTTAATTTTTGTGAGATTAGATATGCAGTTGAAAAATACACAATCACATGCAAACAAACATTCAACACAAAATTTTATATGGTAAATAGCAAGCCTAAATAATTTTTCCTTATGGGGAAAAAGAAAAGGTTACAGTACACAAATTATAAATAATGTGCAAATGTGAAATACCAGTCTATTATTACATACAATATTTTAACACTGAATTAATGTGCAAGATTCGAAGGTGCTGCCTACACAACTCCTACCTACGTTCCATCCACTATCAGTTCACCCAAATGTTGGCTCTAAGTAACATAACACTTCTGAGATTTAGATACTTTTCTATCATCTGGAATTGAGATATTTGTATCTATTTTTGGATGCATTTTGCATTCTGTATGTGTGTGTATGCATGTGTGCATTTATATACATGTAAATAAACATACATATTAATATATATAACATATATCATTTAATTCAATTATCCTTTACTCATGCATAAATACTGGTTCCCCACTTTACTCTTTTATTTATAATGGGAATCATCTGTATAATCTTTCAAGTTTTCCTTTTTTTGTTTGGTTGCTTGTTTTTGGTGAAGAAAGGTAAGCTGAGTTGGTTCAGTAACAATTGTCAAGAAATAATTCATTCAGTCTCACAAAGCTGCCTCTCAGTGACTTACATTGTGCCTAGCACTAAATAGTTTGTATCATGTACACCATTTGAAGCTTTTTTCATATTGTGCCCTGAATGCCTATCCAGGTCACATTGCTATAACATTATTGAAGACAAAATTTTGTGAAAATAAACTCTCTAATTTAATTGATTTATGTTTACACATTAGCTATTCCACTTATGAGGTGAAAATTTTGAACATTTTTTTAAGTCCTCAAATCCCCATTTTTTTCATTTATGATGTGAGAATAATATCTACTTCACAGACATGGTTTAGTATAATAATTAATTAATTGTGTGTCTATGAAATACATAACAGTGTCTTTAAATGTTAACCATTTAATACATGTGAGTTATTGATATGAATTGCTTTTAAGTAATGTGCATATTCAGTTGCTGAAATTGTTATGAATACGGTATTAGTATGTATCCTAACTTTAAAATATACAATATTCAACAGAAAGAAGAAATACATAAAATGTATATGGATGTTGGATTTCCTCGTTTTTATAGTAATATATAGATATCTTTAGACGTAACTCTTGTTATACATGTAGCAAATTATGAGAGATATGTATCAGGTAAAAACAAAGTAGGTAGAATCATGACCAAAGACTATTGCTCTACTATCTCTGGACAAAAGACAAATGGAAAATATATTGTTGTCATATTAGCTCTTTTAGGGCATGTGTACTCACCAAGCTTTTTGTTTTGCTTCTGTTTGGAATATATAATCCTCATATTATTTTTATTAAATAGGCCAGCCCCAGTGATTTAAATTAAAAAAAAACATGTCAATTAGGTAATTTATAGTTGTTCTTATGTCATGTTCCATAGAAAGGCTGTATAAGGACAAAAATATAGTCATACAAATGCCAAGGGCAGTTGTTTCACACATTTGCAGTACCTTATCTACCTGTCGTTATTTTGTATTTCGGGTTTTGTTTTTTTTTTGAGACAGAGTCTCACTCTGACACGAGGCTGGAGTACAGTGGTGCAATCTCAGCTCACTGAAACCTCTGCCTGCCGGGTTCAAGTGATTCCTCTGCCTCAGCCTCCCAAGTAGCTGGGACTACAGGCACATGCCACCATGCCTGGCTCTTTACTTATAGTTAAGGGCTTTATTAAAAAAAAAAGACTCCATATTTCTATTAAACATGAGAATGTTCTAACCATGAATAAATGATGTTCATAATGTCCATTCACATAACTAATATTAGACATATAGAAAAATAAAAAATATTTCCAAATTATCTAAATTCAACTGCAAAAGGAACAAAGAAAATATTTGTAATTTTTAATGTAAATGCATACCCCACAGAGAAATGAAATATTGCTTAATCACAATCATAACACATCAGCTGAATTATAAATGAAAAGAGACATCCAGCTAGTCAGAAATCAGTATGTAGAGAAAAGAAATGCCAACATTTTAAGATCGTTTAAAAGATATACTGTATAAGATCACTACTTTTTTAAACTCTGAGAATAGTCCCTCCAACTGACATTTTTTATATCCTGTAAAAGGTCAGATAAATGTCATTTTATGTTTCAGAACTAAGTTCAGACTACTCATATCAAAAGATGATTTCATTACTTCCCATGTATGCAGTGCTCACCGTCCTTCGCTCCTTCTAAACATGCTTTACCCTTTAGGTCCTTCCGATCAAACAGACTTCCAACTCTTCTTCTTCTCTACACAGATTGTTTAAACACTCTTTTTCCGTAGCCTTTAAACTGCGATTTTCCTTATGTAATTTTAATGTTTTCCTCTCTAATTCCTTCTCCCATTCTTCTTTTCGCTCTTTCTCTTTAAACATAATTGCATCTAAAGATACACCTGTCTTTGGTATTCATAACTCTCTAGCAATTTCCCTATAATAAATCCTACAGATTATCTGCTTTAGAATAAGGAAGGGAGATTTAGGCACTTGTAGATTCTCTAGCCTCCACCCAGATCTACCTAATCAGAAAGCCTGAAGCTGTAACACAGATTGTAACATACACTCAGTGATTCTTATGTACCTCTTAGATTGAAAATCACAGCTCTATACATTCACCACCTTGGTAATCACATTTAATTATGTAATACGTTGAATCACCTCTGTGAGGATGACTCTAAATCCAGACCCTTGACCTTATTTCTAAACTCTTGTCCCATGTTTTCAGCTCCCCGTGAGATATCATCACATTTAATCTTTGCCAATAATCCTTGATATGGTGTGGTTCTGCATCCCCACCCAAATCTCATGTGGAATTGCAGTCTTCAGTGTTGGAGGAGGGGACTCATAAGAGGTGAATGAAGCATAGGGGTGAACTTCCCCTTGTTCTTTTGATAGTGAGTGAGTTCTCATGAGACGTGGTTGTCTCAAAGTTTGTAGCACTTTTCCCTTTGTTCTCTCTCTCCTGCTCACCATGTGGAGACATGCCTGCTTCCCCTTCACCTTCCACCGTGATTGTAAATTCCCTGAGACCTCCACAGCCAACCTATCTGTACACCTTGCCAAACCATGAGCCAATTAACTCTCTTTTTTAAAAAAATAAATCACACAGTCTCAGGTAGTTCTTTACAGCAATGCAAGAAGGGACTAATATAATTCCATAATATTAAATATACTCAAATCAATTTCCTCATTAGATATTACCATAGATGAACATTCATCTTATTTCTCATCAATGTAGATATATTTTTAATGAATGTGGCTGTAATGATTTGATGACTAGACTGAGACTAGTGAGTTCAGTTTGCCAAAATTTCATCATCAACAAGAGTAAGGTTTGGGTTTTATGTTTATAATAAGTTCCCTTTTGCTTTCATCTAATTGAAAAATTTACTTTTAGTCTTCAAAATGAACAGATACTGGACGTCTCCAGGTTTCTATACATTCCAAAATTAACTAGAGCTCCTAGAGTTTTTGAGTGTCTAGGGTGTGCATTTGTGTGTATGTGAGTGCACATGAGATTTCCACTTGATGGATGAGATTGGATGTTTTTGAAACTTATAAAATGGTAATGTTTTTTAAAACAATGTCTTATTTAAATACATTTCTTGATCACTTTAAGAAAAACATCTTTACATGTTGTTGTGTTTTGAATTTCTTTAATGTAATACTCAAGCAACACATATTGTACATTAAACTGCCACTTGCCTCAGGATGCAGTTTTAGATTCACACATTCTTGCATATTTTCTATTAAATTTGAAGTGAGTCCAACATTTTTATAAACCTTAACTTCAGGTAAAGGTTTGATAGATAAAAGAGTTGTTTAAATTACCATAACTGAGGATGAATGTACTTTGAACATCACTATCAAAATGTTATAAACAGATGTGACATTTATCTGCCCATTGTATAAAAGAGAAGAATTTAAATATAAGAAAATTTAGCATGCTAAAATAACATCCTAAAAGTGTGTATGATTAAAAACAACCTTTCAACATTTTCATGATATAAATATATAAGACAAATTTAAATGTTCTATTGTAAGGTCATTACACTTGAAACACATCAGAATTCAAAGGACAGTGTATACACTTCTCTTTTCCAGTGAATCATATTTTGATGAATACTTTACTTCAAAGTTAATTAGGAGAGAGAAAATTATATCTCATATTACTGTCCAAGTCATCCAGTAAGACCCTCCATAAAGCATAAAAATTGTGCACTATTTCTATGCACAAATTATACACAAACAATAAAGCTATTACTCGGTCTGCAGTGAGATTATACAGAAAAGTGCTGGATGCAAAGTGATTTCATGCAATCATATGTCTCTCCAGTGTATGTAAAATCATTGAAATGTCTTAAAGTCTTTGTTATCTAAAGGATTTCTGCGCTGAAGTAAGGACTAAGTACAAAATATTCATCTATTTCATTAAATTGTTGCTACATTCCATGGAAGAACAATAATATATCTGTAATTACAAAATGCCTATCCTACAAGTTGGATTATTACATTTGGCCCAGTAACTTAATAAATATTAGTATACAGTACTATAATTCATAACTTCCATTTAAACAGAGACAGCCAGTGATAATTCAATATGCCTAAAAAGGACATGTAGACAGATATATTCTATCTTCATTTCTGATATATGCAGAAAAGAGATCTTGCTTAGGATCTGTTGATAAAATTGGCACCTCAATAAAAGATAATAAATAGGGGCAAATCCTATTTCTGGACTTCCTGTAAGGAATGAATAAATTATAATTTCCATTTGAAACCAAATTCTGTTTTATAAGATTCCAAGTAATTTTCTTCTGATGATTACTATATTCTTAATCTGATGGTTTATTTTATTTAAAAATTGAAATATAAAGCATATATATTTGAAGTATACAATGTCATGTTTTGATATACATATATGGTGAATTCATTAATATGGTAAAACTAATTAGTATATCCATTATCTTATATAGTTATCTTTTATTTCTTTTGTGCAGTGAGAATACTTTAGGTTTACTCACATGGTTAATTTTAGGTATACAAAACAGCATTACTAACTATAGTTACCATTACCGTGCTATACACTCAATCACTAGAATTTACATAGCCAAATTTTTGTCCCCTTTGATCAACATCTTTTTATTTTCTCAATATCCTGACATCCAATAACTATAATTTGGTTCTCTGTTTCTATGAATTTGCAGATTTTATTTTATTTTATTTTATTCTACTTGAGAAGCAGTCTCACTCACTCTGCCATCCAGGCTGGAGTGCAGTGGTGTAATCTCTGCTCACTGCAACCTCCTTCTCCCAGGTTCAAGTGATTCTTCTGCCTCAGCCTCCTGAGTAGTTGGGATTACAGGCATGCACCACCACCGTTGCAGAATTTTTGTATTTTTTGTAGACATGGAGTTTCACTATATTGGCCAAGCTGGTCTTGAACTCCTGACCTCAAGTGATTCACCCACCTTGGCCTCCTAAAGAGCTGGGATTACAGAAGCAAGCCACCACGCCCGACCTGGAGTTTTAGATTCCACATGTAAGTGAGATCATGCAGTATTTTCCTTTTTCTGGCTTATTTCACTTATTTCACCCTCCAGGATCATCCACATTGTCACAAATGTTAGGATTTCCTTATATTTAAAGCCTTACAGTACTCCACTGTGTATATGTATATAGCAACATATGCGTAATATTATATAAGTTATCTATCTACCCCTTTTTATCCATTTGTACCTTAAATGACATAGGCTACTATAAATAATCCTTTAATGGACATAGAAGTACATATATCTAATGGAGACACTGATTACATTTCTTGGGATATATACCCAGAAGTGGAATTGCTGGATCATATAATAGTTCTATTTTTAATTTTTTTAGTAACTTCATTACATTTTTCCAGAATGGCTGTACCAATTTACATTTCCACCAACAATATACAAGGGTTTCCTTTGCTCCACATCCTTGCCAACAGTTGTTAACTCTTGTCTTTTTCATAATAGCCATTCTAACAGGTGTGAGATTGTGTCATTATGGTTTTGATTTGAATTTCTCTGAAGATAGTGATGTTCCAGATGTTTTCATATACCTGTTGGTCATTTGTAAGTCTCCTTTGAAGGAATATCTATTCAAGTCTTTTGACCAAATTTTTTTTTATTTTTTTTGAGACAGAGTCTCAATATGTTGCCAGGCTGGAGTGCAGTGGCACGATCTCAGCTCACTGCAACCTCCACCTCCCAGGTTCAAGTGATTCTCCTGCCTCAGCTTCCCAAGTAGCTGGGACTACAGGCGTGTGCCACCAAGCCCAGCTAATTTTTGTATTTCTAGTAGAGACAGGTTTCACCATGCTGGCCAGGATGGTCTCAATCTCTCAACCTTGTGATCCACCCGCTTTGGCCTCTCAAAGTGTTGTGATTACAGGTGTGAGCCACCACACTGGCCTGTTTGACCAATTTTTAATTGGATTACTTATTTATTCTGTTGAATTGTCTTATATATTTAGGATATCAATTTCTTATTAGATGCATGATTTACAAATATGTTTTCTCCATTTTTAGATTGTCTTTTTAGTTTGCTGATAGTTCCCTTTGCAGTTCAGAAGCTTTTTAGTTTGACATAGTCCTACTTGATTATTTTTGCTTTTTTGCCTGTGCATTTGGTGTTATATCCAAAAAATAATTGCCAAGATGAACGTCAAGGAGATTTTCATCTATCTTCTAGGAGTTTTGGATCTTATGTTCAATCTTTAATCCATTTTGAGTTTATATTTGTGTATTGTTTAAGACAAGGGTCCAATTTTATTCTATCATGTGAATATCTAGTTTCTCATTATCACTTACTGAAGAGACTATCCTTTCTCCATTGGATATTGTTGGTACTCTTGTCAAAATTTAGTTGACTGTATAAATGAGAATCTACGTCTAGTTTTTTTTTCTATTTCATTGGTCTATGTACCTATGATTATACCAGTGTCATACTGTTTTTATTACTATGTCTTTGTAACATTATTGGAAATAAGGAACATATCCTGCTTAGTTCTTCTTGCTCAATATTATTTTAGCTATTCAGTGTCATTTATGATTCACTAAAAAATTTAAGATTATTTTTTCTATTTCTGTAAAAAATGCCATTGGAATTTTGAAAGACATAATATTTATTCTGTAAAAAACTGAATAATATGAACATTTTAATACTATTAATTATTGTAATCCATGAACATGGGATTTTTAAAATTTATTTCTGTCATCTTTAATGTTTTCCATAATGTTTAATAGTTTTTAGTGGACAAATGTTTCACTTCATTAAATTTCAATCTAAGTATTTATTCTTTTTTATGCTCTTGTAAATGAGATTGGTTTCTTCGTTTCTTCTTTGAATATTTTATTGTTTTTATTTAAAAAATACAAATATTGACTTTGTATCCTGCTCATATATATATATATATATATATATATATATATATATATGTTTCATGAATAGAGTGCTCTAGATTTATATAAGGGAGACTGGAAAACTTTTAGCTATTGGCCTATGAACTCATCACCACTGAATAACAAGAAAACTCTCATACTATTTTTTATAGACATCATGGCTAATACTCACATTTTGTGACTTAATGACCATTGGTGCTTTCTTTGCATAATGTTTCTATTATTATCTCTCCAGTGTTGGCATTATATAACAATTATTTGGAAGAACTGTCAGAAAATGAAGAAAAGCAAAACAAAATAAACTTTGTTTTGGGTTTAATCCCCTACTGTGCTTCTCACATCAATGCATGTGCTCTAAAATTCTTGCTCTCCAGAGCTGGAAGAGGTGTCCTGGGGACAAGATGAATTACCAACAGACTCTAGTTAAGCAGTAGGTAATATATCTGTTTAGATGCACAGCACATACGAGGAAAAATATGAGGTTCAGACAGAAAACCTCCAATTGTGACATCAGTGTGTGATAATCTCCCAATTTTCCAGATCAATATTACATGCTTAAAACATATTGTTTATTACTATGAACTTCAGCTTCTTCATTTAAATAAAAGTAGTATCCCAATACTGACAGTGTAATAAATTGAGACAATTTAAGTGGTGTCTGTCATTTGCATCTTCCCATCACCTCTCCTCTACCTCTTAAATAAAAATAAAATCACATTCCACCAATTCCACAGGAGGGTTTGTGGCCAAGGTTGCCAAAAACAATACTTCACCTCCTACCTACATGGATGATCCAGGGGCAGCTACACCGGCACTAAGAAAACCAGTCAGGAAGCACACCCATGCCTTTTGTTGTGGGAAGAAGGTCCCACTTTATACCTCATTCACAGGGACCTGAGGAGCCACTTCACAGCCTTAGTTAAATGCCCACTGATACAGTGATAGGAGAGAATAAAGTCAACACCTTGACTAAAACAAAAATAAGCAGAGAGAAATAAAAATTTACCCAAATGACTTGCCTAAAACAATATGTACAAGAGAATCCTTTGAAAATTGCAATGCATTTTGCATCCTATAAGACTATTTTGTGTTTTTCAAGCTCTTGTTCTAAAGGATTGAGTTCTCTCTTTCTCTCTCTCTCACATCTCATTTATGATGTGTAAACCTAAGCTAAGTGTTGAATAGTAGGCACATTTACTGAGCTTAATCCTAGAGTACATTCTTACTATGGGGGATGGCAGGCAAATAAAACAAGAAATGATGGTAACATGAGACACGTGGCAAATGAGGAAAATGTCAAGGTGCTCCAAGAGCAATTCGCTCTTGGCTTCACTGAGAAAAATGAGTTTTATACTGACACTTGAAGGACGATTAGGGCAATTAGAAGTTAATTGGGTAACTGGCTGGGCGTGCTGGCTCACTCCTGTAATCCCAGCTCTTTGGGAGGCCGAGGCAGTTGATCATCTGAGGTCAGAGGTTTGAGACAAGCTTGGCCAACATGATGAAACCCCATCTCTACCAAAAATACAAAAATTAGGTGTGGTGGCAGGCGCCTGTAGGCCTAGCTCCTGGGGAGGCTGAGGCAGTAGAATCTCTGGAACCAGGAGGTAGAGGTTGCAGTGAGCCGAGATCGCACCACTGCACTCCAGCCTGGATGACAAGAGCGAGACTCCGTGTGAAAGAAAAAAAAAGTTAACTGGGTAACTCCTAATTTGGTGGAAGGAATGGTGAGAGTAATGAAGAGACTTTTCAGACTTGGAGGCATTTATGTGAAACCGTGAGCGAACAACAGCTTGGTAGCCCTAGGAGCTAGATTTACTCGCGTGCTTTGGAATGTAGATCAGGAAGGAATGGAGGTGGCTGAGTTGGGAGAAATAAGACCAGAAGAGGCAACACATGGCTACCCAGAAGAGGCTACCAAGCATGGCTACCCATGAAAACGACACACTTGCTCTCTTCAGCTGCGATGTCCCGCTCACTCCTCAGCTTATATTCTGGTGTTTCAGTGACTTTCCTCATTAACACAGACTTCGCTCCCCAACACCTTCCTCCCCACCCCGCCCCGCCCCCGTGCTTCCTTCCTTCTCCCCATTCTTCCTGTGGCAACATTTTACAAGTGGAAACCAGATTCACTAACAATAAGCCCTATCCTTTCGTAATTTGTTAGACAATTTAAGGAAAAAAGTACTTATACATCAGAAACAGAAACTTTTGGGCCAAATTAACATGAAACGACGTCAAGAAATAATGTGTCCTGTTTCACGAAATGTTGTCATTAGGTTCAACACTTAAAGACATGCATTTTATATCTCACACTTAATGTTCACTTTAATATGTTTACATTATGAAAGTACTATAATGTTATAGCAGAGAAATTAGGTAATAAAGGCAAAACAATTCTATATGATCACACTAACCTAACAAAAACACATAATTTTCTTGTCATATATCCATTTACTCATTTGAATCTTATTCAAAATTGATTTCTGCATTTAAATAGAAGTGTTTCAATCTATACAATGTATTTTATTTTAAAAGTCACAACTTATTACATGAATTTCTATTTTTAGAGGAATGTGTGCACACTTTCACTTCTTTATAGATATTTAAAATACAGCATTTAGTATTCTCAATACTGGTCAATGTTCAATTAAGTAATTGCTATCCATAGTTATCAATGTGGTGGGATGCAGGGATCATGCCTGTAATCTCAGCAGTTTGGGAGGCCCAGGCGGGCATATCACAAGGTCAGGAGCTCGAGATCAGCCTGGTCAACATGGTGAAGCCCTGTCTCTAGTAAAATACCAAAAATTAGCTGGGCGTGGTGATGGGTGCCTGTAATCCCAGCTACTCGGGAGGCGAAACTCTGTCTCAAAAAAAGAAAAGTTATCAATGATAGTAGAATATAATTTCTAAAATTGTGCATACTGGAAAAAATTACTTATGAACATTTATAGGTAAATATCTTGAGAAGGTAAGGAATCAAATGGTTTGACAAGAAACTGATTCTTATTTTGAGAAAAAATTATTTTTGGAAAATGTATATGAATCAGAGAATAAACTATATATTTTCTTTTTATGAATTACTCCTCTTAACCAAGGAATAATTTTTACAACTCTATAGCAAAAAATTAATATCTCTCTATTTCCTCTAAAATGAAAATAGAAAAACAGCTTGTAGATGATATAGAAATTTTTTTCTTCCTTTCTTTCCTGAATTATACCACTGCTAGTTTTCCATAAAACTTAGAATAAGAAATTACAATTTTGTAAAATCATACATTTGACATTTTTATCCTTAAAAAAAAACTTTAAAAACACCATTTGTTGCCCATTAGTAATATTCAGAAGTCACAGATCCAATGTGCACAGTCTCCAAAAAGATTTTGCCTTTTGAGATAGTTTCCAAAATTGAATATTTGTGCATTGTAATTTCACAGAGCATCATTTTCTTTGAGAGAAAAGGAAACTATATTCATTTTAGCTGTCATTTTTTTCAGTCAATCCCAGTATTTTTTATGTTAACATTTTAATAGTGCATGATATTTTTAACCACATTATATCAGAAACAAATTTGTTCTATTGCCCAAAAAAATCACTTACATGAGATATTTGTTGTCATGCATTGTCAATATACAGATGTAAATATATTTATCATTTACATATAAATGAAAGTTGAAACACAGGCACGTGGCTTTTGACATATACATAAATGTGAATGTGAATGATTACAGAGGTGATCAGGGCCCCTGGAGGTAGCATGGTGTCTCCCAGACTTTCAGTTGTTATTTTCTGTGTTTCCGTGACTGTTATGAAAGCTGCTTTTTTCCCCCCATGGGTACCACGGGCAGAAATGCTAGGAAGCTAACATACCCTGGGAGCTGTCCTCAAAGTGTCACTCTAGGAAGCTGATGTATAAATACCCTAGCCTCCTCGCTCCTTGAGTGAAATCATTCAGAGACATCTGTATTAGACAAGTCTCAGAATTTCCTCACAGCATTAAGTTCCAAGATAACCACAGTGGTGCCTAGCTTCATAACATTCCATTTAATGCATATTCTCTATGTCACTTCCCAACCTTACTACTGGTCTTCCTGTGCCTCTGTATTAGGCCATTCTCATATTGCTATAAAGGAATACCTAAGACTGAGTAATTTATAAAGAAAAGAGTTATAATTGGTTCCTAGTTCAGCAGGTTGTAAAAGAATAGCATGGAATGCACTTGGCTTCTGGGGAAGTCTCAAGGAGCTGGGACTTATGTAAAATGTGGAGCAGGAGCAGGCATCTCACATTGGGGGAGCAGAAGTGAGAGAGAGGGTGGGAGGGGTACCACACACTTAAATAAACAGAACTTGTGTGAACTTTCTGTTGCAAGGACAGCACCAAGCCATGAGGGATCTGCTTTCATGACCAAAACACCCCGCATCAGGTCCTACCTCCAACATGGGGATTATATTTCAACATGAGATTTGTGTGGGGACAAATATCCAAACCCTTGTCCTCCAGATCTCATATTTCTCTGCTTCTGCTCCTGAGTTTAGGATGTTAGAAACAGTCAGGATGTATCTTGAATACTTTGCTGCTTAGAAATATTTTCTGCCAAATACCTTAAATCATTATTCTAATATTCCAACTTCCACAGATCTCTGGGGCATGGACATAATGCAGCCAAGCTCTTTGCTAAGGCACAACACATGTGACCTTGCTCCAGTTCCCAATGCGTTTCTCATTTCTATCTGATAACTCATCAGCCTGGATTTTATTGTCATTATCACTATCAGCATTTTGGTCACAACCATTTAAGAAGTCTCTAAGAAGTTGCAAACATTCCCTCATCTTCCTGTTTCCTTCTGAGTTCCTCAACCTTTTCCAACCTCTGCCTGTTACTCAGTTCCAAAGCTGATTCTATATTGTCAGGTATCTTTATAGCAATGCTCCACTCGTTGGTACCAATTTTCTGCATTAGATCATTCTTTCATTTCTATAAAGAAATATCTGAGCCTGGGTAATTTTTATTTAAAAAAAAAAAGTTTAATTGGCTTACAGTTCTGCAAACTAAACCAAGCATGGCACTGACATCTGCTCAGTTTCTGGGAGGGACTCAGGGAACTTGTGTTCTCATGGTGGAAAGTGAAGCAAGAGCACACATGTCACATCGTAGGAATAGAAGAAAGAGAGAGTGAAGAGGGAGATGCCACAAACTTAATCAGATCTCACGTAAACTCTTTTACTATTGCAAGGACAGCATCAAGCTATAGGGGATTCATCCCCATGAACAAAATACCTCCTACTAGGCCCCATCTCCAACATTGGGAATTACAACTTAACCTGAGATTTGGGTGGGGACAACTATCCAAACTATATCACCCTCCCGGACAGACCAATCAAAAGCTCAGTGTCAGTTATTGGAGGACACAAAATTAAGATCTCTTGTGTATATTTTTATCTTGCCTCATGAATAGTAGACACTGCAAAAATATAGTACACACACACACACACACACAGAGTAGTCCCTCCTAATCCATGGTTTCAGTTTCAAGTACTATCTTCTGCCTTAGATATAAGGGGTTTGGAAGGTATCCTCCACAGATAAGGGGGACTATTGTAATACACTCTACTTGTAATATATACAGGTATACATGTGCACCTGTATGTCTATATTTATATGGGTGTACCCTTCTATATCTGTATTTATCTATATCTATATTTTAAAAGGTATAAGTAATCCACATTCATCATAAGAATACATGTAAGATATGGAAACTATTTTATATCATACCAGTCTAATGAAATGATCGTGAATTGTTGTTATGTGAATCTATGGTTGTTAAGATTCACAAAGCTTTGAAAAATAAAAGTTGTAAAAACAAAAACTTCACAGCCACGTAGTTTGAAGGATATAGCAGCCAACATTTTGTGAAGCAACCCATTGTCTATAAATGACCCCATTTTTGCATTAATTTTGATCATAAAGGAATAATATTTTTCTATGAGTAGGGTTGTTTTAGCACATATATATTCCATTGGAATTATAGTAGTCTTTGGAAGAAATTGATATTTTATTTGTTTTGATAAATTAATATGGTGAAAAAGAACTTAACCTTTTGGTAAAGTATGAACTTAATCAAATTTCAAAACTGAAATGAGTAAGTTAGTATACTTAAATTGCTTCATCTTTATTGTCTCAATTTTCAAATATAAGCTTCTTATCACTCAAGTTAAATAGGAAAAAATAATCTAGCACTGAAAGATGTTAATTATTTATAAGGATACACTTGTTTGCTGTTTCTCAGGAATGTCTCAGGTTTGTATAGACTTCCATGAGGCATTATTTAAACTGTGACTTTATTCGTTGTTATGTTAAATGTTACAATTAATGCTCAAATAAGATGTATATAATTTGGCATATTAGATAACTTACTAAGAAACTTGTAATCTAAGATCTTAGTAAACAGGAAAGAATACTGAGTAAACATAACTTTTTTTAATGACAGAAAATCATTGCATTTTATATGTTTTAATTTTTGTGCCTACTTATTTTTACAGTGTACATTTTTTATATCTGTGGTGTTTGACATCCTTATATTCAGTGCCTGTCATAGAGCATTTTAAATTCTCTTGTTAAAGAACAAACAAAAATGCATTGCCTTTAAAATGACAAAAGTTTATGAGGACATATGACAAATGTGCAGAATAGACCTGTCAAGTGGACTCTTGTTCCTTTCTTCAGCTCACCAATGTGAAATACATTAAATCTGAGAAAATAATGCTTGCTCCATTTTCCAAACACAAAATTGGTCGGAGTATTTTGAATGTTCAGGGATGCCTTGAGGATCATATATCTCTGTCTATAGAATAACATTCTCCTACTTTAATACTATTTACTTCATGCAAAATAATCTGTAAGATGTTGAAAAACTGCTGGTTTGAAATGTTTCTTTGAAAGCTTTTTAAGCCTTTGAAGTCTTTATGTACATAGTTTTCAAACTTTGCAAGTTTCATGAGTTCAGGGATGCAGGGAAGAACATTTATTCTCTCAAAAAACAGGAAATAAACATTCAAAGAAAAGACTCAGTCACTTATTCTTCATCTTAAGGATATTGGCTATTTGGTATTTCCTGGGGATTTAAATGAGTAATACCAATCTCATAATACTTTAGCATATTATAATCATCATTGTCCTTGTAAAATTACTTAGAATAATGGTTTAGGGAAATCTTTTAATGTTCATTCAGACTGTTGGTGATGACAGGTGAGCTTAGCAAAGGCATTTTTTAAAAAACTGAATAACAATGTTATTATATGTATGTCTGGCTACTGTTTGCTAATATATGGCTTTAAGTCAATGGGAGGACTCTGAGGGGTCTGGGCAAAGTAAATTAGAAGCCTTCTGGAAAGGATTCACCACTGTTGATGCCATCAAGAACATTCATGATTTATGGGAGGAGGTCAAAATATCAACTTTAATAGACATTTGTAAGAAATTGATTCCAAATCTCATGGATGAATTTGAGTTCAAGACTTCAGTGGAGGAAGTAACTGAAGATGCGGTAGAAACAGCAAAATAATTAGAATTAGGAGTGTGACTAAATTTCTGAAATCTGATAATAAAATTTGGATGAATGAGGAGTTGTTTCTATTGATGAGAGAAAAAAAAAGAAAAATCTAAAAGTGGACTCTATTCCTGGTGAAGAATCTGTGAACATCATTGAAACGACAACAAAGAAATTTACAATATTACAAAAACTTAGTTGATAAAGCAGCAGCAGAGTCTGAGAGGATTGACTCCAATTTTGGAAAAAGTTCTATAGTGGGTAAAATGCTATCAACACCATTGCATTACTACCTAGAAATCTTTCCTGGAAGAAAGAATCATTCTGAGTGTCAAACCTCACTGTTGCCTTATTTTAAGGATTTTCCACACCCACCACAACTTTCATCTATCTGACCCTGATTAGTCAAAGGTCATCAACAGAGACCCTCCACCAGCAGAAAGATTATGACTTGTTGGATGCTTAAATGATCCTGGGAATTTGTAGCAATAAAGTATTTTTAAATTAAGGTATGTACTTCGGTTTTAAACATAATTCTCTTGCACATTTTATATATAATAAAGTACAGTATAATGCAGATGTAACTATTAGATTTAATCAGAAATTTACAAATATCGAGTCTCACTTTTTTTGTAATACTTGCTTCACTGTGGTTTTCTGGAACTAAATGCACAATATCTCTGAGGTATGCTTGAATGTACTAATATGTATGTGTGTATATACATATATAGATTAATTTAACAGTTAATAAAACTAAAAGCAATAATGTTAAACATTCATATTCAGGATGTTTGACAGCACAGGTATGATTTCTTCATTTAACATTCATCCAATATTTTTTGATAAACCAGATTTAAATAAAACGAGATGAAGCACAAGAAAAGATATTTTTTAAAGAATACCTTATTCATAGATTTCTAATATAACTGGAGATTTTGGACCTGGATATCTAGGGCTTCAGCTATCTAACAAAAGGTTATTGTTGCTCGGCTTTAAGAAATGTTATCATTATTTTTCCATTTGACATGGTAAGATGTGAATACAGGTCAGTGTCTATAACAGAAGATGATAAATTATACATCTGAGTTTCATTGCCAATGCTAATAGTGACCATTGCTGAACTAAAATGTTGAAATATCATCCATTTCATTTAACAGCAATCACTGTGGCTATAGCATTGCTAATAAGCCCTGAAAATCTGAGATGTAAGATTAGAGTTTAATACAAACTAAGTAATAAATATTTTTCACTAAATTGTTACTGAAAACTTAAATAGTAACATAATTTTTCCTAGAGTAGATATTTTACAGTATTTTTAATAAAATGATGAGTACTAATTAGAATTTCAAGAATGTGAAAAATAAGTGTCTGATTTTTCAAGCCCAGATTAAATACTCCTATTGTATTATAGAATTCTTGTAATGCATAGACTTGAACGGATAATACATAGTATATTTTTATTGAGAACACAGACTAGTGAATTTCCTCAAAATTCATAGCTGAAAAATTTAACTAAAAATTTCAAGTCTACCCTAAATGATATAATCAAGCTTTTTTATTAAAGAGTGTGAAAATGATTAATGTTAATTTGTCTTAATAAATTAGTTTATTTGTTAGTATACATTATAAGTTCAATATAACTATCAATCATTCAAACACTGGGGACTGTGAGAGAGGGAAAAAGGGAAGGGGTCCAGGGTTGAAAAACTAACTTTAGGGTACCATGCTCACTACCTGGGTGACAGGGCCATTGGTACTCCAAATCTCAGCATCATGCAATGCAGTAATGGAAGAAATCTGCACATATACTCCTCAAATCTCAAATAAAATTGAAATTATTTCGAAAAGTATGAATGTCACCAGCTTAAAAAATACACTTATTGATTAGTTATGAACTCAGCACTCTTCTAGGGTCACGAGATACGTAAGGAACAAAGACAGATCAGTCTCTATTCTCAACAGTTTTCACTGCAGAGAGTCAGTTCACATTAACAAAATAATCACATTAATTATAAAATCACCACCATTCTTTTAAGTTTCTCATATTCATTCTCCTCTCTCCATTCCCATTAAATCTATCTACTATAATATGTTTTTCTAATTCTAGCTTCAGCCAAGCAGATTTCCTTGTCCCTTTGCCCTGCCAGGTTTTAATCTGTCCCTCACATGCTACTATGGTACCTGCCTGAAATATAAAATCATTGAAAGCTAGCAATGGTTAAACTCTTCAGTAGTTTCCTGTTATTCTGAAAAAAAAAAATTCCAAGTTTTGTTGCATGAAATACTGGGGCCTTCAGGACTGCCTTTACACTAGCTCTGGTCCTTCCTCACTGTTCATCCTCTATTTTCCATGCAGATTATACAACTAAGTCCTTAACATGTCAAAGCCTTGAGGATTGACCTAGTTTCTTCTACCTGAAATTCTTAATCTTTCCTTATGGCTAATTTAGTGTTAGAAACTTGCTCCATGTTTGCATAGTAATTTTTCTGCTTTTCATATTATGCTGTAATTTGTATGAGTCCAGAGATGTGTCAATTATGTTAATATTCTATCACCAGTCTATAGCTTAGTGCTTATTCTCGAGTGCCCCATGACTTCATTTCAGACATGAAATTGTGAATGCACTAATCAACATAATCATTCATGTTAATTTTATGATAGAGAAGTTATTTGCTATTTTTAGTTTTTAAATCCATTTAAAATTTTTCTTCTCAAAATTATTTGTCATTTTGGATAACTTTTCAAGTACATAATAATACTGTTTTACAACAGAGAAGAAAACTACTCTAAACAATTCCCTTTAAGCATACCCTGAAGTATGTGAAGCTCTAAACCATTTGAGCCATTTTAGCTCCAGCTCTCTAAGAATAGCGTTTACACTGCTAACACTAAATATTTTATCCCTGGAAAAACCCAGAAAATGGAAAGTACAAAATGTATGTTTCCCCTGACTGTAAATGAAAAATCATTTTCAGGAAACCTTTTGACATCTTTATTCAGCATTTTTTCCTAGATATTTGTCAAGGTTCAATAGTTTACAGTCTCTTTGTACTTGTCAGACTGAGTTACCTAACAATAAGTCAATGATTTTATGGCTTTAAATAAAGGACTAAATTAATGGACAAAGTACTGATTTAAAAAATTCTTCTAGCTTACTGCATAAAATACCACTAGATGTCAAAATAATTAAGACGTACAGATTTAACAAAAATACATCTGACTTAGGAGTATGAGTTGCTATTATTCACAGTAATTTTAACAGCAATTTTATTTAACATATTAAAAGACTTATTTATAAATTCTAAAAGTAAGCAGAGAAACTGTTTATTTTTATTCACGCCAAATTGTGAAGCCTATAGCTTGCAAGATATAGGACATAGGTGAATATGTTTGTACCATTCACTTAAATGTATAAATATCCAATGGGCAAGTTAATTCTTAAATCTGGTTTTAGGCACATAGTTAAAAACTTTTAAGTCACAAAAGTAAAATAAAAAAGTTACAGTGTTTATTTTACACAGCACCAATGAACTAATATAGGTATTTATTTTTATGGATATATTTGCTGGTATATATTTATAGTTTGACAGTCACTTTCTTTCATCCTTTTAAAACATCAATCATTGTCTTCTGGCTTCTATTTCTTCTTTAAAAATTCAGGTGTCACTGTTACTGTTTTTATGGTTTAAAAATATATAAATATGCTTTCTAATATTATATTGCTTTTTAAGTATTTCTTTTTGTTTTTTTTTTAGCAATTATAGTGTGAAACATTTTCATGTAGCTTTATTTGTATGCCTACTGCTCATATTTGCAGAGATTTTCCATATGTGATTTGTTGCCTGTATCTATTTTTTAAATTCTCAGGCATTGACTCTGCAAATATTACTATTTATTTGTATTAATTCTCTCCATTTCTACTTGAATTCCTTGCTTTTTATTCTTTCTTTTTTATCACTGTTTTGAATACTTACTTTAGTGATTTCATCTTCACCTTGTCTTCCACCTTACTAGTCTTTTCATTCCTATTGAAGATAACAGCACTAATATTTTAAGACCTTGTCTGATAACAGAGCCGAAACCAAAATCTTCATGGGTCTTTTTCTAATGTCAGTTTGCTTTTTGTTTTTTTCTTGTAGTTTTCCCTTGTTTGGTCGGGTTTATTACTCTACCTTGTAATTTTTTAATAGATGTCAACAATTTGATAGTTGTTATTTTTACTGTATAACGGGTATTTGAAAAATTGTGGGGTGTTGCAAATGAGATTACTTTCCTCCAGAAAGCTTCATGGCTTTCTCTGCTCTCATGGTTTCTTCAGGATTCTGATACCTAAAGTCCTTGTTAACTAAATAGTTCTTTAATGTACATAAATAACTTTTTGTTTGATACTTTTAATGCATTTTTATCTTTATTTTCTACTTTTTAAGATGTTTACAGAGGGGTATTAATCTTCTACAAGCAAATATATCATGGTCAAAAGCAGATGATTTAAAAATGTACCCCTGTTAGATTGGTAAACAAGTAATATGAAAACATATAACAAAACTTTCTTTTCACTCTAGATGATTGTATGCAAATTGGTAAGAACCTTTGCTAAAATATTTTAATAATATATTTAAAATTTAGAATTACAAATAATTTTAACTACCATTTCTTTTTCTTTTTAGAAATTTATACTTCAAAAATACTTGTTCAATGGTACAAAGATATATGTAAAGAGTTTTTAAAACATAGTGTAGTTACCGACATAAATACTGATTGATGGAGACTGTATATTTATACACTATGTTATTAAAAATGCATAGAATGCTTATATCATTAAGTATGAAATTTGATCACTGGCTTATTTTCACAGTATCCAACTTACATAATACATACAATCACAAACATTTGATGGGGTAGGATATATAAAGATTATTTCATAAGTATAAAAACACCTAAAATAGAACTCTTTCATACAGGCTACATAGACTTTAAAATTACATAATTCAGACACAAAAGCATTAATTTGATTCACTCCAGGTGTTTTCAGTAGTTAATGACAAATTTAAATGCAAGTTAAATTTAATTTACTTGTTTTCCTCTACCACATAACTCCTTTCTATTTCAACTTTCAATGGCTCTTTGAACTCTATATAATTATGCAGTATTAATTTGTTCTCTCTAGAGGAAATTACTTTCAAAAGATTAGATTAAATAACATTCATGGATAAGATGCATGGAAAGAAGAAATGACGACATTATTATCAACCGACAATGCTGGTTCCTTGCCAGTAGATTGTAATCCTTTTCTACTTATCTGGATTTTGCTATTCCTTTATTTCACTGTTTTCTCTCAATTAAACTTAGGTGAAGAAATAATATGGATATGGTAATTGATGTAGAAATAGGAAACATATTTTAGATAGCAAGTGAGGGAAGCATTTCATAGAGGTATGTCCTTAGCTGTTAGGAATTCATCTTTCTCAACGTTTCACTTGATGATAAGTAATATAGCTGCACATCTTGAATTTGACTGAAATAAAAATCTATGCATATTTTGTGTAATAAAAACCTAAAGCATGAAGATATCACTGAAGTTTAATTTTCCTTCTTCTTTAAACATTGCTGCTAGTAAGTATGCTGAATAATCCTTCTATACCAGAGGCTCAGTGCTTTCTGACCACTACAGATTGTCAATAATTGATCAAGCAAATCTATCAATTCTAGAGTTGAATGAATTTTAAAAATCAGGGTTTAAAATGAATTTCATAGTCATGTATATTATTTTCAGGTTTTCTCTTCTTTTGTGTTATTAACTGTAAAGTATTACCACTTTTTTTTTAGGTAATAATGGTCAAAGCTAATAGAGGAAAAAAGCTTTCAGCAGGGACAATGAGCAAATTAGATGCCTCTCTGCTCAGCTTGAGGTTTTTTCAGCTGCAAAAGTAAAATGAATCAACCATGGAATCACCTTAACAAACTAATAGCTACTGCTGTAGTGGTAGATCATTAAATATCTGGGCAAATAAATTTTACATATAAGTAACTTTATAAAATAGGTCAATATTAAATTGTAAATATACAAATCAAATACAATTAAAATGATTAAAATAAGGTTGCTTAACTTGTAATTCACAGTTTACATAATTATATCATGGATAGGAAGACAGTTATACATGATATTCTTTTTTGGGGAGATGAATATTTATTCTTAAAAGCATCAGAAGCATATGTATCATTTAAATAATTCCCACAAAGTGCTTCCTTGCCCGTCTTCTTATTAAAAAATGTATCTGTACTAGTACACTATTTTAAAGGGAATTTTCACTTTGAATAAGTCAATACTGACTTAAAATTGCAGCATTTGGGATTTCATTTTAGTACAGATAAATTTTACTTTTTTTCCTCATACTTTTCTTGTTTTCACTTACCCTAAAAGCTTCATTTTCATTTCAATCAAAATGACTTAGAAGAAATATGCTAGGAAATCTTTGTCTATTCCTTTATCCTAAATGGTATTGCCTAGGTTATCTTCCAGGGTTTTTATACTTCGGGGTTTTACATTTAAGTTTTTAATCCATCTTGAGTTAATTTTTGTATATGGTATAAGGAAGGAGTCCAGTTTTAATCTTCTGCATATAACTAGCCAGTTATCCCAGCACCATTTTTTGAATAGAAAATCCTTTCCCTATTGATTGTTTTTGTCAAGTTTGTCAAAGATCAGATAATTGTAGGTGTTCAGTTTTATTTCTGGGTTCTCTATTCTTTTCCATTGTTCTATGTGTCTGTTCTTGTTCCAGTACTATGCTGTTTTGGTTACCGTAGCCCTATAGTATAGTTTGAAGTCAGGTAGTTTGATGCCTTCAGCTTTGTTTTTTTGCTTAGGATTGCCTTGGCTATTTGGGCTTTTAATTCCATATGAATTAAAAATTTGTTTTTCTAGTTCTGTGAAGAATGTAAATGGTAGTTTAATGATAACAGCATTGAATGTATAAATCACTTTAGGCATTACGGCCTTTTTCACAATATTGATTCTTCCTATCCATGAGCATGTAATGTTTCTCCATTTGCTTGTGTCATCTCTGATTTCTTTGGGCAGTGGTTTGTAGTTCTCCTTGCAGAGATTTTTCATCTCCATAGTTAGCAGCATTCCTAGGTATGTTATTCTTTTTGTGGCAATTGTGAATGGGGGTTCATTCCTGATTTGGCTCTTCACTTGACTATTGTTGATATATAGACATGCTAGTGATTTTTGCACATTGATTTTGTATCCCGAGACTTTGCTGAAGTTGTTTATGAGCCTAAGAAGGTTTGGGGCTAAGATTATGAGGCTTTCTAGATATCATGTCATTTGCAAACATGGATAGTTTGACTTCCTCTCTTCTTATCTGAATGAACTTTATTTCTTGCTCTTGCCAGATTATCTGGGCCAGAATTTTTAATACGATGTTGAATAGGAATCGAGAGAGAGGGTATCCTAATCTTGTACTGGTTTTAAGGGCAATGCTTCCAGCTTTTGCCTGTAATGTTGGCTGTGGGTTTGTCAAAGGTGGGCCTTATTATTTTGATGTATATTCCTTGAAAGCCTAGTTTGAGAGTTTTTAACACGAAGGTTTGTTAAATTTTATCAAGTCTTTTCTGCATCTGTGGTTTTTGTCTTTAGTTATGTTTCTGTGATGAATCAGATTTATCGATATGCAGCAAAAATCAATGTTGAACCAAACTTGCATTCTGGACATGAAGCCTACTTGATCGTGTTGGATAAGCTTTTTGATGTGCTGATGGATTCAAATTGCCAGTGTTTCGTTGAGGATTTTTGCCTCAATGTTTACCAGAGATATTGGCCTGAAATTGCCTTTTTTTGTTGTACCTCTGTCAGGTTTTGGTATCAGGATGAGGCTGGCCCCATAGAATGAGTTAGGGAGGAGTCTCTCCTCCTCAATATTTTGGAATAGTTTCATTAGGAATGGTACCAGCTCTTCTTTGTACATCTGGTAGAATTCAGCTGTGAATCTAACTGGTCATGGGATTTTTTTGGTTGGAGGGCTATTTATTACTGCCTGAATTGCAGAACTCACTACTGGTCTTTTCAGAGATTCAATTCCTTCCTGGTTCAGTCTTGGGAGGGTGTATGTGTCCAGGAATTTATCCATGTCTTCTAGAATTTCTAGTTTATGTGCATAGAGGTGTTCATAATATTCTTTATAGTTGTATTTCTGTGGGGTCAATGGTAATATCTCTCTCATCATTACTGATTATGTTTATTTCAATCTTCTCTCTTTTCTTCTTTATTAGTCTAGCTAGTGGTCTATCTATTTTATTAATTTTCTCAAGATACCAACTCCTGGATTCATTGGTTTTTAAATGGTTTTTTGTGTCTCTGTCTCCTTAAGTTCAGTTCTGATTTTGGTTATTTCTTGTCTTCTGCTAGCTTCAGGGTTTGTTTGCTCTGGTTCTTTAGTTCTTTTAGTTGTGAGTTAGGTTGTTAACTTGAGATCTTTCTAACTTTTTGATGTGGGCATTTAATGCTATTTTTGCTATTTAATGATATAAATTTCCCTGTTAACACTGCCTTAGCTGTTTCCCAAAGATTCTGGTACATTGTATCTTTGTTCTCATTTGTTTCAAAAAACTTGATTTCTGTCTTAATTTCATTATTTACCCAAAAGTCATTCAGTAACAGGTTCTTCAATTTCCATGTAATTGTATGGTTTTGAACTAATTTCTTAGTCTTGATTTCTATTTTGATTGCACTGTCGTCTGAGGGACTATTATGTCAGTTCTTTTGCATTTGCTGAGCAGTGTTTTACTTCCAATTGTGTGACTAATTTTAGAGTAAGTGTTAAAAATTTAAGATACATGATTACAAATTGTATGTGTGTAGTTTGGTATCTACAACACACGTATATATTTTCAGTTGAGGTATTTTTTTTGCTGGTTTTCAAATCCTTCAGAAATTTTACACAGAAAATTTTTACGAACATTGGATTTAAATAATTGTTTTTACAAAGTGTTGGTTAGAAGAGATATATACATGTATGGGCACATAATTTGACAATCCATTTATTGGACTACAAACAAAATGTTAAGTTCCTTTAAAAATGAAAAAAAATGAGAAAAACAAAACAATCCACTATCACCAAGGAATGACAGTTTTTTTTTGTTTTTTGCTTTTTGTTTTTTTTGAGACGGAGTCTTGCTCTGTCGCCAGGCTGGAGCACAGTGGTGCAGTCTCCGCTCACTGCAACCTCCTCCTCCCAGGTTCAAGTGATGGAATGACAGTTTTATACTTAATCTTTTAATGAAAATGATAAATTGCTTAACATTATGGCTGATGAATGATTGAAGAATGTCAAAAGAGTAAAGGAGCCACCTGGAAGGTCTCCCAATGGCCAAAGCAGGAAAATTTTGAGAAGAAATAAAGTAATATTGATGACAAAGTCATGGGTTCATACCTATATAAATCAATAATGAAATAAATATATAAATTAGAAAAAATAAACAAATAGTTTGTAAAGAATAATTCCAAATAACTTGTTTAGATACTCTACCCTTAAGGATGTGGAAAACAAATTTTCACTTCTTAAGTGTGGGCTATGCCTGATGACATCCTTCCTATGAGTGTAACATGGAAAGAGAGAAAATGCGGTAATTTTATGGTAGAGACACCTGACAAATACTACCTCACTCAGGTGATCAGATTTAACATTCACAGTGCTAAGTCATGTTGACAGCATATATGTACTCTTGGTATAATGTGAAGAGAGTGACACTTTACTTCTTTACTTCTGGTCTTCTTCCCCAAATTCTTTAGCCTCAGGCTAATTGTAAGAAAAAGTCAGCAAATTCTAATTGAGATGCATTCTACAAAACACCTGACCACTACTCCTCAAACAGTCAAGTTCTTCAGAAATAAAGAAGGTTTAAGAAATTATTACAGTCAAGATACATGGCAACTAAATGTGATGTGGTATCCTGTATGGGATACAGAAACTGAAAAAGTACATTACGTAAAATCCAAGGAAACCTGAATCAAGTATGGATGTTAATTAATAGTAATATTCAATTTTGGTTCATTAAGTATGGTAAATGTATTACAACAATGATACATACTAACCACAAGGATAACTTCCCAATCCATACTAAATGCCCAATAATTATCGTATATGAAAACTCTATTAGGTTCATAGCTTTTCTTTAAATATCTATGTGGTGATATTTTCTGGAAAGCATTTCTTGTCTATTAGTTCATTTACTCCTCACAAGAATTCGATAGTGTACATACTTTTCATTTACCTTTGGGGAGAAAACTAAAACATAATTTGTTTTCATCTTGCTTAACATCACTCAAGTCTTAGGTGGTAGAAATGGGACTTGAATCACATGATTGCAAATTCTTTTCTGCAGCAACCCAAACCATGAAATACCACTAGCACCGAGACACTTGATATTAGGCAATATCTTTGAATAATTAATTCACATTTCTAAGTGATATGTATAGCATTATATATTGTAATGAGTTTTAAATTATGTGTTGATGGATATCTAAAGATGAAAATAGAGGTCAAGTATTTGGGTTTGGGGAGCAAATTGCCTAGACTCAAATCCCACTGTAACACTTTGTAGCTGGATGACCTGGCCAAAGTTGTCTGTGGCGTGTTTATTCTATTCCTTAAAACATGATGCTATGGCAATATTTAAAAGGTTTGTTGAGAGAATTAAAATTAGTATATGTAAAGTGTTCACAACTATCCCAAGCCATGAAAAGTGTCCAGTAATTTTTAACTATTATTCATAAATATGTCTTAATTAAAACACTTACCAAAAATAGCCATCACATTAATTTGGCACACTTAAGATTATCAACTGGGAATCGTTGCTAAAGGGCAATAAAGATGTTATGACGGATAAGGAAGGTGACTAAAAAGCACAATTACAAAACAAAGCAATCCAAAATGTAGCATGGTGCTATAAGCCAGATTTCACCTCGTAAACAAACACAGCTTTTTGTATTTCACGGGGAGGAACAAAGAATCATTTGATTCATTGTTGAAGTCAGTATCCTTATTGAAGTTTCAGAATGATTCTGTAGAGTAATAATTTGATCGCAATCCTCATCCACTCAAAATTACTTAATGTGCTTTGATATTGCCTTAGGTTAAAATTGATAATCTGTTATTTTCCATACATGAGTTTTTAGAACATTTTAAGACTCTCAGAGATAGTTTGCATATAGTTAATTAAATTCTACTGGTATCTGCACAGTTTGTTACAGCTATTCAGTGTGCAATTAATAGGAATTTTGGACAAAAACTGATATGCGTTTAGTGGATTAACCTTTCACACCCTGTCCAACAACAGGAGCCAAGCCTCCTAACTCAGGCAGCACTTCCAGACCTCCCATGGACTTCATATTCATGTACCGGTGCTTTTGTTCCTTTGAAATAGACTCCCAAAGTGGGATTTATGAAACAAAGGTAATATGAATTTATAATTTTTATAACGGTGAGCCAAGGTACTTTAGAAAACATGATAGTTATTTTCACTAGCAATATACAAGTGACATCATTTTTTCTTTTTTATTATATTTTTCTATTTTCTCTGTTCCCAATCCACAACCCAAATGTCAGCTAAAAATAATAATTTACATTTATTTGAACCTACATGCCACGGGTTACTGATAAGGTAAATATGTTTTCTTAGTTTATGGACCATTTAAACTGTCTGATTTCTGATTGCCACTTAATATTTTGTATTTCTTTTTTCCTTATTTTGTTAATTTTTCTTTTCTTTCTTCCTTCTTTCTATCCTTCCTCTTTTTTCCCCTTCTGTCTTTCTTTTTGCCTTATTCTTATCTGTGTGATGAAGTTTTCATATATGCTGTAAATTGTAAACTCTTTGTTTACCAACTTTTCTTTCAATATTTTCACATAGTCTGAATTTAACATTCAATTATAAACATGTATCTAAATATATATATTTAACATTTATATACATAAACCTGTTCCCATTTTTCTTATAAATTATGGGATTATTATAAATTATTCCTTTTATGCTTAAAAAATATTCTCTGCAGCTGGAAGTGCTTTATTTTTATCATGTTATACCAATAATTAACTTTGATAAATGCTCTGAAGTTAGAATTTAACTTTGTTTTACTCCTGGAAGCCAAATTTATCTGCAATATTTCCTAGATGCACTATTATTTAATCACTTATAAATAATGACATAGGAAATAATCATATAATGATCAGGTAAGTTTCTGTATTTTGTTTTTTTCAGTGAACGTCAGTGAGTTAAAATATAATTAATCTCTACTGGAATAAAAGCTTCCTTATTGTAAAATATTTATACATTTATTTGGGTAAGACTGTAATTCTGATAGTAAATGGTTTAGGTTCTCTGTGCCTCAGTGTGGATAAAACATCTCCCTCATAGGGGTATTTTGAGGATTAAGCAAAACAATACATAATAGTGTTTGGAACAGTATGCAGCAAAAGGTAAATACCAATGAAATAATATGTAATTGAAGATTTCGCTTACCCTCTTTATGGGTGATTATTGGTGAATTTCATGTTGATTTTTACCACTTCATGCTTAAATTCTTGTGTATTTAGGAAAGGAGACTTAATTTTATTTCTATATTTAAGCATAATTTCTGCTATTATTCATTTTATAGTATTTATTTTTTCCAAAGTACATATTTTAAACTGTAACATTTCACTTGAGTACTGATTTGGTCACCTTGTATAGTTTTTCCACATAGTTTTCCCACATTTTTTTTATGTCCAAAAATATGGCTAACATTTGTTTTTGCAATCTTCCCCTAAGTTTTCCTTAAATTCTAAACACTTGCTTGCAAGGTACAGTAGTTTTTACTGTCAATGCAAAACACTACATGCCTCTCTTCCAATAATAGTTAGCAGAAGAAACATACATATGCACGGTCAGTATTTCGATTTCCAAATATCTCCATCGAACGCTATCTGCGATTAGCAAAGTATTACATGTCACAGAGTAGATGGAGAATGAAGAGTTTTCTAAATCTTCCACCTCTAATGCTTAGAGCACTGTTCTGTTTTATATATGAAGCTTTCCTACTGAATTTGAGATACAAAATGTAATGCGCTGTTAGGAATACTACTCATATAGAGTGAGGAAAACTAATTAAACTAGTAAAACACTTAGCTATTAAGGGTTTGATATGTGTGCAGAGATATTGTGAAACATAGCTTTTGGGAATATTGGTACAATTTTATCTTCTTCCTTTTCGGTTAAGAGAGGTTGATTTTACAAGTTGTGTGTGTCTGTGTGTGTGTCAGTGTGTGTGTGTGATTGTGACTGGTTATTTTACAGAAGAGAGCATTTCACACATTCATTGTGTTAATTGCAGGGATATAAAAAGGTGACAGTGTTAAAAGTCTGCAACAATTAAGTTGACTGGATAAGCTCCAAGGGAAGAGGAATAAGAATAAAAAAGCAATTTTAAACAATTTAGAAAGTCACAGTAATTGTGAATTTGCCAATGAAAAGAAACACATGTCTCTGTGAATGTATTTAAAGAGCATGTTTTGTCTTCATTGTAACTAAAGTATAATAGTTATACGTAACAAATGTGAGTGTCTCTGCACTAAGGGGTTTCTCGGAAATGTTGCTCTAAAATGTCAGGTAATGGACAGAACAAGCTGTGGAACACGCGTTTGTGTCATTCGCAGTTTTAAAAAACTATATATCAAATAATTAAAGAATTTCATGAGCCAAAAACAAAAATATCCTGGGAAGAGTTGACTAAAAAATACTCCCCTAATTATAAATATTTGGGAGACACAACGGAGAGACTTGGAGAAAAGTCTCATTCTAGATTTTTACCTGGCAAGTCTCCTATTCTTTGTGCAGAGGAGAGTTTGAAGGAGCTTCTATCAAGCATGGAATTTGTCAGGGCAACTCTATTACTCTGGCCTAGATTTTTATTATCTTCATTCCTTGGTGGGCTCCAGAGTGAACATAAATCATGAAAGGGGCTCAACGAGTTGGTGAGAAATCAGATTTTTCCAGCAGTATTTATTGCCATTCCAGTACTATGAAAATTGTATGTGTGTAACAGCAGATTGAATAGTTCTGCAGGGGTTAGAAGACATTGGTAAGTGATATATAATAAATTTTATAGGCACTTCCTTCTATAGATTCGAGATTCTCCTTTGAGACTCATTTAATTTCTTTCATAACATTTTTGCCTTAGTGAACTTGATAATTTTTTTCAGGAAAATGCAAAGTAAATAAAAATTACATTGTCATAGAATTCATAACTTTCAGAATTTTAGATAGGAGAATGCTTCTAGATTGTATAGATGATTTTGGACTGTCAGTAAGGCATTTGTGCCTCAATTCAAAGCATTTCTGAACTGTATTTCGCTTAGAAGTGCTGTTTATCTTTTGCTATTATCTGTTTTGCAGTTTGAGTTCCTACTGGATATCACATATTTTAATTAACATGATGTATCTTTGACAGGACCATCTTGTGATACATGCACTGTCACAGGAAAAGTTTCCAGGAAAAGTCAAGCCAGGGGCTTCACAGAAGATCAAAACAAAGAGACAAGGAGAAGCCAAGTGTATTAGGATTCTCTAGAGGGATAGAACTAATAGAAAAAAATATACATATATATGTGTACATACACACACACGTGTTATATAATATATATATTATATACATAATATATGTGTATATATAAATAAAGGGGAGTCTATTAAGAAGCATTAACTCACACAATCACAAGGTCCCACAATAGGCTGTCTGCAAGCTGAGGAGCAAGGAAGCCAGTCTGAGCCACAAAGCTGAAGAATTTGGAGTTCAGTGTTCAAGGGCAGGAAGCATCCAGCACAGGAGAAATATGTACCCTGGGAGGCTAAGCCAATTGAACCTTTTCACGTTTTTCTGCCTGCTTCATATCCTAGTTGTTATGACAGCTGATTAGATGGTGCCCACCCAGATTAAGGGTGGGTCTGCCTTTCCCAGTCCACTGACTCAAATGTTAATCTCCTTTGACAGCACCCTCACAACACACCCAGGATTAATACTTTGCATCCTTCAATCCAATCAAGTTGATACTCAGTATTAACCACACACTAAGCTTAATTGTTACTTTTTAGAAATGCTGAAAGCCAGAGATAAATGGAGCAACAAATGAATGATGACTCTGTGTTTTCCTTGTATATATAAAGATCAACAATAACACTTAGATCATGACACCCACCTACTTTACAGATCATTATGGAAATAATACACTGCTTCAAAAATTGAGAAACATCCAGATTTATGTGAGAACTAAATTAATGTTTGAAAGCTTGGTTTGAGCTTGAAGATATAATTATAAATCATAATTCTGTGACAGTAATGTATAACAAATTTTACAGACATTTATGTGATTACTAAAAAGAAAATCAATTCACCAATTCAATGAACTGAGTACTGTATTACTTTTCTATTGCTTCTTTACCAAATAAGTACAAGCTTTAAAGTTTCAAACAACAGAAATTTAATTATTTACAGTTCTGAAGGTCAGCCCTCTGAAAATGATCTTGTGAGGTAAAGTTAAATCTTGGGGATATGGGTCTTGACAGGGCTGGTGTCTTTTGGGTATCTGAGGGTAAAATTTGCTTCCTTGCCTTTTCTCCTTCTAGGGAGCCTCTATTCCTTGCCTCCTAGTGGCTTCCTCCCATCACTCCAACCTCTGTTTCCAGCCTCAGGACTCTTAATGTGACTCTGATGTTTTATCTTCCTTTCATGAGGACCCTTCTGATTGCTTTGAGTCCACTTGATAACTCAAAAAATATATGCATTGCAAGGTCCTTAAGTTAATCACAGCTGCAAAGTACCAATTATGATAAAAGGTCACAGTCATTATTCCCAGGGATCAGATGGGAACATCCTGGGGTGGAGGGCCATTATTTTGTATGTCACAGACAACTCCTATGTGTATAGTCCTGTACTAGTTACTAAATTGAATCAGACAGATGTCTTCTATTGTCAAAGGACTTACAATACATATAGAGAGACAGACTTATAGTATCATGAGAAGTGCAGAGACAGATGGGAGCTCTAGACAGTCCTTGAGCATGAGAAGTCATAGCTACTATGGTGCTCTGGTGACATGAGGGGCTACAAGGGAACGCAAAAGGAAAGACTAGTGAAGGACAGGGAGTAGGAGATGAGCCTTGAGAAAAGGGACAGGTTGGTGAAAACAGGAGAGGAGTTTTCCAGAAAGAAATATGGGGAAGAAAGAGGAGTTTCCCGGGGAGAAATATGAGGGACATGAGGGAGCTCACTGAGGTCAGGAGAAGCTAGTGTTTGTACAAGAAAATAAAGATTCTTGAGCCCCATGGAACAAGAACCAGATTATACAAAACTCTTTATATGAGGCTGAGAGAGTGGGTCGCAGCTCATCAATATCACCTAGGAACTTTTAACATCTCTCATGCCTAGATCCTACATTAGGTTTGCTTGACAAAAAGTGGGTCCTGATTATAGGCAGTGATTATATTAATAGCATTTAATTTGAATGCACATTCAGGCTGAAGAGCACTCTGGATTCTTTTTTAATTTTTTTTTAAATTGTACTTTAGGTTCTGGGGTACATGTGCAGATCATGCAGGATTGTTGCATAGGTACATACATGGCAAGGTGGTTTACTGCTTCCATCCTCCCATCACCTGTATCTGGCATTTCTCCTCATGTTATCTCTCCCTAACCTCCCCACCCCCTGCTGTCCCTCCTCTAGTATCCCCAACAGACCCCAGTATCATCCTATATTAGTTATTTTTTTAGCTTTCGAAATTAAATTGAAAATGTTATAATTCTGAATTCTATGTATGCATATATTAAGAATCCAGTGATGTGACTTTCATATGTGTGTGGCTACATATGAAATAGTATTCTAGGTGGTACATAAAGCAGTGGGTTCCATTTGTTTCTCCTTCTTCTCTTTCTTTTCAATTTTCTCTTTTGCTTTCTTTTCATCTATTGCTGTTTTTACTCCTTCTTCTCTTTCTTTACAATTTTCTTTTTTGCTTTCTTTTCGTCTATTGCTGTTTTTTCTCCTTCTTCTCTTTCTTTTCAGAGAGGAAGGAGAAAAAACAGCAATAGATGAAAAGAAAGCAAAAGAGAAAGTTGTAAAGAAAGAGAAGAAGGAGAAAAAACAGCAATAGATAATGTATTTATTAATGTAAAAAAGAACAAAAATACCACAAATAAAATTTCTGTGAGCTTTACATGTCTAATGTACAATGACTATAAATCTGGGTTTAGGCACATGATAAAAAATATTTAAGTCACAAAAGTATATTTCAGATTTAAGTAAATGCTCTGATTTAAGAATAAATTTTTAAAACCTTTGGTAATTTTGGTCACAATGTTAAATTTATTGTATAGTTTTCAGTACATCATCTTACCTTTTGATGCTTCTAGAAACTTGTGTGAGGTCTGGTACTTCATGGCTAATAAAGTATTTATTTTTCTCTTCTTGAACAGTTTGTTGGATTTTATCAATTTTGTGAAATACAACACTTGACATTCCTAATTTTGTGTATTGTTTTGTGTTTTCTATTTAATTTCTCTTCTTATTCTTATGTTCTATTCCTGCTATATTTTTCTGTTCAACTTAGTGGTTTTTTGTGGTTGTTCCTTCTTGGAATAGAAATAATACATTGGTTTGTGCCTGTAGTCTCAGATATATGAGAGGATGAAGTGGAATGATTGCTTGAGTCTAGGAGTTTGAGAACCACCTAGGCAGCAGAGACAAATCCTGCCCTTAAAAAAAAAAAAAAACTAAAAAGAAAGAAAATAAATAAAAAGAATAAATAATTAAAAGGACATTATTCTTGAGAATTTTCTCTAATTTTTTTGCCTGAGATAACTTGAAAGTTGTAAAAATACATGAGACAGAAAATTAACAAGGATATCCAGGACTTGAACTCAGATCTGGACATCCTTCTCAGCACCACATCACACCTACTCTAAAACTGACCAAATAATTGGAAGTAAATCACCCCTCAGCAAATGTAAAAGAACAGAAATCATAACAGTCTCTCAGACCTCAGGGCAATCAAATTAAAACTCAGAATTGAGAAACTAACTCAGAACGACACAACTTCATGGAAACTGAATAACTGGCTCCTGAATGTCAACTGGATAAACAATGAAATGAAGGCAGAAATAAAGATGTTCTTTGAAACCAACGAGAACGGAGACACAACATACCAGAATCTCTAGGATGCATTTAAAGCAGTGTCTATAGGGAAATTTATAGCAATAAATGCCAACCAGAGAAGTGAGGAAAGATCTAAAATTGACACTCTATCATCAAAATTGAAAGAGGTAGAGGAGCAAGATCAAAAAACCTCAAAAGCTAGCAGAAGACAAGAGATAACTAAGATCAGAGGAGAACTGAAGGAGATAGAGACACAAAAAAACCCTTCAAAAAAATCAATAAATCCAGGAGGTGGTTTTTTGAAAAGATCAACAAAATAGACTGCTAGCCAGATTAATAAAAAAAAAAAAAAAAGGGAGAAGAACCAAATAGATGCAATAAAAAACGAAAAAGAGGATATCACCACAGAAATACAAACCACCATTAGAGATTACTACAAACAACTCTATGCACATAAACCAGGAAACCTGGAAGAAATGGATAAATTCCTGGACACTTGCACCCTCCCAAGCCTAAACCAGGAAGAAGTTGAAACCTTGAACAGACCAATAACAAGGGCTGAAGTTGAGGCAGCAGTTAATAGCCTACCAACCAAAAAAAGTCCAGGTCTAGACAGGTTCACAGCCAAATTCTACCAGACATACAAAGAGGAGCTGGTACCATTCCTTCTGAAATTAATCCATGCAATACCAAAAGAGGGAATCCTTCCCAAATCATTTAATGAGACCAACATCATCCTGATACCAAAACCCAGCAGAGACTCAACAAAAAAAGAAAACTTCAGGCCAATATCCATGATGAACATAGATGCAAAAATCTTCAATAAAATACTGGCAAACCAATTGCAACAGCACATCAAAAACTTATTCATCACAATCAAGTAGGCTTCATTCCAAGGATGCAAGGCTGGTTCAACATATGCAAGGCTATAAACGTAATCCACCACATAAACAGAATCAAAGACAAAAACCACATGATTATCTCAATTGATGCAGAGAAGGCTTTGACAAAATTCAACAGCCATTTATGCTAAAAACTCTCAATAAACTAGGTATCAAAGGAACATATCTCAAAATGATAAAAGCTATTTACAACAAACCAATAGCCAATATCATACTGAATGGGCAAAAACTGGAAGCATTCCCTTTGAAATCTGGCACTAGACAAGGAAGCTCTCTCTCACCACTCCTATTCAATATAGTGTTGGAAGTTCTAGCCAGAGCAATTAGGCAAGAAAAACAAATAAAGGGTATTCAATTAGGAAAGGAGAAAGTCAAGTTGTCTCTATTTGCAGAGGACATGACTGTATATTTAGAAGATCCCATCATCTCAGCCCAAAATCTCCTTAAACTGATAAGCAACTTCAGCAAAGACTCAGGATACAAAATAAATGTGCAGAAATCACAACCATTTCTATACACCAATAACAGACTGTAACAGAGAGTCAAATCATGAGTGAACTCCCATTCACAATTGCTACAAAGAGAACAAAATACCTAGGAATACAGCTAACAAAAGTTGAAAAGGATCTCTTCAAGGAGAACTACAAACCAGTGCTCAAGGAAATAAGAGAGGACACAGACAGATGGAGAAACATTCCATGCTCATGGTTAGGTAGAATCAATATCCTGAAAATGGCCATACTGCCCAAAGTAATTTATAGATCCAATGCTATCCCCATCAAGCTACCAATGACCTTCTTAGCAGAACTGGAAAAAGCCACCTTAAACTCCATATGGAACCAAAAGAGAGCCTGCATAGCCAAGACAATCCTAAGCAAAAAGAACAAAGCCTGAGGCATCAGGCTACCTGATTTCAAACTATCCTACAAGGCTACAATAATCAAAACAGCATGGTACTGCTACCAAAACAGAGATATAAACCAATGGAACAGAAAAGAGGCCTTGGAGGCAACACTACACATCTACAACCATCTGATCTTTGACAAACCTGACAAAAACAAGCAATGGGGAAAGGATTCCCTGTTTAATAAATGGTGCTGGGAAAACTGGCTAGCAGTGTGCAGAAAGCAGAAACTGGACCCCTTCCTGACACCTTACACTAAAATTAACTCCAGATGGATTAAAGACTTAAACATAAGACCTAACATCATAAAAACTCTAGAAGAAAACCTAGGCAAAACCATTCAGGACATAGGCATAGACAAGGACTTCATAACCAAAACACCAAAAGCATTGGCAACAAAAGCCAAAATAGACAAATGAGATCTAATCAAACTCCAGAGCTTCTGTACAGCAAAAGAAACAATTATTTGTGGGAACCTGCAACCAACAGAATATGAAAAAATTTTTGCAATCTACCCATCTAACCAAAGGCTAATACTCAGAATCTACAAAGAACTAAAACAGATTTACAAGGAAAAAACAAACAAACACATCCAAAAGTGGGCAAAGGATATGAATAGACACTTTTCAAAAGAAGAGATATATGAGGCCAACAAACATATGAAAAAATGCTCATCATCACTGATTATTAGAGAAATGCAAATCAAAACCACATTGAGATACCACCTCACGCCAGTTAGAATGAGGATCATTAAAAAATCTGTAGACAACAGATGCTGGAGAGGATGTGGAGAAATAGGAACACTTTTACACTGTTGGCGGGAGTGTAAACTAGTTCAATCACTGTGGAAGACAGTGTGGCACTTCCTCAAGGACCTAGAAATAGAAATTCCTTTTGACCCAGCAATCCCATTACTGGGTATATACCCAAAGGATTATAAATCATTCTATTATAAAGACACATGCACTCATATGTTCATAGCAGCACTGTTTATAATAGCAAAGAGCTTGAGCCAACCAAAATGCCCATCAATGATAGACTGGACAAAGAAAATGTGGCACATATACACCATGGAATACTACGTGGCCATAAAAAACGATAAGTTCCTGTCCTTTGTAGGGACATGGATGAATCTGGAAACCATCATTCTCAGAAAACTGACACAAGAACAGAAAATCAAACACCACATGTTCTCACTCGTAGGCAGGTGTTGAACATTGAGAACACACAGACACAGGGAGGGGAGCATCACACACTGGTGTCTGTGGTGGGGGCAAGGGAGGGACAGCAGAGGGGTGGGGAGGTGGGGAAGGGATAACATGGGGAGAAATGCCAGATGTAGGTGATGGGGGGATGGAGGCAGCAAACCACATTGCCATGTGTGTACCTATGCAACAATCCTGCATGATCTGCACATGTACCTCAGAACCTAAAGTAAATTAAAAAACAAGAAAAAAATATATGTTTGAACAACGCTTAGTCATATTTTACACATTTTTATATGCTAGACCATCATTTTCATTTAGTTGAAATTATGTCCTGTATTTTAAAATATTTTGTTAGAATCCATTACTTATTTAAAAGTTTATGGCTATTTTTTTTTTTGAGAGTCCCCCTTTGTCACCCAGGCTGGAGTGCAGTGGCACAATCTCAGCTCACTGTAACTCTCAAGTTCAAGCAATTCTCCTACCTCAGCCTCCCAAATAGCTGGGATTACAGGCACCTGCTACCATACCCAGCTAATTGTTGCATTTTTAGTAGAGACAGGGTTTCACCATGTTGGCCAGGCTGGTTTCAAACTCCTGACCTCAGACAATCTGCCTCCCTCAGCCTCACAAAGTGTTAGGATTATAGGCATGAGCCATGGCACACCCAGCCTATTGCTTAATTTTTACATAATTTTACCTCTTCTAGTTATCTCTGTTTTTGTGTGTGTTGTACTCACCAGTATTTTAAATAAATATTTAAGTGTAGAATATGTGTGTGTGTTCTGGAGAAGGTAGTACATAGTTCCTGTTTTCCTGTTATTAATATCTCACATTAGTGTGATGCATTTGTCAGAATGTTGAACTAATGTTTATACGTTATTAATTTTATCATTGATAATGTTTTACTATTACCATTCTTAATTGGGGAAAGCAGTGTGAGAGGAGTTTAAGATTTCAAAGAGAGGCAAGAATTACTATTTCTATTAATCCAAATGTTATTACTCAGGTAGGAAATCCTCTCTTCTTAAGCATGAACTTTCAAGATACAATATTAACAAAAGTCCCTGCAAGATTCAAATTTCCTTATCTTTAAATTATCATCTCTTCTCAAATCCACAATCCTATTCATGGTGCTACATTATATTCAATAGTTGTATATCTTTAACTTCCTCATGGCTGTGACAGTTTCTCAGATTCCTGTCGTCTTTGATGACCTTGACGCTTAGTGTTGATGAGGAATTTTGTATCAAGTACCTGAAATGGAACTTATCTAATGTTTATTTCATGATTAGACTGAGAATGTTTTTAGGAAGCAGAACATAGAAGGAAAGCGTCATTTTGATTTCGTCAGGTCAAGAGTACATCTATGCTCTCATCATGACTTGTCACTGTCGATGCTAAACTTAATCACCTAGTTGAGTTAATATCTGTCAGGTTTCTCCAGTATAAAGTTTTTCTATTTTTTTCCCTTTTCATACTTTACTCTTTGGAAGCAATTAAAGTTTGTATGATAGTCATGTATCTTACAATCTTGTAAGGCATGCTTATAACTTTATAGGTTTATGTATTTATTTGTTATATGAATAAATATATATTTCATATATTTATTTATTTTCTTCATCTTGCTGCACTAGGTTGGACTCTCAGTATAATACTGAATAGGAATAGCAAGAGAGGACATTCTTGCCTTGCTCCAGTTATAGGGGGAATATAATGCAGTTTCTATCCATTAACTATGAGATCAGCTATATGTTTTCTGTATCTGTTCTTTATAATATTGAGGAATTTCCTTCTATCTCATTTGCTGAGAGTTTTTATCATGAATGGCTAATGAATACAAAGGAATCCTTTTCTGCACCAATTAACACAATCATATGATTGTTTTTTAGTTTGGTTACGTGGTAGATTACATTAATTGATTTTTGAATGCCTGAATGTTTAGCCTTGAATATCTGGAGTAAACGCTATTAAATTGTGGTGTGTAATTATTTTTATGCATTTTTAGATTTGATTTCTAATATATTTGTTAAGTTTTTGAGAGATATTGGTCTGTAATTTTTCTCATGTCTTTATGTGATTCTGAAATTTGGGTGAGTTTGGCCTCATAGAATGAAGAAGTGTTTCTTTAATTTCTATTTTTTGAAAGCGAGAATGATTTCGAAGAATAAATGTTAAATCTTCCTTAAGTATTTGGTAGAGTTCGCCAGTGAGTATTCTGGGCCTGGTGATTTCTTTCTTGTTTGTTTTCTTGCTTTATTTATTTATTTATGTTATTCATTATTGCCCTCAAAAATAAAGAGCTATTCTAGCCAGAAACCAGCTGATTTGGGGTCTTAGTGTCCAAAACAATTTGGGTGGTGCTTCAACTAGGAAAAATAGCAATGACTCCATTGAACTGTAAGATGATATTGTGTTCCGGACATTTTGGGTTCTTTGTGCCACTGAATCAACAGGCAGGGGGAAAAATAAAAATTAAAAAAAGAGGGCCGGGCGCGGTGGCTCACGCCTGTAATCCCAGCACTTTGGGAGGCCCAGGTGGGTGGATCGTGAGGTCAAGAGATCGAGACCATCCTGGTCAACGTGGTGAAACCCCGTCTCTACTAAAAATAAAAAAAATTAGCTGGGCATGGTGGCGCATGCCTGTAATCCCAGCTACTCAGGAGGCTGAGGCAGGAGAATTGCCTGAACCCAGGAGGCGGAGGTTGTGGTGAGCCGAGATTGCGCCATTGCACTCCACCCTGGATAACAAGAGTGAAACTCCGTCTCAAAAAAATAATAAAAAATAAAAATAAATAAAAAAAGATTTAATTGGCCAGGAGAGGTGGCTCATGCCTGTAATCCCAGCACTTTGGGAAGCCAAGGTGGGTGGATCACAAGTTCAGGAGATCAAGATCATCCTGGCCAACATGGTGAAACCCTATCTCTACTAAAATACAAAAAATTAGCCAGGTGTGGTGGGGGCACTCCTGTAGTCCCAGCTACTCAGGAGGCTGAGGCAGGGGAATCTCTTGAACTGGGAGGTGGAAGTTTCAGTGAGCCGTGATCCCACTACTGCACTCCTGCCTGGCAACAGAATCGGACTCCGTCTCAAGAAAAGTAAAAAAAAGAGTTATTCTACTGGCCAGAAAAATTGATCCTGATGACCACAGGGAAACTGAGTTGCTGCTACATAATGGGAGTAAAAAATAAAAGGTAGTATATTTGGAACCCAGGCTATTATTTTGGTCTCTTAATAGTTCCATGTCCAAGAGTAAAGATTAAGGCAAAACTATAACAACAACAAGACAAACACAACAAAAGCAAGATAATTGAATACCCAGATACTTTATTTATGAAGCTTTGAATTATTTTAATTAGATAAAAAAAAAAAAAAACTGAAAAAACAAACCTGAACAGTGAAAGGTTCTGGCTCAGGGAAGATGAAATATGGAATAAACAGTAAAAGAAGGAAGCCCCTGATATCACCTATACTTTGTGACCAACTTCAGAAATAAGAACTGAACAGATTTGTGTGTTTCTCTCTGGTTATTACTTATATTTATTACAATATTTTCTATCTCATATAGATAAATATTTGACATCCAGTTATGAGACATTAATTTTACCATTTAGTCTTTAGATAGAAGAATATCCTGTGTCTGAGTTTGTGGAGTAATTAATATAATTAGCAATTCTCCTGCCTCAGTGTATCGAGTAGCTGGGATTACAGGCATGCGCCACCACGCCCAGCTAATTTTGTATTTTTAATAGAGACAGGGTTTCTCCATGTTGGTCAGGCTGGTCTCAAACTCCTGACCTCAGATAATCCACCCACTTAGGCCTCCCAAAGTGCTGGGATTACAGGCTTAAGTCACTGTGCCCAGACAGTATTTCTTTTGTTTTGTATGCTGTCTGGCTTTGGAGTATGATGATTGAAAGTTTAAAATCATTATAGGATCTTGATAGATAAATTCCTTTTGCATTTTGAAGTAGACATAGTCCCAGGAATATTTTTATTTTGAAACATATTAGTCTGATATATGCATAGCTATACCAACTTTTATTGTGTGATGATAATCTTTGCATAATTTGTCTTTTTTCATCTTTTGACTTTTTACTTTTCTATGCCTCTATATTAAAGTGTACCACTCATAAGATTTATACATATATATTTTAATACACTCAGATAATATTAGTCTTTATTTTTTATATGAATACACATAATTTAAGGGATTTAAGGCTTACATTTACTATCTCACTAATTTTCTTTTTGACTTTTCTACTTAATGTTCTATGTTTCTTTTTTTCTTTTCTTTTAAAGTGCAGTCTCGATCTGTTGCTCAGGCTGGAGTGCAATGATACAATCTCGACTATCTGCAACCTCCATCTCCTGGGTTCAAGCAATTCTCCTGCCTCAGCCTCCCAAATAGTTGGGACTACAGGCATGCGCCACGACAACTAGTTAACTTTGTATTTTTAGTAGAGACAGGTTTCACTATGTTGGCCAGACTGTTCTGAAACTCCTGGCCTTGTGATCCACCCACCTCAGCCTCCCAAAGTGCTGGGATTACAGGAGTAAACCACCGTGCCCAGCAATGTTCTGTGTTTCTTAAGCTGTCTATCTGAATTAATGAAATAATTTTAATATTCCTTTTTTTAATCATCTAACAATTCACTAGTTCTTCTTTTACTACCATCTGATGGGTATTCTAGAAACTACAGAGTTAATACATGACTTTTATGCAAATTGACTTAATTTGTGCAGTAATAATACAAATTATTATTTCTATCACTTTCCTTATATATTTAGAGCCTTCAAAACCTTAACTTCATGTATCTCTTTCCACATTTTATGCTCTAATTGCAATTAATTTTGTTCCATATATATTTTAAACTGCATAGCACATTATCCTTTTTGTATGTGCAATCAATATCAATTGATGTTTGCAATTTGCTCTTCAATTTTTTCTTCTCTCTGATTTGCATATTTAACTCTGGGATCATTTATTCTGCCTGAATAATTTTTTTCAGTTTTCATTTTATTGAAGATCTGCTGGAGATAAATTCCTTCAAACTTTGTTTGTCTGAAAGCATCTTTGTGTGTGCATATATAAAATGTGTATTGCCTGGTTACAAAATTATTGGTTTACAGTTATTTTTTAGCTCTCTAATCATGCATTTTGTTATCTGGATTTTATCATTTCTGTTGAAGTGTTGGCCATTTTTTTAAAGGTATTGTATCATTTTCCCCTAGTTTCTTTCTTAATTTCATATTTTTGTATCCTTTACCTGAATTGTACTGTGATACAACCAAGTATGACAACCTTTGTTAATTATAATAATTTTTTTTGAGACTTTGACTCAGTCAATTGAATATTCCAAATCAGTTTTCTAAAGTTCTCAGCCATTAATTGCTATAATTATATTTTCTGCCTTATGCTTTCTCTTTTCTTACTATTGTAATGCAATTATATATATTTTTAGTAGCTTTGAGGACCTATTTTTTATTCATTGCCCATCTGTGTGATTCAATTTGGGTATTTTCTACTGACAATCCTTTGAGTTATCTATTCTTCTGTTCTGGTGAGTGTCATTTGCTATTAACTTCATCTGTATTTCAATTAATTTTTCCCTTTACGTATTTAGAGTGATTTTTGATACTTCTATTCAAATTTAATTTGCTGGTATAATTTTTATTCTTTCATCTATTTTGTCCGTAGTGTATTATATTTTTAAAATATTAACTCTTGTTATTTTAAATACTTGTTCGCCAACACCAACATTTGATCTTCTCTGGGTCCTCTCCTAGTTAGTTTTTATTTATTTTTCAAAATCTTTTTGATTATAGTCTTTCTACATCTAGTAAATTTTCATTGTGCAATTACCATTGAATATAAAAAAATAGAGTCCTCTTAAATGGTAATATCTTCTACCTGAAATTGTTTCTTTAATTGCCTATTAGAGAACAATCACCTGAATCCGGTGTTGGATTTGAGCCATTGGCGTTAGGTTCAAGCATTAAGTAAGCCTTAGTCACTCTCTGTTTTACCCCTGTTCCTCAAGCACTGTTTTAGTGGGCATTTGATTTAAAGCTCAAAAGATTTCTTTTTTTCAGTCAATTTGCCTGCAAAGAAATTGCCTCTTTTGTTGAAAACTTTCTACACTTTACCTCTTATTGAACTTATTCAAAATCTGCAAAACTGTGATGGGGAGACTTGAAGCATGCTAAAGTGTGGGTCCTCTTTTACTTTTCTTGTATACTTCAAGACATCATCATTTGACTTTTGAAAAAAGAAAAAATAGCCTACCTCTTCAACTTCCCACAAAGACCTAAAACACAGACATTATGAAGGAAAACCTAGTTTTTGTTAGAAGCCCCTCAATTTTCAGCTCTGTCTTACGTCTCAGTGAAACACCCAATAACTGCTGGTTTCTCCGTTCCTTGGCAGCTTGTGATAGATTTGACATTCTGCTTGAGCCCAATTTTACCCTTCTTGAAGGAGGAAAAAAAAACCCTGCTTGTTATACAATCATCAGTTCATTAAGGCATAGCTCTGTCCATCTTAAATTTTACATTATTTTGTTGCTTTAAAGGTCTTAGAAAATTTTGCTAATGTATTTAGTTATGTGTTAAATATGTTCTACTTGTTCTAGTGATAGCATTGACTTGTGATGACTACTTCTTTCTTCCAAGAAGCCATAGAAAGAAAAGTATTAATATTTATGTTTTAAGGGGAGGAGTGAAGGAGTTATAAGTGGTAAGAATTCAATAGTTTAGGTCAACACTAAATGATATAACTAAATATTTTTAACAATGTGTTTTAATGTAAGTCACACCTAGCTCTTATTTTTCTTCCTAATAATTTGTATACCAATTTCACAGTCTTACTCCCTCTCAATTAGACAGAAAAATAATTTTAATTCATTTTGAATTTTCATCAGAATCCTATGTTAACTATTTCTCCTTAATGCTGAGTTTTTCTATCTAAGAAAAAAACTTTTTTTTTTATTACCCTATATTTTATCTTAAATTCATCGTTACTTTTTAAACATATCCATCCAGGTCTTTTAAATTTATTTAGACATTTTCCTGATTTTTTCCATTGCATATAAAATCTGTTCAGTAGTGAATTTCTAGTTAACACATTATAAACCTATTGATATTTATTTATAAACAGACATTTGTATGACATGTTTCTAATACTTCTTTGGCCATTCTCATAAATTTTCCAGATTTAACTTAATCATTTGTAAATGTCAATATTCCTTTATACCCCCAATATTTTATTTTATTGTTTTAATTTCTAAATTTGTTCTAACTAGCCGTGTGAATAAATCCATAATAACACTAAATGATAGAGCGATTATGCTGGTTGCTCATATGTGTCTTGTACTTGATATAAATGGAAATTGTTCATTGTTAATGATTTTTTTGATTTTTTATAAATAAACTTTTCAACCTTTTCTGTTTTTCATATGAAATAATAGTATGTTTGCATGATAATCAAAGGTTGTAAACATGGTAAATCAAAGACAAAAGGCTTCGTGGCTCCTCATGGGTTCAATAATCATTCCTAGTAAGTGATCCATTCTCCCCTTTAATTGCATAAATTGGAACTGGTAAATTTTTCAGTGCTTATTTGTTTTTGTTTGACTATTTTATTTTATTCAATTTGCTGAAATTAAATAATTTATTATTGATAGTCTAATCACTATACTTTTCTTAGAGTAACTGTTACATTTCTGGGATTACAAGAGAAAACATAAAAGTCTCTGTTTTCTTCTAGTATTACTACAGATAGTCATTTTTCACATTTAAATTGGTAGCCAAACCTAAAACTATGCTTATTGTAGAATTGTGAATAGTAAAAGCAAAAGAGCTAATGAATTAATGTCCATTAATACTTTCAATATCGAAACCATCTGTTACATCAGTTTTATCTGCATCTGCATTTATTTTAATGAAAATGTAAGAATTGCAAGGTTTTAGAAGGAAGCAGCATTTATGTCTCCCATAGTACAGGCAAATATATTGAGCAAGGCCAATTTCTTCTATTGTCTTGGATGAGCACTCTTGCCTGTTGCAGGCTGAACTCTTGCAGCAAATGATGTAATGAGACAGGGTCTCATTCTGCTGCCCAGGCTGGAGGGTAGTGGTGCAATCATGGTTCAGTGCAGCTGCTACCTCCCTGGTTCAGGCGATCCTCCCACCTCAGCCTACCATGTAGCTAGAAATACAAGTGTGTACCACTATACCTTGCTAATTTTTTGATTTTTGTAGAGAAGGGGTCTCACTATGTTGCCCTGGCTGATCTCAAACTCCTGAGCTCAAGCAATCATCCCTCCTCAGCCTCCCAATGTGCTAAGTTTCCAGGCATGAAACACCATGGCTGGCCCTAATTTCATTCATATTTCTAATGTTTTTGTATGTATAGTTGGACAAAATGTTTACTTTTTAAAATTTTTCCATATGCTTCTGGCTATTTTCCTGTTATTATCCTTGTCATTTCAAAATCATCAAATTTTATATGTTTTTGACCAGTTGAAAGGAAACTATATTCTCTGTTTTGGAAGTGAACTACATTATTTTTTAATATTTATGCCTAGAGATAAGATAGTTAAAGCCTTGTGTTCATAGAGTATATCTCATATTTCTTCTTGTAGTTTCTATAAATTTTAATTCATAGTTTTATGTTATTTCTTAATGAAATGTCCTGGATCTTCCTTGTAGATTTCACCACTCATTATAAAGTTGTTGAACTATCTTTGTCTCAAGGAAACTTAACATTCTGCTTCCCATTTGTCCATTTGCTTGCTATGTGTATCTTCATTTTTTTTTAACTTCCAAACTGTTTAGTAGGTTTCTGACAGATCCATCTCTTAGATAAGATAAACTTTAGATTTTCCTTATTACCTAATCAATTATTTACTTTTTTCCTTTTTACGGTTGGTTTTATCAAATTTTTGTATCAATCCATCATCTTACTTCATGTTTCAGCTATTAATTCTAGTGCACAATTTTACTGTTTGCTGTTAGCTTTTTCAATTTATTTTGTATATAAAATTGATAAATCTGCAGATGATATTTACTTTTCTATTGGTTAGATTTTAATATTATACAATTTCCTTTAACTTCCATTACTTGTATTACAAGCTTTTAACTGCATTATTAATTCACCAATGTAAAAAATTAGTACATTTACACTATTTTGATTGCTTTTGTTTTCATTTTTTTTTTCTGTGCAATGCTTTAGTATAGGTACTGAAATAATTTTCCATTATTTCTAACAGATATAAATTTTTATTGACTGCTCCCTTATACTGAACAATGTTCCGTTTTTTGGTCTCTGAATCTTTAGAAAAACTCTTGCACAAACTTGCTGCCAATTTATTAGTGTGTGAATTAAAATAAGAATTTACATGCATTAGGTCAGTATTCTGTAGGGAGACTTGGACACTATTGACTCGTTTCCTAATTGAAACATCTGAAATTCTGTTTCTTAAATACAGCTAAAGGAATTGATTCAATGGCATCTAAATTTTCTTTCTGTTCCTGACCTACTATGATTGCTGACTTATCCATAGATAACAACATGCATGACTATATTAGCAACTACATATTCACACAGGAAGCATTCAACAAATGTGTGATGACGTGATTTTCCTTCCTATTAAATGTACTGAGACATATACGATAAATGAATTTTTTAAATGTGTCAGAGAAAATCATTGAAGGAAAATATTAAATTGCAATTGTCAACTATACATTTTTAATTAAAAGAAATGAAACAATAAAAACATAAAAAGTACAGTTTTATTTAGAAAGAAAAATACCAAATAGAATTTACCTGGTAATGAGAAAATGTAATCATTTGAACTTCTATTATTTTTTTCTCCCAGTGCCATGTAATTACTCTAATTGACTAAAAGTTATTAGTTTGTTCTTTTTGATTTATTTAAGACATGTTCTTTTTATTGCTGAATGAGTTTTAATATAACTACTAAATACTAATGTTTCCTTCCCTACCCGATAACATTCCCAAGTTAATTCAAAAATGATGACAGTTTTTATTGGATTTCTGCTAAATTATTTTTCTTTTCATAATTGTGTTCTTTTGTCTGTCATCTTATGAATTTCTCCTGAGTATATGAATTCATATCCTCATCCTATATTTTGATAGTTTCTCATTATTAACAGATTATTGATGACTACATGGAGGATAATGATAGATTTTGGCTAGGACCAAGCAAGAACAACTACTAGCAAATTAATTACATTCATGTTTTCATTTCTTTTAAAAGATTATACAGGCCAGGCACAGTGGCTCACGCCTGTAATCTCAGCACTTGGGAAGGCTTAGTCAGGTGGATCACCTGAGGTCAGGAGTTTGAGATCATCCTGACCATCATGATGAGAGCCCATCTCTACTAAATACAAAACAAAACAAAACAGAAGTGAGCTGTGAGTGGCGGCATGCGCCTGTAATCCCAGCTACTTGGGAGGGTGAGACAGGAGAATAGCCTGAACTCAAGATGCATAGGTTGCAGTGAGCCCAGATTGCACCATTGCACTCCAGCCTGGGCAACAAGAGTGAAACTCCATCTCAAGAAAAAAAAAAAAAAGATTATATGAACTGTTGACTTAAGATAATATTCTTTCACAATAATTACATTTTATTAAAATACTTGTATTTATATACTTTGAGTATCAGATAAAAATAAACATATTCTGGCAAAAGTCAAGAAGTCACACACAATCAATAAGCACTGTCAGCATTATACAAGAATCTGAATGTTATTTTATTATTGTTATGATTGTTTATTGTACTCTTCATTGGTACCTCACTTCTATCACCTAATCTGCTGCATGCTACAGTTAATAACAGAATTGATAAACCAGGCAATTTTTCAATGAAACTAATTTTTGTGGTAGTTTTATTTAGTAATCTGTATTTCACAATAAGTAGTGTTAAAAATGTAGTAAAAATTCTACTTGAATTATTGATCTGTTTGAGGAGACACACACATATACATACAAAAAAATTAACTATAGCATCAACAATGATGCAAATCATAATTGCTATGACATCTAAAAAGATAACATCTATGAGATCGTCACTCAGTCTGCAGATGCCAGGGAAGGATTTAAAGAACATATGATTGAACTGAACCCTGGGTGATGGGTCTCACATAGATAATGGGCAAGGCAAATGAAGATAAATGGGACCAACCAAGACACAAGTGGAATATTTTACAACGTACTTTGACACAATAATTAATTCACCAGGAAGAATAGGCAAGAGGGTTAATGTAAATATAGAAGGAAATAGAAGGAAATGTTACACAGGTCTTACATGCTGAACTAAGAAATTTGAAATTCAATGTACATTTAATGACAACTATTTATATTATTGGGTAATAGAGAGATATATGTTCTATGGGATTCTTAGAATGTGAATTCTGTCAGTATGGTGTAGGGGAAATGAAAAGCAAGGGAACAGCTTGAGAGGTTAATCAAATGTCCAAATGTCACTTAAACTCCACAAAGGAAGAAACAAACTTTCATGCTTATGTTTATTTCCCCAGGACTAATAAAACTTTCTCTGCTAAGTAAACATACCTAAATTGAATACATTGTGTGTCAGAAACAAAGATGTTTGAAAATTTAATTGTCACTAATTACATAATCATTGAGAAATTATTCATCTATATTTTGCCTTACGGGGTAATATACAAAACAGTCATGTATAGATAATATAATTACTTTAGTAACCTTTTAGTATTATTATTATCATTTCCACACAGGTAAAGAATTGGCTTTCTGATGTGTTAATTTTGAAGATAGAATAGTGTATCTTAATTAAAATTTCCAGGAAAAAAATGAAATACATAAGATTAATACATAAAAATATACAAGAAATGCTGACAAAAATGGAAATGAAGACTTGGAAATCATTTTCATAAAGTGTAGAAAATTTGAGAATGGTTGACATCTTCGTGTCTGAGAAGTGGCAGTAAGACTAAGAAAACTGAGCACTTTCTGGTTCTTTACGGTTTCAAAATCTTTTCTTCATTTCTGATAATTCATTTTTCCTGACTTGGTGTTCTGACTAAAGAAATTAGAAATGTTTGTTTCTTCCTGTGAAATAAGAACTCAGAGTTCTCGGTACTTTTTTACAAGACATCATAATGCTTTTTTTCTAGAGCATAGGTGTTAATAAAATTCCTGGAGCCTCTGAGGCATTGCAATATTTGCTGATTGAAATTTGGGACTCTAAGAGAAGCATTGAATTCCATTTGATGTAGTTTATAATGTACTGTATTTATCTATTTAATTTTTTTTCCATTTCTATTTTAGGTTTGGGGATATCTGTGCAGGTTTGTTACCTTAGTAAATTGCATGACACAGCAGTTTGGTTTATGAATGATCCAACCACCCCTGTAGCAAGCATAGTACCTGATAACTAGTTTTTCAACCCTGGTCCCCTCAAACCCTCCTACTTCTAGTAGTTGCTAGTGTCAAAGTATGCATCTGAGAAAAATCTAATACCTAGAATCTGTAGGGAACTTAAACAAATCAACAAGCATTGATTTTGGTGTTTTAGTAATGAAGTCCTTGTCTACACCGATGTCCTGAATGGTATTGCCTAGGTTTTCTTCTAGGGTTTTTATGGTGTTAGGTCTTATGTTTAAATCTTTAATCCATCTGGAGTTAATTTTTATGTAAAGTGTAAGGAAGGGGTCCAGTGTCAGCTTTCCACACAAGGCTAGCCAGTTTTCCCAACACCATTTATTAAACAGGGAATCCTTTCCCTATTGCTTGTTTTTGTCAGGTTTGTCAAAGATCAGATGGTTGTAGATGTGCGGTGTTGCCTCTGAGGCCTCTGTTCTGTTCCATTGGTCTATATCTCTTTCTTGGTAGCAGTACCATGTTGAGGCGTTGGTTATCATAGTCTTGTAATATAGCTTGAAGTCAGGTAGTGTGATGCCTCCCGCTTTGTTCTTTGGCTCATGATTGTCTTGGCTATGCAGGGCTTTTTTTTTTGGTTCCATATGAAGTTTAAGGTGGCTTCTTCCAGTTCTGTGAAGAAGGTCATTGTTAGCTTGATGGGGATAGCATTGAATCTATAACTTACTTTGGGCAGTATGGCCATGTTCATGATACTGATTCTTCCTAACCATGAGCATGGAATGTTTCTCCATCTGTTTGTGTCCTCTCTTATTTCATTGAGCAGTGGTTTGTAGTTCTTCTTGAAGAGGTCCTTTACATTTTTTTGTTAGTTGTATTCCTAGGTATTTTATTCTCTTTGTAGCAATTGTGAGTGGCAGTTGTGAGTGGTAGTTCGTTCTTGATTTGGCTTTCTTTAAGTCTCTTATTGGTGTATAGGAATGCTTGTGATTTTTGCACATTGATTTTGTATCCTGAGACTTTGCTGAAGTTGCTTATCAGTTTAAGGAGATTTTGGGCTGCGATGATAGGGTCTTCTAAATATACAATCACGTCATCTGCAAAAAGAAACTATTTGACTTCCTACTTTCCTAAATGAATACCCTTTATTTCTTTTTCTTGCCTGATTGCTCCGGCTAGAACTTCCAAAACTATATTGAATAGGAGTGGTGAGAAAGGGCACCCTTGTGCCAGTTTTCAAAGGGAATGCTTCCAGTTTTTGCCCATTCAGTATGCTATGGACTGTGAGTTTGTCATAAATAGCTTTTTATTTTGAGATATGTTCCATCAATACCTAGTTTATTGCGAGTTTTTAGTATAAAGGGATGTTGAATTTTGTCGAAGGCCTTCTCTGCATCTATTGAGATAATCATCTGATTTTTGTCTTTGTTTCTGTTTATGTGATGGGTTATGTTTATAGATTTGTGTATGTTGAATCAGTCTTGCATCCCCAGGATGAAGCCAACTTGATCATGATGGATAAGCTTTTTGATGTACTGTTGGATTCGGATAGCCAGTATTTTATTGAAGATTTTTGCAACAATGTTCAAACACCAAAAGCAATGGAAACAAAAGCCAAAATAGGCAAATGGGATCTAATTAAACTTAAGATCTTCTGTACAGCAAAAGAATCAATCATTATAGTGAATCAGCAACCAACAGAATGGGAAAAAATTTTGCAATCTACCCATCTGACAAAGGTCTAATATCCAGAGTCTACAAATAACTAAAACAAATTTGCAAGAAAAAAAAAAGTGGGCAAAGGATATGAACAGACACTTTTCAAAAGAAGACATTTATGCAGCCAAGAAACCTATAAAAAATGCTCGTCATCCCTGGTCATTAGAGAAATGCAAATCAAAACCACATTGAGATACCATCTCATGCTAGTTAGAATGGTGATCATTAAAAAATCTGGAGACAACAGATGCTGGAGAGGATGTGGAGAAACAGGAATGCTTTTCCACTGTTGGTGGGAATGTAAATTAGTTCAACCATTGTGGAAGACAGTGTGGCGATTCTTCAAGGATCTAGAAATAGAAATACCATTTGACCCAGCAATCCCATTACTGGGTATATACCCAAAGGATTATAAATCATCCTATTATAAAGACACATGCACACGTATGTTCATTGCAGCACTGTTTATAATATCAAAGACTTGGAACCAACCCCAATGCCCATCAATGATAGACTGGATAAAGAAAATGTTGCACATATACACCATGGAATACTATGCAGCCATAAAAAAGGATGAGTTCATGTCCTTTGCAGGGACATGGATGAAGCTGGCAACCATCATTCTCAGCAAACTGATACAAGAACAGAAAACTAAACACCTTATGTTCTCACTCATCACTCATAAGTGAGTGTTGAACAATGAAAACACATGGACACAGAGAGGGGAACATCACACACTAGAGCCTGTTGGGGGTTTGGGAAGCTAGGGGAGGGATAGCAGGGGTCGGGGGATCAAATTAGGAGAAATACCTAATATAGGTGATGGGTGGATGGATGCAGCAAACCACCATGGCATGTGTATACCTATGTAACAATCCTGCAAGACCTGCACATGTACCCCAGAACTTAAGGTATTATAATAATAATAATAATTCCACAAGCAAAAAACAAATAAACCTATTTAAAAATGGACAAAGAACCTGAACAGATACTTCTCAAAATAAGAATACATGTGAACAATAAATATATTTAAAAATGCTCAACATTGCCAATTATTAAAGAAATGCAAATCAAAGCCACAATGAGACACCATCTCACAACAGTCAGAATAGTTATTATTTAAAAGACAAAAGCCACTATCGACAGCAGTTTGGAGATTTCTCGAAACAGAGCTAACATTCAGCCCAGCAATCTCATTACTAGATATATATCCAAAGGAAAATACATTGTTCTACCCAAAAGACACCTGTACTCATATTTTAATAGTGGAACTATTCACAAAAGCAAGGACATGCTCTTTAAAATGTTTCAACTGAGCACTCACTCTGCCGACTTCAGCTTATTCCACCTATTTTCAATTTAGTACTCACCTTGCTCATAGTACTGTTGAACTAGAAGAGTTGATTGATTAGTTAGGGCAACAGTGGCTGCTATAATAGCAACCCATACATTTGAATCATCTTAACACTACACAGTTTCTCTCTTACTTGTGTGTTGCTGATCAGTAAGCAGCATTTCACAGAGTGACTCAGGGTGCCAGGTTTCTTCAGTGTAGCAGCACAACCCTCCTCTAGGTTGTCTTATAGTTAACATTCCACTGGGAGATCTGAAAGCAAAGAGCAAGATGTTATGTCAGCAACTCCAGTCACATTCGATGGGCAAAAGCTTATTCACATGGATCCAGCATGATACATTTGTAGTTCTTAACTGGACAGCCTATTCCCAACTGTAACATCATAAAAGAAGACACAACAGTTTGGTTGCCAGGTAAATGTCTCCATTAGATCTTGCTGTCAGAAAACCTTTTATTTTAAATCTACATAATAATAGATATTTACAGTGTATAAATATATGAGAAGTGCCCTCCTACACACACACATACATCTTGCTTTAAATGCAGAAATGATGTGATTCTTCAAGTTCCTGCCTTCAGATATTCCATGGGGAAGTCAATTGTCTTTTTCTGTACTTCTGTCTGGTCACTAAAATAGACATTTGTTATTCTGTTGCATATATATATTTTTCTCCCAGTCTGTTATATTAAAAGTAATTTATAACTTTAACAAAACCTTGCTTGGATTAACCAAGCAACTGTTGCTTTATGAAGTATTACTATTTTTAAATTCTATTTTGTTTTTAAAATATTTTTTCTAGAATTAAGCTTTCATGTTTATGTATTTTGTACATTTTTGTAATTTTCGTGTGACCATTAGCCATAGAAGAACATCAAATTTGCTATCATATTTAGTGACAAATTGCACATAAAATGTAAACTTTGCATAGTAACTATGAGCTTTATAAACTAATCCATTGCATGGTATATAATCACCGTAATAATATAAAATGATGTCCATGGAGAGTAAGTTTCAGTAAGTTTTACTTTGGTATTTAGGACCTGAGAACATCTGCTTACCTCAGTATGCCTCTGAGCAACCTGCAAAGCAGAAATTACTTTGTAAAGTGCATTTGGAAATTACTATTTTTCTCTATCCAATCTATTTGTATTTGACTATTATTCTTCAGGTAGAAGTACCACAGAGCTTTTACTTCTGAGTCTTCTAAATGACAATGCTTTTCTTTAAATTCTGACCAAACATCACTTTTTTCTCCTCTTTGATGTGCTTTCCCTTTTCCTCATTGATTTTTGTAATCACCTCTCACTGAAAGCATTTGACATTGCATCATGCACATAGTACAGACATTGTTAAAATTCGTGAAGTAACTGAATGTTCTAATTTAAAATAAAATCTTGTGCTACCATTGGTTTTTGCTTCTTAAGTTTAATATTCTAAATAATCTTCATATGAATTGTGTAAAGCCTCTCTCAATTACATTAGGATTTCTACAACATTCTCCTCAGTTTCTTTTTAGTGTAATCTACTCAAAAATCATTAAGTGGGATAATAGACAATTTCAAATGTAAGAAGTTTGATCTTAGCCTGAGTTTAAATCTGTCAGTGATGTTTATTGTATTGCAGTTAAAGCATTTTCTTCAACAGTATCATATATGTTTGCACAGTATTCCATTTTATCAATACATGTCAATTTACCTAATCACCATTTACCTGCTGATGACCTTTTCTTGAATTATTTAATTGTTAATGGTGCCCTTATGAAATTTTTTCTCTGTAAGTACCTTTATAGTCATTTTGTTATATTCATTCCCTAATAATGAATTACTGGAAAATAGAATCTGTAATATTTGATTAAAGAATGACCATTTTAATTATCCATGAGGGAGATTTAATTCAATAGAATTAAGAGATTATTTTGAAACAACACAAGCTAGTATAGATGCAGAGATCTGCTCCCTTTCAATTTACCTATTTTTGACATAAGTGAGAAAATGCCTGTGATCCCGACTTTCTTTCTCAGATAGAATATAGTTGACAACACATGCATTGTTAATCATTAATTTTGGATCAGGACTTAGCCACTGTTGGTAGGTGTAGCAAAAAACCACGGCACACGTTTACCTATGTAATAAACCTGCATGTCCTGCACATGTATCCCAAAACTTAAAAAAAAAACTAAAATAAAAAATACTCAGCTACTGCTGCCAAACCTTTAGATTGATTGATTCATCTTTACATGATTGCATATGTAATATGGAAAGCATCATTCACACCAGCTACCACCTCAGCCCTCTGTGATTGCCTGCTGGTTCTGGCCATGACACCATAGCTACCTTCTTTTTGGTCCCTCACCCCAAATCTTTTAGATCAGAAAGAAAACAAAATGTTGAGTTATTTATCTTTCATTTGCTAATTATTTTGGCTTCCCTGGGTGGATATTTGACAATACTGATAATATCACTGAATATTTCAGAACCGCCTTCAGCTACACTTTAAATAAAAATATATTTTGCTATGCTTTGTTTTTATTTGTAAAAGAGAATAGGGGTGTCATATCTGTGTACAGCATAGAATTGACCTAAATATACAAACTATTGCAGCAGATTTCTTTTTTACCTGAGCCCAAATATTTGATAATGGCATAATAATTTTAACAAATCTTTTATATGCTTGACATTACTATATTATTGTTTTTCTTTTTTCCACAGAAGGGAATTCAGCACATTCTCAATGTGATGTCATCCCTTAGCCTTCTGTGTGTTTCCCGTCTCTGTGTGTCCCTGTGTCGCCCTTTGTAGTTGTGCTATGTAAAGCAATTCCCTTAATTAAGACAATGGTGACATTCATTGTAGACACAAATGTAGTCAGAAGGCGCTGTTCTAACTTTCTGCTTTAGCCATACACATAGGCAAGTGCCAAAAAAATGTGACAAAGCAGAGTTTAGGTTCTATTATACACTGTAGTTTAAATATTTTATGTGCTCTGTGTAGATGACACAAAGTGATGTGCAGTACTTTCGTTTGATCCTATGAATGATGAAAGAGTTTCTGGTTTTTCTGAGGCTTTAGGTGAGATCTAAGAATGTTTGCCAAGATGCGCCTTGTAAATAAATCAGTTTTTTTCTACAACACAAGCACTTTAGACAGATGGTCATTTAGAATTCAGTGTTTCACTGGGAAAAGGAAAGAACTGAAAAGAGAGAGAAAGAATAAAATAACATGTTAGTTTATATCTTAAACCACAGCAAACTCATTGCCAAAACACAACTAGTCATAAAACACCACTAGAATGAAAAAAACGCATGTATATCTTTTACAGTTAAAATTGAAAAATTTCACATTTAACATATACATAATTATCCCATCTATAAAACCTAGCACAATGATTATGTTTATAAACTATATTTTACTACTAATAGAAAATGTTTCAAGAAAAATTATAAAGATATTTTCAGATATACTCATTAAAATAAAACAAGCCAACATTTACAAATTAGGCAGCTTAACATAAACTAATAGTTAATTCCAAGGTTAATTACATTAATATGGATTTGTTTATGTATGTTTATAAGCTCTTAGAGAAAATATTCTATTATTTGATTTTTAAATTATAGAGAGATCATAGTTATTATTATTTGTTGACTCTTTTCTGGGCATTTTCATGTACACCAGAAATCACCACATATATGAGATATAGACATCACTTTATTTCCATAGAGAAGGATACTGAGACTCAAGAAGAATAACAAATTTCCCATGGCCATATCCCTTAGCAAGGGACTAGGCCATGTTAGATCTAGGATTAAATATCTCCAAAGCTCATTGTCTGAATTACTCTTTTCACAATGATTTTTCTAATTATAAGCAGTGGATTTTGCTTGAAAACCAGAAATTGTAAAATGAATATACTCATTAATTTAGAAACAGATAAACATGATTATATGTAAAATATTTTCCAATGCAAATTCAATAATGACATTTCTAGAATCATGAAGGATAAGCTATCAACTCTCATTGTTTCAAACTTTAATCTTTATGGATCAATCTTTTAAAAATATAAATCAATTATAAAATACAACATCAATATATAGTAGCTGATGAATAAATTCTAATGTATCTCTTTGTACTCCAATGCATTCTTTTAGAGCTTAGATGTTTTTTACATTCAGAGTCTCCAATAACTCAAAACTTAATTGAAAGTTATTGTTTTCTATTATTTTTGTTGGCATATTTTCCTAGGTACAGGAAATCACAAAGATAATTTCCAGAGAAGTTGAAAATTAGTCTCAGATTTCAAAATTATTAGCTCTATGGGAGAAACTAGGGAAATGTCCACTTAGAAATTCTAAAGGTCAAGTACCAATCACTTTTCATTTTACCTGGAAATTGATTTATTTAAATATTGCTCTAGTTGAAGAATTAATATTTGTTTACTTGTGCCCATTCTAATAGACCCTATTGAATATAAAGATAAATAAGTTAGACATAATTCCTGCTTTTAAAGAGATCACAGTCTAGTGAATACAGAATGTCAAAATATTAGGGTGCTCAAAATATAATAGTAAGTCTACATTTTTGAGTTAGTTTCCTTGTCTCAACTGCATCAAGTGAAATCCAGTTCTTCTGCCCACAGAGACTACAGTGGCACTAGGTCAACATAATAGAAAGATACTCTGAAAGCAATAAAAAGCCTTCCAAGTCCTGGATTTATAAAATCAACTCTAAAAACAGATGAAAACCAGGCAGCTCTAGACAACTGTAACCTTGGGTCATAAGTGAGCTCCATTTGCAGGCACGTGAACAACTGTTCACCTTTTACCCTATACTATCCTTGTTGAACAGCTCAGTGGAGGTCATTGCTTTCCAACTCATAGGATGAAGTTGAGCTCTTTTTTATTTTTATAAAATCCAGGCGAATAAGGAAAAGGAAAAGATATTTTAAAGAAGAAAAAAAAATTCTTTTTTTTTTTTTTTTTTTTGAGATGGAGTCTCACTCTGTTACCCAGGCTGGAGTGCAGGGCTGAAAACTTGGCTCACTGCAATCACTGCTCCTGGGTTCAAGCAATTCTCCTGCCTCAGCCTCCCAAGTACCTGGAACTACAGGCACGCACCACCACGCCCAGCTAATTTTTGTATTTTTAGTAGAGATGGTGTTTCACCCATCCTGGCCAACATAGTGAAACCCGTCTTTGCTTCTAAAGTTTAAAAATATTTTCTTCATTAAATAGCCTCAATTTTATTTTCCTATTTTCTCAATACACATTTCAAATTATATACATGCCATTTTTCTATCTTACGGAACTCTTAAGACACAGAAGAAACTGAAACTGTTATTGAAACTAAAGGTTCAATGATGAGTGTCTACAAAAGTATGCATCCTCTAATGCTTAATGAAGAAAAAAAAACTTTTCTTATTTTTGTCAAATCAATTTAATTAATTTCTTATGTCAAAAGCACATGCACACCTCTACTCACACACACATCCCCACCAATCTAAATGGAGAATTATGACCTTAATTTTATTCAAATTTCTTAATTTCAAGTTTTTGTTAGCCCTCATAGTAAATTTGGAAACTATCCAAAATGATGAATTTTGTTAACGCAGTAGAGAATAACAGTACTTTTTTTATGATAGAGATTTTATCACACAGACAAATTGATCACATTTGTCTCACCTCCAAGAAATCTGTACCATTAGCCACAGACATTTAATTTAAAACATACTCAATGTTCCATTGAACTATAAATGCAGCAGTTCTCAAATCATTACTTTATCTGAAAATAAAGACAAACACATGCTACGCTGTCAAAGAAATAATTCATTATCTCTAAAATCCTGTCTGGTGGATAAAGGCAGAGTAAAGAGATAGTTTTGGTTTTAAATTCTACTCTGAGGCTGAATTGTCTGGCTAGGGTGGAAAGAACAGAAACAGTGAATATGGTGACTACCCACCTAGAAATTTTCTCAATCTTAGAAAGATCAATATTTTATGAAATTTAAGGAAACAAATTCATCACTGACTTTCATATCTGGACTGCATAAGTAGGAGATCAGACAAGAGGTTAATTCACCTAATTGTGCATGAAATACATACATGTGACTGTTGGGATCATTTACTCTTGATTCTCTAATTGTTTTCTGTAATTCCCAGTTTGCTTGTTTATTCATTAATACAATTTGAATGTTTTAATACATGTAAGGACTTTTATGGATCAAGACACTTTTAAGGTAGAGTAATATGTAATAATACATTTCTCCTTATTCTCTTAACTAATAGGATTTTAAGTTTTACAAAGTGTAGTAGGCAGAATCACACCCCCTCAAGTTCTTCCTGCCCCCAAAAAGTCCATGTCCTAACCTGAGGAAACTGTGAATAAATTACATTGCATTAAATGATTAAATGTAAGAATTTTGACATGAGAAGATTAGCCTGAATTACATGGGAAGAATATAATCACATGAATCATTAAAAGAACCTGTCTCATCCCAAGTCTGGTGAAGAGGAATTGTTGTCATAAAATAAAGGATATGGGAAACTCAATATTACTGGTTTCAAATGGAGGAAGGTAGCCATGAGCCAAGGGATGCTGGAGCCTTCTAGAGGCCAAAGAAACAGATTCTCCCCTGGAGATTCCAGAAGGGAGTACACAGTCCTGGGGACGTCTTGACTTTACCCCACTCTGACACATGTCAGACTTCTAACCTATGGCACAGTAAGGTAAGAATTTGTATTTTTAAGCCACCACCTGCAGGAATTTATTATAGCAGCCACAGAAAGCTGACACAGAGATTTCATTAATAAATCCAGTGAGAAACATGATTTATTAACTTAGAGACAAGAAGATAAGACTCAAATCTCCTCTCCTGATCTCATGCCAACACTGGTTTGCACCTGCACTACTTGGAATGGCCGAAGCTGCAGGAGTTTTAATTTGCTGGGTTTCCTCCAACTGTGGCCTGCGGCTTAACCCGGAATATCTTAACTTTTCCATTTCCTCTCTATCAAAACAAACAAGCAAATCTACAAATCTCACCAACAAGAATTCAGAAGCAATTGATGGAATATCCTATTTTGTGTGTGTGTGTGTGTGTGTGTGTAAGGGGTGCTACTACTTTTATTTTTTTTCATATTTATTTTCTCTATTTTCCTTTATTTCTCTCCCTCCAGTCATCTGGATTCTTGCTTGGTGGATGTCGGTTGAACCAGATCTACAAGTGTCTCTCTTTCCAACCTTCCTATCGCCTTTGCTGATGCTGTGTTAAGGGCTGCTCTCACGGAAGCCAGGCATTATTTTGTTTATTGTTCTCACCACACTATTCAACTGTATTAGTCCACTTTCACACTGCTAATAAAGACATTCCTGAGACTGGATAATTTATAAAAGAAAAAGGTTTAATTGACTCACAGTTCAGCATGGTTAGGGAGACCTCAAGAAACTTCTGATCATGGAGAAAAGGGCAGTAAATATGTCCTTCACATTTTTTTTTTTCTTTTTTTTAGGGAAAGATGTCTCTGCCTTCGAGCTTTCTCAGCACCTCAGAAGCACCAGCAGGGAGATCTCCCCAGCCCCTCCAGGGCTCCAAATTCAGTCACCCTCTCATGCTCGCTGCCACAGCTGGAGCCAGAGGCCAGCAGTGCAAACATGCAACACGGCGAGGCCTCTCCCGTCCCTGAGGCCGAGCAGCTCCCCGAAGGAGAAGAGCATCTTCAGCCTTGCCCTCAGAAAGCCCTGAGCCACTTTATTGCCCTGGAGTGGTCAGTTGGGTGTCTTCGAGCCCCAAAAAAGGGCCAGCGGCGATGAGGTTGCGCTGCTCTCTGGAAGCGCCGATGGCGTGACTGGCCCCGCGTGGAGCAGCGACCTGCGCGGCCATCCCGCTCCCCCGCCCCAGCCATGAATCTCAGCAGCACCAGCAGCACGGAGGAAAACGCAGTGACGACCGTGCTCCGGGGCTGCGAGCTCAGTCAGGAGAGGCGGACTTGGACCTTCAGACCCCAGCCGGAGGTCTGAATCATACGATTTGCTTAGGGGAGAAAGCCAAAGAGGAGATGCATCGCGTGGAGATCCTGCCTCCAGGAAACCGGGAGGACAAGAAGACGCAGCCGGTCACCATTGCGCTCCAGGCCTCACGCCAGGTGTATTGGGACAGCACCTTACATTGTAAAGTGCTGTGCCAAGGTCAGACGTCATTACTGGAGTGACTAAATAAATTGGGCTATTACGAATATCAAAAAAACAAAACAAAACAAAACAGGAAACAGCAGCAGGAAACAGAAGAATGAGCAAAAAGGGGAAAAGGCCCTTATAAAACCATCACTCACTATCAGAAGAACAGCACAGGGGAACCCCCATGATGTAATTACCTCCCACGAGGTCCCTCTACCAACACTTGGGGATTACAATTCAGATTACAATTCAAGATGAGATTTCCTTCCTTCCACTAACTAGATATTTTCTTCCTTTACCCTGCCAGCCTTGTCTTCCCAGCAGCCAGCTGAAGTGCCACAGTGTGTATCTCCGTATTCCTCACCTTTTAAGCAGTCAAGAAGTCATCTGCAGATTCCCTTTGCAAACTAATTCCTTTGCCTGTGTTGTGATTCCTTTAAATAGTTTGAACTTTCAGAGACAGTGAAATCCCCTTCCCTCGTATAATTAAACCTGACATAAATCCTCAGCCTCCCACAACATATGTAGAACACATAAGATTGCATAGGAAGAAATCTCAGTGCACGAGCATTTCTAGCACGTGAGTGTCATTGTTTAAGAAAATAACTACACTGAAGTCTCAGTCCATGTGGTTTATTACAGGAGCTAGGTCATATTTTTTAAAAGCACTTTTCAAAAAAGACTGAAAATTAATTTAGAATTGCTATTGCCCTTGATTCTAGTCCATAGAAGGACAGTCAATAGCATACAAATCATTCATCTCATTAACAAATGTATCCAACTTTCTCTCCACTAGTTTGTTATTCCACAATACTTTTAATCCCTCACTTGCCAAAACATTACAGAAAACTCCCCTTTCTTACTCCAGTTTTTCAGCTTGGTATTTACTCACTTTTCCATTTTGAGTTGTTTAAATGGACTTAGTCTCTTTCACCAAGCCCCTCCCCTCTTCTTTCTCCTCTAGGGACCTGTTCCTCCTGTCCCATTCTTGGTATCCATGTCACTAAATAATCCAGGCTCAGCAGGACCAGGTTCAGCAGGACCAGAATCCCTTAGGCATGTAGAGGAGAATGTGCTGGGCTGAGGGAGGTGTGGAGAAAGACCTACACACGGAGCATTATTCAGGCCCAAGTTGTACCAGAGATTCAGTGTTTGATAACAGAGCTGATTCTGTTAAAAACATTGGCTAGTTTTGTTCCTTTGGAGAGTGTCAGCAATTTTAAAGCTAACTCACTCAGATTCACCCACAAACAGTTTTAACTCCTTGACACTCCTCATCTTTGTATTTTAGTTACCACTACTGCTATCTCTACTACTGCTGCTACCGGTATTACTCCTACTAGTATTACTACCTCCACAAAATTGTTATCACTTGCTGTTTCCATCCATCTCTTTCTAAACGTCCTTGTATAGCCACTTTCCAAAATCTGTGCTCATTGTCAAAATACTCACTGAAACCTCACAACAAAGATATTTTTTCTGCCTCAAAGTAAATATTCACTTGGATATTAGGTTGCCTATAGGTTCATGGTGGCAGCTTTGCCTTTCTCTGGAATAAAACTTCTCTTACAGGAACGATGGGAATACCTTTGGTTGACATAAGTATGACTAGAATTTGAACAAACAAACCTAAGTATGACTAGAATTTGGGGCTTGGCCTTTATCATATCATCTTCCTGCAATACTTCAGAGAAGCTGTTTCAGCTTCTGCACCTTAACCACAGTTCTCCAGACCTCTCATGCACTGCTGTCAGATATTTTAATTTTTTCTTAGTTTTTTTGCTTTTGTTTTATATATGAGCTGTCATAGCAATTGTCATCGCAATTAGAAATGTGATAGTCACAAACTGTGACTCATATAAATGTAGTTTAGCAAGGCCTTTAGACCCAATAATATCTATATTATTTCATTACATTTTTCATCATAAAGAATTAAATTTAGAAAGAATGCAATGAAATCAATTGTGACATAGTTCAGTACAAAACAGCAGCTGTGTTTAAATCTCCATGAAACAGGGAAATATTAAAACACCCAGCAGTCACAAGAATATGACTACCCCTCTTATTATAACAGGATCTGAAATTAGAAAAGATACATGGTCTTTGGTTATGTTGAAAATTCTCTTAATTCTGGTATTATTAATATATTAAGAAGTAGAAACGAGATATTTATGGACTATAAAAAAGAAACAAATTATTAGATTGGAAATTTTTAATTCTTATTCTTGACTTTCATGAAAAATATATATTGTTCACTGGTAGAAAATTAAAACATACCTATCCTATACTTATCTAAATCTTGTTTGATTAAAATACTAAGTTTAAAGTAATATTTGTAAAACTTCATACTTTTGAAATGTTTTAATAAGAAAAGACAGTCACAGAAGCAAAAACTAATGTCTACCATCTTTGAGGTTATATTGTTCTCATAGGGACTCATAGGGTTTCAGATCCATTCATCAACTGTGAATTGAGGAAGACAGTTACCACTTCAGCTAAAGCATCTTTCTTTAGTATCATTGGGGTGCTATTAATCAAAAAAGAACCTTTTGAAAGAAAGCCTACAATCAACCTTGACTTAAAAGGTTTTAAGAAATGGAAATGTAGTAAAGAATATTTGAAATTATTTGTATCCTTTTTTTGTGCTTTTTTCCTCATATGTGAAAAGTGAAATGAAATCATATTATGGAATATTTATAAAGCTATTAAAAATAATGTGCTAAATCTATGTATGCTAAATTTGGTATGGAAAGTTAACCATGTCATACTGTTACATTTCTTAAAACCAATTTATATAACTGTATGTGTATTACAAGTCTGTAAAATGTGGGTATGCAATTGTGTGTGTGTTATAAAGGTTTGAAAGACACATTTGTGCTTCTTAATAGGGTTTATCCCTGGAGCGTTCGATTTTGTCATTTTATTTAGTTTTTATTGTTCTAATTTTTATAAGTATAAGTTTTTTGTAAAACAATATAATAATGCAAGAAATATCTCTATATTTATGGAAAGTTTATGCTTACATCAAAATAAAAAATTATTTGTCATTGTGCTTCTCTCAAAATTTAGTCAAGATGCATACTTGTTTTACATATATATATATCAGTTTCTATGCATCATGTTTAGACTCCCTTGGAAAATGGTGTTCATCACAGCGGCAGGGAAATTCTCCAAATAGTGATGACTTTGGGTGAGAAACTGGCAAGAATTGGAGACAGGAAAGAAAAGTACTCATTCTGAATGAGTCATTTCAACATCTTCCAATGTCATCACAAATGACATTGGAAAAGAATTTTAGTTCATAAATGTCTCTGAATGTACTGTAAATGTGTTAGAACATAGACAGAAATAATTTATCAGGTTGATGCAAAAGTAATTGTGGTCTTTGCCATTAAAAGTAATGGCATTAAAATAAAACAATAATTAATAATTAATATTTGAATGCCATTACTTTGCCATTATAAGTAATAGCTAAGACCATAGTTACTTTTACACCAACCAAATAATATAAAATATACCAAAAATATTAAGAAATATTTAGTTTAATGCACAGTTAGTGCACATGTTATACTGATAATCCAATTTTACTCTAAGATAGGACAAGATTCAGAGCAAAGTCTGTATACATGTATGGTTAGAATCAGCTGTAGGGTAAATAAATAAGGTGTTGCTTGAAATAGAACTTTCTCCAACAATGGTACTATAATTTGGAAAAAGACTGTAGAAAACAACTGTGCAGCTGGTCATCTTTCATTCAAGACAATACAGTAGTATGTAGCACCTTGGTTGCATTTTATTTCTCACTCGCTTTTTAAAGCGACATTCCTGAGAGTGTGACCTATGCTGTTGTGCCGCTTGCTCTTTTCCTGAGTGGTGACAGTACATACAGGGCAGTGTGTTCATCTCTTCATTTATGGCCTTGGCAGTGTCTCTACTTGTATATTTACTTTCAGAAATGAGCACCCGTTAGCATGGAGTCCTGATGGGGACGACACAGAAGGAAAAGGGGGCAATCATGAATCCTGACGAGAAGATAACACACTGCTCCTCACGCTTCTTTCCATTCTGCGCCCCCCACTGCAGCTTCTCTTCACACCTTGATACCGCTTCAGTACCTCTTGCTGAAATCACACCATGGCTATGAACTTATCTAAAAGTCTCAGAATCTTATGTTTAAAATTACCTTTAAAATGTCAAACTCCCTGCATTGCCATTAGCATTATTTTTCCTTAAACATGAAGAGGTGCTACCCTGTAGAACTGTCATAGAGGGAGATAGCCACTGCTAAGAAAAACTAACAAACCTGAAAGCAGAGATGGACTGGAGAAGAAATCCCTGTCTGCGGCTCTTCCTACTCTTTGATATCCTGCTGGTGCCTTCCATGGCCTGAGCCCAGCTAGACGTCACAAGGGTGCAAGGTGGCACAGTCTTAACGGTCAGGCCTTTGTAGGAGGAAGCAGAGATGGATGGAAGAAGAGGGAGAATTTGTTCATGGTTAGAGACTTAGCAGGGGCAAGTCCAGGACTAGAAGACAAATCTTACTACGCTAGTTTAGTCCTGTGAGTAAGCATAATATAATTACTTTTCTGCTAAGAGCTCAAGATTTTGAAAGGGTATAAACTCTGATGGAATAAGAGAAAGAAGTCTTTTCAGGCCTTATTAGAATTTCAGGGACAAAACTAGTTCCTTCTGTCTACTAAAACCTTGTATTCGTTCACCAATATCTCCATCTCCCCTCGCCTGCCCCAGCCCCTGGAAATTGGCATTCTATTTCTATGACTTGAAATTCTTGGGTTCCACATATAAGTGAAATCAGGGAGTATTTGTCAAACTGTCCCTGGCTAATTTAATTTAACACGATGTTCTTCAGTTCCATCCATGTTTTCACAAATGATAGGATTTCCTTCTTTTTAAAGGCTGAGTAGTGTTCCATTGCTTATATATTTGACATTTTCTTTTTTCATTCATCTGTTAATGGACACTTAGTTTGATTTCACGTATTAGCTATGGTGAATAATGCAGCAATGAAAATAGTATCTATTCTACAGCATGGTAAATCTAGGTAATAGGACTGTGTTGGATACTGGAAAATTGCTAATAAAATAGATTTTAAACGTTCTCACCACAAAAAGATTGACAAGCATATGAGGTAATGAATATGTTAATTAGTTTGATTTAATTACTAAACAATGTATGCATATGTAAAAACATCACATTGCACTTTATAAAAATATACAATAAAAAGAAGAAATCCAAGAGAGAGTGGAAAGATCTGTCTTATATGTATATTTGTAAATAGCAGTGCACTAGAGGTGGCTCAAATGGACCAACTGTTAAATCTTCAGGAATTTTTTGGGCTAATTATTACACACATTATTATATTAACAATTAAAATGCGTAAACTTACAATTAAAACATTATGTTAAAACAATGAAATATACTTAAAAGATTGCTTCACAACCATTGTATTACCTTTTGCGATACTCTGTGCTTTTGAGTTTATGCCTGTAGCATCTGTACGACGGAAATATGCAAGTATGAGCAATTGTGTATTTTTTCTCAACTCTTTCCTCAGTGCTACCATGTTAATGGCTTGATATTAGCTATAGTAAAAATATTTATATCATAGGAATTGGTAAGCGAAGCAAATATATATCGAGAAAGATGTTGGTGGGGTTGCTCTAGCATCTCACATTGCTGACTCTGCAGTGGCCAGAAAAGAGAGCAGAAGAGGCCACCATCAAAATAGTCTTGTTGAATTCATCGTAGATGGGGAGTTTTCCAAGTGACAGACGGCAAAGTGTGGCCCTTATCCACGAGAGGCAAAAGGGCAGTTTCAGCAGGGCCAGAGCAATTATCAGAATGGGTTGTCTTGACCTGCATTGATTTTTTGAGACTATGTGACCATGTCATTCCTGTAAGAGAAATTAATGAACATCATACCAAAGTGTTATGTGATCACCAGAAGAGTAGAGAAGGAAAAATAAAAGCCAAGCACAAATCAAGAAAACAAACAGAACAAAAATATGATTCTGGAGTGAATTAACACAATAGTCAGGACCTGTCACCTAATTGTCAGACAAGTATGAAATTCCAGAACACCTTGAAAAAAGTGGAATCAAGGTCCCCTTAACAAAATGCTGTAAATACTAAATCTTGTAACAGCAGAATCTACAGTACATGATGTGTACGCACATAGACACACACATACAATAGATCTAGTGAAGTCTGGCAACCAATCAGAATAATATCATCAGTGAGGTATTAGAAATTCCTTTGCAGAACATGTCAAATGCCACTGTATTCCATAATATGTATTTTGACTTTTCTTTTTAAATAGAACCATTATTATCTAAAACTTATCATTATGACTTCCAACATTGCACAGGTGTTGATAAAGGCATGTGACTTCATTTGCAACTTTTCCAGAGCTAGATTCACGCCTACTTCTGGCCAATCACACTATTTCTCCAAGGATAGTTTTGCTATGAAGATCATTATTTACATGAATTTTCTTTTAATTTAGCTCTATGAGTGATTCAAAAGTTATGATGATGCCACACAGCTGTGATATATAAATTAAAATAACATTTTAGATAATACACACCAGAAGGTTTCCTTTCCAGGACTGCTGCATAGAAAGTTCTGCAGATGTAATCCCCAGCAAAACTGGCAAAAAATAATGAAAAAAAAAAATTTTTAAGATGACAAATTTCCATAAAGTTAATAAAACCAAAGTTACACTTTGAGGATATCTATTTGACATTTTAACTTAAGCAATTCAATTGTACTGATATATTACACAGATAACTTTATCATGTGAAATATGATTAGATTTGTTTTTAAATTGATTTCCAATATTGAGTATTATTTTGATGAGCCTTTTATATATTCATTTTTTGATCTGTTTTTCTGAAAAACGTGGATTTGAAATATTTTTCCTATTGCTCACCTGTTACCATCTATCCTACCAATACTAACTGGGTCACAAATGAATTTTGCTAAAATCGTCTGGATCATTTATCATGGTTTTTATCTGAGCTGAACTACCACCTTTAGTTTTGCAAATTAAAATTGTAAGTCCATGACACATGTTCCGTAAAGGAAATCTTTAATAAACAGAAGGATCCATACTGGGTTTATTCTAATAAGCAAATAGGGTCCTGTTTATTAAAATAAACCCAACATGGACCCTATTTGCTTATTAGAATAAACCTAACACATGAGTCAGAAGCTTTGCAGGGTACAAAAGAAGCATAAGAATATCAATTATATTTCTATATATTGGCCATGAACATACAGCAAGTGGAATTAAAATGTAATGCCATTTACAATTAGCAAACAAGGAATACTTAGAAATAAATCCTGACAATACATTGTTGCATTGTTCCTGATGTTAGGGGAAAGCACTCAGTCTCTCACCATGGATTATAATATAAACTGTAGACCATTATTGGTAAGCATTAGTTGTCAAGTAAAGAAATACTCCTGTTTTCTTCTTTTTTTTTTTTTTTTTTTTTTTTGGTAGATGAAGTCTTGCTCTGTCACTCAGGCTGGAGTGCAGTGGCATGATCTCAGCTCACTGCAACCCCTACCTCTTAGGTTCAAGCGATTCTCTTGTCTCAGCCTCCCAAGTAGCTGGTATTACAGGCATGCACCACCATACCCAGCTAATTTTTATATTTTTAGTAGAGATGGGGTTTTCCCATCCTGACCTCAGGGGATCCACCCACATCGGCCTCACAAAGTGCTGGGATTACAGGTGTGGGCTACCACACTCGGCCTGTTTTCTGTCCTTTAATGTGGTGATCAGTCAGGTGTGGCCAGAGAGGGGACACAGGAGAGGCAATGAAGACACACACGTGCACACACACACACACACACACACACACACACAAAGCTTATTATACTCATATGTCCTAAAGAGACAGAGAGGGAGTTACATGGTAGGGAGCATTAAGCTGGGACAGCTCAACAGAGAAGACAAGGAGCAGAGAGAAAGAATGAGGACAGGCGGTCAAGTGCCTTTTTTGAGGTCAGGGTGCGGTACGCAAGACAAGGTGCCAGCAGATCTCACTGGTGAGTTTAAATGTGAGTCGGTCAGGTAGGGAAACTGGCACCAGGTGCCCTGATCACATGGGGCACCTGGATGCCTAGTCAGGGTAGTCATAGTCTATGGAGAGGATGAAGCAACCAACAAGAAACACGAAGTTTTAAAATTCACAACGCAACTCTTCTGTTCCTATTTTTCTGAGAGTCTGTTCATAAATGTGAGTTTGAATTTTTCAAATACTTTTTCTGTATCAATTGATCTGATCATGCGATTATCCTTCTTTTTTGGCCTTTTCAGATGATGGAATACATTGATTTATTGTCAAATATTCAACCAGCCTTAAATTCTTATAACAAATTCTCAAATATTCAACCAGCCTTAAATTCTTATAACAAATTCTCAAATAGTCTTTGTGTATTGTCATATTTATATGTTCCTGAAATCTATTTGTTAATATGCCATTGAGTGATTACATCTATATTTATGAAAGTCACTAGCCTGCAGGTTTCCTTATTTGCATGTCCACACAATGGTACATGCACACAGTTGCACAGTGCACGTGTCTCTCCCTTGCCTGCTGTTGTTCCTCTCTCTCCCGGATCCTGCGGGTCTCCTTTCGACACAAAGTGTTCCCCTTTCTGGCTCTCCTCCCTAGCCCACTGCAAATACACATCACTTTGTGTTCTCTTCCTATCTTCTGCTCCTGATTCATTGTTCATCTTACACACAGAGAGCTTTGCTTCTGAGAAGACTCTGAATCGCTTGTGTTTCAAGATGAATTGGTGTTTCTGATGTCACGGCATCTCCCAAACTGTATTTATGGTATTAATTTTGAGGACTGGCCAGTTTATTATAGTTTCATTAGTAACACATGTATATGAAAATATTCCAATTGTACAAAATTGTATACAAATGAAAATAACGACCTCTTCTTCCCTAGGTGGCTGGGTTTCTTTATGAAGTTAAACACTGCTATCTCTATAAAGCATAAAGCAATCTGTGTACATATAAAACATGGAGCATAGTCAACATTTGACTTTAATTGCTATTAATATTTACTTCTCCATATTCACTCAGTGCTTATAAACACTAAGAGCTGAGTGATTGTATTTTTCTCTTATCAAGTTGAGCTTTACTGCCCATCATGGCCCCTAGCCCTTGGCAGGCACTAAGTATGTATTTATTAAATATGTCAACACATATTTTAGACTTGTAATTGTTAGAAAATGACTAAAAAAAGTGGAACATATATATAAAACTATCTGTAGTAGAGAAAGTTATGTAAATGTGTTTGCAAACGTCATTCAATATGTTAAGAAGTGAACAAAATAAGGTTTAATGAAGCTAATGATATTTAAAGTAAATGGTCATTTTTCCTCCATATATCACTTTGGCTTATGCAACTAGGAAGCCCAGCATGGCCCACTAGCCTCAGTCATTATCAAATGATATTTAGAAAATATTGTGACTGATTGTTACTATTGCCCTAACAGCAATATTCCATTAGAGATTTATAAACAATGACACAGAGAAAAAAAAGTATCTTCCAACATAGCTATGTCTAAGTACTCTAAAACTGCCAACTCTCTTGTTTTATTTAAAGCACAAAAGAAATACAAACACACAGGTAAAGGATGAACTATAAATTTCCATGACAGAAAATAGTCAAGAATTTCAGAAACTGCAGGGATTAAAAGATGTGGATAAATATTTATAAATGTGAACTAAAAAAACTGTAGTCAACAGAATTCTCAGGCAGAATCTTCTGCCCAATGTTTCTTCTTTGTGTAGTCAGACTTTTCCTTGAAGCTTAGATCTAAGAATGAAAATTACTTTCACTTCAGCATACTTTCTAGTTTTCTCATACTTTCTGGAAATAGACATTAAAATATTGCCAAATCAAATTTTCAGTAAGTTTTCTCCTTATAGTTGATATCCTCTTTCTTTCGATCCAAAGTCTAATCTGTATATTTCCAAGTATAACTATACATAATAAATCAAAGATTGAAATATAAACTGACTTTCATTTGATTATTAATAATATCCATGTATCTTTAATACAGGTGACAATATCTTTACCATTACCTAATTTAAATTACATTGTATGAGTTTTAAGTAATGTGTGCAATATTCTGCATCATCCACAAATTTTGGTCATTCCAAATGCTATTAAGTAGTAAACATCATCAATTAAAGTCACAAGTTTATTTTTCTCCAAATTCAGCATAATCCTTGTCACATTCTAGGCCTCTAAGATAGTCATTAAGAAAGAAATCACTAAAGCAATAAAATGTTACTTTTAGAAAACATAATTAATTTCATGTGTATTTTTTCCTTTTATATAACATAAAAATAGATATGCTTTGCACAGACTTTTGAACTATGACTAAGATTATCAGAATGACTACAAAACAATTCACTTAAGGCCAGTAGATGGCATACCTCATCAATATTAGTTATTTGGAAGTTTGTAAGAAAAACTCTCCCAAGACCATTCAGCCAGTACTTAACAAAACTATGATTTATTTCACAAGGAGTCTAATACTTTAGAAAATAAAAAGGTATTTAGACTGGACAGGGAAAATGTGGTACATATACACCATGGAATATTATGCAGCCATCAAAAATGATGAGTTCGTGTCCTTTCTAGGAACATGGATGAACCTGGAAACCATCATTCTCAGCAAACTGACACAAGAACACAAAATCAAACACTGCATGTTCTCACTCATAGGCGGGTGTTGAACAATGAGAACACATGGACACAGGGAGGGAAGCACTACACACTGGGGTCTGTTGAGGGGAAATAGGGTAGGGACAGCCGGGGGTGGGGAGTTGGGGAGAGATAGCATGGGGAGAAATGCCAGATATAGGTGAAGGGGAGGAAGGCAGCAAATCACACTGCCACGTATGTACCTATGCAACAATCTTGCATGTTCTTCACATGTACCCCAAAACCTAAAATGCAATTAAAAAAAAGAAAATAAAAAGATATCAAATGAAGTTTAGACAACACTACTACTACCAAACATGATGAAACCATTGAGAAAAAGAATAAACATAGCTAACATTCAATTTGTAGACATGAAGAAAAGCTTATGCAATTTCAATGACTATAGAGACAAATTACCAATGATTAAGCTACTAGAAAGAAGAATATACATGAAGGTATTTCATAACATCTCATGTGCCAAATCCAGAAAGGAAGCTCCCATTGATATAAAAGAAGGTTTTGTTCTGAGTTAAAATCCAAACTAAATCTTCAGATGAGTTCATCCCAGTAATCTCTGATATTTGGTACAAAAGAAATAACAATAAGACATACAATGGTGAAAACATTGATCATCAAAGAAAGAAAGAAAGTTATTAGTTAATTAGAAAAAAAAGTCAGTCCTCTCAAGTGAGTAAAAGATTCACTCTGGTCTCAGGAACCCCCAAAGATATTTTATGTTGTAGATCTTGTAATGCAATAATGCCTACAAATCCAAAGGACAGAAATTGTGAGCCAAGAATATTACATATAAGTAATGTTCAACTATATATGTAACTGCCACATCCACAAGTATGAATAACTTCAGGAATGTTTTTTGAATAAAACCATTTTAGGATGAATTGGAATCAAAGAGAAGTGGAGAAGATATTGCAGGCATCATAATCACTATTGATGGGCTTCGAACAGTTTCAAATGTAGCATTAAAAATAATGATGAGAACTATGATCAGAGAGAAAATTTTAAACTTTAAGTACATAAAAGTAATGATGCAGCAAAAAAAAAAAAGTGCTAGAAATATGTGGATGTTGAAACAGGATTTAGTAGAGTTCTGGAAGCAAATTGTTTACTAATTGCTACATTCACTTCAGAAGGGCATCCGAAATAATGTCAGTGTATCTAGAATCAAGTTTTGAGCATATTACATAAAACTATATTTAAAAAAAAAGACAAAGAAAAAAAAGCAGCCTAAGGTCTTTTTGTTTTTGTTTTTGTTTTTTAACTTTTAAGTTCAGGGGTACAAGTGCAAGTTTGTTACACCAGTAGACTTGGTTCATGAATGTTTGCTGTACAGGTTATTTAATCACCAGGCATTAAGCCTAGTACCCATTAGTTATTTTTCCTAATCCTCTCCCTTCTCCCACCTCCCACCATCCCAAAGGCCCCAGAGTATGTTGTTCCCCTCTGTGTTTCCGTGTGTTCTCATCATTTAGCTCCCACATTTAAGTGAGAATATGTGGTATTTGATTTTCTGATCCTGTGTGAGTTTACTAAGGATAATGGCCTCCAGGTTTTTTTCTATATTTTATGTAAGAATTGGAATGGATTACCCAGTGAATAATGCATATGGGTCTTGTTTCCATGTAGGACATCATGGGAACTAGCACTTGGCATGTCAAACCCACACACTTGCTATTTTATTACTTGTTGTGGGTGTGCATGAAAGAACAACTGGAGCTTTATTATTTATGTTAAAACTTCAATATTCACTTCTTCCAGAGTACTGAAGGACCCTGATGGTATATTTTTCGCATATCTGAAGAGGTCAGACACCATTTTTTGGGAAAATCTTAGCATGCTTGAAAAAGATCCATCACAGCTAGAAGACAATTGGAGGTCTCTTTTTTTTTCCTTTGGGAATGTTGAATAAACTGTATTGTGCATCTGAAAAAAAAAAAGGATTGCAATGGAGAGCCTATGTAAATAATTTAATCAGTTACTACAAGAAATAAATGAGTTTATAAAAATGTAATAATCTGTTTGAAAGTAGGTATAAATGGAAAAAGGAGAAAGACTGGAAATTCCCAGACACAGTACACTGAACGATGTAACTCATCCATAGTAAAAAGTAATTCTCAAATTAAGACACAGTTGTTGGGCAAAAACCAAATCAAAGTTATGTCAGTCATTCTTTTTATTAATAAATTTATTAGATTCAGATGACATGTATTTTTAGACATAAAATCAGGGACAAGGCCCCACAGTAAAATGACAACCTCAAAAAGAACTGACTATTCTAAAAGTAAGATGTCTCTTGGCCCCCAGCTTTCTATAATCAGGCATCAGTCTGAGAAAGTCAACAGGCATGTTCTCCTATGCCCTGTTCAGGAGTGCTACGGAATACATTGGAATTACTGAGGGTAGAACAAAGAACTAAGTCTTGTCATGTTATTCCAGTGGAATTTCAGACTTGCTCTAGATCAGTGGTTTCCAAGTGCCTCCTGCTTTTCATCTGTTCATGTCAGGGATTGTTTCACTTATTCTATCTGTGTTTTAACATGGCATATGGAATGAATGGAAGTGGGTTTAGCTCCTAAATCATGCCTAGCAAGGAAAGACAGAGCTTTGTATAAACTCATATACACACATATATATATGTGTCTCTGTGTGTGTGTAGTGCAAAAATGCATATATATAGTGTAAACTCATATATATAGTGTATAAACTCATATATATAGCATATAAACTCATACATATGTATGAGTTTAAATGTTATAAATTGAGCTGTCAGGATATATTGTATCATTTTGTATAAATTTATATATATATATATATATTTTTTTTTTTCATGGTGACCTAGAAAATGACATGTGGGTCTTGAAACCTAGATGATGGGTTGATAAGTGCAGCAAACCATCATGGCACATGTATACCTATGTAACAACCTGCACTTTCTGCACATGTATCGTGGAACTTAATTTTTTTTTAAATGGAGTCCAATGGTAGCAGAAGACAAATGAGCAAACAAACAAAAAAAGAAAGGGAAGTTAAAATTCAGCATTATTAATCTCCTACAAAGCCCGTCACCCCACGGGCTAACGCATGAGAATTCCCCTTTGTTCTTGGTTTGCCACCCTCGCCCTTTGTTTTTTCTGACTCTAGGTCTATCCTGCCCCAGGAGGATCCTTGAGTATACACATGTGGACATGCCTAACGACAATCTGTGCTGTTTTCTTCTTCCCCCACACAGTTGCCTCTTGACTACTGGTCGGGCCTTGAGACAAGCAGACAGGACCGTAGAACCTGAATAGGATGGTCCCAGGAGGGTTGTGCAGGCCCTAGATGCACATTCAAGGCATTTGGATAGGGAATGTGATGTCCCAGTAACTAAAGTGTGGAGTAGAAGGGAGAACACAGGTTTCAGGCCACCACACCTCCTTGTACACATGGTCTTCTTATCCTTTGTAGAAATGTCTAGCAAGGGGAAGTTCAGAGCTCATTCCTCTAAAGTGCCGGGTCCTGCAATGTGACCCATTTTCAACATCTAAGGTAATCTCTGGTAAGGAAAGCAGTCTTCTCCACTCTAGATTTTTAAAAAATGAAAGCTGCATAATAACATAATTAGGATTGTAAAATTCTGAATTCAAGCATTATGTCAGGTTTATGTGAATTTTTAGGTGAGTCTTGGGGAGAGATTTCAATTTGTATTGTGAGTAGGTGAAAGCAAGTATTTGTGACAAAGAAGGCAGGCGGTAGCCTATTGGAGTATGACTGCTGATGACTGGCTTTTCTCTATAATATACAATACATCATCCTGCTCCCCTTGTCATGAGATTGGTCTGATCACCTGCTAGCAGGAGCACATTTCCATGCCTCTTCTATTTGGGGCTCAGTGATACAATATTCTTTGTCATATCCTAACCACAGGACAGCTCCTTCAGTCAATGGTTTGCAGTAAGAAAACATTTTGCACCAATTGGGCCAAGAGCGACGAGTCACGCAGAGCTGCGGCTTACTTGTGGCCTCTAATAACGTGAGCCAGAAATAAAGATTTGCTTTTGACAGCCACTTTAGGTACTAGGGTTGCTATTAGCTATTGCTCTCTAATACAGGTATAACAAAAGGAGAAACATTTTGGAAAAACACAGTGAAGTGAAATGAAATTGAATTGCTACTGTCAATGTAAATTCATGATCTTTGAAGATTTCATTGCAATGGCTAAAAAATAAACATTACCTTAGTAATAACGATAATTTCAAGAGCACAAATGATAGCTTCTAATAACAATTGCATGCAATTGGAACCTGAGCCTGAAGATGTGCTTGAATTCTGATCTGAGTCAGGGAAAGAACCAGGAGAGCCTAGGATAAGGTGTTACCAAAAAACAAGGCACCTTTTAATAATTAATTGGATTCTGCCAACCTGAAGGGTTTGCCACTGGATAAAGTTGTAACTGTATGAAAAACCAAGAATAATCATTCTAGTGTGTTGTAAGCATTGAATTAATTAAAATTCATAAGTTCATAATGACATTCAGTACAAAAAATAACCTCATTATAATATATAAGGAAGATATTAAAACCAGTTATTCCTTTAAAAATGGGTAATTAAGGAGTAGTTTACACATTAATCCTGTGTAAGCAAATAGTCCCACTTAATGAGAGAAAGATGCATATGACTGAAAAATGCCAGCCAAAATTGTAAAATAAATAATAGTATTAGAAAGGTAAACATAGATCATAATGCACTTAGTTGATTCAAGAATGCTTATTAATTGGTGTTAAAACATTCATGTGACTGTTTCCTAGGAAACTTGTATAGTGGGACATTTCATATGAATTTATACATAGCTTACTTTTTGATAAAAAGAAAACCGAAATTATTACTTTAGAAAGGGGGAAATGAAATTCTGACCCAGAAGTCAATCCTTTCATCATTAATATTGAGTAAAGCAGGCCTAGTGTAACTTCTGCCAGAAGAAAAGAGCAAAACATTAGCTATGCCACGTTCTAGCCAGAATGATTCCATTCAGTCCATTACAACACCAGTTATACCTTCTAGAATCAAAGAGACAAAAAAGGAACACGTTGATATCAAAAACAGAAAGCAAACAATGAAATGTGAAGGTGGAACATCCAGCATGAGCAAGACTCCTGTGTCTTTCAAAGTCATTTCCCCAAAACAATAACAACAAATTTGATGAATTCAGAAACTTACAGGAGAAAAAAAAAATAATGAAATGTAAGTCTACACTAGATAAACTAACTGATAAGAATATCTTTTAGTCATTTTAAAAATCTTGAACGAAGTCTGGGAATTGGATAAAGTATTTTCTTAAACAAAATTGTGGATCATGTTGCCTCAAAAAATATTAATAAAGATTAAGAAACTCACTCAAAACTGCACAACTACATGAAAACTGGACAACCTGCTCCTGAATGACTACTGGCTAAAAAACAAAATTAAAGCAGAAATAAATAAGTTCTTTGAAACCAATGAGAACAAAGACACAACATACCAGAATCTCTGGGACACAGCGAAAGCAGTGTTTAGAGGGAAATTTATAGCACTAAATGCCAACATAAAAAAGTGGGAAAGATGTAAAATTGACACCCTAACATCACAATAGAAGAACTTGAGAAGCAAGAGTAAACAAATTCAAAAGCTAGCAGAAGACTAGAAGTGACTAAGATCAGAAAAGAACTGAAGTAGACAGAGACACAAAAAGCCCTTCAAAAAAATCAATAAATCTAGGAGCTGATTTTTTGAAAAAGTTAACAAAATAGATAGAACACTAGCCAGACTAATATAGAAGAAAAGAGAGAAGAATCAAATAGACACAATAAAAATGATAAAGGGGATATTACCACTAATCTCACAGAAATATGAATTACCCTCAGAGACTACGATAAACACCCCTATGCAAATAAACTAGAAACTCTAGAAGAAATTGATAAATTCTTGGACACATACACCCTCCCAAGACTAAACCAGGAAGAAGTCAAATCCCTGAATAACAATAACAACTTCTGAAACAATAACAAGTTCAGAACAATAACAAGTTCTGAAATTAGGGCAGTAATTAATATCCTTCCAACCAAAAAAAGCTGAGACAGATTCACAGACGAATTCTACCAGAGGTACAAAGAGGAGCTGGTACCATTCCTTCTGAAACTATTCCAAGCAATAGAAAACAAGGGACTCTTCCCTAATTCATGCCAGCATCATCCTGATACTGATACCAACACCTGGCAGAGACACCACAGAAAAGAAAATTTCAGGCCAATATCCCTGATGAACATCAATGCGAAAATCCTCCATAAAATATTAGCAAACTGAATCCAGCAGCGTATAAAAAATCTCATCCACCACAGTCATGTCAGCTTCATCCCTGTATGCAAGCCTGGTTCAATAAATATAATCTATCACATAAAGAGAACCAATGACAACAACTACATGATTATTTCAACAGATGCAGGAAAGGCCTTCAATAAAATTCAACACCCCTTCATGCTCGAAACACTCAATATACTGGGTATTGATGGAAAATATCTCAAAATAGTAAGAGCTAGTTATGACAAACCCACAGCCAATATCATACTGAATGGACAAAACACTGGAAACATTCTCTTTGAAAACTGGCACAAGACAAGGATGCCTTCTCTCACCACTCCTATGCAACATAGTATTGAAAGTTCTGGCCAGGGCAATCAGGCAAGACATAAATAAAGGGTATTCAAATAGAAAGAGAGGAAATCATATTGTCTCAGTTTGCAGACGACATGATTGTATACTTAGAAAACCTCATCATCTCAGCCCAAAAACTTCTTAGGCTGATAAGCAACTTCAGCAATGTCTCAGGATACAAAATCAAATGTGCAAAAATCATGAGCATTCCTATGCACCAATAATAGACAGAGAGCCAAATCATGAGTAAACTCCCTTTCACAATTGCTACAATGAGAATAAAATGCCTAGAAATACAACTTACAAAAGATGTGAAGGACCTCTTCAAGGAGAACTACATACCACTGCTCAAAGAAATAAGAGAGGACACAAGCAAATGGGAAAATATTCCATGCTCATGGACAGGAAGAATCAATATCATGAAATGGCCATACTGCCCAAAGTAATTTATAGATTCAATGCTATTCCCATCAAGCTACCATTGACTTTCTTCACAGAATTTATTAAAAAAAGAAAAGAAAAAAAACTACTTTAAATTTCATATGGAACCAAAAAAGAGCCCATATAGCCAAGATAATCCTAAGCAAAAAGAACAAAGCTGGAGGCATCATACTACCTGACTTCAAACTATACTACAAGGCTACAGTAACCAAAATAGCTTGGTACTGGTACCAAAGCAGATATATAGATCAATAGAATGGAACAGAGGCCTCAGAAATAACACCACACATCTACAGCCATCTGATCTGACAAAAACAAGCAATGGAGAAAGGATTCCCTATTTAATAAATGGTGTTGGGAAAACTGTCCAACCATATGCAGAAAACTGAACCTGGACCCCTTCCTTACACCTTATATAAAATTTAACTCAAGATGGATTAACGACTTAAACGTAAGACCTAAAACCATGAAAAACCTAGAAGAAAATCTAGGTAATACCATTCATGACATATGTATGGACAAAGACTTCATGACTAAAACATCAAAAGCAACTGTAACAAAAGCCAAAATTTACAAATGGGATCTAATTAAACTAAAGAGCTTCTGCTTCTTTTCCACAGCAAAAGAATCTATCATCAGAGTGAACTGGCAACCTATAGAATGAGAGAAAAATTTTGCAATCTATCCATCTGACAAAGGGCTAACATCCAGAATGTACATGGAACTTCAAGGAAACAACAACAACAACAAAAAAAACCCCATCAAAAAGTGGGTGAAATATATGAACAGACACTTTTCAAAAGAAGACATTTATGTGGCCAACAAACATATGAGAAAAAGCTCATCACCACAGGTCATTAGATAAATGCAAATCAAAACCACAATGAGATACCATGTCACACCAGTTAGAATGGTGATCATTAAAAAGTCAGAAAACAACAGATGCTGGAGAGGATGTGGAGAAATAGAAATGCTTTTACATTGTTAATGGGAGTGTAAATTAGTTCTACCATTGTGGAAGACAGTGTGGTCATTCCTCAAGGATCTAGAACCAGCAACACCATTTGAGCCACCAATCTCATTACTGGGTATATACCCAAAGGATTATAAATCATTCTACTATAAAGACACATGCACACATATGTTTACTGCAGCACTATTTACAATAGCAAAGACTTGGATCCAACCCAAATGTCCATCAATGATAGACAAGATAAAGAAAATGTGACACACATACACCATGGAATACTATGTTGCCATAAAAAATAATAAGTTCATGTATTTAGCAGGGATATGAATGAAACTGGAAACTGTCATTCTCAGCAAACTAACACAGGAACAGAAAACTGAACACCGCATGTTGTCACTCATAAGTGGAAGTTGAACAATGAGAACACATGGATACATGGAGGTAAACATCATACACTGGGGTCTGTCGATGGGTGGGGGATGGGGCGAGGGATAGCATTAGGAGAAATACATACTATAGATGACAGGTTGATGGGTGCAGCAAAGACCATGGCACATGTTTACTTATGTAACAAGCCTGCACATTCTGCACATGTATTTCAGAATTTAAAGTATAACCATTTAAAAACAGGATAGGATCCAATTACAATTGATAAAATCAAGTTAGATTTTTGTTTGCAACTTTCTACAAACACTAATTGTACATTTGGTAATTGGTTGGTAAAATTCTCCTTCTGTTTTTATTACTTTTGTTTGGATGTCTTTAAATACAGTTTATATTTAAAAATGTACTTTGTGACAACCTTTTCTGCTATAAAAATTGAAACTTGATTAAATATTCAGTCATTTACTCTTATTCACTCACTATAATGACTTTTTTTATGGACACTAGGAAAATTTTCAATACAATCTATTGCACCTTATATATGGGATACTTAATTATGTTTTCTGAATATTTCGTGTTCTATACTCCTGAAGGCTGCTGTTTTAAATATATTTACTTTATATTAAAATTTGATAAGATTTCACTCTAAGTGACTAATTAATTTCTATCAGATTTACTGGCCCATTGGTTTAACTCGGGTGCTAACCAGGAAAAAAGCAAAACAAAACAAGAAAACCTATTCTCCCAGGTGGCCAAACATATAGAGCATTTCCTGACATGTGCAATGAAATGCTTCTTTTCTAGTCATGGGTTTTTTTGTGTGGGATTTAAAAAAATATTATGTTTACTGTTACATAATGGTTATGTACTTTTTCCAGGGATTAAATTTTGCAAGAATTTTATAATTGAGAGAAAGATTGTCTCAGCAAACAAGTTTTCTGTGACCTGGATATGTCAATGAATCCTTCTTTCTTCCTTAGAATCTCTGAAGGCTAGCTAAGGACAGTATCTCTTCATGAATACCAATAGTTTATTATGTATATAACTGGTTTTGTTCTTCCCTTTCAACTTTAACATTCAAAAACAACTTCATTTTGAACTGAGAGAATTAATTTGGGACCTTGTTTCTATATTTAATCAAAAATACTCTCTCTAATATTCTTCCTACAATTGTTTGGTATTCTCATCTAATTTGTGTGGCTTCATGGGCACATGAGCCTTGCAATTACACATAGGGCCCCATGCTGAGTAGGGCCTCCTCTTGGCTTAATATTCTACTGTCATCAGAGAAATGCAAATCAAAGCCGCATTGAGATACCATCTCATGCCAGTTGGAATGGCAATCATTAAAAAATCTGGAAACAACAGATGCTGGAGAGGATGTGGAGAAATAGGAACACTTCTACACTGTTGGTGGGAGTGTAAACTAGTTCAACCATTGTGGAAGACAGTGTGGCGATTCCTCAAGGACCTAGAAATAGAAATTCCATTTGACTCAGCAATCCCATTACTGGGTATATATCCAAAGGATTATAAATTGTTCTATTATAAAGACACATGCACACGTATGTTCACTGTGGCACTGTTCACAATAGCAAAGACCTGGAACCAACCCAAATGCCCATCAATGATGGACTGGATAAGGAAAATGTGGCACATATTCACCATGGAATACTATGCAGCCATAAAAAATGATGAGTTCCTGTCCTTTGTAGGGACATGGATGAATCTGGAAACCATCATTCTCAGCAAACTGACCCAAGAACAGAAAATCAAATACTGCATGTTCTCAATCACAGGCTGGTGATGAATAATGAGAACACATGGACACTGGGAGGGGAGCATCATACACCGGGGTCTGTTGCAGGGGGAACAGGGAAGGGACAATGGGGATAGGGAGGTTGGGGAGGGATAACATCAGGAGAAATGCCGGATATAGCTGACAGGGGGATGGAGGCAGCAAACCACATTGCCACCTATGAAACAATTCTGCATGATCTGCACATGTACCACAGAACCTAAAGTACAATAAAAAATGTATATATAAAAAAATACTCTACTGTCACCATCTCGAAATTCTTAATATTTTATCAAAGGCCCCACAAATTATTTGGTTTGTCTTGGTTCAATCCTTTACAATTCTATATTCATTAAAGAAACAACTTGATTATACAAGGGGACTTCTAAAAATTCGTTAAAAAATTGAATTAAATAAATAAATAATATAAATTTTATCAACATAAATTCTATCCAGGTCAAGACACTTTTGTAAGCAACGATACCAGCCATTTACTTCATCTCTAAAGAACTGAAGGTACTGGGGATTTAACCACATCAATGCAGTCTTTTCACATTATTAATTGAAGAAAAATAGGCACCCTTTTAAATTTTGTTTTAAGTTTATAATGTAAAAATAAGTCAGAAAGAGCAAAATTAGGGTGATGTGGTGGATGCCTAATTATTTCTTATGGAAATATATATTAAAAAATTCTACTGTAATTATTTCCTATGAAAATACTCTAATGTACACATTTTGTTCAGATGCAGAGGTTCTTGGAATCTATTTATTAGTTATGTATATATATTATATATGTATTTATATAGTTATATATACATAATGATCACAGCTTTCTACACAGAATTGGTGTTCCAATTCTTTGCTATATCAAATGTAGCTGTTTCAGTATACAATCATAACTTTTAAAGACAGATATAGCTGTTTGCCAAGTATGCAACTTTATGTAAGGAAACATTTGACAAGTGCCATTTATAATCAGTATGAAATAAATTTTAATACAGATTATTTAATAAAGAGTATTAATATAATGTCAAAATTACATGAAATAGCTCTACTGCCTAGAAATTCAAGGAACCTGTCTAAGCTTGTGCTTAGACAAGCAATTATTTAATTTGAAAAATGTTGCTAAGTGTATTTATTATTAATAGATCTTAAAAATACTTTAATATTAATTATCTGATTTGGTTAAAAAGCAACAATAATTTTGCTGAATCTTATATTAAAAATTTATTTAATTTTATAGATTTTTGAAACACTGATTTTCTCCTGTAAAGATTACATAGATCATTTAAACACCACATAAAACTGAAAATGGCATCTTTAATTTGAATTGTGAAGATATAACCCAAGGTAAGTTGTCATTGGACACACCATTCATTTTGGATTTTTAGGGACATTGTTAATATATTTCAATGCATGTGATAAAAATGTACCTTTCTAAGGATGACAAAAGGAAAACCCCAACAATTTCCTTATGGGAGAAGAAATGAGTTCTGTCTTTCTTATTTTTGTACACAATTAATTTTTTCACAAATGATTATGCCAGTTAGATACGTAAACCTTGCATCAAAGCTAATGAACAATAATATCTTTCATCGTATAGATTTTTATAAGTTAGAGCATTGTGCAACAGTATGGAGATTCAAATTTATTTTATACAGATTGTCATCTATATACCACTGAGAGAGAACGGCCAATTTGTTGTCCTTTATTATTATTTTTTAAGTGACAAGTTCTCATTAAGTTGCCCAGGCTGATCTTGAACTCCTACGCCCAAGGAATTTGCCCACCTCAACCTCCCCAGTAACTGGAATTACACGTGCATGCCACCACGCCTGGCTCAAATTTGTTAATGATAGAATCTTAGATGAAGTTAAAGGAAATCATTTGCTTGAATTTATATCACAAGAAATTAAAAACAGTAAAGTGAATGTTGTAGTTTGGGTTATAAACATTTAAACTTATTCAGGTTAAATAAATATTTAATAAATATATAATAGATTTTAAAAAATAACATGGAAGTGGGAAACTAACTTATTCTCATAACAAAAACTGAAAATAAGACAGAACTGAAAAGTGAATACTAAAACTGACATACACGTATGTAGCTCTTTTTAGTCATCGCATGTAAAAAAGGGCACATTCTGTAGTATATTTTTTCATATATTTTTCTTTTAAGTCAATGTTATGTTATCAAGGAAGAGCAATGTGCCCTTGAGGTATAAAATTTCATGAGATATGTGTGTGCTCAGAATTCTTCAGGTGGTGATTTAAGCAGTAGTCAGACAAGCGGTTTTTCACCCTTGTTTTCTATAATTAAATTATTAAGTGCAGTTGGAAACAAATTTATGTCACATTGCTTATAAGATAATTATCATGAAACATTAGAATTTGAAGTGTCTGCTCTGCTATTTTTAAATTTAATCCTTTCTTGTAATGGCAAAGCAAAATCAAAGAGTCCTTTTAAAAAAGGGCCATATTTTCTACAGAAGGAAACAGCACTTTAAAGTCATCTGGAATAAATCTACGACTTTAATATTTTCAATGTTAAGTGATCTAATACTTTCTAATACTTCAGAAAAAATACCAAAAAACAGTAAAGACACAAATCTCATTCCACAGTAATATTCATCAAGCTAAACAGCGAGCCAGTTTCAGAACAAAAGAAAGAAAAAGGGAAAGTGAGCCAAGACATCTCATCCACAGGGGACAATACAAATATTTTTTGTTTTCTTTTTGTTCTGTTACATTTTGTTTCTTACATTCAAGTTCTCCAAAAACAAAAATTTTATCATCGTTATCTACCTGCGTTTTTAAATATTATGCCTATTTGTGTCTCTCCACAACTCTCTGAAGAGACATGTATCATTGAACATGATCATTTTCAACACACTTTATAAAGGGGTGATACATTAGGAGATATTAAGCTACTATCTGTAGAATACTAGAAAGAGAGTTGGAAATAGATTTTTCCCTTTAATAGTACATAACAGTAATCCAAAATTCTGACTTTTTCAGTAGTTTATTCACTACAGCATAGTTTTTCTGTTCTTCATGTACCAAAGGACATTTCATCTGATAATTCAATATAATAACCTAGAACATTTAACTCACTCCAGTGTATCTTTTACACACACCATACAAATTTGTATTTTAGAACAACAACAAATTACTTCTAAAAAATAAAATAACTGAAAAGAATAAATTTACTTTTGTTTTCTGTTCAATCCTCTGGTTTGGGGCCCTTCGTAGAAGTCTCCCTTTTGTTTTGTTAAACACGCTATGTTAAGAAAATTAATGTTTTTTAAATAGGCTGATTCTCAATCTGTCCAATCAGATATTTGAAGAGTACACAGAGTGACTATAAATAGAGATATTCCACAAAAAACAAAGTGTCTTTTTCAGATGATGCTATTTGAGAGAATTAATGTAAGAGATTACCGAGTTCCTAAAAGTAAACACTACTTAATTTTAAAAAGGCATCATATTTGAGAAATAATTAATTCAGTTACTCCTTAAGGTAGAACTTCACAAAAGTCACACGTTTAAATATCCCAATTCAGGTAGGTTCATTTGTATTACTACACAATAACAAGATTAAAAGCCATCTATTATATTATTTGTAATTTTATGCTAGTCCTTCTAAAGCCAAAATTCCAAAAGAAGTACCTGGTAGACAATTAACCACTTTTCCTTTTAGATTTGTTAAATTTTGAATGCAACCCTTGACATTACTTTAATTAAGTGCTGGATTTAGATTAATGCCTCTTATTTATAATTAATTACTAGATCTAGAGGCAGATGAAATTACAACATTATTATTATTGGTGAACTGGATTAGGGATAGTAACTTGAGCCTGTCCACAGTCAGTCTTCCTACCTCTTTTCTCCATCACTGAATTCACCTACTTTGCTTGCAAGAGAATTGCTCGTCAATACAAGAATAATTTATGACAGGGAAAATAAGGAAGAGAGAGAGAGAACAAATGGATACATATTTAGTACGCTAAGAACTGGTAATGGTAGTTTCCCAATAATTAGTGAAAATTACTAGTTTATGATCAGAACTTAAAATCCAAAAGGAAGAGGAGAGAGTGATGCCTCTATTGAAAACAGTGTAAGATTACACACTTTGGAAAAGTCAAAAAAAAAAAAAAAAAAAACAGACTTTAAATCAAATGATCAAGAATCATTCCATTCAAATTTCATAAAAACGCCCAAACATGGAGTTCTACCTTGTGCATTTTGGAGACACCATGGAGAAAAGGTGGAATGTGCTACTATAAAATCTTGGTAAATTGTAAGTAAAGATTAGGGGACATTCAAACGTGAAGCATTGAGCTTAGATAAAACGTTTCTTCACATTTATAATGAATCTACAGACAGGTATCTTTCATTCTTACTAAATAAATTTCCACTCTGATCTGTTATCTTCAGATCCTGCATTATATTGTACTTTTTCCAACATTTTTTCCAATTTTATACATTATTATATACTTATAATTTCTTCATTCTCATTGCATAAAGTTCATTTAAAATGTGGAGCAGGGATTACAGAAGCAATGCTCAGACCGTTTTTTCTCCAATGCATACATCTTTAAATTTCAACAATCAATGCAATCCATAGATCTTATGGGAAAAAGAAGAAATATAAATTCAAAAATATAAATAATGTGGACATTAATCCCTCCCACCTCCTGTTTATATTACTACTGACTATTCAAATGAGTAGTTCTCATCCGAAGAATTTTTTATCTCCAGGGAACTGCGGGCAATATCTGGAGACATTTGCGGTTGTCGCAGTTGGTGGCGGTGCTGCCACTACTCTCTGTTACATAAAGGCCAGGGATGTGCCAACAGCAATGCAGTATTCAGCCCGGAATGACAATGGAATCAAGATAGAGAAACCTTCACTTAGATGGCACTGCACATCAAAAATTCATGTACTAGAATAAGTATGATTTATTAAGTAGTTGATGAAAGTCACCTATTGTTTAATAGAGTGTTTCAGGGTCATCAAAATAAAGCAAAATGTTTGCTAAATGGACAAAATAGAATCTTGTTTTACAAATGGCATTATCACACAAAAATTCTTTCAATCCATGGTTCTAGTAAATGATAATAATGCAAAAAAATGGAAATGCCTGTATTTGTCACTCTACCTTAAAATGGCATTTGTTCAGCAATCAGGATTACAATAGACAATGGTAAATGGTTCTTTAAAAGCAGCTATAAACATAGCTTGGCTGTCAGTCGGATGTTAATGGTTATGCTTGTACAATCCATACATCGAGAATGTTTAAATTTTGTTGACGCAAAAGATCTTGCAAGATTGAAAAATGCGTGAAGAAATTCACTTGATTTTGTAAAGGTAAGGTGATTCCAGATGTAGGCAAGTGGAAACAATGTTTGCTTCTATGACTCTGGATACTTTTTACTCAAAATTTGCTTTCAATATTGGATTGAGCATATTTTGTAAACTTTAATTATTTCATCAAATGTTAAAAATGCATTATTGTTGAAAAAATCCTCTATCACTAGCTGAACTTGGAATTGTAAGTTTATATTATGCTCACTCTGTGCTACGTCCTATTTGATGTTGTGAGTTTTCAGCAAGCTCACCAGTACATTTGTCTAATATACTTCTGGGAGGAAACAATTTTAGCAATGGCATTTCAAAGCAGTATGGACAGCAAGGAAGAAAAGCAAGTTATGTAAATATATGTATAGTTATTTTATAACCTAGAATAAGTTTAAAATTTAAGTATATTTGAAATTTCAATAATCCAGTTGCCTTGCATTTGAGGAAGAAGTTATTTTAAAGTAGTTTTGCTGGCTGGTGTGTAGCTATCCTGTTTCCAAGCCATTTGAAATAAATCCATTGAGTGCAAGCAAAAATCATCACCGTTTTCAAACATCTATTAAACGACAAACTCATTGTTCAGAAAAATATGTTAAAATAGTCTAGCTCCCATTTTTGTTGATGTAAGACCCACTCACAAACAGAATGTTATTTAACAAAATGGTGCTTAAATTATTTTCATTGGTATTTCCTCTGCTGCATTAAGTGCTAAATTTAATGTAGTCTGGTTATCATCTGTAAAAGCCACACAATGAAGGAAGTGCCGTATTCTGAAAGGTGCATCAACAGTTCAGCTGCAGCTGAAGGCCTTTGAGTTCTGAGGATGCTGTACCAAATTTCACTGCCTACACTAACAGACAGTAATTCTATAAGAGCACACCCTGCTTTGAATTATCCCAAGATGATTCTTGAATAATTTTGTTTGTTTAGCCAAAAAAATGAGAAAAAAATAACTAGAGAGAATAGTTAGAATAGGAAAAATTGCAAATACCCATGATTCCCTCAAGATTCATATATATCATGTATCTTACTATAATAGCTAAATTTGCTTAGATTTGGTGTTTTCTAAGTAACACTTACTTACACAAAGTTGCATTTTTCAGAATAATTTTAGTATTTTTTAGTATAATTCTGGAGTACTAGAGAAATTTTAGTGACACCCATGCCAACTGCTTGCTAATATGTAACATTTTTGCTAAACAAAGGTCAATCAATTACCATTGAGTAAAATTCACAATGCCCATTAATTTTTTATCCTGAGATAAGTTGCTTAACAGTTTAAGAAGTTTTTTGGCTGAGATTATGAGGTTTCCTATATATAAAATAATGGCATCTGCAAACAGAGACAACTTGACTTCCTGTCTTTTTATTGAATATCCTTTATTTCTTTCTGTTGCCTGATTGCCCTGGCCAGAACTTTCAATACTATGTTGAATAGGAGTAGGGAGAGAGGGCATCCTGGTCTTGTGCCAGTTTTCAAAAGGAATGCTTCCAGCTTTTGTCCATTGAATATAATATTGGCTGTAGGTTTGTCATAAATACCTTTTATTATTTTGATATGTTTTCCATCGATACCTAGTTTGTTGAGAGTTTTTAACATGAAGGGATGTAGAGTTTCATCAAAGGTCTTTTCTGCATCTATTGAGATAACTATGTGGTTTTTGCCTTTGGTTCTATTTATGTAATTGATTACATTTATTGATTTGAGTATGTTGAATCAACCTTGCATCCCAGGGATGAAGCCAACTTGATCATGATGAATAAGTTTTTTGATGTGCTGCTGGATTCAGTTTGCTAGTATTTTATTGAGGATTTCCACATCAATGTTCATCAGGTACATTGGCCTGAAGTTTCCTTTTTTGTTGTGTGTCTTCCTGGTTTTGGTACCAGGATGATGCCAGCTTCATCAAATGAGTTAGGGAGGAGTCCCTCCTTTTTGATTGTTTAGAATAGTTTCAGAAGGAATGGTAGCAGCTCCTCTTTGTATTTCTGGTAGAATTCAGCCGTGAATCCGTCTGGTCCTGAGCATTTTTTGGTTGGTAGGCTATTAATTACTTCCTCAATTTCAGAGCTTATTCAGGGATTTGACTTCTTCCTGAATAGAAGACATATGGGTAGGGGGTAAGCATCCAGAAATTTATCCATTTCTTCTAGATTTTCTAGTTTATTTGCAAAGAGGTATTTATAGTATTATCTGATGGTAGTTTGCATTACTGGGTGTCAGTGGTGATATCCCCTTTATCATTTTTTATTGTGTCTACTTGACTTTTCTCTTTATTCTTCTTTTTTAGTCTAGTTAGCAGTCTATCTATTTTGTTAATTTTTTCAAAAAAAAGCTCCTTCATTCATGGATTTTTTGGAGGGTTTTTGTGTCTCAGTCTCCTTCAATTCTCTTATCTTGGTTATTTCATGCCTTCTGCCAGCTTTTGCCTCTCTAGTTCTTTTAATTGTGATGTTAGGGTATCAATTTGAAATCTTTCTAGCTTTCTGAGGTGGGCATTTAGTGCTAGAAATTTCCTTGTAAACACTGCTTAGGTGTGTCCCAGAAATTCTAGTACATTGTCAATTTGTTTTCACTGGTTGCAAAGAACTTCTTGATTTCTACCTTCATTTCATTATTTACCTAGGAGTCACTCAGGAGCAGGTTGTTAAATTTCCATGAAATTGTGTGGTTTTGAGTGAATTTCTTCACCCGGGGTTCTAATTTGATTGCACTGTGGTCTAAGCGACTGTATTGATTTCTGTTATTTTACATTTGCTGAGGAGTGCTTTACTTCCAATTATGTGGTCAATTTTAGAATAAGTGCCATGTGGCACTCAGAAGAATGTATATTTTATTGATTTGAGATAAGGAGTTCTGCAGATGTCTATTAGATCCACTTGATCCAGAGCTGAGTTCAAGTCCTGAATATCCTTGTTAATTTTCTGTCTCATTAATCTGTCTAATACTTAAAGTGGGTTGTTCAAGTCGCTCACTACTATTGTTTGGGAGTCTAAGTGTCTTTGTAGGTCTCTAAGAACTTGTTTTATGACTCTGGGTGCTCCTGTATTGGGTGCATATATATTTAGAATAGTTAGCTCTTCTTGTTGAATTGTTCCCTTTACCATTATACGATGTCCTTCTTTGCTTTTTTTTTTATCTTTGTTGGTTTAAAGTCTGTTTGTCAGAGACTAGGATTGCAAGCCCTGCTTTTTTTCTGTTTTCCATTTGTTTGGTAAATTTTCCTCCATCTCTTTATTTTGAGCCTGTGTGTGTCTCTGCACATAAGATGGATCTCCTGAATACAACCCACTGATGGGTCTTGACTCATCCAATTTGCCTGTCTGTGTCTTTTAATTGGGGCATTTAGCCCATTTATGTTTAAAATTAGTATTGATATGTGTGAATTTGATCCTGTCATCATGATGCTATTTAGATATTTTGCACGCCAGTTGATGCAGTTTCTTCATAGTGCCATTGGTTTTTATATTTTGGTGTGTGTTTGCAGTGGCTGGTACCGGTTCTTCTTTTCCAAATTTAGCACTTCTTTCAGGAGCTCTTGCAGGGCCTGTTGGTAACAAAATCCCTCAGCATTTGCTTGTCTATAAAGGATTTTATTTCTCCTTTGTTTATGCAGCTTAGTTTGGCTGGATATGAAATTCTGGATTGAAAATTCTTTTCTTTAAGAATGCTGAATATTGACCCCCACCCAATCTCTTCTGGTTTGCAGAGTTTCTGCTGAGACGTCTGCTGTTAGTCTGATGGGCTTCCCTTTGTAGGTGACCTGGCTTTTCTTTCTGGCTGCCCTTAACAATTTTCCCTTCATTTTGACCTTAGAGAATCTGCTAATTATGTGTCTTGGGGTTGCTCTTCTCATGGAGTATCTTAAGGTGTCCTCTGTACTTCCTGAATTCGCATGTTGGCCTGTCTTGCTAGGCTGGGGAAGTTCTCCTGGACAACATCCCGAAGTGTGTTTTCCGGCTTGTTTCCACTCTCCTCATCTCCTTCTGGTACTGTAATCAATCATAGGTTTGGCCTTTTTTGAAGTCCCATATTTCTTGGATGCTTTGTTCATTCCTTTCATTCTTTTTTCTTTATTCTTGCCTGCATGCCTTATTTAGTAAGGTGGTCTTCAAACTCTGATATCCTCTTTTCTCCTTAGTCAATTCAGCTGTTGATACTTGTCTATGCTTTATTAAGATTTCATGCTACGTTTTTCAGCTCCATCAGGTCATTTCTATTTCTCCCTAAACTGTTTATTTGAGTTAGCAATTACTCTAAACTTTCATCAAGGTTCTTAGCTCCCTTGCTTTGGGTTAGAACATGCTTCTCTAGTTCAATGTAGCTTTTTATTACCCGTCTTCTGAAGCTTACTTCTGTCAATTCGCCCATCTGATCATCCATCCACTTCTGCACCCTTGATGGAAAAATGCTGTAATCATTTGGAGGAGAAGATGCACTCTGGCTTTTTGGGTTTTCAGCATTTTTTCATTCATTCTTTTTCATCTTCATGAGTTTGTCTGGTTTTGGTCTTTGAGGCTGCTGACTCTTGGATGGGGTTTTGGTACGGGAATTTGTTGTTGTTGATGTTGTTGTCGCTTTCTGCTTATTTGTTTTTCTTGCAAGAGTCAGGTCTCTCTTTGGTAGGGCTGCTGCAGTTTGCTGGGGGTTCACTTCAGGCCCTATTGATCTGATTGGCTCCTGTACCTGGAGATGTTACTCAAGGAGGCTGGAGAGCAACAAAGATGGGTGCCTGCTCCTTCTTCTGGGACCTCTGACCTCCAGAGGCACCAACCTAATGCTGGTAGGATAGCTCCTGTATAGGGTGTCTGACAAGCCCCATTGGAGGGTCTCACCCAGTTGGGTGACATGGGGAGCAGCAATCATTTAACCAAGCACTTTGTCCCCTGGTGGAGAAAGTGTGCTTCACTAGGGGGAAACCCACTTGTCTGGGCTGCCCGGATTCCTCAGAACTACCAGAAGAAGAGGCTACGTATGCTGGTCCGCAAAGACTGCAGCCATCACTCCCCTTAAGGGCTCAGGCCCAGGGAGATCCAAATTCTGTTCCTGAGCCTCTGGCTGGAGTTGTTGGAGTTCCTTCAGGGGAACTCCACCCAGTGAGGAAGGATGGTTCAGGGTCAGACCTGAAGAGGCACTCTGGCTGCTGTCTGCCCCAGCAAGTGTGCTGGGCTGCTAGGACAAGTCTTGGGACCAAGCCATCCAGCCTCCCTAGCTTGTTAGGCAGTCACAATTCCCAGGCCTGGCTGCTGCCCCTCCCCAAGGAGCTCAAAGGGCTTAGACTGCAGACAGCTGCTGCCAGTGCTGTCCGCACCTCTCCCCAGGTAGGTTTAAGCAGATTCCAGCTAAGAGGCTGTAAGAATCTGTGCTTTCTGGGGTTGGGATGCTGAGTCCCAGTGTCACAGGTTCCATCTGTGGGTTGCACAGTTCCATGGAAATAGCAGCTTCCCCGAATGGGTAGCATGCTCACTCACCACCTCCCTTGGCTTGGGGGCTGGAGGTTCTTTTGCCCAGTGTGGCTCTCAGGTGTGCTGCCGCACCACACTGCTCTTCCTTCTCTCTGTGTGTCACTCCAGCCTTCTAACCAATTTTGATGAGAGAACCTGGATACCTTGATTATTGGTGGAGGATTCATCTGCTTATTACGGTTTTTTGTTTGTTTGTTTTTCAACAGGAGACTCCAAATGCAGCTGCTTCTAGTTGGTCATCTTGGCCCCACCCCATTTGCAAATTTCTGCTCAAAGAGTTGGTATCACAAGTAAAGAATGAATGGTATGTTAAGGAAGGATCGAATCCATCTGGTCATTCATAAACATGTTGAGTTCAAAGTGAATGAGATATGTTTACATATTGGTGATAACATATATATGTGTATAATATATATGCCATTTTATTTCATACTTAAAATTATTATACAGTAAAATGTGGGGTTTTCTTGTTTTATGTTCAGTTCTATAGATTATTACGACCACCACTATCATGATATATAGAACAATCCCATCCCATCAATAGATAGCCCTGTAATTTCTTTTATAGTCACTTTTTCTAGCCCCTGAAAAACACTGAGCTGTTCTTCTTTTAGTTTTTCTTTCAACTACTGACAAGAAACTCCGTTTGCTTCTTTGAGCATTATCTCTCAATATGTATGCCAACTCTCCTTTAAGGCAGCTATGTTTCAATGGAGATTGGACTATTTCTTCTCCTATACTACAAAGGTTTTAACATAGTAGCTCAGCTACAATCATGTAAGTGATAACTGTCACTTATTCCTCGGTAAATAGATTTTCCCTACAACTCATTTCTAAGAAATTAGCTTTACTTTTCTTTTGATTACAAGTACACTATCTGTTAATGTCAAATGCTATTTTAAAATTGTAATTATTAACAAAGAAAAGTTATAGATTTAAAGAAAATGATGTAACAAGCAAAAAACACATGGTGTTATCTGTCTGAGAAAACCCTTCTGAAAAGTATCAGATTTCATTTGAGACACGAAGAATAAGTAGTTACTACTAAGCAATTACTGGGATGAGAACATTAAATGCAGAGGATTGCCTGAAGACAAGTAGGTGAAAAAAAAATTTGAGTTAATAAAAGTGATAATGGTGAGGAAATTAAAAATGGTGAATTTGTAAAGGTGAGGCTGATGTTTAAAAGAACAGACTATACAGAGTCTGGTAGGCCACAATAATGATGTTGAATTTCATGGCAAAAGCAATGACTATTCTTTGAATAATTTTATGCAGAGCAATTAGATGGTAATATTGGCATTTTAATAATGGTGATGCATCTATTAGTAGAAATGCTAAAAGTGGAATTAACCTGTTCCTTATATGATAGTCACATCAGGACCTGTGGACTTTTGTATGTCAAAAAATGAGAATAAACAATAATAAAAGGCACATTAATATTTTGAAAAATCACCATAACTGAATTGTGAGAAAATTGACAGAAACAAGAAGGAATGTGTACAGATTGACCTGTTGAAGGAATATTCAGGGCTAAATACAATGTTTCCTCTAAGACGGTAGCAGTAGAGTCAGAGAAAAGCTTGTGTCCATGAAAGAACTGGTGGGACTTGAGCTATTTTCCTGCAAAGCAAACTCCTATGGGAGATGTCAAAAATGTTTCCAAGATTCTGGAATACCACAGCTGAATGGATTGTTTTCCTTTTGCTTGTAAACATGCATGAAATTAAGATGAAGTTTGGAGAAAATTACTGGATGTATTGAGTTTAAAGTGTCTATGACATATCCAAGTGGAAATAAAAATATAGATCTGAAATAAACAGGAGTGATCTGAGCTTGAGGTGTTTATTAGACAGACAACTGTGCATTGCACAGAGAGAATGCATGAACTGTGTTCCCTGTATCTCACTTGCTACCTTTCAGTAAATATTTAAATTTTAATTATGAGGTGTTTTATTTTGTTTTGTATTGTTTTTGTGTTTGGCTGGCTAAAGAGATTGGATCAATTGCTTGCAGAATGCTATTAGAAATGACAGAAAACTTACAGTGTGAAGGAAAAGGATGGCAGAGCAAGGAGTTAGATCCCAACATTGATATTCAGTTGCTCTCAGAGAGGATTACTATTACAGAATACATGAGAAGAGCTTACTCTGAACAAAGTGAAAACTTTATGAAAAAGATTATAGAGTTTAATGCATATATTGAATTGGGCTTTTAGCAACCAATATTATAATATAAGCCTTAGATATAAGTAAATATTTTCACTAACAACATGAATTGAACCATCATGGAAATTTGGCACTTTGCAAAGTGTTTTATCCAAGGCTATATTTACTGCGAAGAGCTGAAATGCTATTGAAAGACCTGTAATATATGTGTGGCATCAACCTCCAAAACAAGCTAAAAGTTGCAAAAACTTTCACATTTAAGTTTTTATGATCTATCATTATATAAATTATGTAACTAAGTGAAGAAAGTTTAATAATATCCTCTTGTAAACATGAGAAGAGACATAACTAATAAAATAGAAATCTTCTAATGAAGATAATGTTTAACTTTCTTTGTAAATTTAGTTATGAGTCACAGCTGGTCATAATATGGTGCTTGCTGTTAGATGTCTTCATCACAAAACTATCTGGTTCCGAAATGTTAGGATTTAATGGAAGTAAAAGAACATGGAGAATAGTTTTAGTACTGAAAGAGCAAAATTACAACTGAACTGAAATAATCCCAAAAGATTTTTAAGGGCCAAATTGTTTGTTTGTTTGTTTGTTTGTTTGTTTTGGTGACAGCAGTTAATATTTTATGACATTTGAAAAGGGATGATTTTTATATAGAATATATAGTACTATGTTTTGTGGAAAGGCATAGAATTTAAAACATAAAACTGTGTTATACCCTAGAGAGTTCCATGTATAATATATTAGAGATAAACCCAAGATTCCTCAATTTATTCAGTTTCTGCACTGTTGCAATGCTGGCTCTGATTTTAGTTGACAAATTTACTTGATGATTGATGTCTGACGGAGACAGAGCTTTTGTCTGATTGTTTCTACAGAGAAATGGAGTAAAAATATTTGGTCAGTCTAGTCCAAAATTATTACATTATATTTATATGATATTGTATTATATTTTTAAGCAGCAAAAGAAAGTACTCATAATTTCTTTTGTTTCATGTAACTCCACACAAAATTATTAAAATACATATCTGAATAAGTGGAGTCACAGTTGGTTATGAGAATCATTTTTGCAATATAAGTGTCTTAGTCACAAAACTATCTGGTTCAGAATTGGTAAGATTTAATAGAGATATAAGGACATTAAGAAAAGTTCTAGTACTGAGATCGCATAATTACGATGGACCTGCAATAATCAACAAAGGAGTCAAAGCTAGTCATCATGATCATCATGTGTTTTAATAATTTGCAAAGAGTTTTGTCAAAGTTTTGACAAAAATTCATATAGAAAACAAATATTTCAGATAACATATTTTTATTAAGTATTTTGTATTTTACAAGGAGATTTGTGTGATGATCATACACAGGAAGTTTGTTTATTTGGTGAAGTCCAGTCATAACAAGCAATTCTCATAGGTATTCCAGAGAACTCAAAGAAGCACTTTTCCTAAATCATCAAGCTTCAGCATCTATTTATCCCTATATATGATAGTCATCATTATCACAGTTCTTACCTCTTGAAATGATCATAGACACAAATTCAAAGATTTGTATTTGTTAGTACTTGCAATTTCCACTGTTCAGTTTTTCAACTATATCCTTTTTTTCTGTTTTGATTTGTCAAAAAACCAACTTGTATTCAGTCTGTCATTTACTGAAAACCATCAGTTTTTATTCCATAATCCCTATTGCAGTAGTTCATATGCTCTTCTAGAATGTTCTTCCTTTATTTCTCCTCTCTGCACACCATTTTCTACCTAATATAAAACAAGTCTTAAATATTTTTCAATTTACAAAACTTGCTTACCCTGCACTCAGCATAGTTGTGATCGTGTGCATATCATTCTAAACTGCGGTTATTGGTTTATCAATTGCTCTACCATCAGACTTTGGGCTCTTTGAGACCACAAACTATTTGTACTTTCTAGAAAAGAGTGTTTGGCACACAGAAACTACAGAGTGATCCATGAAAATAGAAAAAGAAATGAATATATAAATTATTAAAATAGCAAATTCCTATTATTGGCACACATTAGGCAAAAAGTTAAGGAAGTACAATATTTAGTTTAACATACATGGATGCAGTGAAAATAATTAACAAAATGTTTTTGTAAATAACAAAGTGCTTGAAAATGTTATTTTTCTAATTCTCAATTTTATTTTGCTTATCTATGTATACGTATTTAAAGCTGCATATTAATTGGGGGAATTATGAAACTCTTTGAAATTCTGAAGCACCACCATCTCCCCCAGCCAATAGTCAAGTGGAAAATTTTCATCAAATTTTAACAGTTCAGAGGTCCTCTAAAATTGAACCAAACTTCTGCGGACGAACTTTTTAAACCACTGGTCAAAGAATTAATTACCAACATATAAATTTTAATTTAAGAACATAAGCAAACAATGCTAAATTAATTACCTTGATTATATCTCACCAAAGCTTAATAATTGAACACTATTTTATAATTAAATGTCCACTATAAATATTAAAGTTCTACTTTATATGCAACTCCTGATGGAAAAGTAACAGCATAACCATTTGATACTTATTTTCAAGATCTACAATATTTAATGCAAATCCCAAAATAAAAACACAATTGCTTCCTTTATTTTAACTATTATTTAAGGAACTGAGGAATACAGAAGACATTTAAATTTTGCTCCAATACAGAAGAAATAAATCTTTTCGATAATAACTAGGTAACAACCAACAATTTTAAAATATTAAAGCTGTACTCACTATTGTCCATTTCTGTTGTGCTGACTTCAACTTTGAAAGTTCCATGTTACCAGATAAATGCTCAAATTAATCCTAGTAGAAGTAATTCACCTGGCCTAACATAGTTATTGCAAGAAGTGTTCAGCTCCCTAAATCTCAAAAGAGATAATTGCCACTTTTCTCTGTACTTAGGAACACAGCCATTAGGTGAGCAAAATGATTAAACAGGAAATTAGAGCAGAAAATAATAAATGCTAAGGGAAAGCGTGCAGAAAAGAGTGGTTGTGTGTTATCAGAAGAAAATGGTAAATAGGCCAGTTGCGGTGGCTCATGCCTATAATCCCAGCAGTTTGAAAGGCAGAGGTATGGAGATCATGAGGTCAGGAGATCGAGACTATCCTGGCCAACATGGTGAAACCCCATCTCTACTAAAAATACAAAAATTAGCTGGGCATGGTGGCACGCACCTGTAATCCCAGCTACTCAGGAGGCTAAGGCAGGAGAATCACTTGAACCAGGGAGTTGGAGGCTACAATGAGCCAAGATCACACCACTGCACTCCAGCCTCGGCAATGGAATGAGACTCTGTCTCAACAAAAAAACAGAAGAAAACGGAAAATAACATGCAGTAGAAATTTTTTTCTTAGAAAGTAGTGATACCTAATCCTATGAGAGCTAAAATTTTAATATATGCATTAGACATTTTTGTTAACAATCTACTTTTTCGACTAAGTTACTAAGGAAAAGTAATCTCTAAATAGTTGGGCTCTATTTGAAATTTTCTACTTCTGTTTCATGATAGATAGTTTAATAGTCGTATGGATGTTTAATCTTGACAACTATTTTAAATGAAGCAAGAGCATCATTTTATGGAAACCAACCATTTTCATTAAGATCATGTTAACAAACATGCACACACACACATGTACGCACACACACATAATGAAAAAAAGAAAGAAAACAGTGATAAACTCTCAGACAAATTTACATAGCTATAGTTAGAAAAAAATATTATTATTCATTTAATATATATTTTATTTCAAAGACTATTTTGACAGATGCATAATAAAGAATACAAAGTACTATGTCATTTAATAAGCATTATGCATTCTAATCAGCAAATGTATTATTTTAACATATGCTAATACTTTCAGATACATATGCATTTCTATCTTGTTTAAAGATTATTGGGCATTTTATTATACTCCCCTCTTCTGGTAGCTGGCCAGTTTCTATATGTCTAGACAGAATCAGTTGTTAGTTTGGAAAACAAACAAATGCCTGTCTTGTGTGATATATTTTCCACACATTGCAGTTTCTCCACCATGATTTTTATTCAACCATTCAATACATTTATGTTTGTAAAAGTAGGTCCATTGACTAAAATAAATAACAAATAAATAAATGAAAAATTAAAAGAAACACTAATAGCCTTAAAGCGTAAATTATTGTCCCCTCCATATGAATATACTTTTTAAATGGCTAAGATTTCTTAAGTGTCTTTGTGCTTTACTGCACTTTGCATATTATTTAATTCTTCAAAGCACCTATAATGTATGCAGTTATTATTTCAATTTTATTAATTTTTAAATTTAAATTATTTGATTAAATTATAAATTTATTAAGTTTTGACACAGATAATTTAAATTTCCTCTGCTTCCTGTGATGATAAATGATAGAGCTATTCCTCTATATTAGTCTTCCCCACTCCTAACCTTGGGCTCAAGTATTAGAGATCTGTATAACTGCTACCACACCCAGGCAGCTTAACATCCTAACTGGTTGAAGGATAATGTCCCTGGCAATAGCCAAGATACAGAAACAATCTAAATGTTCTTCTTGGGACAAGTGGCTAAAGAAACTAGGGTATATATCAGTCAGTTCTAAAAAAGAATGAGATCTTGCCATTTGCTCAACCTTGATGAGCCTGGAGGACATTGTACTAAATAAAATAAGCCAGGCACAGAAATAAAAACATTGCATGACTTCATTTATATATCAATTCTATAATTAAAAAATCAAGTATACAGAGATAGAGCACAAAACAGGGATTTCAGGAGTGGAGGGATGGGGAAATGGGGACATATAAGTCCAAGGTGACAAAGTAGGACATCCGTAGGATGAACAGGTCTAGAGATCTAGTGCACAACAGGAGGACTACAGGTAATCACATTGTACTGTACATGGAATTCACACTAACTGAGTAGATTTTACCTGCTTTTGCCACAAAAACAAACAAAATGGGTTACTATGTGAGATGATGGATATGTTAATTTGCTTCATTATGGTAACCTTTCTACTATCAGTATCTCATAACATTATGTTATATACCTTAAACATACAAAATTAAAATTTATTTACAAGAAGAGTTAACTATCCTAAATATATATGCATCCAACACAGGAGCACCCAGATACATAAAGCAAGCTCGTAACATCCTAAAAGGAGATTTAGACTCCCATACAATAATAGTGGGACACCCTATCATCAAAATTGAAAGAGCTAAAGGAGCAAGATCAAAAAAACTCAAGAGTTAGCAGAAGACGAAAAATAACTAAGATAAGAGCAGAACTCAAGGAGATAGAGACACAAAAAACCCTTCAAAAAATCAATAAATCCAGGAACTGGTTTTTTGCAAAGATCAACAAAATAGACAGACTGCTATCCAGACTAATAAAAAAGAAAAGAGAGAGGAATCAAATAGATACAATAAAAAATAATAAAGGGCATATCACCACCGATTACACAGAAATACAAACCACCGTCAGAGATTACTACAAACTCTATGCACACAAAACAGTAAATCTGGAAGAAATAGATAAATTCCTGGAAACTTGCACTCTCCCAAGACAAAACCAGAAGTTGAAACCCTGAATAGACTAATAACAAGGGCTGAAGTTGAGGCAGCAATCAATAGCCTACCAACCAAAAAAAAGTCCAGGTCCAGACGGGTTTATAGCCTAATTCGACCATACCTACAAAGAGGAGCTGGTTCCATCCCTTCTGAAACTATTCAAACAATATAAAAAGAGGGAATTCTCCCTAACTCATTTTATGAGACTAACATCATCCTGATACCAAAACCTGGCAAAGACTCAACTAAAAAAGAAAACTTCAGGCCAATATCCATGATGAACATCAACGCAAAAATCTTCAGTAAAATACTGGCAAACCGACTGCAACAGCACATCAAAAAGCTTATCCATCACGATCAAGTAGGTTTCATCCTGGGGATGCAAGGCTGGTTCAACATACGCAAGTCCATAAATGTAATCCATCACATAAACAGAACCAAAGACTAAAACCACATAATTACCTCAATAGATACAGAGAAAGCCTCCGATAAAATTCAACAGACCTTTATGCTAAAAACTCTCAATAAAGTAGTTATTGATGGAACATATCTCAAAATATAAAAGCTATTTATGACAAACCCACAGTCAATAGCATAGTAAATGGGCAAAAACTGGAAGCATTCCCTCTGAAATCTGGCACTAGACAAGGATGCCCTCTCTCACCACTCCTATTCAATATGGTATTAGAAGTTCTAGCCAGAGCAATCAGGCAAGAAAAAGAAATAAAGGGTATTCAATTAGGAAAGGAGGAAGTCAAATAGTCTCCATTTGGCAGACAACATGATTGTATATTTAGAAGACCCCATCGTCTCAGCCCAAAAATCACCTGAAACTGATAAGAAACTTCAGCAAAATCTCAGGATACAAAATCAATGTGCGGAAATCACAAGCATTCCTATATACCAATAACAGATAAACAGAAAGCCAAATCGAGAACAAACTGCCATTCACAATTGCTACAAGGAGAATAAAATGCCTAGGAATACAACTAACAAAGGATGTAAAGAACCGCTTCAAGGAGAACTACAAACCACTGCTCAAGGAAATAAGAGAGGACACAAACAGATGGAAAAACATTTCAAGCTCATGATAAGGAAGAATCAATATTGTGAAAATGGCTACACTGCCCAAAGTAATTTATAGATTCAATGCTATCCCCATCAAGCTACCAATGTCCTTCTTCACAGAACTGGAAAAAATAACTTTAAACTTCATATGGAACCAAAAGAGAGCTCACATAGCCAAGACAATCCTAAGCAAAAAGAGCAAAGCTGGAGGCATCACGCTGCCTGACATCAAACTATACGACAAGGCTACAGTAAACAAAACAGCATGATACTGGTACCAAAACAGAAACATAGACCAATGGAACAGAACAGAGGCCTCAGAAGCAACACCACACATCTAAACCATCCAATCTTTGACAAGACTGACAATAACAAGCAATGGGGAAAGGACTCCCTGTTTAATAAATGGTATTGGGAAAACTGGCTAGTAACCTGCAGAAAGCTGAAACTGGACCCCTTCCTGACACCTTACACTAAAATTAACTCCAGATGTATTAAAGACTTAAACATAAGACCTAACACCATAAAAACCCTAGAAGAAAACCCAGGCAAAACCATCCAGGACATAGGCACAGGCCAGGACTTCATGACTAAAACACCAAAAGCAATGGCAACAAAAGTCAACATAGACAAGTGGGATCGAATTAAACTTCAGAGCTTCTGCAGAGCAAAAAAAAAAAAAAAAAAAAAACGAATCATTAGAGCAAACCGGTAACCAACAGAATGGGAAAAAATATTTGCAATCTACCCTTCTGACAAAGGGCTAATATCCAGAATCTACAAAGAACTAAAACAGATATACAAGAAAAAAACAAACAAACCCACTCAAAAGTGGCTAAAGGATATGAACAGACACTTCTCAGAAGAAGACAAATTTAAGGCCAACAAACAGGAAAAAATGTTCATCATCACGGGTCATTAGAGAGATGCAAATCAAAACCATATTGAGGTATCATCTCACGCCAGTTAGAATGGTGATCATCAAAAAATCTGGAGACAACAGATGTTGGAGAGGATGTGGAGAAATAGGAACACTCTTACACTGTTGGTGGGAGTGTAAATTAGTTCAACCATTATGGAAGACAGTGTGGCGATTCCTCAAGGATCTAGAAATAGAAATTCCACTTGACCCAGCAATTCCATTACTGGGTATATATCCAAAGGATTATAAATCACTCTATTATAAAGACACATGCACATCTATGTTCATTGTAGCACTGTGTACAATAACAAAGACCTGGAACTAACCCAAATGCCCATCAATGATAGACTGGACAAAGAAAATGTGGCACATATACACCATGGAATACTATGCAGCCATAAAAAAATGAGTTCGTGTCCTTTGTAGGGATTTGGATGAATCTGGAAATGATCATTGTCAGCAAACTGACACAAGAACAGAAAACCAAACACCACATGTTCTGACTCATAGGCAGGTGTTGAACAATGAGAACATGTGGACTCACAGAGAGAAGCAGCACACACCGTTTCGGTTGGTGGGGGTAGGGGAAGGACAGCGGTGGGTGGGGAGGGATAATATGGGGAGAAGTGCTGGACATAGATGAAGGGGGAATGGAGGCAGCAAACCACCTGGTTATATATGCACATATGTAACAAACCCACATGATCTGCACATGTACCCCAGAACCTAAAGTACAATTTAACAAAAAATTTCTGGAAAGAAAATAATAATGGCTGGCCTTCAAAATCACTTCTTATCTCAAGGATAACTGTAGAAAGTTTGACTTTTGAGCAGTACACCGTGTAATATTGTCTGATAGGATTTTACTAACTAGCAGATGAAGGAGTTAGCATGGGTTCCTGTTGCTACATACTAAATCCCACTCTAGGCATGATGTTAGCAGGTTCTACCATGTTGCCTGGATTGTTTAATGTTGCCTGGATGTTTAAAGTCTATAGGTTATGGATGGCAGTGGAAGCAGACCAACCTGGTGCAGGTCTTAAGGTGGCACAGGCAGAAAATTTGAAAAGAATTGTGTAAATTTCTAAAAGTGAGTCTGCTTTTTAGTTTACCATGAGATACCAATTCTAAAGCAGTTCACTGATAAAATGGTAATACTTGCTGGGCTTGCCCACTCTCCCTTCAGCATGCTGCTAGGAGTCAGTCCATGTAGATAAGCTTGGGTGGCATGTCAAGCAAAATATGCCAACTGACGGGCCCCAAACTCAGCACCAGGCTGGTTCTCAGTGAACACTCATCCTCCCATAGCCAGAACATATCTCAATGTGTAAAGGGGGTCACACTTTTGCATCTGAAACTGGAAGCTGTATCTTAATTATCAAAGGCCTCTGAGAGTTTTACACTCGTAAAAACCCTCCCTGCTGCAGCCTCGCATCCTCTGCTAATACTAATATGTGTTGTGCTTGGTAAGAATTTGGAGCCCTGTACATCTGTGATGACAATTTGATCCTATTTGATCCCAAGATGCCACAATAAGCATGAACTTATCTAATTAAAGTCCTTTTTAAACATTAGTCTATTATTCATTTTCAAAAAGTATTAAATATTGCAAAGAAGAAAAGAGTGATGAGTTTATTAGATACAGGAGCTTTTGAGGTGTCAAAAAAAGGTGAGAAAGTAAGAAAACAAGGCAAGGAAAATATATTTCTATAGCACATCAAAACCACATGATGGAAGGCTTTAGGAACAATGTCAATTGGTACAAAACAGAAGAACAAAGTGTTTCACACAGTGTTGTACAAGGAACATGATGCCTAGAATAATAAAAAATAATTAATTACAATAATTTAGATCCAAGGTGATGAGATGAGTGGCTATAAGAAAGAAGAAGAGATAAATAAAGGCAGGTGATAAAGTTTAAAGGAATAATCAATATAATTTATTGTTCATCAGATATGCAGAATACCCTGAGCTGAGTCAAAAGTGGCACTGAGGTTAGGCGCAGTGACTCACGCCTGTTATCTCAGCACTTTGGGAGGCCGAGGCAGGTGGATCATGAGGTCAAGAGATTGAGACGATCCTGGCCAACATGGTGAAACCCCTTCTCTACTAAAAAGAAAAAAAATTAGCTGGGTGTGGTGGTGTGTGCCTGTAATCCCAGCTACTAGGGAGGCTGAGGCAGGAAAACTGCTTGAAGCCAGGAGTCAGAGATTGCAGTGAACCGAGATTGCACCATTGCACTCTAGTCTGGCTACAGAGACTCCATTAAAAATAAATAAAATAAATGAATAAAGGCCGCACTGAGGCTCTGGGCATGGATTATGTGAGAATGCATTACTGACAGTGATAGAATGTTTGAATAGAAACCAGGTTAGGAACTATGGTTGGGGAGGAAGAAAAAAATCAGACATTTAATTGACAGTGACACTCACTGGAGGTACGGAATGACAAATGGTACACACTTAATTAAAATAACAATCAACAAGTGAGCCAAAAATAAAATCCAAGACCCTAACACCAAACATAACTATATCATTATCCCAGAGCCATCCTACATACAGAAAATCGTTGAAATAAACATTATATTTTATTTTACAGTTAATGGAGTTAGACGAAATCTATCTTTCTGCCTGTCAAATCAGTGCACTTTTGTACTCGGGAAATAGATAATATATTACTCGATTTCCATCAACACACCTGGTAGCTTCATCTGCTGTTTAACGTCAAGTTTCTTCCTCCAAAAGAAACCACTTTTCTTTTCTTTTCTTTTTTTTTTTGTAAGCTCTTAAAAGCTTTGTTAAAAACATGCAAGGGCGTCCGTGTGTCTCTGGAATCCTCACTGCCTATGTGCAGTGTTAGTATTCTAAAGAGGACCACTCCTGCAAATATTAAATTACACAGGAGTCTCAATGCCCCTGGGTGTGGAGATCAAAGGGGCAATTCCGACCTGTGGCTGCTATCCATTTCCATTGGAAAAAAATCAGTTTTTCACAATATGCTAAAACCCCAATTCCAGATTCTGGCAAAAAAGAAGTATGAGGCACTTTAGAGGTGTTTTGTTTTACTTTGTTTTAATGCTTGTTGTCTTCATGATTTATCTGAACTTATTTTTTTGTTTGTTTGTTTGAGATGGAGTCTTACTCTGTCGCCCAGGCTGGAGTGCAGTGACGCAATCTCAGCTCATTGTGACCCACACCTCCTGGGTTCCAGCAATTCTCCTGCCTCAGCCTCTGGAGTAGCTGGGATTACAGGCACCTGCCACCGCACTGGCTAATTTTTTTATTTTTTAATAGACACTGTGTTTCACCATGTTTGCCAGGCTGGACTCAAACTCCCAACCTCAGGGGATCGACCCATCTCAGCCTCCCAAAGTGCTGGGATTATAGGAGTGAGCCACCACGCCCGGCCTGAACTACTTATAATTTAGACTTTATACAGCACAGGCTGTTCTTTATCTGTAAATTTCCATTGAGCAAAAGGAAGTTACAACTGCCAGAATTCTCCCACATCCTTTTTCATATTACAGCTCTAAGAATATAGAATATGATTGTTTTAAATATTGTAAAAACTGACAAAACTTAAGAAAATAAAATTTCAGAAAAAATTAAGAAAACAATTTAGAGGCAAAATTTAAGAAAATAAAAGACATAGCTACGTTTTCCCTCTAGAACAAGATAACAAGATCTTATGTTAATAGGTATTTTCATGAGCTATGATCAAAAAGCAGGGTCAGCCTTCTTCAAAGGATCACAATCCATCCACACTGTGAACCGGCAGCAAAGCCTTGTGCATGACTCAAAGGAGAGGGAAATGAAACGTTACTGATATCTAAGAGAGGCAGTCAGCCTTCTGAGGTAAGCCATATCATTACATAAATGGGAGAATCATAATCCATAGGCATTGTTTATTTAGCCCAAGAATTCAGTCTAAGTGTATACTTGGCTGGAATAGAAATTATGCGAGGAATTAAGTTCTGCCTAAAGAGAATTCAGGCCTGAAATTAACGGCGAAGACATCAAAGGTTCATCTTGACACAGCTTTTAATCTCATTCAGACTCAGCTAAATGTAATGCCAAAATTCTCACAACAGGACCCCAAAAGCTCACTGGCCCTGACATATCTAGTGTCTCTAGTTGAGTGTTGAATGGATGGAGAATTAAAAGGTTATTACTCTACTGAACACTTACAGCTATAAACTGTTAGTAAACTTCAGTTCTGTTCCCCAATCAGATCACCACGTCTTAGTAACTTGCAATGATTTTTAATTTTTTGAAGCCATTCTTACAGATATATTTATTAAAGAGCTTTTCTGTAAGACAGTACTTTTATCATGACATGAATCCAGTGTTCTTGTTAAATTTGTAAACCCACCTTTTTTCTTTTCTTTTCTTTTTTTTAATTATACTTTAAGTTCTGGAGTACATGTGCAGACTATGCATGTTTGTTACATAGGCATACACATATCATGGTGATTTGCTACATCCATCCCCTCATCATCTACATTAGGTATTTCTTCTAATGTTAGCCCTCTCCAATCCCCCCACGCCCTGCTATCCCTCTCCTAGCCATCCCCACCCCGTGACAGGCCCCAGTGGGTGGTGTTCCCCTCCCTGTGTCCATGTGTTCTCATTGTTTAATACTCATTTATGAGTGAGAACATGTGGTGTTCCATTTTCTGTTCTTGTGTCAGTTTGCTGAGAATGATGGTTTCCAGCTTTATCCATGTCCCTGCAAAGGACACGAACTCATCCTTTTTTAGGGCTGCACAGTATTCCACGGGGTATATGTGCCACATTTTCTTTATCTAGTCTATCATTGATGGGCATTTGGGTTGGTTACGAGTCTTTGCTATTGTAAACAGTGCCACAATAAACATATGTGTGCATGAATGTTTTACAATCCTTTGAGTATATAGCCAGTAATGGGATTCCTGGATCAAATGGTATTTCTATTTCTAGATCCTTGAGGAATCGCTGAACTGTTTTCCACAATGGTTGAACTAATTTACACTCCCACCAACAGTGTAAAAGCGTTCCTATTTCTCCACATCCTCTCCAGCATCTGTTGCCTCCCCACTTTTTAAAATCATTTTAATTGGTTCCTTCATGTATTCCTAGGATGCTGCTAGGTAGATAGTAAACCACATAGAGAGAGTTAAAAATTCTTTGGCTTCTTGATGCTCTGAAGCAAATATGGACCCTGCAGTTTATTGAGAACAATATATATATATTACATTCAGAAATATTTCTAGTGTATTAAGACAGAAAAAGATTTTTTAAAATTTCATGTGCAACAGAAAAAATGGTCACTCTTCCCTTTCACTTTTGCAGATATGTTTTCAAGGTCCCATTCTCTCACTTTAAAGCAATACTAATCTGGACAATAATTTAAATCATCGAATGACTGGTTATACCTACTTCAGAGAGATTTTTAAAGTAGTAAGTGATGAGGATGTAAAAAATATGCATTGTTAAGCACTGCTAATACAATATAGAATAGTAGGTATAATGACTAGCTTGTCCTATTCCTATATTTAATGGTGATACTTCCAGAATTCACTATGAGACACATTTGTTACAGATGTTGAGAGGTAAGTTGAATACTATATAGTTATTTTAAGTGTATAATATGATGAAAATATATGCATAAACTCATGTTACTGCCATCCCTATTAAGATACAGAACATTTCAATTATTCCAGAAATTTTACATCTAGTCCTTCTAATTAATTCCCTCAACAGGAAACTACTTATTATCATTTTATTACCATAGATTAAGTAATATGTCTTATTTTATTGCAATAGATCACTTTTGCTATTCAGAAATTTAGTTATAAATGAATCATACACTATGACTTTGTAATGTCAATGCCTTATGTTCAACATGATATTTTTGAGATTCATCTATGTGGCAGAAGATATGATTACTACAGTCCTCTCTTGCTTGTTGCTTGGAGATTACTGTCAGTGGCACCAGATGCCAACTTGCTGTTCATATCCAACTAGGTCCTATGCACACCCTAAGCCAATAAACATTTCCAAAATAAATCATGAACCATATCTTGGATTCTTCAAGCTAAGGAAAATGCAATTGCTTTGCTGAGGGCAATGCATGAAATGTAATTGCTTTGACCCTTTAAAATACAAATGTGAAGCTGGGGATAGGTCTTCAGAATATATTGCAGCTACCTAGAGAGTTGCAAGATGACTACCTTACAAGGTTCAAAGTGCTGTGTGGGGGCTGGAACTGTAACCAGAACATGGCATGATTCTGCACAGGTGAACCCATAGTCCACTAGTGAAATAGACCTGCATGTAACATGTTAGGAAGCAGTATGATTGTAATTGATATCTAGAAAAAGTTCTACAGCACACAAAAAATAGAGAAGAACAATTTATACCTGTGTGTTTTCAGGGTTAGCCTTTGAATGAAGGAACGAGTTAAAATGACGATGGGAAGACAGTAGTTATAAACTAAGCTATATTGCTAATTAAGTTTAATAGATAAACCAAATACATGAATTGTCAGCAATTATAAGACTTGATAAAACAGTAGTCTCCCAGCAACAGGCAAGAGAGTCCTATAGAAGACCCAACAACAATGATGAATGAGAACAGAGTGAGAGAACACTGAGGTCCTTGATGCTTTCATTGACACACTTGAATCCTGCTTTGACATTGACTTCCAAGAGTGTGATACAATTAACTGCCTTGATGGTTTGAGGCACTTGGAGGGGCTTTCTTTGCATTTGCAATTGAAGCCATAAAAACACATATAGAAAGAATATCAGCTAAAATTTTTTGAAAGAGATGAAGAATGAGTGAAGGAAGAAAGGAAGTAAGGAGAGAGGAAGAAAAGAAGAAAGAAAGAAAAAAAGAAGTCTCAGGAACTCAGATGTCTTGATTTATGCTAGCTGGAAAATGGCCAAACTACTTATTTGCACCATGAATTTCATATATTATAATTTATTATATATAAATTTTATATATATAACAATATATATATAATTTTAAACTGAGTTTAAGATGTACCAAAATCACTTTCATTGTAAGTTTTTTGAATAGATGTACCATTAAAGTGAAGTGATATTTTCAGAGTAATCAATATAATCTTGTGTTTAGAGACTTCATGTTGGGTGAATGTATTCTTATCTGTTAAGACAGATGAAAAAATAACACATTCTTTGAATGTTTCCAGATGATAACATTTTTAATATGAAGTCAAATAATTTGGTTTGTTATCTTCTTACACAGGTTATTCAAAGCAGCAGGATTAGAGAAAGCAGAGAACTAGTTTCTCATTTGGAATACATCATTGAAACACCTCAATTAGCCACCTGCATTCCTGCAGTATTTTTTCAGCATGTAATCAAAAGGATATTATTTACTTTGATGATTAATAAAAATGGTCTGCCAAGTATTTGCTCTTTAATGGGAAAATAATAGGCAGCATTAAGGAAAAGAAACACTATCCATATGCATGATCTTTGAGACATTTCCATTCATTCAGTAGCTGCCTCTGTCATTATAAATGTCAAACACTCAGGAAATGAAAATAAAATTCTTCTACAAATTATCTTGCATCTGAGAATATTGTTTGACCCTACAGATAACTTCGTTTATATGTTTATAGATCCATGGAGCAGTTATCAGCTAATACTGGAAGAAGTCTAAGGTCATGTCAATTCCAGATGTCAAGGAATTAGCTTGGTCAAGATGAAGTCTTGATTGCATCCAATTAAGTAAGATGTTTCTTCATTTCCTTCTGATCTCCATCTTGTCTCCTTTCTCTGTGTTAATGTTTGTTTGCTGACCAGATCTCTGTTCTGTCCTTCATGCTTTATGATTTAAAAATTCCAACTCTAGCTACATGACCTTGGTTTATAACCATGGCCCTTCTTCATAATCTGCCATGCTATTCCACCCTTCTGATTTTATCTCCTACTACACTTATCCTAATTTACCCTGCTGGGGGTGACACAGAGCTCTTTTGATTATGACAAATTTGCCTAAGTGGCTACTCCACCCACCCAAAAGTCCACATCAGAATCCTTGTGTTTGTTCTCCGTTATATCTGGAATAGCCTCCATAAATATGTCTTTGTGGACCAGTCTTCTGCTTCAATTTTGCCTATGGTAAAATATCAAAATTATTACCTTCAAATTTCAAATTTCAAACACCAAACTTTTCTTCATTTCACCAAACCCATTCCACCAGAAGATTCCCCCATTTCTCCTCTATTTTTCTCATATATCACATATTCATTCCTCAGAAATCCTGATAGCACCGCCTTCAAAATATATCCAGATTTTAAACACTTCACACCACTCGCGTGACTAGAAGGTTAATCTGATCCACCATCTCTCCTCACCTATACTGCTATAATTACCAGCCAAGAGTTGTCCCTTTTTCCATGAGGATCCAAAGAAATAGCTAAGCAGTTCCTCAAAAAAAGTCACTATGCACACACCCCCAATTAATGCAAAATAAAAGCCAACATATCCCAATATGCTAGAATGCCTTATGTGATATACATTCTAGGATATGCAGATCCTAGAACACCCCTAACCCACCTCCACACACACACAAATACACCATCAAATACTGCTGTTCCTACCCACTAAGCTCTGGCCACATCCATCTTCTTGGTCTTCACTGATGACATTAAGGGTTCTCTCGAATTGTGACCTTCCAGCTACCTATTTTTTCCATCTTCTGTATAAAAAGCTCATCCTCCCTATATGTATTAATGAACTCCCTAAGAATTGTTCAAGTCTTTGCTCAAATATCCCCATCTCAATGAGGTTTCCATGTGATTTTTTGTCAAACACTCAAAGAATGGCTAATTCTTATTTTTTGATGATTTACCAGAAAAACAGAAACAAAGGGAGAACTGATCAGATCATTTCATGATACTGGTGTAATCATATTTCTAAAATCAGAAAATTACAAAACCTTAGAAATCAAGTATAGGTTCATTCTATGTATGAAGATAGACACAAAATTTCCCAAAACAGTATTCCATAGGATATTCCAATTTCGTATTAAAATATACAAAATATAAACTAAAGTTTATTTCAGGGATGCCAAGAAGTGTTCAATGTAAGGATATGCCTTGTACCATATTAATAAGTGAAACAGAAAAAATACTTAAGCAAGGCAGAAAAGGCATTTGATAAGATAAAGCCAGTGTTATGAGGAAAACAAAAATCCATTACTGTGAAACTAACCATTAAAAATTAAGAGTAAAGGAAGCAGTCAGGCACAGTGGCTTACTCCTGTAATCCAAGCACTTTGGGAGGCCAAGGCAGGCAGATAACCTGAGATCAGGAGTTTGAGACAGACCAGCCTGGCCAACATGGTAAAACCCCATCTCTACTAAAAATACAAAAATTAGCTGGGCTTGATGGTGAGCACCTGTAATCCCAGCTATTGAAGCCTGAGGTTGGTGGATCGCTTGAGCCCAGGAAATGGAGGTTGTAGTGAGACAAGATTGCACCACTGCACTCCAGCCTGGGCAACAGAATGAGACTGTATCAAAATAATAATAATGATAAAATAATGAGTAAAGGAAGGGAAGATGTTTGACCCACCAGATATCAGCATATGTTACAAGGCAACGATAATAAAAGAAGGGAAGTATTAGTGGTGAGAAGATGTAACAACATGAAGAGATAAAGGCCAGACTGACATAGTTAACATGGAAACATTCTATTCTATATGGTAAAGGTGATATGACAACATAATGATAAAATTATACATTGTTCAGTGGTCTATTTGGGAAGTATTATCTCTTTGTATAAAAAGTAAAGTAAGTTTCCTTGAACACCACATGCAAGGGTGCACTCCAATGGATTCAATGATGAATATGCCATGCGTGAACTTTAATGGAAAAAGGGGACTGGCAAAAAAACACACACACACACACACACAGAAAAGAGAATCGTATTGACTTAAGTATAGTTGTTCAACAAACAGAAAAACCATAGAAGGCATAACACATGTTTGGTAAGGTTTATGTAATAAAGTTTAAGGATAATCAGTGTATATTAAAAGAAGACGTGATATTAGCAATATATTAAAAGTATTACTAGTATAAATACATTACATAGCAACCCAGTCAGAAGAAAAAATGAACATAGAATATGAACAGGTAATTTTAGAAACAGCAACACACAAGGCCACAGGCATGTAAGAAAATGCTTAGAATTGGGGGTTATTAGAAAAAAAATTAAAATTTCAATGAGCAATCGCTTTCCCTAATTAGATTTCTAGGGTAGAGAGGTGCTGACATTGTGATACGGGAGGCAAGCTGGCACCAGTGTAAAGTGGGGCACAGTTCGGGAGGATAATAAGAGTCTGTATGCAGAGCCAATGAGCTAGAAATCGTGCTCCAAGGAATGTATCTCAACAGTTTTCGACTCCTGTTTATAAAGGAACAAGTACAAAGATTTTTATTACAGCAATAATTTTAGTTCTTGGAATTTGAAGGCAACTTGATTGTCCTACTGGAGAAAAAGAAGAAAGATAGACAGTAGTTGGTTTGTGTACATTCTGGACATATGAGAAAGCAATCACTTACAGATATATATTACAGCATGGTTGTGTCTGAAAAATATAAATACAGTGAAACAGAAATACAAGTTCATATAACAAATGATTTCTTACAAAACTAAATTGAAAAATAGTTGGAAAGAAAAACAGACACTTGACTAAAATGCACTTTCAGAAAAACAGAAGCAAACACACACATTAAATACAATAAAATGACAGCAGTATATGGTGGTGGGGAACCAGAATGATTTTATGGGAAATAAAAATTAATACAAAAATCCAATGATAATAGAGACTTGCATGGACCAATAATTTTATTTATTTTTAATTAATTAATTTATTTATTTATTTATATTGTATTTTATTTATTTAGGGACAGAGTCTTGCTTTGTCACCCAAGCTGCAGTGCAGTGGTGTTATCTCGTCTCACTGCAACCTCTGCTTCCCAGGTTCAAGTGATTCTCCTGCCTCAGTCTCCTGAGTAGCTGGGACTACAGGGGTGCACCACCATACCCGGTTAATTATTGTTTGTATTTTTAGTAGAGACAGGGTTTTGCCTTGTTGGCCAGGCTAGTCTGGAACTCTTGACCTCAAGGGATCCACCCACCTCAGCCTCCCAAACTACTGGGATTTTAGGTGTAAGCACCCGTGCCTAGCCAGGAACCAATCATTTAATGGACCATCAGCTGAAGAGTTTGATGACCTAAACACTTATTCAGAGCTGAAAGATAAAGAGATGAATTATGTTATTTCTCCAGTCTTCTGAGCTGCAGATACAAAAGTGGAATTACAGTTGCAAAAATTTCATCAGGAGAAATTCCTGTGAGAAAAAATGGAGTGGGGACGGAGAAAAGGAAAGAGTCATCAGATCGATTTAATCTGACTCTGAGGGAAAGAAATAAATTTTAGGTGGAAGTATCCTAGATTAATAGGCAGTCTAAGAAAAGTTCAGCAAGCCAAGGTCATATCTTCTTGGAAAAAGCCTGGCTTAGACTCTCACCCATGCTCAGCCGTTGGCTGCAAGTGGCCTGTGGTCTCAGGTAGACATGATGATGGGTTTCTGAAGGTGATAGCTGGAGCTCTCCATCTATCACCTTCAGAAGCTCTCCACTTGGCAACATGTGGCAGGGAAAAAAGAAAATATGGAACTAGTCTTTTCTTTAAATCATCTTGATTTTTATCACCTTCTTCCCTCAAATAGCATAGCCCAAACTGGAAAGTTTCTGATTACAGATCACCCAAATAAAAGAGTCTTGTCTGAGACACATGTGCAAAATCACTCTCAAAATATGCATCATTTATCACAAATGCTAAGATGGAGGCTAAATCCATTTCTATAAAAATCGTAGAATTTGAAAACTTCCAGGACAAAACAGAAAGAATATACAGATAGTCCCAGACCCTTGTGAAAACATCTCAGCTGCAGCCACAAAAATTTCATTCTAAGTACCCCAAAGGGATAATGCATGACACTTTCATCTCCAAAAATTATCTTGGAACATTTTTTTTCTCACATGGCTTGACCTCTATATTCAGGCAAATATAGTAATAGTCAAAGCCTACATTTTCCAACCCAGAAAAGAAAAGTCAAGACCTTTTGCTTAGAAGGTAAAAGAATGGATCATAGTTTGCTTGTGGGAATTCCACGTGGACCACCACAAGTTCTAATGCACAGTTCAGGATGAAGATATCATTTTTTAATCTGAAATACACTGTTATCCATGTGCCAGGCAAGGGCTGTCAGTCACTAATTTTGTGTTTTATGCTATGGGAAACTGACAGGCTATACAGGGGACAGACATGATGACTGTGAAGCAAATCTGAAATTGACGTGATGTTTTTGAAGATGACCAAAATCCACTTCTATTTTTGAATCTCCAGCCATACCACAGTTTTTAAAGATGTTTTGATTAGGGTTTAAAGAGACTTACACTAAACATTGCCTAGCTTCTTGTCCAGACGATGGTCAGTAATTACCCACAATAGGCGTCCTCATGAAATGATCTAGCTGGAAGAGGAATTAATGCCATGGAATAATAATAATAGCATTAATTTGGGTGTATTTAATTCTCACATTGCCTCACTGCAAGCTAACAGTAAACATTCTTTAGCTCTTATTGTGATGACTATCAAAGAAAGAAAATTTTAAAAAAATTAATAACGATTGTGAGACTAAGTAGTTTGTCTCATGTAAAGTAACAGCTAATCTGAATTCAATACATTGAAGTTCAAAAACCATAGTGCCAATCATCACTGTACAGTGCCTTCTCTAATCAAATGTTTTATGTAGGACATGAAAGAAAATGACTTAGCATAAAAAAGAACGAGATCATGTCCTGTGCAGCAACATGGATGCAGCTGGATGTCATCATCCTAAGGAAATTAACACAGGAACAGAAAACCAAATACCACATGTTCTCACTTTTAAGTGGAAGCTAAATATTGGTTACTCATGGACACAAAGGTAAGAACAATAGAAACTGGAGACAGATAGAGGTGGGAGGTTGGGAGAGGGTCGAGGGTTGGAAAACTGTCAGGTACTATGCTCACTACCTGGGTCACAGGATCATTTGTACACCAAACCCTGGCGACACGCAATTTATCCATGTAACAAACCTGCACGTGTACATCCTGAACCCAAAAGTTGAAAGGACAACAACTGGCTTGGAAGTTTGAATGTGTAAGATCTATCATGTAGAGGCAACCGCAGAAACACACTGTCCTCACTTCCAGTATGATGACCCTTATATTACAGTTTAAGTCTATTTTGTCAAGGTAACACCCACTGAAAAAAATTGCAAAGTGCAAAATTTGACCTATGTCAAATTATAGGTATTTTCATAGAAAGAATATTTACCATTTAACAGAACTCTTCTTCCAAGACAAATATTTTTTTAAGAGATTACTTCCTTCCTCTGAGAAAACTGAGCTGTAAACATGGATTGTCATTTGGAAAATTTATACACCAATTAAAATCTGACAATCTTCATTTATTAAGCTTTGGCACTCACATACTATTGTGATTTTCCAAATATTTGCATTACATATGTCCATGGGAAGTAGTAGACTGTTAACGTTTTGAATTGTAGCAATCTGTGGGGTCATTATTCTCACTGCCAAATGTATTCTTCTGACTAATTTTGGGTTTTACACACCGTTTGGTGCATTTATTTCACAAGAATGTAAGTATGGACTTCCATATTAAATTGAAATTATCAGCTTTAAAATTAAAACATCAGTACAGTATATCTAAAATATTCTAAAAGATGGGTATTTGATTCAGATAAGCATTCAAGTCAGTCCCTTGTACCACATGTAGAAAAACCAATAGTAAGACACACCCACAAACACACACGAACATACAGACCCCATATCTTTTCCTTCTGAATTATCAAAGAAATGGTCATTTTTTGATAGTTATTTACACGCATTTACAGTCTTGTAAATAATTTTATTTTGCATTTCATATCCCATTAATAGTTATTATTTAATTTGATAAAAATCAATGAATGCCACCATTATTTAAAACACTATGCATTAATACTAGAAAACAAGTAATGTAGGTCTTGACCTTGAGATATTTACTGTGATATGAATGTGTAAGACAAATAACCTAAAAGACAATGCAAAGTTTACAAAGAAGTTCATTAAAATAAAAAGTAATATTTTATATGACTTATGGGAAATTATTAATAGATGATATTTTGATGTGCCTGGAAGGATAATAAAAATGTGATAGTATAAAAGATACCTTTAAATGAAACTTTTAGAAAGCCTCTTTGATATTAAAACACTATTAAATGGATTGTCCTTTCTGGTTTTCCATATAATAGAAAATGCTTTTTGGGTGAATGAATGTTATCCTATATTTGATCGATCTACAAGCATATACACCCATGCAACACACACACACATATTCACATGTACACATATGTGCACACACATAAACACACACACAAACACACACACACACACACACACACACATAACCTTGGAGATTTTTGTGTAGCTTCTTCTAACTTAGGTATTCAGCATCATTCATTCTATACCAGAGAAGACTTCTAAAATGCTAAGAAAAGATTATTATATTTTATGGTAATATATTATCACTTGATAAACATAAGGGACACCATATAGTAAGTATACAACTATATCAGATTGCCAGAACAGTGAGTAACTAGAATTTAAACTATATATGTATCTAAGCTAATATTTATGCCTTTATGGATAACTAATAGAAACTTTTGATAAATTAAGAAGTAAACTCATTTCAGGAAGATAATAGGTAAATACAATAAAGTTATTTGAAAATGTCCTGAACTTATTTCTAATGTCTTAATATATACAGTAATGAAAATGTAATAACAGCAAAATAATTTGATAATAAACATTATTATTCAGTCTGTTATCTCTCTTTGTTTAGTTATAAAGTACACTCAAGCCTAACCTTACAAACTACTTAGGATAGGTAATTTCCCTATTTAACTAACATACAAGAATCTCCAAGAATTATTCTTATGCTTCTATATATCCTTGATCTAGTTAAATGAAAAAGTAATTATTATTTCCAAAGCTTGTATTAATCATAACTTAATTGCCAGGAATATGTAGTTATTTGAAATGTAGCTGATTCTGACATTCAAATAAAACAGTCTTAAAGAAACAACTAAAATGCATCCAGCTTATAAAAATTATACAGTAATCTTACAGTATCATGGGGGAAATATTCCAGGAATCCCCCAACCCCAGGATACAAAAATCTGCAGATACTTAAGTCTCTTATGTAAAGTAGCATAATATTTGCACATAATCTATGTACATCCTCTCATATATTTTAAATCATCTCTAGATGACTTATAATGCCTAATACAATATAAATGATGTATAAATAGTTGTGATCTATACTGGTTTAATTTGTTTTTTTAATTGCTGTATTGCTTTTAATTATTTTTTGAATATTTGTTAACCATGGTTGGTTGAATCTATGGATTCAAATGAAGGGCCAAGGGATAAGGAAGGCCAACTGTACATTTATCACTTTATGGTAAGAAAAATTATTATGGTAATTTATCTTTATCAGACCTCAATAAAGAATTGTTTAAAAAATATCAGTTACATCACACCTAAAATCTTCCTTCGAAATACTAAAAATATCTATTATGTTTAAGTAAAAGAAAGCTGGGTCAGGCACGGTGTCTCACACCTATAATCCTGAGGCAGGCAGATCACAAGGTCAAGAGATCAAGATCACCCTGGCCAACATGGTGAAACCTCATTTCTACTACAAACACAAAAATTAGCATGGTGTGGCACATGCCTGCAGTCCTAGCTACTTGGGAGGTTGAGGCAAGACAGTCGCTTGAACCCAGGAGGTGGAGGTAGCAGTGAACCAATATTGTGCCACTGCACTCCAGTCTGGTGACAGAACGATATTCTGTCAAAAAAAAAAAAAAAAGATAATATTTTAAAAATAACATGGAGTAACATCAACTAATTATGGATTCTATTTTTAAATAAAAATATATAAAATATACATTTAACACATGTGCATTAAAATGGTTGCACCATATACACTTACTTGACTTTGAGTCATTTTCTCTGTTTTGACAAGGGGTTGACTTCAAATTAAATTAAGTATAAAGGTGACTACATGAAAGAATCTCCAAACTAAACCAGGGCCTATGCTATTCAGCTTCTGATTATTCTGGAAATTTAACTTACTGAAAATTTTCCATTTATATAAAAGTAATGCATTTACCATTTGGCAACTGTAGGTTGAATAAAACAAAATTTGTTTTACTGTAGCTTATAAAGTTTGACAGACTAGTAAATTGATCTGGCCATTATTTCTCTCTGATTGTGGATACAGACTCAGAATCCATCTTAAAGTGCATCTGCAGGCAGTTATTACTAATCTATCATTGCTGACATATGAAATGGAATTTTTCCACACTGGGTGTTTGTCCCTTTATGAAAATACTAAATAGCACATGTCCCATCAGGAAGAGCATGGCCATTCTCATAGGAGGCTTTTTCATTTATTTTCTCTTTCAGCCCACTGCATATGTATTCTCTGGTTTAGAACTTGGTGGGGATGTCTATGTAGAGATATTGAGTTGACATTTATTAAAAAAGAAAAAAAGACTGCAAAGGCAAACTCACAAAATTCACACATCCTGACTGCGTAAGAAAAACATGATGAGACACCCAAAATGCCTTTCATTGCAGTCTTTCTGTGAAATAATATGCCAGTCTTTAAGAGAAAAAGTTTCTGGCTTCCTACAGGAGATACAAAGCACGAATATAGTTTTATGTATTTTTTTTTCACATATAACATTGTATGATTTTGTTGCATACAACATGGCATCCTGAAGAGTATATACAATGACTAAATCTAGCTAATTAACAAAGGCATTACCTGACATAGTTATCATTGTTGTGGTGAGAGCACATAACAGGCATTCTTTTAACATTTTTAAAGAACATTACATATTATCATTATCTATAGCCGCCTTGTTGTACAAAGATCTGAAATGTATTCCTCCTATCTAACTGTACCTATGGATCCCATGATCAACATCTTCCTATCTCATTTCCTCTAGAAACTCCAGCCTCTCATAACCATCATTCTAGTCTCTACCTCTATGAAATGAACATTTTTAAATTTTATATCAGTGAAAGACCATGTGTTATTTGTATTTCTTTGCTTGTTTTATTTCCCATAACATAATGTATTTCAGGTTCATCCATGTGGTTACAAATGGCAGAATTGCACTATTTTTTCAGGCTTAATAGTATGCCATTGTGTATATTTTTCACATTTTCTGTATCTATTCCATCACTGATAGACCTTTAGGTTAATTCAGTATCTCAGCTATCGTGAATAGTGTTGCAATAAACATGAGAAGGCATGTTTTGGGCATGTGATTTAATTTCCTTTGCATATATACCCAATAGTGGGATTGCAGAATCATACAGTAGTTTGTATTTTTATTTTTTTAGGAATATAGTTTTTCATAATGACTGCACTAATTTTTATTCCCATCAACCGTATATAACTGTTACATTTTCTCCATATTGTTGCCAATACATATCTTTTGGCTTTTGATAATAGCTATTTGAACTGGGATGAATGAAGTAATATATCATTTTCAGTTTTGATCTGTGATGTTGAGTATTTTTTACACTTTTTTTTGGCCATTTGTATATTTTATTTTGAGAAATGTCTATTCCGGTATTTTGTTTATTTTTTAATTAGGTTATTATTGTCATTATTATTATTGCAAAAGCTAGTGGTATCACACTATCTGACTTCAAAATAGACAACAAAATTGTAGTAACCAAAATAGCATGGTATTGGCATAAAAACAGCTGGATAGACCAATGTATCAAGATGGAGAGCCCAGAATAATCTGCATTTACAGCCAACTTTTTTTGACAAAAATGCCAAGAATACACACTGGGAAAAGGAGAGTTTCTTTGATAAATTTTTTGAGAAAACTAGATATCCACATGCAGAAGAATCAAATTAAACTTTATCTCTTATCCTATAAAAAATCAACTAGAAGTGGAGTAAGGAATTAAATGTAAGACCTGAAACTATGACAGCACTAGAAGAAAACACAAGAGCAATGCTTCATGAGGTTGGTCTGGGCAAGAATTTTGTGAATATGACAGCACAAACCAAGGCAACACAAATAAAAATAGACTAATGCAATGAGAGCAAACTAAAAATCTTTTGCACAGCAAAATAAGCAATCAACAAACGGAAAACAGAATTACATACTAGGAGAAAATATTTGAAACTATACATCTCACAAGGGGTTAATATCCCAATGTATAAGGAAGTCAAAGCACAGACTCAAAATGTTAAACTGTCTATTTAACTTTGTTTTCTTAAATTAGACTTCGCTAAACCCACTTCATTATCTCTCTTATTAGTTTTTAAGAACATGTCTTTCTTATTATTTTGGAAACATTTTTTCTCAAGGCCAATTTAGAAGTTTTTTCTTGGGTAATTCTGATACATTGAGTAAAACATTTGTTACATGAAAGCAAGCAGAGTTTTAAAAAAACATCAGATGGTAAGCAAGTAAAATTTTCATGAAAATGAAAGGCATGGCCAAAGCGTCATTTGCATGCACCAGTGTGCTAATGCTACTTTCCGACCATCACCTACAGCTTCTTACATCTCTAATGGAAATGGAATGAATTGACAGATTATTAACTTGTAGGAGCCTTAGTAGAGAATCAAATCTTAGCAGGTTTAGCATATTCTGTGGCAGCAGTACACAATGCTAAAGCAGCTAAAGACTCTTGGGTTGTCTGCTTAAGTGCATATATCTTATTTTAATATTTTTAGTACCATTCTCCAAATTAAATATTGAAGTGGCCTTGTTTTCACTGAATAGAATAAGAAATGGACTTTTTGCATTAAGACTGAGAAAGAAAACATTTCTACTTAAAAAGCATTAGCGATGCAATGTGGTGCATTTTTGAGTTGCATTTTATCAATTTATTTGACTTGGAATACAGCGACATATAAATGTTAGTAGTCACTAAGCACATGGCAGGCAGGTGCAGCATGCTTTGCCAGTGGAGAGCTGACATTTTTATGAGATTGCTCAGCTGGAATGGCAAAGGAACATTGGATGAGTAAGAGAGAAACACCTGTCACCCACTTATTTTATTTTCAATTGCAGTATCTTGAAGGAAAAGAAATTACATTAAAATGAAATATCTATCATGATTGAGATAGAAGCATTATACTCATGCTGTTTGAATCTATTACCTTTACATTGAAAGAATTTTAAATGCATAATAATATGTCTTATCAGGGTATATTCAGAGAAATATGTGTTTATTGAGCTCAAATGCATTATATATTATGTCTCGTAACTACAACCTAAAATTATATGTTTTCCTTTTTTTTTTCATTGTGATAATGTGAATACTTTAATTGAGCCTCATTCTCTCTTCCAGTACCTCTTCTGACAAATGCTAGGCATGGTTAAGAGAACAAGGTAAGATTCCAGAAAAAAGAAACACATTAAAGAATACATGTTACCTGAACTGATAATCTTGTCATTTGAAATAAGCAGTTGAACTAGTGGATCAATCAAGAGCACAAGGAAACAAACCAATATAAAGAAACTCTTGTAAAGAGACTATAATGGGGGGTTGGTTACGAAAAGGACAGACTACTAAGGAGGATAGAGTATTCAGGAGCCTTCTGGAAGGACAAATGCATTTGAGATTTGAAGGAAATAATAGAAGTAAATGTGAAAGAGAAAAAAAATCACTCCTGATAAAATACATTTGAGAAGCATTATGAAAAGGTATAAATTAATTATACTTAAGTAGGAAATGGAAGAAAACCTCTTTTGTGAAACCAAGTAAAAATGATTGCCAATGAGGCTTATAAAGAGATTTGAAATATTAGACTGGAGATGATTAAAGGGCTCCTAAGATTATCTTTGTTTCTGCAGCTTACCTCTAACTTTACCCCCACAACCAGGACAAATCCAAGATTATGAAACTTTGGTTGGCAAAGACTTTGTGATTTTATTCAGAGCATAATGTAGGACAAGTGGTTTTCAGCAAAAAAAAAAAAGTGGCATCAGAGAAACAATGGAGATAGCACTTTTACATTGAAATAATTCTACCAAATTAGAAATACATGTATTACGATATTATAGAAAAAAGTAGTTAACACCCAGAAATGGGGGATTTCTTGAACTACTCTCTTTGGTCTATTTTGAGTTATATATCATACCTCCTTTCTATAGAGGGATTGGACTTGACATTTAAAAGACAAATTCTTGATCCACTGCAGATTCTTGTTCTCAAGTCAAAAAAGGAACCTCAACAAAAGCAAATGTAAAGGAACCATGGAAAGAGAAGAGAAGAAATCTTCAGAAAAAGGAAGCAGCATCCATAAGCACCATTTGAAAGATTTTGGTAAAAAAGCTGTAAAGGAGAGAGGCAGCTAACCTGGACATATGATGGTTTACATCATTCACAAGCCTAGTGCTGTCAGCTGAGTTCTGATGAAACAATCTCTTGGAATGATTATACACGTCTCTGCAAAAAAATGGAAAACTCTTTTCCCATATCTCATCATCATAAATAAGAGAGAAATAGCTTTATTGTGAATTACACCTCAATGAAGAGCTGTAGGCATAGACAGCAACAGGTTATGCCACTGAAAAAAGAAAATGTAACTGATGTTAATCAGGCTGATTTCTATGTTTTCCAGGGTTATTCAGAGATCAATTTTTGAAAAAGCAAAGCATTTAATAAGCTATTATTCAGTAATAATAAAATATGGGCTTAAAAGACAATGAAAATACCTGTTGAATAATTAATATAAGCCAGGCATTATTATAGGTGGGGATATAGCAGTAAATAAAATACACAAAGACCTGTCCATATGTTGATTATATAACCAATGGAGATGTGCTATAAATAACAAATAGGAATAATAACATGAATAAGGAGGAAAACAGGCAAGAGGAAGAAAAGTAGTGCAAACTGCAAAGCTACCTAGAGAAATGACAGTAGGCTGTCAAACGGATGTCTCACAAGTTGAGCATCTGTTGCCTTGATAAATTTGCTACCATGAGGGTATCACCCAATAAAAATGAACTTCTCAGAGATAGGAAAAAAAAACAAATTCATTATTTTAAAAGTGAAATTAAATTTATTAATTCACAATAAAATGGTAACTAATAAGTTACCATCTTATATTCGCTCTCCAGGCAAAGGTTAAAGTAGCATTTTTAAAGAAAATTTATTTTTATTTCAGGTTATGGGGTACATGTGCAGGATGCACAGGTCTGATACATAGGTAAACGTGTACCCTGGTGATTTGATGCACCTATAAACACATCACCTAGGTATTAAGCCCAACAAGCATTAGCTATTTTTCCTAATGCTTTCCCTCCCCCAACCCTATCCCCCAAGAGGCCCCAGTGTGTGTTTCCCTTCCTCTGTATATGTGTTCTCATTGTTCCACTACTACTTATAAGTGAGAACATGCAGTGTTTTGTTTTCTGTTCTTGCTTCAGTTTGCTGAGGATAACGGCTTCCAGCTCCATCCATGTCCTTGCAAAGAACATGACCTCATTTTTTTCTTATGGCTGCATAGTATTCCATGGTGTATATGTACCACATTTTCTTTACCCAGTCTATCATTGATGGGCATTTGGGTTGATTCCAAGTCTTTGCTGCAATGAACATATGTGTGCATGTATCTTTGTAATAGAATGATTTATATTCCTTTGGGTATATAGCTAGTAATGGGATTGCTGGGTCAAATGGTATTTCCGGTTCCAGATCTTTGAGGAATTACCACACTGTCTTCCATAATGATTAAATTAATTTACATTCCCACCAACAGTGTAAAAGTGTTCCTATTTCTCTGCAACCTTGCCAGCATCTGTTGTTTCTTGACTTTTTAATAATGGCCATTCTGGCTGGCATGAGATGGTATCTTATTGTGGTTTTGATTTCCATTTCTCTAATGATCAGTGATGTCAAGCTTTTATTCATGTTTGTTGGCCGCATAAATGTTTTCTTTTGAGACATGTCTGTTCATGTTCTTTGCATACTTTTTAATGGGTTTGTTTGTTTGTTTTTCCTTATGAATTTGCTTAAGTTCCTTGTAGATTCTGGATATCAGACCTTTGTCAGATGGATAGATTGCAAAAAATTTCTCCCATTCTGTAGGTTGTCTGCTCACTCTGATGATAGCTTCTTTGGCTGTGGAGAAGTTCTTTAGTTTAGTTAGATTCCATCTGTCCATATTTGCTTTTGTTGCAGCTGCTTTTGGTGATTTCATTATGAAATCTTTGCCTGTGCCTAGGTCCTGAATGGTATTGCCTAGATTTTTCTTCTTATAGTTTTGGGTTTTACATTTAAGTCTTTAATCCATCTATAGTTAGTTTTTGTGGGTGTAAAGAAGGGGTCCAGTTTCAATTTTCTGTGTATGGCTAGCCAATTTTCCAAGCACCATTTACTAAATAGGGAATCGTTTCCTCATTGCTTGTTTTTATCAGTTTTGTTGAAGATCAGATAGTAGATATGCAGCTAAAGTAGCTATTTTTAACTAATCACAGTCTGTATTCAAATGTTTATACTACTCGTGGATTGTGTGAGAATTTTACAGTAGAACACATCATTTTTTCCACCCCAGCTTTTATCTTATTGTTGTCATACATTTTACTTTTATTTACATTATAAAACACATACATTAAAATATGATTTTTGCTTAAGCAGTTACCTTTTTTAAAGATATCTGAATAATAAGAAACAATATGTATTTATTCCTACATATTACCTTTTTTTATATTCTTCATTGCTGTGATAGATACATATTTTATCTGCTATGATTTTCCTTCTGTTTATAGGGCTTTCTCTAGCACTTCTTTTCGAGTGGGTAGCTGGTGATTTATTCTTTCAGTGTGTATAAATATGTTATTATTTCATCATTGTTTTCAAAATACATTTTTATTAAGTATAACATTCTAGGTATTTTTTCTTAATACTTTAAAGATATTACTTCACTACCTCTTCGTCACTTTGATACCAAGTGTAAGCAAGCAAACAAACAAGAAAAACTGATCACTTCATAACTTTGTTTCTCCAGTTGTTCCTCTTGTATGTCTGCTTTTAAGCTTATCTTTATCACTTGGCACCAATTTGATTATGATTTGCTTTGGTATAATTTTCTTCCATTTTCATCTGTTTGGGGCTCTTTGAGTGTTTATGTTATACAAGTTTATAATCTGTATCAAAGTTGGAAAATTTAAGTCATTCTTTCTCCCATTATTTTTTACACCACCCTTTTTCTGAGAATGCAATTTGATGTGTATTAGCCTGCTTGAAGTTATCTAATATTCATTAAGGCCCTGTTCATTTTTTGCACTCTTTTCTTTCTGTATTTCATTTGGAAGTTTCTATTGCTATGTTTCCAAGCTCATTAATCTTTTCTTTTTGTACATCTAACATGACATCAATTATATCCATTACATTTTTTTATCTTACCCATTGTAGTTTTTTTCTGTACTACCCACTGTAGTTTAATGCATGATAAAATACCATACGTTTTGAATATTATTTTATTGAGTGCTAGATGTTTTTATGTGTCTATAAACACACTTGACCTTAATTAGTGTAGAATTAAGTAGAAACTGTATGATATTGAGCTAGGCGTGGTGGATCAGGCCTGTAATCCCTGTACCTTGGTTGGCTGAGGTGGGAGGATCACTTGAGCTCAAGAGGTCAAGACCAGCCTGGGCAGCATCTCTACAAATAATACAAAAATTAGCCTGGTGTGATGGCACATGCCTGTAGTCACAGATACTCAGGTGGCTGAGGCAGGAGTATCACTCAAACCCAGGAGGCAGAGGCTATAGTGAACTGAGATCCCACCACTGCACTCCAGCCTGGGTGAGAGAGTGAGAAAGATCCTGTCTCCGAAAAAAAAAAAAAAAAGATAATCGTATTAGTTCATTCGCATGCTGCTATAAGGACATACCCAAGACAGCATAATTTATAAAAGAAACGTTTAATTGACTCACAGATCTGCAGGGCTGGGGATTCCTCAGGAAACTTACAATCATGGCAGAAGGGGAAGAAAAAACATCCGGGCCGCGCACGGTGACTCACACCTGTAATCCCAGCACTTTGGGAGGCAGAGGCGGGTGGATCACGAGGTCAAGAGATTGAGACCATCCTGGTCAACATGGTGAAACCCCGTCTCTACTAAAAATACAAAAAATTAGCTGGGCGTGGTGGTGCGTGCCTGTAATCCCAGCTACTCAGGAGGCTGAGGCAGGAGAATTGCCTGAACCCAGGAGGTGGAGGTTGCGGTGAGCCGAGATCGCGCCATTGCACTCCATCCTGGGTAACAAGAGCGAAACTCTGTCTCAAAAAAAAAAAAAAAAAATCCTTCTTCGCATGGCAGCAGAAGAGAGAAATGAGTGCCGGGCAAATGGGGAAGCCCCTTAAAAAACCATCATATCTCAAGAGAATTGACTCACTATCAACAGCATGTCAGAAACCACCTCCAGGATTCAACTGCCTCCCACAGGGCCCTTCCCACAATACGTGGGGATTATGGGAACTACAATTCAAAATGAGATTTGAGTGGGGACACAAAGCGTAACCATATCAAAACTGTGTAATATTTCTAGGTCTTACTTTTGAGATGGAATCTGAGTGCTTGTCAATAGAGGGCTAATTATTCTCCATTACTGAGGACAAAAACCCTTCTGTGTGTTTTATCAAATTATCCAAGTATTTTAAGTCTTACTTTTTGGATAGTCTGCTTAGGCAACGTTTCTTGCCCCAGGTTTTCTGTGGTAAACGTCAGGACTCACACTTGAGAGTAGCTCTTTCTCCAGCACCCTGCAGGTTATTCACATGTATTAATCAGAGTAATAGCTAAGGGAAGCTCTCTGCTGACATCTAGAATTCTTTCCCTGTGGTTTTCTCCAATACATCAACTATCCTATGAACTCTAAGATACTTTGTTCTCCTTAGACCCTCAGTTTACACCTCCTGAACTTGCAGAGGTTGAAGGCTCTGCTTGTGTTTTCTTTCTGCTGTGGGCAGAATAATAATGCCCTCTAGAGATGCCCATGTCATAATCTATAAATCCTTTGAATACGTTACAATACACAGCAAATGCGAATTAGAGTTGTAGATGGAAATAAGATTCCTGAACATCTGACTTTATGAGGGTGAGATTATCCAGATTTTCTGGGCGGAAGTCATGTCATTTCAAAAGTCTTTATAAAAGGACAAACAGGCAGAAAAGAAGGTCACAGTGACGCAGTGTGGGAATGACTGGATCCACAGTTGCGGTTTTCAAAGATCAAAGGAGCACGAGCCAAGAAATGTGAGAAGGCCGAGGAAGCTGGGAAAGGCAGGGAAAGAAACTTTCTAGAGGGACCTCCAGAAAGTAATGCAAATGTGCTGACACCTTGATTATAGCTCTAAGAGCCAGATTAAACTTTTAACACACTGAAATCTAAGATAAATTTAAGTTATTTTAAGCCATTTATTTTGCGGGAATGATTCCAGCAGCCACAGAAAACTAATACACCCTCTTTGCCCCCAAACAAGGAAACTCTCAAAGCAGTAACTGTGGAAATTCTAAGACTTACTTTTTTTAATTGTCTGCTTCTAGGGGTCACTGTGTCCAGTGTGTTGCATACCATTGTTTTATATATTTTATATTTTTTTTGTTTTAAATTTTTTCAAGCAGTAGAGTAAATCTAGTTTCTGTTACTCCATTTTGGCTAGGAGCATAATTGACCGATATATTTCTTCATGATAAAAAATATTAGTGAAATCAAAACTGTGTTCTTTCCAGTAGAACAATTAATTTATGAGATTAATCGTTACTTAACTTTATTTTCTTTTAGTTACTCTTCTAAATGATGTTGACTGTAATATTTTAGGTGAATAGCCTATTCAGAATAAATATTTGTTCCAGAATTATGGCTCTGTCATTAATTCTTATAAGCGTGCTTGAAGATGAGAAAATGTGCTGCATATTCCAATGCCAGTGGATGTCAAGTGAGAGAGGTGAGGAAAAAAGTGATGACTGTCTCCCAGGAGAACTGCCATAAGGCAATTACCCAAATTTATTTTCTGGGAGTCACAGTCTGGCCTTATCCCAGAGAGCTGAGAAACTTGATTGAGTCAGCATCTGCACTATAGCCCTGTTTCTTAAGGAGAGAGTCACATTAGGCAAGACTCAAGATTGATGTCTAAATTAAAAATGCCTTTCAATCTGTTACAAAGATAAATAGACCTAACAATAAACCAGCCATCCTATTTGTCCAGCACATTCTCTCTCTAACATCTACATATGAGGCAAATTATCAGAGTTCTCTTTAATGACTTTAAACATAAAATGGGCCAGTGGGAGGAGTAGGCTACTATTCAAACATTTACAGGCATTAAGTTATAACATACAAATGTATCTGACTCCAAGAAAGATGAATTGATCTCTGCAACCAGACAAAGCAAGTCTTTATCCCAAAATATCTTCTTCCACAGTGCTACCAATGTTGACCCTGTAAATTATATTTTTGTAATGATTTCTCTTTTAGAAAAATTTCTATTTACATTTTTTATTAGATAAGTTAGTGTTTTCTATTAAATTTCGTCTAAATTCCCTAGGCTCGCAACATACTCTATCCCTTTAAAGACACTTTGAATACTTTTACAGAGATCTCCTCTATGCTTCTGTTAGACTAAATCTCTGACTTTTTATTTTATTTCCAGTATTTTGAGACTTGATGTTGGTTATACTATGGCCTTTTTGTATTGATCATGGTCACGAGGGTGACAGCAATCGAGTTCAACAATCAAAATGAATACCAATACAACATACATTTCCCTGTGTTGTAATAATGAAGCACTTTAGTACAAATAGCCATGACCACAGTCATCTGACCTGAGCTTCATACAGTTTTGTTATGTTTCCTTTTCCTCATTGTCCTACCACTGTGGCTTTCTATGTTTTTATCTTAAATTTCTCCATGGAACTATCGCACATGCTGATGCTTTGTTTCTGCAATTCTCATCCATTTCACCACCTTACACTCTTATGAGCATTTGTGACAAATAAAAACAAATTCCAGGTAAGAGGAATATTTACCACTAAAATATGGGTCTTCTCCTTCCCATCAGCACTTCACAAAATCTTGACTATTTTCCCAGTGTTCCTCAGACTATTCCAAAAATAACTAAACCTCATAAATTCATGGAGCTTGATCTTGCTAATTTGACTGATAGTTCTCATGTTTATAAATTTTCTGGTTCCTGTTCAGCCCTGATCTTAATCAATTTCTGAGCAGCCTCGGATACTGCAGGATGTTCTCTATTAAAAATGTCTCTTGGCCAGGCACAGTGGCTCATGCCTGTAATTCCAGCACTTTGGGAGGCTGAGGTGGGTGGATTACTTGAGGTCAAGAGTTCAAGACCAGCCTGGCCAACATGGTGAAACCCCATCTAAAAAACACAAAAGTTAACTGGGCATGGTGGTGTGTATCTGTGGTCCTAGCTGGTTGGGAGGCTGAGGTAGGAGAATTGCTTGAACCCGGGAGGCAGAGGCTGTAGTGAGCCGAGATCACACAACTACACTCCAGCCTACGCGACAGAGTGAGACTCTGTTTCAAAAATAATAAATAAAAATAAATAAATAAAAGTATTTTCCTGCTTCTCTCACTTTACAAATCTAAACTTTGTTGTGAATATGTGGAAGCATTTTTGTCCTTTTTAAATATCACATAATCATTCTGCTCTGAATTTGTGATACGCTATGATAACTGGCTCATACAAAGTCCCTCAAGTGTTGTGTTTTATTTATTTTTCTCTTTATCTCTAATTCCATTTGCTGGCTGCCATCATGGCTGTCAGTTATTTTAGTGCATTTAATACATATCCTTTGAAATTTTGTATATTGGAATTTTTTAAATAATTTTTGTGCCAGTTCAATAAAATATTTAGAGATATAATTGTTATCTTGTTTCTTCTTTTAACCGAACCTCTTTTAAGAGTTGTTATGTTTCTCTGTGAACATTTAATTTCTTGCTTCCTCAGAATGTGTCTGCCTCATTGCTTTATTCATGTTGCCAGTAATGGACAAGTAAGTTACCAGCAACTCTTTGCTTTCCAAGACCATTCTTATGCTCATCCCGATACATACGTATTTTGGATCTGTGGAAGAGTTTTTCATGTATCAATGTGCCAGATGGGATTTAATAGGTGGGACAGTATGGGCACATTTAATTTAACTATCTTCCTCAAAATTGTCCGATAAAAAGTCTGTGCGGGTTCACACTTTTACTAGCGGTGCATAAGGGACCTATTTTTCCCCGTTTCCTGTTTTATCCAACTTACACATGTTTGTCATTCTGATGACTATAAAGTGTTTTATTTTAAGCTCTCTGATTAAAACAAACAGTATAATTCCTCATCTGTGAATTTTTATTTGCACTTTTAACACATTTTTTAAAATCATATACATAATAGGTAAAAGTTTATTAGCTTTAGACATGATAAAAACCTCTCATCTGGAAATTTATCCAATGCACCTTCATTTTAACAAAAAAATTAATATTAAAGAAGAAATAGATACAAAGGGTTGCTCGATATTAGTAGGCGTTATTTTCTATCACAAAACCACAGAAATAGGCTTCTACAGAATTTAAACTTTTATTCATCTTTCATAATTCAATCTGCCTGGAATCCATACACTGTAGTATAAATTTCCAATTGGTTTCCAAATTTTGTCTCATTTTTAACACCAAATACCAGCAAGCTGCTTGTTCTCTATCGACTTGTGGTACCATTTCTGTCATATATTTAATTTCCAGATCTGCTACTGTATCAGTAAAAAATATTTTAGTTACTATACTTTACAGTCAGTGATTATATATGTCATAAATTTTAAACTTTATTTTCAAAACAGCCCTGACCATTCAAGTGTCATTTACTTTTTTTTTTTTTTTTTTTTTTGAGACAGAGTCTCACTCCATCACCAGGCGCCAGGCTGGAGTGCAGTGGCGCGACCTCGGCTCATTGTAACCTCTGTCTCCTGGGTTCACGCAATTCTCCTGCCTCAGCCTCCCGAATAGCTGGAACTACAGGCGCATGCCACCACGCCCAGCTAATTTTTTTGTATTTCTAGTAGAGATGGGGTTTCACCATGTTGGCCAAGATGGTCTCGATCTCTTGACCTCATGATCCGCCCACCCTGGCCTCCCAAAGTGCTGAGATTACAGGCGTGGGCCACAGTGTCATTTACTTTTTAAATAAATCTTTAAATTGTTTTATTATTTCAAAATATTCTGCCAAAAATATTTTAAATGCCTTACGTTCAGACACTAAAAAGAAAGTAACAGCAATAAATTTAAATTAAATTTAAAACATAAAATTTTGCCAATCATGACCAAACCATTGTTTCTCTATTTATTTATAATTTTATTTATAACCTTTAGTAGATATTTTTAAAATGTTTGCATGCAATTATTTCACAGTATGTGATTTTGAAGAATTTTTATATAATTTAAAACTGATAGAAATTTGTCAAGAATAGTTCAAGTTATCTCTTTATATATTTATGTGGCTCTGGATTTTTCTCTCAGATCTTCAGTAGATAACTGAGCTCATTAGTTCTTTGTCCAGGAGTATGTTTCAGGTATGCCTTTGTGGGATAAATTTCCTGTGACTTTGAAAATATATTATTTCATTCTGACATTTCTAGATATAATTTGGTGGACATGAATATCTGGTTTCAAAGTTCTTTCTTACTGTAAATATTACTTTATTGTCTACTTAATGCCAGACTCAGCGCTAAGAAATTGGAGTTATGTGATTCTTTCTACTCTGTGAATATATTTTTCTGTTGCTAGTTTTCTCTTTTTTTTTCAATTTGTTTTTGTCTATTTCTTTAGAGTCCTGTGTTTTTGCTGCTGAAGTCTCTATTTGTCTAATTACAGTAATTATTATTTCTTCAAATATTGCCTCCATACATTTTCTTTTAATTCTGGAACTCCTATTTTTAGATGCTAATGGCTAATGTTCACAATTCTAGGCTTTATAACTGTTTTTTTCTTTTATAATTTCACTTCTTTCTCTCTGATGACATGTGAGATACATTCCCAAACATAGTCTCTGGCTCTATATTTTCTGTTATCACATCAATTTAATTATTTAATGAATACATGCTATTTGTATTTGGTTCTTTTTAAAAAAGAGAAATATTTGTATTCACTTTTAATTAACATAGCCTACATTGTATCTTAGGTATTAGAGGCTTATTTCAAAATCTTAATAAATTCATTATATTTTATTTTAATCTAGTGTATGTTATTGATTTGTTATAGAATATTTACTGTCTACTTTTCCAATACTAGAATGCATTGCTTAGTTTTTCCTTTCAGGAATAGCTACATTAGTTGTTTACATACGCGAGGGGGTGGTGACAGGGGCTGGGGATATGGGGAAGGGCAAATCTTAATGTCTTACTCTGTCAATCTTTATGAATTAAAGGCAGAGAGCTGATGTTTCAGGCAGTGGCCCCTATGGTGCCACAGCCTGACTTTGATGGTTCTTGATTTCAGTCCTCAGCCACAGGGGATACTGCAACTAGAAAAGGCTCTCCTCCCCTCTTGCATTGTCCTAGGCATTGACCTTCTATGACCTTTACTTTCCTTGCCAGGCCTGTCAGTCAGGAGACAGGAGAAAGCTGTTAAGGGCTTCTTCATGCCTGCATTGCTACCATGTGTCTTGCAGGCACTGGGGCCCTCATGGGTATGCACTCTGCTCTTTTCTTTACTCATTGGTGATTGAACAAAGTCCCAAATAGTCACTGTGGAGGAGAAGAAATAGAAACACTACCTGAGCAAGCACTCTGCTCAAAACCCTCCACGCCCAGAGCAGTGACTCTTCTCTACCCACGCTGCCTTCTTCCCTCAGAGGCTCACTCACTCCTACCTCCACAGGGTTTTCCATATTATCTGTCTCAGGTCCTGTCCTTCCCTCTCACTGAGAGAGGGAGGTAGAAGTGTCTGCTCGTCACCTTTTTCCCAGACAGCAGAAGCTCTTGTGTTTATCTCTTGAACCCACGACTTCTGCTCATCCACCATTCCCTTCAACCCAATCAGCCCTCACATCTCACCATCTGTATCACAGTTAGCCTTTTGCCACCCACCAGTCCATTCTCTGTACTTGAGCCAGAGTGATTTCTTTAAAAAATATGAAAAATATGAATAAATAAACGAAAGCAAAATCTGATTATATTAACCATCTTTTCAAAATCCATCTATTACTTCAATGTAATAACATCATTTTTAACCTGTCTGATTAAGCATACAACCTGGTCCTGCTGGCCTCTGGTGCCATAAAATGCTTCCCTCTCCCTATCACCTCTTCCACTCCCACAAGGATGCTTTTCAATTACTTTAAAAGTCCATTTCTCTATCATAAATCAGTGACTTCATGTGTTTTCTCTCTTTAGTATCATCTCTCTTGAATTTTAATTTAAATCAAATCTGACCCACACTAAATCAGGTCCCTCTCTGATTTTCCTTTGTAATGCTTCCAAAAACTTTTCACAGTTTTAAATTTTGCATTAGCTTGCAAGATTTTAACATTTCATTTCTGTCATCCACCTACATTTGCATGTAGTGAGCAGGGAATGTGGCTATTTTCACCCATCGTTTTGTGTCTGGTACTTAGCATATTATCTGCACGTAGTAAACACTCCAGACATATGTTTAAATGACGGAATACAGAGTTTAAACTGTGTGTATCCTCAAATAACCCTACTTTAATGAACCAATGATAGTATTTTCTCCATATATGCTCTCAAGTCTACAATTGGGGTAGCAGTTTCAACTGAGTTGATATTTCAATTTACCTTTTCTCTCCATAGTCTGCCACTTACTCTTTCAGCCATTATTTAAAGGCATCCTTCGTTCTTCCTGAGATGTAGAAGATTTAAATTTGATTTCACATGAAACAACTATATTACTTTTTTGTCTGTAGAAAATATATTTTTCCCTTACTGATATATATATTTTCTAACTACATCCGTTTATGCTGCTATAGCAAAATACTATAGACTGCGTAAATTTATTTTTTTAAAAAATCTATTTATTTCTGTTCTGGAGTCTGTCAAGTCCAAAATCAAGACCATGGTAGGTTCCGTTGTTGGGTGAGGGTCTCTTCTCTGCTTCTAAGATGACACATTTAACAATGAATTCTCACCTGGGAGAAGGAACACTGTGTCCTCACATGCCAGATGGCAGAAAGGCAAACTAGTCTAACATTGTGTAAAGCCTCTTTTATAGAGGCCTTAATTCCATTCACAAGGGAAGGAGCATCTTAGCCTGGTCACCTCTTAAATGCCCCAGCTGTTAATACAATTACATTGGCAACACCTGAATTTTGGAACAGCCACAGTCAAAGAATAGCTAGCAATGGTGAAAGCTTGATAATGATATAACAATTTTACTATGACAATATTTATTGTCTCTATACATTATGTGTTTTCTCCATACGAGAGGTTGATATTATGATAATTTGCTGCACCGGCAACACAGAGAAAGATTAAGTATATTTTGGTCTATGGATACTAGAGACAGAAGCCATCTTGGGAGCTCAGTGAACTGCTTATATTGAAGGTGAAAATGTCCATGTATGTTGCTCACGTTATTTTCATTACTATTGTGTCCTGTAAGCTTTTCACTTAAATCTTTTCTATTCTAACCCTGTGTCAAGTACCCTCTGCTAAGAGCCTTTCCTGAGTAACCCGTTCTCATGCTATCTCTCCATTTGACGGAGGCAGTGCATATTGTCAGTGGTAGTTATTTAATGCATAACAGACACTCAGTTATGTTTCTCTTTTTCTTTTTGAATACGCCTTATCCTGCAAACTGCATTTTAAGATATTTGAGCTTAAAGACCAATACTTAATTTCCTTTATCTGATACACATAGTCTAATCTTGAGCAAGCTAAATAACATAGCATAGAGTAACAAGAATAAGCTCTGTGCATCTGGAAAACCTAGACATAAGTTCCGTCTCTACCCCTTTAGGTGTATGAGACTGGAGAAATTATTTAACCACTCTGACACAGTTTCTTTATCTATATACATTACTAGGTAGGAGTCTAATGGAAGATAAAACACATAAACCATTGTCATATAGTTAATGATCAATAAATTATACTGCCTTTATTTCCATAATTAGAAGCATGACGTAGAACACAGTGGAACACAGGTTAAAAGCTCTTAAAATGTAGAAAATGTAGATTTTGCCCAAATAGCATAACCATGACATTTTCAGGTCCTTGAATGCTGTTTCAAGATGAAATCTTTCTCACAAAAATCATAGTTGGGAATAATTTGCATGAGGTTTTACTGCATGTTTTAGTGATGCAAAAGAAAGTATAACGTTCATAAAGCTAAAAAAATAAGTACACTGGGTTTCTCCTACTACCGGGTATATATCCAGAGTAGAGGAATTCATGGCCAGGTGCAGTGGCTCACACCTGTCATCCCAGCACTGTGGGAGGCTAAGGCAGGCAGATCCCTTGAGGTCAGGAGTTTGAGACTAGCTTGGCCAACATGGCGAAATCCTGTCTCTACCAAAACCACAAAAATTAGCTGGTCATGGTGGCGCACGCCTGTAATCCCAGCTACTTGGAAAGCTAAGGTGGGTGAATCTCTTGAGTTTGGGAAGTGGAGGCTGCAGTGAGCCAAGATCGTGCCATTGCACTCCAGCCTGGGCGACAGACAGAGACTCCATCTCAAAAAAACACAAAAAGAGGAATTAAGTATATTGAAGAGATATCTTCAGCCCCATGTTTATTGCAGCACTATTCACAATAGCCAAGATACAGAATCAACCAAAGTATCCATCAACAGACGAATAAAGAAAATGTGGTATGTACGCAATGTTAAATACTATTCCCTCATAAACAATGAAATCCTATTATCATGTAGGGCATATACATAAGCCAGAAAACATTATGTCAAGTGAACTAAGTCAAGCACAGAAAAATAAATACTGTATGTTCTCTCTCATATGGGGGAAACAAAAATGTTGAGCTCCTAGAAATAGAGAGAATTATGGTTATTATAGACTGTGAAGAGGGGCACAGGAATAAGGAGAGTTAATGGATACGACGTTACAACTAGATATGAAGAATACATTCCAGTCTTCTATAGCATATTAACTATATGGTAAATATGGTTAATAACAATTTAATGTACACTTTATTTTTTTAATTTTATTTTTCATGGGTACGTAGTAAGTGCAGATATCTATGGGGTATGTGAGATGCTTTGATGCAGCCATGCAGTGAGTAGCAATCACATCATGGAGAATGGGGTATTCACCCTCTCCAGCATTTCTCTTTTGTGTTGCAAACAGTCTAATTCTATTCTTTTAATTACTTGTAAAAGTACAGTTAAATTATTATTGCCTATAGTAACGCTGCTGTGCTAGCAAATACTAGGCCTTATTCATTCACTCTAACTACTTTTGTCCCCAGTAACCACCCCAATCTATCCTCTACTTCCCCCCACCCACCTCCACCACTATCTGCCCAGCCTCCGGTAACCATTCTTCTACTCTCTTTCTCCATAAGTTCAATTATTTCAGTTTTTAGATCCCACAAATTAGTAAGAATATGTGATATTTGTCTTTCTGTGTCTGGCTTATGTCACTTAACATAACAGCCTCCAGTTCCATCCACGTTGTTGCAAATGACTGAATCTCGTTCTTCTGTATGGTGAGTAGCACTCCATCGTGTGTAAGCGCCAAATTTTTGTAACCATTCATCTGTTGATGGACACTTAGGTTGCTTACAAAATCTGGCTATTGTGAACAGAGCTGCACCAAATATGAGCGTGCATATATCTCTTCAATATACTGACTTCCTTTGAGTGTATACCCAGCAGGGGGATTGCTGGATCATACAGTAGCTTAATTTTTAGTTTTCTGAGGAGCTTCCAAACTTTTCTCCACAGTGGTTGTCGTAGCATCCACATGCTCACCAGCATGTGTCATTGTCTGTCTTTTAGACAAAAGCCATTTAAGCTGAGGAGAGATGATATGTCATTGTAATTTTGATTTGCATTTCTGTGATGATCAAGGATGTGTAGCACATTTTCATATGCCTCTTTGCCATTTATATGTCTTCTTTTGAGAAATGTCTATTAAGATCATCTGCCCATTTTTTAATCGCATGATTCAGTTTTTTTCTACAGCGTAGTGTTGTTTGAGCTCTTTATGTATTCTGATTATCAAACCCTTCTCAGATGGGTAGTTGGCAAATATTTTCTTCCATTTTGTGGATTGTCTCTTCACTTTGTTGACTGTTTCCTTTGTTACACAGAAGCTTTTTAACTTTATTTTACATTTTCAAATAGCTGGAAGAGAGTATTCTAAATGCTTCCAATATGAAGAAATGATAAATGTTTCTGTTGATAAATATCCAAATTATCATGATTTTATCATTTCGCATATACATGTATAGAAATACAATCCTGAATCCCATAAATATGTAAAAAAAAGTTCAAACAATATGCTGCAAAAGTAGCTTTTTCCATTACATGTTTGTGCAATTTACTTTTTTTCTTTTAGAGCATTTAATTGTCTGCAAAGATAAGAAATAAGTCTTAGTCTTTTGGATTTTCAATGTAACCTTTTCTGCTTGAAAATCTCTTGAAAGACACAGTCTCTTCTGCAGCAGGTGTAGTTTTAATGATGCTTTGATGCCATATGTCAAATCTCATCACTTGCTGTGAGGAGTGACATTTCTCTTGAAAGCCCATAGCAATGGCAATGCAACTTGTTGGTGGGCATCTCACAACACAAAGAACTCCTGTAGTCAACATATTTCTTTCCTGCATTCTGCAAGATTGCACAGAAGCTGAACCATTTCCACTACATTGCCCTTCAGAAAGATAGTTTATATATTCACAGAACATGAGTTGGAGACCTTTTTTTTAAATTCATGATAATTGCTTTAAAGGTTGTCATTGTGTTCATTGACTTTTTGGATAATCATTTTGGATATTTTTGTAAATTCTTGTGTGTGTGTCAGAATATACATTTTCCAGATTTTTATTGATAAATTCCTTGGAAATCACAGCCAATTATATAATAGTTTAAAACTCCACGTAGTCAAAGCTTTATCTTTTATGGATGAGTCACGGAGGAAATATCCCAGATAAATCTCTTTTTAGATAACTAATGAAACTTTACCGAAGCATATTGAGAGGCCATTCAAGAGTTCAACACTTTTCTTTTTTTTTTTTTTTCCAAACTAGGCTGGGACCAGAAATCCAGCGAAGATTTTTATGAATCAGAGTACACAAGTCCCCAGGCAAGTCCATTACTTCAAAATCTCTTCAGGAAATTTTCTCAGAATGGGGAATGCCACATAATTAAGTTTTTCTATTTATAAACAAAGTAAAGTTGCTTGGTATTAAAAATTCTCCATATAAAATGGGGCTGTTTTACCCCTCTGACGTGGTCATTAAAAAGTCCATAATCTTTCTGGGTCCTCAGCTATTAGGTGAAATATTACTGAAGAAGGTTATAGCTCATTTATGACAAGTTAATAAAATGTATTCAGTGTCTTGTATCTAAATATCTATGACAAAGCAGTATGTCATTATTCAGTAGACAATATAAGTATTTCTGAGATTTCATTACAAAAACATAGCAAAATATTAAAAAAGAAGTATATAGTGAATACTGATATAGGCAGCAACTAATTTCTACAATTAGTACTTTATTCTCCTTTCTTTATTGCATATATAACTATCGAACCCTCTATTCATGCATTAATTGATCTTATTTTGAAGTATTCACATTTTACCTCTACATACTTTATTGTGCATTTTATAAACTACAGTTTAATATTTTTATGCTAAGTTGGAGTTCCTTGAAAAGGCTGAATCTTACCAGTTTTGTATATTAACATGGACACATAAATTCTAAATAAAATAATAGAGAATGATATGCAACAAGATTTTAAAAGCATACTTATATTTATTGAAGATACTTTATTTCAGGTAGGTAAGGAGAAGATAAACATAGGAAAACAAATGAAGATAGAGGTTATCACTGGATTAATTTCACAATAATAGAGATGGTTAACCATTTCTATGCACTTTTGGAAATACAGTGAGATCAAATTAAATTTTACTGTACCTCACAAACATTAGTCGTGGCATATTTTTCTTTCCCTTGGCCTCATGAGATCAGAGAAAATAAAGAATCTTTGTCACTGTGTCCCCGCTCTCTGGTGCAGAGGTGTGATGCCCTCCCCCTTTCCCCAGCATTGGAGAGAAAAATATACAAATGTGATGACAATGAGCATTTGGGAAAATAACAACTGACAAAGAGCATTTTAACCTCTCCCAACCTTCAGCCTCATCCATGAGTAAAATATAGACCAAAATCTCAGAAATATTTCCTATAAAAATGTTTTTAATGAGGCCATTTACCTATCTATTGACATAGTCAAACATCAACTACAGGAAATCCTGTTGTATGTTGTAGCTGATGGTTTTCTTCAACAGACCAAAACCACTGCTGCCACTCTGTTTCTTTCTATTTCTCTCTCTCTCTCTCTCTCTCTCTCTCTCTCTCTCTCTCTCTCTCTCTCTCTCTCTCTGTCTTTATAAATATTTTACTTAACTTCCTGGTAGAGAGTGAAGAAACAAACAACAACAAAACCCAAAAACAGGACTTCTAGTCCCATTTCATTAATTCGTATATCTTAGGAAAATAATTCTGAGAAAGGTTCTGCTGCCATTCTTGTGACTACTTATTAATAAAAGCTTTGTTTTATTCTCTCCATGTCATACCTGCAGTCAGCATTAATCCCTCACCAGACCCCTTCATGGAAAATTTCCATTGGGTTTTGTGCTCTGTTTGGAGTATTGCTTTGTACCAGTAAGCAGGCAAGCTTTCAAAAATTGCCCTGCAGGAAAGAGGAGCAAAGAACAAGGCTGGCATTTCTGGCAGGATAGAGAACAACTGGCAGTGGTGCACGAGGCGGGACCCAGCGGAGGCTGGAACCACAGTCGCCCTGGCTAACTCTTGAATGAGTGAACCCATCAATAATTCAGACTTACCTTCTCTAGGAGCAATATCTTTTTTTAAAAAAAAATGCTTTCTTTGTCTCCTTTGAAAAATGTTTCTGACATCCCTCTGAAGGAAGGGTATACACATGCCAGCTATACACTAAAAAGCAAACAAACAGCTCCAGTGAAATGACGGATGAAAGAGAATGCTCCTTTCATGAAGTGTGAGGAATAAAAGAAGCATATAAAAAGTTTCACTTTGCCATTTAAATTAAATCATACCTAAAACAAGAAAAAAATACCTGTGTGGAGACTGTGAAATACAGACTTTTTAATATGAAAAGCTGGCATAATTTTTACTTATCTTTTATGCATGCTTTAGGCCATAAATTGATATGGCTTTATCTATGATTTTAAAAATTCATGATTCAATTTTGAAGAAACAGACAAGCTAGTATCTATAAAATGGTATTTAGTCTTCACTATTCTAAGATATTTTTTGTAACATTTTGATCTTAAGTCTGAAGTAAAAAACTTCTTCCTTAATTCTGTAATTTTGGATATCCCCAGGATATATTGATATTCATTGCTCTGTCACAAGCTTATAAAAGTATATTCAAATGATTCTCAAAATAGTATTAAAGTCATAAAATATAAACCATAAAGACTATGAGTCAGGATAACTTAGTGCTATATAAGGGAGGAAAGAGTCCACAATTAGGCAGAACACAGTGGCTCATGCATGTAATCATAGCACTTTGGGAGACCAAGGCAGATGGATCACCTGAGGTCATGAGTTCGAGACCAGACTGGGCAACATGGTGAAACCCAGTCTCTACTAAATACACAAAAACTAAACAGGCATGGTTGTGCACTCCTATAATCCCAGCTACTTGGTAGGCTGAGGCAGGAGAATCACTTGAGCCTGGGAGGTGCAGGTTGCAGTGAGCCAAGATTACACCACTGCACTCCAATCTGGGCAACAGACCAAGACTCCATCTCGAAAAAATAAATAAATAATAAAGACAACTTAGGTAAGGATGTAAATTGAACTTTATGCTCATGGTCTGTGTTCAAGGGTGATCAGCTACACACCTCGTCTGCACTTTCCACCCCAGCCAAACATGTGAGAGCCTCTTATTTACTTCCTGACACTCATCTGAGCTCCAAAGACACCAGAATGCATGCAGTCTCTCCATGTGCCCTGTGCCTGATTCCTTTAGCACCTTTGGACAAAGCCGTTTGGAATGTGAGAAAACTGGAAAAACACAGAGCCTGGAGCCACAATCTTACAAGGAAATAGAATATTTGACATTTTACAATAGAAATGATCAGAAGAGACTTTTATTATTATTATTAATATTTTAGTTTGAACTCGGTTATAAAATTAATGATTTTACTTTAAAAGTCATCCTATTAATTCCAAGTTGACTGTAGATTTAAATGTAAAGAATCCTTACAAGAAAATATATGACAAAAATGTTACAAAGTGGTAGAAATATAAATAAAATAATTGATTATTTGGACTTTGTTAAAACTAAGAACTTGTGTTCATTAGTTTTAATAAAGTCCAAATAATCAATTATTTTGAAACTGATTAAATCATTTTCATCAGTAGAAAAAGTATAATTTAAGGGAAGAAAGAGAAAGTGAGAGTCTCATGGAATTAGTATTTATGCCTAGCTTTCCATTATTGGAATGCTAAGCATGTGAGAGGTATTTATATCCTACTGCTCATGGTCTGATTGCAAAAATTCAAAAAATCACAACTTTGGGCACAAATGGTTTAAGAAAGTAATGGTAAAATATTCACAGAAAGAGGAGATGGGGATGGATAAAGGGTACAAAAATACAGAAAGAACGAATAAGACCTACTGTTTGATAACATAATAGATTGACTACAGTCAATAATAATTGTGCATTTAAAAATAATTAAGAGTGTAACTGGAGTTTTTGTAACACAAAGGATAAATACTTGAGGGGATGGATACCCCATTCTCCATAATGGAATTATTTCACACTGCATGCATATATTAAAACATCTCATGTACCCCATAAGTGTGTATATGTGTGTGTGTGTGTATATATGTGTGTGTATCTATTATGTACCCACATAAAATTAAAAATAAAACAAAATTTAAAGAACAAAATCCACAGAAAGAAAACATACATTTTGTAGGCCATACATCCTACAAAAAGGAAGTCAAACAGGTAAGCCAGTTAGTGCCAATCATGACACTTAAAACTGAAAGCAAATGAAACTAAGACAGAGACACTTCAGTTCTTTACCTAGAAAAATATGCATGACTCTCTCTCCCTCATTTCAAATATATGTTCTCATTCATAGCCACTGAGTTTTGAATTAGATTAAAAATAACCCACAGGTCAATGTCTTATAATTTTCCTTTTGTTTCTGTGGGTCTTCTGGTCCATGTGACCAATGTCTTTCACTCTCAGAAAAGGGTTCAGCCTGGCAATGGGAAGATGTCACATGCTTCGATCCAACAGTATCATCTTAAAGTCTATACTTCACACTTGAGCAGAACGAGCTATCTAAAACCACATCTGAAAATATCATTAACCCATTTATCAAGGCCTCTGGCAACCCATAAACTGTAGGTGATGATACAAGGATAACAGTCCTGCTCTGGGCTACTCATTTATAGTTCTTTGACTGGTGCCAGATTTAATTTTAATTTAATTACTTTAACATTAATGAAGCCAAGCACTCTTCTACATGTTTGTCATCATTTGAGCATACGTTTTTGTAAAGCACTTCTTTGAGTCTTGTGCCGATTAATTTACTTAATTTTTGGTTTGGGGAGGTTTTTAATACCAATTTTTAGGACATCTTCATATATTCTGGGTAACTACTTTAGTTGTGTACATATGTGCATGTATTTTCTCCTATCTCATATCTGATTATATCCCTCTTAATTATGATCTTTAATGATGAGAAGTTCTTAGTTTTAATACAGTCCAAATTATCAATTATTTTATTTACATTTCTACTAATTCGTAAATTTTAAAATGTCCAACTCTAAGGACATAAAATTTTTGTCACATATTTTTATAAGGATCTTTTACATTTAAATCTACAGTCAACTTGGAATTACATGTATGGTATGAAGAAGCCACCAAAATTATGTTTTTCCATTTAATCGGTACCTATCAAAGTAAAGTCGTTTATATATATACATATATATATATACACACACACACACACACACACCATGGAATATATATATATGTACACACACACACACCCCTGGATGGGATAGGAGACTATTATTCTAAGTGAACTCAGGAATGAAAAACCAAACATCGTATGTTCTCACTCATATGTGGGAGCTAAGCTATGAGGATGCAAAGGCCTAAGAATGGTACATTGGACGATGACGACTCGGGGGAAAGGGTAGGAGGTGGCCAGGGATAAAAGACTCCACATTGGGTAGAGTGTACACTGCTCATGTGGTGGGTGCACCAACGTCTCAGAAATCACAACTAAAAAATATATTCATCTAACAAAACGCCACTTGTTCCCCCAAAACTTATTGAAATGAAAATATTATTTTTATAAAAGAATATTCTTTCCTGACTTTTGTGTTACCATACTGTGAAGATAAAGTACGTATGTATGTGCTTCTCCTTCCAGCTTCACTCTTCCGTGTCACCCTCCTGCCCCCATTCTTGCATGAATAGCTCACAACCATACATTGTGTTTATCACCTGTGTTTCTTAAGTCCCTGCTCCCAACCCTCAATGTTGTCTAAGAATTTATTTCATAAAGAAACTAAGTTAATATTTCTCATTTCTGATCTTGCTGTTTGGCAAGAATAATTAGTGGCTGTTATACTTTCTAATATAGTGCATCATAATAATATAATGTATATAATCTAATATAATGCACTGGTTATTTTCCGTTTTTATATGAAGATTATTTAGTGTGTTTAGCTATTTTGAGACTAACACATCTACTCTAAAGTCCTCTATATCTTTTTCCTTTTATTAAGTATTGATTTTAATGGCCATTTGTGACCATTGCACTGAAATATAAATTAATTGAACATTGTTAAATAGTTACATTAGATTTCTGGCATTCTTCATTAACTAGAGGTCTGTGTACAGTTAGTGAAGAAACTGGAGAAATATTTGTTTATGTGAAAGAAATATTCTTTCATACGATTTTCAGATAATGACTTGGTAAGTTGAACATGAATGTTTATGGAGAATTATGTTTAAAGAAATTGAAGTTATTGAACTTTTTGATGCTCTAGCTACTCCAAATGTGTTCAGTGGCATCTTGTTAAAGCAGGATCTTCTGTTTCGTCTGTTGATTTTGCCACACCTTTTGTGATCTTTGATGGCTTCCTTGTTTTCTCATCTGATGTGATGTTCTACGCTCACAGTGTACATTTTTGTGCAGACCTGGAAGCAGCCACTGTTTCAAAACAATTCCATTTATTGGTATATTTCATGAGTCTATTCCTAGCACTAGAGCTGCTCAACGCTTTGTCATCATTTCTAGGTCATTTTTAGCAATTAAATTAAAAAATGTGTTTTATATTTAAAAATAACTATATTATAGATTTATAATGACACTTGCAATTACAGTTTAGGATTACAGGGGGCTTTTTTGATATTATTTTATTTTATACGGTATTTTTTTCACACTAAAATTTTCTATTTCTAACGTAATTACACATTTGCCTTATTTTACGTGTGTAATTATTTTAAAATGTTATTATTAATATAAATGCTAGCAAAATCATTACTAAAAACAGTTTAAGATTTATATTCAGGGATTTTGTCCTTGTCTGCAGTCAAATTATTGTTTATTAAAATAACAAAATTACACTAAGTGCAATTAAGCCATAATTTGATATGCAGTTAGTTTCTACACACTTACTAGGCTTTTATGTATCTTTCCAGTATTAACATAGCTAATTATACATGTATGTTTTATATATACAATATTAATTATATTCATATCACTGCTTTTTTCTTACATGAGCACTTTATATACAAGACTTTCTTCACCATGCTGTCTTCACTTAACAATATATTCTGGTGATCCATTATTTTTTTTAATATATTTTATTGTGTTTTAGGTTTTGGGGTACATGTGAAGAACATGCAGGATTGTTGCATAGGTACATACATGGCAATGTGCTTTGCTGCCTTCCTCCCCATCACCTATATCTGGCATTTCTCCCCATGTTATCCCTCCCCAACTCCCCACTCCCTGGTGTCCCTCCCCTAGCTTCCCCCAACAGACCTCAGTGTGTGATGTTCCCCTCCCTGTGTCCATGTGTTCTCATTGTTCAACACTCGCCTATGAGTGAGAACATGCAGTTTGATTTTCTTCCTCGTGTCAGTTTGCTGAGAATGATGGTTTCCAGATTCATCCATGTCCCTCCAAAGACATGAACTCATCATTTTTATGGCTGCATAGTATTCCATGGTGTATATGTGCCACATTTTCCCTGTCTGGTCTATCATCGATGGGCATTTGGGTTGGTTCCAAGTGTTTGCTATTGTAAACAGTGCTGCAATGAACATTCGTGTGCATGTGTCCTTATAATAGAACGATTTATAATCCTTTGGATATATATCCAGTAATAGGATTGCTGGGTCAAACGGAATTTCTATTGAAAGAGCTAGAGGAGCAAGATCAAAAAAACTCAAAACCTAGCAGAAGATAAGAAATAACTAAGATCAGAGCAGAACTGAAGGATAGAGACAGAGAAAAACCCTTCAAAAAATCAATAAATCCAGGAGCTGGTTTTTTGAAAAGATCAACAAAATAGACCACTAGCCAGATTAATAAAAAAGAAAAGAGAGAATAATCAAATAGATGCAATAAAAAACAATAAAGGGGATATCACCACAGATTCCACAGAAATACAAACAACTCTATGCACATAAACCAGTAAACCTGGAAGAAATGGATAAATTCCTGGACACTTGCATCCTCCCAAGCCTAAACCAGGAAGAAGTCGAAACCCTGAATAGACCAATAACAAGGGCTGAAGTTGAAGCAGCAATTAAGAGCCTACCAACCAAAAAAAGCCCAGGTCCAGATGGGCTCACAGCCGAATTCTACCAGACATACAAAGAGGAGCTGGTACCATACCTAAAACTATTCCAAACAATAGAAAAACAAGGAATCCTTCCCAAAGCATTTTATGAGACCATTATCATCCTGATACCAAAACCTGGCAGAGACTCAGCAAGAAAAGAAAACTTCAGGCCAATATCCATGATGAACATAGATGCAAAAATCTTCAATAAAATACTGGCAAACTGATTGCAATAGCACATCAAAAAGCTTATCCATCACGATCAAGTAGGCTTCATACCAGGGATGCAAGGCTGATTCAACATATGCAAGTCTATAAATGTAATTCACCACATAAACAGAACCAAAGACAAAAACCACATGATTATCTCAATAGATGCAGAAAAGGCCTTCAACAAAATTCAACAGCCTTTAGGCTAAAAACTCTCAATAAACTAGGTATTGATGGAACGTATCTCAAAATAATAAAAGCTATTTATGACAGACCTACAGCCAATATCGCACTGAATGGGATCCAGTATTCCTTCTAACAGCTGAATACTAATTTGTGTGGATACACCACAATATCCTTGAGTCTCTTATCCTCAGTATTTTTCCATCAACAATGACATTGCATTAAACACATTTGGACATTTATGTTATTGTATTTTCACAATTTCTTTGAGTTGATTTCTAGAAATTTCATTGCTGAGATTAAAAAAAAATGTACATGTATATTCAATCTGGATACATATTGCTAAATCTACTCCATAGGGCTTACAGCACTTTTATTTCTGCAAAGAATTTCTTGATAATAGGCACAACCAAAATAAATTTGAGAATTGAAGATGTTTTCAATCTTATGCATTTACACAATATTATAAAGAAGAAATTGTATATTGGTATAACTTTATTTTGAATATTCTTATAAGCAAGTTGAATATATTTTTGGAGGTTTCAAAAAGATTTCAACAAGTTAAATCAACAATTTATTTATTTATAATTTTTTACATTGGCAGATAAAATTTTATGTATTTACCATGTACATGACCTTTTGAAGTACATATGTACTTTGTGGAATGACTAAATCTAGCTAATTAACATGAGCATTACCTCACAATTATAAGAACACTTACATCCACTTTCTCAGCATTTTTCAAGAATACAGTATGTTGTTAACTACAGTCACCATGCTGTATAATAGATCTCTTGAACTTATCCCTCCTATCTAACTGCAAATATGTATCCTTTGACCAGTATGTCCCCAACCCCTCTTACCCACAAAAATATTTGCTCTAGGTTCTCTAGTTCTTTTAATTGTGACGCTATGGTTTCAATTTGAGATCTTTTTAGTTTAGTTTTGTTTTTTTTTAGTTAGAGTCTCACTCTGTCACTCAGTCTGGAGTACAGTGGTGCCATCTCAGCTCACTGCAACCTCTGCCTCCCAGGTTTAAGTAGTTCTCCTGCCTACTCCTGAGTAGCTGTGACTACAGGTGCATGCTGCCACACCAGACTAATTTTTTGTATTTTAGTATAAATGGGGTTTCACCATGTTGGCCAAGCTGGCTGGTATCGAACTCCTGACTTCAGGCAATTCACCACCTTGGCCTCCCAAAGTGCTAGGATTGCAGGCATAAGCCACCACGCCCAACCCCTTCTAGCTTTTTGATGTGACTGTTTAGTGCTATAAATTTCCCTTTTAACATGGCTTTAGCTGTGTCCCAGAGATTCTGGTATGTTGTCTCTTCGTTTTCATTGGTTTCAAAGAACATCTTGATCTGCCTTAATTTCACTATTTACCCAGGAGTCATTCAAGAGCAGATTGTTCAATTTCCATGTAGTTGTATGATTTTGAGTGAGTTTCTTACTCTTGAGTTCTCATTTGATTGCTCTGAGATCTGAGAGACTGTTATTTCAGTCCTCTTCTATTTACTGAGAAGTGATTTACTTCCAATTATGTAATCAATTTTACAGTAAATGCCATGTGGCACCAAGAAGAATGTATATTATGTTGTTTTGGGGTGGAAAGATCTGTAGATATCCTTCAAGTCAACTTGGTTGATCCAGTGCTGAGTTCAAGTCCTGAATACCTTTGTTAATTTTCTGTCTCAAAGATCTGTCTAATGTTGACAGCGGGGTGTTAACGTCTCCCACTATTATTGTGTGAAAATCTAAGCCTCTTGTAGAACTTATTTTATGAATCTGGATACTCCTGCATTGGGTGCATATATATTTAAGACAATTTAAGACAGTTAGCTCTTCTTGTTGAGTTGACCCCTTTACCAATATGTAATGTTCTTCTTTGTCTTTTTTGATCTTTGTTGGTTTAAAGTCTATTTTGTCAGAAACTAGGATTGCATCCCCTGCTTTTTTTTTCTGCTTTTTTATTTGCTTGGTAAATTTTCCTTCATGCTTTTATTTTGAGTCTATGTTTGTCCTTGCATGTGATGCTGCTGGAACAGGCCTGTATGAGGTGTCCGGAGATTCCTGCTGGGAGGTCTCACTCAGAGAGGAGTAGCAGGGTCAGAGACTCACTAACATGCAGCATGTCTGCCCCTTGACAGGGTGGGTGTGATGCACTGGGGAGAATCACCCTCATCTAGGCTGCCCTGACTCTCCACTCTCCAGAGCCAGCAGGCAGTATGGACTAAGATCATACTGGTTGTGTTACCTGGGGGAGGATTTCATGCCAGTGGGTTTTGGCTTGTGGAATTCAGTGGGAGCCAGGCCATTTGCCTGGCTTATGAGAGTGGAAGGATTGCCTGCCTCAGGGGATTTCCCAGAGCTGGAGTATACTAACACTCCTGTGTCTCTGTGCCTCTTCAAAGCCCCCACCACCCAAGCAGCGGCTGTGATTCTCCACACTTTTGTGCTTCGGATCCAAGGCTCTGGTAGCAGGTGCTCAGGAGGGGACCTCCTGATCCACACGTTGCAAGAATCCATGGGAAAAGTCTGGTTTTCAGAGAACGGAAGTCACAGTCCCTCATCATCTCCCTTGGCTGGGGAAGGGAGCTCCTGCAGCTCCCAAGTGGGGTCCTGCTCCACCCTGTTTCTGCTCACTTTCTGTGGGTCACACCTGCCACCTAGTCAGTCCCAATAAGAGAACTTTGGTACCTCAGTTGAAGATGCAGAGTTCATTTGCAGTTTCTGTCCTTCTGGTAGGAGCTGCAGACAGAGCTGCCTTTATTCAGGCAGCTAAGTTCCTCCCCTTACTCATAAGCATATTTTCTGTAAGTTACACGTATGTTTTATCAGCTTGTAGTTTGCTTATATTGTTTTAACCTATGCAAGTTTTTTTTTCTAATTATGAGTTTTTAAATTTTTTATTTTGGCTAGATGTTCAGTGATAGTGTGGAAGGTTTCAACATTTCCAGATTCTGGGAGAGTACAATCTTGTTTTATTCTACTACCTGTATGATTTTATTATGATACATAAAAAATTCTAATGTTTATAATTTATCCTAGCATATGAAGGAAAATATACATCTAATTTTATCTTCCATGTGGCTATTGAGTTATTCATGACAAATTATTAAACATCTCTTTCCTTGCTGATTTGAGATGGTAGCTTTACTGCATCTTAAATTCTCATATCTCTAAATTATCAAATCTGTCACTTTTGAGTGACACTAGCATATCCATTTAAATACAGAATTATATTGGTTTTCATAAAATTTAGAGCCACGCTTGTCTCACTGATCTTTTTTTTTTTTCACGGTTTTACCAGCTATTCTTGTTTATACTTTCAGATGATATCTGCAATCCAGTAGTCTAGTTCAAAAAGAGGGAAAAAAAGATGGTATTTCATTCTGGTCAAATTATATTGATAACTTAGAAAAAAACTGTGAATATTATAATGCATTTTCCTATAAAATATTATAATTCTGTTTGTTGTAGCCTATTTGTGTTATCTATCAGGAAAAATGTTATGGATTTGCACATACAGGCATCGGGTGATAACGTTTTTTTGTCAAATATGTAAGGAGTCTTGAAACTATCTGTTTATCCATCTACCCATCTATCTACCTACTGCATATGTAAGTATATACATATAATTTAATAAGTATGGTCTTCCATTCTACTGAATACTATATTTGCATTTTATAGAAATGTTTTGCTTTTAAAAATATTTAACAAGTTAATTCTTTACCTACTACCAAAGTTGGTAAACATTTTGTGTGTTGTGTTCCAGCTTTTGAAATTATCTTGAATTTATTTGTCCTGTTTTCTATCTCATTAATTTTGTTTCCATCTTTATTAATTTCTTCCTTCTGGTTTATTTTGTACTCTTTTTCTAGCTTTCAATTTGTTTGCTTTCATTAGTTTTGATTTTTACTAAGGGCATTTGATGCTAGAAATTTTCTTCTGGGAATACTTTTAATGATTGTTCTGATATCCTTCTCTTGTCAGTTTTGGTAAGTTATGATTTCTATACAGTTTATCAAAATTTTTATAATTATTGGCATTGTTATAACAACTCTTGATAAGTTAATGCCTACTATATATGTAAACTTTTTGTTATTTCTTTATTTAGGTCTCATCATGATTGAAGATTTTTACTAGTTTTATCTAATAACCAACTTTTTTAACAGCCAGGATCCTAGAGTCACTAACTAGAAAGAGGAAATCGAAATGGCCTTTGGTGTTACTGTTTATTTCATTAATTGATTACCTTACAGTTCTCTGTGGCTTCTTTGTTTGAGTGTATGCTCTTTCCCTTATTTTCTTGAGATGGAATTTAAGCTCATTAATTTTCACCCTATCTTCCTTCATAATAGGATTTTGAGCTAAAAATTTTTGTCTAGGGACTGCTTTAGAATTATCCCACAATATGAAATTTTTATTATTTTCCAATTAGCAAATATTCTAAATACCATGCCTTCTTTGCTTGGTTATAAATAGTGGCTTAATTTCTAAACATATAAGACTTTCTGTCTTATTTTTGTTACTTGACATCTTCTATGGTCAAAGTGTATTTGCTGTATGATTCAGTCTTTTTTAATTTGTTGAACTGCTTCATGACACCAGCATATTATTAGTTTATATAAATATTGAGTTATTTAAAATAATGAGTATTTATTATTATTGTTTGTGGTGTTTTATTTATGCCAAATATAGTAAATATTTATTTGAGTTGTCTTAGTCTTCTATAATTCTTCATCTGTATCTTCATTCAATTTCTGAGAGATATATGCTTCTATTTACTTGTAACTCTTCTTACTTCTCTCAATTTATGTGTCATGTGGAATGGTGATTTTATTCATTTATTAGTGCATATAGATAGGTAATTTTACAGCTTCCCTGTGAATTGAAAATTTTATCTTTATGAAGTATCTTATCATTAGTAATCTTATTTCCTATAAGGTATTTTTTGATCTTAATACAATGACATCAGATATATTTTGGTTGCTCTACGCATTGTATGTTTTTCTATTCGTGAACAAACTGTCTCAATATGTGTTATGTGTTGCTTGTAAGCAGCATATTATAGTTCTTTTACACAATTAAGTCTGATAATGGGTTTTATTGGAGAGTATATTCCAGCTATATTTGATAAGATTATTTATAAATTTGTTTTATAACTTCCATTTTACTGTTTGTTTTATTCTTATTCTAGATGTGTTACTTCCAATTTTTAAATATTCACACTTCATTTCTGATCTGACATTGCATCTTTATCATTTTATTTCCTTCAGAGATACATATTTAAGATAATTTTAATGGTTACTCAGTATTTACAACATACCTTTCTAACAAGTCAAAGTCTAATATAAGTTTTATTCTTAACTATCCCCTGCACAATATAACACTTCAGAATTCTTTAAATAAATTTACTCCCATGCTAATATGTGTGTGTGTGTGTGTGTGTGTGTAAATCTTACAAATGGTATTATTTTTCTTATGCTTGAAATAGGTCCTCCACAATTTCTCTTAATAGGAGATCACTGGTGATGAATTAGATCAGATTTCTTGATTCAAAAATGTCTTATTTTCACCTTAGTTATTGGCTAAGTGGATATTAAATTCCAGAATCTTCATTGTTTTATTTAGCCGTATGAAAAAGTGACTTTATTTCTTTTTTTCTTGTCTCCCATTGTCATTGTTGAATTGTCAATGGATACTCTGATTGATGTTCTTTTGAAAGTAATCTTTATTTTCTCTCTCATTTTTCTTCACATATTTGTTTTGTCTTTGGCAATAGAAATTTAAATATGTGTGTCCTCATAGATTTTTTCTCAATCTTGCCTTCTGGTTATCAGCATTGTTATTCATAGCTTATATAAAGTCTGTGTTAGACAGTGCTCCTACCTGGATATTGTATGGGAGTACTGTGGTTCTACTTTTAGTACTCATTAATTATCTTGGTTTTCAATTACATTTTGTATGTATGTATATATAGACATTACATATTTATAACATGAATGCAAATATATACATGGAAATTATGCTATCTATAGAAACAAGAAACAGAAAATGTAAACCTATAAAAATTATAAATCTTATATGTAATTTCAGTTAATTGAGGATGTTAGATTTTTTTAAGAGAGCCTCTACCTTTATTCTCATAGGTTGCTAGGTGCATCAGAAAATTTATAGTACTATTACACAATATACAATAAAAGGGAATGAGATGACTTCTAGTTGTGTGTGTGTGTGTGTGTGTGTGTGTGTGTGTGTACCTTAGCATCTCTAGCTATCCTCATAAAGGTTAGTGCCAGGTTACTTTACAAGTTCCCCATATTATTAGCAAACTCAGTATTTTCTGATTTTTCTACACCATTTCCTAGTAACCTCAAATAACTTGTAAGACAATCTATCCACTTGTCTCTGATAATTCAGATTTCTCCTATGTCTTTTTTGCTACTTTCTTCCACAGGTATTTTACAGATAATAGGTAAAATGCTTACGTTTTTGTACTGGTGTGTCTTGTTTTAGTTTCTGACTAAATGCTCTCTGAGAAGCTTGAAAAGAAAATAGTCTTTCTGAATTTTCATGTTTTTTTTTTCCTTTAAAGAAACATTGATTCTTCTCCCTAGTGTTCCATACAGAAGCCTGATTCTGTTTTTATTTTTTTGTTGATATCCTATACTAATGCCATTTCCTGGAAATTTCTAGCAGCTGCTATGGCAGACAGCAGGAGTGCTTGTGTTATCTAAATCTGTCCCTTAAAAATGAGTTAAAAGTAGGTATTCAAAACCAAATGACAAGTTTTGATGATAGGAAACTCTCAATCAACTTCCTATCCAAATTAATTAAAATATTCTCTTTTATTTATATCAATAAAAACTCCTGTGAATAAATAAAATCTGTTAAATAATTAAACATATGCATATAATTCTGATATAACACATCTTGTGGTAAGAATTTGGCAAAAACATTATAGTATGTACTTTGCCTTTTTTTATCATACTTAAAATATTCAGACTTTTGTGGTATTGTCATTAACAGCTTGTGTCTAATATTCACTGCAAAATATTCTTTAAAAAATATCCCTAAAGTGCCACTGTGAACAGGAGTCTGTTCTTAGATAGTTCAACTACTAATTTTAAATTTTTGTTGTAAAATATTGGCAACTTTAACTTTCAATTTAAAGTTGTGTGGGGCTGGGCATGGTGGCTGACATCTATAATCCCAGCACTTTGGGAGGCCGAGGCAGGTGGATTGCTTCAGCCCAGCAGTTCCAGACCAGCCTGAGCAATATGGCCATATCCCATCTCCATAAAAGATACAAAAATAATTAGCTGGACATGGTGGCCCATGTCTGTAATCCCAGCTACTTGGGTGGCTGAGGTGGAAGGATCAGTTGAGCCAGGGAGGACGAGACTGCAGTAAACCTAGACAGCCCCACTGCACACCAACCTGGGCAAAACAAGATCCCATCTCAAATAAAATAAAAAATTGTGTGCACAAGTGTATGAGTGTGTGCTCACTTTCAAATGAAGTTCTCTTTAGAAATTACTTTTAGATTCTCAAAAAAGTGAACATCCTGAACTCCAATCACTATTTTATATTAATTAACCTTATTATCATCATCCTAAATATATTTCCCAATAATCCCTTTTTTGTTTTTCTTATAGCATCTGATAAGTTGCTGAACCTTCCAGTTTACAGCTTTATTTTTCTCAAAATGCAAATTCGATTTAATTTGATATTTATTGAGTGCCTCCTATAAAGCATAAGTTGGCTCGTGTCATTCCTCTGTTAGATAGCTTCAATATTTCTCATCTTACACAGAGTTAAAAAAAAAAAACTATTATATGAGCCTGGCAGAACCTGTTACCACTCTGCCTCCTCTCCACCTGCTGGAGCCCTCACTGTTTCCCAGGGTCACTGGAATCTTTGCTGATCATTCAGCAGACAACTCTCCACCGCTACGGCCTCTGAATTTTTGTTGTTGTTCTCATTACAGGTATTCAACTGTTGGCACAACTTGCCTTCTTGCTTCTTTTAAAAATTTTACCAAATGTCACCTTTTCAATGAGGCCTATCCTGACCCTGTGTGTAGAAGCTCTCCTAGGCATTTGCAGCATCTGAATGAGTGAAACTGCTATGATCCCAGCTTTCTCAGCAGTCCAGTGGGGTGGGGGAAGAGTGGTGTGGGAATGCCGCAGAAGGTACACGAGGTAAATTTGGAATTGTGTGCAATACTACAACTGGGAAGTAGCAATGGAGAGAGACGTCATAGAACAGGTGAGGGAAGATTCAGGGACCTGGATGTAGAGGCGTGGAGGGGCACAGGTTTCCGTTTTAAGTAATAGGCTCAGTGAAAGAGATATCCTCATTGTTTATTTTATACACATATTTCATTTGAAAATTTGGCATTATGTAAATGTTTATTTATTTGCATACTAGTCTAGATAACTAATGTTTTTAAGGCATAAGTTCTGCAATTCTACTTCAGTGAAACTATGTATCACAAATCACAATGTTGAAAACACATTGTTCTATACCCTTTTATGATGTTTACAATTTATTAATTTTATTATTTTAACTATATTTTACTTGTTTATTATATATTCTTTTTATATGTTTATTATTTGTTTCTTTGAGGGAATGAAGTGGGTTTATTTTTATTAAATTCAATGTTGAAGGGAAACATGAAATTGTGTAAAGAATAAGCATAAACAGGAGTTGAGAAGGTTGTGTTAGTTACCAAGAAACTCATAAGAAGAAATGTTCCAGCTTATTCTTTTAGAAACTCTCCCTTCTCTCTCCACTTAGGCAGGGCCACTCACATACGACACGCAGAGCTAAATGCTTAAATGAACACTGTGGTATTTTGGTACATTAAATGTAGTTAGAGATAAATAGTAATGTGAGTCTATACATGTTCTTATTTTTGCACCTTAAAACATTTTCACAAGAATAACCTCTCCCTTTTACAGTACTTATGATATACTTCATGTTCTCTGAAATAAAACACCATTCAAAAACCATAGCTCCCCACAAATCAAAATATCACAGGTGAAAAGTAGCATATATGTTTCAGTAAAGTCCTAACCTTAAGACATTTTATAACATAAAAGAAAGCTAATGACTTAGCCAGAATATTAATGGAGTTATCCGGTAGAAGCAAAAGCCATTTGACATAAAGATTGATTGTTAATGGAAACATATGGAGAAAAGTTCTGACTTGGACAGCTGCTTAATCCATCCAGTTACCTACAGAGATTTTCAGCCAAGTTGTTAATAAAGGACATACAGAGGAATTTTGCCCTTAAGTCCATAAAATTGTGAAAATGATATTTTATTAAGCATTACAGAATTTTAAAATGGACAATTGGGGGAACACTGGCATCCCCCACAATACTAGCCAAGGACAACAAAGCCAATTGTGAAAACAAACAGATCTCCCTTCACCAAATGTTAACAATCTATAATACATATAGAGTAATTAAAACTGTGAGCAAATGGCACGAAAATAGACAAATGATCAAGAGGAACTGAGACACAGGCAGGTATTACATACTCTTACGATACGTTACAAATGTGGCATTGAAGAACAATGTGAAAAGAAGGATGTTTTCACTAAATGCTGCCTGATGAATGTCTGTCTCTATTCATTAGAGTAGAAAAAGCAGGAGAAGGGGAAGAAACGAAGGAGGAAGATAAAAGGAAAAGAAACTAGAAAGTTACGCTATTCACAAAAGTTATTTCTAGATAGATCATAAATTTAACTGTGAAATTTACAACCATATTTCTTGTGGTTAACAAAGGAAAGATTATGAAATTAACATCAAGAGAATTTCTTAAGTACTAATTAAGCACTACATAAAAGGCTTTAACCATAAATTAATAATAGATAAAATGGACTATATGAAATTAAAATTTTGGTTCATCATAATTCCAAGAGTGAAATACCAAGCCACATGTTGGTAGGGATCTGCAACACGCATTACTAACAAAGGGCTTGAATCTAGACTATATAGAGAGCTAAACACCAATTTCAGAAAAGACAGATCCTCACTAAAAATATACCAGAAACCTAGACAAGCAGTTCAGAAAGAAAAGAACTTTGAAAAAGATAATGAATAGATGAAAACTGTTAACTCAGACTCATGTGCTGTGACATAGTCTCTATTCAGACTCATCAGAATGGTAAACCTTTAAAGCAAATAATAGCAACCAATAAATCCACAAGTCAGTCAGAAGGTTTTTTCAAGGATATGGAGCAAATTAATGCATTCTTTTAAAATATATTTTTTATTTCAATAGCTATTGGGGTAAAGTGGATTTTGGTTACGTGGATTAATTACCTAGTGGTGAATTCTGAAATTTTGGTGCACCTGTCACATGAGTAGTTTAGATTGTACCCCATATGTAGTTTTTCACATGGGAATATGTGTGTGCTACCCTTTTCCTGATCTCTTCTTCAATAAACAGCTCACATAAATATAGACATATAGATATAGAATAGATGTAGATAAGCATATATTTTCTCCAAGAAAAAATAATATTTTAAATTTCATAAAGTACACATACTATATATGCACTCTTAAGATTTAAATAAAACTGGAAGTAATTATAAAACTATAAGCCAAAGTTAAAACTCACCACTAGAATTTCTTTTAGAACAAACAGGAAACAACATAGAATATCTGGGATAGTTCAAATACATGTATTATGACTCATTAAAAATATTATATCCATACTTATTACAAAATACAAGAATCAAATTATTTCAGTACTAAAATTTAACCAAGCAAAATATTATTAATCAAGTGTTATTACTATTTTTATTTGCCAATTTGATATACAAAATAAAATTTTAAATCAGCCTAATTTTTTTTATACACTTGATGGTTGTGTTTTAGTTTCTTTTGACTTTAATTTTAGCTTAAGACAGGCATGGTGGCTCATGCCTGCAATCCCAGCACTTTGGGAGGCCAAGGCAGGCATATTGCCTGAGGTCAGCAGTTGGAGACTAGCCTGGCTAACATGGTGAAACCCAATCTCTACTAAAAAACAAATACAAAAATTAGCCAGGTATGGTGGCATGTGCCTGTCTTTCCATCTACTTGTGAGGCTGAGGCAGAGGCAGAGACTGCAGTGAGCTGAGACTGTGCCACTGCACTCCAGCCTGGGCAAAAGAGACAGACTCCATCTCAAATAAATAAATAAATAAATAAAATTTATCCTAATAGTCAAAATTATCAACTTTCAAGTTTTATTAATGGGTTATCATGCTTCTGGCAATGTAAAATTAAAAAGAAAAAATAGAACACATTAAAACTGTGGATTGTTTTACTTAGCTTTCAAAGTATTCTAATAAATTAAGTTAGTTTATTGGATCTAAAATTTTTATTACAGTAAATAAGATAAAATGTGCATTTTGTGTAACAAAAATTTGAACAGTCTGAATTCAAATGCTAGAGACACATTTTTTTCCATGAATTTTATTTCTATTTCTGTTAGATTTCTGATTTTTTTCTTCTTTTTGAGTCCTATTTGTAGATTAGAAATTATGTCTTTCTCATTTTAATTACACATATTTTAAGTCTATTTATTGTCTGTCAATTTTGTATGGAGTGTTTGACTCTGAAAAAATAAGTTTAGTATCTTTTCTGCTTTTTCTATTCATTGTTACTTCACATGAAAATATTTTGGTAGCACTTGCAATTCTGTCAGGCACATGACTTCATGATATAAGAGGTGGTGCTCATAAAGCCTTCTTTTATCGGAGCAGTAGGGATGCTGCAAGAATTAAATGACCAAGCATGCCCATGAGGCCCTCAGAACAGTGCCAGGACATAGCAATTGCTTCATAAATTCTAACTATACCTTGGAGGCACTCACGACATAAACCCACATGGTCCATCTGTGGATGGACAGCTTCATTCTCTCCAGGCCAGAATGGGGACTGGACTTTCCTTCTCTGTACTCCTCTCACTAGCCATTTGGTTCCTTTATATTTTACTGTCATATAAGTGATCCAAATTTATTTAAAAAATAATCTCAAATTTATTAAGATAAAAATAAAAATTACTTGAAATTTTGCTACCTTGAATTAGCAGTCCCTTTTTACATGTATTGCTTTGCAACTATGTAAGAGTGCACACAAACACACACACGCGCACACACACACACACACACACACACAAAGAGTGGATGGATAGATACATGATAGACAGATAGACAGATAGATAGAAATTACATAGATAGATAGAAATGTAATTTCAAATTATTTATTACAATGTTAAAGATTTATGAAGCACAGATCTTCAATGCAACCCACTGTCCCTCATACACTCAGTGTCCACTTGGTCCCTCTTTCAAGATTTAGCACCTGACAACCTTTCACATAACCCACACATCAGTGTAGGTCCTCAAGATTCCCCAGGAAGAATGGATCCAGGCACAAGATCCAGAGACCATGAGACTGACAGTAGTGCTGGTATCAGAGCGAGCAGTCCCTGGGATGATGGCACCTGCCATTGGACAGTGCTCCAGTGGAGTTGTTGTTGCTTAGGTGCTTAATGGAAACTGCATGCTGGACTCTGAGAAGATCAGGAAAGGAAAGGGGAACAAGTGAGCAGTTTGGCGGGTTTTTCTGCGTGGCGGGCATTCCTGCCTGTACTTGGAGGTTGCCACGGGAGACAAATAATTCTTGTCCCTAGGTTCTGCTTTCCATTTAAGAGGTCTAGATGATTCAAATCTATGGATAATGTTAAGTGAAATAAGCGAAGCACAGAAAAACAAATACTGCATGTTCTCACTCATATGTGAAAGCGAAAAAGAAATGGTTTCCTGGAGGTAGAGAGTAGAATGATGGTTACCAGAGTCTGAGAAGTGTAGTGGGCAAGGAAGTATGAAGAGGAGTTTGTTCACAGTTGTGAAAATACGTTTAGAAAGAAGGAATAAGATCTAGTATTCCATAGCACAATAGGGCAGCTATAGTTAAAAATAATTTATTGTATATTTCAAAATAACTAAAGAGGTGGATTTGAAGTGTTCCCAGCACAAATAAATGGCAAGTGTCTGAAGTGATGGATATCCCAATTGCCCTGATTTCATCATTGTACATTGTATACTTGTATCAAAATATCACATGTGCTTCAGAAGTATGTACAACTATTATGCACTCAGATATTTGTTTCAAAATTATGGATAGTCACCAGGAGCATTAATGTTGAGTTAGAGTGGATGCAGCCACTGTTCTGAGGCAGGAATCATACTGAAGTTAAATCACCTTATCTGAGAACTATAAAAGCAGGCGTTAGTATTTTCATTTTATGTATGACAAAATACATGAATAGAAGCAGGGAGGGGTTTACTAATTTTAATTGTGGAGGTGCGGCTCCACAGCTGAGTTTACGCTCTTACATTTCACCATGTATTCACTTAATATATGAAGTTAAAAGGACATGCCTATTAATCTCGAGTAAGATTGATAATGGACATAAAATATGTGAGTCAAATCATCAAAGGGGTAAAATTGTTTTACTACAATTAAGATACTAGAAAATGAGAGAATATATATTGATCTTAAGACAGATCATTTGATGTGACCAATGACAATTTACTTTCAAGGCATTTTTTAAAAAGTAGTATTTTACATATTAAATTGTAGCTCAAGAAAGGAGACATTATTAGAAAAATCTAACTCAAATAAAAATTCAATAAAAATTTAACACTACAAATTTAGAGATTATTATAATGATTTCATAGACAATTTGCACCTACATCACTTGATAAGTAGTTTTATTGTATAGCCTTTCTTACTTGATAAATAAATGCATATATTTAATTTTATATGTTGACACAAACTTACATTACCTTACTTGTTTTTATATTTGGAATATCATCACTAGATGTATCATTTATCCAGTTAATACATCATGATGTCTATTATTTGGTTATATATTTGTTACTGTAAGTCATTTTTATTTAATTTAATTAATTTATTTTATTTTATTTCTGAGATGGAGTCCTGCTCTGTCACCCAGGCTGGAGTGCAGTGGTGTGATCTTGGCTCACTGCAACCTCTGCCTACCAGGTTCAAACGATTCTCCTGCCTCAGTATCCCAAGTAGCTGGGATTACAGGTGCCTGCCACCACACCTGACTTATTTTTGTATTTTTAGTAGAGACAGGGTTTCACCATGTTGGCCAGGCTGGTCCTGAACTCCTGAGCTGGTGATCCACCCTCCTTGGCCTCCCAAAGTGCTAGGATTACAGGCGTGAGCCACCTCACCGGGCCAAATTAGTTATTTTTTTTTTTAAGAGAAGATGTCTTGCTATGTTGCTAAGGCTGGCCTTGAACTCCTGGGCTCAAACAATCCTTTTACCTCAGCCTCTCAAGTGGCTGTCCTACAGGTGAGCACCACTGCACCTAGCTTATAAATAATGTTTTGATGAAAGATCCTTAAGTACATGTCCTGATATTTATATGAATTAGAATCTCCCAAGTGGAATTGTTGGAATGATATAAATTCACGTTTAATGTGTATCATGGAAGAACTGTTTACAAAATGGAACAATTCACGTTTCCAATGACAACAGTACGAGAATACCACCATGTCGCCATCCCCTGCAATAACATTGGCCTTTTTCAATTGTTGCCAATTAGATATGTGGAAAATAGTATTTCGTTATTATTGTAATTTCTATTTCCCTGACTGCTTGGAAGTTTGAATACTGCTGAAGTAATTATTTAATAATATACTTCTTCATAGTTAGCCTTCCAGGGTTTCTGAAACACCCCAACAGATTTCCTATCACTTCCATTTAAAAATAAGCCTCCAACATTTTTCCTCCACACCTGTCTATACAAAGCATTTCTAATCAGTTCTGCAGCCACCAACCCAAGAGCTAATCCTTTTATTTAGTTTAACTTCTCAGGAAAAACCAAGGTAGAATATTCTCATGTGACTTCCATGAATTAATCTCTCTCTTTCTCCTTCCTTCCTTCCCTCTTTCTCCTCCCTCCCTCCCTTCTTCCTTCTTCATTTCCTTCTTTTCTTCCTTATTCTCCTTTGTTGTTTCTGTCTGGTTATATGTTCCTTCTGCTTCACCATCCTGTAAATGTTAGTGAGCCCCTGAAAAGGAGTGCCCAAATTCCAAAGTCTTTCCTTACTTATTCCAGTTTTCTGTAACTGAAATAAGCCTCTCTACTACATGACGGTGAACCCCCACCTTGGTACAGTAGAGAGTGGTCAGGGACCTTCAGAGAAATCAAAGGATCTGCAAGTTCAGGCACAGTGAGGACAAAAATCTACCCTATGGATGGAACCACGAAAAATGCCCCATGACTTTACCAGAATAAAAAGTTGCCAGCAGTCAATAGAGGTAATTCAGACACTTCTCAAGAAGTAAGACTGTGAAAAATCAATGAAAATGTTAAATTGAAAGATGAAAGTTGGGTAGTGCAGTGAAAAACAGCTGAGCGGTTCCCTACAACTTACCTAAAAATGTGCCATTGCAACGTTAACAAATTCGGAGTTTGTAATGTAGGGAATATGTTTCGGGAAAAAAAAAATCATGTGAGCAAGTGGTCAACTTCCAAGCACAGCCCAAGGGGAAGTTTATTCTGGTCCAAGGAAATCAATGTCTGTGTAGAGATAGGTTCATCTGACTGTTTTCGTGGGTGAAAACAGGTATTTAAGATATTTGATTGATCATAAGTTCTCAAATAAATTTCTGATTTTACTTTTACTTAATTTGATTTTTGCAGGGATAGAGGCAGGGCAGGTACATGAGTATTCAATGTTGACAACACTAATACTTCTCAATTTAACATGTATTTGCAGTTTTTTTCATTATCCTTGTAATTATGCATGAATAACATAAATCTGCACCAGAGAGATATTAATAAGCGGACCATACTGAGAACCTGTTATTAAGCTGAACTCACTGAGGCACAATAGCAGACTCAATATACAACTTTCCTTATATTAGCATCATTCTTCAAGATCAAACTAAAAAAACTGTTAATTATTCATTTTATTTACTATTATTATCATTATTTTTTAAAGACACAAAGTCTTACTGTCTCCCAGGCTTCAGTACAGTGGTGTGATCATAGCTCACTGCAGCCTCAAACTCCTGGGCTCAAAATATCTTCCCATCTCAGCCTCCCAAGTAGCTGGGACTATAGGCACATATCACTACAACTGACTAATTTTATTTTTTAAATTTTGTATAGATAGAGGTCTTGCCATTTTGAACTCCTGGGCTCATATGAACCTCTTGTCTGGGCCTCCCAAAGTGCTGAGATTACAGGTGTGAGCCACCTCACCCAACCAAAAAGAGTTTTCTAAATCACTGTAACATTATGTAAGTTCTTTGTAAAAATCAAAAAAACTTCTACATTCACCTAGGTAACGTATTACTGCCCTTTACACAGAAACTAATTGTGTGACTCTCCTTAAAATATCTCAGTTAATAAGTGCAGATAATCTTATTAAGTACCTAGCCCTTGTATAGCCAAGTAAGACAGTTAAAACTTAATTACTGATTAATTCATTATATATTTTTGAATTCTGAAGACTTTATTTTTTTAGAGAACTTCTAGGTTCACAGCAAATTTGAGAGAAAGGTACAAGAAATTTTTCATATACTCCCCATCCCCACTCTGCTCCCTATGCTATGCACAGCCTCTGCTAATTCAGTTTGCTACAACTGTTGAATCTACAGTGAAACATCATAATCTCCCAAAGTCCATAGTTTGCCTTCTGGTTGATCCTTGGTGAAGTACATTCTGTGGGTCTGGACAACTGTGGCGTGACATTTATCCATCATGTTAGCATCACTACCATAAAAACCTCCCACATTTTCCTACCCTTGCCTCTTTACAACCTCTCCAAATTTTTCAGCAAAGCAGCAGCTATGCACTATCAGTGATAATTAAACCAGATAGGAAGTGATCTGGCTAATTATGGGGAAAAGCGCATTCAACCTAAGCCCAAGATCTGGACGATTTAGCAAGTTACCTGATCAGACATAATGGATGGCTCTGGTTTCTATCAGCATAGAAAGAGGCCGATAGCAACTTAAAATTGTTACTGAAGTGTTCCCATTGCTCAACACCCACATATGAGAACATGAACAATGAGAACACATGGACACAGGGAGAAGAATATCACACACCAGGGCCTGTCTGGGGGAGAGGGGGCTAGGGGAGGGATAGCAGGGGGTGAGGTTCTAAGGGAGGGATAGCATTAGGAGAAATACCTAATGTAGATGACCGGATGCAGCAAACCACTATGGCACGTGTATACCTATGTAACAAACCTGCACGTTCTGCACATGTACCCCAGAACTTAAAGTACAAAAAAAAAATTCTTACTGAAGTGATTCTGTTGAAAGATTTAATATTGACTTAACTTGAAGTGGCTGCTATTCTGATCATTGTTTTATTAAAACAGAATGTTTCCATGACTCAATTTTAATAAAAAATGTTATCCCCCCCCATCACATATACATATATATGCGGGGGTGTACACATAGTTGAAAATTGGAAGTTCTATCAAATACAATAAAAACACTCATATATTACGAAGGTCCTTATAGTCATAATAGCATATTATTGAGACACTAAATATTAATGATAAATTATATAAAATATATTTTTAAAATCACAATTATTTTACTACAAATGAGATTTCTTAAGTGAAATTAAATAATATCAGAATAGTTTAACCTAAGAATCTCCAAAAATTAGCTTCGTAATTCTATATTATGAGACAGAAAGGAGAACCAACTAATTGGAGATATCTGAAAATGAAATATTATAATTTAACTGGATAAGGATTCTATATACTATATTGTTCATATTACAATATGTCAAAGTTTCAAAAAATAATAAAACCACCAAGTGGGACCAGGTGCAGTTGTTCATGCATGTAACCCCAACACTTTGGGAGGCTGACGTAGGTGAACCACTTGAGCCCAGGAGTTCGAGACCAGCCTGGGCAACATGGCAAAACCTCATCTATACAAACACACACACCCACACACCCCCACACACACACAAATTATCCAGGTGGGTTGACGCATGCCTGTAGACCCAGCTACTCAGGAGGCTCAAATATTTTGAGCCCCAGGATGTTGAAGCTGCAATTAGCTGGAATTGGGCCACCACAATCCAGCCTGGGCAACAGAACAAGACCCCATCTCCAAAACAAAGAAACACAAACCTACAAAGTGGAATTTTTCATTAATATAAAAAAAATAAGTGCAGACAGTCAGACAGTCCTAAATGACCAACAGTTTCTGCCTCAAAAGACCTTTCTGTTGCTTAGAATTTAGATCAGGCTTCCTTCAAGAAATATTTTTACAAATGTTCACTATATTCCCAGGCCAGCCTATTTAACCTATAATGTAGAATAAAACTGCAAATTTTATCAGTCTGACTTTGGACCTTGGAAGCAGGAGTTACACAAAACAGAGGAGTACAGGGAGAAACAAATGCAGTAGAGTAGCTTTTAAAATTTTTTATTTAATTGTATCTTTCCTTTCTGTTCATAATGTTAGCCCACAAGTCTGAAACGTCAGTGATTTTTTTCCGCATTCTTCATTTACTAGCTTTCTTAAAATATTTATATAAACGCCATCCTCAATAACACATTGTAGCAAAATGTTCTGGTTTGCGATACCTTTCAACAGTACACACATGAGAAGCTAATTATGTATCTGTTATGGCAGATTGACTAAAACTGAGTGTTGGAAGCTTAATAACTTCTGTGTGATGAAATAAGATGGTAGAAACTAACAAAAAGTGTCTGACTCTAGACTTGATGGTTCTCTAACTACAAATACTACATATGTATACAGTTTTAGAGTTCCCTTCAGTGATCACAAGCAGTATCTATTATTCCTCTAGTTCCATGACAGATTCTGTGCAGAATCTAGCAACTCACTGCTTTGTCTTACAATTATTACCTGTTATATGGCCGTGAAACCCTCCACAACAGGGACTATACTTACATATATATATACATACAATTGTATAACATATATGAATTATGTGAAATTATATTATGAATTATATACATATATAATTAAATCATATATATAAATTATATGCATGTATATATTTATAGATTTTTAAATAAAACAGTATCTAAAATTGTGTTTTTTATAAAAGACATCCCCAATCCTCTGAGTGATATGAAAGTAAGAGAAAAGTTATGTAAGCTGAACAGTGTCAGAGGAGATATTTTTGACCAAGGAAAAGTCAGCATGTAGGTAAGTCATAATTTTCTGGCATTTTAATTTCCAGGTTAGACATCCCTAGGAATCTTGGTTTTCTATTTATTTCCATCCTTTCTTTCTAAAAAGTCAAAATGACGGTGTGTGTATGTGGGTGCAGGATACGTGTGCATGTGACGAGTCTTCCTTGTCCAGTGTTGGCAGAAGATAATGGGAGAAAAGGCAGAGTCAGTTTTCCCTACGGGGCAATTTTGTCAGATCTTGCTTTCTAATGCATCATTTCCCTGTAATAGATCTCCTAAAATTCACAAAAGGCAGCTTGTCAATCCAGGTTAGAAAGCTTATTATAAAAGTCAAAGCATGTGGCCCCTTCCAAAAGCTCCCTTTCTGGTATGACACTGCACTAAGGCCTGAGAAAGTTTCAAACAATAAATGCTGAAACCTGACATTGTAGCAGATGGCCTCTGTGCACTCAGAAACTTACTTGCACATTTTATTCATGCACCATCAAAGTGAACCAAGCATGGAGTAAAAGCCTGCGGCACCTTTAACCAGGGTTGTGTTTTCCTTGAAAGCAGTTTCATGCCTAGAAAATTCCATGGGGAGCTTGGGCCAGCATCACGCCCAGCACATAGCTTTATTTCTTTGTTTGCAGTGTGTTCCTTGCTGTCTCCCTCCCTAGTCTCGCATCCTATTCAGGGAAGTAAAACCTTCTCCCAGTACACTGCAAGAAAAGAACAAATTTGAAATCTGAAACCCAGCAATTTACTTCCAACTCAGCCACTGTCCAGTGGTGTCATGTGTTAGACAATTTCCTTCATTTTTCTGCACTTGTTATGAGTATGAAGCATGTCAGTCCTTGAAATTATAAGGTGAGAGCCATGAGAATTACAGAAAATTAGTGACTAATAAATCCTTCCATGAAACACTGGTTGATTGGTAGACCTCAACATAGCTAGCCTGCCAGGTTGCTGTCCTGTAGCCCCTAGTGTCAACTATTTCCCTGCTGTCTTCTCTTCTTGCATACCATCAGCTCTCCTGCCATTTTTGCCTCTGTGATACAGTTTCAAGGTAAGGAAGTGCAGTCTACTCTTGAGCAAGTAATTCAGTGTGAGTGGACCTGGTATCTGCCATACTTTCTGTACTTTACCTATTGCCACATGTACTTTATGTTCATTATGTTGGCTTCTGCTTGTGAAAGAAATTCAAAAGCATACAGAGTAGGTATGAAAATCCATCTCCCTCCCATTCTGACTCCACTACCTGAAATTCTAATCCAAAGATCTATTTATTCAGTATTTTTTACATCTATCTGTCTATAAGCACATAAAATAAACATTGTTTTACATCTTAGTCTTTGACTGATAATATAGCAACCTCACCTTGTCAGAATAGATAAATTTACCTTAATCTTCTGAATGTCTGTGTTATTTTATTTTACTAATTTATCATAATTACTTAACTGCTAAGATACTGATAGAATTCTATGTCTCCAGCCTCTTACTATGACCACGCACAAGGATTTACATACATCTGTATTTTCTAAAATGTCCACAAAAGGAATTTCTGGATCAAAATTTATGTGCATTATAATTATTCTTTTAATTATGAGTTTTTTCAATGGGATAAACTGCAACAAGTTTTTTGTTTTCAATTTGATAATCTGATAAGATGTGTCCTACTGCTACAAAATGTAACCTCAGTAGAGGTGAAGGTGGTATATCATTGCTTAATGACATCAATTCTAGTTTCAGAAAAACTGTATTTAAATCCCACCTTTGTAACTCAGTAGCTGATTTGGGGCAAGACATATAAACCCCTTTCCTTTGTCTCTTCACCTGTTAAATAGATGCTCATAATAATGCTTATCTTGTAGATTCCTTTAGACATTTAAAGAGATAATCTTTGTAGAAAGTATTAGAATATTATCCAGATTAAAATGAGGCCCCAGTAAATGCTTAAAGCTTACCACCACCATCATCATCCACTTTCCACCTGTACTATCTGCCAACTGTCCCTCTAATCATGCCAACAGCTTTTTTTGCCATAGGTGTACCTTTGCATTGTTAAGCAACAGTCTTCATTTAGAGTCTGTATTTTTAGCAGGTTTTATATTAAGTTGTGTATCCATGGTGTGTAAACCATGGGAGCATATGGCTCCTAATTAGGCCTGATCATGATGAAGAATGACTGTTTAAGAGGTCAGTTAGCACCCCTCTAGAGGTTAGACCACTTCATAAACACAACAGAAGCATACTTCGCTAAGACATGGCAGTAGGCTGAAGCTCTGTAAATTGGGCATATCACTATTGACAGTATTTAGCATGCTGGCGTTGCTACTAAGCTACAGTTGTAGAACTGCCACAAAGATTCCATCACTGACAACAAAGTGAAATATTGATACAGTAATTAGTTTTCTGTACCATATGTCTTGATTTTTGCATAAAGTTATTATGCAGCACAGATTCCTGGGCAGATGATTAGGATAGCAGGAATAACAGCAAGATGTAACATTTTTGCTGGAATGAACCATAGCCTTCCACAACATGAACCAGAGATGCAGATTAATTTCCTACTGCACCAGCTATCTTTGATGTAGTACAATGGATTTTCAGAGCGTATACGGGCCTGGCAGGGAAGAAGCAAGTAGAACAACCTTTTCTCCTCCCTTTGCTTTCTTTTCTAGACTTATTTGCAGCTTAGTTCGTAAATGTGTGCGTGTGTGTGTGTGTGATTGATAATGGACAGTGACTATCAACAGTAAGGGATTGTTGTTTAGTCCTCAGCAATGAAGTAAAAGGATAGTCATAAATCATCTCCACTATCTGTTTTGTAGCAATAATTCTGGTCTTTATAAATATTTGAAGACATAATTATGCGATAGATTGTAAAATATCTTGAATTACTAGAGCTATTGCTTTTTGAAATGCCCTTCTCTCTAGAGTTCCTGTTTGACATACAGAGAATCAAGAGCTGAAGAATTTTCCTTACTATACCCTGTCTTACAGCCTCACTCAGAAGATAGTAAAGAAACTTAACAAAGAATTTAAAAAAACAATATTTTTTTTTCTCAAGCACATCATATATTAAAACTTACTAGATATATTAATATTAGAGACCTGTTAGCTGTATTATAATATTTTGTTGGAAAAGAAGTGCCAGATTATCCTCTCTGAAAGTAGACTCTTTTCTCTAAGAAATATCGAATAACACGTCTTATCTCGAAAGTACAATATGATCGTCATGTCATTTACAACAAGAAGCTGTCTCATGAGTGGCCCCCCGCCCCCCTCCATAGAAGGTCAAATATGAAACTCTGATCTTAAGTTTATAAATAATGTGTCTGGGATACTGCGCTTTCTAAATATATTTGTACTGTCAAATATGTATGCAATATTATTATTACAGGGTATCTACGCTCTCTTTAGAGAAGTGGGCGGGATCATGGGCAGAGGTGGAGGAGGTGAGGTTAAGGAGCAAAAGAGGGAGTGATTACTGTCTCCCAGCTGATCCCATCATGGCCGCTCCACCTCACACATGATGGCAACACTGAGGAGCCACCTGGGGTGTGCTGGGTTTTTCTCTGTCATCCCTTGTCCTGGAGGTATGACTAGTGTTTCTAAGGCTTGTTATCAGAAAACACATCTATGTTGCTACAAGTATAAGATAGTTACTGCCCACAACAGGGAATTGAAAAATATACTGCCTAGAAACAGCAGCCTTCTCTGTCACTTAGAAGAAATTCGTTTTTAAAGGAAAAATATGATGGTGACATGCAAAATGTTTTAGACTAGAGTTAGATGATAATTTAAATCTTTTTTTTCTCTATCAATTTACCCATCCTTTTCTAAGGTCTGACTTTGGTGATGGTCTCTTCTACTGAAAATGGGTATAATGAATCATGCATGTATTGGTTTTCAGTTGCAGTGTAACTAATCACCAAACTTAGCATCTTATGGAAATGTACATTTATCATCTAGCAGTTTCCATGAGTCAGGAATTCCAGCACAGCTTAGCTAGGCTGTCACTAGGCTGCATCCAAGGGGTGGCCAGACTGTGATTTGGGGAGAAACTCAGCTGGGGATGGATTCCCTTCCAAACACCTTCAGGTTGCTGAAAGAATTTACTTCCATGTGGCTGTAAGGTTCATGGCAGCTTGCTCCTTCAAAGCCATCCAGGAAGAGAGAATGAGTCTGTTAGCAATATAGTCTTAAATAATGTATTCTAATCATGGGAGTGGTGTCTCATCATCACCTTTGCTCTATTCTAGTGACTTGAGGCCAGTCACAAGTTCTACTCACACTGGAGAGTAGAGAATCATTCAATAGTTTGAACACAGGGAGGCAGCTCTCTTCGGGGTCATAGTAAAGTCTGCATGACATAGTGACCTATATTCCTTCTAAGACTGTGATGGATACCTCATGAGAGATTATATATGATATGAGGTATAAAATTATAAACAGAGACTATGGGCAAAGGTAGGAAAGAAGACTTAAATTAACTCTCTGCAGGGGGAAACATTAAATAATCAATGTTACCAAGGTATGGAGTGCCTGAAGAATAAAGTGATAGACTGACTTAGAAATATGTGAACAGCCTGTTATAAACTGAATAGTTATGTTCCTCTCAAATGCGTATGTTGAACCCTAACCACCAGTATGTTAGGTATGGTTGCATGGTGTTGCTTCCTTTGGGAGGTCATTAGGTTTAAAGGAGGCTATAAAATGAGGCTCCCATGACAGGGCTAGTATCCCTATAGGAAGAGGAAGACAGGCCAGAGCTCTCTTGCTGTCAGTCGTGTGAGAACCCAGCAAGGAGGAAGTTGTCTGCAAGCCAGGAAAGAGCCCTCACTAAGAACAGAACTCCCCAGCCTCCAGAAGGGTGCATTGTAAATGTCTATTGTCTAAGCTACTCAGGCTATACTATTTTGCTGTGGGAGACTGAGCTGACTAATTGGCAGTCTCTATTATTTTTTTCTTCAGTATTGTCAAACTTGGATTAAAACCTTCATCGTTTTTTTGTACATAAGCTGCTGAACTAAATTTTAGCTTTTACTTAACATAAAACGGTAGATTTAAGAAATTTAAGAAATAAGTTCTCTAAAAATGTTTTTCTAATTTAAAAAATGACACTTTATAGAAAAACACATTTGAAGGCATTTTCTCTTGCTCATATCAAAAGTGTGAAGTGAATGAGAGGACTTAATTCTTCTCCAGAAAGCTGTATAAAGTGCGCTTTTAAAAGGTACATGTATGCTGCATGAAAAAATTCCTCATCTGCATAGTCATGTCAATGCAGATTTAAAAGACAAAAAAAGTGGTAAACTGGGGATGAGTACTTAAAATCACAGAAAGAACTGGAGCACGGAGGATAGTGGAACAGGATTTTACAGAGCTTCTCGGGCAAGCACAAGTAGGAACACCTCAGGAAAAAAGCATTTATTTTTAGTATGTGTAACTCCAGTGGAGTCAATAATTATTTAGAAAAACAACTAGCTCTCAGGGATGTATTATACACTAAAGCACAAAGTAACAAGTAACAATATGAACACTGAATAGGCTTAACGTTGTGTGTAAATCCATTTATTTATTTTTTCTCTGCTTATAGTAAATGAATGTCCTTGGCATTCAGGTTGTGTAAAAGAGCTGAAAGGGACTACAGAAGTGGACGTGGCCTGCTTTATAATAACAAGGTGCTAAGGTCTGTTAAGTCATTCATATAAACATGATTATATTGTACTCATTTTCTTAACTGAAATTGGAAGAATGTCTCCACAATGGACATGGAGGGGGAGGCTTTTGGGTATTTATGTATATAAAAACTCTTTTGCGTCCTTGATTATTTCCACATTACAGTTGGCAGTATTAATGAGCAACTGCTCTCCTTGTTGACTTGCAAAATTACCTGTCTGTAACTGGGAATCTTGGATAGCATACAGACTATTGGTGCCTGGAAGTAGGGCTGTAGGAGGATAGCATAGGTTTCACACAGGAGAACAGCAACAAATGTGCCTAGCACTATTTGCATACAATACCTATACATATACATTACATGCCCCACACACATCTTTTTCAGAGATTAACTAAAATACTTTATAGTGGTCACCATATTGCATAACTGATAGTTTTCTTAAGTGAATTTTATCCAACACTTTTCTTAAGCAAATATATTTTTCTGACACTTTCACTAATTTTATATTATTTTTCTAACTATGAAATTATTTCTAAATATAACTCTAAGCAAAATAAATTGATTCCTATAATTTTCATGGACATTTTAGCAGGAATGAAATCTCCAGATGATAAATGACATCGGTTGATGCCCAAGCCAGTTTTGAAAGTCTTCTACATCATTTCCCAGGATTGCCAGACAGCTGTCACAGTTGTGTTAAATGTGAAAGGACATCTTTATACATTCAGACATTGAGTGTAGGGTGAATCATATTCTACTGATATTATATCATTGGAAGAAAGAAAAATAGAAAGATAAGAACATTGCAATTCTCCCAAACCTCAGGAAATTATTAAGTCCCTAAATGCATCATATTTTTGACCTCTAAGGTGGATCCTTCTTTTATAGTCACTCTAATCAATTATTATATTTTTAAATATAATTGCCTAATATAGAAAAGTAATTTTTATTACCATTTTTATTTTACTGAAAATATAATACCAGTTAATGTTGAGACTTTTTTTCTCATATAATAAGATTATATTTTACAATAATTACATCAAAAGTCTCTATCTCCAATGTGGATGAGATAATAAAGGACATTTTACTTCCTCAATATAGAGCGGTCTAGGAAATGGCCAGATGCACATTCATTGCATATGACTAGACTGGTCTTACTTGTGACTACTGAGAGACACCAGGCTTCCATCCTTCCGATATGACTGAGTCAGGGAGTGCTGGTTGCATTCTCTTTTCCTTCTTACTAACTGAATCCAAGTTTTGCTTTAGGTGGCATTGTCCCTTATATAAAATATTTCCAGAATCGCCTGCACCTGGAGATGGCAGTTCCACTGCTAGTAAGTAACAAAACCCTAGAGGAGCTTCCAAAAACTTAAGTTTTTGTTTCTTTCTTTTTTTTATTTATTTATACATTTTTACCTTTTCACCTGAAGATGCAAAACCATCTTGAGACAGATGATAAAAGTCACAAGCAAATTATCAAAAAGCAAAACTATCGATGGATCTTGGTATGGTAAGGACATCTCAGCTTGCTGGGTGGACAATTTGCTTTGTGGGAAAGATCAATTTTCTTTCAGCTAAGCAACTATAATTAGGTTTCTATGATATGCTGCAGCCTAAGGAAATGCTAAGAGTTTCTTAGCAGATGACACAGTGCCACCCAGAGCTTGTGGTTGTCTCCACATGTCCTTCTCTGTCCCTATTGTGTTACTTCCTCCATTCAAGCGGCCTCAGCCAAATCTCTGCTCATAGAGCATCATGTAGAAACTTAAGACATGGACAGAGTCTTGTACTGCACAAAACTGCTTTGTCAGCTATGCCCATGTGATTGCTGAAGACCCAGTGACCAGTCACAGGAACTGCCATTTTATCATTCCAGTGGAGTTGTTGCCAAGGGCACTCATGTTGCCAATAACCTGGCCATTTCTTCTTCCTATCTTGCTTTGAAAAAAAAAAAAAAACCTGGACGGAAGAGGAGGACATCACCGCACTCCTTGTGACCTTGTATTTCGAACCAAATTTATTGTTTTCACATGTTCCACAGCTATATAATATTCAATTTGGAAAATGAATTTTTTCTATTTTTTCAGAGGATAGTTTACCCAAGTAAATGATTGAGTTCACACATGTAGTAATACCAATCCAGAACTATATGAGAATATCCTTCTATGTTCTGTAAGCACTTTAATTAATTAGATGGGAGTATGAGAAAAAGTACCAGTGAGATTTTAAAAATGTGTATTGCTAATAAAATGGCTTAAAATAATTTTTCTTCTATATAAACCATGCCATATGTAATGTTAGAAATTGGCTTACCAATATGTATTAAATTAATCAGCAAATTATTCCACTGTAAAATTTATAAAAGAAATTATAGCTTTCCAGCTTTATTTGTGAATGCAAAGCAGAAATATGATTTGTAGTTAAATCTACAGACTGATTAACTTATTCTATACAGAACCTGCTGAATTATTAATCTTCCCAAAATGCTTATATTTAGCATCAAGCTGTTGATGATCATTATATTTTTCAGAATGGCAGCTTTAAAGTTTTCATACATCACAAAAGTCATCATTTTCTTGCAAAATAGGGAGCTTTTAAAAACACCAAATACAACTTCAGATAAAACAAATAATTTTCCCAAAATGACAATTCAAAGACAACCAAAACACTTACAAAATATAAAGATGTATCATTTCTTAAAGAACATACTATTGTATACATCTGAACAAAGCTTGTTAACATGAGGACTCCTTATCTCAAATTTAAGCACAAATTTATACTAATTTTTTTAAATATCTGTACATCAAGTTCGATGCTTCAGAAGCACATCTTTATGAGACATTTTTTGTACCTGTAATTAAACGTGTACCAAAGACATCTGGAAAGTAAAGACGTAAGAAAATGTTATAGAAAATAACCAAACGTATTGTTCATATATGCTCTTTTATGTTACTGAAAAATTGTGGAAAATGTCAGTCTGGATGAAATTGTTGCTACTTTTTCAAGTTTTCTACATATATATAGAAAACTAAAATAAAAACTAATGACAAATTAGCTTCTTAGTTAAACTTTCACATATTTCTGATGTCAGAAGACAGAATCTCAAAGGCACAACTTAATCTAGAGGCAAGAGAATAGGAGACTTGGCATCCCTACAAAGCAAGAAGTTAATGTATATTCAAAGTGTCACTGCTGTGGATTCTCCTTGCATTTTCAGACAAATCTTACATCATCCCTCATTCTTGCCCCACAAGAGAAAGTCACACCAAGACCCACACACATATATTCATTCCCAAATGCACACAACCAGTTATAATAAAAAGTGAAGACATCTTTATGAGCCCATCTTTTTCAAAGTGAGCATGGTGCTCTGAAACACACACGGAAGATGCAAAAAACATCAGATCCATTTAATGTTCCTTCTTGGAGCCTTTTAGTAGTCTGTCAAAGCTTAGACCACATGGTTATAAAATAGCAGAGGGATGATTACAATTCAGTTCTTTCTGTAGCCAAGTCCATAGTTTCTCCCCACTTTTTTCAGCATGTAACTATTCCTTGACAGTGAACGCAATAAAAGCAAATATATTAATCACTTATGCTTCGATCACAATTAAGCGAATTAACACACAACAGTTAGCAGCCCAACCCAGTGTTTATGATTTTAAAATGCAACTTGACTCTCCTCTTAAACTAAATCTCACCAATAATGCTTTCATGTTATAGAATAGAACATATAGTCTCTGTGCAGAATTCCCGCTAGGAAGGCTACTGATAGACTAATTTTTAAGACCAACTGTCTGTTGGTTATCAGTAGCCTTCCTAGTGGGAATTCTTTTAACAAACTTTATTCATTTAACAAACTTGTGCTACGCAGTGTGCTTTGTGCCCAGGATAGAAAAATAAAAATGGGCTGGATCCCACTCTTAAGAAGCTCACAAGTGAATGGGGGATAATCACTAAAGCAAATAATCACTATTAATATGAAAAATGGGCCTTCCGCAAGCTTCTTTGGGAATTTACAGAAGGTAAAAGAGAGTGAGTGCTCAACATATTAGTAGTGACATTACATACTATCAAAGTTTTCTGCAGAATGCATAAAATAATATACGTGACTGGGTTAGAACAATGCCTGTCACAGATTTAGTACTCAATTGTCTGCACTACAACTTGAAATGTGTTCTTTTTTTTTCCCTTCAACTCCTCACTGAAGGTCATTTTCTTGTTTATGTCGGATTTCAATTAAGCACCAGAGCAGATAGATCTTTTTTCAAACAGTCACTGAGCTTGAATCTATTAAATTTAGAGGCCAAAGGTTTTATTGCTAAAATTAATTAAAGAATAAAGAAGGAAATTAAGAATGAGTAGATTATGAATTCTAAGCAACACTAGCAATAATTAAATCAGAGCTGATTAGAAATAAAATGTAAATTGCTTTTTAAGTAGTATCCATTTGAATTCTTGTGTAGGTTTATATAAATAAATAAAATATAGTAAACAAAAATTATAATTTTTAGATTATTATAAATGCTGACTAAAACAAAATAAAGCAAAAGACCCTGAATAGTAAAAATACTAATCATGTTTTACTGGCAATCAGTAAGATATATAAAAAGCTCCCCATGTAACAGGTAATTTCACATACTAACTCATCAAAACAATGTGATAGACGGTATTAAAATTTTTACCTTAAATATAACAAGTGGATATGAAGAGAGATAAAGCACAGTGTGCAAAACTACACAGCCAATATGAAAAGACGGCACATTGTTACCCGAATGTCACTGTTTCCAAAGCCTGGACTCATTATTTTATAAAATAAAGCAGCAAAAGCTCGAGCAACCTGACCAAACCACACAGATAACAAACTGATGGAAGTTAAACTCAGTAATTTTTTAAAAAGTGATTCTCAAAATTAAAGTGTTGAGCAGGTGAAAGGAGTAATTTATTTTGTTAAAAGTTTGCATTCACAGAAAGATAAAATGTCATAAGCCTATGATCCAAATAGCATTTCACCAACATATGAAGATGTAAATTTACTGAAAACAGCATGAGTAAAGTATATAAAGAGAGTGGTGATGGGTGATTTAACATAGGCCGCCCTCTTATAAATGTGCATGCATGTGCACACCCACATACACACACAAATGCACTTTAAGTGTGCACTATTCATAAAATAATGGAGATCTTTTTTTCCTTTATTTTAGAGGAAGAATAAAAGAAACAAAGAAATGATGGACTTTCATCGCAGATGAGATTCTTTTCTCCATATTCACCCTGCTCAGCACAGCTAATAATGCAAGAGGTATTAAGAAGAACTCGAGAAGCCAGTGAGAAACCTCTGAAAGGCAGTGAGAAAAATACAAATTGGTTAGGATCCCAAGACAGAAGAAACACAGTGCCAGGATATCTTATCTCTTCCACCCAAAGGAAGGACACTCAGATTGCGAGTCTGAGTACAATTCAGCAACGGCACGTATTCCTCCCTTGGACAACTCAGAACGGTCTCACGCCACTGTGAGAGATCAATAGGGAACTGCTGCCAAAAATAAGTGGCCAGGAGAGACACTTGATTTAGCCTCTGGGCCTGAGACTCTCTTCTCACTCCACAGAGACCCTGGGGCAGGCAGATTCAGTCACACCACACAGCCTAGAAATTATCTTTGCCCTTTCACCTGCCCATAGACAACAGGTGAAAACGCAGAATTAATACATGAGTCATGACTTGTCTACAAAAGAAAATGCAAAATTGATACTGAGTCATAACTTGTCTACAGTATGGTATCTCTTAAAGGTTCATGCAATTATCTTAAGTGAAACAAGTCAGACACAGAAAGACAAATACCCTACGTTCTCACTTACAAATGAGAGCTAAATAATGTGTATACATGAATGTAGAGTATAGGATGATAGACAGTGGAGACTCAGGAGGGTGAGGTGGTGGGAGGAGGGTGCAGGATGAAAACTACCTAATGGGTACAATGTACGTTATTCAGGTGATGGATATCCCAATAGCCTGGAATTCACCACTGTGCAATCTATGTATGTAACAAAATTATACTTGTACCCCATAAATGTATACAAACAAAACAACAAAAGCTCATACATTGACTTTCCATCCTCCTGGGTTCTGTATTTTCTTATTTAAATTTTCTTTAATCATATGTACCACATATGGAAAATTACAATATTTTTAAAAGAGAGTATTATGATTTAATAGTCACAAATTATAGCAATGTAAATTCTACTAGCATGAGATAGATGAGAAATAGAGAGAGATACATGCTTCATTATATTTGGGGACAGAAACAAAGGCCACATGTGTATAAAAACAATGCATTTGATATTTGGCATTATGTAAATGTAACATTTAAGATAAACAGTTAAAGAAGGGTTGCATGCTGGGAAAATGATTAAGGATGAGATGTTAGAAGATATTTTTTAATGTCATACTGTCTTTTTTTATTTATTTAATTATTTTTTTTTGAGATGGAGCTTCACTCTTATTGCCCAGGCTGCAGTGCAGTGGCGGATCTCAGCTCACTGCAACCCTCCGCCTCCCGGGTTCGAATGATTCTCCTGCCTCAGCCTCCCAAGTATCTGGGATTACAGGTGCCTCCCACCACGCCTGGCTAATTTTTGTATTTGTAGTAGAGATAGGGTTTCATCATGTTGGCCAAGATGGTCTTGATCTCTTGACTTCATGATCTGCCCTCCTCAGCCTCCCAAAGTGCTGGATTACAGTGGTGACCCACTGTGCCTGGCCAATACTATCTTTACAATAAGAGAAATAGTGAAGTAAATTGGATTTTTTTTTTTAACGGAATCTTGCTCCGTCACCTAGGCTGGAGTGCATTGGCACGACCTTGGCTCATTGCGACTCTGCCTTCTGGGTTAAAGCAATTCTTGTGCCTAAGCCACCCAAGTAACTGGGATTACAGATATGCACCACTACGCCTGGCTAATTATTGTATTTTTAGTGGAGACAGGGTTTCACCATGTTGACCAGGCTGACCTCGAACTCCCCACCTCAAGTGATCTGCCCGCTTCGGCCTCCCAAAGTGCTGGTATTACAGGTGTGAGCCACCATGTCCAACCAGAAATCTTAATATCTAATGGAAACTTATTTCAAAATGATCCTGAATAATGTAACCCAGCCATATACCCACTACAAAATTGCAAATCCATCTATCTGTCTTGTTTTTCTATGTTCTCTAATGAGGATTATTATATAAATGTTATGTTAGTATAATTAAATGTTTGATCATGTAGCTTAAATAATAGAGTCCTATACCTCAAAAGCCAAAGAGATATTATTTCTATGTTGATTAGATATCCTGTATGTTCGATTCATTTTCACATTACTTACTGATATGAACATAATTATCCTTTACCTAATATTTAGATTTAGAGTACTTATTTATATGCTTGGACTAGTATCTACCATCTTTGCAGCTGTTTTCTGTTTGTTGAACTTGTTCTTTGTTACTTTCTAAATCTTGTTCCCTCTTCTGGCTCCTCTAGCTTTAGTTGAACATTTTATATGATTCAGTTTTTTGCTGCCTTAGCATGTCAAGTGTATATATATATATTTTTTAGTTTGACCACTATACTTACAATGATTAGAAGGAATCAATACATGCAATAGAGAATATTCCATACAGAATAGAGAATAATGTTGAAAATTATTTACTATGTCAATAATTTCCTTTGGTTTCACAAGACACAGCATTTAGTGCAGAGAAAAATAACACCTATACTTTTTCTTTGGAAGAAATTACAAATCCTCTAGGCTTTCTAGATACAATGAAGAATATTTTGGTGACACAACTATGTATTTCATTTCATAATGAGCCCTACAAGTGTTAAAATATGCCTGCAAATGCAAACATTTTATAATCTAATTTGACTGATGAAGAACATGAAGCTCTGCATGTTTAGATCAAGTATCCATCAATATCCGGTAAGTTTCTGGTAGCAAAAGGATTGTAATTGAGTCTTTTAACCCATTTCCCATTTGCACCAAGAATATCATGCTGGCAGCAAGCTAAACTATAATCCAAATTCTCTAATTCTTTCAGTAAATTAATTCTGATATGTTATTTTCAAAGATAGTTTATGTTCATACTTGCACACCTGTATTTCAAAATATTTATCACTATGTTTCATTCCAAGAATGAATAGGGGAACTTGGAAGCCCAAATGAAATGATAATAATGATAAAATACCAAAATCATTCCTACCTTAATGTCTATCTATGTATGTCCATGAGAGAAACAACTTATTAGTTTCAATTATTTATTGGTATTGTTCACTCACATCATTTCATATATATCAGTGGGTAATCACAGAAAATTATAGACTGAAATGTTAAATTATTGTAAAATTAGAAGAGATAAACTTTGACAAAGACACACGCTATACACACTATAAGGTAAAGAGAACTTTCAAATACAATTTAAGAGAATGGTAAAAATATACAATTCTCTATCTCCTATCTATTGCTGACACTGTCATGTTCAAACACATGTACTCACGAAGTTCCTTCACCAGTGACAATTTCATGTATTATGAAAGTGGAAAATACCACCTCATACTATTTTTATGGATAATAAAGTAGAACATGTTCATAAATCATCAAACTATGATAAATGGGGTCTGATAAAAGAGTGAAAAAAAATGTAGAACCCTAAACACGATCATCCTCTGCCACAGTCTTTATCTGAAAGGTTCTAGAGAAAATATTTGAACAGATGATAATATTGGAAACAGGCCACATTTTAAATACTGGGGAATTCAAGCACACCAAAAATAAAAATAATAACTTGCGAGGCTGCACTGGCTCCTGAATAGTGATGGCAGGAGGGATTAAAAAAAATAATAACAAATCAGCAGTACCAGAAATAATGACACCAGCTACAATAATCACAATTTCTTTAGACAAGAGTTATAATAATTTGGGGGAGTTTAAACATGGACACACACATATACATGTGTATAGACTTTAAGAGACAAGAGGATTCAATGTGTATTTATTTTTATTATGAATACATAGGCTTTCAATTTAAAAACTTACGGTTTTTTAAAAGAATACCCACTGCTTGTTTTATATATTGATATACTCTCTATACTATGTTGCTCTGAATTTTGCCATTTGGGCACATACATTAGAGATTTGTGCCCTAAATGGAAATTTAAAAATAAAAAACCTTTCAATCATCTAGTCTCTCCTCCCACCCTACTGCACATTTCCATGTTATCTTTCTTCCAGAACCACTTTTATATGTAAAAAGTTCTAAGCTGAGGGTCATGCTTTTCAATCATAGATTTTGAACGTTCTGTAGTTGCAATCCCAGTCATGACTTTTCAGTGAAAATACTTTATAGTGATAAGTATCAGGATAAAAACCAAATCTCAAAAAGCAAATGGTTGTGCTTTTAAAGAGCAACCTAATCAGTGAGCAAGATATAGTATAAGGAAAAGATTAAAAACACAGAACTAATTACACCATGGAAGGGAGGAACAGAGAGCAAGAATTTATCTTTAGAAGCTATATAGAACTAGATATAAGAGACAACAAAGCAATGACATTAAACATCTCTAAGTTATGTTGAGTATTAGCTTAGCTGCTGGAAATGCTTAGATTTTTATAGTTTTGTTGGACTCTGGCAGAAAATCATGTTTTGTGGCAAACAGTATATGCACTGTTACGATGAGAAGTAACTCCTCTTCAGCTTCCATGTTTAAAACAGTTACTCAGAAAATTATTCAATCAGTTTAACTCCAGAAAATTATAATTTTACAAACAGAATAATTTTCTGGAGCTACAGTTTGTTCGTGCTATATGTTGAATTAAGCAGGGTCTTCTTTTACTTCCCCTATATTGAATTTAAGATTCATTCCTTATTTTCTTCTACTATGTTGTGAATCAAAGGTAAACTACATGGCTTACCTGTTTATAGCCACTCTTACTATTCTAGATTAAGCAGCATCCTAATGCTTTAAGGTAGCTTAACTGTATGCCAGGCTAATCCCACACAACCAGCTTAACCTAGGGCTTTCATTTCCCATATAATTTTTCTCATAAAAGTCCTGGATATGCTCCCACTACTAAATAATTCAACAATCAAGGAAAGGTTTTCAATGACAAGAATTGGTATCATATACCTGAAAAAAAAGAAGAAAATCCTTACTCACCACATAATGAGCTTTGTTCTACAGCTGTAAGGATTATAAGGTAGTTTACTCTCTTTGTTTAGAGAGTCTAAAACAAAGACCTTCAAGTGTAATGAAAATTTGATAAGCAGCAAATGTATCATGATGGATCAATGGATGTTTGGGGCTGAATTCACTTTATATTTACTAGATTTTCCACTTTTTGTGAGTTTAATATACATTTTGGCAACTCTATATAACTAGCTTTACATTCATACATTATATAATTATAGCAAACTCTTGTGCCCCTAAGCCAACATAAAATAGTTTCTGTTATGTATAGAACATTAAAATTTTAATTGTTAACTCTTCCACACAATCATGTATACATTAAATGTAGTGACACTGGAAAACATAAATTGATGTTTTTGAAAAATGATGAATAGTATCCACATGTCATGACATATTTACAGAGTCATTGAAAATATTTTTCAATATAAACTATGGTTTCCTTTCTATTCTCAAAATATTATCAATCATATGAATACTTGTTCTAATTTGAGGCAATTCCTGATTGTGTGAATGTTGGTGTGCTGCTAGCTAAGACATTCAAAGGTGATGTGGTCTTTAAAACTTGAATGTCCTTTCAAGAACTTTGAATTTTGAGAGGAGATGCGAAGATTAGCAGAGTAATTATCCACAGAGTCAGCTTCAGAGTTGAGAGCCCACTGCTATTGTCAACAATAGTTTAAGTAGACTGTACTTGGGTCATGACTTTGGCTGTTTCAGACAATTTCTGTGACCAAGTCTAGCTGTCTTTCTATCTTTCTTTCTCCCTCCTTTCCTTCCCTTCTTCTTCATTCATTCCTTCCTTCTCTTTCTTTCTCTTTCTTCCTGAGTTTCAAGCACAATTTTCTATCTTTCTATTGCTTTTGTGAGCTGATATCTTTAGAAAATCCCTTTTACTGTTTAGTTAGCCAAAGTATCTGCTATTTTTTAGAAAGAATTGTGACTGATACAAAATCTGACTAGTTTGAGAACTCATTCGGATGAATTATATAGACAGTATCAAGGTATTGTGCTATACTATACAAAACTACATTAAGTATTAAATTACAAGTAAAATAGTAAATTATAGTAGAAACAAAAATTGTGCTAATATTACCATATGACTGTAGCTCATCTCCAAGTTAGTGCTGGGAAAATACAATAAAAGATCTCTTAAAAACAAAAAAAAATATTAAAAAATATTAATTTGGCTATCAAAAGATATAAACGGTAAAAAAATTGGATTTTAGGAAGAAAATAAATTCCAAATATCAGATGAATTTAAATAAGAAGCACAACTTACATTTGTTGGGGATAAAAATATCTTAAACTATTAAATACTCAACTTTGAAAAACTTGTCTACTGTTCAATTATCCATTCAATTCACATAAAATATTTTTTCAAATAATACATATTGGAAAGTCAAGGCCTCAGTTTTAAAACACTTTTGAGGTGAATGCAATCATGTAGCTCTAGGACCCCATTTTATACATTCCAAAATGAAAGTTGCTTCTCTGTGTTAAAATATGAAAAAGAAACCTTCTTTTGCAAATTCAACTATGCATTGTATTTGCATGCTGAAGACATTTCCAAGCCTGTTTCGATCTGTCTTTGATATAGTTGATGACAGCATGTTAGTAGATTAAAATTTTTTAAAATAGAGAACAATTCAAACTTTTGAAATATTTGTGTGTATGTACTTTTGATTTATGCTCCTTTCAAGATCCTCTTCTCCAGTGACTAAATATGTCAATAATGGAGCATACTCTTGAGAAAGATCTCAAAACAGAGGTACAATGATTACCTGGCATTAAATAAATGCTTCAGAGGAGAAAGTAAATGGGTTTTCTATTGTGCGGAAGACAGGTCCCTGAATGCACTGACAAAATCAAGCCAGTTCCACAATGCCATTAAATTGATGCAAAGGTGTGTTGCATACGTAGACAGAAAGCTGCATTCCAAATTGTGTCCTTTATTCAATGACAAATGTAGTGTCAGAATCTCTGAGTTACAGTAACATTGGCTAATTCAGTCACATTATTTTTTTAACATTTGCTGACCTAAATTTATTATGGCAAATCAATGCTATTGATGCTTTTTACCTTGAACAGTGTCTGGTAATGTTTGCCAGCTGGAACTTGTCAACAATGCAGCTTTCTTTTTATAAAATACTCTGCTAGGTATAGAAAAGTCCTAGATTTGGATAATTCCTGGGTTTTATTAGTCCCACTACTGTAACCTAAGCAAATATTTTGAGTAAGTTTTCTTATTCCACCAACTGAGAAGATGAATACAGTCTTAGCTTCTCCACATTTGGAGATGTTAATATCTTGCCATATATGAAGGTTTTTAACAACACTATGAAAACATTAACACATCAGATAAATAATATGTAACACTGTCACTGAATACTGATAATACTTTACAAATAACTGAGGAATATCACAAACTTGGACAACTTTTATTCTGAATATCACATTTGAAAAGAGATATTATTGACAATACATTGAAAAGCTATTCCTTTAAAGTGAAGAATATTTTATAAATTTAGAATTTAACGATTTAAATAAAAAATTATTACCTATAAGAGAGTCATGTAGACCTAATTTTGACAGCTACATGTACTGTGTGTCTAAACATAGCCAAAAGGATAAACTATGAAAAGAGAAGCAATAATCTCTGGCACAGTGAGCCATCAATACGTCCTTTCTTCTTGTAGCACCTGTTCTGCTGTCAATGGTCTAAGCATGAATCCTGGATTTGACCATATCTAGCTGTGCAACATTAAGACCCTTCTTTACTCTATAAACATTTAACCAAAGATAAATGTTTATAGAATTTTGTGAGTATCATAAAAAATAATGTATGTAGAAGACAGAAAGTAACATGGCAAAACTACTTATTAAATACCTGAATGCCTTTTAGAAAATTAAAAAAATTTAACACAACTGAATTTTTGGATATATTATATTCTTAATTCACTTCATTATGCTTCTCTACTTACTCAAATGAAAAAATAAAACTTTGCTGCTAAAAAAATTAAGTATAAATAAAATAGGTGAAATATTCGGTTCTCATGCTGCTATAAAGAACTGCTGAAGATTTGATAATTCAAGAAGAAAAGAGGTTTAACTGACTAACAGTTCCACAGGGCTGGGGAGGCCTCAGGAAACTTACAATCATGGTGGAAGAAACAAACACGTCCTTCTTCATGTGGGATGGCAACAGAAAGGAGAAGAATGAGTGCCCAGAGAAGGGGGAAGCCCCTTATACAAACATCAGATCTCATTAGAACTAACTCACTATCACGAGAACAGGATGGGAGAAAAAAAGTGTCCCCATGATTCAATTATCTCCAGGACATGTGAGGATTTTGGAAACTATGCATATAATTTAAGATTTGGATAGGGACACAGACAAACCATATCAATAGGTTTCCAGTTAGACATAAAAGAATGAAGATTTTCTTTCTTACTAACATTTATCATGATAAGGACACACTAAAGCATCATATTTATCCACAGGACTGTTGAAGAGTACAACATGAAAGAAGGCATAGGATAACTCATTTGTAGATACAGGAACTCTTTGTATATGAAGGTGAGTGTCTTGGGATCAGTGCACTGGGCCTGCACATAGCCTGGCTAAGGAGAATGCCTGCCTCAAACTGGGGCACTTTGAAAAGGTCAAGATCTGCTGCTCAGCTATTGATCACGGTGTGGATGGGAAGATGGATTTTATTCCAGAAAATGCCTAAACACAGCTACAATTTCACAACCTGACAATACCTCTTGCATTTTCCCCTTCCCCTGGCCACATATATGTATACACAATGTTGACTGGTCAGAAATGTGCAACTGAGGTAGTGCTGAAATAGAAAAAGGATTCTGCCTCATAAATTCTTATGGTTTCTAGAACCTATGTCCTGTAATTGAATCGCAACTCAAAAGCAATGTCTTGTCCTCTCCAAACTCAAAAGCTTATAAATGCAAAAAAAATCACCTTTAGATATACATGCACCAGTCCTGGGTAGGTTCAGTGTTGCACTAACTTAGGTAAACTTAATCATAAAAAAAAAAAACAACGCTGGATTGACATCTGATAAAATCAAACTTGGTGAAATATGTACCTCATCGTTTTTATTGCCAGATATGCAAAATAACTCCAATTCACTGAAACAAACAAACAAAAAAACAAACAATAATATACCTCAATCTTTTGCCACACAAATAAGCAAGGCTGAGTTATTTTATAATAGCATAGAAAGACAGAGTTATAGAGTAAAATTAATGTACAATATACAAAGTCCTTACATTAAAAACTATAAAACATTGCTGCAAGATATTAAAATATAAAATAATAAATGCAGAAATATATCATAAATAGCGAAGACTTGATATTGAATAATGTTAAATAACTTCAAACTAATCTATACATTTGGTGAATTTCAATTTAAAAAATACCAGGTTTGTTGTTGGAAAAATTGACAAGCTGACATAAATTGTATATAGAAATGTAAAACACTCTGTAGTTGTCAACAGTATGGGGAAGAAAAAGAACAAATATAGAAGAATTACATAATTGATGTTTTAATTGTGGTTCAAAAACATGTAAAATTTACTGTCAATCTTTTTAAGTATACAGTACTATTAACTATTTGCACATTATTGTGCAACAGACCTTTAGAACTTTTCATCTTCCCAAACTCTTTGTCTGTTAAATAACTCCAGTTTTCCCATTGCCCGCAGCCCCTGGAAACTACCACTCTACAATCAGTTTCTGAGAGTCTGACCATTGTATACATCTCATGTAAGGGGAATCACGCAGTCGTTGCTTTATTGTGCCTGGCTTAACGTTCTCAAGGATCATCCTTATTGTTCACATATGACAGGATTTCCTCTTTTTTTAAGGCTGAATAAGATTGTTTTGTGTGGCTATATACCAAATTTTCTTTATCCACTCATCTATTGATGGCCATTTAGTTTGCTTCTACCTCTTGGTTGTTGTGAATAGTGCTGTAATAAACATGGATGTGCAAATAAATAACTCTTCCCTATCCCATTTTCAATTATGTTTTAGAAATACTCAGAATTAAGATTGCTGGGTCATATGGTAATTCTATTTTTAATTATTTAAAATAAAATTATCATAATGGCTTTATTATTTTACATTCCTTTCAACAGTGTATAGGGGTTCCAATTTCTCTATCTTTGTCATTGTGTCCTTTTCAGTGGTTTTTATGATGGCCATGCCAACAGGTGTGAGATGACATGGTATTATGATTTTGATTTTGATTCCCTAATTTGATTAGTGCTGTTGAGTATATTTTTATGGTTTTTTTGGCCATTTGTACAGCTTCTTTGGAGAAAGGTCTACTCAAGTTCCTTGCCTATTTTTTTGATTTGATTGTTTGATTTGATTTCAAATGTTTCTTGAGTTGTAAGAGTTCTTTTTATATTCAAGATATTACCTCTAATCAGATATATGTACTGCACATATTTCTCCCACTTCAGAAGTTACCTTTTCACTGTTGATTTCTTCTACTGTAGCACAAAGCGCCTTTTTTTTTTCAAGTATAGTTCCTGTTGGTTTGTCTTTTTTCTTTGAATGGGTCATACTTTCTCATATTTTCTTGCTTATGTCTTGTAAGTTTTTACTTAAAACTAGACACTTGAGGCCGGGCGCGGTGGCTCACGCCTGAAATCCCAGCACTTTGGGAGGCCGAGGCGGGTGGATCACGAGGTCAAGAGGTTGAGACCATCCTGGTCAACATGGTGAAACTCCGTCTCTACTAAAAATACAAAAAAAATTAGCTGGGCATGGTGGCGCCTGCCTGTAATCCCAGCTACTCAGGAGACTGAGGCAGGAGAATTGCCTGAACCCAGGAGGCGGAGGTTGTGGTGAGTCGATATCGCGCCATTGCACTCCAGCCTGGGTAACAAGAGCGAAACTCCAACTCAAATATAAAAAGAAAAAAAAAAAACTAGACACTTGAATCTAATAATGTGCTAACTATGAAAAACATTATTCCCCTTCCACAGGGATTTCTTGGTTTGTTTTTGTTTTGGTTCTTTTGATTGTTGTAGTCTGTCTCTGTGCTGAGGACTAGCCTGAGCTATAAAATTAATGTCTTCTCAGGTCTTTTCTGAGGTTATGACTTTCTCTAAGTAAGCAGAGTCTGACTCACAAAAGGAAAAAAAGTAAAAAGTAAAAGGGAAGACTCATGAAGGTTCTGGCTCTTTAAATCCCCTGTCAGTAAGCTTAGTAAAACAGGTGGAGTTGGCAACAACAGGAAGAGGTGTAAATCTAATGGCCTCTCCTCTTTCTTTGCAGCACTGTGATCAGAAGCAGCAGTCAGTAATCAGACACATATTTCCAATATTTGGCAGTCAGGATCCTTTTTGCTCAATGTGGCTCCTACAGTGTGCAAGGTGCTGAAACGTGTACATGACTGCCTGCTGTGGGGCTGCAGGGGTGTCAAAAGAGCAGCTGCCATTGATCTGAAATTGACCAAAATGTATGACGATCTATCATTTAAGAATTAATTCAAAAGTACAGTAATCAAGGTATTGATACCTGTTTAAAGATCAATGAATAGAGTAGTGACACAAAATATATAGTAAAGAGATATATACAGATTTTTAGGGTCAATTTTCGACAAAGGCACCAAAGCAATCTAACTAGGGAAAAGGTCTGCAAAAAAATAATGTCTGGCCTATATTTAATACCAAAACCAAACATAAATATTTATTTGAAATATAGATCATAACAAAAATCTAAAACTATAAATATTATGGAAATAAAGCATAGGAGTCCAGATTTATGATCTCGGTTTAGCAAAAAAAAATTTAGGTAAAATGCAAAAAAACAGGAATAAACAAAAACATTGGCCCTAAAAGGTTAAAATTTGAATAAAACTGTGTTTTAACACAAACAAAATTTCAGGCTTATCAGAAGGTTTACTTTAGTAAATTGAAGGATGGGACACAGACCCTGTGAATGTACTCACAATACAAACCGATCAACATTGTTAAATACTTTCAGCAGTAATGTAAAAACATTTTAATTTCTCTAAAACTTCTCCATCATTCAATATTAATAGAGCTTTTTATTATGATTTAATTTGTGGTTTTTCCTATTTATTGGTCATTAAGTGGAAAAAGTAATTTCTGAGAAAAAAAAGTTCATAGAATGTACTTAACTAGGGCAAATGGAAATAACAGAAAGGAAGAATAAATGAACCCTCATATATGCCAAAAATTTCTCAAATTTGATGAAAGACAGACGTTCTCAAGTAGAATATTGTAGATGAACACAGATGAGAATAAACACTAAAAGTCTCCTTAAAGTCTGACTAAAATCAATAAAACGAATTATAATTTAATTTTCTGTCCATCCAAAAATAGTGAATTTAATGAAACCAAAATTTGATTCTTTGATAATATTGAGGAAGTAGATAAACTTACAGGTAAACTGATCAAGAAAAAGGAAGAAATTGATTACAAATATCAGTAATGAGAGAGGACACATCACTACAGACACTGTAGATATTTAAACAGGATAAGAAGAAAATATTTGAAACAACACTATGACAATAAATTAGGAAAGATCTTTGAAATAAATTGTTGAAAGAAACAAACTATCAAAAGTCACTCAAGATGAAATAGGTAATATTAATAGATCTATGTAAATTAAAGAATTTGATTTCATATTTTAAAACTTTTCACAAAGAAACATGCCTTCACTGATGAATTCTATGAAATATTTAAGGGATAAATTAGAAATTTTCTAACAAAATCTTTCAGAAATAAGAGGAGGAAAGAATACTTTGTAACTCATTATATGCTAACATTAATCTAGAATGTAAATAGGATAAGAATAAAATAAAGGATAAAATATGATCATTTTAATAGATGTAGAATGAGTATTTGATAAAATCTGTCACTTTCATGATAGAAATTGTTAATAAGATAGGACCAGAAGACACATTCTTCAAACTCATTAACCAGAAACTTACAACAAATGTCATGTTTAAAAGCTTTAATAGTTTTTGCATAAATAGGGGGAAATAAAGGCTTTCAGTATCACTTGCATTTAACATGGCTCTGGAGTTTCTATCCAACATAACTAAACAAGGGAAAATAAGATAAATAATTTAAAAATTGAAAAGAAATGTTATTCTCAGTCATGTAAAAAATACTAAAGAATAAAAAAAATCTAGAAATAATAAGTGAATTTTGCAAGGTTGCAAGGCACAAGGTACATATACAAACATCAATCCTATTTTCATCTCCTAAAAATAAAGTGTAAAAATTATTTTCCATTTCCAACAGCATCAATGTGCTTAATAACATTGTCAAGAAACACTCAGGAATATATTTAATAAATGTTTTGTAATACCTCAACATAAAAATATCAAAAACTGTGAAGAGTATTAGATAATAATCCTCCCTAAATTAATCTAAAGTTTAAATGTACTATCAATCAAAATTTACAAAAATATCTTGTGAATAAACACTCTGATTTTAAAATTTAAATAAAAGGCAGAAGGGTTAAACAATTGTCAACAAGGAAAACGTGTAGAGCACTTACATAACTTTGTATTAAAACAGTATAAAATTAAAGGTATCAAAATACTGTATTGATATAAAGATTAACCTTTAGATCAATGAAACATAGTGGGAATTCTGAAAATCAACCCATACTTGCATGGCCAAAGGATTTTTGACAAATATGCCGAGGTCATTATTTAGGAAAAGGTAGTCTTTGTGATGGTTAATATTGAGTATCAAGTTGATTGGACTGAAGGATACAAAGTATTGTTCCTGCGTGTGTCTGTCTGTGAGGGTGTTGCCAAAGGAGACTAACATTTGAGTCAGTGGATTGGGAGAGGCAACCTCACCCACAACATGGGTGGACACCATCTAATCACCATCTAATCAGCTGCCATTGTGGCTAGGCTAGGATGAAAGCAGGCAGAGGAACAAGGAAGAACTAGACTAGCCTCAGTTTTCTGGCTTCCATCTTTCTTCCATGCTGGATGCTCCCTGACCTCCAACATCAGACTCCAAATTCTTCAACTCTTGGACTCCTAGACCTAAACCAGTGGTTTGCCAGGGGCTTTCAGGCCTTTGGTCACAGACTGAAGGCTGCACTCTTGGCTTCCCTACTTTTGAGGTTTTAGGACCAGAACTGGCTTCCTCGCTCCTCAGCTTGCAGAAGGCCTATTGTGGGACTTCACCTTGTGACATGGGAGTCAATTCTCTTTTATAAACTCCTTTTCATATATATATCTGTCCTATTAGTCCTGTCCCTCTAGAGAATGCTGACTAATACAGTATTTTAATGAAATATTCCTGGAACAACTATGCATCTGTTAAAAACAAACAACATGGAAAAAACATTGACCTCACACCATACATACAGACACACTCATAAAATAACTCAAAATGTTTCCTAGAAATAGATGGAAGAGTTAACCCATTAAACTTTACCTAACACTGGTTTAGGTCATAATTTCTTCAACAAGGCTTTTTAACATAAACAATAAAAGATGAAAAAGTTTAAAATGTGCTTAATAAATATTTAAAAACCACCCTTTCTTTTTGAAATTCAGAGTTAAGAAAACTTAAGAGGCAAAGGCTCACTAAAAAAAACGACATGTGGAACATACATTAGGTTATAAAAGGCTACTGTCTTGCAAATATAAAGAACAATTTCAGTTAAGTAATAACACAACTCATATAAAAAAATGTTCAAAATATTTGAAAAAACATTTCAGTAAACAAATATGCAAGTGCCAATAAGCACGTGAATAGATGTTTAACATCACTAATTATCAGAGACATGCAAAGTAAACTTCAATATGATACACTACTGACCCACTGGAACTGCTAAAGTGAAAATACTGGCAATGCCAAATGTTGGTGAGGGTGCAGAGCACCCAGGGATGTGATATAGTCCATCTGCAAATGAAGAATGTTACAGCAACTTTGGAAAACAGTACAGCAAGGTCTTACAAAGTTCATTATACACTTGCTATCTGACCCAAAGATCCCCCTCTTAAAATTTTACCCAAGAGGAAAGAAACTATGGTCTCATTAAAAGATGAATTTGTTGGAGTTTATCAATACAATGTAATATTCATAACTACAGATAAATGAAATATCAATACATAAAACAACATTCTGCTAATGGAAAAAAAAGCAAACACAAAAGACTGTGTATAGAATGATTCCATTTATATGAAATTCTGAAAGAGTCTATAACACAAAGTAGATCAGTAGTTTCCTAAATCCAGGGGTAGGGAGTATATATCAACTGCAAAATGAAGCAAAGAGACATTTAAAAGTGAGACTGAGGAAACTGGACCAATCCCCTGTTTATTGGAATAACTGCATGATTGTGTACAATTATCAAACTCAATACTGTACTTTTAAAACAAATCTTATATTCAATGAAAAATAAGACCTTACTAAAAATAAATGCATAAATTAATAAATGAATAAACAAAATGCAGAAAGCACTGGTTCAGATCTCAAAGGGCTGCTCTCTTTCCAGTCAGCATGGATTTCTTAATTGATTTGAGCTCACAAGTAAGCAGATACATAAACTAACCAAAAAACTAGCAAACTAGCTTTTCTGCCCTGCCTCACCTACCAGAGAACCTTAATCATTTATTTGCCTTTGGAGATCATCAAAGAGACAGATCATAAATAAAATAAAGCAAAATAAAATTCCTATTTATTTATTTATTTGACAGGGTCTCATTCTGTTGCCCAGTGCAATGGCTCGATCTCAGTTCACTGCAATCTTCCCCACATCCAGCTGCCATCTCCCACCCTCGGTTCAAGCAATTCTCCTGCCTCAGCTTCCCGGGTAGCTGGGATTACAGGCACCCACCACCATGCCCGGCTAATTTTTTTTTTTTTTTTTTTTTTTTTGTATTTTTAGTAGAGGCAGGGTTTCACCATGTGGGCCAGGCTGGTGTGGAACTATTGACTTCAAATGATCCACCCACCTTGCCCTCTCAAAGTGCTGGGATTACAGGCGTGAGCCACCTTACCTGGCCAAAATAAAATTCATTTCAACTCATTAATTCCTTTCAACTAATTAATGGATGATGGAACCAGCAGAATCCTCTAATAAGTTCGAAGAGTATTTTTAAAAGTAGGGTGTTTATAGAAGAACAAGATTGCTCAAACGATAAGGGGAAATAACTGATTAATATCATCAGGGCCACAAGCCACAACTACTGAGGCTACTTGTCTTTCTGGAATAGCTTTGCATTACTACTCATGGATGGATGGATGGATGGATGGATGGATAGAGAGAGAGAGAGAGAGAGAGATAGATAGATAGATATTCATCCGTAACTTAACAAGTCTGGTACCTTTAGTCAACTGTAGCTAGTGAATAGAATGAACTGTACATGCTAGATAATCATTGCAAGGACTTTGCCCTTGTGTTATATTGAAAGGATATGGCATTCCTCTTCAGTTAAAAATATGCTGCGAGTATTGTTATTATTTTGAATAAGCAACAGAACAAAACAAAACACCAATTCTGCACTCAAGCTTAAAACTGCATCTATCAAAGAGCAGTATTATTATTTGACAATGTTTACCTTAGTATGCCACAATCTTCCCTGACCCCATCACAGAAAGAGAGTGATTATTTTTTCTTTTTACTAACTTTTCCAAATTCTCACATTTTAAACATAAAAAAACCTAAATTATACAGGAATAAAAATGGCCTGAAATTGCACAATCTATTAACCAAGAAACCTGTGGGTCTCAGGAAAGAGTTTCTCTTTTGAATGCTTAATTTTAGTGTCTGTTAATATCTGAACTAGTTTTAACTGGATGTCTAATAAAAGAGAAGAAAAAATATTTTTTCTCCTATTTTTCTCCTTTAGGACACTTCATTAATTTTAAGAAGTTTTATTTTTTTTTCATATAAAGTCAAACTCTATTGGCTTTTGTATTCATAGAAGTTAGATTTTACCAGCAGAACTTTCTAACAAGATGGAATAAATTTTTGACCCTGAGAGAATAATCTGATAGACTGTTCCTTTTGCCCCAACATGGGCCATAGTGAAAATATCCATTTGTCTCTTGAAGTGGAAAGACAACTTGGAAGCAGAGCAACAAACTAGCAGTGGGTCAATGAAAATAAAATGAGTGTGTTCTAAGTCTTAAAATTCTTGTAAGTATAAATATTATGCCATGTAGCAAAGCTTGAACACAGAAAGACATGCTAGTTTTTGTCACAAAGGACTTTCAGTACATTACCTTCAATGCCGAACAGCTCAAGTATGAAATTGAACATTGCTTTTTGTTTATACTGGTTTGGAGAAAATACTAGGATTTATTATATAGCCTCTGAGACAGATTTCTATAAATTCAGTAGATTTGCGAAAGCAGTGGAAATCTATATTCACAGTAAGATCCTATGAAAAGAAATTTTCTTTAAATAAGAGGTAATAATTTTAGCCAACTCATAATGTTGTAGTAATCACATTAATTAGTGCACAGAAAGCATGGAGACCACTGCCTGGCATAGGGTAAACATTTAGTAAATATAGTTTTCAAAGCCCTTACTGCTATTTTTCCTGTTGTTATTAATGTTAAGTATAAGACAAATACAATCTAGGCGACATTAAAAAGTTCTCAAAATTGCAAAACAGGTCTCAAGGATAATGGAAAAGTAAAGAAATAGTTTTAAAATAAAATATACTGAGAAAGAGAGAAATTTTTGTCCAGAATTTCATAGAATTCTTTTTTTTGGAAATTTGAATTTGAAAGAAGTACTATATTAGTAGAAAAATGAACAGCTAAAGATTTTTAAGTTAGCAATAATTTCAAAAGAATAATTGTGTTGTCTGCTGTTGGCATAACACAAAAAATATTCCCAAGCAGAGAAAAAGTCAATTCATGTGGATCAACTGACTTAGATGCTTTTGGGGATCCACTCAGTCCTAGACCTGCACCTACAAAGCTTTCCCAGAAGACAAAGGAGAGCTTTGCTGGTCCTGTGTAAATCTCCCCCTCACTCACTTCAGTTTATCGGAAACAGGGTTGTACACTAATTCCAGCTGGACAAGGTGAATTATCTCTTCAGGGAAATTGGAAGTAGGGTTAAAGGCAGCTCATCAGACCCTGTTTCATGTTACAACTGAAGAAACGTGAGGACAGATTAACTGGGCATGCTTTCTCCAATGGAGAGAGAGAAGGAAAGACAGGTGGGAAAAGGAGAGAATGCACGTAAATTGGACAGACAACATACAGGAGAGAGACAAAATAAGAGACCAAGCAGACAGAGTGACAGAGACAAAATTAGGAATTCTTTCTATTGCCTTCTGAGTCTTGGAGGCACTTCAGTTATTAGACACACGTACTGTCTCTGAGGTCCCTTTTGTGTTTAAAATGCATTAAATAAAATCTGTTGCATACATACACTCACACATGCATTAATATATTAATATATTAAATCTTATATAATGTATATAAATTTTATATAATATAGTTACATATGATATACAGATAAATACATATCAATGCTATTTAATTGCATATTGATGTATCATTATATGTGTACAGATATATTCAAAGTATTCAAAAATAATGAAAAAGAAAAATTTTAGTTTTAATTATATATTTAAGCTGAACAATATTTCATTCAAAAATAAGAGATATCTATAATAATAAATTGTATAATTTACAAATATGGGTTATCTGTTGGGATAATGAACTCTTACCATAAAAAGTAAGAAAATTGACATTTGCTTTTATTTTTCTTTATTTCTTTTATAAGTATGTTACACACATATATTGTCAAGTGTTCTATTGATGAAATAAAAACTACTTCATTTGCATCTTCTTGAGATGATTATGTCATGTTTCCCAAACTTCTTAATATGGAAGGACAATAATACAAAGAGAGCTAAGAAAAATTGATTAAGGGGATTATCCAATCTAAGCTGAAGATAGCCTAATTACTTGCTATGCTTAAACAAGATTAACACGTTAATATCTCCCATGACTTTTCTTCTTATGTGACTTCACTGGAATGTAGTTATCAGATTTCATTATCATTACAAATATTTAAAGACAAGGGCTATTTCTTGGTATATAATGGAATGAAATTTATAAAACAGCTATAAGTACTAGTACTTCGACACAAATTAGGAGGGTAAACCACATTAAAAAAGAATGTAGTGTCACAAATCTGCTTTTATTTATCTTTCACCTTCTCAGAAATGATAGATGGGGGAAAAAAAGCAGCACAGTAAGTTTGTGCATTTCAGGGTAGCAGAGGAGAGCGTTAGCAAGTCACTGAAGTGCTCTTCCATGTAAGTCATGGAAAATCACAGCAGAATTACAGAAAATGTAAGTCACTAGAGCAGCAGGAGGAAAAGAGAAAAGAGTGACGGAGCTAGGGAAAGCAATGTCGTCTTCTGAACTCGAAGCCAATGTGCTTTTCCACAGATGGGGAGAATAGTAATCCTGTGAAGCATGAACTCATGTTCTTCCACTGACTTGTGTGTTGGATAACAATCAAAGTTTATCCTTCTTGCATAGCTCACATATAAACTTGAAAATATGTATTTCTGAGGATACAGAGATCCATGTTCAATCACAAAAACATGAGGGACATTGTCAGAGGTCCTGTTATCCTGAATACACAGTCAGCTGTTCATATTACAGGTGTTCTACTAACCAAGGTAGCAACTATAATATCATGCTAGTTAGTAACTAACATACTGAGAGAGACATAAACTTCTGGGTTTTTTAAAAAATTACTTTTACTATCAATTTTAAGTGAGGTCATCACACTGTGTACTTTCTGAAAACATGAAAAAATGCATATGTGGACACACACCAGTTTTCTATCTCATGTCAGTGTACATTATAGTGGCAGACAGTATTTGACTAAAATGGTAAGCTACAGCATCAAATTGGTAATGCATAATAAGCGTATATAGTTGAAATATGATAATATTTAGCAATGTCAAATTATATTAAAATTAGTAAGCTGGTCAAGTTGGTATCTGTCAAGGTAAATTAATCATTTTTCTCCTTTTACTAGGTTACTATTTTGGGATGAAATATCCTGATATTGTGGAATGATTCTCTTCTTTATCATTTTCGTTCACCAGTCTTAGCATCCATTGTTAATGCTCATCCGTACCATGACATAATATCAGAATAATTCCTTCCAATATGCCAATCTAGTGAAAGCTGGAAAACTGTGAATTTACAATGATGAAAACCTGGCAGATGATAATAAACGATCGGTAAGTTTTTGAGAAGTATGAAGAAGTAAATTGCATAATTTTGCTTTCAATGAGCTAATTATATAATAAATATAAAAAGGCATGTTCCCAAATAATCACAAACTCATCTGTAAAGAGTTCCACATTCAGGAGGCAAATAGAGTGCGAAAGAGGCTCGGACAATGATCAGAGCACTTTCAGCTGAGCACGCAGGACAGAGGCTCCACGGCCTTGGCCCTGGCCTTCAAGAATGTATGACTGTGGTAGTCAGAGACCATTGGGGAAATTAATTCATTTGGCACAGGAATTCTATGAACACAACACTAACATGGGAAGTATTGACTTTATTCTGGGAATTGTCAGTTGATTGTTGGAAAAGCTTGAGGTAAGTCTAGGACAAGAGTGGGAGTTAGTTTTGGAAATACAGGTTAGGGCCAAACTACAGAGGGCGGTGAAGGACAAAGAAGTTTGGGTTTGGTCAGCATGCAACAGGCGTCAGGGTCACCACCTGCAGGGGTCTGTCCTGCAGACCCTGACTCAACGAGGGATGAATAATGTACACGTGAACACAGAATACACTCAAACACAGAACACAGTGGAAGAGAGAGCTGGGTGTCTGGACCACTCACTCCAAGGAGTTAATGGCAGCCTGCCTCGGGCAGCCCCTACTCCAGGCTTTTATTTAACATATCAAAGGACGATGCCATTAGAGGGTAATTAACTTCTGCCCAAGGCAGTGTACACCAGGATAACAAAGGTTTTGCTAATGGAGGTGGGGGTAAACACACTTATCTGGAGAAACTTCTTTTACAATTTCCAGTATTTACTCTACTATCCTAATGCCCTAGAGTAAGAGCCAGTTACCTTCAACCCATTCAATCATTACAAGCTATGTAAAGCTTTGGCCTTCCAGAAAGGTTTGTGACTACTCCCTAAAGCTATCTCTAATATTTTTCCTTTAATATTTTTTGCCTCCACCCTGAGTCAACCCTCAAACAGGGAACCAAGGAATGAACTATGCATGTCATCATTTCTCTTAGTAGCTCAGGGAAGGCTCCACTCTGCATTAGCCTCCAGGCAGGCAGGCCTCCAGCCTCAGCCTCCCAGAAATGCGAGTAGCCCTCAGGTTCCTGAGATGAGGATTGACATAGTGTGTCCTTTCCCGGCCACTCTCTACAGCCCCCAAATTGTTCTCCTCCAACAGCCATCTCTCTTTATGTTCAGTAGAATACAAACTGATATTGATGAGGACTACTGATGTTGACAGGAAAATGGAAGAGTACCGTCCCTTGATGCCACTTTCCCTGTGGGCCACCAGAAGGCCACTCTGGTCTAACTTTTTTGCTTTCTCCTCTCTCTTGATCTTTTCTGCTGTTATTTTTCCTTATATCAGTTATGAGCTTCTAACAAATATGTATCTACCTGCTTCCTGGATGTCTGGTTGTTTTCCCAGCCAGTGCTGTTAGCCCTTCTTGCCTTTGCTCTCCATCTGTCTCCTCTTTCTTGACTGTGTCTTTCTTTCCCTTGGTGTTTCAAATATCCTATTAATTTTATCACTGATAGTCGCTGGTCTGTGAGAACATTTCTTTCTCTATGGTTGAAAAATTCAGCAATCAAATTCATTTTCTGTCATTTTTTTCAATCTTGGGTTAAATCTCTTTCTCTGACTGGTTAGGGAGCTTTTTATTTATTCCCAGGTTTTGGATTGTTCGAGTTGATTGAGGCTATTAATAGATGGGCACTTTCTTTAAAATGAACAGTGGTGTAACCTTCTGAAATTGCCATGGAAACTCGGGAAGTTATAATTCACCTGAATGAGAGAAACAGCATATTTGCTTTCACATTGTCTTGAACTTGTATGCTGGTTATTTACTAGATTTCATCTCTCTCAATTACATCCCATTATCTCTGTTGCCCTTGTCTTGTGCCAACTTCCAGTTTTTCATGATTTTCTTTTGCTGACTCCCTTTGAAGCCATGTGTTCCAGCATCTATTTGGAGAATGCCAGTATCCATATAAAATGTGTTGTCTCCAGGTGTTCTAACAATGGTGCCAGAGAAGACAACAGGAGAACAACATCAGTGCGTGACTTCTTTCCCAATTCTGCATCTCCTCTAATCATTGTAGCCTCAATGTAGCTGTTTATTCATAGAGTCATATGTGATTTTTTAAGGATGTTCATCTAAAACCTATCCTCTTCCTTTAGAAATGAGAGGCTCAAATCCAGTTATTCTGCTGAACAAATACATGTAAAATTCATATGATATCAAGAACTTTTTTTTTTTTTGAGATGGAGTCTCGCCTTGTCACCCAGGCTAGAATGCAGTGTCGTGATCTTGGTTCACTGTAACCTCTGCCTCCCGGGTTCAAGCAATTTTCCTGCCTTAGCTTCCTGAGTAGCTGGGACTACAGGCACAGATGACCACGCCTGACTATTTTTGTATTTTTAGTTGAGATCGGGTTTCACCATGTTGGCCAGGCTGGTCTCCAACTCTTGACCTTGTGATCCACCTGACTCAGCCTCCCAAAGTGCTGAGATTACAAGTGTGAGCCACTGCACCCACCGATATCGGGCACTTTTTGTAAATACTTCGGATATATTGATGAACAAAACAAAAATCTCTACTCTCATGGAGCTTACATTCTAGCAGAGAAAAGTAGATAATTAGAGGTAGAAATGACAAGCAATTATATCTAGTATTAGAATATGAAAAGCAAAATAGAAAAAAAAAATTAGGTCTGGATAAGGATTGAGAGACCTAGGACTTCTTAGCCTTTTTTAACCTAAGAAAGGATAACCAGTTGAAGTGATTTCATGCAGGCACTTATTTTGGCAAGTGATTTCAAAGAGTGGGAAGGGTAAGACCTCTAAGAAAGGAAATTCAACCCAATCTGCCAGGTGCCCTCTCAATAGTTATGTCCATAAAAGACATGGAGTAAGGGAATTCTCATCCACTGTCTCCCATTACACATTGCGAGGGTGGTCCATGAGATGTAATGTCCTGCACATTCAAGCTTGCACATGTGCAGTTGAGTTGGGATCTGCTGGCATCCCATGAGGAAGTGGAGGACAACCACCAGGGCAAAGAGGTTCAGACAGACAGTGCTGCACATGGTTGGTTGCCATGGCAATAGCTGAGTAAGGGGGATGAAGTTGGCAAGCGAATCCCACAGCATGCCCAAAACACAAAAATTGTGGAGGGTGTGATTTAAATATCATGATTTTGCATAGTTCACATTGAATAGTGGGATTTGATTAAAGGCTTCAATTAGAACACAGTTAGGTGAATATATGGAAGAAGAGTATTGCAATCAGAGCTAACAGGCTGTGCACATTTAACTTGCGCGAGCAATAGCAAGGAGCCCTGAGTGGCTGGAATTGTGTGAACAAGACGGTGATTAGTAGAACGTGAGTGCAGATAGTGTCACACTGTATAGGACTCTGTTAGGTCATTGCAAGGATTTGGTTGTTTATTCTAAGTGAAATGGGAAACCATTTAAGGCTTTTTCAGCAAAAATATAACTTGGATTTGACTTATTTTTTAAAAGATTAAACTTGGTGTTTTGAGATAATAATAGAAAATGCGGTTGTAGGAAACAGTACAGAGAGATAGATCTTGTATTCCCTTCACCCAGTTCTTCCAATACTAACGTCCTGCAAAACTATAGTATAATATCATGACCAGGATAATACCTCACGTAAAATCACAGAACTTATTCATGTTTTCCTAGTTTCATTGCACTTATTCATATGAGTGTATTGGTGTGTCTCATTCTGTGTAATGTCATTACATGTTTAGGTTTGGGTATTCAGCACCACAACCAAGATATAGAACAGTTTCATCACCCTAAGGATAACTTGTATTACCCTTTATAAGAACACCGATCCTCCTTATGCCACACCCATCCCTCTCCCTAACCCCAACAACCAATAATTTATTCTCCGTTTCTATCACTTTGTCACCGCAAAAATATTATTTACATGGAAGCATACAGAATGTAAATTTTTCAGACTGGATTTTATTTTTGCTCAGCATAATTTTCTTGAGATCCATCCCAAGTTGTTACCTGTATCAGTAGTTCATTCCTTTGTATTGATGAGTAATATTCCCTTATGTGGATGCACCTCTGTTTTGATAATCCTTCACCCCTTGTAGAATAAGTGGGTGGTTTCTAGTTTGGGAGTACATGAGTAAAGTTGCTATGAACATTCATTTATAGACATGTGTGTGAACATGAATTTTAATTTCTTTGGAATAGGGCCCAAGAGTACAATTGTCTGACTACATGGTTAAAGACATGTTTAATTTTATAAGAAACTGCTAAGCTGTTTTCAGAGTGGCTATACCATTTTATATCCCCACTGTCAATTTATGAGTCAGTTTATCAGCAGTATTTGGTGATATCACTGTTTTTTTTTTTTTTTAACCATTTTGATAGGCTAATAACAAGTCATTGTTTTTTTAAACAGGCTTATTGCACTATAATTCACATATGCTAAGATTCCTTCATTAAAGTGGCAATTCAATGGCATTTTGTAGATGTGCAAAGTTGTGCAACCATCACCAGAAGCTAATTTTAAATCATTTTGCCACTCCCAAAGAAACTTCATACCCATCAGCAGTCACTCTGATGTCTCCAGTAGGGGAAGTGAGCTTCCAGCTGACCCTTGCAAAGAGACTTCCCTGGCCACATGCTTGTTCCCTGGAAGTCTCTCCCTTGCTGGTAAATCCCAGCTGCCTGGTATCTCTCAGCATGGAAGGGGAGTTTTAAACTTAGTGGAAGAGAGTGCTTATCCACAGGGCTGCAGTGTTTCCCTGATGTTGTTGTGAGGACTTCTGTTTCATCCTGGGGAGAAATGAGCCCACCTATGCTGCCTTCTTTTGCTAAGCTGTGGAGGAAGTCTGCAAATGTTGAACCTGGGTTGCCTTCCATGTTGGGAAAAAGCATAAGACACATAAAGGAAGGTTATGGGATGCCCTGTAGTTATGCCGTTCTTCCAGTCCTGGAGTTCCTAATTAGACTGCCTTTAGCTTTCAACCTTTCAGTTTTAATCTTTGGATGCTTCTCTGTTATTTCCAGAGTTTGTAATTGGACTACTGGGGAGGGGCAGAGAAAAAAGAATCTACTCTATACTCTCTGTATCTTTTTTTTTAATGATCATGACAGCTCCCGTTTTGAAATACACTGTAGGAGACAAGGAAGAAGCAGCAGAAGCTAGCAGGCAATTGCACAAATGAAAGGGGACAGTAGTTTGCAAATAGGCAGTGGAGGTGGTAAAATATTGTCAGATTTTGGGTATCTGTTAAAACTAAAACCAAGAAGATTGTTCAAATGGTTGGATATGTAATTTGTGAAAAAGTTAAAAATGAAGCATGATTTGAAAACATTTCCCCTCTAAGGAAATAAAGGATTTGAGTTGCTTTAACTAACAGATAAATTAAGTAGATAGGGTATTAGCATGAAAGTGGTATCAGGAATTCAACTGTAGAAGTTAATATTGAGATGTATACATTATGTGCTTATGGAGATAGCAAGATGAAAATGGATGAGTTCAGAGCATGTAGGACAGGTGTCCTGCTATTCTCTATCTCTACTTTTTTTTTTTAAATGGAGTCTCATTCTGTCACCCAAGCTGGAGTGCAGTGGTGCAATCTTGGCTCACTGCAATCTCCACCTCCCAGGTTGAAGTGATTCTCCAGCCTCAGCCTCCCAAGAATCTGGGACTACAGGTATGTACCACCATGCCTGGCTAATTTTTTTTTTTTTTTTTTTGGTATTTTTAGTAGAGACAGGGTTTCACCATGTTGGCCAGGCTGGTCTCAAACTCCTGACCTCAGGTAATCCACCCATCTTGGCCTCCCAAAGTGCTGGGATTACAGCGTGAGCCACCATGCCAGGCTGTCCTGCTATTCTCTTCACATCCTTATCCTCTGCCCTCTGATGTCTCAGTGCATGTGTTCCCTCCACAAAAAAAAAAAAAAAAAAAAAAAAAAAAACCTTTTGTATTCAAGGAGTTACAAAAAAACTCATATGCCATAGCTTTACTTTTATTTAATTAAGAGACGTAACTAGTTTTCCCAAAAAAACAAAGAAATTGCCATCAAGGAGGAAAAGGTCTGTCAGAAATTTATTTAAACCTTTGAAATAAGTTCCCAGAATTTTACATTCTTCTCTAAGTTATAAGAAAACCTAATTTTTTTATTTAGAACTTAGGATTCAAGTATATTTCATTCATTCTCCTAAATGAAGGCTGCAAGAAGTGATTGTCTTTTCTCCATTGCATCATAACAACTTTAAAGAAATTAGTAATTTTTTGAAGTGATAGGTTTCTTAGTGACAATGTCAGAACCAGAATTCTTGATACTCAAATTTCCTCCATACCACGCCATTGAGGAGAATCAACGAAAACTGGTGCAAAGAAGCATTTGACAATTATAAGCACACTTTGTTCCCGGGAAAACATACTTGGTTAGTTAGAAAAAACATGTTAAAAAAAAAGAATGAGCTACATGTTGTCCTAATACATTTAATTCTTCTGAACACCAACACATATCTTAAGGTCCTTAGCTGTAGCCCCTACCTTCCAGGTTTTCCTGGAGTGGAATTGAATATCAACAAAATTAAATATCAACATTTACATAATGCAAGCTATTTAAACAATACCATCGCATTTATTTCGGGCTTAAATGACGATTACATTAATCGTTTAAACCATATACTTTTAAAAAATAAAAATCAAACAGACAACTGTGGGTATTTTTCCAGTTTCTCATATTAGCATAATAACTGAGTTTTACTATATTTTTTCATCACAAAGTCAATGACAATCTAATCTCAAATTAAAATATTTTGGGATTATGACTGATTATGTACACTACCACCAATACCATGAAACAAACTAAACAATGGGAAACAAATAAAAAGCTAGTTGAATTCGAATTAAATAATTTTTAGCTAAAACCTAGCAATGTGAATGCATGTGCTTATCTTCTCTTCTTTGGGAAACACCATTAAATATATTTTAATAAATGAAAATAATGCTCACAAGGCCAAACACTTTAATAAAAGAATAAAATATGTTGGAAAACAGTAATTATATAATGGGTAAAACTGAACAGTAGCCTCAAAAAAGAATGCCAGAAACAAGTACATTTTCACATCCAATGCCTAGAAAGGCATAAGAGTGCACAGTGCTAGTTATCTTTCAAAAAATGGAAAATTGGAGTTTAGAGTGATAAAGAGACATTAAAACATGGGAATATTGGCTGAAAGTCTGAGTCTGGACCATTCATATCCCCCAATTCCTTTTCAATTATTTTTAATAGATTTAGGAGTACTAGTACAACTGTGTTACAAGGACATATTGTAAGTAGTGAAGTCAGGGCTTTTAGGGCACCTATCACCCCAATAGCGTATATTGCACCTAATAGGTAGTATTTCATCCCTCAACCTCCTGCCACCCAACCCACATTTGGTGTCCCTAATGTCTGCCCCCTCCCACCTCTCACCACTCTTCCCCACACCTAAGTACAGCCTGATGGGAAGTCTATTCCTCTCTGCACTGACCAATGGAAAAATTGTTCTTTGCATGATTTGGCCAGGGAGGTTCTCAATTTTGAGACCACAAACGTAACAACAGGATGAGTGAGGCACTCTATTGAAATATGGAGAGTAAGGAAAAATTACAATTTGAGTGTTTAAAATCTCATACCCATTTCCTTGCACGGTGAGTAAGCTGAAAACTGGATAATACTTTCCTGAAGAAAACAGTCCTCTCTAGAGTGACCGCTGAGGTTTCTGAAAATGACTGGGGTTTTTACAGAGAAACTTATTTAACAAATCCTACTAATGCATCAAACTTTCCAAGGAGCATTTCTAGGGACTCACTCACATTTGAGAAAATATTTCATATGACAGGCATGTATTACAGCAGACCACAGGAAAAAATATGCAAAGGAAATACAAGGAAAAGAAAAATTCAAATGTTGTCATTATAATCTTCTAGTACATAAGACAAATCTTGTACCTAAGGAAGTATGCTATTTCATAAATTAATTTAATAACTGACTCTTTGGAAGTCAGAATCCTGGAAACAAATGAAAATATTATAACATAGTTGGAGCACTGCAATGCAATAGAGACTAAGAAAAGCCATACTACTGAAGGATTGGAGAAGAGATCAATTTTGCTTGAATAGATTAAAAGAGGCTCAATAAAGACAGTAATACTCGGGACAGGTTTCAAAGAATGAAATGGTGTTTGCCAAGTAGAAAACAATAATAATGAATGCTTTTTTGATTGCTCAAAGACATGCAGATACATACAGTATGAAATATTCAGGAGATATAAGTACTGTACCTAGAATATAGGATTCATACTCATGGAAAAGTAGGAGGCTAGACCAATAAAAGGTCAACTTACAGATTTAAAAAATAATTACAGTGTGGGGTCCAGGCTACTGGGAGTTCCTTAGCCCAGCCAACTGTCTGAGGCACCTAAGCATTTCTCCAAACACTAGAGGTTAGATATAAACCTTCTGATGATACCACTTCATCTGGATTCTACCTACAAGTGCTACATACTGGTCAGGAAGCCAGCCCACATAGCTCATTGCAACCACTCCCAACACAAGAGCATGGCACTTGGGACCCAGGAGCACATCTCACTACCACAGCTCCCACCATCAGTCACACCACCCCAGCTTCCCAAGAAATCAAGGGCCTGCTCATCCACCCAATACATCACTACTACAGCCAGCATCTGAGAAAGACAACCAAAAGCCCAAGAACTGGCCTGCCTGGAACTGTCGACATAAGTACCAGCATATGCTGCCCCAGGTCACAAGAATAGACATGCTTAGTCCACCACTGCTACCACTGAAACCTGAAAGACCTATCAGGCATTTCAGTCCCTAGCATGACTTCACCACACCCCTCCACCAATAACTGTACCTAATATACCAAGGAAGCCACAGGTATCACTAAGGCTATTTATAGCCAAGAATATCATAGATTCTGTACCATTGAGTGCAATCAGATGCAAAGCCACAAAGCCTCCCACAACCAACATCACAGTCATATCTTAGAGAAAAAGATTACACACCCAGCAACAAAAGTAATTAAAAATAAGAAGTGATTATTGCTCCATATATATATAAATCTAGACAAAGATACAGGAAGCATGTAAAGCAAGTAAAATGACATCCTCAAAGGAACACAATAATTCTCCAGCAAAAGATCCTAACCAAAAAGAAATCCTTCAAATGCCAGTCAAACAATTCAAAATATTGATTTTAAGGAAGTTAAATAAGATGCAAGAGAAATCTGAAAACCAATATAAAGAAATCAGAAAATCAACTCAGAATATGACTGGAAACTTTACCAAGAAGACAGATGCATTTTAACAAAGAAAAACACATATGTACACCCATAGAAATCGAAATTAAAAATTTATTGAAGAAATTACAAAATACATGAGAAAGCTTCGACAATAGACTGGAAGAATCAGAAGAAAGAACGTCAGAACTCGAAGACAGGTCTTTTGAAATAATCCCATCAGACAAAAATTTTAATAAAGAACCCTCAACAAATCAAATTAACCTTGAATGTAAATGTATAAAATGTTCCACTTAAAAGATTATAGATCAGCAGAATGGATAAAATGCAGAGAGATGACATCAGCTTAGTCACATGCTGCAGAATCAATTTTCTCCTGTTAAGGCTGCTAGCATAAAAGAAATTCAAATTACAGAGTATGAATTTTATAATTTAGGACTATATTAAATCACGTTCAATCTTGATTTTTTATCTTAAGTATAAAAGTACAAGAAATACTTTTTAACTGACACTGAAAATTGTTCCCAGTGGTGCAATATAATATCTCCAAAATCTCCAAAATATAAAACAAATCTTTTATTTCATAAACAAATAAAGAAGACATTTTGCTGACCTATTACTAGTGAAAGAACCTACATTGAAAATAAGATTAGAGCTCTTTGTATTTGTTTACATTTTTAGTTTATATTTCCTTTGTCTATTTTTCCCCCATTGAATTCTATCCAGTTGCTTGAGATCACATAAGCATTTTCCTCTTTTCAATATCTTTATTTTCAACAAATTTGTAAACATTTGTATCCTTCTGAAATGAAGTTTTTGGTCTAGAATATATGTTTATTCTTGAAAATACCAACTGTCCAGAAAGTACCGAAACTGCTCATTATACCTGTGGACAATTTTAATTGTAACCATATTACCTGTTTCTGAAAATAGGTATTTTTTAAGCCAATGAAAATCTCCAGATGTTCTCTTCAAACAACTTTTATTATAAATGTATTTCCCTTTAATATCATTTGTCAACTGATAGAAATGGTGATTAAATGATTTAAATGAGGACTTCACAGACAAAGAATTTAGAATTTTTTTCAGTCCTGCTTTATTTTTAAAATTCTATTTAATGTCATAAAAAGATTTTAAAATTAAAATATCTGTGACTCTTTGTGACTTGTATGGTATATACTGTCTTATTTTACCCTGAAATACTTTTAATTCTCATACAGATATTGCCTGACAGAATAAATGGTATATAGATAATAAATGCATTTGCATGACTTTCCTGTTAGATTTATGTTTCCCAACTTCAAAAGCTTAATTAAGTTTTTAAAGACTACTGTGGGGACATTATAAGTTAAAATATTTCTTTAAATGACTTTGATTTATAGACACTGGTTGGGAGCTAAAATAAGGCTGCTTAAGGAAGAAAAATTCACTTAAGCATCTGGTTATCTAATTCTATTCAAGTTTTAGTACTTTAATTCCAGTCTATTAGTGTGAGAGGGAATTTGGTTAAGCTGTCTCAATGTGAGATTTTTCTGCCTTTAGACAAAGGAATGGATAGATTTTTTGTCTGAGAAACATGAGGATGGTTCATTGTCAGAAATATAAAAACTTCTATGTGGCTTATTTTATCTGATTTTTTTCCTAGGTATGAGAGAAAGTATTATACAAGCCATATTTGTGATACACATTTTTCCTGTCAACTCACATTCCTGAAGACAAACATTGGTTAGCTTTCAAATACTACAGCTGTCATTTAATAAGGGAGCCAATGGCATGGTTTCTAAAACAGAGCTGCTCTTTGAAATTTATTTTCATATTTTCTATTCTTTCATTAAGAAACAATGGCCTAAGAAACCATTGCTGACACAATATTATTCTGTACACATTGTGCTTCTGAAATTAATTTATTTTGAATTTGATTTCCTACTTCTTCAATTTTATCTTGTGTAAATAATACATAAGAAAGAGAATAAATATACTAAAATATATTTGAAAGAGTCCTGAAATAGCAAGACCTTTAGGATTTAATGTAGCCCTAAAGAATTGGTAATTGTGTAACTTTGATCAAAGAGAAATAACATTTATGAAATGTGATTTTCATGCGACATACTGTGATAGACCTTATATCTAAAAGTACAAATTTGTAAACTCTAGAACCATAAATTATTTTGATGTGACCAGACATTGCAATGGATTGAGTTCATTAATAAGAATAATAGGCTTTAAATCTAAGGAAATATGACTGTTTCCCCAGTTTTAACTTGAAAATAGTGAATGCCATCAGGGAATTTCTGTGAAACCATATACAAAGTTTAAATATATGTGAAACAAAATTCCACACAGAGCAAAACAAATATATTTTTCTTCTGTACATTAAAGTAATAAACCAACTGAAATCAGTTCCTTTAAAATTTTGTGTTCAGTGCTACCATTAAGGCTACTTATTATAAATATTTTCTTAGTTTCACACAAGAGCATGTTTTAGTTTGTGAGTTCAATTTTCTACTCATAGCTGATTGAACAGGGATGAATATCTGACCTATATGAGACCAATCAAATTGTTTCTTCAAGTACTTGTAAATTTGTAAAAAATAAAAAAATTAAAACAAAATGTAATGCAGTTGTTGCTGATTGCTTGAATGAGAAACGCTCAGGGTGGCTTCCCTTCAACTAATGAAAGAAATTTTGAGGGCCAAACAGTTGGTAGGATAGTGAGGTATTTTGTTGCTGTTTTAATGGTTTTTTGTTTTTAAGGAACAGTCTTTTGAGAACATCATAACTATTTAACCAATCATATATAAACCTGGCAATGAGTACAAATCTCACATTGAATCCACTGGTTCTCAACCCTGTGGATTTGCTGCAAATTAGAATCATCTGTAGATCTTTAGCAGCATCTGGGTAGCACCATGATGAGGTGTACTTTCTGAGAAACATATCCAGGTATCAGTAAAGAATATCTTCAGGTGATTCATATTTGACAGCAGGAATCCATCCACTGATTCAGTGATCGTTTGCAGCACACAGAGAGGATGTGCATCCCTTGTTCGTACTATAAAGTGGTATGTAAGCCTTTCCAGAAAGACAGAAATAAAACACTACTGCACATAGATTAAAATGAAAGAATGGCCAGAATATGTCTAGCAAGCAGCTAAAGAGACTGAGAAGGATCAGCCCCTAAGGAAGGAGAAGATTCAAAGAAGAACATATACTAGAAGTTATATGAAAAGGAAGAGTTGGGTTTTCTGTGGGTTAAGATGAAATTAATTAAAGCAAGTTTCTATGCTGATGGAACTGACTCAGTAAACAGAAAACAGTATAATTATGCAAGCAGTACCTCCCTTAAATTTGGGCAAAAGGGTCCTTGCTCTGAGCTCTGTGCTCTAAAGAGCTCTCCTCCCACCTCATATTACAAAGACAAATACACAAAAGGGATTCAGGAGCAGTTGAGAACACCTGTCCCTCAGCAGGGGCCCGAATTCCAGTGTGGAAGAGGCCTGAGGTAGGAGTACAATGCACTCATCCGTCGTCATATGGAGAAGTCAGAATATGTGGGTAAATGTGCAGTAGCTTAACAGATCTGGTAGTACAAAACTAGTGGAGGTGCTTTCTGAGTGTTATTTTTTCAGATAAATAATAACTAAATAACTAATGAATAAAATACTGACTATTCTTTTGACAGCTTTATTAACCCATTAAAATTTGCTTTAAATCTCCACTCTGTTGTATATTAAAACTTGAAAATAATGGTAAAAATTGCAATTACTTTTGCACCAGCCTAATAGTATAATCATTTAAAGAAACAGACAAGAATGACTAAACAGTTACAGAGGTGTGTCTTGGAGAAGTGGAACTGAAATAGAGCCAGACAGATAGGGACCTGCTAATATTATATGACCAGGAGCATCTTTCTCTTCTAAATGTCTCTCCAGCTGGCACTTCCCAGGGGATGTTCAGCCATATCTGTTACTCATTTTTATCATAATAGTTGAGCTTCATTTTAAAAATGAAAACTAAAAGAAATGACATAGCATTATCATGAAGCAAGCCTAATTTAGTCTGACAAGATTATCAGATTAGTACTGCTCCAAGAAAGACAGAATTCTGGAAGGGAAACTCTGAAGATTCAATTATAGTAATACCTCCAAAGAGGCATCATCATCATCATCATTATCATCATCATCATCACAACCAGCATCATCAAAGGAGGAAGGAGGAAAAGGTGTAGAAATCAGATAGTGGGGGAGAAAAGGAGAAAGGCTGATTTGCTGCATTTAGTGATCAACTGCAAGAAGCGAAGCCCGCTTTTAAAACCATAGCATCCACTTGGAACTGTTATTTGAGAGAATACACTTATTTTGTGTTTGAGCAGCTACATAGTTGAGGCTATTTGTTACAGTGTTTTACTCACCATAGTATTACAGTAATAGACATTTATTGAATAATTATTTTGTTCCAGGCAACAATGTTAAAAACTTAATACATGTTATCTCATTCAATTCTCATTATAAACTTATGTTTTTATACTATTATAATGTTCATTTTCTAAAAGGTAGTAGAGAGCTAAAATGCTTTTTCCAGGTTACATAGCTGTTGAATCTGAGTTTAGAATAGTTAAATAATTGTCTCCAGGTAAAACTAAGATTACATCTATGCTGTCTAACCTTACACTGGCTCTGAAGATAACTTACAGAGAGCCCAGTAAAAGTAAATGAGAACTGAGTTTTTCTAAGGTAGAAATTCTCAAAAAAAAAAATTTAAAAAAAAGCACATAAGAATCTACAAAGTGAAGTGGTAAAAACCTGTGAATAAACTCTGCCTACATTACTCTTTTACTTGGACCAGAACTTGTACTTAACACAAGACTCAACCTAGATGCTTATATAAATAAGCCTAATCAGAAGCACTTGTGAAAAAGTGTTAATTGTGTAAAAATGTTAATCACTTTTACAAAGTTTATTAAAATTTGCTCACTTGATGAATCTTCCAATGTCGGAAGCAAATGAGAGGCACTTAGAAATTACAACTGGGTACAATGAAAATGAAATTATCTATTTTAAAGAATGACCACATATGATAATTTAGTTTAACACAATAGGCTTTATCAGCAAACATTATATAGTAATGTTATTTATTATTTATCTTCTCTGAAATGTTTTTCTCATTAAAATTAAGAATAAACATAGTTCAGATTTATGGACTGAATGTAGAGATTAGCATTCACCTGTCTGTCCTACAGTATTGTAGGTTACAGACTGTCCAAGGTATGTTTTAATTTAGAACAAAAGTAAGAAATGTCAGATGCCTCTAAATTCAATCATTTCTCACATAAATCTTACTGTTCCAAAGAAGAATATGAACAGGAAGTATCTAATAAATGTAATGTTAGTAATCCTTATTATTCATAGGTAGATATTATATATATCACAATTTATATTAAATCAAATAAATTTTTCTAGTCCCTTAAAAGGATGACACTAATAGCAAGACGTAAGATACAAAAGTGAGTACCCTCAAAGAAGAAACATAGTCAAGGAGGTACTGAAATTATTCAGGGAATTTGTTTTCATTTATCTTACACTTCTTTTTTTGTTTTTAAATTTTTTTGGGCAGGTAGTAGATGTATATACTTATGGGTATAGGAGATATTTTGATATAGTCATGCAATGTATAATAATCACATCAGGGTAATCACATCCACTGTCTCAAGCGTTTATCCTTTGTGTCACAAACAATCCAATTATACTCCTATTTCAAAACATACAATTAAATTATTATTGACTATAGTCACCCTGTTGTGCTAGCAAATACTAGATCTTATTTGTTCTAACAATTATTTTTCACCCATTCACTATCCCCAATTCCCCAACATCCGCCCACTACCCTTCTCAGCCTCTGGTAACCATCCTACTCTCTATCTCCAGGAGTTCAACTGTTTTAATTTTTAATCTCATTTATGTAGATAGTGAAATTATTTTTGTTGAATATAACAAATTATATTCTATTACATGACATTTTATTACTAATGACAAACTTCAGTAACAAATTTACAGGTATGATAATATCGAAATATATAAATGTAAACATTATATGACAACTCAAAGTGATTCTAAACCCTTTATATAGTATGAAAAATTATCCTATATTAAATAATATAAAATTTAACAGGAACAAATATAATGTACTCATTAACTCCTTCTCCACAGTTCCTTACAAGACCCCTTCTGCATAGTCCTGATAATCCTGCATGTACCTGGTGAATATGGCCTCCTGTCATAGCTGATTATATCAAAAATGGACTGAGGAGCCACTGGAGCCAACCAGAGACTCAACCAAAGGTTACAGACATCAATTTCATGAGCTGGTGGTGAGCACTGGACCTGAAATAGCATAAGGACTTGGGGCCATTTTTGTTCATTTTCATTGCAATACACCTCGGCCACAGCATGCCAGTGAGCATAAGTATGTGAGTCTGCAGAAAGAAGCTGAGAAATTAACCTGACTTGAAAAAATAACAGAGAGAAGACCATCAGAGATTAACTGCCTAGAAATTTATCAGTTTCTGTAACCCATCTCTCACCATCACTAACCTTTCAGATTAAAGCAGTAAGGACAGTTTTCTATTATTTGAAAGTGACTTTATATTATTTGCAAAATTTTTATTTAAAACAAACAGGAATAACACAAAAAAGTTTGAAAGCAAAAAATTAAATGGGGTAGCAGTCAATTTGAATAAACTCTACAAGATTCAGGCAATAAACTTTGTGAGCTAGCATTTAAAAATTTGAAACAGTCCTAAGCTAAGCTACCAGATGCATAAAGTAATTTAATGTAGATATAAGTAATAAAATATAGTCCATCTCTGAAAGACTAGGTTAAAGAAATCAATAATATATTTCATAATTACTTAAAGAATAATAAATTTGTTTATATCTGTTAAATTAATATATCAAAAGACAGGAAAATGAAAACAATCATTAAAAAGATAACAAGAAACATGGAAAAAATAAAATAAGCAATTAGAAATAATATGAAACTAATCATAATTTGAAAAATGTAGACCCAAATGTAATTAATTTATATGATTATCAGAATAACTTTTAAAACTGAGTGCTCATATTTTTAAGAACATACATAACATTTTCCCCACTTGACCATTTGTTGATGTTTAAGGCAAGTCTCAACAAATTACAAAGAATTGAAGTCATTCAGTGTACATTATTTGACATGAGTGGAAAAAAGATCAATTTTAAAAAGAAAGAAAATCCCCAACAGCTTAGAAATGAAGCAACTTATTTCTAAATAATTAATAGGACAAAATTTTAAAAGAGTTACAAATGAAGATATTTTGACCTGACTGATAATGAAAATATGATATATTGAAACTCATTAAATGTAGCTAAAGAATTGCTTTGGGGGTGGGAGTAGATAAAGCCTTAAAGATCTCTTGAGAGAAATTTGTAGACAAAGAAAGTCTTCGAAGTAATCATCTAAGATTTCATTTTAAGATGCTACAAAGGAAAAAAGAGAACAACTTTCAAACAGTAAAAACAAAATAACAAAAAGCAGAAAAAAATAAAAAGCATGCAATACAGAACAAAAAGCAAGCCCAGTATAGATTTAAAAACACATATTAAATTGGTAAACCTAACCAATATTGTTCAAATCCAAAATAGAAAGATTGCCCGAAAAACAGAGCATCACTACAGATATAAGAAAATATATGTACTTTGAACCAATATTTTGAAAGTGTAGATGAAATGGATAAATGTCTTGAAAAACAATATAAATTGACAAAGAAATAAATAGAATTCTAAATAATTTGTTCTCTGGGGATGAAATTAAATCTTATTAAAAACATTCTAACTATGAAATTTGAAGTCCAAAACAACTTTGTCAGTGAATTCTACCAAATATTTTAAAAAGAAGTATCACCAAGTTTTACAAATCATGCAGAGAATAAAAAAATAGGGAACTATTTCCCAACTTACTTTATGTCACGATTTTAACCTTAATATCAAATCCTGACAAAGAACTTACAACAACAATGACAACAAAATGTACATCCAACCTACTCATGGATATAGATGTTAAAATATTGAATGAAATATTAATAAATCAAGTCTAGTGACAAAGAAAATCAATAATCTACCATAAGGAATTGGGGCATATTGCCAAAATGAACAGGTGTTTTAACATTTGAATATCAATTAATGTAATTCATCACATTAATAAGAAGAATGAAAAAACTGCATTTTCTTAACAGAAATACTGCTATTAACAAAGTAGTCATTTCAAGAAGCTTTCTTAATGTAATAAAAAGGTATCTAAAAAAAAATACTAATTCAATCATCTCACATAATAAAGGATTACTGAAATTATTTCCACTGGAGATAGTTCAAAGAAGAATATAATCATATGACGATAAATAAGTAAAAATGAACCCATCTGAATTATGTGTTTGAAAATGCAAATTAATACCAAAATAAACATCAAAGCATACACCAGGATGTTTAAAATTGAAAAGTCAGTAAATGTGGTTTGTCAGTGAAGATATGAACAAGTGAACTCTTACATTATGGGCGCATAGGTAAGTTGGTATATCCAATTTTCAAAAACAATTTGGACCTATACATATCTGACATCCTTCAGTTCTGTTCTTGAGTATCCACCCTCACCTGAATGAAACAAGGGATGTGGATGGAAATCTTTACAACTACTATTTTTTAACAGTTAAATAGCATTCAAATACTGTAGTTTACTCATTGAGAGTGTGTGATAAGCAGTTTTTAGTACATTCAGAGTTGTGCAACCATTACATGTAATTTTTGAACATTTTAACAGAAAAACAAAGAAAAAATAACACTGATATCCATCAATGGTGAAATAATTAAATAGTAGGGTATTCTTAAATGGAATACTATTCAACAATAACAAACTAGCTACTCTTACATGTGAAAAATTGATGATTTTCACAAAGTTTGAACAAAGAAAGCTAGACACTGTGTGATTCCATTTATATAAGCTAAAAATTGTAAAAACGCATCTATTACGTTACAAATCAGGACAGTGATTACCTTGCAGGGATAGTAAATGGAAAACAGCCATGAGTGATCCTCAGGGGATGCAGAAAAAGTTCAATTTCTTGATTCAGGTGCTGGGTGCATGGATGTATCAATTTGGTGAAAAATAATGGTGCCTCAGGCTTACAATTCATACAAGTTTTTCTGTATGTCAACACAATATTTACTTAAATGAAAACAGAGCCTTACTCTTAAGTTAATATTATTACTGGCCTTTAACAGCAATTTTTCATGTCCCAAAGCAAAAACTGATTTCTGAATTCCATCATTCTCCATATTGTTTCCCCGTTTCAATGCTATTTAAATGCCAAGTGCTAATGTAAGAGTGGTCATTAGTTACAGAATTACAGTTGATAAGAATTTTTTGTGCATGTACTAGTTTTTCTTTATGAATATTGTTTTAGTTTTACAGTTTACATTGAAATATGAAATTAAATATCCTTGTGATTCACATATGTATAATTTATTTATGAATAAAATATATGGCAGAATATAAAGGTAAATATTTCCATTATTTTGAAGTATAAAAGGACACCGTCTTTATGAAATTATTTTTGAATACTTGATTATGAATCTTTTATCACAAGATCTTTATGAATCTTAATATTTTGATTGTTGAATCATCATGCAGAGTACTTGAGTAGATTTGTGAATATATTTCCAAAAGCAATATCAAATGGAGTGCATATCTGCAGACAGTCATTGTAATCTAATAAGCACTAGCTTTAATGCTCAAGCATGAATCCCATTTTGGAAATCTTTTCTTGGGTCATTTTGAAAGGTCCTGGCGTGAAGTCTGGCATTCACACTTGCAGACCCTGCCAGGGAGAAACGTCAATATCTATTCTCCATTATTTTCTCTCACAGATCCTCAAAAGCAATGGTGATTTGGTTCAACAAACTCTGCCGGCCACAGTGCCCAAGCTACAAAGGACTATCAGGCCCACAAAAGCTCTTGGTCTGCAGATAGAGAAAACTGTATGCCAAAACGTCACACTACAGCTGATTTACAATATAACACTGTAAAAGGATGCAAAGAAGCGGAAGTGTGGCGGAACATGAGGACAGAGTTCTCAGTCAAGTTCCCATTGTTCACAGCTTTCTTAGGACATGATATGGAATATTGGCCTACCTTCCTTAAATTGTCATTAAGCAGTACATGAAAGACTGGGATCTGATTTTTTTTTCTTTTTTTTAACAGAATCTCGCCCTGTTGCCAGGCTGGAGTGCAATGTGGCACGACCTCGGCTCACTGCAACGTCTGCCTCCCGGGTTCAAGCGATTCTCCAGCCTCAGCCTCCCAAGTAGCTGGGATTACAGGAACCCACCGCCACACCCGGCTAATTTTTGTATTTTTAGTAGAGACGGGGTTTCACCATGTTGGCCAGGATGGTCTCAATCTCTTGACCTCGTGAATTGCCCGCCTCGGCCTCCCAAAGTGCTGGGACTGCAGGCGTGAGCCACCGCGCCCAGCCAAGGATCTGATTTTTAAGGAAGCTATCCCTGCGAAATTCTTCAATATACTAAGCAGGCAGTTAATTGGGATCCATGGTAAGAATCAGTGTATAGTGATGGTAACAGAAGTCATGCAGGAGTACTTAAGTGAGAACCACATAACATAAGTGAGGGTCGCAGGCGTTCTCGACTGTCCTCTACCCAATGCAGGTGGTGCTCTTTTCTTTGTATAATATAGCAGGATGCAGAGCTAAATTTACTAGTAGGCAGCATTGCTGTGCGTCACTTTGATATACATGGGTCTGTTTTTCATTTTGTTAACTGACTGGAAAAGTTAATTCAGAATTTTGATCTTTCTTCACCTATACAAGGATAAGTATAGGATCCACTGTTTTCCATTGCTTAGTTTTTAGTAAGTTTGGGACTGGGGGTAGAAAGAGGTTCTTCCCTGTTACTTTTATTTATTTAATTATTTGTTTGTTTTTATTAATTTAGTTACAGATAGGGTCTCCCTCTGTCACCCAGGCTGGAGTGCAGGGGTGCAATCATGGCTGACTGCAGCCTCAACTTCCTGGGCTCAAGGGATCCTCCCACCTCGGCTCACAAAGCACTGGGATTACAGGCAGGAGCCACCACCATGCCAAGCCTTCAGTATTTATTTATGTATCCAGTCACTTCTTCAATTATCCTTATTTATTTAAACATGTTTATTTATTTAAACATGATTTTTTTTTAATACACTGACAATTTTTTCCAACATTGTAATAGGCACAGCACCACTTGTTCTGGGTTGTGGTTCTCATCTGCCAGCTTTACATTCTCCCTCTATTTTTGTTCCCCGTTCCATCAGGGTGGTAAACTCACCAAAAATCAAAAACAAACAAGCAAACAAAACAGCACAACACTAATAACATAAGTGTCTCTACACATTCCCTTGAGGTGCCTTTCTAAGGGGGTTTGCCAGTGGGAGTCTCATCAGGCGAATGGAAGGAGGAAGAAGGGAAACATTTATTTTTCTGTTACTTGTGATGCCAGTGTCTGTAACTGAAAGTGATGAGTGATGGGGTCTGGAGGCTCAGCAGGAGAGTGACCCCCGTTTTCTGCTCATTGCACATGCTCTTCCACTAGCAACTATACTAGAATCTCTAGCAGATTAGTGGTCTGCATGGGCATCAGGTTTCATCTAAACAATGGAAGCTTCATGATGTTTGATAACAACTCCCTTTTTCCTTTGCTCCTTTGGTCCTTCCAACACATTCATAACCAACTCATATATGAAAATTCCCTGGATTAAAAATATCTAGGGGAGTTTCTCTTTTCCTAAGTGGACTCCGGTAGATGAAAGAATGGTAGACCAGAGTGAAATTGATTCCAACCCACTAATTTTACACCAGGGACTCAGACACTAAATTAAATTAGGAAATGCATGTTTCACATGTGATATATCAGCAGTCACTATCTTTGTCATTTAAGTTACAGAAAATAGCTTAAAACCATCATTTTAAATTTATATTTTTAATTATTTTGCCTATTATTGATAATAATTAATACTGGAACTTTTACTCTATTCAAATGATTTATTCCTAAATAAACTATCCCCTGAATACCTTTATAGTTTATATACCATGTGGCTTCATAGACTCATGAATGCAGAGGTTTTTCTAGAGCTGAGAGGTAGTAAAAACTTTAATGTGAATCTTTTTCTTAAGTTTTCCTCAATAAAAATGGTAAGAGAAGATTGTTTCTTTATTCAAAAATCCATATTTCTTTTTATATTTAGGTAAACAATTAAAAATTCCCCTGTTAAAAATTAATATGTCCACGCATTAATTTTTTTCTTCTAAGAAATATCAAAAGAAGCAGTATGATTTATTGTTTTCCATGAAAATAAATCATACTACTTTTGATATTTCTTAGAAAAAATGTTCAAATATTCAGAATTTCTTCCCCCAAATGATTAATTCAAATTGACTATCTTCAGATTATAAATATATATACATATATTGTATATGGGTGTGGGTGTGTATGTGGGTGTGTGTGTGTGTGTAAATTTAGGTATTCACTTCACTTTGAAATAGTTTAAGTGAATAAATATTTAAGATTGCCTGTTTCCCAGGACAATGAAAAATAATCAAGAAGCAGTACGCTGAATAAAACACAAAGGAGAACCTTACTGTTCATAAAAAGAGTAATTACATGACAAAATCGATATACTTCTCATGATACTACAAAATCGAACTGAGTCTATTCTGAAGCTCAAAAAACATCTTTTGAAAAGCAGCTTTCAGAGATTGTTTTCTTTTGTAATATAAATTCAGAGAAACACTAAAATCTAGATCAGTTTTAATGAAAATATTCCTTGAAAAGTTTACAATGGGTTATCTTTAGGTGCCAGGCTAAAGGCATATTTGATGCAACAACATTGCCAGGGCTGGGTATTAACTGTAGTGTTTATGTATCTAAAGAAAGTAAAGCTAAACCCACTGTTCCAGATGGCAAGTTATTGTGAATGCTTGTTCCTGTCATAAAATACATCTGACCACAAGGCTGGAAAGCTAATAAAAATGGCCATATGAACCTTCATAAATCAAAACACATTGGTTTCTTTTGCAAGTTTTTTTAGGGAGCTCATTAAATCCTGGGGCATATTAATACTGGACCACTTACAGTGATGTCAGTCATATAATGTGAAAAAAGTCCTTTCACTGGTCTAAATATCTTATATGCTTAGACAAACCTTTTATTACTAAGAATTACCAAATGTGGACATTTATTACTGCAGATGTAATAAATGGACTAGAAAATACATTTGCAGGCAACTTGCTTAGTTTTCAAACCTAAGACATTTTAGATCTTCTAAAAAAAAATCACTACTAATGCTATGCTATTGTACCCTTGAAGGCAGAAAGTGCACTTTATGGAGGGTGAAATAAGAGTTACTAAATGATGCAGCTCAACTGCTTTTACTACCTAAACGAAATGCAAAAGAGCTTGATGGGGGAACTCAGGAGCAAAAAAAAAAAAAAAAAAAGAGAAAGACAGAGAGAAAAAGTACCTAGGCTATACGAGGTTTTCAGGAACTCAAGGCAATAATTTCAATAATATTTATCCAAATAGGTCATGACACTGCATAAATCAAAATAAACATTTATTTCTTTTTTTATTTTAATGAAGTGGCTATAGGCATTAATAAAAAAATGATCTTCGACTCCATGTTCGTAGTAATTGCAAAGTCAATGCAAAATAATGCCTTATTCTAGTTAACCATCTAACCTGTGTATTTCAGGTTTGTTCAGAGAATTTTCTTGACTGGGTAATAGAGTAATCTGACCATATTTCTGAAAACAGGAGTATTTATTTAAAATGTTAGAAGGAATATTCAAGCACTATTAAAATATATAAAAGTTTTACATCACATAATAGAAAGTTATTTAATAGAGTCAAACAATTTATTTCCAGGTCATCTTTTACTCCGTAATTTTAAGATTTTCCATACTAGACTCAGGACTATACCATAGTTATTGAACTATTTTTATTACCAAGAAGCTCTATTCTAATCAGGTATATTCCCATTATCAAGAGTAGTTCTTCTTCCACACCATTGTATTCTTCACCATATGAATAATACATCATTATCTTTATTTCGTTTATTTACTTTTCTATTATGTCTTAGTTAATTTGGGCTGCTATATCAGACTGGTTGGCGGGAAGTCTAAGATGAAAATGGAGAAAGATTCGGTGTCTGGTAAAAACCTGTTTCTCTTTTCACAGAAGGCACCTTCTGGATGTGTCCTCACACGGTGACAAACACGCTCCCATGGGCCTCTTTAGTTTGTTTGTTTTTTTGTTTTGTTTTTTTGAGAGGGAGTCTCACTCTGTTGTCCAGGCTGGAGTGCAGTGTAGTGATCTCAGCTCACTGCAAACTCTACCTCCCGGGTTCTAGTGGTTCTCCTGCCTCAGCCTCTTGAGTAGCTGGGATTACAGGCGCATGCCACCACACCCCGCTACTTTTTGTATTTTTAGTAGAGACAGGGTTTCACCATATTAGCCAGGCTGGTCTCGAACTCCTGAACTTGTGATCCACCCACCTCAGACTCCCAAAGTGCTGGGATTATAGGCATGAGCCACTGTGCCTGGCCCCATGGGCCTCTTTTACAGGGGACTCATCCTATGAGGATAGGATTACCTATCTGTGATCACCTCCCAAAGGATCCCACTTAAAACCACTACCTTGGGGATTAGGATTTCAACCTGTGAGTTTTGGATAGACATAAATATTCAGACCACAGCATGTTATAAATGTTTAATTATATAACAAGCTATTTTCCTCTTATACATCTTGAAAACTGCTCTTGATTTTCGTACTAATGCTCTTTACTCAGATTACCTGTAACAGATAAAATCATAGACACAAACTTTTTAAGCATGGAAATAAAGTAAAACCAATATAGGAATTATAGTATGAAAAGGAAAATACTTATTTTCAGTTGGTTCCTCACATAATAGAGGGGTTGAATTTGGAATTGACATTTGCTTCATTACAGTGTAATTTCATTTTCCTTAGTTTTACAGAGCTCACAAATTAGGTTTCTTTTTAAAAGTGCCTTCGTGGGGAATGGAGAATTATTTAATGGAGAGAGAGCTCAGCTGGGAGGATGGGGAAATCCCAGAGATGGATTCTGGTGATGGTTGCACAACAGGGTGAATGTATTTAATGACACTGAACAGTACACTAAAAAAAAAAAAAAAAAAGTTAAAATGGTAAACTTTATTTTATGTACAATTTAGTTTTTTTATAAAAAGGGAAAATAGTATCTCTTTTTATTAAAACAGAGTTGGGAGTTTTGGGAACTATTATATTTTTCTACTCCTCATATCACCCTTGTGAAATAGATAGTAAAAGATTCATCTGGCTTTCTTTCTCATGTAGATTGTGGAAAATAATTATTAGAAAGTGCTATTATCAGTTCAAAGAGCTATCAGAGCTGAGCTCAAGCATGCACATTTAGAAATGTTTTAGAAAAGTTAAATTTAATGAAACAAGGTGTGTATTGTCACACTCGAAGTTACCGTCTGCAGTAAGGCTGACTTTGACATAATAACGTAGAATGATTTAATTCATTTTCTACCCATAAGTGGAGTGGTGTTGTTTGATACTATTTATAGATGACGTGGCCTAAAATAAAACATATAATATGTCCAAAAGCAAAACCTACAATTGCCTGGTATCATGCTTTCATAATTTACTTCATTTATTCATTCATTTATTTATTCATTCATACAGAAATTTTAAGAAACCAACTATATGTCAGGCTATGTTAGGTGCTAAGAAAATAAAATATGACAGTCATAAAACCCATCAATTCCTGAATGGATATTCTTCTCATGTAAATAGGTTATTTAACTCCAAGGCCTCTTTTATCTAATACTAACATTATAAATATCTTTTATATATTATCTTAAGGCATCTGTGAAATGGGAAAAATTGTTGTATGTATCTTATAGGGTTATTATTAGAATTAAGTTAGATAGATTAGATAACTGTATTATTGTCTGTCACAAATTTACAGCCGACATGAAACACTGCTGTTTTCATTGGTAATATTATTTAATACAAGATAAAATAGTTTCTAGAAAGGACAGACTTATTAAACATAAATATTTCTAGCTGAATTATGACACAGAAAATGTATCAAAGGGCTAGATATGTATTTTCAGTTCTGTTAGCCATCTACTACAGTTATTTTGCAAATTTTTCATAATTGCTCCTTGCTATAGCCTCCTCATTTGTTAAATGGGAAAATTCGTTTAAATGTCAGGTGAAGTTCTCATTAACTCTCAATGTTTTGTGACTATCTTGCTCTGCTTTGGCTACCATAATAAAATACCATAGACAGTGTGGCTTAAACAATAGAGACTTATTTTCTTACATTTCTGGAGGCTGGAAGTCTGAGATCAGAGTGCCAGCATGCTCAGATTCTGGAAAGGCCTCTCTTCCTGGCTTACAAATGGCCACTGTCTTGCTCTGTTCTCACAAAGTGGAGAAAGAAAGAGAGCAAGCTCTCTAATGTCTGTTTTTATAAGGACTCTAATCCTACTGCATCAGTACCCAACTTCATGACCTCATCATCTAACCCTAATTACCTCTCGAAGAACCCATCATCAAATACCATCACGTTGGATGTTAAAGCTTCAACATATAAATTGGGAGAGGAGGGCACAGATACCGAGTCCATCACAATGACTATGCCTACATGAGTGATTTTATGGAACTGGACTCTACCATGCAAGAAAAAAAAAACTGGGTTTAAATTCCAGCCTTGCTTATATTGGCAATGACTTTGGTGATTCTACTCAATATTTTGCTCTAAAGTAAACCTCCAACTGCTTGGTGTTATTCTACCCAAGGCAGTAATTGATCTGATTGTGAGAAGCTTTTCCAAGAAAGGGAAGAGTATTCTTTGCAATATGGGAACTGTACCATAGTAGAAAAGCTCTTTTTCTCATTTTTAGAAGTTTCGTGGATGCATGCCTGGAAGCTCTCTGTGAACATGCTTCCCGCTATCTATAGAGGAATTCAGAGAGAAACAGGCATGCTGGGTAGAAAGCCTTGATGATGAGCAAGTTGTTGGTATCTATTCCTGAGGCTGTTTCTACCACTCTCATTCCTGTGTGTGTGTATGCACATACATGCGTGTGTTTGTGTGTGTGTGTGTGTGTGTGTGTGTTTTGAGGCCAAAGAGTCCCACTGTTGTTTTTAATATGAACTGGCTCAAGTTAAGCTCTTGCAATTAGATCATCAGGGGAATCCTGAGCTGTCGTTACCTAAAGTACATTTAATTTTTCAATCAGCACCATGGTTGATACATATTAAATGTGCCCATTTGTATGTTTCTCATTACTATTTCTGTCTTACTTAAAGGAATTTATCTTTCAGTTTGTTACATTAAAAGGGCATAGGAATTGGAACCTGATCAAATAGGTTTGGGCTTCACTATTTATACAAACTCTGAGATCCAGATCACACACCTTAGATCAGCCCATTGTGTTTTCAATAGCTATGCAAATATTTTAAAACATTACCATGTTCTCTAGATATTTCATAAGATTTCATATGTCTTTTAGCCTTATCAGTAATAATAGCATAACCATGAACACCTAAGCTAGACAGAGGAAACTATCTGGTATAGGCAAGGCTTTAATGGAAGTGAAATCCATTCAGCCTTGCAGGTCTTCAGTGAGATTCCAGGTCTCACTGAATTTGCGTGCATTTGAGACTGTCTTCAAATTAGATCACATTAATAAAACCAAAAAAATTAAGAGAAGTAAGCATATTTTCAACAATATGAATATGGTTTTTCTTCCAGAAAGAATTAACTCATTATAAGCATATCAGGAACTCTAGAAAAACCCCCAACTCTACAAAGTCAGTCCTGTTATTAAACAAATTAAAATTGTGGAATTATTTGTGGCCATAAGAGTTTAAAAAAAAAATTCTATTCTTATGTATCTATTCTATCAAATGTAGCTTTAGAGTAATTTGACAAGGTATAAATATAAAACACCTATTTTTAAAGTTTCACTTGGTTATGTATTTCTCAGCTCATTTCAATTAATATTTGGTGGTGACTGTTTTATATGGAGTATGTATAATTGCAGTGAAGATAGGGACAGAAGCTGTTTTTTGTTTCACTTTGTCTTCATGTAATATTTTAAAAAATCAATTTAGAAATCAAGTTGATGAAATCAAAATTCCAAAAGTCAGAAAATATGAGGAAAGCACATTTTGCTTTTTCACCTACTTATTCTTGATGTCTAAGTAGTACAAATCAAGAAGATGGCACTCAATAAATGCTATTAATTATTTGTTGATGGGTATGGAGATAATAATAAAACCTCTGTTATTGCCCACTTCCATCTCTATTGCATTTTCTTCCCATATCAGCCAATGATACAATACTCTGGGAATATGGATCTCATTATTTTCTTACATTATTTAAGTTTAAAATAAGTTTAAGTGTGTTATGATAAAAATTCAGAAGTTGAGACAGCATCAATTATTTATCTTATTTAGACATATAAACCTTATAAACAGACACAATTACTCTAAGTATCTGGTGGTGTCTGTGTATACATATGTGCATATATCCATATAGCCTTTCTTTTTTTTTTCAGATCCTCACAAGCATGTATGGAAAATTTATATGCAAGTTTTCACATAACTTCAGGTACTTTTCTTTCCAGTCATTACATTTTTTAAAAAATTGTCTAACTGATACCTTGCATAGCTTCATCTCAAAATTCAAACATATATTTTCTACCTGAACACAAAAGGACTTTGGCAATCCAGTGAGCGTTTCTATTACCAGTACTTATTATTTTCTACTTTGACTAATAATGACAGTGTACAAGTGATAGCTGGAATCTTTATACACAATATAAAGTCCTTAATTCAGAAAAAAAAGGATATAATTATATAGTCTGTATTCCAAGAAAACTAGATATTTTTAAACATAGGAAGCAAAATTAGCTTAAATAATTATATGGTAGGATATATAACTTCTTAAAATTTTTGTTTTTTCTACCGCTTCAAATTTTCTGCTTAGAATGTGATATAATTTATCTGAAACATGAAATGCAGTAATTACAGTTGCTCTGATTTTTTTTTAGACATACCGTCAGTCATATGGTATAAATTTAAATTACCACAGAAAATACAATAAAATTTAATTTTTAAAAAAATTTATAGACAAGGTCCCACAGTATTGCCCAGACTGGAGTACAAGGGTGCTATCATAGCTCACTGTAAAATTGAACTTCTGGGCTCAAGCAGTCCTCTAGCCTCAGGCTCCAGAGTCACTAGGAATACAGGCATATAGCATAATGCTCAGCTAATTTTTTAAGATTTTTTTATAGATAGGATTTTATTACATAGCCTAAGCTGGTCTCAAACACCTAGCCTTGAGCAATCCTCCCTCCTTGGCTTCCCAAAGAAATGGGATTACAGGCATGAGCAACTATGGCCTGGCCAAAATTCACATTTTTTAACTGCAATTTTCCTAGGTCTTTTAAGGATCAAATCATTGATTTAGCAAACATTGTGAGTGCTTTTTTGATGGATCATCAAATATTTATTTGTTGATTTGCTATATACGTGGGCATTCCAAGATAAGTTGTTACGTTTTCTGGAAATCTAGAGCTCACAGATGAAGAGAGAAATGTACCATCAAGTGTTTTAAGTACTCTACTGCAATAGAGCTATATGCACTGATTGTTGTTATATCAAAAAGGAAGGAATCTTTTTCTGAAAGCAAAGAAAACAAAATTAAAAATACAGAACACTGCCAACCAAGAATGCCACATCATGCTAAGCTATTTTACAGAAATGAAGGAGAGGTTAAAACTTTCCCAGATAAACAAATGCTGAGGACATGTATCATCAGTAGATCTGCCTTATAAGAAATGTTAAAGATAATTCTTTAAGTTGGATCAAAATGATGGTAAATAACAATATAAAAGTATAGGAAAGTATAAAACTCACTGGTTAAGGTAAATATATACACAAAGAATAGTCTAATACTATAATAGTAATGTATAAAACACTCTTAGCTCTAGGATAAAAGACAAAAATATTAAGAATATCTCTAATTATAAGTAATGGCTATACAATATAAAAATGTGTAAATTGTTACATCAATAACAACATGTGAGTTGTAGAGTTTTTGTATGCAAGTCAAGTTATTTTCAGCTTAAAAATTGACTTTTATAACTATAACATGATTCATGTAAGCTCAGGGTAATCACACAAAAAAACTTACAATGGATACACAGAAGATAAAGAGAAAGAATTAAAGCAAAATACTACAGAAAAAAATCATCAAATTATAAAAGAAGGCAGCAAAAGATGAAGAAAGGAATAAAAGAACAACAAAACATACAGACGACAATTAACAAAATGGCAATTAGTTTTTATCTATGAATAATTACTTTAAATGTAAATAGGTTAAATTTTCCAATAAAAGACATCATAAACTGGCTGAATGAATTTGAAAAACAAAATCTTACGCTCTCTACCAGAGCTTCACATTTAGCTTTAAGATAAACTGATTTGTTGTCTGTTTTGCTTCAAATTGACTTTTAAAAAATTACAGAGAGATATATACAGAAATATATATATTTGTTATATTTAGATATAGATGTGTCTTTTAATAGATAAATGAGAACAAATTTACTTCAATGTTTAAGCACAGAAAGGTTTTAGTTAGAAATATTTTCATATAAGAAAATGATTCTATGAATTAAAATTATAGAAAAATAAAATAGGATGATTTTGAGGTGGTACTGAAAGTTTAAAAAAAAAAAAAAACAGGATGTCATTAATATCACAGAGGGACATGGAATAGTTGATTTGGGCACATCTCAGGTCCTTTTTTATTCTTAAAATGCAATCAGTATGACTTGCCACAGATTCCAGGATGCCATTTTACTTGCCTATTAATTCCTTTAGGTTCTGATTCCTGAGTCATATAACTATTCAATCTTGGTAAAACCAGATTGTGTGGCTAGACCTAATTGCTTTTGTTCCACCTTCAAATACTAACTGGATATTCCTTTGTTTTCATGTCTCCTTTGCTTCAAGTTCAGGGACTCACCCTGCTTCCATAATGTTTCAGGTGCTGCCACACATGCCCAACATCTCTGAGCCCACTTCTTTCCCAAATCTAGCTGAAGAGTATGACCTGAACAACATGGTCACACCCAGAGTCAAACAAGCACGCTTATTTCTGCAGTCTTCGTAATGCAACATGAAATTGTTGTGTTTGTAGTCATTAACCTTTTCAAGGATAACTCTTCTGACTGTAGGAATAAATTAATTTTGCTTGTTTTTGAAATTTATAAATATTGTGCATATTGCTTACATCACTCAATATTAAATTCTTAAGATTTATCCATGTTGATTTGTGTAGCATTAACACCGAATGTTAGGTTTTGTATATTACATTATATTATATTATCCTAGCACAATGTATTTTTAAATTCTGCTCTTGATGGTCATTTGGGTTGTTTTCAGTTTGGATTTATGATTGATGTTACCAGGAATATATTTATAAATATATGCTTGGCCCATAAATTGAAACTTTTTAACTATGTGTAGAATTTTAGACTTTCAATTAATTTGTCACTTTACAACCCTTATTATACCATAATTTCTCTTGCATATTTTGATAAATTAGTCTTTAATAATAATTTTGCTTTTAATAATTTTGCCTTTGCTTATTATTTTGCTTATATTAACATTGATATTTTCCTCCCAAAATGTTATATTTGTCTCTAGTTTGTTTACCAATCTTCAGTTTGCTGGTACATTTCTGCAGCACCTGCCTGGTTTGTGTGTGTGTGTGTGTGTGTGTGTGTGTGTTTGTGTGTGTGTGTGTTGTGGTTAAGTGTTTCTGTTACTCTAATTGCATGCTTATTACCTTTTAGACATTATATATCTCTTATGCTGCTTCATATATTTCTTAAATCTTTTTGTGCTCTATACTTTATCTGCATATTTTCTAGCAATCTTATCTTCTGCTCCCTAAGCTTGTTTCCTGCTTTGTTCAATACCCTAGTAAATAATTATCAAGTTGTTAATCAGTCTTTCTGCTAATCTTTCAATTTTATCAGTTTTCCAGAAATAAACTTTTAGCTTTGTTAATTTTATATTTTGTTCTGCTTTTTATTTTGTTTTCCAATCTTCTTATTTTTCATCTTCTCAATATGCAAAATATATTATCTTTCCCTTGTGAAGTATGTGGCCTAATAATAAAATAATTCTAAATATTGTATTACTATTGATTTCTAATATAAATTCATAGTGACTGGAGACCATACTTTGTATAATTTCAATCATTAAATTATTGCTACTTTAGATATCTAGTATTTTTATTGTCTCCTGGATGCTGTGCAAGATACATTGCAGAGGACCTGGATTGTGGTGTCTCAATTTAAGGTGCGCTGAGTTTTGTTCTGGAAAGTAGTTACATTATTGTTGCTTCCTTTTGCTACTGTCAGGCTTGCTTTACTTCTTAGTAATATATGGCTATTTGAATTTTGTTCTCTATAGGATATAACCCAAAATTCAGGGCAGGCTTTTTATCCCTGAGGTGGAAATCCCAACTAAATATATGAGTTGGTCTACAATGTCCATCCACTAATGCTGGCATGGAATTTCACTATGTCCCAACACACAACAAATCTGGAATCTCCATTCACCTCTGAGCCTCTTAACAGTAATTCTCTGCTAGGCCGCCAGGGTCTTGCCCTTCACATGCAGAGACCAGACCATGGCCAAAAAATCACAAAAGGGATGGAAACTCTCCCTCTTCAGCACACTTCTGAATATCCCTAAACAACTTCCTCAACACTGGACACCTGCCTCTCAAATTCTGGATTGTTTGACACTACCAAAATTAGATAATCGCCTCGTGAGCTACAAGGAGACTAACCACTGTATTCCGCTTGAGCTCCCTCTTCATATGCTTAAACTCAGACAGTGCCAAGGCAAGAGCGAGGCTCATCCTATACATTTTCTGTCTCTCACAAATGACAGCACTTTACAACATGCTCCCCAGTCCTTTGAAAGTTCCCATGACAAATTTTATCCATTTCTGGTGGTTAATGGCAGGAGAGACAATAATATCCATCAATTATTGTCTCATGATCAGAATTAGGAGACCGATACCGTTCTTATTTTATTTTGTTTTATTTTATTTTGAGATGGAGTCTTGCTCTGCTGCCCAGACTGGAGTGCAGTGGCATGACCCTGGCTCACTGCAACCTCCGCCTCCCAGTTTCAAGCAATTCTCCTGCCTCAGCGTACCAAGGAGCTGGGACTACAGGCATGGCCACCAAGCCTGGCAAATTTTTTGTATTTTTATTAAAGACAGGGTTTCACCATGTTGGCCAGACTGGTCTTGAACTCCTGATCTCAGATAATCTGCCCACCCTGGCTTCCCAAAGCCAAAGTGCTGGGATTACATGTATGAGCCACCAGGCCCTGCATCTATCTCCCCATCTTATCTTTTTTTTTTTTTTTTTTTGAGAGTGAGTCTCACTCTGTTGCCCAGGCTGGAGTGCAGTGGTGCGATCTCCACTCACTGCAACCTCTACCACCAGGGTTCAAGTGATTCTCCTTCCTCAGCCTCCCAAGCTGGGACTACAAGTGTGCATGCCCAGCTAAGTTTTGTATTGTTAGTAGGGATGGGGTTTCACCATGCTGGCCAGGCTGGTCTTGAACTCCTGACCTCGTGATCCTCAGCCTCCCAAAGCACTGGGATTACAGGTGTGAGCCACCATACCAGGCCCCATTCTCTTTTTAAAAGGGATTTGAGATATAATTCACATACCATAAGATTTACCATTTTAAAATGTATATTGAATGGTTTTAATATATTCACAAAGTTATACAGTTATCACCATTATTGAATTCCAAAGAATTTTCATGTTCCCAAAATAATCTTCACATATTGCAAACACTTCCCATTCTCCCTTCCCTTTAGCCCATGGAAACAAATTATCTACTATCTGTCTCTACAGATTGGCCTATTCTGAACAACAATACTCTGTAATCCTCCCCTACTTTTTATTAGTTTGAATAGGTTTTTTGTGGGTTCTCTAGAATTTTCTGGAGAAGATCATGTCTTCTGTAAATACAGATTTTCTAAAAAAGATGTCTTTTTCTAAAAAAAAAGATATAATTTTCCAGAAAAGATGTCTTTTATTTCTAAAAAAGATGTCTTTTATTTCATTTTATTCCCAATGATACTTGTTAGAACTTCCAGGACAGTTTTAAAAGATTGTGACAGTGGACAGCTTTTATCTGTATCTGACTTGACTCAGAACTCCCTCACTGCAAATAACTTCTGCCTGGTACTTTTTCTGAGAATCAGCAGATTTTTTTTTTAAATAGCAACTGTTTGAGACAGTTAGGGTAACACTTAGGGAAAACAAAAAGCTGATGAAAAAAGAAAAAGAAAGAAAGAAACAAAGAAATGAAAGAATGGAAGGAAAAGAAAGGAAAGAAGAAACAAAGACAAAGAAAAAAGGAAAGGAAAAAGAAAAGAAAAAGAAAGGGAAGGAGGTGAGGGGAGAGAAGGGAAGGGGAAGGAAGGGAAATAAGGGCACACTGACACACCCAGAGGTGACATACCCTTTAAACGCGAAGGTGGAAACGGGGCTGATACATCTAAGTCAAGGAATAACCAAGATTCCCAGCAACCACCAAAAGGTAGAAGAGGGATGTGAAACACAGTCTCCCTTTTGGCCTTCAGAAGGAATCAACCCCGCCACCACCCTGATCTTCTATTTTAGCCTCCAAAACGGTGAGACAATACATTTCTGTCGCTCACAACAAACAGTTTAGTTTAATTTTACTTTTATAGCAGCCCTAACAAATGAATGTAACATCTAAACTCTATGAGAAAAAAAAAAAAGGATGTTTTTATTTTTCAAAAATAAGGTTCAATATTTTGATTTAAATCCAAATTCTGTGAAATGTATTTTCATCCAAAATGCCCTGTATATGCTCTAAGACTACATAGGCTCCCTATGAAAAATAAATAAAATGAAGTTCTGTGGATACGTAACAACATTATCAAGCCACTATGTACCAGGAGCCATTTTGTGATTATTATGCTATTTCTTTATTGGAATATCTTTCAAATTGCTTCCTATAAATTCTGCTTACAGTTTAAAAATATATATACATATATTGATGAGACTTATATAATGAAAATTATATTTTCAACAATAAAGTTTAACTGACAAATCGTTCAAAGAGCTCTAAATACCACCTTGAAAATATAATTTTGCTTTCAGAAAGATTTTCTTTAAATGATAGGTTTACAAAGTTTCACCATGATGCCACTTCCTCTTTCTCCTCAACTCTAAACTTGGCTATAGGCAAAAATAAAAGGAATCCACAGAAACAAACAGCAGCAAAGAAAAAAAAAGAAAAAAAGAAAAAAAAATAGTGATGACATCTAAGGACTCTATCATCTTTTGTTTGAGTTCCTGTCTTTCACTTTCCAGCTTCTATAACAGGAAATTGACATTAAACGGTCTCCTTCTGAAGTCCACAGCCCTTTCCTGAAACTGAGTGACAAAGAGCATCAACCATTTGATAAATCTTGACCCTCAAGTTGAACGCCCATTGCCACCCCACTCTTCCTATTTTTCCCTTCATGTTGAATAAAGCAAAAGCAAAACATTTGCTTAAAAATCTTTCAAAGAAAAATAAAAGGCACTGACTTAGGTTATTAGAAGGAAATTACCACCTTGAATCATAATGCAGAAATATGAGACAGATTTTTATTCCTTATTATTGGTGTTGAATTATTCAGTGGTACCCATTAGCAATATGATAACATGGTGATTTTATATTTAGATTTCCTTATAGCCCTTATCAGCAGCTTCCTTTATAAACCTGGAAAGTTGACTGTGCACTGATTCAGAAATTATTAACATTAGTGACCAGGATAAAATAGTAAAACCTAGATTTACTTTTCAAAAATACATGTCTAAGAATATATTCTCCCCTAACACTTAAAATTGGCATATTAGGAATTTCTTTATCACCATCATCTTCTTATCATTATTAATATTCTTAAAATAATTTCTATCATCACCACCTTACTCAAATAAGCAACAGTCAAGAATGTCTCTATTATTTTCTAGAGCTAAACTGTGTCTTCATATCCCGTTTTTCTTATATATTTTTAAATCTGAGATTATGGTCATATCTGTTTAATGGCAAAATGTTATAATTAATTCATACATTGAGTACATCTATATATCTCTACTTAACCACCTCTCTACCAATCTACTATCTTTTCTCCAAGAAAATATATTACAAAAATTTTTAAACATTTTCCCATTTAAATATTGTGACAAAACTTTGAAATGTAAACATTGTAAATAAGGTATTTTTAAAGAAAGATCTCTGTGTTAGAGTGATTTTTAAAAATAAACTGATAGTGTCTTTATTAGAGATTTTCAGAATTGTTAATTAGCCATGCTATCCAAACTTAAGTACCATCCAAATAACTGTATGTGAAATATTATGTATGTATTAATATTAATTTTCTTTTTCTGTCAATAGAGTAACAAAAATGAAGCAGTGGATCAATAAATAATAAATATTAAAATTATGTGGGCAAAAAGCATAATATCCTCTAAATACTTTATTATAAAGTGAAGTTTAAGAATTATGTTTAACAAATTCATTAAACAGAAGAAAATAATACATATCAAATAAGAACAACTTATAAGCTTTATGAGATATTACTCAAATAATTATTTTTCTTTCACATTCAGGAGCCAAATGTAGCTATTATTTACAAAAACATTTACAAAGTTTACGAGTTCATCATATTAAAGGTATAAATAAAAGTAAGAATGTCAATGGCAATATAACATTTCCTTGTAATAAGGACATTTAAAAAGGATATTTAAAATGACTTCATTACTCTGCTCACTTACAATATATTAAATGAGTAGAGATATTGCCAAATAATTTCAATACATGAGATCCATCACTCTTTTAAATTAAAGCACAAAAATTAACAAGTCAAACTTACAGGGGTGTAGAATGATGGTTCAGAGTCTGGGGTAGGAGAGTGGGTTGGTCAAATAAAGATGTTGACCCAAAGGTACAAAGATTCAGTTAGACAGGAGGACTAGGTCTCACTGATCTCTTATACCCTGTGGTAACCACACACAATAGTAACGTATTGTGGATTTCAAAATTGCTAAAGAGTAGATTTTAAACTTTTGACCACCAAAAAATTGCTGAGTGAGACACGGAATTAGCTAATGTGCTCATCAGCTTGATTTAATCATTACACAATGTATACATAGATCAAAACAATACTTTCTATAGTATATATTTTTAATTGACTTTCTGCTTAAATATACATTTATAAATATATAAATATAAATTAAAATAAAATACAAATAAAAATTATATTTATAAATATATAAGATAAAAATATAAATACAAATTTATATATTATAAATATATGAATGTATATAGATTTATAATATACAAATTTAAAAATACAGAAATACATAGTTATAAATATAGTTATACATATTAAAAATACATGTTATATTTTATATATTTATATAAATTTATAAATATATGTTAGAAAGTCAATTAAAAATAAATAAATACATGTGAATTTGGAAAACAAAAGCCAAAAAGCAAAAGTTTAAGGAAAAAGTTCACAGATGTGTGTTTTATGTTTTTTTGTGCTGTGTTGCTTTTGCAGTTAGCAGACAATGCTGTGTGTAAGAGCCTAGGCCCCAAAGCCAGTTGAAGCTAGGACTGAATTTTCCTCTCAAGTCCTGCCCCTCCACCTACTCCTTCTGTGTAGGTAGTCATTATATCTCAGGAGGGGGAGACTAAATGACCTATGGATCTTGCATAAACCCATGTTCTATAAATATTAGTCACCATTATAACTACGTTTCAAAGATCCTAGGTAATAAAGTAGACTTTAAGAAATCTAATACTAATCTTCTTTAATATATTCCAAGTAGAAAGAAAATAAGGAGAGTAAGGAGGCAAAAAAAGAAGAAAAATTCTATTATGGTTGTTAGAATAGCTTTTCTGAAAAGAAAAAAATCATGAGAAATCTGAAATAAGAACAGGCTTATGCTATGTGAAGATTTCTGAGAGCAACTTTTCAATTAGAGTGCTGTATGTATGACAGTGCAGTTAGGAAAAGTGACATTTTTCAAGGCTCATGACTCACAGTAGCTCTATCAGTAGGAATATGGTTTCAAATGTATAAATGAGATAAAGATGCAGTTTCTAAAACATTTATCTGAATATTATAATTTTTCCAATTTATAAACATATTCTGTTCCAAATATTGCTGCTTTGTTCTTAATATTAATGCATGCTAAAAGATGCTATATGAAGATACATAAAAATATTCTCAATCTTCAATTGACTTCAAAGAGTCAAGATATGATTATTTGTGGGGTTTTTTTATTTTCATGGAAATGTGACCATACAATAATTGACTATATTTGTAAGTTAAAGATAAATATTAGTATTGTGACTTTTAACACATAGCTTTGGCTTTAGGTAGAGGATTTTAGAACTTTCACCATAAAATAAGGTCTTATATATCATTCATAAAATATAACATAAAAATAGATATAAATGTCTAATATTTAAATGTAGCTGAATTTAAATATCTCAACATATAAAAGAATCAAAAATATGTAGACTATGAAGAGACTAAGCTAACCTTTTTGATTTCCTGAAAAATATATTAACTTTAATCAACATTTGTCAAATAAAATATATGGTGCCTTTCAAAACATAATTTTTATTCTCTTTACACTTAAGATATGTACAAATATTACAAGATATGTTCTCAAAGAAGGAAGTTGACCAGCAAATTAGAAACATAAGTATGCCAAAGAGTTAAGATACAGGCAAGTAGAAACAAACAAACAGAAATCAGTGTCCACAAATAAAACACCTAGAAAACTCAAGGAAAGAAGTGCAAACTTTTAGAATTAGTGGGTGCTGTAAAATGAAAAGATGTAATGTAAATACAAAATATCATTTTCTTCTGCATTCTAAATCAAATACATTTTAAAGTAAAATCAGAAAAGAAAAATTCCCCTTAAAATCACAATACACTGACACAATCTGTTATTTTGTAAAATGCTTTTTGAATAAAAAATATGAATGATTTGTTTTTAAATTTTAGATTTTAGGTTCAGGCAGTACATGTGTAGGCTTGTTATATGGGTATATTTCACAACACCGAGGTTTGGGAATGAATGATACCATCACATCACTTGTGAGCCTAGTGCCTAATAGGTTGTTTTTCAGCCCTCACCCCCTCCCTTTCTTCCCACTCTAATAGCAACCAGTATCTATTATTCTTATCCTTATATCTGTGTGTTCTCAATGTTTAGCTCCCACTTATAAGTGAGAACATGTGGTATTTGTCTATTCCCGTGTTAATTTGCTTAGGATACTGGTCTCCAGCTGCATCCATGTTGCTGAAAAGGATAGGTTTTGTTCTCTTTTACGGCTTTGTAGTGTTCCATTGTGGGTTTTTTTTTTTTTTTTTTGTCCCATCTACCATTGATGGGCATCTACGTTGATGTCATGTCTTTGCCATTGTGAACAGTGCTGTGATGAACATATGAGTGCAGATGTCTTTTTGGTAAAACAATTTATACTCCTTTGGGTATCTACCCGATAATGGGATTGCTGGACAAAATGGTAGTTCTGCTTGAGCTTTGCCAAGAAATCTCCAAACTGCTCTCCACAATGGCTGAACTAACTCACATTCCTACCAACACTGTAGAAGCATTCTCTTTCCTCCACAACCTCGTCAACATCTATTATTTGTTTACTCTTTAAGAATAGACAGTCTGACTGTCTACAATGGCATCTCATTGTAGTTTTGATTCATGTTTCTCTAATGATTAATGCTGATGATCATTTTTCTATGTTTTTGGCCATTTGTAAGTCTTGTTTTGAGAAGTGTCTGTTTACGCATTTTGCCTATTTTTTAATGAGGTTTTTTCTTACTTGTTGAATTATTTAACTTCTTTACAGTTTCTGGATATTAGACCTTCAACAGATCCATAGTTTGCAAATATTTTGTCCATTTTGTAGGTTATCTGTTTTAATCTGTTGATAGTTACTTTTGCTGCGTAGAAGTTCTTTCGTTTAATTAGGTCTCACTTTCAATTTTTCTGTTGTTGCTGCATTTGATTTTCGTGATTAGTCATAAATTCTTTGCCAAGGCCAATGCTGAGAGTGGTATTTCTTAGATTTTCTTCTACGATTTTTATAGTTTTCGGTCTTACGATTAAGTCTTTAATCCACTTTGAGTTAATTTTTGTATATGGTGAAACATAGAGGTCTAGTTTTATTTTCTGCAAATGGCTAGCCAGTTATCCCAGCACCTTTTATTGAATAGCAAGTCTTTTCCTCATTGCTTGGTTTTGTTGACTTTGTTGAAGATAAGATAGTTGTGGGTGTGAAGCTTTATTTCTGAGTTTTCTATCCTGCTCCATTGGTCTATGTGTCTGTTTTCGTACCTACACCATGTTCTTTTGGTTACTAAAGCCTTGTAATATAGTTTTTTTTTTTTTTTGAAAAAAAATTCAAAAACTCTGGATCAAATTCCAGATTCCACTTTTCTTCTCTGTTTATATATGTGTGTATGTACGTATAAAATCAGTTATACAAATACCTCAAAACGCTCCACAATGTTCTTGAAATTAATCAGTGCTTCCAAATTTTAAAACATTTGTGTGAAGTATTCAAATTGAGAATAGCCATGTAAATATTTTATAAAAGGTAAATGGATATGCTAAAGAATCATTGGCTCTATTACTCTGGCTTTGACTTTCCCATTTGTCGTTAGTATTATTGAGATCAGTGTGATTCAATCTCCATGCCTCTCTCAATATGCAATCCTATGAAATGTAAAGATTTTTAAATCTGGGATATGAATCATATAATTGCACTGCACTTACTACCACTGCAAAAGAGCAACAATCAAAATGATCTGAGAGCAGTGAACCCAGAGCCATTCAGAATATTGCCTAATTAATCCTGGCCTCTGAACCGTATGAATGCTTTCTTTCTTATTTTAGTGAATTGCGTCAGGCAGAGGAAAGATTAACTTAACACGATCTACTTAAAATATCAAAACAATACGTATTTTAAAGTGATTAAATTTCTATAGCCCTGCTATGCTCTGCCTTCTTCTGTTTTTACGCATGAACCTATTATTTCCATTTCAATGACAGATATGAGTACAAATTGTACATTGAATATCTCTCTTCTATTAGGGCATTTTTGTTACCATAAGTAATATTGAACTGGTTCTCATTCAACTCAAGTGTGTCTATGAAACAAGGTTTAGTCATGCATTAAATGAAGGTTTCTAATAATATTATGCTGAGAATTTGTTACATGTTAAACACCAATAGTTTCCTTTCAATATGTTTATTGGCATAACGGTTATGTAATAAAAAATACAATAAAATTTTATAATGCTTCATTCATACCAATAGCTCCCACAGCACAGCAGTGATTCAAATGGTGGTATAAAATTAATAAAGAGAATGACTTTGCAGCAGCAGCATACAAAAGGTATGAAGGGCTTGAAATATTAAGCAATAAGATATACCAGATCTGATTCCTCTGGCAAAATTATAGCATTAGTATATTAAATGTAGCTTTGAAAAAATGAATTTTCAGTGATTTGGAAACAGCTATGTGCATGGTAACAGAGCTAATGTTGGGAAAAGAGAAAGATTAACAGCACAAACTGAAGATTTGAGTTTTCCTTTCAGGTAGGCCAAATAGAAGTTTTTTAAATAATATTATTTGAGGGCTTCTGTGCCCAAACTTAAATCCCCGAAGAGTGTACTCTAATATAAAACGCTTTGTACCTGGAAGCCTTGGGAATTTTCACAGTCTTCAAAAAGACTGCTTCCAATTAATGTCACAATTAGAATTAATTCATGAATGGTTGAGAACAAAGTCATTTTAAAAAGACATATACAAGAAAAACCTAAATGAATGATGGTTAAAAGTATCAACGAAGAAAGAACAGGATGAAAATGGAAAGAGAAGTCAGACAAAATTAAACTCCATGATTCCACCCCAACCTTGATCTTTAGAATATTATCAACTATGATTTCCAACTGATACAGGTATCAGCTATCACTACCAAATAATACAAAGGAAAATTTCTTGAAGAACTTAAAATCTACTATCTTTGTGAATTGTTTCATCATTGTACTGCCGCTCATTTTTATACAGTTGGCCAGATTTGCTGTTGGATTGGAACAGTGCAGCCCCAGGCTTGGTCTGAGGAAATACTGTAAAGCCAGACCTAGTTATGAGCAAACATTCTATTTTCAGATTTCTCTGGCAGGAAGCAGGCTTTCACAAAGCTTGACTCTTTCAGTTGCTAATAAGAAGTCTCAAATTCAATAATACTGAGGGAGGAGTGTTATATTTACTTAATTCTAGGAGTATCTGAATTATCACACCTGCACTTAATGTTTCTCCTTTTGGACTTGTTTATCTGACATAGCGGTTACAGCAGTTCATTTGAAAAAAAGACTAAAACAATAGTCACCATCAAACAGCCTAGTGCTCCCCAGAATCAGCAGAGAATAAAAGAGAAAAACAATTTGCTAACCTGATCATTCTATGATTTACCAGTCAATTAAAAAACACTTTACTGCAATGCAAGGGGATTTCAAACACAGATGAATTAACACTAAGATTGCTTCCTTTATTTGCATTGAAAAAAAAAATACACAGATCCTAGTTTTGTATAAAGAGCTTCATAATTTTGTAATTTTCTACAGCCTGAACTTTTATTTTGACATAAGGGCCATGTTCATCTGAAGACAGTCACTCAGATACTTTCCAAGTGTGCCACGGAGAAATTGAAATTACAAATAATATATTACCAGATGCCACAATCTACAGAGCCTCATAAAAAACAGTACTCAAGTGTCACTTTGAACACCTGTTAGACACTATTTGAAATGAAATATTATTTGAACATTTTAACTTGCAAGCATGAGTTTTGATGAATTATAATTCACAACTATTACATACAGGAACTTTTCCCAGTAAGCCAAAGACGTCAGTTTTTGACACCCACTTAGTAGAAAGAGTGACTCATGATGGTTGCTGATAACATTTGATTGGCACTGAAATATGTCCTAAGTAATTCTTCATGTTGGGTTTCTGCTTCAGAAATTTGATGTGTGAGAATTTCGTGAGAGGTAATCTTAAAAAAATTCATAATTTACTATTAGAATGCATGAGTGCTGAACCTGAAACCTGGGGAGACAGCACAGCATTTTGATCCATGTCCAATAGCATGCCATGTCATTTATAAAGTGGCCAATGTAGCTTGAGAAAAACTAGCAAAATCATAATTGCTTCACAATTTCTAACCTAAATGGAACTATGTGATTGTATAGTACAGACAGATACTTAATGCTGTCTAATATTGAAACTCAGTTTCAGCTATGTCTGTTATTCAAGTTAAAGATGAAAGTGTCTTAAATTCTTTGATTGGCAATTGCTTTGATTGGATATAATACGTTTTCTTAAATGCTGTCTTGACCCAGTTTTGAGGCCCTGGCTAAAGGCTCATCCATTCTCTTCTTCAGCAGCAAAGTTCATACCCCCAACCGTCTTCTTTATGGGGCTCTAGCCTTCCAGCTGCACTATGCATCAGCCCTAATCATCCCAGGGCCAGGAACCAGACAACTGAACAGCAAATTGATTTAAATTAGCCAATCCATAAGGAGGCTGGGAAAACTAGCTCACCCTACAGGCTCACCATGCAAAAGCTGCCCCTGCAGTGCCAGCCTGCTGTCACCTGGGGCAACCTCCACATGGTAACACTGAGGCCTTCTCGCCTTTGGAGCTGAATGTAACAAGAAGGGTTCTCTCTTTTATCTGTCAGGGTGTTGCATTCATCAAAGGAATCTTTAAATGTTATGAAATACCACACAATTGAAACTGTGATTTAATTATTGTTAATATACCTCCTCCAGTTAACCCTAAAGTTCTGTGACTGACAACTTGCAGATTTCTACAAAGGCAGATTACCATTTGCCTCTTTTGTAATCAGAGTCTATTGGGTATAAAAGACAGAAAGATGGATTGTTTCACTTTTCAAGAATTCTAGAGCCATGTCTGTCTTCCCTGAAACCCCAGCCACAAGCAGCACTCCAGACTTCCATTACAGGCATTTAGACCACTGGAACTGGGACTTTCTCTCTTTTCCCTCACCACAAGAGGCCAGGGCCACCAGTCACTCCTCAAGCTCCAGTGATCTTTTTCTGTCTAGACCATTTTCTAAAGTCTTCCCACACAGTGCCCCCTGGAGCTCACAATTCCTCATCAAAAGAATCTCCCATGCCTGCAAGCCTCCAATCCGTTTTCTTCTTGCCCTGACCCTTGGGCTCTCCTACAAGGACTCTGTACCCCTTTGAACTTCTCTCTAGAAATTTCTCTGACCCAGGAGTCATTGTCTAAGAAGTATAGTATGTGCAGGCCTCATTCTACTTTGTTGTTTTTTTTTTTAATTTTTGGTCAATTGTTATTTATTCAAAAGGAATGTACATGTGATATTTTGATTCATTCGTACTATTAAATCAAAATAATTAGGACATCCATCCCCTTAATTCTGTATCTCTTCTTTATGCTAGAAACATTCCAATTATTCTCTTCCAACTATTTTGAAATGTACAATAGATTTGTGTTAACTGTAGTCACCCTACTGATCTATTGAACACCAGGTCTTACCTCCTTTGTCAAACCTAATTTTTGTAACCCACTATTAATCAACTTCTTTTCATCAGCCTTCTCCTTCACCTTCTGAGCCTCTGGCAATCACCAGTCTAATGTCTCTCTTTCTGAGATCCATTCCTTTAACTCCCATGTTTGTTCACCCCATTTTCCTCCTTCCAGGCCATGTTCCTTCCCTTTACCTTCACATCTTCTACCTTTTATTTTAGCTGTAAGATTCTATCACCTACTATTCCTTGTTGAATAGATCAGTATACTGCTTCATCACTTTCCTTGAAGATTCCATGTTCTGGTTTTGTTTCTTTCCCCAATTTCTACTCCCTTTTAACTTTTAAATTTTCAACACTGGACAGCCAATCCTCCCATACCACAGTCTTTTAGATGGGGTCGATGTGTCACCCATCCCACTCCACCATTACCCCCAGTAGACCTCAGTCATTTCTAAAAGCCATATCCCCTTCATAATCACAATTTAATGCATTCTACCCTGTGACTTCCAGTTTCAGGTGAACACTTCCTACCTTCACTTCAACAACTTTTTAATCTGAGCAAGACCAATCCATTAATCCTGCCATCTTTTCACTGTTCTTTCCCAGGCCTACGACCCCACTTCTCTTCTAATCCAGTGAAGATTACATGGTCCAGCTGCCGGATCCCTGCCTTGCATATTCTTCACTCTCTTTCCAGTCTTGCTGTCTTATTTCTTAGCAAAACCATAACTCTCATTAAGACCAAATTTTCTCTAACTCTGTTGCTGAACCCTCACAGCTGAAAGTGCCTAGAAAAAAATATACAGCAAGATACAAATTTACTTTAAATCCATGACCTCTAATCTATCACAGTAGACTCTTGGTGTTATACCTCAATTCTACTCAATTTCTCTATCCCATTCACTCTCCTTTCATACAAGTGCATTTCATATTTTCTTTCTACTCAAGACTTCAAAATCTTTATGCTCTTGACATTCTCAGCTTTCTATTTCATACAAAAATAGAAACAATGAGAACAAACCACACTTCCACCACGACTCCTTATCATCCAACTTCGTCTCTGCCTTCCCTTCTTTTAATTTGAAAACATGATCCTGGGTTCTATAGAATAAAGACCCTCCTGCTGTATGCTCCATTCCATCTCATCTTACCTTAGCAAGAGTGTTGCTCAGTGAATTGACCCAATGTCCCCTCCAGAATTAATTGTATACTCTCTACTTATCTTAAAAAAATGGGAGGCCCTTTTTGGAATCTAGCTTTCTTTTAAGCTATGTTTTTCTGTTGGAAGCCATTTTTTATATCTGGCATCCAATTTTCCAATCTACAAAATTTAAAAGAAAAACACAATACCAAATTGTGAGTTCTTGTAATGATCAAATCAGAAAATTAAATGAGCCTTTTCACAAACAGCAGCTGTTTAACAAATGTTAGTTATGCTCACATGGACTCTGAGAACAGTGTTCAGGGAAGTCACAGTATGGTCCCCATACCCTAGGACTTCTCAGCCTTCACTTCTGACTTGGCTACCTATTTATTTTTTAAAAATAAAAACTCATCAAAGTCAGTTTCCTCTTAAATTCCCAAGCTTCTTTTGGAGGTAGGATCATTATATAGCTAGATGTGTTCAAAAGAATATGAAAGAAAAGCTTTGACTCTTCTATAAGGAAGCAGTCAATAGTTCCAAAGGCCATTGTGTTCATCCGAGGATAACCCTGGTGCTATTAGCTAAAGAATCCAGAAGACAGAAGCAATTCCTTTCCTTGAGAAACTGTTTTGGGCAGAGCCTGTGTCCTTACATTGACTGCAATGTGAGGAATAAATAAGCTTTTGTTTTGCCATGCCACTGAAATTTTGATTGTTACAGAAATGAGCATTAAATACCTTGGCTAATATAGCATATAAGCAGTTTATTTAGGCAAACCTAATATAAGATGGATTTTGCACAGGCAAAAATAACTCATTCCATTTTGCTGTCCATAACTGAGAGTCTTCTTTGGAAAATATCTTATAGTTACATCCCTGTATGCTGAAAATTGTGAAACTCCACAATTAATTGTAATAATTATAAGGATGGGGAAAGAAAACTTACAACTGTAAGGCAACCAAGACAAAATAATGAAAGGATAACTGCGAAAAGTATACTTTTAATGAAGGTATTATTTGAAAATGTTGGCTTTTTCAAAGGCAAAATAAAAAGCTTAAAATATAAATGTGTTGACATTTGTTTGGCTAAAAACTCAAAATAGCAGATTCTGTGAAGCAAACAGATTTACCCACAAATTGCAAAGTGTACAAAAAAGACACTAATTGCCATAACCACTCTTTAAACAATCATGTAGAAACATATCAGTGGATAAGCTGTCAACGAAGTTCCATTTCAGATTTTTATAAAAACAAAACAGAAAAAGAAAAGCTTTTCTTCTAAGGAAGCAGAATACATCGGCTCTGTCTAATTATTTTCAGTGCACTGGCTGTTCATTGAAAGGAAGTAAGTGTTTATTTATCTAGGGATCAAGTTAGAGTTGAACTATTTCAGTGCTCATGCTTTGTTTTTTAACTCTCTAATTTCAGTAGTTTATGGGTACACAAACAAGAATTTTAAAAAGAGAATGCTGACTATTTTAGTTTCAAATGAAGACTCATGAAACTGTAGCAAACACCTGCAGCGATCTTAAAGTTTTCACATTGCATAGCCCATTATTTCACAATTTCAGAAACATGCTGGCAGGCATAGGTGATGAACCATAGTATAAAACAGAAGCAGTAGTAACCAGCCTCTCAAACACAAGTATTTGAGTTGTATATGAAATAAGAATGACTACATGCATTATTTATTCAAAGCAGAGATATTTAAGAACACGTGGACACAGGGAGGGAAGCATCACACACTGAGGTCTGTGGAGGGGAACTAGGAGAGGGACAGTGGGGGATAGGGAGTTGGGAAGGGATAACATGGGGAGAAATGCCAGATATAGATAATGAGGAGGAAGGCAGCAAACCACATTGCCATGTATGTACCTATGCAACAATCCTGCACGTACTTCACATGTACCCCAAAACCTAAAACGCAATCATATATATATAGAGAGAGAGAGAGAGAATAGCAATAGAGTTATAAATTGGAAGACAATTCTGCAGTATGTGTCTGTTTAAAATTATAGGATACAATAAAAAAATTGCTAGATGCTGGTAATTCTGCACCTTTCAGATTTTGATTTTAACAAGAAAACAAAAAAAGAGTCATTTGCTTTCAGTGAAGATACAAAATCACAAGAGGTCATCATACCCACCCTAAAACAAGAATAAGATGGATGAGTTATAAAAATCACGCTTTTTTCCTACCCATCATGCAGCTGAGGATAAAACAAATCTGAACTGAATTTCAGAAAGTGTCAAAGCTTCGCTAGGAAAGAAGAGCTTCACAGCTGCTTTCTTTTTTGTTGAAATGATGGGAGTAGGAAAAAAATGATAACTTCAACAGATGGGGGCAAGGGTAAACTAGCCTAACTTTTAATAAACTTGTAATAGCCAGTTATAGCCTGATGTGAAAGATTAGAATCCTGAGGAGCCACAGTAAAAGACTGAGTCTGCATAACCAGCCAGATTTTTTAATGGAGCTTTAACAAAGGGTACAACCTCCAGTGTTTGGGGCAGGGTTGACAGTCTGAGCACAGTCCTCTGCCCCATATCCCAGGTTCAAGAGCCATGTGCATGCACAGACAGCAAAAAAGAGAGATCTTCTGAATTTAAAAAACTGAGGGAGAATGAAAAGCAAAAGAACTGTCAGGCTGCATTTGATGGTCAATTTGATGTGGTAACTTGACTGAGCTAAGGGCTGCCCAAATAGCTGGTAAACATTACTTTTGGGTGTGTTTGTGAGACTGTTTCCTGAAGAAGATTGGCATTTGAATCAGTAAACTGAGCGAAGATGATTCACCTTCATCAACATGGGTGGGCAACATCCAATCTGCTGAAAGACTAAATAAAACAAAAAGGGAGAGGAGGATGTATTTTCTTTCTCTTTGCTTGAACTGGGGCATCCCATCTTCTCCTGTGCTTAACCTCAAGAATACTGATTCTCAGACCTTCGGACTTGAACTGAATTATACCACCAGTCTTCCTGGGTCTCCAGCTTGCACATGGTATGTTGTGAGACTTCTCGGTATACCTAGTCATGTGAGCCAATTCTCATAATAAATCCAGGGTCATACACACACACACACACACACACACACACACACACACACACACATTCTTTTGGTTCTGTTTCTATGGAGAATTCTAATAGACTGGGCAGAGTGAAATCTGGGATTTCAATGGTGCTCAGATTCTAAACCCTGATAAAACAGCATCCTATATATGTTCAAATATATATATATATATAATCACATAATTTTGAAGCTGTTGACGAATCTGCAATAAAGCCAAGAATCAACTCAACTACACATTAGATTGGCCCATACACCACACTAATGTCTTCAAAGAGCAAAGGGATTTTTTTTTTACCACTGGGGTGAATAATATTTACATTAATCTATAATGCTCTTTACCATGAAATATGCTGAATAAAATTTTTAAGTATGAGATACAAGAAAAAGAAAAGAATGATCTGTGTGTGTGACCACTTACAGCTAATTTTTTATTTTTGTAGCAATAGGGTCTTGCTATGTTGCCCAAAACATGTCTGTTTGACACACAATATCCAGGACTTTTAGCAGTAATTCACAGTAAGAATAAAGAAAAATATGTCTACTCCATCTTGTTCAGAGCTGGATATAAAGAATCTATATTAGGAGTGTGTGTGTGTGTGTGTGTGTGTGTGTGTGTGTGTGTGTGTGTCTGTTTTGAGAAAGTCTCCCTCTGTCTCCCAGGCTGGAGTACAATGTCACAATCCCGATGCCAAGTAGCTGGGATTACAGGTACCTGCCACTGTGCACGGCTAATTTCTGTATTTTTAGTAGAGACAGGGTTTCACCATCTTGGCCAGGCTGATCTTGAACTCCTGACCTTGTGAGCCACTGGTCTCGGCCTCTCAAAGTGCTAGGATTACAAGTGTGAGCCACAGTGCCCGGCCAGGCCTTTGTTTTAAATGATATTTTTATTGTTGTTGAATTCTAGGTTAGTTATTGTCATTCAGCAATTTAAAGACATAATTCTATGGTATTCTGACTTCCATTATTTCTATCGTGTACTCAGCCCCTACTCCTTTTGCTGATGCTTTGAATGACTAAATTAGATAATATTATCTGGCTGCTCTAAACATTTTGTTATTGCTTATGTTTCTAGCAATTTTAAGAAGACGTTTCTAGGTACAGTCATCTGCTTATTTATAGTTATTGAGGTTTGAAGTAGTTATTGGATATACAGGTTTCAATTGTTTCACTGGTTTTTAAAGCTTCTTGGCCATTATTTTCCTCAGATATTGATGCTGTCTTATTTATTCTTTTTGGTCCTTACGTCTTATCTCCACACACATAAAGTCTTTTCTTGTTGTCTCATATTCCTCTTAGAATGTTTCTCTACTCCCTTGTCTTTAAGTTCATGACCCTGATTTCTACTCTATTTCATTCTGTGGTTAAACTTCATTTCACGCTTTGCATTTTTTGTCTTAAATTATATGTCTTCATTTTAAATAGCTTACAGTTTTTCCATGAGTTTATAAAACATCTTACTCATTTTCATACGACAAATTAATCACAAATATGTTAAAGTCATTTTCTACTTATTCCATTAGTATGAGTTCAAACAGCTGAATACTAATTCCTATTTTTTGCTTGTTTTTCTTTCTTTTTGGTTTTTCATTATACAATCCTGTTTCTTTGCATTACTCTTAACTTCAACTGAATGTCAGATAGGGTATATAAACATTTATAGGATATAGATGACATTAACCATCTTTAAAAGATCACTCATTTTTCTGCTAGTCAGATAGAATGGGATTGAATATCTTTATCAAAACAAGGACTGAGCTGACTTGACAGAGCTGTGCTTTTGGGCAGGCTGAGACCCTCCTGTTCCTAGGCTGCAGTTGTTGGACTTTTATAAATAACCAGATTTATTCAATATGGCCCTTTTCCATAATCCCAAATTCTAATTTCTGTTTTCTCAGCACTGAGAGAAAGCAGAACTCTACTTCTTAGAAAATTCTGGCTTAAGATTTTAGCCCTCTACCAGGCACAGCTTCCTAACTCCACCAATGTCTTCAGGGAAAAACTGTCCGAGTTTTGAGTACCCTTACACCATCCATTTTGTGTTTTGTTTTGTCTTTCGTACAGTCTTTGAAAACTACACAGATTTCTTCTGATTTCCCCATTCCCCAGCTGTGGATTCTCAGCCTGAATTCAGAACCAGTAAGTATCCCCAGTGATCAGAATGGCTGTAGATCATCAGCAAACTTCTCTGAAGTCCTCTTCTCTTCAGAATTTTAGCCATTCTACTCCTTACTGCTCCTTCAACTCTCTGGTGCCTCAAATAGATAAAATTTTAATTGTATCTCAATTTTTAAATGGTGCTTAGGGAGATGAGTAGTCTCTTACAAGCTATTATGCCCTACTTGAAAGTGGCTCTCTGGAGATCTTTAACTTATCAATTCTACAAATCCCATTCTGAAATCATCTTTCTTAGCTGTACTAATATGAGAACTGACATTCACACTGAAAACAGTTAAATAAATAAAACCTTGCCAGGGAATTCTACTGTGAAAACAGAGTTTAGAATGCTCATATATTTTCTAGGACACCTAAATGAGACCCTTTCAACCTCAATGTGTACTACAATGCAAATAGGATATAAATCAAGAGACCACAGTGCTAGAGATTGATGATGATGATGATGATGATTACAGGTAGACAGGTAGGCAGACAGAGAAAATAGAGAGGTAGATAATAAAGAGATTGATAGGTAGATAGAAATGTAGGTGATACACAGATTGATAGACCATTTAATGTAGTAAAGTGCAGAAAATTTAAATACATTAAATAGGATACTGAAGTGGAAAGGTTCTGAATTCCAAAGCCAGGCAGTCAGATTACAAAGGCTAAGATTTTCACTACAATGAATGTTTCACAAAAATTATGTAATGAAATATTATGGAGAAGGTTCACTGAAAAAAAAGGCAGATTAATAGGAGAAAAAAAGCATACAAATTCATTGAAACATATCTGTATATGATACCAGAGCCTTCAGAATGAAAACCCAAAGACACAGGGAAAACTATACATTTTTATGTTTACATTCAGTGAGGGATAGACAGCTATGTAGAATTATGTTTGGACAAAAAAGTATGATCTAATGCTAACGGGCTGAGTGGAGAAACCCAGCAAGGTCTTTGTTGAGATTCTCCTGGCCTCTCTGTGCAGCATTTCTTTCTTCTGGGTATCAGGTGGGATCCTCTCTGAGATGAGGATCTTATGATGTGCATTCAAACAAAGTAGCTCAGGTAATTCCTTTGACGAAATTTTAGACAGAAATGTGGGGGAAGCTAGAGGAATATTTTTAGGTCTTATAGCACTGGGGAAAAGAGGCTCTGGTTACTATGACCTGTCTTGGCAAGAGGGATTCTAATTTCTAAGGCTATACTCAGGGAAGACTGAGGGGCCAGAGACAGGAGACCCCTAAGGAGGTCAGAGGGAAGCTTTCATTTCTGAGGCTGCTTCTAAGGCCTTCATATTGGGGCACTGTTGTCTCAGCCCCAACAAATTCATCTTGGTTAGAGATAATATGATGTACTCAAAAATCCTTTTTTAAAAAATAAATTAAACGCACAAGTTACATATTCACTCCAGACTTACTGAATAAAATATCCTTAACTACACTTCCAAACTTATGAATAAAACATCATTAACTACTCTTCAAAATAATTATATATTTTCATCACACACACAAGAAATGAATATTATTTATATACTACAGTTTATCTGGTCGAATTGCATTTTAATAACATAACAATAGTAGTTTTAACCTAGACCATCACAATTCATGTACAGATCTGGTACACTAAAATGGATCTTCATATTACTGTTTCTCAATGCACTTATTTACTGTAGTTTGGTAATGAGCTGACAGGTAAGAAGAGGAAAAAGAGTCATAGGGCCCACGCAGTTATTGAATATACTTACTTTCACAACACTGTAAACCTATTATAACTACACAGGAAAAAACTGTACAAATTTCTTAGGTTTTTATTTGTATTAGAAAAGTGGTGGAGGGTAATACTGAGCAATAAATTGTACGTAAACAATGAATTCAGGTAATATATCAGTATTATAGCAACTTCAAAAGATTCTGTGTTATAAACTTAAGTGTATCAGTCTGTTCTCATGCTGCTATAAAGAAATAACCAAGGTAATTTATAAAGAGAAGAGGTTTAATTGACTCACCGTTCTGCGTGGCTGGGGAGGTCTCACGAAACTTACAATCGTGAAGGAAGACACCTCTTCACAGGGTGGCAGGAGAGAGAATGACTGCCGAGCAAAGGAGGAAGCCCCTTATAAAACCATTGGATCACGTGAGGACTCACTCACCATCATGAGAACAATCTGGGGGAAACTGCCCACACGATTCAACTATCTCCACCTGGCCCCAGCCTTGATACAGGGGTATTATTACAATTCAAGATGAGATTTGGGTGGGAGCACAGAGGCAAACCCCATCATTAAGCTAGATTGTTTTCTTTTTTTTTTTTCTTTTTTTTTGTGTGACCGAGTCTCACTCTGTCGCCGAGGCTGGAGTGCAGCAACACAATCTAGGTTCACTGCAACCTTTGCCTCCCAGGTTCAAACAATTCCCCTGCCTCAGACTCCTGAGTAGCTGGGACCACAGGTGTGCACCACCACATCCAGGTGATTTTTATATTTTCAGTAGAGATGGGATTTCACCATGTTGGTCAGGATGGTCTCAATTTCTTGGCCTCGTGATCCACCTGCCTCCGAGCCATAGCACTCAGTCTCATTAAACTAGTTCTAAATTATCATTAAATGACAAAACATATTTTATATAAATTATAATTTAGTTACTTTAAAAACACCAACCAGTTGCAATATGGCTTTACTAAATTTCATACTACATATGCCTGTATTTCTATCATATATACGCATGAACGTATGTATTTTATAGGTGCTCGTGTACACAATACCCTTATAGATTGGAATATATTCATCTATTGAGGATTAGAATTCCTTTTTGATAAAGTAATTAAAATCTCTTGAATGATTGGTTGATCCATTCATACACCAAACATTTATAATGGCCAGTCTGTGTGCAGGACACATACAGACGCTGAGGACAATGGGGAAGAGAGACATGCGTGGCATCTTTGCTGCTGCTGCTCACAATATAATGATTAAAAGCTTTCATAATTGAAGGACTTAAACAAAAAATTACCAAAGGTTATATAAATCAGCAACATAATAATTATTTTGTGCTTTAGGCTAATTATTTTGGTGCTTGAGAATAAGCTCAAGATTGTCTGACAGCATCAGTGATTTATTTTAAGCCTGGATCATCTCGGAATATTACTTATTTCATATAGAGAGTATAGACATATGAATGTCAGATAATTTTTTTTTTTTTTACAAAATATGTGTCACTGGATCTCTTTATATTCACCATCTCTTGCCACTTTTTACTTGTTTTATTTGTAATTTTTCTAGAAATGATTCATCTTAAAGAGTTTCAATGAGAACAGTTACATGTTATTTAATGGATATAAAATGAGACTAGAGTTAATACCTAGTGACCACCCATGCCAGATGAAACCACCACTCAGCAGTTTCTTTATCACCTTAGAAGTCCTCACAAAGGTAGCAATGACTTCCTTCTCCAAATTCATGAGCAGATTTTATCTGCTTTTACTATCCAGCTATAAAGATGTATTTCTGTGTGGAGAAAGGACACAAAATAAAAGCCTAAATAGCAATAGCACAGCACAGAGTAAAACCTGTTCTGACCATTTAAAAGCACAAGTTTTGCGAGGCCTAGGTAGGTGGACCACAAGGTCAGGAGTTCGAGAGCAGACTGGCCAATATCATAAAACCCCATCTCTATTAAAAATACAAAAATTAGTCAGGCGTGCAGCTGCACACCTGTATTCCCAGCTACTCAGGAGGCTTAGGCAGAAGAATCACTTGAACCTGGGAGGCAGAGGTTGCAGTGAGCCAAGACTGCACCACTGCACTCTACCCTGGCTGATAGAGCAAGACTCCACCGAAAAAAAAAAAAGGACACAAGTCACCACCTCTCTGCACCTATGGTTGTAGTCATAACATCCTGGAAGGCCATAATTGCCATTAATTGCTTGGAAGCCCTAAATTGCTTCTATTTGCACCAATCCTGGGAATGCTGCTTCATTAAAATCATTAATCTACTTTTATCAGGCAGAGGTCATATTTCTCTTTAAAAAAAATGTGTGAGCTTCTTTATTTTTCCCCTAGCTAAATGAGATGTTTCAGTAGAAGAAAATAATTAGATAACGTTTTAGCTATATCTGATTTGCAACTCACTGCAAGGGTAGTCAAAGCAGAGGCAGTAGAAAGAAAAAAAAGTATCATTTTAATGGGGGCTATTGATCTATGGTAAAGTATAATAATTAAAATGGAGCTTTAGAATTTTAGTTGCAAAGACATATTATATTCTAATTGCTATAACCTTTGGGAATTGTCAGAAGGATAATAGCTCTGTACAAAGTTAGAACAGATTTTAGGGAGGAGCTATTTAATTGAATGTGACTAGGTGGCACGAGAAATATCAACCTAGAGCAAAACAACACCTATCTTTTTCCCCAACAAAGTAAAGGCAAGTGGGCAAAGCAAAATAAAATGTTGGATTTAAATTTACAATGACTCTTAATAGCATACTTCAATAATAACTAGGAATCAAAACCCGTATCACCAGTGACAGCAGTCATGAAACCATTATTATCTAAGTCATATTGGGCACAATATAGTAGCTTCTATAAAGCAAAAATAAATTTCTAAGTCCCCTAACTGACTGAATAGTCCCTCTTCTTGGCCAAGGTAACCTAAGAAAATCCAAAACCCTAGAATAGGCCATGACAGAAAGTGGGGGCTCAGATATGCCCCATTATACTCTCCTCCCTTGGGGAGTTCAGGCACAACTGACCAGCATGAACACCAAAACAGAGATTCTCAGACTGACAGAACTGACTCTTTGAAGCAGTAAGATACCAAATTCCAACCTGATTCTAGTATAGCATCACATGACATATAGCAAGGCCCAGAAAGAAAAAAAAGTATTTTAGCCTAAAATGAAAGAAAAAAAAGTATTTTACCCTAAAATATGTTTTTGATATGTTTTGAAATGGTGCTCCAAAGCTGTCCCTTATGGGAAAACTTACATTCTACAGAGAATCTCCTTCCCTTTCCAGCTCTTCTTCTGATCCTAAAGAGATTAGCTGAGTATCTAACACCTTTCAGAGGTATGAATGGAAAACATCAGCCATATTGCCTTTAAGGGCAACCACCTAGGAGACCTGGTCTGCATTATAAGAGCTTTGGTCTCTATGACCCCTTTCTTAACCCAGACACTCCTTTTTATTGACTCCAGTTCTTTAAAGAATAACTCAACTCTTTAAACTAGTTGGCCAGTCAGAAAATCTTGGAATCCAACTACGCCCTGTAAAGCCCACCACTTCGCATTGTTACACCTTTCTGAGCCAAACCAAAGTTTACCTCCTGTGTACTGACTGATGGCTATGTCTCCCTAAAACACATGAAACCAAGCTGTAACCCAACCATCTTGAGTGGGCAAATGTTCTCAGGACTTCCTGCGGCTACGTCATGAGTCATGATCCTTAACCTTGGCAAAATAAACTTCTAAATTGATTGAGGCCTATATTACTTTTTGGTTTACACTTCTTACACTTAAATTGAATATAATGGTTTTATTTTAGTTCTATTTTTGACAAAGCTGAAAATATTTAATGTATAGACTTATTTATACATTTTTGAAGTATTAGTAAGAAATTTTGAAAGACAAAGTATAGATGTTTCCAACAATGCTATTTATCAACATTTTTATATTATTAAGGGTGTTAAAGATGTCAAAGAAAAATTACAATGGACAGAGTTAAACAGGCAAGGAAGACTTTACTCAAGAAGGCTGCTGTAAGGTAGAGGGATTGAACTTAATTTCATTGAATCAAAAGACAGGAAAGCTTTCAAGAACAAGAATGAGCTACTGAAAAAATACTGGAAAAGACCAAGGGAGTGGATGGAGAAGAAGGTCAATGTAATTAATTAGACCACCTGTGTTTGGTAATTGGTGATAACTAGTGAGTTAGGCTCCAACCCTCCCACAGAACCTGGGAGACAGGAACATCACCTTTCCGGATGATTACATTTCAAACGGATGGTTCTCAGGAACTTGAGAAAGACATTCCTGGGTTGTAAAACTCACAGGAGGCTGGGAGATGATTTACACCTCAAAAGGACAGATAATTTACAATGGAAGGTATTCTAAAGCAAAATGACTTAGCTGTGAATTATTAAAAAATCAGTCAATTGGGTCAGGTATAGTTATTTTCTCTGTTTATATCTGAATATGAACTATAGTGGAATTTGTTTTTTATAGGTCTCTCACAGGCAGAATATTTTAACATAACATTCGCTATTTCCACCCCAAATGATGCACAGTGTAATAAAGCAAATTTAAGGCTAATGAAACTAATTTAGTAGTTCTGAGACTATTAAAAAACCTCAATACAATGTCTTTTCTAAAATTCAGCTTTGGGGTCATTGACTTACTAGAATTTTGAAAAGAAAAAAACACCCTCAATATAGTGAAAGAGCTTCTTAGAGTTATAGGTAAATTAATACCATGCACGTCTAAATCAAAGTATTCGTCGCTTAATACTTCCACAGCCTTCGTTTTTTAGAGTCTTTGGCATAATGCAGGACAGCAAAATAGTCACTCCAGTTTTACAGTTGGAAAAGTGCAGACATGGAGTTATTAAGTGAATTCCCAAGGTCACAGATCCCCTTGAAACAAGAGCTCCTTAATGCAAGGCAGTCAGAGGACACACTGTTAATTATTGGCTGTGTGAGCAGAAAAATTCTCATTTTACAGATAAGGAGTCTGAGACTTTGAAGCCCATTGCCACAAATAGTCTAGGAGTCAAGTTTGGGCTTCATTATACTATGTTGGTTACATGATGCATTTGATATTACAACATTCAGAGTTCTTAAAAAGCAATGGAATTTTTAAGTTACAGATTTTTCACATTTCACCTCATATCAGACAGTTCTCAAATTGCTATAAAGAAATGCCTAGGACCAGGTAATTTATACAGAAAAGAGCTTTAATTAACTCACAGTTCCATAGGCTGTATAAGAAGCATGGCTGGGGAAGCCACAGGAAACTTACAATCATGTCAGAAGGTGAATGGGAAGCAGGTGTGTCTTGCATGGCTGGAGCAGGAGGAACAGACAGCAGCCGGAGGTGTTCCACACTTTTAAGCAATCATCTTGTGAGAACTCACCCATTATTACAAGAACAGCAAGGGGGGAATCCACTCTCATGATCCAATCACCTCACCTCCCACCGGGGCCCTCCTCCAATACTAGGGATTACAATTCAACATGAGATTTGGATGGGGACACAAATCTAACTCTATTATACTTCCTGAAGTCTCCCTTGTTTGGAAACTTTGCTTCACCTTCTGTAAAGAAGGTAAAAAATGAGACGACAATGAAGAAAAGCTGGAAGTGCAGGAGGAGGAAAAGTAATAAAAAGACAGCTTCTTTTACGGGCATAGTCCTTGTTTTCCTAAGTCCAAAATCCTAATGAGAAATCAAACGGCATTCATTACTTCTACACGCTGAACCTCTCTCGAGAAAATCCCTACACACTGGAATTAAATAAGATTCAGTCATCTCAATTTTGGAACTCATTTAAATAAAATTTTAGTTTATACATCATTTTGTTTGTTTTTGCAATCTAGAAAACTGTAATGGGCATTTTAAAATGTGAATGAAGTGTATTTAAAATTTATTTTTCCTCATTATCAGTTATTTTATTGTCCATCTTTTTGCCTGTTTTCTGGCCTATTAGATACTTAATTTTTTGCTGGTGGTTACTTTGGCAGGTGATTCTACAATTTCCATTGTGGATAGCTTTGTTTCATTCCTTTATTTTGAATGGCATGCTCTCATACCAGTTGCTTAAGTGCCAAAATATTTCAAAGCTATAAAATTATATGCAAAAATCTTTGGACAATTATTATTAAGTCTAAGTATTGTTAATAATGATTCAAAATGTATACATATAGCATCATTAAAAACTCTGTGTGTAATTAAACCAGAGATTATCTTTAGAATGGCAGACTACTACGTATTTGTGATCACCCTTTACAGAGCTTCATGTTGTAGACTGTACTTTTAAGTTTATTATACTTATCACAGGGAAGTTTCTGCCTGAAAGAAAATGTCCAACATGTGCACTGACTGTTATACTGATTGCTAGAAAAATCTGATGAACAAATTGATCATGAGAGTCACCCACCCACCAAACCGGCAGAAAAGCAAGTAAACAAAGAGTGTCATTAAAAAATTTTTAAGACTGACATGAAAAGTCTTCCTAGATAACTGGCTTAACCTACACATTGTCTTCAAAAGATGAAGTTTTAATGGGTAAATTCTTACAGATTTTAAAAGAAAAAAAAGTGTATTTGGCTGTAGTTCAAGAAAAAAAAAACCCAGAAACTAAAAAGGTTACCCAGTTAATAGGGAAAGTGTGCATGTTTGACCTATTTGTTTAATAATGTATTTTAATCATAAATAAAAGATTAAGTATAAAGTTAGAGGCAAAGCCAAACTCAGTTTGATTATTAAATAAATTATAACCAAAGTATTTTTATGCCAGTGATTTTTAGCATCTGAAGTCACTTGTGAGTAACAGGACACGAAAAATTATAAGATAAAGAGTAAAGAGTTCTCTCAGCATTTAAAAAATTATAATTTACTAGGAGGTTTTAAATAAAGAGTAGATTATTAAAGCTCCTATGGAATCTATTAAGGGTATACATATTAGAGAAGAATGCCACACACTCTAAAAGAACTCCTAAATGCCACCTCATGTTCCTGCAGAGTGCAGGGCCAGATTTTTAATAGCCGGCTGGTGACAGTGCATGTGCATCTAAGGACAATGCACATGAGAAGAAGCTAATTAACATCAAGCACTAATTAGTCCCTCAGTATTTAGCAATGAAGTATCAGCAGCTGTCTTAGATGCCATATGCTAATTAGCATTAATAAACTTCAGAAATAATTGTCTCCATTGTTCTGTGTCATAATCCTCCCTCTAATTGTTCTTTGGAGAGCATTGCCTATAAATGGTAGCAAGCATTACATAGCATTGCTTGAAGTTTAATGAGCAATTTACAGTGACTTGTGGCATTACAAGTGAATCTATACAGGAAAGAAAAGATTAATGCCAATTTTTAAAATCCATAATTAAGTTGTTGGCTGGTACCTGTGTCTGCAGCTATTCAAATACACAGACATAGGAGATTGTGTCTTCAGCTCTAGATTATCTTTATAGTAATAAAATATGAAGTATAAGACAGCCTGAGTCTCGGCCTCAGCCAGCATGCCACAGTTGTTTTCCAATCCAGCTTAGTTTCTCATTGGAATTTTTCTGTGCCATCATAGTTGAGAAGCCTGAAAAGTTGGGAGGGAGAAAAGGATCTTTCTTTGTAGAGAAAACTACTCTCATTTTCCTAAAGTTAGCAAAAGTCAACAGAATGTATTTTTGATAATATATTCTGTCAGTAAACACAGAAGATGGCCATAAATTATCTTGGAAAATGTTTAACATTTCACTAATTTTCACTGATTATTGTTCCATGCACTAGACCACAAAATATAATGTCATGAGAATTGGTGGGTGCCTACAAATACATTCACCCTTCAAAGACTCTATGAGATGTGATTCTCGACCTGAGGAAATCTACAAAATCTACACTGCAATTAGAGGAATTAACATGTTAACATAGATGCAATCATGTTACAAACAATTAGGCAATATAAAAGAAAGCATCATATAAATTATAAGAACTACATATACTTGGAACATTATTAATTAATGACTGAGAAAACAGTATCAGGCTATGTAAATTAGGAGTTAAACACATATACAACAAGTAATAAAATATTTAAATAACTTTCCAAAAATATATATTTTTTATTTTAAATAAAGAAGCAGTAATTTGGAGGCAAATTATTTAGAAGTAGTAAAGATATTAAATAAGCAGCGTCTTATACACACCATGAAGAATTGTAATGTATATTTTTGTTAGTATGCTTTGCCATTTATTTTAGTAAGGCGTAAAAGTCTCTTAGGCCAGTGCGGTGGCTCGTGCCTGTAATCCTAGCACTTTCGGAGGCCAAGGCAGGCAGATCACGAGGTCAGAAGATCGAGACCATCCTGATTAACACGGTGAAACCTCTTCTTCACTAAAAATACAAAAAGTTAGCAGGTATGGTGGTACACGCCTGTAGTCCCAGCTACTTGGGAGGCTGAAGCAGGAGAATTGCTTGAACCTGGGAGGTGGAGGTTGCAGTAAGCTGAGATTACACCACTGCACTCCAGCCTGGGCAATAGAGTGAGACTCTGTCTCAAAAATAAAAAGCCTCTCTTAGATCTCTCTGCTACATTATAAAAAAGTAAATGTTTTTACTTGTATCAATTCGAATTAACTTTATTAGTTTACACTTAGCATATTTTACCTAAAAATGTATTTTAAAAGAACCACAGTCTTTATTATTGTATAAATTTTTCCTAGAACTATTAATAATTTTAAATCACTTTATTTGATTTTTATAAATTGTAACAAATGATCACATTTAAAATAACAATAAAAAAAGAAAACCTGGTTCTTAAAGAAGATCATATCCTCCTGCATCATGTCCATCCTTAAATCTCAAGAATGTATTATCTGTTGTCTTTTTATCTTATGGATACAATAACAGAAAGCATTATATTCCTTTCTTTGATCTGGCCACTCAGAAATCTTAGAGACAAACAATGTCTTCCTCTATTATTACATGGGTTCATATTGTTGGTATTGTTCTGTGAAAGTTATCTCTGATTTATTATTTCATTATCAATAGACTTTCTGGCCCTGATTTGTTTATCAGTTTCTTCCCATGGGATTTATGTAGCATTTTAAGCATCATTCTAATTATTTGTGTATATTAAGCAAATGATTAATATATAAATATATCAAAAACAGATTATATCAATTTCAAGAGGAACTAATACAATTTACAGCGGAGGTTCATTAATTTTGATAATTTAGGTTAATTCATAAGATGCAGGGCTAAACTTTGACCTTGTGAAGCTTGCCCTTAATTCACAATTATTATAACATAAAGGTATAAGGCATATTTAAGAATCCATTTTAAAGGCTTAAGAGGGGTCACTGTCATTAAAGATATTCAAATATTTAAGAGTAAGATCTTTTTTAGAGAAAGGTTTGAGAAAATGTATCATTGGAAATTATGAAGCATTATTCCAGAAGGAACCCCACACACATATATACACACAGATATTCTAAGCAGAAAGTTTGTATTTTGCATTGACAGTTGAGATGGGCCAGCTCTAGACTTAATTTTTAAAAGAAAGAAAAAGAGCAAGAGAGAGAGAGGAAAGGAAAGAAGAAAGAAGGGGAGAGAGAGGAGGGGAGAAAGGAGGAAGGGAAGAAGGGAGGGAGGTGCTATCAGTTTTGTTGCCATTGTAAGCAACAAAATGCTGTCTAGAACCTCCTTTCCCTGAGATTATTTTAGGTTAGTTCAGGAAGCTTGTTTACATATTCCTGTATGATCTCCCTTTTATTGATAATCTGAGGTGAGGCAATGTTTGATCTTAGGATTTGGTCCTTAATAAATAAATATTAGCAAATCCTGTCTTAAAAGATCCTTCTGGAATACTAATGAGTCACACAGTCAAAAAGTGAGATAATCATGTAAAAATCCTAAAGTGATTTCTGGCTTTATTGATCTTATTGATTGAGTTTCTGCAAACCCACTTTCATCTTCATGAGATGTGATTAATCTCTCCTAATCATTGTTATTATTATCAACAGTTCAAATACATTGAGATATTTCCATGAGATGATCAATAGTTCGAACACTTTAGATATTTGATTTTGTTCCATTCTTAGAATTGCCCTACTTAGTAGTTATTATTATTATTACCATATTCTAAAGGATATAGTTTAGGATGGGAGAGGGTAAACAGTTTACTCAAAGCTGCAACTAGAGTAACCCTGGACTCAGAATGAACTCAGAAAATGAATTAATTAAACCCACTTTTTAAAACAACTCTATATAAACACTATGTTCAGCTGGCTTTAATATTTTCAGATAACTATCTGCAAGATTTAAAATTCAAGCTGTCTGCAGTCTTTTTATTTGTAATTTATTCATTCTATACTTCTGTTTTCTCAAGTGAGTTAACCACTAGAGCAAGAAAATTATAGTTTTAATCTATTATTAGTGTTTTACATTAAATAACTAAATATATGTAAAATACGTTTTCACAAAACAAATTGGTCAGACTTCATCTGTCTTCATTAGTGGCTGCTTTCTCTACATGATTAGCATTTCCTATGATAAGAGTTACTATTCTATCACACCAAAAGGCTTTATACTATTATTCACAGATTCATCTAAATGTAAATATAAATATATGTTGCTAAATAAGAATAATATATGAGTATATTTGCTGATCAAGTCTGAAAGAATGTAAAAAGACATAAGTAATAGGTGCATGCCTTCATGAATTGTAAAATACAAGTTTTCCCCAGTTAAGATCGGTTTTCTTGGCTGTATGTGGTGACTCAGACCCGTAATCCCAGCACTTTGGGAGGCCAAGGCAAGAGGGATCCTTGAGCTTAGGAGTCCAGATCAGCCTGTGCAACAAAGGGAGACCTTGTCTCTACAAAAAAAAAAAACAGAAAAATTAGCTGGGCAATGTGGTATGTGCCTGTGGTCCCAGCTACTAGGGAGGCTGAGCTAGGAGCATCACTTGAGGCTGCAGTGAGCCATGATTTCTCCACTGCACTCCAGCCTGGGTGACAGAGCAAGACCCTGTCTCCATAAATAAATAAATAAATAAATAATCAGTTTTCTCAAAGTTAGTAAATAGAGGAAGGCATGATTGTAATGATTGTGTATCACCTCTTATAAATGAGAAACTGACAACTCAGAGTAAAATGTCCCAAGATTATTCTGGATTACCCTTTAGCCCGATGATATTAAATTAGAATTATGTGTTAGTTTATCTCTCTTTCCTACCACTTCATATACATTATATGCAGGTTCCTTGACAGCAGCAACAGTGTGACTTATTTATCTTTGCAACTCTAGGGCTTAGAAGACATTATAACAGGGTATTCAGAAAATAATTGTTCCCTAACTTAGCAATATTTAATCTCATGTAAATAATGTGTTACTTTGAGCTTAGTATGTGTGCTGTCAAAAGGATTCTGAACAAGAATTTAGTGGTTTTCCTAGAATTATTTAAATCACATAAAAGTGAATGGTTAAGAGGGGATTTTTTTTTCTACAAGAATATTTTTAATAAAAGAAAGAAAAACCAACCAACAAAAAATCTTACTCTATAAGAAAGTAAAATGTACAAAATCTTTCTCCCAAAATGCATTACTTATTCTGTCCAAATACCTTTTCTTTCAGCATTTAAATAGGAGCAGAGATTTCCAAGTTTACTAATGTAGCTATAATTTATTTGACTAAAAAAAGTCAAATGCAGTCAGCTTCACTGACAAGCACTATCATATGTCCCGAGGATTTCAATAGATTATTTAGATACTAATTATTAAATTTTACACTGTTTAACTGAAAAATGGTTTTCTTATTTACCATATTTGGATTTTAAGCGTACTACCAAACATATGATGTTTTGTTTGTTTCACCTGAAAGACATTTTTTAAAAAACAAAGAAAACTATAATGACCAATATATGAAATGAATGACCAATATATGAAATGAAATAAATATTAAACATCACTAGTTCTATTATCTTACAAAATGCCAGATCTGCATGTATTATTTTCATGTTTATTTTCCTTCTTGTATTAATAATAAGAATGAACAATTCAAATAAAAACTAACAAAATAAATATTCCCCAGAAATATAACCTCAAGTTTCCTGGATTTCATAGAGAATTTTAAATCTCTTTATTACATTGGCTTTAATTATTTCAGTGTTCTTATAATGTATCTTTTATAGGGTGTAGAAAGACACAGGTGATTGTGAATTTTTGACAATTGTTTACATCCATAAAGATCTCCATTAGATGCAATATTGAGCATTCTTTTGGGGGGTGTGTGGTTGATATTTATGCTTAGAGAACTTTCTAGCTCTCCTTTTCTTGTGTCACTTAGAGAGTCTATTTCCCTTCAACCTGAAAGACAGGTATGACCACATGGCTTGCCCTAGCTAGTGAAATTTGATTAAAATTGTGCTTTGCCACTTCCAGGTGGCAAAGTATTAAGAGCCAGTGTATTAACCTGCAAGTCCCCTTTGTTGCAGTGGTGCACTGTGAAATCTGCTTTTCGGATGCTAGCATCCTCAGACAGCAGAGTTTTGCTAGCCTGTATATCTTAGTAACAGCAATGAGATCAGTCCCCATGGTTTTCCACATCAGACATGGTGTGTGAATGCATTTTTTAGAATTCTTTTAAGTTCCTGAGATTTTGGAGTTGTTTATTCTCATAACATCAGCTATCCTAAACGTATTAGCCCAGTTACTTTTTAACTGCTTGAATTTACTATTATTATTTTTGCCTCAACTTCATAAGTAAACATATTTTTGTCTGAGAAGGAATTTACTTTTTCTTTCATGTTCATGTAAACACTTTGTGTTTTGTTTCTGTTTAATATGCTCTATATTTTCCCATAATTTTCCTACTACTAGTGCACATTTTATAAAAGCAATTACCCCAAATAGATTATGAATCAAACACAAAAATGAAAACAAAAAGTGGCTATGGAATACCTTTTTTTTTTTTTTTGAGACAGAATCTCACTCTATCACCAAGGCTAGAGTGCAGTGGCGCAACCTTGGCTCACTGCAACCTCTCCCTCCTGGGTTCAAGAGATTCTTGTACCTCAACCTCCCAAGTACTTGGGATCACAGGTGTGTGCCACCATGCCTGGCTAATTTTTGTATTTTTAGTAGAGATGGGGGTTTTGCTGTGATGGCCAGGATGGTCTCAAACTCCTGACCTCAAATGATTTGCCCGCCTTGGCCTCGCAAGTGCTGGGATTACAGGCATGAGTCACCATGCCTGCCTGGCTATGGAATATCATAAAACTACCTATTTGGCCCTATGCCATTTTGAACGAGTCTGTCTTTCTATTACTACTATTATTGTGTAATCATTAGTTGAGATCGTGTGTTGAGAATGCTTTGAAAACATTTATTATTTTCTTCAAATATGTATTTTAATCTCAAATGGGTTTATGATTCTTCTAAGTTTAAAATACTTGCATTTAAAAAATTTTAACTTAAAAATATTAATTTGATGATCATTTTTAGCCAATTAATAACTTATAACAACAAAGGCACAATGACAACAATAAATACATATTTTTTTTTACCATTCATCTAAGAGAGAAAAAAATTGGAAATCTAGCCATTTTAATTTGTTCAACTGAGATGTTTTAATTAATGTTAGGCATTTATCAAAAATAATTTTTGGCAAAAGTTTCATATTTGTCACATTCTGTCTCATCTTGTATCTCAGACCTCCCTCAGCAATTTCGCAACATCTCTAAACTTACAGGAGTATTCTAATCACCTTGTGGTCCCTAAGAAACATGCAATTTTTTCCGGCCAATGTGTTGTGAGAAGTGAGGTGAGTCACCTTCAGGCCAAAGTACTTATTTGACAGTGAGCTCGCCAGTCTTGTCTTTTCCTTTAGCCTTTCAACTCAATGTTCAATAAATCTCATCCTAAATCATCTTTAAAAGTTATCTTACATGTTCTCATTTTCTACCACAAGTAATAAGGGGAGTGTGACCCTATCAAACTGACAGACAATGTATATCAAAGAAGCCCACTTCTAGAAAGTAGTCATAGCTATTCAAAGATACTAAGGAGAAATTTAATGTGATAAAATATCTTTAACAATAAAATTTACTCCATTTTATACTTTAGCCTCTATTCATGTAGTTTAGGAAATGCCTGTATTATTTTAACGTGAAAATAAAGTAGTCAGAACTTATTTTAAAAGTCCATACAATAATCGTTGCTGTTCTGAGCGTTGCATCCCATTCATTTATTCATTCATCCATTCATTCAAGAAACCGTCACATTGTATCAGATGCTTAGCAAGTACTAGAAAAATAAGAACCAATGAGCCATGGTTGATATCTCAATATCAGACTCAAAAATAAATGTTACGCTTTCTCACTGCCACCAGTATGACATTTTATAACAACTCCTAAAAATAGAAAAAGAAAAACAAATTCCAATTTACTTTCCCACATATCCTGCCATCAGTTATTCCTAATGTATATTTAAAATTTCAAATATATCTCAAATTCAAATCATTGTAAACACGGGTTCTAGAAGAAAAAGAAAAAATGAGACATATTCAAGACTTGTTGACGATATTAAATTAACCTATTATTCTGATGTGCCATTTATAATTACAAGTTAATGTAATTGTTTTTACCTTCATTTATGTTTTTAAATATGTATTTTATCCTCCTGAAACTATATTTATTTAATTAAAAAATCTATATTTGGTATTGTAATTTTGTAAATATTAAATCTGCTACAATTAAGAGAATTATAATTTCTGAGATTATGAACAGTATTTTTTAATTCACAATATACCCAAGTAATAAAATTATATCCTTTGTGCCAAAGCAAGATTTTAAAGGCTAAGTTAAAAACAAAAAGCTTAGAAATGCTCTAAAATGGAAAGAACTAGGCAATATATGATCAGAGAAGCAGCTTCTGAATTACTGGCAGTTAATTTTGCAAATTCACCTGAATGGTAACCTAAAAAAATTGTCTTCTCCGTTCTTCAGTTTTTAAAAGAAGGTCAAATATATTTGATTTGTTAAACAATTGATCTACTCAGCTATTTTGATTTATTTAAGCATGTGGCTTACAAAGTTCAGTGCTCAATGATCCTAAGTAAACTATCAGAAGTAAATTTATCATGAGAGTGCATGATTTTGTAATATTTTCTAAAACATGGTGCAATCTTTTTTTACTAATTTTGCTTGTCACCTTTATGTAGTTGTTTAGTAATGTTTACTAGTTTTTATTTAATTTACTTAATTTTTACTTAGTTCTTATTACTTTTATTTAATTATCAATTTTATGTTGTTGTTTTCACCACAACGATTACCAAAAGGACCATGTGGGAAACCAGGGATATTCAAGGAATTTTGGATACAGGATTTTGCTTTTCTGCTGGGCAGATATTTTGTTCTACCTTGAGACATTTCATTAATAAAGCTAAGATAAATCAGTATATGTCTTTAATCTTTTTTTAAGCTAATTAAAAGAGTATGTTTATGCTGTTAAAAGTTAAAACCAGAACCCCAGTTTGAGCCTATGTGGTAATTTAATTGGTGCAATAATTATTTGTGGTTAAGTAGCTGAACTTTATTGTATCCATTGGCTGTATGTCTATTATATCCTCTATATCAACTGCATTTTCTATCATAATTTTTTAAATAAAAAAATATTTTTTTCAGAAATCAAACAAAAGTTTCACAATGACTAAAGCTGAAATAATTTAAATCAACAAAACAATTTTATTGTCTTATATCATTATTATGATTATAAATGATTATAATAATGAATATAATAAGTCTTATAATTTAAAATAGGAAATAAATACCCATGAGTCCATACTGATATAAATAAATGACATATTAGTAATTACATGGGAAATAAGGGACAATCTTTCCTACAAATGATTTCCAAATAATAAATGTAAAAGGAACAAGGGAAATAGAAAATCATCATTAAAATATTGCAGTAAAGTATGCCACAGGCAAATTTAATAGATACGGTTTTTCCTAGTAGGCAAAACTTAAAGCAAAAAGAGCTTACTAGCACAGATTAAGTTCCCCCCAACCAAAGAATTTTATTAATTACTCCAGAAGGTAGTTCTTAATTCCCTTCCCTTTGAGAGTGGGAAAAATCACTGACATTGACACTCAACTGGGGAAAGATGTGCTCTAAAACTTAAATTGCTGTCAGAATTCCTTTCCTTGAGGCTGTGGGATGGAAGGCACCATTTATTTGCTGACTCTGGCTGGGGCCCACTCTCAGTTCCTAGCATCTCCTGCAGCTACTTTCCATGTGACCCTTCCATAAGCCATTCAACATGGTGGTTAGCCTCATCAAGGCTAGAAATAGAATTTCTTGCCCTGGTCAGCTATAATGAAGAATTACAGGACATAATTCAAACAGAGGCCAGGACATTCCAAGCATGTCCTGATCAATCAGGCTAATTAGAGTGAAATTCTTTATTCATAGTGTTATGGGCTGAATTGTATCCTAGAAAATTTACATGCTGAATTCCTATCTGCCCAGAGTGAAGTGGCATTGTGGTCTGGGGTAAATACCCAAGGTTCATTGTGTCATGCTTAGGGAATCCAGGATGTGGACACACAAGAAGTGAGTCTAACAGTAGAGGTTTAGGCTGGGCACAGTGGCTCACACCTGTAATCTCAGCTGTGTTGGGAGGCTGACACAGCTGGATCACATGAGGTCAGGAGTTCAAGACCAGCCTGACTAACAGTGAAAGCTCATCTCTACTAAAAATACAAAATTAGCCAGGCATGGTGGTAGGTGCCTGTAATCCCAGCTACTTGGAAGGCTGAAGCAGGAGAATCGCTTGAACCCAGGAGGTGGAGGCTGTAGTAAGAGGAAATCATGCCACTGCACTCCAGCCTGGGTGACAAGAGTAAAACTCGGTCTCAAAAAAAGAAAAAAGAGTGGAAGTTTAACAGACAAAAAAAAAGAGAGAGAGAGAAAAGACAATAGCTCTCTCTCCTGCAGTGAGAGAGGAATGTCCAAGTGGATCTTCTGGTTTTGTGGTGAAACGCACAGGATTTTACAAATAAACTTGAGGAGGTGGAGTCTGATTTTCGTAGGGCCCGAAGATTGGTTGGACCAAGTGCGCTATTTATTTGGCCTGCAAAGAAGCTGGCTGCCCAACCCTAATCTTTTATTATGCAGATGGGGTTGCATAATAAAAATCTCTACCTAGCTGGCACCATCTTGCCTGCTCTTTTACTGCACATGTGGCAACAAAGGAAAAAGGAAGTGGGAACCTCCGTGTTGAATGTACCTGGCTTCCAGATATCTCTTTTGTATTGGCACAGCTCCCAGCAGCTATCTATGCAAGCTTTTAACTTGCTTATCTATGCTGGCAGCTTGATTTTTCAGGCTGCATTTTGTTGGAAAAGAAATGATTCGGGGGCTGCTTTTTGCTAAAATGAAAACCTTACTGAGGACTCTTTTACCCCTAAATAATTTATTTTTAGCTCCTGTATCAGTACCTTTAGCTCCTGTATCAGTACATCTGCCTAAATAATTTATTTTTAGTTCCTGTATCAGTACCTTGGAATATGACTATATTTGGATATAAAGAGAAAATTAAGTTAAAATGATGAGATCCTTCGAGTGGGCCCAAATCCAATAGAACTGGTGTCCTTCCAAGAAGAGGAATTAGGAGGCACAGAGGAGAAGACAACCATCTACCAGCCAAGGAAAGAGGACTCAGAAGAAACCAATTCTGTCAAAAACTTGACCTTCTGGCACGCAGTACTGTAGGAAAAGGAATTTGCATTTTGTAAACCTTTGTGGTACTTTGCGATGGCAGCCCTAAGAAGCTAATACACATAGACAGACTGTTTCATGTCAACCCTATATCTTATTATAACTTGAGCCACAAAGCTTTTGAGTGGTATCAGAGTCTCAGCCAGCAAATCAGATGTGAGAATTGCAGCCCCACTTTCCCTGTGCATGCCAAAGTCTCCTGGTGTCAGCCAGGGTCTCATTTTGAGTTCATTTACATCAGGATACATACTGGAGAAGAAAGATGATACAATCCACATTCATTACCACAATAGCAGCCACTGAAGCCTCTACCTAGGAATGCCAGTCTGATTCAGTATTTAAAAAGAAGAAATTGAGGGTGTCTTCCATATGAATTAGGAAATAAAATAATTCACCCAAAATTTATTTGTTTGACATAGTTTGAAATGGTTATTGCCAGGCTACCAGACAGGAACTGCCCTGCAATGCTGTGTTTTGTGTAGGAAATTTCTATCAGTTCCAAGATACAGGTGAGAATAACAGTGAGTCTGGCACTTTTCAGGTCTGCAAAGAAACATGTACCCTCTTTTCCTTCTGTAGGCTGTTACTTATGGTGTTTAATCTGCATAACAAGACCACTTTTGCCAGCCAAGCCTCTTCCTCTTATACTCCTCTTGTCAGTAAAACCTGTTTTTGGCCTTGCTCTGAGCCCACATTCTTTCTGTAAAACCTATAGAAGCCATATAAGCTTTTGTACTTTATTGTACAAAAGTACAAATGTTGAGTGTTCATTCTGAAGGATGTTGAGTGTTCATTCTGAAGGCTCCCATGTATACACATTAAATAAATTTGTGTGCCTCTTTTCCTGTTAATCAACCTGCCTCATGTCAGTGATTTTTCAGTGAACCTCCTTGGCCCTCACAAATTAAAACTGGGAATTTTTAGAAATTAAAAGATTCTCCAGACATTAATAAAGTCAAAGGAGATGGTGATTCAAGGAAGTAACCATTTGGTTTATTTTCAAATGTCAGATCCAAAAAGCATGGGAAGTTTTGTCACAGATATTTGAACCAGAGCAACTCCATCTTGAATAGGAGCCAGGTAAAATAAGGCTGAAATCTACTAGGCTGCATTCCCAGATGATTAAGGAATTCATGTAGGGGTTCAGTCAGGGTGGTGGGAAAAATTGTAGAACAGACGCAAACCTTCTCGGAAGGCTGGGAGGTTTTTGCAAAAGCCTTGGGAAGAAATGAGCCAAAGGCAGCAGTTCTTACCCAAGGCAGTTAGGCAGGAATAGGTACAAAGGAATGTAAGGGAATTTATCTATAGAGCTTGTTTACTCATGTAGTCCTAAGACCGACATTTGAACATCCATGGGCACATGACTGCTCTCTACTTGGAGGGTCAACAGTGGTATTTGCTTTTGGCCTCAGAACGTGACCTTTCATCCTTCATCAGATGGCTCTCTCAGGGGAAGGCAACCATGTTAATTATCCACTAGTGTGTTGACTCAAAGCCTCTGTCATTAAATCTATACTGAATAAAATGCCCACAGTGCCAGCTGGTAAGGACCATGGCCGCTGACTCTTTACAGCACCCTCCTCCATGTCTATGAGTGGCCTGGATCCCAAGCCTGCTCTTTCACTGAATATATGTGTCTGAGTGCATTTGTTCATCTGTTGCTGAGTCAGGGTCTGTGGGTTGAACCTGACATATTCCATGTCACAGGATGAAGCAGAAGGTCATAAAGATCTTGCTGACAAAACAAGTTACAGTAAAGAACCTTGATAAAACCCACCAAAACCAAGATGGCAATGAGAGTTACCTCTGGTCGTCCTCACTGCTACACTCCCACCAGCACCATGACAGTTTACAAATGCCATAGCAACATCAGGAATTTACCCTGTGTGGTCTACAAGGGGGACACATGAATAATTCACCACTTGTTTAGCATGTTATCAAGAAATAACCATAAAAATGGGCAACCAGCAGCCCTCAGGGCTGCTCTATCTATGGAGTAGCCATTCTTTCATTTCTTTACTTTCTTAATAAATTTGCTTTCGTTTTACTCTGTGGACGTGCCCTGAATTCTTTCTTACACCAGATCCAAGAACCTTCTCTTGAGGTGTGGACCAGGACCCTCTCCTGTAACAGCTTCATTAGTAATTTGGTTTACAATGTAGAAATTAAGATGTAAGGGACACTTTGAATAGGAAAAAAAAATAGTAAAATGTTAATATTCTGACACTGAGGCTTATTTCCACAGCCCTCCTGAGGGATGTTATTATTTATATTCTTAATTAAAAGCTGCTTCTCTGTCAGCATTCACATTCTCATGAGAAATCCAATGCTGTTTTTCTAAAAAGACATAAAGCTTTCAACTCTCATGACATATACTTGGAGAAACAAACCTGAGTATCCTTCCCAAATCCATCCTGAAGGTGTCTACAAGACAGACACTTGATTTCAACTGCTGCATGTCCAAAAGATATACTGTATTTTTCTTTGATTTTACTTCATTTATTTTCTCCCAGTGTTATATATTAAGAAACCTTGAACCCAAATGAGAATCTTTTCTGTCAAAAGGACCCTGGATGTCAACTCACTCTAGATTTCCTAGATTGAAATGCTTTCCTGATAAAGGACATGTAAGACAAGAACTATATTTCTGGAAGGGTAGTAAAGAATTTTATAACACATAATACAATCATTTACAAAATAATATTGATGTTTTAATTGTTTGATGCAAATATGTTACAGGAAAGAGGTCCAGATCTAGACCCCAAGAAAGGGTTCTTGGATCTCAAACAAGAAAGAATTCAGGGCAAGTTCATAAAGTAAGTGAAAGCAGGTTTATTAAGAAAGTAAAGGAATGAAAGAATGGCTACTCCATAGATAGAGCAGCCCTGAGGGCTGCTGGTTGCCCATTTTTATGGTTATTTCTTGAAGATATGCTAAACAAGGGGTGGATTATTCATGTCTCCCATTTTTAGACCATATAGGGTAACTTCCTGTCATTTCCATGGCATTTGTAAACTGTCATGGCACTGATGGGAGTATAACAGTGAGGACAGAGGTCACTTTCATCACCATCGTGGTTTTGATGGGGTTTGGACAGCTTCTTTACTGAAAGCTTTTTTTGTCAGCAGGGCCTTGATTACTTGTATTTTGTACTGACCTCCTATATTATACTGTAAGTTAGAATACTGTAACCAACTGGGAATGCAGCCCAGTCTGTTTCAGCCTCATTTTACCCAGCTCCTAATCAAGATGGAGTTGCTCTGGTTCATACTCCTCTGACAAATATACATATTGCCAAGGCACCACAAGCACTCCTTGCTGAGTGTCAACAAGGAGGACTATCAAGAAAATATCTGTGATTTTAAAGCTTCCAGGCTCATTTCTGGTATTGTTAAGTACTGATAACAGCAGCTAGAAATAAATGATTTAGACAGATAGTGAGGGCAAAAGAGTCTTTGGCAAGGCTTCCCTTTTAACAAAAAGCAGCCTGAGAAATTATTCTTTTCTCTAACAAAGAACAGATTGAAAACTCACACAACAAACATAGATAAGAAACTTGGAAACTTGCACAGGTGAATGCTGACAACTGCACCAATAATAAAGGGCTACCTTGGAGGAGCCAGACATATCCAACACAGAGGCTCCATCTTCCCTTTTTCTTACCACATATACAATGAAGAAACAAACAACATGGCACCAGCCAAACCCAAAACCCATCTAAAAATGATTAGGATGGGGATAGCCAACTTTTCATACCCTATGCAAATGGCACACCTGGTCCAACCAATATTTTATGCCCTATGTAAATCAGACACCACCTCCTCAAGCTCATCTATAAAACCCCCTACATTTCACCACAAAAACAGAAAATTTGTTCAGGACTCTTCTCTAGAGATCAGAGAGAATTCTTCTCTTTCACCTATTAAAGTTCCACTCTGAACATCATTATTTATGTGTCCACGTCCTAATTTTCCATGACCATGAAACAACCAATCTCAAAGATGACCCCAATGAGACCACTACAGTACTTGAAGATAATACAGCACACAACACAGTTAAAACACTCAAACTTTCTCAACCAGAAAGAGCAAAATTGAAGGTGCCATGTCTTTTTCCTTGAATTTCATTTTGGTAACATCATTAAATGGTAAAATTATTATTATGAATTTGTTTATGGAAAAAGCCAAACTCTGTAAAATATTTAAATGGATTTATTCAGAGAGAAATACATCTGACCATGGCCTGAGGTACAATCTCAAGAGGTCCTGAGAATATGTGCCCAAGGTGGTTGGGTTACAACTTGGTTTTATACATTTTAAGGAGACATAAGACATCAATCTTTTGTGGAATACATTGGTTCAGTCTGGAAAGGTACGGCAATTCAAACTTGGTGGGGCTTACTGGTCGTAGGTGGACTCAAAGATTTTCTAATTGGCAATTAGTTGAAAGAGGTAATTTATTATATAAAGACCTAGAATCAATAGAAAGGAGTATCTCGGTTAGAATAAAGGATTTGGACCTGGCATGGTGACTCACGCCTGTAATTCCAGCACTTTGGAAGGTTGAGTGGGTGGATCACCTGAGGTCAGTAGTTTGAGATCAGCTTGGCCAATGTGAGGAAACCTCTTATCTAGTAAAATTAAAAATTAAAAAAATAGCCAGATAGGGTGATGCACGCCTGAAATCCCAGCAACTCACAAGGCTGAGGCATGACAATCTCTTGAACCAGGGAGGCAGAGGTTTTGAAGAGTGGAGATCCCACCATTCCACTCCAGCCTGGGTGATGGAGTGAAAAAAACAAAAAAAAGGATCCTGGGGACCGAGGTTGTTACTATGTAGATTAAGTGTTGTAGATGGCCACCCTCAGCGTTAACAGATGGCAAATTTTTCCTATTCAGACCTTTAAAAGTTGCTAGATTCTCAGTTAATCTCTTCGGGATTGGGAGGAGCCAAAAGGGGAAGATCTACTTATGTTAATAGAGAATATTTACATTTGTAACTTTCCCCCATTAAAAATCAAAAACAACAACAACAACAATAAAAACAGCTTTGCAGGGCCATTTCAAAATATGGCAAAGAAATATTTTGGGGTAAAATATTTTGACGTCCTTCTTTATCTGTCATGTGATGTTATACTTGAGTCATGTTAGAATTTGGTGTCTTACTGTTACAAAACAGTTTCATCATGCTTACTATCTCTATTTGAATGTTAATGCTGGTCAGTTGTGTGTAAACTTCAAAAGAGAAAGTGTACAATTAGGCATATCTGACCTCTATCTCCTGTCATGGTAAAGCAGCTTCATTGTCTGGGGTAAATACCTGAGGTTTGTTATCTCATGCCAAGAAAACCAGGAACATGGACACACAAGAAGTGAGTTTAAGAGCAGAGGTTTAATAGGTGAGAGAAAAGAGAAAAGCTCTCTCTCCTGTGGAGACAGAGGGGCTCCCAAATAGGTCTTCTGGTTTTGTAGTGAAATGCGCAAGGTTTTATAGACAAGCTTGAAGAGGTAGTGTCTGATTTACATAGGACCCAAGAGATTCGTTGGACCAGGTATGAATAATTTCCTTTTAGCTCCTGTATCAATGGCCTGAACTAGTTTTTCAGGTTTCTTTGGAATCCCCTTGGTGGAGAGGGGGTCCATTCAGTCAACCAAGGGGCTTAGAATTTTTGTTTTGGTTTACAAAATTTATAAAATAAAATGCTGATGGGAGTAGAATGCTTGCTCTAAATGCCAATCCAGAACATCTATTTAGGTTTAAAATATAATTTAACACACCTCAGCAAGACAACAGATAGATAATTTTTAAGAAGGTGTTTATGAGGATTGGATATAAGTGTGGTGGTCTAAAGTGTGTAATGTATCTCATGCATTGTTATCAATAGGCATTCTCCTAAGAAAATTATTTGGAAAACAAGTGCTGCTATGTCTTCCCCATCATGTCTCAAGTACAGCTGTTGCCTTAATTATTCCTCAACTCACAGATTTTGCAATAATGAAGACACCTGTCCATAACCAACTCAGAAAATGACCTTTTCAAAATGACAGAATACATATATTTTTTAAGGCTAATACACAAAAACTTTGGAAAAGCAAATGAATACAAAATCAAATAATTACATGTAGGGTTTCACATTTAGTTGCCTGATATTGTTTTAATACTTTTCACACCCTTGTATAAATAGATATCTTATTCTTCCACAATATGCATTTCAAAAACCTGTTATGTGTTATATGTATAGAAGGTTGCAATAATTAACACATTAGTAACTAATGTCAGGTAACTTTCTATATATGTTGGGGCATAATTGCACATTAAAGTGAAAATTAAAAACTATTTTTTAGCTCACTGATAACAATTCAATTAAATTCTAGGGTAAGTACAGATGTCTTGGCTCCTAATGCTTTTAAGATGATTTTAAAAGTCTTAATCATAAAATTTATCTACAGGTTTATACTTCCAGTGGTGAAATTTGGATTAATTGAATAGCAAGGAAAAAGAGGCCACTAGCGTACTAACGCAGCCTTCTGGAAAATCCCTTTACTAATGAAAAGCCTGCTGTGATCAGGATTCCATAGACTGAGGACCATACCGCAAGGACTGCAAATGTACTCTGTAACCTGACTGTACTGATTCTGCTCCATCCTTTAATTGCTATTTGGTAGGTTATTTTTTTATCAGAGGAAAATACAAAGTTCAATTATAAAGAGAAGTATTATAGAAAGGTAGCCATGAACTGTGTGGAATTTTATAACATGTAGTGTAGTAGTTTATAAAATCATACTGACTTTTAATTTTTTAATTGTTTTAATTGTTTGAGGCAAATATACATATTGCAAAGGCACCACAAACGCTCCTTGTGAACAAACAAGAAATATAAAAACTTGGGAAGTATAGAAACAAGAAATATACAAACTTGAAATATAAAAAAGCATTATAAAAATGGAACTCTGGTAATATGTTATTCACTGTTTCTCATACTTTATTTTTATTTGAAAATATCTCAAAACTATGTTTTAACCAGTATACAGAAAGAGTAGAGAGATTGTTTCAATGAAAACAGGTGCCCACCAACCAAACGGGAATGATGATATTATCTTCTTCACACACATGTATGTATGCATAGATTAAATAATACGGAGAATCACTTTTCATCTCCTTTTTTCCCTGATATAACTATAAAAACACTTTCTATCTCTAAATTTATTATTTCATATATCTATTCTTTCAGTGAAAAATTACTGAAAATGTTCTAAGCAATGATTATATAACTACCCCGTCTTACTTGTGATGTTTTTATAGAAATTATATTTTTTATAATTTATTATTTAACCCATGCAATGTTTTTCATTTTTAAAATACATATTTAAATTACTAATACATTTTACCTATTATCAGACTATTTTGGTTCTGTTATTCTATTTCTTTATTCCAAACGAACAAAATATTTACGCAGTTTTCTCATGAAGGTCTAAAAATAATAAATTCTCAGTCTTTCTCTAAAAATTTTGGTATTTTTCATTATAAATTTTAACATGTATATATAGAATTCTATCTTCTTGTGACATCTATTTTATGATGATAAGTTTGATGCCAATTTATCACTTCATTGTCAGTTATCTCTGTATTATCTCTGGTATTATTAAAGGGGTTTTTGTTCATTATTCTCAATAAATGGAATAGGTATGAATATGTTTTTGTTTCTTGCTTTCATTATGTTGAGTGTATTGTCATAATGACGAATAATGTCCTTTTTCATTTTGAAACATTCTTAGCCAGTATCAAGATTTTGCATATTATTCTAGTAATTTGCCTAAAGTGAACCATAAACTTCTTTTTTAATATTTAAAAGCATTTAGTGGTGTAAATATTTTAAAATTTTGGTAACAAGATAACCCAAAATCTTATTATTTTTAATGTCTTCTATTTTCATGGAATGGAGATTTTTATTTAGAGAGAATAGATAATAAGGCAGACAATGAAAGCAAAGTTAAGCGTAAGTCTTAAATATTGTAACTCCAAATGATAAAAGCAATATGTGAATGTTGAACTAATAATCAAAGGTAATTTATTTGATACTGATTTTCTAAATAGTACAATAGCTATACCAATTAAAAAAATGAATTGGTCTAAAGCTCGATTTTATCATGTGAGTTTTGGACATTAATATGGTGTGTTCCTTAGAAGTGAAATGTATGTTTATAGGTCAAATTTTAACTTAGTCTCTTATTATTTCATATAAAATATACACATAATTTTATTAGACTTGTCTGTATTTCAGCCAGCTATTATTTTACACATCAGTCAGTATGTTTCCCCTGACATTTTTACTATTTGTGAAATATTAGTGGTAAAACATTCATTCATTCTCCCGTTATTTTCAACAAAACATATTTGGGAGAGAGAGAGAGAGAGAGAGTGTGTGTGTGTGTGTGTGTGTGTGTGCACGCACGCACATATGTAGCTTAAATTCTACTTTGGTATTTTCAGTATAGTAAAAACTACAATTTTATGAAAAAAATAAGCAAAACAAAGCATAGCAGATTCCTGACTGTATCATTTAATCAGCACCTGGGCCCTACCTTGGATATTTCTATTACACATGACAAATTCCTTTAACCTCTATCTTCTGAAAATGAAAAGGCCCTCCCACATTCAAAATATACCAGACGTCTTTCATTGCCTTAACTAAGCTCCAATTATAGCACTTAATCTTCATTAAAAATGATACACATAGGCTGGCTCAGTGGCTCATGCCTGTAATCCTAGCACTTTGGTAGGCCGAGGTGGGTGGATCATGAGGTCAGGAGTTCAAGACTAGCCTAATAAACATGGTGAAACCCCGTCTCTATTAAAGATAAAAAAAATTAGCTAGGCGTGGTAGTGCATGCCTGTAATCTCCGCTACTTGGGAGGCTGAGACAGGAGAATTGCTTAAACCCGGAAGGCAGAGGTTGCAGTGAGCAGAGATTATGCCATTGCATTCCAGTCTAGGTGACAGGGCGAGACTCCGTCTCAAAAAAAAAAAAGTATTTCAGTTGAAAAAAAAAACTGAATGCTAATAGTGCCAAGGAAATACAAATCAAAACAACAAGATAATTTCTTCAGATGTTAAAACAAGCAAAATAGGTCTGTTGAATTTTTGTTTTAAAATTATGTAATCAGAATTGACAATAATGTGGGATATTTGAGTTCTCATATACCATATATAAAAATGTAAATATTAGCAAAATAGTTTTGAGGAGAGGTTTAGCAGCCTCAAAATGTTAAAGTTTCATAAACCTTCTGTTAGCAAAAGAAATGTCTTCTGGGAATACTTTTCTATATAACTAATTTTAATAAATATAAATTTTTAAAAACAAGAATATCATTTATTTTTAATATAGTAAAAATAACTGATGACATCAATAACTTTAAAACCATAAATGATTAAAATATGTTTACAAACTAATATACTGGCATAAAATTATGTACACATATCTTAATGTAGCCTAACAACTTATGAAATATTCAAAATATTAGAAGAAATATCTGGTTTTATAGATCATATACAGTATGATACATTTTAATTTTTAAAAAAGCCAAATTCATATCATTAGCTAGGTAGTCATCTATCTGATTGTAACATTTAAGTTAGTGTGTTAATAGTGTCAATCTTTGGGTGGATGGATTACAGTTAGTTTTATTTCCTTCTTATGTGTGATTAACTGGAAAGTCTGTGTGTATGTGTGTGTGTCTGTTTGTGTGCCGGGCGCAGTGGTTCACCCTGTAATTCCAGCATTTTGGGAGGCCGAGGAGGGTGGATCACCTGAGGTCAGGAGTTTGAGACCAGCCTGACCAACATGGTGAAACCCTGTCTCTACTAAAAATACAAAAAATTAGGCAAGAATGGTGGCACCTGCCTGTAATCCCAGCTATTTGGGAGGCTAAGGCAGGAGAATCACTTGAACCCAGAAAGCATAGGTTGCAGTGAGCCAAGACCGCACCATTGCACTCCAGCCTGGGCAACGAGTAAAACTCTGTCTCAAAAAAAAAAAAGGGCAGGGTGTGGTGGCCCATGCCTGTAATCCCAGCACTTTGATAGCCGAGGGGAGCAGATCGCAAAGTCAGGAGTTTGAGACCAGTCTGGTCAACATAATGAAACCTCGTCTCTACTAAAAGTACAAAAAAAAAAAAAAAAAAATTAGCTGGGCGTGGTGGCAGGTGCCTGTAATCCCAGCTACTCAGGAGGCTGAGGCAGGAGAATCACTTGAACCCGGGAGGCAGAGGCTGCAGTGAGCTGAGACTGCACCACTGCACTCCAGCCCAGGCAACAGTGTGAGACTTCGTCTCAAAAAAAAAAAAAAAAAGAATTAAATTACAGATCACATTTTTTTAAGTTCTTGAATTGGTATATAGTTCTAACTTAGATATTTTGTTAAAGGCAGGAATTATATTGACTAAATTTTTGTTTAGAAAACACTATTTCACACAAAGTAATTTATAATTACTTATTTGACTCAATAAAAAACCTGTCTTTACAAATAGGTGACTATCAATTATAAATAATGTTAGTTTCTAAAAGAGCCATTGGAGAGTAGCTAAATTACTAAATAATGGTTTCAATATTATTGCTGCAAAATTTTTAAAATTAGTTACTAATTTGAAATTTTTTAAAATATTCTAGTTTAACCTATTTTTTTAATTTCAGAAAAATTACTAAAATAAAGAAAATAAATAAAACAACACAGTAAAACTCCTATTTCAGAAAACAATTTATATTCTTATTATACACAATAAATGTGATTTCCACCTTATTTGTGAAGATTGATAGTATTTATCCTAAAATTAAAAATAATTTTTGGCATGCTAATCAGATAAATAAATGTTTAGCTTTAGAAGTGAGTCAGTTAATGTGAAACAGAATAATTTTTATGAAAATCTTTTTGGCAAGAAGAGTTCACATGGTACCTGGGCAAAAGTAAACTAACAGCAAATATTCTTGTCTTTCTTTTCCCTTGTAACTTCCCTCAAGGTTCTTGGGATTGACAACCTATTGTCACCTATATAAATTATATCTTGATGTCCAAATATTACTTGCTAAGTTATAGATTTCACAAGTTGTATTGCTCGTCCAGGTCACATCTTCCAAAATCTGAATTTGAGTTAGCACCTGATGCAGAGATTCCACTCTTCTATCTGTGTCATGGTGATTGAGCATGGATAAACTTGCCAAGATAGTTATTGTCCCAAAAGTGCCAGGGCAAATATGTTACATTCTTTATCCATCTTCCCTTTCATTGCTTTTGCCTCAAATTCTATTTGCTGATTTTTCTGACACTACTAAACTTGGCTGATATTAGCAAAGAAGCGGCCAAGCAACCACAAAGAGCAAGTGTGATTCTACTCTGCTTTGATCATCATCAATCAATTTGTCATCTCAGTCTTGATGGTTGATCTCTCAACCAAATTTTATGTTATAAAGAGGAGAAAAATATGTCGTGTAACTGTGACACAGAGAAAGAATTGCTGTGAAAGTCTTATTTTTCAAAGTAGGCATAAATGTGTTTCCTTATCAAAATAAGAAAGCTACAGTAAATAAGAATTGCTCATATTTATTATATAAATGAAATACTACTAATAATGATATGCAGGTGAAGATGTACTCTTGAATTTCTCTTATCCATTTTCATTTGTAATACAGGATTAAGTTCCTGTTAATTTGTTGTCACCAAGATAGACATTTGAACGAAGTTTAAGTAGAACCAAAGACAAGTAAATAATAGAGGTGAAGAAGCCACAAGATTTTAGACACTGGAAAGCATACCTCTTTTTATAATTCATCCTACTGTAAATGGAAAAATAAACGCTGAACTTTAAACTTTTGCACATTGAACATATGTAATATAGTAAATATTAGTAATATGTAAATATAATAAAATTAAGAGGAAATGGGTTTAATCACAGATTCAGCATACATCAGTTTTGTTTTTTTGACATTTTGAAGACCAAACGTTGTATAATAAAAAGCACCACACTTGGTTCCCCAGAGTGACGAAGCAAGTCAGCTTCTATCTTAAGAAGGAGGTATGATTACATAAATGTGGTAATTGTTCAATTATATATGTAGGGATTGTGCTAAATGCAATGCAATGAGAGAAAAATAAAGTGCTTATAATTACTAGAATAAAAAATATAACTATCGAGAACTAAAAACGAAACAAAAAATATAAATAAGCAAACAAAATGATACCTATCTTTAACATGTGGATTCATTTATTTCATGTATGCGTTTATGTTTATATACTTTTTTGCAGGTCTACTATATGTAAAGAATTAGAGATTTTTGTAGGGAGGCTGGAGTTACCAAGAATAATACATTTCTTTGAAACAAGATTCATTTGTAAAATGTCAAAAGAGCAAAACAACTTAGCAATGTAAGATAAAGAGTTCTGAAGATGACCAAGCCATACTCAAACAGAATTTGGTTGTCTGGCCTACTGCTACAGTTCTTCAAGAAATGTAATTTGATTGAGTTACTCCCTTACTAAAAAACAAAGAACCAACAAAACAAAAAGAATCATAGAATTGTGATACACGCTCAGTGTAGAGTGTTGGAAACAAAAATTTAAAAACTATGACTTGCCTTGATAATAGTTGTGATAATAGTTATGATACATGGGAGTATTGAAGAGGGAATTATTTATTGTGTCCAAGTGATAGCATCAATCATCTAAAAACAATGTCCCAAATTCGTGTTTGAGTGAGCATGCCTATTTATTACCCACTGGAAGTATTTAGCCTAAAACTGCATGTATGTATATGCACACACATAAACATTCACACATAAATATGTATACTTGCACAAACACACCAAATAAATGTCCATTTACCTGAAAGGATAATCTCACGTAAGCATGTTTCACATGTACAATTTTTTGTGTGTGTGAGTAGGTTTTTGGAAACAAAAAATTATTTATTCTTCATCTCTGATTGGATTTTGAAATTAAATATGATTCTCCTTTAATTCCAGGCTCCTAATTCAATCATCAAGATAAATGACAAATTATGATTTGTTTGTTATAGCCTAAATATAACAGATTAACGTACTTTTCAGTTACACAAACTTGGAAATATAATGATACATTCTCAAATACTGTTGAATTAATTCATGAATGCTGTTGCCTCTGTCTCAAGGTGATAGCTAAGGAAAATAGTGTCTGTCTACTCTGCAAAAGATTTGCATGGCTTGCAGTACTTAGAGCTAGCCGTTTTACTCTCTCTGATTGCCATTTGTAATTTCTTTCAGATACAGCATATGAAGACATTTTTACTCTAGTGTGATCCAAAGTATGAGAGCCAGTGGGTTCTACAATGAATTTTTCAGTATGTGATCATGTGAAAAAAAAAAAAACCCAGATCTAGTGGCATAAGGCTGCAGGTGACCATAAAATCTACTATTTTTAGGCTTTTCATGTTGATTTTATACCTTTCAGACTTCTCCTCCTTCAGTTAAAGTGCATCGTTATATTTGTATTCCTAGTACCTGATATACTGCTTTTTGCTCACTAAATATCTAGTGAATATAGACTACAGACTAAATAGCTGGTAAACACAGTGTCTCAGGCAAAGTAGGTGCATGTGTTTCATATCAGAGTTCAAACTGCTGTTATCAAAAGTTTGAGGGGCAACTATCAGGAGAAACAAGGCATCAAACCTGCTTTATTTGGAATATGGGAGAAAAGGGGGACGTTTTAACATCCTAATTCTAATAATAAATACACCACAATTGAATGGGATAGGGAAAAAAGATATTATTGAATGGTACTTATATCACAAAGCTCAGCGTAGAGTGTTGTAAACAAAAATTTAAAAACTATGATTTGCATTGATAATAGTTGTGATAATAGTTTTGATACATGGGAGTATTGAAGAGGGAATTATTTATTGTGTCCAAGTGAGAGCATCAATCATTTAAAAACAATGTCCCAAATTCATGTTTGAGTAAGCATGTCTATTAATTACCCACCACTTTAAAAATATTATTTTGTTGTTGACAGAATCCTAAGCCAAGCTATACATTTTAAAACATTAAAAAAATATTATCTGATTGTCTTATGACTTTCATTATGGTTGATTAGAAATCAGCTGCAAATCTAGCAATTGTTCTTTGTAACTGTATTTGTCCATTTTTATACTGCTATAAAGAACTTCCTGAGACTGGGTAAGAAAAGAGGTATAATTGACTCACAGTTTCACATGGCTGGGGAAGCCTCAGGAAACTAACAACCATGGTAGAAGGAAAAGCAGGTATGTTTTACATGGTGGGAGGCAAGAGAAAGCATGTGTAAGAGGAACTGTCAGATACTTGTAAAACCATTAGATCTCATGACAACCACTCACTAGCAAGAGAACAGCATGGGGGGAACCCCACCTCCATGATCCAGTCACTTCTCACCAGATCTCTCTCTCAATACTTGTGGATTACGGGGATTACAATTCAAGATGAGATTTGAGTGGAGACAGAGCCAAAGCATATCAGTAAGTCATCTCTCTTTTCTCTCTTACTGTTTTTAGTATGTTTCTCTTTTACTTTGGAATACTCTATTTTCATTATGTTCTGCTAGATAAGTATTTTTTAAACTATTCTGGTGGATTGTGGTGGTGCTGATTTATAGGAAGATTCATAATTTCTATCATTTTTGAAACACTGACATTATCTTCAAGAGCATATTTCACTCTTATGTCCTTTCTCCATTCTTATAACACTAAAACTAAATAGATACAACAAAATAAAAACAAAGAAATGAGAATCAAGTAAATATTCTTTACCCATGAGTCAATTTATTTAACATGTTTTTATGTATATAGATGGTACAAATATTAATGCATTCTGAAGGCTTACTATAGGTAAAAAAATGGACATTGTAGGAGACAGAGGAGTTACCAAGAATAATGCATTTATTTGAACTACAATTCATATGCAATATATCAGAAGTGTTGACAAATGTTAATTCTTTCTCTTAAGTCTTTTAATTTATTTAATAACTTCAACCACAAACCTATATTTTAGTGACTTCAATTTTATATTTAAATAATTTAAATTTTAATACTATTAAATTCATCTTAACATCTACCTATATTTTAGGTGATTTTTAGTTCTATATTCTAATTTGTAAAAGCTTTATTAACCTATTTCTAATCTACCTTAAAATCTATTAGGTACTGAAAATTATATATTCTTTATACTTCAATATTATTCTTTATCTTAGCATATTCTTTTTTATTTTAACTGACAATAATTGTATATTCTTATCATGTATATGTTGTTTTGAAATATGCATACACTGTGAAATAGCTGTTAATTAACATATGCATTCCTTCACATATTTTTCTTTTTTTGTGGTAAAATATTTAAAATCTACTCTCTTGGCAATTTTCAAGAATATAATACGTTATTATTAACTACAGTGTCTATATTGTACAAAAGATCTCTTGAACTTGTTCTTTCTAACTGAAATTTTGTATCTTTTGACTAACATTTCAATCTCCTCACCTGCCCTTAGCTCCTGTAACCAACCATTCTACTCGCTACTTCTATGAGTTCAACTTTTTTAGATTCCACATGTGAGATTGTACAGCATTGGTCTTTCTGTGTGGGTCTTATTTTATTAGCATGTCATCCAGGTTCATTGTCACAAATGACAAAATTTCCTTGAAGTCTGAATAATATTTTGGTATGTGCATGTGTGGTGGGGGGGATGTAATGATGTTTTCTTCATTCATCCATTGAAGGACACATGGATCAATTCCATATCTTCACTATTATAAATAATGGTACAATAAACACAGGAATGCAGGTATCTCATTGATATAATTGATTTTATTTCCTTTGAATGTATGCATAGTAGTGAGATTGCCAACTATATTGTAGTTTTATTTTTGATTTTTGGGGGAAGCTTTGTACTGTTTTCCAAAATGGCTACACTAATTCACAATCCCACCAACGGTACACAAAGGTAACCTTTACTCCACATCCTCACCAACACTTGTATTTTTCTTTGTTTAGATAGTAGCCATTCTAACAGGTATCTGTGGTTTTAATTTGCATTTCCTGATGATCAGTGATGCAGAGCATTTTTTCATATACCTGTTGGCCATTTGTATGCTATCTTTAGAGTAATGCCTATTCATATCCTTTGCCCATATTTTAATCAGGCCATTTGGTTTCTTTCCATCAAGTTGTTTATCTTATATACGTTGGATATTAAACCCTAGATGTATTGTTTGCAAATATTTTCTCCAATTCCATAGGTTGTCCTTTTATTCTGCTGTTTCCTTTGCTATGCAGAAGCTTTTAAGTTTAATGTAATTAAATTTGTCTATCTTTGCTTTTGCTGCCTGTGCTTTTAAGCTTATATTTTTTAAAAAAATCTTAGCACACACAAATGTGATGGAGATTTCCTATATGTTTTTTCTAGAAGTTTTACATTTACAAGTCTTATATTTAAGTGTTTAATTCATTTCAAGTTGACTTTTATACATGGTGTGAGCTAAGAATCTAATTTTATTCTTTTGTATTTAGATATTCATTTGTCCCAATACCATTTATTGAAGTGACTATTCTTTCCCAAAGTGTGCAACTTTTTCAAAAATCAACTGACTGTAGATGCCTAGATTTATTTCCGGGCTCTTTATTCTGTTCAATCGGTCTATGTGTCTGTTACCTTGCTGCTTTTATTAGTTTATTGCCATAGCTTTTATTACTATAGCTTTGTAGTATATTTTGAAATCAAATATTGTGATGCCTCTAGTTTTGTTCTTATTGCTCAAGATTTCTTTATTCCATCTCTTGTTGTTTCATACAAATGTTAGAATTTTTTTTTTCTGTAAAGAATGCCATTGTAATTTTGATAGGAATTGCATTAATCTGTATACTGCTTTGGGTAGTGTTTACATTTTAACAATATTGATTCTCCCAATTCATGAATATGGGATATCTTTTCATTTATTAGTGTATTCTTCAATATTTTTTATCAACGTTTTGCAGTTTTCCACGGTTAAATTTATTCCTAAGTATTTAATTTTCAGATATTCTTATAAATGTCATTTTTTTCTTGACATGCATGCTTTACACCTAGGAATTTTTATTACATCTCGAGAATTGTGTATTTTCCATTGTTGAGTATATGGATTTTTTGTGGTCATTGTTACCTATAGTTCAGCTAAAATCTTTTAGATCTTGTTTTTGAACTTAATTAGTGCAAGCCTAGTTTTCTCCTTTAGTAAGATAGAGTTTGTCTCCACTACTAAGACTGTTTTTTTCTGAGGACTTCTCGAATGCTCTGAGGGATCTTTGAGGGTCTTGTTAGAAATCTGAACAGTTCCCATACAGGAACTATCTATGTGAGCTCTCGGAGACGCTCAGTTAGGGTTTAGCAGGCATACTTCGTTCAACCACTTAGATTTTTCAGTTTATGCATATAGCTCTCATTATTTAGCAAAGACTTAAGGGGTTTCCTTGGCAGATTCTAAAGCCATTTTTCTGAGTAGTTATCTCTTCTTAAAAACTCTGTTCTGGAATTTCTAACCTCTTCAGATTCTCTAAGTTCTATACCCTGTTACCTTGACTCAGCAAGAAAATTGTCTTTGGTTTAGATTCTGCTCCTTGATCCATGATTCAGAATGGGTATTTTTGAAATAATCTTGAATGATTGAAAAGTTTATCTCACCTGTTTTATCTTTTCTTGGGTATCTCAGACATGCACTGCCTGGTGTCTCATGATTAAACTGTATTAATTCATAAAATTTGTCAATCTTTCTAATTGTTTAAGATAAAAAGGTAAGCACAGACTTTGTTACACCAGCATAGCTAGAAAAGTAGTCCTCAAAACTCAATTTTAATCCGAGTGGACAAAAGCCTTTGACAAGCATTAACTGGAGCAAAACTGAACCTAATTAGGAATGCATAGCAACATAAAGAGTATGTATGAAGTGACAGAGAAATGTTAAATTACACATTATCAATATTTAGCTTATTAACCTGGCTATCACAATCTTCTAGGGTAAATACTCTCCTTGATTTACAAAGTGGACTAATAATAATTAACTTTATCATTTGATATCTGAAAAATCAGAATACATTATTTCATTTAACATTTAAACATTCAGTAAAACACAATTATCCCAACTGAATTATTTTCTTCATCTTAATTGATCCAATATTGAACTGTTTTATAGTAGCTTTCATGTAAAACATTATTTTCAGAGTCCCTTTCATTATCACGTCCAGTAGATTTGCTGTTCCTTTATAGATTTTCCTTTGCAAAGCCATTTAACTTAATGGAATTACAATGATGAGCTCAGAAGCAAACAAATTAGCTCATCAGTTTCTGGTAAGACCCAAGATTGTGAATTAAATAAAATAGTTAAATAAGAAAAGCATGTGATTGACTAACTTTCACTTCAATCTTAAATAATAGCCCATTATTCCCTTCTTAAATTAGGTGTCATTTTCTTGAGTAACTAGTGAAGAGATAAGGCAAAATATATACATGGTAATGCAGATGTTATGTTTGTAATTAAGTATTGCAATTTGTTTAAAATGAAAGTCAATGTATTAAACTTACTTATGCATCTTTGAAAATGAATTATTTTTAAATTACATATCTATTTGGGATCTCCAGTTTAGAGTGTTAATCAATCCACATGACCTAAGAAGGATGTTCACTGATTTAAGCTAAAGAAGGAGAACCCTCCATTTTCAGCCCTATTCAATTACTGAACAAAATAAAATATCAAATGTGAGTTGATAACAGAAAAAAAAAATGCACCTGCATTTTCATGTTCAAGTCAATAGATTAATTTTCAATTTTTTGTTTTGAGACAAAATCTAGCTCTGTCACCCATGCTGGAGTGTAGTGATGCAATCTCATCTCACTGCAACCTCCAATTCCTCAGCCTTCCAAGTAGCTTGAACTACAGTCCCATGCCACCACGCCTACCTAATTTTGTGTATGTTTAGCAGAGATGGGGTTCCACCATGATAGCCAGAATGGTCTGGATCTCCTGACCTTGTGATTTGCCCACCTCTGCCTCCCAAAGTACTGGGATCACAGGCGTGAGTCACCACACCCAGCTGATTAATATTTTAAAATGTTCTAACAGATAAATATATTAATAATTTAGTTCACTGCAGCATTTAGTATTGGTTTTATTAAGTTTGCAATAGTCTCTACTGAATATTAGTTACTAGATAATATTTAAAAACGGAATATTTATGTTGTATGTATAACTTCTACAATTACAATCAAGCTATCCAAATTTCAAGTTATTCATTTTTAATTACATTTGATTTACAATTAAAAATTGGCAAATTACTTAAAATGTGTTGATTGTTCCATATATGTAAACAAGATAAATTTAAAAAGTGTAAGTAAACGTGTCAATTTAGGGCCTTCGAAAATTTTATTACCTTTTTAGATTAGAGTCATGAAACCCCCTTCATAATTGTAACAATACATATGAATGATAAAATCATAGACAGACATTGTGCTAATGATGATATAATCATTTGTGATGGATACTCTCTCGGTACATTCACATTCTTTCTCTCTTGATTCATTGATTTGACATTAGAACATGTTCAGTCCTCTTCTATTATTAAAACAAAACATCATACCAAAAAATAAGCAGACAGACAGAAAAATGAACAAAGAAACACATTATTTAACACTAAATCACACCCATTTAGGATGACATTTATCTATCTTGTGTTACCAAATAAAATGAATAATCTTCAAGTTGGCTACTTGAAAGTATAGTATTTTTTATCAATTTCTGGAGCTATCCATGGGCACCTATGCAACCTGGATAAATCATTTAGTTCGGAATCCTTTCCTATATATGTATATATGTATATATCCTACTAGTTCTGTCCATCTAGAGAACCCTGACTAATACATAGGATGAGGCAATATTCTAGGAATGAGGGAAACATTAGGAAACAAAGTAATTCAGAGGCATATATATATAAAACATTGTAAAGAGTCAAAATTCTAATGAGAAAAAACAAAGAACAGTAAGAAGTAATTAGTTATAAGGCATTCACATGTTAGCCCCACAATAAGGTAATAATGACAGAATTTGCAGGTTCTTCAAAGGGCACAAGATATCATCAAATATACTTGTTGAGTTTTTTCTTCCCTAATTAGAAATATTTCCCAGAGAGAAATGCTCCAATCACATACCAGAACAGAATTAGCTTGGCTGCCCAAATTCTAGATGTTCAGCAGAGAAAGAAGCTTCCCTTTCCACGTGCAGCAGTAAGTCAAATCTTCTACACTACAGTGTCTCATTCCCAGCCCAGTTGGGTCTTGTTTCCACTTTTCCAGAAACTTTGGGGCTCTCATCTTTTTGCTGTGGTGGACTTGGGAAGAGCAGTGGTGGACGAAAGAGTAGAAACTTCTCTTCACTTCAGCTTCTCCCCAAACACATGGTTGTAGAGAAACACATTTTTTCAGTGTTCCTAGAATCTCAAAAGTGCATGCATGTTGACTTACTTATTTTCCTTATTACAGACACTTGGGTTTCAACTTACTTTGCCTCGATAAATCAGTTCCTACTCATGCATTGGTCTTACTGTTTTCCAAAATTACCTTTTTCTTAGGGTGTTTTCTCCTGCGTTTTTCATCTTTGGGGCTTATACCTTTTATTGATTCACTGTGTTGTGGGAGGGCGAATAGGTCAGTGTTCTTGTTTCCTCTAAGTTACTCCCAAAGTGATTATTGTAGAATGCAAATCAGATCATTGCCTTTCCATGGAAAATCCTCTTTGGTTCCTTTTTGCATTGAAGTTAGAGCTCAAGCTTCTAAAAACAGTTTTGAAAATCTTTTCTGAGTTGATACCAACAATAGTCATAATAACAGTAATTGCAGTAACATGATAATAATTACTATTTATATTATGATAGTGACATTTATACATTACTATGCACTAGAAACTGTGTTATTTCATTTAGTCTTCAAAACAAACCATGAAGAAAGAATTTTGTTTTTTATCTCTTCTATCAGTTAAAGAAAAATGGTTTCTAGAAGTTACCCCATTTACCCATGGTAACACAAATGATTAACTCATTATTAGAATTAAATTTATTTTTTATAAGACTCAATAGTTATTTGTTATTAGCCTCAAGAGTTTTATAAGTTCCAAGACTCATAAAAGTATTCTAATGCTTTTCTACACTATTCTAAAGCTGCTAGCATGGTGTGATATGGCATGGTATAATAGTATCATATAGGATAGTATATAAAAAAGATAAGATGGGCAAGGAAAGGAGGAAATCGGGTCAAATACGTATGCAGTACAGTATACTTTAGTATAGGGCTTTCCTATCTGACTTAATCTCCTGTCATTTTTTTACTCTTTGAATTTAAACTCTATTCAACCTGAACTCCTTTCAGTTTCTCTATTTTCTCCCAATTTTCCTTACTTATTCTTTTCTCAAGGTAAGAAAAATTATACAATCTCAGATGCATGAAACTCCCCAGCACCAATACCCTTCCAGGACCTCTTCATAAGCTTAATGTCCCAATTAGGGAAATGTTTTATCTTTGTCTAGCACTTAATCACAGTGTATTGCAATCACCTATTATATGCCCATATTTTCCTTAGATTTTATGTAAGTTTTGTGAATTTATTTTCATGTATTTCCTCTTCATTACTATAGTATCTTACTTTGCTCAGCCTATTAAGTGTTCTATATTTCTTAGTCAGATTAAAATAACTACATTAGTTTCCCATTGCTGCTACAACAAATTACCACAAACATAGTGGCTGAAAAGAGCTCAGGTTTATTATCTTACAGTTCTAGAAGTTAGAAGTTAAAAACTGGTCTCACTCAGCTCAAGGCACATCTCAGCTGGAATGCGTTTCCTGAGACTCCAGGTGAGAATCTGTTTTCTTGCTTTTTCCCGCTTCTTTCGTTTCTTGGTCTGCCCTTTCACAATCTTCAAAGCCTAGTCACGTTTTTCTTACATCAAACCACTCTGACAGATTCTTCCACTTCCCTTTTTCTCATTTAAGCATCCCCATGATTATTTGGGGGCCAGCTGAATAACCCAGAATGATCTCCCTATCTTTTATTTTTGGATCAGCTGGTTAGGAACCTTAATCCCATCAGATACTCTAATTCCGCTACTCCAATTAGGAAATGAACACAGGTAAGAGGTGCTATTTGAGAATTTTCTGCTTGCCATGATAAACCACACCAATTGGATTACTTACTCTGGTGAAGAAATATGTTTTATAGATATTTTCCAAAAACTCTTCAGGATAGCGATTTCTATTTCAGCTTGGAAATGGCTGAGGTTCACAGTACTAACTTGCAGAAGATATCGTAGTAAGTGGGATAGCCTTGAATCAAGGGCAAGTGGAGAGCCCCCAGTGGCATGCCTTTAATGAATATTGTTTTTCTGAGCAACATTCTCTTGACCATTAGGCAAAATATACTTCTATTTCTTAGTCATATAATTCTACAGGTGTGTTACATGTTCATATATGATTTTTTCCCCAATTGCCCACAAATGACTTTTCTGAGCCAGCTACCCTTCATGGAGCTACTCAAGCCTCTGATTACATTTCCTGGGTTTGTTTTGTTTTCTTTTTACTTTAAATAAATATTGGCTAAATTGCTATCATTCTCTATCAAAAGCATCAGGCTTAACTCAGTCATTCAACGCCCCTGCACTGTCTTACAACCATTATTTGGTATTCTTTCTAGCTTCCAAGAGGGTTTCATATGTACATTATCTTTTTTAATAATCAGAGTAAGACCTGCATATTTGATATTTTTTCCACGTTAGAGAAAAATAAGCCAGAATCTGAAGAATTATTCCCTCTCTTATTGCATTTGTTAGATAGATGGATAGAGATAGATAGATAATAGATAAGTAGAGATAATGTTTCTCAATAGATTAACGACATGAGCACAGGGTGGATACCGTCACATTCTTGGCTATGTGCCCAGCACTGAGCCTCCATCATTGAGATTAGATGCCATGTTAGTTTCCAGAGGCTACCATCAAATGTTTTATAACCTGGGTGGATTAAAACAACAGAAATGTATTCTGTCACAGTTCTGGAGGCTTGAAGTCTGACATTAAAATGTTGGCAGGGCCATGCTCCCTCCGAAACCTGTAGCAGAAAGTCCTTCCTTGCCTATTTCTATCTCCTGGTGGTTTGTTGGCACTCTGGGTATCCCTTGGTTTGTAGCTGTAGCTGTCTAATCTCTGTTGTCACATGGCATTCTCTGCTTGCATGCCTGTGTCAATGTTTTCTTCTCCTTTTCTCTTATATAAGGTGAGCAGGCATAGTGGATTAAGGACCCACTTTAGTCATGTATGACCTAATCTTAACTAATGATATCTGCAACAACCTATTTCCAAATCAGGTCACATTCTGAGGTTCTAGGGGTTACGATTTCAACATATTTCTTGGGATTAACAATTCAACACAAAACAGATACTTAAATAATTAATAGTTGGACAAATGATGTAGTGGGATACAAGGGCCTGCTTAAAATATTTAGTGTAAGAATAGATGCAGACACAAAAAGTTTTCCATTTTTGAACCGCTGGAAAGCAGATGGAGCCTGTGTTTTCTGCCAGTAAGAGTGAACCTTTAAAAATGAAAGACAGTACAATGCAAAGACTCTGGATAGTGTCAAATTAAAAAGTAAAGAGTTGGGGTTTGCTGCTCTCTAGACCTCATCTGTTCTTTAGATGATATTTTAGTGGTAACATCCTCAGCCTCAGAGTCTGTGAAAGCAATCTGTGAGCCCGATGGCAGGGCCAAACTTAGACTTCTTTTGCTGCTTGAAGTCCACCCAGTTGCTGATTTTACCATACCTTCCTTGCTCACTGATAAGTGAGGACCAATTATATCATGTATAGAGGCTGACTTACCATTGAAGTTAATGAAGATTAAGCTTCAGGGCCTTTCAATGGCACGCACCCCTTCCAGGTACTTGCACCTAATTTAGTGTCACTAATGTTATATGCATTTTTAAAAGATTATTGCCCAGACTGTATAAGTTATAGGCCTCACAAAACCTGGATGTACCTTTGAACAAATTCTAGGGATGGCCAATTAATTATCATACATTTTGAATGGCAGACTTTCAATTCTTCAAAAGTCTAAAACAGTTCAACAGAAATGGTAAAATGAAACCAACACATTCTGTGTTGGCATAATCATCATCAGTGTCTTAGTCTGTTCTCACACTGATATAAAGTACTGCCTGAGAGTGGGTAATTTATGAAGGCAAGAGGTTTAATTGACTCACAATTCCACATGACTGGGGAGGCCTCAGGACACTTACAACCACGGCAGAAGGCGAAGGGGAAGCTGGCACCTTCTCCTCAAGGCAGGAGACAAAGCAAGCTCAGGGGAAACTGCCACTTTTAAGCCATTAGATCTCATGAAAACTGTCTCACTATCAGGAGAACAGCATGGGAGAAACTGCCCTGTAATCCTCCCACCAGGTCCCTCCCTCAACACATGGGGATTAAAATTCAAGATGAGATTCGGGTGGAGACAAAGAACCAAACCATCTCAATCAGAGTGCCTTGTTCTCGATGGCGCCTCACCGGCGGAAAACTAGCCTCTTAATTTTTTTAGTTACTGAGAATGATAGACCACCGTCCCAAATGGCTGGAAAGAGGAGGATACAAAATGAGGCTGGCTGGGGATCTGGTTGCCTTGGAATTTTGTAGATGGGTGATGAGTATTGTTACTTTCAGTGAACCTATAATACGAGCCCAAAAGACACAAAGGGTTAAAGAATGCAGGTTAAATGAAGAAACCAAGTGCAACTTCAGGGAAGTCATCCAAGGTAGCACCGATGAGGAGACTGCTACCTAGTTAGCCTGAGAATCACATACGGGATTTACTTTTTAAGTGTATGATGCTTCTCCCTGTTTCCTTTTGGATCTCACCCTGGCAGGAGCTGGTTGTCCTTAGTTTACTTAACGTTTTATTTAGGGAAATTTGAAGAACTAAGCCTTTCAGAAATCAAAATAGTAAATGTTAAATGGTGGAATTTCAAATTCTGTGATGTTTTGAGACAAAACATTTTCAACTGAAGATTATGATGGACGTTTCCTCAACCATAGCGTACTGGTATGATCAGCCCTGCCACACTATTTGGGTTTTAGAGCTTAGTCCATACCATCTGGTAGTCAATTATTAAACTCTCTATATTTTATCTCTAATATCTCATTTATTTCCTTTTCAAATCCTTAACCTATCTTGCCTAAATTTTGACCCTAATCCCTTATTTCTGGTTCAGTATTATTTAAAATACTGTTGGCCTTCATCCATCACCTTCATTAGTTCTTTGCTCCATTCCCAACTTCTTGTTGAGCTCTCTCCACCATATTCTGTAATGTAGCTAACTGTGCCTCAAACCCACCCCAGAAACTCCCCTTGTCCTGTTTTTCCTTTTCTTTTATCCAACCTGCTAACTTACTGGGATGCAAAGAGATTAAGTGATTTGCTGAGCAATACATGCAAAAGTAAGACAAAATAAGAAGTAAATTACCTGTCCTATTTTTTCTTTCCAACTTTAATGCCTTATGTAGAGTTTTTTAAATGATAAATAATTCCCACAAATCTTTAACTTTTTTCCAGAGGATAGCCACTTCATGAGAGATCCAGAATAGAAACTGCTTATTCCAATAGGGAAAAATATTCACAGTGCTGTTTTCTTCAGCTTCCAAGGAATCCACAAATATATTTTTGTCACACAATATGCTTATTAGTCATATATGAATTAAATTGCCTCCCATGCATCAATATTATAATGTACATGAAAGCAGAACTTTCATCCTCACTCCTTTTCAGATAGTATCAACTATTCAAATGTGTCTCTTAATTTTCACTATATTAAATTAATTTTTGGACTTTAATCATGCTCACTTGAATTTGCTTGGTTATTCATATCATACGTCCCTATTAATACTGAATAAGAAAATTTTCAATAACAAATTGCTATTTGTAGTTGAATACTTCCAAAATACATTTATAGTTGAAATAATTTCCCAAACTATGCTTTTCATTTCAAAGTTGCATTTTGATAAAAATTTATTCAATTTTATATTACTAGTTGCCACCATCACTAATAATATGTTTTCTCGTTATAATTAGGTATCATTTTGGTCTCTGTATTAGTAACATTACCTAGTCCAATATACATTATGTTATTTTGATACTACCTTTTAAATATTCAGAAATTGTGAGTGTAACTACAAGGAAAATATGCATTTGTTTCTAAAGTTGCAAGCAGGTTCTGAGTGTTTGCATTCTATAAGCTGCATGGGAGAAAAATTTGTATGCTTTTTCACTGTTTAACCTGGAGTTCAGATTGCTGCCTGGTACATGGTAGATGCCTAATAAATTTTAGAATAATTAAACATGAAAGATGACACTAAACAATTAATAATGAAAATGTTTCCAGAGAGACTAATTTCATCTAAGACTCTCATGCTCCCTCTGAAGACTCAATATTCTTGTACAATACATCAATATTATCAATCTTTGTCGATTTTATAAATCATGAGTGAACAATTGTCATAAGGGAATTCTTATAAATGGTCCAAGAATAGTGAACAATATCCTGCTTGGTATAATCTGTTTCATCAGTATTTAAGAGAACAATGCCAGCTGCCAAACATTTTAATTGGCTTCAGTAAAGAATGACACAAGTAGTGGGAAATAAAGCCTTGATGTATTCCAGCACATACAAATATATACACACACACACACGCATGCACACACACACACATATATTTAAAAACACAATTATTCAAAATCTAAAACACTTGTGGAATTAGTGAGTACCTGTGCCATGGTAAAATTATTTTTTAGAAAACACGTGATATCCCAAGGGCCCACAAAACAGATGAAAAGCCACTTGGCTCTTTTTTTTTTAGACGGAGTTTTGCTCTTGTTACCCAGGCTGGAGTGCAATGGCGCGATCTCGGCTCACTGCAACCTCCGCCTCCTGGGTTCAGGCAATTCTCCTGCCTCAGCCTCCTAGCTGGGATTACAGGCACGCGCCACCATGCCCAGCTAATTTTTTGTATTTTTAGTAGAGACGGGGTTTCACCATGTTGACCAGGATGGTCTCGATCTCTTGACCTGGTGATCCACCTGCCTCGGCCTCCCAAAGTGCTGGGATTACAGGCGTGAGCCACCGCGCCCGGCCCTACTTGGCTCTTAAGAGCTGCAACACCCTCCATACAATGTTAGAATCCATGATTGATTTCATTTCAAATGAAAACCCTTGCTTCCTAAAAAATTGCCTAGAGAAAATTAAACTCTGCTCATTTGAGGGATTTGACTAACTGGTTTTTATATGGTAATAAAACTCAACTTGAGTATCTACATGCAGTAAACCTGAGGTAAATATCTCTTTACTTAGAGAGTAAAGCGTAAGTGAAGGGAGAATGTGAGGATAGGACTGGCTCTTCTGTTTGGGTAGGACATCTTTTATGTCTTCAGATTGCAAAGTGGGCTTAGAAAGAATGAAATTTTGGAGTCAAGCAGGTGTAACCAGGGGCAGCAATGGTAGAAATCACTGTCTTCCATAGAATTAAAACTAACACATTTTGAACACTCATTCCACTACCTCACAATGCACATGAGATACTTTTTTTAATGTTTTTGCTTTCCATGAAACTGAAGAAATATAAAAATATGGAAATCATTCGCTTCAAAGAGGAAAATTTGAGCACTTACGAATCCCTAAGTAGCATCATACTTGAATACAAATTTGCCAGTAATGGTTTCCAATTGAAATATGTCCAATCAATAAGTAGCTCTCCAAAATCATGTTAGTATGTTTCTTGAAAGGACTGACATAGTACATTTGGTGGAACTTGGGGAAAGTTGAGAAAGTAACAAACAGAAGAAAACTTGCCATGCATGTCTAGAGATGAAAGCCATTTTCAGTGCTCAGCAGACTCTAAGCCTAATTTTGAAAGGAGAAACATATACATATATGTCATATTTGTTCATTTAAGGATAATTTTTGTTCAATTATTTCCTTAGGCTACTTTTTTTTTTCAGAGATCTTTTTTAAGACTACTTTTACTAGGATCACCAAAGAGGAATGTTCTAATGCCCCAAATCTGAACTTTTTGCTACATTCATGAGCCATGAAGATTAAAGATACTATTGACCTACTTTTCTGCTGTGAAATAAAAATTCACTCTAAGAAATATATACTGCTTCAACTTAAAGCCTTTATTACCATATACCTGCCTTAGCACCGATAACCATTTCTCCAGATCTATTTTTCTACATTTAACCCATCCAGAATTGGTTCATTTTAATATATACATCTTATACGACAACTCTGTAATACGATTTTGACATTATGTTCGTATCTGCATATTTTTACAAGATATTTATCCAGAACAGAAAGTCTCTTCATTAATTCTCAATATGTAATTATCTGTATATATAATTTTTTTCACTCTGAATCTCAAGTCACATGCCTAGGATAAATTTCCCTAGGTCCCATTAGTAAGAAGTAATTACTTTTTTTTATAAACTCATGCTGTGTTTCACATATAGTTCTATTTAGCACTCAATTCTGTTCACTACAGAATGCATATACTTGTTTCTTTTAACTGCCTTTCCTATTAGGACAAAAATGTTTTTGGAGCAAAACTGGATATTACTTATCTTTTTCATTTCTTCCCATTTCCATGTGGTACTCATATATTTCTGACAATTCTCAAGCTTAGGTTTAAGAGTACTATAACATACTACAGAAGAGTCCATTATCAATCAAAAGACACTGCCATCCAACATGAAATGTTACAAGCTCAATTTGGGAAATGGATCAGGCTATACCATTAGAATAAGAGGGGTAAGCTATTCAGATATGTACAGTGTCAACTGACCTAACGAGTTTCATGATGACATAAAGAATATTTTAAAAATGAAGTTTCAATGACAGGACAAGACATACTTTTGTGAAATGTTAATGATGAATTCCCAGAGCTGTGGGACACATTCTACAGATGTCTGCACATGAGTCAGTCTGCCAAATGAGGACTTAAAAACAGAAGTGCTCCTGTTCTAAGAATGATGAAACATAAAACAGGGTCCCAAGGAAACAGGATGGAAATTGGGGTAGGTCTTTAGTCTTCAAGCCAAACTACACAAGAGCAACAAACGTGGATAGGGAATATTTCAGAAAGGCATCTGTATTGATTGGACCAAGGGAGTGGACAGAGGAAGAGAAAAGCTAAGTTAAGGGTAACATAAGCATCCAGGAGGTTATTCCTCCCAGGTGTAATTTACACAGAAGAGAATCTCCAAGAGTACAAAGTTTCCTGACATCTGCATGAGTAAACTGATTAAAATCTAACCAAGATGGTGGAGCTGAGGTTGCAAAACCATTCCTACCTTTATCAAGAAAAGCTCAGTAAAGTGAGTGATACTACACCTTGTACATCCCTGGGTGTAATGGTGAGAAGTCGGGAAGTCAGAGGCAGGGAACGCCAAAGAGTTACTCAAACGCTATAAATTTGTATTTCATAATCAAAGCAATCATAGAAATAATATTGCTTTAAAAATATGCCACTATGTTAAAGAATGGTATTATCATCATTGTAATAACAAATCGTGAGTATTAGCTGTTACTTTAGTAAATTACAATAGATGAGCCAGCGCAATCAGGCAAGAAAAAGAAATAAAGTGTATTCAATAAGGAAAGGAGGAAGTCAAATTGTCTCTATTTGCAGACAACATGATTGTATATCTAGAAGACCCCATCATCTCAGCCCAAAATCTCCTGAAACTGATAAGCAACTTCAGCAAAGTCTCAGGATACAAAATCAATGTGCAAAAATCACAAGCATTCCTATACACCAATAACAGACTTAAAGACAGCCAAATCAAGAACGAACTGCCATTCACAATTGCTACAAAGAGAATAAAATACCTAGGAATACAACTAACAAGGAACGTAAAGGACCTCTTCAAGGAGAACTACAAACCACTGCTCAACGAAATAAGAGAGGACACAAACAGATGGAGAAACATTCCATGTTCATGGTTAGGAAGAATCAATATCATGAAAATGGCCATACTGCCCAAAGTAATTTACAGATTCAATGCTATCTCCATCAAGCTACCAATGACCTTCTTCACAGAACTGGAAAAAACCACCTTAAACTTCATATGGAACCAAAAGAGAGACTGCATAGCCAAGTCAATTCTAAGCATAAAGAACAAAGCGGGAGGCATCACACTATTGGATGTCAAACTATACTACAAGGCTACAGTAATCAAAACAGCATGATACTGGCACCAAAACAGAGATATAGACCAATGGAACAGAACAGAGGCATCGGAGGCAACACAACATATCTACAACCATCTGATCTTTGACAAACCTGATAAAAACAAGCAATGGGGAAAGGATTCCCTGTTTAATAAGTGGTGTTGGGAAAACTGGCTAGCCATATGCAGAAAGCAGAAACTGGACCCCTTCCTGACACCTTACACTAAAATTAACTCCAGATGGATTAAAGACTTAAACATAAGACCTAAAACCATAAAAACCCTAGAAGAAAACCTAGGCAAAACCATTCAGGACATAGGCGTAGGCAAGGATTTCATGACCAAAACACCAAAAGCATTGACAACAAACGCCAAAATAGACAAATGGGACCTAATCAAACTCCACAGCTTCTGCACAGCAAAAGAAACAGTCATTAGAATGAATTAGCAACCAACAGAATGGGAAAAATTTTTTGCAGCTTACCCATCTGACAAAGGGCTGATATCCAGAATTTACAACGAACTAAAACAGATTTACAAGAATAAAACAAACAAGACCATTCAAAAGTGGGCGAAGGGTATGAACAGATACTTTACAAAAGAAGACATACATGAGGCCAACAAGCATATGAAAAAATGCTCATCATCACTGGTCATTAGAGAAATGCAAATCAAAACTACACTGAGATACCATCTCACGCCAGTTATAATGGCAATCGTTAAAAAATCTAGAGACAACAGATGCTGGAGAGGATGTGGAGAAATAGGAACACTTTTACACTGTTGGTGGGAGTGTAAATTAGTTCAACCATTGTGGAAGACAGTGTGGCGATTCCTCCAGGACCTAGAAATAGAAATTCCATTTGACCTAGCAATCCCATTACTGGGTATATATCCAAAGGATTATAAATTGTTCTACTATAAGGACACATGCACACGAAATGTTCATTGCAGCACAGTTTACAATAGCAAAGACCTGGAACCAACCCAAATGCCCATTGATGATAAACTGGACAGGGAAAATGTGGCACATATACACCATGGAATATTATGTAGCCATCAAAAACGATGAGTTCGCGTCCTTTGTAGGGACATGGATGAACCTGGAAACCATCATTCTCAGCAAACTGACACAAGAACACAAAATCAAACACTGCATGTTCTCATAGACAGGTGTTAAACAATGGGAACACATGGACACAGGGAGGGGAGCACTATACACTGGGGTCTGTTTGGGGGGAGTGGGGGGACAGCGGGGGTGAGGAGTTGGGGAGAGATAGCATGGGGAGAAATGCCACATATAGGTGAAGGGGAGGAAGGCAGCAAATCACACTGCCACATATGCACCTATGCAACAATCTTGCATGTTTTTCACATGTACCCCAAAACCTAAAATGCAATACAAAAAAAAAAATTACAATAGATGGTATTTGCATTGCTAAGGAAAATTCTACAAAAATCCTAATGGCATTTCAACCAAACCTATCCCACATAGTACTGGTTTTCTAAAACATGAGTATCCACCTATGAGAGTAACTCCTCAACATCATCACGTTATCTATCTAAATCAAATTTAATTCTTCATACTAAGTGGTAGCTAACTTTACTAATATTAGATATACATTAGTTTTTATTAATATTATGTATTGTAGAAACTCCACAGGTAACACAGTGTGTGGGGCTTCAATCAGGATGGTGGGAGAGATTGTAAGATTATAATAGTCACAAACCTTCCTGGAAGGCTGGAAGGTTTTTGCAAAAGCCTTAGGAAGGAGGTTATGGCTGAAGACAGCCTAATCCTCTTTCCTTGTGCAAATAACATAGAGTAGATACAAAGGAATGTAAGGGAGTTTATCTAAATAAGTTGTCTACTCATATGTTCCTAAAACTAACCTTCAACCATTCACTGCTGCATGGCTCTCTCAGGGGGAGGGCAACCAGGTTTATTACCCACAAATGGTGTTTGCTTTATGCCTCAGAACCTGGCCTTTAATCATTACCTTCTAATGATGTTGACTCAAAGCCTTTGTCCTTTAATGTGTGCTGAATAAAGGCTGGCAAGGCCAGAGAGTTGGGCTGTGGTTGCTAGCTCTTTATGGCACTCTCCTCAAGTGTCTGTGAATGGCCATGCACCTGTAAGCCTGCTCTTTCACTGAATATTGGCGTTTGAGTGAATTTTTCATCTGTCGCTGGGGTGGGGCCTGTGGGTTGGACCCCAACAATAGTGTACAATGAGATGTATACAAACAAAATTAGGCTATGTTAAGCCCATTGTATGGATAATGTTTATCTGGTATCCCCAATTTAGAATTAAAAATGACTCAGTTATGCACTTGCCAAATATTTATTATGATTCTGCCATATAAAGGAGAATATTTTGGAGGTTTGGGATAATAATATTAATGATGTGTAATATCTATTTTTAAGTTTCACGGGTATTGCAAAAAATGAATTTATAAACAGAAAATACAATTGTAATAACAGAATAAAGTTTAATGTACAGAAGTAAAACATAAATGAAATTATTAATATTTTATCTACCTGGAATCACAGAAGACTTTCTGAAGAAGCTACATCTGAGACAAATGTTTTAAAATAAAGTGTAATTGTATTTGGATAAGATTCAAAACTCGATCAAATTGAGAAGACAGCAGGAAAGAGCTAGTGAAATAGCATGCTGTGTCCCATGAACTAATCAAATCTGGTATTTAAAATATAGTAAGATGGTTTTCAAGATATGGATGGCTGAGGATGTGATAATAGAAGCAAAACGTTAGAGGGCGTGGCATTCTAATAGACTAAGTTTTTATTCTATAGGGCAACTGTCAAAACACTTTATCTGTAAAAGGCAACTACTCAACTCTAGTAGCATGAAAGCTGTCATAGACATTGTGTAAATGAATGTGCATGAGTGTGTTCCAATAAAACTTTACAAAGAAAAACAGACGGTAGGGCAGATTTAATCCACAGTCTATATAACCATTCAACTATAATTGAACAGTTATACTTCAATCTCTCTTATAAAGCCTCAGAAATCACTAAATAGTATTAATCAAGGTATTGAAATAATAATATTAATTATCTGAAAGAATATTCTGGCAGTTATGTATTGGACAAGTAGGGAGATGCTAGAATGAGTTAAATAAATCATTTCCGCAACAATACAACTACCTGTCTCATGATAACTCAAGGCATTACAACAATATGTGAATGGAAAGAGTGGGTTATAACAATATTTAGAAGACATAATCAATGTGACTTAGTGGAGGGTATAGTATGTGCTGAACCATGGAATAGGCAATGGAAAGTGAGATAATGACGAACAAACTTAGGATGAAGGGGAAATGACAAGCTCAAGACTAGATCCCATGGAGCTGCAGTACCAGACGAGATTATTTGTACACATTGGCTTGGATCTCAGCAGATGAATCCTGCTGTTAGCTGACCACTGAGAGTTAGAATCTTAAGGATGACAATACCTGAGACACGGGTATAGAAATTGAAAAACACTATAATGGACATCCATTGGTGCCAGCCAAAATTCACACCTTTTTTAAAAAATAGTAAATACATTTCCTATCAGAAATCTATCCTCCTGCATTCTGAGCCTATGACATTAAGTCAGATGGATTCTATCCCATTCAGAATTATTGATGTAAGGGCCCTGATGGGTCTGACCCAGCAGTTCTCCATTCTGAGGGGGATGTTACAGGTACTTATTTCCCTAGATTGAGGGATGTTAAGCACCACCAAATGCCCAGGCATTATTGCACAAGGAATTGTCCTTTCCAAAATGTCAGTGCCAAATGCCTACCTTAGCATACTCCACTGATTCTTAGGATCCTCCAGACAGTAATTAGAATGACTCTTATCAGTCAAATTCCACTGGGACTTCACAAAGAGGGACCCTTGGGTTTTCCCCTACATTTGCATACAGAAACTTGCAGTTTGGTTCTGCTCTTGCCCTCTTGCTGTGGTATTTTTGTAAAAATGAAGCCTACGTACAGAGCAGGAGAGCAGAGTCAGTCCTGCAGAGAGCCAAAGTGGATCGTGGTAACACATTTTGGTACCACAGTGAAGCTAAGTCACCCCTGGACTACTCAGTTATTTCAACCAGTAATTTCTCTTTTTGCACAACCAGTTGAAAAGGCACTTCAACTGAAAGAATATCTGGAACAAAAAATCCAAGAATTGAGAAATCTGAGGAACATAAAAATTTAACATAGAACCAGAATAAAGGATAAAGAGGGAAAAAGAACTGAAAATGACCAGTGACAGGGAAGAACCAGGATGGAGTGATTTTGCGAAGTCCACATTTTTTGTAATTTTTTTTATAAAAAGGTCAATGGTGTCATCTGATTAAGGATAATGAGATTTCCTGAAAAAGTTTTATATGTGACAATAGAGAAACCATTGCCAAAGTTGGGCCACTAAATCTCATGTGAAGAAACCAGATGGCAACTTTATTACAATTGCTTTTTGGGTCCACGCAGTTATACACCTGCTTTTATCAAGATGTGATGAGAATACTTACTCAGTACATTACAATGAATAAAGATAATGGAAAATTACTGATAATTTATTTCTGCTTAAAACATATAAAGATTCCAAGTCAGTTACTTGAATCATAAATACACATACACATAGCATATGTACATTCTAAACATAAAATACCACTATAACTACTGTTCACAGTTATAGTAATGTGACAGATTAATGACAAATTATATTTATTAGGAAATTTACATAACATTAAGTCAGAGTGAGCTTTTTCTGGCCTGTACAGAGCTTTCCCTTTTGCCATCACCAAACATGGTATCTGTATTAGTCCATTCTCACACTGCTATAAAGAACTACCTGAGACTAATTAATTAATAAAGACCAGAGACTTAATTGACTCACAGTTCTGCAGGCTGTGCAGGAAGCACAGCTGGGGAGATCTCAGGAAACTTACAATGATGGCAGAAGGCAAAGGGGAAGCCAGATCTCATGAGAATTCTATCATCAGAACAACAAGGAGGAAGCCCACCCCCATGATTCAATCACCTCCCACCAGGTGCCTCCTCCATCACTGGGAATTATAATTCAGCATGAGATGTGGATAGGGACACAGAGCCAAACCATAGCTGCATCATTTCCTGCTCTTCCACTGTTGCTCCAGCTAACTGGTGTGGCACGTTAATTAAAGCCACATGGTCACTTTCATCTATAACCTTGGAGTAAAGAAGGAAGAGCTAATGATGTATTCTGGAAGATGCAAACAGAGGCAATCCTATAGGTTAGATGAAGAGAAAATGTTTCCATAGAAAGTGGGAAGAATACTCTCCTTGGATTGGAAGAAAAATAGTGTATGAGACATCAGGGAAAAAAGGAAAGACTTCAAGAAAAGAGGATAGAAAAAGGATATGGCTGCAGGTGATAAGAAATGTGTTTACTTCCCCTAGTGATTGATTGGTGGGTGAACCACAGGTTTCTGAGTGAGAAAGGCAAGCCAACTAATTGCTGAGACAGCCTCTGCCTGGTATTGTGGTCCAGGGATAAGTGAGATATCCCCAGGGGATTGTAGTGTGAGCATTGCAAAAGTTAGCAGGGCAACCTGGAAGCAGAAATGCCATGATTCTCAAATACTAAGCAACTGTAAACTAGGTCACACCCACACAAATTCAGGAACTTGGTAATCACAGGAGAGAAATATGCCAGTTTCTCATACTAACAAGGGAGTTAATGATGCATTATGTTAATTAAATTTATTAATTTAATCCTGGGGTGTCTTATAAGTTATCTTCTCAATACCTGGGGAAACTCAATAACCTGGAGAAAGTCAGGCAAGAATGAAACATTGTTATTGGAATCTGAGATGGTGTTTTACCAGTAGAGACTTAGATATTGCTTCATATAAAATTATCCAACAATTATGCTCTTAAATTAGTTTGCCATCAAGGATATAATAAAGTTATTACTTTTAAAAAATCAACAAAACATGAAAGGTCTGTAATTTTTTTTTTTTTTTTTTTTTTTTTGGGAGACAAAGTCTCCCTCTGTAGCCCAGGCTGCAGTGCAATGGCATGATCTTGGCTCATGGCAACTTCCGCCCCCACGTTCAAGTGATTCTCCTGCCTCAGCCTCCAGAGTAGCTGGGATTACAGGCATGCACCATCACACCTGGCTAAATTTTTATATTTTTAGTAGAGATGGTGTTTCACCATGTTGGCCAGGCTGGTCTCAAACTCCTGACCTGAGCCACCCAAAGTGTTGGGATTACAGGCGTGAGCCTCTGCACCTAGCCTATAATCTTTATTTTTTATATTGCCCTATTTTCACCTTCCTCTTCCACCTTCTCCCCATGGGTAAAATATCTATTAGGTCATTTATTTCTATCTGGCCCATAGGCTATTGTCCTGCCCACTCCCCTCCCCCAGTTATACCTTGAAAATATGCTACTATTTCTTTCAAACCCTTCTTCATAACAAATTTTTATCAAATAAATATATACATTTTTGCAGAATTCTCCATTAGAATGATATACACATATACATACAGAAGTGTCGAATTTTAATTGATAAAGTCTACTATATTGGTACACTAACAAACAAATAAGCATTTATAGAAGTTAATGGAAATTTTTCTCCCTTTTTTATTGTTAGTTAAAGATCCAGAGACTTAGTCCGCTATCATGTTCCTGGAACTGACAAGCCTTTATAACTGAGATAACTCTCCTAAACTTCTAAGGAAGGTTCACGAAATAAAGCTTGTCTGAATTCCATTGTCACTTGTTGACCAGGAACACAAACCAGAATGAACTGAACACAGCATGTCAGCCCTGCCCCATCTCCCTTCTCTTTTTAAATCTTGCACAGTGCAAGCTGTCATTTCATTCTTCTACAACAATGAACTTCCTATAGCCCAAAACTTGACACAGTTAGTTGACTCATTTAATAAATTTCTGTTACCTTGCTGTTTATTACCTCCTGAAGTGAAATCTTTATTAAGACTCTAATCCTGAGTCCTCTCCTTTTTCTGTCTCAGCCCATTTCTTTTATGGACTCACTGTTTTTTGTGAGGTGCTGCTCTTGCAAAGTCATGGGCATGTTATAAAAATATTTGTCTTAATTTGGATTCCCACAGTGGCAGATTTTCAGCCAAGAATTCAAGTGCAAGTGATTTATTTAGGAAATGCTCCCAGGAAGTAGTAGCAAGGGAATAAGAAACAGGATAGGGAAGCAGGAGAAGCCAAATCTGCCTGATGCTGTGGAGAGCTCCGGAATGTAAATTATGCCCCTGAGTTTGCTCTGTGTTAAGACAAATGAGCAGCATGTCTGCACTCCAAATAAGTAATGACTGGCTATGGGCTTCCTCAGAAGCAGAGAACTGACAGAAAGTCCTAGGCATTTGTGACTTCTCCATATAAGTAAGGGAACTCTGGTGGCCAGAAATTATCCCCTGAAGAAGGCTGCAGGTGCAAGTAGCAGTAAAACACACAGGAGCTTGGAAAGATGATGGACACACAAAGTTCATATAAAAAGGATCAACGCTGACCTTGCAGAATGGTGGTATGAGGAGCTCAAGGAAACCTCTCTTCCGGATAAATTGATTTAATTGGTCAAACTTAGCAAAGAGAAACTTCCAGGTCAATTCTTCCTAGAGTGACTAAAGAGCTTACAGCAAACACAGAGGCATTTGTTTAACAAAATCTGCAGAGCTAAACTAGAACAATTGGAGGCCACAGCGTTTGAGTTAGATACTGCACCTACCCCAGGCAGCTCTATGTTGAGGAAGAGTGACTGCAGCAGGCTCAACAGCTGAGGGACAGTTTTCATCTCCCTTGGTTCGGGGTGTGGTGCAGCTATTCTATATGGATTTGGCAACTTAGTTGAACATTGGCACATCCTACCTGGTTCCATCCTGCAGAAGGTCTACACTGAGGTGAACTGGGGCATAATAGGGGTTGAAGGTGAAGCACTCACATGAGAGGCATGAGTAACTATTAACTGTAAGGACTGTGGAACTGGGTGGTGGTTGTTGCCGAATGCCACTGATGCATTATAAAGAGCAGATTCAGGCCAGTTTATGATTACCTTGAAACAAGCTTAAAGGGCTCCATGACTGCATTTAGAGAGACCCTCGTCACCTGCAGCTGGAGAACTGATGTAACAGAAAGTAGGCACAGAACTCACTGATATGAGTGATCAAATTTCAGAGAAGCAGAGAAGGCAACATTTTCAGCCTCAGCAAATGTCTACACCAAAGCTAGAAATAGAAAGATATGGATAGAATCCTAAATGTCTTGATTCCTCTGGCCCTTGTGATCTTTCCTAAGAGGCAATTGGCATTGTTACTAACTCAAAAGATTGTATTTTTCTAATGGTTGAAGCTGATGGTAAAAAATGATGGTTTCTGTATTGCCAGTTGGATGAATAGATACTGGATGAGCAGAGAAAAGATGGCAAGGTGGGTGTAATTACCACATAGAGTGAAACATTTGGAATGGCAGTCTGGATGGTCAGCTCCTTACAGAAATATATAGTGATAGCCAATAGTCTATGATATTGCTAAGGGCAATACAGATGGGCAGCCAGCCAAACCATTGCTTAGTGTATATAGTTAAAGGACTAACAGAAAACTGAGGTCCTAGCTTCTCCAGTGGTAACACATGCAGTATTTGCATGTAGGATTTTGAATATAAATTGTGCAGGCTTCATGGAACCATGAAGCAATGTTACCACAATGGATGAAGCCTAAGAATTTACACTATCTCTACCTGGATGTCTCTATTTTTCTCTACTTCAGAGAGCCAAAATGGAAATCTAGGCAGAGATTGCTGGCCTAGAACTTTTCTTTAAAATATTATCATGAGAGTTTAAAATGAGCAAAGATACAGTGAAAATTAAAAGGTCTTTTTCAGAGAGGTCTCATCTCTTATGTCCAATCCCCTTCAAATGTTTAAGACATTGTAAGAGTTGAGAAAGAATGTTTTTAAGAATGAAGAAAAAAAGATGATTGAGTGTATTTTCATCCTGGTTAACAAACAATAAATTTTACGATGTTAATTCAAAAATGCTTTATGTTGAATGAATGAAACATTCAATCTCTGTTTTCACTCTAAAAGACTTCATTCCTCTATAAAAAGTAGTAAGCGGTCAGCATCTGTGAGGGGCACATTGCAGCCACAATAACTTTAGTATCTATTTTGATAATTGCTCTTGACATTTTCACAAAACGCTTTGCTCAAAATCTTTCTAAGCAATATTTCAGACATAAAAGTTATTCTCACTCTCTGGTATAACAGGCAACCACTTTGATAGTAATGGCGTGACAGACAGAAACATAAAAATTTCAATTATAAATATAAACTTTCATCTCTTTAATCTTGTTTGTTTATTCTTACTAATGGATGTTCATGTAATTTATCAATGTCCTAATCTATTTATAGATATTCCCAATTATGCCTCTTAAAGTGTTAAATGGCTACTACATGAAAATCTTCTGTAATTCATTTTCTGAAAGATTGAGCCCATTTTCCTACTGAAAAAGAAGCGGATTGGCAAATATTTCTAAGTACTTTAGTGATAAATTTTGCCATCAGTCATGTCTATAAAGATAATTTAACATTTATATCCTCTTATACAATTCTTATTCATCTATAAAGAATAATAATATTTTTCTATAAAATAACAGTGCTTTATGAGAACTTACATTAAAGAGACCAGAATTATTTCAGATTAGATTTTATAGCTATCTGAATCTAAATTTAGGCAAAATGCAATTATGAAAAAGTTTTATAGCATCATTTTTTGTGATGATCTTCAAGTTCAGCTTTCTCTTTAATTTCTTGTCCCAATGAATTTACTTTTCTTACAATATGACACATAAATCTCTGCAAAAAAAAAAAAAAAAAATCTAGTAGTATCACAACTCAATGGAAGGAAATAAATAACAGATAATAAGATCAAAATTAACTTTACAAATAAGATTTACCAAAGTAAGGATGTGTAACAGTAGAGAGAACAAAATACCGACTTGTGATTTATATGTGAAAGAAGCGTTTGTACTAAACATAAGTGAAACCTTGGAAAATTGCCTAAGGTCTCTAGGTTTTAATTTTCTTACCTTTTAAATCCAAAATTCCAAAATCTTAACACAATCAAATAAACAAGAACATTTTCTAAGCCAATTTTTTTTTTCTTTGAGATGGAGTCTGGCTCTGTCATCCAGACTGGAGTGCAATGGCGTGAGATCGGCTCACTGCAACCTCTGTCTCCCATGTTCAAGTGATTCTCCTGCCTCAGCCTCCTGAGTAGCTGGGAGGCTGGGAGCGCCTGCCACCATGGTCTGCTAATCTTTCTACTTTTAGTAGAGACAGCGTTTTACCATGTTGGCCAGGCTGATCTCGAACTCCTGACCTGAGGTGATTCACCCACCTTGGCCTCACAAAGTGCTGGGATTACAAGCGTGAGCCACCGTGCCCGGCCTCAAATATTTATTACTCAGATAAAAATGTGTATCATATTTGAGAATTTTGGAAACATCTGGGATATGATTTTCTAATAATCACATTAACACTATTACGACTATTTAAATATTAGTTGATCAAAACTTAAGGAATTTAAGAATTAGTAGAAGTAGGAAAGAGATGGTTAGCAACAATTTAAAATATACTCTCTCAGTTTGGGAAACATAGGGAGATTCTGTCTATACACATAATTTAAAAATTAGCCAGGCATGATGGCATGTGCCTGTAGTCCCAGCTACTAAAGAGGCTGAGGTGAGAGGATTGCTTGGGCCCAGGAGGTCAAGGCTACAGTGGGCTATGATCATGCCACTGCACTCCAGCATGTGTGACAGAGCAAGATGCTGTCTCAAATAATAATAAAATAAACTCTCTCATTTAACAAAAATAATAACTCTAGAAAAGAAAAAGGAAGTTATCACAGTTTAATCTCTTGTAGATACACTAATAACAGACCACTGGGCAGTGAGTCAATGAAATTTGCTTGTGGGAGAGTTCTTACCGATGGAACACCATTCGTAGGATATACCTGGTCTGTCTAGGCTGCTTATAGTAAAGAAACTTGGAAATTATGGATTTATGGCCGATAGCTTCTATTCATGAGATTAAATGAGCCATCCAAAAAATATCAACTAGACTATGTAACTATAAATGGTGCTGATTCATAACATATTATTTGCTGTCTGTGTAAGTAAAGTGACTGCATAGATTATTTGGAGACTTCAGACATGAAAAAACTTACATGTTATATGTAGAGCAAAGATTTAAAATGGGGAGTAGCTGAAGAACTGTGCTAATAGACTGGGGCCTCTTTCAGCTTCATCTGTACCCCCTGTCATTACCTGAATGGTGGAAATTATTACTAGAGCTCAATTCTAAGTAAGATATCTTATTCTTTCAAGCCTGACTTGACAATCTGCTCTTTTGCATTATTCCCAGATGTCAAAGTGAATAGAGTTTTCTATTTAAAATGCCTCATGCATTTTCAAAAATATCTTTGGAGATAACTATGGTTATGTTTATTTGGGAAATATTTTTGCTAATTAATAGTTGGATAATGCTATTTATTTCTAAACTAGTTTAAGGTTAAGATTCAACACAGCAAAAATAGAATTTCAGAAAAGTTTATCATTCATACTAAATATCTGAGCTATAAAATATGTATATGTTGGCCGGGCGCGGTGGCTCAAGCCTGTAATCCCAGCACTTTGGGAGGTCGAGGCGGGTGGATCACGAGGTCAAGAGATCGAGACCATCCTAGTCAACATGGTGAAACCCCGTCTCTACTAATACAAAAAATTAGCTGGGCACGGTGGCGCGTGCCTATAATCCCAGCTACTCAGGAGGCTGAGGCAGGAGAATTGCCTGAACCCAGGAGGCGGCGTTTGCGGTGAGCCGAGATCGCGCCATCGCACTCCAGCCTGGGTAACAAGAGCGAAACTCCGTCTCAAAAAAAAATATATGTGTATGTTTTGAATGTGATTCAGGTGATATAAACCCCACTGTCCACCTCTTGTGAACCATAGTGATTTTTTACTTATGGTATCATCTTACTATTTACCATGATTTGGAAAATGAAATACTCAACCACATAAATACAACCACAAAATGGTATAAGACATGCTTCTTGTTTACAACAATTAAATATTAAATTATTGCCAAAAATATAACCAATTTAGTATTCAGTGATAGTGTGGAGAGAAGGGAGTTCAAGAAAGTGAAATGCTACTGCTAAAATAAATGACAAAAGAAAACAGGTATTAACAAGTTGAGACAGTGTATGTTCAAACACAAAATGTAAAGTGTCAAAAATGCTACCAGGAGCATTTTAGGTTCAGTTTTATATACATAAAATAAAAACTCTAAGACTTCAGATATTCAGGAATAGGAAAAATTACAAATAGCCATGTTGCTCAAATTTGCAAGACATTAGCTAACCACAAAGTTTTATTATTTACCTAGGTTTACATATGTAATTCTTTCATCAAAATTAATTTTCATTTCTTTAGTTTAAAAAATCAGTTTCAGTAACAGTCATTATAATGGTAAAGGTGTTTTTTAAAAAAATAAAGATACAATATTCTTGTAAATCTCATCAAAGCTCTTTCTTACCGAGCATAAGCTTCAGTCAATATGTATGTAGGGCATCCTGTATTCTGTATATGGCTAACCAATGACATCATAATGCCCATCTGAAAAAAAATATGCTTCATTTTACTAGAGTCATTTTTCTGGAAGCTTGAAAAACAACATCTTCCCTGATCTTTGAAGTTATATGTGTTTATAAGTTGTCATTTTGTTCAGATACATGTCTTCTAACAGTTATAGAGGGAAATTTTTCTAAAATACCTTATCTATATGTAAATAAATTATTTACCCTTTCCTTTCTCTGGAAGCAAAATTCTTTGCTAAGTTCCATTATCATTTTACTCTTATTGCCATTACAGCCAAAGGTGTCCTTTGTTAAATATCAAAAAGGACTGAAAAAGATTTACTCTTATCATCTCCTATTGTCCTTTCTGCCACTCAACTTTTAAGTTGCTTCAGCATACTGAAGTAATAACACAACAAAGGGCCAAAGACAAATGAAACAAAAACAGCCGAGAACTGCTACAAAAACACTTGGTCTGATCTCTTCTTACATTTCAGTAATTCTCAAGATTTTAAAGAAGTATCAAGATTTCTTATGTTCCCAAGTTTTCTCAAGAGTCCTTTATACTCTTAAAAATTATTGAGAGCCCTCCCTAAAGAGCTTTTTCTTATGTGCGTTGTAATGATCAATATTCACCATATTAGAAATTAAAAGACACTTTAAATTAATTAAATTAAAATAATAATAAATCAGTATATGTTCATACAAATAACATTTTTATGCATAGCCATATGTTTTAGAAATACTTATTGTGGAGTGTCATTATTTTACATTTTGGTAAATCGTTTAATGTCAGTTAGATCCTCACATATGCATCTGCATTCAGTGTGTTGCACCGTCACCTGTCACATAGTTTCTGAAAAGCTTAACACTTTAATATTATTATTATTGCTATGAAAATAGGTTTTATTTCCAGAATACCTTAAGAAGATCTCCAGCAGCCCCAGTTCTCTGCAAATCTTACCTTGAGAACTGCTTTTATACTAGAACTGAACTTCAGTCTAAAATCATGACCACTGGGCAACTGTTGCCAAAGCCTCATCAGTTTAAGAATAAACAGGTAAGTTTCTGGAAGCTCGTATTATCAGAGACTGGCATATGGGACATTTTCATAAGCCTTCTTCAGGTGCAGAGCCTGGACCGCACAGCCCAGGCATGCCCCCACTCAAGCGCCTTCATCGACAGCATTTTCTTCTGACCCAAGATTCCAACATCATTGAGCTATATCCAGCAACTCAAAGAAACTAGTAATGTTCTTTATGTTGGCCTCGTTCGGTCTAAATCTATGATGATTAAATATTTGTATCTGACTATAATATTTATATAATATATATTTATATATTGATATGTATATTTATACCTGACATATATTTATACATTTGAATATTTATGTCTGAAAACTATTTATTTTGCATTTACTTACCTTTGATTTTTTTTTCCACCAAAACTCTAGAGTTCATATAAATATCAATATGGTTCTCTCTGCCAGATCTTAGAATCCAGTTAAGTTCAGCGCCTTACCAGGGCAGGTCTGTGTACCGAAAAGTAAACCAGAAAACTGCTTTCAGACTCTATGTCTGTGTGACAGCTGCACTTCTAGGAGCCTGCATTCCCATCAACTGCTTTCTGAACTCAAAGTCAGTGCTGCTTACAGTGACAATTATCTAAAGTATATAAAGTATTCAGCCTACCCTTCTTCATCAAGAGAAATGTAAGGGAGCTATTCTTATGCCATGGGCATTGTTCTTCAGTGCCATCGCCAGTCAGATGGCTGCCATCTGAGTTCAGCGTTCCAGTAAGGCTGCCTGGGTTCAGCCTGAACTCGCCACTTATCTAGTGACGAGTTTAAGTGAGTGGTGAGTTTGAGTGATTTAAACTCACCACGCCTGAGTTTCCTAAACTACAAAAGGCAGATAATGCATGCTAACAGAAATACTTAGCACTAAGAGAGCAATCAATGTTACCTGTTAGATGTACCTGGACCCTTCTTATATAACACAGAGCAACACTTTGCTAAATCCCAAGGGTATTTTAGCTTTTTCAAAAAGAAAAAAATGGAGAGGGGAAGAATTAAGCCCACCTTTCTGAATGCACTTTGTTGGTATTTGAAGGACCTTCCATTCTAAAAGGATGGTGAAGTATTTTTTATAATGTTCTAAGATGCTCATTATTTTCTGATAAGGGACAACTCATCAAAGAGAAATGCTTATGGGAATCATATTTTGAATAATAACATCCAGAATTCAATCCCGTTTTTTAACCTCTACTTAAATCCTACCTAGCTTTATAGAACTCAAATAAAAATTTCTTAATGTTGTATTACATAGGGGCATATGTTACGGTGTGATAGGTATATATGTGTTTGTGTATGGGCACATGTGTTTATAAGGGTATGCGTGTGTATTTGCAGGTGATGGGCAGAATTGAGAATATCATTAAGACTCTGTCCTAAAAACCTTTATCTTTGTCATTACTTTTAAGAAAATTTTCCCTAACAAATTCAGATTGTTCATATATGAAATGGGAAGTCCTGGTCATTACATCCTTCCTCAATAATTAGAGACATGCTTTTTAGATTTGGAAAAGAAGACCCTATATACGAAAGTAGGGAATACAACTGACACAGAATTACCCTCTGACAATTTATATGACATTTACTTAGCTCTGGTTTATTAAGAAGCTTTGATAATAATTTTGAATTTTAGTGACCTGGTGGTGTGTGGTTTCAGTTACAAACTATGATTAATCAATGTTTGGTATCAGAATTTATCTGCAATCAGATACAGGTGGATAGAAGGTTTTATTGCATATGGACCCTAACTCCCTCTTGATCTAAGTACAAAGCACTAAAACTCATAGGCCACAGATTTCCTAAGCCAATCATGAAGCTAGAAAGGTATTGCTTTAGAAATTGGATTATAGTTGGAACTGTGGAAAGAGAGACGAGTGATGATGCATCATATACATACACATGCTCATATGCATTTATTCACATATTTAACGAGCACCTATGGCATATCCAGTAATCTAAACAAGAAGGACACAGCCTTGCCATTGCTGAATTTACTTTATTGTTTTTGCCACCAGGTCAAATAATGTATCTTAAAGCAGAAGAGTTTCAAAAGAATTATGACACTTGTGGAAGCCCAGGTCCAGTGTACTTAGGAGTACAGAAGGCCACTGTTTCACAAACTATGTTGCCTCTCTAAACAAGTCTTTAAAAATCCTGAAAGATAAAGCTCAAGCTCAGCGAACATACCTCCGCATCACAGAAGCCAAGAAAGCTTACTTTCAGTCCTGAAAAACAATTCTGCGAAGTGAGCGTTGTTACATTACGGTTAGTAATCCTGTGGACTAACTCTACTCAAAGAATTATCCATTGGTGTGTATGTGAAAAACAGCCAGGTTAACTATGCCTTGAGAAATCATGATAGAGGGAAGCGGTCTTCAGACACAGGTAGGGGCAAATGGTCACAAAACAGAGAAAAAGAGTACCAAAAACACGCATGCTGTTTTGAAGAGATACAGGAAAGTCCAGCATTCAGTGAAGAAGCAGGAAAACTGTCTGTGGCCTGTAGGAATTAGAGGTTATGTGGCAGGATTTAGAATACGAGTATGTGCCCATCGGAACAGTTGCCTAAAGAGCCTCAAGCCTTCCGATTTATATATGTACATACCACATATGGAATTTGTTAAAAGTTGGTTCGCCTCTACATTTGGGTGGTGTGGGTGGGAGGGGAGGAAGCAGTAGGCTACAATCAGTCTTTATACATGTCTGAGTTTCCCTATATAGCTTGCAACCACAGGGTATTAACAACTGAATCAGCGTGTTTTGCACAGAAATCTATTAAAGGCTTCTCTTGCTTTGTTTATTGTTTTAATGTTTTTTTATGACTTAAGGTAATTTTAGATTAACCTGCTTTTGTAAATAATAATAGAGTAATATTTGTTTCCTAATAGTAATATACCTTTGACTCATTTTCACTGTCTAAATAAGCAAATATAAGGAACCTAGCCGTAATTTCACTGTTGAGATAAAAGCAGGCATTTAAAATATGAGCATGGAGAAGTAATAAAAGAAAACGTTAGAGAGAGATTAAAATAATCAGATCGTTTTTTATTGCCAGAATTTTATGTTTTGAAACCATCTGTGGACGGATAAGATTTATCTGCATACCAGTTTTATAAGAATCAGGTGTCCTGAGCCCTAATCTAATGCTTTGGACATCAGACCAACTACCTGCCAGCAATTAGACAATCACCTGTAGTGCCAACATGTATTTTGAAAGGCTTTAAAAATGACAAGTAAAAATTATGTTGACATGTTTAACCTTTAACAAAAAGGTGAAGAGAATCCCAGGTTCTTCCCCAGACACTGTAAAAGTAGAACATAGAAATTTCCCATAGAAAATGTCAGAGATTTTGAGGGTTGAGGGGAGAGAGAGATCTCAACTAGAAAATACTTGGCAACTAAAGAAACTTCAAATATTACTATAAAAGAAATCAGAAATATTTCTAGGTTGCTTACACAGAAGAGTATACTGAAAATCCACTAAAGATTGTATCTCTCATTTCTTCAGATATTTTTAAATTTCTATAAATGGGAAGCAAAAAGGCATAAAGCCTTCATTAAATTCAATATTTTAAATTTAGAATTAATTTTTTAATCCTATACTATCACAATATTAGCAGGCTTTCTACCATTCTCCACAAGTTCCTGCATCAGTGTAGAATATCTCAATTCAGAGGGCAAATTATGGAAATTAAATAATTATATATAAATACATTATTTTCACTTCTATTTGAGACCTAATGCAGAAAGCTCAAATGTTCATATTGTAAGAAGGAGAAGTACAACTGTTTAATGCAACTAAAATAATGCAACTATTTTAAGAGCCCTAAGCTAAACTGGGGTTTCAGTATCACATCCACCAGCAACCCTGCCCTAATTAGAAATGAAGGGGAGGTGGATCTAAGTGTTTACAGTGTGCCTTTCACAGGATCTTTCTATTAGCTGGTGTTGCCTAATGTCTGGTTGTCTCACCCACGACCAGAAGGTGGCTCACAAGGGAAACCTGATGATACCAGCAGATGCCCTTATCGCTCTTGTCTGACCCGAGTGCAGTTTATGCCTGCCTGGCTATCCTCTGGTACTAGGAGCCTGGCCTTGTGTCCTCCCCAGCTAGGGCAGTCCCTTTTACTTCAGATGGAAGAAAAATCAACCCACCACTACTACAGAAAATAAGCTCAAGAATTTATTACTTAGAGATTCTGGGAAAGGAGGGTGTCATGATTTAGGAGAGCAATAATGAGTCATTCATGGCAGAATGAAGAGACAGGCAAAGGGCAGCCAGTGGTGTATATATAAGGCAATAGGGTGTGGGTCACTTTCAGTTCATGGGGAAATGCCTGAATGGTCCCTTTAAAGGAAGCACCGGGCAAGTGGGAGCCCCCACCTGCTAGGTGGGAGGGATGCCCTAAGTTCTTAACTCTGGCCACCAGCTTGAGCCATGACGGTATGGTACAGAACTGGAAATTATGTCATAGGTAACTGAGATCTGCTTCTGGTCTAAAAAAGTTAGAGCTATATTCATATAAAGGGCAAGGCAATATAAAAATCATAGGGATTCACTACAGCAACTAACATAAGGTCTTCCAGTGTAAGACCATATTTTCTATTCTCTGATGTGCTTTAATTTCATAGGCTATGGTAGCAGATAATGGACATCTCTTTAAAGAATAAAGTGGGGCCATTGTAACAAATATGAAAAACATATTTGAAGATGTAATTTTATTAAAGATTTAATAAAGATTGCAGTGAATTGATTAAAAGAAATAAATTACCTATGGAAATATCCCTATAGTATGTTAGTGGACAATTTTCCTTTCTTGTCAATAGAAAATTTCAGACATATCTTTACTTAATATTGCTAAGATCATAGATTAAATCAGTGGTAAAGCCATCTATGAAATTCCAATTTACCAAGAGCCAAATTCAATTATATTTTATAATGCTATGATCTGTTAGTTGCTGCATTTTACTGTCACTATTATCTAAATGTATGTTAAAGTGTGACACAAAAACATTTCCAAAATGTAACTTCTATGGTAAAGTTAATCCTATATTTCACAGAGAATGTAAAGCAAAAGCACACATGAATACACATGCACATTTAATAACTGTTTGCACCTTCTCCCTTTAACAAGCAGAAATCATACTTCATTAAGGTTTCTTGAAAACATGTTTTAAAGAACTGAAGTTTTTGTCATAATGAATTACAACTTGTTAACTTAAAGGAAACAGTAAAGTTGTCAGAATGGGATAAGAAATAATTTTTGATGCTCAACACAAATTCACTGGAGGTAATCGAACATGTGGTAACTTGGCTCTCACCCATTTTCTCCATCCACAGCAAATATCTTCTTGCAATGGGAAGCTGCACATTTATCTCAGGAAAATATTTCATTGCTGTTGGCAATGTAGTCAAAAGTTTTGAAACTCTGCTCATTATGTGAAGAAAGAGCTTAACAAGCAGGCATGAAATACTGTACTGCCTCTAACTTGCTCTTCTTTCTGAATTTACAGAGTTTAATGAATCATTTAACAAAAACAGCCTAACTACCCAGGCATTTAAAAGTCTGATTCATTCATCACCTGAAAGCCTTAACCACAGGGATGATACAGAGATGTCTTACAAATTGGAGTAAGAATTCAACCATTTCTTGCAAGCTGAGTCTCTCACCCTTCAAGTATTGTTAAGGATTACATAATATGTTTTCCCCCTTATCTTCGAATCTTTAAACATTCTTTTCTTCAGTCATAGTTTTATCTAGGAAAAAATGTCTTGTCCTTTAGTGACAAATCTTCCTGAAATCTGGGGTGCTACTTCTCTATTCATTAGCTGGATTGGGAACAGTGGCTTTTGCATAGCAAGAAATAGCAGCTCAGTAAACACATTTGAATGAGAAAATGAGGAAATGAATGCCTGAGTGAGTGAGAAAAGGAAAAGTGTCAAATGAAATGGGTATTGATTTCAGTGAGTTGGGACTTTCTAAATCTCTCTGACCACTTAGAGATCTCGGTGCATTAGTCTGTTCTCACACTGCTATAAGGAAATATCTGAGACTGGATAATTTATAAAAGAAGTTTAATTGACTCAGCATTCAGCATGGCTGTGGAGGTCTCAGGAAACTTACAATCATGGCAGAAGGCAAAGGTAAAGAATGTACCTTCTCCCCAAGGTGACAGGAAAGAGAGAGATTGCAAAAGGGGAAGAGCCCCTTAAAAAAACATCAGATATCATGAGAACTCACTATCATGAGAACAGCATGGGGGAAACCACCCCCCACATAATCCAATTACCTTCCTACACCAAGTCCTCTCCCCCGACATGACACAGGAGATTACAATTTGAGATGAGATTTGGGTGGAGATGCAGCCAAACCATATCACTCAGGTATTAATGCATATGAAAGGGATTGTTACCAGGTTCCTTTTATGGCCAGAGTCACTTCTAAGTTGCCATTAGAAGTTGAGCACTACCGTGTGGAAGAATAGAGAGAAAAAAAATCTTCCCACTGAAGGCACTTACAGGCAATTACAGTGGGACTGACAAACACAGGAAGACCCAGGGCATTGACAAGGGGAAAGGAGAGGTTAGACAGATCATCCATTTCTTCCTACAGATGTTTGTCTTATCAAATGAAAAGCAAAGCAAAACAGAATCGTCTTCATTTCCCTAACGTAGGCATCAGAAACGGGTTGAGTTGTAACCTTATTTCTTTCTATGGCTGTCCAGGTAACCCAGCAAAGAAAAATTCATCTCTCTGTGTTTCAGTTCCTTTGTCTCCAAAATTAGGGTATTAATTTTGACATCTGAAGTTTGTTTGAGAACAAAATGAAATTTTATTTCTGAAATGGACTTGAAAACAGTTAAGTGCCATACAAATCTAAGTTATTAAACTTTTAAAGATAGATGAGTTGAAGCTGACTGCTGAAGGAGGCAGAAATGGGTACTGAATATTTATGTTAAACCTAGAAATTTCTACAGCCAGACGTGCAAGTCAGAATTATTACAAAGTATGCTCACAAGTCGAGTTCCAAAATTGTTAAAAATGACATCTCTGCCTGACAGCTACAATGGAACTTCTCCAGTGAGTCTTCACCTCAAAGTAACTAAAAAATATATTTTTAAAGATAAAAACACAAGCATGTGATTATATCCTTTCTGTGCATCTTCCTGGCTCAAATACCTGGGGTCTGTATCAGTCATGTGTTCCTTTAAATTCCTTGGGTGCTGCATCGAGACAGGTAATAGCAATGCCTCAACCTCTAATTTATGCCTCTTATTCTGTTTCTCTCCACTGATAATCTCCATTTTTCTATAGGAAAACAAATTCAACTTTAAAAAAAAAAATAAACAGAAACAAGCAAAAATAAAAACTGGGGAAAAATGATTGAAGTTAAAAAGCAGGAATTTGCAAATTAAAAAACCCATTCCATGCTCAATATCCATGAGTAAGGAAATAAATACTCTACTGGAAACACATTGAACTCAGAACAAGATGCACAAATTATGGTATTATTAAATGTTGTATAAAGATGTCCTTTCTCCCTCCTTCCCTCCCTCCCTCCCTCCCTTCCTTCCTTTCCTTCCTTCCTTCATCTTCCCTCTTCCTTTTCATTTTTCTTCCTCACTCCCTTCCATTTTCTCTTTCTTAACTTCCATCTTCCTTCTATTCCTCACTCTTTTGTCCAGTTTTCTCTATTTCCTTATTCCTTTTTCTCTTTTTTGTTTTGACTTTTTTATTTTTCTCTGTATGTTTCATTATTTTTCCTTCCTTTATCTTCCTTTTTTTCTTTCATGTTTCTCTTTTGGCTTATATCTGTGTCCACAGCTTCTCCTTCTATGAATTCATCCAGCTATGGATAGAAAATATTTTAAAAAATAAAAAATTATAATACAACAATAAAAAATACAAATTAAAACATATATTTGATATTACAAGTAATCTAGAGATGCTTTAAAGGCAGAATGTGGATTGTTTATATGTAAATACTATACTGTTTTACAGAAGGGACTGCAACAACTGTGGATTTTGTTCTCTGCAGTGAATTCTAGAACCAGTTCTCCACGGATACTGAGAGATGACTGAATATAATATTATGTAATAGAAACATATCGGTCTTATAACTGGAAAAAAGTATCCATATATATATATATATATATATAGACATATAAAATATTTAGATTTCAAAAAAACTATTAGGAAAGGACAGATTGAAAACGAGCTCATATCTTGAATCCTTCGGCCATCTATTGGCTCTGTGTACCTGGGACTTCCTTCAATAAAATTACTCCCTGATTTGAAGAAAGGTGACTGAAGAAGCTGCAGTAAATTCATCTTCCAACATTACAAACTAACTCTTCTTCACAAAATTACAGAGGACCTCCCTTGCACTCATTGCAGAAATAGAAGAAACCATCTCAGTCTGGCATAAAAAGTGAAAGAAGAAACCAAAGTGGCTTTTTTATTTCCAGCTTTAATGACATATAATTAACAAATAAAAATTATAGATATTTAATGTGTACAAAATGTTTTCATGTGCATATATGTTGTTAAATGATTACTACAATCAAGCTAATTAACGTACTACCTCACCTAATTTTGTGGTGGTGAAAATACTTATCTTTTAGTAAATTAGGAAATTCAGTAAATCTCTGTCAGTAACTTTCAAGTGTACACCACACAGTTATTAAATATCGCCACCACCTTGTTACGTCTCCAGAACCACAGTGTTTCTTGATGTTTCTGCTACTGCCAGTAAGTCCATAGGAGATTATCAACAACAGTTTTTGTAACAACCAATCAGAAAAGTTCTCTGTTTAAAATAACATCACATAGAAATACTCATAAATGTCTTTAGAGGAAAGTAAATAACTGTATTTTTTATTACTGAATAAAATAAAAGGTATGTTAACAAGATGATCTGTTTTATTACTATAGTATCATGTTCTTACATGTACGAAAGAAAAAATCAGCCTAGCAAGATTTTCCAGATTTAAACTAAGACTACATTTACATATAGAAAAATATATATATAGGCCGGACACAGTGGCTCACAACTGTAATCTCAGAACTTTGGGAGGCCAAGGCGGGTGGATCACCTGATGTCAGGAGTTCAAGACCAGCCTGGCCAACATGGTGAAACCCCATCTCTACTAAAAATACAAAAATTTGCCGGGCATGGTGGCAGGCATCTGTAATCCCAGCTACTAGGGAGGCTGAGGCAGGAGATTCACTTGAACTCCAGAGGCAGAGGTTGCAGTAAGCCGAGATTACCCCATTGCACCGCAGCCTGGGCAACAAGAGTCAAACTCCATCTCAAAATATATATATACACACACAGACGTATATATGTACAAATATACATCTGTAATACATATGATGCTTTAAAATATATTGAATATTACATTAAATGGAGAGATAATTTTATAACAAGTACAAATAACTGACATTATATCATAAAACACATATGTCTAGATTAATGTCTAGATATCCAGATGAGAAGCATAAGTATTTTTCTGATTGCATGAAAACATGTTTATTAATGCATATACAAACTTCAGATTCAAATTACTATATTCATACCTTTCTCTACCTGTGCCTTACATCATAGCATACTAAACTAAACTATTTGTGTAAATAAGTAAATGTATATGGCAAAACAAAAATATTGCCCTATTTCACAATTTATCTTGTTTGGTACTTTAAGCAGCACACTGAATTATAATTAAAATTATCAGTAAAGTGACATTTTGAAAAAAAAATGGCAACGAATGAAAGAAGCTGAAGATAATTTAAGCCAAATCACAGTAAGTGTGTAGAGACCAAGGATGCTATGCCACGTGTCATTCAGTAACTGCCATACGTGCAAGTCTTTACAAAATTTTCCTGACCTTTCAACATAGCTTTGCCACCAACATTCTCGATGGTGATGATAATGATATTATCTAATTTTCTAATTTCACTGTAGAAAACATACCTCAAACAATGTCAAAGGGAGGAAAAATGTTATATATGCATACACATAGAGTTAGACATTCACATTTGTATACATTTTATTATTTTAAATGCATCCACATATAAATCCACCATTTATTATATTCCATTTAAAAATATTTTGAATTCCTTAAATGAAAGTTTCCAGGCAAAGAAAAATAATTTTTTAAAAAATACTTTGAATTCCAACAAAGCTTTAAAATATATGATTCTAAAATGGATAGAGGGCCAGGTATGGTGGCTCACACCTGTAATCCCAGCACTTTGGGAGGCCAAGGCAGGATGATTGCTTGAGCCCAGGAGTTCAAGAACAGCCTGGGTAACTTAGCAAGATGCTGTTTTTATAGAAAATTTAATTTGATTTAATTTAAAAATAGAAACTAAAATAAATTAAAAAAAGACAAAATGAATAGACTGTTCTAAACATACACTGGTAGTATTTTACACTATGGCATATCATGACCACATACAATGTATTAAGCTACAGAAGAATATGGTATAGAAGAATGGAGAGCATTTATCCTTCAGGTTTATCTTTTCTGAGCAGACCTAAAGTTTATTTCAGAGAAAATTACCTGAACCGAATAATGTAAATAATAAGATCCTAGACTTTGCTGTTTATCTAATGCATGCCTAGTTGTTTACCTTAATTTCATCATAAATAATGTCACATGAAAGCAGATATCATTCAATGGCCTACTATTCTCACTTGCGTCTTTTGATAATATAATTTAAATTATATTATAATTTAAATGTTATTAGCTCTTATGTGTTAAGCTTTTCTGCAATGTCTGGAAGGTAAAAATCCAAACAGACTGATCATTTTCTATGTCCATTATCTAGTTCCATTTTATTTTCTCCCATGTGGGCTAAAATGAAAATTTTGTAATTAATATTCTTTGTATGGCCTCTTTAATACCATTCTTTTTAGATACACTTGGTTATTTAATAAAGTCATTTGTTCAAGCAGATTCTTTAAGCAAGCACATTGCTCCTTGGGAATAAATTAGGCATTTTCGGAAGTACTTTAACACTTTCACAAAATTAGTCATTAATACCTCACAGAAGTCAGTTAATAAAAAGGAAAGAATATAACTCTTTTCTATACAAACTCTTCTATAAAGTGAGAATAGAGATTTGTGCTTAGAATATACATTAACTAATAGACTCTGGAGTTATATTAGTCAATGATAATAGCAATGAGGATACTATAAAATTACCTGAAGAGCAATTTAAGGGCTCACAATCTCTCATGGAGTGCCTTCCTGCAGGCAGGCACCAGGACAGCTCTTCCACATTCATTACCTAATTTCATCATCTCAACTTTCCAAGATACATATGCATCTCTACGTGTCCATTGAAAATAATAGAAATGTTGAGATTAAATAAATAACATTTTCAAAGTCAAAACCCAGAAACCTTGGATGGTAGGACCAAAATTAACTTCGGAAGCCATTCCCTTTCCATTCTAATATGTTACCTTACCTCAAGTGGGAGGAATTAAACAAACCAAAATATAAATGTTGTTGTTGTTACTATTCTACTTAACCTGACAAAGAAAATAATATATAAAGGTTTAATCATGCGTATATGCATTATTCCTTTCCGTTAAAATTTGGATACTGCAGAAAGAACAACAAATGTATGTGAGTAAAATATATTTAATTTCCTTAAAGGGTTTTTGGATTCTTATCATTCTTTCACCATTACAGTACTTTCATCATTTTTTTCTCATTTAATCTGTCCCTATGCAAAATTACTAGCACAGAAAGTTACAAAACTAGTCAGATGGACCACAGTAATTAATTAAAAAAAAAAAATTTGAATGGGTAATGTAAGGCTGACTGCCTCGCTAAAGAGCCAAATGGACACACTTATCTCTCTGTGCTGGCTCCCCACACCTGCTCCTATCTGGTTTCTCCATGCAGGCTCCACACGCCCACTCCTGCATTCCTCACTCAACCCTTTCAAAATTTAAAAAGCCCGCGGAAGATTTGTCCAATGGCAGTTTAACATTAACCTCCCCAGCCAGTCAGCCTACCAATGAAACTGTCTGCTCTTTGTTTCCCTAACAATCAATCAAATCTCCTTACCAATGAAATTGTCTGCTCTTTGTTTCCCAATGACCAATCAACTACCTCCACTTCTTATAAAACCCCACGCCCTGAGAAGCCCATTGCGACTTCTCTGACCCCTTCCTGGACCACAGAACCTCGCCCAGGAGCTGAATAAATTGGATTCTCATTTTTTCTCACTGGCCTCAGTTTCCTCATTTTAACTCGGCAATATACCTTACAGGTAAAACAGAAGGGTGGCAAGAAAAGTCATATACATCTGAAAAGTAGCAAAGTAAACAAGCAGTAGAAACACGGCCACCAATGATTAGATGAAATAAGTGAAACTTTTGGAAATTTTAAGTTGACTAAATGTACTTTCCTCCAAAACAAAGTTACCCTTTTGGAGATATCAGGATACATTAATTAAGCCTTTTCTTTTTATTATGTTTATTTATGTGTATGTTTATTCTAGCACTTTCTCCAAATCTTCCCAGCTCACTTCCTTCTTGCAGGTTCCTAGCAGCTTTATGATCAGGCATCCACGCAGGCACATGCATGGCTCAGTGTCATTAAACAATGCCGCATTTGATTTTCTGAAACGCTCCTCAGAACACGAGACGGACACAGAATACAGATGGAAGGCAGCATTTCTCCATGGAATGGAGAAAATGAAAATAGGCGGTCATGGGTTAACCAAGTTCATATTTTTGTGCTATTCATTTTATGTAGCATGTTTTAAAAAACCAACAAATTATTAAAGTAATATATATTGTATATTATATGAGAAACATTTCTTAACAAAGGAGTGATTTAATGCTTCTCAAATCAAATGGTCTTGATACCCAATGAAGTGTTTGTCAATACTGGTTAATAAACTGCAATTAATATGAAAATTAAGAAGCAAAAAAGTTGTATGTTTACATTTGAAAGATCAAACTGAAAATAAGTAGTCTATTGGGGAAGAAACATTTTAACAATATCAATGGATTAAATATTCAGTTACCCAAGTTAAAGAGCCATTATAATCATGTAGCATTTTAGAATAAAATACAACATTTTGTTTTCTTAAATACATAAATATGTTGAAGGCTAAGTTCTACAGTCTTTACTTTTTCTACTACTATTTTGAACCTTGGTTACAAGAGTGAGGCAAGAAGATAAACAATTTATCAAGATATGAATTATAAACATTTTTCCCTCTAGGAATTTATTTCTCTTATGATTTTACCTTTATTGAGTTATGAATTTATCAATTCCCATTATTGTTTTTAAAAACCATATTTTAAATACTATATTGAAAGCTAGTCTTCTAAGTTCCACTATATTTAAAGAAAATATATTTAGGCTATTAAATTATACTTTAACTTTTTGGTCAATTATTTTGATGAATGTGTTACTCTTGAATTTCACAAAACTATTTTTATTTGCTTTGTGTATATATCCAAATCTTTTTAAGGTTAAAATTACCCTACTCAGGCTGTGGTAGCAAAATTCTGCGATAGACCCCAATATTCTTTTTTGAATAATTCAAATACACAAATGTTGAAATATTCAAATAATCGAATACTTGTGAAATTAAGACACCAGGTATGTTTGTTTTCTGTTCACCCAAAATTATACTGGATGCGCTGGCCTAATCTGAAGGAGAAGATCTAGAGCATCAAAGAGATTCTGCTGCCGGCAATGAAGAAGGCTGCCATATTGTGGGCGGGGCTTATGGAAAGAGCTACACGGCGAGAACCTGAGAGAGTCTCTAGGAACTAAGAGCATCCCAGCCAACTGCTACCAGGAAAACAGGGACTTCAGTCATATAGTATCCAACACATTCTGCCAACAGTTTGAGAGATCTCAGAAATGGATTCTTCCTTAATAGAGCCTCCAGATGAGGATATATCCAGCTGAGACCTGCTTCTGCCTTATGAGAGAGACACTGAGCGGAAGGCCTATCCAAAACAAGCGAGGCTCCTGACCTATGGAAACTGTGAGATAATAAACTCTTACTGTGTTCAGCTGCTACAGTTCTGGTAATTTGTTCTGCAGCAACAGGAAGTGAATGTACTCTTCCTTCCCCGACAATCACATAAAATGGAAGATACTGCAATTAGGAATACTTAGGCCATTATTTAAAATCTGTCTGAAAATGAATTGGAGAATTGATAATATTTTACACACACTAAGTTAGGACAATGAGAAAGTAATGAGTCATTATTCTATTTTCAAAATCCAGTCGAGCTCTATAGCATTTACATTTTTTATTCACACCATAATCTATGCTTGGACATTTTTTCCTTTCCTTTTCTCAACTGTTTTTCTTGGTTTTTACAGAGAGATGGTAATGTTTTTAATTATTCCTGTTTAAAATTTCAGAATTATTGCATTTACAATCATATCAGACTCTTATAAACAAGGTTATATTATTGACATTATTATTACTGCATCTTTTGTCAATTATTTTTTTAGTTTCCACTAATTCTCCAAAATATATTCTTTGATTTTCCCATGGTTATATATTATTTTCAGATGGCTTCCTACTTTAATGGATTTTTATTTGGGAATACTGACATACCCTAGAGTTGCCCATTACATAAATACTGAAGAGCTAATTGTTCTGAGAATGATTTACCTCAATTTTCTAAAATAATTCTACTTTAAACTTATTTATATAAGCATTTGAGAAACATTATAAACAGGAATTAGAAAACTGTACAAAGTAATCCTGTCTAAAAAATCACATTGCAGCACAAAATTTTGGAAGGAATAGCATGTATATATTTGAGATTCTGTTCTACAATCTTTCTGTCTCTCTCTTTCTTACGTTCTTATTTTAAGCACCTAGTCTCAGGTAAAAGATTCCCTCATCTAACTTTAACTTTTATAGGAAAATAATGAGTGCTTTCACTTCTCTATTTACATAAAATGACCCTGGTTTGATTTATGTTTACCTTCCATCATATGTCATGGGATTGAGTTAATTTTAAATATAAATAATAATTCATGGTGAATTTTTATTTTCATATAGTTGTTTTTATTTTTATTTAATTGTTGTATCATCTAGTCTCCTTTTTTGTTTAGGAAAAAGCTAAGTTGTATCAATAATGGAATTCCCTGAATAATCAAATGATGTCATATTTGACATTACTTGAAAAAAACAACTTAAAGCCATGTGATAAAAATTACCTGATTAAATCCTATGACAATCCTATAAGATGGGTGTAAAAACTTGGCCACAGGTAAGGAAGTTACTAATTGAAAGGTTGGAAGTGATCTAGGAAGTTCGCCCTTGGTGTGTTGTGCTCTATGACATGCAGCACTGAAGTTGTGGCTCATAGACCTTTAGGGGTACTCTAAGACTTTGAACCTATTCTCCATATAGAGGGACTTCAGTAAAGTATTATTTACTGTGTCCCCCCCAAATCTCAACTTGAATTGTAATATTCCCCATATCTCAAGGGTGGGGCCAGGTGGAGAGAATTGAATCATGGGAGTGTTTTCCCCCATACTATTCTCATGGTAGTGAATAAATGTCACGAGATCTGATGGTTTTATAAACGGAAGTTCCCCTGCACACGCTGTCTTTCCTGCCATCATATAAAATGTGACTTTGCCTCTCATTCACCTTCCACCATGATTATGAGCCCTCCCCAGCCATGTGGAACTGTGAGTTCATTAAACCTCTTTTCCTTTATGAATTGCCCAGTCTAGGGTAATTATGTCTTGGTGTATAGGAGCATGCATTTGCAGGTACCATGATCCTCTGATATCTGTTAAGTGGAAGTGATGCTAGAATATGTCTATGAATTGTATTGCTATCACCCAATCCTGTGCACATTACATAAATCCTTGAAACATCAGTTTTCTCCTTTGTAAAATGTTGATTAATAATACCTACCTTTTTGTATGCTTATTAAATATTAATTACTGTTTATATTTAAGTCCTAGAAGTATATTATGCATCCATCATTAGTATTATACTAGGTAATTATTTGCTAATGACATTAGATTTTAGGAATTAATCTATTATTATTTAATGCTAGACATTCAAATATTCAAAAAAACAAAAACAAGCAGAAAGTAAGGATGTCTTTGGGCTACTGAAAGAATAACAATATGCTACATTATACAAGAAAGGATAAAATTGGTAGTTGTTGAAATTAGGGATGTATCCAAGAGCCAAATCATATGTTATCTTAGAGGCAAAGATTAGGATTTTGAATTAATTCTTCATAAGATGGGAAACAAGGGAATTTTGAATACAGAAATGATTTGATCTAACCCATATTTTAATAGGACTTTTCTGGCTACTTTATGGAAATTAAATTCTGAGGTTGGCCAGTTAGGAAACTTCTGAAATTGTTCAAATGAGAAATGATAGAGTGTTGGATTAAAAGTTAAGTGAATATGCTGAATGCTAGTCAGATCAGACTGCACATTTTTGAAAGTAGAGCTGACAAAATTTGCTCGTGTTGGATTAAGGAATCAAGACAAACAGCAGAAGCAAAGATCATGCTAAGATTACTGTCATATACTACTGAAACACTGGATTATTGATATGGTTTGGCTGTGTCCCCACCCAAGTCTCATCCTAAATTGTAGTTCCCATAATCCCCATGCATGATGGGAGTGACACAGTTGGAGGTAATTGGATCAAAGGGGTGGTTACCTCCATGCTTCTGTTCTCATAATAGTGAGTGTCATGAGATCTGATAGTTCTAATAAAGGACAGTTCCCCTGTACACGCTTTCTTGCCTGCCACCATGGAAGACATGCCTCTGCTCCTCCTTCACTTTCCTCCATGATTGTGAGGCCTCCCTAGGCATGTGGAACTGTGGGTCCATTAAGCCTCTTTTTCTTTATAAATTTTCCAGTCTCAGGTATTTCTTCACAGCATTATTAAAATGGTCTAATACAATTATCATTAACAGAGGTGAGGAAATCTGAAAAACATATTTTGAAGTGGAAAATCAAGGGTTCATTTTGAGAAATGTGTCTGTGAAAGATGCTTATAGATGGATTCACACACACACACACACACACACACACACACACAGTCATTACTAACCCTTGCAAGATCTTCTCCACTGTACTTCCGATCACTTACTAAATCCAAATTGACCAACAATAGCTGTTAAATGATGCCCCAAAACTTGCTACCCCTGAATACTATAGCCTGATTAACAAATCCAGGTTTTCATACTTTCCAAGAATTCAGAGAACAACTCTCAGAAAAAAATGTCCTTTCCCAGTCTATGCTGTAAGCTCTGAGAGCCACTCACCTTGAGCTGTTGCAATGCTGCAATGGGTTTGTTTGAGTTGAGGTAATAGCTTTCACTATTGCTTTTCCTTCAAAAAGAACTGGATCAGGACCAGATTCTCATTACTTGGACTGGGATACTTTTGTGAAGAAGGAGAACAGCACAAAAGCAACACTACTCTCTCTCCCCACTGGGGCCTGTGTGGCAAGACAACCAGGTGAGCTCTGATTCTGCCTGGAAATCTTCCTTCTTGTGTTGAGTGGCACTCACATTTTACACTGTTACTATTGTCACTGACCAGGGCTTTTATGTGTGAGATAAAGACATATTGTTTGTGATGAAGGGGTGGTAGCATGTGTTTGCTTCTCACCACTAGAATTATTGTAGACAATTTTTATAGACTGCTTATTAATATTTATGTTGATGTGAACAACACCAAACATAGAATATGACATGAATCTCGCCAAGGACAATTTACAACTCCAATAATCACTTTGAAGAATTTTTGACATAAAGAAATTGTTCATTCAGAGGCATAAAAGGGAGAAACCGTCATAAGATTTTCTTTCTTATCTGAAACAGAGATCATATAAAAGTGAGGTCATGTTATTTTAATCAATTGTAATAAATCTCATGTTTGTGTGTACATGTATGTGAGTATTTGTTTGTGTGGTGTGTATGTCTGTGTCAAAATGGGTTTCCTGCCTCTCATCTTTTGTCCCTGAAGAGGAAAGATAATTACATTTTACCAATGAAAATTTAATATTGTCTGAAGTAAGCTCCCACTTGCTTCTCCTGTTACTTTTTGTCTCTTTGCTTCTCCCACTCTTTTCATCTCTCTGGGACAAATTTAGAGACTTATAGATCAGTTTTATTTTGTTGTTTTTTTTTTTTTTTGTCTTTATGCATGTATCCTAAGAATATTTAGCTCAAAGTTTGCAAAAAGAACTAAAATTATTAAACTATATTTGTTTTGCTTAAAAACATATGGGGCATGTAAAAAGGCGACAGTAAGAACAACAACAAAATGTAATCTAGTTACAGACTTTGTTGCTATTTATAAGATGTGTAGTTGGAATAAAAAGAATGGAACTTACAATAAACATGACTTTTGGAAGTCTTTAAAATGTTTAATGAATTCAAAGGTTTATAAATTATATTTGAGAATTGTGTAGGTTCATAGCAGTCCTGAACAAATACATGATTCCTTGAACAAGTTAGTATATAATAAGATATTCTCTAGAATACTGTGTATTTCCTCCCACATTTTATTATATAAAATTAATGTCAATACTAAATGTAATTTATTCAATATCAGGGTCAAACTTCTCATGCTTTAAATTTTCTAAACACTCTACACTGGTTGTGAAACTCAGGACAGTCACAGGTACTTTACAGTTTGCATATGATGAAGTCTGGGAGTCCCCAAGACAGCCCTCACTTTTGATACTAGCAGCAAGTTTGGATCCCCAAGGCCACCCTCAGATTCAGTAATTCACTAGAAGAACTCACAGAACTCAGAAAAGGCATTATACTCAGGGTTATTGTTTTTTGCTGCAAAAGAATACAGACTAAATTCAGCCAAGAGGCCAATAGGGTGGATCCAGGAGTCACCAGATATGCACTTCCAATTGTCCTCACAGTGGAGTCATGTGGATAGCGCCTATTTCTCCCAGATATCTTTGAATATCTTTGAAATTCCAATGAATAACAAAACAATTTGCTTCCTTACCTTAAAAATAGAAGGATAATAAAAATGCTTTGGCATTCTCCGCTCTTCAATTTTTAATAAATGTAACTATAATGGGAACTTGTTGTTTATAAAATTTAACATGCAATGGGCAAAAGAATCCGAGTTGAGAGTTCAGTTTTCATAGTTTCGCTGTATGTATGTAAAATGTATTTGTATAAATCATTTCAATATTTCTTATCACTCAAGTTAAACAAATATGCTCAAGCATCAGAACTGGTAAATGATTCTCCTTATTAACATTTGCTTTACAATGTTAATGCATATCTCAGTCAGGGACTATCAGTGGCAAATACAGTGGCTTCATGATATCAACTAAAGTCCAGGGAGCTTTGTCCCCATGTCTGTTCTTACTCTTTACAACAGGGGTGCCTAACCCACAAGCTATGGACCAGTACTAGTCCACGGCCTGTTAGGGACTGGGTTGCACAGCAGGAGGTGAGTGGCAGGTGAGTGAATGAAGCTGAGCTCTGCTCCCTTTAAGATCAGTGGCAGTGTTAGATTCTCATAGTAGTGCAAACCCTATTGTGAACGGCACATGCAAGGGATCCAGGTTGCACACTCCTTATAAGAATCTAATGCCTGATGACCTGTCAGTGTCTCCCATCACTCCCAGATGGGACCATCTAGTTACAGGAAAACAAGCTCAGGGCTTCCACCGATTCTACCTTGTGATGAATATGTAATAATAATAAAAATCAAGTACACAAAAATATAATAATGCACTTGAATCATCTTGAACCATTCCCCTGCCCCCCACTTTGTCCACGGAAAAACTGTCTTCCACGAAACCAGTGCCTGGTGCCAAAAAGGTGGGGATTGGGGCTTTACGTTATTCCCAAGTAATCATGAACACTGTGTTGCTATTCCCAGAATAATCATCAAACTGTAACTTAGTTCTCCAGGCTATTTTTTAAGAGTGGATTTCATTCTTTCACTTTGATAATGCTGGATAACGCAGATGATTGGCTAGACTATTAAGAAAAGAACTGGCTGCAAGCTTAAAACATTGGCCAATTTTACTCTAAATTGTTGAGGGTGTTTTTGGCATGTGTTTTTCCTGCCAAATGAATGACCCTAGCAAAGCTGTAAAGGTGGAGCACTCGTAGGAATAACAGCCTCCATGAAGACTTTGAACATTTGAAGACGCATTTTATACACGGTCATATTTAAATGGATATAAATATATTCTAACTACTGTCTGTTTTCTGGAGGCAAGCTTTTCCCTGTCGAAAAACAACTACATTACCACTAGCTTAATTTTTTTTTCTAGACTATGTATTCTTAACTGGGGACACATCAACTTACTTACCCAGTTACAGAGGTACCAACTTTATAGGGACTATAATCAAAGAGTTTGCAAAATACAGTTCATCTTCCAGAACTCAACTGTCCTTATTATCTTAAGTCATCAATGAAAATTGAAAGAATAAATATGATTCTTTATACAGCATAAAATCTCTACAGCAATTGTCAATTTTGCAAACTTTAATTTTGCAAAATTGACAATTGCTGTAGAGATTTTATGATGTATATCCAAGTCTATAATCAACAGACGTACTCATCTATTCCAAAGATAAATAAGAGAATCCTGCATGATCTTCTGCCCAGATTACTGGTTTGCTAAAAATGACATCAACTTCAATGCTCTTGGGACACAAAAAAAGACTTTATCAGGCACCATTAATCATAAATACTATAGTAAAACCTCAAAGAATGAAACTTTGGGCTCACATCTCTCAGTTAAAAGTCATTTTCCATCTCCAACGTCTCCATACCAATGGGAGCTATCACACAGAATCTCTCGGGATTCTTCAGAAGCAGGCACATCACAAAGGGGACTACTTTCCAAAGGACACTGATTAAGCAACAGGTGGAAAACTTCTACCCAAGATTCAGTTCTGTCAGAGTAGGCAGCTTCACAGATTTGGACAGGAGAGTTCCTGCTCCACAGGAATGTCAGGCAACCATCAGGTGATGTTCAGGTGGTTGCTAAACTGTCACCCGAAAATAATAATTGGTCACAGCCAGTGCCAGGGAAAGGCAGTCTCCCAGTAAATAGAAAACATCTGAAGCTGGTGATGAGCAGCTTTCTGATAAGATTGCTGGAGTTGGGCAATGGGCTCCAGCATGTGCACTAAGAGGCAAAATGGCAGAGTTTAACTTGTGTATGACCTTTCTCTCAGAATGTTGGTAAGGGAAAACCGCCACAAATGAGCATGCACACAACTTGAGTAAACACACTGCGCATGAGGCCTCTCTCAAGTGCTGGCAGTCCACTGCACATGCAGACAGCCTGCCCCAGGGAAAAATCAAGGGAGAAGATACACAAACCACAGAACCATACAGTGTGTAAAAATCTCAGGTCAAGGGTTGGCCAAGGCACTTGGATCTCTCAAGTTGCCCACTTGGCCTCTTCCAAGTGTACTTGACTTCCTTTCATTCCTGTTCTAAAGCTTTTTAATAAACTTTCACTCCTGCCCTAAAACTTGCCTTGGTCTCTCCCTCTGCCTTATGTCCCTTGGCTGAATTCTTTCCTTCCAGGAGGCAAGGATCGAGTTGCTGCAGACCCATTGAATTTGCTGGTGCTGTTTTGACTCCTGCATCCTTGTGACCACCAAACACTTCTTGTTCTTTCCCTAGCTGTCTTATTCCTGTCTTTTGAGTTTAAATTAACAAGGATTTAAAAACTTCAAGAAATGCCCTCCTTTAATACTAATGCTTTCATTTCTACAAGCGACTCTGCTGTTTTCAGAATACCTCACTAATCAGATACAAAATGAGACACAAAGGAAACAAACCCTGACAACCTGGCTCTTCTGCCACATTCTGGGTCGTCTGGATCAATGAATCCAGATGGAGAGTGGAATTTTGTTTTATGATTAAAACCAGGTAAAATGGTGGGCTGGATGGACAGCCTTTCAAAGACTGTTAATGATTCTAGTTCTTGTGTTCCTAGGCTTCAGAGTTCTACATTGTATCCTACTCACAGTCCTAAATTCCTGTTAACAGCCACCCCCAGACAGAATATTACAGTGACCACAGAAATATGTCACATAAGGAGCTGCTGAATGCAGTCAAGACTCAACAATCTCCAAAGATCATGGAAGGCACAAATGGAAATCTAGACTTTGACAACTGTCTTTAGCATGTTATCTTTTACACCAATGCTGGCCAAAGAGAAGGTCTTAAAACGTTGTTCTGATCCTTACAAGAACTTAGTTTCTACTGTTCCTTTCCACTCCTTTTGCTAAATTCAAATTGAGCAACCAATAGCTGCTTACCTAGGGCCACACCTTGCTCTTCCTGTGTCTTATCCCACGAGCAACACAATTTCAGTTTCCCCACAATTTCCTAGAACTTCACAGTGAATAATTCTTGGAATAAAACTGAACAATGACTGTGAAACTGCCTTTGCAAAAATTATAACTGAGAAAATTAAGACAGTGAAATAGATGTGTCCCAACTGCCTCCATCCTGCTTTTAACTTCCAAGCTGTCTTATTCATTACTGGTGTAGGCTAAACTAACTTTGGAAGGAACTTAGTTTATGATTTAACTTTGAAACCAAGATAATAACAGCCCTTTCCCAAAACAAACACCCTCTCCTGCCTAGAGTCTAGACTGCCTTTGCAGGACTAATGAAACAGCCACAGAATTAGAAATTATGATTTAGGAGTCATGCAGCTGGAGGGTACAAGAATCTAAACCTCTCCAAATTACTCCTGGGGATAACATCGCCATTGTAAAATCTAAGATCAGTGCTTCAGGTATTTTGCAGACTCCACACTTGATGGATCAGCTGGCACTGAGGAAGGAGACCCTTAATCACCTTCAGCTTTCTACATTGCATCTCAAAAGGAGAAGTTAGAAGCTAGCCAGAGGAGGGACCAGCTGGTGCCGCCAGCCAGGTTAAGGATAAGACCCATACCGCTACCCACAATCCCATCTATAGATCACGGATATGGTATGGAGGAATCTCTCCGAAGGCATTGTTTTTACTTAAACAGGATCAAACCCCCACCCCACGCCTACTTCATGGGTCAAGACCCTTTCACATGTAATTTCTATTGCAAGCCTTTAAAAGGGCAGGGACTTTGTAGGTGAGCTCGGCTGTCAGGCAACTATGCTGTCCTGCTCCCAGCTAAATAAATCACCCCTTCCTTCCCAGTTCAATGTGCAAGAGGTTTGTCTTGCAACTTTTCCTGCTTTAGCACCACTCAGGTCTTAATGAACTGGCTCATCTGGACTTGTGGTCTCCACCTAGGAACTGATGCAGCACAAGAGGACAGCTATGAGTCCCTATTATTTCATCTCTGACCTGATAACGTTCAGCCCTGCCAATTTCTGACCCCCTACACACCGTATTATTCTTGAAAACCTCAATCTCTAAGTTTTAGGGGAGACTGATTTGAGTAATAATAAAAGTCTGGTCCCCACGTACAGTCAGCTTTGCATGAATTAAACTCTTTCTCTATTGCCATTCCCCTGTCTAGATAAATCAGCTCTATCTAGGCAGTGGGCAAGGTTAACCTGCTGGGAATTACATCTGGCCTTTCCTAATTCTATCTTACAAAATATTTTATCTACTTGGTCCCCACAATATAGTCATTTTGAACTGTGTTTCATGTTGCAATGTTTTAACACAGGCTTGAGTTAATAGGTTTTGATTAGTTTCTTGCCTTCCACATTTATTATAATTGCCTACTAAATATTCTAATGGAGTTAGTACACAAAGGATAAAATTGTTTTTCACTAACCCTCAACTAGTGAACAGTTCAAGACTTACACAGGACCAGTTATAAATCCTCCAAATTATACATGTGCAACACAGACAAAATATTCCAGGTAGGCACCAAGGCTAAGAGAAGCCACACTGGTTGACAACTGTCACTCATACACTACCCAGATTCTTCCAACCACAACTTAAAACCTCATTTCTCCATGTACAACAGAAACAAAGTTCTAGGCCCCCACCAACTGACTGAATAGAGCCCTCTTCTTGACCAAGAGCATTCCAAAGAAAACTTGAAAAACTAGTCAGGCTATGATAGAAAAGAGGGTGGTTAGACATGCCTCATTATACTTTCCTCCCTTTGGAATTAACACACAACTGACCAGCATTAACATTAAAACAGAAATCTTAACACTGACCAAACAGGCTTTTTAGAGCAATAAAACATCACATTCCAACCTGACTCAGGTATACCGTCACATGATAGATAGAAGTCCCTGAAATAATCAAAGTATTTTACCCTGAAATATATTTCTTTGACATAATTTGAAACGACTCTGCCCAGGTGTCTCTTGTGAGGAAAATCTTTCTTCTGTGGAAAATCCTCTTCCCCTTCCAGGTCTCTTTCTGTTCCAGGAGAGATTTAACTAAAAGTCTTGAACCCTTTGGAGTCTGGTAAGAAACCTTTACCATCCATTCTTCTGAAGCCTGCTACCTGGAGGCTTCATCTACATAACAAGAATCTTGGCCGCTACAAGCCCCCTGCCTCCCCCTCCACCACCACTTATCTTAACACAAACATGTCTTTCTGCTGACTTCAGCTCTTCAGGCAAAGCTTAACCCCTTCAACGACTTATCAATTAGGAAATCTTTGAATCCACCTATAACCTGGATGTCTCCCCAGTCCTCTCCACCCAACTGCCACCTTTCACTTTAAAAAGCCCTGCTTTTCCAGGCTGAATCAATGTACACTTTATATTTATTGATTTATGTCTTTACCTGTAACTTCTGCACTCCTAAATGTAACCCAACCACCTTGGGTACATGTTCTCAAGACCTCCTGGGGCTGTGTCATGGGTTATGGTCCTCACATTTGGCTCAGAATAAATCTCTTCAAATATTTTACAGAGTTGCCTCCTATTTATTGACACCCATTAGCCAGGAGCATTGGATCTGACCTCTTATACATCTAACCTTTTCTGGGGATTGATTGGGATGCAGTCTTACCCAAGGCTATCACATCTCCTTGGGGTCATGATGCATCCAAAACCATGGCAAATTATAAAGACTTCACACTCATGTGCATCTTCCAATCATTAATGACATTTATTTCTGATCTTGGTTACTATTTGTGAAATTTATAAAAATGTCTGAAGGCTTTAATAGGCTTTTGGTAAGGGATTCAGTTCCAAATAGGTATTCTCTAGGAACAGACAGTCTTTTAGAAGATTTGAACACAGCTGCTTGTTTAATGCCACATCTTCAACATCCTCCCCACACAAATCAATAAATATTGAATTAAGAAAAAGTAATGAATGAATAAATAATTACAAACTATGATGGCTTTTAAGGAATTCATTATTTAGTAATAAATGAAAACAGTGCCAGTCTTGTCAAAGAAAATAAGTGCACCTCATGAGTTACTGCCAACACTCCCTGTGATTGTTAGATATCACGAAGCCTTTATAATTAATAAAAATCTATATTAATAATGTGAACAGTACTATTGAACACAGAAAACCTCTCTAATCATGCAGTAGTAGAGTCATAGGAAATTTTTAAAGAGCTAGGGCATCAGGGCTTGTCTCAACTTTTAATGCTTACAGAAAAAAAAATGTAACTGAAACCATGTTTTGAATTTACTAAGATAAATGACCCAATTTCTTTCCCCAAATCAAATTAGGCAAATTTACAACATCTGTCATGACTTTATGTTTTGCATATCATACTGTGAAAATAAAGAGGCATTGTGAGGTGGTGGTATTGAATGGGATGAGCCAGCAATAAAAACAGGGGCTTAGAAAAATAAAGATGCATAAATTTAAAATGATAAACAAAAATAACTCAGAAAAAAGGCAAAATAAAATTTTTATGATGACAACTTGTTCTTAGTGTTTGAATAAGTGAGGAGTAAAATTCAAGTTTATGAATATAAGGCATCTTGATGTGGAACCAGAAAAATTAACATGAATTACAAAGAACAAATACATCAGGAAATGAAGGAATAAATATTACCTTTTAAGGAGAATAAAAGACTAATAAGAGCCGCAAGGGGCAAGATTTATATTTCCTTTGGTTTTAGACAATAGAACTAGGGGCATTAAAAGAAAAAGTAAGGATTTAGTCTTGAGTGCACGACTCACATTAATGTCAATGTGTAGCCTATGTTTTCCAACATAAACTCAGTAAAAGTCACAAGAAGCTTAAGAATGACATTCAGGCAAAAGATTACATCAATGATTACTTACAGTATGGAAGCCAGGTTTATGGCCAAGTCTCTTAATAAAAGTTCATTCTTCCTTTTTAAAGTTTCAACAAGATTCAATGCATTGAATTAACACCAAAGGGAGAAATAAAATCCACATAGTTTAGATTAATTACCATTTGCCCAAATCCCATTTACTGGGTGGAAGTCCACATAATCATATTACATATTACACTGTAATATGAGCACGGAATGCCAAATACTTTGCCATATGGAATGTCAAATTTTAAAATCCTATCAATTGCTAAGAATTAAATCAAAAAAGTTATTAATCAATATTTTCTAATAAAATTGGAAAACTCTCGAAAAACTTAAATGTGACTTATTAACATGTCTCTATCACTTTGGAAGTATAATATTTCTGTATTATTTTTCAATGTAAGGTAGAAATGGGAAAATTTCAAATTAATGTGTTAATTATTTACTGCTTTATTGATATATGATTAACATACAATAAAGTACATATTTCAGGTGCATCTTGATATATCTATACAGACATTAATCCATAAGCACAATTAAGTTAATGAAGATGTAAATCACTTCCAAAAGTTTCTTTCTAAACTCTTTATAATCTTTCTATCCTAACCCCTCCTCATAGCCCCCCCTAACTACATTCCTGGGTTTCCATTGATCTGCTTTCTTTAACCATGGATTAGTTTGCATTTTCTAGAATTTTATTTAAAAATGGAATAAAGTTCAATATGAAGTCATTCAATTCAACCACCTTATAACTAATTCAGAAAGCCAATTCAAACTGAAAAATAAATACAACGTTGCTACTGAAACACCAGGGTCTAGGTCCTGCTGCCTGCTGCACAGAAAGCCAATTACTGAGACGACAAGTATTGCCAAGGAAGACGGCATTAATGGGGTGCTGCAGCTGAGGAGATGGGAACTCAGTCTCAAATCCATCTGCCTGACTAAAACCAGGGGTTTATATGGCAGTGAAGACATATAACAATGTACAAGGAAATAGGAACTAGGGAGTGGCATGAAAGCAATCATGATGAAGGAGGGGTCCACATTGCATTGTCTGGTTATAGTAATCTGCTGAGTTTCAGTTATTTGAGACATTTTTGAGAGGCCTGAAGGTACTTTCCTGAGGAATGAACTCAGATAAAACAAATGTAGGCTTTAAGCTTTCAGATCAGATAGATTGATTTCTAAGTTTATCCAAAGAGAAGTCAATGGGATTCTTGGGCCAGTTTCAACTTAAGGGCTCATAAACAAAGTCTGAAGTGGAACCTCAGGTTACTAAGAGATGATTGTTTGGCTCAAGTTGTATCACAGCAGGCTATTTTCTTTCTATATTTCTACTTGGCTTTCTACAGACTTCACTCCATTCTCAGGCTGGAATCTTCGATCATTCCACAAAAATTTATTAATAGTTGTTGTAGTTTCCTGGAGCTCAGGTCGGAAGAAATACAATTCCAACCATGTGAGAAAAAAAAATGGTTACAGGCAGATTTCCATAATAAATAAGGAGCATGACTGCTGGAAGGTAAAGTCATTCCTTTATCAAATAATATCTCATACATATTTCATGATCACAAGTCAACAGGTAAAAGTTTAAGTTAGCTAATTTTAGCAAAGAGTGACACAAATATATTATTCATAATCATGAAAGTAATAACCAGGAGAAGTAAAAAACCTGAAATGACCATAATAATTGTGGTCCCTAGTGAATAAAGTAAGGTGTACACAGGACAGAGGCAGGAAGATGGCTGCCTTCTAACAGGAACCCTTCATGATTTTTACTTTTATAAATTGCAGTTATTACCCTCATTAAATCTATAGTAGCAATACAGCACCATGGTCCCACTGTAAATACACTGAATATCAACATTATGTGTGGTGATAGGAAACATACATTTTTATTTCAGTATCCCATAATCCTGCAAACCCAGGCTAGTACTGATTTAGAGACCAGCATTTTCCAGCCACTGACCCAGAGCACACTGTGAAACTTATGGAGCTAACAAATGTTGAATTGTTAAAGAAAATTGCTCAAAAATGGGGAAAAATAGATTGCATTCATCTATAACTTTAAAACAAAAACTAAGGCAAAAAAGACCAATAACATAATTTTATTGTGAGATGGATAGTTTATTTTCACGTTGAGCAAATCAGATAATAGAGTTGCAATCCCTCTTCACTCTACCCACAAAAAAAACCAAAAAACAAAAACAGGAAAAGTTTATAGGAATTAGGAGAGCTCTGTGAAGAAAGAATTGACTAAAGATTGACATCAAAAAACAGCAGAAGTGATGTGGAGAGTGCAAATATGTACTTGTGAAACTACAAATGCATTCAGACAGGAAACAAAATTGTCCAGATATTTACAAATAGCTTGTGATTCCACAGCATATTGTTTATTTTCATAGGACAAGAACACATAGTCCAAATTACTTTAATTCTTTAAAAACTGAATAGAATTTTATATCCAAATTATAATATATATTTATAATTATAAAGTCAATTCAATGTGAAATTTGTAAATATCAAATAATGCCTTGTCACCTGACAAATGAGGACTGTATCTTTTCATCAGTAAACTGAGTTAAATTTTTATATTTTATGATGGTAAACATTATATGACGTCTAAATTTTGTAATTTAACAAACACTGGTATATTACTATTTATGGAGTTAATCACTGGGAGAGTTAAAAATAAAGAAATGACAAAAGTTATAGCCTCCAGAGAATTAGACAAGGTATAAACAGGGCACCATAGTTCTTGATGTATAGTAGGTACAAGATAAATATTGTCTAAATAAATGAGTGATAAATGTGGTAATTTTTCAAAAACTGTATTAAATATTGATAATACCACCCTACTTTAATACTACTTTGTGGAAATTATAATAATTACAAATTATAATTGTGAAATTATAAATTAGAACCCTGCATTCATAAAACATTGATCTCACAATTGCTAAGAGTTTGAGGCAAAAAAAAATGTGAAATTCTCTTTCATAGACTTAAATTAAATTTCTGTTTTTAAATTGAATTTTGATTCCCACAGTCAGAGGATTAAATGTTGGAGTAAGTTGTCAGAGGAGGTGATAGATTCTCTGTCCGGAATAGTAAACTATTTCTTGGGTTAGTTTCCTTTGCTGAGATGGGAAGATGGTCTCTCTGGCCCTCTCCAATGTCCAATGTTGTATTTGTTTCCAGGCAGAGGGGCCAGGTAACTTTCCTACATCACTCAGCGATTTTCTTAATACTCTGTGGTTTGTCTGACAAGTGGGTGTCTGATGATAAACACTCATTTTAATTAGGAAACTTAGGAAACGATTACACATTACCACAAAAATAAAAGGGATGTTTTCCTTACCATCCTTACTTATTAAAATCTCCCCTTTCCACCAGAAAAAAAAAAAGGCCTCAGAACTTGCAATTGTAAAGTTTTTGTTGACTAATAATTAGTACTGTTGTTTTATATTTACATGCTAGGTAATTTCTTATGCAACATGTTAAGTATTTTCATGATTAAACTTATTTAATGCCAACAAACATAAAAGGTAGGTGCTAACAGTGGCGGAACTGGGATGTGAACCCAGGCGATCTGCCTCCACACCTTATCTATATGCTCCTTTGTTTTAGAACACTGAATGAGACAAGCTTTCACTAAAAGATGGTGTTTAAAACATACCAGTATAAAGTCAGTTTTCTGAAACTTTTTAAGAGTTAAAAAAAAAAATTAGTAGGGATGATTTCACTGATTTTTTAACCTCAAAGTCCTAAGTCTTATGATTCTTTTTTAAAACCCACAGCAGTTATTATATTGCTAAACACAGTAGGATATTTTAGAAGTTTGGTAAATATTTGAATATTGAATATAGTTGAATATTTTAATCACAGAGAAGTATTTTCTGGAAGAAACAAAAACATATTCATTTTAAAACTGTTAATGTAACCATTTTACTATCTGTGAAACTAGTCTAAGTCAATTATTAACTGCAACCTGAACCATGACATTTATATTTTCCAGACATGCTGTTTTGTGTTATAAGTATGTTTTCTGACATATTCTACTATGTTGTGATTCATATTAGAATGAAGTACGTTTTTTTTTCAGGTAATGCATTTCATGTAATCCTCTTTATGTGATCTTAAGGAAGTTACCACTGCTCAATCTTAGTTTGAAAACTAGTAAAATGACAACACTAATTTCAAATAAGTAAAAAAATTTTTTATGATTTCTAAGTAATCTATTTAATTAGAGAACGGTTGTTAAGGATTGGCATTAATATTACATGTAAGCATTTTCATGTTGACCGGCACTAGTAGATACTCTGACAAACATTAATCCTACTCCCTGCCATTCAATACTGACATTTGAAAATTTTAAGAATGGTCTATAACACACCATGGAAATGGTTTATCTATTGTTACAGCTCTAAGAACTGCTAGATATTATTTGAGTTGGTTTATCCAAATCTAACACTAGAGAAATCTTGGCTTTATTTTACTTACTTTTAAAATTATTATTCTTGTTATTGTTATTTTGTAGCAAAGACGTCTCCCTATGTTACCCAGGCTGACCTTCAACTCCTGGGTTCAAGAGCTCTTCCTTCCTCAGCCTTCCAAAGTACTGAGATTACAGGCATGAGCCACTGCATCTGGCCAACACCATGGGTTTAGCAGAATCCAATGGAGGCAAACCTTATAAATGGGCTAATTTCATTCAGAAATGCAGCCTTGTGTTCTACACAGCAGCATCAGTCTCTAGAAAGAAAGATATTAATCCTGGAATTTGTAAGTAAATGTGATTTTTAAAATCAGTCTTTGAATTAACTTATAAAACAAATTGACTCTATGAATAGATTTTTCTCCTTCTTTTGGTTACCTAGAAATGTTATACTAGAGCTTATTCAATATTTAACTAGTAGTCTTTAACCTAAAGTTCCAGGTAGAAAAATGAATTATGAGTCAAAAAGACTTAATTATATTTAATCTCTGCCAACAACTTAATATGCCTGTGTAAAGAAGTTGCTTAATTTCCCTGGGCCTAAATTTCCTCACATATGACAGGAAAGATTTTTATCATTCTGGAAAATAAACTTGTCACCTTAAAAGTCTATTACTCTTTATAGAATAGAACTTTTATTATAGGAAAATGTCAGGACACCTGCTAGCAACCCTATTGTCAACTAAAGGATAATGAAAAATAATTGTATGGAAGGCAGAATTAGGAATGTAGATAGTAATTGCATGGTAGGCAGCGCTAGGGATGGATGGATGGATGGATGGATGGATGGATGGATGGAGAAACAGGTTAGAAATTTATAGAGACAGAGAAAGAGAAGTCAAAGATAGAGAGAGACCATATGTGTTGAGAAGATCACATTTTGCCATGGGTAGTCTTGGTTTCCAATTCTGACTTTCAATGGGGACTCAGACATATTATTTTATCTGCCTGAGTTTCAAGCTTCTATTTTATATAATGGAGAGAGTATCTCCCATGACATTAGTCTGAAAATTGAAGAAAATATATTTAAAGCAACTAGCATGATTCTGGCCCAGCATGTCTGTATTACTTTCAAATAAACCAAGCTGTTTCTATTCTTAAGCATTCTATTTTTTTTTCTTTTGTAGTAAAATAAAAAGAAAAAACTGCACTGTAAGGTAGATATTTAAAAGCTGGTTAATGCTAATTGCAATTTAGTTTTCAGCAGCCAATTAAATGTTACATGAACTAAAGCAGCCAATGTTGGGTACTTGGAACAGGGTTCTCCCCTGGACAGCAGCCACAGCTGGTATTCTGTAGTGAAAATTCCAATTCCGGCTCAATTCAATTACATCAATTATCCAAGAAAGTGGCATAGAGATTATAAAATGTATGTTTTAACGAAGTAGATTAGGCATGTGCACTATTGTGGTAAGAATTAGCAGGATAATTCATACTTAAATGTTGTGCTTTTGATTTTTTAATGAGGAAAACACTTGTCATTAGCTTCATGCAGTAAATTTTTCTCTAGGTTTCTACTTGATAAGAATTTCCATGAGCTCTTCCATGAACTGTAGAATTTAAGCCTCGTTTCATTTATTTTAGTGTTTTTCAGTTTGTGATCTCAGTATCTCCTGCAGCAGAATCACTCAGGATTCTTGTTGGAAATGCCCCAACCAAACACTGAACCAGATTCTTATGGAAGTGTGCCCCAAGCAATTGAAATTAAAAAAAAAAAAAAAAACTTTGAAGATTATTTTCACGCACAATGATTTACGGAAGCATGCAGAATGCTAGTACAATATAGAGGGAAGATCATTATACCAAGAATCAAAGGTCATGGATTACTTTTGTGATTCTGTAAATATCCGCAGGCCCTCTTAGAGTAGCATGAGCATCTAACACCATGCCAACCAGGACTCTTAAGACAGGAATCATTCAACTACTTCAAATGCAACAAACAGAAATTTCCAGGTAATCCAAAATATATGATTGCTAAATTTAAATGCCTTTTAAAACTGTTAAGGCAGCTTATGTGAACTCTAAGCTTATTTTCTGTACTGATATTTAATTTTTCTGGCAGATGAACATAGTTAATTTGCTAATATTCAACTCCTCTCTGTGGCTGGAACAATTTAAACTCCAAAGGGAAAGGAGTCAGTTCAGATTTTGATACAGAAACATTCATCCCCAGATCACACACTCAAAGAGAGTAAGCATGTTTGGAGGTGTACCTCCCACACTCACCTCCAGAGAAAGCAGAGACTTGTAGTCACCATCCATCATCCATCAACACAATATGGTTTTTTTCCCCAAAGAAATAGAGGAATAATGAAGGAAAAGGGAATTAGGCTTTGTTCGAAGCTGAAAGCCCTTACCTTAAAAAAAGTATACATTCACCGACTCTTTCTTTCTTCAAATATATGTCCTTAGTATTAACTGTAAGCCAGGTATTCTCCTAGGTGTTTGAGATACGGTACTGGAGACATGCACACTACTTTCTTGGAGCATAAATTGTACTGATAATCTTTCGGTAGTCTACGCTGAACTGGTAAAGTCGGCTGCCCATAAATGTCCGCACTTTCCTGTTTTCCTACCAACACATATCATTCAGGGTACCAATACACTCAGAAAAATATATGAGATAATATAGGATTTTATGCACACACAGAGAGAGAGAGAGAGAGGAGGACAAGGAAGGAGGAAAGCAAGAGGCTCTGTAGCTGGAGCTACTGCTGGGAGCCAGTGGTCTGATGTAAATAGAAGGCATGATGCCACCCTCGCCAGCTTCTGGACAAGCTCTCAAAGTGGGCACACTCTGCTGGCTGCAGTTTTGCTCTTGTCTTTCTTCCTGCATGCAACACAGCTGAGAGGTGGAACTGGAGCACCACAGAGTGACCGTTTGGTGACCAGAATGAGGCTGAACAGCACAGACTATGCTGGCTGAGCAGAGAGAGGAAAGGAACAAGCATGGGCCTACCACCTCCTGGCTTGCCATCATGTGTAGGAGATTATTACAGGCCTAACTGCCAAATTTTAAATTTACACAATGACCAGCAACTTTATGGACCACATACTGGCAATCACAGTCTACATCTACACAAAAGAAATCTAAGGATTTTACAACAATGACACTTACTTTCCATCTTCAACATAGAGTGCCATTTTTTTCTGGGTCTCTATGTGTTTTATAATAAATGTGTGGAGAAGATGATTTCCAAATATCTAAAGTGGTTTGAGGTTTGAGACATTTTATTAGCCAGATGTTTCACCTCACTCTGATTCACTATTCAGAGTGAAATATATCTTCAACAATGAAAGTCTGCAGACTTACCCCTGAAGCATAAGAAAAAGGCTTTTACTTTTATATTTTATAAAGTACACATTTTGCATTCATTAAGGTCCTCTAAATAAGTAAAAATAATAATCACAGATTGGTAGGCGCTAATGATTCTCAACCAAGCAGATTATTCCTATAGTGTAAGCGCTGATTATTTTATTAGAGAATTTATTTGTGACACTCATAGTAGGTCCATCCCCAAATGTAAGATTCCAAAGGGAATCATCAGAGTTATACTGTGCTGAAATCTGGAAAAAAAGATGGGATATTTGGGCCTAGTGATGTCCAGAAGCAGAAGGTATATAATTTAGCCACATTTATAATAGAGATAACTTTAATAACTAGAACTAAAATTATACTTTTCAGCATTTACAAAATCTAAAGTATCATTATTTCATATTCGCTTTTCTATAAAATCTCCAGCATATTCTAAATAAATATTCAGTAAGTAAATATGCTCTATCCAACACGTACTATAATCGGGGACATACTTCCTGTGCCTACAGCACTTAATGCCTTCAGCGTAAGCTGATCATTGACAAAATTAGAACACTGGAAAGTCTTCATTAGTCATTCTGCCAAGTCTCTATAAATCACTTCATTTTTAATATAAGCATACTTTAAAATATATTAGTCAGGGTAAAATAGTGTACGGTGCTATAACAAATAAACCCTCAAATCTCAGTGGTATAACAAAACAGACATTTAGCTGTTACTCACGCACAAGGTCGGTGCCTCTTCCAGGTGAAAGCTCAGGGATGCAGACACAATGAGTCATAGCTTCTCCATCTCAGCAGGATGCTTCCATGGTCACTGTGGTAGGAGAAGAAAGAAGCTAGAGAAGCCATTTACTGTTCAGTCTGAATGGGCTGCAAGTCCCATCCTTTCACAATCTATCAGCCAGAACAAATCCAATGACCCTGCTTAACTATCAAAGATCTACAAAATGCTGTTATTACCCTCCAAGAAAGATGATTGGTAATTTCCATCCTATCCACCTTCCAAAATTGGTTTTTCTTTTATTTCTCATTGTGGCAATCGAATCAATGGAATGGGGCATTCATTCTGTGAAATAGAAGTTACCTTGAATTCAGCCTAGTGGGCACAGCACTGCACTTTGATGAGCAAACCAGTTCACTTTGATGAGTCTCAGTTTTCCAACTGAAAGTGAGAGGTTTGAGGTTGAAAATTCCTATTGTTCCTTTCAGAGCTGAAATTCTCTGGGTATGGCAAGCAGGAGTTTGGTTTACCATCCTGCATTAAAGGGCAGTGAGGACCCATTTACTGTTGACAAGAGTCTGACAGGCAGCCTCGTACACTTTAAGTACCTGGAAGGTAACCTATTTTGGCATTCGTTATGGCAGAAACTTACTGCAATATATATTGCCTTAGAGAAATTTATTCTGTTCAGGACTTCAGATCTTATTTCTGGAAATCGAATCCCTCCTCTTTGCTTTCGGCTAGAGGAAAAGTAGCACTCATCTTTCGGGAGACTGTGTGGTGTTTTGCTGTCAATAACAGGCTATAGAGCACTGGGTCTAGCAACCCACCAGTATAACAGCATGGCAGCTGGCGTCTGTGATACGTATAATATTGGCCTCTTCTTGGAAAGTGGAAATGGTTTTATAAAGAAAGTGCAGAAAGAAAATATTTAGAAAGAAACTAATATAGCAGCAACTTACCTGTAATATGCCAAAGAAATAAAACATAGTAAACATGCAAAGTAATTTTTTAATGTTGTGAAGATCTGTAAAGTGCCATGTACTATGGTAGCTCATATCATTGTCACAGATCTGCTATTTCACCTTGTTGGCATGGGCCACAGCTCCTCCAACTCCCACTCTGTCTCACTACACATATTTTCAGAATCTTGGACCAAGTGTTTTTCAGCGCTATAGAAAAAGACCCTAGACTCCTTATCAAATGAAAGCATAATGTGCTAATCCAGCTCTAGCTTGTCCTAAAGATACAAGTAAGTTGCATGAGTACATTGTTCATATGCCCATGACCTGTATGCCTGTTACAGTCTGTAAGTAAAGAACTATATAAACAGTTTACAGGTGAAGAAAAATTGAGCCTGTTTGCAGAAAATGCAACACAATGTGCTTACAGTACCTGCAAGTAGAAAGCTGAAGTGCTACAGCCTGACTCCAGGCAATGCTCAATACAGGACACTTCCTGGTGGACAGCACCTGGTGCATACCTGGTCATTCACTCTGCCTTCAAGAAGGCATGGGCAAAGGAACCATCTACAATGGACTCATGCAGTGGCTAATAGTTTGGTAATGGGTGAAAAGGGAATTGAAAATTACTTTCAGAAAATTATTAACAAGAAGGCCTGGGAAAGAAGGATGAGAACAGAACTCTCTGAATTGAAAGGGAATCTCAATATATTTGTGCCCTATGCAAATTCTTACCAAGGAGAAATCTGAACAGAGGAGCACCATAATATTCAAAAGGACCAGATGATTTTTTTTTTTGAAATGTAGTCTTATTCTGTCACTGAGGCTGGAGTGCAGTGGCGTGATCTCAGCTCACTGCAACCTCTGCCTCCTTAATTCAAGTGATTCTCATGCCTCAGCCTCCCAAGTAGCTGGGATTATAGGTGCCTGCCACCATGCCTGGCTAATTTTTATATTTTTAGTAGAGATGGAGTTTCTCCATGTTGGCCAGACTGGTCTCAAACTCCTGACCTCAGGTGATCCACTCCCCTCAGCCTCCCAAACTGCTGGGATTACAGGCATGAGACACTATGCCCGGCCAGATGACATATTTTTTTGACGCCAGTTTTTGTTGTTTCTGTAATAATCCCCATCCTGGCCCAAGAGGATTGTTATAAAAGTGGCCTTTGTGTTATGGGTAGAGAAATAACATTGATTCAGCAACATGGACTTCACTCACCCAGCCAATCTAATTGCAGCCAATACTGAAACCTAACTTACCATTAAGACACCACTGAGTCCCAGTGAAACAACATTTCCCATGGGAAGGGATTTGGGGAGGGGTTCAGCCAGTCTCTGGAAGCAGGTTGATTATACTGGACTATTTCCATCATGAAAGGGGCAAACCTTTGCTTTCACTAACATAGATACTTTCTCTGAATGTGGATTTTCCTTCTCTTCTATCCATACGGTTCTGTTAAAACTGTCATTCATGAAATTACAGAATGCCTTTATCTTGATATTCCACATAGCATTGCTTCTGACCAAGGAACTAATTTTTCAGCAAATGAAATTTTAAAAATGGGGCCCAGAGCATAAAATTTTCATTGGTCTTATGTCTCCGATCAATCACTTTGATGTCACTGGCCTGACATATTAGTGGAATGGAATTCTAAAGACTTGGTTACCATGCTAGCTAGTGGAAACATTTTGTGAGCCTGGAATAATGCTGTCCAGGAGGTGGAGCATGCTCTAACAGCAACAGCTGTATAATGCTTCCCCCATAGCCACAGTCTGTGGATCTTCAAGGGGTTGAAACAAAGAGTGGTCCTTCTCTCTATTACTTCTGGTAATCCACTAGCAACATTTTTGCCTGGGGCTCTGCTTGTCAAACAACATTAGTTTTACTCACTAAAGTTCAGTGTAGGGGGTTGGACCCTAGAACAGCTCACAGACATCCCGCTCCACTGACCTTGTTTCTGTGGACTTCACCCAGGCCTGCAGCACTTTCACCCCCATGGGACCTTTCTCTACTTCTGAGTCCTGAGCCTGTGTGTGTCCAGCACTGTGGGGAAAGCTGCCAGCTTCTCCTGTAGCTCATCCACATCACCTGGGTTGGAGATAGTGAGAAACAAACCTAAGTTCCAGTTTGTTCTTATCAGTTTTAATTCATCTTAATAGGTGTCAGTGTGTGGGTTTTATTAGGCCTCACTGTATGTCCCAGCTGCCAACCTGGGGCTTACCTGTAACCTGTCACCTGTTACCTGTAACAGCCTTACAGTCAGATACAAGGTCAATCACTTTACATAGACTTCTTAACCAGTGCACAATCACATAACATCTAATTCCTAAAATAAACTGCTTATTGTATGTCATTCATAGAGTAATGGTTCTCTGATCAAACCCTAATAGAAGTTATAATTGGTATTTATTTTACCCTGCCAAACACTAACGAGACAGAAATACTACATTATTTTACTTTTCTAAGTCACATTATTGCTCATCATACGGTCTCACAATCTCAGTTGTGTATGAGCACAAAATCCACTACAAGTCTGGGGAAAGAGAACTATGTGGCTCAGAAATTGGTGGAAAAACTAGTCTTTGGCACATCATGATCTCTGTACAAGATGCCCCTCATCCAGCCCAGTGTGGGCCATTTCAGTGCAGTCTGCCTTGGGTTTCTTAGGCATGGTTCTGAAGAACTTAAACTCTACTCTACCATTATAATGGATCATCTTTGATTATTCCAAAAAATAATGGATGTACCAGTGCTCAGAAACTAATTGGAAACAGAGCTTTGTTCTCCTTCACTTCTAGCATTCTCTTCACAACCAAGCAAAGCCCCAGTTTGGGTCACTTATGCCCATAATCTGTTTTAATGTGGAAGGTACATAGCCTCTTTATCCCCTCCAACAAATATATATATATACATATATATCTATACAACCACAATAATCTATACAACCACATATATATATATTCGAAAAACACATACATATATATATATTTTTTTTCAAGACAAAAATCCTCTTAATACTGCCTTTGTAACAAGAAATGTTGTATCAAAGCCAAAGGTGAAAATTTAGCAATGGAGGTCTAGAAAACTGTCTCTCATTATTTAAGATTATTCTATGATTTAGGCAAGTTTAAAACTCAGAATCTTATTCTGCATAAATTGGTAAGTAGTTGGCTGTATAGATAGGTGTTTTCTTACTCTCAGGGATTAGTTCTGTCAGAAGAGGCTCCTTTTTGCTTTCTTCTGTTTGATTTTTTGGGAAGAGGTAAAACTCCATTTTCAGTTTGGTTTTTAAATAGGTATGTATCACTTGCTCCCAATTTTGTTTGAGTTAATGTTAGAAGAAATATTTACCTGTTTTCCTAGAAAAGTTTTGGAATAGGCTGAGCGCGGTGGCTCATGCCTATAATCCCAGCACTTTGGGAGGCCAAGGCAGGTGGATCACGAGGTCAAGAGATTGAGACCATTCTGGCCATGGTGAAACCCCGTCTCTACTAAAAATACAAAAATTAGCCAGGCATGTTGGCACGCACCTGTGGTCCAGCTACTCAGGAGGCTGAGGCGGAAGAATCGCTTGAACCCAGGAGGTGGAGGTTGCAGTGAGCCAAGATTGCACCACTGCACTCCAACCTGGTGACAGAGCAAGACTCCCTCTCAGAAAAAAAAAAAAATTTGGAATAAAAACATATAGACATCCATAATTACAATGTATGTAAAGCACAAACTTTCTGCTTTGGGACAATGAAGAAGAATACAGTAAACACTGTAAAGTGGAATAAATTTCTTCTATAACCAAACATTTCATTAACAACAACAACAAAAAAACCACTGGCTGGGGGTGGTGGCTCATGCCTGTAATCCCAGTACTTTGGGAGGCCAAGGTGGGTGGATCATGAGGTCAGGAGTTTGAGAGAGGCCTGGCCAACATGGTGAACAAAAATTAACAAGGTATGGTGGTGTGTGCCTCAAATCCCAGATACTCGGGAGGTTGAGGCAGGAGAATTGCTTGAACCCAAGAGGTGGATGTTGCAGTGAGCTGAGATCATGCCACTATACTCCAGCCTGGGCAACAGAGCAAGACTCCAAAAAAAAGAAAAAAAAAAACTACTATTGAAAATTTCATAGGGCACCTAGAGGGCAATGAGTGCTGCCAAATTGAAGCTTTGCTTTCTAAGGAGCTGGAGGAAATACATGCGGGATTCTGTTCCTTTAGTTCCTCTTGAACATATGTGTGCATTCTAAATCCTACAGAACATTTTATTCCTGGGTTGGTGCAATTGATACATATGATTAAACAGCGGCTATATATAAAATAGACATCTTAAATTGCTGCAATTAAAAGTATAAAGAACAAAGTACTCTAACATTTCCAGGAAGGTACAATAATATATACAACTACACATGCTGGTAACAACATAGTCAAACAAATAAAGAACTTATAAAGCATATTTTAATATATTGATTAAGACGCTTCTAAACATACGATGTGTTTCAGTCTCTGCTTATAAACGTAACTATACTTTTCAGCTCTTCTTAGCTGCACAATTCTTCAAACTACTGATTTCGAAAACCCAATATTTAACACGTATTTTTAAATCGCCACACCCACTCTTTTATTTAATAAATATGCAACTATTCTTGTTACTCAAACTTTTCATTATCTATTCACTAATCTACTATTAGTAAGACAAATCAAAAGAAATAACCAGACAAATCAAAAGAAACAGCAAACACAAAAATGCCACAATCTGCTTCCTGAATTTCATTGGCTGTGTAAGCATCTCACAACAGAAAATATTTCCTCCTACCTTGCACCTACCAAGAATGGATTATACCTGGCACAGTACCTGAAATGCTAGCCCGAAATAAGATTAGCATGAGAGTATTTATGGCAGCAATCCTTCTTTTTCTGTAATAATTAGATTTCATAGTAATAACAAAGCTCAGTAAATTATACATGTCCAATGAAATATATTATCCATATGTGTAGAGGGTATAGGAAAATCCCCAAATAAGTTAATACAAAAAGAAGTAAAGTGAGTTATTTTGTCCTGCTGTTATCCCAGGCATAACATGAAATCCTCGGGGGTTGGTCACCTAGAGGCAGGCATGGATTACTGCTTCCAAGAACTGAAGCAAAAATATGTGAGAGAGACCCAAGCTGGTTGCCTCCTTTAACCCCTGTCTCCTCTCATACATCAGGTGGGGAAGCAAGTTGGTACGAAGGAGCCCCTTGTGACAGAACTAATTATTTTCAGACTATTCTGATCCAACACATAACAATAACTGACAACAAAGTGTTCAAGGTAAGAAATGCTTATGCTATTATCTCCTAATCAATGCACATAACTGACTTAAGGAATCAACTTATTTTTAGCAAAAGAACTAAAACAAATTTATTTCAGCTGATAGTTGGCTTTAAGACACCGTCATATCTTGCAGATTTTTGAAAGGATAAATTAAAAGAAAAATGCTCCCATTAGAAAATAACAGTTCTCAGATTGTCCACTGCTCTAAATTGTAGGAGTTATTCCAGCTCTCAAGGTTACTTAAAAGCAGGAAGTATGCTGGCATGCTTAAGCTGGTAGTCATTCTGTTCTTTTATATGGCCCAACATTAAAAATTCAAATTAAAATGTAAATCCTATAATGTTAATATTGGTAATAGTCAAGGACAAGCTCTAAACATGAGCTTTGATGATATCTGAGATTGTCCCTTTAGTTTTTACTACCTGGGCTTTGCTTTGAGAATTATCAAACAGCCCTTTTCATTATTCACAGAAGTGGTCAAGTTAAACAATTACTTAAATTCAAAGGCAGGAAAAATAACGCATCCTTTTTTGGGTAAAACGGGTACTTTATTTTGATGTCTTGTTATTGTACCAGAGAAATTTTCAGGTAGAATGGCAAAAGTATATAAGCTGTGATGGATAGTATAAGTTAAAAGTGTGACTGTGTGAAAAGCAAACACAGGGTCAGATGTAGAAGCAGGACTATAGCTATAAATTCTTACTATAATAATCTATACACTGAACATAAATATGCAGCAGTTTTATGTCCAAGTTACTCAGCAGCCAATGCAAGAGTCCATAAGATAGAAGAAAATGAAGAACTTGCAACTAGCTTCAAGGCAGGGTTGAGGAGGGGACAGGACATCGAGGGGTAGGGCAGTGAGTACTCAAGGCTATTAGTGGAGGGATTCCAGCACAGTCATGTGACAAGAGAGGCGGTCAGAGCAAACAGGGTGACCAGTGAGTTCATTCTCCCACTACAAGCAGAACAAGAGGAAACTGTACATCCAAATAAGAAATGAGTTGCATGAAAATTAATTTTTGATAGTGGGACTGATTGCCACAAGAAGAGGGAATCTCCCTCAGTAAGGGCTCTCTAAATAAACTCAGAAAATAAAGTCACTAGTCTCATGGATATCACCTAAGGGTGTAGAGTTTGATCCACTTAGATTTTAGTACCTTTCATTTCTCAGTATTGTATCTCGTTCCTCTCCAGAAACAGACGACATGCAGATCATAATCAGAAAAGAAGTAGGCCCTCTTTATCACATACATGTCTTTCTGCAATGCATTTCTGAATTGTTGGGTTAGTATCTCACATTTAAAAAAAAAATCCTGCAAGGGAGATATTGATGGCCACTCACAGCTAACTTTTTAGTTATCACGATTAGGAAAAGAGGCTGGTTGCAGCCAAACTGAGAGCAATGCCAGCATATAAGCTGAACCTGCTCCAGAGAGAAAGAAACAATCTATTATTAAGTAGACAGGAATTTAAAATCACTGGTTTATATTTCTTTTGTTTCCTTGCCTACCACACTTCTGGAAAATTCAATTTTACTTAGTAAAATTTCATCTACAAGGTGAGACCTGATGCTTTGTCTGGAGAACTCTCCCCTGTAAATAAATTTTTTACGATATTTTTTGAAGGACATAGAATGTGTGATTCACCAGTATCCACTGTCTTCGCATTCTGGAGGTCAGGGATTATGAGAACCACCGTAAGTAGTAATTCAGGAAGGGCTAAAGAAAATGTTCAAAAGAAATGTTAAAAAGCACTCTCCTCAAAAGTATTTAGAGTTTTGAGGAGTCTGGTGTGCTTCCTCTCCTTCTGTCCTACTCTTCTCTTCACTTTCACTAATGACCACCCTCTAGGTACCACACTTCAGTGGTCAGCTTTAGCTGTCCTTCTCTGTTGCTGTTTCCCTCCCTAACAGCAGAAGTTGTTGAATCCCACCGTACTGTAACTACACAGTCATGGTTTCCTCATACCATACCTTAGATGCAGACTTTAGGTCTTCAGCATGTCCCTTTTCAAAGATATCACTGAGGGAAGTACAGATTTGTCTCTCATATTCCTCATCAGTGGGTGCCTTGATTAGCTTAAATATATCATGAGGTGTCCGTCTAGCCCATCCTTGCCTTTATTATTCTAGAGTCCAGCCTATACAAGGCGACCTCACCTGCCTATGAGTACCTGCAGGGAGTGTTATTTGCCTTTTCCTTCTCACCAGGTAATCTCTCAATGTCCCAGTGCCGTTTTACTTTGCACTCATGGTGACTATGTACATTTATAGGTATTGATGGTCAGCAAATAATGATACCAGACTTTGCTTCTCACAGACAATACAATCTTTAAAGTGAATGAGGATTAATAGCAACCTCCCTTCTAACTGAGAGTGAAGAGAGAAATGGATAAAGTCGTGTTACTTTACACTTTCTTCAAACCTTGTTCCCTATAAACTCTTCTTCTAAGATCTGTTTCTATTCCTTCCATGTGGCAAAGCCTACCTGGTCACTTGGACTGTAATTGAAACCAGCTGCTTATTACAATCTCTCTCCAGGAAATGCTAAAATACAAAAATCAGAAGGCTGGTACACAACAAAATGACACAAAATGTCGGGGATAATTTTTCAGAAGCTGCATTTCTCTTAAAAACCATCTTTCTTGGCTGGGCATGGTGGTTCACGCCTGTAATCCCAGCGTTTTAGGAGGCCGAGGCAGGTGGACCACCTCAGGTCAGGAGTTTGAGACCAGCCTGACCAATATGGAGAAACCCCATCTCTACTAAAGATACAAAATTAGCTGGGCGTGGTGGTACTCGCCTGAAATCCCAGCTACTTGGGAGGCTGAGGCAGGAGAATTGCTTGAACCCAGAAGGCAGAGGTTGCAGCGAGCTGAGATTATGGCATTGTACTCCAGCCTGGACAACAAGAAGGAAACTCCATCTCAAAAGAAAACAAAACAAAAACAAAAAACTATTTTTCTCCAAGCAGGAAATGCTGCTTCTTTTCAAGGGCAGAGTGAAGGGGCCACACATTAGTGTGACATTTCTTCTTACAGATCTGCCACTTGTAGAGAATGAGACCTACAGGGCATTAGAATAACAAGCTCTTGAATTCAGTATCAACCCCTGCACTCAGGCTGGTTACAGCCACAGAAGTACAGTCTCCAGAAATGTCCTCCAATCACAACTACTTCTAGCATCCATCTATGTTTTTATCTTTCAGTAAGAGGGAAATGGTCATTCACCTATAATGAGACCATCAGAGAAGGGCATGTGGGGGTTACAGATAAAAGTCAAGTCCAAGAATTAGAAGGTGCAAGCATGAAGACAATGCTTTGTGACTATGCTGAGTGTGAGGTCCCAGTGAAAAACAGGGGGAGCTTTAAATATAGTTCTGAAGTTCTTGAGATAGGTTTGACAAAGAACTAAGTAGGCACAGTAACCACTTAGGGAGAGTTATCATTGTGGACAGCATGCCCAACTGGGGAAGTATAGAGTGGACAGAATCCTCCAGGAAGAAAACCAACATTTCCGGCCAGAGGACAGAGGAAATGTTAAGTTGGTTTTGCTTAAAATAAATTAATAATTAACATTCTGCATAAATATTTAATAGATTTCTAACCATATTGCTTAAATTATCTTGAAAAATAAGTAAAATAAATGTGAAGAGTTACAGTTTTCAAAAGCAGCAACATAGGAAGGAAAATGTCAGGCTACAATGTGATGAAACAGACTGTAATCATTAAGCACCACAGAGAAAGGAAGACTAAGCAGAATGAGGACGAATCATTAATGGCTAGCCTGCAAAATAAGCCTGCACACCACCCCCACGTAGAATTTATGAATAATTTGCAAATTAGAGAAGAAACCAATGAGAATAAGTGTTGTGATATTTCTAGGACAATTCAGAGAAATGTTTCAAATTATTTTATATCAGCTGCTGTCTCACTTGTTTTTAATGCATACCATAAAGAAAAGAGTGGAGAGATTATATTCAGTATCTTTGTTTACGCCTCTTGATGATACTGGTTGGGAATCTTTGATTAAAAACAGTAATCAAGGCACCACTAATGACAGATGTTTTAGATTATTGTGGGCTTAACATAATAGGCCTGTATTTTTTTTTACTGGAAAACTGTATGTATAAACTTTTCAAAGATGCATATAGAAATAATATATGCAGCATTTTAATATACTATAAAGGATCATAAATAATTGAATATAACCACACTTATTTAAAATAATAAGCATGATATATTGTATAAAAAAGTGCTTTATTTTTAAACCATTATAATCTCAGAATATATGAATAGCTTCAGTCAGCAGTGCCATTCCAGAAAATAGAATTATTACTCGAGGAGCTCAAGTTAACTTTCTATATTGCTTCTTTAGGTTCACCCTTCAATAAACAGTCTTGACCTCTGTGCATTCTAGAGTATTCACATTTATTTCAATCCCATGCATAGAAATAAATTAGTAACTATATATCTAGTACCTTGCAATTTGCTTCAAATATATCCTATGAACTATTATCATGTAACACTAAACCAGAAACACTTCTTTGGGTTTCTAGGCCTGGCAAAACTGCATAATTTTAATTTGTTACTTATTTACAACTTATCCATCAAGGATCTGGAAATGATTAAATTGGTCATTAGTGTTTTATTACTGTAATCAATAATTCCTTATCATGTGCTTTAAAAAAAAAAGATAATGCTTTAAGAAAAAAGATGATGATGATAAGAACTTGCCTCAGATATTTTTAAAAAATGTTAACATAAGCCAAATGTTAGCTGTTACCTCTGAATGGTTATATTTCTACTCATTTTGCTTTTCAAAAGCTTTTTATATTGTTTCATGTTTTGTAATAAATATATTGCATTTTATGACTAAAAAATCATTTAATTTAAAAATAATTCATTAAAGATCAATTATTTAAAGCAAAAAAGAACTTCCCTCAAAAATAATGGCATGATTTTAAAACCTAAAGCTTTTACTGGGGGTGGGGGGCTAACAGAGAGATAACAGGGGGTGGGGGGATTGGGAAGGGATAGCATTAGGAGAAATATCTAATGTAGATGACGGGGTGATGGATGCAGCAAACCACCATGGCCTGGCCAATAACTTGGCCGGGCACAGTGGCTCACGCCTGTAATCTTCACTTTGGGAGGCCGAGGCAGGCACATCACCTGAGGTCAGATGTTCGAGACCAGCCTGACCAACATGGTGAAACCTCCTCTCTACCAAAAATAAGAAAATTAGCTGGGTATGGTGGCAGGCACCTGTAATCCCAGATACTCGGGAGGCTGAGGCATGAGAATCGCTTGAACCCAGGAGGCAGAGGTTTCAGTGAGCCGAGATCGTACCACTGCACTCCAGCCTGGGTGGAAAGAGTGAAACTCGGTCTCAAAAATAAAGAAATAAGCAAGTTTTGGGAAAAAAAAAATTTAATGAGATTTTGCTCCCATTCAGGTTAATGTGGAATGGGGCTAGATTTTCATTGACTTAGACTCCCCTAATGGGACTTCCTTCATCCAAATGTGGCCTCAGTGTTTCCAACACAGAATTTCAGGGTTTCAGGTCACAGAGCAACCCAGCTTTGAGCACAAAGAGACAACAAGAACCTGAAGATGAAGACTCAAGGGACGGAAGGGCTTGAATGTTGACAAACTAGAACTGTCCAACCAGACAGGACTGGACAGAATGTGGAGGAAAATATATTTCTGTCTTCTTTTAGGATTTATCTAAAATCTCTTTAGCTAAATATATCAAATATAAACAAACATGTGTATATACATACATGTATTTTATGTGCTATAAAGATATTGAAAACTTGGTCAAGAAAATATTCCCCCAAGAAATTAGTCTGCCAGATTAATTTAATATGAATCCATGGCATTTTACATAGACAGACACACACATACACATACACACACACACATACACATCCTTGTGTAATGTAGGAAAGATAACAAAAATGTCATAGACTCAGTGATTACAAGATGCTCTTCTAGGCAGTGTCTTTTCATTTTGCACTTTAGTACTTACTAATGTTCATTTACTACATTATATTCTTTAGAGAAAAAATGATACTAATAATAGCCTCTTTCTCCCAAGCAGCAAATAGTCTCCTAGTTCTCAGTAAAATATTTTATAAGCATTATGTTCAAATAATAGATGCTTTGTATTTGAACTAGATGAGCTGTCCAACCACAATTCAATAGCATCTTTCAAAATCAGTATTTTTCTATACCTCATATTTCTGGTGTGCAGTTTATGTAAAACAAAATAATAGCATTGGCCAAAAAACTGTGATATAATTGGTGATAAAAGTTCCGTGAAAACAAACTTTAAGAGTAGAAATGTATAGAAAATGGTTTTCATTAGAAGATAGTGGATTTTTAGTGATGCATTTTTTAGAAAGAATTGTAGGCAGTGTTATGGACATTTAAGGGGCTGCATTTAAAAGCAAACAAAATATATTCACTTACAAAGAGGAGCATAAACATACTTCATGTAGCATATTTTCAATGGCAGCAGAGAGGAGAAAAACAGTATCTGTAGTTGAAAGAAATCAAGTCTTGAAAGAGTCACCAAATGATACCAACTTTCACTATTCAAACCACAATACATAAAGATTAAATTTAATTTCATCCAAAATCAGTGCTTCAGAATATATTAGATAAGAATACATACATAATAATATATAACTGGCATAAAATTATGAAATGGGAAATGATTTCTCCCATAAGAAGGTTAAAAAAAAGGAAAAAAGATTTACTCTGGCTCAGAAAGTTTAAAAAATTAAAATCACTACTAAGGCATCTGGTCAAAATACAGAGATAAATAAAGAGCAGAGTAAACATTATTAGAGTCCAGCCATCTGAAGCGACTATAGCAAATTTTAAATATTGCAAACTCAAGGACAATATATGAGCAGACTTAAGAAAGAACTGGATGACTTGCTGGTCAGGAGAGAAAGTAACTTTGGCCAGTGATTAACAAGGAGCGATGGAAGACAGGATTGATTCCTTTCTTTAAACTCATTGTGAGTATTGTAATTATGAAGAATACAATAAAGAATATGTTTAATAATGAATACATATTTTTCCCTCTCATATGTGTTTGTAGAATGTTCATATCAATGACAAACCTTTTTAATTGTACTTACATAAAGGAAAACTATTATGAGTAAATATTAATGTAGGCATTTACCTCATAATGCCTAGGAAAATCTTTAATATATAAATTTTACAGAGGAGCATGATTCATATAAATAGTGTTATCACTTTAATAAAATAGAGGCATATTAAAATAAAGTTACATAATAATTAGATTTTATTCCCAGTTCTGTCTATCTGGTTAGAGATAAAGCATGCATCTTTAGAACCTTTTTTTAAAAACAATGACTAATCAGGTAAATTCTAAAGATCGATGTTGATTAAATAAATGATTATCATTTTAAATGCAGAAAATGGCAATAATGAAAATCATTCTAGATTTTAAGTTACCTTTTATCTCTTTAATTATAAACTTATTAAAAATAGATATTACAACAAGATGAGAATTATAATTAATGTTTCATAGCCTACTGTAACAGATTTATTAGAATTTATTTTTAAGTATATTACCTGTAATTGAAGAAAATCTACATTTGACATACTAACTATAGCTAGCTAGCAAGCTACAGAGTCTGCATAATTTATAAAGGCTATACATGTTCTGCAGAAATAATATATATTATTACTGTACTTACGCATTTCAGGTAAAAACTAGGGAGCATTTTACCCAATGAGATTTAACAATTTGTATACAAGTGCTTTGACTATTTCACAGCAAATTAGGACACATGACTAAGAGCACGGTTTTGTTTACTTGCATTTTCAATGAATTGATCTATTTCCAACTTTAATGATGAATTCAGCCATACAACAACTTTGCCTTGTAAATTCAGTGATGTCTCATAGTATGTACTGTTAACAACAGCTAATTAAGTTCGACCATGTGCCAGTCATTGCACTAAGCTCTGCATTTCCAAATTCTCACCACCTTCAGTATCTTGCAAAAAAACATTTTTTTTAGTATCCTTCAGCATCACTGCACTTCAATTCATCCAAGGTGGAAATAAATACAGAGGAAACAAAGAACCCTTTATGAAGCAGTCACCTGAGTCAGGGCATATTCCTTTCTTTCTAGAATGCATTTTGTCACACCATGCCTTTTGTAGCAGTCCCATTATTTTCTGAACCCATTTTTTTTTTTTTTACCTACAACCTGCACTATTCTACTCAGCAGTCATTCCTTATGCTATTGGATCTTCCCAATTTTTTATTATTTTTAATGGCTCAGAGATTGTGCTCATAATTAAAGCTTATCTACAGTAGCTGAAAAAGCAGTAGGTTATAGTTTCTTCTCTTGTCTCTTGCTCTCTGAACAGGAGGACTACATGGAGTATTTAGGCATGATCTCCTTGTAACAAGATAGCCACATGTTTGCAACAGAGGCATATCATTTGGGATAGCTCATTTCTGATCATCATACAGTCTATCCAAGTTGCTTCATTTTAGTGAGGCTATTTTATTTTGGGAACTTGAGAGTCAAGCACGCACCATTCTCAGTACACTTAAGTTCTCACTTAATGCCATGAATAGCTTGTTAAAAACTGCTACTCTCAGCAAAATAACATATAATCAAACCAATTTCACCATCAGTTAATTAATATAAACAGAAGTTCCTATGGCATACTTTGCTACAAAATCATCACCAAACCTAAATAAAGGACAAAAACACTCCTAATATTAAACACTGAAATAAACATGCACGAGAAGATGATTATTTACCCAATTATTCCAGTTCAGGGTATTGGGTGGCCAGGACACATAGAAACTTAACCCGGACAGGATGTCATCTCTTTGCAGGGTGACACACACACACACACACACACACACACTCTCTCTCTCACACTGGAACCATCAACCAGACAAACCTACAAACCTAATGTGCACATCTTTGGGATATGGAAGGAAACTAGACACAGATAATGGTAACAAGGTAAACTCCAGCCAGATCAGTGACCCATCGGTTCCCAAGGGGAATTAGTTTTATTTTTATCATCAGACTTGTAACAAAAGGACTTCATTTGTACCAACCCTCCACCCAGACCCTGCCCACACCATCTATTCCAAAAGGGGCATTAGATGAAAACTAAAGCCACCTGAGTATTAACAGGTAATCAGCCTGAATAGTACTTCCAGTCAGCTGTGGCTACTACTACATTATTAACTCTTTGATTATTCAACAGAATCCAAGAAAGCAAGGTTTTTAGAGCAGTGGTGATATTTTATCATCAAAACAGCCCGTGTCTTTAGTTGTATATTCCTGTTCCTATAGTCATGTGTCTCCTGCTACTATTTGATCCCTTCAGTAGTATCATAAGTGCACAGTATGTTGTTGTATGTTATATAATCTATTTTAATTTGCTGAAAGCCAAATAGCCACTACTGTCAAAACGTTATTGTTTGATTGAATTCCATCTCTTCAACCTTTAAAAGTAATTTTTAACATTTCTACTTTAGGTGCATATCTGAAAGACAGCAAAGCTGGAATTTTCAGTGATTGCTCAACACAATTCTAATAGAAGCACATTGGCTAGAAAGGATACAGGACAAAAACTTTTTCTTATCTGATGCAACTAACAAAATCAATTAGTATGCGGCTATATTTTATTAACTATTAAAAGCTTTCACTACAGGTTACTTAAAATTCTTCAGGTTTTATGCTTTTAAAAATTGCTTAGGTGCAAGTTATTTTAATACATTTTATTTCAAAATTATCCTCTAAAAATGGTTAAGATAGATTGATTGCATTGACACAAATATCAGAATATTTAGACTTTTCTTATTTTCTGAAAAGATCTTGCTTTCTCAAATGGCTTCCTAAAACTTAGAGTTCTGCAGATGATTTAGAACAAATGCGTTACATAATGACAGTGTGATAAAGTTGAATTACAGCTTTAGACAACTGCGTTGCTGTGTACAATACAGGTTTGAGTGGCTTAGTAAGACTGAAATGCTCTGATTTTAAGACATGTATGTTGTATTAAAATGATACAGCATTTCAAGTTAGAAAGCAATAGACTGATTTTATACTCTTCATACTAAAGGTATGAATGAATTTTATGAATGACAAAACTTATAATTGACATTTTATAAGTTTTATCATTCTAAAATCAAAATCTATTAACTATAAAGTATTCTGAAATAATTCAAAGCAAAATAGTAAGATATAGTTTCAATTTTTGTACTGAGGCCCAACAAAGTGTTATAAAGACATATTGGAGGAACAGCAGTAATATTAATAGATAAGTGGCTTCGAAAATAGAAAAATTAGCTTATTTTCCAGATTGATTTTCTCTTCTAGGAATGAAATATGTGTGATACATAGAGAAATAAGAGAAGGGAAGGAGAAAAATACAAAGAAAAAGAAAAAAATAGATTTTTAATTGAGAAAAACGTATGAGGCAAATGACATGCTGGATGCTTGTGTGTTGAATTAGGACATTTCCAGCTTCTGTCTTCTGGGAAAGCTGTTTACTGTGCCCAAACTAGACTGTCACCCCTACTTCTGTCTCCTCTTGGCCCTTTTCTTTTCATCTTTGAAGACAATTCCTTTCCTCACTTACTCTTTAGCATTATCTAAGCACTCGTTATAAAAGGCTGAGTTACATTCTCCCAAAAAAATATATGTTAGAGTCCCTCAGTACCTCAGAATGTGGCCTTATTTGGTTCGCAATAGGCTGTTGGCCCAGGGCCTGTCATGGGGTAGGGGCTAGGGGAGGGATAGCAGGGGTTCAGGCGCTAAAGGAGAGATAGCATTAGGAGAAATACCTAATGTAGATGACAGGGTGATGGATGCAGCAAACCATCATGGCACGTGTATACATATGTAACAAACCTGCACGTCCTGCACATGTACCCCAGAACTTAAAGTATAATCATCATAATAATAAAAAGAAAGAGGCTGTTGTCTGAAGTCCTAAAGTTAAAATGAGATTACTAGGATGGGCCCTAACCCAATCTAACTGGTGTTCTTATATAAAGGAGACATTTAGACACAGAACACACTGAGAGGGTCAGCAGCACATGAAGATAAAGGCAAAGACCAGAGTGATGCTTCTACAAGCCACGAACTCCAAAGATTGCTGAGGAAACCACCGGAAGTCGGGAGAGGCATGGAACACATTCCCCCACAGCACTCAGAGGGAGCCAACCCTGATGACACCAGGAGAGCAGACATTCAGCCTCCAGAGCTGAGACAGAGTAAATTTCAGGTGTCTAATCCCAGTTCATGGTACTTTGTCACAGCTGCCCTAGGAAATTAATAAACTCATTAAATATCTGTACAACATAATTGAGGAAAAATGGTCCTTATAACAACTCTGTTTAAAAAAATATAAAACATGATGTATCCATAGTTATTCATTGTTTCTAGAAATCATATCATTATAGCATTAAGAATATGGGTAAATACTTATGATAATGGCATCCCATAATTAAATCATAAAATTAAATAAGAAAAATAGAAATTATATGTTATGCAATTTTATTTTGAACCAAGCTATATTAACACTAAATTACAATGAGATATTAAAAGTGGTTTTACCTAGTAGGTGAAAAATAGGCAATCTAAATTTTATTTATTTTAAAACTATTTGTCTGTAAAATAAATTGTTGTCTTAATTTAGAAAAAAAATACAATTTAATGAAAATATATCCTCTTTTTAAAACAAGCAAAATCCTACTCTATGTACTGTTTTCCAAAGTGCTCTCTCCAGAAGTAATCATTTTTCCTCAAATTCTTTTTTCCAGTAAATATAGTTATAAATACAGATAAATAACTTTTAAACAATTAAAACATATTATATGCTTGTATAATATGTTTATATATATAATAGCAGTATATTTCTAGAATATAAACTCTTAAAAGGAATGACTAATAGTTTTGAAACTATAAAATGTAACTTAGTGTTCTAGTTTTTGCTTAATATAGATAACTGTAGCATATTTTAGTTTACATTTTAAAATAAACATTTAAAAAATTTAAATAAAATTATTAACTGATTAATATAATGAAATCATTTTAGAACAATTTTAGAATTAACAATCAATGCTATCTTTGAAATGTAAATATTCATATAACACGATGTGTTTTGTTGTTCAGAACATTGGCTATGGTGGTTAATTTCATGTTTCAACTTGTCTGGGTTGAAGGATACCCACCTAGTAGATCAAACACAATTTTGGGGTATGTCTGTGAGGGTGTGTTCAAGAGACTGGTATTGGCTCAGTAGACTGATTAAAGAGAAGTTCACCCTCGCCAATGTGGGCAGGCATCATCCAATCAATTGAGGGCCAAACAGAACAAAAAGAACAGCAAATTGTCTCTGTCTCTACTTGAGCTGGGACATTCATCTCTGCTCTCAGAAATTAGCTCCACTTGTTCTCTTGCCTGCAATCTTAGAGAATTACACCATCAGTTCTCCTGGTTCCTCTTCCATAATCACACAAGTCAATTTCCATAATAAATCTCTTTGTGTATATCTATACATATCCCATGGGTTCTGTTTATCCAGAGAACCCTGACTAACACATTGTCCTCACCAGGTTGTTCAATAACTCTATGAGGAAAGATTCTATGGTAAAATAAATGAGACAAATTAGAATGTTCTAGCCTTCTCTTTAATATATTTTTAAATTCAGAATTTCCTAAACTTCTTTGATTACAGAATCTCTTCTGTGAGCAATACTTACCACTATTCTATCAATTTAGTTTTCCAAATAATGAAATTAGAAAAACACTGATTAATCTACTTTTTATCTGGACTAAAAGAAAAAAGGAAAGAGTTAAATAGAAAATATATACTGGTAGATACTGATAATTAAAAGAACCTTATTGTATATAGATGTACATACTGTCTAATATCAAAATAATCTATTAAACTGTGTCTAAATAATCTATTAAACATAGTCTTCTGTGTACTATGCATATAGAGGAACATTTTCTTTTTTTTTGAGACGGAGTTTCGCTCTTGTTACCTAGGCTGGAGTGCAATGGCACGATCTCGGCTCACCGCAACCTCCGCCTCCTAGGTTCAGGCAATTCTCCTGCCTCAGCCTCCTGAGTAGCTGGGATTACAGGTACGCACCACCATGCCCAGCTAATTTTTTGTATTTTTAGTAGAGACGGGGTTTCACCATGTTGACCAGGTTGGTCTCGATCTCTTGACCTCGTGATCCACCCGCCTCGGCCTCCCAAAGTGCTGGGATTACAGGCTTGAGCCACCGGGAACATTTTCAATAGATATTTACTGTTATAAATACCTGTTTTCATAGTTGCAAAACCATTAGTAGTACAAAAAGTCTTGTTTAGAAACACCAATTAGCAATTACCATTAGACTAAATTGCATAATGTTTGAAAATCTATAGAAACATCTGTTTGCATCTATTGAAAACAAATATTCAAAGATACAGTATACGGAATTCATATATAGAGATTTGACTCATAGTGTACCTTTATTTTAAATATTAGATCTCTTTCAGTACTGATCTGACCAAAAATTTCAGTTATACTCTCATTTACTTTTAATAATCTTATACAGTGGGATATTTGGGTTTTGACCATCATGCCTTTGGATAGTTGGTTGTGGTACTGAAATTAAGTTATAAAAATAATTATACAATAATAATGTAGGCATGAAAAAATACACAAATAATTTACTAATGTGTTACTTAATCATAATTATGGAGCTATGGGGTTAACCTAAAAAGGTAACATTTAGTTATAATATTTTTATCTATTTTGTGCTTTTAACATTTTACATTCACTTTCTGTGCTTTGCCATGTTTAGAAATGGAGAGAACATAAACAAAGAGATTATCTTTTGACGATCAGAAGAGAATAATTTGCTGCACATCTTAGAAAACTGAAAAGTTCTGAAAATTATCTGTATTCTTGATTGCACATCTTAATAATCATTTCAATATTCATGATGATTATCAGAACATGGACTATTAGATATTTATTTGACTTATGCAGCTCTGAAAAACACCATCTATTTCTAGCAAATTATACTGTAGAATATGGCAATCAACAGAATAGACACGAACACCAAACTAGTAATTCCAGTTGACTAATTTCCTGCAATGTAGTAGTTTAAAAAAGGAAATATACACATCTACATGTAATAGAAATATGTATAATATTGTACATTAATACATATTGTGGAAGATAGAGTTGAACTTAGAGCAACGATTCATAGGAAAGTATGTTTCTAATAATAAAAAGGAGAAAATATAAAGGAATAGGAGCAAAACAAATGGCTTCAGTCCTTAAGTAAAAACACATACGATAATCCTAGAACAAACAATAAAAGATATCTTGTATTTTATCAACAGAATACAGTGGACCATATGTATAAATGAAATATTGCAATAAAAGATAATTTTAACAAACAGAAAAAGAGATGATGTTGAATAAAGCAATAATGATATATGTGGCACAGAGATCAAGGTATAAATAAAAGAAGAGCTGAAAAAGATAATTATTGGATAATGTGAATCACAGCACCTATCACGGATGCTATTTCTAGGAAGTGATACTAGATAACTTGTCCAGACATGTTCGGTCCATGCATCCAGTTCCTGTTAACATTTTTGTCCCATAGCAATAGGTGTGGGGTTCTGTGCTTCAACCTCAATGCTCAGCCTTATTCCCTACTTCACAGAGAGCTACAGGAAAGAACTGGCCGGGGTAGTAAAGCATACTGAATTGCTTCCTGCACCTTGGCTCTATTTCAGTGGCTGATGCTTTAAAATGGGATAGTTCATTAACATATCAGGTAGAGAATACAAAATAGGAAGGATTTGGGAAAAGTCTGAGGCTTCATGTTTTTCATTTCTTGGGATTCCTTCTTAACACTGTCTTATCTTTTGTTTTGCACTTCCTTTTAATTACTAAATTTAGCTTCAATGTGGGACAGAGAATTTAGTTCTTGTGATTTCACAAGATGCATCACAATCTGAATATGAAGGCTCATGAATTGCTGGTCATAGGGAGATGCATCCTGTTCTAAGAAAACTGTGTGCTGTGCACTTAGCTCTCTTAAAGAGTCAAGCTTAAATGGAAGCTGTTTTGCTTCCTTGCAGTGTAGGGAATGACTCAGGATTTAGTTAACACACCAGAACACCTTGCTATTTTTCTACTTCTGGAGCTAAAGCTCTATCCTCCAGTCATAATCTGAGTTCTAAAATACAGTCGGGAATGGCTTAATTCACTCCTTTAGTGCCTATAGCAAGGATTGACAGCATCCTTGCTAGGAACGAAGTAGCTTTACTTTACCTCAGGGAAGTCAATATTTTTCTGCTTATTACTTGCTCTATACTATATCCTGGTACCAACTTCTGTATCAGTCTTTCAAGTAATAGACATCTAATTCAAATAAACATAAGCAAAAAGTTTAAATTTACTGGCGTACACATCTGGGAAGTCCAGAGAAATTTGCCTCTCCAGCAATTACTCAAATAATATAATGAGTTTACAAATCTATGTAGGGTAGAGGGATAGGGTATAATGACCACATGTACCCTGACATTTCCACAGCTAAAAATCAAGCTAGATTCTTATTCTCAGTGTCCTCATATTAGTTCCAATGGAGAGTTCTGATTGACTCTGAGAAATATGCCTTAGCAAAAGGAATGAATTACTATGTTCAAGTAAAACCAGATCACATGTACAGCTTTGTGATAGCAGAGAAAAGTGGATGATGGGCATTACGATTGCTAGGCCCCAAGAAGTATGTTTGTACTACAGTTAGGGGATAGTCTATATTTTGAAAAATACTGAGCAGAACAAAAGAAAACATTTCCTCTGCAATATCCCCGAAACATACACAAATAACAAAACATACAATAAGTTAAAACTCAAGTTTATCTTTTAAACAAATGGCATGTAAAGTAGTAAAAAATGTAATTAAAAGAAACCACATTAGAAATATGAGAAAAACACAATGGATTCAAAGGAGAGAGAAATAACACATATTTTCATGAGTGAAATATTGCAGTTGAGTCTTGAAGAACAGACAGAATTTCAGTAAGCAGATATGAAAAAGAAAATTTATTCCAGGTATGAGTCATGATATGAAGAAAGGAATGAGGATAATATCATATGCCATGCTCGGGAAAATATTTAATGAAAACAGGTTGTATTCATGAGAAAAATGTATTAATTGATGGTTAAATAAACATATATATTTCTAAGGATACATATATTTACACACAGACACACACACATATATATATACTTAAAATGTTGTACAAACTTTTGTTTTTTAAGTGTATCTAGACACACAAATAGATATACACATGTAGACATATGCATGAGTGACTTCATGTATATGAAACATACATATATTTCCTAGCTCTGTCTGCTGAGAGAACCAGAAGCAGTAACACTCTACTAACACCTACCACTCAAATCTTGGTTTCTAAACCCTATTCACAATAAAAAGAACCAGGGCTTCTTGTAGAGGGGGTTAATTTCCAGACTACGGCAGGCGAAACTCAAGATAATCCTGGAGCATCATATGGTGGTACAAGAAAATAAGGAAGCTCAAAAACTTAAAAGGAGGGAAGGCTTGTTAAAAGAACATGGAAATCAACCTGAAGGAGTTCCTAATGGCCTAAGATAGAAAAATTTGAGAAACACACAAATACTACACAATCAGATTTTAACTTCAAAAATGAAAAATATTACTGACTTCATACTAATAGAAACAAATCTTTGAGTAAATGAATAAAAAAATATACATAAGTAAATGAACAAGAGAGAAGAGACAGCTCTTTGTCACTTTAGAATTCCAATTAATAGAAAGTAAGGGCCGGGCGCGGTGGCTCAAGCCTGTAATCCCAGCACTTTGGGAGGCCGAGGCGGGTGGATCACAAGGTCAAGAGATCGAGACCATCCTGGTCAACATGGTGAAACCCCGTCTCTACTAATACAAAAAAATTAGCTGGGCATGGTGGCGCGTGCCTGTAATCCCAGCTACTCAGGAGGCTGAGGCAGGAGAATTGCCTGAACCCAGGAGGCGGAGGTTGCGGTGAGCCGAGATCGCGCCATTGCACTCCAGCCTGGGTAACAAGAGCGAAACTCCGTCTCAAAAAAAAAAAAAAGAAAGTAAGATATCAAGAATCATCATCAGGCAAACACCATGGAAATAAATGTTCCAATGAGGTACATCAGTGGAGACTAAAATTAGTGAGTGAAAGCTTACAGAGAAACAGGGTCTTCATAGTCTCAAAGTATCTCCCCCAAGATCCTTAACAACTACTAAGGAACAGATAATAACTTTATGATAGGGAAACCTAGTAGACACACATTTAGCTGAATCACCAATAATAAGACATATACACATCATTGATTCCTTAATATGATACTCTGAGGAAACAACACAGTCTCTTTGGTACTGTCAAAATTGCATAACCTATTCTTATCACCAGAAGGTATTAGGCAAACGCAAACTGTGAATGGCTATGAAATGACTAATCTTCAAGACTGTTAAGGTCTTGAAGTGTCCTTGTTTGTCCTTTCACAGAAGGACAATGTAAAAATGTGAAAAAGTTGACTTTTACAGTAGTAGAGAGTAGAATAGTTGTTACCAGAGGCTGGGGAAGGTAGAAGGAGAGGAAATAGGGAGAGATTGGCCAATGGGTACAAAATTAAAGTTAGACAGCATTACCAAAATGCCAAAGTTTTGGCCTAAGTCATGCTGCTCACCATACAGAAAGCCAATCACTGGGACAATGAGTATTACCAGGAAGTGTTTAATTGGGTTCTGCAGCCAAGGAGAATGGGAGGTCACTCTCAAATCTGTCTCCCTGAACAACTAAAATTTAGGGTTCATACAGCAGGAAATAAATGAAACTAGGTATGAAAAGAAAGGAATTAGGTATGATAAGGAAGAGGAATTGGTCAATAGGAAGCAGATGGTCACTTAGGCCATCATGATGGTGATGGGTCTGATGTCCCATTGTCCAGGCATAGTGATTTCGTGAGTTTTAATCCCTTGATACTATCCAGGAGTCTCAACAGTTGGTTTCCTGAGAAATGAACTCAGATAACACAAATGTAACTCAAGTCTTGAGTTTCAAGACTGGGAGGGTCAATTTCTATGTTTATTCAAAAGAAACCATAAACATCAACTGTCAGTTATTTTATGGGACAATTGAGCCAACAGGAGAAATAAGTTCTGGTGGTCTATTGCAAGTAGGGTGACTATAATTGGCAATCATGTATATTTCAAAATAGGTAGATGAAAATATTTTGAATATTCTTACCACAGAGAAATGATAAATTGTAGAGGTTAAATGGATATGCTAATTACCCTGATTTAATCATTACACAATGTATGCATGTGTCAAAACATCACATTGTACCCCATAAATATATATAATTATTATTTATGAATTAAAATTGCAACAGTTTTAGTTTGTCTTCATTAAAACTCCTGCTGAAATTTGATTCCTAATGTGGTAGTGTTGGGAGGTACAGCCTAGTGGAAGGTATTAGGGGCATGGAGGTGGATCCCTAATGAATGGCTTGGTGCTTTTCTCATAGTAGTGAGTAAGTTCTCCTTCTGGGGTCACTGGATTAGTTCTCACAGGAATAGATTCATTCCCACAAGAGTAGATTGTTATAAAGCCTGGTCACCCTTCCACTCAGGTTTTCTCTCTTTGCACATATCAGCTTCCCCTATGACTTTTGCCATGTTATAGTGCAGTAGGAAAAGCCTTCACCAGAAACCAGGACCATGCCCTTGAACTGCCTAGCGTATGGAACTGTGATCTAAATAAACCTCTTTTCTTTATAAATTACTTAGACTGAGGTTTTCTGCAACAATAACAGAAAACAGACTAAACAAAAATAAAATAATACTTTTTAAAAAGTTTCAATATCATGAAAGACAAAGAAAAATTGTGGAATGGTTATAGACAGGAGAAATATAAGGGAAAAATAACAATTTTATGCAATTTGATATCTTGACTAGAATCCTTGGACGTAGAATGAGCATTAGTAGAAAGTCTTGGTGAAATTAGGATGAGGTCTATACTTTAGTTAATGAAAATGTACCAGTGTTAAAGCCCTTTTCTTAATTAGACTATGACTACGTAAAATTGTAATATTAGGAGCAATGAGATTCAAGATGTAAGGAAACTTTCCACATAGGTTTTGTAACTTTTCTGTAAATTTAAAATTATTTCAATGTAAAACTTTTTTTAAAACTGTATGTGTACACACACACGGTGTGTGTGCATAGGTAAAACGTTTGTCTTTTATGGTCCTAATGCCTCTAGACCCAGTTTAAAAGTTCTTACAGGAAAAAAGACCTTCAGGCCTCTATTTGCTGAATTGGAACTACTACCCCTAACAACCTCATATTATGCTTAATTACATAAAATTGCAGAATCATTTCAGCAGTCTAATAATTAAAATTATATATCACCTATTACAGTGGGACAAAGATCTCACAGCCATAAATAGTGAAATAGCTTTTCCATTTTATTCATAACCACAGTAAGTAATAAAGTCATGCTAAAGGAAGCCTTCTCATATGCATATTTTAGTCATTGTCATTGCCACATTTCTAAAATAATTTAAATTATCTAAATGTGTGGAGTTTTTAGCAAGAATAGCTTAAGAGGAAGGGCATATATTGGCTACGAACGGTATTTTAAAATTAACTCCTGTTGTATTTTGTGACTCAAAATATATCCACACCAGCCTACATGAATAGGTGCAGGTTAAGAGGCTGCATAGCAACAAAAGTAAGCGTTGGGAAAGAGATGCCTTTTTTTGGTTTATTTGTTGAAAGCTTTGGACACTGCTGTTCAGAAAACTGCCCCCACACACATAAACATAGAATTTGGGGGAGTTGAAGTGATTACTTTTAGAGTAAGTGATCTAATTTTAGTGTTTAAAGTAGCAGCACTCCTATGCAGAGGACAGTGGGATAATATGAAATCTTATGATTGAAATTAGGCTTATAGGAGCATTTTATGTGACCATTTTTATTAAACTATAAATCAATCAAGATAAATGGAATCAGGAGTCAAATCCTATATTTAATTTAACTAACCATTCATTTGACTGTATTAAAAGCTGTTCAAGTCAAATGAATTATGTAACAATGCACTTTTTATAAAACACATTTTAATATTTTTCAAGTATAAGTAAACCTTGCCACAATTGCATTCATAGTTTTGAAATTTCCATTTCTATCAATGTTACTGGACATCTTCATGATTTCGATGATTCAAACCGTAACCTAGCATTAGAGTGAACCTAGCATTAACAGTGAAATGACACAATATTTCATATATTAGATAGATTAGATAGATAGCAGATAGATAGACAGATAGATAGCAGAGAGATTGATGATAGATAGATTAGATAGATAAATGATAGGATAGATAAATGACAGGATAGATAGATGATAGATAGATAGATAAATGATAGGAGAGATGATAGATGATAGGAGAGGTGATAGATACATAGATACATACATAGATATAGACAGATGACAGATAAATAGATTAGATAGATAGATACATAGACAGATGATAGACAGATGATAATAGATTAGATAGACAGACAGATAGATAGATAGATAGAGGATAGATAGATAGATAGATGAGGATAGATTAGATTGATAGATTGCTCCTAGTTTCTACGGCTGATTGTGGGGGTGGTAGATAGACTCTAAGATCAAGAGTCAGGGTATGTGCCACTCATTTGCACTGTCTTTTATGAGTTTTGCAAGTGCTTTTATGCCTCGCATGTGGGTAGGCAGGTATTATTTCTGTTTTACAAAGATCATCTGAGAGATTGAAGGTCTCCTGGACTTTGCAGTTGACACCAGGACCAGAAGTCCACCCCCTGACCCTCCATCTCACATTCTTTCTCCCACTCCAAGAATCAGCCATAGAAACCAGGGGCAGGGCCTCTGCTTTAGTTCCCTTATTTGTGAAATGAGAATAATAATAGTACCTGTTTTGTAGGGTTGCTATGAGGTTTAAATGAGCTGTTATACACCTAGTATAGTGCCTGGCACACAAACGTGTGAGCTCTCAGAAGGGATAGTGATATCCCCTAACCGCTAACCCTGTTACATGAGGGACAGACAAATCATCTGGTTTGGGTGCCCCATCCTGTCATGCAGATAAATCCCACACTCTGATGTCTACAAGATGAAAATCTATGAAAGCTGGTGGTGTCATACAGTCTGAACCTGAAGGTCAGAGAAACCAGGGAGCTGCTGTCATAATTCCTAGCATCCAAACACCCAAGAACCTGGAGCTCTGATTTCTATGGGCAGAGGAAGATGGATGTCCCAGCTCAAGAGAGAGTGAATCCACCCTTGCTATGCACTTTCATTCTATCCAGGCCCCCAACAGATTGGGTTGACACCCACTACATTGGTGAGGGCAGTCTTCTTGGTCTAGTCATTTAAATGCCAATCTCTTTCAAAAACACTCTCAGGCTTACTTAGAAATAATGCTTTACCAGCTATGTGGACATCCCTTAACCCAGCCAAATTAACATATAAAAGTAACTATCACAGATGTCCTAAAAATAAGTAACTTTTATGCTCCTTTGCATATTCTGTTCACTCTGAGCTCTTCTCTGGTTAGCTACTTTTAGACATTTAGACTCAGCTTGGTCACCAGCTTCTATCTCCATGGCAAAGCTCTCCCCCAAGACTCACCACTTTGTATGCAAATTGCCCGTCAGAATGTGAGCTTCTTGAGGATAGGGGTAATGCCCATCTCTGTGTAAGCTTTCACTAGGAATAACCAAATGCAAACTCTCTCTGGCATTTGTTCTCAGGCTCATTTGCCGCAGGCTGAGCAGCTCTGCCCCATCCATCCCATCCTATGACCTAGAAAGACAATGGCTGCCTTGAGGACAAGCTCCTCATGGCAAAGGTTAGAAGCTTCCTAAGGCATAAGTAGAAACACATATACATGACACATGCTGCTAAATCTTGGAAGCAACACAATGTCATTGTTGCCTACATTTTATTGAACAAATAAAGTCACATGGCCAAGCCAAATATATCCATGGAGAAGACAAACATGTCCCTCCCATGGAAGTGGAGAGGTGGGAATATGAATGAATATTTGCTGACAACTAATCATTTATCATGATCTAAATATCACCAATGTCTAGGACAGAGTCTCTGGCACATAGTAGGTGTTTAATCTGTTTTAGTAGGCTGCAATTCTCTTAACAAAAGATTTAAATGTTTTACAATTCCTTAAACTTTGAAAAGTAAGCAGGCTAAAAGCAGGGTCAAATGTAGCTTAGTCACTAATTTAGAATCTAATCACATTTCCTACAAGTTCTTTGCTTGTTTATCCTTCTCCTTGGCTCCACCACGATCTCCATGATGTCTCATCTCATTAGTATCCTCACCCATGGATAGTTGTCTTGACATCTGAGAAGTGAGCACTAAAGGCTCCTTGAATAAAGAATAAACGAACGTCAGTTAGAAAGAAAAAGAAGACCAAAATAAGTCAAAGCAAAGCTAAGACAACAAAGCAAGCTGCACATGTGCCAGGAGGAACTCTTCCCCTGTGGAGCTCATCACTGGACTTCTGCATTTACTAGAATATTTGTTCTTTCCTTTGAAATGATAGTGAAAAACATTTTGCTTAGCCATGTGTTATAATTTATCAGAAGGTAGGCCTCCAAATCTGCTTTTGCTTGCTAAATCATTAGTCATACAGGGTAAATGATGAAAATGCAAAGAGAACAAGATTGAAATTTGAAGTCCCTAGAACCACAGAAAAAAGAATCATGGAATATTTATAGCTCAATGAGCTTTTATAGTTAATCTAACCTTGCTAGCTGAATTAGAATACAAAAAGATCAAATTGAAAATAATGATAAATGGTACTCAATAATACAACTATCCATAATTATGTACTTATGAAGGTACAGTCTAAAAGTAACCCAAGTATCTTGTTTGGATTTCAGTATTCTTTGCACTTCCCTCTGCCTCCTTGATATTTGCAATTAATTCTGCTATAAAAATATTAGTATTAATATACTCATATAATATAAAAATATTAATCTTTTCTACGCATTTCACAATTATGGCTTTATACTTATAAAGAGATTTATGCAAAATCCATGGATAAAATTCATAAACTTAGTATTGAGCAAAAGAAAAAGCAAGAAAAGTCAGTGTATTATTGCATTTATGTAAAATTCAAAATCGGGCAAAATACTGGATGCGGTTAGAAGTTGAGGAGTGTTTTTTTTTTTTCTTTTGAGATGGAGTTTCGTTCTGTCGCCAGGCTGGAGTACAGTGGCGCGATCTCGGCTCACTACAACCTCTGCCTCCCGAGTTCAAGCGATTCTCCTGCCTCACCCTCCATAGTAGCTGAGATTTCAGGTGCCCAGCACAAAGCCCAGCTAATTTTTTGTGTCTTTAGTAGAGATGGGATTCACCATGTTGGCCAGGCTGGTCTCGAACTCCTGACCTCTTGATTTGCCCGCCTCAGCCTCCCAAAGTGCTGGGATTACAGGTGTGAGCCACTGCGCCCGGCCAAGGAGTGGTTACTTTTACTGAAGGGGGAGTATTGGGAGGGACAGAGGTAAAGATTGGTTTGGGAAGGCTTGGAAGATGCTGTTCATGTACTGCTTCTTCCTCTAGATGATATTCACATGGAAATGTCCACTGTACGGACGCTTTAAAAATCCTTGCCACCACTCTTTTTCATTAAACAAGTATTAGTGTACTTCAGATATTCTTGTATTGTCATTCTCTAAATAGTTTGGCACTGCTTCTTAATTTGTTTTTCCTGAAAGTCCTAGTTCCCGAGTTCTCCAAGCAATCCTTTGTTCAGGGTCCCTTCTTATGACACCTATGCCTCTGTTGCAGGTTTCCTTGGAGACACTTCTACTCTGCCACCCTTTAGAAAGATGACGCTGCTGACTGGGCGTGGTGGCTCAGCCTGTAATCCCAGCACTTTGGGAGGCCGAGGCAGGTGGTTCATGTTAGGTCAGGAGTTCAAGACCAGCCTGACCAACATGGTGAAACCCAGTCTCTACTAAAAATACAAGAAATTAGCCGGGCATGGTGGCATGCACCTGTAATCCCAGCTACTCAGGAGGCTGAGGCAGAAGAATCACTTGAACCCGGGAGGCGAAGGTTACGGTGAGCCAAGATTGCACCACTGCACTCCAGCCTGGGCAATAAGAATGAAACAATGTCTAAAAAAAAAAAAAGGAAGGAAGGAAGGAAGGGAGGAAGGGAGGGAGGGAAGGAAGGGAAAATAAAAGAAATATGATGCTTCTGAGAACACCATGCTGTGTTCCCTTCTGCAGTTTCAGCCCCTCGCTGGACAATTACATGGTGTCCAAATCTCCAGTGACAGATAACTTACCATTATGCACGTTTTTGTACTACAAAGATAATAAAAGGTATTATAGAAAATCATATAATTCTATTTAAAAAAAAGTATCTCTCCCTTCCCTTCTCCTTCTATACTTAAACATACGTGGACATGCACAGAGTCCAAAGAAAGAAATAAAAGGAAGACACTCAAAAGAAGAAAAGGAAGCCAATAGACACTTTTACCTCGACACACACACGGAAAACAAGACAGTTACCTTTATTATAAAATTGGAACATCAAATGTATGATCTATGAAATTGTTTTCACCTTACACATAAATAGGATTTGTATATGGATATGGTTTGTGCGCCATGCTTCTGGAGATAAGAATAATAACATGTATTCTACTCTTGGATATTTTTATTTTTAGTTTAAATTATGTTAGATAAATGTTCTTCGTTGTGGAAAGGTAAATTCAGAAATGTAAAATTGCTAAATTGAAGAGGATGGACATTAACAAACGGCTCTCCTGAAATGTAACAATTTACCCTCCCAGAATAGATGCATAAAAGTGCTCTGGTGCCCATTTACCTGAGAGGAGACAGCAGTGGGTATCTTTTGTACATAAAAATGGAGCTTTATGCTTTTGATTCAGTTTGGCTTTTATAAATACATGAAAAAAATATTTATTTTATTTGCTTGATTGGTAATTAAGGCAAAAATAATTTAAAAGGCATCTCCAGCTTTTTCATTCCCAAAAAGCATATTGTATCAGTTTCTTATTGTTGCTACAACAAATTGCCCAGATGTGATGGCTTAACTAGCACAGCCTTATTATTTTACAGTCCTGGAAATCGGAAGTCCAAAATAAATCTCACTGGGCTAAAATCAAGATGTCAGCAAGGGCTGCATTCCTGCTGGTAACCACAGGGAAACATCCATCTCCTCCTACTTTCCAGTTTCTCAGGGCTTCCACATTCTCCCTCTGGCAGCCCCTTCCTCTGTCTTCAAAGCCATCAGCATAAGCACCTTCAAATTTCGCTCTGACTCAAACCTCCTTTGCCTCCTCCTTTAAGGAATCCTTGTGATTAGATTGGGCAAAGAAAAGCCAGAATAATCTCTTTATTTTAAGGTCAGCTGATTAGCAATCATACCTCTATCTACAACCTTAATTCTCCCTTGTCACGTAACTTAGCATATTCACAAGCTCGAGGATTAAAACCTGAACATCTTTGGGAGCCATTATTCAGCCTACCACTCACTTTATTATCCACCTCTTAGCTATTTATACAGAAGAGAGAAGAAAGATGAGAGACAGAGAGAGAGAGAGAGAGAGAAAGAAATAGGCACATACACACATACGTAGAGATACGGAGACTTGACTTTCCCAAAACGTGTGCGACCCTTTATAAAGTTTCTTGTCTTGCTGCCAAAAAATGCCCTCAAGACTTGCTTTGTTTTCAAGACCTGAACTCCAGAGGAAAGTTTTCTCATATTATCTTTTGTTGGTGCCTGCAGGATTTCTATCTCCCATGATAATGCAGAATTCAGAAGAGGAAAGAGCTGTACTTTTCTTTTATGAAGTGGGATAAATCCAGTAAATTAAGAAACAGGGCAAAAGGAAGACTTGGGGGACCTCAGGCAGATTCTTGAATGATAGCCTTTAGGGAACAGAACACATGGAAGTTAAGGATATGGAAATTAATTTCCTTAAAGATTTCTTGTGTTTCCAGTTTGAAGACTGTTGCTCTAGGAGATTGTGTGGTTCCTACAAATACTTCAGTCTAAGATTAGAATTAAAAAGAAAAACAAATTAGATTGACTGTAATTTTAAAAAATGAATTGAGCTTTTCTTGCCTCTAATTAGCAGAATAGAGTTTGAGAGAACAACAATGTCAGCAAAAAGGAATTTACTGCCACGAGAAAGTCTTTTTGTTTTGTTTGTAGCAACCTAATGTCAGATGGGTAGTGTTCCCTCTTTACTTGGAATTGGCCACACCCACAGTAATTGTTCACATTTGCATAGTGCTTCTTCTGTATTGGGAATTACTGTAAACAGTTTTCATATACTAATTCATTTGATCTTCCTCAGAAATGAGATATAAGCTATTAAATCCTCACTTTTGAGGCACATCATAGTTAATAGTCATGTAGCTGGCAAGTTGTGGAGCTGTCTTTGAACTTGAGCATCTAGCACAAAGTAAGGCTTTCCAGAAGATGCTATATCTCATTCCTGATCTGACAGTAGGTTGGCCCATTTTTCCATCTGGCTTGTTCCACTATACCTTGAAGATGTTAATGCCTTCCGAGTTTCTGCCATATATTATGTATGGTGCTGAGTTCTAAGAATTCAAAAATGAATAAGCAACAATTCATATGTAATTTTCACTATTCATTTTAACAAAAATAGTGTTTCTATTGGTTATAAAATTGTTATAAATTAAATTAAAAACTAAAGTATTATCTAAAATTTAAGAGCATTAAAAGCACATAACCATACATACTTTACAATGCTATACATCTTAATTTGTTTTCCAAAATATACCTAGAAGAAATCATGTGCAAAAAACTGTTAATACTACACCCTCAGGTGATGTTCAAAGGTCACTGAGACCTTTTCAACCAAACCAGATTTCCTCTAAGATGCTTAAGGACATTGTTCCTCAGCAATCTTAGTGGGAGCCAGAAATAGAGATCACCTCAAAGAGATTTCTAAGTGTAGCTTATGTATAATGGAGAGAAATCCACACAGTTATTGAGAAAATAGTTGTGGCAAAGGCTTGGCCATCGTGAACTGGAAGGGACAGAGACAGTACAAAGTCAAGGAGGTGTTGGAACCCTGAGGTTCTATGGGCAGTAAGCAGGTTGGCAAACTGCTTAACTGCATGCAAACATGCACTGCCTCTCAAAAAGAGAAGGATGACTCAGAGGGTGAAACCAAGAAACCAGAGGGTAGAGCCAAAATCATGGAAGATTATTTCCAGGCATTGAAACCTATTCAAGAAAAACCCATCATTTGTCCTGTTGGATTTACAAATTGTTGTGGACCAGCAACCCTTTACCTTCCATTCTCCCTCGCATGGATCTTCATAACTATTACCTTATGCCAATCTCATTACTGTATCTGGGGAGTATTGGGGGCAGAAAATTTGCCGAATGATAGTTTAGTCTACCAAATGGAGAAATTTGAATTGGAATATTTTCAGTTACCTCCACAAAATAGAATTTTTACACACATACCTGGCAAGGAGTGACCACCCCGCCACGACTCTCAACAACAACAACAACAAAAACTCCTGTGAATAATATGTATTTGGCCAAAAGATTGAGAGAGAGTCATCGCCTCTCTATCACCAAACTTAGATATTTACAAAACATGCAGATTACGGAACTGAGGCATAGCCCTGAGGAGTATCCATTAAAAATTAAGACAATGAAATGTAGGGTGCCCATTACAGCTTGATTTTACTTAAGAAAGAGGACAAATATGCAATCATCCACAAAGTAAGTGTGGATGATTGGCTAGTATAAATCGACCTATCGATATATGTACCTATAGGTCGATTTATACTTGCCAGTATCTAATAGGCATAAATATTCTATATGCATATGTACTTATGGAGAAAAAAATAGTCTCTATAATAAATGCATTTCTTGGGTATACTTTTGGGAAAACTTATTTTTGTATGTTTGTAAAAATGCAATTAGTAAAATAGGAAATGGAGAATAGGTAGCCTGGACGAAATATTCTTAATAGCTTAATTTGCCTGTAACTGTGACAAGATGACTTAGCATTTGGATACTTTTGGTAAGAATGAAAAACTTTCATTTGCTGAAAATATGAAGAGAATTTCTAATAAGATGCTTTCATTGCAAGGTAGCTTCTATTTGCATGAAGTGACCATATTTATATTGTTTCCTATGATTCTTTGATGAAACTATTACAAATGTTTTCAAACTGCTAACATTTTCCTGTAAAGCATGTTTTACATTCAGAAAATGTTTAATTAATTCACTGATTAATTTTTTTAATGCCGTTGCTATTTGACAGCTGTTTTGACAAAACTGTCTTCGTCATTGTAGAAATTCTACTTGTGAAAGGAAGTCAACCATGGCAAATGGACTTATTGAATTATCCAGCTCACCAATTATGTAGTATAAAATTATTCATCCTCATATAATTTGATCAGGAAAAATCATTTATCTTTAGCAACTGTATAAAATTTGATATTATGCTGCAAGATAGCTGCAATTTTAAAAGTGACTGCAGTTAAAAAACTTTTAAAATGTATATGAACACTGAATTACTGCCTATTTTCTCATACCACTTTGCTATAAAAAAGGTTAGTATCTAAAGAATTGCTCCACTGAGTCCACTTCTCTCCCTATTTAAAAAGCATCATTTAGATTGTTTAAATGCAAAGTGTCTATCAGTTATTATTATTGGCTGTGCAATTAAGTGGATACCTCATTCTTATTATATTTCAATGTTTATAAATTAATGAATTCAGAATCAATTCATTTCCTAATAAAACCAACATAATTAAATAGGAAACTCTGCTGTATGACCATTATTATAGGTATATATCAGAGGCACTGTAGCAAAGCATTTGTAAAGGTTGAACTGACACTTAACATTTTTTACCCATAGTGCTATACTCAGCATTAATATTACTTTCCAATCTATTTATAGTTCTTTGTATCTTACCTTATTTAAAGACCATGCTTGATGTATTTGAAGATTGAATTTCTGTTACAGCTAACCAAGTGGATTTAAATTGGCTTATCAACTAAAATGAATACTTCAATAAACTAAAAATGAGCATTGCAGCTATTATTTAAGGCTAAACAGATTAATTTTTGCTATTTGTTCAATTCTTCTGGACATCTTCCAAGTAATATGTTACTCAGCTTAAAGTCAAGAAGAGTATGTGGCTTTACCTGAAATATCTACCAGTCAACCAATACATCTATGTATACTATATCCATCCATACATAATTTATAGGCAAAAAGACTGATACATATCCACATACCACCTACAATTTGGGGAAAAATCTGAAACATTTGTGACAAATATATAATTTGTCTATAAAAAGAAAAAAGTTAATGGGATAATGACCAACTGACTATAACATCAGAAAGAAAATATATGTTTAACATGATGCATTTAATTTCTAATTATTTTCTGTTGAGCGTCGTATGAATAGTACTTCCAGTTTTCAAAGGAATCGCCAATATAATTAGCTAAAAATGGACAGATGGGAGAGTTATTTAATGTAAAATATGTAATTGTCTTAGAAAAAGATATATAAAAATTTTCTCACTAAAGGTTTTTGCTACATAACAACCCACTCATCCCAAGAAATCTATAAAAATATTTGTAAAAAATTATGAATACTCAATTAACTTGTGACTTTGATATGGTTTTAATACCCCCATAAATACTGGATTCCTTAGGAAAAGCTCTATGCTCTAAAAATGTTTTGCATTTTGATTATAAAATATTTTGTTAAATCAATATTTGCCTACTCCCCTAAATTAATAATTGTCATATTATATAATAATTCTCTTTCTAGTCCCTTCATCCATATAAAATAATCAGTGAACCAAAATCCATCTTGAATTTTTAAAAATTACATAAAATTAGCTACATGTGTTATAATTGTTTAAAAAACAAGAAAATCTGTATCAACATTATTATATTCTATTTAAGAATGATAAAAATAAAAATTTGAATATATGCACTTAAGTTTATTATATGTTAAAAATGTTTCTAAATGTGATATATTCACTCACTTTTCAAATAGATGCTCTCCATAAAATATATTTTATAAAACAAGTGCATACTGATTCGGGTTTAGAATAACATAAAAAAAGCAAAATTTTGTTATTTCCATAGTCGCAGGCAAATACAGCTTATGAGCCTTTTTATTGCAAGGTGGTATTTGATGCACTTTTCCTTTGAAGAATAAACAGTAAGACTTTCTAGTAACATGGCAGACATCCTTCTACACTAAAATAGATCAATCAAGTGTAATAAGGAACTCGTATGAAAATCACAGAAATACAAAAGAATGGGAACAAAAAATGAAAGTAATGGGAATAAGTCTGATGCTGGTGCTCCCCACATGGGTGAGTATCAGGTGGTGGTGGGTACTAGCTAGACTCAGTTATCACAGATCTTGGGTTTTAATGGCCACAAGAACAGGAGATGGGACCTTGTGTTATCATCAGGCAAGTTATTGGAACTTAATAAAGCATAACTTTTAAAACTAGTCTTTACATTTATTATAATAAAACACATTAAAATTAATATAAAATCAACCAAAAATTATATAAAAGTGATAACTTAGGTAATAACCCTCTAGTTCATGGCAGACTCAAAAGAAGCAATAGTACATTTGGGATACAGCCACAACTTAGCTGTCAAAGAATTCTCTCAGATAACCTAAAGATTAAAATCAGCATAAACACTAGAGGTTAAAGGAAGATGTTGGGGGAAAAAAATCAACAAAATTTGAAACATGAATCAATCCAATTTCACAGAAGAAATAGAAAAATGTATCAAGGAGCTACTCCCACAGAAGTCACCACCCAGTTGACTTTACAAAAGAATTCTATTAAACTTTGAAAGAACACATATTTCCAATACTCTAAATTATTTCTCTATATTGAAAAGGAGTGGAAACTTTCTAATTTCTTCCATGAAATATAAGACTGACACAAAGACAGTACAAGCAAATAACAAGTGTACAAAGGAAATTATAGACCAGCGTACTGATGAATACTGATGCAAAATTTCAAAAGTGAAAAAATACTAGCAAGCAGAATCCACTAGGAAAATGATTTCCATTAGGAAAGTAATATGCCATGATGAACTGAAATTTATTCTAGGAATTGGAGGTTGGTTCACTGTTCAGAAATCATACCATGTTAATAAGTCTAAGTAAATATATGATATTATTATAAATTATTTTCATATTCCTGAGAAAATCCTTGACAAATTTCAATACTCATTTATTTAAAAAAAAAACTCGAGAAATTAGCAATTCAGGAATACATTCTTAGCTTTAAATCTTCTTTGTAAAATAGGAATAACAAAGTACATAAAGTACTGGGTACCCTCACCTTTCTCTGGGACATCTGCATTTGGATAGACTTCTTACATTCTTTAATTTTTAGACTTTGAACTATTTCTTGGCTTACAGAAAAGTTGTAAAAATTGTTTAAAGAATTTTTATATAACCATACTCTAATTATCAAAACCTGGAAATCAACATAAATATTAAGGGGATATTTCCTTGACCTCTCCACGGACAGGAATTGGAGTGCACGGGCACTAGCAGGGGTGAACTCCACTCACTCACTGCTTCACCCCTCACAGGAGGAGCGCAGGTGAGCAGGTGCAGGAGCTGGGGCAAGCACTTTTTGGCACCAGCAAGAGCAAATTCTATACCAGGCCTGTGGCAACATCGAGAGCAAGGTGCCCATGACCTGTGAATGCCCAGAAGAAGTGTTACAGTGTCCTTTTAGCTTTGCTGCCCACAGACAGCTTAAGTGGTAACAGCTCAGTGGAGGGCCAGATTACCACCCCCAGAGACTAGATGTTTGCTTTGCAGACTCACATAGTCGATGGTCAATCCATCCAGGGTAAAAGTGATCTTACAGACATAGATGCAGTGACTAAACTCACCAAGACCATAATGAAAAATTCCACACACCAGTTTATTACTTTACAGGTAGAGAACTATTAAATGGATTATATAAGCATGCCTCTAACCAGTGTATTCTCTGCTTGTGAAAAAATTGTCAAAGGAAACAAAATTACAATCATTTTTTGTAGCATGAAATCAGGGCATACTGAGTTATTTGAAAACTCGTTGGTTAAAAACACTACCTTTGATAGCCTTATAGTCACAGTCAGGATACTAACTTTTTAAATTTGTCTCTACTTTTTAAAAATAGTTTTATTTGCTTTCAGTCCTGAGAAAATTCTCTTCAGACAGAATTAACCTATTCAAAAGTGAGAACCCGTAGTTTGACTCTTCCTTTCTTTCCACGTTCCAGGGGTGCATTATCATACTTTTAAATGAGGAAGAAACTTCAGTAGCCCTCAAATTGCCATTTTCTCTCACAAAAAGTAATAACATTTGCTTCATTTTTGATCTAAAAAATGCAATACATCTGTTGCTCATTTCATTATATCAGTTGTTCTGTTTTATGTTCTTAAAAACAGCAGCTGTAGTGTAAACTGAGTTAAGATATGAAGTCAGCAGATCATAACGATTTGAGCTTTCCTTATTCTATGGTAACAATTGTGGGTTTTCACACTAAACACAGCAATTTTTTCTTCATTCAATATTTCTAGATATGACTTTTATACCTAATTTTATGATTAAATTATTTGTCACACAATTCTATTTTAAAGATCCATTTCTCAGAATCATATCCAATTTTAATTTTCTAAATCATTAAGAAATCTAAATAAGACACATACCCTCATCAAAACGCATTAACTTATACATCCACAGCTAAGTCTCATGCAATAGTCCACAGTTTCTTATAAAGTGCAGTTACGATATTATTCAGATGCTTGCTATTTCTACCAATGACTAGGGGAATTCATGTAATACTATTATGCATTCTGTAAACCCTAAGTTAAAATAACATTTGTAGGCAATAGTTAAATGCAAAATAAATACTTTGCATGACTCGGGTATCGCTACAATATGTCACACTATTAATTTGGCACTCATTTTATTTCGCTCTGGAAATGACATTTCCTTTCAACATCATTTAGTGAATAGGTATCTAGCTACCATGGCACTTGACATTTGACCAGCATTGAATATTAAGAGCTTTTCCTCCAAGTGCAAGTAATTAAATATAAATAAATCATCTGAAGGACCAGGAACAGTGCAGAAGTCAAAGTGGGGACATCAGACATTAGTAATGGCATTGATTTTTTAAGAGTAACTCCTCATGAGGCCGGGCACTGTGGCTCATGCCTGTAATTCCAGCACTTTGGGAGGCCGAGGCAGGCAGATCACCTGAGATCAGGAGTTCCAGACCAGCCTGGTCAACATGGCAAAATCCCATCTCTACTAAAAATACAAAAATTCACTAGGTGTGGTGGTGGGATGATCACAGCTACTCAGGGGGCTGAGGCAGGAGAATCGCTTGAAACCTGGAGGTGTAAGTTGCAGTGAGCCAGATCAATACACCGCACTCCAGCCTGGGTGACAGAGTGAGACTCTGTCTCAACAGGAAAAAAAAAAGAGTAGCTCTTCATAAAGCATTGTGGTAGGGTCAAGTTTCGCCTTATGCTCCCAGATTATCTTATATTTTCACCTGTCTTTGTTCTTGAGTTTTTCCATCAAAACCGGAGATGAAGTATTAAGAAAAACAACCTATATGTAACTACAAGTAGAACTGTGACAATCAATAGATACATAGCTAGGTGTGCCTTGAGGCTCTTGCTCTGGAAACTAAGGGTCAGGCCTGACCTTTCCCTTAGAGTCAAGAGGGAATGTAGTAATGGACATAAAGTATGGAATAATAGCCACTGGAGACTTGGAAGAGTCTGAGGGTGGGAGTTGGGAGAGGGAAGAGAAATTTCTTAATGGGATAATGTACACCGCTTGGGTGATGATTACACTGAAAACCCAGACTTCACTACTACCTAACATATTCATGTAACAGAACTGCATTTGTACTCTGTAAATTTATACAAATTTTAAAAACTAGAGAGAATGGAGTACACATAACACTGAAATCTTAGATTTTCTAAATTACAAACTCAAACTCAAAGATTAGATGAATATTTAGGGAAGATATCATAGTCTGAATTAAGAAAGGTGCCTTTGACTGGTACGCCCTTCATATAAGAACTTGTAGAAATAAAAGAACGTGGTGCATAATCACAGTGGAAGTCTGTGGAGATGGAAATTTAACATCTGAGAAATTCTTAACAGTTTTTAATGGATAGGTACCCATAAAATATAATTCTATATAGGTTCACTTTATCAGTGTGTTATTTAATTTATATAATAATTTCAGGTAATTTATCCTCATTTTAGAAAGCACTGGAATGAAAGAGGATATACTATACTCTTATGATGGTATAAAATTTGACATATTACAAAAGACTTATTAGACTGTAATGGTTCAAATAAAATAGTGTTTTGTTTTTATTTGTCCTTCACTGTTAGTAATATTTGATCATATAATAAATAAGAAATATATCCTTGCTTTAATAACAACTGTTATTATTTTGCAGAATAAACTCCAAAATAAAAATGCTGTTTGCATTAAGATAAACCAGTATACCATTTTGGAAAATAATGTGTAGAATCCTCAAAAAAAAAAATAGAATTACTATATGATCCAGCAATTTTACTTCTGGGTATGTATCCAAAAGAATTGAAATTAGTCTGTTACCAAAATATCTTCTTTCCTTTTTCATTGCAGTATTCTTTGCAATAGCCAAGATACTGTGGCAAGTGGCATCAACAGATGAATGGATTTTTAAAATGTGGTATAGATACAAATGGGATACTACTGAGCCTTAAAAAATCAAAAAATTCTGTTATTTGCAATAACATGGGTGATCCAGAGGACATTATGCTAAGTGAAATAAGGTAGGCACAGAGAGACAAATACCATGTGATCTCCTATATAGAAACTGAAATAGTCAAACTCATACAAATAGACAGTGGAGTGACAGTTATGGGGGGCAGGGAATGGGAGATGTCGGCCAAAGGATATAAACTTTCAGTTATATAGAAAGAATAGATTTTGGTGGTCTATTGAAGAGCATGGTCACCATAGTTAATGATAATGTATTGTACATCTCAAAATAGCTACAAGATTGAATTTTAAATATTCTTATCCCAGTAAATTATAACTACTTGAGGTGAAGGATAAGTTAATTAGCCTGATTTTATCATTCCACAATGTGTACATGTAACAAAACATCACAGTCCCGCCTATGTATAATTGTTATTTATCACTTAAAATGTATATATATGTATAATTGTTGTCACTTAAAAATATATATTAAAAAACTATATTAGAGATTTAAATATGCTTATATAAAGCCACATTTTCCAAAACTGGAATTATACCAAAAGTTTTTATGACTTTTTATAAAATTTGTCAACTGTTGAATCTTTCCATATATATTTATATATTTTTAACAATTTGATAGTATTTCATTGTGGGATGCCAATTAATTTATTTCATCAATAGAATCAACATTATTTTGTTAAATGTAAGTTCTTTTCCATTTAAACTATTAAGTAAACACTACAACTGGATGAAATATGGATCTAGAAAATAATCATTAAAATGTGTCGAATGATTATGAACCTACTGTTGAGGAACTGACAGCCAAGACTATCCTCAAACACTAATCAATGTTAGCACCATTAAAAGTGATACAACCAGATATTTTTGTTTCATGAGTAAAAAAGCAATAGAAATTTCACAGTACCATTTATGAAGTATTCTAAACATTTAATCACTGATCTAAACACATCTTTAGACTGTTTATTCTGAATTCACATGAAATTCAAGAGACAAAGGAACAAATTAAGTGACATCACAGAAAACGAATCAAATCTAGAACAACAGGCATTCTAAAGGATAAATGACCAGGTTTTTAAAACCATAATTGGCATTAAAAACAGGCACACATAAAAGTAAAAACCTGGAAAGAATGTTGTTGTAGTAAGCAAGAGACTTAAAAGATAAAACAAATAGGAGACAACAGATGCTGGAGAGGATGTGGAGAAATAGGAATGATTTTACACTGTTGGTGGGAGTGTAAATTAGTTCAACCATTGTGGAAGACAGTGTGGTGATTCCTCAAGGATCTAGAAATAGAAATACCATTTGACCCAGCAATCCCATTATTGGGTATATAGCTAAAGGATTATAAATCATTCTGTTATAAAGACACATGCACATGTATGTTTATTGTAGCACTGTTCACAATAGCAAAGACTTGGAACCAACCCAAATGCCCATCAAATATACACTAAATAAGGAAAATGTGACACGTATTCACCATGGAATACTATGCAGCCATAAAAAAGGATGAGTTCATGTCCTTTGCAGGAGCATGGAATAATCTGGAAACCATCATTCTCAGCAAACTGACGCAAGAACAGAAAACCAAACACTGCATGTTCTCACTCATAGGCGGGTGTTGAACAATGAGAATGCATGGACACAGGGATGGGTACATCACACACCAGGGCCTGTTGGGGGGTGTGGGGGCTAGGGGAGAGATAGCAAGGGGTGGGGGGATTGGGGAGGGAAAACATTAGGAGAAATACCTAATGTAGATGATGAGGGGATGGATGCAGCAAACCACCACGGCATGTGTATACGTATGTAAATGTTTGTTCTGCACATGTACCTCAGAACTTAAAATATAATAAAAAAATTATAAAAAGATATAACAAAAGTGGCATAGGGATTTTGGATTTTGATGAAGAGAAAAGCACTAAAAATTAGGGGAAATTTGGATATTAACTGGTTACTAAGTGTGTAATGCTATTATGAGTAATTTTAGATTTTTGTTAGGTGTGATGATTGTAAGGTTTGTTCTCGCCGGGTTTAAAAAGGAAGAAACTGGGCTAGCACAAGAAGATCTGATGCGAAGGAATTTATTCAGGCTCCCGGGTGAGGTTCTGCAGTCTCACAGGAGGGGCTGGAGAAGTCGCGCAGACTCCTCTTAGACGTGGGGTTTTACAGGGAGTGAAAGCATTTGATTGGTTGTGCCCAAGGTGAGTGGGACAAAATGGCGGGGAGTGGGGCCCGGATGGAACAAAATGGCAGGGAGTGGGGCCCAGATAGGACAAAATGGTGGGGAGTGGGGCCTGGATTGGACAAAATGCTATCAGGTAGGTCCTGGCGGGGCTTTTTTTCCCAGGCTCCTGGTTGAGGGGGGGTGTGTCTGAGCTCCCGGCAAGGGAAGGAGGTGTGTCTGAGCTCCCGGAGAGGGGAGGGGGTGCGTCTGAGCTCCCCACGAGGGAGGGGGGTGCGTCCTAGCTCTCTGTGAGGGACAGGGGTGTGTCCAAGCTCCCAGCGAGGGAGGTGGGGAGCGCCCAAGCTCCCGGCGAAGGAGGGTGTGCGTCCATGCTCCCAGCGAGGCAACCAGCCTTACAATGATGGTATTTGTTTTAATTTTTAGAGATCTTGCTGATTAGAGATGTACACTGAAATGCCTTCTGGTTCAGTGATGTGTTGTATGGGATCTGTTTTGAAATGCAACAGAATAACAAAGATGGAAATGCATAGATAAAACTAAACAAAATAATATTTGATGCAGTTGTGTCATGAGTATATGAGGGTTCATCCTACTATTTTCTCTAATTTCGCATGTTTGAAAATTTCCACATCAAAGGTTAAAAATACTATGACAAGCATATTTTTTCTCATGGTTTTAAGTATCTGTGGGTTATTTATTCTGGATAAGTTTCTATAAATTGAACTGCTAGGTCAAAAGGAAAGTACATCTTCAAATTTTTACATTTCATATTGCTGTTAATCACTTACATGTGGAAATGCCTATATTCTTGCCAACAAAGGTTACAGTATCAATTTTACCAGACTTATAGGAAAATACAGAATACCACTTGACATTAAGATTGATTTTTAAAAAATGTATACTTATTGAATTTTTTAGTGTCATTAATTTCAAAATCCATTGCCTGTTAAATCTATTTTTTATTTTTGAAAAATTCATCTAGTGTTTTGATTTGTAAAAGTACTTTATTTACTGTGGACATTACCTTCTGCCTGTCTTATATATTACAAAAATTTTCTTACTTTAACCTTTAACTTTGTCTATACATTTTTCCATGTAGAGATTAGAAATATTTATGTAATAATATTGATCTATCCTCTCCAATTTAGTACCTGCTATTAGAATCACAACTTGAAAGTGAGAAAGACCAAAGCTTCCCCTGATATTTAGAAGCTGGTTCTGGTATTCTTTGCTGATCATAAGGAATTTTACAGAACATTGGTATTGTACAATCTCGTTTGTGTCCAAGAGGGGTCAAAACAAAGACAAAAATACTCTATTTCAAAACAGAAAAAAGATAAACTTTGTCCAAGACACAGAAATGACCAAACATCTCCCAATCCTGGTTAATAGGAGTGAGTGCTCCTTTTTTTTTTTAATCAATTACTATTTTAGGCATGGTTTAGTTTTCTTCCTTCTAGGTAAGATTTATTAAGATACACAACTGTAGGATAACTACTGCTTTATCATAGCATCCAATTTAGAGCAAAACTAATTTTCTTAAACCCTCCCCCTAAATCACCTAACAAACCTGAATCTTGTAAATCCTTTCCAACAGCCTTTTACTGAGACAACCCCTGAACTCCCAGAGAAGCATACTCCTGTGTTACAAAATATAATCAATCTAATTTGTTTGACTACAGGTGTGTTCCTACTGGTCTTTGTCTGTAGGAAATTGACAAAAGTTATTACTTTTTCTCCTAGGTTATAAGTTTCTTCATCATATTTTCTCCTAATGTGTAATTTCCCCATTTAATTTTCTAAATTGTTAATACATATTATGGAATTCACTTTATTTAGAGTTTGGTAAAGATGGATTTTTTTTTTTCAAATTGATTAATCAAATGTAATGAATTCAACACTATATTCATTATTTGTTTTCCATTTTTATCATGTCATCTGAAAAATTATACTTTAGTTGTATTTCTCCTACTAAAGTATCCGAAACACAAAATATACACTTTTGCATGTAAATCTAAAACTTTAAAATATAGATTATAGTTTGATATTAAATAATTCAATATAAACAGAAAAAACACATGTATTCTAAAATTTTTTAAAAAATCAAGTGCTTCTCTTAGCTATTGAGATGTACTAATGCCTTTTTTTTTTTTTTTTTTTTTTTTTTGAGATGGAGTCTTGCTCTGTTGCCCAGGCTGGAGTGCAGTGGCAAGATCTTGGCTCACTGCAACCACTACCTCCCAGGTTCAAGCGATTCGCCTGCCTCAGCCTCCTGAGTAGCTGGGATTATAGGGGCATGCCTGCAGATCCTGCTTATTTTTCTTTTAAGTTAGAATTTTTGTTTGTTCTCCACTGTCAGATTCATGTCGTCTTGTACTTCAATGCTTTTACCTTTTATTCTTTCTTCTATCCAGTACATGATGCCCCTTCTCTGTTCAAGTTAACTCTTAGTGATCTTCCTGTCCTCAATTTACCTGCTTGGGCATTCCTTCTCTATGTATCTGTAGCGTTATTCACACCCTAAAGGACTTTATGTACCCATCTGTCTACCACTTATTTATTTTTTATTTTAACTGTCTCTCACTAATCAATAACTTTATCGGAATATCTCCTGCACATTGCTTGAATGTTTATGGAAATAATAAATGTGTTTCCTCTAACTGTCAATCTGTTTTAGACCTTCCAGAAACAATACAGAATAAGGAAGATATTAACCTAACAAAGCCTCTCTTTATTGTTGATACTGTTGTCAGTTTATTACTTTCACTTTAGAAGACCCACTTCTACTGGAAAATCTAATGTAAGACAAGTTAGAGAACATTAAGAGAACCAAAGCAACTCGTGGATGATGAATAAAAAGGTAAGACTTTATTGTTGTCAAATCATAATTCTAAGAGTATGGTTCATGATGCTGTACCAGACAACCAACGATTCTCTTTTAAATGTGGGCATCAGGCTTTTCTATATGGCATAGAACAGCAAGCTCCTGGCTGCAGACAGAAATGGGAACAAGAGCTTGAGAACTCCTGGAGCCCTGCAGGGGGCTCTGTAGAGCAGAGCCTGCATGCACTGATTGATGCCTGCCTTTCTGCTGACACGTATAAAATATGCAAGCCCCTGTCCTGAGGCTGGAGCCTAAGAGTTCTCTGCCTGTGACTCAGTGACCTCCATAAATATTTACTGAGTTTGTCCAATACATGACCTTTAAGCTCTGACCAGGTGTTCAGCCTATCACCTTCCTCTTAGAAAGGTTTTTCTCAGCAAAGAAGTTCTGTTTCATCTCCTGAATTGCCCTAGGACACCTGCTAACAGCTTTTAGTCTCTCAGCTGAGCCAGGAACTCTTATTTGGCCTCAAGTGAGACATTTTATTTCCATTGATGTTGCTATTTTATAGCTTTATTGTGTTGCATCCATATTACTTCTTTTTAATTGTATTTAATATACATGAAAGAGTGTTTCACTGATGGCTCAAAATACAAATGAGCATTAATAATACATTTTTGGATGGTTAGCTCTGAAAATATCAATTTATCTTCCCCAAATTGATCTCTCATTTAACTTCAGGGTTTTTTTTACTGGCATAAATGATTATACACTAAGGAAATTTCATTATCACACACCTTTTAAAATTGCAGTTTCCAGAAACCCTTCCACGTATCAGGAGATGACATGACACTGTCATCCATCCTGTTGCTTAAACTAAAAAACTGGGAGTCTTGCTCAGTTCCATCTATTCCCTCAAGCTTCCCATCCCAATCCAATTTACTACCCAAACTTCAAGACACAAGCTATAAAAACTATAACAGACCTCTTCTGGTGTTTTCATCTGCAAGCACCACCTTATTCAAAGCCATTTGCAGAGCAAACATAACCTAATTCATCAGTCTCTTGCTACTTGTGTGCATTCAGATACCATGCCTTTTCCCAAAGCAGTGTTTTAGAAACATGGCCAAGCCCCACATCTCTTAGAACTTTTCAATGTCATCCCAATAACTTTTAAGAAAATGTGAACTGTTCACATGGCCTATATAATACCCTCCAGAGTTTGTCTCAAGCCCATTCTTGTAATATATACCTTGATAAAGATCCACTGGCTTTCTTTCTCTTATTATATTAGCTTGTAGAATTGAGTCCTATCTTGGGATTTTAAGATTCATCATTTATATCTTCTCCTTACTCTTGGCTCATGAAAGTCTCAGCTCCAGGATCACCTCCCCATGAGGACCTCCCTGATAGCCAAACCTAAATGAGCCATCCAGCTGCAGTTCTGTTCCATCCATCTAATTACTCCTTTCCATTTGTTTATTTGCAGTTGTTGCCATCTGAATGTTCTTGTTTACTGCCTGTTTCTCTCTGTTAAAGTGGAAACTCCATTCATCTGTGTTTGGTTAATTTATTTTCATTAACCATTTATTCTAAGCATATAGAAAATACTTCATTATAGTATTTATTATTAAATGCTGTATTCATTAGAGTTTCAAATAAGCCAACTTAAAAAACACAAAAGGATATCTAGAAAAATATAGTTTTTATTATGTAGTGGAAAATTCAATATTTGAATGTGGAATTTTAAACAAAGGTTTTCCAAATATCTCATAGCATGTGTTGAGAAACTTGGTTCTACAGTATCAAATGACGTGACTCCAATATTTATCTTCAAAGTATATAGCTCTGTACAGGTATTAAAGAAAGGCTATCAGGTCTGAATTACATAAGACTATAATAAGAATTAATTTATTGGTTTACTATTGTAAATGAATAACAGGTCTGTGTCTTACACAAAGTTTTAGAGATCATCACTCAAGTGATCAAATGGGATATAACTTACATAATAAATTTGTAAATTTATAATATAAATTTGGTGTTGGTAAATTTATCCTATTACAGAGTATAGCCCATGTAGAGCAGATTTTAATCTGGAAGCGCCATCTTATTCCCCATGCCAAACATACATGTGTATAAAGCCAAAATAGCAATGTGTTTATTTAGAGTGAAAAATAAAACAGTCTTGAATTCACATTTGTGCTAATTCTTTTTTTAATCTCCCTTATCCTTATTTATTTATTTATTTATTGTATTTTTAGTAAAGATGGAATTTCGCAGTGCTGTCCAGGGTAGTCTTGAACTCCTGATCTCGTGATCCGCCCACCTCAGCCTCCCAAAATGCTGAGATTACAAGTGTGAGCCACCATGCCCGGCCTAATTTACATTTTTTATTGGACTTCAATAAATTACTTATAGTTGTATCTTTGTGTAATTGTATTGCACTGTTTATGGAATAGATTCACAGAACTGGAATTGCTATTTAAAAGATTTTTTTATTATTATTGATCCCAATAAATATTACCATATTGCATTTAAATAAAAAGATAATGACTAATTCTTAACCTACCAATGCAAAAACTATTTTTGTCAATATCTCAATCACTATCTCATTATTTCATATGTAATTTTATATTAATTTATAACTAAAGATTCTAACAGGGTTTACAATTTTTCACATATTTTTTATTATATTTAGACTTAAGCTTTAGTGAATTTCCTGTTCACATAATTTATCCAATTCTTGCTGTCATTTGTGTTTTTCTTACCAATTTGTGAGAGTAATTTTCATGTTATTAAAGCTTTATCATACGCATTACAAATATAATGCATATAACTTTCCAATTTCTGGGTTCTTCTGCTGTTGTTATTTTAGTTGTTTATGATTTTGTTTGTCATCTTTGTCATTTGTATTTAGATTATACTGCTGAGTCTCACATGTATTGCTCTATAAGATTGAAAGAAGAACATACATTCTGAGGCAATTTCTCTTTGGGGCCACAGCTGGAGTTTGGACTTCATATAGTGAGTTATTCTGGCAGACACTAGGCACAAACATGGTCATTGACAAAATAAAGGAACAACTTCATTATGCTTTCATCCATAGCATTCCATGAGAACCCTGTTTTTTATTCCCATAAGGAACCAATGAATAGTTGATACTTTTTAATAACTCTGTGCAATTAGTTCTACCCACTGATACATTAGATACATATTTTTTAGGGCTACAATTTATCTGTACCACAAAACTAGTTCTTGTCGGGAACAGAGGTTTAGCTCCAGCTATTCCTAGCATCACCATGGCAGCCAGAACATTTGGAAGAGCTCCAGTTTCAAAGATTCCAGGCTTTTGTAATCAAAAGCACATTTAGACTTGCCAAAAAAAAATGAGTTCTAATATTTAGTTCAGAAAAATATGCACAGCTATTCTAAAATCAGTTTATTTAATTGTTTTAACATTTGGTTTTACAATAGTGATAAAACTCCTCAAATTCTGTTACCTGGGAGTTTATCCATTATGAAGCAGACCCACACTGGTGAGCCTACGGGGCCATGCTAAGTGTTTCTCTTATAGTAAAGATTACCTGTGCCTAGATCAAAACTCATTATCTATCCAGGCCAAAATAATATTGTCTGTTATTTGATGCAGTGTTCTGAGTCCTCACATAAGTGCTCCTTGAAGAGCTTAGATCAATTCAAAACTCATTTTTACTTTGCTCATCAGAGACACTAGCATTCCATGATTAGAGTCTGCATTTTCATAAAGAGTAAATAAATTGTGAATATTTTCCTATGTCAAGTGATACTTTTCTATGCCTGTGTCTTTTTCTTGTGCCCAAGTGAGATCTCCCCACCATTTCAGTAATATTACAATTTACGATTCAAAAAATTTAGAATAGGCTTTTGCTTTTTGTTATGAAGCAGTTGTATGTGAGACATATTAAATTTATATTATTATATTATTCCCTTTACAAAATTATTTGAAAATATATACTAACTCTATTTCGGGAACATAAGTGGAAAATATGTCTAGTGTTATTTCCCTTGGTAAAATTTTGATTTTTAAAAAATCACTGGGCCAGGTGCGGTGGCTCATGCCTGTAATCCCAGCACTTTGGGAGGCTGAGGTGGGTGGATCACAAATTCAGGAGATTGAGACCATCCTGACTAACATGGTGAAATCCCGTCTTTCCTAAAAATACAAAAATTAGCTGGGCGTGGTGGTGCGTGCCTGTAGTCCCAGCTACTCAGGAGGCTGAGGAAGGAGAATCGCTTGAACCTGGAAGGCAGAGGTTGCAGTGAGCTGAGATCGTGCCACTGCACTCCAGCCTGGGCGACAGAGAGAGACTCCATCTCAAAAAAAAAAATCATCCACCAAACTAGGATAAAGCAATTGTGTCACTAATAATTACTAGAAAATCATGCTACAGTTTTGATCATTTTAATAGTATACGGTCCCAGGATTCAAGAATATATAAACCCAAACTTGTCAATCTACCACAAGGTCTCCAAAAGAATTCTACAACACAAGAACTGAAGAAGGAGAAATCACCATAATGCCTACTTTATATGGCAACACCTGACACCAGGAGTAATTCCAAGCACCTTACACATGTGTACATACTTAATTTTCAAAGATTCTTTATAAGTTAGATGTCTGCATTACAAGTAGGGACTCCAAGGCACAGAGAGGACAGGTGCTATTCTTGCTATCTCAGAGCTTACCCAGGGGCAAAGGTGGATTCACATCCAGGAATCTGGCACTTGGATCCTTTTAATTTCTTTAATATACAGCCTCTCAGTTTAGCATAAAGAGATGAAAAAGCCGAACCACAGTCCAACATCCTGTTTTGCTGAATCAAATCACGTTGGATTGGAGGCCTCTCATGCACAACTTCTAAATCTAACTCAACTGATCATTAACCTGAAGCAACGCAAACTCTCAAAAATCTGAGTGTTTTTGTGAGAAGATTAAAAAGAAGATGGTTGGAATGGGAGACTAACTGAGGTGGGCAGCTTTGAACACAGGAGGACAAAGCACAGGCTTCACAAGGAAGCACCTGACATGGGCCTGCCTTTCATGCTGTATGATGCTGGCCCCTCCAAAACATGGGCTTAGCAGACTCAGAGAACCTAACCAGACAGTTTTCAGCGCTGGAAGGAACAAAAAGATAAGCCACATAAAGAGGTCTCTACGGCATGAGGAGCAGGCTGAGATCTCCCCAAAATTCCACAGTCATTACCCACCACTGACAGAAAGAAGCAAGCTACTGAGAATGTCATTCAGCTTCTGAGGTGAATGACTGGGACACGGAGGAACCAGAGAACAGGTGACCCATCCTGTTGGGTTACTAGTTAGACAAAGTTTTACAAGAACATTTTAAAAGGTCTGTTCCTTGGTATCACCTCTGGTTGTTTGGATAATTCCCTGAAATTAACTCTAACATTGTACATAAGGAGTTAATTCAGAAATTAACTCCTTATGTACAATAGGAGATTTGGTCTGGGCTTGTATAGCTGGGTCACAATGCATTTCCTTTCTCTCTATCGCGTATTGCATAACCAATTTGAGGACATGACTACCTGCACTGTGCCAAGTATTCCTTTCTGGGACCAAATGTAGAAGCAAGAGAATGAAGAAGGAACATGAGCAATTCGTGGCACTTTGGTCATGGCATCCAACCAAACAGGACGATTTTGCCTTTTTAATTGTATATATATTACAGGGTGTTCAATGTGGTCCAAATATGCTGGTAAACTAAGAAAAGAATGAAATAGCTATCTGTAAATTATGTAATCTATTCCAGAAGTTATTTCACATTATCTTGTAATAAACATGTATGAAATACATTAATCTTTTACTCTTCAAAAACTCATTAGCCAATATGACCAGGAGTTTTTTGTAATCTATTTGCAAAAGCCAAAGGCTTATTTGAAACAATTGATAGTACAGAAAGACAGCCTGCAAAGACATTACAGTGTGTGTGTGTAATGAGTCCATTTCTCATGATATCAGTTTTCTCACATTTTAAAATCAGATTTTAAGAAAGTGAGAAAAAACTTAATGAAAATTCATAGAGAAGTATAAGAGACTGTGTGTGTGTGGGGTGTGTGTGTGTGTGTATGTGGGGTGTGTGTGTGTGTGTGTGTGTGTAAAGAGAGAGAACCCTGAGGAATATTTTTACATCATTTTAAAAGCTGTAATTGATCAAATTTCCCTACGGGTTGCCTAATACCCATTGTATAAGCACTCATGTGAGCAATTCCAAGGGAATTAAATCAAATAGTGGTTGTTTGACCACATGTACCATCCTGTACCTCTCTGGTCTGTCATGTCTTGTCTTCTCAATGGAATCTAACATATATGCATCTGCTTGTCAGCCAATAAAAAGCATAATAATGATTATTTCTCTTCTTGCTTTAACTATCAGAACACTGAAACTAATATTGAAGCTCAGCTGCAGAACTCAGTTCATCTTGGAATCTTATTTAAAATTAAAAAAAAAATTTTAAATATCTCCCTCCTCTCTCTCAGATAGATAAGTGATAGACACATAGAGATAAAAATAATACATATCATTTATTGCTCTAAAGCCCACTCAATCCTATCTAAAATCTGGTAGTACATATTGAAGATAAGTAAAATAAAAATGATGTACCTGTTACTACTCTTAAGCGGCCAGGAACTCTTCAGTCTGTCTCCAGCTATAGACTTCTTGAACCCTTTTGAACCTGGGTCACTGATGAAGGGGATATCTGCTCGAAGCGTTGACCCATAGTGCCATAGAGATCAGGACACAGGTAACTAATTTTTATGTGCAATTTATTCACCATTAATTTAAATACATTATTCCTCACATGATCCCTTAAGTATAGATTTCCTCTAGTCATCTATGTTTACTTCCTTATACTGTTCTGGAGTTTCTCTGTTAATCCAAACTTCCATTATTCTCTTCTCTTGATTGTTTCACAGGATCTGAGGGTACCAGCTTCTCCATCATTTAACTAAACTTTCTCTACAGTCTTAACACTGACTGAGGACTCCACCTTCAATGCAGTCCATGGTAGTGAAAACTGTCCATTCCATCACACTCTTCATGGTAAGTGATATCAGATCCTCTTTGTTTTCAAATGCTACTTTCAGATTACTACTTTATTTTATTTATTTATGTTTGGGACAGAGTCTTGCTCTGTCACCCAGGCTGAAGTGCAATGGCACAATCTCAGCTCACTGCAAACTCTGCCTCCCAGGTTCAAACAATTCTCCTGCCTCAGCCTCCCAAGTAGCTGGGATTACAGGTTCCTGCCACCACACCCGGCTAATTTTTGTATTTTTTAGTAGAGATGGGTTTTTGCCATGTTGGCCAGGCTGGTCTCCAACTCCTCAACTGCAGGTAATCCAGCTGCTCAGCCCCCCAAAGTGCTGGGATTACAGGTGTGATTTAAAAATTCAATTTTATGAATTTTTGTTATTTATAATAAATTCTGCAGGTTGTACTTGATTGCTTTTTGAACACACTGATTATTTAAAATAAAATAATAAATAAATTGACCCTTCCGTATAAACTGTGAGGATTTTAAGTACTCCTTCTAGAGTGGCAAGAACAAAAAAAGTAAATTAAAATCAGTCCTAGAATGTATAGTAATTTAACCATATGCTTTGTGAAAACAAGAGTGTTTGTTAGGGGAATACAGTTTAATTTTTACATCTTTAAGTTTTCATAGACATGGATGAGACCTATTCAAACAGGACCAGTCTGCCATTTCTTAGATGGAAGACTCATTGATCTATTTTGGCAATGAGACATATAATGGGGTAGGAAAAGACTCACAAAATTCAAAGCTTTGAAGCATATGCAGCTGCATATTAATGACTGCATCTGTTATGTTCTGCCTAGAGTTTCCTATCTGTAGAAAGTTGCATAACCACTGTCAAGAGATTTAAAAGGCTTCCACTAATTTGGAATGGCAGCAATTAGCAGGGACAGTGCTAAGCCTTGCTAGATTTCAAGCTGTCAGTGTCTGGCCATTTTTATTTAGAATTTTTATAAACTTGCACTATCATTTGCTTAAACACATTAGTATATTTATGAAAAAATGCTTTTTAGGGAAAAATTCTCTAGATGCCTAAGAATAAGTTTAAAGGACATTTGAAGCCCCAGAATTGAGCCTAGGTAGTATATAAATGACCCTGTAAGGAAGGGAAGAAAACGTCAAGTCACACATTAGAAACACTTAACAAATTGGAAATACACTAGAGGAAAAACAATCACTGAAGTCACAGAACTAGTAAACCACCATGATAGAAAAATCTTGGTATGAAGTCACAGCATGAAGGGAAAGCACAGGATCTGGTGTCAGATCGGTGTTAGAACACTTGCCCTGTAAGCAAATGTGCCAAGAAAGGAAATTCTACTCCCTGTGGTCTTCAGGTTTTCATTTGACAGATGATGAGGTAGAATTTAAAAATGCTTTCACATACATGATCTCTCTTTTTTCTCAATAATAGTATGAGACAGGTAACCCAACCAAAAAAGACATAATATTTCTTAACTTCTTACAGCCCATAAAGGATCTCTGAAGACTCTATCCAATATCCTAAACCTGATAACAGTGTCAAGTCAAAATGAGTGTAGAAAAATATCACAAAAATCTCAACACATTTGTTTCCCTACCTGCCACGCTTTAAAATTAAGAAAGGCCATTCAGAGAACAGGTGTCAGAGTTGGTTGGTAGCTTAAGGAGCAGCAGAAACAGCAGCAATATTAGAAACCCTGACTTAAAATGGGTAAAACAAACAGAGGTTTATCTTTTTCATGTAATAAGAAGCCCAGAGGTAGATTGTGATGAGCATTGGTTCATCTGCTGAAGAATATCAGGGTCTAAGTCAGAATCCAGGTCTTTGTAATTTTCCCACTACAGCACCAACCAAAAAGAAAAACGAAAGGAAAGAATGCTTGTGCTTTGAAAGCAGAGAACTTTCCAGTGAACTGTATCACTTGTCCATTTGTTATTAAAAAGAAGGTATTTCTTTTTAATTTTGTTTTTCATTTTTTTCTTTATTTTCTTAAACAAGTGGGAAAATAACAAAGAAGATATTTTTTTGGTGTGCTCGATTATCTGTAATAGAATCTGGCAAATGAAAAAGAGTTGAAACTGGTTAAATAAACTGCTGCTGTGACGGGGAGGATCAATGTATGTCTGAACAGAAGAGAAAATTAATTAATTTGATGCATAGTGATATTTTCCAGTTTTCAAAGCATAATTTAGTCTGGTTGAGGTATACAGTATGTCTAAGATTTATGTCTTCCATTTTCCTGCAAACATCTTTATAATAAACTTACATAATCTGGGGTAAGTCAATAATGACTCTTACTAGACACTGTAAAATCTTATTTATCAATGAACAGTCTTCAAGTTTAACTATGTTGTTCAAAATGTGAACATAAATGGAATCAAAATTCAAATCCCAAGTTTATTGAATCTAATAACAACTTTGTTTTTCCTCCCAATCATCCAGGTGTATTCATTTCCTGTCCCCTCACAATGTAAAATAAACTCCATAAGGATAGAGATTTCATCTGTCTTGTTCAGCCCTGAATTTACAGTGTGTGAAGCAGAGTTTGGCAAGTATTTGGTGCCCAATAAATTAATAATTGTTGAATGAATGAATAGTAAACTCCAATAAATGCTGGCTTGTTTTATCATCATTATCACCAACATGGAGTTAATAAGAAACTAGTGGTTCCCCTGCCTTCTAGAATTGCATTCCTCCTTTTATATGTGGAAATCACATTTCTTGTCATCTCAGCACTTGCCTTGCCTGCTCACAATTATGAAACAAGTTTCTCTGGGCTAAAGAAAAAAAATCCTTTTATTAACTACATGCACTTTTCTCTACAGGAGGCGAAAAGCTGCCCTCAGGGTTTTTCTGAGACAATCCTGTCCAAAGCAAGTCTCACACTGGAAGCATCCACACACTGGGATCTGTAGGAAAAAAGTTAAGTACAAACCAGAGTAGAGAGAGAAGACAGAAAAATCAGAGTTCCAGAACACAACATTCTGGGTTCGCATCTGAGGACAATCTCCTCAGCTCTACAGTGTCAAAGGGCTTCTCTGCTGTGCAAGGACTAATGCTTTTAATGATACGGCCAAGTCAGTATTAATTTTAAAATTCTGTACAACAACTTTCTTTGAGAGGCCTCGGGAAGCTGTTATTCGATTTTTAAAAATGTACATCAAGCATAGTGGTGTAAAATACTTTTGAAATAGTGCCTCAGTTACTGGGAATAGCCACCTATATATATATCAAATTATTACTCCTTTATATTACTGATCAATTCATGGCATATATACAAGACTTCAATTTCATGATGCTGCTCTATACCAAGATCACATTACAAGTACGATTGCTGAATATTACTCTAATTGTTAGAATATAAATTTTGTTGATACTTTAACAGACCATCGATTATGGCATAAAAGCATTTGGTCAGTTGGTCTCACATATGGATAATCTTAACTGTAGAGCTCTTAGACATAGAGATATGTCTTCACAGCAATAGTAATAAAGAGTTGATTGTATCTACTAAGACTGCATATAGCATCTGTTATTCTGTAGTCAAAAGAGAGCTTCCAACACGCACAGATGGAAAAACAGCCCTTTACAAAGTTGTACCATTTTAATGAAGAGTATTTAATATAGCATAGCACTTTTCAAAAATTATGAAAAGATTAACATGAGAAAAAGATTTGGTCAACTTTTGGAAATGTTCTATTCAGTTATTCTAGATTTTTAAAAGAGTAGAAAAATTGTCAACTTCAGGAAATTATAGTTTACTTGTAAAATTAGCAGTGAAGCTATCCAATTCTTAGAGTACAAAACTCCCCTAACCATCTCCACTGCATTCTCTCCTTATAAATAATCATATTCAGAAGGAAACATACACCTACACATAGGAAATGTATTTCAGTTTTACGTAGAGGGAAAACTAAATATAACAGATTATTGCTATTTATTCATGAGATACCATTGTACACAGGAGAGTAGTATTCTGGATTAACATCTTTGTTCTTCACAAACATAATTATTGTTTTAATCTTTTCTATCTACTGATGTAATTCTAAATTCCAAATTCCTTTCTACCTACTGATGTAATTCTAAATTCTAAATTCTACCTGCTGATGTAATTCTAAATTCAACATAAGCATACTAGTGCTAATGCTGATTGCCTCCATTCATTTTCGATTCACAGGTTAAATTTCTACTTATTTTTCATTAAACTGCTATTTTGCTACTTTGATAAAGACAATTTAATGAGTATATGTCTTTCTGTGCAATAATTTCTTTCGTAATAAAGATCTATATCTAAAGTGAAAGAAAAAAATTCAATCTATGTTTTTGATGAAAATGCTAATGTACTGCAATACCACCAGTGAAGAAGAACATGTAAGTCTAGTTATTTGCCGATTACTACTGTTTCTACGCATTACTAGTCACCACAAAACCAAAGGCAGAAATACATTAAAAATGTTATAAAACTGTTATTTGAAATAAAAGTTAAAGTAGCAAGTAAAAGTTATTATAAAAGAGTTTCAATTATAACAGGAAGTACATATATTTTCTCCCTAAAAATACATAAAGTTAACAAAACAGAAATACCACCTGTGTTCTACCTATTATAGTTTGAACAATATTAAATTATATGTGTTGTCATATAATTTAATATCAGGAATATCTGTGTTCTTATCATAATAGATGACGAAGAATATAGCTTAAAGAAGAAAAAGTCACAATCAATAATTAATTTCAAACATGTTATAGATTTGAAAGTGAAGAAAAACATCTAACATGCAGTCATTCGGGGATTAATTATTCATTTATTAGACTTTTGTATTAGTCACCATTATCCAGAGTCACAGAACCAATAGAAGGGATACAGAGAGATAGAAATACAGATATAGGCATAAATAGATATGAATTAGGGAGATTTATTAAGGGAATTGGCTCATGCAATTATAGAGACTGAAAAGTCCCATGATAGACTATCTACAAGCAGGAGAACCAGGAAAGCTGGTGGCTTGGCTCAGTCCAAGACTAAAGGCCTGAAAACCAGGAAATCTGAAGGTTTAGCTCTCAGTTAAAAGCTGAAGACCTGAGAATCTGGGAAGCTGGTGACGCAAGTCCCAGAGCCCAAAGGCTGAGAAAGCTGGAGTCTTGATATGCAAGGGCAGAAGAAGGAGGGTGTCTTAGCTCTGGAAGAGAGAAAGAAAATTCCCTCTTCCTTTACCTTTATTTTCTGTCCCACCCCTCAGCCAACTGAACAGTTCAGTTCACATCTGGCGAAGGCAAGATCTTCCTTACTCAGCCAGTCCACGGTTCAAATGTCAGTCTCTTTCGGAAATGCCCTCACAGACACACCCAGAAATAATGCTGTATCAGCTATCTGGGTACTTCTAAATTTAGTCAAGTTGACAACTACAATTAATCTTTAGGATTTCCTATGTCTTTGTGTTCCTGTTCCATTTCCATTGAATGAAGTATATATTTTGCATGTGGCTGATAAGGAAATCTTGAATATGTAACAACAAACTGGTTATATTCCTCAACTAGTCAATCCTCAGTTGATGATGTTGTGGCGATGTTTTGTTCTGTTTCATTTTTTTCATCCTATGAAATTCTTGTTGGGCTAACTAAATAGAAAACTGTGGCACGACACAGTCGATAGTTTCTCATATTTAAAATATTTCCCTTATCTCTTAAGCCATATGAAATAAAAGCAAATGATTATTTGTTTAATAAATGTTTATTTGGAATTTTCATGTGATAATGTATTTGCCAGCCTAATATGATACAACAAAGAATAAACATCATCCCTTCCCTACAGCAGCTTACAATATAATGGGAGAGAAAGGCCAATCAGACAGATTATGTGTGACATAATCAATTTAAATATGCACAAAGATTATGGTGTGTTCCTTCTCCTTTGCCATTGAAAAACATCATATCACCTACAAGAGAATCAAAGAAACTTGCAGCCCATTCAATTTACTGTCATAGAGGTTCTGTTAAGCGCCAAAAGCATGTAAGAATATAAACATGGCGCTGTCTTAACACTGCATGAAGCTTAAAATCTAGCATGAAAATAATTTGACCTCCATTGTAGAGAAGGTTCTACCTCTCTCATTTACTAGCTATTTAAAATGTATTTAAATTTACTAAGTCTAAATATATGGACATATACAATATAATTGACAACACCAACATCATAGTGTCTGATAACACTCATTTAATATTACACAAAAAGGATCTAGTACAATGCCTTACACGTGATTGATTAGTGTTATAATGTACTGAAATACCAGAATGTATTTTAGGGATAATTCATTTCCCAAAGCTAAAGAAATGATATATGCATATCATTGGCACTTGGTAACAAGAAGATAATTACCAGATGTGCTATAAAACCAATTCCTTATACAATATGTTTCTCATATACCTCTAAGCCTTTAAGGCAAAAGATAGATTATTTGATAACACAATATTGGTAAAACTCCACAAGTGACTTGAGCGTAGAAGGGGGCCAGTTATATGACTTGTCATTATGAATAAGATATGAGAAATGAAGCTTTAAATGGGTTTATGGTTTATATTTTATTGCTTTCAGTTTTAACTGGAAAATGCAACTAATCATAGGTGTTTTTTTTCCCCCAGAAAGCTTGCAAGATTTAAAAAAAACAAATAAATCTGGCATTAGTGTGGCTTATGCCCCTATAGTCTACTTTTCTTTAAAAACCTCAATTAAGTTTTCTCTAGGGCTAGCAGCTTTGAAGGAAAATATTGTAGTTTTTCCTTGCTATGTCTATTGGAAATATTTCTAAAGTTAACTAACACTTTTTCTTTGTAGCACCATATAGGAATACAGAAGGGCCAAAATCTTGAGATGTGTCAAATTACTTTTAGAAACAATGACTTGTTGCCATGGTGACCTAGAACCTAACGAATCTATCACAAGATCTCAGTCCAAGTATGAAATGAACTGCACCAGAGATTTTAAAATAGTGACTCAGTTGCCTGAATCAGAAATGAGTTTCATATTCCTTTTTCCTTCAAATATTAGGTAAGAGAGTATCATCTAGCAAATGAACCCTTAACTCACATATGACTCTTTTCCCAAACTGTGAAGAGCTACAATGTGTAGAACTGATTTTAAAATAGAATGTTTATAATACCCTCTAGGTAACCTTTAAACACATCTTTTTAATTTTGTTTTCCTTGTCCCCTGACAAACATCAGTAATTTATTACCTATATACATGTAAAGTGCACCCACCCACTTTGGAGTAATAGTGCCATATCTATATATACACACACACACATATATACACATATATATATATATTTGGTATTATATATATATACACACATATATATATTTGGTATTTTTCTTAGATTAAGCTATGAGCATTAATTAAGAGACAAACTATAGAGAGGAGAGTGGGCAGTATATTTTCTTATGTTTAGAGACTGACACAGCTGTGCATCCTACTAACAAGGAAAAATGACTGACTACAATCATGCCTGCTGTGTGATATGATATATCCTCCAGGCAAGTCAGGGGATTGGTGATTTATGCTCAGGAAAGTCGCACAGAATGGGGAAATGATAGGTGACTACTGATGCACACTGACAGATCAGCTTTCGTGGCCGCGCCTACGCCAGTCCTGACTTCGATGTGGTATTTCCCCTACTTTTTAAATCGACTCTTAAAGACATAATTTGAAAACCGTCATGCCATGTCAGGAAATTATTTAATAATGCAAAATCATTTCTGATGTGGAAGTCTAAATATGTCATTTACATTTTTTAATGATATAGTATAAAGCTCAGGGGGAAATTAAATACATGTAAAATCTTTGAAAAACAGATAATGTAACAGCCGTTCTGCCCTGAAAATCCTGGCAAATGTTTTGTGTAACTCGCCAGGGAGTGAATTCTGATCTCATAGTTCCCAGGAGAGAGATGTAGGACCACCCAATTCAACACTGAATCGGAAGCAGCATGGAAGCAGGGCTTCCTGGATCAGAACAAGCACGTGGGGAGAAGACTCTGACTTTCACTCGTCTCAGAGCTTAGTAGTTAGAGCTGCAGCATTCCATTGCATTTTAGAAATGTGGAAGCAAGAAGAATAACTTCTTCTGCCCAGCTATGCCATTCTTTCAATATTGGAATATGTAAGTATTTTAAAAGTTCAAATTTAAAAAGTCCCAAACTAAATATACTAAATCCAGTGACCATACTTAAATTCTCACGAGAAATCTTGTCATATTCTTAAGAAGAATGATGTTGGAACTCCGTAGATACAATTGTCTCTATTTCTATTTACTTCAGCCTGGTGTTAAAAGTGGGGGAAATGTCAGTTCAAATGCTGAAAATGCAAAGACAAACATAAAAGACTATTTGACCCTCAGGAATTTTTTTTCAGAAAAATGAACTATCTACAGATAAAGCATTGTAGGTCATGGAGAGGGGGTATCAGTCCAGTTCCCTGCCAGCTCCAGAAGAGCACTTACCTTGCCCATGGAACTTTGTAAAGTTTTCCTAGAGGAACTGCATCATAAGTGGTAGGATGATCTGGAGTGAGTGAGCTTAGGGCTTATTAGAAAGGTAAGTTCTCCTTTCACAAAGGCGTAGGCTGTGTTAGGCAAGGAAAGCAGAGCTTGTCAAATCTCAGACATCTGAGGCAGGTAGCCTCACAAAGGAAAAGATTTCTGTTTCAGGAGAGGAAAAACTACACTTGATATTATTAAGACCAGGTAATGGAGTACTAAACTATGCCCAAATGAGAGAGACAAAAGCCCTTAACGAGAGCAACAGGAACATGAATTGTGGGAGCAAAGACAATTACTTAGGGAAACTTGAGAAATGATTCCATATGGAGCAGCAGATACAGAAACTAGTCTAGAAATACCTCAGGTTGGGTCTCAGGAGAGACCATTAGCTGAGATATCACAAAAGGTGATAAGAAGAAGAGATATGGAGGACATGATGGGTTCTGTTTTGAAGCACAGCAGACCTGTGGTGTCTTTGGTATACCCAAAAAGAAATGAATAGCAGACAATCCAAATTTCAGAGGAAAAAACAAAGAAGATAAAAATTTGAGAGATGTAAGGATATGTGGTGATCAAAACCACGTATAGAATCACATGATATCTTATTACTGACATATAGACCTAAGTTTCAGTTTCAGCCGGAAGATAATAAAGCACTAAAAAAAAATATGTCCATTCCACTCAGAAAAAAAAAAAAAAATCTAGGAAAATAAAATTCACAGTTTCCTGGAACCCATAGTAGAACTGAGTTTGCAGGAAAGCAGTTATCCCTTGATATGGAGACAGACAATCACTGTTGGCAAGATTACAGCCTGAGCATGTGTAGAGTTGAACTGTATGATAACAATGGCAGAGTAGGAGAAGGCAAATTGACAGTAAACCATAACCAAATCTTTCACTACATATGAAGTGGTGTACGAGTATATAAACGGGGATTCAGATTATTTTGAAATGTATATTGCAAGATTTATAACAATTATTTTTAAACTTCCCAAAAGAGATATAAATAATATTAATAAATCAATTAAAAATTAGAAAAATTTAAATGGAATTATTAAAAAGCTCATTTAAAATCAGAAAGTATTGTAGAAAATGATTTAATGAATACATGACAATGAGCAAAATGGTAACTTTTAGGCCAACTTTATCAATGATCATTTTTTATGGAGATGTTCTAAGCAAACCACCTAAAAGACAAAAATGTCAAACTATGTACAGAAGCGAAACCCATCTATATGCTGTGCACAAGAAAACTTCAATAAAAATGATATTTAGACAGTCTGAAGGGAAAAGAGAGAAAAAAATTTATTCAAAACTAAGCAAAAGAAAGCTGGAATAGCTATATTAAGGTAAATTTCAGAACAAAAAAATTTCAAAGATAAAAAGGGATGTTACAGTAAATTCTTCAAAAAGACATACAATCTTACATGATAATGAACTTTAAGACAGAGTTTCAAAATATATATGGCAAAAAAATGATGGATTTAAAAGGAGAAATAGGAACATTCACAGTTTTCTTTAGAGATTTAAAAACTGCATTCTCAATGACTGATAAAACAAGGAGGAAGAAAATTAGCAAGGGTAATAAATAACCTGAAAAGCAGTATCAGAATCTTGACCTAAATGACATTTATAGAACACTTCATTTAGCAGAAACAGAATAAGCATTCTTCTCAAGTATGCATAAAACATTAACTAAGGAGACCACTTTCTGGTCTATAATACACATTTTTTAAATTGAGAAAACAGAAGTCATACAATGTGCATTCTTAGACCATATCTCCATTAAGCTAGAGATCAATAACAGAAAAATATATGGGCAATCTTCCAGTATTCAGGAAGTAAACAATGTGCTTCTAAATAATCTATGGCTCAAAGGGGGAGTCTCAAGAGAAATTATATAAAAAAGAAGTAAATAACAATGAAAATATGACATATCAAAATGTGTGGGATAAAGCTAAATTTATAATGCTAAATACATATATTTAGAAAGAAGATCTAAAATTAATATCTGAAGCTTTCATCTTAGAAAATTAGAGAAATATAAGCAAATAATTCAACCTAAAATAAGCAAAAATCAGAGCAGAAATCAACAAAATTAAAAACAGGAAAATAATAGAGAAAATCAGTGAAATCAAAAGCTGTTTTTTTTTTTTAATAAAAGATTAATAAAATAAACAACTCCCTAGCAAAACTGACAAAGAAAAAAGAGAAGGCACAAGTTACCAATATCAAGAATGAAACAAGAGATATTACTATAAACACTACAGACATCAAGAGGTTGAAAAAGGAATACCAATGGACTACTTAGGTGAAAATGGACCAACTCCTGAATAAACAGCAGATACAACAATTCACCTATTATGAAAGTGATAATTTGAAGAGATCTATAATAATTAAAAGGTTGACAAAAAACTAAACGTAGAAAAAGACACCTCTATTTGCTGATGACTTGATCATCTATGTAGATAATCCCAAAGAATCTATAAAATTTTTTGAACTGATAATGAGGTTAGCAAAGTAGTAGCGTACAGGTTTAATATACAAAGGTTAATTGCATTCTCACATTTCAGAGATAAACAATTTAAGTATGAAGTTCAAAAATTGAACACAAAATAAATGAAATATTTTGGCATGAACTAACAAAATATGTGCAGAGTTTTTAATGCTGAAAGCTGAAAAATACTGGTGAAAGAAGTCAACAAAGACCTAAATAATTGGAGATATATATACTATGTTTATATATTAAAAGACACAATATCATTAAGATATCACTTCTCTCCAATTCAGCCTATTTGAATAAAATCTCAAACAAAACAACAATAAATTCTTTTTGTCAAAAATGAACATGAATCCAAAATGTATATGAATAACCCACAGAAATAGAATAGCCTAAGCAATTCGGAAAGAAAAACAAAACTGATGGACTCACATTACCCAATGTCAAGTCTTATTATAAATCTACATTAATTAAGACAGTGTGATATTGTCCTGCTGTTATAGATCAATTGAACAGAATATAGAGCACATAAAGAGATGTATACAAATATAGTCAAATAATTTGACAAGGAAACAAAGAAAATTCAACAGAAAAATGGTAGTCTTTTCAACAAATGATGCTAAAACAATTGTATATTCATATTAAAAACTTCAACTAAAATAATAGTCATTCAAAAATTAACCAGAAATTAATTATAAATTAAATGTAAGATATAAAACTACATATAGAACCGCTAGATGAATATCTAGGCAAAGATCTATAAAACCTTGTGTCTGGGAATGAATTTATAGCTACTATACCAGCAGCACAATGAACAAAAGAGAAAAGTTTTATTGGACTTCATAAAAATTGCAACTTTTGCTGTGCAAAATATTGTTTAGATAATAAAAAGATAAGCCACATTCTAAATAAAAATATTTGCAAATTCTCTATCTGAATGAAAGGACTTTCACCCAATAACCACAAAGAATATTAAAACTCACCAATAAGAAAGCAAATAACCACTTTCTAAAAGTTGTCATAAATTTGAAAATATACTACACCACAGAAAATAAATGGATGGCAAATAAACACGTGGAAATAGGCTCAATGTCACTTGTCATTAGGGAAATTCATATAAAACCACAATGAAATACCACTATACACTATTAGAATGGCAACAATACAAAATGAAAAATAAATTTCTGGCCAGGATTTGGAGTAAGAGGTACTCTTATTTATTGCTGATAGTAATGCAAAATGGCACAGTCTATATGGGATAGAGATTTATTTTCATAAAGTTAAATACAGACTTACCAGCAGAGCCAACAATCACATTCATAAATATTTACTCAAGAGAATTTAAAATGTGTGTTCACACAAAAACATATGTAAATGTTCATAGCACTTTACTCGTCATTTCTAAAAATGGAAAGTAAGATGTTTCTGAATTAGGGAAACGCAAAAGAAAATGAGAGTATATTCATGTAATGGAATACTATTCAGTGATAAAGAGGAGTAAGTTATTGATTCACTCAATAACATGAATTAATGTTATTAATTTTTCTTTTTTAACCAAGTTTAAAAAGCCAAACCCATAGTCTACATATTGTATAATTTCATTAATATGAAATTTGGGGAAAAGCAGATCCATAGGTTCAAAATATAGATCTGTTATTGTCAAGGATTTGGAAAAGGAAGAGTGTTTACTAGGACAAGCACAGGGCATTATTTAGTGTGGTGGAGCAAATGCGTGATGCTTGCATTTCTCAAACTCATGTCTGTATATAAGAAAGAATAAGCTTTAATGTATGATAACTTAAAGTAGAAACAGGTATCAGGGACCCCAGGATAGAATAGAATGCTTCTTGTATAATTGAAACTAATGGGATTCTAGATATTAGGCACAAATGTGCTGAAGAAAACAGGGAGTGGTGGAGGTATGGATAAAGCTGATATGAATAATTTAGGAAAGTGGTGTTTGGAAGAAGACAAAAGGAACTGCATACAATCACTGCATACTAGATGGTAAGTAACTTTCTCATGGAGAAAATTTACAGATCTATAATTCTGAAATACTTTTCCTATATATGTGGGTTTAACTAATAAGTAAATGGAGGGAAGTCTAAGGGCCAAGCTTCTCATAGTCTGAGAGAGAAGTTACAGGTAGAAAAGAAGAAAAAAACTAGAATGAGCCGTGCAAGCTGTCTTAGAGTCAGAGATACCAATATAAACTGTAGTTTAGCTTACTGTATATGTAGATGGATAAATACAGAAACAATTATAGATGTTTGAATATATATGTGGGTTAATATACATATATTTTATACATATATATTATATGGACTTTCACAATATAGAATCAAGATGGCCATATTGGGAACTAACTAAATAATAAAACTAGCTCACACACACAAAATAAAATACCTAGGAATACATCTAACGAAGGAAGTGAAAGATCTCTAAAAGGAGAACTACAAAACACTGCTAAAAGAAATCACAGATGATGGCCAGGTGGGGTGGCTTATGCCTGTAATCCCAGTACTTTGGGAGGCCGAAGCAGGTGGATCACGAGGTCAGGATATCAAGACCATCCTGTCTAAAATGGTAAAACCCTGTCTCTACTAAAAATACAAAAAATTAACTGGGCTTGTTGGCACACATCTGTAATCCCAGCTGCTTTGGAGGCTGAGGTAGGAGAATCCTTTGAACACAGGAGGCAGAAGTTGTAGTGAGCCGAAATCACACCACTGCACTCCAGCCTGGGTGACGGAGTGAGACTTCATCTCAAAAGGTTAAAAAAAGAAAGAAAGAAAAGAAACCACAGATGACATAAATGAATGGAAAGACATTCCCTGCTCATATATTGGAAGAATCAATATCCTTAAAATGGTCATACTGCCCAAAGCAATCTACATATTCAATGCAGTTCCTATCAAACTAACAATGTCATTTTTCACAGAACTATTATAGAAAAAAACTATTCTACAATGACTACAAAACCAAAAAAGAGCTTGAATAGCCAAAGAAATCTTAAGCAAAAAGAACAAAGCACCACATTATCTGACTTCAAACTATACTGTAAGGCTACAGTAACCAAAACAGTGTGGTAATGGTACAAAAACAGACACAGGGACCAATACAACGGAATAAAGAGCAAAGAAATAAAGCCACACACCTACATCAATCTGTTCTTCAAAAAAGTAAACAAGAATATGCAATGGGTAAAGGAGTCTCTATTCAATAAATAGTGCTGCAATAGCTGGCCATATGCAGAAGATTGAAAATGGACTCCTAACTTTTACCATATACAAAAATTAATTCAAGATGGATTAAATATTTAAATGTAAGACATCAAACTGTAAGAATCCTAGAAGAAAACCTAGGAAAAACTATTCTGGACATTGATCAATTATGACTAAATCCTCAAAAGCAATTCTAACAAGAATAAACTTTGATAACTGGGACCTAATTAAACTAAAAAGCTTCTGTACACCAAAAGAAACTACCAACAGAGTAAATAGACAACCTATGAAATGGGAAAAAATATTCACAAGCTATGCATCTAACAAAGGTCTAATATTCGGACTCTATAAGGAACTTAAACAACTCAACAGGGAAAAAACAACCCAATCTAAAAATGAGCAAAATATGTGAACAGACACTTCTCAAAAAAAAAAAAAAAGAACTAAGAAGCATCCAATAAACATATATGAAACAATGCTCCATATTACTAATTATCCAAGATAAGCAAATCAAAATCACGGTGTGATACCATCTCACACCAGTCAGAATGGCTATTAAAAGTCTAAAAACAATGGATGCTGGCAAGGCTGCAAAGAAAAAGGAACACTAATACATAGTTGGTAGGAATGTACATTAGTTCAGCCACTGTGGAAAGCAGTGTGAAGACTTCTCAAAGAACTTAAACAACTACCATTCAACCCAGCAATCCCATTACCGGGAATATATCCAAAAGAAAACAAATCATTCTGCCAAAAAGACATATGCCCTCTCATGTTTACTGCAGCAGTATTCACAATAGCAAAGACATGGAATCAACCTAGGTGCCCATCAACAGTGGACAAAGAAGTAGTATTTCATGGTATATGTGTACAACATTTTGTTTATATCCAACAGTTCATAAAAAAAACTGTGGTACATATACACCATGAAATACTACACGGCCATAAAAAGAATGCTATCTTGGCTTTTGCAACATGGATGTAGCCAAAGGCCATCATCCCAAGCAAATTAAAACAAAAACAGAAAACCAAATACTGTATGTTCTCACTTATAAGTGAGTGCTAAACACTGGGTATTTATGCACATAAAGATGGCAACAATTGAAACTGGAGACTACTAGTGGGGGAAAGAAGGGAGGGAGGTAAGGGTTGAATAACTATCTATTGGGTACTACGCTTGCTACTGGGTGATGGGCTCATTCATACCCCAAACCTCAACATCAAGCAATATACCCAGGTAACAAACCTGTACATGTACCCCCTGAATCTTAAAAAAAAAAATAGTTGAAAAAGTGACCATTAAGATTAGTGCAAAGTCTAGAAGAGAAACCAAGCATAAGACTTTTTAATCTAGTTAAAATATATTGCATAATTATTTTATATCCTAAATCTGTAATAGAAATTTAAGATTAAGTATAAGATCACCTAGGGATATCTTAAATTACTTTGAATGATATATGAGCAAGATTAACCCATACAGGTGGCATCCACATCTGATATGTGTTCCAAATACTTGTAGAGTTTTTAATGATTGAACAAATGTATAAAGATAGGATGAAGTCAATTTAAAGTTAACTAAGCTGGGGAGGGTTTAATTAATTGGCAAAGAGCAACCATTTTTACAGTGAAATAAGCCTTTAATCAAAAACCTATCATACCTACATAACTTGAAGAAAACTGTATATAAACAAACATTTCAAGATTCAGTAAGTATGCCAGAGATAAAGAAGGACTCAATATCAACAAAACCACCAATATGTAGCAGACAAGAACTTCCAAACAAAATGAAAAAACAGGAAGTGGATTTACTCTCTCTGTTAATCTAAAAATAAACTATATGAAGCAACAGTTTTCTTGATGCTGGACATCAGGTAATGAATAATATCAAATTTTGAAACTTATTCAAAATACTATTAGGAAAATAACGAGATATTCATTCTCTTAAAGAGAATATCCATAACACATATACCTGAAAAAAGACTTTTACCTAGAATGTATAAGATACTCTTGGAAATCAATAATAAGGAAACTACCGACCCAATTTAAAAATGACCAAAACATTTAAACAGACATTCATCAGAAAAGATCTATGGCTGAGAAGCAAATAAATGAGGAGGTGTTTAACATCTTTTTTTATTAGGGAAATGCAAGATAAAATCACAATGAACTATTCCTATACATTGACTGAAATGACTAAAATTTAAAAGACTGATCACACCAAGTGTTGGTTGTTATATAAAGCAACTGAAATCCTCACTCATTGCTGAGGAGACTACAAAATATTACAACCACTTTTGAAAAAATGTTATAGTTTCTTATACACTTAAACATATGCCATCTGCCATATAATCTTAACATTTCACTCCCAGGTATTTACGCAAGAGAAATAAAAGCACATGTCCACACAGACTTTTGCATGAATTTCAGTGGCAGCTTTGCTTGGAATAGTTAAAAAAAAAAAAGTGGAAACAGTTAGATGGATAAGCAAAGTGTGGCATATCTATACAAAGAATATTATTTTGAGATAAATAGAAATGAGTTACTGATTTACCCAACTGCATGGTTAAAACTTACGTGCAGTTAGATTACTGGAAGAAGCTACATCACAAACTCTACCTGCACACACAGAATGATTCCATTCATCTGACATTCTGGAAAAGGCAAAATCATAGAAATGAAAAAAAAAAAAAAAAAAACGAGTGGCTGTGAAAGGTTTGAGGAGAATAGAATGTTTGACAAGGGAAAGTGAAGAGGACTTGTGAGAGTGATGGAACAAATCTGAATGGTACCCTAGTGGTGGATGAGAGACTATACATTTGACAAAAGCATAGAATTGTATAGCACAAAGTATAAATATTAATGTATGCACATTATTAAAAGAAATCAGCCAGGACATTATGGGATCTCAAGACAGAATGTCAACTGTCACAAATGAGCCTACTTATAATGGAAATCACAGCACTGAAGGAGATGGGGAGAAGACATTGATCTAAGTAACTTTGGAGAAAGAGTGTTTTGACTGGAAACTCTAATGGCAATGATAAAAAAAATGTATGCAAACATTGCACTCTCTGTAGTAAACACTTTTCTCATGAAAATGTAGTTAAAACTTCTGAAATTGGTTTACATGGATCCTGGAGTTGAACCAGTAAGTAAATGGGTTGTGAAAGTGGGTGCCAAATTTCTACAGAGAGTGAAATTACAGCAAGCAAGATGAGAGGCTAGAATAAAGCTCTGCATCAGAAAGCCAGAGCTCCAGGTGACTGAGGCTGGGAGTTGACAGTTCTCATGGCCAGTCTCATTTGCCCTGAGTAGTCCTTTTCAACAGCGAGATGGAAGTCATTGGCGTGGGGATGGAGGAGTGGGGTCAGAGGACAGCCTGGTTAAATGGCACTGATTACCCCTGTACTTTCTGAAAATCAGTATCTTTGCTTGAATAAATGCTTCTCAGTTTTTTCTATGCACCTTGGTCAATTTTCAGAGACTTTAAATGATAGTTTTTACCACTTTATCCAGTTTTATAGATTCTTTCATAGGAAAAATATTTACTGAGTTCTTCCTGGTACAAAAGTGGCTGGGACTTCTGAGATGCTGGTATTGTTCTTTATCTGCCCCTATGGTGGTCACCTTGGAGTGTTTAGTGGTAACAATCTATTGAACTGTATGAATTGATCACCTGTCCTATTATTGTGAACCTCAATAAAATATTTTATTTAAAAATACCCAATTTCCATCAATGCTTGAAACTTACACAATGACATTTGACTTTTAAATGTTAGTCATGTGTATTTCTCGGTGATGCTTTTGGGAGGAGAAGGTGAGGCAGTAGCTGATGCTCAATTCATTCTATACACTTTTTTTAAGTGACGGGATTAAGGTACATTCTATTAATGATGTTTTCCAGTGTTTTCAAGAGATTATTTTGAAAGAGAACAACCTTGTATCATTGTAGCAATTGCACTGTGAAACTATGGCCCTCATATTCCAGAACACACTCTTCAATACCTTATGAAATTAAATTCAGCCTAAAGGAGGAATCAGATTCTCACTGTGACAGTGAACACTGTTGAAAGCAATGTCTACCGATATGCTGTGGAATGTGCCTGCTGCCCAACTTGAAGAACTTATCTGTTTAGGGATTAAAAAAGGAAAAAAGAATGTTTTGGTTTTCATGTCTGCACAAAGCCCTTGAGCACAGTACATTGTATTTTTCTCTCTCCAGCAGCTAGTAATGAGTCTGGAAACCATTTGGCAGACAATATGTATTTGAGGAATAAATACATCAATTTCTATTTATTCTGCTTTCTCATTTAAACCATTAAAAGTAGGTCCATGACACTATGACATTTTGGAAAACATTCTCCCCAAGGCAGTAGCAGTCTTGTCAGATGAGTAAGAAGGTGCTTTAGCTTTAGGAAAATCATGGTAACTGCAAAATATACCTAATTAAGTTGACTCCAGTGTGCTTTCTTAACACCAGTCTCCACATTAACTTCTATACCATGTCACATAGTTTATATTCTCTCATGAATCTCCAGCACCCTTTTAATCACACTGAAATTGTGATAGTTTTCACTGTTTATTTCATTAACCAGTAAAGCTCCTCATATTTGACAAATATTATTGCATCATTTTATATTAACTGTTTCACTGAGTAACCCAATACAGTAATATGCTCAATAGTGGCAAAGGAATGTGAGATAAAGAGAAGTTAACTACATCTCAGAGTCGAGCAAAATAAGCTGCGAGAAGAAAATTGAACGTTGGCATTCAGATTGATATTTTGCTGATCCATAGCACATTGTATGGATGCAGGGTGGGGATGTTCATTCTGTAAACTGGGATACAATTTTGTAAATTTGTCAAAAGTCATTAGAACGGTCGAATAAACATGTGTATAATTAGGTATATATTAATGCCACGATCACAACATGTGTTCTTTCCATGCATCCGCTCCCTACGGTTCTCCAGGTAACAGTCACATTCGAGGGATCTGGGTGAAAGGAAGCAACAAGGGTCAGCGAGGATCATTTGAATATTCTTGTTAACACATGAGCCACCTGGCACGGTGCCATTTCCCTGAAAACTTAGCCTCTCGTTTCCTGTTTTCTATTAATTTGAGCTAGAGAACATTTGTTCTTTTTTTGACAGTGAAATACTTATATTTAGTAACAAAACATTAAGTCAGATTTTTATGAGCGAGAATAGCAATGCTAAGCGGGGTAAAAAATGTTTTCATTAATTTTAATAATTCCCTGAATACAGAAGGCCTTGCATTTTATACTTTTAATTATCACTTTCAAAATGATTGGATTTGATTGAAGAGAAAACTCTGGTCATTATCTTCCCTTCTCTTTTTTTAAAATATTCATGTTTTGCTATTTATTTTCTCTAGTTTTTTTCTCTCCAATTATTCAACATACTCTCCTCCTTCACATCTTACATGTTTCTAATTATTTCCTTCCTACTAGATCTTCATATTGATTTGTATGATTTGGGACCATTTAAAATGCAACTCTGGCATTTTTTAAAAGTTAGGTAAGTGTGCTCCTTTACTAGGAGAACTGTGAGTAGTATATGTGGGAGTATCATTAATTGATTTCACAGGCCCTGGTCCAAGCATTTCCAGCTTATCTTCCTGTAAATTTTTAAAAAGCATTCATTTCTGAAAACAACCTTTTTTCTCTCTAAGAAAATTGTCAGAATATGCGTGCTTTGCTAAAAAAGTAAAAATGCTGTTGCCATTTGCTGAAATATGTGATAAATATATAAATCTATGGGGTACAAATAGTTTCCTCAGGGTTGTGTTTTTTAGGTAGATTCTTTGGTACATTCTGTCTTCCAGCCTAGGACCTTGCAATTCCATTTTCTCAACTACTTCAATGCAACCGCTGATTTCTTAACGATTCCAATGACTATTTTTTTCCATATTTATAAATTGAACACCCAGTTTGTGCATTTGAATCTTGTGTTGTTTCTTGTTGCTGTTGTTTTACATCTGAAGCATACTTACTTTATTGTCCTGTATTGCCACTTTATTTTCCAGCTGTTATGTCTCAAGTACAATGTGCTGGACACTGTCCAAAATGTTTTATGAATATTGAGTCATTCTGTGATACATCCTGATCTGCCCCCCTCAGCGGGCTGGCCTGATCCAGCAACACAATCCTGACAGGGGGTCACCCCATATAAAGCAGAGGCAGCTGGACAGCTTTTTCCAAAGCATTCACCCGTGTCTTGTAGCTGGCCACTTCCAGCAAACCTGATGCTACCGACACAGCCACGCAGTAACACTCAGAGGCTTTGCTGTACTAAATGCAAGGTCAAGATGATTCATGAGATTGTGGCTTTAAAATTCGACCCCCTTCCTTTCCCCTCATATCTCATCTTGGAGAGGTACTGGTGTTTCCTTCTTGATAGTAAAAATGTTCAGCACTCAATCTTTTAGTTTCTGACAGCATTTGCTCTTCAGCACCTCTATTGTCTCCCGTTCTTGGAGTGATCTTTGTCTTTTTTTCTCATACACGCTGATTTTGTTTTACTTCTTAATTTCCTTGTGTAACAAGCAGTTTTCTATACAGGGAGGTTTTGTTTGATGGGCCTTTTCTTTTTTCATGGAACTTCTGTGTCCAGATTATGGAAATTTCTCTCCATGCTAATTTTACATTTGCCTCTACAGGGAAACTAAGGGAGATTCACCATCTAAGAAATTGTTTTCGTTTTAATTACTCAGTGTTGGTTGGAGTCCTGCTGCACAGAGCTGAAGCTATTCAGATCTCTATCAACATGTGGGAGAGGTTTTAGTTTTCAGTTTTATCTGAGCAGCATGACACGCAGGGAACTTTCTTCTTATTTCTCCGGGCCGATGGGGAATGTTTTTCTAATCCCAGGTTTGTGTGTGGGCCAGCACTTTGGGGTGAGCTGATTTATGGTTTTCTGGGAACACAGAGGAGGTGCTTCTTTCCTTATGCAAGCCTCAAACCTAACCTTTCTCCCCTCCTGTATCTTCATATGGACATTAGAAAATGAGCTTCATTAGGAAGATATGCAGGCTCCAAATCTTTTCAGAACAGTGCTGGGCACCAGCTCTTCTAGCCCTGGTGATTTCCTGCTGTTGTTTTTCAGTCCATCCATGTATTTAAATACTTTTTGTTATATTTTATCCATTGTTTCTTTGTGTTCCTTAATTCTAACAGTCCTTCATGACCTGAACTATTACAGTTATATACTATGGTGCTTACTTCAAATACCTAATCACTGGATTCAGCTTTATTCTTCATTGTCAGTAAGGTACTGTTTGTAACCATGTGTTCTACGGCAACAAGTAAAGAGATTAAATATTTTCTAGTTAAGGAATTATAAAAAGATAAAGTTGTTAAATTGTAGCACTCTCTATAGACATTACTATTAAAAAGGGGTTGTTCGTTTTCAATGAATATTGTTTTTTTTTTTTGAGACGGAGTTTCGCTTTTGTTACCCAGGCTGGAGTGCAATGGCGTGATCTCGGCTCACTGCAACCTCCGCCTCCTGGTTTCAGTCAATGAATATTTTAAATAATATTAAGTGATAAATTTAACTTACAAATTTTAAAATATTTGACAATTTATGTATGATAGACTTCACTTTGTAAAAACTTTGTACATAATCTTAAGGAAATTTCCACAAGGTTGCAAGATTTTAGGTTTATTGTTATTTAAAATAATTATATTAAAACTGCACTTCAAATAGTCTCAACATTTATTAAAGGTTCTTCAGAAGAGTGGAGGTCTGTGACTTTATATTCAGGCTCTCATTCTCTACCCTCTCCATAACTGCTCTGCTTTTTTTGAACATAAAAAGCTAAAACATTTAAAGTAAATACTTGGCCGGGTGTGGCGGCTCACACCTGTCATCCCAGCACTTTGGGAGGCCAAGGCAGGAGGATCACTTGAGCCCAAAAGACCAGCCTGGGCAACACAGTAAGACCTCATAGCTACTATAAATAAATAAATAGCTCAACATAATGAGACCTCATAGCTACTATAAATAAATAAACAAATAAATAAATCAGAAGAAAAAAATTAGCGAGGCACGGTGGCACGTGCCCATGGAACCAGCCACAGCTACTCAGAAGGATGAGGAAGGAAGATCGATTGAGCCTGGTAGACAGGAGCAGCAGTGATTCATGACTGGGCTACTACATTTCAGTCTGCATGACACAGCGAGACCCGGACTAAGAAAAAGAAAAGAAGATACTGAAAGCTTTATGGTATGTGGTATGATCATGTGAACCACAGTTGCTCATCTTAAAATAAAAAGAATACACCCTTTGTGGGAGTCAGAAGGAGAATTCATCAATAGAAAATATTGCATGTTGAAATAAATTTATCGATAACATCAGAAAAGATCATATATATTGAACACTTGCTGTGTGTCTAGTAGTTCTAATTAACTTACATTTATTAACTTGTTTGATTTTCAAAATAGTCTATGGGTGGGTAACAGACATATTCCACGATAAGGAAACTGAGGCAAAAAAAATTAACTTTTCCAAAGTTATTCTGCTAGCATGTGTTTACATACAGTTTATTCTTTGAAGGGTCAAATTCTAGAGTAACACCCTAAATTTGTTTTATTTTGTTATTGTTTGTTTGATTGCTTTTCCTTCAAAGCTAGCACTTAATCTTTAAGGTATGACGGTGATCATTCCAAGCACGTATACAATAAAAGGTGGACGCTGTTGGCTGAATTTAGACTTGAGAATCAATATATTGTAAGTTCTCAACCAAACCAAATATTTGACTTCTCAAAATAGTTAAGAATTCTAAAATCACAGGCCTTTAATCCAGCTGAGAGAGCAAGTGTTCTTTTATATAACATTAGTTTTCCATTTACTTCAGGGATTGTCAAGGACATCATTGAAGCAAACTTCAAAGTTAATGATGGTAGGTATTTTTGGCTTTAAAATGTTTTGTGCTATTTGCCAACACTGAGATAGAGCCTATAAAGAATGCACTGAGTTTCAAGAAAAATTCAATTTTCTTCATTTTTTCTTTTAGTCTGAGATTTTACTGTGATGCAATTCAAGATAAAGAAAAGAGACAAAGAGGTTTAAGTTTCTTTTCTGGTTCTAGTAGTTGACAGTTATGTAAAATTAACCATTGTGAATTTTGTAATTTGCAATATATGGGTATCATAACAACATTTTCTATATAAGGTAGGTAAAAGGATTGAATGAGATAATTCAGGTGAGGGACGTTGGGTGTGTGAAGCTTTGGCTCCTTTACCCTCATTTCCTCTTTCTTGTCTTCTCCAGAGTCACTGTAGGCCCCAAATTTATATAATACTAATATGCATTGAAAAATATATCATGGCATCAGTTTTAACATAATTGACTTGTTTCTCCCTCTGAATATCATATAGAGTCAATTTATTTATCTCAATAGGTCACAGCTACATGTTAGGTCAGTGCCGTGTTTACAATTTTAAAGTAATGACTTCAATTCCAAACTGGCATGAAGTTCAGCAAAGTCATAAAATGTATTTGTTTTATGAGGAAATATATTTCTAATAGATACACTGAATGCTAGTGATGAAAAGTAAAAATTACATTGAATTGACTTTTTCTAACTGTGAATAGGAAATTCCATCTATCTAGGAAAATGTTGAAACTAGGTTTATCACTTTATCATATACATTTTATGATATACAGTTTGCCATGCACATATAAACATGTCTGTCAAAATGAAAACCTAAATACTTTGTTATTTTGACAAATATATATTTTAAATGTTGTAACAACATTAATAAGATTATTTGGGGATCCCAAATATAAACTTCCACATGGATGAACACACCATATAATATTTCTTTTGATATTATTACAAGGAATCTTCCTCAGATAGCCTCCAAATTGAATGCACCTTCTCTCACATAAGTAATGATGTAGAAAATTTTCATCTAAATATAAGCTGCCTATCAAATATTCCACAGTACTTCCCAGAGATTTTAAGTGCTAATACTTAAAAATATGTACAATATGCTAAAAGACCTAATCTAAAGCATTTGATTTTATTTTATAAAAATATCTGATTGACTGGGCTTGGTGGCTCATGTCTGTAATCCCAGCACTTTGGGAGGCCAAGGCAGGTGGATCACATGAGGTCAGAAGTTCGAGACCAGCCTGGCCAACATGGCGAAAACCTGTCTCTACTTAAAATACAAAAAATTAGCATGGCGTGGTGGTGTGCACCTGTAATCCCAGTTACTTGGGGGTCTGAGGCAGGAGAATTGCTTGAACCTGGAGGCAGACGTTGCAGTGAGCCAAGATGGCATCATTGCACTCAACAAGAGTGAAACTCCTTCTCAAAACAATAATGATTAATGTCATAGAAAGATTAATTTAACCATATGTTTGCTTCCAAAGGTCTAGTTGTTCTTTGCAGCATCCTTTCTAGTGGTATATTGTCAAGGAATTCAATTTTATAATTTATCTTAATATCTTGGTTTTCCTATTACATCTTTTAATATTATTACAGCTGTTTTTAGAAATCATTAAAAATCAATGTACCTGTTTTTGTTTTTTGTTTTTAGAGACAGAGAAGCAACAATGAAAAAATAATACATCAAGTAGTCATATACTATCTAATTATTATCTATTATTGACATTCTATGGATGGCCATTATCTAAAAAAGTTTTTTTAACTGGGAAGTTTTAGAAAATCATAAAACACAATATTAACAAGAAATACTGCAGTAGGTAAAAAACATGTATAGGACTGTTACAGTGATGCTTTCAAAGCAAACCCCATAGACATCTACTTCCAACACATAGCTGGCCAATACTCTTGACAAAAACTTTTGAAAAAGGCAATAAATATGGGAAAGAGAAACTCCACATAACTGATGAATAAGTAAAACATTGCTCAACCTTATTAATTATCTGAGAGATGTATATTAAACCCAGAGTGAAATATCACTACACACCACGAGGATGGCTAACCTTAAAAAGAATGAAAATAACAGGTGGCAAAGACATGGAACAACTGGGAGTTTCATAAAATGACATCTTATAGACCAGAAATAGCACATCTCACTGATTTGATATGTTTCCACAGAATACAATCATTTTGAAAGGCTGCCTAGAACACAGCCTTAACATTTACATGCATTGGCAGCCAACAATTCCACTCTTATGTATGCATTCAACAGAAATAACTCTGTGTGCATGTGTGTATGTATGTGTATGCATGTACATATATGAGTAGAGATAGAGAGAGAGTGAAAGAGTGGTACTGTTAATTATTGTCCCAAGCTGAAAACACTACCAGGTGTTCACAACAGTCATGCAATGCAGTGCTACAAATTACTGAGAATAAAAGAATGATCAGTATATACAACAGCATAAATCAAGCTCACAAATAAAACATTGAGGGGGAAAAATCCAGGCTCAAAAGGGTACATACTGTGCAATTCCATTTACAAACGGAAATCAGAGTTAGAATAACAGACTAGATGTTGACAAAGGCGAGGGAACAGTGTCAGGACTGACAGTCCAGAGGGGACACTCTCAGTAGTCCCGCAAATGTTAGGACACTCCAGGTGGGTGCTGGTTAGGTTTACTACTTGTGCATTTCAAGGTATGAATATTTCAGTTAAAATATATTTTAACAAAAAAGCAAAAATTAATTTTGGGAATCTGGCTCAGAGCTCGGTGTTTCTCCCTGCAGTTCTACCTTTGTAATATTACAGGGCTAACCTTCTTGAATAAATTGCAGAGTGGATGCATCCACAGCTCAAAGGCTACTTGCTTAGTTTGTCTCCCTTTCTCTGACTTGTGAAATTACCACAGTGATGCCAGGGTCAGGCAATCTTAAACTGCAAAACAGAGAAGTGAGAAGCCTTTCTGTATTTTCTTTCCATACTGTTTGACTTGTTTTCTCTTTTGTTTCATCATTTCATTTTTGTGCTTATTTTTCTCTAGTGATGTAAAATATATACATTCAAATCTCCTTGATGGCTAATTTCAAAGCTTTAAACAATGTATTGAATATAAATTATAAACAGCAAGATGAAACATTATCTGCTATTTCTTACCCATATGGGATAAATAATTCAGTTCTATTTTCTTCATCTTATCCTCTAGCACTTCTATTTTTAAAATGGCGTTTTTGATAGTAAAAGCAAAAATTTTTCACCCAGATTACAAAGATCAATTCATTTAGTTCTTTCTTTCTTAACCCCTTTGACTTGAACCATCTCTCAGTTTACTATAATTCTTTTTTTCTATTTATTTCATAATGGATTTCATTAAATATTCATAAGTTGTTTAAGTTCCAAATTCTATGAAGTTTTTTTTCCTGTTCTCTCACTCAGGAATATAAATTAAAGAGTGCATATTGATTCTTAGTTTAAATATTCCCAGCTTAATCTTTTTAATAACAGTATTTCTTGTAGTAAAATCTAAGATGTCACGTTTATATGTAATCTGATTCTTAAAAACAGTCTATTTGTTGAATTTGTTGTACATTGCTGAGTTAAAAACAACTGAATGTAAAGAAAAAATGTATGAGTATTAATTGTGTTTCTGAAGTTCAAATGAACACAAAGTGATGAGACAATTATTTAATCTGATTCTTAAAAACAGTCTATTTGTTGAATTTGTTGTACATTGCTGAGTTAAAAACAACTGAATGTAAAGAAAAAATGTATGAGTATTAATTGTGTTTCTGAAGTTCAAATGAACACAAAGTGATGAGACAATTATTTTGCACAGAGAGGGATGGATAAAAAAACACTAATCAGTGTAGGAACAAAGTGTTCTGTAGAACCTGACTGAAATAAATTGCATCCAGTTATGATGTAGTTTTAATATATTGGATGGCCTATTAAATATAAAAACAAAGAGTTGATATATTCAGTTTTGGTATCATTTTGTTAATATATTAAGGATGAAAACTCCTAACATAAAATCTGAAAAACAAAGACTTTGAGCAATCACATATTTACCACAAGAATAGCTCAGTGATATTTTATAGAACACAAATCAAACGGTATAAAAATTTAGTTGTAGACTTAATTAGGACATTATAGAATATTTTAAAATGTTAAGTCAAGTTGCTTCAAAACAATGGTTACCATCATGAAGCCCACCGCCTTCTACAAATAAATCTTGTTAATACGTACACACAGTACCATGACATTTTGAGAAGCTATAAAAACCAACACACATATGTGCTCTTGTGTAGTACATGCATATGAGTTTACAATTTTACCTGTAAATGGTCAATGAAAATCATAAAATAATTTATTCAAAAATATATATTGAGCTTCTATTTGCCAGACTATTTTGTTTATTTATGAAAATACCAACTTGAACATGATGCAGATGTTTTCTTCAAGGGGCTCAATCTAAACATATGTGTAAAAAGTAAACTCTTCTAACACAGGAACATGTTCTCACTCATAAGTGGGAACTGAACAATGAGAATACATAGACACAGGGAGGGGAACACCACACACTGGGGCCTGTCAGGGGTAGGGGGCAAGGGGAGGGATAGCATTAGGACAAACACCTAATGCATGCAGGACTTAAAACCTAGATGATGGGTTGATGGGTGCACCAAACCACCATGGCACATACACAGCTATGTAACAAGCCCGCACGCTCAGCACATGTATTCCAGAACTTAAAGTAAAATGGAAAAAATTAAAAAATAAACTCTTCTAACAATACAGTGGTATAAATGTCATAACAAAAATAGCAATATTGATCACTTTTTTTTGTAATAATGATAATGTAGGTCTCATTTTTTAAGATGAGAGGATAGAAGCACAAGGAGAGGGTTTTAATAGCCTGGTATCCTGCAGTACTGGTGTCAGGACTGAAACTGGCACAACTAATTCTGGAGGTTAAGGTCCCGACCACTTCAGTGCTGACTCCTGAAATGCTACCATGCTGTGGCCATGCAAAGAAGAACCTTTTAACTCATCTTGTAGATTCAGGTACTGCCTAGCAAATATGATCTTGGAACTACCCAGAAACAATAGGACATTAGCAAATATAAAGATCTTCCCTGTTTTTTTTAATATGGGGAAATTTTAAGCATGGCTGTTTACTACAGGGAATGATTCACATGATAGAGATGAAGGGGTTAAAAATATAGCAGAGAGATAAGAGAAAATACACCCCAAACTAAGACTAGAACAATAGAACTAGATGGAACAATTATCCTGGTGATTATTGAATTTTTTAATGTGGGAGATTTAAAAAGATTTCTATTTTTGTACTAGTTGTTACATCTGTACTTATGCCATTTTCAGTATCCTTAGCCTCTGTTCTCTTATTAAACCTTTTACTATCGGGTGTGTCAATCGTTAGTGGTATTCCTTTCCCCAGGTATTAACTGTATCAATCAATGAGCTACTCCAGGTTCCTCTTTTCCTCTGTCTTTCATTTCTCAGTTGATTTATTTCTACTTTGCCACACACAGAGCCTTTGCACATCAGTCTTCCACCTTTGACCCTGCTTCTACTTCAGTGTTGATGTTTATTTATTAAAAAATCCATTGCTTTTCTTTTGGCAAAAAAATTTCCAGTCATTACTTGGTTTTCATGAAGCTCGGTCTGAAACATACCCTTCTAAATGTGCTAGTGTTAGCTAATTCTCCCAATTCTTATGTTTTAGACTTTTTCCCACTGTTCTGGCAGTAAAGTTCAAACTGTTTAGTGGGTAGCTTTTTGACTGTTGGTCTTGGTAGTGGAGGGAGGAGTTGTGTGTCCTCTTGCAGTTTGCTGTTCGTTTTTTCTACAGCCTTAAGTTCCTTTCCTTTTGCTTCTTTCCCCTTTACCACTGTTAAAAGAAAAACCTTCACCGAATTAAACTCTTTTGAGTTTAACTGAGCAAAGAACAATTCTCAAATCTGTCAGCCTCTCCAGGCAGAGTGGGCTCAGAGATGCCAGCATAGCCACATGGTAGAAGAAGGTTTCTGGACAGAAAAAAAGGAAAGTGACGTACAGAGAACAGAAGTGAGGTGCAGAGACAGCCAGGTTGGGTACAGCTCTGTGTGCGCCTTATTTGAATACGATTTGAACAGTTGGCCACTTTAGACTGGCCAAAACTCAGTGAGATTGGCACAAGAGTAGACTACAGTCTGCTTACACCTCAATTTAGGTCATAGTTCATAATGTACAGAGAAACCTTTAGGCTGAACTTAAAATATGTAAGGAGGCAGCTTTAGGCTAAACTTGATTTAACGCCATTCAGTTGTCACAGGATGATCTCCTTCCTTTTTGCCGTTTTTTCCTCCCCCAGAAACAACACATTTCAAATGACTGTCCTTCAAATGGCAAGTCCTAATTCCCCAGCCCACAGAACACACTCTCACCTACCAGGGCACTTATTTTAGTATTTTCAGACTTAGGGATCACTTGCTCTATCTGACAGTGATTTGAGGTCAGCCTTCGGTCCATTGCCAACTCCTTTATCTCTTCTTAGTTTTCTCAGGATGGAATGGGTGGACATGTGAGACGTTGCTTGCTGGAATATGGTGAGGTTTGCAGCGGTGTTTTTTCTGGTATAAAATAGAGTTATGTTGAAGTGTGGTCATCTTTTGACTTCAAGTTAACAATGAAGACAGAGATTTTGTATGTTTCTTTTTCTTTTTCTTGTTGCTATTCGGAATTGATTCAGTATTTATTGAAGGGTGTGTACTTCGCACTGCCCCTGTTGTCAGCTTCCAGGAGTCTTATTTTCTTCAACACAGTAATCACAGTTATTTTTAAAATCCTGTCGCTTATTCTCATATGCTGATCTCCTGCAGGTTCTCATCTACGGTCTGTTTTTTTCGCTCAGATTTTGGTCACAAGATACTCTCATTTCACATTCCTAGGATTTTTCCTTTTTTTTTTTTTTTTAAAGATGACACCTTCCTCTCCTAAGTAAATAGATAGAATAGATGGGCTGGACACCTTAATCTTTTCACAGACCCAAATGAGCTAAGGTTGGTGCATAATTTTAATCACAGTTTACCTTGGACTCACCTCTGTTCTAAGAATATGACTCTTTAAAATTCTCTGTTGAGACCCCCACAGGCAAGTGTCTCTTCACCACTGGGGCTTGCAGGAAATTTGTTCTAATTCACAGATCTCTTTGGTTTTGATCTTTAGCCTTCCATTTTGAGATTCCTTCACATTTGGCAAAGGTCCCAGGTAGCGACAGTCTGTGGGTTTGATGTTGCTCAAACCTCCAGCTTTTCATTAATCCCCAAAAGCTCTGATGCTTCCTTTGTTCCCTGCTGGGGAGCAAGCCTGGATTCTCAGCCTCTCCTTGGGGCAGGAGAAGGACACACCCTCAGAGAAAAAGCTGTAAAGCCTTGTTGCTATAAACTTACCAAAAAGGATTCTGACTCTTCTCATGGTTCTCAGACCCTTCCTAGTGTTTGACTACTAACCGCCATGAGACAGCAGAAAATTTTCATAGGATTTTGTAGAAGTTTCGTTAAATTCTTTAGCATTCCACTCAGAAGATTTATGAATTTAGTAAGTGTATTGCACATGTAACAAGTCTTATGTTTGATAACTCTTCCTTGATTTTTAACCTAAAATAGTGGCTCTCTGGTTTGATCAAGCCCAGGTTCTAAGGTTCTAGCTGGTTCCAGAATTGGCAAGTGACCTCACCGTAAGTCACAGCTCTCTGTAGGCTTTAAATACAGAGATTTTTAAATTCATCCTCCCTTCTCCAACTTTTCTGAGTAGAAAGTCTGTCCTGGAAGACTATTTTATTCTTCTCAGAAGCAAGTAAATGACTTACATGTTTTTAAGTCACCATTTAAAGTCACCAGTTTCAATTGCTAAAACAACAAACTATAAAACATCTAGAATGAATCTAAAAAAGGTTAGGCAAGACCTACAGATAAAAAGTTATAAAATTTTACTGGAGAACTTTTAAAATGAAGAAACAATTAGAGCAATTATTGCCTGTTTTTAGAGAGGAAAATTCAATACCATAAAGACATAAAATTTCACAAAAATACATAAATCTATTAAGTAAAAAATTTTAATCAAAACCACAAAAATGATTTTTACAGAAGTGAACATATTGATATAAAACAGAATGGAAGAGCAGTATAGCAAGAATAGCAGCATTCAAAGGAGGAGGAGAAAAGTTAAGGCCAATATTATTTTAACAGTTAAGACAGAGAACTACGGGTTGGTACAGCCATGGAGAAACTGACCAAGGGAAGACACTGGAGAAGAATGAGGCACGCACATGCAAATACCTCTTGAGCAGCTGGTAAATGGGCATGGAAGAGCAGTGAGGAAGCTGGAATCCATAAATGAGGCAGGCAAAATATGTGTCACTACTTCAGCTGATACAGGAAAGTCACTGCAGGTGGGTTAACTTGCTTTGTAATAAGATAATGTTTAGAATAGAAGTATGAACAATGAATTTCTTAAAAACGAACCTAAGAAAAGATGTCTAAGGTTTCATTAGAGAACTTTATAAAATTTTATTAAAAGGGATTTTAGAAAACTAATCAAAAGTATAGTATACAACATTCATGGATGCAATCAACATTTATCAAAATATAAACATGTCAGTTCTCTCCAAATTGCTACTCAAACTCTATGCAATTTTAACCAAAATCTTGAACTTTAAAAAACTGATTCTTTATAATTCATATGGATTTACAAAGCACCAAATATTATCATGGCATTCCTGAATGAGATTTGTAAGTATACCTAGGACCCCAACAATATTTGTAATGTAATTTCTCTTCATGATAGACACACATATATTTGTTATATTTTATTTCCACTTTGTTTATGACAAGAATTACATACTATAAATTAAAATGTATAAACATTCAAGGACATACGAAAAACTGAAAAAAAAAATCCAGCTTATATTAGAAGTAAATGGCAAAAATGTAACATAAAAAAAGCTACCATAGAATGAGTTAAGAGGTGTTTCCTCCTCTTCAAGTTTTTGGAAAGGTTTGAGAAGGGCTTTGTATTAGTTATGTTTTAAATGTTTGCTATAGCTCATCAGTAAAGCCTTTAGGTTCAGAGCTTTTCTTGGTTGGGAGATTTTTGATTACTGATTCTACTGTCTTACTAGTTATAGTTTTATTCAGATTTTCTATTTCTTTATGTTTAGTGTTGATACATTTTGTGCTTCTAGAAATTTGTTCAATTTCATCTAGGTTATCCCTTTTGTTAATGTACAATTATTCATAGTACTCTTTCATAATCTCTTTATTTCTAAATATTTGATAATATTCCCACCTTCATTTCCGACTTTAGTAATTTGAACCTTTTCTATTTTTTCCATTGTCCTTCTAGCTAAAGGTTTGTAAATTTTGTTGATCTTTTCTAACAACTAACTTTTGCTTTTATTGATATTCTCTTTCATTTTTCTTATTTTCTATTTCATTTATTTCTGCTCTAATCTTTATTATTTCCTTCCTTTCCTTAGCTTTGTATTTAATTTGTTCTTCTTTTTCTAGCTCCTTAACACAGAAAGTTAGGTTGTTGATTTTAAATCTCTCTTGTTTTTTATGTTTTAAAGAAAATCATTTATAGCTGTAAGTTCACCCTCATTTCTACCTTCACTGAATCCCATTAGTTTTGGCATGTTGTGTTTCATTTTTGTTCATTTCTAAGTATTTTCTAACTTTCTTTGCTGATTTATTCTTTGATTCACCAGTTGTTTAACAGTGTGTTGTATAATTTCAACACATTCAGGAATTTTTCAGTTTTACTTGTTTTATTTATTTCTAACTTTATCTAAGTGGTGTAAGAGAAGATACTTTGTATGCTATATATTTTTAAAGTTTATTGATACTCACTCTGTGGCTTATAAATGATCTCTCCTGGAAGACATCCCATGTGTAATTGAGAAGAATGTGTATGCTGTTGTTGTTGGGTAGAGTGAATATCTATGCAACAATTCTCAGTGAAATACTAACAAACTGAATTCAGCAATATATTTAAGAGATTATACATGATCAAGTGGGATTTATTTTTGAAATGCAAGGATGGTGTAACCTATAAAATGAGCAATGTAATAACTCACTTTAATATAATGAAAAAAAGCATGATTATATCAATTGATAGAGAAAGGACTTGATAAAAGTCTACAGCCTTTCATGATGAAAACACTAAATGTACTAGGAATGGAAGGAAACTACCTCAACATAATACAAGTATATATAAAAACTCCACAGTGAACATTACACTAAATGGTGAAATACTAAAAGTTTTACTTCTAAGATTAGGAACAAGGTAAGAATGCCCACTTTCAGCACTTACATTCAACATAGTACTGAATGTCTAGCCAGAGAAATTAAGCCAGAAAAAGAAATGAAATACATGCAAATTGGAATGGACAAAATAAAATGATTTATGTTCACAGAGATTTCATACTCTCACACATACATAAACTGTTAGAACTAATAAGTGAATTAATTCAATGAAGTAGCAGGATAGAAAGTCATCACTCAAAATCAGATGCATTTTTATGTACTAACAATGAACAATCTAAAAAGAAAGTTCTAAAACCAATTTCATTTACAGTAGCATCAAGAAGAATAAAATATTTAGGGAACTGAGCTAACCACGGAATTAAAAGACACATATATAATAAAAGTCTACAAAATATTGCTGAAAGAAATTAAAGAAGGCACAAAGGAAGGGAGATGCATCCCATGGAAGACTTAATATTGTTAATATGTCAACACTACCCAGAGTGATATAGATTTAATGCAATCTCTGTCAAAATCACAATGATTATTTATTTTTTGCAGAAATAAGAAAAACCTATCCTAAAATTCAGGAGACATCTCAAGGGACCCCGAAATAACCAAAATAATCTTGAAAAAGAAGAACAAAGCTAGAGAACTCACATTTTCTGATTTCAAAACTTACTACAAAGCTGCAGTATTTGTGTGCTACTGACCTAAAGACAGACATACAAACCAGTGGAATAAAATGGAGATCTTGGAAATAAACATTCGCATATACAGTAAGAAGACTTTTTTTTTTTACCAATATATGAGACCATTCAATAGAGAAAGGATAGTCTTTTCAATAAATTGTGCTGAAAAAACTGGATATCTATATGCAAAAGAATGGAGTTGAACTCTTACTTGATACCATATATGAAGTTAAATCAAAATGTATCCAAAACATAAATGTAAGACCTAAACCTATAAAATTGTTAGAAGAAAACACAGGGCAAAAACTTCAAAACACTAGAGTTCTTGGGTATGACACAAAAGGCACAGGGAACAACAAAAAATAAACCAATTATACTTCATAACAATTTTAAAAGTGTTTTGTGTCAAAAAAAATGTCAAAAGAGGAAAAAGACAATCTACACAATGAGAAAAAATATTTGTAAATCATATATTTGATAAGACATAATTATCAGAATATATGTAGAACTTCAAAAATTCAGGGACAAAAAAGCAACCTGATTCAAAAATGGGCAAAAGACTTTAATAGACATTTCTCCAAAGAAGATATACAAATAATCAAGAAGCACATGAAAAGATGCTCAACATCACTATTATTAGGAAAATGAAAATCTTAACAACAATGAAATACCACTTTATACCAGTTAGGATGGTTACTATAACAAAACAAAACAAAACAAAAAAAAAAGAAAGAAAGAAAGAAAGAAAAAAAAAACAGAGAATAACAAGTGGTGGTGAGGATGTGAAAAAATCAGATTCCTTGTGCACCACAGGTGAGAATGTAAAGTGGTACAGTCACCTTGGAAAACAGAATGGTAGTTCCTCAAGAAATTAAAAATACAGTTACCACGTAACCCAGAAATTCTACTTCTGGGTATGCGCCTAACTTAATTGAAAATAGAGGCTCAACTAGATATTTGTTCATAGCAACATTATTCACAATAACTAAAATGTGAAAGCAACCCAAGTGCCGACTAACATATGAATAGATAGCAAAATATGGTATATATAAACAATGGAATATTATTCTGCCTGCCTTTAAAAAGGACATTCTGACATATGCTATCCCATGGATAAAGCTTGAGCACATCATGCTAAGAGAAGTAAACCAGTAATACACACACAGAAATCAATTACGTGATTCTACTTATGTGAGGTACCTTGAATAGTGAAAATTATAGAGACAGAAAGTAGAATGGTGATTGCCAGATGGTGGGGACAGGTGGAATGGGCTTTATTGTTTAATGAGTATAAAGTTTCAGTTTTAAAAGATAAAAGGAATTATGGAGATGGATGGTAGTGATGCTGCATATTATGAATGTATTTAATATCATTGAACAATACACTGGAAAATTGTTAAGATGGTAAATTTTATGTTATGTGAATTGTGTCAAAATAGAATATTGGGAAAAATTCACAAATCAATAAAAGAACTATCAATACAACTGAAAATTTGGCTAAGTGTATGAAGAAATGGTTAATAAAACGATGTATACTAATGCCTTTAAAACTTATAAAAAGCTACTACTACTATGCAAACATGTATTTTGTAAATATGATTACACATTTTTCTTAATTTGTAAGATTTAAAATATCGCTTCTTTTAGCATACAGTGTTGGTATGGACTTAGGAAAATAGACACACATTAATGGTAACTGTGTAAACTGCTGTCATATCAATTAAAGTGGAAAATAGTAACTAAAAAGCCATTAAATTTAAAAAGCATATTCCCTTTCCTCCAGCAATTATGTATCTAGGGATTTATCTTAAAGCTATAATAATATGTATTTAAGATTAATCTTTATCTTCTTTTTTTAACTTTTTCTGTTATAGCAAAAGATGTGCAAAAAGCCAGAAAAGTCCATCAATAAAGAATTACTTATGTAAATTTTAACACATAAATAAAATGAATGATCTTCAGTCATCAATATAAATGAAGCATTTCTATATAAACCAATAGGTTAACAGGCGGAATACACAAGAGTGTATATATTATACTTATTGACAAAAGCATCTACATACATATGTGATTGTATATAGCATCTAAGAAACAGTGCACAGAAAGTGGTAATGATGATTACTTCTAGAACTGGATGAACGTGAAACAAAGTATAAGAAAAATGTACTTTTCAATATTTATTCTATTTTACTTTTAGGAGTGTGTAAAAATCAGATTGTCCACTCACACTTTCATAAATCATTGATTTATTTTAATTGTTTATAAAATATTTGATTTATGGATCATTTAAAATCTGTTTTCTTCATAGTATATTCTTATAAATTGGTCTTTCCTGTATTTAAAATTTTCACCAAAATTATATTATTCTGGAGTTTTTTTCCTCATTTTTCCTACAAACTTTTGTTGGTCTTTAAAAACAGAAAACTATGAGTTTTCAAAGTCTGTTGTTTTTTAAATTTTAAATTCATATATTTATAAATTTCTTCATTAGTATTTCATAATTAGTACCTTTTTATAGACATATAAGCTGAAAGATTCATTAATTTTCATTCTTTTATGTGTAGTTTGATTGTATTCTGTAATTATCTCTATGAATAATCAAATAAGCATATAAAAACCATTTCAGTAGTTAAATTTTTAAAATATTTTCATACTTAGAGAATTTTCTCTTTTTATTTGAATGTTTGAATTAATGAAATGGTTTCACACTTTGGGTTTCCCTTTTTCTAGAATGCAGAGCAATAGAAGCTAGAGGAAGTTGATAATTTACATAGTGCTACAAAGAAATCTCTCATAAACCAAAATTTCAACAACTGCACATTCTTGAAATAGTCCACTGCTGCAATGCCCTGGCCTTCTCCTAGCTCTCCAACTGGGTTCCTTACTGTATTTATTTATTTTTTTTGTCCTCCATCCCAAATATTCAAAGTCCCTTGGACATAATTTTAAGGCATCAAAATGGATGATTTCATATGGGTTATGGTCTCCATACACACACACACACACACACACACACACACACACACAAACTTTAACTTAAATTTAAACTTAAAAGTTTCTTAAAAGCTATTATCATAAATACAGATGGAATATGAATGATGACAAACTAGAACCAAAAAAAAACTGTTAAAATACATGTAGATTTATGCAACATGTAAACAATTCATTAATTTAGAAGAGGAATTATTAATGAAAAGACTGAAAATAATTTGTTTTAAAATACTTGTACACATTTTCAAATATTATATAAATTAATACATAATTTGACAATTTTCTTCACTTTTAGTACATGCATTTATTTCTGTATTTAATTAACTAATATGTAAATTGTAAAGGCAAATACAAATTAAAAATAAAAGTTTTAATTCTCCCTATTGAAAATAAGGAGAGAGACTGCTCTCTTTTTTTAGAGCATTTAGATTACAAAACTTGTGAATTGGATGTTTTTTATTGGTCTCTATTTTATTCTTTGTATATATTTAAGAAGTACAAGTGTAGTTTTATTACATGAGTATACTGTGTATCTGTGAAATCTGGGCTTTTAGTGTAACTATCAACCAAATAATGTACATTGTACCCATTAAGTAATTTTCATTCCTCTCTCCAATTCCACATTCCCATGCATCCAAGTTTCCATGTTTACACATTATTTACCTCCACTTCCAAGTGAGAACATGTGTTATTTGACTTTCTGTTTCTGAGTTGAGATAACATCTCACACCAGTTAGAATGGTAATCATTAAAAAGTCAGGAAACAACAGATGCTGGAGAGGCTGTGGAGAAATAGGAACGTCTTTACACTGTTGGCAGGAGTGTAAATTAGTTTAACCGTTGTAGAATACAGTGTAACAATTCTTCAAGGATCTAGAAACAGAAATACCATTTGACCCAGCAATCCCATTACTGTGCATATACTCAAAGGATTATAAATCGTTCTACTATAAGACACATGTACATGTATGTTTATTGCTGCACTATCCACAATAGCAAAGACTTGGAACCAACCCAAATGCCCATCAATGTCAGACTGGATAAAGAAAATGTGGCACATATACACCATGGAATACTATGCAGCTGTAAAAAAGGATGAGTTCATGTCCTTTGCAGGGACATGGATGAAGCTGGAAACCATAATTCTCAGCAAACCAACACAGGAACAAAAAACCAAACTGCATGTTCTCACTCATAAGTGGGAGTTGAACAATGAGAACATATGGGCACAGGGAGGGGAACATCACACAATGGGGCCTGTCTGGGTTGTGGGGTGGAGTGGGGGGCAAGAGGAGGGATAGCATTAAGAGAAATACCTAATGTAGATGATGGGTTGTTGGGTGCAGCAAACCACCATGGCACATGTATACCTATGTAACAAACCTGTGCATTCTGCATATGTATCCCAGTACTTAAAGCATAAAAAAGATGTTAATTACATTCAATAAACTCTTTTTGGGTAAAAAATATATATAAATTGGTAACTGAACAGCAACACCATTTCGGAAGTTTCTTCTTATCTTGCCATGCATATAATTATTCTCAAACTAGTCAGTAACTTCTGTGGCTTCTTTAGGCAAATGCAGGTTAATTTATTAAAAGCCCCTGAAATGTCAACAGCTAGAAGGAATACAAATGCAGCCAAGTGACTTACTTTTTTTTTTTTTTAGGCTGAGTTTCGCTCTTGTTGCCCAGGCTGGAGTGCAATGGTGCAATCTCGGCTCACAGCAACCTGCACTTCCTGGGTTCAAGCAATTCTCCTGCCTCAACCTCCCAAGTAGCTGGGATTACAGGCAGGCACCACCACACCTGGCTAATTTTGCATTTTTAGTAGAGATGGGGTTACTCCATGTTAGTCAGGCTGGTCTCAAACTCCTGACCTCAGATGATCCTCCCACCTCAGCCTCCCAAAGTGCTGGGATTTGTGAGCCACCATACACAGCCCAAATGACTTACTTTTAAATTGAAGTTACTATCATTGCTGTATTGTATAGCCAATCTATAAACCTGGATTTTCTCCGAAATGCATTGGCCTGAATGGCAAAAACAAACTCTATTGGTAACACCTTGAAAGTCACTTTTAGAAGACTTGATTGCACCTAATTTCAAATATGTCATTATGGTTTTAGGATTGTGTTGAAATCCATATTCTTCTGCATACAGACAATAACAAGGTAATGGTTCTGCCTAATATGATGCAACTATCCTGTAACTGTGATTTTTTTAGATTTTAGATGTTAGAGATTTTAGAGATTTAGACTGGAGGGATTTTGTTCTTTAGGGATTTCAATATTTGGGACTAGGATTGTGTTTCAGGATAGGATTATTATCCAAACTCTGTATGCTTGTTGAGAGGTCATGTGATTCTAAATAATACAATCAGTAAAGATCCTATAGAGAAGATGACATTGTGTGAACGTTAGAGTTAGGTGCCATGTAGATCTAGAGGGAATGCATTTCTGGCAGGTGAAAGATCAAGCACAAGACATTGCAGTGGAAACCAGTCTCATCTGAGGAATGGCAAAGAGATCAATAAAGATGGAGAGGATGTGAGCAAAGGGGAAAATAAAAAGAAATTAAGTTAGGGAGAAAACAGGAAGGTTAAATCGTGTAATGTTTTATGGCTTTTAACTTAGATTTTTCTTTTAGAGAAGTGAAAATTTTAAGCAGAAGAGAGATATAATCTGGCTTACATTTCAAAGGATAATTCTGGCTGCTGCATTGAGGATGAATTAAAATGCAGCAAAAGTGAAAGAAGAATCAGCTAGGAGGTCATTGCTGTAATTCAGATTAGAGGTGATGAAGGATCACAGCCAAATGATGGGAGAAGTGAGGAGTGGTCAGATTCTGGACTTATCCTGAATCCAATGGAATTGACTATTGATGAGACATGGGACGTGAAATAAAATGGAGGATCAAAGAGGAAACGAAGGTTAGGGGGCTAGGAAAATCTAAAACATACAAAAATCCAAAAAATAAAAATTAAACAACTGCATTGCCCCTGAGATAGAGAAGCTCTGGGAAAGTGAATTTGCTTGAGGGTATATCACAATTCATTTTTGGATGTGCTAAATATAATCCACCTTCTACTATCCCAGGAGAGACGCTAAGTATGCAGTTGAGGCTACAGTACAGGAGAAAAGCTTGCTCTGGAGGTACCAGTTTGGAAATCATTTAATATGTAGATAACACTTAAAGGCAAAAACCTGAGTGACTTTCCAATAAAGTAAGTGTAGACACACAAACGAGGTGCAGAGACACAAAAAGGCATTACAGTAGGAATGATCAACGCAGTAGTAAGATCAGAGAGCTTGGCTTCCAAAACCAAATGGAAAAAGCATTTCAGAGGAGGATGGACTGCTAAGTGACAAATGTTGCTAGCAAGTCAAGTGAGCTGAGCGCTGAGATTTAAAAACTTGAATTTATCAGTGATGTTTTGACAAGAAGAGTTTTGGTGGAGAAATGACAGAAGAAAAGGCCAACTTGAAAATGATTCAAGAAAGAAAGTGAACAGGGACTTGAGACAGAACATACTGTACAGATAATACTTCCGAGGAATTTTGCTACTAAGCAAAGCAACAAAAAAAGTTTGTGGATGAGGGGATATCCAAAGATGCGTGGGATGAGAATATTTTTTTTTACATTGGAAAAAATGCAGCATGTTTGTATGTTGTGAGTTGGTAGAAATTAGAGTACGCACACACAGCCACTCACATATATAATTAATGGGGGAGAATTGCCAATGTTCTCAAATAGATTCAAGGGTATTGGATCCAGTGCGCAAGTTTAGCAGTCAGTCCTATAAAAAAAAGTAAGGACACTTTTCCCACAGGAACAGAGAAGAACATCAGGACTCCAGGCAGAGGTACAGATCAGGGAGTAGGTGCGGTGGGGAATGTGGAATTACATCTTAATCACTCCATGTTTCTCAGAGAAATGTCATCATCTGAATATGAGGAGTGGGAGGTCTGAAGAAAAACGGGAGAGAGAGTGGATCTGGGAAATCAGATTTTCAAAAAGCACAAAGAACAAAATTTCTTCAGCATTGTAGTGAATTTTCTTTGATTTTACCAAAAAAGTACACAAAGAATGAGACAGACCCCTATGAACACATTTTCCTAGGGAAAAGAATGGCTAAGGAAAAAAAAATCCATGCTAGTAGAATGGTTGTGTGTGTGCATGTGTGTGAAGTGTGTGTATGTGTGTGATTTTAGGTATACTGAATATCCTAACCTTACTCCCTATACCATGAGATCATCTTTCAGCTCATCAAACAGATTGATGTTATACCTTGTAAAGTTAGCCTTCCTTTAAAAGCTATTTTACCTCCTGCATATATCTCCGCTATGTACAAATGCAGCATTTACATATCAGGCATTTTTCCATAATTTTGCTATATTAAATGCTTCATAAGCATCTCTGTAATATATATTTACATATACATTATTATATAATTAGATTGAATTTAAGAGATGAAATTGCCACATTAAATACTTTTATATGTAAGTAGAGATGTGAAGTTGCTGAGATGTCTACATGTAACAAAAACAATATGGAAACATGATATAACGATCTATAACAGTATTGCAATCTTCCAAACCATAATGTTTCAGGTATGCTATCATCAAACCACGCTGAAAGATGGTGTTAACAGTTTCTAATTCTCCATACTCCTTTCTAATTCTCCAGTATCTTAAAACTAAGGAATCAGCCATCTCATTAACTTATCATTCCCTACATCATATTAACAATATTTTTAGGTACGGTGTGAGTTCCTGTGGTTTCTAAGGAGCCACTCTGATCACCTGCTTGATGGCTATCCTTTCAATTAGGAATTCAGTACAAGTTTTACTAGTTCTATGCATGATTTTATCATAATAACCAAAAACAAGTTGAGAATGATTAATAAAGTACAAAAACCACCTTTATGTGAGCCATGAACATATGGACATATGTTTCTACTTTTGTCCTTGATTGTTAAAATGACAAATCTCATTAAACTTGAATAATGAGTATTGATCATCCACTCTCAATATACAGTTCTCCAATGTCATACAGGGCATTATTTTCAGTTTAATTTGGATGTCAACACATATTCACAAGTAAAAAGTAATTGGCTATTCAACCATGATTATAGACCATATTAATCTCTTAATGAATTTTAGCCACTATACAGTGTTAATGAAGAATGAGATAAATAATTAAATATTTCAGAATTATATATGGGTAACAACTATAGTTTAAGCCATTTTTAGAGCTAGAAGTGTGGTTAAAAACGGTAGTCTGCAGGACAGAATATGTGTGACACAACTAAGTAAGCTAAACTAGTAAAAAATTATATGAGAACTCTAAAGTTTCTATTTGGACTATTCAACATGTCTCATGTATGCTTATATTTTTGTGCAAATATTAGAAATTTAACTAAATAAAAGCCATCACTGATGAAATTATAAGTTATACAGGGATAGGCTTTTAGATTCTTACTGAAATAATCAATGAAGTAAGAATTGATCTGTCTAACCACACAGCAAAGAGTTTACCTAGCCTTTATGTTGAAGAACTAGTGTAAATAGGTCTATTAATGAGATAGATGTTATAGCTATGGAAACGAAGATTATATTCAAATGTATAGAAAAAGGATGAGCATGCAGTAGTCTTTTTGATGACATCTCCAAGCACAAACACACGAATAGATATATAGATATAAATATACTTTGGTACTTCTGTCAAGATGGCTTGCAGGAAAAAAAAAACTTTGAACTTACTCTAATATCCTTTGAATCTTATATGTAAGATACACCTAATTAGTCCTGCAGAAGTAAAAGTCACTCATAGCAGATAACAACAAAGACAGAACCAGATGTAAACAGCACACTGTCATCTATACGAGGCAATTTGAAAGTGGCCAGTGATGAAATTGTGCCTTTTGGAGCCAGGCAAAGGCCCACTCCAAAAGGTATAATCTCATCACCTGCCACCTACAACTCTGAAATTTGATTCTCTAGATCTTTAGGGATTTTTTTTTTTTGATAGCCCCACCCCAGGATTTTTATATTGAAGATATAGATTAGTCTAGTGGAAAAATAAGACTTCTGTTTATTCTATAGATACTATTGATTATGTGACATTCTGACTCTAAATATAGGAGGTAAAAATGATGTAAGAAATGAATCTTTCCCTCAAGGAACTTAAGAGTACTCCTCCACATTACTCTATTAGGCCATTCACGCATTACTATAAAGGAATATCTGAGACTGTAATTTATAAATAAAAGAGGTTTAATTGGCCCACAGTTCTAAAGGCTTTACATGAAGTATAGCACTGGTATCCGCTCGGCTACTGGTGAAGCCTTGAGGAGCTTTCAATCATGGCAGAAAGCAATGGGGAAACAGCCAGGTCACATGTCAGAGGGAGACAGACATAGTGGGGAGGTAGGCAGAACACACTTTTAAACAACCAGACCTCATGGGAACTCAGAGGGAGAGCTTATCACCAAGAAGGTGGCCCAAGCTAGTCATGAGAGATCCACTCCCAAGACCCAAACACCTCCCACCAGGCCCTATCTCCAACACTGGGGATTATATTTCAAGGTGAGATTTGAGTTGGGACAAATATCCAGACAATTAACAATTATACATTCCATGTTACATGGGATAGTAATTTTACTGCAATTTGAAAAGACAAGAATATATACTTACACACACACATTTGTTTTATATATATATATATGTCATATATATGTGTGTCATATATATGTATGTATATCACACACACACACACACACACACATATATATACACACACATATACACAGAGAGAGAAAGAGAGGCATGAACTGGTAATTCTAACACTAATTCCCTGTCTACTCTTGGATTAAGAAAACAAGAAAATACATTTTTGGTATAGAGAACAATGTTCTTCAATGTCAGAAGAGGAAGTTACAATAAGGGTATGGAGAATTTTGGAATAAACTTTATGCGTTCAATTGAAATTAGAGATATAACTGTAAATTCATAGTTTTCAACATCTATCTGGCAATATAGTGTGTTTATATACATATATAAGCAAATACATATATAACTATTCAGACATATAAACATACATTTATTAATGTTTACATAGTTACATAGTTAAATGTATTTTATATGTGTTAATAGGTATATATGTATTTGCTTATATACATATAACTATGTATATAATGTATACTTATGTATTTGCTTATATACTTATAACTATGTAAACTACATATATGTACATTTATAACTACGTAAACATATAACTATGTATTACATAGTTACAAATATATAAGGAAATATACTTATATAAGTTAAATATATGTTTATGTGTATGAGTATATAAATATATGTTTATGTGTGTGAGTAGTCATATATGTATTTGCTTATACATAGTTAAAAGTATGTTTATGTGTATGAGTAAGTATATATGTATTTGCTACATCTGCCATCTTAAAGGACCTTGAAACAATTATGCCCAAGTAGAAATGATCACTCCAGAGCCCAGATTTTGGTTTCTACATTTCATTATTCACTAAAGGAACCCTAGAAAAATGACCTATTTCAGGCTGAGACAATCAAAATATTCTAGAAAATATTGAGCCAAACAAACAAAAAAAAAAAACAAGTACTGAAAGATGAATGATCACATGTCCAAAAGATAAAGGAGTCAGAATGTAGGAGTTGCCACTAGCCAAATCTGACATAGCTTTTGAGCATTAGAAAAATGAGAGTAAGAGATTCTAACCCAATGATTAAAGAAAAAGGATCCATGATTCCTTACATCAATTAACTAATTAATTGATGAGGGCTGTCACTTGGAGTAGAGGGAATAGAACTGTGTTTCTTACAGTAGAAATCAACACAGAAAGAATAATGTAATCAAAAAATTACCATTTAGTAACCGTTGTTTTAATAAGGTAAGAATCAACAATAAATGGTGAAATTTGCAAATGGATTTTGATAAGTAACCAGATATTTTCACCTGTTCAAAGTAGCACCCATCAATTTCCTTACTGCTTACAAAGATAAAATATTAAATTTTTAATGGACAAAGCTGACATACAACACCTTATCCAAGGTTGACATCACCAGAACATGACAAATTGACCTCAAACTTCACAAAGTGATGAACTCAAAAGAACACTTCTGTGTATCATCACCAAAAAATGCAACAATGGAAAGAGTCTTTACAAAGAGCTGTACTATTTAAATGGCTAAAGAACATTTATTTAATTAAAGGGTATAAAAGGGACATGAAAATTGAATGCAAGAAATAATCAGAAATGTGGCTATTTTGAAGGACACTATCAGAACAACTGGTGAAATTTGTTTAAGACCTGCAGATTATCTGTTTCCATATTTTTCTGATTTTATAAGTATACAATGTGTATGTAAAATAATATATTCATTTTTAAGAAAAGTATCTAAGGGCAACATCCTGTAGCAGATTCTATAATAGCCTCCCCAAATGAGAAAATAATACATGAACATAAACACCTGTGTGTTTGTGAGATAAACAGAGAAAGAAATAAAAGGTAACTGTTACCCTTTAGAGAATCCGATTGAGGGGGGTGCAGGAATTCTTCGTACATTTCTTGCAAATCTTATCTGAGCCTCAATATGTCCAAATAAAAATTTAAAAGAAAATGTCAGTTATTATTTTTTTATCCAGTTTCATTCTCCTACATGTGGCTAGCCGATTATCCCAATAATGCCAATTATTATATGAAGTCTTTTAGAGATTTCAAATGAACATTATAATATGGAAGGACTTGCAATTATTATTTACAAAATTTTGTTTAGATTTCCAAAATATCTGATAAGTAGTTATGTGTGCCCATTCAATTGTTGCCAGAAATTTCTATATTGTGAATTTATCCGCATTTGCACAGCTGTAAAAATGACTGATCATTTATTTCCATTCCAAAATAAATGTGTGCATATCTTTCAGGACTATCCTAAAAAGAGGTATGGTGTCCCACAAAGCAAGATCCAGACGTCCTCTGTTGTTTCTGGACAGGCTGTAATCCTAAAACCACTGCTAAGAAGTACTATATATTGACAGCCAGTATGCGTGAATATGTGGAGAAACAGGCATACTCTACATACTGGTATGAGCATATAAATTAAACAATCTATCTGTAGGAAAATATTACCATATATATCAAACTTATGAATTTATCCTAGGAGAGCAATCTGTTAACTGCAAAAATGTATAAACAGTAAATACTATATTATTTGTATAGTGGAACTCTTGAGAGCAACTTAATTGTCCACTCTGTAAGACTGATCTAGAAATAGAGAATACATAAATGCTATACAACTCTGCATAGAACACTAGTTAAGAGTCTGAGTACCTAACGTGGACGGCCTAAATTCAAATCTTGTCTTTGTTACTAATTCTCTGTTTAAGGCTTAAGTTTTCTATCATAGAATTACTGTGAAAGAAGATAAAAAGTACGCATTTCATAGGGTTATCGTGAGCATTAGTGCATAGAGTATTCAGCACATTGCCTGACATGAATTAGATGCAAAATAAAATCTATTGTTTTATTATTAATTTATACTCACATAGTACAACATGCTGCAGCTATTATATTCCACAGTGTCTACCTGTATGCAATCTATATGAATTTTATATCACATTTAAATATAAGTTAAAGTGAAAAAGTCAGTGTCAAAAAGCATTATAGTATGATTCTGTTTATGTGTGCCTCTCCACAGAATTTATCAATTAAGGTATAAATATTAATGTACAATATTTGTTTTGTGGATGTGCAGCATTTTCATAATCATGAAAAAAGGAGAGTCATTTTCATTTTTAAAAAAAATGCCACCATCAATACTTAACCTCTCCCCTTCCTCTTAATCTTATTATCAATTTTTACTGCTCAGAAAAACAAGAGAGCCCAACACTTCATCACTATGAGGGTTATGAGCAAGGACCCTGTACTTGAAGAGAGTATCCTTCAATCACTCACCTTGATGGCATCTCCCATGCTAAGTTACCAACTTGTTTTATGCAGGCATTGCATTTTAAATTAATCTTTGAAAATTTACACTAAATTATTTTAACTTTGCATGACAAAATTGTAGTATATTAATAATGCCTGTACCTAAGGATATTTTAAAAATTAAATATGCCCTGTGTTGGTAGATGGTGGGAAACAATTTCTACTCAAAGAAATTAGGTATAACAATTTTCTAAGGCAAAAACGTCATGCATTTTTTAATGCAGGTTATGTTTTATGAAAGACAAGTATTAAATAAGGAAAAAACAACTATACTTTTATAAGATACCATTAATGATACAGTGCACCATTATTTTATGTCCTCCAAAAGGAATTAAAGTAAAAATGATTTCTTGTCACATTTATTATAACATGCATCCTAACTTCAGAAGTGTTAAATATGAAAGAAAATAAAACCCACCAAGTTTTAGAAAAATGACTCACCATATTTCCATAGAGGCTGTATATCTTAACATTGTATTATGGAAGTTACTGCATCAAATCCTATGAGATGCATTAAAATGGGCTTTTATTCTTGTTTTAATTATTGGCTATCAACACAATTTGCCTAATATTGAGTCAGTGTGTATGATGAAAAGGGTTAAAGCTCTAAGCAAAGAATATTCCTATAAATCGCATCCATAATTAACACATGAAGGGCTAATAAAAATTTGAAACACGGAACATTTTTTTGTTTTTCCTGCCTCAAAGCTAATAAAACAATAATCTCTGCACAAATGTTTTTTTCTTCCCCATGCAAGATAAACCAGTGCTTAATGGAGAATCGAGAACCTTATTATGAAAACTGATCTAAATCAATAGTATACAGACAGTGGTTAATGATGCTCGGCAGCTTTTTCAAATGCATTTCCTGACAGCATCACATCCCTCTGGCCAGGAGTTATTGGGCACACATCTTGAAAAGCACACTGTGACACAGAGAACGCGTGCAGATGCCTGGTGCTTGAGACTAAATTTAATCACCTCCTGCTAGTGACCATTTGGCAGCTTTAGGAACGTTCTCTCCTGAACCAACTCTCTGAAGCCGAACTATTAAAGTGCTAATTAAAGAAAGTACATGGAAGACATGAACACTAGGAGTCTGGGGTAACTGGCTACAAAAAAGACAAGGCTGAAACACATCACTTTGTCTGCTTCTGCTGATTAGACTCTAATTCGAATACCAATATTTCGCTGCACGTCAAGGTGCCCTGGGAGGGTATCTGCCTCTATCTCAGCTGGATGGATGGCTCTTGTGTGAAAAGGGAAAAATAGCAATTTTGTTTTGTATTTAATCCTCTGACACCCTCAGGATCAACAGGGAAGTCCACACAACCTTTTCTGTGCATCTTGATATGACTTATTAAAGATGATGGAAGGGAGAAAATGAAAAGAATGTAATAAAACCAGTAAGGAATTCTGTGCCATAGAAGTTACCCAACAAACCCATTATGAAGCAACAGTATTTATAGTTGAAGTGCTTATGTGCTGCCTGATAAACCAGCTCTAAAAATGCATCTATTTCTCATCTACTTTTAGCTTCTTTCTTAAATGAGACACTTACACAAGAATTGGTCCAGAGTAGGAGAGGAAAAAGGATTTAAGGGGAGGGATGTATTTATAAAAGTTTTGAAGCATCTATCACACCCTAGACAGCTGTGCACCATGCATGCACCATTTTATTTAATCTAACCAATAATCCGGTGACGTTGGTATTATTTCCTTCTTGATTGATGAACAATTTGAGATGAATTGGGTTATGAATCTACCTAGGATGTATTATAAAATAGTCAGTGAATTCCAATTTTTAAAAATGAGAAAACTATGGAGCAGAGAGGGCCTTTTTTTATTTTATTAAGAGCACATAGCCAGTTAATTCTGAACCCAGAATTTGAGTCTAAACACTCTTATACAGAGTATATATAATTGACATGTAATAAACATGACTACAAATTATTTGATCACTAAAATTGGACTTCAATATTAATACAATTAAAGTAAATATGATAACATTAAATAACGCAAATTTAATCCTTAATAATGCTTACTGTTTCTCCACTATAATGTATTTCGGTCACTAAAAACAGCCCAAAGCCACACTGTTCAATGTGTGTTGAAACAGTGACATCATCTTTATATATGAATAAGAATACATAACATATTTGCTCAACAAAATGAGTCCCGTAATATTTTAAAGACAAGCATGTTCCTATGTCATACTTTGGAGAAAAACTGAATGTAAGTAAATATATAAAGCTGAAAAGTGCCTCTGAATTTGGCTTATTTACTAGAATTCATTTTTAAAAGTTCATTGTCTTTGAGGTAACTTCTTAATTTGAACTTGGCATGAAAGATGTTTTTAGAAGCCCAGGTTTTCTTTTTCTCTTTTTTCTTTCTTTTTTTTTTTTTTTTTTTGTTGAGATAGAGTCTTGTTCTGTTGCCCAGGCTGGAGTGCAGTAACACAACCTGGGCTCACTGCAACTTCTGCCTCCTGGATTCAAGCAATTCTCCTGCCTCAGCCTCCCAAGGTACACGCCACCATGCCCAGGTAATTTTTGTATTTTTAGTCGAGATTGGGTTTCACTGTATTAGCCATGATAGTCTCAACCTCTTGACCTCGTGATCTGCCTACCTCGGCCTCCCAAAGTGTTGGGAAGCCCAGGTTTTAATCTAGTATACAGACTTCAGAGGAGAAAGGATATCTTCCTGCAAACATATACCAAAGATTCACGTAACACTGTAAACAAAAGTCCTAGAGGAAGAGGTGAGAAATCATTGAGTCCAGATTCTTTGCAGCAAAGGACCATAGGAAGAGGTTTCTAGTGATAGGGCAGCTGAAAGTAAACTGAGAAGAAAAACAATAGAAGTTTTAACCGACTTGATATGGTTTTCTCCCCCTCCTCCAGTCACCCTTGTCTAACTTCTCTTTGAAATATTGAAGTTTACATTTGTCTTCGTATCAGTGAATCATTTTTGAGATGTTGAAAGGCTGTTGAAAAAGCACCTGTGAGCCAGAGGAAGAAGGTACCATCAATGATTGAGTGTCTAGTATTTCACAGAAATAGGAAGGAGTAGATGAGCAGTTTTCTTAGATATGTGGGAACAGAGAGCTGACTGGTGACACGGAGCTGAGCTTTAGATGGTAAAGGGATCAGAATCAATGCCTGGACTATATAATCAGAAGCCAAAACATCTGAAAAAACTTTCAATATATGAACTAAAGAAGAACAAGCAATCAGAAAAGTCTTGCAGGAAGTCTTCCACCACCATCTCAAAGTGAGCATAATTCCAGGTCCTTTTTGCTTGTTTGCTCATTTGTTAAGTAATGGCTACATCTGTTCTTTATGATTCCCACGTCAAAGTGAGAGTTTCTTCTTCTGGACAAGGCTAATCCTTCTTTCTCTGCCTTGGACTTCACACAGTGCTACAAATCTTAGTCCCAATGTTCCTCACAAAGGTCATCAGGAAAAGCACTGTCTGAGAGAGACAGTCCCTTTTAGAGTCCCACTGAACCCATGCACTCCTCCTCTATATCACTTACACGTTGACCAAATTGACTGCAAATTGTGGTTGAATGGAGTCAGTTTCTACAAAAGTGGGAGGTACCCCATGCCAAGCAAAGAGGATAAAGTTCCCTTAGTAGACTTCCCCTGAGAAATGGTGCCCAGCAAACAGAATCCAGGGGGTTCTCAGACAGTGAGTAAGGGGAATATAGGAGGTGAGAAACAGGACACCCCTCCCACATTTCCAGAATACTGTGAAATCCTAGAAGGCAGAGATATATGCTTTTGTTTTTTCTATTTTCAATGCTTAGTCCATTGCCTGGTTTGTGGTATGCATGTTTCAATACGTGTGTTTCCTATGCTGATAAATGAATTAACTCATCAAAGAATGAGCAAATGAACATCCAACCAATTTTACTAAGACATGAAGGATTGAACATTTTGAGGTTTTTTAAATAGAGAACACATAACAGTTCATATGTAGAGCAGAAAGATCTATTTAAAAAGAGCAAATCATAGTTGCTATGGGGAAGCTCCATGGTCACAGTAAAGATGCTAGCTGAGGTTGTAGAATAAAACGGAGGCTGCATGGAGTTAGCTTGTGCCCTAGTAGTCTCCCTCTGAAAAATGGTGCCAGAGAAACAGAATCACACAGTGAGTAATGGGGCAGATAGGAGGTGGGATATTAAACTGAAACATGTGAGGATATTGGGTAAACCAGACAATCCAGATGGTCTTAGACATAAACGTGCAAAACAATGTGTCAGGGAAAGAGCACAGAACAAGTTGCATCTGACAAGAATAGGGTGGCAGCAGATGGATTTTGATGCACTGAACTGGGACTCTAAATTACCTCCTTTACAGTCTGCAAAGGATCAGTGGCCCTGCCACACAGGTCTTGAGATTGACACCATTATGCTTCATTTCTAAAGATGCGTATTTGCAGCACGTAGGTCGTATCAAATAAGTTATTACATAATACTGCACATTTGTCATTCTTTATATTTACTTAGAATGTACTTTCTTTAAAAATTACAAAGAACTGAGACATGTAGGAAACTGAGACAGGTAGGAAATTTGAGTTCTAGTATGTTAAATAATCCCTAAGATCAAACAGGCACGTATTGGCTAGAAATATCAACTAGAATTTAAATGTTTTTCTCTAGCACTTTCCCTCAGCATGGGCATGTTTCTCTAAGGCAGCATATAGACACAGAGACATAGAGACATGCTTGAGCATTGACATCTAACTTAAACATGATATAGGTTAACCAAATGCTGTTACAGGTGAGTAATGCATTAAAATGTAACAAATATTTTACCAAAAAGCATAAAACTACACTGTCTTTAAAAAATATCAAATAAGTTTATTTGAAATCAATTTTACAGATTAAGACTAATTTCAGGAGACATTATGCAAAAGGAAAATTATGAAAATAGGCCAACTTAAAGGAGAGGCAAGGTTAACAATTATTATCAACCATTTCACCACTGACATGAATTACTTCTGGATAATAGCAATATGCTTGAATCATAATGCATTATGTTTCTGAAAAAAAGTGCATTATAAAATATGATACACTTTTTGGACACATGAGTATATTATTTTTTTGTGCTTCTTAACAAGTTACCACAAATTTAGCAGTTTAAAACAAGTCAGTTATTATTAATGTTTTATAGTTGCTAGGAGTTGGGAATCCAGGCAAAATAATTAGCTGAACCTTCTCCTGAGGGTCTCATAAGATTACATTCAAGTTGTTGACTGGGCTGCATCCTCATCTGGAGGTTCAAATGGAAAGGAATGTCTGCTTCCATGGTTACTCAAGGTTTGGCAGAATTCATTTCCTTGCTTCTATGGGACTAAGGGTCATGGATTCTTTTAGACTATCCACTAGGGGTTGTCTTCGGCAATTACAGGCTACCCACAGCTCCTTGACACATGAACACTCATTTCATCAAGCCAATAAGAAAATTCTCTGCTATTTGAAGTCTCTCAACTCAGGGAAGACCCAATCTATCCCTTAAGGCTTTCAAGTGATGATGTTAGACCCACCCAGGACAATCTCCTGCTTGATCAACTCAAAATCTACTGCCTTGGGATCTTGATTAATTACCTCTGTAAAATCCCTACCCTTTGCCACAGTGTAACATTCCATCACTTTTTCTACATTATATGGGCTGGAAGCAAGGTACAGGTCTCACTCCCACTCAAGAGGATGGGATTATAAAGGCATGAACGCTAGGTTGAGGATTATAGGGATTCACCCTAGGGCATGTCCAATACCATAGATATCAGGCATTGTTAATAGGGAGAAAGAAGCTATTTTGCAAGGGGGAAGCAGGTGTGAATGGCCTAAACTGTTTTTATTATAAGGCTTTCATGCACTTCCCTATTAGAAACAATAAAGAGGTCTTTAAACCAGTTCATATGGAGATTTTACTATTTTATCACTATTGCTTTTTACATCTGTGCAGAATCTCCAGTAGCTCAGCTACAATATTCCCACCCCCAGACCCCTCCCCACAATAAGGCATTACTGAGGTTGCTTTGGTTTGCTTACTTTTGACGTCCTCAAAGTTGTACATATGCAAATATGAAAATCATTATATTATTAAAAAGGAGGGAAATACAATCTTTGACATCAAATAATTCAAATTTATATGAGGAATTATATGTATAAGGCTATAAGATCATGTTTATTAGCTTAAGGGAATCAGCCTGTATTGAGGCAATAATTAGCTGTTTGTGCCAGAAAAGAAAAGCTCATAGAAGTTATTTCAAGGAAGAATTTATTTTTGTGTGTGCATGTGTATCTGTTTATCTTGAAACTATAATCTCAAATACCAGAAGTAATTGGGCAAAATATGTCATCTTAAATTGTGGCTACACTTCAGTGATTTTTAAAGCTGAAAATCTTATTAGCAGTGCAAAGTGAAGAAAAGCACATTTGTGGTGAAGGTAAAGATAAAATGTCTTAAATGGTGCTGAATTTTTATTCTCAATTAATTCCCAAAGTATAAAATACAAGCATCTTGCTTTCTGAATGACACTTTCAGCTATTTTTAAAATCCTGATATAGGATAGAAAAAAAATCCACATAACTACAAATATAGGCTATATACTGTAATTACTGTAATGAAGCACCATTTCTGGGATTTTTTTCAAATTTAAATACAACCATCATGTTTTATGTATTAATTAGCAAACATTCAAAAAAGAATTTATATTTTCATCCTTGTCATCTTTTTCTCAATACTGAAAAATGCAGTCTGATATGATTTAAACTTATTTCAATTCAAGGGTAAGTGGAAGGGGAGTTATGACCATGTTGGTATTGGCCAGGGCTGGGAGAGGAGTGGTGGTCCTGTGTGTTTTGAAATAATATTGTAGTTAGTTTCTATTTCCTCCATTCAAGAACAATTACTAGAAAAAAAAAAACTAGAAATATACAAAGTCATTGCCCTGAGATAAAACACAGGATTGATAACAGTTATTTAAACTTTATTGACTATTAAACCACTTTTGACTTTTCTTTAACTTTAATAGCACTTTTAAAGTGCTCTCAGTACTTTGAGACTCAGAGGTTTCTTCATCTCTACTTGGATATTAAACATCAAGACTGTAAGCTATGACTCTGTTGCTCCTGGGAGAAAGAAGACGTCAGAGATAGAGGGAAGGGCAACAAACCACTGTGAAAGTGATGAGGAGAAGGAAGAGACAACTCTCGAGGACCTCCAGGACCCTAAGTCACTTGCTCACACTGTTGCTGGTGCCTAGAACTCACTAACACTTCAGATCTGCAGCTAGAATGTATATGATGTTTAAATTTTTTGTTTGTACCATATATGTTAAAACATACCTTTTCTAGTGAATTTTCATTATAATCTTTTAGTTTACAGTCTATCATAATATAAATATATCATGTGTTTTGATACATAATTATTAGCATATAAAGTATAGTTGCATTGAAAATGTTTCTGCTAATTATGGGCATGGAGCTGTTCTTAAATGCATCCAGGTAACCACAGGCAAGTATTATTTTTGATACCTTAGGATTCTGTATCGATTCCACTCCTACACTTTGTTTTTGTTTTTATAGAAGTAAAAGCTGAGAGAGCTTTTTTGCCATAAATATACTGATGTCTAGGAAAAGAGCATTGATTGTCTTTATGATGCTCAAGTCTCTAAAACCCATTCCTATTTTTCTAACAATACTCTTATAACCATTTGCCAACATAATGATCAGCTGGAAGCTTGATTAGTCTTCCTTAAAATCAAATTGGAAATCACCTATCTTAGGAGCAGTCTTGCTATCAGATCATTGGAGCTATTCACTTTTTAAACATGCAATACTTTGATTTGTGTCTGTGCTTGGCATTTCTGAGGTTTTATACCCTGTCAATTGGGGGTTATTTTGAAGGAAAGTCTAGAATGCCTGTGAGGTCTGTCTTGTATACATCAGGAGAGAGATGCTGTGAAAGGACATACGGAAGAGTAGAATGGAAGCTGGAGAGGAAGCTGACTTCGCCGCTGTTCTCAGGCTAACCCATCTTAAGAAAGAAGAAAAATAGAAGCTGAGAATATGAAAGGTTTGAAGACCACCATTGTAGGCAAGTCTACTTCTGAGCTCTGTTCACTAGGAAGTTCCAACTGGGCAAACATTCCTTGTACATAGATAACCATACACATGCTGTTTCTATCTGACAGATTAAGACTTCTTCACCTTGGCTGGATGGGGTGACTCACACCTGTAACCATAGCACTTTGGGAGGCCAAGGCAGGTGGATCACTTGAGGTCAGGAGTTCGACACCAGCCTGGCCAACATGGCAAAACCCCATCTCTACTAAAAATACAAAAATTAGCCAGGTGTGGTGTCATGTGCTTATATTTCCAGCTACTCGAAAGGCTGAGGCATGAGAATCATTTGAACCTGAGAGGCAGAGGTTGCAGTAAGCCCAGATTGTTCCACTGCACTCCAACCTGAGCAACAGAGCAAGACTCTGTCTCAAAATAAATAAATAAATAAATAAAAATAAATCACCTTATATTGCTTAACCTATAACACAACATACACTGTATGCTTCATATCACAGATACGTTCTGTGCCAAATGGGTATAATTATCTTCATTTTACGGATGAAATCACTAAGGCTCAGAGAAATTAACTGACAGTCTTACAGTAACAGTAAATTCTCTCCATTTTAGTGTGACGTTGTTCATTAAACTAAAGACAGGAAAAAATCACAATGTATTAAATATTCTAAAGAAGAACATGGAAGTTAGTTCATAATATTTAAATCACACACAACTCTGAGTCTTTCTCCTGATGGAAATGGGATTCTGCATCCTTATGGACAATCCAGCACTTTCTGCTGAACCAAAGTAAGAACTAAAGGTCCTTATTTTTTAGGGAACCCAGTATAAATGAAAAGGGTTGTCACAATACATTTAGATATCAAAGTACAGTGCTATGAGTCAGATAAAGCCAGAAAAAAATAGAATTTTAAAGAACTTTCTTCCTATTACCACTATAATGATACATCCTAAATAATGAACAGCTAACTAAAATGCACAAAGGGTTTAACCAGTGTGCTTGTGGAAATACAATACCAACCTGAATTTTTGATTGAGCAGTAAATAAGATTAAAAGAACATATGGGCCACATGTATGAGTCTTGAGATAAATTAATGCCATAATATGAAGTATCGGGAAGCCAATACCTTATCAATTAGAGAAGGGAGGACATCCAGAGAATGTTTACATTCTGATGACATTGGGAACATAACCAGTGTGCTTGTGGAAATACAATACCAACCTGAATTTTTGATTGAGCAGTAAATAAGATTAAAAGAACATATGGGCCACATGTGTGAGTCTTGAGATAAATTAATGCCATAATATGAAGTATCGGGAAGCCAATACCTTATCAATTAGAGAAGGGAGGACATCCAGAGAATGTTTACATTCTGATGACATTGGGAACATCAGAACCAAAGATACATTACAGGTAGAAGAACTTAAATTATTAAAATTAAAATTCATCAAGGGGTCATATTTTATTATGTTCTCTATAAATAAGTGAGAAGCTGCCTAATATTTTCCCAGGCCCTTAATAAGCTATTCAGTGTAAAGTTTTTTCTTTTATATTCATTGAATGCTACCTATAAAGTCTGTATAATTCAACCTTTAATTAGAGACCTCACAGAAACATTACAGTTCATTTAAACTGCAGAATACATTTGTGGCAAATAAGGGTTTTTCTCACTGAACTATGTATAACACATCCATCAGGCCAAGAATAACAAGAACAGACATATGGGGATTTTGTTAAAATGATAAGACCCCAACTTTTTCAGGGTCTAATTTTTCTTTCTGCAGGTTATAAAAATAAATAAAATCACACACACATAGAAGAAAACACATTGGTGTTTGTAGAAGTGACACCAAACACAACAGGCTTCCGTGATACAGCATAACCGACATTTATAAATAAAATATTCACATTTACTACTAAAAATCATTTTTTACCTTACTTCAACCTATTAAGGTAGGGAGGTCGGCAGATAGATTAGATATATAGATATGCATATAGATATAGATATAGATAAATAGAGCTTTATCCTGTGTTCCAATTTATCAGATTCTCCTCACTGCATTATGTCATATGTAAATTTGGTACATGTGAATTTTAAGTAGTTGATGAGAAGAGGGAGTGTTCTATGTAGCAGAAAGAGCACTGATTTTCGAGTCTAGAAAGCTGGGATTGAATCCAGCTCCATCAGGATATCTGTCAGTCTTGGTTCTGTTGCTGCTGCAGCAAATTATCACAAACTTTGTGGCTTCAAACGTAGATTTATTATCTTACATTTCTGGTAGTCAGAAGTCCAAAATGCTCTCAGTGGTCTAAAATCAGGATGACATTCCTCCTGGAGATTCTACCGGAGAAGCCATGACCTTGCCTTTTCCAGCTTCTACCAGCTGCCGGTGTCCCATTTCTCCCTTGGTAAAACCACCAGGGTGATGCCTGCTCATCCTCCCATCTCTCTGTTGTTCTCTATTCTGCCTCCTCAGCCACTTACAAGGACACTTTTGACTATATTAGGTCCACCTGTGCCACCCAGGAGAATCTCTTTATTCAAGGTCAGATTATTAACTGATTCCATCTCCAACTTTAATTCACCTTTGCCATGGACTCTAACATATTTGCAGGTTCCATGGATTAGAAATGAACATCTTCTTGCGGCCATGATTCTGCCTACCACTCTATCAGATGAAAGATTGTACGGAATCTGCTCACTGCCTTACATAATGAGAAAAGTAACCTTTATTTATAACATAAGAACATAAAAAAGTAAAGTTTTTAGTGTCCGGTACAGAGCTGACACTCAAAAATATGGGAAGAAGTACTGAAGAAATTTTGTAAGATTCCAGTAGGTATATAACATAAGTTAAAATTGATCCATTCACTATTATTCTTGGGTAAAACTGTTCATACTCCTGAGAACAGAACTAGCTGTACACTCATTAAACTTCCCCATTTAACAAAGAAACATGCTGCATTGTCAAACATCATGCTAAACATCAAAGTATAGACGATCTAGCGCATGTCCTTATCAACTTACGAGATCCACTGGACAATTGTTGTTTGTGAAAACAAGCTGGCCTATAATGTACCGTCAAAATGCTCATTAACAAATGCATAATAATTGTTCTGGAATTGTGCTAGACTACCAGTGCTTGGAGGTCAGTTTTGTTTCCTTTGTGTAAACTGGAACTATTTCCTGTTTACAGTGTTCTTCAGAGATTTGAATGGTATTTTTAAGTTAGAATATTTGACCTGATCAACTTAAAACAATCAGATGAAACAATATAAAAGACAAAAGGCAGACATCCACTTAATACAGGGCAGTGAGCAAATTATTGATGACTTTTCAGCACTGTAAAATTTTGTCCTTGAGAGCATAAAATTATTCAGCAGCTATATGGTCTTTATCTTGTATTTCTAGCATGAGAAGAGCAACCCACACTAATAGTAAGTTATATTATATACATTATACATTTAATAATAGGAACTTAATATTACCATACTAGATTAATTAAAATTAAATAGAAATGAAAGACTTCTGCTTTCTTTCTCTAATCTATTAACAGAATTTTTAAAATAAATATTGGCTTATGCATTTTATAGAATATTTTTATGGGTCCTAAAAATAACTTTAAAATACTGCTATGTTTTATAAGTTATAAATTTATTTTCAAATAATCAGAATTTCATAAACTTTATGATGACATATTTAAGTTACTCTTAAAAATGGTATTCTTATTTATCCTTCATTTTTGACATGCTTTTTTAAAATAGCAGTTTCTAAGAACACTCCCCATGTAACTCCATTATGGTCTGTATATATGCTTCTGTTTTTAGTGCATGAAAGTTTTACTTTCATCTTCATGTTCTATCGGTTGTTAACAATATTTCTCAAAAATAGTACTTTGACCTTCAGGTCTATATTTTCTCTCATCCTTTTTGAAGCTCTCTTTGGTCTTCTATGACTTTGCTTCCCCCTAATTTTTCTCTTTCCACTTCTCTGACATTTCCCCTTCTGCATGTTTTTTCCTCTGAGTTCTTATTATAGGCATTCTTTATTTTATGATTTTTCTCTGTATTTCAACCACACCACTTTACCTCTGTCTCAAAATTCTCCATTTTCCAAGTCGCTCCTTGTACCGTCCGGCAGGACAAACAACGAGGACGAAGGAGAGGGTGTCCATTTGTTTAACCAATCTTTCTGGAAGCCATCTGGCTGAATCAACCTCTTTCGCGTACACACATACTGATCCTCTGCCCCAAATGAGGACAGGGTCGGGTCCATGCCAAACGCCTGTCATAGGATCTTTCCATAGCACAGAGGCATATTGCTTCTGCGACGTGGAATGCCAATGCCGTTCGGCAGCAGAACGTCCTTCATTGTCCAAAGTTAAAAAATTTTGAATAAATAAAGAGTGTGATAAGAGGTTTCTTGGGGACCCCTTATGGGGGTACCATTCCTCCTTTTTTATTTTATTTAAAGTTGTTTTGAGTGTGAGGTGAGTTATTTCGACTATTCCTTGTCCTTGTGGGTTGTATGGGATTCCTGTAACATGTTGAATGTTCAGTTGCGTGCAAAATCGATTAAAGGCAGTGCTAGTGTAACCTGGTCCATTATCAGTTTTTATTTTACGCGGGCATCCCAGCGAAGCAAAAGCAGATAGAAGGTGTGCAATGACGTGTTTTGTAGCTTCTCCAGTTTGTAGGGTAGCAAAGATGTATCCGCTGCAGGTGTCAACACAGACATGTACAAATTTAAGATTGCCAAATTCTGGGATGTGTGTGACGTCCATTTGCCATAGGGCATTTGGGACAAGACCTCGGGGATTAACCCCAAGGTGTGGAACTGGCAAATGTGGAGCACATTGGGTGCATGTTTTTACTATTTGTCGGGCCTGTTCACGAGAGATGTGATGTAGTAGTCTGAGGGACTGTGCATTGAGATGATGTAGGGAGTGGGAATGCTGCGCCTGCTCTAGGGGATTGGTGGTGGTAGAGGTTTGTACTAGGAGAACGCGAGTTGCCAGATCTGCCTTTGCATTTCCCGAGGCTAATGGTCCAGGCAAACCAGAGTGAGCACACAAGTGCCCAATATAGAAAGGATGAATTCTTGAGATTAAGAGTTGTTGAAGCTGATAAAATAAATTGGCAGCAGTGGATGCTTGTCTGATAATGGGGGCTGTTTCTAAGTTGGGAATAGATAAAGCAATGTATGCGCGGTCAGTATAAACGTTAAGAGGATTGTTGTGAAATGTGGAAAAAGCTGCTATAACTGCATGTAATTCTGCTAGCTGAGCTGAGGAAGAGTGGGATTGAAAACTAACAGTTTGATTTTTAGCTACAAAGGCTGCAAGCCCCGTGGATGATCCATCGGTGAAGACCGTAACCCCATTAGGAATGGGTTGTGTTTTTGGAATTTTGTGTTTTTCGGGAAAATAAACTCATGTTTGTTGACAAAGTCAAGTAGTTTATCAGGTGGATAGTGGTTGTCAACAATTCCAGTAAATGAAGCAAGCGCTATAGGCCACATCTCAGTACTTTGCATAAGCCAATGGACTTGATTCTTTGCATAAGGCTGGATTATAATAGCCGGTTCCTGGCCAAAATATTCCTTTCCTAGGGTTCTTCCTTTGATGATGAGGCTTGCTACCATGCGGTAATAAGGTTCAATTACTTTAGCTGGTGTACTGGAAAGGTGGACCCACATCAGTAGAGCAGTCTGCCAAAATACAGCTGTGGGTGACAGAGAAGTGTGGCAGATGATGAACTGAAGGGGTTTGCTGATGTCAAAGAAAGTAATAGTTTGTTGATTAATTGCCTGATTCACTAATTCAATTGCTAGCCTAGCTTTAGGGGTAAGTTCTCGTGGAGAAGTAGGATTGGGGTCTCCCACTAAGACGTCATATAAAGGCTTAAGATCTGCCTTGCATAATTTCAGGTAAGGCGTTAGCCAATTAATGTCTCCTAGTAGTTTCTGAAAATCATTAAGTGCTTTTAAGCGGTCTAACCTGAGCTGCACCTTTTGGGTTGTAATTCGAGCTCCTCTTAATTGAAAACCTAGGTAAGTATAAAGGTCTGTAAGTTGTACTTTTTCTTTGGCAATGACTAGCCCCCACTGGGTAAGGGAATTTTGTAAATCCTTGAAACAAGACAACACATTTGTACCCTCTTTTCCGGCCAGGAGTATGTCATCCATGTAGTGAATGATGTATATATCTTTCCAGGCTAATCTGACAGGGGAAATAGCTGAGGCTACATAGGACTGACACAGGGTGGGGCAGTTTGCCATGCCCTGTGGCAATACCTTCCATTGATATCTATGCATAGGCTCTTTGAAATTAAGAGAAGGAAGGCTAAATGCAAAGCGCTTGCGGTCCTCAGGGTGGAGAGGAATGGTAAAAAAAAGCAGTCCTTCAGATCTATGATAACTTTGTAATATCCCAAAGGTATGGCGACTGGAGAGGGGAGGCCAGGTTGTAAAGCCCCCATAAGAACCATGGACTTATTTACTTCCCTTAGGTCCTGCAATAAACGCCGCTTTCCAGACTTCTTTTTTACGACAAAAATAGGTGTATTCCAGGGAGAATTGCTAGGTTCAGTGTGTCCTGCCAGCAGTTGTTCCTGTATCAATTGCTGAGCAGCAGCCAACTTTTCTTTAGAAAGGGGCCATTGGTCAACCCATATAGGTTTGTCTGAAAGCCATGTGATTTTTTTCAGCGTGGGCTACAGGACAGACCTCGACCCCCAGGGAAAATACCCTAGTCCGGTACGATTTGTTTTGCCAGTGGCGGGCAATGGTTTCAAGGGACCGGTTTGGTTTTTTCCCAACCCAGTGCCGGGGACATATCCTTGTCTTAACATTCGAGTAGTTACTATATCATTAGGGCTACCAATAATCATTCCAAGTTGAGATAACAGGTCTCTTCCCCATAGATTGAAGGGCAGGCCATCTACTATATATGGTTGTATATGACCTGAGTTTTTCTGATTATCTTTCCAGCTTAATAATTTAGAACTCTTTTCCGGGTTTTTTGTTTGACCTATGCCCGTAAGGTTGGTAAGGGTAGGAGTACTGATAGTACCATTGTTCCTTAAGCCCATCTCTAGTTCTCGTTCAGCCATCTCCAGCTTGTGATAGTGGACCTGTAAGGGCTACATTTTTATAGCCTCGATATGTGTCCTAATAAATGCCATGACTTTATTAAATATGACCGGCCCAATAGAAAGGAGGAGAAGGAGGCCAAGCAGTGGGCCGAGAAGAGGGAGGACATAGGGAAGAAGACCATTCCACCCTCCCCAAAGTGGGTTATCAGCAAGCGCTTTTCTCCTTCTTGCCAAATCTTCTTGCAAGGTTTTTATCTTGTCGCTAATAATTCCTGACTGATTGACATAAAAACAGCACTTTTCTCCAAGGGCCAGGCATATTCCTCCCTTTTCGGCAGTGAGAAAATCCAGTCCACGGCGATTCTGGAGGACAACTTCTGCAAGAGGGTCTATTTGATTTTGAATAATATTTATGGTTCCTGAAAGCACCCCCACATCATTGATAAGTTGCTCAGAGAGAGCTTGGTAAGAACGTAGGGAATAGCTTAACCCTGCGGTACCGGTTCCAACTCCAGCAGTCACTCCCAGGGCAGCTAGGAATGGGAGGAATTGTAAAGCTCTTTTTCTACGCCCTGCTATGAAATCAAAACTGGGACTGGGTACGGCTGTGTCTCCGGGAAGGACACTGGCCTCTGGCAGAAGGAAGGCAGGTAAGCAACTGCCAGTCCAATTGTTAGGGAGATAAGTATAAGCTAGGTTGTTGCCACATACAAAAACTTGACCCAGTGGGGAAATGATTTCCTGACTAACATTGGTACAGTTAGAGCAATTGCAAGCGAGCCATACCGACCCTACGTCCAGGTCAAAGGAATTGTTTCTAGGGGGTTTACTCAGGCAGGTGACATTGATGCAGTTGATATGATGCAACTGGACAGGAAAAGGGAGGCTATATGTTCCATTTGTAGCACCAGATATTGAATTACTAGGTATTGCTACGGGAAGAGGGGGGCCAAACGTCATACAAAGCCAGCAATCTGAGTTGTTTAAATATCCAGAATCATTGACAGCCTTGGGCATAGCTTCTAGAATGCTTCGGGTATTTGAACTCAGATCTTGGGATCTAGGCCTTGGTAGGGCTAGGGGATGGTATGATAGGGATGGAAACAAGGCTTGCAAGGTTTTCCTAACATGGTGAGCCTTCATCTGGTCATGGGGTCCTCCCCCATCACTAACACCGACCTGGGGAGAGGATGACCAACAGATGGTCTGTCCAACTTTATTGCTGGGGCAAGAGGCTTGAGCGAGCTTATAAGAGACACCGTAGGGGGATGGGATGCTGTAATCTCCCCCAAATGTCTTTGCACGCTTAGAAAGTAGGACCGCGGTGAAATACGTCTGGTTTTTATGTTGGCATTGTGCAACTGACTTATAGCATGACGAGTGAACAGAAGGGGTATTATAATCAACTGTTCTAGTTGCATTTGGGTAAGGGGGAGCCAGGGGGTACTATGGCGACTATTGCCTTTCTAGTACGTACATAATGGGGTTTTGCACCTATACCAGTACTTGTTTTCCCATTAGTAAGATAAGCTGTCTTGTCTGAGCAATCCTGGGATTGCTTTTTTTCATTACTAATAGAAGTTGAATTTTATGCCAGATTTATTAACTGCAGTAATATCTTATTCTCTATCAATGATAAGCCTTGGTACAGTGAGTTTAAGACACCATTGAACTTTTATAAGCTTCTCATAATCTTGACATTCTTTCATGTATGCTTCCCAGAAGAAATGACATAAAAATGTGGTGTTAATGATTTTGGGAAAAATACTAAATATGAACCTTATATGATTTTTAATATATTGAGTCAGAAACTAGAAGTATTAGAGATTCATGTTAAAAATGATACAAATCTGATAAAACATAAAGTTTCCTTAAGATGCTTATCATTCATCACCTAAAAGTTTTTAATATTAAAGCTCTTACGAAACTCTAAATGAAAACAAAAATAAAAATTATGGATGAACTCATCCATCTAAAATCCTTTTTACTTTTCTCAGTAAACTCCTGGAAGGACTTTCCATTCAAGTAAATGTCAAAGTCATTATTGGTGGTACATCTAACAATCCATCATTTTGTCAATGTTGCCCAGCCTTTGAATAGTTATCATTTATATTCAAAATATTTTCACATAAATATTGGATTTGAAGATTTTTCAGTGATATTCTAAACTTAAGCATTGATCAATGTGCTCACATGTTGTTTTTCACTTTGTTTTTTGTTTTTCTTTTTGCCAAACCATGGATCAAAATCGTTAAACTGATGGATTGTATTTTTTAAATATTAGAAAGTAAAACAGTACTAGGAAAAGCAGGATTTCCTAATATTTATTTCCAAAGTTCCATATATTGTGGACTGAATAGCAATGAATATATACAAATAATTGCATACGTTCATTATTTGAATTTGCATTTAAAGTGGTTTCATATAGTAACATGATAAGGGTATCCAATCAAGTAATAATTTATACTGAAAATAATGAAAGAATGTATATTTGTAATCTTTTGAATGTGGTTGCTTAAATGACATCTAGGTTTTAATTAAAAACTTCCTTTGTAGAGACCTATGATAGTTCCATAATTTAGTTCACCATGGCAATTTGAGGAGAGAAGAAAAATTATTACTAATTAATTTTAAAGCTATTTTCATTGGTGCCTTTATTTACAATCCATTAGCTCAGAATTCAGAAATTATTTTTCTAAGGTAGAGCAGACTTGGACAGAGAAATAAACTTAACTAGTTTTTTTTCTTATTAAGACTTATCTTCCACAATTGAAAATAACTAGGGAAACACAAGTATGTTCCTGACTTACTAGACATCAAAATTCTCATTGTTATAGTATTTATTTAATCTTTGGAATTTAATTCACAAACACCATGGCAAATTCCCCATTCATACTCAAAAATTATTAATTATAGGACTTAATAAATCTTAATTACAATTCTTTGTGGTATAAGTCACTTGCAAATAATTAAAATATCACTTAATAATATCCAAATCTGTATCAATTTAGATCAATACCAGTAAAGCAGCATCACTTGCATCATTTGACAGGTGACAATTAAAATAAAAGTTGTAGATATATCAAAAGTTCATAACCTCTTAATAATCTTAGGCACCTATTTTTAGAGACAAGTTTTATATATATATTTACACACATATATACATACATATATATGTATGCATGTGTATATGTGTGTGTATATATATACGATGTCTAGGTTTTAATTAAAAACTTCCTTTGTAGAGAACTATAATATTCACCATGGCAATGTGAGGAGAGAAGAAATATTATTACTAATTAATTTTGAAGCTATTTCCACTACTGCCTTTATGTACATATATATATGTATACACATACACATATAGATATATAGATATACACTCTCTCTGTACACACACACACACACACGATATATATGCTTCAAAAACGTGTGGCGTCAAAGTTCCAAGATACCTGTATCTTTGACTTGTAGGGTATTAATTGTAAGTTTCTTTTGCTTGGGTAATTAAGTAGACATCTATTTCATTAAGTGAGTAATATAAATGCCTACTTCTAAGAATATATAAATGAGCATTTCTTTTAAAGTTTATTTTCCAATCAACCTGTAATATAGGTAGCTGCAATTCAGTAATGTAAAATCTAGTTGAGTCAATGGAACTTAAAGTTGCATCATAAAAGTGTGCTTACATATATATTTCAGTCATATATGCACATACCTATTTAAGTTGTAAGAGTAAATTAAGTACAAATGAGGAAAAGCAGAGTAAGAAGTAATAAAAATATACTTATAATCAGGGTTTAAAAAAATATTTTTCCAAATATAATACAGCATTTGGTTAACTAGACATTTTTTATGTTGGAAGCTCTATGAGTACATAAATTCAAATGTCTCTCCTACAGATGAGGCATAGGGCCCACCTATGTTTTACATTAGAGAAAGTAATTTAGTTCCTTAAAAACATATTCAATTTTCTAACTTTCAGGATTCTTTGTAAACCACACAAACCAAATCTGGCAAATCTGAATAATAGAATGTATTATATTTACGTGTAGAGATTAAAATAATTGATGAGAAAGCTGAAAAATCTCAAAATAAGAAAAAACAGGACCTAAATAACTGTAATAATTTGTGAAGAAAAAACTAAAGTTTAGTTAATTCATGATACTAAACTGCTTTATTTGTCCATATCATTTGCCAAGAATCACCATGCAGGAAGAAAACTTAATTGACTATTGAGATACAGGACTAACTTGTCTGCTCAAATCCTCCTTCCCTACTTCCCAACCTCATAACAAAGCTACATTTCCCAGCTTCACAAGCTTGTCACAAGGTTCTCATATGGCCACATGGTAGGAGGGCCATTCTACCATGATGGTACAATGACAGGGGCAATTTCCAGGCATCCACTTGACACTCATGTGCCTTTGCCTTTCTCTCTTTAGCTGCAACACAACCAACCTGACACTCTGAAAGTCCTCTTTTTCCAATAGTACAGGACAAGGCTTAGTGGATGGTGCATAAATGAAATAGAAATACCCTAAGTCTCTAAATGTCCTTGCCAAGAAGAGCCGATTTGGGCTATTGCGCGCACACACACGTGCGTGCGCACACACACACACACAGTACTCTAAGTTAGAAACTGTGCTGACCTTGGCCTTTGTGTACTCTATGGATATATTTGTATCTCTACTTCACGTGTATAATCCCAAAACGAGAGTGCATGAGTATGGATTTTGGAATTCTTTACAAATAGTATCTTCCTGAATGGATCATTCTGCAATTTGCTTTTTTTGTTTCTATATTATGTTTTGAAATTTACCCACACTGATATATGCAGTCATAAAATGTATGTAACTCTAGTACAAATCAACTTTCTATCATTTTCACTGTAAGAATATAAAACATGAAATGTATCATTCTCTTTAAAAGGTCATTTAACATGCATGCATATATACGTATACATATGGGGATCTTCAAAACAGTACTGGAAAATGCACATTATAAAAAGACTACGCATGGATTTCAAAAACTTTTGAAACAAACTAAACTTGTACTAATTTGCTATAAAACATATGTACACGATCTAGTTTGTGGCACCAAGAAGGATAAAGCATCAGTTTGAAAAGAACTCCTATCAATATATTCCGCTCAAATACTGAATATATGAGAATAACAGGAATAGACATTAAACCCTATTCAATTATTTCTTAGCTTCATATACTAATTTTGTTTTATAAACTGTTTTTAAAGAAACACATAGCAGGAACTAGTATTTTAAAACCAGTTTAGTTGTGAGTGGCAATACTCGAAATATTCACACGGCAGTCTCTAAAAGGAAAATTAACTTTGTTACAGATACTGAAAACATATGTAAAAATTTTGCTGACATTCCTGGCAATTAAATGAATACATGAAGAAAAGAATTTTGAAGTAATGTGGACATGGGTGTAAGGTAATACAATTCTATGCAAATAAGAAAAACTTTCAAAGAGATTCTGAAGAATATATGAAAAACAAATAATTACTCAAAGATATAAAATACTGTTTAATGAGGGTACTACTCCTAAAAGTTATAGCCAAAAGGACAGAAAGAAAATGACAGAATGATGAAAAGCCTACTAGTTCAATATTTAAAAACAAATCAAAAAACCTTGATTGTCATGACTTCATCACCAGGCTCTAAAGAAACTTTGAACAAGTAACTAAATCGTTTTATTTTTGGATAATCAGATTCCTTCACTGTCATAATGATATTGTCCTAAAATAAGTGCAAGAACAATATGCTATATTATTTTCTTATAGTAGAAAAGAAAAAGAAAGTATTGTAAACTAAACTTCATAATGAGGTAAAATGTAACATTTCCACTGGAGTTCATGTTTATATGTGGAATGTTGTTCAGAATGTGAAAACACACATAGGTAAACAATCTAATAGCTCTTAGTATACAAATTGCTTATGAGATCTCTCATTTATTATGTACTTTTTGTTTTAAGAATTGTACACAATACTTTACATAATTATCTTCTCATTTGACCACAATATTCCTTTTAAATGTGTCCAATTATTATAGTATTGTAAGCCTCAGAAACTTCAAATATTTAGGGCGCAGCCAGATGACTTCTGAGTGTTAGAACTGAGATCAGAACAAGTCTGTTTAAAGAGGTGAACAACACACACCTAGGCCTGTTGGGGGTGGGGTGTGAGGAGAGGGAACGTAGAGGATGGAGCAGTAGGTGCAGCAAACCACCATGGCACGCGTATACCTATGTAAAAACCTGCACTTTCTGCACATGGATCCTGTTTTGCTTTTTTTCTTTTTCCAGAAGAAATAAAGAAAAGAGAAAAAAAAATCCAAACAAATCTCTGGCTTTAGGATTGTTAGAAGAATACTTCTTAGACATAGCTGCCCATTTCATCCAGGATCCATTAAAAGGATGAGAGTTACCAATAATACAGGTCATCCTCCCCTGAGCTAGCCAGGCTCTGGACAGGAGACAGGTGGGATATTGCTCAGAATGTCTCCCTCTTGTGAAACACATTCCATTTTTTGTCAGTCTCTCAAACTTTAATAGTTTTAGGTCTCAGCTCCCAACAGCAGGATCACCTGCCTTGTTTCTATCACTAGGTACACATACTCCTCTGATGTCCTATCTTCTTTTGAGCATAACTTGCTTAATGCATGCCTCTGGCTCCATGTACCAACATGGTTCCTCTTTTGCCTGCCCTGATCTGTGGAATATATATGCTAGGCCTCCCCCACCAGGAAAGGGACTGGATAACAACCACTCAATATTTCTGCACCAACGCAGCTAACCAGGGCAATATCGTCACTTCTCTTCTGCATAGGGTATTTCTTTTATTCAGTGTAATAGCCATAGGGAGAAAGGAAAGCTGGAGATCCTAGCTTTTACAGTAACTTGGTCAAAGTTGCTCCTATTCACATAATAAGCTGAACAAGTACCTTGAAGATGACTTATCTTATCCAATATTGTACACTGTCCCTAAAATTACCCCCAGTTTCAAAGAAATAGCTAGATACTTTACAAAATGTACTCCACAATCAGTGTGCAGTGCATTAAATAATAAACTAATAATAATAAATGAACATACTTTCTGGCTGTCTTCTACTTTTGCCTTCTATTTTTATATGCACTGTCCTAAATGGCATCTTAGAGAAACAGAACATAAAGCAACTGTTATCACCCTTTGTCCTTGAGTCCAGAAAAAGAAAGTAAAAGATTTACTATTCATATAAAATTACCTTGATATATATATGTGTGTGTGTGTGTGTGTGTGTGTGTGTGTGTGTGTACGTTTAACATCAAATAACAAGTGGATCTGAAAATGCATTTCTTTAAAACTGTCCATGTTCATTACCATTGGGAAAAATTTAATCCACCCTCAGAACTACATGTAAGGAGTTTGAGAAATTACTTTTTATAAAGTTTTAAGTATGCTAGAACAACAACATCTAATAAACAAAGGATTTCCAAGCATAAAAAATTGATTGCAATGACATATGACTAGTATCGTTTCACATATTATACTATTCTATTCCTGTATCTTTACATCCTGTGAGTTATTAACACAGCTACTGAAAAGTTTAGTTACCTTTTTATTCTTGTGCAACATGATTACTAACAGAGCTCCCCAGATAATTTGAGTGAAAATATTCAAAGCAGACTGTAGAAATATAACACAAATCCTTTGTGTATGTTTTCTTGCAAGGTCAAAATCTGGCATGCGAAATATTAAATTAGTTCTCTTCAAGGTCATGATTAGAACATAAATGTCAATGGGAAATAGCAACATTTGCATTTCATATGAGGTGTGACCAATGACAGGTGTGTCTGTTACATGGTTCATGAGATTAGCAAGGATTGCTGAAGAGCTACTACCCATTTGATGGAAAAAAAAATATCTAGTGAATTGGAATGCACAGTGATCCCATCATGTTGCTGACCCAGGCAAGCACAAGTAAATAAGCCATGCAAGACAGAAACGACAATGTTTTAACACAGTTAATAGGGCAATATAATTCAAAAAAAAAAAAAAACCATAAAATCATCTTACAGGTCAAGGAAACCTAGTGCCCATGTTTTCTAAGCTCCTCATCCTAAGGATGAAGATATTTACGCTGATGATGGTAACTCACTTTCCTAAGTCATACAGCTAGCTAGGGTCATAGACAGAAAAAGAAGATCAGCTCTTTAATTTCTAATTCACTGTTTTTTTCCACATTGTTAATGTATTTTAGAAACTTCATTTTGAGGATAAAATTTAAAACCAAAACAAGAATAAAAACCTCCCACTCGGGGCTTTGAGGTAAGGTCCTTTGCTGAATCTAAAGGGAAAAAAAATCATTAGCCTGAGTTAGAAAAGATAGCCCTCCTCCTCCTGCTAACATTTTTTAACATTTTGCTTTTGATCATTGCTAACAGAGCTCATTTGTACAGCTTCCTTTAATGTTTCTCTACCTCATCCCATCTCTCTCTTTAACTAAGGAAGATTTTCAGGTTTTAAAATCAAGACTTGAGCTACCAAGGGCCAAGTAGATTGATAACTAAGCAGGATGCCTTATTAGCAGAAGCCAAAAACACTGAAACAGTCCAAAACATTCTAGCAAAGATTTCAGTGTTCATTTCTTTTCCTAGTTATAAAGTTACTTCTACTTTATGGCCTAAATTGCTCTCTTGCTAGCTGAAGAATCTCCTCATTAGCATGAAGCTATAAAATATTAACAGAGGAATTATTCTTTCTTTGGAACAAGATACCTTGAACAGTTTCCTCAATATATTTCCAATTTATGCTTCCTAGTTCACTGAAGAAACTGTCTATCCAAATGGCATTGGAAAGAAGGTAAAGAATCAGTCACGGCCAGTATTCTATTGAAGAATACGTGGTATTTCATCATGACAGATATTTTTGCAATTGCCCTTGATCATAAATTTACATAGGCACAGTTATCCCCCCAAAATTGAAGCCTTGGAGAAATGTTTACAAAAGTCACACAATATTAACATTCTTGACAGATATTTATTTATTTCCTCTAGTTGAGGGGTCTAAATATTTATTTGCATGTATAAATTATCCCAATTATTATGGAAATAAAATAAGATCTATCGTGCTGTTTAAAAGAATACTATTTTATCTACCAAACAAAATGCCAAAATCATGAGGAAATATTGTAAATTTAATTGGAAGCGTTTCTTTCCTCCAAATTTTCTGAAGCTCTGGTCTTGCACATAGTAGAGATGCAATTTTGGTCTCAGTTAATATAAAACATAGAAACAGAATTTAAAAAGTTGATCTCATGGAGGTAGAAAATAGAATGAGAGTTACCAGATGTTAGGTAGGGTATGGGGATAAAGAGACATTGCTCAATAGGTACAAACATACAGTGAACAACAATCTATGGTATATTTTAAAATGCTAAAAGAGATTTAATATGTTCTCAACACAAAGAAATGGTAAATGTGTGACATGACAGATTCCTAAATACCTAATTTCATTGTTACATATTGTATGTCTGTATCAAAATGTCACAGGTGACCCACAAAAATGCACAAATATTATGTATTAATTTTAAAATGTTCTCATCATCAAGATGGGAAAGATAAATGTCCTAGCAGAATCATAGACAAAGTGAAGAAATAGGCTGTCCAATGTAGTCAGGACACAGAGGAGAAATTTAGGTTTACATGTAATTTTTAAAAATGCACATAAATATAAGATCCTTTTTATTGAGCTAAGCACATTGGCATAGACTGAAAAAGGAATAACATTCAACATACCTGAAAATAAAAATGCATTCCCACATATGATTTGTTTAAAAGAAATACAAATTGTCATAGGCTTTCTAGGTGAAAATGTGTTAATGCTACATCCAAAGCTTCAAATTCAGGCATATCTGTTCACTGCTCAATTACATTTTTAGGAATTTATCCTTGGGATATAATCAGAAATGTTCACAAAAATGCAGTGTCCATTTTGGCAAAAAAATATTATTTATACTTTCATGTAGATTATTTAATGTAAATAATCTAAATTGGAAAAAGTTAACTATGATATCAATATCACAAAAAATTAATAGAAATAAAATTCACTCAGTAGTAACTTGAGATTCAAGCTAATCATATTTTTAAAATGTTAACAAAATATTCTGCTAAAAGTAAATTATAGATAAATAAACTATTCAGCTTTACATTTTTAAAATGAGACTGATCTTTGTTTTTTGTTTTTTGTTTTTTGTTTTGAGACGGAGTCTCTCCAGGTTAGAGTGCAGTGGCACAATCTGGCTCACTGCAACCTCCACCTCCCAGGTGCAATGGGTTCAAGTGATTCTCCTGCCTCAGCCTCCTGAGTAGATGGGATTACAGGCATCCATCACCACACCAGGCTAATTTATTGTATTTGTAGTAGAGAGCGGGGGTTCACCACGTTGGTAAGGTTGGTCTCGAACTCCTGATCTCAGGTGATCTGCCCACCTTGGCCTCCCAAAGTGCTGGGATTACAGGCATGAGCCACTGCCCCCAGCCCTCTTTGTTCTTTATTTATGTAAAAAGTCTAAAAATGAATCCTCCAGTGAAAGGAAAATATATATTAGGCATATTGCCACATTTGTTTTTACAGCAGATTGCATCTGAGGCTCTCATATCGTCTCTTATGTAGGAAATTTTGATAAACATTATCAGATATTCATGCTCTTTAATGTTATGTTTGAAAGTTTTTATATTGCTACCAGACAATGCTACTCGGATTTATAAACATAGTTTCATGAGTCTATCTTCCTTGAAAGCCAAGAATCTCCTTTCTATGAAAAGTAAAGCATATAAATTATTAAGAATATTTCACATTATCATTATGTAAACATGTATCCTGATGATGAAAATGTATCCAATATTTTAGGGGGAGGTTGAACTCACTTAATTTCAAGACAACAGTTTCCAAATACTAGTTCCATAATTCACTTTAGACACGAGACAGCCAGTAGCCGGCAGCTAAGAAAATAGCCACACGGCAAAACCAGGAAACATGACTATTATCTACTCCTTCAAACCCAATAGAGCAAGATTTAAAAGAAATACAGATGGTCTCCTACTTAAAATGATTCAACTTATAATTTTCAACTTTGCCACGGGTTTTTCCAATGTAACTCCATCGTAAGTCAAGGAACATCTACATTTAGGATACTTTGACTTACAATATTTGGATGTCACAATGGGCTCATCGGGCCCACTGGATTTACACTTAAGATAGTTCCAACTTACAATGGGTTCACTGGGAAATAACCCTATTGTCAGTCAAGCAACATCTGTACTTCAAAAGATTAAAATTAAGTAAACTATTATGATTTTTTTTTTTTTTTTTTTTTGCTCTGTCACCCAGGCTGGAATGCAGTGGTGCAATCTCTGCTCACTGCAACCTCTGCCTCCTGGATTTGAGCCATTCTCCTTCCTCAGCGTCTTGAGTAGCTGGGATTACAGGTGTCCACCACCACACCCAGCTAATTTTTTGTGTTTTTAGTAGAGACAGGGTTTCACCATGTTGGCTAGGCTGGTTTCAAACTCCTGACCTCAAGTGATCTGCCTACCTCGGGCTCCCAAAGTGCTAGGATTACAGATGTGAGCCACCATACTCCACCAACCATTATAACTTCTCAGACTCTCTACACACTTCTTTCTTAAAGAAAAAGTATATTGACATGAAATAAATAATAAACTTTGTATCTTACCACCTCATGGTACAGAAGAAAAACCTGATGCTGAGAGACAGCAAGTGCCCACAGATAGTCATTAACAGAAACCATAATTCCTAAACACAGAACTTCCATTCATCTACTTTTTAAAAAAGGTGGAAAGCATTTATAATTTCTAGGATCCGTACACCAAGAATTACTCTAGGTACTATGGAAACTGAATGAAATAAAATAACTGAAATTTTTATTAAATGCTTTTGAGTTTTTTAAAATAACGTACCAGTCAGAATTAAGTTCATTTAAATTTACTTTACTTAAGAAAAGACATTATTTTAAATGCCCTATTTAGGAATTTTAAAAATTCCACTTGAGGTTCTTCCTAAAATACAGAATTTTAAGACAAATAAGTTACATTGTTGAATTGTCTTGAGTGAGCATAGAGCTGCTTCTCAGGACACTGATTCCAAAGGATTGTAATGAAATTTTATGAAATAAGTCATGACTTTGTACAGTGGGGCATCTCTTCAGTTCAGGTTCATTACTTATGAATCATCTTTACAAGACAGAAGAAGCAAAATAAACTATCATGTTAAGTATAGCCAAGAGAGCTCACAAATTAGTGAAGAACACACACACACACACACACCAGCAAACTTGGGATAGAGACAGAGCTGAAGGTAAAGAAACAGGACTGTCCTCTCTACATTTAAGTAATAAACGAAGCTACCAGCCTGTTATTCAACATTTTGGAGAGAAGCAAAGTCCGATGTACTTAAAATGAGTTTTGAACAGGTTCACACCCAACACAGAGAACTCAATAATTATTGGGCTCAAATGAAAAATCATTCAGGCCCAGCACAGACAGTCACAGGATAAAAACAAAAAAAAAAGAAAAAAGTATCAGCAAACCTGAGAAGATTCTCAAAGTAGAAAGCTTCTAATCTGAACCAAAACAGAGACTCACTTAACTGATGAAGTGTTAGCCCTGGGTTCTTGATAAAGAGCAACGAGAAGTGGACGTGGGAAGCTGATGACTACGTTCACCACAAACTAAATTTTCAAGAGTATTCCAGTGAGTTCAAATGTATAAATTATTTTATCCTTACAATGTGAGTTTTAAAATGCCTTTCTTTCTCCTCTCTTCCTCCCCAACCCTTCTCTCCTGGTATATTCATTACTATATGCCAGTTACTTCAGACTAGATCGTGTCGCTCAGAATGTGCGAAGTGGGTAAGGGATTCCCACAAGGAATGTTCATCTCCACCTGGGTGTTGCACCCACACCGGTGTACTGCTGCACAGCACATTCGTCATAAGGAGCTCAATTATTAAAGTCAAAGTGTGTGAGCATATTGGGAAAGTGGAAGTACCATTCACTTTCTCAAAGTGGATGGTAAGACTCACCCACAGTTCTGGAGCACTGGCAGAGGACACAGGAGAAATGAGGGCATGTCCATCTGTGCTGACTGCCCCTCAGAAGCATCCCAGCCGAGGCGGCAAAAATAGCTCCATCCACTTCCTCTGCCCTATAGTTGGCTTATCCTTGACCTATGATACAAAATAATCCCAATCAACAAAAGAAGTATTGGCATTAATAATATTAAGCATTTTAGTAGAAAAACAACAATAAGAGGCCATTAAAGAACACAGAATTGTAAGTGAAACACCTTCACTTAATTTCTCTCTGCCTCTCTCTATCTGTATGTTTTAGGGTTCTTGACTTCACCGTAGAGGGTAAGCAGGGAACACCTGTTTACATACTCTCTATTACCAACTATCTTGATGAGCTTGGTTCTTTAAGTCTTACAAACCCTAAAACAAAGGGCAGAACACTTACTTCAAAGATTTGCTGTGAAGTTGAAATGTGAAACATGCACACTAATTAAAGTACGGGCTATTCTTACTAAAAGGGTCATTAGTGTCTGTGATTTTGAAATTACTAAACTTGTTGCAAAGGTATACAAAATTTCATAGCCTGGAAAAATTCCACAATGATGTACAAATGTAAATAAAGATACTGGAGAAGTTATGAGATCCAAGGAAAGCACCAGAGTCCTGGGTTGTGGCGTAGGGGTGGAGGGGGCCCTCTAGGACTGGACCCTTCCAACCCACATGCACGATTTGGACTCCAATACAGCTCTACTCAGTTCTCATGAGTATACACACAGCCATCAAGACAACCCACATCCTCATTTTAAGAAAGAAGAAACATATCAGAATGGTTTTAAAGGATTTCAGGTCATTTGAAATTGAATTATTTTCTCCATTTTGTAAATGAAATGTACTATATTTTTTACAATTTTTTTGTTGTGAGTCAGTTTTAAAATTTGAGGGAAAAACTCCGAGATAAATATTGCAGTAGTGTATACATGCTGTATATCAAGAAAGATTATCTCCCTCTGTGACTGTGAAGATGAATGTTATTATATTCTTTTTAGGCATTCTTTTTTTGTATTTATTAACACTTAATGAAATATTAATCACAAGAGAAACAGATGTTTGGGTCATACGAAGTTTTTCGTGCACCATGCTGAGCAGTCTGAGCTAATAATGCAAACGATTTGACATCACAGTAATGAAGCCACTACTGTTGTTGGTTGAAGCTTTGTTTTACTGAACTAACGAAGGCTTAGTTCCAAAGAAATTTTGACTCTAGAAATGCTATTTAAGCCCAGAGACATTGGTTTTCACTAAAGTTGGAAGTATCTTTCAAAGGGTAGACTGTGGCCAATTGTATTTACCCTTCATTTTAAGATCAGAATTTTAAAAGAGAGTCCAACAACAATATTGCTTCTTAATCATTAAGCTTGTTCACATAGCTGACATAAGGTAATGCTTTTGGACATTATAGTTAGACTTCATGAAGTATGGGTAATTGAAGGAGTGTATTTAGTATTTTCATTCGTATTTTCAATTTAGCTTGATGAGTCAGACTGCAGGCTGCCTTGATTCAAACCTGGCTTTACAGCTTATTAGTTACGTGACCTAAGGTAAGCTGCTTAACATTTTTATGCATCACTTTACTTATCTATGAGATAAGAATAATGCTAGATTAGCACACAATTCTATTTGGGAGCTAAATATTTGTTAAGTACATAGACTAGAACCTTGAACATAATAACTGTTATCTAAATGTTTATTATTAATATTAATATTCAGAAATAATTATTAAGGACCTCTTTTGTGTCAGGAACTTTTTTTTAGGTTCAACAAAGCATTTAAAAAACCACACACAAATTCCTATTATCATTAGACTTATGTTTTAGTTAGGCAGATGGACAATAAACACTGAAAATAAGACAAATATCTAGTACTTCAGTGAGAAGCACTAAGGGGAAAAATAAAGCCAAATATGAAATAGAAAATGTTGGAAGATATTGAGATTTCAGTGAGGATGGCTATGGCTCGTATTAAACAGTGGCTCAGTTTCACTCATCTTTCTGTATGGCTCTTGATGATGCTGGGGCTGGAACTTTGCAAACCACATTTCAGCTTTGCTAGAAAGCTTCTTGTAAGGGCTCTTCCAGTACAGAGTGCTAGAAGGAAACTATGAAATAGGAGGAGGAAGAAAGGACTTTCTACTTCCTGTTTGCTTCCTGAATGCTTCCTGCTTCTGCCAGTGTCTTCCTAGCCTCACTTTACCCCAGCAAAAGTGAGGCATTGCAGTTGAAGCAGTTGTGCCCACGTTTTGTTTAGTTGTGTTTTGCTTCCCAACACTTACAGAAACAGCCTTATTAGATCCCCATATCCCCAGTAAAATACTCTCACCAGGAGCTCTTCCTCAGAGGTTCCCTAGCCATGACCAAATGGGTTCCTTTCTCTAAGCTCAGAGACACCAACACCAGATGAGCAGCACCCTCTCCTCAGCCATTTGGGACTAAGCTTTGTGAGGCTCATCTTTCAAGCTCTTCAATTTTAATCCCAGCCTTTTCCCTTTCATTCCGAACCAGCACTAGGAATGGCAGCTGTTACTTCTGTGATACTTTCATGTTTTCATGGAGCCTTTCGCAGTCACTTAGTTACCAAGTCTTTATACCTATGTAACACTTCTTCTATCAAATTATCTCTTTAAAAACCTGGCATGAACTTTGTTTTCAGTAGACTGTGACTGATATGATGGACAAGGAGATCTCACTGCATAAGACCTGAAAGAAGTGAGGAAGTCAGCTGTGAGGATATAGAAGATAAGGCATTCCAGACAGAGGGAACTACAAGGGCAAAGGCCCGGAGGTAGACCTGGGCCTCATCTGTGTGAGGAACAGAGCCTATATTTCTAGAGAATAAGCAGGTGTGGAGTAGTGGGAGCTGAGATCTGAGAGGTTATAGGGGTCAGACTGTGGAGTGCCTCATAAATAAGGTGGCCATTACTTACCGTTTGAATGGGACTCGTGAAAGGATGTAAGGGGGTGCTATTAATAATTACACAGAGGTAGCAGGCACTAACTTGGACTGTCCCAGGAAAATAGATATGAATGGCTTTCCTATGTATAACTTACTGTCAGGACTTGGGTTTTTACTTAAAGTGAGATATGAAGCTTTAAGAGGGTATTGCATGAAGAGATAACTTAGTCTAACTTACATTTTAACTGCTCCCAAGAGGAGAACAGATATGATATTTTCTATAAAATACAATGCTTCTCAATCCAGTATGAATGATTTAACTATAATCTATAATAAATGTGGTAAGGCATACATGAGTTTTAGAGTAGATTTGATAGAGATATAAACACACAGGTATACTGGTATATTTACCACAAAATCCAATAATTATTTAACTAAATCAATAATTATTTAACTAAACTTTGGCTTTCTTTTCTACTTTAAGGAAAATAAGTAGGACTTTTGTAACGTCAATATATCAAAGATCCTTAGGCCTTTGTCCAACTAATTTGCTCCAAATTTCTTCTACTGTTCTTAAGATAGTGTACAGAATGAATTAGTCTACCTTTATTTCTAGCTAATATTCATCACAGAAGAAAGTAAATGATAGGAGGAGAATCACGGCTACAAATTATCAGGGCTCGTATTAGAACCACTGCCTGCCTTCAAAGCCAGCACTTTGTGTGCCACACCATGCTATATGCACTGAATATCCTTTCTAACTAATTTTATGACCTTTTCACTTCATTTTAAGCATCAAACATAAAACACACACAACAAGATGTGCTATGTTAATTTGTTGCTTTGTGGAAAATCTGAATTTTTTAAATGAAAAAATAAATTTTTGATAGTGAAATTTTAATTATCTTAATTATTTTCCTCTACGAGAGATTATCCATTAGTACTCAATAGCATCTTTATTCTCTACCGTGTCCATAAATGTCAAGAACAGGAAGACTGCAACTTGCATTTACAGACTCCATTGTTACCAAGTTTAGATCCTACCAACGAGAGAACTTACACAAATGGCTCCTCACATACGTGCTCCATTATGCACATATAGAAAGGAAATATTCATCCATTGTCTAGGTAACTCTGTCTCCTATTCAGGCTACAAAAAAAAAAAAACCCTCATTTATTTTATTCCCTATATCATGTGCATTGGGTAAAAGAGAGTTTTAAACTATTAGAGTAATAAAACAGAAATATTTCAACACAAATGGTTTTTTCTTGGTGACAGTAAGAAATCACCTTCAATGAAAAGGAAAATTTGCATTATTTCAGTCCACTGTGCAATGGCCTTGAGTACCTCCCTAGAAACAGGGTAGGTGGTACCAATAAGGAATACTGAACTAAGCAAGATAATGAAGATGGAAAACAAAAATCATTATCTAGAATTTTACTTCTCTGATAGTCATATTTTACTGAGAGATATTCTGTAAATTAAATGTCATTTGTTTCCTAAGTTATATATCACTTATTTTTAAAAACATTTATATATTCTATGAAAAAAATGTGTGCTAACTGCTAGAATACAATAATTAAATAGTTGAATTTGAGGAGGAGGAGGGCTACATTCTTATTTTAAAGCAAGTTTTTAATAGTAAAATCATCTTTTTCCTCAAATCCATATGGAATTTAATGAAGCAATCTCTATGAAAGACCTGAGGGATTGTTATTTATATAGATAGTAGATTCGATTAGCACATCAGTATCAGATTCTAATCATCTTCCCCAATGATGAAAATGTTTGATGACTCCCACTGCCTACTGAATTAAATCTAACGTCTTCTAAAAAAGATTGTCTACCATATAATCAAACTTTTAATCATCTCTTGTTCATCTACATGAATATTTCTCTTCAGCCAAAGTGGAATTCTTGCTATTGTCTGAAGCAGTCTTCACATTCTCTACACACTTATTATCAGACTGATATATACACACACAACATGCTTCCCTTAAAACCCGGACCATTCTTCATTGACTATCTTTAATACCATCTCTTATATGTAACCATTTCAATTATTTTAGTCAATTCCTTACCCCCCTCAGAGATTATAATTTATTTTTCTACATGACCCCCAAATTTCAAATTTGAGTTTCTCTGCATCTAAATAAGACAGATTATCTTAATATAAAATTATGCTAGTACTTTATAACAATTATGGTATAATGAGCAAATAACGGAATTAATGTAACTATGGAAAACGTTAGGAAAGAAATTGAAAAATAGTAAGAAAATGACAGGTAGGACAAGGAGAGAGTTTGGTTGTAAGAAATTGACAAAAACTTTTGGGTTGGGAGGTGGGGAAGCAATCTTAATCTAGCCAAGATAGAATAGCCCTATTCCTCCCAGGTCCTCCTTCTTGTAACTAAAAAAAAAAACAAACCTGGATATAACACAACAAACAACCATAGAAAAATTCTAAGAGGTATAAGAAAGTGAACAACCTAAGGACATTGGGACTTGAAGAATGACACAGTGATGGGTTCCCAGCGTTTTCCTTTTTTTTTTTTTTTTATATCTCAGATGAGAAGTGGAGCAAGGCGATATGAGTTGGCCTCGGCTTCTCCTATTTTCCTGACTGTGGCCCCAGAGGGGAGTTGAGCTTCTACTCCACCCAACTGCAGTGAGGTGGTGAGAGACAGCAGCAGTCCAATTTTCCCAGGGTGGTGTCAGTAAGGCCTAGAAGGAAGCCAAACATTCTCTCCCCTCTCATAATGGTATATTACAGCTAAACACAGAGACTGCTTGTTAAAAATAGATATGACATTAAGATACATAATACCCAAAATATCCACAGTACAATAAAATGTTAATCCTTATACAAGGAACCAGGACAACCACAAATTAAATAAGAAAATACAATCATCCAGCACCAACACTAATATAACTAATATGGTGAAATCACTTGACATTTTAAAGCAGTAATCTTAACAATACTGTACAATTATAAAAAATCTATAAACACATTTTAAATATAGAAGATATCAGAAAATAAATCAAATATGTAAAAAAATTAAAGCAAAAGGAAATTAAAGAATTAAAAAAACAAAACAACCAAAATTAAAATCTCACTGGATGTGTTCAGTAGCAAATTGAAGTTGACAGAGGAAAGAATAAACTCAAACACAGGTCAATAGGTATTATTTAATCTGAACAAGAGCGAGAAAATAAAAATATATGAACAGAGCCTCAAGGACAGACATGTGGGACAAAAAAAAAAAAAAAAAAAATCTTATATTTGTTTCACTGAAGTCCCAAAAGAAGATAAACAAAGTTGTGCTAAAAATAGTATTCAAGGGCATAATAGCTAATTTGGCAAAGTTTGCAATGGAATTAAGAATTACGGTTTCAATGGAATTACAGTTTCAAGAAACTAAATGAACTCCAAACAGAATAAACCCAAAGAAATCTATTTCAAGATGCATCACAACCAATCTTCCGAAAAGTAAAGAAAAAATCTTGAAAGAGGCCAGAAAGAAATAACAAATAATCTATATGAAAACAATATTTGATAGTAATTCATCTGAAGTGATGAAGGTCATTTTCAGGTGCTGGGAAAAAAAAAAAAAAAGAACTGTCGATTTTGAGTTCTATATCTGAATACTCCTGGAAAAATAACCTTCAGAAACAAGGAAAAGAAAGACATTCTCCCAGGAAATAAAACTAAGAAAATGTCTTGGTAGAAAACTTACCCTTAAGAATGTCTAACAGAAGTTACTGGAACTGAAATGAAATGCCAATGGAAAGAGGCTGAGGCTTGAGGGAGGAAGAAGGAACAATGGAATGGGTAAGTTAGACACAAATAAAATAAACTGTCCTTCTCCTCACGAGTTTTTAATATCAAGTAGCAAAAATGATAGTATTATCTGATATGGTGTTCAATGTATATAGAAAAAAGTATTTGAAAACATTTATAAAATATAAAAACATTTGTGTTTTCAAAATGGAGAGTGTAAAGGGACCTACATAGAAGACAGATTTCTAACCTTCACTCAAAGTGTTACGGTGTCAGTTCCAGTAGACTGTGAAAAGTTGTGCATGTATACTGCATATTGTAATAACTAGAGTAACCAGTCTTAGAACATATACAGATAAAGGTACTAAAGAATATAGATAATAAAATGGAATTGTAAGAAATGTCTGAGTAATCCACAAGGAAAAAGAAAGAGAAAGGAGGAATTAACACAAAACAAACAGAAAACAAACCAAAAAAAAGGAAGGATTTAGCCCCAATACAGCAATAATGACTTTAAGTATAACTCGTCTAAACATAGCAATTTAAAAGCAGAGATTGACAGCATTAATAAAAATATGATCTAACTATATGCTTTCTACAAGAAATTCATTTGTAGAACAATATCATAGATTTACAATATAAGGATGGAGGTGTGATGGTTGGGGCGAAAGCTTAGCCTCCAACTACTATAATCTTCAAGATTTTATGTAGCCTAGACCAGTGGGAGTGAAAGTTGCAACAAAAATGACATGACTAAATGTATTTAGATATATATTAAAAGTGGTAACTCCATTTCCTTTAGAAAAACTATAACATAACCACAAATAATGTTATACTGATGACAATAATTAAATAAGCAGAGAAATTTATGCAATGTTCTTGGATTTTATATTTTATGGTATGTAGAAAAGGAAACCCCAAGAAGATTATAATTGAAGCGACTTCTATTTCATCTGAATGTTAAGAACTGACCAATCCTGAATTTGCTTAGTAGTGTTACACAGATTGAATACATTAATAAATTAAAAAATTCATCATATGTTGATAAAGTTTTTATAAGACTACCAGGAAATGGAGAGATAATGGTGTGTCAAACTGAATCACTACAGATGGAGTGTATCAAAAAGTTTCACACAGACAACATGTGAGCTAAAACTTTAAGAACATGATAGCCACAGTATTGAGTATCCACAATAGGTCAGAAAATGTATAAACAGGTGAAACAGTATTTTTTGCATCCTCACCTTATTCTTGATCTAATTAGGTTTTCACTTGCATCATTTAAGATAATCATGTGGGATTTCTCCTCTAGTCTGTCCCTGTGTTAAGCTGCACTGATACATTTTCTAATATGGAACCACGTTTTCATTCCTCAGGCAAATTTTTTCTAGGTCCTGACACACAATCTTTTTAAACTGCTGAATACATTTGGATAACAATTTATTTAATATATCTTTTATCTAAATATGTGTATCAGTCAGGTTATACACAATTATAATCTGGTAATGAACAAAACCAGAATACACATGGTAAGATTTAATTTTTACTCATGCACATTCTGCTGCAGGTCCAGCAGTTCTTCAAAGCAACTATCCTCCAATCGGTAATAGCCTGCAGTAGTCATTTCTAATGTAGTTTGCTAAGGGAATGAACTTAACTTTTTCTTACATTTAATTGTCTTTAGTAAACTTTGGCATTAAGATTTCAGTCTCTTCAAAAATGAGGTGAAATTGACTTTATTTTCTAGAAAAACTTCTAAAATATAAGAATTAACTACTTTTTTAGAGTCTTTGAGGGACCGTCTTACACTAAAATATTTTCCACTGCAGTACTTATTGATATATTTGAACTCTCTAAATCTTCTTGCATTCTTTTATGTTTCTGAAACTTATTTCAATTAGGTGTTCAAATTTATTAGCACACTATTGTTGATTTTTTTTTTTTTTTTTTTACAATTTCTGGAGCTATTTATCTATTTTCAGTTCTGTATTTTCCTTATTTTAGTTCATTTTTTGTAATCTTGGGTCTTGTTAAAATGTTCTAAATTCTATTAGGTATTTCACTAACTTTCAGTTTATAAGTATCACATTTCATTGAATCAAATATAATATTTATTACAAATATCACCACTATCTATGAAAACTTGGAGCAATTCATGTTTATGTAGAGCAAGATACATCCTGATTTCAGAAATGTTAAGATGTGAGTAAATGTGCATTTTGAAATTTGGAATTGCTCCCTTTTTATCTTATTAAGTTTAATATTTAGATTAACTATTTTTAAATTGTAATTTCACCATGTATGTATTTAAAACTATAAAGTTTCTTCTAAGGATAGTGATACCTCAATCATATTCAACTTTTTACATGCAATACTTTTATCATCACCGACTTCTGCTTCTTAATTAATCTTTTTTTCTTATCAAAATTTAGCTAGTTCCATTAAACTACAATTATACAGAACTAGTAGCTATTTTTGATATAGGCATATCCTGGAAAAATTGCAAGCTCAGTTCCAGACCACCACAATAAAGCAAGTATCACAAAAAAGTGAGCCACACAAATTTTTAATATTCTCTGGGCATAAAAATGTTATGTTTACACTATACTGCAGTCTGTGAAACAAAAGCATTATGTCTAGAAAAAAGTACGCTTTGGGAGGCTGAGGCAGGTGGATCACTAGGTCAAGAGATCGAGACCATCCTGGTCAACATGGTGAAACCCTGTCTCTACTAAAAATACAAAAATTAGCTGGGCATGGTGGCACAGCCTGTAGTCCCAGCTACTCGGAAGTCTGAGGCAGGAGAATTGCTTGAACCCAGGAGGCGGAGGTTGTGGTGAGCCAAGGTCATGCCATTGCACTCCAGCCTGGGTAATAAGAGTGAAACTCAGTCTCAAAAAAAAAGAAAAAGGAATAGAAAAAAGTACGTAATTTTTAAAATACTTTATTGCTATCAAATGCTAACAATCATTTAAGCCTTCAGTGAATTGTAATCTTTCTGCTGGTGGCAGAACTGCAGATTAATGCAGTGGTTGCTGAGGGTGAGGTCGCTGTGGCAATTTCTTAACAAGACAATAATGAAGTTTGCTGCATTGATTGACTCCTGTTTTCATGAAAGATTTCTCTGTAGCATGTAATGCTATTTGATAGTGCTTTACTTACAGTAGAAGTTCTTTCAAAATTGGAGTCAATCTTCTCAAACCCTGTGGCTATTTTATCAACAAAATTTATGTAACATTCTAAATCCTTGTTGTCATTTCAACAATGTTCACAGCATCTTCGCCAGGAGTAGAATCCACCTCAAGAACCACTTTCTCACCCATCCGTAGGAAGCAAGCAAGTCCTCATCCATTAAATTACATCATGAGGTTGAAGCAATTCAGTAACATCACAGGCTCTACTTCTAATTCTGGTTCTTTTGCTGTTTTCACCACATCTGCAGTTACTACCTCCACTGACGACTTGAACACCTCAAAGTTATCTATGAGTGCTAGAGTCAACTTTTTGCAACTCCTATTAATGTTGACATTTTGACCTCCTTTCATGAGTTACAAGTGTTTGTAATGGCATCTAGAATGTTGAATCTTTTCTAAAAGGTTTTCAATTTATTTCAACCAGATCCATCAGAGGAATCACTATCTTTGGCAGGAATATCTTTATGAAATATATTTCTTAAACAATAAGATTAGAATGTCAAAATTACTCCCTGATCCATAGGCTACAGAATGGACATGGTGTTAACAGGTATAAACACATTAATTTCTTTGTACATCTCCATCAGATCTCTTGGGTGATTAGAAGCATTGTCAACAAGTAGCAGTATTTTGAAAGGAATCTCTTTTTATGAGTCATAGTTCTCAATGGTGGGCTTAAAATATTTAGTAAACCATACTATAAACAGATATGCTGACTTTCAGGCTTGGTTGTTTCAATTACAGAGTACAGGCAGAGTAGATTTAGTGTAATTCTTAAAGGCCCTAGAATTTTCAGAACAGTAACTAAGCATTAGCTTCAACTTAAAGTTACCAGCTACATTAGTGTTAGCCTGCCCTTTGAAGCTTTCAAGCTACGCACTGTTCCCTTCTCTCCAGCTATGAAAGTCCTAGATGGCATCTTCCTCCAACAGAAGAATGGATCATATATACTGAAAATCTGTTGTTTAATGTAGCCACCTTCATTAATTATCTTAGCTAGATGTTCGGGATAACTTGCTGTGGAAGCTCAATCAGCATTTGCTGCTTCATCTTGTACTTTTGTCTTATGAAGATGGTTTCTTTAAACCTTATGAACCAATCTTGCTAGCTTCAAACTTTTCTTCTGCACCTTCCTCGCCTTTCTCAGCTTTCACATAATTGAAGAGAGTTAGAGTCTTGCTCTGGATTTGTCTTTAGCTTAAGGGAATGCTGTGGCTGGTTATCTTCTTTCCAGACCACTAAAACTTTCTCTGTATCAGCCACAAAGCTGTTTTGCTTTCTTATAATTCATGTGTTCACTGGAGTAACACTTGTAATTTTCCTCAAGAACTTCTCCTTTGCATTCACAAGTCAGCTATTTAGTGCAAGAGGTCTAGTTTTTCAGTCTATTTTGGCTTTTGATATGCCTTCCTCACTAAGCTTAATCACTACTAGCTTTTGATTTAAAGTACAAGACACATGACCCTTCCTTTCATGTAAACACTTGGAGGCCATTGCAGAGCTATTCATTGGCCTAATTTCAATACTGCTGTGCCTCCAGGAATAGGAAGATCCAAGGAGAGGGAGTCAGTCAACAGCCAGACAGTGTAACAGTCAGAACACACACAACATATATTGATTATTCCACATCTTATATGGGGCAGTTCATGGTGCCCCATAACAATTCCAATCACAGATCACCATAACATATATACATAATGTTTAAATAATGTGAGAATTACCAAAATGTGACACAGAGACACTAAATGAACACACACCACTGGAAAAAAGAAAGTCAATAAACTTTCTTGATGCAGGGTTGCTATAAATCTTCAATTTATAAAAGATACAATAAAGTGAAGCACAATAAAACACATATACCTGCATAAATTTTTAAATATATTTGATTAGTCATACATCAGTCTCATAATATTAATCACTTGGAAGACAAAGGGATCCCTCATACTACTCATATTAAATACTGTACCCAGAACCTATCCATAGGGAAAACCAAAAAGAAAATAAAAGCATCAAGATGGGAAACAAGGAAATAAAAGTATCATTATTCTTAGAGAATAATATGGTATGTATTCCAAAGAAAATTACAAAATGATTTTACTGGAACTTATAGAGGAATTTAGCAAAGTCACAGGATACAAAGTAAATATGAACAAAATCAGTTTTATATCTATGTGGAAGCAATAAAGATTAGAAAATAAAATGTAAATAATATCCTTTAGAAGAGCATCAAAATTTATCATATACTTTTAGTAATCATTTTAATGAAAGATGTAAAAATCTCTTCAGTAGAGACTAGGGAACGTTGTAAGAAATTAAATACTCTAAAGCAATAAATTAAAAAAAATTATTATTTCTTGACAGAAAATATTTAATCACAATCTTATGAAATGGAATACTAAATATTGAAACAACATATCTTCTTAAAAATGTTGTACAGGTTCTATGCTAACCCAATTAAAGCCCCAGTCTTTTCCTCTTTGTAGAAATTGAAAAGCTTCTTCTAAAATTTATTTGAAAATGCAACAAAACGATAATAACGAAGACAGCCTTGAAAAAGAAGAGAGTTGGAGAACTTACAGATCTGATTTTAGGATTTACTCTAAAGTGCTGCATTAAAATCGTATGGTATCAAAATGTGGATTATTGAATCTGTCAGTAGAAGAGAATAGATTGTAAAGGTACATCAAACACTGGGATTCACTGACTATTTCCAATGTAGTATAATAGAGAAAAGAAGTTTTTAAACAAATTGTGTGGGAAAACTAGATATCTATATTAAAATGTATTAAAGATTTGTTATATTTCACACCAGGAAAGAATTAATTTGAATTGCATTATATACCTAAACATAAAAAGAAAACTCCAAATCATCGAAAAGAAAATGTAGAAGAATCAGTTTAATACTTTATATAGGACTCACAATGCACTGACCATTAAAGAAAACGTGGATAAACCAAACTTCATCATAATTTAAAACTTTTGTTCACCCTAACTCTGTTGAGAAAATGAAAAGGCAAACCAGCAGAAGGGCAGAAAATATTTGCAATAAATATATCTGACAAAGGATCTGAATATAGTAACAAATATTAAAATCTTGGCTTAAATTGAAAATAAGAAGACAGACAATCCCATTTTTTTAAGTGGGTAAAAGATGTTAGCAATTAAAAAAAAAAGAATTTCTATAAATGACCAATAAGCATATGCGATAGTACTCAAAATTCAGTTGCCAGAGAATTGAATATAAAAAAACAGAAGATACTGCCTCACCCTTAGTATACTCTTTCAATTTAAAAAGACTGTCAATACCAAATCTTGAAAAACATGTGGAGCAACTGGAACTCTCATACTTTGCCGATAAATGTTAACAATGGTACAACTGCGCTGGGAAACTTTGAAAGTTTCTGATAAAATTTAATACATTGGGCCCCATACCATGACCCAGAATTTCCACTCCAAACAGTTTCCTTTGTAAAGTAAAAGCTTATATCCACAAAAAGCATCACAAAAGAATATCCATGCATGGTTAATCCATAATAGCCTAAAACTAGACATAATTCAAATGTCCATCCAGAGAAGAAAATGAAAAAATGTTGTGTTCTATTTATATAATGGAACATGATCTAGCAATAAAATGGAATAAACTTAGACACATGTGACAACATGGATGAATCTCAGAGACATGCTGTGTAAAAGACACTGGGCAGAGAAAGGTATATACTTCACAATTCTGTGTATATTAAGTTGAAAAATAGGTCACACTCACCTATGGTGATAAAAATCAGAACACTGGTTATCTTGTGATGCAGAAGGACTGATTAGAAAAGGGTATGAGGGCAATTTGCACCTTAAGTTCACAAAAAAAAAAAAAATGTGATCCAATCAAAGCCCTTACTGTCATCTTAACCTGTCCTCTGCCCAACTACGCACAAACTCACCTACCCTTCATATGCCAGCTTAAGATACTTTTTAACCTCCCCAGGAATTTCTCATACTATTATAGCTGCTTCCTAAAATCAGAATGTCTCTCTGGCTTTTTTAGTTTCTCCAGTATTAATTTTGGGAGACCATACTGCCATTAGAAAAACCACACTTAGTAGATATTATTTTTCACAATGAACATAGAAAATAAGTCTCTTCAATTACTTTGTAAGTCTCTTCAATTACTTATATGGGCGCATAGCAATTGAAGCAAAACTGACACCATAGAATATGGGCATTTCCAATTTCATGTTATTAAAGATGAAGTTAGTGGCGGATAAATTAAAACCACTGGTTTTATGGTAAATATTGACTATCAATTGTATACCCCAAGATAGAGACAGGCATTCTTCATAATCATATTCAGATTCCTAATCTTGTAAAACTACTGCAAGAGTATAAAAAAAAAATCCTAAGAAGACTTTTTTTTTCCTATAGAGAATAACAAAAGTTACAAGTGTAAAAAGTTATATAAGGAGAGATTTTCTACTGGTTTTACTATTTGAAATACGGGAATGTTCAGAAAGAGAACATGTATGAAGATGTAATTTAGAGACAAAAATTAAGGGGGATCAAGAAATGGATGAAAAGATAATTCAAGCAAATCTTTCAAGATAGAATTAGATGTATGTCATAAAGGCAGAAGCAAATTCACATCAGCAGGGTGGCTGCTTGTTCTTCATAGCCTTGGGAGTATAGTTATGGTTCAGCAATTTTCTCCAGCAATTTCTTGACAGACAATATTTAATCACAATCTTATCAGCAGTTGGAGGGGGCACAAGATCCTATCTGTTTCAAAATAACCCACTGCTTGCCATTCTGTCTCAAATTCCCTACAGTACAGTCACTGTTTTAAGGCAAAGCCTCCAGAAAGTCCCTTTTAGTATTTACATATTCACTGAGTGATGCTACTTGTGAGCACATTTTCACTCATGCTATATTCTGTTATTTAGAGTTTACTTAGAGCTTTGGCATGTGAAATGTGTACTGGGCTCACATCGGTGGACACAGCTCCAGAATCACCTAAAACCTGGGAAAAGTAAACTACTGTTTAAAGGTTATCATCACTGGACAATCAATAGCCACCTAACAATGAGAATGATGATTAGAAAATGACTATCAAAGAGAAAGTGGGGGACAAGGGAATGGAAAATATAAGTTATCAGTAGGGCTGACTTCTACGGAACAGACTCAAAGGGTTAAGAGAAATTTCCCAACTATCATTCATTACGACCTGTAAATAACAAACACAGCTCTTCAATTCTTAAGCAAAGAAGCACTAAATACCTGTCACTTACCACACCTCTTGGGGCAGGGCAGAATTCATGTTTTTGCTCTGGTGTTCAGAATTGCCTGTATCTACAAAAGTTCATACACTGAAACTCTTCCAGTTAAGCCGGATCGCGTCTGTCCCATACTCACAATTTTACCACACACATCCTACATCAGGTGTGTAACAGACTCAACTCTACATCTGACTCTAAGGACAGTTTTCAGGTGGCAGCTTGAAAAATTCCTTAAACACCATGGTGCAACTGAAGCATGCACTTCTAAACACCATCTAGTCAGTAAGATGCTATGTGATCATGGTATCTCACCTGCCAGGTAAGTATGAAAGATGCTATGAAAAGAGTATTAGATTTGAAAACTGTTGCCCGACCCCATGGAATGCATTTTTCCCTCTCTGCAAGAAGCAATAAACCCAACTTCTTCAGGTCCAGGTATGTTCTTGGTGGTCTTCACATAGACAGAATTGGCAGACCCTAAGCAATAGTGGATTTGGCTACAATGGATTTCCAAAACATTAAATTATATTTCTAGGGCACTCTCCTAAATGTTAGGCCCTGTTACAAATGATGTATACATTAACTTTCAATCCTGGTCATAAAGCCTATGAGATAGGTACTACATTATGAAGATACCCATATTAAACAAGTTTTGTGATTTATTTAAGACACAGAATCCAAGTTTCCCAGCTCTAGAATCTGCTCCATCACCCACTCAATACAATCAGAAAGAACTGAAGTGGTTTACTCAGTTCTTCTTTGCTGCATTTGACAATCAGAAAGAAAGAAGTAGAGCAGGACTGTGTGCCAGAAATAATGAGTATATTATTTTGTTTCATTTTTATTTCATCTCATTGACAGCATAAAAATACACATTTGAGGATAATAGGCTAAATATTGCACAGTGAAATCTATGCTATATTGAGCTAATTTCTTCTCTTTTCTCAGAAATATTTAGGTTGTTTTAATGTACTTTTTGATGAAAATATTATTTTCTAGAAAAGAACTTAATATCAAGGAAAAAAATTGTTTGGATATCTAAATGTATGAACTGATACATTTAAATCATGACAATTCTTGGTTAAACAGTCCTTGGCTAACCAAACAGAAATTTTTAAAAGATAAAAAAGTAAAAGGAAAATTCCTAATGGGCCTTCTCAGTATTTAAGTCATACTTATCTTGAAAAGAAATATATATTTTACTAAATGAAGTTTAATCTCATTTTATTCATGCCATTGACTCTTAATAAACTATTTATTTTGCAATATTAGATTTATAGTCAAGTTACAAAGATAGTACAGAGAGTTCCTATATTCCCTTCACCCAGTTTCAGTCACTACTACCATCTTATTACATTTCATTTGTGAAAACTAAGAAACCAGCCTTGGCTGAGTAACTAAACTCCAGACTGAGCAACAGTGATATATGGGGGGCTCAGCATCAATCTCTGCTATTGACAGAGTTTTCAGGTTTGTTTCTTTAGGCTTCAGAACAACTCACCAAGCCATTTCCCATTTGAGGTATATTTACCTCAGGCTGCCTTTGCTCCATATAAACTGGAAGGTGAACCTTGGCCAACAGAGAGGATTTCTGTTCACCACTGACCTTTCAGCCTTACTCTGGGAGTGTGATATGACAGCAGTTCACTAGCTCTAATATATCATACAGATTCATTTGTAAGTAAGAACCAAGTCTCCTCCTCAATCAGTTGGTCATGAGGAATCTCAGCCAGCCCCCAGTATGAACTGAACCACAAAGGTAGTAACACGGGAGTGTAAGTCACTTGTTCATGTAATTTACTTACTCCTCCTGAAACAACTCAAGCTAATTCCAAATACTTATGTCCTTCACATAATGGATTGTTCAACTATCACCTGTCCTTATAAATTAGTAATATCCAGCCTATGTCACAAAATTTTGATTGCATAGCCTCTGCCCCATGTCCCACTGTCAGCTGTCAGGCTCTATCAAAGACCAGTAGCACATTAAGAGATGTTTTTCAAATGGAAAGTTACTTTGTACCATAGAGGGTGTGGCTTTGCTTGAGACCTCTAGAGGTCTATGCTGTTACTCACATTTACAGGTATATCTTTTATATTTATATCTTCATTTACATTTATATCTTCAGCACAATCAGATCTCTCTTTTTTTTTTTTTTTTTTTTTTTTTTTGAGATAAAGTCTTGCTCTGTCGCCCAGGCTGGAGTGCAATGTCATGATCTGGGCTCACTGCAACTTCCACTTCCTGGGTTCAAGTGATTCTCCTGCCTTAGCCTCCTGATAGCCAGGATTACAGGCATGTCACCACACCCGGCTAATTTTTTTGTATTTTTAGTAGAAATGGGATTTCACCACGTTGGCCTGGCTGGTCTTGAACTCCTGACCTTGAGTGATCAACCTGCCTCAGCCTCCCAAAGTGCTGTGATTACAGGCATGAATCATCACACCTAGCCCAATCCGATCTCCTAGATCACAATCTATTCTCTGAGCATCTTGAACCATAGCTTGAACTTGCTATAGTACTCTCTCTTGCTCTGGGTATCATGTAAAACTTGAATATATCTATTAATCCAACAAAAGTATCACAGAAGTAATTTTTTAGCAAAGTGACTTTGTATTAGCATTGTTGCAGGCAATGTATCACATGTGAACTGATCCTTAGAATGTACAACCCCTACCAAGCTGTAAGTAGACAGATCAATAGAGTGAAATCTATTATTATACTATATAGAAATAGGATCATCCTAAACTTCAAACAGAACATTGAAAAATTACTTTACAAAAGAAATAAAAACACCACCCATTTTTATATTTTTTAAAGTATCAGCTCTTAAATGGTAGAGCATCAAAAATATCAAAGGATATACCCAATTAGCTTTGTAATGCTTAAATGCTTAACTGTTCATTCTATATGGGCCAGGCCTGACCTGGTTTTCAAAGCTTAATTTAAGCATTTCACATTTTCATTTTCTTGGATCAGACTGTTTCCTCTTTTATCTTAAATTTCTTAAACATTTCAACATAACATTTAATTAATCTTCATTACTTACAAGTATTAAGACCAAAGATTTCCCTTCCTAAGGTTTAAACCTGAGTAAAGAATAAAGAAACCAAACACAAAAATCTTACAAAGTCCAATTACAACGGAGCCAGTAACAATTTTGAAAAGCACTCTTAACTTACCCTCTCTTGGAGTTCCATGTTGGTGAATACTAACGATTGACCAGCTAGCAAAATATTTAACCCAGTTAGCAAAAATAACACAGGTCATTATGATAGCTACTCTTCTGTGCATTGCAAATGTTGCAAGATGAAGTTCACTCATGTTTGATAAAGATTTGAAAAACAGTTTACGAGAAAGTGTGCTTCCCTGTCAACACCAATTTAACCTCAGAGAAGTGAATGTAGAGCTCTTGCAAGTGCTTTTGATCTGTGAGGACAGCCCACAGTGGGGGTGTTAGATCATCTGAGGGCCAGCATGACTCCTCTTTGTGATTATGAGGTAAGCCACCTGGACAGCAGGTCCAGTCTTGCCAGGGGCTGCAAACTGCGCTGTAGACCAGCACATTATTTTCATCCAGCTGACATTCTTCCACACATCCAAAATTTTCACCTTCAAATTTGAAAGCCTGGACTCACAGTATGTGATGATTAAAAATGCCTTTGTCAACTGAACATCTTCCTCAGCACTGTAAGAATTTCCAATAGTGGCTTAAAGTGCTCTTGGTGAGTCATAGCTTTAAAATTGGGATCTCTGGCATTGGGAAGAGTTGAATTCAGCAGAATTCCTTGTGTGAAAAACGAGGTAGACCTTACATTCATTCCAAAATGGAAGACTAGAAGAATGACAGAGTTCCAGAATCACCACCTGAGTTACATCTCTCATTGAGAGTAGCTGATACTGAGCACTCTTGTCACGGTCAATTTGCCACTTCACTCACAGGTAGTGCTCAGCTCTCTCTCCAAGCTAGTCGGCAAACATGCCCTACTGAAGCTGCGCATATTGTATTCCTATAGAAAGGCTCTCTGGCACTGGACATAGTGAAGGACTTGGAGGATTTAAACTGAGGGGCTTGTTTCAGCATGATTACTGTGTCTCTTTCTTACTAGAGTTATTATTTGAAAGTTATGCCCAGGCCTGCACGGTGGCTCATGCCCAGGACTTCCAGAGGCTGGGAGTTCTAGCCCAGCCTGAGCAACATGGTAAGACCCCTTCTCTACAAAAATTTAAAAAATTAGCAGCCATAGTGGCACCCACCTATAGTTGGAGCTACTCAGGAGGCTGAGGTGGGACGATCACTTGAACTCGGAAGGTGGAGGTTTCAGTGAGTCATGATCACACCACTCCAGCCTGGGCGTCAGAGCCAGACCTTGTCTCCAAAAAAAAAAAAGTAAAAAGAAAAAAGTATGCCTGTCCGGTGGCATCACAGAGCATAATTATCCGCGTACCATTAACAGAAATGTAATTTTTATCCACTCGCTTTGCTGTCAGCCATGGATTCTTGATTTTCTTGGTGCTGGCACTGGAGAAAATAAGTACGTCTGATAAGTTACAAAAGAAGTTCAGCAGTTGGACACAGTAACTTGCACTTCTTGTGACAAAAGCAATCATCAGGCAGGGGTCAGTAGCGTTCCCTTTACCACAAAAGCTGCTATTTAGCATGTCTATAGCAGATGGTAAATCTTCTCAGAGCCCCTGTTCATCTGAGTTCTTTGGGGCCACTGCTAAGTTCTGCAGGAGTCCCGCTGCCATTTCCACCAGAAACAGGACGGGCCTGGGGCGTGGGGCAATGCGGGAAGCACTGCGGATGCCAGGGCCAGGGGAAAACGCAGGGATCCTGAGGAGGAGCCAGTGGACCCGGCAGGCAGCTGAGTGCGAAGGTAGCCCTCAGTGGCAGCTGCATCCCAGGGACTGAGACGACGACCGCGGAGCTGCGTCACAGACCCAAGGAATCTCTTCTTGGCCAAGAGGCCCCACGTGAGCAGCACTGCTCTGCCCCACACTGTCACGTGGGTCTGCAGGGTCTCGCGAGAGCAGACGCAGGCGGGCCGGTCAGCTTCCGGGTTGCGCGTGGTTCTCCCGGAATCCTGTGCTGCTTTTGTACCTATCCAGGTCTGGCACGTGACCCTAAGGTCATATGCGCCACAGCTTTGGCTGATAACCCTGGATCCTTTTTTTGTTTTTGTTTTTGTTTTTGTTTTTTGAGACGGAGTTTCGCTCTTGTTGCGCAGGCTGGAGTGCAATAGCGCAATCTCGGCTCACCGCAACCTCCTCCTGACAGGTTCAAGAGATTGTCCCGCCTCAGCCTCCTGAGTAGCTGTGGTTACAGGCATGCGCCACCATGCATGGCTAATTTTGTATTTTTAGTAGAGACAGGGTTTCTCCACATTGATCAGGATGGTCTCGAACTGCCAACCTCAGGTGATCGGTCCACCTAGGCCTCCCAAAGTGCTGGGATTACAGATGTGAGCTACCCGCCCAGCCAAGCCTTAAGTCTTATAATATCCAGTCTGGACCCCTAGAGGAGGCCGGGTGGGTTTCTCAGTCATCTGTGCTCTCTGAGCCCCACTGGCTCCCCAAGCCCTGGCTTTGCCCATTACAAGCCCGAAATCCAAAATGGACTGGGGCTCAGGAAAAAAGGAACAAACAAAAGAGCTGCAGAGGAGGAAAGTGAGAATGCAGGGAAAGAATGTTAAGTTTAGCCTAAGGCTGCTTCTTGAGATGTCTTAAAGGTACAGAGCAAACTGTAACCTAACTCGAGGTGTGAACAGACTGTAACCTACCCTTGTGCCTATCACTGAGTTTCAGCCAAAGGCGGCCAACTATTCAAGCCAGGTTGAAGTAAGGCAAATGCCAAGCTGTCACCAATCTGCTGTTTTTTTACCTCACTTGTGTTTTCTGTAGGGCACTTTCTTCTTTCTTCCTTTACTTTTTCTGTCCATAAACCTTCTTAAACCGGGTTTTAGTCCTGGAGCCTCTCTCAGCCTGTTAGAGGTGTTTGAACCAGAGCAACTTCATCTTGAATAGGGACTGAGTGAAATAAAGCTTAATTTCCAGGTGGTGAGGTGTTCTTGGTCACAGAATAAGATAGGAAGTCAGCACAAGGTATGGGTCACAAAGACCTTGCTGATTAAACAGGTTGCGGGTAAAGAAGCCAGACAAAACCAGCCAAAACCAAGATGGCCACTAAAGTGACCTCTGGTCATCCTCACTACTCATTATATTGCTAATTATAATGCATTCGTATGCTAAAAGACACTCCCACTAGCAAAATGACAGTTTACAAATGCCAAGGCTATGTCAGGAAGTTACCCTATATGGTCCAAAAGGTGGAGGAACCCTCAGTTCCAGTAATTGCCCCACCTCTTTCCCAGAGAACTCATGAAACATCCCCCCCTTGTTTATCGTATAATCAAGAAATAACCGTAAGTATAATCAGCTGAGCAGCCCACACTGCTGCTCTGGATATGGAGTAGCCATTCTTTTATTCCTTTACTTGCTTAATAAACCGTTTCCACTTTATGGATTCGTTTTGAATTCTTTTTTGAGGGAAACCCAAGAATCCTCTCTTGGGGTCTGGATGAAAACCCCTTTCCAGTAACAAACCTATTGTTTCAGGGGCTGCCCAATCCACAAGTTGTTCTTTCAACAATTAAACTCTGTTAAATTGTTTCAGGTTTTTCTTTTAACAAGTGGAAGGGCTGGGAACAGAGCAAAATGATGCAGTATATTAAAAGCTGCAACAATCCCTCTATCATAACTATTTTTAAGGTAGGTATATGTGGCCTCTGAAATTAACCACTTATCTCTTCTTTCCTAGTGGTAATGGTTGCAAAGTATGGCAACTTTCTCTTTACCTTATAGGGAGATGTCCCTGCATAACTGATACCCTCTATTTTTTACTGAGTTTTACCGGTATGGCCTTCTCCTGAATGTTCATGGAGTTTATCATCTGCTTTGTGGTATACGTGTACCTTGATGGAAAATTTAGGAGATGTAATTTCCCAGCTACCAGATTTAATTAGCACAATGTCATGAATTGGGTGAACTAGCATGATTTTCTTTAGACTATCAAGATTGCTGAGGTCTCTATGTACAATATTATGAAAGACAGCAGAAATAGCCCTGGGGCAAGATGGTGAATATGTGCTGCTGCTATTTTTGCCATTTAAATGCAAACTGTTCTTAATCCTCCTGGATGACAGTTATGGAAAAGAAAGCAGTTGCCAGATAAAAGGCCATAAACTAAGTGCCAGAGGCTGTGTTGGTATGTTCTGTTGAAAATATTACATCTGACACAGCGTCTGTGATTGGAGCTTCCACAACGTTGAGAGAGGCAATCTGCCACTGGAACTAAGTCTCCCTGAATGTTCTTTCTGGTCCTCATCAGACATACTTTCTGGGGCCATTTGTCAGGGCACAATTTCCAATAAGTAACCTTGAGGGAAGAGATAATGTCTCCCTCTGGACATTACATCTCCCCATCTCTGTGTTTCTCCACGGTGATACAAATCCACTGTATGCACAATCTTCACCTACGCCACTCTGCATTGCTCCTGAGGACTTGGAAGCAGGAGGAACCAGCCCTGCGTGATGCCCCTGCAGCTTTCTGTGTCATTAATAAAAAGGTATTTTGTCTCTGACCGAGGAGTTTCATGTTTTCTGTTAGCATTAATTAAATATTAACAGGCTCATACTAGCTTGTAAGAAGGGTAAAATCCTAGACCCTGACACACAGTTTAAATTTATGGTAGGGAACCATCATCCACCTTGAACCATCTGTTTTCACAAAGGCTAGATGAATAAGGACGATTTCCTCTGCATTTCTGATGGTGGTTTTCATCTCTCTAATTCTTACCTGAATAAAGAATTACTTATTCTGTATTGAAGGGAACCAGAATGTGTCACCCCAACATATGCCTCTTTGACATAAAAATTATTTTGAGCTAAAAGCAATTAAGATGCAGCAAATGCAGGAAACGCTTTCTCTATCCTCTCCCATTTATGCCTAAAGGCAGGATATAAATTCTCTCTTAATAGAGAAGACACCAGTCTCATCAGTCCAGAGATATTGTAACTGCCCAGTGGGTTCACCTTGCCTGCTGCCTAGACCGAGCGGATTCATCAAGAACAGGGGAATTGCAATAGAAAAAGAGCAACTCAGGCACAGCAGGCTGTGTGGGAGACCCAAGTTTTATTATTACCCAAATCAGTCTCCCCAAGCATTGGGGAGCAGAGTTTTTAAGGATAACTTGGTGGGTGGGGTGCGGGGGGGTGGTGGGGATCCAATGAATCAGGAGTGCTGATTGGTCAGGGATCAAATCATAGGGATTTGAAGCTGTCTTCTTGTCAGTTCCTGGGATCACAAGATCAGATAAGCCAGTTTATCCATCTGGGTAATGCCAGCTATCTATCAAGTGCCGGGTCTGCAAAATATCTCAAGCACTGATCTTAGGAGCAGTATATGGAGGGTCAGAATTGTGTAGCCTCCAGTTACGTGACTCTTAAACCAGAATTTCTAATTCTGTGTTAATCTATTCCCCAGGGCAAGCAGGAGGTCTGCTTTGGGAAAGGGCTGTTACAGTCTTTGTTTAAACTATAAAGTACAAACTACTTTCTCTCAAAGTTAGTTCAGCCTACGCCCAGGAATGAATAAAGACAGCATGGAGGTTAGAAGCAAGATGGAGTCTGTTAAGTCAGATCTCTTTCACTGTCCCAGTCATAATTTTGCAAAGGCAGTTTCAATATGGCACCAGAGAAATCTGCAAGCAAACCTTTTTCCACCAGTTTCCGCTCACAGATTTCTCTTCTCACAGTTTGCCACGCTTGGAAGCCTAAATCCACTTTCCTTTGTCCTGTCATTTTCCACAAATGTATTGTTCTTTGTCAAAGTCCTGAGCCAGCTCTTCAAGTTACTAATTTTCCTGGGTGTTTCCCATGTACATATGAGATATAAATGTTAATAAACTTCTGTTTGTTTTTCTCTAATTTGTCTTTTAATAGAGGAGTCCCAGCCAAAGATTTAGAAGAGTAGAGGAAAAGGATTTTTTTCCTCCCCTTCAGGTTAAAACCTTGATGATGAAAATAGTAAACACATTCAAAGCTTCCATTTGGCTCCTCCTTCCATAATGACCTTTACTCTGTAGGTTAGGGAAGCAATGTGAATGCTCTCCCCACTTCTGCAGGTGTCTGTGCCCATTACATATCCAGGAAACAGATACATAATTACAGGGTTGCTCCACGCTTCTGTTTAATGGACTGACTCAGACCAAAACTTTATTTACTACTGAGACAGCCAGGTGGGAAGGGCTCCCTGGCAAAACTCCAACAGTCTATGCACTGAGAGGACCGCACCCTGGGGTAGAGCCACAGAAGTTTGCCCCGTTTGCAGTGCGGAGGAGCCTGGCCCCTGCTCTTCCTGGTGGGACCCGGCATTCAAGCTGCAAGGTGGAAAGGACACTAGAGAACTCTGGCCTTGCAGAGAGTCCCTGTTCCCCTTTTTTTTTCCTTTTCACCCAATAAAAACCCTGCCTTAATCACCCTTCAAATCATCTGCAAGCCTAAATTTTCATGGCTATGTGACAAGTACCCCGTCCTTAGCTGAAGGAAATGTCCCACATTACTTGGCCTCCAACGCCCACTCTAACTTAAAACTGCAGTGCCATTTCGTGTCTCCTGCTATCAGTATCATAAGACCTTACACCTAACAGTCCTTGGAAGTCCTGAGTAAATTTACCTTTCTCTTTTGTACTGTTAACCTATGGTTTGCTGCAGGACTCCTAGGAGAGGTATTAGAACATTTACTATATGTGATTGTAGAGGACTTTCAGGGTCCTTCCTCAAGGAAACTCAAGCTCATTTCAAACAGTAGTCTGTGGATCTGTGAACTGGTAGAAATGTAGGACCTAAGTTAGGAATCCTGATTTTCCATTCTGGAATTCTATGTCAGTCTTCTGCTACTTAGCTGTCAACATTTCTCTGATTATATAATTTGATCAATACCCTACACAGCTGTCCACTTATCTTCTAGGAACACCACAGCCAATTAGCTATCACCAAATATTATTGACAGTTGTAGCCTATTGATTGTCACTGTAGCCTTGACTTCTGTAGTGGCAATAATGGCCTTCCTACTGTTCATGTTTTACTGATACTTGGCCTCTACCATTTAGGGATCCAGGCATTCCTGCTGATAATAGGAAACTCAGTTGCACAGCAGCTTCTTCCACTGAGAACACAAACCTACAAAGGAAAGCCATTACTGGGATTTTCAGAAATGCAGGTATCCACATCATCAACTGCTTTCTTAGCACATTAGTGAAGAAAATGTTCTCTGGACCCTCCTGCAGAGCACAGCCAAGCAATAGTTTATTTGGCTGCCATTAAGATATCCACATTAATATACATAACCACTTGAGTTCACATGCCTTTAATGCTATGCCAAGATGTTCTGGCATCTTTACTTTGTTTACTGTAGAAACAGTTATGTCTATATTTCAGGGCTATCCCAGAACATCATTAGAATGAGTTCCAAGTGTCCTTGCAAAACATCGAATTCTAAAACCTGAGAGAGTGGATCTATGTTAATAATTTTCTCCTATTGTGGTAAGCATAATAATGGCTCCCCAAATGTGTCCATGTCCCAATTCTTGTAACTTGTGAACAAACACAGTAACTGACTTGGATAGGGGGCATTTTAGACTTCAGCGGACTATGCACTGAGAGGAGCACACACTGGGGAAGTCACAAAAGTTTGCCCCATTTGCAGTCAGGAAGAGCCTGACCCCTGCTCCTCCTTGGATAGGGGACATTTTGGATGTGTTTATGTTGAGGAGCTTGAGATGGGGATATTATCCGATTAGGTCTAATGTTATCACAGGGTCAGAAGGAGGCAGGAGTGTCAGAGTCAGAACAGAAGATAGGACAACTGAAGGAGAGGCTGAAATGATTCAAGGAAGGAACAACAAACAGGAATGTGGGTGGCCTCTAAAAGCTGCAAAAGCAAAGAAATATTTTCTTTCCCAGGGCCTCCAGAGTGAACACAGCCTTACTGATCCATTTTAGACATTTGACCTACAGGATAGTAAGATGACATATCTATTTTAAAGCACCGTTACTGTGATCATTTGTTACAGCACCAATACTAAACTAACACACCTATTTAGCCGTATGTTAATCTCCTCCCTTCAGCCTATTTCTCTTGATTCACTCCCAAATGTATTTCTCTAGTTTTTGCCAGTAAATATTAGCTAGACCTGAAGTCCTTTTGCTGTATAGAGCTTGAACATTTCTGTTTAGGCTATAATGAGACGTAAACACATTAAAGAGAGGTGAGAATAGTTCCCAAGGAAAGCAGGCATCCTCTTGCTTAGACATTGCTTCAAGTGAGAAGACAATCTCCAGGAAAAACACAGGAGCCACTTTTGCCACATAGAAGAACTTACAGTATTTTTGAGTCAATTTTTTTTTTAGTTTTTTTAATGCAAATATTTCAATCCTAAGTCTCAGGGTCCCATTTTCTCAAGGAAAACCATGAGTTGGACAAAGTAAACATGAAAATTTTCAAATAAAGCTTCTTTTGTAGCTGGACCAGTATTAAAATATGATCCTGGCCTGTTTTTTAGCACACCCCACCCTGCAATTGCAGGAGAAAATTAAATACATTAGAGCTGCCATAGAGGCTCTCTGGCTTTCAAATATGCCTTAAGTTGGCAATTACCAACTCTGAACTTAAATGTCTGAGATATGATATATTTTTCATTCCAATGTCTTATCTTTATGCAATAATTCCTAGCATCTCTAATTAAACAAAAACTCTATTACTATCATCCCAAATGATAAAATACTACAAGTAAAGGTGAATAAGATGTGAATTCTGTACACTGTCAGTCACCTGAGCCGTATCTCTTCACACACTGCTAAATGGCTAATATTGGTCTAGCATCTGACTACTAGAGTGTACACAAGAGGCTGGTGAGGGAACTTTTGGTTCTATCGTCCTTTCCTTAGCCACCCTACTGAGTCATTTAGTTTAGGTCAGTCAATCTTATAGTTTCCTAGTTTTTGTGGAACTGGAAGCTTGCCATTTAAATTGCTCTGAGTTTCTCATTTTTAAATCTAAGTGTGTGGTATAATTGTTTTTTCCAACCATTAGCAACTGAACAGGGTATGCTTAGGGTTGTGGCAATATAGGTGTTTTTTCTGGAATCTTTTTTATTATCAGAGTTGAATTGTATTTTTCAGGATTAGCATAAGAATGACTTTTGGATACACTTCTATTGCTAAGTAGGCTATGGTTTCTTATGAAAGAAAGCTTTACGGCTGAGATGGACATCATGTGCTACTGAGTCATTTGAAGGTACTCAGGGTTACCAGTTGCTCATGTGGCACATTTGTAAAAATTACTAAAAAGCATGACTACCTCCAGATACTTTACTTCCACTTACAGGAAAATTTTTATAATGTATCAATTTTCTTAAAATGATACTTTACTGCCATGTTCCAGGAAATTTTACATAATGAATATATACATCTATGATATCCACAATGTGAATGACTCACACTTAGATGTGGTGCCTTGTGCAGTACACAATTACAGAACTCTGCATGAATGTCCCAAATTTCACTTACTCAGAAGTTAATAGTTCTTGGCCATATATGTTCTCCTGGAAAAGCCTGATTCTACATTGGTCTTAGAAGCTACAGTTTCAATGATGTAAAACCAAATTAATTAATGGGAAGATTCAGTCCAAAAGTGAACACAGTATCCAGCTATTGAAATATCAGAGGCAAACTCAAAGATCAGTAAACTGCTTCTTCTTTCACATAAAGCCAACTTCTGGTCTAATTATAGTGGATAAGTGATTCATCAATTACTAATTAGAATTACAGAATACGAATGGAGAAACGTTGAGATTAGCCCAAGTATTTTCTTTCTAATCATGCAAAGCCTTCAGGGTTAGCCTGAAATAAGTGCTGTTGCAAGAGACCTCTCAGATGATGGGCTTATGAAATTTTAATCTAAGGAACTATATAAGGATTTAATGTAAGCCCGTGTCTTAGTTGGTTCTGTGCTACTACAGCAGAATACCTGACACTGGGTAACCTATAATAAACAGAAATTTATTGGTTCACAGTTCTGGAGGCTGAGAAGTCTAATATCATGCTGCCAGCATCTGAGGAGGGACTTCTTGCTGTGTCAATACATGGCAGAGGCGAGAGGATAGGCAAGAGCAAGAGTGGGCCATCTTGCCCTATCATAATGGCACCAAGCATCCCCATAAGAGTAAAGACCTCAGGGCTTCATCACCACTTGAAGGCTAAACCTCTTAATACTGTTACAATGGCAATTAAATTTCAACATGAGTTTTAAAGTAAATATTCAAATGGTTGTATTCTGCCTCCAGGCCCCCAAAACTCATGTCCATCTCACAAAATATATCCATTCCATCCCAATAGACCAAAAAGTCCTAACTCCTTCCAGGATCAGCTCTAAAGTCCATTGTCCATAGTCTCATCTACATGGGTGAGTCTCAAGGCACAATTAGATATAGGCAAAATAGCCAGGTGCAGTGGGTCATGCCTGTAAACCCAGCACTTTGGGAGACTGAGGCAGACAAATCACCTGAGATCAGGAGTTCAAGACCAGCCTGGCCAACATGCTGAAAACCCATCTCTACTAAAAATTAGCCAGGAGTCATGGTAGACACCTGTAATTCCAGCTACTTGGGAGGCTGAGGCAGAAGAATCGCTTGAACCTGGAAGGCAGAGGTTGCAGTGAGCCAAGATGGTGCCACTGCACTCCAGCCTGGGAGACAGAGTGAGACTTTATCTCAAATTAAAAAAAAAAAAAATAGAGAAAAAAAGGAAAAGAAAGAAAAGAAGGCTTCCCAATACCTTTACAATGGCAATTAAATTTCAATATGGGTTTTGAAGAGGGCAAACATTTAAACTATTGCAGCACATAATGGTGTTTCAATCCAAGTAGTTTTGAAGAATCTTATTCTGGAATATTGAAAGATAATATTTATTATTCATTATTCCAACATATTTTCAACATTTTAAAATTTCAGCCTCATTTTAGTACCATAAAAACAATTTCAAAGTTCTTATATATCCTTCCAGTGGATTCTTGGCATCTTACATAGCACCTGCCAGTAAGCATTATAAATATCTCTAAATTATATGAACAGTCCTTTCATCATTATTTATAGATAACTATTTAAATTATCTGCCTCCCTTATCTATCCATCAGATAAAAACACCAAAGTTACAAAAATTCAGCATAGCAATTACAGAAAATATGTAGCATTATCTGAAAAAAAAAAAAGGCAGTAAATACCCTAAGCCAAAAAGCTATATTTACAGATATGGAAATGCTGGATGTTAGGAGATATCTTTACATATAAACCACATAATCAAACAGTTACATTTTAGACATCATTATATTTATAGGCTCAATAACAATCAGAACTCTTGGTTTTTATCTTGATCTCCACTTCCCAGTTGAAATACTCACTCCCTTCCCTTGGCTTTAATGATATATATTCCTACTTCTGTCCAACATTTCTGTCCACAATTGCTCTGCTCATCTGTAGGTCACCATTATCTACTTGTTTATTAGCGGTTAGAATTCCTCAAGGTTCTTTTCTTCTCGTTCTATTCTACTCACTTTAGGAAATACCATCCATCCTCGATACACAGAGAAATACAAATATATTTTTTATTTAAGGTGAAACCTATATATTTGACTGTCTACATAACATCTTATTGTACCTGAGTAGATTAAATCATTGATAGATTATATTTACTTCAGTATTAAGAGTATAATTTCCTGCTCCTTTGATACTGAGCTGGGCATCAGACTTTCTTGGACCTCATGATTTTCAGTGTTATGAGAGCAACTCAAACTAAAAATGTTCAAGACCAAAGTAAGGATCATCTGACCTCCTGACTGCCTAGCTGGAACCTCTGTCTGGACAAAAAATCTTTTTTGGCATGAAGCAGAATATTTGGACCACACATAAAAGCGTTACCTCCTTCATGTGCATATCAATTCCATGACAAACTTTTTTTGTCAATTTTACTTTCAAAACGTATTTATAATAGAACTTCACATTTATTGCCAATACCCTAGTCAACACTATCGTCATTTTTTTTTTTTTTTGAGATGGACTTCCGCTCTTGTTACCCAGGCTGGAGTGCAATGGCGTGATCTCGGCTCACCACAACCTCTGCCTCCTGGGTTCAGGCAATTCTCCTGCCTCAGCCTCCTGAGTAGCTGGGATTACAGGCACGTGCCACCCTGCCCAGCTAATTTTTTGTATTTTTAGTAGAGACGGGGTTTCACCATGTTGACCAGGATGGTCTCAATCTGTTGACCTCATGATCCACCTGCCTCAGCCTCCCAAAGTGCCGAGATTACAGGCGTGAGCCACCGCGCCCAGCCCACTATCATCATTTTTTATATGAAGTACTACAAAACTGCTTAAGCAGCTAGTCACTCTTTAGCAAAGCCAATTTACAGCATTAACTTCAACTATGCACCCAATAAACCAAGACAAAACAGGGGAACAATCCCATAAACTACCGTAGAAATCCAGGAAGTTTCTTTAAATGTCTGTATTGACCCTTCCCTCTTGAGACAGAGTAATAGTAAAAGTGCAGCCAGATGTATTGGTGATTATATAAACTTCACCTTTGCTTGCAAGAAGAAAGTCAGGGGAAATTCCATCATTTTTAGAATCAGAATGAGAATCAGTGAGATCAGAGTGACTGTAATACCTTCCATTGCTAAAGTATAGTTATTAATCACTTAAGCTACATCAAGGTCAAATTTTGAATTTAAACACACACATTTTTAAATAATATGTTATTACAAGGAAATAGAAATGGAAATGAAAATATTTTAAATGAAACAAAACTTAAAACAATATATCAAAATTTGTAAAATGCAAATAAAGCAATGCTTAAAAGGAAGATTATAGCATTATATGCTTATATTATTAAATAAGAAGCTTCTCAAGACAATAATTTTAATGTTGGCCTCAAGGCAATAGAAAAAGACAGACAACTTAAACTCACAGCAAGATAGAAAATAGAAAAAAATAAAAATACAATGTAATTGAAATCAGAAAAACTAATGGATCTTATCAACAAAATCAAAAGGAAGTTATTTGAATTGATGAATAACATTGATAAATCTCTAGCCAGATAGACCAAGTGGGAAAAAAAGAAAACACACAAATTACCAACATCAGAAATAAAAGAGACATCACTATAGATCCTACAGACACTAAAAGTACAATAAGGAAATATTATAATGTCTATGCCTATAATTAGACAATTTAGATGAAATTGAAAAGATCATTGAATGAAAAAAAATGGCCAAATCTCTCTCAGAAAGAAATACGTAAGCCACATAGCCCTATGTCTCCTAAAAAAACCGAATTTGTAGTTAAGCTTTCCACAAAGAAAATTCCATGCTTAAATGACATCTATCATCTCAGCCTAAAATCTCCTTAACCTGATAAATCACATCAGCAGTCTCAGGATACAAAATCAATGTGCAGAAATCACAAGCATTTCTATACACCAATAACAAACTAACAGAAAGCCAAATCATGAGTGAACTCCCATTCACAATTGCTACAAAGAGAATAAAATACCTAGGAATACAACTAACAAAGGATGTAAAGGAACTCTTCAAGGAGAACTACAAACCACTGCTCAACAAAATAAGAGAGGACACAAACAGATGGAGAAACACTCCATGCTCACGGTTAGGAAGAATCAATATTGTGAAAATGGCCACACTGCCCAAAGTAATTTATAGATTCAATGCTATCCCCATCAAGCTACCAATGACCTTCTTCACAGAACTGGAAAAAGCCACCTTAAACTTCATATGGAACCAAAAGAGAGCCCGCATAGCCAAGACAATCCTAAGCAAAAAGAACAAAGTCAGAGGCATCACGCTACCTGATTTCAAACTATACTACAAGGCTACAGTAATCAAAACAGCATGGTACTGGTACCAAAACAGATATAGACCAATGGAACAGAATAGAGGCCATCGATACAATGCCACACATCTACAACCATCTGATCTTTGATAAACCTGATAAAAACAAGCAATTTTTTAATTAAAAAACAGGAAAGGATTCCCTGTTTAATAAGTGATGTTGGGAAAACTGGCTAGCCATGAGCGAAAGCACAAACTGGACCCCTTCCTGACACCTTATATTAAAATTAACTCCAGATGGATTAAAGACTTAAACATAAGACCTAACAGCATAAAAACCCTAGAAGAAAACCTAGGCAAAACCATTCAGGACATAGGCATAGGCAAGGACTTCATGGCTAAAACACCAAAGCATTGGCAACAAAAGCCAAAATAGACAAATGGGACCTAATTAAACTCCAGAGCTTCTGTACAGCAAAAGAAACAATCATTAGAGTGAACCAGCAACAAACAGAATGGGAAAAAATTTTTGCAATCTACCCATCTGACAAAGGGCTAATATCCAGAATCTATAAAGAACTAAAACAGATTTACAAGAAAAACAAAAAAACAAACAAACAAACCCATCCAAAAGTGGTAAAAGGAGATGAACAGACACTTTTCAAAAGAAGACATATACGAGGCCAACAAACATATGAAAAAATGCTCATCATCACTGGTCATTAGAGAAATGCAAATCAAAACTACATTGAGATACCACCTTATGCCAGTTAGAATGGTGATCATTAAAAATTCTGGAGACAACAGATGCTGGAGAGGATGTGGAGAAATAGGAACACTTTTACACTGTTGGTGGGAGTGTAAATTAGTTCAACCATTGTGGAAGACAGTGTGGCAATTCCTCAAGGACCTAGAAATAGAAATTCCATTTGACCCAGCAATCCCATTACTGGGTATATATCCAAAGGATTATAAATCATTCTATTATAAAGACACATGCACATGTATGTTCATAGCAGCACTGTTTACAATAGCAAAGACCTGGAACCAACCCAAATGCCCATCGACATCGATAATAAGCTGGACAAGGAAAATGTGGCACATATACACCATGGAATACTATGCAGCCATAAAAAATGAATTTGTGTCCTTTGTAGGGACATGGATGAATCTGGAAACCATCATTCTCAGCAAACTAACACAAGAACAGAAAATCAAACACCGCATGTTCTGCCTCATAGGTGGGTGTTGAACAATGAGAACATACAGACGCAGGGAGGGGAGCTTCACACACTGGAGTCTGTTGTAGGGGGGAAAGGGAGGGACTGCAGGGTTGTGGGGGGGTCAAGGAGGGATAACATGGGGAGAAATGCCAGATGTGGGTGACAGGGGAATGGAGGCAGCAAATCATATTGCCATGTGCGTACCTATGCAACAAACTTGCATGATCTGCACATGTACCCCAGAACCTAAAATTCAATTAAAAAAAAGTCTCAATGGAAATGTAAAAATACAATTACTAAATGGAAATGAAAATCTAACATGTCAAATAGAAAATTTAACATATCAAATTACGAAATACAGCTAATGCAGTACTGAGAGGAAAATTAGTAACATGAAAATGCTTACATTAGAAAGGAAAAACTATATCAAATCAATTTCTCAATACAAGCAACAAGGAAAAGAAAAACAAACCCAAAGCAAGTGGAAGAAAGAAAATAAAGAAGATCAGAAAGCAGTGAATTTAGGCTGGGTGCCATGGCTCATGCCTGTAATCCCAACACTTTCCGAGGCTGAGGCGGGCAGATCACCTGAGGTCAGGAGTTTGAGACCAGTCTGGCCAATATGGTGAAACCCCATCTCTACTAAAAATTCAAAAATTAGCCAGGCATGGTGGCATATGCCTGTAATCCCAGCTACTCATGGGGCTAAGGCAGGAGAATCACTTAAACCTGGGAGATGGAGATCGTGAGCTGAGATCGTGCCTAAGTGAGAAAATCAATTTAACAAAGAGCTTGATCATTGTGGTGATTACACAGATCTACAGATGGGATAAAATTATACTTTAATGTAAATTTACTGGTTTTAATATTGTACTATCGTTACTCAACCAATGGAGAAAACTGGGCACAGCACGCAGAACTTTTGTATCATCTCCTCAACATCCTGTGAATCTTTTAGTGTTTGTAAATAATAATCAAGAAAAAGAATAATTAAAAAGTTGGGCAAATATTTTGAACAAACACTTCACCAAAGCAGAAATAGAGATAACAAGCACATAAAAAGATTTTTGCATAGCCATTAGGCAAATCCAAATCAAAACCACCATGACATACTTCTGCATATCTTTTACAATATCTAAAATTATAAAAAAGATATGCAAACCAACAATAATAGACTGTAGCCAGGACGCAGAACAATTGAAACGTTCACAGATTACTGGTGTGAATGCAAAATAGAACAGACACATTGGAAGACAGTTTGGCAGTTTGTTATACAGATTGCCATTCATTTACCATGAGTCTCAGCAGTCCTGGTCCTAGGTATTTACTCAAGTTAAAAACTTACATTTCCACAAACATGTACGTGAAAGTTTATAGTGTTTTTTTTTATAATCATCGAAAACCAGGAGCAACACAAATATCCTTTAACCAGTAAATGGATAAACACCACAATATACCACCGCAATGGAATACTAATAAAGAATAAAAAGGAATAAACTAGCGACTTTACAACAACATAAATAAATCTCAGATTAATCATGCTAATTGGAACTCAAACACTATACACTGTATGATTCTATTTAAGTGATATTTGAGGAAGGATGAAACTATAGGAACAGAAAAGAGAACAGCTGATGTAAGGGTGGGGGTCAAATGTGTAGAGATGACTACAAAAGGCAGCAAGAGAACTCTGTAGGGTGGTGGAACTGTTACCAATAAAAGGTATTCAAGTTACTGAGTGGTAATTTGTATGGGTCTGCAGCAACGTCCATTCTCACCTCCTCAGAAGAGAGCATTTGACTGAGGGGCTTAAGGCAGAAAAAGAGACCAAGTCAAGTTTCAGAGCAGGAGTGGAAGTTTATTCAAAAGGCTTTAGAACAAGAAAGCAAGGAAAGTATGCTTCAAAGAGACCCACACAGGCAACGTGAAGGACAAGTGTGGTATTGAACCTTGGTCCTAGGCTAGGACTTAATAGGCTGGCCCCTTTCCCATGATTCTTGCCTTAGGGTGAGCTGCCCACATGCACAGTGCCCTCCTTACTGCAAGTATGTGCAGTGTGTTCAAGAACTTGTATACATGCCCATCTGAGGCTTTCTCCCCTCTTCCAGTGGGGTGCCCCTGGAAACTCATACTCTGCCATTTTGTCTCCTAATGCACTTGCCTGGGAAATTGCATCTCCCTGGTGCCTGCATTCAATGAACACTTAAGCGTTAACAGATGTGGACTATTGGGAAATGGCATCTCCCTGGCACTGGCTGCCAATTTATCACTTTTAGAAAGGCAATGTGATAAATGCAGAACCATCACCCAACATTCCTATCGGTGGCAGAAGAACCCTCTCTTGCCCCACTCATGCCTATCTAACTACCGGTAACAGAACCGCTCCATATTTTGATTGACTTGGTGATTATAGGCCTTTGTGTATTTGTCAAAATTCACCAAAAAGGATGAATTGTACTACGTGTGAATTCTACCTCAATTTCAAATAGAAACAAACAAAAAAGAATGGCTAGTGAGAAACATAAGTTAATATAATGATATAAGTTTAAATATACCACTTATTCCAATAAATGAATACATAACTTGACCTTTTAAAAGACAGAGATTCTCAAAATAGAGATTATTATAAACTCAGCTACATACACTTAACCAGAAATATATCTAAAAGAGAATGGCAAAATTTGAGAGAAAAGTACAGAAATTATGAATCATATAAATAATTAAATACAGATTACAAGCTCAGTTATATACACTTAACCAGAAATATATCTAACAGATAATGGCAAAGTTTGAGATAAAAGTATAAAAATTATGTATCATATAAATAATTACCAAGAAAAAATGGTTTAATAATTGTAGTATCAGAGTAAATAAATTTTAATGCAAAAATAAAAAACAAAATAGAAAATGTGTCATTCATCGTCTCAGGAAACTTTTAAACAGTATCTAACATGAAGATGTAATACAGATATACTGAAATGTTAATATTTGTTATATCTGATTACATTGGTACACGGAAGTTTTTCTCATTTGAAATATTTCCAACTAAAAACTAAGCAAAAAAAGAAATAATTTCAAGATATAATAAAATGCTAGAAATTCTTATCATGGATACATTTTCTTGGAATTTGACTCTATCTTTTAATTTCTGTAATCACTATAGTTCATAACGATTTAATTTGAGCATCTCACTTTATGGTTACATAAACCCTTATAGACACACAAACATGCACACATACACCAAATATCTAAAATTAATATTCACAATAACCAAGTCCTTATTTAGAAACCTACTAATAGTGTCAATACTGAGGCAAATGCCTTTCCTGCAGCAACAAAAGTAAGTGGTCCCCTGGTATCAGTTAATAGCAGCAAGAGATGAATAAGGAATTTTAAAAAGTAAAATTAAAGCGATTTTAGAATAATGGTAATCATCAGACACCTGGGGCCTTAGGAACATTTTAGGTTTTGATTCATCTATTCATTGAATGAATAAAACTGAGCTTCTACTTTATAGCATGCACTATTCTATATGCTAAGAATACAGCAATGAACAAAATAAAATATGTGCCCTCAGGTACAAATACTCTAATGGGAAAGAGAGAGGAAGCAGACAACGAATGAGTAAAAAAGATACAAATATATTAAATGGTGCAAAGCAAAGTGGGGTCAGGGGAATAAAGAGAACTAGCAATTGGATTTGATTGCAATTTTATAAAGGGTGATAAGAGAAGTTGGGCGTGGTGGCTCACGCCTGTAATCCCAGCTGCTTGGGAGGCTGAGGCAGGAGAATTGCTTGAACCAAGGAGGCTGAGGTTGCAGTGAGCTGAAATTGTGCCACTGTACTCCAATCTGGGCAACAAGAGCAAACTCCATCTCAAAAAAAAAAAAAAAAAAAGAAGAAAGAGTGATCTGAGAAAGACTTGCCAATAAAGTAAGGAATTAAGAAGTTATCAACAGAGGTATTAAAAATCATAAAACTTAATCTGATTAAGAAATACATACTGATAAAGAAAAAAAAATAAAAGAAGCCCTCCCTTTTACACTGATTTTAGGAAATTTCTGCTCCTTGCAATCAAATAAATTTGAATTAAAAGAGAAACTGTTACTGGAAGTAGCTAAAAATACCTGTGCCACTTCGCCTCCAGTTCTGGGTCTCAGGAGCTACGCTATAATGTACCTCTCTCGTTTCATTCACTCTTCTTTATTTGAGTTAGCTTGATAGGGTTTATGTTTCTTTCAACCAAACACTCTTTATAAAAGAACCTTAATAATAAACTTGGCTTCATATACAATACTATACATTTTTGGTCCCTTCAAAAACTCTGTACCCTTCAGGTATAATTGGAATGCAAATGTGGCCATTTGACTAGATCCTTAAAATGATTTGGAATAATCTAATATTAATCTTCTTCAAAGTGATTAAGGCAAAGGTGAAAACAATTCACTCATTACAAATAAATTATTTCCTAAGTAGCTAAGTATATAGCAACATCTGGTTTCAGCATGTATAAAAATAAATTTAAAGTAAGCAGGATGTCTGCCATACTTTTAACAACTTTCTAAACTGGCTGACTAAAGAACTATGTCTCTTGAGATAATCTGTCAAATAGATGAAAGAAATGGCACTTATAAATTGTTGCTAGCTGTAGCTGAAGGTTTCCAATGTATTTTTCTAGTACTTTGTAGTATCAGAGAACTTTCCATGTCAATCCATATGGGGGTTTTTATTGTTGTTAAAAAAAATTGTTCTGTTTTGCTTATTCTTGAAACAAACAAAATAATACACCTCGCACTGCTGAAATTGTTAATGATTTTCCCCCAAAAGCTTACAAGTAAATGGCCAAAATAACGAGCAACGATCCACTGGAGTATACTTTCTCTGATTTTTTTTCCTCACCTATTAGACATATTTTCTCATTTGTTCAACAGGAACATTTTGATTGTCATTTTGACTCAGTAAAAAATCTGCTGGAGTCCAGCTTAGTAATCAACCTATAAGTTCTATTGACTTGGACTATAGGAAGAGCGCTATGCCAGACAGTCATAAGGACTCCAAAGGGAAAAAATGTGTCAGAGACTGAGCCCTGGATAAGCTGAAAATTTAATACTCATGAAGTATTAGATAGCATTTATGAAGCAGTTATAAAATGCTGACAGAGTGATGGAAAGAGAGAGCATCATGTGGACTGGAGAATTCCTGGAAAGCTTCTCAAGAGGGAAAGGTTGGATATGGGACTATTTGAGGTTATTAGAACAGTAGTACTATTCTGATTACCTTTAATATTCCATTTAATAAATATTTATTGAGTACTTACCATACAGGAAGCATTTTGCAAAGTCCTGGGAGAACACAGGCTTGATAAACTTGAATAAGACATTATTTCTGTCATCAGAGGATGGTAAAAACTTCCAAGAGTAGACACAGTTGTGTACACAAAGAATAAGAACAAATAAGCAAAGAAAAGGGAGGGTCATAATGTTCCTGTGATTCATATGATTAGTCTCAGGCTTTCTAAATGGAACAATTTTCTTACAGGGATAGTCTCTTTAATATCTGGCTCAGTGATGCTGATGAGAGAATCATATGAAATTTGGTAAGAATGCCAACAAGGGGCCAATTTTAAGCCTGATACATTTTTTCAAAATGGAGAATACCTAAATGATCAAAAATGGAGAGAATGTTAAATGACTTGTAATGCACACATATAAGAGAACATCATACTTGAATTTTTTATTGCCCCATTTTATAGGCACATAACTATATCTATACACAAATACCAGTATTGACAGGTATCAATAGGAGCAGAAAGACCAGACACAGACAATACTGTGTAAACTAAACAAAGAGGCTGGTCCCGTCAAGACACCTATCAGAGACATCAGCAATATTCTTATAAGGTAATATAAACTTCCTGACCCCCAAAATCTCACCAGTGGCTTGCAAAATGGATGATAAAATCTAGACTGAGAAAATTGCATCAGAAATTCTGAAGGCTTTATCCCTCAGAACAGAGAAGTTCTATATGATCCCAAACCTAGATATTCATCGAGATCCTCTGACCTGGGCTAGATACGCCACATCTACTTCAGAATTACAAAATGCACAGCATGACTTTGGAACTACAGGGTGAGCAAGTTTACTCAGATGTAATTAAACTTCTCATTCAACACTCTTAGCCTCTCCAGTCATCCAAGGCTTTGTCCAACACATTCCTGAGCCCAGAACTGTGGAAGAGGAATAAGAGTCACTTAACCAAAGATTTCTGGGATCATTCACTTAACTTTAGGGTCAATTTTTTATCAGAAAGCCAGGATGCAAAACTACATGTACCCTATTGTTCTTATCATGCAAAAATATATAGGCAACGGGGGTTCAGGTTAAACATGTTGGTCCTGCTATACATATAGCCTGGAATTGAACAATTAAGTATATAGGTGGTGGATGATGGGAGAGAGATTTCTCACTACTGGAATGGGAATTTACAAAGAAGTAGTGGAGGAGGGTAGAATATTCCAGGTAGTACTTGATTATAGTTGGATACATTACTATGTACTCATATGTAGCTTAATATAGCTACAGATGGTTACATATAAAAATATTTTTAGAGATGTGTATGTATAGATATGGTTTACCATACACACATTTAGTTACTTGCGCTGTCATCTAGGCAGCCCTATTAACAATGATACCAATAGTCACAAGCACACCAATTGCCCAAATCTTACTTTCTAAGATCCCATTCTTCAGTAAAATAAATCAGGGATCTTTGAAGAGTTATCCGATTCTAGGACAGAGACAAGAAATACACAAGATGAACCTAAAGTACCTTATAGTGCGAGAAAGTAAGGAAGTGCTCAAAAGAAAAATGACATACACACTTATAGGGGTATGTCAAAGGAAACAGAAGCCTACTGAAAGAGTTCCCAGTAACCTAACCTAAGACACCTTGGGCACCAAAATAAGCAAAGTGGCACTAGACTGCAACCCAAAGTATAAAGATAATATTCATGAATCCATAATGATACGAATCAATTATTGAGTAAACGACCAAATGGGAAATAATCAGCAAAAATCTCATGCAAAATAATTCCAAACAATTTATGTAGATACTCTGCCATCCAGGACAGGAAGCATCAGTCCCTGCTCCTTAAATATGGGCTGCATTTAGTGACTTTCTTTGGGTGAGTACGTTAAGGGGAAGGAGGCAAAAAATATGGAGAAATAGGATAAACACACCTTAACTAGATGATCAAGGCCAACATCAACAATCATAAATCATGTTGATAATATGTGTCCTTCATACAATTTGATGAAAATGATACTTTACTTCTGTAGCCTTCTTTCCCATAACTCACAACCCCAGGCTTATTGTAAGAAAAAACATCAGGCAAATTCCAATAGTGGGGCATTCTACAAATATCTGACTACCATTTCTCAAAACCATCAAGGTCATCACAAAGAGAATAAGCCTGAAAAATATCACAGTCAAGAGGGGCGAAGAGACACATAACTAAATGTTTTGTAGTACCCAGGATGGACTCCTGGGACGGAAAAAGAACATTAAGCAAAAAAAAAAAAAGACAATCTGAATCAACTGTGGACTTTTAGTTACTAATAATATATGACCATTGGTTTACCAGCCATAACAAATATACCGTACTAATGTAAGATGTTAATAATAGGGAAACGGTGAGAGGTATATAACCCTCTTTACCATCTTCTCAAACTTTCTGTAAAATCTAAAACTATTCTGAAAATAGTTGATTAGACTATACATAGGCATATTAATTAAAATTTTAAAAATATATAGTGAAAACAGTGGATATGTTGGAGTGGTGGAACAATAGGCAATTTAAAAACTATATGTTTTTGCTAACAAGAAGAAGGGAAATATTTCCTGAGGAGATATTATAATGCTGAGAGCTATATACTTTTTAAACATTTTTAATATAATCTCTTGGTTTCCATTTTTATAACTCAACCAAATTTTTTTTGAGAAATTAAGGAAAAATGAATTGAAAAAATTCTGATAAATTTGTCTTTACTTTTAGAGAAACTTTATTATTTAAATGGACCTCGTCTGTTTCTAATGGTCAAATAAAATTCACCCTGAGGGAAAGAAAGATATCTCTCCAAAGGCAAATTAATAATTCATGTGGTTACGGTAACAGGAAAATACTGAAAAGCATTTTGGCTTGTTAAAAATATGTGACTGATTTAGATGATATGAGATTAAAATAAAAACATAAAGTTTTTAATTTTTCAACATCAGCTGTATGTTTAAGTTAAAGAAGATAAAAAAGATATATGTTTCCTGGCTTACATTGGTGTGTGTTTCTAAGAGACATGCAAAACATTTCAAATTTCTCAGTATGCTTTTTTCAAAATGTTTCATTTGATATTCTACCAATGGCAAATATTTTTCAAGAGCCTCAAGTTATTATAATCTATCTTTAGCTTTCTTTTAGTGCATTTCTGAAGAGTTTAAGTCTAGTGGGCAGTTTCAATTATATTTAGTTCCTAATATCAAAAGAAATTATCTAATTTGAAAGTATTAGCAATGCTTGTTTTAAAGTTGGAATAAAATGTAATTTAATCATTTATTTTCACATAAATTAGTTGTCTATTGGAACAGTTAACAAAAGATGTTCAGTTATGGAAGACTCCAATAGAAAGGATGCTATATTCCATAAATAGTTCTCCCAAAACTGGAAATCAAGGGAAAAAAGCACATGGCCCAGGAGAGATGATTGAGTAGGATTGAGTGAATTCCTGCTCCCCTCATTGAAAAAGTTACACATTATGATTTTAGAAAGCAGGAAAGGAAGGAGAAAGGCGGGGGAGGGAGGGAAGCAAAGTTCTTGGCTCCCTCAGGTGGAGCAGGTACATGGCCACAGGTGAATACTGTGAACCTCCCGTATATTTGAGGGTGGTAGGCAGAGACTTGAACCCTGTTTGTAATCACAACACAGATATAAACAGCATTTCTTGGTTTGGAAGGGTAAACTGAATTCAGATTTCAGGGTAACCCAAGGAATCCTGAGGAAGAATTTAAGGAGAGGGATGGAGACCGTCACAAAAAGAGAGACCCAGAGACCAGTGGATAGCAGGGAAGGCTGGTTCTGGGCCAGGTGCTGTGGTTGAAGGGAAACACAACTTTCACCTGCCACTCAGAAACAGGATATACTTGGAGAGAAAGTAGAAACTTACTGTATTAATTTGAGAACTAAACTCTGATTTTTTCATCTTGCCTAAATTTCTATCTAAGGGGTCTGGGGAATCATGCCCTACAAATCATAAATTCTCATTAGATGGGTTTTCTTTAACCTTATATATTGTGACTTACTTTTCAAACTGACTCTGGCATAACATTATGAGACAAGGAAGAAAATAAAAATGTTTTACCCCAAAACATGTTTCTTTGCCATATCTTGAAATGGCCCTGCAAAGCTGTCCCTTGAGGGGAAAAGTTTGCATCGGTAAGAAATCTCTATTAACATAGCTAGATCTTTTTCTTCCAGGACCTCCCATTCCTAAAAAGATTAACTAAAAGTCTAGCCCCTTTTAAAGATCTGAATAGAAAATATGTCATCTATTGTCTCTCAGGGCAGTCACTATAAGACTTCAAAAGAACCTTGGTCTCCACAATCCATTATCTTTACCTGAACATTTCCTTTCTATGATCCCAGGTCTTTAGATAAACTCAACCAATTATCAACCAGCAAATGTTGAAATTTATCTATTGTCTGGAAGCTTCCACTTCGAGTTGTCCCGCCTTTCTGGACCAAACCAATGTATTCCCTAAATGTATTTCATTGATGTCTCATGCATCCTTAAAATGTATAAAACCAAACTGTGCCCCGACCACCTTGGTCAGATGTTCTCAGGATCTCCTGAGGGCTGTTTCATAGGCCATGGTCACTCATATTTGGCTCAGAATAAATCTATTCAAATATTTTACAGAGTTTGACCTTTTCATTGACAAGTTCCTTCTCACACCACTTATGGAACTACCTGAGGCTGGGTAATTTATGAAGAAAAGAGATTTGATTGACTCACAGTCCCACATGGCTGGGGAGGTCTCAGGAAACTTACAATCATGACAGGAGGTGAAGAGGAAACAAGGCACCTCTTCTCATGGCCAAAGCAGGAGGGAGAGAGAAAGGGGAAGATGCTACATACTTTCAAACAACCAGATCTCATGAGAACTCAATCATGAACTCTATCATGGGGGTGAAGTCCACCCCATGATTCAATCACTTCCCACCGGACCCCTCCTCCAACATGGGGGATACAATTTGACATGAGATTTAGCTGGGGAAACAGAGCCAAGCCATATCACTTATATGAAAGAAACTTGTTCACTACCTTTTGGAATGCTCAGGGTCTCAAGAAGCCATGCTGCAGTACTCTCCATATGCTCCCTTAAAGTTCAATAAAGTCTTCTGTGGACTAACCAAATGGAGACATAGCTCTGAAGCCTTGGTACACAACTACATCCTCTCTTAAGGTACCGTGATGTTTTCTCTCGGCTTTAACAAAACAGGGACGTAGTTCTCCACCCGTGGTGTACAACCACAGCATTACAATTCCCATTATGTCAGACAAAGCAGCATTTGGGGTCCATCAAGAGTCACGACCAGAACAGTGCAAGGAGCTGACTTCCTCCTTCTGGAGAGGAACAGTGTGCATCTGTCGGGGCTGGGCTGCAGAATTCTGGCTTAACCACCTTCAGTGGGGAGGGAAAGAAGTGTGGGTGGCACCATCATCCAGTGTAACTATTTGACTTGGAATGGCATTTTTATGGAAACTCCCGCTGCATTTTTCCCAAAGAAACATACCATTGTGTTCTTCATTTTAAAGTAGTGGCTCAGGTCTGAGCTGCTCTGTTACCGTTTTGATTCAGGGCAGCCAAGCCCCAAAGTGCAGCTTGGTCTATGAGGCATACTTTGTAATACAAGGGTTCTCGAACTTGCCCAGGAGAGAATTCAAGAGCAAACTAGAGGTAGAAGAAATCAGCTTTATTAAAGAGGCAGTGTTACGACTCTGTGACTGCTCCCACAGAGCAAGGTTACCCCGTGGGCAGAGAGCAGCAGCTCAGGGCAGTTTTGCGTCATATTTATACCTACTTTTCAGTACATGCAGATTAAGGGGTGGTTTATGAGAAATTTCTAGGGAAGGGGTTGTAGCTTTTGGTTCATTGGGTCATCACTAAGGAAAGGGCAGTAACTCCTAGGTGCTGCCATGGCAATGATAAATTGACATGGCACACAGTTGGGTGTGTTGGACTGGAAAGCTGCTTCCGCCCTGGCCCTGTTTAAGGTCCTTCTCAATCTGGTCTGGTGTCTGAATTCTGCCTCTGGAGTCAAGTTCTGCCTCCTACCTCAGTTTCAGTGACTGGGTGAGTGACACCTTGTTATAACCCCTTCTCACTGATAATACAATTTGTTTAAAAACCTTTTATTTTTCCTGTTACATAAGGCAACAAAAAAAATTATAAAAGTGTTCTAAAACAAATGTTGGTACTGTACCACTCTCCGTGTTTTGTTTCTTTCCATCACCTGTGAACATAAAACTTTAACTTATAGATTTACACCAGAAATACTCTTAAGAACGTTGTATACAGAGATCAATTTTTAATCTTTTTAGTACTGTCCAATAAAACTTTGTGTGATAATGAAAATATTCTATAATAATATGACTGACAGGATATTTTATGAGTATTTTTCAAACGTGCAAATATTTAGAAATACAATTAAGAAGCATTAACTATTATTCTGCAATTAAAATGTGGCTGGTGAGGCTCAAGATTGAAATGTTTATTTGATTTAACATAAATTAAAATTAAAATAGCCAATATGGCTATTGGCTACTGCATCAGACAACACAGGTTTAAAAAATGATAGGAACAATGATCATTTTATTTAAATATGTAAGTTTAAAATCTCATTTTTGTCAGTAGTGTAAAATGTCTTCCTGATCAAGTCCAGTAGCTACCAGTTAGGGGCTAAGTTTTCATGCCGGCAACTTTACTAAGAGTTATTACGTGAAAGAGTCTTTGCTAGATGGTGGGGTCTGCTTTCTTTGCCTCTCTCCCTTCCCACAAAGCACCTGGTAGAAAGGTAAAAAGAACGAACAAAATGCAGAACAGAAAAAAGAAGAGGAATAAGCAAAGAGCAGTCATGAATGGTAATTATATCTGGAAAACCATTAGCCTCAGAATAATTGTAAATTGGCTAAGTTATAATGCAAGACTCCCAAAAGTGCTTAATAAGCAAAGTTGCTTCAGCCATTTTGAAACAGTTTATTGAACTGGGGAAATGTATTTCTCAGATGCTGGAAAGGATAGGGAGTTAGATGACAATAGATTTTGTTTGTTCTTTTCCTGCACTTTAACTTTTGTTCACATAACTTCTCAGCTATAGCTATTTGGAATCTTTTTCTCTTCTCCAGTAAATGCTGATGGAGACAGATATGTCAATAATATCCATATTTTACTGTTTTGAAAAGCAATTTTCTTCTCTGTGGCAGCACATGCCGACCATTTTAAAATCATGACTCTACATCTGAAATTTATGTTTACATTGTCCTTTGCAGAATTCAAGAGGGATCTCTGCTCTTAGCATCAGGACCCTTTTTGATGAATGTAAATGATGGCTGACAGAATGTGACTCAGAAGAAAGACTGACAGCCTACGTCAGTCTCCTGATTTACAGCATATTTCACTCTCCTGAGTCAATATGAAGAGAAAGAAACACTTAAGATATTAGTAATGGTAACGTGCCATTTTCTATTTGGATAAAAATAGCATGAAGGTAGTTTCATGCCTGCATCCTACTTTGATTATGACATGTTCGCAAACTCCTAATGGTAGGTAAGGTAAGAATTTGTATACATCCAAAGGATTTTTTAAGCCTTAGTTGATGAAGAACAGATTGTAAGAGAATAAGACCAGCTTCAAAATACACCACTATGGCTTGTCTAGACTTCATTCTAAATCACTCAATTTGAAAACAGTAGTCTAAAATATGTCATCTAGACTGCATGAGGATTATTGGCATTCCAGTTTGTAAGACACTAGAGAGTTTTCTCCCTCCGTATGTAGTAAAAACGTTTATTGGTTAAAAATCCAGAACAAACCACACTTACTTATCTTTTACTTTCTGCACCTCCCACATTTGTAATGGGTGTAGTAACAGAATAAAAACTTTATGAGAAAATTCTGTATGAGGCTGCATGGAATTACCTGTGAAACAGGCCTTTCCATATACCAGTCATCCTACCTAATTGCAACTACACCTGCATTTTGTGGCTGTCTTAAAAGTATTTTTTAAAGAGAAAATACTGTTATTTTCTGCTAATGTGAAATGTGAACAACTTCTTAAAGAGTTAGCATGTTTTCAATATGTACATGTGTAGAAATAATATTTATAGGGAATGAAACTTTGATTCTTATTAGATTTAACATAATATTCAATGATAAGTTAAGGTTATGAAAACCAGTACTTTAAAAAGCATTCTTACCTTTCTAAATTTACACAATAAATTGAAACATAGCTTCCCCATTGCTATGGACTTAATTGTGTCTTCCATCCAAAATTTGTATGTTGACATCTGACCCTCCAATGTGACTATATTTGGAGATAAGACTTTTAGGAGGTAATTAAGGTTAACTGAGGTTCATAAGGGTGAGCTCCTAATCTGATGGCTGATGGCCTTATAAGAAGAGGAAGACAATCTCTCTCTCTCTCTCTCTCTCTCTCTCTCCTCTCTCCCTCCCTCCCCCTTTCTCCCTCCCTGTCTGTTCTCACACATAGGAGGAAAAGCCACATGGATCCACAGGGAGAAGGCAGCTGTCTGCGAACCAGGCGGAGGGCTCCCACCTGAATCCAATCATACTGCCGCTTTGATCTTGGACTTCCAGCCTCTAGAGCTGTGAGAAAATAAATGTCTGTCGTTAAGCCACCAAGTTCATGGTATTTTGTTATAAGACACTGATCCTCTCCTCTACGGCAGTAACACCACCAAGGTTGGATTCTTGCTAGGGGTTTCCAGGACCCCCTCCTGACACCTGGCCTACCTAATCACATACTACTTTGCTATGTTTCTTTGATTTTGAGACAGAGAATTAAATAAGGCTTCAAACATAAAGCTGGCTCTACAGCTTGATTATAACACAGCCACTAGAAATGAGGTAGGTGCCAATTCCCCATCTAAAGTATAAAGATGGATTCCAGCAATGATTTGTTTAAAGGAGAAGTATGTTACTTGTGTCTGGGAAGCCCAGCCTGTGAATGCCTGGCAACTCCTGTTAAGTCAGAACAACATCTAGCTGGTCCAAAAGAGAAGGCCTGTTGGCCATCCTTTCATAGAGCCTGAGGAATTTGGACAAGTGGTGAGTCTCTACTGGGACCAGCCAGCAAGAGTGATCTTCTTCCCACAGGTTGCCAAGAAAAGACCACTGGACCCACCTACCCCTCCTGTCCACAGTCAGCTTGTGGCCACCTAGGCTGAAAAGAAACGTGGCTGTTGCCTGCCTTTGAGGGCTCATTGTATTTCCTGGGGCTATGGGAGATGAGCAGTCAGATTCAAGCTTGCTTTTATTTTGCCAATTCCTTGTGAACCTATATAATCTGCATGTGATTTTTACTCATTTAAAAGAAAAAGAATCTGGTCTCGATATGTTTCCTATGATTAGCAAATGAATCTCTAATTTAATTGATAGATGTTAGTACATACTGTTACATGTAGGTTATTGCCCAGAAGTTTATAAACACCACCATTGCCACAGCCCTGCTCAAAATCTAACCGTGCCCTATCATCTACACAGACATCTGAGGGCCTGTCTGCCAGGGCCCTTTCCCCAGGGCTGCTTCTGAAAGCAGAGAGAGGACACGATACCTTCCTTCCCAGCCCCTTGAGGAATTCACTGCAATGGTAGACAAGGGCTCTAGGCTCCTGGGGAGCACGTTCAGGCTATGCAGGGACAGCCAGCACCTTCTCTGGAGGTGCTGTGGCTAACAATTCACAGTGGCAAAAGACCAAGGAAGAAAAGTAGGTGTTCTTCCAGAACTAGGGGGTCAGAAAATCACATTTTTAGAAACATTTCAGGATTTAAAAAATCCACTCTAGTTTCTTAACATCCTATTTCCTTCCATGTGATCCAAGCTAGGTTAGGCCTGAAATAAATCCTCTCACCTCTGAGGAGGTCGGCAGCCATTTTTGTCACTCAGCTGGCCTCAGAGCACCCGGGATGCCTGAGCCCTGAGGTAACTGAATTTCTTCACTGCCTTGACTCTCAATTGTTTTTCTTAACTGATTAAGGAAGTATGTCTTATCAGAGAAATTATATTTAGAAAATTGCTATGGATATTTTTTAGGTTTGTGTGCGTGTGTGTGTGTGTGTGTATGTGCATGTGTTACATGTTATGTGTTTGTGTAGGAGTGGATCTCAGATTTGCTTGGACCTTGGATTTGTTGAGTAATATGTTTTGAAATTAGAATTTCCCCAACTGAATCTTTCAACATAAATATGTTGAAATTGTTTTGTTTCCATTACTTGTACTTGGTGTGTGGGCAGCTATGCAGTCAGACATAGGAGAGCAGGTGGTAGGTTTATCGAAAGAAACGTATACACTTCTGAAAATGCAAAGAAGAGATTTTCAAAACTGAGGGAATCCTCACTCCACGTGAACAAACTTTGCAGTAACTTTATCTCCCTGTGCAAGACTCTCAGAAAAAGCCAGGTTCAAGTATGCCTGCCTCTGAGATCCCTTGCGTATTGTATCTATCCTCAATTATTTAATCAGTGCATTGCTACAGTCAAATCGCTTATTTAGCAAAACTATGTTATACTAAATTTCTAAGACTGGCTATATTAAACAAAAAAAAATCAGATTCAGACAAGCTACTATATCAACCAGTATAATGTTATAAAATAAAGCAACATATTCCTCTTAAGTCTAAAATAAATCATGTTACATTTCCTAAGCACACATGAATGTGAGTGGATGAAGCCATGTATAGTTACATAGCATAGTGCTGAATGCAAGTAGAGATGGGCTTATGCTTTTAGAAGCAAAGATTAATAAAAGACATTAAACATAATGGCAGGAATATTAACAGAAATAGATTCTATAAATATCCATCTCTGGTATTAAATATAAATATCCACCTCTGGTATTAAAAACTGAACAAATCAAATTACATAACACCAATACTCTAGTGAGAACAAGAATTCCATACCAGCATACCATATTATCACTGCATGTGAAACAGTGGGTATATTTATTGATAATGTTTGTATATCTAGAAAACACAGAGCATTTATCTGGTGAGAATATAAATTAAGTCCTTTATTTTATCAAATTGGACTTAGAAATTGAATAGCACCAATGCTTACTTGGAAGAAAATATAAACAAATTTTTGTACCTCGATGTTCAATAACATAAAATGCTAAACAGTAAATCTTAATTAATGAATTCATTTTTAATCTAAGAAATTCCCTTTGCTAGTACCCATGTAACATTATTTGTTAGTACAGTTAATGTCGTAAATCTTATCATCAATTTTCATGTCAAACAGTTAAGATTACAGGCATACAAAAAAATCTGTCTCATGGCCTAAAGGCTGTGGATGTAGAGTCATTACTGACACTCAATCCCCCTAATCAGAATCCTCTCCCCCACCCTGCCTGGGATGTAGGTGGCCACACAGGTCTAGCTTCTTGTCTCGCTTCACTCCCACCTTTTTACACATCGCCTTAACACAGAGCCTCCCAGATCAGCAACCTCTTTCTCCAGGACCCAGACAGATATTTCTCATGTCTACCACAATGCAGTGTTTCCAAATTACCAATCCCAAATTTTTCATACCAAATTCACTAACTTCTAGCTCCAAAGTAGTATTCCATTTTTTTTCAGTATAGAAGATCTGAAGACTGAACCAGATAGATCAATTTGTCAGCAACATTCTCAGTTCCCTGCTGTTTATTTATTCACATCCAAATTCTAAATCTCCTTTCCATTCCTCTCTCCTATTCCTGAGAACTGCAGACCAACCTCAAACTTTTATCTGCTTATCAATAAACCTTCTGACTTGTAACCAATGGTCTTTTATTGAAGAGTGGAGTATTCTCAAGTTTTATTTTTATTATTATCTTTTCACTTTTAAATGCTCCATGCCAAAAGCTCAAAACTTCTTAGCACGGCATTTAACAAATTCTACCATCCAGCGTCATCCAGTGTCTTTAATCTCACCCCCTGTTCCTACCTACCCCATTCCTTCTCCTCATCTCCAATAAACCTGATACCTGTTCATTTCAAATATTGGCCTCTGTTGGCACTGGTCTTTCCCTTAGAAGTGTCTGTCACCATCTCTGTGGAGCCTGTCCACTAGGCTCCGATACACATCATTCTATGTGAGCCCACAGTACAAAAGCGTTGACAGCCATCGCATTCTGATTTAGGTTACAGTAGTTCAGCTGTGTAGCTGATTCTTTAACTGGATTAAAAGATTCAGAAATCTCATTTTAGTTTTGTCCCCCAATCCTGAATGAATAAGTTAATGCAAGGTAGATGCTTTGGAAGTGTATTAGTCTGTTCCCATGCTGCTGATAAAGACATACTTGAAACTGGGTAATTTATAAAGGAAAGAGACTTAATTTACTCATAGTTCAGCATGGCTGGGGAGGCCTCAGAAAACTTACAATCATGGCAGTAGGAGAGAGAGAAGAATGAGAACCAAGCTAAGGGGGAAGCCCTTTATAAAAACATCAGATCTCATGATAATTTACTCACTATCACCTGAATAGCATGGGGAAAACCGGCCCCATGATTCAATTTCCACCGCCTGTGTTCCTCTCACAACATGTAGGAATTACGGGAACTACAATTCAAGATAAGATTTAAGTGGAAGCACAGCCAAACCGCAAATTCTGTCCCTGGTGCCCCTCCAAAATCTCATGTCTTCACATTTCAAAACCCAATCATGGCCTTTCAACAGTTCCCCAAAGTCTTAACTCATTCCAGCATCAACTCAAAAGTCCAAATGAGACAAGGCACCCGTTCACCTATGAGCCTGTAAGATCAAAAGCAAGTTAATACCTTCCTGGGTGAAATGGGGGAATAGGCATTGGGTAAACACACCCATTCCAAATGGGAGAAATTGGCCTAAACACAGGAGCTAAAGGCCCCATGCAAGTCCAAAATCTAATAGGGCAGTCATTAAACTTTAAAGTTCCAAAATGATCTCCTATGACTCCATGTCTCACATTCAGGATGTGCTGATGCAAGAGGTGGGCTCCCATGTCCTTGAGCAGCTCTACCCCTGTGGCTTTGCAGGGTACAGCCCCACACCTGGCTACTTTTATGAGCGAGCATTGAGTGTCTGTGGCTCTTCCAGGCACACGAAGCAAACTGTCAGAGGATCTACCACTCTAGGGTCTGGAGGATGTTGGCTTTCTTCTCACAGCTCCACTAGGCAGTGCCCCAGTGGGGACTCAGTGTGTGAGCTCTGACCCCACATGTCCCTTCTGCATGGCCTAGCAGAGGTTCTCCATGAGGGCCCTGCCACTGCAGCAAACTTTTGCCTGGACATTCAGGTATTTCCATACATCCTCTGAAATCCAGGTGTAGGGTCTCAAAAATCAATTCTTGACGTCTGTGCACCTGCAGGCTCAACACCACGTGGAATCTGCCAAGGATTTGGGCTTGCATCCTCTGAAGCTATGGCTTGGGCTTTACCTTGGCTCCATTTAGTCATAGCTGGAGTGGCTGGGACACAGGACACCAAGTCCCTAAACTTCACACAGCATGGGGACCCTGGACCCAACCCAGGAAACCATTTTTTCTTTCTAAGCCTCCATGCCTGTGATGAGAGGGGCTGTGGTGAAGACCTCTGACATGGCCCTGGAGACCATTTTCCCCATTGTCTTGGGGATTAACATTTGGCTCCTCTCTACTTACGCAAATTTCTGCAGCCAGTTTGAATTTCTCCTCAGAAAATAGGATTTTCTTTTCCATCGCATTGTCAGGCTGCAGATTTTTCAATCTTTCATGCTCTGTCATCTCTTGAATGCTTTGCTGCTTAGAAATTTCTTCTTCCCAATACCCTAAATCATCTCTCTCAAGTTCAAAGTTCCACAGATCTCTAGGGCAGGGGCAAAAAGTCACCAATGTCTTTGCTAAAGCATAACAAGAGTGACCCTTACTCCAATTCCCAACAAGTTTCTCATCTACATCTGAGACCACCTCAGCCTGCACTTCATTGTGCATTATCACTATTAACATTTTGGCCAAAGCCATTCAACAAGTCTCAAAGTAATTCCAAACTTTCCCACATCTTTCTGTCTTCTGGGCCCTCCACATCTTTAGGAAGTTCCAAACTTTTCCACATTATTTTCCTTCTTCTGAGCCTTCCAACTGTTCTCTACCTGTTACCCACTTCCAAAGTTGTTTCCACATTTTGGGGTATTTTTACAGCAGCACCCTACTCTCTGCAGTACCAATTTACTATATTAATCCATTTTCATGCTGCTATAAATAATTGCCCAAGACTGGATAATTTATATAGAAAAGAGATTTAGTTGACTCACAGTTCCACATGGCTGGGGAGACCTCAGGAAACTTATAATCTTGGCAGAAAGGGAAGCAAACATGTCTTTCTTCAACTAGTGGCAAGAGAAAGAAATGAGTGCTGAGTGAAGGGGGAAGCTTCTTAGAAAACCATCAGATCTCATGAGAACTTACTCACTATCATGAGAATAGCATGGGGGAAACCATCTCTATGACTCAATTACCTCCCACCGGGTCCTTGCCACCACACGTGTGGATTATGGAAATTACAATTCAAGATTAGGTTTGGGTGGGGACGCAGCCAAACCATATTAGTAAGCATTTGTTAAAATGATTAACAAATCATTTGATTTAATTGATTGAAGCAATTCAAGTTCTTAATAAGTATAAAAATATGTATCTATAACCAATGCCTACTTTCTGGAATTCTGTATGAATAATTTTGGCTTTGTTTTGCATCTCATAGCACTGACCTAATCATTGTCTTTTGGGTTAGATACTTAGAGTTTATTCATGGATACAGGTTGCTATGGTAACATAATCCTGCCAATATCTAGTGCTTTTAAAACTTTATAAATTTCCCAAATGTAAGAACCCTGGAATAAGCATAACCTTTACACTTCAGGTACAGCTACATATTTTGAAAGTTAGGTCAAAGGGAGAAATGAAGACAAATTTTCTTATCAGAAGTATGTGCCTTTTTTACAATACTCAAATTTCACTGTAAGAAGTTTAGGGCCCATAATCTGAAATATGTTTTATTTTATGTATCATAGGAATAAGTTTCAAGTTTACTGATTATATGTACGTGCTTTTAAAATACATCTGATAAGTTCAGCTGAAAGTATTTCATTGGAAACATATTATGGGATGCTACATCATTTTCATAAATAAATGCGGTCATCTGAGGCTTATATATAAACCCATTGTGTTGCATCACAGCAAAATTACATACTTAAAAAAATCAGTTTCTATTTAATACTAACTACAGTTCCAGAACTGTGTTTACAAATAGCTAATTACTAAATCACAATAATTTCAGAAATTTATACATATAAACTTCATTTGAGATAAGTAATTGCTAAATTAAACAATAAATAGCTCTCTATTTTAAGAAATCTAATACTTTAAATTTCAAAGGATTTTAATTAATATGTATAGATATGATTATTCATATTTAAAATAAATGTATTTTCTAAAATAATTCATGTTTAGCTTTCTTTAAATAAAAATTTCACAGTTGATTGATTCATACAGCCCATGACCAAATTAGTATGTAAAGAGAATAATGATAAAAATTGCTTCCATTTCCAGAGATATGATAAACTAAGAAAAATTTAATTAACATTTGAATAATTTATATATCTTTGTAACTTTGTTTCTATAAGTTAGTGTAATTTACCCAAAATATAAGTCTCACAAATACTTTCACTGAAGACTATTATTATTATAATTTCTCAGGTGCATACAATATTTTATTGCTGTATAATATCAAAGAGTCCAGATGACAAGATTAAGAATCAGCAAGTGTTTATGAGAGGTTATGGATATAAATCATAAGCATGGTAACATTTGGATAATTTTCTTAAATTTTAGAGTCCTTCTTAACAGAAAACTCAATATATTTTGAAAAATAAAGCATTTTTTCTTTAGATATATCTCAGATGTAAAATTATATAAACTCAAAGCCTACAAAATTTTTTTGTACTCATTCAATCCAATGACAAAGTAAGAGTCATATATTACTTTCTGTGTCCCATTACACTATCTGTGGCGGCTCTGTTTTTAAATTCAGAGAAAGTAGAATTGATTACTTTGATCTATACTTGATTGCATCACTGCTTATTTTTTCTTAGCTAGTTTTTCTTAGCTAGTTGTTATAAACTAGTTCTTACCTAGCTGCAATTCATGAAGAAAGCAGGGAATTAGATAATACAAGGGAACAATGATTTTGCACCATCTATTACAAGCTGGTTTGTGATGGTCACTCAGTCGACCAAGTAGAATGCAAAGAAAAGTTAATTGTCCCATCTACGTTAAAAAGTTACTCAGTTTCTCTCCTAAGGACAAATCACTTCTTGGGAAAGTTATAGTATCTTTCTCCAAAATGTCTTGTTTTTACGAATTATACTAATTCCAAATAAATTTTCTCCCAGTTCTGCTTGAAAAATATAAAGAAAAAGAGCTTCATAATAACAGATGATTTAGATCTCTGAATGAATACCTCCATTCCATACCAAAGGCTTGAGGTTTACTCTTGCAATACTAAATTTGGATAAATCTCACTCTCCCCAACTCTGTTTTTTTTCTCCTGTAGGTATCATAAAAATAATGTCTGAACTTACTTTCTATATCTATATTATCTATATCCACATACATACACATATACGTATTTTAAAATATATAAATATATAGTTTGAAATACACACACACATGATCTGAAAATACATTTTATAAATATTGTCAAAGTTTCTCATTTGGTATAATTTAAGAAATATCAAACCATTATTATTAAGGTTTTTAAAATTATAAGACCAAAGCTTTAAAACAAGAGTGTTCAATCTTTTGGCTTCCCTGGGCCACATTGGAAGAAGAATTGTCTTGGGCCACACACAAAATACACTAATGAGAGCTGATGAGCTTTAAAAAAAATCCGGAAAAAAACTCATAATGTTTAAAGAAAGTTTACAAATTTATGATGAGCAGCATTCAAAGCCATCCTGGGTTGTATGTGGTGCATGGGCTGCAGATTAGACCAGCTTACTTTAAAAAAATATTATAAAGGCTTTGTTATACATGCATATTTCAATACATGCATATTTCAATACTTTATAATATACATGCATATTTCAATACTTTATAATATTAGCAGTTCATGCAGTTAGAATTTTTCAATAAAGGCCAACATATAAAATATTCATAAGGATATTTAACTAATAACTATTGTTGAGAATGAACAGCAAAAATAAAATAAGATTACGAGCCAGGGTTGGTATTATTGGATTTAAAACAGACCAATAAGAGAACTATTAATGCAGATGGAAAGGGAGGTCCACTACAGTTTGACTCACAGCATTTAGGCATATTTAGAAATTCAATCTGTAAGTAGTTTGACTAGCAATCTTAAAGCATTTGCTCATCTTATTCACTACATTTCACAATGAAAATAAGTATTCACTCTCTCACATCATCTAGACTTAGTCTAGTCTTTGGACTCAAGCTTTTTTGAATTTTATTTTAGTTGCTTTCTAAAGAATGCCTCTCCCATCTAGGACAAAACACAAGTAGCACATTGTTTTTCTCTAATAGCAACTAAGAAGATTCTAAACCAAACACTTTCGCATTTATTATTAATCATTTACCATTAGCTAATACCAACACTTAAAGACAGTTCATAGGATTATCTTTAAGTGGAAGCCTTTGCTAGCTCTCTGTTCTTTGCTGTCATTTTCAACTATTCAAAGCTGGTAGCCAAATAACAAAGAACAGTTGTGTGCTGTCATACCACCCCATGAGCAGAAGCCCAGTGCTGAAAGAGTTTGATGCCAAAAGTACCTTTTGGCTTAGTAGAAATTTATTCACTATTCTTTATAAAGGCTCACATATATAAAATAGTGGCACTACTGACTGATACGTGTAGGAAGCCATGTTCTTGGCAAATTATCCTCTCTAATAAAGATTCCATAAAGAGAACACTGGCACTACAATAAGAGCTTATAACATTAATGAAATCACTGTTTGATTTTGACAATACAATACGGTTAAATTTTCAACACCTAATTATCACCCTTGATCAATGGTATTTTAATACACTAGTGTATCACTCTGCAGATGCTAATAGTATATTAAATATATTTGATCAATAGTAAAGTAGTCAATTGTAATCTATTTCTACTAATAGTAATGGATATTATTTTGTCTTTACTGCTCTATAGCCAGTGCTTCGTGGGTTATAATGAGCAATTTGCTAGATCCCCATCTGTCTTTCACAAATACTGCATCAAAGAATCCTACTTAGAGAATAACACTGCATTTCATAATAAAAAAATGCATTGTTAAAAATGTCAGTACTTTCACCCTTAAAAGTCAATATTAAAAAGACAAAACAGAATTATCTAGGGAAGTATGGTCTGTGACTTAAGAATAGTTTGTCTTTTCTTAAGGAAGAAGATACTGGCATAAGATGAGGAAATTCACTTAGAAGTGGGCAGGTGTATTTGAATATGAAACCCCAGGTTCCCAGGGAAGAGAAAATTTGAATCCCTTACTTGTGAAATACGAAGTCATTGAAACCTTTCAGAATTGACCTTGTGGCTGAGTAGAAATGGGATCTGCATGATAAAATCACCATGAGAAGGGAAACCATGAGTTCAAAGCATTTGCCTGCCCCATAATGAATCAAGCAAGTGAAGGAGCATGGTGGTGGGTGGGATTTGAAGTGGCCAACACTGAAACCTGTTTCCATTTTGTTGCTGCAGTGGTGGGCTTTCACCACTGCTCTCCCACACATAGACTGAAGATGCGTGGTGGGTGGCTGGGAGAACCGATGGAATGATTGCTATGGCTTTCAATGATGGTGTTCCCTCCAAAATTCAGGTTGAAACTTAATCCTCAATGCAACAGTGTTAAGAGGACTGGCCTTGGGGAGGTAAATAAGACACTGAAGGCTCTGACCTCATGAAGAGGATTAGCATCCTTGTAAAAGGGCTGAAGGTTGATGGGAGTTCTCTCTTGCCCGTCCATCCCTTCTTCCATGTGAAGACAGAAGTCATGTGAGAATGCAGCATTCCTCTCCTCCAGAGGATGCAGCCAAAAGGTATCCTCTTGGAAGCAGAAAGCAGCCCTCACTAGATACCATTCCTGCTGGTGCCTTGATCTTTGACTTCCCAGCCTTCAGAGCCATAAGAAGTAAATTTATAAGCTTTGTAAATTACCCAGTCTCTGGTATTTTGTTATAGTAGTACAATGGTCATCAGTCCTTGCCTTTGAAAACCAACATAGCTTTAGGAAGGCCCCATACCATACTGGCAAGAGACAAAGCTCTAGCCAAATGACTTTGCTGGCAGAAGTTGTGAGCAAACAATCTTTTCAGAATGTTCAGCTTTAGTGAAACTGTAGAGAAGTGTTAGCTATTTCTGAAGTAAAGAGTTTCAGTGACTTTGACAAATGCTTCCAACCTCAAGACGGCTTATCAGAGCTTTTGATTCCAGGGACTCTAAGGAATAAGCCTTAGAAGGGAACATGTGGGATTGTCTTTAAGTAAGCCAAAAACTAGCACATTCTAGGAAAAATATGCTGTACCTTGCCTTCCAATCCAGCATGGAGAGCCTGAATTGTCCTTTGAATTACTCTTAACTGGCAATTTGGCAAATTTATGTTACAAAGCAATAAGCTCTAGCTAAATTTGTAAATCTGTTACCTGACCTGGACTTTTAGCCAAGGGGTTATTGAAAAGTACCAAAATGAATCCCAAGTGGAATCTAGACATACTCCTCTTTTTTCCTTCTTTATAGAAGCAATCCAGTTTCTCCCAAATAATTAAGCTGAGCTCTTCCAGGCAATAGAATTCTCTTCTTTTCTTCTGGGTCAGTCATATGAAGAGCCCAGAATGACCAGGGAGAAGTTTCAACTTTCAATTAGATCTGTGTGCTATGGTTATGACAAAGAAAGACCCAAATATCAGTGGTGGTGTTCAAGCACATAAGGAGCTCAATAGAACCAGTTTTCCAACATCACACAGTTTTGTCTTCAAACTGACATTCAAACTGAGCCACATTTGGTCAAGTGAGCTGCTCCTGGGTAAATGGGAACGTGGAGATACCAGTGAATTCAGTGGCTATAAACCCAATAACACAAAATATAGCCTCTGTCTGAAGCAACATTTGCAGGATACCATGGTGGTTGTGTTGGTCCATTTCCACACTGCTATAAAGAGCTACCTGAGACTGGGTAACTTATAAAGAAAATAAGCTTAATTGACTCACAGTTAAGTCAGGACTGGGTAGACCTCAAGAAATTTACAATTATGGCAGAAGGCAAAGAGGAAGAAAAGCATGTCTCACATGGCAGCAGAAGAAAAAGCATGAAGGTGGAAGTGCCACACTTTTAAACCATCAGATTGCATGAAAACTCACTCACTATCATGGGGCTAGCATGGGAGAAACCACCCCCATGATCCTATCACCTTCCACCAGCTCCCTCCCTTGACACGTGGAGGTTACTATTTGACGTGAGATTTGGGTGAGGACACAGAGCCAAACCATATCATTCTGCCATGGCCCCTTCCAAATGTCATGTCTTCTCACATTCATAAATGCAATTTTCCCCTCTCAACAGTCCCCCAAAGTATTAACTCATTCAAGTGTTAATGCAAATGTCCAAGTCCAAAGTCTCATCTGAGACAAGGTAAGTCTCTTCTGTCTATGAGGCTGTAAAATAAAAAAAACCAAGTTAGTTACTTCCATGATACAATGGGAATACAGGCTTGGGTAAATGTTCCTTTTCCAAATTGGAGAAATTGGCCAAAACAAAGGGGATACATGCCCCATGCAAGTCTGAAACCCAACGGGGCAGTTATTAAATCTTAAAGCCCCAAAATAAATCTCCCTTGACTCCAGGTCTCACATCCAAGGCACATTGATGCAAGGGGTGGGCCCTTAAGGTCTTGGGCAGCTCTGGCCCTGTGGTTTTGCAGCGTACAGCCCCTACAGCTCCTTTCATGGGCTGGCATTGGGTGCTTTCAGCTTCTCCAGGAACATGATACAAGTTATCAGTAGATCTACCATTCTGGAGTCTGGAGGATGGTGTCCCTCCTCTCATAGCTGCACTAGGTAGTGTCCCAGTGGGGACTCTGTGTAGGAGCTCCAACCCAACATTTCCCTCTGCATTGCCCTAGTACAGGGTCTCCATGAGGGCTCCACCCCTGCAGTAGACTTTTGCCTTGACATCCAGGCATTTCCATACATCCTTTGAAATCTAGGCAGAGCCTCCCTAACTTCAACTCTTGCTTTCCGTGTGCCCACAGACCCAGCATCATTGGAAGTCACCAAGGCTTGGGGTTTGCACCCTAGGAAACAATGGCCTAAATTTTATGTTGGCCCCTTTTTGCCATGGCTGGAGCTGGAGCAGCACCATGTGATAAGACTGCACAGAGTGGCGTCCTGGGTCTGGTCCACAAAACCATTTTTCCTCCCAGGTCTCCAAGCCTGTGATTGGAGGGGCTGCCATGAAGATCTCTGAAATGCCCTGGAGACGCTTTCCCCATTGTCTTGGCTATTAACATTCAGCTTCCCTTTACTTACGCAAATCTCTGCAGCTAGTGGCTTGAGTTTCTCCCCAGAAAATCAGTTTTTCTTTTCTACCACATAGCCAGCCTGCAAATTTTCCATACTTACATCCTCTGCTTCCCTTTTAAACATAAGTTCCAATTTCAGACTATCTCTTTGTGAACATATATGACTGTATGCTTATAGAACAAGCCAAGACAAATCTTGAATGCTTTGCTGCTTAGAAATTTCTTTGGCCTGATACTCCAAATCCTCTCTCAAGTTCAAAGTTCCACAGATCTCTAGGGCAGGGGCAAAATTCCACCAGTCTCTTTGCTAAAGCATAGAAAAAGTAACTTTTAACTCTAGCTCCCTGTAAGTTCCTCATTTACATCTGAGACCACCTCAGCCTGGACTTCATTGTCCATAACCCTATCAGCATTTTGGTCAAAACCATTCAACAAGTCTCTGAGAAGTTCTGAGCTTTCCCACATCTTCCTGTCTTCTTCTGAGCCCTCCAGTATGTTCCAACCTCTGCCCATTACCCAGTTTTGAATTCAATTCCACATTTTTAGGTATCTTTATAGCAGTACCCCAAACTCCAGTACCAATATTCTGTGTTACTCAATTTTCACACTGCTATAAAGAACTACCTGAGACTGGATAATTTATAAATAAAATATGTTTAATTGACTCACAGTTCCACATGACTGGGGAGGCTACAATCAGGGGTTGGCCAGGGCTGCAGTCAACAAGACTTAAGGTGAGGATCCATTTCTAGAATCACCAACAAAGCTGTTGGTAGACCTTAGGATATCCACTCACAAACTCAAAGCAACTAAGACCTTCACTAACACTGCTCTGAAAGCCCTTCCGGCCTCTGTCCACTGCCCAGCTGCAACGCCACTCCTGTATATTTAGGTATTATTTATTGCAGCATCACACTTCCAGTACCAAAATCTGTTCTCAATTTCTAAGTATTGGATTACAAGATTTAGCAGCTTAAATTGCAAACATTTATTTTATCTTACAGTTTTTGTGGGTTAAGAATCAGAGTTTCAGGTAACTGGTTGAGCTCTGACTCTGGGCTTCTCACAAGGCTACAATCAAGGTGTCAGCTGGGGCTGTATCATCTGAAGGCTCAGTCGAGGGATGGTCTTCTTCCAAGCTCAAGCTCGTAGCTGTTGGTAGGACGCAAGTCCTAGTTGCCTATTGATGGGATATATTTGTTTCTCATCATGTGAGCTCTGAATATGGCTACTCATGACATAGTAGATTCCAAATTCCTTCCCCCAGCGAAAGAGCAGAAAAAGAGAAGAGAATTCAGAGTGTTTTCATAATCTAATTTCATCATTATGCCATACATATCTACTGTGGAAGTTTAACAGGTAAATCCATTAGTTAGAAGCAATTCACTATGCCCAGCACACTCTCAAGAAGAGATTATACAAATCATGAATTACAAAAGGAAAGATCATAGGAGCCATTTTTTCAGAGGCTGTTGCCACAGTGGGCATCAAAGTAATGAAGCTCTCTTCAAACTGATTGGTTCTCTCATGGAAAAGCTCAGGGTAGACTTATTTTTCAGCAGACAGCAAACTGAGCAGTAGCAGTTGCATAAAATTTTGATTTTAAAAACTGTAGTATTGTTCCGCCAATACAAAACCACCATCTCTGATAACATGACCTTTTTGTGAAAGAGTCCATTGAGAAATACCTGGAGGACCAGGCAGAGAAGCTGATTCCCATGCATTAGTAAGTCATTTTGTGCACCTAATAGGTGGCATCTTTCTTTTTTTGAAGATGTACATCCTCAGGTAGGCATCTTGTGTGAGATGCAAATATTTTTATACTCTATTCCCCTTTCACCTTTCTCTTAGATGTCTTTGTCACTAGCTTTTATATCTTATTCTTTCCAAGTCTTTGTCCAGCCAGCCAAACAATTAATTCCTGCCCACAGATCAATGTAAACACACGTCTCAGGCTATTTCTCTTTCCACATAAAGTGGGCTGATGCACTACCCAAACATCTGCCCATGGCATTCTCTTCATCAATGTCATACAGTGTCAATCTGAGTGAGGCTGTAATTCTATAGCCTCCCAGTTTTAACTGGCATCAGCTTACCATGAAATGTCCTTAGAGAACCATTATCAGGTTATAAGAACCCCCTCAAAACTGAAACAAAATGATCAATTGCCATGAACATCTGAGCCACCGCTCTTAAAGTTTACTAGAGCCTTCCAGACCTGTTAGGAACCCATCTCATGTTCACTGTTTCCAGGTTATAATGGAAGGTGCATGTTTTGATAAAAAAAATATAACCAAAAATTCATGAAAAGAAGTGGGTGCAGTGATGTGCCCTCAGATCTCCCCTAGATGCTTGCCACACCTTAGGATCTGCTTCAGCATCAACATCAAGGCCCTGCTGACTCTGGGCTGCACCTAGTGGATGACTGGGCAGAGCAGGAATACTAGAGTTTAGTCATTTCTGCTCTGTGCTGGACACTAATAGTAAATTTTTGCCCTGAGCCTCCCAACAGCCTGGAGCAGGAGGCAGGGAAACTTTCTCAGAGTTGCACTACAATCTGGGGCTATTCTGTTCCATTCTCCTACCTCCCCTCTCTCTTTTCCTTATCACATCTTTATTGTGATCTGAATGAACACTCTCCCTAGTTACTCCCACTCACAGCTTCCCCCTATTCCCTGTCCCTTACAAGTATTTCTCCAAAAAAGTCTGCGTTTTAAATCTTGTTTTGAGATCTGCGACCTGAATTGCCATAAGGTGGCATTGTTTCTTGGTATCCCATGGTCAGCTGCTGAAGCTCTACCAATGCTAAGTAGCAAGTCAAGATGTTCTTATTATCCTTCTATTGGGAGGATTGGGGTGTGGCAGGTGTCCTATATTGCATCTCTGCCATAGTCAGTGCCAATAGCATTGAGTGTGTGATGTCATCTGGCCCAAGTATCAGGTCAGCTATATTCTTCAGACTATGGAACCCTTTCCCCTCAACCTACTGGGTTATCTGGTAGATAGGGCTTGCTGGGTGTGAAAGTACAGTGGTGATTTGTCTCTTGCCTTGAAAAGATAAGCTAATGTGTCTAAAACCATTAAACTCCTAGAAAGTTTACCAATGAGGCGAATCCCTGACACTTTGCCAGATTTACCTTATAGACCCTGGCATGTGTCTTTCTAAACTATCTACTGTGCTTGCTACTTCCTACTCACTGGTCCAATTAGCTTAATGCTTTTATTTTATTTTTTTAAGTTTACTGTTCAGTGGTATTTCAAAATAATCTAGGTATTTCTGGACTTTGTTATGACTGGAGCAGAAGGATTGACACAGCTCTGAGGCTTTTCAGTTAAGGTATACTCTTCTCTCTTTCAGAAGCAAATTGCTTTCTGCTTTCTTTACTGAAAACAATGGAGGAAAAGCATCTGCTAGATCAAGAGCAAAATAACAGGTGCCAGCAGCCGTGCTGATTTGTGAGAATACAGACAACACATCCAGAAATCCAGCTAAAATTGATAACACCATCTAATTAAGTTGCAATAATTTCCTGTCCTTCTTCCTCATCCATCTGGCTTTTGCCATAACCAAAGAAGCAGTTTAAATTGGGATGTGGTAGGAAGTACAACCCTGCATCTGTGAAGCCTTTGAAAATGACACTAATTTCTTCCTTTCCCTCAGAGACATGGTATTGCTTTAGGCTTATTGCCTTGATGGAGCATGAACACATGTTCCAGGACTTCTTGTTTCTTCCTTCATAACAGTTTATATTTCAGAGGTCAGACAATCCATGTGCCATTCTCAGTTACTAACTGTCTTTAAACTAGACAGTGAAGAGTAATCATGGCAATGCATATTGGCAACAAATATCCTTTCCTGTTTCCTGTGTTCTCTTCTTGGGGCAGGCCTTGTACTGTCTATTATTCATGCATTGGGATATAATTCTAGCTAGGAACCTGATTCTATAGCATATAATTCTAGCTATGAGTTCTAGCAATGACAGGTAGTAGAGGAGGGAGTAAATCTACCAGGCACACCACATAAGGAATCTGACCCAGGTACATTTATTGAGTCCACTTTATGTAGAGGAAGCTGGTTCCCCAGTTAGAATATGGAGAATCTCTAATCAAGGAAGATTCAGAGGGTTTGGAGGACCAGAGTCCTCAGTTACTGCCTGTCTTCTTGGCAGATATTAGCATCCCACTTCTACCCACCACTGTGGGGTGTGACCATTTAAATTGACTCTTCCACCCTTATACTCAGATTCTTGGTGTGATACTTAGGGATGTATGTCCTGCAGATACAGGAAGTGAGGGAAAACTTCTTCAATGTCAACAACAGGAGTTTCTGATTATCCTCTTGCTTTCTCTATTAGACACAAACAGCTTTTGTTTCCTCTGTTTTCTGTCAGCTATCTGGCTTCATATGAAGTCAGGTAACTCTACTATCTTTCCCATCGTATAGTCACCATAGTGCCTAAGGGTCACTGCCATTGGCCATCTTGATACCTAACTCTACAGCTGCACATTGCCCTGGGCCAGCACAGATGAGATTCTGAGAAATGAAGATGCCACCAGATGCATTGTATCACGCTGGCCCTGTTTTTTTCCAGTAGGGAGGCTAATGGCTAGCTTTTCAAACATGTGAGGCATCCAATCCCAGAATCCCACTTTGAGGGTAAGTTTCTTGGCATGTTCTTCCCCGAATTACTGTATCAGTCAGAATCACAACAGGAAACCAGCACAATTCCATGTGGTAATTTGAGAGGCTGTTAATAGCAGGACATTTACATGGGTTTAGGCAGAATACAAGGAAACAACAATGGGTAATGATGTCAAAGTACATGACATCGCTGGGCTCCCTCAGTGAAGAAGATGTAGTGACCAGACCCAATCCCTTCGGACTATCTTGGCCCAAGTTCCTCCTGTATAAAACAGGAATAATACTCAACATCACATGATTAATGTGATGATTAAATGAGATGATATTTGTCAAGTGCCTGGCACATAAGTCATAAATAATAGTGCTATCTACAGAATTCTGTTCTCCTAAAATTTGTATGTTGAAGCACTAGCCCCTAATGTGATGAGATTTAAAGATGAGGTGTTTGGGAGCTAATTAGGGTTAGATGAAGTCATGAGGATGGGGCCCTCATTTGGGGGTTAGTGTCTTTATAAGAAGAGACACAGAGAGCCTCTGTCTCTTTCCTTGTCTCTCTCTTTGCCATATGAGGACACAGCCAGAAGGTGACCATTTGCAAACCAGAAAGAGAGCCCTCACCAGGAACTTAATTGGCCAACACCATAACACGCTCTTGGACTCTCCAGCCTCCAAAACTGTGAGAAATAAATTCTTGTTATTTAAACCATTTGGTCTATAGTATTTTGTTATTGTAACCTAAGCTAACTAATGCAAGTAGTTTTCAAAGACCTTTAGCAATTTTAATGGTTTTTATTACTGTAGACTTAACATTGCCCTAAGGTAACTCATTTAATCTTTGCTATAATCCTATGAGAAACTTTTTATCCCCATTTTTCAGAAGAAAAAACTGAGGCTCCAAGTTCTTAAGAAATTTGACCAAGGCAACACAATTAGTAATTGTTTCAAGCTAGGATCTGAATCTAGGCTATTCGGTTCCACAGTTTTTGAGGCAAGATGTTATGTTGGAGAGAAACCTCCCTTGCTAATTTTATTGAAAGCCTATCCTCTTCCAAGTTTATTATCTTTGTGAGCAATGGAACACATGTAATAAATTGCTAGATGTGAGCCAGAGGGTAAGTATGCATTCATAGCATAACACCAGTGTATAAGGACTGAATTTGTAATGCATATATTCCGGTATATTATATATCCTTAAACTTTGTCAGGCTTTTTGACTGTAAAATCAATAAAGTACAATCCACCCTTTCTGAACTCCTCCACCTATATTCTTTTCCTCACTTCTTTATTATAGGCAGAAGTCCACAGCACGAGCTCAAGAGCAGACTACTTTTACATTCAAATTTCAGCTCTATTACTTTCTGAGTATTCAACATTTTACAAGTAACAACCCTGCTAAATCTCAATTTTTCTTACATAAGTTGGATAATAGTCATCATTCTTCAAGTTGCTTTGATAATTTAATAAAATAATCAATGTAAAATTCTTAGGCTAATGATAGTACATGGAAAATATTGAATGTGACTTTTGCTAATTTTAGCTTCAAGTACTCCATCAACTGATGATGTTCTTGTTTTTGTCCATATATTGTCATATGTTTAGGAGTTAACATGAGGAAATTATGTCTTCTAGCTTAGTTATTAGACTGGGGGCAGGAGAAACCAAGTTTCATGTATAATGTTTGGATTCAGTTTCTTCAACTGAGAAAACAGTTACTGCACAGAGCTATATCCAAATTTAAATTTTGCTTTAAAAATTACAATAGCAAAGACCTGGAACCAACCCAAATGCCCATTGATGATAGACTGGACAGGAAAAATGTGGCACATATACACCATGGAATATTATGCAGCCATCAAAAACAATGAGTTCGCGTCCTTTGTAGGGACATGGATGAACCTGGAAACCATCATTCTCAGCAAACTGACACAAGAACACAAAATCAAACACCACATGTTCTCACTCATAGGTGGGTATTGAACAATGAGAACACATGGACACAGGGAGGGGAGCACTATACACTGGGGTCTGTTGGGGGTGAGTGGGGGGGACAGCGGGGGGTGGGGAGTTGGGGAGAGATAGCATGGGGAGGAATGCCAGATATAGGTGAAGGGGAGAAAGGCAGCAAATCACACTGCCACGTATGCACCTATGCAACAACCTTGCATGTTTTTCACATGTACCCCAAAACCTAAAATGCGATTAAAAAGAAATTAGAATGGTATAGAATAGAACAGAACAGAACAGAATAAAACAGGACTGAACTAATGAAAAAAAAAATTCTGTATTATCTAAATATAAATGATAATTTTCTTATCATTATCATGGTCAACACAAAAACATGTTATCCACAATAAGGCATTTGATTTTATATGAATTCAGCACCAAAAAGAATTTTAGATCTATACACATTGATGAGATATTTTTATACTGAAGTGTGCCCCTTCCAGGAATTTTATCTGCTTATAAATGTCAATATTTTTGAATCCTAAATTCATCTTATTTTTAGAGTTGACCACATTTAAGTACACATTTGATAAAATCACATTATAAATTGGTATTGATGATTTAATTAAGTGTTCATGTACTTGCATGTTTAAAATATATTAAAAATTCTAAAACAACTTAATTATACAGATATAATCAGAAAATATTCTGACTACATAAAATTTTATATTTGTGTATGTGACATATCTTTAATACTTTCCCTACCCCAGTCTTTCTTTCATCTTCTTTATAGACTTATCCCATATGAACGATAGGTATCTCTTTATTTTTACTTCCCCATTCTAGAATATAAGGTTCACAAGAACAAGGACTGTGTCTGTTTTATTCACTATTATTTCTGAGACTAGAATATTGCCTGGCATATAAAAAGCACTCAGCTGAAATGTATTGAATGAATGAATCATCCATGCTCTACGATGTTTTGAGATATGTCATTCAATAGTATTCTTTATGTCTTATGAGGACAAAGAGATGTTCCACTATTCATTTTATTATGCAAATATGTTCCAGGTGATTGAAAAGCCCACAATCAAGTTTGGACACCTCAGAAACATGTGAAGACTAGAGAGAATATGAAACCTACTCCAAAAACCCACAAAATCACTGTCGTTTTTTGTGCTTCAAGTTTCTTAAGTAGGGAAAGATTGATTTTTATAACATGTGAGAATGTTTATGAAGAAAATTCATATGGATGAAGTAGTCCACTATCAAATCCCCACTAATGATTATTTTTTTTTTCTTTTCTTTTCTTTTTTTTTTAATTGCATTTTAGCTTTTGGGGTACATGTGAAAATCATGCAAGATTGTTGCATAGGTGCATACGTGGCAGTGTGATTTGCTGCCTTCCTCCCCTTCACCTATATCTGGCATTTCTCCCCATGCTATCTCTCCCCAACTCCCCACCCCCCCGTCCCCCCCACTCCCCCCAACAGACCCCAGTGTATAGTGCTCCCCTCCCTGTGTCCTGTGTTCCCATTGTTCAACACCCACCTATGAGTGAGAACATGCGATGTTTGATTTTGTGTTCTTGTGTCAGTTTGCTGAGAATGATGGTTTCCAGGTTCATCCATGTCCCTACAAAGGACGCGAACTCATTGTTTTTGATGGCTGCATAATATTCCATGGTGTATATGTGCCACATTTTTCCTGTCCAGTCTATCATTGATGGGCATTTGGGTTGGTTCCAGGTCTTTGCTATTGTAAACTGTGCTGCAATGAACATTCGTGTGCATGTGTCCTTATAGTAGAACGATTTATAATCCTTTGGATATATGCCCAGTAATGGGATTGCTGGGTCAAATGGAATTTCTATTTCTAGGTCCTTGAGGAATCGCCACACTGTCTTCCACAATGGTTGAACTAATTTACACTCCCACCAACAGTGTAAAAGTGTTCCTATTTCTTCACATCCTCTCCAGCATCTGTTGTCTCCAGATTTTTTAATGATCACCATTCTAACTGGCGTGAGATGGTATCTCAATGTAGTTTTGATTTGCATTTCCCTAATGACCAGTGATGATGAGCATTTTTTCATATGCTTGTAGGCCTCTTGTATGTCTTCTTTTGTAAAGTACCTGTTCATATCCTTCGCCCATTTTTGAATGGGCTTGTTTGTTTTTTTCTTGTAAATCTGTTTTAGCTCATTGTAAATTCCAGATATCAGCCCTTTGTCAGACGGGTAGGCTGCAAAAATTTTTTCTTTAGGCTTTTTGAAGGAAGATTTGGCATTGAATTTGAGGGAGTAGAGTGACTGTGGAAAGTGAAAACCCCAGCACTGGAGATGAGGACCTAGAGCAGACTTTTGCCCTGACTACAAGAGAATTGGCTTCAGCATGCAGAATAACAACTTCTAAATTTGCTCCTTAGTTCTAATTTTATGCTGTTATTAGAATGTGTGTAGAATTTAAGTTTTCTCTATTCACTTCAGTAAAAACTATTCACCTTCCCACCAATACAGACCACACACTGCATACTATCATGTAGCAGAGAAGTAAGCATGTTCTGCCTCCAGGAGCTACATTATGCCTTGGGGATACAGAAATAAAAGGACCATGTTCTGAACCTCAAGGAGTTAAAGTCTAGTGGGAAAGGTATGAACACAATTACAATAATCTGCTATTGTTACATGTGAAGAATACTGGTATATGGGACATATTATAAGGGGGTTATATAGAAAATTAAATGAGAGTACACAACATAAAAGCAATTATCTGCAATAGAGCCAGGGACATCTTCTTCCCCAAAATCACTTAAGCTGAGATTTGGAAGCACCTAAAGTTTGCCAGAACACGATGCTAGAGAAGGGCAGAGGGAAATATGTAACTGAGCAAGTTGCTCATTTTATTCTAACAGGGGAAACAACATATTTAGTATTTAAAGCCATCAAATATGTTTTCGTTTTCTATTTTATTTTATTTTAATTTCAGACAAGGTCTTCCTGTATTACCCAGACTGAAGTGCAATGGCACAATTGTAGCTCACTGCAGCCTTGAACTCTGGGCTCAAGCTGTTCTCCCACCTCAGCTTCTCAAGTAACTGGGACAACAGGCATGAACCATCACACTTGGCTAATTAAAAATTAATTTTTTTTTGGTAGAGATGGGGATCTCACTGTGTTGCCCAGGCTGGTCTGAAACTCAGCCCTCAAGGGATCCTTCTGCCTTGGACTCCCAAAGCTCTGGGATTATAGTCATGATCCACCTATGCCAGCCCCATGTCATGTTTTACCAGGTTTCTGTCGTTTATATTTTGCATTTTGTTACTAATTTCCTATATTATTGATATTCTTATTTTATTTGTATGTCTTTTAAACATCTTGGGTGAAGAAATAATATAAAAATAAATGAGCTTTTGTAAGTTACAAATACTAACAAATATAAGTTGTATATTTGTTAGTGTAACACCTAGAGGTTTCTTTCACCATTTAAATTACAGAATAGATATTGTTTCAAAACACCTATTATGTTTTCCATATATATGCCTGTTTCAATGTTTCAAAGCTTCAGAATAGTCTAAAATATAATTAATGTTCTCCCTTGCCCTCTCTAATTCACTTTCTCATGGTAAATGTTGAAAACTAATAACTAGTAAATAATATGTGATTATTTTCCCTAAACAAACATATTAAACAAATATAAATATACAGAATGCTCTGGTTTCTAATTTTATTATACAGACATTTTATCATATCATGCATATACTTCTGTAATTCATTTTATTTTATTTCTATTTCTATTTTTAAGATGGAGTTGTGCTCTTGTTGCCCAGGTTGGAGTGCAGTGGTGTGATATTAACTCACTGCAACCTCCACCTCCTGGGTTCAAGCAATTCTCCTGCCTCAGCCTCCCGAGTAGCTGGGATTACTGGCATGCACCACAAAGCCCAGCTAATTTTTGCATTTTTAGTAGAAACAGGGTTTCCCCATGTTAGCCAGGCTGGTCTCAAACTCCTGACCTCAAATGATCTGTCTGCCTCGGTCTCCCAAAGTGCTAGGATTACAGGAATGAGCCACTGCACCTATCCTGTAACTCATTTTCTATAACAATGTATCATTAATTATTGAACAATGTTTTCAGCAAAATGCAATTCATCAAGAAATATTGAGGACCTCAAACATTCCAGGTTTTGTGATAAGCACTGGTGACAGACTGTGGGATAGGGCTGCAATGGCCCCGGCCCACGTGGGACTTACAATAGATGTCATGCTGGTTCTAGATGCAAGAGTGCTGCGAATTTTTATAGTGCTCAGAAAACTCAGAAAAACTAGTTTTAGGAGAGTGTAAATAAATGCTAAGTGTAAATAAGTCAGAGGGAAAAGAGGAACCATACTTTGCAGTGTCTTCATTTTACTAAAATATTTATTGAGCACCTACTACTTATCAGGAAGAAAATGTTTCTGCTTTTATTGAAGGGGCAGAAATAGAGTAATGTACACACACACAAACACTGTATGTGTAGAAACTACTTGGCTGAAATAAATGCATGAGAGAAAAATAAAGTAGGTAAGGATAGAGAGAGTGTCAGATTGGAGATGAGAGAGACTGTTATTTTACATAAGACGGGGAGTAAAGTCCTTGTGCATAATGAGATATTTAAACAGAAAGGCAAACAAAGTGAAATAATAAGTCATGAGGATGCTTGCAGAAAGCTGTTTCAAGGCAGAGAATTGGTCAGTACAAAAGACCTTAGGCCTGAGAGCTGGTCACTTTAGAGGAAGTGGGAGGATGTTGTGACTGGAACAAGAATAGAGGATAGGAGCTGAAGTCAGGAATCATAGTGAGATGAGAAACCGCTGGAGGCTTTGACCAGAGAGTCATCATGGCTGCTGTGTGGACCACCGACATTGCAAAGCAATTGAGGAAGCTGGAAGCGAACTTAGAAACCTAATGAAATACCACCGGCCATGCGTGATGGGGGCTGGACCAGACTGGTAACTGAAGACAGCATGATAAGATTATTGGTATTTATGCCAAAGATAGTTGCAGAACTTGTAAAGGATTTTATGTAAAGTAGTGATCTGATAGGATTTTCATTAAAACGCTGGTTGCAGGAAAGCAGGTTTAAGTTTGAATATAAGGAGGATACTCAGGAAGCTGTTACACAAATGTCAACATTTTCCATGTTTTTGTTCTTAAAAACTCTAATGCAAGATGAGAATTAATTCACATTTATGATAGACACTAAGTAGATGTGTATGGGAGAAGGAAGAGAGGGACTGAATTGAGAAAGGGTGGAATAGGAACCCTGCCAGACAGTTTGAAAAACTGATAAAGGGTAGTAATGATTTAGAATTTATAAGATTTTTATATCATAAAAACAATCTACTATACCATATTACAAAACTCACAAATAAACAGTAAGTATATTTTTAAAAATTAAACTATTTTAATACAAAGATTGTGTTTATGGGTAAAGTGCAGTGATTCAGCTTTGCAATTTATTTATAATGCAAGAATTTTGAGTGCACTGAGACTGTTTGCTAAAATACAAAGTTATCCTTTTTTAACTCATCATAATCATGATGCTATATTCTTTATATCATTATTTATAATGGCTATCATAGTTATTTTAAAGACTGGACTTTGCTAATTAGCTCTTTTTGCATACTCTGTTTCTCTCTGATTCCTGCTTCCTTTTTATTCCAGGCTTAGTGCAGACTTGCTTTTATTTGTATTGACCTTTGGCATTTCAATTTTCTGTTTGCTTTTTAAATCCTAGCTAATTAGAGGATTTCAAATTCCTCACAATAAAGAAGTTCTCGCACAGAGCATGTAATTAGAATATCTGATGACAAGAACTGGGATTTTAACACTCCAGGGTTGAAAGATCACACCTCTGAGCAGCATTTTCCCCCAGGATGTTTTGCGTTTGAGCAATTAACCTCCCATTCAGGACGTGACCCACTATTCATCTCTTAACATCTCTTAGCTGGGATTATTTTAAAGTCTGCTCTTTTATTGCCTTTTATCAGATGCGATGAACACTTAGGTCAAAGTAAAAGGCCTAGAGAGAAAGTCTCGTCATCTTGTAGAAATGATCACAGTGCCTTTTATTAGAAATGTATCATTGAAAGCTTCCAAATTGCCTTTTGCCCTACATAAAACTGTTAAGCTTACGTTTCATTATAATGTTCCAGTTACTTTCTCAGCAAACTGAATTGCAGTACCGGCTGCACATATGCACTTGTGCTACCCAGACAGAGGAGTGCACACACCTTTTAAAGGATTCACAGAAATTTCTGGAGTGAAAATGAAGATCAGAGTAGACCATGAGCTGAGACATAAAAGAATCTAGGAATTCTGTTGTCACCAAGTCATACCAGGGCCTCTTCGTTCCTTCTTCGTGTAGTCATTCTATATCTACCTAACAAGGATCCACTCTGTGGTAGGCTCTGTAATCTGAGTTGTGAACACAAATATAGTAGTATCTAAAAGAGTGAGATAGGCCACGTGTGGTGGCTCACACCTGCAATCTCAGCACTTTGGGAGGCCGAAGTGGGCAGATCACTTGAGGTCAGGAGTTTGAGACCAGCCTGGCCAAGATGGCAAAACTCTATCTCTACTAAAAATACAAAAATTAGATGGGCATGGTGGTGCAGGCTGGCCTACAGTCCCAGCTATTCGGGAGGCTGAGGCAGGAGAATCACTTGAACCGGGAGGTGGAGGTTGCAGTGAGACGAGATCGCACCACTGCACTCCAGCCTGGGCAACAAAGCAAGTGAGACAATAAATAATAAATAAATAAAAGAGTGAGATAAAAGCTGAAGGCTCTTGAGGCCCAGCCCAGAACTCCTATGTCACTTTTGCTAACTTCTATTGGTCACAGCAAGTCCCAAGGCTGGCCCTAAGTCCAGAGGTAGGAAAATAGACGCCACCTCCCAGTGGGAGAAGTTGTGAAAAATTCTCAGCCATGTCAACCTACCACATCTCCTTAGGGCAAAAGCCACATGATTTGGATTTTCTATCCCAATTTCTGATCCAGTTTTTCTTAAACCCATGCTGAACAAGGGGGCATGGTTCTATGGTTCTATAGGGTATACCTCTTTTACAAACATTTGGGATTCTGTGTTTTAAGAAAAAAAGGAAAAATAACACTTCTACAATAAAAATAGAACTAGATTTATTAACAGTTAAAAATGAGTCTCAATGGGAGAAATGAGTTTTCTCCAAAGCCACGCATATAGCTCAAAGCCATGACTTTTTTCTTGAATTTTACCAGCTCTCTGAGAGTTCACTCTTCATGGCTGCTAACACCACGTACTTAAAAACTATGACCCGGGGCCGGGCGCGGTGGCGTACGCCTGTAATCCCAGCACTTTGGGAGGCCGAGGTGGGTGGATCACGAGGTCAAGAGATCGAGACCATCTTGATCAACACGGTGAAACCCCGTCTCTACTAAAAAAAAAAATACAAAAAATTAGCTGGGCACTGTGGCGCGTGCCTGTAATCCCAGCTACTCAGGAGGCTGAGGCAGGAGAATTGCCTGAACCCAGGAGGCGGAGGTTGCGGTGAGCCGAGATCGCGCCATTGCACTCCAGCCTGGGTAACAAGAGCGAAACTCCGTCTCAAAGAAAAAAGAAAAAAAAAAAAAAACTATGACCCAGGAGCCTTTTCTTGATGCTACATATTATCTTAGGTGAAACGAATCTGAAATATTAAGCAAAATTCATAAGAATTTACTACGGAAATAAAGGTCAAGAGTAACATAAAACTAAACGTGGCTTGCACTCAAAGGTTTCAGACCAAATTCCTGTATCTTATTCATCCTTTAAGGTTCTATCTTGACTCTGTAATGCCAGAACCATGTTGAAGCTATCATCTCCTCAGAGATGCTTCTCACTGCAGAGTGGCAGGAACTCCTCCCATCCCCTTCAGAATTCTGCTTCCCTAAGTGAGGATCTCACTCTTTTTCAAATCCTGACTCCAGGATTATAGTCAGGGAGACTCTATGCCCTACTCACAGGGATATGAGATTAACCCGTGGTCATTGCCAGAACATAAATGAAGAGAACTAATCACATCATCCATAAATGTTACACCAAGAGTCCAATAGCAAAAGTAAATGTGCTCCATCACACAGAATGTAAAATTTAGAAAGGCAAATGAAGGTGACCCAAAACTATTCCTTTGTTTTGAATTACACAGAGAGTTTTCCTGATGTATCAGGGCAAGAAGGAAGTATAAGGTAGGCAGGAAGAAAGACCCAACATAGTTTGAAATCTATAGAAATAAAATAGTGCTGCTTCTTAAGTAAATTAACATGTTCAGTGAAGCTAGTTACTTCTTGACATCTACGTAATAACATTTTCTGGATGCTATACAATGTTATTTTATTTAGCAATAGTAATTTTTATATTTTCACAGCACTAATATTACTCCTACTTGTACTGAATCAATGGGATAGAAGATTCAAAGAATTAGACAAATGATCATTGAGTCTCAACATATTCATAAGTCCATTTCATTAAAAAAGATAAAGATGCTAAATAAGCTTGTCTATACCACTACAGTAAATAAATATGAAGTATTTTCCACAATTTTTTCCCCTTAATTTGTCAGTCCTCGCCAGAGGGTGATACGTATTCAGAGTTGTAAAATCGTTCATTGCACTCTCAAAGCCAGGAAGGACCTACATAACTTAAAAGATGACGATGAATAGAAGACAGCATATAGAAAAAGATTTGCCTTTTTTGTTTCCTACAAGGCCAAATTGGAGCCAAAGTTATAGGAATGCAGTAGAAAGAATGATCTTCAAATAGATTACTTAAATTTAAAGGAAGTCTGTATTTCTTTTTTTTTTGAGACGGAGTTTCGCTCTTGTTACCCAGGCTGGAGTGCAATGGCGCGATATCGGCTCACCGCAACCTCCGCCTCCTGGGTTCAGGCAATTCTCCTGCCTCAGCCTCCTGAGTAGCTGGGATTACAGGCACGCGCCACCATGCCCAGCTAATTTTTTTGTATTAGTAGAGACGGGGTTTCACCATGTTGACCAGGATGGTCTCGATCTCTTGACCTTGTGATCCACCCGCCTCGGCCTCCCAAAGTGCTGGGATTACAGGCTTGAGCCACCGCGCCCGGCGGAAGTCTGTATTTCAAACAGAAAATACCCAAAGGGAAAAAAATAGATTTATGTTTGAATTCTTTTAAATAAGCAAATAACAAAATAGAAATCAGGAATTTACTTTTACATGTTAAATGGAAATAATAAGTAGAAGTTTCATACAGAAAGCAACAAGGCATATCTGTGGTGATAGTGGTAAATGGCATATACTGAGAGTGTGGTTGATTCTCTATTAAAAAGTAACTAAACTGATGACCCTATTGTATTTTCAAATTCTGCAGACTGAAGACGCTCATCAATCAACATTAGAACTTGAACTTAATAACATGGTTCATCACAGCCAACAATACCTGTTTTGCATGACATAGGTGGGTCGATGCTGTTAGACCCAATACCCAGATAAACACAGAGGACATTGGTCTGTGGTCTAACACAGTCTAAAAGTGTCAAACTCTTTCACACTAGATATTAGATATCATAAATCATTAGGAGTAGCCAGCTTCCAGTGGCTGGTTCTTACATATACTGAATATAAAAGATGATGAAGTTATCTTTTTATTAAAATTAGATAGGCTGGGTGCAGTGGCTCACACCTGTAATCCCAGCACTTTGGGAGGCTAAGGTGGGTGGATCATGCAGTCAGGAGTTTGAGACCAGCCTGGCCAATGTGGTGAAACCCCATCTCTACTAAAGATACAAAAATTAGCTGGGCATGGTGGTGCAGGCTGGCCTATAGTCCCAGCTACTAGGGAGGCTGAGGCAGGAGAATTGCTTGAACCAGGAGGTGGAGGTTGCAGTGAGCTGAAATCGTGCCATTGCACTCCAGCCTGGACAACAGAGTGAGACTCCTTCTCAAAAAACAAAAAAAATTGATAGAGTGCAATGCACCTGCAGAAAGAGCTAACACAACAAGCAACCCACAACTCACAAATGCACAGATGCAAGTATTTAACACTTCTGAGAATTATAAGATAACATGGCCATTTCAATTCCCAGAGACCCATTGTTAATGCACCAGTTACTGCCAGCCTAATACAGTGTCTGCACCCATGCTGAAGTCACTCGTCAGTATTGCTCATGAATTAAGCAGCAAAACAAAGCCCTTTTTTTCTCACATACCTGTTTTATTCTCATTGTCAATGCTGCCAGACTCCAGTCCAAGTCTCTGATGCCCTAAGAGGATATTCTGTTTTTAGTAACTCCTCTAGGTGACACCAAACATAGGTTGAGTCTTCCCACAGTACTATAATCCAGAGGTTTTATCACCTCTTTTGTCATTAAAATTTATCTTTCACCTCCGGTCTCTGCTAGTTCATCTGATTAACTGATGTAGCCAAAATGTTCATGGTTTATTTAGGTTTAATTTGTTATCACTGCCAGTTATCATGTTCATGCTCACTTGGGATTTATTGGATGAACCCAGTGAGTGAACAGTGTGAGTCTTCCACAAACTGCAGGAAGAGAACCAGAGGAAAGCATTTCTGGAAGCAGCTAGAACTCCTGCTTCTGCTAATGTTATACCAAGTTTGTGGCTGCCTCATCAGTGCAGGTTTACCAGGAATCCAGATCTGGAATCATTTGCTGTAAGAGCTGCACGTGATTCAGATGCAAGCCTCAACAGACAGCATTTTATTGCTTGGCTTATGTTTTCAACTTGAAATTCAGGAGAGAATGATACATAAGCCCATAGGATTTTCGATGTCTTGGTGGGCACCATCAGTGAATTGTAGACTTTTTTAATGCTAGGAAAGAACTAGGTGAAGGTAATTGAAACGGAAATTGTAAGTAAAAATAGTAATATAAAGAAAGGATTTATTTAAAATTTTATAGCAATTCAATGTAGTTATGAATTTTCCAGTGACTTTAGAAGCTTTCTATTACCTGCTGCTCCGGGATGGTGGACCAAGCATAGCTGATGGCTCTATTATCACCCTCTTGGGAATTTGCCAGATGTTAAGAGAAAATGCAACAGAACAGCACCTGCTTGGATTATTGCCACTGAATTAATAGGAACCAGGGAGTGATGGACTAACAAGAAATGACTTCAACATTGTCAGGACTGTAAAGTTCAGATTTTCATTACCTGCTACTTTTTTGTATTCCCTTTGTAATCTTTTCAGTTATTGTAAAACAATTGTTTAATATCCTAAATTAAGAAAGTACTTTTCTCTGGTCTGACAATCTCATTAAATATCATATGGACAAGATCTCTACTAGGCATTCATATTTTTGCTACCAAAGTAACAGTCTATATCAAGGATTAGTGAACTTTGCTGTAAAGAGTCAGATAATAAATAATATAGTTCTTATGGGCCTTATAGTCTCAGTTACAACTACTTTATTCTGTCACTGCAATGTTAAAGTAGCACAGACAACATGTAATGAATGAGGGTGGCTGTGTTCCAATAAAATTGTATTTGCAAAAATAGGGGCCAGCATGGTGGCTCAGGCCTATAATCCTAGCACTTTGGGAGGCCAAGGTGGGCAGATAACTTGAGGTCGGGAGTTTGAGACCAACCTGGCCAATATGGTGAAACCCCACCTCTACTAAAAAAAAAATACAAAAATTAACCATACCTGGTAGTGTATGCCTGTTATGCTAGTTACTCGGGAGGCTGAGGCAGGAGAATCGCTCGTACTTGGGAGGCAGAGGTTGCAGTGACCAACATTGTGCCACTGTACTCCAGCCTGGGCGACAGTGAGACTCTGTCTCAGCAAGGAAAAAAAACAAAGGTAGCAGGCTGGATTTGGTTGGGAAAGTGCAGTTTATTGACCCCTTTTTTATGCAATGTTTTTATATAAACATTATTTGTTTTACTAACTATCTGCTACGTTGTCTTGCATATGGGTGGTATGTAATATTTTCTGTAGACTGGATAACTAAATAAGTGACTTTTAAAACATAAATTAAGGTTGATTATAAATGCTAATAAATTTATGCAAAGTATTAGAAAATAAACAGCTGGATAACCACCTTTTCTTTTCTTTCTTTTTTTTTTTTTTGGCATTTGTTTAGCCTAATTGTTTTAGTTCTTTTTTTTATATAATTTTACTTTAAATTCTGGGATACATGTGCAGAATGTACAGGGTTGTTACATAGGTATACATGTGCCATGAAACCACCATTTCTTTTTCTTTATAAAGGGATAAAATATCAAAATGTTCTTCCTGAGACCATGTCTTAAAAATAATTTTATATAAGCATGTAGAACTGTATAAGCTTTTATTACAAACTACTCAAAAGACAATTTATACCACTAGATTCTTAGGAATTAATGCCTTACTTAAATATTTCATTGTACTCTTTTTAATAGAAAATTAAATGTCAAAGAGTACACAAAAGGAGATGTAAAAACATAAGAATATTGGTTAAAATTCTTCTGGATTAAAAATAAAATACTTGATACACTAACAATTAATTGCAAATAATGAAATTTGGATGAGCAATTGATGTATAATTCTTTCAAATGAAATTATAATTTAGTTCACTTTTTTCTTTTAGACTAAGAATAATATTTTTAAATTCATGTTGGGTGATAACATCACATAATTGCATGGCCACACAAATATACCTATGTCATGGTAAATAAGTGACCAGTTTTATGGCATTACAATTCTAACGACAGAAAGACTATCTAGCTCTTGGGTAATACACAACATATTTAAGAACATTAAGTTTCAAATGTCTTTGAAGTTCAAGGGAGATATGATATCCCTCATCAAATTGCTGGGATCAAGAACCAATTTATGCAATTCAATCTTTCAATAATGCACATGAACCCCTAACAATAATCTAAATTGAAATGTTTTTTTGACTTAATTTCTTGCTTCTACCATGTTGCCTAAATGTCCTGTCCATTTGCATTTACACATGTGGTCTCCAATAACTAATACAAATCTTACACCTCTCTAACCTACTCTTCAAAGTCTACTTCAAACATCCTATCATGAAGTCTTAGTAACCTTGACTTCTTCCATGCTACCAGAATTTATCTCTCTCTACACAGAGCTATAAAGCACTTTCTTTGATTCCTGACAGAATGCCAATCATATATTTTGATTCTGTTACATGTATAGTTGTGTCAAAACTATGAAGGGTCTGAAAAATTCACCTATTTACAAGCCTGCAAGTTAGTTACCGGTTTTGTAGATGCTGGCAAAAGACATAAGACTCCTGCATCAGAGACAATGAACTTTATTACTCACAGTGGTAGGAGTAACCAGATTATCAGCATTTGGGTTACTATTCCAAGGCTCAATTTCTTCAGGAAATGTAAAGAGGGGATGCCTGCACACAAAGTAAACTGAATCACAGAAGAAGTGCCCTAAATTTAGAATCCTGAATATTTTTTTCTTTTTCTCTTTTTTTTTTTTTTTGACATGACATCTTGCTTTGTCACTCAGGCTGGACTGCAGTGGTACAATCTCAGCTCACTGCAACCTCCACCTCCCAGGTTCAAGCAATTCTCGTGCATCAACCTTCCCACTAACTGGGACCACAGGCATATGACACCACGCCCAGCTAATTTTTATATTTTTAGTAGAGATGGGGTTTCACCATGTTGGCCAGGCTGGTCTCAAACTCCTGACCTCAAGTGATCCACCCACCTCAGTCTCCCAAAGTGCTGGGATTACAGGGGTGAGCCACTGCACTCGGCCAGAAACCTGAATATTTTCTAATGGGCAGCGAGCACACCCAAATTTTGCCTCAGAGAAAGATAATATTTTTATCATACTGGACAGCAAAAGAAACTTCCCTCTACTCCAGAAGACACTAGACATATTATCTATGGATGTACACTGTAGAAGTATAGTTGAATAGTCTGGAACAAAGTCAGTTAATGTGTCTACTCATTAGACCTACTAAAATGTGAGGAAACAATAAATAATTGCCCCCCAAAAAGCAAAGTTATTTTCTTTTCACTCTACCTAAGACTATGGGGAGTCTTAGTGTGTATTCCCTTCAGGAAAGATCCTGAGATTAGGATTCACATGGAAGGAGCTAGGGGAAAGTGATGTCAAAAATTATCAGTAGCGAAGTAAGAAAGTTAGGAAAGGAATAAAAAAATCTATCAGGCTGAGTTATCAAGCCATATGCCACTGTTAGAGACAAATCATTCTGGAAAATCAGGGAGATCATGTACAATAAAAAATGGCCTCTGAATTATCCCCATCAGGGAGAAGTTATTGAAGTATTTATATACCACTTTCCTCCAGCATGTATTAAGAATTGCTCCTGGGATATTATAATATGTCAGGTGCTTCTGACTGTTGTGTTGAGAGACATAATAAGCTCAGAGTGCAAAAAAAGCAAAGAGAAATCCTCAGGCTGAAGGAAAGAGGGCCATCGTACATCATGCACAAAAACCGTGGGACCCATAGTGATAGGCACCAGGCATGGTCAGTATCTCCTACAAGAACAAAATTATGTTGTTGTTTTATTTTAACAATCAACACAACTTCGTATATTGATAGCACTCAACAGTTTTTCTTACCATTGAGTGGAACAGAAATAATTTGAAATAGACCTACAGAAACAGGATATCAATAGGTATGTTTATTGAAGCAATATTTACAATAGCAAAGACTTGGAACAAATCTGAATGTCCAACAATGATAGACTGGATAAAGAAAATGTGACACATATACACCATGGAATACTATGCAGCCATAAAAAAGAATGAGTTCTTGCCCTCTGCAGGGACATGGATGAAGCTGGAAGCCATCATTCTCAGCAAACTAACACAGGAACAGAAGACCAAACACCACATGTTCTCACTCATAAGTGGGAGTTGAACAATGAGAACACATGGATACAGGGAGGGTAAGGAGGGGAACATCACACACTGGGACCTGTTGGGGGGTTGGGAGGTAAGGGAAGGGAGGGCATTAGGACAAATGCCTAATGCATGTTGGGCTTAAAACATAGATGATGGGTTAACAGGTACAGTAAACAACCATGGCACATGTATACCTATGTAACAAACCTGTACATTCTGTACATGTATCCCAGACTTTAAAGTAAAATAAAAATAACAGATTTGATCTCTAAAAACATTTACTTAAGTAAATGTCACATCTAATATCATATAGAATAAAATGTAACTAAAATATTTAATTCTGCTTATTCATTTCTGGGCCACATGAAAAAAAGATGACCCTATTACTCAAGAGATCATAAGGCTAGATTGTCAGGCACTAGTGAAAACTGACACTTTTAAAACACATGCATCTTTATTATATACAGGAAGTCACGAACTCAATGAGGCATGCTAAAGACAATGCCTAATTCATTTGTAAATATCATATTTAATACCAAAGTCCTTTGGCTCCTGTGATCTAAACATTCTGTAAATTACACAATCTAAAATAACATGTTTTAAAGAAATAATAGTTTTGAAGGAAGTTGAATATTCCAAATATAAGAATTATATTCTAAATGTGTGTCATTTCATAGCTTGGGTTCTGAGTCTTCCATGGAGATCAAAACTACCCCGAATATTGACAATACAAAACTGATTAAGAATGTCCTTATTTTTCCTAGAATATAAGAGTCTGTTCCTGGGCAGGTTTTATCAAACAGACTGGGAATTTCATGAATCAAAGAGTCAGTTTAGACACCGATCAAATTATTGGCTGCACTAAAGGCTCTACTTGTGCCTTCCTTCAGATGCTGTAGAAATGTTCTCAAATCCTGACTGCTGCCAGTTAGCTTTACTTCAGCCTGGCTTCGTCAAAAACAACAGAGGATGAGGCCTCCCGCAGCAGGGTGCATCTTCACCCAAGTTTACTTTTTTCTATTCTAACCATGCAGAAGCTACTCGATTTTGCTTCTTGGCCACATAGTCTCACCTGAGAGAACAGAGAAACTCAGAAGCAGCCCAATTAGGCTTGGTTATTCAGGATCCGACAATTAGAAGAGATACCAGGGGTCACCTAATGTTACTTCCCAAGCAAGTGTCCTCTCCACAGTGCTCCTGGCTAAGCATCACGCAGCCTTTGCTCTATTATTTAGGACCACAGAAGGCAAGTAATGCTCTAGTGGTGGTAAACTTTCCTATTGAGAGCCAAAATACATCTTCTTTAACATTTTTCATTAGTCTTTACGTTTACTGTGAAGCAACAAAAACAAAAAAGCACAATTAAGAACCAGTTTCATACGGAAGACCAAGCCTTTCCCTTATTTTCACTATTTAGTTACTTAAGATGATGTCATGATGAAATAGGAGGCTGGACTGGACTCTGCGGGCAGAATTTGAACACCGGACCAGATCGAGGACTTGCTGAAACAGAAACAGGAAGGAGGTGAAAGCACCTCTCTGCAAGACATGCCCACCACTGCCATGTCAGTTTACCATTGCCATGGCAACACCCAGAAATTGCCGCCATTTTTCTATGGCAACAACCCGATGAGCCAGAAATTACCACCCTATTTCTAGCAATTTCTGCATAATCTTTCCTTTGATTTGCAAATCATTAAGGTGGGTATGAGTGCAGAACTGCCTGTGGCTGCCACTATGAGCACACTGCTTACGGGGCTACCCTGCTCTACAAGGAGATGCCCCTCCACTTCTGTGCACGGCTGCTGCAATGAAAGGGGCTGTCTAACACCACCCGCCGCTCTTGAATTTTTTCTGGGACGATGCCAAAAACCTCTCAGGCTAAACCCCAGTTCTGGAGCTTGCCTGCCCTGCATCAATACGGTGTTTATCCCAGAATTCCTTCGGACTCATCACCAACCTTCTCAGAATCCACAAAAAGTCCACTGCACTTTTAAATATTTATTTATTTATTTATTTATTTATTATTTTTTATTTTTTTTTTTTGAGACGTAGTTTCACTCTTGTTACCCAGGCTGGAGTGCAATGGCGCGATCTCGGCTCACCGCAACCTCTGCCTCCTGGGTTCAGGCAATTCTCCTGCCTCAGCCTCCTGAGTAGCTGGGATTACAGGCACGCGCCACCATGCCCAGCTAATTTTTTGTATTAGTAGAGACGGGGTTTCACCATGTTGACCAGAATGGTCTCGATCTCTTGACTTCGTGATCCACCCGCCTCGGCCTCCCAAAGTGCTGGGATTAAAGGCGTGAGCCACTGTGCCCGGACTTAAATATTTATTTTTAAATACTCAAGAGTTTTACTGGTATTCTCTAGGTGAGATATGATGAATTATCTCACCAAATGTTTTTTAACATACAAAATTTAATCATACATAATTCGTTTATAGTTACAAATTCACATTTATTCAACAGAAAAAAGCCATATTCAATTATTTAAAATATTTTAGATACTAGAATTAAGGGTATGTTCATAAATATGTCAACAAAACAGTTAAATATTACTGTTATTCCCTTTTGCACATAAACAATATAATTACATAAATGATTGATAATCTAAAGGAGAAATAATCAGTAGATTTGGCCATTGTTTAGTACTACTAATAGGAAATGTAATATCCTTATACATGCTTTCTATGAATAAAAAGTTCCTTCTATTTTATTTATTTTTTTAATTATTTATTTATTTTTTAATTTTACTTTAGGTTCTGGGGTACATGTGCAGGTCATGCAGGGTTGTTGCATAGGTGCATACTATATCCAGCATTTCTCCCCATGTTATCCCTCCTCACCCTCCCCACTCCCCTCTGTCCCTCCCCTAGCCCCCCACAACTGCCCCCAGTGTGTGATGCTCCTCTTCCTGAGTCCACATGTTCTCATTGTTCAACATTCACCTATGAGTAAGACTATGCAGTGTTTGGTTTTCTGTTCTTGTGTCAGTTTGCTGAGAATGATGGTTTCTAGATTCACCCAAGTCCCTATAAAGGACACAAACTCATCATTTTTCATGGCTGCATAGTATTCCATGGTGTATATGTGCCACATTTTCTTTGTCCAGTCTATCATTGATGGGCATTTGGGTTGGTTCCAGGTCTTTGCTTTTGTACACAGTGCTGCAATGAATATATATGTGCACATGTCTTTATAGTAGAACAATTTATAGTTCTTTGGGTATATACCCAGTAATGGGATTGCTGGGTCAAATGGAATTTCTATTTCTAGATCCTTGAGAAATCACCACACTGTCTTCCACAATGTTTGAACCAATTTACACTCCCACCAACTGTGTAAGAGTTTTCCTATTTCTCCAAATCCTCTCCAGCATCTGTTGTCTCCAGATTTTTTAATGATCGCCATTCTAACTGGTGTGAGATGGTATCTCAATGTGGTTTTGATTTGCATTTTCTAATGATCAGTGATGATGAGCATTTTTTCATATATTTGTTGGCCTCATATCACAAGAGAGCCCACATAGCCAAGACAATCTTAAGCAAAAAGAACAAAGCTGGAGGCATCACACCACCAGACTTCAAACTATACTACAAGGCTACAGTAATCAAAACAGCATGGTACTGGTACCAAAGCAGAGACATAGACCAATGGAACAGAACACAGGCCTCAGAAGCAACACCACACAACCACAACCATCTCATCTTTGACAAACCTGACAAAAACAAGCAATGGAGAATGGACTCCATGTTTAATAAATGGTATTGGGAAAACTGGCTAGCCATGTGCAGAAAGCAGAAACTGGACCCCTTCCTGTCACCTTACACTAAAATTAACTCCAGATGGATTAAAGATTTAAACATAAACTCTAACACCATAAAAACACTAGAAGAAAACATAGGCAAAACCATCCAGGACATAGGCATAGGCAAGGACTTCAAGACTAAAACACCAAAAGCAATGGCAACAAAAGCCAAGATAGACAAATGGGATCTAATTAAACTCCAGAGCTTCTGTACAGCAAAAGAAACCATCATTAGAGCAAACCAGCAACTAACAGAATGGGAAAAAATTTTTGCAGTCTACCCATCTGACAAAGGGCTAATATCCAGAATCTACAAATAACTAAAACAGATATACAAGAAAAAAACAAACAACCCCATTCAAAAGTGGATGAAGGATATGAACAGACACTTTTCAAAAGAAATTCCTTCTTATTTTAAAATATATAATCAAATAAATTTTAAAGATGAAACAGGCTGGACACAATGGCTCATGCCTGCAATCCTAACATTTTGCAGGGCTAACGCAGGCAGATTGCTTGAGCTCAAGAGTTCAAAACTAGCCTGGGCAACAAAGTGAGATCCCTGTCTCTACAAAAAATACAAACATTAACCAGGTGTGGTGGCACATGCCTGCAGTTCCCGCTACTCAGGAGGCTGAGGTGGAAGGATGGCTCCAGCATGGGAAGTGGAGGTTGCAATGAGCTGCAACTGTGCCACTTCACTCCAGCCTGGGTGACAGAACCAGGCCTTGTTAAAAACTAAGAGAAAAAAGGTGAAAAGATGAAATAGCCAAAAGAGTAGACGATACAATTATAAAAAGTATTTGATTTCAGAGAAGAATAAAAAAAAGCATATGGTGAAAAGTATATTTGTGGTCTTTCTTTTATAGATACAGGAAATGTGAGATGTTCAAACACAATGTACTATCTGTGGAATCTAGGTAATGGATAAAGCAGACATTGAATTCAAACGTAATGCTTAGTATATTCAAGGAATTAGGAGACAAAAGATAGAAGAAAACGTTTCCTAGATCATCACAGTATCTCTACTCTATTTCATGCACAATTAAAAGTACCTAAGTACTTACCAATAGAATGTGGTTGGACATAAGGCATACAACTTCTACATCAACCTGCTTCTTAAGAAATTTCTGGCCTTGCTTTCAAATTTCTTTAGGTGGGAATCCATATAAAGCAGCAAAGCAGCTTCAACAGCACACTCTTGGGACAGCAGAACAACAAGATGAGAAGAACCTGCCTTCGTGAATAATTTCATCAGACAAAAACACCTGTGTCTGTCTGGGTCGGGCACCTCTAGGCTGTCACCTTATTCAAACCATTATGGGTTTTCGTTATGTTGTAGCAGCATAGACTTTACCTTCCCGAAATCACCAAGTGTTGGGATCTCTGAAATCCCATCATTTCTTTTTCCTTTGGTTATTGCTCGAGTTGCTATTATTGTTGTTGTTAGAAGTGAAGCTTTTAAAATCCAATTTCATTGTCTTAGGTTTAACATATTTTCTGGGTACTACTGCCTGTGTATTCCTGGAAATGCAGGCATGCAAGAGCATTTTTAAAAGACTGCTTTTTACTTTTAATATTTCACAAAAGCACACCCCACACTTGATGATATATGTTCTTTGAGTGGAAATTTATGACAAATTTTTCAAGGCATTCACTGTCAATTCAGCTACAGTGCTATTTTGGACTGTTTTATGATGTCCATTTTTCTCTGTGTGACACTCCAGTCTGTCCTGACACACACACATTCAGTGGGGAAGTCTAAACACTAAAGAAATACAGGATTATCAATCAAACAACAAACATTTACTGAGTGCCTACCAGGGGCAAGTTACTCTGCTAGGTGAGAATGATTCAGAAAGAGGTAAAAGATGGTCCCTAATATCAAGGAGTTTACTGTCTTGTTAGAGAGCCAGAACACACACACACACCCAGTATAAATGAATATCACCATGAACTAGATGATAAATGCCACTATGTTCAGATGAAGGGTTGGATGTAAATATTTTAAGGTAAAATTAATGCAAAGCATTAAAGCTGCCTATATGTGCTCCTAGCGCTATTGGATACATTTCGGTATCCTCTTCATTCTGCCTGTAACCTTATTCTAGACGCCTATACCCAATTTCTTAAATGTACCCTCAGTTACTCTGGTCCTCACCTTGTGGACTGCCACCTAGAGGTGTTGAAAACAGCAAAGACTTTTACTTGTAATTTAAAACATTCTTCCCTTTTCATTGTTTGATTTTTCTGCCCCCCATTGATATGAACTCAAATAAAATTATGATCTATAAAAAATTTTGTGTGCCACCAAAGCTCAGGTAAAATGTTTCAAAAAACCCAGAAGTGTGAGAGAGCAAAAGTGGAATGATAGACTAGGTTGTCTGTTGGCAACTCAGGATTGCTACCAGATGCTTCTAAAGGGCTGATAGTTCTCATCCCAAGGAACTGTTTTCCTAAGAAATTGCAAATACATTTACAGAATTCACTTGCCTAGATAGGGCTTACTTAGAGTTTGCCAATAAGGAACTCTTGCATGAGATTTGGAATGCAAAAAAGATGGGGAAGCCAGTATTCTCTCCAGGGGGTTGCAGGCAGATGTGTGGACAGAAATGAAATGTCACAGTGAGCTCCTGTGAAGCACAGGCTTTTACTGTTACAGACTGAGAGAGCTGGTGGTAGAGTCCCAGAGATTCTTTAGAACTGCCATCATTTCTTAGAAACCACTTGAGAACAACCTGCTTCTGAGCTTCTGACTGAGGTCTTTCCTGAACTTCAGTGGCAGCTTCCTAAAACTTTGCTTTCCCAGTTCTTGCTAGGTTTGTGTAAACTGCTTGCATTAGTCTGTTTTCACACTGCTACAGATAACTACCCGAAACTGGGTTATTTGCAAAGAAAAGAGGTTTAATTGACTTACAGTGCTGCCTGGCTTGGGAGGCCTCAGGAAACCTACAATCACGGCAGAAGGCAAAAGGGGAAGCAAGGCACTATCTTACGTGGCAGCAGTAGAGCGACCAAACAAAGGACAAGTGCCACACACTTTCAAACGATCAGATCCCATGTGAACTCACTCACTATCATGAGAACAGCAAGGGGGATGTCGGCCCCATGATTCAATCACCCCCCAGCAGGCTCCGCCCCCAACACGTGGGGATCACAATTCGAGAAGAGATTTGGGTGGGAACACAGAGCCAAACAACAATCCCCTTTCCTTCATTAAGCTGTTTGCTGCTGGATTACATTCTTCAGCTTGTTTATCTGGCTGAATTCTGATGGTCACATGTGGGAATCCTTAGACAAGTGGCAAGATGATAGAAGGGACTTGCTTGCTCTAGCGAGCACCCTTTCTCTACAGATAAACACTGAGCAATACATGGGAGAAGGAGGGGAGAAATTTGAGAATTCACTTAAAGAGAGTAAGACAGAAAGGTTCCTGGTTCCAGAACCTGAACCAGGAGTCAAATAGGATACTGGATAGAAACACTGGTTTATTAGAGGTAGAATAAAATGCTTAAGAGGAAGATAAATCACGGAGAAGCTTGCTCGGAACCCCATGATGGACACAAGAAGACTTAGGAAGAAGGTTCCCTGCCTCACCCACAAAAGGAGGGGTGAGGGGCAAAGGAAAATAGAGAAGTTAGTTTAGCTAAGGAAATCAGATTACATTGCCGAAACCAGAGTGAAGATATTTTCCATTAGAAATAGCACCAACTACCTTGACAGGATTTGAAAAATCATTTATATATGGGGCATTAAAATATTTTTCCCCATTCTCCCCAGCCTGAAGAGCCTCAGCTCCTGTGTAGCCCATACAGCCATGGATGTCAACATCTCAAGCTTCCATTTTAGGTGTCCTTCTTCCTTTCTTATTCACTTTCACACAGTTTTTTAAATATCAAAGCCCGAGCTGCACTGCCATCTACTTCATGTAAGCTCACTGTATAGTGAGCAGGATTTTTAAAAACTTCAATAAAAGTGAGAGGAGCAAAACTTAAATCATCTGTTGAAATGCAGTATGATACAGTAACTCCCAAATATGTCTAAAGGCTCACCTTTCCTTTCAAAGTCCGATCTGCTAAAATGCACACAGTGCATACATTTTTATGAACTTCATAAAATTTGTTGTGAATAGTGTTAAAATTATCTTTAAGTAAAAAGGCAATCTATGGAATGAAGAAAATATTTGCAATTATATATCTGACAAGGTGTTAATATACTGAAGATATAAAGAATTCCTACAACTCAGCCACACACACACACACACACAACAAATAACCCAATTAGAAAGCAGGCAACAGACTTGGATAGCCATTTCTCAAGAATATACAAATGGCCAACAAGGATATGAAAAGATGCTCAACATCACTAATCATCATAGAAATGCAAATCAAAACTATAATATCACCTTATATCCATCAGGATAGCTACTATTTAGAGAGTAGGTGAAGATGGGAAGAAATTGGAACTTTTATACACTCTTGTTGGGATTATAAAATGGCAAAATTGATATGGAAAACCATATGGAGAGTCCTCAAAAAGTTAAAAATAAAATTACCAAATGATTCAGCAATCTCATTTTAGGGGTTATGTCCAAAATAATTAAAATCCGGGTTTCAAATAGAGATTTTTTTGCACACCGATGTTCATACTACCACTATTCATAACAGCCAGATGGTGTCAACAACACAAATGTCTACCAAAATATAAATGGATAAACAAAATGTGGGGTGTGTGTGTGTGTGTATGTGTGTATGTATAGGCATATATATATATATGTATAGGCATATATATATATGCCTATACATATATATATGTGAAGGAATATTAGTCAGATTTAAGTAAGAGAGAAATCCTGTCACATGCTACAATGAGGATGAATTCTGACAACATATGACAAGTGAAATAAACTAGCCACAAATAAACAAATACTGCATGATTCCACTCATTTGAGATATCTAAAACAGGAAAATTCATAGAAATAGAAAGTGGAATGGTGATTACCAGGATCTGGGAGGAGGATATCAGAGGAGTTGTTTAATGCATACTGAGTTTGAGTTTTGCAAGATGAAAACTTTCTGAACACACATTTCACAACAATGTGAATATGCTTAACACTACTGAATTGTACATTTAGACTGGTCAAGATGGTAAACTTTATGTTATTTTTTACCATAATTGATAAAAATTGCTTAAAATATTCATTAAGAACATCTCAGGAAAGATTTTTCATAGAATAAGGTGCATGATTCCTTCCAGACCTGGAAAATGTGGCTCTTCTGTTAGTCAAATTTGCAAATGTCTCTTTTTTTCTCCAGAGACCATTATCAGTTCAAATGTTTAACACATATTTGCTGAGATGCTACGTTTTTCTTGGTACTCAGTATATTAAAATGAAGATAACATAGTCCTTACTGTTGGCACTCACAATCAACTAAGTGAACAGATAATTATAACATTATAATCACAAGAAAAAGGAATACAAGGTGAGAAGTTCAATGATAAAAGTGTATAGGCAACATGAATAGAAGATTATCAATTATCAGGACATACAATGAAAGCTTTGGAGAGAACTTAAAGTCAGTCAAGTTTACCAGGCAGATGGGAGGGAAGAGGGTTAAGGGATTCTAACAAAGAGAACAGCATCAATAGATGAATAAAACATACAGTGTCAAGGAACTTCAAATCTTTCAGTGTTGCTGGATGTTGCAGTGCAAAAAAAAAAAAAGATAAAAATTTCCAGCAAAAAGTAGGGACTAGGTAACGGGGAGCCTTGCTATTTATACTAAGGAACTTGGATTTCATATTGTGAGTAATGTGAATCCTTAGAGGGTTTTCAGTAGGGCAGAGAGCTATATGCTCAATGTGGGGCATAGAGTAAAATACCAAACTTTCATTTTAGAAAACTCATGCTGGCAACAGTGTAGATTCTAGTTTTGGGAAGGAAAAGCTATGTAAGGAAAAGGCATCAATTAGAAAACTCTTACAAAAAGTTTTAAAGAAACAGGACAATAACATAAATAGAAACGACACCAAGTTAAAAAGCAGAATGATGAAGTTAAAATGTAGAGTTTTTTGTAAGTTGTCTATTTGCTTGTTTTTTAGTTTTTGTTTATGTGCTCAGTGTTAAGTATTTTTCTGTGGATAGTGGCTCAATTTGGTGTTCCTGCAGGGAGGATGATTGGTGGAGGCATCTATTCAGTCATCTTGTTCTACCTTCTATCCTCTCTATCACATTTTATAAGCATATAGAGAATGAATAGTAATAAGAGTGATAATTTTTTTATTCACTAAAATAGTAATTACATTGACTTGTTCAATTGTCATAAGTTTCCAAATAATAATTAGAAAGTTTTAAATTATTAAGATGTTTACAGAAATACTTATTCAAAGCAATAATAATCACTCCATGCAGTTGTGTTTAAAAGTCTACCTAGTGATGTTAGTTTGCTATGTGAATAACCATATTTGCTTGCGAAATAAAAACACCTTTCTTTGAAGTCTTATAATTTTAAGCATTTATTAATTTGTTTATTTGGTATAAAACAGGCCCAAAGAGGAATAGTCTAAACTAATTCTCTCTTTTCAGAGTCAAAGGATATTACCTCATCAGAGGAAGAAATAGAGTAAAATATAAATAGTCTATGGTGCTCACATTAAGAGCATTTGCTATGCCAAGCCCTGTGCTAATTAGTAAAAATTCCAAGATATCAAACAAAAAACAGCATCATAACATACTTAAATATATTAATTTAGTGGAATTGGCAAGTAGTTATTTTTTGATATTATGCTGTGGATTCAAAATAAATTAGAGATTTTTGCCAATACTTTTCAGCCAGTATTTCATCAAGTTGAAGCGAAATAAAAGATTTTGCATTTAAAACTGTGTGACCTCCTAAAAGTACGTTCCACAAATTTAAAAAGAAATTATATTTACCAAAAATATAAGTCAAACATTTACCGAAAAAAGAGTATTTGCTTTAAGTAATTTTGCCCCCTGACAAAATACACATATTGATAAGGGTTTATTTGGGGTTCAAAGGTGACTTATGGTATTATGAAATCTGAAAGTATGTTCGAAGAGAAAACCCAGAAGGCACCCAAGTAAAATCAACGAGGCATGGCAAACTACAGATACCAGATATGTCATCGTAAAATGTGAAGGACAAGGAAATCCAAACGATAGATGTAAAATGATAGACAACTGATCTGCCACAGAGTCAAGGGACATCCAACACTGACAGAATTAAGGTCATTCACCATCATCAACCTTACAGTCTAGTCTCTAACCCTAGACCCAAGAAGGTCTAAAGAAGTTTAGATTTCAGCAGGAAAATGAAAGCATGGGAAACAATTCTCTCAAGGTCACATATAACACATAAAAATGCACACATATAACTATTTGTCAACCCATCTTCTGTTTTCTAGAATTTTTAGTACTGCATATTCTTAATAAATACCATTGTAGATGGGTATGCAGTGAGGTGATTTCCTTCTAAATTCACCATGTAAGTTAAAGTGCACAATAAAATATTAACATGTACAGATTTCCAGGTCACACTTGTACAATTCAAAATGGCCAGTAAGGTATAATTTCATCATGCTATCTGTAAGTATTGAAGATGGAAAAAGATGCCCCCCTACCCACACAGCTCTTTCAATTTATTTTTTTTTAAAAATCAATATCGCATCTATTACCAAAGAAATGGGCTACGCACTAGTGAAATACAAAGATGAGCAAAGACCTCAGAGTATCCTTCAATCCCATTGACAGGTGGAAATGTCCATGAACATCACAAGGAAACCAAGAATATATTGGTTGCTGTGGCCTAACTATGAACACTCCCAACTCACATGTCTGAAGCAGAGCACTGGTATTTTATATTTTTCAATTTAAAGGTCCATGCCAAAGGTCAGGTGTTCTGAGAGTCCTCAAAGGAGTGGGTGAAGAAGAAGCTGAAGGTTGTGAGTGAAGAATAAAATTCATTTCATCTAAATGCTTGGTTGAAGAGACTTATTCTACCAGGGACATAGGCAAAAGGAATGGGACAAATAGTGCATAATCAGGGATCTAAAAATATAACAATAAAAAATCAAGTAATGTCTTGAATATGATTCCTACTCAAAGGTTGAAAAACAATTTTCTTATATGCTAAAGACTCAATTGCAAATACTGTAAATAATCATGAAAGGGATATATGCTATTTCAAAGGTGGGTTAAAAGAGAAGGAAAATATGAACAAAATCATAAATTTGTCCTGACGAATAGAAGTCACCAAGAGCAGCTGAGCATTAAAAAGGAAGAGACAGAATTAACTTGGTGACTTCCTTATAATACAGTACAATTTCATATAATTCGAATCAATTAATAGCTAAAGTGGAAATTGAGGCTTTGTGGCCAGCAGGGAAATGTGGGAAATGTCTTATTGATCCAACCAGTGTTTCTCATCCAGATGAGATTAAAGCATTGATACTCCACAGAGAGGAGAATATTGTGTTCTGGTTTGGTTTTCGCCCGTGCTCCATTTGATAAGACTGAAATGTAAAAGCTGGTTGGCAGCAGTAATGATTAACTGTCTGCCTTCACTATTTTAGCTTTGCCTCTTTCACAGATTCAAGTAAAAAAAAAAAAAAAAAGGTTTATAAAAAGTAAAATGTGTACAATCAATCTAACCACCATACACACAAAAGGCAGAAGTATCCCTTTGGCAAACTACTGGTTCAGGCTTTAATTTCTTCAAGATCAAGGTTAACAATACAGAGGTTGATCAAGTTACAGATGGCTGTTTCCATAAATAGCTTCAGTTTCTTTGGGAAAAAAATATAAAGCAAGACGTAGACAGACTAGATAAACAGTCTTAAAAGCCATTTCTAAGTCATCTAACAATAGAGCAACTTCTTTTTCATTATTTCACTTGAAAAGAATTTCTTCTGAAGTAATGATGGAATTGTTCGGCTTAATTCTTTTTTGCTGCAGAATACCAAATCTTCTATGTACCAGCCATCAGGATTTATATACTATTTAATACAACTTGCACTAATAAGTCTAAAGGTTCATGGGGTTCTCAGTCAAAAGCTTTCAAAATCTAATACAAGAAACAGTTTTCTAGAGTGAAAGTCAAGTAGCAAGCATATAGGAATTGATTTCTACCCACCACAAAGCATCGCCAATGCAACAGAGGAGGTACTTGAATCCAATTAGCTGTGCATAGACACTTTCTAATACGATCTTAATGATTGAGAAAGAAAAGCTATGTATCAAATATTTTTAACTAATTGCTTCTCTTATGCAATTTGTTTTGGCTTTTATTTGGTATAGAAAAATTATTACTAATCTATTTTATATACTTTTATATTTTAATTACTTATAATACAAAATAATTTTAGTATCATAGATGAATAGATATTAAGCTCAAAGCTAAAGTAGGGGGAGACCCTCCATTAAGAGTAGAATAAAACAGGTGCATGTTCCCATGTAAGCTTTTATTCAGAATGAAAATCAAGTCAATATCACTTGATATGCATATGTATGGGTATTATACCTAATACATAATACTTTTGATTTGAAGAATACATAGATTATTTCATTTTCTGTCTTAAAATGATCATAGCTTCTTTTGATGAAAATTTCCTACTATTTTATGAACCACTAGGATGATTAACCCCAACTTTGCTAGATGACTATCTCCTATTACCACTGCTTTTTAAGGGGTCCTATTTAGGCTGCTAAGTACTTCACAAAGGGCTTCAAAGCCATGAGCTTCAGAACCTTATTGAAACTTATAGTTGAAGAGAACTTTTGAAATCAGTTACTAGGCTTATATCTCCTATGTAAGGGAAGATTAAGCAGAAAAGTATTGATTTTACCTCTTTCCCAGAGAACCTGGCCCAGAATGAAGCTCTGGGAGACTCAAGAGCCCTGAAGCCACCCTTGGTTTCAAAATGAGTGTTGGGGAAAATAAAGTGAGATGACACATTTGAAGATGACAAACGGAATCTGCCCCCAAGGAAGCACACCAGAGTTTCAGTTATTTAATGATCAGTCCTGTTTATGGGAATAGAAAAGCCCTGAGACTATGATTGTTTCCTACAAGAAAAAAATATTTCACATTAAGTGTCACTATGTTAGCAATAGCGATTGAATTGTATTTGAAATTTTGGATTTTTTGGCTTGACACTTGCATACATATTTAACTCACATCTCTCTACATATTTTGTAAACACAAAGCCTTGCATCTGAACCCCATCCACCAGAGAGTGGCAAGATTTCATCAGTAAAGCATATGTATGTTTTATTGAGATTCTCTCAGGTAAGGTGTTGCATAATATTAAGTCATAATGTTGAAGTTATTAGATCTTATTAAATAGCATAATTAACTATCTATGTTTAAATAGAAGACAAGTGAGAATTTATAAACTAAGATAAAATATGCACTATATAATTAAGGTATGGAACATTCCTTCCTGTAAACAAAAGCAACCACAGCTTTTTGTGTGTGTGTAGCTATAATGTCATTTTGAAAGTAGCATGTTTCTCAGGGGCCATCAGTAAAGGCACTACATCCATCTTTGTCAATTTCTTAGAAGAGTCATTAGTGAAATGTCACCTTCTGAGGTGATTTTTTTTTTTTTTGCACCCTGAGTATGGAAAGTTTTTACTTTTTAAACCAGCAACAATAAAAACAACACATGATGATAACATAGGGTACTAAAAGTGTGCAATAGAAACATTGCACATTTACAAAAAACTCACCATCAATATTATTATAATTGTTATTGTTATTAAAATCGAAAAATGTACCACAGCTATTCCCCCTCCCATTTAAAAGTATCTCTGAAATATTATACTACAATAAACACAACCTAGAGTAACTGTGTCATTTGCCACATTACTTTTTCAAACTTTCCCACTTAGGAATGATTTTGTCATTGCTTATATAAAATCTGGGACTTGGGAAATGGAGAAGATATTACAGATCACATCCTTCCTCATAACCCTGTACAACTGGAAAGTAAGGATTGAGATCCAGTGTTAAAGGACTTTGTCTGTGGCAACCTTATCTGCATTTCCAAATATTTTGGTGATTAAATCACACTATCACCAAGCATGATGTTGAAGAGACTGTAACATGGAATGAGAAGCTGAGCTGTCTGACATCACATCAATTTCAAATACATGTTTCCAAAATTACAGTAATTATAGATAATAATCAAATTTAGTTCTCAGATAAATTTTCATTTTGCCAAATATTTGCTCTTTAAAAAAGGCATAAAACATAAAAGAGCAAAACAATAAATATGCTCATATTCCTGCTCAACATTTTTTTACTTTTGCTAAATATGTTTTTCCTTAGTCCCCTGGTAAACATCAAGTTGGGACACAAGTAATTGGAAGCCCTATCACATAGACATGGCTTTCATGTTTCTAAGACAATGGTCCCCAACTTTTCTGGCACCAGGGACCAGTTTCATGGAAGACAACTTTTCCACAAATGAGGGGCAAGGGTAGAGGGAAGATGCTTTTGATTGTCCCCTTTATTTCTATTATTATTACATTGTAATAGAAAATGAAAAATTATATAACTACCATACTGTAGAATCAGCGGAAGCCCTGAGCTTATTTTCCTGCAACTAGATGGTCCCATTTAGGGGTGATGGGAGACAATGACAGCTCTTCAGGCAATGGATACTTATAAGGTGTAAGCAACCTAGATCCTTCACATGCACAGTCCACAATAGGGTTGGCACTTGAATTAGTCCGTTCTCACACTGCTATAAATAACTACATGAGACTGGGTAATTCATGAAGAAAAGAGGGTTGACTCACAGTTCCGCAGGATTAACAGGAAGCATGACTGGGAGGCCTTACAATTATGGTGGAAGGCAAAGGGGAAGCAAGGACCTTCTTCACATGGCGGCAGGAGAGAGAGTGAAGGAGGAAGTGCCACACACTTTCAAACAACCAGATCTCATGAGAACTCACTCACTGTCAGAACAGCAAGGGGGAAGTTCACCCCCATGATTCAATCACCTAATCACCTCACAGCAGGCCCCTCTCCCAATACAAGGGGATTATAATTCTAGATGAGATATTTGGTGAGATATGGTTTGATGAGCCAAACCCTGTCAGTGCTCCATGAAAATCTAATGTTGCCTGCTGATCTGACAGAAGGCAGAGCTCAGGCGGTAATGTGAGGGACTAGGAGCAGCTGTAAGTACAGATGAAGCTTTGCTGGATTGCCTGTCACTCCCCTCTTGCTGTGCAGCCCAGTTCTTAACAGGAAAGGGACTGGTACCTGTCTGTGGCCTGGGCTGGGGACCCCAGCTCCAAGAAATTCAAAACACATAGCAGCAATGCACTTATTCAGCTCATTCAGTGAATCCAGGCATTAGTTCAACAAGATATCTTGAGCTCTCCTAAGTAACAAGTGAATTGGCTACAAAGACCAATAAGACAGTTCCTGGCCTCAAGATTATATAATCTAATTAGAGGAAAGAGACTGAAAACAACGTATAATAAATGCTATAAGGGATATATAATGTATCTAATTCTGTAACCAAGCCTTTGGAAATTTTATTAGTTTTCTATTGCAGCTGTAACAAATCGCCACAAATCTAGTAGTTTAAAACAACGTGAATTTATTCTCTTATAGTCTGTAGGGTGGAAGTTCAAAATCAGTTTCACTGAACTAAAATGAAAGGATCATCTGGGCTGGTTCTTTCTGGAGCCTTTATGGGAGAATCTGTCTTCATGCCCTTTCCATCGTCTAGAGGCCACGTGTAATCCATGGATCATGGCCCCTCTGACATCTTCAAAGCTAGTTGAGTAGCACCTTCTGTCTTCTCTGGCCTCTGGTCCATTCTTACACCTTCTCTCTCTGAGTCTGATTCTCCTTCCTCCCTCTTATAAGGATCACTGTGATTACATCAAGCTGATGTAGGTAATCCACGATAATGTCTTCATCTCAAGATTCTAAATTTCATCTGCAAATTCTCTTTTTCCATGTAAAGTGACACGATTTAGGAATTAGGACACAGACATCATTGTCGGGGGCATTATTGAGCCTAGCAAAAATACTATGGATAATTTCTAGCACATATCAAAATTTAATCAGTCTCAATTGTCTTTTGGAATTTTAGTAAGTCATCTTTTTATATGCAAGTATTCTGAATGTTATGCAATCTGGAGGACTATGCTAATTAGATATAGATGTAAACATTTTGTGAAATGAAACCAAATATGTATAAAAAGTTGTACTGTTGATAACAGTAAACACTTTGGGATTAAATGGCAAATTATACCCGCCCATTAGCTGATTCTCATGTTTCTATACTCATTTTGGCTTGGAAATACAATTGCATATTACTTGAGCTCCACTACCAGTTTTGAAAAAAATGGCTATATGTATTTGTGTGTGTATATATACACTCACACCTATTTACACATACATATATTTATATATTGGTTCCACTAAATATATCTGGTGTAGAAATTTCACACACACACTCACACACACATGTATGTTTGGGTTGGAATATTTAGAGTTTAATTAGTTTGGAGGAATTCATAATTACTATATTGAGGAGATTTGGGGTTATGAGTTTACTATTGCTCAAAATTTCTATAATTCCTTTATTATGAAGGTTGAGTAATGTAATTCTCTTGATAGTGTAAATTAATGAAATACCATAGAGCTCTAATAGATGATTTTCTCAGATTTCTCCATAAGCCATTATTACTATCTGTCTGCAGAGGCTTATAAATTTTAGGAGTTTCATGGCATATTCATATCTTGAGACAGATGTTCTGAAATAGTTTTCAATTACATGCCAATTTTTGTAAGTCTAAGGTAGACTGGAAAGAGGATGGAAAGCAAACTCCAACCTACTTACAGTCTGACTTTTAACAGGTTTCTCCATTTGAAAGAAGGATTCTTGTGTTCTCAGGCCATTTCTCTTTTTATTGCCCCCACCAGATGCCAGCTTATATCTCATGAGCACATGTGATGTACCTACTATCGAAGGCACTGAACTAGGCCTTTTACACATTCATGTATTCATTCAGTAACCACTGAATTCGTATGTAAATACACACACACACACACACACACACACACATATGTTCAAGTTGCTAAGGATACAGAGTAAAATAAAACACTCTCTTCTCCTTGGAGAAATTCAAGTCTAGTGAGAAAGGACCTATCACCTATGACTGCAATATGATATAATTAATGTTGTGATAGATGCAAACAGGGTGTATTATAGGTACACTGAAAAAGAGCATATAAATCTAACTTTTAATATGAGAATTTCTTCTTGGGTAATCACATTTTGAAAGATAAGCAGGAGTCAGTTAAATGAGGAAACAGGAAAAATGAATTCTAGGAAAAAGAACAGCATAGACAAAGTGTGGTTGATGAAAACACACGACATGACATAGCACCTTGAGGAATCAAGGAGAGTGCCCCATAGCTGGAGGAGATGGAACGTAAAGGAGGCAGTGGCTAGATAATAAGTGGTCTTGTTCTAAATTGAGCATTATGAATTTTTTTCCTGTGAGCTACCAGGATAATATATAGAAGAACTGGAAGCAGGGTGCTGGCATGGTCCAATTGTACATTAGAAGGGTATCTCCGGCACCAGTGAGATGGACATGTCTTTTGACCAGCAGGTCTGTTTTGACCTTCTACAGACTATAATGTGCCCTTGAAGAATTATGTGTAGGAATATATCAGCATTTCCTGGAACCCACGGCCTTAGGGGCTCCACCAATGGAGAATCTCAACAGAAGACGAAAGAGAGGAAATAAAGGTCAGTGCATGTATGTCCCTGGCTCCTTTCCTGGTTGTCTCAGATGAGCTCTTTCCCTCACCACGTCAGAACACCTGCAGGTGGCTCCATCTAGGTGGTACAGCCCTGCCATACTTGTGCTGGGATACTGCACTATCCCCTGTGGTTTCCTTACACCCCGCCTGCAGCTGTTTAGTCCTCTTATTGAACTCTGCTGAAATTCTCCAGTATGAATGGACCACCTTTTACACATTTTATTCTGCCCAAATTCTTACTAATACTACTTTTACTTTTACAACACAGAAAGGTTAATATTATTTTATAATATTTTACAAGCAAAGACACTTAAATTCAATGCAAGAAGTTAGTAATTTTATAAGGTCTCAATAGGTGGGAGAACCAGGAATCGAGTGTCCCTCCCTGTCTAGAAAGCCTGCTCCCTCTACTGCCATCCCCTCCCCACAGTGCACTAGCAGGACCTCGTTAGGGACTAAGTGAGACCCAGAATTCCGGCAGTAGTGAGGGAGAAATATCTGAAAGGTCATGCCCAATATCTTATGCATTTTTACCCTATATTGGTAGATGTAACATGGTAGATTTGCAAAAAATATCATGTGACTGTCCATGTATTTTGTCTTCTTTCAACAATACAAAATCACCTCGTTTTGCCAAGACCTGTATTATATTTATTATATTTCTTATTAAAATATATAACTCTATTTTTGGTATGTAGTATATTTATTCCTTAAATATTATTCCCCCAGGGAATTATAAACTCTATTGAAAAAAAAGGTGATAACTTTTTTCTTTCAGTTTTATGTAAACTTCAATGTATACACCTCTTCTAGTAGGAAGTATTGAACAAATGCTAAAAATATAAATTATTCCAGTGACATTGTAAAAGATTTTTTTTCCAAGCAAAATTCATAAGGTTAGCTTGTGTTTTTTCTTTTAACCAAGAGATTAAAATAATTTACTTTGTTTACATAAAGATTTCTTTCATACTATACCACAATATGGAATAAGGCAATTGACATTTTACAAAGGGAACAGATATGAAATACCAGAACTTTCTTTATACTACCAGTATTTCCAAGGTTTTCATGATCTAGCTTGTACTTTCTCATTATATTCCAGCTCCTCCCTCCCCTAGAGTTGTCTTGTCACCTGAACTCTTGGTAAAGCCTTCAAAAATAGAAACCTATGAAAGTCACTGGTATACTAAAACCTTAAAAACAGATAAGATGACACCTAGTGGTCCCAAGAAAATGCATTTGTTTGAAGCAAAGTAGATTCAATGAATGTGCACAGAAAATAAGAAAATTGAAGGATTTCAGGCTTAAAAATTAAAGCGAATGCATTTGCTCTCCAAGTATAGCTGCTCCTCGACTTGCAAGTTGAAAATATCATGAGTGGAAAATGCATTTCATCCACAACATCATATCTTAGCTTCGCCTCCCTTAAGTGTGCTCCTAACACTTCCTTTCACCTACAGCTGGGCAAATTCACCTGGCAACATAGGCCACTGAGGAGCCTGGCTGGTCTCTCCTCGTGGCCTCGTGGCTGAGTGAGAGCCATGGCTCCCTGCCACTGCCCAGCACTACAAGAAAGTATTGCATATGGCTGGTGCAGAAAAAGATTAAACTTTAAAATTCAGAAATCAAAGTACAGTTTCTACTGAATGTATATTGCTTTCACACAATCATAAAGTTAAAAACCTGTACACCGAACCATAGTCAAGGACTGCCTGTATATATATTCTTCACTTATTTAACTTTACATTTCTCAGGGGACAGATGGAATTAATTCTAAAGTGATTTATCTTCTTACAAATCTTTTGTATGCTGACAGAATACATTTGAACTAGCAACATAAAAAAGTAGATAAGGCATTCTATGGAAAGATTAATCTAATCTGGATTAATCAATGAAATATCATTTAATAGGTCATTTGGTGTTGACGTTTAACCACAGAAACTTCCAAAGAGCCTCTTCACATTTCTGCGATTTTTAAAATTCATAGCTAACACAGAACTAAATGAAATGCTATACAACCTTTCACTGTAATATTTACAAACAAACAAATACCCACCTTTCCCAATTCCTCAGAGAATTTAAAATGACAATGGATTTGAAATGCCAGAGCCTTCAAGATAATAATTTAGGTGATGTCTGTTATTTAAATTATCAGAATGGCATCATAGAAAGGACTTTGTGTTTAATACCCTACCTGCCATATTAAAATGTCAAACTATATTATAAAAGCTATTAAGGATGACCCCCAAATTTGATTTCGCCTTCTATTCCAAAACAAATTTGGTTCAAGGCCTGTGCAATATCTACTTTGTTGCAGGCTAAGGAGAGGAGATAAATAGAATATTAATTCTCAGTTTTATCACATAGTCATATCAAATGGAGAAGATGCCTGGCCTTTTGTGCTATATTATTGGAAATTAAAATAAAGCGTGGTTTAAATTTGAAACATGATTTCCTAATGTAAGTGTGCAAGCTGGTGTGAAGAGTGGGGAGGTGAGCATCCAGGGAGAGGACCTAGTGCTGGCTGAGCCTCCCCACCTGCGTGGCCATGGCCCCATCTTGATAGCTGTGCATGTTGAGCTCCAGATCTCTCACCACAAAATACTACGGTGTGTGCCTAGATTCCTCTCAAGGTTCCGCCCGCTTCTATGATGACACACCATTTAAGCTGTCAAACTCAGAACTAACAGGAGATAATTCACCTGATTTGCTCTGTAACCATAAAGTTGCAGAAAATTACTTTCTTTTAATTTTGTAAGGCTATTGCATTCATTAATCACGTGTTCTTCTCCAGATGTATAAATTCACCAGGAATAATAATTGCAAAAATCTTGGCTACGATTTGCAGAAAACAGTAAAGCACATTCATATAATTTAAACATGTAACTTTGAGACCTTCCATACAGAATTTTAAAAATATTTTCCGCTGGGAGCAGTGGCTCATGCCTGTAATCCCAGCACTTTAGGAGGCTGAGACAGGGGAATCACGAGGTCAAAAGATCAAGACCATCCTGGCCAACATGGTGAAACCCCATCTCTACTAAAAATACAAAAACTAGCTGGGTGCGGTGGTGTGCATCTGTAATCCCAGCTACTTGTGAGGTTGAGGCAGGAGAATTGCTTGAACCAGGAGGCAGAGGTTGCAGTGAGCCAAGATTGTGCCATTGCACACCAGCCTGGGTGACAGAGCAAGACTCTGTCTCAAAAAAATAAAATTTTTTTTAAAAATTTCCATCTACTTTTAAATTATTTTCTTGAAGGACATCACATTACAGTTAATCATGCAAAGGGAGTTTTATTGCATACACTGACATATGTAGGAGGAGGTGGAGAAAGGCATCAATGAATTTTCACTACATTTGAATTCATGTAATGGTGAGGTATGCCCCTCCTCTGCATTGCATTTATGGAGTCTGATTAATAATATGCCTCTATTCAGTTTCAGGCTTCCGGTGGGAATTATATATTAAACATGACCTAACTTCTTGTTTCTACATTAGTATTAAGATCATCTTGGGGGAAAATAGCTATTTCTGCTTTTTTCTAACATATTCCCATAGTAAGAAAGCACAAACAGATTATTTAGGAAGGGCAATCAATTCCTTAATCATCTAATAAAGGCATAAAGGCAGAAGTTCCTGCTTGAATTCATTTCATTTCAGCCCTTGACCAACAGCAATATCACAGAACTGGACCAAAATGTGTGCCATTCTTATTTCAGAGCAAAAAGACCCTGAAAGAAATTATTAAAATACACATATGTAGTCATAATATGATACTCTTAGATCAAGTTTGCCTTTTATTTTTTATAAACTCACACATCTCAGTATAAGCAATATAAGCAACTTCCCACTTTACACTATAATTCAAGTATAAATATTTAGAATAATGAAATGTGATTGTTTTCTCAAATATTATATTAAAATCCAAAGAATAAATCAGGAAAGTCCATGCATATTCATGGGTTTCAAATGATGCATCTCGCAGTTTCAATTTAGTGAACATTAATATTTGCTTAAATATATGAACATAAAACATACAAATATGTATGAATTTCAATACATGATGTTAAAAGACTCTATTTCATTGAGTTGTTAATGACAATATAAATAAAATGAACAGGACTAGAGTATATTATTTTTTCACCAAAATGCCAAAATGCAAATATATCTTTCTCATAAGTTAAAATGGGAATTGCCTTATTACTTATAATAAAGTGTCTGACAAATCTGCTAACCCTCAAGTAACGTTAATGAATAATACTTTGGGTTATACATTATTCAAGCCAGGATTTTTTCCCAGCTCTTTCTCTGTGCTTTCAAATTTTTTTCTTTCAAACAGACGTCAGGTTACAGTACCATTATATCCATTTTACAGATGGGTCAAGTAACATTGTGGGATATGAATTAGGAAAGAGATAGTTCTTTCTGAGAATAATCTCTTCTTTATATTTTGTTTAACTAAAAGTAAATGTGGTAACATTTATTTCATATATTTGATCCAGTTATATTCGACATCAAACTTTTCATCTAATCTACCCAGAGAGTACTTGTAAACTGATCGGCAATTCAAGTTCATTAAATAAACTATACAATCCTGTTATATTGGAACTGTTATAGGAAAAAAGTGGAAAATATTAAAATATAAAGTAAAAGTACAGAATGAATAGAATAAAATTATTTTTAGTCTGTATTGAACCCAATAACAAGTTGAAAATTAAAAAATATCTTTAACAAAAGCCTAATAAATGACTTGATGTTAATGTAACTATGGCACAATCACTGGTAGCTTTGCTATCAAACAAACAGGAAGATAAAGATGCTATAACTTTATATTCCAGAAGTGACTTTTAAAACCATTCAGTTGTAAATTAATCTCAAACACAAGTATGATGTTTACAGATATCCTGGTCTTCATTTCTGGTTTGAAAGGTTCAGGTCACTTAACCTCTCTATGCATTCTGTTGGGATCCTCCTACTGATCTACTACTGGCCAAGACAGAATTCTTTCTCTCTCTGGGACAATGTTTTATTTATGGAATGAGAATAATATCAGAAAGAATTATTTAGAGAAGTTACTGCCGATTAATTCATGGCTATAAAGCACTTTTCATGTACTCCACATTCTTCCTAGGGAATGCAGCCAGAGGCAATTTTACCTTTTCAAATAGTCTTACATAAAGCCTAAAGAATTCGGAACATAGTATTTTTCTAACTGTTTTATTCCTTCCAACATCTGTAATGACTGGTTGTTTCACACTTCTAAAATACAAAATATTATATCATCAAAGGCTTTCTCCTGGTTTTATAAGGACAGAAGGCTTCTGTAAATTGAGATTGTTAAAATAATTTGTGGTAACTTTCAGTTAAATATTAAGAGCTAACTTTATCAAAACTAAAATAATGCTGTCCTATGCAAATTTGGCTTCAGTATTTTTTTGATATCTGCCTCTCTTCAGTATGCTTCCTTACGTAATTATAACATACTATCTGTTGGGGAAAAAAAGTCTGAAGAGCAGAATGCCATGAAAATGCTTAGTTAAATTATATGGTCTATGGCTTGTGTTACTTGGATCAAATATTCTGGTGGTAACATTTAGGCAACAATATCATCTGTGTATTTTTCCATTCTTCATTAGCACTATGCCTTAAATTGCCTACTTTGAAGCTTTTTGTAAATCATCCTAAAATAGAAATATACAAATAAGGAAAAATACATAATCTTGTATAGAGTATTTATTAAGGCTTTCTCTAATTCATTAAAAACTAGAACATTCATCATTTGACAACACTAGAGGTAAAATTGGCACAAAAAATTTAAAAATAGTTGTAGAATATGCATTCTATGCCACATATTTGGCTTTATAATAAATTATATACTTATGTGTGGATATGGGGTTGTCTGAGATTATTGGAATTCAGAAAATATATTAAAAATGTAAAAAAAAAAAAAAAAGGAGATAGAAAGTTTAAAAGCCAGGTTCTGCAGCGCTGGACCCTGCTTCCCTTCTTTGTTTTGACTGAGGACATTTCTCTTTATCAGGTCTTGCTCATCTACATGAGTGTGTCTAGTTTTGATCTTTGAGGCTGCTGACCCTTGGATGAAGTTTTGTGGGGACTTTTTTTGTTCTTGCTGTTGCTGTGGCTTTCTGTTTGTTTGTTTTCCCTTCAATAGTCAGGTTTCTCTTCTGTAGGGATGCTGCAGTTTTCTAGGGGTTCACTTCAGGCCCTATTCATCTGGTTCACTCTGCACCTGAAGATGCCGCTGGAAGAGGCTACAGAACAGCAAAGATGGGTGCCTGCTCCTTCCTCTGGGAGCTCTGACCCAAGGGGCATTGACCTGACGCCAGTAGGAGTGCTCCTGTACAGGGTTCCTGACAAGCCCTGTTGAAGGGTTTCATCTAGTTGGGTGGCACAGGACACAGGACCTGTTTAACAAAGCACTTTTGCCGTCGCTTGGTATAGGGGGTGTGCTGTGCTGGGGGAAAATTCACTCCTCTGGGCGGCACAGATTCCTCAGAACTAGCAGGAGGAAAGACTAAGTATGCTGGTTTGCCAAGACTATGGCCACCCCTCCCCCTAGGGGCTCAGGCCCGGGAAGATCAGAGTTCTGTCTTCTAGTCCCTGGCTGGGGTTGTTGGAGTTCCTGCAGGGAGGCCCCACCCAGTGAGGAGGGATAGGTCAGGGTCAGGCCTGAAGAGACACTCTGGCTGCAGTCTGCCACAGCCAGTGCCATGGACTGTGGGGAATACCTTTTGGGATCAAGCCATCCAACCTCCCTGGGTCCAGAAGGGGAGAAGCACAGCCTGGAGCTATAGTGATGGCTGCCACCCTTCCCCCACCCTGGGAGCCTAGTGTGTGAGGCAGCTATCAGCCCCAGCGTTGGCTGTCATCCCTCCCATAAGGAGCTCAGATGGCTTAGACGGCAGGCAGCTGCAGCTGCGGTGATGGCAGCCCCTTCACCCAGGAACTCAGCAGGCTTAGCCATATACTAGCTGAGTGGCTGTTGAGAATCTACACGCCTTCTTGTTTGTGACCCTAGGCCCCCGTGGCGTGGGCTAACGAGTGGGATCTTCTGATCTGTGGGTTGCACAATGTTGTGGAAAAAGCACAGTTTCCCAGGCTGGGTAGCGCGCTCACTCACCACCTCCCCTGGCTGAGGGGGTGGGGGCTCCCTTGCCCCGAGTGGCTTTCAGGTGGGCTGCCACACCACATTGCTCTTCCTCTCTGTGGGTCTCACCAGCCACGTAGTCAGTGCTGATGATAGAACCTGGATACCTCGATTGATGGTGCAGAATTAGCATGCTGTTTTGGTTCTTTTTGATGGGGACTCCCATCAAAACAGCATGCTAATTCTGCTGACTAGGGTCTCTGAGCTGACTAGGGTCTCTGCAGCTTCTAGTCAGCCATATTGGCCCCACCCCCTGGCTTCAATTATTTATGTGAGCTGTTTACAAACTTCTTTGTTTATACATTATTGAAAATAATTTTTATTACAATGCTCTCCTTTACACATTTTTATGGTTTTCAAACTTTTTATTCTGAATTTAAGCAGTTTCAATTTCAATTTTATTTCAACTATTAAACTTTTAAACAAAAAATTACAAATTCTCATTGTATACGCATCCAATAGAGATCTAAATAGTCACCATTGTCCATATATAAACATATATAATTTTGCAAGTTCTTTTTTAAATAATTTGAAATCATATATTATTTATCATTTAATTTTATACCTAAACTCTATTTATTTATTTAGAGACAGAGTCTTGCTCTGTTGCCCAAGCTGGAGTGCCATGGCACAATCTCGGCTCACTGCAACCTCTGCCTCCCAGGTTCAAGTGATTCTCCTGCCTCAGCCTCCTGAGAGACTACAGGGGTGCACTCCTATGCCCAGCTTCTTTCCGTATTTTTTGTAGAGACGAGGTTTTATCCTGTTGCCCAGGCTAGTCTCAAACTCCTGACCTCAAGTCATCTACCCACCTCAGCCTCTTAAAGTGCAGGGATTACAGGTGTGAGCCACTGCGCCTTGCCATGTTTTTCTCTCTAAACTCTTAATTCTCCACTTCTTACTCCTGAGACTTTCATTTATAAAATAGAATTTAAGATATGTAAATTTAGAAGTTTAACATATATATATTATGATTTTTTAGCAGATAGTATCTCTGTAACAAGATCCAGAATTTTTTGTGTAACTAATTTTTCTGCATAACATTGTTATTCATTGCATTATAAATACAATTTATTTGTAATTTATGAAAACAAAGTAAATATAGTTAAGCAAAAATGAAAATTTTATTAGAATGATATCTCTTAATAGATGGTGAAAGTTTTTCAATACTTGATTTTTTTTGCAAACATTTCAGGACCCCATTAATGAACATTGGCCACATTTGAGCATAGATTCTACTCTAATTGTTGATAGATGTAAGACTTATGAAGAAGTAGCCATGTTTATAGAAATTAGATGGGAACTAAAGGGCTTTTATTGCAAGAAAAATATGCAATACATTTAATTTCTTCTGAGTTAAATGTCAAAAAATACATTGCAAGCCATCATCAAAAATGTAGAAAGGTCTTTCAGTGTTTGTGAAATTCTACTGCAAATAATTTGTTAGCACTGACCAGTATAATTATTTTATACACAGTCATTAAATTCATTCCCCTCAATATCAAGAACAACAGGTTCCACTATAATCTCTTCAGTGCTATTAGGGAAAGGCACCAGAGAGAAATATGGGATATGCTAGAAGTATGGCATTGTTTTGTATACTGGGAGAAGAGAAATTGCAAAATGAGAGTGAAAAATTAAAACTAATGTGATTGCTTAACCAAGGGACTCAGTTTCAGGAAGATCACTTTAGACAATAAATAAAGAGAGAGTTCTAAGCTCTTGAAATTGATGCCTTATAAATACCAATGCCCATGCAACTGTGTCATATTTACTGAGTAATGATAACTCAGTTCTGATATTATTAATGTACATGGAATCCTAAATGTACAAAACTAGGCTACAATAAATCAATTAAACATGCCTAATGTAAAGCTACATGTGAAGAATGGCCGTGAATATACCCTCCAGTATGTGGTGTACTTAAAAGTTGCCAGTATAAAATATAGTATAAAATAAGCTTAGTATAAAATAAGTTTAAATAAGTTTTCAAATAAAAATCAAATAATTTGCAAATCCCAATACCCAATTTTAATTTATGTTAAATCATTATGACTAAGATGCTCTGAGAGCCCCATTCTTCCCAACTACTAAAGAATGTCTTTTATTATAAATCATTTCTTTTTTAGAACTAAAATAAACAAAATTTAGAGCAGGAATTCTTTCCTTACCTACATTAAGCAATATGGAACAAGCAGAAATATTTAGGTTTTTTTCTTCCAGGAAATGCTTGCTACTAGAAAAAGGAATGTGAGCCAATTACACTCCCTAATTTATCAAGACTAACAGCTTGTTTACCAGTGTTTGCTTCAAAACCTTTGGTTCACCCTGCACACTAATCATTGGCCTAGATAATAAAACCTAAGAAAAAGAGCTGTTAACTTGTGTAACATTAATCTCTTAGATATTTAAATATACATCTCTCAATTAAAGAGATACAAGCCATCCTTGAATTACTGAAAAACCGTTAAGACTGGGGACCTGAAAGTGAAAATTTTTCGAAATTTTCCAGAAACAAATAGTTTTGGAGAAGACAGCTTCTAAGCAAGGCCTTCTGACTACATGAAGTAAACATCTTCCATCTAAGAATCACAAGATTCAGAAAACTGAAACCTTTCATTATCACACTGTAATCTTAAAGTTTTTATTCTTCTCTACCCAACACGTGTATTCACCTTTGCTAGTTTGTAATCCTGCATTATCTTAGACATGTATAAATATGATCAATTAAAAATTTATTTTCCTTTAGTATTTCTCTTTTTCCTTCTTCAGTGTCTCCTTGGTATGAACTTATGTATTTGCTAGTGATTAGGCAGCTGCAACATAAAATCAAACAACGATTGAGTTGGTATCACTTTCCTTTGAGTGCCCCCAGCTTCCTTTAATACCGGTTTCTTTTAAAGTTGATTTCTTGTATAATTAGACTCACCCAATGAGCAATTTTTTAGAAAACAAACAACCCAAGACTTTGGTTATCCAGTAATTTAAAACCACTTGTCACATTCTTTCTAGAAAGAGATGTTGCTGTTTCCATAAAATAACACTTTTTGCAGAATTTGTAAACCTAAACTTACACAGAAATGGAGTTTGAAAAAACAAATATTACATTTGTCGGGCCATTATCTTACTTTTGTAAACCATAAAATAAAGGAACACTACTCTGTCCCATTAGGAACGCTACTCAACCCAAACATTTTTGCTAAAGAATTACCTGATGATCTCTATTTAATAAATTTCATCAACAGATTCCAGGACTACTCTTGGTGAGTGGTAGCAAAACATTTCTAAACTACTCAAAAACCACATTGGGTAGTTTGGCGCGCACACACACACACACACACACACACAATTATTGGATAGCTCTGAAAAACTGATAAAGAATTTGTAGTACAAAAGCATTTGGCTACCATTTTTAAACAGGAATATTATTATTTCGGAAACATAAAAACTGTCTTCAGAATATTTCTGATTTCACTCAGGGTTCATTTGGTCCATCGATTTTTCCTTTCATAGTCCAAAAAGGGGAAATTCTGAGCCTTTAATTAATACAAAAAACACATTTATACACACAAAGGAAGATCTTGACTACTTTCCTCTATACCTAAACTTCTTCATTTCAGGCTTTGAAAGACATGTGGAAAATGGAAAAAATATTACATGTGACAGTTCAGAGACTGATAAGGAAGAGAGAAATGATCTCAAGACCATAGAAGTCTTAGTCTTAGAGGTACTGAAATTAGACAATTGATGTTTCAAAATTAAGTGGCTTTAGACACAATGCTGGCCTCTTTAGGTGAAAAATACATTTTTTAAAGGGCTGTAGTCTTCTCATTGCTACAGAGATTTGTGGAAATCTTTAATTTTACTAAAAATATTAGGGAACTAAGCAATCATTAAATTAGGTAAATTTGTCTCCATATGTGGCTCTGTAAACTCTGAGGACTGTCATAGAATCTGTTCACTTGGCTTACCTTGGGCATTCTTGGTCCCTGAAATAGACACAGACTTAAACTTGTGATCAAATCTTTCTCTTAATATTCATATTGCAGGGCTGATCTCTCTAATCTTAAATATTGTTTTGTAGCCACTGTACCATCAAATGATCAAATGTGAGATATTCCATTGAAAGAGAGAGAGAGATGGGTGGGGAGAGAGGGCATGCAAGCAAGCTTTTAAAGATTGAAGCAACTACCGTCAAAACCTCTCAATGCAACCATGACACACTGAAAAGTGAAACATCTCTAGATTCATCATATCCCCTAAAAATAATATTCTATCCTTCAGCTTAGACCGAAGAATGTAAAAGTAGGGGACTGAAAATTGAAATCAATAAACTTCAACTGCTCCTGGTTAAATAATATTGGAATCCTATGAACTTGTCATGTCTACTTAGAATACTGCCTTTTTTTTTTTTTAAAGGGAATCTTGCTCATCGCCCAGGCTAGAGTGCAATGGCACGATCTCGGTTCACAGCAACTTCCGCTTACCAGGTTCAAGCGATTCTTCTTCCTCAGCCTCCTGAGTAGCTGAGATTACAGGCACCTGCTACCATGCCTGGATAATTTTTGTATTTGTAGTAGAGATGGGGTTTCACCATGTTGGCCAAGCTAGTCTTGAACTCCTGACCTCAGATGATGCCCCTCGCCTTGGTCTCCCAAAGTGTTGGAATTACAGGCATGAGCCAGGATACTGCTTTATTTAAAGTAATACTGAGAATGAGCAGAAATAATTCTGCTGTTTGCTCCAGGAAATATTTGCTCCTGAAAAATAACATTATTTGCAAAATAAAATAGTTTACTTGACAGTTGGCTCATCTATACTTGCTTCAAAACTTTGCTTCACTCTACCTACCAATCTAAAGCTATTCTGTGTTAAATTCTGCCCATTCCTCCCTTCCTTCTGTCTTGAAAGATTTCCCTTGAAATCAATCTATTCAAGCTCTAAGATCCAGTTAATATCCTCCCATTACTTTCCCTCATAAGACACTGCTAAATTCTGCCAAAGTAATTGTTCCTCACTGTATTCAGTCTATCAACCCACATTTGCTTGACCACTTTTTCTGGTGACTTTTGGAAACACAACAGTTGTCAATATGTACTGACCTTGTAAGAGTTTTTATAATTATATATAGAACTGTAATTTACTTTGATATTGTTATTCAACAATTTATATGTTTTTGTTTTTGATTCCTAACCAGAGTTGGAACACTATTAGTAAGGGCTACTTCTCATTTAATGGCTTATGTGCCTCCACGTTACTAGATCTTAAGCATTTAATACTCTGATCAAATATTTATTCAACAAATGCACAGAAAAATATGACTAAGAATTATTAATGATATATGTGCATTCATTAAATTCCTACTGTGTATAAATCCAAATGTGTATACATACACAGAAATACATGTGTGCCTAAAGTTTCTAATAGACATACATTGTAAAAATTAATTTATACATAATCCATACACTGAAATATAATTTATATATTTTCGTGTTTGTGGATACAGAGAGACATATATAAGTATAGGTGGATGTATATTTTTATATGTATGTGTAGACATACATAATTTTGAGACTGTATGTTATTTGTGACAGCATAGATTTTACACTCCAAACTCTTATTTTTTCTATTATTTTAGATGTAACATAAAAAAATTTATTCAAATTAGCATTTGAAAAAAACTAAGCATTTTCCATAACTTCACAAGCCATCATTATAACACAACACTTATATAAAAGCAAACTTATGTATAAAATGGGGAGATGGCAAACTCATAATTCATTTTCTATTAAGCATATGTGATATTAGCCATTGATAGTAAAAATGCCTCGTGACTCATCTGATTTCCCAAGATAAAACCTAAAATTGAATACAGTTATAATTATCCTTCAAATATAAACACGTTTTCTTTTCCAGATTCTTTCCCATATTCAAAGCTATAAATCATTATTTCCTTTAAAACTTCTCATGATGCTCTGTGCTATGAGACAGTCGTAATGAGCCAAGGACTCCATATTTGAATGCCAGATTTAAGTTGGAATTTTGTTTATTGTTCTGCACCTGTGAGTTTCAAGCCATTTAACTTTTTGCCCTGAAGAAATAAAATATCCAATTTAATATATTTGTGAAAACAAATCCATTGAAGCCACAAGAAATTCCTATGAGAGTTCTAAATATTCCTGGAGCATATTTCATAGTCCCTAAGCTATGAACACGCATTGAGATATAGCAGCTTGGTGGAGGCAAGATGCAGTCCTTATTCACATCTGTCAGCTAATGGAAGGCTAAAATGCTACAGCTGCCAGGGTAAATATTAATCACTCGAAAAAGGAAATTGTATTAATCTCTTGTGCATGGCATGCTTATATATGAGTGCTATTTATGCACCGTATGCTATGCTTTTGCTAAAATAACCCTGCCCTTGATAAGCCATAGGGAAGTTTTGTGATTGGAAACAAATCATGCATTTACGTGAGTTAAAGCATCAGCATACGTTAAGGATAAAGAAAGGCCAGCATTATTAATAAATGCAGAGAATCACAAATGTAATTGGAAATCAAAGCTGGGCTTTTCTTAAGCATGATAGTGGAAAGGTACAAATAAAAACCCTAGTTTTCTCAAGCATCACTCGCCTTTCTTCACTACAAATAACATAAAATCAATTATTTGGTGTTGCACTGAATTCACTTTTTAAGCATATAACTGGGGTAGCACTTGATTCATTTTAATTTCAACTTGAAGTCCTGATTTAGACTATGTTTTGGCAATCTTTTCAATCAAAAGTAAACAAAATCTGACATCTTATAATGTAATGCTGCTGCTTCTTGCCGAGACATAGTTGGCAGCTGTTTCTCAAAGCACAGCAGGGAGATGATGCTTGTCTACCAGGGGGAAGATTCTACCTGAATCTTCAAGGTAGAATATCCTCTGATCCAATGCTATCTAAGTCCAGGATTGCCTTGTTCTGTTCTTGCAGATCTGTACACAACCAGCCCTGAAAAGTCCAGTACACTTAGGAGAACGACAGTAGAAATGATTTTGGAATCTGGCTCTCAGCATTTAGAAGCAATGTTAATTATTTCTTCCTATGAATTCAAACTATCTAGTGCTATTTTTTTTCCTTGTCAACATCAAAGTGCATGGAAGTGGGGAAGGCTGAGTTCTGGACAACCATAGCACAATGATCATCTGACTCTCAACTCATTTTCCTAAAACTACCCTAAGGATATATTTAAAAGAATAAAAAGCAATGATGAGGCACAGGTTAAGGAGTCATAAATGGAGAAGAAAAATAAAGAAGAGCTGATTGAAACGTGGTGGAGGGGACGTAACAGGCAGAAGTGCTTGCATACGAATATGCTGCTGAAGGAGAAACAAAGAGAGATTGAAATGATTAAATCTTTGGCTTGAAAATGCCACAGACACATATACACCATGGAATACTATGCAGCCATAAAAAAGGATAAGTTCATGTCCTTTGCAGGGACATGGCTGAAGCTAGAAGCCATCATCCTCAGCAGACTAACAGAAGAACAGAAAACCAAGCATCACATGTTCTCACTCATAAGTGGGTGTTGAACAATGAGAACACATGAACTCAGGGAGGGAAACATCACACACCAGGGCCTGTGGGCGCCAGGGGGTGGGAGGAAGGGGAGGGACAGCATTAGAAGAAATAACTAATGTAATGACAGGTCGATGGGTGCAGCAAACCACCATGGCACGTGTATACCTATGTAACAAACCTGCACATTCTGCACATGTATCCCAGAACTTAAAGTATAATAAAGAAAAAAGAAATTATGAAAACAAGATATAACATGTAAACTCTAACCAAAATAAGGATTATTTTATGTTAATACCAGATAACATAGAATTTAAAAAAAAAAAAAAAAGGAAAATGCCAGAGAATGAGGGTAATAATTTGGGCTGAAAACAAGGGGATAAATTGAAAGTACTATGCATTATTTTTAATAACCTCTAATATCGTATTGGCATACCAACAAACAGAAAAGAGAAGGCAGGTTTCTCATTTGAAGTTTAAAAAAAATAAAATAAAAGGTTCTTTAAAAGTTTGAAAGATATTAGGGAAAAGAGTGTCATTTTTGAGATTTTCTACAGTGATAGCTGGGTTTGCACCTGATTACTCTAAAATAAAGAAGATTCACCTGGCCCTCCCTGCCCCCATGCTTCTGGTTCCCAGTGAGTTTGTCTACGCATCTGTCTGAAATATAAAGAAACAAGTAAGGAACGCAAGACCTCATTAGAAATAACATAAACAGCAACAAAAATGGCTTCTGAAAATATAGATAAAAGTCTTTAACAATACAAAATACCTACAATTAGATTTCTCAGAAACACGTGCCATTACATCACAGCCAGAAAACAAGATTTATGATTATATTAATGAATGAGAGGATAACACTGCTTAGAAACTAAAATATGATTACTAAAATTAAAAAGTAAACAAAAGGTTTAAAGAATATCCACACCCATTTTGCTCAGGTCATATCCCCCATCTTCTTGGTAGCTCACAGACCCCTCCATGAGGTGACCTTGTTAACTGTTGGTCTCATCTGCTGTTCTGCCCTGGCTCACTTGTTCCTCTTAGGCCAGCCATTTCTGAAACATTCCAGATATTCTCTTATCTTGGGACCTTTGCTTCAGGTTGTTCTACTGCCTGAAAACTTCTCCCAGATGCCCTCTGTGCTGCACTGCCCAATTAAATTCAAGCTTGTGCTAAAATACCTCCACCTCAGGGCGCTGCCAGTGACCACACTAGTTAGTATTCCAATCATTCCATCTACTTCCAACCCCTCTTCTGTGCTCTACTTTTAGTTTTTGCTATTGCACACATTAATTCCTACATATTATTATATGTACTATTATTAAGTGTGTCATCCTCTCCTCAGAATGTATGGTCCAAGAATCAGAATGTACTGTTGTTTTAAATAAAAAAGTACAGCTTTATGTAATTACCAGAGACATGCCTAAAACACAAGGACACAAGAAATTAAGTCATGAATTTACTTTTCCCAATATTTATTACAGGTTTATTTATTATCAAATGACTATATATAACTGAAAAGCACAGTAGGGGACTGGTTACATAAATTATAGATCCTCCATACAATAAGAAATCCTATCTTCATTAAAAATGATCAGGTAGCTCTAATTATGGTGTATGAAGCATCACCAAGATATATGGGCCGCCAAAAACAAATAAGTAAATAAATAAAGTAACGCACGGAGCAATGTGTATTGTATGCTACAATGCCATGTGTATATAAAGGATATTCATGATCTATTGTTTGTAACAGTGATGGCCTTCCAAGCAAGCCAACCATCTGTCTGGAGGACAGGTAAAGAGGAAGAACTTCCTAAATTGTTACCACATAAATGAAATTGCTATAAAACAAGGAACTGAATGTAATGACCAAAAAAATATGTAACTAAGTTGGAACAGAAACTGCTTGCTTTTAAAAATAAACATATATTTTATATAACTATATATAAATATATATATGTTAACTATTTATATATTATATATAAATCTGTATTAACATATATATATGTTTATATAGATATATAATACAGATTTTTAAAGATTTTTAAAAGATTCAACCATGCTCTTTTTCCTGAAAAACTTGGAACTTCTAGTATTGGAAGAAAAGTAGCTACCCTGAATGTCTCCAGAGTACCCACATCTACCCCGCAACACACCCTCATCCCTCCCATGGATGTGCCATGATTTAAGTACGTTTTCCCATCTGAGGATAAACAAATTACTTTCAAGCACCTTTTCATCTGTTTCAGAGAAATAAACACACACATGCACAATATTAACCTTAATCAGGACTTTCTGGTTATACTGCTTATTTTTCTACTTTGTGTGTTTCATGGATATATCTACAATCAAAATGGTATATTAGGCTTTGATATGTGTTTTTCTCTTGCTCAATCTGGTATCTAGTTGTCACCATCCAAATCTATCTTGTGATGTTACCATCCTCGTGCAAAGCCCCAAGCAAAGTGAGTTTGCACAGTCTTTGTGTTTGCGTGGCACATTGATATTGTATCACAGAAGACACAGCATAAAACAGAAAGAACAGGTCAACCATTTGACAGTGAGCTTGCATTCAGGTCAAATAACATATTTGTTCTGAATACTAAGGACGAATTTACTGTGTCAATTGTGAGCTCCCTATAAACATACAAACCTTTTGCTTCTCTGCCATCGTGAATAAATCACATTTTCACTTGTTCAACCAGCCACTTAGGACTTATAAGGTAATATTTAACTTCAAGACAGTTGTCCTCTCAGGCCTAGTTGCAATCTTCCTGTTGTTTCTTAGCCGTGGAAAAGATCCCCTGAGGATTTTCACTACGGCTACTAGAACCTCTCCCTTACAGGTGTGTTTCTGTTAAGGCCCATGCTGCGCTTTTCAAAGAGGTAGATTGGCAATACATGCAGTCATCTTTTAAAGTGAATGGGAGATAGAAGAGCATTCGGCAAGCAGTCAAGAAACTGGAGTTCTTACGGTAGGACCCTGACACTGAATGGTCATATATTTTGGGAAAATCTGTAAGAACCCTGGGTCTCCTAATGTGAAAATAGTTCGGCTAACTGCATCATTTCCAAGACTTAAGTTCTAAAATTTCATGAACATCTATGTGGAAGTTTCTATATGTAAGATAACTTAATTCTTAGGAGAGTGTCGCAGTTTTTCCCAGGGCTGCCATAGCAAAGCACTACAAACGGGGTGGCTTACACAACAGAAATTTATTCTCTTGAAGTTCTGGAGGGTAGAATTCCAAAATGAGCCTGTGGGCAAGGCCATGCTCTCTCTGAAGCCTTTAGGAGAGAATTCATTCCATGGTTTTCACTTGGATCCTGGTGTTGTCAATCATCCTTAGCATCCCTCAGCTTGTAGACACATCAACCCCTGCTTATGTCATAACATGACATTCTCCGTGTGTGTGTGTGTGTGTGTGTGTGTATGTGTGTGTACAATTGTGTGTCTGTGTCTTTTATGCTCTTCTTGTACGGATGCCAGTCATGTTGGATTAAGGACCCACCCTACTCCAGTATAACCTAATCTTAACATACATCTGAATTTCAATCAAGTAAGGTCATATTTGCAGCTAGCAGGGACTATGATTTCAACATTTTTGTTGGGTACAAAATTCAACCAGTAGCAGGGAGCACAGGTGATGTCACATACTTCTCCATGTATACTTTTTAAACCAGATGCTCAGCAGGTAACGCAGTCAGTTTACCAGTCCACTGTTATCAGAAACCCAAGGACAGGCAATTGGAATTGATAAACTTGAAAATCCTGTAGTCACAAACAGCATTATCTGTCATTCCTCTGAATTTTATAAGAAAAAATGTGCCTCTAAAAAATATTGCTCCTTCAGGAAAATATAGTAAAATTGAAACTTAAAAAGGAGAAAGATCCCACATCAGATATTATCACAGGAAATTCAAAAATCTGCCTCATACATAAATATCTGAGGAAACAACTGACTTTCTTTAACAAAATTACAAACTCTGTGAAGTCTGAACAATATAATCGTCAAGAATATTTTGTAGCTCCTGATAAAGTGAATCATGCTTATGGAAAGTATGCACTGGATAAATTTAGATTTATATGAATTTCAAATTATCCCTGAGAAGTGGCATTACAGTAATCTTAATTCTAATACTTATAATCTAATAAGAAACTATTAAATGAATTCATTCTCTTGTTACCAACAATGGATAGAGTATCTGGTTGATGTTTGTTCAGAGATGCCCTACTTAAACTAGTAACAAAAGGTTGTATAAAAGTCTGAGTAGACTAGGCGCAGTGGCTCACACCTGTAATTCCAGCACTTCGGGAGGCTGAGGTGGGTGGATCATCTGAGGTCAGGAGTTTGAGACCAGCCTGGCCAACATGGCGAAACCCCATCTCTACTAAAAATACAAAAATTAGCTGGGTGTGGTGGCACATCCTGTAATTCCAGCTACTCAGAAGGCTGAGGCAGGAAAATCACTTGAACCTGGGGCACAGAGGTTGCAGTGAGCCAAGATCGTGCCACTTCGCTCCAGCCTTGGCGAAAGAGTGAAACTGTCTCAAAAACAAAAAAAAAGGGTCTGAATAGCATGCTTCTGTTCCTGACAGTCCATAGAGTTATTCAAACAAGCCAGTCACATCCTCCCATGGAACCATGGGTCACCTGACCCTCTTGATAATACAAGGCCTGCCTCCTACAGCCTCTGGTTGTTCATTGCCTTCCCAAGCACAGCCTCTGTGTGGTCCTGCATGCACGCAGTCTCTTTTTCCCTAGGCTTTGAGAATATGGGACTCATGTATTCTCATCAGTCCCATCTGCCCAGTGTTGGATGTCTTGTGGTTTGGCCATCCACATAAACCCAGGGCAGGAATGCCTCCCTCAACCATGGGTTGAAAAGGAGACAACTATAGCATGCCTTTAGTTAAATGACTATATGAGCAAGGAATCCTTAGTGTCTCACAGCATCCCCATAAGGATTTAGTACTAGACTGGACAGGGTGCTGGAATTCCTGGGGCAGGAATGAGAAGCAGACACCTGTGCAGAACCATCTTCTTACAACCCAGGTACTATACCAGGATATAAACATGAACTTATCACCTGTTGAACAAATAGAAAGCTAAAGAGCCTCCTGCTTACAACTGTTGGGAAATAATATTCTGGCTAAAGAGGCTGAGTTGATGAAAGATGAAGACTTAAAAACTATGAAATAAAGCTTATTTAAGTCAACGATGAATGTTTGGTTGTCCATAAGCAATGATTTTTAGGTAAACCTAGTAACACTTAGCAACACCTAGTCTATTGCAAAATACGCTTTTGGTACACTATTTACACCTTTACAATCCATCACCCACAGGGAAGCTGAAGTAATCAACTAGAATACTAATGTGAAATATGGCCATGTCCGCCCCTGCTTGAATTCTTGCACCGGTTTTTCATCTCCCCAAACAATATAAGCTCCTAAACATCATATAGAATGCCTTGAGTGATCTGACTCCCCCAGCTCCTTCTTCAATCTCATCTCTCATTCCTGACTGAGGATTTTTCTTTTCAGGCAAAGAACCAAGTGTTCGTGCAGCCTGAGGAGGAACTGAGTGGAGAGGAAAGAGTTAAATATATATGAGAGCAGGGATGAATAATAGAGTCGTATGTTTTAGCTGAACAGAACTCAACCATATAGGGCTGAACCATCAGGGTAGAAAAGGTGAATTATTTCATTTCTCCGAAGTTAGGATTTAACTATTCAGTGAAAAGTGGTTGCCAAGACAATTGAAAAAATATAGTTGTATCATTAAAAAAAAAAAGAATCATGAATGTTTATGGATAAACCAAAGGAAAGGATATGGCTTGGAGATAATGATCGTCACTAGGTGGAAAAACCACTCTGATGTCACATATTATATGGAAGCCTGAAATGTTAGGGTGGTTGTGCTAATATAATGAACTTTTAAGATTTATCATTTCTGAGGTTATTAGAAAACTTTTGAAGAAAGTTCCAACCACCATCTCCTAAAATCTTCTATAATTATAGTAGTAGTTGGAGTGGAGAGAGAGACTGTGAAATTGCCTCCAAAAGGTGAGTGAACAGAGAGAGTGTATCATTTAGGATATTTTGATTTATGTAATAGAACAACCTATGAAATCTACAGAATGTATTGACTCATTAATTTGAAAAACTTTGTGATAGTGCTGGCTTCAGAGATTTAAGGGTTCAAGTCATATAAAACTTGGATTTCTTGGCTGGGCGCAGGGGCTCATGCCTATAATCCCAGCACTTTGAGAGGCCAAGGTGGGAAGAACACTTGAGATCAGGAGTTCAAGACCAGCCTGGTCAACATGGGGAAACCCCATCTCTACTAAAAATACAAAAATTAGCCGGGCATGGTGACATGTGCCTGTAATCCCAGCTGCTCAAGAGGCTGAGGCAGGAGAATCACGTGAACCCAGGAGGTGGAGGTTGCAGTGAGCTGAGATCACACCACTGCACTCCAACCTGGGTGACAGAGCAAGACTCCATCAAAAAAAAAAAAAAGTTGGATTTTTCTAAGTTCTCTTTTGCTAACCTTTGCAGGTTGACGTTAGATTCCACATGGCAGGAAAAAGTCTGTAGCATCTCCAACCTCATATCATATCATGTGCAGGTCTTGCAGGAAAAGCACCTCAAATAGAAGCCCTAAATTTCATTCTAATTGTACTCGACCCTAAAACAAGCACTGTATTCAGTGAGGAACCTGAAGAGTACAACAAAAGGAAGAGGAGAGGAGGTGGCTAAAAAAGAATTACAGGGAGGTATGTGGGGTCTATGGGGAAAAGCCAGAGTTTATCTAGGAAAAGAGCATAGAGATAATTCTCTGGAAGGATAGTAATGACCAAAACTTCAGGTAATGGGTCACACTGATGTTTGGTTTTGTGCAAGCACCAGTGAAAATGAGAAACTCTGAAAGACATCATTCAACCAACAAATGTCTTCATGAATATTACATACTGTTTTTGTGGTAGGATGTTGGTATATTTAAAAGAAGTACAAAATAAGATTCCTGATTTCAAGTCATAAGCTCTAGAATTTCATCATGAGCTAGGAGAACTTTCTACAATAATGAAAATGTTCTCTATCTGTGATGTCCAATATGGTAGCCATTATCCACATGTGGTTAAGTATTTGAAATATGGTTACTGTGATTAAGAAACTGAATTTGGAATTGTATTTTATTATCATTTGTTGATTTATATTTAAATATAGATAACCACACATGACTAGTATCTAACAGTATAAGACAGCACAGCTCTAGATCATAATCTCATATAAAATAAATGCTAAAATTTACAATATGAAGTAGAATTAAATTAAACAGTGTGAAAGCCTCTGAATTTTGTAAGCAGAGATTTAAACTGGGTTTTGGATTTAGACTTGTATGAGTAAGAATTTAAACATGATTATTAAATTCCTCCAAATTCCCACAGGCGGTTTGATTAAAAGGTGGAAGAAGCCATCTCTATCTCTCTGTTGATTATGATTTTCCAAATGAGAATGCAGCTGGCTCAGCCTTGGTATGGGACATTCATAACACAGAAGTCAAAGTTCTGGTAATAAAGGAGAAAATCATTTGAAGTTTGGACACTCACAGCTCTGAAACCAAGGTCAGGTGGCACACATCCAAACATGACGCTCTTCCAAGGATACCACAGAAAAACTCCTCCACTGGCAATACATAACTGGTCATGTTTCTTCTTCAAGGGTCTTGTGAGAACTACTCCTCCAATGTAAAAGTAAATGAGGATTTCTTGTACTATTTTTATTCCTTCTATCTGACAGATACTGTTTCTACAGATTCAGTTATTGGTAAGTGGTGTGATCAAAGTTGGAATTGCACACCTATTGACTTAGATTATTTGAATAGCATTGCTTCATAGATGACTGCTTTTTTTTCCCTAAAACCCATTCTAAAATGGTCACCAGATGAAGAATTGAACAAATGTAACAAGGCTGTAAAGAAAATGTTTATTCTTATTTTATTTCTTCTTTAACTAGTTAGAAACAAGACATAGTCAATTAATATTATTTTTTGATTACCTGAATTAAAAGGAGAGGACACTTACATATTTGTTGACGTTTATTGAGATGTTTTCCTATGTACCAGTCATTTTGCTATATATCACGTATTTATAAACTTATAAAATTATCCAAGCAATGGTATGAGGGAGGCCCTTCTACCATGGTCTTTAGAGAAGAGGTATCTAGTGAAGTGACTGGTTAAATAACATGTCAAGATCAAGAACTTCATGTGATGGAACCAGGACTCAAGAGGACAGTCTGTGTCTGGAGTTTTTGATTTTAAACGTCATATTGCTTCTCTCAATTTATGCACACCAGCATACACATACACACAACCACCGAAAGAGGGCCTCAAATTGGTTTCACAGAAAGAGGCAATATACCCAATCAATCTCTTTGTGGCTATTCTCCTCAAGTAGGCTCCCTTCACTATCCTCTACTTCTTTTCTCTCCTCCCAGCTGGCACTCAGTAAGAACCAGTAGGATAGCCTAGGGGAAGATATTTCGGACACAGATAATACACAAACTTAATACACAATTTATAGAGAAAGAAGAATTATTCATGGTGGTACAATGTTTTGCTAACTATAACATATATTCCGGTGGGAAATCTAACGGGTGGTTTTTAAGGAGGTTCTAAATAAAATAATCCTAGCAAGAGAGAAAAATGCCAAATGAGACTTTTGCCATGCAAAATGCAATGGCGAGACCATTTCCAACCTGCATTTAACAATTTCACCTAAAAAAGTTAGTTACCCTTAATGAAATGCCATAGACATTTACAATGAAAGAACATATTAAATGCCCTCTTTATGAATTACAATGTTAATGTTAAGCTAAGCAATTGGGAATGGGAGTGAGTGTTTAATCACAGCCTTTACCTTAGCAGGGTTTTATACAATAAGGAATAAATAGCTTAAAAAAGCTTCATTTTTCTGGTTGTCCCCTTTAAAACCAAGCCTGGTCAGCTTTATTTTTTTCTATCTTATTTTATGATGTGTAAGAGGGTCTTACTGTGTCACACAGGCTGGAATGTAGTGGGGCAATCTCGGCTCACTGCAACCTCCGCTCCTCGGTTCCAGCGATCCTCCTGCCTCAGCATCTGGAGTAGCTGGGACTATAGGCATGTACCACCCACCCAGCTAATTTTTATATTTTTAGTAGAGATAGGGTTTTGCCATGTTGGCCAGGCTGATCTCAAATTCTTGGGCTTAGGCGATCTTCCCATCTTGTCCTCCTAAAGTGCTGGAATTATAGGTGTGAGCCACCACACCCAGCCCAGGAACTGAATTCTGTGTATAAAAACAATGAGTGTGGAGCAGATTGTTCCTTACGGCCTCCAGATGAGAACTTACTCTCACCAGTACCTTTATTTCTGCCTTGTGAATGCCAGTCCTGCTATGCTGGACTTTTGACATATAGAGCTGTGAACTCATAAGTTGGTAATTTTAAGCTGCTAAGTTTGTGGTAATTGTTATACTGTAATAGAAAATGAATATAATGGGCAAAAGCTACATTAATTCTCCCACCTGAGACAAATCATTGTGGGCATTTCTAAAAAATTGGGAAGAATCTAAACAGATTTATGATGATGTCACAAATCTTAAAATATTCCTCAAACTTCATAATACATTTCAGTCTATAAAGTGAGTTCAAGTCTTTTTTTTTTTAAGTTACAGAATCCCACCTGTGCACTTACATCCTAGCATGAGGGGTCCTATATTCCATACACAGTACTGGCTGTTAAGTGTGTATTCATGGACACAATTATGAATGAATACACAATTGGATAGAGGAAAAATATTTTTATCCATGATTCAAAATATTTTTCTCTATCCAATATCAGTAAAACTGATATTTCTAGATAAAAATATTTTGATCGCAATGTTCCTATAAGAGAAACATTTTCTATAAGAAAAATATGGATGTTCAGTATACAAAATATTTTCCTCCATCCAATATCAGTAAAACTGACTTTATATGTGAAAATGTTTTGATCAGAATCAATGTTCCCTTAAGAAAAATAATAGTTTCTTAAAGGCTTAGTTTATTATTTCACATGGTGCCAAAGTCCACACTTGATTCCTCACATCTTCTGACCCTTTTATATGGTTAGCCTTTCTGTCCCCACCCAAATTTCACCTGGAATTGTAATTCAGGGAGGATAGTGATTGGATTATGGGGGTGGTTTCTTCAGCCCTCTCTGGTCGGTTTTATGTTGATGCTAGACTATTTGGTGGGACTGAGTGAATAAAGAAATCACTTTGAATTGGTCACATATTTTTAGTTGCAGTTTAACAAAATTCTTTACTTTGAAGAGAATGTTGCTGATCATGTCTCCATTATGGGTGACAGTAAACCAAACTGGGTGTTGTTGGGTGCACATAGCTTGTTTCTATTGACAGTCACAACTGTTGTTGGAGAGCCATGTTGCTATTTGTTGACTTGGTTCTATGTCCAATTATAGTAAGATATTGTGATATTAATGTAAGGAGAACCAAGATATTTGACATCTCCTCATTTACGCGGGCCCATTGGTTTCACAAAATTCAGTCAGTTATCTTATATTCCCACAGTGCTTTATATCTCTCTGTTACAGTCATTGTTACATGTTTAATGATATTTTTCTATTCTAGATTTAAATTCCATAACTGCAGTAGCCATGACTACTTAATTATCACTCTGTCCCCAGTGCCTAGCAGTGTGCTTAGAATAATAGGATCTCAATGATGTGTTGACTGAATGGGTACACTTAGCTGGCTAGGTGGGTATCTTTTTTCTATGTAAGTCCCCCCAAGCTCTATGCATTGTTAATGTGGAAGAATATCCAATGAAGTGAAAAATATTTTTGAATAATTCACTATATATTAGGTATATGTAGGGTGCCATGAGTATAGCCCTGTCACTAAGAGAATCTTATTGGAGGGAAAGACAGGTAAACAATTGTAATATGGGTTTATAAAAGCAATGAGTATGTTATAAAAATAATATCCTGACCAATTCTACTTGGGAAAATGTGGCTAATAATTTAGAGATGACATTTTTAAAAGTGAATGCTTACACTTGGCCTTGAAGAAGAGCTAGGCAGCCTCAACAGAAGGAACCCCATGAACCTATGGAACAGCACTGTTCATTTGTATATGGAAAAATAGTCTGAGATTGCTGAAGTATGGGTGATGAAGAAAAAAGTAGCAGAAGGAAAGATTAAACATATAAGCAAATCCTAGAGAGCTTATAAACTGTGCTCAAAAGTTTAAACTTTGTAAAATGGCCAATATTTTCCAAACTGTTTATTGAAACAGAGTCCCAATGGAAGCTTAAATATTTAATCAATAAATTTAATAAGTGCTACATACTACATCTGCTTGCAGAGTCACAATATCCATGAAAAGTGCTGAGAAGTCTCATGATCGCAAAGTTTACCTTTGCATAGCTCAGCATTTCACCAAGTTATTCTATTGCGAAATACATCCACATACTTGTGCACATGTATAACATCTCTGCTAGCAGTTCCATGTGATACACTTTGTGAATCAATGCCATAAGCATGGGAGTACTTTAAGTCAGGGTCCATCATGGTCATTTCATATTTCAGAAAGATCACACTGATGAAAAGGGGAAAGATCAAATTAAAGGAAAGTAGGCTTGGAGATGAGGAAGACGGTTAAAATACAAAGGTAGGAATGATAAATTTTAAGCTAAGTCAGTAAAAATGGAAATATGAAGATGGAAGCAAATTTGAGACATACTTAAGGAAAAAGATGTTAGTGATGCTAAAATAAAAAGTTCAGCTGAATTAAATTTAAAGGAGTTTAATTTGCGAATTGGGCAGCCTTCTGAGCCAAAATAGGCTCAGAGACTCCAGCACAGCCACGTGGTAGAAGATTTATGGACAGAAAAAGGAAAGTGATATACAGAAAACAGAAGTGAGTTATAGAAACAGCCAATTACTACAAGTTGGCATGTGCCTTATTTAAACACAGTTCAAACAGTTGGCTACATTTGATTTGCCAAAACTCGGTGATTGGCATGAGCTTAGGCTACGACCTGTACACCTCCACTTTTTATAGTTCACAACATACAGAAAAACCTTTAGGCTGAATTTAAGATATATAAGGAGGCAGCCTTTAGGCTAAAATTGATTTAACAGTGACTAATTTGATGTGAAAGTTAAAGAGATGAAAGAGTATGTGTTTTCCAGGTTTCCAGATCGCGTACATGTATGATGGTAACATTAACAAGAAGAGAAATGAGCTTGTGAAAAATGAAAGAAATACACCATTATGCATACTAAGCTAAAAGTTCTTATTGGGCATTTAATTGAAGCTATGCTCTTGACATTTGACATATCTTTCATTTATACCACTTCTAGAAAGTGTATGTGTGTCTATGTATTCATTTGTTTTATACTGATTCTTCTACTAGATACAAACTCCTTGAGGTGAACACACAATGTATACCGAATAAATTTTTGTGGAACACATGATTCAAGTTGCAATTTTTTTTTTTTGTGAGTTTAAACATAGTATGAGTTCAGCTGAGGAGTGGGTGTGCTGACCACATCTTCCTTTGTTCCAACTGCATTGAAAGGACTAGCTCAGGCAAGCAGCACAAACACAACACATAGAGCTACACACCTTTCCCAGACATGAAGATGGGGAGCAGGGGGTCAAAGTGTGGTCAGGAAGGAAAAAATATTATAAAAATTTCCATTCCTATCCCTCTTCATATCTTCCATAATTGTCTCTCCATTCTGGATTTAAGGGCTCCTTCTCCTAGGAGATACCTAGCAGGAGGCTCTAGAAAGCTAACAAAGGAGGGTCCAAAAGAAAGAAGAAATATCACACCATGGCTGGCTCTCATCTGAGTTGAAAGAGACAGAAGTAAACCTGGGCCACCAGTTCTCTACACTACCCAAGTGAGCTTACTGAGCTAAGAAAGAACACAAAGATTTGAAATTAGAGACACAGCAAGTTTGGCAGGACTTTCTTCCTTTCTTTGAGGAAATAAGGTATGGCAGTGCGTGGTTTAAAGGGTATAAATGTACAGACAAGTGGCAAATGCCAATCAATTCCACAAACCTAGCAGAAATCATAGGTAATATATGTAGCTGCTAAGACCGCCAGATTTGGGCAAATTCTTGGAAACTTTGAGTTCCCAGAATGAATCCTTCACACAATAAACTTTTTTCAACAGCAAAAAGATTATGAAAACACTGGGGTCTATATTCTCTGCAAAAATTAGACAATGAAACAACCATCAGAATGTTAGAAGATCATCTGTTTAAGTCAAAATAAATACTAAATGGGTTTTTGACATCTAATTAACACAGATCACACTTTTAAGTTGTATTATTCTCACGTTATTTAAAAAGAAAATAGAATAGTTTCTCTGAAGTGCTATTTAGAGTATTTTCTCTATATGGAACCTGGTACAAACTGGGTATCATTTTTAGAAAGGTATCTATTGAGTGTCCCCAAACTAGTTTTCTGTTCTCAGAAGTACTACTTCAAATAAGTTATAGATTAGTCATAAAAATTATTATACTCCAGTTAGTTGTTAATGACATAAATACCTAAGTTAATTCTCTACAAAATACACAAATACTTAGATATATGTGTGTTTGTGTGTGTGCTTTTATTCCTTTACAGAAAGAAAGAAAACTATAGCAAAACTCCATTCAATATTTCATGAAGAATTTGCATACAATTTAAATCTCTGCTTCCTCACTATCCAGTGCAGGGTATGATTTATAGTAAGGATATCTACACATTCCAGTTAGCCTAGGATGGTCCCAGTTTACGTCTATTGTCCCACTATAATTATGAATATCATTCTTATAAAAGATATCTTGGCTTAGATGATAAATGGTCAGTAACCCTAAAGTACAAATTCAATTAATAGTCATTACTTCTAAATAAGTTTAAAATTGTTCAAGAAAGTCTTACTTTTTAAGCTATTTAAGAAACATTTCCTGTTTCTGACAATATTCCAGACACAGTACTAGTAACTAAGGAAATAAAAATATTTGAGATAAATAAGATCTCCACTTAAAACTTACATAAAATGTATAGAGAAAGTAAATTAGAAAATAAATACATAAACAAGAAAAGAACAGACACTAATAAATACTATTACAATGAAGACTGTGCAATATAAAAGGTATTTCCTGGGGAAGTACTTGGTTTTGGGTGACATGAAAACATTTAGCACTGATCCTCCCACATCAGCCTCCTGAGTGACTGGGACTACAGGCGTACACCACCACGACTGGTTAATTTTTTTGTATTTCCTTTAGGTTGGTGCAGAAGTAATTGTGGCTTTTGCCATAATGGCAAAAGTGAGCTCAAGTGATCCTCCCACCTAGGCCTCCCAAAGTGCTGAGGTTGCAGGGATGAGCCACCATGCCCAGCTGTCTTTTTGCTTTAAACCCATCCTTCTCTAATCTAATGCCTGATTTTAGTAAGACTGGTAGAATTTTGGACTTCCATTTAGGTATTATCACCATGTTTACGTGACAGAGAAAAGAATGGGCAGAAATCACAACAGGGATATTTGTCAATGACTGATTACTCAGGATGTGATATATAGACAGTGCAATGGTTTCCTAGAGCTGCTGTAACAGAACACTGTGATCTTGGTAGGAATATGACAGGAGCGTCTTCTTCACAGTTCAAGAGGTCAGAGGCCTGAAGTCAAGGTGTCTACAGGGGCATGCATTCTCCAGTGGCTCGAGAGGAGTCTGGTCTATGCCTTTCTCCCTCCTTCCAGTGCTGCTGGCCATCCTAGGCATTCCTTGGCTGGTATTTGCATCACTCCAGCCTCTGTCTTCATTGTTACATGGTATCTGTCTCTGTGTCTCTTGACACAGTCATGTGGAATTAAAGACCCATTCTACTTTGGTATGACCTCATCTTAACCTATTATACAATTGCAAAAATCTCTATTAGTCCATTTACACACTACTGAAAGACATACCCAAGACTGGGTAATTTATAAAGAAAAAGAGTTTAAATGGACTCGCAGTTCCACATGGTAGGGAAGGTCTCACAATCATGGCAGAGCGCAAAAGACACGTCTTACATGGTGGCAGACAAGAAAGTGAGAATTTGTGCAGTGAAACTTCCCTTTATAAAACCATCAGATCTCACAAGACTTACTCACTATTATGAGAACAGTATGGGGAGAAACTGCCACCATGATTCAATTATCTCCCACCGGGTTCCTCTCACAATACATGGGAATTATGGGAGCTACAATTCAAGATGAGATATGGGTGGGGACACAGCCAAACTATCTCAAACCCTATTACCAAATAAGTTTGCATTCTGAAGTATGAGGGGTTTCTATATATATTTTGAAAGGACACCATTTGATCCAAAACAGGCAACTTACTAGAATATAATTTTATGTACATCAAAGATAAAATTTTAGGTCTGACGAGGAAAAACCTGACTTGAGTTACCAATGCAGATACTCATAACCTCTTACGTCTCTAAGGAAGGCAACAGGTGATTTCATGGAAAGTGTCATCCCCTTGAGAAAGATATTGCAACACAGCCACAGATATACCCTAAATATTCCTCCAATGTTTTTCCCAAGAGATTTGCAGTTACATGTGATGATAACAAAGGCATTGAGAAAAAAAAAAAGTTATTCAAATTTGAGGGGCTTAACAGAAATTAGTTCTGAGGTAACGTCAATGGACAAGGACTAAAAACACCACTGCAGTCTATTCAAAGTGGAGGTGTGTGGATGTCAGGTAATAAGTGGAGCTTTTATCCCTGCCCTGCTCATATTGGGTGCAGCAAAGCTGCAAATTACTTTTACGGCTATGTCTTAAGTTCCTGAATTTATAAAGAATATTGCAACACCCAGAAACTGACAAAATTTCTACACTGATGGCTTATGAGGCGAAAGTTATGATAGGAAGAGTCAGGTGAAAGTCCCTAAAACTTCCTTTCTCTGCTAGGATACTAAACCAAGGGCAATATCACATTTTCACAGGACTTGAAAAGATTAATTTCACCATCAAAGACTACAACTGTTGATTTCTATCACATTTCAATTTAAATCATTCACTGAATGTATACAACTCATTTACATAATTTCCTCCCTTTTCTTCTGTCCATATCCTTTCACTTCCCACATCCCCAGTGACTTGAGAAGCTGGTTTAATGTTATGCTCTCTTCCTATCTCCTGAAGTCATTCTCCATGTTTAACTCTAACAATCCTTTGCTACAATATCTTTTACCCTTTCAAAGTCAATTAGTTTATTTCCATTCATTCCAGTTATAATCTGAACTTCATCATCACTCAAAACCGAATCACACCTGTATACCCAATTCTGATATTCCCTTTTTGATCATAGCTTCCTTTCTTTCATCTCTGTGCTCAATCATTCTCAATGAATACATCAATTATCTACTTTGTAATGCTAGCATTCATCAGTTACATCTAAGACCTTATTCTTAGTTTTGCCATGATGCATCATTTTGATACATAGTTCCTGTACCTTGAAATTTCTTAACCATAATTGCCACTCTATGATTCTCCAGTTCTAAATAAACTATACTAAGTTTTTCCTTTATTTCTAAAAGGAAGTAATGAATTTAAACGATTGGGTCTTGAGAGATCCAAGACGGCTGATCACTGGCAGCTCGGGCACGTAGCTCCCAGTGAAAGTGCAGAGAACGAGAGGACGCCACACTTTCAGACAAATATTTGTTGCTCACAGACCAAGAGATTCCCAGCAGAGGAGCCCCACAGGTTGCCAGGGCAACTCTTGCGGCCGGCACAGCGGTTTTGCTGGCTCCTTAGCGTGGCAGTTCTTGGTGCAGAGTCCGGAGATTCCTGGGCAGAAAAGCACCATCAATCTTAACACCGCTGTTTTGGCTGGCGGTGGATTGCTCAGATTTCGGCGCTGGGAATCAACAAGTGACGTCCTCTCAGAGATCTAGTTAGAAAGTCGGTAATTACAAAGACGACAGAGGGATAAATATATAATGAAGGGAAGAAACCAGCCTAAAAAGGCAGAGAATACTCAAAATCAGAATGCCTCTCCCTCTACAGGGGATCGCAATTCCTCATCAGTAACGGAACAAGGCTTAATGGAGAACGAGTGTGTTCCAATAACAGAAGCAGGTTTCAAAATGTGGGTGATAAACTTCTGTGAATTAAAAGAACTTGTTCTAACCCAATGCAAAGAAACTAAAAACGTTGAAAAAAGGTTTGACGAAATGTTAATGAGAATGGACAATTTAGAGAGGAATATAAGTGAATTGATGGAGCTGAAAAACACAACACGAGAACTTCGCGAAGTATGCACAAGTTTAAACAGTCGAATTGATCAAGCAGAAGAAAGGATATCAGAAGTCGAGGACCTGCTCAGTGAAATGAAACCAGAAGACAAGATTGGAGAAAAAAGGATAAAAAGGAATGAGCAAAGTCTCCAGGAAATATGGGACTATGTGAAAAGACCTAATTTACGTTTGGTAGGGGTACCTGAATGTGACGAAGAGAATGAATCCAAGTTGGAAAATACTCTTCAGGATATCATTCAGGAAAACTTTCCCAACCTAGCAAGGCAGGGTAATATTCAACTCCAGGTAATACAGAGAACACCACAAAGATATTCTTCAAGAAGACCAACCCCAAGACACATAATCGCCAGATTTATTAGGGTTGAAATGAAGGAGAAAATACTAAGGGCAACCAGAGAGAAAGGTCAGGTTACCCATAAAGGGAAACCTATCAGACTTACAGCAGATCTCTCAGCAGAAACCCTACAAGCCAGAAAAGAGTGGGGACCAATATTTAACATCCTTAAAGAAAAGAACTTTCAACCCAGAATTTCATATCCAGCCAAACTAAGCTTTATAAGCAAAGGAAAAATTAAATCTTTTGCGAACAAACAAGTACTTAGAGACTTCACCACCACCAGGCCTGCTTTACAAGAGCTTCTGAAAGAAGTACTATACATATAAAGAAACAACCAATATCAGCCTTTCCAAAAATATATCAAAAAGAAAAGAACATTAACACAACGAAAAATTTACACTAACTAATGGGCAAAACAGCCAGCTAGCATCAAATGCCAGTATTAAACTTATATATATTTTAATTGGATAAAAAGCCAAAACCCATCGGTATGCTGCATCCAGACCCATCTTACATGCAACGATATACAAAGACTCAAAGCAAAGAGAAGGCGGAAGATTTACCAACCAAACAGAGAGTAAAAATAAACAAATAAACAAAAAGCAGGAGATGGAATTCTCACCTCTGATAAAGTAGACTTTAAAGCAACAAAGATCAAAAGAGGCAAAGAAGGACATTACATAATGGCAAAAGGATTAATGTAACAAGAAGAGCTAACGATTCTATAGATCAACGAGACAGAAAATTAACAAGGACATCCAGGACTTGAACTCAGACCCGGAACAAGTAAACTTAACAAACATTTATAGAACTCTCCACTTCAAATACACAAAACATACATTACCACCTCACACCTATTCCAAAAGTGACTACATAATTGGAAGTAAATCACTCCTCAGTAATTGCATAGCATTTCATAGGTTTAAATGAAATATTGGTTGGCTGCTTGTTATTTTCTTCCCTTATTCCTTCCTGTCTACATCATTAAGTATAATTATCGGTATAAAAGAGGTTTTCAATACCCATTACTAAACTGCATTCTAGCCTGGGCAAGAAAGCAATACTCCCATTCTCTCTCTCTCTTTCTCTTCCTTTTTCTTCCTCTTCTTCATTCTTTTTTTCTTTCTTTCTTAAAAAAAAAAAAAAGACTGGGTCTATTGTAAGTATATGCCCTTATACTTCAGGTGGACCCTCGTGGATGCTAGAAACTCACTTATTCAGGCTTTATTGTTACTCTGTGCATTTCTATAGTAATAGTTTCAAATTTCCTTCTATTTTTTAATGGTTGTGAATTTCCATTTTGTCTCAAAGAAAATTCTAATCTTTTAGTAAGCAACTGGATCTATGGCTTTTCCTTGCCCTAAGAAGCTTTCTTGACAAAGACCACATCATAAAATTACTTTCAAATACTATTTTTCAAACTATGAAGTGGTATTTCTTATACATTATAAGAAATATTTTAATTATAATACTAAGTCATCATTTTACACTCATAAGATAACCTGGACTTGGATTTAGTTGCCATCTCTATATTTGGCTAGGTCACCAAACATATTCCATTTTCTTACTTCTAAAATGGGGATAATAATTTTGGTATACTTTTAAATTTCTTTAAAATAGAAATAGGAGCACTCCGAACCATGTAAAGCACAGACAATAACTAAAATGTCAAAACAATGAGAAAGTGAGAGCAAAACCAAGGCTGGATAGTGCACACAGCCTTGGTTTTGCTCTCACAGAACATTCATTCACAGAATGAATGTTCTGTTCTTTATTCCTACAGTGGAAAGTTAAAAGGAAATTGGTGGCAATTTCCTCCATGGACAGAAAATTGGCACTGAGTCCAACTAGGCGTACCAATTGGAGGAGCATACAGAGTTCTTGACACATGATAAATGACATAGAAGTTGAAACATGCCAGGAAGTTCTTCTCTTAGCTTTATTTTTAAAAAAAAAAATGAGCGTTTGTGATTCTCTTAGCAATTTCCCTAAAATTTCACATTTACATATAAAGAATAGGTATCATCATAAAGGATATCTTGCTTCATGGTCAAAAACTTTTAGTTAATTCGGAGTCATAGAATTTACATAAATGGAGAGTGTATTAGTCCATTTTCACATTGCTATTAAAATATATCTAAGACTGGCAATTTACAAAGGAAAGGATGTTAACTGACTCACAGTTCTGCATGGCTGGGGAGGCCTCTAACAACTTACAATTATGGCAGAAGGGGAGGTAAACATGTCCTTCTTCACAAAGTGGCAGGAGAGAGAAGAACATGTGTGTAAGCATAGAGAAAACTACTATTTATAAAGTCATCAAATCTCATGACAATTCATTCACTATTATGAGAACAGAATGGGGGAAACTGATCCCATAATCTATCACTTCCCTCTCTTGACACGTGGGGATTACAACTCAAGATGAGATTTGGGCGGGGACACAGAGCCTAACCCATCATCCCACCCTGGTTCCTTCCAGATCTCACGTCCCTTTCATATTTCAAGACCAATCATGCATTCCCAACAGTCCCCCAAAGCCTTAATTGATTTCAGCATTAACCCATAAGACCAATTCCAAAGTCTCATCTAAGACAAGGCAAGTCTCTTCTGCCTAGGAGCCTGAAAAATCAAAAGCAAGTTAGTTACCTCCAAGATACAATTGTTATAGGCCTGACGGGGACACAAGAGGGCACTCCCTCTACCCACTAGACCTGACAGGTGATAGTTTGGCAGTTATTACTTTGCTTCTCTAAAAATGATAATTTGGCAGCCAAAGAGAGACAATCTCCTGATGGTCCACACCTGTTAACATTAAACGTGTTAACTGAATGCAAACTCCAGGGAGTAACAGCTTCCTAGGCATGCATATTAAGAGACAAAAATGGCAAAGTACGATCTTCCAGGTACACTCCACTAGAAAAATGAAGAAAGCCTCAGATGAGCATGCATATAACTCCCTAAACACAATGAGTGTGCTCACTTCCCAAGGGTAAAGAGGGCTCTACACATGCGGGCAGCCCACCCTAAGGGAAGAATCATGGGAAAGGGGAGATCGTTTTCTATTACAGTATAACAATTACCGCAAACTTAGCAGCTTAAAATGGCAATTTATGAGCTTACAGCTCTATAAGTCAGAAGTCCAGAATAGCATGACTGGCATTCACAAGGCAGGAATAAAGGTATTAGTGAGACTGAGTTCTCTCCTGGAAGGTGTAAGGAGTAATCTGCTCCAAACTCATTGTTTTTATATGCAGAATTGAGTTCCTCAGCCTGGCGGGATGTTGCAGGCCTGTAATCCCTGCATTTTGGGAGGTCAAGGCAGGAGGATCGCTTGAGTTCAGGAGTTTGAGACCAGCCTGGGTGACATGGTGAAACCCCATCTCTAACAAAAATACAAAAATTACCTGAGCATGGTGGCTCACGCTTGTAGTCCCAGCTACTTGGGGACTGAGGCAGGAGGATTGCTTAAGCCAAGGAGGCAGATGTTGCAGTTAGCCAAGATCATGCCACTGTACTCCAAGATGGGTGACAGAGTGAGACCCTGTCTCGAAAAAAAAAAAAGTCAGTTCCTTGCAGTTATATTTGGTGGTTGCTTTCAGTTCCCAGATGCTGCCTGTACTCCCTGCCACTGCGGTCCTTTCCGTATACAAGCCAGCAACAGTGTGTCAAACACTTCTTGTGCTTGCAACCTCTGATTACACCTCTCTGACTGGCCAGAGGAAGCCCTCTGATTTCAAATGTCTTGTGTAATTAGGTCAGGCTCAGCTATGTGATCTTCCTGTCTTAATATCAACTGATATGGTAATTTAGTTTCATCTGCAAAATCTCTGCACAGCAACACCTAGATTTGTATTTGATTGAATAACTGGACAAAGATGTGTGTACAACAGTGGCTGGGAATTTGGGGACCATCTTAGAATTCTATTTATTGTGCACCTCCAAATTCTGTCAAAAATTATGTTCCATACACACACACACACAAGGTTGCGTCCTGAGAGATGGCTCTTTCCCCCTATGATCTTGTTAATAGAGGGGCTCTGTCATGTATTAGAATTCAATCACAGGATCGAAATACATCCTAATGGAAAGAGCCAAGTTCTATAGTTAAGCCTCTCTGGGCTTAGGTCTGAAGGAACACAAGTACTTACCAAAGCCCAGTATCTGCCTCATTTTAACTTCTTAATAAATACGGCTCCCAAAGGCCCTTCTTGAAATATTTGGTCTTCTTGCTTCAGGATAGAAAATCTCTGGCATAGTATATGGAGAAAACTAAGCTGCTAGTTTTCTAAATGTTTGTCTATTTTCATTGGCTAGTTTTAAGATATCTGTTCTTAGAATCAATAAATGTATTTTATTATATAAAGTGCTTAAAATACAACTAATACTCAACCCTTGGATGTATATAGTTTAAACCAAAAGTATTTATAAGAGACAAACATAAATTATGTTTTTAAAAATTACATGGTAATTCAAGGGCCTGATGTTTGATATTTATATGTATTAACATTTAGTAATATCCTACTGCTTTGTAATTAGAGTTGACTACCAAGAGGTACACCATAATTGGTCATTTTGTAGATGCAGCACTTCTGGATCAAGAAGTGATTAAAATATTTATATTGCACAGCTTGTTCAATTCACTTATATTATCAGATTAATTTACTTTGTTTCTCTGTGCATCAATATTTTCACCTTTTTTTCCTGTAAAATGGAACTTGAAAGAAAATAATTCTTCACTGTAGTTTTAATAGCACCTGATTGTGCATTTGAAATAAATAAAATGATGATAGATTAATATCGAGACTTTTATACATTAATATATTGTAAATATATTTTCTATGTACCAGATATAAAATACAAAAGGGACTATGAGTAAAAATCATTTTAGTAGGACTCCCCAATAGATAAAATTTGAATTAGTAATTTGCTAGTGATACATGATTTCAAATTTTTTATCTGTGTTAGGAAAATTTATTTTCCATGTTTATAATGTTGTTAATTATAATGAAAATTAAAGAATATGATGATGATATTTTATTGTCTTGCTTTTTATAATATAATGTGAATGTTTCAGTTCTTTTCAGGTATGTATCTGTGCAAATTTTTCCCAGAGAATTTAATATTAAAAGTGAAATTTGTATGAACACTTTTATAGCTTTACTAAATTTTTTTTATAAATACACCACCAAAATCACATTGAGCAAAGATCTGTATTTAGAAATTGATTTTCAAAGGGCTTCATTTCCTATTACGTGTGTTACAAGGTCAAAAGCTAGTAAGGAAAATAATTATCCAGGATTGAGAATGTGCAGCCATGGCATCAACATTGCTAAGAAAATTAGCTTTGGGCACTTCTGACTTCAGCTAAAAAAAAAAAATGAAGTGAGCATGAGAGGCTTAATTAAGTGACCAAAACACAAATCTGCTTTAAGTAATTTGTATAAAACTATACTGCTGAACATCGAATCTGCCCACAATCAATTTTACTGTCATTTTTGAAGTATGTTAACAAAATACAGACTTCAGCCTAAGGGCCATTGGTGTCAGTGAGTTTATATCTTTGAGCCCTACTACCCTAAGGAGAGGTACAAAAGATGGAAGAACTGTCAGAACTCCGAGCTCTCATTACTGTTAAACATTCACTGCCCGCAGTGTCTGACAACATGAAAGAAAAGAAAATAGAAGCTTGTCCAGTTAGACCCTAATATCTTCTAGACGACATTGTTATAGTCCCTTAAGCAAAATAGAAAACAAGAATTAAGTAAGGAAAAGAGACATGCCAAAATATGAATGCACAAAATCTCTCTAGCCAGCAAAAGATCTTTTGGTCAACCATTAATGATTTCACCTGGAGCCAGAATTGTCCTTGCTGTAACAAACTAACCAAAAGAGTAATTTCCAAAGACAGAAGCAGAAAAACAGCCTGTAAAAGATGGGGTGGGGAACATCTGGCTATAACCAGGTAACGAAGGAATCCAGTGAAATAAAACTTTGAAAATGAACAGCAAACAGCATACTCTTCAGTGCAGAGATGTAAGCCAAATTTGTCCTCACTTTGAATATGCAATCTGTCATTATTAAAAATAAATGAATAAAATAAAATAAAGCAAAATTAAATTCAGTTAGAAGTCACTGCCTACTTGGGTAGAAAGTTCAGGCCAACACTAAGACAAACTTCAGAGTTTCTCTGAAGCCCCAAGGTTTCCTTCAAGCTGCAGGAGAAGAACACACTAGATAACCCGTCTCAACCTGTGAAGACAACTGGATAATAGATTAGTGCCTCCAAGGACAACTGATGTGTTGAATGCATCTCTCTTCATAGGCAGGTATGGGTGTACGCACAGCAGTGCCAGTTTTCATGGAGGATAATAGTGAGATGCAGGTGACTCTTGCCCCACCCCAAGGCATAGACAGTCACTCTCTTGCCATTACTACCAACCACCATCATGGCCACTAACCAGCTACAGCTGGTTATTTCTGCCTGTCTCTACCACATTGTTTAGATATTGTCTTCAGTCCAATCACTTCTTCGATGCTGTCACCAGAAGTTGGTAGAAACTGAAAAATGCACAATAAGGTACTGGTAAATAAACTCTCTTAAAAAAATCATGATCAAAATTTGCTGACTCCCATGGTCTAAACACCGACCATGGCTAACTGCAGGCTGCTGACCTGACCTCACCAAAGGTGGAGCTAGGAAGAGATGTGCACAGCTTCCTCTCAGGAGTCACTGCAAGCTGGATGCAGCGTACTCCTGAATGTAAATGAGAGGCTCCAATGAAGGGAGATTCACAAATTAACAACCAAGAGTTGAGTGCTGTATTAGTCAGGGTTCTCTAAAGGGACAGAACTAATAGTATAGATGCATATATGAAGGGGAGTTTATTAGGAGAATTGACTCATGCGATCACAAGGTGAAGTCTGATAAGAGGCCATCTGCAAGGTGAGGAGCCAGGAAGCCAGCCTGAGTCCCAAAACCTCAAAAGTAGGGAAGCTGACAGTGCAGCTGTCAGTCTGTGGCCAAAGGCCCAAGATCCCCTGGGAAATCACTGGTCTAAGTCCAAGTGTCTGAAAGCTGAAGAACTTGGAGTTTGATGTTCAAGTGCAGGAAACATCCAGCATGGGAGAAAGATGAAGACTGGAAGACTCAGCAAGTCTCCTCATTCCACTTTCTTCTGCCTGCTTTAGTCTAGCCACATTGGCAGCTGATTACATGGTGCCCACTCAGACTGAGAGTGGGTGTGCCTCTCCCAGACCACTGACTCACATGTTAATCTCCTTTGGCACACCCTCACAGACACAGCCAGGAGAAATACTTTGCATCCTTCAATCCAATCAAGTCGACACTCAATATTAATCATCAGAAGTGCCGTCAAAGCCTTGTAAGGATCATAATCCAGGCTTCTTTTTCACAGACCAGGGTGATTGATTTAGACCTCTTAAGAGGTTATTTAATAAATATATCTCCTTACGGTGAGTCAACTGTCTCTGGAAGTGTGTTGATTTTATTGGGAATGTACAGACCTTGAAGACTGCCTTTCTTATTGCCCTAAACAAACATCTCTGCAGAAAGCCCTCCCTTTACTGAAGATAACAGCATGCATAGTAAGGCAAGGGCAACTGACCTATATAGATGCCATTATTGTAAGACATCAAGCTAAGCATTTTATCTTACTCAGTTACCGCTCATGCCTGTATTCATTTAACTCTTCAATAAACACACAATTTAAGAAACAGAACTAGTGTTTCTTCACTTAGAAGTTTTTTTCAACTAGCTTTTATAGAGTTCTTTGTTGCATCTTCCACACCCCTGCAGATCCTTTTATCTACTACACTAAAACTTGCAGTGCACTGGAATTACTCAACAAAGGGAGACTGTAATCTGCTTAAGATCTTTTACTCAGCCGGGCACGGTGGCTCACGCCTGTAATCCAGGACTTTGGGAGGCCAAGGCGGGTGGATCACGAGGTCAAGAGATCGAGACCATCCTGGTCAACATGGTGAAACCCCGTCTCTACTAAAAATACAAAAATTAGCCAGGCATGGTGGTGCATGCCTGTAGTCCCAGCTACTCAGGAGGCTGAGGCAGGAGAATTGCTTGAACCAGGGAGGTAGAGGCTGCAGTGAGCAGAGATCGCGCCACTGCACTCCAGCCTGGGTAACAAGAGTGAAACTCCATCTCAAAAAAAAAAAAAAAGATCTTTCACTCAACTTTATATGATCAGAGTCTAGCACACAGCCTAGTGCAGAGCAGGAACTAAAACACTTTGAACAAGGCTAGTAGATAATGGAGTATGCACTGTCCAGGAAGTCAGAGATCTGAGTCCTACGCCCAGCCCTGCTGTTAACTGGTTTTAATTACTCATTGTCTTAGTCTATTTACATTGTTATATAACATAGACTAGGTAGCTCTAAAACAACAGAAATTTCTTTCTCACTGTTCTGGAGGCTGGGAAGTCCAAGAACAAGACACCAGCAGACTCTGTGTCTAATGAGGGCCATCTTCTTGATGTGTCCTCATGTGGTGGAAAGGGGAACTCCAGTCTCTTCCGTTCCTTGTAAGGGCACTTATCCCATTCACTAGGGCTCCACTGTCACGACCTGATCACTTCCCCAAAATTCCCACCTCCTAATTCCATCACCCTGGGAGACAGAAATTCAAGATCTGAATATTGATGAGACATAAACATTCAGTCTATAACATTAATTTCACCCCTTGGGCTCCAGTGACTTATTTATGAAATGAAAAGATAAGCAGATACTTCACAAGGACACTTTAAATATTACATGCTTACAAATTTAGTTTATACTTCCATCAGGGATGACATAAATATCTGATTAAAAAAAAACACCTCTTTCAAATCCCAGCAAGAAAACAGATATTGTCAACTGACACTGAAAATAAATCCTGTAATTCTCAACATTATGTGATTTTGGTATTGTGTAGCCTCACACTGAGCATAGGTGGTACACACAAAAAGAATGATGGCATGTGAGAGACATGAGCAAGACCACCTTTCATTCCTTAGCCAACCAACTATCTGTGCTCTAAAATTGGCTGAAGCTTTGTTGCACTTAAAGAAAAATAATTGCCAAAAAATCAATCTATATTCTTGAATCAGCTTTTACTTTTCCACAGCCAGGAAAAGGAATCAGATGAACCTCATCTCTTGTGTTTAACAAAAGAAACTATCCAAAAGTTAAATTTCAAAAGTCAAAAATATATTTATGGATATTGCTGAAATAACTTATTTTCCATTTTACATGCATATATTTTCATAATTTTTTAAGCCAGGATAACTTTCATCTTGTAAATAACCCTGAAGGAGTTAAAATCAGTGGTATACTGCTGCAACCCCATGCTGGGGGAGAAAATTAAAATTCCTGATTTGTAGCTTGGCCATTTCCATGCTGTAAATATTTCCATCAGAGCCAATCTCAGCTTAATAACTGGCTCACAACATTTCTAAATATTTTACAATGAACTTAAATAGGGTGGTATTACAAGGCTCCAGCACACCACTGGAATATAACTCAGAGACTTCATCAAATTGTACACATTACTACTCTGAATTTCTGCTCTATAATCTTGCTGCTCACAGTACAGTCTCTGAACTAGTGACACTGGCAGAATTTAGGACAGGTGTCAGCAACCTTCAGTCACCCTGGACTATCACCTATTTATAAGTAAAGTTATACTGGAACAAACCACATGCATAAATGATTATAACTAATATGTTTTCATATTGTCTATGGCTGTTTTTGCACTGCAACAGCAGAGAAGAGCAGGGGTAACAGAAACCATGTGGTCCACAAAGCCTAAAATCTTTACTACCAGGCATTTTGCAAGCAAAGGCTACCAATCTACAAGTGAGGAGACTGTTGGCCATGCAGATATTCAGGCCAAACCCCAGACTAAACAGAATCTGTAATTTTCCAGATCCTCAGATGCTTCTCTGTAAATTAATGTTTGGGAAGAATTGCCCCAGAGCAGGCTTCAAGGGAGGAGCACACTGAAGGCCTAAAAAATTAGAAGGCATTTATGATCAGGCAACCTTCACCAGAGAAGACAGAGCCAGAAAGAGATGTGTGCTAAGATACACACTTTAAGGAATTGGCTTACAAGACTGTGGGAGCTGGGAAGGCAAGTCCAAAAAATACAGATCAGGCCATCAGGTAGGGCTGGCTGGAACTCTGGGGCATGAGGGTAGAGCTTCTATCCAAAGACAGAATTTCTCTTTCCTCAGAGAATCCTCAGTTCTACTCTTAAGCCCTTTCAACTGACTAAACCAGGCACACTCCAATTATTTAGGGTAGTCTCCCTTACTCAAAGTCAACTAATTTGGTACTTTAATTGCACCTACAAAGTACCTTCATAGAAACACTAGATCACTGTTTAACTGATTAGCTTGGGACTGTAGTCTCACCAAGTTGATACATAAAACTTGTCATCCTGGCATAGGAAGGGAGAGTGTGCATTATTAGAAAGAGCCAAGTGAAAAAGAATATACATATATATAGGATACACAAGAGAATAAGTGTGACAGGGATAACTAGCTAAATATCTCCTAATTCATAAGATTTCAGAGAGACAAATATGATGACCCTGTTGGTCTGAAACAATAAATGCAATTCTTTCTCACCGAATTTTGATATCATAAAATGACTTCAACAAAGTACTGTATAAATTCTAATAAACCTTAGTAGGTGGTAAAAAAAAAAATTTAAGAAACTAGGATCTTGAAGTAGCTATGGTCTGCAAAAAATAATTTTTTTACATGAAAAGAATGATAGGAACTCTCTCCATCAAATCAAAACATAAAATATATTTTATTCAAAGAAGATACCAATGGTTGCCAAACTCCAAAGGATTATTCTTGGAACTGAAGTTCACATATAAAAAATTTGAACTTCCAAGCAACTACAACAACAAGAAAATATTTTCAATAAGTTGAAATTATAAAGGTTTTCACTTGTAATGAGACGCTAGTTGAAATAACTCTTTAAATTTCTCGTAGGGTATGTACTTGCCAAAAACAGACATAATATTTTCTCATTATTAGCCCTGCAGCAGAAAGGAAACTGGATAGCATGTTCTTTTCCATCTCACTGAGAAAAGGACAGTTTTCACCAGTAGTTTAGAGCAACAATATGAAGGAAAGATGGCTACAAAACTTACAATGATACATAATTATTTCTCTGAAAGAGACAGGCTGTGAATACTTGTGTTGATTGCTTCAAGAGAAGGTCTCCTGAGAAATCTGATTTAGGAAGAGGGAAAATAACTGAAACAACTCTGATGTCAAGTACAGACACCTCATTTCTTTATTGTGTCTCATAGTGTTGTAAGAGAATATTTTCATGACCACAAAAGGAGATGTCAAATGAGCCAGAGTTTATTTAGATTAAATCATCTTCCCACATTTCTGCATGTGCTAAGCTCCCTATATTTTTTCATATAGAAATCTACATAGTTTGAAATACACTATATATATATTTGAGACAGAGTCTCACTCTGTCATCCAGGCTGGAGTACAGTGATGCATTCTTGGCTCACTGCAACTTCAGCCTCCTGAGTTCAAGTGTGCTTCAGTCTCCCAAGTAGCTGGGATTACAGGCGTGCATCACCACACTTGGCTAATTTTTGTAATTTTGGTAGACACAGGGTTTTGCCATGTTTGCCAGGCTGTTCTTGAACTCCTGGCCTCAAATAATCCACCTGCCTTGGCCTCCCAAAGTGCTGGGATTACAGGCATGAGCCACCATGCCCGCTGACACCATATATTTTTAAATATAAAAGTTTCATCTTTAGGAACATTTCACATTAATCTTAAGATATAAGGATTGATTCATATGTTGAGTTACATAGAAGAAATTGAAGAGACCAGAATAGGGGTTGCCAACTGTGACTGTACAATGGAATCTGCTGGGGGACTTTATACAATAGGAATATCTTCTCCATATCACAAACCCATTGCCTCCTAGGGTGTAAAGCCCAGGGTCAGGAAATTGGAAAGCTCTCCAGCTGATTGCAATGTGTAGTTGTAATTGCCTGGTGGGTTCTTCTGACCTGCTGCACAGATAAAACCAATTCACTGAGACAACAGTATTGCAATAGAGAATGAGTTTATTAATTATAGGATGAGCCAAGCAGAGGGACAAGAGTAAGTACTCAAATCAGCCTTCCTGAAAATGGGAAGGGTAGGGTTTTTTAATAATAATTTGGGGACTAGGGAATTAGGAATGCTGATTGGTTGGGTTGGGGATATAATCACAGGGGTTGAAGCTGTCTTCTTGTATTGTGTCAGTTCTGGATAGGGTTCACAGGACCAGGACCAATTGAATTTGGTCCTTGGTATTAGTCAGGGGTCTGAGTGGAGTCAGTTAGTCGCTAGAATGCAAAGGTCTGAAAAATATCTCAAAGACAATCTTAAATTTTGATAACAGGGATGTCATTTTGGGAGATTTGGGGTAGTTACAAATCTAGTGACCTGTGGAGCAATAAATGATTATAGAAAGGCAAGCTAGGGAACAATGGTTGGTTACTGTTTAACTACAACTACACCTTAGCAGAATTTAGAACCCTCTCATAATACTAAACTTGTGGGGTTTCACTACTTTTACAAAGGTGGTTTTGGTCCCTGAGCAAGGAGGAGTTAGTTTTGGGAAGGGACTGTAATTATTTTGTTTTAAAGTTAACAAAGGTAGGTAGTTTGTGAGGTTAGAAGTAAGATGGAGTCAGTCAGGTTAGATTTCTCTCACTGTTACAATTTTTGTGAAGGCAGTTTCAGAGTCAAGGTGAACCAGAACAATTCAGTCAATAGCCTGAAAAATGTGAAATAGTCCACTTGTACCTCTTAGTTGTTGCTTTTTTAAAGGAGTAACAGAAATTGTAACTGCCCTTTAATTAAGCACTAAATTCACATAATCTTCAGAATAGAAGCCAAGATTTCTGAGGTGTACTGTTTGTGAGCACAGGCTTTGACTTCAGATAGTCCATCCTCTGCTTCCTGTACTTTCATTGCTGCCTTGCTTCTTATCTCTCTGAATTTTAGCAGATTACAGTCCCTCTTACTTCCCCCACATGCTCTTTTCTACACCGTAGCTAGGGGTTTCTTTTTAAAAGGTGAATAGGATCACAAATTACCTCCCTCGAACTTTAAATATTATGCAGCCATCAAAAACGATGAGTTTGCATCCTTTGTAGGGACATGGATGAACCTGGAAACCATCATTCTCAGCAAACTGACACAAGAACACAAAATCAAACACCGCATGTTCTCACTCATAGACGGGTGTTGAACAATGAGAACACATGGACACAGGGAGGGGAGCACTACACACTAGGGTCTGTTGCGGGGAAATAGGGGAAGGACAGCAGGGGGTGGGGAGTTGGGGAGAGATAGCATGGGGAGAAATGTCAGATATAGGTGAAGGGGAGGAAGGCAGCAAATCACACTGCCATGTGTGTACCTATGCAACAATCTTGCATGTTCTTCACATGTACCCCAAAACCTGAAATGCAATAAAATAAATAAATAAATTCTGCAATTTCTCTTTATTGCTCTTGGACAAAGACCAACAGCTGTAGCATGACCTACCACATGCTCTTACAGATCTTTAGCTCACAGATCAGCCTTAACTTTCCTCCTCATTGTATACTCCAGTTGCACGAACCATCTTTGCATTTCTCAAACTTAGCCACACTCCTTCCTATCCCGGGCAGAGAGGAAACTTTCCCATTGACAGCTCATTTATGTCCTGAACTTTCTTCAGTTCTTAACTCAACTGTTCCTTCCTGTGGGAAGTCTTCACTCAAACTTGACACTTTCATGGCACTTTACACAATTCACAATTGCTTATGTATTTTGATGTTTATTTAACAAATGTACATTTCTCCTCCCACATTAAGTCTCACAAGGGCAAGGACATGTTACTTTTTATCTGGCTTCACCCCAGCACCTAATGCATAGAGCCAGGCCAAAAGTCAATACGTTGAATGAATGAATATTCTTTGTATTATACAAGATAATGCATAGAAAGTGCTCAGCTGTTGTAGAAACCATTGAGCTTCCCCTGCCATAATTTCTTAAGCTTGAGGTAGTATATTCTACCTCTGACATGTTGAAACCTTGTAACAAATATGAATTATATAGAATTAATTTATGTATCAATAAATATTCATATTATGGTCTATTATCAAAACACAGCATTGACATTAGAAACCTTTATTTGTAATGATACTTTTTAAGGATTATTGGAAAATCCCATAGAGACAAACAAAAGATCAGGGATAAAAGATAAGCTTTCTTGGGGTTCAGGTCCCATATGATCAGGAAGGCAAGAATAGACGACATATGGGACGTTACCACATTGTGTCACATAACTCTGTTACCTGAACGCTCTAAGTCTTTAGTATAAGTTAAAAAATTATCTAGGATAAATATGTTTAAAATAAGGGCAAGAATTTGAGGTCCCAACTAGGAATATTGTTGTAACAAAAAATGTACATGAAGTTTAAAAGAATATTCTGCTTATGACCAGCTCTGGGACATTCCCCTTCTTGGTATAAGGTTTTGCATATTAGCACTACTATCTCAAGAGACATGGAATTTTATTGCAGATAGTTGTTTCAGTTGGGGCCAAACTAGTAGGTTATTATCACAATTGAAAACTCAAACCAATCACCCTAAACTAAATAGCAATCAAATTATGTAAACATTGTTAACATTTAGGCTGTTTAAAAAGAAAAGCCTATAATGAAAATGTAAGATAAAAATGAAGAGTTATAATAAACATGTGTCTCCTTTCATTCACCAAGGATAAAACGTTTCATGGTCCAATACCATTTTCTCTACATGGCTATAAGAGATAACAAATGAATGTGGCGGGGTAGCCACTGCTAGCAGCTTGATTTAGTCAGTGCTCAGCCCCCACCTCAGTTGCTCGTTTGAAGGAAGCAAGGATCAAGCATTATCTAAGCAATCAAGATATATACCTTAATGGTGAGTAATTCTTTTTATGGGGTTTATATTTATCTTGATCATCTGAAACCAGGGCTTGATTCTCAGTGTTTCTTGTCTCCCAAGTTTACTGTTTTAGGAGTAGGAACTTAGAATCTATTGGTTTGCTGCTTCCTTAGTTTGTCATCTGAGAACTGGTGTCTATTTTTCTTTGGACTTTATTGACTTTTTCTTTATTTGGCTTTTTCTTTGGACTTTATTATTGCATAAAGATTGTTGGGAAGTATAAAACTTTTTTTTTAATTGTACTTCAGATTCTGGGGTACATGTGCAGATCATGCAGGATTGTTGCATAGGTACACACATGGCAATGTGGTTTGCTGCCTCCATCCCCCCGTCACTTACAGCTGACATTCTCCCCATGTTAGTATAAAACTTTTATATCCAAAATTAAAATAATCTACATAATAAATCCTGTTTAATGAGATATAATTTTGTTGTGTTGCATTGTAATATTCTGTGCTTAATATTACTTGTAAAATCAGCAACAGAAGAGAGAACTGATTTTTAACGATGATGTCTATGAACCACCGAAGGTATTGGCTAAAGACAAGAAAGTAGATTATATAAAGAGAATATTGTAAAGCAGAAATGGAGTCCATTTTTTTTTTTTTTTTTTTTTTTTTTTGCTGCAGAGGTAATGGCTACCCTTACCAAGTGTGGAATGAAAAGCTAAATGCTACTATCAGTAACGTCATTATTCGGGATAAAACTCTCATACTTTGTGTTCTCAATTAGTATGTGTTGAGTAAGTAAATTAATTGGCCTAACCTTGAACAGAAATTTTGTGGAGGCAGCACTACCTGGTGAAGAATATGAGGTTTTTCGTGTGTTTGTTTGTTTGTTTGTTTGTTTTTGGAGGAAAATATTATACTGTAGAGGCTGTGTAATTTAAGAAATTCTAGAGTCAATAATCATTGACTCTCAAAATACTTTATTCAATGTCAAGGTCTTTTTAAACAACAACATTAATTATAAGTGTTTATAGTAGCCCCCTTCCCTAATCCACAATTTCACTTTCAATGGTTTCAATGACCTGTGGTCAACTGCAATCCAAAAATATTACATGGAAAATTCTAGAAATAAACAATTTATAAGTTTTTAATTGCACACCGTTCTGAGTAGTATGATGAAATCTCGTGCCATCCTGCTCTGTCCTGCTCTGTCCCACTCAGGAAGGGGGTCATCCCTTTGTGCAGTGTACTCATACTGTGTATACTACCCACCCCTTCATTACTTAGTAGCCATCTTGGTTGTCACATTATAGTGCTTGAGTTGCACTATCCACAATTACAGAAATTCACTGGCATTCTTAATACCTTTTTCAAGTCCCTGGGGGAGACTACAACATATGCATACTAACATGTAATCACATGAATACATAAAATTTAAATTGTATAAAGGTTATTTATTTTGTCTATGTTTCCTTTTATATTAGAATGTGTTGTCTGACTGATTGCTAGCAGCCAAACTATGGCAACCTTAGGGCACACAAAAAAGGCAAAGCAGCTTACTTGAAAGAACTCTCAATCTGGGTCAATTTGGGCAAAACAATAATCATAATGAATAATATCGTATAATATAGAAAAGAATCCAGGAGAGCATACTAATGTAAATAAACAACAAGTAAATCAAATAATGGAGGAGAAAAGACAGGTCTGTCATGTAAGAAAAATCTAATTAGCAAATAAAAAAGGAATTATAAAAACAGAAAAATCACCATTTGGCAACAGTCACAGTAATGATTGTTTCAGACAAGAATAATCAGTAATACTGAAGTCAGTCAATAAGCTACTCTGATGAGAAACAAGATATTTACATGATCCCAAAGAATCTCCACAGAAGAGATACTTAATAATTACAAAGAGAAAAGGTAAATTTAGAGTAGGCAGATAACACTTTAACCAAGTGATCAAAGTTAGTACCACTATTAATTGGACAAATCAATGTCATATATCTCCTGATATAATGCACTGAAAGGGATACATCATCACTTTGTAATATTCTTGTCAAAAATTTATGATATGAATTTATTCATAGGGAAACATCAAACAAACAAAAATCATGAGCATTCTACCAAATAACTGGGCTAGTACTCTTCAAAACTTCCAAGGACTTAAAAAACAAAGGGTAAGGAATTGTTCCAGATTAAAGAACACCGGGAAGACATGAAAACTAAATGCAACATGCAACCCTAGTTTTGATCCTGGACCAGAAAAAGATAATTGCCGACAACTGGCAAAATTTGGATAAGTTCTATAGCTCAGTTAATAGCATTTGTTATTAGTAATTACTATTACTATTGTTAATAGTAATATGTTAACATTTTGTGCATCTGGATAAAATTTACATCACAAATCTTTATAATTTTTTGGATTTTCTAAAATCACAGGTGCAAAACAGGTATATATATATATATACACACACACACACACATACACACAGATATATATACACATATATATATACACACACACATATATATACACACACACACATATATATATATACACACATATATATATATGGGGTACATGTGATGCTTTGATACAGGCATACAATAATAATTAAATCAGGGTAATTGAGGTATCCTTTTGAAATTTTATGTAAGCCTGAAATAATTTCAACATTAAAAGCTAAAAATGTTTTTTAAAAAGATACAACTCAACCATAAGAAAACAATCTGATTTTAAAAACTGGCATCTCTGAATAGACACCTCACATAGCATCTAATAAGGTGCCCAGCGTCATTTGCTGGTAGGAAATTTCAAGTTAAAACATCAATGAGATACTACTACACACCTATTAGAATGTATAAAATCAAAAAAAGCTGACAAAACCAAATTGCTGACAAGGATGCAAAGAAACAGGTACTCCAAAATGTTGCCGATGTGAATGCACACTGGCACAGCACTTTGAAAGACTTACAAAACTAAACATAATTCTACCAAAAAAATCCAGCAATTACTCATCTTAGTATTTATCTAAATGATTTGAAAACTAATATCCACATAAAAATCTGCATGAGAATATTTATAGCAGCCTACTGCAGTCAACCAAGATGACCTTAAATAGGTAAAAAAATAAATAATAAATAAACCTATGGTATTATATCCATGCAGTGGATTATTCTTCAGAAATTTAAAAAATAAGCTATCAAGCCATGAGAAAGCTACATACTATACGACTACAATTCTATGATGTTCTAGTCAATGCAAAACTGTAGATATAAACGAAGATTAGAGGCTTCCAGGTGTTTGAAGGGATGGGATTGGAATAAGTGAAGCACATTGATATATATGATTTTTTTTTTGAGACAGAAACTCTCTCTGTCATCCAGGCTGGAGTGCAGTGGAGTGCTCTCAACTCACTGCAACCTCCACCTTCTGGGTTCAAGTGATTCTCATGCCACAGCCACCTAAGTAGATAGGATTACAGGTGTGCATGACCACGTCCAGCTAATTTTTGTATTTTTGGTAGAGACAGGGTTTCGCCATGTTAGCCAGGCTGATCTTGAACTCCTGACCTCAGGTGATTCACCTGCCTCAGCCTGCTAAAGTGCTGGGATTACAGGCGTGAGCCACCATGCCCAGCCCACATTGATAATGCAGCAGAGTATACTTTCATGTTGAATACAGAACATTAAGGTTTTTGTTAAAATCCACTGAACTTTACAGGACAAAGAATAAACCTTAATGTATACATTTTTTTACTATTAGGAAGTTGGAATATCCCAGAATGGAATAAAGAATATGAAAAAACAATGTAAATGTGTTTTTAAAAATCACAACCTTTTGACTTAGGTCAGCACCTTTTTCCTTGACCTCCTTCAACTTCATAACCTTAATGAGGGCAGTCACAGAAAAAGATACTGACTTAAGTAACTTTGAGAATGAGTCTGTAAGTCTAAAGGCAAAAGGAATTATACGTAAGCACTGTATTCTACTTGATAAAGTTGTTTCCAGGAAGGGTCTGGATTAACTGTTCTAAAACCACAATGCAAATACAGTTGCTCCTTTTTACCTGTGGGTTCTGCATCTTATGTCGAACTAACTGCAGATCAAACATATTTGAAAAAAAACTGTACCTGTATTGAACAGGTATAGACTTCTTCTCATAATTATTCCCTAAATGATACAATATAAAAACTATTTGCATAGTATCTATATTATATTGGGCATTATAAGTAAACTAGATATGAATTAAATATATGGGAGGATATACATAGGCTATATGCAAATATTATGCCATTTTACAGCAGGGACTTGACCATCAGCAGACTTTCCTATTTGTGGGAGGTCCTGGAATGAATCCCCTACAAATACTGAGGAGTGACTGTATACTGAAATTGAAGAAAAATACAAAATGGATGGTTTAATTTCTCACTGTTGAAGTCAGGGGTCACAGATAAAGAAGAGAGGAGGTAAAATGATTCATGTAGTAATGGATTAGATTTGAAGGCTACATATATATTTCTATTTAGAACACAATATAGACACAAATGGTTAAGTTGAAAATATTTATAGATATGTATACATTCATGAGTTATTATAAACACATATATCTCCTTGTTTTGTCAGCTGAGAGGACCTAGAAGCAAAAATATCCAGTATCAACTAGCATACCTAAGGCACAAATCTTGGTTTTTAATACTATTCTCCAGGAAAAAAAAAACAAAACAAAACAAAACAAAAACCTAGGCTCTTTGAAGAAACTGTTGATTCCAAAACTGGAGGAGAAAATAGAAAAGGCAGGTGGATCATGAAGTCAGTAGTTTGAGACCAGCCTGGCAAACATAATAAAATCCTGTCTCTACTAAAAATACAAAAATTAGGATGGGTACAGTGGCTCACACCTGTAATCCCAGCACTTTGGGAGGCCAAGGTGGGCAGATCATGAGGTCAAGAGATCAAGACCATCCTGGTCAACATGGCAAAACCCCATCTCTACTAAAATACAAAAATTAGCTGGGCATGGTGGTGTGTACCCGTAATCCCAGCTACTTGGGAGACTGAGGCAGGAAAATCTCTCGAACCTGAGAGGCAGAGGTTGCAGTGAGCTGAGATCATGCCACTGCACTCCCACTTGGGCAACAGAGTGAGACTTAAAAAAAAAAAAGGGTGTGTAGCATCTTATAATCGCAGAAATAAGAAGGGACTCAAACAAAGCCCAAAGCGATAGGGTATGTGAAAGGAATATAGCAGCAGCCAACTGAAAGAGCTTCCAAAGACCAAAGCTGGAATAATTTGAGCAATAAAATAAAATATTATAACCCAAGCATAAAATAAATATTCATGAATATATAGTACATCATATTGATCATACTGGTTTTTGGTGTGATCTGATGAGAATGGCACTTTACCTCCATGGTCTTCCTCTGAAAAGTGTGCTACCTTGGTGTAATCATTAAAAAAGAATCAAATGACCTCATTAGAGGGGCCAGTATTACTGACCATTAATATTCAGGCTCAAATTAATTTCTATAGCAATAATTTAAAATTAACTAAAATAAAACAGGTTCTACATCTGCTAAATTTCTCTTCTGAAGACATGGATTTCAATTCCAGCTTCACCACATACTAGCTATGTAAGCAGAAAAGAAAAATATTTAAATTCTCTAGGAGTCATATATTTCCCTTTGAACAACAGGGATAATCATTGTTTGGAACTTTATAGATTTGTTTAAAAGTTTAATTGATATAATTCATGAAATTCACTTAACGGACAGTCAGACCATGGTACTATAGGTATAATTTATTTATTTTTATAAACTTATCAATTGATTACTATCTTTAATTCTCCAAATTATAATATTGAGTCAATGAGAATTATAAAGTTAGAAAAGCATAATAAAGTATGTAGCAAAATTCTGCTTTATTCTCAATCAAGATATTTTTTGAACTTAATATTTTAACATATTCCTAAAAATATCTCTAGATAAACTTTTATAGTACATGTCAATAATGTAAGATATTTTCCACCAATGGGCATCTAACATGCTATTAAACAGTGCCTGACACATAATAATTTATCAATAAATGGTAACTTGATAAAAAGAATGATGATAATTACAATTACAATGATGAGGAAAGATTAAAAATCAGGAGGAACATAGCAGGAAAAAAAACCAGAGGGTATTTTCTCCTGTTATAATTATACACATTCCAATCATACAATAAGGAATTGTCAGAGTTATAGTCATTGTAGATGGACAATCTACAAGAAAGTGGCAAAATCGATTTTGTCATAGGAGACAATTTTCAAGGTAAAACATTTCCTTTGTGAAAGTCTTTCCAAAAAGATGATATTTTAAATTATTAATTGAAGTTTTAATATCATTCTTTCTAGAATTAGAGAGCACTTCCATATTAGTGAGCCTGAGGGTGAGGGCAACTATTCCTGATTCTTAACTGAGAGCATTAGCCAGAAGTGGTCTTTGCTCTAGAACCAGCATTAAATAATTAGGAACTCTCACAGAAATATTATACTATCATTACAGAATCTGTCATTCTTTCTCCAGGAAAAATATGCCTCCTGATGCTTAATTATGAATTAGAACACCCACCCCACAGTGAAGAATTCTATAATTCTTTCAACTCACATCACTTCAAATGGATAGCTAGATGATTGCATTAAAAATCCCAAATGGGAGGTCCTAGCCAGAGCGATCAGGCAAAATAAAGAAATAAAAGGCATACAAATAGGAAATGAAGAAGTCAAACCATCTCTCTTTACTGACAATATGATTCTATACCTAGAAAACTTTAAAGAGTCTGCCAAAAGGCTCCTGGAACTGATAAACACCTATGGTAAGGTTTCAGGTTATAAAATAATTGTACAAAAATCAACAGCATTTCTATACACCAAAAACCTTCAAACTGAGAGCCAAGCCAAGAACACAATCCCATGTATAATAGCTACACACAGACACACACACACATACACACTGTACTTAGGAATATCTTCAACCAAGGAGGTGAAAAATCTATACAGTGAGAGTTACAAAACACTGCTGAATGAAATCGGAGAAGACGCAAATGAAAAATTGTTCCATGCTCCTAGATTAAAAGAGTCAATATTGTTAAAATGGCCATACTGCCCAAAGCAATCTACAGATTCAATGCTATTTCTAGCAAACTATGAATGTCATTTTTTACAGAATTAGAAAAAACTGTTATAAAATTCCTATGAAACCAAAAAAGAACCTAAAGAGTCAAAGTTATCCTAAGCAGAAAGAAGAAAGCTGGAAGAATCACATTACCTGTCTACAGTAACCAAAATAGCATGGTAGTGGTACAAAAATAGACCCATAGACCAATGGAATAGAATAGGGAATCCAGAAATGAAGCTGCACACTTACAGCCATCTAATCTTTGACAAAGTTAACAAAAATAAGCATTGCAGAAAGGACTCCCTATTCAATAAATAATACCAGGGTAACTGGCTAGCTATATGCAGAAAAATTAAACTGGAACCCTTGCTTTCACCATATAAAAAAAAAAATTCAAGATGTATGAAAGATTTTAATGTAAAAAATGCTAAAACCATAGGAATTCTAGAAGAAAACCTGGGAAACATCATTCTGGATATTGGCCTTGGGAAATAATTAATGACAAAGTCCTCAAAAGCAATTGCAACTAAAACAAAAATTGGCAAGTGAGACCTAATTAAACTAAAGAACTTCTGCACAGCAAAATAAATTATCAATAAACAGACAACCTACAAAATGGGAAAAATATTCATAAACTATGCATCCAACAAAGATCTAATATCTATGAGGTCTAATATTAGACCTAGTTGCAATTGTATTACTGAACATATATACAAAAGAAAATAATTTGTTCTCAAAAAGGTACATAGACTAGTATGTTCATCACAACACTATTCACAATAGCAAAGATATGGAATCAATCTAGGTGACCATCAATGATGGATTGGATGAAAGAAAATGTGGAACTTGTACACCATAGAATACTACGCAGTCATAAAAAGGAATAAAATCATGTCCTTTGCAGCAACATGAATACAGTTGGAGGAAATTATCCTTAGCAAATTAATGCAGAAAAAGAAAATCAAATATCACATGTTCTTACATTAAAGTGGAAGCTAAATATTGTGTAGTTATGAACACAAAGGTGGTCACAATAGACATGAGGAACTACTACAGTTGGGAAGGGAACAAGAGCTGAAAAACTAACTCTTGGATACTATGCTCACTACTTAGTTAATGCGATCATTCATATCCCAAACTTCATTATCACACAATACACCCAGCTAACAAACATCCACATGTACCCCCAAAATCTAAAATAAAAGCTAAAATTATAAATTAATAAAATAACACATATTCTAACATAGTGTTGATTTTAATTTGGAATATGTAAAAATTCAAACATTATAGAAGAACCATGAGACCTAATTATTTGGTTGGAGTCAGGCTTTTATTTGCCTTACCTGTTACAATAATCCAAAAATTCTAAATGTAAAACACATATAAGAAGATAATCAGTCCAAATTAAGTCATGTTGACAATATTTTTTGCATAAGTATAAAAACTAAAATAACACACCTCAAACTTTGAACAAAATAAAATTTGCCAATCCCTCAAGTTGGAACAAAAATAAATCAGTTTTAACCATGACCGGTACAGTATATATCCATTTGACATGTGGTGTTTATTATGATACTGTATCATTTTGTGTTTTCATTGCTGATAAAGACATAGCCAAGCTTGGGCAATTTAAAAAAAAAAAAAAAGGTTTATTGGACTTACAGTTCCACATGGCTGGGGAGGCCTCACAATCATAGCAGAAGGCAAGGAAGAGCAAGTCACATCTTATGTGGATGGCAGCAAGCCAAAAAAAGAGCTTGCACAGGGCAACTTCTGTTTTTAAAACTATCAGATCTCATGAGACCCATTCACTATCACGAGAACAGCACGGTAAAGACCCACCTCCGTAATTCAGTCATCTCTTACTGGGTCCCTTCTACAGCATGTGGGAATTGTGGGAGTTAAAGATGAGATTTGGGTGGGAATACAGAGCTAAACCATGTCATTCCACCCCTAGGCCCTCCCAAATCTCATATCTTCACATTTCAAAACTAATCATGCCTTCCCAACAGTCCTTCAAAGTCTCAACTCATTTCAGCATTAACTCAAAAGTCCACAGTCCGAAGTCTCATCCAAGACAAAGCAAGTACCTTCTGCCTATGAGTCTGTATAATCAAAAGCAAATTAGTTACTTCCTAGATACAATGGAGATACAGGCATTGGGTAAATACAGCCATTCCAAATGGGAGAAATCGGCCAAAACAAAGGGGCTACAGGCCCCAAGCAATCCAAAATCCAACAGGGCAGTCAAATCTTAAAGCTCCAAAATGATCTCCGTGACTCCACGTCTCACATCCAGGTCACGCTGATACAAGAGGTGAGTTCCCATGATCTCGGGCAGCTCCACCTGATAGTATTGCAGGGTACAGCCTCCCTGCTAGCTGCCTTCATGGGCTGGCATTGAGCGTCTGTGGCTTTTCCAGGTGCATGGTGTGAGCTGCCAGTGAATTTACCATTCTGGTGTCTGGAAGATGGTAGCCCTCTTCTCCCAGGTCCACTAGGCAGTGCCCCAGTAGGGACTTTGGGCAGGGGTCTGACTCCACATTTCCCATTCACATAACCCTAGCAGAGACTCTTTATGAGGGCCCCACCTCTGTAGCAAACTTCTTCCTGGGCATCCAGGCATTTCCATACAACCTCTGAAATCTAAGAGGAGGTTCCCAAACCCTAATTCTTGACTTCTGTGCACTCGCAGGCTCAACACCACATGGAAGCTGCCAAGGCTTGGTGCTTGCACCCTCTGGAGCCATGGCCAAAGCTCTACATTGGCCTCTTCCAGCCACAGCTGGAGTGGCTGGGATGCACGGCACCAAGTCCCTAGGTTATACACAGCGTGGGGACCCTTGGTCCAGCCCATGAAAATATTTTCTCCTAGGCCTCTGGGCCTGTGATGGGATGGGATACTTTGAAGACTTCTGACATGTCCTGGAGACATTTTTCCCATTGTCTTGGAGATTAACATTCCACTCCTTGTTACTTATGCAAATTTCTGCAGCCAGCTTAAATTTCTCCTCAGAAAAGGGGATTTTCTTTTCTAGTGCATTGTCAAGCTGCAAATTTTTCAGACTTTTATGCTCTGCCTCCCTTATAAAACTAAAGGCCTTCAACAGCACCCAAGGCACCTCTTGAGTACTTTGTTGCTTAAAAATTTCTTCTGCCAGTTACCCTAAATCATCTCTCTCAAGTTCAAAGCTTCACAACTTCGGCAGGGCAAAATGCCACCAGTCTCTTTGCTAAAACATAACTAGTCACCTTGCTCCAGTTTCCAACAAGTTCCAAACTTTCCCACATTTTCCTGTCTTCTGAGCCCTCCAAACTATTCCAACCTCTGCCTATTACCCAGTTTTAATATCACTTCCACATTTTGGGGTATCTTTTCAGCAGTATCCTACTACTGGTACCAATTTACTGTATTAGTTTGTTTTCACACTGCTGATAAAGACACAAGCTTGGGTAATATATAAAAAAAAGAGGTTTATTGGACTTACAGTTCCACATGGCTGGGGAGGCCTCACAGTCATGGCAGAAGGCAAGAAGGAGCAAGTAACATCTTCTGTGGATGGCAGCAAGCTAAAAAAGAGCTTGTGTGGGACAACTCCCATTTTTAAAACTGTCAGATCCCTTCAGACCCATTCACTATCATGAGAGCAGCACAAGAAAGTCTGACTCCCATAATTTAATCATCTCTCACTGGGTCCCTCCCACAACACATGGGAATTATAGGAGCTACATATGTGATCTGGGTGGAGACACAGAGCCAAACTGTATCAGATGCTAAATAAAGAACATGGAAAGGTAGCTAAGCAGATGTTGACTCATGTTATTCATAACTAATAGGCAATACATAAATAACTTCCAAGTTATATTTCTATATCTTTGATTCCCAGGGCCTTAAGGAATGACCAATAATCACACTGCTCAAGGTAGGACTATGTGAAATTTAACCTGGCCAATCTTTAATGCTAGAATAAGAGTCTGCAAACTTAGCTGAGTCCTGAAAACATATGAGTTAGAAGAGTTTGTCTAATTCTAATTAGTTTAAAATTAAATTGTAATAAGATGCAATAAAATCAGTTATTTTACTTTCAACTTCTATCATAGAGAATACAAATAATTTTTACAATAAAGTTTTCATGTTATCATTTTTAATACTATGATATTTATTGCTCTTTTCGAAGGATAGCAATTAGGACATTCAAAAATAAATCCAGATACGTTGAATATTTTTGGATCTATGTAGTTATAGGTTCTGAATAAAAATGCAAAAAAAATGTATGTCAGTAACTAACTTATTATACTATTCCCAGATTCTGAATTCTGGATAGTAGTATGGAAAACATGTAACATTCAGAAATGAACTGAGAAACAAAATAATGTAAAACAGCAAGAGTAATAATGAAAAGGAATGATGAAATTTTTTCTCTAATAGTACCACTGATTTTTGGCTTTGCAAAACTTTCACACTTGGTGTTGAATCTAAGAGGGGATAAAAAGAGATGAGAGACAGTAAGAATAAGAAAGAAGAGCAGGAAAGACCCTAAAAGATCCTGAAAGGAGGAAGCAGGGGAGAAACATCAACTGCCTCACTAAATTTGTCTAGCCCAGCAAATAGGTTGAGCCTTGCATTTCTTTCATAAAAAGATTTGTTTTTAGAAATCCACATTTGAGCAAGGAGAACCTCTGACCTGTACAAGGTAATGTAAATTTGCCTCTTCGTGCTCTTCTTCACTAAGCACAAAAATAAACCGTGAAATAATGCACAAGATAACAAAAACAGAACTAAAAAAGGTGTAAATACAAAGGCAAACTAGTTAGAAACTCAGGATTGGAGGAACAGTATAGCAGCAGGGCACTTTATGTTGTCCCACCCAACAGAATAAAGGGACCAAAGTCACAGAACCTCAATCTAGCAGCAGAAAGCAGCCCAGGTGCATCCATCCTTCCATAGGATTGAGTAGGAAACTTGCCAACAATTCTAGGCAAACCCAATTCATCTGGCAAAGGGATCAGTAATCACCCAAGGCAATGTACTCCTTCCCTTTTCTCCCCTCCCATGCCAAAAGCCATAGGGAAGCCTATGCGTAGGTCACCAGCAAGGGGAATTCTTTAATGATAAGTTCATGCCTGGGAAGTTGACTTTATATGCCACAGGCAAAAGGGTCCTTCCAGTCAAAAGCACCTGGACTGAGAAACATGATTTTTCCCTGTGGGCCAGAGACTCCTTTTCCCCCACTTAAAGGCACCAGGCATCCCAGACTGAGAAAATCTGCTATGACTGCCACCTCAAGCATCACTAGCATGGACCAGTGGGAGACCCTGTGACACAAGATAAAGCAAGCAAACCAAAATATCATGACAGAGTCTAAAAATTAATTGCCATTAGGAACAGCCAACAAAGGCACACCAGGGCCTGTGTGCTAAACCTAAACAAGTGAATGAATACTAAGAAAATAAGTAGATGATTGACAGATAGATGATAGATAGACAGAATCCAGATTATAAGAGCCAAATTTTCCAGAATACAAATAAAAATCACCTATTATACTAGGAATCAGGAGAATCACAAGATAAATTTTAAAAAATAATAAACTGATATAAACACCAAGGTTAACCAGATGCCCAAATTGGCTATTAAAGATTATAAAGCAATTATCCCAAATATAATTCAGCAAGTAATCACAAATTCTTTTGAAACAAATTTTAAAAATAGAAAATTTTAGCAAAGAAACTGAAGTTATATAAAAGGAATAAAATTGAAATTATAGAACTGAAAAAAACAATAACAGAAATTTTTTAAAAAACGAACCCAGTGAATAGGCTCAAATAGCATACTGGAAATAATAGAGAATATAATCATTGAACTTGAGGACAAATCAATAGATTTCACTCAATCTGAACAGCAGAACAAATAGAGTAGAAAAAAAATTAACAGAGCCTCAGGTGGGACAATAACAAAAAGTACACATATATACATTAGAGTTGCAGAAGCAGAGGATAAAGAAAGTGGGTTTAAAGTATTCAAACAAATAATTCTGAAAATTTCTCAAATTTAGCAAAAGTCATAGACACACAGATTCAAGAAGCTAATCAAACTCTCTATAGGATAAACCCAAAGAAATCCATGTCAAGACTTACTATAAGTGAACATCTGAAAATGAAAAATAAATAAAACATCTAGAAAGCAGCCAAAGGGAAGTCCATATTACCTATTGAGGAATAGCAATTTCAATAACAACAGAAATTATCTAAAACCATGCACCAGATAATGTGGCAAAACAATTTTCAAGTGCCAAAACACCTGTCAACTATGAATTCTATGTCCAGTGAAACTATCTGGTTGGATAAAGGAAAACAAACATTTTCCCTTATGAAAGAAAGGAAAAAAAAAAAAAATATATATATATATATATCTCATGTCCTTTCATTTAAAAACACAATCAGGCCCTTCCAACAGTCCCTCAAAGTCTTAACTCATTTCAGCATTAACCCAAAAGTCCAAGTCCAAAGTCTCATCTGAGACAAAGAAAGTCCCTTCTTCCTATGAGCCTGCAAAATCAAAAGCAAGTTAGTTATATTCTAGATATAACAGGGGTACAGACATGGGTAAATACACCCATTCCAAATGGGAGAAACTGGCCAAAACAAAGAATCTACATATCCCGTGAAAGTCCAAAATCCAATAAGGCAGTAATTAAATCTTAACGCTCCAAAATGATCTCCATTGACTCCATGTCTCACACCCAGATCACACTGATGCAAAAGGTGGGCTCCTACAGACATGAGGGCAGCTCTGCCCTTGTGGCTATGCAGGGTACAGTTTTCATTGGCTGGCATTGAGTGTCTGAGGTTTTTCCAGGCATACAGTGCAAGATGTTGGTGATTCTACCATTCTGGGGTCTGGAGGATGGTGGCTATCTTCTCATAGCTCTACTAGGCAGTGCTCCAGTAGGGACTCTGTGTATGGGTTCCAAGCCCACATTTCCTTTCTGTACTACCTTAGTAGAGGTCCCCTATGAGGGCCCCACCCCTGCATTAAATTTCTGCCTGTATATCCAGGTGTTTCCATACATCCTCGGAAATCTAGGCGGAGGTTCCCAAATCTTAATTCTTGACTTCTGTGCACCTGCAGGTCCAACACCATGTGTAAGTCACCAAAGCTTGGGGCTTGCACTTTCTAAAGCAACAGCCTGAGCTGCACTTTGCCTCCTCTTAGCCACAGCTGGAGTGGCAAGGATGCAGGGCACCAAGTCCCAAGGCTACACAGAGCAGAGGGGTCCTGGACCTGGCACACAAAGTCATTTTTCCCTCCTAGACCTCTGGGTCTATGATGTGAGAGGCTGCCCTTAAGATCTCTGACATGGCCTGGAGACATTTTCCCCATTGTCTTGGTGATTAACATTCTGCTCCTTATTATTTATGTAAACTTCTGCACCAGGCTTGAATTTATCTTAAGAAAGTGGGTTTTTCTTCTCTACTGCATGGTCAGGCTGCAAATTTTCCAAACTTTTACCCTCTGTCACCTCTTGAACATTTTGCTGTTTAGAAATTTCTTTCACCAGATACCCTAAATCATTTCTCTCAAATTCAAAGTTCCACAGATATCTAGGGCATGGACAAAATGCTGCCAGTCTCTTTGCTAAAGGATAACAAGAGTCACTTTTGTTCCAGTTCCCAACGAATTCCTCATCTCCTTCTGAGACCACGTCAGCCTGGACTTAATTGTCCATATCACTATCAGCATTTTGATCAAAGCCATTTAACAAGTCTCTAGGAGGTTCCATACCTTACCACATCTTCCTGTCCTGAGTCCTTCAAGTCTCTAGGAAGTTCCAAACTTTCCTACATTTTCCTGTCTTCTTCTGAGCCCTCCCAGCTGTTCAACCTCTGCCTGTTACCGAGTTCCAAAGTCACTTTCATGTTTTTGAGTATCATTATAGGAGCACCCCACTCTCTGTGGTACCAATTTACTATATTATTCTTCTCATATTGCTATGAATACTTAAGATTGGGTAATTTATAAAGGAAAGAGGTTTCATTGACTTACAATTCCACAGGGCTGGGGATGCTTCAGGAAACTTACAATCATGGCAGAATGGAAAATGAACATGTCCTTTTTCACATGGCAGCAAGAGAGAGAAATGAGTTTCAAGAGAAAAGGGAAGACCCTTATAGAACCATTAGATCTAGTAAGAACTCACTCACTATCACTAGAACAGCATGGGAGGAACTGTCCCCACAATTCAATTAACTCCCACTGGGTCCCTCCCATGACACATGGTGATTAAGAGAACTATTTAATACAATTCAAGATGAGATTAGGGTAGGGACACAGCCAAACCATATCATTTGTTAAGCAGAAAACAACAGAAATAACAGAAATATAAGTAAATACAATAGATCCTCCTTATAAGTTTTCTAAATGAGTTGTGATGTTAGCAACAAAAATTATAACACTATCTATACTGATGATATTTAAAAGGGGGGACCTTTACCCTTAGCTAAAGGGACTTAAATGAAAATAAGGTTTCCACACTTCACTCAATATGGTAAAACACTAACACCATTTATATTTGTGTTGCAATATCTTAATACCTAGCATAATCACTAAAAATTATCACTTACAGGGTACATACATTAAGCCAAATCTTTAGTTTTCAAGATCTCCATGACAACTCTAAGTCCTATTTATGCCTAGTATATATGGTTTCTTTATGGTTCAAATGAAACTTCCTTCTTTACTAAAATTTTCTCAGGTAATACCAATATCTGAAAGTAAGTGAAATTCTATGAAACCTATAATATTCCCCACTTGCTTCAGTGATATTGCACGATAACGTAAACTGCTATCAATTTTTCCTATATGTCCTATCTTCCCAACCAGTTTGGAAACCTTTAAAAAATAATTGTGGAAAATGTCTTTGTGAATCCTTGAAGCATACACGTAATCTATATTTAATAAATGTGTGATATCAAGGAATGAATGGATGGCAATGTTTGAATGGAACTTTAATAGTATCTAATAAAACATATCAAATTCAGGGATGAGAAAACTGAGGCCACAGAATTATTGATAAGAATATAGAGTTCAAGTAGAAAAGAAAATAATGTAAAATGAGTAAGACTTTAACAGTGAGATAGGATCACAGCAGGGTACCTAATCAAGGTCCAGCTACCCTTCATTGTGGTAATGTCAGACCCAGCAGAGGCTGGGTAGGAGCTGTGGCCTTGGTGTAAGTCCTACCATCTGAGACTTAGAAGAGGTTGAAAAACTTGGATCATTAAATAAACATGACAAAACCCCAAAAGAAAAGTACCAATTGTAAAGCAACAATTTCTTCTGTAAAAAAGGTTAGCACATACCCTGTTAGTTTTTAAGTGCCTTATACACAAAGGATGTTATAAAGATCATGTTTCAAAAGTACCTTTACCGACAAATCTTCCAATTTAGTTATAAATGAAACCGGTTGAATTTTGGGGTACAAGTGTACAGCACGGTGACTACAGTTAACTACAGTAACTACAGGTACTCAATTGTGTACCTGAAATTTGCTAAGACTGCATGTTCTCACCATAAAATAATGTAACTATATGATGTGATGGATGTGTTTATTAATTATATCATGTGATAATCATGTCAAATATGTATATCAAGTTGTCATGTTGTATACCTTAAATGTATATAATATTTAGTTTTCAATTATACTCAATAAAAATAATATAAACCAACATATTTAGAATTCTTTTGTTCACTTAATCTAATTATTAGATAATACATTGCACTATTCTTCAAAAGGTAAAGTAGTATTAATTTTATATATGATTATCATCAAAGGAAATAATTTCCTTCCACCACATAAGCTATACTTATGAGTGATGAGATGTAAATAATATGGGTAGAAATATGATTTTAATCAAGTACCTATCACATCAAATTTCCCAAGAGAGAGACAATAAAAGAAGAATGAGGACATAGAAACATTCATTTACATAAAAAAGTGATGATCAATATATAAAGTAGACAAAAGAATAAAGTAAAGTATTTGCTGAATGCAAAAGGAAACATTGGAGCTAATATTCAATTCTTCTGAAGCTGGAGTGGATGTAGATTTCCGTTTTACTTCTATTGAAGGGACTGATCCAGAGCCTAACTTATAAAAGATGCAGCTCACAGTACTCATGTTTCCAGTTTCATGATGTGTTAAAGAGGGATACAAATCAAAGCACAATGAGAAAACCTTGGAGCAGAAACAATCGCATATCTGCCTTTGGATAAATAGATACATAGTAATTGTGGGTTATATGTTGCATCAGGTTTTCCCCTGAAATTAAAGACAAATGACATAATTTTCTCTGAGAAATAGCAAATAAGAAATTGAATTTAAGACATAACATGATTTTTAATATCTTTAATCAAATGGATTCTTTTTACATTTTTCATATACTTTGATCTCCAAATCATGCAGAAGAATTGATGTGCTATAATATCATCAGTAGGGGTGAAGAAAAGCCAAAGACCTCCTCCCTCACCTGTACTATAGATATCTTTAAAAAGCTACCTAAAGACTTTCTTGCAGTAAGTTAATTTTACTTTATATTAAGAGTGAATGGCTAGCATGAGAATTTTATGTATTACTCGCTTTCTAAACATGGTGTTTATTACAATCAACCTTAAGCCAGGACTTAGATTTCTTTGGGTAGAAGTTGGTACTTGCTGAAGAAGTCTGCAATGGAGGAATGCTAGCTACTTCTCTGCCTACCGAACTGTAAGCAATGCCACACAGAAACACAATTCTGCCAGTCAAACAGGCATTTGCTAACTATTTATTACCAATTTGGCATAAAAGGTTGTCTTACATCCCATTCTGTAAACTGAATAAAGTTCCACGTTATCTTTTTAACTTTTCTAGTCACCAGATCGCATTAATTGTTCATTTAGGGCAAATACTCAAATCCAGAGAAAAGATGTGTGTGCCTGAAAGGCTGGGTGGGATCAAGCAATTAGAATCCCAGGATTACTTGGCTGGCTTCGGGGCCATTTAGGGATTCAGCCTGTAGCATTACTCTCACAGGTTGGACATAGAAACTTTAGTTCCCAATCGTGCATAGGTGGAATTGCCTACAAAATATTTTACCCAACTATGTATGTAAAATTGTCTTAATGTCACTAAAGAGAGTCCACTTATAAAATTCATCATGCTAAGATGATCACTTCAAAAACAAAAATCCTGTTTTGACATTTGTCATGCTAATTAGCAAAGTGAGACAGTTGATGGAACTACATGAAATAAATTGCTCAGAATGGCCCCTTCAGAAGTTATGTTCCTCCTGATTAGAACCATCCTAAACCCAAACACCCTCATTTCCTGATTAAAACCTAGGTAACAAACACACAATTTCACACTGTGTATGCTGGATCATCAAAAGTTAAATTATGCAAGCTATAGCAAAAATTTTAAATTACAAAAATTAAAATATACTCATAATTTTACCCCCAGATATGTCATGTGATCACTGTTAACATTTTGACATTCAACAAACACACACAAACACACTCATATTTTGGCACATACAAATGCAAATATACTTAAACATGCACACAAATATAAAAGTAAGCACTAAGTGACCACACTTTTCACCATCCTATGTTTACAAAGGATGTCATATTAATGTGCAAACGAAATTTTGCTATCTTATGAGTACCACCTGTACTTACAGGGGCTTGAGCTCTCTTTTGAGGATTCATCTTTGACTCCATTATTTCTGGAATCCCTGGGGGTTTGTCACATGGCTTCCATTTTCATTACTCTGCTCTTGCTATTTTTCTTATCATTTGACTTAGACTATTTACCTTACAGGTCTATTAATTCTCAAAACAGAATTCTTACCAGAGAGCTCATCTGGCCAATGCCCTAATCATCTGAGAGGAAATTGACTGACTGGTCAGTTGACTGATTGTTTCACTTATCCATTAGTTAAATTTGCAAATGTTTATTCATCTCCTACTATGGTGCATGTACTGTTCCAAGCCCTGGAGCTGCAACAGAGAAGAAAACAGAAGTACATTCATTGTTTTCTGAAGCTCACATTCTGTTGAAATTGGGGTAGGTGTGGGAGATGACAATAAATAAGTAAAACAAGTATCATCTTACCCAGCAACAAGTAATAAAGAGAAAATTTAAAAGAAGGAAAGGTAATAGGAAGTGCTGGGATTAAAATAAGTTGCAAATTCAAATAAGGTGACCAAGGGGAACCACACTTTAGAAAGAGAGGGAGTGAGGCACGTAAAATATCTTAGAAGCTGGATGGAAAATCTGTGTACAAAGGCACTGTGTCCAAAGCACATGTGTTGTGTTCACGGAATAGCAAAGAAGTATGTGTGTGGCTGGAGCAAAATGAGCTGGGAATGAGTACAGAAAGATAAGGGCCAGAGAAATTGGGATCCAGATTACACAAGACTTCGCCAGCCATGGAGGACTCTGGTGTTATCTAGATGGGATGGAATCATTTTCATCAGAGAAATAATATTTGCGTGGTTACCTTAAGAAGATCAATCGAGCTTCTCTGTGAAAATATAAAGAAGAGAACAAAGGCAAAACAGAGAAACTTCTGGACTAATAAAGCAAGAGAAGATGGTAACATAAACTCCACTGTGACAGTGAAAGTGGAGAGGAGTGACTGCATAATAATATAATATAGTTTGAAGGAAGAACCAATGAGCTTTGCCATTAGATCAGATAAATAACTTGAAAGGAAGGAAAGAGTATGTTTGATTTCATTATTTTTGCCGCAATTTTAAGATTGGACTTACCATTCACAGAAATTGAGAATACTGTATTTAAAGACATGAGACTGTGAGATTACCAAGAAAGGAAGGAAATGCAGATAAAATGAGAAGTTCATGAGCTTAACTTGTGCAAAGCCAGGAAGATGAGAAGTACCCAGTAAAGAGGATGGAGAAGGAACTGCCAGAGAGCTGAGAGAAAAATTGGGAGAATATGATTGTCTTCTCTCTATCCATGCCTTCTCATTCATTCTCCAGAGCACAGCTGAGATCAGGTTTTAATGTGTTATGCACCTTTGCTAAAAGTGCAATGATATGAGAATGCAAGTTATAAACAAGGGTGAAATAAGAAGGGCTACATTACCTGATGGATGCACATGAACTCAGGTGCAAAGTTATCCTTATGGGGAGCTAAAGTTACTGTTACCTAGCATCCAACGCACCTGTTAAGGACAATACACTTTTTCCCCATTGAGCAAAAACTGGAGCACATCCAAACCCCCTAAAAATAAGACCAGAGAGAAGGTGAACCCAGAGAGGAAAATGAATTGCATTATAATGTCAGCCTAATGCTTGAGTCCAAGACCTCATTTCTTAAAATTCAAGATACATCTTGTCCCACATAGATTAACAGTAGAAGTTGATTCCTTTGTCCTCCATCTGCAGACCTTCATACACAGGCCTACTTTTAGAATAGTTGTTCAGAACGCAGCGGACAGAATTCATTCATAAGCCTAGGGTTAACAGGGTAAAAGTGTTGTCTTCTGTTTTCCTATTCTAAATTTAATGATAAAAGAAAGGAAATGTCTTTGAGCGTCAGCATTGCTCCAAGGCCTCGTTGTGTTGTGTTTAATATCACCACATGTAGATACCACTTGTTCAGACTGGGCCCATCCTCACTGAGTCCTTCATCCAGCCTTTTATGAAGATGACAACTTAACTTCAGTCCTGCAGTTAAATGACCTTTGACTTCGGTCCCTTGACTGCTGATATCCTGTAAGTCACATCACAAACATCCTCACAGGAACAAGCCAAACTCTGCAGCCATAAGTTCATACCTAGGAAAGACACCTTTCTGCCCTGGGAACATAGTCTTCATCAGTACATCTGCATACCTTTGAGGGGAATCACTTTTTGGAGAGGCCCTTAGTAAAATTCCTCTTTGTAGGTGTAAGCTCTCTTAATATACACCATATGCTTAATGTTTTATCTTTCCTCTTTCATTGGAAAAAAAGCATTGTTCCTGGTAAGTAAATACATTTTTTGCACACCTTTTTAAACAAGAAAAAAATGCCTTATTGTTATAAATGAGCACATAATGTTTGGAAAGCTATCATGAGAAATCACTTTTCAAAACTCAAGCCAGCATATTGTTTAATGTTACTTCTAAAGTGCATCCATTCATTCATTAACTTATGCCAGGTACTCTTCTCAGCCCCAGGATAATGCAGTTAACAAAACGGACAAAACCTGTCTTCCCTCCTATATTATATTTTAGTGCAGAAGGGAAAGTGCCAGGAATCTGTCTCCAATGAGGTAATGGTTGTCTGAGTGCAACTCACAACACCATTCATGTGTGCCTAAAAATAGATGGAGAGAAAGGTTATTCACGTTGTAGTCCTGGCCCTGGCTGAGTTAAGGAGATATGAGCAGTGGGATAGCATCCTTTCTCCCTCTTGGGTGTTACGGTGATAGGCTTCTGGTGCCCTAGCAGGGAACTGAAACCCTGACAACTGCGACGCTAGTGCTGGGTCCATTCATGAGACCCCACCTTTGTATCCAGCCACTTGACCTCAGTAGGCAGCAAAAAGAAAACAGCCACTCACAGGAGCTCAACCGTTAGATACCGAAGAAAAGAAGCTGAAGACTCTGGACAGGAGCTTGAAGGAAGGGAAGGGACTGTGCCAGAGGATGGCAGATGAATGTGTAGCGGGCACCAAGGGAGCAGCAGCATCAAGGCCCTGTGCATTATCATAATTCATCTGTTGCAGGGTGAAGTCCAAACAAAGATAGGGGAGAGCTGGTGCTTCTGTCACACGTGAAACTCAACTGAGAAAATACCTGAGAAGGATTCTATCCAAATATCAAAAACTCAGAAAGGAAACCTGGAATCACCCGGAAAGGAAACAGTGAGGGGCCCATCCCGGACTGGGCGGGTGGGAGGCATAGAAAGGGGTGATGATTTCGTGTTTGGGAGTTCATATAAATGCCAAATAAGAATTTCTAACATGAGAAAAGACATATGGCAAAGACATTTTCAGAGTATTTTAGAATTAACTGAACAAAAATATCAAAGCAAAACCTCAGATGTTAGGCTGCAAAGAAAAAGAGGAAGTAAGTGTTTCAAAGTTATCCTAGAGTAGGAAAAAAGAATCCAGGAAGTCATCTTAAAAAGGTGCTGCATTTCATGGCTGAGAGGAAACTGTGGAAAAGCTGTCATCATGTAAATAATTGTTTTCCTCCCACTCTGTAGTAAGGAAATTCATGTATGATTATGAACACAGGGAAAGAGAAGGTAATAGGTAAGAATAAACAGAATGCCTGTGTACACATCATGTAAACAAGAGCACCTCTGAGAGTGAAAGGGGGCTCTTGTTTAGATGGTAAGGTGATGATCACCTTAGCAAAAGGAACTGTTTCTGGGCAATCTGGATGGATGGCTAATCAACCAAAATACTTACATACATACACACACACACACACACACATATACACACATACACCACATGTTTAATGAAATAAACTGCTCAGAATGGCCCCTTTATTTTTCCTGTTTCATTTGGGAAAAAAAGATGAAGATGACAAATTAGTACTGTTAATTATTATTCTTGGTAAGTAAACAAGTGTCTTGCATACCTGTTTAAAGAAGAAAAATATTGCTTTATTGTTATAAATGAGCATATAACGTTTGGAAAGTTATTATATTCATGTATATGCACATACATGTATATACATGTATGTATATGGAATGTACACTATATATATATATTTATATACACATATATATGTAGCAAAATGAATTAAAGAGCTGAGTGTTAACCAGTCCTACCCCTACTCCTAAAAAAGGATGTGGAAGACCAAAGTAGCATCTGTGAGAAACAAGGTAAGAACAGAGAATAAAATCAAGTATATTGGGCTTCATACATACTGTGAGCAAAAACATAAATTCTATTCAGAGGCAAACTGATACACTGGCTTAAAAAAAAAACTCTTTATAAGAACTACATTGAAAAGAAACTATCAATAAAGAAAGGCTGAAATAGTAGGATGGGCAAATAGATATCAAGAAAATTAAAACAAAAGAGGGTATAAAAGAGAATAGTAAAATCAAACAAAATAAAATTAAAGTCAGAAGCACTAAACATGATAAAGAGACATCATATAGTGAGCAAATAACAGGCACCCTGAATTGAAGGAAATACAGCAGTCACAACACCCAAAACAGGAGAGCAGTTGTGTACATAAAACATCAACTCTTGTCTAAACAAAGAACACTCAGGAAAAATACACCTCTAGAAGATTTTAGTACATCCCTTTAGAAATCTGGAATAGTACAATAAACAAACCTGAATTAATAGATAAATAGACCCTTGAAATGTGTGAATGAGTATGAACCTACTTTAATGAGTCTATGAAATGTTCAGAAAGTTAACATACTTTGCTACAAAACACAATTTAACAAAGTACACATTTTTCAGTATAATTTCTTTGGTGGAATCCAATAAATTAGAAATATGTAATATAGTTCAGATAAAATATAATAATAACCTCGTTGACCAAGCAAAAAATACATGTGTGTAATATAAAGGTGACAAAATAGATTATTTTGATATTTAAAAACTTGCTCCTAAATTATTATGTATAAACAAATATTCATACTATAAGAACTGTACTCAGAAGGAAAGTTGTTCAAGGCTCTATAATTAAAGAATAAAAATTAAAAATAAAAGCAATGGCACTTAAACTAAGAAACAAATAGAAAATAAATAACAAATTAAACAAAAAGAAGTAAATAAGAGGGAATAAATAAAGCCAGATGTAGAAATTGATAAAATAGATTTTTTTTCTTTTTTTGAGACGGAGTCTTGCCCTGTCACCCAGGCTAGAGTACAATGGCACGATCTAGGCTCACTACAACGTCCTCCTCCCAGGTTCAAGCAATTCTCCTGCCTTAGCCTCCTGAGTAGCTGAAATTACAGGCACATACCACCATGCCCAGCTAATTTTTTGTATCTTTAGTAGAGAAGGGATTTCACCATGTTGGCCAGGCTAGTCTTGAACTCCTGAACTCATGATCTGCCCGCCTCAACCTCCCAAAGTGCTGGGATTACAGGCATGAGCCACAGCGACTGGCCAAAAAAACCCAGAATTTTATTTTTAAAAAGTAGAAAGGAATAATGTTCTCAAAATCAAAAGCTATTTGTAAAAAGCAAGAGAAATTCCACAGAATGAAAGAAAGCATTTCCAAACTATGCATCTGACAAGGGATTAATATCCAGAAAATATAAGAAACTGCTCAACAGCCAGAAAACCTCAAATATCCCAATTTAAAAAATGGGCAAAAGACCTTAATAGACATTTCTCAAAAGAAGACATACAAGTAACCAACAGGCATATGAAAAAGTGTTCAAAATTACTAATCATCAGGGAAATGCAAAACAAAACCACAGAGAAATACCACCTCACACAAGAGTTCAAGACCAGCCTGGGCAACATGGTGAAACTCCATCTACACACACACACACACACACACACACACACACACACACACACACACTAGAAAAATTAGCCAGGTATGGTAGCTCGCACCTGTGGTTCCAGCTACTTGGGAGGCTGAGGCAGGCAGATCACCTGCGCCCAGGAGATGAAAGCTGCAGTGAGCTGTGACTGTGCCACTGTACTCCAGCCTGGGCAACAGAGTGAAGCCCTGTCTTAAAAAAAAAATGTTATTTAAAAATATAGTAAATTACTTTTATGTATCATTAAACATTAATTTGCTCTTTTATTCCTGTAATCAAACTTAGTTATGATGTTTTATGCAGACATTTTTTCTTGTGCTATTATTCTATTTGAGATTACTCAGTTTCTTGAATCTGTCATTTTAAATACTTTTTCAAATTTGGGGTATCTTTAGCAATTACTTATGTATTACTTATTATTATTTTATTATTTTCAGATTCAAGTGATTCTCTGGCCTCAGAGAATTGGAATTGCAGGCACCCACCACCATATCTGGCTAATGTTTAAATTTTTAGTGGCGACAGAGTTTTACCATATTGGCCAGGCTGGTCTTCATTTCCTGACCTCAAGTGATCTGCTCACCTTGGCCTCCCAAAGTGCTGGGATTTCAGGCCCATGCCCAGCCTATTCTATGTAATTTATAGATTGTTTTTAATGCAATTATATTCTTTCTTCTATTTTTGTGTTCACTTTCTATTAATCTTTACCTGTTAAATGGCTCGCCTTGATTTTCCAGCTTTTCTTCTTTTACAGAAACATTCAAATATATAAAATGTCCCTTTAAGTAACACTTTTCTTCATTCTACAGTTTTCATTTATCCTAATTTCTTCAGAAATGTTTGTTTACTAATACTCTGTCTTTGGGTCTAATCTATCCTTCACTTCCTCCTACAATTTTGTTATTTTTTAAAATTTCTTAAGGTTGTTTTCAGTTATTTTCCAGTTCTTCTTAATTTTTGGTAATCTTTCGTTTCTTGCTTATTTTATGCTTTTATTACTGTAAATATTTCATATGTAAATGATTTATTTACTCACTTTTAATATCTACAGTCCTTGGGAATCTAAATCTGTTTATTTTTCCTAATGACTCACATATAGTAACTGGGTTTCTTATGTTTTGGGGGATATTTGACTATTAATTCATATTTAATTAAATTAATTCTTAGAAATCTGTGGAACAAAATTGGTGTCATTTACCTCATGAAAAAATAAATGTACTTGCTTCTGTGTGATTCCAGATTATTGATTGACCTGACACTGTATTAGCCAGTTATTTTGGGTAAATATTGGTGTCCTAGAGAAACCAACTGTATTCATCTGCTTAGCTTTCCTTAAACAATTAGATTGGGCAGCTTAAATAGCAAAAATCCATTTTCTCACAGTTCTGGAGACTGTGGAGTGTGAGGTCAAGGTCTGGCAGGGCCAGTTTTTGATGAAGGCTGTCTTCTTAGCTTGTAGGCAGCCACCTTCTTCCTGTATCCTCACAAGGTAGGGTGAAGTATGGAAAGAGAGATAGGAACAGAGATGCAAAGAGCAGTAGTGCCCCTGGGACCCTCACACCCTCTCGTCTCTTCTCATAAGGGATTTAATCCTATCGGATTAAGGTTCCACCCTTATGACCTCATTTAACCTTAATTACTTCCTAAAGGTCCTGTCTCCAAATACAGTCAGACATTGGTGCTTCAACGTATGAATTTGGGGCGTGGGTGGGACACATAATTCAATCCATAGCACCAACAGACCATTGCTGTGGGCTGAAGCTTCATGTTTTAATCTCAGTGCTGAAATTCATCTATGTCTCAAAGACAATCTTAAGTTTAGCATTTACTAACTACTTTCCATTCTCTTAGTTTACATTTTTCTTGTTGTTTGCTTCTTTTCTCCCTGGGACATTTACTTCGCTTCTTTATGAGCCTACATATGCTGTCAAGAGTATGTTTTTGCAGTGTATTCAAGAACTAATTCTATTGTGCTGGGAGTGCTTTTCAGAATATTTTGTTGGTAGAACTGCTGAAAATAGAAGAGTTACAGCCTGTTGAAAGCTTAGAGGATGCAGATGTAGTCTAATTTAAACTGTTATTGGTTGATGTGGAACGTTATTCACAGTCCAGCCCATTTCCCTTATTTATTCTATAAGCATTGTAGTGTTTCTTAATTCTGTAGTCACTAATCATTCAGAGAGTATGATAAAAGTTACCAAAGTCATCTCCATAAATGCACGCATATGCATATGTGATCAGTATTTTGCATGTAATTTCACAAAGGTTGCAGGCCACTTGAAACCCATCTGTGTGCCCTTTATGATTTCAGGTTAAAAGACACTGGATGAGACAACTAATAAAGCTTATAAAAATTATCTTAAATGATGAACTTAAGGAAGATGTAGGGTCAGTATGTAAAAGGGAATAATAAACTTGTTACCTCCAGATTCTAATAATGGTTTCTTAATAGGCAAAGTAGAGTTCAGCAACAATTTGGATTATTTACATATTAAATCATACAGGTTGGATTCACTTTACTATATATGATAATAAATTCAGGAAAGAACAATTTTATCCCCCCTGTGTTAGGCAAATAAGCATCAAAGTCATTCATATGCCAGGCCAGATTTTAATACCCAGATTCAAAGCTGTAGTATTGGCATTTAAGGGACTGATTTGAGGGGTAAATCAGGGAGAAAAAAAGAAACTAAGATAGTTTGCTTGATATCCTAATGGATAGCCTTCCATTTAGCTAAAACCATGGTGCTACCATCAGGAGGCAGGTAAGTATTTCTTCGTCAAGGGCTTTGATAATGGAGGCAGCAGGAAACAGATCGATGCATACAGAACAGGTTGTAGAAATCACGAAGACAGCACTGGTTGTGTGGCCAGGAGGCTCTAGTATCAAAGTCAGGGAAGGAAAAGTAGAGTGGATGCCAGAAGTGCTGTGAGAACCTCCTGAAGGGATCCTTAGGAAAACAGCACCTTAATTGGCTCAGTTCTGGGAACTATGACCATACATGAGTATGTTCCCATTTGCAGGTTTTTGAATCGGGTATGTGTTGAAAGGAACCTATAATTATGAGACTATAGCTTATGAGTGATTTATTGCTTATGTAAATTATAGTACATTCAAGACTATCTCTTGAATTTACTTGTGTTCCAATATGCCTTTTTAAATGGGCAAATATTTCAAAATACGAAAGAAGATGCTGTTAGGTGCACGGGTCTCTGGAGTTGGAATGCCAACATTCAACTCCTGGCTCCCCAACTTCATAGCTGCTTGGCTTGGCAAGATTTAACAAAACTGAAGCAATAGCTATGAGTAGCAGATGTATTTTTTGTAATATAAGCAAGTTTATTTTATTCTGATAATCAGTCAATGACTGAATAACATTACCAGGTCAGTGATACGAAGTAAATGGAAAATACAATTATAAATCGAAGCATGATGAATTTTGAAGAATATTCATGTAACACCCAGAATTAAGTTATCTTGCAGTGAATTTTCAAGCAAATGGACTCCATTATATTATCTTCATATTATAGGTAACAAAAAGACCCCGTCAGGGTTAGGCACTGTCAATGTGTATATACCCATGCTAGATGCTTAGATGCCAATTGACTGAAACCACCTTGCAAAAATTATAACAATTAGAAAATTATGGCAGTGAAAAAGATCTGACAGACTCCATCTTGCCTTAATCTCCAAACTGCCCTTGTTCATTCCTGGGCATAAGCTGAGCTAACTACAGGAAGAATTTAGTTTATAGTTTAACTTTGAAACAAAGATGGTAGCTCTTTCCAGACACAAAAGGACCAGACAGCCTTTGTAAAACTAACAAATTAGCCTGGAACTAGACAGTCTATATAAAACTAAAAATTAGCTACAAAATTAGAAATTATGGTTCAGGAGTCATGCAGCCAGAGGCCACAAGATTCTTAACCTCCTCAATCGCTCCTATGGATAACATCACTATTATAAAACCTAATACTGTGTTTGAGATATTTTTCAGATCTTGCATTCTGTTGCACCAGCTGGAGCTAACTAGGCTGATAATCTGGCTCTACAAGTTCTAGGATCTCACCCAGGAACAGGTGACAGCAAGAAGAACTCACTTTGACTCCCTATGATTTAATATCCAGGCCAACCAATCAGCACTCTTCACTCCTTAGCCCCCTACCTGCCAAATGATTCCTTAAAAATTCCAGTCACCCAGTAATAGGATTATAAATCATTCTGTTATAAGGACACATGCACATGAATGTTCACTGTGGCACTGTTTACAACAGCAAAGACTTGGAACCAACCCAAATGCCTATCAATGATAGATTGGACAGGGAAAATGTGGCACATATACACCATGGAATACTGTGCAGCCATTAAAAATGATGAGTTCATGTCCTTTATAGGGACATGGATGAACCTGGAAACCATCATTCTCAGCAAACTGACACACAAACAGAAAATCAAACACTGCACATTCTCACTCATAGGTGAGTATTGAACAATGAGAACACATGGACACAGGGAGGAGAGCATCACACACTGGGGTCTGTGGTGGGGAACTAGGGGAGAGATAGCAGGGGGTGGGGAGTTGGGGAGGGATAATACGGGGAGAAATGCCGGATATAGGTGATGGGGAGGAAGGCAGCAAACCACGTTGCCATGTATGTACCTATGCAACAAACTTGCATGTTCTTCACATGTACCCCAAGACCTAAAACACAATAAAATATATATTAAAAAAAATTCCAGTCACCAAATTTTGGGGAACCTGATTTAAGTAATAATAAAACTCTAGTCTCCCATTTAGCCAGCTCTGTGTGTATTAATCTCTTTCTCCATTGCAATCATCTGTCCTGATAAATTGATTCTATGTGGGCAGCAGGCAAGAAAAATTCACTGGATGATTAGAGTAGTACTGTACTGTACATACATAGTTGTATACAAATACTTTTTGTGTTGTCTTTAATCAATAGCAAATTATCTCAAATCATAGAGCAACCGCAGGACTTACAGAGGAATGACACTTCATAGAAAACAAACAAAATCTCTACATTAATACTTTAAGACAATTGAAATATTCTTTTATTAAATGGAACTAAGAAGGGATAGCATCATAAGGATTTCAGGAGCATGGAGTGGGATGTTATGGAAAGATAATAGTGAGGAAATCTACTCTTACATTTGAGTGATCCAAGTTATTTTTAAAGAAACTTTGGCGACTCATCTGCCTTATGAAAATAGGAGAGCAAGGAACATTCCCTGCACAGTGTGAAGTTCCTCTGTCTTTCATATTTCTAATTCCAGGCAGCAGGCTGTCTGCTCCAAAGAACAGGAAAACAAATGCCAAGCTTTAATCAGAGTAGTGCGGGCTGTGTGGGGACTTTCAGATCATTTGCCCATTGCTAACAATGTCATGCAGATTCCCATCAGAATATCAATGCCTAGACCTTTGCCCTTGCTGCAAAGGGAAGGTTGCAAAACACTGAAGAGCAGCAGTGCTGGATTACCTTAACATACTTTCTCTATGTTCAGGAAAAGAAAAAAGAAGGTAACAATTCCAATCTAATTCAATTCTCTAATGAAACTAGGAATTAGAATCTCTGTAGTGTTAAGCTAATCTTTTTCAAGGGTCTGGCTTTTTTTTTTCTTCTCCTTTTTCTTTAACTGTATCTTAGTAACACTGATAGCCCAAAGTATCCAAGGAATTGAAAAAAAACATCTATTAGTTAGAGAAATAGTTTAAATTCCCTTGAACCTTAAAAAGCTGCCTTTTAATAAGGATCATTGTTTTTGAAATGCTAAAGAACTAGTTATTTTTAACAGCAAAATATTTGATTATTTTACTCTTTCTATTATTTGGGAAATTGGAGATAGATGTTTTAGTCAGAGGCCTGTGAACCAGAGCAACTCCATCTTGCATAGGAGCTGTGTAAAATGAGGCTAAAACCTACTGGGCTGCATTTGCAGATGGTTAAGGCATGCTAAGTCACAGGATGAGATAGAAGGTTGGCACAAGATACAGGTCATAAAGACCTTGCTGATAAAACAGGGGGCAGTAAAGAAGCCAGACAAAACCCACCAAAACCAAGATGGCCACAAGAGTGACCTCTCATGGTCCTCACTGCTACACTCCCACCAGCGCCAGGACAGTTTACAAATGTCATGGCACTGTCAGGAAGTTACCCCATACGGTCTAAAAAGGGAAGTAGTCTACCCCTTGTTTAGCATATCATCAAGAAATAACCATAAAAATGAGCAACCAGCAGCCCTCAGGGCTGCTCTGTCTATAAAATAGCCATTCTTTTTTTCCTTTACTTTTTTAATAAACTTGCTTTCACTTTACTCTGTGGACTTGCCCTGATTTCTTTCTTCTGTGAGATCCAAGAACCCTCTCTGGGGGTCTGGATCAGGACCCCTCTCCTGTAACATTTTCACTGCTTGATATTAAGACTTGAAACCTCTGTTTCTCCACAGCACAGAACTTTGAATTCTAATATCATGAGTTTTGTGGATGTATTATGTCCCCTATGATGTTAGAGTTCTTGTCTCCCAACACTATTATTGGAGTCCTATTCCCACTGAAATAAAATTTATTTACTTTTTCTATTGCCAAAGAAAAATTGCAGCAGGCAAGTAAAACAGGCAAGGGAGACTCCATTCAAGGTTATTTTGATAGGGGTGAGAAACTGAATTCAATTCAACTGAAAGAAACAGTTGGGAGGTTTTTAAGTGCTGGCGTTTTTAAGTGAATTCCTGGGAATGTCCTGGAGGACATTAGGGTGAAGGCTGGTCATTGTGATTGGGCCATCTCTGTTTGCTATTTGCTGCTTATGAGAGCTAGGCTCCTACCTTCACACAGAGACTGGGAGATGGAAGCCACATCTTCCCTGATGACTCCATTTCAGGGAAGGCTCCCAGGTCCTTCGGAAAGACATTCTGGTGTTAGAAAATGATTATCAAGCTTTCAAAAAGAATTACATCTCAAAGGGAAGAATTTAGAGTTTCACATTTTCTAAAATAAATGTCCAACAAGAGGAAGATCAGGTGCCTATAGTCAGAAAGAAACCTTTTTAAAGTTTACCCAAAGTAAAGAAAATGTTAAAGCCTTTTTTAATCTTAATTTAATTTTATTTATTTATTTTTTGAAATAGAGCCTCTCTTTGTGGCCCAGGCTGGAGTACAGGGGCTCAATTTTGGCTCACCGCAACTTTTGCCTCCCAGATTCAAGCAATTCTCCTGCCTTAGCCTCCCAAGTAACCGGGACTATAGGCATGAACCATCACACCTGGCTAGTTTTATATTGTTAGTGGGGACAAGGTTTCACTATGTCGGCCAGGCTGGTCTCAAACTCCTGGCCTCAAGTCTTCTGTCCATCTTGGCTTCACACAGTTCTGGGATTAGAAGCGTGAGCCACCACACCAGACCAGGCCTTCTTAATCACTATAGCCACTATAAGATAAAAGAAATTCTGCTTCAGGTAAATATGTCCATTTCTGTGTGCTAAAACTTTAATTAAGATGAAGTAATTTAGGAGATGTTATAAGTTTGAGAGATAACAAAATAAGCTTCCAAATACTTCAGTCCTTTATAATAAATTCAAATGGAGTATGCTTAAAATATTTATATAATCAAATTAGATAATATATAAAACATGATATATTCTATTACTTTAACAACCTATTACAGATTATATTTAAAGTTTGATTTTTTAATGTAGAATATCATAAATACTTCATTTATTTAATTTAGGATTTACCTGTACAATAAATTAGCATATTCACTTTAAAAATTATATAATTCACTATAAATCCTACTTTTTTCAGACCATTTGTGGTTTGTTTGTTTCTAGTTAGCTACATCTGGTGTGCAGCAAAGATGATATTTCTAAATGGTATACCATGAGTGTCTTATGTAATGAAAACACCACATATAAGTTTACAGTGCCTTTTAAGACTTTTATATGTGATTTCTTCTGCTAATCAAACAACCAGAAGCATAGTTTAGAACCTTTGTTAAGATGACATGATCTTCTGGTGATTGAATAAAGATTTAAGAAGTTTCAGGAGTTTAAAATTTCTGACCAGCTCTGTTTCAACACAACATTTTTCAGGCCATTTTTATGCTTAGATTGTAAGCATCTATGGTTATTGTTAGATTTATGGTTATTATTGCATTTGTATTTGGTTTAATTTTTATTATCCTGTTCTATAAAAAAATTAGAATAATTTATGAAAAACATAGCAAACTGTGGCTTCCTTTCCATTTTTTCCCATTGAGAAGGAGAAAAGAACATGGAACTAGAATATGTCTCTCTTTGGAATGCATGTTTGGAAGGATAGCTCCCCAACAATGTCCACATCTTAATCCCAGGAACCTGTGAAGATGTTACACTATAAGACAAATATAGTCTTATATATTGCATATATATATACATATATGTATAATGCAGCTATAATTATAATTATGGACTTTAAGATTGGAAGATTATACTGGATAGCCAAACAAGCCCAATGTCGTAAGATAAACCTTTAAAATCAGAGAACTTTTTCTGGCAGAAAAAGAGATGTCAGAAAGATCCGAAGAATCCGAGGAATCAGCTCATCCTTGCTAGAGGGGGCACCAGAAAAGCATGGAGAGGAATGTGGGCAGCCTCTCAGAGCAAAGCAAGAAGTGGTAAGCTCAGTCCTACAATGTAATGAACTGAATTTAGCCAACAATCCAAATGACCTGGTAAGGAGATTCTTCCTCTAAGCCATGAACAGTGAACTAAGCCCTGATGACACCTTAATTTTAGTACTGTGAGCCCTGAAGCCCAGGAACCAGCTCAGTCACACCATGCCCAGACTTCTGACCCAAAGAAATGAAGGTATCTTTAATGGATATTGTTTTAAGCACAAACTTTTTGTAATTTGTTGTGGTCACAATGGAAAACTAACATGGTAAGTAGATACAACTTATCTCCAAGTTGTCTTTTATCTCATTTTATGAATCAACTATGTTTTCAAACATAACATGACAAATATACCTTGCACCATTTTCAGTTTTCTTTCACTCTATTGACCTGCAAACTTAATGCAAAAATTTGCCTAAGGAAAAATGATACTCAAGGTAATTTAAAATCAAATATGGGCCAGGCACAGTGGCTTAGGTCTATAATTTCCACACTTTGAGAGGCCAAGGCAGGATGGTTGTTTGAGTCCAAAAGTTCAAAACCAGCCTGGACAACATAGTAAGACCCTGTCCCCACAAAAAGTTTCTAAAAAATTAGCTAGGTGTAGTGGGGCATGTCTGTACTTCCAGCTACTTGGGAGGTTGAGGCAAGAGGATAGCTTGTGTCCAGGAGTTCAAGACTGCAACGAGTTCTGATTGTACCACCACATTCCAGCCTGGACAACAGAGTGAGACTGTGTCTCTAAATAAATACATAAATATCAAATTAATCAAAATAATATGCTATGCTTACTTTTAACAACTTCTTTTCTTTGGATTCTCAGGTGACAGTAATTTTGTTCTTTTATATTATGCTGAAACTTAAAGCTTCAAATAAGAAAATAATGATTTTTAATATTCCTTTTTAGACTCAAAGATTCATCTTTATTCTTTGATTAGCTTTTTATGAGATTAATACCTCTGAAAACCTACATCCAAAAGATATGAGTGTTATAAATATATTGGTATTTGTCCTGGCAGTCTGCATTCCCCTCACCAACTCTGCCAAAACCGATGACAAGCAGCAGCAACTGAAACATGCTGTTATGCTTAATATACAAATAATGGATCAGGAATATAGCATTTTAAGTAACTTATGCTATCATTTAAGTCGAAGTACCACACACTGGGTGGTTTAAACAACAAAATTTTATTTTCTCAGATTTTTGGCGTTCAGGAGGCTACAATGAAGTATATAAGCTGACTTGGCTTCTTTTGAGACCTCCTTCCTGGGCCTACCAGTGACGATCATCACCCTGTGTTTTCACACAGTCTTTCTTTTATATGTTTCTGTGTTCTAATATAAAGGCACTAGTTATATTGGATTAGGGTCTACCTTAAATGACTTCATTTAAATTTAATCACCACTCTTATGACTTTATCTCCAATTATAATCACATTTAGATACTGGAGAGTAGGATCTCAACGTATGAATAGTTGGGGGGCACAGCCTGGCATGTAATAGGACATAACAGCAAGTTACTTTTCTATACTTCATTCAAACTACTAAAATTACAGCAGACGCCAAAAGTTCTGTATATATAACATCTAGAACAATGACTAAAACTGCTATGCAAAGAGATATGCTCAAATATACCACATGCAGATCAAAATGGAATACTAAAAACTGTTCAGTTAAGCAACAGGATAGCAAGAAAAATAAAAGTAGTAAAAGCAGAGAAACAAAACGAAATGGTAGAGTAAACTATAACACATTAGTAGTTAAACTAAATATAAGAATACTAAATACACCAACTGAAAACGGAGATTAATATGGTAGACTAAAAACCATGACCCAAGTCTAAGCTGTCTATAAGAATTGCATTTAAAATATCATAATAAAGGCAAGTTAAAATTAATAGGGTGGAAAAGGATATTTAACAGAAATATTAAGCAAAGAAAAGCAGGAATGGCTATATTAGTATTAGATAAAGTAGACCTTAGAAAGAAAGATCACTAGAGACAGAAAGAGACAATATATAATGGTAAAGGGGCCATACATCAAGAAAATATAAAAGTCATAAATATGTATGTATTTATGGATTTATAAACAACAGACTTATAAAATATGTGACGCAAAAACTGATCAACCAAAATGAGAAATAACAGACAAATTCCACAGTTTATAGTAAAGGTTTCAAGACTCATCTTTCACAAAATTGAAGAGAAAATCTAGCAGGATAATAAACTCAACAACATTGTCAACTATTAGATCTCTCAACATTTATAAAAACAATTTACTCAACAATGGCAGAACATACATGCTTTCTTTATGTGTCCACAAAATATATAACAAGATATGTAATATTTTGAGCCACAAAACAATATTTTTGAGCCTCAAAAATTTTAAAAAACAAAATCAGACACAGCATTTTCTTTACCAAAATAGAATAAAAGTAGATCTCAATAAGAGAATAATGACAAGAAAAATTTCACATTATTGCAAACTAAACAACACACTTGTAAATAACCTTTGGATCAAACAGAAAGTCCTAAGGAAAATTTAGAAAACACTGAATGAAAATGAAAATACAGTATGCCAAAATTTGCGTAACACAGTTAAGCCTATGAGAGGAAAATTTATAACAATAAATGCATACGTTAGTCACAACTCTAGAATAATCTAAGCTACAATGTTAAGATCCTGCAAAGAGAAGAATAAAATAAATTCAAAACAATCAAAAGAAAGAAAATAATTACGATACAAACAATTTTATTCAACAGCTACAAAATATAGTCTTCTCGTCAGCACGTGGAATGTTCTCCAGGAAAGACCATATGTTAGGCCAGAAAAAAAGTCTCTCAAATTTAAAAACTGAAATCATATTAAGTATCTTCTCAGACTACAATAAAATAAAATTAGAAATCAATAATAGAAACTTTGGAAATGGTACAAATACACAGAAATTAAACAACATCTCCTGAATGACTATTGGGTCAATGAAGAAACTAAGAAGAAAATCGAAAAATTTCTCAAAAAAATTAAAATAAAAACACAACATACCAAAACATATAGGATACAGCAAATGCTATACTAAAAGGAAAAATAAGAGCAATGAATGTCTATATCAAAAAAAAGTAGAAAGATTTCAAATAAATAATCTAATGATGCACCTAAGGAAACTAGAAAAGCAAGAATGAACCAAACCAAAAATCAGTAAGAGAAAAGAAATAATAAAGATCAGAAGAAAATTAAACAAAATAGAGGCTGAAAAAATAATGCAAAAGATAAACAAGGCCAGGCCCAGTGGCTCATGCCTATAAACCGAACACTTCGGGAGGCCAAGGAGGGCAGATCACTTGAGGTCAGGAGTTCGAGACCAGCCTGACCAACATGATGAAACCCCAATTTCTACTAAAAACACAAAAATGAGCTGGGCATGATAGCAGGTGCCTGTCATCCCAGCTACTCAGGAGGTTGAGGCACAAGAATCATTTGAACCTGGGAGGCAGAGGTTGCAGTGAGCCAAGATCATGCCACTGCACTCCAGCCTGGTGGACAGAGCAAGACTCCATCTCACAAAAAATAAAAAATAATAAAAATAATTAGTTGGGAACACTGGTGCACTCCTCTGGTCTCATCTACTTAGGAGGCTGAGGCGATCCCAGGAAGTTGAGGCTGCAGTGAGCTGAGAGTGTGCCACTGCATTCCAGCCTGGGCAATAGAGTGAGACCCTATTTTTATTAAAAAAATAAAATCAACAAGACAAAACATTGGTTGTTTGAAAAGATAAACAAAGCAAAAAAACATTAGTTAGTCTAAGAAAAACAGAGAGAGGAGCCAAATAAATAAAATCCAAAACAAAAAATGAGACATCAAAACTGATACCATAGAAATATAAAGGATCACTAGAGACTCCAAGGAACAACTATTCGCTGGTAAATTTGAAAACCTAGAGTAAACAGGTAAGTTTCTGGACACATACAGCCTACTAAGATTGAACCAGGAAGAAACAGAAAACTTGAACAGAACACCACCACCTAACAAGATTGAGTCAGTAATGAAAAGTCTCCTAACAAATAAGAACAAAAACAACCCCTATGAACCAAAGGAACTTACTGCTGCACTCTCCAAAACTTATAAAGAACTGACACCATTTCTTCCTAAACTATTGGAAAATATTGAAGAGGAGGGCATTCTCTCTAACTCATTACCCTGATACCAAAACTAGATAGGACAAAAAAAAAAAAAGTCAATATCTCTGAAGAACATATATGTAAAAATCATCAACAAAATATTAGCAAACCAAATCCAACATCACAACAAAAAGATTATACACCATGATCAAGAGATTCATCCTTAGGGATGCAAGGATGGTCCAACACACACAAATCAATAAATGTGATCACCACATCAACAGAGTGAAGAACAAAAACTATATGATCATCTCACTAGATGGAAAGAAAGCATTTAATACAACTCAATATCCCTTCGTGATGAAAAAAAAAAAACAAACCTCTCAACAAATTAGATATGAAAGGAAACTATCTCAACAAAATAAAGGCTATATATGATAAACCCAAAGCTAACCTCATACTAAACACAGGAAAGCTAAAAGCGTTTTCCTCAAGAACTGGAAAAACACGAGGATGCCCACTTTCACCACTCTTATTCAACATAGTACTGGAAGTCCTAGCCGAGATATCAGGCAAGAGAAAGAAACAAAAGGCATCCAAAATGGAAAGAAGGAATTCAGATTATCTCTATTTGCAGATGACATGATCTTATATGTAGACAAATCTAGACTACAACCAAAAAAACTCTTAGAACTGATAAAGTGACAAGACACAAAATTAACACATGAAAATTAGCAGTTCTTCTATGAAACTGAAAAAAGGAAGCAATCCCATTTATAATAGCTACAAAACAAATCTAATAAAATTAACCAAAAATATAAAAAATCTCTACAGTGAAAATTACAAAACACTGATGAAAGGAATTGAAGGGGACATGCAAAAATGGAAAACAGTCCCATTTAATTGACTGGAAGAATTAATATTAGTAAAATGGCTAGCTATACTACCTAAAACACCCTGGAGACTCAGTGCAATCCATATCAAATTCTTCACAGATCAAAGAATAAAAAATCCTAGAATTTATGTGGAACCACAAAAGACCCCAAATCACTATGAAGGGAGAATAATTGGATTTCTCTGACTGGTTTGCCTTTGTTGGAAACAAAGGCAAAAATCAAGAAAGTTGGCAGTTACTGTTTATATCTTGGCTGTTTTGAACCCAACTGCTGCAGAGTTTATGGTTTGGCTTCTTCCACTGGTTGCTGATGGTGAGGCCCAGACTTCTATTTTTATCTGTGATCTGGCCATTGTCCATTTGTGCATTCAGTTTCTCATACCTGCTGTCCATCATTTCTCACATTGTAGAAAAACACTTTTCCTTCACTTCTACCATGCCACGACCCTCCTGGGTGTACTTCTGATCCCTTTTTACCTTCTCTTTCATGGGGGATTTCTTTCTCTGCCTATTAATTTAATTTTGCTGTGAGTCAAATGGCTCATTATGGCTTCAAAACTTCTCTTTAGCTTCAGCTCAAATTCTTTGTATTGAATTCTATTCCAGCCAGACTGAGCTACAGACAGTTGCAGCTGACTTGAAACATCTTTCTCATTCTCTGAGTTGCTACCTCCTCTTTATTTGAAAATCTCCGTTTAGATGTCATCTCCTCCAGAAAGCTTTCTATGAACCTGCAAAATGCCCATAAGCTGTCATAGTCCCCACTCTAAGGACACTGCCTTTGAGATATTTATGCCATCATATTTGTCATTGTCTAGTAACTTATATTTTCTCCTCAAACTCTAAGCACCCCTGGGAAGAGTCACCAGTATAATGCTGTGTACAGCAGATAGGTGGTAAGTATTTATTGCAATAATAATTTAATCCAGAACAGGATATAATAGAGTAGAGCAAAGTTCCAGAGGTTTGTAGAATCCTTTGTCAGCTGGAGATGGTGGGAGTAGGTGCACTTCATAGAAAGCTTTCTTTCTAAGCTTACGGACACTCACCATCAATGAGATGAAAACTTGACATTTAAATCTTTGGAATATAAAGCAAATGACTTTATACCATTTTAAAAATGTGGAACCAAATAAGAAGGCAGATATGTGGTGCACCCTGAGACCAGGTTGAAAACCAAGGCCAGCTGAGCGGGCCAACAAGGCACCTGCTCTTCTGGCTTATGCTCCCTCTGGTTTTCTAACTGTAAGGACCTTCCAAAATTAAAGGCTCCAATAGGCACTCTGTTTACCAGATTTATCTCACAATACATATGATAGATAGATAGATAGATAGATAGATAGATAGATAGATAGATAGATAAATTGTATGTAGCCATCTAGTGGTATCAACCAGGGAAAGCAATACCTGTTTTCCACCTCAAAAGTTCGTGAGAAATTTGAAAATATGTTATCTGAAAAAAACTAAAAACTGTTTCTAAATGATTCTAGAAGAAAAATACCCAGGAATCAGTGGATAAATAGCTCATTCTAGGATTGGGGCAGGAAATGTACAAGATAAGCATGGAAGATCTTGTAGCTCTGAAAACTAGGAACGGTGAATTCCTGCAGTTATGGATGTTATGTCAAAGACAGGAGTCAAACGAAAGAGCTTCCAATGGCCAGTGGGAAAAATTTGAGTTGGAAAATGAATAAAGCAGTATTGGATCATAATACAAAATATAAAATAAATATCTATCAGGCATACTGTAATAAATTATTACATAAATAAATGAAGAGAAAGAACAAGTTTCTCCTGCAGAATAACAATGTATGTAGAGACTTCACCCTCAGCGGGGAATCACAAATCCCCACCCCCTCTGTGTGGTCTGTGCTTTGTGACTGCTTTCTAAAGAGTAGAGAATGGAGGAGGGAGAAAGACAGTAACTAACCTGACAGTGAAAACTCCTGATCAACACCACCCAGCCAGGCGGGCAAGAACATCAAGTGATAAACCCTGTTGATAATACATACCTTTGATATGACGTAGTGAAAATGATACTTTACCTCTGGCTCTTCCTGCCCCAAACCCATAAACTCAGTCTAATCATGACACCCAAAAAGACAAACTTTAACAGAGAAGCATCCTACAGAATACTAGACCAGTACTCCTCAAAACTGTCAATGTCATTAAAAGCCAGGAAAGTCTGTGAAACTATCACAGCCAAGGAAAGTCTAAGGAGACACGAAATTGAAATAGAATAGAATTCTGTATGGTATCCTAGAAAAGAAAAAGACAACAGGTAAAACAGAAAATCTGCATAAAGTATAGATTTTTGTTAATAGTAATGTATCAATATTGTATGTATCAATATTAATGATAAAATGCATCAGTATTAATGTATCAATATTAATGATAAAAAATAAAAATTCTAATATATTAATAATAGGGGAAACTGTGGAGAGTACATGAGAACTCTCTGTACTATCTTCTCAACTTTTCTGTAAATCTAAAACAGTTCTGAAAAATAAAGTCTACTAAAAATAAGTAAATAAATACAGTGGTCAATTCAAAACACAATGCACACATGCGCACACCCCAGAAGCTTAGTGCCCTGCCCTGCCATGGGGCCTTTCTTTTCTCTCGGTGCTTTACACTGACAGTAGACTGTTTAGCATCTCAGTAGGTGCCATATTGGTTGCCAGTGGTGTTGAGCATGGACTCAGCTGGTTCGGGGATGTAATTAATAGGTGTTGCTCTGAAGTTCTAGCTTTTGGCTACTCACAGAATGCTTCATTCTCGAGTGGGAAAGTAGAGGTTTTCATATCTGAATCTTTAAGTACAAACTAACATTTTATTTCAATAGAAAGTTGTAACAATTTTTTTGTAAAACTTATAGTGGATAATCAGTATTATTTTCTATATTGATTTTCATTTGAGGCAATATTAGTGTAAAAGTGTTTATCATCCACTAATTGCATACATGAGTAAATACTTTTATTGAAGTAAAATCATCAGTCTTCTTCATTATCACAAAGGATGTTTGTCACTTATAATTTACATATACCTTTCTCTTTGCTGCACACAAGTTATTAAGCAAATACCCTTCTAAATATATATTCATTTGTAAATAATTTAATTCAATTCTCATGTTAAAGTAGCCATGCTTGTGTTACAATGTGGATTATCCAATACAGAAAAAAGAAATATCTGATAATGTTACAATGTCAAAAGGCAAATCCATCTTTTAGGGGAAAAAAAGTAATCATGTTGCTTAGGTACAAGACATTCCCTATTTATTATTTTTCCCTTGCTTAAATATATCTTCATATATAAAGTGAGTTATCTTTTATTCAACAACTTCAATATTCTTTCTTAACAATGTCATTAAGATAATTATATTTAAGTTTATGTCCTTGTTGTCCCAAGCTAATAATCACAATACGTAAAACAGAAAATTAAAATATGTATGTGTGGAATTTTTTAATTCAAGATTTATTGTGTTTAACACTACAATAAATTTAAAAAGAGAGGAATGCTTTCAAAAGGTCTCAGGAATACATTATTCTGCTATCTGTTAAGTATACCGGATAATTTAGGAATGTGATTAGAAAAGAACTGCCTCCATGTTTTGCTCTCTGACAGGCAGCCAATCATCTATAAATTACAGTAATTCACTCATTAGAACCCCTTCAAGGCATTTCTAAAACACAAACATTTATCAATGCTTAAAAGAACAAAATAAATATTAATAAAATATATGTATGAATACCTTATAATAGAAAAATTAGAAAAGAGATGATTGAGATGAAAATTGTAAGTAATTGATTTAAAAAAATATGTTGTTAACTCAGTCCTCATCCTGTGCTTTTAAAGTTCTTATATAGGAAAATCATTTTTGACAGTGTATCCTAACAAGACATTTGCATATTTCAGAGCCCAGCCAATCGGCCAGGCAATACAGCCTGTCAGGCAGAGGCAGGCATGGAAATGGGGAAACCCCAGGAAAGGGAGGCCAAAGCAGAAATAGTTATCAGGACTCTAAAGGAAAACAGTGCTTCAGGGCCTTTGAATCAATGTAAGTCTCTGAGTCAGTATCAGACAAAGTCAGCCCTCAGAATTCAGTTTAGAGTGTGAATCCATCCATACCACAGTCATGGACTCAGAAAAACATAGGCCCTGGACGTCAAGGTAAGACTATATCTATTTCACATGAAGAATTGAAAAGACTCAAATAGTGGGAAACTAACTCAGGAAATTCCCAGGACCTGAAACGGTACAGCGATGCAGAGGGAGAGCTGACGGGGAGTACCTTGGTTTCTAGGCAGGAAGTTGACTCCAGGTTGCCTGCCTGGTGTGTGTCGTTCTAGAATCCCTGAACAATCTTGGCCTCAGAGGGGAAGTGGAAAAGTCCACGACCAGCGAGAGCACCGCTGAAAGGGAAGCAGAGCTCGCATATTGCAAAGTAATAACATTTCTAATCCCCTGCATCACCTCACCGGGCTGACTACAACAGGATGGGACTGGGGAGCTCAACCACATTGCCCAGATTCACCCACCCGACAAGAGAAATTCATATTTCACATCTTTTTTTCTCAGAGGTTTATCTTTTCTTAGAAGTAAAACTCTTCCTAAAATTAAGTTTCTGGATGATGAAAGGCAACTTGTTCATTGTGCTCTCCCTATATGATCTCTTACCTTTTATTGTATCTATAAACAAAATAAATACAAGAGGGATTTTTTGACAAGAGTGATTCATACCACAGGACTAAAGCAATTCAAATCATCTAGCAGGCACTGATAATAACAAATCATAGGATATTCTCTGTGCTTGGATAAAAGTTTTTAGTTATCTTCAGATAACACATATTAAAACCCCTAACAAACTTTTGAGATGAAAGACAAGTAGTGCTTGCCCTTCACAAATATACATGTTTTTTTGTCTGTAATATGTATGATGAAGTAAATCTGGTAAATAGAGTGCTTATTGTGAGCCTTCAATTTTGGCAGATCCCATAGTTAGAAAACCCAAAGGCAGGTGCCCTAAGCCAGAGGGCAGGTACCTTGCTGGCCCTCTCAGCTTCTCCTGGTCCTCAACATTGCCTCAGGGCACACCACCAACCTGCCTTCTTATTTGGTTCATGTTTCAAAAATAGCATTAAGTCATCTGCTTTCCATTTCAATGGTTTAAACATCAGGTTTTCCATCTCATTGATGACAAGCTTCCACAAGCTTAAAAAAGAAAGCTTTCTGTGAAGTGCACCAACTCCCACCCTCCTGGAGCTCACAAAAGATTCTGCAAAACTCTGGAGCTTTGTTCTACTTTCCCATATTCTGTTCTGGATCAAATCATTATTGCAATAAATACTTATTGGCACCATACTGGTAACTGTTTCCTAGAGGTGTTTGGAGTTTGGGAGAAAAATATGTTAACAGACAACAAATACAATGAGATAAATATCTTTAAAAGCAATGTCCTAAGAATGGGGACTATGAAAGCTCATAGACGTTTTTACAGTTTGCAGAAAGATTGCTGGAGGAGATGATATCTAAGGTTTTAAACCTCTAAAACAGGTTTTAAAATAAAGAGGAGGTAGTTACTCAGATGGAGGATGAGAAAGGTGTTTCAAATCAGCTGAAACTTTCTGTGGTTTAGTCTAACTGGAACACAGAATTCAATACAAAGAATTTGAGATGCAGGTAAAGAGAAGAAGCTTCTAACCCATCATGAGTCATTTGGCTCACAGCAAAATTAAATTAATAGGCAAAGATAGGACTCCCCTACGAAAGAGAAGGTAAAAAGGGATCAGAAGTATACCCAGGAGGGTTGTGGTATTGCAGAAGTGAAGGAATGTATTTTTCCAGAATGTGAGAAAAGGATGAATGGCAGGCATGGGAAACTGAATACACAAATGGACAATGGCCAGATCATAGATAAAAATAGAATTCTGAGACAGAACCTGCAGCAGCCCATAGAGGAACCATACCTCTTCAGCAGTTCATCTAAAACAGTCAGGACATGAACAGTTATTACCAGCCTCCCTGATTTTTGCCTATATTTCCAACTTAGAACCAATCAGAGAAATTCAAATATTATTCCCTTGGCCAATCATATAAGATGACCCACTTCTACTTAGCCCACCAACAGCTTTCCCAGAGCCACAGTCTCCAATTAGTGTCCACATGAATTCTTTCTTTTTGTTTTTTCAGTATAGAGCTATCTTGGTCTGTTTCTGATGCTGTAACAGAATACGACAGACTAGGTAATTTATAAAGAACTGAAATTTATTTTCTCACAGTTCTAGAAGCTGAGGGGGTCCAAGATCAAAATGCCAGCTGGTTTGGTTATCTGGTGAGGACTGTTCTTTGCTTCCGATATGACCCAGACCCCCTTCTTTGTTTTGTCTTGAACCTTTTCTTAGACAGCAAAGCATAGTAATTAAGGCATGAACTTTACATTCAGCCTGCCTGCATTCAGAATTCCAGTTCCACCGCTTACTAGCTATGTGCCTTTAAGAAAGTCACTTGGTATCTCTGTTCCTCTGTTTTCTCACCTGTAAAATGGGGGATGATAACGGCACTCATGCTTGAAATTGTTTTGAAGATTAATTGCTATTGGTAAAAGCATGTAGTGCCAGGGACATATTAATTGCTGTGCAAGTCTTTCTTTAAGAAATAAAATCATTCCCATCTTATATCTCTAAGTTTATATCTTATAAACTCATATCTCCAAACTGGATAAACCTTCTAAGTTTAGACTGGTGCATACAACTACATAGTTGACTTCCTTTCTTGAGTGGCTCACAGGCAACCGTCCCCAGAAAATATCACAGCTGTTCCTGTATCTATGAAATATGTTACATTTAATAGAAACTTCTACAGTAATGGAGAGGGACTCTAGGATCACGTGTCGGAGGTTTCCTTGAAAGCAGCTTTTCTCCATCTCCATAGGAAGTTGCTCTCGGCTTCCCAAGCAGGTGTTGTGGGAGGGAGTGAGGAAACCTTTAAAAGGGTAGAAGTACACTATGGGAAATGTCCTGGGATTTATTAACTATTAAGTACATACATGCTAATGAGAAGAGCGTCCAGTTGTTAGCATCACTGATGTTAAAGATTGCTGATTTAACACTGATGCAGTTCTGAGTGGCCTCCCAAGTCTTTAAGATTACTTTTCTTTTTCTTTCTTTCTTTCTTTTTTTTTTTTTTTTTTGAGATGGAGTTTCACTCTTGTTACCCAGGCTGGAGTGCAATGGCATGATCTCAGTTCACTGCAACCTCCACCTTCTGGGTTCAAGCGATTCTCCTGCCCCAGACTCCCAAGTAGCTGGGATTACAGGCATGTGCCATCACACCCAGTTAATTTTGTATTTTTAGTAGAGATGGGGTTTCTCCATGTTGGTCAGGCTGGTATTGAACTCCCAATGTCAGGTGATCAGCCCATCTCAGCCTCCCAAAGTGCTGAGATTACAGGCGTGAGCCACCGTGCTCGGCCAAGAATAATTTTCTGAAGTCACCTGTGTGGTGATGTCATATCCTCAGATGAATGACAGATTTGAACCAGGATTCTCTATTTCCAGTATACTCATTAGGCTCCACTATTTTTTCTAATCTATAGAAAGACATAAACACCAGGCTGCTCTTCATGCTGCATTTGCTCGCCCTGTAAATGGCATCAAGAAGACCTCAGGTTGCCCTTGCGTAGACCTGCCAGTCACTCCTGAGCCTATGCCTTCACACCCAGTAACGTTCTCAAAATGCTTTTCAACTCAGCTTACTCAATATTTTTCCAATCTTTCCATTTCTTGTTTTGTCAAGGCCACTACCTGGATCCAAGCCACCACCATCTCTCACCATCACAGCTCCCGTGTTCATCATACTCCTGCTCCAATTTCTCCACTAACAATCAGAATGTTTTCAAAATCAAACTTCATCTTGTTCCTTCTCTCTAAATACCTTTAAGAGCTCTCTATTTCTCTTAGCCTGAAGTACATTACTACCCTTTTCTCATCCTAAATAAGAGCCTTCAAAACCTGGCCCCTGCTTTCAGCACAGGTCACTTACTGTTACTGCATTTCTGCCTCAAGGGCTTGGAATAGTGGTTCTGCATTTCTGAACTGACCTCCTCGACTTTGTCTAATTAACTCTTTTCAACATTTCAATGTTCACTCAATGCCACTTTCAGCAAGGAAAGTGGCGGAGGTTTCTTTGGGCCTCATTCTTTTACTCAACATGACTTTTTACAACTGCAGTGTAACAATTTATCTTCTGCCATGACTGTTTGATGCCTGTATCTTCTTCTAGACCACTAGCCTTCTGAGAGTCACATCTAACCTGGACTGGGTATTTTTTTTTTTTTGAGACGGAGTCTCGTCCTGTCGCCCAGGCTGGAGTGTAATGGCACGATCTCGGCCCACTGCAACCTCTGCCTCCCAGATTCAAACGATTCTCCTGCCTCAGTCTCCCGAGTAGCTGGAATTACAGGTGCCCACTATCATGCCCAGCTAATTTTTGTATTTTTAGTGGAGACAGGTTTCATCATGCTGGCCAGGCTGATCTCGAACTCCTGACCCGGCGATCCACCTGTCTTGGCCTCCCAAAGTACTGGAATTACAGATGTGAGCCACTGCTGCCCAGCCTAGACTGGATATTTTTCAAAGGCTTCTTGTAAATAAATAAGAGAAGGTTATGGAGAAGAAAGAAGGATTTGGATAGAGAGACAATGATACATCATGGAACAGTGTTAAGGGCCTGCTTTAGGTTAAAACATAATTTAGAATGACATCTGCAGGGTGTGGCAGTCGAGACAAGTGAGGAAGTTTGAGTGAATGAGTATATCGGAGCAATAGCAGAGCAAGATAGAAATCTGTCAACAAATATTAAACTGATGGAGCATGGGATTTAAGAAAAATGAATAGCTAAGAAAAAATCTGTTTCTGGGCTCATACATTTTTTACTTAGTAGTGTATGTAGATACATACATTTAGTGTAGAAACTTTAAACTTTATTTCAAGTTAGACCAGAACAGATTAAAACTGTTGAAGAAAAAGTGGTAACAGCTCTGTTTTTGAGACTGTGTTTTAAGCATCTATTGATCCATGGCAGAAATAAGTACAGTAAAATCATTAAGAAAATAAAAATTGCTCAAAAAGAAAGGAGATAATGATGATTAGATTACCTATTTACCTACAGACTGGTTAATTAACATAAACTCAATATTAAAGTTGTAGATACAGACACTACTAATCTTTTTCTCTCAAGTAGTATATTTTAAATAAATAAGCAGATACAAACAGTGTAATATACTTTCAGGTTGTCATTTCCAAAATGGTATGTATACAAGCAAATTATTTAAAAGAACACTCTGGTCGATGTTAGATTAAAATTGTAGTAATTGTCGATACCAATGATATTTTATTTAATACTAAGAAAATGCTGAATTGGTTATCAAATTATTTAGGTATTTAGGGTTAGGAAACTAATTTTACTGGAACAGCTGATGTTGTACATTCATTTAAGAAAGCCATAGGACAAGCAAGCACTCTACCAGATGTTTTGTGTCAAAGCAACTGGGTTTTGTGTTAGCTGAGCCCAGCAACTCTTCCAGGGCGTCCTGGGAGATGGCATCTCATGCAGGGCAATATATGAAATCAGGTATTGAGCACAGAGGGAGTACAATTTACTGTAAACAGTTTTAACAGTCTCAGCAAAAAATCTGTCTCATGAAGAGAAAAAAATTCAACCAATCCCTCCTTGCAAAAGAGGGTGTTAATAACTTCAGAAGATAAATGCTTGCCTTTCTTTAGATTTTATGCCATTTTTGTGCAGGCTTTCAGGAATTTATAAATGAGATTTTTAGCTAACTTTTTGCATCTTGATGTCAGAACCTTTCAGCCCCTCTCCTAGAGTAACACATCTATGTTGTGGGGCAGGGAGGAAGGAACATGGCTAGTCTATATGACTGCTTAAATTGTCCAACGGCAGTGAGAATATTCAAGGAAATAATTTTGTAGATTTCCTTCTCCATCCCTTTAATTTGCATGACCCTCCTTCTCACTGTTCTCTACTTCAATTTCAGGAAAATGCCTGAAAACTGACATCTATCCAGAACATGTAGGCACCTCAGGCAGTCAAGCTATCAAGCTGTTTACATGGCGACAGTAGCTATCCAAATACCTCAAAAAAGCTATCATAAGTCATTGTGTCATGCTGTAATTCTACTTTTTGTGAGGGCATTGAGCAATCTGGCAAGAAAATCACAAAAGATAATAATGTATTTATGTTATTCACTCTGGCTCAAAATTACAGCTGGCAGTAATATCTTAGCTCATTTGTATAACTCTTTCTGAAACTCTCCAAATTCACAAGTGTAGCAGAAGTGAAGTAAAAAATGTACCCACAAATTAATTTCCTAAACATTTAGGAAGATTGGAAGCACAGCGTAAAATGAGCAAGAAAATTTTTTAAAATTGCATATTTTGAGTTACTGACAATAATTTTATATGTATCAATGTAATATTTCTCCAAATAACCTCTGTTCATAGTCTAAATAAGAAGGAATTTTAAAGTTTATTCAAAAGAAAGCAGACAAGTGTTTAAGCTTATGTTTTATTATAACATTGTTTTCCCTTTAGTAATATACAGAAAAGTATTAGGAAAGAAGGAACAGTGCAGCCCTTAAGCTGTTTCTGTAGCACAGAGAAAAGGCAGCAATTCGTAGGCCTGATTTGTGTATAGGAGGTTCATAAAGGATTGTTACAGGCTAAATTATATCCCTCAAAATGATATGTTTAATCCTGCATTTGGGAATGTGATCTTATTTGGAATAGAGTCTTTGCAGATGTAATCAAGTTAAGATAAGGTCATTAGTGTGAAACCTAACTTAGTAAGACTAGTGTCCTTATAAGAAGAGAAGAGACAACCAGATACACACAGAAGATAATGTGCAGATACATCAGGAGAACACCAGATGACAACCAAGGCAGAGATTGAAATGACGCATCTGCAAACCAAGGAACACCCAAAGTTGTTGCAACATCAGAAACTAAGAGAAAGGCCTAGAATAGACTCTCCCCTGGAGCCTTCAGTTACTTTATTTCATGGACCTATAGACACTTAATTTTAGACATCTCACCTCCAAAACTGTGAGAGAATTTCTGTTCTTTTTAGCTACGTGGTTTGTGCAGATTTGTTTTGGCAACTTTAGGAAATGGAAACAGGGTGTGTCCTAAGAAGCAACAGCCATAGGAAGTTAGAACAGCAGAACTGGGCAAGGAGAAAAGGAATGGAATACAGCCGCCATGGGAGCTCAGCTGATCCCATGAGGTGCTCTGGGGCTGCAACACGGTGAGTCCCTTCACTGCGGCCTCAGTGGAGGACAGGCAGCCAGGCCTTGTGACCCTGAGCGCTCCCTGGATGTGGGTTACACCAGTATGTTAATCTTCCAGCCAAGAACAATGCCCAGAGACTATATTATGTGGAAATATTTTGACACATACATTTTTTAAGGTAAATAACTTATTTTCTTTTTCTTAGCTTAAAAGTAATTTTGTTATTGTGACTCTCAGATGTCCTTTAAAAAAAAATAAAAAACAAACTTTACAACAGATAAATTGAGGAATCTGAATCCGTCTCTAGGCTCATATCTTAAGTGTGATCCTTCAGACCCCACCGTGGGCCATAAGGCTGTACCTGGCAGATCTCACAAGGGAGGCCGCCCTCCCCATAGGAGATTCCATGCTCAGCTAGCGCTTTGCTGCCTCCAGAGGGAGTTGCAATCAAGGATCAGCCCCCCTCCAAACTCCACGCTCTCCCACCCCACTTCCATCCCAAGATCTCCTGAATCTTTATCTCTGTACATTCTCCCTGTTTCGGTCTCTGCCAAAACTGCCTTACCCAGGAGACTTGAAGATACCTTTCTCCACCATAACTTAGTACTCAGGAGTTTTCCTCTCCTAGTGCTTCTCCCTCCCTTTTGTGTAGCCTCAGGGTTCATAAAATGTCAGGGGCCTTTGTCCGGGGCTCTCTCAGCCCCAAAAGGGAGAAGATCCCCATCTGCACTGGCAAACCTGACTCACACGCCGGTGCAGTCACATAGATGAAAATGAAACACAAGAATATCTTGTTTCTGGCCTCCTGCTTATACGATTGCAGTGTGTGAGTAAGGGCTTGACCATTATTTTCAGTTTGGCTCATTGTTTTTTTTTTTTTTAATCTGGTCAATTTTTTAGAATTGGCACGTAACTATACAGATTTATAGAGTACATAGTGATGCTTCAATGCATATAATGTATAGTGATTAAATCAGGGTAATTAGCATATCATCATCTCAAACATTCATTCTTTGTGTCAGGAATATTCAACATTCTTCTAGCTGTCTGAAAGTATATATGACTGTTAACTATAGTTATCCTACAGCGCTATAGAATACCAGAACTTATTCCTCCTATCTAGTTGTGCTTTAATTTGACCATCTGGCAGCTCAGCTGTCTCTCAACTACCTCTCAGCTCTTGACAGTAATAGAGTTTACCAAATTCTTTTCTTGGATGTTTGAAATGATAATATGATTCTTCTACTTTAATCTGGTAGTATAATGAATTGCATTAATGGTGATCTGAATGCTGAATTATACTTGCACTCTCAGGATAAATCTCAGTTGGTCATGTGCATTCTTTTAAAATACAGGAAAATTAGCTTTTTTGTTGTATTATTTAGACTATTTACCTCCACGTTTGTAAGTGAGATTGACCCATGGTATTGTTTTATTTAGCTTAGCTGAATCTTTCTATCTGTACATTCTCCTTGTTTTGGTGTCTTTCACACCCAATGGACATTCCCCACTTGGTCCATGTTCTGTGATAAGTGAAAGAACATGGTTATTAGAAATTTTATCATGCAGTTGGGTTGATGTTGAGGTACATTAATAACATATGTGGGATATTAGCTTTTGTTTTTTATTTTCATTTTTAAAAATCTGAGCATCTTTGTACTTTAATGAGGAGGTGAAACCATCATTTTTTTGAGAGCTGAACATTTGAACCTATTGTTTTCCATTTTTGCATTTACTGTTTATGTGAATATTGTTTACTTCCCCTTTCCTTTTTTTCCCAGCATAATGTTTTTTCTTCATCTATTTTTGTCAATATTTCAGTAATTTAATATAAGATTTCTTTTTCCAATGCGCTTTATATAATAAAACTTTTACTTCAGCCTGTATTTTTCTATTAATGTTGAGAATTAATCAGTATAGAAACATGCTTTTACTTAGCACCGCAAAAGTTTTGTGGAATTATTTGGAGTTTTTATTGGAGAATTTTGTTGGTATTATTATTTGGCCATTTTAGAAATCCTTTCTTAACAACTGCAATAGACTTCATACCACACAGCATCAACAATTACTTGCTTTGTGTAAAGATTTTAAATTTTCTGTTTTCTTTGCCATGTATCCCTTCCTGTATTCCATGATATCCTTTTTCTTTTACTCCTTTCATGTTTGGTTAAATTCTGTGATTTTTTTTTTTTTTTTTGGTGCCTGTTTTTGTTTTTGGGCAGTGTATAAATGGGGGGTAAAATTTAAGATTGAATACACATTTCAATTTTTTATACAATTTAAGTGACAATTTGCTAGACTACAGCATTGTGAATTGTCCATAAGCCTGATACACATTCGAAAATTTCACAATGCAAAATGTAGGTGTGTGTGGATATGGGCAATAGGCACCCTCATGCAGTGACTTTGGAAAGTGGTCCAGTGTAGTCATTCTGGAAAACTGCCTAGCATTATTTAGTCAAGTACAAATAAATTATGACCAAGTAATTCCATATATATATAAAACAGTGAAAATTATGCATAGGGCCAAAAGAAGATGTGTATGAGTAATTCTCCACAATGTTATCTGTTGTAGTATTCAACTAAAGGCAAATAAGTAACGCACAATGGAATACCACGAAGAAGAGACAGTATGTACAAATGACCAAAAACAAAAATAGACTTTAAATATGTCCTGCTTAGAAACAAGCAAGGTGAGAGAATGAGATATATATTACAAATAATGCATATGAGAATTCATTAAAATATCTACATAAAATTATATATAATTTAAAATGCACAGAAAACATATCAAAAAAATGAGAAAGAGGGAAGTAAAAGAACATGATTATTAGAACTTGTTATGAGGTTATAAGGAAATTGTCTCAGGTTCTGTTATATTGAAGCAGACTCTGAGACAAGAAACCTTGTACAAGTGCAATTGATCAAGGATGTGCTTCCAGAAGAACCATTAAGAGAGGAGAAACAGCAGGATAGGAAAAGGTCAGAAGCCAAATGAAGGTGTGATTCAGGATGAGATACAGTTGTAACTAACCTGAAAAGATAGATACTTCCAGTGCTATGTTTAATAGCAGTAGTGAGGGAACATTGTTACCTTGTTCCTGATCTTAAAGGAAGGGCATTTAATCTTTCACCATTTAACATAATGTTATCTGGAAATTTTTTTGTAGTATCCCTTATCAGGTTAAGAAAGTCCCTTTCTATATCTAGTTTGCTTAGAGTTTTGCTTTTTATCATAAATGGATGTCGACTTTTGTCAAATTCTTTCACTCCATCTATCATGATGATCAGTTCTTCAGAGTGTTCATATGGCCTGTGACATGGATTTGTTTCCAAATGTTGAACCAGCCTTGCATTCCTTGGATTGATTGCATATGGTTGTGATGTATAATCTGCTTAATATTTGACTTTCTAATATTTTGTTGAAGATTTTCATGTCTAGGGTTTCTGAGGGTTACTGAAATGTAGTTTTATTTTCTTGGACTGTCTTTATCTGGTTTTGGTATAAGTTAATCCTAAAAATAGCAGAATGTCTCTCAACTACTTCTATAATGCCAGGATAATCCTTCTATGATGTCAGGTTAATTCTTTCAGAGAATCTGTCTATTTCATCTCAGTTTCAACATGAGATGTAGAGTTGTTCACAGTATTCTGTTAACATTCTTTTAACATCTGTTGGGTTGGTAGTTACATCTCCTCTTTTCTTCTTGATATTTTTAACTTGTGTCTTCTTTCTATTTTATCCCTCCTTTGGAAGCCTGGCAAGGAGTTTATCAAATTTATTAATCTTTAAAAAAAAAAACTTTTGGTTCTGTTGATGTTCTCTATTACTTCTGTTTTTAATGTCTTGATTTCTTTTCTAATCCTTATTAACTTATTACTTTTGCTTGCTTTAATTTGCTCTTTCTCTTAAAGTGCTTGTCTCTTCTGAGTTTGAACAAGTCATTTGTTTTGTGACTCCGGTTTTTTCATGAGTTCAATAAAAGTCATTAATTTACATACAGTTTGTCTGTTTTTTTCTTGCAGTATGGGTAGAAATGACTCTCCTTCTATCTTTATATCTCCTATCTCCTAATGAAAACTTGAAGTCTAGATTTTGTCTTACAATAAAAGAAGTCATTTCATATCTCTGACACAATTTCATGATAGGGATAGTTTTTCTAATATTAACCTATCTTTTCTTTTTAAATAAAACCTGCCTGAAATAGAAAAGTATATATTTTTTAAAATTTCTACTATTACATCCCATTTATTCAGAGACTTAAAAGAAAAATATTGTGAAAAGATTTTCACAAGAACGTTTCAATAAGAAACACTGAAAATGTTTTAGAGTATGATACTTGTTTTCATTCTCATGTATGCATTTGGTTAAACAAATAGATATTTGTTTGCCCAATTATGTGTTCATTTGCTATATATAGAACATTATTATCGGAGATTGGTCAGGGTGGTGGGAAAATTTATAGAGAAAGATGCAGACCTTCTTGGAAGGACAGAAGGTTTTGCAAAAGCTTTGGGAAAAGGTTTATGGCTGAAGGCAGCCTAGTCCTCTTACCTTGAGCTAACAGCAAAGAGCAGACAACAGCAGAATGTAGAGGAGTTTACCTAAATAGCTTGTTTACCTATTCCCCCAACCCCAAACCAACTTTTGATCATCCATGCACATGACTGTTCTCTACTCAGGGGGTGAGCAATGTTAATTACCCACTAATGGTGTTTGCTTTAGACCTTTGTCATTAAATCTATTCTAAAATAAATACAAGCCTCTCCAGCATATGGGGGCTCTACTGCGGGACTGGGGACTCCAGTCTCTTCAGGGTCTGTGAGCCGGCAGCGGCCAGGGCGGGGGGCGTGGGGGGCGGCAGTCCCCTGGCTACACTCACACAGGCAAAATATCTGTGTCTGCATACTTCTGTCATTCATTGCTCAGAGTCCACTGGTCAGACTTGGCACATTATATAATCAAATGGGTTTATTTTGAAAAATTAAAGATCTAACCCACTAAAAACATTGAGTTAATTGCCTTTTTTCAAGGTTTCTTTTTGTTTGCTTTGTTTTTTTTGAGATGGAGTCTCACTCTGTCACCCAGGCTGGAGTATGATGACTTGATCTCAGCTCAATGCAACCCTCACCTCCCAGGTTCAGGCAATTCTCCTGCCTCAGTTTCCCAAGTAGCTGGAGCTATAGGAGCACACCACCACACCAGCTACTTTTGTATTTTTAGTAGAGATGGGGTTTCACCATGTTGGCCGGACTAGTCTCAAACTCCTGGAGATAATTTTATATCACTGTTTGAATTTATTTCCATGCATAAAGTACTTGGTGTTTACTTTTTATCTGAAAGCACAACTATGTATTTTATTTCTATTTTATTTCAAATATCCTTTAAATTTTGCATAAAATTGTGTATCTTACATACTTTTAGCTTTTTCTTTTATGTAGCTTTTCTTCCTTTCTCTCTCTCTCTCTTTTTTTTTTTTTTTTTTTTTTTTTTCTGAGATGGAGTTTCACTCTTGTTGCCCAGGCTGGAGTGCAATGGCATGATTTCAGCTCACCACAACTTCTTCCTCCCAAGTTCAAGTGATTCTCCTGCCTCAGCCTCCCGAGTAGCTGGGACTACAGGCATGCACCACCATGCCTAGCTAATTATGTATTTTTAGTAGACACAAGATTTGTCCATGTTGGTCAGTCTGGTCTCGAATTCCCAAACTCAGGTGATCTGCCTGCCTCAGCCTCCCAAAGTGCTGGGATTACAGGTATAAGCCACCATACCCAGCCTCTTATTCTTTAATTTGTGTATCTTGGGGTATTTTATGAGTCTTCTCAACAACTTATCTGTTTTAAATGGGATTTCAAAACTGTTTTTAGATGTACTTATCAATTTCACCTTCTAAATGTTTTATTATTGATATATTACTTTCTGTTCTTTATTAATTTATTCATCCTTCAGAGGCCATTTATGAGGATTATAGAAAAAATCCTTCATATTACAATCTCTGAAAATATTAAAAAATCATAAATGGTTAAGCATTCTTGTAGTAAATGCAATGTAATGACGATTCTTTTATTAGTTCCAATTTTATTTATGTGATTTTTTAATCTTCTATTTCTGAAGGTTTGCTTAATATTAGTATTTTAGAGGAGAAGGTGAAGAGAAATAGAAAAGAGACGTCTTTTAGCAACAAATATTTATTGGACAATAATATGCAAACAATGAGAATAAACATTTTATGCACATGGTTATTTCCCTTTGAAGACCTCACTATGAACAGGCATATGGAGGCAGAAAAGATTATTGTAACCAATTATTTCGGAATTAGGATGTTTGCTTAAAGAAATGAAGTGTGTGAATAATCAAGAGATGAACATTTAGGGAAAATGTGATTACAATTTATCCTTATAACTTTACAAACTACATTTATTCCTATTGCATTTTAAAAGGATTGGTGTGCAGTTCTTTCTATCTGACAAGCATGGATTAATGCAAGCCAAACATAACCTCTAATACAACTTGCTATTTACATAAATAATTTTAGATGATCATTTTCATTTAGAAAATAGATGAATACAAGATTTCATGAAAACATCACTTCTTTCTCCATAGATATCTGAATAGTAGAAAAAAATGTCTCAAGGTCAATTACGTTTTCAAAACAAAGTAAGAGTGGAATGTTTTAAAATGCTAAAACAAAGAGGCAAAGGAGAGAAAGGGCTTCATGGAGCTCTCAAAGCTCACTATCAGAATCTCTGCAGGAAAATCATTCTGTTCAAAGCCATTCTACCAAAATGGCAACCTATACTACCTCACATATTCCCCATTTTCACTACCATGTTTTAATTTTCTCCACAAAATATAACATAGCTGATATAATATATTGGCAGCCTAATGCAGTGATTAAGAGCACTGTGTAGAGGCTCCTAGTTTGATTTTTAATGTAAGTGAAAAAGGACACATCTGAGGAGCAGAGAAATGAAGTGATCAGACTTCTATTAGAAAAGGATCATTGGATGCTCTGTAAGAATAGTGGTACTGGGGCAAAGGCAGAAGCAAAGAGACCAAGCAAACAATGCTGCAAGCAAGAGGTAATGGAGATTTGGAGCTGGCAGTGGGAGTGGAGGTTTCAAGCAGTGGATTCAATCTCTAGCATCAAAAGCAAAGACAGCAAACAGCCTTACAGAGACTGTTCAACCAGCTTCCACAATTACAGACAAGCAGATCCCTGTGACAAATCTCTTTCTTAATAAATGGGAGATGGAGAAACAGGTGTTAGGGGACAGAGAAAGAGAGTGGTGGGGAGGGACAGGGAATATGTCTCCCCGCGGTTTTACCCTCTGATTGAATCCTGAGTGATACAGGTAGTAAGTATGAAAAATTATTGCAACAAAATTTAGAAAGTGAAATAAAAATAATCTAATTGCTGGGACTCTGGAGGTCTAAAGGAGATGGAAGAATTGGGCATGGCTGGCTTGGATGGCTGGATGGATGGTGGTGGCACTTATCGTGACATACTGTGAGAGAGGTGTACAGCTTAGAGAGAGACAGGTCCCTATTTGAACACATTGTCTGATACTATGGGATGTTCAGGTGTCAATATCTATTAGAGTGTTTTAGAGAGTATAAAAGGGCAAGTTAGAAAATTAATATTTGAAGGGCTAAGAAAAGCAGCAGGAACAAAATGACATCCGGAAGCCAGGGATATCGGATCTGAAGACAGAATGGTGAGCAGTGTCAGTTTCAGCAAAGGGATTAAGTAAGGAAGAAACTGAAAAAAATCAGTAAGTAAGGAAGAAAAGTCCTCAAAATGGGTGCTAAAGTGCCTTGTTTGTGATTTTAGGTGTATTTCTTTTCCTCTCAACTGGATTGCATGGATCTTATATAGGAAAAAAAAAAGAGGCTTATTATCCTCTGTATTTCCCTTGGGTAACAGCATAATGTAAAACACATACAATGTGCTCAATATTTTGACTTGATAGCTGCTATGTAACTCTGGGCCCCTTCTTCCACTTTTCTGCATTCTTTTCTTTTGTTAGAGAGGGAGTCTCTCTAGGTTGCCCAGGCTTATCTTGAACTCTTGGGTGCAAGCAATCCTACCGCCTTAGCCTCCCAAAGTGCTAAAATTACAGGTGCGAGCCAACACACCAGCCTGGGCTGCTTTTGTTCTCACCTTGCTGTGTCTCATTTCCCACATATACTCCTGACCTTTTGATTTTATCTTTCTATATTTGCAGGTTCTTTTCCAATTTTTAAGCAATGTATTTTACACTGAAGACTCCAAACTAATGCTCTTCAAGAGCTGATGGTAATGTCAATAATTTTATTTCTAACAGCAATTTTTTCTTTTGTCCTTTCAAGTAAGCCATTTTATAAGTTTCAGTGATTCCCCCCAAAATTCAAACTCATTTTTTAGAGAATATTATTAGACATGCTACAGATTCTCTTTAAATATATTGACTAAATTTTAATACCTTTTCTTATGAAATTCAAGTACTATGCAACAATAATATTAACAATAAAATATTAAGCACAAATATTATGTACTAAGACTATTGCAAATATTTATATGTATTATCTCATATACTTGTTACATCACCAGGAAGATACCATCCCAAAGTATAGATTAGCAAACTGAAGGACAGGTTAAATAAACTTTCTCTAATTCACAACTAGTAACAGTTGAAAAAAAAATAACTCAGTAAAGTCTTCTGTCTCCAGAACCCAAAATATATATTGCCATCCATATGAATGTATATTTCAAAATAAAAAATAACTATTTTGGAATGTATGTGAAAATCATGAATCAGTTGAGAATATAACTTGTATGGCACCAAAATATTTCTATTCATTGGAAAAAGACAATTTTATTATCATTAGGAAAACAGTTAATTTTCCATAAAGGCAAAACACATATATCACATTTCTGAGATAAAGTAAATTGGATCACAGTCCTTGATATCCTCATAAAAAATCATTTAGATGCTAAAATCTGAACAGTAACCAAAATTTTTCATCTAATCACTTTAGATGCTAAAATCTGAACAGTAACGAACATTTTCCCTGGCTACAAAACATATCTTTCAAACTACTTAGCAAAATTTTTGAAATTCCCAAGTAATGCACTCATCTTTGTAGATTAGAATTTATCACACGTAACAAATGGTGTGTAAATGTTGAGGGAATGGAGACGCAGGTATTCAGAGAAAGGGCAGAGTGAAGATGTACTTGGAACGAAAATAACAAACGAGAAAAGGGGGAAAAATGAAAATTCTCCCCCAGGGATTGGAGAGGAAAGACCAACATTTGTACTCCAGTTTCTGAGATAACACAAAATGCAAAGACACAGCAGCTGGGATTATTATCCATAGATGCAACCCAAGGATCCAGAAAACCACACTTCACGACAAGGATACAGACACTGTTTAATGGGACTAACCTTAATGCTGTACCCTTCTTCCTTCCTCGACAACTGTGGACTGCTACACAAACCCGCAGAAGCAAATACTAAGGTATGCGATTAATGAGCCACACCATGGAGACCCCAGCTGGAAAGACAATCACAGAGATAATCATTTGGTTAAAAGTATAAAGATGTGATCCTTTGAGTTAGTCTATGGACAACTTATAAAACAGGGCAGGATAACATTGAAGTATCTTCGGCTCTGTCACTTTGTTGTTGACTATTGTTTTAATAAAACTGACCTCCTTCAAAGGAAGCAATGAGAGTTCTGAAGGAGAAAGTGAAGGTTTTATTTTGGAGGACTAATCAATGCCATTTGGATTGGGTAGTCACACTAACACTGAGCCAGAGACTCATGGGCCAACCGTGACTATCCATGTCTTGCTGAAGGTAGAAATCATTGGGAAAATGAGTTCCTGCAAGTAAGAAGGGTTAAAGTTGGTACCAATTTCTAAATCAAGAATAAAAAGAAAAATGTCTAGGATAGGAAATGGCTTAAGAGCCAGGTCTGAGCACCATGGGCTACTCTTTTGCCAGCAAATAATCAGTGCAAAAGATACGCCCCAGATGAGGATGGGGGAGAGGATGCAGCTCTGCTGTGTTTTCCTCATGCCTCAGGGAGGCTAGTCAATTGCATTGCTAAATGCAGTCTTACGTGGGAAGAACTCGATGAGGGGAGAACAGAGCTGGGCTTCCTGCATTTCCTATCATCAGCCATGGAAGGAAAGATATCAAGAAAGCATCTTCTCTAAAACCTTATAAAGAAAGAAAGTTTCGCCATGCTATTTTGCCTATTTACTTTTAAATTTTTCTTTTATTTTTTTAGTAGAGACAGAGTCTCACTGTGTTGCCAAGACTGGTTTCAAACTCACAGGCTCAAGTGATCTTCCCACCTCGGCTTCCCCAAAGTGTTGGGATTACAGGCATCAGCCACCTTACCAGGCCTATTTTACATGGTTCCATGTTTGCCTTCTTTCTGTAACAAAAGTCTTAAAGATGTCCCATCACTGGGCGCAGTGGCTCATGCCTGTAATCCCAGCACTTTGGGAGGCCGAGGCGGGTGGATCACGAGGTCAAGAGATCGAGACCATCCTGGTCAACATGGTGAAACCCTGTCTCTCTACTAAAAATACAAAAAATTAGCTGGGCATGGTGGCGCGTGCCTGTAATCCCAGCTACTCAGGAGGCTGAGGCAGGAGAATTGCTTGAACTCAGGAGGCGGAGGTTGCGGTGAGCCGAGATCACGCCATTACACTCCAGCCTGGGTAACAAGAGTGAAACTCCATCTCAAAAAAAAAAAAAAAAAAAAAAAAAATATGTCCCATCAGTCACTAATCTATAATTACCCTGACTTACATAACACTGTTATGGTCAGTTAATGTCCAGCAAAAGTGTATATCCTGTCTTCTATAATGTAGTGTTGTGCTGAATCTAGGGAAGAGACTAGATTTTGCCTCTAGGTTATGAGCATGTGACTGAAAAAAAGTGACGGGAGTTCCTTTTTCCTCTGCCTCATAAAATGCCCCATGTGCCTCTGCCCCATTCTGTTTACTCTTTCTCTGTTCCCCAAGGGTGACCTCAGAAGCCATTTCTGAAGCTGGTAGCACTCCCAACTCCCACCCCCACCAACACCAGGGCCAGAAAGTCTGTGTGAAGAGGAATACCTTGCTGACCTAGTCAATCCTCCCAGTATTTTAAGTGTACAGTAAATTAACTTCTATTGTGTCTGAGTCATTCATCACCAGGGGTCAATTTCTTAATGGATTCAGGCCCCCAACCAATAGAAACATGTATAGCAACATGACACCTTAATGTGTGTAACTGCCTCTGTGTCTTGATAGTGGCAAGATTGCCAATCCTGGCTTTGTTTCCTTGGTGATGGGGCCTCACCTGCGCCATCACCAGCACAGGTAGTTAGACATGATATTGCACTGAAGAAACTGAGAAAGACTCAGGGGTGTCATTTCAGAAAGATTAAAAGAGCCTACGGGAGGGGCAGGTATTCTGTTCCTCGACTCCCATAAATGAGAGTTATTAAAACCAATGATTATCATTAAGGACAATTCTCTGACCCAGGGGAGTTGGTAAAAATCATCTGGCTTCACTTATAACCATTTGGCTTCCTGCTCTCCAGTGACTTCAGAATGACCAATTACCCCTGTGGGAATGTAACTGGAGATATAAGCATGACAGGATCATTCAAGATATACCTTTCATTTTCTTAAACACCCCTTTTTGGTCCCAGCAATATCATGCCAGCCGTTTTGGTCTCAAGGGGAGAGAGGTGGTTTCACTGGCCCCTAAAATTGCACTTAGCTGCAAGCGCAGCGTGTATAACCACTCTGCCTGATAATGCCTGTTTTTCTGTCATTTTCGCAGTTCTTTCCTGCATTCCTTCTCACCCCATTTGGTTTTAAATTTGCTTGTCATACAGTCCCTCTAATCTCACTTATAAATGAAAAAAAGAAATTTAAAAATGTCTCAGTGTGACAGATCATTGCTGTAAACCAGGGCTCTTAACATGGGTGTGTTTCACTCCTCTGCCAAAATCCCTGCTGCTACAGCTGCCGCTAATCAAAAATTCCCTAACCCAGTCAAAGATGCCCTGCTTCCTATGATCCCCATGTTTGGGTCATCAAAACGCACAATCCCCCTTTTTGAAAATTTTAACATCTCCCCCAAAGAACTTTACCTTAGGCCACCCCGCTATATAGCTCAGCTACTTCAAAGACTGACAACTTACTCAAGAGGGTTTCCTGCTTGATGAAACATAATGTCTGCCTCAAAGCAGGGGCCACGTGGACTTTCTTTCCCTTGTTCTGTGCAGATATCACAGTAGCAAGATCGATTTTAGAATCATTGGCTTGGGAAGCTTAAAGGGATCTTATAAATCATATAGTACAACTCTCTCTGGGGTCTAGAGGTTAAGTGACTCACTTGAGGTCACCAGATTAAGTAGTGACAAATCAGATACATTAACCCAAGGTTCTTCGTTCCCTGCCTCACTCTTTTCCCTGTGCTGTGCTATGAAGATTGATATTACGAAACCCCACACAGTTTAAAAGAGATTAGGTCGAAGATCAGTTCTCTGCCTGAGCTACCCTATTCCCAAGATTAATCAGGGTGTTCTTTATGTAGTTTTTGTGTCAGCGATGCCACACAGCTCACTGTATGCAGTCAGATTGTCATGTTTCTCTTGAATTTAGTTTCCAGCTGGAAACCTAGGAAAGTCTCAGTCCCAGACATTCTGGTGTGTCATCTTGCCACTTTATAAGCCCATGGCTAATAATGCATTAAGAGAAAATTGTATGGGAAGGAGATGTTTTAAAATGTAAACCTATGTGCCTATTAGAATAGATAATATCTAAAATATTGACACCAAATGCTGGTAAGGACATGGAGTAACAGGAACTCTCATTGCTGATGAGAACCCAAAATAATACAGCCTCTTCAGAAGACAGTTTGGCAGGTCCTTACAAAGCTACACATAGGTTTACCATCTGATCCAGTAATTGTGCTCCTAAGTAGTTGCCCAAATGAGTTAGCTACACAGAAACCTTCAGACAGATGTTTAAAACAACCTTATTCGTAACTGTCAAAATTGGAAGCAACCAAGATGACCTTCAGTAGGTGAATAAGTAAATCTTGATGTGATCTATACAGTAGAGTATTATTCCACGATAAAAGGAAATGAGCTATGAAGCCATGAAAGTATGTAGAAGAACCTTAGGTACACATCACCAGGTAAGAGCAGCCAGTTCGAAAAGGCTATCGACTGTATGATTCCAAGTATATGACATTCTAGAAAAGCCAAAATTACAGAGACAGTTAAAAAATCATTGTCAGGGTTTCAGGGGGAAGTGAGAACGGAAGACTAGGTGGAGCAAAAGACATTTTTAAGGCAGTGAAAGTATTCCATATAAAATTGGGAGTGGTGCATACATGATATTATGCACGTGTCAATATTCACAGAACCGTACAACACAAAGAGTGAACCTTAATATAACGAATAGACTTTAGAGCATATGTGTTAATATTAGTTCATCAGTCGTAGCAAATATACCATACAACACAAGAGGTTAATTATAGGAGAAAGTACCTGCTAGGAGAAAAAAACAAGGAAACGGTACTTTCTGCTTAATGTTTCTGTGAACATAAAACTTCTGTAAAATAAAGGCCATTTTAACAAATGTAAACACTGTATAGTCAACAATAAAAAGATCATTATATTGATATAGTTTTTGCTGACAATATTTCAACTGAAAATTTCCTCACAGTTTGATCCAAGTTAGTGAGGCCATCTCCAAGCCTCTTGAACTACTTACCATTCATTGGCTAACAAATATTATTTAATCATAAATCACTGCCCTGGCAGACATTATAGAGATGGTATATCACACATTTCTGTATTGCTGACATTCTTGCCAGATACATACAGTTCTAAGATATTTACATATTTTAACTCATTTAATACTCACAACAAAACTACAAGGAATAGACAGTTGGTATAATACTTACATAGACATGGAAACTCGGGCTCAAAAAAGCTAAGAAACTTGCTTATACTTAGAAAACTACAAAACAGATTTAAATTAGGCCTTTTGGTTCCAAAGTATTAGTTTGTAACCACCGCATCACAGCAGATAAAATCAAGGAAAAACTTATGACTCTAACAAGTGACTTCTGTTCTTCCAAGGAAGCCCAAAAGTCAGTTGCAAGAACTAAATAAAAACGAACAGAATAAGATTAGGACCTTCAAGGAACTCATTATCAACTAACAATAAACTCTGTGATAAAAGTCTGGGGAACAGCAAGAGAGAGACCCAAAAGAGACCTTGGGAGGTCAGAGAAGACTTCATAGAGAAGATTGCAGCCAAAAGCTCCTTAAAGGCAGGAGGTGGACCAGAGAGGCATGAAAGAATACACACATTTGGGAACTGCAGGTAGTGTGATAAACATACTTGAGCATAGGGAAGTGGCCCCAGACTGAGCTAACCTTGGCCTGATCATGGAAAACATTCCATGCCAGTGATTCTCCAGGTGTGGCTTCTGGACCAGCAGCATTGACACCCCCTGGGAATTTTTCAGATGTACAAATTCTCAGAAATTGAGCATAGAGTCCAATAATCTATTTTCAAAGTTCTCCAGTGATTCTAATGCATGCTAAATCTCAAGAACCACTGGTCTAAGCCATTCTCAAGTGTTTGGACATCACTTGTTAGAGGATAGAAAACCACAGAAGGTTCTAATGAAATAGAAAAACGTAATAGGTGTAGCAAGTAAAATTCCTAAATAGTCAAAATGGAGTCCTAAGGTTGTTTCAAGATGCTTTAAAAATATAAGATTACAGGATTGATCAATTATTTATATCTCTAACTTCTAAAAAAGCTGTCTCTCTTGCTGTTACCAAAATAAAGGAAGAGACTTCGGGCCATAACTAACACCTGACAGCATTCCTGCCTCAGCCACAAACATACAGAGGTATGTATGTTTGCAAGAAATGCAACTAAAAGGAGACTTTGGCCATAACTAACAGCTGATGGCATTCTCGCCTCAGTCACCTTTCATTTGCAAGAAATGCTCTGATAGGAATCCAGACAACATACACACCAATGAAAGGAGGAACTAACACCCCTGGGAATCAAGAAAGAAGCAGTTGCTTTGTTATTGTAGTAGTCCTTTCTCACACTGCTAATAAAGACATAGCTGAGACTGGGTAATTTATGAAGAAAATGAAGTTTAATGGACTCACAGTTCCACTCCACTGGGGAGGCCTCACAATCATGGTGAAAGATGAAGGAAGAGCAAAGGCAGGTCTTACATGGTGGTAGGCAAGAGTGTCCGTGCATAGGAACTTCCCTTTATAAAACCATCAAATCTCATGAGACTTACTCCCTATTGCCAGAACAGCATGGGAAAATCCACCTTCATGATTCCACTACCTCCCACTGGGTCCCTCCCTCAGCACATGGGGATTATGGGAGCTACAATTCAAGGAACTTGGAGGCTTCAACAATTATTTGTAACAACAAGAGGCAGCTAAGTCACTCTATGTAATGAGTAACTACTATGAACCATGTTCTAAGCTTGTTGTTCTGGATATTCTTTAACAAATTAAGGACTCAATCTATCATAATTAAATCAAAATAAATCAGAGTATGAGTAAAATCACTTTAAAAAATCGATTCATGATTGAGTAATATGGAGACATGGGAATAATAAAATTATGATTGTACTAAGGATAGAATTGACAATTATAAACTATCACCATCCTGTTGTTGGTAACTGTAAGGTATAGGTAGGGGAATTAGACACTTCCTCTAGGAAAACGATACGTCAGCTAAATTTTGTGGAAACTATTGTTATCATGATTGAAAATCAGTTCTCATCTGTGCTAGTCTTGTTTAGCCAACATGTTAGAAACCAACTGGAGACCCTCAGTGTTAGATGACTATGTAATTAGGTAGGTTGCTTCCTTATATGGCCATTCCATTTGTTCAGACCTTTTCAATTTGTATGCCTAAAGAATTATAGGGAAACTGAAGCATGTACTTACCCAAAAATGATCCATAGTAAAAATAAGTTCATCACTTTATTTTTTATGATTTATGGGGCCACTGGAATAAAATGTGCTTTCTCACTGATAAGTACCATGAACTTCCCACCTGTGCCTTCACAGCTGCTTTTGCCTAAAACACAACATGCTCTAAGCCTCAAGAGTCACTTTTCAAAGTCAGTTATTCAAAGTGCAGTAAACTTTAGAACATAGGTTAATAATATTCAACACCCTTGCCTCTGGCCTGCCTACTAAAAAAACATCAATCCCACTTTCTCCTTTCCTATCCAGGGTTTCAAATAACTATATGCCCACTTTACTGGGTTTTTATTTTTACTTTAGCAATGAATTTGCCATGTGAATAGCAAAATAATTTATCAAAATAAATGATGTGAGTGAATCTATAATAATTACTACTACTTTTTAATCAACCAGAAAATAGACTTAATATATAATAAGAAAGCAAATATATGATTTGCTCTGGAAAAAACAGAGATTTTAGAATACTTTCTTGCAACCTGGAATAAAAAAATCCATTACTAGGATTTTTTTTTTAAAAAAAAGCAATCAGTAAAAAGAATTTTAAATCATATTACATTTATTGAGAGACAACCAATTGTATGAAAATATCTACTCTTAGAAAAAGTTGGCTCACATCTGTAATCCCAGCACTTTGGGAGGCTGAGGCAGTGGATCACCTAAGGTCAGGAGTTTGAGACCAGCCTGGCCAACATGGTGAAACTCCATCTCTACTAAAAATACAAAAATTAGCCAGGTGTGGTGATGTACATCTATAATCCCAGCTACTCAGGCGGCTGAGGCAGGAGGATCCCTTGAACCCAGGAGATGGAGGTTGCAATGAGCCAATATTGTGCCACTTCACTCCAGCCTGGGTGACAGAGAGAGACTCTATCTCAAAAAAAAAGAAGAAATCAAGAAATATAATAAACCTCTTCAAAAAAATGTTATTTAGCATTTTTTGTTACAGAAAATCCAAAACTAATGCCAATATCTCTTATATTACTTTACTTTTAATAACACAATGAAAGTTTTAAAGTCAGAGACAAATAAATGCAATAACATTCTTGAAATACAATTTTGCAGAACAGTATTATCACCTTTATTAAATCAGGTATCATTTATGTTGCATGCAGACAAGGATTCTAATGTGGACTAACTTTTGAGACATATTGCATATATTATTAAGAAAAGTTACAACAGCACAGAGCAGCATGGTTATGAAAACAATGTTTACCAAATTTAACTTTTCATCAGGAACTCCACAGAATTTTTAATAAAGTGACCAAAAATTCATGAGCTCTCACTGCTGTTTTTCTATTTGGTTTGATTTGTTAGAAAGTTCTTCATCATATTGACCTCAAATTATTTAAATTTCAACTATGTTGTTTCTAGTTCTACCACTTGGAGCTGAATAACATATTTTTTTATTTTTTAAGAGTATCATGTTCTCTTATTTTCTTCTTTACCAACTAAGGATCTTTTTTAAAAACAAAATTTTGCAGGTGTTGCACAATGAGAACACATGGACACAGGGAGGGGAGCATCACACACTGAGGTCTGTTTGGAGGGGCCAAGGGAGGGACAGCAGTGGGGTGGGGAGGTCCAGGAGGGAAAACATGGGGAGAAATGCCAGATGTAGGTGACAGGGGGATGGAGGCAGCAAACCACATTGCCATGTGTGTACCTATGCAACAATCCTGCATGATCTGCACATGTACCCCAGAACCTAAAGTACAATTTAAAAAAATTGTTCTTAATATACCAAAGTCATAGGCCATTTCATATCCTTGTCATGCATGTAAAAAGAAAACATATTATTATTTTTTAATTTAACTTTTAAGTCAGGGGTACATGTGCAGGTTTGTTATATAAGTAAACTCGTGTCATGGGTGTTTGTTGCATAGATTATTTCATCACCCAGGTGTTAAGCCTAGCACCCATCAGGTATTTTTCCTGATTCTTTCCCCTCCCCAACCCTCCATCCTCCAGTAGGCCCCAGTGTGTGTTGTTCTCCTCTACATGCCCATGTGTTCTCATCATTTAGCTCCCACTTATCAGTGAGAATATGCAGAAACCGTATTTTTAAAATAATACCATTGAAAACTGAAAACAACACTTGATTCTTCCTTTTACATATGAGTAACCATAATGTTGTGAACCATCTTCTGAGCTTGGTGTTCTTGGTATTATTTAAATATTGGCTAGGCACAGTGGCTCACACCTGTAATCCCAGCGCTTTGGGAGGCCAAGGTGAGCAGATCACGAGGTCAGGAGTTCAAAACCAGCCTGAACAACATGGTGAAACCCTGTCTCTACTAAAAATAAATAAATAATACAAAAATTAGCCGGGCATGTTGGCACACACCTGTAGTCCCAGTTACTCAGGAGACTGAGGCAGGAGAATCGCTTGAACCTAGGAGGCGGAGGTTGCAGTGAAGCAAGATCATGCCATTGTACTCCAGCCTGGGCAACAAAATGAGACTCCATCTCAAAAAAAAAACCAAATTAAAGACTCAGCCTACCAGAATTAGGTTATAATTTTGTGAGAAGCTCAAGATCATATTATCTTTCTGCTAGGTGTTTTGCATTCTTCTTCAGATTAGACCCAGAGAAAATAATAAAGACTTTTTGTCTATTTCTAAGCCTCATCCCCCATATTCTGTACTTTAAGATGAACTAATAGTAGAAAAAGCCAGCTCATTAAACAAGTTTTATGAAGGTAAAGAATGATGGGAGAGCTACAAAGAAATAGTGTTTGCAATGAGGTTGAGGTAAATTGGAACAAATATTTGAAAGTCAATTTGTCAATATGCATGTATGAGAAACATAAAAGTGTTTATACCTCTTGAAATGAAACTTTCATTTTGGAGAATCCTGAGGTAATACTCAAAGTAAACGCATAAAGATGGGAGAAGCAAAATTTTCAACATTAGATGTTGGTTTAAAATCTATGTTATTTTTTTGGCTGGGTGCAGTGGCTCACACCTGTAATCTCAGCACTTTGGGAGGCCAACCAAGGCAGGGATCACCTTAAGCCAGCAGTTCAAGACCAGCCTGGCCAACATGGTGAAACCTCACCTCTACTAAAAATACAATAATTAGCTGGGCATGGTGGCGTGTGCCTGTAATCCCAGCTACTCGGGAGGCTGTGGCGGGAGAATTCCTTGAACCTGGGAGGTGGAGACTGCAGTGAGCCAAGATTGCACCATTGCACTCCAGCCTGGGCAACAAGAGGGAAACTTCATCTCAAAAAAAAAAATCTACATTTTTTTAAAATAGGTGCCTACTATAATTACAACTGTGTAGCAGACATTAAAGTCTGGATGGGAAAATAATGACAACAAATGGCCATTCTAGTTATTTTAGATTTTTAGTTCATGTTTTAAAGTAATATTCAATTCATTTAATATTTTATCATAATTTTATTACATGTATTATTATAAATTGTTGCCTTTGGTAGTCATCAGATTTGGGTCAAATCCAGCTCTTCTATTTACTAGTTGAGCTAAGTATCTAAACTATTTTAAGCTTAGTTTCCTTGTCTCTGAAGTTGAGATAATGACAAATTATTTGACAATGTTACAGTAGTTAAATGTTTTTGTTTCTTTCTCTAAACTCTAAAACACTACACAGCATTTCCCAAACCTGTATCATCATGACTAATGAGATTTTTTTGTCTTATTTTGGTTTTGTTTTTTCCTAAAGACATTACTACATAAATATGCCATCCAAATAAGGCAAATGCTGTGTCTATTTACATTCCGTCCTTCTAAAGTTCCCATTGAAAGAGCAAAAAGAAAATATAAAGGAAAGCAGAAGAATCATAACAAGGTTAAAAAACATAAAGTGGAAAAAAAACAGCAGAGCAGGACAATAAAAACAGGCTGATGAAGAAAGAAAGAAAAAATAACAGGAGAAACAGTCAACACTCACCTAAGTCAGCAGAGGAACAACTGTTCTTCCCTAAAGAGCGCTGAGCAATCTTCAGGCACAGGCTCAACCAACAGGAGAAACAGCTGCAGACCACGGGAACGACAAAAAGTAATTACCAAAGACCTTTATTCAGAGCAGCTGCCCCAGCGAGAGTAGCCTCTCCCTATTCCAGCATTACGTGGAGAATGGAGAAAGGAGACAAGCTTTAATCTCTTGGATAAAATCTGATGACTTCTTTCCAAAAGTGGTTCGTGTAGGTAGCAACCTACTTCCGGCTGTTTCTTGAGTTCTTGAAACTAAAGAACAAAAAACAAAGCTTGAGGAAACACTGTACTAAAGTACAGTACACTAAATATACTAAGTACACAGATACCAACGTATCAGAGAGAGTAAAATATAAGCACATCTCCCCAAAGCTTAGGCCGAGCGGGGAGGATGGCTTGAGCCTGGGAGGAGGAGGTTGCAGTGAGCCCTGATCTTGCCACAGGGTGAGACCTCGTCTCAAAAAAAAAAGAACATCCTTATCTGGGGATCCACAGCTTGACTGACTCTCGCTGCTGTGCTCCAAGCCTATGCCCATGACCACTTTTTAAAAACATCTACTTGGTCCTTCCATTGAAAGAAATAAACTGTCAGGAAAACAGATCTACACAGCTGCAAATGAAATCCATCCAAGCCACCTATATTCATCAACCTAATATTTCATATTAACAAATTTCAAGAGGTGATAATAAGGTTTCTGAGGAAAAGTAATAGCGTGAAAAAAAATCATCATTCAATCAGTTCCTAATCCAACAGTCACAGCTACAGCATTTATAATTTTTTAGCACAAAGAAACTATGACATGTAGAGTTCACCAAATGTTCTGCTATACCTCTGTCCTCTAAGATTTCCTGATCTACACGTCAAATAGCCTTGTCAAGAAAAGACATGCAGTTCACCTGATGTGACATTGGACCTAGTCATTATCAATGTATGTCGTGCACACACACAAACATCCCATTCTTCAAATACTACACAGAAAAATGCTGCCAAAGATAGTTAAGTAACCTAATGTGTGCTTTTCTGAACTGGATATTCACCCCACTTTAAAAATAAGAATGGAATGATCTTGCCATGTCCTTCATTTTCTGTTTCAAAAATGATCCAGCTTATTCAGCAATTTCCAACTCCCTATGCCAACATTTTTGATAGGGTAAGAAAAATTTGAGACAGAAACTTGCCTTAAAAAAAAAAAACATTCTGTGCATCTGAACCAGAGTTGTACATTTATCATTTCTTTGTTACCTACAACAAATTTATTGGTCAGGTATTTTCCTTCCATTTTCAAGATAAGAAGAAGAACGCCCACAGAAGTAAGGAATGCTCTACAGTCACAGAGCTAGTGTGTAGTAGTGCCAGGTTTCAACCCATTTCTGTTTGGGGAAAGGCAGTCCTTTTTCTGTGTCAGCATCTTCTATTCACCTTTGAATAGAGAGTCCATAACCTCAATCTCATGCACATTATTTCATGAGTCTGACCTCAGAGAGCTCTCTGCACAGGCAAGCACATTGGCATCTTCAGATAGCTCTCATCACATGAAAGTTAAATACTTGCACACTGAATTGCCTTTCAAGAGCAACTCAACCTTCTCAAGCTATTTCCTTTCCAAAGACTTGTTCTTTGAGAAGGAGATGAAATTTCACTTCAGGTTTTGAAATATGCCATCATATAGCAGAGCAAAGCCGAATGGTGATTCTCAATTTTCTTCCTTACTTATAACACACCTTTGAGTAATATGGTCACATTTCCTAAAGTTCCCTCACCACTTTGATTAGATTGCATTCAGGGAGACGGTTTAGTCAATAGTCTCCTATGTCCTTGCAGTTTTCAAACTGTGGTGCATATAAATAATATCACCCAAGTGCCACCAAGGTGTCTTATTTAAGAAAATCAGAAACTTTGGTGTCATTTGTAGAAATTATTGAGACTGTGCAATGCCCAATAATCTGAACTATAAAGTATATACTGTAAGAATTTGGTTTGGGTATCGCAATTTGTATTTTGAAAAACGATGTTCTACCTTTTAGGAAATAACATTTTCAACAAGGTCCATCATGATTCTCCCACATTCTCTATACTTAGCCAGAGAAGTTCTGTGACTAATGCCTAGAGAGTGGACATTCTGAGAGCTTGCCTAAGTCTCTTCTGTACCTGTTATTAATGTTATCTCTTCATCCATCTGACCACATAGCTCAGTTATTCTTCTATAACATTTATTTTAATGGCTCTATTTTTCCTCCTCATATGTTCACTGATATCTGTAATTTTCTGTGCATTCTAGACATTTTTGACATATAAGATTACTCTGCCTTCTCCTTAACAGTTCTTTGTACAGTATGTACAGTTTCATTGTGGGTGAATCTCAGAGATTTAGGATAAAACCTGAGAAGTAGTTGTTTGATAACTTGAATGACTGATTCACCTTATTTAACCTTGAATCCCATTCCACAGAATCTCAGATGTTAGTCACTTATCTGCTATCCTGGGTTAAAATGTTAAGGTCTCTTTTCAACTTACATTTCAACTTACATGTAACAACATATATTTTATACAGTATATCAAAATGAAATAAGACTTTAACCCATCCAGCAGGAACACTGAAGAGTGACTCTCTTTTTTTTTTCTGTAAATATGTTCCAAAACAGATATTAAGTCTTATTTTTCTTCCAGAAACACCGTTTAGCATGTATTATTAAGTCACTCCAATTCAGTGTCAATAATCAACACAATATATTTAAAAGATGGAATTTTGATATTATAATGTTATCAGATGTAACTAAAATGATTTGAAGTTGGTATTGTATCATCCTCTTTATAGAAATGTAAAACAAATGAAGAAATTTCTACTGAATAAAGTCAAATGGCAGGAGCTATATACATTGAAGAAAATATACCAGAACCATGTGTTTCTATATAGGAAGTTCATTGAAACTTACTTTACTTCCAGGGAAATGTGCAGTTTGCAGTGATCGCCTTATTCAAAAATCAAAACGACTAAAGTTATAGTAGCAAATATGCCTGTGCTTGGACTTCTGAATCATAGCTTGTCCCAACTGAGCTACTTGGCTGTATATCCTTCCATATGAATTCACAGAGATATGTAAGTACAGGGAGGATTGGCAAAAGCGCATTCCCGTTTATTATTATAAAGCTTTTGTATGATCTTCTGAGCATCACTGAATAAGCTCTGCAAGGCTCAAGGCCAAGGACTAAGGTGAGCTCAGCATCTTCCTCTGCCCCCTTCTCCTAGGTCTATACTCTAATCTCCAGTCTTGCTTTAATATTGAAAATATCCTCCAAAATGGCATGCTAGACCTTCTGGTTATAGTTCTTTTATCCAAAACTTATGGGAAAAAATAAATTCTACTAATGTTTAGCATATGGATTGAAAATGGAGGACCCTCCTCCAGTTTGCATACCATGTAGAGAATGTGCAGAATCATGAGAATAGTGTGTTCACTCCACAGCAAGGCGGTTTACAGTGGAACCCTCTCCCATGTGTCCACTTTCAGCAAGCTACAATCTATGACAGTTTGCATGAACCTAACTTCACAGTTGTAGACTCTAATACTTCCTAGTTTTAAATTAAACCACAAAATGGATAGCTGATTCTTAAAAAATGTCTGTAAAGAAATCAAAGTTGAAAATAATATTAATATGCAAGGATAACTTAACAGCAAAAAAAATTACATGTGATAGTTGCACTCTTCCAGCAAAAGCTCTTTTTATAAGCTTAAAAATAATAGTGAAATAATGTGCTCTGATAAAAATTGAATCAAAAATATTTTTCAAAAATTCATTTAGCATTTGCAATATGCTATTGTGTATATTTTTAGATATTAGATAATAATCAGTAATTAATTTTAAAATTCAGCACCAAGAACATGAAAACCTTTCTTCTTAATTTTTTAGCAAATAATAATACTTTACAAAATTTCACTAAGCCTAGTAGTAAATGCTTAGAAGCCTCTTTGGAGGTTTCTCACTTAAAAATAAAGGCAAAACCTCACAAGTGTTTGGAAAACACTTGTTCTTTTGTATGCAGTAAAAATGACTGAAATGATACATAAAAGACAGTATAATCGCAAAATAAGATGCTTTCCTTTGTCAGCAAATACTGCTAGAATACATGGAAAGCATTGGTAAAAATTGGAAAAACATTGTTGGAAGAAATATGCAATGTGGGAAAACTGTTATACAGTCAGATGAAAATACAGATGTTGTTAATGCATCAGATTTACAATATTTTGGTATATTATAGATTCCCCTTTAATAATGAAGCACATTGAAAACTACATTCTTGTGAGCCAACAGAAAAAAGAAGTACCAGAGAAGATATAGTCTGAATGCTAAATTATTGCTTATATAGAAAACAATGTTTTGTGGGAAAATTGGGCAAACAATCATTGATAGAACAGCTGCTCTGGCTGGAATAGAGAATTCCAGACTGAGTCTATGAGCTAGCACCACAAGTGAATTTTCTTCACTGAATTATTCATAAGCAGACAAAAGCAGTGAAATACACAGTGTGTTGCAGGACATCATGGATGTGGTTTATTTTATACAAATGGCACATTTGAAGTGTACTCAAATCATTACAATGTTTGCAGTGAAATGGCAAATGATCACAGAACTCCTTTATGCCACCAGCAGTTCACTAGTTATCTTGGGACATACTAATTTGGTTGTCAAATTCCAATATTACAAAGTTACTGATATTCTTTTGTGAAGACAAATGGCTATATGGATATTCTTCCCAGCTGATGCTTATTTTATTTTCCAAATTTATTTATTTATTTATTTTTATAGAGATGGGGTCTTGCTATGTTGCCCAGGCTGGTCTCACACTCCTGGGCTCTGTGCCTGACCCCAGGTGATGTTTAAACACACACACAAATATACATACACACTCTTTCCTTCAATGCAAATATGCTATTTTAACGAGGAAGAAAGTTGACCACTTGTCTAAAGAAATTTATGCCACAGGGGTGACATTTTGAAGAGTTGTTTGGAAACCACCTGGTTTCCAATCATGGCTTTGCCACTTATTGGCTGCATTGTATTCTGGCAAATTACATAACATCTTTGTGCCCCTGAGTTTTTATTTGTGAGGGAGATAATAGAACCTCCATCACAAGATTGCAGTCAGGCTCTGATGCACTACTGTAATCATATGAAACGCTTAGCCCAGTGCCTAACACCTGGTAAGCATTTGTTCAATAAATGTTAGCTACTGCCAGTATCACCATGACCACCAATATCACCACTACCACCACCAGCACCTTCACAAGTTTTACAAGCTGCGACTACCCTATAAGTGCCCACTCACCTGGGTGGAATTGCATTCTGCAGATTTTTTTCTTGTGTATTTCTGGTGAGTGTGTGCTACTGGAAAGATTCTGAGAGTTTGTGAGGTTGGCTGGAAGGCAGCAACCACTGTGTAGCACATGCGCATTGCAGTTCATCTGCTGACTCATCCCACTGTCCAAAACCAACAGCTGGGCTGTGTGTGTCTTGGCTCCATGACGAAGGGCTCCAGCTTCCACAGGTGCCTAATATGGTTTGGCTCTGTGTCCCCACCCAAATCTCACCCTGAATTGTAATAATCCCCACATGTCATTGGAGGGACCTGGTGGGAAGTAATTGAATCATGGGTGTGAGTTTTTCCCATGCTGTTCTCATGATAGTGACTAAAGCTCACAAGATCTGATGGCTTTATAAAGGGGAGATCCCCTACACATGCCCTTTTGCCTGCCACCATGTAAGACATGACTTTGTTCTCCTTTGCCTTCCACCATGATTGTGAGGCCTCCCCAGCCATGTGGAACCGAGTCCGTTAAACCTCTTTTTCTTCATAAATTACCCGGTCTCACATTTGTTTTTATTAGCAGCATGTGAATAGATTAATACAGTAAATTGGTACCAGAAGTGGAGTGTTGCTGTAAAGACACCTGAAAATATGGAAGTGACTTTGGAACTGGGTGACAGGCACAGGTTGGAACAGTTTGGAGAGCTCAGCTGAAGACTGGAAAATATGGGAAAGTTTGGAACTTCCTAGAGACTTGGAGGGCTCAGAAGATAGGAAGATACGGGGATGTTTGGAAGTTTCTAGAGACTTGTCGAATGGCTTTAACCAAAATGCTGATAATGCACTGAAGCTGTGAAAAGAGGGCCATCATCTTCCAGACCCCAGAATGGAAGACCCACCGAGAGCTTGCACTGTGCACCTGGAAAAGTCACAGACACTCAATGCCAGCCCATGAGAGCAGCTGGGAAGGAAGCTGTACCCTGCAAACCCATAGGGGTGGAGCTGCCAAAGACCATGGAAACCCACTTGTTGCATCAGCATGACCTAGATTTGAGACAGAAGGGACTTGCTTTGTCTCAGATGAAACTTTGGACTATGGACTTTTGAGTTGATTGGTTTTGAAATGTGAGGACATGAGATTTGGGAGGGGCTAGGGGCAGAATGATCTGGTTTGGTTCTGTGTACCCAGCCAAATCTCATCCTGAATTGCAATAATCCCCACATGGGAGGGACCCTGTGGGAGGCAAGTGAATCAAGGGAGCAGGTTTTTCTCCTGCTGTTCTTGTGGTAGTGAATAAGTCTCACAAGATCTGATGGTTTTATAAAGGGGAGTTCCCCCGCACGCACCCTCTTGCCTGCCACCTTATAAGAAGACTTCCACCATGATTGTGGGGCCTCCCCAGCCATGTGGAACTGTGAGTCCAGTAAACCTCTTCCTCTTTATAAATTACCCAGTCTTGGATTTGTCTTTATTAGCAGTGTGAGGATAGACCTAATATAGTGCCCTTGTCACCAAGGTCAGAAGCAGCAGGAATGGATATGGGTGTTAGCCCATTGTTGGGGGATTTAAGTTTGTGCTCACGGATTCCACCCTCCTCATTCTCATCTCTTCCTGACTTCCTGCCCTGTGGACTCCAAGATCAAGCATCAGATGTGAAGATAGATTCTTAAGAACTAATTAACCAACCCCTAACACTTTGTAAACCAATTCTGTAAATGCAGATGCAGGTGTGTGCACATGTGGACATGCACACAGACACACACACACTATTACTAGTTCTGTTAATTTAGTTGAACCCTAATGAATACACCAGTCAAACGACAAAAAAAGAATAGAATATTGCTCCAGTATGTCGAAGTAAAATGGTCACAGCACCCTATTACAGGTTTTCCTGGGATAGACACTTAGAAACCTGCTAGCTTGTAGGTGAACTGGATGTGTTACTGCACCAGTGGAAGAGGTATAAGTCCATAGTTGGATATTAGGGGTTAGAACTGGATATCAGTGGTTACAGGGTGTTATGAGGTGAATTGTGTCCGTCAAACATCAGTACATTGAAGTCCCAGTACCTTGTATATCAGAATATGAACACATTTAGAGAGAAGGACTTTAAACAGGTAATTAATGGGATCATCTAGGTGAGCCCTAATCCAATATGTCTGGTGTCCTTATAAGAAGAGGAGATTCGAAGATAGAGGCCACAGGAAGATCCAGGGATGACCATGTGAGGACACCATGAGAAGATGGTCATCTAGAAGCCAAGGAAAGAAGCCTCATAAGAACCCAAACTTGACACCTTGATCTTGAACTCATAGCCTCCAGGACTGTAAGAAATTGAATTTCTGTTGTTTGAACCACCTGAAATTTTGTTACAGCAATCCTAGAAAATGAGTACAGAAGGCAACCCCAAAAGTCAAACCAAAAAAAAAAGACAGAACAATGACAGCACCAACACCTTTAATCAGTGCACCAAAAACCCTTTCACCTAACTGTGGCCCCATAACTAATCTTGCTCTTGATTTTACTCATTCTTCAGGAAGAAAATCAAGGAACTTAACTTTCCCTGCTGCCAAAAAGTCAAAATGAGCTTTTCTCATTGCCTTATTTTTTAATTGCAAAGAGAATATACAGAGAAAAGTCAGCATTATTATTAAACTGGATTGAATGAAGTTCTTCCTTTTCCCAATCACTGTTCAGCTATTTTAAAAGACTTGCTTGGCTCCTGGAAATCAAGAAGTACCAACCTGACATCTACTTCATCATCAGTTTTCAAAAGATTCACCCCCTGATCAAAGTCATGGGCACCAGGGAAATATGGAGTTGAGATACTTTTCTCTTGTTTGGTCTTAATCTCTGATCTCAGATTTTTTATATTCCTGTTTGACAATGTCTCTCTCTCTCCCTCTCTCTCTCTCTCTCTCTCTCTCTCTCTGCTGTTATCCACATCTCTCTGCATTAATTAACTACTCCTCCCTCTTAAAGTATTCCCACTTTTCCCCCAACATGCCCCATAATTAGCACTAACTATATTCAAAGTAGCTCATGGAAACATATAGGATGGAATGGGAGAAATATAAAATAGAAAGAAAAACAGAAACACTTGAGATACACTTACCTGGAGCAGAAGCTCTGGTCACCATAAGGCAAAAAATAAAGGAGAGAATAGACATGTTACTAAGGAAATATGCCTCAAACTACTAGGCTAGATGATGGAAATGAACACCAGTTCCATACAGAGACAAGAAAATTGTCATGGGGTGAAGATTGAGTAGTTTGTTCACTGCTTTTAACTAGAGGAATGTGAAAAAAAAAAAAGCAGCAACTTAGTTTCATCATAGCTAAGAACATGAAAGATTTGGTCAGTACTGATGCAGGCTACCTCCCTCCCTCCCAGCCCATAGGGCTCTCCTATTGCCTATAATTCACTTCCAAGACATTGATGGCATTCCTATAATGGTTTTCTCAAAAGTATTGTCGTTAGAGTTCATTCACAAAGTCAGATTGGCAGAAACCCTTCAAGAATGGGGACACTGTCTCAAGCATCACAAGCACTATTAGAAAAGATTCACAATGTCTAGCAAACAATTAAAGCCCCTGAAACAGACTGTGTAGCTATTCATTCTCATTAAGATATGGGGAAATACAGGTTGAATTACCCTACAGAAAATTAGATAGGAAAGTGGAGATCATAATCATATCACAGAAAACCTCATTAACGCCTCCTGTTTTTCAGAGTACACTACTGATTGTCATTCTAGCTTCTAGAATAGATGAACCCGCAAGAGCCAAAGCAGAGGATGGCTGCAGGATTAGAAGCAGGATTTTCTTTAAATTTCCCTAGATTCTTCAACAAAAGTCCAGCTCAGAAAATCCAGAAAAGAGGCACAAGCAGTGGCCACCACCTCTGCCACATTTCTGGATTTAAGGTGTCTGTAGAGCGGAACCATCTCTTCTACCTTCTTATATGGAATAAATTTCATGTCCAGAATATGACTGAATGGGATTTGAAAAGAAAATTATGTTATCTATTCAAAATCCTTGAAAGATTTAACCATAATGTATCTACTTCATTGTTGATTAAAAGATATCAAAATTAACTGCAATATAATTTATTAGTCTTTTAAAGTTCAACAATTTTATCCTGCATAATCCTTTGCCAGTGGAATGTGATTTATTAGCAGCCCCCAATTTTAAGGTCGCTGACCACTCTTGAGAACTATGTTTTAAAATATTTTTTATTAAATCCTAAATATATTAGTATTTATATCCCATAATGACCTTATGTTCAAAAGGACAGATGAGAAATGGACTTTGAGAATAACTTTCTGTAATTTACTAATTTAGGGATTATTTCATTTTCTTAGTATCTCATGCTATTTGTGACTCTGAGCTGTAGAATAAACACTGCCTTTCCTTGACAGTGACATTTCAAGTTTTAGCCATTCAAGCCATCATTGCTGTATTTATTCTATAGCCCTAGTTTATAATTTAGTTCCATTCAGGTTTTTATGTAGCAGACAATAAGGCAAAGAGTGTGTCACCAGAATGGTCTGCTGGCTTTTCAGAAAATAATGCAGTGAAATGCTCAGGCTCGTATGTCAGTTAAGGAGCCTTACCTCTTCAAACATCACTCTCAAATGGATGTTTCTGGCTTGTCTCCTTTTCTGAAATCTGTAACTTGTAAAGGATGGGTCATAGATTCCATTAGCATCCATCACCAATCAATCAATCATCAGATGAAATCCATTAGAAAGTCAATGAATATTTACAGTTTTTTTAAAAAACTCAGAAACAATAAATTACAAACAGAGTCAGTTCATACACAGAGTAAGAAAATTAACTCCTAAACTACAGACAGTCACTGAGTTCTCCATGCAAGGTCTCGCAAGGCTGAAATCAAGGTCTTGGCTGAGCTGCTTTCTCACCGGGATGCTTGACCAGGAAAAGAGTCACTGCAAAGTTCCTCGCGTTTGTCGGCAGAATTTGTTTCCTTGCAGCCACAAGGCCGAAGTCTTCCTTCTCTTGCTAGCTGTCATCTGCAGACCAGACTCATATTCCCTTTTGATTAATTTAAAGAGGATGACAAAGGGGATTTTGCAGATATAATTAAGATCCCCTTTGTCATCTAACCTATCATGGAGTGACATGCCTTCACATTCATAAGTTCTGCCTACACTCAAGATGGGGGAGAGCGAGTATACAAAGCACGCATACCTGGAGGTGGGAATCTTGGGGCCATCTTAGAATTTCGCCAAACACAAATTTCTTACAGGATGTCAGCCTCTCTCTCTCTCTCTCTTTCTCTTCTTTCTACAACAAAATCTTGTCTGTTCTTTGACGGAGTCCCCTCACCTACGTCCATGATGCAGGCTGTCATCAGTGGTCTCTAGGCTGGATCAGCTACATGGTTTCTCTCCTGCACTCTCTCCTTTCATGTGTATGCATGAAGGCTGCAGTCGGGAGGAGTCTCTCTGTTTCCCTGCTGACAGAATGCCCCTCAAAACATCAAGAATGACCCTGGACAACATGTAGAAATAGGAGATAAGACTCTTTCTTTAACTGTCATTCCACTGGGTCCTTTAGAAATACTACACTGGTTCAGTCTCAATACTTTCCATGAGAATTACTCCTTGAACTTTTTGCAGTTACTACCGTGAAAACAGAAGCTTAGCGCGGTTGAAGAGGTCCCAAAGAAGACAGACATTCTGCTATTTCTCCATCTTACTTTCCATGCCTGCATTCCTAACACACCAAGGAAACATTCTCTTCAAATGCCCTCCAGCATATGAATGAATTTAAAAGGACCCCCAAAGGAAAAGGTACTTTCCAGAAACATCTCAGTCGCAGCCAAGATGCTATATGACACATGAGAGAAGTGGAAACTCATTAAGGGTGGAGGCGAATAATTTGCCCAAAAATCACAAAGATAGTGGCCAAAGAGCTAAGTGTCCTGATTATAAAACTTAAGATATTTTCACTTGCTCTCATGTCAAATGTTTCAAAGACTTAACAAATTAACAAAGGGATATTAACATTTGAGGTTACAGAATTAATTATTTTGGGAAAATTATTTTTTTTTTATAGTCACCAGGAGTATTTGTTAGATAAATATTGACTCAGATTAACTTAAGCAGTTAAGGAGTCTATTGTAAAGGGTCACCTCCCAAAACTAATTGGAAACCTAGCAGAATAGACTCAATAATAATTGAGGGAGAAGATGCTTAGCCACTTTTCCTGACAGAAAAATGGTCTGCTTGGCATTGACTGCAGTTGCTCTGCCTAAACACTCGCCTCCAAGCCACTGGACTTGCTTCTCCAACATACTTGCTACTAATAACCCTAAAGGGACCTCTACACCTTCAGAGCATCTCATTCGCTGTCCATGGGTCATGTGCCACCAGGGGCTGGAAAGAAAGATGGTCTCCACTTCTACCTCCTAGACTGAGTGTCGGGCAGTCCAATTGCAGATATACACTGCAATATTCATCACAGTGGAACTACTGATCAACTTGCTTTGCAATATAAACCTTACTAGAATAGTATCCTGTCATCACAAAAAAATCTCCTAATTTCCTCTTGATTTTTCAAATCCTGTCCCTCTTTCAAACTGCCTGTCCTTCCTTTCTCCCTTCTTTTGATCCCTCCCTCATCATAGAAACCTTAAGGAAGATGAAATAGACAAAACTCAATCCAACGTATACATATACCACTTACAAGGGAGTAAAAATAAGGCATAATTTCCATCCTCCAAGATGCTCAACTTCTAATTAATGGTCTCTGCTTTCTTGCCCTTTCAGTTTTTTTCATTTCTGCTATTTCTCTCTTTCCTCTATCTTCTATTGTTTTCCTTCATTTCTGACATTTACTTCTTCTGTTACCTCCAAAGCTTTCATTTACAACTGATCTTTATGACATACCATGACCCTGGCTTCTATGCAAGAGGAAGGAATACATCCACAGACACATGCGCATATATTCCGAAACTCCTCCGCAAATCTGTCCCCACCACATATATTTTGGCTTAATCAACTATCTTGAAGTGTTTGGTTGTCTTCTAGGATCTGTAATCCTTCTCATTTCTTAGAATTCAGTTAGTTTCTTCCCAGTTTTTCTTCAATCACTCTCTGTGAGGATAAAAGGATCTTCACAACAATAATTCTAGAAGTTGTCTTGGAAAGAAGGATAGATAATATAATCAACTTCTAAAATCTCAAAGGAAATCGACGTTCCTTCCCTTAAGAAGAGATTCAATAAAGGGAGAGCTAGTTCATGGCAGAACCAGAAGTGGATTTCCGGATGCCTAATTCAGCCCTGTCCCCTCTACTGTGGCAATGGAGTAAAATAAACTTCTGACCCAAGGCGATATTATTCAGTAATTTATTTGAGAGTGAAAGAACTTCAATTCACTGAGGAACTGTAAGTGAAATTTCATTTAAATTGCATACATGTTTTATGAAAAGAAAACTACAGTAAAATGTCTGATGTCCACATGCTAATAACTACCATTTATTCAGCTCCTACTGTAAAGAGAAATTAACTCCCCTCAGGTGTTAATGATACTATCTTCCAGGTAACTAGCACACATTAACTCTTTTGTCTCCCATCAGGTATATGGGGAAAGTGTTATTAGTCAATTTTTTAGAAGAAAAAAGAATATTTGAAGATGTTAGATCACTTTTCCAAGGATACTCAACATATAGAAGGTTTCAATAGAATTCAGCTCAGGACCAGTCTCCAAGCCTAGACTCTTTTCAATACACTGGAAGGAAGGAGTGAAGGAAGAAAGTGAGAAAGAAGGAAGGAAGGAAGGAAGGAAGGAGGGAGGAAGGGAGGGAGGGAGGAAACAAGGGAATAAGAAAGGGAAGAAGGGAAGGAGTGAGAAGAAAGGAAGGGATGGAGGGCAGAAGACGAAAGAAAGAGAAGGAAAAGAAGAGACAAAGAGAGGTAAAGAAGGCCAAAAGGAAGAAGGAGAAGAAGAAGAAAAGGAAGAAGGAATAAAGAAAAAGAGAGGGGAAGGAAGAAAAACAGAGAGGGAAAGAAAGAGCTAAGAAGGGAGTGAAGGGAAAAGGAAGCAAAGGAAGGAAGGAGGGAGAAAGGGAAAGGAGAGAGAGGTGTCGAGGAAAAAGACTAACAGTAATCATAGAGTGCTAGAAGCAGGGCAGCTAGGAAACACTTTCTACTTCAGGGACAGCCATAATTATTTAAAATACAGCTGGTGCATAAATCTGAAGGGAAAAAAGAACCTCCCATCCCCACCTTAACACTGGGAAATAAAAATATACAAGGTAGAAAATTTTGGAGATAATCAAGCTAAGTTTGCATCATCCTGCTTTCAATGGTATTGCCTAGGAAAAGAGTCTTGATTGTCATATGGAGGGTGTATCACAAGGTATAATTGGGGAAAATACTGGATATCTTCCTATTTTATGAGCAACACCTTCACTATCTTCAGAGTCTACCAAAAAGCAGATATTAGCGAAAGTATTAAACATAAAAGGCTTTACGTTGTTGCCATGGAAACAATAAAAGCAGTCTTGCTTGGGGTCTATGTCCAAGTCCGCCTTAACCTGGCATTTCCAGATATTTCCTTAATTTGTCAAACACTAAAAGACAGCAACAAGCATTACACGACTTAGTGCACGGAATAGCATACTATTAATAGGCAAATTTCTACTTCTCAAAATGAGCAGTATGACTAATTAGTCTTTGTTTTATATAACACATGAAATTGAAAACAGCCCTGAAATTGAGGCTGTCACTCATCAGCCTTTGAGAGCCCTCGCTCAAAACCAACGTGACTTCAGCTCGTGATTTTTGCACCCTTTACCGCCATCTAGAGTCGGAAGTCCCAAACAACAGGCAAAGCCACCCAGAGGATATGAAAATTAGCAAAAATTAGTAAGAGAGGCTCAGTATCTCCTGCATCGCCTACATTTTGTTTTTTGTTTTGTTTGTTTTGCATTTTTATTGACCAACTAAGGTAAGCACCTGCTAAGGAAAGCTGTCTTATGTACTGTGACAAGCTCTGTGTGAATAACTTGACAAGGATGGTTTTGAAATAGAGCCCCTACAATGCCTCTAACTCAAGCACTTTGTGTCATAGCAATACACTAGGTACTAGGCCATTTTAGAGTCACAAATAAGATTATTTCTATGAGGAGAGGGGCATTATTTAAATTAGAAGGGCAAGATTTTGTCATTATTCTTCTTTTTTTCAAACCAAGCACTGCAAACTGCATAATTCTAAACAATGGTGATTGCTGTGTTGACAGAGCCACTAAAAGGATGCTCTTGGATTCATTATAATAAACAACTTGCCTAATCTTGATTCTTGAAGCATTTAATTCTTCAGTTGCCCTACTATTGGGTGAAGTGGTTAGCCTAGCAGGAGGAATATGTTACTAACATAAGGTTAAGATTGCTATTGAAAAGTTCAGCCCATCTGCATTTTTGAAAGAATCTTCAGGTTTAATTACATCAGTGATTTAATTTTAATCTATGTAGGAAAGATGCCTTTAATACATATGTGATGATGGCCAATGAAAACTAACATAGAGTTTTTTGATGCTCATACCAAAGAAGGTCTCGTTATGTACAAAGGAAAAGGAAATTACTACTTTACACAGACGACTTGATATCTTCTCATTTGTGTTACTCAATTAGAGTTTCAATCCATGGAATTTTCATAGTTTTTATTTGTCTCACTTTCTAATTCATAGAGCACTTAAGCAAATACTATTATCACTAAGCATCAAACAATAAGCAAAGTACTTGAACAAATATGTAAACACATACATAGCAATATGTTGTGAGATTTTATTTTTAAAGAACAATGTATCCCTACATTTTCATTTATTGTATTGTATGATTATAAGGCCTATTTTTTTAAAAAAAATACAGAACTAGTACAAAGATAATAAACCATCTGCAGACTTTGTACCTAGAGGTAATCCCTACACAGAGATAATACATCATTGAGTCATATTGCACATACATGGTTATAACCTACCTTGTTCTTCTAAAAATCTATCTGTTCATATACGATCACTCTAAAATATAAGCAGTAATTATAAAATAATAATACATCTTTCTAAGGCCAACAAATTCAAAGCAAGGGATAATTAAAAAAAAAAACTAGAAAACGCTGATTGCCTTATTCATCATTCTATTCAATCCCCTAGTTACATATATAAATCTTATTTAGTTAGCTCAATAAGGTATAATTGTCATGAATAGAAACGAATACATTTATTTAAAATCTATCTGAAATATATTCAGGACCCATAAGTGACCAAGTGCATGTGCAGGTCTTTTGTTTTGTGCAGACTGAGTTCCAGCCTCCCCCTTAAAATGTCAGCTTCTTTCTCAAGTCTGACTGTATATTAGAATCAACCGAAAAGCTTCTAAAATGTATTTTTTCCTGGGCACCATGACAAGCCAATAAAATCAGAATATTTGGGGTCCTTGATAGTCTTTACAAAAGCTCTCAGGTTAAGACATAGTGAGGGTTAACATGCAGTAATGATCACATAGTGAAAGTTCATACCACTGGTCTAAGTAATATTTAAACCATGAGAGTAAATGAGAACATCAAGCAATTGATTCTAGATAGAAAAGGTAACAGAACTAAAGAGTGATCTCAGCATTATTTCACATTGTAGGAAGGTTGGAGAGATAAGGAAACAATAAGGGACATTAAAGGATATTGAGATGGAGCTACAAGGGGGTTTTTGGAAAACTGGGAGAAGATGGGGTCCTAGTAGGCAAACAAACATGTTACCAGGAGGAGGGGATGGCTACCTGTGATGTTGTGATATAAGAAATACATATTTAGGTCTTCATCCCCAGCTCCTGGCTGGAGCTCCTGGAACCTATGACACTCCTATGACATCTTCAGGATAACGTTTGTTTTTGTCCTCAGCTTCTGAAATATGTCCAGAGCACTAAGGGAGAAAGTATGTGACACACACCAAGCCCCTTTCAACTTCACGTCAGTTTATGTTAATGAGGTGACTTTTGGAAAGACCCTAAGAGTGGGGAGCAGCTTGTCATGGGAAACCAACCATAGGATTACAGGGTTGGAATCTTCAGACCACCCCAAATCAGACCTCTGGGGAGGAGAAAAGGCCTGGAAAGGGGCTTAACCAGTGACCAATAACTTAACCAACTATGCCCATGTAATGGAACCTCCATAAAAATTCTAAACAGTGAAGTTTGGGGAGCTTCCAGGCTGGTGAACACACTGAGGTGCTGGAAAGATGGTGCACCCAAAGAGGGCACAGAAGCTCCCCACCCTTCCCCATAGCTTACTCTAGGGCACCTGATCCATCTGGCAATTCCTGAGTAGCATCTTTATAATAAACTGTTAAATGTAACTATTTGTTTCCATGAGTTCCGTGGGCCATTCTAGCAAATTCTTGAACACAAGAAAGAGGTGGTAGGAACTTCCCAGTTGATAGTAAGTTGGTCTGATGTGCTAGAGGACTGAGCTTCTAACCTCTGGAGTTTTCGCCAGCTCTGAGTAGTTAGTGTCAGAATTAAATTTTAGGACATTCAGTTGATGTTTGAAAAATCAGAGAATTGCTTGGTGTGGAAGAGACCCATCCATTTGGTGTCAGAAATGTGAAAGTGCAGAGTGTAGGGAGAACAGAAAAAGAGTCGTTATCCTTATTGCTCATGACAAATGATAGTTCAGGAAATGCAAGGATTGAAAATTGACCATTAAATTTAGCAAAATAGAGGCCAAAGGTAACCTTGACAAAAGCAGTTTTGGTAGACTGATGGGAGATAAAATTTGATCATAGCCTGTTTAAGCAAAAATGAGAGGAAATGAATATAAAAAAAATCTTTCAAGGATTCTTGTTATAAATAGAGCAGAGAAATGGGATGGCAATAAAAGGGAGATTTAACATCAAGGGAAAGATATTTTTAAGGGGTAAATGACAACAAGCCTATATTCTTACAAGAATAATCCAGAAAAGAGAAGAATAATAATAACTCAGAAGACTGAGGAGACAGTTGTTGAAACAACGTTCTTGAGTTGTGCGTGTGGCCGAGGATGGCTCAGCAATAGCACAACACAGGAGGAAGTTGGCAGCGTATATGGTGTGCATGCATGGAGGTTGGGGTAAAGAAATGGGAAAATGCTTTGTGACTGCTTCTGTTTCCTCTAGGAAGAAAGAAACAAGGTCATCACATTAGAGTAAGGATGAGTGTGGTAGATGGAGGTTTGAGCAGAGGGGAGGTATAAAAGAGGCCCTCGAGAAAGAAAGCAAGTAAACAATCTTGGTAAACGGACGTGTTCTCTGCCAGTGCTGCTGCGATATTCTGCCCATCGTGGTTCCCCAATAAATATTTATTAGGTTAAGAAATGAATGTTGTTGTTCTTGTTGTTTATGAAATGTTGCTCAAATTTAATCTAAATTTGTTTTATCATCTAGGTTAGATCACTGTATCCACCGAAATCATCAGTTCTTAGACAGTATTTTCTTGCTGTCCTTGAATGGCAATTTATTATTATAGTCTTTGGTTTTATGGAGGAGCAGTAAAAGAAAGAGTCTTATGAGGCTTGTCCCCTTTCTAATCAGAAGGTTTTGTGTTTGTTTTCATTTTATGGGTTTTCTTTTCTTTTTTTTTTCAAGGTCATTGTCTTTAAATGGGTTAGTACCTCTTCTATGAAGTCCCAAGTGAAATTTTTATTTTGGAGATGTTAGGAAAGTGATATTTATTTCATATTCAAACTAGCACAGTATACCTTCTCAAATAATGAGAGCTGTGTAAATGAATGATTGTCTTTTTTGTTATGTCTGTAATGAAACTCAAAGCCAACTTTGTGCCTCAACCCTAACAATTATGAGAAGTTTATTGTCTGCACAGTTCAGTTTCAACTTCCTCCCAACTCTACTTCCTATTCTAATTCACAATTTTCTTGAATCCTAATTTTATTCACATTTATATTTCACCACCTTTTCTAAACTATCATGAATCTGTTATGTAAACTGATATATAAACAGGTACAGAAATTTAAACAGTTGTAATTACAAATGTGATTTGTTCACAAAATTCTGATAATTATACGGCATAGTTCTTGATCCATTTATGTACTTTTAACTTATGATCCCATTCTGATGCTCCTCTTAATCCTTGGGTTACACAAAACAATTAAGATCACCTAAGTTAAACCTGAGTTCAGATCTAAATTACCTTCTTACCCATCACTGCAGCTAGTGTGCTAAAATTCTCACTAAGGTGACTGTTCTTCACCCTGCATCTGATGTTGCTTAATCCTCATAAGCTGAAAAGGTTAAAATGTCTACTTTTAAACTACCAGTTGAATGTAGTTTTCCAAAAGCATTTCAATTTTTCTTTCTTTCTAATATGAAGTAATAAACAGGCAGCTATCTCCTGCCAACATTGACCTATGGGGATAGATTTTCTTCTTTGTGTTTCTTTCCTGGTATTAACAGCTAGCTTTTCTCTGCACATATTTCAAATTCTTTTGTTTTTCTGGTATTTGCTTCTATTTCTGGTATTTACATCAACATTATACAAATACATTTACAAACATGCTCGTCATACACCAAGATTATTTGCCTATTTTTACAGAAATATCTTGAGGAAGAATGAGAGGGCTTAGAAAAGAAAATCTCCCCCAAGTGCACATAGATATATAAAAGCCAATAGAAAGTGACAGTGTCCTTTCATTTTGTTGACATTTAAAGGACTGCATTTCTTTTGGTGACCCCCCTAAAGGCTTCTAACCTACAGTTTCAAGGACCTTCATCAAAAGATGTTATCATGTTGTGTCGACCAACAAAAACAGCACTATCACATATAAAACCGGGCTGCACAAAACTCACTCAGCCTCAAAGGCACAATAAATCCAGAGCGATTTTCATATTTTAAGTTCCAAACAATATTTTCATTCTAGGCTTTAAGCATACATTTTTATGGGTACTAGTTTAGCACTTCTTTTTACAGTTCACGCCACACTGTGCCCCGACTGTAAAATCCCACAGGGACCACTGAGACGCTTATGTCAAACTGCACCGCGGCTGTTAATTCTTAACGTCTGCAGTAAATGTGTGGGCCTCAGGGTGAGTTCTAAGACCTGACCATGGCAAACGATTAAGGGAAGAAGTAGGAAATGAGGGACAGAATAGACCAAAAAAAAAACAAAAAGGCAAACACAAAACTTAGCATAAGAAAGTTAGACCTGGAAGGAAGTTAACCTCTTAATTATACTGTAGAGTACACTGAGGTCCAGACAGTTTCCAAGACCAACCTAAAGTCGCTGCAATAATTTATGCTAAAGGTGGGGCTGTTTTTAAATTCTAAACCAATCATATTACATCACCTTGTCATAATAGAAAGAGTTAACTCACTGAAGGAATTAAAAATGAAAATGCAAGTATTACCATCATTATGATGATTGAAGTTTCATGGTATAATTAACATTTTATCCAAAACGCTGTGGTTGAGTGATAAGTCATTATAACACTACATTAAAATGACTGGATTTTTAAATGAAGAGAAATTTTATTCCCAAGGAGAAAGGTCTCAATAATGGAGAGCAATTGAGACCTACCACAAATATCTCCAGAAAAAGGATACACATAAAACATTAAATATCAGCCATGGAAATAACAAGATTATCAGAAACACAAATGTTAAAAAAGCAATTTTTATTATAAAATAATTTACAATAAAAGAATATTAAAAGTAAAATGATCCGTCATGTTTATTAGCCTGATTCCAGCATTCTGAGCTTGTTAATTCTAATATTAATTTCTCTTCATACCGTGAATAATAGTTTGGATGTCGAACTTTCACCATCTCTAACAAAAACCAAATAGGAAGAGAAAGCAAAGCCCTTTCTTGTTGTGACAAAATATTTCCCAAAATGAGAATCAAATCTCCTGTGCCCATATCACAATGGGATGCCATGGAATGTTTATGTAAATTTTCAAAAGGTTGAAGTATAAGAAATCTTTAGTCACAAGAGGCTTTCCCTGAGCTTATTCATTTTAGAGTATGTATGAAAACAAAAGCTAAAAAGAAATGAAAATGAAGTAATAAATGAACAGTGTTGTATTGTGGAAGACATTATCACTATGAAAATGAAAATTTGTAATGAAATCCAATATTGCACTGAGTTTAATAAAGCCAGCAGTCACTTCAACTTAACAATAAAGGAATCTCATGGAATGATGAATTGACAATATATAATACTTTTTAGCTACTTTTCATAAGCAATAAAAACTTGCAGGAAGCTATGGTATTTGTATTCCTTGATGCTTCTGATAATAAAAGTGTTTAGCTTATTTAGCATAGACGCCCCCTTCCAAATAACATGAAGGACATTACATATGCATAGCTTCATTTATATAACATACAGTAAGCAAGTGCTTACTGAGGACAGACACGCTGATAAGAGAGAAGCATAAGTATGATTTGCGGATCAGCTGGATTTCCTATTTATTAGAATAATGACATCAAACAAAGCTATACCATCATTGTACATGATATAAAGTATCTATTTTGGAAACTATAATATCATCACATTATATTAATGTACTGATCCTTCAGAGTAACCCAGGAAGATCAATCTTATATATTCTCCAAATAGAAGGCTCACAATACATTTACCTTATTTAACTACAGAGTCCTGAAGAATCCAGTGATAAACACATTTGTGCTCAATAAAAATTACAAACTAGCCTATCAGTGCTCTGGCCTTTTCATTCTATTCTGTGTTCATTGGCAATCTTGTCAACTCCCAGAGTTTGAACTACAAATTATATGCATATGATGCCCATATTTGCTCTAGACCTCACATGTCAGCTTCTCTGGGTTCTCACGGCTCAGCCACAACTTGGAGATATCTACCTCCATACCCTTCAGGTACCTCAAGCTTTAAGTTTTTAAAGCAGTACTTATATCACATGCCTCCTAAACTCGTTTCTCCTCCTGCATGAACTCATTCAGGCAGCAGCCTCACCATCTCATCTTCCATTCCAGCTAGAAAGTTTGTCCTAACTTCGACTCTGTTCTCTGCCTCAAGCCTCCTGCCCAATCAACCAGAAAGACCTAAGAGTTTCCCTCCTAAACGGTTTATGAAAGCATTCCTTTAGCTGCATCCCTATCCTGGCTCAGCCTAGGCCATTTCTCATCTGAGCTGCTGAAATGGCTTTCTCACCAGTGTCTCTGCTTTTCTTCAAAATAGCATCTGCAGAGGCTCCACCTGGCTCTCTCTGCAATTCTGGGTGTGTCTGCTGTGAGTGCCATGGAAGGCCACCTCTCACAAGTTGGCGTAAGCATGATCTAGCCCTGGCCTGTTTTGTAAACTTCACCTCTTGTCACTCCCAGTGACACTATCCTTCACAGTGTTTTTGTTGTTTTGCTATTTGTGTTTTGGGTTTGTTGTTTCTTCTGGTTTTTATTTTTTCATTTTGTTCATGTTCTTTTTATCCACCTGTGCCCTTCTTGACTAAGAAAACTGAGCTAAGACTTTTAGACTCAGCTCTTACAAAAAGTCTTTTCTGAAACCACAGACTCATAGAGATGTCTGAGAAAACATAAAAGAACACATTGTCATTTCAGATTCAAATGAACCAAGGATCTTACCCATTGACAGATTTTACTAATAATTTTAAAGATACAGGCAATCAAGAGGCTCAAATGGAAATAAATAGAGGCCTGGAGTTTTAAGAATGGCTCCCCCATCTTCTCAACATCAGACAAGTGCTCTGTGGCCCACAGTAATAAAGGTATTTAAAAATTATTTCCTCACAGTAAGGATGTTCCATTTATGAAACATGTCCATTTTATATCCCAGCTTATGTGACATACAGGCAATCCTTAAACAGAGATATCTTGTTAAGAACACCCCATAGATAAGGATGTTCTAGCAAATATTATTCATCTATTTACTACAAAGTCCAGTTAGCATGCTGACAAAGTTACCTGGGTTGCCCGTCTACTTTTATTTCCCCCAGGTGTATGCCCCAACACCATCCCCATGATAGGAGATGAATAGTGTGAATAAGTGGAGTGGGCCAGCTGATTTAACTCTTCCCTCTCCAATGTACCCATCCTATATTACAAAAGAAACACCTGAAATTTTGTCATAACTATTTTGATGTGGCTATATCCACATTGGGAGAGCGGATGTTTTCAAACAATCTAAAAATTAAAATTAAAAAAAAAACCCTAAAGTTTTACTCTTTTTCAAAAATTCATTACCTCATAAATGTATACAGCAGACATTTATATTCCCTCCCACACTTTAGCCCAGCAAACCTTAATGATTGTATTTCTGGGTGGATAAGGCTTAGGGAATTGCTAGAAATTGGATGGAAACGATCAGGGATGTCTGTTGCACCCGCCGGTAATTTTAAAATCATCAAAATAAATATAAAAAGAGTAGGATTAATTTGTTTATTTAAATACAGCATTTGTCTGTCACTACCTTTAATCTGCATTGAAATTTTCTAGTAATATGTATATTCATAATTATGTTTCTGAATTTCTGGTATTTAAAAAAAATCCTAAGCTTCTTCACCAATATGTGTCTCTAATTTTTTCTCCTATTTGAAATAGAATTCTCCTCCGACAGTAGTTTCTCTGCTGCTCTCTCCAGTAAAGATATTCATTTACACCTCAGGGCCCTCAAGTTCCAGAGGTAGTACTGGAGTCTCACCTACTCCATGGTGCAATTCACATCCATTTGTGCAAGAAACACTTGTTCTTTTAGGTCTCAAGCTTCTCCAGCTAGTATAATCTACTGACTTCTAGACACTGCTTCTCTTTTCAATTATAACAGATTCCATTTCTTGGATTATTTAAGGGTAAGTTGTTTAATTTTAAAGCATTTGAAGATTTTCTATCTAGCATTTTGTTTTTATGTCTAGCTTCTTTGAACTATGGTCAATAAACATACTCTGCAAGCTTTTAATTGCTTGAAATCTGTTGACTTGCTTTGTAGCCCTAAATATGGACAATTTAGTTAAATAATCTGTGAGTACCTAAAAGGAGGTCATAACCTAATTGCTGGGTACAGTATTTTAGACATATCAATTATGTTGTGAAACAAAGTGTTGAGCTCGTCTATGTCCTTACCAATATTGCACCTGGGTGTTGTATCACCTTCTGAGACAAGTGTAGGTTTGTATATTTTTCTTTTATTTGTATCAATTTTGGCTTTATATGCTTTTCTTTATATATGCATATTATTTGAGCTATGCACTTGGGTTTATTTTAATTAAAAATTGTTAAGTCTTCCTAGTTATTTTAATTATGATGAAATGTCAACTTTTATCTCTAGTAATGCCTCTTTCCTTAATATAGACTTAATCTAATATTGGCATATTCAAGCTAGATTTGTTTTATCAGGTTTTTCTGAATATGCTTTTCCATACTTTTATTTTAAACCTTCTGGTTGCTTATACTTACAACATATCTCTAGCAAACAGCATATAATAGTAAGATTTTCATTTTTATCTAGTGTCACTGTTTTTTAATGTGTTTAAGTAATTCATCATATAACAGGGTTTAAATCTACATTCTTATAATTTGTTTTCTATTTGTTTCAATTCCTCTGCTACTAAATAGCTGTACCATTTGGAATATACACCTCCTTGGTCAATGCTCCAGGGAAAGAATGACATGGAGAATTGTAAACTGACTCAAATGATTTCACCTGAAAGTGACAGGTCACTGGGCAAAAATAGTCACATGGCTATGCCTAAATTAACAGGAAACGGACCAAGCAACCTTCTGTTTTCCCAAAAAGAGAGATGAACCAGATACATCAGGGAACACTAGTAACATCTTGCACATTCTACTTACATTTTTAAAGCTTCTATGTGTCAGAGAGCACCATACAAGGTATTAACAGTCAAGTGACAAGTGAGTGAAAGGTATTTCAAATATGTATTATAAAAAGTGATTACTATCCAGAATATATATAGAGATCCTATATTGTACATTCATTTATAACAAATTCAATTACATAAATATGAAAAATTTTAGACTTTTTCTTGTGTCAGTTTTAGTAAGTTGCAGTTTTCTTGAAATTTCTTCATTTCATCAAAAATTAAAAATTTGTTGTTGGCTGAGCGCAGTGGCTCATGCCTGTAATCCCAGCACTTTGAGAGGCCTAGGCAGGCAGATTATGAGGTCAGGAGTTCAACATCAGTCCAGCCAGTATGGTGAAACCCTTTCTCTACTAAAAATACAAAAGTTAGCCATGGTGGCGGGTGCCTGTAGACCCAGCTACTCAGGAGGCTGAGGCAGAAGAATCACTTGAACGATTGCACCACTGCACTCCAGCCTGGGTGACAGAGCAAGACTCAATCTCAAAATAAAAAAAAAATTGTTGTCACAGACTTCAGACATTTGAGTATTCAAAACATTTACTCCATCTCCATGCACTTGCTTTAAAGTAACTTAAGTACTCCAGCAAAATGAAAAGTAAATCAAATAATGTAACAGAATATGAATCAAGGAATTTAAAATCAAACCACACTGGAGTAATAATATATTGACATAGTATTGTGATACATTATATTTCACCCTTTATAGCTGAAGATTTGTGGAAACATGCATTTTCATATACAAAGTTCAAACTACCTATATCCTATTGTCCAGAAATTCTTCTCCTAAATATGAAAAAATAGAGAGCACTAAAAGAAATGTACCATAAGGTAAATTTATGCATACTGAAATGAAACTCTCACTGAATTATATCAACAAGTTAAAAAAGAATTGCATATTGATATTTAGAGGGGTCTGTTTCTGTTAAAGTTATATACACAAATAAAATCAAACAAACTGCTCTATGTATCTATATGTATAATTTAAGACTATAGATAATGGTCTCATATGACCAACTAGAGAATATTACAAGAGTGGCAAATAAAGTTGGATGAAGGTTAAGAGAAACATATACTTTGTCAAAATTGTTTGAATGTTTTACAATGATAATTCAGTAGTTTTGCATATGTATAACAATAGTATACTAAATAATCATATACTAAGGCACATTCTAAAGAACAACTTGTTTCAGATTAATAAAATTATTTATACTCTAAATATTTTCAAATGATTTTTCATGTTTTATCAGAATAATACACAAAATAATATATCAAGTGTTTGTTAGAGAAGGGCCCTTGATGAAAGCTGAAGTCATTTTTCCCATCTTTTTCCAGACCTCTTCATTCCAATGCCATTCATCAGAGACAATTTCTTTTATCTCTGTTTCAAATCTTCTCACAAATCTTCTGAGCTACAAAACACTAAGAAATATATTTTATCTCCAGTTCTCAAATTTAACAGTATTTTTTTCTTCCTACTATAAGAGATTCATAATAGTGATTCATACTGTTTCTTCTGAAACTATTCCAAACAATTGAAAAGGAAAGACTCTTCCCCTAAATATTCACTTTTCAAGTCACTTAGTGTATGAGGTTTGAATTTCCTTTTCTACATTTCACTGACATGACCCTGGGACCCATGTAGCTCCTGGTACAAACGTAAAATGAACTATCGCTGTAATATTCTCCATCAGTGATTAATTGCTATGACACATTTTAGTTTGCTTGGTATTTGAAATACAACTTTGATTTTACCTCTGTTTTTCCTGGATTTTGCTTTAATTTCTCTGTCCTCTCAATTATATCATCTATTAAGTGGAGTTTTCTCTCGTTCCTCCCTGGAGGTCTCTATCTTCATGCTGTCATCTGAACTCTGGTACTGCTATGAGCTACCATTCTGGAAACTCCCTCACTAGTTCATGTGGGTAATATCCACTGTTTCCTTGATCCTGGAACTCAGTCAAGAAGTAACTTTCTAAGCAAGGGCATGGGAAGAATAAATATTTTGAGTACTCAGTGTCTGAAACTGTGTTTTCTCTGACTTCACATTTCATTCACAGCTAAGCTCTGTTGGAATTCTGGGTTCCAAATAATTTCTATTCAGAATTTTGAAGGCGTTCCTCTATTATCTTCTAGCATTAAATTTTGGTGATTAAAAAATATGATATCAGCCTGATTCTCATTTTGTTTTTTTTCCTTTGTGATATTTTAGAAGGGTTTATTTTTACTTTTTTTTATTCTTTAGGCTCTTTCAGTATGAAGATTTGGGTCTTTCTCCATCACTAAAAAATTATTTTTGGAATTTATTTGAAATATCCTTTTTGTTCATGATCTTGCCTTCATTTTGGCATTTTTGTGAGTCAGATGCTGCATCACCAAATCATCAATGTTTCTGGGGCAATTCCATCTAGAGGACCCTGGAGGCCAACCTGCTCTCTGCCTTGATGGCTTAGCAGACAGCAAGGTCAGGATGTCAAAGTTAGCCCCTCTCACCTGTAGGACTGACCATCCTCATACTGGCCTGGGTGAGGGGCAAAGAGAGGGTGAGAAATGCACACTCTCTGCTACTTCTCTCGTGGCCAAACTCCCCCCATCCCACACAGCAGTCCATTCCACTTCACATCTGCACTCAGAACAGTCTCATATTTTCATTTTTTAACTTGCTGCTCCACGTTCTGGGGAGTTGCTCAAACTTATTTCTTGATTTCTATGAATCCTTTCTTTTTCTTGAATTATTCATTTTCCTGTGCCATTCTGTTCCTTTTACACTGATGGCAGTATCATCTTAAATCTGAGAATATGTCAGCAGTGGGATTTTTCACGTGGGTCTGACGTATTTGAGCTCCATTTAATTCTCTATATTATTTCTGTCCTCTCACCATCAGCTCCACTGCTCATTTGTCTTCATTTCTCTATTCCATGCTCTTGGTTCCCCTCATATGCCCAGTGACCCTTGAGAGCTGGCGTGTATTTCCTCTGCTGATCAGTAAATAGGTCTGTTTCCACTTGAGCTTTTTCTCCTGAGAGAGGATTCTGCTGGGAGTGCTGTGTAGGAGCTTAGACAGCTGGCTCTCAGGCGGCAGATCTGACATATTTGTGCTTAAAAATAAGGAGATTGACAGTAACATAGGAGAACAGCCCTACAAATAGTATAATCAACATGCAAATTCATGATATGATTGGCCAGCCAGGCATGGCCCAAAAGGCACCAGTGTACAAACGGCCCACACCAAAGGGTGAGCAGGGCTGTACCCTGGGACCTTCTGCCAGCAAAGCTGATCCCTCTGGGGGATGCTGTTCTGGGAGCTTTCTTCTCACAAAGGCACCAGGCTGTGTACTTGCGAGTTGCATCCACCCAGAGGGAGAGCCCTTTCTAACTTACTCAAAGACATCCCATTGATAGACTAGCTGTGGGCCTGCGGGCTTGCTAGTGTCAGTAGAAGACATGACAGAGATGACAGTTCCAGCCACAAATCCCAGATGTGGCTATAGATAAAGTGGGTCTTCGATAAGATTTTTAAAATTTATATCAAGTATTTCTCTTCTTTATTTTTCTTATGAATAATATTCTTTTCTTTCCCACATTAAATGAGACCTTAGAACTTGAAATGAGACTTTTAGCAAAACCTGAAGAATTGTAGCAATTCTTTTCCTGAACCTCCTTGGTTTGTGATGGTCCCAGGAACACTGAAATCTACTCTTTATTCTCTTTTTTAATACTAAATGATGAGGCTTTTTGAGTGATTTTTTTTTAACCACCAAACTGTACATTTTACATCTTCGTTTAAAAGAAAGGCCTTTGCAGCCAAAGCACACATTTTTGGAAATCACACACTGAAATCTAAAAGGTAAATGAGAAGTTTAATTAGCCAATGTCTTTTCCTCTTCTTAACAATCTGAAAAACCTATTTGCTGAGCATGCATTAATAACCCACAATAATGAACTGATTCTCATGTCAGTGGGATATCCACAAAACCTCCTTTATATAACTCCAAAAATACTAATTTCCCGCCGCAGGGCCAGGCAAGGGAGCTCCCTCCTCTTCTGTGCAGCGGCCTCCTCGCCTGATCTTTGGAGTCCTTGTGAAACATGGCAGGGAGCTGCCAGGAAGAGATTGCACTCAGCGTGGGCGGCTCATTTTACAGGAGACTCTAAACTCTCGGAGGCGGGGGCCTTAGGGCATATCCCCACAGCTTTCAAAGACCAATCCTTACCTTGAAGAAAAGATAAATTCATAACTTGCAAACTAAGAACATTGTGTATTAGGTTGGAACAAAAGTAATTGCAGTTTTTGCCACTGAAAGCAGTGGTCCCAGGAACATTGAAATTAATGGCAAAAACTGAAATTACTTTTGCTCTAACCTAATATTTACCTACGGTCTAGTATGTGTGCTTTCAGTTGAGTTCGTTAAAAACAATTATACAGGAATTCACTCTTTTTAGAAAAATAATGCAGTTTCTCTGAAATTATTTAATTCAACTTGAGATTTAAAAAATAAAATCAGTCAGAAATCAGTAAGTTAAAAAAGATTGGGTTCAATCATTTCTCATTAAAGGCCAAGTACTGAAAACAGATTGCAGTAAAGGAAAACTCTAAGAGTCTTAAAGTATTGTATCGGTCTGCATATATACACACACACACACACACACGCACACACGCACACACGCACACACGCACACACGCACACATGTACACACACATGCCCCCACGCACATCTAGAGATCTGTTGGCATTCTATCAGTGCCAAAGATATGGACATCAAGTGAACTTTCTGACATAAAGACGTTCTATATGCTTTGTAAAATGTGTCTCAGATTTAGGGTAGAGAAGTACATCAAGACATTGAGAAAATGTAAAAAGGTCATCTGTAAGTGTTGGGTGAATGACTTTAAAATAACAGTCAATTCGACAAAGAGAGTGAAGAAAACAGGCAATGACTAGGCTTCTTAGAATACAAGGCAAAAAATATAAAATGTTAAAATAAACAACATACAGGTATTAAGAAAAGACAACCACTTTGACAAGCCTGTAAATAAATGAAAACAAAAATAACAAAAGTATGATTTATCTTTGTAAAAAATGATGGTCTCCACTTCAGTATAATTTGATTTCCCATAGAGAAGCAAATGCTCTGTGCAACAGTGGACTCACTTCCCTATTCATATGTGACTCTTCTGAAAACACAAAAGACTAACCCTACAAAGAGGTCCTCATTTGTTTTAACTCTTAGTTGATCAGTGTAAAAATCTTTCACGGTCCTTCATATGCTTTAAGATTGCAAATAAAAATAATATTGCTATTTAATCCATTTATAATGATAGTAACATAAGATTAAAAATTTGCATTTGGTCCTTTGGAGACACTGAGTTTTTCCTTCAAAGCACATGCCACTAACCAGTTCCCCAAACCTTTTCGGAATCACCACTTCACATGACCGTAAGGAGCGCAGTTCTCCCACGTGACGACAACTGGAAGCCTGTTTTGTGGTTTTGTTTTCATTGAATAAACACAAATATCCCAAATCATCCAAAATAATATCTTTACTGTAAGGTAATTAACTGTAATTGTTCCTGCAAAGTCCCTTTTGCCATGTGAGAGAATATTCACAGGTCTGGGTGTTAGGGTATGGAGGTTATTAGGAGGCCATTCTGCCTACTGCAAATATAGTTATTGGGGCAAGATGATAAGTGATTTTTTAAGTGTATTAATTTCCTAGGATTGCCATAATAAAGTGCAACAAACAGGGCAGCTTAAACAACAGACATGTATTGTTGCATAGTTCTGTAGGCCAGAAGTCTGAAATCATGGTGTCGGCAGGGCTGGTTCCTTTTGAGAGCAGTGAGAGAAGAATCTTCTCCAAGCCTCTCTCCTTGGCTTGTAGATGATCCTGCTCATGTACACATGCCATTCTCCCAGCATATGTGCCTGGGGCCAAATATTCTCCTTTTAGAAGGACACCCTTATAAAGATCAAGGGCCCACTCCACTCCGATATGACTTCATCTTAACAACTCATTACATTTGAAATTACCCTATTTCCCAAATAAGATCATACTAAGAGGTATTGGGGTGGAGAGTGTTAAAAATTCAATGTATGAATTTTGAGGGGGACGCTGCCAATCCATAACAAACTGATAAGTGATATTTCTTTCAAATTTAAAACATCAGGCATAAAATAGTTTGATAATGTTATTCTTTTCTGACATATGCTATTGCGCATTCTGGGCCATGAGAAAGAACCATAAATAAAGAATGGTATGTGGTGATACATATATCCACATATGTGATAGATATATCCATACATATATCTGATCAGTTTTATAAAACCACTGAAGGGAGCTACCATTTCACTCTCTGAGAAAAGTTGCTCTGGTGAAATTAAAAAGTCTAACTTCACAGTTAATTATTCCTTGATTATTAGAACTCTGGCCTCAAATTTTTCAGAAAAAAAAATAACAATTTCCTTAATAGATACTTTAACATGATAAGTATATTTCAAAATTAAATTATTCCTATACAAAGAAATGCATTGCATGTCCTTGGCTTTGGGGCTGGTAGAAGTCCTGGGCTTCATGGATATCAGACTGTTCATCTCAGGACACATCCTCAGAGGTAGGTGTCTCAAGCACAATTCGAGTGCAAGTCCCTCGGAGTTAGTAAAGAGCTGAACCAGTCTGATAACTGCCCACAGCTCCTTCAGCTTTAGGGTAAATCCTACACTTGAGAAGTCTTTGTATTTTTCTCAGAGCATATGCAGAAGCAGGCTTCTAGAGATAAGAAATAGGGGACACCCTCCCTCCTGTGATGCACAGATATGGTAGCACAACTTATATGAGATATTCTATAGAGTGAGCCTTGCACAAGGCAAGGAAGGCTACCAACAAGTTTTAACAATACTGAGTAAAGAATGAGCCTCAGTACTCAGTGACATAACTCCAAAAACGTATACTAAAATGGCTATTTGGGTCATTCATTCATTTGACAAACCTTTATCGAGCACTGAAGATGACAAAGTACCACAATACAAGATGATGGCATCAACGGGTGACATGCCCCAATCTTAGCCATGGTATTGCTCAGTCCTATGGGACTGAAAGGGAATCTGGCAAAGAAATCCCCCTGTTTTATGAAGCTCCATTTTAAATTAAAAGGACCGACTCAGAAAAACAATAACCCTTTGTGTAAACAGCCGGCCTCTTTTTATATTTCCACTGAACAAAATGTTCAAGGGCGACATCTGTTGCTGAGATAATAAGAATAAAGGGCTCTGCAGCAGGTGTTAAATGAATGGAAGCATGACAGCATTACCTATGGCTTCCAACTTTCCAGGGAGGGTTTTTCTGGCTGGTTAGGCAAGAAAGTAAAGACAAAGGAGAGAAGGACACGTTTTGCCAAGTTTAAAGCTGTCTCAGAATACACTTCTTCAAGATTTTCTTTTTTTTTTTTTTTTTTTTTGTGCATGGGATTTTTTTTTTTTTTAAAGAGAAAGAGAGAGAGAGAATGGGGAGGAGGAAAAAGGAAGAGAAAGAGAGAGAGAGAATGAGGAGGAGGAAAAAGGAAAAAAAAAGAGGGAGAGAGAATGGGAGTATTACTTTCTTGCCCAGGCTATAATGCAATTTAGTAATGGGTATTGAAAACCTCTTGTGTATTGATAATTATACTTAATGATGTAGTCAGGAAGGAATAAGGGAAGAAGATAACAAACAAACAGCCAATCAATATTTCATTTAAACCTATGAAATGCTATGCGATTACTGAGGAGTGATTTACTTCCAATTATATAGTCACTTTTGGAATAGGTGTGAGGTGGTAATGTATGTTTTGTGTATTTGAAGTGGAGAGTTCTATAAATGTTTATTAAGTTTACTTGTTCCGGGTCTGAGTTCAAGTCCTGAATATCCTTGTTAATTTTCTATCTCGTTGATCTATAGAATCGTTAGCTATTCTTGTTACATTGATCCTTTTACCATTATGTAATATCCTTCTTTGCCTCTTTTGATCTTTGTTGCTTTAAAGTCTACTTTATCAGAGGCAAGAATTGCATCTCCTGCTTTTTGTTTATTTGTTTATTTTTACTCTCTGGTTGGTAAATCTTCCTCCTTCTCTTTGAGTCTTTGTGTATTGTTGCATGTAAGATGGGTCTGGATGCAGCATACCGATGGGTTTTGGCTTTTTATCCAATTAAAATATATATAAGTTTAATACTGGCGTTTGATGCTAGCTGGCTGTTTTGCCCATTAGTTGATGTAAATTTTTCATTGTATTAATGATCTTTGCTTTTTGATATATTTGTGGAAAGGCTGATATTGGTTGTTCCTTTATATGTATAGTGCTTCTTTCAGAAGCTCTTGTAAAGCAGGCCTGGTGGTGGTGAACTCTCTAAGTACTTGTTTGTTCGCAAAAGATTTAATTTTTCCTTCGCTCATAAAGCTTAGTTTGGCTGGATATGAAATTCTGGGTTGAAAGTTCTTTTCTTTAAGGATGTTAAATATTGGTCCCCACTCTTTTCTGGCTTGTAGGGTTTCTGCTGAGAGATCTGCTGTGAGTCTGATAGATTTCCCTTTGTGGGTAACCTGACCTTTCTCTCTGGCTGCCCTTAGTATTTTCTCCTTCATTTCAACCCTAATAAATCTGGCGATTATGTGCCTTGGGGTTGGTCTTCTTGAAGAATATCTTTGTGGTGTTCTCTGTATTACCTGGAGTTGAATATTACCTTGCCTTGCCAGGTTGGGAAAGTTTTCCTGAATGATATCCTGAAGAGTATTTTCCAACTTGGATTCATTCTCTTCATCACATTCAGGTGGAGATTTTCAACAGAGATCAAAGCTTTCAATCTCCAAGGATTTTTTTCTATTGAGAAATTGGAACATTCTGTAGCAAATGAACCCCAGAAAGTGGAAAGATGGGTGGATAGATGTTTTCCATAAAATATTTTAGGGAAACACATTTCATCAGACACTTAATTCATTAAATCTTAACATGGCAGGAATGTTGTGTGGCCTTTCTCCTGCTGCCCTAATAAATAACCACAGATGCAGTGTCTTCACACAATATTTGGTTTTCTCTCACAGTTTCTGTTAAGCAGAAGACATCTGGGTACAGTGTAGCTCAGTTCGGTCCTCTGCCTGGGGTCTCCCAAGGTTAAAATCAAAGTGTTGGGAGGGCTCTGTTTCTCTTTGAGGTTCTGGGGAAGATTCCACTTACAAGCTCATTGAGGTTGTTGGCCAAATTCAGCTCTAAGAACTACAGGGTGTGTTTGGCTGCTGGCCCCTTAGGGCCTCCTGCATTCTCCATCAGAGCGCCCACTCCATTTTCAAACCAGCAGCAGGAGCCACATCCTTCTGGTCCTTCTCAGCATTAGGTATCTCTTCCATACCTCTTCTGCTTCCCTTGTGTCTCATTTGCCTTTTGCCTTCTGGGCAAGTTCTCTGTTCTGACAGGTTCATGTAATTAGACTAGGCCCACCCAAATAATCCAAGATAATGCCTCTACTGTAAAATCTGAAAAGATATTTTTCCATGCAATGTAACATATTCACAGGTTCTGGACATTAAGTGGACACATTAAGTGGACATCTTTAGGAGGCTATTCTGCCTACTATAAAGATAGTCATCAGAGCAAGTTGTTAAGTAATTTCTTTAAAACATAAAAACTTAGGTATAAAAATATTTTCAAAATGCAATATTTTTCAGATATATATTCTTAAGTATTCTGAGTCATGACAAAAAAATCCCCAAGTAAAGCTGATAATCTTACTTTTTGAACAAGTTTTTACTCACTAAACTCAAAAATTACTCATACACTGCTTTATATCAGTTATTTCAGTCTAGTGAAATGTGTAGACTATATCATTAGCCTTGTTTTTGAAGCAGACAGTGGTCGAGTAACTCATCAGCTATCATTTATCAGTGGCATCCATGTTTTGGCTGTGTGATTAACGGGAAAGTGGGCTTATGTTATTTTTCTTGGTAATCCAGGATAGAAAATGTTCAATGTGGGTAAAATCAATTCCATTAATTAAAGGTTATCCACAGGAAAACAGTAGATGGTGGCGATATTGTGAATAGGCTTCAGTCTACAGGGTTAGCGTTCATAAAGAGGAGAGAAAGAAAATTCGCTGTCCTGATATTTGTTTCCCTACCTCCAGCTTTAGCATGTGATGATATCATGGAGGCTCTATTTCTGGACCTTTGAAACTCCAGGAACAATATAATCAAATGATATGTGGCGATGTATTAGCACACTGTTAGCAAGAGTGGCATTGGCAATAAACTACTAGAACCCCATGAGTCACAAATATGTGTGTTTGTGGGTGTTGCCTGAGGCCGTAAACATAGGCTTAAACATATTTGCATATTGTCAAGAAATTCATTAACCTTTTCTGTTTTCAAATAGAACTGCATGAGGTATTCCTACATATTAGAAACCATGGGAACAAATATAAATTGGATCACTTGGATATTTGGGTTTCTAGTTTCCTGTCATATTGAAAAATAAGAAGCACCACAGGATTTCCAATATCCACCTCTCTCCCCTCGATGCAGAAGGCATTTTGATCCATAATTAAATCTGTGCTCTTTCTTGCTAAGAGAATTGAAATATCCTACAGTGTTTTCTAAGAAGGTTTGACATTATCTTTCTAGTTAGAGCCATGTTATGACAGCTCACAATTTTCTTTCTAAAAGGGCATTAAAAACACATCACACACTAATAGAGGCCATGCATAATCAGGCAAAAATCAGATACTCTTGACCAGACTATGGTGCGGTAACTCTAGATGCATATGTGAACTAAGTCAAATTACTTCCAAAATAATACAGGTAAGTCAGTATATTTTGTTCTACTATATATATTTCTCATTATGAAAGTCACTTCTTCCTTGCTTTCCTCTCTTCCTTCTTCTTTATAAACAAAATAGTCTCATCTCAGATCAATGAGATCTGATGGATTTCTAATTATATGTATTGACATATCTTAAAAAAAATAATGTTTCAAAGAGGAATTAAATGCCCACTAAGTTTCACTAGCTTAACATGGCAGGAATATTGTCCAGAATATATGAAACTCAGAGTCAAAGCACTCCTGCTACAGAGATGAGGCAGAAATTTATAGTTTAGGTCATTGAAATTCTTCTGGTTCCATTGATAAAATTATTCTTGACTACTGTTATGAATTAATTAATTCAAATCATTTTGTTCGTTTCATTCTTTTAACCTTTCAACAATCACTTTACAAGAAGCTATGACATGCAAGCATTGTGGTTAGTGACTGGGGATAAAATAGGAGCAAACTATATTCTGTCCTCACCGTTGTGAAGTGTAGAGTTTATTAGGGAGGAAAAACAGTCATCAAATCATCACACTGTAAGGTCATTGCAAATTAGTATACGTGTTATAAGCAAAAGAGCATACAATGGGGTTCAGGGTGACTGTTCTAAGATGAGACCTTTTAGATCCCGAGACTGAAGAATGAGGAGGAGTTAAGTAGGCAATAGAGACTGGAGGCAAGCCAGAGAGCACTCTAGGTCGACAGTGAGGCAGGAAGGACACATGTGTGTGAGAGGGGGAAGAGAGAAAATGATATTATAATACTTGAGAAAGAGCAAACCACTGAATTTTTATCAGTTTCAGGAATGGTTCATCAGAAATGGGTCTCAGAATAGGAGGGAATTTTTCCTGTGGTTTTGAAGCCTTTGGCTGAGCAATTTAGGTTTATCAACATGGGTGGACACTAAGTTCATGTGAGGACTGCCAAGAAAAGAGAGAAGGGATGATCATAGGGCTAAGGTCACACCAGGGTCAAAGCAGAAAATGTTCCGGTATTCAAGGTATTTACTCACAGTCTCACTTCTTGGCCCACAGAGACTCTGAGTCTCATCAGTTGACCATATCTTGCTGTTGTTGCTGTCTTCAGAACTCCTGATCTACACCACTCCAAGAGCAGCCTCAGTCTGGCTATTGATGACTGCCATCAAAGTGTCTTGTGATAATTTTCTTTATAGCTAGTTATACGATCATTTGCTGAGTGAGTGGCTGCATAGAAGCAACTGAACCCCTGGAGAAAACAGAGCAAATGACTAGTTAAGACAAGTATAAACATGAGAATAACCAGTAATGCCTGTTAACCAAGACCCAGACTGACCTGGGATCTACAGAACAGATCCCCTCCCCACTCAGCCAAGTCTCTAGAAAGGGAGGTTTGATATTAATAGGTTTGTGTAATACTGATTTACCCAAAATGGCATTATTAAAGGAAAAACCTTAAAGAATCTCATTTTTACAATCAAAATTCCTAAACCAACCCAGAGAGAAAACTATAGTCATGAAAAGAAAAATGAAAGCAATAAAGACAGAGCTGGCAGTTAATTGTTTCTGGTATTCATAGGCTTTGATCTGAAGTTCTTGAGAAAGAGATCTTCTTTATGATGGCATCAGCTTCTGGAGAATCCTGAGATTCCCAGTGCTAGATTTTACATGGGCATGAATATCTGGGAGATGAGTATATGCTGTCTTCTTAACTAAGAGACACGAATCCAAGAGGTAGTTCCCAAGAGTTTCATTGCACAATTTGTGGTTCCAAATCCCATCTAATAAAGTTCAAGAACAGTCTTACGTTGGTCTCATTTTCTGTACAGTAAGTCTTCAGGCTGAAAGTCATACAGGGCTTTCTGTGACTTATCTTTGGGAAAAGGCACAAAGTCTCAATGAAAATGAGTTGGCCTTAAAGTTCTACAACATTTGGCTATATAGTCCTGTGAATGAGCCAAGTCAAAAATTGAGGGTGATTTCCCCATATGGATGAGCATCCAGCGACCAGCTCATTTGGGGATTATCTGTGAGTTCCTGTTACAAGGGGCCTAACAACAAAAGAGCTGAGAGTAAACATCTGGCTGCAGCATCTGAAGTTGCTCAGAGAGTTTGCAAGTTTCTGTTTTAAAGGGTCTCAATTTCTCTGAGGACTGGGGGTGATTGGAACAGTGAGGCTTTTGTTGACAGGCAAAGCTTCATAGCTCATAGAGTGCTTTAATTAATGGTCTTGTGATGTGGGTACTCCAAAATAAAATAAATGGATGGATACTACTCAAGTGGGAAACACAGAGTCTGAAAGTTGCTTTGCTACTGTCAGAAGAGTTACTTTACGGAAAGGAAACAACCCCAGCCAACCAGAAAACACACACTATTCTGTGATTAAGAACATATTCGTAACCACACAATGGAACAACGGAATGAAATCTATTTGCAGATATACTCAATAGTCTAAAAGTTTGCACAGGATTTGGGGGTTTGAGAGCTGAAAGACACACCAAAGACGCTCTTCAATCTTGTTGAGGTTTCCCCATCGATACTTAAGGATATATTTTAAATTATCCTTTCCATGTACGGGTGCAGCTAGTTTTTTTGAGAGACTCTATTTCAGCATCTAATGAAGACCAAATAGCTGTCTTGGTACCATGAGATGCCCTCTGGGTGAAGCAAACAATCTGATTTTTCCAGTGTGTTATTTCAGAATCAGGTGTTTGATTCTGAAATTGACTCAAGGCCTAATGCCAATAGTCAGGAATTCATTTTGCTTTGAATTTTGGACTTGCTTGGCAGCTTGGATGTGTTAACACAGATTGTTTAGTATATTAATCTGCTACAACATGAACCTTTGCTTCCTAAATTGCTTTTATGTTTTTGCCTTGTTTAATTGGAATATACCAGCTGTAATTAAGAAGCGACGTTTCTTGTAAAGCATACCAAAATCTTGCACCACTTCTAAAGTGTTTCTACATAGGCATTTCTCTCTTATCTCTAGCTAACTGGCAGGACTTCGTAAGGGTTCTAACTTTCACAACTTGTGCAGATTTAGTATCTTGAAGAGAGTTGAATTTGAACAAATGTTAGTGTATTCTGATTGCACACCGAACTTGATAGTGTCCTTGCTCAGTTCTCAAACAGGTTTTATCCATAATACTTCACAATTTAGGTAGTCTAAAGGGGTTTCAAAGTGACCAGATGATAGCAGGGAAAACTCCCAAATAAGTGCATAATGGTCATGAGTTTTTCTTTCCTGTGGGAGAGGAAAAGGAATAGCAGGTTTTAGGATTTTGTAACAATGGGTAGAAATGTCTATAGGTAAAGGGATTTTTTTACAGCTTTGTTGAAATATAGTTGATATACAAAAAAACCCCTGCTCATTTAGTGTACACAATTTGATGAGCTCTGACATATGTACACTCTGTGATATCACCACTACAATCAAAGCAATAAACATATCCACCAAGAATAAAGGATTTCAAAGGAAGCCAGACTAGTAGCAGAATAAGTGAAGGAGTTTGCAGTCCAAAGGAAGGTCTCAATGATATGAGGAACCATGGGGTTAAGCAAAAATCTTAAGACTAAATCATCAAGCACCTCAGTTGACCTTGCACCGCTACCATTGTGTGCAAACAAGGAGGGCAGGCTTTTTGTCATGAAATCAATGTCCAGATATAATAAGCAGTGAGTCTCTGATGCCCATTTTCTTGTTAAGTTAGAACCCTGCAAACTTGCCTCAATATACTAATAGAAAGAAAGATGTATAATCATTGGAGAGTTCTTTAAGCAGTAAAAGACATTCTCTAGTGAGTCTATAATGCAGGATTGTCAGTTTTCATTGGCTTACAGGAGGGGCAGCTAGTCCAGAAAAACTAGGAATCCATGTTTATAATATCCTATGGGAATAAGAAATCTTCTAAGATGTCTTTTGGTAATCGGCCACGGAAGTCAGGAATAACCTGCAGTCTTTGAGGGAAAAGACCTAATTTTTGTTTGATGTCATGGCCAGGAAAATACACATGAGGCTGACAAAATTGGAGTTTATCCCTAGAGACTTTGTGTGCCTGCACACTAACACTGTCAGCAAGTGGAAGAAATCAGTTCTGCAGGACTCTCAATCTAGAGAACAAACAAGATCATCCACATATTGTGTAAGAGAGGAGTCCTCAGGAAATGCAATGTCTCCAATGACTCAGGTATCATTCAGTATTTCCAAGATGTAAGAGGATGTTTCTGTAAATCCTTGGTCATAATTGTTCACAGATATTGTTTCCAAGTGAGTGTAAATAGATACAGTGAGTCTGGAAGAAAAGAATTACTAAAGAATGCTAAGCATGGATCTGCCACTGTAAAGTAAGCAGCAGTTGTAGAGACTGAAGATAGCACAGTATTTGAGTTGGAGACAATAGAAGAGCAGGAAAGTAAAATTGTGTTCATGGCCCTTAAATCTTCTACAAAGTGGCAGTCATACCAATCTGTCTTTGTGACAGACAGAACAGAAGGATCACAAGGGCCAGTACAGGGATAATAACTCTTTTCTGGAGGTATGTGGAGATAACGGACCATAGTCTTTCGATGGACTCCATTTTTCAGTGGGGACTGGGCAGTTTCAGGAAGAACATAGCTAGATTTACTCAAACATTTAAGGGTTTGGCCTCTTGTATATGCCCCACATTTGAACCATCTTTGGTCAAGAGGCTATCATGGACACATTCAAAGGCTGGGATGTCCATAAAGAAGGCATCAGGGAGTTATAATCAAGCTGTGGCATTATTAGGTTGTAAGCCAAACATACTTCTTTTCTGAGAATTTCAGCAATACTCCATCTGGACCACATTTAATAATAGCACCCCATTTACCATGTAAGGCTCATCACAACAAATTTCCCATCTGGTTTCTATAACTCCAGTGCCCCATTGCTCCCCACAGAAGATACTGACCCATCTCTATTTCCATCACTGCTGCCAGCCTTGGCCTGCAGAGGAGACCCACCACTGAACTTCTTAGCGATGTTGGTGACTATATTGCCACCAAATCGTTAATGCCTTTGATAATGCTGCATCCTCTAGGCTCTCTTGTGGTTTTCTGTTCTTACCTGATACAGAAACTAGAAGCATGGTTAGTACAAGTACCCATGAGAGGAGGTAGGGGCATTGCCTGAGGTAGTTGGCTGTTGCTTTGCAAGGGAGAGGCCTCTCCAGCATTTTCTAATAGGTGTTAACAGAGAAGGATGGGCCGCTCTGCAAGCTCTGAAGTTATGGTGTCTACGATGCTAAAATCTTCAGAGGCATGCATCCAGACATCCTCACTCCCTATTTCAGGGTCTCACATTATCCCAACCATGGTCCTGACCTAGACATTGCAGGCCTAGCTTGGCTGAGGTTTCAAATGTCTGAAGCTCTGTGAATTTAACTATAAAAACTTTAGTCTGTTATTCAACTGAGTCTGTCCTTCCATTGTAGGAGAAATGGCTTCTTTGTAAGGTGCCACACAGGATCGTCAGCCATAACATTTAGCCTTGACTTGCTTGTTTATAGCCACAATCTTCATTATCCTTCTGCAGGGCATATCAATACAAATTACCCTGAATGAGCTGTCTCTGCTGTCCTTGTAAGCATTGCCATCCTCCCCACCCATGTCTTTTAACTGCCAGAGTCATTGCACCTGCAAGACACCACTGCAATTGGACTGCCATCAAGTGTCAGGTATTACCCAGGCCCCATCTGTCACTAATGATATTGTATCCTTCTTCTGCTCAGGGGTGATTGAATGTGCCCCAAATCTTCAAGTTTTTGCCAGGTTTCTGGATAAGTCTTGGTACCATTTGCATCAACTAAATCCTGACTCCAGAAAGCAGACACCAAGATGGTTTAAGACAGGCAAAAGTTTTTTCGACAAAAGGAAGAAGAGAAGGCAACAAGAGCCTTCGGACTTCAGTTGAAATCTGATACCCGTAGAAGGAAAGAGGAAAGAAAGGGACATCGAGTAGTAGAAGGGTTGGACTGCAGAGCAATTCGGGAGTTAATCCAGATCAACAGAGAGTCCCCATACCATAGTCACTCTTACGATGAGTCCTGTGTCTTTCCAAAATGAGTCTGTCACTCTAAGTTAATTATGCCCCCGCCACAGAAAATCAAGGTCGTGCGTTTTCATGGCCACCACAAGTGCCTACTCTTGAGAAGAGATCTGTTCTTAAGTGAGTCATCAAATACACTCTAACAAATGCAGAAATATAAAATTTAATTTAATTAGCCTATCCAAATTCAAATTAACCTGTACAAAACAGGAATGTAAAGTGATCTTTGAATATATTATGTGATGGTACATTTATATTTCATCATATTTATTATTATTCTTTTAAAAATCATCTTCCAGGACTACTATCACATTTGCATGCATGAATAGTTGAATAGGTGGGATGTCAGAGGAGGCCTCTGCAGACTTTGCTCTGTGCTTCCTCTCTACAGATTTTAGTACCTCAGAAACCCAGTCATTCCAAAGCCTGCACTCAGAAATCGTAAGCATTTTACAAATCCCATGAGATACAATAGCATGAAGTTTCATTCATTCATTTATTCATTCTTCCAGATTCTCATTTATTCAATGCTATTAACCATCTTCTGTGTACTAGACACTGTTAAGCCCTGCGATCCCATAAAGCTGACAGTATGTAATTATTGAAAACACAGAATGAACAAAAACAAAACATCTTACATCTCAGAGTCCTTGCCCCATCCACAGTTTACCAAAGGTAGGACTAAGTTCTTTCTAAATTATGTAAGCCATCCCATACCACGAAGCACATCAGACACCAGCAGAAGGAAACAATTTTCAACTGCTTTTCTCAAAAAGAATGTACATGCATATTAAGCCATCAAGCTCCTAACTATGTAAATAAAACCTCTGTTTTCTTCAAGAAAGATTTTCTAAATGACTTCCTGAGTCAACCTTGGAGGCAGCTGCAGCATATTACAAACCAAGAAGAGAAAGTTTCATATCAGAATAACCTCAGGGCAAGTAAAAAGGTAAAAAATATTCCTGAAGTTATTCTACTGATATTCAAAGAAACTGACAATTAAACCTACCTCCACTAGGGCCAAACTGAAAACCACAGAATACAGATAGCACGTTAGTGTAACAGACCTGCAAGCTAGCTGATGTTTTGACATTAATTGAAAAGAACATTGTATTTGGTAAGGTTCAAATTTTGGAGACTATCAATGCACTAACTGAAAATTCATTTGAGAATTCCCTTCAGATGTCTGTTTAACCTGGGTTTCAAACCCCCAGGAAAACCACAGTCTCTTTATCTATAGCTTATGCAGCAGGAGGCAAGACATTTAATAAACTGAACAAGACTTTAGAAAGGTAGAAGTCTTAAATTTGAATTTAACCCATGGCTTACTTGCTACAGACTTTTTCCTGGGGAAACCTCAGGCTGCTACAAATGAGAAGCAAAGGTGGTAGCCTACCCTATCACATACACTGTTTCCTATCTGTTCTGAAGCTGCAACTGACTGATTTGTTTCTCCTAAGGCTGATCATGAGCAGAATCTCTCCATAAAAGCAGTGGATTGAAGGTGGTGACAGGTCAGAATGATGACAGCAATCACAGAGTACAGAGAAATCCCAATTAGCAGAAGAACTAATTAATTTAAAGTGAATTAGTAATTTCAAATATTTTTAACTTTGCAGCAATTAGCTAAAATTTTTCAAGAGAGGGATTTTTAAATTTGTGGGTTGCTAAACAAATAAACAAGGTTTTCTCTAAGTCATAATCACTCTTACAATCCCTCAAACTTGTTTATACAAATGAGTTGATTCAGATATTCATTCATTCATTCATACATACATTGTATTCCTTGGTTGAAGAACATTAGGAATACTCATGAAAGATGTTATTCTTGAATGATCACCACTTCTAATGCTGAAAAGGCAATGGATTTTGTAGCTCTCCTTCTGATAAGAGGATATAGGCAGATGTTGAAATAAGTCTTTGAAACAATGAGACCAAAACCAGCCTATTTTGCTTCCTACATCTCCACTGACAAAATAAATCTATGCTATGATCTCAGGTCAGACATTCTGCCTTTATGGAATAACAAAAGATTTGAAATGCCTATCAAGATTTTATTGCGCCAATGGTCTGAAAATTACCCATACAATTTGGTATCTATAAACACTATATGAACATCAACATTTAATGCCCCAACTCTGCTATATGATGACTGTAAACTATACTTCATTCTATACAGTCAAGGTCAAAAGAATAAATCAAATTCGAATAAAATTTTTTTCTGAAATCCATATGCACCGAGAAACTCTAAAAATCCCTGGGGTAAAAAAGAACTCTTTCTAGCTTGGCTTTGTATTTCCTCTCTGTTCCTAACTGTTCAGAAACATACCCAAACGATTCAATATCATCACAGGCTACTCACCTCCACATTTCTACCTTTCAAATAGTTTATACCATGAAATCACAAAGGCACTGATTGTCATTCTCAAAAGACAGAATCACTTTACTATCACATCAAAAGCATTTGAATAGTTCCTCTAGTTGTGAAGAAGGTTAAAGCTAAAATGTTGAAACTGTTGCATTATTATTCTGAAATGAAATAGCAATCACATCAGACAGTTCAATTGGCACAGAATTGTGCATGCCCAGAAAACTAAAGACTGATGCTTAGACTGTACTCCATATCTCGGATACGTGATTTATGTTTATTTTCCATGGGCAGATCTCCACATGTCCTAGCTTTCCATTAAAAAACAATAGGAAGGTCCTTCTGAAGCTAATTTAACACCTGTGAATTCCCATAGGCTATAAGCAGAGAGAGTAATCTGTTTGATTAAGTGAATGCCTTAAATGTCAAAGGTACTAAGTTCAACTTCTGTACTGGGGCTCTATTTTCATATGTTCATTTTTCATTTCAATGATTATATGCAATGGGACAGCATTGCTGTGGCTAACAGATGTATGTTTTAAATTTCCTCTAATGGAAGTATCAGTAGTTCCACAACTTTGACATCAATGTGACTTTTTGAATTGCATACATTATTACTACATGTGTAGAATAACGAGCAACACTTGGGTTAAAGAACAAAAGATTTTGGGGCACATGCCTGTAGTCTCAGGTACTTGGGAGGCTGAGGTAGGAGGATTGCTTGAGTCCAGGGGTCCAAGGCTGCAGTGAGCTATGCTCATGCCTGTGAACAGTCACTGCACTCCAGCCTGGATGACATAAGGAGACCCTGTCTCTTTAAAAAAAAAAAAAAAAAAAAAGTTAATTAATTTTAAAAACTGGGTGAAAAAAACTCTTAGAAAAGATTTTGCATCATGAGACTTACACGCATGGGTCTTGGTGCCTGGGTCATTTTAAACATATGGATTCTATATAAAATACAGCATTTTCCTTGTTTTGGATTCACCTGCTCGCTAAGTAAGAGTCACACTCTTTTCCCTAAGCTTTTAATTAATTCCAACAACAGGCTTCTACAGTAAACTCTGAAGTAAGCCAGGCCATGGTGAGTCTCTTTTTCTGGATGTATGAATTACCTTATGGCTACCATGAAAATATGTCGATTTTTCTCTAAGTCCTATAGCACTGATCCAGGCTATAGTGGCTACTACAGAGGAACTTTCTCTTAAAGAATTTATACAATTGCAATCAAATACTAATGTTTCCAAGAGCACAGTGTTTTCCAAGGGGCTGATCGTTAGTTTAGGGTTTTCTTATAAACCAAAACTAAAAGCATAAATTTCTGTCTGTCTGTAAAGAGGCTACAGTAATGTTTCTCGGCCTTTTAAACTCACTCCCTCTTCTGCAAACAATCCACGTCAGTATTTTTGTAATTAATTCCGATTTGGGAATAAACTAAAAGCTTTGTAATGTGAGAATGTGAATTTTTACCTTCCACACATCCCCTACCATGCAGGCCACTTTTCCCCGTCTTTCTTTGCGAGCCATTCTCCCAGAAAATGAAATCACAGATGTTATAACAGGAGCGAATATGTCCTATTGTCAAAACTGGAGAGAAATCTGCAAGGTGCAATCAACTAAGGAATGTATTGTCCACAGAATGTAAGCTAACAATATAGGTCCCCAATATGATGAATATAATCACAAAATATTGACCCACGAGAATGTACTAAATGACACTAGTGATAGGGTACAGGCATGATATTTTAGAGTGAAGCACATTAAAGGGTAATCTTCTAAGAAGATTCATTCTCTGTATCTTAACAAGCCTTATTTCTTCCCTTCACCCAGTTCCTTATTTAAATGTCACATTGTCAGCGTGCTTGACACGAATATAGTATTAAACGTAGCACCTCTCCCCTGGCAACGTCATCCACTATGCCCGTTTTTCTTCCTAGCATGGATTATTACCCAACTTTATATTATGTATTTATTTGTTTTCTGATTATTTCTCCTACTAGAAAGTGAGCTCCCTGAGGGCCTGCTCTGTTAAACTCATCTCTGTTTCCAAGTATCTGGAAAGTGGCATTCAATACGAGTGTGAAAAATAAATAAATAAATGAACCATGAATTCCAACTGAACCAACACCCACATGTGATTAGCACAATCACCAAATCGGGGGGAAATGGACCAGGATAAAAAGTCTTAACCCAATACTTCTTCTCAAACCAAACAACAACGAAAAAACAGATTATTATCATAAGGATTATCCCAAAACTTAGAACTGCAAATAAAACTAAACTTTGAAACTTCTAAGACATATACAAATATGCTAATTTATGTCTTTCTACAAGCATAGAAATCCATTGTTTCAAACCCACTAACATCATTTTACATAATTTTCTCAGAAACTATGCTTACGACATCTGAATAAACTAATTCCAACATTAGATTCTCTAGCTCAACATGTGCGCCTGAGATGGTTCTGTCACATTGATTACTACAGTGATTTTAGGCCTCCAGGAAGGAAAGCTGGGAATGAGATCTGCTTTGGTCAGGGAACAAGTTGTAAGATTCCTAGATGTTTATCCTCTGAGAGTAAAGGCACCTGAGTCATTCTCTACAGCAAACTTTCTAAAGCTTTCTGGCTTAGAATTAGGAGGTCTGGTGATTTTTGCCCTTGGCTAATCAAAACTTCACCACCAGCAGTTATGTCCTCTGAATGTCCAGATTTCTCCTGAACCAGGGACAGAAGAGCAGCTCTTACATGAATCTCTGGTGACCATACCATCATCCCCTGCTATTTCATGGGCCTGTTCTTATGTGAACATTTCCAGCCATTATTATTGGGTGGGAACACAACTGGAACAAATAATGAAGAGAAGCTTTTGCCGCTTTTATTTACTACCTTTCGTGAAAAGGTAGAATGCCCCAAACTTTATATTTTTCTTTTACTCTTCAATGTTAAATAAAATTTCAGTAGCATTGAGTAAATAAAGTTACTAGCAACAGTTATTAAGTTATTTTGTAGTTTCTGATTTGATACATCCCAAAATAGCTATCTTTTCATGGTGTTATTAAAATATTCCAAAGGTTGCCTCCTAGGCAGCCCTTATAAAGGACTTTCTTTCTTCCCAATTTATGTCTTCACCCAAACACTCGATTTAAGTATCATAGTGTCCTTGCACTACCTTGTGGCTATTCTCATTCTAATTTTTCTTCGTCAGTCAGTTAGGTTAACCTTTATTAAAAGTCTTATCTCATCTGGATTCCTCTTCCATCACTTGGGGAAGTGCTGTCTTCTTTAATATTTTCACTTTTGTCACTTAATTTTATTACATGGTGTTAAACATAAACCCACATGCCAATACCTGATAAGTTTTCGCTTTGATGATTGTCTCTCTCACCACACCTCAAAGCAAAGTGGTCTTAGCCACCCACTTCAAATGGTCTCATGCCTCATTTATGGGCCTGACATAGCACATGTAAATTCATGAAGAGCCCACATTTTCCCTCAGGTCCTAGATGTGGGCATTAATAGAATGTGCACTGGAACCCTTAACTGCTAAAACTTCAGTAAGAGTGATCCCCAAATTCCCAGAGCAAATTCTTGAGGAAATTAGTTACTGACTAATTTTTTATGAAGGAGAAGAGGGTAATGAGAAGCAAGTAATGTAAATAATGAAATTGGAGGCAGTTTCACCTTGGGATAACCTGTTTCATTGTTTAATTAAAAATATACATTTTACAGAGCTGGCTTCATTGGCACAATAGAATCTTTCACAAAACTTCTCTAATTATACTGTGAAATTACCTGGGATTCCTACAGTCGAAATGAATTAATTCCAATCTGTTCAATATCATATAGGCAAAGATGGCTTCTTGCTTTAAAATATCCCTCCAAGTTCTTTGTTATCTTGGCAGTGAAAGCCAGATGTGTCTGCTGTATAAACAAATATCCTTGTTTTCAGTGTCTTGTCTTATAGTACAGAAGAACATTGTTCATGAAATGAAATATAACTCCCATTCACACAGCAAAGGAAAAGAAACAACAAGCATGTAGCCAATGATTCCTGACAAACAGACAAATAATTAACGGCCGACTGCCAACAAGGTATGATGATCTGGAGCAGTGTAATAATTATAAGTCGTTCTGGTGAGAGGGCTGTTTTTATTTTTATTTTTTCTTTTTGGACCCCCGAGCAAGTACACAAAGGCATACGAGAAAAAAAAGCATATTTAACACGATTCTCCCCCACCTGCCCATCACTGCACTTCCCGTTGTCACACCTTGCCAGTACTCAGAGTGGCTTCGTGGCAGCAATGAGAGGTTTCTAAATAATACATCAAAACAGAGCTCATCACTTTCCTTCATCGTTATTTTTCTATGTCACCAAGTTGGAATTCTATTCTCATGTTCATTTCTAATTTCCATCATCATCCTGGGCTGCCAAGTTGGGTGGGGGTAGGAGGGCAAAATAAAGAGCCCTATAAAAGAGAGATAATGTCCTGGAAACAATTGTTTGGGATCAACAGGCAAAGAAAAAACAACAGTGCAGACTGCAGGTGGACAGAAAGATGCTTATTACCCCCTGACACAAAAATGTATGTCTTTCCTGTCTGTGCACGGCTGTGGTCCATGGGGACATTAAGATCATCAGTTGAGTTTTACATTGTGTTCTGTCATAGCTGCGGAGAAACGACTGTAATATGGAAACTATATAGGGAATAGCACCTGATAGAAATAAAAAATCCTATGAAATAACTCTTGTAAAACCAAGCCCCATCGATTCTGGCTTTGAGTGTAATTTGCATTTCAAACCCTATATTAGAATTTTCCAAAAGTTATTTATTATGATGATTTTTTTATTGTACTTTAGGTTCTGGGGTACATGTGCAGATCATGCAGGATTGTTGCATAGGTACACACATGGCAATGTGGTTTGCTGGTCCATCCCCCCGTCACCTACATCTGGCATTTCTCCCCATGTTATCCCTTCCCCACCTCCCCACTCCTCCGCTGTCCCTCCCTTGGACCCCCCAACAGACCCTAGTGTGTGATGCTCCCCTCCTGTGTCCATGTGTTCTCATTGTTCAACACCCACCTATGAGTGAGAACATGTGGTGTTTGATTTTCTGTTCTTGTGTCAGTTTGCTGAGAATGATGGTTTCCAGATTCATCCATGTCCCTACAAAGGACACGAACTCATCATTTTTTATGGCTGCATAGTATTCCATGGTGTATATGTGCCACATTTTCCTTGTCCAGTCTATCGTCGATGGGCATTTGGGTTGGTTCCAGGTCTTTGCCATTGTAAACAGTGCCACTATGAACATACATGTGCGTGTCTTTATAATATAATGATTTATAATCCTTTGGGTATATATACAGTAATGGGATTGCTGGGTCAAATGGAATTTCTGTTTCTAGGTCCTTGAGGAATTGCCACACTGTCTTACACAATGGTTGAGCTAGTTTACACTCCCATCAACATTTTTAACTATGTCATAAAGTATTTACTTGACCAAAAAAATCATTTGACAATTTCCAAACAAAAGTCTTGATAAATCTTTGAAATCATGCTGATCTTTTCATGTATGGTATTCTCTCAAGAACAGTGACACAATCAGGAAATTGAAAGTCTAATGAAATGCTCTCAATAATAATTTGTATTCCTTTTACTATATGAAATATTTTCAAGTGATTGTGTTCCTATCAGGAAATCTGGAGTATAATCAAAATAATGATTTATTTTCTAAAACGTTTTTACCTTAACATGATTTAATGCCAAACCTGCTTTCCGATAAGATTAAAAATATATTTATCAATATGAATTCTCACAAGAACATAGGAAAGAGAAAATAAGGGGGGGAAAAAGCTTCTACTAGATGATAAGCCCAGGATTTTGTCATATCTAAATCAGAAGCACTGTCCAAGAAAATTCTTAGAGAAAAGTACAAGACTTTTTCCAGCTTAAGTAGAAATGCATTTTGGTGCTTCTCCCTTTGGTAGCCCCTCAAGTGCTTAGTTTCCCTTATCACGAGTGCCCCTAGAGTATAAACACACTGGTCCTGTGTGAACAAAACCTTCACTTCTGTTCTCCCACAGCCATACAAAGATCTTTTATGTCTCTGCTTTTCATGACTAAGAATCCAAGCAGGCAATCCAAATGTAAGTAACAGACTAGTCTATGTGAATTTACAATTTCAAGTTAAAATGATATTGATAGATAATTACTATAATTATAAGATATTTTAATATTATTAGTATTGGACTATAAGTCACATAGAGGAGACTGGTCCTTGCACAACTTATAAAGGAAATGTGTGTATTATTTCAATAATTTAATAAAATATCATATTACATTATACATGGCAGATTCTCAAGTCTTTAAGAACCTTAAGGTTCAATACATATATTAAAGTCTCTGAGGGCATAACGGAAGTTTCTAGAACACAGAGGAAAATGTCATCAGTGTTTGCTGAATTGATATATGTTTGACGCTTAGTCATCATGTGGGTTAAAGCTGAGCTAGATAGCCTGGGTTCAAAATATGGTTCTGGCAAGGCAAGGTGGCTCATGCCTGTAATTTCAGAACTTTGGGAAGCAGAGACAGGAGGATCTCTTGAGACGAGGAGTTTGAGACCAGCCTGGGCAACACAGTAAGACTCCATCTCTATAAAAATTAAACATTAAACATTAGCTAGGTGTGGGGGCATGTGCTGTTATCCTAGATACTCAGGAAGCTTAGGTGGGAGTATCACTTGGGCCCAAGAGTTCGAGATTGCAGAGTTCACTCCAGCCTGGGCGACAGAGTGAGACTCTGTTACTCAAAAAACAAACAAACAAAAAAGGCTCCATCACCTACTCAGTGTGTGAGCTGCGAAAATTACCTATATTAGTCCATTTTCACACTGCTGATAAAGACATACCCGAGACTGGACAATTTACAAGAGAAAGAGATTTAATAGACTTACATTTCCACATAGCTAGGGAGGCCTCACAATCATGGCAGAAGGCAAGGAGGAGTAAGCCACGTCTTACACAGATGGCAGCAGGCAAAAAGAGAGCTTGTGCAGGGGAACTCCCATTTCTGAAACCATCAGAACCTGTGAGACCCACTCACTATCACAGTAACACCAAAGGAAAGACGTACCTCCATAATTCAATCATACCCTACTGGGTCCTTTCCATAACACATGGCAATTCAAGATGAGATTTTGGGTGGGGACACAGCCAAACCACATCACTACCTACTCCTTCCAGGCCTTAATTTTGACCACTATAAAATGTGTAACATACCAATTGCATTTGTTTAGCTGGGATGATAATCAAATGAGCTCATCTGTAAAATGTACAGAGAGTGATGCCCAGTACAGCGTAAGTGTTTGATATTTCCTCAATAATAGTGACACTATTTTTATTATTTTTATATTTGTACTGGCTTTTATTCTAAATAGGATCTAATTCTTTGGATTTTAATATATTGCATAAATTTCCTTCAAGGTAATCTTGCTGTGACATTTTTCTTTAAAATTAAGATTTCCTCTGCCTTATCTTATACAATAAAGATAAATACTAAACATCAGAAAGAAAATGTGACAGAAATTTTTAATAGGCTTCAAATTTCATAAATAATTACATAATATTTGAAGTAGTACTAGGTTAGCATAATTTTCCTCTATTGAGAACATACTAAGTTTCCTGTGAGACACTGCATCATATCCTAGAAAAATAATAAATATAGCAAACTTATCTTATGGTTTCAACATCTACTGAGTGGTTGAAAGCACAGACAATTTAGTATCTTGCCCAAGGCCAGTTAGTTAGATCTAAAGCCACTACTACAACCCAAATAACCTGACCCTAAACACTCACTGTTAGTCGTTATTCTTACTGGTTGAGTAGTATCTTGAGTACCACCATATTAAAACTGTGCTGTTGTAAACTAACTAGAAATACACCTACCTGTTGCAACTATCTGAAAAGGAAACTAGAGACCCTGCAGATATTTGATATGACGAAACATCATTTGCAGGAAAATAAATGCAACTTTTATTATAAGAATTGCATTAAAATTCCAAAAAGCTTTCAATTATCTAATCTCTTTAGAATACTTTTAACACAAAAATAAATTTGCACACATAATAACATAAACATATTGTTACAGCTTAAACTGCAGGAACAACCTTGAGAAAGAAAATAGTTGCTGATTTCAAAGAAGAAAACTAGCAAGCTCAAAAACTGCTACCATCATAAGGAATACCAATAGCTAGGTAATAAAATATTCCTATTCCAATTATTTAAAATAAAAAAATGGAAATGCCAGAGCTTATAACAGCTGAGGTTGGAGAAAACTCTTTTTAGTAGTAGTCAACATGTCAGTGGCTCCAATTGTAGAGAATTCTCACCCCCATATTGGTTCTTTGTTAATCCAAGGTAGATATATCGACTCATTTCATTACCATATTAATATCAAAATTTTAAACTCAGCCAGAGAAGATTAAAAATTGTAGGTCTCCTAGAAATAGTAATTTAAGTCCCTCCACAAACACATGGCATTTCAGGTGAGCACAGAAATCCAGTGGTGTTGGAATGACTCTTCATGTGATATAACAGTTATTATAAGGAGAGAATGGCAGAGAGTGGAAATTGGGGAGCCTCCAGGATCCTAGGTTTTGTTGTTTTTTCTTTTTCAATTGTCATTTTTACTTCAAAGTATACTCTGGTTTTCAATTCAGTACTATGAAATAAAAAGTAAAATAAAATACCAGAGTTTGATTTAATCCTTACTCTAGAAGACAGAACAGGCATACATTGTATAACATGCTCCTATAGATATTCAATTATCAACATCTGCATACATTAGAAAAATACCATGAAAAGATTAAGATTAGAATTGTTAATCTTAATTCTACAGTTGGTGTTTTAATAGATTTATTATTACTTTTGGTATGTTAAGGCCAACAAATCAGAAAACAACTGTCATTGAAAAGATCATTTATTCTACTTAGAGTTCCCAAAAGAGGGAGTAAATGTCATACCATCCATGTGTGGGGACACACAGAGAATCAGCAGGGTCTGTCACAAAACAGAGGGAGGGGAAGACAACCTTTACTGTGGTTTCTGTAGGAAGGAACAGGTGATACAGAGTAATCCAGCTTAGGATTGAATGGTTTGAATAATTTCAGGGGTCTCTAGGGCATAGAAGCTGTCCCTAGCTGTCTGGTACGGGGCCTGGCATGATTAGGGCAGGTAGATGGTGGCCCAGAGTATGACAGCCCAGTAACACAGGGGGTTAGGAAGAAGACTTAATCAGCTACGTAAGAAGAACAGATTGGTCTCTAGCCAGGGCCTCAAAACTGGGTCAAGAAAGCATTTTAAAAACTGTATCATACATGGTTTAATGAATTCAGAAACAGGCCTTCTAGTTCATCGTAGTCCGTGAGAACCCCAGAATTTTTTTTTAATGGAAGAAAAAAGAGATTTTTAGCAACAAGCCTATAGATTTCCTCTCTTAACTCACATCAAATGTAGCAAAGTAATCTCTCCCAAAAAGCATATATTCTAAGCTGTGCAAGTCATTGATTTCATTTTCACTTTTACTCAAGATTTAACTTGGCACATATGATAAGCATTTATATTTAATCAAAACTTGTGCAACGAATATTTTTATAAGAAAATTTAGTCACCCTTTAATAGAATGCAGCTATTAAAATAGTTACTACATATATTTCCTTCTGAGGTCAAATGCTGTGCTGAATGCCTTACATACATTGAATCTAACTTATTGTTATCTCCATTTTGCAGATGAGAAGACTAATAATGCTCAGAGATGTCAGATAACCACTCACCGTCCCTCAATCATCGTGATTCAGAAGGGTCTTCAAAACTGGGTATATCTGGCTCCAACAGGCATACTCTTCTAACTAGGCCAAATTGCCTCTCAGTTCCATGTAACTATCTCAGTATGCTTACTTGAATAAACAGCTACCTCAGTGTATCTATACTGAAAAGGATATTTTTTCTGCTCTCACAATTACAGCAATATTCTCCCTTGAAGATTTTTAAACAACTAGTATTATACAGATCACTTAATTTAATCCTAAAGCAATTATAGAGATACTGCTGTGTCTCTCCAGAATAATAACTCAGTTTAGTCCAAATTGTGTTTTCAAGTCTATATCTAGAATATCCATGTCAGAGGGCTCAAGACATGATCCAGTCCCACAAGGAGACTACCCTAATGCAGTGGACAGTTTACTAATAGACCACCTGATCTCCCTTGCTCCCTAGGAGGCTAAGACCTGGAAGTTGGACACCTGGCCCTTAGTGTCTGTGCAGATAACGGGGAGAAGGCCTTTCCTGGTGCAGATCCCTGTTCCTCCCACTAAGGTGTAATGCTTTCAGAAAAATGAAATTTTCCCCAATAGTAGCAGAGCCAAATTATTTCCAAATTTGAGTTTCAACTGAATAAAACTGTAGATTAAGAAATGTTTTTAGAGTTAGATCTCTTTCTGGCATCTGAGTATTCAAATAAGATGTCCTCCACCATTGAAAGGACCAAAAAAAAAAAAAGAAGCCTGCCCTACCCTATTCCTCCAAGTCATCCAAGGTCATGGCCAGACCACTTCCCAAATAACAGAGCTGTTCCATCATCACACATCAGCATGAAGGAGTATAGCCAATGGAACAGCTGCATTCCTAATAGCCCAACCCACCTTTTGCCTTGAAGGTACCAAGAAATCAGCCACAGCAAGTGTGAGCAGGATGAGGTAGTAGAGCAGACAATAAGGAGAAAGGAGGCAAAATGGAATCCTACATTATGTTTTACATAATTCTCAGAAGGGATGTGTAACATGAGACTGGTATTGCTATGGTTTAAATGTGCCCCTGCCACAAAACACATGTTTGAAAAACATAACCCCCAATGCAACAGTGTTGGGAGGTGGGGCCTAGCAAGAGATGATGAGGCTGTGAAGGCTTCACTCTCCTGAATGAATTAGTGCTATTATCATGGAAGTGGATTAATGATCACAGAAGTGGGGTCACTATAGAAGGGTAAGTTTGGTTCACTTCTTTCTCTCTCTTTCCCTCTCTTTGCCCTTCCACCTTCTACCATGAATTTGAAGCAGGAAGAAGGCCTTTGCCAGACACTGGCCCCTCAATCTTGGGCTTCCCAGCCTCCATAACTGTAAGTCAATAAATTTCTGTTTCTTATAAATTACAGGTCTAGTATTCTGTTATAGCAGCAAAAAACGAACTAAGATGGTACGAATGGTTATATGACAGAGGAATGCTAGGAGCCACATGCCATTTACATGTTAATATTTGTAAATATAAACACACATAAATATTAACTCAAAGTTCTCTTCCTCATGAATTTATCCGTGCCTAGCAATGCATATTAAACTATCTGTGCAGTTATTCTATCCATATGTTTAGAGCCAATGATTAAAAATATTTAATTCATATGGATTATTATTTGATAAGATAACTGACAATTGTGGTGAATGTGAAGAATGAGTACTGAGAAAATATAAACTGAGGACAAATACATTGGGAAGGCATTTCAATTATTAACAGAAATTGTTCTCTGCAAGTATCACATTTTATAGATTGGGGACAACTGTCTAGTTGCTAAATACCTTACTTAGTGGGTAATTAAAAAAGCTAACTGTGTCTATTCGTCATAAAACATCTGGTCAGCCTGGTAAAAAGACGAAATTAGACCTTTTCCAAGTATAATATAGACACAGAAACTAAATGTACTATTTATAGGAAACTATAAATTTTAACAGCAGTGAGTCTTTTATGAAAAGATGAAAGATGCAGTGTTGGAGGCATGAGTGAGATACGGTCTGACATTTATTTAGTAATATTATTAGACACTATGAAATCACAACATTGAAAAGTAGAGTTTAACTTAAGGAAAAGAAAAACTCCTGTTTTCTTCCTTTTTATTTTCTTTCTTTGGACCAACATGGGTGTATTTTCTAATTTTAATCCTCATCTCTAATGAAAACTTTTTTTATGCTACTGTTTGACATCTTGACTAGTTTAGGAACAAGCCAGGGACTGCTCAGCACTTTTCACAACCAGTATCCACCCAAGGGCTTATCCCCTATGTCCATAGAAGGCTCCTTTCCCTCACCACCCCCCATCCATGGCCTTCCCACAGAATGTTTCAACACTCTTCCTTAGAATACAGCTTTCTCTGTAATTTGTACCTCTCCCAAGCCCAGGCCCCAGCCCTTAGCATTTCACCAACTCCTTTGACTCGTGGTATAGGCCAAGGTGCCCTAGCCAACTCAAGGACAGAAGCAGGAGCTTCTCTTTGTTCTTCACTTTGAAATCTTAAATCAAAATAACCCTCTTCTTCAACCTGACCCAATATCGTCCTATTGCTCTTTCAGGATTAGCACTTAACGGGAAATTATAAGAAAGGATTGTTTATTAGGGAGAAAAATTAAGATTTAAATTTCTATAGATAAATTATTCAGATGAAAGTTATTTCTACTTGAATTTTTACAGTGAACCGGAATGTTTCTTTATTATTCAGAAAAGTTTCCTTTGTGAAAAAGGAGCCTGGAATAGTCCTACCAAGGCTCTCCTTGGTAATTCCACTAGACTCCATATAAAGCCATTTATGTATTTCCTCACACATGCATTCAGCAAGGATTTATTAAGCTCATGTTATGGCCTAGGCTTTATGCTAAGCATTGAGGAGCCAATAATAACCAAAGAATTGCCACTTCTGCTGCCGTGGAGGTGACATTCTACTTGTGCAGCTAACTAATAGTCTAAAATAAGGACTGTGGGTGGAAACTTCTTGGAAGGTTTCAAAGAGAAAAGCAATAAATTTTGCCCATAAGAAAGATTATTATTACTATTGTAGCTAGATGACACTGTCAGTGGGACCCAGGAGGGTTTGAGAGTAGAATCAGAGACGCCAAACAGGAAGTGATTTCATTAAATAATGGTGGCTTAAGTGATTGTCCGGCTGGTGAGCAGTGGTGGAATTCAGAATTTAGTATAAGGTGTAGCCACCAGTATTTGTTGATAAACTGAATGCAAAGTTGGAGAAAACAAGAAAAGTCAAAGATAAAGGATTATAGATGGAAGATGAAGCATCCAAGAACATATTTTTGATATTCATCAAATCAGAAGAAAGCCAGAATTCTTGCCCAAGAACTCAAGAGAGGGAATCTGAAGCACAGTTATTCAATTGCTGCCAGTGACTTGTGGAGAAAGGTTGAGAGCATTGTTTCTGAGGAGGCCAGGAAATTTAACAAGGTTCTATAGTGGTAAATACATGTAGTCAAAATGTATAGCTACCTATCAATGCTAAAGCTACTTTTAAACTTCGTAGCTTACAGTTTAAATATAATGTTTTTTAAAAATTATAATCCTGACTTCCCAGAAAAAACAACATGTTGACTATAAAGCAAACCACATACACTTTGGATCCATGGTAGAGTTCCAGTGATAATGTTAAATAAACTTCAGATCTAATCCTGGATCTTCTTCCATTTAAAAGGTCTACTCTTTTTGTCTGTTTCATCTAGTTCCTTGCAAATTTTACCTTAGATATTAAAAAGATAAACTTATAACTAAAAGTATATAGTAAAATATATTAAAAGGTAAATACATATTAAACAACCATCTCTAACCCCCAATCCCAATGAAATCAGCCTTCAGAATTATCTATCTACCTTTCTACCTACTTACCTCTCAAGGAGTGTCAAGGAAATCTTTCGACATGTATACTAGATGTATGGTTCTTGATTTAAGATATCAGAGTGGTGCTCAATAAAAATAAATTCATGCTGACAGTATTTGTGCCTGGGGCTTCTCCTCTCAGCTACCATCCTTTACCACCCAGTTGCTGCAATGGGTCCCGCTTTCTCAATATCCTGCTTTGGCTGAAGCCTGCCCTGGCTTTAAGTACAGAATTAGTTAAAAACCATTTGGGCAGATATGGACCTTGACTTCCTTTACAGGTACTACATGGGAACTAGATCCTCTGCAGCCACATAAACCTGGTTTCTAGGATGGGTTCAAAAAGAAACAGAACCTGGTGTTCTATTTAACACTGTTTGCATGTGACAGAATGACCTAAAACCGGCAGTCAGAATCATTTCACTACTCAGACAATGCTAAATGCATTTAATTTAAAGGAGTAAAATGATTTTTAGTAATATTTTTACAACAGAAAATTTACCATGGAGAAGGTCTTTTTATAGAACTGCAAAACATCTGAATGTTAAATTAACCATTTAGTTTCTTATGATTTTGTTTTTAATGCCACCAAGAACCAGGCCTTCTGAGCACTGGTCAGTAACTTCCTTCTGGAAATACACAAAACATGTACATATCTCTATACCAAAAACCAGTGTAAAAATTTCCACAACATAAAAGAGCTACTTTTTGTGTGTTTTCTGACCCCAAGAGAAATGCTAATAAATTCACATTCAAAGAATATTATGTTCATTCTACTTCTATAAAGTCTCCTTCGGTGCAGTTTGCCCCGGGGGAAATGGGCCAAACTATGAAAAAATGTTTAAAATATTGTCATTCTCAGTTGCCACTTCACTTCAACTTTTATTGAAACATTCAGACATTGTTAAAGGAAAAAAAAAAGTTGTTTGGCGGTGTTTCTGTTGTTGGAAACAACACCTAGGTAAATGAGTGCCATTAGTGAAGGTAAAAACTTTTCACAGGAACTTCATTCTCTAGCCTTATATGGCAATCGACTGCCATTTTAATTATTGCATACATTAAAGGTGCTGAGGCTTAATAGATAAATGATAATATAGCATGAATTAGTTTTAGAAACTGGTTAGGCTTCGGCAGAGTAGGGTGCTAGCCCTGCCGCCAACATCTAACCTCATCCACATGACATTTTCAGAGGTGTTGTATCCTTTGCTGGATAGAAAATACCATCACTAACACACAAAGAACTTCCCAAACTTTCCGTGTCTAAAATGGAAGGGTATTAAAAAGGAAAGAGAAAAGACTGACCACTCTGCTTCATAGAAAGCTACAGGCCCTCAAGTAAGAAAATCATTATAAGGAACACTGGCTTTCTTCACTGCCTCCAAAGGGAAAAATAGCAACAGAGCCCAGAAACCCTACAAGGACTAAAGTTTTAATCATGGTTAACCATAAACACAAATCCTTACATAAAATCTAAATAGGTTATATTATATAGTACATATTAATGACCACTGAAAAATCATCAAATTAGTAAAAAAATATATTTTCCTATCATATTATTCTTAATGTAATGGATCATTTATGATGCTTATGAACTTTGGTGTTAGCATTTAATATATTAAAGTGGGGATTATTTAAAACATTATAGAAAAAAATATTCTAAATTTAATCTTTTATCCTAAAGCTAACTATGTTTTTATAGTACCTCATTATTCTGATAGCTCCAAATTATGATAGTTATTTAAATATAAGAGAAAATATATGAGAAAAAAACCAAATAGAATATATGAGAAAAGGGGGTTGGGAGGGATGTTTTTCAAATGACTTTACAGTTTCCACAGTGCTTACTTTCGTTTGCTAAGGCTTCAAACAAAGCTATTCCTGAAAATGACCAAACCTGCTGTGCCAGCAGTTTCCAGCCTTAGTCAAATGCTGTGCTTGGTAATAGCAGCTATACTTAACAATTGAAGTTCTAGATTTGGCCGTCCCTGGCCCCGGCTGCATGGTGAGTTTCCCTTGGGAGTGATTTTTGCTCTCATTTTTGTTGAATGATCTCATTCACGAGTCTTCAAAATGGAAATGTCTGAAACTCAATTACTTTTCTCTCAAAACTTCCCTCGGTCCCATCCACAAATGTGCCGAACCTCACTTTGGCAACTTTCAAGTTCTCCATGTCAAAGGCTGGGAGACGTGGGGACCTCACTCCTGGCACTGCAGACCCTAGCCTGTAATATCAGAGCCCTTTATTTCACCCATAGGTATGTTGTTCAAGCTCTTCCCATCCATTGTCCATTCTCTCTTCTGTATCTTCAAACTTCTTTTCATTCATTCCAATAATGCCAGCTTCTGTGCTTACACTCCTTAATTCTTAACACCTCCCTGACCTCTGAAGTCTACTCCCATCCATCTGTTGAAATTTCTTTTCCTGAAGTCACCAATAATAGCTAATGTGATGTCTAAATGATTCCTTTTGATACTTATTTTTGCTAACATTTTAGAGGCAGCTTGCTTCTTACAACACTATGCCTTTAGCTTTGCTGACAACATTTCTTGGTCTTTTCCTATCTCTTCAGCCACCCGCACAATCGACTACAGTGATCTCATTATTATTAAGGCTTAAATTACCTTCTGTCTGTAATATCTCCCAAATATATGTGTAATAGACTGTATACACACACAAACACACCAGTCCAGATGTGTCTTTTGAGTTTCAGTCATGAAGACATAACTGTATACTGAAAAGTCACACTTGGAGGTCGTACCTATTCAAGACACAGCCAATCATTTCTCCCTTCAAACTTTCTCATCCCCTTGAGTGCCTTTGTTTTAGCAAAAAAAATCCCATTTATCCACTTTTAAAAACAGATACCTGGAAAGCACATCAGCTCTGACCCTCTTAGACATGCAACGAGTCTGCCTTCTACATAGCCCTTGGATTTGCAGTTCTCTCCATTCAGACTGTTTATCGCTAGTGCTTGCACGCACCATCTCTCTCACATACTGCAAAAACCACCAAGCCTCCCAACCTCCCTTCTTGCTTGTCATTAGTCCACTCTGTACCCTATGCCATCATGCCACTCCCTGCTTGAGATTCTTCAACAATTTTTCATTGCTACTAAGATAAAATCCAACTTAAGGCCTTGAGTTTACTATGTGGCCTCTACCTACAGATTCATCTCCAGACTGATTTCTGGATACACTGACACATATTTTATTCTCAAAATGTACTGAAATTCTTTCACTCCCTTCATGTCCCTCATCTGTTCATGTTCTTGCCCAACAATTTCATTTCTGCCAAGAATCCTCCTCTTCACATCACCTTCTTCTGGGCAATTCAACTTCTCCTCCAAGTCTCAATTGAAGCATAAGTTTCTCAAGAAGAACTTCTCTAGCCCCCTGATGAACATAAATTCTTTAGTACATGGCTGAATACCACCCTGCATTCCCCCATTATAACATATTTTCCAGTTTACTATCGTTATTTATTTACCATCTGTTTCCTCACTGTATATAAAATCTATGAGAAAAATGATGATAGCTATCTTCCCACTGCAGCTTACCTAAGACCCACTTTCACACTTAATACAAAGTAGGCATTCAAAACATAATGAACAAATAATAAATATGGCAAGTTGTATATCCTAAGGCTTTCTTGCCTTTTAATAAATAAGCATAGGAAAGACTTACATAATCAACAGATTATACTGAGGGAATGTGTAAGCATAAATCCTGTGGCCTAGTACCCTAGAAGCTGGATGGTTATGGAGGGCTACTAGGATACAGATCCCCCATCTGTGTTCTCACAATGAGAGTTGGATGTTTATTTGTTCCTCTTGTCTCTGCTTTCTTGTATTGATCAGTGCAATATTTAGCTGACCCACATTAATCATTTTGAAAGTCTCTGGACATCAAAGAGCTGGGCTTATGTACAAACACATTTTGCTTAAATTGGTTCCAGATGATCATGCTAAAAACAACCTATTTTAAGAAGAATCAACTATGAGTAATGTGAGAATTAAAGTGAGGAAATGAAGACTTAAGCTAAACAGAGAGGAGGGGATTTACAAGGAAATCAAGGTAAGATGCATTAGTCTGCTACAAGAGTTTTATTTTTCTTCTTAGTAAATGTAATGGCAGCCTAATAACAAACATTTAAATGGTTCTAAGTACATAACTGAGGATACCAGTACTATTCATCTCACTTCTTTAACCACTGTCTGATCAGTTTCCGAAATAGGAAAGCTCTAATGGATTTAAATAGGTGTGCCTGAAGATCAGTTTTATGATTTCTGATCCTACTTTATTCCCCCTTTACATTAAACTGCCATTCTCTACACTAAAGAAAGTTCAATGAGCTAAGTAGTCATTGAATTGCTTATTTCCTCCGGATTTATCTGGTTTTTTTGTTGCTGTTGTTTCCTTAATAGTGTGTCACTTGCCCCTTTAAGTATGTCTAGCTCTTTGATATTTCCCACCCCAAACTTTTTTTGACCTCATGACCTCATAATTAAACAATTGATGATGCTAACCGAGAATCAATGTCCCTGAATGCCATCCTGTTCCCTACCTCTCATTACAACCTCACGTTGTATACTGCCGTGCCTTCCTATAACCTGACCTGTAAGCAGTTAGACACCACTGTAATTAAGTAATTGCTCTTGGGATGTTCTTTTTTCCCATCAAACTAAAAGCACTGTGAGTAAAAGGAAAATCATAAATGCTGGTCAAGAATCTTAGTTGTTCTAAAGAATACAAGTACATAATTTCATAAAAATAACTAGGCAAATCCATGGCCTTGTTGAGAGACAGATCAAATTGAGTGCTTCTGCCTTTTAATTTTTATTGACAAAACAGAAGAAAATCCTCAAGATTTAGAATTAGATTTGACAAATAAAAGACAAAAGTCTTCTCATCATAGCTGAAACAGACATTTCTGTTTTCTTCCTAATATTCTTGATCTTGTAATTCATATAAAATTATTTCAGGAGGCTCCTATTTGCACTTCCAGAAAGAGTTCATTTTGGCCTCAATCTATTATATGTTTGCAAGATTAATCTTCTTAGTATAATACTTTATTGTGTCAGAACAATGTTGATTTTTTCAAATACACATATTGCCAACATTATAAGATTAAAGTATTTTTCCAGATATTAAAGATCTTTCACAATCTGACTTAATCCTATCATCCATTCTTGCTTTGAATCATTGTGAAGATCTTTCTACTCTGGTCAAGTTTATTTGCTTCCTGCCCTTCCACACCTACTTGCACAAATGATTACTTAATTTTTATCTTATTTTGTCACATATATTGAATATCAACCTTTACCTCAACTGATTCAAATCCTACCCCATCCTTCTGGAGTTCCCAGTTAAAACCCGTATCTCCTAAAAAGGATATTTTAGAATATTCAGCTTGAAATAAATTCTTTGTCTTTTCAGTCTTAAAAGACTTTTGTGGCTTAAACATAAAAGTTTATTTCTTGCTCAGAGAACAGTATTGAACAAGTTTACAGGTCATCAAGGTCAGTGAATCGTTCAGTGACCTGGGAGATAGAGTCAGTGCTCTTCAGTGCATGGCTTGTAAGGTGGCCTTGGCAGTGGGCTGCATTCCAGCTTACCAGAAGGGGACAGAGGGTAGAGGAGCACTAAGAAGAGAGCTAGCCAGAATTTGAGATGGAGAACATCACATTTACTCACAATTCCATTGGGGAGTCACATGCCATTTCTAACTTCATGGGAAATTTTAAATGTCATCTAGTCATGTGACCAGAAAGAAGAGGACATGGACATTTCTCCTTTAATTGCTATTTGTATCATTTTTACTATTTAACATTTTACACATGTATTTCTTACTTGCTTCAACCCACAGTTCTTTACAAATACAAGAGATCTTCAACAAGATTTTCCTAGATCCTGGCTTGTAGTCAGTTCCTTACTGAATTCACTAACAGGGGCTTCTAAGTGCAGATATTTTGAGATACGGTAAAGAGCGAGAACTATACATTTTAGGCACCAGATGTAAGGGGACAGAGCTGCCATGAGGTTGTAAAAATTGCAGAGAGAGTGGTGTTCTCAGCCAAACAGAGGGCTTATCAACTCCAGCAAGGAGGTGGGATGTAAGAGAGGAGGCAGGCAGAGCTACACTGTTATTCTTTTGAAGCATTCAAGCTGTCTCATTTATAGCGAAAAATAACATTATTACTTCTAAGAAACATCCTATTTTAAGAAAAATGGTGTATTCTCAGAGACCAGTACACATCATCGGTTTGAACAGGTGCATGAATTGAGGCCACTTGATAGAGGAAGTAGTTGAGACTGGTAGGAATGTAATTGAAGGTGATTGGTTATTTATTTTGAGCTGAGGTTTGCTCCCCTTAGGGATGCCTGACCATGTAGAGCTAGACTGAGAATCAAGAAAGAACTATGAGAGTTAAACAGGAAACCAAGGAAGAGCCCAACAGGAAACCAAGAGAAGAGCCCAATTAAAAAATGATTTAATTTTTTAATTAAATTAAAAAAATTAATTAAAAGAGAGTTAAACAGGAAACCAAGGAAGAGCCCAATTAAAAAATGATTTAAAAGGCAAGTGGGGCCTAAATGAAATCTAATGGGTGATAATCTGTGGCGTCCCAAGGATACATTATAGTTGATTTCAGGAGAAATCTGGAAATAACTAGTAAAATCTTAAAATGGACATGTGTTCAGAGCTAACATTCCCATTGATATGGTTTGGCTCTGTGACCCACCCAAATCTCATGTCGAATTATGATCCCCAAGTGTCACGGGAAGTATCTGGTGGGAGGTGACTGGATCTTGGGGGTAGTTTCCTCCATGCTCGTCTCATGATGGTGAGTGAGATGGTTTAAAAGTGTGTGGCAGTTGGGGATCATAATCCCACTTGTTCTCTCTCTCTCTCTCTCTCTTTCTCTCTCTCTCTCTCTCTCTCTCCTGCTCTGCCATGCCAGTTGGAGTTCCTTAAATTAGCTGGGCATGGTGGCGCTTGCCTGTAATCCCAGCTACTTGGGAGGCTGAGGCAGGAGAATTGCTTGAACTCAGGAGGCAGAGGTTGCAGTGAGCCAAGATGGCGCTACTGCACTTCAGCCTGGGCAACAAGAGCAAAACTCTGTCTAAAAAAGAGAGAGAGAGAGAGAGAGAAAGAGAGAGAGAGAATGGTGTCACTGAGGAATGGGAGCAACATCATTTGTGGAGTGTAACTCTAGTGGACATTTAACCTTTAACAAGGGCAAAGAAGCCTCTTCTGCCTACCCACAGAGTTCATAAGACTTTGGAGGGCTTAATATTACCATGCATCTACCCTTGAAAGTTCCCATTCTAGGTCTCAGAATCTTAATAACCAAATAGTATTAAGGAGAGATTCTGTTACAAAACTGAGCTTCCTAATATCCTAAAGTAATAAAGTATAATAAAGTATTAGGAACTCTGAGAATCACAAAGTATTAGGACCCCGGTTTTTGCATAAGGGACCTACCAGATTGTGTGTTTCATCTTCTTTCACATTTTCGTCTCCTGTTATATTTTTAATACAGTCTGTCCTGTGGCTACAGAACATTTTCCAGTTTTTAAACTGTGCCCTGAATAATAGTTGTGAATCTGAGCCTGTTATTTTCTTTCATCAAGGATTCTAGGGATATGAACAAATGCCAGACAACTCCACAACACATATAATTAGCATTGCTCCCATATGTGTTCAAGTATAAAAGTAGTTGCATAAGTTAATAGTTCTGCTTCAACCTTTACCTCAAACCAATCCACCACAGGGGAGACTGAGTAAATATGGCGCTATAAGCTCCAGGGATTATCACTACCCCCACTTGCCACCACCAGCAATAGTTTTTGTTGCTATATGACCAGTGAATCCTTCAGTTGGAACCCCATTCTTAGAATCTGCTTTTTAATATAACTTCTGGTATTATCCCTCTTAGTTGGAGTTCCTTAAATAGAAAATCCTGAGATAAGGACTTCCATGCAGGTAGTTTATTTAAGATATGATCCAAGAAGCACAAGAGAAACAGTAGAGGAAGTAGGCCAGAGAAATGGAGAAGCTAATAAACAGGTTACTCTGACTGCAATGGAAGCTTAATCCCCCTAGGGCATTCTGAAGGACCATGTCAAAATTTCTCAGTTTTCCCACTGAGGGAAGAAAAATTCTACTAACTCATTTCTTTTGCTGAAAACTGATGGTCATGACTTGAAATGCCTAATATTGCTCACTCGTGTGACAGCTGAGCAAGATATGGTGGCACAAAAAGAAAACTCGGGCAGGAAGCCTGAGAGATGAGGGTGCTTGAAATTGGAAGTGGCCAGTGAGCCTGCAAATAGTCCATCTCAGCTGCATGTGAAGTTAGAGTTAGATGAGGAGACAGTATCTGCCTCACTGACCATGCCTCTTCTCACCTTAAAATTATTCAAAGATTTCCTATCGCCAAGCCCCAAAGCCGTTTTACAAGCAATAACTCCCCCTATCCCTGGACACCCTACCTCTCTGCCCTTCAGTCATGCTGGTCTATTTTCTGTTCCTCAGACATACTCAGGCAATATCATTGCCTTCCCATGCATTGCTCTGGCTAAAACACATTTGCCCTTACCTTGACTTTGGCTATATCCAACACATACATCAGGTTTCTTGAATATCATTTCTCTAGAGGTTGCCGCCCTGAAACATCAGGTAAGGTGAGCTCCTACTGTGCTGTGCTCCCACGACATCCTGCATGTCCACGTTTTTAACACTCTTTATCCTTATTGGTCCACAGTCAATGTCTGATCTGATCTTGCGCACTCGATTGTAAACGCCATGAGAAAAGTTTTGTCTCGCTTCTCTAACATCTAGCCAAAGTGTCACACAGTAACCTCTTAACTAATACGTCTCGATCGAAGGGAGGAAGGGAGGGAGAGAGGGAGGGAGGCAACAAGAGTAAAACTCTGTCTAAAAAAGAGAGAGAGAGAATGGTCTCACTGAGGAATGGGAGCACCATCATTTGTGGAGTGTAACTCTAGTGGACATTTAACCTTTAACAAGGGCAAAGAAGCCTCTTCTGCCTACCCACAGAGTTCATAAGACTTTGGAGGGAGGGAGGGAGGTGAGGGAGGAAAAGACAACTTAGAGCTAAGGTATAAGATGAGAGAACAATTGGCAGAGCTTTTTTGATCTGAAATATTGAGCTAGTGGTTAGGGATTGATTTTAAAACAAGAGGTCAGACTCAGACAATAGGGGAGAGAAAGAGGTCTAGATATGAAAATGGAAGACAGCCAGACTTGGGGCAGGCATAGCATACATTCCAGCAACCGCCAGCCAATAGGTGCAACGGCTCATTACAATTTCCTGCAGTGAAACAATATTAACATGTATACACAGGCAAGCACATTTTATCTTCCCATTTGCTACAGCATTAATTCAACAGATGCTCACGGAGGGCCTGTCTGAAAGACTTAAAGTTCTTTGAGGAAACTTGTTAAGTTTGCAGTTCTCAAAGAGTTCACAGTCTCATAACACGGAACTTAACCATACTATTACAAAATTTGGATATGGAGAAAATAAGCAGTATTAGGACATAACTGCCTTTGTAATAATTCAACGTAATTATGGTATTTGTTATTTTTACTTGTCTCATTTTTTGTAATAGAATTATGATAAATGCCTTAAAGAATTATTAGTAGACTAAGATGTATATTTGAATTTGTCATAACATTTACAAACCATAAATTTAAAGGCTTATGTAATTTTGACAAACAAGAGAAACAAAACACTGTTTCTGAATCTTTTCAAAATAATATAGAAGGAAGTACACATGAAATTCTTTGTACAATAGCTGCTTCTGAAACTTTGCCCTTTATCATTCAGTGCCCCAGGTGAGTAACAGCTACTTTGGTTGCCTTCCCCTTCTCGGGCTCCCCTTTTAGTGGCAAATTCTTGTGGCTTGAGTATTTATAACACCAGGAACATGATTATTTAGAAGAACCAAGAATGATGGAGCTGCAGAAAAGTTACAATTTGTTTAATAGGTTAATTAAGTAAGCAAATACATAGAAAAGAACCCAGTATATACAAAAGCGTGAAGCAGGATTAACTTTCCATCCCTCCTCACATGAGTACCAGTGAACATTTAGCTGAGCCTGGTTACTAAAGAGACTGTCATGGTTCCTGTCTAAAGTCATTCTTGTTGCCTTCCTGACCCTGAAGCTCTGACCCAAGGTGTACTAAGACGCAACTCCAGTATCAAAGCTAATATGATCATTATTAACCATTCTGATAGATTTCTGCTGCCACCAGATGCATATCTGTTGTGCTGTTTTTTCTACTTCTGTCTTGTTATTACAACAAATCAGGATGTATTAATATAAAGAAGGTGTAGGAAAGAGTATATGCTTTGGCAACACACAGATTGGGACCCAAATCCTTGACCAGATACATGTTTGCTCAGTTATCTTTCTGATTCATCAGAGCTTTAGTTCCTCACCTGGAAAGGAGGGAGGAACATAGCAGAAACACCCCTACTTCCACACAATGGCCCTTCACGCCTGTCCTGAACCTTCACTATGTTTTCATGCAAGAAACATGAAACATACTTCTCCTTATGAATGCTCACATCTGCTGTGAATTAGTTCTGATTTGTGCCTGTGGAGTAGAAAAACTGATTCTCCTGGGAACAAAAAATATATTTCAGAAAACCCAATCTTATTTTTTTATAAATAGAAAGAAAACATATAGCTAATATGGGAAGAAATTGAAACAGAGTAGAGTATTGATTCTTTTCTGGGGGGAAATATATCTACAAAGATAATTGGGCCAAATAGTATAGAAAGGATTTAGGATCATCACTCAGGACAAGATCTCAACAATTTTCATTACACACTTCTCTTTTTCCAATTTTGTGTGTGTCTTAGTCTGCTCAGGCTTCTATGATGAACTACCACAAACTGGATGGCTTATAAATAATAAAAATGTATTTCTTACAGCTCTGGAGGCTGAGAAGTCCAAGATCAAGGTGAATTCAGTGTCTGGAGAGGATAGGGCAGATCTCTGAGGCCTCTTTAACAAGGAAACTAATCCCAAGCTTGTGGGTTACGGTTTCATAATCTAATTACCTCCCAAAGGCTCCATCTCTTAACATCATCACATCTGTAATTAGATTTCCACATATGAATGGGAGTATGGGGGCACAACATTCAGATCATAGCAGTGTACTTCAGAACACACATATTAGTGAATGGAGAAAATGAATCACAGCTGTCTTGCCAACATGAGATCAACAACACTCCTCCCCTCTGCCAGAGCACATCCTACAGTGCAGTGTGCAGGACAATTTGCAGCTGTCCTCAATCTGGGGACTGGAAACTGGGTCTAATGCAACTATACCACTACTTAGTTCTGGGACTTTGGAGAGGTGGTTGTAGTGGTTTGAAATGGTGGATCTCAAAAGATTTGTGTACACTCTTACTTCCACACAATGAGGAACCTCAGATTGTGTCGTTATTTGGGAAAAGGTTTTTTTTTTTTTTTGTAAACGTGACTCAGTTAAGAATCTCATAATGAGATCTTACTGAATTTAGGGTGGGTTCTAAATCCAGTGGCATGTGTCCTATAGAAGAGGAGAAATCTCAGAGAAACACTGAGAAGAAAGCCATGGAAAGACAGAGGCAGAGATTAAAGTGGTACAGCCCTAAGCCAGGCAAAGACCACAGCCATGAAAAGCTGTAAGAGGCAAGGAAAGACTCTTTCCTACAGCCTTCATCTTGATCTCTTGACATCTTGATCCAGGACTTCTGGCCTAGAGAAGTATGAGAGAGTAAATTTCTGTGGTTTTAAGTCACCATGTATGGTAATTGCTTATGGCAGCCCCAGGAAGCCAATACAGTGGGACTCAGTTTCCTCACATATGAAACAATAGTGTTGGAGTGCATGATCTTTAAAGGGTTTTCTAACTTGGATACATTGATTATGATTAGCTGGCATATAGGCAGGATGAAAAAAAAATCCTGAGGCTAGAGGGAGGTTATTAAGGAATTTGAGAGATTCTCATTCCTTTGCCAACTTCCATATCCATATAATCTCACCACTCTGAGTGTATGCAAAGTCCAACTCAGAAATAAAACAAGTTTAAAGGCAGAAAAAAAAATATCAATCTTGTCATGATGCAGGATGCACAGCTATAAATATCACAAGGCATTTATACAAACACTATTTCCTAGCTGAGAAAATGTATTCTAAGGCCTGCCACTTAACACTTTATAGTTGTAGTGAAAATGAATTTAATCTGGTATTTTCCCTTTAGCTAAGTGATCACTTAAATTCATTTAATCATTCAAATAGCATTTATGGAACATTTATTCTGGCAGGATATTATAGGATGTGCTGGAGATACAGAAATAATCAATGACAGCTCTGCCCTCCAAAAACATGGAGTTTAGAGGTGGCACCAGGCAAGTAAACCAAATGTTTTCTTTGTAATAAACTGTAATAAGCATGATAACTTCTATTTTAGAGGTATCCTCAGAAAGATGGAACATAAGGAATGAGAATTTAATTCAACACACAGGAATCAGGAACAGCTGATGAGGGGATATATGAAGTGTCCTAAAAGATAAGTAGCTGTAATCAGGAAAATACATTACAGTGAAGTACAGTTACATGGAACGATACTGAGACCCGGACGTTAGTGAGCTAAGCTGGGGCATAGTGTGCATGGGGTGGTGTGATAGGAAAGAGAGATAGGCAAAGATCATCACGTAATAATCAGATGTGTCTCAACTGAGTTAAGGCAATGGGATAGACATGAAGGAGAAAGTTGACAGAACCTGGTGACTGAGTCTGGTTGGAAATAAAGAAAACAGAAGAATAACTGTTGCTGACATGGTGACTTGTAGGACTATTAGGATATGATGACTAGCAGCATCATTCCCCACAAGGCTGGAACAGATGGGGAAGAGGATATGGGACGTGGGGAGTTCAGGCTATAAGTACTTGCAGGGTGTCTTCATTCAGTTGTCCAGTAGTGAGACAAATCTAGAGTAATAAATTTGAATTAAATATTGACTTTTCCATCATCAGTGGGTGAGATTTCTTAGGGAGAGTATACAGAGTTAAAGAACCAACACAGTAATTCTAGGGAACATTAGCACTTGAGGAGGAAAAGCTGGGGGAGGAAAGTCCAAGAGTGAAAAAGAAGGAACTGATATACATGAAGGAGCAACACCAGAGTGTGTTGACTTGTAAGTCAATAGACGAGGCGATTCATAAGAAAGAAGATTCCAGCAGCACCAGATGCTCTGAAAGATAAAATAAGAAAGAAGAAAAGGAGTCCGTTAGATGTGGCAATTTGAAGACTGGCAAGCATAGAATGAATAGTTTTAGTAGAGACATAGACAAAAAAAGAAATATCCATATTACATAGTGGTTCAGTGAAAAAATAGCCCAGGAAGCATAGTGCATGCTTGGCAGAAGTGTGACTCTAAAGGGAAAGAAGCATAGTGGGATATGGAGACAGGGGATGTCAAGAGTCAGGAAGAAGAACATGAGAGCAGGGACAATATCTTTGAGTCTGATAGGGCAATTGACGTTAAGAATGCAGGTTAAGGCCAGGTATGGCTCACACTCCCAGCAATTTGGGAGGCCAAGGCAGGTGGACCACCTGAGGTCAGGAGTTCGAGGCCAGCCTGGCCAACATGGCAAAACCCTGTCTCTACTAAAAATACAAAAATTAGCCAGGCGTGGTGGCAGGCACCTGTAATCCCAGCTACTCAGGAATTTGAGTCAGGAGAATCGCTTGAACCCAGAAGGCAGAGGGTGCAGTGAGCCGAGACTGCACCACTGCACTCCAGCCTGGGCAACAGAGGACAGAGTGAGACTCTATCTAAACAAAAAAAAAAAAGGAATGCAGGTTAAGATCTAGGCAGGGAAAGAGCCATTTGCCAATAAAACAGAGAATGAGGGAACAGTGGCCAGAGATTAATAACTGTTTCTAACAACTGTAATAATGTACACTGTGAGGAGAAGTCTTTTGTTGTACCTTTGTTTCCTTCTTTGAAAAAATTAATAATAGTACCTATCTCACAGTTTTTAGTAAAAATTAAGTTAGAGAATACAAATAGACATTTCTCAAAGATGTAGTACAAATGGGCAACAGACATATTAAAAAATACTTAACACCACTAGTCATCAGGGAAATGCAAATCAAACCCACGATAAGACATCATCTTACCCCGGTTACAAAGCCTATTATAAAAAAGACAAAAAAGTAACAGATTCAAAGAAGAGACTGTAAATTAGTACAGCCATTTTGGAACACAGTATGGAAGTTCCTCAGAAAACTAATAATAGAACTATCACATGATCCAGCAATACCACTACTGGGTATTTCACCAAAGAAAGTAAATCAGTGAAGGGATATCTGCACCCCCACTTTTATGGCAGCACTACTCACAATAGCCAAGATATAGAGTCTACCTAATTGTCCATCAACAGATGAATGGATAAAGAAAATGTGGTACGTGTACACAATGGAGTACTATTCTGCCATAAAAAAGAAGAAAATCCTGTCATTTGCATCAACATGAATGGAAATGGAGGTCATTATGTTAAGTGAAATAAGCCAGGCTCAGAACGATAAAGACAAATATCATATCATATATTCTTACTCATATGTGGGAGCTAAAAATGTAGAACTCATGGAGTAGAATGATGCTTACCAAAGGCTGGGAAGGGAAATGGAGGAGAGAGGAAGAGAAGTTGGTTAACGGGTACAAATATATAAAGAAATAAGTTCCAGTATTACAAAGCACAATAGGGTGACTATGGCTAACAGCAAAATTTTGTTTATTTCAAAGTAGCTAGAAGAAAAGATTTGGAATGTTCCCAACACAAAGAAATGATAAATATTTGAGGTGATGGATATCCCAGTTACCCTGATTTGATCATTACACATTATATGCTTGTATCAAAATATCACATGCACACCATAAACATGTACACATATTATGTACTAATGATTTTTTATAATGACAGTTTACATAGAATATAGTACAATTGTGCTTAGCACATATTAAGTTTTCAAATGTTGACTATTATTATTATTGCTATTTTTATTTTCTTAATAGCAGGAGGAAGAATATGAGTAGTAGTTTTTTTCTGGGAGTGTGTTGCTCGAGGAGGATGCAGCAACCAGACCAAATGATGAATCTTAGATGGCAACTAGGAAAGTAAGAAAGTCATCTGTCCTCAAAAAACACTAAAGAATCAACTGGAAACCTGTCATCCCACTTGGTGACTAGAAGTCATACATCTGTGATTTTCTAAATCGGAGAAAAGTAAGGCATAGAAGGAAACAGGTTGGGATGATTTAGAGCTGGAATGAGGCAGTGTGGACACAGAAGGACCAAAAGCAAACAAACTCAGAGGCTGGCAATGGAGTTTTTAGTTCATGAACCATGAAGCTCCCAGGCCGTGGAGAAGTAAATTGGGCTCCAGGTAGGTCTGGGATAAATTTTAGTTTTTAAAGGATTTTTTTTTTTTTTTTTTTTTGAGACAGTCTCGCTCCGTCACCAGGCTGGAGTGCAGTGGGGTGATCTCGGCTCACTGCAACCTCCACCTCCTGGGTTGAGGCAATTCTGCCTCAGCCTCCCGAGTAGCTGGGACTACAGGCGCACACCACCACGCCCAGCTAACTTTTGTATTTTTAGTAGATATGGGGTTCCACCATGTTGGCCAGGATGGTCTCAAACTCTTGACCTTGTGATCCACCCGCCTCGGCCTCCCAAAGTGCTGGGATTACAGGCGTAAGCCACCATGCCCGGCCCTAAAGGATTTTAAATGTATATCTTTCAGAAAAACAGATAAAGTATCAAACAAACTATCTTGAAATCTAAGATTTTAAGATTAGATTAAAAACTGTAGAGGTGTAGTTATGAAAATTATTATTGAGGCAAAGGGAAAACAAAGTCCACTGAGGCTAAAGGTAGGGACTGTGAGGCTAAGCTTCCTACGGATCGAGTGTTCTCCATGCTAGATGCACATTTGAATCTAGCATGAAAAATGAGAAATGGATTTGAAATCAACATTCATTTTCCACTCCCAGAGAATCTGCTTTACTTGTTCTGAAGATGGGATCCAACTATCGGTATATTTGGAACTTTCCCCAGGTTGATTCTTATTTGCTCTTAAAGTTGCAAACCATTCTAATAAATACAGCCTTGAAAAGCAAAATTAATTCTGGCTAAATCACGATGCCAATTGATGATGTTGGTGATGCTGATGGTGATAGTAATAATAACATAATTATGGTAGTAATAGAGCAGCAGTAGTAGTAGGTGATACTGAACCTATACTGATACTTCAGGCACTCTAAACATTTTAAAATCCAGTTTGAGGTAATCCCTATTTTGCAGGTTAGAAAATTGAGCCACAAAGACAATCATTTACTTCCCCAAGGTCAAAGAGCTCGTTAGTGGAGAGCATGAACTCAGGCATTGTACTTAAGAACTGTCATTCTTAACCATTATGCCACACTTTGACAACTTAACACTCAAAATTGCCAGTCCTTAAAGACATCTTCAAGGTTAATGTGCAAGTTGGCATTAAAAAAGCAGATTAGTTTTCTCAGGAAGCTAAAATGAGCTAAAGTGAAACATACATATAAATATACAGTCATGTGCTGCATAACAATGTTTTACTCAATGACAGGCTGCATATAGAACAGTAGTCCCATAAGATTAAAATGGAGCTGAAAAATTCCTTTTCTAAGTTTAGATATGCTTAGATACACAAATATTTACTATTGTGTTACAACTGCCTACACTATCCAGTACAGTAACATGTTGTACAGGTCTGTAGTCCAGGAGCAGCAGGTTATACGATACAGCTTAGATGTGTAGTAAGCTGTACCATCTAGATTCGTGTAAGGGCTCTCTATGAAACATTTCTCAGAACTCATGGCTGTCATTAAGCAATACATGACTGTATTACACCAAGGATGATCTACTAGTGTCTACTAGAAATAAAAATGAAGATTTCAGTCTGTCTGATTTCAAACTATTTAAGTAGTGGTTTTCTTTGAAAGAACACGGTTCACACATATAAAATTAAATAGGTGAAAAAATAACCCTGTCAAATTATCATATAAAGATTTCACTGAGAGCTAAGATGTGACATCAAGATTAAAAGGTACACACATCCAGAAGCCAACAGAATCTTCAGAGTTTCTGTGGATAATTTTTTAAGTGATGCTTCCATTTACAACTAAGGCCTCAAAAGCAATTGCAATGAAAACAAAAATTGACAAGTGGAACCTAATTAAACCAAAGAGATCTGGCCGGGTGCAGTGGCTCACACCTGTAATCCCAGCACTTTGGGGAGGCTGGGGTGGGTGGATCACGAGGTCAAGAGATCAAGACCATCCTGGCCAACATGATGAAACCCTGTCTCTACTAAAAATACAAAAACTAGCTGGGTGTGGTGGCACAAACATGTAGTCCTATCTACTCGGGAAACTGAGGCAGAAGAATCGCTTGAACCCGGGAGGTGAAAGTTGCAGTGAGCCAAGATCTCACCACTGCACTCCAGCCTGGAGAGAGAGCAAGATTCTGTCTCAGGAAAAAAAAAAAAAAAAAAAAACTAAAGAGCTTCTATACAGCAAAGGAAGCTATCAACAAATAGACAACCTACAGAATGAGAAAAAATATTCACAAACCCTGCATCTCACAAAGATCAAATATCCAGAATCTATAAGAAACTTAATTTGACAAACAACAAACCAATAACTCCATTAAAAAAGGAGCAGAAGACATGGACAGACACTTCTCAAAAGAAGTCATACAAGCAACCAACAAACATATGAAAAAATGTTCTACATCACTAATAACCAGAGAAATGCAAATCGAGACCACAATTAGATACCATCTCTCACCAGTCAGAATGGCTATTATGAAAAATTCAAGCCAGTCGCAGTGGCCCACTCCTGTAATCCCAACACTTTGGGAGGCTGAGACAGGAAGATCACAAGGTCAGGAGTTCGAGACCAGCCTGGCCAATATGGTGAAACCCTGTCTCTACTAAAAACACAAAAATTAGCCGGGCGTGGTGGCGGGTGCCTGTAGTCCCAGCTACTTGGGAGGCTGAGGCAGGAGAATCACTTGAACCCAGGAGGTGGAGGTTGCAGTGAGCTGAGATTGTGCCACTGCACTCCAGCCTGGGTGACAGAGCGAGACTCCACCTAAAAAAAAAATCAAAAAACAACAGATGCTGTCCAGGCTGTGGAGAAAAGGGAATGCTTATACACTATTTGTGGGAATGTAAATTAGCTTAGTCACTGTGCAAAGTGGTTTGGAAATTTCTCAAAGAACTTCAAACAGAACTACCATTTGACCCAGCAATTCCATTACTGGGTATACATCCAAAAGAAAACAAATCATTCTACCAAAAAGATACATGTACTTGCATGTTCTTCTCAGCACTATTCAAATTAGCAAAGACATGAATCAACCTAGGTGCCTGTATTAGTTCTTTTTCACACTGCTATAAGGATATACATGAGACTGGGTAATTTATAAAGGAAAGAGGTTTAATTGATTCACATTTCCAAATGGCAGGGGAGGCCTCAGGTAACTTAGTATCATGGCAGAAGGAGAAGCAAAGACATCCTTCTTCACATGATGGAAGGAAGGAGAAGAATGAGAGCCAAGTGAGGGGGAAAGCCCCTTATAAAACCACCGGATCTTATAAGAACTTACTCATGATCACAAGAATAGCATGGGGGAAAATGCCCCCTGATTCAAGTACCTCCCACCAGGTCCCTCTCACCACATTTGAGGATTATGGGAACTACAATTCAAGATGAGATTTGGGTGGGGACACTGCCAAACTTTATTGTGCCTATCAGCGGTGGACTGGATAAAGCAAATGTGGTACATATACACCATAGAACACTATGAAGCCATAAAAAAGAATGAAATCATATCTTTTGCAGTACCATGGATGCATCTGGAGGCCATCATTCTAAGCAAACTAATGCAGAAATAGAAAACCAAATACCATATGTTCTCACATATAAAGGGTAGCTAAACATTGAGTACTCATGGATAAAAGCATGGGAACAATAGATGCTGGAGACTACTGGTAGGGAGGGAGAAAGGAAGGCATGGGTTGAAAACCTATCAGGTACTATGCTGAAGATCTGGGAGATGGGGTCATTTGTACTTCAAACCTCAGCATCATGCAATATACTCAGGTAACAAACCTGCATATAAACCCTGAATTTTTTTAAAAAAATTAAAGTGATTCTTTCAAAGAACTCTCCAGGAAGGACTGTGAGTTGAGAGCCACAGAAATGCTTTTCAGGCTTATGGGTACAACACGAAGTGATTGGCACCTCAAGAAAAGTTTTCTCCATTTTATACCTGGGAGAGAGGAGGAGTCAGAATAAATTTAATTCTGGAAATTTCAGCTGCAGTCTGCTTCCTACAAATAATAACAATCTAAAGAACACCTGGAACCAAAGATACCCTCATTCACCAACACATTAAGCTCTTTTTGTGAGTGTGCAATTTATTATTAACTATAAAGATTCATTAATGAAACTACAACAGAACTTATACCTAAATTACATTGAGTTTATATATATTTAGACATACCTATATATGTATATATAATAGGTAATATATAATAGATATGATTAATGTATAATTATATAATGTATATATGTTTATATATACTTTCACACTGTATATATAATACATAGTATACAACATATACTATGTATAGTCTCGGTGAGTGAGTGGCAAAAATATGCTAAATATACAAGGGTTAAACTCATAGTTAGCATAATTTCGGTGAACTTTTTATTTATTTATTTATTTTTGAGACTGAGTTTCACTCTTGTTACCCAGGCTGGAGTGCAATGGTGCGATCTCGGCTCACCACAACCTCAGCCTCCTGGGTTCAGGCAATTCTCCTGCCTCAGCCTCCTGAGTAGCTGGGATTACAGGCACATGCCACCATGCCCAGCTAATTTTTTGTATTTTTAGTAGAGATGGGGTTTCACCATGTTGACCAGGATGGTCTCGATCTCTTGACCTCGTGATCCACCGGCCTTGGCCTCCCAAAGTGCTGGGATTACAGGCGTGAGCCACCGCACCTGGCCCTCAGTGAACTTTTAAACAGTTATTATATTGTAGGAGTCAAGCCTTGGACCTATAATACCAAGGAGTAAGACTTTTTAAATGAAAACTTTGAAACCAGATCTGCATTTAAAAATTGACGAAGAGTCTCCAAACAGATGAATATGCGTAAGAAATATGGTCATGAATATACATGTACTTTTCTTTCTTGGTAGTTCTCATCCTTGTAGCTTCTATTTCCATCATTGTATTTACCTCATTCATACTCCAAACATATTTGACTTAACTTTATCTTCAAAGAAATACGTAATTGTTAACTCTGGCTTATCTTTATCTTCAAAGAAATACATAATTGTTCATGACACATCAAAATCAGGAAAATATACAGATTAAATAAAAAGAGATGGATTTTTATTAAGTATGAAGTCCTGTATCTAAGAATAGTAAGACAGGCATGTATCTATTCTTAGTTGTTACAATAAACTATCTCATTGTCTAAACTAGGAAATTGGATGAAGTATATTTGAATTCACTAGAGGCTGAAAAAAAGGAAATGATATTCTCACGTTTCATGGCTAGTTTAGATCTTAAAAGTCAACTTGGTGTTGCATCATTCAACTGCAGTGCTTTCTTTAGGTTGAAACAACCCTTTATTATCCAAAATAAAGCACTATTCAGAAGCTCACAATTTGTCTTGATAATAAAGCTAATCATGTCATCAATTACAATCACATGGAACATGGTGATTTTAAGAAGTCTGATCAACAATTCAGTCCTTCACATTAAAATGAGACAAATTACGGAATACATAAATAAAATTTGTTTTCTCTTTTTGACGTCCAACCAGCTACTGATTAAACCATTATATTTGCTGATTAAATATGTATAAGAAAGTTTGTAGGTTTTTTTTTAATTTCAAAACAGTTACTAATTTTCTAGGTAAATATTTGTGCTGAATTGAAACTCCTATTGAATAATCATTAGTCATCGCCAAATTTACTTAAACTTAGAAACTTGTGTTTACATTTTCTTATATTCTTCCAAGGAGTCATCTCTCACCTAATTCAAGTATGTTTAATGCAACCTTACAAATAATATAATAAAATGGTAATGCTAACCAAAATTTTCATAGACCTGAAAATTGGCATAATTGATGCTCACTTTATAGTCTGTTTCTGCACAACAGTCATCCACAATCTCATATACAGACACATTTATTAATTTATTCAATTAAGATTTATTCCATTAATTATGTTTTAGGTACACTGCTGAGCATTAAGAAAACAACATTCAACAAGATACAAGTGTTACATATCTTCCTGGAGCTTAAATTCACAAACCTGCTGGTGTTAGAATTTTCACAGCAGTAGGACTAATTTGCTGAATTCACCAATTTAGTGATTTGCCAACAATATAAAGAAGTGCATTTCACATTTAGTAAACTGAATATTCTTATTAAAGCTGTCGAAACATTGTTTTTAAGTTAGTAACAATCTTGTTAAAATGATTAAAAATAACTTTTTGTTAAGTCAAATTTTTGTTACAAATTTGTAAATTTGGCGATTGGGCCATTTGACAACTTTGTCATTCAGTGAATCATTTTTGGAACATTCAGTGTTACTGAATTCACCTAGAGATGCTTCTTCCTACCCGTGTTGATGTCCAAGTCCCAGGACTAGCTTGTTAGTGCATCTCACTGAACCTCACCACAAAATTGTGAGGCTACTGCAGAAGGAATTTAGATCTGCTTTGTGGATGATGATACAGTCTCAAATATCTGACGAAAGTATAACTTTATACAAATAAAGTTAGTATCACACATGACTGTGCACTTAAATCTTTCAACTCAGCATGCAGTTCTTTTAACAAGAATCTCTGCCATGAATTTTTTTTTTCTTGGTGTTCAACTGACATCATGCGGATTAATCATGCTGATAGTCTCTAAGAGATAACAGGAAGCAGTCACCCCCTGGGAAGACTCTACACGCAGCCCATATGGTTGGAAATTTCAGAGCTGAAACCCGACACCATTTTGGTGTTTAGGCCACCTTTGGATTCACAACACCGGGAACAGAGTGAAGAAGGGCAGTAGGTGCTTTGCAACCCTGACTCATTCTGGCAAGTCAGGTGTAAAGTTTACACAGCAGCAATGTTCACTGACTTTATATAAAATTGTAAGGATGAAGGTGTTGTCAGACAATCCATCTGGCTTAGAGTTTTCATTTATCCAGCAAATATGAGAGTTATACAAAGTTTAATTATCAAACTTTAACAGGGCACAGCCACTGCCTTCAAAATTTCAAATGTCTGGAGAAAATAAATGTCATATGACCCTAGGCATATTTTAAACTTTTGTGCTTCAGTTTCATCAACTACTGGAAATTGGAAATTATAGTGATAATTATCTCATCCAGTAGTGATGAAAATGAAATGAGATAATACAGATTAAATGCCTAGAATCTCCTTCTCAGAGCTGATACCTGGATTATATGTAGAATGAGAAAAGGGGTTAAATAGATATTGAGAATGGTATTTGCCCAGGTAAAGAGAGGTGCATCTAGGGATCTTCCAGAGGTTTGAGATATCTGGGTCAGTGTCCTTATGGAGGAGTGAGTGGAGAGTTCAGCAAGAATCAGATCACACCGGCCTTCCAGAAAAACTGAGGACTCCAAGTTTTATCCTCTAGGCTTTGAAGAGGTGCTTGAGAATTTTTAAGTAGGGAAGTGTTATAATGAGAAGTACATTTTAGATGGATCATCCTAGTAATGGTGTGGATGGTTAGGTATAAGCATAGACAGAGACAGAAAGAGAGACAGTGACAGAGAAAGACAGAGATAGATAGAGAGAGATAGAGATAGAGATCAAGTTAGACAGAGCTAGAGATAGAGAAAGAGATAGAGAGGTGGCATTTCATAAATGAAAGAAGTTTCTTCCTTGTACCAGGCTCAGTGCTAGGCACTTCCCACATATTATTTCAGAATTTCACAAGACAGCCTCCTGGCTCTCAAGGAGCTCATCTTCAGGAATAAGGGAGGTTTATCTCATGAGACATTTCAGAGGAATGATATTGAAACTGAGCCTTGGGAGGCGCAGGACGGGAGCAAGGGTTGCAAATGCAGGAGCAGCATGGGCATCCTCGGGGTTGAACAGCACATTCTGCAGCGTGCACCGTGCAAGGGGGCTGGTAGCTTTGCCACACTGATAAAAATGCACCCTTATTACTTGGCAGGCATTAATTACATCACTACCTAATAGAATGCCCACAGCCACTATTCAGAGAAGCTAGGGAGGAAATGTTATAGATGAGGAAACTACCAGCAATGGGAGGTATTACATTAACTTAAGACAAAGAATCACATATTCTGATTTTCTTTTTGGATTAAAAAAAAAATTCCAGCAAGAGTAATCTGAGTGTATCTCACTCACTTTTCTTTAAAAAGGTAGGGGTACAGATTTTAGGCAAATGACCTCGAAGTCAAGGAGACCAAACCCAAAACAATTGTACTGGTTCAATGCCAAATGGCAGGAGGTTGGATAAAGCCAATTGAGATGGAAAGGCTCATAGGACGCTAGAATGAGGCAGAGAGGAGTCGAGAGAGAGAGAGCAAGCTAGACAACTCTTCATAGGCTGGGGAAAGAGGTAAATAGGGAGCAAAGAAGAAAGAGCAGGTTTGGTGGAGGTCATGGTAGAGATTATTTCAGCTTTAAATATTTTCAGAATGAGACCTATCTGTTACCATCATGGAGGAACCAGCTGGAGAAATGGGTCCAGAGCACATGGGTCATCATCGTACAGCTGGCAGTTGAAGCTGCAGTGAGGTTCCATGTAGAGAAGCCCAATGAAAATTAAGTAAGTGATGAGGAAGGTGTGAACTGATACCTGAACAGATGTACCACCTTTTCTCTTGGAGTGCACCTGCAATGACAGAGCCTGGCAGGATTGCACAGACTCCAGGTGGCAAAGACATGAAACTGGCCAGAAAATAAAGCTCTTGTTACGATAGGCAGCTCCACACAGCCCCTGACACCATGAACCAAACCAACAGAATGTACTGTGATTTCCATGAGACTGACATCTAAGGGAGAAGTTACTCCATTAAAATAAGGCTTGGAAAGTCTGCTGTGTCACAATCATGAAGTCTTTGGGAGGGCACACAAATTGCCAGCAGCAGCTAGAGGTGGCGAGTAAAGCCAACCATATGAAGGTTGCTGTCCAGCTGGTCTTTCTACATGCTTTGTAATCAGCATCAACAAAGACAGCTTTAACCAAGATCAACAGCTTTACACAAAATTTTCCAGTATTCTGTCTTCTCTGAATTAACCAAATAATATACTTTACTAAGAAACAGGCTAATAATACATCATTTTGCCTTACTGTGAAAATATACCATCTGTGTCCTGAATATCCTGCATTACAAAATCATTAAATAAAAAATTTCTAAGCCCATCATAATAAAGTCTGTTAAATTAAGACAAACTATGTTCAAATGAGAACAGCAGTTGATGACCACTTTTATTTAAGAAGTTAACATTTTTTCCTTTTAGTTTAAAACACTTGGAAAACAAAACCAGCATGCTGCCCATAACAAAATAGGATCCTCCTGGTGCAGAATGTATTAAGAACTTCTGAAAATAGATTATTACTATGTTTTGGATCCTTAATTCAAAGCATGTCTAAATGCTTTGAGGCTTACAGGCAGATTTTCATGATTATGTAGAGGACTGTATAAAGAAAGATTAAAAATGTGAAATAAACAAAACTACCTCTGTGAGCAAAGGGCAATGTACAACCACCAGCCTCAGGAAGAGAACTAGTGAAAACACAGAGAATGACAGATCAATGGCCTAAAGTCAGAAGAAAAGAAAATGGTTTTAATTCCCACTGCCATGCAACTCCAAATTCCCCTGGAGTTACCAGTTGTTAAGGCCATTAAAAATGTAGGTTAATTTTTAAAACAAACCAAATATTGATTAACTTAACTACCTTTCCCATGTGTTTCCTTAGTATTTTTGTAAATATCATTATTGTATTCTATTGAAAGCTTATGAGACATTTTTAATAACATTAATCTATATCCTGCTAATAATTGCTTTCTATTTGTAAAGCTACTTTCTTATTTACCATATGTTCCTCTACCCAAACTCTCCATTCCTATACACACACCCACACAAATATGCAAACATATTCACAAACACATACTATTATATGGTTTGGTAACAGGTTCTGGATGAATCTTTCCACTCTGATAAAAGTATAACTTTAGCCTGACTAAGGGTAGTATTGACTCTGGTCAATAACATTAGACCATAACATTACTTGTCAGTAACATTAGAAAGATAGTTTTAAATGATATAAATAATTTTTGTTGTAGAAAACCACATGAAATTCAGCAAGGAAGCTCGATGCTCTTTGGTCATGTGACTTCATCTGTTTTCCCAGATGGTATGGTGAGCAAAGAAATATTTTTAAAAATTAAAATTTTAAGGTGATAATAGGCCACATCTACAAGTTCAGCACTTACTCAAGATGTGGCTGAGTCCCAAAAGTTCCTTCTATTTGTGCTCTGTTATACAACTCTCCAAAACAGGAAGTGTTATTCCGGAAGTTGACCCTTCTAGACACTTCTAGAAATTGACAATCTATTATTTTAACTAAAAGGTGACTAGGATTTCTTCAGACTTCGATGATATTTGGGTTGTGTGTTTGGTATACACTGAATTATTTTAGAATAAAACTGTTTCAAGTCTACTACTCAGTGCTAGATGATAGATCAATATGAGAAAAATCTAAATATTTTCTTTGACTATATAAATACCAATCTCAATGTGTATATATTCCTCTAATTCTAATTGGTTGGTCTTAGAGCTTTTAAATAAAAAGTGTAGTTACTTATTATCATTAGCATGAGTTCTTAAAGAGTTATGGACATCACAATCCAGTTGTATTATTAACTGCTCCTCAATCCAACACACTAACAGACACAAGTAAACAATGTATATGTTAAGAAACAACAGAATATCACTCCATGGCAAAACATGCTGAGAAGTAATCTTTATGTACACACACAAAAAATGGTGTTAAAGTTTTTAAATGCTTAAAAAATTCTACAACAATAATTGTAAAAGAAACTATTTAATAGCTCTTATGAAATTGCAAAGTTCAAAACATTCACTTGTCTGTATATGTGTGTGTGTGCATGTGTATACACATAACACATATATGCAAATATATACTTGTTATATATACACACATACATATATATACAAACTTGTATATAGATATACACACATACATATATATACACACACATATGCTCAAGTATATATTACTAGTTTGTATAAGACATTCAAGATTTAGTTGTAATTATTTGGCATTTTATAGACAAAACAAAAAGGAGCAAGTAGGTTTGAGACCTAGTACAGTGAGAACTCTGTCACCACTTATTGTTCTTACTTCTTGTCTTAGCTAAGACTGCTATAGTAAATTACCATAGACTGGGTGGCTTAAACAACAGACATTTTTTTTCTCACAGTTCTGAAGGCTGGAAGCCTCAGATCAAGATGCTAGCAGACTAGATTCCTGATAAGGGCTCTTTTCCTGACTTAGAGACTGCTGCTTCTTACTGTGTCCTCACATGGCAGAGAGAGAGAGAGAGAGAGAGAGAGAGAGTTCTTGTTCTTCTTATAAAGCCACCAATCTCATGATCTGATCTAACTCAAATTACCTCCCAATTTTCCCCACCTTCAAATGCCATCAAATTGAGGGTTAGGGCTTTTGGTGGTGGGGGTGGGGGTGGGAAAGAGACACAATTCAGCCCAGGCACTTCTTATTTCTTCTTCGCCCATTACTCCTTTTATCTTTCAAAAATATTTCACAACAGATGTGAAAGTTTTCATTGACTAAAGGTGCGAATGTGTGTGTCCAGTGATGCCCAAGTTAAGTATATTTAGACAGAAAGATGTAAGATTCTGTTAGTGAAAGATGCCATGAATTAATAGTGACTGTCTAGGAAAAGTGTTTCTCATTTATAGTGAAAGTTGGTTTTGCAATACAAATAGTGTTGTGTGTCCCGTTATATGTTATACATTAAATTAGTAGAGCTATATGCACAAAATCTATTAAAAACATGCACAAAATGCACATAAGTGGTAGCAGTTATAAGCACACTCCAGAGCCAAACAGTTTGGGCTGGAACACCCATTCTGCCGCATTATTAGCTGGATGACTTTGGGCAAGTAAATTGATTTTCTATGTCTCGGTTTCCTAACCTATACAATAAAAACAGTATTCACCCCATTTGATGGCTGTAAAGATTAAACATATCAAATTACATATATACACATGTATAGACATATAGATACAGAATAATGTCCGGCTTTTAGAAAGTACTGTGCATTTATTATTATTCTCAATGAATGAAAGTACTAAACATGAAGACGAAACCCAATGCATGCTTTCAGAGGAGTTTCAATTACAAATAAGACTGAAAAGAAACATAGGATTTACTACCAAGTCATGGAACAATAACCCCGAAAACACAGAAAGTTTCTGAATTGGTAGTCTTGTGTCATTTTATACCAAGGTTAAACTTTTATGATGACGACCAGAGCATCCCTCAATCAAATGGGGAATGTAGGAGGACGCTTTTGATTCACTACTGAATCCTAGAACTCAACCAATACCTGTTGAACATAGTTATATAGAAATGTAAGTTCCAAAGGGGATAATGTATGCATGAGAAATATTCAACACAAATGGCGACAACAAATTAGAACAGGCAGAGTTTCAAGGAAGCATACCAGGTATCCAATCAAAAATGAGAAGGTGAATGTAGTCCTCTCATTTGTGAAGTCTGGATTCTTAGCATTAAAGTATGTAACTCAGGCCAGGCGCGGTAGCTCACGCCTGTAATCTCAGCACTTTGAGAGGCCGAGGTGGGTGGATCACAAGGTCAGGAGTTTGAAATCAGCCTGGCTAACATGGTGAAACCCCGATTCAACTAAAAATACAAAAATTAGCTAGCTGTGGTGGCAGGTGTCTGTAATCCCAGCTACTTGGGAAGCTGAGGCAGGAGAATCGTTTGAACCTGGGAAGTGTAGGTTGCAGTGAGCCAAGATCATGCCACTGCACTCCACCCTGGGTGACAGGGTGAGACTCCATTCCCGCCTCCAAAAAAGAAAAGTAACTCAAAACCAAACCCTGGATAAGTATATCAAAGAACATGATACTCAAATGTCTTGAATTCACCTACATAGAACTACCTAAAAGCCAGGTGTCAAAGACATTGTGAGAAGTCCAGGAATAGGTAATAAGTAACCACACGCTCCAACAATGCAGGCAAGAGACCTGTTAGATATATGCCTCCTGCTTGTTCAGCTATTAAAGCCATTTCTTTTAAAAACATGACATGATTCATCTCTGAATAAAATAAAGTCTTCCAAAATTAGGGGAATCCCAGCTTGAAAAGATACCAGACAAAAAGTTGGACCTGTGTTGGAAGCACTGTAGCAAGAGGACTTTGCTTTGCTAAGAACCAGCTCTGCCTTTCACTGTTGCAAATCGCTATCTAGGACTGGCAGCCATATGTCTAGCCTGTTTTGGTTTTTGTCACAGTGTGACTTTAATGCATAAATAGCTACAATTCCAAAATCTACAGGTGCTTGGCCATACCATTCAAAGTCTTTAATAGCCTTTTAAAATTCTATTCCCAGAGTAGTTAAATGATGGAAAGTTTAGTAAACATTTATGCAGATACAGTTTTGGCTCTTTCAAAGTCTTCTGAATATCCATCTTCTCTAAATATTAGTATTACCAAGTTTTCAAATTTTAACATATTTTTAAATTTTTCAAACATCATAATTGGTGGCTGAAAAATTCCTGTTGATTGTCTCAGGAAAATTGCTAAAAGAAAACACAAAGTCGGCCGGGCACGGTGGCTCACACCTGTAATCCCAGCACTTTGGGAGACCGAGGCGGGTGGATTACGAGGTCAAGAGATCGAGACCATCCTGGTCAACATGGTGAAACCCCGTCTCTACTAAAAATACAAAAAATTAGCTGGGCATGGTGGCGCATGCCTGTAATCCTAGCTACTCAGGAGGCTGAGGCAAGAGAATTGCCTGAACCCAGGAGGCGGAGGTTGCGGTGAGCCTCGATATCGCACCATTGCACTCCAGCCTGGGTAACAAGAGCGAAACTCGGTCTCAAAAAAAAAAAAAAAGACAAAGTTTGAGTGAGCAGGTTTACTGAGGAATGAATGGGAATTGAGAAATACAGATAGTGACAGCTGATTTAATATATCAGTTGCATTTAGAATCAGAGTATATTAATAAAAGGGAGATTATTAATCCTTACATAATTTCCACTGAATCTGAATTTCTAATCATGGAGCTAGACAAAATATGTTTTGAAGAGTCTTCACAGACGGCCCCAATGTTCCAGAAACACCAGGATAGACAACACTGGTGGGTGTGCAAGGAAGGAAAGATATAAGCAGGTTTAAAAATAAAAACTGGAAAGAGCAAACTGACAGTGAAATAATAAAAAAAGAAACAAAGGGATAATCATTGCAAACAAGATCTCTCTAGGGAAAGGATGAGAAATGCAGAGAGGTGCTAGGTTTACAGAGAAGAAAGAACCAACTTCTACATCAAAGCAGAAGACACAAAGGAAAGATAGAATGGAGATGCAATTCAGTCCATATGTTATGTGGCATGAAGTTGACATTTTCAGGCTCTTCTCAAGCCCAAGCCATCTCCAGAGAATGAGGGAAGAGGCAATGAGGATTGAGGTTCATTGCAAGTGCAGAAAGCTTGAAGTCCCTGGTTGCTTTGTAAATTAAGATACTATATATGTTCCTTGCTTTAGAGAGGTAAAAGAATGAGAGATTCACTAGCAATCTCTCATTAGTATTTCTTAGGTGCTTTAACCTGTTATAACTACCATCAATTCAAATATGACTTCTAGGAGTGATGAATTGGTCTGGGCAATTAGAATAGGAGAAAAAGCACACTGAAAGGAATTTATCAATTTCTACCGAGGCAGGTTTTTTTTGTTGTTGTTGTTTTCTGTTTTTTTGTTTTTTTCTGTGGCAGCCTTTGTTAGTTTCAGGTATCATATCATCATGATCACCATCATCTGTAATAAATCATCTGTGATTTCCACATCACAGCTTACTTTTAAAACAAGAAAAGATTGGTGAAAAATTATTGCCTCTTCATAGTCAACGTATTTTTGTTGAATTAACCCAATTTTTTTTTTCCTAGGTGAATTTTGGTAGAAAGAAGATGAATTTGGGACAAATGAAGAAGAATGCCAAAATGAGGGAAGGAAGGAGAGACTGATTATTCTTCAGTGTTTATATGGTATATTTATTGTTCCTTTATGTTTTCTTAAAAATGCAGATGCATTTAAATTCATTAGTAAGTCAGACATATCTATAAACCACAGGAAATTTCATGCTCAAGTCTAACTACCACCAAAATCAGAATATAGAACTTCTTCAGACGCCAGGAAAACACTGATATGCTTTCTGTAACTATAGATTTGATTTGTCCTCTCTACAGTTTCATATGATGCAATCATACTGGATGTACTCTTTCATATCTAACTACTTCAGCATAGTTTTTGTGATTCTCCCATATTGTTATCTGTACCTTGCTCCTTTTTAATGCTAAGTAGTGTTCCATTGTATGGAAATGCCACAATTTGTTTGTTTATTTGACATTTCATAAATATTTAGGTGTTTAAAGTTCCAAACAAGAAATGGGAGCTCCATTTGCTTCATAGCCTCACCTCCAATTTGGATTGTCAGTTTAAGAATTTTAGCTACTCAAGTGAGTGAATATTGTCAAACTGTGTTTATTGTAAAATTTTCATTTCCCTAATGACCAAATGATAGTATATTTCATGTACTTACTAGTCACTTATGTGTCTTAGCTAATGAATTGTTGAAATCTTTTCCTCATTTTCAGTGGTGCTATTTGTCATATTATTGAATTGTAAATGTGGACATAGACATAGATAGATATAGATAAAGATATATAAATGACGTATATACAGTATAGATAGATTTTAGAACCAACTCCTTTATCAACTGAGTGTATTCCAAATATTTTCTTACAGTCTGTAACTTGTTTTTCCATTGCTTTAATGATTGATGTCTTTCAAAGAGCAAAGTTAAAAAACTTTGAGAAAGACTAATAGTGTTAGTTTACTTTTGCTGTGGTAACAAATGAGCAGAAACATAGTAGCTTACAACAACATAAATGTATCATGTGACAGTTCTATAGGTTAGCCATCTGGCATGGATGCAGTGTTCTAAAATCAGGGTGTTAGCAGGGCTGTGTTTCTTTCTGAAGGCTCTAGGGACTTTTCCTGCCTCCAGAAGTGGTCAGCATTCCTTGATTCACAGTCCCTTCCTCCATCTTCAAAGCCAGCAACTTAATATCTCTCAAATCATTCTTTTCCAGTCACATGTCCTCCTGCTTTTAAGGATTTCCATGATTAGATTAAGCCCATCGGGATAACTGAAAATAATCTCCCCCAGCTCAAAATTCTTAATGTAATCACATCTACAAAGTTCCTTTTGCCATTTATGGTAACATATGTAGAAGTTCTGGGGATAAAAATGTGTACGACTTGTGGAAGGGAGGAAATTATTTTGCCCAGCATACTAATTTATCATTTCTCTTATGGTAAATACTTTTGGTGTGTATTCTAAGAAACCTTTACCTAACCCAAGTTTGCAAATATGTCTTTTCTAGTAGGTGGTTTGTAGCTTTAGCCCTTATATTTAGAACTATCATCTATTTGAATTTAAATCTTATCTGTGGTATGAGGTAAGGGTTGATGTTTTATTTGTCCCATTTATAATTAGTTGTTACACCATTGTAGAAATGACTATTTCCTACTTGAATTACCTTGGAACTTTGTCAGAAATCAACTTTGACTACATGTGTCTGGGTATATTTCTGGATTTTATATTCTGTTCCATTGATTTGTATGTCTAATATTATGTTAATAATTCTCTTTTGATTATTGTACCTTTTTAGCAAATATTGAAATCTCTGGAGCTTTCTCAGGAACCATGGCATGAATATAATAATATTCTTTTATAATTTAAAAATGAAAAACAGAATTGACCTGGTAATGATAATAATGAATTGCTGCAAATTTGGCACTTTGTCTCTATAGAACTGTTAATATCTATGCTGTCAAAATCTCTCCATTTTGACTAAAAGAATTTTAGTTCCACATTTCGAAAATGTACAAAATATGCCCACTATGGTCTCAGATACGGTACAGAGGAAAAATAAAGCACATGTGCAGTGTGGTGAAAGACAGACACACGTGGTAGCACAGTGCAACTGTTGTTGCAGGGGACTTAGACACCAAGCCCAGCTCACTCACCAGAGCAAGAGCCCCTGTCCACCTGAGGAGTCAGTGGTAGCTCCACAGAGAATGAAGCCAAATGCTGTGGGACTTCAAAGACAAGTAGGACTTCCCAGCAGAGAATAAAAATGAAAGGAAACATTTGAGGTGTGAGCTCCAGCACTTAGACTCAAAGTTCTTCGTATTCATCCTTACTAAATGTAGTATCATTTGTTTTGATGATTTTTCAGGCTATTGGGTGTTTTTTAAAGAATTCTTAGCCAGGCACAGTGGCTCACACCTGTAATCCCAGCACTTTAGGAGGCTAAGGCAGGTAGATCACCTGAGATCATGAGTTCAAGACCAGCCTGACCAACATGGTGAAAGCTGGTCTCAACTAAAAATACAAAAATTAGCTGGGTGTAGTGGTGGGTGCCTGTAATGACAGCTATTTGGGAGGCTGAGGCAGAACAATCTCTTAAACCTGGGAGGCAGAGGTTGCAGTGAGCTGAGATTGCACCACTGCACTCCAGCCTGGGAGCCTGGGTGACAGGAAGCCTCCATCTCAAAGAAAAAAAAAAAAGACAAGAAAAGAAAAGAAAAAGAAAAAAAGAATTATTGATATATTACACAAGCACATTGGTGTGAGGTCATTTGTGGAGGTGATATGCACTTGCGATATTAGATTGGACAAGCCAAGGGCTACCAGGAGGGCTGCCTTTCTTAAAACATGACCACAGGAACCACGAGGTGTTGGTTGGGTGCTGACTAGGTACTGGTAACCTCTCAGGGTGTCATAGAGAAAACAAATACAAGTTTCCAGCTCCTGAGATTGCCAATTACTACCTTCTACAAATAGTTGGTAGAGGGAGGAATATTGCAAATAAAATATGACTGCCACATAATAAGGGGGTGAAAGACTGCTATTATGACCTTGCTGCCTGTTGTATTCATTTCCTAGAGATGCCGTTCCAAATTACAAGAACTGAGCAGCTTAAATCAACATTTGTTTCTTATTAGTTCCAGTGGTTAGAAGTCCCAAATGAAAGTGCTGGCAGGGTCATGCTCTCTCCGACAGTGCTAAAGAAGAATCCTTCCTTGCCCCTTCTAGCTTCCAGTGTTTGCAGGCAATCCTTGACATTCCTCAGTATGTAGATGCTTCAGTCCAGCCACTCAGCTGGCTTCTTCCCAAGCCTATACATCGTTTCCCTTCTGTGCATGTCTATATATGCTCCAACTTTCCCCGTCTTAAGGACCATCAGTTATATTGGATTACGGCCCACCCTCAGGACCTCCTTTTAACTTAATTACCTCTGTAAAGGCTATTTCCAAATAAGGTCACATACTGGGACACTAGGGGCTATGACATCAACAGATCTTTTTTGAGGCAGACACAATTCAGTCTATAACACATGCCTTACTAAAATATAAACAGATACACTGTTTACAACACTACATTCATCTACACGGGAAATAAGCTTAATTTGGAGAGACTGCTATTGAATAGCTCCAAAACAGTTCAGAGTGGTCATTTTTTTTTTCAATAATTACACAGAAATCCTATGTTTAATACTCTGCTTAAGATCACATTTACAATCCTATTTTTGATGATTCATATCCTATTTGCTGATGTGGAAACATCTGACAGTTTCCAAACATAATAGAGTGCCTGTTAATTTCTCATTTCCACTTGCTGATAGCTAATAATTTTTCTCAGTTATACCTTCTGTACTTCATGGCATCTGGTTATACATAGCAGTTTTAACTTTTTCTCATTTCTGTTCAAATTACCATTTTTAAGTCTCTTGATAAGGATTAGGACTCTTCATTTCTAAACCAGTGTTTGGAATTTTCATAGTGGGCATGTTTTTAAAAATCCATTTATTTTAAAATAAAATAAATGGTGTTTTTAAACAAAATAAAATAGGCTTATTTATTCTAAAACACTTCAGTCTTTTGTATACAAGTATATATTGAAAGTAAAGGGTATAACAGGCAATGCTGAACATATCCCGTATCATATCATACATGAGAACACACTGAAGTCACTGCCCATAAGCCACAGACCTACAATAAATAAATAAATTATAAAATCCTAGTCCTTAAAATCATCTGTGTGTTCAGATGTTCACTTTTCTTGTCCTTTCTCTTTGGTGTCATGACCTTCAACCCAGAAGAAGGGATTAAAATATTTTCTTTATTTTCTGTTAATACCATCTTCTACTTAGTAAAAAAAATTCACCAAAGTTTTCAGTTTCTTTCTTCCAGTTAATCAATTAAATGTTGGTGTACTTAAGTAGACATGTATCTGTCTACTTAAATCACTTCCTTTTGGGTAGTTTCCCAAATACTGCTCAGCCAATTAGGTTTGGTCAGGGCTAACCCTACCCAAGACAGAACAAAGTAAAAGTACTCCACCAAGTGGGAGAAGGAGAAGAAAAAGAAAGGAAAAGAAAGAGGAAAGGAAAGGAGAGGAAAGGAGAAAAAGGAAAAAGGAAAAAGGGGAGGGGAGGGGAGGGGAGGGAAGGGACTCTTGGTTTGTCTGAAACTTCAAGCTGTAAAAATCACATCAGTCTTTCATTTCCAGAACCATTATGCTCATATCCTTTTTGCTTAGGGAAGTTTGAGTTAACTTTCTGTCTCAGGCCACTGAGAAAGTCACAATAAATGCTTTTTCGTTGCTAACAAGTCATCAATGACTCTTACAGTTCATACTTACCCAAGTGATACTCAATATAATTGAATGTTTCTCCATTTAGAAGTGACCCCAGTTTCACACAGAAATGAATGATAATGAACTTTCTTCTCTAGTCCCATTTGTTTCCTTTAGGATCTGTGCTTGCCATTGATTAACATTAAACAATAATGTTTGTTAAAGTTTATGTTAATTGAATCTTAGGGTGAAATAAGATCTTTATATTATAATATAGTGGAAATACATAGGCACCAAAAGGTCATCTTGGTTCTACAGTTCCTCTTTTAAAAAATTTTCACCATTGATCAGATCCTGTAGTTTCTGTAGGAATACTGTTCACTAGTATTTCAAGAAAAAAATCAAAGCTTTATGGGGATGTTCTCAATATTATTCAGAAAGCTTATTATGGTTCTTATTAACATTAACATTATTTAGTGTTCTATCATTTAACATGAAGAAAGCAAGTCTCCTTCTTCAGAGAGTGGGTTTCCTAAGAGAATAGAAGATGCATTGCCTTTTTTTTTTTTGCATTTTTCATAAATCTCAGGCAAGTGTTCAATAAATGTCTTTTAAATTATTTTTTGATATCTTAGATAATGTATCATAGAATTTATTGATTATAATTAATTGCTCCATCCCCAATTAAAATTTGTTCACTGTAACTCAAATAGCATACCCATCTTAGGCTGCTTTATATAAATTGTATCCCAAATTGAATATCATGTTAAAGGATTTCCTTTGCCCTTGCTTCTAGCAGCCTGCTTTCCCTTAATGTGAAATATTAGCCTCCAAAGACTACTTTCCTTTGAGCAGATTATCAAGATTAACAGTCATTCTGCACTTTGTATTCTACAAGGAAAGCTTTTTGCTCAATTTCTTCAAGAAAACAAATGCACTCGCTACTCGTTCTGATTTGCTGGGTTAGCTTATGCTATTTTGTTATTGGTGTTGCTGTTGTTGTTTTTGTTGTTATATTGTTCAATTTTTGGAGTTAAGCTTTCTGAATAATATTGAGAACATCCCCATAAAGCTTTGATTTTTTTTCTTGAAATACTAGTGAACAGTATTCCTACAGAAACTACAGGATCTGATCAATGGTGAAAATTTTTTTAAAAAAGGAACTGTAGGACCAAGATGACCTTTTGGTGCCTATGTATTTCCACTGTATTATAATATAATATAAAGATCTTATTTCACCCTAAGATTCAATTAACATAAACTTTAACAAACATTATTGTTTAATGCTATTAACATTAACATTATTTAGTGTTCTATTATTTAACATGAAACAATAACAGAAACAGATGTTCTATTATTACAGGAAAAATGAGAAAAGTTATTGGGGATAAATATTGGTATCAATACTCAACAGAAGGCATATACCCTCTTTTTTCTTTGCATTCTGACACAACTAACTGGGTACATGGTTATTAATGAGTTCCTTTAGAAATTATAAGATATTCTACCTATAAGAAAAGTTTATCCTTGGTTACAGAATAGGTTAGGAGTTGTTAAGAACCATAACTTAAGATAAGATTTTACAGTTAAATTTCCTTTAATCACTAGCAAATAACTTCTATTAAAGCCAACTCTCTGCTGCAGTTATCTTAAACAGCTGCCCAGGGACCTCCCAGGAGGTATGAATTTAGGTATTTTTCTCACTAATTGAGCAGATCATCATATGGGAAGTAATCCAGCTTTGGAATCTAGAGGTTATAACAGACACCTATAAATTCTATGTAAAGTGGAAAGTGTTATCTCCTTTTTTTTTTACACCCATAAATACTTACTGTGCCTCAATGGGAAAATAGAAAAAACACAGTTGTGTGATAACAATATAATTGTAGCACAATTTGTTCTGCTCATTTCAATACTGCCTTTATTATTAATGCCCTCTCATTAATTTTCACTTAACAAATGATAAGACTAAAGAAAAGAAATTACTATGGGATATGATTGGGATTTTTTTCATGTACTCATACAAAGGTGGTATCAAAAAGGGACCACTTGTTCAAAAGATGTTAGACTTTAGGGAGAGAAAGTGAAATAATTATCAGCAGCTGAGAAAAAAGAAAGATAGGAATTGTTTAATGTTCACAGGATATCCCAAAGAGCAATGAAAAATCAGGATGTAAAAACTGGTTTTGCATAGCAAATGTGTTTTATGAAACAGAGTATTGCTTTGAAATGAAGGTGCAAGGTACATCAGCTCTAAGTGCCTTATCCATCACATATAAAGCTTCCACAGTCGGGCAGCATTAATTCTATGGTTTTGTATTGCAAGTCAGGACACAAGATACATATTATTTTACAAGGAAATATTGGAAATGGTCGGAGGTGCTTGCAAACATATACTAGAGATGGAATAATGATGCATAGCACATTTACTGTACACACAGAATTTAGATAAGTGGAAGGAGAAACCTTGTTCATCTTATAGGCTCAGCTCACCAGTCCTGGTGAGGTAAAGTTTATGCACTGGTTCAACACATTTACATCATGTAGGAGGAGAGGAATGTACACCAAACAATTAATTTGAAACCTTGAAGAACATGAGCATCCTGTTAATGGCCTATAAACAAGAATGCCTTCTCTCACCATGGTAACCAGGAAGAGCTGTCAGAGTTTTCACAGTTGAGGCTTCTGTTGCTGCTCAAGGGAATCCTGTGGATGCCTTAATTTCCTCTGCTTCTAGACATGTTTTCTAAAGTTTAAGGCACTTTTTTGAGGGTCATGCTTAAGGTTCTTTTTTAGTATCAAGAATAAAATCAAATAAAGTGGACCTAACTGAACACGCTGTGCAATGCATTAGAACTTGCTAAACAACGTGGCTTCTGCAATCTAAAGCTCTGGTGCAAGGCGTGAAAAATGGCATAGTGCCCTAGAAGGCAAGAATAGGTAGGGATATGTGAGTGCACAGGGACTCCAGGAAGCCCATAGTTGAATTTGTTATATAGATGTCATTTCCATTTTCTGAGAGAAAAGATGACTAAGAATTGAAAGTGCTATATGATTCTAATGGAGAAGCTATCTCAAAAACGAATGTGCAAATCTTCAATTTCAGCCCAAATGGACAATGAGGAATCATGGATTGTCCATTAAAGAAAGATTGGGTCATACATATGCATGGCATATATGGCCAGGAGATGACACTGACTACATCTCACATGATCCAGGTATGAATAAACTTCCTTTCTCAGAAAGAGCTGCTCTCATTTACACCTGCTGGACTTACTGTCTATGCTCAATCTCAACTCACTAACTCCTTGTGTTTATCTTTTCAGTATTAATCCTTAAGTCTTAAATGTGTTATGCATGTTCTCTGCTTGGGCAATTGATATTTTCAAGCATCTATCATGGTGACAACAGGGGCCAGTGGTCTTATATCTAAAGGGTCCGTTACTTTATGGTCAATGTCATGTGCCAATAGGACTGGGTTAAGGAATGCCTAGTATAATAGCTGGTAAAACGTGAATTCTGAGTGTGTCCATGAGGGTGTTTCTGGAAGAGATTAGCATTTGAATCAGTAGACTAGTAAAGGACTGAATACTGCCCTTACCACGATGGGTGGGCAGTATTCGATCCACTGAAGGCCTGCATAGGAAAATAAGGCAGAAGAAGTGTGAATTCACTCTCTCCTTATGCTGGAACATCTATCCTCCTGCCATGGAACATCGAAGATCTTAGTTTCAGGCCTTCAGACCGCAGACCTCGAAATTACACCAGCAGCCCCATGCCCTTCTCCCATCCCTTTACACACTAACCTCCCTCCCACCACCATTCTCAGGTCTTTGGTCTCAGACTTGGAGTGACACCATCAGCTCCCTTCGTTCTCAGGTCTTAGGACTCAGACTGAATTACGCTACAGAATTCCTAGTTCTGAATTACACCACAGATTTTCTAGCTCTCTTGCAGACGTCCTATTGTCGGAATTCTCAGCATCCATAATTGCATGAGCCAAGTCTCATACTTAATTTCCTCTTGTAGATCTATAAATATCCTATTGGTTCTGTTTCTTTGGAAAACTGTAATGCAAAGCCCCAGGAAATATGCTCCAGAACCAAACAATGAGAGATGGTTACAGAGCCTCAAGACGGAGGACATGACAGCCAGTTATCTCAGACTCCTCTCTTCAATAATCTTATAATAACTGTATTTATAACTTCAAGATTTGAACATATAGACACACTATGTCTCAGTTTCCATAGGACATATGAAAAAAGATTTTTCTATAATACACTGATTGAACATGCCTAATCCGAAAACCTGAAATCCAAAATGCTTCAAAACTCAAAGCCTTTTGAAATCTGACATGATCCCACAAGTAAAAAATTCCACACATAAGTACTTCACACAATTTTTATGCACAAATAAAAATATTCTATAAAATTACCTTTAGACTATGTTTATAAGGTACATATGAAACATAAATGAGCTTTATGCTTAGACATGGGTACCATCCCTAAGATATCTCATTATATATATGCAAATATTCCAAAATCTGAAATCCAAAACACTTTGGTCTCAAGCATTTCAGATAAGGGATACTCAACCTGTATTGATAAATATATACTGGAGTCAATAGAGTTACATATACACATAGCAGGGTGTACAGCCAGCCATAAAAATATTAATCAGTGGGTTGATATAGAAATGTTTTAAAAGAGAAAGAAAAATGTTTTAGAAATATTTCAGAGTTTCATCCTTGGCTTATTCTGTTTAACACAGAGATATAACAGATTTTTTTCTAGAATTTGGATGTCAGATAGATTTCAGAATGGTAGGAAATTGATCAGATGATATAATTATCATTCAATATTATCCTTTTAATGTGGAATAACAGCTTGAGATATGGAATATTGAGCTACCAAAATAGAAAGACATTTGATATTCGTCCATATGGAAAAGGGCCAATATAAATCAACAGAGGAATATAATATATAAACAGTAAATGTGAAATAAGGCTCGAGTGATGGAAACAAAGCAGTAAAATCAAGAAATATTATTCACTCACTAGAATTCAAAAAGCCTTTTAAGTACCTAGGCACTGTGAACATGATCAAGATTTAACATGTGAATGAGGCCTAGACATCAGGAAACTTCAGCATGACAAGTCTGGTGGGAGAGACAGACTTGTAAACACAAATGTCAGGGAGTGTGATATGCAGAGCTGACATTCAACAGTGCTGCCCAGCAACATACAGGCTTGCATTAGCTCAGACTAGTGACAGATACCATGTCACACTGATTAAAACATATTTTTAATACCACCTGAGTCGGGTGATAAGGTTCCATAACACTGTTGTGCCTAAAGATAGGCAGAATTTCTAAGGAGAAAGAAGCCAGGAAATGACACTGGAGACTGAGGACACATCATGGAGCCTAGAAACATAAAACTTACGGTAGTGGCTGTGACCGGACAATGTACGTCGGTGAAAAGGCTTTGATGGGAGGCAGGCCTGGAAGCGTAGGGAGTGAGCCCAGGGATGGATTTTGGAACCACTCACATGGGTGTGGTAGTTACAATAACAAAGGTAAATGCAATCTTCAAGGAAAAGAATGCAAATGAAAAAACAGTAAAAGGCTCTATTAAGTGGAAATAGGATTTATATTCCAAGAGAAATTTAAAAACATTTCATTGAAGCTCGGTAATGTAGAAAAGCTAGGTTTTTCTAGAAAACTAGAGGACAAAAAGCTCAGAGAGCACAGTTCTGCCCTGTCCTCTGTATCTGAGTCCTGGAACACAACCACATACAGAGGACATCATCAGATCAAGTAGAACAGAGCATAGTAATCAGAGGATTTTCTTTGTCCTATTAAAATCTCCAATGCTGTTCACGTTGGAATATATGACCCCATATATTCCATCTAGAAACTTCAAGATTCAGCTTGCTGTTGATGTGTCTCCAAATCATAAGTTAGCCTAATTCATTCTTTCTGAGGGCTTTTGCACTTAGTAAAGACAACCTGAAAGCATAGATCCTCTCACTCTTAGGTGTTAGCAACCCTCTTATCCCAACTTCATCTTTGGTAACCTTGATAATGTTGGAGGAGAAAATGAAGAAATGAAGAAAAATCTGTGATAAGATTTATCACAGAAGTTCCCTAAATTATAAATTATGATTTTCATAGGCATTCAAAACAGTCATCTGATAGGAGCTTCATGCTTGGAAAATGAAAAGGTTCGTTTCTGATACATCTCCCTGGGCCGTCCTGCAGCATTCCTTGATCTTCCCTTCAATATGTTACCAGTCACGCAGTAGCACTCTGTCACCTAATTTAATGGTGCATCTGAGAGAAACTGCATCTGCCTTCCACAGACAGAACATTAGCAATAACGGGAAACCACAAGTCTGTTAGGAGGTCACAGTCAGGCAATTTTATTGTTATTATTGAGGATGGTGATCACAGGCTCAGCAGTGAACATCACCCTTGACAGAGATTGTTCTGGAACAACCACAATTTCATTTTATGGCTTCTTTTTCAAAGGTGCATGTATTTATGAAATCGCTCTTATGAAGTTCAGCACAATCTTGATGGAAAACCTCTGCATTGTGTGATTTGGTACAGTGGCAGAGGCTGAAAATATCCTTAAATCAAAAATAGTGATGCCAGTTGAAATTTTTTAGTTAAAAAAGTAAGAAATGCTTCCCAAGAATAATCCCTTATGCCAAACCAACTGTTAGAGCAGAGATTACTATCCTTACCGCTGTTACAGTATGCTTGGGGAATCTGCTCCAAGCACAAGTAACAGCTGCCACTCCCATATGTGGGGTGGGTGAGAGCCCAGCGGTGCCGCGCTGCCATTTCCATTGCATGTCTTGGTGTGCATGCTCATGTCTGATTCAGGTTCACATAAACTGAAGGTGTGTGCCACACTGGTGCCACACTTTCCTGGTGGCATACACTACAAGGCCCAGTCATGTCTGTGTGACAGCCCACAGGTTGAAAATGCAGGTTGTGGTATTTGCAGAGAACTTATTTTGAATGGATTTTGCCTCCTCTAAAGATATTGCTCCAGCATTATGTGAAGTCAGAAAGTCCTTCAATTCATGGGCACAGAACCCTGAGGCTACAGAGACTCACAAAACTTTCATCAAAAACAATTCTCAGTTCTCAATTTATTATAGAGATCACCTGTGTATAGGTTTTGACAGTTATTTATGGAATTCATGGTAGTTAAACCTAAAGTTCTATATCCTATTTTGAGTGGTTCTTTAAGATACCTCTCGACTAGACATTTTTATGACATATATTGTTGGTGGTGAACAAAGAAGTGTAAAATTATATTACATTAGAGATATAACCTGATCTAACATCCAACCTGGTTACTTCAAATATGAAGAAACATAGTTAATATTTTATTATTTTTGTTTATATCTTTATTAGGCCATTGGATTTTTGTTCTTCAAAACCTTACTGCCTTTTTGTGACGCCCTGTCTCCTGGAAAATTCGAGGTTTATGTAGGGTTTTTAAAAATAAGTCAGCTTCACTCTCATGGATGTTCTTATTATGATGTTCTTTTTGTATCTACTCTATAATCTGAGAAAAGGCACAAATGAAATGTTAGCTCTCCTTTCTCTCATGGATCAAGTCATTTTAAATTGGAGAAACTGTGCAACAGGGAATATCACAGTGTAAAATTTACATACATATTTTTCCACTTTATATTACCTGCTTGGAGGAAATATAAAGAGGAGGATTCATGGACAAATTTTAGAAGCATAGAGTCTTCCAGATCACTATTTTAAAAAGGATTTTTTAAATCTCCAATTTACATATAAGTTTAGAGCTAAGCAATGAATACTGAAGGCATTGACCTCACTGGAAATGGACTTCTTAGATGGAAATGTTATAAAATACTCTAGGAATTGCACTAGCAGCTTAGTACAAGGTCTGAATTAAAAACCTAAGTAGTTAGAAGCCCAGAGTCGTGACCAGAATCTAATCCCAGAACAGTCAAATGAATAGAGTTGGGTCATTTAACTTCGTGAAAACTATGCTGTCCACTTTAAAACAAATAGAATGATACCAGGTGATTGAAAAGGGCATCGGGGAGGTTCACAATCATCGATGTAGCTGAAGCCTCAGCAGGGACAGAGAGTCCATGTGACTAGGCTGAGTTCAAAGACAAATTTTAAACACTCTTCCTGATTCAGCTGAACAACACTGGGTGTGGGCATTGTTTAGCCGGGAACTAAGCTGAAAGCATATACAACCTTAAATTCATGGTGCCCTTTAAGGATTCCCCTGCAATTCAAATTCTGTTTCTAGAATACTCATTGAGAAAGATGATATTCACCTAGTGCAAGGAGTAGAGATCACACTCCAAGCTTATTGAAGGTGCTCTTTCCATTACATAAAAGTTCCCTCAATAGAATGAGCTCTAAGTGTGATAGCTGAATTTAGTGGTAGCCTTGATCTTATTTGTTTTTTATTTTCATGAACTATGCTGTGAACTCCACATTGCAAGTTGTATGACATAGACCAAACTGTCCTTAGCTCTGGTTCCAATGAAGTTTATTATTTTCATCCTATTCATTTTCAGAGCAATTAAGAGAGCAAAACAATACAGACAACAAAGCCTCCACCTCTTGGCATTTTTAAAGAATAATTAAGAGAGACAAAGATGGAAAAATTGTAAGTCTCCAGCCATCATCCATCTACAGAAACAACAATTTTCCAGCCACCCATGGACAAAAGTGCTATTGTGGGAGCCTTGGGATCCAGGTAGGAGGCTGTGAAAACCTGATGGAGCCCAAGAGTAAGAAAGACCACTTTGAAAGTGCTGGACCATGCCCTAGTGATAGGCCTGCTATCAGTAGTCCTGGCTATAGATTCAAAAGCAGCCCATTCCCCTGTGGATTTGGCTTCAGCCCCACTTGTGGTTCAACCACTACATAGCCAGGCATGCTGGCTATGGCAGGGCAGGAAGCTCCAGGTGCCAGCACAGGTTCCAGCTCCTTACAAAGCTGCAACTGGTCCAGGCATACCACAAGCAGCTTCCACAGGTAGCACCAGGGAATGGAGTGACACCCGGAAGCTTGGAGGTGCCAGGAACTGCAGGCTCTGAGAGCTCCTAGGTCTGAGCTCTCTGGAGAGCTGCACCTCTTCTCTCTTCTCTCCTACTTGTCATCTGCAACGTGGTGAGCAAGGGGCATGTTTCTGTCTGTGTTACAACTCTTTTAGACCTGCCATGTGGTGGCTCCCAAGTTCTTGTCCTGTGTCCAGGAAGAATGAGGTATGTGGACAAGTGGAGGGTGAGCAAGGTGAAGAGGAGCTTTATTGAGTGACAGAGCAGCTCAGAGGACACCTGAATTGGGTAGCTCCTCTCCACAGGCAGGGTGTCTGTGAAGTGTTCAGCTCACAGCAGAGAGGAGACCCTGGAGTGGGTAACTACTCTACCCAGCTGGTTGTCCCAACATCTGCTCAGCTTTTAGCAGAAAAGAGACCCTGGAGATGGTAGCTTCTCTCTACAGCTAGTCATCCCATCATCTCCTCAAGTCTGGCTGAGTCCAGGGTGTTTATGTGCCTCAGAGGGGAGGAAGTATATGCCAATTGGTCCATGGGCTGCCATGAATGGGCCTGGAAAAAGCACCACAAGTTCCTACTCCAGTCTGTGGGACTGGAAGCCCAGGCTTCAGGGCCTACCCAGCTTGAAGGTGGGACTTCATTGAGAACCTGCCCCCTTCTGCCTAGGCACCTGTCTGCCTCCTGCCCCTATTCATGGAGACCAGGCTGTTCATGAAAAGGGGTGCCTACAGGCCAGTAATGAACGCCCTTAGTCCCTGTTTAGCCTCCCTCCCATGCCCCTTAGTGTCCAAAGTCAGAAGAGGGCTGAGGCAGCAGGGGCTGGTGTGTCAGCACTGCCCTGAGTGTGTGCATACCTAGCTAGGTTGTAACAGCACCTGGGCTCAGCTCCAATCTTGCTCTGAGATCAGAGAAGGAGCCAGAAGCTAGGAGAGGCAAGGCAGCAGACACCACTGAGCCCGCAGGGGCAGTGGGGCCCTTCCCAGGACCCTGAGAGTGCAAAGATGCCTGATTCTATAGCTGAGGCTGCACCTGGGAGGGCAGGGCTCTTGTCTGCTCCCAGCCCCCAAGTGCACAAGGAGGTGCAGGCCACAGCAGCAACTTGGGCAGCTGCAGGTGCACCCAGGAGAACAGGACTCCTGCCTGCTCCATGGAGCACACAGCCCCACCACACCTCCCCCACTGCAGTTGCTGTCATAGCAGCAGTCACTCCAGATGGGCCACCACTGGCACTAATAACACAACCAAAGGAAACTAGTAAAGCTCCAGTAGTTAACCCCAAGAAAATGAACACCTACAAACTGCCTGAGACATAAATCAAAATAATAAGCTTAAAAAAGCTCAATGAACTACAAGATAACAACTAAATAAAGTAAGCAAAGCAATACAATAATAAAATGGTAACAAATATTAACAAAATGTTTCTTAATAAAGAAATAGAAACCACAAACTAAAACTGAGCAGACATCCTGGAATTGAAGAAATCAATGGAAAAATACTGAAAGCTTCTCCTCTAAGATTTGGTATGAAACAAGGATGTTCCCTCTCACCACTTCTATTAACCAGAGCAAATAAGCAAGACAATAATTTAAAATTATTTAGTATTAGTAATTTGAAGTTATTTAGTATTATTAGTAGTCCCAGCTCCTCAGGAGGCTGAGGTGAAAAGATCACTTGAGTCCAGGAGTTTGAGTCTGAAACGAGCTATAATTGTGCCACTGCATTGCAGCCTGGGCAACAGAGCAAGACCTCATCTTTTAACAAAAAGGAGGAGGAGGAAGAGGAGGAGGGAGGGAGGGCAGGAGGAAGGAAGGAAGGAAGGGAGGGAGGGAGAAAGATATTAATAGGTGATTAAATTGGAAAGGAAAAAGTAAAATTATTTCTATTTACAGATGAGATGAGATGATCATATACAGAGAAAATTCTGAAGTCTCTAAAGACAACAAAAAAATTATTGTCTTAATAAATTCAGCAAAGTTGCAGAATACAAAATCAACATACAAAAAAATGAGTGGAAACTTTATGAACAAATAAAAAATTATCTGAAAAGAAAAATTTTAAAATAACACCATCTACAATAGCAATAAAATATTTAGGAATAAACTTAACCATGGAGTTAAAAGAAGTGTACACTGGAAAATAGAAAACATTGATGAAGAAAATTACAGAAGACACAGCAAAATGGAAAAGAATCTCATGTTCATGGACTGAAAGAATTAATATTGTTAAAATGTTCATATTAACCAAAGAACTCTACAGATTTAATGAAATCCCTAGCAAAATTCCAATTGAATTTTTCTCAGAAATAAACAAATCAATTAAAAGGTGTATGTAGAACCACAAAACACCCCCAATAGTCAAAGAAATCTTGATCAAGAAGGACAAGCTGAAGACATCATACTACCTGACTTCAAAATATAATACAAAGCTATAATAATCAAGACAGTATGGTATTGGCATAAAAGCAGACACATAAACAAATGGAACATAATAGAGAGCCCAGAAATAAATCCATGCATTTACAGCCAACTGATTTTCAACAAGGGTGGCAAAAACACACAACAGGAAAGAACAGACCTTTCAATAAATGATTCTGGGAAAACTGAATATTCACACACAGAACAATGAAATTGGACCCTTTCCTCACACCATATGCAAAAAATTTACTGAAAATAAACTCAAGACTTAAATACAAGAACCAAAACTGTAAAACTACTAGAAGAAAACACAGGGAAAAAGCTCCGTGACCATTTTTTTTTTAGATTGATTAAAAGCACAGGCCACAAAAGCAAAAATTAAGAGTGACTGCATCAAACTAAAATTCTTCTGCAAAGCAAATGAAAAGTGAACAGAGTGAAAAGGCAACCTACAGAATAAGAATATTTCCAAATTATTGTGTGTCTATATATGGATATACTATGTATATAATGTATATATGTATACACACATACATATACATATGTATATATACATGTATGTACATAGTATTATATATATGTATATCTGATAAGAGGTGAATATCCAAAATATATAAGAAACTTAACTCCATAGCAAAAAAAAGTCACCTGATTTAAAAACGGGCAAAAGACCTGAATGCATATTTCTCAAAAGAAGACATACAAAAAACTAACATATGTATGAAAATATGCTGAACATCACTAAGTGTCAGAAAAATACAAATCAAAACCACAATAAGATATTACCTCACACTATTAGAATGGCTATGATCAAAAACCCAAGAGGTACCAAGTGTTGGTGAAAACGTGGATAAACGGGGAACCCTCATATACTACTGGTGGGGATGTAAATTGACACAGCCATTAATTTAAAAAGTATAGAGATTCTTCAAAAAATAAAAAATAGAACTGCCATTTGACCCATCAATCCCACTTCTGAGTATTTATCAAAAGATAATAAAATCAGCATATTGGAGAAACATCTGCACTTTAATGTCCTTTGAAGCATTAATTACAATAGCCAAGATACAGAATCAGCCTATGTTCATCAAAGATGAAGGGATAAAGAAAATGTGGGATATATATATATATGGGATATTATTCAGCCTTTATAAAAAGAAATTCCTGCCATTTGCAACAACATGGATGAACCTGGAGAACATTATGCTAAGTGAAATAAGACAGACATAGAAAGACAAATAATACATGACCTCACTTGTATATGGAATCTAACATCATTAAACTCAAAGAAACAGAGAGTAAAATGGTGCTTGTCAGAGTTAGGGAAGGAGGAGGAGGGGGAAATGGAGAGATGTTGGTCTAAAGATATAAAATTTGAGCTATTCAAGATAACTAAACTCTGAGATCTAATGGACAACATGGTGACCATAGTTAATGCTAGTGTACTGTACACTTGAAATTTGATAAGAGAAAAAATCTCAGGTGTTCTCACCACAAAAACAAAAAAAACAGGTAGCTATGTGAGGCGATAGATATATTAATTAGCTTGACTGTGGTAATCATTTCACAATGAAGATGTATATTGAAACATCAAATTACATACCTTAAATATTTATAATTTGTGTCAGTTATATCTCAATAAAGCTACAAATAGTAGTTAACAGACCAGGGATACTTGACTGCATTCCAAATTAGAGGTAAAAAGCTTCGTATGTGTCAAAATACTATCAATGAATTTATTCACTGTCTCAGATCTGTAGTAGATTGGTAACTGCAGAATTGAAGAAGTGCAAATGAATGCCAGGCCCTATGCCAAGTATTTTATCAACATGATTTTACTTAACTCTTAAAACACATCTTTAAGCAAAGCTGTAAAAGAGCAACAAATTTTTCCTGTCACAAACGTAGTAAAAGGCAGTTTAAAATTCTAACTCACATTTGTCTCACTTAAAACTCTATAATCTTTTCAGTATACCATTATTTTGAAATATATATTCTTAAGTATAATGAAACATTGAAATATAGAGAGGTTGCAAATTTAGATACTTGTTCACTATACTGTGGCCACTCAACTACATTAAGAAAGGAAGATCACACAAATCTGTCATCTGTACCAAAAAGGAAGAAAATTTTCCTTTGTTAAACTGGAAGTATTGGTGCTTTTGCTACAATTAAATCCACAGAACCACCCTGTTCAAATAACAGTCAACTTCTCTATGACTTGTCATATATTCCCATACATCAAGTAAGGCCCATTCTCCACATTAAACAAAATGCTGAACTAAAAAGATTAGCAGTTTTTTTTTCACTTAATTATTCTTTATTCATTTTTTGTCATTGCATATGAAAAAGTATCTACTGTGATTTAGAAAAAAACTTTTGAAATCAAGTAACATAGTATCTCAAGGAGCCAAGAAGGTTAACAATCTATACTTTCAAAGCACTAGCTCAGTTAAAGTTTATAGCAACCCTTTGAAGACAGCAGAACTAGTTATCATTTTACCATTTTGCAGGTGAGGTAACTAAGGCCTAAAAATTTTAGTTGCTTGGCCAAAGTCAGAAGCTAATGAATATAGCCAGTATTGCTTCGAGGGAGGAGATAAATAAATAAATAATACCAATCTATTTTTTTGGCCTCAATAAACTGCTCTCTACTAGTGTCTTTCAATTGTCCAACTATTCTTCAAAGGAAAGACAATTTCTTTTATCTTTCTTGTATTTAGCAACTTATTTCATTTTACTGCACTTCAGTTAGCTCATCTGTGAAATAAGAATAATAATTTCTATGAATTCTATAACACATCATGTTAATGCAAAGCTAGGTAAAGTATGACCTGGTCTTCCTACTATGTTCACATGGTCATTACTGGCTGTGTTTTTGTCCTTCTCCTCACACCTTTCCCAAACCTGTGTGAGGACATTTCTCACTGCTGGGTGCTCTCGCTGGGGGTTGGTCCTGGATATTTTCCTGTGGCCTCTCTACACCTACTTACTCTCTGTCCTTCTGTGCCTTGCGCTGTCCCCTAGGAGTCTGACCTTTATGGGCTGCAAGGGATGCTGCCACCCTCTGGCTTCTGATAGGGCTTGGCCAGTGGGAGGTGTCAGTAGGAGCTAGGAGCAAGCAAGAGAGGTCTTTTAGGCCACGCAGTATGGGGTCCAGTTCCCCGGGCTCCTGGCCACAGCTCTCCCTCAGGGGTCCAGCTATGTTCCCTTCTTCACCTGTCAGGCCGCTTCCTGAGGGTAGACTACCCACTCTTGCTTCACCAGTGCTTGTTGGGTTTTCCTGCATTATAAATGCTCCTTTTATGAAACTCTTCTGCGTTATCTGTGACTTTGCTGTGTCCTTCCTGCATGAACCCTGATCTATCTGAGAAAGTGGGAGCAATTGAAGTAATGTCTCGGCCTCTCGGTTTTTTGTTGTAATTTGATGGAAATATCTAGACTCCACAGGCATCATAACTACACAAATGCATTCTAATAGCTGTACCGAATTCTCAAATTTAGTGTACAGTATAACAACCTAGACCTGTAAAGCAATCTGTTTCCCAAGACTGCAGTGAAGTGGATAGGGTTATTTATTTCTGAAAAGTTTCTTTTGAAGTTTAATGAGAACTTTCTCTAACATTTTATAAGCAAGGAGTCAGTTATCAGAAAGCAAAAACAACACAAAACCAGAACTGGTAGAATAATGGATGTGTTCTGATAATTTTTGTATGTGCTGCCAAGATAGATGGTGATGTATCTGATTCAATTATTTCAATTTTCTTCTTGGATAGAAGAAATTAAGAATTAACTGAGAGCAGTTACAAGCTTAATTTGTGGCAAATAGTAAATTATAGCCAAGTGGGTCATGCAATATCCTATACTTATAAACAAATATACTTTAATATGTTTTATTTATTATTCTTTTTTGATAATTAGTCATATGAATTAAATTTAATCTTGGAAGAAAAATAGACCAAATTAATGAAATGTGAGCAACAGAGTTGATTGTAAATTTGGCATTAGCCAAATTTACCTCTATCTACAATTGATTTAAAATTTAAGAATCAACCAGAAGCAGTTACAAGCTTAATCTGAAATCATCTATATTTGGTTTCTTGACAGATCTGTTAGGTGTTTTCAGAATTTTTTTTAATGGTAAGACAAAAGTTAGCATGTAGCTCCTGACAATGCACCAACTAACATTTAGGGAATCAACCAGCTCCCAGTGTGATATTAAACAATTATCACTATTAACCCATCAAACACAAATTTTTACTGCACTGATTTTAATTATAGCAGAGTCAAAACTGATCCTGGCTCACAGATTGTCGAAGCAAGAAGACGTTCTCCTCTCTCAAAGCAACACTGGCTACACCCATTAGCCTCTGACTTTGGCCAAGCAACTAAAATTTTTAGGCGTCAGTTTCCTCACCTGCAAAATGGTAAAATGATAACTAGTTCTGCTGTCTTCAAAGGGTTATTTTAAACTTCAACTGAGCTGGTGCTTTGAAAGTGTAGATTGTTAACCTTCTTGGCTCTCTTGAGATACTATGTTACTTGATTTCAAAAGTTTTTTCTAAATTGCGGCAGATACTTTTTCAAATGTAATGAGACAAAATGAATAAAGAATAAATAAGTGAGAAAAATAAAACTCTTGCTAATCTAGTTAGTTCAGAATTGTGTTTAATGTGGAGAATGGGCCTTACTTGATGCATGGGAATATATGACAAGTCACAGATAAGTTGACTGTTATTTGAACAGGGTGGTTCTGTGGATTTAGTTGCAGTAAAAGCACCAACACTTCCAGTTTAACAAAGGAAGATTTTCTTCCTTTTTGGTGCCGATGATAGATTTGTAAGTGGCAAAATTCAGATTTAAATTGATGCTTTTTGATATAAAAGCATACGCTTTTCAAGTAGAGAACCCACACCCCTAGCAATATGTGAGGAGCCGTTTGATTTCCCACTGGTCCGAGAGGTAGCCCTAGTAAGAAAAATCAGGTGTTAGTCAATGCTGCTTGCATTTAGATTAGAAGTAACTGGAGGTCCTTGAGAGTTGGGTATCCAAGAAATCCATTAAATAACATGAAGAACAAGACTAGTCATGGAAAGTTTGTTTTTTGCCTTTCTTTCAAAGAAAATTTGCCACTGAGGCATTTTTTCTCTTTGCCAGAGGCATTTCTAGCACTTGAGAGAAAAGACTGTCATTTAGACAATCCTGGAGTGGTTAATATTTATGATTAGTTGCCTTCTACCCTCTTCCCCAGGACAACTTGAGCTAATTTTTAGAGTATAATTCACAATATGCTTTCTAAAAATAAGAAAAAAAAATTGTGTCATCAATCTGTTTTATATTTGGCCTCAATAAACTCCTCTCCACTAATATCTTTCTGTTGTCCAACTATTCGTCAAAGAAAGACAATTTCTTTTATCTCTTTTATCTTAAGGAAAACATTCATATTAAGTGGATTTATCACTTTGTGATCAGACCATATAATCTGAATTGGGAAACTATTTGGCAGACAATTAAAATAATTGTTTTTTGATGTAATTTGATGGAAATAGCGCTGTGGAAATTCCTTTCTATCTAACATATGAGGAAGGTCACCTACTGAGACTCCAGTACTCATATGTCATTTGCCTGAGATTATGCACATTAAATATCTCATTGGTCACATTAAATATCTCAATCTTAAATTTTGGGTTGATTCTATTAACTCTTTCTGTAGTCATGAAGGAGCAACGTGGATATATAATACTATTTATCTCTACAATAGACTTATGTTAAAATATTGACTATGTAATGGTCATTGGCTAGGTACTGCTGGGAGGTGAGGATGGAGAAGACATGGGGAATAAAACAATGAAATGCACGCACATGAATTCACACACATATGAATTCACATACGTGAACACATATAGGGCACACAGGTATCACACATGCATATGAGTACTTATGGACTCACGCACAAATTATCTTTGAACTAAAGGACTTCACCATCTGATGGGGTGAGTGACTCTCTCTCCTACAGGCTAATAGACAAGTCACATACACAATCATAAATTTGTAGAACAACACATGCACCATTATGTCATTTCTGTAACTCACACAAAAGATAACACTGTCCATTTTATGTGGGGGCATATATATGCATATAGAAATGGAAGTGGTCTGGTGGGATATTCCCACATTGAGAACAGTGGTTAATCCAAAGGGTATGGACTGTAAGAATGGAAAGTAGTGATCAAAGAAATTTTACTCTTATCTATGCTACTTCACCTTTTATAAGAAGCACATATTTTCTTAATTTTTGTGTATTTTTGAAAACCTATAAGTATTCTCTTTTTTAGGGGGGGACAGAGCCTCGCTCTGTCACCCAGGATGGAGTGCAGTGGCGCCATCTTGGCTCACGGCAACCTCCGTCTCCCAGGTTCTAGCAATTCTCCTGCCTCAGCCTCCAGAGTAGCTGGGATTACAGATGCACTCTGCCATGCCTGGCTAATTTTTTATATTTTAGTAGAGATGGGGTTTTACCGTGTTGCCCAGGCTGGTCTCAAACTCATGAGCTCAGGCAATCCACCCACTTCGGCCTCCCAAAGTGCTAGGATTATAGGCATGAGCCACCTTGCCTGGCCAGCCAAGTCTTCTAATAGTGGTTAGCACAGATGAAGGAAAGGTTAAATGTGTTTATGCATCCTTGGAAGCTATCTTAGAGGAGGTGCTATTTGAATTCAGTCTTAAAGATAAACAGGAAATTTCTTTTAAGAAATATGAGGGTGGGGACATATCCAAAGAAAAGCAATGAAGTATTGAAAGACAAAGAAATGGGACAAAACATGGTATATCCCTATTTTGGTGTGGTTCACAAGGAGAGTGTGTATGCAGGGGAAATGAACTGGTGGAAGAAGAGTTACTTTATTTGAAAGAGGCTTGCCTGTCAGATGAGATTTTAGAATCACTTTTCACCCATGAACCCTTAGATAAACAGAAATATCTCCTGCATTCTCTTAATGTTAATTGAAATTGCACAAATAATGCAAATACTGCAAACCAAAAATGAAACAAAGGGATAGCAGATTTAGAATCACATCACACCAACACACACATAATCATATAATCTGCTTTTGCTAGCTATGAGTTTTCTATTCTATGCATCACAAAAGAAAGAGAGAAGAGACAGCTGACATGCACTATTGAGCCGTTTCTACTGCTTTATTTCCATAGGAGCACAGAGCAACTTCCCAATTACATACAAATTAAAATAACAAGATAATACCCAAAGCCCGCCAGAGCACATCATTTTACCTCCTCATCAAATCCTAAAAAAGATTTTCTAGAAGTTAACTATATCAAATGAATCAAACATTAATTTTTAAAAAACAAACTTCTCTGGGATATTGACAAAAACTGGGCATCTCTGAGGTGAGTTTTGCACAAGCTTCCTTCTTGGCCAGAGCACACAAGGTCATGGACTCATTCTCTGGATTTCACCTTCCCCACCTGAGCTGTGTTTTTCTCCCTTTCAACCACTGTCAAGTCGGGTGTTCTTTGAGATCTTCACTGAGGGATGAGACATTTGGTGTTGTGATTTTGTTAGCTGGGCTGGAGCTTATATATGGATGCTGAAGGGCTTTTGCCCATCAGTTTCAGTTTCAGCATATTTGAAGCTTGAATGTATTTGCCAATTTGCTAAGCTCTTTTGAAAATTATCATTTTTGGAAGTTTGAAGCATTTGGTACTTTTTCCCTTGTGTTCTGAAACCAGAGCAACTTCAGGTCGCAAATCTGGGCAAGCATATTTCCATTTGACAAGATTGCAGCGTGTTTTCCATGAGCTAATTTCAATAATGTATAAGCAGTCTATTCCAAGTCCCCTGAGCCAAGCTTTGTGGTTCACCAAATTAAATATATATGTGTGTGTGTATGTGTGTGGTTCACCAAATTAAATATATATGTGTGTGTATAATTTACACACACACACACACACACACACATATATATATATATATATATATATATATATATAAACATTAGATCTTTACAAAAGAAAAAGAAGCCAGTGCATAGAATGGATGGACCAAAAGCAAGGATCCTGGAATAGTTCTGCCACCTAGTTCCCTCATAGTCTCATCCACACTCGGTCGTCACAAGCCTGGGCGAACATTTGTTCTGGAGGAGTCCATGTTAATATCTTCTCCTAGAACACAGCTCAGCTGTGCAGATGTTGTCTTACCAACCACAAGCAAACATAGGGGTAGGGAGCTGTGTGTCAGTGAATCCTGCTCATGAGAAAACTGTTGTATCAGCCATAGTAGTATGGAGCAGGGCTGCATTTTTTCTTTTAATAGTGCCTGCCCTTCTTGACTATCTAAAAAAGCAGAACCAATTTTCACTGAGCCAGTAAACTAGCCACGGAAGAGTGTGTCAATCACATTGATGATTTATTTCTAAGACTCTTGCAGAATACAAACGTTCTAAGTACCATTGGTTAAACTATTACTTAGAGAGAATAGCTAAATAAATCAGAATATTCTTCTTAAGCAGTTATCTTTTGATTTATAACACATGGGACAAAATATATTCATCACCTCCACTCTAAAAATGAATAAGTTAGAACACTGAAACCATCTTCAGAAGAAATTCCCAAATACAGTGAAAAAAATAGCTTCATTTAAAAATTTTTTCAGGTCAAGTGGGACGATACTCATAATCTGAAATTTTAAAATTCAAATGGCGTCATTGTTCTATTTGTCATTCAGGATCCTAACATTGCAATTTGAGCAATCTACTAATCAACAACAGTTTTTAATTAACTGCATTACTTGCAATGGACTCTCACCCTGGATCACTAAACAGGGTTTTCAAAGATAAAATTTGGTAAAAAATGATCTAATACAGTCCAGAAAGAAGAACTTGTTTCCTTCCTTTGACTTTCCACCAGAAATCCCTATTGCAAAGCCAGCATAGCTGGCATTTCACCAGCTCATGCTCCAATCAGTTTTTTTCTAAATTAATTCATTACATCGAAGAATTTTATTCAGCTGCAAAGCTATCATCAGCTTTATTGTGATCTTCAAGACTTGAGAAAAATTCAGATATTTTTCTACATATTTTGTAACCACATATGCTATGCATACACTAGTAGTTGGAAAAAATTGCTTTGCTCTAAAATTCATCACAATAAGTAACATAAGACTAATAATGTCATTCCTGGCATATCTTACATTTTGATATGATACATTATTAATTCAGTGCTCAATATTGTGATGGTTGATTTCATGTGTCAATTTGGCTCAGCCTTGGTACCCAGATAATTGGTCAAAAATTATCCAAGGCCAGGCATGGCAGTTCACACCTGTAATCCCAGCACTTTGAGAGGCTGAGGTGGGAGGATTCCTTGAGCACAGGATTCAAGACCAGCCTCTGCAACATGACAAACCCCCATCTTTACAAAAAAAAAAATTAAAAATTAACTGGGCATAGTGGTTCATGCCTGTGGTCCCAGCTACTCAGGCTGAGGCAAGAGGATTGCCTGAACCCCGGAGTTTGAGACATTTAACCAGTAGAAACAGAACCAAAAGGGCAGTGTGTGTGCGTGTGTGTGTGTATGTGTGTGTTTATGTGCATCTGTATGTCTATATATAAATTTTGATCTTTTTTAAGAATATTGGCTTGCAACTTTGGAGGTTGGCAAGTCTAAAATATGCAGAGTAGACTGGCAGCTGGAGGCCCAGGAAGAGTTGATAACGCAGTTTGAGCCTGAAGGTCATCTGCTGTCCAAATTCCCTCTTTTCTTTGAGGGAAGTTAGACTTTGTTCTACTCAGGCCTTTAGCTGATTGTATGAGGCCTATCTACTTTATAAAGAGTAATCTGCTTTACTCAAAGTCTACCGGTTAAATGTTAGCCTCATCTAAAACATACCTTACAAAGACGTCTAAGATTTTATTTTTTCTTTGAGATAGGGTCTCATTCTGTTGCTAAGGCTGGAATGCAGTAGTGTGATCATGGGTCACTGCAGTCTCAAACTCCCTGACTAACACAACTATATATCCAGATAAACTCATATTCTGAAATTTCTTCTCAATTTCCACTCCAGGTAAAATTTGGAAGGCACTATAATCAATATTTTTGTGAGTTTTCATCAGAAATATGGCATTTAAAAATTATTTGTAATTAGAAGTATAAGTTCTCAAATTACACTTTTAAATGGGGTTTGCACAAGTATGGCTTGAATATTATTCAAGTAGTCCAAAGGGTGATGCAATATTATTGTCCAGAATTTTTAGACTAAAATATTCCCAAAAACACAATCCTTTTTCTTTTCAATACATGTGAATCAATTCTGAATATAACCTTTGAAAGTTTTTGAACTGTATATTTCCATTAGCAGCTACCTAAAAGAAAAGGGGGAAAATAAGAATAATGACCCATCACTCTGACAGAAAAGAAATCATGCTAGCTGTTGCCAGTGACAGGTAGAAGTCTTCCAAACATGCACTGTTTACTGACCCACAGAAAAGAAACTTTGTATTTATTTTTAGTATATACCTAAAACCACATTCTATTACTAAGCAGCAATTGGTAATGCCCAAAATTAAATATAAATTTTTTTATGTTGACAATCTTCTGGAATTTGCTAACAAAGCCAAGGATGAAAACTAACTCCTGAGGAAGATGGAATAAAATACAATATGCTTCTCAGGGTTAAAAGATGCCTTATGTGTACCTAATTAGGATAGAAATATTAAATTTTAACAGAAATAAAAACTTGATTAATGGTGGTTATGTACATAAGAATATTTATAATTTACTAAAAAGAAGTCATTTGATTGGCAGTCATAGAGTTGATTCAATGGTTCAAGGCCATCAAACCTAGGCTCCTTCAACCTTCTGTTTCAAGGTGTTGGCTTTGTCCTTAGGCTTGAATCCTCATTGTCACAAGACAGCTGCCATAGCTCTGGCCATCATTCCCAACATGGGAAGCAAAGGGGCAGTCAAAAGAACAGATTTTTCTCATTACAGAATTATAATATTTCTCTCAAGAAGAAATATGTTTATAGAGAAGCCCAGAGCACTTCACTTCATAGATTAGTGCCCAGAACTGGGTCATATGGCCCCCTAGGACAATCGCTATCAAAGGGAACTGAAATTACTATCATTATATAAGACTCATCATGATTTATCTACCAAATTAAAACACTTTGCCACATGAACAAAACTGGAATTTTGTTAGCAAGAAAGAATTGTAGCATAAACATTGGGTGGGCAGCCAATGGACCAACAGTAACTGCCTGCCTTACATCAGTCAACCTGTGCATGCATAAGATCCTTATCCATAATGAACAAGCATGACACACTTTGGAATAGTAGGGTTTATATCAAATATTTTCTCATTCTACACTCAGCATATTTCCACTTGCCATGAAAATGTTGCCAAGCATTACTTCTTTGTAATTAGAAGTATACTTGTAATTACTTCTTTGTAATTAGAAGTATATTTGTTTTTATTTAGCATTGTTTTATTTAATTTGCATAATGAAATCATATAAATTAATCCAATTGAGTAAAATTTCTTAAACTACTCTATACCTTTATTCAGACAGGAATCATTAGCTCAGAATGCCCCCTAATATGATGCCATCTGAGAGTTTTGAGTGGGAAATGGCAAAAGGTGAGCCACAGACATGTAGAAAGACCTGGAGTTAGAAAGCTTATGCCACCAAGGAACAGATAATGCAGGACAAGGCAGCTGCAATAAAAATAGGGGAAAAGTCAGGCGTAGTGACTCCCACCTTTAATCCCAGCACCTTGGGAGGCCGAGGCGGGCAGATCACCTGAGGTCAAAAGTCAGAGACAATCCTGGCCAACAGAGTAAAACCCGACTCTACTAAAAATACAGAAAGTAGCTGGAGTGGTGGCACATGCCTGTAGTCCCAGCTACTCGGGAGGCTGAAGCAGGAAAATCGTTTGAGCCCAGAAGGCAGAGGTTGCCATGAGCTGAGATCGCACCACTGCACTTCAGCCTGGGCAACAGAGTGAGACTGCATCTCAAAAAAAAGAAAAGAAAAGAGAAATGGGGGAAAAAGCCCAGAAGGAAAGATATTTAGGAGCTCAAGTGACATAAACTTTTGACCAGATGGGAACCAATTACTGCACCATACAAGGCCTGGGCTTTGGGTGAGGTATACCTGAGTCTGAGTCATGGTCTTTCTGTTCACTAATTGAGGTTTTGAGCAAGTGATTTTTCCTTCCTAAACCTGAGTTTCATCCAATATGAAATAGGAATAAATGAGAATGTTCAGTAGTAGTAGTAGTTGTAAATATTAAATAATATAATATATAACATGTCTGTTATATATTCTCACCTGTTGGGTATTGAACAAATAAAATAGTAGCTAGATATGATGGTGATCATGATGCTTGTTTCTAGGACAGAAGACAAGTAGATGATATTCAATGAAGATATGAAATACAGTGGAAGATGAGGCTGGGAGGGAACTGTAACAAGCTCAGTTTTAGACTGCATTGTATTTTATCTGTGTTTACCACATCCCTGTAAAATGTAGAACACAATGTTGGACACAGAGGATTCTCTGTCCAGTGCACCTCCCTGACTCAGAGAACTGCCACCCTTCCCTGCCAACATGGGTCACTCTCAAATTCACCCAAGTTATAACAAGTGTACTTGGCCACCCTAAGCCTCAGTTTCTTCACCTGAGATGGAGAAAATGCCACTCAACTCACAATATAAATAGAAAATGCATCTAAAACACATAACTACCAGCTGCACAGATGATCAATTTTTAAAAATTCTTGCCTTTCTTTCATCTTAAATGCACACCCCAAAATTCCCAGTAGATTTTGAAGGAGGAGTTCCAGTTGATTCAGTTTATAGACCAGTAAAAGTTCTAATTCCAGAAGCTTAAGAATTCTAATTCCAGTTATTTACACAGGGCCTCTGCAAACCAAGGTCCATATGGATTGAAATACAACTAATGTTACTTTGTTAACACAATTAATACTTTTTTTCTACTACTTATTAAAATTGATATCATGGCTTTTAGCTATCCCTTACATTACATAATTTGTAGATCAGTTCTCTCACCAGGCTTGCTAAAGCAGCTCACTGTGATCAGGTTCACTCACTGTAAATATCCGCCAAATTTGGTGTAAGAGGAAACCTGCAATACCTTATCTTGCTAATAAACCAATGGGGAGGACTCATATCTTCTTATCCATGTTTTTCCCTACCTAGTGCCTCACTTATAATAAACATTCAGCAAAGCTTTGCAAATAAGTGAGGCAGATAACTTTTAGAAGAAACTTCATCCCCCAAAATTCAGTTCACATGTGGAGCAATATTTCAAAGACCTAAATGCAATCTAGGATAAAGGGAATGAATACTACTATATCACTTCCAGCAAAATGATTCACTATTATGAGACTATCCAAATGTAATTAACTAATTTAAAATATACATGCATCTTTCCAATTTTCCGTTTTTAACCAGTAATATAAGATGGTAAATCATAACCATTGAACATTCCCAGGTCACATTTTGACTTGCTAAAACAGCAGTCCTTCATATCTTCAAAGGATAAAACTCCATAAGTGAAAGGAAATTATTATATGTCACAAAATTCTGAAGAAAACAGTAGAGAGACTGTAAAAAAATTGTATAGAATATTTCCGTATCCCTTCATTCAATATTGATTTAATTAATGCTGACACTCATGGCTAAATAAAAAAATTTTTAAAGAATGCTGTGGCTATTCTGGGTATAGGAGTGGCTATTAAAATAGTTGCAAAAAATAATGAAGCATAAATGATAACAGGTATTGATAATTAACATAAAAAAAGAACAAATATATCACTGTCACTGTCCACATGAGCCTTCATTCCTGAAAGCACTGAAAGCAAGAGCCAAAGCTACCTATTGAAGAGGCCAAAAAATGATTGTCAAGTCAGGAATAACTTCCCGTGTCCTGCTGATGTTTAAGATTCTAAATACTAAAGAATACATTAATAATGTACTGTCTTGGTTCATCTAGTTTAGCAAATTTACTCTCTAGAATATGAAATCCTACTGATTATATCAGCACCAAAATATATAAAAGTGATTGAGTTTGAAGCTTTAAGATAGCTTCCCAGTAATATGTATCTGATTATGATATGCCACATCTCACTTTCCAACCCACATCTCTAGAAAGACAAAATCTGAATCACATGGAAAAGCAAGCTATTAGCAAACAATTTGCAAGAGTCTGAGAAAATTTCTAACTATAGAGTAGATAACATTTCAGTTTTAAACATAATCAGTGACCTATACCTATCCCCAGAAATGTCATCTTATAAGTTGGTATAACTAACCCAGTTCAGAAATATGGAGTATACAACTTACAGGAAAATGGTCAGCCATACCCATCTCTTTGCACCCAGCCATGCTCTACCCTCTTAACCACAGGATGGGTACTATTTTCTGAGGCAGTCAAACTTGAGCACTACCCATTTTTCAAAATCTGTTCTATGACTGAAAGCTCTTAAAGACAGCAATGCAGAAAGTGTAGAAGCTGGACTTCTGCATAAGGGCTCTTCCATAAGTCAGTGTGAAGAAGGACAATATCATCTCTTATCTTGCTGAAAATTAATGAGCAAGACCCATGTCATATTTATATTGTGCCCTACTTAGTATCTCACTCATAATAAACACAACAAATGCTTTACAAATGATGAAGATAACTTCTATAAATCAGTGTGATCAAGGGCAGAGACACCAGCCATAGTGACTGGAATTTCACTGGAAAAATTACAGCATGCCTCCAATTATTTGAAAAATAAAATGGCCCACTAATATTCAGGAAATACTGAATATTAGTCAGAAGGCCCACATTAGACATATGCATTCTAGACCTAATTTGGACCAGACATGTGCTCATTAGTGTGTAATTCAGCTTCAGATCTGGGGCAGGGGGTTGCGGGACAGGCAATTCTTCTTTTACTCAGATGTACTGTGCAAAAGGCTAAATCCAATCCATACAGTACTCTCAATCATCTGAACACATAAAATCCCAGGAAGGCAAGGTCAGCTTGCCTCTCCTTACCATCTGTTCACTCTCCCAGCCTCAGGGAATTTCAGGGAGTAGTTAGACTAGGTACCTCACAAACATTTGACCTCCACCTAGATCTCTTCTCTGAGATAGGACTTGAATATCACACTGTTCATAGGACATAGTAATTCCAAAACTAAATTTTTGATCTTCCCTCAACCACTTCTTCTCCCAGTGTTAGCTACCTCTGTGAATGCCACCAGCATCCAATAAATAGCTTAATATAGAGAACTAGAAGTTATCTAAGACTCCTCCACTGCCCTGGGTTACATATCTAACCTTTATCAATCTTATCCATTTTACCTCCCAAATATCCCTCATTTTTCTCCATCTCCATTATTCCCACAGTACCAAGCTAAGGTCATCTTTCTCCACTAACATGCCATCACTTCCCAACTGATCAAGCAATAACCACACTGCAACCTCCTTCATACAACTTATTCTTCCCTGCATAACCAGAGTGGTCCTTTCAAAATTCAAATCCAGTGGCACTACCCTGATACAGCTTGGCTCTATGTCCCCACCCAAATCTCATCTCGAATTGGAACCCCCACGTGTTGAGGAAGGGGCCTGTAATCCCCAGGTGTCAAGGGAAGGAGGTGATTGGATCATGGGAGCAGTCCTCCATGCTGTTCTCATGATAGTAAGTGCGTTCTCATGAGACCTGATGGTTTTATAAGTGTTTGACTGTTCCTCCTTCACATGCTGTCTCACCTGCCACCCATGTAAGACATCCTTCCTCCCCCTTCTGCCATAATTGTAAGTTTCCTGAGGCCTCACCAGCCATGCAGAACTGTGAGTGAACTAAACTTCTTTTCTTTATAAATTACCCAATCTCAGGCAGTTCTTTACAGTGTGAAAATGGACTAATTACACTATCCCATCTCCGTCCCATTGCCATCCTCCCTAAAGCCCTACGGTACATTGCTGTTGCCCTTAGAATCAAGACCAGACTGCTTCCAGGGTCCACACCACCTTCAGGGGTTTTATCCCCAGCTAGTTTACATCACACACCCCTCCTCTTCCTTTCTCCACCACATTTCACATTTACATTTTTTTTTTTTCATTTCAACCTTCCTTTACTTTTACCCTCTCATGCTCCCTCACCCCACAAAGCTTTTGTACATTCTGTGTCCTTCCTGGAACATTTTACCTCCCTCTGCATTTAGGTCTTTGCCTGAGCTCAGGTTCCCTAAAAAGCCTGGTCTGAGGCAATGAGTAAAAATGCTCATATTTTGTTTAAGGAAGTGCAAACTCATGGCAAGAAGGTGATGAAAACAGGAAAGAAGGGAAGGCTGAGAAGCAATGCAAAGTGAGGTATACCATCCTGGCCACAACTTCCCAAGTTAGGCCCTTTGCTGGGTGCGTCCATGTGGCCATGAGGGACATCTCAGAGAGGCTGCAGAGGTATGTAAGATCTTGCCTGAAACAGTTTTTCATTAGAGAAAGGGAGAAGAGGAAATGAATCTTCCCAGCTCTTCCAAGGTCTTTTTTCCTAATTACTCAATTTTACCCCAACAGGGAATTAATTCATTCATAGTTTCAGATTGTGACTTCCAGACTCATTATTTGGGGAGACAGGCTGCAACCATAGTTAATTATTTTATCCAAACCTTGAAATAATGGGTAAAAACATAAAAAAAAAAAAAAAAAAAAACAGAAACTCAGGGTGCATGGCTGGTTAGACTCACTGTAGGAGGCAGCCAAGGGGAGAGCCCGACCTTCTGAGGTGGAAGCTGGTCACCTTTAGGCAGGAGCACAGGTCAGCCAAGGCTGAGGCCTAATTAGAGGATACAGTGGAGCATTAAGTCAACAGTGATGCACTCTTAGAATGTGGCTACACCCCTTGTAACCAAATAATGGTATTTACAACCATTCTAAGGACACAGAAAACGTGTTCATAGTATTAAGACAAAGTGGTATATAAAACTGTGTATACACTATGCTTCAATCATAATCTTTAATTCTGTGACAATTTTTTTTTCCCAAGAGTATGCATTAACTTTACAGTTGAAAAAAAAAAGAAAACAGTATCTCAAGAAGAAGGGTCAACAGGTTGCACAGTAATGACTCAGGAAAGTGCAAGCTTTGCAGGACCAGGAACACCCAGGCTGGCAAGAAGCCAAAACAGGAGGGAGAGGAAGGGGCACAGCCCGGAAGCAACATCAGGAGGCTCTGACCACTTTCTGAAGAATCTTATATCTCCAATGCCTTAGCTTCTCTATCTGTAAATTTCAAACAAGATCTTCATTTGGGTATAATGAAGAGAAAGTGAAGATATGCATCTGGAAGCTGACTCAGAAACCCTGACATTCTTCCTACATTTTCTTTCTAACCACTGCCACATGGAAACATGTCCTACGACTTTTCATCACAGGGACTATGGTCTTTTACAAATTTATCTTCTTTTCTGAAACTTCCCTCTAACTAACTTTATTTCACATTGCAGTACTAAATAATAGATGTGAAAATTTTCACATCTGTACTGGAAAAAGTATGTTACAAAATAAAGTTGTATAATGCCTCCAGCTATCATTATAACTGAACAGCAGAGAATATTTCAAAATATTTTCAAAAAAGATTGTTAGGAAAACTTCGCACTTCAACACTGGTTTTTCTTTTAGTGTTGGGATGTTTTTGCACTTTCCAAATTTTCTACAACCAGCACAAGTTTTTCATAATTCAAGAATCATCTATTCTAATATCTATAATAAAATGATCTATCAACTTAAGATATGTCTTTAAATGGTGATGGGCAATACTAATAACATGAGGTGGCTCTGGCATTCTCATAATATTAGAAAATATATCCGGTCTATTTGGGAAATAATTAAATCTACTTGGGAAACAACTGGAAAAGTACATATCACTTTTAAATCATTACACTCATTGGTGCAGTATTTTTTTTTTTTTGAAACAGATTCTTACTCTGTCACCCAGGCTGGAGTGCAATGGCACAATCTCAGCCCACTGCAACCTCCACATCCTGGGTTCAAGCAATTCTCGTGCCTCAGCCTCCCAAGTAGCTGAGACTACAGGCGTGTGCTACCATGTCCTGCTAATTTTTGTATTTTTTAGTAGAGATGGGGGTTTTTCCATGTTGGCCAGGCTGGTCTCAAACTCCTGGCCTCAAATAATCCACCCGCTTCGGCCTCCCAAAGTGCTGGGATTACAGGTGTGAGCCACTGCACCTGGCCTGGTGCAGTAATATTATACTACCAAACTTCTCCCCCACAAAATAATTTTAAATGTTGGTAAAGTTTTATGGACAGAGAAATGTGGATTACCATCAAACTGTATAATATAAATGATTACATAAATATATCCTTATTTTCACCATCAAAAAGCCACCAGAAATTAAATTTATAAATTAAATTTTTTAAAAAAATTATAAATTTATAAAAATTTGTAATTTTTAATCATGGAAATGTTTACATATTTGCAAAATACAGAGAATAAATTCTATAGTTTCCATCAGCTAGCTTCAACAATTATTAACACAGTACCAGACTTACTTCATTCATACTCCCACTTACTTTGCCCCCCTCAAGTACATATTTTAAAGTAAAATCCTGACATATTATTATATCTATAAATTCCTCAGCATGTGTGCTTCCAACATAAAACTTTCAGAATATGACAATATTATACTGAAAAATTAATCATTATTAACATAAAATATCTAGTCAACATTACAAATAGTTTTTATTTTTCTCTGTGACAGAGGAATTTTAATTCTTCTAATGACATGGAAATGCATATAAGGGGAAATGTCAGATACAAATTTGTATATACAACATTATTCAAATACACACAAATATGCAAAGAGATTAGACACATGCCTTCATTAATTGAATATCTGTAACTTCAGTGGTTCATGAGCCTCCTTATCTTCTCACATTTCTGATCTGTCACATGTACTACCTGGAGTCCCACCCCTATGAGTGTATATGTGAGTATGGGAACATGAGTGGGCACTCAGTGGGCTAACCAAGCCCATCTTTCAGCATGTGCTTTCCAAATGAGTTTTGCTGTTCTCAAAATCATTGTACGTGTACTTTATAGAAAGATATATGTGTAGATTTGGGGATTTCCAAAATCTTTGTAAAATTTTCTTCTCAAATGTCATAGACCTAGCACAGCAAAATGTTTAATAAAGTTTATTTTCTGTTAAAGAGATCATGCTTTCCAATTTACTTATCAAATGCTTATTTTTTCTTCTATTTAATAAACCAAAGCCAACATATTATTGCCATATTAAATTGTTGTGAATAAAATTAGCCAATGCTTGCCAGTCACCTACTATCATGCCTGCAGCACAGAGAACACACTAGAAATGGAGGTAATTATGGGGCCATGTATTATGTTTATCCCTGGACTAAAAAAGAATATATGTCACTAGCTTTCCATCTAAGAGAAATGGATTGAGTAAACTGTATTTATTTTCCCTACTTTACCACATATCTGAGCATTACTTTTTATAGATATCAAACTATATGATCTAATTATAAGCCACATATAAATAACCTGTTTGTTTTTTCACCCAAGCCTGTGTACTCCTTGCTTATATTGTTTTGAGCTTAACCCTCTTAAATCCTCCACATTTCTCAACTACTAAAGGGTATTATTTCACCATTCCATATAACATCCAAGGAGGAAATCTCTAATATTGTGTGTATTTTCAAAATTGAATTAAAAGGCAAGTAAAGAAAATTAGTAATGAGTGACTAGACACCTTGTTAAGCTGTAATCCAGGTTTCTCCAATTGAACCTAAATGATAGATGTGTTGCCTGCAAATAATTATTTTAGATGAAGATATTCTAAAGACCTATATTTACATGTATCTAGCTATAATATATTCTATTAGTGAATATATCATGGAAGACAGCTTAGATTTTGAGTTTGAATTTTTAAAAAAAATCTATTATTATAACAGAAGGAGGAAATCAAAGGTCATGTCCCAGCTTTTGCTTTACCTGTATGACAGAGTGATTCCCATGAGCCAATCTTCCCTTCAGGGCCTTATGACTCAATAGTGATTGTGAAGGACATCGCTATCTATTAAATATACTATACTTGGATCAGGAAGCAAGTAGTGTAAGCTGTCATATATAATTTAGAAAATGCTAGTGGTTTGTAAATATGACTTTTTAAAATAGTACAAACTAAGTATATTCTTAAGAGTGCTTGTCAAGAGGGAAAAGAAATTGCCAGCCTGCTGTCTTTAGAAAGCATATGTGTCACAATGACTCTCAATAGGTGATGTGCTCATATGCACAAATGTGGGGGGTGTGTGTGTGTGCATGTGCAAGCACACGTGTGTGTTGTAGAAGGAGAGGAAAAGGAGTGCTTAGCAGAATCATCTGGAGACATTTCAAAATATACCTTCCTTCTTTCAATTAGGGCTTCATCCTACAAACATTTATCAAGTGTCCATTAGGAACAGACATCTTTTAGTACGTGCAACACCCCTATCCTTTAATATCACCCCTTCAATAAGACACAAATTCGCGGATGTATTGGCTCCATCTCTGGAAGTGAGAAATAGTGTATGCTGTGCTTAATCTGTTTATCTCTACAAAAGTCTTCCTTATCTTCAACTAATTAAAGACTCTTCCATGCAATATCCAAGGGGGCAATCTATTAACACATCTATTTTCAAGCTAGAAAACAAAAAAGTGAGACACCAAAAATTTGAGACATTTCTTCAAGATTACACAGCTAGTCATTAGTAAAGGTAAAGATTTGGGCTCCAAAGAACAGATGAGAATGCATGCCGTGGACAGGCAGATGACCCTGGGGGAGAGAGAGAAAAAGGAAGCCGGCAGGACTGAGCCAAGCACGGCCAGTTCGTCCTTCTCATCAGTCAGGGAAGGGACATGCCTCCTTCTGCTGGAGAAATGTCCAGGATGAGGGGCAGAGGGCAGTGTTACCCAAATACAAGTCCCTCCAAAGGGAAACACCAGCCCATGATTTAAGATTCCTCTAACAGCAAATACTTGTTTTGAGGGGAAACAAGTACCTGGATGAGTACTAGAGTAGTGTGCAAAGCAAGGTTCAGTTTGTGGACTCTTCTTGAAAGATGGAATGCATATCTCCTCTAGCCTCCCTGTTTAATCATGCCTTATTATGCCAAGTTTACTGATACTTAAGAGAGAGAAAACTTTAGAAACCCAAATTAGCACATTTAACACAGCCTATCTAAGGAAGAAAATTCAGTGTGTCCACATGGCTGTGCTCCCAACTCCTTCCTGTTGATTGTATACAGTGTACGTATAATCTCTCCATCTCTCTCCTCATGCCAGCACATAGCAAAGCACTCTGGCTCTCTCCCATGGGACTCTCACAGCCATGACAAGGTCATCCTCCTTCTCTCAAGGCTAATTTTAAAATCCCAGTGTGTGTGTATGTGTGTTTGTGTGCACATGTATGTTCTATTCTGCATGTATCATTACCTCCTTCTTGTTTCCTTATTCCTAATTTTTTTTTTTTTGGAGAGGGAGTCTCACTGTGTCTCCCAGGCTGGAGTGCAGGGGCGCTATCTCGGCTCACTGCAACCTCCGCCTCCCAGGTTCAAGCAATTCTGTCTCTGTCTCCCACGTATCTGGGATTACAGGTGCATGCCACCACACCAGGCTAATTTTTGTATTTTTAGTAGAGATGAGGTTTTGTCACATTGGCCAGGCTGGTCTCCAACTCCTGACTTCAAGTGATCCACTCGCCTGGGCCTCTCAAAGTGCTGGGATTACAGGTGCGAGCCACCGTGCCTGGCCTCCTCTTTAATTATTATCAGCACTTCCTACACCAGATTTCACACTACAAATCTGTTTTCTTCTCCTTAAAAAATGTGTAAATAGGCCTGTTCAGAGATTCAAAGAAAACTGAAATCTTCCACAAAGGTTAATAAAATAGTTGTTATGACGTATAAAACATATGGGGATTATCCATTGATTTTGCATGTAATATCCATGGCAGTTAGCTCCAGAATTCTGGAATTGGCTTCTCAATTACTTTCAGGCTAATTTTAAAGTCTAAAAGGAAGGAAAAAAATTAAAATTGTCATCCTCCAATTAAGAAAAAGCTCCAGGAGTCCCAATGCCCCTAAACACTAACTCTCATTTAGGTAATTATAAAGGGCACTGAATGAGTGACTTAAATGAAAAATAGTAATAATTCCACAATTACAAAATAATAGAGATTGTATGCAAATTTTTGTAGGCTCTTTTCCCCCACAAATGAGTTTTGCTCATATTCCAGAGCAAAACTGAGCCACTGTCTAAACTCTATTGGTTTTCTCCTCCCCGAGACAATGTACAACATCACAGCATGCATCCAGCAGGGTGCAGGACATCACACACAGAGATTGTTCCTTCTGAAGGGTTTTCAGGTGCCCAAAGACAGGCTGCAGGTGGTGCAGTAAAATTCAGAAAAGCACTGGAGTATCATACATCCTCATTCAACCATTCTATCTGTACAAAGAAAATGGGATCCTTGCATGGCATAAATTGATTTGTTTCTATGCTGACTCTTATTTTATCAATGGCCTGTGGGCATATGCAAATATTTTTAGCTAGGTCAGTACCACATGCATACACACCACACACAGCAGACAAAAATTGCCACCTACCAACCTTCTTTAAATAAACAAATTCAAACAAGTCAAAACCAAACATGGTCAAGGAAAATGAATGTGTTGTTATAATTAGGTAATGCTTTCGTAATTCCATTTGGATATTTTCCACAAACTGCAAGTAGGTTAAATCCCAAAGCAAGATTTGCATTTCTCCCAAATGCAGGTGTAGCTGCAGCCTGAGGGAGAGGCATCTCACTGCTGCAGCCAGTTCCCGGGAGGTCTGCATTACACTCTGAGCCAGGTCTCCCACTACACCATTCTAAGAAATCCCCAGCTGACCTCAGAAAGAATCACACAGCCTCTTTTCAGAGAAAATAACAAGCCAAACCATTAAATTAGATGACGGCACATTTATCTTCATTTTAATCTGAACGTGATTTATCAAGTTGTCTAATAGAGTAAAGCTTTCACGTTTGCATCTCTAAGTTATCCCCATTGATTTTACTCTTGTCATTAGCATATTGCTTGAAGGACTGAGCCAAAACATCTGGAAAAAAGCGTAAGAGTAAGTATGGATCTCCTCTAAATTTTTGTTTACATCTCACAATTATTTTTTTTAAAAAGCAAATTCATCAACACAAAATTTTGTAACTAAATATTACACAATAAATTCAATGTTAAACTTGGACTACTTTCAATTAGAACTACATTAAAGTCCCCATTTTACTTCATCAGATTAGAACTACCCATCAAAATGGAGGCCTGCAAGTAAGAGGAGGAAGAGGGAGGAGACAGAACACAGAAATCTTCTGAGTGGCTTTGGTGACAGGCGGGTAGGAGTCACTATCCGCTATTTGCATGTGTTTTTGTTCCTCTTGTTTATTGCTTCTATTTACGCATGTGTGTCCAGGTATGTATTAAGTACATCAGAATTTAATTTTCTATATATAATCAACACATCCCACAAAAGGTTTGATGCAGGTGCCATTCACATTAAAGAATGTACATAAGTCACTCTTAAAAGCTAAGAACTTTCTAAACACACACACACAAAGGGTACCTGGTTGCGGAAGTTGCCCAAAATGTGGTCACCAATGATTGGACAGTAAGAATCAAAGTAGCTCAGGAAAGACAGTTTATTTCTAGCCACAGTGGTCCAGAAGGCATAACAGAGAAAAGGGAGCTGAGAGGACCCTGACGTGATGTTAGGATAGGTGAAGAAATGTGTAGAAAGAAGAGAAATGACAAGTAGTTGAAAGACAGGAAAAAAAGTACATGATTCGAACACTTCAATGTGGTCACCATTATTTCTACTACTTCTACTACTATTTATATTATTTATGTACATTAAAGACCTGTTTTGGAACACATTCAAGGCAAAAACTTAAAGCAGCAAATAAGAAAGTTAGTGTGATTGGAGCAAATGGTTTGTGAAAGGAGTATTAATCAAAAATAAGACTAAAAATAAAAACTGGACCCAAACTTTGAAGAATTGGAAATCCAAAAATAATAATGTGTTTAGATTTTAACCTATGGGTAACAGGAGTCATTAAAGGGTTTTATGCTGTAACTTATGTAAAAGAGATGTTTCCAAAGTGTTGAATTGGTAGTGGTGTTAGGAGGAATAAAACTGGGAAAAGGAGACAACTTCAATCAGATAAATGAGGTGTGTTCATTCCAATGCAAGACAAATAAAATTTTTATGAAATTCTCTACTTCAGTTTTGAAAAAGACAAATGGATGTTGACAAATCAAGGCATAAAACAAAGTTCGAGGCAGCAGGGTCAGAAATATGTCTGTGATATTTCTTTTAGTCAGACAGTTCAGAGGCAGGGCCCTGTTCAATAATTAAACATTTGTTCTCAATGCACTCTATTGTGTCACTCCAGAATATCCAGGAAGCAAAAAAGACAATTGTAGGTCACTTGATTTCAATTGGAAAAGAATTCTGGCCAATGAAGTAAGCACACAAGTAATTTCTCCCAAAATTTTTGCAGAGTAGCTGGAGTCAGCGCTGTGAGTGCAGCTGAGAGCAGTAAGGGGACACACTGTGGTGGCATGTGCTGGCAGGTGCTTGGGCCTGCATGCTGCTGCAAAGTCAGGATTGCAAATCGCACACTTGGGAGGGAGCTGACACCTTATCCTGAGATGCCAACGCCAGCATGGCCAAGGTTTCTCTTGCATGGCTGTGACCCAGAAGGCACACCTGGTGAGGCACAAAGCTGAGATTTCTGCTAAGGTCGGTCAGACCAGGAAATACTGTTTTACTCCATGGTGTTGAGGGCCTCAAAGAGCCTCATGCTTATCCAGCTTTGCTTAACACCTCCCATGCTCCAAAATAATCAGGCGACTCTCCCACTCATATCCCAGCCACGATGTCATCCCCACCTCCATCTGACTATATCCTTTCAGGTATTAGAAAGGAAACAACCTATTTATTTTCAATTAATTATGAAAAATACTTAATTTGTTATTTGTACCATCATCTCATTACATGAAGGACTTGAGCCAGATTTCAGAGATATGTATAAGAAAATGGGATAATAAATAAGTTGGAAATTTGAAGAAAAAAATGAAGGAAGGAAAATAAGATGATAGAAATAAAAGTCATAAAAAGATGATATTACAATATAAAGTATGGGTTGAAGATCCATTGAGTTGGGCTCATTGGAAGAGACTGGATATTAAAGCTTTAGAAACAAGTAAATGTGAGATTGGTTGCTAAGTCTATGGACCTGTATTCACCGCAGGTCATTGGAAGAACCGAACTGAGAGTAAAACGTAAGTCAGTAAAATACCCAGAATAGAAAGAGATAAGTAGTTAAGATAAATGAGAAAAGCTAAGCAGAGCCTGCTATGGTGATTGCTGAGAAAGAGGAATCATGACACCGTGCATTCTCATGGGGACAGGGACCCAGCAGGAACAGCTCTGCCACAGTTCACAAAGCAGGTGGGATGAAGTGGAATTTGACATTTTTCCAACACATCTATGGCTACCTTGTCCAGGTCGCAGGCTGGGGAATGTAAGTCTAAAATTTTCCAAATCTCTCTCTGAGCCTCTTAGCAACCAAAGCAAAGTAAAGAGGAAAATCATGAAACTGCAGCAGTATTTCATAAACTGGTATCTGACTGATGCTGTTCTGCCAGACATTAATTATCATGTCCCACATACCACACACATGATGTAAGAAATATTTGCAAATTCAGGATTTAAATAAAGTGAATGTTTGTTTCTTCTTAACTGTTCAACTACACATAGCCATCAATGTGATGGTTACCATATAAAGGGGCAGAAAGCTTTTTCCATGTGCCACTTACTGGTCTGCTTAGAAAAGGACTCTGCAGAACACAGTTTGGGAAGTAATGACTTAAAAAACTAATGATGGAAAACCCTCAAAAAACTATGTATAGAAGAAATATACCTCAACAAAATAAAAGTTATAGATGACAGACCCATAGCTAGTATCATACTGGATGGGGGAAAACTGAAAACGTTTTCTCTAATATCTGAAACATGACAAGGATACCCACTTCCACCACTGTTATTCAACATAGTACTAGAAGTTTTAGCTACAGTAATCAGACAAGAGAAAGAAAGAAAATGAATCCAAACTGGAAAGGAAGATGTCAAATTATCCTTGTTAGCAGATGATATGACCTTGCATTTGGAAAAACCTGAAGATTCCACCAAAAACCTATTAGAATTGATTAACAAATCAGTAAAGTTGCAGGATACAAAGTCAACATACAACGATCAGCATCATTTCTCTATGCCAACAGTGAACAATCTGAAAAAGAAATCAAGAAAGTAATCACATTTATGATATCTACAAATACAAAAATTAGCCAGGTGTGGTGGCTGGTGCCTGTAATCACAGCTACTGGGGAGGCCGAGGCATAAGAATTGTTTGAACCCAGGAGGCAGAGGTTGCAGTGAGCTGAGATCATGCCACTATACTCCAGCCTGGGGAATAGAGCCAGACTCTTGTCTGCAAAAAAAAAAAAGAAAGAAAGAAAAGAAAAAAATAGGCCAAAACTATTGTCTGATTCTCTAAGTATGTGGTTTTATAGTGGTCTAACTTGATCCAAGAGTTCCAAAATTTAGAACAATAAGAATAGATTATCACATGCACTTCAAACTTCAAGTCATCTTGAAGAAATATTTTAGCCTGATATCTAAGCTAAGATATACTACAGCTAAGAGTTAAAGCTCTTTGGAAAGGATTTGCAGATAATCTACACCACTAATTAAAGACAAATTGATTTATTTTGTGCCTAAACAAAGAAAAGGACTAGGATTTTAATCTCTTAATAAAATTTATGGATTTATGCTTTAATAGGAAGCTCTGAAACTTACCCATCAGGTAGGTAAAGGAAAGGTTGGCAGAAAAGGTCATGTATCTCAACAGCAATATCAGATCCACTTAAAAGGTCTCAAAGTTTTGCATTATCGAGCTTATAAATAAGTATTTTCTACTAGAGAATTTTTAAAGCAGGTGTTATAAACCGCCTATTTAAACGATTTAAAACTTCTTTCCAGATTGCAGTCAAAGGACATCTAATTTTAATGAAGGTAACTTCTTGGTCTACCTCCAAGATAAATTGAATTAAAAATGTAATCCCAAGTAACTAAATGAGTTAACCTGCTACATAGAATTTTAGTAATAAGCCAATTATATTTAGAGAATGCCTGCCAAAAAATAATGACTAGAATTTCAGAGAAATTGATCTTGGGCCATTCTTACTGATGCAACTTTGAGAGCAGGGCCACATGCCTACTGAGGAATGGCCAGGTTTTGACAGTCACACTTTGTTGTCAGCACCAGAAGAGTCTCCCTTTTTATTCTCATGTTAATAGAACATCCAGCATTCAAAACAGTACTATGTCATTGAGAAATAAGGTAAACACAGAACCTGAATATGGTTCTATATGCCCCTTCTAAAATTGTTATTATCAAAGAGAGTGTTCTTACTCAGCTAGACATGTGTGGGGGTTTCTATCTGAGCCTAAAGAGCTGACCAGGGCCCAGAATAGCAGCTATTATGAGTTCTTATAGCCAAGCTCATTCCTTCCTGATGCAGAGTCAAAGACTTACCTACCATCTGCAAGAAACGGTCCTGTCTTACGTTATCCTCACACTTTGTGTGTTGTCCAGTGTCAATATTGGTGTCCCCACTTAACAGGGAGCCCATGCTAAGGTAGAGCCAATGACTAGAATCACAGTCCATATGAGCTCCCTGCCTACCTCGGCAGAGCTTATCACGAAACTATGCCCATGCCTCCTGGCATCACATGAGATGGAGGAGCATCAATCACTTCTTCTGAGTAAGCATAACCAATTTCTCCATTCTGCTGCAACTGTCAGAGTCTTTAGGCCTCATTCTGTGATTCAGGGCCCTGCTACTATTTTTCCAGCAATCGGTGACAAGAAAAATAACCAAAAATCTATTTTGTTTTTTAACAAAGTAAGAATAAAATTATGTAGCAAAAGACAACCTACAATAATGTTAACACTAGGAAATGGATTTTTTTACAAGTTGATACTTTGAAATATGTCCTGAGGCTTTTCTTGGATAAGATCTACATACTGGTCTCTGGCCAAGTTGCTATGAATCATTGCAGGAGGCATTGAGGTCTAGGTTCTAATCTTCCAATACCTCTCTGTAAAAGCAGCCTATCACACGGTGCTCTTGGGTTCTCTGAGCTTCCGAAGCAAGTGAAAAGGAGACACTGTTGCACTGATACTCTCTAGGGAGTGAACTGCCACCCCCAACATGCTGTCTTCCTTCTTATTCATCAGTGCCTTCTGTACAAAATAAGCCAATGATGAATCCACATATATCGAGCTCCTGTTAAATTCAAAGTGCTCTGCCAAGAAAGAAGGATAAGCCATTCTTCCCACACTCAGGAAGCTAAAAGGCAAAGTTGGGGTAATATATATATATATATTTACATATTATGGTATATGTTACATATAATTATATATTATATATATTTAAAATATATTATAAATGTATCTAAATATATTTTATAATATATTATATACAATATATATTATTACCCCATCTATATGATACATAAACCTATAGGTTTTGGATTGAGCCTTGAGCTTAAAGCTAGGCTTCATCACATGCTGCCTTAGTCACTTTGCTTAACATTAAAGTACAAAGGGTGTTCAGCACAGTGTTTGGCCCAAAGTAATTCCCTAACAAACTGTAATTATTATCCATAATATATCCAGAAAGTGAGAGGTCTTTGAGGAACACTGTTGGTCTAACATATATCAGTAACTCTTGTAGACACATAATTTAGACATTGACTCCTTCATAAGTCTACTTAGGCTGCAGAGGTGTGTGTGTGTGTGTGTGTCTGTGTGTGTGTGTGTGTGAAGTCATCCCTTGAAATGTGGCAAAATTCCCATAACTTGTAAATATTATAGCAGGACTGGGTTCAAACCCTGATGCTATCTGGCCCAAAGCCAGATACCACCACAGAACACTGGTGCTACAGTTTGGAGTTACCCTGTCCAATATGGGAGCCACTAGCCAATATGGCTATTTAAATTTAAATTCTAATTAAGTTAAAAATCAAGTTCCTCAGTTGCACTGGCCACATGCCAAAGGCTCAAAAGCCACATGTGGTTTATGGCCACAGTGTTGGATAATAGAGATATTATAACATACCTATCAGCATCGAAAATTCTAGTGGGTAGCACCAATCTAGATATAAAGATGAAAAGAATAAACTATTTTTTACAGGCCAGAAAAATAATGGTATCTGTTAAGTTAAAGCGATGATAGAATGAAGAAAGTGATCATTCTGTATCCCTGAGTAAGGCTGTGATAATTACTATGAGTATAATTAAATAAAACTCTCACTTTCACCTGTAGGTCTCTATTATGCAGGAATTAGGAAGCAACTAAATTCCTAGAAGTTGCTGTTATCTGTCTAGTTAACGTGCTTTCATCAAGCTCAGAGAAGTGTTCTATTAACGTAAGTTTGTCTCCATTTCTTTAGTAAAATGCTACTAGTAAAATAAAATTGTGTGGAACAATCAAACAAGGTGTTAGAAATATCACCATGGATGCAAGCCAGTATCAGCTCCTTTGCAGGTTTACTAAAGCTGTTAGCTCTTTTCTTTGGTGCTCAGTTAGATACTTCTTTGTGTTTTTTTTACTTAAAACAATAATAGAAATGACCAAGTGTTTGAATTAGCCTCCTTTTCAAGAGTTCAGTTTAACTAGCTTTAAGAAAAAAATTACTTGTAGAATAGAACCTTCATTTCATTTTTATTCATTTGCTTAATCAAGAAATATTTGCAAAAAAAAAAAAAAAGAGAGAAAAATAGTTGCTTATCACCTGCTCTGTATCTATCTGCTGCTGGGCTGGATGCTAAGGATACAAAAATGACCCAAAATAAACTGGGCCCCTAATGCCATGGCATTTATAGCTACCAGTCTTCTCTCACCACAGAATATTTAGATTTTTACTGCAAAAGATTAAAAAATGTATAGGAAATAATTTGACTGATATCTAGCAAATAATGACATATCCCAAATACAACAAATTAATCACCACTGGAATATAAATTCTTGCTCATCATTCTCTCTTTCCTCTTCCTTACTATGCCTCTGCCTTATACTACAAGCCCTGTAAATATTACACTTATTCTCAGAGAAAATTCAGGTATAAAGTTCTTATTTTTTTTCATGGATGGGGAAAAAAAAGTACAAAAAAACTCCACAATTGTTGGTTCAAGTTTATACACTATGTAGAGATCCTAGAAATAGAAATATTGCCTGGCAAGGAAAGCCAGAACTGGACAGAGGTTAAGGTTGAAGTCGTGAACACAAATTTTATTCAGGAACAATTACAAAGGAGAAAGAAAACCAGGTTCAATTTCAAATATAGCAAGGACAAGTGGGGATTTATAGCCAAGGAGGAGGATGATGTCAGAGGATGGAAAATTACTGAGAGAAAACATCAGGTGTAATGGGGATTCTGGCTAAATCAGTTTCACAGGATTCTTGGTGAAGGTGGGCCAGGATGATCACATACCAAAGGTTATGGGGATGAAGAGTTTGATTGAAAAACCACATTCAGATATTTGAAAGTCTGCTTCCTATTTCACTACATTTAAATTATAAATGCAAGTGAGTTGTTACCAATGAAGCATGCCAACGCTGAGTTAAGTAGCCAGAAAGATTCTAAAAGTAAGAATCCTTTCATTTTGTCAAATTTTGCCAATAAGAATTCTTAAAACTGTGAGCCTACACAAGCCAATATGATTGAACACTGTTTCATGGTCTATGCAGTCAATTTGCATCTTCCTTATGGCCTGAAGACAAGTGGCCATGAGCAGTGAGCATTTTTAACTAGAGTCTAAGAAACCATACTGTTTCTAAATGCAATATAATGGAAAATTCCACTGAGAAAGAAAATCACAAGTCAGCCTAAACCAGTAAGAGAATATTAAAAGGACAGAGAATGGACAATATCAGTAAACTCATTTTTATGTAACACATCTCTATCATAAAGAAGCAAATTATCTTGGTATTATCTGAAAAACGAGGAAGACTAAGGACACATGCTAAGCAAGAACTAGTTCTGTTAAAAACATTCAGAATAGAAGCTGCTAATCTTAATAGCAACTGTTCTTTTCAAAAACTGTATATTCAACGTTCTGTGCATTTTGACTTTGGTTAGAAGAGGTAAGAAAATAAGAAGATGACTACCTATTTAAATATGAAATAAAAAAATGCAACAATTGTGCATTTCTTTCTTTCCCAGGACTTCACACAATCACTTCAAATGCTCCCATAAAAAAAAGGAGAACATTTTGGTATAGGAAGAAGATTCATTTGTAAAGAAAGAGCAGGATGCAGTTTCCAAGAGATATAGGCAATACATTTGTTTTTCTATTAGAAAAATACAACAGTTATGTTGCATTGACTATAGATGGCAAGACAACTAAAAGAGACCCACCAGACTTCTCCTAATGAGTCTAATTTTACCCTCAGTTTTTCCTTTTCTAAATATGAAAGTTGAATTTTTGTCTTCTTCCTTTAAATACTTTTGGTCATACATTAGTGGTTTCCAGTCAAAACTTTGCCTTCTTAATCTCAAATTCATCAAGCTTTAAGTTTATTTTGAAAACATTTCCCATTAAATAAATGTTTTAAACTCTCTCTGGCCAGCTAACTTTGTTTGCTCCCAAATAGTTCTTACTAAAGTAGCCTTTCTTATTCATCTACTCATCCTGTCATCATAAAGTTCCAGTATTATTTTCTAACAGTTGAGTACAATGCATATTCCTTCCCTCAAAGAATTCACAATTGACTTTAAGAGGTAAATAATATACACATGTTATTGTAAATAACAATAGAAATCAGTAAATTACACATTCACCAAAGACCTTTTTCTGGACAGCCAAGGTAATCAGAAAAGTCTATTTTTAGAAAAAGTGGCATTTAATTAGGTTCTCAACAAAGGAAAGACTAGAGAGGGAAGACATTCTATACAAAATAAAAAGAGAAATGATAAATGTTAGGACCAAAGGCAGAAATGACATGCACATGTTATATTTCAGAAGGCAATGATAAGCCAAATTGGCTTATACACTCAAAGTATATTTGTATGTCATACTTGACTGGCTTATCACTGCCTTCTGATGGCTGCAGGGAAAGGTTTTCAAAACCTTCTTAATGGCCTTCTTTCTAGAATGTTCAGGACTGGCAATAACTTCCCTTCAGTGATGTAAGTACATTCACGTAAAAAAATTATTAGACCCAGTGAAAATGATATTGTTTCTAAACACTATTCTGTATTTCAGGATCTTCAAACTCCAGGTAAGAAACACAGAGAAGAACTCACTCACTGCCATCCATCAGTACCAATGAAGAGAGACAAATCAAGATAGAAAGACATCATTACCGTCTCTATTGATAGTGGTATTATGTACTAATGAATAAAAATAACTCCTTTACACAGTGCTCTACAGCTATTTCATATACTTGTTTCATTCTTGCAATGACCCAAATTTAAGTGTCGTGTTTAAACCTAAGTTGGCACACGTTAATATCTCTACTTTACTAATGAAAAAACCCAAGGTTAAGTTACTTATCCTTGGTCGCCTTGCTGTCCAAGGCCGAGCCACACTTTTTAAACCTGGCCTTTGGAAACCACAAGTGCTCTGCCACCAATGCCCCTAAGACCAGCAAAGTTCCTAGAACTGTTTAGTACTAGCCGATGAAGTCACAAGGTTCTTTTGTTCAGATTCTTCCCTAAATGACACCACCTATGGCTATAATGCAGAGCTACGTTAATCATCCCAATCAACTGCACAGCCAATTAAATAAGAATATTAGAATGTCATACTTGACTGTTCTATAATCCATGCCATTACTATGCACTTCTGCCTGGTCAATTACACAGCTCATTCAAAGCATCATTCACAAGGGGCTGGATCGCCATAATTCCTCACCATTGCAGGGAGATGAAAGTTTTCCTGACTTATAATCAGTAAGTTGTTTTTAATAAAAGTACCTGAAGATACAAATGTAAATATATTTCTACCTAGAAACATGTTCTATTATGATCTTGTACACATACAAAAGACCTCACTTTGCTGTACATTTCTTCCATTAACTGTCCAATATATGACATTTACAGAAATAGTGGTTAGGGAACCACTCAAGTTGCTGCTACTTTGCAAAATGATTAAGCAACCTCAGGTTTGGGAAAGATGTACCCAGCACACATTAGATCTCCTCTTATCTGAGTGCTTACCTTGTGGTCTATACAGAAAGGTTAACTCTCCACATAAAATTAGAGGGTTGAAATACACCTGTCTTGGCACTGTAGTCGCCTACTGAACCACATCTACAGAGTGCATGCTGAAAACAATGGCCAATGAAAATCAGGGTGTCTCCCCCTGGAAAAATCCATACAATATAAGAGTGAGAAAGAGAGAGGGAATGGTAGACTCCTAATTAAAGTTTGAAAGGTTTCTTAACTTTCTTAAAGACTAATAGCACAGCAGAGATTGATTTTCAAAGGGGATCATTAATTTTTCTTAATTTTAAACTAAATCTCAAAGTATATTTTATTCATATTCAGAAAAGGATAAATGGAAGATCAAAAAGCAATAATGCAGACCTCACCAGTGCCCAGCCCCTGAGGGAACCATTGCATCGCATTTTTTATGTCAGCCGACCTTTTCTTTTTAGTATTCATGAAAACTTAGCAAATAATCACATTGAATTGATTTCAGGGGCATATATCCATTGCTTCCTGCCTGAAACATGAAGCTCAAGCATGGTTATCTGACACAGGAATGCCCTTTCATTCTGTCTTCAGTAAGAGCAACTGTATAGAAGAAGTAAATGAGCAAGCCGATGAAATCTCCCATCCCACAATCTGCTCTTGCCTTGCTATTCAATTCATCTCTCTTCATCTGCACAGGGCTCTTGTTCTCCTTCAAAGCAAGCTCTGAGGCTATGGAGGAAAATTCAGGTACAATGAACAGAAACCACTTCACTTGTTAGCCAAGAGGATATTTAAGGCGCTGAACAATGAAAAGTTAATACAATTTACTATTCAGTCTCTATAAATCACCTCTAATTTTAACATCTTAAAGATCCTATCAGACACCATGCCCTGCGTTTATGCTGTTTATCCGTATATCATTCCTGAGTTTCATGATGACATGCTGAGAAAAACAATACATTACAATGCAAGATTGAATCACTGCTATTTATTTTCACTTTATAAGACAGATGGCTAAGAGATAACTTGTTCAAAGGAAGGCAAAAGACAGTCAAATGTCATGGGCTCAAGATAAGCCAGCTGGCACTATCAAACACACTAGGCAGGCTACCAATTTATAATTCAACTGTTGGAATGTTTATCATTGAAATGTTCAACTTCCTGGAGCAAACATTGACCACTTTGCCAGTAATAGGAGCCAAAATGCTATTATATTCCACTTAGGGGTCACAGAAAGATAAAAGGCTAAGCAACCCATCTTATACAAACTCTCACATTTGTCCACAAGGGGCTTCATAATGGGGTAGCCACTTGCAAGTAAACGTGATGTGCTCTGATTTGGAGTACTAAGACTTAGTTTATTCCCATGGCCAAGAGACCTGGGTTTTCGTTAACTAAAATCATTCTTTAGCTTAAGGTGTCATTCTCTACAATGTGTTTTCTAAAATGGGTATATGTGTGACTTAGTATGATTCATGCTGAACCAATTTAAAAAGTATTGACTTGCTATCATTCAGCAAAGCAGGAACTGGACAGGTGTTTTTAGGAGACACCCTGTTTGTAAATTTTCAGAGTTCAGAACGCTAAAGGGGAGAGCACCGGGTGAACTGTTAATATTGGGTCCTTGTGCAGACAAAGGAGATGGGGAGAACATATCGTTCCTGGAGCAAGGAGACACTGTAAGTAGACAATTTTAAAAAAAAATAGAGAGCCGGGCACAGTGGCTCACACCTGTAATCCTGGCAACTCAGGAGACTTTAAGCTGGAGGATCACTTGAGGCCAGGAGGTCAACACTAGCCTGGACAACATAGAGAGACCCCATCTCTATTTAAAAAAAAATTAAATTAACCAGGCATAGTAGCACGTGTCTGTAGTCTCAAATATTTGTGAGGCTGAGATGGGAGAACTGCTTGAGCCAAAGGAGAAAATTAGAAAGGTTCTCACTTTTGGCCTACTTTTGAATTTTGTCCCAGTCTATAATAATTATAAAATTCAAATTTCTCCAGAATTGATGAACTGCAAGATTAAAAGACAACTACCACACACAGTGAAAAGACTAACCCCAGGTGGGAAACAAGGAGACCAAAGGAAAACAGCATGTCAAGCGGTTTAGAAATAAAGTTCAGGAAATTCAATATTCACTGTTAATTTTCCCATGAATCCCTTATATTGTTTGCTTTTTTGTCTCTAGTCAGCTGTGCTTTTTAATAGGACAATTATTTGCTATTCAGATGTATTCCAATTATTTCTTAAAAAGAAAAGTTCTATAGGATTATCAAGTTGTCCATTTGAGAAAATTTTTCTCCACTTTTTATTGCCTCATGAAGCATCCACAATGTGATTTTGATGATACATTCTTCATCTTCATTAATAACTATCATGTTAACAAGTAAAGATGTAGATTGTTTGTAGCTTTAGTTCAAGGAGAGATAATGAGAGCTAAATAAACTTGATATGAATTGGAAATTGGATGACATGAATAAGGCCACAGGGTAAGCAGTTTTCAGAGCTGTGGCAACAGAATGAATGACTCAGACATGAGTGCTCAGTCACAACAAGGTGCAGCACAGCCTGCCTCCACTGAAGACGAGCTTATTAACTTCCAGCAAGGCCTCCAGTGGCTCATTAGCTGGGAATACTCTGGAGAGGAACACAAGGAGCTGCTTCTTTTATTATTCCCTTGAAAAAGCCAAAATATGGTTTTCAATGTGATGCAGACTGGAGACACTGATTTATTCAAATGATTGTTTTAATGTAAGCTACTTACTTGTGCTTTCAGTACAAAGTACTTTGAGATTTGTGTGTGTGTGTGTTAATGGCGAAATTCTCCATTGGTGTGCCTGGGCCTCTTCTACCTGCAAGTATAATCGATAGGGAAAGATACTTGGTGACTTTTCTGTCTACAAAATTGAACTAGTGCTGCCATATTTATTTCTCATCAATCTCTTTTGATGGGATTATCGACATGTGTGTAAAAGTGACTTTCCTAGCTTGATTCATTTTTGCCTCTTCTTTAGATGAGAAAAGCATCAAATCCCTGATAAAAACAGTGCAATGATACTACACTGATTATAACATGCTTACTTACTACATTATTCATTGTGTTTTCTAGATGAATCATATGTTTTCTATTTTTGAAAGTGCCCTGGAAAAGGTTAAATCATAATGGTGAAATCATAAATGCCCGTTAGTGCTTACCTGTAGAGAAGCAGAAAGTGACTTTCCCACCACAATGCCCTGGGAAATAAGGGAATGACCTACTTTTCACCAAATCAAATGGTGTTTTTTTCGATCCTCATCCTTCTTAATATTTTTGGCATATCAAACTGTTTACCACCCTCTCCTTGCCAAAGAGCTTCCCTTGGCTGATATGTAACACACCAACTTAGTCTTTCTGCTTCAAAAACACAATTGCTTCTCTCTCCACATTTACACACTGACCTTATTCCATGTCCCAGTCTCTATCTGAGCATGTTCCCCCAAATCCAACCATCAATCTAACACTCTTCTCTGACACTTTAAGAAAATACATCCTTGATTTAGTCTCAGTCATCACCTCTGTGTATTTGAAAATCAAATCCTTCTTGACAACTCATCCTTCACCCAATTCTAGGACTGTATCTTTATCATTCTATCACATAGATTTTCTAGAAAAAAAGAATGAGGCTGTCATTCTTAACAGAACAACATATCCAGATGATTAGCTTCCCAAATGTGTTATTTTTCTATGGCCCTCAGGAAAATAGTACAACCAGAAAATTAGTCAAAATAGAAGCAATAAAATATCAGTTTCACAAAGGATTAGACTGTATTTTTCTTAGCATTCACTGTATTCATTTCTAAATCAAAATCACTAGGGTTCATAGGTGGCAGAGATATTCCAGTTTCTACGAAATTTTACATGTGAACTATATGCCCTGACATTCCATATCTCCCCTTCCTGATCTTAAAATCAAGAATTCACTCTCAAAGTAGGGTCTTTTATAGGGAACACTGAGCACAGACGTTGCCTTAACAAGAAAGCCATTCTAATTCTGGCATAAATTAAAGGCAGCACTTCAGAGACTGGAGCATAAACTGCTGCCACTCCATTCCTGAGAGAGATCAAATAATCCTTTCAGTAAAACCTGTCTTTTTATTACCAGGAACTAGAAGTTTAACAAATAACCAATGCAAGAATTTAAAAGTTCCATGTGTGGATGTCCTGAAACAGATCCTGGCTGCATCTGAATGTATGTTTTGTCTTAAGAGTCTTCTTACTTCTCCAGTCCTAACTTGAGAAAGTCTCCCATTATGCACGGTTGTCATAAATATTCCCTTCTAATTTACGCTGCATTCAAATCAGCAACCATTTACTGAGTAGGTGCTAGAGACCTGAAAATAAATATACCAGAACCTCTGCAGGCTGTGATTCTAAAGGAAGTGCTCCAAGCCCAGCTCCACCATTCAGCAGCTATGTCACCTTGGGCAAGTAATTCACCTCTCTGCCCATATTTCCTCTTCCGTTCCACATGGAGAATAATAGTACCTATGCCATAGGCCAGGCAGTTCTGATGATGGAATGAAACAACTCATATAATGCGAGTGATAATATTATCTTCCTCTTGAGCCCTTGAAGGAATTAAATGTCTGGATACAAGCAAAACAGAGAGAACAGTTTCGGACACACAGCATGCATAACATTTGAACGCGGTCCTCATCGTCATTGGTACAAATAAATGACAGTCCTCATAAATGGCAGTCCTCATCATCATTGTTATTTCCTGGTATCATACAGTTAGTTAAGGAGTTTCAACAAGATTCAGTGGCAGGAACACAGAGCAAGTCATTCTGAGAAGTGCTGTGGCACTGATAAGCAGTGCCCAAACTCTGCCAATAGGAGTTTCAGGGAAATGGCAAAGAAGAACTAGCCCTTGAATGGACACTGATTAAATGAGCCCAATGTCCCAGGCAAACAGTGGGGAGGCAGTGGAAGGCAGAGGCATCCCCAATAAGGAGGCAAGGAAGAGCATGTGGTACTTGCAGGGAGGAAGGGCCCGTTCATATTGTTAGAGGCAGGGATTGCAGACAGGTTAGAAATCCCCGTAGGGACAGACATGCACCCCTGTATCAGCCACACCAAGGAGTGGGCCTTTTTTCTGGAGGCAGACACAAGTGAATAATACGATCGAGTCATTTTTCCCCTATCTGGAGCTCAAGGTGAAGAGATCAGTGAGGAAGCTGGGCAGTAGCCATGGCAGAGCATGAAGACAGGTTGACCTTCTCAGCACAGGAAGGCACAAAGACGCAGAGACCATCAGCAGAACAGATGAACACTGGCATGATGGGCCTGTGTCAGAAGACCAAATGTAAATACTCAATCCTCTCATTCTGTGATCTGGGACATGAACATAGTCTCTTTAACAACTCCCATCTTGCAAAAGGGAGTTCTAATGTGTACACCATGAGATTGTTGTAAGCCATAAAACACATGATGTGAGTGGCAATGATCTGCAATCTGCAAAGGTCTGTATGGATGTGCAATGTACGTTATCTCCAAAGTACATGATTTCCCTGGAATAATTTGGGATGACTGCCTCATGAATCAGGGCTCCACACTGCTCCAGTGATAGATGACTTTCTCACCTCGAAAGCTGTGAATTATTTTTCTCAGGGGGACTTCTTTCTTAGAAAGATCTTCTCCATTTTTTTTTTTTTTTACAAAAGAAAAAAGTCTGTATCTTTGGTCTTTAGAACTGTGCGCCTTGGCTTGCTAGGTCCCTTCTGTGTCCGATGTCATTATGCTTGTGTGTGCATAAATGCATGCTATTCCTCCCACAGGCTCCCTTGTGATCTTGATCATTATCCAGCTTCCAATCACACCAGTCAGCAGAGGATGACTGGGAAGGACTGAATGGGTTCTTAATGCCATATAAGGTCTGAGTGTAGAGAACTCTTCTACATTTTCTGGACATCTAACATGTAATGGTTAAAAGAGAGTAAAACTTATAAAGGAAGATTTCCTGTCCCTTCAGTCATTGTGGCCATGGCAATGCACATTCAAATGATTCAAATGATTTAAAATCATTTGGAAAATGATCCCTCACAGCTTGTTGCAGTTGTACATATATATTTCTATCATATATGTCTATCATATATTTGATATATATGTATATATCTTTGAATTATTATTCCTCTGTATTCTTTATGTCATTATAATTCCACCAAAAATGCTCTAAGAAATTATTCTGGGGTTAGAACACAAATAATGGACATTTTCAGGCATGATGGCAAATAGGGATATGTTCATACTTTTGTTTGTTCACTTATCAATATAAATCTCTCTGGACCAGTTTTTACTGATCTCTTAGCTCACACCTACGTATCAGTTCTCTGCTTAGTAAGACTGGAGCCAGAAAGCCATAAGTATTTACCAGGTATCCTCGTGATCTGGCCTCCTGTTGGATAGAAGGCAACAGCAGAAAAACAAAAGGCTAGCAGATGAGAAATATCTTTGTCCTTTCTCCCTCCTTCCCTCTCTCCTTCTTTTTGCCTGCCTGCGCCTTTGGTGGGGTCTCTGGAAGTTGTAGTGTTACTGGCACTCCTCTGAGGCCCCCTCGTCCATGGCTCCAGCCCTGGCTAAGGTGTCCCTGTGGTCAAGGGCCCCTTCTTGCAATTTTCACAACCATTTGGAACTCCTTGCAGCATGCAGCGCATGCTTTGGATGCTGATAACACCAGCTCCTCCCTTTTCCTCCTGAGATTCGTAGGCAGTAGCAGCTTCCTGATGTTACCAAGCTCTTGCTACCCACTTTCTGCTCTTTTAACTCCTCTAAATTTTTTTTTATTGTATTTGGGCTCTGGGGTATATGTGCACATCCTGCATCCTGCAGGATTGTTGCATAGGTTCATACATGCCATGGTGATTTGCTGTCTCCATCCCCCCGCCCCCATTGCCTACATCAGGCATTTCTCCCAGTGTTATCCCTCCCCATCCTCCCTGCCCCGCCACTGTCCCTCTCCTTTCCTCCCCTCCCCTCACCCCCCAACCTAGCCCTGTGAGTGTTGTTCCCTTCTCTCCGCCCAAGTGTTCTCATTGTTCAACATCTGCCTATGAGTGAAAACATGCGGTGTTTGGTTTTCTGTTCTTGTGTCAGTTTGCTGAGAATGATGGTTTGTAGGTTTATCCATGTCTCTACAAAGGAGATGAACTCATCGTTTTTGATGGCTGCATAGTATTTCATGGTGTATATGTTCCACACTTTCCCTGTCCAGTCTATCATCGACAGGCATTTGGGTTGGTTCCAGGTCTTTGCTATGGTAAATAGTGCCTCAATGAATGTATGTGTGCATGTGTCCTTATAATAGAATGATTTATAATCTTTTGGGTATATATCCAGTAATGGGATTTCTGGGTCAAATTGAATTTCTATTTCTAGGTCCTTGAGGAATTGCCACATTGTCTTCCACAATAGTTGAACTAACTTACACTCCCACCAACAGTGTAAAAGTGTTCCTATTTCTCCACATCCTCTCCAGCATCTGTTGTCTTCAGATTTTTTAATGATTGCCATTCTAACTGGTGTGAGATAGTATCTCAGTGTGGTTTTCATTTGCATTTCTCTAATGACCAGTGATGATGAGCATTTTTTCATGTTTGTTGGCCTCATATTTGTCTTCTTTTGAAAAGTGTCTGTTCATATCCTTCGCCCACTTTTGAATGGGTTTGTTTTTTTCTTGTAAATCTGCTTTAGTTCTGTGTAGATCCTGGATATTACCCCTTTGTCAGATGGGTAGATTGCAAAAATTTTTTCCCATTCTGTTGGTTGCTGGTTTACTCTAATGATTGTTTCTTTTGCCGTGCAGAAGCTATTAAGTTTAATTAGATCCCATTTGTCTATTTTGTCTTTTGTTGCCATTGCTTTTGGTGTTTTAGTCATGAAGTCCTTGCCTATGCCTGTGTCCTGAATGGTGTTGCCTAGGTTTTCTTCTAGGGGTTTTATGGTGTTAGTTCTTATGTTTAAAACTTTAATCCATCTGGAATTAATTTTTGTATAAGGTATAAGGAAGGGGTCCAGTTTCAGCTTCCTGCATATGGCTAGCCAGTTTTCCCAACACCATTTATTAAACAGGGATACTTTCCCCATTGCTTGTTTTTGTCTGGTTTGTCAAATATCAGATGGTTGTAGATGTGTGGTATTGCATCCGTGGCCTCTGTTCTGTTCCATTGGTCTATATCTCTGTTTTGGTACCAGCACCATGCTGTTTTGATTACTGTAGCCTTGTAGTATAGTTTGAAGTCAGGTAGAGTGATGCCTCCAGCTTTATTCTTTTTGCTTAGGATTGTCTCGGCTATGCAGGCCCTCTTTTGGTTCCATAAAAAGTTTAAAGTGTTTTTCTCCAGTTCTGTGAAGAAGGTCAATGGTAGCTTGATGGGGATAGCATTGAATCTATAAATTACCTTGGGCAGTGTGGCCATTTTCACGATATTGATTCTTCCTAACCATGAACATGGAATGTTTTTCCAGCTGTTTGTGTCCTCTCTTGTTTCCTTGATCAGTGCTTTGTAGTTTTCCTTGAAGAGATCTTTTACATCCTTTGTTAGCTGTATTCCTAGGTATTTTATTCTCTTTGTAGCAACTGTGAATGGCAGTTCGTTCTTGATTTGGCTCTCTTTAAGTCTGTTATTGGTGTATAGGAATGCTTGTGATTTCTGCACATCGATTTTGTATCCTGAGACTTTGCTGAAGTTGCTTATCAGTTTAAGGAGATTTGAGCTGAGATGATAGGGTCTTCTAAATATACAATCATGCCGTCTGCAAATAGAGACAATTTGACTTCCTCCTTTCCTAAGTTGGGCAAGTTCTCTTGGATAATATCTTGAAGAGTGTTTTCCAACTTGGATTTGTTTTCCCCATTACATTCAGGTACGCCGATCAAACATATTAGGTCTTTTCACATAATCCCATAGTTCACAGAGGCTTTGTTCATTTTTGTTCACTCTTTTTTCTTGAATCTTGCCATCTCATTTTGTTTCATTGATGTGATCTTCTATCTCTGATATCCTTTCTTCTGCCTGATCGATTTGACTGTTGAAACTTGTGTATGCCTCGCGAAGTTCTCGTGCTGTGTTTTCCAGCTCCATCAGGTCATTTATGTTCTTCTCTAAGCTAGTTATTCTAGTTAGCATTTCGTCTAACCTTTTTCCAAGATTCTTAGTTTCTTTGCATTGTGTTAGAACATGGTCTTTTAATTCAGAGAAGTTTGTTATTACCCACCTTCTGAAGCCTGCTTCTGTCAATTCATCAAATTCATTCTCTGTCTTTTTTTGTTCTTTTGATGGTGAGGAATTGTGATCCCTGGGAGGAGAAGAGGTGCTCTGTTCTTTGATGTTTTCATCCTTTTTGCCCTGGTTTTTCCCCCCATCTTCCTGGATTTATCTCCCTTTGATCTTTGAGGTTGGTGGTTTCCGGAGGAGTCTCTGTTGGAGCTGTATCTTTTTTGGCCTGTCAAGGGCGTTGCTGAGTTCTCTCTGGTTCAGTCAGGTTGCAGGGTGGGTGGTCCTTCCCTGGAGTTTGTTTGCAGGTGAGATTGGCCCCGCCTTCCCAACAGCATCTCTCCTTCCCCAAGCTTGATCTGCCCGGTTGGGGTCAAACTGGTGTATTTGCTGCCAAGCTCTCTAGCAAGACCTTCAGTTTGAGTTCTGTGGGAGTGGAGTCTGCCAGCCTTATGGCCTGTTTCCCTGCTTTCAACTCTGCCTCTTTCTGTGGGACAGTCCATCCCGCTTGCATTAGTCCAAACTTCTGCCCAGGTCCCTGCGACAACTTGCTGCACCCAGTGGGAGCCCCAGCTCAGATTTGCATTGACTACCCACGGCGCCCCTCAGTCTGGCGGGGCTGTTATGGACTGTGGGTTGCAGGAGGGATGAGGTAAGCACAGGATCCCAATCGGAGCACCACGGGGGTGAAGCCCCCTGACCCTCCGAGTGGGCTGCACATTCCAGGTGGGGACGCACCCCACCCTGTCTTGGTTTGCCCCACTGGCTCCTTTCCTGGGCTATTTTCAGTGCCTTATCAGTCCCACCGAAATGAACCAGGCACCTCATTTGGAATCGTGAAGTCCTCTAGCCCTCTGCGTCTCATTCACTGGGAGCTGCATTCTGCTGTTGCCTTCTCTTGGCCATCTTGGCGCCGCCTCCATCCTCTGATGTTTCCTTGAGTACGCACCCTCTTTGTAGAATATCTAGGTTTCTACTTCCTTTAAAGGACCCTGACATATATAGTACTCAGTACCAGTAGTGATCCCAAGAAACAATCACTCAAAACTGAATTTCAGTATTGATCTACTGGCCTGTTCAAGCTCGCAGAGAATGATGTCCTTATTAGCAGTAGAAAATAGGTATCTAGTAAACTGAGACTTGAAGCGGCATTATAATGACTTAATCACCTCTGGTAGCTTGAGATCAAAATTCTACCAAAGGCAAGGCTTTGGGAAAGCAAGTGGCCACTTCATTTAACTGTAACTTTTAGTACTGAAGATTCAAAGGGCTACAGCATAGGGAGATACTTCTAAATGCACTGGAGATACAGGCAAAGAAAAGGATATACTCAGAGGTTAAATTCCCAGTTCAAGTCATGGTCAGAAAAATCAAATAATGTCTACAGTAGTGAAGATGTAATGGTTTTTATTTGTTTTTTTGTTTAGGGTAGCTCTAAAACAAACAAATAAAAAACTTAACATCTTACAGTCAGAGTGCATTTAGGGCTGAGGATCATGCTAAAAATTAAATAAGAAGTTGTAATCTAGATTTGAGAGGTGGGCACATTGCAGGCCACAGAGCCAGAGGGCAATGCAAATGTTTCAGCCATAGGGGCCAAGAGAAAACTTCCCCTTCACCCTATGTAGCATTTTGAGGTTACAGAGAGAATTGGGGCTTTGATCATGCCAAAACAAACTATGAGAGAAATAGAAGAGGAAGTCTGGCTATGGTCTTGTTATATAAATGAAACCTCACAGTAGCAGCTCTCAGAAAGAAAGGATGGTAAATCATTCTTTCCGACCTTTAAAAGTGTCAGACTTGTCTCAATTACTCTTTCCAAGATCTGGACAAGGCAAGATCTGGCTGCATCAATGCAGAGTCTTACAGATGCCACTCTCCCCAAGAAAGACAGCTGTGCAGAGACACTTCTGTCTGCTGGCTCAACAAAAAACCATCTCAAAAGATGTCAAAGAAGTACATTTTGTGGTAACATATTTGATTTCTTTCACAACTCACAGGGATCTTTGGTGGTACCCAATAGACTCGGAAAGAGAGAGATGAGCTGCCTACTGGGTCATTACCTGGCCTATGTAATTAGATAATCAGTCTGGTGAGCAGAAACTAACTGGAGTCAGGACAACAGAGAGTCACAGTCTCTTACCCAATATCAGAACAAGACCATCTGACAGAGGCAGAGTCCTTTTATTGGAGGGGAGGCTGACTTCTTTTGAGATTGAATTCTACCACACTGTCACTGGTGTCCATTATCAATCCTTCTTATGAGCTTCCTCAAAGGGACCTGTGTCATCTTCTTGAGTGGTTATACACTGCACAGACAGAACCACCCAGATTTTAGAATTTACTAAGCACTTGCTCTGCACTGACACTAATCTCTAGGGAAAGTCATGGCAGTTTATTGTCACAGGGGAAACTTGTAGAGTTTAGATAATAATGGAGTTTTGGCCCAAGTCTTTCTCAAAATAGGTCCACAGACCTATCCCAGGGAGAAAATGTATAGTTGCTGAAGCTGTAAGGGGTAATACACACTTAGCAGCTGCTGGAACCCTCACCTTGGTTACCTGGCCTAAGCTAAGAAGGAACAAATGGATGGTCCTGAGATATCACCACATTGTCTGCTACCAAATAGTAAAACAAAAGCAATAGTATGCCCTTGGGGAAACTTATAAATTTAGTCATACCATTAAAATGCCATAAAGACTTGAAAGAGGTGGTACTGATCATTAATTTTACATCTCCATTTAATCCACCTCTTTGGCCTAGACAGAAGTTAGATCATCTGTATAAAGAATAGTTGCACCTTGCTAGGAAAATGATTTGTTTATTGGTAAAAGATGAAAATTGGCTTATGAATAGAAGGCTGTGTATACATTCCCAGTGCCCAAAAAGGTAGGTTGTTTCAATATGTACCTGTTGTCTTTCAAACACATATGCACTCTTATATAACTGGCTCTATGACACTAGCACTAGAAGTCTGAAAACTATTTCCCAGACTCCCTTGCCTGTTAGCTTGCTGTGAATTTTGCCATTTCTTGGAACTAGTAGAATACCCAAAGGCTGAAGGAATGAAGAAGCCTCTGTTTATGCTCATTCTCCCCACCTCCCTCCTTCTGACAGTATCTCTGAAGTGTTCACATCTCTCTGCAATCCTAGCATGAGAACTAGTCTCTCCACAGTTATCACTGGCCACACAGTCCCTCTACCCTGAATCTGGGACCTTATAGGTTCTGACACTAGCCAGCCAGTCTCAGTACCTCACATGGCACAGGCAATACAACAAGTGTGCTTTTGAATTCTGATAAAACCACTTTCTTCCCTTTTGCCCTCTGAACTATTTATTTCTGGGTGACACTGACTGCCCTGTTTTAATCTTTGGTTCATCTAACACTTTTGGGACTTCTCCATCTTAAGTATCCTCTGTTTGAAGTGCAAAACATGGTGTCCATTTTTCTGACTGGACTCTGGCAGAAAAATCCTCCATTTAAAAAATGTCTTCATAGAAATTACACATACACATCCTTTCCCAGTCCATTTCTGCTTTCCCTTAACAGCCTGCTGCCCTATATTAGGCTGCTTTATGAACTGTTGCAGTATACCATAGCTGTACTCTATGTCAATTGGGCATTATAACATAAAAATGATTTGATCAGGGAAACACGCTGGACTTAGGTCACACTGTCTTTATGATATAGGACATCCTCTATATATCAGCTTTCACTACCACGGAGCTGTATTCTCAGTGATTGAAATTAATATGACCTGCCTGAGGACAGTGGCTTCATTTGCATGTTTGTGCTTCCTTGCCACATTTTTTAATGTTCAGTTAACAGTACTGAGTAGATTGATAAAGTTTCTGTATACAAAAGCAGTGTTGCCCATCAAATTCAGAAAATCCTCATGTTAAACAATTCAATTTTTTATCTGTTAATAGAACCAACAAGGATTAGTGTTGGGACCTTTCTCTTCAGACCAATGCTATGTGTCCAGGTCTTCAGAAGAAGAGCATTCTGGGAAAGCTGCCCCTGCATGAGGCTGCAAGTTCCAAGTCAAAGCCTGGACTTCCTGTGACTTGAACACACAGTATTTCTGCTATAATTGTACACACTACCCATAATTTTGATGCATGTATTTAATATGTCAATTAGTATTCTCATGTTCTACAGCAAAGACAAGGTTTACATGATCAGCAAGCACAAAAAGGCAGGATCATTTTAGTGGTGTCTAAAAGATTTTATGAAACTTTCTTTTGAAGCACAATTGGTATTTCACTTTAAGAAGCTAATAAATATTTTAGAATGGCATTTCATTTGTTTTACAATGACATTTGGTATTACAATGAAGGAGCTGGAAAAAGAATATAAAAAGGTTCCCTCCACTACTCACTGGATTCCTTATATTTAGAGACCAAACTGATTTATAGCATTCATGAGTCACTGTAAACCATTTCCAACTGCAGTAGGACCTCAACCAGTGGTAGAGGTGAAGTCCACTGAATCCTAAATACACAAACCTACAGTTGACACTAAATGGCTTTCAAATTTATTTATTTAGCATATTGTATTGAATCATATCTTACCACTATTCATTATCATTCTAGTGGGAGAAATGCCACTTCACATATGTATAAGAAATTGATGATATGGAAAAATTATTTTTAGAGAAATCATATTTTTAAGAGTCACTTGCCCTAAGTCTTTGAATGCACAGGATACGCAACCTGAGGTCATTCCCAGTACAACACAATCCTCATAGAGAACAAGCAAGGGAAAAAGGAGATCAGCAGAATTCCAAGTCAGAAGCTGTACAGAATCTCTAAGGCAGTGGTTCTCAGCTCTCACTGTTCATTAGTATCACCAGGGTGGATGTGCTGCCTTATGTTTGTCATTTAAGTCATTAATATGTATAAGGAGTAAAGTCAGAGCAGGGTCAAGGGTGAGTGCAGGGCTAAGGAAAGCAGATAAGATTAACTAGTCACTTCTCTCTCATCCGATTCCCCCACTAAACCTTCAGGGCTGGTGAATCACAATCTAAAGATTGACTGGCTTTGTCTGCTCTGCTTGGGTCTCCACTCTGAAGTTCATTAACTCCCTACCCCCAAAGCTCTTTGGAGCTGATATAAACTAGGGCTTGGTCACAAAACAAAGTAACATGACAATTGAAAACACAACCATCACAAAAGAAAAGCATCATACTGAAAATGCACATTCCAACAGGCAACAATATTATAATAGGTAAACTGAGAACTTTAACATAATATAATATTTAGATGGATGTGAAAGGATATTATTAATATGAAAGAATAAAAATGATGAAAGAGGAGAGATCCAAGATGGCTGGTTAGGAGCAGCTCAAGATTGCAGCACCCAGTGAAAGCACAGAGGGTGAGTGGACGCTGCATTTCCAGACGGATTTTTATTGCCCACAGACAAGGAGATTCCCAGGCAGAGGAGCCCCACGGGTCGCCAGCAGGGCTGTTTTGGCCAGCGCGGCTGTTTTGCTGGCACCCCAGCACGGCGGTTCCCAGTGCAGAGTAAACGGGACTGGGTCCCCTCTTAGCCAGCAAGGGGAGCTCCGGGAAGCTCCAGGAAGGCAGAGTCACTCATTCATCTGATTAAAAAAAAAAGGCAGGGGGGACTGAAACAGGGAGCCAGACCAGGAGATTCCCGGGCAAAAAAGCACCATGAATCTCAGAGCCACTGTTTCAGCCAGTGCAGTGGGTCACCACACGGGAAATCACACAGATGCCAGCGCCTTTTCAACAGGCAACCAGAACACCTGGGAGAGAGCCAACTGTCCAACTAAAAAACAAAAGTCTCTGAGGCAGGGAGCCAGATGATCAGGCCCAGCTGGTCCCACCCCCCAAAAAACAAAAACAAAAACAAAAAAACAGCAATGGGAAACGCTCTGGGTTGAGAGTTACACAGCAAGCACAGCTGAACCCAGGATGGTCCAACTCTGTGGGGGAGGGGTGCCCACCATTACCGAGGCACTCCACCACTATGGAGGCATTCTGCCATTGCTGAGGGAACCCGCCATTACAGAGAGAGTCCATCATTACAGAGGCAGGCCACCATTGCCAAGGCAGTTCTAACTACATCCATATAAACAGGACTGCAGGGAAGTTCACACAGTAGCTGGGTGGAGCCCACAACAGCTCAGCGAAGCCTCTGCAGGCAGACAGTGACTAGGCTGCCTCCCTGCTGGGCAGGGCAGCCCTGAAAAAAAAAAGGCAGCAGCACAGCGGAAACTCATAAATAAAGCCCTAACTCCACGGGACAGAACACCTGGGGAAAAAAAGGGGTTTATGAGTTCTGCTCCTGCAGACTTAAACGTACCTGCCCAGCAGCTCTGAATGAACAAAAGAGCTCACATCTCAGCACTTGAGCTACTATAAAGGACAGACTGTCTCCTCAAGCAGCTCCCTGGCCCCCGTGTATCCAAAGAGTCACGTCATAAAGGAGAGCTCAGGCTGACATTTGGCAGGTATCCTTCTGGGACAAAGCAGAAGAACAAACTGGTAGCAACCTTTACTGTTCTGCAGCTGCTGCAGGAGATCCCCAGGCAAGCAGGTCCTGGAATGGACCTCAGCAGTCCTACAGCAGAGGGGCCAGACTGTTAGAACGAAAACTAAGAAACAGAAATAACTTCATCATCAACAAACAGGACGTCCACTCAAAGACCCAATCAGAAAGTCAGCAACTACAAAGACGACAGGTGGATAAATCCACAAAGATGGGAAGAAACCAGCAGAAAAAGATGAAAACACCCGAAACCAGAATACCTCTCCTCCTACAAGGGATCACAACTCCTCACCAGCAAGGGAACAAGACTGGATGGAGAATGAGTGTGATGAAATGACAGAATCAGGCTTCAGAAGGTGGATAATAAGAAACTTCTGTGAGCTAAAAGAACATGTTCTAACCCAATGCAAAGAAACTAAGAACTTTGAAAAAAGATTTGATGAAATGCTAACGAGAATGGACAACTTAGAGAGGAATATAAGTGAATTGATGGAGCTGAAAAACACAACATGAGAACTTCGCAAACCATGCACAAGTTTCAACAGCCGAATTGACCAAGCAGAAGAAAGGATATCAGAGGTCGAAGATCAACGCAATGAAATAAAATGAGAAGGCAAGATTAGAGAAAACGAGATAAAAAGGAATGAACAAAGTCAACAAGAAATATGGGACTATGTGAAAAGACCTAATCTACATTTGATAGGTGTACCTGAATGTGACGAAGAAAATGAATCCAAGCTGGAAAATACTCTTCAGGATATTATCCAGGAAAACTTCCCCAATCTAGCAAGGAAGGACAATATTCAAGTCCAGGAAATACAGAGAACACCACAAAGATATTCCTCTAGAAGAGCAACCCCAAGGCATATAATCGTCAGATTCACCAGAGTTGAAATGAAGGAGAAAATGCTAAGGGCAGCCAGAGAGAAAGGTCGGGTTACCCACAAAGGGAAGCCCATCAGACTCACAGCAGATCTCTCAGCAGAAACCCTACAAGCCAGAAGAGAGTGGTGGCCAATACTCAACATAGTTAAAGAAAAGAACTTTTAACCCAGAATTTCATATCCAGCCAAACTAAGCTTCATAAGTGAAGGAAAAATAAAATCCATTTCGAACAAGCAAGTACTCAGAGATTTCATCACCACTAGGCCAGCTTTACAAGAGCTCCTGAAAGAGGCACTACACATAGAAAAGAACAACCAGTACCAGCCACTCCAAAAACATACCAAATGGTAAAAGGCATCAACACAATGAAGAATCTGCATCAATCAACGGGCAAAACAGCCAGCTAGCATCAAAATGGCAGTATCAAATTCACACATAACAATATTAACCCTAAACGTAAATGGACTAAATGTCCCAATCAAAAGACACAGACTGGCAAATTGGATAAAAAGCCAAAACCCATCGGTGTGCTGTATCCAGGAAACCCATCTCAGATGCAACGATACACAAAGGCTCAAAATAAAGGGATGGAGGAAGATTTACCAAGCAAATAGAAAGCAAAAAAAAGCAGGAGTTGCAATTCTCATCTCTGATAAAGTAGACTTTAAAGCAACAAAGATCAAAAGAGACAAAGAAGGACATTACATAATGGTAAAAGGATCAATGCAACAAGAAGAGCTAACGATCCTAAATATATATGCACCTAATACAGGAGCACCCAGATACATAAGGCAAGTTCTTAATGACTTACAAAGAAACTTAGACTCCCACACAATAATGGTGGGAGACTTTAACACCCCATTGTCAATATTAGACAGATCAATGAGACAGAAAATTAACAAGGATATCCAGGATTTGAACTCAGACCTGGAACAAGCAAACCTAATAGACATTTACAGAACTCTCCACCCTAAATCCACAGAATATACATTCTTCTAAGCACCACAACATACCTACTGTAAAATTGACCACATAATTGGAAGTAAATCACTCCTCAGCAAATGCAAAAGAATGGAAACCATGACAAACAGTCTCTCAGACCACAGCGCAATCAAGTTAGAACTCACAATTCAGAAACCAACCCAGAACCGCACAGCTTCATGGAAACTGAACAACTTTCTCTTGAATGTTGACTGGATAAACAATGAAATGCAGGCAGAAATAAAGATGTTCTTCAAAACCAACGAGAATGAAGACACCACATACCAGAATCCCTGGGACACATTTAAAGCAGTCTCTAGAGGAAAATACATAGCAATAAGTGCCCTCATGAGAAGCAAGGAGAGATTTAAAATTGACACCCTATAGTCAAAATTGAAAGAGCTAGAGGAGCAAAATCAAAAAAACTCAAAACCTAGCAGAAGATAAGAAATAACTAAGATCAGAGCAGAACTGAAGGAGATAGAGACACAAAAAACCCTTCAAAAAATCAATATATCCAGGAGGTGGTTTTTTGAAAAGATCAACAAAATAGACAGACCAGTAGCCAGATTAATAAAAAAGAAGAGAGAATAACCAAATAGATGCAATAAAAAACGAGAAAGGGGATATCACCACAGATTCCACAGAAATTCAAACCATCATCAGAGATTATTACAAACAACTCTATGCACATAAACTAGGAAACCTGGAAGAAATGGATAAATTCCTGAACACTTGCACCCTCCCAAGCCTAAACCAGGAAGAAGCTGAAACCCTGAGTAGACCAATAACAAGGTCTGAAGTGGAGGCAGCAATTAAGAGACTACCACCCAAAAAAAGCCCAGGTCCAGACGGGTTCACAGCCGAATTCTACCAGACATACAAAGAGGAGCTGGTACCAATCCTTCTGAAACTATTCCAAATAATCCAGAAAGAGAGAATCCTTCCCAAATCATTTTATGAGACCAACATCATCCTGATAACAAAACGCGGCAGAGACTCAACAAGAAAAGGAAACTACAGGCCAATATCCATGATGAACATAGATGCAAAAATCTTCAATAAAATACTGGCAAGCCGATTGCAACAGCACATCAAAAAGCTTATCCACCATGATCAACTAGGATTCATCCCGGGGATGCAAGGCTGGTTCAACATACGCAAGTCAATAAACATAATTCACCACATAAACAGAACCAAAGACAAAAACCACATGATTATCACAATTGATGCAGAGAAGGCCTTCAACAAAATTCAACAGCCCTTTATGCTAAAAAACCTCAATAAACTAGGTATTTACGGAACGTATCTCAAAATAATAAAAGCTATTAAAAACAAACCAACAGCCAATATCATACTGAATGGGCAAAAACTGGAAGCATTCCCTTTGAAATCTGGCACTAGACAAGGATGCCCTCTCTCACCACTCCTATTCAATATAGTACTGGAAGTTCTAGCCAGAGCAATCAGGCAAGAAAAAGAAATAAAGGGTATTCAAATAGGAAAGAAGGAAGTCAAATTGTCTCTATTTGCAGACGACATGATTGTATATATAGAGGACCCCATTGTCTCAGCCCAAAATCTCCTGAAACTGATAAGCAACTTCAGCAAAGTCTCAGGATACAAAATCAATGTGCAAAAATCACAAGCATTCCTATACACCAATAACAGACTTAAAGACAGCCAAATCAAGAACGAACTGCCATTCACAATTGCTACAAAGAGAATAAAATACCTAGGAATACAACTAACAAGGAATGTAAAAGACCTCTTCAAGGAGAACTACAAACCACTGCTCAACGAAATAAGAGAGGACACAAACAGATGGAGAAACATTCCATATTCATGGTTAGGAAGAATCAATATCGTGAAAATGGCCGTACTGCCCAAAGTAATTTACAGATTCAATGCTATCCCCACCAAGCTACCAATGACCTTCTTCACAGAACTGGAAAAAACCACCTTAAACTTCATATGGAACCAAAAAAGAGCCTGCATAGCCAAGTCAATTCTAAGCAAAAAGAACAAAGTGGGAGGCGTCACACTACCGGACATCAAACTATATTACAAGGCTACAGTAATCAAAACAGCATGGTAATGGTACCAAAACAGAGATATAGACCAATGGAACAGAACAGAGGCCTCGGAGGCAACACACCATATCTACAACCATCCGATCTTTGACAAACCTCACAAAAACAAGCAATGGGGAAAGGATTCCCTGTTTAATAAGTGGTGTTGGGAAAACTGGCTAGCCATATGCAGAAAGCAGAAACTAGACCCCTTCCTGACACCTTACACTAAAATTAACTCCAGATGGATTAAAGACTTAAACATAAGACCTAACACCATAAAACCCCTAGAAGAAAATCTAGGCAAAACCATTCAGGACATAGGCATAGGCAAGGACTTCATGATCAAAACACCAAAAACATTGGCAACAAAAGCCAAAATAGACAAATGGGACCTAATCAAACTCTGCAGCTTCTGCACGGCAAAAGAAACAGTCATTAGAGTGAATCGGCAACCAAAAGAATGGGAAAAAAATTTTGCAGGTTACCCATCTGACAAAGGGCTGATATCCAGAATTTACAAAGAACTAAAACAGATTTACAAGAAAAAGACAAACGAGACCATTCAAAAGTGGTCAAAGGATATGAACAGACACTTTACAAAAGAAGACATACATGAGGCCAACAAACATATGAAAAAAATGTTCTTCATCACTGGTCATTAGAGAAATGCAAATCAAAACTACATTGCGATACCATCTCACGCCAGTTAGAATGGCGATCATTAAAAAATCTGGAGACAACAGATGCTGGAGAGGATGTGGAGAAATAGATACACTTTTACACTGTTGGTGGGAGTGTAAATTAGTTCAACCATTGTGGAAGACAGTGTGGCGATTCCTCAAGGACCTAGAAATAGAAATTCCATTTGACCCAGCAATTCCATTACTGGGTATATATCCAAAGGATTATAAATCGTTCTACTATAAGGACACCTGCACACGAATGTTCATTGCAGCACAGTTTACAATAGCAAAGACCTGGAACCAACCCAAATGCCCATCGATGATAGACTGGACAGGGAAAATGTGGCACATATACACTATGGAATATTATGCAGCCATCGAAAACGGTAAGTTCGCGTCCTTTGTAGGGACATGGATGAACCTGGAAACCATCATTCTCAGCAAACTGACACAAGAACAGAAAATCAAACACCGCATGTTCTCACTCATAGGTGGATGTTGAACAATGAGAACACATGGACACAGGGAGGGGAGCACTACACACTGGGGTCTGTTTTGGGGGGAAATAGGGGAGGGACAGGAGGAGGTGGGGAGTTGGGGAGAGAGAGCATGGGGAGAAATGCCACATATAGGTGATGAGGAGGAAGGCAGCAAATCACACTGCCACGTATGCACCTATGCAACAATCTTGCATGTTCTTCACATGTACCCCAAAACCTAAAATGCAATAAAAATAAAATAAATGAAAAAAGAAAAAAAAAGAAAAAAAAATAATGAAAGAGAACCAAGGAGAAATATTATGTATGAGAAATGTAATCACTGAAGTAAGAGATACAAAATCTCAATGTCTTGTGGCTCCACACAAGACTTGTTTTGGCTAGTATGATGTTTTCAGACACAACGCAAGGCTCAAAATATGCTTGTATGGTGAAACTTACGCTCTTGCTCTTTTCTATCAACATGAGAAGAATATGTCCCCGGGTAGGCGGGTAGCCCCAGGAATAAATGAGGGGCGCCTGGAGCAGAGCCATCCAGCTGACCCAGAAACTCATGACTGAAAAATAAATGCTTATTATTGTATGACACTGTGAGTGATTTTATATGCATACCATTATTAAGGCAATATGTGATTATAGAAGTACCAAAATGATATGGCTGAAGAATGAGTTAATAAACAGGACAACCAGAGATATAGGTAACCTCCCAAAACAAAGAAGTATAAAAAGTTCAAATAAAATAAAAAAGACATGACATTTCAAAGAAAATAAAAAACACCTGAAAAGTAAAAATAATATCTAAATGATAGGAATCTAAGAAAGAGACAAAAATATACATGAAGGTGAAAAGACACTTGAAGAAATAATGAAGATAAATTCCCCAGTTGGGGGAGGAGAGGAGAATAAAAGACCTCCGATTGAAAGGGCACCAAGAATGCTAAAGAGAAGAGATTTGTTTTTTTAAATTGAAACTATACACATTATAAAAGAAAAACAAATTCTAAAATCTACAGAAAAGAAGAGCTCACATATAAAAGAATGAGACTGAGTTCAAATTTTTCCACAGTAATACTACATGCAGTAGGTAACAAAAAAGAATTTTATATAATCCAACATCCATTCATGATAAAAAGCTGTTAATAAGTTGGGTATGTGAAGTAAATTCATTAACCTGATGAAGATTACCTATTCAAAAAATTTGGTCTAAAAAAGAAATGTTTAAAGCATTTCTTATAAAATCAGGCACAAATCAAGGATACCCACTGTCTCCACTTTTATTCAACTTCGTATTGGTGATCATACCCAGAACAAAGGGACCAGAAAAAGAAAAGACTACGGCATTGGGAGGGCAAAATAAAACTCATTATTTGTTGACAATATGACCTTCGTATAAAAAACCCAAAGGAAAAGCAAGAGAAATTATTAGAAAAAAATTACATTGTTATAAACAATTGAAGAATTTAGCAATATGGTTTAGTATAAGATGAACGTGCAGACATCAGATGCATTTCCAGGCACCAGCAGAAAACAACTGGTATACACAGAATACTATGCAGCCATAAAAAAGAATGAGATAATGTCCTTTGCAGGGTCATGGATGGAGCTGGAGGGACACAGATGGAGCTAGAGGCCATTATCCTTAGCAAACTAACAGAGGAACAGAAAACCAAATACTGCATATTCTTACGTCTAAGTGGGAGTTAAATGATGAGAACACATGGACACACAGAGGGGAACAACACACACTGGAGCCTTTCCGAGGTTGGAGGATGGGAAAAGGAAGAGGGTCCAAAGAAACAACTAATGGATACTAGGCTCAATACCTTGGTGATGAAATAATCTCTACAACAAACTCCCATGACACAAGTTTACCTATGTAACAAACCTGCATGTGTACTTCTGAACTTAAAATAGAAGTTAAAAAAAAAAAAAACTGGCGTAATGCAATTAAAGAGAGTATTCCATATACAGTAGTATCAGAGAATATAAGAATGAATCTAACAAAAAAAATGCAAGTAGCCTACATGGCAAAATAATATAATTTTATGAGGGAGATATTTTTAAAAGCCTTAAATAAATACAGAGATATCATAAATCACTAGAATTATTGCACAAAATGTTGATTCTCATCAAATTATTTATTATAGTCAAAGTAATTCTAATCAAAAAAGCAATTCTAATCAAAGTTCTAGATACTGATTTTATCCTAATGTATACAAAAATAAACACATACGCGTACAGAGTCATGTGCCTAATAATGACATTTAGGTCAATTATGTACTGCATTTACAATAGAGCCCATGAGATAATAACAGAGCTGAAAAATTCCTATCACCTGGTGATTGTGTAGCCATTATAACATTGTAGAACTAATATTCTTTTTTAAATAAATTTAACGTAGCCCAACCATACAGTGTTTATAAAGTCTGTAGAAGTGTGCAGTCATGTTCTAGGCCTTTAGATTCTCTCACTACACACTCACTGACACCCAGAGAAACCTCCAGTCCTGCATTTACAGTAAATGCCCCATACAGGTGTACCATTTTTTAATCTTTTATACCTTATTTTTATTGTATGTTTTCTGTCTAGATACACAAATACTATATTAGTCCATTCTCACACTGCTATAAAGAATGACCTGAGATTGGGTAATTTATAAAGAAAAAAGTTACTCACAGTTCCACATGGCTGGAAAGCTATCAGGAAACTTACCATCATGGCAGAAGGCGAAGGGCTTACATGGCAATAGGAGAGAAAGAGAGTAAGCGGGGAGGGGCCATGCTTTTAAACCATCAGATTCCATGAGAACTCATTCACTATCACGAGGAATAGCATGGGGAAAGTCATCCCCCATGATCCAATCACCTCCCTTCAGGTCCCTCCCTTGACACCTGAGGATTACATTTCCAGATGAGGTTTGTATGGGGACACAGAGCCAAACCATATCAAATATACACCATTGTGTTACAATCACCTACCAGTATTACCATTTGTAATTACACAATTATACCATTGTGTTACAATCACCTACCAGTATTATCATTTATAATTACACAATTATACCATTGTGTTACAATCACCTACCAGTATTATCATTTATAATTACACAATTATACCATTGTGTTACAATCACCTACCAGTACTCAGTACAGTAACATGCTGTACAGGTGTGCAGCCTAGAAGCAATAAGCTAAACCATACAGCCTAGGTTTGTAGCAGGCTATGCTATCTAGGTTTGTGTTAAGTGCACTTCAGGATGTTCACTCAGCAATGAAACCACCTAAGGACACACTGCTCAGAACATATCTCTGTCACTAAGCAGCACGTGACTGTGTGTGTGTGTGTAGTATGAGTATGTCTGTATATATACATACATATATATACATACACACACATTCATGTAGAAACTGTAAAGGGCCCATTATAAAAAGTATACTTACGAAAAACAAATGCAGGGAGTAGTATATGTCCTACAAATTATCAAGCCTTCTTATGAAACTGTAGTAAATAAGGCCATGTAATACTAATGCAGAGATGCACAAATGCATCAGTGAAAAAGGGGAAAAATCATAGAGTTCCACAGAAATGGGATTTTGGAACATAACAGAAGTGACATGTCTGAATGAAAGAATAGCCTGCTCAATCAATGGAGCTGGATAAAATGGTGATTCATAAGGAAAAGATTAAATATGATTCTTACTTTAAGTCATATTAAAAACTAGAAAATATTTATAACTTCATAGGAAAATATTTCTTAAGACATAAAATTGATGAAAAATATTAATAAATTTGCTTAAATTAAAATTGGTAATTTTGTTTAACCAAAGACACTTTTAAAGGTAAAAGTGTGGTAAACTGGGATATTATATTCACAAAATGAACAATTAATAAATAATTACATATGAATAAATAATTCATATCATAACAACACTTACGAATAAATCAGAAGATTCCAAATAACCCCAAAGAAACAAATAATAAACAAAATACCTGAACTAACATTTCACAGAACAGAAAACACCTATGGCCACCAAGCATATGAAGGGATGTTCATCATTAGAAATCCAAGAAAAACAAATCAAGACCACAATTAAAATCGTATGCAACTGGGGAAAATTTAAGACAATTTACAATATCGAATATATGAAATATTTGAGGGGATATAAGCCCACATAATTAATTTCTTTCTTTCTTTTTTTCTTTCTTTTTTTTTTTTTTTTTGATGGAGTCTCGTTCTGTTACCAGGCTGGAGTACAGTGGGAAGATCTTGGCTCACTGCCACCTCTGCCTCCTGGGTTCAAGCCATTCTCCTGCCTCAGCCTCCTGAGTAGCTGGGACTACAGGCATGCACCACCACGCCCAGCTAATTTTTGTATTTTTAATAGAGACAGGGTTTCACCATTTTGGCCAGAATGGTCTTGATCTCTTGACCTTGTGATCTGCCTGCCTTGGCCTCCCAAAATGCTGGGATTACAGGCATGAGCCATGGCACATGGCCAGGATTTCTTATGTATTGTTTCTGGCAACACAAACTGACAACCACTTTAGAAAATACTTGGGCATAACCTTCTATTCAGTGACCCAGCCATTCATTTCTACCTTTATACCTGAGAAATTCTTTCACATGGAAAACAGGAGACAGGTACAAGGCTGGTCAAAGCAGAATGATGCCCAACAGCAAAACTCAAAAGCAACCCAAATGTTCATCAACTGGGAAAGGAGATTAATAAATTGTGGAATATTATAGAGTAGCACAAACGATCAAGTCAAAACATTATGAAACAATATGGTTGAAACTTAGCAATAAACTATAACTTTATGAAAGTTTCCAAAATTACATACAACACTCAAACCCTTTTAATTAGGCTAAAGATAACTAAAATATATAAACATAATATTTAGGAAAACATCTAGCTGCAATAAAAATGTCAAAAAGAGAAGAAAAACTGATAAATGTAGGATTCAGAATGATGGTTTCTTTGGGCAGGCAAAGGTAGGAAGAAGGGATGGAAGACTATATTGTCATGTATGAGGATCTAAAATATTCAGAGATAAGATGAAGATTTTGTTCTACAATTTTTAAAATAACCAGGCCTGGTGCGGTGACTCACACCTATAATCCCAGCACTTTGGGAGGCTGAGGTGGGCAGATCACTTGAGGTTAGGAGTTTGAGACCAGCCTGACCAACATGGAGAAATCCCATCTCTACTAAAAATACAAAACTTGCCAGGCATGGTGGCACATGCTTGTAAACCCAGCTACTCAGAAGGCTGAGGCAGGAGAATCACTTGAACCTGGGAGGCAGAGGTTGAGGTAAGCCAAGATCACGCCATTGCACTCCAGCCTGGGCAACAAGAGCAAAAATCTGTCTCAAAAAAAATAATAATAAAATAAAAATAACTTAGTATACAAATAAAAGATAGCCATGTATGGATCAATGATGAAAGGATGTCATAAGTCAGTCATGTATTATGGTTAATTCATTTCTTTTTGTTCCTAATGTCAAATTAGTAGGGCAACATAATTATTCAAAAAGCTCAGAAAGTATGAAGAAAAAGAGAAAAGAGAGATCAATATGGACCACAAACTTGAGGAAGGGTTTGTCAGAGGAGGTGGAACTCAGGGAGAGGAACAAAGAGGATCTCCCAGCCCAGGTGATCACAGGAGCAAAGACCAGCAACAGTAGAAGGACATGAGGTTTGAGAAACATCATGAACAGACAGACACTAAAGTAAAGATATCACAGTAGTGGAAGTGAGAACACGAAGACAATTTACAGGGGGATCTTGAAGTCTAAGCAGAAGTTAAGCCTATTTAGTGGGAGTTTCTGAAGGCTCTCAGGGAAAGACAATTATGATGAAAATACCTTTGGATGATTACAATGGCATCGGGATGAGTGGAAAAAGTGATGTGTGCACTTACAAGGACTGGAATTTAAGAAGTCTTTGGAGTCATCCAGTTAGGAGACGGCAGAGACTGGATTAGGTTCTCCATAGTAAGAAGAGGAAAGACAATGTTGGATTTGGAGTACACTTTTAAGAATGAATCTATGAGATTGCTACTGGTTGTAAGGTTCAAACATTGTGAGCATAGAAGAATAGTAATGGCATTAACAGCAGTGGGCAAATTGAGAACAGGAATCCACATCATAGGGAATGAGTAAAATAATTAGTTCACCAGGCAACCTACAGAATGGGAGAAAATTTTTGCAATCTACCCATCTGACAAAGGGCTAATATCCAGAATCTACAAATAACTTAAACAAATTTACAAGAAAACAACAACCCCATCAAAAAATGGGAGAAGAATATGAACAGACACTTCTAAAATGAGACAATTATGCAGCCAACAAACATATGAAAAAAAGCCCATCATCACTGGTCATTAGAGAAATGTAAATCAAAACCACAATGAGATACCATTTCCTGCCAGGTAGAATGGTGATCATTAAAAAGTCGGGAAACAATTGATGCTGGAGAGGATGTAGAGAAAATAGGAAAGCTTTTACACTGTTGGTGGGAGTGTAATTAGTTCAACCATTGTGGAAGACAGTGTGGTGATTCCTCAAGGATCTAGAAACAGAAATTCCATTTGATCCAGCAATCCCATTACTGGGTATATCTCCAAAGGATTATAAATCATTCTATTATAAAGACACATGCACACATATGTTTATTGTGGCACTGTTCTAGCAAAGACTTGGAACCAACCCAAATGCCCATCAATGATAGACCGGATAAAGAAAATGTGGCACATATACACCATGGAATACTATGCAGTCGTAAAAAAGGATGAGTTCATGTCCTTTGCAAGGACATGGATGAAGCTGGAAACCATCATTCTCAGCAAACTGACACAAGAACAGAAAATGAAACACCGTGTGTTCTAACTCATAAGTGGGTGTTGAACAATGAGAACACGCGGACACAGGGAGGGGAACATCACACACCTGGGCCTGGGGGGTAGGGGGCTAGGGAAGGAATAGCAGGGGGTGGGGGTATTGAGGAGGGATAGCATTAAGAAAAATACCTAATGTAGATGACTGGGGGGGATGGATGCAGCAAACCACCACCATGGCACGTGTATACCTATGTAACAAACCTGCACAATCTGTACCTGTACCCCAGAACTTAAAGTATAATATAAAAAAGAAAATGTGGCACATATACATCATGGAATACTATGCAGCCATAAAACATGATGAGTTCATGTTCTTTGCAGGGATATGGATGAAGCTGGCAACCATCATTCTCAGCAAACTAACACAATAACAGAAAACCAAACACTGCATGTTCTCACTCATAAGTGGGAGTCGAACAATGAGAACACATGGACTCAGGGAGGGGAACATCACACAATGAGCAAGGCCTGTTGGTGGATAGGAGGCTAGGGGAAGGATAGTATTAGGAGAAATAACCAGTGTAGATGATGGAGTGAAGGATGCAGCAAACCACCATGGCATGTGTACAACTATGTAACAAACTTGCATGTTCTGCACATGTACCCCAGAAGTTAAAGTATAATTTAAAAAATAAATAATTAGTTCACTTGCAGAGAAACTGATCTCGAGAAAACTAAGATATTTTACTCCACTAAATCCATATACAGAAGGTTATTAGGTTAAATAAGTTTTACATTTCAACCAGTTGCCAGTGTCCCTGATTCTGCCTGAAAGCAATCAAAAAAAATCTATTGAGAGATAGATGGGATGACCAGTATCAATTTAGCCTACTGGAGGGTCAATAGTACAGCATTCTTAACCCAAGCTCACACCTCAAGTGGGAGTTTTTATATCAGCTAAAATCAAAAAATCAAATGTACCAGTTAGATGAATGCACATACATTAAACTGTACAACACATAGATGAAGTAAACATAAACATTCTCTTTACTTTTCATTCATGTACAGCAACTATTAGAGTGCATTATTCATGTCAGACACACAAGGTCACTGTTAATTCTGTTTCACAACAAGCTCCTTCTCTTAGGAAGTTTTCTGTCCACAATAATTCTTATAGGAAAAAAAAATCCCTTAAAAATTTCAAATGACCATCCAAATGCCCCATGTTTTTTATGTTGTTCTTATTTGTATGGTTAAGAATTTTTGAGAGATATTTCAAGAAAGTTTTTCTGTCTTCTTCATTTAGTAAATTAGTTATGATAAATACCATTTCCTTTTTACCTAAACAGATTGAAAGTTTCTCAGAACACAAGCATATAAATAAAAAATCACCAAGAAAAATACAGACATATAGTAATGTTTCATATTATGCTGCAATAATGTTTCTAAAAATTAAATGTAGTTATACACAACTGTATTATCTAGTATACCTTCTCATTTCCACTTCAAGAACACCCTGAAATCATATCTAATAATATCCCTTAAATAGTCAGAACAGTGAGCCCATTTGAAAAGCACAGATGCTCTTTGTGTTTGAGGAAATAGCCCAGTAAGATCTCTGCCAGTCCTTCATTAACACTCAGGTGACTTTACATAAACGTCAATCAAAGCTCTTTCCTTTTCCATCAAATGTTGTCATGTCTGCCTAAGCAAGAAAAGGAAGGTCGAGATTTTTGGTGACCTTCTCAGCAGCTGGGCTAGCTTTCATCAGATAGCTCATCAGTGTAAACAGGCTGATTGACAAGGTTACCCCAAAAGGAGAAGCAGGAGACAAACAGATCATTTGCATATTATATTAATGACATTCAGAGTACCATTTGGTGTTCCTAGGGGAATTGAAAGGGAACAAACTGTAATTTTCACAATCATTAATTGTTTAAAGGAAACTGTAGATTCTTAAAACACTTAGGATGGTTATGGGATTTCAATTTAATGTAGATCAGGAGGAAAGCTATATAATTGTGGAAGAGAAAGCCTGCTATCTAATTATTTTACTTGAGGTTAACTCTGCACAGTACCAAGCACATTCTACTCGAGGGATGACACTGTTTATTAAGGCACGTTGGAGAGCCTCTTGTCCTAATGAGGAATAGGGGTTGAGAGCAGAGATGTGGATGCATGCCAATAAATAATGACAATTGTTTGTACATTTTATCCCTCAGTGGATCAAAGTGAGTGCGAGCAACAGTGTTAGAACTGAACCTGTCGGATTCCTTGCCTCCAAATTCCTGCAGCTCCCTCAGCTAAATCTGCTTAACCTCAGCCTCCAGTCTTGCTCCTACTGTGGATTCTGTGACTAACTTGGGCCCTAATAGGGGAAATACATGAGTCATCATAATGCCTTGTCACTGAATATTTAGTTAGTCATATTATTAGTACTGCCTCCATTTTCCGACTAAATCCAGGAACCAGGTTGTATTGCTTTCCTAGCACTGTCATAAGAAAATACCAGAAACTGGGTGGCTTAAAACAACAGAAATTTATTCTCTGTGTCATCGCATGGCCTTCTCATAAGGACTTCAGTCACTGGATTTAGAACCCACCTAACTCAGATGCTGTCATGTCATAGGAATAATATGGGCCACAGGGCCAGAAGTGCAATTCTTCCACGTATGTAAATGCTAGAGAATCTACAAATATTTAGTGACCTGAATGAATAGCCGGGCACACCCAGAATTACAGACATTAATAGATCAGCAAAGCCCACTCAATCAGTGAGATCAATGGAAAAATAGATCTCAAAATCAGGGTGTTTGCAGGGCTGCTTTCATTTCTGAAGGCTCTGGGGGAAGAATCCACTTTCAATAGGTTCCTTGTCTTCTTTCTTTGCATCTTCATTTCTAGCCTGGTTTCCTTCAATGAATTTATCTTTGCTTCCCAAATTAGCTCAGAAACTGAAGGATACTACTTGAACCTTAGTACCTGGGACCAAGACCTAGGTGCGGATAACTATCTCTGGTAGCAATCACCCTTTTGATGTCTGATGTCAGAGTCTCTGACACGTGCTCCCTCCAGTGCAGTAGAACCCCTGGGACTTTTTCGTGTTCCTTTATGCGGAGCTCAGCTGTACCATGATAACCGCCACCCCAACACTATCTAATGGGGAGGCTGCCCAGGTAAGGCATGAAGCATTGTCCTTTCTATGCAAAGTTTCTTTAATTCGTCTTCTACAGGTTTGTCTACTGTTGTACTTCCCTCATAATCTTTAAGTTTTAAAATTAATTTAATTATGAAATATTTCAAGTATACAGAAAAGTAAAGTTTACTAAACCACCTCCAAATCTCAGAGGTTTTACTTCTTGCATGAACTATCCACTCTTCCTGGTTTAGCTGCATGCCCTCTCACCATTGCCTTTATTCTAGGACCCAGACTGATAGAGTCGCTGCGGTCTGGAACATCACTGGCCCTGCATGGTCTTTAACTAACAGTTTAGTGATCGCTTTTGCTCATAATAATTCATTTGACCAAATAAACCCCACAGCTCCACTCAACCACAAGGGCCAGAAGTGCAATTCTTCCACGTATATAAATGCTGGACAGCCCAAACATATTTCGTGGCCTGAATGAATAAATGGGCAAACCCAGAATTATGGACATTAATAAATCAGTGAAGCCCATTCAATAAGTGAGATAGTGGAAAAACAGATACTAAAATCAAGGTGTTTAGCAAGGCTGCTTTCATTTCTGAAGGCTCTAGGGGAAGAATCCACTTCCAAGCTCATTCGGATTGTTGGTAGAATTCAGTTTCTTGTTGTTGTAGGACTGAGGTCCCCATTTTCTTGTTGGCTGTTAGGTAGTGAGTGGTCTCTGCTTTAGAGTGAGTGGGCCTAGTTTTTCTCAGGCTTCAGGTCTGTCTTCTCCCACTACCCCATCTTTCTGACTATAGCCAGAGAAAATCTACAACTTTTAAGGTCTCATATGCTTAGACTGGGACCACAAAGATAATTCAGGATAATCTCCCTGTTTTAAGGTCTGTAACCTTAATTACTCTGCAAAGTCCTTAGATGAGGCAGGTAACATATTCACAGGTTTCAGGAATTAGGGCATGGACATCTTCAGGGGCTATACTACCAAACACTTTCATTAGTATTGTGTCTCTACTTTGTTAATATCTTTCTTGGGTTTCTTATTTTTTCTTTCTTTCCCTTACAGAGAAAAATTTTAAATGTTTCAGTATGTAGTTGGAAATAATCTGCATACTTATATTCTCTAATGAATGTCTCCTCACATTTTTACATCATAGTATATGGAGAAAATAGGAAAATTTTTAGCTTGAAAATAACATTTATTAATCTTATGTATTTACAACTCATGGATTAAAATATCTATTACCAATAAGTTATTTTGTTTGCAGAGTTTTTTGTTTTGGTTTGGTTTGGTGTTTGGTTTTTTTTTTGAGACAGAGTTTCACTCGTTTCCCAGGCTGTAGTGCAATGGTGCGGTCTCAGCTCACTGCAACGTCCGCCTCCCTGGTTCAAGTGATTCTCCTGCCCCAGCCTCCTGAGTAGCTGGGATTACAGGCACCTGCCACCATGCCCAACTAATTTTTGTAATTTTAGTAAACTGAAGGCATTCAGGGGCATCTAAATGGAGCTTGGCAGAAAAACTTTTGACTACCTTAATATTATGTAGCTATTATAGAAAAAGTAAGTATTAAGGAAGATGTTAATTATACGCTATGTATAGAATTTCCAAATATTTTTCAAATATGTAATGAGAATCTGGAGACCATTTTGTATGTATATTTTGCTTTAATAACAGGTTTAATGTTTGAAATATGTATATGCAATTCCTGAACAAGATCTTTTAATGATGATCTCTTCCAATTTTTAATAGTCACCTTCGACAAGAAACTTTGTTCACACAAGTGGATGGTAAAAATTTAGTTATTTTTATAAAAATTCAAAAACATAAAATAGTTTAAAATACATTTAAAGAATTTAATAGCACTTCCACATCTTTGACAAATGTCATATTGAAATTTTTTGAACTATGAAAGCATTCTGAATCTAATTGAACTTTTTCATGTCAAACATTTCAAAATAATGATAAAGCTCTCATTTTCAAGATCCACATGCATTATCAGAGGAGTTGGTGGCTAACTCACATACCACTAATAAAGCCACAAATAGGGGAGAATCTAACATATGTAAAAAGGAGATTTAGAGCTGCTCCAGAAGATGTAACCACTAAAAATCCCCTCTCATTTCACCCTGCACCTCCTTACCACACCCAACCTGGAAGCAGCTGCACCAAGGGCTGCATGCCATGCTATTCAGGACCTTCAGCACCAACTCCGGCAGCAGCTCCGGGGTGCCTTGTCAATGATGGAAGGCAGTGCACTCTACCGTTGATGCAAAAGTCAATGTGCAGTTGGTTGGGCTCTTCCAACATCTATTCAATCTAAAGAGACTCCCCAGGCTCATCAACTGTGGAGACCAGAGAGAGACCAGGTATAATCCACTTACCACACCACACTCTTCTAAGGAGCCCAGCAAGAGGTTTCTTGTGACTAGAGGCCATTCTTTCCTTAGGGGCTTCAGAATTTTCTTCACTGAGAGTACTTGATTAGTACTCTGAAATTTTTCTGGAAAATGTCTCCTCATTTTGAATCATAGTTATTCTGGAAATATATTCTAGGTTGACTCCTATTTCCTCTGCTGTCAGTCTAATATTTTCCTTTATAGATCATCCGTCTCTTCTCTCTAGTTTATTTTAATATTTTTCTCTTTGTCTTTAATATTCTGCAGTATTACTTTGATTCACCTAGCATGAATTAAATTTTAATATATGCTACTCTAACTCAGGATGCAACTAGTTAATTTTTTACTGAGGTATAATTTGCATACAGTGAAATGCACAGATCCAAGGGATAGTTTGATGAGTTGTGGCATGTGGCAAACCCACACTCTAATCATTACTGAATGATTTTATCAACATGGAATGATCCTCTGTGTTCTCCTCAAGTCAAACTGACAAGTTAGAGTCAGCCACCACTGTGATATCAATTGTCATAGATTAGTGATGCCTGTCCTATAATCTTTTATAAATAAAATCATATAATTTGTACACTTTTGTGCCTCACTTAATTTGTCCAAAACACTTTTAGAGAGATTGATCCATGTTTTATATTTATCAGTAATTAACTGCTTTTTATTGATGAATATTCCTTCATGAATATATGCCACAATTTTGTTGCCCATTTTGTTGGACATTTGGGTTGCTTTCATTTTTTGGCTATTATGAATACAACTACTATGAACACTTTACTCAGTATTTTTTGTAGGTATATGTTTTAATTGTCCTTGTATGTATACATAGGAGTAGAATTGCTACATTATAGGGTAGAGAAGTGTTTAATTTTATAAGAAACTGTCAAACATCAAAAAAGTATATTTTACACAATTAGTTGCAAATTATGAGAGATATAAGTGTTTCACATTCTTGTCAATATTGGGTCTTGTCAGTCTTTAAAATATTAGCCATTTCTGGGGAGATTTTAAAGATATCTCATCATTTATATTTGCATTTCAATTACGACTAATAATATTCATCATCTTTTAATGTATTTACTGGCCTTTCATACAACTTTCTCTGAAAACTATTCAGGTTTTTGATAAGTTTTAATTAGGCTACTAATTTTTATCTATAGAGGTTCTTTGTACATTCTTAACATGATTCCTTGATCAGATATACACATTATATTTTCTCCTACCCCGTAACTTGCAAGTCCATTTTTTAATCATGATTTTTAATGAGAAGACATTTTTAATTTTAATGAAGTTCAATTTACCAATTGTTAAATATATTTTCCTTTTTCTTTTATATATATATATATTTTAATTGTACTTTAGGTTCTGGGGTACATGTGCAGATCATGCAGGATTGTTGCATAGGTACATACATGGCAATGTGGTTTGCTGCCTCCACCCCACCATCACCTATATCTAGCATTTCTCCCCATGTTATCCCTCCCCAACCTCCCTACCCCCTGCTGTCCCTCCCCAAGCCCCCCATAACAGACCTCAGTGTGTGATGCTCCTCTCCCTGTGTCCATGTGTTCTCAATGTTCAACACTCACCTATGAGTGAGAACATGCGGTGTTTGATTTTCTGTTCTTGTGTCAGTTTGCAGAGAATGATGGTTTCCAGGTTCATCCATGTCCCTACAAAGGACACAAACTCATCATTTTTTATGGATGCATAGTATTCCATAATGTATATGTGCCACATATTCCTTGTCCAGTCTATCATCAATGGGCATTTTGGTTGGTTCCAGATCTTTGCTATTGTAAACAGTGTGACAATGAACATACGTGTCCATGTGTCTTTATAATAGAATGATTTATAATCCTTTGGATATATACCCAGTAATGGGATTGCTGGGTCAAATGGAATTTCTATTTCTAGGTCCTTGAGGAATCACCACACTGTCTTCCACAATGGTTGAATTAATTACACTCCCACCAACAGTGTAAAAGCATTCCTATTTCTCCACATCCTCTCCAGCATCTGTTGTCTCCAGATTTTTTAATGATTGCCATTCTAACAGCGTGAGATGGTATCTTAATGTGGTTTTGATTTACATTTCTCTAATGACCAGTGCTGATGAGCATTTTTTCATAAGTTTGTTGGCCTCATGAATGTCTTCTTTTGTAAAGTGTCTGTTCATGTCCTTTGCCCACTTTTGAATGAGTTTGTTTTTTTCTTGTAAATCTGTTTAAGTCCTTTGTAGATTCTGGATATCAGCCCTTTGTCAGATGGGTAGATTGCAAAAATTTTTTCCCATTCTGTTGGTTGCCAGTTCATGCTAATGATTGTTTCTTTGCTGTACAGAAGCTCTGGAGTTTAATTAGATCCCATTTGTCTATTTTGGATTTTGTTGCCATTGCTTTTGGTGTGTTGGTCATGAAGTCCTTGCCTATGCCTATGTCCTGAATGGTTCTGTCTAGGTTTTGTTCTAGGGTTTTTATGGTGTTAGGTCTTAGGTTTAAGTCTTTAATCCATCTGGAGTTAATTTTAGTGTAAGGTGTCAGGAAGGGATCCAGTTTGTACTTTCTACACATGGTTAGCCAGTTTTCCCAACACCATTTACACGGGGAATCCTTTCCCCATTGCTTGTTTTTGTGAGGTTTGTCAAAGATCAGATGGCTGTAGATGTGTGGTGTTGCCTCCGAGGCCTCTGTTCTGTTCCATTGGTCTATATCTCTGTTTTGGTACCAGTCCCATGCTGTTTTGATACTGTAGCCTTGTAGTATAGTTTGAAGTCAGGTAGGGTGATGCCTCCAGCTTTGTTCTTTTTGCTTAGGATTCTCTTGGCTATGCAGGCTCTCTTTTGGTTCCAAATGAAGTTTAAAGTGGTTTTCTCCAGTTCTGTGACGAGGGTCATAGGTAGATTGATGGGGATAGCATTGAATCTATAAATTACTTTGGGCAGTATGGCCATTTTCACGATATTGATTCTTCCTAACCATGAGCATGGAATGTTTTTCCATCTGTTTGTGTCCTCTCTTATTTCCTTGAGCAGTGATTTGTAGTTCTCCTTGAAGATGTCCTTTACGTTCCTTGTTAGTTGTATTCCTAGGTATTTTATTCTCTTTGTAGCAATTGTGAATGGAGTTCGCTCTTGATTTGGTTCTCTTTTAGTCTGTCATTGGTGTATACGAATGCTTGCGATTTCTGCACGTTGATTTTGTATCCTGAGACTTTGCTGAAGTTGCTTATTAGTTTCAGGAGATTTTGGGCTGAGATGATGGGGTCTTCTAAATATATAATCATGTCTGCAAACAGAGACAATTTGACTTCCATCTTTCCTAATTGAATACCCTTTATTTTTTTTCCTGCCTGATTGCTCTGGCTAGAACTTCCAATACTATATTGAATAGGAGTGGAGAGAGAGGGCATCCTTGTCTACTGCCAGATTTCAAAGGGAATGCTTCTAGTTTTTGCCCATTCAGTATGATATTGGCTGTAGGTTTGTCATAAATAGCTTTTATTATTTTGAGATACATTCCATCGATACCAAATTTACTAAGAGTTTTTAACATACAGGGCTGTTGAATTTTGTCAAAGGACTTCTCTGCATCTATTGAGATGATCACATGGTTTTTGTGTTTGGTTCTGTTTATGTGGTGGATTACACTTATAGACTTGTGTATGTTAAACCAGCCTTGCATCCCCATGGTGAAGCCTACTTGATCTTGATGAATAAGCTTTTTGACATGCTGTTGCAAACAGTTTACCAGTATTTTAGTGAAGATTTTTGCGTCAATGTTCATCATGGATATTGGCCTGAAGTTTTTTTTTCTTGTTGAATCTCTGCCAGGTTTTGGTATCAGGATGATGTTGGTCTCATAAAATGATTTGGGAAGGATTCCCTCTTTTTGGATTGCTTGGAATAGTTTCAGAAGGATTGGTACCAGCTCCTCTTTGTATGTCAGGTAAAATTCGGCTGTGAACCCATCTGGACCTGGGCTTTTTTTGGTTAGTACTCTATTAATTGCTGCCTCAACTTCAGTCCTTATTATTGGTCTATTCAGGGTTTTGACTTCTTCCTGGTTTAGGCTTGGGAGGGTGAAAGTGTCCGGGAATTTATCCATTTCTTCCAGGTTTACTGGTTTGTGTACATAGAGTTGTTTGTAGTAGTCTCTGATGGTAGTTTGTATTTCTGTGGAATTGGTGGAGATATCCCCTTTGTCATTTTTTATTGCATCTATTTGAGTCTTCTCTTTTCTTTTTTATTAATCTGGCTAGTGGTCTATTGTGTTGATCTTTTAAAAATACCAGCTCCTGGATTTACTGATTTTTTGAAGGATTTTTTTGTGTCTCTGTCTCCTTCAGTTCTGCTCTGATCTTAGTTATTTCTTGTCTTCTGCTAGCTTTTGAGTTTTTTTGATCTTGCTCCTCTAGCTCTTTCAATTTTGATGATAGGGTTTCAATTTTAGATCTTTCCTTGCTTCTCATGTGGGCATTTATTGCTATAAATTTCCCTCTAGACACTGCTTTAAATGTGTCCCAGAGATTCTGGTATGTTGTGTATTCATTCTCATTGGTTTCGAAGAACATCTTTATTTCTGCCTTCATTTCATTGTTTATCCAGTCAACATTCAAGAGCCAGTTGTTCAGTTTCCATGAAGTTGTGTGGTTCTGAGTTATTTTCTTAATCCTGGGTTCTAATCTGATTGCTCTGTGGTCTGAGAGACTTATGATTTCCATTCTTTTGCATTTGCTGAGGAGTGATTTACTTCCACTTATGTGGTCAATTTTAGAGTAGGTGTGATGTGGTGCTGAGAAGAATGTACATTCCATGGATTTGGGGTGGAGAGTTCTGTAGATGTCTATTAGGTTTGCTTGGTCCAGATCTGAGTTCAAGTCCTGGATATCTTTGTCAGTTTTCAGTCTTGTTGATCTGTCTAATATTGACAGTGGAGTGTTAAAGTCTCCCACGATTGTTGTGTGGGAGTCTAAGTGTCTTTGTAGGTCGTTAAGAACTTGCTTTATGTATCTGGGTGCTCTTATATTTGGTGCATGTATATTTAGGATTGTTAGCTCTTTTTGTTGCATTGATTCTTTTATCATTATGTAATGCCCTTCTTTGTCTCTTTTGATCTTTTTCGTTTAAAGTCTATTTTATCAGAGACTAGGATTGCAACTCCTGCTTTTTTTGCTTTCCATTTGCTTGGTAAATCTTCCTCTATCCGTTTATTTTGAGCCTATGTGTGTCCCTGCACATGAGATGGGTTTCCTGAATATAGCACATCAATGCGTTTTGACTTTTTATCCAACTTGCCAGTCTGTTGTCTTTTGATTGGGGCATTTAGCCCATTTACATTTAAAGTTAATATTGTTCAGTGTGAATTTGATCCTGCCATTTTGATGCTAGCTGGTTGTTTTGACCATTAGTTGACACAGTTTTCATTGTGTCAATGGTCTTTACCATTTGGTATGTTTTTGGAGTGGCTGGTACTGGTTGTTCCTTTCTACGTTTAGTGCTTCTTTCAGGAGCTCTTGTAAGGCAGGCCTGGTGGTGATGAAATCTCTCAGAAATTGCTTGTTCATAAAGGATTTTATTTCTCCTTTGTTTATGAAGCTTAGTTTGGCTGGATATGAAATTCTAGGCTGAAAGTTCTTTTCTTTAAGGATGTTGAACATTGGCCCCCATTGTCTTCTGGCATGTAGGGTTTCTGCCAAGAGATCTGCTGTGAGTCTGATGGGCTTCTCTTTGTAGGTAGCCTGACCTTTCTCTCTGGCTGCCCTTAGCATTTTTTCCTTCATTTCAACCCTGGTGAATCTGAAAATTATGTGCCTTGGGGTTGCTATTCTTGAGGAATATCTTTGTAGCATTCTCTGTATTTCCTGGACTTGAATGGTAGGCTGCCCTGCTAGGTTGGGGAAGTTTTCTGGATATCCTGAAGAGTGTTTTCCAGCTTGGATTCATTCTCTCCATCACATTCAGGTACACCTATCAAAAGTAGATTAGATCTTTTCACATAATCCCATATTTCTTGTAGGCTTTGTTCATTTCTTTTCACTCTTTTTTTTTCTAATCTTGCCTTCTCGTTTTATTTCATTAAGTTGATCTTCAATCTCTGATATCCTTTCTTCTGCTTGGTCGATTCAGCTACTGAAACTTGTGTATGCTTTGCAAAGTTCTCATGATGTGTTCTTCAGCTCCATCAAGTCATTTATATTCTTCTCTAAGCTGTTTATTCTCGTTAGCATTTTGTGTAACCTTTTTTCAAGGTTCTTAGTTTCTTTGCATTGGGTTAGAACACGTTCTTTTAGCTCTGAGAATTTTGTTATTATTCACCTTCTGAAGCCTGTTTCTGTCAATTCATCAGGCTAATTTTCCATCCAGCTTTGTTTCCTTGCCGGTGAGGAGTTGTTATCCCTTGGAGAAGGAGAGGCATTCTGGTTTTTGGTGTTTTCAGCCTTTTTGCGCTGGTTTCTTCCCATCTTTGTGGATTTATGTATCTGTGGTCTTTGTAGTTGGTGACTTTCAGATGGGGTCCCTGAGTGGATGTCCTTTTTTGATGATGTTGAAGTTATTTCTTTCTGTTTTTTAGTTTTCCTTCTAATAGGCCCCTCTGCTGTAGGACTGCTGGAGGTCCACACCAGACCCTGCTTGCCTGGGGATCACCTGCGGTGGCTGCAGAACAGTAAGAGTTGCTGCTGGTTTCTTCTCTGTTATCTTCATCCCAGAAGGGTACCCACCAGATGTCAGCCTGAGCTTTCCTTTATGAGGTGTCTCTTTGGATATATGGGGTCAGGGAGCTGCTTGAGGAGACAGTCTGTCCCTTATAGGAGCTCAAGTGCTGAGCTGGGAGCTCCACTGTTCTGTTCAGAGCTGCTGGGCAGGTATGTTTAAGTCTGCTGCAGTGGAACTCATAACAACCTTTTTTCCCAGGTGCTCTGTCCTGGAAAAGTGGGGTTTTATTTATAGGTTCCTGACATGCTGCTGCCTTTTTTCAGAGACACCCTGCCCAGCAAGAAGATAGTCTAGTCACAGTCTGTCAGCAGAAGCATTGTTAAGCTGCCATTGGCTCTGACCAGCTGCTGTGTGAACTTCCTTGTGGTTTTGTTTACAGAGGTACACTTAGAACTGCCTCAGTAATGGTGGTCTGCCTCAGTAATGGCGGACTGCCTCGGTAATGGAGGGCTGCCTCAGTAAAGGCAGATTGCCTCGGTAATGGCAGACTGCCTCAGTAATGGTGGACTGCCTCGGTAATGGCGGACTTCCTCAGTAATGGTGGACTGCCTCAGTAGTGGTGGACTGCCTTAGTAATGGCTGACTCCCTTCCCCACACTGAGCTGGACCATCACAGGTCCAGCTGCGCTTGCTGCAAAACTCTCAATCCAGAGCATTTCAGATTGCTGGTCTTTGTTGGGGTGGAACCCGCTGAGCCAGATCAGCTGGCTCCCTGTTTCAGCCCCCTTTTTTTTCAGCTGAATGGGTGAGCCTGTCTCCCAGGTATTCCAGGTGCCAGTTGAAATGGCCACCCAGGTTTGTGTGAGTTTTTATACACAGACAAGCAGGGTCAGCTGAAACAGCCGTGCTGGAAACTCGTGGCACTTTTCAGCCCAAGAATCTCCTGGTCTGTGGGCAGTAAAAACTCATTTTGAAATGCGGTGATCACTGACCCTCTGCATTGTTCTTTCTGGGAATTGCACTCCAGAGCTGTTCCATTTGGCCATCTGGTACCTATTTTCCTTTTCTTATTTTTTTTTTTTTTGGCACCTCGAAGATATAAATATATGATCTATGTCTTCCCCTACAAGATTTGAGATTCACATTTTAAATTTGGCCTAAAATGAATCTCAAATAATATTAGTGTACATTGTAAAAGTCATCTCTTTCCCATATAGTTTTCTATTTATTTTAGGCCTGTTATTGAAAATATTCTTATCTCCACTGGATTCCTTTGGTAACTTTTCAAAAATTAATTGGTCATACTAGTGAGAGTCTGTTTTTGGACTCTATTCTGTTCTATTGATCTATTTAACTAGCTTACTGTCTTGAAATTAAGTACTATAATTCCTCTAACTTTGTTCTTTTTCAAGATCATTATGTTTCTGCTAGCTCTTTTGTATTTTCATATATTTTAGAATCAGCTTAACAATTTCTCCTTCGAAAACAAAAGCCTGCTGAAATTTTGACTGGAATTACATTATATCTGTAGACTAATTTAAGCAGAGCCTATGTCCTAACATTATACTAAGGATTCTGACTCATAAACATGTAACATGTTGTATGTCTATATTTATTTAAATTTTAATGTTTATTGTAATATGGTTTTTATTGCAGAAGTCATGTACATATTTCATTAAATTTATTCTTTAGTATATTTTGTTTTTATTCTAATGGAAATAGCATTTTGAAATTTTGTTTCCCTCTCTTCATAGAGAAACAAATTGATTTTGTATATTGAGCTTCTATTTTAAACCTCATTAAATTTACTTGTTTGCTCTAGTAATATTTTTTCTTTATTTCTTTGGATTTTTTTATGGACACAATCATGTCATCTATGAATGAAAATATTCTTACTTCTTCCTTCCTGGCATTAATACTGTTTATTTCTTTTTCTTTCTTAACTTTACTGGCTGAGATCTCCAGTGCAATGTTAATACTCTCCTCAAAGGGAGGAAAGTAAATATCCATACCTTGTGCCCAATTTACCTGAAAGTAATATTTTACCATCAATGCTAATATTAGCTGACATTTTTAACAGCTGCCTTTTATCTGATTGAAGAAATTCCCTTCTAACCCTACTTGGATAGTATTTTTATTATAAAGAAGTAGATTTTGTCAAATGCTTTTTATGAATTTGTTGAAAAATCATATGATTTTTCTCTTTTATCCTATTCATGGGCTAGAAGCTGCTGCTCATCTTTAAATGACTATACTGAAATTCAGGTTTTGTTTAGGGAGGTTTCTTTTGGTTTTTAGCATAGCTACTTACCTTTTTAGTCAGTATCTAGTATTTACATGCTGTGCAGTAGAGATGAGGTATATATAATCTTAGTTCACTATGCTACAGAAGTTTTATTTGTCTTTGGAAGTTTACCTTTTGGATTGCAAATATTTCCTGGGAACAATAAACCTTTAAAAAAAATCTGATGGCTGGGCGCAGTGGCCCATGTCTGTAATCCCAGCACTTCAGGAGGCTGAGGCAGGTGGATCACAAGGTCAGGAGATCAGGACATCGAGACCATCTCAGTCAACACGGTGAAACACTGTCTCTACTAAAATACAAAAAATTAACTGGGCATGGTTGTGCATGCCTGTAATCTCAGCTACTCAGGATAAGGCAGGGGAATTGCTTGAACCCGGGAGGCAGAGACTGCAGTGAACTGAGGTCACGCCACTGCACTCCAGCCTAGCAACAGAGCAAGACTCTGTCTCAAAAAAAAAAAATTGTTAAATGTTTTAATCAAATCATTCAATAATAAAGCACATCCATAAAAAAATAATTCCAGGCCAGGCATGGCAACTCACACCTGTAATCTTAGCACTTTGGGAGACCAAGGTGGGAGGGCTGCTTGAGGTCAGGAGTTTGAGACCAGCCTAGGCAAGACAGCTAGACCCCATCTCTACAAAAAAAAAAAAAAAAAAAAAAAAACCTGGGCATGGTGGCAAGCACCTATAGTTCTAGCTACTCAGGGTACTGAGGTGGTAGGATTGCTTGAGCCCAGGAGCTCAAGGCTGCAGAGAGCTATGATCGAGCCACTGCACTCCAGCCCGGACAACAGAGAGAATCACAATCTCAAAAAAATAATATGAGTCCATATGTGCCACAATTTCAGTTCAAAAGCTCAGTAATGAGTAAAATATCCAGGTGTCTTTCTGAGTGTAATGGGTGTTAACTACTGATATGGTTTGGCTGTGTCCCCACCCAAATCTCATCTTGAATTGTAGCTCCCAATATTCCCACGTGCTGTGGGAGAGACCCAGTATGTGGTAATTGAATCATGGGGCAGTTCTTTCCCATGCTGTTCTCAGGATGATGAATAAGACTCATGAGATCTGATGATTTTATAAAGGGAGTCCCCCTACACATGTTCTCTTTGCCTGCCACTATGTAAGACATGACTTTGATTCTCCTTCACCATCCACCATGATTATGAAATCTCCCCAGCCATGTGGAACTGTGAGTCCATTAAACATCTTTTATAAATTACCCAGTCTTGGATATATCTTTATCAGCAGTGTGAGAACAGACTAACACAACTACATCAGGATTAGAAGACAAGAAAACTCTATTTTGTGTCCTTTCCCCAGAGGTCAAAATCATTTAAAAGCCACATTCCACTAATGCAGAAGGTACTTTTCCATTTTACATTAATTAAATTTCATTACTCTAGGAGTCAGCTGAACAGTAAAATTCACTAAGCACTCAATGCAAAGGGACCTGAGGTCCCGAAGGACCATAGCTCACACCCCTCAGAACTTTGTATCATAAACAGAAAGACAGGGTTGACATACAGAAAACACAAATAATATGGACCAGCACAAAAGGACCACTGTAAATTTGATTTGAAATAACGAGATTCATGTGCCTGTTTTATATTTAAAATAATTAAGTTAGGTCGATTAAACACATACTGAGATGCCTTTTAGTGCTAACAGTTTATGAAAAATTATCCAAAACAAATTCAAGATTAAATGCTTACAAATAGGAGGGGAAAAGGAAATGGAGAGAAGAGATCTATATCAACAAGATCAGATCTTAGGCTCCTGTGGACTCCCCCGATCCCTCTCTCCTCAATATTTACAGTGGATATTTAAGAAAACTTTTAGGAGTCTCTATCAACGATTTCACGTAAATCCATTGTTTAGTGTATTGAAACAAAAACAATATTTAATTCCACAGTTTAAGAAGACACAATGAAACAACATTAAAAGAAAAGTAAATATATCCATGTCTCTCAGGTTAAGTACTTTCCTCAACACTGTGGGGCTACTGGCTATTCATACTTTCATTTACTACCCACATTTAGCCAGAATTTAGAGAATGAATGGAAATAAACAAGTGCAAAGAACTTCAGAAGACTTCTAAGTTCTCTGACCACTCACTATTTTATCTCCCCGGACACAGTTGGAGACAAAAGCCATGAACTAAAATATTTATTTTTTGTCTCTGGATAAGGAAAATTGTAGGTACTGATGTTTTTTGTTGAGATTGGAAACATTTTATGATCTATCATTAAGGAATATAAAAGTCAAAATGTTTAACTTCTTTCTGCCAAATCATCCCATATGTAAATACTCATTTTAAAAAAGAATTTTACTCAAAATCCAAATGACATTTTTATAGAAATAGAAAAATCCACCTTTAATATGGACTCCCAAGGGGTATGGAATAGTCAAAGTAATATTGAAAAAGATCAGCCAGGTGTGGCCTGTAACCCCAGCACTTTGGGAGGCTGAGGTGAGAGAATCGCTTGATCCCAGGAGTTCAAGACCAGCCTGGGCAACATAAGGAGACCTTATCCCTATAAAAAATAAAAAATAAAAATAGCTAAGTGTGATAGCACACACTTGCAGTCTTAGCTATTTGGGAGGCTGAAGCAGGAGGATCACTTGAGCTCAGGAGGTCAAGGGTGCAGTTAGCTGTGATTGCACCACTGCACTCCAGCCTGACCAACAGAATAAGATCCTGTCTCAATTAAAATAAAACAAAAAGAAGAAGAAGAATGAAAAGAAAAAAAAAGCAAAGTTTGAGGTCCCTTATATAATGATTTCAAAACTTACTACAAAAATACTATAATCACAACAGTGCAGTACTGGCATAAAGCAGACAAATAGACCAATGGAATAAAATAGAGTGCACAGAAATAAATCCTCGTATCTATGGTCAAATGATTTTTAACAAGAATGCCAAGGCCATTCAATGGAAAAAGGACAGTCTTTTCAATAAATAGTGTTGAAAAAACTGTATATCCACATGCAAAAGAATGAAACTGGACTCTTAATGTAAGCCATATACTAAAATTAATTCAAAAATGGATCAAAAACCTGAATGTAAGAGCTAAAACTATAAAACTCTTAGAAGAAAACATAAAGGAAAAGCTTCATTACATTGGATTTGGCAACTATTTCTTGGATATAACACCAAAAGCAAAGACAACAGAAGAAAAAAAACAGATAAATTAAACCTCATCAAAATTAAAAACTTTTTATGCACCAAAGGACATTATCAAAAGAATAAAAAGAAAACCCAAGAAACAGGATAAAATATTTGCAAAGTATATATCTAATATGAGATTAATATCCAGAACACATATAAAGAGCTCCTAGTAGCCCAGTACACTGGCTTAAGGCTATTAATTCCAACTACTCTGGAGATGGAGACAGGAATGTCACTTGAGCCTGGGAGTCTGAAGCTGCAATGAGCTATGATAGCACCACCACACTCTGGCCTGGTTGACAAAGTGATACCCATTTCTAAAAGAGAAAAAAGAAAGAACTCTGACAGTTCAACAACAACAACAACAAAAAAAAAAAAACTGCTTTAAAAAAATAGGCAAAGGACATGAACAGACATTTCTCCAAAGAAGATATACAAATGGCTGACAAGCATGTGAAAAGTCATCACTAATTATTAGAGAAGTACAAATGAAACCACAATGAAATACCACATCACACCCATTAAGATGGCTGTTATCAAAAAATAAAATAAAATAACAAGTATTAGCAAAAATGTGGAGAAATTTAAACCCTTGTGTATCACTAGTGGGGTAAAATGGTGCAAACACTGTGGAAAATAGCATAGCAGTGCCTCAAAAAATTATATAGGGAATCACCATATGATATGGCAATTATACTTCTTAGTAAATCTCCAAAAGAATTGAAAGCAAGGACTCAGATATTTATACGACTATGTTCATAGCAGCATTCACAATAGCCAAAAGATGGAAGCAAATCAGGTGTCCATTGGGACACAGGGAGGGGAACATCACACACTGCGGACTTTCGGGGGGTGGAGGCCAAGGGGAGGGAGAGCATTAAGACAAATACATGTAGGGCTTAAAACCTAGATGACGGGTTGATAGGTGCAGCAAACCACCATGGCACATGTATATCTATGTAACAAACCTGCACATTCTACACATGTATCCCAGAACTTAAAGTAAAATTTAAACAAAAGAGAAAAAAAAGTGTCATATCCATATTGTGAAATACTCAATTTTAAAAAGAAAGGAAATTCTGGTACATTCTACAACATGGAAGAACTTAGAAGACATTTTGCTGTGAAATAAGCCAATCACAAAAGGGCAAACATTCTAGGATTCTCCTTAAATGAGTTCCCTAGAGTAGTTACATTCATAGGGATAGAAAGCAGACTGGTGGTTACCAGGGGCTGGAGAAGAAGAGAATAGGGAGTTTTTGTTTAATGGGTGCAGTTTCTTTTCAGAAAGATAAGTTCTGGAGATGGATGGTGATAATGGTTGCACAACAATGTGAAAGTATTTATTGCCACTAAACTATACATTTTAAAATGGTTAAAATGGTAAATTTTATATATATGTTAGCATAATAAATATATATCATAAAAATAAAAGATTTTTGCTGGGATATACTGACTTCCTGAGGGGCAAGTATAAAATGTTAAGATTTCCCAGCACGTGTAACATTCATTCAAACATTCAATTATCATAATTTGAGATTTTTAACTTCAAGTTTGACAGAACAGAGCTGACATCACACACTGACTCTCACATTTGCATATTCCTGAATACCATTAAATTAACTTATTGAAGAGATAATTATTTTCTTATCTATCTCTAAATTGCATTCCACTAATTTTGCTTTTCATATGATTCCTCATTATTTTTCAGATAAAATGCTGTATAAATAAGATGACAAACATTTTTGAAAAATTCTAATTAAGTTACTTTGGTCCCCTATATTGTAACTATTATAGCATTATTGTCAATATTCTGATATAAACACATATTTTCAAAAAGATGTTAGAAAACTATCACTTTTTTTACTATGCCTATACATACATACCCTATACAGGGTAGACTATAACCTATTCAGCCAAAACACTTTCTAAGCAGAAAATCTGATCATACTTTGTGACAAAAGAACTGGGTGCATGAAAAACTTATAACATTTTTCACAATTGCAGGATCTTCAGCTGCAGATATTTTCTCAAAATGTCAGTAATAATAAAAATCTACATTTGTCAAGCAGTTACTACTTCTCAAGGGACAATGCATGCTTATGAAATTTTAAAAGTTCTATTAAATTAGCATCTCCAAAAATCTTGAAATACCCATTTCTATACTCACATCTTTGAAACTAATATACCTAAATTATTCTTGTTACAGAGTGTATTAGTCCATCTTCATGCTGCTGATAAAGACACACCCAAGAGTGGGAAGAAAAAGAGGTTTAATTGAACTGACAGTTCCACATGGCTGGGGTGGGCTCAGAATCATGGCAGGAGGCAAGATGCTTCTCACATGGCAGTGGCAAGAGAAAATAACGATGATGTAGAAGTGGAAACCCCTGATAAAACCATCAGATCTCGTGAGACCTATTCACTACCATGAGAACAGTATGGGTGAAACCGGCCCCATGATTCAGATAATCTCCCACCGGGTTCCTCTCACAACACATGGCAATCATGGAAGTACAATTCAAGATGAGATTTGGGTGGGGACACAGAGCTAAACCACATCATTCCACTCCGGCCCCTCCAAATCTCATGTCTTCATGTTTCAAAACCAACCATGGCTTCCCCACAGTCCCCCAAAGTCTTAACTCATTTTAGCATTAAACCAAAAGTCCACAGTCCAGAGTCTCATCTGAGACAAGGCAAGTTCCTTCTGCCTATCAGCCTGTAAAACCAAAGCAAGCTAGTTACTTCCTAGATACAATGGGGGTACAGGTATTGGGTAAATGCAACCATTCCAAATGTAAGAAATTGGCCAAAACAAAGGGGTTAAAGGGCCCATGCAATTCCAAAATCCAGCGGGACAGTCAAACTTTAAAGCTCCAAAACAATCTCATTTGACTCCATGTCTAACATCCAGCCCACACTAATTGAAGAGGTAGGTTCCCATCGTCTTGAGCAGCTCTGACCTTGTGGCTCTGCAGGGTACAGCCTCGCTCCTGGCTGCTTTCATGGGCTGGTGTTGAGTGTCTGCAGCTTTTCCAGGAACATGGTGCAAGCTGTCAGTGAATCTACCATTCTGGGATCTGGAGGACGGTGGCCTCTTCTCACAGCTCCACTAGGCAACACCCCATTAGGGACTCTGTGTGGGGGCTCTGACACACACTTCCCTCCCACACTGCCCTAGCAGAGGTTCTCCATAAGGACCCTGCCCCTGCAGCAAACTTTTGCTTGGGCATCCAAATGTTTCCATACACCTTCTGAAATCTAGGTGAAGGTTCCCAAACCTTGATTCCTGACTTCTGCACACCGGCAGGCTTAATACCATTTGGAAGCTGCCAAGTGCACATTCTAAAACCACATGCTGACCTGTACTTTGGCCCCTTTTAGCAACAGCTGGAGGAGCTGGGACTAAGGGCACCAAGTCCGTAAGCTAAACACAGCATGAGAACCCTGGGCCCGGCCCATGAAACCACTTTTTCCCTCCCAGGCTTCCGGGTCTATGATGGGAGGGGTTGCTATGAAGACCTATGACATGGCCTGAAGACATTTTTCCCATTATCTTGGGGATTAAAATTTAGCTCCTTGTTACTTATGCAAATTTCTGCAGCCAGCTTGAATTTCTGCTCAAAAAAGAACAGGTTTTTCTTTTCTAATGCATCGTCAGGCTGCAAATTTTCTAAACTTTCATGTTCTGTTTTCCCTTTAAAACAGAATGCTTTCAACAGGACCCAAGCCACATCTTGAATGCTTTGCTGCTTAGAAATTTCTTCTACTAGATGCCCTAAATTATCTGTCTCAAGTTCAAAGCTTCATAAATCTGTAGGGCAGGGACAAAACGCCACCAGTCTCTTTGCTAAAACATAACAGAAGTCACATTTGCTCCATTTCCCAACAAGTTCCTCATCTCTATTTGAGAACAATGAGCCTGGACCTTATTGTTCATATCACTATCAGCATTTTTGTCAAAGTCATTCAACAAATCTCTAGGAGGTTTCAAACTTTCCCACATTTTCCTGTCTTCTGAGCCCTCTAAACTGTTCCAACCTCTGCCTGTTACCCAGGTTCCAAAGTCGTGTCCACATTTTTGGGTATTTTTTCAGCAATGCTCCTACTGGTACCAATTTACTATATTAGTCTGTTTTCATGCTGCTGATAAAGACTTGCCCAAGACTGGGAAGAAAATAGGGTTTGTTGTTGTTGTTTTGATATAGAGTCTCACTCTATTGCCTAGGCTAGAGTGCAGTGGCACAATCTCAGCTCAATGTAACCTCCACCTCCCAGGTTCAAGCCATTCTCCTGCCTCTGCCTTAGTAGCTGGGATTACAGGTGAGCGCCACCACACCTGGCTAATTTTTGTATTTTTAGTAGAGACGGGGTTTCATCATGTTTGTCAGGCTAGTCTCAAACTCCTGATCTCATGATCCACCTGCCTCGGCCTCCCAAAGTGCTGGGATTACAGGCTGAGCCACTGTGCCCAGCCTAAAAGAGGTTTAATTGAACTACAGTTTCACATGGCTGGAGAAGCCTCAGAATCATGCTGGAAGGCAAAAGGCACTTCCTACATGGTGGTGGCAAGAGAAAATAAAGACAATGCAGAAGCAGAAACTCCTGATAAAACCATCAGATCATGTGAGACTTATTCACTACAATGAGAACAGTATGGGAGAAACTGTTCCCGTGATTCAAATAGCTCCCACTGGTTCCTCCCACAATACACGGGAATAATGAGAGTACAATTCAAGATGAGATTTGGGTGAAGACACAGAGCCAAACCATATCACAGTGTTAATAACTTCACTGGATGAACATTTAAACTTTATGCATATTCCATATGTTGATTCTCCTTTGGTAATTCTAAAATGTTTTAATAAAAATTGATGATTTTAATAATTGTATTCAGCAAATATGATTAAATGTTCATTATGATCAAGACGCTATGTTAAATGCAAATTATACAAAGAAGAATCACATAACCAATTGTGTATTAATTAGAAGTGCTTTTCTTTTACAAATCCATAAAATTAAAGGGAAATTAATATAAGTAAGCAACTCTTGCTGTATGGAAAGTGAAATAGAACAGTAATTGAGAGATCTTGTCTGTTTCAGCATTATATACCATGAAAACTATTTTAGCAAAAGAGGTAAATTAACTATTTTCTGTTTGCCCTCTTATATTTTTACTGACCACTTTCTGATGAGTATGCTGAAAAATTGAAAAGTAACCCAAAGATTAGCAGCCAGGAGCTTATAAAACTAAACAAAACAAAATAATGAACCTCAACAAGGAATTTTAAGGTAGAATGAAGAATATCGCTAAATCTGTTCATTGAGACACTTTAATAAGTATCAAGTCACAGTACATGATTGTATTAATATCATAGAAGCTTTAGAAGAGAAAATGTTTCTGACAGAGCAATACTTTAACTTGAAAGCACAAGCTTGCCTTTATAAACAGAAATATGTCTTTCATGCTGCTACAAATGCACAAAATTTGGTTAGTGGTTTTTGAAAAACATCATTAACCCTTCAGTATGTATTCCTTTTCCACAAGTTTAACTCCTCCCACAAAGGATCTAAACAGCAATAGTCATCTTTGAAGGACACAATCCCCTTTGACTTCAAAGGCCTCTGAGGCAATGTGGTCGCCATTAGTGTACGTGTCAAACAGTACATTAATGGGATATGAGTTTTAAGAAAAACAAGAAATTCTAGCTCTGAAGTTTCACTTTTCACTCACCTTAAACATCCTTAATGTTTACAAATCTGATACAGTTAAATTCAAGTCAGTGAACTTTTCCTTTGCTTACAAATACTATGCTTCACTCATAAATGAGTTTAGTCCTTGTTCACTGATCTATAATATCCTCTTTGTCTCCACACCAGAATCATCTCACATATTTGAATCTGCTAATGCATTATTAATCCCTACATAGTAGGTAGAAACTAAATAATTTTTTAAACAACAGTAATCAGAATTTATAACTATTTTGGCAAGGGGCAAAGGGTTTGAGAATACAATAGAATGTGTTCCCAAAAAGAAAATTCATAAATTTCTTTTCTGTCAAATATTACCCCTTTGATCTAATGTTCAGATTCAGTTACATTAAATAAGATAAACCCATAAAGATAATGGAAAGATTATATTTGTAGGTATTTTCTGTATTAGCATCAAGTTCTGCTTTTATGACTTCTTTGTTTCTTCATATTAAAGAATTTTTAGAAAGCCAATTTTGCCTATTGCTCTCTAACAAATTACCCCATAACTTTTTGGCTTAAACTCATCCCTTCATTTTATTTTATTTTATTTGACCTTGTGGGTGAGGAACTAGAGCCAGGCTAGGTTCTTATGCTCCACAGGGCACTGACAGCTGAGGTCCCTTGGTTGTCCTCAGTTGGCAGAAAAGCTAGTCCTGAGGATCCCAGGCACCTTCACTCACATGTATAGACCTTGTACAGGATGGTTAGGAGTCTGAGATCAGCTGGGATGGTCAATTGAAGGACCTACAGGTGGTATCTCCAGCATGGCACTGTCAGAATATCTGTCCTTCTTACATGGCAGCTCAGGATTCCAAAAAACTGTTCCAAAAAATAGCAGGTAGAAGATTTATCTTGGTTTTATTAGTACTGTAGAAGCTTAATACTCCAGTACTAATACTACACTCACTACTGTCAGTGAGTTTCTTCTAATAAAAAAAAACAGAATATAAAAAATTTTAGTATGCATTTGCTAACTTACAAAATGTGTATTGTTAATAATAAAATGGGCATATTTGTTGTCATGCCTTGATACTCTCATGAGTATCAATATCAAACATAGAAATCATTTTACTAATAAAGAAATATGAATGTGTTTTCAGGTTCAATAATAATCATCTAGCTGTCAGGTAGCATATCCCACTTAATGAACTGAAAGCTGAGGTCTATTAAAATTAAGTAACTTTCTCCAGGTCACCCAGCTGTTAGATGTCAGGGCTAGAAAAAGCCTCCCTTGTGACTGAGTGCATACATTGCATCTGTGCAACTGAATTACATCAATAATTTAATACAGAATCCTACAGTGACGTTCAGTGCCATTTATCCTCATTCTCTGTGAAACTTCGACATTCAATATTTAGAAGTTCTTATGATCATGTATGCACAGTGCCTCCTAAAAGTCTAAAGCATTTATATTCAAAACCTCACCCCTGAGCACTAAGGATATAATAAGTTATATTTATGCCCTATACAACTTAGAGATAATTACATAGCAGGTGGACTATTTTTTTCTTACTACCATGCTAATGTTCAGTAACTGCACTTTTGACAATCCACTGGTACCTAATTAGGAAAAAACATCTCAGTAGATGCAAACATCATGCCCATTTGACAGACCAGAGTTAAGCTATTTAACAAGAGGGAAGAATTAATGAGCACTCAGATAACTGTGTTGTTGTTGGTTTTAATATGTCAGCTAAGCATAATAATCTAATTTTTAAATCTACAAAATGTTTTATTATTTAATGAGAATCACATATTTATTAAATGTTAAAATAATGGCCTTTAAAAGGCATATTTCCAGTATCACCAGTATGCACAATTTTTTAACACTATTGGTACATGAGATTACTGTAAGACTCAAAGGATTTAAATTACAAATTACACATATTTCTGGACTATATCTAATAAAGAAAAGCAAATAGAAACACAACATATAAATTGCATAAAAGTTGCATTAATATATATACATTTAAATAAATAGAAGTAAGCAATTTATTTGAATAAGCTTATGATTGGCATGAATCAAAGAATTTCTAAAGTTGGTCCATGAATTGACCAGTAAGAAATAGGGAATAGATTTGCTTGCTACTTCTTTACTTAATAAATAAAACCTCCCAAAGTTCACAAGCTTATTTGAAAAACTAATAAGACCATATTTCTCTTTTAAGCAGCTTTTTGGGGATAAAATTTCAGCAAATATTTTTGTTTCTAATTTACTATAGAAAATTTTAAAACAAATAGAAATATAGAGAGGATGGTATTATGGTATCCCTTTTTACTCATCACCCACCCTCAACATTTTATCAAACAATGATTTCAACATTTTCATCACCCAGCTTCAACATTTTTAATTAATATTCTTCTATCCTTACTCTAACCAACTCCTCCACTTTACTGTATGAACATAAATTTCAGATATCATATTTCAATTGTAAATAGAATAAGCATTTAAAATTTTAAATTGTGCTAGGTTGGAATATTTTACAAATTTAATAAACATTGAATTGAAATTTTAATTATTTTTGAAAACTTAGTAAGAAATGAGTATTTCAAGCAAATTTGAAATATCAATAATTATCATACTAGGGCACTTGCTATTTTCAAGAAATTAGGGAGTATCACTTGGTAATAAACAATGCTTAAGGCAAAACCATTGTTATTAATTCATTCATGACTCAATACTATTGGTAGCTTAAGCTACTAGGTATATTTTTTATTGTTTACACACATCTGATTTCAAAATACTGAAACAGTCTTGTATATATTTAAGATGATAACGTCACTTAATTTTTTTAAATGTGCATACTAATTAAAAACTAGTCCCTATTCAGTAGTCAAGATCACTTATTTTATACTAATTACAAACTAAATCTTTAACTGACAAAATATAGAAACATATAATAAGTCTTTTTTTATAAGTAAATTTATTTGTGCTACAACTATTTATCTGGCAGTTATTACATGGCAAGCTGTTCCATCTGTTAAAGATAAAATAACAAACAATAGTTCTCATCCTCATAAAGATTATGGTCTAATAGTAAAACAGAAAATTGAGAAATAGAATTATAAATGTATCATAGAACATGATGCAGCAATAAATGCTATAAACAAAAAGCCAGGTAAGGTGATAGTTGGTGACTTGGGGGAGAAGCAATTATATTCCTAAGGAAAAACCCTATGTGTAGTCACTTGAATGAAGTAAGGAGTAAGTCATATAATGATGTATTAGTCCCTTCTCACATTCCCATAAAGAACCACCTGAGACTGGGTAATAAATGAAGAAAAGAGGTTTAAACTGACTCACAGTTCCAGAGGCTGTACAGAAGGAAGTATGGCTGGGAGGCTTCGGGAAACATACAATCATGGCAGAAGGGCAAATGGGAAGCAAGCATGTCTTCACATGGCAGCAGGAGAGAGACAAAAAGAGTAAAGGGGGAAGTGCTACACACTTTTAAACAACCAGATCTCATGAGAACTCACGATCAAAAGAAGAGCAAGGGGGAAATCCGCCCCCATGACCAATCACCTCCCACCAGATCCATCCCCTAAAGTTGGGAATTACAACTTGACATGAGATTTGGGTGGGGACACAGAGCCGAACCACATCAAATGGTATGGAAGAACAGTAAGGGAAACAGCTCTGATGGCAAAATAGGAGCAACGTCTTAAAGGAACTGAAAAAGGCTACTAAAGTTCACAAAGAAAGAAAAAGTTATCAAGCTGTAAGAAATGAGGTCTACCAGATAGTCAGGACCAATAATCATGTAAGAACTGACAGGTTGAGGTAAGAATTATAGGTTTTATAATACACTGTTCAAAAATTTTGAGCAAGGAAGGGAAATAATCTAATTAGGCTTTAAAGAGCACTCTGGCTTTTGTTGGACAATTAACTGTAAAGCCACCAATATTACAGAAAGAAGATAAGTTAAAATGTAATTGAGGGGTAGGACTGCAGCAGTATGGTAGAATATAGGCTCAAAACTCTTCCTCCACCCACAGATGCACATAGCTCCACATGGATCAGTTCCCTCTGAGAAAACTCCAGAAACTACTTGAGAGCCTCCTGTACACTGGGTAACTAAGAAAATTCCCACTTTGAAATGAGTAAGAAAGGCTGATACATATAAAGCCCATCCCTATCACAACACCGCACAACTGGCAGGGAATTCTCATCTCTTAGTTTCTTTCTTAGAAGCAAAAAGTGTGAACTATACAACTAGTGCCCCACCTTTTGCAGTTACTACTCAAGGGATTGACTCCCAATTTGCCCATCTCTGGAAGCTGATAGGACTTGGCATTTACTAGTCCTCCAGGACGACAGGGAACAAAAGGGCAGTTTTAAACAGCCATGTAAGCACTTCCTATGCCTCTCCCCGCTGACTGAGTGCCGTGCTGGAAGCTATCAGGGTATGCAATCACCAGTTCTCTCAGAGGTTGTACAATCACATGGGATAATCCCATGACTTCTCCACTGAGCCCACTCCAATGATGAAACGAGTCCTCAAGCTTCTTCTTAGAAGGAGTTGGACTTTTCATCTAGCCTCTCCACAACTTTTCTGGTTGCTACCTGAGAGACTGGCCTCTAACCCATATGTATTTGAGAGCTAAGAGAGCCCAGCATTCACTCGTTTCCTGGGGATGATAGACAGCAAAGCAAAAGTTTGAAAGAGCATGTAATCTGAACTTGTCACTGTACCCCTCACCTCTCCAGCTCAGTGCAGAGTGAGCAGACAACAAATTCCAACTCCTAGCTTTTCCCTGAGAAGAAAAAGAATTGGACCACATATCTACTACCTTAATTTGGCTGGCTGCTATTCAAGGAACTGGCTCCTATCTTGCCTGTCTCAAAGCAGTAATGGTACTTGGGAATACTATCCTGGCTGCCACTAAAAACAAAGATGGAATTTTTAAAGAAGCACAAACACTTGAGAGACACCTAGAATCTCTGGAATGGCTGATATGTGAAGATCATCTTTGATTTGAGGTCAGTCTGTGAGACAAGTGGCTATTTTATCCAATAGAAAACAACACAGAGGGTCATGAAAAGTGGGGAAAAAATTGGTATATATATGTTAATTAAAAGAACTGCATAAATCTACAGAAACCAACCCAAATGAACTGGAGATATGTGATTTATCCAACTAATCATTATAAATAATGATTATATAGATGCTAATCAAGATCAAGAGAGCAATATTGGAATGAAGCAATCATTTTAACAAAGGGACAGACAACAAAAAAAGTACCAAACAGAAAACATATAACTGAAGACTATAATAATTGAATTAAAAGATTCAATTAGAGAGGTTCAACAGAAGACTATACAGGCAGAAGAAAGAATCAGTAAACTTAAAGATAGATCATTGGAAGTCATTCAGTCAGAGGGGCAAAAGGAAAAAAGAAAACAGTTTAAAAGAACAAAAACACCATAAGGAAATTATGGGGCACCAGTAAACAAATGAACATAAACATTATGAGAGCTCCAGAAAAAGAAGAGAGAGACAAATGAGTTAAACAATATTCAAATAAATAATGGCTGAAAAATTCCCAAATGTGGGAATAGAGATTGACACCTTGATTTTAAAAGTCCAAAGAATACCAATTAAGATGAATGCAAAGTTACCCAGACCATGAAGCATTATAACAAGTTAAAAGTTAAGGGCAAAGAGAGAATTTGTAAAGCAGCAAGAGAGAAACAACTTGCTACCAACAAGGGAACTTCCATGAGATTATCAGATTTTTCATCAGAAACTCTGCAGGCCAGAAGGAAATGGGATGGTATACTCAAAAGTGCTAAAATAAAAAGACTGTCTACCAAGAATACTATACCTCATACACCTTTCCATCAAAATTTAGAGATTTTCTCAGACTTTCTCAGGCAAACAATGCCTCAGGGAGTTAATCATCACCACAATCCCTGTTGTACAAAAAATACTAAAGGAAATTCACCTTGAAATGAAAGGATGCTAAAAAGCAACACAACAGCATAAAAATATAAAACTCATTGAAAAGGTAAACATGCAGAAAAAGAATACTGTATTACTATAATGTGGACAGATAAATCATGTTTAATTCAAGTACAAATGTTAAAAGACAAAAGTGTTAAAAATATGACAATTCTTGTTAATGAACACACAGAAGTAAATTTGAACATCAATAACATAAAACATGGGAGGAGGAGAAGTAAATATATGGTTTTTGTATACAACTAAAATTGCTATCGGCTTAAAACAGACTATTATAACTAAAATAACTGTGAAGTGTTTTACATAAGTTCAGTGGTAACCACAAAGCAAATATCACCAAAAAAAGAGAGACAGAGAGAAAGAAAACAAAATCGATCAATACAAAAATATAACAAAATGCAAAGGAAGACAAAACAAGGGAAAAAAGAGAGATGAAAAGAATTATGAGACAAACAGAAAACAGTTAACAAAATGGCAATGGTAACTTCTTCCCTATTAATAATTACTTTAAATGTAAATAGGTCAAGCTAACCAATCAAAAAATACAGAGTGATTTAAGAGATTTCAAAATCACAATCCAACTATGTACCGATGACAGGAAACTCAAGGACATACATAGGCTGAATGTGACGAAATTGAAAAAATATTTCATGCAAATAATAACCAAAAGAATGTAGAAATAGCTATATTTGTATCATATAAAGTAGAATTCAAGTTAAAAACTCTCTCTAGAGACAAAAAGCATAAGTATCTAATGTCAAAGGGATTAACTCAAGCAGAAGATATAATAATTACAAATATATATTCAGTAAACGCCAGAGCACCAACAATATAAAGCAAATGCTGAAAGGAGAAAAAAATGACAGAAATACAATAGTAGGAGATTTCAATATCCTGCTTTCAATACTGAATAGAATATCCAGAGAGAAAATCAATAAAGAAACAATGGACCTGAACAATATTACAGACCAAAGCCCTAACAGATATATGCAAAATTTCCTGCCCAAAAGCTGACAAACACAGATTTTTCTCAAGCATGCACATAATATTCTTCAGGATAAATAAAATGTTAGATCACAATTCAAGTCTTCACAAGGAAGTTGATAGGAAGATTGCTATCTTGTGAAGTATCTTTTTCTATCAAAATATAATGAAATTATTAGTCAACAGCAGCAAGAAAATCAGAAAATTTACAAATACCTAGAAATTAAAAAACTCTTGACCAATCATCAGGTCAGAGAAGATTAAAGAGAACTTTTTAAATATTTTAGGATAAACAAACATGAAAATACAGTGTATTCAAACTTAGACAATGGAGACAAGAAAAAAGTCTTCCAAATCAGAAAGTAAGAAATAAAATTGTCCCTGTTTGCAGATGACATTATATAGAAAATTTTACACCACCAAAAAAACTGTTAGTTAACTAAGAAACAAATTCAGTAAAGCTGCAGGACAAAAAAATCAACATATAAAAATTGGTTGTATTTCCATACACTAATACTAAACTATCAAAGAAAAAGAAGAAAACAATCTCATTTACAATATTGCCAAAAAGAATATAATACTTGGGAATAAATTAAAGCAAAGTGGTAAAAGATCTGTACACTAAAACCTACAAAAGTTTGATTAAAAAAAATTTAAGACAAAAATGAAGGGGAAGATACCTCATGTTCATGGATTATAAGAATTAATATTGTTAAAATCTCCATACTACCCAAAGCAATCTACAGATTAAATGCAAATCCCTATCGTAATTTTTTGTTTGTTTGTTTGAGACAGAGTTTCACTCTTGTCACCCAGGCTGGAGAGCAGTAGCACAATCTCAGCTCACTACAACGTCTGCCTCCTGGGTTCAAGCAATTCTCCTGCCTCAGTCTCCTGAGTAGCTGGGATTATATGCACCCACTACTATGCCCAGCTAATTTTTGTTATTTTCTAGTAGAGACAGGGTTTCACCATGTTGGCCAGGCTGGTCTCAAACTCCTGACCTCAGGTGATCCACCCACCTCAGCCTCTCAAAGTGTTGGGATTACAGGTGTGAGCCACTGCACTGGGGCCCTATAATTATTTTTATAGAAAAAGGAGGGCCGGGCGCGGTGGCTCAAGCCTGTAATCCCAGCACTTTGGGAGGCCGAGGCGGGTGGATCACGAGGTCAAGAGATCGAGACCATCCTGGTCAACATGGTGAAACCCCGTCTCTACTAATACAAAAAATTAGCTGGGCACGGTGGCGCGTGCCTGTAATCCTAGCTACTCAGGAGGCTGAGGCAGGAGAATTGCCTGAACCCAGGAGGCGGAGATTGCGGTGAGCCGAGATCGCGCCATTGCGCTCCAGCCTGGGTATCAAGAGCGAAACTCCGTCTCAAAAAAAAAAAAAAAAAAAAGAAAAAGGAGAAAAACCCTGAAATATATATGGAATCACAAAAGACTACAAATATCTAAAGCAATCTTGAACAAGAAGAAGAAAGCTGAAACCATCACACTTCCTAATTATAAATTGTATTACAATGCTATAGGAATCAAAATAATATGGTACTGACACAAAAACAGACAAAACAGACCAACAGAGCAGAATAGACAGTCCATAAATAAATCCAAGCGTATCTGATAAATCAATCTTTGACAAAGGCACCTTAAATAATGAGAAAAGGATAGTCTCTTCAATAAATAGTACTAGGGAAGTTGGATATCCACAGGCAAAAAAAAAAAAAAAAAGAAAGAAAAGTCCTTAATTCATACCATATGTAAAAATAAATAAAAAATGAATTAAAGACTTTAATGTAAGACCTGAAACTGTAAGATTTCTAGAAGAAAGTACAAGTGAAAACCTCCATGACATTGATTTTGGCATTGTTTTTTTTTTTGAAATGATGCCAAAATCATGGGCAACAACAAAAATAAAGAAGTGATATAAATTTCATGCGATCATAATATATGATCCTTTTAATATACTATTGAATTCCATTTGCTTATGTTCTGTTGAGTACTTTTGCATCTATATTCATCAGGAACAGTGGCCTGCAATTTTTTTTTTTTTTCCTTGTAGTGTCCTTGTCTGGCTTTGGTACCAGAATAATGCTGATCTCATAAAATGAGTTTGAAAGTGTCCTCTTTAATTTTTTAGAAGAGTTTGAAGATGTTATTAATTCATCTTTAAATGTTTGGTAGACCTCACAAGTGAAGGTCTGGGATTTTGGGGGGGACTTTTCTCCATTCCTTTAATTTCAGCCTACATGTGCCTTGGAGTTGATGTGAGTCTCTTGTTTCTTTAATTCATCTGGCCACTCTACACCTTTTGAATGGAGAATTTCATCCATTTGTATTTAAAGTAATTATTGATAGGTAAGGACTTACTATTTCCATTTTGTTTATTGTTTTCTGACTGTTTTGTAAATTCTCTGTTCTTTTCTTTCTTCTTTTTGCTGCCTTCTTTTGTGATTTGATTTTTTTATTTTTTTATTTTTTTTAGTGTCATGCTATGACACCTTTCTCTTTATCTTTCCTATGTATACTAGAGGTTTTTACGTTGTGGTTACTATGAGGTTACATACATCTTATAGGTATTAAAGTCTATTTCAAGGTTATAACAACCTATCTTCAACTGCATACAAAATCTACACTGTTGGCCCCCCCACTCCACATTTTAGATTTTTGATGTCAGAGTTTACATATTTATAAACAGTATATCCATTCATAAATTATAAGTGATTTACAGACCACCATTACAACATTAGAGTATTCTGAAGTTGATTGTGTACTTATCTTTACCACTGAGTTTTATACTTTCATGTTTTCAAGTTATTAGTGTCCTTTCATTTCAATGTAAATAACCCCCTTTAGCATTTCTTGCAAGGCAGTTCTACTGGTGAAATCTCAGGCTTTTTGTTTTTCTGAGACAGTCCTTATTACTCCTTCCTTTCTGAAGGACAGCTTTGCCAAGTATTCCTGTTTGGCAGTATTTTCAGCACTTTGAATATATCACCTTATTCTCTCCTGGCCTGTAGAGTTTCCACTGAGATAATTCACTGAGAGCCTCATGAAGGTTCTCTTGTATGTGTTAAGACTCTTTTCTCTTGCTGCTTTCAAAATTATTTGTCTCCGATTTTTGACAGTATGTCAGTAATAATTCTTTGGGTTTAATTTGCTTGGGGAATTTTGAGCTTCATGTACCTGGTAGCCATATATTTTCTCAGATTTGGGGAGTCTTCAGCCATTTATTTTATTTATTTATTTATTTATTTATTTTGAGACGGAGTTTCGCACTTGTTACCCAGGCTGGAGTACAATGGCGCGATCTCGGCTCACCGCAACCTCCGCCTCCTGGGTTCAGGCAATTCTCCTGCCTCAGCCTCCTGAGTAGCTGGGATTACAGGCACGTGCCACCATGCCCAGCTAATTTTTTGTATTTTTAGTAGAGACGGGGTTTCACCATGTTGACTGTTTATTTTTTTTAAATAAGCTTTCTGCCCCTTTCACTTTCTCTCTTCTCTGGCATGTCCACCATATGATTGTTAGTTCTTTTGATGGAGTTCCATAAATTCCATAAGCTTTCTCCATTCTTTTTCATTCTTTTTCTTTTTTCTACACTGACTGGATAATTTTTTTTAAGTTCCGAGGTACATGTGGTACAGGATGTGCAGGTTTGTTACATAGGTAAACGTGTGTCATGGTGGTTTGCTGCACTGTCAACTCCTCACCTACATTTTAAGCCCAGCATGCATTAGCTCTTTTCCCTAATGCTCTCCCCCATCACCCTCCTCTGATAGGCTCTAGTATCTGTTGTTCCCCTCCCTGTCTCCATGTATTCTCATTTTTCAGTTCCCACTTATAAGTGAGAACATGTGGTGTTTGGTTTTCTGTTCCTGCATTAGTTTGCTGAAGATAATGGCTTTCAGCTTCATCCATGTTCTCTGACTGGATAATTTCAAATGACCTGTCTTCAAGTTCACAGACTTTTTCTTCTGCTCAATCAAGTCTGCTATTGATGCTCTCTACTGCATTTTTCTTTTCTTTTTTTATTGTATTCTTCGGCTGCAGAATTTCTATATGATTTTTTATGATTTCTGTCTCTATATCAAACTTCTCATTTTGTTCATGTACTGTTTCTTCTGATTTTATTGATTTGTCTGTTTTTCCTTGTAGCTTGCTGAGCTTCCTTAAAATGATTACTTTGAATTCTTCAGCAATTCATAGGTCTGCATATCCTTGGATTTGTATACTAGATCATTATTGTGTTATTTGATAGCATCATGTTTCTTTGATTTTTCATGTTCTTGTGTTGCTCTCTTTGCATCTGAAGAGGCAGTTACTTTCTCTAGTGTTTACTGACTGGTTTTGGAAAGTGAATGCTTCCACCAGTCAGCTCAGTTAGTCATTCTTAGACTTTCTTAAACCTTTTCTATGAATGTGCACAATCCACACCTCTTGTTTCCTCTTGGGGAGAATTCTTAAGGCTATATGCCTTCTACAAACCTCACAAAACCAGGTCAGATGATGACAGCCTCCTGTTTTCCCTAAGGTTGTGTTCTATAATGCTCAAGTTTGTGGGCCTTCTCCCAATCCTACAGAGTTGAGGTAGCTATCTTTGTGAGACACTTGAACTCTCAGTTCTCAATGGTGTACTCCAAGTGAGGTGTGCAAAAATTTGGGTTGCCCATTGTCCACTTGGGGTTTTCTGCAGGCAAGGGTGTTCCAAGCAGCTCATCAACTGACTTCCTGATGGAGTCCATAAAGCGGTTAGTAGGGTTCACATCCTATCTTTTCAGCATCTATTCTCTCTCAACCACTCAGCCATGCTAATCATCTCAGTAATCTGGATGGGGTGAGAAAGAAGTGTGCAAGTAGGCCTGTTAGGCAGAATCTCACATAACTCAGGGCGCTAGGTGCTCACTCACTACAGTCTCACTGTTCTCCATGGGAAAAACTGTGGGCCTTACCTGTCACTGAGCTATGCCACCTTGCAGGAGAGGTGACGTGGGTTAAGTGAAATTGTTCTTTATACCCTTTTGGTCCAACAGTGTGCCGAAACTTTTCCATTAGTCTCCTGAACTCCCACAAAGTACTCTCATCTACAGGTACTTATCAAAATCAATGCTTCCACAGGGAATGTTGGTAGAAATCTCCTATTCTGCCATATTGTTGACATCCATGAATATATGAGCATGTGTACAGATGCAGTTACACTCATTGTGTTAGTCTTTTTTTTGCCTTGTTATAAAGAAATACCCAAGACTGGGTAATTTATAAAGAAAAGAGGTTTAATTGGCTCATATTTCTGTAGGCTGTATAGGAAGCAAAGTGCTGGGCATCTGCTCAGTTTCTGGTGAGGCTTCAGGAAGCTTACAATCATAGCAGAAGGCAAAGGGGAAACCAGCATCTCACATGGCAAGAGTGGGAGCAAGAAAGAGAGGGGAAAGATGCTACACACACACTTTTAAACAGCCAGATCTCATTTGAACTCAGTAACAAAAGGACAGCACCAAGAGGATGGCACCAAATCATTCATGAGAAATACATCCCCATGATTAAATCACCTCCCACCAGGCCCCACCTCCAACACAGGGGATTACCATTCTATAGAGGGGACAACATCCAAACTCTATCACTCATGGACTTAGATAAAGAAATAGACCACATGTGTGTCTGGCTGCTCTATTGCCATGATTCTCAATTAACAAATCATAAGCACTAAAAAAAAATTCTCTTTTCCTGAGCAGCCACTTCTCTTCCTGGTCTGAGTACCATGCTTCAGGTTTGAGGCATATGACTTACCCGGTGATACTTAAAAAAAAAAAAGTAGTTCTCAAAGTCAAGCCCCCAGACAAAATGCAGCAGCAGCATCACATGGATACTTTTTAGAAAAAATAACTTCCCCGACTGTAACCTAGACTAACTGAATCAGAAATTCTGGGGTTGGGGTCCAGTGATCTGTATATTAACAAATCCTCCAGGTATTCTAATGCATGCTAGACTTTTAAATTCACTATTCTAAGGTATGAGGGAAAAGTTGTACCAGAAGCTTCTAAAACTATCCCTAACCCCATCGCTGCTGAGCAACCACACCCTCCAGATTCACAGGCTTGCTATCAGCAGTAGCCCCTGTGTAAGAATTGTCAGTACCAGTCCACCTCAAGCTTCAAGGGCAATAGTAAAGCTTCAATAAAAAGTTATCCTTTCTAGTCTATACCTTTTGCAGTGACCATATTCATGCTGGTAAACACTGTTTTTATACTAAAAGACAAAGTTTCACATTTTTATGAAAACCCAGTTATACTTCAGCAAAGAGCTATTTAAAAATGGTTTATTTTTTAAAATTTGTTAGCAAGCCAATTCCTGTTATTAATATACTTCATGTGCCATAAAAATAAAATACATATATGTTTCAGAAGATGAATATTATAATTATCTAGGTATAAACTATCACTATAAGAGCAGGTCATTTTATTTTCCAGCCACTGCTATTGGAAAAGGAAACATCAATAGTGGTTCTTTGGGGAAGACGTGGGAAAGTAATGAGTCTCTTTCTAGGACTTGGGGCAAGAAGTTTGCATCTTGTTTTTCTAGGACTTCAGAAAATAAATTCTTCTGGAGACTTCAAAGTCTGTATGAATAGGTGAGTGTAGTATATATCTGAAAGATGATAAGCTTATCCTACCAAGATGTTATTTAATTGTTATTCTGGTTATCATCTGGATTGATCAAATTTTGAATGTAAAGAATTGCCTTTTTCTCATTTTAATGTTAAAACTCATCTCAGTGGGAAGTACTATAAACTCTGTTTAATGTGCTTCCTTTACAACGTAAGCATCATTTTTGTCATATTAAAATCCATTTCTTTTTAGTAAGATAAAAATAAAAAGAACTCCAGCCGAATATAATTAAAAACTAGGACTATATATCTTCCAAGGAACCACGTGATTTCTGCCCTGTGAGGAGTCCTATATTCTTCCCTACTGTGGCTAAGTTCATAAGTGCAGTTGAAAGGATCCGTGCTGATTATAATTACATTCTAAATTAGCCAATATTAGCACTGTGCCAAATAATTCACATAGCATGGTTTCCACATTAGACAATCAATTACAGTGCAGATGAATCCATGCAAAAGTCTATAGCTTTTACTTAGAATCACAGTTTTTGTAATTTAACATATTATTACAGCAGAGCCTTCCAAAGGTCAGGTAGAACAACGGAGGGCAATTTCCAGTTTGTAAATGTTCCTTCATTGTCACAAGAGGGTGACTATATCCATGTGCTTGATAGGATGAAAATTCTAATTTATTTTGACATTCACCTTACAGCACACTTAAAGTCGACAGCAGTTTTACCTAAAAACCCACTGAAAATTAATACAATTTTAGCATGAAGATCTGTGCCTCTTTTTGAATTTTCTGTATTAACCACCTCATTGGGAGATTGCAAAGCTACAGAAGAAACACCACAGAGAGACTACACCAGGTAACTGAGTGCCTGCCTGGCGGCCTATTAGAGAGAGTTTTGTATCTTTTCAAACTTGAGAACTTAGTAGTTTCTTGCTGCCCCCAGGAGCTCTATCTATTGCAATGGCACAATGAGCTCATTCCAGAAAATTCTGTAGTTTTTCTTCTCCATACCAATGCATTAGACCTGAAGAAACATCTAATATTTTTCTTTACTTTTTTTTTTTTTTTTTTTGAGATGGAGTCTTGCTCTGTCACCAGGCTGGAGTGCAGTGGCGTTACCTTGGCTCACTACAACCTCTGCCTCCCAGGTTCAAGCAATTCTCCTGCCTCAGGCTCCTGAGTAGCTGGGATTACAGACATGCGCCACCATGCAGAGCTAATTTTTGTATTTTTAGTAGAGACGGGGTTTCACCATGTTGGCCAGGATGGTCTAGATCTTTTGATCTCATGATCCTCTCGCCTTGGTCTCCCAAAGTGCACTCAGCCTATTTTTCTTTAATATGTACAGTATGTTTCAGGGTACCAAACTAATAAGTTAAATTTAGTTCCTAAATTTCTTAATTCAGTAACAAAGAAAAGCAAACATTTTTTCAAGCATATTGAATCTTTTTATACACTATCATGTAATAGTAACATTGACAAGTTTTCTCCAAGATTTCAAAATTCACAATCATCAGAATCATCAAATTATTGAGTAATCTGAAAAGATATCCCCACAGAGACTATATATCCACAACAAAGATGACACAAAAACAATATGGATGATTAAGAAAAGTAATTGGACTGTGCAAGCTGATCCTTGTAATTTAGGGCAGGGTGTCCTAAATATCATTTTAGATGTTAAATTTAAATGTACATTGAAATTACATACACACAGATGCCCTATTCTCATGCTTTAATATTTAATCTTCAAAGCCTCTCCTTGAAATTAAGGCATCATCTGGGAAAGCTCCTGTTAGACACCTACTTCCATGGGGTTAAGAGAATAAGTATTATCTCCTAACATATTAGCTGGTGTTTTCTTTCGTAATGTCTGAGAACCAGATTAATAAATAAAAAGATAAGTGTAAAAAACTGTAGACATGGGGGAGGAAGAATGATCAAGACCACGAGGCCCAATTTGAGAGAGAGAAGCTCAAAGGGATTCTTCACCAGAAGGTGTGAATAGCACAAAGTCAGAGGGCATTGCCAGAGAAAAGAGAGGAAGGCAATTTCCCTTTAAAGGCAATGTGCTATAAAGGATGAGAGCATGGGTGCCAGGGCCAGACTGCCCTAGTTCAAATCTCACCTCCACCACTTAATAGATGAAGGAACAAGAGAAAATCTCTTAACCCCTCTGTCCCTGTTGGCTTCTTCTGTAAAATGGGAATCATAGCAGCCTCCGCAAACACACAGTGGGTTGTTGGGGAGATCAAATTTTTAAAGCCTTAGATCAATACTTGACATGTGATAGCAACCACAGAAGTGTTTGCTCTTATTATTACATGAAGTTGTTCCTGTATTAAAATCAAGGATATATTTTCTAAACCTACTATACAGGTGAGAAGGAAAAAACCCATTGCTGTATTTGGTTTTATTGCTGCTGCCATTTTTTGAGTGTTTGGGTAGCAGGAGCATCTTGGTTATGTTAACTCCGGCACACTGGTGAAAGAAGTGTGCCACATGGAAAGCTGGTTGGGTTGAGTTTACCTGAGTAGCTTAGGTAAACACTTCTACTCTCTGCTATTCTCTGGAAGCATTCCTACTGTATTGTAGAAAAAAGTTGCCAAGGCAACTTGAGAAAGTTGATGTGCTGCCCTCAGCACCAAGATCCTAGCAGGGAGTAATCTGGGTACAAAGTGGCATTAATTCAGCTCAGTAACTGCTCAGAATTACTAACTAAGCTATCTTCAACTCCTGGTTCATCTCTTTTGTGTTGTGTTTTTATGATTGTTGCTTTTTCAGGAATATATATTTGGAATATAATAAAAGTCTAAAATGCTTAAGAAATATTTCAATAAGTTCTAGAGACCTATACGACATTGGGCCTGTAGTTAACAATCCAGTATTGTGCACTCAAAACCAGCTGAGAGAGAAGATCTCATATTAAGTCTTCTTACCACAATAAACAAAAAATTAAAAAATATATATTTCAAGAAAATTCAATGTTTGTAAGTTGTAGATATATACTAAATAATAAATATGTAAAACAAATAATTAATAAATATGAAGGGCTTGCCCTTCGTTCTATCTAAAGAGCTTAGAATTCTACCTTTTAAGGACAAATGGGGATATCCTTAGCAAACTAACACAGGAACAGAAAACCAAATACCGAATGTTCTCACTTCTAAGTGGGAGTTAAATGATGAGAACACATGGACCATAGAGAGGAACAACACAAACTGGGGCCTAGCAGAGGGTGAAGGGTGGGAGGAGGGCGAAGATCAAGAAAAATAACTAATGGATACTAGGCTTAATACCTGGGTGATTAAAGAATCTGTACAACAAATCCCCATGACACACATTTACCTGTATAACAAACCTGCACATCCTGCACATGTACCCTTGAACTTAAAATTTAAAAGAAGAAGAACAAATGGAGAAGAAATGAGTTATCCATAGCTGCGAAACACAAACAGAAAATGGTATCATATGAAAAACATACAACTGGGGAAAGCAGATCATTTTTTATAATGTGTAATTCACTGAATCCATTTATTTATATTTACTCAATGTTTACTGAGTGTCTTTCGTGTGTTGGGTGCTGTCACAGGCACTGGTGATATAGCCATGAACAGAACAGACAGACCCCTGCCTGCAGTGGCTCATACTCTAAGGATTATATCTACCTGGGTTTTGGGGATAGAAGGCTGGAGGTTGGAACACAAGAAACAAAATAAGTAAAATGCCTAACACAATAAATGATAATAACTTCTACATAGTTAATATTAAACATGCAAGGGGAAAGGGGAGAACCAAGAGTTTTAAGGAATAGGAGAAAGTTGCAGTTTTCAATAGGAGGAAATAAAGTAGGCCATAGCAAGAAAGTGACATTTTGTAGAACTGGAGAAGATTGGGGAGAAAGCCATGGAGATATCCAGGAGGTGATCAGTCCAGGCAGAGGGCACTGCAAATGCACACATCCTGAAATCTTGCAGGCCTGGGGTCAGGAGGTGATGTCCCTAGAGCAGAGTAAAGAAGGGGCTGTGTATTAAGGAATGAGGTCACAGAATATTTGGGGAGCCTTGTGATGTAGGGCCTAAAATGCCACTGTATAGATATCACCTTTACTCTGAAGGAGGTGAGAAGCCAGCAAAGAGATGTAAGAGAGAAAGGTAGTTGCTAGACTGATGTTCCTGGGTAAAGAGAGTGAGACCAGGTACAGTGGCAGAGATAGAAGCAGAAAGAATTCAGCCACAGTTAAAGGATGAAAGGCAAAGTGTATGGTATCACTGCTGGCAGGTGGATAAACGAGATGATGTGAAATGGTGGAAATTCTCTTCTGACTGCTTTTATTCTCTTAATAAAATAATAAACACAGTCACCAATAAAAATATATATGCATAAAATACCCAATAATTTACACATTTACACATATTTTCTAGTAACTTCTATATTTATTGGAGAAAACTTGAAAGCTAAAGTTCAACATCAGAAATACGATCTAATAAAGTTAACCTGCCAAAAATCCAATTATGATACTGAAAAAGCTAATAGTAAGGCAGCACCCTACAGAGGAAGGACAGATGAAGAGACATTCTGGGAAATCTGCAAACAGTAACAAGCATATGTGATGAGGATGGCATACACTTACATCTCATCTGCACAATGGTGCTGTGTGTTCAGTCATCTCATTACTATTTCTGAAGTCTCGACTATGAAGCAGAACATAGGATATTGGCTTTAGCTACACAAGATAAAAACAGTAGTGTTTATATGCAATCATTTTTACCAAATAATTAAATGCTAATTGTTTAATCGGGTTCCTCTTCACATGGAATAATTATAGAGAAAATACAATAGAAATTATTCACAATGTGAGAAGCCCACCATGGCCTGTTGCCTCGTGGTCCCCAGCCTTGTGTGAAAGTGTAATGAGCACATCCACAACCCTACTGCAGAGAGGCATGTCCTCCACGTACATGCAGACAAACTCTTCCAGCTTCCTTTTGCAACACAGCACTTACTGGAGCTTAGTTCTTTCAGGAAGAGGCATTTCCAACCCTCATATCAGTTTAATCAGTATGAATATGGTTTTGTTTTCTCCCTCATTTATTTCTTATTTCTTGCAAGTAAGATAGAAAAGTAGAGCCTGATTTTCTTCTCAAAGCCCTATAGATTAGTCATATTCATCTTTAAAATTCACCTGCAAGTCATTTTCTTGTCAGCCTATAATTAGGACTCACTTACTGTCCTCCAAATGTCCTCAGACACCGCTTCCCCACTCCTGTGTTGTCAAATAGCTCATGTAGCCCTACACGGGAGCTACACTAAAGAGTACTTTTTTAAAGTAACTTTATATGGAACAGGAGTGTCCCCATGTATTACCAGGGATCTTCAAATACGATTACCTACTATAATTATTTTATTGCTACTGCAATAAACTACATCAGTTTTCACTTGTGATCTATACAAGTTGTGAACTATGCAAGTTTACACTGTGTATGAGCTAACACAATTATTGAATGTTTGCCTCAGAATTGGTCAAGACATTGTAAGAGAAAATATGGAAATGGCAATTAATTCATTAAATTAGTTATTATAAATTTACTTGCCACGTATTTGTGATTTATATTTATATCACAATGTTGTACTTTTTAAAGTAACTTTGCATTTTAATATATATTTCATTAACTTCCCCCATGTGTGCCACTATCATATATAATTAAATCAAGCTGTAAAATATCTGGTCATCATCATTTCATTTATGGCTGTCCAGTTCATCCTCAAAAGATAAAATTATTAAAGTTTTCTGCTAGACTCCACAAAAATGGGATTTGAAAATAGATAATTAGATACCCAAATGAGTCATGGTGATTATTTCAATTTTTCTTTAGTCATTAATGAAACTCGAAATAATCACATTCCCAGCTTTCTCCATATGATCAGAAACATTTCTAGGCCAATAGCAAATTTCTTAAACAGTATTTGGGTCTATTAAGGACAGAACTTTGGAATTTTTAAGGTCAGAATCAATGAACACATGAAGACAGAATAGAGTCAAAAGCTTATTTCGGCAGTTTCGATCTGTCGGTCTTTTAGAGATGACATATTTTAGAACACCAAACACACATTTGTGCCAGCAGAGATTTTTAATTAGCTTCCAGCTTAACAGCAATAATGGAAGGAGCAGAACTTGGGTCACCACTTAGTGTGTTTGGCTCCTTTGAAAACGGACTTTTGTTCTCTTTTGAGCCATGGCATTGACTGCCCTGTATCTCTCCACAGGAGTTTTGCAGAGTGACAAATCAGCTGTGGCGCAAACAGTTTCTAATTAACAGTGACAGGATATTGATGGGGGTAACAATTACTTGATAAAGGCCAAAGGAAAGTTTCAGGGCCATGAACTTTCCATTACATTCAGAAGTGATTATTCTCTCAAGATTTTAGCTTCATCATTGCCTTTTTGTCACAAATATTGGAAAATCCCTTTTTAAAAAAATGTTACTGTTGGAGCTCAGTTGGAGGAAATGAATGAAAGGTCACTGATCAATGATCATTCTTACGATGAATCAGCTTTTCTACTTCTAGCTAAATTTTATAAAATGCATTAATTACAAAGTAGTGAAATAACCAGTAACTGGTTATCCTCTCAACACAAAGGGTTTTTTGCCCCCACAAAGGTAGTATCATAAAGAAATGCAAATCAAAACCACAGTAGGATACCAGCTTATTCCCCCCAACAAAGGTGGTATCATGTTCTGAATTCTTGTGCCTAGATGTTTGCCTATTCTGACACTAATCTTTATTTATTTTTAAATTTTTTATTATGATAAATTTCAGCGGGGCACGGGGTGTGTCATGCCTGTAATCCCAGCACTTTGGGAGGCCAAGGCAGGTGGATCACGAGGTCAGGAGATTGAGACCATCCTGGCCAACATGGTGAAACTCTGTCTCTACTAAAAATACAAAAATTAGCTGGGTGTGGCATCACACACCTGTTGCCAGCTACTCCGGAGGATGAAGCAGGAGAATGGCTTGAACCCAGGAGGTGAAGATTGCAGTGAGCTGAGCGCACCACTGCACTCCAGCCTGGTAACAGAGCGAGACTCTGTCTCAAAAAATTTAAAAAACAAAAAAAGAAAAAAGAAAAATTTCAAACATACATATGTAGACAGAAGAGTATTTAATATAATGAATTGCCATATACCCATTGCTGATCTCCAAAGGATTTTCTTTTTTTTCTTTTCTCCTCGCCTTTTATTTTAAGTTCCAGGGTACATGTGAAGGATGTGCAGGTTTGTTCCTTAGGTAAATGTGTGCCATGGTGATTTGCTGCACAGATCAACCCATTACCTAGGTATTAAGTTCAGCATCCATAAGCTATTCTTCCTGATGCTCTGCCTCCGCCCATCCCTGCCACAGGCCTGCGTGTGTATTGTTCTCCCTTATGTGTCTACGTGTTCTCATCAATCAGCTTCCACTTCTAAGTAAGAACATGTGATGTTTGGTTTTCTATTCCTCCATTAGTTGCTGAGGATAATGGCTTTCAGCTCCATCCATGTCTCTGCAAAGGACATGATCTCATTCTTTTTTATGGCTGCATAGGATTCCATGGTATATACGTACCACATTTTCTTTATCCAGTCTATCATTGATAGGCTTTTGGGTTGATTCCATGTCTGTGTATTGTGAATAGTGCTGCAATGAACATATATGTGCATGTATCTTTATAATAGAATTATTTACATTCCTTTGGGTATATACACAATAATGAGATTGCTGGGTCAGATGGTATTTCTGCCTCTAGATCTTTGAGGAATTCCCACATTGTCTTCCACAATGGTTGAACTAATTTACACTCCCACTAACAGTATAAAAGCATTCCTATTTTTTCACAACCTCACCGGCATCTGTTGTTTCTTGACTTTTTAATAACTGCCATTCTGAATGGCATGAGATGGTATCTTATTGTAGTTTCCATTTGCATTCCACCAATGATCAGTGATGTTGAGCTTTTTCTCATGTTTTTGGCCACATGAATGCCGTCTTTTGAGAAGTATCTGACACTACACTTTAAATAGTCAATGCTAATATCGAAAATAATAGGTAAACAATTTCCTAGTTCCCCCAAGTAGCTAGATTGCCTAAGGTCCCTTAAAGTCAGCTACTCCAAAAGTAAGCCATTTCACAAACCCCAGAGGGAGTGTCAGTTTGATTTCCCAAATGCCCTTTACTGAATATTATAAATCCATATAGGAAATATTTGATTCCTGCTTTTTTAGATAATTTTTGTCAGAAGAATGAATATACTTAAGAATTCATTCCTGATTTTACAAAGAAAGATCAGTCTATCCTAAATTGTTATAAAAGTAACCTTTATTCCAGAAATACAGCCTAGAATAGTAGCTCTGCAACTGTGCTTCATGCACTCAGATTCTGAATTGACTACAACTCAGGAGGAGGCATGGAACAAGGAAATCAATGTGGTTAAACTTCAGAAACCTCTGTCTTGCTTTACCCAAGGAACTTCACAGGCTCCGGTCAAAGCATTTAGCAATTGGTTCCCATAGGTAAACCCCAGTCAGAATGAATACCTCCTCTATATAATGGTAAGAGCCCACGGGTGCTTACCAGCCTATCATCAGCCTTAAATTAACCCACTTGCATTGATTTTGTGTACTGAGCATGAGGTTCTAAGTGAAGTTAGTGAAAACTGTTCACTGATAAAAAGAAAAAGTTTTAGAACTATGTGTATATAAGATGAAAGGTATCCATTTTGACCTGCCACAAATGAGCCGTTCAGCACCCAGTGAAAAGTTAATAAATGGCACACAGTATATAATTAATTTCTTCCCATTAATTCATTAATAAAACCTCAGCAGCAGAAGGCACTTTAAATACCAACTAGTTCAACTATCCCTATGATACTTGAATCTCCTCCATACCATCCCAGCTAGAAAACAACTAAGCTTAGAGATGATTTCAGAGGTGGAGGCATCCCAGGGATGAGGGCTAGCAAAGAAAAATGTAGGAGCAGGTCTGGCATGTTTGAAGAACAGCAAAAAAGGCCAGGTTACCAGAGTGGAGTATTGGGATAGAAGGAATAGAAGATACAGTTGGAGGCAACCAGCAAGAGTTGGGGGGTGAGCCAATATGTAAGCCTTTGTAAGTCATAGGAAAGGTGGAACTGTTACTCTGAATGAGATGTAAGGAGGCTTGGAGCAAATGAGTAACATAAACTGACATCTTTTAAAAGGATCATCTGGCTGCTGTGTTGAGGACAGACTGAAGAGAGGACAAGGTCAGAGCAGGAAACCTGTGAGGAGTGTATTTCAATAATCCAGGCAAAGCGATGGAGGACTAGACCCAGAGCATTTGCAAAGGAGATAGCGAGCAGTAGTTAGATTCTTAGTACAGCCAACAGAATTTCCTGATGGACAAAATGTAGTTCCTGAAGGAAAGAAAAGACTGAATCCAAAAGTTTGTCCCAAACAACTGGGAAAGTTGCCATTTACTGAGCTGAGGGAGATTAAGGAAGGAAAAGGCTTACTGAGGTTATATCAAGAGTTCCATTTTGAACAGTTTCAGATATCAAATTTAGTTTCAGATATCAAAAATAGAATGTAGGCCAAGTACAGTGGCCTCCACCCAAGGTTTTGGAAAGCTGAGATGGGAGGATCACTTGAGGTCAGGAATTCAAGATCAGCCTGGGCAACATAACAAGGGCCCTGTATCTACAAATATATCTTTTTAAAAGGGGTAGAACATGCAACCTGGCACTCAGAGGAGATGTCAGGTTTGAAATTCCAATTTAGAATCATCCACATATAGACAGTATTTAAAGCCATGAGACTAATGAGATTAGCTTGAGAATGGCATCTCGGAAAAGAAGTACAAAGATTGAGGCCTGGGAGCTCCACCAGCTAGAAGTGAGAGAAATGAGGGAAAACAAGCAAAGAAGACAGAAAGAGTGGCCCAGAAGTCGGGAGGTAAACCAGTGTTTAACACCAAATGAAGACCACGTTTCAGGGAGTAAGGAATGATCATCTGTGAAAAATGCTGCCCTAGCTAAAGAGCTGAGAATCTAGCACGGGAGGTAGCAATGTAGAGGTCATGGGGGGATTCACCACAGCAATGGTAGTGGCAGCACCAACAACCTGATAGAGCAGGAAAAAAAAAGATAGAAAGACTAGATATAGATGACCTTTTCAAGATTTGCTGTAAAGGTAGTTTATCTCATTTTGTAATGACAAGTTTGCAAATAGGTGGTATGAGATCCATTTGGCTGTTAAGGAAACAGAAGCTCTAAACAATTAAGCTAACATTCTAAGATCATGGAGCCAGTCTTCAGAAGTGATGAAAAATGAAGCCTTCCACCATATCATACATACCCAGTTTTAGCATCTCCCTTTCCATTAAATCAAAACTGTGCTTGCGAAATCATTCTAAAACATCTATAGCCAATAATGTGAACTTCAACCTCATTCATCTCTCCTTTGTCTTGTACTTGTACTTGTGGTGTTGTTTAGAACTTTATTATTAATACTCTTTTTTTGAGATGGCATCTAGCTCTTTGCCCAGGCTGAAATGCAGTGGTGTGATCTCGACTCACTGCAACCTCTGCCTCCCAGGTTCAAGTAACTCTCCTATCTCAGCTCCCAAGTAGCTGGGATTATAGGGACGCGTCACCACACCCGGCTAATTTTTGTATTTTTAGTAGAGATGGGGTTTCACCATGTAGGACAGGCTGGTCTCAAACTCCTGACTTCAGGTGATCCACCCACCTCAGCCTCCCAAAGTGCTGGGATTATATGTGTGAGTCACTGCACCTGGCCAGAACTTTACTTTTGTCCTAATCAATTTTTATTCATTAAGAGCCATTGCATTATTCCTGATTGTAAACTTTTGGAATTCTGATTCTGTTGTTATACATTTGCTACTTTTCCCTCTTCTATGTAATCCAAATAAGAGAAATAGATGTAATTGTTTTTATTTTATACAATGATTAAAAGATTTACACTTCATCTAAATTTTTCTTAATCAATATGTAAATGTCTGGAGCTTTTCCATCTGACTAACCTAAAATTCGTACATGGTTATTTAAGTCTTAAGAATTCTGGGTCTTTCCATACATCATGAAATTTTACTTAGAAAATTTTACTCAGAAATTTTACTTAGAAAATTTTAAGTGCAGGCATTACTATCTATCATCCTTCCTATTTTAAAAAAAAAAAGAAAAGAAAAATTGTTTTTCTTCATATTTAAAGAAATTTACAATTTTTGAGTTGCATTCCCTCCTCATAGCCACATAACAAAACATCCCTCCAGGAATCTGAGTCAATTGATCCGCATGGGGTTGGTGGGAAAGTATATGCTAAGAACAAAGACTTGGTTGAATAATATCAAACTGTTTATTCTGCCCATAATTAGAAATGGAAATCTTTGTTTAGTGAAACTCTTTCAGATAAATGATAGTAAAAATCTTCCTCAGCATGGGCTGCATGTATCCCCCACCCCCAACCCATACATTCATCTACAACAGAAATATATGCACAGAGTTTATCTAAAACATTTGTAGCAGAGTTTTGACGTGCTCATGACTCCTCCAATTTTCTACCAAAATGATTCAATTAGTCAAACATTAAGAGAAAACCATGCAACTTGAGGTAAAGCCTGAGAAACTTGATAGCCTGGCTCCTAGAGATGGAGTGCCTTTGGAGGCATCACCTCCTGTGCACAGCCCTGATGAAGTTTCAGATCTCCACCAGACAGACTGACACAGAAAGCTATGCCCTTGCCATAGGATAAACAGTTTACACTCACTGAAGAGCACAGAGAGTCTACAGGCCCCTCTGCATACTTTAAAGGCTCTCAGCCCATCAGACTTTTAAGAAACAGAGAATCTCCTATGTTATCAGTATCTGAGAGACACTAGCAGGACCTGTGGAGTTGGTTAGGTAACTGACATTTACTTAGCTCTACTGACAATGCTGGCATATCTGTGTGTATGTGGACAGGGTGAACAATGAAAAATGATGCATAATCAATAAAAGTAAGGGTTTGGGGAAAAAGTGATACTATTACTGTGAACAATCAGGAACATGTGAGTAGTTTTGAAGTAGATTTAATGAAAAATAAATCATTCATTTCATAGAGAAAAAGATAATAAATTGTTTTATTTTATTTAAAAAAAAGCAAGAAAGAGATCTCTTACTCAAGCAACTCATTATATATAAGAAGATACTACATTAAATATCAAACCAGACTGCCATGATAGATAAACAATTTGTGAATTTTTTTAAAAAAAGAACTTGGAAAAAAATTGAATTTCAGAAATAAAAATTCAATAGAGTCAGTGGAAAAATGAAATGCACACTGATGAAAACTCAATTAAGTATTTAGAACATAAACTTGAAGGTTTTTATACAACAGAGAATACATAAAAATGAAACATTTTGATTAAAAAATAAGAGGTATTAAGCTTTGTCATATTTAATATAATATCCAAATAATAGTTTTATATGAAACTAATATAGAAAACAACTCCATAACTCATATGTATCAAAGAAGCAATTAACAAAGAAATAAGATTCCCCTCAGTGAAAGAAAGACATGATGTTCCAGATTTAAACGTTGTGCCAAGTATAAAGAAAAAAAAAGTAAAGAAGAGGAGAAAAAGAAATACATAAACACCTGGATCAATCCTGATAAACTGGTCTAATAACAGAGACAAAGAGAGGATCAAGCATTCAATGGTAGGAACAGACAATAGCAAAGGAAAGATTCATCAAAGTTCTCACATGAAACTCTACAAAATAGTGGTATCATCTTTCCAGTCCTTTTTGAAATCCTATACTCAACCATATCAGTCCTCTGAGAAAACCAAAGATAATACTTGTTTAACTTGTAGTGAATCATATAATATAGCACATACTTAGCATTACTTTAAGAAAAAAATAACCTGAGTAAATATAAACTACTATACCTCCCTTCCCCCTCTCCCTCTCTATTTCTCTCTTGGTCAGTGCACTCAAAATCACAACAAGTCAATGATTATAACACTACTTGCATATATATGTAATGCAATTTCAGCCAGAATCTTAATGCAAATAGGACAAGAAGACAAAACACATTTTACAAACTGTTAATAATAACCATCTGAAAAAATAAATATGTGAGAAAGTAGAAAAATTAAACAAAAGAAAACATGGGAATTGACCTTGTAAATAATAAAACATGATAATTTGATATACATAGATTTAAACAAATAGGATAGCAGATGAGAAAAGAAATTACAGAAATACATGCAAGCATAGGAAGAAACAGTATATGTTAAATCAGGCAATTCAAAATGGTAGGGAAATGATTGATTATACAGTAAATGCAACTGGAACAATTAGGTACTCACTGTGAAGAGAAAAAACTGAAAATCTGTACCTCACTCTACATATAAAAACAAGTGCCAAAAAATTTTAAGCTCTAAATATTCTAATCTATGAAATAAATAAAGGAATAAATAGAAAATAGATTAATAACATTAGTACAATGAACAACCAAATTTTCCCCCTGACCAGGCTCAAATTCTTAGAAGTAGTCAGAAAATATGTAATAATCATCAAAATTAACCAATAGTGTTGATTCAGTCCCACACAAAATCTAAACAGCATATTTTTAGAGTGATTGACAAGTTGATTCTAAAAGACATCTAGGAGATAAAATATGGAAAGCTATCCAAACACAATAGATGAGGAAGTAGCGTGGGAACTGGTTTTTAATTTTCAAAACATGACATAAAGATGTAAAAATTTTTTAATTCTAAAGTGAGACCAGCATTTCCCAAATAGATCAACAAAACATACTAGAAATCTAGGAAAAGACCAAGGTTTAATATAAACTTAGCGTATGATAAAAGTACCATTTCATTTTACCTCAACGGTATAATAATTCAATAAATGATATTGAAACAATTCACTACCTATTAGGGAAAAGATAATTTCAATCACAACTTTATGCCAAACACAAAAAATTATTCCAAATAGTTTGAAAAGCTAACCCATAAAAATGGCATAAGAAAATAGATAATACATTCAATATCTTGTTTTACAGTATCTGTGTTATAAAAATTATTTAAATCAGTGCACAAAGTAGGAAGCTATAAAGAAGAAAAAAATGATTTTGATTGCATACATTGAAAAACTTAGGTGTAACAAAGGCACCATAAGCAAAGTTAAGAAACAAGCAAAAGCATAAAAGAAAATATTCATATATAAGACAAAACAATTCAGAATAGCAAAAGTGCTACTATGAATTACCAAAGGAAATAAACAATGAAATAATAAGCAAAGAATATTTATAGGTAAATTAAAAAATGAAAATACAAATTATTATTACATTTTCAAAAAGCTGCTCCAGGATCGCGATCCAAGATGGCTGGTTAGGAGGAATTCAGGATTGCAGCTCCAAGAGAAAGTGCAGAGGGTGAGTGGACGCCGCATTTCCAGACGGATTTTTACTGCCCACAGACGAGGAGATTCACAGGCGGAGGAGCCCCACGGGTCGCCAGCACCACAGGTTTGACTGGTGCGGCCGCTTGACCGGCACCCTGGGGCAGCAGCTCCCTGTGCAGCGTGAGTGAGACTGAGTCCCCTCTAAGCCAGCAAGGGGAGCTGAAACGGGGAGTCAAGCCAGGAGATTCCTGGGCAAAAATGCTCCACAAATCTCAGAGCCGCTGCTTGAGCCGATGCAGCGGCTCACAGGGCAGTGGATTTTTACTGCCCACAGACCAGGAGATTCACAGGCGGAGGAGCCCCACGGGTCGCCAGCACCGCTGGTTTGACCGGAGCAGCTGCTCGGCCTGCACCCTGGGGCAGTGGCTCCTTGTGCAGAGTGAGCGAGATTGAGTCCCCTCTAAGCCAGCAAGGGGAGCTGAAACAGGGAGTCAAGCCAGGAGATTCCCGGCAAAAACGCGCCAAAGGAAACACAACAAAACCCGGGACGGTCCAGTTCTGTGGAGGAGGGGTGTCCTCCATTATGGAAACACCCTGCAGTTCCCAGGGCAATTTGCAGTAACCAAGGCAACCTGCCACTACAGAGACTCCGTCACTACAGGGGCGGGCCAACATAGCGGAAGCAGTTCTAACTACACTCATATAAACAGGAGTGCAGGGAAGTTCACAAGGAAGCTGGGCAGAGCCCACCGCAGCTCAGCAAAGCCTCTGCAGGCTGAGTGTGACTAGGCTGCCACCTTGTGGGCAGGGAAAACGGCAGCAAGACAGCGGAAAATCATAAAGCCCTAACTCCCTGGGACAGAACACCTGGGGGGAAGAAAAGGAGGTTTATGAGTTCTGCTGCTGCAGACTTAAAATTATCAAAATCAGAAAGACAGCAACTACAAAGTCGATAGGTGGATAAATCCACAAAGATGGGAAGAAACCAGCGCAAAAAGGATGAAAACACCAGAAATCAGAACACCTCTCCTCCTACAAGGGAGCACAACTCCTCACCAGCAAGGGAACAAGACTGGATGGAGAATGAGTGTGATGAAATGACAGAATCAGCTTTCAGAAAGTGGATAATAAGAAACTTCCATGAGCTAAAAGAACATGTTCTAACCCAATGCAAAGAAACTAAAAACCTTGAAAAAAGATTTGATGAAATGCTAACGAGAATGGACAACTTAGAGAGGAATATAAGTGAATTGATGGAGCTGAAAAACACAACACGAGAACTTCACGAAGCATGCACAAGTTTCAACAGCCGAATTGACCAAGCAGAAGAAAAGATATCAGAGGTCGAAGATCAACTCAATGAAATAAAATGAGAAGGCAAGATTAGAGAAAACGAGATAAAAAGGAATGAACAAAGTCAACAAGAAATATGGGACTATGTGAAAAGACCTAATCTACGTTTGATAGGTGTACCTGAATGTGACGAAGAAAATGAATCCAAGCTGGAAAATACTCTTCAGGATATTATCCAGGAAAACTTCCCCAACCTAGCAAGGCAGGACAATATTCAAGTCCAGGAAATACAGAGAACCCCACAAAGATATTCCTCTAGAAGAGCAACCCCAAGGCACATAATCATCAGATTCACCAGAGTTGAAATGAAGGAGAAAATGCTAAGGGCAGCCAGAGAGAAAGGTCGGGTTACCCACAAAGGGAAGCCCATCAGACTCATAGCAGATCTCTCAGCAGAAATCCTACAGGCCATAAGAGAGTTGGGGGCCGATATTCAACATCCTTAAAGAAAAGAACTTTCAACCCAGAATTTCATATCCAGCCAAACTAAGCTTCATAAGCGAAGGAAAAATAAAATCCTTTGTGAACAACCAAGTACTCAGAGATTTCATCACCACCAGACCAGCTTTACAAGAGCTCCTGAAGGAGGCACTACACATAGAAAAGAACAACCAGTACCAGCCACTCCAAAAACACACGAAATGGTAAAGAGCATCAACACAATGAAGAATCTGCATCAACCAATGGGAAAAACAGCCAGCTAGCATCAAAATGACAGGATCAAATTCACACATAACAATATTAACCCTAAATGTAAACAGACTAAATGCCCCAATCAAAAGACACAGACTGGCAAATTGGATAAAAAGCCAAAACCCATCAGTGTGCTGTATCCAGGAAACTCACCTCACATGCAAGGATACACAAAGGCTCAAAATAAAGGGATGGAGGAAGATTTACCAAGCAAATGGAGAGCAAAAAAAAAGCAGGAGTTGCAATTCTCATCTCTGATAAAATAGACTTTAAAGCAACAAAGATCAAAAGAGACAAAGAAGGACATTACATAATGGTAAAAGGATCAATGCAACAAGAAGAGCTAATGATCCTAAATATATATGCACCTAATACAGGAGCACCCAAATACATAAGGCAAGTTCTTAAAGACTTACAAAGAGACCTAGACTCCCATACAATAATAGTGGGAGACTTCAACACACCATTGTCAATTTTAGACAGATCAACGAGACAGAAAATTAACAAGGATATCTAGGAATTGAACTCAGACCTGGAACAAGCAAACCTAATAGACATTTACAGAATTCTCCATCCCAAATCCACAGAATATACATTCTTCTCAGCACCACATCACACTTACTCTAAAATTGACCACATAATTGGAAGTAAATCACTCCTCAGCAAATGCAAAAGAACGGAAATCATGACAAACAGTCTCTCAGACCACAGTGCAATCAAGGTAGAACTCAGAATTCAGAAACCAACCCAGAACCGCACAGCCTCATGGAAAATGAAAAACTTTCTCCTGAATGTTGACTGGATAAACAATGAAATGAAGGCAGAAATAAAGATGTTCTTCGAAACCAACGAGAACAAAGACACCACATACCAGAATCCCTGGGACACATTTAAAGCAGTCTCTAGAGGAAAATACATAGCAATAAGTGCCCATATGAGAAGAAAGGAGAGATCTAAAATTGACACCCTACCATCAAAATTGAAAGAGTTAGAGGAGGAAGATCAAAAATCTCAAAACCTAGCGGAAGACAAGAAATAACTAAGATCAAAGAAGAATTGAAGGAGATAGAGACACGAAAAATCCTACAAAAAATCAATAAATCCAGGAGCTGGTTTTTTGAAAAGATCAAAAAATAGACAGACCACTAGCCAGACTAATAAAAAAGAAAAGAGAGAATAACCAAATAGATGCAATAAAAAATGATAAAGGGGATATCTCCACCGATTCCACAGAAATTCAAACCATCATCAGAGATTATTACAAACAACTCTATGCACATAAACTAGAAAACCTGGAAGAAATGGATAAATTCCTGGATACTTGCCTCCTCCCAAGCCTAAACCAGGAAGAAGCCAAAACCCTGAATAGACCAATAACAAGGTCCGAAGTCAAGGCAGCAATTAAGAGCCTACCACCCAAAAAAAGCCCAGGTTCAGATGGGTTCACAGCCGAATTCTACCAGACATACAAAGAGGAACTGGTAGCATTCCTACTGAAACTATTCCAAATAATCCAAAAAGAAGGAATCCTTTCCAAATCATTTTATGAGACCAACATCATCCTAATACCAAAACCCGGCAGAGACTCAACAAGAAAAGAAAACTACAGGCCAATATCCACGATGAACATAGATGCAAAAATCTTCAATAAAATACTGGCAAGCCGATTGCAACAGCACATCAAAAAGCTTATCCACCATGATCAACTAGGATTCATCCCGGGGATGCAAGGCTGGTTCAATATACGCAAGTCTATAAACGTAATTCACCACATAAACAGAACCAAAGACAAAAACCACATGATTATCACAATTGATGCAGAGAAGGCCTTCGACAAAATTCAACAGCCCTTTATGCTAAAAACTCTCAATAAACTAGGTATCGACGGAACGTATCTCAAAATAATAAAAGCTATTTACAACAAACCAACAGCCAATATCATACTGAATGGGCAAAAACTGGAAGCATTTCCCTTGAAATCTGGCACTAGGCAAGGATGCCCTCTCTCACCACTCCTATTCAATATAGTACTGGAAGTTCTAGCCAGAGCAATCAGGCAAGAAAAAGAAATAAAGGGTATTCAATTAGGAAAGGAGGAAGTCAAATTGTCTCTATTTGCAGACGACATGATTGTATATCTAGAAGACCCCATTGTCTCAGCCCAAAATCTCCTGAAACTGACAAGCAACTTCAGCAAAGTCTCAGGATACAAAATCAATGTGCAAAAATCACAAGCATTCCTATACACCAATAACAGACTTAAAGAGAACCAAATCAAGAACGAACTGCCATTCACAATTGCTACAAAGAGAATAAAATACCTAGGAATACAACTAACAAGGAACATAAAGGACCTCTTCAAGGAGAACTACAAACCACTGCTCAATGAAATAAGAGAGGACACAAACAGATGGAGAAACATTCCACGTTCATGGTTAGGAAGAATCAATATCGTGAAAATGGCCGTACTGCCCAAAGTAATTTACAGATTCAACGCTATCCCCATCAAGCTACCAATGACCTTCTTCACAGATCTGGAAAAAACCACCTTAGACTTCATATGGAACCAAAAGAGAGCCTGCATAGCCAAGTCAATTCTAAGCAAAAAGAACAAAGCGGGAGGCATCACACTACCGGACATCAAACTATACTACAAGGCTCCAGTAATCAAAACAGCATGGTACTGGTACCAAAACAGAGATATAGACCAATGGAACAGAACAGAGGCGTCAGAGGCAACACAACATATCTACAACCATCCAATCTTTGACAAACCTGATAAAAACAAGCAATGGGGGGTTGGGGAGATGGGGAGGGATAGCATGGGGAGAAATCCCAGATATAGGTGAAGGGGAGGAAGGCAGCAAATCACACTGCCATGTATGCACCTATGCAACAATCTTGCATGTTTTTCACATGTACCCCAAAACCTAAAATGCAATAAAAAAAAAAAAAAAGCTGCTCCATCTTACTAGTAGTCAGACAAAATCCAAACAGGAAGCAATACAATGCAGTTTGCATAGAGTTTTAAAAATTCGTTATAGCAAGTATCAACAGCAGCATGGAGCAATGTAATGCATATATACTGTCTTTGGAAGTACAAAATATACTCTTATTTTGGGCCAAGTGGCTTTTGAATGCACAAACCTTTCTGACTTAAAAATTTCACATCTAAGAATCTAGCTAACAGAACTACTGGCATAAGTAAGCCACAATTTATCTAGAATATGTTTAAAATGATATGTAAACAGAGATATCTAAGCATCTATCTGTAGGGGAGCAATTACTTAAATAAATAAATTGGAGACATCTGTGCAAAAGAATGAAACCTTAAAGTAATTAATTGACATAAGTATGTTCCACTTTACAAAGATGGCCTTTAAAAGTTAGGTTAAAATGCAAGCTATAGTACAAAATGTGTAGCACAATCCAAGTTTGTGCTAAAGGAAGTAATGAAATAAAACAACCCATATATTCAAAAATAAGCAAATATTTATTTGTAGAAATATATATTCTATATACGAACACTGAGGTCTACAATTAATACAGATTTTAGAAATACTATAAAATTATTGAGGGCAAAGTGTTAAGAGTGTATGATCAATATCATTGTGGGAGCAAACACATGACATGAACTGTCAAGTTTGCACATGTGCTGTTGAAATATTTAAATTACATTTTAAAATAAAACACAAATTCCTGTTTTAAAATGAATCACAAATTCCTGACCTACTTCTCAATGAGCTTTATGATGAAGATAAAAATGAGTGTAATATTTCTCTGCAATATTGTCGACTGCTATAAAATTCAGAGTATTGTTATTATTCCTTTAGTATAATATATTTATTAAATCCTTTAAAAAATAAACAAAAAATGAAACTAAATGCTACATAAATAGAAGACAGTGTAATCAGAACAGATGATCATTTCTGCCCACTCTGTTGAAGTGGTGTTAGCATACAAGATTTGTAAGAATAACCCAGTGTAATTACATATTTCTTTGGCTTTCATCCATGTATTTTCAGCCAATGAAACAATGACAGTTTGTTGAACAGTGTAAAAACTATTATACTAGTCATAGTAAATTCTCAATTCCTTTTTTACTACTTACTGAACTCTTTTAAAAAGACTTTAATTTCATGTTACATTTCACTTCTAAATTTATCATTCCAGAAAGGGCCATCCACTAATTTCATTTTTAGCTACATCTCAGATTTCTTGAAAATTCACATAAATTATATTAAAAACTAATATATAACTATGTTATATATTTAATATACATATATACACATAATATACAAATTATATACATATATTCCCACATACACATACATATATCCCCAAACACACAAGATATTCAACTTTTGTGCTTCCTGCAGTTCAGAAGAAACCAACATGCTTTAGTAATATGCTCTTGAAATTGGTTTTATTGAAAGCATGAAATAAAATGTAAGAAATCAATACTAAAACAGATTGCATAACTCAATGGCACAGTGCATCTTGTCATATGTATTTATACATTTAGAGAATAAACAGTTATCCTGTTGAAACTCCTATTAGTGCTTAGACCCTAGAGTAGAGTCTTTTTAAGTAATTTTACTTTCTTGTACTTTAATTTGACAAGACAGAATATTAAAGAAACAGATACAAGTAGTATAGCAATCATATTATAATTTTGAAATTATCATATACAATTTTACTCTATTTAAGGCAATAATAAAAACAAGTAGCAATTTTTTGTAATGCAATTTTCTGTCTGAATGACAATTATTATCAAGAGAATAGCTCCTCAGATAGGAAATGCTTTGATATTCCTCAGAACAATTTTGTAAGTTCTAGTTTTATTAATTGATCATTCTTCCTACCATTTTTCTAATTTCTTAAAGAAGTTTTGTAACAAATACCTTAAATTTCTTACATGAAATACTAGAAATTAAATACAAAATTAGTGAAACATTTTTTAAAACAAAATTATATCAGTTTTATTCATCTGGTGTAAATATATGTTTCCTATACTTTAGTATCTCAGAGCACTTATCATTTTTAAGGTTGTTATGATGTTATGGTCCTATTAATATGATTATTAATAGGATTCCAGAGGAGAAAAAACTAATAAGGATTTTTAGTGCTTCAACCTCTAGAAGGTTTCTATAAATATAAAAGATTCTCTTTTTTTGTGTGTGGTTTAACAGTGAGAGAGCAGAAAGTAGAAACAACCAAAATAACTTTCCCCAGGAATAGAAGTCTACAACCATTATTTGTGGTCTAGCATTGCCTTAGGAAAGCAATGTTCTACTTTGTCAAACACTGAAAGTGAAGCATTTTTAATCCCCTGACAATTCTAGCACTCAGATATCCTATTAAATTGCACTATAATGAATAGTATTTAAAATATCATCCAAATGTGTCCAGATATCCAAGGAGTCTAAAATGATTTAAATATTGAGACAGATTATAACCAGCCTTCAGGGAAACTTATCAAGACTAAAAAAAATAGGCACTTATCAAAAGGTTGGGGTTCCAGACGTCTGACAGAGTTAAATAACCAACCACTTCTAAGTTCCCTAATTGAGGGTGGAGTGGGGGAGACGAACATAAGTCTGAAGCTTTGAATATGTGAAGTCAAATTTTTGGCTTTATATAATCCAATTCTCTGGATGTACTTTCCTTAGGGGACTAGAACTAGCTAGATTCTAGGAAAGAGTCTTAATCCTTGAAAGTCTCGCTCTGGAAAATCTATTATATGCATCAGTATCATCACTGGATATATTAGTCCATTCCCACATTGCTATAAAGATATACCCAATGCTGGGTAATTTATGAAGAAAAGGCTTAATTGACTCACAGTTCTACGTGGCTGGGGCGGCCTCAGGAAACTAACAATCATGGTAGAAGGCAAAAGAGAAGCAAAGGCACATCTACATTGCAGCAGGCAAAAGAACCTACAAGCAAAGGGGGAAGCGCCCTTTACAAAACCATCAAATCTTGTCAGAAGTCACTCATAATCACGAGAACAGCATGGGAGAAACCGCCCCTGTGATCCAATCACCTCCCATGAGGTCCCTCCCACGACATGTGGGGATAATGAGAATTACAATTCAAGATGAGATTTAGGTGGGGACACAGAGCCTAACCAGATCACTGGCTTTTGTGTTATATTTCCATGAGTCATTCAATTTACATCTGAGGGGCCCAAGTCCCTCAACTATAAAATAAGAGATTACCCACAGCACAGTTTGAAGTAGGACGGACTCTAGACATGACTAAACCAAGTCATTGTATTGGAGCAGAGATCAGTGAAACTTTAGGCAGGCGAAAACTCTCATGAATAATCACCAGGTCAGCCACCAGAAGGAAATTGCTGGGGTTAATCTGCAGACGCAAGCCCCAGGAAGGCAAGAAACATATTACTGTTTAACATTTTGTGGGAATTTCAATCACTGGGAGAGCTCAACCCAGGAACTCATTTTTCTTTCATTGAGCCCTCAAAGTCAAGCAAACTTGCAAGGAGAACTTTAAGGAATTATCAAGTCAAACAAAGGGCTACACATTTATGCCCTGGGTGCACTGCAGCCTGAATCACCATAAGTAAACTTCCCAAACTGGCTTTCTGTTTTTATTCTAGACAGACTAGTAGAACAGATATACCCTTTGCTACCTCTCTCTGATTTCTCTGAAAGACCAGAGTCAGCAATCAATTAATGAAGGGAATGTCTTTTTGGTAGGTTTTCTTGAATCAAGAGGAGGATTGTTGTTGTAGTATTTTAGTAATCAAGGTAATTACTCTTTAAAATGGGCCTATCCAATAGCGGTATGACTAAAAATCCCTATCAGGAATGACTCTAGTCTAAGCCAGCTTTCGTTTGCCTTGTATAACTAACTCCAGGAGTAGAGGAAAGCCACACTTCAAGATGAAACTTTCAGGTGCACTAAAATCAATGTAGACCAAAGCAAGGTAGGCATATGAGAGACCACCGAATGTAGAAATATTGCCAGAAAACTTGCACAAACCCTCCGGCACTAGTCTTCTATATTAAGTCAATTCTTATACTTCATGTTGTTTATGTGCTAGAAAGTCACCATGAACACTTAAACAAGCAAATACTGAATTATTGCTTATGAGGAAAGACAGGGTCAGACTCCTTGAGCCTCAGGTATTTATTAAGAAATCTAGCATTCCCTGATTATTTTCCAAATTCAATTCAAAGTCCTTATGAGATGAATTTACCTTACTGTTAAAGTCTTGCTTATTTGTACTTCCCGCCATTCCAAATATTGTTGATAAAGTTTTCCCAAAAATCTAATGCTTATTTTATGTCATAAAACATAGCTTCTTAACATGGTTTTGCACAGAAATGGAATCACACTCAAATTCAAAGAATGGACTGTGCTAGAAGTTCTATTCATAAGTTTCACAATCATCCTAAACAGAATAAATGAGTCTGAGAGTTCCAAAGAAATACTTGCTGTATTGATATCAGATAAGAGAGAAAACCTACAAGAGGAAATATGAAAAATAACTTTGGTATCAAATAAAGAGAAAAAGCACCCCTAACCCTCTCTCCCAGCAATGTGGACCCTCACAAGGGCTAGCTTTGCTGCAGCTATACTTCTTTACTGCCATTATCTCAAACACTATTCAATAATATAATTTTTACTCATATTCTCAGGTAAGTGGGAGCTAAACATTGAGAACATTTGGACACAAAGAAATGGACAAGACACTGCAGCCTCCTTGGTAGAGAGTGGCAGGAGGGTGAAGAGTGAAAACCAATAGAGGTAACTACGCTTATCGCCTGGGTGATGAAATAATCTGTACACCAAAACCGCTGTGACATGTAATTTACCTGTATAGCAAACGTGCACATGTACCCCAGAACGTAAAATTTTTTAATGTAATTTATTTAAGAAAAGATAAACAAAATTGTTTAAAATGATTATAATAATTAAAACATAAAAATATCAAAAGAGAAACTGAAAGAAACAACTGAAAAATTTTGAAAGCTAAGCATTTAAAACATGAAAATCAAAAGAATCTGGATGATTCAAATATCTTTAAAATAAGAAAGATCTAAAATATTTAGAAAATTAAAGTAAGAACATAAAAACAAGTACAGTACATTTTAAAAAAAGAAGTGGAAGAGGCTTGAAATAAAAAATAACTAAACATTTATAGAAGAAATCAAAAATAAGAAATATTAAAGGACCACATGAAATAAGTAGATAATAAAAAGCAGTAAGATATAGAAAAAGTAGTACTAGAAAAAATGTCTAAATAATAGCAGATTATATCCAAAATGTGTGAATATCCAAAAACGTGAATATACAAAAATGTGAATATCCAAAATGTGAATATACAGTATATCCAAAAATGTGAATATACAGCAGCATAAATTTAAAAAAACATGTTTTTTTCAAGTTGCAGACTAACTGGAGTAATCTTTTGTTTGTTTGTTTGTTTTTGTTTTTGTTTTTGTTTTTGAGACAGAGTCTTGCTCTATTGCCCAGGCTGGAGTGCAGTGGCACAATCTCAGCTCACTGCAACCTCTGCCTCCCAGGTCCCAGTTCAAGCAATTATTCTACCTCAGCCTCCCAAGTAGCTGGGATTACAGGCATGCCTAGCTAATTTTTGTATTTTTTAGTAGAGATGGGGTTTCACCATGTTGGCCAATCTGGTCTTGAACTCCTGACCTCGTGATCCACCCACCTTGGCCTCCCAAAGTGTTGGGATTACAGGCATGAGCCACCACGCCCAGCCAATAATCTTTCTTTTTACAGATATCTTTACTGGGTTGAGTCTTCTGACCAATGAACAGAGTATATCCCTGTATCTTATATCTTCTTTACTTTATCTTATCAGCATTTTGTGTTTTCAGCATACAAATCCTGTGTATGCTTTTTAGAGTTACACTTAAATATTTCATTTTGAGCTATTATAATTTTTTAAATTTTGGTTTTAATATGTTCATTGCGATTACAGAGGAATGCAATTGATTTTTAAAACTGTTTCATTGACACACAAGAGTTGTACATATTTTGAGGGTACAAGTGATATTTTGATACATGCATACAATGTGTAATGATCAAATCAGGGTAACTGAGATATCCATCACTTCAAACATTTTTTTGTTCTCTACATTGGGAATATTCCAATTCTTCTCTTATGGCTACTCGAACTACATGATACATTATTCTCAACTATAGTCATCCTATTTTACTATTGAACTCTACATCTTATTCCTTCTAGCTAACTGTATTTTTATAACCATTAACTAATCTCTCTTCATCCCCTCTATCCCCTACTCTTCCCAGCTTCTAGTAATCACCAATCAACTCTCCACCTCCATGAGACCCACATTTTTAGCTCTCACATATGACTGAGAACATGTAGTATTTGTCTTTCTGTGTCTGGTTTATTTTGTTTCACATAATGACCTCCAGTTCTGTGTTGATGAAAATGACAGGATTTCATTATTTTTATGGCTGGATAATATGCCATTATGTACACATACACCACATTTCCTTTATCTATCTGTTGACAGGCATTTAAACTGATTCCAAATCTTGGCTATTGTGAATAGCCAAATAGCAAAGAGACACATTGCAAATGTCTCTTTGATAAACTGATTTCCTTTCTTCTGGATATATACCCAGTAGTGGGGTTGCTAGATCATATGGTATTTCTATTTTTGCTTTCTGAAGTAAGCTCTATATTGTTTTCCATAGGGGCTGTACTAATTTACATTCCCACGAAGAGTATACAAGTGTTCCTCCTCCTCTGCATCCTCATCAACATCCATTATTTTTTCTTTTTGATGAAAGTAATTTTAACGAAGGTGAGATGGTATCTCATTGTGGTTTTGATTTGCACTTCCCTTATGATTAGTGACGTTGAGCATTTTTTTGCATACCCATTGGCAATTGGTATGTCTTTCAAGAAATGTCTATTCACGTCTTCATCCATTTTTAATCTTTTAATAAAATAAAATAAAGGGACATGACTGAAGAATGGAAAAAACTCATGCCCATAAAAACACATAAGTTGGATGTGTGCTCATGGAATTCACTTGAGTTCAGACAGCCTCCTTCTTCAGCATAGAATCCTCACAGAAGACTCCTAGAGCAGAATGCAGGCAAAGGCTTCATCTCCCTCCCTCACACTGGGCACACAATCCAGCCACCAAACACTCCTGTGGACTAAGAGCACATCCCACAGGAAAATCTTGGGCCAAGCAGTAAGCAAACACACAAGCTAACCCTACAAAGTACAGAGGACACCAAACAAAATTATCCATGGAAATGAACAGTACTAACAAGCCAGCACTGTGAAATTTTCACATGAAACTACTGAGGACTTGAGATGTTCACAGTGATTATTCAAACTCTCACGAGTTTTCATACATGATCATATTTTTTAAAGTTTGTATCAAACAGCATCATGTGATTAAAGTAAGAATATATAATTATTTTGTTTCAATAACATTTATCAGGAGAATTCCAGATGAAATAAATTTCTATTAAATAAAGTCACTATTCCATAGCACCTCAAATTCAGAGAACTTTTAAGGTCTTTGTACAAATGCACACACACAGACACAGACACAGACACAACACACCACTCCTAAGCAAACCTACAGTATGAACAAGAAAATAAAGATCTCAGGCCATAAAGTGGATGAAATGAAGCCCAAAACTCAAGAAGCAGATTGTGCATATAACAAGACAGCTGGTATTTCCCTTTTTAGTCCTTTCCATACACAACTTAAATATTCCCACCGATTCATAAATACATACACATTCAAGATTAAAGCATAATATGTGACATATTACTCAACTACCTACCTGCATTTGAATTTAAGATTTAATAATATCCTTTGTTCATTAGGACACACTGGCATTGGCTTAGCTAAAAAATAACTTTCCCAATGACTATATGGTTCTTTGTAATTATCCTATGTAGAAAACTTAATAAAGAGCTAACACATTTATCTTTTTTCGCCACTGAGCAAATACACAGGAGGAAAAAATGCAGAGGACCATTATAAGTGTAAGGCCCTTCTCACACTCAGAAAGAGATTTAACCCTTCAGCAATTACTCTTCATTGTGACTGCTTACTGACTTACTTCTTCAATTTTTCCCACTCAAAAGGAAGCTCTCTTTGATCTGAAATTCGATTTTTTCATTTTCCAGTTGTCCTTTCCCTTATATATGCATTAGTATGAGAGGCAGTACCTTGAAGTGGAATGCATGTGTGATTTGTAGTGATACCCAAACTTGAAGAACTTCTCTGTCTGTTGCTGTAAAAAGCACTGGTTGGGTCATCTAACTCCTCAATTTCAGGTCCTACTCATATATGGCAATAATATTATAAATCTCATAGCATTATTTTTCAAACATTTAATGTACATGGAATCCATGTGTTTTTATATTTTCAATATTATATTGCCAAATGGAGGGGGGAACATTTATATTTTTATTGTTTTATGGAGTGTACTGAATACAACATGGTTGTCCAATCTTCTAGTTCATGATTTTATAGTAAAAAGATACATATACAATGACAACTACAGAGAGGCAACTACAACTATTTTGAAGTGGATGAAGAATACACAATTAAGATTTCAGTGACTGGTGGTCAGCCAAGTGTTTCAGAGGCTGGTAAGGACATCCACAGAGGGGGAAAAGTGGGATATACCAGTTCTGTTACTTTAAATAAGCAAGCTGCTTTATTCATTTATCCTTGATATTATATCCTTTCTTATCTATAAACAATAAAATTATTGGAGTGAAGTCAATGCTGTTATAACAAGATGATAATTCCCTGCCTTTATATTTTTCATGCAAGAGCCTTTCAAAAAACACCCTTGATTTTCCATTAAAATTCAATTTGTTGACTTATGTATTTCAAAATGGAACTTCAGAGATCATTTTAAGAAATCAAAAGCTCTATTTTTGAGACATGATTCTTTGAAAAATCTGATCCATTGGGTACATACTGGTTTTCAAACTTGATTGCTGGTTCCTCTAAAAAATATAAATTCCCTAGGATAAAAAAGAATTCCTGCATGGGTTCACTTTGAAGACAGATCTTTTCAATATCATATTCTTAAAATGGCAAATTCATCTTTTAGCTGATCTAAAGAATTCAAAGGAAGTTAACATATGCTTTTTTCAAGAACATAAATGTTCCTTTTTCACACAACGATCAGAAGAAAATCCTGATTGCCAAAAATACTTTTAAAATTCTACTATATGTAGAGATTGTAGGGAAAGAAAAGGTCAAAGTCATGAAATTTTTGACAAGATAAAATAGATGAAAGAATACACTTTAGATTCATAGTAGTTGTGGTCACCACGTAAACATTAAGTGCCCAAATTAAATGTCATCAGATTCATGGGTCACCTTTTACTTTAGAGAGTTGCATTTCTTTTGTAGGATTCATAAAAGAAAGCCAACACCTAAAAGATTCCTTGGTCTGAATGATTCTTCAGAGGAAAATACCTAAGAAGAGGTGTACATTTTCAAGAAAGATAACCCATCTATCAAGATAAGGCAGAACCATCAGATGTATTTGTGAAAGTGGATTTCTAAGCTCCAAAAGGCAAATTCTTTTCTAACAAGAGTTATTGTTACAAAAAAGTGGGTTACCTAGGTGTAAACTCATTTGTTTCTGATTCAAACAAACAAACAAAATAAAAATCATGTAAAGGCAATTGAGATAATTGGAACACTCACTGATGCTTGGTGACATTAACGAATCATTGTTATATTGGGGAATCATTGCTAAGTTTTAGGCATAATGATTGTATAGTGGTTTTGTTTTTTTTAATAAGATGATTTCCTTTAGAGATACATATTCAAATATTTATAAAAGAAATGCTATCGTGTCTGGGATTTGCCTCAAAGTAGTTCCCCAGGTGAGGAACGCTGATAATTATTGAAACTGAGTGACTGGACATTAAAGCTGCCCATGACATGATCTCTAATTGTATAGATATCAGGAATTTTTATCAATAAAAAATGTTGTTTATAATTATTTTCCCTTCTCTAACATTATCTGTGACAAACATTATTTTTTAATTTGAAAACCTTAAATATATTCAATGACATCAATCTTTTAAGTTCTAGACAAGGATAATCACTAATATATCATTCTTCACATGGCAGCTTACCATTCCGAGTAGGTAACTGCAAGAAAGCATTCATGCCAGGTGCAGTGACTCACACCTGTAATCCCAGAACTTTGGGAGCCCAAGGAGGGTGGATCACGAGGTTAAGAGATCACGACCATTCCCTGGCCAACATTGTGAAATCTTGTCTCTATTAAAAATACAAAAATTTGCTGGGCATGGTGGCACATGCCTGTAGTCCCAGCTACTCGGGAGGTTGAGGCAGGAGAATCACTTGAACCCAGGAGGCAGAGGTTGCAGTGAGCCAAGATCACACCACTGCATTCCACCGTGGTGACAAAGCGAGACTCCATCAAAAAGAAAGAAAGAAAGAGAGAGAGAGAGAGAGAAGGAAGGAAGGAAGGAAGGACAGCATTCACATTGCTCTCACCTTTAAAAATTAGCATAATATTGTCATGCCATCTACAAAATGAATACTTGCAAGTATACAGTATAATATACCATACTATGTTTGCCACACTATACTTCAAGTACTATAAAATACAACAAATTGAATTTAAAGTATTTACATATGAATATAGATATATTCTATGATCTCCAAAAATATCTAAACATATTCTTGTATAAAGGAATGCAAAGAGACAAATGGCTTGGGACAAAATTCCATCCAAAACTCATTAACCATAAACTCTCACTGTTGAACTTCACTTTACCTTTTCATTTCATCATCTACTAAGGTACTGCTTTTAAAAGAAACAATAGTATTACCAAGAACTTTCTACAAGGGTCTTATTTTATTTTCTGAGTCAACTTTGATGCTCCCTTTGGCAATTGACTCCATTTATTTTCCTATAAAACAATAAAAAAAAAAAAAAGGAAAACAGGACTAGGACAGCTGTCGCTTTACTCCTGTGAAGGGACTGGTCTTTTACAAAAACTGGTCACTGGGGAATGTGATAAAAATGTGAGCATATCGGAAAGAGGGGGCTGAAACCACATGGATAGGGAAGTTGTTTCAGTCATTTTAAGGCTGTCTCAGTGTTTTCCTCATAGTCAAATTCTGATCTGCATCTAGCCACCTGCTGCTGATCCTGTGTTTCTGTTTTCCTTCATAACCATTTGCTTCTTATCTTGGGGTAACTATATTTAAAATTAAAGCTAGCCAAGCATGATAACTCATGCCTGTAACCCTAGCACTTCTGGAGGCTAAGATGGGCGGATCGCTTGAGCCCAGGAGTTCAAGACCAGCCTGGGCAACATGATGAAACCCTGTCTGTACAAGAAATTCAAAAATTAGCCCAGTGTGATGGTAAGCACCTGTAGTTCTAGCTACTCAGGAGGCTGTAGTGGAAGGATCAGCTGAGCCCAGGAGGTTGAGGCTGCAGTGAGCTGTGATTGTGCTGTTGTAGTCCAGCCCAAGTAACAGAGTGAGATGCTGTCTCAAAAAAAAATAATTAAATAAAATTAAAGCTTGATATTAAGCCATAAATAAGATAAAAGGTGAAAGGAAAATCAAGGGAGTAACTAAAATTTAATATAGTCTATATGGTACCCATCTACATAAGAACTTTGAAATCATAAATACCATCAAGTCATTTCAAGACATGCAATTTTTTTCATATTTTTCTCTAATTTAATTAAGGGCCCTCTATTTTATACACTTGAATTCTGCCAGTGGGGAAAATCCTAGTGGGTACCATTGCACATTGAAATATTAAGTGAAAACCAAGTAAGAGGCCAGTCTTAAAGTTGAACTGAAAACTGCAATATTTCATTGTCATTTTTAATAATTATATGGCATAATTATACTTCCTCATTTCAGACAGATTAACTCATTATGCAGTTCTTGCATTTATGAATGAGAAAAGGAAACTCATCCTTCATTTAGCTCATCACCTGCTCCATTTTGCATGCAACGTAGCCTACAGAATTGTATGTGTTATTTTCATTTCTCCCCACGCTGCAAGCAACCACAGGAAACAAACTGTTGGGATTCATCATGTAATCAATATCTCGTACATTAAAACCTCAGCATCTCTCTATGTAGCCACAGAACATTTAATCACTGTCACCAGTGCTGTGTAATTCTAGAGTGTACAGTGCATTCCTCAATAAATATTTTATGCTTCTCTTTAGAGGTTTATTTCTATTACCTCTAAAATACCTGGGAAGTAGTGCTTTCATTGTTCTCTCCTTTTGCAAACCCTGCTAGTAGCCATTAGTTGTGTTTATCTTCTACCTTAGAATGAACTTGATTTTGTGATTCTTGCTTTAACATATCAATATAAGAACATTTTTTTATTTTGCCCCATACCTGTTTCCAAAGTACCCCACAGTGGTTTTGTCTTGCAAAAATTGTTTGAATAATGTTTGAATTATTAATAACACCTCAGAGGAGTTCCCATAATGATTTTGCTGTTTAAGCGTGTCTTGTCACACTCATTTTTAAAGGTGTAGTAACGAATATGGAAATAACAAATCTGGTCCTTTCACAGATGTTTTCCTAAATGCCTATCAAACTTCAGCAAACAAATAAACCTGAAACCACACAAAGTAAAGGTAAGATTAAGTCTAACTTGCTCTTTGATTTTAAATAAGGAACAGTAACCAAAACAAACAACTTATTTTTTTTCCTAAAAATTTACTTGCTAAGACCAGAGCCTTGTGAATGAGGTAGCATGTGATTAACAATTACTGCTGTAATTCAAAGCAACTCCTAGCTATCTGTGATTCACTTTGAATTTTTTCTTTATACAAAGAGAAAAACACAAAATTGTTGGATTTTATTTCTTGATTTTTAAAAAATCCACATAACTATTTTACCTGACAATTATTTGAAGGTAAATAAACTAAAACGATGACATCCCTGGATTCTGTTCTCTTTTTATGCACCCATTTGCCTTGCACTAAATAGCAGGAGGAAACACAAAGCATCTGACTCATTAAGCTGAAAACATATTGTCCCTACAGCAGGATGGGATGGTAATTTACTATACACAGACAGGAAAGACACACTTTACAACATAGATTTGCAGCTTTTCACCTGGAAGCTTCACAGCAAAGACAATTTGGCTTTACTTTGCTTCCCTTCAAATCTGAAAGACAGCAATATCTACTTTGTTACAAAACAGAGCAGGCAATATTTTATATTGCCATAGTCAATTATGTGAGGCTATGTAACCTTTTCCAGTTATTATAGTCTTCAAACCTTTCTGTGCTAATGTTGCCAACAATACAGAAATACAGAAGCAGCTTCAAAGCATCTTTGCAGTGTTCGAAAGAGAAGACAGCTGGCACTGCTTAGAGACTAAGCTGAGATGACCAGATTTCTAATTTATAAAACTGGGGCAGCACACGTCAGGGGAACATCGGTGGCGGTTTTGTGAAGGTGCATCTCCAGCCATTTCCTTTGCCAGATAAAGATTTGTTTACTGAAAAAAACATAAAGTAAAATGTCTAAAAGATTTTGCTGAGAGAAGGCAAAAAAAAAATCTTTGATTAAAAAGAATGCCACAAGATAAATATTCAAATTCAAAGCAATGTGGTGCTCCAATGCATAGATTTGAGAAAATTCTACTATCAAGGCAGATAGAGAAGCCTGTGAATTCGTCAGTTTTGCCTTCAAAACCCATTAGACCTTGGATATAACCAAACACTCACCACAGGAAGGAAATGATACAAATATAAAAATCATGGACTTCCAATTGTTGGTAACTACTTACAACTCTGGGTTACTCTGACAATTAGGCTGCACCTGATGTATCTTACGAAATATCATATAACTCCCTATAGCAATAGAATATCAACCTCTGAAAGGAGGAGGTAGATAATTTAGGCTGAAGTGTGAAAACCACAGGCATGAACCGGGGTGGGGGAGGAGGTGGGCAACTGCACTATGGGCAATTCAGAACACATTCAGTTTATTATATACAACAATTCACCCTCTTTTCTAGATTGTCTCATTAATTTTTCATTATGTATATAGACCCCTACTTTCTTTTTTAACTTTTAAATTCAGGCATACAAGTGCAGGTTTGTTACATAAGTAGACTTGTGCCATGGAAGTTTATTGTACAGATTATGTCATCACCCAGGTATTAAGCCTAGTACTCATTAGTTATTTTTCCTGACCCTTTCTCTCCTCCCTCCCTCCACCCTCCAGTAGACTCCAGTGTGTGTTGTTTCACGCCACATATCCATGTGGTCTCATCATTTAACTCCCACTTATAAGTAAGAATACGTGGTATTTGGTTTTCTGTTTCTGCATTAGTTTGCTAAGGATAAACCTCTAGCTCCATCCATGTTCCCAAAAAAGACATGATCTCGTTCTGTTTTATGACTGTACAGTATCCCATGGTGTATATGTACCACATTTTCTTGAGCCAGTCTATCATTGACAGGCATGTAGGTTGATTCCATATCTTTGCTGTTGTGAATAGTGCTACAATGAACATGTGTGTGCATGTGTCTTTATAATAGAATTATTTACATTCCTTGAGTATATACTCAGTAAGGGGATTGCTGGATTAAATGGTAGTTCATCTTTAGGTCTTTGAGGTCACCACACTGCTTTCTACAATGGTTGAACTGATTTACATCCTGCCAACAGTGTATAAGTGTTTCTTTTTGCAATATCATCAGCATCTGTTATTTTTTTACTTTTTAATAATAGCCATTCTGACTGGTGTGAGATAATATCTCATTGTGGTTTTGAGTTCCATTTCTCTAATGATCATAAATTCCTATTTTCAAACACAGTGCCATCTAATACTGTCTTTGATTTTCACAACTTGGGAGAATGTTAAGTAGATGCCAACATTCTTTGAGATTTGCCCATTGCAAAGAGGAAACCTTGCTTCCAAGAATTTGTATGACTTGTCTGAGGTCACAGCAAAAAACCAACGGAATTGGGCCCAGAATTTTCATCCTCTAACCATTAAGCCAATGTTCTTAACTTCTTGCAAGTAAATTTGGGGAAGAATAAATATTAGCATTGCCAATCTACAATTCTATAGGGCATCATATTTCACATTTTCCCAGGGGAAAGCAGAGGAAAATGCTGCTGAATTGTGTATGAATTAGATAGAGTGGAGCTTTCATAGCATGATTTTGAGCTGTTTAAGCCACATTGCTTTGTTCTTACAGACACATTACTAACAACTTATATAACAATTCCCTAGGTCTTTAGAAAAAAGGAAAATGCAAAATAGTCATCATGAACCACACTAAAAGCTCTGTGTTAAATGGAAAAGCCTAATGCAGTTGTGTTTAAGCTCTGTGATATATTAATGTTCAAAGGCCTAATTGAGGAAATTAATCTCAAACATAAGATAGATTCACAATGGGGGACCCAAACAGATAACTTTTATTTAGTCCTCGCTATTAAGGTTTCTGCAAAATATAATGAAATAACCAAGAAGAAATCATGGCCTGAGAGTGAGAGACTTTCAGTTGCATAGCAATGGAGACACCTTCCTTAAGAGGATCCTCACACTTTCATTTTTGTTTTTGCACAAGCGGTGGAAGGGGCCTCAGCTAACACATCAAGGTTTCTCTGATGGATTGTTCTTTTGACGATACTACTATCATTCTGTGAATGTTAAACAACAGAAATATGAATGTTACATTGAAACTGGTTGTGGTTTTACCTACAAATTGCCAGCATCACCTAGAAACAAAGACGACTCTAAACTTGCTAACAATTGAGTATCTTAGAGTTCCCCTTGTTCATCTTACATTTTTGTGGTCTTCAATGAAATGGTATACCCTTCAAGTAAAAACTGATCCCAACTTCTACGATATGTAATATGAAAGGATAATTCATCCACAATAATATATAAATAAATGGAAACACAACAGCAATTCTCCTTGAGTAGGTGAACAACTACTAGCAAGCCCCATTAATGTGAAAAGCATCATATCTTATAATCCAATCTACTAAAAAAATAAATTTGACCGGTGTATTCATCAGGGTTCTCTAGAAGGACAGAACTAATAGGATAGATAAATATACAAAGGGAAGTTTATTAAAGAGTATTAACTCACATGGTCACAAGGTCCCACAATAGACCCTCTGCAAGCTGAGGAGCAAGGAAGCCAGTCTGAGTCCCAAAGCTGAAGAACTTGGAGTCTGATGTTCAAGGGTAGGAAGCTTCCAGAATAGGAGAAAGATGTAGGCTGGGAGGCTAAGCCAGTCGAGCCTTTTCACATTTTTCTGCCTGCTTTATATTCTAGCTGTGATGGCAGCTGATTAGATGGTACCTACCCAGATTGAGTGGGTCTGACTTTCCCAACCCACTGACTCAAACGTTAATCTCCTTTGGCAACCCGCTCACAGACACATCCAGGATCAATATTTTGCATCCTTCAATCCAATCAGTTGACACTCAGTATTAACTATCACACCTGGCTATGAACTCTGATCATCCAGGTTGGTTCTGCTCATCTGCTCACCTGCTTGGTCAATACCCTCCTTTTCCTTCTTCATTGCTCCATGGATGTCCCCCTGAATTTGAGTTCTTAATTCCATGTGGAAATGTTTTAAGACCAGTTGGGATTTATCAGTTTACATTAGAATTTAGTGACATAAATGTCTGAGGATCTGTGAGGTATCCATGAACTCAACACAATTATAACTGGTATGCTATTGTCAGTCTATAGGATGTGAACGTTTTCACTTACTCCACAAACAAACTTAGATTCTTCTTTGGATGCTGGTGGTAACAAACTGAATCAAGCAACTAGCTAGAATGACATCAGAGGGAACTGTCAGATTATTTTATCCCATGTCCTTCTGATATCACTTTTCTGATACTCACATTCTTATCCCATCCCACTAGATTTCTAATATCCACAGTTTTATCAGTCTCCATTTCTTCATCTGAGCAGTCCAAGACTTTCTGAAGCAGCAATTACAACTGCTTTAGAGACTTCAGCATTTATGCATTAACATAAATAAATACAAAGAGAAGAGATCAAATTTCTTCTTTAATTTTGACCTTACTAATGCTTATTTCTTGGAATTTAAGGATCTTCAAGTATAATTTTTATTATACTTAAAGATTGCACTTTACTTCATTCTCCAAAACCCACCTGGATCTGGGTCTCAAAAATTATTTTCTCTCAAGGTAATTACTTCTGCTATGGACTAGGGAAGTCAGCTCTGCAACTTGACAAGCTAAGAATTTCTTTCTCTTTGTATTTCTGTGGTACCACTATTCAGTGAGCAGTAAATACAAAAAAGAATTCATAGCTACCAGAATGAAAAAATATAAAGGGTGGTGGGAAATACTGATTAAAAAAAATAGTGAAGAGTTGATAAGACTGTGCCTTCACATCATGGCATATCCTGCCTTAAAACATCCTTTGTTGAACAACCACAGTCTATGACACTAGAAGGCAATATATCACTAAAGAAGTTTAAAGCATTTATTTAAATGTCAGACAAGTCACGTGATCCAAGTTGCCTAACCGGAAGTCTCATTGTCTTCATGAGATCCTCCTCCCTGCACATGGCACGTGCCCCCATGTACAATATGCTTGAAGCACAAGGTCTTACTTAGTCTGATGAGAGCTCAGTCCTGTGTCCAAGCAGGTGCTCAATAAGTTCAATGCTGCTGTTGCTTCTCTTTTCCATACTGTGCATGCTGTGAGTGATCCTACACCATCTGATATATGATGCTTGGGACCTGGACCAAAAAAGGCATCCTGGAATCCCAGGATGCCTTTTTTGGTTCAGGTCCCAAGACAAGCCACAACAGAAGACTCAAGTTGAATGTTGGGACAGCAGTTTATTTTATTTCATACTCTCATGGTCAGCTAGTGGTCCTCACACACAGCCACTGTGCTATGGTGGCTGAAATGAGAGAACTTTCTAGCATCAGTTGTATTGGAACAACATCACACTTTGAATTCTTAGGTCCATCCCTTGAGTTTGAGTCTCCAACCTTGACTCATGCTTTTCTCAAAGAAATTCTGTTTCAAGATCTTTAATTCCCTTTCCTGTCACTGGACCTCAACTAGTGCTACCATAATACACATCAACAAATCTCCCAGCTAGTCTTGGGAAGAACTGTGGTAACTGACCTCTCTAAAGAATACAATTTCCTAGTGTAAACTGATCCATTCCCACCCTCCTGCTAATGGCCATCACCACAGCTTGATACATTGGAGGTCTCCACAAAATGCACTCCAATAAAATCATGAGAAATGTTGGTTGCCCCAAATCCCAGAAAAATGGCTGCTAGCCTGCCAGCTTTTGTATAACCGAGAGGAGTGTCTAAGTAACACTTCCAAGGACAAACATCCCTCTTTTTCCCAAAACATAATCACAGAGTGAAAGAAGGAAATGTTTGTACCAGTTACAAGGTTTTAAAAAACTCTATGGGAAAGGTATAGGAGCCTACTACATGCAGTTATATAAATAGCCACTCCTAAACTTGCCCAGACAGAATAAAAACATATTCCAACTGAGAATAATTCTGATTTTGGATCAGAGGTTAGGAAAATGGCAGACAGGATGCAGGACTAAATTGCAGCTCCCACTTGGACATAAAGAGCAAGGTGTGGAGACTCACATCATGAACTTTCACTCCAAGAACTACTACAGAAACATACCAGGAAAGCTGAGAAAGTCCACAACCCTTTGAAGAAAGCAGATTGCTCCTACAGGCCCTGGGAGACAGCCCAAAAACTGCAAGTGCCTAAAGTGTGAAAGAGGGATTGCCCACCCCTGAACACACATCCTCACTAGGGAACCTGAAGGTCCAGATTACGAGATAATTTGACCTTACCTGGGACTGAGATGATTTTAGAGAGCCGACTGAAATACAGGAGTAGAAGAAAAAGTAGGAAGAGCCCTGTGGGCTCTCTTGGTCCCCAGGGAAACTATTTTTGACTTTGTCTCACAGAAGTCCTTGGGGAGGGCTGCCAGAGGAACTGGGAAAAGACCACAGGGAGATGGAAACTTCCAGCTGAATTCTGCAACAATTTCGCCCAAATGGAAAGTTTCCTGAACGGAACTTGGAGGAGGGGGTAAATCCAGACACAAGAAGTGAGGCGCAAAACCTGAAATCCCTGCTTATTTTCACAGCCTAGAGGGTGGTAGCCTGGGGAAAGTTCTCAGCCCTGCTCACCGCTGCCTCGAAACAAACAGTGCTATTAGGTGAGGGCATGGTGGAAGTAAGACCAGCCTTTTGGGCTGCATGGAAGCTAAGTGAGGCCTCTAACTGCTGGCTTTACCCCACTCCCCTGGTGACCTGCATGACACAGCAGAAGCTGTTCCCCCAGGGAACAGAACTCTAGTGATCCGAGAACCACACTCCCATCTCCCACAGCAGCCACAGCAAGGCCTGCTCAAATACTCCTGACCCCACCCCCACCTGATGATCTTTCTCTACCAGCCCTGGTACCCAAAGACAAAGGACATATATTCTCTTGGGAGCTCTAGGGCCCTGCCTACCACCTGATCATCCCTATACTACCATAGCTGATACTCTCTTGAAAGCGCCACCCTCTGTCAGGAGTTCAACCAGCACAAAACTACTGCAATAAACAAAACTATAACTAAAGACTCTCACAGAATCCATTTCACTCCCCTGCCACCTCCACCACAGCAGGTGCTGCTATCCCTGATCAAGAGATCCGAAGATGGTTGACATCACAGGACTCTGTGAAGACACTCCCGCTGTCGGCCCCCAGTACCAGTCCAGAGCTTGGTAGCTCCACTGGGTGGCTATATCCAGAAAAGAAATAACAATCACTACAGTTTGGCTCTCAGGAAGCCACATCCCTAGGTAAATGATGTGAGCATGACATCAAGGGAGCACCCCATGGGACAAAAGAATCTGAACAGCAGCCCCTGAGGCCCAGATCTTCCCTGTGACATAATCTACCCAAATGAGAAGGAACCAGAAAAAAAAATCTGGTAATATAACAAAATAAGGTTCTTTAACACCCCCTCAAAAAAAATCTGGTAATATAACAAAATAGGGTTCTTTAACACCCCCAAAAGATCATATTAGCTCACCAGCAGTGGATCCAAACCAAGAAGAAATCCCTGAACTGCCAGAAAAAGAATTCAGAAGGTCCACATTAAGCTAATCAAGGAAGCACCAGAGAAAGGTGAAGTCCAACTTAATGAAATTTTTAAAATGATATAAGATATGAAGGGAAAAATCTGCAGTGAAGTAGATAGTATAAATAAAAAACAATCACAACTTCTGGAAATAAAGAACACGCTTAAAGAAATGCAAAATGCACGGGAAATTCTCAGCAATAGAATTGAACAAGCAGAAGAAAGAATTTCAGAGCTTGAAGACAAGGTTTTCTGGCTACTATGAACAATTAATCCAATCTGACAAAAACAAAGACAAAAGAATTTTTTTTAAAAAGAACAAAGTCTCCAAGAAGTTTGGGATTATATTCAATGACCAAACCTAAGAATAACTGGTGTTCTCAAGAAAGAAGATAAATCTAAAAGTTTGGAAAACATACTTGAGGGAATAAGCAAGGAAAACTTTCCCAGGCTTGCTGGAGATCTAGACATCCAAATATAAAAAGCTCAAAGAATACCTGGGAAATTTATCACAAAAAGATCATCACCTAGGCATAGTCATCAGGTTATCTACAGTTAATATGAAGGAAGAAATATCTTAAGAGCTGTGAGGCAAAAGGACCAGGTAACCTATAAAGAAAAACCTATCAGATTAACAGCAGATTTCTCAGCAGAAACTACAAGCTAGAAGGGGTAGGGTCCTATCTTCAGCCTCCTTAAACAAAACAATTATTAGCCAAGAATTTTGTATCCAGCAAAACTAAGCTTCATAAATGAAGGAAAGATAGTCTTTTTCAGACAAACAAGTGTTGAGAAAATTCACCACTACCAAGCCAACACTACAAGAACTGCTAAAAGGAACTCTAAATCTTGAAACAAATCCTTGAAATATATCAAAATAGAACATCCTCAAAGCATAAATCTCACAGGACCTATAAAATAAAAATACAATTAAAAAAAAGAAAAGGTGTTCAGGCAACCAATAGCATGATGAATAGAATAGTGCCTTGCACTATTGAATGTAAACGGCCTAAATGCTCCACTTAAAAAATACAGAATGGCAGAATGGATAAGAATTCACCAACCAAGTATCTGCTGTCTTCAAAGACTCACCTGACACATAAGGACTCACATAAACTTAAGGGAAAGGGGTGGAAAAGGATATTCCATGCAAATGGACACCAAAAACTAGCAGGAGTAGTTATTCTTATATCAGAAAAAACAAACTTTAAAGCAACACCAGTTAAAAAAGATAAAGAGAGACATTATATAATGATAAAAGGACTGGTCCAACAGGAAAAGACCACAATCCTACATATATATGCACCTAATACTGGAGCTCCCAAATTTATAAAACAAGTACTACTAGACCTAAGACATGAGATAGCAATGCAATAATAGTGGAGGATTTCAATACTATACTGACAGCACTAGACAGGTCATCAAGACAGAAAGTCAACAAGAGCAACAACAACAAAACAATGGATTTAAACTATACCCTGGAACCAACGGACTTAACAAATATTTACAGAACATTCTACCCTAAAACTACAGAATACTCATTCTATTCATCACCACATGGAACATTCTCCAAGACAGACCATATGATAGGCCACAAAACAAGTCTCAACAAATTTAAGAAAATTAAAATTATGTCAAGTACTCTTTCAGACCACAGTGGAATAAAATTGGAAATCAACTCCAAAAGGAACCCTCGAAACCATGCCAATACATGGAAATTAAACAGCCTGCTCCTGAATGTTCTCTGGGTCAACAATGAAATCAAGATGGAAATTAAAACATTCTTTGAACTAAGCAATAATAGTGATACAACCTATCAAAACCTCTGGGACACAGCAAAGGCAGTGCTAAGAGGAAAGTCCATAGACTTAAATGCTTACATCTAAAAGTCTGAAAAAGCACAGACAATCTAAGGTCACACCTTAAGGAACTGGGGAAAAACGAACAAACCCAAACCCAGCAGAAGAAAAGAAATAACCAAGATCAGAGCAGAACTAAATGAAATTGAAACAAAAAAATACAAAAGATAAACAGAACAAAAAGCTGGTTCTTTGAAAAGATAAATAACATTGATAGACTATTAGCAAGATTAACCAACCAAAGAAGAAAGAAGATCCAAATAAGCTCTATTAGAAACAAATGGAAGATATTAGGATCGATACAACAGATATACAAAAGATCATTCATGGCTACTATGAACACCTTTATGTGCATAAACTAGAAAACCTAGAGGAGATGATAAATTCCTGGAACTCTACAACCTTCCTAGATTAAACAAGGAAGAAATAGATACTTTGAACAGACCAATAACAAGAAACAAGATTGAAACGGTAACAAAAAAAATTGCCACAAAAAAAAAAGTCCAGAACCAGATGGATTCACAGCTGAATTCTATCAGACATTCAAAGAAGAATTGGTACCAATCCTATTGACACTATTCCATAAGACAGAGAAAGAGGGAATCCTCCCTAAATCATTCTATGAAGCCAGTATCACCTGATTACCAAAACCAAGAAAGAACATAACAAAAAAAGAAAACTACAGACCAATATCCATGAAGAATATACATGCAAAAATCCTTAACAAAATACTAGCTAACCAAATCCAACAGCATATCAAAAAGATAGTCCATCATGATCAAGTGAGTTCCACACCAGGGATGCAGAGACAGTTTAACATACCAAGTCAATAAATGTGATACATCACATAAACAGAATTAAAAACAAAAATCACACGATCATCTCAACAGCCCCAGAAAAAGCATTTGACAAAATCCAGCACCCCTTTATGATTAAAACCCTCAACAAAACTGGCATACAAGAGACATAGCTTAATGTAATAAAAGGTATCTATGACAAACCCACAGTCAACATAATACTGAATGGGAAAAAGTTGAAAGCATTCCCCCTGAGAACTAGAACAAGACAAGGATGCCCACTCTCCCCACTTCTATTCAACATAGTACTGGAAGTCTTAGCCAGAGCAATCAAACAAGAAAAAGAAATAAAGGGCATCTCAATCAGTAAAGAGGAAGTCACACTGTCACTGTTTGCTGATGATATGATCATATATCTAAAAAACTCTAAAGACTCCTCCAAAAAGCTCCTAGAACTGATAAATGAATTCAGCAAAGTTTCAGGATACAAAACCAATGAACACAAATCAGTAGCTCTGCTATAAACTAACAGTGACCAAGCTGAAGATCAAATTAAGAACCCAACCTCTTCTACGATAGCAGCAAAAAATAAATAAATAAATAAAATACTTAGAAATATACCTAATCGAAAAGGTGAAAGACCTCTACAAGGAAAACTACAAAATGCTGCTGAAAGAAATCATAGATGACACAAACAAATGGAAACATATTCCTTGCTCACGGAGGGGTGGAATCAATATTGTGAAAATAACCATACTGACAAAAACAATCTACAAATTCAATGTAATTCCCATTAAAATACCATCACTCTTCACAGAACTACAAAAAACAATCCTAAAATTCATATGGAACCAAAAGAGAGCCATACAGCCAAACCAAGACTAAGTAAAAAGAACACATCTGGAGGCATTACATTACCTGACTTGAAATTATGCTGTAAGGCCTTAGTCACCAAAACAGCATGGTACTGGTATAAAAACAAACATATAGACCAATGGAACAAAATAGAGAACCCAGAAATAAAGCCAAATACTTACAGCCAACTTATCTTCAACAAAGCAAACAAAAGCTTAAAGTGAAGAAAGGACACCCAATTCAACAAATGGTATTGGAATACTTGGCAAGCCACATGTAGAACAATGAAACTGGATCCTCTTCTCTCATCTTATACAAAAATCAACTCAGATTTAAATATGAGATCTGAAATTATAGAAATTCTAGATGGTAACATTGGAGACACCCTCCTAGATATTGGCTTAGGCAAAGACTTCATGACCAGGAACTCAAAAGCAAATGCAACAATAACCATGATAAAAAGATGGGACATAATTAAACTAAAAAGCTTCCACATAGCAAAAGAAATAATCAGCAGAGTAAACAGACAACCCACAGAGTGGGAGAAAATCTTTACAATCTATACATTTGACAAAGGACAATAACCAGAATCTACAAGGAACTCAAAATTAGCAAGAAAAAAAATCACATAATCCCATCAAAGAGTAGGTTAAGGACGTGAATAGACAATTCTCAAAAGAAGATATACAAATGGCCAAAAGCATATGAGAAAAATGCTCAACATCACTAAGAATCATGGAATTGCAAATCAAAACTACAATGCAATACCACCTTATTCCTGCAAGAATGGCCATAATCAAAACATAAAAAAATCATAGATGTTGGCAGGGATTTGGTGAAAAGGGAACACTTTTACACTGCTGGTAGGAATGTAAACTAGTACAACCACTATGGAAAACAGTATGGAGATTCCTTAAAAAACTAAAAGTATAACTACCATTTGATCCAGTAATCCCCCCTAGTGGGTATCAACCCAGAGGAAGAGAAATCATTTATGAAAAAGATACTTGCACACGCGTTTATAGCAGCACGATTGGCAACTGGAAAAATATGGAGTGCCCATCAATCAACAAGTGGATAAATAAATGTGGTATATATACATACCATGGAATACTACCCAGCCATAAAAAGGAATAAAATAATGGCATTCACAGTGACCTGGATGGAACTGGAAACCATTATTCTGAGTGAAGTAACTCAGGAATGGAAAATCAAACATTGTTATGTTCTTAATCCTAAGTGGGAGCTAAGTTATGAGGATGTAAAGGCAAAAGAATGATATAAAGGACTTTGGGGATTTGGAAAAAAGAAAAGGGGGATGAGGGATAAAGACCGCAAATTGGGTACAGCGTGTACTGTTCCAGTGATGGATGAACCAAAATCTTAAAAATCACCACTAAAGAACTTGTTCATCTTAACCAAATACCACCAGTTCCCCAAAAACTTATGGAAATAAAAATTTTTAATTTTAATTTTTTAAAAAATCCTGATTTCATTTATTTTGCTATCTAGACTTTTTATTTTAATTTTAATTTTTTTATTTTGTTCTGTTTCTAAAATGAGTCCTAGTCCCATACCCTGGAGCCCCAGATCATCTGTCTATTTTGTTCACCCACAACTATTTTTTATTTCTTTTAGTTTACAAATAACACTGTACAAACATGCATGGCAGCCCCCTTGTTCTTCTTCATGAAAATTGAAGTGTGTAGTACTATTAGCTTATCTGAAATGTAAGCCAGAATCACAAGGAAAGCATTTTCCTAGATTTTTCCAACTAAAGGGATTTAGTATTCAGGACAAGGAGCATACTAAACACTTACTTGATGTGGCAATGAAAGATCTCCAGTTATTTGAAATTAGGAAGGGGCTTTTGCTACACTTCAACCCTTTTGATACTTTTTATCTCTCTCAGTCTTATATCTAATGCAAAGAAGAACCTGTTCAAGGTCAGGTGTGGTGGCTCAAACCTGTAATCCCAGGACTTTGGGAGGCCAAGACAGGCAGATCACTTGAGGTCAGGAATTCGATACCAGCCTGGCCAGCATGGTGAAACCCCATCTCTACTAAAAATACAAAAAAAAAGCTGGATATGGCGGCACCTGTCTGTAATCCCAACTACTCAGGAGGCTGATGCAGGAAAATTGCTTGAGCCTGGAAGGCAGAGGTTGCATTCAGCCAAGATTACACCACTGCACTCCAGCACAGGAAGTGCAGTCTCAAAAAAAAAAAAAAAAGGAGCCAGTTCAGCAAACCTCCAAATAATTATTTCATGGGAGTGTGTGAAAGCTTGCTTTGACATCCGAAAGGAAAAATGCAGGACAAGGGAAATGTTGTCAGGTCACAAGAGAAAAATTCTTGAAGCCTATACTTCTAGAAAGAGATAAGTTGTTTGAAGAAACCATGTAATTGGCCAGGTTCGGTGGCTCACACCTGTAATCCCAGCACTTTGGGAGGCCAAAATGGGTGGATCACTTGAGGTCAGGAGTTCAAGACCAGCCTGGCCAACCCCATCTCTACTAAAACTACAACAATTAGCAGGGCGTGGTGACGAGCTTATAATCCCAGCTACGTGGGAAGCTGAGTCAAGAGAATCACTTGAACCCAGGAGGTGGAGGTTGCAAGGAGCTGAGATCATGCCACTGGACTCCAGCCTGGGCGAAAAGAAACGAAAAGAGAAAAGAAACGAAACCATGTATTGTTTACATGTTGAACACTATATTAATCCATTTAAGCTGCCATAGACTGGGTTGCATGCCAGCTACAAGGATTTATTTCTCATGGTTCTGAAGGCCGGGAAGTACAAGATCAAGATGATGGCAGATTTAGCATCTGGTGACGATCCATTTCCTGGTTCACAGATGATACCTTCTTACTATGTCCTCACATGATGGAAGGACACAAGGCAGCTTTCTGGGGTCTCTTTTATAAGACCACTAATCCCACTCATGACAGCCCTGTCCTCATGACCTAATCCCCTCCCAAAGGCTTAACCTTCTAATAGTATCACATTGATGATGAGGTTTCAGTGCATGCATCTGGGGACAGATATAGACATTCAGGCCACAGCAACCACCTCTGACAGTACTGTTTCACCTCACCTTCTACATGATAAGTATCTATATAAATGTATTCCCTGGATTCCTATTAATAGTCATTTTGTATATCAGGGACATATCAGCTGTGAAGAAATAGCTTGCATGCAGTCACCTTTTGACTCCTATTATGCATAATGCCATTTAGCTACAAACAGAGCTTTTGTTAAAAAACTAAAGTTCTGTACAAAGCATGTAATTGAAAGAGAAAAAGAGTAAACCAAAATAGCTTTCAAAGACTATAGCCTTAGAGAAAAATATCATTGGGCATCTCAGAATTTCCATAGCATTCGTTTCACAAGAACTATTCAACCACCAACCTCCTGTCTCCTCTCCACCACCACATAAACCCTTCATTCTTGGCCTACATTTCACTGAAAGTGTTACCTATAGTAATCTTGCCACAAGCTGAGAAAGGAAGCAGTGTGCTCCAAATTCATGTCACTATTTCAATCACCTAAGTGTGACTTTTATGTTTTAAATATTAAACATGCTAGGCTGGATGCAGTGGCTCATGCCTGTAATCCCAGCACTTTGGGAGGCCGAGGTGGGTGGATCATGAGGCCAAGAGATCGAGACCAGCCTGGCCAACATGGTGAAATCCTGTCTTTACTAAAAATACAAAAATTATAGGTGGCATACACCTGTAGTCCCAGATACTCAGGAGGCTGAGGCAGGAGAATCACTTGAACCTGGAAGGCAGAGGTTGCAGTGAGCCAAGATCATGCCATTGCACTCCAGCCTGGTGACAGAATGAGACTCCATCTCAAAAAAAAAAAAAAAAAAAAAAAATGCTAAATGGTCAAAAAAAGGGGAAGACAATGCATTACATTATACTTTTTAAATATGCAAACCCAACCACTCAATTATACCTATGCTTTAACTGCAACTTAGAACACTGAAATTATCCTTCATTTATCATGCACTGCTGAAGGGTTTTGTTTTGTTTTGTTTTTTTGCTTTGCTGTATTTTTTTAAGACATGTACACAGAGGAAGTTTTCTGGCTCCTTTATTATCTCATGGAATAGTAGGGATTTTTTGTTTTTGTTTTGTTTTGTTTTGTTTCTTCAGAACACCCCATGCCTGCTTTTATAGAAGTCACATAAATAAACAACACCTAGTCTCACTGAAAAATGATGGAAACTTTGTCAGCAGAACTTCATGGAAAAAAATTCTCTCTTGTTTAGAAAATAAATCATGATTTAAAAGGACGGGCAGAGTCTGTGAAGAAACCCAGTCAGTCAGAATCCTGCACACATGCGAAGGTTTGCCCACCTCAGCCCCTGTGGGACTGATTCACACAGACCACAGTGCTAGCCCTCTGTCACCAAGCTTTTCTACCAAGCTTTTGTTCTTGTCTCCCTTTCTCTTTATCATTTTACCTCCGCAAAGTTAAAATTCTTTTTCTGTATAATTCTGAGTTAAAGATTCAGTAGAAGAAGTAGTATGACCAAATTTAGTATAACAAGGGAGTTTGTAAAAAAGAAATAAACTATAAGATCCACGAGGCCGGGTGCAGTGGCTCACATCTGTAATCTCAGCACCTTGGGAGGCCAAGTTGGGTGGATCACAAGGTCAAGAGTTCGAGACCTTCTATATGATTCAAGCATACAGTTTGTATTATTAGATCATTAGGGTCCTTTCACTGTATGCTGCACAGGAGAAAAGAATGAGGTTCCCTGAAAAGGAACTGTTTACAAGGTGGCTGTTATGGACTGAAATTCGTCCCTTACAAAATTCCTGTGTTGAAATCCTAACCCCCAATGTGACTATAATTGGAAATAGAGCATTTAGGAAGATAATTATGGTGAAATGAGGTCATACTGGTGGAATCCTAATCTGACAGCACTGGCGTCCTTTTAATAAGAGGAAGGAAAACCAAAGCTCTCCCTATCTCTCCTCGGGAGCACAGAAGAAAGGCCATATGAGGACATAGCAAGTCAGCAGCCCTCTGCACACCAGGAAGAAAGCACTCACCAGAAACCAACCCCCTGCTAACACCTCAATCTTGAACTTCTAGCCTCCAAAACTGGAGAAAATGAATGTGTTGTTTAAGCCACTCAGGGTGTGATACTTTTTTACAACAGCCAATGCTGAAGCATACACTACCCAATGCATGCCTTGGAGCTGGGAAAGAATGAAACTGTTTTCATTACACATTCCTGTAAAGAGATACTATGATGTATATCATGTGGTATAAGGAATGGGATCTTAGATGCATTGTTTCTATTTATAGCAGAAACACCTCAAAAATAACACAGGAGCAAGACATGGTCTCTTACTCTAAAGGCAGCTATTCTGTTTATGTAAAGAAGGAACTAGAATAAAAGTAGGCTACAGTATCTAGTTTGTGTTGACTTCAATACTTGTTAATAAAGCAGAAAGTCACACAACTAAGGTGAAAATTCACAAGTGTACAAAGCCAGAGCAAGAAAATGAGTCAGACATGAAATCCATTATAGGAAGAGACAAAAATATTGAAAGAATTCAGAAAGTCTCACTTAACCTAAATCTAAATTTCCTCCTATCAAGTATTTTATGTTATTTACTTGTTCTAAGTGAGGAAATTGTTCATGGGTTTAAAAAGACATGTTTCCAAAAATAAAAATAAATAAAATAAATAAAATAAAATAAATAAAAAGACATGTTTGATGTTTCTGCTGTTTTTACTGTTGAAAGCATAAGAAACAGCAGGAACTGGAATTCAACACCTCACAAATTTAGGCATTGATGATTACACTGATGCTAAGAAAAACTCATCTTCCCAAAGTAGGTGATAATACTCTTTCTCTCCCAAGGTAATAATCCCTTGTTGAGACATACTATGACTGTAAACTGTATGCAATGCAGCTATCCTTTTTGCCTATGTACCAGATTTTGTTAAGTACACACAGTATTTTGTATGTTTATAGTTATATTTTAGTCTTATTTAGTGTCCAAACAATTGGGTAATTTCACAAAAACTTAGATTTCTGCCTTTTCTTTAAAAATGAAAATACCTGGCAACTATTGCTAGAGCTGAGCAGCAACTCTTCTCTATTTGGGAACCTCAGTTCCCCATAAACTCAAGTAAGGCCATTCCACTAATATCTGTTACCTTCCTATCTCTTCCAGACTTTTTGTATATAACTGCTGCTTTAATATTGGAAGGTTTTCCACCATGGCATACATTAACCTATGTAACAAACCTGCACATCATGCACATGTACCTTGGAACTTAAAAATACACACACACACACACACACACACACGCACGCACACACACACACACACAGAGATGTTTTCTTTTTTTAAAAGCCAGTATCTGTGTCCTGTTCTTCCTTTCCCATCAATACTTCTATTCCTATAAAGCAATCTAACTGTAGACTGCAACATTTGGATGACAATTGGAGAAAGGAAGGGAGGAAGGAGAACTAACAATCATAAATTTGACCTTGGAAAGCATAACCCATGCAAGAAAACTCAACCTTAAGAGTGAAAGACAGGAAGATATGCAGCAATGCATATTTTTATTTTAAATTTTTAAATACTTGGTATATGTTATATATACTCTGTATATATGTTCAGTGTCAGAGAATGGGAGATAGAAGAACATACTGCCTTATTTATCAAAGTTATATCAGATTTAACTTCTAGATTCTGGGGTCTGGGCTAGGAAATATACATCTCAACCTACCACCCAGCTCTAGATTGAAGGGTATTCAGTAGCACCCAAGCTGATGACACTGAGTGAGGCCAAAGGTCCAAATGCCAAATCTGTATAGGTCATCCATCTCTTTTAATGTGAGAATAAATAAATGAAAAGGTAAAGAGGGATAAATACTAGTGGGGCTCACAGAAAAAAAATGCAGAAATGTAGAAAAGGGATATTATCCCAAAGATTCTAAACACATACAAAAGTAACTTAGCACATAAAGAGAAGAAACATCTGTAAGTGGTTAGCATTTTTAAAAAGACTCAAGATCATATACATTTAGATTGTTGTGCAACCATCAACACCATCCATCTCTAGAACTTTTTTCATCTTTCTTAACTGAAACTCTGTACTCATAAAACAATAACTCTCTATTCCCTCCTCCTCAATCCCTGGCAGCCATTGTGTCTCCTTGAATTTCACTACTCTAGGTGATAAGGGAGTAGGGCAGAGAAGTGCTGGGTAGAGAAGGCAAATCTGAAATAGCTTGGCAACACACGCCCACTTGGGTTTCGGGAGTCACAGACACCCATTTCTAGATGCTGCCATGGGGCCTGAGCCCAAAAACCATCACCTGGGCCTCTGCAACTCCCTATCTGGATGGTCCTGCTAGGGGTTTGAGCTGTGGGACAACCAAGCAGACAAGCCACACCCCTGTCAGACATCCTGCAATGAGAATCAGGGAACTCTCCCGTTTCATAGGTGCCTCATACAAGTAGAATCATATTTGTTCTTTTGTGACTGGCATACACACACGCGCACACACACACACACACATTTGTTTGTCTGTTTTTGAGATGGAGTCTTGCTCTGTTGCCAGGCTGAAGTGCAGTGGCGCAATCTTGGCTCACTGCAATCTCCGCCTCCAGGTTCAAGTGATTCTTCTGCCTCAGCCTCCAGAGTAGCTGGGACTACAGGCGTGTGCCACCATGCCCGGCTAATTTTTTGTATTTTAGTAGAGACGGGGTTTCACTATGTTGGCCAGGATGGTCTTGATCTCCTGATCTCGTGATGTGCTCACCTCGGGCTTCCAAAGTGCTGGGATTACAGGCGTGAGCCACCACTCTTGGTTGAATTTTTATAACTCAACTAAAAGCAATCTGGTTGAAAAACAGGAAAAGTACTTAAAAAGACATTTCTCCAAAGAAGATAGACAAACAACCAATAAGCATGTGAAAAAGATTCTCAACATCATTAGTCATAGAGAAAATGCAAATCAAAACAATGAGATAATGTCTTACACCCATTAAAATGGCTACTATCCAAAACAAAAACAAACAAACAAACAAAATTAACCCAGAAAATAACAAGTTTTGGTGAGAATATAGAGTAACTGGAAACCTTGTGCACTGCTGTTAGGATTGTAAAATGATATAGCCACTGTAGAAAACACTATAGTGCTTCCTCAAAATGTAAAAAAAAAGGATTATCATATAACCCAGCAACTCTCTATACATGAAAGAAGAGAAAGCAGGATCTCAAAGTGATAAATGTACACCAATACTCACAACATTATTCACAATACTTCAAATGTGTAACCTACTCAAGTGTCCATCAGTGGATGAATGGATAACCAAATTGTGGAATATATATGTGTGTCAGTCCATTCTCATGCTGCTAATAAAGACATACCCAAAACTGGGTAATTTATCAAGAAAAGATGTTTAATTGATTCACAGTTCAGTATGGCTGGGGAGGCCTCAGAAAACTTGCAATCATGGTGAAGGGGTAAGCAAACACATCCTTCTTCACATGCCAGCAGTGAGAAGTGCTGAGCAAAAGGGGGACAAGCCTGTTATAAAACCATCAGATCTTATGAGAACTCACTCACTATAATGACAACAGCAGCATGGAGCTAATCACCCCCATGATTCAATTACCTCCCACCAACTCCCTCCCCCAACACATAAGGATTATGGGAACTAAAATTCAAGATAAGATTTGGGTGGGGACACAGCCAAACCCTATCAACATGCAACAGAATATTACTCAGCCTTAAAAAGAACAAAAATTCTGTCATGCACTGCAATATAGATGAACCTTGAGGACATCAGTCTAAGTGAAATAGTCTAGTCACAAGACAAATATTGTAAAATTCCACTTAAATGAGCTACTTAGAGTCATCAAAATCATAAAGTCAGAAAGTGAAATGGTGGATTCCAGGGGCTAGGGGAAGTAAGGAGTTACTGCTGAATGGGTATAGAGTTTCAGTTTTACAAAATGGAAAGAATCCTGGAGATGTGGGGATGGTGGTGATGGTTATACAACAATTTAAATGTACCTAATAACACTGAACTGTACACTTTAAAAAATGGTTGTGATAAGTTTTATGTTATGAATATTTTACCACAATTTAAAAATTAGGAAAAAAAGCTGATACTGGAAATAGTATACAGTTAAGCTGCTGCTATAGGAAAAAAAATGGATCTGGAATGCAGATGACAAACACAAAATAATCCCATGATGTGTGGAAAGCATTGCTCCTGGCACCTATCAAGGGCTCAAGAAAAGGCAGCCATGATTATATTGGGGAAGGGAGGCATAAGAAGATCTCTATGATGTAGAAGAAATAACAAGTTAATACACAGGGAGAAGATGTGAAGGTCCCATGACCCTGAGCCTTCTAAGAACTAGATTATTCAAAAAGGGTCACCATACTTCAGGCCAAGCCAATTCTAACAAAACAAATGAACCACAATAATTTTATTGGGCAAGGTTTTTTTAAAATCCACAGCATAGGCCAAAAAAATAAATAAATAAAAGAAGTTACCTAAAAAGAAAAAAGTGTTTTCCTATTTGTATGTTTTCTACTATACTAAATACTACAAGACAATAGGACAACATGCACTGTATTTAATGATCATTCCTTTCACAAAATACTGAAAAATCAACTCTACCTAACCAAGAATCAAAACTGAGAACTCAAGAACAAAAAAATTAAAGTTAGGAATAAAATAAAAACTTTAAAAAGGAATGCCTGAGATGAAGGATTTTGATAAAACACCCGCAACAGTTAATCTTGTATGTCATTTAACTGAGATGAGGGGTACCAGATAGCTGGTAAAACATGATTTCTAGGTGTATCTGTGAGAGAGTTTCTGGACGAGATTAGCATTAGAATCAGTGGACTGAGTAAAAAAGATCCATCCCTGCTAGTATGGGTGGGCACCATCCAAATCAGTGGGGGCCTGAATAGAACAATAAGGCACAGGAAGGGTGGATTCCCTTTTTCCCGATCTGGGACATCCATCTTCCTCTGCCGTCAGACATGGAGTTTCTGGTTCTCAGATCTTGGGACTAGGACTGAATTACACTACTTATTTTCCTATTTCTCCAGCTTGCAAATGGCAGATCATGGGACTTCTGAGCCTCCATAATTAAATGAACCAATTCCCATAATAAATCTCCTATCTATCTATCTATCTATCTATCTATCTATCTATCTATCTGTCTGTCTATGTATTTCTCCATCCATCCATCTGTATCTAACTGTATTATCTATAACTGTATATCTGTACTCTCTTGGTTCTGTTTCTCTGGAGAACCCTGACTAATAAAACACCTAATCACAAAAGTCCTGTACCAAAACTGACTGAATTAACAACATTAAGAAATCTAAAAATGGAGAGTAAGTTGATGCCCTCTTCCATAATGGCTCCTTTATCAAGATTTAAAGCAAAATAACTCATCATGATTGCTGTTTCTTATTATTGTTATCTTGTTATTGAATGCAAAAGTTTCCTCTAGAAATGCCTATCCCCCCACAGAAGTTTACCACAAGATTCAAATTCAAATCAGAGAGGAGGTCTAATGACGGAAGTAGAGGATCAAACACAAGAGTTTATCAGATTATTCTCTCCATCCGTGTGTGGGTTTGAAATTTGGCATAATAAAAAGTTTAAAAATATATATTTTTATATATTTTTTACATACAGACATATATATATACATATATATATATATATATATATATATATATATATATTTGTCTAAAGTTCTAAAGAGGTATATAACTTTTAACCACCCCAAATTAATTTCATTTTCCCAAAATTAAAAAAAGTAAAAGCTGAAATTAAGAAATCTTTAAGTACAGGAATGTCATTGTGAAAGTTCCAAAATATTTTACTAATAAAATCAGATTTAAATCAAAAGGACTCTTCTTAATAAAATAACCAAAGAATATTTCGCAAAGTGAAGGTAGCCAATTTGGCCTTCCAGGTAAGAAATGTGGGTGAATTGTGTGATTTCTTTTTCCTAAATTGTAAGTGTTATGATTACTTAGTGAAGAAAAGAAACTTTAAAAATTATGTTTAAAAAAATAAATTATACTTAAGAAAAAAATTCTGGAAGGAAATTTAAAACACAACTTTTAAAATCAGATTTTGTTGAATAATGGAATTATTAATATTTCTTAATTTGTATTTTCCAGATTTCCTTTAATAAGAATTATAAAATTGAAAATGAATAAATTATTTTAATATCTGAGCTTCCTTTTTCTTGCACAGCTCTCTTGGCTATGTTGGAGAGAAATGACTTTTCAGTGAAAATAATACTGTATTTTGTTATTTATTCATAGCCTGTCTTATTAAAAATAAATATATTCTCTTTGAAAGTCAGTACTTAAATAAAACAAACTGGGTACAAAAATACATTATTATCAACCTAACTTTTTAAATCCAAAAACTTTACAAAAGCAACTAAGAGTCATAAAATGACAATAGCATAAATTGATCATGTTGATTTTTATGGATCAAACTTTAAAGTACCATAAGCCACAGAGGTTTATTTTCTGTATTTCTGTTTTATTATTTTAGTGCCAGTTTATTATTGAACCTGTAGTCTCCTTACTCTTTAAAAGCTCTCACCAAAAAATAACCCAATGCATCTATTTTATAATGAGAAGTACTCAATCTTTAGTCAAACCACCAGAATCAAAACCTCCATTTTTTACAAGGCATACTATCATTTTAGCATTTTACTTGATAAACTATCTGCTTTATGATTTGCCTCAGACTTTAAGCTATTTTCCTGTTACACACTTTTTAATCTCATCACTGCTTCTCCTTGCAATTATTTCTTGTGCTGTTGTAATTTTCAATTGGTCTTTTTTAATTCCACTTTATGTGTGAGTTGATAGCACACCTGACCTTTAAGGCATCTATTCATTTTGCAGTAAACTCTGGCACCTGCATTTCTCCTGACTTCCTTTTCTAGGATGTTTTTATCCTTACTTCTTGCATCCCTCCACATTTTGCTCTAAAATAATTTATCACCCCTGTTGTCCTCAGGAATAACTTTTATTCTAATTGCAAAGCTAAATAAATTGGACTCCTTCACTGTCTCTTTGGAAAATTGTCTCTCAGTTGAACATTTCTAATTATGGCCTAGATAGCTCCTAAAAATTAAGGTCAGAACCACTCCATTTCGAGAATGTTCAGAGTATTGTGAACACAAAGAAAATCCTTTTTATGTATAAACAAAACTTTGGCTAAGTTTTCACCTATAATATATTTCCATGAGTGTTTAATTATTATTATTTTTTTTTTGAGACAGAATCTTACTTTATTGCCCAGACTGGAGTACAGTGGTGTGATCTTGGCTCCCTGAAGCCTCTCAGGCAATCCTTACACCTCAGCCTCAACTGGGACCACAGGTGCATGCCTCCATGCCTGGCTAAATTTTGTATTTTTAGCAGAGATGTTGCCCAGGCTGGTCTTGAACTCCTGGGCTCAACTGGTCTGCCCACCTTGGCCTCTGAAAGTATATATAGGGGTAAGCCACCATGCTGGGCTATGTTAAAATATTTTGACTATCAGTACTGCTATCCTCAAAACAATGGAAGACTGAATATAGAAACAGACAATGGCCAAACCACATATAAATACAGAACTCTGACCCACCAACTGCAGCAGTCAGCCCAGAAAGCCAACCTACTCTCTACAAGTCAGATCTGCAGAAAGTTAGATTGCTATCTCTAGCAACCAGTCCAGGAGGCCAAACAATAGCCCCTGTAACAAATGGCTCCAAATGGCCAGTCCTTGATTAATAACAGCTACCCTAATTTTTGTGCCCCCCACCCCATAACCAACTTAGAAGTAACCAGAGAAACCCAAATATAAAGCCCTAACCAATCACATAGGATACCCCCTCCTCTAGCTTCCTAGTGCCAACAGCCTCCAATCAGGACATTCCTGGAGCCTTCCCTTTCACACTATAAAGCTTTCCCCTCACCTGCCTGCCTTCAACTCTCTGTCAAATGCAAGTGATGGTGGCTGACTCCCTCACTGGAGCAAGCACTGCATAAATAATCCCTGCTTGCTCTCATTTGGGTGGCCTTTATGTACAACCACACTTAGCCTTCGAAGACTCTGACAGAGCCTAACTTTTAGATATGCTAACAGGGATAAAATGTCCATTTTATTTTTTAGTTTATTATTAGTAGAGATTTAAGGCTCAAATTTCTAAATATGTCCTACGTCTTTTCCATTAAAATCACACTATACTGGCTTTGTACTTAATATAATTATTTGCCTTTTTATCTGAGAACTGCTGTTTTATAAATGCATTTATTGAGTGCTTGTTCTGTATTAGACATTGGGGAGTACATAGGTCAACAGACATGGTATTAACTAGGTATTCACAGTCTAGTGCAGAGAGGACACTGCCATAACTTTGTAATACATCATTGATTTCACTGAATATCAGACCATCACCTTTTGCTCTTACATGTCAAATTTAGTAGAAGGTGGTAGGTGAATTTTTTATCTAATAGTGAAAGAATGAGTTTTCTCCTCAGGTTTCTACCAGCTCCCACCAGGAGAAGTGGTTCAGGAGGATGAAGTAGTGTAGCCTTCCTGACAACTGAGAACCCCACTGAAATGGTTCTGGTTTCCAGAAATAGTAGTCAGATAGGTAAGCTGAAAGGGAACAGATCACCAGGTGCTTAATGGAAACACAGAACTCTCCATCCTCACCAGGAAGCTTCATTTTTATTCTAGCCAAATATAGGGCTTCCCTTTGGGCTGCTAACAAAGTCTCTGACAGCAGGGCCTATATATCAAAGCTCAGAATTGGTTTAAAGAACAAGAGGAAAGCCATTTTGTACCTGTAACTTTTCCCATCTAACTGGCAGACAGTGCTGGCTCTTTCTCAAGGGAATCATCTTCTCTTCAGTGGTTCAGCCAGCCTTTTCTCAGGTTATTCTGAAGAGAACAGGAACTCCCACAGGTATCAGTGACACGGGGACTTAGCCAAGGTGTTTTCACTCCTGCTTGAAGACACTCAGACTTATGATTTCCAATTTAGAACAAGAATTATTTGTTCCTAATTTACAAGAGAAAAACAACCCTGTTAAAAAGTGGGAAAAGGATATGACAGCCACTTTTCAAAAGAAGACATTTATGTGGCTAACAAACATTAAAGAAAAACTCAACATCATTGATCATTAGAGAAATGCAAATCAAAACCACAATAAGATACCATCTCACACCAATCAGCATGGCTATTATTAAAAGTCAAAAAATAAATGCTGGTGACATTGCAGAGAAAAAGGAACACTTACACACTGTTGGTGGGAGTGTAAAGTAGTTCAACCATTGTGGAAAACAGTATGGTGATTCCTCAAAGACCTAAAAGCAGAATAACCACTCAACTCAGGAATCCCAAAACTGGATCTACACCCAGAGGAATATAAATCATACTATCATAAAGACACATGCACACGTATGTTCACTGCAGCACTATTCACAATAGCAAAGACATGGAATTAACCTAAACGCCCATTCTGGATCTACACCCAGGGGAATATAAATCATTCTATCATAAAAACACATGCACACATAAGTTCATTGCAGCACTATTCACAATAGCAAAGACATGGAATCAACATAAATGCCTATTGATGACTTAACAGATCAAGAAAATATGGTACCTATACATCATAGAACACTATGCAGCCATAAAAAAGAATGAGATTGTGTCTTTTGCGAGAATATGGATGGAGCTAGAGGCCATAATCCTTAGCAAACTAATGCAGAAACAGAAAAACAAATACTGCATGTTCTCACTCATAAGTGAGAGCTAAATGATAAGAACTTATGAACACAGAGAAGGAAACAACAGACACTGGAGTCTACTTAAAGGTGGAGGGTAGAGGAGGGAGAGGAGCAGAAAAGATAACTATTGGGTACTCAGCTTAATGCTTGGGTGATTAAATAATCTGTACACAAACCCCTGTGACAGAAGCTTACCTATGTAACAAACCTTCACATGTACCCCTGAACCTAAAATAAAAGTTAAAATAAAGAAAGAAATCTTTGTTCTTCCATACCCCACCTTAATTATTCCACCATTTGTGAGAAAGGACTGTTTCTCCACATAAATCTCCATATTTATATATACGGTTGGGAAGAGTGCAATAGCAGCCTCCAGGCAGGGGTATCCTAGAATGAGCAGCATGACAGTGAGGCTGAACCAGTCTTGAAAAAAAAAAAATAAGTCATGACAATTAAGAGGAAAAGTTATGTGGCAAAGTAACATGCAGTTCAAAACCAGGGTTCTGTCAGGAGTTCTGATAGAAGAGAATTACTAATTAGCCTGTGTGCTGCATTCCCTCATTTGTTTTGGTTTCCATTTAACCTGTCTAGAATGTAAAATTCCCCACCTAGGATGGCTGCTAATGAAAATTGTTCAGACTTCTCATCATGAATTGTGTGGGAATTTTTCTTCCTTCAAAAACTACACTTCCAGGGGCATATGCTCCTGGCTCCCTAGCTGAAAAGGAATATTCATAAATCTCAGTTACAAGGCCCAGAATGAGCATTCAAGAATATGCTAATTTCAGGCCCAAACTTCCGTGTGCTTTTCAAGTCAGGGCATAAAACTCAAACCAGAGTCAGATTCTAAAATGAAAATGTTATACAAAAATTTCAATTACCTACAAACCTCAACAGCTTCTGTGGGGTTATTTGAAGGTATATCTGTAGAGATCACCTAAGTGAAAGACAGGTTTTCTAATCATTAACATAGGGTTGGAGGATCTATTCAGGAATTATTTTTTTTCTTTTTATCTTTCTGCATGAATGAAGGTCTCCTCTATCTTTGATGACCCCTGGGAAGAATGTGCAGGTGCCCTCAGCAACTCTTCATCAAGTCCTTAACCTACCTATCTCCCAGTAGTTTCCTATTAGCTCATGCTTGCACTGAGACTACACGTTCATGCTTCCAATGTGTAAAAATTAGGTCATGGATTGTGTTTAAGATGATACATTTACACATACACATGAATCCTAATTTGAAGGATTTAATTACACATTCTTTATACCTGTAAACTGAACCAGAACAAGATATTCATGATCCCTGCACAAGAAAATAAAGAAATCTATCTTCAAGTCACTTACAGTCTCATAAAAAGTGTGATTTCTAACCCCACCACTTTAATGACTAGAAGCTGATTCAAACTTCCTTTCTACTAAACCCACACCAAAGCATTTTATATTCTTCCAGATTCTTTATAGGCTTGTACTTGGTAATTAATCCCCCAAGTGTAATATAAAGCGAGGCAAATACAAATATCCAGGCTTCTGGAAGCAGCCAGCTGTGCACGTGACCCAGGTAAACAGATCAGCATCTAGAACCTGATTGGAAAACAGGGGAGAAGGATGGGGTGGGAGGAGGAAGGAGAAAAGAAGGCTGCAAAATCAACCAAGCAACACTTCTATTTCCAGAGAAAGCAGAATTCACTGGCTAGATTAAAAATGGCTGAGACATTTTATTGCCAGCTTATTTCCACAATGTAAACATTATTAAATGAAAAGAAACAAGAAACCAATTCAGTTCCAGTGTGAATGTAAATAACAGTAATAGGCAATGCAGCAGCACACCGTATCTGACCCCCTGGGTCCCAGGCTCATAAACCTCCTCTGCTTATGATGACAAACGCTCCAGGGTATATTATGCCCAGGACCAATGAAACTGCATACAAAATTGAACACCTCCCAATCTATGACTCTTGTTCATTCTTTGTGGATCGGAATCTATGATTAGAAGACTGCCTTCTCAGATTTTTGCTCTCATTTCAAATTCTTTCTGGAAAAGTAACTTTCTAAGCAGAAGAATGATTCTCAGTTGTTATCATCGATTGGTTCAGCAAAAAACCTGCAAAAGCCGATTCTGTCAAAAAGCATATGTTCCTTATAAATCTTTTTAGGATTATTAGAACTAATACGATAACATACTAAAATAATTCCAGTCTATGGAGTAACTAGGTCAAATTGTTACTAGAATGGTTAGTAGATCAAATGTTGACTGAAAATTACAGTCTCATAATTAAATCATTTGTGTTAAAAGAATAATTTTGAAACTTTGCCATAGTCCTTATGTAGTTTATAATCTGGGGAGAAAACAAGACAGTGATAAAACAGGAATGACAGCACAAACACCTCACCTGTGTTAACAGACTGCAAGTCTATTTTCATAGAAAAGGAAAACTTTTAAGGAAAGAAGTATTCAAGAAAGACATTTATGAAGTCAGCTAGGCTTTCAGCTAACTCTTGAAGAATGAGGAAGCTATCGAGAAGTGGCAGGGAAATATTCCAGCTATGAAGAATAGCATGAGTGAGGTGCAGATCATAAAATGGTTGCACACAAGATTAACGAAGAGAAAAACCAATCACTTCCCTATATACTTGGAACAGCCAAATGAACAATATCACAATAAATTGCATTCACAAAAGCCATACTAAAAAAACTGTCAGGCCGGGCGCAGTGGCTCAGGCCTGTAATCCCAGCACTTTGGGAGGCCAAGGCAGGTGGAATGCCTGAACTCAGAAGGTCAAGACCAGCCTGGCCAACATTGTGAAACCCTGACTCTACTAAAAATATAAAAATTAGCGAGGCATGGTGTTGGGTGCCTGTAATCCCAGCTACTCAAGAGGTTGAAGCAGGAGAATCGCTTCAACCCAGGAGGCAGCGGTTGCAGTGAGCCAAGATCATGCCACTGCACTCCAGCCCAGGTGACAGAGTGAGACTTCATCTCCAAAAAAAAGAAAAGAAAAGAAAAACTGTAAAGCATTTATAAATAAATCTTTCAAGAAAAGTGTATGATCCAGATAAACATCCTGAAACTAAGTAGAAAGAGAAATCCATTTTTATATAAGGATACTTAATGCCAGTATTACTGGTAATTTTCATTTTCCTTAATTTATATATTCAATGAAACTTCAATTAATACTTTATTTATAGAACTTTACTGAACTTGAAAACCTGATCCTAAAAGTTATGTAAAAGAAAAAAGCAATATGAATAGCAAAGAAATCTTGAAAAAGCAGAAATTAGTATTTGCTTGGTAAAATACAGCACTGTAGGAAATTAAACAATGTGAGTAAAGGTTCCAGAGATGATAAATAGATCAGTGAAACAAAACAAAGTATTCAGAAGCAATCCCAGTTATTTAGAGCTGAAAATATTAAAAGGTGGCATTTCAAAGCAGTGGGAAAGGATATACTATTCAATTTGCCCATGCTGTGTTGAAACAATTGGCTATAAATTTTTCTTTAAAAAAAGTAAGGTTAGATCTCTGCACCACATTAATAACACACATCAATCCTCAATGCTCTAAAGGACTCAGTGTGAAAAACAAAATTCTGGTAGTGTGGAAAAAAAACAGAATTGTTTATAACCTGAAAGGGAGGTGGGAACCTTTCTTAAATAAGACACAAAGCAGAGGAGCAATAAAGGGCAAAAATGGATAAATCTGCCTCCATAAAAACTTTAATCTCTACTACAAAAGAAAAGGCTAGTCTGGAAGAAAGTGTTTGCAAAATATAACATGCACAATGCACTAATATCCAAATTTTTAAACTTCCAGAGATCTCCCTTCCCCTATCCAAATTCCCAATATAAGCATAGCCCATAAATCAGTGAGCATCTTCATTTGCTCTTCTTGTAAGAACTGGGAAAAACAATCCTGAACTAGAACCAGAGCAAAGCAGAAGGCAGCATGGCTCAGAGAGCACGAGAAACATGGCACTTTCAAAAATGCAGGTCAGATGACAGGGCAAGAGGTGTATCTCTTTTTTTTGTTTGTTTTTTTGTTTTTTTGGTGACATAGTTGTGAGAGACTGGTTAAGCTAAGCTGTGGAAACAGGCTCCATACAACACTGTTTTGTTTCCAAAACAAGATGAGGTATGGCTACAAATAAGTCATAATTTCAAATGCAGAGGAAAAGAAAAGCAACAAGAATGAAATTCTTCTCTAGTCTAATACCCCACAGGAAACTTGCTTGCCTTGGGTGGTCCAGGAAAGCCCATTTTATTCAAAGGTAAGCAAAATAAATGAAAGGAATGGGCAGGGAACCAATGTAACAACACAATAAACGAGAGAGAAGATGGCAGTAAAATTCATTATCAGATGAGTAACACCAAAAAAATTAATAGATAAATAAAAGTGTTGCCAAAGAACAAAAAAATCTGTAGCCAAACATTTTGTGAGGAATTTAAAGTGTAATGGCCTCTAGAATGAAACCACAGAAATATAAACCTTAGTCTGGGCACAGTGGCTCACACCTGTAATCTCAGGACTTTAGGAGGCCAAGGCAGGCAGATCATGAGATGAGCAAGAGATCGAGACCTTCTTGGCCAACATGATGAAACCCTGTCTCTACTAAAACTACAAAAATTCGCTGGGCGTGGTGGCTCATGCCTGTAGTTCCACAGCTACTGGGGAGGCTAAGGCAGGAGAATCACTTGAACCTGGGAGGCAGAGTTTGCAGTGAGCCGAGATTTTGCCACTGCATTCCAGCCTGGCAACAGAGAGGGACTCCCTCTCAAAAATAAAAGTAAAAAATATATATATATAAACCTTATAATATCAGAAGTGCTATACAGTTCACACATGTGTGTACACACCCACACACCAACAGAAGCAGAGATCTCATTGTAAAATGGTTTTTAACATGTATAAAACCAAAACACATATGAATGTAATATAAGAGAACTAAGATCAAGTTTATCTGTCATATCAACAACTATAAATGAACTAAACTCAACAATTTAAGAAAGAATTGTTTGATCACTAAACAAAAACAGTATATATATATTTTTTTGTTGTTGTTGTTGTATTTTAGGTTTTGGGGTACATGTGAAGAACATGCAAAATTGTTGCAAAGGTACACATGTGGCAGTGTGATTTGCTGCCTTCCTCCCCTTCACCTATATCTGCCATTTCTCCCCATGCTATCTCTCCCCACCTTCCCACCCCCTGCTGTCCCTCCCCTATTTCCCCCGAACAGATCCCAGTGTGTAGTGCTCCCCTCCCTGTGTCCGTGTGTTCTCACTGTTCAACACCCACCTGTGAGTGAGAACATGCAGTGTTTGATTTTGTGTTCTTGTGTCAGTTTGCTGAGAATGATGGTTTCCAGATTCATCCATGTCCCTACAAAGGACACAAACTCATCATTTTTGATGGCTGCACAATATTCCATGGTGTATATGTGCCACATTTTCCCTGTCCAGTCTATCATCGATGGGCATTTGGGTTGGTTCCAGGTCTTTGCTATTGTAAACTGTGCTGCAATGAACATTCGTGTGCATGTGTCCTTATAGTAGAACGATTTATAATTCTTTGGATATATACCCAGTAATGGGATTGCTGGGTCAAATGGAATTTCTATTTCTAGGTCCTTGAGGAATCACCACACTGTCTTCCACAATGGTTGAACTAATTTACACTCCCACCAACAGTGTAAAAGTGTTCCTATTTCTCCACATCCTCTCCAGCATCTGTTGTCTCCAGTTTTTTAATGATCACCATTCTAACTGGCGTAAGATGGTATCGCAATGTAGTTTTGATTTGCATTTCTCTAATGACCAGTGATGAAGAGCATTTTTTCATATGTTTGTTGGCCTCATGTATGTCTTCTTTTGTAAAGTGTCTGTTCATATCCTTGGGCAACTTTTGAATGGGCTTGTTTGTTTTTTTTCTTGTAAATCTGTTTTAGTCCTTCGTAAATTCTGGATATCAGCCCTTTGTCAGATGGGTAACCTGCAAAAATTTTTTCCCATTCTGTTGGTTGCCAATTCACTCTAATGACTGATTCTTTTGCCGTGCAGAAGCTGCGGAGTTTGATTAGGTCCCATTTGTCTATTTTGGCTTTTGTTGCCAATGCTTTTGGTGTTTTGGTCATAAAGTCCTTGCCTATGCCTATGTCCTGAATGGTTTTGCCTAGATTTTCTTCTAGGGTTTTTATGCTGCTAGGTCTTATGTTTAAGTCTTTAATCCATCTGGAGTTAATTTTAGTGTAAGGTGTCAGGAAGGGGTCCAGTTTCTGCTTTCTGCATATGGCTAGCCAGTTTTCCCAACACCACTTATTGAACAGGGAATCCTTTCCCCATTGCTTGCTTTTGTCAGGTTTGTCAAAGATCAGATGGTTGTATATATGTTGTGTTGCCTCCGAGGCCTCTGTTCTGTTCCCTTGGTCTATATCTCTGTTTTGGTACCAGTACCATGCTGTTTTGATTACTGGAGCCTTGTAGTATAGTTTGAAGTCCGGTAGCATGATGCCTCCCGTTTTGTTTGGCTTAGAATTGACTTGGCTATGCAGGCTCTCTTTTGGTTCCATATGAAGTTTAAGGTGGTTTTTTCCAGTTCTGTGAAGAAGGTCATTGGTAGCTTGATGGGGATAGCGTTGAATCTGTAAATAACTTTGGGCAGTACGGCCATTTTCACGATATTGATTCTTCCTAACCATGAACATGGAATGTTTCTCCATCTGTTTGTGTCCTCTCTTATTTCGTTGAGCAGTGGTTTGTAGTTCTCCTTGAAGAGGTCCTTTACGTTCCTTGTTAGTTGTATTCCTAGGTATTTTATTCTCTTTGTAGCAATTGTGAATGGCAGTTCATTCTTGATTTGGCTCTCTTTAAGTCTGTTATTGGTGTATAGGAATGCTTGTGATTTTTGCACATTGATTTTGTATCCTGAGACTTTGCTGAAGTTGCTTGTCAGTTTCAGGAGATTTTGGGCTGAGACAATGGGGTCTTCTAGATATACAATCATGTCGTCTGCATTAGAGACAATTTGACTTCCTCCTTTCCTATTTGAATACCTTTTATTTCTTTTTCTTGCCTGATTGCTCTGGCTAGAACTTCCAGTACTATATTGAATAGGAGTGGTGAGAGAGGGCATCCTTGTCTAGTGCCAGATTTCAAAGGGAATGCTTCCAGTTTTTGCCCATTCAGTATGATATTGGCTGTTGGTTTGTTTTTAATAGCTTTTATTATTTTGAGATACGTTCCGTCGATACCTAGTTTATTGAGGGTTTTTAGCATAAAGGGCTGTTGAATTTTGTCAAAGGCCTTCTCTGCATCAATTGAGATGATCATGTGGTTTTTGTCTTTGGTTCTGTTTATGTGGTGAATTACGTTTATAGACTTGCGTATATTGAACCAGCCTTGCATCCGCGGGATGAATCCTAGTTGATCATGGTGGATAAGCTTTTTGATGTGCTGTTGCAATTGGCTTGCCAGTATTTTATTGAAGATTTTTGCATCTATGTTCATCATGGATATTGGCCTGTAGTTTTCTTTTCTTGTTGAGTCTCTGCCGGGTTTTCGTATTAGGATGATGCTGGTCTCATACAATGATTTGGGAAGGATTCCTTCTTTTTGGATTATTTGGAATAGTTTCAGAAGAAATGGTACCAGCTCCTCTTTGTATGTCTGGTAGAATTCGGCTGTGAACCCGTCTGGACCTGGGATTTTTTTGGGTGGTAGGCACTTAATCGCTGCCTCCACTTCCGACCTTGTTATTGGTCTATTCAGGGTTTCAACTTCTTCCTGGTTTAGGCTTGGGAGGAGGCAAGTGTCCAGGAATTTATCCATTTCTTCCAGGTTTCCTAGTTTATGTGCATAGAGTTGTTTGTAATAATCTCTGATGATGGTTTGAATTTCTGTGGAATCTGTGGTGATATCCCCTTTCTCGTTTTGAATTGCATCTATTTGGTTATTCTCTCTTTTCTTTTTTATTAGTCTGGCTAGTGGTCTGTCTATTTTGTTGATCTTTTCAAAAAACCAGCTCCTGGATTTATTGATTTTTTGAAGGGGTTTTTGCGTCTCTATCTCCTTCAGTTCTGCTCTGATCTTAGTTATTTCTTGTCTTCTGCTAGGTTTTGAGTTTTTTTGATCTTGCTCCTCTAGCTCTTTCAATTTTGATGACAGGGTGTCAATTTTAGATCTCTCCTTTCTTCTCACGTGGGCACTTATTGCTATATATTTTCCTCTAGAAACTGCTTTAAATGTGTCCCAGAGATTCTGGTATGTTGTGTCTTCGTTCTCGTTGGTTTCAGAGAACATCTTTATTTCTGCCTTCATTTCATTGTTTATCCAGTCAACATTCAAGAGTCAATTGTTCAGTTTCCATGAAGCTGTGCGGTTCTGAGTTAGTTTCTGAATTCTGAGTTCTAACTTGATTGCACTGTGGTCTGAGAGACTATTTGTTATGATTTCCGTTCTTTTGCATTTGCTGAGGAGTGATTTACTTCCAATTGTGTGGTCAATTTTAGAGTAGGTGCGATGTGGTGCTGAGAAGAATGTATATTCTGTGGAATTGGGGTGGAAAGTTCTGTAAATGTCTAATGGGTTTGCTTGTTCCAGGTCTGAGTTCAAGTCCTAGATATCCTTGTTAATTTTCTGTCTGGTTGATCTGTCTAATATTGACAATGGGGTGTTAAAGTCTCCCACTATTATTGTGTGGGAGTCTAAGTCTCTTTGTAAGTCATTAAGAACTTGCCTTATGCATCTGGGTGCTCCTGTATTGGGTGCGTATATATTTATATATATATATATATTTTTTTTAATCTAAACAGAACTGAAAAGGTTGGCCATTAAAAAGAGGAGTAAGAAATGAAACCCGGCAGGGCACAGGGGCTCACTCCTGTCCCAGCACTTTGGAAGGCTGAGGCAGGCAGATCACGAGGTCAAGAGATCAAGACCATCTTGGCCAACATGATGAAACCCTGTCTCTACTAAAAATGCAAAAATTAGCTGCGCATGGTGGCACATGCCTGTAGTCCCAGCTACTTGGGAGGCTGAGGCAGAAGAATTACTTGAACCTGGGAGGCAGAGGCTGCAGTGAGCCAAGACTGTACCACTGCACTCCAGCATGAGTGACAGAGTGAGACTCCATCTCAAAAAAAAAAAAAAAAAAAGAAAGAAATGAAAACTAAATAGAGGCAAGAAATAGATAAGGGAAAAAAGAGAAAGAAAGGTCATGATCTTAACAGATGCTATAAAAAAAAAACAGAGACAAAACCTTTTTTTCTTTTTTGAGACAGAGTCTCTCTCTGTCACCCAGGCTGGAGTGCAGTGGCGCGATCTTGGCTCACTGCAACCTCCACTTCCTGAGTTCAAATGATTCTCCTGCCTCAGCCTCCCGAGTAGCTGAGATTACAGGTGCATGCCACCATACTTGGCTAATTTTTGTATTTTTAGTAGAGACAGGGTTTCATCATGTTGTCCAGGCTGGTCTCAAACTCCTGGCCTTGTAATCTGCCCGCCTCGGCCTCCCAAAGTGCTGGGATTACAGGCGTGAGCCACCGTGCCCAGCCACAAAAATGTTTTTAAGATCAAAAAAAATTACAAGAACAAAGAAGTATTTCAAAAAGGTAGGATTCACAATGAAGATAATTCAGGAATACCTATGCTCCAAGCAGCATGGCCACAATGTCTCTAATGCAAAAGACACAGAAGACACAAGATACAGAAACAAACTAGTAGTAGGAAATGCTCACTTTCAGTCTAAAGCAAGTAGATAAAAATAAATCCTGTAAGTCTAAAAACTTGCTATTGCTAGTAAGTAAAATCTTAAGTATTCTGTGTTCAAACAGTTTTGTTAAGAGGATATTTGGCTTAATGTCGTCCCATTGGACTGGCACAAGAAACCAGTGTAATATGGGCTTGAGAAGAGCAGAGCTGCAAGTCAGAGTGAATTTCCCATTTGGCTATATTCAGTTTACCACCACATAAAAGAAAAGGGGAACATCCTAAAGGCTGCAGGCAGTTGAGAAAAGTATTACTAGAAAGGGAGATGGAAAGGGAAAAACATATTCTTCTGTATCATAGAACAGAAGAAAATATGTCATTGTTATTTTTTATTAAGTGTAGAAAATGTTTAGTCCTATTATTTTATGTTTCCCTTTTATATTTCATTTTGACAGATATATTTGCATTCATAATATCCATGTCATACTAGTATTATGAATACTAGTAGGTATTGAATTTAGAAATAAACTCCCTTTATATATGGGGGAACTCAACAGTTAAACAATTTAAATAACAATAGTAAGTTATATCTAACATATATATAAACTCCAGAAAACACTGAAGACGACATTCTTGTTAAGAATCCATAAGCAATTCATAAAAATTAGCTGTAAATTTGACCCCAAAATATGAATAAATGTAAAAGCACCAAACTGACAGCCAGAATTGGGTAGGCAGATTTCTGGCTTCCAGCCTTCATCCTGGGTGTCAGTACCATGAGTTACATGACAAAAGATTTCATTTAGGTTACCAACAAGTCAAATTTTAATAATGAGATTATCCTGGATTATCCAAGTAGGCCAAATGTAAGCACACAAGCCTTTAAAAGTGGAGCTTTTTCCCTGCTGAGGGCAGAAGAGGAATTTGAAGAAATGCAGAAGATGGGGAATATGTAAAGTCCATGAAAGATTCAAACCTTGCTGGCTTGAAGATAAAGGGAGCCACATGGAAGACAACTGAAGGAAATGAATTTTGCTAAGAACTGTTGAGGGTGGAAGAGGACCCCAGATGAGAACCTTGATGAGAACCTTGATTTCAGCCCTGTGAGCTCCTAAGCAGGGAAATCAGCCATGCCCACCAGAATGTCTGACCTCCAGCACTGAGATAATAATCAGGTGCTGTTTGAAGCTGCTAAATTTGTGGTAATTTCTTATACAACAAATTGCAAGTGGTTATCTCTGAAAAGAGAAATGAGATTAGGGTCAATGAAAATTTGGATTCATAGAAACAGTTTGAACTTTTAAAAATAAGAATATATTTATGATGTTTGCATGTTGAGTTTAAAATTTTGAATTCTAACCTCAGCTCAAGAAGTAGCTTTAAATCTGTACACTGATGGTGGGAATTACAAAAGAGTAGAATAAAAAGATCAGATAACTATTTCTCAGATTTTACATAAAAATACATGAAGATTTGTTTGGTGGTTAAGGCTTATTTATTTTGTTCTAAATCTATTGTTAAACATATGGATACTCTATAAATTTGAAAAATAGATTGATCTTTAAATGAACTAATAAGGTTTTCTCAGAATTTATATCTGAGAATCTTAGTAGTGTTGGAAATATTTCAACCAAAGAAGTAGAATATCAATAGTGATGAAGAGACTTGTCTTTTTTTCCCCCAAAGAGTCAATGAGAACTGTAGGCAGTGATTTATTTGCCCACTTTTTATAGTAAAATCCTGCCAAAGTAGAAATAAGTACACTTGGCCAACATATTTTACTGCCATTTAGGTGATCACCCACACATGAATTTATCTTGGCAATCATAAGTAATATAGTTTTAACATTTTCATACACTTCATGCTGGAATGAGTCTCACACACCTAAAATTACCATATCAGAAGCTATTTCAACCATTCAAAACAAGAGGAATATTGAGAGTACTGATGCCTTCAGAATTTTAGCCCCCTGCCCAAAGGCATTACAGTTGGTAGTTTCAATGTACTCATAATGTTTTTAAAGAATTCGAGTTTAAATTTACTAATGTGAATTACCTCACCTTTATTTTGTGGCTCACTATAAAACTAGTTGATTTAGCTTTTCAAAAGACCCATACATATAAACTTAATAAAGAGCCAGTTCCATTCTGAATTCTGGCTTTTCTCACACACATTTTATCAAGATCGCAGACTCCCAAGAGATTTCTGATAATAACGTCCCTTTGATTCAATCCAAATTATTTATATTTAAATAAGTCAACTCAGTCCTTTATTTCTGAATTTTGTTCTCACATGATAATTCAAAAATGAGTCAATTTGTTACCTATTCATTTCTACAATGTTTATTTTTCTTACAAAGAAATGCTGACATAGACATTAGATCACAAACAGGATAAGAGAGGAAAATACTTCCTTTTTTTATTTGTTTGTTTTTTAAGACAGAGTTTTGCTCTTGTTTTAGGCTGGAGTGCAGTGGTGCAATCTCAGCTTACTGCAACCTCCACCTCCCGGGTTCAAGCAATTTTCCTGCCTCAGCCTCCCAAGTAGCTGGGATTGCAGGCACCTGCCACCACGCCTGGCTAATTTTTTTTTTGTGTGTGTGTTTTTAGTAGAGACGGAGTTTCAACATGTTGGCCAGGCTGATCTCGAACTCCTGACCTCAGGTGATCCACCTGCCTCTACCTCCCAAAGTGCTGGGATTACAGGCGTGAGCCACCACACCTGGCCAATACTTCCTTTTAAATTCTATTAAACAATTAACCAGGGCTAGCTGAGAAAAAAGGAGAAAAAAAATGCATTTTTTAACCATCTGATAACAATGACCAAAAAATACAAGAAAATAAATGAAAACATATGAAACAAACAAGAATGACTAAACAATACAAAATAATCAGTTAATAAAAAGTATACCCTAACTTTGAATATTTTCTAAATCACTAAACATTAAAAAAATATATGAATAGCTTTGAGTTGCCCTTTTCTGTGGGTTTCCCAGCTTACTTGCTGATTAATCATTTCTAGTTTTTCCACAGGTATTTACTTGGGAACCCACAGTTGTTGTTTTTTTTAATACAGTTCCTCAAAAAACAAAAAGCAAACTGTTTTTAAATATACTTTAGATTTTCTTGGTATCTAAGTCTGTATGTTTAATTATTTCTTGATAAAATCAAGCATGTCTAGTACCTGGTATCTAGTAGGCACTTAACAAATTTGGAAAACATATGAATCTAATAGATGTTTTGTGTTTCTGAAATCAGAAGTCATAGTATTTAATGTCAGTTAAGGATACCTGATCAGGAAATAATCCCATTGTCCTTGTACTCTCCTCCCTCTGACTATAACCCCACCACATTCAGAGACTAGACTTTAGGTAATAATAATAATGCAAAATATCAGATAAGAAAAAAAAGCAACAGGTGTGCTTTATATCAGAAGTAACACAACACACACACCAAAAGAAGCAAAGAACTCATAGTATAATATACTATAATATCGTGATAGCTGGAATGGAAACATTCAGATTATCAGGGGTAGGCATTCCCTCCTCTCTCTAGCTAGCCTCCTTCATTCCAGAAAGAGGTGAGTAAGTGAGTGAGTGAGTGAGTGCAGAAAGATGGAGAAGAGCCTGGAGCTGATGTTAGAGAGACCCACACAAGCTGAGCTTAAGACCTAATTGGAACCAATTTTTAAAAAGGCATTTACCCTACATAAGCTAAACCTGGAGGATTTAAAGTAAAAAAGAAACACTGTTAACTCTAATTATACTGTTAACTCTAATAAAGAATTTAAAAGATTTTTTCCAACTACTTTTAGGAACATGTGGAGGTTGGAAATGGAGTTCTGTCTGGACAGGTCCATCTCCACACTGAAGTAGAGATGTCAGGTAGGCAACTGGATACATGAATTTGTAGCCCAGGGAAGTATTAATAATTTGTGCTGCATTAAAATGTAAGGATATGAGCATGCAAAGAATCCCTAACACCTTGCTCTGAATGATAACGTAGGGAAAGGTAGTTGTCAAGCAATAGAAAGTCCAGGATTAAGCCTTGGTGCATCCTACTATCTAGTGATCATAGAGGTATCAAAGAAGGATCAAAAAGATGACCAAGATGAGGCAGGCAGGTAGTCATAGAGAAGAAAGAGTGGACTCCGATTTTACAGAGGTAACATGAATGTGTTTACAAGGAGGGAGTGATCTGCTGCATTGAATAATGCTGCTAGGTTGAATAAGTTGAGCACAGGCAAGTGTTTCAGGATTTAACAACAGGAGAGGTGGATGATTTTGACCAGAGCAGCTTCAGGGGAGAAGCAGAAATGGAAGCCAGATTGGGGCAGGTTTAAGAGGAGACATAAGAAGTTTGCCAGCTGCCTTGGCTCATGCCTGTAATCCCAGCACTTTGGGAGGCTGAGGCAGGCGGATCACGAGGTCAGGAGTTTGAGACCAGCCTGGCCAACATGGTGAAACCCTGTCTCCACTAAAAATACAAAAAATACCTGGGCGTGGTGGCAACCATCTGTAATCCCAGCTACTTGGGAGGCTGAGCCAGGAGAATAGCTTGAAACCAAAGGGTAGAGGTTGCAGTGAGCTGAGATGACACCATGGCACTCCAGTCTGGGTGACAAGAGAAAAACTCCATCCAAAAAAAAAAGTTGTCCTTCCTTTCCTCCCACTAAGCCTCTACTTCCTTCGTTTTCTGCCTCTTCATTTTTCCCCATGACTGGCCCTTTTCTGGCCCCTGTACTTCCTTATTTAGTGCAGACCATAGGCACCTGAGCCACTTCCTCAACAATTCCCACAAATCTCTCCCAAACCTGTTTTTCTGTCGTGGTTCCTCCTAATGCCCCAACTCTAGATCACACCTACAATCTGCCTCTACTGTTCTCACACCCTGGGCTCCTGGGTGCTGGTGCATGACAGTGCCACAGTGTAAACAATGTTGCTCCTAAAGATCATGTCACAATGTGATGACCCTTGTATGTGTTCTTGGCAAGGTTCAGCCCCAAGGCCCTCTGATTATGCCTCCTATCCATGCCCACCTTATCATTCCCCTTGACCTTGCTCCTACTTCAGTAAGAAAACTGAGGCCCTTGAACATGAACTACCTCCATTTCCTGCTGTCCCTACATCTCTATGAATTTGCCTACTATAAGGAACATGGCTGTGTTTTGGTCAAGGATAGGCTGAGGTAGGATGTTTACATTTTGTGAGACTCAGCAAGTTTAGAGCGCAGGTGTATAACTCCACTTGTTATCATAGGCATGTAGCCATAACATGGGAAGGCCACCACTTGACTCTAAGCTACTATTGTCTGTAAAAGGTATAAGTGCCCTGCTGACACTGTACATGCACTTGCACTGGCACCCAGAGAAAGAGAGAGCCAAAGCTGTCCATTTTACAGATGGACAGGAGGAGCCAGGGCACAACACCACTCGGCTCATGCCCAGAGAAAGAGTTAAGCTGCTGACCTGAAGGCTGGGAAGAGCCGTCCATGCAGCTGTGTGTGTGGGAGCCGGCTGCTGAAAGGAGCCACAAAGCCAGAGTGGACAGCCAAGACAAGGCAGGCAGTGTGACAGAGCTAGTGTGAGTAAGCTGCTGATGAGAGAGCTGCTGAAAATAACTACATTTCACCTGCTTATGACCCCCTGAGTGTTCTTTCAGCTATCTGCTCATCCACCCACTCCCTTCAGACCTCAGCATGGGCTGGAACCTGATCCCAAGCAGGACATTTGGCATAGTCGTGAACCTGACACCTACCTACTTACTTTCACCATTCAGAAAATAAGTGTGCCTCTTCCTGTCCAAGCCAGTTCACCTACGAGTCCGCTTAATCCCATTCATTTCTTTTTCTCTTGGACTTGGTTGTTTCTGTTATCCTCCATCTCTTTCTAACACCTCACATTTATCTATAGCAGTTTTCTGCCCTCTTCCTCTGAGTATTCCTCACCACCTTCTTCTCTTATCATCCCTTCCCAATGAAACATATTTTAAAATTGGCCCACATTCCCCTTCTCCCATCCACTCCTTCACTCTCTCAAATCTAGCTTCAATTTCTACCATTCCCATGAAATCAATCTCAGACATCAGTCCTCCATATGAACACTTGAGTTGTTATATCATGCAACTTTCCTGCTACACTTGACCTATTTTTCTTTAGAGATGAGGTCTTGCTATGTTGCCCAGGCTGAAATGCACTGGCTATTCACAGACACGATCCCACTTCAGCATGGGAGTTTTGAACTGCTCCATTTCTGGCCTGGGCCAGTTCACTCCTCCTGAGACAACCGGGGGTCTCCCACTTCCAGGAAATCATCATATTGATGCCAGACTTAGCATGGGCACCCATCATAGCACACTACAGCCCAAAACTCCTGGGCTCAAGTGATCTTCCTGCCTCAGTCTCTCAAGTGGCTGAGATAACAGGCATGTGCCACCATGCCTGGCTTTACTTATTTTTCATCCCTTGAAATTTTGTGCTTACTCAGGTTTCCAGATTTTAGGAGTATTTCCTTCTGCTTTCTGACAGCTCCTTCTTGCACCTGTCTTGGTGTTGGCATTCCAGGGTTCTGCTTTTGGCCCAATACTCTTTCTGTTTTCTGTTTCGAGTCATATTATCCACTCTTATGGCACTGATTACCACATACACATTGATGGTTCCCAAATCTAATTTTTTTTTTGAGATGGAGTCTCATACTGTCACCTGGGCTGGAGTGCAGTGGCGAGATGTTGGCTCACTGCAACCTTTGCCTCCCAGATTCAGGTGATTCTTCTGCCTCAGCCTCCCAAGTAGCTGTGATTACAGGCGCCTGCCACCACGCCCAGCTAATTTTTTGTATTTTTAGTAGAGACAGGGTTTCACCATGTTGGTTAGGCTGGTCTCAAATGCCTGACCTCAGGTGATTCACCTGCCTCCCAAAGTGTTGAGATTACAGGCCACCACTCCTGGCCCCCAAATCTAAACATTTTGTATCTCTTCTGTGATTTTCAAATAATGGATTAGTTATCTCCCAGGTATCAGATGTAACAAGAACAAAACAGAATTGTCTTTCTCCTGCCCAAACCCCTGACATTCATTAACATGATCAGGGTTTAATTAATGAATAAGCCAGATCCAACCTAAGAACAGGTAGTCCAGGCAACACAGCTAGAGATCAAACATTTAAGCACTTAGAAGTTATTTTCATAGTGTTCCCCTTCTTGATTCTGGCTTCAGTTTCAAATACTTTGCCAGGTGTCAGTTTAACATGGTGACACTTTCCTATGTGGAAAAATAGACGTTTTCTAAGGCAGGGTTTATGATTCGGAGCTTTGCAAAGGAGGTGGCACACAGGCAGGGAGAGGAAAGAAGGCACTACATATCTAAGTTCTAATTCTCTGATGAGAATTGTCTATAGAAGTCAGGCCAGTTCTCGAATGAGGAGACAGACTATGACCATTCTTGTGGTGGTATGGTGTGGCTGGTCCAGCAGCTGTGCTGTGATACACAGGTGATGACATGGGACAAGTGGCCAGCAAAAAACAGTGGCTTCTATTAACTATCACAAACTTAGACTGTATACCTGACATAGATTATCAGCATCGAGGGATGAGGAAACTAAACTTTGTCTGTACCATACCAAGGACATGCAGTAGGAAAGTCAAGGTCCAAGGACAGAAGTACAGAGAAGCCACTGTGCTCCAAAGGACTCGTGGTTGCATCTGTGCATGGTCTCAAATGCACTGCCATGGAGCAGCTCTTTAGTGATGTACAAAGTGCCAAGGAAGTGCATGCCAAATTCCCCACCACTTTCCCAAAAGAACAGGGTAGAGGAAGGTCAGTGGAGTTTAGAAAATTCCTAAAAATATAATGATGTTGTAGAAATTGTTTATTAAGTGAAAGGAAAAGGAACCAAACAATGTATCCTGGAGACCCAGGCCAGGCTGAAGGATAGGTTGTAGACATTTCTGCTTAGCAAGCTCATGTTTCACGATGGTTTGAAGAACTGTCCAGTTTTCAGTGGAAACACAGCTGACATACAAAAAAGGAAAGACAGGGTCAAAGGTAATATACATCTTAAGGGCTAAGATAAGCCCAAAGAGTCCTTGTCTCAAATTCAGGATCAAGTTTTGTTCATAGATGCCAAAGTGAATCAAACAATAAAAGACTGAGGTACAGTCAATGAATCTATAGGCATGGAGTACTGTAAACCACCAACTTCAACAGCGAGGGTAAGGACACACCTCAGCAAATACATGTGGGTTTCTGTTGTTGTGGTGGGCAGGATGCCATATAAATGCAGCATGGGTCCCACAGGGAAATGTGTGTGGGATTGTGGGTGAGCCAACTCAACCCTTTATAAGATTAGGCTCAACCCTTCTATATAGCTCAAACAATCCCCCTCCTCAGATAGGTAAGGCCACAGGCAGAACAGAAGAACTTCATCTGTAGTGCTGGATGAAGGGGACAAGTGGCTACCATATTCCTACAAGCAGCAATTTTCCCATCACCCTAACAACTATCAGGGTTAGGTACTGGTGGATTGAATGCACCAGCTTATTGCTCCTTGGGGGAATTTGGAATTTTCAGAATAAGGAGTATCATAGTCCTCTCACGAGATTCTGATCCAGTGCGCCAATGGGAGTTTACCACACAGGCATTGTCCTGGAGGTTGCAGTATCTGCATTAAACCTAAGGCTTATTGTGATGGTTAATTTTATATAACAACTTGCCTGGGCTAAGGGATATCTGATAGCTGATAAAATAATATTTCTGGGTATGCCTGTGAGGGTGTTTCCAGAAGAGATTAGCATGTGAATCAGTAAACTGAGTAAAGATCTGCCTTCACCAATGCAAGTGGGTACTATCCAATACATTGAGGGGCCAGATAAAATAAAATAATGAAGGAAGGGTGAATTTGCTCTTTCTTCTTGAAACATCTGTCTTCTCCTGCCCTTGGACATCAGAACCCCAGTTCTCAGGACCATGAGCTCCAGGACTTACTCCAGCAGTGCTCCCAATTCTCAGGTTTTCCCACTCAGACTGAATTTTACCACTGGCTTTCCTGGTTCTCCTGCTTGCATACAGCATATGTTAGGACTTCCTGGTCTCCATATTTGCATGAGCCAAATCCCATAATAAATCACCTCTTGCATATTTTTTATATATATATATATATATATAGAGAGAGAGAGAGAGAGAGAGAGAGTGAGAGAGAGAGAGCCTATCAGTTCTGTTCTTCTGGTGAATGCTAATACATGGATGTATGATGCTGTGTCCCCAGTGGTTAAAATAAACCCCTGGGAACCAAGTGGCGAAGGAGGTTTAATCCTTCTACCCACCAATCCTGCTGCAGATCCACTCAGGTAATTTATGCTTCCCAGCCCTGCAACCTTAAGGTTGGCTTGATGAAAGGTGTTGGTTCCCAGCATGATGATCACTTACACAAGCGGCACAGTAACCTTCCATAGAATCAAAAGCTACAGTTCCCACCTGGTCACCATAGCTCCTTATGTAAGCGAATTAAGAGACAAAAAAGAAGGCTGACTGCCCTTGCTGCTTTTAACAGTGAATAGGACTTTACAGAAACCAATTCTAGCAAGAGAAAAGAAGAAAACACATCCCCAACCCCAGCCCCTGGGACAAGACTTGAATCACCTCAACTCTGTAGGGCAGACCAGCTAAAATTAACCAATAATGAGAGAAAGTAGAATGGGTGAGGTTCCCAATTATGGTCTCAACAGCAACTAAAGTAGGGAGTACTATTGTTTCTTCTACTGCTAACCCATGGAATTAGTCATTTTCGGAGGGTGTAGCTGGCCACTACTTTGAGGGGAACTCTGTCATGCTTACACGAGTAGACCTCAGTGATACACAGGGCAGGGGAATTGTATTGGATGCTCTCTTACACCATTGCGAATCCTCTCACCCAACTTCTGCCTCTAGCTCCTGTTGCAGAGCATGCCTCCACACTTTCTGCACCCAGGTTTGTGCAGCAGCAGACAGGCAGTGCCTTGCCCTAGGGCCATGTTGCATTGCTTCTCCCTTCCTGATCCACAGCTTCGAGGTCCCCAGCAAGGAGAAATATCTCTAAAAATGTCTCTGACTGTTACTACCAATTTCGGAGAGCTAAACCACTTTGCAGTTTCACTCAGTGTTATAAGACCAAACCACTCAGGTTTAGCCCTGCCAAATCACTCAAGATTTGGATCTCAAGCTACTCTATCTATGCCAGAATGCTCTGTGATGTAGACATTTCTGGGATACGAATGGAGGCCTGGCTTCCCACACATTGCAGGAACTAGTGGAGTGATAACTGTGATCATGCTGCAAGGCTCTCAGCAGGCATGTTATTCTGGCTTTTGCTGACCTGTACCAGATAATTCACCTTAAGATGTTTTTGGGGTCATCTTAATCTTCTTGGAGGGTGTGGAGGTCATAATGGATTCAAAGGGAGATAGGGAAACTGATTAAACCCTTTTAGAATCACTTCCAGAACTGTTTCAGTCTGCTATTCATATGAAGTTCAGAGCATGTATATGAACAAGGTACTTTCTCAGGTTTAGACTGAAGATCACCTGCTTACAGATGGGCTCACCAGTGCAGAATGGATGCCACCAAGCAGGAACAAATGGCTGTGCTGACAAACATTGGTATTCTACACAAACCCAGACCTGGCCACAATGCCAAGCCTCTCTGAATGCACTCCCCACCCCCACCCAACTCCAGCTTACGTTACCAGGCCAGAAAGAGGGTAACGTCTGCAAAGCATACCCAGGAAGGTGGATATTGTTCAATGAGAGGCATGGCCAAAGTTAAGAATTCAGCCTGAGATGGATCACCTCTTCTTCAGTTAGGAATGGAGAACCAGCCATAAGCTCAATGGACAAACTCCAAACTAGGGAGACAGAAAATGCAGACCCTCCATGGGTGGCACAGCAGGGCTTTTTCAAAGACCTGAGGTCACTGCCCCAGCAAGGGTCACAACAGATGCTGATTAATGAAATGCCTGTAAAAGGATTATAGGAACTATTGATTTCTTCCCCTAGGCACTGCCCTATGTCACTGGAATTAATTCAAGTCTCAAATGGCAGAGGATGTTAAAACTGAAGGCAATCCTGTGACTCCTCATCCCAAAGAGGTGTTTGAATAGGCAACCTATTAGGGGCCATTCGACCCAGCATCCAGCAGAATGTGTGTGATATATGTTCCATCCTTGGCCCCAGGCAGGGAGGATGTCATCAATACTCTCATGATGATGGATGGCTTTACTCACTACGTCCAAAGGTATCCCAGCAAAGAACAAAACGTCTCCATAGCAGGCTGAGTTCACTACGAAATACTTGTCAGAACACATAAACCCATATAAATCCACTCAAGTCTAGAGAGACTGTGAGGATTGGCTGCCACATACAACATTGCATTGGACAGAATTACAGCAGTATTTCTATTCTAGGGTTGATAAATCCACCTTGCAGACTGATTTTAGGCAGCCTATGAGCTAAGAAAGGTTTTCACATTTTTAAATGGCTGGAAAAAATTAAAAAGATTTCACGATATGTGAAAATTGTATAAAATTTAAATATGTCCATAAATAAAGTTTTATTGGAACATGGCCACATTCATTCATTTATGTACTGCCTGGGCAGCTTTCACACTAAATGACAGATGAGATGCTGTAAAAGCTTAAAATATTTAGGATATATCTTAATATGGACTGAAATGTGTCCCTCCAAAATTCATATGTTGAAGTCTGAACCCCCAATACCTCAGACTGTGACTGTATTTGAACACAGGCCTTTAGAGAGGTAATTAGGTGAAATGAGGCCATGAGTAGCCTTATCCAATGTGACTGTTATAAGAGGAGAGATACATATGTGAGCACAGAGAGGAAAGACCATGTGAGGACACAGCAAGAAGGTATTGGTCTGCAAGCCAAGGAGAGAGGCTGTGGAGGAACGCAGCGCTGCCAGCACCTTGATCTTGGACTTCCAGTCTGCAGGACAGTGAGAAAATACATTCCTGTTGTTTAAGTCATGCAGCCTATGGTATTTTGTTATGGCAGCCCTAACAAACTAATACATGTCCCTTTACAGAAAAAGTCTGCCTACCCCTTCCCATGCTATAATATCCTCCTGAAATTCCCTTGAGCCTTGGTATAAAATTGTATGTATTTCTGCTACAATCCAGTGTGTCATCAAGGGCCCCAGACAGGGCCTTACCCTTTTATCTCCTTCCAAGACCCACAGAGAAACAGCATGAGGGTTACTGCCTTTCACGGAGGATCATAATGTGCTGTCAGAGTTGGCTGCCTACAGTCACCATGGGTGGTGTCCAGATCACCCAGCAGACCAGAAAGAGGAGCACTGACATCTACAGAGTTCTGGGCTGAGGTAGAGATAACTCGGGTCTGCACACCATCCTCCATCAGTCATGTGCTTCTGCCCCCTAAAGCTCTGCCTAAATGGTTCTAAGCAGTTTCCCTTCCTGTGGCCGCAGCAGCTCCAGGATACTGTGGGCTGAAACATTTCCTCAGGCCGTGATATTTAATCCTCTTACAGCTGTTATGATGAGATCCCTGGCTTCTGCGTCTTTCTTCCCCTCCTCTCTCCTTAGAAAGACATGAAACATCCTGGGCTGTTTTGTTATCGGGACCGTGTCTCTCTGCATGTCTCATTTTAAAGAAAACACTGAGTTGTCTGCCTCTTTCCTGCTCTTACTAAGAGGACAGTTTATCAGCATTTGCTTGCTTTGCTGAAATGTACTTCACAGATACGCAAACCTCACTTAAGAAGATGGCACCCATGCTAACCCTCTCCAAAACGCAGCAGTCCCTTCAGAACTGCAGCTGCCTTTCATGTCAGCTCCACAGTTATCAAGCACAGCCTTCTACCAAACAGAAAATGCAATTTAGCATTCTGCTCTTGCCTCCAAAAATGAGAAAATGCAAAGACAAAATAAGGCTATCTTAAGAAAAACTCTATCATGTTTGGTAAATACATAGATGAAGATTAATGCAATGTATTCATTATGAATTTTTGGTATTTATCTATTTTCTAAATAATATTAATATATATTAAATATCAAGAAAGATAAGTCCTTTTTCACAGTCTCTGATAACTACATTTAAAATAAGAGAATAGCAAACAGAAACACTTTGACTATTAAATATTTACTTTCTAGGCAATTAGTATTATACTATAGCCAACAGTCCAGTCTAGCAATTAATATGAGGAAAACAGCTGGTCATATGCCCACATCTCTCTGGTATTATGTTAGGTACCAGAGCTAATTAAGATATGGTGTTGCCTCAAAAAAGTTCACAGTACCATGGAGAACATGTGAACATAAAACCACCATGCAAGATCAGAGTAGCTAACACAACAGAGAAGATGCATCTAAATGAGGTCCAGAGAAGCATGGGTGGGGTGGAGTGGGGGTGAAGAGCTGAAGAATACTTCCTGGACAATGGTGTCACCTAAGCTGAATCAGAAAGAACACAGAGGGTTTAGCTAAGTAAAAAACAGCACAAATAAAATGGCAAATGTGCATCCAAGTAGAATAAATGCTTCACATGCAACATAAAAAGTGTTTCTATGATAACATAAAAGTGCTTATTACATGTCATTTTGAAGTGGAAAGTGAAGCATCTATTCTTTACAGCTCAATCCTTGCCTGAAATCTCTACCTAGACACAGCCTGACAAAGCTCATATCTATACACACAAAATCTCGTTTGCTTTCTCTATCCTCTATTCCACTTGGCCAACAAATGCTTTTGATCACCTACTATGTGCCATGCACTGTTTCAGGCACTGAAAATGCAAGAATGAGCAGGAACTACCCTGTTCCTGCCTGTAAGGAACTAATATTCGGTGAGATGAAAAATAACTGAGTTTTCTCATGCTATAAAAAAGAATCCACTTAGACAAATCCTGATGATAAATGACAATCCACTGATCTAGAACTACTTGCCCAGCAAGGTGCCACCAGCCACATGTGGTTATTCACATTAAATTACTTAAAATTGAATAAAATATAAAATTTATTCCCTTAGTAGCACTAGCCAGATTTCAAGTGCTCAAAAGTGCTCAAAAGTCACATGAGGCTAGCGGATACTACAGTAGACAGTACAAACAATAGAACATTTCCAAGTCCTGAAGATGCTGTTGGACAGTGCTGTTCTAGAACAGCTCCTATGGGGGAAAAAAAAAGTCTCCCATAACTGACAAAAAATTAATAAGGATTTTGTCAGAGATCCATTGACTGACAGCTGATTTTGTCAGTCAATGAACAAACGTCTCCCATTACTTTTAAAATTCAGCCCATTCATAATCCTTTCTAAGTTGTGATTTCACCAAAATAAGAGGTAATATACCTTGGATATAAACTTTACATGTGACATTTTATACTTTGGACACAAGACTGAGAATGTGTTTTTACTGCTCCCATTTCTCAAACCTCATTAGCATAATAGTAATAGTAAAAGAATAAAGTTCCACAAAAACTTTAATGGCAAGAAGATTTTAAAAGGGATTGTAAGATTGCATATGCAAGACGAACTGCAGCAGAAAACTCATGACTTAAAAGACAGAACGGAGGTCTCAGTCAAGCTAGTTGCTGATTTGGAGAAATTAAAGGCTCAAAAGTACCAGCAAACAAGGAGAATATTACTGAGACATGGGAACAAAAACAGCCTATAGGCCAGGTGCAGTGCCTCCTGCCTGTAATCCCAGCACTTTGGGAGGCTGAGGCGAGCAGATAACCTGGGGTCAGGAGTTCGAGGCCAGCCTGGCCAACATGGGAAAACCCCATCTCTACTAAAAATACAAAAATTAGCCTGGTGTAGCAGTGTGTGCCTGAAATCCCAGATATTCAGGAGGCTGAGATAGGAGAATCGCTTGAACCCAAGAGGTGGAGGTTGCAGTGAGCAGAGATTACACCACTGCACTCCAGCCTGGATGACAGAGCAAGATTCCGTCTCAAAAGAAAAAAACAAAAAGCCTATAAATGTTTATTTTTGCATCCTGCCCCTAACTTTTATATGCAATACACCAGACAGCCTGTTTTTGCAATCCAAGTCATCCCCAGGCCACCATCTCCAAAAGAGAAAGATGATCTTTTTAAAGAAACTGGGCACAATATTGGGAAGAAACAGAACAGTCATCGTAAGAGACATAGCGCTATGCAAAGCCATCTGTAATTTGGTGTTTTAGAAAGTATCAAGAGCTAAGCCATGGAGGATAGAATGCAGGGTTCTTTCACTGCATTGGCCCACATTGGGGGCTTCTTGGGACCTGCATATAGAAGCAGAGAGTACAAGTTAAAAGCCACGGAATGGAAGTTGGTTTGAATATTCTTCATTTTATTTGTTTAGTTTTTCAGTTATTTTTCTTTACTTACATGTATTCCTGTGAATACATCCTTGTTAAATTTAGAAAAAAAAAAAAAAGAACAAAAAACCTAATCCATGAAGTCTGGGCTCTCAGTCAGAAGTTTTTAGTGCCTCATTCTTAAGTATGAATGTGCAACCACGTGTTACCAGATATTTGAGAAAATCATGCAACATAAGGACCAAGATTAAAAAGAAAATATAAAGCCCAAGATTTAAGAAAGTAAACAAATTAACCCACAGCAGGTGGGGGGGATATGAAACAATAAAGGAAAAGAAAAAATTTTAAGTGATATATTCAGAGACTTCTAAGGAGATAGTCCATCTATAAAATTTGCTATGAAAATGAAAAAAATTAGAGAATTAGAAAAAACTCTTAGGAATTAAAATATGATTGCCAATCACTTGGAAGATAAGACATTCAATGAAGAATATCTTATAGAAAAGCAGAATAAAGAAAAAGAGATGATAGTAATCAAATAAAATCTGAAGAAATCAAGTTTGTTTTCCATCAAACTAACAGATTCCCAACAGAGATAACAGATAAGAGAAAAAAAGAGAATAACTAGATAATTTTCAGAACACTGAGAATAAAGAAAAGATATTAAGGCTTCCAAAGAAGATGGAATAAAAATCACCTGCTAAGGAAAGAGAATCATAAACACTGGATGGTAGATGACAATGTAGTAATGTATTCAAATTTCTGATGGGAAAATCATTCTCAATGGAAAATTCTACATAAGTCAACCACTTAATCATTTATAAGGGCTGATTGAAGACATTTTCAAATATGCATGACTCAGCATATTGATTTCCCTCTTAAGAAGTTAACAAAGGGTGTAATTCAACAAGAGGAAGGACTAAGAAAGAAGAAATTAGGCAATGTAGTAAAGAGATGAATCCAGCTGAGAAGAGCTATGAAAGAGAGTCCCAGGAAGACAGCGTGTAGCTATCCTAGAAAGCAATCAGTTAAAAGCAGAGAAAGATAAATAAAATAAAATAACAAAATAAAATAAAGGATATAGGGTAAGTATTTGGGCAAAGGAGATATCAACAGAATAGATGGTATTATACTGAGTTATTTTTAAATGAGGCTATGGTAAAGGTATAGGGCAAAGTAAAAAATAAAGGCAACAGAAACTACACGTAAGTCAAAGAGTTAAAAAAAAAACAAAGAAAATCATTGTGCGTGATGTGGTGCTCTAGAGAACAGTAAGTATCTAATCAGATCAAGAAAACTATTTCATTTCCAAATTATTATCAAACTCTTGACAAACAAAAGAGGACAATTATGGTTAAAGAATGGAATCAAGTATTATGTTGACAATACAAAACTACAGGAAACAAGATTTAGAAAGTAAGTAGGAAGAGTCAAAAGAATAATGTTATTAATGTACTCATACCACATCACATTACACTGTAGGTAATAAGAGATATTGTCTATATATAATAAAACAAAAAATTTAAAAAGTAAAATATTACTTAGAGTTCAAAAGTAATTAATCAAGGAACTAAAACTAGTAATACAGTCATCCCTCGGTATAAGTAGGAGATTAGTTCCAGAACCCAAATCCACACATACTGAAGTCCCCACAGTTGGCCCTGTGGAATTCACATGTACTCAAAGTCAGCCCTCCATATATGCAGGTTTTGCATCCTGAGAATAACTGTATTTTCAATCCACGTGTGGTTGAAAAAAATACACAGAAAGTGGATCCATACAGTTCAAACCATGTCGTTGAAGGGCCAATTGTACAATCATACTGGGATCGAGGAAGAGAAATTTGGTTTACTGATTCAAGGACTCCTCTCACAAAACAAGTAAATGTCTAAAACTGATAAATCAAGAAATATCAACTTAAGCATTTTATTTAGCAATATAGAGGTAAATACCAGATATAATTAGGGGAGGGGGGGATGTTGTTTCTTATTATAAATGCCTCTGTACCATGTGATTTTTTTCATCACATTCATGTAATATTAAATAAATTAATATCAATATTAAATATTAAATAGCAAAACTAAATAAATAATTTTCATTCTGACTTTAGAGATTATACTCTTAACCACAAAATTAGATTCCTCCACTGAGACAGATTGAGTAGAAAGTAACTAGGAAAAAAATGTTAACATGTAGCATTTTGTAAACCAGTGCCTCAAAATGTTATTCCCAGGCCGGCAGTATCAGCAACATCTGAAAACTTGTGAGAAATTTGATGTAAGTATTATATGCATATGGTTAAAAAATCAACCATAGACATAGCCGTGACACACTAAATCAGAAACTGTGGGGTGGGACCCAGCAATCTGTTTTAATACTCTCTCCAGGAGAGTCTGATACTTACTAAAGTTTAAGAACCACTGTTATGGACATAGAAAACAATTGGGAAGAACAGACACCCAATTATTAAGAAAACAAGCCCAGAGAAGCAGGACTTCTGTATTCTTGATTTTTAATGAGCAAGTGTTATTTTAATAATAAATATAAAGTTTACATTGTGCAAATATGTGTGTGTGTACATATATGTGTAGCAAAACATGGAAAGTTTCCAGAATCATCAAGTATGTTTTACCTCCCCAGAAAAACAGAAGAAAAGTCTTAGATATGCTCTCTGGACACTGTAAGAAATCCAAGACAGAGTTGAACATATGTACAGCTACAACAAACATTCCAGAACTTGAATCAAAATTCTAAACAAGTACATATACAACAAAAGAAGCATTTCCCACGATCTCTCTCCAGCATGACAACCCTGTATGTTTCTGATATTTCTAAGTGCTGTATCCACATAAAATACACTGGCAAGAAAAGTGTTAAATAATCAAAGCAGATTCAATTTCCTCCTCACAAATCTTATTCTAATTCTGGCTAAAAGAGCCCAAATTATTTCAAATATGTTCATTCTACTGCTAATCATCTTTTTCACAAATCAAAATGTAAATTAACATATTTAATCACAGCCTTTTTTATCCAGGAAGTCCATTCAACTCAACATTTTTTGGATCATATCCTGAAGTAAAGAAAACCTATACAGGTTAGAACAGTCTCAGTACTTGAGATAAAAGCTATTTGTGTATGAAATACTTAGGAAGAACATACGAGGTGTAGAATTGAAATAACTAAAGCAAAACTGAAAGGAGAAAAAAGAAAGATGACTTATTGTGATTCAAGTTCAAATTAAAGAATAAAGCAGATATAAAATGACAAGAATGCAGAAAAAAGACAGAGGAAGGCTGCCTGTCACCAAAGAAACCTGATGACAGAATCATAAAATGAAATGGATCTAGAGAAAATGGTGACTTAAAAACCATCATTACATTTGATTTATATAATCCAGCTTAACTCCCTGTTAGAAAAACATTTGGTGCACATCTAGTAGCAATTTTTTTAGCCATTCTTTTTTTAGAAGATGTATTTGCAACAGCAAATACCGGTTAAACTTCTATAGCAAAGGTGAAATATGAGTGAAAATATTCTCTACCTCCAAATTCTGAAAAATTATTTCTCCCCTTGTTTGGAAGAGCAGAAAGTTCTGAGATTTTTCTTTAATAATAAAAATGTGAAAATAAAGCATTTATTAAAGCAAAACAAATAAACCCACTTTAACTCTCCAATGCCAAGTCATGGCCATATTAAGTGCCTTTTTTTTAGATGACTCTCTTTTTAGGCCATGAAGAAATACTACACAATAACTGGAATATATCTGTGTTCACAGAAGTACAAGTTGCTATACAATATTCTTTCTGTTTTACTAAAAAATTAGTAAATCATGAAACATTAACCTGTTTCAGGGATTAGACACATCAGAGGTTTCTTCTGCTGTATGGCTATTTCTTCCCTGGACTTACATATCAGTACATCACGTGATCATTATTAGTATTGAAATTTCAATTCAACATTCATATCGTTACCATTTAAAAGCCTTAAAATTTAAGTGCACATTTTATAACAAAATTATAACCAAACATTATCTAAATCTAAAATTGCCTTTAAGCATTTAATGAAAATTATCTGTAACATATCCATTTTCTCTGTCATCATCTTACAGATAAGACATTATATTTCTCTTGTTGATCCAATAACAAGCTCCTTTGCCTGACACATAGTAGGACTCCCAAAATGGTGGTTGTACAGAATTGAAACCAGATCCATGAAACTATTTTCTTGGCTTTTCTGTATTTTATCTATTCATATGTCTTAATGAATAACGTTTACTTGATTATACATGATCCTGAGGTGTTTAACCATCAGCAAACATAATTGCTCACATATTTCTCTAGTTTTTTTTTTTTTTTTTTTTTTTTTTTTTTTTTTTTTTGAGACGGAGTTTCGCTCTTGTTACCCAGGCAGGAGTGCAATGGTGCGATCTCGGCTCACCGCAACCTCCGCCTCCTGGGTTCAGGCAATTCTCCTGCCTCAGCCTCCTGAGTAGCTGGGATTACAGGCACGCACCACCGTGCCCAGCTAATTTTTTTTTTTGTATTAGTAGAGACGGGGTTTCACCATGTTGACCAGGATGGTCTCGATCTGTTGACCTCGTGATCCACCCGCCTCGGCCTCCCAAAGTGCTGGGATTACAGGCTTGAGCCACCGCGCCCGGCCTATTTCTCTAGTTTTAAAAAGGCTTATATTTTGGTTGAGATGAGACCTGAATATATTAAGAGTAGAAGAACTGCACCTGAAATCGAAGTACAAATGTAAGGTAACTGGAGCACAAATATGCTAATTGGAAAAAAAAAAACCAATCATACGTTGCAAGAATAAACATTAACCTAATGGCATATTTACCTTTTAATTCAAAAGGTAGCCTGTCTTCTCTGGAAACAGAACAATGTGAGTCACAGCTTGCATGTGACCGCGCCTATCCACAGTCCCAGAAAAATCCCAGGCAACAATGAGTTCCAGGATCTCAGGCAAAACAGCCCCTTTTGTGGAGAGGTTGGTGAAAAACATTTATTTTAAAGCATCTCAGTCTCTTTGCTTGGATATCATGCCTATTTACAAACTTCATGATTAATTTTTTTGTTTCCACCATTAGTCAATTAGCATCATGATTTCACAAAAAGTGGGTTTATTCTCCTAGTTGGAGAGCCTGTCCACTGGGACACCTTTATTCGCAGGAATAAGGTGATTCAAGGACTGCTGTCCTCGGACAAGAGCAGCTCCGGCCGGGTTTATGTCACAGGATCCGGAGTCCAGGTCGCCAGGCGCCCTCTTTGTTCTTGTGACCGTTTTTTGAAGCTCAACTTCCTCACATCACATGGAAGGAAAAATATGTATTTTATGTCCCATTTTATCAGATTAACTGTTAAAGTTTTAGGGAATTTAGATTTTCTGAAAGAAGAGTCCACGGAGGCACAGAAATAATCAGTGACTGCCTCAAGTCACCGTGGCGCTCCAGCGTCGTCCATTCTGGAGCCAGGCACGCAGGGAACAGGGACGCACGGCACCCACGGCTGCTCCGCGTCAGGTGATGGGCCACAGCGGCCAGGAACGCACCCTGGCCCCTGAGGTCGGCCTAGGGCCTCGACTCCTGGAAGTGAGAGGGCTGCGGCTTGAGGGACAGCAGGCTGGGCGAGGTGCCCGGGGCGGAAACACCTTCCACGGTGCCTCCAGCCAAGGCCCCGCTGCAGCTCCCCGGAAACCAGGAGTTCCGCCCTCAGAGACTCAGAATACCACTACCGGCAGCGACCTCGGGCATCCTGACTGACTGACCACCGGGGCGTTCACGGCTCCCTGGGGGACTCCACGGAGCAGCCAGCTTTGAGGCCACTGCTCTGGAGCCTCGCCTCAAGACGTGGCTGAGCGACAGCTATCTCGACCAGAAGCGGAAGTGGCCACGCGGAACCCAGCCTGTGCAACACCTGACGCTGCCATCGCCCTCACACGGGGGTGGCTGCTTTCCCTTTTAACCTCAGACAGCTCCACGGAGGCCGACGCGGGAGGATCACCTGAGATCAGAAGTTCGAGACCAGCCTGACCAACATGGAGAAACACCATCTCTACTAAAAATACGAACAATTAGCCGGGCATGGTGGTGCATGCCTGTAATCCCAGCTACTCAGGAGGCTAAGGCAGGAGAATTGCTTGAACCTGGGAGGTGGAGGTTGCAGTGAGCTGAGATCGCGCCATTGCACTCCAGCCTGGGCAACAAAAGCGAAACTCCGTCTCAAAAAAAAAAAAAAAAAAACAGCTCCACGGAGATGGGCTGATGCCTTCCAGGCCGTGGGTCTCAATCCTGCAGGCTTCAGCTCAGCCTGAGGAATCTTTGGTATCATCCGGACCCAGCAGCCCAGGGGAACAAAGGGGGAAGCAGCAGGAACAACGTCTGGGCACCAGAAAGCAGAAAGGTACAGGAGGAGAACGAGGAGAGAAGGCAAGGAGCCCAGAGGCAGTGCTGGAACTTAGGGCACCTCTAAGCCCACAGCATCAAGTCCAGTGGGGACTTCAGGGGTGGGTAGCACAACCATGATCAAGAATGCCTTGGCCCAGCCGTCCTTGTCTTGGGGTCTCTGGCTCCTTCTAGCCCCATTGGCTGCCAAGAAATCCAGCAAGTGGGTTAGGGGTGAGTTACTCCAACTGGAGGGGCAGATAGAAATTGATAAGTTTACCCTGTTGGTCACAACCACGACTAGAAATGTTGTGACAGCTACATGCATTGCACTGCAGGAAGCCACTCCATCTTTGGCAGGGGTGGGATGCAGTACTGGGGACATACTTAAACTGAAAAAATTATTTCAAAGCTGAACATACTCTTACCATATAAACCAGCTTTCCAACCCCTAGACATTTGCCCAAATGAATTTAAAGCTTGCATGTTTACACAGATGTTTACAGCAGCTCTATTCTTAATTCTAAAACTTTGAAGCAAGCAAGATGTTCTTCACCAGGTGAGTGAGTCAGCTGTGGTACATCTAGACAATGGAACATTAATGGGATTCAGGGCTAAAAAGAAATGGGCTTTGAAGACATAGAAAGACATGAAGGAAACTTAAACACACATTACTTAGTGAAAGTTACCAATCTGAAAAGACTGTATCCTGTACAATTCCAACCTTACAACATTCTGGAAAAGGAAAAACTATGGAGGCAATAAGATCAGTGGTTGCCAGGAGTTTAGGGGAGAGGGGAATGAATAAGCAGAGATTCCAGGATTTTTATGGCTGTGAAAATACCCCGTATGATACTATAATGGTAGATGCATATCATTACACATTTCTCTAAACCCATACCACACTAAAAGTACACCACTGAGAGAATCTCGATGTTACCTGTGGACTTTGGTTGATAATGATGTGTCAATATAGTTTCATGAATTATAACATATGTACCACTCTGCTGGTGAGGGATACAGATATGAGGGAGAAGAGTGGTCAGGAGTTATATAGGAACTCTTCGTATTTTCTGCTTAGTTTTGCAGGGAACCTAAAACTGCCCAAAAAAAAAAAAACTATTAAAAGTGAAAAGAAATATTCTTTGTTGATCTGAAATTCAGTTTTAACAGGGCATCCTGTAATTTTACTTGCTAAACCTAGCAACCCTGTTGGAAGAACACTAAATTTAAATTATAATGAACGTTTTAATATATTGGATATATTTTGAGTTCCTGCTCCCCCTCCTCAGCAGGCAGAAGCCCCAGTTGAGTAGGGGGAGAGATTTAGATGGCCCGGATACCCCAATTACCAGATTCAGTTAATTTGCCACAATTTAGCTCCCTTTAATGAACCCAAGGATTAAAAAGAATATTTTCACATGAGTTTCTAGACTCCTAAACTAACATTCTTTGTTTACATAGGGCTTATATTCAATCGGAGGCCTTTTTTTGTCTACATGTGTGTTGTTTCAGTAATTTCATTAAATCTGTGAAGTCAGAAATGGATTTCAGTTATTTCAGTGCTCACCAGTAATCTAAAGTGACATCCAAAAACTGCCCTCCATGAACGCCTGCTAAATTCTTCTTCTTCTGTCTCCGATATTTTTAAAATAGTACATCTGACCTTTAATGCAACATGCTTTCTTTTCATTAATAGGGCTCTTTCTTAGAAGCTCATTTACATGATATCAGTATAAATTTTATATTTTATTTATTCAAGGAGCAATTTCCGCCAAACTTTGCAGAGCCATGATTAGAATCTCTCTATTTCTGAAGTCACCTGTCGACACAACTATGCTTGAATAATTACATTTAGCAATCTATAACCCCAGGCAATTCCAGTTGCTACAGCTATGCCTATGCTGAGATTTTAGGTATCAGCACATCACCAAGATAACAATAAAGCTCATAAAACTGAACCTATTATCTGTCAAACATATCTCTGGATACTTGCATCTTGGAGAGAAGTCTATTATAAAGATACTGACACACCTCACAGCCCCCACTGTCCTCCCTACATGCTTACGATATTATTATTGACAGTAAGCAATGACTAAGGCTTGTCATCTACCATAAATGGCTGATCTGTCTGCGACAGATTTAATTTACTAGCATAAAAATTCTCATTTTCTGCCTACCCAGGTTAAGCAGATGCCTGAGAAGTCACAGAGAGGAATAATTCCCATCCTGGTGACTGACTATTGGTCACTGATTATAACCGGACATTGGAAATTCTTTGCTGCAAAATATCTATCATGAATATGAAAGGACTTTCAAGTTATTCATAGTCTTTCTTAGAGACTTTTATTAGAGGATTTTCCAAATCCAAAAGCCAAGATAAAATAGCTCAGCATAGCATTCATTTTTAATGACTCTCAAGCTAGAACGTAAATCCCTGTTCGGCATGCCTTAACTCTCATCAGGTTTTTAACAACTGGCCTAAATCTTGCCTTGCCCACACTGGATGGTAACGCTTGGCAGAGTCACGATGGTGGCAGGCAGGAAGGGGATGAGAGCTGCAGACCTCATAGCCACTGACTGGAAATAGGAAAAAGCACGTGCAGTTTTAAGAGTGAGGCCAGCTCCTTCACTCCTAGAGTCCTGTACTAGACCTCTCCACTCACTAACCCGCCTTTGCAAGAAAGAGACAAATCAGGGGCGTGGCTATTCTCAGTGAACAGGGAAACCCTTAGGGGAGGAAAGGAGCGGCCAAACATTAAGAACAAATGGTGCAATTAGAAACCAGAGTTTTGGTCTTAAGCATCTCTGGAAAGAAAATCTAGAAAATACATAATGTTCTCTAGCAAAATCTGAGAATTCAGACCCAGACATCTCACCTCTATCTCATTTGGTGAGCCCTTGGAACACAATATAGGAATGCCCAGGAATAAAACTAAAAATTAGATAGCCCACGATAGTATAAAACACACTCAAAGACAATACATAGAACGTCTTATCAACAGCAATCTTGACATCTGGAATAAATTAGTCACACCATATTCAGTGAGTACACACATCACACCTGTCTACCTGAGCAATATCATGTAAATATGTCCTCTGTGTATATGCGCCTTTGAAGAATATCCACTATAAAAAATCCCACCAGAAGATAAAATAAATTTTTTAAAATAAATGAAAACTCCATGTCTAGTTGATAGAAAGAAATCATTCTGTGCTTTGAGGCCCACATGCATAAACTTGCTAAAAAATACCTGAGTGTATGAAGGTACTTGGGAACGTTGGATAAAACCAAACTTAAAATTTCATGTCTGGGATGCTAAGCATTCACTGCTCATGAATCACCTGCTACAGGGCATGAAGCACCTTTTTGGAATTTTTTCCCTTCATTTTCCCTGGTGAGTGAGCTGAGTGCCTCTTATGAATACTCCATGATGAAGCTCAAAGAAAGTGACTCAGAGAACACAGTGGAACCATTCCTTAAATGTGGGCTGCCTCTTATAAGGAAGAAAAAAAGGTAAGCTGGTTACTTTAGCTAGCCATTTAATCATTTTTAATTAATTAGCCTCCACTTGCTACTCTTAACATCCCTAACATACACACATGGATGTAAGGCCTAAAATTAAGACACAGTTTTGCATCCTGTCTTGACATCTGGTAAAACCAGAAGGGCCTTCAATGGCCTTACCTCAAGTTCCCCTCCCCACTCTGCTCCTGTGGGAAAGATCCTCTAGCTAAAGGACCCTCCTTATCATGGGACCACACATATCCCTGAGTATCAGGCTTCAGTTTCCTGCCAGCTGAAGGAGTTATTCAAACAAGCCAATCCCATCCTCCCATGGGAGTCAAGTGTCACCTCCTCCTCTTGTTACCACAAAGCCTGACTTCCCCAGCCCTGCCAGACACCTGTCCAGTGTCAGGTGCCATGAGTTTGGCGATCTCTATAACCCTAGGGTGGGAAACCCCCTTTCACCAATAGGGTGAATAGGAGGTGGTTCAAACAGCTCATTTCATAATTGAGTGATTGAAAATTCCCTTCAGCCCTCCCCACATGAACTCTGAGCCGCTGGGAAAGGTCATCCAGGGGCAGGACTCTCCTTATGATGCCCTGCCACAGAGTGGATCTGGGAGCCTTTGTTTTTCAATTTAAAACAAATTGGTCTGGTGAGGTGGCTCACGCTTGTAATCCCAGCACTTCGGGAGGCCAAAGTAGGAGGATCTCTTGAGCCCAGGAATTCAAGACCAGCCTGGGCAACAGAGCAAGACCCCCATCTCTAAAAAAAAAAAATAAAAAAAATAGCCATGCATGGTAGCACATACCTTAGTCCCAGCTACTCAGGAGGCTGAGGCAGGAGAATCAGTTGAGTCCAGGAATTTAAGGCTGCAGTGAGCTATGATCATGACACTGCACTCCAGCCTGGACAACAAAGTGAGACTATGTCTCTAGAAAAAAAATAAAAGTAAGAATAATTATATCTTGAATCTTTTTCTCTTCTTGAATTGAACAAACAATTGCTCTAAACACATGAGTTCATGGAAGAAACATTTTTCCTCTGTTAACAAAACCTTTCAGTTTTCTTTCAGGTCACTTTTATACCAAACGCTATTCTTCCTCCCTCTTTTTTTCATGCTTCTGTTGATTTTAGGAGTAACCTTTACCACCACCTACAAATTATACTCTTACCGTGCCAATGAAAATCCTAAAACTTCCCCTGCAGCAGTCATTAAATAATAAATACTTTACTGCCATGATTTTATCCATAAACACTCGATGGTTTACAGATGTATTTACAAGGATCCCCAGGAAACTACGATTGATCACATCTATGCCAGTTCTCCACATCCCCTGACCACACTAACTCTTCTCTAGGCAGACATGTGACAGTCACCACTGAGCCATCTTCAAGGGAGCACAGGGGTTCTCCTGACAGCAGTAGTTGCTAGGATGGCTGGAAATACGTGTCTAGCTGGCATGCCCACTGACACGTGTCCGTGGACCAGTGCAGCTCCCAGGGAAGCGTGTTGCTGCACCGTAGGCTCCACAGCAGGGAATGTGCTCCCAGAACCACCAAACCCTTCAGGTTCCAAGAAGAAATCAGACTAATAAGTCAGACTAATAACTGGAATCACTTGTAACAGCCCTTTGGAAACGCTGCTCCTTAGCGCCACTACCAAAATAAATGCTATTGTAGTCAATTCAAAAGTTCTTTCTTCAACTTCTCTTATTTTGACGAACACTTATTGAAGAGCTATTATTTAGCAAGTATTGTCCCAGATTCTAAGACTACAGTACCGGATACATTTCAGCGTTCTTCCTCCATTGGCTCACAGTAGTGGGTGACACAGGAAAGGAAGCAGGTAAAATACTATAGAAAAATGGTGAGGGGACAAATTGTGGTACAGCCAGACAACGAAATATTATTCAAAAATAAAAAGAAATGAGCTGTCAAGCCATGACATGACATGGAGGAACCTTAAATGCAATTTCTAAACGAAAGGAGGCAGCCAGAAAAGCCTTTGTCCTGCATAACTCCAACGACACGGCATTCTGGAAAAGGCAACACTACGCAGACAGTAAGAGGAACAGGGGCTGCCAGGAGCAGCAGAGAGACAGGGATGAGCAGCAGAGACACAGGGATGAGCAGCAGAGACGGGGATGAGCAGCAGAGATGGGGATGAGCAGCAGAGAGACAGGGATGAGCAGCAGAGAGACAGGGATGAGCAGCAGAGACAGGGATGAGCAGCAGAGAGACAGAGATGAGCAGCAGAGAGACAGGGATGAGCAGCAGAGAGACAGAGATGAGCAGCAGAGAGACAGGGATGAGCAGCAGAGAGACAGGGATGAGCAGCAGAGAGACAGGGATGAGCAGCAGAGAGACAGGGATGAGCAGCAGAGACAGGGATGAGCAGCAGAGAGACAGGGATGAGCAGCAGAGACACGGATGAGCAGCAGAGAGACAGGGATGAGCAGCAGAGACAAGGATGAGCAGCAGAGAGACAGGGATGAGCAGCAGAGAGACAGGGATGAGCAGCAGAGACAGGGATGAGCAGCAGAGAGACAGGGATGAGCAGCAGAGAGACAGGGATGAGCAGCAGAGAGACAGGGATGAGCAGCAGAGACAGGGATGAGCAGCAGAGAGACAGGGATGAGCAGCAGAGACAGGGATGAGCAGCAGAGAGACAGGGATGAGCCGCAGAGAGACAGGGATGAGCAGCAGAGAGACAGGGATGAGCAGCAGAGACAGGGATGAGCAGCAGAGAGACAGAGATGAGCAGCAGAGAGACAGGGATGAGCAGCAGAGAGACAGGGATGAGCAGCAGAGAGACAGGGATGAGCAGCAGAGACAGGGATGAGCAGCAGAGACAGGGATGAGCGGCAGAGAGACAGGGATGAGCGGCAGAGAGACAGGGATGAGCGGCAGAGAGACAGGGATGAGCGGCAGAGAGACAGGGATGAGCGGCAGAGAGACAGGGATGAGCAGCAGAGACAGGGATGAGCAGCAGAGAGACAGGGATGAGCAGCAGAGAGACAGGGATGAGCAGCAGAGACAGGGATGAGCGGCAGAGAGACAGGGATGAGCGGCAGAGAGACAGGGATGAGCGGCAGAGAGACAGGGATGAGCGGCAGAGAGACACGGATGAGCGGCAGAGACAGGGATGAGCGGCAGAGAGACAGGGATGAGCGGCAGAGAGACAGGGATGAGCGGCAGAGACAGGGATGAGCGGCAGAGACAGGGATGAGCAGCAGAGACGGGGATGAGCAGCAGAGAGACACGGATGAGCGGCAGAGAGACAGGGATGAGCAGCAGAGACAGAGATGAGCAGCAGAGACAGGGATGAGCAGCAGAGAGACAGGGATGAGCAGCAGAGAGACAGGGATGAGCAGCAGAGAGACAGGGATGAGCAGCAGAGACAGGGATGTGCAGCAGAGACAGGGATGAGCAGCAGAGAGACAGGGATGAGCAGCAGAGAGACAGGGATGAGCAGCAGAGACAGGGATGTGCAGCAGAGACAGGGATGAGCAGCAGAGACGGGGATGAGCAGCAGAGAGACAGGGATGAGCAGCAGAGAGACAGGGATGAGCAGCAGAGACAGAGATGAGCAGCAGAGATAAGGATGAGCAGCAGAGACAGGGATGAGCAGCAGAGAGACAGGGATGAGCAGCAGAGACAGGGATGAGCAGCAGAGAGACAGGGATGAGCGGCAGAGACAGGGATGAGCGGCAGAGACAGGGATGAGCGGCAGAGACAGGGATGAGCGGCAGAGAGACAGGGATGAGCGGCAGAGACAGGGATGAGCAGCAGAGATAAGGATGAGCAGCAGAGACAGGGATGAGCAGCAGAGAGACAGGGATGAGCAGCAGAGACAGGGATGAGCAGCAGAGACAGGGATGAGCAGCAGAGAGACAGGGATGAGCGGCAGAGAGACAGGGATGAGCGGCAGAGAGACAGGGATGAGCGGCAGAGAGACAGGGATGAGCAGCAGAGACAGGGATGAGCAGCAGAGACAGGGATGAGCAGCAGAGATAAGGATGAGCAGCAGAGACAGGGATGAGCAGCAGAGAGACAGGGATGAGCAGCAGAGACAGGGATGAGCAGCAGAGACAGGGATGAGCAGCAGAGATAAGGATGAGCAGCAGAGACAGGGATGAGCAGCAGAGAGACAGGGATGAGCGGCAGAGAGACAGGGATGAGCAGCAGAGACAGGGATGAGCAGCAGAGACAGGGATGAGCAGCAGAGAGACAGGGATGAGCAGCAGAGAGACAGGGATGAGCAGCAGAGAGACAGGAATGAGCAGCAGAGAGACAGGGATGAGCGGCAGAGAGACAGGGATGAGCAGCAGAGACAGAGATGAGCAGCAGAGACACGGATGAGCAGCAGAGACAGGGATGAGCAGCAGAGAGACAGGGATGAGCAGCAGAGACAGAGATGAGCAGCAGAGACAGGGATGAGCAGCAGAGACAGGGATGAGCAGCAGAGACAGGGATGAGCAGCAGAGATAAGGATGAGCAGCAGAGACAGGGATGAGCAGCAGAGAGACAGGGATGAGCAGCAGAGACAGGGATGAGCAGCAGAGAGACAGGGATGAGCGGCAGAGACAGGGATGAGCGGCAGAGACAGGGATGAGCGGCAGAGAGACAGGGATGAGCGGCAGAGAGACAGGGATGAGCGGCAGAGAGACAGGGATGAGCGGCAGAGAGACAGGGATGAGCAACCGAGACAGGGATGAGCGGCAGTGACAGGGATGAGCAGCAGAGAGACAGGGATGAGCAGCAGAGAGACAGGGATGAGCAACCGAGACAGGGATGAGCAGCAGAGAGACAGGGATGAGCAGCAGAGACAGGGATGAGCAGCAGAGACAGGGATGAGCAGCAGAGAGACAGGGATGAGCAACCGAGACAGGGATGAGCGGCAGAGACAGGGATGAGCGGCAGAGACAGGGATGAGCGGCAGAGAGACAGGGATGAGCGGCAGAGAGACAGGGATGAGCGGCAGAGAGACAGGGATGAGCAACCGAGACAGGGATGAGCGGCAGAGACAGGGATGAGCAGCAGAGAGACAGGGATTAGCAGCAGAGAGACAGGGATGAGCAGCAGAGAGACAGGGATGAGCAGCAGAGAGACAGGGATGAGCAGCAGAGAGACAGGGATGAGTGGCAGAGACAGGGATGAGCAGCAGAGAGACAGGGATGAGCGGCAGAGACAGGGATGAGCGGCAGAGACAGGGATGAGCGGCAGAGAGACAGGGATTAGCGGCAGAGACAGGGATGAGCAGCAGAGAGATAGGGATGAGCAGCAGAGACAGGGATGAGCAACAGAGACAGGGATGAGCAGCAGAGACAGGGATGAGCAGCAGAGAGACAGGGATGAGCAGCAGAGACAGGGATGAGCAGCAGAGAGATAGGGATGAGCAGCAGAGACAGGGATGAGCAGCAGAGAGACAGGGATGAGCAGCAGAGACAGGGGTGAGCAGCAGAGACAGGGATGTGCAGCAGAGACAGGGATGAGCAGGCAGAGCACGGAGGATTTTTAGGGCAATGAAAATATTCTGTATAATATTACAGTAGTGGATACATGTCATCATTCATGGCAAAATCCATACACCATATGACACCCAGAGTGAGCCATAATGTAAACTATGGACTTTAGTTAATAACCATGTATTAATATTTGTTCAAGCATTATAACAAATATCCCACATTAGTAGAAGATGCTAATAACAGAAGAAACTGTGTACAAGAAAGAATATATAACAAATCTCTGTACTATTTGTTCAATGCTTCTGTAAATCTAAAATGGTTCTAAAAACTAGTCTATTAATTTAAAATAAAAAAATGTATAGGAAAGCCCATTTTAGCACCACTTCTGACATCTAATAATAACTAATAATGACTGTTCAATGTTACACGGTCTTGCTGGCACTTACTCTTCTCAGCAACCTGTTACTCTCCCCATTATGTAGATGATAAAACTAAGGCAGTTAAGTTTAATTTTTTGCCTGGATTCACAAAGTTTGCTATTTGCTGGCCTTGCTTTGACTACAGAACTCAGGTCTTAACCATAACAATCTGCACTTTGCCCCTTCCCTAAAAGGCATCATATAAATTCCTGTGAAATGGGGGAACTACTCACCTTGCCTTGGGTGGAACTGAGGTGGAATCATGGAGTTCTTACTGTGTTCAGAGTATTAATGCTATTTAGACCATGGAAGACTGGATTTCATGCCAGTCATGCCCAGTGTAAAACAGAGCAGGCCTAAGGTGGCTAGGGCTATAAAATGACGCATCTAGACCAAACCTCTTACCGGTCATTGTTGATCTGGACAAATGGAGAAAGGCTCTTTGATGATAATGATATTTTATGAGCAATAATCACTTTAAATAAATGACTAAAAATTTAATAACTTAAAACTAATCTTTAGAAAATGAAGCTATGATGTACCTCCTCAAAGATTGTATTAATCTCCCTAGTGCTGTCTCGTACCAATATCCTACTTGTCGATAATGAACCGGGCTCAAGCAAGTCCTATTCCAGTAGCTTCACCAATGCAAAGTGAAATGGAAGAAGCCCCAAAAAATAGTAGCAGAGGAGGACTCTATCTGCATAAAGATGCATGGCCACAAGAGGGCACTGCAGACACGACATGTAATGCAGATGCCCACAGGTACCCAGGCGGTCACTCTCTGCAAAAAGAACCAACGGGCAAACGTTCATTCACTTTCCAATTTTAAAAGACAAATCATGACATAATCTACAGTAGTGACTTAATCTATACTTAAATCCCAATATGCTGCAGAGCCATTTGGTATTATTCAGAATTAGAATTATTTCCCTGCTTCCAAAATAATATTTAAATACTATTAAACTATATCTTACTTGTATAACCAAATGTATTATGTACCAAGCAATAAAATTGCTAGTCAAATTGAGCGTGGATTAAGTTACCAGAGAATGTCATGCCTCTTCAATTCTGCACATTTGTCAGGGTACCATTCTTTCACTTAGTAGGAACATGTTACAAACTGTCATTAAATATATATGATAAATCAGTAATACACCATCAGAACACAGCCTACAGTTTTTGGGATAAGGGATTTTTAATATGAAAACTTTCTTGAGTGTTTTCCTACTGTAAGAATTTTTTAGTAGCTTTTTGCCTATATTTATGTGATTCAGGCTTTGATCCCAGGAGCCTGTCTTAACTCTGCAAATGCCAGGGGATCTGTATTTACATCATGGAGATGGGCTATGGCAAATCAAGTCAGTAGCATTGGATGGAGCCAGTTTAGTTTGTTCTTCAACGAAAAACACAGAGCTGTGCATTAATTCACAGGACCAGCCATGCTAACCAAGGAGTCTCCACGTTGTCAAGTTTAATCAAGAGCAGACAGGTTTTAAAACACACCTTTAAATTTTTATAATGGGGAGATGAAGCCAAGAAAGTTGTGCTTCAAAAATGTTTTAGAATCCTCACATCCATATGTGGAAATATAAATTAAAATATCATTGGAAGAGCGATAAAAAGAATTTGTGCAGAACCACAACATTTTGATACTGTTCAAACAGTAACATCTATCTTAATGTTTGGCAGAAAGTATAACATTAGGCATCAGGTTTTGTTAATTTTTAGTTTGTGATTGAGAATTAAACCACAATATAAAACCAAAATGCATTTTCACATAGAATTTAAAAGTTTTGTTGATTTATGCAAGAATTTAGTGTTATCATATTATTAATACCTTCATTAATACAACTACATTTAAACCCTGTAGACACGGGTATACATGCCAACATTTTTTCTCTTTATTAACAAATAGAGGGAAATTATATGATACTGTTTATCTAATTTCCTGCTTCACAGCCCTCTTTTAATTTCTGACATTTGTTTATGTCTGAAACAGAAGAGCAAAGCGCTTGCAAACACCCCTGAGTTAATGCTGTAACACTTCTGGAACCCTTGAAGATTCGAGCGTCTGGTGTGGAGAGATTGTCAGTATGCAGTGCCCTCTGCTGGCCACTTTATTAAACAATGCGATAAACACAATTCCCGAGTGTTAATGTTACAACGTGAGGGGAAAAATCTAAGGTTCTTTTGGAATTAGCCCTTTAATTCGTGAGAGTCACCATTCACTATCATAGTTCCTTAGTGAACAGAGATTTACTTTTATGGAACAAAACAAGTGCAAAGCTACTTGGTACAAAGAAACATCCACTGCGAAGAATAGAACACATTTAGAGAATGAGATGTCTTATGCCTCTTGCGGTCTCAGGTCCAAAGTCGCCCCATCTGTTGCCTCTTTCTCAATCTTCCTGCCCCTCCTCCATGTCCCACAGCCTCTCTGTGCTTCCACTTACCATTCCTGCTGCAATCCATCAGCTTGTATCTTCCTATTGGAACTGTGAGCTCAGCCGGCGGGGATATTTGTCACTCCTCCTGGAAGCCTCAGTCATTATAAAAATTCAGTAACTCTCAGTCCAGTTTGGGTTTTTTCAAAAGCTGTAGAATTGACCACAGGGCCAGAATCAGCAGTGTTGCAATGCACTTCCTGGTGATGAATTTAGAAAGTTGTCCTGGACCCCAGAAGTGAAGAGTTTCATCATGAAGAGTGGTGAGCACAATATGTGTGACATACTAAACCTTTAGCTGTGTATTCATTAATTTTAAAGAAGAAAACAAGTACAACACTGCTGCTAAGACTTAGACGGGATTCTGCATGCAATTTTCATCTGGGTTCCAAGCCAGATTCTTAGGTTCAGAGGCCACTAACAAGGGGGAAGGAAGGGAAAGAAGGCAAACTTCTGGACCAAGGATCAGGGGAGGTGGAGGCAGGCCTCTGAGAGACAGAGGGGACAAGGCAGGCCTCTGACACAAACAGAAATCGTTCTGGGCTTTTCTGCAGGGCTCAAACTGACTCAGTTTTATCTAGAGTAAAACAAAAGCAGTCATTTTAATAAATCCTTGAAATTCACATCTTTCCAGGTGCTATAAGACCACTGGGAAGACAGAAAGATTAACTAAATCTTTGTCAATGACTAATTAAGCAATATACCATGAGGCCTTTCAAGCGAGAAACAAAACCTAGTAATTATAAAGATAAAATTATGCGATTTGACTACATTAAATAACAAGCCTTTACTGTGCAAAACAGCATTACCTAAATGTCAAAATACAAGTAACAAACTGGGAAAAGTGTCTGCAACACATAGGGAGAGGCTACAGTCCTTACTATTTAAAAAGTATTTATGCAAACCAGCAAGAAACTTAATGCTAATGGCCAGGCACGATGGCTCATGCCTATAATGTCAGCACTTTGGGAGGCCAAGGCAGGTGGATCACCTGAGGTCAGGAGTTCGAGATCTGCCTGATCAACACAGTGAAACCCCATCTCTACTAAAGATACAAAAATTAGCTGTGTGTGGTGGCACATTCCTGTAATCCCAACTACTAGGGAGGCTGAGGCAGGAGAATCACTTGAACTCATGAGGCGAAGGTTACAATGAGCCAAGATCATGCCACTGCACTCCAGCCTGGGCTACAGAGTGAGACACTATCTCAAAAAAAAAAAGAAAGAAAGAAAGAAAATTAATGCCAACAATGTAATATGACACACATGAGCAATTTTCAAGAGAGGAAGGAGATTGTTTCTAAACACTTGTCAATATAGTCAACCTCATTAATAATGAAATACAAATATTATACCTACTTAATCTAACAACTATCAAATAGGTAAAAATAAAAATATTTTATAAACTTTGTATATTAAAGCAAACAACCTCTCTAACACACTGTTGGCAAGAAAATTTATTTCTACAACTTTCCCACAGGACAGTTTGGCAATAGCTATCACAATGCACCTTACAAGCACGCTCACCACATCTAGTGATTTTCCCTATACATCTATTGCCATTGGTACAAGGATATTCATAGTATTATCATATTTAATAGCAAAAAAAAAAACAAAACTGGAAACAACCTAAATGTCCATGAGTGGAGGCTGAATAAAAAAATCAGGGGCCGGATGTAGGGGCTCGTGCCTGTAATCCCAGCACTTTGGGAGGCCAAGGCAGGTGGATCACTTGAGGTCAAGAGTTTGAGACCAGCCTGGCCAACATGGCAAAACCCTGTCTCTGCTAAAAATACAAAAATACGCCAGGCATGGTGGCAGGCACCTGTAGTCCCAGCTACTTGGGAGGCTGAGGCAGGAGAATCACTTGAACCTGAGAGGCAGAGGTTGCAGTGAGCCGAGATGGTGCCATTGCACTCTATCCTGGGCAATAGAGGAAGACTCTCTCAAAAAGAAAGAAAGAGAGAAAGAAAGAAAGGGAGAAAGGGAGAAGGAGAAAGAAATAATGGTACACCAACATTTATAGAAGAGAGAGTAGGATTATATATACTAATTCAGAAAGATTGCTGAGACATTGTTTATTGGAAAAATGTACAGAAGGAAGAAGATCATACACTCTCATCTTATGTTTATAAAGCAGATATATGTGTTTATTTCTCAACAGCTTTGCTCTGGAAAAGTGTGGAATGGCCTCTTGGAAGTATGGCTGGGAGCAAAGAGATCCGGAGACTGAGTTGCACGATCTGGAATAAACTCTGGCACTTCTCGATCACTTTTTTTTTTTACCATATCATCATATTACTCTCAAAAAATAAATTTTTAAAACTGTGTTTTGGGAGGCTGAGGTGGGAGGAGAGCTTGAGCCTAGGAGTTGGAAAAAACCCTGGGTAACATGGTGAGACCCTGTCCCTATTTAAAAACAAAATCATATTAACATTTCTAGCAATTTCATCTACAATGTGAATTGCATATGTGCAGTAACAATAAAGTCTTTCTGACATAGCTTCTAATTTGTCAGACACAGCAAACAGGGTGCAAGGATGTTCAGACTGAGAAGACAAGTGCTTGGCTCCCCAGGAAGGGGCTCACGATGACTGGAGAATGAGAACTGGATCCTAGACTCTAGGCAAGGCTGCCCGCCCCTCCCTGACCCTACTCCCTTAGGATTGGAGTCTTTTCAGCAGAGGTGCCAACCTGAACTCAGGTCATCCAACAGGGTGCAGGGGCCTTAAAAGGCAGTAGAGACCATGGCTCTGGGTCAGACATCCTCGATTGCTAATAGTTAGATCACTATGCTGAGCAAACATCCAGGATCTGAGAATGAGGAGAGTATCTCTGCAGCATGGCTTACAGAGAAGCCCCTGAAAGGCCCATGAGGCCACAGCTGGGTCTGTGGAACAGCTGCACTGGTCACCTGCAGATGCCTGTGACCAGAGGTGCATGAGTTTTTTCTAAAGGTGTCTCTATCCAGATAAAACACACAAAGTTAGATGGGCTGATTGATGAGGTTTGGGCACCATTTTTCAATGATTCAAAAGAAACAAACTGTGCTGACAATATAGGAGTGTACAAGAATTATTTCAGATGAGTTCATCAGCAGTCTTTGTATTAGGCCATTGTTGCATTGTTATAAAGAAATACCTGAGACTGGGAAATTTATAAAGAAAAGAGGTTTAATTGGCTCACAGTTCTGCAGGCTGTAGAGGACACGACTGAACATGGCACCGACGTCTGCTCAGATTCTGGGAAGGCTTCAGGATGCTTATAGTCATGGCAGAAGGCGAAAGGGGAGCAGACCTCTCATATGGCAGAAGCAGAAGCAAGAGCAATGGAGAGCGTGAGGTGCCCACACACTTTTAAACTACCAGATCTCATGAAAATTCACTGTCACGAGGACAGCACAAATGGGATGGTGCTAAACCATTTATGAGAAATCCACCCCCATGATCCAGTCACCTGGATCACCCAGTAACAAACTGGGAAATGCATCTGCCACACATAGGGAGAAGCTACAGTCCTTACATTTAAAAAGTATTTATGCAAACCAGCAAGAAAATTAATGCCAATGGCCAGGCGTGATGGCTCAGGCCTATAATCCCAGCACTTTGGGAGGCCAAGGCCGGTGGATCACCTGAGGTCAGGAGTTTGAGACCTGCCTGACCAACATGGTGAAACCCTGTCTCTACTAAAGATACAAGAGGCAGGCCCTACCTCCAACATTGGGGATTACATTTCAATATGAAATTTGGGGGGGACACACCTCCAAACCCTGTAAGTGTTCAAACTTTTTGATTATGGGTCCTGCCATAGAAAACTTAGCATGTGCTTACATTCTGTGTATATTCACATAGCATATAGACTTATCACTGTACTCAATACTGTGCACATTACAAATCAAATACAAAACAGAAATGCTTAAAGTGTAATGTAAACCACAGTGTTCCTGCTCTCATACTCACCATTTGGAAATAACAGCTGTGAACGGTGCTTCTCACACTTCAGACATCTGTACACTGTTAATGGGTTTTCGGTGCATATGGGGACTGCCATGTTTAGTGAAATCTTAAGAAAAGTTATAACAATGTTTAAGACTAACATTAAATGTGAAATAATCTCTCTTTCCTGCCATGGAGAAGCATGAAATCCAGTCCTGTAGACTGCCTGATTCACAGGACAGCTGGTTACTCTACCTCTGGTAAATAGAAGCTTCTGATACAAATTCACGGTCCTCTTAGAAGTTAGTGACTATTTGGTGACCCCCAGCTAGTTCTGTACATCCAGGTTAATCATTATCATGGATGCAGAAATTGTACAGAAATTCCTACTAAAAATCACTTACAGGATTGGAGAGATGCTAAATGGAAGGCCTCTCAGAGTCAAAAGCTGGAAGTTTGAATTACGTAAATTTAGGAAATCAGGGAAAATAAATTCCTCGTCCTCTCTTGGATTGATTTGACTCTGCAAAGTATTTCTTTATTACCTGTGGCAGCATTAGGATGTGGTTTACAATATTCTCAATAACACTTCATTGATTTCGTTTTCTGAGTAGTGAAGAAAATCATCAAAGATGGGAAACAGCTAAGCTCCCAGTGTGCCAGAGTTTGGCCTCTTTAATAAATCCTAACATTACATTCTCAACAGTAAAAACTATAATTATTCAGTTGTAGGTGGCAGATTCAGGCTAGGCCAAATAGTAATATATTCCCAAACCACCTCATATCACAGAATCATCTTTACTGGTTTTATCAACAACATGAAGAAATGGCTTTATCTCCGTGTAAATTTATGCAAATAGCTTCTCCATTAGCAATGTATTTTGGTGGGTTTTTTTAATGCAGTTTCATAGCCCACTTCCTCACTCAAAATATTGTAAAGAAGAAACACCTTATGTCTAAGATTTTATCTTATCCACAATTTTCACTATTTCCTTTAACAACCAGAGTCTTGTTGTTGACTATGAACCTTTCTCTTTGAATAAAGACTGACTGTTGGTGGAATCACTTTATTTTTACATAAAAGCCCTTGTTCACTGAATATATTTCAGCCGTCTTAAAAATACTAGTCCTGGTGCAGGGAACCCCTGGCTTGGGCCCACAGCACAGACCCTCATCCTGGGATGATTGCACTGAGCGATTGATGATGTGCATTTATCTAGGGTGGAGCCCCCAGGAGACAAGCAAAAGACCCTTGGACACAACCCTACTCACATCCCTTCCTCTACTGCCCCCAAGATGGGGAGGGAACATAAACCCTGAGATCACCCCAGAGCTGTGGTATGCATCTCAGGAGTGCCAAGCTGCAACCTACAGCCCACACTCAAGTAAGAGAAGAGCCCAAAATTTCACAGCGTTGAGAGGGAGAATGGCTGCAACTGTAAGGAAATATTGGGGAGTCACACAACTGAGCAAGAGCCTACCAACTGAACCAATATGCCTAATCACCGCCTACTGAATCACACCCCAAAGCTTCAACCCCCAAAATACCCTCACTAACATACCCCACTGTGAAACCAAAGACAAGCAGTCAGCTAAAAATAAAGATGCTGCACAAAGGCTTATCCCTGTGAAAACATCCAGAAAAGAAGTCTCTTGAGTGTACTCAATCTACACTGCAGTTAAAGGTACACCCACATGCAGAGATGAGAAGGAACCAATGCAAGACCTGAAGTAATGCACTAGTTCTCCAACAAGGATTCTTAACCAGGCTGAGTTGGCTGAAAAGACAGAAATGGAATTCAGAGTATGTATAGGAATGAAGGTCATCAAGATTCAGAAGAATAACAAACCCAATCCAAGGAAACTAAGCATCACAATAAAATGCTACAGGAGCTAAGAGATGGCAATAGCCAGATCCTAATGGATCTGACAGAGCTGAAAAACACACTACAAGAATTTCACAATGCAATTGCAAATATCAACAGCAGAATAGACCAAGCTAAGGAAAGAATCTCAGAAATTAAAGACTGCCTCTCTGAAAAAGCCAGTCAATTGAAAATAAAGAAATTAGAATGAAAAGGAATGAACAAACCCTATGAGAAATATGGAATTATATAAAGAGGCCAAATCTAACCACTAGCATCCCTGAAAGGAAAGGGGAGAAAGCAAAAAGCTTGGAAAACATATTTCAGGATACCATCTATGAAAACTTCTTCAGTCTTGCTGGAGAGGCCAACAGTCAAATTCAGAAAATAGAGAACCCCTGCAAGATTCTACACAAGAAGATCATCCTTAAGACACATAATCATCAAATTTTCCAAGGTTGAAATGAAAGAATGGTAAAAGCAGCTAGAGAGAAAGGGCAGGTTACCTACAAAGGGAACACCATCAGGCTAACACACCACCTCTCAGCTGAAATCCTACAAGCCAGAAGAGATTGGAGGCCTATATTCAACATTCTTGAAGAAAAAAAAAATTCAACCAAGACTTTCATAGCCAGCCAAACTAAGCTTCCCAAGAAAAGAAGAAATCCTTTTCAAATAAGCAAACGTTGAGGGAGTTTGTTACCACCAGATCTGCCTTACAAGAGATCTTGAAGGGAGAACCAAATACAGAAAGAAAAGACCGTTATTGGCAGATACAAGAACACAATTAAATAAACAGACCAGTGACACTATAAAGCAACATAATAACCAGCTAACAACACAGTGACAGGATCAAAACCACACCTATCAATACAACAATACAAACCTTAAATTTAAATGGGCTAAATGCCCCCCACTTAGAAGGCACAGAGCAGCAAGCTGAATAAAAAAGCAAGACCCAATGGTATGCTGTCTTCAAGAAACATATCTCCCATATATTGATACCCGTAGGCTCAAAATAAAGAGATGGAGAAAAGATCTACCAAGCAAATGGAAATTATACAAAAACAGGTCCTAACTATCTGAAATATATATGCACCCAACATAGGCGCACCCAACTTGTTTTCTAAAACAAGTTCTTAGAAACCTTCAAAGAGACATACACTCATACACAATAATAGTGGGAAATCTCAAAACTCCATTGACAGTATTGGAAGGAACAAAACAGAAAATTAACAAAGATATTTAGAGCCTGAACTCAACATTGGACCAAATGGATCTGCTAGAGTTCTACAGAACTTACCACTTAAAAACAACAGAATATACATTCTTCTCATCACCACATAGCACATTGACCATATAATCAAATATAAAACAATCTTCAGCAAATGCAAAAGAACCAAAATCATACCAATCATATTCTCAGAGCACAGCAAAATAAAAACAGAAGTCAGGACTAAAAAAATTGCTCAAAACCATGTAATTACATGGAAATATCTAGAAAACTCCATGGTCTCAGCCCAAAAGCTCCTTCAGCTGATAAACAACTTCAACAATGTTTCAAAATACAAAATCAATGTACAAAAATCACTAACATTGCTATCCACCAACAACAGCCATGCTGAGAGCCAAGTCAGGAACACAGTCTCATTCACAACTGCCATAAAAAGAATAAAGTACCCAGGAAATACAACTTATCAGGGAGGTGGAAGATCTCTATAATGAGAACTACAAGACACTGCTCAAAGAAATCAAAGATCACACAAACAAATGAAAAAACATTCCATGTTCATGGATAGGAAGAATCAACAGCGTTAAAATGGCCATACTACCCAAAGCAATTTACAGATTCAATGCTACTCCTATCAAACTACCAACAACATTTTTCATAGAACTAGAAAGAACAATTTTAAAATTCATATGGAGGTTGGGTAGAGTGGCTCACACCTGTAATCCCAGCACTTTGGAAGGTCAAGGCAGCCAGATCACCTGAGGTCAGGAGTTCAAGACCAGCCTAGCCAACATGGTAAAACCCCATCTCTACTAAAAATACAAAAGATTAGCCAGGTGTGGTGGCACATGCCTGTAGTCCCAGCTACTCAGGAGGCAGAATTGTTTGAACCCAGGAGACGGAGGTTACAGTGAGCCGAGACTGCACCACTGCACTCCAGCCTAGGCAACAGAGTAACTCTATCTCAACAACAACAAAAAAAATTATATAAAATGTTTTTATAAAGTCAGACTGCCAAAACAATCCTACACAAAAAGAACAAAGCTGGAGGCATCATGTTATCGAACTTCAAACTATACTACAGGGCTACAGTAACCCAAACAGCATTATATTGGTACAAAAACAGATACATAGAATGGAACAGAATATAGAGCCAAGAAATAAGGCCACATACCTATGACAATCTGATCTTTGACAAAGCTAACAAAAACAAGCTATGGGGAAAGGACTCCCTATTCAATAAATTGTGCTGTGATAACTGGCTAGTCATACACAGAAGATTGAAACCAGACCCTACACCATACACAAAAATCAACTCAAGATGATGGATTAAAGACTTAAATGTAAAAACCAAAAATAAAAAAACCTTGGACAGCAACCGAGGCAATACCATTCTAGACAGAGGATTGGGCAAAGATTTCATGATGAGGACACCAAAAGCAATTGCAACAAAAGCAAAAATTGACAAATGGGATCTGATTAATCAAAAGAGCTTCTGCACAGCACAAGAAACTATCGACAGAGTAAACAGACAACCTACAGAATGGAAAGAGCATATTTTGTAAACTATGCATCTGACAAAGGTCTAATATCCAGCATCTATAAGAAACTTAAATTTATAAGAAAAAAACAGGCTAGGCACAGTGGCTCATGCCTATAATCCCAGCACTTTGGGAGGCCTAGGTGGGTGAATCATGAGGTCAAGAGATAAAGACCATCCTGGCCAACATGGTGAAACCCTGTCTCTACTAAAAGTTACAAAAATTAGCTGGGCGTGGTGGTGTACGCCTGTAGCACCCCACTGGTTCCCTCCCACAACAAGTGGAGATTATGGGAGCTACAATTCAAGATGAGATTTGGGTGGGGACACAGCCAAACCATATCAACATACATGTAGCTGGGATTACAGGTGCCTGCCACCACACCTGGATAATTTTTTTATATTTTTAGTAGAGATGGGGTTTCACCACATTGGCCAGGCTGGTCTCGAACTCCTGACCTCCTGGCCTCGGCCTCCCAAAGTGCTGGGATTACAGGTATGAGCCACCAAGCCCAGCCTCAGAATGGCTCTTATTAAAAAGTCAAAAAATGACAGATGTTGGCAAGGTTGCACAGAAAAGGGAACACTTATACACTGTTGGTGGGAGTGTAAATTAGTTCAACGATTGTGGAAAGCATTATGGTGATTCCTCAAAGAGCTAAAAACAGAACTACCATTCGATCCAGCAATCCTATTACTGAGTATATACCCAAAGGAATAGAAATAATTCTACCATAAGATACATGCATGCATATGTCCATTGCAGCACTATTAACAATAGCAAAGACATGCAATCAATCTAAAGACCTACTGATGGCAAATTGGAACAAGAAAATATGGTACATATACACCATGGAATACTATGAAGTTATAAGAAAGAATGAGATCATGTCTTTCAAGGGAACATGGATGGAGCTGAAGGCCATTATCCTTAGCAAGCTAATGCAGACAGAGAAAACCAAATAACGCATGTTCTCACTTGTAAGTGAGAGCTCAGTGATGAGAACTCATGAACACAAAGAGGGGAATAACACACACTGGGACCTACCTGAGGGTAAAGGGTGGGAAGAGAGAGAGAAGCAGAAAAAATAACTGATGGGCACTAGGCTTAATACCTGGGTGACAAGATAATCCGTACAATCCGCATGTCACAAATTCACCTATGTAACAAACCTCCACATGTCCCCAAGAAACAAAAATAAAAGTAAAAAAAAAAAAAATACTTGCACCACGAATCCTTTTCCAGGCTCCATCATAACTCACAAAGTAATAATTAACTAAACCACAAAATTTGTATAGTGTGTATTTTCAGTAAAAGAGAAAACAAAAATTATCCAGCTCTCTCCCTTCATCTATACGTGGCGCTTCGTGTCAGACATAAAGCGTGTATCTATGAGCATATGTACGGCACGGTCCTTGATTTTCCAGAGTCAGCCACTGGTGCTATGCAACCTTCAAAACTGATTCAAATGTTCGATCATAGAATTTTTTCAATAGCTTGATTGCCCTGTTCCCTGAATGAAAACCAGTCAATTTTTATAGCTGGTTTTACAAGCATCTTGTCAATCAAATTTGTAAATTATACCTATTTTTCTTTAAGGAATTCGCTTTTCCATAATCTCTTTGTAGCATTGGTCATTTCTCTACCACTACTAAAGGAAAAAAAAAAGTCCATTTTAAAAATTGAAAATATTTAATTCTTTTTATTCTAAATATCTACAATCGGCTTACCAAAAAAAGGTGACGGGTTTTGTTTTTAAAACACCTCAAAGTCTGTATGGATTGATGCCATACTTTGAAAGAATTCTAGCCCAGACATCATACCACAATAAACGGGGATAAATAGGTTATATATCTTAAAAAGTCCACTGTTAGGACATCCACACATGACCTTTTGACTTTGTGTTCAAAATCTTCACGCTCAAAAATGTCAACATTTATGAGCATACATAGATTCACATTTTATATTTACCTAGAAACCCTCTTACTATTTGCATTTATGAAATTACCGACTTTAATATATGCATTGCTATTTTCCTCACTACTTTTATTCTTCAGTGAAACACTTTTAAGCCTTTGGTTCATTTTTGTGAATTATGAGTATGATGCAACACAATGCTAGAAACCTGACATGCAAATTTAACAAATCCAAATAATACCATGCAAATAATATAAAAATATGCTGGTTGAGATAACTTCCTGTAAATGAGAAGTTAGATAAGACAGGCTAATGCAATCCATAGAGTTCATGCACAGCTTTTAAGAATAAAAGTATTGGTCAGGTGCAGTGGCTCATGACTGTAATTTCAGCACTTTGGGAGGCCGAGGCGGGTGAATCACCTGAGGTCAGGAGTTCAAGACCAGCCTGGGTAACATAGTGAAACCCTGTCCCTACTAAAAATACAAAAATTAGCCGGGCACGGTGGCACATGCCTGTAATGCCAGCTACTCAGGAGGCTAAGGCAGGAGAATCACTTGAGCACAGGAGGCAGAGGCTGCAGTGAGCCAAGATTGCCCCATTGCACTCCAGCCTGGACAATAAAGCGAGACTCCATCTTAAAAAAAAAAAAAAAAAAAAGAATAAAAGTATCACTAGGAATGCAATGGTATTTCTATGAAAATCATAATGAAATGTATATTACAAATATGTGAAATTTTCATAGGATGTTTTTAAATCTTTTCCTCTAAAACCACCAGCGGTACAACCGTTAGACCACAAGAGACCATGAAAGTCCAGAAAACCAAATGCTGTTCTGGAAATCCGGATGTAGATATCCCTTCCCAACATCAAGTCTTGCAACATCAATCTCATTGATAGCTTGAAACTGGCCATGGTAGAGTCATTTACACCTTGAATATCCCCAATCACTATAAATTAAGACTTTTGGGGGTGAGGGAGTGCTGTGGTGATATCCAATTTACCAGCACAATACTGGGAAGGCTGCATTTTTAGGAGCCCTGCTCTAAACCATAGAATCCCTTCTTCCCACATTCAATCAGTTGCCAAATCATTCATTCAGTTATTCGACATATACTTGAATACACTGTAGAACATGCATTGTGTCAAGCCCTGGGTCTAAGTGCAAGGGAGTGAACAAAACAGTTGTGTTCTTGCTCTCATGGATGTGTAATTTGGTAGTTGAGACAAAACTGTAAATTAGTTAACAAACAAAAAATATATAACATAAAACAAGTGCTATAAAGAAACAGAGCTGGGAGTGACGATGCAGTAACAGAAAGGAAACAGACCTGACTCACACATCAGGGAAGGCTCCTCCAAAGAGGGCAAGAGGATGAGGCACTCAGTTTCCAAAGAGAAGGAAAACTCTGAGGGCTCTAAGTGGGAAATGCCCACTGTGTGATCCCAGAATGCAGGCAGTGGCTGGAACTCTGGGAGAGAGGAGGGCAAAGGAAAGGAAGCTGAAGAGATCCTCGGGGTTGCATCCTTCTGGTCCTGAAGGCCACAGTGAGGAGTCTGAAGTTTACTTCCAAGAAAATGGGAAATAATGAAACTGTTTCAAGTAGGTGAGCAACATATTTTATATATATATATATATATGAATATATTACATATATGATATAGACATGTTTGCCCTATATATGTCTATTATGATATATATTACATATATAATACAGATATATCTATCATAGCTGGATGGGGAACAGAAGCAGTAGCAAAATTTGGGCAAGATGTTGGAGGTTTGGACTAATGTGGGCAAAGAGAAGATGGAGATTGGTGGATAGATGTGAGATGTATTTAAGACACAAAAACAACAGGGTTTGCGGACTCACTGTTAGGGAAACAGAAATTGAAGATAACACTCAGTGTCCTGGCCTGAGTGACTTACGTGACAATACAACTTACAAGATTGAGAAGACAGGTAGAGGAACAAAACTATGAAAGATAAGGGGAAAGAGAGAGGTTGGTGGAAACACCCGTTTGAGAGGCCTCTCACGAAGGGCAAAGCCAGGTAAGCAATTGGATAATACTCACAGTGGTTCTCCTTTTCTATTACCATTAGCTGAGGCTTTCCAGGGATATTTTGCATCCAACAATGCCCCCCTTTTGGAATCTATCCCATGCAACACGGTCATATTTGCTTTCTTAAAATGTCATGATGATTGTTGAATCTCTTTTCAAAAATTGTCCATGGTTCCCTAGATTAACTTGAGCCTCAAGCTCCCATCTGCTCTTACCTCTCACTACGTCTCTACAAACGCCAGTCAAGTTAAAACATTCTCTCGTCACTCCCCAGATTTTTCTGATTGTACATTTCTTCATGTCCTTCTCTCTGCTTGTGGTTCTCCCATCACCTCTTCAGTTTCCACTACCTCAGACCACACTTATGCACTGTGTAAAGAATCCTGTCGGATACCCTGATCTTCGTGACATCTTCTCAATTCACATGTGACTATGAATGTGTACCATTCAGGAAGTTGTGTGATGGGTTCTGTAAAAGGAACACACACTTTGGCATCAGAAGCCCTGGGGTAAGTGCTATCCCTGCCATTTATTAGCTGTGTTTTGAAAAATTTGCTTAACATATATGGGCTCTGACTTATTCATTTGTGAAATGGAAGTACCATATGTGTTGTAGAAATTCAATAAAACTGAAGACGAAAATGTTTTCAAACTTTCACACACTGCAACTTTCTATGTTAGTTTCTCAATTTTTAACTTATGTTCCCTTTTGATAAACATAATAACAATGTTTAGATTCTGAGCATAAATTCATGTGATAATGGTGAATATTTTTGTAAATACTCATCACTGCCTGGTGAGTCTTGTTTCTTAGAATGAAATGCAAGCATCCAATTTATACCCACTAGTTAAAAAATCCCTGTTTGAAGGTAAAAATCTGATTGGGTCCACCATTATCATTTATGTATATGGTTTATCATTTATTAAATAACTTATCTATCATCTTACTCATTTTTATAATACATAAGTATTTATCATAATACAATGTACTTAGTATAACCTCAATAAATAGTGATTGAATCAATGAATTGATTAGTTTCAATTGCAAATTAATTGAGCATTGCAAAAAATTATTCTTAATGTTGAGAAAATTGAAAATAAGGACCTAACACGAGGGATTCTAGGGAGAAAGAAGACATTGTGTAAAACATACAATTCATTTCTTCATTCACCCTGCATCAGACGAGACACACACTACCTATCTCATTCTACCACTTAGTGGTTGTCAGCTTCAGTAGATCGTTTCTCTGTGTTTTCACTCATAGTGTTCTCTGTACCAGGAAGGCTCATCCCATTCCCCTAACAAACTCTCAGCACAATCCTTAATCTTCCTAGAGAAAACCTAAATTAAAATAGCTGGAACTCAAGGGAGAGTCAGCGCCAACAATGCAGGAGAGAAAAAAAAAATGGTGAAGAGTATCATGCAAACGTAAGATTTTATTTTATGGTATACTGTTCAATGCACTGGCGATCAAATTTGACACAATCCATAAATTACACCCTGCTATCCTTGGGTCAATAAAACTCATGTTCTACTTAGGCCCACATGTCGAGGGCAAGTTCCTCTGAATCCTTTCTTAAAATGTCTTGGAAATACCGGTGGGGTGCAATGGCTCATGCCTGTAATCCTAGAACTTTGGGAGGCTGAGGCAGGCGGATCACCTGAGGTCAGGAGTTTGAGACCAGGCTGGCCAACATGGTGAAACCCCATCTCTACTAAAATCACAAAAATTAGCTGGGCATGGTGGCACTCACCTGTAATCCCAGCTACTTGGGGGAGGCTGAGGCAGGAGAATTGCTTGAACCTAGGAGATGGAGGTTGCAGTGAGCCAAGATTGCACCATTGTACTCCAGCCTGGGCAATAAGAGTGAAACTCCATCTGAGAATAAAAAAGAAAAATAAAAAGTCTTGGAAATAACAAAGGCTATAAGAACCAGTCCTTGTCAAAAATCTATGTTTTCCTTCTGCCTGATGCCTACTCCCTCTGACCCATCATTTTGACATCCAATAATAGCCCCAAGGAGTAGCTTTTTGAGAACGTACTATTTATTGAGAACATACTATTTGCCAGGTTCGTTATCCTTTAATCCTTACAGTAATCCTATAAGGTTGACACTTCCATTGTCCCCATTTCAGGGATGGGGAAACTGAGGATTAGTGAGGTTGAGTAATTTACTAAGGGTTGCACAGCCAGCATACATACAGTGGCAGCAAAATTTGAACCCAAGTTGGTCTGGTTCCAAAGTTCGAAATGTTACACGTTGGTTTATGATACCAGTGGTCCCATTGATTCCGCTCAGGAGCGCTTTCTTCAGTATGCCCCACATGTGCGTTTCCTCTCTATTACCCCCCATAATCACTGACTACATATTTCAAGATTCAGTTTCCTGAACTTCTAAGATTCTAAGGTTAGAATCTTAAGAATGGCACCTAGGCTGGGTGTGGTGGTTCATGCCTGTAATCCCAGCACTTTGGGAGGCCAAGGCAGCTGGATCGCCTGAGCTTAGAAGTTTGAGACCGGCCTAGGCAACATGGTGAAACCCCATCTCTACCAAAAATAGAAAAAATTCGCCAGGTGTGGTTGCACAAACCTGTTTTTCCAGCTACTTGGGAGGCTGAGGCAGGAGGATCACTTGAGCCTGGGAGGCCAGGGTTGCAGTGAGCTGAGATCATGCCACGGCACTCCAACCTGGGTGACAGAGTGAAACTCTATCTCAAAAAAAAAAGGCCTCTAAATTGATACCATTTCTTTTTTTAAATCTAGACGTTAGTTCCAAAAATAATAGAGATTTTGGACTACAACATTTTTTTCTCTCTGTAGACTTTAACATCTCAAATATCAAAGATGATTGCTTGTTAAGATGGAGAAGAGACACAAAATGCTCTTAAACATTTGCCTGTGGTAAAATGCGTAAGCTGAATAATGATTAGTAAATAAGATGGCCACATTACAGAAAATAGGTCTAATAAGATGTTGATGAGCTTCCTTTCTTCAAAGGTTAATAACCAGGAACACTTCCAAGCTAGTATTTCATTGGTAACTCTGAGTTGTAAACATGAAACTTACTTCCCTAACTCTGATATTGCTCATCAACCAGAATTCAGTGCTCCTTAAATTAGTGCCGCCTTGCTGCCATTAGTGGCAATTTAAACAACATTTACATTAATCATGAGTATAAGCTGATCAGGGAATGCATTTCTTCTAAATCATCTGGCACACAAAAGATGATCTCCTTATGAGAATTACAATTCTATAGAATTATTAGCTTTATTTTTTTAAGTGAGCATCAATTTTTCCTTCAGGACATTTGCATCTTTGGTATTGACGAAAGAACTAGATTAATCCTATACTAATCCCGAGAGCTGTAATCCTCTTTTTATTTTCAAACCCATTAGCAGTGTAGTGTGACCAGCATTTAAACGACCATCTCCTGTTCTATTTGCCAGTGTTTTACATGCCAAAGATATTTTCCCAAGAACTCCCACCATCTTAGGATCAAACTTACCAAGGTCTCTGAGTCTTCTGAATCGGTTCAAAAGGAGAGAGAATTGGATGTGAGAATGGCTCCCGGGCCTTGTCGTCAGAAGTGACCGCCAGGCATCCTCTCACATCATGCAGTTGCTTGGGAGTTCCAGCTGCCAGTGGTTGCTGCCAGTGCCTTCACTCCCTCTGGAGCAGGAAACTCCTACTTAGTTTATCAACTGTAACTGCCAGCAGGCATTCTTCTGTGGATGGGAGTCTTAAAAGTGCAACAACAGAACTGGAACTGGCAGAGGCCTCCCCTACATAATTGAATCTGGGCTTTCTGGGAATTCACTACTCTGACTCTGGACCGCAGGCAAGCTTGACCTTCTCCTCCATTCAGGTCTGTAACTGAATCAAGTCTTGTAATTACACCTGGAGCCATGCCAGACTCCATCTGTATCTTACAGTGGGGACTTCAATAAGGGAAGCAGCTTCCCTTCTATTGGCAGGACCTCTTGACAAACTGACCAGTCCTTCACTGTCACCAATTCTTATGATATTACAGTGGTCATCAATAGCAAACTATTCCAGAGCCAGGTGGCATTGTAGGATTTCCTGAGGACCAAGTTTAGCAAACCATCTATGATTCTCAGGGGAGTTATCAGTTCAAGTCAGGTATAAACACGTAGGCATTTTTTTTTACCTCCATCAGAATCAGCTGGAGAGAAAATGAAATCTTTCCTGCTTTATCATTCAGACCAAATTTCAATAAAAATTCTTATGGGAAATAGGGGAAAATATCTCAGCCTGGAAAATGGATGTTACATAAAGATAATTTATCTTTATCATTAGTATGCATACTAATATATGCTTACAAAATCTCAGTTTTGAATCTCCATCATTTTACTTTATTCTGACTCTGTTAAAGAACAAAGAGCCATTCTTCTTAGGATCACCAGGGAACGATGAAATGCCTCTGCCCCGTTTGAGAGTTTGCAGGGAGGCAGTCCCTTTACCGTTTGAGAGTTTGCAGGGAAGCAGTCCCTTTAACAATGTGTATGGGAACAGATGCTAGTTATCAGTGGCCCTTTGATGCCCATGGTGTTAGGAAGGGCACATTCACCCTCCCCCTCTCCACATCCTCAAGTAAACGGTCATAAATGTACAACTACATGCTTGGTTACTTGCAGAAACGACCACCTCTAACACTCTGAGGGTATAACTCAACCTCTCTAAAAGTCTTGTGATTGAATGTATAATCGGTTGCATTTGGGCTGCATCTAAGGACAACAGGCCTGAGCCTCTCAGAGGGTTGATCCATCTAAAGGACATGGAAACCTTCCTTTGTCCTATTTACCCCATTGTCAGAACCAGACACAAGTCACGCCTAAGAATCCCAGTTAACGTGGAGTCTGCCTGCGTGGTAACTAACTCGAGCCACTTCCGAGGAGAAGGTAGTGGGGCTGGAGGCTCACATACTCCACGTGAACACAGGCCTCCGCAAGATCCTGGCTTGCAATCTGAGGTCGGCATCATTGATGTCTTGTACCGCTGGAGTGATACGACAGCCACCCTCTCCCACCCCTGCTCCAGGTTTTCTTTCCTTTTCATCATCTTCTACTTCCCTATCTACACCCAGTTAACATTTGGCCTTCACGGATAAGCCACCGCCTGCCTTCTCCCTCCTTCTCTGCCCAGGTCCAGTGTATTTTCTCCTCGGTTCATGCAGTGAAAAGGGGGTATGATCACACGTCTTTCAAGCCTGTATCTCACACAGCCCAGAGAAGCAGAAAAAACACAGGTATAGTTTCAGACCTCAGAGAAATTCTCACTCTGTCACAAACTGACAGCTATGCCTTTGGAAAGACAGTCTCCCTGCAGATGGGGGTGTTTCACTGTGGTTGGGTTGGTTGGTCGATTTCTAAGAAAACTTGTACTAGTGGAAGTCGTGTGTACATCAAAAGTCTTGAATTAAGGAAAGGAGTCATTCTCCAAGGGGGTGCTCCTAATGATATTTTGCCTTTTAACACTGACGATCCTTAATCTTTGTTTTGGGCCTTCTATTTAGAACAGTGGTTTTCAATCTTGGCTGTACATTACAACCACCTGGGGAGGATTTAAAACTCACTATGCCCTGAACACATGCCAGGCCAATTAAATCAGACTCTCTGAAGGTGAGACCCAGGCATCAGCAGTTTCACAGCTCCCAGGTGATTGCAACGTGCAGCCCTGGTTAAGGGCCGCTAGATTAGAAGGCCCTCCCTTAACTAGCCTTAACTGTTTTTATCAGGAATTTTACATAGGCTGCAGTATATTTTCTTCAGGTCAAAATTATATTAAGTACATTCTGCTAGAAGAATTAGATATATAAAAGTTAAAGATGACTGTTTCCATCAAAATGAAGTAAAACGTAAGCATTAGAAAAAGCAATGAGATGTCACATTTGTAAACATCTATAAACTGGCATATTTGCAGATGCACAGAAGATGTTCGGAAGGATAAATATTAATCTTCTAAAGATATCCCATCTGGAGTGTGGAGTGAGCTAAGAAGGAATGATCACGTCTTTCTTCATATTCTTTATCTTTAAAATTATTATAAGAATATTATATTTTAAAATTTAAAGGTACAAAATAATAAGAATTGGGGACTATGAGCTAGAAGTCAGGCCTTGGGGTTTGCAAACTAAAGCTTACCTGGTCACAAGATACGGGCGAACAGAATAACAGAAGGAACAACTACTAGACAACAAGGAAGAGCAAGATTCTGGTCAATTAATAAACGGGCAACAGAAAAAAAATCACTTTTTTTTTTTGAGACCAGAGTCTTGCTCTGTCACCAGACTGGAGTGCAGTAGCATGATCTTGGCTCACTGCAACCTCAGCTCCTGGGTTCAAGTGATTCTCCTGCCTCAGCCTCCTGAGTAGCTGGGACTATAGGCACGCACTACCATGCCCGGCTAATTTTTTGTATTTTAGTAGAGATGGGGTTTCACCATGTCGGCCAAGATGGTCTCGATCTCCTGAGCTCAGGTGATCCACCCACCTCGGCCTCCCAAAGTGCTGGGATTACAGGCGTGAGCCACCACACCTGGCCAAAGACCACTTTTTAAAGGTAGCCAAATCCATTAATTGAAAATAAGCCAGAGTAATTATTTAGACAGGAGAACTAACCGAAGTTAAGGGTCAGAAGATTAAACCTGTAAGAGATTTTGAACCAGGCAGAAAGGGACGGAACAACAATCTCGACTGGGTGAGAGACCAGGCACCAGGTAACACAGAGAGGCAGGAATTCAACACAGCCGAGCTGGCTGAGACGTCCAAGGACCACTACGCTCTCTGTCACCATGCTGGAAAACGTGAGGGTGCTGAAGAGACAAAGACTCTCATTTACAGTCAGATAGCGGAGATGGGGAAGGGTCAAAAGTCAACCCTAAGGAGCAGGGGGATGGGCAGCTCTTAACTGGGATCAATGGCCCTGGACAGCAGGACCCCAGCTACAAGAGAAGCCTGGATAGAGAAAAGGGGTGAAAAGAACAAAGTTGGCCTCGTGGCTCAGGTCTGGGGGAGAGCTTACAGGGTCGCGGGTATTCCTAGTACAACCTGAAAGAGCTTGGGGGAGCAGAGAAGCCAGAAGCTCTAACTCCAGAAGGCAGAGATGGAGAGCTACAATGAGAAGGCCCACAGGGACCCTGCAGCCACCTGAGAGACCCAGGCCTGACTGGCAGCAAGGACGTTCGAGGAACTATGTAGGGAATCAAGCCATCGCGCTGGGTCTTTAAATCCTGGCTCTGCACGTGAACCTGACATTCCCAAGCCTTGCCGAATGCAGGGCGGAAGCCACTGACGTATTTCTTGCTCTGTGCAGCTCAGGATCATGTGAAGGCCAGAAGTTCACTGTCTGCCTGCCTTAGCAGCCCTGGGATACTTGTCACAAACACCAAGTCCTGGACTCCTTTCCAATCCTACAGAACCAGAATGCCCAGGAGCAGAGCCAGGGATCTGAATGTTTAAGAAGCATCCACGTGGTGCAGGAGTAGGCTGCAGCCAGATACACGTAGATGCGAGCCTGCTCAGTCTCTCAGTACTCAGGTAACACCTGAGACTCACTTAGATGTTTCAAGTCTCAGGCCTAATGTCTCCATTATGATTGCTGGCACGGAGCAATCTTCAATAAATGGCGATGCCACTTTTTTTTCTTTTTGAAATGGAGTCTCGCTCTGTCGCCCAGCCTGTTGTACAGTGGCATGATCTCGGCTCACTGCAACCTCTGCCCCCCAGGTTCAAGCAATTCTCCTGCCTCAGCCTCCCGAGTAGCTGGGATTACAGTTGAGTGCCACCACGCCCCGCTAATTTTTGTATTTTTAGTAGAGATGGGGTTTTGCCTTGTTGGCCAGGCTGGTCTTGAACTCCTGACCTCAGGTGATCTGCCCTCCTTGGCTTTCCAAAGTGCTAGGATTACAGGCATGAGCCACTGCACCTGGCCGATGCCACTTCTTAGAATCAGTGAAAGTAGAAGTGGCTTGCCCAGTCTTTCCCCTCTATAGACTGAATGTTTGTGTCCTTCCAAAATTTATATTGAAACCTCACCTCCAGTGTGGTAGTATTAGGATGTGGAAGCTTTGGTAGGTGATTATGTCAGCGAGCAGAACCCTCATGAATAGAATTAGTGCCCTTATAAATAGGATTCTAGAGCAGGTATTTAATGACCTTTGACCCTCATCCTCGTCCCTTCTGAGGCCAACATCCCTGCATTTAGTTGGCCCTTGATCAAGAGTGCAAAGCCACTTTCCTATTATACCACGATAGTATAGTGAGGAAGCGTCTATGGCCTTCAAACACCAACCTACCATTTGTTTTATAACCTGTTCTTTCAGGTAAACTTCAACAGGACTTCTGCTCAATTTGAACAGGTAATTGGGAATTGGGAATAGTTAGGATTTTTTCCATAACATGCAGGGGATATGTTTGATCATTTTTCCTTCTCTAAACTACTAGTGACTTTTGCCATAAGCATTGTGCTTCTCAGTCGTGATGTAGCTGAGTTCTTCGATGATGTTTCTTTTACCTGCTAGGTTAGGGTTGCCATTATTTCCTGGAACATCTGATTCTCGGCTTACATTTCAGACATATTTCCACTGAAACACCTGGTGCCTCAGACCCCTAGTTCAGATCTCCAGTTCCCTCAGCTCATTTGCTTTTTAGCACATTTTAAATTTCAGAGACTTTGAACTTTCCCTTCCTTTTGAAGTGGCCATAACCTGTTATATGTAACAACATCGATGCTGACATGAATAAAGAATTAGCCCTGAGGCCAGTAAAAGTCCTGGAGTTCCAAACTCCACACTAACAAGACTACCCTGCAGTTAAACGGTGATAACAAACAGCAATTGTCTATCCAATCCTTTAGACAGCAGAATGCCCCCTGCTTTATTGACTGGCAGAAAACAGTTCCCATTTCATGAAACAATAAAAATTAAATTGAGTGTAAACTCTCCCAAGGTCACTGCCTCTAACCTTATAACATCAGAAATGAAGGCTGTAAACCCCATCGTGAACCATGTGATCTGGAAGAAGCCAGAGAGTCGATTCCTGGGCTCCGTGAGCAGCACCCCATGGGCACTTGGCTGAGCGTGGCTTCTTACACTTCTTGTCAGGACATGGCAGGAACGCTCTTCCTCCCCACACCTGGCCTGTGCCTTCCTGACGGCAGCCGCTGCCTGCCCAGCCCACCGAGTAATGCGGCATGTGTCCATGTCGTGCTGAGGGTCATCCTGGCAACCTGCACTGCTGGTGGCATAAGGAGTCATGGCTCCTGGCATGGACTGCCCCATCCGTGTCATCGCCGCCCTCCAGGATTTCCTTGGCCTCTCATTCTTGCCTGGGTTACCCTGTGGACCTCCAAGGGAGAACTTAGTAAAATTTTACCAGCTAACAAATTCATAGCCACAAGTTTCTCAGTTGCAAAGACCCATCTTCTCTGTATATGTATCATAGGGCAAATTTTGAGTGAATGCTGAGCTGAAAAGGGGAATTGAAAGTTTATCTATCCCAACTCCATTCTTCCCACCACAAATGTCCCAAAACCATCCCAGTTAAAAGTATCAAAATTATAAAAAACATGAGAAAATATTCCAATAAAATAAATTCAATGAAATCCCTATCAAAACTACAGCAGGTTATGTTGTAGAAGTAGACAGCCTGAATCTGTGTATTTTCTTAATGCAAAGGACTTAAAACAGTCACAACAATTTTGAAAGGTTAGAACAAAGTGTAAGCATTTGTACTACCCCATTTCACAACGACTATAAATTCACAGAAACAACAGAGGATGGTACTGACATAAGGATAGGAACATAGATCGATAGTCTAGAAATAAGCCTTTACATTAATGCCCAACTGAATTTTTTTTTTTTAGATGGAGTCATGCTGCAACGCCCAGGCTGGAGTGCAATGGCACCATCTCAGCTCACTGCAACCTCTGCTTCCCGGGTTCGAGCAATTCTTCTGGCTCGGTCTCTCAAGTAGCTGAGACTACAGGCAGGCACCACCATGCCCTGCTAATTTTTATATTTTTAGTAGAGATGGGTTTCACCATATTGGCCAGGCTGATCTCGAACTCCTGACCTCAAGTGATCTGCCCACCTTGGCCTCCCAAAGTGCTGGGATTACAGGCATAAGCCACCGTGCCCAGCCCCTCAACTGAGTTTTGACAAAGGTGCCAAGGCATTTCAACAAATGGTGCTGGGATAATTGTATTGCCATATGCAAAAAAAAAAAAAAAAAAAAAAGAGACCCTAAAATGTACTCTATCCAAAAATTAATTCAAAATCTCTTAAATCGCTTATACATCTTACTATAAAATCTAAATCTATAAAATATCTACAATAAAACATAAGAAAAATTATAGTAACAAAAATTTCTGAGATTGGGCAAAAATTTCTGAGATAACACCAAAAGCATGACCCATCACAGAAAAAATAATCATGCTTCATTGAAATTAAAAACTTTTGCACTTAAGAAGATAGTACTATGAAAATGAAAAAAACAAGCCACAAACTGGGAAAAAAATAATTGCAAATCATAGTTCTCATACAAAAATTGCATCCAGAATAAATAAAGAACTGTAATTCAATAAGGAGAAAACAATTCAATTTTTATATGGACAAAAGATTTGAACAGACATTTCACTAGACATCTGAATGGTTAATGAGCACATGCAAAGATGCTTCATATTCTTACTCTTCAAAGAAATGCAGATTCAAACCCCACTGAGAACCATTACACATGCTGGAATGACCGTTATCAAAAAAATAGACAAAAACAAGTGTTAACAAGAATATAGAGAAACTTGAGCCTTCGTACATTGCTGGTGGGAATGTAAAATGGGGCAGTCGCTTTGGAAAACAATCTGGAAATTTCTTAAAAAGTAAAACAACCCAGCAATTCAACTTCTAGGATCTTACCCAATAGAAATGAAAATATGTGTTCATACGAACACATGTACATGAATATTCATAGCAACAGTGTTTTGAATAGCCAAAACCAGGTACATAGGTAAGCAAAATGTGTTATATCCATACAGTGGAATACTATTCTGCAATAAAAATGAGGCCAAGCATGGTGGCTCATGTCTGAAATCCCAACACTTTGAGAGGCCAAGGAAGGAGGATTGCTTGAGCCCAGGAGTTCAAGACCAGCCTGGCAACATAGAGAGAACCCATCTCTCCAAAAAAATATTAAAAATTAGCCAGGTGTGATTGCACGCCTGTAATTGCAACTACTTGGGAGGGAGGTGGGAGGATCACTCAAGCCAGGGAGGTAGACGCTGCAGTGAATCCTGATCACACTACTGCACTCCAGCCTGGGTGACAGAGTGAGACCCTGTCTCAAAAACTAAAATAAACTACTGATCCACACTACAATGTGGATGATCCTCAAAAACATAAGCTAAGTAAATGAAGCCAGACACAAAAGGCTACACGTTGTACAACTCCACTTATTTAAAATGTCCAAAAAAGGCAAATTTGTAGACACTAAAAGCAAGTCAGTGGTTACCTAGGGCTGAGTGTGGTTGCAAAGGGGCAGGAGGTTACACTTAGAGGATGGAATTGTTCCCAAACTGGACTGTGGCGATGGTTGCACAAATTTAAACAAACACTTACTAAAAATAATTGAATTGTGGCTGGGCACAGTGGCTCAAGCCTGTAATCCCAGCACTTTGAGAGGCCAAGGCCGGCGGATCACAAGGTCAGGAGATTGAGACCATCCTGGCTAACATGGTGAAACCCCATCTCTATATGAAAACAAAAAAAAAAAATAGCCAGGCTTGGTGGCATGTGCCTGTAGTCCTAGCTACTTGGGAGGCTGAGGCAGGAGAATCTCTTGAACCCAGGAGGCAGAGGTTACAGGGAGCTGAGATCATGCCACTGCACTCCAGCCTGGGTGAGAGAGTGAAACTCTGCCTCAAAAAATAGTAATAATAAATGAAAAATAATTGAATTGTGCATTTATGATTGTGTATATTATGGTGTGTAAATAATATCATTTTTCTTTTTTTTTTTTTTTTTTAAGCAGAGTCTTGCTCTGTCACCCAGGCTGGAGTACAGTGGTACAATCTCAGCTCACTGTAACTTCTGCCTCTTGGGTTCAAGTGATTCTCCTGCCTCAGCCTCCCAAATAACTGGGATTACAGGTGCCCACCACCACGCCCAGCTAATTTTCATATTTTTGGTAGAGATGGGGTTTTGCCATTTTGGCCAGGCTGGTCTCAAACTCCTAACCTCAGGTGATCCGCCTGTCTTGGCCTCCCAAAGTGCTTGAATTACAGGCATGAGCCATTGCTCCCAGCCTGTAAATCATATCTTAATAAAATTGTTTAATATAAATCAAGGTCTAAAATCTCAATACATACTATATCTCAAATATTGTATTAAATATAAATATGTGTTCAAAAAATAATAGAAGAGAATACTTCTAACATATTAACAGTGGTTACCTCTCTTTCATGGACTAGTGAGTGACTTTTGTTTGCTTGGTTATATTCATCTGTGTTTCTCAAGTACTCAGTAATAAGCAGATATTGCTTTTGTAATCAGAAAAATCAAAGCTTATTTGTTTGTTTTTTTATGGAAGACATCCCTAGTAAAAGTAATATCAGGAAATAGGAATGTTACGACTTCCTCTAAACATGTTCTCTGGCAGCTAACCTGATGTTTGTGGGCAGTCGTACACGTTGGTTTAGTGCCAGTCCCCCAAATATTTTAGGAATCAGTTTGGAATTGTGCCACTCACCCCACTGCAAAGTAAAATCTGTTCATGTGAAATTTGCCCCCGCCGGCCCATCTGCCCTCCTTGCATCTCCGGGCCCCACTCTTGAGAGCTCACCCACTGCTCACTCCGCCCTCCTGAATGCCAGGACGGAGGGAAGAGGCGGTCAAACAAAAGGAGACTTTGCTGATCTCCCTCGTCAGGGCTCCAGGAAGAGCGGGGGCAGGAGGGACAAGTTGGGACGATTGCAGCGATTGTTGAACAAGGGCACACCTGGCTGCTGCGAGAGGGACTCTCTCTCTTGTGCGCGGGGAGAGCCAGCAGGTGGCCAGGCCACTGCACCCACCCTACATCAGCCCTGCACCCGCCCTGCATCAACCCTGCACCCCCACTGCACCCGCCCTGCATCAACCCTGCAACCCCACTGCACCCGCCCTGCACCCCTGCTGCACTGCCCTGCATCAACCCTGCACCCCCACTGCACCCACCCTGCATCAACCCTGCACCCCCACTGCACCCACGCTGCATCAACCCTGCACCCCCACTGCACCCACCCTGCATCAACCCTGCACCCCCACTGCACCCGCCCTGCATCAACCCTGCACCCCCACTGCACCCGCCCTGCATCAACCCTGCACCCCCACTGCACCCGCCCTGCATCAACCCTGCACCCCCACTGCACCCACCCTGCATCAACCCTGCACCCCCACTGCACCCACCCTGCATCAACCCTGCACCCCCACTGCACCCGCCCTGCAACCTCACTGCACCTCCACTGCACCTGCCCTGCAACCCCACTGCACCCGCCCTGCACCCCTGCTGCACTGCCCTGCATCAACCTGCATCCCCACTGCACCCACTCTGCATCAACCCTGCACCCCACTGCACCCGCCCTGCACCCCCACTGCACCCGCCCTACATCAACCCTGCACCCCGACTGCACCCGGGCTGCATCAACCCTGCACCTCCACTGCACCCGCCCTGAATCAACCCTGAGCGCCCACTGTACCCGCCCTGCACCCCCACTGCACCCGTCCTACATAAACCCTGCACCCCCTCTGCACCCGCCCTGCATCAACCCTGAACCCCCGCTGCACCCGCCCTGCATCCGCTCTGGGTGCTCATTACTTCCCGCAGCCTCCACCTCCCCCCTGCCCTCCCGCAGCGCCTGGTGCCTTCCTTCCCCAGTCCTAAAACCAGCGGCTTTCCCCAAGGCCTCCAAGGAAGCCAAACAGCGCAGAGCGTGCGCTCTGCCCTGCGAGGCCAAAGAGAAGCTGACACTGCGAACGCCCCGGGCGCGGTAGGGCTCCCCCGCACCCCTCCCCGCTGCTCCGCTGGCCTCGCAGTCTGGTTCGCTGCTGCGTCCCTGGCATCTTCCCTCGTCACAGCCTCAGCCCTGCACCGACAGGCTTGCTCACAACTTCAGCTTCCTGAGCTCACACACTGATCAATCACCACGGCAGAATATCAAAGACCAGACTGTATTTCAAGCCAAGCATCGATTTTTAACGCTTTGGGAGAACATTGTACCTTTGGCTGATGCTGTTTTAGTTCTTGGTGTGACTGGAAGGTAAACGGCCTGGACTGGCAGGGGGCTTGGCCAGATCCGGCAGGGGAGGCGCCCCTGCAGCCTTCAGCCCCGCGGCCTCTGCCGTCCTAGTGTCTTGGCATGATGCCAGCAACAGAATTTAACACCCGTCCCCAAACCAAGTGCTAAAATAAATAGACTGGGCTGTTTTCAAAGGGAAATGGTCAGCTCCACAAAAACTGAATGCGCATAACTTGCTCATTCCTGGGAGAAGGGAGTACCAGAAGCCAAAGTACACTTTTTATAACAGCCTGGCAGATAAAATAAAACGTTACCAGTCTCTAATATTTTTTTTAACCATTTTACTTTTTTTATAGGCCCACAGCACTGTAAAAATGTCCCAGATAAAATCAACATTACTGTTAATTGACAGTGATTGATTGCTACCTTGAATACAGGAACGGACAGGGACAGGGACAAGGGACAGCACACAGGGTACTGTTTGTACTCACACGGTCTGTGATCCAAGGGGAAGCCACAACATATATCCCCAATATATGCATATATAAGCACTCCAACACCATGAATACTTTGCAAACAAATAAAGAGAGTTTATGCATAACAGTGTAAAAGCATCGCCATGTTATGGGAAGAATACAGAACCAGCCTCTATAAAACCTTCATGCAGGCCAGGTGTGGTGGCTCATGCCTATAATCCCAGCACTTTGGGAGGCCAAGGGGAGCGAATCATGAGGTCAAGAGTTTGAGACCAGCCTGGCCAACATGGTGAAACCCTGTCTCTACTAAAAATACAAAAAATTAGCTGGGCGTGGTGGTGGGCACCCGTAATCCCAGCTACTTAAGAGGCTGAGGCAGGAGAATCACTTGAACCCCAGAGGCAGAGGTGGCAGTGAGCCGAGATACGCCATTTCACTCCAGTCTGGGCAATGGTGTGAGACTCTGTCTAAAAAAAAACCTTGAATTTCCACTTTCTACTCATGTACCCTTGACCAAGTCCTCAACTGTAAAGCAATATAACCTCTTTCCTTCCAAGACATATGGTCGTGTGTTAAGGATTAAGTGCTGTAATATAACACAAACATTTGGGTTACTAAAAAGCATCATACAGATGTATAACATTTTATTTTGAATATACTTTTCATTGGAATTTTTCAAAAGCGCACAAAAGAAGAAAAATCTTGTAATTCTCACATGCTGCATTTCTTCAGTGCTTCGCCTGGCATTAATGGATCTAGTGATTTATCAATGTTGATGAAGATTTAATGTAGGATTTTCATATTAAAACATTAAGCTTTTGTAAATGAAGGCATATTTCAAAAGAGAAGACAACCTAGGAGTGTTTGTATGCTAATAATAGACATTCTGAACTGTGTCTGTTCATTAAAATAAAATTTTCCAAGGCAACAAGCTGAGAAATCTTTATTTATTTGTAAGTTCCTAGTACTGTCTAAGAACTATCTGAACATTCTCTTTAGAATAATGTTTGAGTGTTAATATGGTCACGATCTCCTAATTTGTTAACTAGGAATAATACACTAAAAGAAAGCTACTCTAATCCTACAATTTAGTTAGTGGATTTCTCATACCACCATTGGAAGGACTCCTCACTTTAAATTAAGAGTGGATTGAAAAACAATTGAAATCAATCTGCCTCAAATGGTTTTATTTTTAAACTTTTCTAAGACCAAAAACATAATTACATCTTGCTCTTTCCTTCATGAGCGATTTTGACACTTTAAACATGACTTGTCATTTAAATCAATAATGCAAGGCCCATCTATGATCCAAGTTATGAATGGCAGCAATTCATTTTGATAGTCTCAGTTTTTAAAAACTGCTCTCCTTCTTTTTACATCTAGCCACTCCCCACCACTAGCCCTCTAATATTTATTAGCCTTCTTGGCCTCACCCACTGATTCACACAAATCCTCTTAAAATGCTGGTGGGCATCCCAATAGGGAAAAGAAGAGGCCGGGCAAGGGTCCCACTTGGCATGAGCAATGAGGACAGTAGCATTTCAGTCATGAGCAGGAGAGGACCTTTAGGGTGCAGGGAGAGTTGCCACTCTCCGATGACAATGACACTATGCAGCCACATGTCTAAGGTCCCCCTAGATGGCCACTAACTAATCTGGTGATGATGAGAAAAGGCGTCCAGGTCTTAGTTTGCTCATCTGCAAAAACATCTAATACTTGGGGGTGAGAGAATCCACAATTTGATCCAGTTATGCAACTTATCACTGTAGACAGAGCAATAAGACTAAGGCAAAGTTTTAGTCAATTTATATGAGTTTTTGCATATTGAGGCAACCCACATTTGGACTATTAAATTGGTGCCAAATGCTTTCTCACTTTTTGTTTGGTTTTTAATCCATTTGGTATATTACTCCTATGTTGTTTTATTTTATTTCTAACTCGAAATAACCTTGAATTCATGGAAAACAAATGAGTTTTGAGAAATAATTGGCAAAATAGCTTAGTATGCTTTCAGATTTTTCTCCCACCAAAGGTATCTCTGTCCTGGACATTTTATCCTAAAACATGTTGAAGTCCTTGAAGCAGGATGATGGCATTCATTTCTTACCCTTGCTGTAAATAATGCATCACGATGTAGGGTTCAAGGGAACAGTTTTTGGGAGGGGGGATTATGCAAGTTTCCATTTCAAAGTGGTGGGAAGTAGAAAAGTTCCTCTTTAACGTTTCCTTTCTTGTTAAAGAATAAATCATAAGTGCGCTAATAACTCTTTATTAAGCCCTATCCTATGTAGCTGTTGAACATGCCATACTTACAGGCACATAGTATATTCCATGTCCTTGTACTTTAACCAAGGTATCTGTGCTGGATGTGCTCATAGGCATGTCCTAGCTTGCAGCCTATGCCCCTTACCTGTTTAGAAAAGTTTTAAGTTGCTAGCCAATCAGGTTTTAGTTTAAATTGTGAGGTCTAGCTCCAGCCAATGGAGATCAGACACAGCAGTAAGGACAACCCCAAATGCGTAAGGGATAAATATGTCTGCTTTTCCTTTGTTCCTTGTACTCTCGTGACAAGAAGGCTAGTGAGAGTACCCTTCCAGCAGTCCAGGAAGTAAAACTTGCTTGCTTAGAAATCCTTTTTCTCAGTGCTGATTTTTCTTTGCAGCACCGAGCATCTGTTTCCAACAAAAGTGAAACATCTTCAACCCTACAAGAAAATGTCTGAGCAATAAGAATATAAAGCTGGCAAAGTTGGGTTTTTGTATTTAAGGTATAAGCTTCATCTCTTCACAAAAGACTAATTTCTTTTCCTTTTGGCTTTGTTGCATGGCAGTAAAATATTCTGTAAAATAATAAGCCATGGCACTGGCTGCTTCCCTTTTCCTCAGAGGAACAATACATTCATAGACTATAAATGGATACTGTTATATGGATCATTTTGAAGGACCAAAAGCTACAGTGAATCCCCTTGTTTTGTTACTGTCTCAGACACTCTGGAGAAAGAAAGGCAAAGTGCACAGGCACTCTCCTCCCCACACATCACCCGACCCCAAAATCAACACAGCCACCCACACAGGCACACATGCACACGCCTTCCTTAGAGAAGAAGAGCATTTTCCAGGAAAAGGAATCAGTAAGAGCTCTGCTGACCACATCCTGGGTTTGGGATAACCTTTACAAAGGGAAAGACTTTGCCAAAGAAATCACATGAATTTTATACATCTCAAATGCTTTTAAAATTAAATGTTTGGATGTTTTTAAAATTGCCATTCTCTGGCATATACACAGCATAGACGAGTGGTAAATAAAATTCATTTCATGAAATAATGTGACAAAAATACGTAACTGTCGAGGGCAGCTCCTATCTTTGCTCGCAGCCAAGAGCAAATATAACAGACTTGGGCGGGACAGCAAATGTGGTGAAGGACCCGAAAGACACCTGCTGTGAACAGGCACTCCAAGGACAGGCCCTGGGGCTCCTGGATTAGAAGTCTGGCTTTTCAAGACCATGAAATGTGATTCGATAACTGTTCTGTAATTTTCATATGGATTCCACAAAATAAGCTTTTCCAGAATTACAGCAGAAGGGAGTTGGAGTGGACGCAGAGAATATGTCACAGGAAAGAGTGCTGCTGACGCCAGAGCACAGTCAAAGAGCCGTGGGGAGGCCACCCCGCACTGGACACCTGGCAACACTGACTGGGCAGAGAACTTGCTGATGGTTTCATTATAATCACTCAGGGAACTGAACAGGCACTCCTCTTCTGTAATAAAAGGTAGAAAAATGCTTGGGTGTGGTGGCTCATGACTGTAATCCCAGCACTTTGGGAGTCTGGGGCAGGAAGATCACTTGAGTCCAAGAGTTTGAGATTAGCCTGGGCAACATAGTGAGACCCCATCTCTACATAAAAAAAATAATAAATTGTTTTTAATTAGCTGTGCCTGGTGGCACACAGCTGTGGTCCTAGCTACTCAGAAGGCTGAGGTGAGAAGATTGCTTCAGCCCAGGAGATCGAGGCTGCAGTGAGTTCTGATGGTGCCACTGCATTCCACTCCAGCCTGGGTGACAAAGTGAGACCCTATCTCTACAAAAAAAAAAATGCGGAAATAGCCTAGAAAATCTATTTTTCCCTGCTTTCATAAGTTTCCCCTACAAAGAATTTTGTTTTTTAATTTTTATTTTAATTTCCTTTTTTTTTTTTTTTGAGACAGAGTATCAGTCTGTTACCTAGACTGGAGTGCAGTGGCACAATCACAGCTCACATCAACCTCTGCCCCCCGGGTTCAAGCAATTCTCCTGCCTCAGCCTCCTGAGTAGCTGGGAAGACAGGCATGCACCACCATGCCCGGCTAATTTCTGTATTTTTAGTAAACACGGGGTTTCGCCATGTTGGCCAGGCTGGTCTCAAACTCCTGGACTCAAGCGGTCTGCCCGCCTCGGCCTCCCAAAGTGCTAGGATTACAGGTAGGAGCCACTGCACTTGGCCTAATTTTTATTTTAATTTGAATAGTTTTGGGGAGTACAGGTGGTTTTTGGTTATGTGAGTAAGTTTTTTAGTGGTGATTTCTGAGACTTTGGTGCACCCTCACCCAAGCAGGGTACACTACTGTATCCAAAATGTAGTCTTATCCCTCACCCCGTCTCATCCTTTCCCCACGAGTCCCCAAAGTCCATTACATCATTCTTATGCCTTTGCATCCTTAGAGCTCAGCTCCCACTTATAAGTCAGAATATACTGGGTTTTCCATTCCTGAGTTACTTCACTTAGAATAATGGCGTTGTTGTTGTTTGTTTGTTTTTATTTTGTTCTGTTTTTTTTTTTTTTAAAGAGACAGCTGCCGCTGCCTCAGGGGCCACCATACTTGGTGTTCATTTTGTCAAGTCTGCTCAGGCAACTGGAATTTGTTCAAACATCCTCAAGTCAGGTTAAAATTTAGGACCATCTGGAACAGAACGTCCTCCTACATGTGAGATTAGAGAATGGGATAAAGATGCTTGTCTTTCTGCCTTACTTTCCATTCCCTTGGATCCCGGCCATAACATCATAGAGGCTTCGGTGGGTGACTGATTTGACAAGTAGCTTATGAGTGCAGCCCTGATTTTTTTTAAAAAATCCCAGGCTCTGTAAAACCGGGCTCTTCTTTTTCATCTTTTCTTGACATTTTGCTCCTAAAATTAGCTTTTTGATGAGAAAATTGCAGTGAGTCATACCAAAGCCAGCTAAAGGTGAGACAAATGCCTGAGATTGAAATTGAGTTGATTCTACTTTGCTGTGCTGATTGTGTCTGGTAATTGGACATTGGAATTAGAACTGCCCTGACCTTTCACAAGGAGAATGAAAAAAATCTCTGTTCAATTTGCTGGACTTTTTTTCTATATGTAAAGCATTTTTGTTGAATGGAGTAATTTATACCTATTTTTAAATTAGCACCACCAAGCAGCCTGATTCTCACATTGCTCTGAACATTTATTCAATAATTCTAGTTTTTGAATCAATAAAAACCAATCTTTTTCTCACTTTCCTATCATCTCTTGCTCTGCTCCCAATTTCCCACCACCTCCCCTTCCCACATCCTCTATTTATGGAAGTTACTAGAGCCAGCCTGGGGCATGGGAAGCAGGACTCACCTTCCCACCTGTCGGCTGGTTTCGGCCACCCACTGAGAGGCCCCCAATTCTTACAGTTACTCCTCCTAGTGTCATTTCTTCAGTGGCATATCCGGGTATATTGTTTAGAGCTATTGTTTTAAAATGGGGTGAGAGAGGTGACATGGAGTTCCAGCTTCCAATTACCCACCAAAAACAAAAACAGGGTTATGATTTCTTTCTCCAAAGCATACTTCACTGATGTCGTATAACTCATATAACGTAACTTATATAACGTAACTCATGTTATGTTTTCGTGTCTGCATTTATTATTTAACAAATATTTACTGACTATTGCTATATGGGCAGCCATACCCAGGTACTTAAATAAGACATAATCTTGCTCAGAACAGGAAAAAACAAAAAACCTCCTGGCCCTCTTGTATTACAGAGGGCAGAGGCAAGCAATAGTGAACGTAAGTGAAATATACTAAAATAAGTTTAACATTTGTTTAAATGTAAAATATTTAATATGTGAGAAGGTGCTAAAAGCAATGAAGAAGAAAATTAAAAATATGAAAGAAACTGAAAGCTTTCAGAAGGAAGATGAGGAATTCGTTTTGAACATGTTTTGAACATGACACGATTTAGACACCTGTTAGACGAGTGGAGATCTCCCCAGCAGAGATCCAAGTAGGCAGCTGGATAAGCAAAGTATGAAAATCGAGAGAGAGATCAGGACTTGAAATATACACTTGGGAGCCATTTCCATAAAGATTATATTTAAAGCCATGAGATTGCATCACAGCAGCAAGAAGCAGGACAGATTTTTAAACAGGGAAGCCCAAGTTGAGCTGAAAGTACTTCAACATTTAGAGGCCAGAGAGATGAAGAAAAATACAGTACTAGGAAAACTGAAATGTTTCCCAAGGCAGGAGGTAGTCAGCTGCACTGACTGACACTGACTAATCAAATCAAAAATATTTTTTTTTCTTTGAGATGGAGTCTCGCTCTGTTGTCCAGGCTGGAATGCAGTGGTGCAATCTCAGCTCACTGCAACCTCCGCCTCCTGGGTTCAAGCAATTCACCCTGCCTCTGTCTCCTGAGTAGCTGGGATTACAGGCGGGTGTCACCACACCCAGCTAATTTTTGTATTTTTGAGTTTTGGAATGTTGGCCAGACCCGTCTTGAACTCGTGACCTCAGGTGATCCACCCATCTCAGCCTCCGAAAATGCTGGGATTACAGGCATGAGCCACTGCGCCCGGCCTCTCAAATTTGATAAAGAAAGGAAGTTGGCTCATGGCCTCATCCACATGGAAGTCATAGATGAGAACAATGTTCAAGTAGGAAGACAACTCTGACTACCTGTTACATCTGGGGATGGAATCACATCCAAGCCTCCATTGTGATTAGAACAGAAGAGTGGTTAAGAGAATGGGCTTTGGAGTCAGGCAGCCCTGGGTTCACATCCCAGCAGCCCCCTTCCTTCTGAGTTGTAGGACTCTAGATAAGTCCCGTAAATTCAGCGTAATCTTACGTCTTCCTTTATAAAATAGGGATGTAGCTAGGCATGGTGGCTCACGCCTGTAATCCCAGCATTTTGTGGGGCTGAGGAGGGTGGATCGCCTGAAGTCAGAAGTTCAAGACCAGGCTGGCCAACATGGGAAAACCCTGTTTCTACTAAAAATACAAAAAAATTAGCTGGGCATGGTGGTGCATGCCTGTAACCCCAGCTACTTGGGAGGCTGAGGCTTGAACCTAGGAGGTGGAGGTTGCAGTGAGCAGAGATCACGCCACTGCACTCCAGCCTGGGAGATACGGCGAGACTCTATCTCAAAAAAAAAAGAAAAAATAATAATAATATAGGGATGTTGTTAATGCCTTAATTTAATTGGCCTCTAATGATAGGCCAGGTACAGCTCTAAGCGTCTTATTAGCTTATTCAAGGCTCACTAAAGTAGGAAGCATTATTTCAGTCACTTGACACAAGAGAAGCCGATAGCAAAGACATTAGGGATGAGACGATGCCCCTGGTAGTGTGGTCGGCAGCCTCTGAGGTGTCCTCAGGAATCCCAGCATCCCACCTTCTGTTGAATGTGAGCTTGTGAGTTGGACCTAGTGCCACACATATAACAAATGAAACGTGGTGAAAGCAATGGGATATCATTTTAAAGATTAGGTTACAAAAAGGCTCAACTTCTCCCTTTCTAACCATCTCTGTTCACTCTCACTCTCTTTCTCATGCACTCTGGGAGAACCCAGCTACCAAGTTGTGAGCTGCTCAGTGGAGCACCCCATGTGGCAAAAAAACTGAAGTCTCTGGCCAACCTGACCTGAGGCCGGCCGACAGCCACATGCGTGGGCTTATTAGTGAGTTCTCCCTCAGCTGAGCCTTCAGATGGAGCCAGAGCCCAAGCTGACGCTTTGATTGCAGCCTCGTGAGGCACCATGAGCCAGAAGAAGACCCAAGTAAACTACGCCTGATTTCTGAGCCACAGAAATAGTGTGATAATAAAGGTATGTTGTTATTGGCTGTTAAGTTTTGGGGTAATTTGTTACATCGCAACATAACTGATCCAGGTAGTAAACAGCAGGCTGAATTAAAATCCAGACGTTTTGATGCCAGAGCAGCTTAAAAAGAGAGAAAGGTACAGAGCAGAGTGCTGTTAGGATCTTTACGCGTTACAGAGTTCGGTCATTCTCCAAGGGTTCTCTCTGTTGCCTCTTTAAAGTCCTAAATTCAAGACAAGACAGTACTTTGGAGTGAAGGGAATCCAAATTACAATTATCTTCAAGATTCGCTTCTCCAGAGTGATCACAGAGGTGGGCAGTAGCCTTCAACCATTTACAAATGTATATTAAGCACAATAACCCCTGATACTGTCATTGGTGAAGGATGTCCAGGTTCTTGGCATCTTGAACAAAGAATTGGACAAAATACACAAACAAAGCAAGGAAAGAATGAAGCAAGAAAAGCAGAGAGTTACTGAACATGAAAGTACACGCCACAGTGCGGGAGTGGGCCCGAGCACAGAGGCTCAAAGCCCCGTTACAGAATTTTGGGAGATTTAAATACCTTCTAGAGGTTTCCATCGGTTACTTGGTGTTCGCTCTATGTAAACGAAGAGGATGAAGTGAAGTTACAAAGTCATTTACTCAGCATACACCCTGTGTAAGTGAATGGAGAGGATATTTCCTATCATCGCTGCAGTGTGAATCAGCCCTATGTTCCCTGCTTCCAGACCCTATCTTCCTGCCTCAGATAGCTTTCCCTTCTAATTAAAAATACCTAAATTTATTTTATCAGGCCCCAGGATTTAATAGAAATATATGTGTATGTGTGTGTGCATAGATATGTGTGTATACACACATATATATGGACACACACACATATGTACACACACATATATACACACATATATACATATATATACATACACACACATATGATATGTATACACATATATATGCACTCACACATATGTACAAACACATATATGCATACATATATAAATATATGTATATACATACACACATATATGTATATACATACACACACATATGATATGTATACACACATATTTGTTTCTTTGTTTATATACTTTTCAAATACACTGATTAGAAAGTTCTTTTAAATACAGGATTTAAGTTTTGAAAACAACCAAAGCCGACTAGCACAAATCACGCTATGGATTTCCCCAATATATGAAATTGAATTTCTAAAAAGTCAACAAAATCAGTCCTGAGCGAAAATAAGGGAAGGAGCGTTCATAAAAACTGTGAAGATACACCAGTCAGTGGCAGAGGATTCCTGTGCTCTGCATGGAGAACAGTTGAATACAATAGATTGAGTATGATGCAAATTACTCTTCTGAGCCCCACATGACTTCCTTCCTTCCTCCCAGAAGCTGCCTGTGAGTCACTGCCCTACTCCTCCAACTCTGGTACCTGCAGTATTGGGTTCATAAAGAATAACGCCTCGAGCCTCTAAACCAATTGACCTGATTATTTCTACAACTAAGCATTAATTTAGTGTCCTCCAAAAGTAGTATGTAATATAGTTTGGGCAAAATTGTATTTTAAATGATCTCTGAATGACCTTCTAATCTAAATTATTCAAACAAGGCAAAACCTTGAGGGGCATGTGGAAAAGCGGTTATAGAAATAGGAAACTATAATGGCCAAACAGTAAGAATTTGTCAAGAAGCACTTTTAACATTAGTTTAATTAGCATACCAAAATATCTAGAGCTATAGCAAAGCTCAAAACCAGATATTCAGCCCACGTGAAACGCGTTAATTCTCAGTTTTAGTTCTCTGATTGAAATATGGAGGTTTTAAAGGAAATGTAAAGCCTGTGTAGCTCTAATTTGCTCTAAGGTATCCGTAGCTCCCCCGTATAAAATTTGCACTCAAGCAACTTAATTTCCAAATAATTTCATCCAGCATTTGAGTATGAGCTTTATAAGGTGTTGCACAGAGTATATATTTTTAGTGGTTAACAAAAAAGCCTTCACAATTTATTTTCTGAATATGAATAAAGATAAAATAAATACTATGCCAATAAGTAACAAAAACAGCAATTTAAAATACTTTTGTCTTGAGAACAGTGTATTTCAGAATTAAACATTCAAGTGTTCAAAATCAAGGAAGTGTGAAGAGTTGGCACAGTCTTGGCAGTGACTTGGTGTTCAGTGTTATTAAAATGCCTTCAGTCCTCATAGGAACCTCAGTCTGTTCCAAACCACAGGCTTCATCCCTAAATTTAAAGTGGAAAGAATGGATCTTAGACTGGACTAAATATTAGAGCAAGAGAGAAAAGTAATTAAATTAACAATCTGAAAAACAGAATAAAATATTGTTTATAAATCAATCCTGTCCTATAAACGTTTCAGCTACTTGTAATTAGGAAATGCATAGAATCGCCACAAGGGGGTGCTACTGATAAACCAACAACAGCCCTTCCTTGGCCACTGATAACTAAGTCCTCCAACCTCCAGCCCAGTGTACTTACTATCAAGACGAACTCAGTTCACAGCAGGAGAGAGAGATTTTAAAACAGAAATATGTTCAAGAACATATATCCACAAAACAGAACCTCAAACAAAAGCAAATTATCAAAAGGCAAACAGAAGGGAATACCAGGCCTTTACTTTTTCCCTTACCCTTCATCACAGATTTAGTCATTTTAAAAAGCAATCTTTGCTGCTTTTCAAGAAAGCATTAAACTTGAAATATATTTGCTCTTCATTCTTTTTGGGGAGCAATCCACTTAAAAACAATTCGGAAGCTGAATATCCTGGGGGAGCCCTTCCTGTGGACCTCCCAACACCTACCTACCCAGCCAGCCTCCAATTACACCGCCCATCATTTCAGCTAAAAGTGCTGTCTTTTTACATTGCATTCTCAAGGGCTACGTTGGGAAAAAAAAAAAAAAAGCAAACAAACAAAAGTCCTTACTCCAGAATGTTTAAAATGCAAATCGAGTTTTGAAATTCTAAGTCTTTGCTGTGCTCAGAATTACTGCCACTCTTTTTAACTTCCCTCAAGTAGAGTCATCAAAGAAAGAATCACTGAAACTTAGTACTAAAAGTTATAAGCAGTTTTATTGTTGAGCTTAAAAGCTTTTCCAACAAATGGCAATACAAAAACAAAGGTTCCCTCACAGCGCTGGGTTTTGTCTTTTCCTCGAAAGCATATTCAATTAGTAAGACCCGCAATACCTTGAGATTCAATTATTTTTCAATAATTGTTTTTCATCGTGAATCACAAAAGCTGTTTTCTTGCATCTTGCTAGCCTAACCGGCCATGCCCAAACCAACTACAATTTAGCGATTTTTGGTACTTCATTTCTTTTCCTGCTGCTCTGAACTTTAATGAACAAAATGTGAATTAAATAAGAATAAAATAAAATGTGCAGCAGGACCTAGCATGTAGCAGAAGCTAAGTAATTATTAGTTCCTTCCCAGTACTTCCAATAGGCGTCCTTTTTTGTGTGGAGGAATACCTTTCCTTTTCTTTTCTTTCCTTTCTTTTTTTTTTTTTTGAGACAAGAGTTTTGCTCTTTGTCGCCCAGGCTGGAGTGCAGTGGCGCGATCTCAGCTCACTGCAACCTCCACCTCCTGGGTTCAAGCAATTCTCCTGTCTCAGCCTCCAGAGCAGCTAGGATTACAGGTGTACACCACCACAGCCGGCTCATTTTTGTATCTGTAGTAGAGAAGGGGTTTCACCATGTTGGTCGGACCGGTCTCGAACTTCTGACCTCAGGTGATCCGCCTGCTTCGGCCTCTGCGCCCAGCTGAGGAATACCTTTTCTTTTGCTTACACGTAAGAATGGCTTGATCCATAGATGATGTTACCTAACTGTCTACATGCTGTGATGGAGAATTCTGGAAGGTTCTCCCATCCAAGGATGTCTTATCACACTGCTACCTGCCATTCCCTCGTGGACAGTTCCTTTTATGTGTTGCACTGTGTGGGGCACTAGGGGCTGCCGATGATGGGTAAAGCATGGTCCTTAACTACAACAGCTTAAAGAAATCCTGAGCCTGTGAATCACTCAGCCTATGTGTGGAGAGTATGTGATCACAGAGGAAACTTTTTGGCACAAAGTGGTCGCACAGCAACAGTGTGGAAAGGATGCGGACTTTATAGTGAGACTGATGCTGTGAATTGAGTAGCATCCCCCAGAAAGATACGTTCAAGTCCTGACTTCATGGCTTGAGAGCGTGACATACTTGGAACTAGGATCTTTGCAGATGTAGTTAAGGATCTCGAGGATGAGATCACGCTGGGTTTAGAGCGGAGCGGGCCCTAAATGCAGTCCTTATAAGAGAGAGGAGAGGGAGATTAGGCACAGATCGTCACAGAGGGAGACCTCTGCGAACACAGACGCAGAGGTTGGCGTGAAGCAGCTATGAGGCCAGGAATGCTGAGGCCTGCCCGCAGCCACCAGAAGCCGTTCCAAGAGGGAGAAGCACAGAACAGGTTCTCTCGCTGAGCTACCGGATGGAACCAACACTGCCAACGCCTTGATTTCAGACTTCTGGCCTCCAGCACCGTGAGATATAAATCTGCTGTGTGAAGCCACCTGGACTGTGGTGATTTGTTGCCACGGCCTAAGGGCGCTAACACAAGTGACCTGGGTTCACATCAGTGCTTCCCGAGCCTGTGGCCCAGGGCATCGAGCTTTAAATGTCCTCCTCTGTAAACTAGAGTTCCTAGTAGTTACCTCACAGAGAAATAAAAAAACAGTCAAGACTGCCGTGATCCCCTCTCCACCCCTTCCAGCCTCTTTGACAAAGGGCATCAGACTAACACCTTGTGTCTCAGTTTCCTCATCCATAAAATGGAGATGAAAATAGCAGCTACCGGGTCAGACACAGTGGCTCACGCCTGTAATTGCAGCACTTTGGGAGGCTGAGGCAGGTGGATCACCTGAGGTCAAGAGTTCGAGACCAGCCTGACCAACATGGAGAAACCTCGTCTCAAGTAAAAACTACAGAATTAGCCGGGAGTGATGGCAGATTCCTGTAATCCCAGCTACTCAGGAGGCTGAGACAGGAGAAGCACTTGAACCCGAGAGGCTGAAGTTGCAGTGAGCTGAGATCACACCATTGCACTCCGGCCTGGGCAACAAGAGCGAAACTCCATCTCAAAAAGAAAATAACAGCTACCTCATCGGCTGGTGTGAGAAGCACAGGAGATGCTTCCCAGAGAGCACAGGCATAGGGGGTGGAGTGGGGCAGGTGAGGCCCTCGGCCCATGCAAGCTGCTTGTGCTGACCTGTTGTCATGGTGACCACCGTGGGAACTGAGTGGACCGGAAGACCAGTAAGGTTTGGGATAAGCAGGAAGCTTCCTAGGAGGAAAACCTGAAGTGGACCTTGAAACAATGATGCCCTTTGACTGGGTCACACAGAGGGATAGGCCTCTGGGGCTGGGTTGGCTCAGGAACCTAAGAACGGAGTGGAAGCCACTGTGTGCATACATGCGCCCACCTGTCCACATAAGCAGAGGTCTGGAGAGCCTGGTGAGCTGAATTAAGAAGAAGGCTGGACAGCTGGGCTGAAGTTAAATTCACTAGAAACCCCACAGCAAGTTTAGACATGGGATATGGTTTGGCTGTGTCCCTACCAAAATCTCACCTGGAATTGTAATCCTCACAATCCCCACGTGTCACAAGAGGGGCGCTGTGGGAGGTAACTGAATCATGTTTTCATCACAGTGAGTGAGGCGTCATGAGATCTGATGGTTTTATAAGCACCTGGCATTGCCCCTGCTGGCACTCATTCTCTCTCCTGCTGCCCTGTGAAGAGGTGCCTTCTGCTATGATTGTAAGCTTCCTGAGGCCTCCCCAGCCCCAAGGAACTGTGAGTCAATTAAAACTATTTTCTTTATAAATTACCCAGTCTCAGGCATCTTTTCCTAGCAGCGTGAGAACGGACTAATAAAACATGATACAATGGAAAATGAGAAGACAGTAACATTGTTGAGTAAGGGAATAATTCACAAGACAACAATGCTTAGGAAGGACTAACCCAGCGGGATGGAATAAAGCTGTGTTCCCCAAACCTCCTGTGGTGAAGGGCGAGTTTTCTTCCAATCCATCACTGACCAGTGCTGCTTTAACAGACCGTAGAAATCAATTTCTAGAACATGGAATGTAAACAAGACAATCAACTACAAAAATATAAGCCCAATTTTTTTTCTGAGATCCAAACACACACAAAATTGCTCTGTCAAATTGTCATAAACAGTTTTGAATTCTTATCCTAATTTCTGCCTGTTCATCACAGACCCACCAGGAGCCACTGTTGGGAGGGCGGGGGTGGGGGGTGCTTCTGAAGAGAGGGCGATCCTAGCAGGGAGGGTACCCAGGAGGCCACCGCCATCTTCAGGGAAGCAGAAGACAAAGGTGGTTAAATGCAGATGGTGGAGAGAGTCACACACAAGGTATTTTGAAATGTAAATTGACGGTGAGGATAATGAGCTATAGCTAAATAAGGAGCAGCTGACCCCAAATAAAATGTAAAGTTAATAAAATGGTGTCATTTATAGAAATGGAAGGAACAGGAGAAAGGTGCCCCTAACGGAAGAAATAACCGCAGACTTAGAGTGAATGCACCTCAAATACTGTGTCTTCTGTACTTCGAGGTCTTACAACATTGGGTTGCATTTTTCCTCCCATAACTGACAGAGAACAAGAAGTTACTTTCCTAAATATTGCCTTTGTGACTAGAATTATAGACTGAAAATATCAACACTACTAAGCTACAGGAAATTTTGTGGGCTGAAAATAAATATTACCATGATAGAGAAAGTATTACAAGAAAAACTCTTGGCACATGTATTTTTACAACTCCCTAGGCAATTCTGATGTGCACCTCAGCTTAAAAATCATTGCATTTTTAAAAATTTTAAAAAGGTAGTGGTCAAATGGATATAACTTAATTGTAACATATGTAATTTGTTACATATGTAAATTGTAACAATGTAACATATGTAAATAGATATTCCAAAAAGATAACAATCCTTGTAAATTAGCAAGCTAAGAAATGCAAATAATGTCAATCCACACCTATGGGGAAAAAAATAAAGAAAACCCTCTTGCTTTAAAAAAATAAAAAAATAAAAAAAAAAAAGGGTGAAGGATTCTCCTGGCCACAGGAGGTCAGTGTTGCTTCAAAACAAAACTACCCTAAATCTCTGGGGGTATAATGGTCTTTTAAAAAATGATTATATTTTCTTCTTAAAGAAAGGTTAGTTTTCGATATATCTGATTTCTAGGCTTTACTGAGTGACAGATGGTTACAGCATGTGAAAAAAATATCAACTTGTTAAAAAATCAACTTGTTAAAAATATATATTTCATGCAAAATTGAACTTGGAGCCTCCTCATTTAAAAGCAATCCTAGAAATTAAGAGAAGGGAGAAAATTATATTTTCACATGTATGTCAGAGAGGATGCATGTGTTCAATTCAACACAGAACTCAGTGCCAAGGAGAAATGAGAACCATGTCTTCAATTTCTCACTTTGAAACTGAAGAGGTCAGATACACACTCATGGCATCTTTCAGTAAAAATACAAAAATAAAAAATAAATGCTGTACTATAGACAGTGATGGTAGAGAATAGTATTGACTGAATCGCTGCAATGTCCCCATTATAAGATTGAGAGAAATCAGGCGTAAACACATGACAGAAGGAAGGAGAGTTGGATCACCGTGAACATACGGGTGAAAAATTATAAGTAACCTGTTGAGAAGATCTTGTGGGGATGACTGGGACCAGCATTTGGGCGTGTTGTATAAGATGGAATCACACACATTTTCCAAGTTCCAGCCTTATTTGAAACATTCTGATATTCATTCATTCATTCATTGTTCTAGACAAAGTAATGGACAGAAACAGACAAAGCCCAGCCATCATGGAGTTGTGTTAAGTGAGTAGACAAATTCCTGGATATGCAGTTATCTACCTTGTGATAAAGGCTCTGAAAGAACAGGGCAGAGTAACCAGAGGCTTCTTCAAAAAGTGCCATTTAAGCTGAGACCTGAGGATGTTCAGGCCAAGAGCTGGGGGTCACACTGCAGGTCCTGAAACCCCAAGGTCAGTGTGGCTGAGGCACAGTGAATTAGAGGGAGAGAGAATTCTGGGTCTCAAGGAGTTTCGATATTATCCCAAATACAGTGGGAAACCACTCGATGAAATTGGAATCATGTGATCCAATTTACACACTTTTTAAAAAGAATCGTGGGCCAGGCACAGTGGCTCATGCCTGTAATCCCAGCACTTTGGGAGGTTGAGGTGGGCAGACCACATGAGGTCAGGAATTCGAGACTAGCCTGGCCAACGTGGTGAAACCCTGACTCCACTAAAAATACAAAATTAGCTGGGTGTGGTGTCGGGCATCTGTAATCCCAGCCACTAAGGAGGCTGAGGCAGGAGAGTCACCTGAACCCGGGAGTCAGAGGTTGCAGTAAGCCGAGATCCCACCACTGCACTCTAGCCTGGGTGACAGAGCAAGACTCCATCTCAAATAAATAAATCCATTTAATTAAATTAAAAAGTATTTTGAGCCAGGCATGGTGACTCATGCCTGTAATTCCAGCACTTTGGGAGGCAGAGGTGGGTGGATCACCTTGTGTCAGGAGTTTGAGACCAGCCTGGCCAACATAGTGAAACCCCATCTCTACTAAAAATACAAAGTTAGCCCGGTGTGGTGGTGGGTACCTGTAATTCCAGCTACTCGGGAGGCTAAGGCAGGAGAATCGCTTGAACTCAGGAGGCGGAGGTTGCAGTCAGCCAAGGTTGCGCCATCGCACTCCAGCCTGGGCAACAAGAGCGAGACTCCATCTCAAAAATAAAAAATATGTTGGCTGCTGTGTAAGTGAACAGGAGGAAGATTCAGCAAGAGTGGAAATGGAGAAATGTAAAGGTGCTTACAAAGCTAGTGTGGTCGCCCAGAAAGATGATGTCTGGGAAGAAAAAAGCAAACACATAGAACCAGCAAGTCTCACTGGTGCGGCAGATGAGAGGAGTCATGTTTTTGCTTACCTCGTATGAGTGTATGCATTTCTGCCTCCACGGCTGAAACCTATAAAAATATTAACCTTCCCGCTTAGTAGTAGAATTATCAAATAATCAGTTTATACAAAGATATATCAAATAATAAATCATTGATTATATTGATTTATGTACACAAAATAATATCATTTGAATGCCATGACTTTTTAATGATAATGGAAGCAAAATTATATTTATCCAAATGCTTTTAGAATTAAAGTTTAATAAAATAAGATTAAAAGATGATTATTTGACATTCTGATTTTATATCCATTGTTCAAAGTCTCTGCTGATTTTTTCTCTTAGAAATATTAATAGAAAATGAATATATTGAGCTCAAAAATATTCCCCTCTAAATCTATAAATTAAAGCCAAATTTCATTTTCATCCTGCAAGACATTTTCAACAACATGCAAGCACTGTGATAAGAGTATCTACCTCAGCCAGGCGACTATCAGGGGAGATGTTGTGTCTGTGCTTCTAACTCTTATCTAAAGTACAAGAATGAAGATGCTTCACATGGGCAAAGCTGTTCTCCTAAATTAGTTCTGGACTTTCTAGTGAAAATGGAGGTTACCTGACCAAGCTGGTTTTCACCGGTCAGAACCGGATTGTCAACTCTTCCGCCTGGAATCTTAAGTGAATCGATTTTTTTTTTTTTTTTTTTTTTATTTTTTTTGAGACAGAGTGTCCCTCTGTTGCCCAGGATGGAGTGCAGTGACACCGTCTCGGCTTGCTGCAACCTCTGTCTCCCAGGTTCAAGCAATTCTCCTGCCTCAGCCTCACAAGTAGTTGGGACCGCAGATGCATGCCACTATGCCTGGCTAATTTTTGTATTTTTAATAGAGATGGGGTTTCACCATGTTGGCCAGGCTGGTTTCAAACTCCTGGCCTCAAGCAATCCACCTGCCTCAGCCTCCCAAAGTGCTGGGATTACAGGCATGGGCCGCTACTACCCGGCTAATTTTTGTATTTTTAGTAGAGACAGGGGTTTCACCATGTTGGCCAGGCTGGTCTTGAACTCTTGACCTCAGGTGATCTGCTCACCTCAGCCTCCCAAAGTGCTGAGATTACAGGGTGAACCACCATGCTCGCAAGTGAATAGATTTCAAAAGGTGTTCCTGGCAGGTGCCAGGTGGAGACTTCACGTGTGGAGGTTTTGGATACTTAAATTATAGAACATAATGATAACAAGACAGTTAACTATATAATGACTGTAATTTTCCTGTAGAAGAGTTGAGCACAGAAAGCAAACGAGGCGCTGAGCAGTCTCTGTTGAATGCCGGGGGCGCGTTTAGAACCACACAACCTTTAAGCTTGGTACATACAACACTTGCCTGCATCTGGTCCCACGAGACCCCCTCTATGCCTGTACGTTGCATACTGCCTTGTCCCCCTCGCTGCCCTCATTCCAAGGAACAGCACAACAGTTCTTCTGTCCAGTTCTTCAGTCCTCACTTTCATAATTGTTATAGAAGCAAATTGGGATAATGGTTGTAAAGTGCTTTGAAAAGATGGAAAGTGCAACAGAAATGCAAAACGATCTTATCATTAATTATTATTTTCTTTTGTGATTCATCTGTTACATTTTATCATGGCCACAGACCTTATTATCTAAGTAGAGAATAGGTATATCATTATAATTGTATGTTATGTCACAGTACACGTTGTTTATTGTTAGTCCTCAACAAAGAAACAAACACTAAAATCTCCTTAAGAGATTTTAACTATAGCTATTTTGGCCTCATCTCAAATCCTTCAACCTGATTTCTAAGCATAGGATGGAGGCACATGTATTTTCACAACTCCCTAGGTAATTCCGATGTGCACCTGCATTACTTTCGTGAATATTAGGGAATAGTACAAAGGCAGTGGGTAAATGAATATGACTTATTTTAATGTGCCTATAGAAATTGATATTCTAAAAAGATAACAATCCTTGTAAATTAGCAGGCTAAGAAATGCAAATGATGTCAATTAATCTATACCTCTCTACGGATTAAAAAACAAAAACAAAAAAAGCTGTGCCATATGGACTATACTTCTCTGCTTCTCCTGTCGCTCACTACTATAGTATCTCTGATCCCCGCTAAAACTGGAACTCCCGAGAAGGCATCTCACAGTTAGTCAGAAACACATTCCTATCCACCAGTGTGGCAACTTCTGTATCTCTGCCCTTCCCAATGCCTCTGCTGTGTGTGAGAGCTCCTGGCTGCCGCTAGCGCTGTCATCCATCCCTGCCAGTTAAGATCCCAATGCCAGTGCTCGATGCGGGGCACCGAGTCCTCGCTTGGAGCCAAAGCCACACGCTGCACTGGCCCTAACGTCCCTGAGCTCTGTGTGCTGGCCCCCGGGTGCACACAGCGCTGCGACATCCTGTATCCTGCGGTGACGTGGAGAGAATCACTCCCCGACACACACCCCCGTCCAGGCTTTCACTTGTGTGTTGCTTTCCCAAAAGTGCTTCTTTACACTCCCGATGCTTCTCCAAGATCTTTGTAAAATTAGCTGTAACTGTTTTTAGTCCCCAGACTTGAAAACCTTATGTGAAGGATGGGTATGTAGACAGAGGCAGAAGATCTGAGACTAAGAGGGTGAGGAGGGCTGAGACAGAGGGCTGAGGGGCAGCTGGCATCTGGGGCGTTTCTGTCCTGCCTCGTTTGGCTCAGTCTGCTCCTCCCTTATCGTCAGGAACTACTCCTTACAAAGGGCTGCTCCCTGGGTCTGGCAGAAATGCTCGAGTTCCAGTGTGACCACAACGTGGGTTCAGGTTGTGACCCTGTTACAAGAAGGGTCTCCATCCAGACCCCAAGAGAGGGTTCTTGGATCTCTCACAAAAAAAGAATTCAGGGTGAGTCCATAAAGGGAAAGCAAGTTTATTAAGAAAGTAGAGGAATGAAAGAATGGCTACTCCATAGACAAGGCAGCCCTAGGACTGCGGGTTGCCCATTTTTGTGGTTATTTCTTGACAATATGCTAAACAAGGGGTGGATTATTCCTGCCTCCCCTTTTTAGACCACGTAGGGTGACTTCCTAATGCTGCCATGGCGTTTGTAAACTGTCATGGCACCGGTGGGAGCGTAGCAGTGAGGACGACCAGAGGTCACTCTCGTGGCCATCTTGGTTTTGGTGGGTTTTGTCTGGCTCCTTTACTGCAAACTGTTTTATCAGCAAGGTCTTTACGACCTGTATCTTGTGCTGACCTCCTGTCTCATCCTGTGACTTAGAATGCCTTAACAATCTGCAAATGCATCCCAGTCAGCTTCATTTTACCCCGCTCCTACTCAAGACGGAGCTGCTCTGGTTCACACATCTCTGACAAACCGACTCCTGCAGATGTCATCCTCAGAGTCCCTGATTTGCCATGGGAGAGGAATCTGACAGGCTAGTAATATCATAAGAAAAATCATAGGGAAACTTGTTTTATTTACAATTAAGCATATAATTTAGCCCTTATGTACAAAGAACTGTTCCAATATTTATCTTTCAGCTTTCACAAAAATGGGACAAATCTATAGTGGTATTCTTTTCCCCATCTTCTCCTATGCAACGACAACTTTGTTATGGAGTCAAAAAATTCTGACCACTATGCACGTCTATTAAGAAAGTGTGTCAATAAAGCCTTCTTAGCGAAAGCTGATCTTTCCCAAGATGATGTGTCTCCTGGCTCTGTAGTATAGTAGGCACCCATGTCCGACATTATTGGTCAGGCAACATCTATACTTATATCTGATCTCTGTGGGAGAGGCAGACTCTGGGCTAACATCTCAAGAGTGAATGCAGAGTTGGGAAGTGTGGGGCTTCCAATTGCAGATAGGCATCAGAAATGCTTCTGACCTTGCAGATCTGACTGTCCCAACTGCTATGCATCACGCTTACCCCATTATGTAGCTGGTGTCATTCCCAGGCTGTGAAATTGAGGCAAGCAGACGTCTTAATTTAGGGAGAAGAGAAAGAGGGCTACACATTGGTCTGATAACTCCCCCATCTGGCCACAAGTCAGAGAAGATGCAAACGTGATCTCAAACAGTTTACAAATATATATATATATTTATTTTGAGATAGTTTCAGACTTACAGAAAAGTTGCAAAAAAAAGTACAGTGAATACCCATACAATCTTCAAGTGGATTCCTAAATACTGACATTTTAGCACGTTTGCTCCATCATTCTCTCTGCGTCTTACTGGGTCTTTTTCTGAACAGTTGAGGAGTAAGTTGCAGACGTAATGCTTTCCTATTCCTAAATATTTCTGTCTTACTAACCTCAGTATAATCATCAAAATCAGAAGTTAGCATTGATATATACTCCTTGATCTATCCTGTAGATCTTTTGCCAATTTTCCCACTAATGTCCTGCATAGCAAAAGGAAAAAAAAAAAACAGTGTTTTAAGACTTTTGAGTGGGGTCACAATGGCTCTGAGATCTTGTCCAGTAACAGGGAGCATAAGAACTGTCAGGACCCAGTCTGCCACAGTCCTGATCTAAAATATCCTTTGGTATTTAGGACGGGGACATCTGCTGATCTCTTCTAAACTGAGGAGAGAAATTGAGGACACAGAATGTTGGTTATATGCCTTTTATTTTTTTCTCTGTTTCTCTTTTGACCAACTTATTTTAATGCAGCAACTCCTCACAGACTGCCTGATATACCCAAGGCACTATCTTTAGTTCTGGGGGATAGAGAGTTATATAAGATGTGGTCCCAACACTCCTGTAAATTAAAATGTTATTAAATAATCAGTAACTAAACAGAAACGAAACAGTAATGTTAACAGTGGCAGAGAACCGAATTACCAGCGGTGAATCCGTACAGGTCTTCATCAGCAACTTCAGCCCTTGCTGCCTCAGAAGAAAGAAATTGGCCGAGGGGCATAAGGCAGAAAAAAAGATTGAGGCAATTTTCAGAGCAGCAGTGGAAGTTTATTTAAAAAGGCTTTACCAATGATTCAATGGGCTTTGGGGACCAGGGTTGGGGGAAGAGGGGAAAGGGGGCGAGGGATAAAAGATTACAAACTGGGTGTAATGTATACTGCTTAAGAGATGGGTGCACCAAAATCTCACAAATCACCACTATAAGACTTACTCATGTAACCAAACCCCACCTGTTCCCAAAAAACCTATGGAAATAATTTTTTAAAAAGGAAAAGCAGGAAGAGTAAGAATAATAACTGTGCTGGAAAGAAATCTATGAGAAATGAATTTCAGGTTTTCCGGAAAGTTCTGACTTTCTGCACTATAATAATGACTGCACTATATTATTAGAGTGGTTTGTTATGTAATTCAAGAGTATGTAATTATATAATATTCCAAATTAACTGTCACCAATAAAAATGCAACAATGTTGAAAATGGAAAAAAAAATTTAATGAGTAAATAAATAAATAAATTTTAAACATAAAAAGCCTTTAGAACAGGAAAGAAAGGAGAATTCACTTGGAAGACACCCAAGTAAGCTCCTGAAAAAGTCCAAGAGATAAAAGAACAAAAGACTGGGAGCGATGGTTCATGCCTGTAATCCCAAAAACAGAGGTATAGATTAATTAACTGTCAATTAATCCATAGCTCTCTATGGATTAAAAAAAAAAAAAAAAAAAAAAACCTGTGCCATATAGACTGTACTTCTCTGCTTCTCGCCTTCACTTTGAGAGTTCTGAGGCTGAGGCAGGCGGATCACCTGAAGTCAAGAGTTCAAGACCATCCTGGCCAACATGGTGAAACCTCATCTCTACTAAAAATACAAAAATTAGCAGGGCATGGTGGCGCACACCTGTAATCCCAGCTACCCGGGAGGTTGAGGCAGAAAAATTGCTTAAACCGGGAGGCAGAAGTTGCAGTGAACCAAGATGACGCCACTGCACTCCAGCCTGCCCAACAGAGCAAGACTCCATCTCAAAATAAAACAACAAACAAAAACAAAACACAAAACAAACAAACAAACAAACAGTGCTTTAACCTTGATCCTGGGACTTCATATGCTGGCCTCTTTCCCAGGATTCTCCCGTGAGGTTGGGCTTCCCGCACGCGCAGTGCTTTCCTTGCCCTTCGGACTTGAGCACACCCAGTGTGTTTAGGGAGTTATGCGCATGCCCACCTGAGGCTTTCTTCCCTTTTCCCCTTTTCCGGTGCTGTGTACCCCAACCGGAACATCATACTCCGCCATTTTTGTCTCTTAACAGGCATGCCCAGTTGCTTCTTCCTGGGGTCTGCATTCAGTTAACATTTTGATGTTAAGGGGTGTGGACCATCAGGAAATGGCTGCCGAATTATCATTTTAAAAGAGATGTGATAATTGCCGAACCATCCCTCGACATTCCTAGTGGGTAGGGCCTCTCCTGCTCTGCTCATGTGTAACTATCTGTAACAGGAAGAAGGAAGAATACAGTATATGGTCGAGTGTTTGACAGACAACATGTCAAACGATTTATAGACATATTTATTTTTTAAACAAATATGGTGACATTTGGCATTCTTAGGTCTATTTTATAGATGAGGAAATAGAGGGTCATAAAAATCAAGAAATCTGTACAGCGTCTTCACGCAGTGAGACTCAGAGCCAGGATCTGAACCAAGGTCGACCTTCAAAGCCCAAGCTTTGTTCCACGAAAACGAGAGTTATAAACATAACCCAGAGCAAATGTGAGAAGAGAGAAGTGGACGCAGGAAGTCTTCCCAGATCTCAAGGACAAAGGTATAATTGAGCACAGACTGAATAGTGGATGAAATTTTGAGGGTAAAGATGAAATAAACAATCCAGAGGGGAACGCCAGCGGCTTGAGGTAGCTGACTGCAGCGTCCAATGCTTTGACTCAGCAAAACTGCCAAATCAGGTTCCCATGACAGGGCAGAGGATACAGGGCTTCTTGAAAGCTTGAGTGTGCCCAAGGGCTTTTGCCGTAATAGCAGAAAGCTCAGACAGATAATTCCTACCATTAGGCAGGAAACAGCTTCTCCCCAGGACTCCGTGGTTGATAAGCTTTCTTTTCACCAGGGAGCTTTTCCTGATTTCTTAGGAGGAAGACTTGCCTATTTAAGATGAAGAGTAGAAGGCAGTACTGGGAGCCCTTTTCTAAATTAAATAACTCTTCAGGGTGCCAGCCTGTTAAGTGTGGACAGAAGCAAAGAGGCAGGACTTGCTGGGCTCTTGCCCATTGATGAAGCAACAATTGCCGAGTTCCCCAGGAAGCGATGAGGTTTTGTTGACATCTAAATTTCTGACATAAAGAGATGCTATTTGTTTACTTCTTGCATATTCTCAGGAAAGACAGTAATGCGTAATAGATTCAGCAGGACATTCCATCCTGGACAAAAATCTTATTGATCATACTATCACTGATTTCTACTGAAAAAGAACTATAGTAGCCTAATTGAATAATTTTCTATTGTAAATATTCAAATTAGATTAATGACTTAGATTAGCATTTTTTGAAAGATGCTCCTTGTGAAGTTTCTCTGTAATTTTCTATAATTAAGAAATATATCATAATTAAACAATGCAAAGATGTCCTTTGCCTTGACTCTATCGTGGTATTTGGAAGAGTGACTTTTGACAGGTCCTTAGTAAACCTTGTCTGCAACCTGTTACTAAACATCTATCCTATTAGCCACTACTTCTCTCAGTCCTATCTATTCTAATTGGCTCCAAGCCAGAGTTCCTTCATGCTTTCCTAACTCACCTCTTAACATTTACAGCCTTTCCTCTCCACCATTTAACATCTAAACACCATTCACTTTAGATGTTTTTTTTTCTCATTAAGAACACCACTGCTCCAACAATGATGATCTGATTTCCAAATATCGAAGACTAATCCAACACAGAAATATCAAAGCAAAGATTGCAGATAAGCAGCATGGCTTCCTCGTGATGTTTGTTGTGCTTCTAGAAAACAACTTTTCTCACAAGTCTTTTAAATCGTGTTTTATCTTTACAATAATGAGTACTCTTGCCTTCTTTGAGAACATCCTCACCTCTCCCACAGAAATTGTAGCATCAGCAAGTTGATGGGCTGAGACTATTTCTCTTGGGGTGACCTGCCAATAGCAGAATCATTAGCACAGTCTCCTCTAAAGCACTAATTTTTTTCAAAATTCTTTTAAAATTCTCCAGCCAAAAATGATGGGCACCATGATTATTCCTGGCTACTGCCATCTCTAAAATGGAGTTACTCTTCTTTCTATACCCAGCCATATAAAATTAAGACAACTCACTGAAATATAATTGCTGATGTTTTGAAAAAGAAACATCTAAAGTAAAGCTACAGTAGTTTTAGTGATATATGATATTATTTTAGGTGATGGGAAAACCAGAAAGTTATACAACTGTTTATGAGGTTCAACGATGAAAGTAACACATTATTTAAAAAAATAAAATAATCTGAGTAATCATGATCATATAGAATTCAGAATCAGAGGCTGGGCAAGGTGGCTCACGCCTGTTATCTCAGCAATTTGGGAGGTTGAGGAGGGCGGATCACCAGAGGTCAGGAGTTCAAGATTAGCCTGGCCAACATGGTGAAACCCCGTCTCTACTAAAAATATAAAAATTAGCCAAGTGTGGTGGCACGTATCTGTAATCCTGGCTACTCGAGAGGCTGAGACAGGAGAATCGCTTGAACCCAGGAGGCAGAGGTTGCAGTGAGCCGAGATCGCGTCACTGTACTACAGACTGGGCAACAGAGAGCAAGACTGTCTCCCCCCGCAAAAAAAAAGAATTTAGAATCAGAAGGCTTCAGTTTGATTTCTTGTTCTTCCAGTGATCAGCTGTGTGACATTAGACCACTTAATTCCATAAGCCTCTGTTTGCCACAATGGGATAATGACAGTAGCTACCTGATAAGATTGACATAGACATTAAAAATAATAAACAGGCATTCCATATATCATAGCTTAGTCTGCCATAACGAAATATCATAGACCGGGTGACTTAAACAACAAACATGTATTTCTCACAGTTCTGTAAGCTGGAAGTCCAAGATCAAGGAGGCAGCAAGGTGGTTTCCTTCTGAGACCACTTCTCTTGGCCAGCAGATGGCAGCCTTCTCGCCATGGGCTCAAATGGCCTCTTCCTCATGTGCCTGTGGGGGAAAGAGAGGGCTCTCTGATGTCCTTCCATAAGGACACTATATCTATCCAGAGCCCCGCCCTTCTGACCTCATTTAACCGTAACTACCTCCTTATAAGCCCTATCTTCACTTATGGTCACAGTAGGGGGGTTAAGGCTTCAAACATATCAATCTAGGGGAGAAACCGTTCTGTCCGTAATACCTAGGTAATACTAGTATTAGATATTTTAAGGTGGCCACAATACTTCCATGCATGTTTGTTGTTTTTTATTGGTCTGATAGAAAAACCCATGAGAAATAAAAATGAAATACTAAGCCTCCCAACTGACTGAATGGACCCCCCTCTTGTCCCACGGGTCCCCAGAGTAACCTTGAAAACTGAGTTCTTGGCCATGAAGGGATGAGGTCAGACACACCTCAATGTGCCCCTCCCTTGCTGGCCACCATTAGGCTTTCTTCCCTAAAAGCGAAACAGAAACCAGTCTTTCAAATGACTCCACCGCTATTGACCAACCTGACACTGCCCTTCCTTTCTGCCTGATAAGAGACCACAGACCACGGACTCTGCAAGAAATGTGCAGTTGGGAATTTTGTGTCCTCTGTGTCACCTTTTGAAGTCAGAAGGTCGGAAACTCCGCCCTCCAATCATGCTAATATGGCCATTTTCTGAACATGGGTCCCTTGGAGAAGCATGAAGCTTTATTGCTCATGCGCGTGTTTCCTCTATCATAAAGATTCATGACCCCTCCTGTAGCTTATTAAACACGTATATTCAACCACCTTGTTCAGCACACATTCCTGCTCCCATTGCCCCTCCCTCAAAATGTCTATTTCTGGCTTCTTAGCCTGTCAGATGGCCACCCTGCAAGCTGTAACCCTTTCCAAATTTATGAACCTTGTCATTCTTCGGTTGACAACTATAATCCCTATGCCAAAACTTGCATTGCATGAAAAAATTATATTGATAGGTGTGACCAAAATAAAGAGAATCTTCTCATGTTTATTGAGTTATGTAATTAGAGGTATGTGGAATTTTCCACTCTGCTTTCTCATGAAACAAAGCATAATCATTATTATAATGCTCCTACAGAATAGTTATAATCACCGCTGTCATATGGCTATGCAATGTCTTAACAGTGTTTTACAGTTGGAACAGTAAAAAGCATCTCCCTGTAATATACTAAAAAATTGTAAGAGTATCCTTTAATGAAAGATGTTTGTTCAGGTTTCTGCATGACCATCAGTGACCAGCTGTCTATAATTGTGGAAAAAGATTATCCTACAAGAGAAAGATCTCGAAAGTAACACTGCATCTTAAAAAAATAACAAATTAAAGTTTCTCTGTAAAATATCTGTGACGCAAATTTGCAATAGAGCTTGAAACAACCATGATCACTGCATTTTAAAATAATGTTTTTTCTTATTTCAAAATAATAAATTTGTACTATATAAAATATAGATAAAATATATAAAAATAATATAAATCAACTGTAACATTACCAGCTAGATAGAACCACAATTAATTTAGCCATATTATATAACATCTCAATCTGTTCTCTCTGCTTTTGTGTGTGTGTGTGTGTGTGTGTGTGTGTGTGTGTGTATTATTTTTCACCTCAACCTTCAGTGCTTGTCTTAGTCCATTTCCTGGTTCTATAACCAATACCACTGACTGGATAATTTATACAGAAAAGAACTTTCTTTAGCTCGTGGTTCTGGAGGCTGGGAAGTCCAAGAACATGCTAGTGGCATCTAGTGAAGAACATGTTGGCATGTCATCACATGGTGAAGGGCATCACGTGGTGACAGGGAAAGAGCAGTAGAGCCAGAGACAGCCCAGTTTATAGCAAAGCCACTCCCACGATAACAAACCCACTCCAGTGACAGTGATATCCATCCATCCATGAGAAAAGCACCCTCATGAGTCCTTTAATCCACTCATGAGAGCAGAGGGATTAAGTTTCCAACACACAAACTCTGGGGAACACATTCAAGCCATAGCTGTGTACAACTTACAAAACTGGATGTTTTTCACTTAACAAAATGTTTGTTTACTATTGGTGGTAACAAATTATCACAAACTTGGTGACGAGACAAATTTATTATCCTCACAATCCTGGAGCTCAGAAGTCTAATGGATCTCACTAGGCTAACATGAAGTGTCGGCTGAGCTGTTTCTTTTTGGAAACTCTGTGAAAATCCATTTTCCTACCTTTTCTAGCTTCTTGACAGTGCCTACATTCCTTGGCTTATGGCCACTTCCATCTTCAAAGACAGGGACAGGCAGTCGAGTTTTTCTCACATTGCATCACTCTGACTCAGACTTTCCTGTTTCCCTCTTCCACTTGTAAAGACTCGAGTGTTTCCATTGGGCCCACCCAGAAAATTCAGGATAATTTCTCATTCTTATGGTCAACCAATAGCAACCTTAATTCCCCTTTTCCATATAACAGGACATATTCACATGCTCCAGGGAGCGATGTGGACACCTTTGAGGGGTAAGTATTCTATCTACCATGACTGTGTTCTGAGTATCTTTCCAGTCTTTAAGTATTCTTCTATATGCACTGTACATTTTCTCTCTCTTTTTTTTTTTGAGACCTAGTCTTGCTCTTGTCACCCAGGCTCGAGTGCAATGGCATGATCTCGATTTACTGCAACCTCCACCTTCCATATTCAAGCAATTCTCCTGCCTCAGCCTCCAAGTAGCTGGAATTACAGGCACCCCCCCCCACGCTGCTCAGCTAATTTTTGTGTTTTTAGTAGAGATGGGGTTTCACCCTGTTGGACAGGCTAGTCTTGAACTCCTGACCTCAAGTGATCTGCCTGCCTCAGCCTCCTAAAATGCTGGGATTACTGGTGTGAGCCACTCTACCCAGCTCATTGTACCATTTTCTTACTTTGAAGATGTTCAAGTTGCTTTTATTTGAAGTTCCTGGGCAATAAAAATAATAAGTTACAGTTTTAAACACTGCTATATATATTTCTATATTATACTTTTTGAGAAAGCAATGAATGACAGATCACATTCATTTATACTTTTACCACAGCGATGTGAGCTGTCATTTTCTGAGACCCTCATAAATAATGATCATTGTTCCTTTCTACCCTCTGCCATATTGGCAAATGGAAAATTACTTAACATGTTTATTTGCCTTTCCTTGGTTTCTATGGAGTTCAACTTTTTTTTTTTTTTTTTTTTTTGAGACAGAGTCTCACTCTGTCACCAGGCTGGAGTGCAGTGATACAATCTTGGCTTACTGCAACCTATGCGTCTCGGGTTCAAGCGATTCTCCTGCCTCAACCTCCCAAGTAGCTGGGACTACAGGTGCTTCCCACCATGCCTGGCTAATTTTTGTAGTTTTAGTACAGATGGGGTTTCACCATGTTGGCCAGGATGGTCTCAATCCCACCCACCTCGGCATCCCAAAGTGCTGGGATTACAGGCGTGGGCCACCGCGCCCAGCCTGAGTTCAGTTTTTTCACACTTCTTGTTGTCTACACAAGGTTTCATTTGTACAGTACACATCTCTGATTAGTGAGGTTTTGGTAAGTACATGATGATATCTGCAATCTTGGGAAGGGGACTTTATTGGAGGTAACTTCACTATTCCTAAGCTACCCCCACAACTTGATTCTTCTATCTTATACTCAAAATAGTATTAAATCCCACACTGACCCTGCACTGCAGCATCCTGAGAAAACTCCACCTGCACCCTCTGGGTGAGACACAGTTCCTACATCCCATCGTCAGGAAGATAGTAAACATCACTCAGTACTAGGTGAGGGGATATTTGTAGACATTCCTGGGCTTCAGTTTAATCCAATGTTGGGTGCCAAACCCCTCAAGATGACAGTTCTTTCATCATGGACTTTGCATCCTTAAATCTTCTAGTGTGTTGCTGTGTAACCCTCCTGGACTGAATAAACGGTTAGGACCGTATTTCTCATCTCATGGGGAATCCTGTTGCCTGATGTCTGGATCTGTCAGAACGCTCACCCAGCCTATCATAGTCACTCTTTGTTTTAGAAGCTGTTCGGGTTCCTCATCACTATGTAACATCCTTTGCTCCCTGTTCTTACATGCCTCCCCGAGAAAACCCCAAAGTCGGAAGCACACCGGCATCCACTTTTGGCCACCCTGCCTGAATATGACATAGATGGGTGTGACCAGCACAGAGTCTTCAGGAGGCTCGATTTGGTAACTTAGGCATAGTTAATACATCCACATCATTTTTTTTAATTCTATGTTCTTTCATCTCTTTCTCCACATTTACTCATCTAAAAATGGAGGGAGAGGTTCAAAAATGTTTTAAAAACACACTGAAGAATAGTGAGCCTTCTTCATTTGGAATTCACCCCAGTGTTAAAATAAATGAAAGAATATTGTGCAAATTTCCAGGAAAATGTCAATGATGACTGGCTAAATTGGAACAAATATCAAAAGACTCCAAAATGTTTACATTCCAGCTGGAGGCAAGTATTTCATTGCAAGTCAGGGGCGGGACAAAGTGAGGCTGCAGCAGGGGAACGGGCTCAGCCTGGGTCCCAGCCCTTAGCATCACCAAGGCGCATTCGTCCCTGAAGACACCAGGAGTTGTGACCAGTCCTGTTACTTTGGTTTTAGAGGTTTTGTTGCAGAAGCCACCCCCATTTTGACCACTCTAATATTACTGTAAGTAGAGTTCAAAAGCTGAAGCTGGCACACTGTGCCTCCAGGTTGTGTTTGTGGAGGATACCCTCTGAGAGTCTGAATGTCATCTGACATTTGCACCGTTTCCCTGGAAGAACACGTGCAGATGGGCCAGTTAGGAGTTCCCTCTGTACAGCAGGGGCTATGACACTCAGTGTTGAGTGTGGAACCAGGACTGTGCGATCACCTCCCTGTACGTCCCTTTCCCTTTTTTTTTTTTTTGAGATGGTGTCTTGCTCTGTTGCCCAGGCCAGAGTGCAGTGGTGCAATCTCAGCTCACTGCAACCTCCGCCTCCAGGGTTCAAGCGATTCTCCTGCCTCAGCCTGCTGAGTAGCTGGGATTACAGGTGCCTGCCACCACACCTGGCTAAATATTTTTGTATTTTTAGTAAAGACAGGGTTTTACCACATTGGCCAGGCTGGTCTCGAACTCCTGACCTCAGGTGATCCACCTGCCTTGGCCTCCCAAAGTGCTGAGATTACAGCTGTGAGTCACCGTGCTCAGCCTAATTTTTTGTATTTTTAGTAGAGACAGGGTTTCACCATGTTGGCCAGGCTGGGCCTTATCTTAACATAAAGAATGATAATGACTTCCTCACAGACTCTTGAGAGAATTAAATAAGTCAACACACGTGTAGTGTTTAGAGGAGTGAGCAGTAAATATTAGTTTAATGACATGAACACACACGCAGGCATACTTAATAAAGCCTATTGAATATTTGATCCGTCAGAACAGCAATGAAGATCAGGAGTTTCTTTTATAATTCAGGAACTAGGTATCCACAAGCAGTACAGTTTCACTTTGACCTTCAGACACCACTGAAACACCTGTGGTAATATTCAGGCTAAAGCTGAATGCCTGTAATCCCAGCCCTTTGTGAGGCTGGGCTCAAAAAATCCACCCACCCCAGCCTCCCAAAGGGCTGGGATTATAGGCATGAGCCACCACATCTGCCCATTTCTGAATTCTTGTTTCTAGTAGCTTTGGGTTCTAAGAAACTTCTGTTTGTTTGTTTTTAGAGACAGGGTCTCCTTCTGTCACCCAGGCTGGCATGCAGTGGCACAATCACAGCTCACTCTAACCTAGAACTCCTTGACTCAAGTTATCCTCCTACCCTGGCCTTCGAAAGTGCTAGAATTATAGGCGTGAGCCACTATACCTGGCCCTTAGAAATGTCTTAAACTATTCCTTTGGGTGAACCTAGAAACACCTTAGTAAATCCATTAATTCATTTATTCAACCAACATTTGCTGAGCCCCTGCTCTGCCTTGAGCTCTCCTCTAAAAAGCATGGCAATGCATGCAGGGGCAAGTCTGCATTCTCCCATGTGAGGGCTTCACCATCTCGGGGTGAGGCAGAAATGCAAGGGGCTGGGGACAGGAAGAAGGGGACCTGCTTTGCTGGCTGCAGGTACACAGTCAGCTGCTCTGACATGGGAGCTCTCCATCAAGACTTCATCGCAGAAGAGATGATTCTTCCTGCGTCTGGGACAACAGCATATACAATCTCTACCAGATGGCACGGACAGTTTATGGAGGTGGATGTGTAAAGAAAACATCCTCCTCACCACTTACACCCCTCCCCTCGCAAGCCTCAAAGCAGCTCAGAGCGTTCTGCAAAGAGGAGGCTGTGGTCGTGCCGCAAGCCCTTGCCTCCTGTTTACATGGCAGCGACTGTCACTCTTTTCCCCAGAAGAAATTTTGCTGTACTCTTTGAAAAGCAAATTAGGAAAGCATTCCTCCTGGCAAATGGAATGTGTCTTCCTGCCATTGCCAGCAGTGCCAGGGAAAAAGAATTGGGGAAGGAAATCAGGGTTTTTCCCCACAACCTCACCTATGCTTGGGTGTTGATACCCACCTAGAAAGAAGAGTTTAGAGCTCAGTAACAGCCAGTTTTACCCCAGAGCTAGCAAAGGCCTAGATGTCCAGACTACTTAATCTAATTCTAGAGCTGAGCTGAGGCCAGAGGAAAAGGCCCTTTCTTTGCATCTTAGCATCTTCCTCCAACCCGAGATGACGATAAAACACACTTACTTATTTACATAGCTTGGATCCATGTCCCTGCCCAAATCTCATGTTGAATTGTAATCCCTAGTGTTGGAGGTGGGGCCTAATGGGAGGTGATTGGATCATGGGGGGCAAATTTCTTCCTTGATGCTATTCTCCTGATAGTGAGTGAAGTCCACCTCAAAAGGGAGCTACCTAATAAAACTGTCTTGCTGCCTGTCAGGGTCTTTGAACACATTCAGTGTTGAGGAGCAGCGTGACTCTGTCAAGTTCTGTGGCAAGAAAGTCCCTCCCTGTGAAAGATCATCCACCTGGCCTGACAGCAAAGCTGCCATGAATTTTCAAAAGCCAGTTCAGCTCACAGCCTGGAGGAGTGTGTGTCTCTAGTACCCCAGAAAGGTGATGGAAAACAGGTCTTTGAAAATGCTACATTTTACATTAGAAAGGCATTGGTATATACTCATGTTTTAATTCTTCAACACGTGATGCCACAGCCTCTGGATGTCTTCTGGAAAGACCTGTGTCACTCGCAAGCATGGTCATGGCCAGAGGAAATTAACCAGAGAGAAATTAACTAGAGTGACTCCTACTGCTACAGAGAGAGCACCGCTCGTTGCCTACCCAGACCCTCATCCAAGCACTTTCCTTAATTCATCTCACCCTCCAGTCCACCCTATGACGTCAGCACTTTGTAATCATCCTCCTTTTCTGGTAAGGTGACAAAGGCTCAGGGTTGATGTCAACTGGATATACTTACACCTTAAACATGAAGGGAGAGAGAAGCAGATTCAAACAGAAAGGGATCTGAAGGTAACAGAAAAGCAAGGAAATACCAGTAACTAGTGTCCCATTACCTCGTTACCAACTGAAGGAAAGTCCATTCAGATAATTAAAACATCTTATTTATTCAATAGCTTATTTCTAGGTAAATTATTTTTTCTTTTAAAATACAAATAGAAACATAAAATAGACTAAGAACATGGTGATTAGTAAAGGTTCCGTAACTGCCTTTTGATGTGTGAATTTGGTGAGGCTACAGTCCCCAGTTATTCGATCAAACCCTAGATTAGGGGTTACTGGGAAGGTATTTTGTAGATGTCAGTCAACTCACAGTGAGTTGACTTTAGTTAAGGGAGATTATCTGAGATAATCTGGGGGAGCCTGATTCTGTCAGTTGAAGGATCTTAAAAGCAGAACCAAAGCTTCTTTGAAGAAATTCTGCTGGTGCATAGCAACTCCAGCCCCTTCTGGAGACTGCCCTGCAGATTTCAGACTTGACTATCCAGCCCCATGGTTACATATCCAAGTCCCTGCAATAAGCCTCTTAGTATCTCCTACTGGTTCTGCTTCTCTGGTTGAACCCTGACTGATACAGTTGTTAAAACGTTATTGTAATTAATGTATAAGAATGAATTAGTATCTTGTGCTTGTACAAGCTAGTACTACAAAGAGTACATTTAAGTGGTTTTAAATTTCCCTGGGTTCTTGTTTACCTGTGAATTTATACTCTCTCAGTGGAAGGGCTCAGAAAATCATCTTGCTAAGCCAAAGTAAACTCTAAATTTAAATTCTACCTGAACAAAGTATGAATGAGTGGAGTCTTAATAACGTTGCAGAATGTTAAATGAGAGAGGAGAGTGAAAGATGCACCTTCCCTTTGATTTAAAGCACATATTCACACATACACACACACGTGCGTGCACACACACACACACTCACAAATTTTAGAAGAGACCTGTCTGATTCCCATGGATATTTTCATTTATTCTAACATGAGTCATTGAATGCCAATGACATCCTGAACAGCTTTCAGCTTTATGACTGACTGTATTAGTCTGTTCTTGCACTACTATAAAGAAATACTTGAGACTGTATGATTTATTTAAAAAAAAAAAAAAGAGGTTTAATCAGCTCACGGTTCTGCAGGCTCTACAGGAAGCACAGCTTCTTCCGCCTTGTGGGGAGGCCTCAGGAAACTTACAATCATGGCAGAAGACAAAGCGGGAGCGAGCACTTTGCCTGGCAGAGCAGGAGGAAGAGGGAAAGGGAGGGGAGGTGCCACACACTTGTAAATGACCAGATCTCACCAGAACTCACTCACTATCAGAAGAACAGCACCAAAGGGGAAATTCACCACCATAATCCAATCACCTCCCATCAGGCCCCACCTCGAACACTAGGGATTAAACAAGTCAGCATGAGATTAGGGCGGGGACACAGATCCAAGCCAAATCAATGACTCTGCCTGTCATTCAACATCACTACATCTCAGGTTCCTCATCTGTAAAATAGGGATACAGATTGTGCCAGCCTCATAGGACCACAGTGACGATTAAGTTAGTCGAGGTTTCCAAAGTGCTTAGAATAGTCTGGCACATGGTATGCAATATCTATTTTGTGGGCTGGGGAAGCTGGCAAGGGCTTCACAGAGGAGGTGGTGCTAGAAAGACTTGGATTGGATAAGGAGCATGAGGTACTATCCTGAATCATGGGCAAACCGGTTGAGCGAAGCTTGGAGGCAGGAAGGAGAAAAGCTTGTGGTAGTAACCCTAATTAAACCAGCCTGCCTGCCATGGATGATTCTTACTAAAATCCCCAGGAGAGAAGGTGAGGGCCAGATTTTGAACAAAGCAAAGCCTGGATTCTACCACTAAGCCACATATTCAAGATATCTTAAAAACGACAGTTTATGTTTTTCAAAAGGATTTTATGGTGAAACAAGCTTGGAAAACGGGGTTAAATAAAGACTAGCAGATTTCTTTCAAGCAGGATTTCCCCCAGTGACCTTAATCTGCTAACATGCTGCCAGAGGGGACCCACAAACAGCAGCTCCCAAAACAGAACACAGAATCCTCTCTCTTCAGGGCATCTCCCAGGAAATGTCTTTCGAGGTGCACACTCCTGCAAATGTGGCTTATGTTACCTGTATTTTCTGCATTCTTGATGCTCTGGGTTCTGGGCTCTTGCTGACAGGGGAGAGACTGCCTCTCTCAGGGCTTGCTAATTCTTAGAGATAACAAACAACTCACCTGGGAGCCCACCCTTCATATAGAAACTGACAATCCAGAGCCCAACACCCCACCACATCTTCCACCTGACACACATACTCAGGAGACAACAGTCCTCTGCCCTAATCATCCAGAAGCCAGGTACCAGACCACTAGGGACAGCCTCTCTAGCCCAGAACCCACAGAAAGCATTCAGGCTTACCAATCCTAAGCCTGCCTAGCCTTGCCTTCCCTGTGGAAACCACAATAAAGCCTCCTACCCAGACTCTGCCCCTCTCTGCCACCTCCCGACCCACCTGGTGCTTCCTCGTGGAGCCCAGCAGGACGCTTGCCCCTCCTCTTGGGAACTGTTAGTAACAAACTGCCCTTTCCATAGCAATCACCTCCCAACCTGTTGTCCTTACCATACCTCAGTAATAATAAAACTACAATTTCAAGTATTGGTGTTGGCAAGAAAGGGCTTTCAAAGACATTTAAACACAAGAGTAACATCATTATGTTGTAGAAATATTCATCTCACACATCCTCTCTGTACTACATTTTGAATTCCCAGAGCAGTGTTAGAACCCCGGGAAGCCAATACCAAACTGAAATTTTAATGGAGAAACACAGAAGGGCCTGGGGAGCCTGAACCCCCACATATTTGGGAGAAGTCCTGCTAAATGTGGCGAGACTTTGGGAGCACAGCACGTCTGAAAGAGGGCAGTCCCCTTAACCCACCTTGGGTACCCCCATAACCAGCTGCAACTTCTCCACTGTGTTAGGTGATTCTAGAGGCCAGAGGTGATCCGAATTCATGATTCATCTGCAGCTTTGCAAATGGAGGTACCTCAAGGACTTGCGAAATGAATCCTACTTCTGAGCACTTCATTGCCTCATTTTTCTTATCAGTAATACAAGGAGGTTGACTCACTTTGTAAAATACCTTCCAGCTCTGAACTTCTGTGATTCCTATTCTCTCTACAGAGCTACTAATTCCAGCAAATTTTATAATCCTATAAAAATCACTCTCAGGCACAAATATCAGGATTGCTATAAAACTTTTCTACATCCTTTTATTCTTTTCTACGTGATGCCGGTTCTCCAAAGCGCACTTCGCTTTTGTGAGTTACAATTACCCCTACTGTTTACTGTAAGCCAATTAAAATTAATACTGTACTTTGGAAAAGGAAATGCACTTTTTTTCCAAGACTCATGCCAACCTTCATTCCACACCTTGCCCTATCATTTAGCCAACTGAGATTTTTATCTACAGTTGGAAAAGACGTTAGGGAATTAATGAGTCATAGCCCAACCAGAGCTCTTTCAGGTCAAGAGGGCACAGGCTGCGCCGCCTCCCCCAGGCAAAAGAGCACGTGGCAGAACCCTGAATAGGAACTATAGTGAAAAAAAAATAAGGAAATGAATCACTGGGCTTGACCAAGACTTACTAGTTCTGTCTCCAAGTGAAGAAACAATGACAAAACTGCTGGTTGCCTGATAAACAAATTAGAGCCAAGAGTGGGAGACAGAAAGATTTTAGCTGGTATCTTCCAAAGGGAGAAGTTTGCAACCTGATAGAAGGTGCTTCTCTGGACTTTCATGAAAACCAGCTGCTTGTCGTGTGTGGAGCTCAGGTTTCTCATATGCAAAATGTCAGTTTGGAGACAAATTGTATTTCAAATTAACTGTCTTCTTTAGTCATTCAATATGGAGCTCCATACTGAATCTTTTGACCATGCTCTTTTTTCAGTATGGAAAATAGATAACCCAGGTATTACTGGATTGTAACAAAGCTACCAAAGAAGCATGATTGTTGCTCAAGAAATATTTGTGCAAAGTGGGGAAAACAGCCTTAGAGTCAGGAGCATTAATCCCACCTAAGCCAGCCAAACTTGGAATGCTCCACAGCACAATTTAAAGAAGAAGGAAATGAGCAAAGAAGATGATGACCGACATTGAGCTTGGCCAATGGGTTATTAGTCATTAGAAAGACAGGCGAAAGCAATACTAAAGCAGAAAAGATTTGCCCCATTACTCAGCAGCGTAAAGAAGCAGGTACAAATGATAGCACTGAACACGGGAAGATGCGGACCATGTATTTTCTATTTCCTAGACGCTCACGTGCCAGAGAGATTGTCCCTGTAGAAGCATCCAACTGATGTAGTCAAACAATGTTGTAATTATTCTTACGCTCTAGTAGGGCAATCACTATATATATTTATTCCGTATTTATTTATTGAACATCTACTTATACATAACTATCTTAATCACTTTAGTACCTAGAGAGACAAATAATTTCTGCATTTAAGAATTTTTCTGACTGGGCGTAGTGGCTCACACTTGTAATCCCAACACTTTGGGAGGCTAAGGCAGGTGGATCACCTGAGGTCAGGAGTTCTAGACCAGCCTGTGCAATATGGTGAAACTCCATCTCTACTAAAAGTACAAAAAGTAGCTGAGTGTAGTGGTGAGCACCTGTAATCCCAGCTACTCAGGAGGCAGAGGCAGGAGAATTGATTGAACATGAACATGGGAGGTGGAGCTTGCAGTGAGCCGAGGTGACGCCACTGCACCCCAGCCTGGGCGAAAGAGTGAGACTCTGTCTCAGGAAAAAAAAAAGAGAACTTTTCTGTCAAGTAAGAAAAACCCACTATAAGTGCTATTGCACTTATTTTAAAAAATGAACAAAAATATTCTTACCAAAAATCTTATGCTCAAGGTGAGATTAAAGCATGCTCCAAAAAACAGAGAAGATTTTAACAGGCATGTTGAGAGGGAAACTATTCTAGGAAGATTAAACAGAAAGAGCAAAGGTATTCCGTGAAACGGCTTCCAAAACCCTTCCGAAGCTGACCTCACCAGTCACAGCAGCTCATTGCCTGTAATCCCAGTGCTTTGGGAGCTGAGGGAAGGACTGCGTGAGCCTGGGAGGTCCAGGGTGCAGTGAGCCATAATCTCACCACTGTACTTCAGCCTGGGTGACAGAGCAAGAATCTGTCTCAGACCAAAAAAACAAAATTAAATTAAAAAGGCCAGGCACAGTAGCTCACGCCTGTAATCCCGGCACCTTGGAAGGCCAAGGCGGGCAGATCACATGAGGTCAGGAGTTCAAGACCAGCCTGACCAACATGGAGAAACCCCATCTCTACTAGAAATACAAAATTATCCAGATATGGTAGCATATGCCTGTAATCCCAGCTACTCAGGAGGCTGAGGCAGGAGAATCACTTGAACCCAGGAGGCAGAGGTTTCAGTGAGCCAAGATTGTGCCATTGCACTCCAGTCTGGGCAACAAGAGCGAAACTCTGTCTCAAAAAAATAAAAAAAGTTGATCTCCACTTAAACTTCCTGCTTATAATTCTCCCCACTCGCCAAACTTTTTACATCCTCCTCCTATTTGTCATGTTTTCTGAAACCTTAGGACCAGAAACAATTTTTTTTCTAAATTTCTATACCTAGAAAACTCCTGATTTCCTATAGCAGAAAGTAATTATTTTAGGCTTTGAAGACTACGCAGTCTGTCTCACAACTATTCAGTTCTCCTGTTATGGTGTGAAAAATCACCATGAACAATATTTAAATCAATGAGCAGGCTGTGTTGCAATATACCTTTATTTACAAAAACAGGAAGAGGATTGGATTTGGCCCACAGATCGTAGTCTTAACCCCTGCTATAGTGCAACCTCACTCTGTTCTGGAAGAGAATGATTTTATAGCCCCGTGAAATACACATGTACACCCTATGCAATCCAACTGTCTCATGTGCTATTGGTTGTTTGATTGAAATTCAAATTTAACTGAGTGTCCTGTGTTCCATCTGGCAATCCTAATATATGTCCATCAGAACTTCCTGTCTTCATAACAGCAATGGCAAAAATCTTAACTGCTCAATTTCTGGTAAAACACGTGCATCTCTCACTTTTCTCCAGCAGACGTTTTCCCCATCCCTTCAATTCCCATTCCTTCAGATTCCCTCCCCTCTGCAAGTTTGATAGTTGTTTTTAGAGAATGAGAAAGTAATTTTCATTTCTTTAAGGAGCGTTTGAAGAATTAAGGAATGTTTGTCATGTCAGATACAGAAAATAACGGTCTCAAGATTTCCTCGTTCCCTGGGTTTTGTGTGGTTGTGTTAATCTAAAAGTCACCCATTTGATCATCTCCTTATAATTCTCCCTGATGATTCAGGAGCTGCACTGCCTGTGGTTGGATTTGCCGTGATAACTTATCTCAATAGGACAGGAATTTATTAACTGGTCGCATTTAGATTGGAGCTGTTTTCAAGAGTCTCCTCATCTGAGCTTTTAGAGTAAACCTCTTATCTCCAATGCAGAATTAAAGACTGCTTCTTATGAAAGAAATAGCAGACACCGGCTACCCTTGAAGAATGTTTTCTTGTAGGGTGGGGAGTGGGTCGGGAGTGAGGAATGGAGCGGGGAGGAATCTGGTAACCTGCGGGCTCTGTTGGCTGCAGCTCTCTGGGCAGCTTCCTTCTCAGTCACTGGGTCACAGCTCTGTCCTCTGTCTCCTCTTCTTCAGAAACTCACTCTCTGCCCTCCTAGCTGTTTACACTAACATACGCCATTTATACTTTAAGGAAGCATCCGTGCGTGAGTTTAATGATTAACCGCTCTAGCACGGGTGCCTTCTGGCCGCTTCCACCCAAAACCTCCTTCAGCTGAGACCCTGTGGCGTCTTCCTGCCCCTCCTCTGATGGTGGTCATCACAGTGACAGAATGGCTCTGGTGTGGGAGGTGGCAGGGGAGACTTAGCTCAACCCTGCTCTAAATCACTGTCACCTTCAACTGCAGGATGTAACTAATATTGAAACACACAGACCACAGAGATAAAACACTCACATTTCCAACTCAGGTTACAAAGCACAAATCTTTCCGTCTCATCTCCCATGTGCCTCCTGCCTCACCTTTCCGTAAGCTGCCCCTCATGATGCTGGAAGAATATTCTTTCTGAAACATAAATGTTCACCTGTCTCTTTGGTGCCCAGGACCAGCCCTGGTATCTAGCGGCTGCAGGATGGAATCCAGGCTTGCCTTCGCGGTCTCCGCCTTTGGAGAAGCCTGTCGCAGCCTCGTTCTTCAGTGCAATCCACAGTCAACTTCACACAGCTGTGCGATCCTCAAGCGTGCGTGTGTTTTCTACGCCACTCACTCTTTCATCCATTCAGTCAACAGATACATCATTCAATCAACTGAATATCTGACTTAAGCCAGGTGCAGAGGAACACACAGGGGATAAAGTGGTGGAATGAACTTACAGTCCACTGGAGGATGAAGAGAGCTGACCAGGGTCAGGCAGAGTGATGACAGCCCAGGGAGCACACAGGAGTAACCATTAAACCATTAATTCAGAAAGGGAAGGACGTTCTGGATTGTTATTTGCTACATCTGGCAAGTTGTGTGTGTGTGTGTGTGTGTGTGTATAACTCTAACTTCTAATGTGGAGTCATCACAGGAAAGATGCCTGACCAACTTCCTATTTTTATTTGTGTTCTCCCATGATCCTTACTTTATCAATGCCATTTTGCCTATTACCATTAAATTGTTTTAAAAAGAACAATACACCAACCACGCACAGTGGCTCACGCCTGTAATCCCAGTACTTTGGGAGACTGAGGCGGGCAGATGACAAGATCAAGAGATAGAGACCATCCTGGCCAACACAGTGAAACCCTGTCTCTACTAAAAATACAAAAATTAGTTGGACGTGCTGGTGCGCAGCTGTAATCCCAGCTACTCAGGAGGCTGAGGCAGGAGAATCACTGGAACCCCAGAAGCTGAGGTTGCAGTGAGCCGAGATTGCGCCACTGCACTCCAGCCTAGTGACAGAGCAAGACTCTACTAAAAATACAAAAATTAACCAGGCATCTCAAAAAAAAGAACAATACACCTATTCTCCAGATCACCCACAAAACACATTTAAATACATTGCACCTAGTCAGCAACAAAATCCCTATTTCTACTTGGGCCTGGGAATTATAGTATCCGCCAATAACAGTACATACAGATCCCTGACATTTTTACTACAGATGGTAATTTGACACGTTTACTGTTCTCAGGCCAAAGATATTCCTGGAGGAATGAATTTTAATTTACTTCTGGCTATTTTTTATTACCAATAGACAATTAGTTAGACAGCATCTTGAGTGAACACACTCGTTGTATCCCAAGCATCCTTTTAGCCAGCTCCATGGATGAGCAAACACTTTGCCTCCTCGGATAAATATGTTGCCCTTAGATCCAAGCATCACAATCCAGCTCTCAGACTTGCGGGAAACTAGATGCTACCACATCAAGCATTTGCTTTATTGGTCTGGGGAAAATTAGGTCTTCAATTTCAAGCTTAAGGGTCCCAGGCAGAGTTGTGTTCTTGAAAGATATATTGCACTGTGTTGCATTGAACCTGAATGTGTAATCTCAGAGGAGGGTAGGGCCAGCAGCGCCTCCAGAAATCCAGAACTCAGAGGAGGGTAGGGCCAGCATTGAACCTGAATGCATAATCTCACAGGAGGGTACTGAGACCAGCTCGGCCATACAGACCCCCACCCAGGCGGCACTGAAGGCGTTAAGAAGCAGACACCCACATAGAACAGCAAACTGGGACTATCCGGGGGCCAACAGCCTTCCAAGCTGAAAGCCTCAGGGAGCTGACAGCAATCTGGGCTGAGGGACCCCAGCAGACTCTGACCCACGTATTTATTCTCTCTGAACAAGTGATTGTTATTAGCAAACAGGTGTTCTGTGTTTTCTCACAGAACCAAGATAAACTAGTCAGACAGCTGGTGCCTACTTATCACTGACAAACTAGAAAGTATTCTCCACGAGGGAGCCATGGGGTCAGGGCCACAAATCTCATGCTTAAAGAATTGTTTAACAGGTATATGATATACATACACTGTTTTGCTACTTTTGAATGCCCCAAGCTGTTTTCCACTTGCGGGGGGGCAGCCAGGTTTTCCTTGCCATCATTTTCAGCAAACAATATATTTTATAATACTCTCAGCATTTCTCAGCAGAGGGTAGGGCCAGCATTGAGCCTGAATGTATAACCTTACAGGAGGGCAGGGCCTGCAGACCCTCCAGAACTCAGCTCAGGCAACAGCTCCACGCTGGCAGGACAGCAGATGGCACCTCTGACATCTCATGAGCCTCCTCTCCATGGGAATCTCATTGATGAATTAACCAATAATGTTTTTTCTAGTAAAATAAAATCATTTTAATGAAATAATAAAATTGGGGAAGGTTTTCGAGATTATTTTCTTTAACCAGAATACCAATACTTTCACATCTTCTATAATTTTACTGTTCTCTTAATTTTCTTTTTTTATTATGATTATGATTATTATTTGAGATAGAGTCTCATGCTGTCACCAAGGCTGGAGTGTAGTGGCCCTATCTCAGCTCACTGCAACCTCTGCCTCCTGGGTTCAAGCAATTCTCCTGCCTCAGCCTCCCAAGTAGCTTGGATTATAGGTGCCTGCTACCATGTCCGGCTAATTTTTGTATTGGTAGTAGAGACAGGGTTTCACCATGTTGGCCAGGCTGGTCTCAAACTCCTGACCTCAGGTGATCCACCCACCTCAGCTTCAAAAGTGCTGGGATTACAGGCATGAGCCAGTGCACCCAGCCCAAAGCCACTGCGACCAGTCCTGTTCTCTTAATTTTCAGAAATAAAACACTCCCAGAGACTTAAGGATATTAAAAAGGTTTTGAAGATAAATTCTAACTGCGGCTACATCTGGAGGGAGAGATTATGGGATTAGTTCTAATTTTTATTTTCTATATTTTGTATCCTTTAATTTCCTTTAGAGATAATATATTTTATCAGAGTACACATATTTTATGCAACCAGAAAAATAATTTTCGCAGGTTGCAAAATTCCTAATCCCCGTTCTATGTAAAGCAAGCTCCCAGTGAATGTGCATCACATGTATTTTTGCCTACACCATGATGACATGCGCTGATAAATGCTCTGTAAATGTTTGTTGACTCAAATAAGAAGGAAGCAGCATTTGTCTGTCACCAGGAGCGCCGTATGTAGGGTAGGTCTGGCCGTCGCTGTCTGATCATCATTGCAGAGCTGAATGCAGCTAAACGAATGGAAGCAAGGAGAGGAGAAGCAGCAGAATGGAGGTCTCCGAGGGCTATGCTGAGCCTCTGCCTCCCACATCCCACAGCCCAGCACTGACTAGGTCGCACTGGAAGGCTGGGCCTGCGAGTGCCTTAGGGTGTCTGTTTCTTTCTTTTGTCTTATTTTTTTTAGACAGGATCTTGCTCTCTTGCCCAGGCTGGAGTACAGTAGCGTGATCATAGCTCACTGCAATCTTGACCTCAACCTCCCAAGTAGCTGGGACTGCAGGCGACACCATCACACCTGCCACTTTTTTTTTTTTTTTTTTTTTTTTGATAGAAACAGGTCTCACTATGTTGCCTAGGCTGAACTCCTGGCCTCAAGCAATCCTCCCATGTTGGTCTCTCAAAGTGCTGGGATCACAGGTGTGAGCCACCTGGTCTGGCCTGGTTGTTTTCCTTTAAATCCACCTCAGCCCAAGCCCCTGCCTTTCTCCCTGCTATCATCCTATACAGTCCTGGCTCCCTCCCTGCTCCCTATCACCTGGAAGCCCTGATTGTAAAACATGCTTCTAACCTTGCTTCACTGCCACCAACAGGGAAACACGGCCACACCCCCAGAGTGGAATGAAGCATAATTTCAAATGACATCACCACTGCCACCTCCTGTTCCCCACTGCTCCACATGAGACCCACCTCTTGGGGGGTGTGGTTACCTGGGCAGGAGCTTTGCCAGCCCGACCCACCCCCTAGGGAGAGGCTTACCTCCTCAGCCTGACTGCTTTGTTAAAGAGTTTGCTGAAGACCTAAGTAGAGAAAAATAATGAAATGAAGCAGAGATGTTACCCTGATGCTATTTCAGCTTTCTGTTTTATAAGCACTCTGAATACAGACTAATAAGTGTTGTAGTAACAGGTGTACTTTTTCTGCTCAATATTTATTATTCTGCTTGACTTGATTAGGGAACTCGTTAAATGTGTTACATGTAAAATTTCAATGCTGCAAAAGAAACAGCACTTGAATATAAATTCTCTCAGCAAGGCAATTTACTTCTATAGAAGGGCGCATCTCATGGATGGAGCAATGGTGAGTGCACACCTGAACAGGAGAGGGAAAGAGGTTCTTGCCCCTGATGTAGCCCCTACTGCTGTGTCGTTCCCCTATTGGTTAGGGTTAGACCACACAGTCTAAACTAATTCTGATTGGCTATTTTAAAGAGAGCAGGGGTATGAGTTGGAGTGGTGGGGTAAGTGGTTTGGCAGGAGAAATGGTTATGGCAGAGCAGGTGACTGGGGGTGACTGAGGTCAAAGCAGGTGACCAGGATGAGTCAGGATGGAGCAGGGTACCGGGGGAACAGATGTGAACTACTGATTAGAACTGGTGGGAAAGTTGTTTACCAAAACTAGAGGTAAGGGGGCACAGAGAACCAGGAAGTTAAACTTTAAAATGGAGAATTAAAGAATAAGAGAGCCGAGCATACTGACATACTGATTCTTTGAAGAGAAACGTGCAGTTCACTATATCTAACAAATGTATTAAAATTTGAAAGTAAAGTAAAAATAGTTTTGTTTTGGGGTGCTCTAAGTTCTGCTATGTCACTTTTTAACCTCGAAATTAGCTAATTTAGAATTGTTTGCTGATTTTTAAATATATTTATCATGATTTTCTTTACATGTGTCTTAGAAACATGACTTTGTTTTACATGTGTAAACTTTATAGCAATAGCTTTCATTAATCCTGGATTTTCACCCACATATTTTGAACTGCTGAATACTGGAAACCCTAACTGGCTGTTTTTGCAGATAAAAATATGCACATAAACACACAAGACATCTGAACTAAAAAATTTTAAATGGTATTTTCAGAAGATAATATTTTTTAAATTCAATTCCTTATTGACTAGATTTTAATTAGCATTCCAAGAGCTCATAAGACACGTCTACTAATGTTTCAGTGTTTTGAAGAAAATCCTTTAGGCCGGGCAGGGGTGGCTCACGCCTATAATCCCAGCACTTTGGGAGGCCGAGGCAGGTGGATCACCTGAGATCAGAAGTTCAAGACCAGCCTGGGAAACACAGTGAAACCCCGTCTCTACTAAAAATACAAAAATTAGCTGGGCACAGTGGTGCGTGCCTATAATCCCAGCTACTCGGGAGGCTGAGAGAGAAGAATCGCTTGAGCCTGGAAGGTGGCAGTTACAGTGAGCTGAGATTGCACTATTGCACTCTAGCCTGGGCAACAGAGCAAGACTCCATCTCAAAAAAATTAAAAAAATTTTAAAAACCTGTTTATACTGGCCGTGCGCGGTGGCTCAAGCCTGTAATCCCAGCACTTCGGGAGGCCGAGGCGGGTGGATCACGAGGTCAAGAGATCGAGACCATCCTGGTCAACATGGTGAAACCCCGTCTCTACTAATACAAAAAATTAGCTGGGCAAGGTGGCGCGTGCCTGTAATCCCAGCTACTCAGGAGGCTGAGGCAGGAGAATTGCCTGAACCCAGGAGGCGGAGTTTGCGGTGAGCCGAGATCGCGCCATTGCACTCCAGCCTGGGTATCAAGAGCGAAACTCCGTCTCTTGATAAAAACCTGTTTATACTATGATAGATACAAAATCATTCTGCCCCCAAACCTCTCTTTTTTTCTAGTTAGACCAATTCGTATTGCTCACATCTGCTAAAAACCAATATAATATTCTCTGCATATTTGAAAAGCCACTTTCATTCATATACTTTAGTTGACATATGTATGAGAAGCAATGTGTTAATGAATGAGTTAAAGTTTTAAGTAGTTTGGTGTCTTTAAATGAGAGATTTGTGAATGTTTCAGTATCTTGACTGAAACAAATGCCATTTTTCAGTTAATCTAAGATATATACTTGGCAGCTAACTTATATCATCTTAATTGAATTTGGAAACAACTCGTTTTTTCTAATAAACTTTTTTTCCCACACATACACACAAAAAAGAGGCTGCAGAGCACTAGCAAGTGCGCTATTTTTATTCAAAGCCTGAGCACAAAACGAAGCTAAACCTGATTAGGAAATGATGTCAAGAGATAAAAGAAAGGCAGGATTTGCTCTCTGCTAACTCCAAGTGAAAAAAGTTCCTGCAGCCTTTTAGTTGTCTAAGAGAGCAGGACGGAGAGGCTCAATCCATGGCACCTATTGAATATTTCTGTGGGAGAACTCAACCACTGCAGTCTGGGCAGCAGCGACCTTTGCACCCCTGACACCAATGCAAATACAATCCGAGTTGCCCCGACGGTGGGGCCCCAGTCTAGATGGATGGAAGAGATGTAATGCAGAGGACGGGGTAAGACTCACGTCAGCATCCATAGGCTCTGGAAAGTTCCTTGGTTCCCACATCTCTCAGGCAATCTGCCGCCAAATCCAGAACAACCAGGGACCGTGGTGAGTAACTCAAGATGCTGATGGAGTTTGGGTAGAAAACCCCAGAGACAACCCTGAGGAACTCAAGAAGAGTTCTTGAGAAAGAGCAATGATCGTTAGTGCTTTACTAGTAGAATTTTATAGGCTCCACAGACCCCCAACCTTATCTTTTAGGGACAAGCTCCCATTTTCTCAACTTCCCATTAAAACATGTTGAAGACCTAGTCCACATTTAGGTCTTTAGGTGGTGGTTTAAAGCGTTTTAGAATCCGAGCCTAAAGCTAAGACAAGGGTTAAAAGTGAGGAGGATGATCCTGAAACACTGAGTTGGAGCCCAAGTTGCTGTCCATCCAAAAGGTGGCCCTGGTCAATGGCTGGCCTGAAAAGTCAGGATGTCCTGTGTGACCAGGGCCCTAGGTATCCGAGTCTAGGAAAACCCTTCTTCAAACCCAGGGAGAATGTGAAGAATGAAGAAAATGTGTCCACTTTTTTTTCTTCTCCCAACTATATGATCGCAGTTCTGCTTGACTAAGAAGGATAGGAACTCCCTGTGATAAGAACTCCGTCTTTGTTTGTGTTCCAGTGAATGTAGGTGTGGGAGCTTGGACAAAGCCTTCACTTTCTGCTCCTTTTACCTTTTCTTTTCTTTTTTTTTTTGAGATGGAGTCTTGCTCTGTTACCCAGGCTGGAGTGCAGTGGCATGATCTCAGCTCACTTAGCCCGCCTCCGGGGTTGAAGCGATTCTCCTGCCTCAGCCTCCCAAGTAGCTGGAATTACAGGCGTGCACTACCATACCCAGCTAATTTTCATATTTTCTGTAAAGACAGGGGTTCACCATATTGGCCAGGCTTGTCTTGAACTCATGACCTCAAGTGATCCACCCACCTCGGCCTCCTAAAGTGCTGGAATTACAGGCATGAGCCACCATGCCAGGCCTCCTTTTACTATTTTACTGGTGTCAACTCCTTCATCTTCACCAGTCACTCCTGTTTACTAAACCCAGCGCTTTATAAAAACAGACACTTTACAAAAAAAGGACATTTTATGACCTTTGAATGAAACTTATTTGTATGCAAAATTTTCCCTTTGCCTCTTGTTTAGAATTATAAACCAAGCTTACTGGTAAGCCAGGCTTATTACTGATATCGTAGGCTTAAAAGTGGCTCTGTGTATACGGTTTTTTTGGTTGTTTTCAATGTTCAAAACACATTGATTTACTAAATGACTTGCAATTGACTTATATAAGACAATTTAAACAAATAAAATATATAATGAAAAATTATAGTATACAATGGACTTGTCTCTAGGAAAAAAAAGTCTTATTTATCAGTTCAGGAACAAAAATATTCCTTTTAGTTAAACATAGGTTTCAGAAAAATATTTCTTGGACAGTCACAGTGGCTCACATCTGTAATCCAAGCATTTTGGGAGGCAGAGGTAGGTGGATTACCTGAGGTTGGGCATTCAAGACCAGCCTGGCCAACATGATGAAACCCCATCTCTACTAAAAAATACAAAAATTAGCTGGGCGTGGTGGCACATGCCTTTAATTCCAGCTACTCAGGAGGCTGAGACTGGAGAATTGCTTGAACCCGGGAGGCAGAGGTTGCAGTGAGCCAAGATAGCGCCATTGCACTCCAGCCTGGGCAACAAGAGCAAAACTCTGTCTCAAAAAAAAAAAAAGGTCGGGCGGGGTGGCTCACTCCTGTAATCCCAGCACTTTGGGAGGCCGAGACAGGTGGATCATGAGGTTAGGAGATTGAGACCATCCTGACCAACATGGTGAAACCCCATCTCTACTAAAATACAACAAAATTAGCCAGGTGGTGCAGGCCTGTAGTCCCAGCTACTCAGAGGCTGAGGCAGGGGAATTGCTTGAACCTGGGCAGCGGATGATGCTGTGAGCTGAGATCGTGCCACTGCAGTACAGCCTGGGCAACAGTGCGAGACTCCATCTCAAAAAAAAAAAAAAAGAAACATTTCTTATGCAGTCCTACTACAACAAACATGAATTTCCTAAGAACTGCTCGAGTATCCAGTGACATATTAAGAAGTGAACTGTAATTGTTTTCAGTCATATTCAGAGAATCTAATGTTTTTACTTATTTGTTGAGGCTTTGCCAGTCTAATCTTGTTGGCTTTGGTGATTTACTTTCAGTGCCTCTTTTCTTTTCCTGAGGCTGATCGAGTCGGGCCTATCAGCTAAAATCTCCCGACAATGCCTGTTCTGACCACCAGCAAGGATGCTGAGTTTCCAGCAGTGTCTCTGTTTAATTTCTGCGAATGCATGTATTACTGCTTGAACATTCTCAGGAGTTTTAAACCTAACATGGCATTCTGTGTCTCCTTCTAGAAATCAGGAGTTTTAAACCTAACATGGCATTCTGTGTCTCCTTCTAGAAATCAATAGAAACAACTTCTGGGATCACTGCCAAGTATTCTGTACAAAATCATTCCTGACTTAAAATATGTGTAAAAGTCATTCAACTTTTTGTAACTCATGAAAAAGAAAAGTTTCATCAAATCTACATAAAGCTTAAGTTCCTAAGTAGTTCAAGAGCTCTTACTTGTTGTGTGTGTGTGTTTTAAGGTAATCAGAAAAAATATCTGAAAGAAGAGTTGCAGCCAGTCTTTTGCTCAGAGGACCCTCCCCCGGAGGGATGTCTGAGCCCATGGTCTCAGAAAGCCCACTCTTAGGGTAGCATGTCCCAGCCTGGGTGGCCCTTGCCCCTGTCTCCAGACTAAGCTATCTTCTTTTTTCCTTCACAGTCCTCCATTAACTTAAGCTTCTTCCCGCTTCAATATTGGAAAGCCCAAGATCTCCAGGTGCTGGATATCCAGGCATCATTTTTGTCTTCTTGTTCCCTTTCTCCCCTTTAAGCCCAGCAATTACAATGCCAGGCTCCAGGAAACAGACCTGGGTCCTAAGAAGAAGGAAAGAAAGGGAAAGATGCTGGCTTACTGATCCTCCCAGTACCCTGAGTGCCTTAGTCTATTCTGGCTGCTATAACAAAGCACCACGGACTGGTGGCGCGACATCCATTTTCACACAGAAGCTGCAAGTCCCAGATCAAGGTGCCAGGGTTGGTTTCTGGTGAGGCCTCTTTTTGTGGTTTGCAGGCAGGTTGCCTTCTTACTGTGTCCTCATACGGCCTTTTCTCTGAGCTCGCATAGAGGGAGGGTGGAAGAAGGAGAGAGAAAAAGAGAGATGGGGGCGAGTGTGAGAGCACACAAGAGGTTGCAAGCAGGCTCTCCGGTATCTTTCCTCTTCCTCCTCCTCCTCGTTCTCATCTTCCTCCTCCTCCTCCTTCTTTTTTAGACAGAGTCTCACTCTGTCACCCAGACTGGAGTGCAGTAGCACGATCTCAGCTCATTGCAGCCTCCACCTCCCAAGTTCAAGCGATTCTCCTGCCTCAGCCTCCTGAGTAATTGGGACTGCAGGTGTGCACCACCGCACCTGGCTACTTTTTGTATTTTAGTAGAGATGGGGTTTTGGCATGTTGGCCAGGCTGGTCTTGAACTCCTGACCTCAGGTGATCTGCCCACCTCTGCCTCCCAAAGTGCTAGAATTACAGGCATGAGCCACCATGCCTGGCCTTTTTTCTTCTTATAAGGACAGTGGTCCTATCAGATTAGGGTCCCATCCTTATGACTTAATTTGATCTTAATTGACCTCCTAAAAACCCTGTTTCCAAATATAATCACACTAAGAGTTAGAGATTGAATATATGAATTTGGGGGAACAGAAAAATTCAACCCCTAACTGAGTAAACTGGAGAGATTCTGGGTACAGTGCCAAGGGTTCAGGAGTCAGATTCTTGAACCTTTCACTTTAACACACAATGACTACAATAAGGAGGATGCTGAGGGCAACGATGCTGATGGTGAAAGTTCACAGATATTAGCTAAGTAACAAAATTGAGAGGAAAAAATTACAGCATCAATCTTACCATTCATTCATTCATTTCATTTCATAATTATTTACTGATTGTCTGTTGGTGCTTGATGAATTAGGCCAATGCAATCAGGCTAGCAAGATGACCATCTGCACCAGAGCAAAGATGGGAAGGGGCAGGATTGGAGGCAGGATGAAGACTGAGAGGGTTCTGTAGCAATCCTGGCCAGAAATGTTAGCCTGAACAGCAGTGCTGCCCAATGACTTACAGAGAAATAAGCAAATGCAAGCGGGGGATATTTGAGAGTTAGAATCCGTTCTTGAGCTGTCAACATTCTCTTCAGATCAAGGTGATAATAATGGTAGTAATATCACATATGTTACACTTCAAGACAAGGGGTGTTAACAATAAAGGAGTTAGGAATGTATGTTCAAATCCTAGCTCTCCCTTGCCAGCTCTGTGACCCTGGAGGAGTTATCAACCTCTCCGTGCCTGTTTCCTCAACAGTCTTATAAGGATTAAGGGAGTCAACATATCCCCTGACTTCATGCACTTTTGTGTCTAGTCATGTAGCACATTCTTTCTCTGACCTTAAGATCCACCAACAAGGTGGGAATGGAGAACAAGGTAGGAACTCAAGCGACTCATAGCAATAACACCACCTCCTTAAAAAATGGGCAGACGTCCTGAATAGACATTTCTCAAAGGAAGACATAGAAATGGCCAACAGGTGTATGAAAAATGTTCAATATCACTAATCATCAGAGAAATTCAAATTAGAACCACAATGAGATACCATCTCACACCTGTAAAACTGGCTATTATTTGAAAATCAGAAGATAAATGTCGGCAAGGATGTGGAGAAAGGAGAACTCTTGTATGCTGTTAGCGGGAATGAAAATAAACATAGCCGTTATGGAAAACAGTATGGGGCTCCTCAAAAGATTAAAATTAGAGCTACAATCCAGCAATTCCACTACTGGGTTTGCATCCAAATCAGTCTGTCATAGAGATGTCTGCACCCCCAGGTTCACTGCGGCAGTATTCACAATAGCTAAGATATGGAATCAATCTAAGTGTCCGAAAACAGAGGAATGGATTATTTATTTATTTATTTATTTAAAGACAGAGTTTCGCTCTTGTTGCCCAGGCTGGAGTGCAATGGTGCAATCTCGGCTCGCTGCAACCTCTGCCTCCCGAGTTCAAGCAATTTTCCTGCCTCAGCCTCCCAAGTAGCTAGGATAACAGGTGTGCACTACCATGCCCAGCTAATTTTTGTATTTTTAGTAGACATGGGGTTTCACTATGTTGGCCAGGCTGGTCTCGAAATCCTGACCTCAAGTGACCCACCTCCTTTAGCCTCCCAAAGTTCTGGGAGTACAGGTATGAGCCACCCCACCCAGCTGGATTTTAAAAAATGTAGTATGTATATACAATGGGATACTATTCAACCTTTAAGGAGAAGACAATTCTGTCATTTGTGACAACATGGATGAACCTGGAGACATTATGCTGAGTGAAATAAGCCAGGCAAAGAAAGACAAATATCACATGATCTCACTTATATGTGGAATCTGAAAAAGTGGAACTCATAGAATCAGAGGTAGAATAGTGGTTCCCAGAGGCTGGGGAGAGGAGGGAGTTGGGGAGATAGTAGTCAAAGGATATAAAATTTCCTTGGAAGGAATAAGTTCAAGATATCTATTGTTCAACACGGTGACTATAGTTATTAACAATGTACTGTATATTTGAAAATTGCTAAGAGAATAGATTTTAATGTTTTCACCACAAAAAAATAAGTATGTAAGTAAACTGTATCTTAATCAGCTCAATTTCGTCATTCCACAATGTATGCATATTTCAAAACATGTGTACACTACAAATATATATAATTTTAATTTGCCAATTTAAAAAATTAATGCTTTTTTTTTAAAAAAAAAGAAGCAAGGAATCAGTAGTATAAATATTAAAATTGTCCTGGTGTTATTAACCAATGAAAGTAGGCAAGTGAATGAAATACAAAATATAAAAATTTAAGATAAATTACATTCAAAATTATCTTCTGATGATGGACTTGTATACAAAGAAAACCTAGGGAATTGACTAAAAATTATCACAAACAATAAGAAAAAACATAGAATTAATTTTTTTAAAAGTCACTTACCCACAAGCAAACCATACCAAGTTAAAAAAATGATGGGCCGAGTGCAGTGGCTCACACCTATAATCTCAGCACTTAGGGAGGCCGAGGCAGGCAGACCACTTGAGGTCAGGAGTTTGAGACCAGCCTGGCCAACATGGTGAAACCCCATCTCTACTCAAAATACAAAAACTAGCTGGGCATGGTGGCACACACCTAGAATCCCAGTTACTCGGGAGGCTGAGACAGGAGAATCCCTTGAGACTTGGAGATGGAGGCTGCAGTGAGCCAAGATCGTGCCACTGCACTCCAGCCTGGGCAACAGAGTGAGACTCCATTTCAAAAAAAAAACGATGGAAGAAGAGACTCACTTCTGCAATAGCAGCAAAAAAGATGAAAGATCTAGTGATAAACAAGATATATACAAGGCCTATTCTTTTTTAAATTTAAATGTGTTGGTTGCAGTGCCTCATGCCTGTAATCCCAGCACTTTGGGAGGCTGAGGCAGGTGGATCACCTGAGGTCAAGGGTTCGAGACCAGCCTGACCAACATGGTGAAACCCTGTATCTACTAAAAGTACAAAATTAGCCGGGTGTGGTGGTGCATGCTTGTAATCCCAGCTACTCCAGAAGCTGAGGCAGGAGAATTGCTTGAACCCAGGAGGCAGAGATTGTGTGCCATTGCACTCCAGCCCGGGTGACAGGGGCAAAACTCCATCTCAAAATAAAATAAAATAAAATGCTACTAAGGGACTGTGATAAAAACTGCCATTTGTTCCTCATCTCCCATCAAAGGGTACAAAGTTTCAGATAGAAAGGAGTAGGTTTTGAGATCTATTGCACAACAGGGTGATTAGAGTCAATAATAATGTATTATCTATTTCAAAATACCTAAGAGAGTAAATCTCAAATGTCTCACTGTAAAAAAAAAAAGATTCGTAATCCAGGTGATGAATATGTGAATTGGTTTGATTTAATCATGCCACATCTTATACATATATCAAAACAACACATTGTACCCAGAAATGCATATAGTAATGATTTGTCAGTTAGAAAAATGTAATGCAGCTCCTATATTTTAGCTGGGTGTGTAGACACCCAGAATTAAAACTGTGTTTTGCAAGCTTGCTTGTAGGTAAGTATGACCTTTAGGCTAAATGCTAGTGCACAGGGTTTAAGTGAAAGTGGGGTGTAAGGCTGTGAGAGGGCCTTAGAGACAGGAGGTAGGTCCCCTCCACTGTCTTCCTCCGGCCTGAGCACATGAAGGTGGAGCTGGAACAGCCATCCTGCCCGTAAGGTAGAGGCTGGGCTGAGGATGCTGGAGTAAAAAAATAGATAAACTGGGTCTTTAATGATGGTATGGAGAAAACGTGGAGCCCTAGACAAGCCTACATTCATGAGAAAGTGTGCTTGTTTAGGATTTATTTGGTGCTGTCAATCGATCACAGCTGAACTTAATTTTGAGGCAGTGCCCCAATAAAAGACTTGAAATCAAGACAATCTGATTCAATTGAGTCCTTCTAAAAGCCCTCCTTTTTGTGTTTGCTGATTTCACACCAATCATCAACTCCCGTCCCTCCATTCCCCATTTCTCACAAGAATATTTATTTCTATTTTTATTATATTACCTTTGAAAACATTTAAAAATAAATAACAATTTCTTAACTCATCTTCATGATTCAAGAACCCAGCTTTCATATTGCTCTAAATTATCTTCCTAGATTAAAAATGTGACCCTGCCAGTCTGTGTCTGAGATTATTCATCAGTGTTCCACCATTTACAAACTTCTTCAATCTTTCATCATCCGGCCCTTGGCTTTGTCTTCCACTTTTTCTTCCAATCTACCTACACAACCTCCCCGAGATTTCTCCAAATAGAATCCCTGCACTTTGGGAGGCCCAGGTGGGTGGATCACGAGGTCAAGACATCAAGACCAGCCTGGGCAACATGGCGAAACCATGTCTCTACTAAAAAAAAAAAAAAAAAATTAGGTGTAGTGGTGCACACCTATAATCTTAGCTATGTTGGGAGGCTAAGGCATAAGAACTGCTTGAACCCAAGAGGTGGAGGTTTCAATGAGCTGAGATTGAGCCACTGCACTCCAGCCTGGGTGACAGAACAAGACTCTGTCTCCCCGCTCCCCAAAAAAAGAAATAAAGAATCCCAGGCAATTTCCCCAGTGCACCGGGCTCTTCATGCCTCTGTGGCTTTGCACACAGGTTTCTCTGCCCCATTCCCGCTCTGCTCTGATCCGCTTGCCTATGCATTGCTCTCAACTCACACTAGTAACATGTCTAGAAAAAGCCCTCCCCGGTCTCTCTCTGCCCACCCTATACTGAGCAGATGCTCCTCCTTCATAGTCAATTTCAGGATTTCCTTAATATCCTGCCATAATTCCCAAATACAGTAGTCTCCCCTTCTCCATGGTTCTGCTTCCCTCAGTTTCAGTTACTTGCAGTCAACCCTGGTTCAAACAGGTGATGCAGTACAGTGAGATATTTTGGAAACACATTAACATAACTTTTATTACAGCATATTGTTATAATTGTTCTATTTTATTTTTAGTTATTGTTAATCCTTTGCCTAATTTATAAATTAAGGTTTTTCATAAGTATGTAACGTATGTATAGGAGAAAACATACTATATGTGTGGTTTGGTATCCACAGTTGCAGGCATTCACTGGGGTCCTGGAACGTCGCCCCCGAGAATAAAGGGGAACTACTATATCCCAAACCTGGATTTTTCATCCCTCTGCCCCATTAGAACATAAACTCCTGAAGAACAAATACTGGACCTTGTTCATGTTTGTGTTTCAATAATAGAAACAATTTGGGTGAATAGTAAGCTTTGAAAACAATTATTGAGCTAATTAATCAATCCCTGGAGCAGTTTATTTCATACCTGAGAAGTCACAGGCCAGTGTAGAGCACTGCTGCTCTATACCCAGTGTGGGAAATACTACCTTAAAGTTACATAGCATCACTTTAAATGATCAGTGAGCATTAGTTTAATCGTTCAAAAATACAAACGCAGGGCCTAGTGTGGTGGCTTACACCTGTAATCCTAGCACTTTGGGAGGCCGAGCTGGGAGAATCACTTGAGACCAGGAGTTTGAGATCAGCCTGAGCAACATAGCAAAACCCCATCTCTACAAAAAAACAATTTAAAAATTAGCCGGGAGTGGTGGCATGTGTCTGCCTGTGGTCCCAGCCTACTTGGGAGGCTGAGGTGGGAGGATAATTTGCCCTGTGAGATCCAGGCTGCAGTGAGCGGTGACTATGTCTGCGTTCTAGCCGAGGGTGATAGAGCAAAATCCTGTCTCAAAAAAATGAAAATAAGAAACACAAAAGCTGAAACTGAATAGTAGTACTGGGACATAAAGAAGTCACCCAGATAATCATGAACAAGGGTTTAAAAAAAATTATCCAGATAAATTATTCAAGTATTTGAATATTAATCTGACATCCAATTATTATACAAATAAACACAATTTTAAAATATTCTCATTTATATTGCATATCCCTTAAAAACATAGCTGTAGATTTCAGTTTGAGAAGCAGAGTCATTTACTTTTTTTCTTAGAAGTCACATGCCTCTTATCCCAGAAAACTGCAATTTTGCAACATATATGTGAACGTGGTTTCATAAACGCCTCAAACCCATCATCAACCTCAAGTTAACTCCCACTTTAATGAAATTTCCTAAAATGCCTTCATCTGCAGCTTACTCTGGGAAGTCAGGCTAATTTAAATACCATAAAACACTTGCCTTTCATCCAAAACAGAATCATTGCATACCCAAGGAACCCTTAGGCAGCACGCCAGTGAGTTTAATAGCCTCTTCAATTTTACTAAACGACCTATGACTATCTGAAAGATTGCCTCCAAGGCTAAAAACCCTGTGAGGAATTTTTTGTTCCAGGCCCAGGTGTAGTGGACCTTTGCCTTGAGTTTAACCCAGCTTCTCTGCAAAAACTCTTCCAAAGACACACAAAGCTTTAAGTCCCTTGCTGTAGCTGTCCATCAGTACTCAGCTCCAGGCCATTTGAGGTCTAAATGAGAAACGCAAAAGCTGAACAGTCTCTGGGGTAGCAAGTATGGAGAACTGTAAAAGTTTTCTCCCATGCTGTTAGAATGCCATTTTTTTTTTTTTTTTTTTTTTTTTTGAGACAGAGTCTTGCTCTGTCACCCAGACTGGAGTGCAGTAGTACGATCTGGGCTCACTGCAACCTCCACCTCCCAGATTCAAGCGATTCTCCTGCCTCAGCCTCCCGAGTGGATTACAGGCACGCACCACCATGCCCAGCTAATTTTTGTATTTTTAGTAGAGACAGGGTTTCACCATGTTGGTCAGGCTGATCTTGAACTCCTGACCTTGTGATTCACCCACCTTGGCCTCCCAAAGTGCTGGGATTACAGGCGTGAGCCACTGCGCCCGGCTGGAATGCTTTTTAAGACATGGGATTACCCTTGGGATTCTCTACAGGCACAGCATCAGCACCTCTTGGCTGGTATTTGCAAGGCCCACTTTTTGAAATAAATTACCTAGTTAAAAATAATGTAAGAAAAAGCAAAATTGCCTCCTAGAAGAGTTACCAGAGGAGAGTTCAAAACAAATGCTGGGTCTACTTAAAAAAAAAGAAACTCAAAAATGTGAAGGACTATTCTGACAGTTAACATGGAGCTAATTACAGCATGTTTCAAAAGGGGAATCCTCATTTTACACAAATAATTTTCACAAATAAAATCACTCCTAAGATTGCAATTTTGAGCAGCTATGTGATAAAATACTCCTTCTTTACGTTAAATGCTGTAGGTGTGGTACTGAGTTGTAATTCTACAACAGTGGTAAGATGACCTTGTAAAGTCAGCCACACTGCTGCAGTATGTGTGCTTAGGTCTTTAGGGTTCAGTGTGTCTTTGATTGTGGAATAAAAATCTGAATTATTAATCCTTTCGATTTTTCTTTTAAGCAGAATTTCCTCATGTGTCATCATCCTATACATACAAATGTGATCAGATAAACTGAGCTAACTCTAACTTCACCAGACTAAATGATACCAAACATAATTTTACTGTATTATCATCAAACTTCATGGCAGGAGGTAAAAAGCACGTAAGATAAATGCTCAGTGTACTGTTTTCCACCGAACTGATTAAGAGACAAGATCAAATACACCTGATGAAGAAGGTAATTTATGCCAGGAAGAATGTAAATTCCAAGCTTCTTTTAAAATTATTTTCAATGTATTCATAAGTGTATATTGACTAATGTTAAATTAGTATTCTTAAAGTTTAAAAAATATGGTCATAGATATTCCTGTTGGAAACTGCTTGCTACAATTGGCCTGACCCATATATCTATCTGGAACTATGCTCTTAGTATGTATTTATATGTGGTCATATGTTTTTGCTATTTTGAAGGAAACTGCATTGGAGGAATAGAAAGTGGTACATGTAGGCCGGGCGCGGTGGCTCACGCCTGTAATCCCAGCACTCTGGGAGGCCAAGGCAGGTGGATCACGAGGTCAGGAGATTGAGACCATCCTGGCTAACACCGTGAAACTCCGTCTCTACTAAAAATACAAAAAATTAGCTGGACGTAGTGGCGCGTGCCTGTAGTCCCAGCTACTCAGGAGACTGAGACAGGAGAATCACTTGAACCGGGGAGGCAGAGGTTGCAGTAAGCCAAGATCGTGCCACTGCACTCTAGCCTGCGTAACAGAGTAAGACTCCGTCCCAAAAAAAAAGAAAATAAAATGGTACACATATATGTAAATGTTAAAAGAAAGCAAAATGGAGTGAAAAGAATGGATACATAAAGGAAAAAATGTGGAAAGGCAGGAAGAAAGGAGAAATTATTTAAAGTGCAAAAAATCAGAAAGTGACATAAACAAGAATTCATACTAAATGTATCTTACTTCAGGCTGCTATAAACAATTAACATAGGCTGGAAAATTAACATAAGCAACATACATTTATTTCTTACAGTTCCAAAGGGTGGTAGGTCCAATATCAAGGCCCCTGAAGATCTGGTGTCTGGTGAGGACCTACTTCCTGGTTTGCAGACAGAGAGAGAGAGAAAGAGGGAGAGGGAAATTTATTAGGGGAATTGATCCATATGATTATGGAGACAAAAGAAGTCCCACAATATGTTTCCTACAAGCTGGAGAACCAGGGAAGCAAGAAGCATGGCTCAGTTCAAATCTGAAGGCCTGAGAACCAGGGAGACTGATGGTATAATTCTCAGTTTGAGACAGAGAAGGCCTGAGAATACAAGTCCTAAAGGTGGGAGAACCTGGAATTCTGCTGTCCGAGGGCAGAAGAAGTAGGTGTCTCAGCTCCAGGAGAGAGAGAGAGATGAATTCAGCTTCCCCCTGCCTTTCTGTTCTACCTGGGTCCTTAGCAGACTGGATGGTGCCCACCCACATTGGTGAGGGCAGTTCTTCCTTACTCCGTCGTTTGATTCAAAGACCAGTCTCTTCCGGAAACATCTCTCAAACATACCCAGAAATAATACTTTACCAGCTCTCTAGATAACCCTTAACCCAGTCAAGTTGACAGCTAAAATTAACCATCACAAACATACAAATAAATACTATAATGGCAAAATCTGAATTAATTCCATAAATGGTGCTGGTGTACTTACATTCAATATGAACACTGGGAAAGGCTAGGGGGAAGAGTTCAGAAGACCTTCCTATTCATTTCTCTGGAAAACCTCCTGTGAATCTGTAATCATTTAAAAACATATGAAAAATTTAATAAAAAGATTTTTTTGTATTATCATAAGCTAATCATTTTAAGCACACCTTTATGGATTCTACGGACATAATTCTCTTAGGCATTTCTTTTTCTACAAATTCACATTTTACACACACAAAATTCAAGGAGGTGACACTGTGCTTCAAGAAAAAAGACATTCATGTGCATTTTAATGAAGTTTACAAGACTGAGAAATGTCTTCCATATTTTAATGCCTTGTTTTTTTTCAGATGACAAGTGATGTTCACAATTGCAAAAATAATCATACAGCTCTTACTCTAATTATTTTTGTCAGAAAAAAGAAGTCAGAAGTGGAAAACCAACCATCAGAGGTCAGAAAACCAGTGGCTGACATTTTCAGTAGGAAGATCTATTCAAGTGGTTGGAGTCACCTTTCCAAGTCTACTAAGCAGAATCTGTATTCACTGCTGTCAAGCTCACTTAACCTAATTGGTAAAATTTGAGTGTTAAAGGAACTTTGGTCACCTACTAGTTCGATGAGATTTAACATCATATTTTTAAACTGTCATAAGTCCAACTGTGCAGTGTGATGAGAGACTCTTTAGACAGATTAGAGCATCAGAATAGAAAGACCCAAAATAGACTCAAGTGCTATATGAGCATATAGTAGAAGATAAAACGCATATCTGTACAGATTCGTTGGGTTGCTTAATAAATGGTGTTGGGTACGTTTACCCTTAAGATATAAAAAGAAAAACATGTAAAAGGTAGCTGTCCCCCGACCTTCCTGCAGGCATAGGGGAACATGGCAATTCTGCTCCATGCAGAGAAAGCAAGTAGAAGGGCTAGGCAGGGGCCACAATAACATGAGGGCTCATAATTTTGGAGGCTTTTAAGTGAAATCTCTATTTTTATATGAAATCTTCCAAATTTTAGTTGTTGGCAACCATGTCAAATATTTTTAAAACAGAGTGTGAAATGAGCTGTATTTAGTTTCCCAGGGCTGCCATAGGGAATGACCAAAAACTAGGTGGCTTCAAATAGGAGAAACGTATTCTCTTATGGTCTGTAGTCAAGAAGTCGGAAGTCAAGGTATTGGCAGGGTTGGTTTCTCCTGGAGACTGGGGGAATATCTGTTACCTGCTTCTCTCCTAGCTTCTTGTGGTTGCCGGTAGCCCCGGCTTGTAGATGCATCATTCCATCTCTGCCTCCTTCATTCTGTGGCATTCTCCTCTCTGTGTCACCTGTGCCCAAATTTGCCTCTTATGAAGACACTGGTCCTTGGATTATGGCCCAGCCTATTCCAATATGACCTCATTTTAACTTGATTAAACCTGCAAAGACCTTATTTCCAAATAAGGTCACATTCACAAGTACCAAGGGTTAGGAACTAAACATATTCTTTTGGGGCACACAAACACACTACATAAGCAGAACAATCCTCAGGCTCAATCTGATCTAGGCTACCAGTTTATATTATCTGTTTGGTGGCAAAATAAATTCCAAATAGGTTAACATCTTTTGTAATAACAAGCATTAGAAAAATATTTAGCTAAATACTTGTACACTCAAGGAATACAAAAGGACTTTATAAGCATAACTTCAACATGTCAAATTTATTCAGAAGAAAGATTGGTAAATTTGACAGATTTAACCACAAAAATAAAAATATTTCTCTACATTAAAAAAAAAGAGTAAAGTAAAAATACAGACCAAAACTAACAATGTGAGAAAAGGTTAAAAATAGTCTGTACACATGCAATTAGACTTTCTTTCTATTAATTTAGAACCCTCAAAAGAAAGACTGGCAAAGGACCACAATAAAAAATTTACAAAGGAGCAAAGACAAATATTCTGCAGGTATGTGAAGACACGTTGAATGTGAGTAGTCATCAATGTGCCGCAAACGTGAAAGCAATAACAAACTTTTCTCCCCATAAAATTGATCAAAATTAAAAATAAATCAACAAACAGATTCCCAGTGATAGCAAGAAGGTGGGAAGATAAAGGGACCATGTCATACACTGCCAGTGACATTTTAAATGATCTAACCTTTCTAGGGCCAATTTACCATCTGGTATCAAAAACCTTAAACATGTTCATCCTCTCTAACCAATGCAATTTTTCTTCTAGACATGTACCCTAAGTAAATAAGTAATGAAGAAAAACATTTGAACAAGGCTATTCATCTGTATTAACTTGGGCTACCATAACAAAATAGCAGAGACTACGTGGCTTATAAACAGCAGACATTTATTTTCTTACAGCTCTGAAGGCTGGAAGTCTGAGATCAGGGTGCCAGCATGGCTGACTTCCAGTGAGGGCTCTCCTTCTGGCTTGCAGATGGCAGCCTTCTCATTGTGTCTTCTCATGGTAGAGAGTCTTCCTCTTCTTATAAGACCACAGTCCTGTTGGATTAGCATACAGTATACCAGACACTCTTCTAGGAAGGAGAATAGAGCAGATAATAAAATTAGAAAGACAATCCCTGCCCCCAAAGTGAGTTCATTTTAGGAGGGGGACAGATTGTGTACATGAAGACATTTCTGTTATTTAAAAATAAAGGGTAAACACATAGAAAAGCGCACACACACATATCATATTTACATGAAAACTGGAAAGAACAACCACTAAGATGTTAACTCTCTCCCCTGGTTGGTGAGATTATAGATATTTTCTTTTGTAAATTTGTATTTTTATGGATTCTTTTTGAAATAAAGAATGAATTAATAGTTTTAAAACAGAGAAATATATTTCTATATCTCCTTTCCCTTTTTATACAATAGGGGAAAGCACAGTTCTAATATTTACTCCAACTTTATTTCAAAATTGTACTATCACTAGAAATGACAGAATTTCCTACCAGAGAATCACACACTTTAGGGACTTATCCCACTGACCAGTTTTAACTCATGTAAAGTCACTGCACACAGACTGGTATAACTAACAAGAAGCAGATAGCTGGGAATAGGTAAATCTTTCTTCCAAGAACAGGATTCAATTTGTGGTAATGACTGCGTGTTTTCACTGGCCCAGAAAAAGCCATGAGGTTACCCTGGTACTTGAGGCCTCTGATTTACAGGCAGTTCTATGCCTATTTTTCCCAAGGGAAAGGGAATGCTATTTTGGCAAAGACTGTGGAAATGAAGAACGTTGATTGTTAGGAGCAGAAAAATCAATAAGGAAAACTATACAAGAGAAGTTAAGAGTGCAAAGTGAAGAGAAGGCTATTAATGAAAGGTATCAAATATAGAAGTATGTGGTAAGTGGACCAATTAGTGTATCATCTCTTTAGACTGGCCCCCCGAAACCACTTTTTTGTGGTTTTGATTTGTGGGGAGGGGGAACAGGATCTCTTTCTGTCATCCAGGCTGGAATGCAGTGGCATGATCATAGCTCAGCCTGATCTCCTGGTCTCAAATGATACTCCCACCTCAGACTCCCAAGTACTTGGAATGACAGGCACATGCCACTGCAGCCAGCTAGTTGAAAAAAAAAAAATTTTTTGTAGAGACAGAGTCTCACAATGTTGCCCAGGCTGGTCTCAAATTCCTGGCCTCAAGTGATCATCTTACAGGGCATCCCAAAGTGCTGGGATTACAGGCATGAGACACCACTCCTGGCCCCAAAAATCAGTATTAATGGATGATCTGAGAATGAGTCAAAGGACGGCTTTAATTCACTCATCTACATTCAGATGACTATACTCAGAGAAAATAAGAATAAATAAACAAAAGCAACAGAAAGAGCAGACATTCACCCAGAAATTTGCATATTGTCAAATTTACATAATCACGAAATAAAATATTAGTTTGGCTTTCAGCAAAAACTGGATCAATTATTTGTACTGATATAGATACTAATGTACACTAAATACAATAGAAAGTTATGTAATAAGATAGACTCACATTCATGGATTATGCATTGTATAAGTGCTTCATTGTTAGAACCAAAGCTTCCCAGGAAAATAACGTCCAATTCCCTTTGCAATAAAATCCTACTTATATATATTAAGAAACTTCTCAGGCCTTCATTCTCTTCTGAGTAACCTCAAAATAACTTTATTGTTTTCATTTTTCTGCATTCCTTGTGTGAATTTCCACTTAGCTGAATGAAACAAATAATTTACTTCTCAGTACATGTGAGACAGCCAATTGTTATATAAAAGGAAAGACTACAAGTTTTTGATATCAAAAGCACTCAGGTTTTGGAAGTTATCTGTAAAAGTTTAAAAGAGGACAAAATAAGAAATTGTTACAAAATCAACCAAGTTCATTCAGTTCCAGCACATAATCACTTATTAATGTCTGTTTTGCACTAGGCATTGGGCTGTGTTCAGAAAATTCAAAGATGAATACGATATATTCCCTCTAGAAGCATATGTATTAGGGGATAAACTGACATGCAAAATAAACAGATCATTTCTACATAATGCACAAGTGCTATGATAGAGGCATCAGCTGAAATTTTAAGTATGCAAACAAGGAAATTTAAAAAATCCACACACACAACACATTTTCAATCAAACAAGAAGCAAGGGAGATATACAGTGTTTTGTTTTGTTTTGTTTTTTAATACTTGTAATAGACTGAACAATGGCTTCCAAACTATCCATGTGCTAATGTCTGGAAGCTGTGAATATATTGCAGAGGGGAGTTAAGGTTGCAGATGAATTAAGGATGCCAATCAGATAACTCAAATTAGAGAAACTATCTTGAGGGCCGGGTGCGGTGGCTCACGCCTGTAATCCCAGCACTTTGGGAGGCCAAGGCGGGTGGATCACGAGGTCAAGAGATCGAGACCATCCTGGTCAACATGGTGAAACCCCGTCTCTACTAAAAATACAAAAAATTAGCTGGGCACGGTGGCGCCTGCCTGTAATCCCAGCTACTCAGGAGGCTGAGGCAGGAGAATTGCCTGAACCCAGGAGGCGGAGGTTGCGGTGAGCCGAGATCGCGCCATTGCACTCCAGCCTGGGTAACAAGAGCGAAACTCCGTCTCAAAAAAAAAAAAAGAGAGAAACTATCTTGAATTATCCAGCTAGGCCCAATGTAAACATCCTTAAAATCTTTAAAAACAAAAGAGAAGGACAGAAGGAGTCAGAGTCAGGCAGAGGGTTATGACTACGAAAGAAAGGCACAAAGAGAGGCAGTACTGCTGGCTTTCGAAATGGAGGAAAGGGCCACGAGTCAAGGAATGCAGGCAGCGTGGAGAAGCTGGAAACAGTGAAGACAAGTTCCTCCTAGAGCCCCCAGAAACGAACGTGGCCTGGACTTCTGTCCTCAAGACCCGTTGGATAATAGATGTGTGGCATTTTTTTGTTTTTGTTTTGTTTTTGAGACAGGGTCTTATTCTGTCACCCAGGCTAGAGGGCATTAGCACGATCTCCGCTCACTGCAACCTCCACCTCCCAGGTTCAAGTGATTCTCCTGTCTCAAGCTCCCGAGTAGCTGGGATTACAGGTGTGCACCTCCACTCCTGGCTAATTTTTGTGTTTTTAGTAGAGATGGGGTTTCACCAAGTTGGCCAGGCTGGCCTCAAACTCCTGACCTCAAGTGATCTGCCCACTTCAGCCTCCCAAAGTGCTGGGATAACAGGCATGAGCCACTGCGCCTGGCCAGATGTGTGTTGTTTTTAAACGCTAAACTTACAGTAATTTATGACAGCAGCAGCAGGAAACCAACATAACACCCCAGAGTGATGAGACCTACAGGATTCTATTTAGCATCCTAAGAAGTTTTCTGAATTTAAAATTTCTAAGGTCATGATCTACTCTAAGTTCTTTTTCACCTTTTCATTGTGAGCTTTTGAAAGAAGCAAGGAGAGCATGCGGAAGGGAAGGAGAAACTCATGCTCATGTCCTAAGTACTGAGTACTGAGACGGGCATCTTTCCCTAGACGATCTCACTGGATCCTCACAGAAAGTTCTGGAAGGATGATGTTATTATTCCACCTTCACGGATAAAGAAACGGAGACTCAGAATTAAATATAAAATGCCAATGCACCCCTCTCAGACTGCAAAGCCCATGCTCAATCAACACACCAGGCTGCTGCAAACAAATCCTAGGCTCCAACACAACATGAGCTCAGGGGCCTAGGGAAGACCACCGTCCTGCCCAAAGGCCTCTTCAGTCTTTGGCCAGCATTGGCAAAAGAGACTATTTTCTATTTAAATACCATATCTCATCAATACCAGGATTCACCTTTGACACAGTTTGTGACATGGTTAGGCTTTGAATCCCCACACAAATCTCATCTTGAATCCCCGTAATCCTCACATGTCAAAGGAGAGATCCCGTGGAGGCCACTGAAGCACGGGGGTGATTGCTCTCATGCTGTTCTCATGACAGTGAGTGAGTTCTCGCGTGATCTGATGGTTTTATAAGAAGCTCTTTCCCTCCTCACTCGGCACTTCTTCCTGTCAACTTGTGAAGAAGGTGCGTTGATTCTCCTTTGTCTTCTGCCATGATTATAAGTTTCCTGAGGGCCCCCCAGCCATGCTAAACTGTGAGTCAATTAAATCTCTTTTCTTTATAAATTACCCAGCCTCGGGCAAGTCTTCATAGCAGTGTGAGAACAGACTAATACAGTTTGGATACTTGTCTCCCCAGATCTCATGTTGAAATGTCATCCCCAATGTTGGAGGTGGGGCCTGGTGGGAGGTGCCTGGATCATGGGGGTGGATTTCTCAGTGAATGGCTTGGCACCATCCTATTAGTTCTCATGAAATCAGGTTGTTTAAATGTATGGCAACTCTCCCCCACTCTCTCTCCTGCTCTTGCCCTGTGAGGTGCCTACTCCCCCATGTGATGTGCATGTGCCCCCTTTGCCTTCTGCTATGATTGGAAGCTTCCTGAGGCTCTCACCAGAAGCAGATACCAGTGCTATGCTTCCTGCAGAGTCTGCAGAACTGTGAGTCAATTAAACCTATTTTCTTTATACATCACCTAGTCTCAGGTCTCAGGATTGTTTGTTTGTTTTTCAGACGGAGTCTCACTCTGCCGCCAGGATGGAATGCAGTAGCACGATCTCAGCTCACTGCAACCTCCACCTAACGAATTCAAGCGATTCTCCTGCCTCAGCCTCCTGAGTAGCTGGGACTATAGGCATGTGCCACCACACCCAGTTAATTTTTGTTTTAGTACAGACGGTGTCTCACCATGTTGCCCAGACTGGTTTTGATCTCTTGACCTTGTGATCTGCCCACCTTGGCCTCCCAAAGTGCTGGGATTACAGGCATGAGCCACTGTACTCGGCCTCAGGTATTTCTTTATAGCAATACAAGAACAGCTTAATACAGCCCTTTTTTCTGTCTCTCTCTCTCTTTTTTTTTTTTTTTTTTTTTGAGGGAGGGCCTCACACTGTCACCCAGGCTGGAGTGTAAGTGGTACAATCTCAGCTCACTGCAACCTCTGCCTCCTGGGCTCAAGCGGCCCACCTCAGCCTCCCAAGTAGCTGGGACTACAGGTGTGCATCACCATGTCTGGCTAATTTTTGTATCTTTTGTAGAGTGAGGACTTCACCATGTTGCCCAGACTGGTCTCGAACTCCGGGGCTCAACCAATCCACCTGCCTCAGCTCGGCCCCACAAAGTGCTGTGATTATAAGTATGCACCACTGTGCCTGGCTTAGTTTTCATTTTTAATTGAAATTACAGTGCATCTTATGTTCATAAAGTCTTGCACGTATAATTGACAACATTTCTTCCCCCTTAGTGATAATTACAGTGTGTTTTACAATAGAGATTTCTTGGGGTCAGTGAGTTAGCATAGAATGCGTCCCTGAGCTAAGCACTGAACTATTTTCAATATGAGGAAACATAAATCCCTTACCCTGCAGCTGAAGTTCCTATAATGCCACACAAAGAAAACGGTCACCCATTTTTAAAAATACCAACCCACTAATCAAAATGTGGGGGTTTTTTTTCTTAGAATTTACTCTGTGCTGAGCAGTGGGCTAGAATCCTTAAAAGTTCACCAAAAAAAATGGAAGATGGGGCCCCTACGCTCAAAAACCCCACATAAGAGGTAAACTAACATGAAAAGTCATATAACATGTGACATACTTAAGGGCCTAACTGGCAGCAACCACACAGGGAGATAGGATCGATTACATCCACATTGTGTGTTTTCATTGTGCTTTGTTTCTTATTTTGTTTTTGTTTTTAGTATTGTCTCATCATCAAGCTTGATTCATTAAACTCATTAAAAGCTTATGTAAAAGTATTTTCAACCGATGGTTTCACCTGGGGCATGAAGTAACTTAGATGTTGAAGTCCTAATCTCCGTGCCAGTGAATGTGACCTTATCTAGAAATAGGCTCTTTGCAGATGTAATTAAGATGAGGTCATACTGGAGTAGGGTGGGCCTTAAATCCAGTGACTGACATCTTCAGAAGAGAAAAGAAAGAGAGATTTGGATGCAGAGACATGGAGGAGTCATGAAGACGATGTTCCTGTGGAGACGGAGGCAGAGATCAGTGTGATGCAGCTACAGGCCAGGAACACCAGGAACTGCCAGGATTTACCAGAAGCTAGAGGAGACAGGAAATCTTCTTCCTGGACACTTTAGAGGAAGCATGCCCCCACCAACACCTTCATTTCAAATCTCTGGACTCCATAATGTTGAGACAATACATTTCTGTTGTATGAAGCCACCAAGCTGAGGGAACTTCGTTATGGCATTGGGTCTGAGAACAGCCCGCAGAGATAACCCATGTGAGACTGATTAAATTAAATTAATCATTTTTGAAAGCAAACAACCTCAAAAATAAATTTTTAAAAGCTAAGGGACATTACTCAACTCTTAGCACTATTCACATACAGCAGAAAATGACCCTGAAAAATCACAAAAAGATGAGAAATTCATGCAGATGTGAATATCCAAAGAAGGAAAAACAAATTGTGCAAAAAAATAACAGAGTGGTACCAAAACGGCTCTTCCTCACCTAAACTCAGGACAGGTTCACATGACGTCAGAATAAAACAAGAAGCAACTAGAGCAAACTACATTAAAACTATGCAGCCTTATTAAAATTATATAAAGTCACATGATAAAACTACATAACGAAACTATAGTTTTACTAAACAATAGAGATTTGCCAACAGGAATTTACTAAGTGTCTGCTACATAATTCTGGAATATAAAAATGGAAGAGTAAATCCTTAATTTTTAAAAAAGGAAGAAAGAATTGTAAAGTAATACTGTGCGTTAAAGTACAGAAAGAGGCATATTCTAACATGCAGGTGTGTGCAAAAACAGTGCAGAATATTGGACTAGTGCTAAAGAGAGACAGAGAAGTGACATAGGGCAGTATCTGACAGACCTCTTACCTTATTATTCTAAATACATAACAATGTTTTTCCTATAAATCACAAAAAAGGCTGGGCCAGGTGCAGTGACTCATGCCTATAATCCCAGCATTTTGGGAGGCCATGGCAGGAGGATTGCTTGAGGCCAGGAGTTTGAGATCAGCCTGGGCAACATAATGAGACCCTGTCTCTACAAAAATAAAAAAGGGTCTAAAGTGCTAAGATACAATTCACGGACAAAAGAATTTAACCATTAGATTCATTTTTTTCTAAAAGCAAAACCTCGGATAAATTCTTGACATGCCTTCAGAAATACCCTGAAGATAATTCATCAATTAAATGTTTGAAAACATAGTAAAGCCATCATCAATTTGGAATTAATTCTGAGTGACTCAGAACTAGTTGGGACTGGGAACATGATGGAATACTAAGATGAATGTGAAAATGACATATCAGAATCTCATCGTTTAAACTAGGGCTACGTAAGTCTTTATTTATGTCTCCCTAGACCATATCAGCATGGGCATTCATGGAGCACAGGAATAATAAAACTCAGCTGCCCCCACCTCTGTCAACTGCCCTCGACATTACTAGGTTCTTTCTTTTTCCAAGCTGTTCAGTGGGTTAATTCACTTGCACACCCAAACACCTATCACCTCATTTCATGTTTGGTGGTTAAATCTGTTGATAAACATTTGCTGATAATTTTTAGCTATCCAAACTCTAGAATTAGATGCACAACATTTGGCTGTGAAGCCTCTGGTTGGCACCTAAAATTACCACTAAAAACAATTCAGCCAGTTCACATGGTATGGCTTCTGGGTAATGAAAAGATAGGTAGAGTCTGGAGGATGTCAGCCTAGGATGTCGTAATTTCAAAAAGGCATTTAACATGGTAATGCATTAAGGTGCACTTAAAGCCACATGGACAAATCCACCCAAAGAGGCAGTGTTAATCAGCTGGAGAAGTGATCCAGAGTTCTGTACTCAAGCCCATCCTGCTCAGAGTTTCAGTTAATGACTTGGATGAAAGTTTACAGGACGATTATGTCAAATTTGCTAAGGAAGCAAAAATCTAGGCCAGGTGCAGTGGTTCACGCCTGTAATCTCAGCACTTTGGGGCCGAGGTGGGTGGATTACCTGAGGTCAGGAGTTTGAGACCAGCCTGACTAACATGGTGAAACCCCATCTCTACTAAAAATACAAAATTAGCTGGGTGTGGTGGCTCATACCTGTAATTCCAGCTACTTGGGAGGCTGAGGCAGGAGAATTGCTTAAACCCAAGAGGCAGAGGTTGCAAGGTTTTAGTAAGCCAAGATTGCATCATTGTAGTCTAGCCTGGGCAACATGAGTGAAACTCCATCTCAACAACAACAAAAAAGGCTAGGTGAGGTGGCTCATGCCTGTAATCCCAGCACTTTGGGAGGCTAAGACAGGCGGATCACATAAGGTCAGGAGTTCAAGACTAGCCTGGCCAACAAGGTGAAACCCTGTCTCTATTCAAAATACAAAAATTAGTCGAGTGCCTGTAATTCCAGCTACTCTGGAGACTGAGGGGACAAATCGCTTGAACCCGGGAGACAGAGGTTGCAGTGAGCCGAGATTGTGCCATTGCACTCCAGCCTGGGCAACAGAGCAAGACTCCATCTCAAAAAAAGAGAGAGAGAGAAGTATAGAGGAAGGCACCAGAACCAACTATACCTGGAGAGAAGAAACTGAGGGACAAAAACTAGCAATAGAAACACATTATTATCAATATTTAGCAGCAATAGTAGTGATAACAATAGTAAAAGTAATGAAAATAGGAATAAAGGTGAAGTCGAAATTTTTTCTTTTTTTTTTTAAAGATAGGGTTTCACCATGTTGGTCAGGCTGGTCTTGAACTCCCGACCTCAGGTGATCCGCCCTCCTTGGCCTCCAAAGTGCTTGGATTACAGGCATGAGCCACCACGCCCGGCCCTAAGTCGAAAATTTAAGGTAAAAATACTCAAATGCATAAAGACAAAATGAAGAAAACTAGAAACTTAGGTTTTTTTAAATGTAGGTTTAAAATTAACTACATATTACTCAGGAATAGAAAATTAAATGTTGTATGTTCTCACTGATATGTGAGAGTTAAGCTATGAGATCACAAAGCTGGGTGCGGCATCTCACGCCTGTAATCCCAGCACTTTGGGAGGCAGAGGCGGGAGGATCACCTGAAGTTGGGAGTTTGAGACCAGCCTTACCAATATGGAGAAACCCCGACTCTACTAAAAATACAAAATTAGCAGGGCGTTGTGGCGCATGCCTGTAATCCCAGCTACTTGGGAGGCTGAGGCAGGAGAATCACTTGAACCCAGGAGGCAGAGGTTGCAGTGAGCCGAGGTCTCGCCATTGCACTCCAGCCTGGGCAACAAAAGCAAAACTCCGTTTCAAAAAAAATTTTTTTTAATGATACAATAAACTTTGGGGACTTGGGAGGAAGAGTGGGAGGGGCTGAGGGATAAAAGACAACAAATACGGTGCAGTATCCACCGCTCGGATGACGCGTGCACCAGGATCTCACAGTTCACCACTAAAGAAATTACTCATGTCGCCAAATACCACCTGTACCCCAATTAATTATGGGAAAAAAACTACCTTTAGCCCAATGTTAGGACTTCTCAGAAAACAGCAGAATAATGAGAAGCTCTAATTTTTATATTAGATAAATAAAAATAAGTACTACTCATTTTGCTATTTTAAAAAAAATTAACTACATATTTACTATGTAGCATCTTCGTGTCATACATAGTGTTTTTTGAAGAGTTTTAGGATATATTCATAGAAGTATGTATATTTATTAAAGGTAGTATAGACTCATTATATTCTGTATTGCTCAGAACATGTTTTCTGTTGCAATCACCTGTTAAGGAAGAACACTACCAAACTGTAGTGCTTCCAGAAGTGCATCAGCAGCATGGCAAAACACAGATTTACAGCCAATAAGTACCCTGAAGATCATAATTCCAGCATAAACAAATTGAGAATATTGAGATCCTGTAAGACTGAAATAATACCACCTGTATTTATTGGGGTTTGTTGCTGAAAAGGAATACGTGGGACTGGATAATTTATTTAAAAAAGAGGTTTTGGTTCTTCACACTACAAGAAATGTGGTGCCGGAATCTGCTTCTGGTGAGGCCTCAGGAAGCTTCCAATCATGTCAAAGGGGGAGCAGGTATGCCATATGGTGAGAGAGACGAGGCAAAGAGAGATGCCAGACTCTTTTAAACCACCAGCTCTCCTGTGAACTAACAGAGTGAGAACTCGATTATTTCCACGGGGAAGACACCGAGCCAGTGGCAAGGGACCCACCTCTCTAACCAAACACCTCCCACCAGGCCCCACCTCCAACACAGCAGATGACATTTTAACATAAGATTTTGAGGGGACAAACATTCAAGCCATATCACCACCATTACACACAAGCTTACCCAATATACTGACTGGGTCACATAAAGAATATTTATAGGAATTAAGATTGTTCAACCTAAAAAAGGAAGACTTAATGGTGGGGTGCTGAAAGTAAAAAAGCTGTTAAAGAAAGAGAGAGGAAAGATTTCAGATCAGCAGGGCAGAAGGTAAGAACGTTACACTGGTAAGGACTGTCGGCAATGAGAGTGATAAATCCTTCAGTGAGGGGAGACTGAGGTCACCAGGAGTGTCCAGAGAATAAATGTTCACTACAGGGAATGCTGCAAATGTCCTCACAACACTCAGTAGAAAGGTGGACACAACCAAATTGCCAAATTCTGAATTTCACAAAAACTTGGAGGCTGACCTGAAGTCACCAGCATTTTATTTTTACACAGTAAATACATTTACAAAATGCATCACAAAATGTTATACAATTATCACCGTTTCACTAAATATAGGATATTATACCACCAAAACTTCAGTTCAGAATGTTGGACTGTCCTCTAAATTGTCTTCTAAATAGAAATAATTTGGTTTGATTGTTGTCATCTAACCACAAATCGGTAAAAATGTGTTCACTGCGGCAGACACTCTTCTACAATGTGACGTTAATTCTCCTCCCATGGAGTGGCAGGCTCTGTTCTTTGCTTTGCGCCTAAATAGACCTTTATGACTGCCTTTACCAATAAAGGATGGCTACATTGAGGCTCTATGACTTCTGAGTCTAGGTCATTAAAAATAAAAAGCTTTGCTTTTCCTCTTCCTTCTCTTGGGGTACTCCCTTCAAGGACCCCAGCTGCCATGCTATGAGAAAACTCAGACCATATGAAAAGGCCACGTCTAGGTTTTCCAGCCAATGCCCAGCTGAAGTCCCAGTCAAGGGTCAGACATGTGAGTGATACCTTCAAGGTGACTCCAGCCGCAGCCATCATCTAACTGTACTTGCTTGAGGGACCCCAAGCAAAAACCTAGCTGAGCCCAGTCAAGCTTCAGAATCATGAGAAATAATAATAGTCGTAGTCAGGAGTTCATAGAAACGATCCAGAGTGGAAGGATCTAGATTGATTGCAAGAGTTAACTTTGTGATTCTGGGAGATGACTAGGTAGATCTGAAGTCTGTAAGTCAGGACGTCAGGAAGGGCAGGCTGGATGGGCAGTTTGAGTTGACACTGAGTCCACAGGCAGAATTTCTTCTTCCTCAGGGAAGCCTCAGTTCTGCTCTTCAGGCCTCTCAACTGACTGAGTCAGACCCAACCAAATTACCAAGGATAAGCGACTTAAAGTCAATTGATCGTAGATGCTGATTACATCTACAAAATTCCTCCACAGCAACAAGCTAAGTTAGTATTTGAATTACTCTCTACTATAACCAAGCCACATTCATACATAAAGCTGACCTTCACAATAATAAAATGATCTTTTGTTCTTTTACGTCATTAACCTTTGGGGGTGATTTGTTCCACAGAAATAGGTAACTGGAATGGTCAGTATAGATTTCCATTGGAGGCAGAGGCAGCAGGATCACTTGAGCCCAGGAGTTCGATACCAGCCTGGTCAACACAATGAGACTCTGTTTCTACAAAAAAATTAAAAAAAAAAAAGATTTAGTAAACACTAGGCTTGATGACCTCTCATTCCTCCAAGCCCAAAATGCCATAATTCACTCACAGATCGCCTATCTCAGATCTGAAACAGCGGTTCTAGTGTTCACAAATCCCTCAAAGCTTTGACTGCATTAATCAGCCCTCTTGATGATAAATCCGTTGAGATTCTTTTGGCTGTAAAGGCAGTTAGCCCTCCACATTCATGGGTTCTGCATCCACAGATTCAACCAACCAAAGATCAAAACTATTTGGGAAAGAAAATGCACAGTTGTGACTGTACTGAACAGGTACAGACGTTTTTTTTTTCTATTATGTGACTTAAAAATAGGTGGTGTAGTGGGTCGCAGGATGGTTGTACTAAACAAATCCACAGCCACTTCAAGGACTCAGATTCTCACCATCATTCTGTTGGGTCACTACCAGCTGTGTTTATTTTTTGGCCTGAAGACTCCTCCTCTCTCCCGACTCCCCCAGAACTGCCATGAGCCCGTTCCCCAGAGAGAATGTGATCATTATAGTAACAGCTGACCTAAACTCAGCAGGACTTATACTTGGGGGAAATAGGATCACTCTCCCTGAGAGCCTGGCCGTGGGTAGGAAAAAAGGCCCTGATCACACTGGAGTTCCAGTATAAAGGAAGAACTTCCTTGAAGGCAAGGAAGAAGAAAAGAAGGGCAGTGGCTTGTCCACAGTCAAAAGAAAGCCCCTTAAGGATTACTTCTCAGTCAGCATGGCACTGTGAAAAGTGCTCCTCTCAAGGGGTCCAGTAGAACTGTGTTCAAAACCCAAATCAGGCTGGGCACAGTGGTTCATGCCTGTAATCCCACTGCTTTGGGAGGCTGAGGCAGGAAATCCTTTGAGCCCAGACATTTGAGACCAGCCTGGGCAATATAGTGAGACCCCATGTCCACAAAAAAATAAAAAATTGCCAGGTGTGTTAGTCCGCAGCTCTAGTCCCAGCTACTTGGGAGGCTGAGGCAGGAGGATCACTTGAGCTTGGGAAGCTGAGGTATTGAAACTACCTTTGCAAAATTATGACTGAGACAGTAAAAGGGATCTAACTTAACTGACTCCATCTTGCTTCTAATCTCCAAGCTGTCCTTGTTCATTTCTGGGCGTAGGCTCAACTAACATTGGGAGAAACTTAGTAGTTAATAGTTTACACAGAGACGGTAACAGCCCTTCCCCAAAGCAGATCTCCTTCTTGCCTGAGGACTAGGTTATTTTGGAAGACTAACATTAGCCACAAAATTAGAAATGATGGTTTGGAGACTACAAGATTCTGATCCTCTCCAAACTGCTCCCAAGACCAGTGCTTGAGATATTTTGCAGACCCTATACTTGATGGATCAGCTGGGACCACCTAGATCAATAAACTGGCTCATCTGATCTTGTGGCCCCCACCCAGGAACTGACTCAGCACAAGAAGACAGCTCCAATTCCCTGTTTTTTCGTCTCTGACCAATCAGCACTCCTGGCTCACTGGCTTTCCCCCACCCACCAAGTTATCCTTAAAAACTCTGCTCCCCGAATGCTTGGGGAAACTGATTTGAGTAATAAAACTCCAGTCTCCCACACAGTCGGCTCTGGATGAATAACTCTTTGTCTATTGCAGTTCCCCTGTCTTGGTGAATCGGCTCTGTCTAGGCAGCGGGTAAGGTGAACACCTTGGGTGGTTAGAAATGCAGTGAGCCATGATCGTACCACTGCATTCCAGCCTGGGCAACAGAGTGAGACCCTGTCTTGAAAAAAAAAAAAAAATCCCAGATCAGCCACTTAATAAAAAGCCTCATTTTCCTCACATGCAAAGTAGGGATAACAATAACCACGTCACAGGTGCACATCAGGACTCACTAAGGAGCCAGCGTAACTGGCATCCACTGCCAGCTGATCATGTTGGGGCGTTGCCTGCAGCGAAGTGCTGTACGTGCATCAGCCCAGAGGCTCCCCACATCACGCAGGAGGTGGGTGCTTTGCTATTTTCATACTGCAGATAGCGATCCGAGGTTTGGAGAAGTAATACATGACTGGCTCAAGGTCACACAGAGCAAGGATAGAATTCATTCTGACTCCAGAGCCCATGCAACGTCCAGGAGCCCCCACTGTGCCACCTTTTGAACGCTCATCTGTCTGAACTGTAGGCAGGGCACTACCCTGGCCATCTAGGCTGGAGGTGTCTAAGCCATGAGAGAGAGACTGAAAGAGAAATGGCTGCACATCTGTCAAAGAGTAAATTCCATTTTAAAGCACTCACTGTGTGTGACAGCAGGTTGGACAGTTCCATGGGGACACAGAGGGCCCCAGACACACTCCTGCCCTCCTAGATCTTTGCTTAATTCCATGAGTGGCCATGGACAGATGGCATAAACAATTTTATTTCTAAAAAGCTGAAAACTAATATTGTCTGAGATTCATATTGTAAATAAATATCCTCATTTTTACAGAGAAATCCTGAGGCTCAAAGACATTCAGTGACCTGTTGCTTCATGCACAGGTGGTCAGTGTTGCCCAAGCCCAGGGCGAGCAGTCCAGGCAGCTGTCACATTTCCAACACGTCGCAAGCCTTGCCAAAGCATGCGCTCTGCTGTCTCCCTTCCATGCAGCAGGCCACGCGAGGCAGACGCGGATTTGTTCCAGCAGCTTCACCAGGGGAATAAACAGCAGGCATGGGCACACATTTAAAAACCTCAGGCTTGAGATCCTCTCTTTATCCAAAATCAAAAACCAATTCTTTTCTCTCCTTTCTTCCCTGGGGCAATCTCGGTGTCACCCGCCTGTCTGGGCCAGAGGATCGTACTTGAGTTTCCTGCGTTGCCAAGCCATTTGGTAACACGAAGAGCCGATGCCCCCTTTCCTCCCGTTGTATCTTTTTTTTTAGACAGTCTCGTTCTGTCGCCCAGGCTGGAGTGCAGTGGCACAATCTCGGCTCACTGCAACCTCCACCTCCCAGGCTCAAGGGATTCTACTGTCTCAGCCTCCCAAGAATCTGGGATTATAGGCACATGCCAGCACACCTGGCTAATTTTGTATTTTTAGTAGAGATGGGGTTTCACCACGTGGGCCAGGTTGGTCTGGAACTCCTGACCTCAAACCATCCACCCACCGCCTTGGCTTCTCAAAGTGCTGGGATTACAGGCATGAGCCGCCGTGCCCGGCCCCTCCTGTTGTACCCTGTTACCCCTAGTTGCTGCTAAGCTAGCTTGTCTGTTTCTTCCCTGCCCTGGCACTTGGAGTCCTACCTCCTGGCAGAAGCCTATTTTTCTTTGCTTATGTCTGCGCTTTTCTAAACGTAGACAAACTTTTATGTTTTATTTTCCTCCCTAGTGGTAAATAGTAGAATCTGGACAAGAACTCAACATTTCTATTTCAGATTACACACTCTTTCTCTATTACTATGAAGTTTCAGGATAGTTTACGTGGCTTTTGTAAGAAACAAAATCCCACTAACATTGACTGAGTACCAGGCCCTCTGCTAGGAGGCAGGGAAACTGCATACAGCTGCTCCAGCACTATACAACCTCGAGGGCAAGGCAGACACATAAGGAGGCGATCATAATAAATGATATTTTGGGAAAATCACAGAATTCTGTAGTGACTCCCAAGGTGTGCTCTAACCCCTCTGAGAATGAGGAAGGCTTAACCCAGAACAAAGAAAGCGTAGTTGATTTTTGGTGTTTGGGCAGATGCATTCCAAATAAAAGGAACATTATTGGTAAAAGAAGAAAGGGGAGAGCGAGCCCAGCATCTCTGGAGAGCTGTAAATATTCAGTCTGGCCAGGCGCGGTGGCTCACACCTGTAATCCCAACACTTTGGGAGACCAAGGTAGGCAGATCACTTGAGGTTAGGAGTTCGAGACCAGCCTGACCAACATGGAGAAACCCTGTCTCTAACTAAAAGCACAAAATCACCTGGGCATGATGGCACATGTCTGTAATCCCAGTTACTCAGGAGGCTGAAGCAGGAGAACCACTTGAACCCAGGAGGCGGAGGTTGCGGTGAGCCCAGATCATGGCCATCGCACTCCAGCCTGGGCAACAAGAGTGAAACTCCGTCTCAAAAAAAAAAAAAATTCAGTCTAACTGGGGTGTCAAGGCACTCAACAGAAGTGAGGATTGGAGGTTATGCTACTGACAAGGGGAATCTCTAAAAGGAGTTCAGAAAGATCTGAAAACAGACTCGAAGATTTATTCAACAAAAGGAGATTCGTGTCTGAAAATGATGAAGACGTGGACCCCGACTCCAAAGAGCTCATCACCTACTGGGAGAGACAGATATGTAAACAAATCATTACTGAACAATTTGTTCATTCTAAATATAGCACACACAAAGAGCTGGGGACAGTGAGGAGGAAGCCGTCAGCACTGCCTGCGGAGAAGAAAGGAGTGCTTTGTGTAGGTGACAACTGAGCAAGATGACAGATGAGTGGGCGGAAACCAGTCCTTGCAGAAGGGGTGGACCCGTGGGGCGGGACCAGGAAGGGCACCTCCAAGTCATTACCCAACAGTAAACGAATGTAACATTCGCCGTTCTCGTTAAATTTCAAGAATTTCTACTGCAACTCCTTTGCCTTAGGACTTTGTCCTCCTCCTGTTAGAGATAACGAATGTTAAACTGTAACCTACATGTCTCTTCTCAAGGATTTTGAATGTTTGTTTGTACAGAGAACACTCCATCTGGCACATCCCAGAAACAAAAGGGGCTTTTCAGCAAGATTTTCAGTGCAAGGAAGCCGTGCTCATTTCTATAGACTGCATTCTCGAAAGCTTTTCACCCTAACCACAAAATCAGTGGCAAGTAGGAGGGGCGGGGCTGCACCTGAGTGCGGCATTATGGTACCCATCCTGCTCTCCATACAAACAGACTCAAACATCAGTGTCTTAGTTACTGGGGTTAGAAAGTATCTATTTTTTTCCTTTGGCAGCATCAAACTTCACAAACAATTCCACTGAAAAGCATATTATACTTAATGTCTTCTACTTAAAGTCCAACAAATACATCAGTTAAGAGCAGAAAATTGTGGGATACAAGATTCTCAAATTTTCAGTAATATAGCTCAATATCAGTACACAAGTTAAGACCTTATGGGCTGAATGTTTGTGTCCACCCAAAATTCCTATGTTGAAGCCCTAACCCCCACTGTGATGGTACGAGGAGATGAAGCCTCTGGAAGATGATTAGGTCACGAGAGAGAGGCCCTTGTCGATGGGACTAGTGACCTTGTGAAAAGAACCCTAAAGAGCTCTCATGCGAGTGTACGACCAGCCAGCAAGCCAGACCCTCATCAGAACATGACATTGCTGCACCCCAGTCTCAGAATTCCAGCCTCCAAAATTGGAATAAATCTCCAAAACTGAGAAATAAATATCTATTGTTTACAAGCCACCCGATCTGTGGTACTTTATTATAGCAGCCAAAACTGACGAAGATATGAGGTCAAAAAAGGTGCTCTCCCTATTAACCGCACAACTCTGCCTGTGCTTCCAAAGAACTGTGGTTGAAATGGATTCAGCTTTACAACATCTGCAGAAGGCCAAGTTAGGTGCGGCAGTGGTGGTAGAAATGTTGGACTAGAGACTGTATTAAGGGGTTGAAAATAAAGGGATGAGCCATAATTTATTTGGGAAAATGCAAATAAAAGTAGTAGAAATAGAAATATTCATGAAAAGATAATATGGCATTTAATTTAAAAAGAGTGACTTGGTAATGATAAAAAACCATAAAAATTATAGTCATGAACCTTTGGGCACTAAATAGCATAGTGGTAAATATACATGATAAAAACTCTGGCCAGGCCTGGTGGCTCATGCCTATAATCCCAACACTTTGGGAGGCAGACAGATCACTTGAGACACGGAATTCGAGACCAGCGTGGCCAACATGGTGAAACCCCATCTCTACTAAAAATACAAAAATTAGCCGGGCGTGGTGACACACACCTACTTGGGAGGTTGAGGTGGGAGAATCACTTGAGTCTGGGAGGTGGAGGTTTCAGTGAGCTGAGATCATGCCACTGTACTCCAGCCTGGGCAACAGAGTAAAACCCTGTCTTGAAAAAAAAAAAAAAAAACAACTCTAAGAATACACAGATAATTTAGCGTAACTGCAATCACTGCAAACTGGTAGTTCTTACTTTGAGCAATTTTGTCCTCCCATGAGACATTGGCAACAACTGGAGACATTTTTGGTCATCACAAATTGGACAGGGTGGAGGAAGGTGCCACTGGCATCCGGTGAGTAGAAGCCAGGGATGCTGCTAAACACCTGCAATGCCAGGACAGCCCCCACAGAGAGACATGCACTGCAAAATGCCAGCAGTGCCAAAAAGACCTGGCCTCCTACAGCACTGTATTACATACTTCTCTCAAACTGACAGTCAAGTAGACTCTAAGTACATATTTGTCTGTGTGTGTGTATACATCTATATATATATTTGAATATATATTTATGTGTGTGTGTATAGATACATATATACGAAGCTGGACTTAGTGTATAAAGATAACTTTCACCTTGCCCAATATATTATTATATTATGTAGATATCTATAAACATCTGTACATATACACACACATAAATATATATTCAAATATATATGAAGTTGGACTTGGTATACAAAGATAACTTTTTTTTTTTTGAGACGGAGTCTTGCACTGTCACCCGGCTGGAGTGCAATGGCATGATCTCAGCTCACTGCAAGCTTCGACTCCCATATTCAAGTGATTCTCCTGCATCAACCTCCTGAGTAGCTGGGATTATGGGCACGCACCATCCCACTCGGCTAATTTTTTGTATTTTTAGTAGAGACGGGGTTTCACTATGTTAGCCAGGCTGGTCTCGAACCCTGATCCACCTGCCTTGGCCTCCCAAAGTGCTGGGATTACAGGCGTGAGTCACCGTGCGTGGTCCTACAAAGATAACTTTCTATTCTGCAAAAGATATTTATCAGTTAAAACTCTTACTATTATATTTAAGCTTGAAAGCATGTTTTAACTTAAAGTTTATTGTAAGTCAAACACAACTTTATATCGATCCGCATAAATTAACTAAAAGTTCCTTTATTTCTTGAATATTATCAAATTTGATCTTTTTAAGTAAGGTGAAATGCCTATCTTTTAAGGATAAGGCATTATCCTTAAAACTTTTAAAGGAGAAAACCTAATGAGATATAGGTTCCCATTTCTCAAGACCTGGCATTGTGGAATCTGAACTAGTGCAGGGATCGTGGAATCTGTCAGGAGTTGGCCAAGTTCTGATAGAAGCAGAGGGAAAGGGGGAAATTCAAAGGGTGTAAGCCCTGCTGTCACATGGAGCTGTGGTTAGAAAGGGGACAGTCATTTAACTGGGAGACCATCCTAATTATTATTATTATTATTATTATTCTTTTGAGACGGAGTTTTGCTCTTGTGTCCAGGCTGGAGTGCAATGGCGTGATCTTGGTTTACGGTAACCTCCACCTCCCGGGTTCAAGTGATTCTCCTGCCTCAGCCTCCTGAGCAGCTGGGATTACAGGCATGCGATACCACACCCAGCTAATTGTTTATATTTTTGGTAGAGATGGGGTTTCTCCACGTTGGTAGCCTCCAGACCTCAGGTAATCCACTCGCCTCGGCCTCCCAAAGTGCTGGAATTACAGGCATAAGCCACCACACCCAGGCTTGGAGACCATCCTAATTCTTAAACACTATCTGTTCTCCCCAGAATCGGGCTAACAGAGGCCACAACGGCTATTCCCTGGATAAGGTGCCATTAACATTTACATTCAGCTAAACACTTCCAAAGAGCACTGATGCCCAGACGCACATGCACTCAGGGGGCCCTGAGGACTGGAGAACGAAGGCTGGATTGCTATGGACATCTGATTGCTGCGGCCTGAATGTCTGAATTTCAGTCCTTCCCATACTGAAATCCTAACCCCCACGGTGATGGTATTGGGAGGTGGACCTTTGGGAGGTAATTAGGTCACAGGGGTCAAGGCTTTGCGAATGGGCTTAGTGACCCTGTTATAACAGAGCCCCCAGAGAGTTCCCTGCTTGCACCACATGAGGTTATAATGAGAAGGTACCATCTACGAACCAGGAAGCAGGTCCTCACCAGTCACCGGATCTGCCTTGATCTTGGACTTCCCAGCTTCCAGCACTGGGAAAAGTAAGTTTTTGTTGTTGTAAACCTTCCAGTTTGTGGTACTTTGTGACAGCAGCCTAGTAAACTAACACACATGGTGAAATCAATTCACCTCCAAGCTGACCCCGCTTGGTCATTCCTTATCCTGAATGGGATCTCTGGTTTTCTCCAGTCAAATTTGAGGTTTTTCTCACTCAGAAGCATTTCATCATGCATCTTCCAGGTTATAACTTAATTGACAGGTATAGATGTATTTTTACTAACAAAGTTGCTAACTTTGTAGAAGGTCTGGTATAACATTTTTGGGCTGAAGGTTTTTGGCTCAAATTCTTCTGGTTTTACCAGTTATCAGCTGTGTGATCACACCTGACTTTTTAAGCTTCTTGCTCCTTGGTTTCCTCATCTGTGAAACAAGAATAGTAACAATGCCTTCCCAAAGGGAAGGAGACAAGTGAAAGGGGACACACAGTCCACAAAGTGGCGCGGTGGTTCTTCCGGCCCTGTGGCCTGTTGACGTCACTCCAGGGCTCTGGTGGCTACGGAGAATCCTCTGTGAGAGGGAGGACGTCTGCAGGAATAACTTTTCTTTTGAGCTATTTTGACATTAGGACCTTATTCCAGGCTGCCTCATTTACCAAACACATAAAAGATAAGGAACGAAGCAGTAGAAGAGGCTTCACTGCGAAGATGCGTCAGCGGCACTGGGCAGTACGTTGCAGGCTAGTTACCAGAGCTGTCCCAGATACGAAGTACGGAAGTTAAAAAAGAAACAAATAAATGAACAAATGAAAAGGAGTAGGTATGGTGGGGAGGGAGGGAGAGGAAATGCACAGATCATGCCCTTTGGGAAGAGAAAATAAAAGAGGAATAAGTTTTCTTTTATCAACGAAATCTAAATGATATGTTCAAGACCACAGTAACCAGTCTAAGTGTTTCCATTCTCCAAACACGCAGATGGACACTGGAGCCAGAGGGTGGAGACGGAAGTAAGTGTGTTTTTCTGTGTAGTTGTTAATGTTTTTCCCGTTGATCATCAGTACAAATGCCCACAACCTTAGGAGAGTTAGGATCAGGCCCAAAGTACATTTTCTTGGTTAATCATTATCCAGGACCATTTAAACAGGCCATTAAGCTCTAACCTAACAAGCAGCCACCTATGTGCTTGGGTATCTGTGCTGTTTCCTTTGCATTTCCTTAAATTTATATTGTTAAGTCTATTTGATGGTTGGATTTTTTTTTTTTTTTTTTTTACCTAAAAACAGTCTTTATTAAAATATTTTTATTAAAAAACATAGTGGCAAAATTTCAAATTATTTCAAAACGTTTCATGCTCTACTTCTCTGTTCCCAGCTCCGTTCCAGTCACCTCAAAGAGATTCAATATGACTTCACATTTGTTAGATAGAAGAGCCCTTTCAGTTACTGTCCCTCTGGGCCAAATGCTAAAGTCACCACTTCCAGGAACTGGTCACCTCCTAGTGAAGCGGCTACCTTGTCTGGGGTTCATACCCTGGGGTTCGTCATTGCATGACAGGAAAATTTAGGACATGGACACACACAAGGAGTTTAGGAGCAAAGGTTTAATGGGCAGAAGAGAAAGAAAAACAGCTCTCTGCATAAAGAAGGGAATCTCGGCCGGGCGCGGTGACTCAAGCCTGTAATCCCAGCACTTTGGGAGGCCGAGGCGGGTGGATCACGAGGTCAATAGATCGAGACCGTCCTGGTCAACATGGTGAAACCCCGTCTCTACTAATACAAAAAATTAGCTGGGCACTGTGGCACGTGCCTGTAATCCCAGCTACTCAGGAGGCTGAGGCAGGAGAATTGCTGAACCCAGGAGGCGGAGGTTGCGGTGAGCCGAGATCGCGCCATTGCACTCCAGCCTGGGTAACAAGAGCGAAACTCCGTCTCAAAAAAGAAAAAAAAAGAAGGGAATCTCCCAGCGGGAAGGACCAGCGGGTGGATGCTGAATTTTATAGTCAGGTTTGAAGAGGCCATGTCTGATGTACACAGGGCTGACAGATTGGTTTGATCAGGTATGACAGTTAGATAGCATTCAGGGAAGACCGGTGGCCACACCCTAATTTTATTATGCAAATGCCCCTTCCTGTCGATCGGTGCCATCTCATCTGCTCTTTACTGCACATGTGACTGACAGAAGGGAGGATGGCGCCGCCATGTTGAACATGTCTAGTCCCCGGTTCCTGCGGCCATTCACGTGTCTATGTCTGCAGCTCGAGTTTACAGGCTGCTCTTTGTTAAAAAATGATCTGGGGCTGCTTTTCATGAAAAGCAAACGCCTTACCGAGGACTCCCAGACCTTTGTTATCTGCCTAAGTGATTTCTTCTTAACTCCTGTGTCATTAGCAAGGATAATCTCAGTGAAGCAAAGAGGAAACAGGAATACGCCGCCGAGTGACGACTTGCAGTAAGATGCGAGCAAAGTTTAACCAAATGGAAAAGCCGAATCATTGGTTACCTGAGGTTATCATTGGCACTTGGTTAACTGGATAATTAACAGTGGAGATCAGTTCTTTTCATTTATCCAATTAGCCAAGTGCCAAGCAGGTTTTCATAAAATTATGTTGAATTATTCTGAAGGGTACAGAATTGTACTCTCTAGTAGAAATTTTCTTAGATGCCTAGGCTTACAATCAATTTAGACTAAAACTAACTTTTTTTTGACTTGCCCTTTATTTAATTCAGCATCTAAATAAGATGTACATTTGCTACTTAAGAAATATCAGAGGCCGGACGCGGTGGCTCACACCTGTAATCCCAGCACTTTGGGAGGCCAAGGTGGGTGGATCACCTGAGGTCAGACGTTTTGAGACCAGCCTGACCATGTGGTGAAACCCTGTCGCTACTAAAAATACAAAAATTAGCCGGGCATGGTGGCACATGCCTATAATCCCAGCTGCTCAGGAGGCTGAGGCAGCTGGTTAGTTTTAAGAGTCATATAAATGCAAGTTTGCATTTTGCTTTTTTCATTTGAAATCATAACAAACATTTTCACAAATATGCACAGATATAAGTTTTACCTCTTGTGTAATGGTGACTTATTTCTCTACTAGATATTTTGGTTACTCCTGAGGTTTTGCTATTGCACATGGGGCTATAATTATTAAAATATCTCCATGCTTACAGAACAGAAATATTTGTTGTTTGGTTTTGTTTTGATTTGTTTTGAGATGGAGTCTTGTCTTGCTATTGCCCAAGCTGGAGTGCAGTGGTGTGATCTTGGCTCACTGCAACCTGTGCCTCCCAAGTTCAAGTAATTCTCTTGCCTCATCCTCCCTAGTAGCTGGAATTACAGATGCATGCCACCACACCACTTGGTTTTTGTATTTTTAGTAGAGACAGGGTTTCACCATGTTGGCTGGGCTGGCCTGAAACTCCTGCCTCAGCTTCCCAAAGTGCTGGAATTACAGGTGCATGCCACCACACCACTTGGTTTTTGTACTTTTAGTAGAGACAGGGTTTCACCATGTTGGCCGGGCTGGCCTGAAACTCCTGCCTCAGCCTCCCAAAGTGCTGGAATTACAGGCATGAGCCACCATGCCTGGCCAGAATAGAAACGTTTAACCAGAGATTAACCTTTTTACAAAGTTGCCACTCCAGTAAGAGTGTGTGTGTGTGTGTGTGTGTGTGTGTGTGTGTGATATTACTTTAGAAAAACTTTAATATCCCTTCCATCCTTAAATTCCATGATTCCCTCCATCACCAGAAAAACCTCAAGTGATCTCACTTAGGTGCCAATCAGACAACTGATGTTCAAACCAGAGATATTTACAACAGAATTGGTCAAATCTAATCAGGGATAGCAAGGATTTCAGGATCATGAAGACAAAATCAGGTGCACAAGCTGCTCTTGCTATCAAAAAAGACTCCCACCCCCCAAAAAAAACACCTCTGCTAGGCATTTAAGACAAAACATCCTAGATGATGAACTAAGCCTCATAGGCCCAATACTGATCTGCACTATCTCTGGGCAAAATAGGACATTTTGAAAAGGCCATATTGATTGTTTCTCTCCAGTGAATCAGAAAGGAAGAGAAAAACCCCAGTATCAGATGGAATTTAGGGTTCCAAAGCTTCAAGGTAGATGAGTACATACACAAAACTTCTTCTGGACATGATTAGACACTCTGAGATTACGCTTCTGGTGGCCCAAACAGTGCTGGGTTTGAATCTACCAGGAGGCAAAAACCAGGCTGTTTGTTCTACTGAGCAACTGTCTTCTTCTAAGGAAGCTATAAATAATAAAAGATATAATTTGTAGAATCCCATTATATTATCATGTCACTTCAATTCATTTAATCCTCACAATTACCCATTCAGGGAATTTGTTAACCTATTTTTTGCAACATCCATCTACACTCATCATGTTGACAACGAATTAAATTCATCTTCTCTGAGAAACCTGCCTTCTGTCCGAATTCGGGAGGAAAAAGGAAAATGAAGAAAACTCATACTTGTCCATACTGTGACTTGCAGGGAACCACAAGTAATCCACCAAAGAAATGAAGCCAGATAGAGTAAAAAATTTTCTAGATAAACCACGTGTCACGTGACCAGACTGGTGATTTACAAAGATGAGGCTGGATGTAACACGGAATAAACTAGAGAGGAGGAGGAACTGTTAAGAGCAGCTATCTTCTCTGTTCTCTCCATTCAAATCTAGTTTCTGTTAAAACACACGCTCTGAATGAAGAGATCTCCCCAAACAGGCTTCATGTGAGCAACATGGCTGTTTATTCACCCAGGTGTGGGTGGGCTGAGTCCAAAAAGAGAGTCAGTCGTGGGGAGAGATAGGAGTTGGTTTTACAGGTTTGGGGTAGGCAGTGGAAAGTTACAGAAGTTACAGTTTAGGGTGTTTTTTGCAAGCTGGGACGGGGTCATAGGTTTGCAAGCTAAAAGGGTGTCCCAGGGTGTGGAGTCACAAAGTTGACCAAGGTCAGTTACAAAGTCCAATGGCCTTGTCAGTTGAGGCCGGAATAAGAAACAATAGAAGAATGTCTCAGGTTAGGTAGGTGCTGCAGGAGTTGAGCATTCTTCCTTTTTTCATGATCTTCCAGCTACTTCAGGTTTTCTGATTCCAGAAGGCCCTCCAGAGGTGTGCATGCGGGTCACCAGGGTCGCCATAGCATCAGTGGTGCCGTCAGTCAGCCTAAAACACCTTACAGTTTCTTATTGCACAATGACCCCAGGCTATTTGTATTCCCCACCTGAATTTCATACTTAACATATCAAGAAGCAAGCTTGTCATCATCCTCAGAAAATCCTTTGTCCCTTGGACTTCCTAATCTGTGTCAGTAGCCACATAGATCATGTTCTTAGTCACAGAGGCTCAAAACCTCAAAGTAGCTGTTGGCTCTTGGCTCTTCCTGCTTCATCCTCTTTCAGTCTCTCGTCAAAGCCTGGCTGTCTGTTCTTTCATAATAAGGTTCTTTATCTCAACTCCTACTGTTACCAAAACTTCTCTAAGTTTTAAACAAATTTGAAGGGGTGGCTGCTTCTATATAATGACTCTGGAAGTCAGAAAGAGGCAATTATTGCAGAGAACTCCAAAATAGACCCAGAGCCCACAACCCGGCCTTCTCCTTTGCACAGCCTCCTCCTTTGCTCATCTGAGTCTGCATTTTGCCTGATGTTTATTTTAACTGACTCTGTAAGAGGACAAGGGGAGAACAGGGAAGAAAAATGAGAGGAAAAAAATTAGAAAAACCCCCTTGTAAATTGACTGGCACCAAATTGATCCTGGAACATTCTGTCTGAAGCAGGATACTTTGTCTCCATTAGTGCTTTTGTGTAACAGAAATTGAGGGTTTTTTTTAAGTAATTTTATTTTTAGTGTTTACAATGTGTTTGGCATTGTTCTAAGTTTGTTATATGTTAACTCATTAATCCTCAAAAACCCCTATAAGGAAGGCATTGTTACTATTCTTATTTCACACATGAGGAAACCAGGGAGCAAGAAGCTTAAAAAGTCAGGTGTGATCACACAGCTGATAACTGATGAAACCAGAAGAATTTGAGCCAAAAAGCTTCAGTCCAACTCCTGTGCCCAGCACCCAACTACCAGTCTCTTGCACTAGTTCCTAAAATTTACATGACTCTCTTCCAGCCTCCTATATTCCTTATTAAATCAAGTTTAGTCTAAAGCTGCCTCCTTATGTATTTTAAGTTTGGCCTAAAGGTTTTTCTGTACAACACAAACTATAACAAGTGGAGGTGTAAACTGACTATAACCTACTCTTGTGCCAATCACTGAGTTTTGGCAAATCAAATGTGGCCAACTGTTCAAACCATCTTCAAACAAGGCAAACACCAACCTGTAATCAATCCCACTGTTTTCTGTTCCTCACTTCCATCTTCTGTATGTCACTTTCCTTTTTCTGTCCATAATTCTTTTGCCACGTGGTTGTGCTGGAGTCTGAGCCTAACCTGGCTCCAAAGGCTGCCCGATTCACAAATGGTTCTTTGCTCAATTCTGTTAAATTTAATTTCTTCTCTTTTTGAGATGGAGTTTTGCTCTTGTTGCCCAGGCTAGAGTGCAGTGGCACAATCTTGGCTCACCAAAACCTCTGCCTCCCAGATTCAAGTGACTCACCTGTCTCAGCCTCCTGAGTAGCTAGGATTATAGGCATGTGCTACCATGCCTGGCTAATTTTGTATTTTCAGTAGAGACGGGGTTTCTCCATGTTGGCCAGGCTAGTCTCAAACTCCTGACCTTAGGTGACCCTCCCGCCTTGGCCTCCCAAAGTGCTGCTATTACAGGCTTGAGCCACTGTGCCCAACCTGGCTGAAGCTTTTCTTTTAACATTCTCCATATCCCCTACTTCTGGGCTCCCTTGTCCACCTGCTCCACATCCAGACATCATTCAGAAGTGATGACTCACTCTCTCTTTGACCATCTGAACTCCCATAGCAATTTATCTCTTAGGATACTTCTTACTTTCAGTCTGGTATTACCTACTCCTATCCTCCAGGTGTTTCTAAGTGCTCCCAGGAAAGGACTCATTTGTATTTACAATGGAGCCTATTGTCAGCAGCTCCCTCAGGCAAGGCCCTGCACCCTAAAGCAGGACTGCTTGGCTCAGGGGTTCCCTGCTCTGTCCCCAAGTGGCTGCATCAAAGTGGTGAGAAGTAGCACCTCCCCTGTCGGGTCGCTACTTGCAGGGGTCTGTCTTGCAGACTTTGACTTAGTGATGGATGAATACAGCACACTGACACACAGTTATGCTTTGCCAGTTCAACTGAGTGTGACTGGGCAGCTTAAAGGCACCTTGGAGAGTGCTGTAGACAGTTGCAGCCACTGGCTTTCCTTAGCCAGTGAGACTCGCATTTATTTAGTAAAGTTTAATTGACAAAGGTTTGAGTTAATACTACTAGAGGTTGAAAGATTAAAGGACAGGTTCTGATGCTTAAAGCAAACACTATTAGTGGATAATATCTTTGGTCAACCTCCCCCAGAGAGGACTATCTGGCTCAAAGTTTAGTTTTAAGGCTACATGAATAAACAAGTTAGTTAGGTAAACTCCCCCAGATACCTTAGCTATTTGCTTTACTTATTAACTAAATGTAAGGGGGATTTAGGCTGCCTTCAGCTGAAACTTCTACTGAAACTACGAAAAAACCTTTAGGCCTTCCAAAAGGGTTTGAGACTATGTTTTATAACGTTCTCTACTATTTTTCCCTTAATATTTCTGCCACCACCCTGAGTGAATTCCCACACTCCCTTTCGATCCATTCATCCAGGGGCCAACTCTGTACCACTTGCTACTCTGGCCCTGGGGATACATTTGTGATCACAACCAGAAGAAAATTCCTACCTGAAGAACTTTCTATTTTTTTTAATTTCTTTTATTTTTTAAAAAATAAAAAATAAAAAAACAAACCCTTGTGTCGAGGGCTGACTTTCAATAGATCGCAGCAAGGGAGCTGCTCTGCTACGTACGAAACCCTGACCCAGAAGCAGGTAATCTACGAATGGTTTAGCGCCAGGTTTCTCATGAACGTGTGTTGCGTGATGGGCGAGGGGGTGGCCACCTTTCCACCGCACCCCGTTTCCCAGGACAAGGGGCACTCTGCACCGGACCCCATTCCTGGCACACGGTGGGACACGCCCCATGCGGGGTGGAGCGGCCTGCCGGTGGGGACGGCGGGGGAAGAACTTTCATTTAGTAAAGAGTCAGGTATAAATATAGGAATAAAGAAAATATATCCTGTGTTAAAAGACATAAGGGCTATGGAGAGTAGTAAACTAGGGTAAGAAGATGGAAATGCCTTTGGGGGTAGGGGGAGTTGCAATTTTGAGTGGCCAGGGTGGACCTCTCTGAGAAGGTATTATTTGAGCAAGAGCAGCAGGAAGTGAGAGAGCTGGCCAAGTGGATATGCTCCAGGGACTGGGAAGAGCTGATGCCAAGCCCTGTGAGGGAGCCCGTGTGTGTGGTGGAGGCCAGGGACACAGGGAGAGTGGAGAACAGGTATGGTCATGCATTCCCTGTAAGAACTGATGCTCTAAGTTAACTAGGTAGTCATTGTTGGGTTTCAAGCACAAGAGTAACAGGACCTGACCTAAGTTTTAAAAGGAATCCCAGCACTTTGGGAGGCTGAGGAGGGTGGATCACTTAAGGCCAGGAGTTCAAGACCAGCCCAGCCGACATGGGTTTCAACCCTGTCTCTACTAAAAATACAAAAATCAGCTAGGTCTGGTGGTGGGCACCTGTAGTACCATCTACTCAGGAGGCTGAGGCACGAGAATCGCTTGAACCTGGGAGGCGGAGTTTGCAGTGAGCTGAAGTCATGCCATTGAACTCCAGCCTGGGTGACAGCATGAGATACTGTCTCCCAAAAAAATAAATCAATCAATAAAAGGATGACTTTTCAGGTAGCAGTGCAATACCACTTGCAGTGTGTGCTCATGAATGTGACATAAGACCCATCAACTAGTTGCAGGTTTTTCTCCAGCCATGGCCAACTGTAAATGTGTAGGTAGAAGTAAGGTGGAGGTTTGGATTTATTAAGACAGAACAAAGAACGGAGAGGAGTAAGGACTTTGAGGGTGTAAGATCCTGCAGAGCACTCAGAGAATGTTTTTTGGACCTCAGTGTGGGCTGTTAGGGAAATAATTCTTCTCACTTGTTTTTTGATTCCTTTTTTCACCCTAGACCCAGACAAGTACCTTGACCCAGAGATGAAGTCTATCAAATTTCAAAGTGGTACTCAGAATCTCAATCTTCCTCTAATGACTACATTTTGTTGCAGATAACATGCTTAATTTCCCTTACAAGACTGCAAGTTTTAAAGAGAAGAAGAGCTCATTCTTATTCATCTGTTTCCTCTCAGCAGAGGGTCTCTCTACATTGGAATCACTAGGAAGCTTTTACAAATCATGATGTCTGGGGTCCACCCCTAGAGAATTGGCCATAAGTGCACCCGGGCGTACTGAGCTCTTAAGAAACCTCAGATGATGCAGAGGGTACCAAGGATGCAAGCCTTGAGACTATATTATAAAGCACTGTCTCACAAATAGAAGGCACTTAACAAATAATTGTTGGGAAATATTAAGGAATGGGCCTGGGAAACAGATAACGTCTCAGCTAGCCTCCTGAACGCAGGTATGTTTTTCTCCAGTAAGTCATCTTAGACACTCCCTTCTGCAAAACTAAGCTTCTTGGAATTCAAATTAAAACTTCTGCCTCAAAAACTTTCTGCATTTCTTTATCATCTGCAATAGTGGCTCCCACACTTTGGTCCACAGGCTGGACCATCTAAATAACTTTATGGCAAATTCTAGGGCTTCAAGTCTCACTGACTTTCTGGTGTGGTCATTGAGAAGCCCAGAAATCTGCATTCCTATCAAGCTCCTTTCAGGATCCTCATATATCCTACTAGGGTGAGAATTCTCAGTCTACAAGATAAAATCCAATCTCCTTCCCCACGTAAGGTCTTTTAGGCCAACTGACCATGCCATGGATGGCATGGTAACCTCTGTGACCTAGACACACTCTCCAGATGAGCTCCTGGAACTAGAAAGTCTGAAGTAACTGGAAGACCACAAAAAGGGGAAGAATGATCAACTCCTACATCGCCTAATTAACTTTGAGATATTCTTCTATTGCTCCTTATTCCTACCTCAACTGATAAGGTAACTGGACTTTGTAACTGACCGTGGTCAATCTCGTGACTCCAGACCCTACAACCCCCTCCAAGCTTGCAAAAACCACCCTCAACTGTAACTTCTATAACTTTCCACTGCCCACTCCAAACCTATAAAACCAACTCCTATCCCACCGCCCTCCGCTGACTCTCTTTTTGGACTCAGCCCATCTGCACCCATGTGAATAATCAGTCATATTGCTCACACAAAGTCTGTTTGGGGGTCTCTTCATTCAGACCATGCGTTTAACACCCCAGTTGTCAAATTTCTCCACCATCCAAACCCTAGTTGTCAAATTTCTCCGCCGTACATTCCTATTTGACTTACAATCCCTTTTATTTCTGTATTCCAACCCAAATCTGCTGCAGGAAAGGAAATTAACCCAGTGTTCATTACGGTGCCTCTACTTCCTAATTTTGTTCATGCTGTGCCTTCACCTCAGCTGACTCTTCATCCCTCTATGCCTGTCCCAAACTCATTCATTTTCCTGGACCTGGCGCAAATCCTACTACCTCCTCCACAAAGCCTTCCAGTTTATTACAGCACAGTGATGTAACCCGTCTTTGCCTAACCAAAGCATCACTTACTGGCGTAATTACTGCCTTTGATTTAACTTGTTATGAAATCATGTGTTGTGCATCTAATGAAGCTATTGGCTTCTATAAGGTGGGGGTAATTCTTCCATACCCCTTTGTATCCTAACTATACTAAGACAATGAATGGATGAAGGAGTCTATAGCATGTACAAAAATTTCCTTAGCATTTCTTCAAGTTTTTTTCTAATTGTCACAATTGAATTATCATAAGATGACTTCAAATGCCTTTTAGGAAAGGCATAGCTATCATAAAATGAAGCAGTGATGACGAGTTGTGTTTTGTTTGTTGTGTTTTTAATGTCTCCCTTGCAATAACCACTATGTATGAAGTACTACAGAGAAGCTAACACACCTTAGCTATTGCAATAACAATTTTTTTAAAAACAGTAACTGTGCATTGGGTCACAAATGCTTTCTGCAGCTTTTATTTTATATTCTCCTTGAGAAGTACTAGTAATTTTACATATTTTATTGCCACTTATGGCTAATTACACTTTCTGGTTCCTATAATCCAAAGAATGTTGCTAATATTTTTCATTTCTGATTCTATGAAAATTTTAAAAGAATTTTAGATTCTTATTGACCTAATAGCTTCACAGTTCTCCACTGTAATAATAAACCCTCGTTTAGGGGCTGAGCAGGATTTAGAAGTGTCTAACTTTTTAGTTATGATAGAAAGAAAACACCCAATTTAAAGGCTTTTAGTGTCATAATGGGAAAAACACACTACACATCACTATTTACCTAGTGGCTACTAGGGGACCAAATCTCTATTTTATAAGAAGAATTCTGGAGGAAGTTTTTATTGTATTAAAGGCTACTATGTACAAGATGCTGTACAGATTTCTATTTTAGTTTGTTACAAAGGCAGTATTTACAATCTATTACACATTATTACCTATGTCGATAAAAAGAGTCGAACTCTGTAAAATGCTTGAAGAGATTTATTCTGAGCCAAATACAAGTGACCATGGCCCATGACACAGCCCTTAGCAGGTCCTGAGAACATGTGCCCAAGGTGGTTAGGGTGCAGCTTGGTTTTATACACTTTAGGGATGCATGAGACATCAATCCAGTACATTTGGGAAATACACTGGCTTGGTCCAGAAAGGCAGAACAATTTGAGGGGAGGGGAGGCTTCCAGGCTATAGGTAAGTTTAATAAACATTTTCTGGTTGATAGTTGGTTGAGGCTGGGATCAATAGAAAGGAAAAGTTCAGGTTAAGATTGTGGAGATAGGCCGTGGGTGGTGGCTCACATATGTAAACCCAGCATGTTGGGAGGCTGAGGTGGGCAGATCACTTGAGGTCAGGCGTTCGAGACCAGCCTGGCCAACTGGTGAAACCCTGTTTCTACTAAATATTCAAAAATTAGCCGGGCGTGGTGGTGCATGCCTATAATCCCAGCTACTCAGGAGGCTGAGGCAGGAGAATCGCTTGAATCCAGGAGGCAGAGATTGCAGTGAGCTTAGATCACACCATTGCACTCCAGCCTGGGCAACAGAGTGAGGCTCTGTTTCAAAAAAAAAAAAATGTGGCGATCAACCTTCTTTTGACATCTCACAGTGGCTGCTCTTAGACAATAGATGACAAATGTTTCCTAATCAGACCTTTAAAAAGTGTTAGACTCCCATTTCTTCAGGATTTGGAGGGCCTGGAAGAAAAAGATCTAGCTATGTTAACAGAGATTCTTTACAGATGCAAATTTTCTTTCACAAAAGATGGCTTTGCAGGGCCATTTCAAAGCAAGGCAAAGAAACATGTTTTGGGATAAGATACCTTCATTTTCTTTTTTGTCATGTAATGTTATGCCAGAGTCAGATTGGAAAGTAAAATCATGATATATACAGTTAAATAAAACCCATCGGATGAGAATTTATAGTTTGGAGGGCATAACTCTCCAGACCCCTTAAATAGAAATTTGGGCAAGTTAAAAAAATCAGAGTTTACTACTCATCTATAAACTTCATGAAAACGGAAGTCATAATTTTCTTGCTGAGTGTGTTATCTTATGCAGTGCTTCACCCAGGGCCTGGTCATAGTAGGTATGCGCTGAACATTGGTTGGCTCGCTGATTGTTAGGCATCAGTGGGTAAGAGCCAGAGAAGAGACGGACAAGGAAGGGACACAAGAGTGGAGACTGTGATCATCTCAGGTCCAGTTACTTGCATTTTACGGGCAACCAATTACAAACTGGCTTGGCTATGGCAGCTGGAATATACTTATATCTTTGTGTGAACTTTGAAAGCAGAATATTACATGTAAATTGAGGAATCTGGATTCTAAGTACTTACTAATTAGCTACACAATGAAGAACACTCTGTGTGTGTGTATACGTGCATGTGTGTGTGTGCATGCGTACGTGTGTGTGTGTTTGTGTGAGAGAGAAATCACTAGTCACAGAGTACTATCTTTGCTGAATATAAACAAGTTTGGGGTGTGAAAGGTGAGCCCAGATATCGGTTTAAAGCAAAGAAAGAGAAACAAATGGGTAGCCAACTTGTTCTGCACACGAAAGAAAGAGGCACGTGGATAAGTGGAAGAGAAGGCCGCCAGAGAAAGGAAGAGAGAGGAAAGCCTAGCCGACAAGAGAAGGCTGGAGGGAGCTTCCTGTGAACAATTCCAAACAGCAGGAAGGCTGAAAGCCTTTGGAAAGAATGTCTACTATTCAGCTTTAATCCCCGTGCTTTGCTGTGGCATAAGCCTCCCCACTGCACCCCTAAACCTTCAGTGGTCTGCTGCAAAGAAATTGGCCTGCCTTGGGTCAGGTACTCGAAAAGAAATGAACTACCAAATGCAGGAAGATGGGGTCAGAAGATAAAGCAAAGAATAGAGACGGGATAAGTGTTATAGGTGGGGTGGTAGAAAAAGAAGAGAACAGCCAAGGCATTGAAAAATGAGTCGTCAAAGTAAAACGAGCCACAATTAGGTGAGCAGGACCTGTGAGGCAGAGCAGTCTCGATTATGTAAACATTCAGGATTTGGCAGAAAACTTGGCCTTTTAATAAATTGGGTTAGGGAATCTCAGCTTATTTCATCAACATCTGGAAGGCAGAGTGACCTCAAATGCCATCTGGGTTCCAATTCTTTAGCTTCCCCCTCAAATGCCTGGTTGCTGAGGATGTTCCAAGTGCCAACCCTCAGAGCCCTGATTTTAGAAATAAAAGGCCAGTATTTCTCATGGATATCATGAGACATAAATATTTAAGAGGGAGGTTTTTGTGATTTTATGGAATGTTTTCAAGGTCTTTGCAATTCTGAACAAATGCTTTCTGCTCATTTTATAACCAGTTTGTTAGTGAACAAAATAGAAGGACTTCTCTGGAGTTTTAGATCTTTCTCTTACAATTCTCAGTACCCTAATGTTTCATTCGTTTATTTAATAAGTACACATTTAACATCCACTGTGGACTGGAAATTGTTCTAGATATGAGTAGTGAGCAGAAAACAGTACTTGCTGAAAGGGAGCTTAAGTCCAGAGCAATAGTTCCAGAACTTAACTTCTCATCAGAATTGTCGCAGTTTTACAAAAGGGAAACTCCCAAGAATCCATGGGGATCTACTCTACCAAGAATCTCCCTTCTATCCCTATACCTTTTGATGTTTCACTAAGCAAGAGTACATAGGTTGAGGAATGAAAACAGAGCAGATGATGGAAATTGAATGGGAAGAATGCCATGACCACTTTCCTGGAGTTGTGATTCCAGCACATCATCTGAGGATTGGCTGAGTTCAGGCTAGATCTTCTCAAAATCCTGCCCATTAACTACACTGAGATAGTGCTGCATACCCAAAGGATGGCCTAATGAACATGATGGATAATAACGAGTATTGGCAAAGATGTGGAGAAGTTGGATACCTCAAACATTGGTGGTGGGAATGCAAAATAGTGTAGCTACTTTGGAAAACAGTCTAGCAGTTCCTCAATAAGTTAAATATGCAGTTATCATATGACCAACAATTCCACTCACAGTATACACCTAAGAAAAATTAACACATGTCCACACAAAACGTTGTATATTAACGTTCATATCAGCATTATTCATAACAAGCAAAAAGAGGAAACAAGCATCCATCAACTGTTGAATCAGTCAACAAAGCATTGTATATCCACACAATGGAATATTCAGCCATAAACAGGTACTGATAGATGTTATAACATGAATGAACCTTGAAATATTAAGTAAAAGGATGTCACAAAAGCCCACATATTAATGATTCCACTTACATGGAATGTCCAGAAGGGGCAAATCCATGAGAAAGAAAGATTAGTGGTTGCTAGGGGTTGTGAGGAAGACTGCTCATGTGTATGGGGTTTCTTTTGGGGGTGATAAAAAGGTTCCAAAATTAGTGCATATGTTTGTACAATCTTAAGATATACTAAAACTGTAACCAGGTCACGGGACGCGGGGGCTCAGGTCCCTCCCCAATGGGATGTGCCCTGAGGTTCTTGGCCTCTCTTGCCCCAGGAATGGGGAAGAGGGCCCTGGCAGGGCGGTGAACTTACCGTTCAAGTAAGTATCTGACCCAAAGAGTTTTGCAAAGAAGCAATTTATTAGGGGGAGAGAGAGAGAGACAGAGACAGAGAGACAGAGAGAGAGAGAGAAAAAGAGAGAGAGAGAGAAAGAAAGAGAGAGAGAGAGAAAGAGAGAGCTCCCATACTGCCCTGGGAGGGGAAACCAGAGGAGATATCCGCAAAGGTAGAGAGAGAGAGACAGCTCCCACGTTGCCGTGGGTGGGGATCTGGAGGAATCCGCACAGTTAAGGGGCCATGGGGTTTTAACTTTGAAGTTATTCCCGCCCCTTTCACGTTCTTATCCAATGAGAGGAGTTCTTTCAAACTTCCGCTGGAGTGATTGATCTTTGACTTTGATATTGGATTGGCTGCCCAGCCCACAACCCTCCCAGAGCTTTTCAAGGGCTTTTTAAACAAAAAAGCACACCTGTAATTTTACCTAGCCTGGGAGGGGGAAAGTTAGACAAAGAACTCTAGGTTCATGGTCTGGGAGGTGGATGAAAGCATGGCACTGGGAAGTTCTTGCCTTTGAAACCACGCCCCTTGTGGACCCGGGAAGACAGGTTTTTTTTCCTTAACACAGTCCCTCAAAACCCCTAAACTGTACACCTTGAAAGGGTAAATATTATGGCATGCGAACTACATCTCAATTAAATATATATATTTAAAAAACTTTAATGGCATGATAATAAAAATCCTGCCTGCCCATGCTATGTAGGAAGCATTGGATGGGGAAAAGAAAGTTCTTAAATTATGAACTCCTAGATTTTGAGGGCATGGATTACATGTTATTCATTTGTAAGCCCAGGAATTATTATGCTTGCTAGCCCATATACTGTTTCTGTTAGGAAGCTTCATATTATCAATTAAGAAAAATAAGACACAGACCCGGTATGGTGGCTCACACCTGTAATCCCAGCACTTTGGGAGGCTGAGGTGGGCGGATCACCTGAGGTCTGGAGTTCGAGACCAGCCTGGCCAACATGGTAAAACCTCATCTCTACTAAAAATACAAAAATTAGCTGGGCAGGGTGGCATATGCCTGTGATCCCAGGTACTTGGGAGGCTGAGGTGGGAGGATCGCTTGAACCTGGGAGGCAGAGATTGCAGTGAGACAAGATCAAGCCACTGCACTCCAGCCTGAGCAACAGAGTAAGACTCTGTCTCAAAAATAAAAATAAAAACAATAAAGAAAAATGAGACTCAAGCTCACCTAACTAATAAAGGAATTATTGGTTCATTTGACTGAAAAAGTGCAGATTTTACTTCAGGTAAAGACTGGAGTGTCCAGAAGGGGTAGATCCATGAGAAAGAAGATTAGTGGTTGCTAGGGGTTGTGGCAATCCCTGCCACTAGAAGTTGCATGCCTTTCTTTTCATAAGTCAATTCTGTTCTTCTTAGACAACTTTGACCCATGACTTGATTTCTTTCTGCTCCTAAGATGATTTCCAGCAATTTCTAGAGCTACAAACTTCCTCGTGTAAGTCCCTGGTAGCCTACTCAAAGTCCAGGAAGTGATAACTGGTCACCTTTACTGTGCTGACGTTGGTCTTTCACCATAATAAAATGAATCACTGAATCCAGGAGGAGAATTAAAAAAAAAAAAAAAAAAAAAAAAGGTAAAGGAGCAAAGCTGAATTTATTTTCCTGCCAGGGAAAGAGTCCCTCATTCAAACATGGCTAAAAGAAAAAGGACTGGATGTATGGAATCAAGGGGTATTTATTCAACATTAGAAAGATACTAGGCTTAAGAATTGATCATTTTCAGAAAGGTAGAGGAGAAAATTGAAAATCCCTCTTTTTGATGTGATCCATTTTTGAAACTGATGTGACAAAGTGCCGGCATGGTTTCCAAAGAGATCTCAGGTGAGACATATCAGGCTGTTTGGCTCATGTTACACTTTTCCATGTGTAAGCTTAGGGCTTAGTAGTTTTCTTTTTTAACAAAGATAAACATGTATTGTTATAAACCAGTGAGGGTTCATTCCTGGATACTGGGTGGGGCCAATCCCACCATCATGGCTCTCTCTGAGAAAAAAGAATGTTGAGATGATTGTTGGAGAGGTGGGGGTGTGCGCCACACTCTTCCTGAGGGCTGTGCAGCTCTTGAACAAGTCAGAAAGATAGGAAGACAATAAGGACCACCTTGACAGCAGGTTCAAAGGAAGACAAGTACTGAAGATACTAGGATTGTGTGAATAGCCCTGGCCTCTGGGGGAGGATTTAAAATGTGCCAGGTTTTTGTTTGTTTGTTTTCTTTTCTTTTTTTGAGCTGGAATTAAGCTTTGTTGCCCAGGCTGGAGTGCAGTGGCATGATCTCCGCTCACTACAATCTCTGCCTTCTGGGTTCAAGCCATTCTCCTGCCTCAGCCTCCTGAGTAGCTGGGATTACAAGCACCTGCCACCATGCCCGGCTAATTTTTGTAGTTTTAGAAGAGATAGGGTTTTGCCATGTTGGTCAGGCTGGTCTTGAACTCCTGACTTCAAGTGATACACCTGCCTCAGCCTCCCAAAGTGCTGGAATTACAGGCGTGAGCCACTGCGCCCAGCTAAAATGTACAGTTTTACGTGAACTGATTTATTCAGTAATATGTTCACCCCCCACCATCACAAGCACTTTACTTTTTACATGTACGGATCGGCAACTTAAAAAAAAATTATTGAAACGCTGTCGAGTCAAGAAGAAATTCTTTGTTTGTTAAACCAGGATAATCAGGAGTTCATTTTCAGAGGAAAAATTCTTTGTGTTGGCAACAGCATAAGACATCCTTAAGCAAGAGATTTTCTCAGGGAAAATTGTCCAGAGCAAATTCCAAATGAATAGTTTCACCACCAAAGGGAGCATAAACAACCCAAATTTTCTGTCTCCAGATTCTACAACAGCTATCTTGCCTCCTGTTTCCAAAATTGTTCCAAGTTTAGGACTGATGTCTCAATTATTAGATTTTTCATAGCATGTGGCAGACATGCTGAGAGTTAACAAGTATGTTCTCATACTGTGAGAGAAGGCCATTAATCAAGCTTCACAATCAGAGAACGAATCCCGTCTTTGCTGCTCATTAGCTCTATGGCTGGAGCTAACTGCCTAAACTCTGTCCTGTTCCCTTAAAATGCTGGTGACAATATCTTCCTAAAAGGGTGACAATGAAGATCAACTGAAATAGCAATGCCTGTAAGGCACTTAGTCCAGTGCCTGGAAAAATCATTCAATTCATGTTTGTTCCAGTGTGGCCAACGTGGTGAAACCCCGTGTCTACTGAAAATATAAAAAAATTAGCTGGGCATGGTGGTGGGCACCTGTAATCCCAGGCTACTCAGGAGACTGAGGCAAGAGAATTGCTTGAACCCAGGAGATGGAGGTTGCAGTGAGCCAACATGGTGCCACTGCACTCCAGCCTGGGCGACAGAGTGAAACTCTGTCTCAAAAAAAAAAAACAAAAAATCCCAATTCCCTCGTATCAATTGTCTAGACAAGATAAAAGTGCCAATTCTCAGGAACATTAATTCTCAGGGCCCTGACTAGCCCTACTGGGTAACTGACACAATTATTAAGGCCCAAAAAGTCAACAGCAAAAACCAGGACAAATATTTATTTAATGACCTAGTTGCTAAAAATAGATCTCGTAGCCTCTGCATAAAAACAATAATAGCCAGCATGTATATACATTGCGAAACAAAAATAAAATCCTAAGTCCCCCGACTGACTGAACAGACCCGCTCTTGGACAATGGGACTCCAGAAAAAACTTAAAAACTGAGTTCCCAGCTATGACTGGGTAGGAGGTAGGACGTGCCTAGTTTATAGCCACTCCCTCACTCACTGCCTTTATACTTTCTTTTCTAAGAGTTCAACAGAAACCAGCCCTCTGTAAAGACTTGCTGAACTCTGGCACAGCAACTGACCAGCATTCTTTCCTGATCAGAGACCAGTGAGCGCACTAAATGCCTTCGTGCACCTGCTTCACCTTGGGACATACAGAGTCTAATCATAGTACATTTAAATGTTAAGTCTCCACCCCAAAGTGAACATGGGATGCATATAACATGCATGTTTGCTCACTACACATGTGTGTACCCCCTTCATGAATATTCATAGCTTCTCCAGTAACCTGTTGAATATGCATACTTGGCCAGCCCATTCAGCATAAAGTCCTGTCTCATCCTTCCCTTCTTTGAAGTGCTTGCTTTTGGCTTCTGCGGGAGACTTTGCTTCCCAGACTAAGGGATGGTCAGCCTGCAAGTTTCAACATCTTATAAGACCAAAGCTCTCAGGTGGGCGCGGTGGCTCATGCCTGTAATCCCAGCACTTTGGGAGCTGAGGCGGGCAGATCACCTCAGGTTGGGAGTTGGAGACCAGCCTGACAAACATGGAGAAACCCCATCTCTACTAAAAATACAAAAATTAGCCAGGTGTGGCACTGCATGCCTCTTGTCGCAGCTACTTAGGAGGCTGAGGAAGGAGAATCGCTTGAATCCGGGAGGCAGAGGTTACCGTGAGCTGAGATTGCACCATGGCACTCTGGTCTTGGCAACAAGAGCTAAATTCTGTCACAAACAAACAAACAGAGTAGCAAAGTGACAGGACTGGATGCAAACCCTGGCCGTGTGTACAGTGTCCGCGTTCTTTCAACACAGCCCCACATGGGAGCCGCTAGTGACATATGCACATATTCAAAATGTGAACTAGCTTAATTAAAATTAAATAAAATTACAAATTCACTCCTTCAATTGCACTAGCCACAGTTCAAGAGGTCAATAGCCACATGAGGCCTGTGGCTTCTGTTGTACAGAACAGATATAGAACATTTCCATCATCACGGAGAGTTCCATTGGAAGGCAGTGGTACAGACGAAGGCTTGCAGTGCTGTGCTCCTAACCACCACACCTTCCTGCCTCACGGACTCTAGCAGTCTACCTGTCTATTGTCATAGTTTCTCTTGAATTCAAAACAAATTTAAAACATTTTTTCTTTCTTCTACTGAACAAGTAGTTTATTTAAGGCCTGCATTTTACCCACCTACTCAATATAATGTACCAAAGGTGGCAAAGCACATGGAAAAGATACTCCCTGCCATTAAAAATTTAGAATCTCCTTGAATTATGTGAGTGAATTCTCCAATGCCTACCACAATTGGGCGATGCTCTATTCCAGTGGAACAAATGCACAAGATTGCAGAAAGACATTACCTTACGGAGAAATTTACCTACTAAAAAATTATTTTCCAAATATTTTCTTGCACTCTTACAGCTTACTTTAAATTTCTCCCACAGAATCATGACACACATCATGGTTCAATCTATTTCATCTGACCAGAGCCTGTGTAAGTAACCTGTGATTCGCCTGAAGTACCGTATCGTTTGCTGTATGACAGAACCTTTTCACTAGATGTGAAAATGAAGTCATGGAACCCAAACGCTTCCTGGCTCTGACACTCTGTAACAGTGGCTCCTCTGGGACAATGATTTTACATCAGAGTATGCCCAAAATTAAACTCCGGTAGGAATCAAGAAGGAGTGACAACATGCACAGGTGTGAGGCGAGCCATGGTGGAGTCCAATTGCACCATGTCTGTGGTTTTCCAAAGCCAATAAACCCCCAGAAGTAAACAGAAATCTTGACGACCATCAATTTCTTTCCATCGGCATTTTTTCTTTCTACCCCTCTCCTTTCCATCTTCCATTCTTTTACTTTGTTTCTTCTTTTTTTTCTAACTTCATCATCATTTTAGACCTGAACGTGGTACCATGGTCTTTTCAAGATTCAAGCTTTTCATGATCTATTGTGAGAATTAGGGAATGTATTCTTCCTTTAAAACTCCTTCCCTGTCTCCTTCTCCACCTCCTTTTCTTATCTTATTAAGAGTAGCTACCATAATGGGAATGGGGAACTTACACGCTGCAGCATAATGTACTGTGTTTTATTCTTATCATCTCATTTAATCTTAGAATACCTCAGCTGGTAGGATTATAAGACACAAGACAGTAATAATGTGGAAATATATTAACACTCAAGAAAAAAAATAAAAACAAAAAAAGCAAAGATTAATTAATTAATTAATTAATTATTTATTTTTGAGACGGAGTCTCGCTCTGTCACCCAGGCCGGAGTGCAATGGTGCAATCTCAACTAACTGCAACTCCGCCTCCTGATTCTTTGGCTTCGGCCTCTTAAGTAGCTGAGATTATAGGCCCACTCCACCATGCCCAGCCAATTTTTATATTTTTAGTAGATGGGCTTTCGCCATGTTGGCCAGGCTGGTCTCCAATTCCTGATCTCAAGTGATCCACCCACCTCACCCTTCGAAAGTGCTGGGATTACAAGCATGAGTCACCGTGCCCAGCCAAGCAAAGATATTCTGATGAGTAATCTCATAAATAGTTTCTGATGCAGCAGGCATATTCATTCAACTTTTTTTTTTTTTTTTTGAGACGGAGTCTTTCTCTCTCCCCCAGGCTGGAGTGCAGTGGCATGATCTTGGCTCACTGCAACCTCTCCCTCCCAGGTTCAAGCGATTCTCCTGCCTCAGACTCTGGAGTAGCTGAGATTACACGTGTATGCCAGCATGCCTGGCTAATTTTTTGTATTTTTAGTAGAGATGGGGTTTCACCATGTTGGCCAGGCTAGTCTCAAACTCCTGACCTCAAGTGATCCGTCTACCTTGGCCTCCCAAAGTGCTGGGATTACAAGCATGTGCCACCATGCCCAGCCAAGCAAAGATATTTTGATGACTAATCTCTTAAATAGTTTCTGATGGAGCAGGCATATTCATTCAACTTGAACTTGCCTCATTTAACCTACAGGATTGACTTTTCATCTGTGAATGAAGATGATGCCCACTGAATCTTTAAAATACCATATTATAAACACTGATTGTTGTAGTTCTGTGAAGCTTGAACTCCCTACATTTCTCCTTATAAGTTTAATAACATATTTGTTAAAGGTGTGGGTAAATCCAGACTCTATAGTAATAGCTACAAATGAACAGTTAGCATATCTATACTTCAACTGCCGACAGTCCTTGGATGCTAACAGCCTCAGATAGGATCTGAGTCCCACCTATGTTTGCCAAACAATCCTAGTTTATAGGGCAATTGAGAAATCTCCAGAACTATTTTCATTTTTCCCTCAGACTAGATATCTCCTCATCTAAGTAGTAAGGCTATAAACGGTTTAATTTTATTTTTTTTCTTATTAGCTTAATCAAAGGTGCCATATGAAAATTATTCTTGTGGGATGAACAGATATTTGATAAAGCAAATATAGTAATATTTTAATCATAGATCTAGGTGATGGGTATATGAATATTCACTATACAGCTCTTTTAACTTTTAAAATTTGAATGTTTTTAAAGTAAAATGTTTAAAATCTCCTTTATAAAATATTTATCATATATTCTACAGATACTTATTAACTCCTACTGCATACCAGGCACTGGTATATGATGGGAAAGGAGCTTACAGTTTAAGGCAACAATTCTGCAAAATTGGCTTATGTTAGACTTGGAACCCAAAGCTGAGGGCCAGATATTATTTTAGCTGAAACAGGAAAACCCCCTATGTGGGTGGAGGGTCCCCAGTTATGTGCCTATTAATAGTGAGCCAATCAAATACTTTGAACAACTGACTGGAAAGCCCATCAGAAAACTCCACTACCCACTTCCACATCCTCCACATCACTTCCAAAAATCTGACCCTAAGAAAGCATGTCACCCAATAGAACACAGACCAACCAAATACTGTCCTAAGACTTCCTCCTTCTACTCTACAAAACCCACTGTCCTTTCAAATCCCTTTGAGTCTCTACCAGATTCCTTCCTTCCAACTGTAGCTCACTCCCTTACTATAGTAAGCTCTCGTTAAGTAGCCACTGATGAACTCAACAGGCAGTCTCCATCCTTTTGATACTCCTCATCTATAGTCAGCTACATGTTTAATTGAAATCAGTTGTGACAACTCTTCAAAAACAAATACAGTGCCTACATTTGTTTTCTCCACAATTCCACACTCCGTTGTACTGCAGTCTGCTTCTACAAGAGAAGGGGATAAAGTTAAAGGTAGCTTGCCTAGAACGGCACATAACCCACTGTGCCTCTTTGTTCAAGAAGGTTGTCTACACTGTGATTTTCCTGGCAAAAAATGTTGATGATCACTGAGCATTCAACTTTACGTATCTATGGGTTGGTACCCATATTTTTGAACACAATAGAATCAATTGCTCTGCAATAAACTGAGTTCCTCCTGGAATCTAGTTAGTGAGATCAACAGATGAAACCAGTGAGCTGGATTTCATACCATTTATCTCTTAACAATGACAGCAAATATATTAATTGTGCTTAATATATGCCACTGATACCCAACAAAAATAACTCACATCTTCAGAACAGCCCTATACAAGGCAGGCACTATTACCCTCATTTTATAGATAAGAAAACAGGCACAAGGTGAACTTTCCCCAAGGTCACAAAGGCAAGTGACAGAACCGGGTTACAAACTCAAGACAGTCTACTTCCAAAATCTATGCTCTTATCAAATATGCTATATTTCCACTCTTTAGGGTTTTATGTTATTCAGGGCATTTATTTCTATGGATGTCAGAGGGAAAAAAAAGTTAGCATAAAAAAAAAATTACCAACTACTCTCTACTCAATGGGACTATTCTGTAGCTTAAAGAAAAAGGATAACCTACACAAGCAATGACAGAGGTAACCATCTATGGATGCCTGACTGGCAGCCTGGTTGTGGGGCTTTTGTCTTTTATTGCTGTAGAAGGGGAACACTGCTTTCCTTTGTATGGCCTTATAAAGATTTACTTAAAAATAAAACTGCTTAATATATTAATATGGGAATAAGATTTGGTAAAGTTCAGTCATAACTCTTGGAAGAAGGACTTGTCCACATGATTGGCACAGAAGGAAAAGCGCCAATTCTGCTTTTTTGCTAATGTATTTGGGCGACTGCTGAGAGACTCACTGTGCTCTGTTTCATGAGGAGCAAAGGTTTTATGCTTTATAGCAGATCAAAGACTCTACCCTTTTCCTCTCACTTTCCTGCTCAGCCAATTCTTTTGCACTTCCTGTCATTTAGTGGTAAGCACACGCTGAGCAAGAACTTCCATTTAGAAGCAGGCCTAGCCCCACTAGATATACTGAATGTTCTGGCTTCTCTACCTACACCTAAAGGGGTAGAAAAGTTAACCACCTGTGTTCATATGGCTGTTATAATAAATCTAAAACAAATTTTCCTCCCCATTCTTATTCTGGAAAATGGCAATTTATTTTATGCCTAGCTCAACATCATTAAAACAGCAACAATCATTTGTTAGGAACCCTGAAATAGTTGTCTTAAGCCCGTATCAGCACATGTGATGGGCCTGGATAGCTTAGGGAATTAGGAGAATTAAGGAAAACTGAAGGTATCTAACTACTACTTAAAACACATTTTAATGTTTCTCATAATGCAAGTCTGAGGATAAATAAATTTTCTCATCTTTTTTTTTTTTTTTAACTATTTTACCCTCTTTTTGAAAGTTATTTTTAATGGTAACAGAATTCTGGGTTGACTTTCTTTTTCTCTTTAAGCTCATTCAGGATAGTCCATTGTCTTTTGGACTGTTGTTTCTGATGAGAGGTTAGCTGTCATTGTATTGTTGTTCCTCTGGAAATTATGTCATCCTTTCATTCCCAGAAGCTTGTAAGATTTTTCTCTTTATTTTAAATAGTCTGATTATGATGTTCCTAGGTGTAGTTCTCTGCATTCATCTTGCTTGGGGTTTGCTGGGTATCTGGGATTTGTATATGTTTTCACCCACTTTAGGCACATTTTAATCTTTTTTTTTTTCAAATACTTTATCCCTTCCTATCTCTCCTCTTCCTGTAGGACTCCAATTTCAGTTATGTTAGCCTGTTTGATATCTTCCTAAGTATTATTGAGGCTCCTAATTTTTTTCAACCATTTTTTCTCTAGGTCTTCAGAATATAATTTCTATTGATCTGGCTTCAAGTTGACCAACTCTCACATTTTTAGTTTCCAATTTGCTGTTAAGCCTATGCAATAAAATTTTAAATTTCAGATATGGTATTTTTTGGTTGTAGAGTTTCTGCTTTTGATTCTTTTTGGGAGTTTCCATTTCTCAACTGACATTTCACATCTGGACACATTTCTAGTGTCTTTTTTTTTTTTCCTACTTTCTGGCCTGCAGTCACTTGTTCCAGGTTTTTAGCATTTAATAATTTTTGACTAGATGCTGAACATTAAGGATGAAAAATTTTAGAAGCTCTGAACTATTATTACCTTCCTTCAAAGACGGTTAAGTTTTCTTGTTGAAGGAAGGCTAGGTAACTGATTCCTTTGAAGCCTGATTGTAGGCATTGTTACATCTGGCCTGTTTCACTTTTTCCCTACTCTTCTGGCATAGACACCTTGAGGTCTTGAGCTAAAGCCTGAGTGCGTACCAAGCCCACTCTACTTGAACTCCAGCAACTGTCTCCCCAGCTCTTCATAGCTGCAAAGCTCTTTAGCCTCCATGCTGTCGTTTTCTTCTAGGATTATTTTAGACTTTTCTTCCTTCCAGGAAGTTTTACTCTTGTGCTCTGTTTTACTCTTCAAGGGTTCTTGAAGTTTTACTCTTTCCATGAACCTTTTAAGAGTCCAACAATGGCTTGAGGGAAATTGTATAAAGTTCCTTGTTTTTAACTTTATTCTTGTTGTTGTTGTTGTTTATGATTTCTTCCTAAGTTCAAGATACTTCGATAGCTCTAAACACTGGCTGTTGTCCCTTTACCTGATAGGACTGCCACCTTCAGCTTGGAGTCCTTTCGTGTGTGCTGCAATTTGGAAACTGTGCTCAGGGAAAGCCAGGGTAAATGTGGAGCTCCCTCCTCGTGTTTTTCTGTCTTGGACATTGTAACCCATCAAGTCCTGCCTGCCTAAGTTTGTTGCTCTGCAGTGTTTTCTTCACGTTTCATATGTAGTGCTTTAGGTGGGATGGTTAATCAGGTACAAGATGGCTTTTCACAGCCAGGAGTGGAAGTCCTAATCTGACGTTTCATATGCCATGTGTATTTGTTTACATGTTAATTGTCTTTCCCTCCATCAGAATGAAAACTCTGTGAGGAAAGGCATTTTGTTTAATTAATATCTCCTCATAAAAGGTGCTCAATAAATATTTATTGTGTTCAATCGTCAATCACTGAAATCTAGAACAAGGGGAAGAAACCTTATTGATACCAGAGAAATGACAGGTAAAATAAAATTCAGAGTGATCATACGCTAGTCACTTTATAAAATGTGAATCTTGTTATGCTTTGTATAACCTCAATAAGCCGGACAAAACTTGCCTTGAATAAAATCAAGTGTTCTGTGGAAAGCTGAGAACAGCCACTGTGTTCCATTAGTGAGGCTGACTCTGAGGCTCAAAACCTGATCTTGAAAGGAAAATCCATCTTCGTCAGCTCCAGTTGTTAAACAAATACCATGGACTGGGCACCTTACATAACAGGAATTTATTTCTCACAGTTCTGAACACTGGAAGGCCAAGGTCAAGGTGCCAGCAGGGTCAGTGTCTGATAAGGTCTCTCTCCTTGGGTTACAGATGACTGTCTTCTCACCATGTTTTCACATGCCCTTTTCTTAGTGTATGCAGGTAGAAAAAGAGAAAGCGAGCGAGCGAGAGAGAGAAAACACTCGCACACAAGCACGAGTGCACTCTGGTGTCTTTTCTTATTGCTATTATTATTATTTTTTTTTAAGATTGGATCTTGCTCCAAAACCCAGGCTGGAACACAATGGTGTAAACATAGCTCACTGCAGCCTTGACCTCCTGGGCTCAAGCAATCCTCTCACCTCAGTCTCTGAAGTTGCTGGGACTACAGGCACATACCACCATCCCTAGCTATTTTTTTATTTTTAATAGAGACAGGGTCTCACTATGTTGCCCAGGCTGGTCTTGAACTCCTGGCCTCAAGTGATCCTCCTGTCTTGGCCTGGGATCCCAAAGGGCTGGGAGTACAAGTGTGAGCCCCTGCACCTAGCCCATGTCTCTTCTTGTAAGGGCATTAATCCTATTGGGGGGCCCTACCCTCATGACCTCATCTAACACTAATTGCCTCCCAAAGGCCCCAGCTCCAAATACCATCACATGGGTGTGTTAGGACTTCAATATATAAACTTTAGAGGGACACAAACATTCAGTTCATAACAGCTAGGATGAATCAGATCCCGGCTGGTGGATGTGTGGGTTACCTCAGCTTTATAACCTGAGGTCTCTTGTCCTATTTGTGTAGCCCCAGACTCTCTCTTTTTTCCCATTCAATTAGATGTTTGGGAACATCATGCACGGTGTGTATGCTGTTTTGGTGGTTTAAAAATTGTGCACACTGGGAAGCCGAGGTGGACGGATTAGCTGAGGTCAGGAATTCAAGACCAGCCTGGCCAACATGGTGAAACCCCGTCTCTACTAAAAATACAAAAAATTAGCCAGGTGCAGTGGTGCCCGCCTGTAATCTCAGCTACTCAGTAGGATGAGGCAGGAGAATTGCTTGAACCAAGGAGGTGGAGGTTGCAGTGAACCGAGATCGTGCCACTGCACTCCAGCCTGGGCAACAGAGCAAGACTTCATCTTAAAAAAAAAAAGTCTGGGTGAGGTGGCTCACGTCTGTAATCCCAGCACTTTGGGAGGCTGAGGTAGGTGGATCAGGAGGTCAGGAGTTTGAGACCGCCTGAACAACATGGTGAAACCCTGTCTCTACTAAAAATACAAAAATTAGCCAGGCATGGTGGCGTGCACCTGTAATCCCAGCTACTCAGGAGGCTGAGGCAGGAGAATCACTTGAACCGGAAAGGTAGAGGTTGCAGTGAGCCGAGATCCAGCCACTGCACTCCAGCCTGGACAACAGAGCGAGACTCTTCTCATAAAAAGAAAAAAAAATTGTGCACAAACCCAATCATAACCAAGAGGATTTTGGTTTTCTTTTATTATCCGAGCAGGCAGATTTACTCTGGAATGGAAAACATACCTGCAGTTAATTTGTTTTTACTCTCTTCTTGCCACCTTAAATCCAGGAGTCTTCCAAACCTAGCACAGCTTTTTTCTCTCTCCAGAAATAGCATTTTAAACAATTCTGTGTTGCATTCGTTCATGATGTTCCAGTATCTAACAAAATTTTCTTTCAAAAACAAGACTTGAAGATTCAATTCCAACGTATTTCCTACAGCCGTCACATTTGAATAGGTTAAAGGTAAAAAATATACAAAAATTGCTGAAACTATTGCACTAAAGTTTAAAATCTACAACCTCTTTTTCTTCCTCTGGTATAGCAGTACTTTTTCTTATGGGTTTCCAAATGAAGCCATTTTAATGAAAAAAAAATATGCCAGGGCATAAGGCAGAAATATACACCAATATTTTGCTTTGCTGTGACCTTGGAGCTCTCAATAAGTACATCTGCATGTCCCTGAATAATTTATAAAATGAGTTTTTCATGGCTTTGATCACTTTCTAAGCTGGGCTCTTGAATTACCTAGGCAATGGCCTCTTTTTCACATGAGAATGCCTCTTCAGAAGGCAACAAGGTTGTGAAACCATACTTTGATCTATATCCTTTGATTATGGGAAAAATATGAATGTAATTTACTTATTAGAAAGCATGTAATTTTTGAAGCCTCAGTTGGCAAGAACAGCTAAGGTGCGGTGCGTGTAGTTTATATTTATGCCTTCAGGTCCCATTCAAAGAGTTCTTACTTCCTAATCCTAACTACGTATTTCCCTAGGAATGATAGTTGATGGTTGGTTTGTGATCACCTTAAAAAGTGACTTAATTTTCATCTTTTTTTTTTCCCTTACTCCTAAGGAAGTAGTTTTTCCCTGTTTAGAATTTAAAGACAATTGGTAGATTCCAGAAATTCAGCAAATGTCAACTAGAAAGAGAAATTTGATCTTGAGCTATAGAACAATTTGAATCAGGCCAGGCGCTGTGGCTCATGCCTATAATCCCAGCACTTTGGGAGGCCGATACAGGTGGATCACAAGGTTAGGAGTTTGAGACCAGCCTGGCCAACATGGTGAAACATTGTCTCTACCAAAAATACAAAAATTAGCTGGGTTGTGGTGGCACACGCCTGTAGTCCCAGCTACTGAGGAGGCTAAGGCAGAAGAATCACTTGAACCTGGGAGGTGGAGGTTGCAGTGAGCCGAGATTGTGCCACTGCACTCTAGCCTGGGCGACCAGAGCGAGACTTCATCTCAAAAAAACACAAAAACAAAACAAAACAAAGAACAATTTGAATCAAATATTTCTTTTCCTTTGTGCCTTATATACTGAAATGCCTACACATTTATATTGTTTCAAGTTTTGTGACTTTTCAAGCTATCTACATTTGCCATGTAATGAGAAGATTAAGTGTGAAATCTGCATTTAATTAAATTAATAATTTAATTAATATGTGTTATTAGCTCAACGGCATGAAAGAGTTCATCTACAGACATCAAATGTGTAATATTTATCAACTCCTACATTGCTATCCTTCATCATTAGTTGACAGAACTTAAAATTGTAAAACTGTCGTTAAACTGCTTGAGTTGAAAGGATTTCCCTCTCTGTGGGAACTGGGTGGTGAGTCCTTAGCGGGGTGGGAATATATTTCTATTGTTCCCTCAGGAAGTTGAAATGCAAGACATTAAATGTTCACATAACTGAAATCTCTTAGGAAACTCTGTGTAAAAGCAATAGATGTAGTTTTTAAAATTTTCATTTCCATATTAGCCTTAGGGTGAAAATTCAACTTTAATATCTTAATGTTTATTTTTATTCAGAACTTGTAGTAGAAATAAATATGTCTGGAGCCAGAGGTTGAGAATGTAACTAAGGTAATTTTGAATTTTAGTATGAATTTTTCTATTGCATTTCTCACTACCTGGTAGTTTAGGATTTTTTAAAAAATCTAAATAGATTGTAAAACAAAGTCTGGGGAAAATTCCCTAATAGCCCTGGTCTTTCCTGATACTGAATCGGAGATTCTATCTTTATAGCACTCATTTTGCCAATTAATCATAGACTGCTTAACTGTTCACTGTATAACTGTCTTGCCTTCCCAAAAAATACATAAAAATCTAGAGTGTAAGGTTATAACACTGCCATAATACCTAGTCTCTAGGACTTGATTACTTCCTTTAAAATGTCTCTAAAATTAATCATAATTTTTAGTATGACATCAGCAGGCACATATGCCAAAAATGCTCATAATAAAGATACAGGTGATTAGAAAATTCTTGAAGTCTTTCTTTTCCTTCTTAATTTGAATCCTTAAAAATGATGTCTTTTGGCTGGGCGTGGTGGCTCATGCCTGTAATCCCAGCACTTTGGGAGGCTGAGGCAGGCAGGTCACCTGAGGTCAGGAGTCCAAGACCAGCCTGACCAACATGGCGAAACCCCACCTCTACTAAAAATACAACAAGTAGCCAGGCGTGATGGCATGTGCCTGTAATCCCAGCTACTCAGGAGGCTGAGGCAGGAGAATTGCTTGAATCCGGGAGGTGGAGGTTGCAGTGAGCTGAGATCATGCCATTGAACTCCAGACTGGGTGACAAGATCAAAACTCTGTCTCAAAAAAAAAAAAAAAAAGCGTGTCTTTAAAAATCTAAAATGCACATTTATTTCATTTATTTTGAATTCATATGTTACAAAGGGAACCATGTAAGTTTCTAATATAATTTTTTTTTTTTTTGAGACAGGGTCTTGCTCTGTCACCCAGGCTGGAATACAACGGTGTGATCCTGGCTCATGGTAGCCTCAACCTCCCAGGCTCAAGCAATCCTCCCACCTCAGTCTCCCAAGAAGCTGGGACTACAGCCATGTACTACCAAACCTGGATAATTTTTATATTTTTTGTGAAGTCAGGACCTTGCCATGTTGCCCAGGCTGGTCTCAAACTCCTGGGCTCAAGTGAACCTTCTGCCTCAGCCTTCCAAACTACTTGGATTACAGGCATGAGCTACGGTGCCTGGCCTCTAATGTACATTTAAAAGGAAAAATAATAAAGGACAATTGTCATCACTGATGGCCATATATGAGTATTCTGGATTCTAGAATCTAAAGAAATTTAGGTTACTGAACATCAAAATCACAAAGAGGTCACCAAACCACTTTTAAGGTGCTCTATAGGGTGGAAAAAGGATGTGCTACAGAAGATAGAAATAGCTAAAGCTTTTTGTCTCTGGTTTTGGAAGATGATAAGTAAAGAGGAGAGGGAGTCTGGTATTTAGGTCTCTCTACCTCTTGGTTCCCACATTTCCAGGAGAGCTGATGTTTTAGAACAGCAGTATGCAAACTGGGGTCAGTACGTGAAAGTCTAGAAGTTAAGCACACGTAAACTTCTCTTAAGAAAGCTGGTATGGATAGTTTAAAAGAATTACTTCCCAGATCCTCAAGTACCATGTCTATTCTCTTCTAAAAGGAATCTTCCTGAGAATGTTCTTGGGAGTCATCATTCTGGTTAACTCTCCCTTCACAAGTATCTTTCTCTGTCACTCCCCTGCTATGAGATACCATGTAGGCCAATGACCACACCATACACCCACGAATCTCAGCATTGTTTTGGAGACAGAGGTAGACAGATTTCTAACCCAGAATACTATGAAGAGCCTAATCATTAAACAAATGTAAGAGTGGAATAAATAGATTTTAAGGCATTCAAACTAAAAAAGAAAAAAAAATCATGCACTTTTTCTCAGGGAGCTATTGGAGAATGTGCTCCAACAAAAAGAAGGAGTAAACCAAGAGACAGATGTTCCCCAACATAGGAGCAATGTAAAGGGAATGCTGGGAGTGATAATAAGATAACTTACTAAGAATCACTGGGAGTGATACCAAGACTAACTTAAGGATATCTTAAGGATAGCAGCTATAGTAGACTAGAAAGTAAGTCATCCAAGTTCAAAGGAAATAGGGATATTTCAAAAAAAAAAAAAAGAAACATGGATAGATTATCTGTTGTGTTCCAACGTATTGAGAAATAATTTCCAATTCTGATGAAAACTTTAAAGATGATCAATACGCAGAAAATTAAGTGAATGAAAAAAATGTGACAAATAATGAGACTGCTCCCAGCTACTCAGGAGGCTGAGGCAGGAGAATTGCCTGAACCCAGGAGGCGGAGGTTGCGGTGAGCCGAGATCGTTCCATTGCACTCCAGCCTGGGTAACAAGAGCGAAACTCCGTCTCAAAAAATAAAAAAATAAAAAAAAATAATGAGACTGCAGTTAAAAGTTATACAGGAAAAAATAATCATAGCACAATATATGTTTCAGTTATAAAAATATTTACTTGCTTATAATAATTTGAATACCTCCAAAAATTGGGATATAATATTTTTGGGAGAACGAGGGAAGAAACTACATGTACATGTGTGAGTGTGTGAGCATATAAAAGGATTAAAGCATTATATTTATGAAAGTAAGTCAACAGTTAATACCCTAATGCTAAGGTCTAACCTAAACAAGAAAATCCAGAAATAGTAGTATACACTGGTAACAGAGCAAAAAGATTTTAGAATTCAGATGCAGAGCTTTGAGTGTGATAGGCAGAATAATGGCCCCCAAAGATATCCACGTGTTAATCCCCAGAAACTGTGAGTATATTGCCTTTTATGACAAAAGGAACTTTTCAGATGTGATTAAGGGTCTTGAGATGGGGAGATTATCCTGGATTTATCAAAATGCAGACAATCTAATCACCTGAGTCCTTCACAACAGGTTCTTTCCTGGCAGAAGTCAGAGAGAGGGAGAAAGACATGAAGTCTGACAAGAGTTGGACCTGCCATTGCTGGCTTTGAAGATGAAGGAGAGGCCCTGAGCAAAGAATGTGGATGGCCTTTGGAACTTAGGAATGGAACTTAGGAAATGAGGATCTCAGTTCTACAACCTCAAAGAACTAAATTCTGCCAGCAAGCTAAATGAGCAAGTAAATAGATTCTCCCCAACAGTCTCCAGGAAGGAACCCAGCCCTCTGAACACACAGATTTTAGCTCAACGAGACCTGTGCTGGACTCACCATCTCCAGACTGTGAGATGATACATTTGTGTTATTTGAAGCTACTAAATGTGTGATATTTGCCACAGCAGCCAACAGAAATCTGTTGAAGTACAGTGAAGAAGAGAGATTTTAAATTCTGTGGTACTTTTTACATGAATACATTTGTTTTAAATATGTAACAACTTTAAAACTTTAGTAAAATAAGAATTTATGGATCTTTTCTTGATGTGATTAAAAATATTTAATTCAAACCATCAGCCTCTTTCTGGCTTCTCTTCCAATAGGTACATTTATACATGAATTCTGGTGGCTTACACAGTCCATGAAATGGGAGAAATGATCCTGATTTCCAGTTCATTTTGATGTTCCCCTAAGCTTTTACTGACAGCTGTGGCAGTTTAAAGTTGTATCTGCAAAGTTTTTGACATTCCTAGTATTAAGAGGGTTATGAGCCCTTTCCTTTGATCTGGGCTGGCTTGTGACTGCACTGACCAGTAAATAGTACCAGTGACAGTCTCATTCACTCTTGGAGTCCTGAGCCACCATCCACAATGTCTGGCTGCACTGAGATCGTCATGCTGCACAAGCCACATGTAGGTGCTCTGCTCAACCAACCCTGCTAAGCTGATTCTTCAGCAATCCTTGATCAGATGTGTGCACAAAGCCTTCCTGTGTAGGAAACTATCTTAGAACCCACCAGGCCAGCCCATCTGTCAGCTGAGTAATACTGAGTGATCTTTGCCAACCCTTCTAAAAACAGAAGAACCACCCAGCTGATCCCTACCCAAATTCCAGACCCACAAAATCAGGAGATGTAATAAAACAGCTTTTGTTCTAAGTCAACATTTAAAGTTTTGGGACAGGTTATTATGTAACAATAGATGCCTACAACATAATTTTATTAGAAGACAGGTTCGTATAATGACTTTCACACCCTCAACATCAAATTTGGCTACGGGGATCTTGGCTGAGCTCCAGAAGCCATGGTGCTTGGTTCTTTATAGGACAGGAGCCAGCCCCCACCCAAAGCCCTGTACCTAAAGACACTCCCAACTCTTGGTCTCATAAAATCCAACTAACTCCCCAGGAAGGGCCACTTTTTTTTCTCATCCCCAGAACAAAACATGTTTCCCCTAATGTGCCTCATAAAACAAAATTAGCTTTTTTCTAGTTTAGGGATATCCAGAATTCAAGGACTTCAAGACCAGCTATCTAGCTTAACAAAGAAAAAGGGAAAATTTCTCATGCTTCCATGGTAGGAAAAATGCCACCACCACTAATCAACCAACTTCTCACCCCCATGAAACAACATGCCTTGTTCGGCGGTGGTGGATTGAGGCAAGGAGGGGGTGTTTAAATGTTACCATTAAAAAATAAGTATTGGTTACTTATTGTAGTGTAGCCAGAGAATGTGGGTTTCATATTTTGTAATTTTTAGAATCTGCTGAGATATTCTTAAAGTCCTAATATATGATCAGTTCTTTAAATCTTCCAAATGTTTATATTAAATATACAGGAATGTTTTAAAATATCTGTTAATTACACTATTCAATTCTTGTAATAATAAACATTTGCATAGTGTTTACTCTGGGCCAGGTGCCATTTCAAAAATTTTAGATAAATTCACTCTTAAGCGAGAGCCCTTTGAGGCTGGAGCTGTAATTACTATGGAAATAAACTTAATCAGAAAAGTTAAGGCAGTGAGAAACTAAATGACATTGCTAGCACGTGGCAAGGCAGGGGTTTGCATTCAGGCAGTGTTACTCATATTCTAAAGGCCATGTGACTTATGTGGACTTTATTTCAAGCCATTTATGTTATTTTGAAAGAATCGTAGCATGCCTTATTAACAGATGAAAAGTTGTATTTGCTGACAACCCGTTAACTCTCAACGCTGAACATATTTATAATACGTCTCTCATCTCTGCCACTTCTACTTACTCCATTTTTGCTTACTTTGTAAGTTGTTTGACAATATCTCTTGACATTTAAGTATTAAGAATAAGCATTCTTATATATTTCTTTATATTGGTGATTTCCTTATTTCCTTTATTCTTCTTTTCTGCATTTTTATTCTAAAGGTTTAAGTGTCAAAAAATGACTAGCGAGCCTTAATTACAATGGTTTGAATGAGTTAGTTTGGTTTGCCCTTTTAGTCTGCGTTCTCTTTATATCCTAGCCTAGTTTCTGGGAGGTGCAAGGCACTGAGTGACTCATGGGGACCTGCTGAGTCATTAGAGAGAGTGCCTGAGGGACAGAGGCCAGACTACAACTTAAGCTATCCGGAATCTTACCTCTGCTGTCTTACTTGCTGTCTACATGGGGCTACATTTTAACTATGGCTTACAGGTAATCATTTCCTGTCATGTTCGTCCTATCTTTTCCCCTCTACAGTGGTAGTCATCATCCTTTATCCCTCCACCTCTCCACCAGGATATTGCAAAGCTTAATTATTATTAAAAACAAAATGAAATTATCAATCCCTTCAGGGATATGTTTGCTGTATTAATATAAGAAACGATTCTCAGGGTTTCCTTGGTCTTTATAGCTGTGCTTATTGTGCTCCTTCTCAGTGAAGGAGATATTCCAAATTTCTCCCAGAGGCGTCTGGCCTTGATTTAAAACCAACTCAGTGGCTGAAGAACCCTGAAACTGTCCCAGCAGGTTCTTAGTCTGCCAGGTAAATATTTCCAAGAACCACCATGCTAAGTTTGAGACTTGTCATTCAAGATTTAGCTGTTAGAGTTGTACTGTTCTCGAGTTTCTCTGGGGTTACCTTTCTTGAACCCCTATGATTTTGTGCATCCCATTCATCTGTGTCAGTGTGTGCTCTTCAAGACTGCAGGATGCTAGAGCTGGGAGGAACAGCCTACTTGCTTAGAAAGGACATTCAATGTGTACTTGATAAGATGCTAGGAGGTAGATGTTCCCAGACTGGTAGGTGGCTTCCTGTCATGGGGTCCCATGCTCTTTCTTTCCTTGCATTTCAACATCTGCAGCATGTTTAGTTTTTGTCTTTAAATTTGATGATTCATGGCCCCCCAGTCGTTGCCACACTTCTAGACAGCAAATCTTTTCTTGACCCTGTACATGTCAAAAGTGGAGAGACTGCAAAGATGGCAAGAGAAAACTCTTCTCCTGTGTCTGTCTCCTTTCCTCCAGGAATAAAAGTCTTTCTCAACCTTACATCTATTGAATCTCATGGGCTTTCTGGCTCTGCAAGGGTGGCTGGAAAAATGAGTATCTTGTTTTTTCAGTATCTACATTGAGAGGCAGGCAAGGAAAACAACTAACGAATTCTTTTTCTCTTTTCCTCTTCTACTCACAGAAATCATTGCCTGCCAACAGCTCCCCACACTTGGAACGGACTCTGACAAACTCATCATCAGGAAAGTTGATGTTTCCCAACTAGGATGGAAGAATGGGATGCTGAACTTTGTCACTGTTTCTAAAAGGTCATCAGGTTCTGTACTTGCATGCTTGGGACAGGTCTATTTAAATTGCTTTGAAGTTTTCCCAGAGAATTCCCACAAAATTGTACAACCCAAGGAATTGAGGTGGAAAAAATTGCACTGGCAATTCAATTTCCTTCTCACCACCACCTTGTGAAGGAGGCAGGTAGCCACTGACATTAATGATTTAAAAAATGAGGGATCAACAATGAAAGGGGTAACAGTTCTAAACCCTGGAATTGGGTGTTAATGGTCCTTTTTCTAGGCTTAATGGCCAAAGGTGGGGCTGTAAGCTTTGTCAAAAACACAGTCTGTATATGTTCACTGGCAGCTGGCATTCATCATCTGAAATTAGATCCCCCTTTAAATTACCGTTTCTCTTATTTTCCTTGCTTTTACAATCGAAGTTCCTTTTTTTTCTGTAAATACTTGGAGAATGGCATGTAATAACATTGCAAATAGGTAATACATGATACAATCAATTCTATGTATTAATTCCAGAATAGTTTCCTCATTAATAGAAATACAGGGTGCATTCACTGACATTTCTCTGTTTTTATTATATTCAATAAAATATTGTATTCAACAGCTTACCTCAGAAGAGAAGTTTGGTGAGGTTTGACTGTCCTTTACTTTTACCTTCATCACCAAGACAGGACCCAAAACCTGTCTTCCTCTTAGGGTGGCAGAGCCATTGCAACGAAGCATGCAGACAACAAGCACATCTTTCTAAAGATCTTCTTCATCTGAAAATCAAGAAGACAACTTGATGTGAATAAAACCCATAGAATATTGGAAAATTTTGATGTTTCTCAACCTGCACTCTCTAGTTGGGGTTGATTTAACTGAAAGTAACAGAAACTTTGACACTGCTTAAACAAATAAGAGGCTTATTTATCTTGCAAACAGTATGAAGGCATTCATTCCAGGGCCCAGAGGAGCTGCTCCCGGGCCAGCTCATTTGACCTTTCAGCTTTTCTGTCCTGCATGAGTAACTGTCAAGCATCTGAGAGTTATATCGGCAAGCCAGGAGTGAAGAAGATGAAAGATGAAGACGGGAGGATAAGTGGCTACAGCAGGAAGTGGAACATTTCCAGAAACCCCAGTAAACGTGTATCTTGCCTGAACTACGCCTCACAACCACCTTTAGCTGCAAGAGAGTCTGGTGACTGCAGTTTTTTCACTGGGCACACTGCCATTCCTGTAAAAATTAAACTTTTCTTAATGAAGATGAAATAGAAACGTGATGTTCCCTCAGCAAACATCAGTGTACACCACACCCATCATTGTCAAAGTATGGTGTCTATGATTTCATTTGTTAGTCGTCACTTTCTCTTTTTTTGAGATGGAGTCTCACTCTGTTGCCCAGGCTGGAGTGCAGTGATGTGACCTTGGCTCACTGCAACCTCCACCTCCCAGGTTCAAGTGATTCTCCTGTCTCAGCCTCCCAAGTAGTAGGACTACAGGCATGTGCCACCACACCTAATTTTTGTATTTTTAGTAGAGATGGGGTTTCACCATATTGGTCAGGCTGGTCTTGAACTCCTGACCTCATGATCCACCCACCTAGACCTCCCAAAGTGCTAGGATTACAGGCATGAGCCACTGAGCCCGGCCAGTCATCACTTTCAACGTCTATTGCCATAGTAAATGTAAGTCAAAATGATCAGATACCAAAAACTGATCTACCATATTATTTTCTTTTTCCAATTAGTAATAGTAACCTTACTCATTCACCTTTGAGAAGAAGTGTAGTTTGCTTTATTTTATGGGCCCAATTTATACATATTTCTATTTTGAGGTGTAGGAGTAAGTAAAGATTTGTGTCTTTGTTTGGGCTGCTGTAACCCAATGCCATACACTGGGTAGCTTATAAACAACAGAAATCTAATGGTTCTGGAGGCTGGGAAGTCCAAGATCAAATCTGGTGACCATTGAGGGCCCACTTCTTGCTTCATAGATGGCACCTTCTCCAGGGGCCAGTGTGCTCTCTGGAGCTTCTTTGATAAGGGTGCTAATCCCATTCATGACAGCAAAGCCCTCACAGCTTAATTACCTCTCAAAGGCCCCATCTCCTGATACCATCGCTTTGGAGATTAGGATTTCATCTTTCGAATTTTGGAAGGACCTAAACATTCAGTCCATTTGAATGAGAAAGTGAGCTTGAGAGGGACAAAATTCACTGGATTGTCGAAAGGGTCTGGGATTCACCTTGGAACTGCTGTGTTTCCCTGCTACATTGTTTGAGCACCTTTGCTTTTCCCTTTAGAACCAGGGCCCCTCAACCCTGACTAAACCTGGAAACAATTTGAACTCAAGGCTGAAAAACAGCTTCTAAGTTAATGGGTGGCCCATTCTGGGCTGTGCCCGACCCAGCTGTCTGGCTGGGTCTGTAGGAATACTCTCGATGGTGTCATGAGAAACAAGTCAATGGTGCATTTACACAGAACTGGAGAAATGCTACATTCACTGCCGGGTTACATCATGACTCCAAGGCTCTTGTCCCAGGAACTTAAATGAAATGGGCATACCGAACCGATGGGCTCATTGCGGACTCAGCGTGTTGCAACCATGTTGCAAGTTTGAATTTTTTTTCCTTCTAGCTTTTTTTCTTCAAATCTTTTATTATTTTTCTTTATTTAGGTTTGTCTTAGAAACTACATTAGAAATTTCAAGTTAGAAAGACTTTAAAGTCACCTTTTCCAGCTCCCTACGTGTAGGAATCCTAGAGGACCACATCCAAGCAAATGCAGACACCTAAAGCTGAGACGGTCATCTCACAAATCTGCCAGTTTTGAATAACCTGTAAAAAAGGTACTTCTTATTATTACACTGGTATCTTCAATTAGATTTCATAATCTCATATTCACAGGGAAACTCTAAAATCCTGTTTAACAAAATGACCCAAAAAACGGATGCACTGAGTGGGTATTACGCTGCTAGCTCACCCCTTTTGCATAAGCTTTGTTGATTTAGAATTATGTGATAGCTTAAGAGTCTCTATTAGAAAATTTGGAGAAGCATATATGAAGCACGGCAACATTCTGTGTAAACGCTGCAAGTTTTGATGGGGTGTGAAAAAGAAAAAACTGAACAGTGTCGTGTGCCATTCGGTCATCTTTAAAATTAAAATGATCTTTGAACATATTCTTCATTTTCAGCAAGACTGTAAAATAGTTTCTATCTCCTCCCTTCCTTTCTTGTTCTTTCATCTAAGGCTTATGAGACTTTCAAGGAGGAGAGGTTAATCAATTTTATTTGGGATAATGAGAAAAGATACTGTGAGATAAGGCCTGAATTACCCTTGGAGAATGAGTATTGAGCGTCTGGTTGGATGGGATGGGAAAGACTGAATAAAGACAGATGAACAAATGCAGTCATTTTCATTGACTCTGCTTGAGTGGCTAAGTCATGATTACTCAAGCCACTATTATGCAAAGCAAGTATGCAGCCCACAGGCAGCCATTACTGTTCATATTTCCTTACCCTTTACTTTGGGGAAGGCAAAGCATTTATTACTATTGACCCTCTGTATCTGCTGGTTTGAATCCACAGAGGTAGAGACCTGACTTTCAGGGGCTTTAACATCAGTAGATTTTTGGATCCACAGGTGGTGGGGGAGGGGGTGGAGGGCAGAAGGTGGTTCTAGAACCAATCTCCTGCAGATACACAGGGATGACTGTATATTCACCTTGTGACCTAGACTAGGTAATCAAATCCTAGTGTCCCTGGATGCCACCATATTAGACCCATCAAACCAAGTAAGAGATCCAGAAAAAACCCTCATATGTATATCTGTGCTTCCTAGGGCTTTCTTGGTGTGGGGAAATCCATTGCTTGTGATTAAGAAGTGAGTCTTCCTTTTCAATTTAATATTTACCCTGTTTGTAAGCCAAAGTTAACCAAGGACAGGATTTGACAGCCCAAAATTACCTCTAGGTAAGACAACTGGCCCTATTCATAAACCCTGATCTAGGCTCTGCTTGGCTCTTACTATGTGAGGGAGCCTTTCCCTCCTGACTCCTCCAGAAGTGGTGGTGAGGCTGCCTGGTATTAAGGAGGGAAGGATGTAGGCTGGTACTAAAGTAGTTGCAGGAATCTGACTACAAAACTCAACTGTGCTGTGGGATAAATGCCCACCCAGATATTCACTACTATTGGTTCTTTGCCAGCAACAGGCCTGAGGTGCTCCCAGGGTCTCTGGATTTGACTTCGGTAATCAAATCTTAACAAGCAAAAGGTACTTTTCACTCTCAAATCCACTGGCTGTTTCTTGGGGGTCATGACTGGTCTTCCTGCTAGGACTGAATTATGTAATGTCAAAAACCAATACTTCTACTCCATCAAGGAACACAAAGACCCTATGGAACCAGAGGGTCTCACACGTGAAGGTCTAGGGAAACCGTCCTGGAAAATTCCAGCACGAGGGGGAGCCTGGCTAGAGCCGCAAGTGTCAAAGCAGCCGTAAACTCAGTAAGACGAGCCACAAAGGGAAGGAAGAAAAGAGTCACATTTTGCTAAAAAGAGGATTCAAAAGGTTAGGTAACCCTAAAACTAGAAACTGAAATACAAAAAAAGTTATAAGAATTAAACAACCATCGAAAAAAAACAATGAATTGTAAATGAAGCTGAAGATTTGAAAGAAGAAAAGCCACTAGGCCAAAACAGCAGACATGAAAGCTACATTCAACAGAAATAAAGGTTAAACTATTTTTGATCCAGAAAGTCAAAAGCCTGGGAAAAGCAGAAGTAAAATCTCAGGCTTAAAAAAAAAAAAGGTAAAAATTTGAAAGTGGGAGTGAAAAAAAAAAATGGCTATAGCAAACAAAATCATTACTATTACGCAAGTTCTGACAAAGGCCCAGTATTTTCCGTGTTATCTGGCAGCCTAGCAGCAGGTCTTCAAACTTCTGAGAGCATCTGCCCGCTCTCACCCTCCTCACAGGTGGCCTTACAGGACCACGAGCATCTACAAGGAATGCAGCTTGGCCTCAACAAACTTCCCTGTTCCTCCATCTTGTTAAATGAATGAGCTTAGAGAAGAGGCAGATGAATATAAAACACTCATTTTATTTAAAAGAAGGAAAAGTCTGTTTACCTGGTGATGATGTACCCTTGTGAAGTCTGGTTTTTTATACAATTCTTATCCCACAATAATCTCATAATCTAATATTTGTCAGCACTGTCATCAGCAAAGTATAACGTTAATGCTCTGGAAAATGGGATTAGAGCCTGTATTACTTGGATTCCACTGAAGTGAAAATTTGTGATACATTCTGAACAAGATCAGGTTAAAATTCATCTTTGAATTAGCCATGGTTTTTTCGAAAAAGAATTTGTTTACAAAGTATTCAAACAAAACTCTAAAGTCAATGTTTAATCCCGTATAAGAACTCTGAAAGAAATAATTAAATACAGTGGATATAAAGAGAACTGTTACCTATGAAAAGATTTCTAAATGACCCCTATATAAACTTTAATGACCTGGTTCTATTTCCATGAAATATTAATAGTGACATGCTTTTTAATATGTCAAAACCCAAACACTGTATCATTTAGACTAGCCTTCTTTCAGTGAGGTTTCATTACTTTGTCGGTTTTAATTTAGTCTTTTTGCTTAGATGTTCTCCCAACTCACTCCAGCCTTCACGTGGAAGGCTTTTGCAGATGAGCACCACCACCAGCTGACATCTTCCATTAGTGACATGATTCTGCTTTCCAGTTTTTACTAAAATTTGATGGTTCTCAGTCTCCAGCCCCTGCACAGGTCCTGGGACACCCAGAAATTATCTGGTTAACCCCGTACTAATTAAAATCAGGTACTGCATCAGGGTGTTTAAATAGACTATGAGGCAGGTCTTGTGAACAAAATTTTTTATTTACACACCGTATCTAGAAGCAGATACATAAATTCTTATACAATTAATTTCCAAAAATGTGCAAGAAATTACTATAATTTGCTTACAAACCAAAACACATATTAAAATCAATGGACTTTGGATAATTCATTCTGTGGTGTTCTCAGTACAAATGGTACACACCTGATTTGAAACATACAGAAAAAGTGTAAACTACAGCAATCTGAATTGCAAGTATTAATTTCATGGCACTCCAACAACTATGAAATTTCTTTAACCCAACATGTATATATTTACTACAAAATTCTATAAGAATTTTTCATAATCTCTGGATGTAGAGTTTGGATCACTTTTCAGAAACAGCAACTACACACTTTGCCATGTTATGACTGATTAATAAAAAGAATGTTTATAAAAAACCTTCTTTACAGGATTAAAAAAGTATTAAAAGAAACCAAATTTGTGATTGCTAGTGTACCAACGTTTTTAGAATTTTAAAATTATTTGCGGAACTGGCTATTGTTCCTTATTAGAGTATTCAACAAAACTGTCTATTGCTGGTAGTGTGATTTCATTTTGAAATTAAGACTTCACGTTCGATGAAAAGCAATTAAGATTTAAATGAAAATGTATTATTCTGAATCATTCATAAAGCAGTATCTCTCATATACAATGTGAAATGTACAGTAATTAAAATTGGCATTTCTGAAAGCATTGTTACAAAGATATTTTAGACTTGTAGCACTAGCAGAGACATTGCATTAACCTATATAAGATTTTAGTAACTTTTATCCTGTTTCAATAATACTGACTCAAAAATTACAACGTATACTTTGGGTTCTGTTTCCTTTACGCCAATGATTTAGCCTTTTGGAACTTGATTTTCTTCAATAGCAAGATGGTTGCCCTGTGTAGCTGGTTTCCTTAAAAACTATTTTTAGTTCTATGATCATTTCCTGTGATATATTTTGACCTTCTAAATTTTCAGATTACTGCACCAAGTAGAGTTTTCCTTAGAAAGAGAAAGAATGAGATATTTTTCAAGTACTTTCTACAGCCTTCTTATTATTTATAAAAATGCACAATAGTGTTATAGTAAGCCTAAAAATAGCTTCTGGCCTCCATCATGTTTCGTGATGAAATATTTAATGGAAAACAATTCTGATTCATCTATTATGGCAAATGGATACAGCTTTCCTCTTTTCTTTTCCTTGCCTTGAGCTCAGATTTTTAGAAGCATGTATTGAAAAAGCACTCATAGGCTGTGTCCATGTCATCTAAGTTACCTGCCAATAGAATCCTAAAATTTAACCGAATTGTATCTAGACCAAACTACATGATGAGTTTTCTCTCTCTCTTTTCCCTGTTTCCACTTTTAACCGGACTGTGTGCGTATCATAGAAAGCCAGTCTTCCACATTCTGTTCCACAAATGGTTATCTTTCCACACAAAAGTAGAAAATGTCACAAAACATCTTTCTGCTTGCAAATTTAACTTTTTGGCAAATAGTCTGACTTTATCAGAATCTAACAATTTCAAACTAGATTAGAATAGGGCATATTAAAGTATATATTATGAATGTACAAAAGCACATCAAAATTTGGCTTTCTGAATTAGAACAGTATCAAGACTGTTCTCCACTAAAACACAAAATACAATTTTAAAAAACATTTAGATGAAAATCTGAATAATCTTGACACTAAGCGGGTAGATCATAAACACATGGCATGATGAGAAAACGCAGGGAATGGGTTATGTCCACATAAGACGGGTTCAGGGCAGTCCAAAGACCTCTGTGCACCATGATCTCACAAGGAGGACATGTAAATGCTTCTGGAGACACGGAGAAGCCATTTCAACATTTATTATTAATACACAGTGACTCTGTGACAAAACCTGCCATCTAATATAGATGCACAGGGACTTTTAACTCACCCTAGATATATTTTAAGTTGTTTTAAAAATAAATAGTTTTGCAAAAAAATAGTTTAAATGTCTTGCATTAATTTGATAACACGCTTACAACTCTGTAATAGTTCTTAATCCAAATAGCTTATAATGAACACTTAAATTATATTATTACAGTATTACTCCATATTCCATCTTATTAGGAGAAAACATATCAGAAAATGAATGAGTCTTTGTAATAAGGTACAATTAGCATCCCACCAAAATTAAGTACCTTTTCCCCTTTAAGTCAAAATACCATAACACCATAATATTATGGCATTGTGCCTTTTCTTGGTAATATCTCAGTTCTGACCCTAAAAAACAGAGAGAAAAAAGTGAGGATTCAGGTATGTTTGAATGACAAAGCCAGAAAGTTTGACCTAAACCTTTACCCTCATGTTTAAAGTGGGTAAGAGACTTTTCCTATCTCTTCCTTTAAGTGGCAAAGGAAGAACCATCCCAAATTACATGTTTCATCTGAGATAGAAACATTTTCCTTTAAAGCTGTGTAGCTGAAAATTTTCTGGACAGGGCAATCCCAAAATACTACATCCATTGCAGAACTGTTAAATGAATAAACACCCTGCGTTTCAAAGTAACTAAAAATTACTGAATATAACATCCCGCCCCAACAACCGACTCAAGGATATAAAATCATCAGCATGGCAAATTACTGAAGATTTAGCTACATTTAAAAAACCTATTTTTAAATGGCAGTATATATGATAGACAATATGACTTTCACATTATCTAATACGGTTTTAATATTTTTCTCACATTGTGAGAAAAATTGCTCCACAATTTCCCCAATTTTTAAAGTCATCAAGGGTTCTCTTTATAGTGGGGATAAGGAATGGTCAAATCCAGCACACTTTTATAGTAACTACAAAGAAGAGAAACATAAATCCAACTTTAAAACAAAGTTTTCTTTCTATTCAAATCAATTTAAAACTTTTTATAAACATTAATGCTGCAAGGGAATCCAGTCCATTTATGAAAATTAGTTGACAATCAAGTTCACCCAAGAAAATGTTGACTAAGCTAAAGAAATCACAGATAAAACATTTTACCAAAAGAAAGTACAGGTAACACACAACAAAAATGCTATCACGGCAAACTATGATCATCTAATATTTCTTTAATAATAATTCTAGTTCCATAGGTTTTCGTGTTATGCCAATTTGTACCCGAGTTTAATTACAGAAAAGGCAACAATTCCTAAACTGGTGGTATACATTTCTTTATAATTTTTTAATGTAAGGCCATTTATTAAAATAGACAAACTATAAGATGAAAATGAAGGCAACATAAAAATTCAACTTTTCACAACCAAAAAACTTAGCACAACCTCAGAAATAATTTAGAAAAAATTATGTTGTTGTTATATGTTGTAGATCTCCGTTCCATTACCCAAGATTATGTCAATTCATGATTCTAAATAAATCTTTTTAAAGTAAGAGATTAAAAACTCATCTTCAGTGTATACGTAAATTCTGTGTTTTATCACATCACACAGGTATGTTTATTCAACACTATCTTTTGAAAATGGGCCATTTAAAAAGACAGCAATTTCCATTCTGTAAGTTTCATTCAACTTTACTTAGGGTTGAATACACAAGAAATGTGCTTTTAATGCATAAAAATCACAGTGGATAGCAGCAAAGGACTGGGCGGGGGGCATTGAGGAGAATTTGATAATTCACATTGTGATTATTCTGCACATTGATGAAAGATAATTCACACCTCTAAAACCTCAAGACTTCCCTTTTTAAAGAACCAAAAGAAACCCAAGACACCTTGCTGACACTTCCCCACCCCTAAACGAACTGATGACTCTTTTACACATAAAACTGAAATAGTTATGGCAGCAAAAGATTTTGATGGCAATGAAAGTTTGTAAACTGTATTTCAATCTCTTTTCCTTATTCCCAAAGTGCAAGATGCAGGGTTCTCAATCTTTCAGTAGTGCTTCTCCTGTAAATAATCCTTCATTTTGTTTGGCAAAGGCAGTTTCTGAATTAAGTCTATCCTGGTATACTGACGTATAACAAAACGACATAGGTACTGCAGCGAGCGCACCTGCATGAACCGGGACACTGGGTTGGTCAGTCTGACGGGATAAGTTGCAGATCCAGGCAGCCGAGACCTTGAATAACAAAAAGCTCCATTTTCAGAGTCCCTGATTGAATGCTCAATTAGATCTACTATGGACGTGTGTCCTTCCACATCTGGCTGTTCATAAAAGCTAAACCTACCGTTTGAGTGCTCAATTCTAGTGTGAAGTGTTTTACCATGGGAGCGAAAGCTCAAGCTTAAAAGATAACGGTCGTCAGAACTGTCCCGGACAAGAAAAGAACCATCTGGCACGTTTGCTAGCTTCCCTTCTGCCTCCCAACGTGTGATTGGTCCCCAGTACCATCCTTGTTTTGCAAGTTTTTTCAGCTCCTCTGTAAGGCTTGTCACGACCATGGGACCACTACTTTGCACTGAGTCATAAACTCTTGCAACCCCAGGAGCAGAGTTAGGATCAAAATTCAAATGACAGCGCATACTTTCAGCCACGTGGGCCTCTGTGCCAGGGAGTCCACCGAAGTTCCTTTGGATTTGATTATTCTGCATTGGAGGTAGCAATGGTGAGAGTGGAGGGACATCATCGTGACCCGCCCTCGGGCTCTGCAACATGACTCCCGTGGTGCCAATCAACAAGCCATTCACCGACTGATCCACAAAGATCTCTGGGGCAACAACGAGGTCCTGGTCTACCTGACTCTCGTCTTCCGGGAAAGGGCGCCCTCCCACTTGAGGAGGAACCGCAGAGACTTCCATGGGAGAAGAACTGTCCAGACAATAGCTACGTGATCCTTCCAAAGGATACATCCCCTCATCTAAAGGCACAGTATACTGAATGTAGTCCTGAGGCATAAGTCCAATAACGACAGGCACATGTTCATCCAGGTGAAGATGCAGGTCTCCGTTATGTGAAGCCGAGCTCTTCAGGGAATTGGCTTGCTCTTGGCACGCGGTCTCAGACTGGAGGTCGTGGAAATCCTTCCGGACGCCATTCAGGGCTGGACTCGGGCTGGAAGAGTGAACCAAGGCCTTGACTCTCACCTCCATCTTGATGCACGTCTCCTCGGAGTTTGTGGGCCGAAGAGGCCACGGCGTGGGACTGTAGTGATGGCTGCGGAGGGAGGTGGACCTTATCGGCCTCTGAGCTCTCACGTCTTTAAAGACTATGGGTGCTGAGGAGGAGGAGAAGGTGTCCTCGTCGGCACAGCTCCCAGAGGGTGCGCCTGCCTTGCCTTTTTTCTGTTTTGCAGAAAGCCGCCTTTTTAGCGTACCCATCAGGCTCTCGCTTTTTGATCTGTTTTTTCCGCCTTTTTCATCTTCACTGTTGATATCGCAGCTGGCCATATCTTTACCGTAGCAGCTACCAAATAAGGAATCATCTTTTCCAAAGTCACTGGCTAGCGATGGTTGTTGTACTACCATGAAATCAGTTTCTTCTTTACTTTTATTCAAGTTAAAAGATTTCCGGAAGGTTTTAAGACTAATTTTCTTCATTATGACTAGTTACCTAATCCAAGGGATCAAAATTTCTTCCTGGAATATTATCCCCAAACATCTGGAGAGCCTGCAAGGCTGCATCTATGTATTTTTCCTGCTTCATTTAACCTTTGGAGCCATTTTCTAAAAAAAAAGAAAGAGTCATATTAAAAATATTTCCACCAAAGTTTTATTTTAGTCAGTTTTAATCCTTTAGCTTCTGAATAAGAATGCCCCAGTCTTTTCTTAATGTCAGCTCTGTTAGGACTGGGGTTTCTTTCTGTCGCACCCAGCAGAGCAGATCACTGCCTACTACACAATGAGCATGTACTGAATATTTGATCATGTTTATAAAGAAAAAGTTTGCATCTACCTTTCTTTTCTCTGGCACCTTGCTTTTTGGTACAATCTCTAACGTATGGGCCAGTGTTCACATTCTTCCCAGCTGGACTCTAGGCTAGACCTGTGCACTCCTGCAGCACTGACCCCGACTGCTCCTCCGCTGCCCGCCCGTGTCCCAGTGTGACACTCAGTAAAGGCACTCTGTAGAACTGGAAAAACAAGCCTAATCAGCTCAACACCTTATGTATATTTTAATATTTAAGCATGTGTCAAAATAAACAAAAAGAATTTCATTATTTATGATAAATTATCTAGAGATGTTCCTCTATACTCAGGAGTTCCTTGAGAATAGGCTCATTCACCATCAAGTTCTCCAAGCACAGAGGAGGGAGAAGTCAAATGTGTGCAGGCTGAAAAGCTTTCATCTCTGAAGTACACCCATAAAAACGAGATGTGTCTAGTTTTGATCTATTTAGAAGATTATGAAACATATTTCCAAAATTATTATTTCTTACTTTTTTGCAATTTCCGGTGGCAAATTTTTACTTCTGTATCCAGAAATACGTTTTCTAAACTTTTTAAATACATTGTTCTACCACTGAAATACAGGATTTCAATTCTGTAAAGACTTTCTGAAAGTCATTTCACAGGAAGAAATCTTGGTTCCATAAACCATGTTAAGTGATCCTAGTAACACTGCTTTACAAAGGCCTTCTGTTTAAACTGTGCAGAATGTTTTTTTTCCTCCACGGCCATGTGCTGCCTTCTCTGCAGCCATCAGAGTATATATAATGCTTTGACAAGGTGATTTGCTTGAACTTGAGCGAAATGCTAATAAAACCCAGAACAAGATTCTGACCTCCTAAACCAGCAGTTTAGCGCCACTCAGTTTCTTGGCAAAAGACTCTGGCTCTAGCTTTGAGCCCATTCATGAATTCACTCTGCATCTGCTAAGCCCCTACTCAGCCTGCGCTGAGTCAGCTTGGCTCAGCCCTGTGTGGCAATATGCAGATTAAAAAATAACTGACGGTCTCCTAATCCGGTAAGAGAGACAGATGTATGAATGGATACATTGTAGTATCAACCATTCAGTCACATAATGGTACACAAGGTTAGAGTTGAGTTGACAGGATAGAGAACCTGGTAAATGTCTCCTCTTAGCTTTGGATAGGATTTGGGTGGTATACAGATGGAATCATTCTTACTAAAAACCACTCAGATCAGACAACCTATCAGGGGATCAGTAATATCATGTGCCCAAAACGAAGAAGCAATTTTTATGTCTACTGTCATGCACTATGTTTCTGAACAAGTTGTAAAAAATAAAAAGTTTAAAATATCTGAAGCACCAGTTACTTTCAAATAATAAATGAAGTCGTATATTAGGTGAACTCACTGTCTTAGTCGCATGTCTTCTACTCAAGCATAATGATGTATTACAACTGCCAGAATCAGTAACTGATTAACCCTCCTAAATGTGAGATTCAAATAGTTCTGCTTCTATCACGCCCATACCCCAAAAACACGAGAGACTGGCAACCACAGTAAAAGTACTTGGCAATTACCTACTTGAAAATGATACCTTTTTCAATTACCAATCCATATTTGTAAGCTATTGATCAATACTAATATTAAAGAAACAAAATTCAATCCTACATTACAAACCATAAAAAGTTCTATTAGGCCATATGGTCTTTTATCTCTTCCCTTCAATTTCTAGGCAAAGATTACTCTAAAATTTTTAAGAGTATCTGTTTTTCTGTTTGCACATCCAAAAATATATGCCATCTTTTTATAGGATTACCATCTGTCTCGTGCCTAAGTAAATGTTCTGAATTAGTTTTACTGCTTTTCTAATTGTAAAATTTTAAGTTTACACATATACTTGAAAATGTATATAAAGTTTCAAGGGAAAAAGCTTTCGACATTCAAATACTTTATCTATACTAGTAAAGGATAGCATCTTCAAATAATTTCAACCTCTTCTTAAAGAAATGACTTGAGGTAGTCAGTCATCATAACACATAATAAAAAAATTAGATCAAACAACTACTTAATCTTCAATAAACAAAACAGCTTTATTATCCCCCTTTTACAAAATGAGGAAACTGGGTATCAGAGAGATTCAAAATTGCCCAACAAAGTCAAACAATTTGCTACTAGAAACAGCAGATCCAGAATCTAAACCTGGTTGCTATCTGCAAAGCTCACATTCTTTCCCTATGCCAAACTGCCCTACCTGCCTTTCTACTGCTTACATCAGTGGTTCGCAAACATTCTGGTCTCAGAACCCCTTTATTCTCTTAAAAGTTATTGGAAGACAAGCAGCAGCACTGTTTATGTGGGTTGTGTCGACTGAAATGTACCCTACTAGAAAATAAAACTGGGGCTGGGCACAGTGGCTAGCGCCTGTAATCACAGCACTTTGGGAGGCCGAGGCAGGTACATCAACAGAGGTTAAGAGTTTGAGACCACCCTGGTCAACATGGTGAAACCCTGTCTCTACTAAAAATACAAAAAAAAAAAAAAAAAAAAATTAGGTGGCGTGTGCCTGTAATCTCAACTACTCAGGAGGCTGAGGCAGGAGATTTGCTTGAGATCAGGAGGTGGAGGTTGTAGTGAGCCAAGATCGCACCATTGTACTCCAGCCTGGGCAACAAGAGTGAACACTCAGTTTCAAAAAAAAAAAAACCTAAGAAAATTTGTTATTTATTTATTTATTGAAGACACAGAGTATCACTGTCTTGGCCAGGCATGATCTCGGCTCACTGCAACCTCAATCTCCCAGGCTCAGGAGATCCTCCTACCTCAGCCTCCCAAGTAGTTGGTACTATAGGCATGCACCACCCCGCCTGGCTAATTTTGTCTATTTTTTGTAGAGATGAAGTCTATGTTGCCCAGGCTGGTCTTGAAATCCTGGCCTCAAGCAATTCTCCTACCTCAGCTTCCCAAAGTGCTGGGATTACAGGTGTGAGGCACTGTGCCCAGTCTAATTTTAAATTTATTTTAAAATGACAATATACTCATTACATGTTAACATAAATAACATTTTTATGAATGATAATAAAAATCAGTGAAAGTAGCACCACTTTACACTACTGTAAATCTCTTCTTCCTGACTTAAAGGAAGACAGCTAGACTCTCATGTCGGCTTCTGCACTGAATCTGTTACAGGACAGTAGCCCTCTCTAGTCTCGGCAGAGGATACATCTAAGATCCTCAGCGGATGCCTCAAACCACAGATAGTACAGATCCCTATATAAAGTATACTTCACTTTTTTTCCTATACACACATAACTATGATAAAGTTTAATTTTTAAATTAGGCACAGTAAAAAATTAACAACTATAATTTATTTAAAAAATTGAAGAATTATAGCAATATATTGTAATAAAAGCTATGAGAATGTGGACTCTCTCTCACACAAAACATCTTATTGTACTGCACTTACCTGTGTTAAGATGACTATGCACCGTGGGTAACTGAAACTGTGCATAGGGGGACTACCGTATGTTGTTTTAATTAAAGTGTAAGAAGAAAATTCAGCCTCCTCCAGATACACAGTTGGAAAAAGGAAGAATATATTTTATTTAATAACCTTTTCATATTAACTATGGATATTTTTCTTTGATACGATATCAAAATTCAATGAATGATAGTTTCTTAATGTAAAATTGCCCTGTAAAATCTTAAACCATAACAAGAAATTTTTCACTCTATAACATTCAAACCCACTGGTCCATCTTGCATTTTGAACAAATCTTATATGCATCATGGTTTTCTAACATCATATATTAGTAATTTCATTATACAATATGACAAACTCATATTTGTGAATATCACCACTGCTTTCATTAGAAAAGTCTTTAATGTACTGAAAAGCAGTTAAGTCAACAGTGGTAGATACAAGCTTTCCACAACTGTAATTTTTGTTTGAAACATGGAATTTGGGCTGGGTGCAGTGGCTCATGCCTATAATCCCAGCACTCTGGGAGGCCGAGGTGGGTGGATCACTTGAGGTCAGGAGTTCAAGACCAGCCTGGCCAACATGATGAAACCCCGTCTCTACTAAAAATACAAACATTAGCTGGGTATTGTGGCTCACATCTGTAATCCCACCTACTCAGGAGGCTGAAGCAAGAGAATCATTTGAACCCAGGAAGCAGAGGCCGTGATGAGTCAAGATCACACCACTGCACTCCAGCCTGGGCAACACAGCAAGACCTCATCTCAAAAAAAAAAAAAAAAAAGAAAGAAAGAAAGAAAGAAACTTTTAATTTTATCACTGGCAACAATATTGTCACTTGTTTTTATTGAAGTGACAGGCTGATGTTGATCATTTATGGGAAAATATCTATTAAAACTCAGATGGAATAATCATGTGTCTGGTCAGTCGATTGTTGCTTTTAGTAAAAGCAGTTATTTCACAAAATAAGAAGCTAGTTAGCTAGTGTAGCCAGCAATTCAAACAACAAGCGCTTCCCCTGAAGACACTCTTCCTTCTTCAGTATGTACTGAAAAGTACCTTCCAAATATTCACATTTCATAAAAAGGATTTTACAAAGATGAATACTCAAGGTGACGATTTAATAAAATTAATAACTTTTACAGCTTCATCAATGGTATCCTTAAGTATAACCAAATTTTTTTTTTTTTTTTTTACTAAAATGCTTGGTTCTTACTAAAGTAAAGAACATATGACTACTATTACATGACTACTATTACAGTTTGGTGCCACTGCCTTGACTCATGGTAAGGCATCATCAGTTTTGTCCACCATTGCTTTTTGTACCATCAGTGAAAAAGGCAAATGATGTTTCAGCATTATTATGAAAGAGGATCCACAGACCAGAGCCACAGGCTTAAGGTATCTGTGAAGGCAATTTAAAAGAACAAAAAGAAAGACTTTAACATAAAGCAACGAATCCACATAAAAAGTTAACAAGATGAGCTGATAGCGCTGTAAATATCTCTCTGCACCATAAGTTGCATTGTCAATTTCTGAACCTTCATGGTTCATGTACTTTCATCTGTTTCTTAGATTCGACTCCACTGCTCCTAAACCTGTGAGAACACTATTTGTCATTCCCTCAGGAAAAAAAGAAAAAATAAGAGATACGAAAGTCTTCCCAGAAAGGGAGTAAAGAAAAAGGAGGAATGGAACAGACCATATAATAAAAAAGAATTACAATATAAAGATAATATATGATAAGATGTAGACTACAAAATGTTTTTTTCAACCAATACATATAAATGGGGTAAATTCAACTATTAGAAGAAAAATATTTCCAAGATCTGGTTTTTGAAAAGCAACAATCATGTTATATACGGAAAGGACACACTAAAACAAATTATTTCAGAAAGTTTCAAAAGTTTCAAAGTTTCAAAACGCCATAAAATCTCTCCAGTATTTCTACTCTTTCCAACTATTCTCTTCTTCACCGTGCCTGTGATTTTTTTGCGCTACCAGCTAGTAGTACTCAGTGTGTTCTACTTGAGATCAGGAATGTTTTCAGTAGTGGTCACTGCTGTATCTCCAACACCAAAGATAGCTCCTGGGCATGGCTGATGCTCAGATGCAAACTTTGTTTGTATTTAAATTCATTATGCAATTTAAACACATGAACAAGTAAGTATACTTTGGAAAATGATTTCTATAAAAGTAGTGCTAATTGATTTGGAAATAAATAAATGCAGGTGGCTAAAAATGTTTTCTGCAGAATCAGGTACGGGCAAAACCACTCTAAAAGACTAGGGAAACATTCCTTTAAAAAAAAGAAAAAAAACCCTAGTCCTATAATAAATAATAGGTCAGGTACAGTAGCTCACGCCTGTCATCCCAGCACTTTGGGACGCTGAGGCGGGTGGATCACTTGAGGTCAGGAGTTTGAGGACAGCCTAGCCAACATGGTGAAACTCCGTCTCTACCAAAAAATACAAAAATTAGCTGGGCATGATGGTACACGCTTGCAGTCCCAGTTACTCAGAGGCTAAGGTGGGAGGATTGCTTCAACCCGGGAGGCAGAGGTGGCAGTGAGCTGAGATCACACCACTCCACACACACACACACCCCAACATGGGTGGCAGAATAGAAAAAAGATATTGGTGTGGATGTGGTGAAATGGGAACACTTTTACTGTTGGTGGGAATGTAAACTAGAACCACTATGAAAAACAGTGTGGGGATTCCATAAAGAACTAAAAGTAGATCTACCATTTGATCGAGCGATCCCACTATTAGCCATCTCCCCCAAGGGAAGAAAAATTATATAAAATTATACGAAAAAGATACTTGCATACATGTTTATGGCAGCACAATTCACAACTGCAAAAATATGGAACCAGCCCAATGCCCATCAATCAATGAGTGAATAAAGAAAATGTGGTGTATATATAAACATCATTATGTTCTCACTTACAAGTGGGAGCTAAGTTATGAGGATGCAAAGGCATAAGAATGATACAATGGACTTTGCGGACTCAGAAGAAAGGGTGGGAGGGGGTGGGGATAAAAGACTACACATTAGGTACAAGGTACACTGCTCGGGTGATGGGTGCACAAAAATCTCAGAAATCACCACTAAAGAACTTATCCCCGTAACCAAAAAGCACCTGTTCCCCAAAAACTTATTGAAATAAAAAATAAATTACAAAAAATAAATTCATTCCACTATGCGGGTTGAGTGCGGTGGCTCACGCGTGTAATCCCAGCACTTTGGGAGGCCAAGGTAGGCGGATCACGAGGTCAAGAGATCGAAACCATCCTGGCCAACATGGTGAAACCCCCTCTCTACTTAAAAAAAAAAAAATTAGCTGGGCATGGTGGCGTGCGCCTGTAGTTCCAGCTACTTGGGAGGCTGAGGCAGGAGAACTGCTTGAACCCGGGAGGCGGAGGGTGCAGTGAGTCAAGATCACGCCACTGCACTCTAGCCTGGCGCATGGCAACAGAGCAAGACTCTGTTTCAAAACAAAAAAAAATCCACTATGATACCCTGGGAAAAAAAAAAAACACCTAGGCCTTTGTACCAAGATTGCTTTGCAAAGGCAATTAACTTCTCATTCTTCTTAAACAAAGTGCTAAACTAGAAATCCTAGATGTGTTATATAAGGACATAGATTATATAATTTAGACTGACACAGAGTTCAGTTAATAGATATTTAAAGAAAACACGCTGGTTCTACATTTAGAAATTAATGAAAGAGTGTACTTGCTTGTTTTAATTTAAAATAAAATGTTTAAAGTACATGACTCCCTAGTTCCATGAAGTTTTTTAGTTAACTGATACCAATTCTGAAAAATTTTAGGAAAAAAAAAGGAGTCCTGTAACAGAAAAGAATGGAAAAAGGCATAGGCTAGCAACGAGGAAGCTAAAGTAACACTGAGGAGACGACTGCATTCAAGAAAAACTGGCCAAACAAAATGAAAAGGGGCATATTATGAAAAGTATAAGCCATGATATAATGAAGATAAAATCTGCCAAAAACCTTTGTACATAAAATGGAACACCATTAAAATGTCTCTTTCAGCCAAGGAAAATGGAAGTAAACAAAAATGAAGAATATAGCCAAATTAAATTACATAATTAATTTATCTTTTAGACATATGGGATTCTGTACCCTAAAAAATGAGAACCCATCTCCTTTACAAGAGCTTACGGAACAGTTACTAAATGCCCCAATGAAAACCTTCATAAATTTTAAAAGTCAGAGAGATCTCCTTAATGAACCACAAGGCAATAAAACTAAACAGGACAAACAAAAAATAATTAAGTAAATTAAACTAAAATAATCAAACATCTCTAAACAACTCAAGTTAGAGACAAAAATCTCAAAATGAACAAAAACGGTATACTAACAATGAAAATGCTATATATTGGCTGAGCACAGTGGCTCACGCCTGTAATCCCAAGCACTTTGGGGAGACTGAGGCAGGCGGATCACTTGAAGTTAATTCAACGCCAGTCTGGCCAACATGATGACACCCTGTCTCTACTAAAAATACAAAAATTAGTCAGGCGTGGTGGCAGGCACCTGTAATCCAAGCTACTTGGGAGGCTGAGGCAGGAGAATCGCTTAAACCCAGGAGGCGGAGGCTGCAGTGAGCCGAGATCGCGCCACTGCACTCCAGTCCGGGTGACAAAGTGAGACTCCAGCTGGGGAAAAAAGAAAAAGAAAATGCTACATACCAAAATCTGTGTGATTCTGCAAGACCCTAAAACTGGGCTCACAGAGAAATTCAAAGATTTAAACATTTACAAAACTAAATGGTATGGAATTAAAAGAAATAAATTATGCATTCAATTCAAGAAGTAATTATAAACCCCCAGCCAGCAAAAGAAAAATCAGGAAAAATAAAGATAAAAGCACAAATTAATGAATTAGAAAATAGAAAGTAACAGGATTAAACATTATAAAAGTTGATTCTTTGATTACACAAGAGAAAACTCAATTGGAAAACAACTAGTTGGCATAATCAAGAAAGGGAAATGTGCTTATACAAAATTGGAAATAGAGCAATAACCACACATTCATGAGAAATCAAAATGTGTAAAATTACTTTGAAAATTCTATGAAAATTGATATGAAATTCAGATGAAAAGGATAATTTTACAGCAAAATATATATTACCAAAATTTGCAGCAGAAGACACAGGAATCCAAAAGAAGCTAATAATTGTCAAAGAAACTGAGAAAGTGATCAAGGAGCTACCAAGGCTCTTTTCCCTTTAGGAGAAGAACACACTTGCTGACGAGGGCTTAAGACAACTATTTCCCAGCCTGACCAACACGGTGAAATCCTGACTCTATTAAAAACACAAAAAGTAGCCAGGCATGGTGACACATGCCTGTAGTCCCAGCTACTCGGGAGGCTGAGGCAGGAGAACTGCTTGACCCGGGAGGCGGAGGTTGCAGTGAGCTGAGATCGTGCCACGGCACTTTAGCTTGGCAACAGAGCAAGATTCCATCTCAGAAAAAATAAAATAAAATAAATAAAAATCCAAAGAATTTTGGTGTAATGAAAATTGTTCTATATCTTGATTGTGGTAGTGTTTATATGACTGAATGCATTTGTCAAAATTCAACAAAATGCAACTAAAAAAGGTGATTTCACTGAATGCAAATTATAAATCAATTATTAAAATTCATTGCAAAGGAAATTCAAACCAAAACAAGATAAGTTCTCATGTGAATTTGAGAAACTTAAATTAGTAACACTTAATGTTGGGAAAGGCATCCCAAACTGAGCACTCAAAACTAATGACTGCAATAAATTGGTACAACTTTGTAAAAATTATTTGAAAATATTTATCAAAAATTTAAATTGATATATACCTAACCAAGTAATGATGCTACTAGTGATTTGTCCTTTGCATCTATACTCATGCCAAACACAAAGACATATGGACAACAATGTTCCTTATTGCATTAATTGGAAAAAAAAAAAAGCAAACATTACTCAATCATTGACTTAATATTGGTAAATACAGACCACATATTGGCCTAATATGTGCCAAATCTTTATTACAACCCTGTAAGTTTGGTACTATGCGCTGTGGAACCAGACTGCACAAGTTCATATGCTATATTCTGGCTCCACCATTGAATAATTGTGTGATCTAAGAAATATCAGTACGTATCACTCAGGCTAGTTGTGAAGTTCAAATGGGTTAATATATGTGATGTCTTTAAAACAATGCCTGGCTCATATTAGGCTATGCAGATGTTTGCAGCTAGTAAAAGCAGTAGTACTAATATTCTAAACATCTAGATGGGGAAGCTGAGATACAGAGAGGTTAAGAAACTTGCCTAAAATCACACAACTGATTTTAGAGCTCACTTCTCTACACAAAACATTTACTACATAATTCATTTTGGCAAAAACGTGGAATGTAAATGTCAGGAAGCAACAATAACCATAAAAAATCATTAGATTAGTTTAATAAATTATAATCAATACCCAATGGAAATGTTATAGAGATAAAGCAAGACGTCCACAATGCATTATTGGGGGAAAAATCAAGTTACCAAACTAAATGTAAAGATTATCTCATTCGTATATAAATTTATATGCCTAAAAGTACACAGTAAATGTTTCAAGGAATAAAGAAGTAACAGTGATTACATCGCTAATGAACAGGAAAAGGGATCAGGAAGCTCAGTTGACTTTTATTTTCTATATTAGCCTTTTCTGTAACTGTTGAGCAGATTTTACATTACTACAAAAGGACCACTCTACCCCATAAAGTGTTCAGGTACAATTTAAGGTAAAATAAGGCACTCTAAGTAAAAAAACCATCTCCCTGTGTTTCAGTCACCTGGTATCATGAAAAGCAAGACCCCAATGCCCTCAGGGTCAAAGGTATGAACAACTTTCCAAGCCTTCCCAAACTGTTTCCAATTCTTTCTAGCTTTTAATCCCATGAAGCCAAGTATTACCCTCACGCCTTGCCTCATTCCAAGTACCCGATACTCACTTCAGCCTTTTGCTTCCCTCTTCAAGCAATAATGAAAACAGAAGGATGAAAGATGAACTCACTACCTTCTAGGGTCTTAGATTCCAGTGTAGAATACACTGGTGAACATCTGCAGGAAACTGAGAAGCGCTCTAAGAGAAACATACTCAGAAAGCCATCATCACTCAGAGCCACACCTAACTCAGACCAGGAGGAAGGAGGGCAGGCTTCCCATCACTGAGGCTGCTACTTGTGCTGCTTCTCCAGCTGCCACTCACTTGGAGGTTACGCACTCACAATGTTATGTTCATCTTCCTGAATCCTCACAAGCGCTCTACCTGGAAGACAATATTTTAATCTCTGTTTTTATAGAAGCGCCAACTGAAGCTTAGTTTAATAATTTGTCCAAAGTCACAAAAAAAAGTTGCCAAGTAATGGACACAAGTGCTGAACCTGTGGTGCATAACTCAGAAACTGCCATTTTACTTGAATGTGCCCTCACCTAACATCAGGCATGGCAACACAGAGCCTCATGATTAAGAGCATAGACAGGAGACGGGAGTCCACATCACAACTACTATTTCCTAATGACCTTGGACATCCATGTCTCAGTTCCTCATGTGAAAATGGGGATAAAAGCAGTATATACCTAGGGGATTCATTTCTGGCATGATGGAATGAGGGGGCCCGCCAGGCTTAGTGGCTCACGCCTGTAATCCTAGCACTTTGGAAGGCCAAGGTGGGCAGTTCTCTTGAGTCCAGGAGTTCAAAACCAGCCTGGGCAACACAGGAAGACCCTGACTCTGCAAAAAACAAACAAACAAAAAAACCCCAAAAAATTAGCCAGGCATGGTGGTGCATACCTGTAGTCCCAGCTACTCAGGAGGCTGAGGTAGGAGGATCACCTGAGCCTGGGAAGGAAGGGTGAGGCTGCAGTGAGCTGTGACTGTGCCACTGCACTCCAGCCTGGGCAACAGAGTGATACCCTGTCTCAAAAATAAAATTTTTAATCATTTATAAAAAAATATATTTTAAAAAAAGGAAAAATGAGAAGATCAATAAATCTCCTTCCCCAAAAGTAACTATGAAGCTGGACTAAGCTGTCAATAGCAACCATTTCAGTACTTTGAATTCATCACATTTGGTGATGACTGGAAATGATAAATGTGTAGGTTAATTTAAAATACTATAAATATATTTTTTTCATTTCTTCTCTTCTTCAAAGGGCATGAGATTGTATAAGTTAATAACTGTAACAGTACTGTTGAGGTTGTAACATACAACATATAATAATTAACATAAATAATAGCACAGGCTGGGCATGGTGGCTCACATCCATAATCCCAGCACTCTGGGAGGCTCAGGCGGGTGAATCACTTGAGGTCTGGAGTTCGAGACCGGCCTGGCCAACATGGTGAAATCCTGTCTCTACTAAAAATACAAAAAAATTAGCTGTGCATGGTGGTGCCCACCTGTAATCCCAGCTACTAGGGAGGTGGAGGCAGGAGCATCGCTTGAACCTGGGAGGTGGAAGTTGCAGTAAGCCGAGATCGCACCACTGCACTCCAGCCTGGGCAAGAGGGTGAGATTCCGTCTCAAAAAAACAAAATAATAATAATAACAAAAATAATGATAATAATGGCACAAAGTCAGGGGAGGAAAAGAAGACATGAAGCCAAGTGCCTTTATTTTATCAGCATTAAGGCAGCATTATTTTGCAGTAGACTGTGATAAGTAAAGATACATGCAGTGATTTGTGGAGCAATCACAAAGAAAATTACTCATACAGTATTATTTATAAAATAAAATGTCAACGAAGGAATTAAATTGGTACACCAAAAAATATGCACTTAACACAAAATAATGCAGTAACAGAGGAACAAATAAACAAAAATAAATTTCAAAAAGAATGGCAAAATGACGGACGTAAATCCAAAGGAATCAATAATCACATTAAGTTTGAATGGACTAAACTCTTACTCTAGGAGTCAGCAAACTTTAGCTTTTTCATCATCCTTTTTGTGTAGTTCCTAACCTAAAATATGGTTTGTATATTATTTAATGATTGAAAAAAGTGACACATAAAAATTATGTGAAATTCAAATTTCAATGTTCATAAATAAAGGTTTGATTGGAATAAAGCCACTCCTACTTTGTTACCTATCTTTTATGGCTGCTTTCTCGCTGCAACAAAGCTGCACTGTTAAGAGGCCATAAAGCATAAAAGCCTAACACATTTACAACCTGACCTTACAGAAAAACTTTACCAATGTGTTCTACTCAAAAAATAGAAATTGTCAGACTAAATTTTCTTTAAAAAAGAAAACAACTATGTGCTGTCTACAATAGACTCCCCTAACACAGAAAGACACAAACCACTTAAAAAGGGCAGGAAAAGTTGCCATGTAAATAATAATCATGTGAGCTAGAATAGCTCTATTAATATCAGACAAAATAGACTTTAAGTATTACTGGAGGCAAAAAGGGACATTTCAAAATGATAAAAAGGCCAATACATACTGAAGACATAGCAATTGTAAACACATATACACCTAATAAAACCCCAAAATACATAAAGCAAAGCCTGGGAGAATTGAAAGGTTAACATAGACAATTCAACAATACTTGAAGATTTTGAAAAGCCAATTTCATAAATAATAGAAAAAATAAAGAGGAAGTAGCAAGGTATATAGTACTTCAACACTATCAACTAACTTGACCTAATTAATATTTTTTTCAAGGCTTCATTCTTCAGGATAGACCAAAGCAAGCCTCAATAGCCAGATGTGGTGGCTCACAACTGTAAACCCAGAATTTGGGGAGGCGAAAGTGGGAGGATCATGTGAGCCCAGGAATTTAACACCACTCTGGGCAACATAGTAAGACCTAGTTGCTACAAAAAATAAAATAAAATTAGCCAGGTATGGTGGTGCATGCCTGTAGCCCCAGCTACATGGGAAGCTGGGGCAGAAGGATCACTTGAGCCTAGGAGTGTTCGGACTGAGCCTTGACCATGATTATGCCACTGCAGTCCAGTCTGGGTGACAGAGCAAGACTCTGTCTCCAAAAGCCTCAATAAATGCAAAAAGACTGATGCTATGATTATACCAAGTATGTTCTCTGATCACGATGGAGGTAAAGTATATATCTACAACAGAAATAAATCTGGAAAAACATCAAATATTTTGAAATGAAACAAAACACTTCTAAATAACTAATGGCCCAAAGACTAAAAGTCACAAGAGAAGTTAAAAATTATTTGACAGAATGAAAACAAAACATACACAAATTTATGGGATGCAGCTAAAGTACTGCTTAGAAGAAAATGTACAGCTTTAAATGCCTGTATCAGAAAAGGTCTCGAATCAATAACCTAAACTTTCACCCTTAAGAAATTAGAAAAGAACTAAACCCAATGAAAGCAGAATAAAATAGTAAATGCTAGAGTGGAAATTAATAAAATAGAAAACAGAAAAACAAGAGGAAAGAAACAAAACTAAAAGTAGGTCATCTGAAAAGATAAACAGACAAAGCTTTAGGCTAGACTGACAAAGAAATTAAGAAAGAAGACATAAATTAGCAAAATCAGAAATGAAAGAGAGGCTATCACTATCAAACCTATGGGAACTTAAAGGATTATATGGAAATACTATAAACCACCTTTTACCAACAAATTAGAAAACTTAGGAGAAAATGGATAAAATCCTAGAAAGACACAAATTACCAAATCTGACTCCAAAAAAATAGGAGAATCTAAATAGACCTATAACGAGTAAAGAAGTTGAACTGCTAATTAAAAACCTTCCAAAACCTTCCCAGAAAGAAAGATCAGGCTCGGGTGGCTTCACTGGTAAATTTCACCAAAGATTTAAAGAATTAATGCAAATATTCACAAACTCTTTCAGCTAATAGAGAAGATAGGAATACTTCACAAGCCACTCGGTGAGGCCAGTACTACCCTGATACCAAAGCCAAAGACACCACAAGAAAACTCCAAATCAACATCCATCATCAACACTGGTACAAAAAATTCTTTGTTATTTTTAGAGACAAGGTCTCACTTTGTTGTCCAGGATGGAGTGATGCAATCATGGCTTGATGCAGCCTCCATCTCCAGGCTCAAGTGATCTTCCTCTCTCAGCCTCCCAAATACCTGGGACCACAGGCACGTGCCAGCACGCCTGGCTAATTTTTCATTTTTTGTAAAGATGCAGTCTACTTATGTTGACTGGTCTAGAACTCCTGGGCTCAAACAACCCTCCAGCCTAGACCTCCCAAAGTGTTAGGATTACAGGTGTGAGCCACCACACTTAGCCAAAACTTCTTAACAAAACATCAGCAAATGAATTCAGCAACATATAAAAAGCATTATATACTTCAACCAATTGACATTTATCCATGTTGGTTTAACATCAATAACCAACTAATGCACTACAACATACTAATAAAGAAGGGAAAAAACACATTATCATCTTAATAGTTGCAGAAAGGCATTGACAACACCTGTTACTGATAATAGAAACTTTTTAATAAGCTAAGAATAGAAGGAAACTTGCTCATACTAATTAAGGGCAATTATGAAAAACCTACAGCTAACATCATACTTAATGGTGAAGGACTGAATGCTTTGCCACTAAAGACTGGGAGCAAGACAAGGACATCTGCTCTCACACACTCTAACTCAACACTATACTGAAGGTTTAGCCAGTGGAACAAGAAAAAAATGCATACAAATTGGAAAGGAAGAAATAACATTGCCTTTTCTCACAGTGGACACAATATTAGTTTTTGCTTTTTTGGTTTTTTGAGACAGGATCTCACTCTGTCACCCCAGCTGGAGTGCAGTGGCATGATCACAACTCACTGCAGCCTCCACCTCCTGAGCTCAACCAATCCTCTTGCCTTAGCCTTCCAAGTAGCTTGGACTACAGGTGCACACCACCACACCTGAGTAATTTTTTAATAGAGAAGGGTTTCCCTACATTTCCCAGGCTGGTCTTGAACTCCTGGGCTCAAGTGATCCTCCATCCTTGGTCTCCCAAAATGCTGAGATTATAGGCATAAGCCCCTACATCTGGTCAGCTGACAAAATCTTACATGTAGAAAACCCCAAGAAAATCACACATTCAAAAAAACCCTACAAGCCTACAAACCTAGCAAGAATAAAACTACTAGCAAACCAAAAGTGAATTAAGAAAACAATTCCATTAACAAAAAATAAAATTACTCAGGAATAAATTTAACAAATGAAATGTTGAGATTCACTCAGGATGCGTGGCAAAATATTAAGGGAAATATTAGGGAAAGTGGTAAGATTACAGTCTCAAACCTTTTGGAAGGCTGAAAGGTTTTCATTAATTTATGGAATGGGCTGAAGGTAGCCACTTCTTATGTCAAAGCATTAGGTCATAGGGTGAAGATTAAGGATAACAGAAGCTGCCCTAGTTAAGTCTGTTTACTCCACATTCCTATGTCTCTACTCTGTTTACTCATGTAAACTTTGTGCCGGATGGCCCTCTCGGGGGGAGGTCAAAGAGGAATTACCCATTAATGGTGTTTACTCTGGGCCCCAGAACCAAAACCTTTTATCATTCATAAAACCACTCTTTTACATTAATTATCCACAAGTATGTTGACTTAGAACCTCTGTTATTAAATCTATACGGAATAAATGTGAGGAGGAACAGAGAGTAGTTGTTGGTTAGCTGCAATTGTCCTCTGAGAGCAGCTGACGACCCCCTAGCCCGACTCTTATACTGTACTCTGGTGTGTGACAGCGTATTTCATTCATCTGTCGCTGAGTCATGCATGGTCTGCAGGACAGACCTCCGCAAGTGGTGTTTGACATCTCAAATGAAGTACAAGATTCATACAGTCAAAACTATAAAACACTGCTAACAGAATGTAGGGCTTCTAAATAATTAGAGATTCCATGTTTTTGAACTGGAAGATTCAATATTTTTAATATGGTAATTTTTCCAAAATTGATCTATAGATTCAAACAATCCCTATCAAAACTTAGTAGGTTCTTTCGAATATTAATTGGCACAACATTCCTAAAATTTATGTTGAAATGCAATTTTGAAAAACAATGAAGTTACACTATCCAATTTCAAAAGTGCTTATAAAACTATAGGAATCAAGACAGTGTGCTGCTGGCATAGAGACTGGCATACACATCACAGAAGAAAGGAGTCTGGAAATAAATCCTTACATTTTTATAGTCGATTGATTTTCAAGAAAAGTGCCAAGACAAGTCAATGAGCAAAGCCTTCTTGATAAATGGTGCTGAGACAACTGGATAGCTAAAAACAAAAATGTAAACCCTTACTTCACACCATAGGTAAGAATTAAGTCAAAGTGGATCACATACCTAAATGTATGAGCTAAAACTATAAAACTTCTAAAAACAACTTTGTGACCCCAGTTTGGACAGGGTTCTTAGACACAATACCAAAAGCACAATATGTAAGAGAAAAACTCTGCTAAGTTAGACTTCATTAAAATTTAATAACTAAAATTTAAAATGTTTGTGTTTCAAAACAAACCATTAAAAGGAAGATAAGCCACAGGCTAGAAGAAAATATCTGTATATCATAACTGACAAGAGATTGTATCAAGATATAAATAAAACCTAATTTTTTAAATGAGCAAAAAATGTGAACAGACCTTCGACCAAAGGCAACACACAAAATAAGCTCATAAAAAGGTCTTTAATAGTATTAGTCATTCAAAATGCAAATTAAAGCCACAAAAAGATACCACTACATATCCTCTATCATGACAATATCATGACAAAGGCAGGGATGCAGAGAAACCAGAAACCTTATATACTGCTGGTGGGAAGGTAAGATGGGTTGGCTTTTTGTTTTTTTTTTTGAGATGGAGTCTCGCTCTGTCACCCAGGCTGGAGTGCAATGGTGCGATCTCAGCTCACTGCAACCTCCCGAGCAGCTGGGACTACAAGTGCCTGCCACCACACCCAGCTAATTTTTTGTATTTCAGTAGAGACAGTGTTTCACCATGTTAGCCAGGATGGTCTCGATCTCCTGCCCTTATAATCCACCAGCCTCAGCCTCCCAAAGTACTGGGATTACAGGCATGAGCCACCATGCCCAGCCCAGGGTTGGCTTTTAAATAAAGTTTTTCTTTTTTCCCTATTTCGGGAAAGTGATGATTAAGGGTGTGGCTAAATATAGAGAACAAAAAAATTTACCACAGGGCAGGTAGACTTTGGACCCCTAGAAATCACTCCGTATCAGTTCATACAGGTCATCCTGTTTCTTCTTTTTTCTTTACAGCTGCATTGACCTTGTATCTTGACTTTTTATTTTCCAGTACCTGAGGATCAGAAGTTTCTCCATTTTATTTTAGTCAAATGTATCAGTCTACCTTTATTATCTGCCCCTTCTATTGTCTTAAAAAATTCATCTGACACTGAGATCACATGTTCTTTATTCGCTGTAAAGTTGTTTTGGTTTTCACATTTAAGTCCTTGATTAATCTAGTACTGATTTATATATGAGGTAGGTAGGGATTTACATTTCTGCACACATATAACCAATTCACTCAACACATTTATGGAAAAATATTAACCCTCACAAGAATCAGAGCTATACAAATTAAACTATTAATAGTATCATTTTCCAAAAGTCAAATCAGCAAAGATTTTTCTAAATGGTTATATTCACTGCTTCATAAGTTTTTGTTTTGTTTTGTTTTGTTTTTTGAGCCAGAGTCTCACTCTGTCGCCCAGGCTGGAGTGCAGTGGTGCAATCTCTGCTCACTACAACCTCTGCTTCCTGAGTTCAAGTGATTCTCCTGCCTCAGCCTCCTACTTCAGCCTTCTGTAGCTGGGATTACAGGCATATGCCACCACTCCTGGCTAATTTTTGTCTTTTTAGTAGACATGGGTTTCACCATGTTGGCCAGGCTGGTCTTGAACTCCTGACCTCAGATGATCCACCTGCCTCAGCCTCCCAAAGTGTTGGGATTACAGCTGTGAGCCATTGCACCCGGTTGAAGGTATCTTAACATTGTCATAAAAATTAATCTGGCAATATGTAACTGAAACATAATCATACTCCTTGACCCAATCATGCTGTTTTTATAAATCTTAAAGAAAAAAAACATATAGAAATGTTCCCTGGATCATGTATGACAAAAAGTAAATTTTAATTTTAAAAATTGGACACATCCTAATTTCCAACAGTATGAGTAAACAAAATCCTGGCACATTTACACAATAGAACTTTAGAGAACCACTGAAATTGATATTTATGCAGAGCTATAAATAACATGAGGGGAAAATTCATATTGTTCATTTGTTAAGAGCAAAAACACAGGAAACAAAATTATATGTATGTGGTTCAATCACACTGAAAGAATAGGGAGGAAAACTGGACCACGCGGTACAGCTGAACCGTTAACTGGATGGCAGAATTTTTGTAAACATTATTTTCAAAACATCCTATAGTGAACATGCAGTGTTTTTATAAGAATAAAACCTGTGAGCTTATTTGTTCTTAAATTACTTTTTTTAAAGTAAATGGTCGAGCAAAGCCATTAAAAAATGCAAGGCCCTTTCTTGGCTTTCAGTTATACCATGACTGCCAAACAAAAAAATAAATCAAAACATAAGACTACTGGGTTTTTCTGCAGCCTTTTGTTTTTACTTTTATTCTTTGGCATTGGTAGAACCTAGGCAGCCTTTTCCTCTTTACCTGCTCAAAATAACATTTTGCAAATCTGACTTAAAAAATTTTGTACTGGTGTATATATATACTTAGGAACTGGCCTTGAATATTCAAAGTCTAAATGACAAGAGTGATAAGCCTACCAGCTTTTCAAGACTCTTCCCTTCCTATTCAGCTCATTCAGTTTATATTCCATAATTCATCATTGTAATCATTTCCTTGTGTATACCTCTAGCCCCTTCCTCTACTCTCCTTCTGAAAAACTCTCCTGGCAAAACCACATTAGTCAATTCAACTCTACTTATGTCTTGCCTGCACCCATAGAGCTGAATAAGGCTGGAAAAAAACAGAACTGGTCTGATAGGTCTCACTTTATAATCACCGCCATGACCCGCAGGTGGGTCCTTAATGCTGCCTGGAAATCAGACTACTTTTCCCTGGTCCATTCTTCTCCTTCCCTGCCTACCATTTCACACTTTCTCTCTCTCTTCTCCAACCCTGGAGCACTCCCCCATTTCCTATCCCAGCAGATGGCCCAGCTTCCTATTTCACTGAGAAAAGGAACATCAGGAGACCTTGGACTCGGCACCCCATATACCCACTCAGCACCATGTTTCCATCTACTCCATCCTGCTACCTTGCTCAAGGGCCCCCAATGTCCTCTGCCATACTTAATCTTCCAACAATTTCCCCACTCCACTGATCATTTCTGAAAATGTTATTTCTCATATATATAAACCAACTTGTGAGGACCCCACTTTCCCCACCAGCTATAGCCCCATCTCTCTCATTCCCTTTGTAGCAAAACACCTCAGGAGAATTGTGTCTACCAATGCCCACGATTCCTCTCCCATCTTCTCTTACACCCACACCAAGGCCTTCTCTACCGGTCATAGCACAGAGCAGCTCTTGTCAAAGTCACCAATGGTGCCCACATTGCAAGTCTAGTGTGAGTTCTCAGACCCAATCCTAGAGGCTCTGAGTGACCACTGAGCACTCCTTCTCCTTTAACATAAGTTTACCTCTTTGCTAAGCACACCACACACTCAAGGTCCCTCAGTGTGACTCCTTTGCTGGTCTCCCTCTGGAGTCTTAATGGGAGTGCCCCACCACTCAGACTTTGGTCCCCTCTTCTCCATCCATGATTTCACTCATGCTCATGGCATTCTATAGCATCAACAGGCCTTACACTCCCAAATTCTCTCTCTTCATTTACAGACTAGTTATATTCAGCTCCCTTTGGGACACTGACATTTTGATGTCTTGCAGACACTTGAAACTTCACAAGTTCAAAACTAAACTCTGGCTCTTTCCCACCCACCCCCACACCCGCCCCACTTGCAGGTTTAAATCTTCTCTATCTTACTTCCACTTCCAGCTACTCCACATTCTTCCAATGATCAGATAAGAACACTCAGAATCACCCTTGGCTCTTTTCTTTCTCCCATACCTCATCTAGTATGTCATGAAATCCCAATTTCAGCTACCTCCAAAACGGATGCAGAATCCAAATACTTTTTGTCACTATACTAGACCAAGCTGCTGTCCTCTTTCTCCTGCATTACGGCAATACCTCCTAATTCATTTCCTTGCTTTCCTTCCCCTGCCCCATTCTATTCTCAACATGTCTCAACACACCGGGACAGATGCTGACACTCTGGCTACTACTGTAATAAGGTCCTTTATCTCTGACCCACGAGTCTTATGTCTTCTGCCAGCATCCATGAAACTGTGGCAGGTTAACTGGTGAGCCTGCCTTTGAGCTTGTGTTTAAGGCAAAAATCTCAGACGTTTTCACACTTCTTGGCAACTACGTGCAAACATAATAAATGTTTACAACTACATAAAAACATAATTACATCTACATAATTAACGTAAAGCAATTGCTTTGATTTCTTTCAGGGCTCTTCGGTCTTACAACAATAAGCTCTAATTTAAAAGGCAATATGAACATTGCATGGCTACAAAGGTAGATTTTTAAAAGTTAAATATAGCCAAATTAAGAAAAATGAACTTAAAGTTACCAAACAATTTAAACTTAAAAATAAATTTATATTTACAGCAAAAGTTCTAATAAACTTTCAAGTGATTAACTCCTACTCTGTGGGCTATTGACATGAAAATATGGGGTAGCATCAGCCTAAGTCTGCAGAGGTATACTGAGTGAATCTCCATATAAAATAGGGGATAATCTCTAAATTATGTCCAGTTCTAAAAGCATCTGTCTCAAAAATAGTAAGTGTACAGATTTAGATATCTAACAAGCAAACAACAGCTTTTCCATGAGCATTTCTAAGTATCCTTCACTATAACTGTGTTCAATACATTCTTATTTGATTATTAAACTGAATGTGGAAGAAATATTCATAATGTCAATCATGTTAAAATGCTAATGGTGTTGGCCTATAAGAATTGATTAATAAGGCTGGGCAAGGTGGCTCACACCTGTAATCCCAGCACTTTGGGAGGCTGATGCGGGCAGATTACTTGAGGTCAGGAGTTCAAGACTAGCCTGGCCAACCTGGTGAAACTTTGTCTCTACTAAAAAAAACACAAAAAGTAAACAGGTGTGGTGGTCGGTGCCTGTAATCCCAGCTACTTGGGAGGCTGAGGCAAAAGAACTGCCTGAATCCAGGAGGCAGAGGTTGCAGTGAGTCAAGATCATGCCCCTGGACTCCAGCCTGGGCGACAGAGAGAGAGACTTTGTCTCAAGGACAAACAAAAATAAAGAATTGATTAATTAAATGACTGCACACCTCTCCTTAATTTTTCCATTCAAATTTTAGCAGGTTGCATTTAAAAAGTAGTACACCTATACACCAATTGACCACTGTCTTTCTACGTATGCAGTCATCCCTCAGTATTCATGGGGGAATGGCTCCAGGACCCCCACCAATACCAAAAGCTGTGAATGCTCAAGTCCCTGATGTAAAATGTCATAGTATCAGCATATACCCTATGTACATCCTCCCCTATACTTTAAGTCATCTCTAGATTATTTATAATACCTAATACAAGTGTTGCGTAATTGGTTATATTATTTTTTGTTGTCTTATTTGCACTTAACCAATTCAGAGAAATGTGGCATAAGAAATATTTTATCTTTGTTCGTAGTTCCTGGCACAGTTCCTACATCTTTGGGATTTCCTAAGATAGAAGTGTTTTTTGTTGTTCAAAACAAGCCCCTTTCAATCACAAGTGTGAATGCTAATGCTATGACTGTCGGCCTCAGGATGGGGCTGGTCACCCAGAGACCTCATGCCCAGAGGGTGGAACTTTCAGCCCCGCCCCCACAGTCCCTATGCTTGAGAGAAAAGGAAAGGGTTAGAGATTGAGTTCCACAGAAACTCCAACCACAAGTTCAGGGACCTTGTGCATACCAGGGTGAGCTGGGAAGGAGGTCACCCTAGGAGGGCACAGAAGCTCCACGCCCCCTCGTGCTTGCTCCGTGCACCTCTTCCACCGGGCTGTTGCTGAATTGACCCTTTATAACAATGTTTTCCTGAGTTTTATTCTAGCAAATTATCTAATCTGAGGAGGAGACAGCAGGAACTCCTGATTTGTAGCCAGTTTGTCAGAAGTATGAGAGGCCTGGGACTTGTGACTGACATCTGAAGCTAGGGCAGTCTTACAGGATTCAGCCCATTGCCTGCGGAGTCTGTATTTACTCTGGGTAGAGTCTGAATTAACTGAATTGTTGGACACTTGGTGTTTTTTCTTTTTTTTTAAGACAGAGTTTCGCTCTTGTTGCCCAGGCTGGAGTACAATGGCATGATCTCGGCTCACTGCAACCTCCGCCTCCTGGGTTCAAGCAATTCTCCTGCCTCAGCCTCCCAAGTAGCTGGGATTACAGGTGTGTGCCACCACACCCAGATAATTTTTGTATTTTTCGTAGAGGTGGGGTTTCACCATGTTGGTCAGGCTGGTCTCGAACTCCTGACCTCAAGTGATCCACTCACCGCAGCCTCCCAAGGTGCTGGGATTACAGGTGTGAGCCACTACGTCCAGCCTGGACACTCGGTCTTCATGCTGAAGAAGTGGTTCTTGGTATTGGAAACACATCGCAAGAAAGAAATCAGAGTTTTATCTTGACCACTGTGCGTACTAGGCCTGCATCTTCTATGAAATAACTATGACACTTTTCAACAAATTAATACAGATTTTTCTTTTTTTTTTTTTCACTATCTCCAGTAATGGCTATAAGCAAAATACAGGTTTTTTTAACTCTAAATCAGTGGATACCTGGGCAACATTGATAAAGGAAATCATTTGCATACTGAAAATATAGCACTCCGACTTACTACTAGTAAGATCCTTAATGATTTCTACATCTGCAACCTTATTGGCTAAAGTGTAATTACAGTTGATGGCTTAAAAACAGCTATTGTAATAATACTTTGATATAATATATATGTAATACACCCTGACCTCCAGAATAATAAATGTAAAATATTATCTTATATGTAGTTCTTTTAATACCATTTACCTATATTGTCATAGCTGACAATGACAAATTAAAAAACAATTATTTAACATTTTAATAAATGTTAACAAAATTATTTTAGTTAAAAATATAGCAAATTCCCTAAAAATCTCACCACATTCATTGCCTATGAAAAAGCATGACTTCATGAATTATAAACTACCAAGTAGGTAAGATTCTTTCAGAATTTGACAAACTATGAACAAAGATGCTGTTTTGTTTTTATTCTGTACTGTAGCCAAGTGTTTTAAGTTTCTTCATTGCTTTTTTATTTTCTTCAAGACTAAAAGTAATTTGCTTATATATTAAAATCTCTTAAATGTACTGAACTACTAAAGCAAAAATGTCTAACTTTTGAAAGGCAACATGCATATAAAAGTAACTGAAAAGTAACAGAACTGTTATGACTGCTCTCAGAGCCTTCAGATCTTAACACAAAAGCTCTAATTTAAAGAGCAATTTGTCCATTATTCAAATGTTTTCACATAATATAAGCTTCAGTTAAAATAATCTTTTCCTCTTTTCTAAAGTACATGCAAATTAAGAATGGAGTTTTAAACAGCTGATTTGGGGTCCGAAAAGTAATCCACATAAAATTTATTACTAAATGTACATTAAGAGCCAATGTAAATTTCATTCATTGGTCATTCAGCTGAAGGGAATCTTGGAAAGCAATAATTATTCAACTGAACAATATATCCCTATTAACTAAATAATGTAAAAATCTTCCAAAATGAAGATTATTTGCATTATAAAACAGCAAGTTGACTGCCAAAAGTAATCACTTATTATGGGTTCCCAAAGATGTGATCTCTTGATGCTTTTAAAATAGTCCAACTTAAAATAATTATGTTGCCACTACAGATCAGCAGGCATTTCATCAACTAAGTTAATTGAACTTAGTGACACAGATGTGGCTTCATGAGAGCACTAACTGAAAACACTACCCTCATTTAAAGAAAAAAATTGATGTGGTTTCACCCAAAAGTGAAGGCTTTAATATTCATTGATACCAGCAAACAAACAAACAAAAACAGTTAAAAAAAAAAAAAAAGGAAAAAAAAAACCCTTCTGATTAAACACACACTTCTTTATCTCTATCATTCCCTAAAAAGACAAGAACAAAGAAGATCACAAAGCAAATTATGGCAGATGACAACAGTGTTAAGTGGCTAAGACAAACTGGAATAAACCAAAATTTAAGACTGCTGGAAAGGAAGACAACGAAAAACCAGCCTGAGAGAAGTTTTCACAAATCTGAACCAAGAGGTGGATACTATTTGTTTAAAAAAGAGGGGGTGAGGAGAATAGTTAGAAAACAAAACTCCTACAGCCAAAAAGTAAACATCCAATAAAAGAAAAGCAGAGGGAACTCCTCTCCAAAAAACAACAACAAAACTGAAGCTAAGAAAATAAACAGATGGATTTAGGAGTTCCTATGTCCAATGAAGAAGAGCTTAAGACAGGAAAAAAGTAAAAAAAGAAAATTAGAAAATGAAAGGGAAGAAATTATAAAAGGCATTTTAATAGTTTTCCTGGAATTGAAGAACACAAGTTTACAGACAGAAAAGCACTATGGAATGCTCGCACATCCGAAGTAGAAAAGAACCACCACCAGACACACCATGGTAAAAGTTAGTATTTAGGAGGTAACACAAAAGTCCCCCAAAAGCTTCTAGGGATAAAAGATACGACTTAAATGCCTGGAAAACGGGCGGCACGCGACTTAACAGTAACACTAAAAACCGGAAGACAACAGAGCAATGCCTGCAAAATTCCAAGAGGAAACACGCTTACAACTATGACCCCCAGACAGTTCAATGACTCTCCTTGTGCCCTTGCACGTGTCTGGCATCCTTGCAGGGACTAGGCCTGGTTCTGGTCACCAGCGTGCGACCTGCAGGAACACCCACCTCTGCCATGGGGGCAACAGACAGGAACTGCAGGTGAAAGCAGACCGGACACAAAGGAAGAGGCCAAGGGAGCCGCAGACTTCGTGAAAGCAAGACACAGAGATTTCAGAGTTCATCTGTCACTGCCAGATAACTTATTCTATCTGAACTAACTATTAACCTGGAATTTTATACACGGCCAGGCGTACACCAAATACGTAGAACACAGACATTTTCTGACATGCAAGGTCTCAGTCAGCTCAACTGTAACATCCTCCATGAAGACAAATCCAAATTCCCCAGCTCCCAGGATTAAATTAAAACCTTCAGCATCAACAGCAAGAAGGGGTGCATACAGCAGACTCCATTCTGAAATCTACTACTAATGTGATGTGTGACTCTGGGCAGATGACATACCCTGCTTAGACCCGATTTCCTCATCTGTGCAAGGATGAAGATAATCTATAATCAGAGGAGTTTCTCCTAGCTCTAAATGCAGTAATTCTGCTGCAAATGTATAAAATCACTAAAATCCCACTACAATTCTCTACATTGGTACTTGCTTACATTTTCTGCCAGTCTATGGTATTTGGCAATAATGTTGTTTCCTAAATATGTTACTTTTTTTTAACTTTAAAAGCAACGTCAACAAACAAAAATGACTACTGTCTGATGGTAATATGTTACTTAAAACCAAATTTAAGCTTTAAAAACAAACACCGTTATCAAAACAAACTTTAGACAAATAACATACAAACACAGTAAAAATCTACCAGTAAGAATTCGTCTGACTTTAAAAACCTGGTAACCCAACTGCTTCAACCAACTAGCATATTATTGATATGGTCAGAATAATGTGTACCACAAAAATCACTGTAAGTGCAACCATAAACAGCACCAAATAATCGGCTATCCAGAGCGCTGAGTAAAAAGACCTTGTCTAGATAATTCTAAAGATTAACACTGAACTATGGAAATTGTTTTTGATGGAAATCTTATCTAATAGGAGCCATACATTCTTGTCTTCAAAACAGTATTTTAAGCACAAGTGTGTACATTAAGTATAATCTCAGACTGTCACAAACTGCTATATATAAATGGATGCCTCTCCAGATGACCAAATGTATCTGTTGGAAAATTTCAGGAAGGCATAATGACACCATTAGGACTTACTGATGCTCAGATCACTGCCTGCCTCCCAGGCCTTCAGATATAGCTTGTCTTCCTTCTTTTTCTCTATACTCAAGAGTCCGATACTACAGAAAATAAGATCATCATCCCTCCCCAATCTCCAAGTATGATGCCCTTTTAATAATTTTAAGAAAGTATTTTAGTATGTTGCTGTTAGGAGGGATAAAACAGTATCAGAACAAACATAATCAGAGCAGAAGGCTCGGTCTCCCATCAATGAACTGCAATGACCCCACAGCCAAGTCAGGCCACTGCTGCTAACACTGCGGCCACCTGTCATCCGTACCATTCTAGCAGCTTGCACTAATAATACTTCTGAAGACGCCCTCTAGCTTACCGCTTTCATTCCCATTTCTCTTGCTCCTTTGGTCGCAAACCCTTTTCCCACATTAGGCTTCCTTAACAAAAACACTCATGTCTAACAAAGATGTGGCTGTTTAATCAGAGAATCCTACTTTTGACTAGTCACATGTTTTAAATTAATAGTAATAATTACTTTAAGTAGGAATTATTACTATTATTTTAAAATGTAATCTGACTAGTCAAAAGCAGTCAGATTAAGGAGAATACTAGTGTTAAAGTATTAGCACTTGTTATATTTCAGGCACTGAATTAATACACTAACATGCATTATCTCATTCCATTTTCACACCAGCTCTGAGAGAAACAGCATTATTACTTTATATGTAAAGCAACAAAAACTTTAAGATTTTTTTTTTAAATCTACTCTATAAAATTGAAGTGCTGAAATTCAAACCTAGATCTGCATCCCCTTGAGAGACCGCCTTCCTCAGTTACCATCGAGGGCTCCTAAGTCTCTGACTTTTCTTTCTTTCTTATTTTTTTGAGACAGAGTCTCACTCTGTCCCCAAGCCTGGGGTGCTGTGCGATCTCGGCTCACTGCAACCTCTACTTCCTCAGTTCAAGCAATTCTCCTTTCTCAGCCTCCCAAGTAGCTGGGACTACAAGCACATGCTACCACTCCCAGCTAATTTTCGTATTTTCAGTACAGGTGGGGTTTCATCATATTGGTCAGGCTGCTCTTGAACTCCTGACCTCAGGTGATCCGCCTGCCTCGGGCTTCCGAAATGTTGGGATTACAGGCATGAGCCACCGCGTCCGGCCTAGTCTCTGGCTTTTCTAATTTCCAAGGAGTTTTTCCTTCTGGCTTTAATTCTACACCAGAAATCTGAGGATACCAGGAGGTTTCAGATAACTGAGGTTTCACTTAGTAAGCCACATGACCAGGGGAAATGTGTTTTGGGATGGTGACTTTGTACACACTACACATGACTATACTTCCAGAAGTAGGAGATCTGGGCATCTACACTGCAAGTCAGTCTGGTCCTCGAGTCACTCAGACACACATTATGGCTCTACAGGCAGTGACAGTCCTCTCTCTGTGGGGCTGTTGGGGCCATGTAATTATAAGGACTTTGGTTTTATTAGTGCTATGATTTACTCAGCTAGGCAAGCAGACCAGTTCAGAAAAGGACAAACACCAGGAAACACCAACAACTTTCTAACACGCAGACAGCATGTCGTTGCCTTTAAGGTGGAGATAACAACATGAAAACTCCCAAGTACTTTCTGTATAGCCACACCCCTCCTACTCAGTGGCCAGGCCTCTGGGATGTGTCAGGGACACAGAAAAGAAGGACCACCATAGGCATTGTGCCCTCATAGAACTTATTTTGTTTACTTTTAAACAAGTAAACACAATAATTACAGAAAATAATAGAGGTTACGAAGGAACCATACAAGTTAATGACTTGGGATTACTAAAGGAACCGTAAGGTAGTTCAGGAAGTCTCTGGGTGGTGACACTGGCATTAAGATCTGAGAATGAACCAACCACAGAAGCCACCGAAGGACACTGCAGTCAATCAGAACTACTGTGTCAAAGGTGGGGGTGCAGGAAGCAGCTCAGATTACTGAGGAACAGAAAGGCTAGGGCAGAACTCTGGTAAGGCAGGGAGGTTGTTCAAGATGAGAACTAGGGAGAAATGAAAACACATTTCAGAACTAGGCAGAAATGTTACAGTCGATGGTAAAGAGTTTGGATTTTTGGCACAGGAACTCATACCTGCAATCTCAACGTTTTGGGAGGCAAAGGTGGGAGGATCACTTGAGCCCATGATTTGAAGACCAACCTGGGCAACATAAGGAGACTCCAGCTCTACAAAAAATTAAAAAATCAGCTGGGCAAGATGGAATGTACTTGCGGTCCCAGCTACTAGCTGAGGGGAGCTGAGGTGGGAGGATTGTTTGAGCCTGGGAGGACGAGGCTGCAGTGAGTTCTGATCACGCCACTGCACTCCAGCCTGGGCAACAGACCAAGATCCCCACCTCAAAAAAAAAAAAAACTTTAGATTTTACCATAAATACATATTCATTGTAACTTTGTGAGATAAATTATCATCCTCACATGAGGAATAAGACTCAGAGGGCATACAGAACGTGTTCAAGTTCACAGAGATGGTAAATGGATGCTCCAACACGTCCAGAGTGTGCAAGGCGGGAACTGAAACCTCACATGACTTTATCTAAATATGTCTGTTCTTGAAACATCAAGACCAACAGCCACCTAAAAACAACTGCCCCAACTAAGTAAAATTTATTGTTTGTATGGGTCAGTAAAGACCTGAAATCAGTATAAGTAAACGGTGTCCTCAGTCCTAAAGCCATCATGACTTATTAGCTAAACCCACATGCCGAACAGCATAATAAATTATCCATAAAAACATTAAAGATAATTTCACTTTAAAACAATATTAAACATCTCTTACGTTGTTTCTCTTTTAAAATCTAAACAATTATATCTATCAATCTGGCCATATAAGAAAGTTTCTCCTTTTTATGACATACACTAGTATCAGGAATTTCTCCCTTGTAAAACGAGTAATTTTACAAAAGTACTTCGGCACCACAGATGTAAATAAAATTTCCAGAATTGGAAGAGGTCAGGGATGAGGACAGAGGACTGAAATAGACAGTCCTCACTTCCTACAAAGGATGAAATAAACAGAAAACAGCAAAAGGAGATCTTTTTAGTTCATTTATTTATCTAACTTTATTAAGCATTAAAATAGAATGTATACACATCCATCAGCTATACTGGATTATAAATGAGGTATTACTTCCAAATGCATATGTATTTATGTATGTAATATCCTTTCTCATGCGTGCATATTTTTAAGAGAATAACAATTATCGTCACAGATTTGCAAATGGCAGACGCTCCCCAACTTACATCCCAGTAAGCCCATGATAAACTGAAAATACCTTAAATATCAAAACTCACAGTGGGCTTATATGGATATAAGTCGAGGCGCATACCGAATGTGTATCATTTCTGCTCCACCAAAAAGTTAAAAAATCCAAAATTGGGGACCATCTATATGTTTGGACTTTTAAATAAGATCACACCTCTATAAGCAAAATAAAAAACATGATCAATAACCCAAAAGTCTCCTGAAAACTGGCCACAATGGAGAAAACTAGCAAGATTTTCTCTGAGGAGTGTAGTTACACAAGACAGACGTTAAGAGGACACTTGCAGGCTGGGCGCGGTGGTTCATGCCTGAAATCTCAGGGCTTTTGGGAGGCTGAGGTGAGAGGATCTTGAGGCCTGCAGTTTGAGACCAGCCTCGGCAACACAGCGAGACCCCACTTCTACAGAAAACAATCAGCCAGGTTTAGTGGCACATGCCTACAGTCCCAGTTACTCAGGAGACTGAGGGAGGTGGATCACTTGAGCCCAGGAGTTCAAGGCTGCAGTGAGCCACGACTGCACCACTGTACTCCACTCTGGGTGACAGAGGAAAAACAAAAAAGAAGATACTTGCTTTCTGTTTCCTAAAAAAAAAAAAGGGGGGGAGGGGGCATTAAAAAGAATACCTTTTCCAGTTCTAATACAAGAATGAAGAAAAACACTGGAAGGCAAAATGCCTAGAAACTCAGTCAGTACAGCACCATTTTCCAGCCAACGCCCGGTCAATGGCACTCAAATCCCTTCTCTGGTGGGGAGGGGCCCCCCTGCCAAGAGAGGGGGTCAGGGGATGCCCTAAGGGTGTGCTCTTGGGTGGGAGGAGCAAGGAGAAAGGAGCAAGGGGCAAAACTACCAATTTAGAGGGTAATTTAAAAGATAAATGATAAAAGGTAAGAGAGAGAAAGTGGTCCAAAAGAGACGCTAAATGGAATTCGAAAAAAGTATAGATTCAGGTGAATACCTGGCTGATCCTTACCCAGGCACAAGTGGAAAGCCCTGGCCACACCCCAGACAGAAGCTCTTCTAGAAATCAAGTCCACTGTCCACGAACCAGCTTCCTCCAAGGCACCAAGGCAGGCTTAGGGAGGGTGTTGGAACCAAAGGGTTAAGGCCACCTATTTAGTTTACAACGGAATGGATCCTAGACCTTACCACATCCACGCGTGCACAAAACCCACTAGGAGGAGAAATTAGCCCACAGGAAAGCATTACAGACTTTTTTCCGGGTTTTGTGAAAGCTGGTGAGCAATACTATTCCTGTTTTTAAGTAAGTCTGACTGTCCACAGCATTAACTATTCCACTAAGATTCATTCATTCAGGTAAGCTAAATGGATTTAATGCTGTGGGTTTAAAAAAAAAAAGTCAAGATAAACTGCTACCTTCTGTGGTTGAGAAGACGTCAGATATCTTAACTGGAAGTAGACCATTTACCTCTGTTTGATTACTAATATATCTTTACCCCAAGGAACACAGTAAATTTAAAACGTCTCTGGGAGATGTTCAGCATGTGCAATTCACGTTATTTCTATCATTAGTGTGTTCTCTGTCCTCATGCACAGTGCGTGTTGCCTTATCCGGGCAGACGCTGCAGAAACATTTGTTGAAATGAATTCAACATTATTTATTTTGCTACCGGAAGACTGAGTTCTGCCACATATTCCCACCTGGCCCTTCATTCCAAACACTGGGGATGGGAACCCCAATTTCACATTCCAACCACACATCCCAAGTTTTGTGCCAGGACCTGCCTCTAAGAAACTTCCATAATTCTGCTCCGTGAGCCACAAGGGTGTACCTGAAGTTGCCAACTCCCGAAGCAAACGGAAAATTCAGGCCCGCGTCGGTCCCAGGAGCGCTTTAAATTCCACAATCGTCCCTTCCCCACACCCGGGTGAGTGCGCGGCCGGCCGGCGGCACCTTCGGCTGCAGAGCAGCCCCGGCCTGCCCCTCCGCCAGCGCCGGCGCGACCTCGCGGTGGGGCGGGGGCGTCCCCGAGTCCCAGCACCGCGCCCCGGGCCCGCCCTCGCGCCTGCGGCCTTGCCGCGCCCCGACCCCCGGCCCGCGGAGGTCCGAGCAGGGACCCGGCAGGGGCGCTGAGCCGCGCAGGCCCCGCGCCGCCGCCCAGGCCTCGCCGAGCCCCGGCCTCTCCCCGGCGAGCTGCGGGCAACAAAGGCGGCGGCCCGGGCCGGCGCGTCGCGGCCGAAGAGGCCGAGAGGTCGGGAAGAACCGCCCGCGGCCGCGCAGGCCTCAGCCCTTCTGGGGCCGCCGCGCCCCGGCCCCGGCTTCCCGGTTCCCGCGTCCCCGCTCCGGGCCCTGGCTCCCCAGCCTCGGCCCCGACCCGCGCACCCGCCGAGGCGGCGCAGGCCCTAGCGCTGACCCAGACCCGCTGCTGCAGCCCCCGCGCCCGGCGGCCTCCCTGGCCCGGCCCGCGCGGGATCCGCCCCCTGAGCCGCGAGGCGGAAACCAGCCCGGCGGCCAGTGCCCGGGGCTGCGGACGAGCCGGAGGCGGACGGCGAAGCCCGGTCCCAGCCTCCCGCCCGGGTTCCCCGAACGCTCACCCGGAGGCGGCCCGGCTCCGCTTCCTCGCCCAGCGCCGGCGCGACTGCCGCGCTCGCCTTCTCTTCTCGACAACTCCTCCTCCCGCCTCCTTCCTCCTCCTCTTCCAGGAGGGGCGCGCGATCGCGGCGCCTCGGCCCGAGCGGGGAGCGGGTGCGGAGGAGCCGAGCGGGCCGCCCCGCGCCCACTACTCGGGCCCGCGGCGCAGGCGGGGCGTCGGGGCGCGCGAGGCTAGGGCTGGGGGCCGCGCGGGGCGGGGCGGGGCGGGGCGGGGCGGGGCGGGGCGGGGGCCCGGCAATGGGTGGGGGGTTCCGAGGGGAGGAGCGCCGGGCCAGGGTCGTGGGGCGGGCTGGGCGCGGAGCCCGGATCTTCCCACCCCCGCACCCTCTTGCGCCTCTCCGCCGGTGGCTGCAGGCGGCTGCTCCTCCAGCCCTCGGGGTCCCTGGTGCCTTCCCTCCGGCTGGGGTGGCCCTGGCTAACGTGAAAAGGAAAGTCTCCTCGGCCCCCCCCCAACACACACACAGGCCCCGTGGATTTGGCGGACGCGGTCCCCGTGCCCCTGCGACCGGCGGCGGGACCCCCACACTGGTCAGGTCCGCTGGGCTCGCGCAGGGACCCCGGCCTTGTCCCCACAGGGAGGGGACCCCAGGACTGCCGCGCGCGCACGCCGTGCAGAGCCACAAGTGGGGAAGCTCTCCCCACACCTTCTCAACTGAATCGTGAAAATTGCTCTTAAAAAAACCAAACTTATTCCTTGTTTCGAGGCATCTACTTTTCCATTTAGTCGTTTTCAGAGAGGTTTTGAACAAGTAATAGTTCACTGATGTTCGTGCCGCCGAATTCCAAGGTAGTGTGATAACAAGTTGCATGTTGGGGACTTGACTGATGTCTTTGGAAACTGGCTGAACATGCTACTAAATGTATAGCAGTACCACGAAAACTTGATTTTTGTCCATAGGAAATCAATAGGAAAATTTTTATTTCTCTTATGATGAAAAGTGATTAAAAATGAATGTCATTATTATTTCAATAGAGCTTGGGGGCAGATAAGTATCATTAAAATCTATCTTAAGAATTATTGTGGACTTTAAAAGTTGTTTCTTGAATAGTATGGACCGTTTAAAAAGAAAACAAGTACAGAGATTAAAAAGGCTAGAAAAAAAGTCTAAAAAAGTTGTTCAGGTGTGAGTTTTTACCAGAATTATATCTCGAGAAAGTTGTTAGTTACACAATGTTCAGGTACAGTAATCTTATTTCCTATGTTCGATATACAATACTCCACAAGAAATCTAGATTCATAACAGAAAAGTTGGAACTTTAGGTGATGCAAAGTTGATGTCATTTGTTGTGTATCATACACTATCATTGTCATTTTCAGTTTTTACTTGATTTATTAATAAAATGCTACCATTATTGTTACCGTGATTGAAATGCAACACAATTCTGAAATACCTAATTACAATGATTGGAGAATGGAGGTTGAAATAGAATTGGCAGAGAGGTTAGTGGGAAACACAACATACAGTAATTAGCGGTGACTCACGCCTGTAATCCCAGCACTATAGGAGGCCAAGGCAGGCGGATCATGAGGTCAGGAGTTCGAGACCAGCCTGGCCAACACAGTGAAATCCCGGTCTCTACTAAAAATACAAAAATTAGCCGGTCATGGTGGCAGGTGCCTGTGATCCCAGCTACTCGGGAGACTGAGGCAGGAGAATTGCTTGAACCCGGGAAGTGGAGTTGCAGTGAGCAGAGATAGTGCCATTGCACTCCAGCCTGGGCGACAGAGCGAGACTCCGTCTCGAAAAGAAAAGAAGCAAACTTTTCAATCCCACTGCCTCGGGATGCCAGTGTCTCCTTATTTTTTCTAAAAAGGACAACCAGCAGGAGCTGTGCAACAGGGGGCTAGTAGTAAGCCTTTTTCACAGCAATGGGGCTGTGAAGGGTGGGGAAGAGTTGACTCTTCTGGGAGACACTTGAATGTATGGTTAAGACCCAGGGGTTCTGAGTCTGGCAGAGCTAGAACAGAGGCACAGCTTTGACAGGTCAGACAGCTGTGTGACCTCAAACAAGTTTCTCAGTTGTAACCTCAGTTTCTACTTTTGTAAAGGGGGAGTGAAGGGGCTTGATACGAATTATGCCAAATAGTTGTAAGATTTCATGAAATAATGCACAAAAACCACTAGGGGCCTAATGAATCAGGCCTTGCATTCAGTTCTTTTGAATATATTATGTCCTTTAATTTTCATATCAATCTGGTAAGATCAGTATTAACATCATCCCTGCCTTACAGATGAGGAAACTGAGATGTGCAGTGTGAAGGTAAGAATTCACTCTCCCCAAGTCACAGCTACTATAGGGCAGAGCTGGAATTTAGGCTTAGGCCTCTGTGATTCCAGAATATAAGCCCTTTACCACTAAATAGTGATTACAATATTGATAATATAGCAACAACTTCAGTGTAGAGATATTAGTCTAGATATACTATTAAAATCGCCATGCTTGGCTGAATTTCAGACACTTTTTGGCCATAAACATGTGTTATCTTCTTGGCTATCCGCCATTGAACCCTTTTTCCCATCAGCACTCGCTCTCTTTTTGGAGGAAATCTTATCTTTGCTCTACCAACACCCAGCACAGCTAAGATATATGCCCATAACTCACCTACTTAAACTCTTCCCCAGGCCAGATAGGGAGGCTCACACCTGTAATCCCAGCACTTTGGGATGCCAAGGTGGGAGGTTCACTTGAGGTCAGGAATTCGAGACCAGCTTGAGCACCATGGCCAGATGTTGTCTCTACAAAAAATTAATATATTAGCAGGGTGTGGTGGCACGGAGGCAGGAGGATCTATTAAACCCAGGAGTTCCAGGTTGCAGTGAGCTATGAACATGTCACCACACTCCAGCCTGGGCAACAGAGCGAGACTCTGTCTTACAAAAAGAATCAGGCTGGGGGCAGTGGCTCACACCCATAATCCCAGCACTTTGGGAGGCCAAAGCCGATGGATTGCTTGAGCCCAGGAGTTTGAGACCCGCGTGGGCAATGTGGTAAAACCCTGTCTCTACTAAAAATACAACAATTAGCTGGGCATGATGGTACACGCCTGTAGTTCCAGTTCTTTAGGAGGCTGAGACTGGAGGATTGCTTCAGCCCAGGAGGCAAAGGTTGCAGCGAGCCACTGCATTCCAGTCTGAGCAACAGCGTGAAACTCGCTCAAAAAGAAAGAGAGAGAGAGGGAGAGAGAAAAGGGAGGGAGGGAGGATGGGAAAGAAGGAAGGGAAGGGGAGGGGAAGGGAAGGGGGAGGGGAAAAGGAAGGGGGAGGGGAAGGGGAAGGGGAAGGGCAGAACCAAAAACTTCTTGTCCAGATGCTTACTGTTGTGCAAGTGATACAATCATGGAGGGCTCCTGGAAGAGGACAGGATCACATCTACGGTAAGAAGGTACCTGCACCAAGTTGATCCAGTACCAGTCCCCAACACCTTCTAACAAATCTCTGTTTTGCTCAAGATAATCAATTTCTATTGTTTACAATTACAAATGCTGTCTGTTATACTTGCTAAAACATGGAGATAGCCACCAGTCATATTGAAAGTCTAGCCTCTGACCAGGGACGGGAAGCATAGTTCCACTGCTTCCTCCTAGAGCAATGGCTTATAGAACCAGAAGCACCCTTGCTGATCATCCTCAACATTCCCTTTTACAGACAGGAAAACGGTCCAACATCCTCATTGTAAGGAGGAGGAAACAGACTGAGCTCAAATACTTTGCCCAAAGTAACAAAGTTAAAAGTCAAGTCATGACTTGAACTGACATTTCCCAATTTCAAGTCTTGTTTGATTTATAATATTAAGCCTCTTCCCTTCTTCTGAAAGGGGAAAAAGGGAAGTCCAGACTTGAGAAAACTGGGTGGAAGCAGGATGGGTTACAGCGTGCAGCCTTCCATCCCAGTCCTGATGTTTCAAGTACAGTCAGACCTCACTTAACGACAGTGACATGTTCTGAGAAAAGTGTTACTAGGTGATTCCGTCCTTCTGCTAACATGATAGACTGTGCTTACACAAACCTAGATGGAGCCTACTATACACCTAGAATAATAGGGTATAGCCCATTGCTTCTAGGCTACAAACTTGTACCGCATGTTACTGTACTGAATTCTGTAAGGCAATGGTAACCCAATGGTATTTGTGTATCTAAACATATCTAAATGTAGAAAATGTTCAGTAAAGATACAGCATTATAATCTTTTAATGGGATCACAATCATGTATGCAGTTGACCAAAACATTAATCGGTGCGTGACTGTGCATCCTCGGTACTAAAAGCACTCCGGGGCCCCTGTGAAAAGCTGCAAAGTAAGCAAGATCTGCCACCCTCCTTCCATTGCCCTTCTGCTGCGCCTGCCTTCCTGTCTTGCTGGTTCAGGTGCTGCACTCCACTCACTCAAATTTCCCTTGCATGGTACTTGTACGAGGTTACATAATGTCCCCCAAAGAGTCGTGTCCTTTCCAGAACCTTAGAATGCGACTTCGTCGGAAGTGGGGTCCCTGCCACTGTTAAGTTGAAATGAAGTCCTGCTGGGCTAGAGTGGGCCCTTACTCCAATGTGACTGGCATCTTTATAAGAGGACAAGAGACAGAGACACACACAAGGAGGGGAAAGCAGGTAAAGACAGAGAGAGAACCCTGCGGAGGCAGACTGGATTGATGCATCTGCAAGTCAAGGAACACCAAGAATTGCTGTCAACACCAGAAACTGGCAAGAGGAACCGGGCGTGGTGGCTCATGCCTATAATCCCAGCGCTTTGGGAGGCCAAGGCGGGCGGATCACAAGGTCAGGAGTTCAAAACCAGCCTGACCAACATGGTGAAATCCGTCTCTACTAAAAATACAAAAAATTAGCTGGGAGTGGCGGAATGTGTCTGTAGTCCCAGCTACTCAGAAGGCTGAAACAGGAGAATCGCTTGAACCCGTGAGGCAGAGATTGCAATGAGCCAAGAAGTGCCACTGCACTCTAGCCTGGGCGACAGAGCAAGACTCTGTCTCAAAAAAAAAAAAAAAAAGAAAAAAAACAAGAACTGTTCAATGAAGCACTGTTTGTAGTAGTGAAAACCTCAAAACAACACTGAGGACGATGTGAATGTCTGCATAATGGGATAAATCAAATGACTTCCATTTAAACAAAAAAATGAGTAAACTCAATTATAGGTATCAACATGGATATATATTAAGGACATTAGTGAGACAAAAAACTAGTTCTAGAAGGACACATACAGCATGAAACCATATATGTCAGATTTGAAGCATTCAAACTAATAATATACATTTTTTATGGGTACATGTATATATAGAAAAAGTGTAAGGCAGAGAGCAGTGGCTCATGCCTGTAATCCCAGCACTTTGAGAGGCTGAGGCAGGTGGATCACCTGGGGTCAGGTGTTTGAGACCAGCCTGGCTAACATGGTGAAACCCCATCTCTACTAAAAATACAGAATTAGCTGGGCGTGGTGGCAGGTACCTGTAATCCCAGTCACTAGGGATGCTGAGGCAGGAGAGTCGCTTGAACCCGGGAGACGGAGGTTGCAGTGAGCCCAGATAGAGCCACTGCATTCCAGCCTGGGGTGACAGAGTGAGACTATGTCTAAAAAAAGAAAAAGTATATAAACTTGAATAGGGAAGATACACACACACACACACTTTAAGGTTGTTATCCTTGGGGACAGAGACAGGAGAATCATCAGAGAGACATACAAAGGGGATTTTTCCTTAAAAAGGGAAGGATATATTCCTTCTTTTAAGAAAAACTCAAAAGTATGGCTGGACGTGGTGGCTCACATCTGTAATTCCAGCACTTTGGGAAGCAGAGGTGGGCAGATCGTGAGGTCAGGAGTTAGAGACTAGCCTAGTTAATATGGTGAAACCCTGTTTCTACTAAAAATACAAAAATTAGTTGGGCGTGGAGGCACGTGCCTGTTGTCCCCGCTACTCAGGAGGCTGAGGCAGAAGAATTGCTTGAACCCAGGAGGCGGAGGTTGCAGTGAGCCAAGATCAAGCCACTGTACTCCAGCCTGAGCGACACAGCAAGACTCCATCTCAAAAAAAAAAAAAAAAAAAGAAAACAAAAACCCAAACATAAACAAAGCGAAATGCGAACATTTGTTAAATTTCAGTGGTGAGTACATGGCTGTGCCTTCTACTAGTCTGTGTTTTTTCAGCATGTTTGAAATATTTTTAAAACAATTTATGTGGGGATTCTGAAGTCAAACGCAAATTCAGACCCTTTCTCTACTGCCTCTAGTACTCAAGTACCATTCTACAGCTAAAGAAGGTACGAATTGGCAGCCACCACACCCGTCTGAAGTCAAACGCAAATTCAGACCCTTTCTCTACTGCCTCTAGTACTCAAGTACCATTCTACAGCTAAAGAAGGTACGAATTGGCAGCCACCACACCCGGCTAATTTTTGTATTTTAGTAGAGACGGGGTTTCACCATGTTGGCCAGGCTGGTTTCGAACTCCTGACCTCAAGTAATCTGCCTGCCTTGGCCTCCCAAAGTGCCAGGATTATAGGCATGAGCCACCACACCCTGCCCTATTTCTCTATTTTTTTTAAATCAGGTGAAATACAGTCCAGAGCTTTTATCTTATTGGCTTGGCAGAAAAATTCAAGATTGATTATTATTGAAAATGGGGTTTGTTTTCCTTCTCTAGGGTTATACATGAATCTGCTAATGTGATTCCTGCAGAAGGGCCCTCTCATCTTTCTCTCCTCTGGTTCCCCTGACATCCTGTTGTTCAGGTCTAAGTGGTTTCTAAAGAGCAGGCTTGCAGGTGGGATTCTTTGCGGTGTTGGGAGCTTGGGGTCAGCCCACTTTTGCCTTCCTTTTGAAGTATTGCACTTTTCTCTAGTCATTTCCATCAGAACTGAGATTTGAACCCTCACCTACATTCAGAGACCAGAAGCCATTTCTGCTTGTGACTCTCTCTGTTTGTGATGCCAGAGGAGAGAGAGCAACTTTTCCCATCAGGGAAGGTTCTAACTGGCTGACCTGAACAATAAATATTATTAGGGAAGTGTGGTTCTCTGGCTGACCAGGTTGGGTCCTGTGTCCATGCATGTCTGTGGAGTTAGGCATGGAACAATCCACTTAAACTATAGGGAATGGGTTTCCCATAAGGTAAAGATGGCAGTGGCACAGAGCAAGCCAAAAAAATGGAAGCCAGTCACAGTGTTAAATAAAACCAGAAGTGGACAGGAGTTAACACTGTAAGCACAGATTTTATTCAGGAACTATTGCAAAGGGGAAAAGAGAGCTCAGTATAGAACCAGGCTCAGTTCTAAATACAGCTGGGACAAGTGGGCATTTATAGCCAAAGAGCAGGGTGGGGTCTGTGGTTGGAAAAGTACTTAAAGGATTCTGGCTCAACCAACTTGACAGGATTCTTGCTGAAGGCGGGCCAGGGTGATCAGACATCACCTGGGGGCCGGTGAGGATGCGGAATCTGACCAGATATTCAGCATGAAAGTCCTTTCCAACATGACTTAACAGGATTCTTGCTCCAAACTGAGTGATGCAGGCTGACAAAAACCAAGGATGTCCACTGACTGTTGAGGCCTGGAGGGCCAAGAGAAGCCTGACTAGAGTTAGGAGGAGAGTGTCAACAGTCAGAAAAGATCTTACCTCAAAGGGTTTCTGAGGGATTAAATGATTATATAATACCCTTAGCACAGAGGTGGGCTGAGAGTAAATCCTCAATAAATGGCAGTTGTTATTACTTGTCTTTCATGGCCTTTATTATGATTGTAATCCTGTAATTATTTACATGATTGTTAAAGTCTTTCTCTCATGGGAGAGGTTTCCTCATTCCCTACTGTATCTTTAGCACCTATTAGAGTGCTGGCACCCAGTGGGTGTTTAGTGAGACATTGTTGAATAAATGAAGGATTTAATGACGTCATCATATTTGTTTTTTAAGAACTATATGTGAAAATACTAATTTTGCCTGGGACTAAATTGATGGTAGAATAAAAGACTAACGGTAAATGTATTTCACAGTGTTTTTATTTCCATTCACAAAATTCCCAGATGTGCTTAGTAAAATTATTGCCAGTTTGTGAATGAGAATCTGCATGAGTAATTTATGTGACGATCATACATGGAACTAATTATATGAGAGTCACTAAGTTTGCCAAACTTCTCAGTTGCTTTTAATTTAGTATCTCTTTAACAAACTTTATAACACGTGTTTTCACATCAGGTTTTTGTTTATTTATCTCAAGTCATGTGTAAAGTCCCACTTAGAAAGATTTTTAGGTTCTAGATATAGATAAGATTTTGATTAGAAAAAGACCGTATGTTCAAGGTTAATGACTTACTTTTATGATTGATTGATTGAGACAGGGTTTTCCTCTGTCACCCAGGCTGGAGTCCACTGGTACAATCATGGCTCACTGCAGTCTCACGCTCCTGTCTCAGACTCCCAGGTAGTGAGACTCTAGGTTGTGCCAGGCTCAATTTTTTTTTTTTTTTTTTTTTTTATTGTGGAGACATAGTCTTGCAATGTTGCCCAGGTTGGCCTCAAACTCCTGGCCTCAAGTGATCTTCCCACCTCAACCTCCAAAATGCCCACATTACAGGCATGAGCCACCACACCTGGCCTAAGGTTAATGACTTTTACAAAGCCTAATTTCTTATGTTAAAGAGAACTCAAAAGTGACAGTAGTTCAAGTAGTTTCTTTGTTTAGGCTGCTGTAGGAAAATACTATAAACTGGATGGTTTATAAACAATGGAAATTTATTTCTTACAGTTCTGGAGGCTGAAGGTTTGTGACTGCAGTGCTGGCAAATTCAGTGCTGGTTGGGTCCCCACTTACTGGTTTGTGAACAGCCATCTTTTTGCTCTGCTATCACATGGCAGAAAAAGTGAGGGAGCTCTTCAGGGCCTCTTCTATAGGAACACTAATCCCATTCATAAAGCCTCCTTCTTGAGCTGATCACCTGTCCAAGGCTCCACCTACCAACACTGTCATACTGGGGATTAGGATTTGAACATAAGAATTTTGAGAAGACACAAACATTCAGACCATAGCGAGTGATAAAACAGATTTTATTCAGGAGTTGTTGCAATCGAGGAAAAGAGACTTCGGTATAGAGCCAGGTTCAATTCCAAAGATTTATAGCCAAAGAGCAGGGTGGGGTCAGTGGATAGAAAATTGCTAAGGAGAAAGGTAAGTGGTAAGAGGAGCTTTTGGCTCAACCGACTTGTTAGAATTCTTGCTGAAGACAGGCCAAGGTGATCAGATATCACTTGCGGGATGGTGGGGATGAGAAAGTAGATTAGATATGAGAAGTGATCAGATATCAAGGGTAGGGGAGTCTCTCTAAACTGACTTAACAGGATTTTTTTAAACTGAGCTATGCAGATTTGGCAAGGATGGGGTCCTGTTGAGAAGAGAATTTAGAGGAGCCTGACTAACATTTGGTCAAGATGAGAGTTTCCATCACTAACAAACCTTTTATTTTTCCACTGTTATTTTTCAGAAGGTATTAACCCAAAGTTACAAATTGCTAGAATGGTGCAGGGAAAGAAAAATACTTTTTTCTTCAACCCTTATAGTTTCTTAGTTGGAATGGACCCCTGTAACAAAAGACAGGTTAACAAGAAAAAAGCAGAAGTTTATTCACATGTATATTTCACATCTACATGGGAGAAACCCAGAGAGTGAGTACTTCTCAAAGAGGTGACTTTGAATCCAGCTCCTTCGACATCTTCACCAAAACACAGTACATTTTGAGAGAAGGGACAGGACAAAGGAAAAGCATTGTTAGCCCGAGGGGTGGGAAATTGGGTTGAATGCAAATAAATGATAGCTAAATCTAGTTAGACAGGTTTATTCATGTAGATTCCTCTGAACTCATCTCCAGTGTTGAGTTGAGTGGTTAATCTTCATTATCCCCGGTGGAAAGGAAGGCAGGATACCTTTTGTCTTCATAAGCCTATATCCTCCTTTTAGGTGACTATGGGGAGGACAGAGAGCTTTTCTACATGGACTTCTTAATTGCCTTTAGCTCAACAATCTTTCATATTTTGGGGTGGCATATTCTGGTCTCCCACATTGTCAACAATTATTTTAAGGTGGTTGTCCTACAATTTGCAATTCAGACATATCCTTGAGAATGAAACTAGTCAGTCACAGATTATGAAATACTTTATATCTGATGAACGTCAGATTTATTTCATTAAAAACGAACTATTGGAAAGAGTAGATATTGAAAATGGAATAATGCGATATTATTTCACTTTGTGAGCAACCCAGAACAAACCTATAGGATGTAAGTGGTGATATACAGGGGCCAATCAATGATTACAGAGGCACTTAGATTAACAGTATAATCTATGTAGAAGTCACTTTACTCTCTTCAGTTAACAGCAGATGTATCTAAGAAGTATGATATCTGTGCTAGGTCAGGCAAAAGTTCTGGTCATTTCAGTGTCTTGTACAATAATAAACATACCTTAGAAATTGGTATGTATAAATTTCCCATCCTGAGTCACATTTTAGTAGTCGCTGACCAAATGACTTAGGATCAAAAGGCGCTCTCTTTGAACAAAGTACTGTACAAGTGATTTCAGTGTGTGTGACTTTCCCCTGCCAGGACCCATTTTACTGTCAGAGTTGGCTCAGAGTTTTGGCTGAGGTTGGGAATAATAGGTGCTAAGTACCTTTCTTTTAAGTGCTGGTCTATCTATGCCAGATTCACGGAAGCCTTGCTCTACAACCTGTTCTGCCTGAATTAGCCCACCCACCTACCTTCCCACATAAAACAGAAGTTATGTGTCTCATCCTGTAATGAGGGAGAGATGGAACTCTTTCCGCCCCATTTTAAGCAAGAGAGGAGAAGGCTCAAGAGAAACAAATTTGAGAGCTTGATCTATGCCGTTGGTGTTTGAGTGGTGCAGAGACTGATATCAGACATCCAGATCCATTGTAATAGTTGCTGTCCCATGGTGCAGTAGGCACTCCCCCTGTTAGAGTAGGCAGATAGCTAGACATGAACAGGAAAAGAAGCCCCTGGGGGAGGAAGCTCTGGAAAATCTCAAGCCCCTGAATCCACCTGAAATCTGCACACCAAGTCTGAGCAAAGAAGAGGAGATATATTTAGGCAGAGAGGAACACTCTGAAACACCCCTTAGGATGCCCAGTCATTGCTCATTCTGCAGTTAAAACCGTCAGAATCTAGCTAGCTACATGTTGATAAGAAGGGCAAAAGGGAAATTAATAAGAGATACGCGGGTGCAGTAAGTACAGACTTGACCACCGTATGACCTTCCCGGGGTGGTGGTAATGAGCAATACCACCAGCAGGTAGGATTAGTATTGATTACGCGGCCCCACACATGTGCATCAACTGACAGTAAGGGAGAATCCCATAACCCTGAGCAGGGAATTAGGTGGGGGCAAAGGTGGAGACTTAACACAGAAGCAGGAAACTAGACAAAGAAGACGGAGACTTAAGACAGAAGCAGGAACTTAAAGAAAAAGTCGGCCGGGCGTGGTGGCTCACGCCTGTAATCCCAGCACTCTGGGAGGCCGAGGCGGGCAGATCACGAGGTCAAGAGATCGGGACCATCCTGGCCAACATGGTGAAACACCATCTCTACTAAAAAAAAAAAAAAAAATACAAAAATTAACTGGGCATGGTGGCGCCCACCTGTAATCCCAGCTACTCGGGAGGCTGAGGCAGGAGAACTGCTTGAACCCGGGAGGCGGAGGTTGCAGTGAGCCGATATTGCGCCACTGCACTCCAGCCTGGCACCTGGCGACAGAGCGAAACTCCGTCTCAACAAAAAGAAAAAGAAAAAGTCTGACCTCATAAAAACTGCAACACAGAACTCTCAGGGTTGTTTCCAGGCAGATCAGCCCACTGGTCTCTTGGAGTTGTACTTTTATTTCCTTAATAAACCTTTTTGCTTACTTTACTAATTGGTCTCTTGGCTGACTTCTTTCCGCTAAGAAGATAAGAATCAAGGACCCCCACAATTCCAAGTCATACCCCTAAATTTGCAATAATTTTTTCAAATAAAGTCTTTATTTACTAAGTCTGGATGTCTTTTTTCTTTGCCAGGACTTGAAGGAGCTGTATAAGATGGGTGCAGTTCAGTGCATGTCTGGAAAGACAGGAGCTGAGTGCGAGTCTGTAGGGCGGTTGCTAGAGACATGCCTGAATGAATCAAGAGAACTGTAGGTGAGTGAACACAGTTGAGTGAGGGAAAAGGAAGGAAGAAATAGCTCCAAAGAACCACAAATGTGACCACCCAATCACTCAATGGATTCATTTAGCCTGCTGCCCAGATGGAACCAATTTATCAAGACAGGGGAATTGCAATAGAGGAAGAGTTTAATTCATGCAGAGCCAGGTGAATGGGAGACTGGAGTTTTATTATTACTCAAATCAGTCTCCCCCAGAGTTGAAAATTCAGAGACTCGAGTTTTTTTAAGAATAATTTGGGGGACAGAGGGCCCAAGGAGTGGGGAGTGCTGATTGATCAGGTCAGAGATGATCTTAGGAAGTTGAGCCTGTCCTCTCGTGTTGAGTTGGTTCCTGGGTGAGGGCTACAAGACCGGATGAGTTAGATTTTATATCTGAGTGGTGCCAGCTGATCCATCAGGTGTAGGGTCTGAAAGATATCTCAAGCACCAATCTTAGTTTTTACAATAGTGATGTTATCCCAGGAGCAATTGGGGCGATTTAGAAATGTGTGGCCTCTGGCTGCATGACTTCTAAACCATAACGTCTAATCTTGTGGCTAGTCTGCTGTTCCTACAAAGGCAGTCTGGTCCCCAGGCAAGTAGGGGACTTATTTAGGGAAGGGGCCATTATCATCTTTGTTTTAAAGTTAAATTCTAAACTAAGTTCCTCCCGAAGATAGTTTGGCCTATGCCCAGGAATGAACAAGGACAGCTTGGAGGTTAGAAGCAAGATGAAGGCAGTTAGGTCAGATCTCTTTCATGGTCATAATTTTCTCATTGTTATAATTTTTGCAAAAGCAGTTTCACAAGGTACCCCACAAGAAAAAAAAAATCAGCACTGAGGACCTGCTATATTGAGCTCACTAATGCCAGGTGACAACTTTATCTCTGGCAAGACCTTTCTGTCCATTATTATTGCTTTTTTTTTTTTTTTCTTGTGCTAGTAGGTCTCAAGACAGTAGTAGAAAATGTGGGATGAAGGAGAGGGAGGAAATGACCCAGAAGCTGACCACAATCCTGTCCTCCAAACCTGAAGACCTGAGTGCTGGAGGAGTAGAGAGACATTTTATATTGGGTAGTGGTTCTGAGTTTTGATAGTACCATGGACTGGATTTTTAAAAAAATCTAGAAGTGCTGAGATGATTTTTTTACTATCTGATAATGCCTGGAGTCAGGAGCGGGAACATTTATGTCCACTGAGTGGTTTTGATGAGGCAGTGTTGGAAAAGAATAATGTGACTTCTTAACAAATACCCAAGTTTACATATATGACTTCCATAGTACCATTGCCAACTATGTTTTTTTTGTGTGTGTGGCTAAAATATATATTTTTTTAAAGTGAATAATCTGGTTTGGCTGTGCACCCACCCAAATTTCTTTTTTTTTTTAATTTAATTTTATTTTTTTAAGACTGGGTTTCACCATGTTGGTCAGGCTGGTCTTGAACTCCTGACCTAAGGTGATCCGCCCGCCTTGGCCTCCAAAGTGCTTGGATTACAGGCGTGAGCCACCACGCCCGGCCCCCCAAATTTCATCTTGAACTGTAGATCCCATAATTCCCACATGTCGTAAGAGGGGCCTGGTGGGAGGTAATTGAATCATGGGGGTGGGTCTTTCCTGTGCTGTTCTCATGATAGTGAATAACTGTTACCAGATCTGATGGTTTTATAATGGGGAGTTCCCTGGCACACACTGTCTTGCCTGTCACCATGTAAGATGTGACTTTGCTCTTCCTTCACATTCCACCATGATTGTGAGGCCTCCCCAGCCATGTGGATCCGTGAGTCCATCAAACCTCTTTCCTTTATAAATTACCCAGCCTCGGGTATGTCTTTACTAGTAGCATGAGAACAGACTAATAAGATGTGAAAAATAAAGCTTTCCTTCCATTGATCAGATATGTATTGACAGTATTTTGTGTTATGCACTGGGGATACACAGCCATGATTACCTGGATATCATGGGAGATGACTATGATGATTAATTTTACGTGTCAATTTGTACTGGAACAAGGGGTATAAACATCATTCCATGTCTGTGAAAGTGTTTCTGGGTGAGATGAACTTTTGAATTGCTTGACTGAGTAAAGCAGATTGCTCTCTCTATGTGAGTAGGGATCATCCAATCAAGTGATGTATTAGTCAGGGTTCTCTTAAAGGGACAGAACTAATAGGATATATACATATGCATACACACACACACACACACACACACACATATATGTAAAGGAGAGTGTATTAAGTATTAACTTGCATAATCACAAGGTCCCACAATAGGCTGAGGAGGAAGGAGAGGAGCAAGAAGAGCCAGTCTGAGTCCCAAAATTGAAGAACCTGGAGTCTGATGTTCAAGGGCAGGAAGCATCCAGCATGGGAGAAAGATGTAGCCTGGGAGGCTAGCCCTGTCTCTCCTTTTCATGTTTTTCTGCCTTCTTTATATTCGCTAGAAGCTAATAAGTTTGTGGCCACCAGATTAAGGGTGAATCTGCCTTCCCCAGCCCACTGACTCAAATGTTAATCTCTTTTGGCAACACACACACAGACAAACCCAGGATTAATACTTTGTATTCCTCAATCCAATCAAGTTGACACTCAGTATTAACCATCACAAGTGAAGACCTGCATAAAACAAAAAAGTTAAGACAACCACCATTGATGCCTGAATGCTTGAGCAAGGATATCTTTTTTTTTTTCTTTCTGACTTTAAACTTGAACTCAAACTGAAACACTGACCCCTTTTAGGTCTTGAGCCCGCCATGCTGGAACTTACATCATCAGCGGTCCTGGGTCTCCAGCTTACTCATTGTGGATCTTGGGACTTTCTAGCCTCCATGATTGTGTGGGTAAACCCCTTATAATACTCTTTACACATATGCACATATATTTGCACCTCCATACACATATCCTATTGGTTCTGTTTCTCTGAAGAACCCTAACTAATACAATGTCACTATCCTAAAAATCACACAAATAAGTGTGGGTGGTAAGTTCTATAAGGGCATATAATAAGCACATTTAACCTAGTCAACGAAGGCTAGAGTAAATAAATACTGTGCTGGCTTCAGACAGAAAAATGGATTAAGAAGAGGCAAAAGCAGAAGCAGAAAGTTAAAATTTACTTCACTAATACAAATGAGATGATTATTACATGAACAAAGGCAGATTTTATGGGTTTGGAGGAAGATGGATAAAACATGTAACTGGGTAGATGGGCAGTGGTCCCTTTTGCTGAGAGAGGGGACACTGGCTTTTCAGGGATAATATCATGATCTTGGTTTGGTTGAGTTTAAGTTCTTTTGCCATTTCTAGGTAAAATGTTAAATAGGCAGTTGATTAGAAGTGAATAAAATATATGAGTGTAGCATGCCCTTTTGTTCTAATAATGCGAATTAATGGGAAAGAGTTGATTTTCTGACTGAACAGGCTTAATTTTGGAAAAGGAAAAGCAAGAATGAGGGGAGATTAAAATTATAATAATAGATCACAGTTGCTGAGTGCTTTACATATTAGATAAACCCTAAATGTCTTACATGCTAAATTAGTGAATATGTTACACATCATACTACATGGTCTAAATACTGCTATTATCCCTATTTGGTAGTCTGACTTTAAGGTGATCCTAAACGATCCCATCCTATGGTATTTGTGCTCTTGTGTCATCCCCTCCCACAGTGAGGAGAGCTGATTTGTGTAACCAACAGGAGATCACAGAAGTGACTGAGTGTCCCAACTTCCGAGTCCAGATCATAAGAAACACTGTGGCTTCCATCTTGCTCTTTTGAATTACTTGCTCTGAAAGAAGCTGGTCACCATCATGTGAGGAAACTCAAGTAGCTCATGGAATAGCTTATGTGGGTAGGAACTTACCACAAGAGTGAGAGCATAAAAGTTTGAAAAATTTGCAGCCCTGACGATGCAGTAGAAAAGAAAATCTCATTTTCTGGGGAGAAATTAAAGCCGATAGCAGCCACTATGGAAACCCTGGCCCCAGACAAGCCTTTAAATGACTGAAGCCCGGCCCACATTTTGACTGCAACCTCAGAAGAGACTCCAAATCAGAACTACCCAGATAAACCTCTTCTGAATTGATGGCCCAAAGAAACTGTGGGATAATACGTATTTATTATTTTTGGCCACTGTGTTTTGGGGTGATTTGTTAAGCAGTAGTAGACAATACACTTCATTTTATAGATAAAGAAAATAAGTCACAGAGAAGTTAGATAATTGCCCAGTATTGTGCAGCTAAAAGTGGCAAAACCGGGATTTGAACTCACATTGTCTGGTTTGGCTCCCTTCCTGAACCATCACACCCTATGCTTCTGCCACTTAAAGAAAGTGAGGCATGATGCTCAGCATGAGGGACAAAGAGGATTTCTAAGTGGCCAACAGGTACATAAGCATGCTCATTTGCAGTATTTTATGTTATTATTTTATTTTCCAGAATTTTACATAGAGTTTATTCTTCAGAGCAGTTTTAGGCTCACAGCAAAATCGGGTAGAATTTACATACATATTATTTTTAGTTATCAAGCCTTTGAATTTACTCAGAAGCTGATAATAATATTTGTCGTTGTTGTTGGGATGGAGTCTTGCTCTGTTACCCTAGCTAGAATGCAGTGGATTGCGGCTCACTAAAACCCCTACCTCCCAGGTTCAAGTGATTGTCCTGCCTCAGCCTCCCAAGTAACTGGGATTACAGGTGCCCACCACCACACCCAGCTAATTTTTGTATTTTTCGTAGAGACGGGGTTTCAGCTTCGTGGGATGTTTTCTCTTTGTCCCTACATTCTTTTTTTTTTTTTTGAGATGGAGTCTCATGCTGTTACCCAGGCTGGCGTGCAGTGGTGAGATCTCAGCTCACTGCAACCTCTGCCTCCCAGGTTCAAGCGATTGTCCTGCCTCAGCCTCTCAAGTAGCTGGGATCACAGGAGTGCACCACCACATTCAGCTAAGTTTTGTATTTTTAGTAGATAGTAGAGTCAGAGTTTCACCATATTGGCCAGGCTGGTCTCAAACTCCTGACCGCGTGATCCGCCCACCTTAGCCTCCTGAAGAGCTGGGATTATAGGCATGAGCCACCGCCCTCGGCCACCATGGAGTTTTATGTACTACAATGATCTATAGGAATAATAATTTACAAACAAACCAGTATTAATATGTCCCTTTATGTATACAGTAGTCATTAAACTAAAAAACATGCTCTTTTTAGACATCTCTGTATCAGAAGCAAACAAATAGCATCGGTCCTCAGCTCTCTCCGTGACTGATTACTAAACAACCTGTAAATATGAAGCACGATAACATTAGATAAAGCAGGTAGGTCTAGAGTTGTCACAAGAATCAAGATGTCTAATGGCACCAGTGAAAAGAGTGCCAAACTTTACATCAGTAAGAGAGAAAAATAAAAAGTTTTAATTTATTTATAAGCAGCTTTTGTGCTGAAGGTCAACTTGATGACCGGATATAAAAAGTCAGGAGTTACAGTGCCATGTAGCAGCACTGATCTAATGAATGAAGGTAGAACAAATCGGTGTTTGAACAAAGTCTGAGATTCGTAACAGGTTTTATTGTATTGGATGGAATGCTCTAAATTCATGAAATCTTTTGAGAAAATCTTCGATTCTCAACCCCTTAAAAAAGTATGCTGAACCAGGAAGAAAAAAAAATGGAAACAATGATCTGGACAGATACAAAACAGCATGCTTTAGTTCCGCCCATATTCCAACTGCCATCTGGTGATAAAGAGCTCTCAGAAAGCAGAATATCTTTCATATTCATCAGGTAGAATCTCACTAGTGTAAAGAACCGACATTGATCTGCCTCCGCTCACTCTCTGCAGACCATTTTGGATTCCTAAGATGTAATCATATATTTCACATGCATCTGTGAGATAAGATAAACATTATGTTTACATATATCCCACATGAGTCATTCAGGGTTAAAGGTTCTCTAAATACTGTGTGTGGCACTAGAAACTTCATGCTGTATCAAGTCAGTGTCAGTATCAGGCTACTGGACCCTATAATGAAATATTATAGATAGACGTTGACTGAAAGCCAATATGAAAATCTGGCCCAGAAGGCCGGGTGCGGTGGCTCGCACTTCTAATCCCAGCGCTTTGGGAGGCCAAGGCAGGCGGATCATGAATGAGGTCAGGAGTTCGAGACTAGCCTGTCCAATATGGTGAAACTCCGTTTCTACTAAAAAATACAAAAATCAGCCAGGTGTGGTGGTGCACGCCTGTAGTCCCAGCTACTTGGGAGGCTGAGGCAGGAAAATCACTTGAACCCAGGAGGCAGAGGATGCAGTGAGCTGAGATTGGCCACTGCCCTCCAGCCTGGGTGACAGAGTGAGGCTCCATATCAAAAAAGGAAAGAAAATCTGGCTCAGAAAGACCAGAATGGAAATATGCAATTTTCTTGATTTAAGATGGTCAAATGTTTGTGGGTTTTTTATTATTATTATTTTAAAAAGCTCCATACATGATTTAAGACAGCTATGTGTAAGAAGTCTTTTTGTGTGTGCTGACTTTATCATGACAACTCTAGCTGATTCTTCACGAGGGATTAGGGATACACATCTTCAACAGTGCACGTGAGAAATAAGCTCTGAAAAAGGCAATTTCTTGGGTTTGGGAAGGACCATACTCTGGGAATTACTTCAGAGGAACTGACAATGATTCTAGGATTATAGCCAAGAAGGACTGGAAGACTTCAGGAGATGCTTCAGCTTCTTTGAGATTTTGAATGCTGAATAAGCCACTGAAGTGTGATATCTATATTATCCTTTTCCTAGCAAGAAATTGAATAGCAGCATTTTCTCTATCCTGAATAACAGATAGATTCATTTTTTCAGTTAGCTGTTTCTCATCCACGGCATTAGGAAGATCTCTCTTGTTTCCAAGCACTAGCACTGGAATTCCTCGTTACTGAGATTTATCTAGAGGATTACGTAGTTCATTTAGGGAAGGTTCGACCTTTTCACAATCTGTAGCATCTATCACGTAAACTGTAGCATTGACTCTTCTGCAATACCCTCCCACATGCTTCAAAATCGGGGTTGTCCTCCTGTGTCCTAGATCTCTACTGTGACATTACCTTTAGTTACCTTCCTCATGTTGAAGTTCACTGTGGGTATCACATCTTCACTAAACTGACCTGATGTGATGACACTGATGAAGGTGGTCTTCCCAGAGTACTGCAGCCTCACGAGCTCCATCTCCTCCTTTCAGAAGAGTGAACGGAATTAGTCCAGCAGGCGGGAGACGAGCACCAGCATGATGGCGGCCGGGAGCAAGGACTGAGTGGAGGGCAGACCAGTGGCGGCACTGATGACTTCCACACGAGCCGTCTCTGCCCGACCACCCAATGGCTCCTCCCAGCCCCACGTGACAAGGGTGGACACCAGCGAGAGGCAGCAGCTGCTCCTACATTCTAATCTACTCCCTGGTTTTCTCTTTACTGCTGACATCAGAATAATCTCCTTTCCATGTCCACATTTTGTAGGGAAGAAGTGATCCATAAATTACATGAGAAAGGGGCGCTAAACCAGTTTTTACTGCTGTCTCATCCCTAAACTTTATGCCTTGCAATCATGGTGGAAGGTTAAGGAGGAACAAAGGCACATCTTACATGGTGGCAGGCAAGAGAGCTTTAAGAGAAAGTTAACTTTTAGTTTTATATTAATAATTACCATAACAATCGATGCTAAGTCATCCACCTATGCACTTCTTTCTTCTCTCTTCATTACCCCTGCGTTGTCATTATGAAAAAGTTGACTTCAGATGAGACCCAGAGGCAGAATAGGCTGTGCATCAACTTAAGAACAGTACTTGGCAAAAGATGAGTCTTCATTTCCTAAGGGAATAAGTAAATACCTATCGGAAGATTATATTTCATTGGTGTATAGTATATAGTTCATTATAATAGCAAACTAACATCTATCAAAAATAACCAGTGAGCAATTTTTGACCAGTACCTTCTGAAATAGTCTTTTAGAAGATTCTCCTTTAAAAATATTGCTGCATCTGCATAAACTCAGGAAAATTCTGGCAACCCCAGGATTTAACTCAAAAAGATATAACAATAAAGGGAGCTATTTAGGAAACATCAGTGTGATTCAGATTTCCTTCTATCATTAGCTATCTGCAGATTCAATTTTGTGTGAAAACCATTTTAGGGTTGGGGCAGGGGGGATCTTGGAGCAAACAGCTGTAGTCCAGTTACTTACCTTTTCAGAGGACTACCTCACTGGGTTTCAGACAGATTATCTCTGTAAAGATACCCTCAACTGAATTGCTGATGGCAGCCAGATAAACACTTGATTCCTGACAAATGGCTGGAATATTAAATGTTTAGTCTTTATTGCTGGTTGGTGCAGAGCAATAGGTTTAACTTTTAGGCAGGCCAAGGATAGGCCAGCCAAGTTTGTAGATGTTGAGGAACCAGACAAGAATAGATCTGAATAGAAGAATAACAGCTTGGCCCCAGGTTGTCCCAGGGTGTTTCTGAGAGCAGGACGGAAATACCTTCAAACATTTCACTTCTGCTCTGTCATACCAACAGTAACAGGAGTCTCATATTTCAAAGCCGTGCTTGAATATGGCAAAAAAGGTTACCCTCCAAATTTTAAAGCAGATGTAATATAAAACAGAAGTTAGATATTTTCTGTGAGATGAAATAAATTCCCTTTATGTTTTCTAGAACTTAATGCTTCTTGGTTAATATATACTTTGGTTATTGTTATTTTGAAAGAAGAGATGAGAATTCATATAGTAAAATTAATAAACAGAAAGCAAGTTTAAATTATAGCTAATCCGGAAATATTAGTATTAAACATTTTAATGTTAGTGCTACCTATCTAATGTCAACAAAAAGAGTCAAACTCTGTAAAATATTTGAAGAGATTTATTCTGAGCCAAATATGAGTGACCAATGGCCTGTAACACAGCCCTCAGGAGATCCTGAAAACATGTGGCCAAGGCAGTTGAGCTACTTGGTTTTATACATTTTAGGGAGACATAACACATCAATCAATATACGTAGATGTACATTGTTTCAGTCCAGAAAGCTGGGACAACTGGAAGGTGGAGGATTTTCCAGGTCATAGGCAGATTTGTAGATTTTTCTGCAAAGTGCAATGGCTCATGTCTGTAATCCTGGCACTTTTGAGAGGACAAGGCAGGCAGATCACTTGAGGCCAGGAGTTTGAGACCAGCCTGGCCAACATGGTAAAACCCCATCTACACTAAATATACAATAATTAACCAGGCGTGGTGGTACACACCTGTAATCTCAGCTAATTGGGTGGCCAAGGCAGGAGAATAACTTGAATGCAGGAGGCAGAGGTTGCAGTGAGCCAAGATAATGCCCTTGCACTCCAGCCTGGACGACAGAGGAAGACTCCATCTCAAAAAAGAAAAGAAAAGATTTTCTGATTGGCAATTGGTTGAGTTATTGTCTAAAGATCTGGAATCAATAAAAAGAAATGTCTGGGTTGCCATAAGGGTTTGTGGAGTCCACGGTTTTATCATGCATATGAAGCCATCAGGTAACATGTTTCGGAGAGACTAGATTATAAATGTTTCTTACCAGACCTAAAGAGTCTGTTCTATCAGTCTTAAAGTCTGTGTTGATGTTAATGCTGGTCAGCTGGGCCTGAATTCTAAGCAGGAGAAGAGTATAGTGAGGTGTGTCCAACTGCCCTCTTCCCATCATGGCTGAACTAATTTTTTCAGGTTAACTTTAGAATGCCCTTGACTGAAAGAAGGAGTCCATTCAGATGATTGAGAGGCTTGGAATTTTATTTTTGGTTTACATCAGAATGACACATTGTCTCAAAATATTTTGGCTGAATTTTTATTTTTATTTTTTAATCATGGAATAGAAGAATCCCCAAATTATTTTCCTCCCTAATCTTACTTATAGCTTTCAGTTTCTCCTTTTAAGTCAATTACCTAATTAAAAAAATATCCATCTTGTAAATCAGGACTATTAAAGGAATGAAGTATTTCCTAAGCAACTGCTCCAAAGGAAGAAAGAAAATTTTCAAATTATTTTATGTTAATTAATACTCATAAAAAAAAAAAAAAACAAAAAAAAGACAATTAATACTTGTAAGGCAAGATCAGAGCTTTCCTGTTAATTTTTTGAACTAACCAAAAATAAAAGAATTTTGATGACTAGGCAAAATTTTGATGACTTTCAGTTTGTCAAACCAGTGGAAATAGACACATTAAACTGACATTCAGTTCCAATTAAATTAATTGGTGCCAATAGCTCAGTTATCAGAAACACAGGTAGATAGTAAACATGCTCATATGGGTTCTTCTACTTATAATGTTTCTTTAAAAAAAAAAATGTTGGCTAGGCATGGTGGCACACACCTAGAATCCCAGCACTTTTGGAGACAAAGGTGAGAAGATGGCTTGAGCCCAGGAGTTTGAGACCAGCCTGGGCAAAATGGCAAGACCTCATCTTTACAAATTCAAAAAAAAAATTAGCTGGGCATGGTGGTGCACACATGTGGTCTCAGCTACTCAGAAGGCTAAGGTGGGAGGATCACTTGAGCCTGGACAGTTGAGGCTGCAGGGAGCTGTGATGGCACCACTGTACTCCAGCCTAGATAACAGAGCGAGACCCTGTCCCCACAAAAAAGGCAAGGGAAGTTAATATTTGTCTAAGAGTAATTGACGATATCAGTGTCAGAATAAAATTCAAAACCTTATTATCTGGATAGATGTGAAATAGTGGATTTATTAGAGAACAGGAATTAAAATTCTAACTCTATAAAATATCTGCCAACTTTTTATCAGAAACAGTCTTGGTTCAAAGAATTCTTGTCACCTAGGACAGTATTAAATGTTTCTTGTTACTGGAAATATAGTCAGAAGAAAACATCATTTAATGCCTAATTAATAAACAGAAAACACCATCATAAAATTAGAGAAAAAAAGAAAGCAAACCAAGAACAATCCTTATCTCAAGGCCCAAGATATTCAATAATTATGTTCCATTTCATGACTATTTGCAAAATTTTCCAGTAACAAGGGGTAGCATCTCTTCGGGAAGTTGGCTTCATTTTACTTATGGTTAAAAATCCCTGAGAGAATTTTTAGGAAAAAAAAAAATAATAACTCTAAAGCCTTACCCTGGGCTGTCACAGTTGCACAGGGTCCCACAGTCAGAAGGGTCACACAGTTGTGGGTTCTTGCTCTGTCTTGGAGTGCTTAATCATCTTCTCTTTGAGTTTTGTAAGTGAAGTTCCATGGGACAAGGGCACATTCCTGGAGTTTGGAGGTACCCACTAGGTACCTCCCATGACACATGGGAATCATGGGAGCTACAATTCAAGATGAGATTTGGGTGGGGACACAGCCAAACCAGATCATGCCCCCACATTGGCCTGTCAGCCTCATAGCTCATTCAGGGTGACAGGAGGTGAAGGGAGATCTGCCCACCCTCTTTCCAGGTACCTCACTTGTTCCAGAAGGGAATTTGTAATAGCCTTGGGGATCACTGGCCTACTGTGGGTGATGTTGCCAGGCCCATGGGAGGAGGAAATGCTGCCTCAACATCCCTAGCTAGGGCAGGGGGCATGGGTTTGGTGGGTGGAGGACTGGAGATTGGGAAAGGGAGCAGGGACCCTACAGCTGGTGAGTTGCAAGCCCATCAAGCAGTGGGGAGGGTGCACTCACCGAGTCTGCACTTGCTCACAAGTATCCTAGTGCCCGAGAGAGCATAACACTAAACAGCAAAGAAAATGCACAGAAACTGGTGGCGCGCAGACTCTCTGGAACAACACTACATTTTGAGTGATTTAGTATTTCCCAGAAATTTGTCACCCTAAATAACATTTACAAAATTTTTTTTTGACTAGTAAGTTTTTCAGTAGAAGCAGCAAATGTCACTTAAAAACCATGTGTGCTTATGAAAGGAGGTCGTTTTTACTTTAGATCGATTATGAGTGCTGCTTACTCTCAGTTTCTCACTCAAATCCACCCTTCACTCATCTGCACTCTGCTCTGTGGTCTAGGAGGCTGCAGTCTATGGACAGCGTTGCCTGGGGCTTCCTTGCCTGCTGGTGTCCAGTTGGGTTTAGCAATAATGGTAAACAGTATGTGATGGAAGATCCAGAGCAGAATTTGGGCAGTTTGATTCCTTTGCCCCCTCTTTGCTAGGTGCAGTTTGGACAGAAGCTTCCTTCCTCAGCTCTAGGTTTTGTTGAGCTCCCCCTGTCACCCTCCAGGGCTCACTGCCCTTTGCTCTTGCCCCCTGGAGCCTGTGGCTGGTAATGGCTTCCCACTATTGCCAGTTCATGGGTGCTTTGTCATCCCTAGTTAGTTTCTTTAATTTGGCTCACCACTCTGTGGTCGGCTGCTTTCCCAAGCTTTCTTTGGTTAAACCCTTTGAGACAGCCTTCTGTTTCTGCCAGCATTCTGATTGACACAGCACCTCTTCATACAGCACACAAGTGGATGCGATGCAAGTGTGTAGCTTGGAGGCGTTTAATTGGCGCATACATCTTAGAACCATGCTGTCATCTCATTTCCTGGTTCATCCCTCCGCATACTCTGATGGCCTGGCAATATGCTAACTTGGCTAGGCTGGACGACATTTCCCAACATTTGCGTCCCTTTATGTTTCTAGTTAGGGTTGGTCACAAAGATATTTGAAAAGGGGAGGTCGACTAACTTTTAGGCTCAAGGATCTGTGATGAGGCACCAGGTATTGTGGCAACTCGTGCCCATTGGCATTTGCCTGCTGGCTGCCCTCACTGGTGTGGGCAGTACCTGGGCCTGCAGCTGTTCTGTCAACCCCAGATCCTCCCATAGCTCCTCTGATGTTTGGGCCACGTGTGTGTCCAGCTCCAAAACAAAAATGCCAGCTTCCCCTGCAGGACACCCACGTCATCGGCGTTGGCAGGGAGGAGACTCACCAGGCTCCAGTCTGTCTCTGTGGGCTCCAGTTTATGCCCATGGGTTCCAGTTTCCTTTATTCTTTTCCACTTTCCATCTGTTTTCCCTTCCTGCCTGTGGCCCTGCAGACTGAAGGTCAAACACCAGACAGAAAGACTATAGTCGTACAGAGACTGCCCAACCCTTTCCCATGGTGGTATGAGGTTAATTCTTGTAATACACAATATTTGTATAATAAAGAATATGTAGCATGGTTCTGTGTCTCCCATCAAACTCCTACATACTTACTTATACCATCATTCTTTTATCTTCCCATATGTACATTAGATGTTTTAATAGTTTCTGCCATTGGTTTTTCTTCTTTATTAATGCCACTTCAACTATAATTTCAGAGCCTCATTACCTTCTAAAATATCTTAGAAATAACACTCTGAAATTATATTCCTTTGAGAACATAATTAACTAATTAACATCAATCTGGATGCCTGCTTTGAGGCCATTAGCATCCCACAGAGGCTATGATTTGTAAATTAAACTAAAATTCAAATTGGCTTCTCTGTTATTTCTCAAACTATTGTATAATAATTACTAGGTTTCTGTGAAAATATTTAAAAATTGTTCAACTTACAATTTTAAATGACCTATACATTTCACTGATACACATGAATTCCATTCTTTCTCTTCTCTTTTTCTTAACTATTCTTTCTCTTTCTTCCTTTTTCTTTCTAGTTAAATGAATGTCTAAATTGGTCAGAAAACATCTTCTCTTATTTATTCTTCTGATAAACTACTCCTGGTAAGCAACCTCCTTTCTTTCCACTGTTTATCAATGGAAAGTAAAGACCTTCTTTAATTGGGTCAATAAAAATCCCCTCCACCTGAGCCCATTCTTCTATTGTAACATTTATTGCAAATAGAAATTTTTTCCATATTCTCTTTATCTAAATTTTTCCCTAATTTGAAATTCATTATTATGTCATTGATTTTGTGCGTGTGTGTGTGTGTGTGTGTGTGTGTGTGTGTGAGAGAGAGAAAGGTTACTAATTGATCTAAATGTTTTTTATATTCCAGAAATGGCTACATTCCTATTTTCTTTCTTATCTTGGAATTTACTTGTCAAAGCTAAGACTCTAATTCATAGAGCATATGCATTATCTGATATCTATTTCTGATGGAAAATGTGACATAATGTTAGATGTTAACATTCAGAATAAATTATGTCAGGATTTTCTTTGCCAGGAATGTCTTTGCCTTTATGAATCCTTTAATATTGTGAATTATGCCTAAATATATTTATATTAAAAAAAGGGGCAAGTTTATTTTTGTAAAAGTAAGTAAAATAAGCATGACCAGCATATCTAAGAATCAAGACCTTTAGATTATCTAAAAATAGAATAGAAAGAAAATGAATCTTAACTTGTCAATTTGTGAAATTGAGTTAGAACAAAATAATTATTTAGAGAGCAATTACATTTCAAAAGCCTTTCATATTCACCAGCCTGAAAAATATTTTTAATGTAACCATTAAAATCTGACTTTCTTTACTATGTGAATTCCCTCATATAAGATAAATAAGAACATTGATATTAATAAGAACATGCATTACCTTATTTAATTAAATGCCATCCACAGTGGAACTCATCAATCTGAGGAAGATAATGGACTTGGATGGTTAGGCCATTATAAAGCTAAGCCAAGATTTCCTTCTAATTTTACAAATCATTTTCTAAATCAAATACACATATTGGCACAGTGTTCATTTTAGTTAAAAGAGGCTTATTTTAAAAGTAATTGGCATGGAACCTGGACAGTGTCCTATTCCACTAATTTTATTGTCCTGGGTAACTCACAACAAATAGATAAAAAGCAGGATCAGTAATTTCCTGAGCCAGAACTCAGTTTGCAATTAACATAGAGTTTATTTAGACAGAGTGAAGGAAGGGGGGAGAAATAAATAAATTCATAGGAAGGTCAGCTGAAATTAATATTAAACTCCACATAGTAAAATATATTTTGTGTAGTTTGCTACTAACCAGTTGGTTTCATTTGTATAATATATATCCCATAATTCCCTAAAATATAGACTAACATGACAACCAATAATACTATAATACCATCTCAATTTAAAAATATATAGTGATTATCTAGATTTTTAAGAATCACTGAAAAGAAGCAGACAATTTATATTGTTTTCAATGTGAAGAGAAGGAAATCATTTGCCTTGTGAGTTTTACTTCTTGATTAATATAATAATTACAGTATTGGACATTTTAGAAAAAAGATTGATATTTCAACATAAGATGAAAATTGCCAAGTAATATTTAGATTCAGAATCCCACGTGGAATTCCTTGAAATAAATAAAAGGTAAAGTGCTCATTTCCTCTCCAGGAAACAAAGTAATTATCCTTTTTTAACTAGGATTGATGCTACTAGTTCTTGAATTGATGGAAGTTGATGTCAATGTTTTCTATTTTGGAACATTGAAATTATGCTTTCACATATTGTGATAAGATTACGCATGTTATTTTTCTTGATTAGATGCCTGACATTCTACTATTAAAAGATTATATATTATATATCATATATATGATATATGATACTACTAAGTGATTTACAGAGTCATATAACATCTCAAGATCCTTAAGCATGGGTGTTAGCTCTTTAACTGTCTAAATATCTTAAAATGAACAGAACAAACATTTTTTATTGTACTATTTATTGCAAATAAATATTTTTCTATTTGCAATACATCAGAGTGAGTATATATATGTCTCTAAAATTTCAATCACATAACTTATTCTGTTAGTTTTCAGCAGTACTAACTCACAAGAGAAATCTGGGAACTGTGCTACAGACTGATTTTCCTATATAAATTCAAAGACAAAGATGGTGTTGTCGTAAGTCTAGTAAAATGTAGTGCCAAAAACAGTCCTTTAGAGTTCTAATTTTATACAAAAATAGCCACTTTTTCTCACTCATACTTTAATTTTATGAAATAATGCTACATAGACTCAACTGCATGAATTTCACTCATAACCACAATGCCAAAATTTTAACGTGGATCAATCCATGTTCAGGATAGTCTGCCATAAAATTACTGATTGATCCCTTTGGTTGAACTCTGTTACAAACTGATTTCTCCTTTCTCTATTTAGGTAGATTTATAGACCTATCAATCATCACTTAAAGTCAGTAGTGTTGAAATGTTATTTAACAAGGCTTCACAGCTAGTGTTACGAACTAATAATGTAAAACTTTTAAAGGAGGTTTGGAGAATAAAACTGACTTCAACATTTTATCCTTTAAAACACTGTAAATCCTTTATAATAATGGGAATTGTTAACAATTCATAAAAAAATTAAACTTAAGATAGTGCATCAAAAACTTAAATGAAAGGTCTTCTTTTGGAATCAAGTATGCATACTGCCATTTATTACATTTTCATAATTCTATAACACTCATCCATGGTCAAAGCACAGTCAACATTTTAAAAATTTTAAATAAGCAAGCATTGTAAATTCATGTTGTATTTGAATTTTAAGGTAATTCTTCCTAAACATATTTCATTTTCACTTCCTGAAAACAGTTGCTTTTGTTGCATTGATGAATGAGTCGGTTGATACTCAGCAGTTTGTGGGCTCCTTGAAAGTGAAGCCAGGATCACAAGGCTATGCGATGGCTTCACCAAAAACATGTGATTCCACACTAGCCTTGTTTGTTTTTTACAGTGTGACTGAAGGGGTAATTAAGGGGCAAAGTGTAGACTCAGGGTATTTGAACTTCAGCAAAGCATTTGACAAGGTCTCTCATATAATATCTTTGAGGATTAAAGGAAGAAATGTTAGCTGGAGGCAAGAACAGTGTGATAGATTGAGCCCTGGATGAATCATAATCATAATCATGATCAAGACATGTCAAAATGACCATACTCAAGGGCAAGCTCTGTCCTTGGCCCTTTGCTGATCAAATTTATTAATGACTTAGATGAGAATATGAAGCTCTGTAGATTTATGGCCAGCATAGATAACTGAGTAACAGAAAGATTTGCACAATTGGGTTGAATTTACTAAGATGGGATTTAACACAGTAAGTTCGTGATATTTAGTCTGAAAAAAAAATGAACAAGTGAGATTGGAGGAAATGTAGCTCCGCAATCCTAGTGAAAATAGGAGTCAACAGGAAGATGTGACTCTTAGCAAAGCTACACTGCCCTTGAGCTGCAAGACAAGAATGTCCAGAGTGAGAAAGGCAAATCTCATCTGAAACATTATATTGTCTATGGGCTATTCGAGATTATTCGAAAGAAAGTGATCAGGACAGTGAAATAATTTTAAAGCATGTGATATGAGAAACAGTTAAAGAAATTGGGAGGCAAGAAGGCAGAGGGAATCCAAAATCATAACTTTTTTTTTTTTTTTTTTGAGATGGAGTTTCGCTCTTGTTACCTAGGCTGGAGTGCAATGGGGATCTCGGCTCACTGCAACCTCCGCCTCCCGGGTTCAAGTGATTCTTCTGCCTCAGCCTCTCGAGTAGCTGGGAATACAGGCATGCGCCACCACGCTGGCTAATTTTGTATTTTTAGTAGACATGGGGTTTCTCCATGTTGGTCAGGCTGGTCTTGAACTCCTGACCTCAGGTGATCTGCCTGCCTCGGCCTCCCAAACTGCTGGGGTTACAGGCGTAAGCCACCGCGCCCGGCCCCAGAATCATGACTTAAAACATTTGAAGGACAGCCCCTAAAAGAAGAAGAACCACACTCATGCCTAGTACAAAGGGTAATACTGAGACCATCCTCCATGTTGAAGTGAAAAGGCTCTTTCCACAGAACGATGTCAGCTTATAAATGTAGAAGGATTAATGGAATTAGAAAGTCACCATTTGCAACTGCCATTGCAGTAATTGACTGAGGCAAAGATAATTACTGGATGCTAAAACCAATAAGAGAAAGGGTGGTGAGAAATAGGATACTCACAGGATGTCAAAATATTAACCCACAGATGATGTTCTTCTATAGCTTGTTTTAAACCACAATTTAATTCTATATAAATGTATTAGTGAACAATTTGAACAGAATGCAGATTTTGCACTTGCTTATACCTGATTTAATCCAGGACAATTATCCTGTCACCCGTTTCTACATGCAATCTTCAGGTCTTTTCAGGGGCAAGCGCCCTGTTTCTAGAGTATATATATATATTTCTTTGCCATTTAACAAGTGTAAAACTGTGCTACCATTTTTATTGGGCTCCTGCTTTTTTAAAAAATGTGTAATTGATGAAGTTTTTGTGTGTTGTGTCTTTAACCTGATTTTCCCCATAAGCCCTGTGGTTTTTATTTTGCAATTTTTCATACCTGATGATTTTTAGTACCACGTCTGCTAAATTATAGCAGACTCACTGTATTTGCTAATCACAAAGTTTACAAGTACCCACAATAGAGTGATCTTGCTGTCTCTGCCTTACATGAAATAATCATCAATAATCTAACATGGCATACCTCTTGACAGGATGCAATATGATGTACACACGTAATCTATACAATGGCCAGAAATGTCTTAGTTGGATCTAATTAAGCTTTCATACGTAAACAAAATAGGATATATATTTATATATTCACATACAAGACTGGCTCAGAATTTTCACTTAGCACAAATAATACATTAAATTTGAAAATGAAAACTAAAATAAAACTGGCAATGGAAAAATTTTACAGAAAATTAAGGAAATCTGAAAATAGAGCATTAGATGACAATTGGGAGTTATTGTTTATTTTCCTAGGTATGGTAATGGTATCATCATTATACAGAAGAATATCCTTTTCTTAGGAGATGCTTACTAAGATCAAGGTAAAATATCATAATGTGTGCAATGGGGGTGCTCACAATTCTTTTTTAAAATTATGTTTTAAAGATTTAGCAATAAATAATTGAAAAATTAATCAAAATATCATTAAAAAGTGAATGAGAGAGTTGGGAAAAGCATATTAGTAATAATGACATTTTCAGGTTAAAAGTAATTTTTGTGGTCTACTCCTTTCTGAAATATCTGTGTAAATTTTGTATGAGATATATCCAGATTTATTCACTGGAAAAAAATAGACTACTGACAAGTCAACATTAAAATGCCTGGTACTAAAAAACATAGCACCCCTTCATTGGATAATGAGCTTCAGGGAATTGTATTGGAAGGCAATGAAGCAAAGAAATGATTTATTTATGTGTAACCTCAGATGATAAAATGACTTGTAAGGGTGAGAAGGGTATTCTCAGGAAACACGGCAATGCTGCGAAAAAGTGAGCAAATACTTTAAAATTTTTTTATGTTATTATTATTATTATTATTATTTTAGACAGGAGTCTTGCTCTGTCACCCAGGCTGGAGTGCAGTGGCATGATCTCGGCTCACTGCAACCTCTGCCCCCCAGGTTCAAGCAATTTGCCTGCCTCAGCCTCTCGAGTAGCTGGGATTACAGGCATGTGCCACGACACCTGGCCAATTTTTGTATTTTCAGTAGAGATGGGGTTTCACCATGTTGGCTGGGCTGGTCTCAAACTCCTGACCTCAAGTGACCCACCCTCCTCAGCCTTCCAAAGTTCTGAGATTACAGGCATGAGCCCCCACACCGGGCCAAGCAAATACATTTAGATAGAATTTGTTAAAGTAAAACAAACACAAAATCTATAAATATGTTTGTACAAAATATTAGTTCTAAGAGAAGCATTGAGAAGTCTTTATGGCTTCTGATCTTTTCTTGAGTAATCGCGTATTAATCTTACCCTTGCTTCTTTGCTCCTTAGACACCCTCCTCTCAAATGATTATGTCAGAGAAACTACGCTCATGAAGTTTAAGTAAAAACAATTTCAAGCTTTTAATGCAACATTATTTTCGGCAGTGAAAAAGATGATCTCATTAAGGAAAAATATCGGAATAATGTGTCATCTATTAGATGATTTTACACTCGCTTTAGCTTTAGAACCAAGTGTGATAACCTGTAACCACACTGTGGTCACTCGTAATTTTGTTAAACTCTTAACCACTTGTAGGATTTTGCTTTTTCTATGTTTGGGCATTCCTTCAAATCATTAATCTTTTATGTTTCCTCTGTGAATGAAAAGCACATTTTATTTTCATCCATCTGAGACAATTGAAGTATGATTATCTCTCAAACTTGAAAATTGATGAGCAATATATCAAAATTATAAGACAATTTGTTACATTCGAATGTATTTATTAAGAGCAAAACTTTCATTTAATTCACTTGACATCCGTTTCATAGAGCCATAGACCTGAGCAAAATTTTATTTCTATGGAAAAGAATAACTAAAAAATGCGAATGAGGACAAGCTCTAGGTTCTCAGTACTGGTGGTGGTGAATTGGAAAGTTATGGGAAGCATGGCTGGATTTTAAAAAGGCACTCTCCAGAGAAAGGGCTACGACATGGGTCTGCCATGTGCTTGCTGTGTCCAGGGTGCTAAGAGTGAAGCGGGAGAAGGTTAGGGGAGAACGTCAAAAGCCCACGAGAACAAGTGCATTTTATGAATTGATGCTTTGAATCTTCTTGAAATAATTCTTCTGAACATTGTTGATGGTCAAGATAGAGCTATCATTTGCAAATTACCAACTGACTAGTCTCTTGTTCCCTAAAATCTGTAACTATTGGAACTCTGACACCCGTCAAAAACTACAGCTGATCATACTTTACAGTTTCTTGATTTCATGATTGATGGCATCAGTCATTTGTCTTAGAGGGGCTCATTGTTGGAGAAATGCAAGAGAAAATAGAGAGGTTTATTCCAAGTTTTTCGCTTCCCCTCTCTTTGGTTATTGCTAAATTGGACAGCAATACCCTCACTGCACGCTCTCTCCCCCAAATTTCTAAAGCAAATGAGGAAGCTATTCTTCCTTTGCCTTTTTGTGACCTTTCTTTTTTTCCCCAGAGAGCCCTGGAAATTTATTTAACTAGATTTCATCTAGATAAAATGGATGGTTAGGAAGAGAAGGAAGCATATAATCTGCTTATGTGGGCCCCAATACTTCCTAGAAATGACCCTGTGTGCCAAATTCCCCTAAGGAGATGCCTTGTTGTTTTATAATCGATGGAGCATCTTATAATTATACAACCATTAATTCCTTTTCCTGCTTCAAAATTCACTGATTTACTTATGTGACAGTGTCATTAAAGCTCATATATCATTTTTCACCATTAATCCATTATTCATGAGTTTTCTCCATCTCTGAAGTATGTTCGTCAGGAAAAATAGCCTCAATTTGCATTTTAATTGACCAAATGTACAGTGGTATCTAATAATATAAATGGTGATTTCTGGTTAAGTAGAAGCTTATGTTTAGTAGGATTAAAATGATCTTTATTTTATAGTTCTCTCTTCTGATGTGATTTTCATGAATGTTCTAAAGTAAACAAACAGAGATTGCTTGTATGTTAACTGGCTTTACCAATAGCTATACAACTAGGGTTGCCAGATAAAATATAGGAGGCCCCATTAAATTTGAATTTCAGATAAACAATTATTTTTCCTTAGTATAAATATTCTGCAAATATTGTATGCATACTTATATATATAATTATTTGTGTGTGTTTTTTTTTTGAAATTCAAATTTAACTGTGTGCTCTGTGTTTTTATTTAGTAAATTTGGCAACCATTCCTGCATAGTGACAAAGTCGAAACAACTGCATAATTCCCTACTGTCGGCAGAGATCTCCTTATTACCATTTATTCCCTTTATTATTTTTAAAAATATGTTTTTGACAATTTTAATAATCTTGAATAACTATATTGGTAGGTACCAGGAAACAATATTGATTTTGTATTTTTGACCTTGTGTTGAGATAATCAGGTTATATCCATTCAAATTCCCATTGTATAAAAATACGTAATGTTTGCTATACAATTTTATTCTACTAGATCGTATTTACAGAAAATTTTGCATAGACTAAATCTTCAACAAATATTTGTTTAATTTATTTTGCAACTCCTTTCATTCTTGGAAGAATTAAAAACTAAAAGTCCATTCAATCAATTTATGTCTCTACTTCAGGAAAAAAATAAATTCCAGTAAATAAAGTCATGAACATATTGTGCCCCAAAGCAGTCAGCAGGTCAGCCATCTGGACTTTTGTTTTTTTTTTTGAGACAGAATCTGGCTCTTTCACCCACGCTGGAATGTAGTGGCGCAATCTTGGCTCACTGCAACCTCCACCTCCTTGGTTCAAACAATTCCCCTGCCTCAGCCTCCCAAGCAGCTGGGTTTACAGGCTCACTCCACTGTGCCCAGCTAATTTTTTTGTATTTTTAGTAGAGATGGGGTTTCACCATGTTGGCCAGACTGGTCTTGAACTCCCGACCTCGTGATCCGCTCGCCTCAGCCCCACAAAGTGCTGGGATTACAGGCATGAGCCACCGCGCCCACCCAACCATCTTCATTTTTACTTTTCATTTTCCTTGACTTCAAGAGAAATATATTCATTTCCTATTGCTGTTTGTAACAAATGACACAAACGTAGTGGCTTTAAAGAACACAAATGTATTCTCTTAAGCTTCTAGATGTCAGAAGTCTTAAATTATTCTCTTGGGGCTAAAATCAAGGTGTTGGCAGGGCTGGTTTTTTCTGGAAGTTTCAGGGAGAATTCATTTCTTTGCCTTTTTCACCTTTTTGAGGCCGTTCACATTCCTTGGCTCAAAGCCCCTTCCTCATTCTGATCCAGCTTTGTGCTCTGTCATGACATCTGCTACTACTTACTCTGATCACACTGTCTCCTCTTACAGTGACCCCTGTGATTATATTGGATTCACCCAGGTAATCCAGAATAATCTCACCATCTCCTTTACCACACCTGCAAAGTTTCCTTTACTATATAAGGTGACATACACTCAGGTTCTGGGAATTAGGATATGAACCTTTGGGGAAACATTATTCAACCTACCATAAAAAGGGATTGGCAAATTCAATCTCATAATACATTTCTACGTCTGTATCAGAAATAAATTATATACATGCACACACACCTTACATTTACAGAGTGTTAGTATTTCTTTTTAATAGTAGTGCTTTTCACTTCCAAGAACTAATTTGAGTAATATTCTTAGAGTAGGTAGTCACGCAGACATGAACAGGCCGGGAGACCGCCCCTCACCACCGGGAGCGTCAGGCAACCATCAGGAGATGGTCAGGAGGTTATTAAACCGTCTTTCTAGAATAATAATTGGTCACAGCCAGTGCTAGGGAAAGGCAATCTCCCAATAGATAGAAAAAAACTGAAACTGGTGATCAGCAGCTTCCTGATATGATCTCAGAAGTTGGGTGAGCGGGCTCAAGCATGAACAGTTTGAGAAAATGGCAGAGTTTAATTTGTATATGATTTTCCTCTAGAAATGTTTGGTAAGAGAAGAACACCTCAAGTGAGCATGTGCTCAACTTCAGTAAACACACACTGCGCGTGTGGTCCCTCCCAAGGGCTGGCAGCTCACGGCGCATGTGGACAGCCCACCCCAAGGGAAGAATCAGGGTAGAAGGGATGCAGCCCCCTGGAAGTATGCCAGCGGATAAACCCCAAGTCAAAGGTCCAACCGCACACATGCTCTCAAGTCACCTGCTTGGTCCTTTTCCAAGTGGACTTTATTTCCTTTTGTCCCTGCTCTAAAACTTTTTAATAAACTTTCTCTCCTGCTTTAAAATTTGCCTAGGTCTCACCTTCTGCCTTTTGCCCCCACTTGAATTCTTTCTTCTGGGGAGGCAAGGACTGAAGTCGCTGCAGACCCACATGCATTCGGATCTGCCGCCTGTAACATCAGAACACCATGGTGGTGTAGCCCAGACGGGTATTGTTCTGCTGCTTTTCCTATGCCCATTAATAAACACAACTGCAGCCTTTTGAGTGTTTACTATGGCCTAGGTATAATGTTGGGAATCTTTCACTTCCTTTCGTTGTTGGAACCACCCTATGAGGTAGGTTCTGTTATTATTCTCATTTCCAGATGATAACAATGGAGGGTAGAGAGATTAAGTGAATGAGCAACAGTTACGAAGACATTTTCGAAATGTAGTGTTTGCTCAGGCACTGTAGTACTTCACACACATTATCCCATTTAGTCCTTCCAAAACTTCAATGTGCAGATAATGTTAATACTCACAGTTTGGAAGAGGTTAAATAACGTACCCAAGGTCACGCAGCTTGTAAGTGGCGGAGCCAGGACGCACACCGGGCTTATTGGATTCTGGGAATTTTTCATATGATTAACCATTGCACTCTGTTGAGTAAGGAACCTGTCTACGGTTGCCTGGTTCATATACAGCAGAACTAAAGTTACAACAAATAACGCCCATTTCCTGGGATGGCGTTCTTTTAATCACAAAGCCATCAGGATGACGGTCTGTCTGGCCTTCTCGTGCAGCCACAGCCCTCAGAGATACCAATTCTATTAGTCCGAGGTTAGGCCCAGGCACTGGCATACTTTAAAAGCTGCCTGGGTGATGATAATGTGCAGCCAGGGTTGTGAACCACTGCCATAAAGGGTAGATCCTAAAATTCCAGGAAGCAACAGGGTATGGTGCATAGAAAGAAACAGAAAAAATAGAAACTGTTCTGGGCTGGGCTCGGTGGCTCATGCCTGTAATCCCATCACTTTGGGAGGCTGAGGCAGTGGATCAGTTTAGGTCAGGAGTTCGAGATCAGCATGATAAAACACTGCCTATACTAAAAATACAAAAATTAGCCAGGCTTGGTGGTGCATGCCTGTAATCCCTGCTACTCAGGAGGCTGAGGCATGAGAATTGCTTGACCTGGGGATGTGGAGGTTGCAGTGAGCTGAGATTGTGCCACTGCATTCCAGCCTGGGCAACAGAGTGAGATCCTGTCTCAATAAATAAATATATAAATATAATTTTTTTAAAAAATGGTTGTTCTGGAGGTCAATTATGTGCCCTTGTCACCAGCCATCAGGAGGTTTGCTATATCCTACAGCCTGTGTGAGTGACAAAGAGTCTGCAGAGAGCTATCAACCATTTCTTTGTTCCTACCTCTGCTGACAAATACAGTGAATGGGAACTTCTCAGAAGCCAAAATTACATCAATGTAATCACTAGTGATTCTGATAAGAGAACAGCCAGAAGTCCCCCAAATTGTGAATGTGCTTTCAGTGAGCTCACATTTTAAAAGCATGAATATAAAACAAAGAAAAAAATAAACCTGAACAAAAATAGATTTAGAAGGATAGCCAGGCCTGTAAAAATATTGTTAGAAAGGCCAATATTTAGAATGTGCTAAATTGCGATGTCTGAAAACAAAACGAAAACATTTTTAGAGCTATGAGAAGCAAGGCCAGGCATGAGGATCATGCCTGTAATCCCAGCACTTTGGGAGGCTGAAGCGGGTGGATCACTCCAACCCAGAAGTTCGAGAGCAGCGTGGGCAACATGGCAAAATCTCATCTCTACAAAAGAATACAAAAATTAGCCGGTGTGTTGGCACATGCCTGTGGTCCCAGTGGAGGTTACAGTGAGCCAAGATCATGCCACTGCACTCCAGCATGGGTGACAGAGAGACTCTGTCTCAAACAAACACAAACAAAAACAAAAAAAGAAATAAAAGAAAAATAACCAAAAAAGAGAGATATAAGAATGAAGGATTTTAAGTAACATAGGCCAAGACATCAGAAAACCCTCCTGTAAGAAAACCCACTGAAGTTTGTATGTGTGCTTTTCCTATCACTTAGAATGATTCTCAGATTAGAAAAGATAAGACAAATATACCTTATTAAATCAAAATTTTAGACCAAATTTAAAGAATCTAACTTATGCTCACTTCACAGCCCTTACCAAGATGAAGTCTTTTGAATATATTATTAACTTGGCCAATCAATAGAATTTTCTTTCTCTTTTTTTTTTGAGACAGAGTCTTGCTCTGTCTCACTGCAACCTCTGCCTCCCAGGTTCAAGTGACTTTTGTGTCTCAGTCTCCTGAGTAGCTGGGATTATAGGCATGCACTGCCATGCCTGGCTAATTTTTATGTTTTTCGTAGAGACGGGGTTTCACCATGTTGGCCAAGCTAGTCTTGAACTCCTGGTCTCAAGTGACCCACTTGCCTTGGCCTCCCAAAGTGCTGGGATTATAGGCATGAGCCACCATGCCAAGCCCAATAGGCATTTTTGGAGTGGGTAAGACCCCGGGCTCGCTTCCAGTGAAGAAGCCCTCTCCCCTTGCCACATCTCCCCATCTCCTTCAGGGGCTTGGTCTAGTCCTAATGAGTTTATATTTCAACAGCAGTGTTGACTTACTATTGAGGCATCAGGAGAACACAGAAATAGAAAGCTGGGGATGTATAAATATTCTCATCTCAAAAATGTAGGGTAACATCTATGAACTACAGACTTGCAGAGTTGTTGTTGATCTCTAGATAGCTCACAGGCCCTTCTAAGATTTCTGCCATCCTTCCCAGCACATCAAGCAGAGCCTAAATCACACAGGGTTTTACAATTACAGGTGAGGTTGCAGTGAAGGCCTGGAGAACTCCAGGGGAAGAGTGCATTTAGCTTCTCTTCATTCCTAATTGAATTTAAGAGTAGGTTTATATTTCTAGATTGGAAATAATTTGCCCTCAAAAGCATGAAAACTTTGCCCCATTGTCTTCAAGGTATTTGAATTCTCCTTCTGGAAACCTATGACCCATTTTTTCCTTGTAGAAACATTTAGAGTCTTCTTTTTATCCCTGTTATTTTGAAATTTTATAAAGATATTCTTTGATATTTGTCTTCTCCCATTCGTGGTGCTGTGCCCTCAACAGGGAACTTTGCTCTGAAAACTTTTACCTTTCAGTTCGGAGAGATATTCTTACATTATGTCTTTGATATTTCTCTTTCTGTTTTCTCTGTTTCTTGTTTCTGGAACTCCTACGAAGAAAATTTTTATCTCTTTCCTGACTTTATTTTTGTATGCTTTTTTCCTATTTTGCATCTCTTTGCTTTTTAACCTTATTCTTTGAGAGATTTCCCTAACTTTATCTTCTAATCCTTCTATTGCATGTTTTATTTTTGCTATCATGTTAATTTCCCAGAGTAGTTTTTGTTATCTGAATGCTCCCATTTTTTTAAGATCAGTTGTTTCATGGAGGAAAGTGTTTTTTTATAACTTTGAGAATATCTATCTTTATATGTGTATTTCCTTCTGCTTCCTGAGCTTTCTCTGTCCCTGCAAGTTTCTTTGTTTTGTTCTTTCATGTCTGGGTTTCTTCAAATGTTCAGTGATCCCGCATGGTCTGTTCCTATTTTAAAATGAGGCTCTGAAAGACCAATTTGGAAGCTCTGTGTGTTCAGGCAGTGCTTATTGTATTGTGAGTATCATGTGGGGATATTGTGACAAGCTCTATCTTTACATTGGCTTTTTCTTTTTTGGGTGGTCAGTTTCCTTAGAAAGGAATGAATACGTGGCTGTCTGTGCACTTGGGAGTGAAACTGGGACACACTTGTCATGATGAAGACTTCCAGTTATCTCCCTCATTGCAGTTTGAGGAAAGTGTGCCATCTGTTTCCTGCCAAGAACCTGACTGATAAGCTTTTGGCTATGCCAGAAATCTCTCGTCCAGAGCTCCCCTGGTTCAGTGTATTCAGGGAATAAACCACCAAGCCTTTGCCACAGATTAAGTGAGAAAATAAATGTTCCAAAAAAATTGCAGAAGAGTATATGCATAATATGATTCACGTAATTTAAAACAGTGTGCATACGTTCTACTTCCACATGCCTCCTATACACTTTGTGAAATAAAATGGGAGTCCATTGTTTTAGACTCAGCTCTTGCGCCAGACCCCAACAGACCAGACCAAACCAGAATGGGTCACTCGTGCCAAGTGTTATGCAATCAAACTGAACTTAGAAATGGGCGTTTTCCAAAAAAGCAGAAGAATCACAGCAACCAATCCAAAGGGGCCTGGTCAACCTGAACCTGTGTGATGAGGAAGCCCCTGTGCTCTACTCCTATAAGGAAAGCAATTTTCAAAAGATCAATCCACTTTTTTCCCCTCATTCCTGCTTTTTCTTTGTTCTTTTTTGTTTTTGTTTTTGAGATAGAATCTTGCTCTGTCATCCAGGCTGGAGTACAATGGCACAATCTCAGCTCACTGCAACCTCCACCTCCTGTGTTCAAGCAATTCTCCTGCCTCAGCCTCCTGAATAGCTGGTATTACAGGTGTCCGCCACCATGCCCAGCTAATTTTTGTATTTTTAGTAGAGACAGTGTTTCACCATGTTGGTCAGGCTAGTCTTGAACTCCTGACCTCAGGTGATCTACCCATCTCAGCCTCCCAAAGTGCTGAGATTATAGACATGAGCCACCACACCCAGTCCTCCTGCTTTCTTTTTAGTTTCTTCTGCTTATAAAACCCTCTCTACTCAGTTCATCAGTGTGACTTTCTATTTCATAGTTGGGATCAAACTCCACTCACTCGGAACCAGCTGCATTCCCCCATAACGGGAGGAAGCACACAGGGGAGTGGGTGCAAGAGCCAGAGAGAGCACTTTTGGGCTCCAGTAGGAGCGAACTCTGTGCAGGCCCCACAGCAGCGTCCAGGCAGAGTGCCTGCGACTCCCAAAGCCCCAGGGGGCATGTGACAGCTCTTTTAGCTCTACCATCTGCAGACAGCGTAAGTGTTAACAGCTCAGTGGTTCTCCACCCTTTTGCGAGAGGCAGCTGCCCTCTGCCATGAGGGGAAAGGGCCAGGATGACGGCCTTCTGTATCCTCAGTAGTGGTCCCTGAGCTCTTGTCCAGTGTCCAGGAGAAATGAGGTCGCATGAACAAATCGAAGGATGGTAAATGCGAGGGGATTTTATTGCCAGTGAAAGTGACTGTCAGCAGGAAGGGGAGCTGAAAAGGGGATGGGACTGGTAGGTGATCTTCCCATGAAGTCTGGCCAGATGGCTGGATTCTTCTCCAAGGTTACACTGTCAAGCTGTCCCACTGAAGTCAAGCTGCTTCTCTCTGATGTCCAGCTGTAGTCTCCCATGTCCGGCTGCTTCTCCTCTCTCTGCCGGTTGAGTCTAGGGTCAGGGGTGCGGTGGGCCATAGGGCGTTTAGGAAAAGGCAACATTTGAGCAGGAAAACAGGGATGTAAGTTCTGACTTTGGGCTGTGGTTTTAGGCTTTTTCCTTGAATGTGGGGCTTTGCCAGGGACCCATGTTTTCTGTCTACAATTTCTCTGCTGCCTGTCCCTATCAGGAGTACACTCTAAAACAATAATAAAAAAATAGTATAGTAAATACATAAACCAGTAATGGTCATTTATAGTCATTTTCAAGTATTATGTATTTGCTAATGTACATAATTGTACATGTTATACTTTTGTACAACTGGCAGCACAGGTTTGTTTACACCAGCATCACCACAAACCTGAGTAATGCATTGCACTGTGACATTAGGAGAGCTATGATATCATTAGGCTATAGAAATTTTTCAGTCCCATTATAATCTTATGGAATCATCCTGTATTACACACATTGCTCACCAAAATGTGGTTATGCAATGCATAAAATAACTTCTAATTGTTAATTTTTACAATTCTCTATTCTTCCCCGAATGACCATATATAACTTTATAATGTTTTTCACAAACAGCTCCTGATGTAATTCTGATGCCCAGCTAGACATGGAATCACTGGCTACTATCTATTTCTGTGTTCCCCTCTCAACAGAATATTGAAATTAAAATAATAGCAAAGACTGAATGGCCAAATGATAGGAATTCTACAGAAATCTTCCTGTATGAGGTTGTGGGAAGGTGGGTGGTGCACAAGGAAAATGGTCAGCTTGGATTTTTTTTTTTTTCATTTAATGCATTTTCAGTATAAAAATGTCTCCTTTGGCTGGGCGCGGTGGCTCACACCTATAATCCCAGCACTTTGGGAGGCCGAGGCGGGTGGATCACGAGGTCAAGAGATCGAGACCATCCTGGTCAACATGGTGAAACCCCGTCTCTACTAAAAATACAAAAAAAATTAGCTGGGCATGGTGGCGCGCACCTGTAATCCCAGCTACTCAGGAGGCTGAGGCAGGAGAATTGCCTGAACCTAGGAGGTGGAGGTTGCAGTGAGCCAAGATCGCGCCATTGCACTTCAGCCTGGGTAACAAAAGCGAAACTCCATCTCAAAAAAAAAAAAATGTCTCCTTTGTTGTTGTTGTTGTTTGTTTGTTCGTTTGAGATACAGTCTCTTCTGTCACCCAGGTTCAAGGGCAGTGTCAGGACCACAGCCCACTGCACCCTCGACCACCTGGGCCCAAGCAATTCTCCTGCCTCAGCCTCCACAGTACCTGGGAATACCAGTACATGATACCACACTCAGTTTATATTTTAATTTTAGTAGAGACAGACTAGTCTTGAATTCTTGGGCTCAAATGATCCTTCTGCCTCAGTCTCCCAAAGTGCTAGGATTATAGGCATGAGCCACTGTGCCCAGCCTGAGTATTTGTTTTATAGAGTACTGTGGACATCTAATAGATATTGATAATTATATCAATACTTTACCTGTGATTCTAAACAAGTAGGACTACATATGGTGCAATATGGCTTTAAGTTAAATAAATGTTGTCTTAAATGCATGCCCATACTTAAAATATACATATGAAAGACTACTGATCTCTATTGTTTATTTTTCATACCCACGTGTACATTACAGAATTTGCTCATAAAAGCAAAGCACTAATTACCTAACCACCTTAACACGATGACTATTTAAAAATATTTCTTTACATTAGATTTTAAAAGATATCTTCTATTGTTCATGTAATTAAATTTTCTTGAGTTTTTGCCTGATTTTTATAATTCTGAAAATTAGCAATACATTTCACTTTTCTGTACACAGATATTTCTATAAACTGCAATGTGTTTGAAAGTATTTTTTCCATTAAATAAAAAATAGTATTATGTTTCAAAGTGTCTGCTGTTACTGTTTCCACCCACTAGAAAAACATTCCATTGCTACTGAAAAAATGTCACTTTTTTCCCCTCAAAACATTATCAGAAATTCATGTGATAGTCTTTTTCTTTTTCTTTTTTTAAAATACTTTGCTAGGGCAAAGGGGAGAAAATATTATGTTGTAGATCATTGCCTTATGTACCATTGTAATTAGATTTTGAGAAAAAATAATTTTGAGTAAACAAGGAAATAAAGTACCAACTATTTTATTTGTAACCAAACTTTTAAACTGTGTGGATCTTTTGTTTCTGGACATGGGAAAGGTAAATAGGGCAGTTCCTCTTACAATTATGAGCCAGATTCCATTAAGTTTTCCTGCTTGCCCAAATTAGCAAACAATGTCATTGGTGCTGTTCACTGCTAATTATCAGTCTTTATATAAATTCAAGCAATTGTATTATTTGGAATTCCATACGCCATTAAGCTCCACCAATGTTTTGTCTTGTATTGTAGTGCTCTACAAATGCGTGTAAAGCAATGCACCATTGTTAAATAGAGAAAAATAAAAAATAAAAAGACCTTTCAGAAAGAATTCCCCCGAAACCTTTAATAAGACTATTTTTTTGTTGTTTGCGCCTGGCTCCAATCTGAGTATCAGCGTAAGAGGCACACTAATTTGTGAGTTTTTCGTTGTCCGTGAATGAGGTGTCCTCAGACGCTTGTGTTTTTCTAAGCCTTTGCTTTCACTCAGCTGTGGGTCCTGCCGCGCCCTACCCACATTTCACCAGCAAAGGCACGCCTCTGAAAAGCATGCAGCGTGCTCTGTTACTTTATCCTCCTTGTACAATCTTACCATTGAGCAAACGATATGCTTGTTGTTTAAGCAATTAGATAAAGCAATGGTGAATAAACAAAAATTTCTTGTTTGTTTTAATGAAAGAGTAGTTGCTGAAACGGGCTAGAATGGCTATAAATATCCAAATAGGAGATGTATGTTGCCAAATGCCTTCATTTATTTACTGAACATGCCCTTTGAAGAGATTTTTTTCTTCTTTTTCTTTATATTATACTTAAGTTCTGGGATATATATGCAGAATGTGCAGGTTTGTTACATAGGTACACATGTGCCATGGTAGTTTGCTGCACCCATCAACCCGTCATCTACATTAGGTATTTCTCCTAATGCTATCCCTCCTCTTGCCCCCCACCCTACCCCCGACAGGCCCCAGTGTGTCATGTTCCTCTCCCTGTGCCCATATGTTCTCATTGTTCAGCTCACACTTACGAGTGAGAACATGCAGTTTTTGGTTTTCTGTTCCTGTGTTAGTTTGCTGAGAATGATGGTTTCCAGCTTTATCCATGTCCCTGCAAAGGACAGGAACTCATTCTTTTTTATAGCTACACAGTATTCCATGGTGTATATGTGCCGTATTTTCTTTATCCAGTCTATCATTAATGGGCATTTGGGTTGGTTCCAAGTCTTTGCTATTGTGAAAAGTGCTGCCATAAACATACATGTTCATGTGTCTTTATAGTAGAATGATTTATAATCCTTTGGGTATATAGTCAGTAATGGGATTGCTGAATCAAATGGTATTTCTAGTTCTAGATCCTTGAGGAATTGCCACACTGTCTTCCACAATGGTTGAACCAATTTGCACTCCCACCAACAGTGTAAAAGTGTTCCTATTTCTCCACATCCTTTCCAGCATCTATTGTTTCCTGACTTTTTAATGATCGCCATTCTAACTGGTGTGAGATTGTATCTCATTGTGGTTTTGATTTGCATTTCTCTAATGAGCAGCAATGATGAGCTTTTTTACATATGTTTGTTGGCCACATAAATGTCTTCTCAAGTGTCTGTTCATATCCTTCACCCACTTTTTGATGGGGTTGTTTTTTTCTTGTACATTTGTTTTAGTTCTTTGTAGATTCTGGATATTAGCCCTTTGCCAGATAAATGATTGCAAAAGTTTTCTCCCATTCTGTAGGTTGCCTGTTCATGCTGATGATATTTTCTTTTGCTGTGCAGAAGCTCTTTAGTTTAATTAGATCCTATTTGTCAATTTTGGCTTTTGTTGCCATTGCTTTTGGTGTTTTAGTCATGAAGTCTTTGCCCATGCCTATGTCCTGAAGGGTATTGCCTAGGTTTTCTTCTAGGGTTTTTATGGTTCTAGGTCTTACAGTTAAGTCTTTAATCCGTCTTGAGTTAATTTTTGTATAAGGTGTAAGGAAGGGGTCCAGTCTCAGTTCTCTGTATATGGCTATCCAGTTTTCCCATCACCATTTATTAAATAGGGCACCCTTTCCCCATTGTTTGTTTTTGTCAGGTTTGTCAAAGATCAGATGGTTGTAGATGTGTCGTGTTATTTCTGAGGCTTCTGTTCTGTTGTACCAGCATGGTACTGGTACCAAAACAGAGATATAGACCAATGGCCTGTATCTCTGTTTTGGTACCAGTACCATGCTGTTTTGGTTACTGTAGCCTTGCAGTATTGTTTGAAGTCAGGTAACATGATGCCTCCAACTTTATTCTTTTTGCTTAGGATTGTCTTGGCTATACGGTCTCCTTTTCGGTTTTATGTAAAATTTAAAGTAGTTTTTTCTAATTCTGTGAAGAAAATCAATGGCAGCCTGATGGGAGTAGCATTGAATCTATAAATTACATTGGGCAGTATGGCCATTTTCATGATATTGATTCTTCTTATCCATGAGCATGGAATGTTTCTCCATTTGTTTGTGTCCTCTCTTATTTCCTTGAGCAGTGGTTTGTAGTTCTCTTTAAAGCATCCTTCGCATCCCTTGTAAGTCATATTCCTAGGTATTTTATTCTCTTTGTAGCAATTGTGAATGGGAGTTTACTCATGATTTGGCTCTCTGTTTGTCTATTACTGATGTTTAAGAATGCTTGTGATTTTTGCACATTGATTTGGTATCCGAAGACTTTGATAAAATTGCTTATCAGCTTAAGGAGTTTTTGGGCTGAGACAATGGGGTTTTCTAAATATACAATCATGTCTTCTTCGAACAGATACAATTTGACTTCCTCTCGTCCTATTTGAATACGTTTTATTTCTTTATCTTACCTGATTGTCCTTGCCAGAACTTCCAATACTATGTTGAACAGGAGTGGCAAGAGAGGACATCCTTATCTTGTGCTGGTTTTCAAAGGGAATGCTTCCAGCTTTTGCCTGTTCAGTATGATATTGGCTGTGGGTTTGTCATAAGTAGTGCTTATTATTTTGAGTTATGTTCCGTCAATACCTAGTTTGCTGAGTGTTTTTAACATGAAGTGGTGTTGAATTTTATCGAAGGCCTTTTATGCATCTATTGAGATAATCATGTGGTTTTTGTCATTGGTTCTAGCTCCTGGATTCACTGATTTTTTTAAGGCTTTTTGTGTCTCTATCTCCTTCAGATCTGCTCTGATCTTAGTTATTTCTTGTCTTCTGCTAGCTTTTGAATTTGTTTGCTCTTGCTTCCTTAGTTCTTTTAATTGTGATGTTAGGGTGTCTATTTTAGGTCTTTCCCGCTTTCTCCTGTGGGCATTTAGTGCTATAAATTTCCCTCTAAACACTGCTTTAGCTGTGTCCCAGAGATTCTGGTACATTGTGTCTTTGTTCTCATTGGTTTCAAATAACTTATTTATTTCTGCCTTAATTTTGTTATTTACCCAGTAGTCATTTCCATGTAGTGGTGCGGTTTAATCCTGAGTTCTAGTTTGATTGCACTGTGGTCTGAGCGACTATTATGATTTCTGTTCTTTTGCATTTGCTGAGGAATGTTTTACTTCCAATTATGTGGTCAATTTTAGAATAAGTGTGATGTGGTGCTGAAAGGAATGTATCTGTTGATTTGCGGTGGGGAGTTCTGTAGATGTCTACTAGGTCCACTTGGTCCAGCACTGAGTTCAAGTCCTGAATATCCCTGTTAATTTTCTGTCTGGTTGATCTGTCTAATATTGACAGTGGGGTGTTAAGGTCTCCCATTATTATTGTGTGGGAGTCTATGTCTCTCCGTAGGTCTCTAAGAACTTGCTTTATGAGTCTGGGTTCTCCTGTGTTGGGTGCATATATGTTTAGGATAGTTAGCTCTTCTTGTGTCATTGATTCCTTTACCATTATGTAATGCCCTTCTTTGTCTTTATTGATCTTTGTTGGTTTAAAGTCTGTTTTATAAGAAACTGGGATTGCAACCCCTGCTGTTTTTTGCTTTCCATTTGCTTGGTAAATATTCCTCCATCTGCTTATTTTGAGCATATATGTGTCTTTGTGTCTGAGATGGGTCTCCCGAATACAGCACACCAATGGGTTTTGACTCTTTATGCAAATTGCCACTCCTAGTCGGGGCATTTAGCCCATTTACATTTAAGATTAATATTGCTATGTGTAAATTTGATTCTGTCATTATGACGCTAGCTGGTTATTTTGCCCATTAGTTGATGCAGTTTCTTCATAATGTCAATGGTCTTTACATTTTGGTATGTTTTTGCAGTGGCTGATAGTGGTTTTCCCTTTCTATATTTAGTGCTTTCTCCAGGAGCTCTTGTAAGGCAGGCCTGGTGGTGACAGAATCCCTCAACATTTGCTTGTCTGTAAAGGATTTTATTTCTCCTTCACTTATGAAGCTTAGTTTAGCTGGATATGAAATTCTGGATGAAAATTCTTTTCTTTAAGAAGGTTGAATGTTGGCCCCCACTCTCTTCTGGCTTGTTAGTCTGATGGGCTTCCCTTTGTGGATAACTCGATCTTCCTCTCTGACTGCCCTTAACATTTCTTCCTTCATTTCAACCTTGGTGAATCTGACAATTTGGTGTCTTGGGGTTGTTCTTCTCGAGGAGTATCTTTGCGGTGTTCTCTGTATTTCTTGAATTTGAATGTTGGCCTGTCTTGCTAGGTTGGGGAAGTTATCCTGGATAACATCCTGAAGAGTGTTTTCCAACTTGGTTCTATTCTTCCCATCACTTAGGTACACCAATCAAACGTAGGTTTGGTCTTTTCACATAGTCCCATATTTCTTGGAGGCTTTGTTCATTCCTTTTCATTCTTTTTTCTCTAATCTTGTCTTCACAGTTTATTTCACTAAGTTGATCATCAATCTCTGATATCCTTTCCACTGCTTGATTGATTCGGCTATTGATACTTGTGTATGCTTCATGAAGTTCTCATGCTGTTTTTCAGCTCCATCAGGTCATTTATGTTCTTCTCTAAGAAGCTAAATGTTCTTAGCTTCCTTGCATTGGGTTAGACCTGCTCCTTTAGCTTGGAGGAGTTTGTTATTACCCACCTTCTAAAGCCTACTTCTGTGAGTTTATCAAACTCATTCTCTATCCAGTTTTGTTCCCTTGCTGGTGAGGAGTTGTGATACTTTGGAAGAGAAGAAGTGTTCTGATTTTTGGAATTCAGCCTTTTTGAGCTAGTTTTTCCTCCTCTTCATGGATTTGTCTACCTTTGGTCTTTGATGTTGGTGACCTTCGGTTGGAGTTTTTGAGTGGTCATCCTTTTTGATGATGCTGATGCTACTGCTTCCTGTTTGTTAGTTTGCCTTCTAACACTCAGGACCCTGTTTTGCAGGTGTGCTGGAGTTTGCAGGAGGTTGAATCCAGACCCTGTTTGCCTGAGTATCACCAGTAGAGGCTACAGAACAGCAAAGATTGCTGCCTGTTCCTTCCTCTGGAAGCTTCATCACAGAAGGGCACCTGCCAGATGCCAGCTGGAGTTCTTTTGTATAGGTGTCTGTCAACCCCTGCTGGGAGGTATCTCCCTGTCAGGAGGCATGGGGGTCAGCGACCCACTTGAGGAGGCAGTCTGTCCTTTAGCAGAGCTTGAGCGCTGTGCTGGGAGGTCTGCTGCCCTCTTCAGAGCTGGCAGGCAGGAAGGAACATTTAAGTCTCCTGAAGCTGCACCCATAGACATCCCTTCGCCCAGGTGCTCTGTGCCAGGGAGATGAGCATTTTATCTATAAGCCTCTGACTGGGGCTGCTGCCTTTCTTTCAGAGATGCCCTCCCCAGAGAGGAGGAGTCTAGAGAAACAGTCTGGCTACAGTGGCTTGCAGTGAGGTGGTGGGCTCCACTGAGTCTGAACTTCCTGGTGGCTTGAGGGGAAAACCGCCTACTCAAGCTTCAGTAATGGTGAATGTCCCTCCCCCCACCTTGCTCAACCATCCCAGGTTGACTCCAGACTGCTGTGCTGACAGTGAGAATTTCAAGCCAGTGAACCGTAGCTTGCTGGTCTCCATAGGGGTGTGCTCCACTGAGCAAGATCACTCGGCTCCCTGGCCTCAGCCCCCTTTCCAGGGTAGTGAATGTTTCTGTCTCATTGGCATTCCAGGCACCACTGAAGAATGAAAAAAAAAAAACTCCTGCAGCTAGCTCGGCATCTGCTGAAATGGCACCCAGCTTTGTGCTTGAAACCCAGGGGCCTGGTGGTGCAGGCACCGGAGGGAATCTCCTGTTCTGCGTGTTGCCAAGACAGTGGGAAAAGCACAGTATCTGGACCTGACAGCACCGTCCCCCACAGCACGGCCCCTCATGGCTTCCCTTGGCTAGGGGAGGGAGTTCCCTGACCCCTGCACTTTCTGGGAGAGGTGACACCCTACCCTGCTTCTGCTTGCCTTCTGTGGGCTGCACCCACTGCCTAACCAGTCCCAATGAGATGAGCCGGGTATTTCAGTTGCAAATGCAGAAATCACCCGCCTTCTGCGTTGGTCTCACTGGGAGCTACAGATCAGAGCTGTTCCTATTCAGTCATCTTGCCGGGGAATCCTGAGATTTTTTTTTTTTTATCTCACATTCAGTTTTGTTTCTCATGAACTAACAAGTTGGGGTTATTTAAGATGGTCAAGTGGAATGGTTTAAAACTGAATTTACAGAGTTTTATCCTATTTTAGATTTTGCTAAATGTGCTACACTCTCATTCCTCTAACCTTGAGGGAGCAGACAGGACATGTGCTGTTGCCCATGGAGGGAGATCTCAGGATTCAGGTGGTTCCCTCACATCAGCACAAAATCCACTCACCTCAGATTCAGGCAGAGGGAGCCAGTCCCCTAGTTCTCCTTCATTGTTTTATGAATTCCACTCAAAGGCCATTGTCACTCATGTGCAAACACACAGCAGAAGAATGACAAAGCTACCCCAGAATATAGTTTCTGCCATTGGGACAAATTAATGAGATAGCTACTAACTGGATAACCCAGCTGGGATTAGGAGCTCCTCCAGGATTTGTGTATGAATTAAACTGTATTCTTCATCAGGAAGTCATGTCTTTTTTGATCGCTGCTGGTGTGTTTTTTCCTTTCAACTAATTTTCCCACTCACTTTTTATTAGGAATTCTGTGATTTGGCTTCCCTCCTCTGCCTATACTTCCTTTCCATCCCCACGTGGCTGAAATAGGGGTTGTGAGTGAAAGTCTTTCTGTAATTTTGGCCAGGTTACCACCGTTGGTGTGCTTTAGCGTGAGCATTTGATTTGACCCAGGTGTGACTGCCCAGCCCTTCTTGTCACTGGGAGTCACAATCTCTAAGGTGTGGAGGCCTCAGTCAAGTAAAGGATGGAAGCGGCTGACCAGGGAATGCCGAGCCCTGGAAATCAGTGGCTTTTCTGGGCTGGGTCCCCTGTTGAAAACCACCAGTGGCTTTTCACTCCATTTAGATTAAACCCAAACTCCTTCACCTACACCGGGCAGTCCAGTTACCAGGGGCAGAACAGAAGGCCAATTCAGACAAAGCAGGTAAAACTGCAGAGTGAAAACGGTGTGTTCACCAGATGCTAGGTGAGCCAGGATTCCCGTTGGAAACAGACCAAGATGAATTGGAGCGTCAGGACTAGCACTGTGAGGTGTGTGCCTGGGGAGTCTGCACCCAGCAGGAGGCCTTGAGCAGGGGACAGAGGCCTGCAGTTTTCCTTCTCTAGGAGCAGGACTGTCAGTAGCACATCAGTTGCCCAATTACCTGCATGAAGGACTGATGTGGTTTGGAGGGGATACCCGGCAGGCTAGAGAAGAGAAACACCATTTCTACCTCTACTGCAAGTAAAGGTTCCTGGTGTATGTCTGTCTAGAATGGGTTCCGGAAAGAAAAATTTTAAAAAAACATGCTTAATGTCAATTTGATGTTCTGTTAGAACTCAGACTGGCATGAAGCAATGATTTATCATTAAATTTGACTCAGAGCATTTTGGCTGTCAACTCCAAAAATCATGGCACTCAGCTCCAAAAACCCATCAACTAATTGTGGTCTATATCAGTTATCAACGAGGATACTTTTGCTTGAAAATAACAGAACACTCAGCTGAAAAGGTCAGGGGAAATTCTTCTATAACAAGTCAGTCTGGAAGGGAGCGTGATTCTGTGGGTCATTAAGTCAGAGGCCCAAGACATCATCGAGAGAAAAGATGTCCCATTCTTTCTACTCCGCCTCTCTCAGAGCATGTGAACCATCTCCTTCCACCGCCCTGTGGTCACAAGTTGACTGCGGCAGCTTTGAACATCATGTGCTCACACGAAAATATCCAGAGGCAGGATGGACAGTGAGGAGCACATTCCTGCTCATGCCCCAGTTTTAGAATCAGTCCCCTATGGATTCCTTCCTCCTGTCTCATAGCCTGGAGCTGCATCACAGCCATTCCACCAGTCCCTGGCCAGCAGGATGACTACTGAGGTTCAAGCTGCACTCACCCAGGATCGTGGAGGACTCATCTCCCTGAGAACCAAATATAACCCCAGGACAGGCAGCAGGATGTGAATGGGGCGGGGGCGGGGGGCAGCCTGAACACCATTGTCACAGTGGTTTATGCAATTCTTCCATCCAGTAAAAAGAATATATCAGTATTTTTAATAGAGACTAATCAGCATTGATATTCATTCAACAAATATGTATGGGATATGTCCTTTTAGCTAAGCACTGTGGTGCTAAGATCCACAGTAGACAAAATATGGAAGGTCATTAAAATATACAGTGATTAAGTTTTAGACAGCATGCATAAACCTAGCTAGCTCCACACAACGAACTTACTTTATTTTTACCATATGTTCCCAAATTTAGCTTGCTACTGCAAAAAAGCTTACAATTTCCAAGTGAAAAATGTCTTTTCCTGTAGTAAAATAAACACACCACCACAATAGTTTTCCCTGCCCAAATTGATACATACTTTCAAGTGGAAAACCTACTTTAGTGAGACAAATAGGATCATTGAAACTTAAAAAAGAAGATTATTGCCCATCAACAAATACTTAGTTGCAACTGAATTCAATACTGTTTTGAGAGACAGCTTTTCAATTAAGAATAACACTTGTTCATTACCTTATTACTCTGTGTGCAGAAACGTGAATAAGCCAGAAAAAGCTTATCTGAAAATAGCCACAGGATTTTAATGACTATAAGTAGAAAATGCATGGGTTTCAGTTCTTTAATGTGAAGTGACACTGAGTAAACTATAGATGTTGCCATGGAAGAATTTATGCATTATTCAATACATATTTACTCAAAGTTTAAAAATCTTAAAGTCATTTTTTTCTTTCTTGAGGTATTTTCTGTGATTTCTAAAAAATCTAAAACTGTAATATTGTGGAGAAAGCAGCAAATTAATCACATTGTCAAAAACAATGCAGTTTTTCATGAACTTAGTTTCTTAAGATCTTTGAGAAATTCAGAAGCACCTAACAGGTTACTACCACTTGCCTATATATGACAAAATGAGACTGAATTGATCTAAAGTTGATCTTAGATTCGGACAGATATATCCTATTTTGCTTCTCTTCTCTGTGATGATCAATTCTCAAAACTGGAAATTAGTATACTTCGCAAGCAGATTATCAACAAAATAGTCTTGACTTGTTCTTTCTACTGGTCTATTTTGAACATACTACTTTTCCTCCCTGGAAGATATATTGGTAAATACTGAAGCACTATGTTTACCAGGTCTTTTCTCATGCATCAGCCCTATGAGAACTGGAAAACCAGGGGAGTTCACATCATTGTCACTCTGCAGATGGATATGGAGGTGCAGAGATGTGCTGTTTCCCAGCCCAGAGGTGTGATCTTGAATTCAGATCTTCTGACTTCAGTAATCTGGGTTTTTTGTTTTTTTTTTCTGAGGTGGAGTCTCACTATGTCACCCAGGCTGGAGTGCAGTAGCATCTTCTCAGCTCACTGCAACTTCTGCCTCCTGGTTTCAAGCAATTCTCCTGCCTCTGCCTCCTGAGTTGCTGGGATTACAGGTGTCCGCCACTACACCCAGCTAATTTTTGTATTTTTAGTAGAGACGGGGTTTCACCATGTTGGCTAGGCTGGTCTCAAACTTCTGACCTTGTGATCCACCCGCATCGGCCTCCCAAAGTGCTGGAATTATAGTTGTGAGCCACCGTGCCTGGATTCTGATCTTTTTGATAAGCAGGTGTGCTTCTGACTGGAAGGAATATTAACAAAGAGAACAACGGGGAGTATATGGGTTTCTTTCTTAATATCTAAATAATTGACAGGGAAGGCAATGAGAGAACTTCCAGAAGTTCTCTAAATAATTAGAGAACTTAAATAATTAGAGAACTTCTCTAATTATTTAGAGAAGTTCTCACGTGTCCTCTTCCTCTCAGGACACGTGAGAATTGTGAGAGTTATAATGCAAGATGAGATTTGGGTGGGAACACAGCCAAACCATGTCAATGTAGTAAGATAACACTTATGTAAAGTAGCCACAGACCAACCTTTGGGAACCACCAATAAAGAGGAGGAATGAGGAGATCTGGTTTCTAGTCCTAGCTCTGCCACCAACTCTATGACCTCAAGGAATCACTTCTTCCTGGATCTCAGGTTCTTCTTGTAAAACACAGAAGGTACTGGATGAGTAACTTCCAAAGCCACTTAGTTCTGAAATTTTAGGCTCTTCTATTCCCGCAGGAGTCCTTTGCAGTCTGCAGCAGCCCTCACTACGCCCTTACTACCCCATGCTGGTTGGTAAGCATTTTCTAGCCATCACTGCTTAGAAGTGGTTTGCTGATTTTCGTCCTAACTCCCTGCTACGGACTGAATCGTGTTCTCCACAAAATTTCTATGTTGAAACCCTAACCCCCAGTGTGGCTGTATGTGGAATACAGATGTAGTTAAAGTTAAATGAGGTTATAAGGCTGGAGCACGGATTTGACTGGATCAGTGTCTTCATTGGAAGAGACCCTAGAGAGCTCACTCTCTGCTGTGTGAGGACACAGTGAAAAGGTGGCCATCTATAAAACAGCTCCCATCAGAAACCAAATTGGCTGGCACTTTGATCTTGGACTTCCAGCCTCTAGAACTTGAGAAATAAATTTCTGTTGTTTAAGCACCACCCAGTCTGTGGTATTTTGTTATGTCAGCCAGATCAAACTAAGACACTCCCTAAATATTAGAAGCGTGTGTCTGTAAGGATAGGTGGGCAAAAGAGAGAGAGTTAGAGATGATTTCTATGCCTTAGGGCTCCCACCAGAACACTGAGCAGATGAGCAAAAGGAGATAAATAGCAGTAGTGAAACTACCTTTGCAAAAGTATGACTGAGACAGTGAGAGAGGTCCAACTTGAACCACTCCGTCTTGCTTCTAACCTCCAAGCTGTCCTTGTTCATTCCTGGGCGTAGGCTGAGCTAACTTTGGGAGGAATTTAGTTAATAGTGTATAGTTTAAATCAAAGACAATAACAGTCCTTTCCCAAAACAAAGCTCCTTCTTGCCTGGGGACTAGACTACTAACATTAGCCACAAGGTTAGAAATTATGGTTTAGGAATCACACAGCTGGATACTACAAGATTCTGACCCTCCCTAAACAGCTCCTAACATCAGTGCTTGAGATGTTTTGCAGAACCTGCACTTGATGGATCAACCGGCACCATCCAGATCGAGAAACTGGCCTATCTGACTTGCGACCCCCACCCGGGAACTGATAGAGCAGGAAGACAAGGACTCCCCATGACTTCATCTCCAACCCAACCAATTAGCTCTCCCAGACTTACTGCCCCTCACCTCCCACCAAATTGTCTTTAAAAACTCTGATCCCCAAATGCTTGGGGAAACTGATTTCAGTAATAACAAAACTCCAGTCTCCCACACAGCCAACTCTGCGTGAATTACTCTTTCTCTATTGCAATTCCTCTGTCTTGAGAAATCAGCTCTCTCTAGGCAGTGGGTAAGGTGAACCCATTGGGCAGTTACAACAGAGCAATAAGAATGGTGTTTCCCTTCTCCCTGACTTTTTTATTTGTTTGTTTTGAGACAGGATCTTTCTCTGTTGCCCAGGCTGTACTGCAGTGGCGGGATCATGGCTCACTGCAGCCTCAACCCACCTTTGCCTCTTACTAAGTAGCTGAGACCACAGGTGTGCACCACGGTTATTTATTTACTTTTTTAAATAGAAATGGGTGTCTCCTTTTGGCTGGTCTCAAAATCCTGGGTTCAAGCAATCCTCCCACCTTCACCTCCTAAAGTGTCTGGATTACGGAAGTGAGCCACTGTGCCCAGCCATCCCTGTCATTTAACATATATATATTTACACACACACACACACACACACACACACACACGCACCTTAAATATTTTTCTGGTCTTGATTGCCAGGGCAAACAGAGTAAATTTATAAATATCAATCTCTCCCTTGTCATCGTAACACACTTTCTTTTATTCATTTATTTATCCATTAACACATTCAGCATTGTGTCAGGTGCTAGTGATTGACACTGGGGATACATCTTATCCAGTTTCTGGACTTCTGAGAAATAATAAATTTCTCGGTCCTTAAATGACTGATTGGACCCTCTCTTGGCCAAGGAGACCCCAGAAAGATCAATAGACCTTAGAAGCTGAGTTTCCAGCCATGACAGGATGGGAGGTCAGACACGCCTTATTATACTGGCCTCCTTAAAAACTGCCATTAGGATCTCTTCCCTAAAGTGAAACAGAAGCCAGACTTTTCAAAAGATTTCACATTGATAATATCAATTACCAGCTTATCTTCCCAGGCACAGAACAAAGACAAGATGAGATTAGTTGTTCCTTCACCTTTAGCTGAGACACCTGCTGCTTCTTCTATTCTCTCTCTCTTTTTTCCAAATGTTCACCTTATATAAAATATAGATTTATTGGGGACTAACTAACATCTCACTAGTATGTTACCATTTGTCTCATTGCCCTTTTAATGAAAATGAATAAATACTAAACCTTCTAAGAAGCTCTTTGGAAAAAACAGCCACAGAAGACATCTGTGACTCATGCTTTTCCCAGGCACACCCTAAAGCTGCCTTCATCAGTCATTTTGGTTATAACTTTCTAGATCTCTGAATGAGTTCATTTCATGAGCCAATAATAATGAATACAGGACAATACAGTTGAAACCCTAGCAGAGATTACATTGGCAGATGAAAGGGAAATTGAATATATGAGAGTTAGCTTCAGAATTTGAGGAGAATAAAAGGGAACATCTAAATGGAAAGACCTTTAGTGCGAGCCTTAATTGCATATCTCAGGAGGTTATGGGTAGAAGTGAAAGGAGTTTTCTTGCCTCTGGAGATGCCAGATATAAAAGCATGAATTATTTTGGTCTTGTAGGTTCTTGGCTTCAGGTTCACCAGCTTTGAAGTATGAGATTCTCTTGTTTTTTTCAGGTTCTAGATTTTTACACAGTTTTAACTTTATGTAATCTCCCCTTAATACTGTGGGAAAATAAAATTGTTCTCAGGAAAACCAGGTCTTTGGTAACTCAATGGGAGGAGTGAAACTGTGTCACTTATTAGTTGTGTGATCCTAGACAAATGCCTTTAGCCTTTTAATTCATTCTCCTCATGTGTAAATGGAGGTTAATAACAACCTCCTTATAACATTCTGGAGATTAAATGAGAGATTAAAAGATGTACCTGGCACATATACTGACTTTAAATCATAGTAATTATTAAAAATAAGCATTTTCAAAATGGAGATTATTTTTTGCAACAAATTTAATAATCATTCCATAATCTTGAAATCCTAATGCCCCACTACTGAACAGAATATATTTTATGTATTCACTGTGCTATTATGGTTGAGTAACTTGCACAACAATCAGCTGTCTAAAAGTCACAAGAAATTTCTGATTGTAAGAGAAATACAGTCTTTACAGTATCCAAAATAAATCTGTCTCAACTGTTGGTACAACCATTGTGTATGTTTATGTCTTTAAACCAAAACTTAATTTGACTCAGTTACTGCAACCAGCAGTAATATATTCTTAGAAGTTCCTAGAAATAATATAATCACCTAGCCCAGTGCTTCTTGCCAAGTGCACAGATAAAGCCAATGCACTGAGACAGTGGTGTTGCAGCAGAGAAAGAGTTTAATTATTGTGAGGCAGCGAAGTGAGAGGATGGGAAATATTTCTTAAATTCACCTCCTTGAGAACTCAGAGGCTAGGGTTTTTGAGAACAGTTTGGCAGGTGTCAGTTTCTCGGGGGTGGGAGCATCACAGGGCTGATTGAGTCATGGGTCTGAGTGGGTCCTGGTAGTGTCTGTGGGTCTGCACAAATGCAAAAGTCTAAAAAATATGTCAAAGATCAATCATAGGTTTGATAATAGTGATGTTATTTATAGGAGAAATTGGGGAAGTTACTAATCCTGTGACCTCTTGCTATGTGATTCTCTAGCAGTAAGCAATTATGGAAAGGCAAGCTATGGAACAATGGCTGGTTTTTGTTTAACTGTGCCTACCTCTTAGCAGAATTCAGGCCCCTCCCATTATCCTAACCTTATGGCCTTTGATGAGACTTACAAAGGCAGTTTCAGTCCCTGAGCAAGAAGGGAGTTAATTTCAGGAAGGAACTGTCATCATCTTTAACAAAGTCAGTTAGTTTGTGCTATTGACAGCAAGATGGAAGTAGTTACGTCAGATTTCTCTCACTTTCATAATTTTTGCAAAGGTGGTTTTGATAACCAAAAGCTAATTAAAATGAATGGATAAAAGAAAAGGAAAAAGTTTTATTTCTTTCCATGGCTCAGTAATAGTATCAAGTAAATTATCTGGTGTATGTGATCTAATGAATTTGATCAACAATAGAGTCTGATTAAGAGATTCTTGTTTGGTTTTACTTGCTTGAAAAAAGTGCTTTCACCTTTTATACAACCATGTGTATATTCCAATACATGTGGCTAAACAAGTCATTTAAATAGATAATATATTATAGCTAAAACCAGAGGAGTGCCATTGTAAAAAAAAAATTGCAAATATTACTTCTCCATTTGAAATCAAGGACTCTCTAAGGCCAGTAATTGTTTTCAAGGATTGCATTTAAAAAAGGAATGCACAAAAGGGACAGAGCTAAAATCCTAGATTTTACTAAACTCTGCGTTCCATTAGGGTAGGCACAATAACCTATTTATTTTTGTATATCTTCAAAACAATGTTTTGAATGGATGCGCTAATAAATGCAGAGTGATTGTTAATTCAAATACACAAAATAGTTAACCTCTGGACATGTGGGTGTATCATAAAAATATTTTCATAAATGAAATTGCCAATATTTAATATCATTATTAAAATTATATTCTTCATGAAAAAATATCTCTTCCTATGACTAACAATTCTTGCATATTTTTCTATTACCACAAATGTTTTAAATTATTATTTTAGTTAGCAGATATATAAAATTAAATAAAATAATTATTGATATTAATGTTACTTTGATTGCATTTTATGAAAACTAGAGTGTCTTGTTAATAGCTCTTTGTGTTCAATCCTATGTGTGCTTTTTGTTTTGCTTTTCATAATATGATGCAAACCTGCTTAAAATTAAAACAGGGAAGATGCTACTTCAAGGAGTAATGGGTGTTCCTCAACTCTGTGGCCTTATTTAGGTATATGATTTTCTATGCTCATGCTGTGTTATTACAAGTCATACAGAGTATATTAGATTTCATTAACATTGCATATTTCTGATTAATTATTAAAATTTCAATATAGGCTTGAATTTCTACTGATGTTTAAAAACAATTCAAGTTGTATATCTGTGATTAATGATATGGGGATAATTCCCTTGATAGTTAAAGTGAAATTGCTCTTCAGAAATAACTAAATGTAACTAGTATAATATACTTTGAATGGAGCTTATTTTCAAGTAGTTTAAGCTTGGTAAGGATGGGACTGAGGAAAGAATTGCAGCCAAATTTTACATCCTATGGGTTAGAGATAAAAGTTCACATGGCGATTGAGTCACCCTTCATAGATTTGTGGGGAAATGGGGCAGTTGCCTGAGGTCTAATGTTTAGAAATATTGTATCATTATACCCTAGCAGGAACCAATAAGTAGTAAACCATTCTGAAAGCCTGAAAGAAGTATGAGTGATTAAACATTTGGGAGAATAAAGTATTGACCATTTGCTGAAAATGCAGAGTAGGTTCCTCATTCAAGAGAGAAAAGATATGTTAGTCTTTTGGGGATATCCTCTCAGGCTTCACCTAGAATAGAATGCCAGTTTGTCACATACGGAAATAAAAATTGGCCCTCACAACTTCATTTCATATTGGAGCTTTGATGCCAGTGAGGAGTTGCCACCCATCTGTCAGTAATAATAGCACACACAAAAGGTGTCACTGCATTTGTCAGGGTTGTTGTGCCAGTTACTAAGCCACTGCCCCTCCGCTTCAAACCACCCTTTGTACTGGGCTTGGTGATGTTGGGGCTGAGTGTCTACAACCCACACTTCTGGTCTGCTGGCTGTTGGTCCTGTTCTTGGGAAGGCTTGAGGGAGGCTCCACAGCTGGGCAAGGAAAGGGCTTCTTCTTCGTGTCTTCCCCTGTTGCTGTGAGCATCACCTCAGCAATAACACTGCACTTCATTAGCAGCAGCTGATTCCTGTGGCACAGTTGAACTCAGTTGCAATTTTTCTTCTCCTAGAAGAACTAAACTCAATGTACCTCCTCAAGAACCACCAGTAACAGCTGGCTCTCAGAAGTCCAGGTTCCAGTGCCATGAAGCCCAACTCTGAGTTCAGAGTCACCAGGACCAAGCAGCATCCCCTTCTCAGAGGTCTGGGCCTCAGGCTTTCCTTCCTTCTTTCCTTCCTTTCTTCCTTCTTCCCTTCCTTCCTTCCCTCCCTCCTTTCCTTCCTCCCTCTCTCCTTCTCTCCTTTCCTCCCTCCCTCTCCCTCTCTCTCTCCCTTCCTCTCTTTCTCTCCTTCCCTCTCTTTCTCCCTTTCTTTCTTTTCCTTCCTTCCTCTCTTTCTCTCTCTCTCTCTTTCTTTCTTTCTTTTTCTCTTTTTTCTCTCTTTCTGTTAAGAGACAGAGTCTTTCTCTGTTGCCCAGGATGGAATGCAATGGCACAATCATAGCTCACTGCAGCTTCCAACTCCAGGGTTCAAGTAATCCTATGGCCTCAGTCTCCTGAGTAGCTGAAACTACAGGTGCATGCGACCATGACTAGCTTTTTTTTCATAGAGACAGGGTCTTGCTATATTACCCCAGATGATCTTGACCTCCTGGGCTCAAGCAATCCTCCCACTCCAGCCTTCTGAGTAGCTGGAACTACAGGCCCACACCACCACACCCTCCTCCAATCTTCACTTTAGTCCCCAAAAAGGATGGCTCTCTGCTTCCCACAATTTCTAGGACTGTGGTTGTTTAATGTTCTATTTATCTTTATGGTGCTTTAAAATATGGTTAACAACCTCACATACATAGTTATTTATCCTTTTTATTAAATTGTCTCTAATAAGATAACTCATGTGATTTCTGTCTACTGGCTGATACAGTTATAATAGGAGAAAAGGGATCAAAACAACTCAACTACAAAAATTAGTGGAATAACAGGGTTAGAATTTTATGAAGAACCATATTTATTTAGATCAAATGGCTAATGTTTATAATATTTTAAGAAGAGGGAGGTAATGTGAAAGTACTTTAAAAATTGGCTGAATCCAACAGCTTTTCTCAGTTATCGTAATGTGAGTTTGCTATATTATTTACAAATATTCAATCCTGCAACAGAAGGCAAGAAAGACGAATGGGTGAATGAAGCGCATAAGAGTTAAACTAGTGGCTTATGAGTTATAGACAAAACACACAGATTGCGTTAAAGAAAGCAAAACCGTATTTCAGTGGAAGTATATTCCATTTTTTATAAACCTCATAGTGAGTGTGAAGTAATCCCTCATTGTGTTTTGTGCTTTTTTAAGAGACAGGCTCTCGCTATGTTGTCCAGGCTGGACTTGAACTCCTGGGGTCAAGTGATCCTCCCATCTCAGCCTCCAGAGTAGCTAGGGCTACAAGTGCTCATTGTGGTTTTGATTTGCATTTCCCTAAATACTGACAATGTTGGGTATCTTTTCATGTGTTTGTTAGTCATTTGTATATCTTCTTTTGAGAAGTGTCTATTCAGATCTCTTGCCATTTTTCAGTTGGTTTATTTATCTTTCTATTGCTGAGTTGTAAAAATTCTTTATGTATTACGGATTCTAGATCTTTATTTAATTTGCAAAATTTTTCTCCCATTCTGTGACTTACCCTTTCATTTCTTTTTTTTTTTTTTTTTTTTTTTTTTTTGAGACGGAGTTTCGCTCTTGATACCCAGGCTGGAGTGCAATGGCGCGATCTCGGCTCACCGCAACCTCCGCCTCCTGGGTTCAGGCAATTCTCCTGCCTCAGCCTCCTGAGTAGCTGGGATTACAGGCACGCGCCGCCATTGGTCTCGATCTCTTGACCTCGTGATCCACCCGCCTCGGCCTCCCAAAGTGCTGGGATTACAGGCTTGAGCCACCGCGCCTAGCCATAACTAGTCATCTTAACATCACTTATTGAAAAGACTAATTTTATTCCCCACGGAATGGTCATGGCAGCCTGTGAAAGATCAATTGATGATATATTTATGGATTCATTTCTAGACTCTCAATACTATTTGATTAATCTATATTTGTCGAGTCCTTATGCCAGCACCACACTGTCTTGATGACTGTAGCTTTGGGGTAAGTTTTGAAGTCAGAAAGTGTGAGTCCTTCAACTTTGCTCTTCTTTTTCAAGATTGTTTTGGCTACTATGGTTCTCTTGCATTTCATATGAACTTTAGGATCACCTTTGTCTCTTTCTGTAGAAAGGGCAGTTAGAATTCTGATAGGGATTACATTGAATCTGCAGACCAATTTGGGATTATTGCCATCTTGACAATATTTAATCTTGCAATCCATGACAGAAGATGTCTTTCCATTTACGAATTTAGGTCTTTTAAAGTTTCTTTCAGTGAGATTTGTAATTTTCAGTGTATAAGTTTTACATTTATTAAGTTTATTCTTAAGGATTTTATGATAAAATTCTTTTTGATGCTATTTTAAATAGTTTTCATAAATGATTTTTATTTTTCATGGGATGAAGAATTTGAATTCTGACTGCAGCACACAAGTCTTCATCAGGACAGTGTCTCTATTATGCCCCAGAGCTCCTGGCTGTTCATCTCGTGGAGAGAAGAAAGAACAAATCAGCATCTCTACTTTTGTCCACATCTCATAAAAAGGGCAGCTTTATAGTTCTGTATTGGAACATGATTTATTTCTAGAATGTTCTACATCTGAAAAGTTGTCTCTCGCTGTCACTGAATTTGTGGAGCTGATGCTGTGGAGAGCCTGAGCACGTGGCTTCTGACCTGGTAAATGCCACTGCTCTCTAGTTAATTGAAAAAGGCTCTTTGCTGCTGACTACTGCTTCATGCTGGAAGACTATGCACCACAATTTAATTAGTGGATAATTCTAATCTGCTAACTTAACTAACACTTCTTTTGAGCATTGTGGCACTTGGCACAACATTTTGAGACAACAGAAAAGTGCACACTTTCTGGGCAGTGTGCCTTAACTTACTGAACGACTACGGTACTTTTGCATTGGATTTAAGTATTCTGCTCTTTGGTATTACAAGGTTTTCAGCCAAACCTATTGATGTGTGCTCATTAAGACCAGTTGTCTACAAAGCACCTGCTTTCCTGTGAAAAGATCTTATTACTAAAACATAGCTAGTTCTTGCCAAGAAAAGGGCTTAAATTTCTTTGGCTGGCTTGATGCTTTATCAGGCTGCCTGTTTGGTCTTTGTAGTCATTGTGCTTAGCCCAGATTTCTTCCTTCTCCTTTTGTTCTGGGAAGGTCCTGCTGTGAATCGCTCTCCATTCTTCCTCCTGGAGGCCAGATCTCACTGTGCCCAGCCCTGCATCTAGATTGTGCTATGATAAGAACACAATGGTTCTAGTTCCTGCTGCCATCTCAGGGGAGTCGTTTAGGTTCAAGGATATACAAAGAGTTACAGTCTGCACCTCCCCCTCCACCTGGCCCTTCCTCCGCTTCTTTTCTAGTCACCCTCCTCTTTCCCTAATTAAAGAACTCCCATTGGAGTCACTAAAGGCAGGACCAGCAGAGAAAGGGGCTGAGACACAATCCCTCCCTTTGTTCTAAGGACAGCTAGTTCCAGAACAGAACTCTCTTAAAAACAGAAATACTCCCATGGGGGAAGCCACCTGAAACATTAAAATACCTTAATGAAAGGGAGAAGCAGAACTCACTGAAACTAGCTCTGTGTTCCAGGACTTGAAGCCACGTTTCTTCAAATCTCAGTTTCCACATCTGAAAAAGGTGAGAGCAGACTAGATCTGTTTCTTGTTTTGTGCAGGTTGAGAAAATGCTTTGGGAATCTGATGAAAGCCATGAACTTTCTCCTTAGAATAGTGCACATGTACAAATATGTAAAACATTTATGAACAGGTTGGGGATTGACTGACACTCGGGATGGCCATGTGCACTGAGTTACAAACAAAAACAAAAAAGCAACAGATCCATGAACACAATCTCTAAATTCATGCTGAAGCCTTACAGTCTGTGATTCCAACCTCCCTGTCAAGGCTCTTGACCTGACTCAGAAAGTCCTCAGCACCAATGAGTCCTTCGTGCCTCATTCCTGTGACATTGTCAAGGTGTTTGGTTTCCTGTTAGTTAACTGGAAATGGTCACCTTTGGGCAAAACCATGAAACTGTGATGAGACACTATGGACTCTACCATTAGGTGTTTATTTACACTTTCGAAGTTTATGTTTCTCTTATTAAAAAATTTGTTTTTAAAAATTGAGATAAAATATACATAACATAAAGTTTATCATCTTAACCTTTTTTTTTTTTTTTTTTTTTAAGACAGAATCTCGCTCTGTCGCCAGGCGAAGTAGCTGGGACTACAGGTGTGCACCACCATGCCCAGCTAATTTTTGTATTTTAGTAGAGATGGGGTTTCACCATGTTTGCCAGGATGGTCTTGATCTCTTGACTTTGTGATCTGCCCGCCTCGGCCTCCCAAAGTGCTGGGATTACAGGTGTGAGCCACCGCACCTGGCCCATCTTAACCATTTTTAAGCATACAGTTCAGTGGCATCACACACACGCACACGCACATGCACACACACACACATACACACATACACACACATGCACATCGTTATGTAACCATCACCACCATCCATTTCCAGAGCTCTTTTCATCTTGGAAAACTGAAACTGTACCCATTAAACAGGAACTTCCCATTCACCCTTTCTCCAATTCCTGGTAATCACCATTCTATTTTCTGTCTCTATGAATTTGACTATTCTAAGTTCCTCATATAACTAGGATCAGAGCGTATTTGTCTGATTCCAACCAAAATTGTGACTGGCCTATTTTACTTAACATAATGTCCTCAAGGCTCATTCATGTCATAGCATGTGTCAGAATTTGGTTCCTTTTTAAGGCTAAGTAATGTTCCACTAAATGTATATACCACATCTTGTTTATTCACTTATTCATCTGTCTGTGGAAACCGGAGCTGCTTCCACACGTTGGCTACTGTGAATAACACTGCCATGGACAATGGTGTACAAATATCTGTTCAAGTTTCTGTCTTTGATTCTTTCGGGTGTGTACTCAGAAGTGGAATTGTTGCATCATATGATAATGCTATGTTTAATTTTTTGAGGAATAGTATATTGTTTTCCACGTGGCTGCACCGCGTTGCATTCCTACCAACAGTGGACAAAGGTTGCACTTTCTCCACGTCTTGGTGAACACTTGTTATTTTCTGTTTTCGTTCTTTCTGACGGTAGACATCCTAATGGGTATGATGTGGTGTCTCATTGTGGTTTTGATTTCCATTTCCCCAATGGTTGTAACACTGAGCATCTTTTCATGTGCTTATTTGCCATTTGTATATCTTCTTTGGAGAAATATCTATTCATGTTCTTTCTCTCTTTTTATTTTATTTTATTTTTGAGATGGAGTCTTACTCTATTGCCCAGGCTGGAGTGCAATGGTGCAATCGCTGCTTACTGCAATCTCCACCTCCCAGGCTCAAGTGATTCTCCTGTCTCAGCATCCCGAGTAGCTGGGATTACAAGCATGTGCCACCACGCCTGGCTAATTTTTGTATTTTTAGTAGAGATGGGTTTTTGCTGTGTTGGCCAGGCTGGTCTTGAACTCCTGACCCCATGTGATCCACCTGCCTCAGCCTCCCAAAGCTCTGGGATTACAGGCGTGAGCCACCGTGCCAGGCCCTCTCTTTTTAATTAATACATTCACATTTTGCTATGGACTGAATGTTTGTGTCCTCCCAAAATTCATATTTTAAAGCCCTAATCCCCAATGTTACTACATTTGGAGATAGGGTTTTTAGGAGATAAGTAAGGATAAGTAAGGTTAAATGCAGTCATTGGGATAGGCTCTGATCTTATAGGACTGGTGGATTTATAAGAAGATAGGCCAGGCATGGTGCCTTATGCTTGTAACCTTGGAGCTTTGGGAGGCTGAGGGGGACAATCGTTTGAGGCCAGGAGTATGAGACTAGCCTGGGCAACACAGCAAGATCCCATCTCTATGAAAAATTAATAGATTAGCTGGGTATAGTGGTGCATGCCTATAGCTTTAGCTACTCAGGAGGCTGAAATAGGAGTATTACTTGAGTCCAGGAGTGTGAGGCTGAGCGAGCTATTGTTGGGCCACTTCACTCGAGTCGAGGCAACAGGGTAAGACTCTGTCTCCAAAAAAAAAAAGACACCAGAGAGTTTTCTCTCTCTGTCTGCCACGTGAGGACACAGAGAGAAGTCGGCCAGCTTTAAGCCAGAAGAAAGGTCATCCTCAGCCTAGCTGCTCGCTCTTCCCCTGCCGGCTGCCAAGTGAAACGTGACTTTCACCTTCCGCCATGATTGTGAGGCCTTCCCAAGCACATAGACCTGTAAGCTCAATTAACCTCTTTCTTTTGTAAATTGCCCAGTCTCAGATATGTCTTTATTGACAGTGTGAAAACAGACTAATACAGTAGCCATGCACTCCTACAGGCTGATACAACTCAGTTGATTCATTCATGCACTAAATATACTTATGATCATCTACCATGAGCTAAGAGTTTGGCTGCACTCTAGGTATAAAGTAGCAAACAAAAACAGAAAACCTCGTCTCATAGAATTGGCATTCTAGAAGAGGTGATGGATACGAATCAAACACATGTAAAATTGGAATTGTAATATGTACCACAAAGGTGAAGAACACTGTACTTCAAGAGTGGGTAACAGAGGTTTCTGAACTTAGCCAAAGAAGGCCTTTCTCAAGAGGTTATGCTTGGGCCTTTGAAGATATATATAAAGGGTAGAGAGGAGTTTATGAGTCACATAAGGGAGAATAAAACATTTCAAGCAGAAATAGACTATATTCAAAGGCCCTGTGGCTTAAGGGAACACAGAAAAAAATCAGAGCTGTCAATCTGGCCAGAGTGAGTGGAGCACTGAGAGGGAGTGGGAGCATGGCGTGAGATGAGGTGGAGAGGATTTGTTTCACACCCTGAATGCCATGTTTGGTGTTTTCTTTACACTAAAAGTAATTGGAAGCCACCGAGTATATCAAGCAGTGAAATGTGAAGGGGTGATGTTACCAGATTTACATTTGAAAAGATTGCTCTAACTGCCTTTAAAAAATCGATTTGAGGGAAGATATGTATTTATGTAAATTGACAATTTAGAAGGCTAGATTATCCCTAAATGCTTGGCACCTTAAGTGTTTCAAATTTCAGATTTTTTCAGATTTTGGAACATTTGCATCCCAAATCTAAAAATCCCAAATCCAAAATGGTCCAATGAGCATTTCCTTTGAGCAAAAGCCTTTGAGTGTCATGTTGGCACTCGAAACGTTTCAGGGTTTAGAGCATTTTGGTTCCTGACTTTTGGATTAGGGATGCTCAACCTGAACTGGACTGGGAGATACTTTCTGTATAGAAGTAAGGAAGGAGAAGCATGAGGGCTCCTTCAGTGTCTGGCTTGCAGAAGCCGGGAGCCGGCACAGCTGTTCACTGAAACAGGAAACGCTGAAGGAATAGGATGTCTGGGAGAGACGACCATGTGTTTAGACTTTTGTGTGTTGAGTCTGAGACGCCTCTGAGATGCCAGACTGAAGATGCTGAGCAGGCAGTTGAGTACCCTGGTCTGGATCTCCAGAAAGAAATGGAGATATAAATAAATGTGTAAGTTGCTTGTGTTTGTTTCTAACTGAAACAAAAAATGTGAATGAGATTAGGGCGTGAGAGCGAATAGCATGGGGCCAGGCTCGAGAATTTCAGAACTTCCAAGATTACCAGTTTGTGAAGGAGATTCACCCTTAGTGCTAGGATTTCGTGAAAACACATATTAAAATGATTCAACTTGTTTTCCAATTTCATTAAATCGCTTTTCAAAAAGATTGAGTCTCTTCTGGTTCATGACTTAATAATTCACTTCGCAACAGAAATGATCTTAAGTATCAGCTGGAATTTCGTTCATTTATTCAATCAGAATACTTACTAAGCAGGGCTGGATGCAGTGGCTTACGCCTGTAATCCCAGCACTTTGAGAGGCCACAGCGGGCAGATCACCTGAGGTCAGAAGTTCGAGACCAGTCTGGCCAACATGGCAAAACCCTGTCTCTACTAAAAATAGAAAAATTAGCCGGGTGTGGTGGCGTGGACCTGTAATCCCAGTTACTCAGGAGGCTGAGGTAGGAGAATCTCTTGAACCTGGGAGGCAGAGATTGCAGTGAGCCAAGATCACGCCACTGCACTCCAGCATAGGCAACAGAGTAAGACTCTGTCTCAAAAAAAAAAAAAAAAAAAAATTATGAAGCAGATGACATGGTAGAGTCTCATAGAAAACTAAACATGGAAAGTTCTCCAAGTGACCAGCCGTAGGCTCCTTCGAGGGCCAGCCTGTCCTGGGCCACAGGTATTGTGCAAAGATGCTATAAATAACAAGCATTATTATTAGATTATGGAGACTGGCCTCATGAGAAGTTCTTTAGAATTCCAAGCTTTTTGTCTCCATTTGACAGTTAACATGACACGATGTTTAAATCTGAGTGCCGTGTAGGGTTACCTTCCCAAATTAAGGGAGGACTTCAGATACTTTTACAAAAAATGACCAGTGTTAGGCCTCCATTGCCTTTTGACATTAACTGCCTTTTCCCCTTAGTGACAGTTGGCTTTAAAATGGAGCTGGCACTGGAAAGTATCCTCAGTATCAAAATACATTCTGCAGATGTGACTAAAATTAGTATTTTATTTACAGGCCTGACACACATTCAGCACAGGTGTTTCACTAGCCAAGATGAAGCTGAAAGTCAGGGTCAGGTTCTGAACTTCAGCTCAATAGATCGGACTCAGCTGGAGCACAAAAGGAGGCCATTATTGTTCCGGTTGAGTGGAGAGGGGCTGTGACAGGAGCTCCCTGAAGATCACAGTAAACTAGATCTTTGTGTTACATATCTAAAGAGCTGTCTTTCTCTTTCTTTCTTTCTTTTTTCCTGGAAATACTTCCTGCCCTGTATAATATATCTGACTGTAATAATGAAGTTATATGTCTATCTGTTGAAAAAAATCTTAAAATTGTTATAATCTTACCTTGAACTTACACCGCAGTCTTCATCGAAGGACTTGCCCATCTAGCTAATCAGACCGCATGATTTGGAAGTCAAAGTACATACCTCATTTTACCAAAAAAGAAGGTTTTTGAGAGATTAAATGAACAGTTTAGAGTAAACAGTAACCCCAACTTAGAGATAAAGGGAAATGGAGGAGAAAAGTCTTGCGTTTGCTGAATAATATAGATAACCAGAAATGGCGCTCTGAAGTTCACCAAAGGGCCAGCCATCTGATCTATCACTGTAGGAGGACTACATCTAAATGTCATCAGCAAATGGAAAATAATGCTCTCATAAATTCCCAGGAAAAGACACTGATTTTCCTTAGCAAACATTTTGTGTCTTTACAAAATAAATTATTGTGTTTAACTTAATATCATCCTATTGCTTTTTTTGGTACTACTTTATTAAGATATAACCCAAGTACTACAAAATTCACCAATTTAAAGTGTACAATTCAGTAGGCTTTAATATATTCACAGATATGTGTCACCATCACCACAGGCAATTTTAGAACGTTTTCATTACCTCAAAAAGAAACCCCTTACGCCTCAGATATTACCACTCTATTTACCCGATGGCCCCAAATCTAAGCAACCACTAAACTATTTTTTTTCCTGTCTCTAGATTTGCCTTTTCTGGACATTCCATATGAATGGAACCATATACTGTAATATGTGTACTTGCGTGGTTAGCTTCTTTCATAATTTCAAAGTTTATGCTTCTAGCACAATTTCAAAGTTCATCCACATTGTAGCATATATCAGTATTTCATTCCATTTTTAGCTATATAATATTTCATTGTATAGATATGGTTTATTTATTCCATAAATCTATTGTTATTCATGAATTGATGGACCTTTGGCTTGTTTCTAACTTTTGTCTCTTATGAATAATGCTGCTATGAACAGTTGTGTACAAGTTTTTGTGTGTACATATGCTTTCATTTTGGAGAGCAAGTACCTAGAAGTGAAATTGCTTGGTCATATAGTAACATTCTGTTAACTTTTGAGGAACTCCCAACTGTTTTCCAAAGTGGCTGTAATGTTTTGTATTCCTACTAGCAGTATATGAGGTTTCTGATTTCTCCACATCCTTGTCAACACTTACTATTTTCTATTTTTTTAGAGTTTCAGTTTTTTTTAATTGAAGGGAGATTCACAGAACAAAAATTTAACATTTTAAAGTGTACAATTCAACAGCATTTAGTACATTCCAAACATGATGTAGTACAACCATTACCTCTATCTATTTTCAAAACGTTTTCATCACCCCCAAAACAAGGCAGCAAAGTCAAGAAGGTGTCACTTCCCATTCCCGGCTTGCACCCTTCCCTATCAACCAACGATCTGCTTTCTCTGTCTGTGAACTTACCTATTCTGGCTAGTTCATTTTGTTATGGATTGAATTGTGATCCTCTCACCCTCCCAAATTCACGTATTGAAGCCCTTACCCCCAATGTGATTGTATTTGGAGACAATGGACAAGAAGAGACAACAGATTCTCTCTCTCTCTCCCTCTCTCTCCCTCTCTCTCCCTCTCTCTCTCTCTCTCTCCACACACACACACACACACACACACACACATGCACAGAGGAAAGACCATGTGACACAGCAAGAAAGTAGCTATTCGAAGGCCAGGAAGAGAGGCCTCCCCACACACTGAACCTGCCAGCATCTTAATCTTGAACTTCCCAGCCTCCAGAACTGGGGGAAAATAAATGTCTGTTGTTTAAGCCAACAAGACCATCGTATTTTGTTACTGCAGTCCAAGCAGATTGGATTTGCTTTTCATTGATGATCAATAATGTTGAAGATACTTTCATGTGTGTGTTGGCCATTGATACAGCTTCTTGGATGAAATGACTAGCCAGATGCTTTGCCATCTTAAAATTGGGCTGTCATTTGTATTTTTATATTTTCATTTTTTTTGAGGCACAGTCTTACAATGTTGCCCAGGCTGGAGTGCAGTGGTGTGACTATAGCTCACTATAGTCTTAGTCTCCTGGGTTCAAGTGATCCTCCCACCTTGGCCTCCTGAGTAGCTGGGACTACAGGTTTGCTCCACCACACCCATCTAATTCTTTTTTTGTTTTGTTTTTTTCCTAATAGAGATGGGGTCTTGCTGTGTTTCCCAGGCTGTAGTTTGTCTTTTCATTTTTGAGTTGTAATTGTTCTTTATATATTCTAGATAAATGGTCTCTTACTAGGTATATGGCTTGCAAATATTTTCTCCCATTCTGTGTATTGTCTTTTAATTTTCTTGGATGTGTCCTTATGTTCATGGTAGAAAAGACCTCAAGTTACCGGCAGCCTATGCTTATGGGTCTGTAGCAACTTCAATCCTTTCAGAACAAAGAATTTGACTGAGGGGCATAAAGGAGAAAAAGAGACCAAGGCAAGTTCCAGAGCAGGAATGGAAGTTTACTGAAAAAGGCCTTAGACAGGAAAGAAAGGAAAGTGTGCTCGGAAGAGACCTTTTGCTAAAACTTAGACGTACAAAAGATTTTAATTTTTTTGATGTCCAGTTCATCTATTTTTTTGCTTGTGTTTATGCTGTCAGATCTAAGAAACCATTTTTTAATTCACAAAGATTTATGCCTATGTTTTTTTCTAAAAATTTATAGCTTAAATTTTGCAGTTAGGTCTTTAATCTATTTTGAATTAATTTTGTATATGGTGTGAGGTGCAGATCCAAATTCATTCTTTTGCATGTGGATAGCCAGTTATCCCATTTGTTGAAAAGACTATTCTTTCCCAAACAATAACCTTGCTGCACTGGTTGGTAATCAATTGACCAGAAGTGTGAGGGTTTATTTCTGGACTTTCAATTTGACTTCATTGTCTGTCCTTATACCAGCATCACACAGTTTTGAATACTGTAGCTTTGTAACATGTTTTGAAATTCAGATGTATAAATTATCTGATTTTGTTCCATTTCAAGATTGTTTTGGTCAGTCTAAGTCCCTTGATTTCCATATGAATATGAGGACAATCTTATAAATTTCTACTAAAAAGGCAGGTGGGTATTTGATAGAAATTGCTTTGAATATGTACTTCAATTTTGGGGTATTGCCATCTTAACAATACTAAATCTTACAATACATGACACAGGATGTCTTTCAATTTATTTAAATAATATTTATTTGCTTTTAATAATGTGTTAAAATTTTCAGTGTGGAAGTCTTTCATTTATTGTGTTAAACTGATTTCTAAGTACTTTATTATTTTTGATGTCATTGGAAATTGAATTATTTTCTAAATTTGACTTTTGGATTGTTTATTGCTAGTGTATAGAAAAAGAATTGATTTTGTATGTTGATCTGGCATTCTGTAATCTTACTAATATCTTTTCTTTGCTCAAATAGTTTCTTTGTGCATATGTTTGGATTTTTTTCTTTTTTTTTGAGATGAGGTCTCACTCTGTCAACCAGGTTGGAGTGCAGTGGTGCTATTTCAGCAACCTCCAAGCAATCCTCCTACCTTCCACCTTAGCTTCCCAAGTAGCTGGGACCACAGGCATATGCCACCACTCCTGGCTAATTTTTGGTATTTTTGGTAGAGGTGGGGTTTCACCATGTTGCCCAGGTTGGTCTTAAACTCCTGAGCTCAGGTGATCCACCTGCCTCAGCCTCCCAAAGTGCTGGGATTATAGGCATGAACCACTGCACCCAGCCAGGATTTTCTATATATAAGGTGATGTCAATTACATATATAAATTTTCTTTTTTTTGAATCTGGATGCCTTTTATTTCCTTTTCTTATTTAGTTACCATGGATAACACTTCCAGTACAACGCTGAATAGATGTGGTGAAAGTAGACTTTATCTGCTTCTTCCCTTTTATAATTAAGACAACCATTTAGGAAATTGTGAAAAGAAAGCAGGGCTCAAATCTATGTTGCTCTAATTGAAATGGAATGTGAATATATCTTGTTTCAATCCTTCCACTTTAAAATGGCATAAAATATGTATTAACTTTCTATTTTGGTATTGAGAGAATAAATTAGAATTTGACGATCCCCTTAAAAATTAAATAGCATGTGAATTCATAGGACAAAGTTATGGGGCATGATTAGGAAAATTTGTAAGGGAGGGATGAAACCTGGGGCCATTTTTCCTTCCTAGAGCTCAGAATTATTAATAAATCATGCTCTTTACTCTGAAAGAAGCAAGGCTGGGGTGCCAGTGACTTTCCTGGAAGACACACAAAACATATGACTGCCTTGGGGACAATGAATAACTTCTACACATATATTGGTTTCAACTCCCTTTGTTCAGGAATCCCGCATGCTTGCTCTTTTTATATGATGTTTTCATAAAGAAATTAGGATCCCAGTTAATGTAAAAGTAAGTTGTAAAAGGATTTCCCTTTTGGGCCAATAATCTCTCTCCTCCAAAAAATGAAAAAAAAAAAAAAAGGATCAGAGTGCTGCCTCCCCCTCTTTTCTGTTGTTGGAAATGCTGTTTGGATATGGCTGCACAAATGAATGGCAGTAAGGTTGTGGGCACCTCCGATCTTCAAGCCTCCATCACTCATGTAGCAAAGTTGTTTCTGGGGCCGAAGAACGCTCTGATGAAGGGAGCCTCTACCACGTAGTTACACTCACAGATTGTACTTGAACCTGGTTTGACATTGCATTTGGTTCCTAGAAAGGGAGGTACCTCCAAGTTTGACAGGTGTTAAAACAGAGCTATTATTTGTAGTAACCACCTATTATGGGCGGTCCTGGAACAAATGCTTTCTCTAAATTATCTTCTTTGGCTCTCAGACAGTCCTATTAGTAGGTATTATTATTTTTTGTTTGTTTTTGTTTTTTCTCTTTAGACAAGAGTCTCACTCTGTCACCAGGCTGGAGTGCAGTGGCATGATCTTGGCTCACTGCAACCTCTGCCTCCTGGGTTCAAGCGATTCTCCTGCCCAAGCCTCACAGGCTGCTGGGACTACAGGCATGTGCCACCACGCCCAGCTAATTTTTTTGTATTTTTAGTAGACGCGGGTTTTCACCATGCTGGCCAGGATGGTCTCGATCTCTTGACTTTGTGATCTGCCCGCTTTGGCTGCCCAAAGTGCTGGGATTATAGGCGTGAGCCACCACGCCCGGCCAGTAGGTACTATTGTTAATCCTGTTTTTATATGTGGAAGTTGAGGCTTAGGGGATATAGAGATATCAGGGTGTTCTTTTTCTTTCCTCTGTACAAGATTCTTTCCCCCCATTTTCTTTGAGTAGCATACCTTTTAAGTGGAAGTCTTCTCCCCCACTTTCGGTAACGCTGGTATAATTTTAATAATCATCATATCCTGCCCTGCTGTTCAGAGACTGTGAACAAATAACCTAGGATCAGGTACTCCTCTAATGGTAATCCTGATTAGGGTTCTTATCACAGATTTTATATCTGGATGTTCAGAGAGAAGCTTTCTTTTTCTTCTACAGTCATTATATGGGAAGATGGAAGTCTGAACCACAATCTTCTTTTCCTCTACATTTTGAGGAAATTCTGCCCATAATAGAAGAGAAAGAGACAAACACATGGAGAAAATCAAAGCCAATAAATGAATAAAAAATACTGGTATTCTTTTGAGTCTCTGAGGCTAGATCCACTTCTAGAGTGAGATAATACATAGCCCATTTTTGCATAACTTGCTTGATTTAGAGTTTTGTTATTTGCAATTGAGAAAGTTAATTCTCTTGCCCCCAGTTATGCGATTAGGGAGGTGGCAACACTTTAAAAATTCATGTCCATCTACCTCCAAAGCTTGTGCTCTACTCAATATTTTAGCTTATATGGCTATGAACCAGACATTTCAAGTTGGTCAAATATTAACAGAAAGAAAGGGTATAAAATGCTCATGATCACAACTGAGAGACCCACCATATATAACCCCAAATATGAAAACTCACATCCAAAGCGTGAGGAAGAACAAAAATGCATGTCTTTTCCAAGAGAAAAAAGCATTTCATTTCCCCCCAGAATAAATTGCTACAGATAGTAACGAGTTCTTAGGAGGGTAACTATTTCTTGTGACTTTGGGTATAAATATCTCATCTAATCTAAGTGATCTGATTCAGCACACGGAGGCAGTGACTGCCAGTGATTTACAGGTATGACCAAGAGGTTGAAGATGAATCAGATTCAAGTGGCAATAGTAGAATTGGAAGATAATTAGATAGAATTTGACCTCTGCTTCTGGGTTCAGGTTTCCTTAATGTCCTGTGGCTTGTGATCATTGCAGATCTCAACATATAACAGCTCAACCCCTGACCTCTTTCCCAATCCATGTATATATCACCAGTTGAGTGACCATCATTTATCATCATGTAAAATTCAACATAAGTTTTCATACATAGCATTTAAATAAATACAACAAAAACCATTGTAAATACAAGAAGAAAATTACATACAGTTTTCTGTACATCCACACAGACATCTATTGCCCATTTTGTTTCAAGTTCACTGAAAATCTTTGACCTTAACATTCAAATTATGAAAGGCCCAGTTGCTGACTGTGATATAATAAAAGTTGAAATTAATAACTAAAGTATATGTAAGAAAGACTTGGTGATTAAAGACCACCTTCCTACATGGATCTCGGGTGAAACAGAAAGTATCAAAATAGCAGTTTCAGATTGGTTGAGAACAATAAAACCTTATAAATCGAAATTCATGATGCAAGATTAAAACTTTTTTTACATGCAAATTCATGGATTTAAAACTCTCTATAACTAAAAAAGAAAGAATATAAACAACAAAATCTTTAGCTTAAGAAGTTAAAATAAAAAAAGAAAAGCAAAACACACTTAGAAGGATGCAGGCTGGGTGTGGTTGCTCATGCCTGTAATTCCAGCATTCTGGGAGGCCAGGGTGGGAGGATCATTGGAGGCCAGGAGTTCGAGATCAACTTGGCCAGCATGGCAAAAACCTGTCTCTATTAAACATATAAAAATTAGCTGGGCATGGTAGTGCATGCTTGTAATCCCAGTTACTCGGGAGGTGGAGGCAGGAAAATCACTTGAACCCAGGAGACGGAGGTTGCAGTGAGCAGAGATCACGCCACTGCACTCCAGCCTGGCTGAAAGAGGAAAGTAATTGGTAAAAAAAAATACAGTTAATACACTAGAATGTATATGTGTGTGTTTTAAATAGTAGAATTAATAAATTGAAGGTTGATTTTCTTTAGGAAAAATTGCCAAATCAATAGTCTAAGAGGAGAATGATAGACAACTTATTTGCTTTGAGTGTAATGAATGGGATTTAATTATTTTTGTTTAATTACAAGAGCTAAATATGCTCAACAATGAAAATAAAAGAAAATAAAATGTTCGTGTTGACCTTGGGGGCAACACAAATAAAACCCTTTCATAGTGTGGCCCCATTTTACTTGTGACATGCTTGTTTTAAGTCAATTGTTTTTTATGTTTCTTCCACAGTGTTATTGCCCCTTACCCACTGCATTTACAGTCTCTCATCATCTAAGATGGTTCATCTCAGAAATATCATTGACAAGTTATTTCTATTATTTTCCAGTAGTGTCATGGGTTTTTTGACCTTGACACTTCAAATTCATAATTAACACCTTCATTCCTCGGTAACTACAGACACTTCTGAGCTGGTGTAACTGGTACTGTGCAGTGCCCACTGTGGTATACTACCCATCAGGAGCTGTGGTCTTTGGGTCAAGGAATTCAGCCCCTGTTAACAATCTTGGCCAGGCAGGCTTAGGCATGGGCTAGTGAAATCTTGGTTTCACACCCACATCTCTTGCCTCCTCCTCTCCAATTTCCTGCTGATGTCTCCTATTGGCGGCAGCCAACTGGAAGCCAGAGGGCCAGGCAGCCAGGATAGTGCAGTCTTTGGCCTATTCAGGTCAGTTGCTGCAGAGCTGGAAGAGCTGGGAGGAACCACTAGAAGGTGGAATGGAGAAGACCCAGCATTGCTAGCAGCTCTCTTGCCCTTCCTCCTTTCTTCCCAGAGGTAATATGGCCACCTTGAATTTTGCACTTTTCCTGAATTTGACATACTCCCTCTGAATTCTTGCCTTTGCAAATAAAGTTTTCTCTGGCAAGAATTCCCTTACCCAACTTCTTTGTATGGTAAACTCCTACTTACTCTTTAAGATCCAACTCATTTATCAGCACACTCTTATCTACACACATGAGGCAGCAAGGTACTATGAATAGAACAAAGAAACATGAGGTCAGGTTCTCAATTCGTCACTCACTAGTTAACGTGACTTTGTGTGGGGGTACTTCTGTGATTTTAAGTTTTCTCGTTGGCAAAATAGGAATGGGAATACAGTAGGCCTTTGCTGTCCACTGGTTCCCACAAAGAATTCAACACACAGGGGATGAAAATATTTGGGAAAAAAAACCCACAATTGAAAATAACAATACAACAGTAAAAAATTATATGGATAAAAAGTACAGTGTAACAATTATTTACACAGTATTTACATTGTGTTAGGTATTGTAAGCAATCTAGAGATGATTTAAAGTATACAGGAGGATGTGTGTAGTTTATATGCAAATACTACACCATTTTGTAAGAGAGACTTAAGCATGGGTGGATTTGGGTATCTGCCGGGGTCCTGCAACCAGTTACCTAGAGATACCGAGGACCCACTTTACCTGCCTTGACATCCCTTTCCCAGGAAAAGTGAAACGATTACAGCGAGAAAATGCTCTCCAAAATGCAAATCATTTTACAAATGTACTTTTGTTGTTGTTTTTCTTACCGTTGCTTAGAATTTTTTTAAAAAGGATTTGTTTAGTTCGATCACTGTGCGCGGTGCAAAAAAATCAACTTTGGTGGCATTCAACAAATCAATCCCCCCCCGCCCCTGCCCCGCCTTTATTTCTCTTTTTGCAGCCCCCTTTCTCTCTTCTGCTCACTCATACCCGCCCACCCCGCTTTTGGCAGCTTGCTTGTTCATATCTGAACTTGGATATCCAAAGGCATTGCTTGACTTTAGAGGTACATTTCACAGTTAAAGAGGGTGCGTCCTTTAGTAGTCGGGGATGGGGAAAACTGCCACAAAGCAGAAGTCTACATTCTAAATCGTGAAGTTCTGCGAGCTGAGAACTAGATTGGCGGGGCCCGGAACGAATCCGTTGCCGAGCGAGGAGGCGGGGCAGGTGGGCGGGGCTCCTACCAGGGCCTCTGCAGCCCGCGCTGAGCGCCCGAATTCCCGCGCTGAAAGCCGGAACGCCAGGCCACCGGGCGTCGCGGCGGGCCCGGAGCTCGGTGCAGGGAGCACGGCCGAGCCAGGACTACAATTCCCGACGTGCGCGGCGGCCAACGCGGGTTCTACCGCTTGCTTGTTGCTTTAATCTTCCCCCTTTTTGCGACGGAGACTGCTGTCCAGGAAGTGCGCAGTAGTGATTCTAGTGAGGCTGTAAGCTCACCTGGCGACGCCAGGGCTGTGAACGGCTCACGGAATGTCTCTTTCTCCTGGTGAGCGCAGGCATTGCGGAACCCACCGTCCCACGGGCCGCGTTTCCGGAGGACATTAATTGTGGCCGGACGCAGTGGCGCGGCAGTTTAATTCTCCGGCGGCGGCAGGTTAAGGGGACGAGATGGTCCCGGCAGGGCTCATCAGGAAACTCGGTAACTGTCAGCTTGCCCCTCGTCCAAGGCACCCTCCTGTCCTGGTCACTTCCTGAGAATGGTTGTGTCACGTTTCTGCGGCCGGTCATCCCGCGACTGCTCCCTCTTTCGCCCCCGCTTTGCTAGGGTAGCCCCCGGGGACCCATCTCGGACTTTGTGTAAACTCCGCGGTTCCCGTCCCGAAGGCACCAGCGGCCTGCCTCTGAAAAAGCTGCTTTAGTCCGTCTTCACGCCGCTCCTGCCCGCAACCTAAGTAACGTAGTTTTGGAATAAAGTCTGGGTAAGCGTCTCTTTGCAGTCGGGACATTTTTCTGTGCTGTGCGTTGACAGGTCATCAGCTGGCCGAGATCAGGGAGCGCGCTCTCAAGAGTATTCTCTGCAAGATTGAGCACAACTTAATCTGCCACGCTGATCTCATTCAGGAGAGGCAACTTTTTCTTCATTTGCTGGAATGGTTCAATTTCCCGTCCGTTCCAATGAAGGAAGAGGTTCTCAACTTGTTAAGCAGATTGGTTAAGGTAGGATCATTTTGAAATAAAATAGTCAGACGAGTGGACCGTTTCGTAGTCATTTAATTGTAACACTCATTGAAAGTTAAATAACTGGGGTTAAAAGTTTGTTTTTTAATTAATTAATTTATTTTTTTAACAACCAGAGAGGTTGAATTTTAATTCGTCTGGATATATATTGCTCATCTTTGATATGTGATATTGAATCCCACATGGTCTCTGCTGTGCTCAGAAGTAACACAGAACTTCTTTTGAGTTTTGTTATGTTCTGATTTTTGGAATTGTCTTTGGAGGTTACTATTTGTATTCTGTATTTATCTTCTGATATTTACATCTTAAAAATTAGATGTGTCAGTATGAAAGGGAGCACGTTTAAAAATGATGTTACGTAACCATGATTCATAAATACCCATGTTAAGTTGCTTTCCCATATGCTTTTAGATTTGTATTCTTATTCTACCTCAACAGTAGGTAGTTGTCAGGGTCAGATATCAAAGTGTAAGTTTAACCTTTCAAAACTAAATCACTGTACAATGGTAGAGGAATCTTATTACTTTGACATCCTGTTGACCGATTGTGGGTGGGACCAGAAGGTGAGTGTCAGTGGAAAAAAGTAACTAACTTAAAAGATAAGAGTAGGGATTGATAGTGTGCATTTCCAGTGTGCATTGTGTTGGCTTATCTTTCATAAATGTTGTCAAGTGTTGTAGATATGTCTCTGTAGGTGTATGTGCTCCTTATGGAAGTGCCTTACTTTGGGGCAGAGCCATGAATTTTTTTTTCAAAAAAGGAACATCTGGTATACCAGAAATAATTTCATGTTTTGATTACTGAAGGTTAAAGTTTAGGGATTTTGCTATAGTTATTCTCAAGACCATTCTCTTTTTATTTTAGTATCCCCCAGCAGTCCAACATTTGGTTGATTTTGGTGCAGTAGAGTTCTTATCTAAGCTTCGATCTAATGTGGAGCCAAATCTGCAGGCTGAAATTGATGGAATTCTGGATGGACTTTTTATTCTTCCTTCGGAAGTTCCTGCACTATCTTCTGCCTCATACCAAACCAATCAAATGGGTAACTCTTTGGAATTAATTTGATGGAATATGTTAAAATATAAGTATGTTGATTCTAATGGTAAATTTTAAGGAAAGGGACATTTGATATTTTTAAAAAAGCATTTCTCCCACCTTCCTCAAACTTATTTTTCTTGTGTTGACTTAAATGATTTTGACCTTTTCCCCTTCCTCTGCTGTTAGTCAAAGGATGGTACATTTGCATTAATTGCTTTTTTGGTCAGGCCTAAATGATGCCAGTGACTTTGCTTTTATGAGACCATTTTGACAGATTATTTCTTTGACAATAACAGCATAGTTTTGAGCGCTCACGTGCAGACATTGTTCTTAGTGCTTTATATTTGTATTTTTGACCTTGTTCTTCATATTAGAGTATAATGATGTCTGTCCTAGCTCATGATTTTGCAGTGGGGACCAGTCAAAATGACATAATAAAGTATTTTTATATGCTGCAGTCCATAATGATATACTAGTTAAAATCTAAGTCAAAGAGACATGGATTTAAGTCCCAGTTCTGCTGCTAGTTGTGTGACCTTGGCTAAGGTAATTAACCCCTCCAGGCTTCAGTTTTCTCATCTAAAAATTGGAATAACAAGAACACCTTTCTTATAAAATTGTCATGAAGATGGAATGAGACAATGTTTTTTGTAAAGCGCTTAGCATCGGGCCCAGACTATATTAAACGTAGCAATGTCGGCTGTTATTGTTGTGGTGTTGTTAACGTCCAGTATAGTGCCTTGCACATGAAATGTATTTGAATTGATTTGAAGAAAAACATGCTCATGCAGTTTTTGTGATTGAGTAGTAAAAGGAAAAGAAGAAGTTTTGATGCTTTATTTGTTAAACCATATTTTCTTTTCTGCCATTACCAGTATTGTTACAGCTTCAACTGTGGATACTGCTGTTCACAACAACAATAGCAGCTGTCATTTATTGAGTTTTCTTGTGCGGCATTGAATAAATTGATTTAAATACATCATCTTGTTAGATCTGAATACAGCTCTTTGACTGAGATGTTATTAGTCTTACCCTATATCTGAGAAGAAAAACAAAGTAACTTGCCCCAAAGCACCCAGTTTTCTAATCTGTGGCAGATGCAGGATTCTAACGTTGCTTTATCTGGCTCCCAAACCTGTGATCTCTAACAACATATTTTACAGTTTCTAAGACATCACAGATAAAGTAGAATCTTACATTGTGAGTTTTTAATCTGATTCCTTGCAGGTGAGAGTAGAGGAGTGGTTAAGGGGGCTAATTGTTAGTTTTCTTTATTAGTCTGAGGAACTATTGGCATGAAAACATCAACATAAAATTACAAATTACAGTTTTGGCCTTTTCCTCATTCTCCTTGGAGCTGAACTGCTGAACGTATAATCTTATGTTACAGGGATAAAGGTATTTGAAAGATAATGTTTGACTCCTTTGTTTTTGGCAACTTTTTTTAAAGATATGAATGAAAATGGAGGTGATTAGGAACTATATAATTGGAGTAAAGGGAGAGGGAGATGGATTAGGAAGTATAGAGGAATAGTCCTTGAATACTTTGTAGCAGATCTTTTTGTGTACATTCTAACAAATAACTGTGTTTGGCTAACAGTGAAAGTGAGAATGGGAGAAAGCGCCTCATTGGAAATTGACTCAGTGTGCACATGTTTTCCTCTTTAGGAAGACAGATCATTCAGAGAAAAAAAGCTGGAGGTTTTTAAAAAAAGTTTTTAAAATGATTCCAATACTTAAGAGAGAACATTACTATTTAAAAAAATTAAGGTTCACTTTTAGCAAATAAGGAATTGAGAATGCACTAATGTTTATTTTCTTTTCAGAATTATCAAAAAACCCTGAAATCTTAACAGGATATTTTCCCCAAGATAAAAGTAATTTCCAGCAGATGGAAGTGCCTCCACGACCAGTGGGTGTGTATATGTAGGGAAGTAAATCCTGTTGACCTGGTCAATTGAAAATTAATGGACTTTTCTTCATTAGGGTGAAGATGTATTTTTACCAAACTTAAATGTTTCAGCACCAAACTACTGTCAAGTGTTTTAGTTGTTTCAAGTTAGTTTAGGATATCGAGTCTAAATGGTAAAATTTTGTGTTATTCTAACCAGATTTGAGCAACTCTGTAGATCGATGGTAGAAGTGGCGGTAGTACTTTGTGCTTGCTAAACGTGAATTATTACTATTATTATTTTTTGAGACAGAGTCTCGCTCTTGTTGCCCAGGCTGGAGTGCAGTGGCAGGATCTCGGCTCACTGCAACCTCCGCCTCCCAGATTCAAGTGATTCTTCTGCCTCAGCCTCCAAGTAGCTGGGAATTGTAGGCGCCCATCACCACACCTGGCTAATTTTTTATATTTTTAGTAGAGATTGGGTTTCACTATGTTGCTCAGGCTAGTCTCTAACTCCTGACTTCAGGCAATCCACTTGCCTCGGCCTCCCAAAGTGCTGAGATTACAGGCGTGAACCACCGCGCCCAGCCTAAACATGAATCATTTGAGGTATTGTGCCATGCACTTCACATATGTCATCTCATTTGTTCTTCAGCTTACTGATGGTACCATCTATCCAGTTACTCCTGCCAGAGACTGAAGATCATCTTAGTTTCTTCTTTTCCCATTTCCTCACACCAGTTAATTACAATATTCGAATTTAGAACCCTTTTTCTGGAATCGAATCCATCTGGCTATATTCAGTCTTAGCTCACATGCCACCTCATCAGATACCTTCCTGATGATTCTAGCCAATGGTCACTTCTTATGTGTAGTTTTCTTCCTAACACATTATTAGTTTTTGTTTGTCCCCTTTGTTGGAAGTTTGGTAATAGCTGTGAACATTGCTTTATTTTCAGTGTCTGGAACAATGCCAGACTGTATTAGGCACTCAGTATATATCCTTGAAGGAATGAATGAATCCTCGTGAGCCTCTCTGAGATTGGTATGATTAGTGACCCCATTTTACTGGTAAAGACGCTGATACTAGAAAGGTTGAAAACTTTGTCCTTGGAGAGGCAGTTAGGAAAGAGTTAAGTAATTACGTACTTACCATTTTCCTGCCTGCATAGTTAAGATGAAAAGGATGTGTCCGAGATTATATCTGCTGACGTCAACATGTTCAAATAAACTCCATTTGGAAGCCTCTGTTATTAAAAAGCTTTCATGGAAACTCATAGGTGGAATAACATCATAAGGAAGAATGGAAAACTTGTTAAGCCATTAGAATACTTTACCTTTTCATTCTTGAAAAGTTTTGTCAGGCTTGTAGCAAGCTTTGTTTTTGAGGCCAGGTGGCTGAGAGGCTTAATTCCATCAAGATGAGGGACATCTGAAGGGAGGGAGAGTCTCTAGGGTTGGTAAAGGATGGGTATCTGAATGAAGCTGATGAAACATTAAGGGGGATTGAGATTGTTACACTTTTATGTGAGTTGCAGTTTGTCTTGATTGATAGTCTGGCTTATTTTGGACACATTTTTACTGTGTGGTGTAAGCCTGTCCTTCCCTCCACCCACCTCTCCTTATTTCCTTAGAGAGTAAATCCTGCTTTTATGTTAGCACTTTTGAAAGAAGTAACTGTGCTATGTTTGGGAATTTAATAATACTGCTATCCACATTTAGCGATTCCATGCTCTTTTCAAAGCATTTGGCAGAAAGACTGCCATTTGGAAGGACTTATGTAGATGCTATTTCTCAGTGTTGCCACCTTAACTTGTACTATATAAGATCTGTTAAAAATAACTTGCATGGGGATAGTTTAAAACTGTGTTGCTTTCTCGGAGTTCTTTTAATCTTGTTTGAACACTGATACTTGTTTTTCAACCTTACAGTCTTCAAGTCATCTTCATAGAAATTTAAAACACCTAACACCATATAGGATATTTAAACATGACTAGATATAGTATATCATTATGTTTTATCATTTTTAATTTCTAAAAGTTGAGGTTTTCCCTAAATGTCAGTTCCTTTTATGTTGAATTTAAGCTTGATGTCCTGGTCGGCCTCAGGGTAAAATAGAAAATTTAATTGAAACTTTGTATGTCAGTCTGTATTGGATTGTGTCTAATGCTCTTCTAATACTTATTTTAATATCATATAAATTCTGTTTCGATTACGAAAAGAGAGCTCTCTAATTTATCCTGTGATAGAACAAATTTGCAGCTGACCTTGTTTGGTATATTTTAGGTTACTGTATGATATAGCCTTTATTTTCGGACTTGTTTTAAAGAGAAACCTTACCCTTAACTTTGTGAATCTGTCATCTCTTTATTCTTTGATACCTTAAGATTTGCTATTCCATTTACAGTAAATCAGACTGTGAAGTGTTTGAAGTTTTCTGTATTTCCTTGGCTACCCCTGACCACCACAGATAGACACGTTCTCTCCTCTAATGAAAGGTACAGTGCTTGATGTATTTTTAGGTATTTTTGTTCACTTAAAGTCAGTGTTTGATAGTTATTACTGCATGTTTTACCAGGAAAAGATACTAGTGGCTGTGAAAGGTATTAATGGTCATATTTGAATGATTTTTGTTTTTCAAAAAGCAAGCCAGAAAAATTCCTATTTGCTTTTAATCAAATCAATTTCCACATCAAGTTTCTTTTTTCTTTTTCTTTTCTTCTTTTTTTTTTGAGTCGGAGCCTCACTCCATCACACAGGCTGGAGAGCAATAGCAGGCTCTTGGCTCACTGCAACCTCCACCTCCTGTGTTCAAGTGATTCTCATACTTCAGCCTCCTGAATAGCTGGAATTACAGGCACACGCCACCATACCCAGCTCATTTTTGTATTTTTAGTAGAGATGCGGTTCCCCCATGTTGGCCAAGCTGGTCTCTAACTCTTGATCTCAGGTGATCTGCCTGCCTTGGCCTCCCAAACTGCTGAGATTATGTGAGCCGCTGCATCTGGCCCAAGTTTCTTTTTGTGGTTGGAATCTTGTATAGTCGTTGGTGACAGGAGTTTTCTCTTATTGACCAGATTCTCTTACTGGCCACTGCTTATGCCTTTGATTAATAAAAATGGAAAATTAAACATAAATGTAGTCTTTTTGGCAGAATACATTTCAAAATATGGGCTTCATTAGGAGACGAATTATACCATGTAGAGATGGTTGGGTACCACTGATCCAGTCTTATGCTGTGTAATGACTGTTAATTGATTGCTATCTGCAAGAGTAAATAGCTGATATATGGAAATTTGGAGAGTGTTTTAATGTCCAGATTCACTTTGCACAGTTTCATGAATGCCATAATACATGAATTGTCTGCATTTTTTGGGGTATAAATCTGGAAAATAAAGACCAATTTATTAGGGCTAGGGCCAGATTACAGTTGGATGCTATTAAATCATTTTTAATGATGACACTTCCAAGAGCATCAGTGAATTCTCTTGGAACAACGTATTGAAGACGTAGAGTGCACACAGGAAAGGGTTAGGAGGTTGTCTGATCTCTCAGTTTTGAGTCAGTCCCTGAAGCAGAGATGGTGGTAATTTCTAATGCCTGCCTCTGCATGGTGAGTGGTGGATAGTGTAATGGAACTGGGCTGAGAGAAGGAGTGTGTTTTTTTTGGGGTGGGGAGTGAACAACTGCCAATCCTAAGTGGGTGGAGTCAATAGGTGTCCTTTGTGTGGGAGAAGAGGGGAATCTTAATCTGATTCACCTTGAGTTGGGAAGATCAGTAAGGACTTTAATTCTTAGAATTTACCTCTGTACTGATTTTTTTTCTGTCTCATTTCTTAATTTATTTGGTAGATTTTCTAGAATTCTGTGCTCTTTGACCTCATTGAACTCATTTTGTAGCCTTATGATAATCTCTGTGGGTACAGTGGTTAGTATGATGTAGTTCCTGCTCTTGAAGAGGGTCGGGGGGAATACAAAATCAACAGGCAGTTTAATATCATGAAATAATGGACAGTGGACGAAGCACTGCCCTAGAGTTGTTTATTGGTTAGGAAAAAGATCTAGGAAGGCTTTTCTGGAGAAATGATATCTCAGCTGAGACCTGAAGGTTTGTTAATGGAGTTGTCCTGACAGATGAACTCTTCTTAAAAATGATTAACACTATGTTTTGTAGCTCTTTAAGAAGTAGTAACCACACTTTAATCTGGAACACCTGTGAACTATTGAAGGACGTTATCATGCAAGATTTTCCTGCTGAGATTTTCCTTCAAAGGCCAAAAATTGTTCAGGTCAGTGCCCTCTATAATTGTTTTAGATTTTGAAGTGAGAACTTTTTGCAATGCAGCAAATTTTGCAGTGTAAGAGTTCTTGGGAAGGAACTTTATACTCATGTATTTAAAAAGTGAAGTATTTGGCTATTTAAAGCACTTATTCATGAACTTGGATAGTTATAGCTCTTCCAACAGTAGTAGCTTCATTTGACACTTGCAGTCCAGTTTGGCAACTTTGAGTTACCATTTATGGATCACCTAAAGGGTAGAGTAGACTTTGAAAACAGGTTGCGCAGGAGCCTTTATTAAAAGTAAGAATAGGCTGGGCGCAGTGGTTCATGCCTATAATCCCAGCACTTTGGGAGGCCACGGCGGGCAGATCATGAGGTCAGGAGATCGAGAACATCCTGGCTAACATGGTGAAACCCTCTCTCTACTAAAAATACAAAAATTAGCTGGGCATGGTGGCAGGCACCTGTAATTCCAGTTACTTTGGAGGCTGAGGCAGGAGACTCGCTTGAACCCGGGAGGCGGAGGTTGCGGTGAGCCGAGATCGTGCCACTGCACTCCAGTCTGGGCAACAAGAGTGAGACTCATTCTCCAAAAAAAAAAAAGTATAGCATTGCTTCTTGAGTATCTAGTTTGTTTAATGCACAGTGTTACATGCTGGGGAAATATAGTAGCAGTGAGTAACATAGATGGATTCTTTTATTTTTTCTCGTTTATTGCTTATATGGTAGAGGGAGAGAGATCCAGGGTGGAAGATTGTGGCATCTCCACAGCAGTCAGTAATGCCTTAGCATTCCCGCTCCACACTCACAGGGCTGAAGTAGACTCGAGTGGGTGGCAACTGTTAATACATAGGCTCAAAGCTGGCAAATGATTGCAGAGGAAAGCTGTTAATTATGAAAATGTGGTCAAATGATTTAGATGCTTGAGATGAAAAGGGATTGCTGTGATTTTTAAAATGTTCTCTGTAATGTAATGTCCTGAGTGGGGAATAATTCCTGTCTTCTATTGGAATGGTTACTTGACTAACAGATTTTAGAACTAGGAAACACTGACTATTCTATTTAAATGTTATTGTCTTATTTTATTTTGACCCATCTTCTTGCCTTATGCAGAGTCATTTTTGCCCCCTTGTTTCTTATGTGTTACTAATATTTGGCAACTTCTTTTACTTCTCTTGATTATTCACTTAAGCTTACTTACCTAAGCTCCACATTCTTCTTTGAAGTTGAGCACTTTGTTCCCTTAATCACTTTCACTGCTCTTCTTTATTTCAGAGCCTTTTATCTCTGTTGAAACTGGCCTTTGGAGGAGATGGAAAACATCGCCTGGCATTACAGTCAGTGTCCTGCCTGCAGCAGCTGTGCACATATTTAAGAAACAGACTTAACTTTCACCGAGATCCAGGTTTTTTCTCCAATAAACAGGGTATTTATTTTTATCTGTGCAGTAGCCACTGGTGTTATTTGTAGATTCTTCTGGGAGCTTTCCTTTATGGTTACTGTTAGGGATTATTGTGTATGCATTTCACAGTATAAACTCCCCACTCCTAAATGTATTCAAATGATTATCTTTACAGACTGCATAAATGAGAGAAACCGCCATGATCTCTTGAGCCTTATTTTTTTTTTTTTTTGGATAAGAGGTATTTACAAGGTGTTTTTCTTTTCTACCAGACTTGCAGATTCTATATGAACAGTGTTGTTGAGACGTAGTTACTAGGATTCTGGGTGTGGCTATTCATGTAGGACTCTGGGCATTTAAGCAAGTTACATATAGTGTTAATAAATTGTTTTGTTTGAAAAATATTGATCTGAATTTTATGAAAAGTATTTTTATGCAACATGGAATATAGTCAGTGTTACAGCCATGCCAGACTTTTCAGAGAAAAAGCGCCACCTAGTGCCCAAATAGAGTACCAGACCCTCTTTGACAAAACAGTATCTACAATTGAGGATTTTTGTGTGCGTATACAATCTACATTGAAAGTCAAATATTATAGTCATTTGTCATGTTTCCTAGTTTATCCCTATTTCATTGGGATTTTCACTGATCCTGTGCTACTTGAATATTTATGTTTTACCTTGGTTTTATTCTAGATATTAGAGGGCATGGGATTATGCAAATGACTGATAATAGAGAGCTTCTGGGTACCCCATACCTCAACAGAAAAAGAATTATAGTGTTGATTAAAAATCATTGATATCTCTGAAGAATTATTAATGTATTTAATAATACGTATTTATTACCTGTTATATGCCCCGATATTCTAACCTCTAGGGAAGTATAACACTGAACAGATGAGTAAGATCCAAGCCTTTATGAGCTTATATGTTAAACAAATAATCAAGTTTGCTTGAGATAAGGAGAAGTACTTGAAGGAAATAAAAAGGGTGATAAAGAGATGCAAGAAGAGTGTTCCCAGGGAAGGTCAGGCCTCAAGGTAGCACTGAGGGTGATGTCCTTGAGCAATTGAAAGAAAGCCCAGGACAGTGGAGTGCAGTGAGCTGGGCAGGAGAGGAGAATGAGGTGAGATCAGAGAGGTCGTGAGGGGCCAGAGTATATCGGGGCTTGCAGGTCTTTGTAAGAATTTTGTATCTTCTTTGAAGTGTAGTGAGAAGCTCTTGGAGAGTTTATTTATTTTTCCCCTCTCTTTGACTGTAAATGCTTTTATTACCTAATCCTTTTTTTAATTGGGATAAAATATTTATAATATAAAATATGCCATTATAAACATTTTTAAGTGTACAATATGTGGCATTAGTTACATTCACATTTTTATGCAACCATCACCACTGTTTCTAAAACTCTTCATTATCTTAAACAGAAACTCTAATCATTAAGCAGCGATTCCTCATTTTTTCTTTCCTCAAAGCTCCTGGTAACCTCTAATTTACTTTCTGTCTCTGATTTTTGTCTTTTCTTGGTACCTCATCTAAGTGGAATCATACAATATTTGTCCTTTTGTGTCTGGTTTATTTGTAATGTTTTCAAGCTTCATCCCCATTGTAGCATGTATCAGAACTTCATTCCTTTTTATGGCTGAATGATATTCTATTGCATGTATAAGCCCACATTTTATTTATCTATGCATTTGTTGATGGATATGTGGGTTGTATCCACATTTAGTTGTTGTGAATAATGCTTCAGTGAAGATTGGCATGCAAGTATCTGTTCAGTGCCTGGTTTCAGTTCTTTTGGGTAATACCTAGGAGTGAAATTACTGCATCATATGGAAATTCTATCTTTAGCTTTTTGAAGAATCACCAAACTATTTTACACAGCAGCTGTACCATTTACATTTCCATCAGCAATATATGAAGCTTCCAGTTTTTCCACATCATCACTAATCTGTTCATTTTTTTTTCTTTTTTAAAAATAATCATAGTCATCCTAGTAGATGTGAAGTGGTATCTCATTATGGTTTTGATTTGCATTTCTCTAAAGACCTAATGATTAATGACCAATGAATCTCTGATGACTTCTCATGTGCTTATTGTTTGTTCATATATCTTCTTTGGAGAAAAGTTTATTAAGGTTCTTGGCCCATTTAAAAAATTGGCCAAGAACTGTTTTCTTTATTGTTGACTTTTAGGTTACTTATATATTCTGAAAATTAAACCCTTATCAGATATACGGTCTGCCAGTATTTTCTCCCACTCTGTAAGTTATCTTAACACCTTCTTGTAATGTTCCTTGATTTACTGAAGTTTTAAATTTTGATAAAGTCCAGTTTATCTGTGAGTTCTTTGGTTGTTTGTGCTTTCAATGTCATATTTAACAATTCATTGTCAAATTCAAGATCGTGAAGATTTACACCTGTTTTTTTTTGTTTTTTTTTTTTTTTGCTAAGTGCTTTATAGCTTTAGCTTTTCTATTTAGGTTGTTGATCCATTTTGAATTAATTTTTGGCTACAGTATGAGGTAGCCATTCTTGGGGAGTTTGAAGCAGGAATGCATGCTACCGTGTTTTTCTGCTTTGGTAGTCGCTGATGTGAGTGAATACCATTAGGTGGAAGGTCCCATGTAATCAGGTCAGTTAGACATAAACCTAAATGTGCTAAGTGAATACTTATAGAAAAGTTTGATCTTTGCTTTTATTTTTACCCCTTAGAAGGATTCCTACTATCTTAATTTTGTTAATGTTTTTGGAAGAATGATACATAAATACTACATAGTCAGAAGTCGGTTTCTACTAGGGATAATTTTATTCTTTTTTTTTTCCCCAGACACAGTTTCCCAAAATTCTTCTTTATCTTACTGTCATGAAGCAAGAGGTATTCATCATTCCCAGAATCCTTCCCCAGGAAGCAGCAGCCCTCGGCCTTCAGTGGTTGGGCGCACAGGCCAGCGACCCAGAGGAGATGGCCAGGATTGGGATGCAGTGTCCTCGAGGTGACTGCTAGCAGTGTCTCTGGGGAAATTAGAAGTGCCAGTTAACTTGTATGTGTTAATTTCAGAGGGAGATAATTATTTTTCTGTCCTTTTTTTTTGAAACATTAACACAGGTATAGGCCTTATGTTAAACCCTGGCTTCATACCTTTTTTGACCATGATCCACAGTAAGGACAGATAAATATTACATCGCAACTCAGTGCTCAGTACATGAATATATACTCTGTTTATATATGTATATGTGTGTGATGTGTCCCACAAAATAGTATTCTGATTCCAGATTAGAAATACCAAACTATGTTTTCTGTTCCTATTTCATTAAAAAAGAAATGATTCTGACCCACTAAGTCGTTTTTACCAGCCACAAATAGAATATGATCTAGTTTAAAAGCATAGCTTTAAATGATAGATACATTTTTGATAGTATTTTAAACATATTTTTGTAAGTCTTATAACAAATGCATAAGTGTTTACTGTTAAAAGGAATGGTTGGAGAATATTTTTATGAAATAAGGACTCCTTCAAGTTGAACAGTTTGTGGAATTTTATTTGTTTGTGTAAATACAGTTTTTTTTTCCCTTTTTTTTTTTTTTTTTTAGAGATAAGATCTCACTCTCTTGCCTAGGCTGGAGGGCAGTGGCATGATTATAGCCTTGACTTCTGGGCTCAAGTGATCCTCCCGCCTCAGCCTCCCAAGTATCTGGGATCACAGTTGTGCACTACCACACCAGGCCAAGCCTTTTTTTTTTTTTTGAGACAGACTCTTGCTCTGTCACCAGGTGCCAGGTTGGAGTGCAGTGGCGCGATCTCGGTTCACTGCAACCCCCTTCTCTCAGGTTCAAGCTATTCTCCTGCCTCAGCCTCCCGAGTGGCTGGGACTACATGTGTGCACCACCACGCCCAGCTAATTTTTTTAAATTTTAATTTAATTTAATTTTATTTTTTTGAAACGGAGTTTCGCTCTTGTTACCCAGGCTGGAGTGCAATGGCGTGATCTCGGCTCACCGCAACCTCCGCCTCCTGGGTTCAGGCAATTCTCCTGCCTCAGCCTCCTGAGTAGCTGGGATTACAGGCACATGCCACCATGCCCAGCTAATTTTTTGTATTTTTAGTAGAGATGGGGTTTCACCATGTTGACCAGGATGGTCTCGATCTCTTGACCTCGTGATCCACCCGCCTCAGCCTCCCAAAGTGCTGGGATTACAGGCGTGAGCCACTGTGCCCGGCCGGCTAAGCCTTTTATTTTTTGTAGAGATGGGGTCTCACTATGTTGCTCAGGCTGGTCTTGAACTCCTGGGCTCAAGTGATCGTCCCATCTTGGCCTTCCAAAGTGCTGAGATTACAGACATGAGTCACCATGCTTGGCCCTCAGTGCCTGGCCCCCGGATTTTCATACACCAACTTTGCTTAAAAGGATTGGTGTGGTATTTGTATGTTACTTTATCCTTTGGCTGCAAACATATTAAAAACATATTAGCCTCTTCTTTAGTGTCATTCTAAAAAAAAGTTCAGTAAGATGAGGATTTGTTTGTTGGCTTGATTATTTTCTTGCAATATTGTTACTGCTGTTACAAGCTAATACCAATTCATGCTGGCTGTGTGCATGGTGTTACGCCCTGTGCTTTACATACTTTGTCTCCTTTATTTGTCCTAGAATAGGATTGGTATTATATGATAGGATTGCTATAATTATTATCATCCTCATTTTACAGAAAAATCTGAGGTTTAGGTTTAGAGAGGTTAAGAGCATGGCAGTTGATAAGGAGCAGAGCTAGGTTTAAATAATATGATAGGAGAGTCTGTGCTGTTAGTTCTTATGTTGTAGTTGGTTGATCAGTCATGTTCTCTGTATCCTTATGAAGCCTTTCTGCCTCATTCTCTTGTGTGCTGCATGCTTATACGTTTTCACTCCTGAGTGAACAGCTTCCTCACGTGGGCCTTTCAGAATTACAGAGAAGCCTGAGTTGTTTCCATATTTTGGGCTGCTTGGTATCTTGAAATTGAAGAAATGACAATGTTCATATATAATTTGGGCAGATTTAAATGTTCCATAGCATTAATATATCTCTTATGATTCAGCTTCAATTGTGGATCACCTCAAAAATAAAAAATTTTGAGGATCTTTGTAAATGTGAGGCTCTAGCTTTTCTACAATTTTTAAATCCTTTCTCTGCCACTTTATATCCAAGGTAGGAATTTTTTAATGAAGAAAGCCAAGGATGATGGGATGGGGGTGCATTTTTGAAGTCATTACACTGATGTTGAATGTAGTAAACTAAGTAACACGTTTCCCGTGATGTTTTTCTGGAAACATCCTTCATTTGCTAACACTGGCTTACTTAGAACAGTTGGTGAAACTCAGAAAATTTAGGAAACTGTATGAACTATCGGTTTTGTCTTTACAAGTTGATTACAGAAGAGCTTTCCTATTAATCTGCTTGATTTCTTTTAGAAATGAGTGGGTTATCAGTGCTAATATTGATTGCTACTATAGGAATGTTGACATTTTTTGAGATATCAGCCTGAAAAGCAAAATATACTTGCATTTTTGGTTTCATTTACAATTTTGAATTCTCTCTCTCTTTTTTTTTTTTTGAGATGGAGTCTTGCTCTGTCACCCAGAGTGGAGTGCAGTGGTGTGATCTCAACTCACTGCAATCTCCATCTCCAGGGCTCAGAAGATTCTCCTGCCTCAGCCTCCCGAATAGCTGGGATTACAGGCACGTGCCACCATGCCCAGCTAATTTTTTTTTTTTTTTTTTTTTTTAGTAGATACACGGTTTCACTATGTTGGCCAGGCTGCTCTTGAACTCCTGACCTCGGATGATCTGCCTGCCTCGGCCTCCCAAAGTGCTGGGATTGCAGGCATGAGCCACCACGCCCGGCCTTGAGTCATCTTTATCCAATTTAATTTCACGTATTTGTCAAAGTTTCTACAAATCTGACCAGAGTTGTTGAATGAAGCAATAGAGTTGTGACTTGTATGAGGCTTCTAATATGCCAGGCAGCAGATATCCAGTAAATCTGTTTGGGGACTTTCTATATACAAGGTTTATCATTTGTTTATTTTGCAGTGGAAGTAGTAGTCATGCTCACATAAACTCTAGGATTTCCGTTCATTCACCTTTGGATATGGGACACATAGATCTGCCAGAGCTGGAAACTGAAGACACATTGGAACTGCAATTCCAGCAGCTCAGTCTTCCCCAGTTTTGTGTATCAATTCTGGAATCAGCTGTTCCTCTCTTAAGAACAGGTTAGTTGTTTTTGAAATCATAATTCTGATAATAATTTGTATTTGTTTTATATTTCTTTCTAGGATTTTCCTTCTCTTCTATGTTAGGGCCTTTGAAATCTATATTTACTTATCTTTTGGGATACAAGTTTCTAAAAACATAATAAGGTCTTTATGATTTTTAAATTAAATATGGATGCCATGGAGGGCTGTTCAACAGCTAGTCCTTCCATTTTATGGGTTTTTATTGGCACAGGCTTTCACACATATTATTATTTTTAGAATTTTTATTTATCTATTTTTTGCATTCTTGCTGTCATTTTTTTCTTTTTTCTTTTCGATTGTATGGCTATTTTAAATTTGAGCACTGACAACATAGAGAAACTGGAATAAGTTATAAAAGGTGGACTGGCATGAATAGACCAGAATAAAAAAACCTTTGGCCTTTGCCCTTTGGAAATTTTTGGAATAGCTGTCAGTTGTTCACTCTTCCCAATCATTTCTGACTACTTCAGCCACTTAACATGTTAAAAACAAAACTTCAAAACTGAATTCTTACCTTTGTAGTAATTTTTCTTTAAAAACCAAGAAATATTTTGAGATTACATTTTCTTGTTCAGATATGCTAGGAAAATTTGAAGAGGTTTACTGAAATATACACTGTTATTTAGTTGTAATTTTACTGAACAGTGATAACAACAATAACAATACGGCAGATGCCTACTGAGTCTAGTAATAAAACAACAGTTACCATGTGTTTAGTCCCTACTGCGTTCTACCGTCATACATGGTTTTATGTGCATTATTTTTATGCACTCCTCATATCGACCCATTTTATCCTTCCAATAGTGGTAGTTACTAATTTTATCTCCATTTTTACAAATGATGAAGCTGAGTTTTAGAGTGGTTTAGAAATTTTCCTGAAGTCAAACAGCTAAGAGCAGGGACTTGATCCACAATTATTCTGAATCTGAAGTCCATGATCTTAAATACTTCAGCATTTTGCAAGGTTAAGAAAGTTTTAGAAAGCAGTAATGATTTTTATTCTCAAAATCTGTACATTTTCAGCGTTTGATAAACTTGTCAAGATATAAATATAAGCAAGTTTTGCCCTTTTAAGTTTATACTGGCAAAATAAAAAAATACATTCCAAGTTAATGGTTCTTTAGGTCCTATGGCTATTTTTTGCTACCTGGAGTTGATGGGGGAGAAAGAAGTAGGAAGGTTTATATTTGGAAAACATTTAAAATGTTTTTATCCTGAGGAAAACTGTATACCCATACTTTTTACTCAGTGAGTAAGTGCTTCTACTAGTTGAGACTGTATATTAATTCATATAATAATAATGTGAAATGAAGGAAGATCTGAACTTTGGCATCATACAGTACATATGTTTATCTGCCTGGTATGCTGAGAAGAACAGTTTTAGACTTTAATGATTCTGCATTTAACCTTTTCTTAATTTGCTTTAAAAAGTCAGATTGATAATTATAAAGCTATATCTTGGGACATAAAAACTTCTAAATGTTCTTCTGCCCTTTTGTGGTAAATTATGGCATGATTTGTAACTGTTCAGTATCCAAGAAATTTCTAAGAGAATTTGCTCCAGCTGTTTTAGTGAAAAAATTAGTCTAGATCCTTCCACTCTGGTAGTTTGTTTTGCTTTGATTCATTAGAAGTTAACCTTTGGGATGTGGGGCCGGAAAGTGTTGTGTGAATGTTCATCTCACGTAGGATAATGGAAGTGGAGTCTTTGTTATTCTGTCTGTGGAGAAACGAGGTTGCTCTGGTGGGTGTGACTTTGGGAAGTTTTTGGAGTTTAAGGTGAGTACAAATAGAGTTTCTTGAAGTTTCTTTAGCAAGTGCCAGCATGTTCATTTATTCCTTTAGTTGCTCCAGTCCAAGCTTAGCTTCCCAGGCAACTCCTGTGTGGGAAAATATTAATTTATGAGAAGGCTCAAGCCTTCTGGTACTAAGTAGAAATTGTTGAAATACGTTTTAACTTTTCTGGTGCTTTGTCACATACTACATGTAACATAGATGGTCTCTGGATTTGAAAAAATATTTTAATCTATCTCACAGTACTTGTTGTTAGATTATTGCTACTTTCAATATCTTTCCCAATTATAAATGTATTTGATTTGTTATATAGCAAAGTAGTATTGCGACTGGAACAGAAGCCTTAAGTGTGGTTGTTGATTGTGATTTCCCTACAGTTCTAAGAGCATTAGAAAAAAAGAAAAAATTTTGGAGAATGACTAACTAGAAAATTGAGCAAAATGGTATTCAGCTGATTATTTTAAAGTTAAGTAACTTTTTCTCCTTTACTTTTTTCTGTTTGTATTCCTAGGTAGCAGACAAATGATAATAAGAGTTCTGGAATTGCTTGCAGAGGATATGACCCTTATTGGTGAAGCAGTTTCAGCAGATATCTGGGATGACAGCAGCCTTTTTGGTATAGATATGGTGAGAATCAATGTTTTCTTTGGGATATAGGGAACAGCATTTTTTTAAATTTTGGTTCTTTTAAGGTGGTTTCATCGCCTCATTAGTGTTCAAAATCTTTTTTCTTTTTGACTCAGTATGTTCCAGGCTTATTTTATAAATAGCCTGGAGCAGGCCTATTTTTCCAAAGATTCTGGTTACTTCTAATAGGGAAAGGTATATTAAGACCAGAACCAGGCCATTAGAGGTGCTTATAGCTACTGTGATATCATTCTTCCTTTCACGAACAATTAGGAAATATATATATTTAAAGATCGTGAATTTATGTTGCCATTTTTCTCATTTTAAATTTCTTTTTCTTATCCTGGCACTTGCTTGTAGAAAGTCTTCATTCCTAGCAATGTCAACATAATTGCCTATTAGCTTTGACCTTATACGTAAAATAGTTTCAGAACAGCAATATTTACATTACTATGAACAACTCTAATAAAAAGTTCTAGATTTCCTGGCAGTTCTTTTTGACACTGACTAATCTCAGTAAGGATATATAGTCAAAGTACTGTGCCTTAAAGCTACTGTTACCAATTCAGCATACAATTATATTTGTTTTCATTTTTGGGAATTGTTTTTTCTTCATAAAAATGTAGCTCAGAGATGCTTCCCTGCCATTCAGTTACCTTTAAGATGTTTTCCTTATTGGTAGTCATTTTTATTTTCTGGCTTATTTTTTTCTATTGCTATTTTATTTTTGCAAATGTAAGCAACTGAGTATGTAGGTTCTTATCCTCTCCCCATCCTGCATAAAAGGTAGTATGTTGTATACACTCTTTTGCACCCTATTTTTATTACTTAAAAATATGTCCTGCATGCACAGAATAGTAGGTATGGGGATTATTCCCTATCTATCTATACGTGAGATTTTCTCATTCTTTTTTATGCATAGCAAATGCTTCATTGTGTATTTGTTAACCCAGCCTCTTACTGATGGATATTATCATTAATTATGTACAATAAATAATGTGCTTATGCTATTTCATAAATGTACAGTTATGTCTCTAGGGTAGATTTATTTAAGTGGGCATGCTCTTTTTAAAAAACCTTTTATTTAGGTTCGGGGTACATGTGCAGGTTTGTTATATAGGTAAACTGTCTGTCATGGAGGTTTGGTATACAGATTGTTTTGTCACCCAGGTAATAAGCATAGTACCCAATAGGTAATTTTTCTGATCCTTTCCCTCCTCCCACTCTCCACCCTCGAGTAATCCCTGGTGTCTGTTGTTCCCCTCTTTGTGTCCATGTGTTCTCATTGTTTAGCTCCCACTTATAGATGAGAATATGCAGTATTTGTTTTTCTGTTCCTGGATTAGTTTGCATAGGATAATGGCTTCCAGCTCCATCCATGTTGCTGCGAAGAATGTGATCTCATGCATTTTTATGGCTGCATGGTATTCATTGGAGTATGTATACCACACTTTCCTTAATCAGTCTGCCATTGGTAGGCATTTAGGTTGATTCCGTGTCTTTGCTACTGTGAATAGTGCTGCAGTGAGCATACACATGCATGTGTCTTTATGGTAGAATGACCTCAAGTAATCCGCCCACCTTGGCCTCCCAAAGTGCTGGGATTACAGGCATGACCCACCGCACCTGGCCGAGCCATGCTGTTTATGTATCAGTACAGCAATTCCTCACTCAGCATCGTAGATAGGTATTTGGATACTGTGACTTTAAACAAACGGACTTATCACACACCCAATTGTTTTTTCTCATCAGCATTTAGTGAAATGGCATGGAACTCGTAATGCTGTTTCATTAAAGTCAGTTTCCAAGAACATGTTGACCATGTTAAGCGAAGGCTTACTATAGTTTATTCATTTTATTTCTGAGTGGTAGTACATTGTTTAGACATACCACAATTTGTTTATCCATTCACCTGTTGGTGGACATTTGGGTTGTTTCTAGTTATTACAAATAACATTCCTATGGACAATGAGTTGTTCAACATCTTCAGCATCTATTATGTTTAGTTGTTTTTTTTTGTGGTGGGGGAGAGGGCATTCTAATGTGTAATGGCATCTTACTAGGTTTTAATTTGTATTTCCCTAGTGACTGATGATATTAAGCATCTTTTGTAATTTTTATTGAGGAAGTCTAGGTCTTTTTAAAACACTTATTCTTAAGTATTTTATTCTTTTCAATGGCATTGTGAATGAGAAATTTAAAAATGTTTTGGATTGTTCACTGTTAGTATATAGAAATACAATTGATTTTTGTGTATTGCTCTCTATTCAGTGGCCTTGCTGAACTTACTAGTTCTGATAAGTTTATTTTCTTCTTTTCTTTCTTTTTTTTTTTCTCGTAGATCCCTTAGGATTTTCTACCTATAAAATCATGTTATCTATGAATAAAAACAGTTTTAAGATCATCTTATCTGTGAATAAATACAGTTTTATTTCTTTCTACTCAATCTGGATACCCTTTGATTTTTTTTAAATTGCCTAATTAACCTGGCCTAGAACCTTTAGTACAATGTTGGATGGATGTGGTGAGAGCCTCCTTCGTGATCTTAGAGGGGAAGCATTCAATCTTTCACCATTAAATATAATATTAGCTCTACTATTTTTGTATTTTGTAGATGCCTTTATAAAGTTGAGGAAGTTTCCTGTATTCTTAGTATATTGAAATTTGATCATGAATCATTATTGTATTTTGCCTGATCTCTTTTGTCTCTACTGAGATGATCATTTAGCTCTTTGAAGAGCAGAAATACTTAATTTTGATGAGGTTTAGTTTCTTAGTTTTTCTTTTATGGATCATGCTTTTGATATTTTATCTAAGAAATCTTTGCCTAACCTGGGATACAAAGAATGTTTCCTGTGTTTTCTTTTAGAAGTATTACATAATGTTTTAGGTTTTAGATCTTTGATTAATTTTGAGTTGATTTTTGTATATAGTACAAGGTAAGCAGTGAACTTTTTTTCTTATGGGTATACAATTATTTTCTCAGCACTATTTGTTCAAATGACTATCCTTTCTTTCCTGAATTTCTTACCAACTGACTATATATGGGTTTACTTCTGGACTCTATTTGATCAGTTTTCTCTTATGATGCCAATACTCAACTGACTTAATTATTGTAGCTTATAGTAAGTCTTGAAGTCAGGTAGTATAAGTCCTTCAACTTTGTTCTTGTTTTTAAAAGTTGTTTTGGCTATTTTAGCCAAAATAAATGTATTTTCAACATCAATCAAATTTGTCAATTTCTACAAAAAAAAAAAAAAAGCCTGCTATGGTTTTGAATGGAATTGAGTTGAATTGGTAGATTAATTCAGGAAAAATTGACATCTTAATAGTATTGAGTCTTCTGATCCATGAATACCATATATGTGTCTTCGCTTGTTTAGCTCTTTATTTATTTTTATTTTTATTTTTTTTGAGATGGAGTTCATTCTTTTGCCCAGACTGGAGTGCAGTGGCACGAGCTTGGCTCACTGCAATGTCTGCCTCCCGGGTTCAAGTGACTCTCACTGCAGCCTTAGCCTCTGAAGTAGCTGAGATTCCAGGCGTGCATCACCATGCCTGGCTAATTTTTTGTATTTCTAGTAGAGATGGGGTTTCACCATGTTGGCTAGGGTGGTCTCAAAATCTTGACCTCAAGTGGTTTGCCCAGCTTGGCCTTGCAAAGTGCTGGGACTACAGGCATGAGCCACCATGCCTGGCCTTATTTTTAGCTCTTTAATTTGTCTCTGCAATGTTTTGAAGTTGTCAGTATATAGGTCTTCTGCATCTGAGTATTTCAGTTTTGGGACTTGTCCACTGGCTGATTTTTCTCTTTATGGATCTTAGTATTTGATATGTGTAGTAATTTCTGATTGGATGCTGGACCTTTTCAATAGTACCATGTTGAACGTCTTGATTTTTTGTTTTGCCCTTTTAGAAGCACTTTGGGAGGGTTCTGAAGCACTTTGAGAGGCCAACATGGGGGCATTGCTTGAAGCCAGGAGTTTGAGATGAACCTAAGCAACAAAGCGAGACCTTATCTCTACAGAAAATAGTAACATTAGCTGGGTATGGAAGTGCACACCTGTAGTCCCAGCTATTTGGAAAGCTGAGGCAGGAGGATCACTTGAACCCAGAGGTTTGAGAGTGACGGGTGACTATGTTACTTGCAGAGAAGTTTGATTTTCTCAAGACTTTAAAAAATTTTGCTAGAATGGGTCTGAAATAATGGTTTTCAACTAAGGGTAATTTTGCCCCCCAGAGGATGTTTAGCAATATCAGGAGCTATTTTTGATTGTCACACCTGGAGTGGAGCTACCGGCTTCTAGTGGATAGCAGCCGGAACAGCTCTCCACAACAAATAATTTTTTGGCTCAGGATGTCAGAAAACCTTGAGAAAGTGTTGAGGTTGAGAAACTCTGATCTAGAAGAACCTTTGCTTGGGGTTAAACTGCTCCTGAGATGTGACCCTTTGGGACCTCTATTGAATGTTCAAAGTGATTAATGATGACTGTTTACTCTGGCTGGTTGAAGCTTGAGTTTATTGTCTTGTGTGAGCTCTGGGAGTTGTTCAGTTTAAATCTCAGTGATCACTTTTGCCCTATAAAGTATCTTCCTATAATCTAAGCCACTTAATCTCAGCATGGACTAGATGAAAACTTGTTTAGGTTTCTGAATCTCTTTATTTGCATAGCTCTCCCGCAATTCCTAACCATCTCAACTTCCAGAAGCATCTTCATCTCCTAAAGTCATTGAGATGGTCAGACTCTTTGGGTTTCCCTTGCCTGTGTTTGCTGTACAGTAATTGTTTTCAGGTATAGTAGGACTGTTACTGCTTATTTTCCTTCTCTGGTATCACAGTCCTGCACTGCCTACTGTGCCACTTTCTAGTTAATTTCTTAGGAAGGACAGGAGAAGTCCTTGTTATTACTTCAGGGCCAGAATTGGAAGTTTTACATAAAGTTTTAAATTATGTCATTTAAGCAACTGGCCTATCTGTGAGTTATTAGGGGCTTAAATGTACATTTATCTACAGTGAAAATTCAGGATCAGCTTTAGAATAATTATTGAAAGTGTGAAGAGATCAGAAGGATACCTTGTTTTTTGCTGTTTGTATTTCAGTAGAGTAATTTTAGAAAATATGGCATTAAATTTTTTTTTGCAAGAAGTATTTTGATAAGTAATATTTTGCATGAGTAATCCACACGTATACAGTAGTAGCCTTAGGAATGTTGTATTTCAACATAATATTTAAGAGATCTGTGGACTACCAGTGTATGTCTCTATGTAACTGGAAACCATGTCTTTTTTAACATTTCAAAGTATTATAAATCATTTGTCATTTTATATCTTTCATTTTGAAATTGTCTTCTGATAACCTTGCCTGCCTTGAAGATTTGGTATTCTATCTGTTCTGTTAATGTGAATTCCTAGGGTCTGGTCTTCCTTCCTCTCCCTTTCTTCCTTCTCCTCTCTCTCCCTCCCTCCCTTTTTGTTGCCTTGTCAAGGCAGTAGAATAAAAATTTATTAGTCATAAAAATATATATTGACTTATACAGCTGTCAGTTTTTTTCTCTTTATGCTATTTTGATGTAAGTCGGTCTATATTTAATTAAACATTGTTACAGGCTGTCTAAAGGCCTTGTGAATAGAGATCTGAACATAAAAAAAAATAGATATTTACATAATAACAATACCCATGTAAGAAAAAAATTCAGACTTTTATTTTTTTTCATAACACGAACCTCTTGAAAAGGGAAACAAATTGCATATTTTAAAATAGGTGTCTTTTCAAGTCTTTTATTTTCTGAGAATAGTTCTTAATTTTGGTTTAACTTTAATCCTTAAGATTATCACACTATTTTTTAGTACTTTTAGGAGATTTTTCACATATTGAAGGTTTTCAACAAGTAAATTTTTCCTTTGAAGTGTGAGGAATGCTTTATCAGTTGTTTCTTAAATTAACTTAAATTTTCTTGGCCAGAACATTTATCTGTAAAAGTTAGTCATTCACTTTTAACTTTTGGCTGCTGGTACTTTATGATTCAATGAATTATTTTTACTTTAAAGGTTAATTCTGTGGTACAAGTGCCAGTTGGTATGTTAGAAATGCTAAATAAAACAGAAGTACTTGAAATTATATTTGATTTACTTTTACTTGTTTAAAAAGAATAAATGTCTCTTTTCTTTGGCTATATTTTAAAAGAAGCAAACAAGTAGAATTTCTTAATGTTCATACTTTTGCCAATTTTCAAAAGAAAGACAGAAGCAGTATTTTTGTTGCGTCATTAAGAAAACAAAATAATAAATGTGTTGTTACCAATTTGGAAATTAAATACCTGAGGATATATTATCAAATCTCTAGGTATTTCTACACAGTGCTAGTATCAGTAGCATCAATTCTGTCTGGAATTATAATTCAGTATGTAAGGGAATTTCAGTTCCCCCCCAAATTGAATATTTTTATATCACTTGAAGTAAATAAAAGAAAATATATTTTCACCAAAATTAGTTATGCTGACCTAAAATGTGTCACATCTCATTCCCCCTAGTCTTCCACCATCAAATCTGGGTCTGTTTTTTCCTTATTTACATGCTGAGATAGGTTCAAGGTGTAAGGAGAAAGGAGCTTTCACCTCCTACCAGGTAACCTAGACTCTTAGGTCTGTCTTCTGTTCCTTTTCAACGTTTCTTCTGTGTCATTCCTGTCATGCAGTTAACTGAAAAGCAGTCTTTTTATCTTTATGACTCATTGCTTCTAAATTCCCATCTGACCTGCTATGAACTGGTAACTTCGACATCAACACTTGTTGGTAGAATTATAGAGTGTTGGTACGACTTCAAGAAGGGCTAAGAGGATTGTGAAAGAAACTAAAGATAGGGCTTTGTATCCAGTAAGGGCTCATTAAGGATATTTGGACCAGAGTGTGAATTGATAACTGGGGTAGTGGGATCTCTAATTACATAGACCTTCCCTGCTGCTGCCACCATTCCAAAGACAGCTATTTTAATTCACATTTCTTGATTGCCTATTATTAATATATGTGAGGCACTTGGGGTGTCAAATAAGTAAGATGTGCTTTTCATGCCTGTGAGTGATAGATACTTTTAATGTGACATTAGTGAAACAGATAAGCATAGAGGGATAACAGTTAAACTAAGATAGTTTAAATATAGCACTATATGTCAGACACTAAGCACTATTTATGAAGTCTTTTAATTATCATGACCCTGTAAATTAGGTAACTGAGGCACGGTTTATTTTTCGAGGTCACCTGAGGTTTTGTATTTCTAGCCATCACTATGAACTATGAACTTGGATGTCAGTGAGGGCTTTTTTTTTTTTTTTTTTGAGACAGAATCTCACTTTGTTTTCCAGGCTGGAGTACAGTAGCATGAGCTTGACTCACTGCAACCTCTACCTCCTGAGTTCAAGCAATTCTCATGCCTCAGCCTCCCAAATAGCTGGAATTACAGGCATGTGCCACCACTCCTGGCTAATTTTTGTATTTTTAACAGAGACTGAGTTTTGCCATGTTGGCCAGGCTGGTCTTGAACTCCTGGGCTCAAGTGATCCTTCTGCCTTGGCCTCCCAAAGTGCTGGGATTATAGGCATGAGCCATCATGCCTGGCCTCAGTGAGGGCTTTTTGTAGATCTGAATGAACTGAGTTTTAAATTACAAGTAGGATTTGGCCAAGCAAATAAAATAATATATATATATTTTAATCTGGCAGAGACTAAGAATGAACTGTGAGCCATGACAAAGAGGCATGGATAGTTCTAATCAGAGATAAAGGATAGGCCTGGTGGTAGCTAGAACACAAGCACCTAGAGCATGAAATGTGAGTTGCAAATAGCGGAGAGAAACTGGTGGGATAAATGAGGATCTTCTCGTAGGGGGCTTTTGACATGGTGCTGAGTAGCTCTGCCTTCCTCTGAAGGCAGGAAAAGATTGCTTTTAATCAGGGAAGTGCCTGATGAGATTGGCATGAGGAACTGTGACTGGCTGCAGTGTGGAAGGTCCATTGGAAGCATGTGAGGGGCAGAGCCTGCTGCAGTTACTTACTCCAGGTGCCTTGTGGAATCCTACAACCCATTGTATATTGTGGAGATAGTATATAAGTTGTGTTTATGCTATAAAATCTGTTTTATTGGTAATTAAGATATTCTGCTAATCTGGTATTTCAGTTTTATACCTTCTGTTGTAAAAATTATGACTATCCTGTGAAAACTGGTTTCCCCCCAACCCATGAACTCCTTTAGTGTTGTTGTTTAAACATCTTTAGCCCAAAGAATTAAAAATGTGGGCCACTTACTATTGTTTTTCAATCCTTTCCTTAAAAACAAAAGAAAACCAAAAAAGCACTTTTTTTTTTTTTTTTTGCTTAGAAGAAACGTTGGAAATAGAACTGCAAAACTCATTCTTATAGCATTTGCTTTATTTTGAAAACCACTCAATTCATCATTAGAATTAGCAAGGTTATTTTAAACAATTTCACAAGTAAATAGACTTTTAGAAGAAGCCCTGCAATGCTGAGATTGTAAATATATTTATTCATTTAAGTTGTAAATTATCAAACTTAATCTTGAATAATAGAGACATCATTCTTAGATGTAGTACTGTTTTAATAGAGACATACTATATAGAGGAATTAATTGCCTGTCAATATGACTGTCACTGTATTTCCAGTTTGTTTTCTCTAGACCAGTAGTTATTTGTATGAGGATGTTTTAGTTTTTCTGTTTTAATTTTGTAAGGGTTGTTCTACTTTTGGTTTACATATTTATTACTTTTTAGTTTTATTTCTTGGGGGATCGGAGAAAATATAACCTTAAATATACACTGAAGTTTTCTGTGTGGTGAAGTATTTTTAAAGTTAATTTTTGTCAGTGTTTCTTGGAGACTTGAAGAGAAGTTATATTCTTTGCAGTGTTCAAAGTTTATGTCTATTAATTTTAATTAAGTCTGAAAAGACTGAGATAAAATCTGTAACTCCATATCAATAACAAGTTTGTTGATGTTCTGTGTTATTCAGATCACAGACTGATTTTTATTGAGTCTTTATTGTTAATCAGTAGAAAATTACTCTAATTTGTTTTGCCCTAAGTTATTCACTGTTTGTATTACTTAGATATTTTTTGTTTTTATTCTACTACACATTGAATTTTTAACCTTTTATGCATGAAGATTTTTCTTTTTTAAAAATTTTATTTTCTTTTTTAACTCTTAATCCCATGACAGTTAAGGATTTTTGTATGTATAAATTTTCAATTTTTGTTTTTTACTTCCATATGAAATTATGTTTCATTTATAGGAACATTTAAACTTTTTATAGTATAGTTATGCTTGGTCTACTCTCAAAAGTTTTTGCTTTTTTTTGCTATGTAGATTATTTTGTCTTCCTTACTTCTGCAGTGACATTGCTGTACAACCATTGTCATTATCTACACAACTTTAAACAGTAAACCCGCATTCTGCCTACCCCCAGCCCCTGGTACCTCATATAATAAGTGGAATCTATAATATATTTGTCTTTTTATATCTGGCTTATTTTACTTTTGTATTTGGCTTATTTTATGTTTCAAAGGTTCATCCATGTTGCAGCATATATCAGAGTTTAATTCCTTTTGAAGGCTCAATACCCTTTTTTTTTTTACCTTCTGAGATGGAGTCTCACTCTATTGCCCAGGCTGGAGTGCAGTGGTGCGATCTCAGCTCACTACAACCTCTGCCTCCTGGGTTCAAGCCATTCTCCTGCCTCAGCTTCTTAAGTAGCTGGAATTACAGCTGTGTGCCACTATGGCTGGCTAATTTTTATATTTTTAGTAGAGATGGGGTTTCACCATGTTGGTCAGGCTGGTCTTGAACTCTTGACCTCGTGATCTGCCTGCCTCAGCCTCCCAAAGTGCTGGGATTACAGGCGTGAGCCACCGTTCCCGGCCCCCTTTTCTTGTATGTATACACAACATACCACATTTTGTGTCTGCATTTCAGTGGCCGCTTGCATTGTTTCCACCTTTTGGCTGTTGTGAATAGTGCTGCTGTGAACCTGGGTGTGTATACATCTCTCTTTGAGACCTTGCTTTCAGTTCTTTTGGGTGTATACCCAGAAGTGGAATTTGCTGGATTATATGATAATTCTGTGTTTAATTTTTTTGAGGAACTGCCATTATGTTTTCCACAGTAGCTGCACCATTTTACATTCCCACCAGCAATATACAAAAGTTCCAGATTTTGCATATCCTTGCCAATGACATGTGACTTTTGGGCCTCATACCTTTTAGTTGTTCCCTGCATAGTCATCCTTGCATTAAAAAAATTATATTAGATTTTTTTTTCTAGTTTGCAGGTATTTCTCATTTTTATTTTCGTATGTTTTTAATCGAAAATTGAAGGTAAGAGCTTAGCATTTTTTTTTTCTTTCTTTCTTTCTTACTAAAGGTGTCCTTTTACCCACTAGTTTATGGAGGCATATCTGGCATATACTTTGGTCTATACTGATGTGACTTACAAGTCAATCTACTACGCATAGCTTCTTCTTCATATTTAATGTATACCTTTCAGTATAAAAGATGTTATTTCCCTTGGAGTAGTAAATTATTTAAAATTTATGATGCCATAACATTTTCCACTTGAAACCTTATTATCTGAAGACAGAGTTTATACAATTTGACATTTAATTGCTTTTTAATTGTTTGACTTTCCTTAATTCGTTTCTTTAGAACTGTTGGTATCAATTTGAGGACAGGGATCATGTCTCTTGTACTAATGCATTTTTTTCCATTATGCCTGCCACTGTGTTAGGCGTATAGTAAGCATAAGAAATACTTGACGAGGAGTTTACCTATAAATGTTCCAGATTGGAACAATTAAGCACTAGAAACTAGGAGGAATTTATTATTCATTACCTTTTGTATTTTATTCATTGTTAAAGAGTCATATTAAATACATAAAGATTATTAGTTATATTTTCAAAATGTAGGTGGTTTGTCATTCTTCTGTGCTTTTTAAATTATGTCAGCAGGTATTGGTAATTCTCAGAGAGAGGAATACATTTTGGTTTGTTTTCCTATTTAATGATAATGATAATATTTTAAACTATTCTCAGTGGCTTTTGTACACTGGCCCCTAAAATTAGTTTTCTTCTCTTTTATGTTGTGTAAATGTTTTTAGAAAGAGAAACTGCTCCTGGTGTTGGGAGCCCTTGGAGAAACTATGTGCTACCATAAGAGTAGTGTCAGTTTGGAACAATCAGAGGTGATCCTTGTGCACCACAGAATGGCCTTTATCAGCATTTCACTGTTTGCAGTTCGACTGTTACAAACGCTTCTCCCTGTTGAAAAGGTAAGGTAGGTAATGCTGCTTGTTTGTAGTTTACTGACTATTATAAATAAATGCTGTGTTGTAAATTTCTTCTGATCTTTTCATGGTGTGAAGGTATTGTGCTTTAGGACATTTTCAAAATAGTGTAACAAAGATTATATGGGAAATGTAGAAATTGAGAAATGGTTAACATTTTGAATAATTTTGACAAATCATTTGATATGAAATTATTTTTTAATTTGCAGTTGTTTTTATTGCATACGTTTTATTGCAGTCTGTACATTTGTTTGTTTTTTCCTTCACTTGTTCATTCAGTGAATAATTTATTGATTGCCTACAATGGGCTAGCAGTATTACATGCTGGATGTAAAACTGAGTAGGTTAGAATTAGTCCCTGGCCCCATAGAACTTAGTTTTGTAAAAGACAAGACTTGCTGTTATCTATATATATACGTATATGTATACATGTATATGTTTGACTTATTTAATTTCTTTGGTAACTTTGGAATCACTTGAAGGAAGAGATTATGTCTTATATACTAATACATTTTTCCATACATATATACATATATAATTGGTACACTTGATGTATCTTTTAATTGATTGGAGGTCATTGAAAGCCTACTGATCTTATCTCTGCAGTGTGTGTCTTGGTTCTTATCATTAATATCGAGAGTAGCCTTTCCTTCTCTTCAGCTAGGTACATGTCAGAGTTTTTTTTTTATTATTATTATACTTTAAGTTCTGGGTACATGTGTAGAATACGCAGGTTTGTTACATAGGTATACACATGCCCTGGTGGTTTGCTGCATCCATCACCCTGTCATCTACATTAGGTATTTCTCCTAATGCTATCCCTCCCCATCCCCTCACCCCCTGCTATCCCTCCCCTAGCAACCTACCCCGCTTCAGGCCCCGGTGTATGATGTTCCCCTCCCTGTGTCCATGTGTTCTCATTGTTCAATACCCACTTATGAGTGAGAACATGCGGTGTTTGGTTTTCTGTTCTTGTGTCAGTTTGCCGAGAATGATGGTTTCCAGCTTTATTCATGTCCCTGCAAAGGACATGAATTCATTCTTTTTTATGGCTGCATAGTATTTCATGGTGTATATGTGCCGCATTTTCTTTATCCAGTCTATCATTGATGGGCATTTGGGTTGGTTCCAAGTCTTTGCTATTGTGAATAGTGCCACAGTAAACATATGTGTGTGTGTGTCTTCATAGTAGAATGATTTATAATCTTTTGGATATTTACCCAGTAATGGGATTGCTGGGTAAAATGGTATTTCTACTTTCTAGATCCTTGAGGAATTGCTCCACTGTCTTCCACTGTGGTTGAACTAATTTACACTCCCACCAACCGTGTGACAGCGTTCCTCTGTCTCCATATCCTCTCCAGCATCTGTTTTTTTAATGATCGCCATTCTAACTGGCATGAGATGGTATCTCATTGTGGTTTTGATTTGCATTTCTGTAATGACCAGTGTCGATGAACTTTTCTTCATGTTTGTTGGCTGCATAAATGTCTTCTTTTGAGAAATCTGTTTATATCCTTTGCCCACTTTTTGATGGTGGTGTTTGTTTTTTTTCTTGTAAATTTGTTTACATTCTTTGTAGATTCTGGATATTAGCCCTTTGTCAGATGGGTAGATTGCAAAAAATTTTTCCCATTCTATTGTTTGCCAGTTTAATGATAGTTTCTTTTGCTGTGCAGAAGCTCTTTAGTTTAATTAGATCCCACTTGTCTATTTTGGCTTTTGTTGCCATTGCTTTTGGTATTTTAGTCATGAAGTCCTTGCCCATGCTTATGTCCTGAATGGTACTGCCTAGGTTTTCTTCTGGAGTTTTTATGGTGTTAGGTCTTCACTTACTCACTATTTCCCAGGTTCCTTGACACATGGAATTAACAGTAGTTTCCATTACTGCTTCAGAAATTATTTTCTAGTTAGCATATGTTAATGTCATGGAAACTTTTCTTTTTCTTGTTTTATTTATTCAAAATAGTGTTAGCAGTGCTTTAGTTTCTAAGTGTTAATCAAGTTGGTTTCTGAGGACTGTCCTATGTTTTTGTATTTGTTGTACTTTCTGTACATCACTGTTGTGTTTTGTATTTTAGTATCTTATGGGATTTTTTTTTTTTTTGGTCACATGCATTTCTCTTGAAGGTATCCTACTATTTCCTTTCTGACAGCAACTTAATTGCTTAATATTTTTATTTTAGCAACTTATCAAAAGATTTTCAGAAGACACATCTGGTAGGATTAAATATCCTGGGTTTTTTTTTTGATTCAACTCGTTGATATTCGGTAATTTGTTTTATGTCTAAACTTAACTATATTTGTAGTTTGGTTATGTAATATATGATTTCATACCCTAATATGTCTTTTGAAAGTTGTTTTTTTAATTAACATGTTGCTTTAGCTGTCTTTCACAAAGCTGCTTTTAGCCTGTGATAGCAATAAACTATCTTCTGCAGTAGTCTTTATTCTAGTACTTTTCTTTTTCCTACCTTTCTATTTTACCTGGCCCTTTCTTTTCTTAAGCTTTATTTTTAACTTTTATTCAGAAAAATAAGATGTTCATTTTAAAAATATTTTAATGTTTTTTAAATTTTTAAAACAAAACATTAAATTTTTAAAACAAAGAATAAAAATTCATTCATAATTTCAAGTTAGTTTTGAGGTTTTTTCTTTTTTGCTTTAAGTCAAATTGAGAACATCCATAAAAGTTTTTTATTTTTATTTTTTTGTTGTTGTTTTTGTTTTTGTTTTTGAGACAGAGTCTTGCTTTGTCGCCCAGGCTGGAGTGCAGTGGCACTTTCTTGGCTCACTGTAACCTCCACCTGCCAGGTTCAAGTGATTTTCCTTCCTCAGCCTCCCAAGTAGCTGGGATTGCAGGTGTGAGCCACCACACCCAGCTAATTTTTGTGTTCTTTTAGTAGAGATGGGATTTCGCCATGTTGGCCAAGCTGATCTTGAACTCCTGACCTCAGGTGATCTTCCCACCTCGGCCTCCCAAAGTGTTGGGATTACTGATGTGAGCCACTGCACCTGGCCTATTGATTCTTTTTTTACCATTTGTTATTATCTAACATACATTTTTTATTTAATTAAACACTTCATACATTTTAATGGTTACTAATATTTTACCAGAAAGATGTTCTATGATTTGCACAAGGATTCTAGAAATTAAGCTTTTAGGTTTCTTTTTTTTTCTTTCTTTGATATTTTGATAACACTATGCTGAATTGCCACATACACATGTTTACTCATATTTTGGATTCTTATATTCCTAATAAGGGCATTACTAGATCAAAGGTTGAATGCTTAAACATGTTTTTATTATAAGCATAATTTAAAAATGTAATAGTTTCACAAGTTTTACTGTTTTTACTAAAGAATGGATAAAAAGAGTAGGACACAGAAAAGATAATTGTGAGAGTATACGGCAGGGAAGTTATTAAAAAGAAGCACTTTTCGGAAGCGCCCAAGGTGGTGTCTCTTCTGTGTGTTGCTAATCACAGTTTCTGAAATTGTGCACTGTTAGTTTAATCAGAACTCTTACATTTTTAAATGATTTTAAAAATGCTATTAGAAAAAAAGCATTAATTTTGTAAAGGCTTTTTTTTTTTTTACTTTCATAAACATTCAGAAAAGTAAATAGTTCAGTGCTTTTTCTACTAAGTGAACATATCTGTCTTTAAAAAGTGACCACCCCCATAACAGAAAATAGAATGTTACCAGCATTCCAAGGCCCCTTCCCATCTGTTACCTCTCCCTCCTTCTCTAAGCCACACTTCTTTCTGACTTCTGTCACTGTAGATCAGTTGGCCTGTTTTGAATGTTGTTTAAATGAAATTATAAAGTATGGATTCTCTCCACTCCTTTTCAAGGTCCATAACTATTGTTGCTTATAGCATTAATTTGTTAACTTTTATTACAAAATATTTCATTGTATGAAGTCTGTTAAAGATGATTTTAATATGTGTAAATTTCTTTAAAATCTTCATACTGTGTTTTTAAATATGAGGTTATCTCTGAATGTTAGCGGTAAAAATACCTCAGATCATTGAGACATCAGTGTTTTGTGGTGTACTTATTATGAAAAGAAAGGAGTGGCATACTAAAATGCAGGTATGGGAGAAATTATGAAAACTAGAAAACTATTCCCTAGGCCTCTTTATTGCCCTTAGTTATTAAACATTTACAGTTTTGTTTCCTACAATTCTATAGAACATCTAGTCCAAACTCCATTTTCTAAGTATCGCTTATATACTAAATGTATTAGGTGATCTGGGAAAATGAGTAAAACATTGCATTTTCAGTATAATATTTTGCTTTAAGGAAAATATCACTTGTGTTGCTTTTAATTTTTAACTTGTATTCACTAGTCATTATGTTTCTAAAGTCCTTTTCTGTTTTGAAGCGTGATAATTTTTCAAGGCATGAGCATTAAGAATGGAAGAATTCCAGTCTTTTAAGACAGGAATTGAATTTAAAATATGGGTATCCTACTTAATACTATATAACTGAAAAATTAGTGGTGCTACAATTGCTTATTAAGTATTGCAGATAATCTGTGGGTCAAAGGATTGATGGAAAACTTTTATCAGTTGCCTTGTGTTTACTTTTGGTTGTATTTTTTCATCTACGTTCATATTTGGACAGGAATCAAAATAGAAATCAGTAATTTATTTTACGCTAGAATAATGTAAAGTTAATTCTCCATGCTTTTTTTTTTTTTAAAAGGTGGTTTTTTTTATTGTTTCTGTTTTTAAAAACAAATCAGTATCTAATTTTTGGTACTTTATAACTTGGAATTTTATTAGAATAATTTTGATCATTGTGGGAGATTGTAATTAAGGTATTTGCTTTAGATGATTGTATTTGTTTTGATTAATTAAGTACATTAAAATGAAATCTAAACAAAAATGCTCTTTCATTGCTGTTAAATTTCTGCTTTGGTTTATATAACGTAAGGTTATGCTGCCCTCTGTCTGTTGCTAGCCCATTAACAATTGAAGTAGAATTTGGACTGTGAAACTTTTTGCCTATAAAGTGTTTTTTTTTTTTTTGAGTTGTCACTGACCAAATATGTAATTTTGATGTTGAAAATAAATATGAATCTATGTAGAGATTTCCTAAATTTGACAAAATGTCCTCTGAGGCCTATTTTGAAACTGATATTTGTTGATTTTAAATGAATTTGGAGAATACTCATGTATAGGTTAAAATGTTACGTTGGTAGTCTTGTGAAAAATATTGTGGTCGAGTAAACCAAATTGGTAAAACAGATGAAGGTAATTTCCTTGGGAAAACATATGGGAAGTAAGATCTAAAAGTACTGGCCCTGTTCTGGAAACAGAAGCACAGAGCATCCTAGGAACTGCTATTACTCTTTCTTAGCTAGCGATGCTGACTGGGGTAAGGAAGAATTTGTAACACAAGGTCTTGAGCTTGTATAAAAAATCTAATCACGTGGTGAAACCAGTTGAGTGACTGAGAGCAGTGCTTTTCAAAAGATAATGTGCACACAAATCACTTAGAGATACTGTTAATCACATCTTGCATATTCTGATTCATCAGATGAAGGGTAGGACCTGAGAGCTGGCATTTCTAACAAACTCATAGAATTACACCATGGCTACTGAGTGGCTAGGTTTAGAGGAAACATTTAATGCACATGAGATGATGTTGCTGATTATTTTTTATCTGATAGGGATGATGAATTTGCACTGAAACATCTTCACTTTTAGTTCCCATGACCTGTGATTAATGCTTATATATGCAGAACTATCTTAGATCTTGGGTGTAAATTGTGATTAGTCCATTGGGCCACATAAGGATTAGCTGATGACATTAGCATGGGGCTTTGAGTTGTTGAGATAGCAAAAATTGCAAATATGAGTATGCAGGGTGAAATGTTAGAATTCCTTTGTAGTGAAGCGAGAAAAGGAAATTAATATTTATCGAGTGCTATATGCCATACACTCTGCTTAATGTTCATTTAATTCTCACAGCAGCTGTTTTTCTGACTAGAGTCAGAGAAAACTCTTAAACTAGAACACACTGCCTTTAGAGTTAGCTCCACTAGGATTTACTATCTTAGCACAGTGCCCAACTCACTAAATCGCCTTTGCTAATTGCTCTTTAGTTTCCTAACTCTATAGGAGTGAAACCCCAGGACTGATTATAACCCTCATGAAATATCATCCCATTTGTGATCTTTAAATGCCATCTATTTGTTGATGCCTTCCAAATTTATACTTCCAGATCACACATATCACCTGAAGTCTAAACTTGTCTTCACTTGGATAACAATAAATATCTCCAACTGAACATGTCCTAGACTTCATTCTTTGCTTTCCCTTCCGAATATGTTCTTCCTATAGTCTTGCCTGTCTAGGTAAACGGCAACTTGATGGTTCAAGTTGATTGTTGATCAGGCAAAAACCTTAGAGTCAGCCTTGATTCCCCTCTTTTGCTCATATATAGATATGATCCCTGAGCAAAATTTGTCATTTATCCCTTGAATAGCTGCACAGAATCTTAAATACCTGAGTTAAACCCACCATTCTGTCCTGCCTGGATTATTGCAGTAAAGTCCTCCTCTGTCTCTCAGCTTCCACTTTTGCACATTACCATCAGTTCTCTACAGACCATTTTTGATACTGGTTTAAAATGTTCCAGTGGCTTCCAGCAGAGGACAGGTCCTTATGATGACCCAAAGCCTTACCTCATCTGGCCCACCACGCCCCTCTGACTCCATTCCTCAGAACCAGCTATACTGGCCTCCTTGCTACCAAATATAGTTTTTGGAATTGTTCTTCTCTGTTCTATGAATGTTTTCCTCAGATAGCCACATGGCTCCTGACCCTTCCAGGGTTCTACTTAAATGTCACCTAATTAGCGCAGCCTTCCCCTTCTACTTTAGAGAAGTAGCATTTCCCTGCCTCCACTCCCCATTACTTCTCTATTCCTCTCTATCTTCCCCATCCTGTTTAAAAAAAATGTTTTTAGCCACACCTAACATCTTATTAAGTATATCGGTTTACACTCTCTTTTCTTTAGTGGGATATGAGCTTTATGTGGGCAGAGATTTTGTTTTGCTCTCTGCTGGGTTCCCAGGACTGGAGACATGCCTGGCAGATAGTAGAGGAACACAGTAAGACCCAATTAATATTTGCTGATTGAGTGACTAATAGGTGAGCAGTTAATTAAGTTTCTCCCCCACTCACACCACAAAAAAAGGTAGTTCTTCACAGAATAATGAAATTTTTCTTGACTTTGTAATAGCTGCTCTTTTACTAGTCTGGAAGTTTGTCATGTCTGTGTAATCTAAAATTTTGATTTCTGTGGTTTCTGTTCTTTACTTAGCAACTATATTCATTTGAAAGTATTGTTGTTCAGCTGATTCAGCTCTTAGACTTTCAGGTAGTTAATGATTATCCTTGAAATAGGTTATCCATTAAATAAATCATGGCCAAACCCATTTTTGTAAAGGCAGCATTTCAACCATAATAGTGAGCCCTGTCAAGAGATTTTCTCTGAACATTGAATTTTTAGTCCTTTTTATTTCTTTAATTGATATTTAGAACCCTGTCACAAAACTAGGAACGATTTTTAAAAAACCATAGTTCTTTCAGTTTTAAATCTATTGATTTAAGGTGTGTATTTCATTTGGGCATATTGATTTTGTACTAATTAAGGGGCTATCTTCTATGAGTATTTTAGAACTATTTAAAATATCATGTTGAATTTCCCCTATCCCCTCAAAAGACAAAACCAAAGAAAAAAGTCAGTTTCATTTCAAATCAATCTATAGCCATACTTGATTTAGTGTTATTAATATGTTGTTAATAAGCTCTGTCGTGCTCTGTTATGGGATGGGAAGGGTTCTTGTCTTCAGTTTATTGGGTTATTGTGGAGATTTGTGTACATGTACAGAAAATAATTTGGTAAAAAGGCCTCATGCCTTAGTTCAATAGCAGAGGTTTAAACAAGGTGTGGGGCTCAAAGAGAGGAGTTGGTTGGAGAAGAAGAAAGTAGTATCCTGGGCTTTGAGAAAGAGTTGATATGTGGACTTGAGACATTTTGTATTGAACAAAGACATAGAGATAGAGGTAGATGATGTGTTGGGAAATGGGATATTCTTTGGAAAAAGCTTCAGTTTTGTGACAAAGAATTGCAAAAAAGGAAGTTGGATTAGATTATAGCCCACCATGTTTCTCTGAAAGGAGGTTTTTTTAAAACAAAGTTTTATTTATTTTGTTTTAAATTCATCAAGGCAAGCAAGTTTTTACCAGAGCCCATGTCAGCAGCGTTATTTCTCCTTTCTTTGGACATGCCTATTTCTTTGGAGTATCCAAATATTCATGAAGCTGTTGTGGCCTATTTGGAACAGCTGAATTCTGAAAACTACAGTATTTATAAACAAACTGCAGAGGCCGTTTATTCAATTGAATGCACCTGTAACTTCCTGTCTGATATTGAGAAGGAGGTAAAAAGTTTTGTTAATCTATCTTTTAAATCCCTTTGACATATTTAGAAAGTTTAATGTATACTTTTCAAATTGATGGACATATACTTAAATTGTTACAGATGGGATACATTATTACTGAGTTGGGTCAGTTATAAATAACCTGTTATTTAACAGGTTAAAGTAAGGATATGATTTGCACAGAAGTAAAACAAAGAGTAATTTAATTAATGGTGTATATTCCTAATATCAGTGATTTACAAAAAAGTGGTGGTTATTACAAATGTCTTAATATTTAATAATGAGTATCTCTGTGAAGTGACTTACTGTTATGAACTGAGTGACAGTTGATGTAACCAGAATTATAAGGGCTATTTTAGTGCTTACTTGCAGACACATTTTTGCCTTAATATTTTATAGGTACATATTAAATATGTATAAAGCCTGATTTTTAAAAAGTATTAAATAGTCATGAACTACATTATTTATAATGTATTAGGATGACTTTAGGGCAATGTTACAGCAATAATTATTTTTCAGTATTTATCTCTTTTGAAAATAATATTAGAATATTAGTATATTATCAATGAAAGCGTTAATGGGTCTTAGAGACAGACATTGATACAGTACTTGTTTACTGTTTGAAATTAACAAAATGGATCCTGGAGATCTTGAGGAATTAGGGATAAAATTCTTATTCATTTGACTCCTACAGTAGAATCTATCTGAACCTGTTTATTATCTTTGAATTTTTTGTATTTTGACAGCCTCCTTTGCTGCCTAGGCTTCAGCCTTGATCTCTTCGGCTCCAGCAATCCATCTGCCTCAGCCTCCCAAGCAACTAGTACTACAGGCACATGCTACCACACCTGGCTAATTTTTAAATTGTTTTGTAGAGATGAGGTCTCATTATGTTGTCCAGGCTGGTCTTTAATTCCTGGCCTCAAGCTGTCCTCCCACCTTGGGCTCCCAAAATGCTATGATTACAGTGTAAGCCACTGTGCCTGGCCTGGAACTTGATATTTATTATTTTTCTTATTTACTACTGTAGTTTATTTTTTTCTTTTCCTTTTGCCACATGTTAATACCACTGGCTTCTTGTTTTCTCTGTGATAGAATTTTGAATTGTGTCTTTACGTTGAATTATTTCTATGGCCTTTTTATTTTATTTTATTTATTTTTTAGACAGTCTCACTGTGTCTCCCAGGCTGGAGTGTAGTAGCTCAATCTCTGCTCACTGCAACTTCCACCTCCCAGGTTCAAGTGATCCTCCCACCTCAGCCTCCTGAGTAGCTAGGATCATAGGCATGTGCCACCACACCCAGCTAATTTTTTGTATTTTTAATAGAGACGGGATTTCACCATGTTGGCCAGGCTGGTCATGAATTTCTGACCTCAAGTGATCTTCCCGGCTCAGCCTACCAAAATGCTGGGGTTACAGGTGTGAACCACTGCGTCCAGCCTCTGTGACATTTTGCATGGTCAGTTGATCATGCATGTATTGAATGTCCTGTATGTTCCTAGTAGTCAGGCTGTTACAAGAGGCAGGTTGATAATAAAATGCATTAGCCCTATTTTTACTAGGGGAGGTAGAGCCAAAAAGAAGTAGTCACAGAACTAGGCAACTTGATTGTAACTTTAAGCTTACTCAGAGTTAAATAATAGAAAGGCTTATGTGGCATTTAGGTTGGGAATTTTCCATTTCTCCAGTAGGCTGACGTTTTTAGGTTGCTTGGTGAGAAAATGGACTTAAACACATGTAAACAATCTTATGGTCTCTGAGTGTTCTAATTTCTTGAAGCTGCTCAGTTAGCTGTTGAGAATTTTGTTGTACATGAACTTGACATTTATTGTTCCATTCTGCTTCTTTTTTAGGGAGAGAAGGATCTCTTAGAATTAGTGGAGCTGGCGGATCAATCCTTGCGTAGCTTTTCCTATCATCAGCATTTCCCCCTAATAAAGGAAATCATCAGCATTTGTTCAAAGATGTAATATTTTCTTTCTTAATGTGATTATATTATTATTGGACACTTAGGGTGTGTGTAAACTTAGAAACAGTGAAAGTGAAACTGACCTTATATCTTTGCTATTATTATTTTTTTAGTTGCTTTTGTATGTCTGACTTAAAGGTTATATGTATAGCTGCATTAGGATACTTAACTGTTATATTCAAGATTAAATTTTGAAAATGTCATGCCTGCAATCAAAATGAATAATCCTTGGATTTTTATACATTCATTTTTGGTATCCATCCAGACTATTCACATACATTGTTTGTTTATCTTTAAAGTTTTAATTAATCATTTAAATTGAGAGTTTTGTAACTTTTATTACTTTGTACCTTTTCCTTATGTAGATTTTTAGAAAACACTGTGTATTGGTTAATTTATTTTGAGGACATCAGCAAATTTCTATTTAGAACTAGTGTCTTCATTGCTTTTCGAAAGAATAAATTCTGTGATGTGTAGAACATCAACTGATTATAGGTTTTTAAAGATATTTTGGGTTTTTAAAAATACTCTTTAAGAGAGAGGCTTCTCTACCCTGAAATAAATAAGTGCTCAGGTAAGTACTTGCTAATAGTTATTTTTAATAAGATCTCAGTCTGAGGAATTGGAGTAGGAAGAAATCCTTTCCAGTATGCTTTGCAGTCTTTTGCTTAGTGACTTATTTGCCTTGGATGTCTTGGTTTTTACTTTTTTACCAGCTGGAAATCTGCACAGGCCAGTCCATTACTACAAGGAGAAAGTCAGAAGGTGCTTCTCCATATGTTGTCTCACCCGTTGCCACAAGTGAAAGTTGAAACTTACCACTGCTGTCTGGAAATCACTAAGGTGAGGTTTTGTTTTTTTGTTTGTTTGTTTGTTTGTTGTTGAGACGGAATCTCATTATGTCGCCCAGGCTGGAGTGCAGTGATGCAATCTCAGCTCACTGCAACCTTCGCCTCCCAGGGTCAAGCAATTCTCCTGCCTCAGCCTCCTGAGTAGCTGGGACTACAGGCGTGTGCCACCACACCCGGCTAATTTTTTCTATTTTTAGTAAAGATGGGGTTTCACCATATTAGCCAGGATGGTCTTGATCTCCTGACCTCATATTCCGCCCGCTTTAGCCTCCCAAAGTGCAGGGATTACAGGTGTGAGCCACTGTGCCTGGCCTGTATGTTTTGTTTTTGAGAACAAATAGTAGTCTCTCTTGTTATACCTTCAAACTTAAATTACTTGATCTTTTGTATGAGATATAAGAACTATATCCCATAAAAATAGATGATAATTACTAGTCAATTCTGGAAAATTTGTACTATTAAATTTCCTTAACTTAGTAAGTCCAGCAATTATTCGAAGTTTCATTAAGATTTACATTTATGTAACATTCAGATAATTTTTCCTATCAGTAGGATGATAGGAAAAAAAGTATGTCAGAAATAAATAGATACTGTCAGTCTTGAATTTGTTTTTCAAAAAATGCACTGAGCTGTTAGTAATTTTGAAAATCCCAGATTTTAATATACTATAGTCTTTATAACCAAGTGTCATACATTTGGTTGCAAAAATTTAAAAGATATTTTTTGTTAAAACTCACCTTACTATCCTAGTTATAAAAGGGGAGAAAATAAAAGAATGTGAACTTTCATTTAACGTTCTTCTTGTTAACTATTTGGAAATTTTTATTAGTTGACACTGTTCTTGCAAAATATAATTGTGATTTTTCTTTTCTCACAAAAGATACTCGTCTGTACAGTGCATTGTGGTTTTAAAAAATTGATAAGTATTTATTTTCAGGGAGTTATGATAATCCAAGTCAAAAGCTCCAAATGATGAGATTTCTTCTAGCGAGCCTCTGTGTTGTAAAGATGTAGTACCTTGTTTTAGATATAAGGATTTGTAATGGCATTTCACCTTAATTGGCTATGTCTGTGATATGATATTATTCCAGTGTCTTCTGGTAAACCTCCAAGGCATTGCTGCAACTCTACCTGACCTAAATGTAGGAGCATGCTACTAATGTGTAGGTTACTTTTTCTGAAGAGGCAAGTTAGCTTTTTATTGTAAGACTTAACTTTTAGGACGATATGATAAAGACGTAAAATAGCTTTTAAACTTAGGGATGATTAAATGGTGACCACTTCCATGCTACTTGGATCTGACATTCATTTAGCAATATTTACTGGACACTTTACTGTATGCTAGACTGTAGTGATACAAAGTACAGAAAAGAGCCTTGTCATCAGAGAGCTTACCTTCTGATAGGGGAGAGAGAGAGAAGTATGTAATAATTTAAAAATATTCTTTAAATACATAAAAAGTACGTATATATGTGTGAGTGTATATAGAGTTTTCTTTATAACATTATATACAGAATATATGTGTATATATATATATATATAGTTTTCTTTACAACACTATATATGCATTCTATGGATATAGGGTTTTAAAGAAAATAGTGTTGTAAAGAAAGCAAAAGGACGAAGGAATAGAGAATGACTAGTAAGTGTGTACTAAATTCATGTAGGCTGTCTAGGGAGGGAGAATTTCTAGCCAGAGGAAACAATAGGTCAAAAGTCTCTGCTTTTCAGGTGAGAATGTACATTGTGTGTTTCACTAACAAAAAGAAGGACAGTATAATGAGATAATAGAAAAATGATACCAGATTGGGTCTGAAAAGTAGGCAGGGTGCCAAACATTGTAAAGCTGTGAATTTTACTGTAAGTACAGTGAGATGCTTTGAATGATTTTAACGTGATCTGATGATCTTTCTGAAAAGATCACTCTCCTATTGTGTGGGGAATGGATTGTAGTGGGTCAGAATGGAAGCAAGAAGACCAGTTCCATTGTAGTAGCCCTGATGAGATGTGGTGGTGTAGGGGAGATGAAGAGAAGGAAATGAATTTGGGATATATTATGGACCTGGAGCTAATTGGTTTTGCTGATAATGGGAGTAGGAGATACAGAGTGATCAAGGATGAATTTTAAGGATTTGGATTTAGCAGTTGGATTGATGTCCCAAATATGGGATTGTGCATTGGGTAGAATTCTGTTTTGAACCTAAGTTTGACATGCCTTTTTATATCAAGTGCAGATGTTAAGTAGACTGTTAAATATAATAATGCTAATAATTTCAGTGATAATGATAGCAGCTAATATTTATTGAGCATTTACTCTATGTATCAAGTACTTTTATGAGTATATTATCTCATTGAATCCTGTAGCTCTGTGAGCTAGGTACTACCTCTTTCCGAAAACAGAGATACTTTGAATTTGTCCAAGGTCATTCAACTAAAAGTGGTAAAACTGGGCTTTGAACCCTGATCATTTCACTCCAAAGCCCATATTCTTAAGCATTGCACCACACTACCTTTGGAGTGTGGAGCCCAGATGAGGTGTAAAATTTTCAGTCATCAGCATAGAGATGATATTTAAGCTACAAGCCCTGATAGGATCAACTACTGAGAGACTAGGGAAGAGAAGGCCTTCTAGGATCTAACCAATTAAAAGTTGGGAACAGAGGGAGCCAGTAGTGGAGACAGAGGTGAGAAGGAAGAGTCAGATGAGAACAGAGGTGAACACATTGGATTTGGCATCACTGGGGTCGTTGGTGTCCTCTACAAGAAGCTCCTGTGGAATGGTAGGGACATCAGTCCTGCTAGTGTGAGTTGAAGAGGGCCTGGCAAATGTGAGAGTACCAACTGAGGACAGTGAACTCTTGGGAGGACTTGTGCTGGGAAGGAGAGCTGAAAAATGAATTGTTATCAAGAGGGGGAAGCCAGGGCCAGAGACACATTAGAATGTGTCATATGGTGATTAGAATAATCGTGTGAAGAAAAATAAAGGTGCTGGAGAAAAGTAAGACAATTTGAGGGAGTAAATCTTGATTTCAGAAGGGTATAGTCACAGTTTAGCTGGTAGGTAAGTGTCTTAAGGAAGTAAGTGACAGCTATTGTTAAACTTTAAGGCTAAGGCTTTAGATCTTTGAAAAGCTTATAATACAAAGTTGCTGTCTGTGGCATGAGGTTAATAGTTGAAAGAAAAATGATGTATGCATATACATATGTGAGTGTATGTAGGTACCTTTTTGACCTTTGAATTGTTGGTAGTAGGAAGAAAGAAGAAGAAATTCACAGAATGAAAAAAAGTTGTATTCATGTAACTCATTATTGATCATATTTTTACCTTCTATATTTTATTTAAATTCTATTAATAGTTCAAGTAGCTTCCCCCACATTAAATAGCTGCTAACAAAATATTCTCCATCACATATTGAGAAAAAAAATTCTGATAGTTACTCTAAGTGATGGTTCAAAGTAATTGTATTTTAGGTACATAGCTGTATTGATGATAACTTTATATATATCCTTGATATATATACACACACACCAAGTGTGTGTGTATATATGTATATATTATATGTGTGTGTGTGTATATATATATATATATAAAGTTATGTCTCCCATAACTTGAAGCCTTTTCATGTTGAATTTTTCTTTCTCAACCTTTATAAGTAAAATGCAAATGCTTTAGGATAAGTTTATTATTGTGTTTATGTCCTTTGTGTTTATCATGATGAATAACTTTGAGAGATTATGGTTGTCTCAGCCATTTGTTTACTTAATTTATCATCATTACACTTTTTGGGAGAAAGTAATATAAATCTCATACAAACTAAGAAACTGTTGGACAGGAGACTGTTTTTCATTCTCTATTGTTAAAAAAGGTTTCAATGAAGTAAAAACTAAAATAGAAATTGGATTATAGATAGAAGAAAGACGGATCTTTTAGAAAAATCAGTGTTGCTAATTTAAAAATACTTTTTAATATTATTTTACAGGAATGTTTAGGTGTTCATAATGTCACTAAACCTGTGTCTTCACTTTGCAATGGAATTCATTTTCTACTTCATCCAAAAGTTCTGTATGAAATCTCTGTATTTGGCATTCAAGAGCCCAAAAGTGAGGTATGATGTTAAAAACAGTGAAAAAAATTACTGTAACTTACTCAGCTAAGTTGAGGTGATATTCTAATATAGTTTAGATAGCATGGTGAGAAACTAAAAAGAAACCTGTCTTTGGTGCATTGGTTCAGTTGAAGTGTTATTTAAATAAAAACAAACGTTATGTAAAAAGTGGGAATAAAAATACAAGACACACTTGATCTCAAAATATTTACATCAATTTACTCATATTTTTCATCTAAGATGTTGAAAACTGTACCGTACAGAGAGCTATAGTAAGCAGGTTATTTCAGTTAGGGAAATTTTTACTCAAGGGACAAATGTACATTAAAGGTAAAAAAGTAGAAATCATTAAGGAAGAAAAAATGAGAACAGAATGTAAGATGATGCTATGGGAATGTGAAGATTTGAAGAAAGAGATGTTAATTCTAGCATCTTTCCAGATGTTATGAAATGCTACAGTTATGTCAGGCGACCTAGCAGGACATCTCATTTGACTCGTTTTGTGTTGTTGAGCAGGTGAACACTGCTGCCAAGGCCATTCTGTTATACCTGCTTCAGGGACGATTGATGATGACAGCACTGACCTGGAACAAATTTATTGAATCTCTCTGTCCTGTGATTCCAGTACTGCAGGTATTCTGTGAAATTCACCTTTTATGATACCATTTATCTTTGGCTAGGTCTGATTGATTTAAGCACATGCAAACAGCAAAACTGTCGTGTTGAGAGAGAAATGAAGAGAAGCTGTGAAGGCGCTGTGGATGAGTGAACAGGAAGTGGGTGGCTGTCTTGTTTCTGGCAGAAAGTTAAACAAGGATAGCTAATTTGTCTGTATATATTTTATGTATCTGGGTGGGAGGTTAAAAAGTGAGGTGCAGGCACAGTATTGACTGTGAAAAATAGAACTCAACCTTATATAAAGGCTTTTAGGCAGAGCTAACCGTGCTTTTTAAGCAGACCTTACATAACTACCTTGCTTCATGAATTCTATCCATGCGTGTATAAGATTAAAGTGATACTTTAATGAACATGCTCTTAGAAACAGCATTTTTTTTAAAGTAATCCTGGATATTAAAGGAGTCAGGTCCCTTTCTCTTTTGGATGAAAAGGTAGGTTCAGAATGCCATCATAGGCACAGTCTTCTTTTAGAAGAGAGAGCCCAGGCCTTGTGCCTTGAGATGGACAGGGTCCTATTCCATGGTTGTAGTATTTATAGCAGTCCATCTTCTTAGGGTGGGATGGGCCGAGGATCTTTGAGGTGCTTCACCAAGGGGAGTGCCACTATTAGAATCTTAGAAAACAGGAAAATCAGCAAGTGTCAAGAAGGTTGGCATGTTTTCCTGAAGTTCTCCTGTATGTATGTGTATTTTCTTTTAAATACAGCTTTATTTAGGCTCCTTACCTCATAGAGGTTATTTTGAAAAATTACTATTGTATTCAACTGAATTGAAAGACATTTATGAGTTGCTTGACAGGACAACACAATTCTCATTTTTAAGTTGAAAAGTTATGTATAAAATTAAACAATGATTTCTCTTTAAAAACAAATCTGTTAGGGCTATGCTGACACAGAAGATCCTTTGGGTAACTGCATTCTCCTTCTAAGCAAAGCAAGTTCTGACACAGGAGAAGAGATCCTTCCCTGTACTACCCGGTTAAAGTTCATGCTGCGACTTTTGCTAGTGAAAAAGCCATCGTGAGTACAACATAATCTTTTGAACATTTTTGTTTTGAAGATTAATGAAACCATGTAAGAAAGTATAATAGTTATGTTAATTTGAAACAAAACTAAATAATTTTTCAGGGGATGATACTACATTACTAGAGGAAACTAATGCATGAAACTAAGCAGATACGTCTTTTATGTACTTGCCGATGTTTCATCCACTTTACAGCTGAGTTATCCCTTTCAGAGCAGCCTGTGTTATAGCACTGCTCCTGAGTGCTGTTCAGTAGTACCCTAGGCAAGTTGGAGAGCCATGGAGATAAACAGATGGTAAAAATTATAGTGTATTCCCATCTTCTCTTTAGAAATTGTTAGCCTCCCAGAGTGATCCTTTTGTAAATATCTGTTCTGAATATTAAGTTTTTCATAAGTGTGGTAGGCCACTTGTCTCATATCTCAGAGTTACGCAGGTATTTTAATCTCATTTTTGTGTGTTCTTACTTGGGAAACTGAAAACATATCCTTTCTTTGACCACCATTGATATAAGCATTGTTTTAATTAATGAAAAGAAGGAGAATAATACTGTTTTTCTTCCTTCTCTGTCATTGCAACATGAATGTTTTCTGTTACTATTTTTAGGTAACAGTGGTTAGATTTTCCCTAACTGAAAGAAAAAAATGCTTAGAGTTGAGATGGATAAGCAGAGATAAAAGAGCAGTAGTTGGTTGAAAAGGCTAGGAAGAACGGACAGACATTCTTTTGACAATGGTTAATTTGTGTTTCCCAAACCTTACATCAAGAAAATATAGCAGCTTATTTATAGACAGATTATTGGACTGAAAAATAAGGAAGTAGGTGGAAGTTAACTAAACCATTAAGAGAATGGAAGAAGGAAAACTATACAGTCTTTAAAATAGTGTAGTGTAGAGAGTGATGTTATGGGTGATACAGGAAGAAGTAGGCGGAGGGAGTTAATGTGCTTGTATTCTCAGGGGTTGTCTTCTACACGTGTAGAGGAGCTGTTCCTTGTTAATCAATGTGCTAGTGTGGTACTCCTTACTTGAGCAACCCCCCAAATTTGGAGATTCAACACAATAGGGGTCATTCCTTGCTTGCTTTTGGGGGCCCAAGGTCCTCAGTTTAATAAAGAATTTTAGGGCAAGCCATCCCCAGGAGCGTAGGGTAAGGCAAGGCCAGACTTTAAGATAATTCTCTACTATACAGAACTTAAAACTATTTAAATGATGTATTTGTTTTTCTTATTTTTTTAATTCTACCCCATCCCACCAACACATCCATAAACTCCATGTAGGCAGGAACCCTGTTCATCAGCTAATCTTTATATCCTCAGAACTTCATAGAGTAACTTAAACATAAATACACAGTCATGCGTTGCTTGATGACATGGGTGCATCCTGAGAAATGCGTGTGTTGTTAGGTGATTTTTGTCCTTGTGTGAACATCATAGAATGTACCTTACACAAACCTAAGTGGTAATAACCTGCTATGTTCATACCTAGGCCATGTCATATAGCCTCTTGCTTCTAGGCTGCAAACCTGTATAGCATGTTACTGTACTGAGTACCATAGGCAGTTGTAACACAGTGGTATTTGTGTATCTAAACAGAGAAAAGGTTTAGAAAAATACAGTAATATAATTCTGTGAGACCACCATTGTATATGTGATCCACTGTTGACTATAACATTGTTATGCAGTGCATGACTATACTCAAAAAGTATTAAAAAAAATTACATGCATGTATAGGAATAACCAGATTCTGGCATCCTATGCTAAACCTAAAAAGACCCTAAATGTATATATACCAGAGAACAGGAGGCATAAATACATGCTTTATATATCTCATCACTAGCCACCTTTACTAGGGGTTATACCTGTCTTTCAACTGACAACTTCAGATATTGATTTAGATATCGTTGGCTTAGAATGTAAGGAACAGTGGAAAACTATTAGGTAGGTGTTTAGCCTTTCTAAGCTCTCTTGAGGTAACTGACAAATGGAGAGGGGGAAGTTTACTTGATTTATTAGTCCTCTGGAGATGATATCAACGATATTGCAGTAGATACCTACTTTGTGTTAGATTCAGGGAGTATTTATTGGGTGTCTTCTATATACCTGTGAGCTGTGGGAACATAGCAGCACAGACCTGGGCCCTGCCCTTCAGCATTTAGCATGTAACCGGGGATATGCTCTTATTATCAATTATTCTTTAGCATTAGTTGTCATAAAGTGAGATAAAAGTTATGATGCAGGGGCTCAGGGTGGCAGGCCTACATACAGAAGGCAACCTGCTCTAGTCTGTAGTAGGAGGACCACCCTAAGGATGCATGTTTTAATTGTTATCTTATAGGTAGTTCTTAAAACCTGGCAACTTGTATTGCTTAAAATTCATCCGGTTTCCAGGTATTTCAAGAACTCACCAGAGGAGTAACAGATACATGGTTGCCTCAGTATCAGCCACCTCAGTGATCTTTGTCCACTTGATGGTTTTTCTGTTTCTGTTTCATTGTTTAGTGGCATACGATATTTAATCTTTTCTTGAAAAATCTCCCACCTCCCCACTCAGCTGTCCATATTCCTAATCCCTTCCAGATAAAAAAAGTATTTGTATTTTCACATTTGACAGGAATATAAGAAGATTTTCCTACACCGTAGTGTTGTCACACTTTAGTTGTGAGCATCATTACTCTCCTGTGGGTTCATCTGAGTGTTTGGTCTCTGGTCAGGGGCCTGTGATACTTTTTACAGTTGAGAATAGATCACTAGATTTGAAGACAGGAGTTACAGATTTAATTCACAGATGTACTTATTGAAGTTTACTGATATTTAATCTCAGTGAGTCTGTCTCATTTGTAGTTATTATTTTTTGCTTCTGATGTTTGTTTTATAACTGTTATATTGAATAAATCATGGTTATATATCAAAGATTTTTTTGGTAGAAAAAGTGAATTATCATTACTAGTAATGGTAGTATAATTGTGACTACTTATTGTACTTTGTTGATATATAATTATTTGTAATTATAAGCCCTTTTAAAATGGACATTCGTTTATCACAAAAGTTTGACTTAAGTACTTTGTGTTCTTAGGGTCCGTGCACTAGCATTAAAGCTTTTAGCATTCCATCTTACCAGTGAAGAAGGGGCTGATACAAAGCGCCCTCTAATAGATGCCAGAATTCTCTCCAGAGTTACTAATTTATTCATTGTGAAGAAGCCTATTGAACTCAAACTGGATGACAGAAGAGAGCTGGTTATTAAGGTGACTATAACTTTTGAGTTTATTACTGTGTGGTAATTTGATACATTTTTATATGACATATTTTGTATGACATTCTTTAGTTTGTGTATGTCCTGGGGTGGGAGAGAAGTATAGGGATTCAGGGCTGGTTTGAAATTGTGTTCTGGCTTCATCTGACTTCTGGATACATTGATTTATTGCAATGGTCCCCAACCTTTTTGGCACTAGGGACCAGTTTCACGGAAGATAGTGTTTCCATGGATCGGGGCAGGAGTATTGTTTTGGGATGATTCAAGTGCATTATATGTATTGTGCACTTTATTTGTATTATTATTACATTGTAATATATAATGAAATAGTTGTGCAGCTCACCATAATGTAGAATCAGTGGAAGCTCTGGACTTGTTTTCCTGCAATTAGACAGTCCCATGTGGGGGTAATGGGAGAAAGTGACAGATCATCAGACATTAGTTATATTCTCATAAGGAACAGACAACCTAGATCCCTCACACCTTGTTCACAATAGGATTTGTACTCCTGTGAGAATCCTGTGCCTCGGCTGATCTGACAGGAGGTGGAGCTCAGGTGGTATTGAGAGCGATGGGCAGCGGCTGTAAATACATGTCCCTGGATTAGCTAGGACTGTACCTATAGCATGCTAGACTGATGCAGAATTCTATAAAGAAAGCTGTCCACTATTTTCGTCGATTCATTCCTGTGTTTTATACCTTCTCATTTCACTTCAAGTTTGCAATCTCTGTGTTTTATTTTAGACTAACTGTCTAAGGCCCGTAGAAGTATGTTAGAGCCACATGTAATATGGTAGTTTTGTTTTTGTTTTTTGTTTTGTTTTGTTTTTTAGTGGGTAAATACATTATGTTCTTCTAAACTGAATGTTCAGGGCTGTGTGACAGTGCTGGCAGGAGGATTGGAGAGTCTTCCACCAGCTGCATACCAGGTCTGGTTGGAACTTCCCTGAGTTCTAAGCTGTTGGTATTCACTCCCGTGTCCTGATGTATGGAGAAAGGTGGGGAGGGAGCATTCTGACGCGTCTTCTGTGAGTCCGTGTTAGGACTGGAAGACAGCAGTGAGTAGGAGAAAGGAGCTTCGTCTTTGTTATGTTCTTGTCCCTTTTTCCTGATGCTGGTTTTGCCACCTCAGACACTGTCCTAGCATGAAGTGACAGGCACTTGTCTGGGGGGAAGCTTTGAAGGGGTTCTGGACAGCAAGTCCCAGAGTGTTGTCTGCTCTAGAGTCTTCTAAGAGAAAGAATGGAAGGGTCCATGGGAATACCAGCTGGTGGCTTCTGGGAGCAACAGGGAAATCTTGAGTCTTAGGTCTGGGTCACTCTTCTCAGATTAGCCTGGTACTACCTGTAAAGATGTTAGGGAACATAGATGTTTTCTGTTACCTTTGTAAGGCTGCTAATGGATTAATGGGTTATGAATGACTTCCTAGCAAAGATGTATATTAAGAAGAGTGGAGCCGGGTGCAGTGGCTAGTGCCTGTAATCTCAGCACTTTGGGAGGCTGAGATGGGTGGATCATTTGAGCCCAGGGATTCGAGAGCAGCCTAGGCAATATGGTGAAACCCTGTCTCTACTAAAAATACAAAAAAATTAGCTGGGCTCGGTGGTGCAAGCCTGTAGTCCCAGTAACTTGGGAGGCTGAGGTAGGAGAATCACCTGAGCCCAGGAAGTCGAGGCTGCAGTGAGCTGAGATTGCACGACTTCACTCCAGCCTAGGCAACCAGAGTGAGACCCTGTGTCAAAAAACAAAACCAAACAACACGGAAACTTACTTGACCTGATGACTCTTTGTTTTAGAGCTTAAGTTCCTTCTTGACCTACTGTATAATTCTTGCAAATTTTATTTATTTATGTATTTATTTTAAACTTTTATTTTAGGTTCAAGGGTACATGTGCAGGTTTGTTATATAGATAAACTCGTGTCATGAGGTTTGTTGTACAGATTATTTCATCACCCTGGTACTAAGCCTAGTACCCAATAGTTATTTTTCTGATCCTCTCCCTCCTCCTGCCCACCACCTTCAGGGAGGCCCCAGTTGTTCCCCTGTTTGTATCCCTGTGTTTTCATCATTAGCTTCTACCTGTAAGTAAGAGCATGTCGTATTTGGTTTTATGTTCCTGCGTTGTTTTGCTAAGGATAATGGACTTCAGCTTCCTTCATCCATGTTCCCACAAAAGACATGATCTCATTCTTTTTTAAGGCTGCATAGGACTCGATGGTGTATATGTACCACATTTTCTTTAATCTGCCACTGATGGGCATTTAGGTTGATTCCATGTCTTTGCTTGTGAATAGTACTGCAGTGAACATTTGCATGCATGTGTCTTTATGGTAGAATGATTTGTATTTCTTTGGGTATCCAACTTCTATAAGGAACTGAAACAAATTTATTAGAAAAAAATGAACAACCCCATTAAAAAGTGGACAAAGGACAGAACAGACATTTTTCAAAAGAAGACATATATGCGGCCAAAAGGCACATGAAAGAAAGCTCAATATCACTCATTAGACAAATGCAAATCAAAACCGCTATGAGGGACCATCTCATACCTGTGAGAATGGCTATTACTAAAAAAATAAAAAAGTAACAGACACTGGTGAAGTTGTGGAGAAAAGGGAATACTTACTTATACACTGTTGAGAGTGTAAATTAGTTCAACCATTGTGGAAAACAGTGTGGCAATTCCTTGAAGATCTAAATATAGAACTACTACTCAACCCAGCGTCGTGCGAATTTACGTGTAAATATGTTGGTTATATAAATAAGTTGACTTTTTTAGCTTTTGTTCATAGGAAACAAAACCATAAAATTTTATTGGAGAAGTGGAAACAGATAAATTTTGGGTTTTTTTTTTTTTTTGGTTTGTAGTTGGAAACTGTTGAAAAAGTATATGAAATCTTCATCTCAGATGATGTTGATCTTGTTTTGAGAAAGTCAGCTGCCGAACAGTTAGCTGTGATTATGCAAGGTAATGTTTTCTGAGGAAAATAATTGCTGTACTGCTGATAATAGAATTTTAGATTGCTGTGTGGTACTAGCAGGGGTTGGCAACTATGGTTTATGGGCCAGATCCAGCCTCTGGCTTTTTTTTTTTTTTTAACAGCCCTCAAGAATGGTTTTTGCATCTTTAGAGTTGTTAACAAAACCAAAGAATATGTGAGAGCCATACATGTCTAGCAAAGCCTGACAACATATTTACTACCTGGTTCTTTACAGAGAAAGTTTGCTAACCCCTTGTTATTATTTGACCAATAAAATGCCATTTGATAGAATGATCTTCTTTTTAAAATATTGATAGGCTTCTGAAAGTGAAGTGCATGTTCCTTTCTCAATTTGCCGAGTGCATGCGTCATATTTTCAATTTGTACCATCTTGCTTAGGGAAATTAATCAAATAATACCTTTGTGGTTTGTACACTTAAAATTCTAGTAGTTTTCAGAGTCAGAACTGGTTCACCTAATTCTTTTTTTATACTTTTGTTTTTTATATTACAGAAGTTAAAATATGCTTTTTACTTAACCATTTTTAAATTGAACATATGTATATAAAGTAAAAAGTTTCATTCTCTAATGTTAGCCTCAGGTCTAACTATTTTTAATAGTCTGAAAGTTGTGTGGATATCAGTTCTGTGTATTTTAAAATATGTTTTTAAAACTTCAAAGATTTTTTTTAACTTTTAATAACTTTTTTTTGCTCTGCAGATATTAAAATGCATGCTGTGGTGCATAAGTTACGCTTAACTGACAAAATAATTGAGTATTTAAATGATTGTGTGGGTCAAGATGGCAAGGTAAGGCTGATGTGCTTCTAGGCATTGTTTTACCGGTTGTTTTATTAATCTGATCTGAAATTGAACTGAGCAGAATTTGGATGAGTACTTGGATTTTAAATCCTAAGTAACACCTCCTATCTCATTCATTGTTTAAAATTCTAAAAGTGGAGTCTCCGTAAAGGAAAACGAATCTTAAAATTTCCATAAGATAGGTAAGCAGAAGTATATACAAAACTCACTTTCAGTGGAAAGTAATTCTCAGTATTTACTTACATTTTAGTTTCACATAATTTTGATGAAAAAGCATAAAATTTAGAGTAAGCTAATATTGTTATGTTTGATCTCACCTGATAATTGGCAAAAATAAAATAACTGTGTTTTCCCTCCTGGACCAGGTTGTAGAATGTTTGGTACAGCCATGCCTGACACTCTTGAGGAAGCTTTTATGTGGCGATCCGGTCATGCGTGTTTCCCTCTCACAACAGTCTTCTGTTTTGACGCTGTTATTCAGAGGTAAATAAAAGAAAATCTGCTAATAAGATTATTCTTCAATTTTAAGTTTTCTTCTTTAATTGTAAGTCACATTTGCTTTTACTAATAGAACAACAGCATTTATTAGTGACCACACTACTAAAAACTAATCACAATGGAAAACATTTAATATTTTTGTGGAAATTGCTTTATAATCCTGTTACCGAGTGGACCCTAGAGCTGAGAAAAGCTAAAACCTCTGATTGTTCTTTGCACCTTGATGTAGATGTCATTTGGTGCTCAGATAGTAAACTATTATCTATAAAGAGAAAAAGTTGCAGCTGCTGTTGTTACTATCTTCTTTCTAATATCTCTTTCATCTTTCTTGTTTTGATTGTATCTTTGGATCTTGTACATTTTGTCTGATTATTTCATTTGACAGGCATTAAGAGTATAGGCTCAACTTGTGTGGGTGGACACTAGACCATCCTAAATGACTCTGAGCCTAAATTTATTACATTCTATAAAGTGTGGGTTTTAAAAACCCATTTAAATTTGATTCTAATTTAGTAAGGTGTTAGATGAATACACTTCATATACTTTTGTCCTGCTTTTCTTCTCTGTTTTTTTTTTTTTTTTTTTTTTTTTTTCTCTCAATGGAGACCCTTGGTAATATTTTGTACTATTTTCTTTCTTAGAGGTTTAGGCCACTGCTTTTTAGTATTCTACAAGAGTCATGTTGACCAAGTATCTGAATGTGCTTCGTCTTGTCTGTTATCAGGCATATAGGAGATAAGTGAGATTTATGTTCAGAATATGTTGTTAGAAATAGTTGTTTTATTTTAGAATATTTTTTTCCTATTGGCTTCTGCTTGTCAAGTGTAAGATGCAGTTTATTTAAGTAGCAGCAGTAAAACCAGGTAAAGTTCTAAACAGATTCAGTGTGTTTAGACTCATAACATTTTGAGTAGACTGTAACATTTTTATAAGTTTGTATGGACTGATCATCTCAAAGAGCAACAGTTACGAATTTTTAGTTTTGTTTAATCCTGTTAATAACTATCTTCTTATTAACCTCATTCAGTTGAATTTAGTTCCTAGTTTTCCTTTTCATTTATAATTTGTATTTAAATTATTCAAGCATGGAACTTATTATGAACATCTACTGGATTCAAAGGCACATTCCAAGGCAACATAATCTATACCCTTTTCAGTATTTCAGTTTTTCTATTTCATTGCTGTTTGTGGAAATTACTTTCAACGAGTCTGAGAATGAATATAGTATCTCCCATTAATGGATTTAGTTTCAGGAAAAGTTATATTTATTTATTTATTTATTTATTTATCTATCTATCTATCTATCTATTTTTGAGACAGAGTTTTACTCTTGTCACCCAGGCTGGAGTGCAGTGGTGCAATCTCAGCTTACTGCAACCTCTGCCTCCTGGGTTCAAGCATTTCTCCTGCCTCAGCCTCCTGAGTAGCTGGGATTATAGGCACCTGCCACCATGCCCAGGTTATTTTTGTATTTTTAGTAGAGACTGGGTTTCTCCATGTTGGCCAGGCTGGTCTTGAACTCCTGACCTCAGGTGATCTACCCGCCTCGGTCTCCCAAAGTGCTGGGATTACACGCTTGAGCCACCGTGCCCAGCCGAAAAATTAATTTTTAACCAGCTGCTTAACCAAGAAAATTCATTTCTCAGCAAACATTTATTAATCACATTCTATGTGCTAGGTACAATGCTAGGCTTTGGGTTATATTGATGAGCATGGTAAATGATCCTCATGGAGCTTACAGTAGAGTTGGAGATGTTGACAAGTAAATTTATAATACAGCACAATAATACTTTTAGTTGGGGATTCCTGGTGCCAGAGGACATGCTGGTCAGATTGGTTGGTGAAAAGTATCAGAGATTGTTTCTAGGAAATGTGGCATCTGAGATGGAATTTCAGAAATGAATAGGGGATCAAATAAACAAGATCAGCTTCTAGATAGAGGGAGCCATCATTATGTGTATGAGAGTTGGATGCGTTTGAGATGGAGTTGGCTGGATTTGGGGAGTGTAGAGTGAAGGGAAATGATGGGATGAGGCAGGGAGGAAAGTTCGTGCAGGGCCTGGGAGGTCTTATTAAACAGCAGTGAGGAGCCATTTAAGGTTGTTAAACAGGGGAGTATGTGTTTCAGGAAGATTATTCTGTAGCATGGATAATGGATCAAAGGAGTACAATAATTATATAACTTCTCAGATAACATTGCTTGAATCATGAACTTTATGTTATGACAGACTTCTATACTGTATTTCATTGTTAGAAATTAACTTAGAAATCATTTACTATACCATCTCAGTGTGAGGTCTAGAGAGATTTAGCAACTTGGCCAAGGCTATAACCAGAAATGGTTATTGGGCTATTTATTTATTTTTGCTGCTGAGAAAGAATCCAAACTTCCTTACGTGTTTTGCTTTTGTTTTAAATAATCACAGACCTATACATCCTTATTGTAAAAATTCAGGCGATATAGAACTATCCAAATTCTAAAAGTTTTCATTTTCTTCTCTTTCTCAATTTCCCCAAAGAAGACTGTACTGGTTATCATTAGGAATGTATTATTTCAAATGATCTTTTCTACACACACATGTAGTTTTCATTCTGTATATTACAGTATTGTGTTACTTCCTTTATTCAACTGGAAATATAACTTGATTATTTTTCCATAATATTTCATGTGAGTATATATTCTTCAAAAAACCCTAAAAACTACTGCATTGGTGTTTCAGAATTTCAGTTTGCTGTTTTACTGGGTATTTGTTTCAGATTTTTCACCACGACAGTAATCATGTTGTGTGATCATCTTTGTGCATACCTTATAATTGGAATTCCTAGGTCAAAGAGATTTCATAACATAATGGTTAAGTTCCTTTCCAAATCACTCTCACCAAAGGTGTTTAAAAATACTTATTTTCGTTATAACTTTGCCAACACTGAATCTGTCGCATTAAATTTTTTTTAAACTTGTAGGTGAAAATATATTATTGTTTTATTTTCTTATTTTAGTTTCAGTGAAGTTGATTATCCTTTCATGTATATTCAAATTTCTTAATCTATGAATTACCTATTTTCCTGTTGTATTTAATTTATTTTCAGTGACTCGTAGGGTTTTTTATTATAAGATAGACACAATCTTTATACTTGATTTTATGTGATTAATATTTTCTTTCAACTTTTCTATCCTTTTAAATGTATTTATTGCATCTTTAACCTTAAATAAACAATATTTTATGGAAATATATAGAGCTTTTCTGTTATGGCAGTTGGGCAGTTTTTTTTTTTTTATCATGTTCTAAAAGTAGGACCTTCTCTAGTTCCAGATTGAAAACATATGCTCCTATACTTTTTCTGGGTTTCAAGTGTTGTTAAAAAAATTAAATTTTAAATCAGACAAATACGTTGCTCTAATTTCTTATTTATTTGGAAATGTTATGGTTTATTGATATGAAATGTCTGTTTTATTATAAGTCAATTTTTACATGTTCTCTGTTTCTTTACTTCTTGGTTTATTGCTATTTTTAATCATGCCAGTTACATAAGGATGATTTTCTTTTCCTGCAGTTAGGAAAAATGTCTTCTCTCAACACTTATTTCTTATTGTTGCTTCCCTGAATTTGCTGTCTATTATGTTGTTAGTCCTGTGCAATAAGTACATCATACGTCTTTGTTTAGAATTTCATAGGTTTCAAGCATTGAGAAATTGTAGCATTGAGATCATTACAGAAGTGGAAACTGAGACTTAATGTTAAAGAACCTGACCAGGCCACTTAGCTAAGTAGTAAGTGGTAGAGCTAGCGTTATGTCTGTTAGTTCAGAGCACTTCCCTTTTCCATCATCTTGTCATAATAAGCAAACAGGAACCCAAACGATGACACAGCCCAAACATAACATTTTAAAGTCAAATCCAAGTTCTTTGATCACATGTTTGTAGTAAACGGCAAAAGTTACAAGATCTCTTGGTGAGAAACTTTAGCTAGAATTACATGACTCAGCATAACCCTAGAGGGTGTATCAGTTTGTTTCTCTACCTAAAGTAGACAGTGTCTAGCGAGTGTATCTGCAGGTGTGGTTCTTGGACCAGAAGCATCTGCATCCTCTGAGAACTTATTAGAAATGCACATCACAGGCTCCACCCTAAGCCTATCCAATCAGAAACTGTTTTAACAAACCTTCCAGGTGATTCTTGTACATCCAAAAGTTTGAGATGAGAGCCTGGGTTTTATGATGTCACCTTATCTGGGTTAACGTTGCATTTCTTTTCTCTTCAAATTAAGATATTTTAAATTTGAAGTTCATTCTTTATAGAAGTACAAATATTTCATAAAGTTGTGCTCTTTTTGTTCAGTTTCCTTAGTATTTCACGAAGATTGTACTGTCGTGACTGAAGTTGGAGCACTATTTTGTCTTCTATTATTTGATGAAGTATCAAGAATGGATATGTGGTGAGATATAAGAATTTATAATTTTTTTACTCTTAGTAACTATCTCAGGTATCTGATGCAGTCTTACAGCAACACGTGGAAATTTCTGATTTACGAGGCTTATGCTTTGCATGCTAGACATATGTGGTATGAATTTTGGTTTGAATAAACAGTATTCAAAAGCCAATTGACTCAAAATATCACTCTGAAATTTTATTTTTAAACATCATTAAATATAACATTTAAAATTACTACAGTGATTTTTGTCTTTAAATCTACATTTTTATTGCATTCCTTCAACCATTTGTTTTTTTCTTAATATTTAATTATTTTTAAAAAACTGGGAAGATGTTTAGGACGATAGAATATGATTAGCACTGATCTTGAGCAGGATTCATGGGAGGAGACACACAAAGGTCACCGCTGCATTAGGTGAATCATGTTACGTGGAATTTTTTTTTAAAACCTAATTTACTCTCAGGAAGTAGCAAACGTGTTGTTACTATACTAAATGATAGACTCAGTTGCAATGTTTGATTTCACTTGCAGTCAAGGAAGTAAGGTTAACTTGTATTTGTTAGACAAAACTTGATCTACTCAGTTGTTTCTTTATTTTATTTTTATTTTATTTTTTTATAAAATAGGTCTGTTAATCCTCCCAGTAAATCTTCTTTGCCATCAGTCTTCAGTTTGCCTGTTTCAGTTTTTAGAAGGTAAAGAATTTATTTCTCTGATTTTCTTGAAGGGTGAAATGTTGTTATAGAAAGGGAAATCAAAATCTATAATTTCTCACAATTTTTATTTAGCATTTAAATCCCATAACTTGGGCTTTCATGGTTCCTTCACGATGGTGCTTTGAAGATTTCAGTAAGTATATCTCCACACCACCAATTTTTTATTTTGCTATAATTCAAATTTACAGGAAAGTTGAAAGAACTATACAGTGCATACCTATATGTCGTTCAGCCTAGAGTCATTGATTATTAACATATGAGTCTATTTGCTTTCTCTCTCTTAATATATATTTTTATTTATATTTAATTCTTTCCTGCCCACCAACTGAAAATAAGTTTCAGACATAAATTTACTCCCTTCCTGTATATTCCAGCATGAATCTTGTCAGATATGATCACATTGTAGCAGGTATATAAAATAATCCTCAAATTAAGGGCATTATTTTATATACCTGCTACAATGTGATCATATCTGACAAGATTAAAAATAATTCTATAACATGATGTGGTTTCTCCAGTTATCTCCAAATATCTTTTGTATATATCTTTTCATAATGCAATATCCAGTCAAGGTCCTGCATTGTGTTTGGTTTTCATGTCTTTTTAGATTTTTTAAAAAAGTGAATTGTCTTAGTGACATATGGCATACATAAAGTACGTAAAGTATGTAAGTCATAAGGGTACGGTCATTGAATTTTTCTGAGTAAACATACCTATTTATCTCATACAGATTAAGATATAGACTATTACTAACAGACCAGAAATCCTTTTTCTGCTTCCTCATTACCTTCTACCACCCCAAAATGTAATCTTATTTTAATTTCTATTGCTATACATTATATTTGCTGGTTTTTGAACTTTAAAAATAGAGTGCATTATTATGTTGGCTTTTTGCTCAACTTGGAGAGATTTGTCCATGTTGTTGCATGAAGCAATAGTTGGTTCGTTTTCATTGCTGTGTAGTATTCTGTGTAAGAATATACAACACTTTTATTTGCCATTCTATTTGTGGACATTTGATTTGTTTTCTGTTTTGGGCTATTAATATTATACTGCTAAGAACATTCTTGAACTTGTGCATTGTTGGAATATAGGATATTTATGTTTAGCTTTGGTAGATCCTACCAAACAGTATTACAAGTGGTTGTGCTGATTTACATTCGCACCAGCAGTGTAAAAGTACTGGCTGCCCCACATCCTCACCAGCCTTTGGTATTTTCATCACCAGTCTTAATGGTGTTTGTTTAGGTTTGGCTAAATAATAAAACTCACTGGACTGCAGTAGTCATGCTTAGAATGAGATCACATTTGTGGGTACTAGGAGCTGTCCTGGCTTAGAAGCCTCATGTCCCAAATAGATAATATGTTTTCTAGTAAGTGTGTTGTAGGCATAGTTTCCAGGTTGCTTATAAGAGCCATAGCACTCAAGATTACCGAGAGCTGTGCCATCCCATCATGCGCTTATAGTTTATTCCTAGACGTCCCAGTCCAGATGTGGGGAGTCATTTTCATCATAAGGAAAGCAGCTTAGTAAATTATTGACATTCCATACCTATCTGATTCTACTGGGTAAAGGGACAGAGAGAGTTAGCTCAAGATCACATTTGTCCATAAAGAGGAGAAAGGGTTTTATTACTCATTTACTCACAGTAACGTTGTCATTTTAAAAATTGTTGCCCATCTGATGGATGTATAGTGGTATCTCGGTGGTCATGATGTATTACCCTTTGCTTTTTATTATTTTCTTTCTTCTATGTTCTTCAGACTTAATTTGCTGTTTATTTTCTGACTTACTGGGGGATTGACCATTGATTATTAGCTGCTTTTTCATTTAAAGCTCTCAATGTTCCTAAGTATGGCTTTTGGTATATTCCACAAATTTGATATGCCATATTTTATTATTTAGTTCAAAATGCTTTCTAATTTCATTGTGTTTTTTTTTCTTTGATCCAAGGGTTTAGTGTTATTGGGGGTAATTAATGAAGATTTAGTGTATTAGGTTTTCTAGTTATTTGATTATTAATATTCAGCTTAATATTGACATTAGAAAATATTTTCTATGATTTTAATTCTTTGGAGTTTGTTGAATTTTACTTTATGGCCCAACATGTGGTCAGCTTTTAAGAATGTTCCATGTGTACTTGAAAATAATAAATAATATATATGTAGTAGTTGTTGGATACATTGTTCTGTAAGTATCAAAATATATCAAGTTTATTAATAGTGTTCAGATTTTCCCTGTGTCTACTTTATAGTATGTGTGTGAAGTTCCTTCAGGTAGCAGAGAGGCATGTTAAAATCTCCACTATGACACTGTCAGTTCTGGCTATGTGTATTTTGAGCCTATGTAATTTAGTTTGTATACATGCTTCTGGTGGGTTGTCTCTATCATTATGAAATTACCTCTTTATTTCTAGCAGTGCTTCATTATATAGAATTCACTATACCTATTATTACTACAGCTTTACCAGCTTTTATTTGGTTAGTGGTTAACATGATATGTTTTTTCCCATCCTTGTAGTTTTAGCTGTTCTGTGTCCTTAATTTAAGTTTTTGTTTTTTTTTAAAATAAGTATGTTTTTGGTCCAATCTGACAATGTTTACAGTTTAGTTGGAATATTTTAATGCATTTTTCATTTATTAGGATTACTAATTTTCTGTATATAGATTATTAGCTTGCTATTTTCTATTTGTCCAATGTAGTTTTTTTCTTTCTTTGTTTTCTCTGGCTTTTCTTGATTAATTTTTAAAATTAGTCCAATTTTTTCAGCTGTTAACTTGTAGTTATACATACATTAAGTATTCTGTTCTGTTCTATTCTATTCTATTCTATTCTATTCATTTGTAGCGATTGGGATCTTGCTTTGTTGCCCAGGTTAGTGTTCAACTCCTAGCTTTAAACAATTCTCCCACCTCAGCCTCCCAAAAGTGTTGGGATTACAGGTATGAGTCACCGTGCCCAGCCAAGTATTCTTCTATATACATTATTTCTATATATTCTTTTATATAGATGATTATTATTTTATAATCAAGACATTATAATTTACTTCTTTGACTGCAAGCTAGTATTTTTTACCGCATTCCAGACAATGCAAGGACCTTAGATTACATTAACTCCATTTATTTGTTCTTCTTTTTTTCTCCTATTTAAATTCTATACCTACTTTAATTTTTAGAAGATGTTATTATAATTATTTTATGCAATAAATACTCATTTAGATTTGTATGTATACCTTGGTCGTTTCTGTTATTTTTTATTCCTTGTTTGTTTTTCCTGCCTCCATCTGAGAATTTTTTTTTTTGAAGAGGTTTTTATTATTTAATGTAGTACACTTACATTAGCAGTGATTTTTGTCCAGTTTTCTTTTTAATCTAAACAAGTTTTCACTAGGCATAGAATTCTAGGTTGGCAGTTGGAGTCCATTTTTGGTTGGAACGTTGGCTGTCAGTTTTATTGTTGCTTCTTTGAAGGAACTGTGTTCCCCATTCCTTTAGGAGTTCCTTCAGCTGTAATTCCACAGCACTTTGCTTGCTTACTTATTTATTTGGAGTAATTTATTTTTATGGATACACAATATTACATATTTATGGAGTACATGTGACATTTTGATATAAGCTTACAATGTATAATGATAAAATCAGTAATTAAGATGTCCATCACCTCTAACATTTATCGATTCTCTGTGTTAGGAACATTTCAGATCTGCCCTTATAGTTATTTTGAAATATACAACGAATTACTATTAACTATTGTTACCCTATTGTGCTACTGAACACTAGATCTTATTCCTTCTATTCCTTCTATCTAAATTTTTATGTACCCATTAGCCATCCCTTCTTGATTCCGCTCTTCCCCACCACTCTTTACAGCCTGTGGTAATCATCATTCTACTCTTCATCTCCATGAGCTCAATTTTTCTTTTTTTTAAGCTCTCACATATAAAGGAGAACATGTGATATTTGTTTTTCTGTGCCTGGATTATTTCAGTTAACATAATGACTTCCAGTTCCATCCATCCATGTTGTTGCATATAACAGGATTTCATTCTTTTTTATGTCAGAATCATATTCCATTGTGTATGTATACCACGTTTTTTTAATCCGTTCATCTATTGATGGACTCTTAGGTAGATTCCTTATCTTGGTTATTGTGAATAGTGCTGCAATAAACATGGGAATGTAAATATCTCTTTGACATACTGATTTTCTTTCTTTTGGATATATACCCAGCAGTGGGATTGTTGGATCATATGTAGGTTCTGTTTTTAGTTTTTTTTGAGGAACTCCATACTGTTTCCAATAGTGGCTATACTAATTTACATTTCCACTAACAGTGTATGAGCATTCTCCTTCCTCCACATCCTTGCCAGCATCTGTTAGTTTTTTGTCTTTTTGATAAAAGCCTTTTCAATCAGGATGAGATGATATTTCGTTATAGTTCATCAGTATTTCTCTGATGATTGATAATGTTGAACATTTTTTCATATACCTGTTGGCCATTTGTATGTCTTCATTTAAGAAGTGTCTATTCAGATCTTTTGCCCAGTTTTTAATTAGATTATTATAATTTTGTGTTAGTTGTTAAAGTTCATTATATATTTTGGTTGTTAATCTCTTGTCAGTTGAATAGTTTGCAGATATTTTCTCTTAGTCTATAAGGGACTCTTCACTTTGTTGACTGTTTCCTTTGCTATGCAGAAGCTTTTTAACTTGATGTGTTTATTTTTGCTTTGCTTGCCTGTTTATTTTGTTATTTGCTTGCCATTTGTTTATTTTTGCTTTGCTTGCCTGTGTTTTTGAGGTCTTATTCAATAAATCTTTGCCCAGGCCAATGTCCTGACACATCTCTGTAATGTTTTCTTCTAGTAGTTTCATGGTTTCAGGTCTCACATTTAAGTCTGTAATTCATTTTGATTTAATTTTTGTATGTGGTGAGAGATAGAGGTCTAGTTTTATTTTTCTGCCAGTTTTCTGAGTACCATTTGTTGAAGAGACCGTTCTTTCCCCAAAGTATGTTCTTGGTGCTTTTGTTGAAAGTTGACTAAATGTGCGGATTTATTTCTGGGTTCTTTATTCTGTTTTATTGGTCTATGTGTCTGTTTTTATGCTAGTATCATGCTGTTTTGGTTACTATAGCTTTGTAGCATAATTCACAGTTAGGCAGTGTGATGCCTCCATCTTTGTTCTTTTTGCTCAGGATTCTTTTGGCTATTTAGGATCATGTTTTGTTCCATATACATTTTTAAAATTTCTTTTTGTCCCTTCTAGGATGCAAATTTACACGCATGTTAGATTATTTTGCCATGTTAAAGGAAAAACAAGACAAAATATACATGCATGTGTCTTTATGATAGAACAAAATTAACTTTGGTTTAAGAGATATTGCCGTTGAATCTGTTTTTTTTATTTCTAAACGTATATCTTGGTTCTTGTTGAATTTATTGATGATGAAACTGTGTTCTCAAGTGAAAATAGTAAGTTTGAATTCAGTCACTTAGTGACTTCTGTTATCACAGGCAATTCATTTGTCAGCTTTAAGCCTCATTTTGATCATTTATAAAATAGATATTATAGCGCCATATGTGTAACTGTGAATGAATGATACATAATAAGCAGTGTCTGGCATAAAGTAGATACCAGTGTTTTAGCTGAACACCTTTTATGTTAGGTTCACTATATTCATGGGCCCTGACTTCAAGGAGCATTAGTTATCTCCACAACAACTGTAAGATAGCATAGGATGGGGTAAGTTCTCAAGAAAGGGTTTAAGTATTCTGGGGAATTTAGAGGAGATGGAAAGATTAATTCAAATACTGTATAAATTATGATAACGGTTTAAAATAGGAACTAAGAGAAATCTTTGCATTACTGTGGGTTGGGAGGCATTGAACTAGCCCTCATTTGCGGCTCATCTTTTTGAGTAGCATTTAAGAATTTGAAAGTTTGTAATTGTTCCCATTTCCTTTAGGTATCATCTACCTGTTCATGTAATCGGACACCATGCTGTGAGTCCTTACGCCATAGTTTTGCCCTTATCTGCTGATTGTTTGGCCTTGAAGCCGGTGTCAGATATGCTGAGAATAGCTTGGAACCTGTCATGGTATCATGGGAGTGATAATCTGTTGAAGCAAATGAACTCTGAAAGTAAAACACAAGAGTAAGCTCTCATATTAGTTGAAAAAGTATTTGTAATTAATTAAGTGTAATTAATTAGTTAGGTTTTACTTTTTCCTTACGTCCAGTAACTTTTCTCTTGATGTCATCTGATTCTGCCTTTTAACGGTTGTAATTTTTACTTTTAAAGATTACATGTATTTATTACTTTTCACAATCGATCATAAAAGAAAATTTTAAATGAAAAAACATTTTACTCTGTGCTCTTTTAGAGATTATTTAAAGTCTGATTTGTTCATAGATGTGAATCACTAGGAAAAGGGTTCTGGATTAGAATAAAATTTCAGTAAATATATGCACGAGTGTTATTACTGTGATGGTGATTACTTTTGAGTATCTTAATATTCTAATCTGTCAGTCTTATGTGAATAAAATTTTTTTTTAAGGAGGAAAAGTCAATATAAACATTTGAGATGCCAATGTAAAATTCTAATATTGACAGATGCGTATCAGTTTTCTTTTGGCTGTAAGTCAATCTTTCATTAAAAGAAAATGAAGATAAAACAACTTTTGGGAGAGTTTATAAGAGAAATAAATGTGAGCTTTTATTTAAATACCTTTATGTTCCTCTTTCTTTTTTTTTTGTCTAGATTTTTGGATACATTGAAGTTATCCACAGAGGACATCCTCACTCTGAAGATAACACACATGGCTAGTGGGCTGCAGGACTGCCTCCATTCCATTGTTCAGGCTGCAACCCACAGAGAAGTTAGGGCTGCTGTCACTAGGATGAGTTTTTATCTTCTGAATGACAGATTGTCTTTAAAGGGTGGCCCTGGTTCGTGTGGGGCTACCTTGAAGTCCTTGGCTTGGCACACCGTGCTGAACAGGTCAGTGTGAGGTCAAGGCTGCCAGTTTCAAAGACCTGGATTGTATTGTATTGTGTTCATCTCCAATTCTTTGAAGATAACAGTCTGTGCCCTTACTGTTGCTATCATAGAAAAACTCCAGGATTTTTATCATCTGTAATAGCCAAAGAGAAATTTTTAATTTAGTCATTGCATTGTTGAAGGGATTATTAATAAACTTACAACAATTTATTATCCTTAGAAAACTTTACCTCACAAAAGTAAATAATTAGGATAAGACATGGATGAAACAAATTGAATGTTTATTTCTATCCATATTATAAATGAGTTGAAACATCAGTGAATTAATAGGTTTGGTACACCTGCCACAGGCTGTTTTGTTTTGTTTTGCTTTTGTTTTGTTCTTAGGTAAATTGTATCATTTTTTTTTTTACTCCAAATTTCACAAAGTTCATTGCCATGTGGAAGTTCTTTATAGCAGTTATTGAGAAGGCTCTAGCTTGTCAGTTTAACATGCTTAGATCGTAGCAGTTGGCTGCATTTGCTGATTATTTTAACAGTCCAACATTAATTTATGTGTATGTTTTTATAGGTATATGCTAACACACAAACATACTATTATAATCTGATATCATTTTGGAAACTTTTTTTTTTTTTTTCGAGACAGAGTTTCGCTCTTGTTACCCAGGCTGGAGTGCAATGGAGGGATCTCGGCTCACCGCAACCTCTGCCTCCTGGGTTCAGGCAATTCTCCTGCCTCAGCCTCCTGAGTAGCTGGGACTACAGGCACGCGCCACCACGCCCAGCTAATTTTTTGTATTTTTAGTAGAGACGGGATTTCACCATGTTGACCAGGATAGTCTCGATCTCTTGACCTCGTGATCCACCCGCCTCGGCCTCCCGAAGTGCTGGGATTACAGGCGTGAGCCACCGTGCCCGGCTGGAAACTTATTTTAAGAAAATAGGTGATAGTCATGATTTAGTAGGATTACAAGTTATTAGAGGTATCTAGAATCTTCCTTCAACTAGCTTCTGTTGTTTTGCCTGTTTAATGTCTCTCTACCCCTTTCCTAGTAAAAGTCCTGTTGCTACTGTTTTTCACCATTTTTTACTGAACTATAGAATGACTAGCGAATTGGTTTTTCTGCTTTTAACCTTATGCCACTCATATATGTTGCTTTCTGAATGATCCTTCTAAAATACATGTCACCTGTGGATTCTTCTCCATGGTGTGCTAGATATTAATAGAATTCAAATCCCTTTGCATGCTGTAGAAAGTTTTTTTTGATCTGCCACTTGCCTACCTTTTCAGTTTCATTTTCCATGTCTCTAACATACATTGTGTTTCTATAAAGTACAAATATTGGGGTTTTTGGAAACTGCTGGATATTTTAGGGCATAAATTTCCATTTTATACCTTCTCGCTTTTACATAGTTAACTCCCTGGCTGCTTTGTGAATACTCCTCCTCGAGCTCCAAGGTCTTCTTCCTCTGTGACGTATGTGGAATTGTAGTTACCATAATTATCATGTGGCTTTCCTGCATTACTTCTACAGTGGTTTGAATATTTGTCTTCTCATATGCCTTGGGTTTATTATATTCCTTTTTATATCCGTCACCTATGGTATAAGTCATAGTATACAGTTGACTCCTAATAAATGTAGAGTGGATGAGTTGGAGAGACCTTAGAGCTCATTTAGTCCAGCTGTGTACTTGGTGAATTCCCTTCTGTGTATCCTTGTCAACTGGCCATGTGGCCTCAGCATGAATACCTCCTTTGAAGGATACTCATTCTGTTTCTGAGATGTGATTATTAGTGAGTTTTTTGCTCTTTTGAACTGTACCTGGTCATTTCTACCTATTATTCTGTCCTTTAAACTCATAGAATAAATAGTCTTCACATGTGACAACTCTTCATTTAAACATAACCATAATTTCTTCTCTATTCCCCCCACCCTGCTTTAAAAGGTTTGGTCTTTTAGATATACTTTAAAAGCCACAATGTCCAGACTTCTCATTCGTTTATGCCATTTTACAAGGGTATTGTGTTTCTTAGGAGTCTCCCTGAGATCTGTACATGATGTCTTACATAGGGTGTGGTACTGTGGCATGGGGTGAACAGGAAGAAAGGGGCTACTGTCTGTCTTTTCCTACTGCTTTTCCATCATTCAGCGAACATTTATTGATCACTTACGAGGTGTCACTTTTGTAGGAAATGCAGCAGTCAGCAAAATTGATAGGGTCCTGCTTTCATGGAACGTGCAATTAAGACAGCTAAAAGTATAATCAAAAGTAGGAATGCTTCTAAGCAGACTATTAAGACACTCTGTTAGAGGAGTTCCTTATCTCTCTTCAGTAGAGAGAAAGTGGTTCAGAGAATGAAGCTTAAGCCAAGGCATAACAGGTAGAAGGATGTTAAAAGCCTATGGGACTGGAAGCAGAAAAGATGCCAGGCTCACAGAGAAACAAATACCACATGATCTCTCTTACATATGCAATCTAAAAAAATCCAATTCATAGAAGTAGAGAGTAGAATTGTTACCAGAGGCAAGTGGCAGGGGATGTGGGTGGAGTAAGGGGAGGAGAAATGAAGAAAGGGTAGAGAAATGTTGCTGAAAGGGTACAAAATTGCAGTTAGACAAGAGGAATAAGTTCTGATGATCTATTACAGCATAATGACTCTAGTTAATAATAATAATGTATATTTCAAAATAGCTAAAAGAATGGATGTTAAACGTTCTCACGACAAAAAAAATATTTGTGGTGTTGGGTATTGGGTATGTTAATTAGCCTGATTCTGTCATTCCACAATGTATACATGTGTCAGAACACCACATTGTACCCTAAGGATATATACAATTATTATTTCTTAAAAACAAAGAAGTGGGATATAGTTTGGTGCATGTTATGTGGCAGAAATTTGATACTTTGAATCCATAAATGGGCCGGGCATAGTGGTGCATGCCTGTAGTCCCAGCACTTTGGTAGGCCAAGGTAGGACAATCACCTGAGGTCAAGAGTTTGAGACCAGCCTGGTCAACATGGTGAAACCCTGTCTCTACGAAAAAATGTAAAAAATAACTGGGTGTAGTGGTGTGTGCCTGTAATCCCAGCTACTCAGGAGGCTGAGGCAGGAGAAGCACTTGAGCCCGGGAGGTGGAGGTTATAGTGAGCCGAGATTGCGCCGTTGCACTCCAGCATGGGCAACAAGAGTGAAACTCTGTCTCAAAAAAAGAAAGTCCATAAATGGATAACCACTTATGGACTATATTATTTCTTCTCTAGAGTAAAATGCCATATTAAACAAATATTATAAAAATTAAGCTTAAAAAAAATATGCCAAAGGGATAAGACCCTGAGTTAGAAAGGAGTGTCTTGTGTCTTCAGGAGTCATTGAAAAGGCTTGGATTTAAAGGATATGAGGGTGGATATAAAATGGGGTTACAGAGGTGATATTTTAATGTTAGCACTGGATATCATGGAAGAGTTCTTATAATCCTTGTGATTGTTAAATCATAGCTCTTCCAAAGATCTATGGTTGTTAAATTCATCTGTTCATTCCATTCTTTTGGAGTATTTTTCTAATCTCAGTTTTTATAATCTTACACTTGCTGTCCTACTCAGCTGAATGTCATTTTGGGGATGTGGGAATTTTAAATAAAAAATAATAATGAGACAAACATGACATAACTAAGAAATACAGCATTTATATATCCCTGGTGTTGGACTGCTTAGTTTAGTATTCATGTTTTAAAACTTGCTAGCTGTGTGACTGTGAAGAAACGACTTAACCATATTTTTACTTGAGTCTTCTTGTCTTTGAAATAGAGGTACCCACTTCATACTGTTGTTATTAAGTTTGATAAAAATCGTGCTATTAGATCATAGGCTGGCACAAGGTTGGTGCTCAATAAATGCTGCATATTATGATTAGTATTATTGTCACTCTTATTAACATTTTGGTGCAATTGCTTTAGATTTATAAAAAAATAAACATTACAGATAAAATGAATCTCATTGTATCTCTTCCTGATTGCCTTTTTAAAAAACTATTTTCCAGACTGCTCCCTTTTAAGTAAAAGTTTATCTATTAATCTTTCATCTGTCTTATACCAGTTTTTTTTTTAAAAGGAATCTCAGAAAATTGGCTGATATCCTTTTACTCCAAACTTACAAAGCAATTTCATCCTAGGTCTACCTTCAGTGTTTCCCTTGCCTGTTAAAACTCTGGTAGCATCCTTGCAGGACCTTTTTTCTCTCACTTTATTACCTTATTCTCTTGTAGTACTGTTTTGAAGTACTAATTCTTCTTATCAGTGGAATATGGTATTCACATTATGAAAAAGCAAGTTTCATTGGACAGTTAGAGGAAGTATATTTCTCCTTGGTATTTTTTGGTACTTTTTCTGAATTTGTTATTTTTCGTCTTCTGATACTTGTCACTTCTAGTTATTTTAGTTAGTTACTTGTTCACATGTTTTTTCCTACTATAAGCTCAGGTTTTTGAAGGCAGATACCTAGTTTGTTTCAACTTTGCATTTTTCAAAGCATTTAGAACAGTATCTCATAAAATAGCATCCTCACAAGACACTTGTTAAAATCACATATCCATGATAAACAGTGGTAATATGTATTTTAAAGAACTAGAAACCATGATTATTACCTTTTCATTATAGGTTTTTACAAGTGCTTCCTGCTTCCACTGAAGATGAGAAACTGCTAATAGATATCATACATTTTTTAAATAAATTAATAAAAGAACAAAGAAAAAATTCTTCATTGGAACTTCTAAACTGGATTCTAGAATTACTTCTTAGACATGTAAGTGTTGTTAAAGAATTTGGATTTTAAATTTGAGAAGTAGCTTATTTGTAGAAATCATTAACATTATATTATGGAAAAGGATAATTTTTATATTGCCTGTGCTTGGTAAAGTAGTCCTCATGTAATGGATGGCTCATAACAACATGGCTTTCCTGATATGATTGTGAATGTGTTTATTAAAATTCGATACAATGAATGGGACCTACAGTCTTGGTATTTAATAAAACCTGTTCTGCATATGAACTTTCTGCTTCAACTGTATTTTTTTCTTTCCTTTTTTTTTTTTTTGTGATTGAATCTCACTCTGTCACCCAGGCTGGAGTGCAATGGCACTGTCTGGGTTCACTGCAACCTCTGCCACCTGAGTTCAAGCGATTCTTCTGCCTCAGTCTCCTGATTAGCTGGGATTACTGGTATATGCCACTACGCCTGGCTAATTTTTGTATTTTTAGTAGAGACGAGGTTTCACCATGTTGGTCAGGCTGGTCTCGAACTCCTGACCTTGTGATCTGCCCTCCTTGGCCTCCCAAAGTGCTGGGATTACTGCAATTGTTTTTTTTTTTTTTGAGACGGAGTTTTGCTCTTGTTACCGAGGCTGGAGTGCAATGGCGTGATCTTGGCTCACTGCAACCTCTGCCTCGTGGGTTCAAGCAGTTCTCCTGCCTCCGCCTCCTGAGTAGCTGGGACTACAGGCGTGTGCCACCATGCCCAGCTAAGTTTTGTATTTTTAGTAGAGATGGAGTTTCACCATGTTGACCAGGATGGTCTCGATCTCTTGACCTCATGATCCACGTGCCGTGGCCTCCCAAAGTGCTGGGATTATAGGTGTGAGCCACCGCACCCGGCCTGCAATTGTATTTTTAAGTAGGGATTTCAGTTCAGGTGGCAGGAGACAGGGAGGATGTCCAGATAGGCATGTTGGGAGTTAACTAACAAAGCCAGATGGAGGCAGGAGGCGTATAGTGATGGTGAAGTTATAAAGAATGAGTAAAACTGCCCAGGCTTTCAGGGTTACTGGATTATTTACCCTTCTAGCCCCTACTACTCTCAGATTTTTAGATCTTCTAAAAATTCTAAAATTTGTCTCAGTTGCTACTCTAAAAATTTTAGCTATTCAGATTTGTTATTCTGAAACTTGCAAAGAACCCAAGATGCCAGCTCCCTGTTGGTCTCTCTGTTTATGTATTTATTTGCAAATATCATACGAATTTACTCAACTTAGCTAAGATAAACCTTTGCACAAATAAGAAAAAAAAAAAACTAGAAAATAGGGCCTAAACTGATATAGGAGATAGTGGATCTTATAAGACAAGTATGTTTTCTCTTGCTTCTAACATATATCAGAAACTGGGTAATTTATAAAAAACAAAATTTAGTTCTTCGTGTTACAGAGTCTGGGAAGTCCAAGTTTGAGGGGACACATCTGGAACGAGTCTTCTTGCTCGTGGAGACTCTCTCAAGAGTCCCGAGGTGGTGCAGGATGTCATATGGTGGGAGGGCTGAGCATGCCAATGTGCTATCTCAGGTTTTTCTCTCCTTACAAACCCACCAGTTCCCCTTCCATGATAACCCTTAATCCACTAATCCAAAATGGATTAGTGCATTCATGAGGTTAGGACCTTCATGATCCAGTCACCTCTAAAGGCCCCACCTGTCAATACTGTCACTTTGGGAATTAAATTTCAACATGAATTTTGGAGGGAACGTTCAAGCCATAGTAATTATCTTTTCCTTTATTGAAGACTGGTGAAAGTAGTTTTGTTCTGGGACTGTTTTGCTCCTTATTACATACCCAGCATTTACTATAGTGCCTTGCACATAGTGAGCTCTCAATAAATACTTATTAACTCAGGAATAAGCTGTGAAGTTAATTACAAGAAGCACACATAACCTTACTTTTATAACTTAAGATAGAACAAGAATGGAAGCCAAGTATTATGTTCAAAGTTACTTACATATGCAAGTATATTTATAGACTGAATTTCTAAAATTGTAATTGCTGAGTCAAATTGTCGAGGTGTGTTTGTATTGAGGTTCTTGTGGTTTTATAAATAGATAATTTATTTTGAATTAGATGGGGAGTTTTTCGTGTTTGGTCTTTTCGTGAATTGTCTCTTTATGTCCTTGCTGGTTTTCCTCCACAGTCGGGGGTTGTTGGTCTCCTTTCATTTCTTCTTTCCTGTCTGCTTTCTTTTCCTCCCTTCTCTTCTCCCTTCCCTTTCCCCTTCACTTTTTCCTTTCCTTTTTCCTCTCTCCTCCCCTTCCCTCTCCTTGGAGCATGATTTCATTCTGGTATCTGCAACTTTGACATTTTAGTGTAGAGATCTTTTACCTTTTGATTGAGTTTATTCCTAAATTTCCTAAAATCTTAAAATATTTTGGTAGCTATTTTAAATGGGATTTTTTTTGGGGGGGTTAGTGTATAGAAATGCTACTGATTTTTATATATTGATTCTGTATCCTGCAGCTTTATTGAATTAATTTGTCAGATAAAAGTTTTTTGGTAGAGTCTTTGGGTTTTTCTAGATTCAAGATTATATCATCAGCATAGAGGGACAACTTAACTTGCATTTTTTCTTTTTCTTTTTTTAATGTATGAATCTGTTTTTTTTAATTAAAGAGAATGAAGATAAAAAAGACTGATTTTAATCCATAAATCAAAATGTATCAAATTAATTTACTAGTTATCTGTATCTCCTTTTTTTTATTACTGTACTTTAAGTTCTGTTGTTGTTACATAGGTATACACTTGCCATGGTGGTTTTCTGCATCCATTCCTCCATCATCTACATTAGATATTTCTCCTAACGTTAGCCCTCCTCAATCCCCCTACCCCCTGCTAGCCCTCCCGTAACCCTCCTACCCCTGACAGGCTCCGATATGTGATGTTCCCTTCCCTGTGTTCTCATTGTTCAACACCATTTATAAGTGAGAACATGTGGTGTTTGGTTTTCTGTTTTCTTGTGTCAGTTTGCTGAGAATGATGGTTTCCAGCTGCATACATGTCCCTGAAAAGAACATGAAGTCATCCTTTTTTATGGCTGCATAGCATTCCATGGTGTATATGTGCCACATTTTCTTTATCCAGTCTGTCATTGATGGGCACTTGGGTTGGTTCCAAGTCTTTGCTATTGTGAACAGTGCTGCAATAAACATGTGTGCATGTGTCTTTATAATAGAATGATTTATAATCCTTTGGGTATATACCCAGTAATGGGATTGCTGGGTCAAATGGTATTTCTAGTTCTAGGTCCTTGAGAAATCCCCACACTGTCTTCCACAGTGGTTGAAGTAATTTATACTCCCACCAACCTGTAAAAGCGTTCCTATTTCTCCACATCCTCTCCAGCATCTGTTGTCTCCACATTTTTTAATGATCGCCGTTCTAACTGGTGCGAGGTGGTATCTCAATGTGGTTTTGATTTGCATTTCTCTGATGACCAGTGATGCTGAGCTTTTTTTCATATGTTTGTTGGCTGCATAAATGTCTTCTTTTGAAAAGTGTCTGTCATATCCTTTGCCCGCTTTTTGATAGGGTTGTTTGTTTTTTTCTTGCAAATTTGTTTAAGTTCTTTATTGATTCTGGTTATTAGCCTTTTATCAGGTAGGTAGATTACAAAAATTTTTTCCCATTCGGTTGGTTGCCAGTTCACTCTATTGATAGTTTCTTTTGCTATGCAGAAGCTCTTAAGTTTAATTAGATCCCATTTGTCTATTTTGGCTTTTGTTGCAATTGCTTTCGGTGTTTTTTAGTCATGAAGTTGTTGCCTAAGCCTGTGTCCTGAATGGTATTGCCTAGGTTTTCTTCTAGGGTTTTTATGGTGTTAGGTTTTATGTTTAAATTTTTAATCCATCTGGAGTTAATTTTTGTGTAAGGTGTAAGGAAGGGGTCCAGTTTCAGCTTTCTACATATGTTCAGCTGGTTTACCCAACACCATTTGTTAAATAGTGAATCCTTTCCCCACTGCTTGTTTTTGTCAGACTTGTCAAAGATTAGATAGTTGTAGATGTGTTGTGTTACTTCTGAAGCCACTGTTCTGTTCCATTGGTCTGTATCTCTGTTTTGGTTCCAGTACTATGCTGTTTTGATTACTGTAGCTTTGTAGTATAGCTTGAAGTCAGGTAACGTGATGCCTCCAGCTTTTTTTTTTTTTTTCTTGTTAGGATTGTCTTAGTTATGTGGGCTCTTTTTTGGTTCCATATGAAGTTTAAGGAGTTTTTTTCCAATTCTGTGAAGAAAGTCATTGGTAGCTTGATGGGGATAGCATTGAATCTATAAATTACTTTGGGCAGTATGGCCATTTTCATGATATTGATTCTTCCTAACCATGAGCATGGAATGTTTTTCCATCTGTTTGTATCTTCTCTTATTTCCTTGAGCAGTGGTTTCTAGTTCTTCTTGAAGAGATCCTTCACATCCCTTGTTATTTGTATTCCTAGGTATTTTATTCTCTTTGTAGCAATTGTGAATGAGAGTTCACTCATGATTTGGCTCTCTGTTTGTCTGTTATTGGTGTATAGGAATGCTTGTGATTTTTGCACATTGATTTTTTTGTCCTGAGACTTTGCTGAAGTTGCTTATCAGCTTAGGGAGATTTTGGGCTGAGACAATGGGGTTTTTAAAATATACAGTCATGTCTTCTGCAAACAGGGACACTTTGATGTCCTTTCTTCCTATTCGAATACGCTTTATTTCTTTTTCTTGCTGGATGGCCCTAGCCAGAACTTCCAATACTATGTTGAATAGGAGTGGTGAGAGAGGGCATCCTTGTCTTGTACCAGTTTTCAAAGGGAATGCTTCCAGTTTTTGCCCATTTGGTGTAATATTGGCTGTGGATGTATCGTAAATAGCTTTTATTATTTTGAGATACGGTGAATGATCTTTTTATTGTGCTCTTAGTTTCAGTTTGCTGGTATTTACTAGAGGATTTTTATATCTATGTTTATCAGGGATATTGGCCTGTAATTTTCTTTTCTTGCAGTGCCCTTGTCTGGCTTTGGTATCAGTGGAATCCTGCCATCATATAATGAGTTTGGAAGTATTCCTCTTCATTTGTTTTTAGAACAGTATATAGATTAGTATTAATTCTTCTTTAAATGTTTGGTAGAATTCAGCAGTGAAGCCATCAATCAGGTCTTGGGCTTTTCTTTTCTGAAAGACCTATTACTGATTTAATCGCATTGTCATCAGTCTATTCCGATTTTCTGTTTCTTCATGATTTAGTCTTGGTAGCTCTGTGTGTCTAGGATTTTTTTCCATCTGGTTGTCCAATTTGTTGGCGTGAAATTGTTCATAATTGTCTTATGATATCTTGCATTTCTGTGGTATCAGTTGTAATGTCTCCTTTTTTGCTTCTCATTTTATTTTTCTTTTTTTAATTAGACTAGCAAAAGATTTGTCAATTTTTTTAATCTCCAAAATTTCAATTCTTGCTTCCGTTGATCTTTTCTATTGTTTTTCCAGTTTCTATTTCATTTGTATCTGCCCTGATCTTCATTATTTTTTTACTTTTTACTAAGTTTTGGCTTCATTTATTCTTTGTCTAGTTCTTTGAGGTTGTTTACTTGATATCTTTCTTTTTTGATGTAAATGTTTATTGTTATGTATGTCCTTCTTAGACTTGCTCTGCTGCATTCCATAAGTTTTGGTTGTTTTTTTGTTTGTTCAGGACATTTTAAAATTTACCTTTTAGCTTTTTCTTTGATCCATTGTTTGTTCAGGAGTGTGCCACTTAGTTTCTATGTATATGTTACTATCCAGAATTCCATCTTTTGTTGACTTCTAGTTTTTTATTATTATGATCAGAAACGATACTAAATATGACTTCAATCTTGTTACATTTGTTAAGATTTGTAACACCATACATTTAAATTACTGTTAATTTTGTAGTATGTCATACGTGTTGATATATATTTTACAATGTATTCATAGTTATGAAATTAAAATGAAATTCCTACAAGACTCTAGATGATTATACTATAATTTTAATGCAGTTTTTGAAAACGATTTTTGGTACAATTACATTTACTTACTTGACTTTGTATGGTATTAAACCTTTCTTTGGAAAGCTTCTACTTTATCTCATATATTATCACCCATATGGTGTTAAGATTGCACAAAAGTGAACTTAAGTATTTACTATCAGGATGGTTTACTCCCTAAATATTATGTTACAAGATAAATTAATATGTGTTATAGAACTACCAATGTTTAAGATAAAGGGAACCTGAAAATAGAAAATCAAGTACCTTTTAAAGTTCATCCTTTTCAGTGAGCAAAATAAGTAAGAAATGATTTAAGAAGTTTAGTAAAATAACATTTCCAAGTAAATTGTTTTGAATGTATGGACATACATAAAAAGATATACAATGGCTGTGGTTGCAAAAACAAAATTAGGCAGATATTAACGCCTGATTAGTCAGAAGAATGCTAAGAGGAAGTGAAAAGAAAAATCACCTAACTTCCTGAGGTAAGAGTTAGGGAATTTTCTCTTGTGAAAATTTTTTCTATGTGTTTTATCAAGACATTCATTTATTATAAACATATTATAATTCTTAGGCAATTTATGATTTTTAAATATTTTTTATAGTTAAAAATTTTTATAATCTTTTAAAATATGATATTTTGTTAGTATATAATGATCTAGAAATGCTAATTTTGAATATCTTTCTTTTCAGATTGCATTTTTGATGGAAATTCGTAATTCGTAAATGTGAAGCTGTTAGTTTTTTTCTTCTTTTGTGAAGCTCTACAGAACTGTATAGCATACGTATTTTTCTTGGCTGACTTTCCCATAACAGGCTCATGTGCACTCAGACTTTATTGAGGGCCTTGCACATCCTTTCTGCAAAGCTTGCTGATGGATGTAAAATTGGATATGATGAGTGGTAACAGTGTGTGCATAAAGAAAACGAGCCATCATTATAGAAATTGTTGCCTTTTAGAGGTCAACAGTGACAAAATAATGACCCAAGTAGTTGGTTTAAAATTAGGATTGGATACTAATGTCTAAAGACAAAAACTTCAGATATGATTAAGCACTTGACATCTGTAAGCATCAGTAGAGACATTTTATTCTACTCTGTTGTACTTGAGAAATGATAATTCACCTTCTATTTTAGAACTGGTGTTGCTAAGGTTCAATGAATTTCAATGTTACCATGTATGTCAAAAAGAAAAAAAAATCTCAGTAATCTTCAAGCACAAACAAGTTATTAGTAGGATGAGATTCTGTGGGAGAATCTTAATTTTATGTATGCACATACTGTATCAGTATGTTCATGTATTAATAGTAGCTTCTACTTAATTTTTATCAGCATATCAGAATTAATAATTTCTGATAATGAAATTATGTTTTATCAAGATGGAGTTTGCATCTTGGCATAAACAGTTTGTTCATTTCGTCAGTAGTTTTGAGAGTCAGAAGGCGTGTGAGTGTGAGTCAGCTTTTGGATATTTAGGACTCAGAACACTATAGAAAATATATTTATTTTTATGACTTTACTAAAATATAGATTTTGATTCTTTTGTTCATGCATGAAACATAAAAGTTGCAGTTATGTCTTAGGCAATTTTAATTTATCCAAAGACATATATTACTTAAGATAAAAGAAAAAGTTAGGAAAACTACTGTTTAGATGTTAAACACTGTAAAATAAGAGCAAAATGTCTCTACTAAATAGTTTCTAAAAGCTCTCAGTTATATTATTTATAATTGTATGTATCTCTATATGTTATAAGCAATTTAGAGGTTTCATTACATATTTTCATTTCTTTTCCCTAAAGAGACTGCAATTAATTTTAAATTGAGTTCTCTTTAGGTGAAGGATTTTATAAGAACAGTAATTACATTTTGATTTTATCTCTTTTTGTATGTTGTTATATGCACTAGTGATGTGACACTGTGCTGAGGATGGAATATTAACTAACTTTGGAGTGAGTTACTTCTTGCTCTGCCTTTGTCTATGACTTAGACAGTTATTTAACTTCATTATAAATCTACGTTCCTATGTGTAAAACAGGAATGAAAATGCAAATCTTCAAGTTTAGTTAAAAAGTTAAATGAAATCTTATTATCTTTTTAGCACAGTGCCTGAAACATCATAGATGATTAATAAATGTCCCATATATCTATTAATGCTTCTGATTAGTGTAACATTTTCTTTTCTCAATATTATTAGGAATAATCCTTTTATATTTCTTGAGCTATATATTTTTTTTGTTTGGAAAAGAGAAATTTTAGAAAGCACTAGTATTTGTTTACTAGCCTATGAAGTTGTCAAAGAGTATAGTAGTAATGATCACATAGCATTGGCTTGGGTGCTCTGGGTCTTTTCCCATTCTGTGTAATTGTATGTACTGGTACATTTTTTACAGGGACAATTTGGCAATATATATCAAAAAATATTAAAAGTATAATATTTTGATTTAGGAATTTCGTTGCAGAATTCATATGTAAGATAAAATCCAACTTGAGTACACTGTGTGTTGCAGCTTAGTGAAATTATGCATCATTGATTATCCAGGAGTTAATGTGGTAAATCCTTATTGTTGAAAAACAATCAGATATTAAACTAATGTTTTGGCAGAAATATTGTTAATAACAGGAAGTAGGGAAAAATGGTTACAGTAGTGAATTTTTTCACTTGATGCAGGTTTGTGAAAATGTATAATTTTAATTCTGTTTATATTCTCAGAAACAAAAAGCAGTGTTATATACCAATATATAATAGTGGCAATTTCTATGTGGCATGATTATGTGTGGTTTTGTTTTTCTCATTGTCCTTTTTCTGTTTTCTGTCATAAAGATGCTTTTCTTTTGTTGAGAACATATTAAACATCTTTTGAATTTAGGACATCTCTACTAATACAGTAAAGGCCCATACCTACTAGTTAGGTAATATAACGCATAGTTAATCTAGAATGTGGTTAGCAACAAAAACCTTTATAGGAAACAGTATGTAGTTCCATTAGTAAATATATTTTTTACAAATTTCATTTTTTAGAGTGCAAACCCACTGTTGGACCTCTTGGTTCTGACAGAGTCACAGGCACGAGAAGAGACAGATGATATCCGGACTGCTGTCAGGCAACAACTTCAGAAAGAACTGATTGCTCTTTTTGATACCTTGCTGCTCAATTTCATGGAAGTTACTGACAGGTACCATTTGTAGCATTGAAGGTTTAGGAGCATTAATATAGAACCTAATTTTTCTTTGAATTTCAAAGTTTGTACTGCTTTCAAGTTAAGAAATACTTCTTTCAAATACTTAAGTAACAATCAGTTAAAGTATTCTGTTGATTGCTTCAGTTGAATCTGTTATAGCCTGATTGTACATGCTTGATCTCCTTCACTACACACATGCACTCACATGTGTACACACACACACTGTTTTGTTCTCTAGGGTTTAATTCCTTGTCCTCTCTTAATTATCTACAAATCTACTTGAGCAGCCATACCTACGCCTGTAACTTTATGATGTCTTTACACGGATGACTCTCAAATACATATCTGAAGTTATGAATTCTATTTTTAAAAATTAAAAAAATTAAGATGAAAGTCACTATTTTAACCATTTTAAGGTGTGCGTTTGAATAGTTTTTAGTATATCCAAAATGTTGTGCAACTGTCACTACTACCTAATTCCAGAACGTTATCATCAGCTCCAAAAGAAGCCTTGTATCTATGAAAAAGCCCCTCCCTATTCATACATTCCTCTAGGCTCTGGCAACCACTAGTCTTCTTTCAATGCCTGTGGATTTGCCTATTCTGGATATATCACATAAATGAAATCAAACAATAACGTGGCCTTTTGTGCCTAGCTAGTTCACTTAGCATCATGTTTTCAAGGTCCTCGCATGTTGTAGCAAATAGCACTACTTCTTTCTATGGCTGAGCAATATTCTAGGTATAGATATGCCATGTTTTGTTTATCCATTCATCCACTGGTGGACGTTTGAGCTGTTTCTACCTTTTGGCTATTGTCAGTAGTGTTGCTGTAAACACTCATATACAAATTTTTGTGTGAATATGTGTTTCAGTTCTCTTGAGTATATGACTAGGAGTAGAATTGCTGGTTCATATGGTAACTGTAATGGTAACTCTATGCTTAACTTTTTTAGGAAATGCCAAGCTGTTTTCCACAGCAACTATACCGTTTTACATTCCCACCAGCAATGTATGAGTGTTTCAGTTTCTCCATATTCTCAACAACACTTGTTATTATAGCCATCCAAATGAGTGTAGACTGGTATCATTGTGGTTTTTATTTGCATTTCCCCCATGAAAAATAATTTTGAGCATCTTTTCATGTTCTTATGGCTATTTGTGTATCTTCTTCAGAGAAATGCCTTTGCTGATTTTGAATTGTTTGTGGTTAAGTTGTAGGGGGTCTTAATATATTCTGGATATTAATCCCTTACATGATTTGAAAATATTTTCTTCCTATTCTGTGTTTTTTATTCACTCCTTCTTTTTTTCTTTTTTAAGAGATGAGGTTTCACTATGTCACCCAGGCTGCAGTGCAGTGCCACAATCTTAACTCACTGTAACCTCGAGCTCTTGGGCTTAAGAGATCCTCCTGCCTCAGCTTCCTAAGTAGCTAGGACTATAGGCATGCACCACCACACCTGGCTAATTTTTAAAAAATTATTATTATTTTTTTTTTGGTAGAAATGAGGTCTTATCGTGTTGTGTTTCCGAAGCTGGCCACAAGCAATCCTCCCACCTCAGGCTCCTGAAGCGCTGGGATTATAGATGTGAGCCACTGCCCCTGGCCCAATATAATTGTTACTTGTGTTTTATATGACATTCTCTAGTTGGTATTTTATGCTTTCCTTGAAAAGTCTCCGTTTGATAATAACTTTCTGCCGTTTTGTCTAGTTCATATTTTTCTATTACTATGAGTTTAAGTAACCTTTTATAGCCAGTAAGATAGCCCATTAGACCCATTATACTTCTTGGTGGTTGATTTTCCCTCTTTTGCATCCATAGGAAATGCTTGGAACTTCTTTACGTTTTTCAAACACAGCTGGCTCTGAAACTGCTCCAGTGTCTGAAAGTGACGGATGCGCCTCATTTCTATGGCCTGCCATCCCTTGAGCGGACCTTACGAGGGATGGCTAACCTCACTGCGTATCCGGGATGGAGCTCACATTCTCCTCTCACAAAGCCTCTCGATATATGTGTGAAGTACTTGTCAGGTCTCCTTGAGGTAAGTAAAAATAATGGTTCCCCGATTGGTAGCTGTTTACTACTTAGTGATTGCTTTTACTTTGTGCCAGTTCACAAGTGCATTATATATTATTGTATTCATTGTAGAATATTATGCATTATTTATATGTCATGATAGTGAAATGTTTTAGTGATTTTTATTAATAGGTAATTTAAGGAAGATCACTTTTATAAAGACCCTCATTTTCACAAAAAATAGAAATTTTGATGCTCAAACAAAATGTGCACTAGAGCATTTCAGATTTTGGATTTTTGGATTAGGGATGCTCAACCAGTAAGTATAGGATACAGATATTTCAAAATCCAGAGAACTCCAAAATTCACAACACTTCTGACCCCAAGCATTTTGCAGACAGCATACTCTGTGCAGTGTTAAAGGATGTTTGGTTTTTCTTATTCTTCCAGTTTGTGCAGTTTTGGATGCTACAGCTATGAACATTCTTGTCTTTTGGTGAAAATGAGCATCTTTTTTGAAATATTATCTTCTGTTACTGAAATATGTAAATACAGCCAATTTTTATACATTGATCATGTATCCAGCAATCCTTGTTTCCAATATCAAAACAAAAGCCTTTAATTTTTCATCTTTCAGTATGCTGTTTATAGTTGTTTTTGTCAGTTAAGAAAAATCAAATTGAGGAAGTTTTTTGTCATGTTTTGCTAGGAGCTTTGTTTTTTAATTCATAATTATATATTACTTTTTTCTGTATCTTTTTAAGATACTCATATGATTTTTATATTCCATTATTGATTGATTTAAAAATGTTAAACAACCTTGCATTTCTGGAAACATTTCAGTTAGGTTGTGATGTATTATTCTTCTCATATATTAATGGATTTGGTTTCTCAATTTTTTAGATTTCTCAAGTTTTTAGAATTATTCTACCTGTTTTCTTGTATAAAAGTTTGTCGAATTTTGCATCTTTTTTCTCGTAGTTTGTCAAGTTTTTTTTTTTTTTTTTTTTTTATTGCATTTTAGGTTTTGGGGTACATGTGAAAAACATGCAAGGTTGTTGCATAGGTGCATACGTGGCAGTGTGATTTGCTGCCTCCCTCCCCTTCACCTATATCTGGCATTTCTCCCCATGCTATCCCTCCCCAATCATTCCACTTTTATGACTAAAATGGGAGAGTGGCAGAATTAATGGGATGAGGAGATTCTAAGAATATGACATTTTCAACCATTTTAACTCTTCCTTTATGTAACTCTTTTTTTTTCTCTTTTTTTTGGAATTGCTGATTTGTCTTAGTGTTATTTTGTTCTCTAATGTTAGGTAGAATTTGATGGTGAAACTATCTTGGCTTGCAGTTTTCTTTTTGGGAAGATTGTAAATTATGAAATGACTTTTTAAGTAGATCTAAAATCATTCAGTTTCTTTTTGTTTATGTCAGCCTTAGTAAAGTTATGTTTTTGTAGAATTTTAAAACTTTTATCTAAGTTTTCAAATTTATTACTATGAAATTATTCATTAAATCATCTTACTTTTTAAATGTCTGCTGAATCTGTAGTGAAGTTTCCTTTCATTCCAGGCATTAATTATTCCTTTCTCAATTTTTCTTGGTTGATCTCCCTAATAGAATGAACCGTTGGCTTTGCTGATCCCCTCTCTTTAATATTTTTCTCCTGTTTTATTTCTTCCAATATTATCTCCTTATTATCTAGAAGGAGTATTATCTCCTTCTACTTTTGGTTTAGTTTACAGCTCTTTTTCTAACATTTTAAGGTAGAGTCTGACTTCATTGATTTTTTTTTTTAAGGCTTTCTCAAATGTGCATTTTTAGCTCTAATCCTCTAAGCATGGCATTATGCCATGTTTTCATCATCATTTAAGTTAAAATATTTTTATCATGATATAATAAATATAACAGTGATATGGTTGTACATAGTTTTATGAGAACAGCTTCACCACAGTGGCCTGACAGTTTTGCACGTCTGCACTTGGGCCACATACACGAGGCTTAACCACAGCTCATCTAAACCTTGGTAGTACTTCCTATGATCCTTCTGGAGCATGAGAACATGAAAGGCTTATGAGCAGCTGACTATACAAGGTTGATTCTCATTTACTTCACTGACTATTAGGAAGTCAGTTAGGAACCTGTTTCTTACTGGTTCCTGGGTCTTGATGAGGGCCGGGCTTTCTGCCTTGCTCTCCTTGGGGCATAGCTGCAGGTTATAAAACTGCTTTACTGCAACATGGCACAGGCTTCTCAGCAAGAGTGATCTATCATCTGTGTTATAGTCATCTGGTCCCTTTGTTTCAGTGTCATCCTGTGCAAGGGACACCAGGAGCTGTCAACTTTGACTATTCTCGCTTTTGCTGTTTATGTAGGTAATAAACTGTCAGAATAAAAAAATTACTCATTGTTTTCTTACTGGACAAATCTGTCAACCTTGTTTTGATTGTTAACTGTGTTAGGACCTCAAGAATGACTCTTGTAGAAGGCACTGTAGAGTTAGATTTAGAAAGATAAGTGAATTAATACAGTGATAGGCATTCTATACATGAAATTTTCTGATCAAATTGTATCTCTAACCTCCTATTTTTTTTCATGCCGTGGGTACCTTCTTGCCATCATACAGTCTCTATTTACTGCCAGATTATTTTTCAGAAACATAAATCTTTTAATCCAAACCTCTTTTTTTAAAGAGCACAAGACTCAATTTTGCATTTTGAGTTTTATCTCCATTGTAGTTTTTTCCCATTTCTCTGAATTTTCAGTTATATCTGGCTGTTTTTCCGAAATAAAAATGCATTTTAAAAAGATGACTTCTTTCACGTAGTTTTCTCTCTTTTAGGGGTGGCAATCTCTAAAAAAATTTAAGATCTAACTTATTTACTTACCTTCTGTTAGTAAGCCTTTTCTTATTCTTCCAAAGTTGGATACTTAGCTAATATTATTTGGCTTTTCCTGTAGGTTATATACCTGTAACAATTTATATATATGGCTGTTATGTAATATATTTTTATTTATTTTACTTTATTTTTTTGAGACAGGGTCTTTTATTCTGATGCTTATACTGGAGTGCAGTGGCACAATCACAGCTCACTACAGTCTCCCTCCTGGGTTCAAGTGATCTTCCCGCCTCAGTCTCCCAAGTAGCTGGGACCACAGGTGTGCACCACTACACCTGGCTGATTTTTTGATTTTTTTTAATAGAGATGGGATCTCACTATGTTGCCCAGGCTTGTCTTGAATTCTTGGGCTCAAACAATCCTCCCACTTTGGCCTCCCAAAGTGCTGCTATTTAGGCATGAGCCACTGTACTTGGACTTTTATTTTGTTTTCTGCATTGCTGTAGTAGACTGTGAGCTTGTAAGTATCATCTTTGGGCTGTTTCTACTATCCCACGGCTACTTCATTGACCTAGCACCATGGTTTTTACATAGTGGTTAGTGAATCGATTAACATATATGCTACATAATACATATATATTATATATAGTAATTTAAGTACAGTTTGAAAAACATTTTGGAAATGATTATAAAAATATGTGTTTTATTTTTGTATTTTCATTCATAATGATTTAAATAATGTATATATATTCAGTAGTAAATCACACTTTGTCTGGTCCTATCTAGATTTTTTTTCCCAAAAGCACATCTTGTTTTTAAAAACAGATTTAAAGATTATAAATACTCTTTGGTATACTATCAAATTTAATATGAAATTTACTGGAGTACCTTTAATAAAATAAATTTATTTTTATTTTGTTGTTGTTTTGTTGGTGGTGGTGTTATTGAGACTTAGTCTCCCTCTGTTGCCAGGCTGGAGTTCAGTGGTGCAATCTGGGCTCGCTGCAACCTCCACCTCCCGAGTTCAAGTGACCCTCCTGCCTCAGCCTCCCCAGAAGCTGGGACTACAAGCTCCTGCCACTATGCCCAGCTAATTTTTTTGTATTTTCAGTAGAGATGGGGTTTCACCATGTTGGCCAGGCTGGTCTCGAACTGCTGGCCTCATGATTTGCCTACCTCGGCCTCCCAAAGTGCTGGGATTACAGGAAATTTCATTTTTTGAGTATAAATATTGAAAGGCTCAACTGTCAGTGTACTAATTAGTTATTTTATGCTGTCTGTGATCAGAAATATATGAATTTTTAAAAGCATGTATATTAAAGAGTTAATCATAATATTTCTAGGAAGTCAGCTCCTCTAGTGCATTTGAAATATAATTCAGTTAGTCTAGCTAGTGGCCTTTCTATCTCATTAAGTTTTTCAAAAAAACAACTCCTGGATCCAGTGACCTTTTGAATGCTTTTTTATGTCTTGATTTCCTTCAGTTCAGCTCTGATTTTGGTAATTTCTTGTCTTCTGCTAGCTTTAGGATTGATTTGTTCTTCTCTAAATCTTTCAGTTTTGATGTTAAATCATTAATTTGATATCTTTCTAACTTTTTGATGCAGGCATTTAATGCTATGAATTTCCCTCTTAAACTGCCTTATCTGTGTCCCAGAGTTTCTGATGTGTTGTAACTTTGTTCTCATGAGTTTACCTATTTAGTAATAAACATTCACATGTACCCCTGAACCTAAAAGTTTAAAAATTAAAAAAAAATATAATTCAACCTACAAGTGCCTAGTTTATAGCATTTTTTGTAATGTGATTTATAAATACTCTATTTATAAACTTTTTGTAGAGTGTGTCTCCTCTATAAAGTGAGTTTTAGCTGTTTGAAATCAGGAATAGGTGAGGACCTACTGTAGCAGTAACTAAAGAAGAAGTGAAGTATTGCCTCATTTATGTTTAGAAACTTTCAGAAGTGCTTTTGTTTTTAAGTTTGTACAAAGACTTTAGATCACATATTTAGATAAGAAATTAAAATGAACTGTTTATGGTATTGGAGAACAAAAGGGCTTAGTTCTAGGTAAGAAGTGTAGGCAAAAAGGCAATAGCCCATTCTATGTTCAGTTGTCTTTGAGGTAATAAAAATTAATAACAGTTTATTAGCTATAGGAGACACAAAAGGCACAGTCCCTGTTATGTAATGTTTAGCAGTTATGAAAAATTTGATTAGCAAATCTTTGGTTTAAAAAGGAGTTCATTTCATGCTTCATAAAACATCTTGAGAAGAAAATCTTTATGTCTTTATATTAAATGACAGGAAAATATTAGGAAGAAATCTGTCACTTTTGTTAGAAATTATAACAGGGTAACATTTAATCTTGGGTTGTTCTGCTTAGTTTATTAATTATATAAACAGGTATCCCTATTGTACTAAAATGAATAAATTCATTTTTTTTTTTTTTTTTTTTTTGAGATAGAGTTTCACTCTTTTGCCCAGGCTGGAGTGCAGTGGCATGATCTTGGCTCACAGCATCCTCCACCTTACAGTTTTAAGTGATTCTCCTGCCTCAGCCTCTCGAGTAGCTGGCATTGCAGGTGCCCACGACCATGCCCAGCTAATTTTTTAATATTTAGTAGAGACAGGGTTTCACCATGTTGGCCAGGCTAGTCTTAAACTCCTGACCTCATGGTCTGCTCACCTCTGCCTTCTGAAGGATTACGGGAGTGCTGGGATTATGGGACTGAGCCACTAAGCCTGGCCAAATTCTTCTTTTAAAGAATAAAGTAAGGCTTATGGGAGTGGATTTTGAAACAAAGTCATTGTTGGTCCAAATGATTTGCTTCATAGTTTCTTAGTAATTAAAGCTGTTTTTGTTTTTGGAAGGGAGCCATATTTTTAATAAAAGATCAGTTTGTTTCTGCACAGTAAAATTTGAATATGAGTATTTGCTTTTTGTAGATGTGAAATGAGACTTTAAGCATGATCAACTATGATAGGTGAATAAAGTATGATAATTAAATCTTTAAATCAGATACATGATGTATAATTCCAGAGGTCTGACAAAATTACCAAATTAAAAGGAAGTATCGTTAAAGTCCTTGGCTTCTCAATTATAAGCTAGAATTAAAAATCATTACGCAGATCACAGATGTTAGATATCTCCAGTGATGATCTAGAGGAAGATAATAGGACCTGATCATTTAGATATTTTATTTTTAACATAGTCACTTAAAATTTTAAGTTTTTGACCTGGGGGAAGGGGTGGCTGTGGGCGCAGCTTCAGCAGACTTAAATGTTCCTGCCTGTTGGCTCTGAAGAGAACTGTGGATTTCCCAGCAGAGCGCTTGAGCTCTGCTAAGGGATAGACTGTCTCCTCAAGTGGATCCCTGACTTCCATGCCTCCTGACTTGGAGATACCTCCCAGCAGGGGTTGACAGACACCTTATACAGGAGAACTCTGGCTGGCATCTGGTAGGGGTGCCCCTCTGGGATGAAGCTTCCAGAGCAAGGAACAGGCAGCAATCTTTGCTGTTCTGCAGCCTCTGCTGGTGATATCCAGGTAAATAGGGTCTGGAGTGGACCTCCAGCCAATTCCAGCAGACCTGCAGCAGAGGGGCCAGACTATTAGAAGGAAAATTAACAAACAGAAAGGAGTAGCATGAACATCAACAAAAAGGACATCCACACAAAAACCCCATCTGAAGGTCACCAACATCAAAGACAAAAAGTAGATAAATCCACGAAGATGAGGAAAAACTAGTGCAAAAAGGCTGAAAATTCCCCAAACCAGAACGCCTCTTCTCCAAAGGATCACCACTCCTCGCCAGGATCACAACTCCTCACCAGCAAGGGAGCAAAACTGGACAGAGAATGAGGTTGACGAATTGACAGAAGTAGGCTTCAGAAGGTGGGTAATAATAAACTTCTCCAAGCTAAAGCAGCATGTTCTAACCCAATGGAAGGAAGCTAAGAGCTTTGAAGAAAGGCTAGATAAATTGCTAACTAGAATAACCAGTTTAGAGAAGAATATAAATGACCTGATAGAGCTGAAAAACACAGCATGAGAACTTTGTCAAGCATATACAAGTATCAATAGCTGAATCAATGAATTGGAAAAAAGGATATCAGAGATTGAAGATTAACTTATTGAAATAAAGCATGAAAGACAAGATTAGAGAAAAAAGAATGAGAAGGAACAAACAAAGCCTCCAAGAAATATGGGACTATGTGAAAAGACCAAACCTATGTTAGATTGGTGTACCTCAAAGTGATGGGAGAACGGAAGCAAGTTGGAAAACACGCTTCAGGATATTATCTAGGAGAACTTCCCTAACCGAACAAGACAGGCTAACATTCAAATTCAAGAAATACAGAGAACACCACAAAGATACTCCTCCAGAAGAGCAACCCCAAGACACATAATCATCAGATTCACCAAGGTTGAAATGAAGGAAAAAATGTTAAGAGCAGCCACAGAGAAAGGTCCGGTTACCCACAAAGGGAAGCCCATCAGACTAACAGCAGATCTCTCTGCAGAAACTTGACAAGCTAGAAGAGATTGGGGGCCAATATTCAACATTCTAAAGAAAAGAATTTTCAACTCAGAATTTCATATCCAGCCAAACTAAGCTTTATAAGCAAAGGAGAATTAAAATCCTCTGCAGACGAGCAAATGCTGAGAGATTTTGTCACCACCAGGCTTGCCTTACAAGAGCTTTTAAAGGAAGCACTAAATATGGAAAAGAACAACCAGTGCCAGCCACTGCAAAAACATACCAAATAGTAAAGACCATCGACACTACAAAGAAACTGCACCAACTAATGGGCAAAATAAACTGCTAGCATCATAATGACAGGATCGGATTTACACAGAACAATATTAACCTTAAATGTAAATGGACTAAATACCTCAATTAAAAGACACAGACTGGCAAATTGGAAAGTCAAGACCCATTGATGTGCTGTATTCAGGAGACCTATCTCACGTGCAAAGACACACATAGGCTCAAAATAAAGGGTTGGAGAAAGTTTTACCAAGCAAATGGAAAGAAAAAAAAAAAGCAGGGGTTGCAGTCCTAGTCTCTGATAAAACAGACTTTAAACCAACAAAGATCAAAAGAGACAAAGAAGGGCATTACATAATGGTAAAGGGATTAATGCAAGAAGAAGAGCGAACTATTCTAAATATATATGCACCCAATACAGGAGCACTCAGATTCATAAAGCAACTTCTTAGAGACCTACAAAGAGACTTAGACTCCCACACAATAATAGTGGGAGATTTTAACACCCCATTGTCAATATTAGATCAATGAGACAGAAAATTAACAAGGATATTTAGGACTTTAACTGAGCTCTGGACCAAGCAGACCTAACAGACGTCTACAGAACTCTCCACCCCAAATCAACAGAATATACATTCTTCTCAGCACCACATTGCACTTATTCTAAAATTGACCACATAATTGGAAGTAAAACATTCCTCAGCAAATGCAAAAGAGCAGAAATCATAACAGTCTCACAGACCACAGTGCAATCAAACAAATCAGGATTAAGAAACTCACTCAAAACTGCACAACTACATGGAAACTGAACATCCTGCTCCTGCATGACTACTGAGTAAATAATGAAATTAAGGCAGAAATCAACAAGTTCTTTGAAACCAGTGAGAACAAAGACACAATGTACCAGAATCTCTGGAACACAGCTAAAGCAGCGTTTAGTGGTAAATTTATAGCACTAAATGCCCACAGGAGAAAGTGGGAAAGATCTAAAATTGACACCCTAACTTCACAATTAAAATGGGTAATATTCAATATCTATAAAGAACTGAAACAAATTTATAAGAAAAAACCCCAACAAAAAGTGGGTGAAGTATATGAACAGACACTTCTCAAAAGAAGACATTTATGCAGCCAACAAACATATGAAAAAAGCTCATCATCACTGATCACTAGAGAAATGCAAATCAAAACCACAATGAGATACCATCTCATGCCAGTCAGAATGGCAATTATTAAAAAGTCAGAAAACAACAGATGCTGGAGAGGATTTGGAGAAATAGGAACACTTTTACACTGTTGGTGGGAGTGTAAATTAGTTCAACCATTGTGGAAGAGAGTGTGGCAATTCCTCAAGGATCTAGAAATAGAAATACCATTTGACCCAGCAATCCCATTACTGGGTATATAGCCATAGGATTACAAATCATTCTGTTATAAAGACACATACACATGTATATTTATTATGGCACTGTTCACAATAGGAAAGACTTGGAACCAACCCAAATACCCATCAATGATAGACTCAATAAAGAAAATGTGGCATATGTACACCATGGAATACTATGCAGTCATAAAGAAGGATGCATTCATGTCCTTTACAGGGACATGGATGAACCTGGAAACCATCATTCTTAGCAAACTAACATAGGAACAGAAAACCAAATACCACATGTTCTTACTCATAAGTGGGAGTTGAACAATGAGAACATATGGACACTGGGAGGGGAACATCACACACCGGGGCCTGTCAGGGCGTGGGGGCCTAGGGGAGAGATAGGAACCTGGAAACCATCATTCTTAGCAAACTAACATAGGAACAGAAAACCAAATACCACATGTTCTTACTCATAAGTGGGAGTTGAACAATGAGAACATATGGACACTGGGAGGGGAACATCACACACCGGGGCCTGTCAGGGCGTGGGGGCCTAGGGGAGAGATAGCATTAGGAAAAATACCTAATGCAGATGACGGTTTGTCGGGGACAGCAAACCACCATGGCACGTGTATACCTATGTAACAAACTTGCCCATTCTGCACATGTATTCCAGAACTTAAAGCATAATAAAAATATTTAAAATTTTTAATTATGAGAAATTTCAGACATAATGTAGAAAGAATAGTAGAATATAGCCCATGTAGGTATCATCCACAGTTGTTAACCCCTGGCCAATCTCGTTTTATTTTCAGACATTATTTTATTTTATTCTGAGTCTCACTCTTCCACCTAAGGTATAATGCAGTGGCTCGATCTCAGCTCACTGCCACCTCAGCCTCCTGGGTTCAAGTGATTATCTTGCCTCAGCCTCCCGAGTAGCTGGGATTATAAACATGTGCCACCATGCCCGGCTAAGTTTTGTATTTTTAGTAGGGTAGGAGTTTTACCATGTTTGCCAGGTTTGTATCGAACTCCTAACATCAAGTGATCCACCCACCTTGACCTCCTAAAGGGCTAGGATTACAGGTGTGAGCAACCATGCCTCAGATGTAATTGTAATTTGTTTTATGCAAATTCTAATTCAGGTCAAACTTCTCAAAGTATCTACCAATTAGATGCTTTTATTAACATGATTTCTGCTGTCTTTAAAATATACATATAACGTACTTTGCTGCATGAGTTGGAAAAATAAAAAAGCCCAAAAGATAGATTGAGACAAAATGGCTTACATTGAAGGATTCCATGCTGAATAAAAGCATTGAGACCTTGGGTGGGTGAATTGAAATACTCTTTTCTGTTAGTGCAGATAATAAGTACTTTTGATTGTTTCGACTTAACAACAAATCTTTCCTTTAAAATGTGTTGGCTACATATAGTTAGCATGGGAGAGAAAAAAGTTGAGAGCCAGTGAATAAGCATATATTCAAATATGCAATAGAAATCTAAGATCACTCATGAGTAAGGAAATGTCTATTTACATTTAAACCATAATTCAAGAAAATCTGACATAACTCTGGTAATGAGTTTTATAGTGCTAGCAATTTCTATGTATATTTTCAACTGATTATTTATAGACTCTTAAAGGATGCCATAACGTTTAAAACGTGTAAACATACTCTAAGTTACAACTGTGTACTAGGAGGGCACCACACATCTTTTTTACAAACTTTAAATGGGAAAATATTGAAACTAAGAATTTTTGTTTTCGTTTTTAAAAATTACAGGATCTCACTTTGTAACCCAGGCCAAGTGTGGTGGTAAAGTCATAGCTTACCGCAAGCTGCAGTTCCCCTCAAGTGATCCTCCCTCCTCAGTTCCCCCAGTAGCTGGGACTACAGATGTGCACTGGCATGCCTGGCTAATTTTTGTTTTTTTTTTAAGTAGAGACTGGGTCTTGCTATGTTATGCAAGCTGAAGAATATTTTCTTTTAACAGTGGTAAAATACCTGTAACATAAAATTTATCATCTTATTCATTTTTAAGTATATGAACTAAGAAACTTATAACTTTATAAGGTTAGGATTCAATTCACCCAAGTCAGTAAACAGTTATATATTTATTTATCTTTATATACCATTAAGAATAAAGCCACCATGAAATTGTTTACATTTGTTTTTCAGGTCATTACTTCCTTTTATGTGGAGCGTGGAGGAAATGCTATGTCCTTCATGGGAAAAGGTGTTACAAAGAGCACAATTCTTTGCTTGCTTCACTTATCCCATGAAATGATGGCCCAGGCTGGGAGCTTGGTGAGCACATTAAAGCTGTCTGTCTTCTGAACAGTTAGTTGAAAAGGAATGTGCTGTGTCCAACACATTTCAAGCACATAACCTTGCTACATTAAAATGTCTCTTTTGACGTTTCTTTTTAGGAAACAAGAATGATTTTTGACTAGGATGTTTCTTAGAAGTTGTATATTAACAAATCTGAATTTTATTTGAAATTGATTAAAATCTGCATTCACTGAAAAACTACCTTTTGTCTAAATCATGGGAAAAATAGCTTCTGTCAAAAATATTGTTATGTTTAATTTTTTAAAGAGAAACAGATTTTTTTTTGTTTGCCTTGTTTTGGCTGAATAATGGGATTAAAACCAAGTCTAAAATACATGTTTATGTTCTTTCATTAAAAATTCAGAATTGTTTTAACCTTCCTGCATTTTATTTTTAGAAACTTACCTAACGTATTTCTGTTTCCCCTTTTTCCCAGTAGGAGTGGATGTCACTTTGGTTCTTGCCTTTGGGTAGTCATAGTGAAGAACATATTCCTACTCAACAAGGATTGGCTTGGTTGATTCCATTATGGGTTGATCGGGACCCAGAGGTCAGTGTGAAGGAGAATCAAGTTTATCGTGTTTAGATTAAAAACAAATGACACAAACCATAAATATATATACATATATTATATTTTAGTGACTCTACCTTATATTTTATTTAAGCCCTGATTTAGCTTAGGCTGTCATAACAAAACACCATAGACTGGGTGGCTTAGACAACAAAAACTTCTTTTCTCATAGAAGTTTTGGAAGCTGAAAGCCCAAGATCAGGGTGCCAACATAGTCAAGTTCTGGTGAGGGCTCTTCTTCTGGCTTGTAGATGGCTGCCTTCTTGCTGTATATTCACATGGCCTTTCCTTGGTCCATGCATGTGGGGCAGGGGAGGGAGGGTGGTATAGAAACAGATTTGTTTCTTTTTTTTTATTATAAGGTTGCCAGTCTTACTTAGATAGTACTGCTCCCTTATGACCTCATTTAACCTTAATTACCTCCTAGAAGCCCTATTTTTTAAATGTAGCCACTCGAGCATAAAGGCTTCAACATATGAGTTTTGCAGGGATGCCGTTCAATTCATAGTTTTCCACCCTGGACCCCTTAACTTCATGTTCTTTTTCCATGCAAAATGCTTTTATTCTCCCTTAACAACCTCAAAAATCTTAACTTATTCCAAAATCAACTGTAAAGTCTAAAGTCCAAAATCTCATCTAAATAGCACATATGGATAAGTCTCTAGATATAAACCCTCCTGAGACAGAATTCTTCTCCAGGTGTGAACCTGTGAAACCATACAAGTTATGTGCTTCCAAAAGATGATGTTAGGATAGACATTCCCATTCCAAAAGGGAGAAACAGGAAAAAAGGAAGAAGTGATGGATCCCAGGCAAGTCCAAAGCCTCGCAAAGCAAATTCCATTAGATCTTAATGCTCAAGGATAATGTTCTTTGGCTCAATGCTGTGCCTTACAGGCCCACCAGGGTGACAGCATCTAGATGGCTCTATGGGGTGACCTCATCCCTTTGGGTGTCTTCAAGAGCCCTGCCCTTAAAGGTATCTTCAAGGGCAGCCCTGTCCCTGAAGCACTGGACAGGGTCATCACCCTGGCCCACTGAAATCAGAGAGGTACTTAAAACCAGGAGGAAAAACCATCCCCCAGTCCTGTGGTGGGAGGGCAGCCTGGTGATCTCTAAATCATTTTTTGGGTCACTCTTACCTTTCATTGAAGAATACAGTAGTCCTCCCTTACCAGAGGTTTCGTTTTCCAAAAGCAGCCTGAAGATGAGTAGTAGCCTAACACTCCCTCACATTGCCTACATCATTCACCTCACCTCTTCTCTTTATGGAAGCATTGTATCATCTCACATCATTACAAGAAGACTGAGTGCAATACAATAAAATATTTTGAGAGAGAGACTACGTTCATATATTTTATATTACAGCATGTTGATATAACTGTTCTAACTTATTTTTAGTTATTGTTGCTAATCCCTTTTTTAGTTATTGTGCTAATTTGTAAACTTTATCATAGATATGTATGTGTAGGAAAAAAACATAGTAGTTACAGGGCTCAGCACTATCTGTGGTTTCAGGCATCCACTGGGGGTCTTGGAATGTATTTCCCATGGATAAGGGAGGGACCACTGTAGCACATATTTGCTTATAGATTCCAGGAGGTCCAACAGCTTTCTTTCATTCTATTCATCTTTCTCTGTCCTTTTTTGTTCAAACTAGCAATGTCTTTGCTGATATAATCCCATCTCTATTCCTGGCTTCTGCTGAGATGTCTGATTAAGTCCATGAATTGCAACCGTGATCTCTTTCTTAAATGATTATTCAGCCACACCCTCCATGTTCTCTTTAAAACAAGCTTCTCATTTTTTACACGGATAGGCTGAGAATTTTTCAAATCTTGTTCTTGTTTCTTTTTGCTTACCCATTCTTAATTCCTTCTTTAATTCATCTCTCTCCTTTTGCATTTTGCTATAAGCAATCAGGAGGAACCAAGCCACTTTTTCAACACTTTGCTTAGAAATCTTCTCAGCTAAATATCCAATTTCATTGCTCACAAATTCTGCCTTCCACAAAACACTAGAATATGACCATAGCTCAACCACTTTTCTTGCCAGTTTATAACAAGGATTGCCTTTCCTTAAATAACCTTTTTAAAATAACACTTTCCTCATTTTTGTCTGAGATCTCATGAGAGTTACCCATGTCTACGTTTCTGGCATGCACCTCAAAACTCTTCTAGCCTCTAGCCCATTACCTAGTGCCAAAGTCACTTTCATGTGTTGAGGCATTTGTTTCAGCAGCATCCCCACTCCTTGGTACAAAAATCTGTGTTAGTGTGCTCAGGCTTCCGTCACAAAATATTATTGCCTGAGTGGCTTACAAACAGAAATTTATTTCTTGCAGTTCTGGAGGCTGCAAGTCAAGATCAGAATGTCAACATGGTTGCTTTCTGGTTTACAAATGGCTACCTTCTCACTGTGTGCTCACATGACCTTCCCTTGGTGCATGCATGTGGAGAAAGATTTCCCTCTTTCTTGAGCCCACCATTCCTAGTGCAGTAGGGTCCCACCCTTATAACTTCATTTAACTGTAGTCACCTTCTAATAGCTCTATCTCCAAATACAGTTTAGGAATTAGGGCTTCAACATAGGAGTTTTGAGAAGAAAAAGTTCAGTGCACAGCACACTCCTTTTCAATCAAATTTGTTAGAGTATAGATTGAAAATATAAAAGAGAAAAGGTTAAAGTATCTGTTACTTTCAGAAAAGTGGAGAATTATTGGAGAGGCTTAGCCATTTTGAAACTGTTGAGAAGGATCTGGAAATTATAGTTAAGTGACATATAAGTGCCATGTAATGAAATTAAATGCCAAAATTGCATTTGCATTATAACTTTCCAGTTTTAGCCAGTTGTTCACTGATTTCAAGCAAGAAATGATTAGATGCTATTATAGTAAAATCTTATTTATAGAAATATTTGAAATACATTTTTTAGTCACATTGAACTTGGACTTACTACTTGACTATGTTATGACTGCATTTTTTTTAAAAAATCCTGTAGTGGTCATTGAAACTATATTTTTAGGTTAGAATTCAGAAATTTACCAACATGTATGGCTTGAACAGCAGTGGTTCTACAGAAAGCATGTTATACCATGTCCATCTTACTTGGAAACATTTTTCTCTTAAAATAATTTTTGAAGAAAATATAAAATGCCTTGTAAAATGATAATTGCTTCTTTGTTTAGAAGTTTTAAGAAAGTTAAAACCATTTATTTGGAAGAAACTCTAAAAAATTAAGAAAGGTAGAACAAAGAATAGCTACCTTTTTTAAGAATGAAGAATAAATTGAAATTGTGTTAATAAAAGGTAAGTGCCCTGTGCTTTCCCTAGAAAAATGCTTGCAAACTATAAATTTTATGCTTCTTTTTATACCCAATTTTAATTTGCTTTGAAATTTGGTTATATTTAATTTTTCCTATATTATTGCTTCCTTGAATCGTGGAATGGGATTTTTATTCATTCATAAACTAATAGGACACTGTGTTCTATAGATGTTTTTTATAATTTAGGATCATAAAATCAATGCTATATATTTTTTAAAGTATGATATTTTATATACCCAAAAAACTAAGAATTTATGTTAGGAAAAAGGCTTATTTGATTCAACAACTTTCTCTTTAATTTGAACAGGTGAGATTCACTTCACTGGGATTAGGATCAGCACTGACCACCCTTGAAAGTGGCTGTGTGGCCTTGGCAAACAGTTGTCAGAACATTTCTGGGGGGCTCTGGGGAACTGTGGTGAACATTCTTCTGGACCAGTCCGAATGTAGTATGGTGCGCCGGGAGGTATGTCTGTTTTTTTAGCACTCTTTCTCCTTTTTTCCTTAGAAATTCTTTGTGATAGTGTCTATAAGCGATACGTGACTCCTGATCAACATGGTGGACTGACCACTGACCATTATCTCTTCCACCTGTGAGAAAACCCAAACAAAATGACAGTAGAGAATTTAAAAGGTATTAATTCACAGTAAAAACTGAAGTTCTTCCTTCTGATAAGATCAAATCAGAATATATTACATTTTAATGTGAACTCTTTTATTTTATTACGCATTGAAAAGTAGTTCACAGGAAAAAATTACTTTTATATTATCTCAGCATTTATGGGTCTCTAATATTTATGAAGCTTTAATATAGGTAAGAGGCTGTCAAAATAACTTTCTTTGTAGTATTTATCATATAACATGAGAGGGAAAAATAAACCTTATTTTAATTCTTTCTAAATAGTTTGTTTTTTTAATTGCTCCTTTTATTAAAGTAATGATTCATGTAAATAGTTTTAAAACAATAATCAAATTGTACTTAGAGGTTTATGAAAAAAACAGCAGTTCCTGGGTCCACCATTAGCCAGTCCCCAGTTCCAAGCTCAAAAGGCTAGTTTTCTTGCTATTTGACTTCATATTTTTAAGTAGTAATGTTTATATTTACAGCTTCTTCTTGATTTATCATCTTTAAAGCTTTTCTATCACTTCTAGTTACCATGGTTGGAAATGCCAGTTTCTGAGACCGCCCTGTTAATCCTGACATTCCCCCATTATGGTTATATCATCTTTCATTAAGTAGACAATCAGTGCTCCTGTTTGTATGATTATTTAATTTGATCATTTGCAGGATCTAGTCAGTCAAGTTGGACATTTGTGGTTTGTATTTCTAGTTGGCAAGTTTTTATTGAAAAGAGTCTGTGTAAAAGAAGGGAGAAAGAGCAGGGAGAGGGGTGTGTGTATAATCTTAAGAGGGACGGTAGAAACCTAAAAGTGTATTTCGTAAATGCTCCCAGAAGAGTTTATATTATACAAATCATTTTTTAATAAAGCTGGATTCTGAAATAGGAAAAAATATATTTTCTGATGAAATAATTTCATATACTGTTAGGTCATTACCTACCAAGGTCATCACCTAACAAGAAATACAGTTTGACAATTCTCATAATGACCTCTCAGCATGTGCAGTTGACCAAAGTCTTTTGCTATTACATTACAATATATTGGTTATTTCAGAGATGACAACAAGATGGCAGTATTGACTTTTTTTTTTTTTTTTTTTACATTTTCAGGCTGCATTTATTTTTCAGAATCTCCTTGTAATTCCAATGCCTACAGAAATTATAAAGGATTATACTTGGCAGGTGGGTGATTTTAAACAATTATCAACCTAGTAGATATTTCAAATTAATTGGTGATAAATTTTCAGCATAAGTAGTGTATTTCATTTTTGATGAAACTATATACAATATACTATATATTTTCTTAAAACAGAATGTAGAGTTTTTCTTATACTGACCATACTTAAAAATTCTCCTCTGTAGTGTTCAAAATAATTTTAAATGATAATTGTTGACATGATGTTTACTATATTTTAGACACTCTTTTAGAAATGTAAGACATAGTAACTTGTATAATTGTTTGAGTTGTGAACTGTTACTGTCCTCGTTTTCTAAGTTTAGGAACTTTTGAACAGAGAGTTTAAATAGTTTGCCCTAAATCACACAGCTAGTCAGTGGTACACATTTGCTTTGAGTCTAGGTAGTCTCTTACCCACTTCACTGTATTACTTTTCTAATTTAGTAATGATAAACAAATTTGTAGATATGTGTTGATGTTAACAACACAATTCTTATCTTATTTGTTAATTACTTCTGTGTATTATGATAATAAGGGATCTAATTTGTGATGTTAAGCAGTTTATTGTAAATCTCTTGGGTGTTTGGCATATTTTGTGCATGTAAGTATATTATAACTTGCTTAAAAGATAGAATTTCTTGAAGCTGTGAAAATTGACTCTGTGTTTTTGGATAAATACTTTACTGTATATGATTAGATAAGGTAATGCATTAAAGGGCCCCATTGCCTGTAACAAATATACCTTGGTTAATAAACGACCACATAACCCCATTCTCCTTGTATTTCTATTTTACCTGATTCTTCTAGACCTCTACATTTAAAATAACAACAATGACCATCATGTGCTGGCTGTTCCTTATGGTAGTCTTATTTCTTATACAAATTGCTCTGTTTAGGAAGAGTAAGCTCACAATATTGGTAAATTTACTAAAACACAACGACAACTTCATAGTCATAAAAGACATTGAATATTGAAGAATTTTAATTATAGTGATGTATATAAATGTACTTAAAAAGAAGTGTTAATAGAAATAACCTTGTTAGTTTAATTATGCCTTTAACTTGTAAATTCCTTTATCTTTCTGAAGAGTAAGTTAAAATATCTGTCCTTTCTTGATGATGGGGAGGGTGAAAGAAGAGACCACACACAAATCTTATGGTTAAAGGGAAACTTGGAATATGTTTTGACCATATCTTTTTTGTTGACTGTTAGATTTATATTTACTATCTTTTATTTTTCTCTTTCTTATGGCCTGTTTTAAAATTTTAACTTTATTATCATTTCCCAGAAAATAGAAATATTTATAAACTAATGATGGGATTGTTTGCAAACTTTAAACCAATCCTCATTGCTTGATATTTGCTATTAGATATTCCAGAAAAAGTAGTGACAATGCAAAATATTGAGGAAAAATGCAAAGAGAAAAAATTATGTAATAACAGATTCTTTTCAGCCTCCTGGTGGCAGTTCATGTTTAGGTGTATATATGTGTGCGTGTGTGCGTGCGTGCGTGTGTGTGTGTGTGTGTGTGTTTTCCTCGTCAGGATTAATTCAGTGGGAAGTAATGTGGCAGATTTTGCCTTGGATATTGATGGACCTTTTCATTTTATCTGGCTTAGTGATAGGTATAAAAAATAATTGTGAACATAATTACTTGGACCACCTTATTTCATATATTTTAACACCTGTTATTTTACATTATATGTAAATTGAAAAATACTGCTTTTACTGTGTTTTTGGTTCAAGTATATGATTTCTTGGTTAAAGCTGATCATTTCATAGAAACATTTTAAATGAAATGGCCCCTCAAGAGAGAGATCAGCTTTGTGCCTTCAGGGGATGTTTAGGCAGCAAAGGCCTAGAGCATTTTAGTCCTAGGTCAGGCTGCTGTAAGTGTGTAAGGACAGAAGCAGAGTGGAAGGAGATGGTAGCATCTGAGACCCATTCATTTCCTTGAGAGGAGACAATGGATTTTTTAAAAGAAATTGTTTGATAAGTCAGTATCTCCTTCTTCTTTCCCTCTTTTCCTACAGGGGCCCTGTGTCCATGATGAGGACTCTGGCCTATCACTCATTGGAAAACCTGCCCTTCAGGCTCTTTTATATCATTGCCATTTTTATGAACATTTGAATCAGATGGTAAAACATTGTTACCTAGGACGGTGTATGTTTAATTTGAATTTTTCTGCTTTTGATAGAAATTCAGAAGGCAATGATTTAAATGGTAAGTACAATATCTTTATATTTTTATTTTTATAATATGTAACTTTTAAAAACTGGTAAAAATACATATATTTGTTTAAAAAATTTAAAAAATAAAGTATCAGGGAAAACATTCATTTCCGTTTCACCACCCAGATAGATATATTTTCTTCCAGTCTTCTTTCTCTGTATAGCTTTCTTTGTTTTATGTAATTATGTTAATATCTTATGTACATGTTTGTATTTCCTTCTTTCATTAAATATTGCACAAGCATTTTTCTATGTTATACATTCTTGATGGAAATTATTTTTGACATCCTATTAATGTTTCATAAGTTATGCCCATCAGTACAGTTTTTTTTTTTTTTTTTTTTTTTTTTAATTTATTTATTTTTTTATTGCATTTTAGGTTTTGGGGTACATGTGAATAACATGCAAGGTTGTTGCACAGGTGCACACGTGGCAGTATGATTTGCTGCCTCCCTCCCCTTCACCTATATCTGGCATTACTCCCCATGCTATCCCTCCCCAACTCCCCACCCCCTCACTATCCCCCCTCCCCCCCAACAGACCCCCATGTATAGTGCTCCCCTCCCTGTGTCCATGTGTTCTCCTTGTTCAACACCCGCCTATGAGTGAGAACATGTGGTGTTTGATTTTGTGTTCTTGTGTCAGTTTGCTGAGAATGATGTTTTCCAGGTTCATCCATGTCCCTACGAAGGATGTGAACTCCTCCTTTTTAATGGCTGCATAATATTCCATGGTGTATATGTGCCACATTTTTCCTGTCCAGTCTATCATCGATGGGCATTTGGGCTGGTTCCAGGTCTTTGCTATTGTAAACTGTGCTGCAATGAACATTCGTGTGCATGTGTCCTTATAGTAGAACGATTTATAATCCTTTGGATATATGCCCAGTAATGGGATTGCTGGGTCAAATGGAATTTCTATTTCTAGGTCCTTGAGGAATCGCCACACTGTTTTCCACAGTGGTTGAACTAATTTACACTCCCACCAACAGTGTAAAAGTGTTCCTATTTCTCCACATCCTCTCCAGCATCTGTTTTCTCCAGATTTTTTAATGATCGCCATTCTAACTGGCGTGAGATGGTATCTCAATGTAGTTTTGATTTGCATTTCTCTGATGACCAGTGATGATGAGCATTTTTTCATATGTTTGTTGGCCTCATGTATGTCTTCTTTTGTAAAGTATCTGTTCATATCCTTTGCCCATTTTTGAATGGGCTTGTTTGTTTTTTTCTTGTAAATCTTTTTTAGTTCATTGTAAATTCTGGATATCAGTCCTTTGTCAGACGGGTAGGCTGCAAAAATTTTTTCCCATTCTGTTGGTTGCCGATTCACTCTATTGACTGTTTCTTTTGCCGTGCAAAAGCTGTGGAGTTTGATTAGGTCCCATTTGTCTATTTTGGCTTTTGTTGCCAATGCTTTTGGTGTTTTGGTCATAAAGTCCTTGCCTACGCCTATGTCCTGAATGGTTTTGCCTAGGTTTCCTTCTAGTGTTTTTATGGTGTTACGTCTTATGTTTAAGTCTTTAATCCATCTGGAGTCAATTTTAGTGTAAGGTGTCAGGAAGGGGTCCAGTTTCTGCTTTCTGCATATGGCTAGCCAGTTTTCCCAACACCACTTATTGAACAGGGAATCCTTTCCCCATTGCTTGTTTTTTTCAGGTTTGTCAAAGATCGGGTGGTTGTAGATATGTTGTGTTGCCTCCGACGCCTCTGTTCTGTTCCATTGGTCTATATCTCTGTTTTGGTACCAGTACCATGCTGTTTTGATTACTGTAGCCTTGTAGTAGAGTTTGATGTCGGGTAGTGTGATGCCTCCCGCTTTGTTCTTTTTGCTTAGAATTGACTTGGCTATGCGGGCTCTCTTTTGGTTCCATATGAAGTTTAAGGTGGTTTTTTCCAGTTCTGTGAAGAAGGTCATTGGTAGCTTGATGGGGATAGCGTTGAATCTGTGAATTACTTTGGGCAGTATGGCCATTTTCACGATATTAATTCTTCCTAACCATGAACATGGAATGTTTCTCCATCTGTTTGTGTCCTCTCTTATTTCGTTGAGCAGTGATTTGTAGTTCTCCTTGAAGAGGTCCTTTACGTTCCTTGTTAGTTGTATTCCTAGGTATTTTATTCTCTTTGTAGCAATTGTGAATGGCAGTTCGTTCTTGATTTGGCTCTCTTTAAGTCTGTTATTGGTGTATAGGAATGCTTGTGATTTTTGCACATTGATTTTGTATCCTGAGACTTTGCTGAAGTTGCTTATCAGTTTCAGGAGATTTTGGGCTGAGGCGATAGGGTCTTCTAGATATACAATCATGTCGTCTGCAAATAGAGACAATTTGACTTCCTCCTTTCCTAATCGAATACCCTTTATTTCTTTTTCTTGTCTGATTGCTCTGGCTAGAACTTCCAGTACTATATTGAATAGGAGTGGTGAGAGAGGGCATCCTTGTCTAGTGCCAGATTTCAAAGGGAATGCTTCCAGTTTTTGCCCATTCAGTATGATATTGGCTGTCGGTTTGTCATAAATAGCTTTTATTATTTTGAGATACGTTCCGTCGATACCTAGTTTATTGAGGGTTTTTAGCATAAAGGGCTGTTGAATTTTGTCGAAGGCCTTCTCTGCATCAATTGAGATAATCATGTGGTTTTTGTTTTTGGTTCTGTTTATGTGGTGAATTACATTTATAGACTTGCGTATATTGAACCAGCCTTGCATCCCCGGGATGAATCCTACTTGATCATGGTGGATAAGCTTTTTGATGTGCTGTTGTAGTCGGCTTGCCAGTATTTTATTGAAGATTTTTGCATCTATGTTCATCATGGATATTGGCCTGTAGTTTTCTTTTCTTGTTGAGTCTCTGCCGGGTTTTGGTATTAGGATGATGTTGGTCTCATAAAATGATTTGGGAAGGATTCCCTCTTTTTGGATTATTTGGAATAATTTCAGTAGGAATGGTACCAGTTCCTCTTTGTATGTCTGGTAGAATTCGGCTGTGAAACCATCTGGGCCTGGGCTTTTTTTGGATGGTAGGCTCTTAATTGCTGCCTCGACTTCCGACCTTGTTATTGGTCTATTCAGGGTTTCGACTTCTTCCTGGTTTAGGCATGGGAGGAGACTACTGTCCAGGAATTTATCCATTTCTTCCAGGTTTTCTAATTTATGTGCATAGAGTTGTTTGTAATAATCTCTGATGATGGTTTGAATTTCTGTGGCATCTGTGGTGATATCCCCTTTATCATTTTTTATTGCATCTATTTGGTTATTCTCTCTTTTCTTTTTTATTAGTTTGGCTAGTGGTCTGTCTATTTTGTTGATCTTTTCAAAAAACCAGCTCCTGGATTTATTGATTTTTTGTAGGGTTTTTCGTGTCTCTATCTCCTTCATTTCTGCTTTGATCTTAGTTATTTCTTGTCTTCTGCTAGGTTTTGAGTTTTTTTGATCTTGCTCCTCTAGCTCTTTCAATTTTGATGATAGGGTGTCAATTTTAGTTCTCTCATTTCTTCTCATGTGGGCACTTATTGCTATATATTTTCCTCTAGAGACTGCTTTAAATGTGTCCCAGAGATTCTGGTATGTGGTGTCTTCATTCTCGTTGGTTTCGAAGAACATCTTTATTTCTTCCTTCATTTCAGTGTTTATCCAGTCAACATTCAGGAGAAAGTTGTTCAATTTCCATGAGGATGTGCGGTTCTGGGTTGGCTTCTGAATTCTGAGTTCTAACTTGATTGCACTGTGGTCTGAGAGACTGTTTGTTATGGTTTCTGTTCTTTTGCATTTGCTGAGGAGTGATTTACTTCCAATTATGTGGTCAATTTTAGAGTAGGTGTGATGTGGTGCTGAGAAGAATGTATATTCTGTGGATTTGGGCTGGAGAGTTCTGTAAATGTCTATTAGGTTTGCTTGTTCCAGGTCTGAGTTCAAGTCCTGGATATCCTTATTAATTTTCTGTCTCGTTGATCTGTCTAATATTGACAATGGTGTGTTGAAGTCTCCCAATATTAATGTGTGGGAGTCTATGTCTCTTTGTAAGTCTTTAAGAACTTGCCTTATGTATCTGGGTGCTCCTGTATTAGGTGCATATATATTTAGGATCGTTAGCTCTTCTTGTTGTATTGATCCTTTTACCATTATGTAATGTCCTTCTTTGTCTCTTTTGATCTTTGTTGCTTTAAAGTCTATTTTATCAGAGATGAGAATTGCAACTCCTGCTTTTTTTTGCTCTCCATTTGCTTGGTAAATCTTCCTCCATCCCTTTATTTTGAGCCTTTGTGTATCCTTGCATGTGAGGTGGGTTTCCTGGATACAGCACACTGATGGGTTTTGGCTTTTTATCCAATTTGCCAGTCTGTGTCTTTTGATTGGGGCATTTAGTCCATTTACATTTAGGGTTAATATTGTTATGTGTGAGTTTGGTCCTGTCATTTTGATGCTAGCTGGCTGTTTTGCCCATTGGTTGATGCAAATTCTTCATTGTGTTGCTGCTCTTTACCATTTCGTGCGTTTTTGGAGTGGCTGGTGCTGGTTGTTTTTTTCTATGTGTAGTGTCTCCTTCAGGAGCTCTTGTAAAGCTGGTCTGGTGGTGATGAAATCTGTGAGTACTTGCTTGTTCACAAAGGATTTTATTTTTCCTTCACTTATGAAGCTTAGTTTGGCTGGATATGAAATTCTGGGTTGAAAGTTCTTTTCTTTAAGGATGTTGAATATCGGCCCCCACTCTCTTCTGGCCTGTAGGGTTTCTGCTGAGAGATCTGCTGTGAGTCTGATGGGTTTCCCTTTGTGGGTAACCCGACCTTTCTCTCTGGCTGCCCTTAGTATTTTCTCCTTCATTTCAACCCTGGTGAATCTGATGATTATGTGCCTTGGGGTTGCTCTTCTAGAGGAATATCTTTGTGGTGTTCTCTGTATTTCCTGGACTTGAATCTTGGCCTGCCTTGCTAGGTTGGGGAAGTTTTCCTGGATAATATCCTGAAGAGTATTTTCCAGCTTGGATGCATTCTCTTCGTCACATTCAGGTACACCTATCAAACGTAGATTAGGTCTTTTCACGTAGTCCCATATTTCTTGTTGACTCTGTTCATTCCTTTTTACCTTGTTTTCTCTAATCTTCCCTTCTCGTTTTATTTCATTGAGTTGATCTTCAACTTCTGATATCCTTTCTTCTGCTTGGTCAATTCTGCTGTTGAAACTTGTACATGCTTCGCGAAGTTCTCGTGTTGTGTTTTTCAGCTCCATCAATTCATTCATATTCCTCTCTAAGTTGTCCATTCTCGTTAGCATTTCATCAAGTCTTTTTTCAAGGTTCTTAGTTTCTTTGCATTGGGTTAGAACATGTTCTTTTAGCTCACAGAAGTTTCTTATTATCCATTTTCTGAAAGCTGATTCTGTCATTTCATCACACTCATTCTCCGTCCAGTCTTGTTCCCATGCTGGTGAGGAGTTATGCTGCCTTGTAGGGGGAGAGGTGTTCTGTTTTTGGGTGTTTTCATCCTTTTTGCGCTGGTTTCTTCCCATCTTTGTGGATTTATCCGCCTATTGACTTTGTAGTTGCTGTCTTTCTGATTTTGGTAATTTTAAGTCTGCAGCAGCTGAACTCATAAACCCCCTTTTCTTCTCCCCAGGTGTTCTGGCCCAGGGGTTTAGCACTTTATGTTTTTCAGCTGTGTTGCTACCGTTTTCCCTGCCCACATGGTGGCAGTCTAGTCACACTCAGCCTGCAGAGGCTTCGCTGAGCTGCTGTGGGCTCCGCCCAGCTTCCGTGTGAGCTTCCCTGCAGTCCTGTGAATGTGGTTAGAACTGCTTCCGCTATGCTGGCCCGCCCCTGTAGTGACGAAGTCTCTGTAGTGGCGGGTTGTCTTGGTTACGGAAAATTGCCCCGGAACTGCAGGGTGTTTCCCGATGGAGGACGCCCCTCCCCCACAGAGCTGGACCGTCCCGGGTTCAGCCGTGTTTCCAGAGGGGCCCTCTTTGTCCGGTAATCTCTTGGCTTGCCTCCTTGCCACAACTCCCCTTGCTGGCCCGGAGGGGACACAGTCTTGTTCGCTTTGTTCAAGGAGCCGCTGCTCCCCGCCCCCCGTGCAGGCCGAGCGGCTGCTCCGGTCCAACCAGCGGCGCTGGGAACCCGGGGAGCTTTACCGCCTGTGAATCTCCTGGTCTGTGGGCAGTTAAAATCTGCTGCCCTGTGTGCCGCTGCGTCAGCTGAAGCAGCGGCTCTGAGATTCCTGGCGCTCCCTTGCCCGGGGGTCTCCTGGCTTGGCTCCCTGCTTCAGCTCCCCTTTCTGGCTCAGAGGGAACTCTGTCTCTCTCGCTCTGCATAAGAAGCCACTGCCCCCCGCTCCAGGGCGTAGGCTGAGCGGCCACTCTGCTCAAACCAGCGGTGCTGGCGACCCGTGGGGCTTTTCCTCCTGTGAATCTCCTGGTTTGTGGGCAGTAAAAGTCCGTCTGGAAATGCGGCGTCCACTCACCCTCTGCGCCTTCTCTCGGAGCTGCATTCCCGACTTCCTCCTAAGCGGCCATCTTCCAGTACAGTTTTATAGTTTCTTTTTTTAAAAAAATTTATTTATTATACTTTAAGTTCTGGGGTACATATGCAGATTGTACAGGTTTGTTACATAGGTATACACGTGCCATGGTGGTGGTTTGCTGCATCCATCATCCTGTCATCTACATTAGATACTTCTCCTGATGCTATCCCACCCCAATCCTCCCACCCCGTTATTCCTCCCCTAGGCCCCCACCCCCTAGGCCCCGGTGTGTGATGTTTCCCTCCCTGTGTCCATATGTTCTCATTGTTCAACACCCACTTATGAGTGAGAACATGTGGTGTTTGGTTTTCTGTTCTTGTGTCAGTTTGCTGAGAATGATGGTTTCCAGATTCATCCATGACCCTGCAAAGAACATGAACTTATCCTTTTTTATGGCTGCATAGTATTCCATGGTGTATATGTGCCACAATCTCTTTAACCAGTCCATCACTGATGGGCATTTGGGTTGGTTCCAAGCCTTTGCTATTGTGAATAGTGCTGCAATAAACATACATGTGCATGTGTCTTTATAATAGAATGATTTATAGTCCTTTGGGTATATACCCAGTAATGGAATTGCTGGGTCAAATGGTATTTCTATTTCTAGATCCTTGAGGAATTACCACACTGTCTTCCACAATGGTTGAGTTAATCTACACACCCACCAACAGTGTAAAAGTGTTCCTATTTCTCCACATTTTCTCTAGCATCTGTTGTCTCCTGATTTTTTTTAATGATCACCATTCTAACTGGCATGAGGTGGTATCTCAAGGTAGTTTTGAGTCGCATTTCTCTAATGACCATTGATGCTGAGTTTTTTCATATGTTTGTTGGCCACGTAAATGTCTTCTTTTGAAAAGTGTCTGTTCATATCCTTGGCTGACTTTTTGATGGAGTTGTTTTTTTCTTGTAAATTTGTGTAAGTTCTTCATAGATAATGGATATTAGCCCTTTGTCAGATGGGTAGATTGCAGAAATTTTTTCCCATTCTGTTGGTTGCCAGTTCACTCTATTGATAGTTTCTTTTGCTGTGCAGAAGCTCTTAAGTTTAATTAGATCCCATTTGTCTATTTTGGCTTTTGTTGCCATTGCTTTTGATGTTTGAGTCATGAAGTCCTTGCCCATGCCTATGTCCTGAATGGTATTGCTTAGGTTTTCTTCTAGAAGTTTTATGGTTTTAGGTCTCATGTTCAAATCTTTAATCCATCTGGAGTTAATTTTTGTAGAGGTGTAAGGAAGGGATCCAGTTTCAGCTTTCTGCATATGGCTGGCCAGTTTTCCCAACATCATTTATTAAATAGGGAATTCTTTCCTCATTGCTTGTTTTTGTCAGGTTTGTCAAGGATCACATGGTTGTAGTTAGGTGGCGTTCTTTCTGAGGCTTCTGTTATGTTCCATTGGTCTATATCTCTATCGTGGTACCAGTATCATGCTGTTTTGATTATAGTAGCCTTGTAATACAGTTTGAAGTCAGGTAGGGTGATGCCTCCAGTTTTTTTTTTTTTTTTTTTTTTTTTTTTTTTGCTTAGGATTGTCTTGGCTATGCGGGCACTTTTGGTTCCATATGAAGTTTAAGGTAGTTTTTTCAATTCTGTGAAGAAAGTCATTGGTAGCTTGATGGGGATAGCATTGAATCTATACTTTGGGCAGTATGGCCATTTTCATGATATTGATTCTTCCTAACCATGAGCGTGGAATGTTTTTGCATTTGTTTGTGTCCTCTCTTATTTCCTTGAGCATTGGTTTGTAGTTCTTGAAGAGGTCCTTCACATCCCTTGTTAGTTGTATTCCTAGGTATTTTATTCTCTTTGTAGCAATTATGAATGGGAGTTCACTCATGATTTGATTCTCTGTGTGTCTATTATTGGTGTGTAGAAATGCTTGTGATTTTTGCACATTGATTTTGTATCTTGAGACTTTGCTGAAGTTTCTTATCAGCTTAAGGAGATTTTGGGCTGAGACGTTGGGGTTTTTTAACTATACAGTCATGTCATCTGCAAACAGGGACACTTCGATATCCTCTCTTCCTATTCGAATATGCTTTATGTCTTTCTCTTGCCTGATGACCCTAGCCAGAACTTCCAATACTATGTTGAACAGTAGTGATGAGAGAGGGCATCCTTGTCTTGTACCAGTTTTCAAAGGGAATGCTTCCAGCTTTTGCCCATTCAGTATGATATTGGCTGTGGGTTTGTCATAAATAGCTCTTATTATTTTGAGATATGTTCCATCAATGCCAAGTTATGTTATGCCTATCAGTACAGTTTTATAGTTTCTTTCTCTATTAATGTCTTAAACTTTTTTGGAACTTTCATTTCTAGGCAATGTAAATTTTTTCATCCTTCTTGTGAATGAGACCTTTTCCCACTACATTTTCTGATTTATTTTGCTCATGTATGAAAAGCTGTTTATTTTAGTATGTTACTCATTTGTCACAGTATTTTCCTGAAACCTGTTTATTCCTTTTGTTTGTAGGTTCTCTTAGATTTGCTGAGTATAAGATCTGAGCACATAAAAATAATAAATATATTTCATAATAAATAGTAATTTAATACTATAAATAGCTTGTATTTGTAAATTCATTTTTAAAGTAATTTTTTAGAATCTTGCCATGGATTGAAACTTACAGAAAAGGTTCAAGAATAGTACAAGAAAATTCTCAAATGTTAACATTTTACTGTATTTACTTTCTACTTCATGTGTGTATATGTGTATAAACGGAAATGTATGATCTCTGTGTATCCTTTCTGAGCCATTTAAGAGTAAATTGAAGACATGAATTTCCTTTATCCCAAATTATTAAGTGTGAATTTATGATTTACTTATGATTTACTTTTCTGTTACATCTTGGAGGAATCAAGAAAATGACATTTGATGAAGTTTTGAACATTTTAAATAATTATCCCTGTTAGAAAAGTGACTGATTTAATTGTGTAAATTTCTCTGGATCAGTTACTCAGAGCATGGCCCCAACTAACAGCATTGGCATCTTCTGTGAACTTGTTAGAAATGCACATTCAGGGCTTCCACTCTGACCTGGGGTATTGGAACCTCTGGGGTTGGGGCTGCAGCAACTGCTTTAGCAAGCTCTCAGTGATTCCTATGCACATTAGAAAAAAAAAACAAAAAAACAAAATAAAACTCTTTCCTTACATTTGCTTTAAAAAAAATGGTCTATCTCAGAAGCTAAATCCATATTTTTTTTTCTTTCTTTAGTTTTGAATTGGTTTCACGTAATGAATACTCTTTTATAATTGTTACAGTTCCCAGGAGGGTGTCCATGTTAACAGTTTTCTCTTTGTTGCAGGTTTAGATGACTCATTCAAGTTTTGGAGGCCTCCATCTAGGATATCCAGTGAGGATCAAGATCCAAGTTCTCTCTCCACCTCAGAAACAATGGTACTTGCAAAGAATGTATAAGCGCTTCATTTTGAATCTCTGAAAAAATTTGAATTTGCATGGTGGGAAAGATAAGAATACAAAGTGTAAGGTTATAACAGCTATGATTTATTTGAAATGCTGTCTGCAGAATTTTGCTAAATTATTGTATATAACCTGCACATCAGCCATACATTATAGATACTTATTTTGCTTTTCTGTGACCTCAAGCCACTCTGAAGTAAAGTAACTCTGTGATCATTAGTGCTATAGGTAGCAGAATTGGAGTTTGAACAAGGGTGTACCTTGCTACAGTATAGCTACACTGAATATCCCTTTAGTTGAGAATTTTCAACCTCTCTTTCCTCTCTTTTTTGACAGTACAAAAGTGTGAAAATGTGTTTATCATTAGTATTGGAAGAGAACAGGTTGCATATGATGAAAAATGCTTGATTACCCTGAGATTGTGCTTAAGGACAGGGCAATATGAAGAACATTCAGATGTTTCAGTGTGGTGCTGACAACTTTAACACACTTCTAAATACTTGCATCACATAGAAGTTTATCTGGAATACCTGAAATTTATGTATGCCTGTCTGCATTCCTTCTTTCCTTCCTTTCATTCATGCATTAGTTGCTTTTTTCTGCAGAAAAGTTTGAAACACTAAGTATTTATGAGTAATGATTGATGCTAGCTTTCAGTTATTTATCAACATACAGAATCATTTATTCTCAACTGGATAACATTACCTTTAATTTTAACGTTTTTTTGGAATAATTACTGTGTTATAGAACATATTAGGAAGACGAAGGTTTGATGCATCTTTTTCCAGGAACAAAAATAATATGAGAACAATAATTGTTATATAGACATTATAATTTAAAGATTATGTTTAATCAATCTCCTAGTTTCTCAAAAGACTGATACATTTTGCTACAGTTTTAAGTCTTTTTTCCCCTGGATTCAATAGAAGTATTTATGTTTAGTGCTACATCGGACCTGCATATGGAAAAGTAAGATAATTACCCGAGTTCCACTAGATGTCATGCTTTCCTTTCCAATGTGGAGATAGTGCGTATCTTGTCTCAACAAGAGTAATAATATGATCAATGCCAAAGTGAAGTGTATTAATTGGTTATTTAGTTCACAGAAGGACAACATGAATGTGTGCTTAAAAGTAAATTTTCTTAGGTTAACCTATTTGTCAGAAGGCTATAGACTAGCCTAGAAATCTTTGTACATACTTCAGTTTTTTGCTTTTAGTAGGTATTCAGTAAATAGTGATTGTTCTAATTAACTTTGAGTTATCGTAGCTATTTTGTGGTGAGCACTCAAATTGTATTTATCCTATACAAGAAAACACATCTACTTTTTACTTTATTTTTTGGGGGGTTCCAAACGATTTTTAGAATGGGTGACTTTTATTTACAAAAATAGTCTTAGTATCCTAATTCTACTAGTTGTCATATTTTCTTTACCATACCCACGATGATCTGTATCTTTGTCCCAATGGGAGAAAAATCTGGAGATTTATGCCAAGAATACTTTCAACTAAAGGTGCCAGTGCTTAGACCAAGTCATACTTTCTCATTTTTAGAAAATGTTGAAGTTACGAATTGAGGTATAAGTTGAGTGGGTGTACATCTTATTAATCAGCTTATCTGCTTATTTATATCTTTGTTTTATCTCAGAATTGAGAAAAAAATGCAATCTTATTGGTTGATTGGCTGGTTTTTCTGTTTTGTCTTTCCAAGGAAAGCATCATCTTTTGATTTGGGTCTTATCCAGCATGCTCCTCCTGGGTCACTATCCATTTTGTGCTGTTAATGCCAAGTTAGGGACTTTCGTGCTGTTATCTAATGAATATTAGTTCAGTTGTTTGGCAAGCTTTGTAAGGATTGTTGGGTCCTGTATGTTTTATAAACTACAGATAGAGTAAGCAGAGTGTCACTGTTAGACTGAGGGCATCGGCCTTGTAAATGCTTCCTCAGGAAAGGCCTCTATCAAACTCAGTATTCTCTTTCTCTAGGGTAGGATGATTCAGCCATTAGGTGTTGTTTTTCCTCTTGAAATCACATTTATACTTCTGAGAGGTATCCAAGATGGACAGGTGTTTGTGTCTCTTACATACCTGTGTGCAGCAACAGCTTTATGACCAAAATTTGGTCTTTCCTGTTGTTCCTGAGCAGAACTATGTCTGTATTTTTTTTTTTTATCAATTGTCAAAATAGAATATGTGGGAAATGTAATTTTTTCCTTTTTGAGCCTTTCTTTGTGAAATACGTGATACTTTCAAACTTTTGGAGCACAGATTTAAAGAATGCTGATTTTAGTTTTTCTGAACATTGAAAGAGAATTTTTATACTTCATAGTCTTAAAAAAACTGGGCCGGGCACAGTGGCTCATGCCTGTAATTCCAGCACTTTGAGAGGCCAAAGTGGGCGGATCACGTGGTCAAGAGATCAAGACCATCCTGGTCAACATGGTGAAACCCTGTCTCTACTAAAAATACAAAAATTAGCTGGGTGCAGTGATGCACACCTGTAGTCTCAGCTACTTGGTAGGCTGAGGCAGGAGAATTGCTTGAACCTGGGAGGCGGAGGTTGCAGTTAATCGAGATTGCGCCACTGCCCTCCAGCCTGGTGACAGAGCGAGACTCTGTCTCAAAGAAACAAAAACAAAAACAAAAAAACCTGAAAAGCATTGTTATTACCTTGCAAAAAGGGAAATTTGGGTATGGAGTGAGGTGCCACTCCTAGCATAGTAGATGGTAGAACATTCTTTTGAGTCCAGAAGTGTGTTTGCCCCTTCCTTCACTCTAAGGCCAGATGTGATTGATCCCATAAAAGATATTATAGTGAAGGGGCGGTGAGATTGTTTTAGAAGGAATGATGAAATGAGAAGTGATTTTGTGTAGGACATGGCAATTGAAATGGGCTTTAAAATATTATCCCCTTCTCTTTTATACAGATGCACACATTTGCAAGGGGCTGAAAAGATTCAAATATTCCTTAGGATTCAGTGACCACTTAAATGATAAAAGTCTACGTGAGAACATAAAGTATAATTAGAAAGTAACTGAATATAAAGTTGTGTGGTACTGAAGGCAGTAACATTCAGAAAATGCAAGAGGTTGTTTGGAGTAGAATGTGGGAGGGAAAGCTAAAGTTTGATGACCTAACTAATCAGATAGGAGTTAGTTAAGAAAGCTGAGTCAGCTTTTGGATTTGAAGAGGTAAGATATAATAGCTATAAAGATAAAGATAAAAGGATATTTCAGCAGCATGGAATGGCGTGAAACATTACAACTGATATGAGAGAAATAACATTGACACTCATTTGATGGTAGTTAAAATTGTTTTATAGAATGAAGAGTAGACAGAGGACAGTTTAAGCAGGGATGGATCCAAGGGGCTTTTTAAAATAAAAATAGTTTTGACATAGGCATCACTGTTAGGACATATACAGACTTCCAGCGTGGTGACCCCAGGAAAGCTTGAGAAGGTGGCAGTTTGTGTGGTGGTGGAGAGAGAAAGAAAATGATATACTCTGTTTAAATAAATTTCAGCCACCTGTGGAATATTGAGAGTCTAACAACCTTATGTATTTAGTTAGGAGGAAAATACAAGTGAGACAAGCTGTTGGGAATTTGTGCTCTTAAATTACACAGAGGACGGCACAGGGACTGTGACTATGTTGTGGTGATAATCTGTCCCTTTAAGCGGTCTTTTCGTTAGATGTGCAAGAGTTGTCTATCATCTTCTGCTCATTTCCTTCAGAGGAATTTTCTGAACTTTCTTTTTTTAAGTATATTGTACACATCCATTTAAATTATGAATCTATTAGTTACAATGATTAAACTTGTTATAATTTGGTTAGAATTAATGATTACAAATTGAGAAGCATGCCAAAGCTTTTCTTCTCTTGGGCATATAGAGAAAAGTATTATTTATTAAAATGAACACATGGAACTTAGAATCTCATAGAAACCCTTCACATCTTATAATTTCCCATGTTTTAAAAACATGTCTATGTTTGTACTTTATTTTTTTCACACTACAATCCTTATTTTCTCCCGTTATACCTTTTTAAAAACAAACTTTTTTTGGCACCAGTACTGCTTTTGAGGGAAGTTGATGAAACTGTTATAAGATCATTTTGACAAATAAAATATTCAAGTTCTGAATTAACTTTCAAAAAGTGAAATCACTTTTCTGTAAGGCAGATACAATCATTTTTGAACATTGCTGCATTTTTGCTTATATGACAGAAATTGTCTGTTTTTTGTGCTCCAATCCTACTTGGATATGGCAAATGGCTGCTATTTTCAGGGATTTCAAAGGGACTTTCTTAATTTTAGCTGCTTATCTTATACTGAAGCATAATTTAGAAACCTTCTTCAGTTACCAGATCTGCTTACAAACACATTGAAGACATTTTTTTGTTTTTATAAGCAAGATTTGAGTCAATTTTATTTTTTATTCTCCCTTAGCTTCGAGCTATAAATGACAAATAAAATTGTATATATTAAAGGTATACAATGAGATTATTTTATATATGTATATGTGGTGAAATGATTACCACAGTCAAATTAGTTAACCTTAGAGTTAACCTTTTTTGTGTGTGTGGTGAGAACACTTAAAATCTACTCTCTTAAGAAATTTCAAGTAGACTGTGCAGTATTATTAACCATATTCACCATGCTGCACATTAGATTCCCAGGACTTACCCATCTTATCTGAAAGTTTGCACTCTTTGACCAAACATCTCCCCCTTTCCCCAACTCCTATCCACTAGCAATATCCATCACACAATCTAAGTCTGTTTTAGGACAGTACCTTTAAAAGTAGCATCAACCTGCTCTAAAAAGCTTGTAGTGTCTTCTGTAATATCTGCAAAGTGATAAGGCTAGAAATATATTCAAATTCAGGTTTCATTTTGTCTCATCAAGGGAATATAAATTGAAGATCTTAGGATATGTTATGTGGTAGACGTGAAAACAAGGGAAAAGTCTAGACTATGATTTTGCATTTAGCGCATTTTAGTGAATTGAGCAAGTGATAGATAGAAGAATTAGACTCTCGCTGTTGTAAGAGGACAACCCTAGGCATCCCACTTGGGGCTTCCTACTTACTGTGAGGTAGAGAGCAGCACAAAGCTTGACAGGAAGGGACGACTTAGGCAGGCTCAGTTTGCTCTTAAACGAAGCCAACTCACCCTCCTTCAGATTTCCCTCCTCTGTCTGGGATGGGACAGAGGTCTTAGTCTAGCTGAAGTTTCATGGGGACATGGGGATCACGGAGAAAGAAGCCTCTCCTCTCAAACGAGGCCAGCCACCTTTCTCAAGAGGTACATCTGAGGACGTGCTCTGATTTTAATGCATTTATGCTGTCATTCGTGAATGCAGTCCTGGACTGAGAATCCTGATTAGTCTCAACTTGAACAAATCCCTTAACTTGTGGTCCTTTTCTCTAAATGAGGACCTGGACTAGATCAGGCATTTTCTACCTATAGCTTTGTAGGCTCATACTGCACCTTCCAGTAGCTAGTACTTGAATGCCAAAATTGTCTAATTATTACTTGGATTTCAAGGTGAAAAGTAACATATTTACATATCAGTGTACATTATCAAATATAACCAAATACTATATTGGAGATTATTTCTAAACAAGCAAGGATTTGAGCACAGAAGTGGAGCAATTTTTTGTTTTTACTTATTAAAATAGCAATATGTTAATTTAGCAAATTTAAAAAATAGAGAGAGGCTAGTAGAAATATAAATCATCCATAATCAAGTTTAAAGCACCATATAAGGCAATCTTTGTGTTTCTCCAACCACATGGCGTAAGTTATAATACAACTATAAGGTACTTTCCTAAAGGCTCTTTTCTAAACTTGTGTATCCCTTCTGTGGACTATACTAGGGAAAATCACATTTTTATTAATGCCTGACCTTTGTTCACAAATCACAACTTACCTTTCTTCTAATGAGCCAGGTATTTAGTGGGTCCTTATAAGCTTTCTTTCCGCACACGGATCTTGAAACTGCAAACCAGGTACCTACTTCTATTTATATCACTAATAAGGCCTTCTTGAGTCTTTGTCAACTGAAAGAATGTTCAGTGAAATGATAAAGGATTTCAGCATCATTATCTCCTTAACTTTTCGTATACAACCAAGAGTTGTGGCAGGAGCCAGATAGATTAGCTTCTGCATAGTTCGTGATATCAGTCTTGGCATATGATTTTCTTCACCGAACTATAAATGTTGTCTTGATATCTGTTGACAGGAACATTTTTTCACATTCATCTCGTTGCCAATTGTAGGCAAATATATTTTTTAAATTAAACAAGAGCTTTAGGTTATTTTTACCTAGTATCTGGATCTAATATTATATAAAATAAGGCATTTAATGTTTGTTTATATTTGACTTATTTAGACTGAAGTTTTTTCTGGATTTAGCTTTTAGGTTACTTTATATGCTTAGCTTACATTTTTTAGCTGCAGCTTCCTCACTTATTTCTTGGTATCATGACTTATATTTACTTAATGTGGTGAAAGATGGTTAAGGGCTCAAGTTAAAAGGGGGGATTCAAAAATTGTATATTTCATGTTCAGTAATTTCTTCAAATTTATATTCTCTTTACTATTAGAAACTGCAAATGAAAATAACCTTACTTTTTGCTTTCATTATATCATAGTAAGTCTAAGGTACTCTATTTAAGTGTTAAGATATATACACAATCAACATACAAATGTCATAAGTGATATAGGATCTGAATCTGGAGTGGTGGTTTATAACTTCTGTTGATCGCTTATGTTGTGTTGCATGCACTGATATGGAGGCTACCCAGATATGGGCACTTGATGTTATTTTCACAGAAGAGAAATTTATGGTGAAGAAAAGAGTCATCTGGTTTCACCATGTAAAGTGTTTTTCACCTAAGAGGTGCCAAACACATGACTTTGTGCTTTTTCAGTCTTAGAAGGTCGGTCTGCTCATTATAAACCTGTAGATGAAATTGTATTTGCTTTCCACAGATTTTTTTGTTATGTTAAACGTCGTATTCTGAAGCAGTGTCAGCATATCGGCACAACTTTTTAATGTTCTTCCTTGATATGAGATGAGGTGGAGAAAAATCTTTTAATACTTCTAATTTTTTAGGCATTATTAAAATTTATATGTGCCATTTGGAACATTAAAAAATATCTTTGTTATGAATCAAGAAATGCAAAATATCACAATGAAATATAGTTAAAGTGGTATATTTTAGCTTTTCTAACATTTGGGCAATGGGGGAATTGGCTTTATGGGAACCTTAAACTCCTAAATGAACCTCAAGTTAAAACTTTGCTCCTTTGAGTCACTGATTTATGTAAACAATGACAGTTCCTTTAAGAAGAAATAGAAAATGCCATTTATAAAAACTACTGTAACTCCCAAGATTTGAATGTTTTCTAGTTATCTTAACCAGTATAATTTTTGTATAAACCTTCTTGTTTAAGGATATCTTGTGTATATGTTGCTTGTGTTTCATTTTCCATACTGTCACATTAATAGGTAAAATAATTTACTGATTCATAGGTGGCACCTTCATCGGAGAGTGCTGAGTTTCAGCCACTTGTGCAGTCAACAACACTTCTACCTGAAGCCTCCCATGACCAGTTTGTGGCTCAAGGTATCCTTTTAGCGAAGACATTCTATCTTAAAAAAGAAAAATGACAAGTTGGTCCAGACAGATATTTTGAAAGTAAATGTCTAAAGAGCATAATTTTAGTGAAATAAGTTATAGACCATTATGAAATAAATTTAGAATAAATATATCAGAAATTAACAAAACAAATGCTCTTAACTAATAAATGGAATTTGGTTATCAAATAAATAGTCTGATTCCCATATGGCTCCTTATTAGACTCTCATAGGTATTTGACATTAGAATTTGGGAACTGATGGATATAACTTTATTTTTTCCCTTCTTTTTAGAAAACACTTCACTACAAGTAATCCACTTTGAAAGTAAAGAGATTCTGGTCTTTTCTAAGGCTGTGCTTCCATTTAAAAGCACATAAAACATATTCAGTGTTTATTTTATTAGAAATACACAATACACAACTTGGGACTTATTTGTATTAATGATAATATATAAATTTTACTCCTGGTACTGGGAACTGCTTCCAACACTGCTGTGCTTCAAATTTTATATATTTTGAAGATTGCAGCTTAGCTTTTTTTTTTTGTTTTTTTAATTCTAGTGAGTATGTAAGTATTATTCAGTAGCATTAAATTCCTGACTTGAAGGAAATATACTACCTAAAAAGAAAGTAATTTTAAACACTGGCATACATATATGTATATGCAGAGAAAATGCTTTCTGAAATGTTTAGAAAAACTTGCTGAATTAAAACTTTGAATTTTCATTACAATATTGTTTCCAATAATTTCCTAAACAGTGTTCCATTTTGGTTTTTAGTAATTCATGTTCACGATATGTAAAAATATTTAACTGTAGGAAATACTCATTTGATCTTTTTTTTTTAAGCATCAGTGTTTTAATACCATGAAATATAAGTACAAAACATTGTATAAGTATACTTTTTAACTACATGGAGATGAACTAACACATTTACATTTTTATCAGAATCTGTACCACCCAGCACTGGCCAATGTACTAGTAGCTTTCCACAGGGATTTTTTTTTCTTTTTTACTATTCCTATAAGGTTTTCTCATGAGTAAAAAAGCTCACAACTCTTTTCAGCCATTGCAGATTTGCATTTATCTTAATATTCCTGTTCAAGATGCTTCGGAGAACTGTTAAGAACTACAAAATCACCTTAGCCAAGAGTTTCAAATGAGTAACTTTATTTCATATTGGCCAAGATCTCCCTTATGTTGGCACTGAAAAGACACTATGCACTTATCTGAGGTTTAAAAAAAAATGTTGTCTTAATAACCCTCTTACTGTGTAACAAGGCAAATTACCATTTCCTGAAATGTCCAAAATATCATAGTAGTTATTTGTTAAGCAATAAGTCATGAAACCCCATTTATAGAAGACAATAGCAATGGAGGATCACTAAATTCTACATATACCAAATAAAAACAAGTTTACAAATATTCCCAATATCTGTCTTCTCTACTTCTAAAAGGGTTTAATCACATCAAGTGAGAGTAACATCGGCCAGTAAGAAAGGGAAAAAGCAAACTGTGCTAGTGTCTGACATTCAGCTTCCATAGCATGTCTCATAGTTTTTGGCCATTTCAGCTAAGAGTTTTCTTATGACAAAAAAAATGAATAAAATAGCATTAACTTTGCTGAGAAATGTGAAAATAAAAACACAAAGTCAAAAATATTTGAAACTGATTTTGTTTTTATAAATAAATAAAATGGTGTTTATCTTTTCTTAAAATTCTTGCTGTTAAAACATTCAAAGTTAGGTCAACCTGTAAGGATAAAAGAGTATTTGAGATAACAAGTTTGGAAAACTGAACCACATTTTTAATTGCCAGCATTATGCTTTGTTCTTGGTAGAATCATCTGTTTCTTCTTTTTACATCCCAATTATATACCCTGGCCATATTGACTTCTGTGGTAGTAAATTGATCTTGAAGAAAGTCAGGGTCTTCCTCAAGGGAATCAAGATTTTTTTGTGGCAGTTGATAAATTCTTTTCCAACAATGCCTGAGCTTCATCAATATCATATTCAAGCATTACATTAGCCACCAACCACAGACACACTTTATCCTTGGGAGGAACTGAAGCTTTGCAGTACAGGTTATCTGCCAGTAAGAATCTGGTCTCCAGTGAGTTGGTGGACTCTTTTTTTCTTCTGCATGTATTTTAGAATTTCCAAAGTCTGTTTAATTTCAGGTATCTGACCTTTTAGCCTTCTTTTCTTTTGAGCAAGGTTGAGTTTCATAAACTTACACTTCTGGTACTGTTCATCCAGCTTCTTTAGTACTGTATCTGCAGTCTCTTTCCCAGGCTGTTTCATGAAGGAATCTACGTCTTCCACAAACAAGGCCTCAGGAATCCCCAGGTGGAGCCGCCACCCATTCCCTGTGGCCATTTGTCCTTTGCCACAACCGTCCTTAGTGGCCGCCATCTTGCGGATGCGAGTGCGTGACTGCCTCTCATTTGATCTTTTTAAGAACAAAAGGGGCCGGGCGCGGTGGCTCACGCCTGTAATCCCAGCACTTTCGGAGGCCAAGGCAGGTGGATCACGAGGTCAAGAGATCGAGACCATCCTGGCCATGGTGAAACCCCTTCTCTACAAAAAATACAAAAATTAGCCGGACGTGGTGGCGCGCGCCTGTAGTCCCAGCTTCTCGGGAGGTTGAGGCAGAAGAATCGCTTGAACCCTGGAGGTGGAGGTTGCAGTGAGCCGAGATTGCACCGCTGCACTCCAACCTGGCAACAGAGCAAGACTCCGTCTCAAAAAAAAGAACAAAAGGAGCAAACTCAGATTGTTTAAATGGCTAAGGACATAGGGCATGAAGTGAAATTTGATCATGAATTTCATGAACATTTATCTCTAAAATCATATTGCCCTACTCTTATTTTTAAGAGCTTTATTGAGATATAGTTCCCACAGCATATAATTCACTTGTTTAAAGTGTATAATTTATTGGCTTTAAGTATATTCAGAGTTGTGCAACCATCACCACAATCAATTTTAGGATATTTGCATTATCCCACAAAAACCTTGTACCTGTTAGCAGTCACTCCCTGTCTACCCCATCCTTGGCACCCTATGAAATCACTAATCCATTTTCCTTCTTTATAGATATGCCTGTTTTGGACATTTTGTATAAATGGAACCATGTAACATGTGGTCTTGTGTGACTGGCATCTTTCACTTAGTGTGCTGTTTTTAAGGTTCATCCATGTTCTAGCATGTATCAGAACTTCTTTTGTTTATTGACAAATAATATTCAATTGTATGAATATATTACATTTACCCATCATCACTTGATATAGGCATTTATGTGGATATACAGGCTTTTTCTTTTTTGTTTGGATTACTCTTGATTTTAAATTTATTTTATTTTCAAGTATTATGTTGTTTTTTTTTTGAGACAGAGTCTTACTCTGTTGCCCAGGCTGGAGTGCAGTGGTGGGATCTCAACTCACTGCAGCCTCTGCCTCCTGGGTTCAAGTGATTCTTGTGCCTCAGCCTCCTGAGTAGCTGGGATTACAGAGGTGTGCCACCACATCTGGCTAATTTTTGTATTGTTAGTAGAGATGAGGTTTCCAAGCTATTCTCGTACCCCTAACCTCAGGTAATCTACCTGCCTTGGCCTCTCAAAGTGCTGGGATTACAACATGAGCCACCATGCCCAGCCACAAGTATTATGCTTTAAATGTATATTTATGCAGTTTTTCTGGTTGCCAATCATTTCACCACATACATATGACCAAAAAAAAAAAAAATGTATGTAGAAGAAAGAATACCCACAGAAAGGGGAGGTGTGAACAGACGATTCATCCTCACAATTACCTTGTGATGTATGACACTATCAGGTATATTCCCTTTTTCCTAAACCTGGAAATAAGAGATCAGACCATCAAATGTCTGCCTTAGTTTTACAAAATAAATTAGCAAGAAAATTAAAAAATATAACAATTTTCTGAACTAGCTCTTTTTGCAGAAAAATTCGAAAAAGATTTCTATATGCTTGCTCTAGAAATGCTGAAGACATGTAATACATATTTTTTGAATACTGAAAGATTACCCCTGAAATCATTTGAACAATTTTTATTATAATTACCTAAATTTAATTTTTTTTTATTTTTATTTCCAAAAATTTATTACTATTTTTAAAGAGACAAGGTCTAGGTCTGTCACCCAGGTTGGAGTGCAGTGGCATGAGCATAGCTCATTGGAGTCTTGAATGCCTGGGCTCAAGTAATCCTCCTGCCTCAGCCTCCCAAGTGGCTGGGATTACAGGCATAATATTTGAGGGGAAAATAACACAAACCCTCATGTAAAAGTGAGCAGAAGACATGAAAAGATACTTCACAAAGGCCCTAAAAGTAGCCTTTATCTTTGGATAAATATTATACAAAATAATACTACCTGAGGATACTTTTTTATTTATCAAATTGCCAACAATTAAGTATTGGCAGTACATTCTGTTGGTGAGGCGAGGCTGTGGAAAATGAGCACTTTCATACATTGTTAGAATGCAAATTAGTATAATTCTTTTGGAAGAAAATTTGGCAATAGATAACAAAACTATGTATTTACCTTTGATTAAACAATTCCACTTCTAGGAATTCTCTTTTATTTATCTCCAACAATATAAAAATACCTATGTACTTGATAATTTAGCAAGCATTGTTTCTAATTATAAAATATTGGAAACAATATAAATGCCTCTAAGTAGAAGGGTAGTTTTTAAATAAATATATAACAATATATAGATAACGATAAATGTATAACAATTATTTATAAATACAATTTATTTTTAAAATAATAATGGAGAACTATAGCTATTAAAAAGAAAAGGGGGGTGCTGGGCACAGTAGCTCACACCTATAATCTTAGAACTTTGGGAGGCTGAAGTGGGAGGGTTGCTTCAGGCCGTGAGTTTGAGTTCAGCCTAGGCAATATAGTGAGACGGCGTCTCTACAAAATATAAAATAAATTAGCTGGGCATGATGGCACACACCTGTGGTCTCAGCTACTCAGAAGGCTGAGGTGGGAGGATCACTTGAGCCCAGGCTTTGAGGCTTCAGTGAGCCATGATTCCACCACTAGACTCTAGCCTCCAGCCTAGGGAACAGAGTAAGACCCTTTCTCAAAAAAAAAAAAAAAAAAAAGCGAGAAGGGAGGATATTTTCAAACAGATATGAAACAAATTTTAGGAAATATTGTCAAGTGAAGAAAGAAGCACCATGATAAAGAGTATAGTTTATGATATTTGCAGTTTCCTACTTTTTGCATATGAAAGAAGGGAAATTTAAAATGCATGTATCTGTGTAGAAAGAAAGCAGGAAGGAACAGCTGGACATGAATGAGATTAATTATGAGGATGGGTAGGAGTTAGGTAGGAAATGAGAGAGGATGGGAACAGTGTGAAAGCAGCCGAGGGGTGGGTATAGTGACACTTCTCTGCATATATCTTGTATAGTTGGCTTTTATAACCATGTATGTTTTACTTGCTGAAAAGAAAAATAAAATCAACAAAAATTGGGAAAAATAACATGGAATATAAACAAATCAATCCAGCTACATTTCACGTGAATAGCACTGAAGTGAGAAAGGAACTAATCCTAGTAACTCTCAGACATATTTTTAGGACTTCAGTCCCCAGACTAATGGCAAAAAGAACTATAACCAAGCACTGAACTCTAGTTACTAGTTTTATTTTTTGCAGTATTACTAGTTAGAAATTCTGAAACTACTTAATGTGTTTGTAAGGCAAGGCAAATAAGTAAATATATTGTAGATAATGAAAACCAGATTTTTAACTTTCACATAAGGGAAATTACAAATATGGAAGGAGGAAGATGTTTAATGTTGGATTATATTTGGAGTGTTGAATTATATTTGGAGCTTTCTGTATGAATCAGTGATTTTGTTTTTTAAAAGATAGAGTCTCACTCTGTCATCCAGGTGGAGTGCAGTGCTGTGATCATAGTTCACTGCAGTTGTGACCTCCTGGGCTCAAGTGATCCTTCCACCTCATCTCCTGAGTAGCTAGCATTACAGGAATGTGCCACCATGCCTGCTTAATTTTTAAATTTTTGTAGAGATAAGTTTCTCTATATTGCTCAGTCTGATCTTGAACTCCTTGCTTAAAGCTATCCTCCTGCCTCAGCCTCCCAAAGTTCTGAAATTACAGGCAAAATGATTTTTATTCATAGATATAATATATGCTTATGTACTCAAGGGTACGTATGTGCATGCATACGTATAAATACACGTTTTCTAGCTTAGAAACAATGATACACTAATAGCAGTGTATACATTTAGTGCCCAAATCTTGCTCTCCAAACTCCATTCTTTATTTTAGGGAATCGACACTTTGGAGCAAATACCCAGTTTTAGAGCTTGGGCTAGGGAAGAACAAGATGTACCTGGAACATCTTGCTGTGCCAGAAAGTAGGGGAATGCACAAAGGTTAATAGAAATATTAACTGATGTAGGGTGCAGGTATCTTATTCTAAAGTCTAAAAGTATTTTGGAGAAAAGGGAGCTCTCATACAGTGGGAAGGTAGATTAGTACAACTGCTATGGAGAATAGTATGCAGGTTCCTCAAAAACTAAAAATAAAGCCTACCTCATGATCCAGCAGTCCAGCTACTGAGTATATATTCAAAAGAAAAAAAAAGTATATCGAAGAGATAACTGCACTCCCATGTTGATTGCAACACCTTTCATGATAGCCAAGATGTAGAACTAAGTTCTGTCAGCAAATGAATGGATAAAGAAAATGAACCATATATATACCCAGTGGAATATAACTCAGAGAAAACAATGAAATCCTGTCATTTGCAACAACATGGATGGAACTGGAGGCCGTGTGTTAAGTGAAATAAGCCAGGCACAGAAAGACAAATATTGCAACTCATCTTTGGGAACCAAAAAAAAAAAAAAAAAAGTTGAACTCATGAAGATAGAGAGTAGAAGTAGGGTTACCAGAGGCTGAAAAGTGGAGAGCCAGATAAAGAGGAAGTGGTTAGTGGATACAAAATACAGTTAGGAGGAATAAGATTTCGTGTTCGGTAGCACAACAGGGTAACTATAGTTAACAATAATTTGCTGTATACTTCAAAATAACTTAGAGAGTAGAGTTGGAATGTTCCCAACACAAAGAAATGATAAATGTTTCAGGTGATGGGTGTCCTAGTTACCTTGATTTGATCATTGCACATAGTGTGCCTCTATCAAACTATCATGTGTACCCCATAAATATGTACAATTATTATATAATTAAAAAAATTTTAAATAAGATTTTACTCTGAAAAAAAATCTAAAGATAATTTGAATTTGGACATACTTCTGGCCCCTCGAGTTTTAGAAAAATGATTGTGAATTGTCTATTTGTTCCTCAATGTCTGAATGCTTGGGGCATGAAGTCATGTTCTTCCCTTTCTGACTTGTCTCTTCTGCACATCACAGTGTTCCTATGTACACATCCATATCCATGCATGGTGGAGGGTGGAGGTCAGGAGTAGTAGGGGTAGCCTGACCCCCTAGCCTCAAGGTTAAGGTGAGCCAAGCAGCTAGGGCAATTCCCCAACTCTCCGTTATCATTTTCAGGACCTTTCTTCTGATTATAAGAACTTGTGAGTATTGTACATAGCTGTAAGGTAAATAAAATAATAATTCTTATGTTTATTTTCAATAATAGGTCACCAGGAAAGTACATCACCACGGCCACCTCATGATTCATCTCTTTCTGCTCCCCTGCCCAAACTGTGTGTTTTTGTTACTCCGTCTCTTCTTTCAGCAATGTGCAGCCTCTTGGACAACCTCTTGATGATTGCTCCCAGAGACACTGCAAAGGCTGTTCGACAAGCTCATCTCATTGAACTTCTCTGTAGGTAAGAGATAAATACTCCTAGGGAGGCATGCTAGTAGAGATAAATTTACATAAGCTATATTCGTGACTTGATACAAGATCTCATGTGTCCTGGGAATACAGCTTTATTTCTTTTTTAGCCTCATTCAACTCTAGGATTGTGCTTTTGCCAGAATTGTCTGGATGGTTTTTATTTTACATCTATTAAAGCACTTGTATTGGTTTGTTATCTTGACTAAAGCCAAAGAAAAACTCCTGCCTTCTAAAATTCATGGCTTCTAAACCTTATTTATCCTCCAGCACACTTAAGGAATGTGGTGCTATCCCCTGTTCTTAAGGATGTGAGGGAGTTTTGGAATTCATCTTTTTAGTGGTCGTATCAGAATAATGTCCCTGGGTTGAAAAATTATTGGTCAAATTCTTTTGGAGTTATTTTGTTATGGGAAATTAAACTTTTCATCAGAAAGTATTCTGATAAAATTTAGGGAAATTAAATTCAAAGAAAAATTCTTTGAATTTTTATTACTTATTTGATATTAATCAGTCTGTGACATAGTTTTTCTGAATTTCTAATAAAGCAGAGTCGAAAAGGACTAGAAATTCAGGCGACCTAAGGTCTAATTATAGTTCATTCACTCAGTAGCCTGCAGCCTTGGGAAATTAATCCCTACCGTGTCATTAAAACCCATTTAATGGGGTTAGTGTGAGAATTAAAAGTGATGGTATCTAGGATACCCCCTTATCTATTAGTGCGTATGACTTCTCTTTTTTTCTGGTGTCCAGTTTGTTGTAGCCAACCATACCCGCCTCCTTTTGACCACATGTTCATTTGCATTTCTTTGCCTCTCTGTCTCTTTACCTTTAAACATTCACTATCTGGAATGTCTTCCATCTCTGCCAAATCTTAGTGTCTTCTCCTTTTGGGATATTAAGAAAACTCTAAAAAATATAAACTCTAGAAGTACCTGGTTTCACCTTATTCAGTTGTAATTATTCCTTTACCATGTATAATATGCAATGGGGTATGAGTATTTATTGCTCATTTTTCTACTGTGCCTACTTGGATTGGAAAAGTAACTGCTAGTCAGTCGGCTTTCCTTCCTGGATGCTCCTCCTGTCTGAAGATAACCAAAATAGAGCTCTAGGGATAGGATATTCTGCGCTTCTTAGGAGTCAGCTAAGAGTTTGATGTCGGCATTAAAAGACCTTTTATGGCAAAGGCTTATCATATTTCCATACCTGTTTTTCATTTTTGACTTAAAAAAATTCCTACTTGTTTTACGTTATTTTGTTTTTTACTTTGTAAATATGAATGGTGTTTTTGCTATTTTAACCAGTGTTTTTGTTATTTTATTAGGAAAGTAACCACCAAGGTTCCCTTTACTCATTTGTTTTCTTCCTGAATGGGCGACTGTATTTTATTTTATTCTGCTTTTAATTAGGTTTCCTTAGATATTTTCTTCAGAACTCTTTGCTTCTCACCTTTCTCTGACAAGATATTTTTCCTGTTTGAAGGTAATCCAGAATACGATTTAAAATTCTTTGGGATATCTTTTTATAAACATTTTCTTCACTTATAAAGATCCTTCCTCTTGAATTGTATTCGAGTTACCTTTAAACTTCAAATTCCAAGTTATTAACCTTTAATAGAAAGTATACTAATCTTCTGAAGGATGTTCTTTTTCTGATCTTCACAGCATTGCAGATGCTACCCTCATACAGACATGTGTCCAGGAACTCAGGACCTTGCTGCCTTCATCACCTCCAGCTGAACATACTCAGGCTCAGGTAAGCATCTCAGGTCTGTCTTGCCTCATGTCTGTTTGTGGGTTTGTTTACGTTAGGTGTCAAAAGTATAAATCTTGCAGAGGAGATACTAGCCGTAGGAAAAGGATGAAAACCTCTCAACATATACATGGTATAATGAGATTATTTGAAATATGTTACTTAAAATTTTAATATGAGACATGTTTGGATGTTAGCATAGAGAGGTGGGGTTTGAAGACCTAGATTCTATTCTTGACTCCATCATTAACCAGCTTTAAATGTGTAATCAAGTGTCTGGATCTCTTGGAGCAGCACTTTAATAAAGAGGGACATTGGGACATTGGTATAGTTCATCTTCTGCTTCTTGATTTTAGGCTATCTCTGTTATGTCTGTTGTTTACACCAAAGTTAAAGTTGTTAAGATATTTGGTGACTTAGTTATGTATTTTCAAAACCCAATTTGATAAAAATAATTTATTCTTGTTTCTTCACAGATATTTATTATTTTAAATTCTTGTCTAGAATTTAGCTAGAATCTGTATATAAAACGTGCTTAACAATTATTCATGTAGCTGTTGCTAACAGCAATTTTATTTCAAAATTAGATTTTAAGACTTTTTGGGAGGTGATCAATTAAAGGTGAACTAGATCAATATCTCTCACTTTGAGATGTGTTCTTCAGCTGCATAAGACAGGGAATAAGAGCTGAATAAGCTGAAAAGTTTGGGAGTGCTACACACATGGTCTTTGAAGCACTTGTCCCGGTGCAGTGTTTTCACTTGAGCGTGCCTATTGCATAATGACTGTCTCCTCCATTTTCCTGCTCTCCATCCAACAAGTCTTTGTTGAGTACCTACTGTGTGCCTGGATCTTCTCCAAGTGAATAAAGCAAAGACCCTCCCTCAAGTCGGGGGAATAGATAATGAGAAAATCCATATATGCCTGATGATGATAGACATCTCAGAAGAAAAACTAAAGCAAAGAACAGGAAGTGATGTCCAAGTTGGAAGCGTAGGGCTGTTCCACTTAGGATGAGTAGGTGCTGACGTGGGACCCGAAGTTAGTGAAGAAGCTAGTCCTATGGTTATTGTAAGACCCCTGAGGTTGAGGTATGCTTGGCCTATCCAAGAAATGGCAAGGAGGGCAGAGTGGCTGGAGCAGAATCTATGAGGGCAAGATGAGGTCAGAGGGGCACAGTCAGCTCCATGAAGTCAGGACCTGGCTGGCTGATTATGTGCTGTTGTGTTCTGAGTGTCTAGCACAGGCCTTGTCTTATCACATGTGCTCACTTGATACTTGTGGAATGAACGAACAATAGCAGTAGCAAACATATATGGGTACTTGTTTTCGTTGATTTTTGTAATCTTCACAACAATCAACAATCATGAAGTATTGTTAATGTCATTTTATCAAGGAAATGCCTGAGGCCCAGAGAGGTCAGTGACTTGCCCCAGGTCTCTGACATAGATTGCAACATATGCAGGCCAGTTCCGGGGCCCACATTCTGAACCACTGCACTAGCTGGCCTTATGTAGCTTCAGTGCTTTGGGGCTACTGGTATTTATGTAAGATCATCCACTCATTCCAGAAAATTCTTGAGCCTCTGCTTTACCAGATTCTGTTCTAGGTGCTAGTTATACATCCTTGACCAAAACAGACGAGCATCTCTGCTCACATAGATTGTGTGTCCTAAATGCAGGAGACAGACAGTAAACAAATAAAGTGTATTTTATCAGATAGTCACAAATGACATGGACAAAAGTAAGTGAGAGTGGGTAAAAGGGTGTGTCAGCAAGGGGAGAGGTGGCTATTTTTAGGTAGGGTGGAAAGGAAAAGACCTCCTGAGCGTGACACGTAAGCAGAGGCTGTGAGTGCCTGTGGCAGACGGGGTGGGCAGAGCACTGGTGGTGCGGTTATACTCTGCTAAAGGTATGATGTATTAAAATCTGTGGTTGGTTGGTTGGTATGTTTTTTTGAAGCAGACCATACATAGAAAAAGAGTTACTTTATCAACTACTATTAATATATTAATACTTTATTTAATCTTGAATGTGATCATATACAAAATAATCTTTAGCAATTCAACTTTTTCTCTGTAACACTTGCCTCTCACCTGGCATGATTTATCTATTTATGGTAATATTTCATACATCCAGAGCTCAGACTTGCTATAATTTCAATAGTAGAATAGGAATATAATATGAAGTCTCAAAAAAGACTTCACAGCAATAAACAAATTAAATTTCACCAACTGAAGAGTTTGTGAAGGCTAGAGCCACCTATGCTTTTATATAAAGTAAGTTGGTAGATTAGATAAAGAGAGGACATATTCATCAGGAGAAGTAGACAGAACTATTTTTAAATAGACTGAGACCATTGATCTCAGAGACACATACTCCACAAATTTACAACAGGCCCTCGACTCCTAATTACATTTTACAACCTCAGAATAAGGTGAGGAAAATAAGTGTGTGTGTATGTGTACAGAGAGAGAGAATGACTGATTTCAGAATATCTTATAAAATTCCCTTGTATGTACTGGCTCATTGCTTGAGCATAGTGGACAAATGAAACATCACACAGCTCATTCTTTAATTGTTGCATATTCAGAGGATTATTTTTCTGAAAAGTACTTTTTTCCAGTTAATACTTAACAATATTAGCATCAGGCAAATTCCAGAGATGCTTTTGTTGGTGATATTTAAGAAGCTTTAATTTTTTCTCTTGTAATTAATAACAGTATTTTAATGCTGCAGGCAAAAATAGAATATATTTGCATTTTATTTGTAGTAATAAGTAGACTACTAGGCCATTCTTCCCCCCCCACCCCGCCCCCAATTATGCACTTTGAAGAATATTTTTGTAATCTTTCTTTCTTTACAAAATTGTAGACTTTGTGGCTTTGTTATACACTTTTCTACTTCTTCCAGAATATTGATTTTTATAATTTGACTACTTGAAAAATATGGAGACTGTTTTTTTTCTTTTGAAACAGGGTCTTGCTGTGTCACCCAGACTGGAGTTCAGTGGTGTGATCACAGCTTATTACAGCCTCCATCTCCTGGGCTCAAGTGATCCTCCCATCTCGGCCTCCTAAGTAGCTGGGACTACAGGTGTGCACTACCACACCCAGCTAATTTTTATATTTTTTTGTAGAGACAGGATCTCGCTGTGTTGCCCAGGCTGGTCTCAAACTCCTGGGCTCAAGCCGTCTGCCCACCATGGCCTCTCAAAGGACTGGCATTACAGTACCAGTGTGTTAGCCACCATACCTGGCCAAGAATTTTCTTCTTTAAATGGAATTCAGAACTTGACTTTGAAACTATTGCTTGGTTTGGTGTGTAGTTGACAGTGTTAATATGACTGGATGACATGCTTATTAGAAAAATAATGCTTTGTCTGTTATGTGATAATTTCAGATCTTTAAAAATTGCGATTAATATTTTATTAGTTTTTTATTAGCTTATATTACAAAAGTAAAATACTGTATCACTGAGTTGGACTTTTTGTATAGCATGTTTGATTGTACCCGGTCCTCCTTTTCAAACAGGTTTCCTTTCTCCTGGAATACCTATCCTCTTTGTCCAGGCTTCTGCAGTCATGTTTATTGGTGGAGCCTGACCTTGTGATTCAGGATGAGCTTATGAAACCTCTTATCACTAATATCATTGGAATTCTCACCATATGCACCAAAGATATATTAGGTAAGTTTAATTTTTTTAGTTTAGAATGTAAGTAAATAATACTGAGAAAAAAAAAAACTTAGTCTGTTCCAGATATTCACTTGAAGGTTACTTTTTGAGTTGCTTTTTGCTAGTATTCTGGAAGGCTTTGATAGTGTGTTTTATAGTTTGGATGCCTTTTAATGGTATCACTTGAGACAAGTGTGTAGTATAATAAAGGACCATCCCTGAGTTTTCAGTTTAAATGAGGACAAAGCTCTCTGTGTGATGTTAGAAAGTACAGGGAGTTCTGGGTATTAATTCTTCTTATAAACTGTGGCTAAGGCCAAAAACCTAATAAATCATTCTCAATAACAAGTATAAGCCAATCTAGAACATACCAAAAAGTTCCTAAGGTCCTAAATTATTGAAATATATATATATATTTTGTGATCTAATGTTATCTCCAGAGGAAAAATTTTATGATGAAAAGTTGAATGTAATGCTTAATAGAGAAAATTAAAGCAATGTATGATCTTTGCCAAATTCTAGTATAATTGTTTTAAAGTGGAAATAATCATTTATAATGAAGTAATTGACCATTTGGTAATTCTCCTTGCCTTTCAGTTCATTTTTATTTGAACTTTGGATTTACTTGATTTTAGGTCTGGAAAATGATGTGTGTTATGATACCCAGCAAAGCCAGTCCTCAGCATCTCATCAGTGTTAAAATGGTCTCGATGCTAGAGGAATAGTAATTCCTTTTTTAGAAATTCAAGAGGCACGGTGACTCGCCTGTAATCCCAGCACTTTGGGAGGCCGAGGCGGGTGAATCACGAGGTCAAGAGATCGAGACCATCCTGGTCAACATGGTGAAACCCTGTCTCTACTAAAAATACAAAAAATTAGCTGGGCATGGTGGCGCGTGCCTGTAATCCCAGCTACTCACGAGTCTGAGGCAGGAGAATTGCCTGAACCCAGGAGGCGGAGGTTGCGGTGAGCCGAGATTGCGCCATTGCACTCCAGCCTGGGTAACAAGAGAGAAACTCCGTCTCAAAAAAAAAAAAAAGAAAGAAAGAAATTCAAGAGGCAGTGATGCCCTAACTAAGCTTATCAGGTTAGACTGGACAAACTCAACAAGGCGATTTCGCGCCTATTCCCTAAGGAGTGAAAATTGATTCTGGGAGAAGAGGGTGAGGCAAAAACATGTTTGTGGTCCTCCAAAGCTCAACTCTACCTGAGACAATCTTATTACTTAGTATTTCTCTTCTTGGTTTTTCTTGAAAATTCCGTGAGAAGGGTTGACGTTGAGTTCATGGAAGATGCACAAGATGTGTGCACGCTGAATGCTACAAAACTGTCGTGAATAGATGATGGCAGTTGGAGGACTTTTGGTTGATTATTTGATCCCAAGGTCATATAGCAAAAGGTGGTCTCTGCATCTTGGCTGCTACTGGCGGTCTTGTAAATGCTTTTTATTGATCCTCTTGCTTTTCTGTATGATTTTGGGCTTTGAAAATTAAATGAAAGTAGTATATATTTTATTTAATTACATAAAAGTTGTTTCATTAATTACGTCAAGTGCTGAAAGGAAAAAATGTCAACAATATCTGAATGTACATCTATCAGCTGTTTAAATTAAAAATTGTTTTCTCATATCTAGCAAAAGGTTTTAAAAATTCACTAAAAGTATTTCTTAAGAAATTGTTTTTAAATTTTTTTCTGTAAAAATAAGTTTTAAATGATTTTATAAGAATTTATTATATTGCTATTATGTGTTTATATGAATTGCTAATTTATGTATATAAATTGATACATTGTGCTATATATAAGTAAATAAATTACATGAAAAGCTATTCAGCAAGTATAGTTGCAAAGTTAAATTTGGTGTTAATAGGTCTTTAATTTTTAATTTAACTTTCAACTTAAATGTTTTATTTGGCTATTCTTAAGCCTGTATTGAATAAAAACAGTAAGCTCTATTCTTAGTCTTTTTATGTTCAAAGTACAGATACACATATAGTACATAAAGAGATATACAATATATCTGTGGAATTAAAATTTTGTGGGGATGGCAATGAGGAAGCATATTTCTAAAATAAACTCTTTAGGGAGCCACCAATGACGAAAGGGTTGAGAGCCACCAAGGACTGCTAAATCTAATCCCCTAGGAAGATGCAGTTTTCAAGTACCTCATAGGTGCTGAAGTACACCTAGATGGATGTCCTTGGAGTTAGTGTCCTATACATTATAGTGGAATTTGATAAAAGATGACAAATCCTGCTGATGGCATGGTCAGAGAGAGTTCTCAGCTACTGCTCTCCAGCTTCCATTTACTTGAGTGTAGAGATGGGAAAAGGTGTCCTCACCCTACAAGGTTAATTGCTACATCCTTGGCCACAGGCAGAGCTGCAGAATCTTCTTTCGTATCATAGTTTTCTTTGTGGGATGATACTTTTCTTGGTTCTTCAAAGAAATTCTTTCTTTTCTACCTTGACCTTGGCACATTGTGCTTTCCTTTCACCCCTGCACAAAGCTGCTGGAGGGGATAAAGGAAATAGAGGAAAACTTACTCTGACAAAAGTAGCACAAACCATGGCGTGTTTTTATAATGTGCCAATATGTAGTTTTGCAGTCATGGCTTACTATTCAGTTTGTCACATCTTCTGATGGTTCTCACGTATGCTTTAATAAGAGGAGAGTTTGGGAGTGTGTCTTTGTATGCAGGAGGGTGGAGGGGAGATATCTTAAGAAGCAATGGAAAAGAGAAGTTAACTGAAATAAATTTTGGATAATGCTGAATTAGATTTGTCCTCATTTGGTAAGTGCAAACCCCTCATTTTAAGTGTAATGAAGTGTCTGTGTCAGTTTTATATCTTGAAAGGTTCTTTTCCTTTTTTATGTTAATAACTTGAAGTGTTTTGATTAATTTTATAGATACTGAGTTAATATCAGCTTTTTATCTCACATGGACACATTTATTTAATCTTCTGGCCACACTCCTGAGGAAGACTGGTGCCATCGCACTCCCATCTATTACTATGGCCCTGGCCAAGCACTGGACAGCAATGATTGGTAAGAAGATACTCGCGTAATCTTGCGGGCTTTGTGCTAATAAAATGAGATAATTATTCTGCTTGCTTAGATATGTGAATTCACTAAAATTAAGTAATGATGGTGTGGCATATAAAAGAGATATTAGGGTGCTTGCTTTGAAAAATTTGCTGTGATCTTGAGGAGCCCCCCGCAAATGTATTTTTGCAAAATTGAAACACATTTTAAGATAATGTAAAGGTGAGTTAGAAAAACTTGTGGTTTTATTTTATTTTTATTTTTTAAGATTTTTAAAGATTTCATTCATGAAGCTCTTTTTTATTGAGAACATTACATTGACCACTCTGCTTTATTTTCATTTTACTTTAAGTTCTGGGATACATGTGCAGAATGTGCAGCTTTGTTCCATAGATATACATGTGCCATGGTGGTTTGCTGTACCCATCAACCTGTCATCTAGGTTTTAAGCCCCACATGCATTAGGTATTTATCCTAATGCTCTCCCTCCCCTTGCCTCTCACTCCCTGACAGACCCCAGTGTGTGATGTTCCCCTCCCTGTGTCCATGTGTTCTCATTGTTCAACTTTCCTTGGTGAGTGAGAAAATGCGGTGTTTGGTTTTTTGTTCCTGTTTTAGTCTGCTGAGAATGATGGCTTCATCCATATCCCTACAAAGGACATGAACTCATGCTTCTTTATGGCTGCATAGTATTCCATGGTGTATATATGCCACATTTTCTTTATCTAGTCTGTCATTGATGGGCATTTGGGTTGGTTCCAAGACTGCTATTGTGAATAGTGCCACAATAAACATACCTGTGCATGTGTCTTTATAGTAGAATGATTTATAATCCTTTGGGTATATACCCAGTAATGGGATTGCTGGGTCAAATGGTATGTCTGATTCTAGAGCCTGAGGAATTGCCACACTGTTTTCCACAATGATTAAACTAATTGACACTCCCACCAACAGTATAAAAGCATTCGCATTTTCTCCACAGCCTTGACAGCATCTGTTGTCCTGACTTCTTAATAATCACCATTCTAACTGGTGTGAGATGTTATCTCATTATGGTTTTGAGTTGTATTTCTCTAAAGACCAGTGATGATCAGCTTTTTTTCATGTTTGTTGTCCACATAAGTGTCTTATTTTGAGAAGTGTCTGTTCATATCCTTTCTCCACTTTTTGATGGAGTTGTTTTTTTCTTGTAAATTTGTTTAAGTTGTTTTTAGTTTCTGGATATTAGACCATTGTCAAATGGGTAGATTGCAAAAATTTTCTCCCATTCTGTAGGTTGCTTGTTCACTCTGATGATAGTTTCTTTTGCTGTGCAGAAGCTCTTTAGTTTAATTAGATCCCATTTGTCAGTTTTAAGCCTGTGGTTTCATAAAGGTACATATGATATGATCATAAAGCAATGAGATAAATTTTCTTGGGTTGATATAGAAGCTAGTATCGTTTCTGGCATACATGCATTGTATGTGGATAAATCTACATATATAAAGTTCTAGTACATGGTAACATGGAAAGTTATGATAAAAATATTATCTTGTCTCATGACATCAGGATTTTCTTATAGTACCAGAATGCCAAGAGTATAGTGTAATTGTTTTTATAAGATGTTTTTTGTATGATAGCCACTAAAAGAAACATGATTATTTAAAAATAACTAATCTTTAATTTTTCATAAAGCCTCCCAAATTTTAGCATAGCAAAAGCTGTTTTTTGACATAAATATTCACAACTAATATTTATATAACCTTTTATCTGCTTATATTTATTCAAAATTGAATTATCTTGTTTCCAAAGTACCTGCTAATTCAACTGACTGATTTTTTTTTAACATTTATTTTATCATTTGATCATTCTGTAAACTTAAATGCATGATACAATTTTCAACCAAAGCGATAGTGAGAGTTATGGCAAATGTATGTTTAACAAGGAACAGAATTGTTAGTTTTCTGGATATAGGAGTTCTGAGTCTACCATGGAGGGAGTACAGTGTCCACGCAGGATGTCATTATTTTGTTAAAAAGATAATAATTGAAAGAGATTGACTGAGACATTGGAATTTTCTTCTTGCATCCATTGGGGGAAAATTAGTTTGCTACCTGAATCACCAATAATATCACTAGAAAGCATGATGCCACCCACATTAGATAAATCTGTCCTGCAGCGTTTTGGTAAATAAAGTTTTATTGGAACACAGCCACAGTCATTTACATATTGCATATGGCTGCTTTCATGCTACAACAATTGAGGTGAATAGTTGTGACAAAGGCAGTTACCTGCAGAGTATAAAATACTTACTTATTTGGCCCTTTACAGAAAAAGTTTGCTGACCTCAGACTTAAACTTATTTACCTGACACTATTTCCCTAGTGATAAAATAAATACGTATTAAATTCAAAATCTGCCTTCAAAATGTGTGTACAGTTTTATGTAATAATAGTGCTAATCAAAAGTAACTTACTGCATAAATGGTTTTGATAATAGTAATGTTAATGAAAACATTAATAACAATTATCATTGATTTTTTTTGCCATCTTTTTTTTTTTAAAATCAGTTTCCATCTCATATGCCCATGTACATTTAAAACATCTCATGGTCACTCCATAATTTGTGTTACCTATAACGATCTTTTCTCAAACTTGACTAATATTTGGACATCCTTTAAATGAACATAATTCTCATGAAATCCTACTGCTGACTACTTTATTTTTCTTATGTAACTTTAATTTGTACAAGCCAAAATCTAAGTAAAAATTTTTATGGTCATAATTCTCACACAAGCATAAATCTAAAATATAAAATCAAAGAAAATTATAAATACAAATTTTCAAGTTAATAAAATGTAATACAACATGTTATTTTGATTAAACAAAATCATTGCTCACAACCGGAAAGTAATGACTGTTTCAATGTAAATTCCTTTGTTTGAACTGTTCTTTCCACTCTGTGTTAAGTTTGTGAATCGGTTCATGACCATTCACATACTGTCTGAACTGCTATGAAATATTTGTTTGTAAATTGTGCCAAGACTGCATACTAAGTCTTGCTTTTTTTTTTTTTTTTGCTTTTTTTTTTTTTTGAGACAGAGTTTCATTCTTGTTGCCCAGGCTAGAGTGCAGTGGCACGATCTTGGCTCACTGCAAACTCTGCCTCCCAGGTTCAAGGGATTCTTCTGCTTCAGCCTCCCAAGTAGCTGGGATCGCAGGCATGCGCTACCACACCTGGCTAATATTGTATTTTTAGTAGAGACAGGGTTTCTCCATATTGGTCAAGCTGGTCTCGAACTCCTGACCTCAGGTGATCCACCCACCTTGGCCTCCCAGAGTGCTGGGATTATAGGCTTGAGCCACCGCGCCCAGCCCAAGTCTTGCTTTTAAGTACTATTTGGCACCAGCTTGTTTGAAAATCGTGACAGAATCACACAAGTTGGTAATCTAAATGACCCAGAGTACAGTCACTTTAAAATCAATTTGATTTGCTTCTTTAATTTTGAAGAAATTTTCACATGTTCACATCTGAAATTATTCTTTTAGATATGTTCTGTAAATGTGCGAGCTTGTCCGCCACGTGTCCTGCCCTGTATACTGCCAGCTTGCAATTCCTTTCTGTTCTCTTGACTGAAGAAGCAAAAGAGCATCTCCAGGATAAGAGCAAAACAAGTTTATGCCATAGTCCAACGATGGCTTCACTTCTTGATAAGTCTCAGGAAAATCAGAAATCTCAACGACTTAGTGATGTAATTCTTCAGGTATGTCATTTCTTTGTTTTTTAAAAAACTTTAGTGTTTAAATGAATTGACTTTCAGTCATGGTCTTGTTAAAAACTTTCTCAGTCATTTAAATTTATTTACTGATTTAAACTTAGTCATTTAAATTAAGAAATAGTAATTAATGCTTATTATGACTTTTTAAATGATACAAAAGTTTATAAAGTTAAATTAACTATCTCCTCCTTAGCCCCAACCCCTTATATTGACCATTTTTTTCAGTGAATATGTTGTAAAATTTGAAGTGAAATACTACTAATCTAAATCCAACAGTTGATCAAAATAGTGTTTCATATCATGACCAAAATGGATATATTTCAGGAATGTAGTTATAGTTCAAAATTTATTGCAATTTTAAAGATATGTCTACATCTTTGAAAATCTATTCTAAGTGACATTTGATTTCTATAAATGGACCACAGATTTTTTTGAGGTTGGTTACGTGTATAGGTAAGTGGACTTGTCTGGCACATTTGGAAGAAAATGCCCTCTTTCCGAGCCCTGTTTCCTGTTTTATCTTCTAAATTTATGTTTACAGTCCTAAAATATGAATCAAGAATTTTACTCATCAGAAAACATTCTAAAATCACTAAAGTATTATTTTATAAGTAGATGAGTAATTTTTTAAAAACTGTGTTTCCTAAGTTAAAGTTGGACGTTGTTTTTTACAAATGGGAATATTTCTAGATTTTTCAATGTTTAGAATTATTCTTTTTAATCATGTGGTTTTATGATTTTTGTCTTCTCACTGAAAGGTAGAGAAGTAGAACTGTTTTTTGAAGAATTTGCTTCAGCTTCCCAATCAGCCACATTTGGCCAAGACAGAAGATTGTTCCTGTGTTGATTTGTTATCGTCCCTTTGTTGCTTAGAATTTGGAGATTTTCACCCCCTTCTTTGCCTGTGAGAGACATGGTCGTGCAGATATTTCTGGTATAACCGCTTGTACATTTTGGGCACCAGCCTTGATTATGTTAGATGCAGAAAGGATTGCCTGAAAGAGAGGAGATGATGCTCCTGGGTTCACCCCGGAATTGTCCTGTGGAGAGTGTCACAGGGCTCCTCAGGGGACTTTACCTCCCTTGTGCTACAGAATCTAGTTGACTTTCCAGCATGGGTAAGAAGCCTGTTAAGGCATCCCCCATTTTCTCATCTGTCGCCAGCAGTGCCTTCAGAAGCCTGGATAGAGGTCTAGGGAGAAAGGTTTCTCAAAGCATTTCTCTAAAACTCTCTTATTCTTGGGAGACCATAGCTTTCCTGTACCTACTACCTCACCCTCATCTCACTTAAATTTTCTTAGTTGAAAACAAAAACTGGACATTGTCCCAGTTTTCTTGTTCCCCATCAGAACAACAAACTTTCTTTCCCAATGATTGATTGAGTCCAGTTTTGCACTTTAAAGAATGTAATAAGGAGGAAAATTCAAAGTCACACCCACCATATCCTCTATCTAATTTAATTAGAAATTGCCTAACTTTGGCTTTGGTTGGAGCACTGTCCTGCTTATGGAAAGGCTTTTGCTCTTGCTGACATGCTTTCCTCAACAGAGAATTTCAGTGACTTCACTCAGAAGAGAGTGCAGTTAGGGCAGTGTGCTGAGCCCCGCCCCAGCCGAGGTCAAAATGGCAATAGCTTGGGAGCCTGGCTTTGCATGGATGACTGTGGGTATCCTGCAGTCAGTCCTCCTGGACCCCGGGACCTGGTGAAGTTTAAAGACTTCCAGCCAGGCAAAGCCAGGGCTATTTTATTTCCCAACTCTTTCATCTTGTTTGTGGTGCTATGTTTGAAGGATCTGTGATGAGACTCATGATAAATATGGATCCATGTAGGGTAATGAATCAGTTTTATAATAGTATAAATAGGGAAAACAGACTGTGCTAGAGGAATTTGTGAAATTTACCTCACTTTTATTTTTTCCTAATACTTTGTAATATTATTCATCATAAAAGTTTTTTTATAATTTTTTATGTTACCTTTTGGGACAAAGAAAATGAGATAGCCTACAGTCACAGAATATCTCAATGATTTTCCTAATGACTAGCTAATAATATTCCTCTTTATTTCTTCTAAATTACAAAACATGTTTTTTGTGAGGGTATGGATTCATTAACCAATTATTTAAACCGTGTTTCCTAATAAATCATACGCTTTGCATTTGTGTAAGCAGTAGAATCTGGATACATGACATCTGTTAGAAGTGCACAGGCAAGTTTAAGACAAAGTGAAGAGAGGCATTATATTTCTGAGACACTTATGACAAAATATGTATCTAATGTAAGTTGAGACAGTTAACGGGTCTATTAAACTACAAGAACTGTTTTCTTTGCCCTATAGAAACAAGATATGTGAGTTAAAATATTATTATAATACATTCAACAGCAACACATTTTGATAAGTAATAAATGTAGCTTACTATGTATCCATGGAGGTTGTGGGTTGGGCCAAGTGCTATGTGAAGCAAAGTAAACTACAGTAAGTTATCAGAAGAAATCATATTCTAAAATTGATGTTCTTCAAAGGTTTATTTAAATTTTCTGTATAGTCATACTCAAAAAACATTTGATATGGGACCTTAGGCATATCACTTAACTTCTTGTGATTTAGTTCTTCAAGTACAAAATGATAGGATTTTATTACATTATTAGTATGTTTTAGCTGCCTCTAAGATTTCCATCCTCCTAACAAATTATTGTATTAGAACTTCAATTAAAATGTCTGAGTGGAGTTATCTTTTAAATGGTTCTTTATAGCACTATCCCATAGAGGATACATGTTGAAACTATGCATACTTACATCTTAAGTCATGTGTAACTTTTTTCGTAAGCCCGTTTTGAGGAGCTTTCAGACTTTGAATATTTTCTAAGAAATATTTAGCTGCCTTTTGTCCATAAAATATTGAACACATTTGACTTAGTGGAGATTTTACCTTCCCTAGTTTATGGAGATATAGTAGTCTCCCTTTATCTGTGGTTTTGCCTTTTATGATTTCAGTTACCCATGGTCAACTGTAGTCCAAAATATTAAATGGAAAATTCCAGAAATACACAGTTCTTAAGTTTTAAATTACATGCCATTCTGAGTGGCAATATGAAATCTTGCTCTGTCTCCCCCCTCCTCAACCTGGGATGTGAATCATCCTATGTCTAGCTTACCCATGCTGCATATGATACATGCCTGTTCATCACTTAGTATAGTCATCTTGGTTATCAGACTGACAAATCACAAGACGAAGAAGGGTGAGGGCATTATAGTCAGATGTTTTGAGAGAGAGAGAGAGAGAAAGAGGCAACAGTCACATAATTTTTAGTATACTGTTGTATGTTATTTGTTATTGTCAGTCTCTTGCCATGCCTAATTTATAAGTTAAACTTCAGCGTAGATACATATGTATAGGAAAAAAACATAAAATATGTAGAGTTGGGTACTATTCATGGTTTTAGGTATCCACTGGGGGTGTTGGAATGGATCCCCCAAGGATAAGGAGGCCTACTGTGCTCAATATGTTTTATTTGCAAATACATATAGATAATAAGATTAATAAAAATTCTCTATACATAGATTTTATCTATAATTTATATATTAATCAACTGATGTATTGAATTAATTTTGCTTCTTATATTTGATCTGATATCTAAAAGTAGTAATGCAAACAAGGAACTCTTGCATCTTATTTTAGATGTATTTTGTGCTCACCTTTAGTGAATGGTAAAATTCAAGGATAAATCTCTTGAAAGGAAGGCTTATATATTTCAGATCTGTTGATGAATGTTTACTGTAATTAAAAAGCATATTTTTTACATTAAGTACCTTTTGGAAAGAAAGCAAAAAATCTTAACCTAGAATACCCTACATTACTTAAGGTACAGAAGGGATTAATCCAGAAAGAGCGTGACATTTAAATGAATTTTGGTTGATGAAAAGACATTATTTCTTGCTCTGTATCTTCTTGAATGATTTTTGTCTTTTTGCATATTTGCATCATCAATCGGGAGCTAGTTATCTACTGCTTGAGTTTATTCTCTGTCTTGCTGCCTCCAGGCTCCTCACACTTCCAGCCATGTCCACCTGTTCTGTGCAGAGATGCTCAGACTGCTGTTCAGTCTGCAGTAAGTACTGTATGGAAACTGATCAAAAGTCGGTTCTTTACTCCAGCCTTTCTTTCCTTCAGTATGTGTTGGAAAGTATGTGAATTTACCATAGGTTAGTCCTGTTTGTTTCCTTTTTGTTTGTTTTTGGTTTTGGACTTTGATTTCAGTTTTGCCATGTACACATGTTAGAGAACCAAAGAGTTCTATCTATTAGTTTTTACTAAAAGTAGGAGATTTCTGCCTTCATTTCTCATTTTCTCAGAGGTGACCACTTATACCTCATTTAGCTACTCTTTTATAGCTTCCGTTTTGTATCTCTAAATAACATGCTTCTATTCCTTTGTCTTGATTATTCAGATATTATCTGTTGAATTCCTACTATGGAAAATGACACTTTAGCTTTTTTTTTTTTATGCCCCACCCACCTACCCTGCCAAAATGAGTTCCCTTCTCATTCTCCTAATATTGATGTACCATAATGCCTATTAGAGAATAGGCAGCATGAATGGTGTTAACTTTGACAGTGTTACACACAATCGAACCATGTTACAGACAGTGTTTAGCTCTATTTTCTTGCACAGCTTTTGTTTGCCCTAGAGTTAATTATTCTATTATTTTAAAATGTGCTGACTTTCCTGTTACCACTTCTAAACTCCACGCTCTTTGCCAGTAGTTAAATATCCTCTCAGTGTGCTCAGAACTGTCAGACTTTCATCACTTCATCTTTGGGAGGAAATCTCTCGCATTCTTTCTGACCTTCTTGGTGCCTGTTGTCGTCTTGGGATATCCATTCACCTTGTTCCAGGAATTCCTTTAGCTCTGCTATGTGCAGTCTCCTGCATCCCGCGCCCTGTCTCCTATCCCCTGTGTCCTCTTCTGGTTAATGCTCTCCTTTTCACTCAGAGTTTCTTCTCCCTTAGCTTTCAGAGAAAAGATACAGAGGAGGTCTTTTGAGATCTAAATGTCTGAAAGTCTTTATCTACCCTTGCATGTAATTTGTAGTTAGGCTAGTGAGAATTCTGGATTGGAAATCATTTACTTCAGAATTTAGAAAACATCGTCTATTCTCTTTAATTACAAATGTTTACTGTAGAAATTTCTGAAGCCCTTAGAATTCCTGGTTTCTTTCTCCCTGGAAGTTTTTAGAATCTTTCCTTTATCTCTTGTATTCTAAAATGTTTAGTTGAAGCAGCTAGGTGTGGATTTGTTTTAGCTACTGTGCCAGGCTCTCTTGGGGATTCTTTTCATCTATAAACTCATGCTTTCTAAATTACTTCAGAGACATTCCCTCTACTTTGTATGCTCTGTATATTTGGAACGCCTATTAAGTTTTCTTTTTGCTACATAATCTCTCTTTTCTGTCTTTTCCTCTAATTATTTTAGTCTCTCTTTTCTGTTTGGCAGCTTTTTTTGGTGTCTGGTAATCTTGATTATGTGCTCTATTTAAGACAGGGAAAACTCAAAGCAGATTGATATCCCTGAGCATATGAATGCAACTTGTCAATTGCTGTGCAAAGGGACAAACAAGCTTACTTATTTTGTAAGCTTATCTTCTGGGGCTTATCAGATTCCCTGGAAAATGGTCTTCTGATCTCTTTCCTGGAGGTAAAAACTCAACTGCCAAGTGTTATGTAGCCAAGTAAGAGAAGACAGCTGAGGTCTCAGAATTTAGTTTGCACAATTTCACTTAATCCTTCAAAGTTTTTAGTAGAATACTCTTGCCTACAAATGTTCCTCTCTCTGCCAGTTCAGAATCCTAATTTATCCTCTCCAGAGACTAAACATCCAGGATTTTGCAGGGGCTAGGAGGAAGAGTGGCTTAGTTACATAGAAATTGGTGGGTGGCAGGCAGGATCTGGGCATATAACTGCTTCTTAGAGACTTCAAGCAACCCTCCTTTATCCTCACATCCAGGGATACCTGGTGCTAAATTTCTTCAGCCTTGGGCAATTCAGTGGATAGACTGGGGTAGTTTTCAGCTTTCCCCACTCACCACTTAGAATTCAGGGTTCCCAAGCCTAATACACTTGCCACTCATCCATCTACTTTCTAGTTTTCAGGCTTTTGGTGGTGGTGGTGGTGGTGTGTGTGTATGTAATCCCATTTTTGTCATTTTAATGGGATTTCAAGAGGGAGTAAAAGATCTGTGCACATAACTATTTCCTTAGGAGTCTTAACTCCCACCCACCCTGCCCCCGATTGCTACATATATTTTTTGTTTGTTTTTGGTTTTTATTTATTTATTTATTTTTGATACAGAGTCTCACTCTGTCACCCAGGCTGGAGTGCAGTGGTGCAATCTCGGCTCTCTGCAACCTATGCCTCCTGGGTTTAAGCAGTTCTCCTGCCTCAGCCTCCCAAGTAGCTGGATTACAGGCGCTCGCCACCATGCCTGGCTAATTTTTGTATTTTTTGCATGTTGGTTGGCCAGGCTGGTCTTGAACTCCTGACCTCAGGTGGTCCGCCTGCCTTGGCATCCCAAAGTGCTGGGATTGCAAGGCGTGAGCCACCACACCTAGCACTGGCCCCATTATCATTGGTTTTAAGAAATTTTTCAATTTTCTTCCTAATTTTTTCATTAACCCACTGGACATTCAGGAGCATATTGTTTAATTTTCATATGTTTGTATAGTTTCCAAAATTCTCTTGTTACTGATTTCCAGTTTTATTCTGTGGTCAGAGAAGATCTTTGATATTATTTCAATTTCTTGAATGTTTTAAGACTTGTTTGGTGACCTAACGTTTGGTGTATCCTAGAGATTGATCCATATGCCGAGGAGAAGAATGTGTATTCTGCAGCCATTAGATGAAATGTTTGGTAAATATGTATTAGGTCCATTTGGTCTTTAGTGCAGATTAAGTTTGATATTTCTTTGGTGACTTTCTCTCTGGAAGTTTTTACCTGTTCAATGCTGAAAGTGGGGTATTGAAGTCTCTAGCTATTATTGTCTTGAGATCTCTCTCTCTCTCTCTCTCTCTCTCTCTCTCTCTCTCTCTCTCTCTCGCTCTAGTATTTATATATCTCAGTGCTCCAGTGATGGGTCTATATATACTTACAATCATTATATCCTCTTGCCGCATTGACTCCATTATCATTATATAATGACCTTCTTTGTCTCTTCTTACGGTTTTTGTTTTGACATCTATTTTTATCTGATATCAAGTATAGCTACTCCTAATATTTTTTGTTTCCATTGGCGTGGAATATCTTTTTCCATCCCTTTATTTTTAGTCTATGTATATTTTTATTGGTGAAGTATGTTTATTGTAGGCAACAGGTAAGTGGGTGTTCTTTTTTCATTCCTTCAGCCACTCTATCTGTTTCTGTTGGAGAGTTTATTCCATAGTCCATTTACATTCAGTGTTGTTATTGACAAGTAGGGACTGCCTTCTGCTGTTTTGTTATTTGTTTTCTAATTGTTTTATGATTGCCTCTTTCTTCTCTTCCAGTCTTTCTTTTAGTGAAGATGATTTTCTTTGGTGGTGTGTTCATTTCTTTTTAGTTTTTATGTATCAATTTGTATCTTTTTTGCTATAAGGTTACCATGATGAGGCTTGCAAATACTTTCTTACAGCCCATTATTTTAAACTAATGACAACTTAATGCTGATGGCATAAACACACATGCAAAAGAAAGCTAATAAAAACTGTACACTTTAACTTTCTCTTCCCTGCTTTTTAATTTTTAGTTGTTTCTCTTTATGTCTTGTTATACTTTCTTTGTTTTAAAAAATTGCTGTAGCTGTTATTTTTGATTGGTTCATCATTTAGACGCTCTACTTAACGATGGGAGTAGTTTATACAGCACCATTACAGTGTTATAATACTGTCCATTTTTCTGTGTGTGTACTCTTGCCAGTGAATTTTGTGCCATGAGATGATTTGTTCTTGCTCATTAAAATACTTTTATTTCAAATTGAAGAACTCCATTTACGATTTCTTGTAGGACAGGTCTGGTATTACTGAAATCCTTCAGCTTTTGTTTGTCTGAGGTTTTTATTTCTCTTTCATACTTGAAGGATCTTTTCTCCTTTATACTATTCTAAGGTAAAAGTTTTTTTTTTCTTTCAGTACTTGAAATATGTCATGCCACTCTCTCGTGGCCTGTAACATTTCCAGATATATTGGAGCTCCACTGTATGTTACTTGTTTCTTTTCTCTTGCTGTTTTTAGGGTCTTTTCTTTAGCCTTGACCTTTAGGAGTTTGATTCTTAAATGTCTTCTTTGGGTGAAATCCCCTTGGTGTTCTGCAACCTTCTTGTACTTGAATATTGATCTTCCCCTAGGTTTGGGAAGTTCTCTGCTATTATCCCTTTGAATAAACTTTCTACTCTATCTCTTTCTCTTAAATTTGCCCTTTTGAGGCTATTTTTAAGATCTTAGAGGCATGCTTTATTCTTCTTTCTTCTCTTTTTTTCTTATGTCTCTCTCCTCTGACTGTATTTTCAAATAGCTTGCCTTCAAGCTTACTAATACTTTCTTTTACTTGATCAGCTCTACTGTTATGAGACTGATGTATTTGTCAGTATGCCAATTGAATTTTTCAACTCTAGGATTTCTGCCTGATTCTTTTTAAGTATTTCAGTGTCTTAAGTTTATCTGATAAAATTCTGAATTCCTTCTCCTATTTCAAATTTCTTTGACTTCCCTCAACCCAGCAATTTTGAATTCGCTGTTTGAAAGTTCACCTATCTCTCTTTCTCCAGGCTTGGTCTCTGATGCCTTATTTTCATTCATTTGGTGAGGTCATTTTTTTCCTGGATGATCTTGATGCTTGTAGATGTTCATCAGTATCAAGGCATTGAAGAGTTAGGTATTTGTTTTAGTCTTTGCAGTCTGGGCTTGTTTGTGTATGTCCTCCTTGAGTATGTTTTCCAGGTATTCGAAGGGAATTGGGCCCTAAGCCCAATAACACTTTGTTTCTTGCAGACTTGTAGAGGTACTGCCTCGGTTGTCTTCGATGAGATCTGGAAGAATTCTCCAGTTTACCAGGCAGAGACTCTTGTTCTTTTCCCTCATTTTCTCCTAAACAGAGTCTCTCTCTCTCTCTCTCTCTCTCTCTCTGTGCTGAGCAGCCTGAAACTGAGGGTATGGTGTGGTGATGTTAGCACTCCTATGGCTACCACCACTGGAACTATGCTGGATCAGACCTGATGTCAACACAGCACTGGGGTTCTCTCAAGGCCCACTGCAGTCACTACCTGCTTACCACCTGTGTTCACCCAAGGTGATTTATGATTAGTAGGTGGCAAAGCCAGCCAGGTTTCTGTCCTTCCCTTCAGAGCAGTAAGTTCCCCTAGACTCTGAGCAAGTCCAGAGATGCTATCTGTGAGCCGGGATTAGAGTCAAAAACCTTAGAATTTTACCTGATGTTCTATTCTACTGCAGCTAAGCTGGTACTCAAACCACAATACAGGATCCTTTCTGCTCTTCTCTTCCCTTTCCACAGGAAGAGGAGCCTCTCCTTTTGGCCACCACTACCATGGCCCCATAGGAGTTCTGCCAGGCTGCCGCCAGTGTTCACTTAGAGCCCAAGGGCACTTCTGTCAGCCTGTGACGAATGCTGCCAGACCTAGGGCTCACCCTTCAGGATTATCAGTTCCTTTCTGACTAGGGATAGTCCAGAAATACTGTCTAAGAGCCTCAGCCTAGATTCAGGGAGCCCAAGAGCCTACTTGTTGCTCTACCCCACTGTGTCTGAGCTGATACCTAAGATGCAAGACAAAGTTCCATTTACTTTTCCCTCTGCTTTTTTCAACAGAAAGAGTCTTTTGTTGTAGCCACCACAGCTGCGAATGTACTGGGTCATACCTGAAGTCAGCACGTCTCAGAGCCCAAGGCCTGTGGTATACTATTTGGATATTGCTGTTTTGGTTACTGTAGCCCTGTAGTATAGTTTGAAGTCAAGTAGCTTGATGCCCCCAGCTTTTTTCTTTTTGCTTAGAATTGCCTTAGCTATTTTAGGCTCTTTTTTGGTTCCGTATGAATTTTATAATAGTTTTTTTCCAGTTCCGTGAAGGATGTGATTGGTAGTTTGATACAGATAGTATTGAATCTACAAATTGCTTTGGGCAGTATGGCCATTTTAGCGATGTTGATTCTTCCTAGCCATGTGCATGGAATGTTTTTCCATTCATTTGTGTCACCTCTGATTTCTTTGAGCAGTGTTTTGTATTTCTCCTTGTAGAGATCTTTCACCTCCCTGGTTAGCTGTATTCCTAGACACTGCATTTTATTTTATTTTATTTTAGTGGCAGTTGTGATGGGATTGCATTCCTGATTTGGCTCTTGGCTTGATTGTTGGTATATAGGAATGTTAGTGATTTTTGCACATTAATTTTGTATCTTGAGACTTTGCTAAAATTGTTTATCAGCCTGAGGAGCTTTTGGGCTGAGATGATGGGGTTTTCTAGATGCAGGATTATGTCATCTGCAAACAGGGATAATTTGACTTCCTCTCTTGCTATTTGGATGCCCTTTATTTCCTTATCTTGCCTGATTGCCCTGGCCAGAATTTCCAATACTGTGTTGAATAGGAATGGTGCGAGAGGGGATCCTTGTATTGTGCCTGTTGTCAAGGGTAATGCTTCTAGCTTTTGCCTATTCAGTATGATGTAGACAGCAGATTTGCCATAGATGGCTCTCATTATTTTGAGATATGTTCCTTCAATACCTAGGTTGTTGAGAGTTTTTAATATGAAAATATGTTGAATTTTATGAAAGCCTCTATTGAGATGATCATGTTCTTTTTGTCTTTAGTTCTGTTTATGTGATGAATCATGTTTATTTATTTGCCTGTATGTTGAACCCATCTTACATCCTAGGGATAATGCCTACTTGTTTGTGGTGGATTAGCTTTTTGATGTGCGGCTGGATTCAATTTGCGAGTATTTTGTTGAGAGTTTTTGCATCAGTGTTCATCAAGAATATTTGCCTTTTTTGTTGTTGTGTCTCTGGCAGGTTTTGGTATCAGGATGATGTTAGCCTCATAAAATGAGTTGAGGAGGAGTTCCTGCTTCTCATTTTTTGGGGAACAGTGTCGGTAGGAATGGTATCAGCTCTTTGTACATCTGGTAGAATTAGGCTGTAAATCCATCTGGTCCATGGCTTTTTGGTGTACAGGCTATTTATTTCTGATTCCATTTTAGAGCACATTATTGGTCTGTTCAGGGATTCAGTTCTTCCTGTTTCATCTTGGGAGGATATATGTTTTCAGGAATTCATCCACTTCTAGATTTTTAATTTGTTGCATAGAAGTGTTCATAGTAGTCTCTGATAGTTATTTCTCTGGGGTCAGAGAAATCCCCTCAGTTCTGGTTATGTTTATTTGGATCTCCTCTCTTTTCTTCATTAGTCTAGCCGGTGGCCCATGTATCTTCCTAATTTTTTCAAAAAACCAGCTCCTCACTTCGTTGTTGTTTTGAATGGTTTTTCATGTCTCAGTCTCCTTCAGTGAAGCTCTGATTTTGATTATTTCTTGTGTTCTGCTAGCTTTGGGGTTGGTTTGCTCTTTGTTTTCTACTTCTTTTAGTTGTGATATTAGGTGCTAACTTGAGATCTTTCTAACTTTTTGATATGGGCATTTAGTGCTATTAATTTTCCTCTTAGCCCTGCCTTAGCTGTGTCCCAGAGATTCTGGTATGTTATCATTGTTCTCATTAGTTTCAAAGGACTTATTTTTTAAAATTTATTTATTTATTATACTTTAAGTTCTGGGGTACATGTGCAGATCGTGCCGGTTTGTTATATAGATATACACGTGCCATAATAGTGGTTTGCTGCATCCATCACCCTGTCATCTACATTAGGTATTTCTCCTAATGCTATCCCTCCCCAATCCCCCCACCCCTATTCCTCTCCTAGCCCCCCACCCCCCAGGCCCCAGTGTGTGATATTCCCCTCCCTATATCCGTGTGTTCTCATTGTTCAACACCTACTTACGAGTGAGAACATACAGTGTTTGGTTTTCTGTTCTTGTGTCAGTTTGCTGAGAATGATGGTTTTCAGTTTCATCCATGTCCCTGCAAAGGACATGAACTCATCCTTTTTTATGGCTACATAGTATTCCATGGTGTATATGTGCCACATTTTCTTTATCCAGTCTATCATTGATGGGCATTGGGGTTGGTTCCAAGTCTTTGCTGTTGTGAACAGTGCCATAATAAACATACATGTGCATGTGTCTTTATAATAGAATGATTTGTAATCCTTTGGATATATACCCAGTAATGGGATTGCTGGGTCAAATGGTATTTCTATTTCTAGATCCTTGAGGAATCGCCACACTGTCTTCCACAATGGTTGAATTAATTTACACTCCCATCAACAGTGTAAAAGCATTCCTGTTTCTCCACATCCTCTCCAGCATCTGTTGTCTCCTGATTTTTTAATGATCATCATTCTAACTGGCATGAGGTGGTATCTCAATTTCTCTAATGACCAGCGATGATGAGCTTTTTTTCATATGTTTGTTGGCTGCATAAATGTCTTCTTTGAAAAGTGTCTTTTCATAGCAATTTCTGCCTTAATTTCATTATTTGGCCAAAAGTTATTCAGGAGCAGGTTGCTTAATTTCAATGTAAATATATGGTTTGTGCAATTTTCTTTGTATTTAGTTTGGTTTTATTGTGCTGTGGTCTGAGAGTACGGATGGCTTATATATTAGACCATTCTTACATTGCTGTAAAGAAATACCTGAGACTGGGTAATTTATTTAAAAAAGAGATATAATTGGCTCACAGTTATACAAGCTGTACAAAAAACATAATGCTGGGATCTGTTCAGCCTTTGGGAAGCCCTCAGGAAACTTTCAATTGTGGCAGAAGGTGAAGGGGTAGCGAGACATTTCACATGGTGGGAGCAGGAGGAAGAAAGGGACGATGTACCACAAACTTAAACAGCCAGATCTCATGAGAACTCTATCACAGGAACAGAACCAAAGGGATGGTGCTAACCTAGTCATGAAGGATCCACCCCAATGATCCAATTCCCAACATTAGGGATTACAATTGAACAGAGATTTAGGTGAGGACACAGATCCGAACCACATCAGTATAATTTTGATTTTTTTTGAATTTGCCGAAATTTGTTTTATGTCTTATTGTGTGGTTGATTTTAGAGTATGTGCCCTGTGGCAATGAGAAAAATGTATGCTCTGTTGTATTTTCTGGTGAGGAGTTCTGTAGATGCCTATCAGATCCATTTTGTCCAGTGTTGAGTTCAAGTCGTGAATATCTTTGTTAATTTTCTGCCTGGATTACATGTCTAATACTGTCAGTGGGGTGTTGAACTTTCCCACTATTACCCTATGGGAGTTTAAGTCTCTTTGAACTTGCTTTACGAATCTGGATGCTTCTGTGTTTAGTGCATATATATTTAGGATAGTTAAGTCACCTTGTTGAATTGAGCCCTTTACTGTTATGTAATGCTCTTCTTTGTCTTTTTTTTTAAATCTTTGTTGGTTTTAAGTCTGTTTTGTCTGAAATTAGAATTGCAATGCTTGGTTTTTTCAGTTTTCCATTTGCTTGGTAGCCTTTTTCCATCCCTTTATTTTGAGTCCATGTGTGTCATTGCGTGTGAGATGGGTCTCTTGAAGGTAGCATACCATTGGGCCTTGCTTATTTGGCCATCTTACCACTCTGTTCCTTTTAATTTGGGGCATTTAGCCCATTTACATGCAAGGTTAATATTGATATGTGTTAATTTGATCCTGTCATCGTTTTGTTAGTTGTTTGTTATGCCAATTTGTTTATGAGGTTGCTTTATGATGTCACTGGTCTATGCTCTTAAGTGTGTTTTTGTAGTGGCTGGTAGTAGTCCTTTCTTTCTATATTTAGTGATTTTTTTCAGGGACTCTTGTAAGGCAGGTGATAACAAGGTTCCTCATCATTTGCTTTTCTGTAAATGATCTTATTTCTCCTTTGCTTATGAAGCTTAGTTTTTCTGGATATGACATTCTTGGCTGAAATTTCTTTTCTTGAAAAATGTTAAATATAGGCCACCAATCTCTTCTGGCTTGTAGGGTTTCTGCTGAGAGGATCAGTGTTCATTTGATGCGCTTCCTCTTGTAGGTGACCTGACTCTTCTCTCTAGCTACCTTTATCTTTTTTTTTTTCATTTTTACCTTGGAGAATCTGATCATTATGTGTCTCGGGGATGATCTTCTTGTGAGGTGTATTGTGGTTCTAAGCATTTCTTGAATTTGAGTGTTGACCTCTGTAGCTATGTTGGGAAAGTTCTCATGGATGATGAGATATGTTTTCCAAGTTTTCTCCATTTGCCTCATCTCTTTTAGGGACACCAGTGAGTTGTAGATTCAGTCTCTTTACATAAATTCCATATTTCTTGGAGGTTTTGTTTGTTACTATTTATTTATTTACTCTTGTCTGACTGTCTTATAAAACCAGTCTTGAAGCTGTGAGGTTCTCTCTTTTGATTGGTTCATTCTGCTGTTAATACTTGTGATTTCATTATGAAATTCTTGTAGTGTGATTTTCAGCTCTGTCTAGTCGGTTACATTCTTTTCTATACTGGCTATTTTGTCTGTCAGCTCCTGTATCGTTTTATTTTTATTCTTAGCTTTCTTAGATTGGGTTTCAGCATTCTTCTGAATCTCAATGATCTTCATTCCTATCCATATTTTGAATTCTATTTCTGTCATTTCAGCCATCTCAGACTGGTTAAGCAACTTTGCTGGAAAATTAGTATGATCATTTGGAAGAAAGAAGATACTCTGGCTTTTTGAGGTCTTAGAGTTCTTGTGCTGGTTCTTTTTCATCTTCGAGGGCGGATGTTTCTTCAGTCATTGAAGTTGCTATCCTTTGGACGATTGTCTTTTTTTTTCCCTTTATCCTATTTGATGTTTTCAGACATTTGATTATGATATAAGTTGTTTTCAGTCGACTTGTTTTAGGAGGATTTTAGGGGGCCAAGGCTCAGCTCAGGACTCCTGTACTATGTGCTCTAACTCTTGGGGACTGGTATCAGGGCAGGGCTTTGATCTCTGTTTCCTCAAGGTTAGGAACCTGCTGCTCAGGAGGGGCCAGAGTGTGCCAAGACTGCTGTTCATAACACTTTGATGGTTGGTGCCAGCTAAGCACTTCGTAGGGAGGTGGCAGCAGGATCTGTCCTTGTTGACACATGTCAGCAGCAGCGGCAGTGCAACAGGGTGCACACTCGTCAGCTATGGCAGGGTGCTGTCAGGTGCCAGGTTGCCGGCCTCCATGCAGGCATCTACAGCAGCTGTGGTAGCAGCACAGCTTGGGGATTTGGGAGCCCCCACTGGAGACTGTGTGCACATTCATACTGGTGGTGGTGTTAGCATGAGACAGGGCAATGGTGGATGCAAGAGTGTGTGTGCCCTTTGTGCCCGTTCATTCTGGTGTCAGTGGCCGCTCAGGGCTAAGGGAGGCTTCACTGCTTTTGGTGGCTAGTTTTGTACTAGCGGCCCCAGTGCAGGGGTGGGGTGCTGGCAGGGCCAGGGCTTGCAGGCTCCATGCCTGCCCACTCTCTGAGGACAGTAGCAGGAAGGGAGGATGGGGTGCACTCATGCTGACAGCAGTGGCACGGCAGGGTGGATGTGCACACGTGCTGATGGGGAAGGGAAGATAGGTCCACCTGCACACGTCCACAGAGCATTGTGGGTGGCCAGTAGGTGAGTGCCTGCAGGCAAGGCAGCATGAAGGAGGCTGCAGTGGGGGAAGAATGCTGCTGCGTGTCCACTGGGGTCACTCTGCTGGAGCATTCTGCTAGTCAGGTACAGTCTGCCAATGCAGGAGCTACTATGCAGGCCCCCAGGAAGCACCTGGGAACTTCATTCCAGACAGGTGTGGCCAGGCTCAGGCTCTGGGAGAGAGCCGGCAGAATGAACAGTGGTCCAGACTGGCCCTGTCTCATGGGCAAGACCACTCTGCAGAGTTGAGGTCCCATAGTTCCCCTAGGGATAAAATCTCCTATGGGAGCAAGTCTAGCCTAAGGGGATGGGTGTCCCTGGCCATGCTCCACTATAGACATTCCCATACCAAACTCTCTAGGCTCTGCCCCAACTGGAGTTCTGCTTCTACCACTTCCCTAAGCAGCTTTCCCTGTCAACTCAGGTGTCCATGGTGGTCCAGGGGTTCCTTCCTACCACAATTCCAGGGACCTGTGGTGAGGGCGAATTTTGTTCCTTGCCTTTTCAACTCACCCACTACGCAGGAGTTGTTGGGGACCAGGAACGAGTTGTGGTGCTTGGTAGCCCTGAGCAGGGTTCCCAGCTTCCTCCCCCTTCAGTCCTGGCTGTGTGTTTTCCCTCCATCTGCTCTAAATAACTTCCCTCTGAAGATCCGCTAGTAGTGTGCCAGTCTTCTTGATGTCCCAGTCTCTCAGTGGGAGATGTTCCTCCTGGCTGTATCTAGTTGGCTATCTTGGAGCTGAAAATTCTAGTTTTTTTTTTTAAATAAAAAAGTATGGAATCTGTTATTCTGTCTACTTTTGTACATATTAGAAATGTTTAAGTGAAAATTTTTCTAATTCATAAATTTAAATGTATAAAGGAAATACACCAAAATAGTATTTTCAGAATTACAAATGATTTTCCGTTTCTATGAGAGTCAAAAAAGTTACGCAATATTTTCTGAACAGAGACCCATTTTAATCAGTTACACATATATATACAATATGATCCAGTGAATTTGAGTAAGTATATTAGCTTGCTATGTGTTAGTTCTAAATAAAGCTTTTTTCTGTAGATGATGAGTCTCTAAGAATTATTGTTGTTCTCTTCCATATTATAAACAACTTACACAGTCTTACCACACAGAACATTCTCAGATATTAATGATTTATCAAAATCCAGTTAATTTCACATGATAGTTGAAACCTAGCAATATCTTTTAAGTAGAAAATGTCTTTTATTCACAACAGTTTTGCTCCAGATTAAATTTTTCTTCAAGGCAGTTTGATTTGTATTCTCTCTGCAGTGCTATGAAGAAAAATCCTCCAAAGATATCCTGAAAAGAGTAGCTGCAAATGCACTGATGTCACTTCTGGCTGTCAGTAGAAGAGCGCAGAAACGTGCTTTGGAAGGTGAGCCACATGGCACATCAGCTGTTTTGGTGGTGTTATCATCAATTCACATGTTTTGTTGCTTGTTCAAGTTAATTTTCTTTGGACTCAAAATGTAAAAAACTTACAGTATAATCTCAGTGTCAATAAACATAAACATATATTTTTCCATGCAGAAACACAGTAAACACATAGTACTTTTCAAATAAAAAGATTAGATGTGGTTTTTTCTGCAGGGTTTGATTTGTGATGGTCCTTGCTCTAAAGAGTCTTTACGTAAATATTAGAGCAGCTAAAAGATAACACAATGAATTTCATTATACTTAAATATTGGTATCCAGAAGCACTCACAGCATGCCTGAAGAAAACCCACATAGTTTTGATGGTAAAAACAACAGCAACAGATGATTTCATATTTTCGTATAAATTTCTCCTCTTGAGTGTTATAATTTCTCATTTGGGAATTGGAGAATATAGATCTGAGAATTAAAAGAGAATAATGGCAACAGCAAGTCCATTAATATCAATTGTGATTTGCTACTAAAACAAATGCTGTATTCCTGAAGATGTAAATTGGATTTGAGGAGTGTCTTGCTAAAAACTGAAAACAAGCGGGAGTCAGCATTTTGGTCCTCTTACTTTCCCCTCTCTGATTCATTAATCTCTCACTGAAAATTCTAAAATGAAGTGGATCAGAAATAGAAAATGTTACTTTTTTGAGAATCTGATTGGTGTATGTGGTTTTAACTTACTTGGAAATAGAATATCTTTTTGACTGCTGCAAATTTTGTCTTTCAGCCAATCTTATAGACAACTGCATGGAGCAGATGAAACACATAAATGCACAACTGAATCTAGATTCTCTGAGGCCTGGGAAAGCAGCATTGAAAAAAAAGGTAACATAATGAATGGCTATATAGAGAGACCATTCTCTATTCTTCCTGTGCCTAGAAATGAGCACAAACTTGAAATGAGTGTCTCATTTAGAAGAAAAGTACAATTGGATATTTAATGAGACTTCCACATTAGCAGATTGTTGGCTTTTTTTGTTCTTAATTCTTACTTGAAGATCTTTAGACAACGTCTGTCTATTATGTACTTTTGTTTTTATAAACATTTGAAAATATCCACACATACATGATACTATGCCAGATAAATTTTTTATACTACAAAAAGAAAATATTTATCTCAAAACAATCATAGGTTAACTAGGAATGCGATCGAAAACAACTATAATTTATTAAGGGTTTTCTATATGTCAGCCACTATTGAAACATTTCATATTTATTATCTCATGAACAAACACTCATTACAGCATAGTCACACAATTGGTAATTGATGGAGCTAATATTTGCTCGATATCTTAGTGGTTGCAGAGCTGGTATTCCTAATCTCTGTTTATCTCCTTCTGTGCCTTCTGAGTATCTCCTCTAGTGTTGAGTCTGCTGGACTCATGTTTAAATTGCACGCTCAGGTAAACTGAGAATAACATAGTTATTATATAATAGCTATGGTTAACAATAACTACTATGGTTAACAAGATCTGCCACCCACTTATTCAGCAAATGAAAGTGTGTGAATAGTATGAATATACAAATATACATACATGTGTGCATGTAAGGCCATTATAGCAGCACTGTATGTAATAACTAGTTTCTACTTCATTTAATAAGAAACCAAGACAAATTATTTAACAATTTAATTGATGCAAGAGATTGATTGTGTGTTTATCAGTTATTTTTTGTTTGTTTGTTTTGTCTCTTTTCCTTTTTCCTCTCTAGCCCAAGGCCCTTACTTTTATCATTGAGAAAGTCAGCCAACACCTGATCTGATTGAAAACCTGTCAGTATCTGCCTCACTTTATTGAGATGAAACATGGAGGCTATCATATATCCGAGTTCCTCCATGCTTCATAGAACAGAAATAGCTTTTTTGTGGTGAATGTGCTTTTTGAGATATGGTCATCTTTCAGAGATCGTTAGTTTGTCAGTTCCCTCTAAGTTACAGTGGTTGGGCATGATTAGAGCACAGCTGCATTGTACTGTGACCCAAAGGGGAGGGAATTACTATACACAAAGAGTGGAGTATGCTGTCGCATTCACAATTTTCAACTGTTTTTTGTTTAAATAGGAGGATGGTGTTATTAAAGAGTTAAGCATTGCCATGCAGCTCCTAAGAAACTGTCTTTATCAAAATGAAGAATGTAAAGTAAGTAGAGCTACTTTTCAAAATCTTAATAGAAGTGCTGGTATTAAGCAGTTTAATTTTTATATGAGATAATGTAGTAGGAAAAATGGAACACTCTGACTTTTAAATTTTTAGATGCACAGTTGATTGGTCCTTAAACTGAGTGATAATTGTCAGAAATGGGTGTATCTAATCTTGTTATTCATCAACACTGATTACATTTGTGTATGTCAGTGTTTTGATTTGTCATTGAAACTTTAACTTCACAAACTTCAGCCTCATTCTGTACTCTTAGGCATTTTAGGTGTTTTTTTCTCCACCTATTTTAGATATGGAATGAATGGCTGGATGTGTCTTCTAAGGTAGATTCTTTCAAAGTGGGTTGTCAGAACAACTCTCCAAGGAAATAAGTGAAGCTATCTGTATCTGTAAGGAAGAAAGATGAAGTTTCCTGCTTCAGAGGAGAAGATAGTTAGAGCTGCTGTCTAGTGTGGCCACATCCACTGGGAGGAAGTTTCTTCTAGTTCTGCTGACTTCCTGTGACCATTTACACAGCCCCTCTGTCATAAATCACTGAGATGTTTTGCTTTGTTGATAAGCATTGATAATGTTGTTTTAAACCGTTGTATCAGTACTACTCCAGAAGATACAATCTTTTGAACACTCTGATTTGCTTTGTCTGTAGTTTTACACTTTTGAAATACTAGATTAACGCTTTAATGCAGAAATGCTAGATTATTCTTTGTAAAAGCTTATCATGAAAATAAAATTAAAAAAATATTAGATTAAAGCTTTAATATAGAAAGCAAAGATAAATTACAGAAGCTTCCTTCGCTTTTTAAATTTTTATCTGTTTTGCTATTACTTGTGGTAAGAGCACAACTGGAAAAACCATACCACCTCTGGAAACTGGATGCATTGAACACACTTATTCCTTAAGCTATGTTAAAAAGCTGGATACATGACTCACAATTTATATTTCAGAGTAGTTTGATGGGAACTAAATATTTATTTATACATTTTATTAAAATTCCTGTATATGAATTTATATGAACTTTTTCTTAAAACAGAGGTGCCATTAATAAACTTATGATTCCTTCATGCTTTTGATACTATGCTTGTGACTGGATGTACAATCAGTATTCATGTGTATATGTAAATATATAAATTTTATGTGTATGTGCAGTTAATATTCATCCATGATACTTTATTCAGCGAAATACTCTAGAATACTTTACAGGTAGGATCTACCTATAAAGATTTATGAAATGCCAACCTGACTACTAGTTATAAATATTATGCTCAATTTGTATCACATTAGCCATCTACAAAAGTGTAATAGCTCAATAAATCAAAGCATTTCTATATTTCTAAGTTGTTTAATAAGAAGTAAATTCAAAGAATATTTAGGTTATCCTTGAATATAAATATGATCTTATGGAGGTAGAGATTCTTAATTTCAATTTCAGCTTTTATCACATGTACGGCATGTTCTCATTATTAATAGTTGGTCATATTGGGTAATTCACCAGGTAACCCACTGCCACACCACCCTGCTGTTTGCATATGCATAACATTAAAGGATTTTCATACTGGAAGGCAGGATCATGGTAGCTGTGAGATAAATGAGTTAAACAGTGGACAAGGTTAAATGGAGGGGACTGCTATAGTCCAGACAAGAGATGATGACACCTTAACTTGAGCAGGTAGAAAGGAGAAGGAGGGTAGGGAGTAAATTTGAGGCATTGAGAAGAAGAGGAATGTAGGGGACTTCCAAACTCCCGTGTAAGCCACTTACCAATGCAAGAGTGTATGATAGAGCAGAGCACAGATGTGAGAGACCCGGTGTTCATTCTTGCACATGCTACCCTCAAGAGTCTTTGGGTCATCCAGGTGAAAAATGGCTTGTGGTCAGTAGATTTTATGGGTCTGGGACTCTGAGGAGTGATACAGACTGGGGATATTAGGAGTTATTGATGTGTGGATGGTGTTTGTGGTCCTCACTATTGTTGAAATTTCCCAAGAAAGTATATAATGAAAACCTAGGTCATATCTTTGAACAATAAGAACATTTAAGAGAGGACAGAAAACAGCTGAGAGGGGAATACTGGAGAAGGAATTTGGAGATTGTATTAGGCCATTCTTGCCTTGCTATGAAGAAGTGTCTGAGACTAGGTAATTTATTAAAGAAAAGAGGTTTAATTGGCTCACAGTGCTGCAGGCTGAACAGGAAGCATAGTGGCATCTGCTTCTGGGGAGGCCTCAGGAAGCTTCCAATCATGTCAGAAGGCAACAGGGGAACAGGCACATCACATGACTAGAACTGGAGCAAGAGTGAGCTGGCAGGGAGGTGCCACACACTTCTAAATGACCAGATCTCATGAGGTCTCACTCACTGTCTTGAAGAAAGCACTAAGCCATGAGGAATCCACCCCCAAGATCTTAATACCTCCCACCAGGTCTCACCTCTAGCATTGGGGATTACAGTTCGACATGAGATTTGGGCAGGGACAAATACCCAGACTCTATCAGAGATGATCCAAGATAGAGCAGCAGCATGGAAATTAAGAAAGAAGAGATTCATAGCAAATGCCACAGTGCTTCAGTGTTGTTGGCAACAACAAAATTAGGAGTGGCCTCAATAGAATCATCAGGGCAGAAAATAAATGGAAATTAAAGATTAAATGTGAGATGGGGAAATTACCGCAATAATAATGTGGAAATTTGGTCATGAAAAGTGGCATTAATAATTTAAGACATATAGGATGTTTCTCTTAACAGGTAAACTCCTTCAATACAGGCACAGAAATGAGCAAATTGGGGACTAGTTGTTTCAGAGACAGCAAGAGAAGAACTAACTGGTGGTTAAAGATCCCTGAGGAGGCAGGAAGAGCTGTGTTTCAGAACATGGATGGATGTATGAATCTCCCACAAAAAGTGGAACACCTCTTTCTCACTGCCAGGGAGACAGCAAGGATGAATGGATAAAAATACAGATAAACTGTGTGGACAGGATGGCAGAACAGATAAAGGAATTTGTACTTAATCCTTTCTGTCTTCTCTGTGAAATAGTAAGCAAGGTCATCTGGTGCAGATGGAGGACTGTGTGCCACAGAGAGTGGTGAACGTGGGAAGAACTTTAGGGAGAGCGTTGGGAATGACTTTAGTGCTTACGAGGAGTGTCGAACATTGGGAATCACCTCTATTCTGCCACTTGATGCTACGTGAAATTGTATAGGGTGTGTGTATTTATTTATGTGCATGCTCACATGCATAAACATGGGTCTATAAATTGCCTTGGAATTCTTATTTGTTTAAAAAAGATATTGCTACACTCACTGTATACAGCTCTATTTTATCTGCAGTGTTGTCCCAGGGATAACTGATCCTTGTAATAAAGACCCCGAGTTACTTCAGAATTTATTGATTTAACATACCATATAGACTGAATTTTATATATTCATATTACTCAAAAACTGTTATTTACTTTGGATATATATATACACACATATATATGTGTGTGTGTATATATATATACACACATACACATACACACACACACAGGAGGGTGAGGAGAGGAAGAGAGGGTGGGCAAGGGAGGACTCAGAGTTGATCAGAATGTTTACTTAACCAGAAATTCTCACTTCTTGGCCATTTCATAGCATTTACAGGAATATATTCAGTGTTGTGAGATACCACTTTGTTGCTTAATATATGTGTTACAGAGGCTGTTTTCTATGCTTCCTACCTTAGTAGCACATTAACCACCCTGGTGTTGAAGGGACTTCCTGAGACTGGTCAGGCTCTTGGTCAGGGCAGCCATGTGTGGAGCCCAGTGGGGCTGGGGCAGGATGCTGAAGCCAGCCACAGGATTCTGCTTGTGTCTTATGTTGGTGGCTTTTTTGTTGTTGTTTTGATTTTAATGTTGTATTTTCACATATTCAGACTAATGCTATCTTTTTTCCTTCCTTCAACAGGAAGCAGCTCTTGAAGCTCACCTTGTCCCTGTCTTGCACTCTCTCTGGCCTTGGATTTTGATGGATGATTCATTGATGCAAATTTCTCTGCAGCTCCTTTGCGTCTATACTGCAAATTTTCCAAATGGTAAACAGGATCCAGTATAGTCTTTCAGTAACATACCAAAATACTAGTTTTATAAATGTTGTTAAGGTGAACTAGAAAAACTAATACATATTTTGAAGTGTTTCTGATTTATTGAGGATATGATGGGCAAAGGCAAGCTTTCTTTTAGGTATGAGAGCAGACAGATATTTTAGCGTATTTGTTGACATGAGAGAGTCCTTGGCAGTGCAGGGAATAGAGAGGGAGGACTGGTCTGATTATCTGGCAATTGGAAATTGAGTTTAGTAGGAAAATTGAGAGGATAAAAATTATGATGTAAGACCTCAAAAGCCAGGTGAAGTTTAGAACTTCTTATAGATTCTGGAACAGGAGAGGGGCATGATGAAAGTTAGTTCTCAGAACAGTTGGTCTGGTCATACTTGATATCACTAGGGCTGCTCTTTCACTCAGGCACTTGATAGACATTTTATCAAGAGCGTGCTGTGGGCCATGCATTGTGAGTTCTGGTGAGAGTGATCTGAAATGAGATAGGAGGACAGGTCATGTAGGGCCTCAGGGGCCACAAGAGGGAGTTTGGATTTTTATGTGAATATAACAGGATGCCATTGGCAGTTATAAGCTGGGGAGTGGCATGATTTAATTTGTGTTTAAGAATGATTAGGCTGGGCATGGTGGCTCATGCCAGCACTTTGGGAGACTAAGGCAGGAGGATCACTTGAGGCCAGGAGTTCGAGACTAGCCTGGCAAACAAAGTGAAACTGGTGTCTACTAAAAAAAAAATACAAAAATTAGCCGGACATGGTGGTGCACACCTGTAATCCCAGACTTGGGAGCCTGAGGCAGGAGAATCACTTGAACCTAGGAGGCAGAGGTTGCAGTGAGCCGAGATCATGCTACTGCACTCTAGCCTGGGCAACAGAGCAACACTCCGTCTCAGAAAAAAAAAAAAAAAAGAAGAGAAAGATTACTCTGGATGATAAGTGGAGAATGGATGATTGGGAGCAAGGCTAGAAGCAGGGAGACTTGTCATGGAGACATAATGGTGGCTTGGGCTTGAGTGGTAGCTGGAGAGATTGAGAGAAGTACACAGATTCTCAATGGCCCAAAGGTAGAGTCAAGGAAACCTGTGGTGGGAGGTAGGAAGGAAAGAAAGGTGTCCAGGGTAAACTTCATTTGGAGAAATGAGCCTGAATGCACACTGCTGCCATTTACTAAAATGGGGAAGATTTGGAAGAAGCAGACTTGAAGTGAGAAAAAAGTAGGAATCAAGAGTTCTGTTTGGTCTTTTTAAGTCTGAGGTGTTGATATTCACTCAAGTGAAAATAGTAAGATGGAGTTTAATTCAACAGAGAGTAGAGGTAAGTTCGAAGATTTAAAATGTTGGGAGTATTATTAGTTATTTATTACCACGAGACAAATTACTCTAAAATTTAGCATCTGTAAACATCAATCATTTCGTTATGCCACAGCTTCTGTGGCTCAGGAGTCTGGAAATGGCTTACCTGGGTGGTCCTTGCTCAGAGTCTCTGAGTCATCTGAAGTCTTGACCGGGATGGAGGATTCAGTGTGCCTATGGCAGCCTCAGTTGCTTGCTGCTTAGGGCTGTTTCGAACGACCCAGAGTGAGTGGGCCCAGGGCAGAAGTTACAGTCTATTATCACCCAGTCTCAGAAGTAACCGAACAGCACTCCTACCTCCTGTGGGTCACACATAGCAACCCTAGTACAGAGGCAGGGGCCACTGGGACCATCTTGGAGGCTGGCTACCACAGAGTTTTTGTTATATAGATTGTATTTAAAGTCCTGTGGCTATTTGAGATTACCCAGGGAGAATGTATAGATGGAGAAGCAGAATCCCATGACCAAGTTCTGAGGCACATCGACATTTGGAGTTAATCAAAAGATGAGAAAAAGCAGAAAAAAAAGGAACAGCCAGTGAGATAAGAGTGCACAGTCACAGAAAGTTAGAGAAGGGCATACTCAGTTGTGTGGAATGCTCTAGAAAATTCTACTAAAATGAAGATAGCAACAATGGCTTTTGGGCTTAGCAATAATGATGTTCTTGTGGACCTTGAGGGTTATTTTAGTGCAGCACCGAAACGGAAACCGAATTAGTGTGGGTTGAGGAAAGAAGATGAAATAGAGGAGACAGCCTTTCCAAAATGTTCTACATATAAGGGGGCAGAGAAATGGAGCAACAGCAAGAGACAGATGTGGAGTCAATGGAGGAGTTTTTGCTGTTTTTAAAAATGTGCGTTTTAAAGGCATGTTTTTTAAGGGATTGGTAGAATGAGGTACAGAAAAGAGTGCATGTAAGAGCCCACCCTGAGAGGATAAGAGGGTGAGAGCTAGAGCACAGCTGACAACAGGAAGCAGGGGGAAGGCTGAGAGGAAGGATGTGGATTTAGGTAGGTTGGTAGACTTGTTGGGAATGATGAGAAAATTCCCATTTTGAATACTTCTCCTTTCTTCATTTAAGAGAGAACACTGAGCACTAAGAATGAGCAAAGACAAGGGGTAGAGATGATGTGAGAAGAGGAGAAAGTGTGAAGTAGCTGTGTTTAGAGGAAGGAAAGCAAACACACTAGGGAAGCAAAGTAGGATTGCTGGCAGTGTTAAGTACCCATTTAAAATTTATGCTCATCAATTTAAGATTTGACTAGTTACCAAGTGTTTGTGCTTTCTTCCAACAACATTCAGCAGCCCAGCAGCTGGGGTCTAAATATCAAAGGTTATACAGAGAAGGGACTAGAACTCTAAACAATTAAGAACCCATCTAGTTACTGCCAGATGCTGATGATGGCTTATTCTTTTGAATAGTCTGACAACTCTGGAGCTGTCCATTTTGATACCCAGCTCAGGTTGTCTCCAGTCAGCACGAAGAGATAAAAACAGACCTTCAACCTCCTGAACTTGAACTATCATTGAAGCATATGTGTACAGGATTGTCCCTGCCTTCATTCTGTGCTGCCAACTTTCTCTGTTCCTTAGGTTTGGTGGGAATGTCTTGTTTCAGTGCATTTTCCAGCTCTACTACTGTATCTTTTGTTGGCTTACTCATCTTTTGTGAGTTTCTTTTATAGAATGTATTTGATTCTGATCAATTTATACTTAAGTTAGCCTTCTTGTATGAACTTTCACAAGTCAACTATACCTTAGTTTTACATATAATACAGTCTTATTGATTTAACATTAAAATGCATTTCTAATTTTTAAAAATTTTTTTCTCCCTCAATAAGTCTCATTCAGTTGCTTAATTTCCTGAGAAACACTGGACTCCGGAAAGCCTGTAGATGCCACTGTTGGCTCCTGCCACTTCTAAGCTGTGTGACCTTGAGCAACAAACTGGCTTTTCTGAGCTTCATATCTTTGTTGACCAAATATAGAAAATAGTATTGTTCTGTCCCCCTTCCCAGGGATATTATGTTCCTTATTTGTCGGTTGTGTAAAATGAAGGCATTAGACAAGTTATCTCCCATTTCTAAAATCTGTTCCCCTACACAGGCCTTTATTTAGATATTTTCATTAGGAACAATTAAAAACCCTAGTATACTTATGTTATTCTTTTTAAAAAAAAAACCTGGTATCTTAAAGTGCTCTATTGACATAATTAGGCCCTCAGTGAGGACAGTAAATCTATGAGGTTGAATGTAGACACCAACATTAGCCTCCATTGCTAATTTGCAGTTCACAGGTTAACGGCTAAGTCATTTTGATAGACAGATATGCTTTACCACTTAGTGTATTCAAAAACTAAACGGGGAAAGGAAACTGAGAAGACATTGTGATAAGCGGTTATTTTTGAAGGTTGCAGTTCTCTTTGTTGGTCAAGTTGTGGACAGCACCCTGTTCAAGCTGCACACAGAGGAGCCCTGGGCAACTCCCTGATGCTGTGTGTCCTAAAGTTGGCTTCCCAGATGCCACTGGAGAACACCACAGTTCAGCAGATGGTTTTTATGCTTCTTTCAAACCTGGCCTTGTCTCACGACTGTAAAGGAGTAATTCAGAAGGTAAGCACTTAAACTCCCCTTCATCTCATAAAAGGCTACTCAGTGAAATAATCTTTCCAATCAAAAGTTTACAACTCAGTTCCCAGGATTGATATATTATGATTTGGAGGCATTTTATTTTAAAGGATTATGAAAGGGTTAAGAGGTTCACTTTGTTTAAAGCCAGTTGATGGATGACACATGAAAGGGGACAGGAGCTAGAGTAGAATCCCGCCATTTCCTTCCATTTATCTTCTTAGCATTTGGATTGTATTTTATCTTTCTCAAAAATGAGGATTTTAGAAAGATAGCTGTCTTACATTTATTGGAGATAATAAAAGTAATATATTTGGTCTTTAAACAGACCAAATTGAGCAGTAACAATTTCAGTTTAATTTCATTGACAAAATGGTTTATGAAATCACAGCCCCTCTCCCCTGTTAGACTTTAACTTCCGTATGGCGTGAGAAGCAATTTTTTGAGTTCTCTAGGACTCTGGTTCCCAATCCAGACTTCTCATCACTGATTTTAACTTAAGGTAATTTAAAAGGGATGTAATGAGTTAAATAAATTCTAGTACACATGTGCAGTTAGATTCTGTATTTAGATGTGTATGCACAGACTCCCTAATTGGGAAAATCCCTTCAAATTTAAATGTAATCAGATTATATATTACTTACTAGTATTGTAATTTGAGTGCTTCTGTTTCTTTTACTTGAAGGCCAAGATAAATTGCAAAAATTGAGAGCATTTATAAGAACTGAGTCTCCTTTTTCTCTACTGTTTCTTCTCCCTGAACTCCTCAGAAGATACTTTGTTATCACCACATAAATAGAAAGGTCTTTCTAAGGAAGTGGACAGATCAATCTTACCAAGGAAAGATGTTTTCAGTGGTGCGTTGGTGCCAATTCCTACTAACTCATGAGTGTCATCTTAAGTCTGCAGGAGTTTTATAAAAATTCCAGTTGATGTTATATTGTCTTGAAATCAGCCACAGTGGGAGTATCACACCATGTAATTTTGTGAACTCTACAAATCATGGATCTTTTCTTCCCTCACTGCAATCAGTTGTTTATTTACCAGCACATGGCTGGATATTTTCTTCATCTATATGTTCTTGTATGTCATATATGTATATATATTTGAATATATTTTCTTCATGTATGTATTCATATACATATATCATTTCCAAAATGAGATGTTATCTTGAACTGAATATATGTGATTACCACTTTAAGAATGAGAGATTCTGCATATGTGAGAGCAGAACAGGGGCAGTGCTTTCCGCCACTTCCTTATAGGGCATGTTGGTGGAAAGCTAAGTGGGATGGAATGTAAGTGCCAATCATGAGTCTGGTCTGTGACTTTGAGCTGGAGACCAGTTCTCTTTCAGCTTCCTTTGGGTTAAAGTAAATAATCTCTAAGATATGTTCCACTTTTAATCTGTTATTCTAGTGCTATACTTAAGCATATTTTGATGAAGTGTGATCAGACTCTCTTTCCAGGGACAGATTAATCAAATCTTTTTCCTCTGCTTTAATTAGGAAATGCCTGAGACTTCCCCTGTGGCATTAAGTAATAATGAGCCCAGACACTTAACATTTATACTTCTTCATTACTCATCTATAGGACTTGGAAAGTGCAGCAGGTACTAGTGTAGAATTCAGCACCTGAAGTGTCTCGTTTTCTTTTCTACTGTGGTATACGTTTCTACACATTCTACCTGGTGTAGGAAATTGTCTGAAAACATCTTTAGATGCAACAACAACAACAAAAACAAAAGGAGGAGTGCCCATAGCACATTTAGATTTTACAGCACTGACATATATATCTTATCACCCTTGTCAGTCCGAATCCAGCAAGGGTTGAATCTAAAAAATGTCAGTTTGGTTGAGAGAGGAGAAGTGGGCGTGAGTGACAGACAGCACATGCAACTGAAAGTGGGCATGTAATTTTACAGTTTACTTATTGTTTGGGTAATGTTGATGATATTTCTGTAACTCATTTCATTCTCAACACTCAGAGTCCTTTGTATAAAAATGTTAAATGTATTTTATAGATTAAAGCCAACATCTTGATTTTGGTCCAGGAAAACCTAAGAGAGAAACTGGAGTAGATTTAAACAGAGAGAGCAAGGAGTTATTCTGTGCAATCATAAAAATTCAGTGATTGCATTTCATTTCTAAAATGTCCACCCAACTGTGGTTTCCATGCTGTCATGGGCTTCAGCATGATACAGCACTTTTATACTTTGCATATAGATTAGTCTAGACAATAATTTATTATCTTTCATATACGTAAGGATTTGGTGGGGTTTGTGGAAGGGGCTTTATTTGGAGGTTGAAAAGACTCTCACAGTTCAAATGATAGAGCTTTCTCATCTGTAAGCATAATAGAATGACATGTAGCCATCAAAAATTCTCATTTGTAATGATAAGTACCTGGGGTAAAGTGAATCTAAGTTGTATCTATAGATTTGATAATAACAACAACACTTGTAGCTACAGTGATTCAAAATACCCTCACTACTTCCAGAGCTGTTAGCTAGTATTCAAGACTGATTTGGATTTTTGTCTTTTTTCCTTCCATAGGGTAACTTTTAATGAGTAGCAAAATTACCAGAAGGCAGATAAAAGAGAAAACTCAAAAGACCTGAAATAATCTCCAAACTGAATTATCAATTCTGAATAATTAAGAGTTAACTATAGTATACTTTATCCATCATGAGGAAAGAATTAGTGGAAATTAAAACTTGAGCACGATTTGTTCTTACCTCTTTCACTTATACTTAGAAATAACATAGATGGAGTATTCAGAAGGTATTAGAAAGAAGGAGAAATTAATGTAAGGGAAGACTGTAGCAGAAGGTTAGTTAATTGGTCACCAAGGGACTAGGATAATAATGAAAAAGACTTGAGAAGAAAATAATATTCTCTCTATTTATCCACAGAGTAACTTCTTACAGAACTTCCTCTCTCTAGCATTGCCAAAAGGAGGAAATAAACATCTCAGTGATCTGACTATTCTTTGGTTGAAATTACTCCTGAATATGTCATTTGGAGAAGATGGGCAACAAATGATTCTGAGGCTACATGGCTGTCTAGACTTACTAACAGAGATGAGCAAATACAAGCATAAGAGCAGCCCTTTATTGCCAGTTCTTATCTTTCATAATATTTGCTTCAGTCCTGCTAATAAACCCAAGATCCTGGCTAATGGTAAGTATTCACACACATGCATGTTTATATATGTGGTTATTCATAGACTGTTAAGATCAGCCGCAAATAATTTTATACATAATTTTCTAGGCATTTATTAAGCACTCACTGTGTTCAAGGCACTGTGGATGGCATGGGCTCTGGGAATGAACCAGGCATTCCATGGGCTGCCTGGAGTCTCTGAATTTAGCACATCATGTCATTCCCATGGATATACTGGGCACATGGAGGAAGAGGAGCTGTGGGCGGGGGGGCCCTGACCTTGTCTTCTGCTCCCTCTCCTCTCTCTTTGCTCTTCCTCTAACTCCTCCTCCCCTCCTCTGCATCTTCAAGCAAATGCTACCATGTGAATGAAGCCTCTCCAGAACCACATGTCAGTTTTATAGCCCCCAACCCCTTCTTTCTGCCTTCTCTTTCTTCCTCCTCACTCTCTTACTTCCTTTCCTGGTTTTATTTCTCTCCATAGTATTATCGCCATCTGATAGACTGTGTGTTTCATGTGTCTGTCTATTCCTAATCTTCCCACACCAGAAGGTGAACTCTTACGGGGTCAGGAGGTTTTTGTCTGCTTTATTTGTTTATTTGTAGCACCTAGAATTGTGCCTGCAACTAGTGAGCACTCAATAAATACTTGATGATTGACAGAGATCCTAAGCAAGCCTGAGAGTTCAGGGCTCAAGATTAGATGGTGCAGTTAGCCTTGCAGAGACTTCATTCTCTGAGATGTAGGACAGATGGAGGCCAGGATTGGTGAGAATTCAGAAAAAAATTGAACTGAAAAGAATTGGAAAGACCTTTTTCTGCAACCATGTGTTATCTCTATGAGGAGTATGTCAATTTCATGGGGAATGAGTTTTATAAGAGACGTGTTCTAGTGAAAAACCACAAGGTGGGCTCCAGACCCCTGCTGTTCTTGAATGCCAACCCCAGGTTGGCATCACTCCAGCATCGCCTGGCACAGCCTTGCTGGACCCAGCCTCTTCATCTATAAAAGAAACCCACTACTCTTGATTTGGTTAAGAATCAGTTTATAAACACACATAAAGTGCCCAGCACTATTTCTAGTACATGATAAATGTTTAAGATACATTCATTCTCTTGTTCTTTCATGTTTTTTACTTCATCTTAGAGGCATTTTTCTATGAAATCAAGAGTTTTCCAAGTGTATGAAAATGATTCTCCTTATATTTTGTGGTGTATATAGTTGTGATTCTATTTTTCTGATAAGCCTTCTGATAATCAGCTGCTAGGACTATGATATAGAAAGATGTTTAAAGTTCAGTTAGCTTATACCAGACTTAACCTTACTATGGATTTTGCACTCCGCCTTCCTGTGGCTGCTGCGCTAATGCTGCGCTCTCTGTTGCCGGGCGATGTACATCACTGGTTTTATTTCCATCCTCCCCCACTGTATCTGCTTCAGTCCTCACATTTGTAAAATGAGGGTAATGATAATCCCTCCTCAGGGCAGTGAGAGAACCTGTGAAGCATCTGTGACCATTCTTGGTATGTAGCATTTACTCAGTAACATCTGATATTATTTATTCACCTTTCTTAGAATAATTTTTTTCTTTGGGGACTACTTACTCCAATTTATTATTGAGAGTTGGAAAAACGACCAGCTTTTTGGGAACTGAAGGAGAGAAGTCTGCGTTTTCCACTTCTAGATCCCTCTAGAATTATTTTTAGCATTTCTTTGTAGTCAGCAATGCTTTCTCTCCTTCATTAGCTTAAAGCAGATGGACACTTTGGTGAAAAGAAGCTTCCCATACTCCCACAGACTAGAGATCAGTGGACTTTCGAGGCAGGGGTAATATAAGAGACAGCAGTGTGCAGTTGCTGTGTGGAACTATAAAGGGATGTCACAGGCTGTGTCTTCCTTTCCACTTGGGGATTTTTAAAGGCGGCCTTAGCAGAGTCAGCCAGCTGAAAAGTCTCCCAGGAAAGACTGCCTCTGATCGGTAGAACCCACACATCTGGTTTAAGCAGTCAGGAGTGGAGTGTGCAGTGGAGCTTGATCTTGCTGTTAAAAATAGATCTGAGGCTGGGCACAATGGCTCACGGCTGTAATCCCAGCACTCTGGGAGGTTGTGGTGGGTGCATCATTTGAGGTCAGGAGTTTGAGACCAGCCTGACTAACATGGTGAAACCCTGCCTCTACTAAAAATACAAAATTTAGCCAGGTGTAGTGGCAGGTGCCTGTAGTCCCAGCAATTTGGGAAGCTGAGGCAGGAGAATCGCTTGAACCTGGGAGGCGGAGGTTTCACTGAGCCGAGATCGCGCCACTCCACTCCAGCCTGGGCAACAGAGCAAGAGCGAGACTGCGTCTTAAAAAAAAAAGGATCTGGAACATTTCTTGTTTCTGGTAATGCCAGGCTAAGTCTCCCTTGAAAACAGCAATAACATTGTATGCTTGGCTTTTGTTGAATATCGAAGGATGAGAGTACAGGAAGCCAGGAAGCCACGATTCCCCAAGGTGGGGATTCTTACAGGCTTCCTGCTTGTATTAAGCTGAACTTCCAAAGAACCATTCTCTTAACAAATGGATGAGTCAGAAATAAGTTGGTTTCCCAAACTGCATGAAGGAGACTGTAAAGAGAAGAAAAAAATGTGTGAGACTGGGTACCACAGACTGCTTCTGACAGGGCTCCGCACGCAGAGTTGGCTATGAATTTGGTTTAAGGTGTCTTCGATTGAAGGTGCCTCTGGGTACTTAGAAGCAAACTGCCTTGGTGATGGATAAAAGACAAGTTCATACTGGGCATCAGGGAACCTCCACAAATAATTGTTCAAAAGCACTGACCAGTACAAAGTTAGAGATAATCAAACACATTAGGAGACGTGGCAGCATGTAGTAAGAAACGGCAAAGGGATAAAAATACCAGCCTCTCTGCCCAGACTTTAACTATGGGGATTACAAAGCACGGGTTTAAAAATAACTTTAATTATACCATATTTAGATAAATAAATGGCAAGCTTGAAAATTTCAGGAAATGGGAAACTGACAAGTTGAAAGATTTGAAAAGAGCCAAATAGAACTTCAGGAACTTTACTGTGCAATATGATAATCAGCCACATGCAGTTATTTAAATTTAAACTAATTAAAATTAAATATTCAGTTAGTCAGTTGCACTCACTACATGTGGCTAGTGGCTATCTTATTAAACAACACAGATATGAATATTTCCATTATTGTAGGAAGTTCTGTTGGACAGCACTAATCTAGAACTTCAGTAGCCAAAATTGAAAACTTAATATACAGATCCGACAGCAAGTCAGGTATAGCAGAGGAGAGAACTTAAGAGATCAGAACGTAGATTAGAAAAATATTATCCAGAATGCAGCAGAGAAAACTAAAAAGATGAGAAAGAATTAAAAGAATCAAAGTTAAGTGACACAGCAGATATATCAAGACTTTGTGTTTAATGAAGTGTCCTAGAAGAATCGGAGAGGAAATATTTGAAGAGATGATGGCTAAAAGCTTTAAGAACTTTTCTAAGACACTAACGTCACCATAACTGACAACTTACTGTAATTACCAACATGACATCCCTAAATTTATAATTAAACCAATTATATTAAGAAGGTAATATTCAAAGCTCATTATTTCTGATTATTTATATTTTACTACCACATATTCGCTTGAGGTTATTTAAATATTTATATAAGAGTTCAGACTTATTTGTTAAACTCAAAATTGTTTTATTGCTTTTTTCATATGCATATGAAACGTGCATGTTTCACAATAAAATTTGTTTTTTTAAAAAGTCAATCCACTTGCATTATCATAAGGGCCCACCATATTATTTCCACACACACACACACACACACATGCACATACATACAATACTTTATTAAAAATGCTTTAAGTGATAGCAGCTGGTCGAAGGAGTTATAAACTTACCTAGATCATAGGAATTATATATTCTGAGTGTTTGAGACAACATTTAAAAACATCACCTGATACTACTCAGATGGAAACAAGGAAATCACCCTCCCATTTAATAAGGGGACATTTGATGATGTGCCTCATGGGTGGTACTTGCAGCCATACTTCACGTGACAAGTTTTGTCTGCCAGCTACTTACGTGGCTTGGTTCTGGGTAGGTTAGGATACAGGAAAACCAAAGGGCATCAGATAACGATGCCAGCATGCCAGAAACGTTGCTGCACCTGCCTTTCACATTGTCCTGCTGCTGCGCATTTCGAGTTCACTTTATGGGGCAGTTTTTTGTTTACTTTTTGTTAAATATTTAAAATCCCTTAAAATAAAGAAAAAAATTGAATTATGTAGACAAAATTTTTCTTTTAATTCTGGAATCTTTCACCCAATGAGTATTTATTGAGCTCCTAAAATGTACTAGCACTGTGGTTGGACTAACACCAGTGAGCTGACACTGCCCTCTGACTAATACCAGTGAGCTGACATGACCTGTAACAAATACCAGTGAGCAGACACTGGCCTCTAACTAACACCAGTGAGCAGACATGACCTGTAACAAATACCAGTGAGCAGACATGACCTATAACAAATACCAGTGAGCAGACACTGGCCTCTAACTAGTACCAGTGAGCAGATATGACCTGTAACGAATACCAGTGAGCAGATACTGGCCTCTAACTAACACCAGTGAGCAGACACTGCCCTCTAACGAATACCAGTGAGCAGACATGACCTGTAACAAATACCAGTGAGCAGACACTGGCCTCTAACTAGTACCAGTGAGCAGACATGACCTGTAACGAATACCAGTGAGCAGATACTGGCCTCTAACACCAGTGAGCAGACACTGCCCTCTAACTAATACCAGTGAGCAGACATGACCTGTAACAAATACGTGAGCAGACACTGGCCTCTAACTAGTACCAGTGAGTAGACATGACCTGTAACGAATACCAGTGAGCAGATGCTGCCCTCTAACTAGTATCAGTGAGCAGACATGACCTGTAACTAATACCAGTGAGCAGACACTGGCCTCTAACTAGTACCAGTGAGCAGACACTGGCCTCTAACTAATACCAGTGAGCAGACACTGCCCTCTAACTAATGCCAGTGAGCAGACACTGGCCTCTAACTAGTACCAGTGAGCAGACATTGGCCTCTAACTAATGCCAGTGAGCAGACACTGCCCTCTAACTAATACCAGTGAGCAGACACTGCCCTCTAACTAATACCAGTGAGCAGACACTGCCCTCTAACTAATACCAGTGAGCAGACACTGCCCTCTAACTAATACCAGTGAGCAGACACTGCCCTCTAACTAATGCCAGTGAGCAGACACTGGCCTCTAACTAATGCCAGTGAGCAGACACTGCTCTCTAACTAATGCCAGTGAGCAGACACTGCCCTCTAACTAATACCAGTGAGCAGACACTGCCCTCTAACCAATGCCAGTGAGCAGACACTGCCCTCTAACTAATACCAGTGAGCAGACACTGCCCTCTAACTAATACCAGTGAGCAGACACTGCCCTCTAACTAATGCCAGTGAGCAGACACTGGCCTCTAACTAATGCCAGTGAGCAGACACTGGCCTCTAACTAATGCCAGTGAGCAGACACTGGCCTCTAACTAGTACCAGTGAGCAGACACTGCCCTCTAACTAATACCAGTGAGCAGACGCTGCCCTCTAACTAATACCAGTGAGCAGACATGACCTGTAACAAATACCAGTGAGCAGACACTGGCCTCTAACTAGTACCAGTGAGCAGATATGACCTGTAACGAATACCAGTGAGCAGATGCTGCCCTCTAACTAGTATCAGTGAGCAGACATGACCTGTAACTAATACCAGTGAGCAGACACTGGCCTCTAACTAGTACCAGTGAGCAGACACTGGCCTCTAACTAATACCAGTGAGCAGACACTGCCCTCTAACTAATGCCAGTGAGCAGACACTGCCCTCTAACTAGTACCAGTGAGCAGACATTGGCCTCTAACTAATGCCAGTGAGCAGACACTGCCCTCTAACTAATACCAGTGAGCAGACACTGCCCTCTAACTAATACCAGTGAGCAGACACTGCCCTCTAACTAATGCCAGTGAGCAGACACTGCCCTCTAACTAATACCAGTGAGCAGACACTGCCCTCTAACTAATGCCAGTGAGCAGACACTGGCCTCTAATTAATACCAGTGAGCAGACACTGCCCTCTAACTAATGTCAGTGAGCAGACACTGCCCTCTAACTAGTACCAGTGAGCAGACACTGCCCTCTAACTAATGTCAGTGAGCAGACACTGCCCTCTAACTAGTACCAGTGAGCAGACACTGCCCTCACAGACCCTGCCCTTGAACCAGTTACGGTTTAAATACATGTATTTTGGGAGTGGCAAATAAATATATATAGAGAATTCCCAATAACAAGTGTTTCACCCTTAAGAATGTAACACATTCTTGAAATCACAAAATATAGAAGAGAAATAATTTGGTAAAATTTAATGATATGTAAAATATGTGATAGGTTCACATTTTGGTCCAAAACACCCTGACAGTTTTCTTGGAACTAGACTTCTGGGAATCTTCACTTAGTGAGCAGATTGCTGCAGATAATTAGTGAGTCTTGATTTCCTACTCTGGCTTTCTTTGCAAAAAGAGCGTGTCTTGTGGGTTGATATACCTTTAAATCACTTTCTCCTCTGACACATGGACAAACCCACAAATTTCTCTAAAATGTTTAGTCATTTTTTGTATTTGTTATTCTTTTATTAAGATAACTGAATGCTTAAAGGAATTTTGTGAATTTGTCTTCCTGTCCCTTGATTTCTTTTTCTTTTTTTTTTCTTTTATTATACTTAAGTTCTGGGACACATGTGCAGAACGTGCAGGTTTGTTACATAGGTATACACATGCCATGGTGGTTTGCTGCACCCTTCAACCTGTCATCTACATTAGGTATTTGTCCTAATGCTATCCCTCCCATAGCCCCCCACCCCCTGACAGGCTCCTCTGTATGATATTCCCCTTTCTGTGTCCGTTTGTTCTCATTGTTCAACTCCCACTTATGAGTGAGAACATGCGGTGTCTGGTTTTCTGTTACTGTGTTAGTTTGCTGAGAATGATGGTTTCCATATTCATCCATGTCTTTGTAAAGGACATGAACTCATGCTTCTTTGTGGCTGCGTAGTATTCCATGGTGTATATATGCCACATTTTCTTTATCCAGTCTATCATTGATGGGCATTTGGGTTGGTTCCAAGTCTTTGCTATTGTGAATAGTGCTGCAATAAACATATATGTATGTTGATAGTAGAATGATTTATAATCCTTTGGGTATATATATACACACACACCCAAAGGATTATAAATATATAATTTTATATATATTTAAATATATAATATATATAATTTTATATATATTTAAATATATAATATATATAATATATTTAAATATATTATATATATATATATATATATATATATATATATACACACACACACCCAGTAATGGGATTGCTGGGTCAAATGGTATTTCTGGTTCTAGATCCTTGAGGAATTGCCATGCTGTCTTCCACAATGGTTGAACTAATTTACACTTCCGCCAACAGTGTAAAAGTGTTCCTATTTCTCCACATCCTCTCCGGCATCTCTTGTTTCCTGCCTTTTTAATGATCACCATTCTAACTGGTGTGAGACGGTTTCTCATTGTGGTTTTGATTTGCATGTCTCTAATGATCAGTGATGATGAGCTTTGTTTCATATGTTTGTCGGCCACATAAATGTCTTCTTTTGAAAAGTGTCTGTTCATATCCTTCACTCACTTTTTGATGGAGTTGTTTGATTTTTTCTTGTAAATTTGTTTAAATTCCTTGTAAATTCTGGATTATTAGCCCTTTGTCAGATGGATAGATTGCAAAAGTTTTCTCCCATTCTGTAGGTTGCCTGTTCACTCTGGTGATAGTTTCTTTTGCTGTGCAGAAGCTCTTTAGTTTAATTAGATCCCATTTGTCAGTTTTGGCTTTTGTTGCCATTGCTTTGGTGTTTTAGTCATGAAGTCCTTGCCCATGCCTGTGTCCTGAATGGTACTGCCTAGGTTTTCTTCTAGGATTTTTATGGTTTTAGGTATTATATTTAAGTCTTTAATTCATCTTGAGTTAATTTTTGTATAAGGTGTAAGGAAGGGGATCCACTTTCAGTTTTCTGTATTTGGCTGGCCAGTTTTCCCAACACCATTTATTAAATTGGGAATCCTTTCCCCTTTGCTTGTTTTTGTCAGGTTTATCAAAGATCAGATAGCTGTAGATGTGTGGCATTAATTCTGAGGCCTGTTTTTTGTTCCATTGGTCTATATACTGGTCTATGTTCCATTGGTACCAGTTGTTCTATTGGTCTATGTTCCATTTGGTACCAGTACCATGCTGTTTTGATTACTGTAGCCTTGTTGTGTAGTTTGAAGTCAGGAACCATGATGCATCCAGCTTTGTTCTTTTTACTTAGGATTGTCTTGGCTATATGGGCTCTTTTTTGGTCCCATATGAAATTTAAAGTAATTTTTTCTAATTCTTTGAAGAAAGTCAATCGTAGCTTGATGGGGATAGCATTGAATCTATAAATTACTTTGGGCAGTATGGCCCATGTTTACGATATTGATCCTTCCTATCTATAGGCATGGAATGTTTTTCCATTTGTTTGTGTCTTCTGTTATATCCTTGAACAGCAGTTTGTAATTCTCCTTGAAGAGGTCTTTCACATCCCTTGTAAGTTGTAATCCTAGGTATTTTATTCTCTTTGTGGTGATTGTGACTGGGAGTTCACTCATGATTTGGCTGTTTGTCTATTATTGATGTTAGGAATGCTTGTGATTTTTGCACATTGATTTTGTATCTTGAGACTTTACTGAGGTTGCTTATCAGCTTAAGGAGATTTTGGGCTGAGACATTGGGGTTTTCAGAATTTACAGTCATGTCATATGTGAACAGGGACAATTTGACTTCCTCTCTTCCTATTTGAATACCCTTTATTTCTTTCTCTTGCCTGATTACCCTGGCCAGAACTTCCAATACTATGTTGAATAGGAGTGGTAAGAGAGGGCATCCTTGTTTTGTGCCAGTATTCAGAGGGAATGCTCCCAGCTTTTGCCCATTCAGTATGATATTGGCTATGGTTTTGTCATAAATAGCTCTTATTATTTTGAGATACATTCCATCAGTACCTAGTTTATTGAGAGTTTTTAACATGAAGGAATGTTGAATTTTGTTGAAGGCCTTCTCTGCATCTATTGAGATAATCATGTGGTTTTTGTCATTGGTTCTGTTTATGTGACGGATTGCGTTTATTGATTTGTGTACATTGAACAAGCCTTGCATCCCAGGGATGAAGCCAACTTGATTGTGATGGATAAGCTTTTTGATGTGCTGCTGGATTTGGTTTGCTAGTATTTTATTGAAGATTTCACATTAATGTCCGTCAGGGATATTGGCCTGAAATTTTCTTTTTTTGTTGTGTCTCTGCCAGATTTTGCTATCAGGATAATGAGGTAGGAGGAGTCCCTTTTTTTCTGTTGCTTGGAGTAGTTTCAGAAGGAATGGCACCAGCTCCTCTTTGTACCTCTGGTAGAATTCGGCTGTGAATCCATCTGACCCTGGGCTTTTTTTGGTTGGTAGGCTATTCCTGCTTCAATTTCAGAACTTGTTATTGGTCTATTCAGAGACTTGACTTCTTCCTGGTTTAGTCTTGGAAGGATGTATGTGTCCAGGAGTTTATCCATTTCTTCTAGATTTTCTAGTTTATTTGCATAGAGATGTTTATAGTGTTCTCTGACGGTAGTTTGTTTTTCTGTGGGATCAGTGGTGATCTACGCTTTATCATTTTTTATTGCATCTATTTGATTCTTTTCTCTTTTCTTCTTTATTATTCTGGTTAGTGGTCTATCTATTTTGTTAATCTTTTCAAAAAACTAAGTCCTGGATTCATTGATTTTTTTTTTTTTTGAAGGGTTTTTCATGTCTCTGTCTCCTTCAGTTCTGCTCTAATCTTAATTATTTCTTGTCTTCTGCCAGCTTTTGAATTTGTTTTTGCTTCTCTGGTTCTTTTAATTGTGATGTTAGGGTGTCAATTTTAGATCTTTCCCGCTTTCTTCTGTGGGCATCTTAGTGCTATAAATTTACCTCTAAACACTGCTTTAGCTGTGTCCCAGAGATTCTAGTATGTTATGTCTTTGTTCTCATTGGTTTTAAAGAACTTCTTGATTTCTGCTTTAATTTCATTATTTACCCAGTAGTCATGCAGGAGCAGGTTACTCAGTTTCCATGTAGTTGTGTGGTTTTGAGTGAGCTTCTTAATCCTGAGTTCTAGTTTGATTGCACTGTGGTCTGTGAGACTGTTGTGATTTCTGTTCTTTTGCATTTGCTAAGGAGTGTTTTACCTCCAATTTGTGGTCAATTTTAGAATAAGTGCAATGTGGTGCTGAGAATGTATATTCTGTTGATTTGGGGTGGAGAGTTCTGTAGATGTCTGTTAGGTTTGCTTGGTCCAGAGCTGAGTTCAAGTCCTGAATATCCTTGTTAATTTTCCATCTCATTGATCTGTCTAATATTGACGGTGGAGTGTTAAAGTCTCCCCCTATTATTGTTTGGGAGTCTATGTCTCTTTGTAGATTTCTGAGAACTTGCTTTATGACTCTGGGTGCTCCTGTATTGGGTGCATATGTATTTAGGATAGTCAGCTCTTCTTGTTGCATTGATCCCTTTACCATTATGTAATGCCCTTCTTTGTCTTTTATGATCTTTGTTGGTTTAAAATCTGTTTTATCAGACACTAGGATTGAAACTGCTGTTTTTTGTTTGTTTGTTTGTTTTTTGTTTTACTTTCCATTTGCCCGGTAAATCTTTCTCCATCCCTTTATTTTGAGCCCATGTGTGTTTTTGCACATGAGATGGGTCTCCTGAATACAGCACACCAATGGGTCTTGACTCTTTATCCAATTTGCCAGTCTGTGTCTTTTAATTTATGGTATTTAGCCTGTTAACTTTAAGGTTAATATTATTATGTGTGAATTTCATCCTGTCATTATGATGCTAGCTGGTTATTTTGCCCATTCGTTGATACAGTTTTTTCATAGTGTTGATGGTCTTTACAATTTGGTACGTTTTTGCAGTGGTTGGTACTGGTGTTTCCTTTCCATATTTAGACTTCCTTCAGGAACTCTTGTAAGGCAGGCCTGGTGGTGACAGAATCTCTCAGCATTTGCTTGTCTGTAAAGGATTTTATTTCTCCTTCACTTATGAAGCTTAGTTTGGCTGGATATGAAATTCTGGGTTGAAAATTCTTTTCTTGTGGCAGGCGTGGTGGCTCATGCCTATAATCTCAGCACTTTGAGAGGCTGAGGTGGGTGGATCACAAGGTCTGGAGTTCGAGACCAGCCTGGCAAATATGGTGAAACTCCATCTCTACTAAAAATACAAAAAGTTAGCTGATCATGGTGGCTAACCAGCTGTAGTCCTAGCTATTTGAGAGACTGAGTCAGAAGAATTACTTGAACCCAGGAGGCTGAGGTTGCAGTGTGCCAAAATCACACCAGTGCACTCCAGCCAGGGGGACAGACTGAGACTCCATCTAAAAAAAAAAATATTCTTTTCTTTAAGAATGTTGAGTGTTGTCCCCCATTCTCCTCTGGCTTATAGGGTTTCTACAGAGTGGGTATTCCACCTTTCTCTCTGACTGTCCTTAACATTTTTTCCTGCATTTCAACCTTGTTGAATCTGACGAGTATGTGTCTCATGGTTGCTCTTCTCAAGGAGTATCTTTGTGGTGTTCTCTGTATTTCCTGAATTTGAATGTTGGCCTGTCTTGCTAGGTTGGGGAAGTTCTCCTGGGTAATATCTTGAAGAGTGTTTTTTAACTTGGTTCCATTCTCCCCATTACTTTCAGGCACACCAGTCAAATGCAGGTTTGGTTTTTTTCCACATAGGCCCATATTTCTTGGAGACTTTGTTCCTTTTCATTTTTTTTTTTCTAATCTTGTCTTCACGCTTTATTTCATTGTTGATCTTCAATCACTGATATCCTTTATTCCGCTTAATTGATTTAGCTATTGATATTTGTGCCTGCTTCATGAAGCTCTCGTGCTGTGTTTTCTAGCTCCATCACGTCATTTATGCTCTTCTCTAAACTGGTTATTCTAGTTAGCAATATCTCTAGTCTTTTTCAAGGTTCTTAGCTTCCTTGCATTGGGTTAGAACATGCTGCTTTACCTTGAGGAGTTTGTTATTACCCACCTTCTGAAGCCTACTTCTGTCAGTTCATCAAACTCATTTGCCATCCAGTTTTGTTCCCCTGCTGGTGAGGAGTTGTGATCCTTTGGAGAAGAGGCATTCTGGTTTTTGCCATTTTCAGTGTTTTTGCACTGTTTTTTTCTCATCTTTGTGGATTTATCTGCCTTTGGTCTTTGATGTTGGTAACCATTGGATGAGGTTTTTGTATGGACATCCTTTTTGTTGATGTTGATGCTATTTCTTTCTGTTTGTTAGCTTTCCTTCTATCAGTCAGGGCCCTCTGCAGCAGGTCTGCTGGAATTGTCTGGAGGTCCACTTTACACCCTGTTTTCCTGGGTGTCACCAGCAGAGGCTGCAGAACAGCAAAGATTGCTGCCTGCTCCTTCCTCTGGAAGCTTCAACCAGAGAGGGCACCCGCTAGATGCCAGCTGGAGCTCTCTTATATGAGGTGTCTGTGGACCCCTGCTGGGAGGTATGTCCCAGTCAGGAGGCCTGGAGGTCAGGGACCCACTTGAAGAGGCAGTCTGCCTCTTAGCAGAGCTCGAGTGCTGTGCTGGGAGATCTGCTGCTCTCTTCAGAGCTGACAGGCAGGAACATTGAAGTTTGCTGAAGCTGCCCACAGCCACCCTTTGCCCCAGGTGCTCTGTCCCAGGGAGATGGGAGTTTTATCTATAAGCCTGTGACGGGGGCTACTGCCTTTCTCTCAGAGATGTCTTGCCCAGAGAGGAGGACTCTAGAGAGGCAGTTTGGCTACAGCGGCTTTGCCAAGCTGAGACTTCAGACTGCCATGCTGTCAGTAAGAATTTCAACCCAGTGGATCTTAGCTTGTTGGGAGACCACTTGGCTCCCTGGCTGCAGCCCCCTTTTCAGAGGAGTGAAAGGTCTGTCTCACTGGCATTCCAGGCACCACTAGGGTTTGAAAAAAAAAAGCACCTGCAGCTGGTTTGGTGTCTTCCCAAACAGCTGCCTAGTTTTGCACTTGAAACCCAGGGCCCTGGTAGTGTAGGCACCTGAGGGAATCTCCTGGTCTACAGGTTGCGAAGACTGTGGGAAAAATGTAGTATCTGGGCTGGAATGCACTGTTACTCACGGCACAGTCCCTTATGGCTTCCCTTGGCTAGGGGAGGGAGTTCCTTGACCTTTTGCACTTCCCAGGTAAGGCAACGCCCCACCCTGCCTTTGGCTTGCCCACTGTGGGCTGCACCTACTGTCTAACCAGTCCCAATGAGATAAGCTGGGTGCCTCAGTTGGAAATGCAGAAATCACCTGCCTTCTGTATTGATCTTGCTGGGAGCTGCAGACTGGAGCTGTTCCTATTTGGCCATCTTGCCAGCCACCCTAGTCATTTTTTAAAAAAATCAACCAGTATGATATTTGATTTTTGTTTTTATATAGTAACTCATTCTATTGATATGTTTGTAAGACTATAGTGCAGTGTCTGGGACTGAACTGTTTTTTAATATATGTTTATTTTTAGAAAAAGTCATTACTGTGCTAGCTGCCTGTCTGGAAAGTGAGAATCAAAATGCTCAGAGGATTGGAGCAGCTGCGCTTTGGGCTCTGATTTACAATTATCAGAAGGTCAGTTTTAAAAATCATTGTTACACCTAGGGAGCAAACAACCAGGTCTAAACTCTTAGGCTACATCCAAAGATGTCAGAAGAGTTACAGCAGAAGAAAAAAGAAATTAAGTCAAAGACTCGTGTTCCCTTTACTCATTCATACAATTAGTAAAACATCAGTTGAAATCTTTTTATTTAATCATTTCAACAGAATGTTTCAGTTCAGAAGAGAATCTCTGAACTGAGTTTTTCCTCTTAATTTAAATTGATTTACTGTATTGTTGGAATTTTAGTATAGATTGTTTCTTCTAAAAGTTGTATCGAGGGAAAACACATCTTAAAGTAAAACTGAGTAACAAAAGTTTTATCCAATTGTATAATTCCCCTCTCTCTAGCTCAGTCTTGTAAGACTGCAACACAAAGCCTGCTCGAGAAAAGGGCAGGCCACGTGGAGACTTGTGTTCTACTTTTTCTCTGGCCTTTGGACTTCTGTTTTATTGCAGACATCTCATTCCCAAGAGAAATACCCATAAGTATCTAGTGATTAAATAAAAGCCAAATGACAGTGTTAGGATAGACAGCCATCCTAGAATGGTGTTCTCTCAGCTGACCATCCCTGCCTGGGCTAGTTTTCTCCTTGTTTGCCAGAGTCACATACACAAGGACAGAGGCTGTTGCTGCCATGCTCACCTGGGTGTCCTCAGAGCTTAGCATAGGATTTCACACTTTGTAGTCATTCCATAAACATTTGTTGGCCAACTGGTAATATTTGGTATACATGATCAGAAATCTGAGGTGCGAGGGACTATGAAATACGGAAGCCAAGGTTGACTAGTTTAAAATAGCAAATTGAGATTAAGGGAGAAGGAGTAAAAGTGAAGAGAAGGAAGAAAATGGGACAATAGAGAGACAAGTTAGATAAGAGGATATAGGCAAGACTTCAGAATGTGCAAGGGGATTGGCACAATAGGATGTATTATATATACTAAGATGGAATTCTCTAGTTATATCATCATATTTCATCATATTCAATACTCTAGTTAGCAATGGGCAGAATTAGTGTTTTGCTATCATGATCCTTAACACATGGCAATAAACCTAATTAATGAATTGTTCTATATTATCTCTAGGCAAAAGCAGCTTTGAAAAGTCCATCAGTAAAAAGAAGAGTGGATGAAGCATATTCCTTAGCAAAGAAAAGTAAGTTTCAATAAGAAAGAGATTATAGTTAAACTTGGAAGCTATTAAGTGAATTCTCTGACTAATGAGATATTTGGACAGACCACAGCAAAATGGTATTGTAAAATGTGCCAATTTTCGTTAGTGCTTCAATGATATCATTTTAAAAAATAATAAAATAGATAGATGAAGATTTAAGATGTGATCATTTCTTAAAATGCATCTATGAACTTCCTCGTATTTTTGTACTACATTTTCTTTGCCACCAGTGACTGACTGTTGTGCTGAAGTATGTTCTTAGTGATAAGAACTGGCCCAATTAGAATTAACTGTGAGCAGAAAACTGGGATCTAACATCAGGGAGCTGGAGGACAGTCTTTCATGACCCTATCACCCCTATATCTGTGTTTCCCTGTGATCTGGTCACCATACTAGAAAGGGTTTTCTTTTCAAAGCACAGTACTCATTTTTAGCAACACCAAATTTCAGTGAGCATTGTTCTCTGAACACTTTTTATGCTAAAACACTGAACTGTGTCTTTCCTGTACTGTAATATATCTGTTGGTTATTTGTGTTTTTATAGTCTGATTTTTTTTGTAAGCAGGGGAGGTTTCAGTTTGTTTTAGCTGTGACTATGAATTTCTGGAGCTAATGAATAACTGAGTTAAAGTTTATGCTTTAGAAAGGATGGTCCATAAAAAAAGAGTAATGGCATTCATTTGGAATTATAGTTAATGGTATCCATTATGTGGGACTACTTTTTAAAAATACTCTTTGAGTAAACTGTTAATTTAAAAAATGTATTAATTTTGTAACTTGTTCCTTTTTAAAAAATGCAAAATACTCTGGAATGCCATCACATCAAGAACTTAAGTAGAGCTTTAAATTATATATAAATCCTGTTCGTATATATTTGTTTATGTGTGTGCCTCTTAAGGATAGTACCAAGTTTAATAAACTAGTATTTGTGTACTCTTATTTTTCTATCTCAGCTTTCCCAAATTCAGAAGAAAACCCTCTAAATGCCTATTATTTGAAATGTCTTGAAAACCTCGTGCAGCTTCTTAACTCTTCCTGAGTGCCCTGAGATGCTACACCTTGAAACTGACAGCCACCAACAGGGGAGCTAAAGTTGAAGCCAGCTGTGTGTAGCAGCTGTTACCTGAAGACATGCTACCTCTCTACAAAGTGTCGATCCCCCTCTTTCCCGTGAGAGATAGAACTGGTGATACTCCAGCACTATCCAGTCATGGCAGCTCTCCAGAAGTAATAGCAGCTGACAACTTCCTAGGCCTTTTCCTTTCTGTCGAAAAGGCATAGAAAGCTCTGGGAACATAAACATTTTTATCCTTTTCTATGCCATTTATTTTGTAAAAATCCTATTTAACAGTTATTTAATAAAACAATATTTTTAGAAACTGAAAATTGACTAATAATTGCTGCTTACAGACTTTTATCAGTCTCCTGAATATTAATTTTAGGAGTTGAAAGAAGGCATTGTGTCCTGTTTTTTCCTTTTTTAAATTTTTATTTTAATTGATATAAAATTTGGCTCTGTCAGTACAAATGCTTATTTTCAAACCTTTCTGTTATCCAGAGCATCCACACTGAGAAAGGGACATGTGTAAGTGTGTACGATTTGTAGGTGGCTTTCTTATGCAAGTTTTTAGTGATGTTATCTTCTTTCTAGATGACTTGTAAATCGTTACATTTATAATCTTCACCTTCGGCTTCTGCAAGGCTGTGTAATAAAGAAGGAAGAAACAGAGTTGGGGTTATGTAAGCCTGGGTTCAAATTCTAGCTCAGCCCAAAACATCATGAAGAATAGAATAAGACTGTGAAAAATGCAGAAGACGGTCGGGCACCATGGCTCACGCCTGTAATTTCAGCTCTTTGGGAGACTGTGGTAGGTGGATCTCTTGAGGCCAGGAGTTTGAGACGACCCCGGGCAACATGGCGAAATCCCATCTCTTCTAAAAATATAAAAATTACCCATGCCTAATAATGAGCATCTGTAACCCCAGCTACGCCGGTGACTGAGGCACAAGAATCTCTTGAACCTGGGAGGCAGGGAGGTTGCAGTGAGCTGAGATTGTGTCACTGCACTCCAGCCTGGGTGACAAAGCAAGACTCTGTCTGTCTCAAAAAAAAAAAAAAAGGAGCATCAAGCTCTGTAAAGTACTCCATTACATAATCTTACCTAACCTGTAGTTTTGAATTCAGTGCCTAAACCAAAATCAAGAGTTAATCACTTTCAGCAACTTTCCCAACACTTTTGAAAGTGAGAAAACTGTATCTAAAAGAAATAAAAGGTGAAATATTAATATATATGTATATCCATATATGTCACATATACATTTATACATACATACATATATTAGGATAATGTTTTAAGAAAAATTTTCCTTATGGTTCACAAGAAAAGAAAAAAATCATTTTATATTAAGTGCTGTTAACAAATTGCTAACAGCAATAAAATAAGCAATGATGTTATTTAAGCTGGAAGTGTGAGGACAAAATTTATATTAAATACAGAAACAATAACAGTTAAAGTTGTAATGTCTGAGAATTACTGATTCGTGATTTGAAAAATAAATCTAGGAAGCTTGGAAGTTTCTGAGCCTCCCAAGTTAATGTGTAACAATGGACATGCCGTATTCTGGAAAACTCACGAATTCTGAGAGCAGGAATCTTGAGAATCATTTTTCCCTTCTCTCCTGGTGTCTTACATTCCTTGCCAATTTTCTGGAATTCTCTAATCAGCCCTCATTGATAAATAAATGAATTTCTAACTCCCTTCATAACTCCTTCTGTGTCCCAGATACTATTCTCAGAACTTTAATCATTTAATCTGTAATTTTCTAAAATACTACTAATGTGTTTGTGGTCTAGGTGAGTAAGCAGAGGTGCAGAGCGGTTAAGTAATGTGCTCCTTGTCTGTGGTTGGTTAACGGTGGAGTGGAGGTTGGAACCCAGGATAACTGCGAGTAAGTTTGGCTTTTCTTTATAAATCACCATGCCATGCTGCCTTATTCTGCCCCCCTGCCACCCCCTCCCCCATTGATATCTCTTTTTGTGTTTGGATCTTACACATAAGCACCATTTTCCTACAAAAATTTGGTCTCTTCAGGGAAATGATATTATGATTGATTGATTGATTGATTTACTTATCAGAGTATGTACTACCTCATCTTCTTGGAACCAGGAAGAATTGTAACTGATCATTTTCCCTAGCACTTCACAGTAGTGCCAGAGGGAGATCTGTATCCCAGTAGTCAGAACCACCCAGAAACGTGACCTGCCAAAGCCCAGGAGACCGCACGCCTTGGAGGAAGGAGAGGGGCCATGGCTTTCGGAGAACTTGCATTTGCCTGTCTTGGTGTCCAGGAATGTGAAGCTCGGGTGCACGTAGTGGTCCAGATCCTGGGGACAGTCTTGCAACTGGGTCTCCTGGGATTGTGTCCCGTCAGCCAGTGGGGAAGACGTTTCAGCAGGAGCCTTGAGGTGACTGGCGCACTGCTGTAGCAGCTGCCCTGCCTCTCCCTTGGGGACCAGCATCAGAATCCTCAGGTGTGTGCTAAAGTGCAGATGCCTGGGCTCAATGAAGCAGGCCTGTGTATAGGAGAATTTTTAGCAAGCTCTTCAGGTTCTGCTCACCACAGTTTGAAAACCACTGAATCCCTGATTACAGAAAACTTCCTAGAACATGAAAATTATTTAATATCACTTAACTGCTTCCTGATGAAATCATGACTTGAATCTGGGTCTCTTGAATGCTAACCAAGTATTTTTTCTTTCACACATGCCCAAGTTTAAGCAAGGATCCAGAAAATAGGTACAGGGCACTCGTTCATACCTCATGGCCTCCAATTTCTCTATATCCTAGCATTTTTGGTGGGCTGAGTTAGTGTGTGTGCGCTATGGAAGCACAAAATGGTGGTGCCACATCACACAGGAAGTGTAGACATTGATGCTGAGGCTCTGGACTGAAGACCTTGAGCAGTTTGAGGGAGGAGGCAGCCATTAGTTTTGAAAACAGGAAGCTAGTAGGAAAGTAGAGTTAGCAGACCTGGCTGGACCTTGTTCCCACTCTCCCTAAAAACACTCAGAAATGAATAGCTGGATGTATCTTTTTGTGTGTGTGTGTGGTGTTCTGTAAGGAATGGAGTAAAAAATAGAATTTTGCCTATTTAACTCCAGATCACCAATTTTCCTTTGTAGTGTTAAATATACTCATCATTTGTGGTAATTTGGCATCATCAGTCTTTGGGGCTGCACCTTGTATATTTCCCATTTCCTGAGGTTGCCAGAGCCCCAAGTATGCTTGTTAACCCATGATGTACATCCTCACATTTGGCAGAATGATGGGTAAGAGTAATGACTGGCATCCCCACTTTTGCATTAGGATCTGCTTGCAGTTATCTCGGTGAATGAGAGAGCATAATAGAGCAGTGAAGAGTAGAGGGCTCTTGAGTCCTGTGGGCCTGGAATCTACCCTGGCCTCACCACTGCAATTGTGCAATTGTTGGAACCCTGGAAGAGGCTCAAGGCTGTGATTGGGGACGAAGACACGTACCTTGTGCAGCTGGTGAGAGGACTGAGTGCCTAGCCTGATACATAGTTGTCCCTTAGATGTTATCAGTGATTTATTATCTTTACATAATACTCAAAAACATCTCTTAAAGTAGAAACTTTAAGTCTTTTGTGTCCTTGCAAACCTTCTTCCCCTCTGCGAGGGGGATGTGCTGGAAAGTGAGTTGGGCTGTGGAAACGAAGGTTCCAGCATCCCAAAAGGATTATTGGTTCCTGGTGGAGTGCGTGTCCGCAGTCCTGGGATGATTGATCTCCCAGGCACTTCGCAAGGCATCATTGAGAACCAGAGTCTCAGAAAGCACTGCATATAGGCGTTATATACACCTGGGGTGGGCACATGTTTTTCTGCTTGTCATGTTGTCTTGATTGAGTGTCAGTTGGCAAAATATTGCTCTTCCTCCATCTGACTTGTGTAAATGGAAGATTCAAAAAATCATAACCTTAGTAACCAAAAGAAAATCTTAGCTTAAAAAAATCCATCAAATTGGGAGTAGCCATTTTTTTTCTTTCTTCCCATTGATCATTGTTATCCAAAGACTAAGAGGCCCGGATGGTAAAATGCTATTGTTTTGGTGAATTAGGAAACTCAGTTTTGGGGAACATAGAGTTTATTCTTTCTCACTTAAAATTTCTCATAGGAAATTCCTTATACAACTCAAGTCCCGCACCTGGGGCTATGTGGGACTGCACTGAGCCTCAAGGCTCAGGTGTATGAAAGACTGTGCCAAGACCCCAGGATGCTGAGATTTGGCAGCAACACAGAAGGAGCTCAGTGTGATTCTACTTTAAATATTTCCAACAATGTTCATTTTTTGCATTTTGTTTGCTCTTTCCACATTGGAGAAATCTGCTTGAGAAAAAAAATCTTTAGACCAATGTTTTACAAAATATTCATATGGTAACATTTAATAAATTTCTTTTTAATTTTGCATGAAAGCCAAGGAAAAAAATGTGTTCTGGTACAGACTCTGAGGAAATGTTCTTTGACACATTCCTACTTTTCAGTGGCATCCTTACCTCACTTTGGCCTCTGCCAATGCTTGTGCCTTTGGAGTATCTGCACCCATTTGGGTTCATCTGGGCAGCGATTCTTGGTAGTCTGGTAGCAGATTGCTTGCAGTTCCAGGTAATTCTGAAAACATAATTTCTTCAAATACTTTATTGGAACATTTTTTCTTTGGCTTACCATGGAAATAAACAGATTATAAAATGGGAACTTACTGTTTTTAATTGTTTTCTGATTATATTCATAAAGATTGGATTGCAAAGAATCAATTTATGGGTATCATACCTGATTTAAAGTTATATTCTGTATCTGCTAGGAATAGCCACAGTTTGATTAAGTAGAAACTCCAAAGTAATAATGGCTTCAGTAAGAAAGGAGTTTCTTTTTCTTTTTACTGTTTTTGTTGTTGTTTGCGTCCCAGGAAACTCACATGTGGGCAGTCTGTAGCTAATAGTGTCCTCAGAGACTCAGGTGCCTGCTTTTCTGCTCTGTCTTTGCGCGTTTCCTTCAGGAAGTTACCTCATGGACATTAGGAAGGAAAAAGGTTGGAAAAGGACTTCCTCAGCTGTTTCCCTTTAAGGAGCCTTCCTAAAAGACAGGTCCAATAACTACAGCTCACATCTCAGACAGAACAGCACATGGTCACTCAAAGCTTCAAGAGAGGCCAAGAACTGTAGTCCTTTATTTGGGCACATTGCCAGATCCAGTAGCACGGGCCTCTGCTCATAGAGGAGGGGAGGAGGTGTTTGGTTCAACAACCACCGGTGTCCACCAATGTTCTACTTGATTTGAGGGAAAACTGTGATATAATTAGGGGTAAAAAAAAAAAAAAAAAGCATTATCTTCCCAAGTAGAAAAGATTAGATGCTTACTGAATTTATTCAGTCTGCATTTAGACTTTGTGGTTAGTTCTAGCTGCATTCAGAACTAAAAATATTAGTGTCAGACAACTTTCCAGTGTAAAGCTGAATGCCCTCTATGGAGTGTATGCCTGTGAAATGCAACTATCAGCTGTCAGGGTCCACCTTCTCCTCAGGGAGAAATGAGGCTGGGAAGACAGAATGGTTGGTCTGAACAGACTGCCAGCATTTTCACAGACAGTAATTTAAAACTGGCTGATTAATTGAAAAAATTAATTGCAACATTTTAAATATGTACCTTTAACATTTTATGTATGTAAATATATATTCATTCCACAAACTTTTGATTAAGGGCAAAAGCCTTTTAGAATGTAGTTTCCTTATTGGTGTTAATACTGTTTTTTCATTTTTTGTCATAAATCACACCTAATGCGTTTGGATGATTTCCAGTTTCAGTTTCTGAAAGTGGAGCAAATACTAAGGCACTTAGGACTTGCAACCCACACTAACCTCTTTCAGATCTTTTTCTTTCCTCTAAGGATTCTTCCAGATTTCTACCATTTCTTATTTTCTTTTGTAGTTGACTTGCCACATCAGATTCAATAGCAACTTTTAAGTGATTCTTTGTTACTAATTCTTTGCAAAGCATTCAACTTAGTTCTTACAATTATTTTTCTTATCCCTTATGTCATTAATATTTTGCCAAATTCTATAATTCCAATAACAAGTCTAAGTGTAAATGATTTAGTAGCAAGTACAACCAAACCTCCGTAAGCATGAAACTCACCTAGGGGGAGCCCGAGAGCGTGGCCCTAATCCCCACCCTCTTTTTTTTTTTGTTGTTCTACTTTTTTTTTTTTTTAATTGCATTTTAGGTTTTGGGGTACATGTGAAAAACATGCAAGGTTGTTGCATAGGTGCATACGTGGCAGTATGAATTGCTGCCTCCCTCCCCTTCACCTATATCTGGCATTTCTCCCCATGCTATCCCTCCCCAACTCCCCACCCCCCCAATCCCCACCCTCTTTGTCTCTCCTGCTCATGTGCTCTGGCATCAGCCAGGATGTTTTATTGTGAGAATGGAGAGAATTCTTCAATCTCAGCAAATCTGTTCTGTGGTGGCCAATTAAGAGAGGCTATGCCAGTCTATGACCTTTTGAGGCGCCTTCAAACTTTGAACTTCCTTTTGTGTTTGTGGTTACTCCTTTGCCTGGCTCCCTATTATTAGAACAAAGATTTCCCGCGGATATGTGTACTTGCTTGGAGGTTATTCTCAACTCACCTTTTACCCTAATGCCCTCTTCGGATTCTCTTGCTTGCTCATCCTATGCCTTTTCTTCTCCCGCCTCTTTAATTCTTCAACTTTCCTCCCTCAGAGTGCGCCTCCACCCACTTTCGCATTTCCATTTCTGCCTGTTGTAAAAGGCCAAAATCAAATGTCATCTCTCCCATGAGGCTGTGTCACATTCCCCAGTTGGGAAGAAATGGTTTACTCTGAGTTTCCACAACTCTTTTAGATTTCATTTTTTTTGTTGTTGTTTTAAATCTGCATATCCCTTAGCCCTTTTGCCCTCGTATTATGTTGATTCTCATACATTGTTCCCACCATCTCCATAAAGGCATGACCTTTGATTGAACTTGTAACTCCCTGCTTCCCATGATGCCTTGCACAAAGCAGGTGCTCAATTTATATTGAATGAATGAATGAATAAATATGAATTTATTAGGCAGAGCTACAGAATTTCACAGTGTAAATTAGGTTCAAAATTCTATTGACTCTTTCAAAATTTACAGAACCATAATTTTCTTTTATGGAATAGATTTCTATGTACTGAAAAAAGCAAGAAATACAGCTTAAAACACTTATAATTCTTAAACTATCTTAGTTCAATAAAAAAATACAATGTTTTACTAGGATTTGAAACCACTAGCACCCACATGAAACAGAGACACCAATCTAAACTTTAAGGATCCCTTTTTTTCTTTTACTAGGAATCTTACTTGGTCCATTCATTTGGGGAGTATAGGCATCAGATTTTTGAAAATAGAACAGTAAATTCTGAAAAATATATAAGCTGCAACTCCAGCAGTATGGGAAAACAGAAGCAGGCAGTTTGCATTGCCCATGCTGTGTGAAAGGTACAAATCAACAGATCACCTGTCAGCTTCCTTCCAGGCCCTGCTTCTTAGTGTGCACATTTGGCAGCAGCAGGCACTATAAGAACCTGACTTTGACTGAAATAAACATGACACTATTTTCTTTGAACAGAAAGAGAGGAGGGGGCAGCAGTAACGGCTAAAAGGGAACATAGTAGCTTGACTTAATGATAACTGGTGGAAATGCTTATTCTCTTGGTACCATCACAATAGGGAATAACAGCTCTAATTGTATCACTTCATCTGTCTTAACAGCAGCTGATAACACACAGCTCCATGTGGAAGAATGCGGATATTGCATCGCTTATTTGGTGATTGTGAGTTTTGACCCAAATGAGGAAGCTCTAAATACAGGCTGATTTACATCTGGTAGATTCAACATGTATAGCATAAGCTAGGAATGATTTAAAGCCTTGGAATGGTTAGGGAAATGGGGCTAGTGCTGACCAAGATGCTGACCTGTGAGGACTGCTGATCCCTCTCCCAAAATTTCCTTCTAGGATGGAGAGAGAATTACAAGAAACCAACTGAGTCACGAGGGAGCTATTGGAACTGCTGTGTTGAGGGTGGGGATGTATCTTTGTTTGGGGGCCGCAGACAGCCCAGAAAGACCATGAGAGGGAAGACAGATGTGGGGGAGTGGGCAGTAGTGGGGACTCTTCTTACTTCTCCCATCCATTGCTCAGGGAAAACAGTGCCTGTCCCTGGTGGTTTAGATCTCTGGTCCAGGTGTGCTCATGGGCAAACTCTGGGTGGCAACACAGAACCTCTGTGCTTTTGAGGAGCTGGGAAAAAGGGTGGGTCTCCCTGATCTCATCTGGGTTCTTCTGTTCTCTGCCACTTCAGACCCCACCCCACCCCAGACCTAGGCACTGCAATCTCAATGCATTTCTTCCTAATGCTTCTCACTGGGGGAGCAAAGGGCGAGTACCTGACAGGGAGGAGGGTATTTAGGAGTGAGGAGTGACTAACTGAGTGAAGCCAAGATCTAGTTCTCCATTATAGCCTTATGTACCCCTTGATCTGTCTAGGACTCATACAAACTAGGGGCTGGCCTTCCACTGTATCCGCCTGATACTCCAGAGCAAAATGAACTCATTGGGTAAAATAACGAGACATTTCAGGAAAATAACATACTGAAAATAGTTTTTAAAAAGAAGCAGAAATATTAAAAAAGATGAACCAAGAATTTAAAATTAGTCAAAGTCATTGAAAAAGATGAGGAAAGAAATTAAAAATATAAATCCCAAACAAGAAAACCTAAAAAGAGCAGACAATATGTACAACAAATGTAAAAGTTGAAAAACTAAAATAGGCAGACCTGAGAATAGATATAGCTTACTTATGAATTAATGAATTAGGAAACAAGATTGAGGAAATCTCTGAGAATTAGATGTATACTAAATAGAAATGATAACATAATAGTCCCAAGCCCCAGATTTGAGAAACAACCCAAATGCCTATCAATAAAAGAATAAATAAATTATAATATATTTAAGCAATGAAATACTGCTTAATAATGAAAAAATACTGAGAAATACAACATTATGTATAAACATCAGAAACTGACCAAAAGAATCTTGACATTAAAAAAGTTTATACATACTTCATTTGTATGAAGTTCAATAAGAGGCAAAACTAATCTCTGGTGACAGAAGTCCTAATAATGGTAACTTAGAGGTGGAGTATTGACCCAAAAGTACAAAGCAACCATATGTCTTCTCTACTTGATTTATATTGTTCCGTGTCTTGATTCAGGTTATAGTAACACAGGTGTATGTATGCATATGTAAAATGTCTTAAAAATTGTTCTTGTTATATGTATGTTGTAGTTCAATAAGGTACTGGAGAAAATTAACTCTAGATAATATCAACATGATGCACATTGGTAAGGGAAGAACAAAGGATGTAAGAAAATGCTACCTTGTTATTGAGGTGGGGAGTGTTTTTTTTTTTTTTTAGAAAGGATGAAAAAAAAACAGGGACAAATTAAAAGAATAAATATGACAGAAACAAAAAAGCATATCAGTAAAAGTAAATGGACTAAACTCATAAATGAAAGATAAACTTGATATTATGAGTTTAGTCCATTTAGTAAACTTACTTGAAAGATTGAGTTTTAAAATTTAATATATGTTACTTACAAGGATGAAATAAAAGAGAAAAAGTAACCAAAATAAAATTGATAAGTTACTGTCAAATGATACTAATATGAATAAAATTGTCTTCAAGATTTTTTTGAAATAGAGATGAGAAAGATCACTATAATGAGAAACAATTCAATTCACCAAGAAAATTTAACAATTTTAAACATGCATCTGCCTCATAAAATAACCTCAATGTATATGAAGCAAAAAAGTATTAGAAATACAAGGATGATTTGACAAACCTGCCATCATAGGGACTAGCTTTCAGCACATGCTCATAGGTCAAGCAGGTAAAATCTCAAGGATATAGAAAATCTAAATAATACAGTTGATAACCTTGATCTAATAGGTATATACAGAGTTCTGCAACCAAAATTTAGAGAAAACACATTTTTCCTTGTTTCATATGAAAGAATTTACAATTAGCAAGTATTAGGCAACAGAGTCTCAATACATTTCAAAGAATGGTTCTATATAGATAAAGAACTCTTACCACCATGTGATTAAGTTAACAATAACAACAAGATAAGTATCTTCACATATTTGGAAGTTAAAAGACACACTTCTAAATAACCCAAAAGTTAAAGCAGAAACCACAATGGAAATTTACTGCATGATAATAAAAACACCACACTTAAAGACCTGTGCAATGCATTAAAGGTGAAAATTTTCTCTCTTTTAAAAATCTTCACTGGAAAGTTTTAGCTTTAAATCTGTATAAAGGAAGAAAGTCTCAAAATTAATGAGCTACATTATGTCTATTTTAAGAAGTTTGAAAAATAAAGAGTAAACCTAAATTAAGTTTAAGAGAGATCATGAAAAAACAAGAGCTGAAGTTGATGAAATAGAATCAAAGCCCTAAGAAGTCAACAGGCAAACAAAAACATCAGTTCTTTGAAAAAAGAAAAAGAGCAGTAAATAGACAAATTTCTGCCAAAAATAATCAACTGTAAAAGCAAAATCATACAAATAATACAATTTGTATGGTAAATGTGGACATACATACGGATAGAGATTAAAGAGATACTACTAGGATATTATCAACAATTCTATACTAGCAGATTTGCAAGCATAAATGAAATGGACAAGTTCTTGGGAAAATATAATTTACTACACATGGCCTCAAAAATAATAAACTTCAGTAGTCCTATAGCTATTAAAGAAATCGAAGTCATGATTATAATCTTCCCATTAAAAAAGAAAGCAAGACAGATTGCTTTTTGATATGGTTAGGCTTTGTGTGAATAGGGAGGGAGACTTACATAGATTTTGTTTTCCAAAGATGGCCAGAACAGTATTTCCTATCCTGCTTACTTTTCTTAAAAAGTGACTTTGATAATTCCCTACTCCAGAGTTGGGTCTGTACTTCTGTGGCAAAAGTGATACGATATAACTTCCAAGGTTAGATGATAAAAGATGATAACAGCTTCCTACTGGTTCCCTTGGAACCAAGCCACCATGTTTTGAAAAAGCCATGCAGTCACACGAGGAGGCCATGAGTTCCGGATGACAGCTGTAGCTGAGTTTCAACTCCAGATATGAGTGAACGAGCCTTCAGATGACTCCAGCTCCCAGTCATTGAGTCACCCCAGGCTTTATCTTACCAGATGAGGTCCTAGATGTCATGGTAGATGAAGAACCATTGCTGCTGGGCTTTTGGTCAATCACGGCCCACACAATTTTTGAACATCATAAAATGATTGCTCTTTTACATCATTAAATGCCAATTCTTCCCAAATTGGTTGATAGATTCAATACAATTCTAGTCAAAATCTCAATAAGTTATTACTGTAGAGTTTTATGCAATTACTCTGAACATTATATGAAAGAATAAATATCTGAGAATAGCCAAGACATTTTAGAAGAGGAATTTTGAAGAGCAATGATTTTAGAACTTATAATGAAATTATGGTAATTTAAACAGTTTGATATTGGGGCAGGGATAAGCAAAACACATATATGGAAATTTAATGTATGACTAAAATGGTATGCAATCAGTGGAGAAAGGAGAGACTATTTGATCAATAGGGTAAGAAAAAATATGGGAAAAGACAAAATTGGATTTCTTCTTTACAACATATGCAAAGATCAATTCAAAATGATTAAGGACATATATGTCAAAAACAAAATATTAACATTCTTAGTAGAAAACGTATTTTAGACTATGGTCTAGGAAATATTTTTTTCAACTACATTTAAAAAAATGTATTGACTATAATAGACAAGATTGACAAATTTCACTATATAAAAATTAGAAAACTTCTTAATTAGAAAACACCATAAAGAAATTAAAAGATAAGTTACAAACTGGGAGAAAATATCTGCAATATATGTTAGTGACAATGGATTACTATCGATAATATATAAACAACTTCTATAAATCAATAAGTGAAACATAACCCAATGGAAAAATATGAATAATAAGCAGGCATTTTCAAGAAAAGGAAACTCATAGACCAATAAGCATATAAAAAGGCCTTCGATGTCATTTTCACTTAGGGAAATAAAAATTAAGACCACAGTGAGTTACCTTTACACTCAAGTGATGGCAAAAAGTAAAAAGTCTGACCATAATAGATGTTGGAAAGCCTATAAATTCATGGGAGTTTTTATACATTCCTGGTGGAAGTGGAAGTAATTGCAACCACTTTGCAAAACAATTTCACGTTACTTTTTAGAGTTCAACATTAACATACACTACTGTGTAGTAGTTTTAGTTCTTGTTATGTATCCCCAAAATATTCAAGAGAATATGAGCATAAGGAGACATGTAAAAAGTATTAATAGCAGTATTCTTACAGTAATGAACACCTGGAAACATCTGAAAAGCCCATCAATCGGATAGTTAATGGATAAGCAGTTTATGATTCCGTTTACTCAATGGAATATTATGCAGCAGTCAAAATGAATGAACAGTAACAATATCCAATAGTATGAATGGATTGTAGTAGTAGAATCTTTTATTATGGTAAAAATCATATAACATGAGACTTGCCCTTTTAAATAATTAATTGTGCAATGTGATGTTGTTAACTATATTATTCCACAGCAGATCTCTAGAATTTTATACCCATTGAATAGCAACTTCCCACTTCTCTCTCCCCGCATACCCTAGCATCCAGCATTCTGCCTTTTGTTTCTATGTATTTAACTACTGTAGATACCTCATACAAATGTAATCAGTCAGTATTTATCCTTCTGTAACAGGTTTATGTAATTTAGCATGATATCCTCCAGGTTCATTCATGTTGTTACACAAAGTAGAATTTCCTTCCTTTTCGACGCCAAATAATACTCTATTAAGGTCACCTAGCCTGGAGTGCAGTAAAGTGATCTTGGCTCACTGCAACCTTGGCCTCCTGGGCTCAGGCAATTTTTCCACCTCAGCCTCCCAAGTAGCTGTGCCACCACGCCTGGCTAATTTTTGTGTTTTTTGTGGAGATAGAGTTTTGTCCTGTTGCCAAAGCTGGTCTTGAACTCCTAAGCTCAAGCAATCTGCCTGCCTTGGCCTCACAAAGTGCTGGAATTACAGGCATGAGCCACCACACCCGGCCCACATTTTCTTTATTCATTCCTTTGTAGATCGACATTTAGATTGTTTCCACATCTTAGATATTTTAAATCATGTTGCACTGAACATAAGAGTGCAAATATCGTGGAGATCCTGATTTCAGTTCTTTTGGATAAATACCAGAAGTGGGTATGCTAGATCATATGATAATTCTATTTTAGTATTTTTTTTAGAACGCTTTATACTGTCTTCCATAGTAGCTGCATCATTATATATTCCCTCTAACAGTACACAAGTGTTCCAATTATTCCACACTATCACCAGCCCTATTTTTTTATAATGGCCATCCTAATGGAATGCTAATATGATTTGCATTTTCCTGATGATTACTGCTGCTCGATCACCTATTTCTTTTGGCCATTTGTGTGTCTTCTTTGAAGAAATGTCTATTCCAACTTTTTTGTCCATTTTTAATTGGGTTTTTGCATTTGCATTGTGAGAGTTCCTTATATATTTTGGATATTAACTCCTTAACAGATACATGGTTTGCAAATATTTTCATCCATTCTGTAGGTTGCCTTTTCACTGTTAGTTGTTTTTCCTTGCCATTCAGAAGGTTATCAGCTTGATGTAATTCCACTTACTATTATTATTTCTTTGCTTTTGTTACTGTGCTTTTGTTGTCATATCTGAGAAATCATTACCTAGACCAATGTCATGGAATTTTTCTCTTATGATTTTTTTCTAGAAGCTTTACATTTTCATATTTTACCTTTAAGTATTTATTCCAGTTTCATTCTTTTGCATATGGATATCCAGTTTTTTCAGCACCATTTGTTGAAGGGACTATCCTTTCCCTACTGTGTATTCTTGGCATCATTTTGAATGTTGGTCGACCAGATATGTATGGGTTTACTTCTGGTCTCTTTATTCTGCTCCATTGATTTATAGGTCTGTTTTTATGCTTCTAGCATACTTTTTGGATTTCTGTTGCATTATAATATATCTATTTTGAAACCATTAAGTTTGGTGCCTCCAGCTTTGTACTTCTTTCCCAAGAATGTTGCTTTGAATATTCAGGACCTTTGGGGCTTCCTTATGAATTTTAGGATTTTTTTTCTGTAAAAAAATGCCATTGGAATATTGAGGGAGATAACATTGAATTTGTAGATTGCTTTGGATAATATGGAATTTTTCACTAATTAAGTCTTCCAATTCATGAACACAGTATATTTTCCCATTTATTTCCATCTTCTTTAATTTCTTTCATCAATGTTTTGTAGTTTTTAGTGTATAAATATTTCATTCCTTGGTTAAGTTTATTCCTAAGGGTTTTATTCTTTTTGATGCTATTGTAAGTTCTTTCCTTGACTTCTTCTTTAGATGGTTTATTGCTAGAATATAGAAACACTACTAATTTTCATGTGTTTGTTTTGTACTATGTTGAATAGGAGTGCTGAGAGTGGGCATTCTTCTTGTTCCTCATCTTAGAAAAAAAGCTTTCAGGCCAGGTGCAGTGGCTCATGCCTGTAATCCCAGCACTTTGGGAGGCCGAGGTGGGTGGATCACCTGAAGTCAGGAGTTCGAGACCAGCATGGCCAACATGGCAAAACCCTGTCTCTACTAAAAATACAAAAATTAGCCAGGCATGGTGGTGGACCTCTGTAATCCCAGCTACTCGGGAGGCTAAGGCAGGAGAACCATTTGAACCTGGGAGGTGGAGGTTGCAGTGAGCCAAGATCACACCATTGCACTCCAGCCTGGGCAACAGAGTGAAATTCCATCTCAAAAAAAAAAAAAAAAAAGAGGAAGAAAAGAAACAAAGCTTTCAGTTTTTCACTGTTGAGTATGATGTTAGCTGTGGGTTTGTCATGCATGACCTTTATTGTATAGAGGTAACTTCCCTCTATACCTAGGTTGTTGAGATTGTTTTTGTCAGAAATAGCATTGAATTTATCCAATCCTTTTTCTATGTTCATTGAGATATTTGTGTGATTTTTTATTACTCATTCTATTAATCACATTAATTGATTTATCTGTGTTAAACCATCCTTGCATTCCAGGGGTAAATTCCACTTGGTCATGATGTATGGTCCTTTTATTATGCTGTTGAACTTGGTTTACACATTTTTTTGTTTGAGAATTTTTGCATCTATATTCATCAGGGATATTGAACTATAGTTTTCTTTTCTTGTATATCTTTGTCTAGCTTTGGTATCAGGGTAATTCTGGCCTTAGAAAATAGATTTGAAAAAGTTCCCTCTTCTTTCACTTTGTCTTTTGGAAACATTTATGAAAGATTGAAATTAATTCTTTATATGTTTGGTAGGATTCACCAGTGAAGCCTTCTGGTCCTGAGCTTTCTCTGTTTGGAGGTTTTTGATTATAGTTCAATTTCCCTATTGGCTATAGATATATTCAGATTTTCTATTCGTTTGTGACTCTGATTATAATGTATTTCTGTGTAGATTTCTTTGAGTCATTCTATTTGGAAACAGTTGAACTCCTTGAATCTGGCTGTTTATTTCCTTCTTCAGATTTAGGAAGTTTTCAGTCATTATTTCTTTAAGTAAGCTTTCTGCCATTTTTCTCTCTCTCCTTATGAGACGCCATTGCAATGTACCATGTATATTATAGTATGTACCATTGGTGTCCTTAAGTTTTTACTTTTTTTTTAGTCTTCTTTTTTTTCTCCTCTAACCGGATAATTTTAAATGACCCTTTTTCAAGTGTGCTCTTTCTTTTCCTCTGCTTAATCAAGTCTGCTGTTGAAGGCCTCTAGTGATTTTTTTGGTTCACTTATTGTATTTTTCAGCTCCAAAATTTTAATTTTTAAAAAATTTTCTACCTCATTGTTGAAATACTTACTTTGTTCATGCATTATTTTTCTAGGCTACTCAAGTATATATATGATGATAATTATGAACTCTTTGTCAGGTAATCAAATTAATTGCTTCACCTGTGTTAAACCATCCTTGCATCCCAGAGATAAAGCTCACTTGTTCATGGTGTATGGTCCTTTTACTGTGCTATTGTATTTACCTTCATTTCTGAAGATTTACTTTGTGCCTTTGTTTGGGCCATGTTTTCCTGTTCCTTTGTATTTCTTAACCCTTTATGTTAGGGTCTGTTTATTTGAAAAATCAGCTGCCTCTCCAGTCTTTACAGCCTGGCTTTTTATAGGTCATGACCTTCACCAATCAGCCTTGCTAGAGATTCGGTGATCCTCTTAAACTTTTTCTATGTGTATGACTTCCTTGGACTTTTGTATATAGATCATAACTAGATGTATAGATCTTCGACTTTTAACTAGATCTATAGATCTATATTCCTTGGACTTTTGTATATAGATCATAAAAAAAGCCAGTTGCTTTTTTTAGCAGTTCATAACCTCTTTTCTCTCTGCTGTCTGTCTGCTGTACTGAAGTTCTCTGAAGCACTAGCATACTACCCAGCTCTTTTATTGTTGTTTATCTCAGAAGCCCTGAGATATCTAGAGTTTGCCAAGTCTAATCAGTGCTCTGAGCCAGGATAAACAGAAGTTAGTCTCTCAAGCAGCCTTCCAAAAAGTCTGAACATTGGATGTATGTTTCAGTCTTCTCTTTCCATCCTAAAAGAGAAGCCAGAGGGTGTGTGTTTCCATGATCTTGCCTTGCTGGGTGCTATGGTTTCCATGTATGTGGCCCTCCAAAATTCATATGTTGAAGCCTCATCACCAAGGTGATGGTTTTAGAAGAGGAAGCCTTTAGGAGGTGATTAGGTCATAAGAGCTCATGGATGGGATTAATGCCCTTCTAAAAGAGGTTTCACAGAGCATTTGTCCCTTTTCCCCCTTCTGCCATATTAGGATGCAGCAATAAGACACCATTTTTGAAGCAGAGGGAGCAGGCCCTCTCCAGACCCTGAATCTGCTGGCACCCAGTCTAAGGCATTTTGTTATAATAACCTGAATGAACTTAGAAATTGGTACTGAGAAGTAAGATGTGGCTATAACAGATATCCAAAAACATGGGGGAGTTTTGAAACTGGGTAATGGGTGGAAGCTGGAGCAGCATGAATGGACCATAGAGGGAGATTCTGGAGGGAATTCAGAAGAGGAGAGCAGTAGGAAGAACCTCGGTCTTCTCGGAGATTAAGTGGTTGTGATCAGAATATAGGTAAAAATATGAACAGTTAGGGTGTTTATTTACTTATTTATTTATTTGAGACAGGGTCTCACTCTGTCACCCAGGTTGGAGTGCATTGGTGAGATCACAACTGAATCTTGAATTCCTAGGCTCAAGTGATCCTCCTGCCTCAGCCTTCCAAGCAGCTGGGACTACAGATGCTAATTTAAAATTAGCACCTAGCTAATTTTAAAAATTTTTTCTAGAGACGAGGGCTCACCTTGTTGCCCAGACTGATCTGGAACTCCTGGCTTCAAGCAACTCTCCTGCCTTGGCCTCCCAAAGTGCTGGGATTATAAGTGCGAGCTGCCATATACTCAGTCAGGAAAGGTGCTTCTGATGAGGTCTTAGACAGAAATGAGGGATATGTTATTGGAAACTGGAGGGAAGGTCATCCTTGTTACAAAGTAGCAAAGAACGTGACTGAATTGTGTCTGTATCCCAGTACTTTGTGAAAGGCAGAACTTAAAAGCAATGGACTAGGGTATCTGACTGAAGAGATCTCTAAGCAAAGTATTGAGGGTATGGCATGGCTTTTCCTGACTGTAGTAAAATGTAAGAAGAGAGAAATGAATTAAAGATGAAATTTATAATTAAAAATAAAGCAGAAAAATTCTTTAATTTTTCAATTAAAGAATTGAAAAATTCTCAGCCTGGCCAGCTTGTAAAGAATAAAAAGACATGTTCTGGAGAGAATTGAAGTTTTCTCCAGAGGGTGTAGCCCAGTGACTGTCAGAAGATTAGGATGGATAGAAAGGAGCCAGATGCTATTCATCGGGACAATAAAAGGATAACCCCAAAAGCATTCTGGAGATCTTCAAGATGGCCACTCCCATCACAGGCCAGAGTACCAGGACCTTGAGAGCAGAATGGTTTCAAGGGAAGTGCCCAGGTACCTTTGGGACCTCAGGGCTCACTGCCCAGAGTCACCTCAAGTCTCTGCTCCATGCATTCCAGCACAGAACTCCTTAGCTCCCTGCTGTGGTGAAGTGGGCCCAGGTACAGCTTGGACCACTTGTCTGGAAAGTACAAGTGCTAAACCTTGGCAATGTCTATATGGCCCTAACTCTGCAGGCACACAGAGTATACAAGGTGTACTAGATTTCTCCACCTAGATCACAAAAGTTACCTCAGAGAACTTCAGGGCCCACAGGAAGAACTGCCACAGACATGCACAGTCACAGAGAGCCTGGGCACTATCAGGGCAGTGCCCAGCAGAGCCACAGGGTTGGGCCACCTCTGAGACTCCAGAAGTGTAGCACCACCAGCACAGACGACTCCAGTCTGGGAGAGCTATCGGCATGCAATTGCAACTTGTGAGAGCTGCTACATGGGCGGCACCTAGCAAAACCATGGGGGTGGGGCTGCCCAGGGCCTGGGGGCCCAACTCTTGCCCCGGTATGTCTGGAAGGCAGAACATCGAATCAAATAAATTATTCTAAAGCCTTAAGATTAATGTTGGTTTGCCTTGTTGGGTTTTGGACTTAGGACCAGTTACCCCTTCCTTCCTTCTTATTTCTTGATTTTGGAATGAGAATGTCTATCCTACGTCTGTCCCACCATTGTATTTTGGAAACATGTAACTTGTTTGATTTCACAGGCTTACAACTGAAGAGGAATTTGCCTCAAAATAAATTGTTTATTGGGTGGGCATGGTGGCTCACACCTGTAATCCCAGCTACTCAGGAGGCCGAGGCAGGAGAATTGCTTGTACCCAGGAGGCAGAAGTTGCAGTGAGCCAAGATTGTGCCACTGCACTCCAGCCTGGTTGACAGAGCAAGACTCCATCTCAAAAGCAAAAACAAAAAATGGATAAATTATGCATTGGGTGTCAACCATATCTGATTTAGACAAAATTTAGACTAGACTTTAGACTTTAAAGTAAGTGCTAGAACAAGTTAAGACATTGAGGGCTTTTGCAATAAAATAAATGCATTTTGTATGTGTGTCTGAGGACGTGAATTTTGGGAAGCCAGGGGTGGAATGCTATGGATTCAATATATGTGGCCTTCTAAAATTCATATGTTAGAACAGAACGTCCAATGTGATAGTATTAGAAGTGAGGCCTTTTGAGAAGTGATGAAGGCATTAGGTCTCGTTCTTATGAATGGATTGCTGCTCTTATAAAAGAGGTTGAAGGGAGTGCCTGGTGCATTTTTCCCTCTTGGCTTCTGCCATGTGAGGACCCAGCAACAAGGTAGAGTTCTTGAAAGCAACACTTGAGCCTCACCAAACACTGGATCTGCCAGTTCCTTGATTTTGGACTCCAGAATCAAGAAATGATTTCTGCAGCCTCCAGAAATGTGAGAAATAAATTTCTGGGTTTGTATAAATTATGCAGTCTAAGGTATTTTGTTGGAGCAGTACAAATGAACAGAAACACTGAGCACAGGTGAGGGGCTCTGGCAGTGAGTGTGTGCTAGTCCAGATGGTGGCTTTGTTCTGAGCAGCCCCAGGCATCAAGAGTATGCCAAGCCTGTCGGTCCTCCAGGACAGGTGATGCAGAGCCAGTCCTCCAGGCAGCCCCGGAGAGTCCAGAACGTTAGACACTTGCTGCAGCTCTGTCCCACCCCAGGGAGAACTCAGGATTTGGGAGTTCCCCTCTCGTTCTGTGCTGGGCTGCAGAAAGTATGAGTAATGAGAGCATACTAGTGTCAACTGTGTCCTTTGTTTTCAGTGGCTCCCGACCTAGGGCCATTTTTGTCATCTCTCAGATTCAGGCAAGACAGAAATCAGTCCCTTGGGAAGTCCCCGAGAAAGTCAGAACATGGAACATATAGTCAAGTCCTCTCCTTCCCTCCCCTGGGAAAAGTTATGACCTGGGGTTTCCTCCCGATCATGTGGGAGATGCCAGGGAAAGGATTATGGAACGAGGGTGCCACCAATATTTCTACTGGCTTTGAGACAGCTGATTTCACGCTTGCTCAGGATACAGGAGCCTCTCAACTGGACTCTGGAATTCTCAGAAGAAATTCATCCATGCATAGTTACTGAATCTTGTCGGGGAGTGGGGAGGAAAGGAGGTCTGGGGCTCCTGTTCTGCCATCTCACTCCTATCACTCTGTTAGTAGTAGAATATTCAATGAAGAAAAATATGTCTTAAATATGTATATACTCTTTTCATAGAGGTGAAAACTAAAACAACAACAAAAACAATTTCACCACACATAGGTACACGAAAACTGTATAAAAAGGCAAATCAAGAGGGTGATCATAACTTTAGCAGGAGAAGAACAGTGGAATATTTTGATGTGGGGAGAACACAAGTAAGTGTAGGTTGCACCAAGATCCTGATTTTTCTTTAGGGTGATGGATTCATGGTACTTACTATACTACTTTCGATAATCAAGTAATTAATTAAATAAAACAGGACCTGTATGAATCAGTGATGCAAGTATGCGCTCACTTAAGACTTGTGAGTAAACCGTATCTGTATACCTAAAGACTGGAACAGAAAAAAAAATACAACTCAGTAAAATTGTTCAGTTAGAAAATAACACCAATTTATAATCCAAAGTTTCTTCTAATTGCTGCCTAATCATGCCATGTGGGGAGGTATTGAAATATGCATATGAGAATTAGAGGTAAATTTTGGTGAGCCGTTGTAACAATGGACAATCGAATTGCTGTGTAGGTGGGGTGAGTAGGAAGCCAGGGCCATACAGGTTTGTAGGAAGGACTTGCAAAATCCGCCTTTCAAACATCTTAGGCCAGTAAGACTGAATAGCAATCTAACCTCCGACGACAGATTGTCTGCCGAACGCCTTTTGTTTTGATCATCTCAGCGCCCTTTTGTATAAAACATTCCTTCTCTGTCCTCCCATAGTAATTCCAGTGGCTACAGGGGTGGCCCCATGACTGAAATGTGCTGATCATGTGCCCCATCTCCTTGTCTACAGGAGCTGCTCAGTCTCTAGGTGAGAATTAATATGTGTGCACTAAGAGTGGAAGTTTCTCTTTTCCTTTTGAATTGTGAACTGTAAAAGCAGTCACTTGTACTTTTTATTTCATTGATTTTGTAGTTTTTTATTTCATTGATTTTGTAGAATCAATTCCTTCAGTTTACCTTTTCAAGCTATATAATGGTGTAGTGATGGGTTTTTAAAAGTTCACCTGTCACAAATTCACAGAACGAACCTTGATAATATATACTGATAGGGCCTGCAAGTCTCTTCAGCATACTACTTGACTGAAGGCTGCCCAGTTCCTCATTCCAGTTATATATGAATAGCACAGGAATAAAGTACTGTTTAATGCAGAGCACGGAAAGAAACAGAAATAATTTGGTTGAATATGTATACCAAACCACCATGATGTGCAATTTATCTGTAGAACAAACCTGCACATGTTCCCAATCTCACTTCCTGAAACAAGTGAATTATGAATAATTATTCTACAGCCCGATGAAAGTTACAGGTCTGTCTCCTGCCTACTCAGAGCTAAGTGCATAGATCAAGTCAATGCAGTTATTCAATTAAAAAGAAAATGACGACAGATCTGTTTCTATTTCATACTTAGAGAATTGTGGGTTCTAAGTACTCTGAAACAGTCACAAATTTCCTTCCCTTGGCTTGATATAGGTAAGACACTTCATATATTTGAATTTAATATGTGTGTGTGTCTGTCTCTCTGTCTTGTGGCGCTTTAATAGTATTCTGGCATTTTAGAATGGTTAAATTTCTATTATTTACTCTCCAGATCTTACTTACCACACCTGGTTGGTACTCTGTCTTAAAGAAGAACAATATTATTATTTATTGTTAGTTGTAGAATGATAGCAAAATTGAAAACTTTTCTGACTAGGTCTGATGTTTCACTTTTACTTCCATTCAGCCGTTAACTCATTCTCACTTCTGAGAACCTGAACCCACTGTAAAGTCTGTCTTCTGACCTTTCAGGGACCCCTTAGAAATTTGAGGTTTATGATTCGGTTTGTGTTATATTTGGTTTAGCTTTACTGTAAATATTCTTCAGCTCTTTTCCTCTATGTGCTTTCCCCAGGAAGTCACGTTACCTCTTTTGACTTCAGTTATTACTTCTATTGTGAAGATTCCAGGTTTACTTGGAAACAGTTGGTCTGATTCTTCACTGCTTTTTCCCACTATCCATCTGCCTCCTCCGTGACTGACTTCTCAAGCCCTTTTAGATCTAAATAGCCCCCTCCCCCAGAGGAATTTCAGTTTTCTTCACATGCCATGCAATAACTTTTAGAATCATCCAGGTGTTAACATTTTCTTTTATCCTTGAAAGTACAATTTGCTCAAATTGACACAGCAGCAATCAGACAACCACAATTCTGACAAAGAGCCACAGCAGGAGGAATAGGGACTGTAAAGGATCACTAAATGAAATTTGAAGGAATTTTTGCATCTTTTTGCCCACAGATATTTTAAAAGGAGTTACGTGAATTAAGGAACAATGGAGAGATAAATGATTGAGATGGAAAAAGAATAAAATATACTACTAGAAGTTCGTGTTTATCTCCTCTTCTGAAATGTTTCCAAATCTTAAATGGGCAACAGTTTTGCTCTCTAAAATCTGCTGATGTTATGAAAATTATAGCATAATTGAATATGCTTGGCAATGCATAGCTCCTAGGACACTGTCAATAATCGTTCCTTCTTCCCTTTCAACCCCCACTTCCTCTTCAAAGATCTCAGATTATTAGACTCAGAAAATGAGTTTAACCTTATCCTGTGGAAGTAAAAGGACCTCAGTGTCCAATTACATAATCAAATATAGGATGCTATTAATAAAATTGGAGCTCTCCAAAATAAAGATAAAATCTTATTACATAACCCACATATAAATGGTGTCGGCTCTTATCTTTCACCTATTAATAATGCAAGAGAGAAGATTAACATCATTTCTAATACCAAATGTATTTAAATAATGAGGCCAGATCCTCTAAATGCAGCTTCTTCTCAATCAATCCACGAAACGACGATGAATGGATAAGAAAGAGATTTTTACCAGACTCCAGTCCAGGGTGCCTGAGACACTTGGCAGAGGTACCATTCACTGTTTGCCATGTGCATCACCGGGAGCCCGTGATCCTTTGTTGTCTGCAGGGAATCACACCCTTCCAGCTATGGTACATTGCTACAAAACCAAGTTGGGCTATTTTCAGGAGGGATCAAGAGCATGGTGCATTGTGTGAGGACGCCATGGCCCAAACAAGAGGATTTTTGATGTTTGAGAAGAAGAGAGGTGACGTTTAGCTAAAGAAATTGTTCAGGAAAGAAGTGGTCAGCATTTATTAGCCATAGTGATGTCAACACTGATGATCAATATTTTAAGTCACAATTAACACGTATTGGGAAGATGGGGAGAGGAGGAAGTGAATGTAGATATGCGTAAAAGGAAACACCTCATCTATTGTGAATTGTTTTTTTTTTTGAGACGGAGTTTCGCTCTTGTTACCCAGGCTGGAGTGCAATGGCGCGATCTCGGCTCACCGCAACCTCCGCCTCCTGAGTTCAGGCAATTCTCCTGCCTCAGCCTCCTGAGTAGCTGAGATTACAGGCACGCGCCAGCTAATTTTTTTTATTTTTAGTAGAGACTGGGTTTCACCATGTTGACCAGGATGGTCTCGATCTCTTGACCTCGTGATCCACCCGCCTCGGCCTCCCAAAGTGCTGGGATTACAGGCGTGAGCCACCGCGCCCGGCCTTTTTTTTTTTTTGAGACAGAGTTTCGCTCTTGTTACCCAGACTGGAGTGCAATGGCGCGATCTCGGCTCACCGCAACCTCCGCCTCCTGGGTTCAAGCAATTCTCCTGCCTCAGCCTCCCGAGTAGCTGGGATTACAGGCACGCGCCACCGTGCCCAGCTAATTTTTGTGTTTTTTAGTAGAGACGAGGTTTCACCTTGTTGACCAGGATGGTCTCGATCTCTTAACCTTGTGATCCACCCGCCTCGGCCTCCCAAAGTGCTGGGATTATAGGCGTGAGCCACCGTGCCCAGCGTGAATTATTAATCAAATATTTTGTGAACAAAGTAAAACCTTCCCCGAGAGTATAAGATGAAGGTCAAACAGGTTTAGGAGAAAATGCCTTTTTTTATTTCAAAACAACCAGGAAATCAGCATTTTGTCTTGCTCTCGGTTTGCATAAATTTTTATTTTGTCTGTGAAAGACAAATAACATACTGAAGGAAGGCAAGCAATAATGTGTAAAATAGATAAATCCGTAAATAACAGAATGAGCATATTATTTAGAAACAGGACCTAAGAAAAACAACCAAAAGATTTGATAGTGGTTGTTTCTACGGAGCAGCAACGTAAGGCAGAGAGGTGCAGAGCGGAGTGAGGTTCTGAAATGCCGTTTTGGCTGCATCATTCTAGAAGGTTCTAGGTCAGCACAATCGTGGACAAAAAGCCTTTCAGCCCATATACATACAGAAGGTTTTGTCTCCTGTGGGTAAGGTGGGAGGTAGTGATGCCCCTCAGTCAAGACCACAGGCACAACCAAGTGAGGCTTTTTGATGCTTGCAACAGCAATGGAGCCCACACACCCACACAGGACAGCAAAGGGTGGGGCAGCACCTGGCCTGGTTGTGAGGATTTAACTTGCATTAGGAGATGGTGGGGTGCTGAGGTGAGGAATTTGTTCTGGATTGGGTGCTGGGTGAGAGGAGGTAGAGAAATAGAGTGAAACTAAAGCTGCAGCTTGAACAGAAGCAGCTGTCACTCAGGTTATCTGGGAGAGGGCGGTGTTTGGTGATGGCTGTAGCACAGGGACTTTGTTTTTGTCTGTGTCCACAAAGGATTACACTGTGGTCTTGTATTTTCCCCGTGTCAGATTGCAATCAGCATTTTCTCCAAGGAGCCCTGGCTGGTTTAGTAGGAGACAGCATCTAGAAACGAAGTTATAGCATCCAATATATGGTACTGTTTCTCCCATAGCCAGGATTCATGGGTCCAGGAATCAAGGGCTGGAAGTGGAAGTGGCACCACTCACCATCACCCCTAGCGATCCACTAGCAGAATTTTCACTTCCTGTTCCCACAACATTACGTTTTGCTGTCTAGAGGTCTTAGTTACAGAGGAAGAAATGCTGCCACCAGGAGACACAACAAAGATTCCATTAAACTGGAAGTTAAGACTGTCACCTGGACACTCTGGGCTTCTCCTACCTTTAAGACAACAGGCTAAGAAGGAAGTTAGTGTTGGCCGGGGTGACTGACCCGGACTAGCAAGATGAAGTCAGTCTACTACTCCACAACAGAGGTAAGGAGGAGTATGCATGGAATACAGGAGCTCCATTAGGGGCGCCTCTTAGTATTACCATGCCATGTGATTAAGGTCAATGGGAAACTACAACAGCCCAATCCAGGCAGGACCACAAATGGGCCAGACTTCTCAGGAGTGAAGGTTTGGATCACTCCACCAAGGAAAAAACCATGACCTGCTGAGGCGCTTGCTGAAGGCAAAGGGAATACAGAATGGGTAGAAGAAGGTAGTCATCAATACCAGCTGTGACCACATGACTAGCTGCAGAAATGAGGGCTGCAACTGTTGTATTTCCTCCTCCTTTTGTTAAAAACATGTTTGAGCATGTATACACTTGTACTAGGAAAACATCTTCATTTTATTTCCTTTTTCCTTTATCACGTAACATAAGATTTATTGACTTCACATCAGCATTTAAGTACTGTTAACTTTATGTAATAGTATTTAGGCTGGGGATTGGTGTGTTTCTGATTGTATGAAGGATAGTTATGTTGGACATAATTATGACATTATTGTCTTTATTTGAAGATCATGTGTGATCTCAGGAGATGTGTATGGGTTCAAGTTGAGAAGGTGTGGACTTGTTATGATTAATACTGTCAATGTGATTGGACTGAAGGATGCAAAGTATTGATCCTGGGGGTGTCTGTGAGTGTGTTGCCAAAGGAGATTAACATTTGAGTCAGTGGACTGGGGAAGGCAGATCCACCCTTAATCTGGCGGACACAATCTAATCAGCTTCCAATGAATATAAAGCAGGCAGAAAAACATGAAAAGGCGAGACTGGCCTAGCCTCGCAGCCTACATCTCTTTCTCCGTTGATGTGTTATATGGATGTACCATAGTTTATCCAACCAGTTTCCCAGGGTTGGGTATTAAGTCATTTGTAATATTTTGATATTACAAATAATGCCACAATTATTTTAAAAAAGACCCATTTCTATGTTGCTTTGTATTTGTGGAGGTGTGTATTCAGAGCAGATTCCTAGAAGTGGAGTTGCTAGGTCACAGCGTAAATGCATAAGTAGTTTGTTAGCTCTTTCCAAATTCTTTTGCTGGAGCACTGCCTTGTACTCCTGTCCTGGGAGTCTGTGAGAGGCCTTTCTCCCAGTAGCAGCTCTAGGAGCCGCTGTGGTGCTCTGGCCCATGTTCTCTCAGCCTACCTGCGTTCACCTGCTGCTGCAATAGACAGTTCCCACCTCTTACTAATATAAGAGGATGTCTGCCGACCTGAAATAATTGAAAGAACCAGAATCTAGTTTTAGAGAGTTGATTCAAGAGCTTCTCCTTTCATCCTGAGGGAAAAGCAGAACTAGGCCCACATGGAAGGCCTGTTTCCATGCAAAGCACACAGGTTGAAAGAGAATGGTTTGAGGAACAGAGTGAAATTCTCTGTTCTGCATGTGACTGGAGTGTGTAATCTTGGAGCTCATAAAAATCCATTGTGGACCAATTGCAAAGGGCATCCTATGCCATTTGCAAGACACAAACTCAAATGAGAGATTCTGCTGCTATGTGGGACATGTGTTCTGAATCACTGCTCTGGATGAAATGCTTTGAATTATATGCATTGTTATCTCTCTGAAATTGACTTCAGCAATTACTGTATGTGCCTAAAAATCAAGCACACTGACATACTTTTAATTCTTACTTACTTGCATTCAGGACCCATTGTATTCAATAAACATTTATTAAAGAATTCGCATTTTCATGAATTGTGCTATCTTAGTAGGTTATATAAGATTCGACTGCTGTACTTATTAATCCAGACAATTATTCACTTATTTTTCTCACTTAAAGGTTCTTATCTGATTGTAAAAATAATATATTTTCATATTAAATTTGTAAAATATAAATAAATTCATGAATAAAAAATACAAAGATTACTTTCAATCCATCAACCCAGGTGGAGCCACTATTTATATCTTGGTATCATTTTTATTTATTTTATCCCTTATTAAAGTAGTTCTCTAGTGGTAGGAAAATGTCAGATTCATATTTTTAAAAATTTCCCCTTCATCAAATGAAACATGCTTATTATAAAGAAAAAGGAAAACTATCACTCCTGTTCATCCACCTAAAGTTAATTTAGTGTATTTCTTCCTAGTCTTTTATCTCCATGCATTTAAACTTTGTACTGTTAACACTTTGTTAATATTATTTTTATATTACAGAATGTTTCATCAAGTGTATACATGGTAGGTATGGAACGAATTGGTAAATAACACTCTTGAAGTGTAAACTTTAAATCTAGACAAAGTGTTAGAAACAAATCTTGTAACACATTTATGTCATTGGTTGTACATAGCAAATGTTGTTAACAAAATATCCCCAGCATAAGGAATGGTGTCATTAATATAAGAGATGTCTGTCATCCTGAAGTAATTGAAAGAATCAGAATCTCATTTTAAAGAGTTAATTCAAGAGAAAGCTGGGAATGACCATCTGGGAATCAAAAACTCCAGAGAAGTGGGGTCAGTGCTCCAAAGATAAAAGAGTCTTGCTTATATGGGAAGTAAACAAAGAAGTTTAACAGGACTACACCACTTTGTACTCAAGGTTGGTTTTTGAGTTACAACAATTTGATCAGTTATAGTTTGTTTTCTTTTCTGTGCAGCTTTTCATTTTCTTTCTAATTTGAAAGAGTATATTTAACATTCCATCTTAGACAGTGTGATAGCCATGAAGTTTTTGTGTGAGAGCGATAAGAAGGAAGTTAATCTATAATGAAGATGAACAGGAAGAGAAGAGAGTCTTCCCTGGTACCCGTTAGCCCTTTACAGCATTTTACAAAACACAGTAGGTAAGAAAGAAGGCTAATCCATCACCAGAGAACAAAAGTTACAGCTGCCTAGGTCACAGCTGCTTGTCACAAGAGTCAGGCCCCATGATCATATTCCTTTACAGCTCAAAATAGTTTAAAGTTCCAACAGCTTAGATTTTTAATTACTTATTTTTATATGTTCAATTAGGGGTAGAAAAACTACGTAAGAAAAATAATGGAATGTCAGCACAGTAGGAGAAGAAAGAATTCTTGGAATAGAAGTATAGGAGGGAATTCACACATACAAACCCTTTCTGTAATGGGGTCAACAATAATTAGTTTTACATTTGCCCCTGAAATTTTTCACACACAAGAAAGAATAAACCTGAGACTATGTTGTCCTTTACCTCAAAGAGCACAATTGGCATTAATATTTGGTTATATACGTCTTAAATTTGGATCGAGAAGCAGGAATTGTCCAGCATTTAAAGCACGTAACTTTGCCAAACATGTAGTATATCTGTAGGGTGACTGAGCAAGATTAAGGTCAACATGAAACACTGGGTAAAAGGGAAGAAAATCAAACCTCCACCAGTGCTTTATAAGCTTATATGTCATCTTCTTTTACTTTTTCTAGTCAGGTACTGTTACCTCAACTTCCAAATGCAGCCTGGACAGTTCTTCAACTTGCCCGAAAGTTGTGGAGAAGAAAGAACTGCGATGTTTAGTAACTCCTATGGTGCTTCGTATCTGTATTGCAATCTGTTTGAGGTGGGAGAAAGCAGGCAGTACCGAAACCGTAATGCTCAAAAGCTCAAGTTAAATACCCTTCCTGGTCATGCTTAAAAGATGAATGAGTCCCCAGTTCCAATTCTTGGCAGGAGCTGCCTGGCTCTGGATCTGGTCTGAGCACCAAAGAATCGTCAAAGTTATGGTATGTTATTGCCTTCTCTTTTTTAATTAAAAATTGTATTGAGATAATTGTAGATTCACATGCAACTATAAGAAATAATACAGAGCGATTCCATTGTCCTTTATGCAGTTTCTCCCAGTGGTAACATCTTACAAAACATACTACAATATCGCAACCAGGATGTTGACATTGATACCGTCTACCTCTTTTACTCAGATTTTCCCAGTTTCACTTGTACTCATTTGTGTGTGTTTGGCACTCAGCTGTATTGTGTTAAGTTGTGTAAAATGTGTGAGTATTGCGTTTTGATAATAATTGCATTAATTGTATTATGTTCCGTACAGTTTTATAAGCTGTGTAGCTTTTTGTATGCATTACTGTTTTTTTCTAAAAGTTTTATTTTTTAAATTTTATGTAGGAGTCCGTGATACATTTTGATTTAATTTTTATCTAATATGTGAGGATTAGGTCAAGGTCAAGGTTTATTTTTCCCATGTAGATGTCCATTTGCTGCATTGAATTGCTTCATCTTCAAAAAAAATCCTTTAAAAAAATCTGTTGGGCATATTTGTGTGGTTCTATTCTCTATTCTTTTCCAGTTATTTATATATTTATTCCTCTGGCAATAACATACTGTCATACTTACTATAACTATTTAGTTAACCTTAATAATGGGTAAAAGGATTCTTTAACAATTTTATTTCTTTTTTTCCAATCTGCATGGCTTTTATTTCTTTTTATTGCCTTATTGCAATGGCCAGAATATCCAATACTATGTTGTATATCAGTGATAAGAAAGGACCTTTAAACCTTGCCTCCAATCTCAGGGGGAAACTATTTAGGCTTTCTAGCTGTAGGGTTTTTATAGATTATCTTTACCAGGTTGAGATAATTCTCTTTTATTACTAACATGCTAAGAGTTTTTATTGGGAGTGTGTGCTAGATTTTGTCAAATGCTTTTTCTTTGTCAGTTGATATAATCACATGATTTTTCTTCTTTTTCAGCTTGTAGATAGTTGAATCACACTGATTTTCAAATGAGAAGTGACGTTGAAGAGGTAAGAAAGGGAGTGGACTTTATAGCACTTTGACAAGGAAATGGAGATATTCAGATGTAATCTGTCACATAGCATGTTCCAAAATGTGTTCTGTGGTGTCTGCTAATAAATGATATATAAAAATGTAATTTTATGGTAAACTTATAGTCATGTGCTACGTAAGGACAGACTATAGCAGCAGACTACGTTATGACAGTGGTTCCGTAATATTATATGGAACCACACTATACTGATGTCAGTTCTGTAAAACTCTACCTTTTCTATGTTCAGATATGTTTAGAAACACAAATACTTACACTGTATTACAATTACCTACCGTATTCCATACAGTAACATGTTGTACATGTTTGTAGCCTCGGAGCAACAGGCTGGACTGGATAGCCGAGACGTGTGGCAGGCTCTACCATCTAGTTTTGTGTAAGGGCATTGTAGGGTCTTCACACAATGAGGAGGTTGCCTGATGACAGATTTCTCAGGATGGATTCCTATTGTTCAGCGATGCGTGATTGTACAGTGAGTTCTCACTTAGCATCATTGATAGGTTCTTGGAAACTGTGGCTTTAAGTAGAACAACATGTAACAAAACTAATTGTACCATAGGTTAATTAATAGAAACAAAAGTTAAGTTTTGATGGCATATTTCTGGTCAGAAAAACATCACTAAACTTCTAAATAAGGACCCCAAACACTTATAATATTAAACATTGAAGTAAATGTGAGCTATACATACTTCGAAGAAAGATGAATAAAGAGAAGCAAGATAATTATTTACCCAGTTATTTAAGTTCAGGGTTTTAGGAGACCAGATTCCATCCCAGCAGCTCAGGGCGCAAGGCAAGAACCAACCTGAACAGGACGCCGTTCTGTCATAGGGCGCACACACACACACTGACATGTACCCAGACTGGGACAGTTTAGACATGCCAGTGAACCTAACCTGCGCAGCTTTGGGATGTGGGAGGAAACTGGAATACATGAAAACCCATGCAGACACAGGGAGGGCTCGCAAACTCCACAAGGACAGTGGCCCTGGTGGGCAACAATTTTTTTTTCCTCATCCATATTATAATGAAATATCGTTAAATAAAATGACCTTATTTGTGGACCAGTGTAGTTTCAGAAACAGTGGGTTGAACTAAGCTCAATACACTTCTTTGGTGCTGAACTTACCAGAGCTTTTAATGTGCTGTGGTGAGTGATTTCTGTCTACAAAATGGGCATAAAGTGTGTAGAATGTCCTAATCCTGCTTATCCATATAATGAACCTTTTCCAAGATGTCAGTGGCAATTGGAAGGTGCACTTTGGGAATCATTGCCTTAGGAAGTCATTTTGTTAATTTGCATTTCTGACTCAAGGGGTATGATAAAAGGCATCACTTACCCACAGAACTGCAGCTGGCTTCCTGACTGCTCTGATGCTCATTTTATTATGTGTTGAGTGGGGGGAAAATAACTCCCAAGGCTGAACTGTGGGGTGTTGAGGTTAAAAGTGTGAGTCTACAGTCAGATATCTGGGTTCAAATCCTCACTTTGCTACCTAGAAGGTGAGGGAGGACATTGGGAAAATGGAAAATTACTTAACCACTTGGTGCCTCAGTTTCCTCAAATGTAGCATGACAATAGTAGCAGCTCCACTCTAATCTTTTAAAACCAATTGAATGAAACAGATAAAGCATTAGAGAGTGTCAGACACATAGCCACCATCCACCGGTCATGACCTGGCGTGTGTATAATGAGAGCATTAAGTGAGATGGTTAGCGAGGCATCTGACTGTCGACACTGTTCCTCTGAAAGCATTCATTTGGAATGTGGACCTCAGGGAAGGCTGTTGCAGGATGAGTTAGGAGAAGATGAATCTCTGGCTCCACACTGGATTCTTTGAGAGCCAGGAATGGTGAGAATGGAGGTGGAGAGGAAGAGGTTACTCTTACAAACATTTTCATGGAGACTCTTCAGTACTTGGTGGTTGAATATGCGGTGTAAAAAGGACAAGCCAAAGATGGTATCAAGGTGGAGCCTCTGTGCTGGGGGAGTGGCTTCCATGGATGATGTGTGTCCTGGATATCAATGTGTAAGACAAGATTTTAGTGTTCTAGTTAAAAATGATAGATATTTCAGCAGGGCACGGTGGCTCATGCCTGTAATCTCAGCACTTTCGGAGGCTGAGGCGGGCAGATCACCTAAGGCCGAGAGTTCAAGACTAGCCTGACCAATGTGGAGAAATCCTGTCTCTACTAAAAATATAAAATTAGCTGGGCATGGTGGTGCATGCCTGTAATCCCAGCTACTGGGGAGGCTGAGGCAGGAGAATTGTTTGAACACTGGAGGCGGAGGTTGCCAAGATCACGCCATTGCAGTCCAGCCTGGGCAACAAGAGCGAAACTCCATCTCAAAAAGAAAAATAGATATTTCAGTTTCTGGTTTTAATAAATGCAGGAAAACTAAGAGTTTCAGCCTATTTATACACACGCCTGAAAACCGATCAATGTTGGTAAAGGAATGATCTGATTACACAGTTGTACTACAAGGAAAATTATGCCCATGATGCAACTTTGAACTTTGAGGATGTCGCAGCTTTTTATCGAGGGCACTGAAGTGGTGGTATGGTTCCTCTGAGAGGAAATTAAGCAAGAGAAAGGCATGCTGGTGCTCAGAATGAGGAAGAGAAACAATACAAGAAGGAAGAATTGAAAAGGTCCCTAGAGAAATCAATATGCATACATTAAAGAATGGGAGAAGAGGAAAATGTGATTGCAATAGCAGAGAAAATGTAAGTAAATGGGATCTTGGTAAAAGGACTTAAGCCAAAGGTATAAAATATAACACACGCTGCATACAGAATCATGGACTTTAACCCAATCTTGTTTTCATCTCATTTCTCATTTTCTTGTATAGTGCTTGTTGGTCCTAACCTTTGGAAACCCAGGAAGCCTTGAATTCCATTATCAGAGGAGAAAATGTCTAAAAACATTTGAACAAAAAAACATTTTAATGAGTTGGTATCTTTAGTTGATAACGTATTAAATGTGTGTGTATTGTTTAACTTTAGTTAAATATTTTTTCTTCTATCTTCATTTTTTATGATCTCTTCCTTCAAATTGTCTTTCCAGCAGTCCTTAAACCGCAGCAGTGAACACCATGAATAAGTGGATTTTCCCAGATAATTCTACTTATTTCCATGGCAAGCACCAGAGCTTCGAATCAGCCCTAGTCAGTGCTTTTGGGAAGAAGAAAGGAAATTGATTTGTATTTGGCGGGTGTGGTAGGCAGAGTAACAACCCTCCCAAAGACATCCATATTCTAATCCCTGGCACCTGTAAATATATGACTTTTCATGACAAAAGGGACCTTGCACACGTGACTAAGGTTAAGGACCTTGAGGTGGAGAGATTAGTTTAGCCTGGATTATTCAAGTTTGCCCAGGGTAATCCCAGAGTCTTTAAAGTGGACGAGGTAGGCAGAGTGGGACTCCTGACCTAACATTTTTTGGTTTAAACTACTAAATTTGTGGTAAATTACAGTGGCGTGTAGAGAATGAATATCCCTCCCCCTCATCACCACCTCTTTCCCTCTGTCTATCAGGGGCATAATTTAGGTATTTATTAATACTACTAAATTTGTATAGATATTTAGTAGTATTAATAAATACCTAAATTATGCCCCTGATAGACAGAGGGAAAGAGGTGGTGGGAGGGGAGAGAGAGAAAGAGAGAGAGAGCACGCACACACAAAACGGAGAGAGGAGAGAGAGAAACCCAGGAACTGCTAGATAAGACAAAGATAGAGAAAGAGGTAAGACCAGTGCAGCACTGCCCAATAGCTGCGCCGTAGAATTATAAACCGCTTCTGTTTTAGCCAGCGGTCCCCAGCCCCCAGGCAGGTGACTGGTGACTGGTGACTGGTACCAGTCTGTGGCCTGTTAGGAACCAGGCCACACAGCAGGATGTCAGCAGCAGGGGAGCAAGTGAAGCTGAGTCTGTATATACAGCCGCTCCCAATGGCTCATGTCACCACCTGAGCTCCATCACCTGTCAGATCAGCTGCAGCATTAGATTCTCACAGGAGCACGGACCCTTTTGAGAACTGTGCATGTGAGGGATCTAGGTTGCGAGCTCCTTATGAGAATCTGATGCCTCATGATCTGTCACTGTCTCCCATCACCCTCAGATGGGATCGTTTAGTTGCCAGAAAACAAGCTCAGGGCTCCCACTGATTCTACATTATGGTGAGTTGCGTAATTATTTCATCATATATTACAGTGTAATTATAATAGGAATAGAGCATACAATAAAGTTAATGTGCTTGAATCATCCTGAAACATCCCCCCTCCTTGGTCCACAGAAAAATTGTCTTCCATGAAATAGGTCCCTAGTGTCAAAAAGGTTGGGGACCAATGGTAGGCCACTAAACTTTGGGGAAGTTTGTGACTTCACGATAGGTCAAATAGATACAGCATGAACGCGTCTGCTGCAGTGAAAGGTTTTTCTCACTGGTGAAGGAGCCTCACAGGAAGGAACGGGTTGGACTTTTCTGCCTCTGGGCCTCTCCCTGAGGATGATCTGTCAGAGCCATGGCCACTGTCCTGGAGGGGCAGGAAAGAGGACATGCTGCGCTGTGTGCCTGGAGTGGACAGAGGAGCTACGGGCGGGAGCCCCAGGAGTGGCCGCACTCACCTCGGTTTCCCTTTCAACAAGGCTGACTGATATTTCCCTCACTGGCAGTGTATTAGACCTGAGGTATTAGTTAGACACTCGCCAGGAAGCGGGAAAAAAATCTAGACATTTATGCAGAATGGCATTTAAAACAGAGGGTGAGGGGGTTGCCAGTCTGAAGGCCTGTACGCACAGGCTTGAGGAGGTCTCCTGAGTTCAGATTGACTTGGAGGTTTCAGGAAATCAGAGGTTCCAGCACTGGAAGAATCCACTGGCCCATTTACAGCTGTCTCCAGCCTGCATGCAGGAATTTCCGGGAAGATACTGGAAAGGAGGCTGCTTCAAGCCTCCTATGTGCAAAGCCCTCAGATCTGCTCCCCACAGCTAAAGAAGGACAACAAGCATACATTTACACAAGTGGAACTGGAAATGTCAGTTCGACAGCAATGAAATCCTACTTCTCCTGATTTCCAGACCTCATGCAAGTGCCTTTTGTGGGCAGAATCTCATTTGGAAACTGCTGCCAGGGATGCCGGTAGGTGCAGCATCCAGCGTTCCGGCCCCTAGATACCGGGCTCTTGAGATGGCCGTAGAGTTTGTCATCCAAATCAAGACATTTTGAAAGTGAAATGTGAGTTTGGTAATAAATACAACAAGGTGAATATTGGACTGGTTTCAAGGAGCCCGAGAGACGTGATGCAGAAAGCACAGACAGGATGGTGCTGCTCGGCAGGAGGCAAGCTGGGGCATCTGCTCAACCATGGGATCCTGTCTCCTTCTGGGATGGAGTGAGGTCCCAGCAGGAGAAAGCTTTATGCTCTCCCTTTGAGCCAGCACTTGTGTTTAGTAAGATCCTGTTGGGCATTTTGGCACTTCCCTACTACTCTTTAAACTCTAAGTACAAAACTGCAAAATAAGAGTGAAGATCATAGCCAAGCAACAATGGTTTTGTGAACTCTCACTATATGCTGGGCACTGCTCTTGGTACTGGGATACAGCTAGGGTGATCGGCTATCTGGGTTTGCCTGGGGCTCTCCTGGTGTCAGCACTTAAAAGTCTTGAGTCCCGGGAAACTACTTGGTACCAGGCAAAAACAAACAGTTGGTCAGTTTGTGACAACGGTGAACAATGCAGTCTTCACATCAAGGAACTCATATTCAAGTTGGAGAATCCAGAGACAATCACATACACACGCATATAAGACAAAGGACACAACTTTACATAGAGTGTGCCAGCAGGTTAGAAAGAATTTAAAGTATTTATTTGTATATTGGTTCACCTGTTTATTTTATAAAATGAGCTGTCTTCTGCTCTATCCAGTGGATGAAGGAGCTGGTTCACTCAACACAGTTTGGTTTTCGGAACCACCGTTGACCCCCCTCAAGCAGGTGCAGATAAAGGTGAGTAAGCGCCCTTGCCCTGGGTAAGGCTGTGGAAGGACTTTCTCTGGCTGATGCAGCCTGTCCTTCCTGAAGCCGTGTAGCCTTCCGGGCAAAGGAGGCAACTTTTAAATGGGCTGCATGTCCTGGGAAGAGGAGGATGAGACTCTGGCCCCCTTTGAGAGCGAGAATTATTCAAAGCTTTCTGATGGACGAGGGCAATCCTAACTGAGGTCTGGGCAGAAGACATACCCCAGCCCCTCAGGTGAGCTGGCCACGAGGGAAGGTGGGCTGGACCCAGGGGGTGCTGATCCCTGCTATATCAAGGATGACCCGCGGTCCTGGTTTGCCCAGGACTGAGGGGTTTCCTTCAAACCCACAGGCCCCTCAGTGGCTCTTAGGGTGACCATAGAGTTTGTCATCCAAATCAAGACACTTCGGAGAGTGAAATGCAAGGTTGTTAATACATTTAACAAGGTGTATGTTGGACTGGATTCAGGGAAGCCAAGAGATGTGATGTTAACCTCATTAGATGACGTACCAGATTCAGAGTCCAGGAAGGTGCGGCCCAACGTGCAGCTGAGGCTGGAGACCCTCCCTCATTCAGGCGCCTTGCTAAGGTGGTGGGTTATGGGTGCAGGGACTGTTCTGTAGATGCTAACTAAGCAGTTCAGATATGAGCTACCTTGCCCAATTGCAGATGAAAATGTTCTCAGTAAAACATTCTAGAAAGAATATATCTTAATTTAAGCAATATGGGTTTTCTGCCATTTTGGAAAATGAAATTTTCTGTAAATAATCTGAGATACAGCAGTATTGAGAGTTCAGGAGGCAAAATATCTTTTTTAGCACCGAGAGTGTTAAAAGATCCTCAGTGGACCCCGATAAGAGTGGAGCCCACTGGGCCACAGGTAACATGAGGTGAGGGCTACCTTCCTGGGCGATCGGCCGTGGCCTGGCCAGGCTCTGTGCTGCCATCAATGCACTGAGGATTGGAGGTCCCACAGCTAGCCAGGCATGGATCAGGATTTAACCCCAAGTCTCTCTGCAAAGCTCACACTGTTTGACTTACAGGATGGCAGCTGTCGCCCACTTTACTAAGTAGCCACAATGCAGTGTGTATTGTTATCAAATAGTCGCAGCAGAAAGGGATGTGGAATGCAGGGAGAAAGTCATGAGCTTTGTCAGAGGACTGGGACTGTGGAAAAGAGATAGCGGCGTCTGCAGGCCCTTGTTTGTCAAGATAGCTGTGCTGGCTGTGTTTCCTGCTGTCATTTACAAAAATTCCCAAAGAAGAACTTAGCACTTACCCAGATATCATGCTTGAGGTCTGGAGTCCTTAAGATGTGTGTGCAAGTATTTATTTCCCTGAAACCTTGAGACCGTCAAGAGAGGGAGGCTAAAAACAGAGGAGGAAGAAGGAACAGCAGCCGAGGGGGTCGTGGGTGAAGTTTGCTGGGCCCTTGGCAATGCTAAAACCAGGTAAGAACCAGGTGTGGATTTCTGCTCCAGAGAGCACTTTTCACAGCGGTTCATCCATTGCTTACTTTTATGGGGATACGTGTGTTGCAAAAAGGTCTTCAATGATTGATTGTGCAAACATGTAACATTTTACAGTATACTAAGTGAAGACCTTTGTGCAGAGTGCCGTCAACACGTGCCTCATGAACAGCCTTTCAGAGCCTGATCCGCTTAATAATGTAAAAGATTACAAAATTCCAGGCAAATAAATATTTCTGATGCATTCTCAAAATTGGGTTTTTCCATAGAAGGGCAAGGCAATTCCTCCATTTATTCAAGACTTATTTCATTTCCTTTGATAAATTAGCAAATTTCTTTAATTCCTACAAATTCTTGAGGTACCTTCACATGGGCACACAATTATACTTACATATACATATGCATGTGTAAATTTTGCTGCTCATTTGAATATGCCATACGATAAAGCAACTGAGTCTTATAAAATTATTTTGCTAGGCAGCTTATTAAATTCTATTCCGTTTTATTTGACCATGCTCTCTGGGTGGATCACCTACAAGTCACACATTTTACATAATTTTCAAGGTTTATGGCTCCTATTCCTTTCTTAAACCTATTACATGTAGTTAAAACCTCCAGAATAGGTTCAATATTGATAGTGATTGTGGCCATCCTTGTCTTATTTAGAAATTGAATTGAGATTTCTCTAGTGTCTCACTATCGAGGTTGCTGTTAGTTTCTTGTAAATTTTCTTTATCATGCTGATGAAACTGCAAAATTGCATGAGTTTTTCCCAGGAAAGTGTATTTGAATTATCAAGTATCTGGCCAGGCACAGTAGCTCATGCCTGTAATCCCAGCACATTGGGAGGCTGAGGCAGGCAGATCACGTGAGGTCAGGAGCTTAAGACCAGTCTGGCCAACAAGGCAAAACGCTCTTTCTACTAAAATTACAAAAATTAGCCAGGCATACTGGTGCACATCTATAATCCCAGCTACCCGGGAGGCTGAGGCAGGAGAAGCACTTGAACCTAGGCAGCGGAGGTTGCAGTGAGCCAAGATTGAGTCACTGCACCCCAGCCTGGGCAACAGAGCAAGACTCCGTCTCAAAAAAAAAAATCATCAAGTATCTTTTTGGCGTTTGCTGGTTGTGTTCATCACAACTGCCGTTCGTTCCTCGAGGAACCTGAGACGTTTGTTCTGCAGTAGCTCTTGCTTTGTGTCTAGTTCATTGCTTCCTTGTGGTCTCATAGTGTCCTTTAACTTAGTCTTTTATTGCCTATATTTTCTTTCTTTCCTTTCTTTCTTGTTTTTTGTTTGTTTGTTTTTGTTTTTTGAGACGGAGTCTCACTCTGTTGCCCAGGCTGGAGTGCAATGGCACGCTCTCAGCTTACTGCAACCTCCACCTCCCGGGTTCATGCAATTCTCCTGCCTCAGCCTCCCAAGTGGCTGGGATTATACACATGCACCACCACACCTGGCTAATTTTTGTGTTTTCAGTACAGAGCTGGTCTTGAACTCCAGACCTCGGGTGATGCGCCTGCCTCAGCCTCCCGGAGTGCAAGGATTATAGGTGTGAGCCCATGCCTGGCTATTGCCTGTATTTTGTATGTGCTGCTGGTTACTTCTAGAGGCTTGGCTGCATTGAGGCTCAGCTACCAGGGGAAGAGGACTTCCTAGGTGGCACTGCTTTCTTCCTGATGCATCACGTTGGGAGCCCCCTCATGCCTGGCTGTGCCATATTTAGCAAGATTACGGCTGATCCGAGGGCTCAGGTACTGTCAATCAGCAGCACGTTTCATTATAGAGGGTTCCCCATTAACCTTCCACCTCATGGTTTTAGCATCTATTAACAATTGTCTCCATCTATTATTTTAATAGGGGTTGCAAAATGGTGACTTAAAAAAATAACTGTGATTGTTTTCTCCACTTAGTAGCTGAATTTTTCTATAAAGGGAAACTCGGGTCACCTTGAACTATAATTTGTACAGAAAAGGCAGGGTAAATGCCTTATCCTTTGTAAGAACAACAAGATATATTAAATTAAGATATATTCTTTCTAGAATTTTTTACTGAGAACATTTCCTTATCCTTTGTTACAAAGCTAAGTGTTGGGTTCTTTGTATTTATTACAAGATTTCAAGAGCCTCCAAGAAGAAGCAAAATAAACCAGAGAGAATAGACCTCTCCAGAGAAACAACAAAAGATATCTCCATTGTGCTGCCCTTAAAAGTGGCAATAGCTAAATAATAAAAACATAAAAACAAACAAAATAGCAGTAGCTTTATTATGGGAGATGGGTGATAAGGAAAAGGGTGTGTGTGTGTGTGTGTGTGTGTGTGCGCGCGCGCCTGTGGACGCTGAATTAGGGAGTGACCATGAAAAAGTCATTTGGAAAAACTCCCTTGCCTATAGAACAGCTAGTTAGTGCCTTGGTGACCTCAGACAGAAAGAGGAGGGAGGTACCTGATGCACTGCTGCCGCTGGGGAAGTGACGACTGTCGCCGTTTCCTACTGGTGTCAGCAACTGATAAGGTTAAAGGGTATTTTTGCTTTTCAGTTGTTCAAAAAGCCTTTTGTAAGGGTCATGAAACAATGTCGAAGAAAGGACTCTTGTTCATGTCTGGGTGGTAGTCTTCATTCTGTCTCTACGTTCCCTCCTCACGTCCGTTTGTTCTGCTGGTTGGAACATTTAGGACATCTGTTCTCTGGAGGGATAGGGCAATTTCATTTGTCCCAGGTTATTTTTGTTGCTTGTTTTGTAATGTATTATTGTTCATGTGATAATTCAACGTGTCACCTATTTGCTGAGTCAAATTTTGTAGTTCTCTGTTGGGGGGACAGTGTTGCATCCTTGGGGCCAAGATTTTGGGATGCCTGTGTTTCTTTGGACGTGATACAAAGGTAAGTGTTGGATTCTTTGTATTTATTACAAGATTTCAAGAGCCTCCAAGAAGAAGCAAAATAAACTGGAGAGAATAGACCTCTCCAGAGAAACAACAAAAGATATCTCCATTGTGCTGCCCTTTAAAGTGGCAGTAGCTAAATAATAAAAATATAAAACCAAACAAAATAGCAGTAGCTTTATTATGGGAGATGGGTGATAAGGAAAAGGATGTGTGTGTGTGTGTGTGTGTGTGTGTGTGCACGCGCGCGCCTGTGGACACTGAATTAGGGAGTGACCATGAAAAAGTAATTTGGAAAAACTCCCTAGCCTGTATCAGTCTGGATTTTGTAAGTCAGGACGTAGGCAAAAGAAACTTTCAAGCCAGGTGCCTGTAGGTGTGGGCAACAGCTACTGTCATGATAGACAGGATTTGCATTCACCCCATTGTGAACCTCGTGGGTAGAGGGTGACTGTTTCAGCCAGTGGGTGAGGTTCACTTCAGGGCCCATTGAATAATTTTGAGGAAGAGTTTTGACTCAAAAGAAAATTTGCTTTTGGGTCTGTCCTGCAAAAATCAGTGGGTGCTTTGGGTCAAGGCTGTTTTTGTCTTCTTCTAGGAGAAAATCGAAGTTGAGGCAAAAAGCAGGCCCAATAATGGCAGATTGGAAACAAGATGGAAACCTAACAGATGGAAGTCATTGCATGGCTTCATCCTCATTCAACAGACGCTGATTGAGCACCTGGCATGGGCAAGGGCACTGCACAAGGATCTGATAGAGCGGGGGATGAGAATTTACCTGGGCCTGGAAGTGCCTATAAGGCTATAGTACAACAGGCAGCAGTGAATAGGCATCACAGTAGGATGTGGTAAGTGTTTCAGTGAGGACATATTTGGGGTTCTCAGGAAACTCACAGGAAATTCACAGGCTACCTAATTCACTCTTACAGGCCACAGGGAGAGTATCTTATAAGATACACTTGAGCTGAGACCTGCTGGATGGGAGAGGGATAAAAGAAATCAAGGTGAGGAACTCCACGTGCGAAGGCCCTGCCCTATCAGAGCATTGTCTTCAAATTACACAATGTTAGGTGGATGAGCAGTATAGGCTAGGAGTGAGCAGCAGAGTTCTAAGACATAATACTGGAAAAATGGCAGCGTTCAATCACACAGGCCTTGCCAGACATTTGGATATTCTCTTGAGGACAGTGAGGCACTGAAGGGAGTGACAAGAGTCAGGCAGGTGTTTTAGAAGGCTCCCGCTGGCCCACAATAAGGCTGAGTAAACACTTGCGTCATGAGAGGCAGCACTGCACTTTCTTCTCTCTTGCTTTCAGACACACAGTGGTCCAGCGGAAGAGACCGGTCCTGTACCTGTGATGCATAATCAAATGTGCAGGTAGGGCAGCCCCGTGAGTACCTTCTCACCTGTCAAATGCAGTCCTTCCTAGTCTATGAATTTTACAGACTAAAGCCTCAGCCACAATCCCTCATGGTGGTTTAACCAGCAGGGACCCTCCATAACCTAATAAATCAAAGGAATCAATAAATCTAACTTTGCCATGGTCTGGTGAAGCTAAAAAAAAAAACAACTTGTGTTTCTAAGAGACAAAAGCTGCTAAACATGCAGAGTTAGTTCTCAGGAAACACCAACTTGTGTGCTTTTTCTGTCGCAGAATGGGAGGCAAAAAAAGAGTATCTAGAAAGACCAAAACATGCTTAGATATGGGCAGAGAAAAGAAAGCTTCCTGACTTAAAGAGACGGCTGAATCTAACAGGCTTTGATTGGCAGGAAAAAAAACAACAGGGAAGGAAAAGGCAAAGAAACCAACTCTGATTTCGGCGGGGCGTGTGGTTTCCATTTAGAGCAGGAACAAAGGAGAAGTGCATCCTTTCAAATCGTAGACTCTCAGGGGAAAAGAGGGACAGAACTTTATCTGAGTTTGGAATGAGTCTGAGTAGCTGCGATGGTAAAGTTGCTTCCAAAAGCAGGTAAACTTGACTTCAAAAAACCCTGCTTCATGAAATATTAGTGCTTTACTTCAGTTGCTATCTGAAGTTCTGGTAGAGAGAAGAGCTCGAGCACAGGCAGAGTCAGCTCTCGAGTGGGCTGAAAGCTCCCGGCAGCTCCTGCCGTGCTAATTAAGAGAGGGAGCAGCAGGGCGCCTGCAGTGACCAAGAGGGGGTGAGGGTAAGAGACCGCGGTAAACAGGATACCATAAAAGCCCTTAACCAAGACACAGATGGGAAGAAGCGTTAGAGGGAGCAGCACTCACATCTCAAGGTTAGTAACCTTCTCAGAAAAAAGACTGGACGTGTCTGAGCTCACACTTTTTAAATTAACCGTGCGCGAAAGGGTGGGGGCTGCCAGTAAAACCATGGCAAGTTGATGCAGCAGGAAAAGGGAGCTGCCGGAAAAAGCCGGAGAAGTTAAGTGCTAGGTGTTCTGTAAACTCTTAGTTAAATGAGGGGTGGTTCGTAGTAAAAGCGTGCCATTTAAGTACTTTTTCTCAGTCTGTCTCTAGAATTGTATTTATAATACATCTGATAGTAAAGTTCTTGAGAATAAGAAAACTGAGCTAATTTTACCAGCCTCTGGTCTATCAAGCTAAATCTTCCTTCTCTCCAGCAAGACTGAACAAGCGTGAACTTAAATAATAAATGTCTATGATCCAAAAATTTGATGAACTTACATAATAAATGTCCATGATCCAGAGATTTATTATCCTACTCAAGGCTTGGGAAACTTTTCCTGTAAAGGGCCAGATAATTCATCTTTACAGTTTGTAGGCCATGTGGTGTCTGTCACAACTGAACACCTCTTGACTCGTGCACTGTAGCACAGGAGCAGCGGTAGGTGATATGTACGCAAATGAGCATGGCTGGGTCCCACTAAGCCGTTCGTGGAAATCAGGCAGTGGGCTGCATTCTGCCCTCAGCCCATAGTTTCAGAACCCGGTCTTAGAGCATCCCTGCTGAACCCCAACTGGAGTCTCTGTGTTGACTGGAAGTGGGGTTCTACTGGTCACTCAGCAGTAGCCTCACTCCTGGGGACATGTGTATGACTTGCCAAGGTTCTCAGGGTATCATGGTCTAGAGGAAACCACGTGGCCCGCATTGCAAAGATTCTTTCAGTGAGAGTATTTGAGGAAAGGAGCAGAAACCCAGACTATTGTGTTCCTTTGGGAATCTTACTGGAAGCATGAGCCTCTTACCGGCTGGGGCATCCCAGCAGAAGGCAGGCAGACAAACCCTCCCACCTGAGAAAGAGCGGAGGGAGCAAAGGACCTCACACTGTAATCTTCCCATCCCCAGTCACTTGTTCTGAGTGTAGCCAGATATTCTGTTTGCAGTCCTCTGCTCTCCAGCATGTGACTTGTTTTCCAAGCAAGTGTGGAAAGCGATCAGAGCAGATTCTCCATGACACACATCAGGGGTTTTTGCATGAAGGTGGGGTCATTGAGTAGACACAAGAAGAATCCTCCCAATGCTCAGAAACAGAGACATCTGGGGAAGCAGGACATATGGTATGTAGCAGAAACCATGAAACTGAGGTGACGGGGGAGGTTCTGCCTGTGCGGACAGCCTGAGGGAAGGAGAACAGTTTGGGGGAAGACTGTTCCCCGACCCCGCCCTCAGGCCACCTAGGAATCTGCATTCAGAGGCAAGCCTGTGAGATGAATTCATGCTCATGTGGTTAGCGGAGACATTTTTAATAGTAGAAAAATCCAGTAATATTGTGATTAATTACTTCCTTGAGGACAAAGCTCTTTTATACAGACAGCTCTATTAGGAAAAAAACCTCAAGCCAAAATCCCTTCATAAATCATGCAAAAAATGGCTGCCGACACAACAAAAGTAACTCAAGCGGCGTCTCTGTTTGTCTTCGGTTAGATTTGATAAATAGGGCTCTTCTCTAGCAAAGTCGTAACAGCTGAACTTTGTCTTCAGCTGCAAGTCTTTCTGCCCCTTTCATTCGAATCCGTGACCTCTAGGTCCTTCCGTTCCAGGGTGCAAGTACACTTAAGTTCATCTCTTGACTAGTTGGCTCTGGATGCCTTGAGCATAAGGAGTTCCTACAAGTTATTACTAGAATCCTTTTTCCAGTCCTCCTCCCACGCACCGCATTTCTTCATCCTGGGTGAGGAAGTTCGCTTTGGGCGTGATTGTAGGAGCCACTGAGAGCAGATGATGCTACGTTTCATCTCATTTCTTTTAGGATTCGAGATGCCCGCTCAGCCCTCAGCCCTTCTACTTCTCTACCTGCACCTCTGCCCCACTTTACCCAACTCTGAGCCCTACCTCAGAAAATAGAAATGTTTTGGCATTTGTTTAATAAGCACATAATGATTTTTAAAAAATCTTAAATCATGTATCTGACAACTTAGATGATCATAATCTTTTGCATTTATTTCCAGCCGTTATCATAAAGTCGTGACATAGAGTGTGTCCATGGACTCTAAGACTGCACTGTGATAATGTACTGTATTCTTAGAATGTACTTAGCATCTTTGGACCAGGGTGGTTGGATGAGCAACTGAAATCATTAAATACATGGCCAACAGCAAGATAGGGTGGCCTCATTCATTGGTAAGACCTGGAGTGAATGTGAACTCTTCCTATTCACTAGCAGTAATTTTTAAAAATTGAGGTGAAATTCACATAAATTATTCATCTAAGATTTATTCAACATAAGATTAAACTTTTTTTTTTTGAGATGGAGTCTTGTTCTGTTGCCTAGGGTGGAGTATAGTGGCACATCTTGGCTCACTGCAACCTCTGCCTCCTGGGTTCAAGCGATTCTACTGTCTCAGCCTCCCAAGTAGCTGAGATTATAGTAGTACACCACCATGCACAGCTAATTTTTGTATTTTTAGTAGAGACAGGGTTTCACCATGTTGGCCAGGCTGGTCTTGAACTCCTGACCTCAAGTGATCTGCCTGCCTTGGCCTTCCAAAGTGCTGGGATTACAGATGTGAGCCACCATACCCAGCCAAGATTAAACATTTTAAAGTGTACAATTCTGTGGCATTTAGTACATCCACAGTGTCCTGTGACTACCACTTTTATCAGATTCCAAAATATTTTCATCACCCTCAAAGAAAACCCCATATCTTAAGCAGTCACTCCCTATTCCCTGTTTCCATTAGTCCCGGGCAACCACCAATCTGCTTTCCATTTCCATGGATTTAACCGTCTGGGAATTTCCTATAAATGGATTCCCACAAAATGTGACCTTTTGTGTCTGCATTCTTTCACTTAGCATACTGTTGTCAAGGTTCACTCATGTCGTACCATGCATCAGTCCTTCATTCCTTTTTGTGGCTGAATAATATCCCATCGTATGGATTTGATCACAATTTATTCATTCATTTGCCTGTTGGCAGACATTTGGGTTGTTGCCACCTTCTGGCTTTTGTGAATAATGCTGCTATGAACGTCTGTCTACAAGTATTGGTTTGGGTACCAGTTTTCAGTTCTTTTGAGTACATAAGTAAGAGTAAAACTTCTGGGTCATATTCTAATCCTGTTTAACTTTTTGAAGAATCTCTAAACTGTTTTTCACAGCAGCTACGTCATTTTACTTTTCTTTACAGCCCTGGTGTGGCAGTGCACAAGGGTGCCAATTCCTCAGCATCCTCCCTAACATATTGATCTTCCTCTCTTTGATTAAAGCTATCTTAGTAGATATTAAGTGATTTCTCATTGTGGCTTTTATTTGTTTCCTTATTGACTGATAATATTGAGCATCTTTTGGAGAAAAGTGTCTATTCAAATACTTTGTCCATTTGAAAATTGGATTGTTTCTTTTATGTTGTCAAAATACGAGAGTTCCTCATGCATTATGGATATTAGACCATAATCAGATAGATTATTTGCAAATATTTGCTTGCATTCTGTAGGGTGAGTTTTCGCTTTCTTGAAAATGCCCTCTGATCCACAAAAGTTTTTAATTCTAATGAATCCCAATTTATTTTTTTCTTTTGTTGCCCATATGTTTGGTGTCATATCAAAGAATCCATTGCCAACCTCCAGGTCATGAAAATTTCACCCTATGCTTTATTCTAAGAATTATATAGTCAAAGGTCTTATATTTAGGTCAACCCATTTTGAGTTAGTTTTTGTATTTCATGGGAGGTAAGGATCCAGCTTCATGCTTTTGCATGTGGCTATCCAGTTGTCCCAGAACCATTTATTGAAGAAACTATTATTTCCCCAATCAGTGGGGTTGGCACCTTGTTGAACATCAATTGTTCATAGATGTATGGGCTTATTATTTTTATTTGTATAAATTCGAGGGGTACAAGGGCAGTTTTGTTACATGGATATATTATGTAGTGGTGAAGTCTGGACTTTTAATATATCCATCACCTGAGTATGAATATGTTGTACACGTTAAGTAATTTGTATTGCCCACCGCTTCCTACTCTCCTGTTCTTCCACATCTCCAGTGTCCATTATTGCACACTGTGTGTCCATGTGTGCACATTATTTTGTTCCCAATTGTAAGTGAGAACATGTGGCATTTGAGTTTCTGTGTCTGAGTTGTTTCACTTAATGTAATGGCTTCCAGGTCTATCCATGTTGCTGCAAAAGACAGGATTTCATTCTTTTTATGGCTGTGTAGGGCTCCATTGTCTATATGTGCAACAGTTTCTTTAATCTTTCATTGATGGACAGTTAGGTTGATTCCATATCTTGGTTATTGTGAATAGTGCTGCAATAAACATATAAGGGCAGCCATTTTTTGATATGATAATTTCTTTTCCTTTGGGGAGATACCCTGTAGTAGGATTGCTGGATCTAATGGTAATTCTATTTTTAGTCCTTTGAGGAATCCCCATACTACTTTCCATAGACGTACTAATTTAAATTCCCACGAACAGTGTATAAATGTTCTCTTTTCTCCACCTCCTACCTAACATCTGTTTTGATCATCACTCCAGTTTCCTTGGTCTGTTTGTCTCTGTATATACCAATACCTACCCTGCTTTGATTACATTACTGTAGCTTTGTACTAAGTTTTGACATTGGGAAATGTTAGTCTTTTAGCTTTTTCTTCTTTTTCAGTACCATTTTGGCTATTCAGGGCCCCTTGCAATTCTATATAAATTTGAAGATCAATTTTTCCATTTCTAAATAAAGGGGGCATTCAAATTTTGATGATTACACTGACTCTAGATTTCACTGAGTAGTAGTGCCATTGTAACAGTATTAAATTATCCAATTCATGTACATGGATTATCTTTTAAACACATTTCCTAAATATGTCTTTTCTATGTTTAGGTCTTTTTAATTTTTTTCAGCATTTTTTTGTCATTTTCAATATAAAGTCTCACTTCCTTTGATACATTTATGCATAAGTATTTTATTATTTTAGATGCTATCATAAGTAGACTATTTTCTTGATTTCCTGTTCAAATTGTTGCTAATATATAGAAACACAACAGATTTCCACATGTCGATCTAGCCTGCAACTTTGTTGAATTTGTTTATTAGCTGTTTTTCTGGCATGGAATGTGAATAACTTTCTTCACCCTGATGGGCCAACTCAGGCCATACTTGGCTCCTCTGACCTCTCAAATCAATCAAAGTTTTCAGGGTGGGCATGGTGGATCATGCCTGTACTCCCAATACTTTAGGAGGGCCAGGTTGGAGAATTACTTGGGTGCACAAGTTCCAGGCAAGTCTGGACAATATAGCAAGACTTTGTCTCCATAAAAAAACAATTTAAAAAAAATTAGCAGAGTGTGGTGGCTCAGGCCTGTAGGCCCAGCTACCCAGGAGGCTTAAATGGGAGGGTCACTTGAGGCCAGGAGTTTGAGATTAGCCTGGGCAACATAGCAAGACCCCATCTCTACACACACACACACACACACACACACACACACACTCTCTCTCTCTCTCTCTCTCTCTCTCTCTCTCTCTCTCTCATAGTTTTCAGTAGACTAGCTTAGATTTGTCATAATATCTCTGTGGTGTGTGGAAAGAGGTGGATACCCAAACTCAGGCACAATACTGCTAGGAATGAGGAAAGTGAAATGGGTGATAGTTATCTTTCTAATAATTAAAATCTGATCATATTATTCTGGTGCTTCACAATCTCCAATTGCTCTTAGAATTGTACCAGGAAGTCTATAAAGCAAATGTATCCCCACCCCACTCATCTCTACGTTAATTTCCTGTCCTTTTCTGTTTACATCTCCCCTCAATGGATCCAGTTACAATGATTGAAAAACTGCCACAAAGTCTCTGACTTTGTGCACCTGCTCTTCTGTCCACCTGGACTGCTCATCCTCACACCTGGCCACACCCTGCCTGTGGCTACAGCCTCCTGCTTCTGTGGATTCCAGAACACACTTCACTTCCTGAAAGCCTTTCTTGACCACCAACCTGACACAGCTCTGCTTGGCTGCCAGCCCCAGCCATTCTCTCCCACGCCCATGTGTGTTGCTTCCCTTTCATAACATGACGTGCACTTCATAACTGTGAATTTGTTTGTGTGTTTGTCTGCCTAATGTCTGCCTTTCCAACTAAACTGGGGAGCATGATCAACTTCTTCTGTACAAGATCAGGTAGCATGTCAGACTTTGTTGGCCATACAGTCTCTGTTTTGAGATCATTCCAGGTGCTGTGTGTGTGTGTGTGTGTGTGTGTGTGTGAGAGAGAGAGAGGGAGAGACAGAGACTGTGTGTGTGCAAATGTGAGTGTGTGAGCATATGTTAGTGCATGTGTGTGTATGCATGTATGAGTGTGTGAGAATATGTGCACATGCATGTGACTGTGTGAGATATATGAGAGTATGAGTGAGCATATGTGAGAACATAAGTGCATGCATGTGTGTGTATGCATGTGTGTGAGTGCATGCATGTGTGAGTGTGTATGCATGTGAGTGCATGCATACGTGAGTGTGTATGCATGTGAGTGCATGCATACGTGAGTGTGTGTATGCATGTGTGTGAGTGCATGCATGTGTGTGAGTGCATGCATGCGTGTGTGTATGCATGTGTGTGAGTGCATGCATATGTGAGTGTGTTTGAGAGTATGTGTGCACCATATACACCATGGAATACTATGCAGCCATAAAAAAGGATGACTTCATATCCTTTGCAGGGACATGGATGAAACTAGAAACCATCACTCTCAGCAAACTGACACAAGAACAGAAAACCAAACACTGCATGTTCTCACTCATAAGTGGGTGTTGAACAATAAGAACACATGGACACAGGGAGGGGAATATCACATACTGGGGCCTGGGGATGGGGGGCTAGGGGAGGGGTAGCAGGGGGTGGGGGGATTGGGGAGGGATAGCATTAGGAGAAATACCTAATGTAGATGACGGGGAAATGGATGTAGCAAACCACCACCATGGCACGTGCATGCCTATGTAACAAACCTGCACAATCTGCACATGTTCCCCAGAACTTAAAGCATAATCAATATATTTTTAAGAGTATGTGTGCACATGGATATGATTGTGTGAAATAGTGTGTGTGTGAAAGAGTATGTGCTTGTGTGAGTGGGTGACAGCATAAATGCATGTGTGTGTGCATGCGTGAGGTATGTGTGCACATGCATGTGATTGTGTGAGAGGTACAAGAGTGTGAGTGTGTATATGTGAGCATGTGATATGTGTAAGTACATGCATGTGAGAATGTGTGCATGCATGTGTGCACATGCCTGTGTGAGCATGTGTGTGAGTGCATGTGTATGTGCGTGCATGTTGTGTGTGTGTGTTAGAGCATGTGTGAGTGAGACTGCATGTGTGGGAGGGAGCACGTGTCAGCTTATGTATATGAGGAGGAGACTCCTCCTGCACTCATATCTTAGTACTTAGGGGGACCCTGTCCTGAGAACCTCAAGAAGTCTCTGGACTTGGTTTAGCCCAAGATTTGTAGTTTTATTTTTGCTGGTGCCTGTCAGGAGGAAATCTTATCATTAGAACATAATAGATGAAATTAATTTTTCCCACTCTGATGGAAGTCTTCCCTGTCCTTGCCACTCCAGTTTGTTCCGTACAGTGACCAAGATTATCCTTCCAAAACGCGAAGTTGTGTGCACCCCTCCCTCCATCATCTTCTCTCCGTGTTCCTCTCAGGGACGTGTTTATGTCACAGGCATTACCGAGAGCCTGCTTTGCCTGGGGAATCGTGCTGGGTGCTGGAGTGACAGATGTAAGCATGACGCCACGGTTTCTGATTGCCACATTTCAGTTCCTTTATGCGTGTCACTAAGGCCATGTTTCAATCCAGACTCGGTCTCATTTTTGGTCACTTCCCCACCTGTTAGACGGTAGTCACATCATTTCCTGAAACATCCCCATTGTCACGCTTCTGTCTTTCTCCCACTTCTTAACATCTTTTCCACAGTCTATTAGAATGCTTTATTCTCTCTCTGACTGTCATAAAACTTAGCAAATGACTTGTATAGAGATGGTCATGTTTTGCTATAATAAATTGCTTTTTAAATTGATGTGACTCACTACATTATGCACAACCTGAGGGCAGAGATATATCCTCTCTATGATTGTATTTCCAAGGGACTAAGCAGGGGACCCGGCGTAACTCAGTAAAATTTGGAGGAATTGCTGGATTGACTTATTTACAAAACAGAAATAACAGATACTCACCTCTTCTGACTACATCTCAGAACAACTAGAGGCACAGATAATATAGATGTGAAAGCTTTTAGGAAATATAATGCCACGTAAATACGGGGTGGCACCGTGCTTGATTATACGTACACATTACAAGTTTGTTCTTTTTTTTTTTTAATTGCATTTTAGGTTTTGGGGTACATGTGAAAAACATGCAAGGTTGTTGCATAGTTACATATGTGGCAGTGTGATTTGCTGCCTTCCTCCCCTTCACCTATATCTGACATTTCTCCCCATGCTATCCCTCCCCAACTCCCCACCCCCCTCTATCCCCCCCCCTCCCCCCCGACAGACCCCAGTGTATAGTGCTCCCCTCCCTGTGTCCATGTGTTCTCATTGTTCAACACCCACCTATGAGTGAGAACATGTGGTGTTTGATTTTCTGTTCTTGTGTCAGTTTGCTGAGAATGATGGTTTCCAGGTTCATCCATGTCCCTACAAAGGACGCGAACTCATCGTTTTTGATGGCTGCATAATATTCCATGGTGTATATGTGCCACATTTTTCCTGTCCAGTCTATCATCGATGGGCATTTGGGTTGGTTCCAGGTCTTTGCTATTGTAAACTGTGCTGCAATGAACATTCGTGTGCATGTGTCCTTATAGTAGAACGATTTATAATCCTTTGGATATATACCCAGTAATGGGATTGCTGGGTCAAATGGAATTTCTATTTCTAGGTCCTTGAGGAATCGCCACACTGTTTTCCACAATGGTTGAACTAATTTACACTCCCACCAACAGTGTAAAAGTGTTCCTATTTCTCCACATCCTCTCCAGCATCTGTTGTCTCCAGATTTTTTAATGATCACCATTCTAACTGGCGTGAGATGGTATCTCAACGTAGTTTTGATTTGCATTTCCCTAATGACCAGTGATGATGAGCATTTTTTCATATGCTTGTTGGCCTCATGTATGTCTTCTTTTGTAAAGTACCTGTTCATATCCTTTGCCCATTTTTGAATGGGCTTGTTTGTTTTTTTCTTGTAAATCTTTTTTAGCATGTTGTAAATTCTGGATATCAGCCCTTTGTCTGACGGGTAGGCTGCAAAAATTTTTTCCCATTCTGTTGGTTGCCGATTCACTCTATTGACTGTTTCTTTCGCCGTGCAGAAGCTGTGGAGTTTGATCAGGTCCCATTTGTCTATTTTGGCTTTTGTTGCCAATGCTTTTGGTGTTTTGGTCATAAAGTCCTTGCCTACGCCTATGTCCTGAATGGTTTTGCCTAGCTTTTCTTCTAGGGTTTTTATGGTGTTAGGTCTTATGTTTAAGTCTTTAATCCATCTGGAGTCAATTTTAGTGTAAGGTGTCAGGAAGGGGTCAAGTTTCTGCTTTCTGTATATGGCTATCCAGTTTTCCCAACACCACTTATTGAACAGGGATTCCTTTCCCCATTGCTTGTTTTTGTCAGGTTTGTCAAAGATCGGGTGGTTGTAGATATGTTGTGTCACCTCTGACGCCTCTGTTCTGTTCCATTGAGCTATATCTCTGTTTTGGTACCAGTACCATGCTGTTTTGATTACTGTAGCCTTGTAGTATAGTTTGATGTCGGGTAGTGTGATGCCTCCTGCTTTGTTCTTTTTGCTTAGAATTGACTTGGCTATGCGGGCTCTCTTTTGGTTCCATATGAAGTTTAAGGTGTTTTTTTCCAGTTCTGTGAAGAAGGTCATTGGTAGCTTGATGGGGATAGCGTTGAATCTGTAAATTACTTTGGGCAGTATGGCCATTTTCACAATATTGATTCTTCCTAACCATGAACATGGAATGTTTCTCCATCTGTTTGTGTCCTCTCTTATTTCGTTGAGCAGTGGTTTGTAGTTCTCCTTGAAGAGGTCCTTTACGTTCCTTGTTAGTTGTATTCCTAGGTATTTTATTCTCTTTGTAGCAATTGTGAATGGCAGTTCGTTCTTGATTTGGCTCTCTTTAAGTCTGTTATTAGTGTATAGGAATGCTTGTGATTTTTGCACATTGATTTTGTATCCTGAGACTTTGCTGAAGTTGCTTATCAGTTTCAGGAGATTTTGTGCTGAGACGATGGGGTCTTCTAGATATACAATCATGTCGTCTGCAAATAGAGACAATTTGACTTCCTCCTTTCCTAATTGAATACCCTTTATTTCCTTTTCTTGCCTGATTGCTCTGGCTAGAACTTCCAGTACTATATTGAATAGGAGTGGTGAGAGAGGGCATCCTTGTCTAGTGCCTGATTTCAGAGGGAATGCTTCCAGTTTTTGCCCATTCAGTATGATATTGGCTGTCGGTTTGTCGTAAATAGCTTTTATTATTTTGAGATACGTTCCGTCGATACCTAGTTTATTGAGAGTTTTTAGCATAAAGGGCTGTTGAATTTTGTCGAAGGCCTTCTCTGCATCAATTGAGATAATCATGTGGTTTTTGTCTTTGGTTCTGTTTATGTGGTGAATTACATTTATAGACTTGCGTATATTGAACCAGCCTTGCATCCCCGGGATGAATCCTACTTGATCATGGTGGATAAGCTTTTTGATGTGCTGTTGCAATCGGCTTGCCAGTATTTTATTGAAGATTTTTGCATCTATGTTCATCATGGATATTGGCCTGTAGTTTTCTTTTCTTGTTGAGTCTCTGCCGGGTTTTGGTATTAGGATGATGTTGGTCTTATAAAATGATTTGGGAAGGATTCCCTCTTTTTGGATTATTTGGAATAGTTTCAGTAGGAATGGTACCAGTTCCTCTTTGTATGTCTGGTAGAATTCGGCTGTGAACCCATCTGGACCTGGGCTTTTTTTGGCTGGTAGGCTCTTAATTGCTGCCTCGACTTCAGCCCTTGTTATTGGTCTATTCAGGGTTTCAACTTCTTCCTGGTTTAGGCTTGGGAGGATGCAAGTGTCCAGGAATTTATCCATTTCTTCCAGGTTTTCTAATTTATGTGCATAGAGTTGCTTGTAATAATCTCTGATGATGGTTTGAATTTCTGTGGCATCTGTGGTGATATCCCCTTTATCATTTTTTATTGCATCTATTTGGTTATTCTCTCTTTTCTTTTTTATTAGTCTGGCTAGTGGTCTGTCTATTTTGTTGATCTTTTCAAAAAACCAGCTCCTGGATTTATTGATTTTTTGTAGGGTTTTTCGTGTCTCTATCTCCTTCAATTCTGCTTTGATCTTAGTTATTTCTTGTCTTCTGCTAGGTTTTGAGTTTTTTTGATCTTGCTCCTCTAGCTCTTTCAATTTTGATGATAGGGTGTCAATTTTAGATCTCTCCTTTCTTCTCATGTGGGCACTTATTGCTATATATTTTCCTCTAGAGACTGCTTTAAATGTGTCCCAGAGATTCTGGTATGTGGTGTCTTCGTTCTCGTTGGTTTCGAAGAACGTCTTTATTTCTGCCTTCATTTCAGTGTTTATCCAGTCTACATTCAGGAGAAAGTTGTTCATTTTCCATGAAGCTGTGCGGTTCTGGGTTGGTTTCTGAATTCTGAGTTCTAACTTGATTGCACTGTGGTCTGAGAGACTGTTTGTTATGGTTTCCGTTCTTTTGCATTTGCTGAGGAGTGATTTACTTCCAATGATGTGGTCAATTTTAGAGTAGGTGTGATGTGGTGCTGAGAAGAATGTATATTCTGTGGATTTGGGGTAGAGAAGAGAGTTCTGTAAATGTCTATTAGGTTTGCTTGTTCCAGGTCCGAGTTCAAGTCCTGGATATCCTTGTTAATTTTCTGTCTCGTTGATCTGTCTAATATTGACAATGGGGTGTTGAAGTCTCCCACTATTATTGTGTGGGAGTCTAGGTCTCTTTGTAATTTTTTAAGAACTTTCCTTATATATTGGGGTGCTCCTGTATTAGGTGCATATATATTTAGGATCGTTAGCTTTTCTTGTTGCATTGATCCCTTTACCATTATGTAATGTCCTTCTTTGTCTCTTTTGATCTTTGTTGCTTTGAAGTCTATTTTGTCAGAGATGAGAATTGCAACTCCTGCTTTTTTTTGCTCTCCATTTGCTTGGTAAATCTTCCTCCATCCCTTTATTGTGAGTCTTTGTGTATCCTTGCATGTGAGGTGGGTTTCCTGGATACAGCACACTGATGGGTTTTGGCTTTTTATCCAGTTTGCCAGTCTGTGTCTTTTGATTGGGGCATTTAGTCCATTTACATTTAGGGTTAATATTGTTATGTGTGAATTTGATCCTGTCATTTTGATGCTAGCTGGCTGTTTTGCCCATTGGTTGATGCAGATTCTTCATTGTGTTGATGCTCTTTACCGTTTCATGTGTTTTTGGAGTGGCTGCTTCTGGTTGTTCTTTTCTATGTGTAGTGCCTCCTTTAGGAGCTCTTGTAAAGCTGGTCTGGTGATGGTGAAATCTCTGAGTTCTTGCTTGTTCACAAAGGATTTTATTTTTCCTTCACTTATGAAGCTTAGTTTGGCTGGATATGAAATTCTGGGTTGAAAGTTCTTTTCTTTAAGGATGTTAAATATCGGCCCCCACTCTCTTCTGGCCTGTAGGGTTTCTGCTGAGAGATCTGCAGTGAGTCTGATGGGCTTCCCTTTGTGGGTAACCCGACCTTTCTCTCTGGCTGCCCTTAGTATTTTCTCCTTCATTTCAACCCTGGTGAATCTGATGATTATGTGCCTCGGTGTTGCTCTTCTAGGGGAATATCTCTGTGGTGTTCTCTGTATTTCCTGGGCTTGAATATTGGCCTGCCTTGCTAGGTTGGGGAAGTTTTCCTGGATAATATCCTGGAGAGTATTTTCCAGCTTGGATGCATTCTCTTCGTCACATTCAGGTACACCTATCAAACGTGGATTAGGTCTTTTCACATAGTCCCATATTTCTTGTTGACTCTGTTCATTCCTTTTTACCCTGTTTTCTCTAATCTTGCCTTCTCGTTTTATTTCATTGAGTTGATCTTCTACCTCTGATATCCTTTCTTCTGCTTGGTCAATTCGGCTGTTGAAACTTGTGCATGCTTCACGAAGTTCTCATGTTGTGTTTTTCAGCTCCATCAATTCACTCATATTCCTCTCTAAGTTGTCCATTCTCGTTAGCATTTCGTCAAGTCTTTTTTCAAGGTTCTTAGTTTCTTTGCATTGGGTTAGAACATGTTCTTTTAGCTCACGAAAGTTTCTTATTATCCACTTTCTGAAAGCTGATTCTGTCATTTCCTCACACTCATTCTCCATCCAGTCTTGTTCCCTTGCTGGTGGGGAGTTGTGCTCCCTTGTAGGAGGAGAAGTGTTCTGATTTTGGGTGTTTTCATCCTTTTTGCGCTGGTTTCTTCCCATCTTTGTGGATTTATCCACCTATCGACTTTGTAGTTGCTGTCTTTCTGATTTTGGTAAGTTTAAGTCTGCAGCAGCAGAACTCATAAACCCCCTTTTTCTTCCCTCCCGGTGTTCTGTCCCGGGGATTTAGGGAGTTATGATTTTCCGCTGTCTTGTTGTTGCTTTCCCTGCCCACAAGGTGGCAGCCTAGTCGCACTCAGCCTGTAGAGGCTTCGCTGAGCTGCTGTGGGCTCCGCCCAGCTTCCTTGTGAACTTTCCTGCAGTCTTGTTTATATGGGCGTAGTTAGAACTGTTTCCGCTATGATGGCCCGCCCCTGTAGTGATGGAGTCTCTGTAGTGGCGGGTTACCTTCCTTGCGGCAAATTGCCCTGGGAACTGCAGGGTGTGTCCCAATGGAGGGCGCCCCTCCCCCACAGAGCTGGACCGACCCGGGTTCAGTTGTGTTTCCTGAGGCGCTTTCTTTGCCCAGGAGTGTCCTGTCTTGTCTCCCTGTTTCAGCTCCCCTTGCTGGCTTACCGGGGACTCGGGGACTCGGTTTCACTCACTCTGCAGGAGGAGCCACTTCCCTTGCCTCAGGGCACAGGCCGAGCGGTTGCGCCAGTCAAACCAGCCACGCTGGCGACCCGTGGGGCTCTTTCCCCTGTGAATCTCCTGGTCTGTGAGCAGTAAAAATCTGCTGCCCAGTGAGCCGTTGCTGAAGCAGCGGCTCTGAGATTTGTGGCGCGTTTTTGCCCGGGGAATTTCCTGGCTTGACTCCCTGTTTCAGCTCCCCTTGCTGGCTTACAGAGGACTCAGTCGCACTCACTCTGCAGAAGGAGCCGCTGCTCCCTGCCTCAGGGTGCAGGCCTAGCGGCGGCCGCGCCACTCAAGCCAGCAGCACTGGCGACCTGTGGTGCTCTTCCCCCTGTGAATCTCCTGATCTGTGGGCAGTAAATATCCGTCTGGAAATGCGGCGTCCACTCACCCTCTGCGCTTTCTCTCGGAGCTGCATTCGCGAGTTCCTCCTAATCGGCCATCTTGGATCTGTCCTCACAAGTTTGTTCTGATTATCATTACATCGTTGATTTTACATTCACCGAGAAGTTCCCACATTCGGTACTCATGCTGAGTAGTTGACGCTTGCTGATACACTTTGAGACTGAGTCACATGTGAACTTCAGGGTTGGCATTAGGTAAAATTGTCTTCAGTGATTTCTGCTCCTACTTTTCCCAATTTTTACTCATCTTCTATTTTGACACTCTTACCAGGGTCAAATGCATTTATACAATTCCTCTTCTAATAGGGGCATACTTTTTATACTGACATGCTAATATGTTCCTAACAAGTTCTTCAGATTTGAACTTTTATTTTACAAGATAAAGAAGAGAGCAACGATGAACCTAAAAAATAAATGCTAGTTTGATATTGTACTATGATCCTGTAAGATATAACCCCTGGAAGAACCTGGAGGCAGGCACCTCTCTGTACTGTCTTTGTGACTTCTTGTGACTCTATAATTATTTCAAAATAAAAAGTTAAATCACTCACAATGGTAGATCTGCATGTGCCCACCATACTTTTGTATCTGATGGGCTTTTGATCTGTTTTTTGGTTCTCACCAAAGCAAATGCCTGAGGTCAGCAAGGAGGAAGAGGTGAAAGGAAGGCCATAGGATGGGCTGTCAGTGCTGGGTGGAGGAGGCTCCCTCCACCCACTTCAGCCTCTGCCTCATCTTGTGCGATCATTGAGGACTTCGCTGTTCCATGCACACACCACCTTTCACTTATTATTCATATTTTTACATCTTTATTTTAGTTTCTGCCTCCTCCCTGTAGAATGTTAATTTCTATCATGGCAAGAATTTTTTTTAATACCGTTTTATCTTCATTGCCTACAGCAGAGTTGGGCACAGCGAATGCATGCAACGCATGTTTGTTGAATGAATGAATCCTCGTAGAAAATGAAAGCTTGAAAACAAGCCGAGCGGTTCCCCGAGAGAGAAGTAACTCAAATCTGCCCATCCTCATAAGACAGCAAACCTGTCTTTTAAGACCTTTTTCCTGTGTTCATACTCTAGAAAAAGAAGACACGACTGATAACATCTGAGAGGAAGGAAACTACATTGTGCTGAGCCTCTGCATGTCAGATTAGAAAAAGTAATTTTTTTAAATAGACCAGCCTTTTGAACAGTTTCCAGACATGGATTATCCTACTTTCCTTTTGGCTCTTCTTCACATCTACAGAGGTAAAGATCATCTTTATATCTTCATTTGAAATTTTTGTTCCTGTTTTTGTTCATACGGTGTGGCATATTCAGAATTTACAATGCTCTTTAATTGGCGAGGATAATTTCTCACTTGTTGAGAAAAACTAAAAGTTACATTTTCCAGTTGTCAGCGGGACACCTTTTTAGATGAAGGCAGAAACTGAGCCTTTACTGTGATCTCAATGTACTATTCTGCTGGGTCTTCAAAAGCTTAAGATACTGATTTGGTGTTTCCATCATTAAGGCTAACAGAATTAATGTGATGTCTATTTCAGCTCTATGTGAAAAAGTGCTTTGGCATACATCAGTTCCCTTTGCCGAGAATATGTCACTGGAGTGTGTGTATCCATCGATGGGCGTCGTAGCACAGGTGGAGTGGTTCAAGATCGGGACCAAGAAGGATTCCATAGCCATTTACAGCCCTACTCATGGTGTGGTCATAAGGAAGCCCTATGCTGAGAAGGTTTACTTTTTGAATTCAGTGATGGCTTCCAACAACATGACTCTTTTCTTTCGGAATGCCTCCGAAGATGATGTTGGCTACTATTCCTGCTCTCTTTACACTTACCCGGAGGGGGCTTGGCAGAAGGTGATACAGGTGGTTCAGTCAGGTAAGGGCAAGTTTTTAATTTATTTCTATCCCTTTTTATCCACCTACAACATTCGCTAATGTAAAGCCAAAGTAGAAGCTATAGAATGCTTTCTCATATTTCTGTGGCATTCTCCAATGCCATTTGTACATGCTTTGATGTTACTGTTTCGAGGGAGCAGTGTTGGGAGCGTGTTTCGTTTTTCTGAATGTGCTGTCGTGTCTGAGTAGAAGTGTCTTTCAAATCTAATGTAGTAGGAGAAAGCGCATGTTGTCTTAATGATAACCTGGGACTTGATTAAACTGATGTTGGCAATGCATTGGTTCAGGATCCTGATGCCTTCCCATCAGGGCTTTATCCCAGTGACATGATGCGATTCCTTTCTGCTGAATACTCAGCACTCACGGATGTTCAAGGTTCTTCCTACAGTACTGAAGCTAAGTTTACTAGTGAATCCTGGGCGAGAGTTCAAAACCTGGCCCCACTCCCCTCCTCCCTTCCCTTCCCCTTCCTTCCCCTTCCCTCCTTTCCCCTCCCCTCCCCTTCCCTCCCCTCCCTTCCCCTTCCCTTCCCTGACATAGTCTCATTTTGTCACCCCAGCTGGAATGCAGTAGCATGATCTCAGCTCACTGCAACCTCCAGCACCTGGGCTCAGGGGATTCTCCCACCTCAGCCCCGCAAGTATCTGGGACTACAGGTGTGCACAACCACATGATATAGTTTGGCTGTGTCCCTACCCAAATCTCATCTTAAATTCCCATGTGTTGTGTGAGGGACCTGGTGGGAGGTAACTGAATCATGGGGGCAAGACTTTCTTCTGCTGTTCTCATGATAGTAAATAAGTCTCATGAGATCTGATGGTTTAAAAAAGAGGAGTTCCCCTGCACACGCTCTTTCTGTTTGCCTGCTGCCATCTGCGTAAGATGTGACTTGCTCCTCCTTGCCTTACACCGTGATTATGAGGCTTCCCCAGCCGTTTGGAACTGTGAGTCCAGTTGAACTTCTTTCTTTTGTAAATTGCCCATTCTCAGGAATGTCTTCATCGGCATCGTGAAAACAGACTAATACACCACACTAGGATAATTGTCTTTTTTTTGTAGGGGTGAGGTTTCATCATGTTGCCCAGGCTGGTCTTGGACTCCTGAGTCCACGTGATCCAACTGCCTCGGCCTCCCAAAGCGCCAGGATTACAGGCATGAGCCACCATGCTTGGCCCTGGCTCCATCTTTCACCTCATCCAAGTTTAGCTAGAGAGGACGCTTTCTTCATAAATTGTGAGCTGTGGTGGCAGAAAGAACCTAGTGATCCCTTGGAGTGGTTTCTGCTTTATCTACCAGAGATTGTGGTTTTGTCCTTCTAGTGATGACCACATGAATTGGTTGTAGTATATTAGAAACACTTGAGTTGATAGTCATCACTTTCCATCAACCTTGTGTTAGTTGCTTGATCCCTCTGAATCTCAGGTTCCTGAACAGGAAGTTGGGTTAGTAGTACCATTCTACTTGTTGAACGGCCTTGGAACGATATATTTAAAGAACTTGGCCCATGGTAGTTAGAGAATGATGCATCGTATTATTATTTCCTATGCTTGTGATCCAAAAGGGCTAATAAGGAAATTGTCAGATATTAATGACAGTCTAAAGAAGGGAATATTTTTGGAGCCGTGTGTTTCTTGTGTGGTGTCTCTGAAATTATACTCCATAGCTGTATAGAGAAGAACATTACGACATCTGACATAATAGTGCTTTATTTTTAAGGGATCTATGCTCTAAAAGAACAATTACAGAATTATATGAGAAATATCAAATGGTCAGGAGGTAAGAAACCTCTTCATGTGTTTATTTTTCCCTTTCTCTTTAGGTGTAGCTAAGCTGAAGACTAATTTTGTGTATATAGCTGAGGCTTATAGAGTGTCAATTTGCAGTGTTTCTTTAGTTAAATGTTTATTTATTAAAGACTCCATTTCACCATGCAAGTCCTCATTTGCTGTTGTATGCAGACACCTGTTAAATCCTGCGTGGAAGTGTTTACTGTGTAGTTCGCTTTTAATCAGTCAGGCAAGCGAAGTAGAAGATTGGCAAAGCTTTTAAAATAGAGGGAGCCATTGGAAACCAGGCCTGAACCACCAAGGCTGGAACAGGATGCACTCCCCACTGCTGCCTTGTGTAGCGTGTCTTTAAAGTTTGGGTTCCAAATTAGCTGTTTTGGTTTCTGTCACGGAACAACCAATTGAAAACAAACAGCTCAACCTTTTCTGAACGTTCAGGACAGAGGATGGAGCTAACCTGTAGAGAACTAAATGATGGTTGTTATGCAGAGGTAGGATTTTTAGCATCACGTATGAGTGGTTTCATGAATATTTCCTATTTTTTTCCATCCAGATTTGTTGTTCCTGCTATTTTTTGAGATTAGGAAAAGAGAACTTTCATGGGACTTTAAAAAAATACAATGTGGAAATTTTCAGTGGTTTATCAGTCAGAGGAAGGGGTACCAGCTGCCCATCTAGTTTGAATCCTTCATGATGGTGTCCTTAGCCATATGTCATTGCTGTTGTTTTGATCATTTATATTTTAAAGAGCAGTTCAATGCAACGGGCCAGTGAGGGTGTTCTACCCTATTTTGAGAGTTGGAGGGTACACTTTTTTAAGGAAAGATAGTGAATTAAAAAAAATTAGTTGTATTTCAAAATTAACTTAAATGTGCTTAAAATTTTCTTCTGTGCTTTGTTAACAACATACTAGGATTGCAAATATTGTACTTTTGTATACTGTAAAGTGGGAATTGAAAATATATTAAATAGTAAAAAAAACCCCTCAGACTTGGAATCTAGAAATCCTAGTTTGTATAATAGGTCATAAGACCTTCAGAAGGATGAAGGAATTGGGCCCCATGCTCTATAAATATATTGATTTTCGCCATTTACTGATAGCTCATTATGTGAGGAATTTTCCATAGTCCGGATCTTCATAGACTTCCTCCTTGAATCCCCTGTGTGCACCTGAACATTTGTAGTGCCCGATTTTACAGGCGATGAAGTGCAGTGAGGTCTAGTGGCCTTTCCAAGGCCCCAAGTTTCACATGTGTCCCAGCAGATAAAGTTGCAAATTGATCTAACTGTCAGCCTGGGGGACACGGGAACCCAGCAGGGCCCCCAAGGAGACCTTGGCCATTGCCCCTCCTATCAGTGCTACCCCCCGCCCCCAGCTTTCAGCCTAGAGTTGAAGAGCAAACAGGACATCTTATTCTGAATAAATGGTACTACTAATACAAAGTTATTTAAAAATATATGTTCCTCCCAGAATAGGCGTTCCTTCATTGGCAATTGATTTAGAGAATCTAATGGTAAGAATAAGTGCATTTATTTTTACTTAGTTTGTGAGAAAATACGCAGAGATGACTTGGGAGGCAACATTTTTAAGGTAGCCCTTTCTGGCAGAGTTCGTGAGGTCATGGAGGAAGTTACTGTCACCTATGTGTCCCTGGATATATTAGTCAGTTAAAACAAATATAGTTGTATTTACAGAAATACCCCCCAAATGAGTGACCCACTCAGAATGCTCTGCCACCTGGTGGTTACTGGGTGCCTGCTCTGTAGGAAGCAACTGAGCGTCATTTCATTTAATTCTTATGAAGCACCATGGGGAGGTAATGTGTTCCTGTGATATGACAGAAGATGCTGAGGTGGTAAACTCACTTGTCCAAAGTTCTCAAGCTGCCAAGTCACAGCACCAAGGTGACCCCAGTTGATTTTTCTGAAGAGCCAGAGAGCTTGACTCCAGCAGAATAAACCAGGAAGGGTCAAGGTAGAGAAAAGTCATGCTGGACTTTGAAGAATTAGAAGAAATATTTTAATTAGAGAGGCTGGGGTGAGGGGAAGAGAGAAGACCCAGAGAGAAGGGTGTCCTGGGGGTACTGATGGCTTACAGAAGTGCACAGTGGAGGTGAAATGTGCATGCAGGAGGCAGAGCCTGACCCTCTCTGACTAGGGTCCTGGGTTTGGGCAGGATGTGGTTTTTGGGTTCTGAGGCTCTTTGCACCCACAGAGGTGGCCTGAGAGGCAGCCTCCCAGGAAGGGAAGACACTGTGAGGATGGGACTCTCTCCCTGCCCGTGCTAGCAAAGTGGCTCACTTATGATGCTTTAGAGTCTCAGGAAAAGCTTTAGTACTGTAGATCCTATGCTTAAAAAATAAGTTGCAGCTCACTGGGGCAGCAGAATGTCAGTAACAAACCTTCCATTGATGTGCCTAATGGAAGTTTGACTACCATCTGTAATGCAGACCAGGGGGCATCTCTGAATAGTTTTTAGAGAGAGACACAAAATAAAACCAGATATTTCTTTCACCACCTGGAAGATTACACTGGCTATAGCCTCGTAGAAGGGTAAGAGTTTGCAGGCAGGGTAAGCAAATAAGCATCTATAGATTGGAACCCTTACATATTGCTAACAGTAGACTAAATTGATATATTTTTTAGTTAGGCTTCTCCAGAGAAACAGAACCAATGTGTATGTACCTGGAGATTTATTATAAAGAATTTGATCACGTGATGTATTAATCTGTTCTCACACTGCTCTGAAGAAATACCAAAGACTGGGTAATTTATAAGGGAAAGAGGTTTAACTGACTCACAGTTCTCTATGGCTGGGGAAGCCTCAGGAAACTTACAATCATGGCGAAAGGAGAAGCGAACATGTCCTTCTTCACATGGCAGCAGGAAGGAGAAGTGCAGAGTGAGGTCGGGGGAAAGCCCCTTATAAAACTATCAGATCTTGTGAGAACTCATTATCACAAGAACAGCATGAGGGTAACTGGCCCCATGATTCAGCTGCCTCCCACTGGATCCCTCCCACAATACATGGGGATTATGGGAACTATAATTCAAGATGAGATTTGGGTGGGGACACAGCCAAACCATATAATTTTGCCCTGGCCCCTCTCAAATCTCATGTCCTCACATTTCAAATACATATTTCAAAATACAACCATGCCCTTCTATCAGTCCCCCAAAGTCTTCACTCAATCCAGCATTAACTCAAAGTCCACAGTCCAAAGTCTCATCTGAGACAAGCAAGTACCTTCTACCTACAAGCCTGTAAACTCAAAAGCAATTTAATTATTTCCTAGATACAAGGTGGGTACAGGTGTTGGATAAATATACCCATTCCAAATGAGAGAACTTGGCCAAAACAAAGGGGCTACAAGCCCCATCCAAATCCAAAATCCCATAGGGCAGTCATTAAACCTTAAAGTTCCAAATGATCTCCTTTGACTCCATGTCTCACATCCTGGGCATGCTGATGCAAGAGATGAGCACCCATGGTCTTGGGCAGCTCCACCCCTCTGGCTTTGCAGGGTATAGCCTCCCCTCTTGGCTGCTTTCACAGACTGATGTTGAGTGTCTGTGGCTTCTTCAGGTACGTGGTACAAGCTGTCTGTGGATCAGATTCAGATTGTGGGGTCTGGAGGATGGTGGCCCTCTTCTCAAAGCTCCACTAGGGAGTGCCCCAGTAGGGATTCTGTGTGGAGTCTCTAGCCCCACATTTCCCTGCTGTCATGCCCTAGCAGAGGTCTTCCATGAGGCTCTGGCCTTGCAGCACTTCTGGATGGACATCCAGGTGTTTCCATATATCCTCTGAAATCTAGGCAGAGGTTCCCAAACCACAGTTGTTGACTTCAGTGCACCTGCAGGCCCAAAACCATATGTAAGCTGCCAAGGCTTAATCCCTCTGAAGCAACAGCCTGAGCTGTGTGTTGGCCCCTTTTAGCCATGGCTGGGACATGGGCACCATGTCCTGAGAGGCTGCATAAAGCAGGGGGGCCCTAGGTTTGGCCCAGGAAATCACTTTTCCCTCCTAGATCTCTAGGCCTATGATGGAAAGGACTGCCATGAAGATCTCTAACAAGCCCTGGAGACATTTTCCCCATTGTCTTGGTGATTTACTGTTGGCTTCTCATTACTTATGCAAATTTCTGCAGCTGGCTGGAATTTCTTCCCAGAAAATCAGATTTTCTTTTCTGTGGCATTGTCAGGCTGCAAATTTTCCAAATTTTTATGCTCTGCTTCCTCTTGAACACTTTGCCAGTCAGAAGTTTCTTCTGCCAGATACCCTAAATAATCTCTCTCAAATTCAAAGTTCCACAGATCTCTAGGGCAAGGGCAAAATGCCATCAAACTCTTTGCATAGCCAGAGTGACCTTTTTACTCCAGTTCTCAACAAGTTCTTTATCTCCATCTGAGACCACCTCAGCCTGGACTTCATTGTTCATATCACTATCAGCATTTTGGTCAAAGCCATTCAACACATTTCTAGGAAGTTCCCAAATTTCCCACGTTTTCCTGTCATCTTCTGAGCTCTCAAAACTCTTCCAAACTTCTACCTGTTACCCAGTTCCAAAGTAGCTTTCACATTTGTGGGTATCTTTAAAGAAGCACTCCACTCTCTCCTGTACTAATTTACTGTATTAATCCACTTTCATTCTGCTAATAAAGACATACCTGAAACTGGGTAATTTATCAAGGAAAGAGGTTTAATTGATTCACAGTTCAGCATGGGTGGGGAGGCATCAGGAAACTTATCATGGTAGAAAGGCAAGCAAATATGTCTTTCACATGGCAGCAGGGAGAAGACGAATGAGTGTCCAGGGAAGGGGGAAGCCCCTTGTAAAACCATCAGATCTCATGAGAACCAACTCACTATCATGAGAACAGGATGCGGGAAACTGCCGCCCTGATTCAATTATCTCCACCTGGTCCCTCCCACAACACGTGAGGGTTATGGGAACTACAACTCCAGATGAGGTTTGGTGGGGACACAGCCAAATCATATCATATAATTATGGAGACTGATTTGCAGTGTGGGCTTACAGGCTGCAGACCCACGAGAGCTGATGCTACAGATGAAGCCCAGGTCATCTGCTGCAGAATGCCCCTGCAGACCGGCTTGGGGAAGCCAATCTTTTTGTTGAATGAGGCCCATCTACATTATGGAGAGCAAACTGCTTACTCAAAATTCACCAATTTAAATGTTAATCTCATCCCTAAACACCCTTCAAATTGACACATAAAATTAATCATCATATCTGTTTTGGAAAATGATATGGCATTAGCTAGTTAAAACCCCAAATCCCATGATCCATTTTCCTGATATTCAAGAGATCTCTCACTCTAGGGAAAATTCCTGACAATATTTACAGCAACAGTTATTGCAATAGCAAAAAATTGGTAACAACCCAAATGCCCATCCCCAATAGGAGAGAAAAGCACACTGAGGTCTATTCGCTCATTAGGATACTCTACATCACTAACACGAGTGAATTATCACTTTGCTCACCAACACGGATGAAGCTCATGAACTTTGTGCTGAAAGAAAAGAGAACGTTACAAAAAATAGGTAGACTAGGGTTCCTTTTCTTTAAGGTTTTTAGAAATCTGCATAATTACACAATATGTTATTTATAGATACAAACATAGGTAGTAAAATTATAAAGAAAAGCAAAGTTCGGAAACATGGGTAGGTGGGGGATAGAATAGAGTCAGGAAGGATTGAAAGGGTCTTTAAGGCTCATAGTCAGGATGTTTTCTTTATACAGATGCTTTATTTCTCATTTGTCTCAAAATGTTTTAGAAGATTTCTTTCTTTCTTTTCTTTTTTTTTTTGAGATGGAGTCTCACTCGGTTGCCCAGGCTGGAGTGCAGTGGCATGATCTCAGCTCATTTCAACCACTGCCTCCTGGGTTGTTTCCACTTCTGACTGGCAAAGTGTTCAAGAGGAAGCAGAGCATAAAAATTTGGAAAATTTGCAGCCTGACAATGCCACAGGAGTGATTCTCCTGCCTCAGCCTCCTGAGTAGCTGAGATTACAGCCCCATACCACCACACCCAGCTAATTTTTGTTATTTTTAGTAGAGATGGGGTTTCACCATGTTGGCCAGGCTGGTCTCAAACTCCTGACCTCAGGTGATCCAGCCTACCGCAGCTTCCCAAAGTGCTGGGATTACAGGCGTGAGCCACCTTACCTGGCCAAATCTACTGATTTCTAATGGTTAAAACAGATGCAATTGCAAATTTTGAGCAGTTCACAGGCCTAAGGTAAGAATGAGATCTTCATTCTGATACGGCCTTGGGGTCAGGTAGAGGTAAGTTTCAGCAATGATTCCAAATTTTTATGATCCAAGTACTAAAAAATGATGATTTTAGTGAAAAATATGTGAAATTAAGAGTCCAACTTAAGTAGGAAAAGTAGAAATAAGTCTGTTTCAGGTGTATTAAATTGTAAAGTAGCCTTTGACCATCTGAAAATTGAAATTATGGAACAGCAAACCAGAAAGCTCAGGATTGAAAATACCCAAGTTGAAGTCATCTGAATGATCACCGAGCACATGTGAACAAGAGGGTTAACTAAGAAAGTACCAGTGGATGGGGGCAGAAGTCTAAGGTCGTAGCTTGTAGCTTGGAGGTTGGTCATGTTGCAGTGTGTTAAAGAGGGCATTCATGTTAAAGAATGTACAGGGAATAGAGAAAGGAGGGGGAGAGTGAGGGGAGGGAGAGGAAAGCACAGAACAGGCAAATTACTGATGTGGGAGCAGAAGACATGTAAAACTCACATTTACAGTAGAGGGTTAGATTTTCTTGCTCCACACATGTAGGTACTTTGTTTTGGCTGTATCATATGTTTTCTGACTCTGTGATCTCCCATATTCCAATCCATTTATCTCAACCTGGGCACAGAAATGTTCCTCACTTTTTGTCTTTAATAAAGAGTCTCATCCTCTCCCAGGCTGGATGAAGCTCCTTATATCCCATCCATGCTCATTCTTAGAAGGCTCTTATCTCTACACACTTCAAGGTCAAGTGTTCTCTATCCAGATTTCCAGCCGCTGACATAGCAGCCAAAGTTTTCATTCATTCTTGTGTATATCTGCTGGTTAGTGGCATTAAAGAGATTCCTTTAATATTAGGGGCCCCAGAATTGATGGCAGTTCTGGGAAATACTATGATGAAAGGGATTCTAAAGATCGTGCCAGCCTATATATTAGTCGATGTCAGTGTGGCCAGCATTTTTTCTAATGCTGGGGTGTAATCTCAGCCTTTAAATTTGATTTAAAGCTTGGGGAGGGGGAAGCTTTAAAAGCACTCAAATCTGGCTTTTATAAATGGGTGTGATTTGCAGGAGCTGAACCCACTTATTCATTAATTCACTCATCAAGTCTTTCCTGTGATCTACAATATTTGATGTAATTTTCAGTGGTTCGGAAGATAGAAAAACATGGATCTTAGCTCTAAATGGAATGCAGGGTATTGGGGGAGAGAAAAGTTGTATATCACAAATTATTATTTGGGCAAAACAAAAAAGTCCTATTGTAGCCTAGAGGATAGAATTTACTTTTACCTAGGAAATTCAGGGCAGAGTCACTGAAAAAGTAGAATTTGAACTTAACCTTGAAGGAAGCAATTCAGAAAATCTGAACATTGAGATTAGTGGACACTATTCCGGGAGAATTGCTTGAGAAAATTATCTAGAAAGTAGACAGCTCTGGCTCCAGTGTGACCTACTTTGGAAGATAATTTTCATTGTTCAAAAAAAGGCTCCAACGACAAAACAACAAAAGCGTCTAAAATTGAACCAACACATGGGATTGATCAATAAATTAATGCAGTTTATTCTGATTTACAATTCATGGCTTGGTTGACATGTTGAATTACTGCTTCAAAAGGCAAGGGAAGCCAGATGCATTATGCAATTGCATTTTACAACATATCTTAAGGTATTTGCACGCTTTCATTTCGGCTTTTGTTTTGCCTATCCCAAATTCAGAAGGAAGGAAGAAAACGTATGAAAATGACACTACCATATGTATTAATGACAGGTGAAAGTGATGGTGGAGGAGACTTGGTCTGAAAGGCTATTGCCTGTCAAAAAAAATTTCAAACAAGGTTAAGAAGGCCACAGAGAGTCTTCCTTATTCTCCTGTTACAAGGCTCACCAATTCCTGCCAGCTTGTTTAGTCCTTGTGTAGATTGTTTTCAGTTTTGTCTATCATATGTATCTCTATCACTTCTAATTTTCTTAAGTGAGATGGAGAAATAAGAAAAAAGTCATTTCAAATCAACTGCTTAGAGAATGAAGTCATAAGCTCTCTCGTCAGGCCCATTCTGGCAAGCTTAGAAATAAGTCATAAAAGTTTTATATATCCGTGTGTATGTGTTTATGCGGGCACACACACACACAAGACTAAAAAAGGTTACATTTTAGCAGTTTTTCATTTAAAGAAAAAAATATTAAATAGTGCCTATAAGGAGTCGGCAAGGGATGAAACAGAAACATTTTAAAAGCTTAGAACTCTCACTCCATACTGAAATAAAATGGTATATAAAGAAGACAGATGATAAAAAGCATTTTAAGACTCAGAACTCAAGGTTATGGTCACTGCACTTCTCAAGGGTGAAGTAAACGGGAAACTGAGAGTTGGGTGGTTACCAGAACCTGTGCCAAGGTTGTTTTTATCAATGTGCTTTCCCTGTGCTAAGCCCAGGAAGGAGCAGGCGCAGGAACACATGTCACCGTGGGAATCAACCCTTAGGCTTTTGGGTAAAGCTCTATAATCAAAAATCAAAAAAAAAAAAAAAAAAAAAAAAAAAAAAGAGAGAAAGTTTAAAACCTCTCTAAAGCAAGATAATGCGAAATTTTTATACACAATCGAATTCAGCAGTTGAATGGCTGATACGGTGGAATTAACATACAGGCACGGGTACATGCTTGGGTTTTGGGGGAATAATACTGTCTGTCTCGATGCTCGGGTCTCTCTCTACTTCCTTCACCTACCTTTATGCCCTGTGAGACATCCCAATCTTTGACACTTCTAAGCTATAGCAAAATCCAGAGGAAACTGTCACTTTGGGCTTGTTGTCAAATGCACTCAGGCAAGCCAGAGCGGCGAGTGGAATTGGCTGCCATCTTTGCGTGCAGCCATTTTGTTTACTTACACTACCTAAGTAAACATGAAACTGTACCCTTCTTGTAGTAGATACTTGTATTTTCAAGATGATTGTAGGGTAGGGGTATGCTTGGCTGAACTGATGGAGAATGGGCTACAGCTGAAGCTTTGGACAGCGATTCTCCTGTGACCCCAGCACATTCTGTGAGTCTAGCTGGAAATGACCCAGTTCTTGGTTTTTCCTCCTTCAGCTTTCGGTGATCAACACACCTCACACCTTTACCGCAACAGCTCTTTACCCTGCACTGAAAGCAGCTGCCAACCACAACATGAGGAATACATTTCCTCTTCAGAATGGGTGTCGGTGGTGTGTGGGTGCCAGTGCAGCGTGGGCACTGCGGCCTCACGTATGAGTAAGAGCTGGTGTCCTATAGTCTTCAGTGCCCGTCAGATAACTGCGGAACACGTTCAGCCCACACACGTTGAGACTCCTCCTCGGACCATCTCAGCTTCTGTGATCTTTTAGAAAATTCGTCACTTCAAAGGCTGAGAGCTACAGATAGTGGGCCTTGTTCTCCAGCACTTGCTCTGGGAAACTTCCTCATAGGATTAGTGAGTAGGTGTGAGTGACCTTCAGAGAGGCCCTATAGGAATTTACCCATTGACAGATCACATTATGAACTGAAAGTAAAAATATAAACTGCATTTTATAAAATAAAAAATATGAGATTTGGAATATTCAAAAGCAAGCAAACAAAAAGAAAATAAGTAACCGAAGCAAGTCAGACAGCTCATGGCTTGTTAAACATTCAGTTTTTACTGATGCCTGGGGCTCCTCTGTGGCTTTCTCTATGAGTTAATGCTGTCTTGTGATGGTTTAGGTAGCGTCGATAAAAAGATCTGGTTTCTAAGTTATGATTTTTGTTGCTGGTTTTTGTTTTTGTTTGGTTTTATAGGGAGTGGAGGTTGCAGGCAGAATGGCTTTTTGTTTCCTTGGAGAAAATGGTAGGAGACTATTTCTGAAGACATTTAAGATGTTGAAACTGTTAAGAATTTCAAGACCATCAAGTCAACCCTTCAGGGATCAGTGTGAAATTATTCCCCCAGGCAGCACCTCTTCTACTTACTCCTGAGCAGTTTTAATTAAATAACTCAGTTGATGGGGCTTCTGGCACTTCCCTTGAGAGATTATTCACAATCCAATAACTCTCAATGTGAGAACATTTTTCCTGACTTCAGCTATTTAACCAACTTACACTTTTAAAAAAGTCTTCATCGTAATCTGCCTCGAGAGAAAGAGCCATGTTTCACAGGATATGGATATAAGGAGACTTCCAAGGATGGAGCCGTAATACATAATATTCATACTTACTAGTGTTGTAAATACCTATGTGCATCATACCTGCTGAACTTAGTGGGGCGATGACTGTGGCCAAACAGAATGAAATCTGGGCATCAATTCTGGAAGCATTTAGGTGTGCCATTTAGTGAGCAGAATCCTAGGAAACTTAACATTCTCATTTTAGCAGATTAGCTCTTAAGAACATAGTTGTTCCATTTCTTGGCCAGCTACATAAAATTCTATATGCTACCGACACTGATATTTCCAGAATTGCTTAGTGAAGGCGTGTGTGTGTGTGTGTGTGTGTGTGTGTGTGTCCTCTGTATGGACAGGATCATTTCCTTCATGATATATAAAGAACCCAAGACTGGAGCAAATTTTAGGTCATTTACCTAATTCATTTCACTAATGTAGTACCTTTATTTCTCTTTGCAAATGGGAAGCTGTAGTTGAATGTATACCATTTTCATCTGAGAAACAGCCAAAGAATTCAATTGTCATATTGGTAATGTCAGTATATGTCCCCAAAAGAGACCCTTTGTAAAGTCCCATTAACTCCTGACATCAGATTTCTCAAAATATCTCTATTATCTTTTAAGAAGCATAGTTGCTCATTTAAGTGAAATAAAGAATATTTAACATAGGGCTTATAACTTCATCCTTTTATTCTCTTTAAATCCTATAAATGTTTTCGGAAAGAACAAACATTTAATATGATGAAAATACTTTCAACTACTGGCATTGTGTTTCTTTGTGCTTGGCACAGACAAAGTTTGAATTTTCATTCTTTACATCGCCTGACTATTCTGTTTTCAGTGAAAATAGCAGAATTGAACCAAACCTTGTTGCTCAAATGACACAGAGGTATTTGAATCTGCTTTATTAGATGAACAGTAATAACAGTAATTTAAAAATCTGTGTAAATCTTTTCTAAATCTGTTAAATAGCTATTATTGTTTGCTACGAGGAAAAGAAAGAATGTATGCCCATACACCATGTAAACACATGGGCCGGGTGACCTGACCGTAATGCAGGGTGGAATTTGGAAAGTACCTTACAGCAAGGTTTGGGGAGTTGGGAGGTGACAGAGATTACTTCCAGTTTGGGGAACCCATGGCCTGGAATTCTAGGCGTAATTTGGATGACAGGGAGATGAGGGCTGGCAGGAAGAGGGAGGAATTTCTAACAGGAAAGTGCATCACAAAAGACATCACATACCAGGGAGATGCTCTTTGTGTTTGAGGCACATGCAAACAAATTTGGCCAGAGGCTTAGGGGAAGGTTAGGGGGTGGAAGGTCCAGATTTTGCACTTCATTTGGTTGTTAGTAAAGTTTTCAAACAGTGAAAGTCTCAAGTTGGCCATGATTTGGAGCCACGACCCTACCGACAGCATGGAGGGTAATGTAGAGGTAGGAAGGTAGAAAGACAGGAGGCAAGGAAGCAGTGAGAGAAAGGGATGCCTGTGGCCCTGCAGTGAGGGGGGACACCGCCCCCACAGGGCAGCCCACCAGAGCAGTCTTCGTGAATTACACACCAAGAACGTTCCCCTCTGCAAGTTTCTCCTTCCCATTTTCTCCCCGCTCTAATTCTATAAATATTTATTCAATGTCTGTCATATGCTGAGCCTCACACAGGCCCAGCATATGACAGACATTGAATAAATATTTATAGAATTAGAGAGGGGAGGCACATAGGATAAATGTCCCAGTCCCTCATCTCAGGCTCAAGGCTCCCTGCAACTTGATGCTTGCATTGTTTGGGTGCAGAGGACAGAGATTGGTGGAGTTCGGAGCGGATAGTGACAGGGTATGTGTGTCATGTTGGAAGGAAGGTTGTGGAATGAAAGAAGGGGGTCATTCAAGGAGCTTCAGAGATCAGAAGACACTAGAGCTTACTCATGGGGGAAGATGAGAATGACTGAAGGGTGATCATGCTGTTAGCTGGATGGCATTCCTGCTGGAGGGAAATCATGCTAATGGCACAAAAGCAAAGTGAGGCTGGTGTGTTTGAGAACTGCAGGATGCATCATAAAGCCTGAATAAAAGCTAATTTAAAAGTGCAGTGGTGCCAGGTGGTGAACTTGGAGGGGTGGATAGTGGTGATAAAGAAATTTGATGCATGATCAGCAGGAGCTCCAGATTTTTGCTTAGAAGAGGGGGCATTCTGAACACTTGATTTGGAACTGCATTTTCACAGCAAACATACTTAATTAGATGCATTTTCTTTGCAGCAGGATGGGAGTAGGAGCTTTACTTCCCTCTAGTTACATTGTTGTGTCACAAATGTACACTGTTCTAAGACATTTTAACTTTAGGTTTTAGGCAAGGGGGAACCGTTAGGAATTTCCATTAGTCTGCATTTTAGAAAGAACACTTAGACAGGGTTTAGAAGAAAGATTGGAAGCAAGAGAGGATAGAGGAAAGACACGTCAAGAGAAGTGTTTTCCCCAGTTTGTTGAAGTCGCAACTCCTAATATCTCAGAAGGTGACTGTATTTGGAAGTAGGGTTTTTTTCAGAGATAATTAAGTTAAAATGAGGTCATTAGGATGGGATCTAATCCAATCTGACTGGTTTCCAAATAAGAGGATATTAGGACTCAGAGGTTCCTGTGGACACCAAGGAGAGAGGCCTCAAAAGGAATCAACCCTGCTGGAGCCTGAATTTTGGGTTTCCAGCACCCAGGATTGCAGTAAAATAAGTTCCTGTTGTTTAAGCCTTTTCAGTCTGTGGTACTTTATTATGGCAGCCCTAGCAAACTAATGCAGAGATGATGATAATAAGTCAGACAAGAGATGAAAAAGAATTAAATTAAGGCAGCTTAAGTGGGGTAAGCAGATGGGGCATATTCAGGATGAATTTTCTTCTGAGTGTGTTCTTCTTTATTCTGATTTCTTCCCCTCCTGAAGATTCAGGACTTATATTTTAAAAAACTACTACAATGAACATTCGTGTGCATGTGTCCTTATAGTAGAACAATTTATAATCCTTTGGGTATATACCCAGTAATGGGATTGCTGGGTCAAATGGAATTTCTATTTCTAGGTCCTTGAGGAATCGCCACACTGTCTTCCACAATGGTTGAACTAATTTACACTCCCACCAACAGTGTAAAAGTGTTCCTATTTCTCCATATCCTCTCCAGCATCTGTCGTCTCCAGATTTTTTAATGATCGCCATTCTAACTGGCGTGAGATGGTATCTCAATGTAGTTTTGATTTGCATTTCTCTAATGACCAGTGATGATGAACATTTTTTCATGTTTGTTGGCCTCATGTATGTCTTCTTTTGTAAAGTAGCTGTTCATATCCTTCGCCCACCTTTGAATGGGCTTGTTTGTTTTTTTCTTGTAAATCTGTTTTAGTTCTTTGTAAATTGTGGATATTAGCCCTTTGTCAGATGGGTAAACTGCAAAAATTTTTTCCCATTCTTGGTTGCTGATTCACTCTAATGACTGTTTCTTTTTCTGTGCAGAAGCTGTGGAGTTTGATTAGGTCCCATTTGTCTATTTTGGCTTTTGTTGCAGTTTACAATAGCAAAGACCTGGAACCAACCCAAATGCCCATTGATGATAGACTGGGTGGGGAAAACGTGGCACATATACACCATGGAATATTATGCAGCCATCAAAAACGATGAGTTCGCGTCCTTTGTAGGGACGAACTGGATGAAACTGGAAACCATCATTCTCAGCAAACTGACACAAGAACACAAAATCAAACACCGCATGTTCTCACTCATAGGTGGGTGTTGAACAATGAGAACACATGGACACAGGGAGGGGAGCACTACACACTGGGGTCTATTGGGGGGAAATAGGGGAGAGACAATGCGGGGTGGGGAGTTGGGGAGAGATAGCATGGGGAGAAATGCCAGATATAGGTGAAGGGGAGGAAGGCAGCAAATCACACTGCCATGTGTGTACCTATGCAACAATCTTGCATGTTGTTCACATGTACCCCAAAACCTAAAATGCAATAAAAAAAAAAGAAAAAAAAAACTACTACAACTGCCAGAGCGTTGGCCCAGACGTTGCTGGAGGACTGCTCCCGCGAACTGGCTTTGTCAGGGTTTCACTCCTGGCTCTGTCTGTCTCTACCTTAATTTGTTTCTTGCAGTGCACCCGCCTCCGTCCTCCCCGGAATTGGTATACATCGTTGTTTTGTAATCTATGTCTGATGCTGAAATGTTAAAGTAGTTCTGTCTCTACTGTCAGTTGTTTTTTCTTTTTTACTCAGTTTTTTTTTCTTCCTGTCATTGTTTTATTTTCTTATGTTCGTGGTTATTTTTCACCATGTGCTGCTCCTAGTCTTTGATGAAGCCTTCTGGGGATTCTCCGAAGCCTCAAATGAAGGGGGCTTCATTCTCAGAGGAGTCGAGACCTGGATTACTTTCAGCCTGAGCTTTACGGAGCACCCATGCTATGGGAATTTAGGCTGTACATCCACATGAGGACCGATTTGTGCTTAGAACTACTCAAGGATTTCTTTCTTTCCCTTAGTCACCTGGGGGTGCAGGTGAGGGCACGCTTATTTCCAGGTCACTGTTACCACGAAGGAATGTCCCTCAGAGGTCTCGACAGGAGGAAGGTCTTCGTCTTAATTCTTGCTTCTAGTAGGTCCTGGGTTTTGACACCCGTTTCCTTTGTGTTCTATGAGGTTCAAAAATCAGAGTTCATGTTTGCTAAGGTTGGCCAGGCATGCTCAGGGCAGAAGTGGCTTCCACGTCCCTATCTCCCAAGTTTTTCACTTTTACCTGGATTTTTCCTGGTGGTCCCTGTGTTGTCAGGGATTTGATGCTTTAAGATTTAAAAAAAGTATTAATCCTACATATTTAGTTGTTTTTAGTAGAAAGTTTGGTGATAATCATGAAGCCTGATATTTCACGGGAAATAGAAATAACCGTATTTCTAAAACATAAATTTGCTTCTTTCACAAATCTGTCCTGCTCCCAGTCTTTCTCATTTGAGTCAATATTTGCACATCTTAAAAACATAGAAGTCATCTTTTATGCTTTGTTTCACCTCATTTTTCACATCTAAGAGGCTAGACTTGCAAAATATACGCCTCATATCCATTTATCTCAAACTATATTGCATCAGCCTTCATTCAAAGCACTCATCTTTTACCTCTTTGTATTTTAAAAAAGTACTTGTCATCTAGATGCTTTTACCTGAAAGTGTCATCTGACTAATGTAGCCCATTGTCTTCACAGAAATGATGTATCCAATACCCCAGTTTTTGGACTCTTCTCCAGTCCCGGTAGGATTCCACGGTGCAGGTGAGAGGTGCCTGACCTCCTTCATTCTCGATCACCTCCAGAGATGGCATGCAGCCTGTGGAGTTTCCACATTTCTGGGAATGAGCTCATACAGTAGATGAGAGAGAGAGAGAGAGAGAGAGAGAGAGAGAAAGAAATGAGAAATGGTAGATTTCATAATGTATTAGATGTTGGGCATGAAATAGAAAAGGGATTCAAGAGCGGCACCAGGTTTTACTTGGGATCCTGAGTGGATGGTGCTGTCATTGACTGCATTAGGGAGAATGAGATGAGAACCTCTGGAGTGGGGTTGAGTGGTTTAGGTTTAGAAAACCAAGTGAAGCTCTCTAGTAGGCAGGAGGATTTTTTTTTTTTGAGACGGAGTTTCGCTCTTGTTACCCAGGCTGGAGTGCAATGGCGCGATCTCGGCTCACCGCAACCTCCGCCTCCTGGGTTCAGGCAATTCTCCTGCCTCAGCCTCCTGAGTAGCTGGATTCAAGCATGTGCCCCTATGCTAGGCTAATTTCTGTAGATTTCGTAGAGATGGGGTATCACCATGTTGTCTAGATTGGTCTTGAACTCCTGACCTCAGATGATCCACCTGCCTCAGCCTCCCAAAGTGCTAGGATTACAGGCGTGAGCCACTGTGCTGCCTGCTAAATGGTTCTATGTGCTGTGGTGAGAGATGCATACTCGCCACAAGAGGACTGAGAGTTTATTGAAGTTATTTAATGTCTGGAGAGAGATATCAGGTTGATCATGTTGTGGGCAGTCGTTCATGTGGGAGCAAGACTGGAGTGAAGGAGACTGGGCAGGAGTCTATTTTAGCAGTACAGTGGGAATGGACCAGAATAGGGGCAATTTGGATAGAGAGTGTAGACTCTGTGTTTGAGAGATGTTAAAAAGTAGAGTTGACGGGATCCAGCAACTGATTGGATGAGTGAGAAAGGGAAGAGGTGCTAGGAAGGGACACCCAGTTTCTGAATGGTGGGGAGAAAAAAAAGGAGCCAGTTTGGAGAGGGAAATATGGTTTTGGAATATCTGTGACTAGAAAGTGGGGAAAAAAAGCTTGAAAATCTAAATGAGTTTTTTCTCTTGGTTCTCTTTGCCATGTGATTGATCTACTCAGGACATTCAAGGAGGTGAGTTTGCACTCCTTTTCTTTGCAGAAATCATGCTGCATTCCTTATCCTAGTTTGCATTTGGTTATGCACCAAGTACTTGTCCCAGCGCATTCTCCCAGTTTTCTGGACATAGCAGTAAGACTCATTGGCTTGAATATCATGACCTATCTCGAGTTCCCCTTTTGGATGGCATCAATTGAAAACACACTCATTCCGAAGCATGGTGGCCATGTGCAAATATCAGAAGTGCATTTTGTCCAACAGGTTGTCTTACAGCACCTGCAAAGCAAGATGAGTGGGGGATTTTAATTCCTGGTGAGAACATTGTTTTCAGTTCATGAGTTAGGTCAAAGGCTTATCATTTATTTAAAGTAATATATGTTACCTATTTGTTCTAATGGAAAATTTAGGAATTCTCTAAAGTTTTTTTTCCATAAAGATGAAATTGAATAATCTCTTTAGTATCTTTGTTACTCTACTCACCGAAAAACTTACGTTGTATACATTGTTTCCAAATGCCACTCAGTTTCTCTCCCTCTCTTTCTCATTTTGATGTCCTGAAAGACTTTCTAACATTTATGGAGTCTTATGCAAGATATTTTTCAAACACTTTCTGGCCTCACTACTTGCTTGTACCTCTGGGCTTTGAAATTCTTCCCAGTTGAATTTTTTTTTTTTTTTTTTTTTTTTTTTTTTTTTTTTTACAATACCTTCATCCGACTGTTGCCCTTTGACTTTGCCAGTTTAGCCATAAGGGGTTTTATTTGAAGCACCTGGCCCTTTAGATCTGCTGGCACGTATTTTCCCTGGACTTTCAAAAACATGTTTGTTTTTTTTTAAAGTAAGTCTAAGAGTTTCTTTAGGATTTTTATCTTTTCAACTATACTATTTTTTTTAACCAGAATATTTGCATTTTATTGTACTTTCCATTTGTAATTATGCAAAAATTTCCAATGAACTTTTGACTCTGCCTTTCTAGTCAGAATTGCCTTTAGTCATTTCATCATGACAGATGCTTCAAAGCACATATTGTATGTCCCTATTTCATTCCACAATGTGATATAAATTTTCATATATTTTTATTCCTGTAAATTCAGGAACCAGTTATATGTGCAATACAAATGTAGTGGGTCTACAGCTTTTTCGGGGGCGCAATGCAGATAATGGAAGTAGTCCATCAGTCCTCCCTAACTTTTCTGTCTGCCTCATTTTGCATAACATTTTCTTCTATGATGTTGGCTCGGTGGTCTATGGTATAATTCAAGAAGCTTGTTTCTCCCTTGTAAAGTTTTGAGGTTTCAGTTGGCAGTTGCTGTTTAGATGTGAGTTTTGTGGAAGCCATCCTGGATAAATGATGCTGCATCTGTTTTTATTTTGAAGTCTGAAGGCACAATACTCCATTGATTTTTATTGATTAACCTTTTTCCATCTTAAATCAGATGTGTCACTTCTATTGAGGTTGTCACTTTCTTGCAAGTTTCCCATTAATCCTCTTAATTTTTTTAGGTCCCCAGGATTTCTGGAGATAAAGTTATGAATTTCCATTGGTCAGTTCTCAGATAAAGAAGGCAATAGAGGCTTCACTAGAGAAAAACTGTTTTTTCAAAGGCCAGGGCTGATGGGGTAAGGCAGGGATACAAAGAGACCATTTTTAGCAGTTGGTGTTGAGGCGGGGACAGGATTCTAATCGATGAGAACTTCAGTCCTGCATTAATCCCATTTCTGGCCCCCAATCTTGTCTTCCTGCACATGACCTTTGCCCTTCAACATTATGATGCTGTGTTTTGCTAATTTGTTATCGGATTTTCTTTTCTTTTTTCTTTTTTGAGACAGAGTCTCACTCTGTTGCCCAGGCTGGAGTGTAGTGGCGTGATCTCAGATCACTGCAACCTCCACCTCCTGGGTTCAAGCCATTCTTCTACCTCAGCCTCCTGAGTAGCTGGGATTACAGGTGCACACCACCACGCCGGTCTACTTTTTGTAATTTAGTAGAGACGGGGTTTTACCCTGTTGGTCAGACTGGTCTCGAACTCCTGACCTCAAGCAATCCGCCTGCTTGGCCTCCCAAAGTGCTGGGATTACAAAGTGTGGGCTACCACGCCTGGCCAGTTCTGAGATTTTCTTTTCAAAACTGCTCTCATATCAGCTCTCACCACTAGAAAGCTGTATGAGAGTGGAATTTGGTAGACCGCTAATGGCTCTGTTCCCAGGGGTTCGTTTTCAGCACTGTGCATCCTCACGATGGCCTGGTCTGTTTCTTGACTAGATAAGATTTGTGGCGAGATGAGTCCTCATTTCTGCAGAAGTCCAGCATTTCCAGATCAGTCCTCGGGCTCTTCAACCTAATTGTTCCATTTAGCCAAGTCTGTTGTAGTGTAAAACATAATACAAAGCTGGGCATGGTGGCTCATGCCTGTAATCCCAGCATTTTGGGAAGCTGAGGCAGGAGGATTGCTTGAGCCTAGGAGTTTGAAACCAGACTGGGCAACATAGTGAGACTCTGTCTCTACTGAAAATAAAAAATTAGCCAGTTGTGGTGGCATGCACCTGTGGTCCCAGCTACTTGGAGGCTGAGGTAGGAGGACTGCCTGCGCCCAGGTGGTTGAAGCTGCTGTGAGCTACGATTGTGCCACTGGACTCTAGGCTGGGTGCCAGAGTGAGACCCTATCTCCAATAATAAACAAAGAAAAATTACAGAAATTCAGCAAATACTCAAGGCCTTACTACTTGACAACAAAATCATTTGCCATTCCTTGTATTAGGCCTAAGTTAATATTTTTAAAATAGTGTTTATACTTTTAAGATAGAACAAAAAATACTTGCAATACATTTACCACATTTCTGATGCTGTTAGAAAAGCCTTCTGCATGTTTATTTTTCCAGCCATTTGTACACCTTAGTGCTCCATTTAGTAAGTGTAACAGGTCCTTTATTGTGGGGATTTTGTATGCTGGATATGACTGGTAATGACGAGGTCCCTAAAACAATGAAGATTCTTGGTACTTCCTCGAGTGGAGTTTTCCAAAGACAAAAGTGGGAGCTTGTTTTTAATTTCTACCAAAAGAAACAAAGAAACAAAAACTTAAAAAAAAAAAACAACAACCTAAAACCCTAAACAAAGCCCAAACTAAATCAAAACAAAAAACTTGGAGGAAAGAAGTCAGTAGAGTAATAAAACTAAGGAGAAAGAATATCACGGAGGCAATTATGCCAGACAGCATCGGGTAAAACTTGGAGTGTGTAGATTTGCATCCTATACTTTGACATACAGTTGCTTAAATAGGCCGGGCGCGGTGGCTCACGCCTGTAATCCCAGCACTTTGGGAGGCCGAGGCGGGTGGATCACGAGGTCAAGAAATCGAGACCATCCTGGTCAACATGGTGAAACCCCGTCTCTACTAAAAATACAAAAAATTAGCTGGGCACGGTGGCGCGTGCCTGTAATCCCAGCTACTCAGGAGGCTGAGGCAGGAGAATTGCTTGAACCCAGGAGGCGGAGGTTGCGGTGAGCCGAGATCGTGCCATTGCACTCCAGCCCGGGTAACAAGAGCGAAACTCCATCTAAAAAAAAAAAAAAAAAAAAAAATTGATTTAAGGCAAGTGATTTAAGGTAATATTCAAAAGATAAGGCCAACCCATAAAGGGCCCCATGAATCTTCCCACAAGGCAGGTGTGATGTTCTGCCTTGTGGATTAGCCTGGAGGGAGGACAGACACTTTATTAGAGATTGGGTAGGGAGGTTAAAAGATGTGGTGCCCTCTTACATGACTAAGAGGCCATTCCTTCTGTGGAGATGCTTACAATCCAATGGCCCGATAAGACATGTTAACTTCTCGCAGAGGTGGCCAGAGTGCAGATAGGAGGAAAACGGCACCCTCAAAGCTGGCGAAGCTTCCCAGAGGATCCCATGTGAGGAGGCTTTCAGGGTTTGAGGATCTCAGCAGACAGAACAGCCTGCACAAGGGCATGGAGGTGCGGACAAGAGAGGTGAACACATGAGGGCCTGGAGGGGTGGTGATTAATGGGGTGGTTACGGGGCATGGGCAGATACGGTGAGAGATGAGGGCAGCGAGAAAGAGGCTTAGGGAGAGATTATACTTGCGTGTGTCTATGGAGCTCCAAGTGTTGAATCTGTGGTTTGCAAGCAGAGAGGTCCATGATCAGATTTACATTTGGGACTAATTGTCCTCCCAGAGGAATGATTGGGTAAGTCTTCATTGCCTCAGCACGAACACCTGGGCAATTGCATTCTAAGACAGTGGTGACCTGCAGATGGGAAAAGACAAATACACAGGACTGAGTTACAGTACATAAAGTGAGTGACCTTTTGGTATAAAGGACTCCAGAATTGATAGTTTGTAATTATCAGTTTTAGGGCCCATGATGTGCTAGATGATACACATCGATTGTTTGGGTACATAATGAGTTTTTTTTTTTTTTTTTTTTTTTTTGAGATGGAGTCTTGCTCTTGTTGCCCAGGCTGGAGTGCAGTGGCACAATCTCAGCTCACTGCAACCTCTGCCTCCCAGGTCCAAGCGATTCTCTTGCCTCAGCCTCCTAAGTAGCTGGCATTGTAGGTGCGCACCACCACGCCTGGCTAATTTTTGTATTTTTAGTGGAGACGGGGTTTCATCCTGTGGGTCAGGCTGGTCCCGAACTCCTTACCTCATAATGAGTCTTTAGTTGTGTTCTTTTAAGAAATTCAGTCAAATTTCTGTGTTCAAATACTGACTCTACCTTTGCTATCCATGACCCTTGTTATAATATCTTTAAAATGAGAGTCGTAATAACAGTGCCTCAAAGGTAGGGTGAGATTCAGTAAGCATCTGCTGGAAAGTGTTTATCACACCTCATGCTATTATAAATACCTAGTATATATTAAATTTATTATCATTATTAATTGGCCAAAATAACAATGTAAAGAAAAATGAAGCAAAGTTGTTTTTCTTTTGAAGAGTAATTATAAGTGCTACTGGTTATAGAGAAAAATACAGAGGACAGAATCTTCATGTAAGTAAAAAGGAGAAGTGTCAAGTTTTCTTAAATAATATAAAAATGAAGAAAGGAATGCCTTGGTAAGGCAATAAGTGATTATATATTATAAACTCCATGGAGCATTGTTTTTATCTTGTATGTAAATGGACATTTCAAGGCAGTAGGAGATGGATTTTGCATGGAAAATCCCTGTGTTTCATAATGTGAAGAACAGAGAGACCACTAGTCTTCCTTTTATCAAAACAAATGGCAGTACAGAAGTCAGTTCATTTCTAGTATCTTCCCTAAGAGAGCAAACCAGTTTTAAAAATACCTTCAGTTTTTCTTGTTTCGATTTTGGGTTTGAGCCTGTGTGGAGAGTGACAAGGCCAGGTATGGTGGCTCATGCCTGTAATCCCAGCACTTTGGGAGGCCAAGGGAGGCAGATTCCTTCATCCCAGAGTTCGAGACCAGCTTGGGCAACATGGCAAAACCCTGTGGCTACAAAAAAAAAAAAAAAAGAAAATTAGCTGAGTGTGGTGGCATATGTCTGTTGTCCTAGCTACTTAGGAGGCTGAGGTGGGAGGATGATTTGAGCCTGAAAGGTTGAGGCTGCAGTGACCTGTGATCATGCATGCCCACTAGAGTAAGGCCTTGTCTTTAAAAGAAAAGAGTGGCAGCAGAAGTAGATGAAGCTTAGAGTAAAACTCACGTTTCTTACAGTAACTGACTGTTTTTTGAAAGAACTTCATTTAAAAAAATCCTCATTCAGTGTTTGGTGCTGTTCAGTAAATCACATATCTTGGTACTATTATTTATGACGCAGTCATGATAAGCAATTTGCCTTGTCAGACTTAATAACCCTGCCCTGCCTTGGTCAGCAAAATAAGATGAAAATGTGCTTTGCCTGGTGCCATTTACTTCACAAAGAAATAATACGTTTTGTCTCTCCAGCATTTACTTACTCTTAAAATTTAGATAATCTTCTTGCCTTCCTTCTTTCACAAAGTAGAGTCATTAACTTTCTTCTGATACTAGATATTGTTTGAAGGGTTTTATCTAATTCCTGGATGATCCTTTAAATATTATGGTGAAAATGAAGTGGTTTGTCTTATGTGATAAAATTCCCTGGTTCAAGACTTCTTTTAACAGTATTTTAGATATTTTTTGTAGCTATATAAAAGGTCAATTTTTGTCCCATGTTTGAAAAAAGCTCCCTGACAGCGTTTCTGGAATGTTTAAATTGCCTGGGTTTCTCCATTATTTTTCCCCAGCTTGAGCATAATGGAAATAGAGAGGCCACAACCAGTGCTTGCTTATCCTTGAGAAACGAAGTGGCAAATTAGCTGAAATAACGTCCAATACTCATTGGATGCAGTGTTTGCAAGAAGCCTCAACTGTGCAGACGTTCTCTGTTAAAGTTTTAACCTTTTTCTGTGTTTGACATTTCTTTCCTTTTGGCTCTTTTTTCTTCATTTGGCTGCCAGGTCCTCCAGCAGTGACATTATTTCCTAAGTACTTCCTCCTCTTTCCATTTCTAGGCCTTGGGCGGGCCCATGACCCCCTGCCTCCCGATTGCATCCCACGTGTGTATCAGTGAGCAACAAACTCAGCTCTTCCCGAAGTATCACTAGCCTGCCCCACACATTCAGTCTGTGAAATTACACAGATGCATATTGGGCAACCGTTCAGGCCTTCCACCTTCCATCTGTATTTTCCACGACTCCCCTGTTTGCACAGGGGTGTCTGTAAGTGCCCTGGCTGCCTGCTGATGGCTGTGGCTCTGCTCCGGGTCAAGACGTTGCTCCCTCGCTCTGGATCTGGTCCCTCTCCTATTGTGCCCCTGTGGAGAGCTCACGGTGCATTTTACATTGTAATCATCTATTTAGTTTTATGGCTTCCTAACTAGTTCCTAAGCCCTTTGAGGTTTGGGACCATGCCTGAGATATTATCCACTCTATCCCTAATTGCTGCTGCTGCTGCTTGTTCCTCTTCTTCCTCTTCTTCCTCCTCCTCCTCGTCCTCCTCCTCCCTCCCTCATGTCCCTCCCTCCCTCTCTCTCTTTTCTTCCCTTCACTTCCTTTGTCTTTCTCTTCTTTTTTTCTTTCCCTCCCTCCTTCCCTCCCTCCTTTCCTCCTTTCCTTCCTCCCTTTCCTCCTTTCCTTCCTCCCTTCCCTTCCCTCCCTTCCTCCCTTTCTCCCTCCCTTCCTTCCTTCCTTCCTTCCTTCCTTCCTTCTTTCTTTTTGAGACAGTGTCTCACTCTGTCACCCAGGCTGGAGTGCAATGGCGCAATCTCAGCTCACTGCAACCTCCACCTTCCAAATTCAAACGATTTTCCTGCCTCAGCTTCCCAAGTAGCTGGGATTACAGGTGCCTGCCACTACACCCAGCTAATTTTATTTTTGCATTTTTAGTAGAGATGGGGTTTCACAATGTTGGCCAGGCTGGTCTCGACTCCTGACCTCTGGTAATCCACCTGCCTTGGCCTCCCAAAGTGCTTGGATTACAGGCATGAGCCACTGTGCATGGCCCTAATAGCTTCTTTAGTCCTTCTCATGTATTAGGTCCTTAACAAATATTTTTGAACTTAATTTGTAATTGAAGCAAGTGACTCTTTTTGTAAGCCCTTTCAGGGATGTGATACGTCTTGCTTACCTTTATGTCCCATTAACATTACTCACACATTTTTTACAATAGACCCTTAAGAGTAGATTTGTTTAATTGAGATGAACTCACTTCCATGGGGAAAACTAAATTGGCTGTCCTCTTCTTGCTTGGTGTGGTTGGTGAGGCATACATTTCGTCTATTTCGGCCTTGGGTAGGCAGGCTCAGTGGGCAGCTCACTTGTTTTCAAGGTTTTAGAGCTCAGGGCTCTTGGCAACTATAAAGCCCTTTTGCTCCTCTTTGGAGTGAATTCAAACCACTCATTTTCCTTCACTACAACTTTGCTCTATGATCTCAAAGCATAATCAACAATGGATTATGTATTAGACAGGAGACTCGATGTTTGATCCTTTTCAATGACTCCCACCTTGTCCAAGAAGCTATGTGAAGAGTTACAGATATATTTATACACATAACTGAGGTCATACCTGAAGTTCTCAGTGATAGACAAAAGCACCCCTTTGGAAAAGTGAACTCAAGCTAACAACAGTAACAACTAAACTAAACTAACAGTACTAATACACAAAAATCAGGTGCAAGAACATGTAAATTCCTGTGCTTGATTAAAAAAAAAATCAACAGCTGCACAGAGGCATGTCTTGGGGCAGCACTATGAATGAAGAGGTACATATAGGCTAAAATAGGAGCATGGAGTGCATGTGTTGAGGGGTGGGTGTAACCTATCCTGAGAAGGAGGCAACCTAGGAAAGCTCAATGGCAGAGTCAGAAAGCAGGAGAAGAAGGGAGGTAAGATGGTGCTGGGGGAGGGACTGGCCCAGTCCAGAGTCCAGAGGTGATTTGCGTGTATATGGTGAGTTGGAGGACCCAGGGCAAGGTGAGTGGTAGACCGGAGCTGACACTTGGAGAAACCATGACTACTTACATTAGGCCTTAGAAAAAGTACTGAGAAGTTTGAATTTTATCCTGGAAGCTTTGGGGATACATAGAACTTTCAGCTAAAGACTAACAGGGCCAGATCTGTTTCACAAAGATTACTCTGCCTATATTATGTAATGTATACAGAGAATTATGACAAGGCCATTGTCATCACCACCTGGGGAGAGGAGGTGGTGACAATAAGAACCTGTTCAAGTGGGAAAGTGGAGGTGGGCAGATGTAAGGCTATTAAGGAGGACACAGTGACCGAATTTGGGTGTGGGTTAAATGAGAGGGATGCACGAAGTAAGGAGTGAAGATGGGCTTCAAATCTTGATAGCAGGTCATGTGGGGATGGTGTCTACCAAGATAGAGATTGTCAGAAGGATACCATATCACAAAGGATCAGAATTCATATGCAGAAAGTTGTACTGCTCTCTCAACATCCCTTAAAGCAAATTTGATGAGCATATAATGAGTGCCCACTGGGTGCACGTACTGAGTATAAAAATCTCTTAAGTTCCCTAAGGTACAAAATGTATAAAAAGGGCAGTTCATGCCCTTAGTAGGTTGCTACTCTAGTGGATGAACCATATATTCAATATGAAAGATGAAGCTAAGATTTCTAGTCTAATGACTCATTAGAAAATATTGTGTGGTTTGTTATTTTCTTCCCTCATTCCTTCCTGTTTACATCAAGTATAATTATTGGTATAAAAGAGGTTTTCAATACCCATTACTAAAATGCATTCTAGCCTGGGCAAGAAAGCAATACTCCCATTCTCTCTCTCTCTTTCTCTTCCTTTTTCCTCCTCTTCTTTATTCTTTTTCTTTCTTTCTTTCTTTAAAAAAAAAAAAAAAGAAGAAAAGAAAATATTGTGTGGTTTGATGCTTGTCAGAACATCAGGAAAACAAATACACTTTTTGTATTACTTTATGAATTAAACACATCATTGTTTCTTGTTGAGATGATAAATGTTCTGAGTCATGGCTTTCTAGAAAATATTTTACTTGGTATAGATTAGTCTGACAGCCTATTTTTTACCTTTTATTTTTTAAGATGTATTTCATTTTCAGCATCCAAACTATATTTTGAGAGAGGAAAAGGAGGGATGGATAGATGGTCAATGTCGCACTAAATTATTCCTTAGGGCTAGAGCATTCTTAAATTTTATTATATAAAATTGGTTTTGTCTTGTTATATGATTTTGTAAGTAACCACACACCAAATTAATCTTTTCCTGGAATATACATTGAAGTTTTTAGTTTTGTTCGTTATATATTACAAATAAATCACAAATCAGTATCTATGTGGTTATCTCTGGTTGCTCAAATCATCAGTTATTTATTTATGTACATCACTTAGATGCCTATTTTAATCCTTCGAGTAAATTATTTTTGCTGTAAAATGCAATTGAATCTATTAGGCAAAAAAAAAAAAAAAAAAAAAAAAATGCTTTGTTCTCTTAACTGTTATTCTGCAGTAATATACCTCTGAAATGAAATAGCATAACTGTGATAAACCTCACATTAGTGTATATCTTTAATCACTGCCACTGGCTCTGGCACATCCTGTGATTAGATTCTGATCCCCAAATTTTATGGCTTTTTTGTTTTGTTTTGCTTTAAAAAGACAAACCTATAAATGTGAAAAATGTAATTCCAAGATAATAGAGTTAGGAAGCCATTACTGAAGGTAGTTCTGGAGGAAAATTGAGAGTGTAAAATGATAACTTTAAAATATTTAAAATTATAGAGGTAGAAATTAAATTGCAGACATTAGGGGGAAAGTGTGTACTGTGCAGGGGAAACGGAAGTCATCCTAACTTAGAGAGTTTACAGTGAGATAAAAGAGCCAAGGAGAATGGCAAACACTGAGTTCAAATATTTCACAGTAACTATTTCAATTAGTTTCTGCATTTAAAAAATGGCACGTAGCGATAGGACATACCAGTTAATAGGAGGCATATTTATCTAAGTTCTTTCTGACCTAGCTTCCGATGGTATATTTGAGAACTAACTGTAATCTGGAAAAGAATTGTTTGTTTTCTCTATTTCATCTTTGCTTCCAGTGTTTACAATTTTAATGAGGCTCTTAGATGAATTTTGGCAAATGGAGAACCATGGCATGATAAAAAGTACCTAGGGACCTTGGGTTAGTTACATTATCATTGAATTCATTTATTAGATTAAAAATACATCATATGGACTCTTTGATCATTTGATAAAATGTATATGCATTTCTGTATATTTTTACTTATTCTACTAATTTATATAGATGATATATATAGATATATATGATATATAAAAATATATATATGAATATATGAATATGAATAAATATATAAATATATGAATAAATATATATATAAATATCATAAATATATATATAAATGTCATATATATAAATATATATATTTATATATATCATATATATGATATATATTCATATATATATTTATATATCATATATATGATATATATTCATATATATTTATATATATCATATATATTTATATATATCATATATATGATATATATATCATATATATTTATAAATAATATATATTTATATATATCAATATATATGATATATATGATATATATATATTACTGTATTTGAGCTCTGGGGTACATGTGCACATCCTGCATCCTGCATATATATATGATATATATCATATATATGATATATAAATATATATATGTATATATATCATATATATGATATATATAAATATATATATATGATCTGATAGGGTTGATAATCATTACTACTTGCTTTAAATTATTAGTAGAATAAGTAAAAATATACAGAAATGCATATTTATATGCATATATATGATATATATCTATATATATTTATATATATCATATATATGATATATATCTCATATATATAGATATATATTTATATAATTATATTTGAGCTCTGGGGTACATGTGCACATCCTGCATCCTGCAGGATTGTTGCATAGGTATATACATGCCATGGTGGTTTGCTGTCTCCATCCTCTCCCCCACCCCCCACCCCCATTGCCTACATCAGGCATTTCTCCAGTGTTATCCCTCTCCATTCTCCCCACCCACCCTCCACTGTCCCTCCCCTCCCCTCCACACCCCCCCCGACCTAGCCCTGTGAGTATCCCTGTGCCCGTGTTCTCATTGTTCATCACCCACCTATGAGTGAAAACATGCAGTGTTTGGTTTTCTGTTCTTGTGTCAGTTTGCTGAGAATGATGGTTTCTAGGTTCATCTATGTCTTTACAAAGGACACTAACTCATCGTTTTTTATGGCTGCATAGAATTCCATGGTGTATATGTGCCACTTTTTTTTTGTCCAGTCTACCATTGATGGGCATTTGGGTTTGTTCCAGGTCTTTGCTATCATAAACAGCACCACAATGAACATGCGTGTGCATGTGTCTTTATGATAGAATGCTTTATAATCCTTTGGATATATACCCAGTAATGGGAGTACTGGGTCAGATGGAATTTCTATTTCTAGGTCCTTGAGGAATCACCACACTGTCTTCCATAATGGTTGAACTCATTTACACTCCCACCAACAGTGTAAAAGTGTTCCTATTTCTCCACATCCTCTCCAGCATCTATTGTCTCCAGATTTTTTAATAATCACCATTCTAACTGGTGTGAGCTGGTATCTCAATGTGGTTTTGATTTGCATTTCTCTAATGACCATCATGATGAGCATTTTTTCATATGTTTTTTGGCCACATATTTGTCTTTTTTTGAAAAGTGTCTGTTCATGTCCTTTGCCCACTTTTGAATGGGTTTGTTTTTTTCTTGTAAATCTGCTGTAGTTCTTTGTAGATTCTGGATATTAGCCCTTTTTCAAATGGGTAGATTTCGAAAATTTTTTCCCATTCTGTTGGTTGCTGGTTTACTCTAATGATTGTTTCTTTTGCTGTGCAGAAGCTTTTAAGTTTAATTAGGTCCCATTTGTCTATTTTTGCTTTTGTTGCCATTGCTTTTGGTGTTTTAGTCATGAAGTCCTTGCCTGTGCCTATGTCCTGAATGGTTTTGCCTAGGTTTTCTTCTAGGGTTTTTATGGCGTTAGTTCTTATGTTTAAATCTTTATTCCATCTGGAGTTAATTTTTGTATAAGGTGTAAGGAAGGGGTCCAGTTTCAGCTTCCTGCTTATGGCTAGCCAGTTTTCCCAACACCATTTATTAAACAGGGAATCCTTTCCCCATTGCTTGTTTTTGTCCAGTTTGTCAAAGATCAGATGGTTGTAGATGTGTGGCATTGCTTCCGAGGCCTCTGTTCTGTTCCATTGGTCTCTATCTCTGTTTTGGAACCAGTACCATGCTGTTTTGATTACTGTAGCCTTGTAGTATAGTTTGAAGTCAGGTAGCGTGATGCCTCCAGCTTTGTTCTTTTTGTTTAGGATTGTCTTGGCTATGCAGGATCTCTTTTGGTTCCATATGAAGTTTAAAGTGTTTTTTTCCAGTTCTGTGAAGAAGGTCAATGGTAGCTTGATGGGGATAGCATTAAATCTATAAATTACCTTGGGCAGTGTGGCCATTTTCACAATATTGATTCTTCCTAACCATGAACATGGAATGTTTTTCCGTCTGTTTATGTCCTCTCTTATTTCCTTGATCAGTGCTTTGTAGTTCTTTTTGAAGAGATCTTTTATCTCCTTTGTTAGTTGTATTCCTAGGTATTTTATTCTCTTTGTAACAATTGTAAATGGGAGTTTGCTCATGATTTGGCTCTCTGTTTGTCTGTTATTGGTGTATAGGAATGTTTGTGGTTTCTGCACATTGATTTCGTATCCTGAGATTTTGCTGAAGTTGCTTATCAGCTTAACGAGGTTTTGGGCTGAGACGATGGGTCTTCTAAATATACGACCATGTCGTCTGCAAATAGGGTCAATTTGACTTCTTCTTTTCCTGATTGAATGTCCTTTATTTCTTTTTTTCGCCTAATTGCTCTGGCTGGAACTGCCAATACTGTATTGAATAGGAGTGGCGAGAGAGGGCATCCTTGTCTAGTGCCAGTTTTTAAAGGGAATACCTCTAATTTTTGCCCATTCAGTATGATATTGGCTGTGGGTTTGTCATAAATAGCTTTTACTGTTTTGAGATCTGTTCCATCAATACCTAGTTTATTGAGAATTTTTAGCATAAAGGGCTGTTGAATTTTGTCGAAGGCCTTCTCTGCATCTACTGAAATAATCATTTGGTTTTTGTCTTTGGTTCTGTTTATGTGGTGAATTACATCTATAGATTTGTGTATGTTGAACCAGCCTTGCATCCCTGGGATGAAGCCTACTCGATCGTGGTGGATAAGCTTTTTGTTGTGCTATTGGATTTGGTTAGCCAGTATTTTATTGGAGATTTTTGCATCAATGTTCATCATGGATATTGGCCTGTAGTTTTCTTTTTTAGTTGTGTCTCTGCCAGATTTTGGTATCAGGATGATGTTGGTCTCATAGAAAGAGTTAGGGAGGATTCCCTCTTTTTGTATTGTTTGGAATAGTTTCAAGAGGAATGGTACCAGCTCCTCTTTGTAGGTCTGGTAGAATTCAGCTGTGAACCTGTCTGGACCTGGACTTTTTTGGCCCGTAGGCTTTAATTGCTGCCTCTACTTCAGACCTTGTTTTGGTCTATTCAGGGTTTCAACTTCTTCTTGGCTTAGTCTTGGGAGTGTGCAACTGTCCAGGAATTTATCCGTTTCTTCCAGATTTACTGGTTTATGTGCATAGAGCTGTTTGTAGTAATCTCTGATGGTAGTTTGTATTTCTGAGGAAGTGGTGGTGATCTCCCCTTTATCGTTTTTTATTGCATCAATTCAATTCTTCTGTCTTTTCTTTTTTATTAGTCTAGCTAGTGGTCTGTCTATTTTGTTGATCTTTTCAAAAAAACAGCTCCTGATTTATTGATTTTTTTGAAGGGTTTTTTTGTGTCTCTATCTCCTTCAGTTCTGCTCTGATCTTAGTTATTTCTTGTCTTCCTCTTGCTTTTGAGTTTTTTTGATCTTGCTCCTCTAGCTCTTTCAAATGATGATATGGTGTCAATTTTACACTTTCCTTGCTTCTCATGTGGGCATTTATTGCTATAAATTTCCCTCTAGACACTGCTTTAAATGTGTCCCATAGGATCTGGTATGTTGTGTCTTCATTCTTGTTGGTTTCAAAGAAAATTTTTATTTCTGCCTTCATTTCATTGTTCACCCATTCATCATTCAGAAGCAAGTTGTTGAGTTTCCATGTGATTGTGTGGTTTTGAGTGCTTTTCTTCATCCTGAGTTCTAATTTGATTGTGCTGTGGTCTGAGAGACTATTTGTTATGATTTCTGTTCTTTTGCATTTGCTGAGGAGTGATTTACTTCCAATTATGTGGTCAATTTTAGAGTAAGTGTGATGTCGTGCTGAGAAGAATGTGTATTCTGTGGATTTGGGGTGGAGTTTCCTGTAAATGTCTATTAGGTCCACTTGGTCCAAATCTGTGTTTAAGTCCTGGATATCCTTGTTGATTGTCTGTCTTGATCTGTCCAATATTGTCAGTGGAGTGTTGAAGTCTCCCACTATTATTGTGTGGGAGTCTAAGTCTCTTTGTAGGTCTTTAAGAACTTGCTTTATGTATTGGGTGCTCCTGCATTGGTGCATATATATTTAGGATAGTTAGCTCTTCTTGTCTCTTTTGATCTTTGTTGGTTTAAAGTCCATTTTATCAGAGACTAGCATTGCTGCCCCTGCTTTTTTTTGCTCTCCATTTGCTTGGTAAATCTTCTTCCATCCCTTTATTTTGAGTCTGTGTGAGTCTTTGCATGTGAGATGGGTCTCCTGAATACAGCACACTGATGGGTCTTGACATTTTATCCAGTTTGCCAGGCTGTGTCTTTTGATTGGGGTGTTTAGGTCATTTACATTAAACGTTAATATTGTTATGTGTGAATTTGATCCTGCCATTTTGTTACTGGCTGGTTGTTTTGCCCATTAGTTGATGTGGCTCCTTCCCTGGGCCTATTTTCAGAGCCCTATCAGTCCCACAGAAATGAACCCAGCACTTCATTTGGAATTGTGAAGTCCTCTAGCCCTCTGTGTCTCATTTGCTGGGAGCTGCATTGCAGTGCTTGCTTCTTTCAGCCATCTTGGCGACCCCCAGATCCAATATTTTCTTTTGTTATAAATACTTGATAAGTCTCCTTAATCATTTTGAAATCATATTCTTAGATCATGAAAACTATTTACACACATAATTTCGCAAGAATAAATATATGCTCTAAATGTAATATAGGGAAGAAATTACATGAAACTAAGTTATAATAAGATAGTATGTATTTAATATATAAATGTTCAGGCATTATTGTGTGAGAGGGATAAGATGAAATAGTGAAATTTGTTCACCTCCATTTAGAATCACCATGAACTATGACTAGAAGACGTGATTACCCTGAATGGCATTGTCAATCATTAATGATGCTGTTTCCAAAATGAACGACTCCTGGTAGAGCTCTAACACTTCAAAGCAAAATCTTCCCTTGCTTTAAACTGAACAGCAGTAGAATTTCTAGAAAATCAAAGTATGCTAAGATAGTTAAAAAAATATTTTTTGGCTGTTTTCTTGTGACAATTTACTTTCAGGTGAGTCAGGACTTACTGCATTATTAATTTAAATTCCTTTGAATTTCCTTTGCAATTTCTTTGGGGTTTTGCTCAGAATTTAGGACACCGTCTTAAATATAATGGGTCCTCAATTGATGGTTATTTGTGTGTTAGTTACTTTAGAGCATGAACTTTTCTATTTTATTGGGAGTAACAGAATGACAGCTAAATGTAACTGAAATGGTTGTGGTTGTCATTCTCAATTAGAAGGAAGGCCAGATATCTGGTCTGTCTTGCCCTTTCTTCCTTTTCCAATTTATTTCAGTAGAAATGCTTTTCTAAAAGAGCAACATATAGGACCTGGCACAAATACCGAACTCTGTATCCCTTCAGTGAGAAAATTGGAAACTGGCAGAACTATCGCAAGGAATTGCTAACCACAAAACTTGAAAAGAAATAGTCTCCTCTTGGTCCATGAACAACACAATGGAATAATTGATATATGGTGTGCATGGTAGTGTTAATCAACTTGAACTAAGCTCTTTGTCAGTTGCCAATGGTACTGATGTGAGGTGATTGACTTGAAGCAGTCAAAGAAGATCTCATCAAAAATGTCAAGGTCATAGAGCAGTTTTGCAGGTGTTGTATGAAATATTGTATAGAAAGGTAGACTTTCAGAGCCAGAGACTTTTCACATTCTGACATAATATATAAAAACCAAATTCTTAGTGTTATAAATACTGGACATTTTAGATTATTGCTCCAAAATCATGCTATGAAAATAGGATCACAGTGAGACAGCTTTCCAAATTTTGGAAATGTCTCTAATAGAAGTAGTGCATTTCCTCCAACTCACTTTGTTTCCAGAAGGCTCATTAAGATAAATAGAATGATAGAAAAGTCATGGGATGCCATTTTTTCCCTTCACACTTTAATAAGAAACATCTTCTTTTCTCCCTTTCCAGTGAGGTTGTCTATAATTGTCCAATTCTTTTAGCCCATCTGAAGCCCATCTTTTGGGGAAGAGGGTGACTGGTCCCTTGCTTCATAACATGCAGGCTGAGCATTTCACTAGGATACATGAGCCCTGAAAAAGGAGTTCTTTACCCACAGTGACTCCTGCCTGCTCACGAGGTCCATCCTGCAGAGACCTCTCCTGCCTCCTTCCCAGCTGCTCTAAGCACTTACCCACGCTTGTAATTTAAATGGTAATTGACAAAGGTTGTCACTCTAAGAGTATGGCATATGTTTACCAAGTTTCCTCTAAGGGGATCTATATTTAAAAATGATATTCACACTTAATGCATAAACATAGATTAATGAAATTCTAGAATTGCTTTAGGCAGTTTTTCACTTAGAAAAAAGCACATTTCTATACAAGGAAATGTTTATTTTGTTTTCTAATTATGACCAGACCAATCCTTTTCTCACTTTGAGAAATAAAAAACTTAAATAATCCCATCTTTGATCTGTGGCCTGTGACAATAACAAATCCTTTAGGCGCATTTATCTCTTCAGTCAAGGACTTTTTTGGTTTTCAAAGCTCTGCCAATCTATTTTCTAAAACGTTTCTACACTCATTTTTTTTAAAAAATGATATCATTGGTATTTTTGCTATGTCTCTCTCTCTTCTCCACTGCTGTTTGGAAAGGTCAGGGGGTGGAGATGGAAGATGCCCGTGGTTGCCGGGCAGGCAGGTATGATGGCAAATCCCAGAGCCCATTTATCCCACCATCTGGTCTGGTGCTAGAGGAATCTGCCCTTCAGAAGTGATCTTTTCTACGGCACCTATTTATAATAAGCAGAGGGTCATTTAGATCTGGGAGTGCCTTTTTCTATTTATAAGAAACCAGTGATCAAACTGTTTGTTGCAATTGATTCCCTAAATGCTCTTTTTCTGCTCGTTCCTGGTTGCGCTGTGTTGTTCCTCTCCTAAAGCTGAGGAGAGAGGGAGAAACAGGTCCCATTTGTTACAAGTGATCAAATCCAAAGAGTGATTCTTCTACTTCTCTACCCAGAATTTCGTCATCTATAAAATGATACAATAATACATATCTCACTGAATTGTAAATGTTAAAATGAAATGCATATGCAAAGCATTTAGTATAGTCACAAGCAGATAATAAGTACTCAAACTATAGCTATTATTATTATTAGGTCAGACCTAAGGATGCGATTATTATCAACTTTCTTAATAAAGATCATGAAATATAGCCAAATGCCTGACTGAGCGAATCAGAGGTGACATTTGTTGTAGCCCTCAGTAGAGAAGAATTTTGTGTCCAAAATTTTAAAGAATTTTGTAGTCTAGAATCTCAATCTCAAAATTTACAGAGCTTTGTATACCCTTTCTTAGAACTCAGGAAGGAAAAGATATGTGGATATAAAAAAACAAAAACATAGAATGGGCACCATTTTAAAAATAGCCACTCACTTCATGACAACATTCTGATTTTGGTGTCTCCTGGGTTTGCACAAATTTCCTCCCGTAAGAAGGCTCAACCATTTCATGTTTAAATGAAGAAATGAAAGAAATACTCTGAGTAGATATAAGAAAATGAATAATTTACTGTATTCAGTTGAACAAGAAGTTAAGTCCACAGCCAAGAAATATGATTTAAAAATATACTTTTGTGGGCAAAGACTCTTAGTTCAGTATACTCATTAGTAATACACACATATGCACACACACACCTGCACCCACACACATTAAATAAGCATATTCTATTTTATTTTGAGAAAAGAATAAAAATCACAGTTAAAAATGTATACCAAAGTATTTACCTCTTTATTTTAATCAAATGATAAGAAAATACAGGAAAAAATAATACATGGGGCAGGTAAGTGTGGTGAAAAGAGAGTTGGTTTGGAGGAGAGTTGAGAATTCTGGCCTCATTTTGAGTGAATTGGGTAACTTGCTACACTTCTATGAATGTTAGTGTTCTCAGGTGTGTGAGGATTGCCGACCTGAAGGGATGGGTGGAATTGAGTGCCTGCCGCATCAGTTGTGCCCACTCTGTGAACATGGACTTCAAGGTCATTCTTCACATGGGTTTTGTAGCAATATCTATTTGGGGTTTATTTTCAATTTGTTTTCATCCCAACTTTCAAAAATGAAGAAGGCAGTTCCCAGGACTTGCCAGTCTAATATTCTTTTAATAGCTCAATATTCTATTTGGATAAATGTCAGCATTTAGGGAAAGGATGCTGGCATTCAGTTGCTTTTTGCTAATCCACTCTGTCTATTACCCTTCCTCAAGGGAAAAATGGAGCTCTGTGGCAATCTCCAGCACCCCAAACCTATCCCACTGAAGCCTTCTCAGAATTTTATGACATTACTCACTTTAAAAAATAGAATTAGCTCATGTGTGCCAGCATGGACCTATCTCAATGAAGACAGGGAAATCTATACTTTTTAGCTAACAAAACGTTGGACCATTTCAGTTAACATTGTTTCTTGTGCCCCAGTAGGTTGAGCTAACTCATTTCACCAACACCCAGTTTGCTATTCACGGCCTCAGTTCCACCGACGAGAACTCACTGTTGTTTCTCTCTCCTAACCGACTGCGGTGTAGTCCCAGTGCCTCATGGTGCTTACTCAGTTGCTGTGTACCACTCAGGATGGTGTTCCTTCTGCTCTCCCATCTGTCCTCTTTCTTTTTTCTCTCTCTTTTTTTTTTTCTTCTTTTCTTTTTTTTAAAATATATATATTTTTAAAGACGGGGTTTCACCATGTTGGTCAGGCTAGTCTTGAACTCCCGACCTCAGATGATCCGCCCGCCTTGGCATCCAAAGTGCTTGGATTACAGGTGTGAGCCACCACGCCCGGCCCTCTCTTTCTTTTCTGTATAGACTCCCAAATCCGACCATCTCCCCCTTCTAATCTTTGCATTTTAGAATATTTTTAGATTGACAGGCAAGTGGAAAGCTGGTACAGACAGTTCCATATTCCCCTCATCCAGGCTCCCTCATTGTTCACATCTCACATTATTGTGGTATATTCTTTAAATCAATGAAACTGAAACTAGTATACTACTGTTAACTCAGCTCTAGACTTTATTTGGATCCAAAGTGTTTACATTTTGTCCTTTTACCAGGGTCCCCTCCACCAGGCCACCACATTGCGTTGAGTTGCCACTTCTCCCCAGTTTCCTCTGGTCTGTGACAATTTATGTCTCTCCTTCCTTTTCGTGACCCTGGGAGTCCTGAGGAATACTAGCCCAGGATCCTGCAGAGTGTCTCCCAATTAGGGTTTGTCTGATGTTTTACTCATGATAAGACTGGGAATATGGAATTTTAGAAAGAATAACATAGTCATGAGCCCCTTCTCATCACATCATATCAAGGTGTACCTGATATCCACACAGCACCACTGGGATGTTGGTCTCCATCTTGTGGTTAGGATATGTTTGACATGTCTTTCCACGGTGAAGTGAAGTTTCTATTTTTCCTTTCTGTGTTCTAGTCTTTGGACTCAAGTCTCCGAGGTGTGCCTCCCCTCACAGAGCTGCCTCCTTCCTTAGAAAAGTACTAACACAATGCACCAAGAGGATCAAAACAACATTTACAGGGATTTTAAAATGCATAAAAAAATGAAAAAAGTTCAGGCTGCATTTCTTCTGTTTCCTCTTCCCATTTCCTGTTCAACTCTCATTCAGCGCACACATATGTTTTAACTGTTAACAAAGTGTAGATGTCATTGATAATTTTTTCTGTACTTAGGTCATAAGCATTTCCATACTGATAGACTGGTCGTTTCATAATTTGCTTAACCTTATTAAGTTTCTGGACATTTAGATTCTTTCCAGTATTCACTATTTCAACTAATGCTTGGTAGCCATCTTCACATATATAATGCTTTAAAAAAAATCATTGTTGTCTAGGATTAATTTGCAGACATTTTCTCTGATGTATAAAGAACACAAATTAAATGCTGAATTGAATACATATATTATTATCTCCTTTAACTCCAAAAGTTCATTGAAAATCCAAAATAAGTAACATGGACACTCTTGTTTCCCTCTTGCTGTTAGTTTTTTCTGTCTCTTTTCTGGACTACTTGCTTTTCTGAATTGATTGGATGATTACAACTATCGCTGCTAATAGCTATACTCACAGTGGTGATTTAATATTTTCATATTTTTGTTTTAACTTCATTACAATTTGAACTAAATAATGTCAGCCTCTTCTACCTCATGGGGTTGTGAGAAATACTGTTGATCTTTCTGTGGTTTGAAAAGCACCTGGAGCTCTTTGGAGAGAAAGTATTGAAACCATAAATATTGCAGTGCTGGCTGATGCTCAGGGGTATGTGGTGCCAGGAGTGAAGGATCCTGTGTGTGTTTCCATTTGACAAACACGGAATGGAGACCCAAGCTCTTGCAGGACCTGGACTGGAAAATATTGCTCTGAGTTCCTGGTATCATTCACTAAATTTACAACATGTCATCTTTGGAGATGTTTTCTCATCCATTTATTCCCCCCAGAATTACTTGGCAACTTCATGTGCCTGGCATTTTGCTAAGATTAGACATATTGAAGGTACAATGTCTTTATGGAGCTGATGGTTTCTTAGGGCAGGAAGAAATGACAACAAATAGAAAAACAGCACAATAGAACGTAGAGAGAAAACAAGAGGAGCGAGTAGTTAGCCTATTTTGAAACAAATAAGAAAATATGTCCTTGAAGTAGGTGGTGTCACAGAATAAGTGATATCACAGGATAAGTGGTGTCACAGGATAAGTTTTGCAGGATGAATAGCAGTTTTCTTGGAATGAAGTGTAAGGAGTCTACGAAGGCATTCCAGGAGAAGAGACAGTGGATGCAAGATCATTAAGGTGAATAACGTTCTTGGGGAAACTGGAGTATATGGCAGATTCTAGCAGAAGATGAGACTGGAGACAAAGGCAAGAAGAACACCATAAAGGATTTTGCTAAAGAACATGTGCTTTGTCCTGTAGTAGGAATGGGAAACATCTGACCCTTTTAAAGTACAGCTGTAGCCTGAGACGTTATATACGTTAGCTATTTAGTTGGATGCAACATGAATTGGAGGGAAAGGGGGCTACAATTAGAATTATTTTGACAACTATTTCAATAGTCCAGTTGAAAAAACATAGGGAAGCCTCTAATAACTACATTTCAAATTTTCATTCTGTTTGGTTTACAAACTATGTTCATTATCTTTGGGTTAATAGTCATTCTTGCTGTTGTACAGATTTCTTTGACGTTGTGCTTAACTCCTACAGATGTAGTAAATGAATTCTCAAGTATTTATTAATCATCAAATATGTATGAGCTGTTATGTAACATTTTCCCTGAGATTAGAAGGAGTACAATAAACCGTACAATTAATTACCTGGCAAGCTTTTGAAACATGGTGGAGTAACAAACAAACAAATATTTTAGAATTATTTTTGTCTCCAAGGAGCTCGGCATAGTTGAGAAAAGAAAGACATAGCCACAAAAATAGAAAACACAACAGTTTATATTTTGCAAGTGCAGTAAGTTGTTATATCCAATGATACAAAAGTGTAGAAATAGAGAGGTGGGATTCGGTGGCTGAGAGATTACTCTGGGTAAGTCCTGGGAGAGAGGTAAGTCAGGCTGGGACTTGAGAGAGTGATAGAGCCAAACAGAGAGTCAAAGACAGAGTCGTTTTTGTTTTATTATTAATTTTTAAATTGTAAATTGATAATTTATAATAATAAATTTATAGGGTACAAACAGGTTATAACTTATAAATACAATGTGTAATAATTAAATCAAGCTAGTTCACATATCCATCCTCTCAAATATATTTTTGTGGTGAGAATATTTGAAATTCACTCTCTTAGCAATTTTGAAATGGGCAATACTCTGTTATTTATATTCATCAAGCTGTGTGACAGAGCTCAAAAAAGGAAGAATCCTGTGTCTTCTGTCTGCCTGAGGTTTTGTACCCTTCTTGACCATTATTCTCCCCATTCACCCAATTCCCAGCCAATGTAAGCACCATTCTACCCTCTGCTTCTATGAGACAGATTTTCATTGACTCAGGCTATGTTATCAAGAAGACATTTAAGGGCCAGGCGCAATGGTTCACACTTGCAATCCCAGCACTTTGGGAGGCTGAGGGGAGTGAATCACTTGAGATCAGAAGTTCTAGACCAGCCTCGTCAACATAGCAAAACCCCGTCTCTACTAAAAATACAAAAATATTTAGCTGGGCATGGTGGTGCTTGCGTGTACTCCCAGCTACTCTGAAAGCTGAGGCAGGAGAATTGTGTGAACCTGGGAGGCGCCAGTTGCAGTGAGCTGAGATTGCACCACAGCACTCCAGCCTGGGCAGCAGAGTGAGACTCCATCTGGAAAAAAAAAAAAAAAAAAAGACATTTGGAAGCCTGGCACCAGACACAGATGGAAATTTAGATTCTAGGCTACAAATATAATTTGGTAAAGTTCTACAATTGTGCCTGCTTTGGGTGACATTAACCAGAAGCAGTTCCTGAGAGGAGGATAAATGTGAAAAGGACTCATAAGGAAGTGTTTCCAGGGAAACCCATCAGGGGACCCAGATTGGAAACTGAAGGAGAGATCCAGCAAGGGCACGGGATCCAGCGAGGTCCAGGGAAGCCTCCTGGTTAGCAAAAGCAAACTCTATCAGGGTCAGTCACTGGATCAGGGTCCCTTGGGGTGTATACATTCTCAGGCAAGGCAGACTCCAGCCGCTCGGGGCAGTACTCAACTGAGAGGGGCAGGTCTGGGCTCTTAGGGAAGAAGAGCACAGAAGCTGGGGTGCTTCAAGAAGGCAAAAGGTCCCAGGGGGTGTCCCTGGACCCTGAGACCATCTGCTCAATGTCCAAGTCAAGCTCAGCCCCTGCTCGACTTTTATGGAGTTCCCTGCATTGCAGAGTGTTTGGACCTTATTGCTTAGAGAAACCAAAGCGAGGATCTCATCTTTCAATTCTTCCCATTCGTCATTTGCCTTTTTCCCTTACGGTGAACATGAATATTGTCTGAAACTCTAAGCCCTTCAAGAAATCCTAGCCTTTCTTAACTGCGGCCAGTTACAGCATGAAATACCTTACCAGGCAAAATAGGGCTCATATGCAAATTTTCAAGAGAGAGCTGTAAGGGTGATTTTTTAGCTTGCTTTTCTTTAAGTGCTGTTGCTATTCCTGACTGGAGATTTTTGCAGCACTGAGCGAGACCAGAGGACCTTGTGTTCCCCTTTCCCTACGGAAAGTGTCTTCTATTTCATAGGTCATGTCTTATGCCTGCGGAAATTATCTTCCAATTTTCAGAGCAATTTTAATTGGATAGGAATCACACTGTTAGCAATGGTGAACCTCTGATTTTCTGAGCAGTGTGTTTTAAAACTTAGTTTTATAATTAATTTTATTACATCTTTTTTCAGTGGAAGTCAAGATATGGAAGTTCACATCTAGGCGTATATAATATGTGTAGAGTACATTGTGAGGGTGTGCATGCACTGTTTCTTGTTTTTCTCTTTCTAACATCATATCAGTTGGTTCTTAGTCATTTTTCATATGTCATGCATCACAAATGCTACTTACTTGTTCTCCACAAAGCCATCTGGAAATACCAAAGACGTGTAATGAAGTAGATACTAAAATACATGGTCGGAAAATGTGAGAAGAGGAAGGAAATTGAACTTGGAGTAGATGCTCTAAAGGCACAAAGTATGCAATTGAATAGCTTAACTTTGGAGTCCTAAGTAGATTTTCTTCGGGTAAATGCCCTTGTGTTTGGTGAGAGAATCCTTGACAGACCTGGCTGAGTACAGTCTGCAGTAGCTGCTTCTGAAACTCATAGCTCCCTCTTCGGGTCTCTGCAGACGCCATCAGAGCCTCTATAGGAATTTCTAAAGGCTCTGTGTTTTCATCACTTTGTTCTTTAGAGGACTTATCGTCTTTTTATGGCAATTTCCTGCTTGTGTGTCTCTCCCCTAACTCAGACTGTGTTTTATTTACACCCGGTAATCCCTGTGGGTGAGTGAATGAATGTTGAATGAGTAAAGGAAGGAAAATAAGGAGGCAAAATTTCACCGCTTCTGGTTTGCAGTGCATCTTTCTGTGTGACTCTCCCACCCATCCCACATTTCCACTCACTTTCCTTCTCTGCCCTCTGCCCCGCGGGGCACCCACCTTGGCAGCGACAAGGCTAATTCAGGGCTCTTCTCTTTCTCCTTTGCCACAGCAGGTCTATTGCTGCCGCTCTCCTGTGGGAAACATCTTCCTTGCTTTCTACTTGGAAAACAACCTAATGGACAATTTCACACTAATGTGGTGGTGCTTGCCAGGAATTGAAAATTTTATATGCGTTTTAACAAGGACAAGTACAGAAATTGATTTCTAATTATAAGAGTTAAGGCATCAGAAAATAAGCTACCTAGGAGCAGAGGCGTCCTTGGAGCGGATGTTGCCTCTGAGATCCTGCCCTGTTGCAGGGTAGAAAGGAAAACTCTGGCTATCACTGGAGTTCCTTCTCAGGGCTGGTTTGAAAATGGCTCCCTAGACCCCCTGCCTAGGTGAGAATGTCTCTGTCATTCACAGACTGGGTGACTTTTCTGTGAGGAGTAAATGCACTAGCTTATTTAATGCATTTAATGCTGGCACTTAGGACTCGTTCAAGGCTTATTATTTTGCTTTTAAAATATACTGAAAATATTTTTGAGTTTATGGGACAAAATGCTTAATGTAGTCTCCAGGGATAATTCACTAACAGTGTATTCTCTAGTAGAGAATCATTAGAGACAGTGTTAATCTCTTGATATCCTTTTACAAGCCTGCCATGCAGAAAGTCTACATTAAATTGTCTAACCTGGAGGGCCAATTGGTAATATTTTAGTAGAAAACATTGGGCTGTATTATGAATTTTTTTTTTTTTCGGTTTTACAAGACCTCAGAGATGTACTGCCTATAGTTAAAATTCTTATATCACATTAGTCAGTTATTTTTCTGGTTGAGAGAAACTGCAGAATGCCTCAAAAGTTTGACTTTTCCATGTGCTTCAGCAAACTTTATGATACTGACTATAATAAAAAGGGTCATTCTCATTGTACCATGGTGGAGAGATTGAAGGTTATTTTTTTTATTTTTATTTTTATTTTTTTTTGAGACGGAGTGTCGCTCTTGTTACCCAGGCTGGAGTGCAATGGCGCGATCTCGGCTCACCGCAACCTCCGCCTCCTGGGTTCAGGCAATTCTCCTGCCTCAGCCTCCTGAGTAGCTGGGATTACAGGCACGCACCACCATGCCCAGCTAATTTTTTGTATTAGTAGAGACGGGGTTTCACCATGTTGACCAGGATGGTCTCGATCTCTTGACCTCGTGATCCACCCGCCTCGGCCTCCCAAAGTGCTGGGATTACAGGCTTGAGCCACCGCACCCGGCTGAAGGTTATATTTTAACAATTAGAACCCAAACAAAAGTTATACCATGAGGACCCTCGGTTACCTTTCAGGTAGCCAATCTCAAGTTTCTGGAGCTCCGTGAAGCTGCCCCTGGAGGCAGCCTGGGCTCTGAGGCTTGGGAGGCAGGTGGTCTCAGCAGCTGCTTGAACTCGTAGGTAATTTGAATCACAAACCTGCCGGAGGCCTGCATTGCAAGTCCTTTGCTGTTCGGTGCTTAGACAGGGGAATCACTCTTTCGACCAGATTCTGCAAATCTTCTCTTAATATGGATTTTCTGGGCTGAATCCTGATTTGCCATGCAGGGCATGCAGCCTAATTCCAGTCCCTTCTTTTTTTTTTTTTTTTTCGTTTCAACAAATGGCCTTGCCTGGCTTTCCTTCACGATGGCTTTGTCGGGTTGTGTTTTTATCTCTTTATTGTGTTCTTCCCACTTTATCTGTGCCTTTCAGTTAAGCAATCTTTTCACTTATTTTTATCTTGTTTGGTCCTTTACCTTTTATCTGCACTTTAAGTGAAAGACAGAAAATGGCAATGCGTGGGAAGCGGTGTCGTGAAGACGGCAGATTTCCTGAACAGGGTGGACTTGCTGCTTCTGATGGGTGCTGGCGAGGCCCAGACTGCACCCAAGATGTTGTCCTGCTGGTCCTTACTCCCCATGAATGTCCTAGAGCTGCTGGTACATAATACCAAAAGCTGGGGGACTTAACAGAAATGTGTTGTCTTGCAGTTCAAAGTCCACAGTGAAGGTGTCAGCACGATTGGTTTCCTCTGGGGGTTTCAAGGGGAGGTCTTGCCTTGCTTCTGGTTGTTTCTGGCAGTCTCTGGTCTTCCTTGGCTTGTGGAAGCATCAACCCGATCTCTGCCTTCATCTTCACCTGGGATTCTGCTTGCATTCCTGTCTGTGTCAGAATTTCCCCTTTTTGTAAGGACATGGACATGCTGGGTTAGGGGCCACCCTATTCCAGGATGACTTCATGTCAACTGATTACATCTACTGCAGCCCTGTTTCCAAATTGGATCAGGTTGTAAGGTACTGGAGGTTAGGACTTCACATAGGAATTCTGGGGGACACAATTCCACCTGTAACATCCCTAGACTTGGCCATCTGGGAACATTGCAGCTGTTTAGAGAAATGCCATCCAATACTGTCATTGCTGTCTGTGTTTGAAGTGAATGCACTCGAGGAGTCTACAGCATAGGCAGGAGCTTGCATGGTGCCTCTTTCTGGGAATGCTGATGCATTCTGGGTAAGAGGCTTCTGTTTCTATTCTGCTTGAAGCTGCCTGACAGCTCACTTTAGTGTCCACAGTGACTGTCTTTTTCACTTTTTGTCTGTCACAGCCGGAGCTATGAGGGAGGCAGAGGCATCCTTGGGAAATTCTGCCTTTTGTGTCTGTGCTTCTCCTGTCCGCAGTATGTCCTTCCACATTGCATGCCCTAGGAGCTTCAAAAGTATCATTTTTTCCACTTTCTGGACTTTGTTGCTTGCTTGTAACTGGGAATTCATGTTTCTATTTCTTTTACTTGCTTATTTTTGAGAGCTTTATCTCAGGCCACTTTAGGAGACCTCCTTAGTCATCATGCAGTCAACATTTCATTTTGCATTTATTTGGGTCACTATTAAGAGTTTGTAGAAAAGTTCTTAATTGAGCATATTCATAGTCTAGGCACAGTTGGGAATACGTGAAGCAACTACTATCATCACTTCTAATTAACCAGTGTAATAATAGTGCTCCTGCAGATGGCTTAGGGCAATGCTGGGCTATTTAATTTTTAGTCTATTTGAAGCATCATAAGAACAAGTTATTGTCTCATGCTTTAGAAACCCTGGAGAGAGGTCTGACTGAGCAGGCGCTGTTGATTTCACTTCATCTGCACCTCAGAGATGGTCGAACGAGGAGAGTAGATGGGCTCACTCAGGGATGGTGAGTGGACAGGGGAAGGCAGTGGCCTCCTAAAACACACATTTTTTTTTAAGGACCAGCAGAAGAAGAGAAAGCATGAAGGAGATAGTGGAGGGAGGTCAGAAAGGACAGAGGAGAAGCAGAAAAGTGCAGTGTCACAGGAGCCAAGGGGAAGAGCATTTTAAGGAGTGCTGGACCTCCAGCATTCAGGTCAAGAACATTGGTGACATTTGCAGTCTTGGTAGAAGGGTGGAAATGAGTGCTCGAGTGTGTTGAAACACCCATGGGAAGGGAGGAGGCAGAGCAGGATGGGAACCCACTTCTGGAATTTTTAATGAATAGGGAAGAAGAAACACAGATCGGATGGCACCAAAAGGTCCGACGTTGGTTTTCAGGAGTGGGAGAAAGAGCCTATTTAGAGGTGAGAGAGAGAAGAGTCCATTTAGAATTGGAGGTTAAAGATACAGGAGAGAGTTTAGAGTTTGTGGTGTTAAGGCCTGAAAAATGTATGAGCTTTAAAACCAAATTAGTTTGTTGTGTTTCTGATTCTGCTCTTTGCCAGCTCAGCTCCTTGGAAAAGCTACTTCAGTATTTTTTTTTTTTCAACTATGAAACAGGCACATTCATACTGATTGGATGATATTGTTAGGATTAGAGATTGGGTGTGTAAAGTACCTTTCATAAGCAGGGACTTCAATTTTGGTTAGTTCTCTTGCTTCTCAAATCTTGTACAAACAAATACTTTTGAAGCTTTTTAAATGGAAGTTTGGAACATATACAAAAATAGAATAGTATAATCAATTCCCATGTGACCACTGTGTAGCTTCACTGACTATCAATTGTGGGTTAGTATTATTGTTCTAGATTTCTCATGCTCCCTCTTCTTGATTAATTTGAAGCAAATTCCAGCTGTTGAGTCATCTCATTTATAAATATTTTAGCCTGAATCTCAAAAGATGAGTTTTCTTTTTAACATAAACATGATACTGTCATTACCTTAACCCCCTCCCCCAAACAGCAATAATTTCTTTAAATTATTAAATGTCTACTTCGCATTTCTCCAGTACTATGAAATTTTCCTTTTCAGGTTCCACACGTTGTTACTGTTTAATGCCTCTCACCTCTCTTTTCACCTGAAGGTTTCTTCCTTTCCCTCTCCATCTTTCATTTGTTGTCGTCACCTTGAGTTTTTCCTAGTCCCAAGGCTTTTCCGTGGTGGCATTTAATGCGTTTTTCTGCTCTTTGTAGGTCTGTAAATTGATGGTTAGATTTGGAGGCTTGATTAGCATCAGGTTTGATTATTTTGACGAGACTATGACTTCCAAGGTAATATCGTGAAAACATAAATGGCATTTGTGAATTTGCAGACCCCGATGATTGTTGCCTAGAACTATCAATTCGTTTAGGGATGACTAATATTATTTTAAATCTATTTCTTAATATTAGGGTTATTATAGATATAAATCTCCCCCAAATCAATAAAAATACATTACTCATTGAGTGCAAAGTGAATTGTAAATTATTTTTTTCAAGTATTTAAAGTCAAAAATACAGTTGTATTTTATTTAAAGGAATTTTTTTAAACTCTTAGGCCTGTGGGTACCTGTGAAGGTTTGTTAGGTAGACACGTGCCGCAGGGGTTCATTGTACATCTTATCACCCACGTATTAAGCTCAGTCCCCAATAGTTGTCTTTTCTGCTTCTCTCCTTCCTTTCATCCTCCCCATTCAGGTAGATACCAATGTCTGTTGTTTCCTTCTTTATGGTCGTAAGTTCTTATTTAGCTCCCACTTAAAAGTGAGAGCATATGGTATTTGGTGTTTGATTTCTGCATTAGTTTGCTGAGGATAACAGCCTCCAGCTCCATCTATGTTCCCACAAAACATCTCATTCTTCTTTATGGCTGCATAGTATTCTATGATGTATATGTAATACATTTTCTTTAACCTATCTGTTATTGATGGACATTTAGGTTGATTCCATGTCTTTGCTATTGTGAATAGTGCTGCAGTGAACATTCATGTACATGTGTCTTTATGCTGGAATGATTTATATTCCTCTGGGTATTTGCTCAGGAATGTGATTGCTGGGTCAAATGGTAGTTTTGCTTTTAACTCTTTGAGGAATTGCCATACTGCTTTCCACAATGGTTGAACTAATTTGCACTCCCACCAACAGTGTATAAGTGTTCCCTTTTCTCTGCAACCTCACCAACATCTGTAATTTTGACTTCTTAGTAACAGCCATTCTGACTAGTATGAGATGGTATCTCATTGTGGTTTTGTTTTGCCATTCTCGAATGATGAGTGACATTGAGCTTTTTGTCATATGCTTGTTGGCCACGTATATGTCTTCTTTTGAGAAGTGTCTGTTCATGTCCTTTACCCACTTTTTAATGGGATTGTTTGTTTTCCTCTTGTAAATTTGTTTAAATTCCTTATAGATGTTTGATGTGAGACCTTTGTCAGATGCATAGTTTGCAAATATTTCCTCCCATTCGTTAGGTTGGCAAATTTTTCAACCAAAAAATATTGATTGGCTTCTCTACTTTATGCCAAGCGTGGTTCTAGGTGCTAAGGGCAGAGTAGTGTAAAAAGGTCTAGCTATATGAAGGCTTGGGCTTATGAAGCTAACAGTAAAAAGACTCAGGGTTTTGTGAGGTTGGTGAGGGATTTTGCAGAGCTGCTCAAACTGCATGCAGAGCTGTTGAACAGTAGGGATGGTGAGGAGGACAGGTCAGTAGCCAGGGATGTGCTGGTGGGCAGGGACAGTGGCATGATGCGAAGAGGTACCCAGCAATGTTTGGGGTACCCAGAGCATGAGCGGTGCTTGGAAAAGGTGATGAAGCACTGAAATAATTTCCAGCGATGATCTATGGTCAAGCCAGAGAAGCCACATACAAAATAGAAAATATTTCATCATGATATCCTGCAATAAAAATCACGGAAAAACAACACAGTGTATTCAATGTTTATTCTAAGTATAAATACATGGCTACATATCAGTATAAACTGGTTGTTATTATTTTTGTTTCTGTTTTATTCAAATCAAACTTTTTTCTTCCCAATTCACTGCGACATTTTGATCTCTGTTTTACGTGAATCCACTTTCCAATTCGAAGTTCAGCAGGATGCCAGGGTCCTCTTGTTTATGTGGGTTCTTCCTGGCAGTTCTTTTCAAGGTATTTTGAGCTGCCTTCCACTGTGCTGTGGAGAGGAACCTGTCATCTGAGAAGCCACAAGCAACATCGGAGGGAAGGCAGGTTCAGCCAACCTCATAGAAGTCTTGATTTTTATATAACACCAACCAATTACTATGTCAGGAAAGGTTGATTAGGGGCTACTCTGAGCTTCTGAACCACCTGCCTCTAGGGTTGGGAAACACTTCTTTCAGCTCTAGGCTGTCTATTGAAAGGCAGGTCTAGTTCCTCACATGGAGCGCCCTGCACTTTGCTCCCCAAAGACAGCCGCATTCCCTCTAGGATTTTCCCCACTGCTTCCTGCATTGTCCTTTGTGAAAATGCAGACACTGGTATCTGTATATCTGAAGAATGAGTTCATGTGTGTATTCAATGAAAATGATTTGGGATCTTTTTCATGACTGTCATAATCTTAGCCAGAATGATTATAATCTGAAAATTTGATACTCAAGGGTTGGAGACACCAGCCCAGCATTACTGCATAATGCTATGAGAAGACCCCTATTTATACCTGAGTCAGCAGGTTCATGGCGGCCTGTCTGAGAGCGTGGTTCTGGTTAGATAGGCAGACAAAGGAAGCTCCTGAGATTGGATGGGGCAGCATCCAGCGAGAAGAAGAAGAAAAACACAAAACAGTTGTGCCTGTGAGCACTGAAGACACGCACCCACACTGCCTCTTACTTCCCAGGGGCCAGAAGGGCTCCCACAGAAGTCGATTTTGCTTTCTTTTTTTCATTTCTTTTATGTTCTTTCATTTCTCCATATGGCACGCTGGCATCTGATTTTATGTTGCCACTCATTTCCTCCTTTTCTCATGTCTTCCTTTCCCTGTTTTAATTTTTATTTTAATTTTCCTTTTGTTTCTTTTAAGCTTCGATTTCCTTTTTTTTCCCATTTTTTATGATTTTTCTTCCTTTCCTTCTCTTTCCTCCTCTTTTCTTGTGTTGCTTTATTACTTAGAGTTGACACGTTTTCCGGGTGTGTGTTATGTGGGTAAAGTGCTACCTTTGGTAAACAGCTGTGCAGAGGAGAAACCTGGAGTGCTGTGGTTTTCTCTTTACAACATTTTGACACATGGAACCGCATGCTGGAGATGAGAAGCTAGTTTTTGGTGCAGCTGAAACTATCGTAGACATGATATTCTAGTTCAATAGATAGCAAATCTTACTGCACTTTAGATTTACTTTCATTCTCTCTTTTGAAATGTGACATCTCTTTCGTTTCTCTGGTTTCCTTTCCTTCCTTTCTTTTTCCTTCCTCCTTCCTTTTCTTTCCTCTCTTCTCTCTCTGTTTCTTCTTCTTTCCTTTCTCTCTTTCTCTTTCTCTATTTCTTTTTTTTCTTTTTTCTATATGCCAAGACAATGGCTCCTGGGCCAGCCTTGAGTGAAACTGTCACGTAGTTGAAGTGACAGATGACTTTGCACTCTTTGCATTTCTCCCTTAGTGCCAGAGAGCGTTGTGACATCGTTACTGCCCAGGCCTCCCTCTTTACTGAAACAGCAGATCAGAATTTGTTGGCTTTAGCGACGCTATCAGATGAAAGAAGATATTCATCACTAATAAATAGATATACTTGTTACCTTGCTGGGTTGTCTTAACTTTGAGAAATACTGCAGTTTATTCTTTAGATCAGGTTCCCAAACATTTTGGTCTCAAGACCTTTTTATGCCCTTTCAAAAATTATTGAGGACTCTCAGGGACTGTTTGTTTATGTAGGTTGTATCTGTCATGTTTACTGTATTTGAAGTTAATATTGAGGAAAATTTAAAACACAAGAATTTTCAAGCACACATACCACCTGCTGGCAGAGCCTCTGAAAATATCTAATGTATACCTGTGAGAGAACTGGATTGAAGAGGGGGAATTTTATCTTAATATCACTAGGAAAATAGGTTTGGCCTTGCATATCCCCTAAACGGACACAGGGATGCTGAGGGCCCCCCAAACGCACTGTAAGGACCACTGACTTAGATATTTGGTGACAATTACTGAGTACTTCGTGGTGGGAACTTCAGAAATGGTGTCAGGAAGGTGGGAGAATATTGAGGACTTTCATGGTACCAAGAATTGATACCACATGTGGGGCCCTATTCTATCCATGTGTAAGGCAACCCTGTATATCTGAAGAATGAGGTCATGTGTGTATTCAATGAAAATGATTTGGGATTTTTCATGACTGTCATAATCTTAGCCAGAATGATTATAATCTGGAAATTTGATACTCAAGGTCAGTGTCGGAGACACCAGCCTGGCATTACTGCATAACAGTCTCCTTGGCAAATTCAGCCTCTTCATATAAATTCACTACCAAGAAAAGCACCAGGGGTTTTGACTATGTTTCTCACTACATGGTTAACCAAGTAACACTTACGGAACTACGTGTGAACAATCATATCCTCTTTTCTATTTATCTCCCTGCCTTAAACAAAAACCCTCTTCTAAAAATGTGGTATAAAGAGGTCATTCGCAATGGAGGAAACTGTGTCAGGTAACATCATTAATCATTTTGATGGTTGGGTAGCTTCCAGTTGGGTGTCCCAAAATTTGACAACCTGCATCTAATCATTTACTTCTTCTTTTCAGATAGTTTTGAGACAGCTATGCCACCAAATAGCCACATTGTCTCAGAACCTGGAAAAAATATCACACTCACCTGTCAGCCTCAGATGACGTGGCCTGTGCAGGAAGTGAGGTGGGAAAAGATACAGCCCCATCAGATCGACCTCTTAACTTACTGCAACTTGGTCCATGGTAGAAATTTCACCTCCAGCTTCCCAAGACAAATAGTGAACAACTGCAGCCATGGAGTGGAGAGCTTCATCATCATCCCTGATGCCAGGGCCTCAGACTCGGGGCTCTACAGCTGCCGCTTCCAGGCCAGCACAGGAGAAAACGAAACCTTCGTGATGAGATTGACCGTAGCCGAGGGTGAGTGAGTACCAGACATCTTGTAGTGTCAAAAAGGGAAGAAGCCAACCCTCGTGGGTCGGTCTGTATTTTTATTTATGGTAAACATGTCCATTTAATGTGCATATTCAATGTTTTGTTAAATGTCTGAATTTAGATGAGTTGGCCACTATTATAGTATTTAGTATTTCTTTATCTTGTGAATCCATCAATCACAGATACAGCAGTAAAAATCTTCCCAATTTTCTTATCTGCCACAGTGCTGAAATTTAAAAAGAAATCGGTAAAGGGCTGAAAAACATATGGTATTGCCAGCCTGCACGTTTCAGCTGTAGAACTCCTGTCTTCCCAATTACATGAACATTTTCGATGGTGGTGATAAGGTGTTAGAATCCCCATGAACCCCAACAATAACAAGACACTGCTAGGTTGGTACGGCTGAATCAGGGCTGCGGTGAGTGGAACTCAACAGGTGTTTCAGAGTGTGATTGCCAGTTTGGCAGACTGGAGTCTTTTTTTCTCTCAGTCTTTTTCAGATGTGGATGCGTACATCTTAACATTACTAGGAAAATAGGTTTGACCTTGCAGATCCTCGGAAGGAACACAGGGATCCCCAGGCCCCTCAAACGTACTATAGGAACCACTGACTTCGATATTTGGTGACATTTACCGAGTATAGTCTTTGTGCTGGTGAAATTGGCCTTTGGGGCTCTCACCCGAGCAGGCCCCCTCCAAGGCACCGCGCTATTTGTATATTAGGCATTTGTCTCTTTTGTCATAATGAAACCCTAAATTTTGTTTCAGGACCTGCAAAACCTAGACCCACTTTGTATGAGTGTGAGAAAAAGTGATTTTTTTTTTTTTTTTTTTTACTTTCGGAAGTGCTAATATAGAGAGGCCCACATAGAGGTCTGTGTGGAAGCCTGTATTACAGTTGAGAGGAAGCAAGGCCATCCAGACTCTCTCAGCTCCGCCTCTTCCTCACTGTCAGGATGTGGAAGAGAAAAGAATTTTACCTTTCACTTTGTTCCCCCTTCCTCCCTTCCCTCCCCTTCCTTCCTTCCACCTGAGCAGGCCCCTTCCAAGACACGGCAGCACTATTTGTGTATTAGGTATTTGTCTCTTTGATCACAATGAAGCCCTAAATTGTGTAAGATTCAGGCCCCACAAAACCTGGATCCACTTTGTATGAGTGTGAGAAAAAGTGATTTTTTTTTCACTTATGGAAGTACAAATATGGAGACCCATATAGTTCTGTGTAGAGGCCTGTGCTACAGTTCCCTCCTTCCCTTTCCCCCACCCTCCCTTCTTTCTTTCCTTCCCTTCCTTCCTTCTCTAACTCTGTTCCCTTCCCTTTCTTTTCTTTCCTCCCTCCTCCCTTCCACATGCTTTCAGCCAGCCAATTTACCTTGACTTACATTAGACTTTTAGAGCCAAGGCTTGCTAGGCTTTGGGCAGTCCCTTTGTAGACTCTGCTTATATTACAGACTGGTATTTCTTCCTGTGTTGAAAATGCAGAAGAAAAGGTTTTGTGTAAATGGAAGCCTCCACTACAGCTCTGTGTATAAATAAGGAGAGCATTTTCAGTGGATAGCATCTTTTTATACACAATTACCTTGGACCACATCAAGCTTCCCTTGTTGTTCTTAAAGGGGTAGGGACCATGGTGAGACATATATTGGACTCATTGGACTTAGAATTTAATGAAAATGAGTGGTTGGTGAAATATTTGGGGGAAGAAAAATTAGCAGAGACTCCACATTTTAAATGTTGACTCTGTTCCTTCAGACACAGACAAAAAGTATTTCTTACCTAAAAAAACCTTGTATTACAGAAGTATTTGTTGAAATTGGTCAGGAGAAAGAAATAGTGAAAGCAGATACTGACCCTTTTTTAGGGACCAAGGCCAGAAAATATTCTATTTAGAAAAATGTCATGAAGGATCATTTTCAAATACGTATAAGATCTTGTCCATTATATGCTGAAAAGGTAATTGTAAACATCTTAAGTTATTGAGAAAATGAAGATAACAGATTTTAGGAGATTTAGGTAACAGACTTTAAATATGGTTGAATAACCGTATTTAACTCTTACTAATAAGTAAAAATGTCATTCATCTGTCCAAAGATGACTAAGTTTCTTTCACAAAACTATTTATTTGTATGTAAATTATAAACAGTGTCAAAATCTGCCAGTGAAATGAAGATGACTAAATGTAATGGTCAATATTGTTAGTGTACATGTGTTTTGAACAGTTGCTTTTTCACGTTCAGTTGACAGATTGAAACAATGTCGACTGGACCTTGTATCCAACTGGACCTAGCAAAAAGTTTTCATTGACAGAAGATGACAGCCATTAACTGTGTGTTTCTGTTTAATTCCTTTTTTCAATTTTAATAACTGAAAGATTGAACATAACAAAATAGTTGCAAAGCAAAACAGATCATTTGTGTTTTCTCTGGTGCAATTTGATTATTTCAAGACTTGAGGCTCTTTGGTCAAAAATCAATGTGGAGATTAAAGCAGAGAAACAGATATAAGAAGATGTGGAACAGATTTAATTTATTTCAACTGTCAAGGGAAAGGTGATTGTGGCAGATTTTATAAATTGATGTACATACTTTTGTTAGTTCTCAACAACTTCTTTTATATCACATAGTATTGGATCTAAAAGAGAGGTTTTTAGGACTCATATTCATATGTGCAAACACACAGACACTCATGGACACACACACACAGAGGGGCTCTTCCCCTGAATCCTACCTCCCTGCCTACATTCATCTTCAGACAAGTGCTAGGCCACTCAGCAGAGGACCTCTGCCAACCAAAAGGTCAGCTATCCAGTCTTGTTTGGTTTTGAACAGAGGAGAAAATGGCAGAAGCAAGAGCTGAACTCAAATTTACTATTGACTTTTTTGCTGAATTAAAAGAAATACGTTTCTCCTGTGCTTTGCACTTATGACCTAAAATGTAGAATGAAATAGTTTCAGGCTGACTTTTCTGAATTTGAAATTTGCCTGGACTGATGAGCAAGGCAGAGGAATATGTGCTTATTGACAGTACAGTGACTACAGTTATTTTTGTTCCTTAGTATCCTCTGGATCTTTATTTGTCATAAGTGTTTTAGGTGCCACTGAAAGAATTTGTCAAGTCTTTTAATATTAATTAAATGATGTGCAGACTACTGTTGTTTAAACTAAGCTTATCAATTATAAAAAGAATGAAGACAAAAAATCAGTTCTACTTTTACACTGTTGGTGGGAGTGTAAATCAGTTCAAACATTGTAGAAGACAGCGTGGCAATTCCTCAGTGATCTAGAAATAGAAATACCATTTGACCCAGCAATCCTGTTACTGGGTATCTACCCAAAGGATTATAAATTGTTCTACTCTAAGACACATGCACACATATGTTCATTGCAGCACTGTTTACAATAGCAAAGACCTGGAACCAACCCAAATGCCCATCAATGATAGACTGGATAAAGAAAATGTGGCACATATACATCATGGAATATTATGCAGCCATAAAAAAAGGATGAGTTCATGTCCTTTGCAGGGACATGGATGAATCTGGAAACCATCATTCTCAGCAAACTGACACAAGACCAGAAAACCAAACACGGCATGTTCTCACTCATAGGTGGGTTTTGAACAATGAGAACACATGGACACAGAGAAGGGAATATTACACACTGGGGTCTGTTGGGGGTTGGGGGGCTAGGGGAGAGATAGCAGTGGGTAAGGAGGTTGGGGAGGGATAACATTGGGAGAAATGCCTGATGTAGGTGATGAGGGAATGGAGGCAGCAAACCACCATGGCATGTGTGTACCTATGTAACAATCCTGCAAGATCTGCACATGTACCCCAGAACTTAAAGTATAATAATAATAATAAAAAAGAAATAAAATCAGTTCTTGCAGAAAGTTTCTGGGGGAGGCTAATATTGAACAAACTTCTGTTTGCCTTTGAAAAGTATAATTACTCATGTCCTTGTATGATCATCTTCCACCAATGAGACCACTCAGGCAGGGTCATCAAGCTTTAAATGAGGCATTAATGATTAGAGCTGAGAAATGAGGGTGAAACAGGTTATGAAGAGTAATCCCAAATATGCAGGAGGAAAGGGGAGATGGTGTATGGGTGACTGTAGTCAAATGACTAGGTTGGTACGGAGAGTCTAAGTTTTGTATTAATATGGAATGAGGTAGGTTAAATTAAGTGTTGACAGTGAAAACCTGCATCTCATATAATTGTCAAGCAAAGCCATTGTTAGTTCTTGAGCAAAGATGGCAAAACAACAATCAAGAAATAATAAGTTGTTTTATAATTTTCAGTGTGCAAGTCTTTAATATTTTTGGTTGTGTTTATTCCTAAGTATTTTATTTTTTTATTGTTACTAGGAGTGGGACTTTTAAAATTCCTTTCTTGGATAGTTTGTTGTTTATGTACAGAAATGTTGATTTTGTATCCTGCCTCTTAACTGAATTTATTTATTGTTCAAACAGGATTTTTTTGTGGCATTTTTAGGGTTTTAAAGATATTTAATTATGTCATCTGCAAACAGAGATAATATTGCATTTTCCTTTCTGATTTGAATGCTTTTGTTTTCTTTTTCTTGCTTAATGACTCTGGTTAAGACTTCTTGTACTTTGTTGAGCACAGGTGTTTAAAGTGGCCACCTTTGTTCCTGATCTTAGAGCAAAATTTTTCAGTTTTACATGACTCAGTACAATGTTAGCTGTGACCCTTTTACAGATGGCCTTTATTGTGTTGGGGTAAGTTCCTTCTATCCCTAATTTGTTGAAAGTTTTTATCACACAAGGATGTTGAATTTGTCAAATGCTCTTTATGCACCGTTGTGATGATCGTGTGGCCTTTTGTAGCATTTTGTTAATGTGGTGTATTATATTGATTGATTTACCTATGTTGAACCATCCTTGCATCCTAGGGATAAATCTGGCTCAGTTAGAATCTACAGTCCATTTAATATGATGGTGAATTTAGTTTGTTAGTATTTTGTTGAGGATTTTTCCATCTGTGTTCATTAGGGATGTCAGCCTGTAGTTTGTTTGCTCCCTCCCTCCCTTCTTTCCTTCCTTCCTCCCTTCTTTCCTTCCTCTTTGCTTTGGTATCAGGGTGATGCTGGTCTCACAAACTGAGTTTAGAACTGTTTCTAAACTCAGGATTGGCACTGGTTCCTAGAATGTTTGTAGAATTCATCGGTGAAGCCATCTGGTCCTAGGATCGGTGATGGGTCATGGGCCCCGATCCACCTAGGCTGGGCACAAAGGTGTGCTACACAGGGGAGAGAGATACCGTCAGCATGGTTTGAATCTCAGTTTGTGCTTTCCACTACCTCAAAACACTCAACACTTTCCTACTTTCTCCTTTTTCTAACCAACCTGTCAAGTTTCCACCACATTTACTTTCTTTCCTGTAGAGTTTCAGCCAGATCTCAATGTCTTTATGTTTTTTCCACATTAGAGAAAACTGCTTTCCTGTCATTGAAACATTAAGCATCTTGAATTTCTCAAAATTTTATAGTCTGAAAATTGCTACCCTTGAGTGACTTCATAACTGCATCTATTTGTATTGATTGATTGATTGATTGAGACTGGCTAATTTTTATATTTTTGGTATACATGGGGTTTCACTGTGTTGCCCAAGACGGTCCTGAGCTCAAGCAATCCCCCTGCCTCAGCCTCCTAAAGTGCTGAGAGTGGTAGTGTGAGCCACCATGCTTGGCCTGCATCTATTTGTAATGTTCCAAACAAGAGCCAAAGATTACAGGCTCTCGTTATCAGAAATTAATTGAGATTAAGGATTATGGCATCTGCTTAAAGCTGTCAAAGCATCTTTTCAGAATATGCCCAGTAAATGTTCTTGACCAATTATGTTAATGTTTCTATTCATTCTAGTAGGGGCTTGTGTCCATTTTAGTTTTAAGCTTTCTACCTCTTTGGTTTCCTGATTTTTTTTTCATCAACGTTTAACCTTTGAGGTTTGCTGATTGTTGAGCAAAGAAACTGAAATTTCAATAGATCAGCTACAATGTTTCGAGAGAATACTTTCATGAACTTTTGTTTATGCATGTAACTTCCAGAAAGACCTATTTAATTTTTTAACTTTCATTTTCTTATTTTGCATTTTTAATATAAGTGGCATATAATTGCTGGTCACCGGAACAGAGGATGGGATTAATAAATTAACATTATAAAAGTATTCACTAGGAAATCATAGTACCACACCTAAGAGAATCTTCCTAGATGTTTCTTCTGGGAATATGTGAGGTATAGGATTGACACAGAGGAAGGACAGGGGAATAGAGTGCTGTAAGTTATAAATATATCCCATATAGATGATACATCTTATTTACACAGATTATAAATCTTGCCTGTAGTCATACAGGCTTGGGGAAGGTTACTGACTTTGAGGCTCTGTGCTCCTGAGTTGGATTAAAAAAATATTGAAGAAAGAAAATAAATGTTGCTTATTTAGTTGGCTTTTGATTTGTCTAAAACTAACCAGTTTACTCCCAGTCCATTTGGATTCCAGAAGAGTTTCAGGTTGTAGACAAGACAGTTTTTTTAAGGATTCTATTAATCCAGAACCTTTCCCACTCCTATGAATTTAGAATGGATATGAAGCTTGTAGACATGAGGACTGTCTGAGCTGGTGTGCACTGGGCTGACAGATATATCCCTTTCCATGACGTTATGTGGTGAACCCCAGCCTCTTATTATCTTTACCGACATGGAAAATAAAATGTCCATGACAGTTAATTTATATGATGGAGCCACACGACCAGAATCCCAGAGCACCATGTCACTGTCACAAGCTAAAATAGCCTCTACTGAAACAGATCAACCACAATTTTCAGCTCAATTTAGTTTTCTTGGTGAAACTGGGTATCCAGATGAAACATAGTTTCCAAAATCACAAGTAAGTTGATTACTCAATCATGGCTATTATGTCGTTTCATCTTTACTTTACCATTGCCTCTGCCTAGATCGTTTTTTAAATGATATACTGCATTTAAAAAAATGCAACTGGTCAGTTAATTTGTTTTGTAAGCCCTACTATTGATTTATTCATTTTTTTGAACATACAAAAACCTAGAATGTTGGCCTGCAATCATTTTTTATACATACTATATTCGTGTAGATAAATAAGCTATTGAATTCAATAATAGTGATAAGTTATTGTCAGAGGGAATGAAACTCTAAAAGGTCACACACTGAATTTACTTGATGACGTTATTATATGGAGAACATTGTTGACTGTATATTGCTACCTCACATACATAAAGCAAGTTCTAACTGAACACCACTGTACACGATGCAAGTCTGCAGAATTAGAAAGCAGTTGATCCTAGGAACTGCTATTCTACAGGTGGACCTTTGCCCTCAGATTGAATTTTCAACTCTTCATGAAGTTTTTCTCTCCCTAGGAGCTTAGACTACAAGTAGGGATTCAAATTCAGACAAATGTACTGATCTTCTTCCCACTTAACATCTAGACATGGTGCTTTGGGAGGCTGAGTTGGTAGGAGCCCTTGAGCCCAAGAATTCGTGGCTGCAGTGAGCTAAGACTGCACCATTGCATCACAGCCTGGGCAACAGAGCAAGACTCTGTCTCAAAATAAATAAATAAAATAAAGAAAAATAAAGGAAAAAATAGTCAATGCATGGCCATATTATTCGAGACCTTTCAAATGACTCTGACTGTAAAATAACCATTTTTACTTTATTGTCATATATGGAATTTACATTCGAAAGCACTTGTTGTTAACAGCCTGAGGTGGTCTCTTAGAGCCTTATTAAAAACTGAACATAAATGATTGTGCAAAGTTTTCTCCAAAGGCAAGTAGAAATTACTTAAAATGTAAAAATAAAAAAGTTCTTCTTATAAGATTAATAGCATTTCATTCTTAGTAGAAATTCTGATTTAAGTATTATAACTCTATCAGTTGATTACTTTGAACTTCATCTGAAGTATTTCAAACATTACTGATATGACTTCTGATAAATAGTCAAAGGCGACGTACTAGGTTTGTGGAGGACTATGTTATTTAAGAGGATGGAAAATGAAGAAGAAAACATACCTGTCATAAGTAGAGGTAGATCTTTGAACTCCAGTTTGTATCTTCAAATTATTATTTATACTAAAATGACTCAGGGATTTAAAAAATACATTTATTCAACAGAGGAATATAAGGTTTTAGGTATAACTTTTGTAAAATAAATATTTTGCAATCTTCATTGAGCACTCTAAAATTTATGTCGAGGATTGATTCAATGTTTTTAACTTTGGTAGAATTCAGAGTAGCATGGTGTTCACAATCCTTTAGATGTGAGTGGTGTTTTAATTAATTAAATCAGAGGGAGAGATTCTTTCACAGGTATTAAGTTGAAATGGTAATACTCTCAGTTGGATTGGTGGAATGTGGCTTTGGCCATGTTGGACAGTGAGTGAAAAGAAAAAACCTTATTGTGATGATGATGGACATAGGCAAAATAAAAAGTAGATATTGAGATGAGAAGATTTCATTAACAAAGGGTGGGGTATTTTCTGTAGGATGCAAAATGCAGATAAACCCATGGGAGGCAAGTTTATACATATAAAAATACAGGCTCATGAAGTATCCTGATGTCACTGTATCTTCAGTTTTCACATCTTATGTAGAGCATTAGGATTGATTATTCACTCTTTAAATTTGTGTTTGTGTGTGTGTGTGTGTGTGTAAGTGTATGAACTGAGATATCTATGAACATTTGTTAGGAGGAGTAACAAGTTTATTTTTCAGCCTGCCATATGGTAAACACGCAACAAATACACATGATGGTGTGGGCAATTTTACAACCACACTTAACATATGAACACATGCCAAATCCCAAATAGTTTAATCAAAACAAGTCGTTTTGCTTTTATATTGGCTACTATTTTCTCTTCCTTATCCAGCAAATAAAGTTATCAGTTCTGAAATCTAATCATGTGATTCCTTTTTAAATTATTGGCTCTTTTTTAAAAAGAGCAATGAGATGGGTAATTAAACTCTAGAGCATAAAGCGGCAGATTTTGAAATTTTTCCTGGTTATTATTTCTTACAGCCAGGCATAGGCTGTCATGTTTTGTAGAGCACTTAGTGAAGTTTTTTTTCATAAAATGGTTTAAAATTGGATAGAATATTTGGAGGTAAATACTCAGCCTAAGACTTGCTGAAGTTCATATTCCGAAAAGATCTGTATAGCATTTGTAGCACCTTTAGATACAGTCTTTGTAAATGCTATAGAATTTGCATTTTGAAGTTTTAAAAATATTATTTTTAGTTTTAGTTTTATGTTTTTTGGGACAAGGTCTTGCTCTGCCGCCCAGGCTGGAGTGCAATGGCGCGATCTCGGCTCACTGCTACCTCCTCCTCCCGGTTCAAGTGTTTCTTCTGCCTCACACTCCCGAGCAGCTGGGATTACAGGCGGCCACCACCACACCCAGCTAATGTTTGTATTTTTAGTAGAGACGGGATTTCACCATGTTTGGTCAGGCTGGTCTGGAACTCCTGACCTCAGATGATCCACCAGCCTCGGCCTCCCAAAGTGCTGTGAGCCGTCGCACCCGGTCACATTTTGAAGTTTTCTAAGGACCCGAGGAAAAAGTTACAAGTAGCTGTTATAAGAATTAAGTGTCACAAGGCCTTGTCTTGGCCGCTAAATGATAAACACATATACCATGTCTCTATGTGTGCCAGTGGCTGTTCTGAGAATTTACTCGTAATTCCTTATTCATTTGTCACAGCAGCACGACTCCCCTCATTTGACCTATGAGGAACGTGAGGTGTGGAGAGTTTACACGACTTGTTTAGGCTTCGTAGCTAATAAGTGGAGGGGCGGGGATTCAGATCCAGGCTGACTGGCTTCAGAGTTCTTATTCTTGGCCCCAGCACTACTTTTCTGCTCAAAGTGGAAGAGAAAAACTACTCCCATCAGGAGACTCATCACAACAGAAGCTGGTGACTGTGCAGCTGCAGAGCGTCCTTCAGGAGGTTTATACAAGCTATAGGTTTCAGGCTGAACCAACATCTAGAGCAAGTTTAGGCAAAGGAGTGGGGTGGGGGTCTCCCACTATTTTATTTCAGCTGTGGATACTTCAGCTGACTCCCGTGCTGTGGGCGGAAGTTCTCCTCTACCTTCCTGTCTTTTTTGCAGGGGCTTGTGCACAACATGGAGTCCTGTGAGGCAGGCCGTCCACACAGTGCCGTGAGGGACAGGCACAGTCAGGTAGCACTCTTGAAGGTCTGGAGGGGAGGTGCTGGGTGCTGGTCAAGTCAAATCCATACCAGGAACAGATTAGGGGAACTTTAGGAGTAGCATCTGGGCAGAGGAGACCTGGTGACAGCTCAGGTCTCATAGCCACAGCTTCTGGCCACAGCAAAGCACCTGATCCTCATGTCCTCACCAGATCCACCCACTGGATGCTTCCTGTGTGGAAAAGCCTACTCCCTGGAGCAACTTTCCAGGAATCTGCTAAAAGTTCCCAAGCACACCCTTCCTTCCTCCTTCTGAGGCTCCTCCTTCCTTCCCTTCCTCTCAAATCCTGCTCTCTTACTCTTGTGCACAGACCTTAATGGCTTCTTGAAACCAGAGCTGGAGTAATCAGAATACTCGTCTCTTCTTCCTTAGGGATAGTGAGGGTGTCACCTCTAAAATCTTCCCCCTAAAACAAAAGTTTATTTTCCATATTAAAACATTCTGAACGTATATGTTCTCTCATGTTTATGTAGTTTATATTGGACAGCTAAATACATAATATATTTAAATGGTATAGCATGCCTATTGTGTGTCTTGTTGCAGCCTGCAGACGGCAGGCTGTTTATTTCACTGCAGCATTTGGAAAATTTCCCATTATTTCCTGAGAATAAGAATAATGGTAACACTGTAATGTAGAGTTATACCTGATTAAACAACAGTAATGATAAAAATGTGCTGGAGAAATATAATCAGAAACAAAATCTCCTCCCTACCCAGAAAACAACTCCGCAAAGTTAGAAAACAAAATAATTTTGCTACTGAATAAGCACTAAATCAGAATATAATACATATCACAGGTAACCTCCTAAGAGATTGCAAAGACAAATCTCACTCTCTCATACAGCCAAATAGATACAAGCCATTACATCCATGCTCTAAAGATGAATGATAACTAGTCTTCAAGTAAGAGGGCTTGTCAGACATTCATCATGAATGCTTCATCCTAGATTCAACTGGTAATTGGGGGTGACTATATGTGTTAGCTAATAATTGGCTTTATCCAAAGGAAAAATAAACTTCTCGTATCTTTATGACAGCAGGTACGTTCGCACCTTGAGCGAGGTGCTTGTGGTAGTCTCCTACCCTCTCAGACTGGGAGGTAAGGGTGCTATCTTTGTCGATGGTTACATTTCAAAGGGATGGCTCCCAGGTTCTTGAGAAAGACATTTATCCATCAAAAGCTGACAAGGGACTTATTTGGCTGTTAAAAAGATGTGCGATGTGCATATCTTTCAAAGAGACAGAGACAAAACTGCCAGTTACCAGTGTTCTAAAGTCAATACCCTAAGAAAGGAGGGAGGAGGAACCCACGGGCAGGCTGGGGATCAGCTGCTGGAGCTCCCCTGGCAGGTGCTTCCTAGAGTAGAGCAGTGTTTCTCAAAGCCGCTCTGTGGAACCAACATCAGAATCATCCGGTCTGCTTGCTAAAAGATGTGGATTCCGGGAACTTGTTCCCAGGCTGATGTATCAGGGTGATATTTCACAAGGCTCCATGTGATAATTTGTTTTATTTTGTTTTAGAGACAGGGTCTGGCTCTGTCTTCCAGGCCTGGGGATACAGTCCTTAGGATGACCTGCCTGCAAGGTTGGCTCTCTGTGGGCATGTGGGAACTTGGATTTTTGGAACCTTTTGACCATTCTCTAACTGATGGGGTGGTTTATTCAGTCTAAACTGCTTATACAGTCCATGTGGTTTACGCTAAACACCTGCTTTTCTTTGGAGATATCAGCCAGTCCTTCTGACTTTGCCCAGGCAGCTTATCCCTTTGCTGATTTGCCTTAGATTTTTCTGCTGTCATAAATCTGAGCCGTGAGCATGGCCGAAGGCTGAGTGCTGTGCGTCCTTCCAGCAAATCCCAGGTCCTGGGGAGGGGGAACCCTGAATACAACTGTGAAATAGCATGTTGGTTGCCTTTTAATACTGATGGTTCATTTTAAGATGATATTTCTATTACATTGCTATAAGGACATATACATTCTCATACTTGTTTTATTTGAAGTTTACAGATACAATAGACCTTATTTTTTTAGGTAATAAGTACTGAGATGTTTTATATACATGAATCTTCAAAGTTTAGTAAAGCTGATTCCTTTTATGCAGGAATTTTTAAAATTATCATTTTTAGATGGAAAGAATTCTAAGCTGGATAGCGTATTTCTTTGCCTCACTAAACAGAGGACAATAGATACAACCATCTTGTGACTGTCCTGCTGTCCTCTGAGCACCAAGTCTTGCACTTTGCTGTATGTGGTGGGCTATAAGAAGCAGCAAGATGGGTAAGCCCCACTTTAAATTACCTCGTATCATTACACTCTTGTATGTGTGTTCTAATTTGGTCTCCTCACTCAATACAAAGCATCACCTACCTCGTTTATTTCCCTCAATAGTCCATAGTCGATTTTTTGCCATTTTTCTAGTTTTTTATTGTTAATCTGTTATAACAGGAAGCCAGATTCCCAAGAGACACTTTGTGAGTCAAAGGTGACGGTATCTACATGACAGTCCCACTGCTGTGATTATCCAACCAGAGAACTTGTTACATCTACTTCATTTTCTTTTCTATGTACTTGGTATTTAGTTTCTAATTCCTGATTTCAATCAAGGCACGTTCACAAACATGAATACAAGAGATCTGGAAATAAAACTAAACAGAAACAGTCTTGGCTAGGCCATACAAATCACTCAGAGCCAGGCGTGGTGACTCCTGTCTGTTATCCAGGTGCTTTGGGAGGCCAAGGTAGGAGGATTGCTTGAGGTCTAGAGTTCGAGACCAGCCTGAGCAACATAGTGGGATCTTGTCTCTACAAAAAATTTTTAAAAATATTAGCCTGGCATGATGGCATGTCCCTGTGGTCCCAGCTACTTGGGAGGCTGAGGTAGGAGGATCACTTAGAACCCAGGCCTGCTACATGAACTCTTTTCTGCACACTAGTCCACTACGATAGTGAGATATGTGCTGCTATTCACAGTCTGACTTTTGAAGCGTCTCTACAGTTTCCTTTAAATAATGTGTTCATAAAAATTGAGGTAAGTGTGTAAGAAATATAAGGCTAAGAAATAGTTGTGTAAAAATATGAGACATCTAAAACAAAGGAGTCAGCCTTAACATTTTTCTGAATAAAAGTGTCAGCTTGAAGATATTCTCATCTCTTCGTCCCCATGTGCTGACTTAAATACCCTTGCCACACACCAATTTCTGTAGAGAACTGATGGCCCACGTTACTGAATTATGCTACATTATGGCGCCAGAAAAGGGAGCTAATGCAGTCATTCTGTATTGTGTAGGTGAAACTTACATACAGACCATCTTAGACTATATGTTTCTCAAGTGACATAAACCTTTAAAGTGTTTAAACTATTTGGGAGAACTATTTTCAATATAAAGAAAGTTTCCTACCTGATATATATATTTTTAAATGCCATCAAGAGAGGCAAATTGTAGCAAAATTTGTACATCAGGCGGGAAACTTGCTTCCCTCATTGGTTTGTTCTATAATGACAGGAAAATTATGTGAATTCTCTGGGCCTTATGTTTCTTAGTTAAAGCCTGATAATACTTTTATTTTGAGGAAGAGTAGTTGCTATTTACTCAGGAGAAGGATTAGAGGTTGAAGTCATGGCCCTTTAATTCTCTGAAAATAATCTACACCTTAGGACCTTCTTGCTATAAACAGGGAAAGGCTTCTGAAATACAAAGAGCATAAAACTGATTTATCTGGACAAGGAAAGTTGACCTTTGAAAACTTGGAATAATATTACCATACCAGTATCCACTTGATGCATATTTCAGGCATAAAGGAAAGTTCAACAAACTTTGGGCTACCACTATGTCCCGTGGTCTGCCAAAGCAACAGTTATTTTATGTATGTTTATCAACAGTACCTGTGGCTCTCCCTAGGAAGGTGAGTCTAGCTGCAGGAGCAAGCATGGTCTGCCATGCACACCTGCTTCCATGTGACATCTCAACATGACAAAAATAGAAACAACTTATCTCTTTAACCCTCATTTGGAATGTGTCTACATAAAATATAAATGCATATATAATATATGCATGATTAATAAGTTAAATTGTTTGGTGCTTTAAGCATTGAAAGCACCTCTACATCCTTTTTTTAAGTCTCACAGCTACCCTTGTGGTTAATTTTTTATCACCATTTTGCAGTTGCCAAAGAAAGTATCTAAAACATTAAGTGTCCTCTGTGAGGTCTTCCAGGGAAAAGAATTAGAAGACAGGACTAGGCTCCAAGGCTTTTCTCCTCAGTCTTGGTGTTTTCGGTAAACCAATGTCTGAAGTGGGACAAAGGCTGACTATCCGTCTACGTCATATAAAGTTAAAACTTGGAGTGACCTGAAAATTCGGAATCTGTCACCTCACCAACATCTGCTCTGTGTCAACTCACTATGTGTGGTCCATCTGCACACAAAATGAGGCCCAATATTTCAGTTTTTTATCTAAAAAAATTAAATCAGTATTTTTAGTTGACATAATATTTGTGTATATTTTGGGGGTACAATGTGATATTTTGATATATGTATACAATGTGGGGTGATTAAATCAAGGCAATTAACATATCCATCACCTCATTTACCTGTGATTTCTAAGGCGAGGCATTTGAAATTTACTCTGTTATTTTGAAGTATACATTATTATTGACTATAGTCATTCTGCTGTATGATAAATCTTAAAACATGGCTGGGCGTGGTGGCTCATGCCTGTAATCCCAGCACTTTGGGAGACTGAGGCGGGTGGATTACTTGAGGTCAGGAGTTTGAGACCAACCTGGCCAACATGGTGAAACCGTGTCTCTACTAAAATACAAAAACCAGCTGGGTGTGGTGGTGTGCACCTGTAGTCCCAGCTACTTGGGAGACTGAGGCAGGAGAATCGCTTAAACCCAGGAAGTGAAGGTTGCAGTGAGCCAATATCATGCCACTGCACTCCAGTCTGGGTGACAGAGCAAGATTCTGTCTCAAAAAAAAAAAAAAAACAAAAAAAAAAAACAAAAAAACCTCAAAACTTATTCTCTTTGTATATCTGAAATTTTACACTCTTTAACCAACAACTCCCATTATCTCCCTCCCCATCCTCCTGTACAACCTCTGGTTACCATCATTCTACTTTCTACTTCTGAGACATTAACTATTTTAGGTTCTATATTTAAGTGGGATTATGTGGTATTTGTCTTTCAGCAGCGCGTGAGGGTTCTGTTTTTCTGTTTTCTCCACATCCTTGCCAACGCTTTGTTTCCCTCCCTCCCTCCCTCCTTCCTTCCTTCCTATTCTTTCTTCTTTCTTTTTCTGAAATGCAAATTCTCATGTATTTATTACTGAACCTATCTACTAGTGCAGAGCATATAAACAGAGTGAAAACATATTCCCAACAAATCATGTTTGAATGTCCAGATAGTGGTGAAATTAGCAGCTCAATATGCTGAGATGATCGTGACCCTGACACAGCATCAATATGTGTGCCATCTCATCTGCAATTCCTTATAAACCCAGCTTGGTTCTTCTTCAGTGTCTCCATTTTGGAGTTGCATCTGATTTTATTTCCAGCTTTTATCTGAATCCACTGGGGATTGGGATGATTTTGCTTTTGTTTCTTGGCCAGGAATTGCTTGTTCCTGAAAGTCTTATGAGAAGACGTGGTGAGAAATGGAGTCAACCACATACATCGTGATGAGGGGGAAAACCACTCATTATCTTTCATCTTTTTGATAGAGCCATTCAAACAGGTGTGAGGTGATATCTCGCTGTGGCTTTAATTTGCATTTTCCAGCCTAATGCTGGACATTAGAGAGTCAGGATCTGTGGGTTTTCCCTGGCATGTTCTTTGTTCCAGTTATTTAGGTTCTAAGTTACTTGGTTTCTTCACTCCCTAACTCCACCCCAATCCCAATAGAGGTTAAACTATAGGCATGAATGGCCGCTTTTGCCTGTGGAACTCTGAGGGAAGGGACTGACAGTATTTCCATCATGAGCCTTTTCTAAGAGTTTATAACTCAGCCATAAATACTTGTCATTGGCAGAAACTTAGCCTAGAGGGTCGCAGTCCTGGAGTAAATTATTCATTTATATATTTCACTGGCTTGCTTTAAATTATTTTAACTGTATTTATCTCTTGTGATGGAAGGAAAAATAATGGCCTTATGGTTCAAGACACTTTTGTCCTCTTATGAATCAACACAGCATTGGGATATAAATGAAAAAAGTCAGCAAAAAAGTGGCTTCTGGAAATAATTCTTTTTTAAAGAGAAGGGTTTAAGGGCTGACATGGCTCAACCTGAGATCTATTAGCAAAACTTAAAGAAAAAAGTAAATGTTATGAACTATTGATTAACTTCCAAAACATCCATACCCATTTGCTTTTCTTCTTTATTTTCCCCAGTCATCCAGGGCTCACTCAGCAAGGTGCAAGGTTACCCAGCCTTGTTCTAAGCCAGGTTTGTTCATGTGGAAGCTGCAGGCAGGGCAGGGAATGGAGTGAGAAGCCGTGTTGGCTACAGGCTGGGCCCCTTTACAGTGAAGTACAGTGGATTGAATCTCTACCTGACCCCTGTGCTTTCTTTCACCTTTATTTCTTAAGAAAAAATCCTGTTTCCTTAATTGTTTTTAAATTGTCTAGGACTTTTCAAAAACAATGTATGTTCAGCTAAATCAGGTATTGTGGTATTAGGATATGCAGATATACAGGTTTTCATCACAGGTCCTGGCTCCAAACCCCCAGGGTCCTTGTTATAATGTCACAGAGCACTTTAGACCTCAGGAAATGGAAGCTCTCTCTCTGACCTTCTCCTGTCCTTTCTCCTGCCCAAGGTAAGACACTAATCTGAATATGAGTCAAAAGACCCTCATTCCAGAGAGGATCCCACCCCATACCTAGAGGGGAGACTGCTACACAGAGAGGCCAAGAAAAGTCTGAATAGACAGGTCTTGCTGGGTATAGATGATATGCTTTTTGTCCAATCCCATTTCTATGGGGTTGTCAATCATGCCCATGTAACGAAGCCTCCATAAAAACTCGGAAGGATGGGGTTTGGAGAGCTTCTGGATAACTGAACACATGGAGGCCCCTGGAGGGTGGCGTGGATGGGGAGGGCATGGGAGCTCTGTGCCCCTTTACACATATCTCACCCTATGCATCTCTTCATCTGTATCTCTTGAAATATCCTTGATAATAAACTGACAAATGTATTTTCTTGAGTTCTGTGGGACACTCCACCAGATTAACCAAACCTGAAGAAAGGTCATGGGAACCCCAACTTGAAGCCCACCAGTCAGAGGTTCTAGAGGCCTGGACTTGCAATTGGTGTTTGAAGCGGGGGTTGGCAACGGGGAACGGGATGTCTTTGGGACTGAGCCCCCAGCCTGTGCGATCTATTATCCTCAGGTAGATAGTGTTGAAATTGAATTGGTGGACACTCAACTGGTGTCTGTTACTCGGTGTGTGAGAAAATCACCTAAACCTTTGGTCACAGAAGTCTGTGTTGACAATTGTTGTGGTAGTGTGAGAGCAGAGGAAAAACACAATTTGAGAGAGTGTTTTTCTACACAAGTGTCAAATTTGTCTTTACTTACCACTTTGTCTATATAGTACCAGACATACAGTATACCTTGAAATAATTTGTGTTTAAAGACTGAGTAAATGAATGGATCTGAACCAAGTGGTCAAACATTCCTAAAAAGAGGTTACAAATAGGTAACACATTTCATATGAAAGAATGCATCTGAAGTTTAGATTCATAATTGGGCAGTGTGATACAAGTGTTTGTACTTTCAAGTGGATTATACTGTTAAAGTCATATAAATTAGACCTTAATAAAGAAAGCCATCTTAATTGTTAAGTATTCTGAGTCTATTTTTAAAAAAGATTTCTACAACCTGTACTTTAACCACAAAGATTGGATAGAATATTCTGTTTTAAGCATGCAGACTTTAATTTTTTTGTACTGTATTTTCCTGATTACAAAAGTAACACATCATCTAGAAAATTTGGGAAATGTAAAAACGCCCAAAGAAAACAAGTGCTTAAAATTTTTTTTAAAAAAATAATTAACTGTCAAATAAAGATAGAATATATTCAGGCAATGCAATGTGATGATTTGCTGTATGTAAACAAGGTGCAATAATTACCACAATCAAATGAATTAGCTCATCATCTATCACCACCCATACTGTATAGTAGGTCCCCAGAACTTATTTATCTTATAACCAGAAGTTGGTATTCTTTAGCCAACACCTCCCTTTTTTCTGCACTCCCAGGTCCTTCTAACCACTGTTCTATTCCCTGCTTCTGTAAGTTCAAGTTTTTTAGATTCCACATACAGGTGAGATTATACAGTATTTGTCTTTCCATGTCTGGCTTATTTCACTTAACATAATGTCCTCCAGATTCATCCATGCTGCCACAAATGGCAGGATTTCATAGCAAAAGAACAACCCAATTAAACAGTGGGCAAAAATTGACATTTTTCCAAAGAAGACATAACACTGGCCAATAGGTATATGGAAAGATGTTCAACATTACTAGTTATCAGGGAAATGCAAATCAAAACCACAGTGAGCTCTCACCTCACACCTATTAGAATGGCTGTTACCATAAAGATGAGAGATGGCAAGTGTTGGTAAGGATGTGGAGAAAAGGGATCCCTTGTACACTGTTGGTGGAAATGTAAATGGGTATAGCCATTATTGGTACAGAACGGAAATTTCTCAAGAAATTAAAAATAGGCCAGGTGCAGTGGCTCACTCCTGTAATTCCAGCACTTTGGGAGGCCAAGGTGAGTGGATCACCTGAGGTCAGGAGTTTGAAACCAGCCTGGCCAACATGGCAAAACCTCATCTCTACTAAAAATACAAAAATTAGCTGAGCATGGTGGCAGACACCTGTAATTGCAGCTACATGGAGACTGAGGCAGGAGAATCACTTGAACCTGGGAGGTGGAGCTTGCAGTGAGCCAAGATTGCACCACTACACTCCAGCCTGGGTGACAGGAGCGAAACTCCATCTCCAAAACAAAACAAAAAAAGAAATTTAAAATAAAACTATCATATGAACCAGCAATCCTTCTGATGGGTATATATACAAAGGAAATGAAATCAGAATCTTGAAGAAATATTTGCACCATGTATGTATTGCATAATTGTCCACAATAGTCAAGATGTGGATGCAACCTAGGTGTCCATCAACAGACGAATGGATAAAGAAAACGTGGTACATATACGCAATGGAGTATTATCAACCCTTAAAAAAAGAAGGAAATCCTGTCACGTGTGACAAGGTGGATAAACCTCGAGGACATTATGCTAAGTGAAATAAGCCAGACACAAAAAGAAAAAATCCTGCATGACTTCACTTATTTGTGGAATCTAGGTTTAAAAAGTTTAAAAATAAAATGTTTGCTTATTTGTCTTAGTTTCCCATTGCAGTAAAGTTTGTAAACAAAGAGTGGGTCTACACTTTGAGATCTTATGAAAAAATATGCAGCTAAATAGTGGATAAAGTGAGAATAAATTATCTGAGGAAAAGATGGGGAAGAACTGGCTGAAAGGCATGGTTTTCAGGTTGCAGTAGGTTTCCAGACTGCCTGGGTGTCACAGTATAAGCACTCAAGCTTTGATTTCAGGAGGAAGGGAAACTGTGCTGCCCTTTCAGAGCCTGGCCCCATTTTAATGGTGGGGTGATTGGCAGGTTCACTGTCCCGAAGAGAAATGGCGACTAAGACGACTACTGGATTTTGATTCAATCCCATTCTCAGCAGCAGTTATTGATGGGGTTCTTCTCTGTGGAAAGTGTTCACAATGTGCTCTGCGGGTTGGGGGCTGTGAGGTGTGTTGTGTGCAAGAGGATGTAAAAAAAACATAAAATGTTCAAGGGAGACTTGGGCAGATCTCTGCAGAAACCCTACAAGCCAGAAGAGAGTGGGGGATAATATTCAACATTCTAAAAGAAAATAATTGCCAACCCAGAATTTCATATCCAGCCAAGCTAAGCTACATAAGTGAAGAAGAAATAAAATCCTTTACAGACAAGCAAAATGCTGAAAGATTTTGTCACTACCAGGCCTGTCTTATAAGAGCTCCTGAAGGAAGCACTAAATATGGAAAGGAAAAATTGGTACCAGCCACTTCCAAAACGTAACAAATTGTAAAGACCATCAGCACTATGAAAAACTGCATCAACTAATGGGCAAAATAACCAGTTATCATTATCATCATAATGATAGAATCAAATTCATACATAACAATAAATTAACCTTAAATGTAAATGGGCTAAATGCCCCAATTAAAAGACACAGACTGACAAATTGGATAAAGAGTCAAGACCCATCGGTGTGCTGTATTAGGAGACCCATCTCACGTGCAAAAACACACATAGGCTCAAAATAAAGGGATGGAGGAAGATTTACGAAGCAAATGGAAAGCCAAAAAAAAAGCAAGGGTTGAAATTTTAGTCTGATAAAACAGACTTTAAACCAACAAAGATCAAAAGAGACAAGAGCATTACATAATGGTAAAGGGGTCAATGCAATGAGAAGAGCTAACTATCCTAAATATATATGAACCCAATACAGGAGCACCCAGATTCATAAAGCAAGCTCTTAGAGACCTACAAGGAGACCTAGACTCCTACACAATTATAGTGTAATAATTGTGGGAGACTTTAACACCCCACTGTCAATATTAGATCAATGAGACAGAAAGTTAACAAGGATATTCAAGACCTGAACTCAGCTCTGGACCAAGCAGACCTAATAGACATCTACAGAACTCTGCACCCAAAATCAACAGAATATATGTTCTTCTCAGCACCACATTGCACTTATTCTAAACTTGACCACATAATTGGAAGTAAAACATTCCTCAGCAAATGCAAGAGAATGGAAATCATAACAAACAGTCTCACAGACCACAATGCAACCAAACTAGAACTCAGGATTAAGAAACTCACTCAAAACCACACAACTCCATGGAAACTGAATAACCTGCTCCTGCATGACTACTGGGTAAATAATGAAATTAAGGCAGATATAAATAAATTATTTGAAACTAATGAGAACAAAGATACTATGTACTGGAATCTCTGGGACACAACTAAAGAAGTGTTTAGAGGGAAATTTATAGCACTAAATACCCACAGGAGAAAGTGGGAAAGATCTAAAATCAACACCCTGACATCACAGTTAAAAGAACTAGAGAAGCAAGAGCAAAAAACTCAAAAGCTAGCAGAAGATAAGAAATAACTAAGATCAGAGCAACCTGAAGGAGATAGAGGCACAAAAAACCCTTCAAAAAATCAGTGAATCCAGGAGCTGATTTTTTGAAAAGATTGCCAAAATAGATAGACCACGAGCCATACTAATAAAGAAGAAAAGAGAGAAGAATTACAATAAAAAATGGTTAAAGGGAGATCACTACTGATCGCACAGAAATACAAACTACCATCAGAGAATACTGTAAACACCTCTATGCAAATAAAGTAGAAAATCTAGAAGAAATGGATAAATTCCTGAACACATACATCCTCCCAAGACTAAACGAGGAAGAAGTTGAATCCCTGAATAGACCAATAACAAGTTCTGAAATTGAGGCAGTAATTAATAGCCTACAAACCAGAAAAAAAAAATGCCCAGAACTAGATGAATTCACAGCTGAATTCTACTAGAGGTACAAAAAGGAGCTGATACCATTCCTTCTGAAACTCTTCCAAAAAATAGGAAAAGAGACACTTCTCCCTAAGTCATTTTATGAGACCAGCATCATCCTAATACCAAAACCTGATAGAGACACAATGAAACAAAGAAAGTTTCAGGTCAATATCCCTGATGAACATCGATGTGAAAATCCTCAATAAAATACTAGCAAACTGAATCGTGCAACACATCAAAAAGCTTATCCACTGTGGTTGTCAGCTTCATCCCTGGTATGCAAGATTGGTTCAGCATACACAAATCAGTAAACATAATCCATCACATAAAGAGAACCAATGACAAAACCACATGATTATCTCAATAGATGCAGAAAAGGCCTTTGATAAAATTCAACATCCCTTTATACTAAAAGCTCTCAATAAACTAGATACTGATGGAACATATTTTAAAATAATAAGTGCTATTTATGACAAACCCATAACCAATATCATACTGAATGGGCAAAAGCTGGAAGCATTCACTTTGAAAACCAGCACAAGACAAGGATGCCCTCTCTCACCACTCCTATTCAACATAGTATTGGAAGTTCTGGCCAGGGCAATCAGGCAAGTGAAAAAAATTAAAGGTATTCAAATAGGAAGAGAGGAAGTCAACTTGTCTCAAATTGTCTCTGACTTGCAGATGACATGATTGTGTATTTAGAAAACCCCATCATCTCAGCCCCAAATATCTACAAGCTGATAAGTAACTTCAGCAAAGTGTCAGGATACAAAATCAGTGTGCAAAAATCACAAGCATTCCTATACACCAATAATAGAGAGCCAAATAATGGGTGAACTCCCATTCACAATTGCTGTAGAGAGAATAAGATACCTAGGAATACAACTCACAAGGGATGTGAAGGACCTCTTCAAGGAGAACTACAAACCACTGTTTAAGGAAATAAGAGAGGACACAAACAAATGGAGAAACATTCCATGCTCATGGATAGGAAGAATAAATATTGTGAAAATAGCTATACTGCCAAAGTAATTTATAGATTCAATGCTATTCCCATCAAGCAACAATTGACTTCCTTCATAGAATTAAAAAAAAACTATTTTAAATTTCATATGGAACCAAAAAGGAGTCTGTATAGCCAAGACAATCCTAAGCAAAAAGAACAAAGCTGGAGGCATCCTGCTACCTGACTTCAAACTATATTACAAGGCTACAATAACCAAAACAGATATATAGACCAGTGGAACAAGCAGAGGCTTCAGAAATAATGCCACATACCTGCAGCCATCTGATCTTTGACAAACCTGACAAAAACAAGCAATGGGGAAAGGATTCCCTATTTAATAAATGATGTTGGGAAAACTGGCTAGCCATATGCAGAAAACTGAAACTGGACCCCTTTCTTACACCTTAAACAAAAGTTAAGATGGATTAAAGACTTACATGTAAGATCTAAAACCATAAAAACTCTAGAAGAAAACCTAGGCACTACCATTCAGGACATAGGCATGGGCAAAGACTTCATGACTAAAACACCAAAAGCACTGGCAACAAAGGCCAAAATTAACAAATGGGACCTAGTTAAACTAAAGAGCTTCTGCACAGCAAAAGAAACTATCATCAGAGTTAACAGGCAACCTACAGAATGGGATAAAAGTTTTAAATCTATCCATCTGACAAAGGGCTAATATCCAGAATCTACAAGGAACTGAAATTTACAAGAAAAAAACAAGCAACCCCATAAAAAAGTGGGCAAAAGATATGAACAGACACTTCTCAAAAGAAGACATTTATGTGGGCAACAAATGTATGAAAAAAAGCTCATCATCCTTAGTCATTAGAGAAATGCAAATCAAAACCACAATGAGATACCATCTCATGCCAGTTAGAATGGTGATCATTAAAAAGTTAGGAAACAACAGATGCTGGAGAGAATGTGGAGAAATAGGAACACTTTTACACTGTTGGTGGGAATGTAAGTTAGTTCATCCACTGTGGAAGACAGTATGGTGATTCCTCAAGGATCTTGAACCAGAAATGCCATTTGATCCAGCAATCTCATTACTGGGTATATACGCAAAGGTTTATAAGTCATTCTACTATAAAGACACATGCAGACATATGTTTATTGCAGCACTATTCACAATAGCAAAGACCTGGAACCAACCCAAATACCCATCAATGAAAGACTGGATAAAGAAAATGTGGTGCATGTACACTGTAGAATGCTATGCAGCCATAAAAAAGGATGAGTTCATGTCCTTTGCAGGGACATGGATGAAGCTGGAAACATCATTCTCAGCAAACTAACTCAGGAACAGAAAACCAAACATTGCATATTATCACTGGTAAGTGGGAGCTGAACAATGAAAACACATGGACACAGGGAGGGGAACATCACACACTGTGGCCGTTTGTGGGGTGGGGGCCAAGGGCAGGGATAGCACTAGGAGAAATACCTATTGTAGATGTTGGGTTGACGGATGCAGCAAACCCTCATGGCACATATATACCTATGTAACAAACCTGCGCTGTATCCCAGAACTTAAAGTTTAATTAACAAAATTTTTTTTTACAAAGGGATAAAATGTTCTCTGACCTCACTGGGCTCACACTCCAGAGGGGACATTTCTCTAATGATAGTTGATTGCTCTTTTGAAAATTGAGTCATAGGAGTCTCAGCACAATTTTGTGATGTAATTAGGGCTACTGTCATTGCCATCAGTTGACAAATGAAGAGACACATATACAGTAAGGCATTTGCTGGAGTCAATCAGATAAATGGTGACAGATTTAGGATGAGGATTTCAGATTACTGGACCATGATAAATTTTCAGACATTGAGTTGGAGTAACATTTTTTTTCTGATTTTTTTAATGATTACCAAATTGAATACAAAAATATCTTTTTTAAAAAAATTATAAACATCAAAGTTATATTCTGTTGTATGTTGAATGTATTTACTTACATCAGGCATAAAAGATAATCTTTGTATATTTACTATTTTTTTTTATTTTTAGACAGAGTCTCTCTCTGTTGCCCAGGCTAGAGTGCAGTGGCATGATCTCAGCTCACTGCAACCTCTGCCTCCTGGGTCAAATGAGTCTTGTGCTTCAGCCTACTGAGTAGCTGGGATTACAGGCATGTGCCACCACGCTGGGATAATTTTTGTATTTTTAGTAGAGACGGGGGTTTACCATGTTGCCCATGCTGGTCTCGAACTCCTGGTCTCAAGTGATCCACCCACCCAAACCTCCCAAAGTGCTGGAATTACAGGCATGAGCTACTATGCCCGGCCTATTTACTATTTTAATAGTTATTTTGTTCTAAAAAAGATTTTGTATAAATCATCGGCAGCTTATTTGAATGAGGTCTTTGGCAAATGCATGCTCTTTATACTTTTGTTCTTCTTAAGGTGTAAAACCCAGCTTAATTGAGAAACAAATAAAAATCTATTAGGAGTCAGAAACATTTAGGAGACTCTAAAACAAAAACTCTCTTTTTCCTGTGGCTTGTTGTGTTTTTTTGTTGGAGTCTTTGTTTTTGTTACTCAATATTTAATGTATCTTTTCTTTATTTTCCTGCCTTACTTTTTACTGCTTTTGGTTGAATTCCTAATTCCTACATTTTTTTTTCTCCTAGGTAAAACCGATAACCAATATATTCCCTATGTGGCTGGAGGGACAGTTTTACTGTTGTTATTTGTTATCTCAGTTACCACCATCATTGTCATTTGCCTTAATCGGTGAGTAGAGCGACTTATTCTGAATCTTGTTCAGCATGAGTTATCTGATGTTAGAGATTCTCTATTAATAACCCAATAATTTGTCAAGCTGTCTCAGCATTCACACTTATATTTTTGAGAGTACGTTCTAACACAAAGGAGGAGACATAGCTATGGTAATGTTACAGAGAAAGCTGGAATCGTTCATTTAAGAATTAGTAGAAGCCGCTGGTCCGGCCCTTTTGTATTCTGCCTGATGCCTCTGCTCTGTATCCTGCCCTATCTTTCTCCTCCTCCGAAGAAAAAGCTGTTGGTGAGGGGATGGCGTGTGTGTGCATGGATGACACAGCACGAGATGGATACAGATTCTGAGAAGGGAAAGAGCAAGGTTTAACAGTGATAAAGCCTTCATTTATTCATTCATCAAATATTTATTGTGCATAGCAGTGAACAAGACATAATGAAGCTCACATCCTAATAAGCAAACAACATAATTTCAAATGGTTGTATATTCTCAGAACCAAGCAATCTAGATGCTTAAAAATTACTAAGAAGAAGGAATTGGAGGGTGCTGCCTTAGACAGAGCAGGAGGCCATTGGCTTATACTAAATTTTTCTGTGTTTTATTGGCTGGTCACAGATAATGTGTGCCTGAAGTTCCAGCTACTCGGGGGCTGAGGCTGGAGGATTGCTTGAGCCCAAGAGTTCAAGTCCATCCTAGGCAACATAGCAAGACCCTGTCAATTTCAAAAACTGAAAATTAAAAAAAAATCTTTTACTGTCTTGTATCACAGTTGGGAATTTTCTAGGATATTCTTGGTTGAGGTTTTTCTTCACCTTCCAGCTCTGCTGTACTTATCAACTCACTTGTATAGGTATTTGTTGCATATCTTTGCTGTAATCATAGCAGGTTGAAATTATCCCTTATAGTGTATTACAACTAAAGTGTTATCTTCTTAAGGGAGGAAGGGACCACAGTTTTGATGTCTATATTTTGCATATCTGGCATATCATAGACAATATATGTTTACTGGGTAAGTATGTCCATCTGTACTCTTCTCCTTCAGTAATATTACCAAATACACCATACTAACACACACACGTGCGCGCGCACACACACACACACGCGCGCCTTGTTAATAGGATTTCTAGTAGGTCTCTCCATCTTGTCTCTTCATCCTTGACCTTGACCTCTGGCTCTTTGGCAGCTGTCATCACTGCTCCCTTTTTTGGTAATGTCTCCAGCCTGCTCTCAGCTATAGTTTTTTTCTCTAACCCATCCAGTTTCCCTGGTTCTTCTTCTGAAAGCTGGGTTGACATGTCATCCTCTTGTTCAATATCTTTGATTATCTACCGGAATAATGTTAAAACTCATTAACCTGTCATTGAAGTTGCCCGACATTCTGACTGAAACCTAATTTTTAGTCCTACTTTCTACTTACTGTATTCTCCCTGATGTTGATAAATTTTGTGAAAACTGCAGCACACCCAAGGCTCTCCCCATCTGGTTTGCTACCAAAATGCTGTTTCCCCACATTTGGCTGCATTCCTGTGTATCATTCAAGGTGTGAAACACCTGTCCCCTCTGTGAGCTCTGCACTGTTCTCTGTCCCTGCAAATAGACATGGTATCACCATCTGGAATCATCGTGTACTTCTCTGCTACTCCTCACATCCTGCTTTGTATTTTAATCACTTTCATGCTTGTCATTCTTTCTGTTCATAATGGCAGAGTTTGTGTTTTATTCATATTTTTAGTGTTTGATAGCATTCTGTCCAAATAATGAGTACTCAATAAACATTGTCTAATTAAAATGAAATATGACATCAGGTCATTTTACCTTTTTCCCCATCACAGACTGCCCTTAAGTCTTTCCCTGACCAGAAATTAGCAAATGGAAGTAAGGAGTCTGTGGCATCACAGACTCCCCTACTGCTTCACCTGGGCAGTGGGAAACATCCTAGGGGCAGAGACGGCAGAGGGAGCACACAGGAACCAGGCAATGTGACCAAGAGACAGCGAGTGGCGACAAACCTCCACAGGGTCACAGATGTTGGACAGGATAGGTTTTGCCTCATGAAAATGCATCACTTTTACATGAATAGCTAAATTGAATGGTAGAATATATTGTCCCACTTGGTTAAATGTGATAAAAGGAGATTAGTAGACTTGAATTTGTAATCATGGACGCACACCACAGGGGAAAAAGCAATTGTTCTTTCTACCTTGTCACTAGTATCAGTTTGTGGTTGTTACTTCAAATGGAAATGCTTTGAAAGATGACCCAAGGGCTCCAACAATGACCTTCTGAACTCTGTTTTACCAACTGTTTAAAATAATCCTGCAGCATCAGATGTATTGACTTGGATAGAAGCCAACATAAATCAGACAGTGTCCCTGAACAAAAGTGAATTCTTCAGCAGAGAAGCTGCTGCCAATCGCTCCAGCACATAGGCTACTCAGAACCTTGTAGCCTGTGTGTTGGAGGAATTGACAGCAGCTTCTCTGCTCCTGGTTTGCTGTTTTCATGCAGAGATAGCAACAGTAACACGAGTAAGTGACCATGGCTAGGGAAAGGGCCTCTCATTGGCAAGTGTGAAAGGAGCCAAAATACGGCCAGGCGCAGTGGCACACGCCTGTAATCCCAGCACTTTGGGAAGCTGAGGTGGGTGGATCAATTGAGGTCAGGAGTTTGAGACCAGCCTGGCCAACATGGTGAAACCCTGTTTCTACTAAAAATACAAAAATTAGCTGGGTGTGATGGCACGCTTCTGCAGTCTCAGCTACTCAGGAGGCTGACACAGGAGAATCGCTTGAACCCAGGAGGTGAAGGTTGCAGTGAGCCGAGATTGCACCACTGCATTCCAGCCTGGGTGACAAGAGTGAGACTCTGTCTCAAAAACAAACAAATGAAAGGGAAGTGCCAAAATATGTTCTATAGACGTAACCTGAGTGTACAAAATAATTTAATATTTAGGGAGAAAAATCTTAGATGCTTATTTTATATGCATTGTGAACACTGGCATTAACAATGAATAGGGAGCTTTGTTTTTCCCATTTCAGCGCTGAAATCTCTCGTCCTGGGAAACTCCTTAGTCCCAGGCAAACCGGAATGGCTGGTCAGCATAAATCTAGCTGTGATATGTTTACTCTCTTTACTTTTTTATTTTCATTTTTATTTTCTTAACGTTTATTTTAAGTTCAGGGATACATTACAGGATGTGCAGGTTAGTTACATAGGTACATATGTGTCATGGGATTTGTTGTACAGATTATTTCATCACCCAGGTATTAAGCCTCGTACCCAATAGTTATTTTTTCTGGTCCTCTCATCCCTCCCATCCTCTGCCCTTCAGTAGGCCCCAGTGTGTGTTTTTCCCCTCCATGTGCACGTGTCCTCATCATTTAGCTTCCACTTAGAGGTGAGAACATGTGGTTTTCTGTTCCTGCATTAGTTTGCTAAGGACAATGGCCTCCGGCTCTATCCATGTCCCTGCAAAGGACATGATCTCATTTCTTTTTATGGCTGCATAGTATTCTGTGGTATATGTATATCACATTTTCTTTATCCAGTTTATCATTGATGAATATTTAGGTTGATTCCATGTCTTGCTATCATGAATAGTGATGCAATGAACATACACATGCATGTGTCTTATAGTAGAATGATTTCTAATCCTTTGGGCGTACACCCAGTAATGGGATTGGTGGGGAGAATGGTGTTTCTGTCTCTAGGTCTTTGAGGAATCACCACACTGTCTTCCACAATGATTGAACTAATTTTTTATTTTATTGGAACCATGGAGAGTTTATTGAGTCCTGTAGTTGCAGATGGTCCGTTCAGCTAGAGTGAAGTGATTTCAGAAGTTGTAGAGCTTAATAGTCAAGAGGGAGGGCGATGGATTTAAATTCCAATACTACCACTAACTAATCATGTGATTTTGGGCAAATTACTCTTCCTCTTCACACCTTAGTTTCCAAACCTGTTAAATATAAAGTTTTGATGAAATCTTAATAAGAGGATCTATATAAATGATTTAATAAAATAATCCATACAAGTTATTTAGAATAATACCCAGAAACTTTTATAAAGCTTCATTATATTATTGTCATTTAAGAAGTTACACTGTTGGCTTTTAAAATAAATTTTAATTGTGGAAAATGTCTTAAATCTGAGGTTATTTGGAGAAGGCTATAAGCCATTTATGTAGTAACTCACTGTAAATCATTCTTAGTAAAATCACTGAGATTAATTACTAATGCACAGTGGTTAGATATCCATTTAGTTGCCCTCATCATCTGGGAACACTTTGGAGAAGACAGGGAAAAAAAGTGTAGGTTAACAGAATTTTGGATAAATGTGCATATAGCTACTTTAATATATTAGAAAATGGGTGTGGGCTGGGGTACAGTGAGGTATAGAGTTTAGTGCTGGAATATCATATCTTTATATCCTTTATTGAATATGCATTCCAGAAGGAGAAGGAGAGAGAGAAGAAATTTATTTACAGAGTCCTGGGATACAACGAAGAAGGTAAGTTTATACAGAACTTGTCACTTTTTTCTTTTGTAATTTGCAAATGCAGAATCAGTCTCTTTTGCAGTTAGCAATCTTATATTTTATTGTCCTTTTCGTAACCTGACTATGCAGTTGCCTGCAATTTAAATATCAGCTATTTGGAGAAAGTTATTTTCTGAACTATTCTATTTTTACTGCCCTCTGAAACTAAGTTTTTTTTATGTGAATATAAATAAAGGAGCAATTATCCTGACGTAATAACAATCAACACTATGCCTTCCCTAAATCTTTGTTCCTTTTCTAGGGCTGCTGTGACAAATTCCCAAACCTGGGTGACTTTAAACAACAGAAATCTATTTTCCCATGATTCTAGAGGGTTGAAGTATAAAACAGTGTCAGAAGGACTGGTTTCTTTGTGGGATGAGAATCCATCCCATGCTTCTGTCCAGCTTCTAGCGGCGCTGTCGATCCTTGGCTGGTAGACACATCTCTCTAATCTCTGCCTCTCTCATCACATGATGTCCTCACCTGTGTGTATGTGTCTGCCTTCCTTCTTTTCTCATGAAGACCCCAGTCATCTTGGACTTAAAGGCCCGCTCTTCTCCAGCACAGTATTGTTTGAGCTTAACTAATTACATCTGCAAGGATCCTATTTTCAAATGAGGTCACGTTATGAGGTTCTGAGGAGGAATTTGCAGAGGATGCTATCCAACCCAGGAGAAGACATAATATTTTTGTGTCATAAGGTTATTGTGATGGTTAAAATGCATAAAGGACCCAGAAATGTAGCAAGCACGTAGAAGAACATATTGCATGATACTCATTATTATCGTTATCTTTGAAGTTAAGTTATTAATTAATGTATACTTAGGTTATCCAGCCAAAGAACTTTTTTATTTCCTTATGGGCTGCAGAAGTTTGATGAGCTGTGAAAGTTTCTTCCTTATTCTGCCTTGCTCCTGCCCCTTATTGTCTAACTAACAGACTAGAAACTTCTGGGTTTGCAGATAAGAGGGATATGTATTTTTATGCTCATTATTCCCACTATACTTCAGATCTCTCTAACACATAGCATTCTGTTTATGAAATTTCACAAAACAAACCAAAAAAAAAAAAACCGTTTCTATGGATTGAACATTTGTGCCTTCCCAAAATTCATATATTAAAGTCCTAACCCCCAATGTGATGATATTAGGAGATAGAGACTTGGGGATGTAATTAGATCATGAGGGTAGAATCCTCATGATTGGGATTAGTGCCTTATAAGGACAGAAGAGCTTGCTTCCTCTTTCTGTTCTTTGCAATGTGAGGATACTGAGAAGACAGTTGTCTGCAAACCAAGAAACACACCCTCAGTCCTTCACCAGAGTTTTTTTTTTTGTTTCTCAAGTTAGGAAGATATTTTCTTGATCTTGGATTTCCCAATCTCCAGAGCTGTGAGGAATAAGTATTTGTTGTTTAAGCAACACGGTCTACAGTATTTTATGACAGCAGCCCAAACTAAGACAAAAATGTCCTCAAATGCTATCCAAAAGTATATAAATTTCTCTTCATTTTAATTACGTGCAATTGAATTCTACATGGTCAAAAGCCAAGTGCTAATGTTCTGACAATCCAACATGTGTTCATCAGACGCCTTCAAAACTTATCAGTTTAACTTTTTTTTTATTAAGTACTTACTTTTGTAAGAATAATATTTTTTTTGTTTGTTTCTTGGCCAAAAAAAACATAGATTGCTTCTTGGTGCCAACTGCAGAATCAAGAAACCTTGCTTTGTTTCATCAGGCACTTCAGCGAACAAATTGGTACTCTGTCATATACAATTTTGGGATTCCCTTCTTCATCCTTAGTACTTTATCTACTCATGCCAATCCAGTCACATTTATTGTTGTGAATTTGGGGTATGGAAAGGAGCTTTGCAACTGTCTACATTAGGTATCCAACTTTTTCAGGCTTTTGTAGAAAAATATTTTGAAGGATTATGAAAAAGTTAGTAGTTTGGACTGTCAAAAAAAGACATTGGAACTATTTCATTCTCTTTTTTTAAAGATGACCTATATAAGTAAGATGGCACTTGCATTTTCATTTTGCTTTCTTCTTAAAAACACTAAAGTCCGGCATGGCATGGTGGCTCATGCCTGTAATCCCGATACTTTGGGAGGCTGAGGCAGGTGGATCATCTGAGGTCAGGAGTTCGAGACCAGCCTGGCCAACATGGCGAAACTGTCTCTATTAAAAATACAAAAATTAGCCAGGCGTGGCTGTACATGCCTATAATCCCAGCTACTCATGAGGCTGAGGCAGGAGAATTGCTTGTACCTGGGAACTGGAGGTTGCAGTGAGCCAAAATCGTGCCACTGCCCTCCAGCTTGGGCGACAGAGCGAGACTCTGACTCAAGAAAAACAACAACACTAAGGTCAATCTAAAATTATAAATTCCTCATCAAAAGACCTTTCTCTAGTCTCTTTTCTTTCTCAACTTGTCTTTCTTTTTTTCACACCTGCATATTTTCTGTTACATACATACATATGTGATCAAAGTGACTTGATTACAGTAGAGAAGATTAATGATTATACAATATCATCCTGAAAGTGAATGTCAGTTTATTTTGTTAATTTTTATATGTTAAGTTGCTTATTTTTTAAAGTTCAGACACTGTGTACTTTGAAAATATTTATTAAGACATTCATTCAACAAACATTAATTGATAGTATGGCAAAATGCTATATTAAAATTTCCATATAAAAATCATAATATTGTTCTTATCAAAATAGCCTAACATTGGGAGAGGGAATTCCCTCTCCCGATTGAAACAGGTAATTCTTAGCACAATACAGTAAGTGGTAATCTAGACTAGGTTTCTGTTGTATCTTACTCAAGAATGTGATTTCTAACAGAGTTCAATACAATGAGGATAATGTTTTATTAAATTAATTATAATGGAAATTTGTTCCATGTCATGCCTGCATTAACAAGAGGTATGTTTTGAATGTCTTCATTAGTTGTTGAAATGCAGTGAATTATTGACACTCTCTGCTGTTTGTATTTCTAGGCACCCAGCAACTCTGCAACTCCCATCTCTACCAGTCAATCTACCAGTCAATCCATGGATGATGCAAGAGAGGATATTTATGTCAACTACCCAACCTTCTCTCGTAGACCAAAGACTAGAGTTTAAGCTTATTCTTGACATGAGTGCATTAATAACGACTCTTACGTACTCATGCATGGATCTTTATGCAATTTCTTTCCACAACCCAGGGTCTACCTTAGATACTAGTTGACTGAATTGAGTTCATTTGGTAGGAAAAAGATTACCTAAAAAACATTTTTCACAGAAGTGTTTCAGAAAACCTGACTCTAACTTGTTTACACACAAAAGGAAACTTACTGAATCATGTAATAGAATGATCCAGGGCAGATTAAGCTTTGGGCAGGAGCTATTTACCAGGGCTTAAATGTTGTGTCTATAATTAGGAAATTAAGTATGGGTATAAACTGGCTTCTGAATCCCTTTCCACAGTGTTGGATCCATTTCCCTGGTCGTGGCCTCACTCTCATACAGGCTTTCCTCTTGTGTTGGCAAGATGGCTGCCAACTCTTGGCAATTTGTACATCTTGTTCCTATCTGGTAGAGAGTTTGCTTCTCTAATAGAGCAAACAAATTTGGTTATTTTTTTCATTGTCAAATAGGCATCATGACCAGAAAGGATAGAATGGCTTAAGTGAATGAGGGGTTTACTTCTAGAGCTGAGAGCAGGGTCAAAGCACAGTACTGGGAAATTCAGAGCAAGGTTAAAAGAGATGGAGAGTCTCAGAGCTGGGGAGTTTACCAACAAATGTTGACTGCAGTGATTAACCAAGACATTTTTGGTTAACTAACTGAAAAGTGAAATATGGGATGGATTCTGGAAGTGGGGAATCTCTCTCCAAACTTGTAGAATCTGCTCTGTCAGCATAGTCCAGAAAAATACCTGGCAATAGAAGAAATGAATAGTCAAGAAGAAGATAAATGTGAGAAGGCAATCTCTTCCCTTACTATTCTCCTATATATTTATCTCCCATTCTATATAGAATTCTTGCCACCATCCCAGGTCTAACCTTAGGAGCAAATGTAGTAGATAGTCCAATAATAAATAACTTAATGTTTTGGACATTGTTTTTTATTTTTTCTACTTTTGAGAATTACTTTTAATATGTAAGTTCTCTCAAAAGGGTCAGACACCTATGCATTATTTTTTTAATGATTATGTGAAACTTGAATATAATAACACCATGTCTAACTGTCATTTTTTTTTCCACACAGAAAAAGTGACAGTTGGAAGTGGTGGTATAGGATGGTAGGGTAGAAATTTGAGAGGGAAAAAAGAAATTGGAAAGGTACAGGCAACAGGAGAACAGAATCAAACCACAGAAAAATACAAAGGGAAACTTTCTGCTTCACAGTTTGGACCAAGACAGCCCTAATGACCTCACCAACAATCAAAGCAATTAGACACCATAACTGATCTTGTTTAAATTCTGGACATAGGCAAACAGTGAAAAGCATTTGTGAAACTGAATAAAACTGCCATGGTCACCTTGAAAGCACAATGGTCATTATCAAATATAGTGATCATTCATGTCTAAAAGATTCATTATGATGGCTGTATTTAAATATCACTGTTGTGGACTTCATGATAATCTTAAATGAAACAAATCCAAATTCTCCTGTTTCCTAGACAGATTCTAAAATGTAATTTACACTTTTAAGCTGACTAGTGATTATCTTACAATTTTAGCCTCATGCACTATGTATGCCAAATAGTGCAATTATTTTGTGAATTACAGAAATGGTAAGTGCCCACATTTCTGTGAGTTAGAAAATTTGTGAGTTTTTAACAACAAAAAAAACACACACACACATTTTCAGAAGTGAAAAAATAAAAATGACCATTTCCCAGTTGTACTTAAGTATATGCAAGAAGAGTAAACTCTCGTTTTTATTACGTTTGCTTAAAGATCCTTTTATACCTTGATTCATGAAATGTTTCCACAAATATATTAGTGTAACAAACTTGAAAGGCAGTTTATAAGAAACCACTCTACTGTCAGGTCAATCAAAAGTTTCATGGGTGAATTTATTGGTTTGCGTGGTAAAGCAAGCTTAGCATCAATTAAAAGGTAAATAATTTCCTTTTCTGAATGGTAAAGACAATCAAAATATTACTTTCTGCAAACCTCTGATAACCAAATTCTTAATGATTGGCGCCTGTGAGAAGGAAAACATTTTTACAGTTGTAGCATGGGGAAATATAAACCCAATTTTAAGAGAGAAAATAATGACTGGGGGTGGAAGGCACAGTGCAGTCAGATGCCATTCTTCTGGTGGTTTCCACTGGGAACTTCATGGAAGACTTTTGTAGCAAACCACTGAAGTGTTGCAAGGCCTCCAGAACATTTGGAACTTGTCTCTTTTTCCTTGGGTATTTTTGGTCTCTTATGCAAAGTATCAATGAGAACTATTTACTCTGTCCTTTCTTCTCTATATATTCTTCCTCTACAGAGTGCAGGATTTTTTCAGGAATTTGGAGCCATCCTAAGTCCTCCTGAAAATTCTCTGACCTCCTCTGGTACTCCTTTTATACCCTCAGGAGTAATACTGATGAAATTCCATTCATTCATTGTCTTTCTCTGGACATCTTTACTTACCAAAGCACTTTCATTGTAATCTTTTTGACATCATCCCTAATTCATGATAGTTTTGGAATTCACCCTGCTATGTTTCTCCCCATCTACTCTTTTGCACCTACGATTCTGGTTGTTACTAAGAAAACAGATCAAAACAGAGCCACAGAATAAAAGATCAGAATTGCAGTAAATTATGTTTTAAGTATAGATATTTTTTGCAAGGTGCTGCTTTGGAAGCAAAATGCTTCTTAAGTTATATATATACACACACACATTTTGAATGCCATTAATATTTACATTAAGTAACCAATTAAAGGAAATTACTTTGTGATAGTAAGGTGGGTAGATTTGTTAAGCATCATTGTGGAATACACAGTTTTGTCAGAGAAAAAACACATCTTATTGACCCATGATGACTATGCATTAAGTATATTATAAGTGAGACCTTCAAACTTTAAAGAACTTTATGTATAATATGTTGAGAAAATAAAATAGAAATTTCATTTACTTGTAATCATGCTTAAAATAAAAGGCAGGTAGGTGAGGATATAATTTTTAGTAAAAACTCCAATTTATGTTTTAAGTTTTATTACTAAAATACTATATTTATAAACTTAAAATATATGGGCTATCTATTTAAAAGACAAAAATACTTTTGGTAGGCATTCTTTTATTTTGAACATCCAAGTTATATTGGTTTATATAGAACGGTACTAAGTAAAAATTACAGCTTTATGACAGTAGTTTTCTTTTTTTTTTTTTTTTGAGACAGAGTCTCTCTCTGTCACCAGGTGCCAGGCTGGAGTGCAGTGGCGCCATCTCGGCTCACTACAACCTCCGCCTCCCAGGTTCAAGCATTTCTCCTGCCTCAGCCTCCCTAGTAGCTGGGTCTACAGGCACATGCCACCACGCCCAGCTAATTTTTGTATTTTTTAGGTAGAGATGGGGTTTCACCATGTCGGCCAGGATGGTCTAGATCTCTTGACCTCATGATCTGCCCGCCTCGGCCTCCCAAAGTGCTGAGATTACAGGCGTGAGCCACCGCGCCTGGCTGACAGTAGTTTTCTAAATTGGGAGAGTCCACATTGTAATTAGAGATCACTGTAACCAAAATGCTTCTCCTTGATTTATAATGATGAACTGTATTTTGTACTGCCTATATGAATTTTCAGCAAGATTAACGATATTATAAAGGTGTTTATAAAGTGTAACTGGAGATGCTAAATTGGGAGTACAAAGTCAAGTTTCTTTTCACAATAGTGATAAGAAAATATCTTTAAAAAATGTAAGACAATCTAAACATGTAACATCATTTTATCATTAGTTTACTATTAAAATGTAACATCTAGAAAGTATTGACCTTCACCTTCGGACTTCTGTATAAGTGAGTATATTTTTTCACTAATCTGTTCATTAGAATTCTTCCAGCCAGGTCTCTGAACTCTGAAAACATTTTCCTGAAAACCAAAAACAAGTTTATTTTTTAAAAGCTTCTTTATTTCTAGTGATTCAGTAGGTAGAAAAACAGCTTCTAGAATAAGGAAATTTTATAAATCCTCAAGGTCGGTTTACATATATTTTTCCAGATTGAAAGCACTAACTATGTTGTGAGATGCTGGAAGAAAAGGTCTGTTTGGAAGTATGGGTAATAAATGTCTGGGATAATTCTGGTTTATTTCCTATTATCCCTGTTAGAATAAGTTATATGGTCAACCTGTCCAGAACACTTTTTCCAGCATTAGTATGTACTCTTGGATGTTTGGTTCTTGCAGGGTATAGAAATATGTTCCTTGATGTACTGTATTCTGTTGTATTGAATGAATAAAACACAGTATTTCACTATCACTAGTTTCATTTGCCATCAAAAAATAGTGGGGAAACATTTCTACAGAATAAAATTAGCATGATGAATTACATGCAGAAAATACTCAAATCAATGATGCATTTTAAGTTTTATCTCAATGCAGTGTTCTTTGTATAAGTACTTGTAGTTTAAAGGGTCAAAGAGCTGTATGTTTTTTTTCTTTTTTCAAAAAATGGTAGTCCCTTGCCTTCCTCGTTTTCATTCCATTGAGACAACAAATTTTACAACTTCTAACTCATTATTTTATTTATGTTCACTTTTCTGAATAGCATACTTGTGACACTAATACATTTTTTCTATTTTAGACATTCATTATTAATTTAGATGTCTTCCTCTCCCCAAACTCGCCACATACAATACTTCCGTCATGTCTCTTTTCAGAAATATTTGCATTAAAATGTGATTATATCAATATTTGGCATTTATTTCTATGACCTTGCCAGCACTCTTACCACATGGTATAAATGATTTGGCTTTCCCTCGTATATAACTTGCTTTTTTCCACCTAGAGCTAATGATTGTCATTTTGGGGGCTTACTCTTTCTGTATTTACCATGAATTGATCTGAAACTCTTGTGATGCAACAGGAATTCTAGCAATTTCAACTTCCTAAGAAAGACTCCATTGAAGCTTGACTTGGGGATATAAGGACAGTTTCTTTTAGCATAGCCACCAGCCTGGTGTCTCCCTGCATCCAGAAAAAGAAGGGAGAGGAATATATGAAATCTAGAATCCACTCTAAAAATTTTTCCAGAACAAAAAGACATGTGTTTCCACATTGTAAATGTTTGTTAAACATGTGCCCATAACAAGGAACAATAAGAAGTCTATTATGTTTGTTTTTGTGCCTGTAAAAATTGGGAGCATTGGTTGTTAAGCATCAAAACAGACTCTTTTAAGAAAAAAAATATATATATGAGGTCAGGTGTTCGAAACCAGCCTGGCCAATATGGTAAAAGCTCGTCTCTACTAAAAATACAAAAATTAGGTGGGCGTGCTGGCATGCACCTGTAGTCCCAGCTACTCTAGAGACTGAGGGAGGAGAATTGCTTGAACCTGGGAGGCAGAGGTTGCAGTGAGCCAAGATCGTGTCATGCACTCCAGCCTGGGTGACAGAGCGAGACTCCATCTCAAAATATATATATATATTTGAATGATAGGGATGGCTCATAGAATTCCCAGGACACTGATGGAGTAGGCTTGCAAAATAGAACATGTGGCAACTCCAGTGGGACGTTAGGCAGGAAGCACAGCTAACAATTTGGGCTTCGATATCCTCCCTGGAACATGCTGCAGTGAACCTGAGCAGCATCACTACCCCACACTCGGATGAGTACTGAGCCTCCATTTTTATTCACTCACTTGTTCGAAAATCAGTTCTCTTAAATACATCTGGCAGGCAGCAGCTGGTATCTACCCCTTCACCTTCTACAGTGGCAGACAGGGTACAACTTATTTCCCAACAGAACACACCGTGACATTCCCTCCAAGCTCACTGAAGAACTTAAACTGGCCTGTAATCCCAGCACTTTGGGAGGCCAAGGCGGGCTAATCATGAGGTCAGGAGTTCAAGAACAGCCTGGCCAACATTGTAAAACCCCATCTCTATTAAAAATACAAAAATTAGCTGGGCATGGTGGCGTGTGCTTGTAATCCCAGCTACTCAGGAGGCTGAGGCAGGAGAATTGCTTGAACCATGACCCGGGAGGTGGAAGTTGCAGTGAGCTGAGGTCACCCCACTGCATTATTCTAGCCTGGGGGGCAACAGAGTAAGACTCCGTCTCAAAAAAAAAGAACTTCAACTGACAAATGTCTCTACTTGACCAGATCATAGTTTTATTAAAGGCAGGGTTTAATGTACCCTTTTATAAAAGTTCAAAGCCCTATATGATGACTGAATTTATTCCAGATGTATCTAAATATAATGAAGATCATTTAAAAATAAATTGGGGCCGGGCGCGGTGGCTCAAGCCTGTAATCCCAGCACTTTGGGAGGCCGAGGCGGGTGGATCACGAGGTCAAGAGATTGAGACCATCCTGGTCAACATGGTGAAACCCCGTCTCTACTAATACAAAAAATTAGCTGGGCATGGTGGCGCGTGCCTGTAATCCCAGCTACTCAGGAGGCTGAGGCAGGAGAATTGCCTGAACCCAGGAGGCGGAGATTGCGGTGAGCCGAGATCGCGCCATTGCACTCCAGCCTGGGTAACAGGAGCGAAACTCCGTCTCAATAAATAAATAAATAAATAAATAAATAAATAAATAAATAAATAAATAAATAAATAGGTGAAAGAACAAATAAATACAAGTTAGCATTTATATCAATATTCTCAATTGGCAGTTTTGCAATAATGGCCAATAGTTTATTTTTAATAACACTATTGAATATTGCATTTGGCTCTTAGAATTTACTAATCCTCTGCATGTATATATTGCATATTTTTCTAGACTGTATTCAAATCTATGATTTTTAAACCTGGAACTTATGTCTAGACACTAGTATACCTTTACAAAAACTATCAATTTTTTTTGGTAACATACTACCTCCAAAATTTCAAGTAAGAAATTGCCTTTTGTCTATTTTTAAATGGAAAACTGCTAATCAAAATGCCCCAAAATTATACTGAGTATCGTTTGACCTGTAGAAACCAATATTATTTCAGGAAGAAAGCAGAGCCAGTCTTCTACCTGTACTCAAATAAGTGGAAGCCCTTTCTAGACTAAGTTCTCAAGAATGTAAAATATCAAGCATGAGTTCTCCAAATCCCTGAAAAGGAAGCCTTGTGTTGTATTGCCAAGCCATATTTGTAAGACGTAAAAATAAAACTTGAGAAGAAGCTATGATAACTTACTTTCTTCATTCTTCAAAATTTACATAATCTCAACTGATTTTCTATTTCTATGAAACTGCATTCTTGAGCTAGCTCCTTATGCAGTCATATATTTATTCATTATATCCTTTATGCCAGGCATCCAAAGGTACTTACAGTGACCTAGACCATTATTCTTTCATCAGCTGCCTGAGTAAGACTTTGAGCTCTCTAATATACTCTCAATGGTATTAAGTTTTCTGAGTAACAGCTTTGGATGTGGCTTCAGTTGATTGAGCTGATTTATCCCACACTTTATTTTTATCATATAATGGTCTTCAGAGGCAAATTTTGATTTCTTTTTAGCTCACATAAAAATGTACAAAGAAATGTAATGGCTCAGTAGCTTCTAGAGATACAGATAACTCTTTTAACCTTTGTGTAATTTTGCATGTCTGTTTGATAATTCTTTCAATGGCAAATGAATAGGTATTCTAAAGCTCAGCTATTGACAAAAATATGTTTTACTATGTGCTATAATTTTTAAAGCAATTTTTATATGCTTTCATTTTTTTACAACAATCCTAAGATGGTGGCAAGATTAATGTTATTATCCTGATTGACAATTGAAGAAAACTAGATCAGGAGAACTTGTGTGCCAGATTTTCCTATGGAAGTTTAAGATAGGGATTGTAATTCTCAGGATCTTTTTTTCTTTATGGTTCTGAGTTAGAATTGGCTAAAATGGAATTTGCATGAGATATGGAAGATGGATGTGAAACATTAGAAATTACTCTTTGTAGGTCATTTTAGTCGACATGGTGATGGGCAGATGGAGAGGGCTTGGCATATCCCAGCTTGCCGTTTCTCTACTGCATGTCTGGATCTTGTTGACTGACACTTGCCACTGCTGTATGTTTGTTGCAGAACCACAGAGGTAATGGCTGTCCAGTGGCAACAGCTTCACAGAGACCTGTTACAAACTTCCCCTTCCCATCAAAGTAACAAGATGCAAGGTCAGTGCATTTACAAAAACAAAAAGTCAGTTGGTTTCCTATATGCCAGAAATGAGCAATTCGAATTTGAAATTTAAAAAGCAATGATGCCATTTACCATAGCACCAAAACCAGTGAGGAATGTGGGTATACATTCAACCAAATGCACACAGGATCTAGATGCTTTATATCCTGTTGCCATGCTGTACTCACTTGCTAGTTTTAGGAATTTTTTTGGTAGATCCTTTGGAGTTTTCACACAGACAATCATGTCTTCTGTGAATAAAGATAGTTTTACTTTTTTTTTTTTTTCAATCTTTACACCTCTGATTTCTTTTCCTTGTTTTACTGTAGTGGCTTGGACTTCAAGGAATAGAAGTGGTAAGATAATGCATTCCTTCCCTGTTTCTGATCTTAGAGAGAAGCACCCAGTCTTTCTCTAAGTATGATGTTAGATGTGGGATTTTGTAGATGTTCTTGAACATCAAGTTTGAAGAAGCTCTCTAGTTTGCTGAGAGTTTTTTTTTTTTTTTTTTTAAGTTATGAATGGATGTTGGATTTTGTCAAATGCCATTTCTGTCTCAATTGATACAAGCATATGATTTTTCTTCTTTAGATTGTTGATGTGGTGGATTATATTATTGATTTTTTTAACATTGAACCAGGCTTGTATAACTATAATAAATTCTGCTCCCTCATGGTCTATATTATTTTTACACAGCACTGAATTTATGTTATTAATATTTTGTTGAGGGTTTTTTCATCTAAGTTTATGAAAGATATTTGTAGTTTTTTTGAAATGTTTTTAGTTGGTTTTGATATTAAATGATGCTGACCTCATAGAATGAGTTAGGGAAGTGTTCCTTCTGCTTCTGTTCTCTGGAAGACATCATGAAGATTTGGTATTATTTCTTCCTAAAATGTTTGGTAGAATTATACTTTTTTTGGAATGTTACAGATTCAGTTATAGATTCAATTTCTTTAACAGATACAGGACTATTCCATGTATCTATTTCTCCTTGTATAAATTTAGGTAGCTTTGTCTTTCAAGGAGTTGGTTCATTTCATCTAAGTTATCAAATTTGCTGGCATGGAGTTGTTCCTAATATTCTCTTATTGCCCTTTTCTACACATATGGTATCAGTAATGAGGACCCCTCTTTCATTTCTGATAATGGCATTTGTGTGTTTTCTCACTTTTCTCGGTTAGCCTTGCTTGACCTTATGTTTTTTTTTATCTTTTCAAATAATTGGCTTTTGGTTTCATTGGTTTTTCTTCGTTTTTCATTTGTTTTCAGCTTCCTTGATTTCTCCTCTAATTCGTATTTTCTTTCTTTTGCTTGCTTTAGATTTATTTTCATCTTCTTTAGTTTCTTAAGGTGGAAGCCTAGATTATTGATTTTATATATTGTTTTCTTCCAATAGTGGCACTTAATGTTATAAATTTCACTTTGTTCCACAAGTCTTGGTAAGCTCTATTTTTATTTTCATTTAGTCTAAAATATTTTAACATTTCTTTTGATACTTCTTCTTTGAGCTATGAATTATTTACAATGTGTTGTTTAATTTCTACATATTTGGGGATTTTTCTACTTTATATCTCTTACAGATTTCTAACTTAATTTCATCATGTTTTTAAAACATTCTTTAATTTCTATTCTTTTAAATTTATTCAGGTTTATTTTATGGCCCAGAATATGGTCTATCTTATAGAATGTTTCATAGGGTCTTAAGAAGAATTCATTCTGCTGTTGGGTGTAATATTCTGTAAATGTCCATTAGATCAAATGGATTGATAGCACTGTTCAGATCATCTATATCCTTTCTGATTTTCCCTCTTCTTGATCTATCACATACTGATAGGGATGTTGAAGAGGATTTTTCTATTTCTCCCTGCAGTTTTTTTAGCTTTTGTTTTATGTATCTTGATACTCTTGTTAGATACATATACTTTCAGAGTTGTTAGGTTTTCTTGGAGAAATGACCCCTTTACCACATGTAATGCCCCTTTTATTTCTGATCATCTTTCTTGTTCTACTTTTTCTGAAATTAACATAACTCTTTCAGATTTTTAAAAAATTAACAGTATCACATCTTTTTCTATCCTTTTAATTTTAACTTATCTAAATCTTTGTATTTAATGTGAATTTCTTGTAGACAACATACAGTTCTATCTATTTTTAAGTTCACCACTTCTTTTTTTACTTCATGTTATTGATATAGTTGTATATATTTTGGGGGAACATGTGATGTTTTGATACCTGTATACAATGTGTAATGATCATATTGGGTAATTGTGATATGTATCACATTTTTTGTTGTTTAAATCTACACTTCTAATTGGTACACTTAGATTATTCAAATTTAAGTGGTTATTGACATAGTCGGATTGATATCTACTATGTTTGTGACTTTTCTATTCTTGCACTTGTTCTTTGTTTCTTTTTTATCTCCCCTTCTTTTTGTGTTCTCTGATTTTAATGGGGTTTTTATATGATTTAATTTTCTCTCCCAGCATATTTTTCATTGGTCAACCTAGGTTTGTCTCATTTTCCCCTCTTTTATTGGTGTTTATTTAGTGTTATCTGAGCTACCTGAGTTGCTGTCTATCACTAATTTTGGCAAGTTCTCAGATATTATTACTTTTAACATTCTTTTGCTCCATTCTGTCTTCTCCAGTTTTTCCACAGTCTTGAATGTTCTGGGATTTTTTTCCCCCACTCTCTGGATTTTAGTTTGAAAAGTTTCTATTGACCTACCTTCAAAATCATTGATTCTTCCTTCAGAGGTTGCAAGTCAACTAATAATTGCATCAAAGATATTCTTCCTTTGTATTATATTACTGCTAGTATTTCTTTTTTATTCCTTCTTAGTGTTTCCATCTTTCTTCTTACATTATTCATCTGTTGTCTGTTTTTTCAATAGTGCTCTTAAGATATTAATGATAAATTCCTTAATAATTCTGACATATATGTCATATCACTATCTGGTTCCAATAATTGCTTTATCTCTTCAGATCATGATTTTTCTTGCCTTTTGAGGTTCTTTGATTTTTGTTGTTATTGTTGTTGTTGCAAGCCAGATCTGGTGTGTTATGCATTAGGAACTGAGGTCAACAGGTCTTTAGCTTGCAGTCTGAATCTGACTAGCCATTAGACTGTGTTTAAAGTCTGTTATAACCATAGGTGCTAAATTTCTTCAAATGCCTCTAGTGCCTTTGTTTTGTTTGTTTCTCCCCTTCTTGACTTCAGGCTTCCCTAAGTGCTCCTCTTCAGAGAGACTTTCTGTCTTGCAGCTCTTTCTTCTGCAATTCACTGTTATCATATGGGAGCCCAGCTGGCATAGTGATAAGATGTGGGACAGGAGAGTGCTCTATAATCTTACAGTGAAATCTCAGTCTTTTACTGGGTCTGTCTGGGACATTCACAGAGCTTCTCCAGTAGTATAGCTTCCCCATCCTCAATTCCCTTACCTGGCTGCAGCATTCCCAGTGCATTTCTTTGAAGGCCTGCTCCGTTGACTGTGTTATTTTCCTTTCCTTAACTGGGACAGGGAGATTTCAGGGGCTGGGATAAGGTTTGGGAACTGTGCTTGGCAGAGTCCTTCCTGTCTTTGTTACCAAGAAGGTTCTTGGCTTATTTCACAATGGATGTCGCTCTTCATCTGTTGCCAGAGCCACGAGGGGATTTTCTTGGATCCTCATAATGAGAACCTTTGAGTTTCCTACAGGAAAAGCCCGTGAATATGTGGAGTACCTCAAGACCACAGCCCCCATGGGTTTCTCACTCACACAGTCCACAGACAGATGCCAGCAATTCACCCAACTTACTGTATAAAGACTCATAGTAGTTTATGGCTCCAGTGCTTTGACTCCAGTTAAATGGCTATTGGTTGCTGTATTTCTCTGGATGTATCTCCAGATTTTGGGGTGACGTTTGCCCAGGACCTTGGTTCTCTAATAGGTCTAAGAAAGGTCACCGATTTTCAGCTTTCCAGCTTTGTCTTGTTATAAGCATGGCAACAACATCTTCCATTCTCTTAACGTGGTGGCACTGAAGGCAGAAGTCAATCTCTATGTATAAACAAACATTTTAACACATACCTTTTGTGTTATCTTGGTCTCTGACCTGTCTCGTTGTCCTGACTTTCTGATACTGCACTAGGGTTCCTGTTGCTGGACTTCGTTCTGTCTGACTTACTCTTGTCTAGGCTGCTCTTCGGCTTGTCTTTATGAATCGTAGATCCGGCTGACAAAATACTTGTATGAAAATTAAGCACATATTTCTTTATTAAATAAATATGTAATAAAGCATAGACATCAATCTGAAGATGAGTAAGAGATCATACTGAGTTTCCCTGTTTATACTTGGATCAACATCAGGCCTCATACAAATTTTCAAGTCCAGAGGCAAAAAGTAATAAGGAAAATTTGTATCACAAGCCACAAGGAGATAATATGCCAAGTTTATGTGACTGAAAAAAAACTAAGGATGAACTGCTGGGGATGCTCGCTCATCACAGAGCTTAGTCTGCAGCACCAGATTTCATAAGCTTTATTGGAGGAAATTCTATCAAAATAAAATGAAATATGAGTCACAGGGTGGTATTTCACTCATCATATGTATTCAGTATTAATTTATTTTAAGGTTTAGTTGCATAAAAGTTAAATGAGAATTAGAAGACTCCATGGGTGAGACAAGCCAAAGAGGTAACAGCATTGTCAAGAGTTCTACCTTTGTCTATATATTTAAATATTAGGCTTCTGAGAAAAAAGCAGGAAGAAAGATGAACACAACAGAGGGCAGAAAGTCTATACGTCCTGAGGCCTTTTACACAACGCTTGCTAGTGGAATGTTTTTAAGAATGTGTGAGAGAGTCATTTTAATGTGAAATAAAGACCCAAGTCTAGACTTACCTCATAGTTTGTTCACTCCATATGGTTGTATGTAAAATAGTGCAAAACTTTTATAAATAGATCATTTAATAATTTCTTAAAGCCGCACCCCCTTTCTCTCTACGTGCTAGTGGAAGTGGTGCTGAACATTTCTATTAGTATAAACAAATGAACAAACAAAAAAACCCACTACTGCCCAAAACATGTTACTATCCTTTCCAGGTTAAGAAAAAGCTTAAATAATAACTGACCAGTAAGAAGCACATGGCACTTAAGCTTCAGGAAGAATATTGTGTCTAGATAGAAACAAAACAGTCAAATGCAATCTCTTTTACTCAATAGTCGACGGTAATGATCTGAACTACTTGAGGAATCATAGTGTTCATATATATTAAAAATAATGTGGCCAGGCACAGTGGCTCATGCCTACTCACTTTGAGAGGCTGAAGTGGGCAGATGGTGAGTTCAGGAGTTCGAGACCAGGCTGACCAACATGGTGAAACTCTGTCTCCACTAAAACTACAAAAATTAGCTAGGTGTGGTGGTGCATGCCTATAATCCCAGCTACTCAGGAGGCTGAGGCAGGAGAATTGCTTGAACCTGGGAGTCGGAGGTTGCAGTGAGCTGAGATTACACAACTGCACTCCAGCCTGGGCAACAGAGTGAGACTCCACCTCAAAAAAAAAATTAATGTTCCAAACCCCACCCATAGCTTCAGTTAAACACATGGTTAAATATACCATCAAAATGTTATCATTTACAAGATACCTATACATTTAACATCTCTATTAAAAAGTTAGACACTACAAATGTCACATGAAGGATGGAATTACATTTTGTTAATGAATTTAGAGAACATTTTGCATGATACGTAATGTTGATTTCACCTGAGGTATCAATTGTCACCCCAAATCAGTCTAATTGTGCAGTCTTAAAAGTGCATTATCTCCCCTTAAATGCCAACTCATCCCACTTACAAATTCTAAATTTATAACATTTCCATTTTAGTTACATTTCCTAGTCAGATTTCTTGATGATCCATGCACTTCAGAATTTAGAATGTCATCCCTTTTCACTATTGAGAAAAAGGGTCAGATATGAAGAATGAGAGGGAGGAGAGGAGAGAAGAGCTGAGTAGAACATTTTAAATCCATTTCTTGTAACATTTTTCTTTAGATTATTCTGATGAGAGTGAAGGGCTAGTTACAGTGAGTAAAATGGGTTATTTCTGGGTAATAGTCTTAATAATTTATTTTTTTGGGGGAGCATGAATTTCCATCTCTGTGTTTGGGTCTTTGAAATTTACTTAGATTTGTTAAAAACTGTAAGCCTCAGAAACAGCAGGTTACCTAAAAACAGCAGGTTATCTATAACTTTTAATAGACATTGGAACAAGAAAGTAATTTCTTAAGTCAAATGGTACTCAAGGGACAGTCATTAAGCAAGATTAGACTGAGTATACCTGACTCATGGCTTGAGGTGCACACTTCTTCTTCAGATGGTGAGTCAAATCTTACAGAAGGGACCAAATCGTACCCACTTTTGAATTCCCAGTAATTAGAAGATTCTACTCATGCTTTTAAAATTGAATTTCTGAATAGCATTTTCCCCCTTTGGCTTCCTTATAACCAAAGTTTGCAAATATTTGGAGGTACTGAATATTTAGAACAGGTGTAATTCACACATGAATAGAAAGTGATAATGAGGCCGGGCACGGTGGCTTATACCTGTAATCCTGGCACTTTGGGAGGCTGAGGTGAGCAGATCACTTGAGGTCAGGAGTTTGAGACAAGCCTGGACAACATGGTGAAACCCCATCTCTACTAAAAATACAAAAAAATTAGCTGGGCATGGTGGCACGCACCTGTAGTCCTAGCTACTCAGGAGGCTAAGGTAGGAGAATAGCTTGAACCTGGGAGGTGGAGGTTGCAGTGAGCTGAGATGGTGCCACTGCACTCCAGCCTGGGAGACAAAGGGAGACTCCATCTCAAAAAAAAAAAAAAAGTGACAATGAGTATATATTTGTCTTATAGGCAAGTTTGTGTCAAGAGAGGAAGAAATAGAGGATTTTTTAAAATGAGGTTTTAAAAATGTATAGAATTCAAATATCAACAGATAAACTTGATGTTAGATTATGGTATCTAATAAATTTTTTTAAAAGAGGCTTTAAAACATTTATACAATTCAAATAATAAGAGACAATTTTGGAGTTATATTAGACTGTGTGCCTAATAATTTTATGTGATTGTAAATGCAGCTAACGATTTGTGGGATGGGATGGAGTGGTGGAAGGGGGGAGAGAAAGAGGAGAAGGAAGAGGAGGAAGAAGGAGAGAGAAGTTCAGACATAGCTTTGAGAAAGGAATTTAGGGAGCTAGTGAGGATGGTCTCTCTAGCTTTTTTCACTTCCTTATGTCCATCCATTTTCATGTCTCCTGCATAAAGCCATGTACGAATTTGCTGTCACAGCTCCATACTGACATTGATGCATAGCAAAAGGAATTAAAAGGAAGCAAGAACAAAGATCAGGAGATATTGCCTGTCCTCTACTCATGTTTTGGAGATAGCAAGCACTCAGTAAGTAGTGATTGACTGGCCTTTGAGATCACATGAAATCAGCAGGCTAATAACCTACCTACATGTTTGCATAATTCATACTTCCATGAATGTTTAGATATTCTATCCAGCTTTTACTCATTTATTTTAATTATTCACCATATGGATGCTAAAATTAGATAAATCTTTTTATAATATATTTCTTGACTGAACTGGAAGTAAAAGTAGTTGGTGTTCTTTGTACATTACAAAAATAGCTGCGTAATTGCTGTTGGGCTGTGCCTTGTGACATATATTTATTAAATACCTTCTTTGATGTTAGCTCTACGCTTACATAAACCTTTACATTCTTTCTAGACACTTTCCCAAGTAAATATAGTCTCCATGATTTTAATAGTGACAAAAAGGGAAAGAAAATTCTTCAAGTTCATACCACTAATTTGTTATGGAAAAGTGTCACTGAAAATTCATATTCAGAATAAGCTGTATTTTATTCAGTATTGACAAAGAATGGGTGTTTTCATCATCATTGCCACTCCTGAACAAATGGAAAGGTCTTGTACATTTTTCATTGCTTTCTTCAATTCATGACTTTGGCCAGACTTACCATTGAAGGGCATTTTTAACACTACTGACTGCTTGATCACTTTTCTCTCACCCAGTTTAATTTCTCTGATTTTATGGGAGTTTCACACTCTCTTTAAAAGCATTATTCTCTAAAAGGAAAAAAGCTCCTAACAAATTAATCTAGTAAACCCATAAGAAATGCCCAGCTAATATTTAAAGGTTAAGTTTGATAAACAGATTCTGTGAATGTATTTCTAGGCAGGTCTAAATCTGAGTGACAAAGGCTACTTAATCATGGGATGAAAAATAAAAGCCATTGATAACATAACAGCATGATAGTCATAGCTACATGCATTTCACTTTTGAAGTTAAATCTTTGTCTACCAAATAATGTTCATTTTCAATTTTATTTTTGGCTATTTGAGAGTAGCAGAGTACTGGAGGAAAAGCCATTGTCTAGCTGTGCAACATTGTGCAAGCCACTTAAAGCTCTCTGGATATCTTTTTTTTTTTTTTTTTTTTTTTTTTTTTTTTGAGACTGAGTCTCACTCTGTTGCCCAGATTGGAGTGCAGTGGCGTGACCTTGGCTCACTGCAACCTCCATCTCCCAAGCGATTCTTGTGCCTCAGCCCCCTGAGTAGCTGGGATTTCAGGCACCTGCCACCGTGCCCAGGTAATTTTTGTAGTTTTTGTATTTTTAGTAGAGATGGGTTTTCATCATGTTGAGCAGGCTGGCTTGAACTACTGACCTCAAGTTATCCACCTGCCTTGCCCTCCCAAAGTGTTGGAATTACAGGCATAAGCCACCGGTCCCCGGCCTGGATATCTTTTTACTAGTGTCGTTTTCAGTATTAATATTCTATAATTCCTTCAAACCAGAGTCAACCTAATAAAAATTCAATTATATTAAAAGATAGGGTAAGGAAAACATTGGAAATATATAATAAATTATATATATAAAAATATATAATAAATATATAAATAATTATTTAATAAAGGACCTTCTTTCACTTTATTTTCAAAATCGCAAGCTAGTAAGTGAAGGAATAAGTAACATTTTAAACATTAGCAGAATGTGATTGTCAGAATTTTGTTTAATTACATAGTTACATTTCATCACATGATAACAAAAATATAAGAAAACCAAGTAATATTACAGTGTTAGCATTATTAAATAACTTGTGGACAAAACCATCAGTTTAGTTGTTCAAAATCTCGATCATGCAAAGTTGTGATGTAAAGTAGGATTTTTGAACTGCTTTGCCTTTAAGTGATGGAGCAAGTTTTAATATTGCACAACCTCACAGCAATATCATTTGCAAATTTTTTAGAATTATGAATAAGACATTGGTAACAATAGATTACGTTTATTTATTGATGGTTAAGATAAAAACTATGACTTCAGAAGAAGGTAATTCTTCAATTATGTATTTCATGTATTTTTACCAAGGGGAAAAATCACACGGACAGATTTAAAAATAATTTAATTTCCTAATTTTATTATTGCCTCATTATTATAATATTTTCTGTTCTGCCAGAAATTCACATTTCAGTTCCAGGGACAGCTGTTGCTTTGCATCTCATCCCAAAACATAGTTCAACTAATTTTTAAGTACAGATGTCCCCAAATTATCATTTATCTAGGAGAGATTGTTACTAAAAATGAAGTATGCCAAATCATGTATTTTCCAACAGAAGCAACTTTATAATGGGTGTTTTATTTCTTAACAAGGGCCTAATGTCCAAAGTTATTTCTTATCAAAATGATCATAAACATTAGATTGAACCAACTACAAATGACATCCCTTTATAATATACAGTATAAGACTTCACAAAGTATATATAAATTAATTAAATAAAGATTTACAAAAAGCAAATATATAACACATAATTTAATACATTTTAGAGATTCATAGGGATAAGGATTTTGCAGGATGGGGTAATTCTGTGTGGACCTATTAAAGAAAAGGTAACATCAGTGGAACACACAGAGTGGGTCAAAAGCCAAAAATGTGTGTGTGTATGTGTGTGTGTGTGTGCGTGTGTGTGCGCATGCACTAAGGTTGGGGTGGAGGGGCCTCTGCAGGTCTTGGAAAGTCTCCTATCATCTGCAGTAAAAATGGAACTGGCTTTTATGTCAGGGAGCGGCCTGAGTTGTTGATGTCATTTATGCACTGCCTGCTAGAACTAAAGCAATACAGTATCTTATAACTGGAAAGAATCATACTCTGTTACAGGTTTTCACAACAAAGTTGGAGCTCCCCCACTCTACCCACTGATACATATATATGTATGTATGTCTTTTTTTTACAAGAGTAAGCATTATTTCTTGAACTATGCACTATACATGTGAATCTGAATTTGATTTTAAATTATTATTTCATATTGACTTATATTTTGTTAATTTCTGATGGATATTTAATATCAAGATACTACTATCATTTTGTTCTTTATTTTCCCTGGCTTTCAGTCCTTCTGTAAAATAGTTAATGTTATCTGGAACTACTTTCTCAACCATTTTAAGATGTTTTCTTTGAGAGAAATCCTGCAGTGACTTAAAAAAAATTAAATCAATCATTATCTCACTTTCCTTCTTGGCCTGACTTTGGGTTTCTGAATATCGGACCCCTGATAATAAGCAACTCTTCTGAGGCTGTGGGTCTCCGGAGGGAATTAACTATTCAATCCCAACATTAGCACAGCTACAGGTTGAGGGTGTAGACCTTGCTCCTTTCGATGTTCAATTCTGTGCTGACAGAAAGGGTTGATTTTTATGCTCACAGTCTAAAATCATCCTAAAAGCAGGAAAGAGTGAGGAGCTTAATTGTTTCAACTGCTAACATGGGCCCAAAAAAATGATTAGAAAATTTAAATCCATTCATTCTTCTGACAACTGGAATGTGGAGTTCAGACTAGGGAAACAGGCATAGAAGATCACTTAAAAAAAACTTACTAAACAGAATTGTTAGAGGAAATATTTCTACTACAAATGTAGTTTTTCTCCTTCAAACATTAATATTTACAAGATGTTAAAAATATTAAGGTAGGAGGAAAGTGTCTGAAAATTACAAGTAAAATGTGGTTTTCATATTATTTAGCAATTTTAACATATTTCTTATTTATCTAAACTTCAGCTAATTTAAATCATTGTCCACTGAAGTTTATAAGGAAAAACTTGATGTATAAGGTATTGTCATGTAAAAAAGTCATTTCTCCAATTTTTGTTGATACTGGAAGCTTCTTGAGGCTTACATGAAAGAATGTAGCCCTGATGTTATCAGTCATCCAACAAAATTGTGACAAATGCCATTAATAATGACACCATAAGTGCTAGGAAGTGATGATTCTAAAATTTATAATCACAATTGCAATGTGATTATGATCAATTAGTAGGACTACAAAACACAAACACCTGCTTATTTTTTTTTTAGTTTGACCACCACTTTAGAATAACTAAGACTGAATTTCAAAGAACTGGATGACAATATATGAGTAAATAAAGCTTATACCAATCATTCATGACCTACCAGAAATGTATGAATTGCCCCATAATACATCTCTATTGATATAGTTGGTGATGAGCTCAGCAAGAGTACAGGCATCTGAAAATCTGGGAGAACACTTAAATGTACAAGGGTTTATTTATTTCAAGGCCATGTGGCATTTCTCAGCTCCCACTATGTCAAACTGGGAGACGTCATGGAGCCAAGAAAACATTCCTAGATTAGGAGCCTGGAACTACGAGAAATGATTCTTGGCTCTTTCTTGGCCTTTAAACAAATTACGGCATCCATGGGTTTCAGTTTTCTCCTGAGGAAAACATAAAGTGGGACTTTTATTCTACATGACCTTTAAGAGTGCCCCGAGATCTAGCCAGCATTCCACCTGTGTGGACAATGTGCCCCAATCCCATAAGAGTCTATAAACTGTTTAGTGCTTCCTCTGCTGGCATAATTACACAAATGCTACAAGATTCACATTCTTGAGTAAGAAAGAAAGGATTTGTGGCAGGTCTACAGAGAAAATGTGGGCAATCTTTCAAATATGTTTATAAAGGATGCACACATGAGAGTGTTGATTTCATCTCACAGATCCAGCCCTGCCCACTAGTCTCATCAATAATATATATTCATTGTGCAATTCAAATGAGGCTGGCTATATAAGAATGATTCTCATATTCCTGAAGACATATTTTACTGTGGGGACTTGGTTACGTATTCTTTTGTGTTAAACATTTTTCACTAAGCTGAAAGACGAATCTTTGTTGGGAATGTAGTGTCTTCCTGTAGTGACCTTAAGACATAATGCCACAGATGTCCTCTGTAAATTGCATACTTAGTATGAAGCAACAGGAAGAAGGCCAAGTCCATGACACAGGCCTCAGGTTAGAATGTTAGAAAGGTAGAGACCAAGTGTTACTCTGGACATTTCATTGTATTCTTTATCATTTAACCTAAATTGTTGCCTTCAAGACTAGTTGCCATCCTCCCTCTCTCTCCTTTCCATGGGAAACTGCACTTCATAAATTTCATAGTCTACAAATACACACTCCATAAATTTCATAAGGTAAATTTGTGTGGCATATCATCCATTGTTAGCTATTAATGCATATCCAGTGGCATATCTATTTTGAGAAGGCTGTGTTTGGGAGATCATATAGTTAATGACTGAAGTAATTTGAAATTGCAAGGTATTTATAGACATGTTCATATCACAGGATTAGAGAAACATGTATAATTTTCACTCTGTGCAGTCTTCAGTATAATATTTTAAAATAAAACACAAATTGTTAAAGCCCTAAATCTCAGTCCCACTAGATGTATACTGCCCATTTATTGTGCTGTGCTATAATAGTCAAAACTGGAATACAGTTTTTTATGAGAACATCATTTCCTTAGCTTGTTTTCACTGTAGCACTAATGGCCGATTTGAGTAAATGGCTCAAATAATCTAGGGAGTAGGGTCCCCATGCTTTTTTTTTTTTTTCAAAGTTTGCTGAGATACTAGCCAAACAATGAGGGGCACACATCGATTTTTATGATGTGTTTTTAATATTTACAATAAAGATACTACATGTAATAAACTGGATCTGTAGGAACTATGACTAACAATGTAAAGTTATTTATCAGTCCGCTCTTTCCATACTGAATAGAAGCTGTAAGAGGTTCACCATTTTATAGGTGATGAAAGATTTTCAAACATAATTTCCCAATGAAGACAGAGAAGAATTATACAAGATACTAGGACTAGTGTTCTAGTTACTAGTTGGTAAAAAAGGTGAGGTTTATTTTTAAAAAGTATGTTTCACTCAATTTCACATGCTCTATCAACAGCATCTTCCCTAATATATATTTTTCTTATTTTATTAATTTCAAATTGTGGCAGTGGCCAGAACCTATTGATTCATACATATTTGCAAACTGCATAAATAAATTAGTTCTGAGTGCTTACTGTTTGTTCAATAAGTGAGTGAAAGATGTGTTTTCTTTTCCACCTCCACCCCCACTCCCCAGAATAGGAAACTATTGGATCAAAGTTGTTTTGTACTTTTCTGCATTTTAAGTGTAATGTCATGTGTCAGTCATGTTTACATTAATTAATATTATCAGAAGAAAAATTTGGGGACATAATAAATAAGTTCTGTCATGTAATCTTTCAGTGAAATGGATACCTCCTAGTCAGAACTATTATTTCTCATGTTGGGTTCCTTTATCATTGGTCTCTTACAGCCTGATGCAGAAACGGTGACCATCTGTTTATCTGTACAAATCTGAATGGAATTCAAACTGAGTCACTTTCAGAAGGAGCCATAAGGTATCTTTGGTTCGTAGTAATTCCTCCGTCACATTGAAAAAGACACATATTAAATATATAATACAATTTTTGAAGGGAGAAATGACTTACAAAGTGCAGAGGCATTCCCAGTCAAAAACCTACGAGCTCAAGCGAGTGGTATACATATCCATGACCCTTCTGGTTGCTCCAGTGAAATTGATTTTATGAAGTTCCAGGAGACTGGCACAGTGACTTTCCATCTTTGGTTTTGGTAGAAGATTTATCTGTTTGCCATTTTTATTACAATGAACACTGCCTCATGTCAAGTTTATTAGGTTAATATAAATTCTCCTATCTGTTCATTTAGCAGTCTTGACTCAGCTACAACTGTGTGTGTACTTGGAGGAGTATGCTAGAATAAAGACCCAAAAATATACCATGAGAGAAATTATAGCATTATTCTCATGGTGATGAGATCTGGTTAAAAACTTGGGAAACAGATTTCTCTCTCACATACTCTTTGTACGACATTATTTTCAGAATGAACTGGCCCAAGGTTACGCCTGATCTTTGGTGCTCCTTCAGTTATATTCATGGTAATGATCAGAACCAAATGGAATTCTTGAAGCAATTACATGCAGGTATTTGTCTCCTAAGAAATAGACACAAGAGCAGACTCATCTAATTAGCAGAATCCCTCCCTGGACTCGCTGTTAGTGCTTCCAGCACATGAATAAAGCTGAGATGTGAACCAGGACCCCTGAGGGCCGTTCCCCATAAGTCCCTTGTAGAAACTTGTGGTGTCTAAGCAACAGCTCGACTCAGTGAGCCGGCGAGAGGCTTGCTCTGAATGTGGCCCCACTAGGAACTGTGCTCAAGTGGTCTCAGCTGGGAGTTGCTCTGGAGTATCTCGCTAAAGGCATTTCAAAAGTAAATGCCATGTACTAAAGAAATTCAGAAGTGTTTAACCCCAAAAGCTGTGATTTCAAGGAAGGCTGTACAGTTGTAGGAACCAGTCATCTGCTCCTCTGCTGTGTCAGCAAAATTCACAGTGCAGAGAACTTGGGTAATTTTCTTTTTATCCCTGAAAGCTTAGGATAATTATTTTTTGCAGCCACATTAACTCTTATGATTAGTATCTTGATGGGGTTTTCATACCTAGTGGAGTGATTTGGAGAGCCTAGATAGTTGCTGTAAGCGCACATTTATCTAGGAGAGATCGGAACCACTTTTATTTGGTGGTAATTCACTGAAATGAATTGTCAGTCTGCACTCATGCTACGGATAGGGATGAAAAGACAACTCATCAGAGATCAGCAAAAATGGTACCCTTTCAACAGACTAATTTTGATAGTTTAAAAAATTTTTCTATTAAGAAGAAAAAAACTGAGTTTTCATCTTGTATGACCTGGGCTCACTATTCTTTAAACCCACCCTAGAGTATTTGAGAGAGAACCATCTTAGGCACAAGGCATCAGATGATTCAGGCAGGATAATTTTTAATTTTACTTGTTAAGTCCAAAATTAAGGGCAAATATATCTTTGTTGACCTGAAACTCTTTCAGTTCACGTGGAAATCATTACTTCCCTTTAAACACTGTAGGTTCGTAATCAGCTTCAGGGATGATGAAAATTACATTTGATGCATTTTTTTCTTATAATCTCAGACAACCTGTGTCCAGTAAACGAAAATAGAAAGCCCTGAAAGTTCTGGTTACACAGTAAATCACAAGCCCCCAGTGGTTTTCTGAGAACAGCATCTATGACATTTTAAATATTCATATCCACAAACCTGTGCCCATTTTGTTCTTCTCTTTACTGTAAAATAGCTGAGTTCTTTTTAAGTGTATTCTTTCTTTCTTAAAGAATTTTTCATCTAGAACCTCTCTTTTTTCTCAAGGTTAAATGGAAGCTGATCAGTGTTCACACAGAATCCACCTCACGTAGCTCAGATGGATGGCCAAAGGGAGCAACATTGTCAGTGACAAGGAAACACTCACCAGAAAGACAGTGCGTGACGTGATGTGTAGGACAGCTAGGCTGCTGCTTTTGCTTCTGAAGGTTCCCCTCTTCATATTTTTGATTACCCTTGTCATAGGAGCAGACTGGATTACATATACTTTTGCTAATAAGAAGCCTTTTTTTTACAGCACTATTTAAAAAATAGCTATTCAACATAACAATCTTAATTTTGGTTTTCAACAATTTAAGTGAGTATAATCTGTCACCCTCAGCACATGTTTGATAAATACTTGTTATATATAGATGGATATAGCAATATCCATATTTGTACACACACACGCACGCACGCGCACACACACACGAGTAGAGCTACAGGGCCCTGCTTAATAGTGTGTTCTGAATTTCATGTTCTCTTAATTGTCGCTGGGTTTATTTATATGCAGTTATGGTACCATTTGTAGAGCTTACTGGGTGTGTCCCTGTCAAAACTTTAAAAGCCGCAGAGCTTGTGGAGGGTCACCATTATGTCTAAGAACAGACCCTGTGCTCAGATGGGAGGACTGCGCTGTGAGGTCAGTGAGAGGTGCCCACCACCCAGGCATACCCCAGCGTGGGCAACTTTTTCCAGTGCTGAGGTTTCTGCTACTGTCAGACCCAAAGAATTGTGTTATTTAAATAACTTCATACGATTTGGATTCTATTTATGTAAAACATAGATTCCCCCAAAGAAATTCAATAAATAAAGGACTTAGCCACTGAATCAAGGAAGCAGAACTCCAGTTTTTAACCTTCCAATGGGACTGGGGCTAGACCCGACCCATTTCAATTTGTACTGCAATTGGTCTTCCAGGAGGCAGAGGGTGCAATGACCCCACCGACGGGTTCAGGACAGACTGTCTCTCTGGTCAGCAGTGGCTCTCTGTGTCATTGGATGAGGCTAGAGCTGTAGCTGAATCCGTAGCTGCTGGACCGTGACAACGGTTGCTGGGCCTCTTCATTCTGCTCTGGGGCATAGCTGGGAAATGTCTGTGCACGAGACATCTTTGACGCACCAAACCCATGACCTAGAGAGGAAGAAAGGAGACCTGTCCTAAGAAACAGATTCAGAAGCACAAAAGGATAAAGACTATCTCTATCTACCTATCTGTCTACCTATTTATTTTTAAAAACAATAAACAAGGCAGCAGCTTTCATGTCTTCAATATTGAGCTCAAGGTAAGTTGGGAAAAACTGAGCAATTTTGTTGCCCTGATCCTTGATGAGTTAAAATGTATTCAGATCTCAGTATTTCCTCCAAACGTACTTTGCCAAAAAGTCTGGATGCCAGAGAGCTCGGTAGATTTTCTAGTGAATCTCAAACTTCTAATATTCTTCAACTTTTGAAATAAAAGCGGAAAAGCTTTTCCCCAGAAAAAGCTGTTTTTGATGGAGAGCCTATAAGCTGCTTTCTTTTCCTTTATGCTCAATTGCAGCATACAAAAGCAAATTACACACTTTCTTAAAATCTCTGGAAACAGGCAAGCTATGCTTTATCCTAACCAGTAACCTTATGAGGAAAAGGCTTTTACAAAGATAGAGGTAGAGATTCTGACTTATCCTAGCGGGTGCGTGAGTCACCGTAACTGAACTCACTTCCTGATATGGTTAACCCAAACAAGCCCAATGGTTACCAAAATGGCCTGAAAATTAAATTCCATACAAAATACGGTTTAAAGGAATTTCTATCTATGCTTTTGGTTATTCAGCTGCACCCCTGCCATGAGAAATAGTCTGTCGCAGACCAGAATCAGAAGTGATTACCCAAAACATATCAGAATGCTAACAATGTACAGAGAAAAATATGCATACTAAGGCTTCAGGTGAACCTTCCAGTCGTTTCCTCATCTTTGTTTCTTCCCCACTCATCCTTTTTAACCCAGCAATTATTCTTCATACTTGAGAATGATTTGTATCTAATGGATGAGCTTAGTGGGAGAAGAAAAATAGATGTAGTAAGTCACGTTCTTTCCGAGTTTCTATTTTACCCAAAGGAGGGGCTGTGCTGAGTCTGATTTGTGTGTTATCTGATCGCTTGGGCGAGGAACACAGAGAAGACAGTCTGTTAACCCCGAGCACCGACCATCTATCTCTGTCTCAGGCTCCTCAGGTGGCTCTGTCCTTGGCAATGTCAATCACTTTAAGCCTGTTTTATTGCCAGGTGTGTTCGGCGCCGTGGAAAATATTCTCTCAGTGTGGGAAGCTTGGGAGGTAGGGAGGAAACTCAAATGAACTGGGTGATAAAAGGCTAATTAAAACGGAACCACTTAACCACTTAGTGGCAGAACCACTTAAACGTCAAAAAACTGAGAGAAAATTCTTGCATTAAAAAAAATTATTTTAGATGCACTATGTCCTGGATTCTGTTGCTGTCCACGTCAAGGAAAGCATACCAGGCTCATCAAGAGGGGATCAGAGAAAACAAGGGCTTTTCCCCGGCACCTCCTGCCCCACGCCCCTGGCTCTGCTGGCGCCAGTTCTCTGAAAGTTCCAGAACTTTCTGCCCCACAGCAGCACCTGCAAACCCTACTAACCCTTCCCTTCCCTCTCTCCCAGGGCGCTGTCCCGCTTTCCTCCCCTGGCCCGCAGGCCTGAGGGTTGTGATGCCTCCTGCTGTTTCACATGCTGACGTTTTCTCATCGGTTCCCCCGGCTCCTTAAGCAGACGCCTCGCCTCATCAAATTCTCTTAATAGCTTCAGCTGAGTGCATCTTCTTTCTCGCAGGACCCTCATGATATAGTGAAGGAAAAATGAAGCAGGGCAGAGGAGGGGAGGAGTTAGAGAGTTAAAGGATGGGTTAAGGCATTGGTTAGGAAAAGCTGGAAGGGGAGTTAGGGGCGGGACCAGGGGAGGTGCTAGGGGAGGAGTTAGGGGAGAGACTAGGGGAGGGGCTGGGGAGAAGCTAGGAGAGGAGTTAGGGAGAGACTAGGGGAGGGGCTAAGTAGGAAATAGAGGCGGGGCTAAGGAGGAGATAGAGGAGGGGCTAGAGAGGAGTTAGGGGCGAGGCTGGGGAGGGGCTAGGGAAGGAGGGAGAGACTAGGGGAGGAACTAAGGACAGGAGGCTAGGGGAGAAGCTAGAGGAGGAGTTAGGGAAAGATTAGGGAGGCTCTAAGGAGAGACTAGGGGCGGCACAGGGGAGGGGGATAGGGGAGGAGCTAGAGGAGGAGTTAGGGAGAGATTAGGAGTGGATGTAGGGGTCGACTAGGAGTTGAGCTAGGGGAGGAGTTAGGAGAAAATCTAGGGGTGAGACTTGGGGAGGAGTTACAGGGACTAGGGGAGGAGCTAAGGTAAGAGCTAGGGAAAGAAGCGGTCAGGAAAGTAACTAGGGGAGGAGTTAGGGAAGCAGCTAGGGAAGGGATTAAGGAAGAGGGGAGGAGCTGGGGGAGGCTCGAGGGGAGGGGCTAGGGGAGATTTTAAGGGAGAGGTTAGAGGTTAGAGATGGGATCTCTGGAGCTAGAACACCAGATATATATGTGGCCTCTGCTACTTACTAGCTTGTAACCCGTCGTAAGGGAATTACTTCATCTCTGGGTTTCTCAGTTTCCCTATCTAAAAATTCTGGATGATAATAGTGGCACTTAGCTTATATGATCCTTTTGAGTATTAATAGATTACATGCTGTGTGTTGTCACCATGCCACGGGAGTATCCAAACAGGATCGGTAACTAGGGAGGTCGGTGAAGGCCTCCCTAAGGAGGTGGCATTCTGGCATGATTAAATGACAAAGTTCTGATACACTAAGCTGATATGGGAAAAAGCACTTAAAAGTTTTAATGGCTGTATCTCTTACCATTGACTCTAGATAATATTTCATAGTTTCTGTAATTGGGGATACTGGCACTTACCAGCATAAGAGAACTGGAAAGTCTAATATTAAGATAACGCTCCTGGCCTTGGTTTTATTATAAACAGTTTTAGACATATCTGAAAGAGAACAAATGCTGGAGCACCTTTGATTCACATTACTTGTGGGGTGAGAACTGAAGCTTAAGTTGAAAATTCAAAATACGCTTTGCCTATTAACACAGTTTTTTAAATCCTAGAATCTTAGATGTAAATAATCATGCGATTACTATTTACAATAATCTATTAAAACAATTCAAGGCTCCACAGGAAAGATAAAGTATGGAAGGTACGGCCCCTGACTTTCAGAGTCCACATGCTGTTCTGAATGATGGCCAGAGACAGACAACAATAAACATCAAATCGAGAGTCCGTACAGCCAGTGCTATAGAGGGTCACAGAAGAAAGCCAATGGGGCTTAGAAGAACATGTTATAAAACTGTACACATCACTTCAATAATCACAAATAGCTTCCCCTGCAAGTGTCTAAACTCCCCCACTACCATGGGCTTTTGAAACAGACAGATTTGAGTTCTTCCGTGCCTTTTGGAGCCTCATTTTTTCTGCATGGGGAGAATAAGGTATTTTGAAGATTGAAATGAAACAACATGTAGGAAGACACTTAGTGTGATAGGTACTCAATAAATGTTAATTTTCTTTTTTCTGCACTAAAGGGTCATATTCTTGCATTTTTTCCCTCGACACCTATGCTTTCTCCACCATCTCAATATGCTGTCCCTCTTGCTATGATTCAAATTTGTCCTCAAAGTTCATGTGTTGAGAACTTCATTTTCAATGCAACAGCATTGGGTAGTGGGGCCTAATAAGAGGTAATTCTGTCATGAGGGCTCTGTCATCATGAATAGGTTAATGTCATTGCCACAGAAGTGGGTTGTCACAGAAGTGGCTTTGCTATAAAAGTGAGTTCAGCTCCTTCTTGCTGTCTCATCCTGTCTTGCCCCTTAACCTTCCACCATAGGATGATGCAAGCAGAAAGCCCTTACTAGATGTGGGCCCCTCAATATTGGACTTCCTGGCCTCCAATAAATATATGTCTTTTCTTATGAATTAGCTAGTCTGTGGTATTCTGTTATAGCAACACAAAAAAGACTAAGACATTCACTATGACATACTTAGAATATTTTCCCCTTCAAGGTCAACATTGCTTTCCTCACCTCCTCTGTGAAGAATTTCTAGTCTAATTAGAAATTAAATGATGATTTCTCTTACTGCAACCATTTCTTTACAAATAATTCATACATGATGCTATTTAATACATATTACAAAAATAGCCTACTTGAATCAGTACTCTATATATGAAGGTTTTGTAAATGCTGTTTGATTTTGGCAACAATGAGTATGAGAATAAAAGAGACAAATAAATAAGCTGTTTTTTTCAACATTCATTTGAATTATGCCCATAGGCAGTGTTGATGGAAGCAGAACAAAATAAAAATCAACTTTGTGTCTTAAATGAAAAACCTGATGCAACAGACTTGCTCATCTCACTATACAAGGACTTTAGTTAAATGATTCCTAAACTTTTCCTCCAGATCACCCACCAAAGACAAATAAGGTGAATATGTACCTTTGGAATCTGAGGGATGCTACAATTTAAAGGCAATAAAATTGTTAATGGTTATTGGTTTATTTTAAAAGTCTTGTTACCTTTTCTAATCTATTGTGTATTGATGTTTGTTTTAATAGAAAATACTATTTTCTACCCATGTATCTAGGTAATGTTGACAATCTGAGGGAAAAAAAGACCATATCACATTTATCTTGTAGTTCAAGTATACTCTGAAATGACACATACCACCACTACCCACCAACTTCTCACTGGGTTATGTATACATGCCCTAGAAATGTAGTCCCATTTCATGAATAAGAAAATATACTGGCTACAGAGACATTTAAAACAGTTGCTTTAGGCCGGGCGCGGTGGCTCAAGCCTGTAATCCCAGCACTTTGGGAGGCCGAGGCGGGTGGATCACGAGGTCAAGAGATCGAGACCATCCTGGTCAACATGGTGAAACCCCGTCTCTACTAAAAATACAAAAAATTAGCTGGGCACAGTGGTGCGTGCCTGTAATCCCAGCTACTCAGGAGGCTGAGGCAGGAGAATTGCCTGAACCCAGGAGGCGGAGGTTGCGGTGAGCCGAGATCGCGCCATTGCACTCCAGCCTGGGTAATGAGCGAAACTCCGTCTCAAAAAAAAAAAAAAAAAAAAAAAAAAAAAAAACAGTTGCTTTATTCCACCAAAATTACATGACCCTCTCTCTAATTCCAGGAACTCAAGAGTATCATACAATAAAAGCAAAACCACTCTAGCCTTAAAAAGCAGCTTCCCTGCTGTGTCATAAAAACTCTGAACTAGTAATGAACTAGAAGGAGCACAAATTAAGTAGAAAATAACAATCAAATTGAAATGCAAGACCAGAGATTCACATTATGAATGGAAGAGAAAATGGAGAATGACAGCACGTTGTGAATATCCTCTCCTTCCTGAGGAATTAAGAAACGCATTGTTGCTGACACAGAGTGACCGCCAAGGATTCCCTTTTTGCTAGCCTCAGATTTTTTATCTTACTAATACTGATATTCTGAAACATGTATAGAATGTGTAATAATCAAGTCAGGGTAATTGGGATATTCGTCATCTCAAACATTTATCTTTTTTTGTGTGTTGGGCATATTGTAGTTCTTCCAGCTATTTTTGAAAAATACAATAAATTATTGTTAACTATAATTTATCTACTACACTGTGGGATACTGAAACGTATTCCTTCTATCTGACTGTATTTTTGTTTCCATTAACCAACTTCACTTCATACCCTTCTTCCCCTTTCCCTTCCCAGCCTCTGGAAACCACAATTCTATACTCTATCTCCATGAGATCCACGTTTTCAGCTCTCACATGTGAGTGAGAACCTGTGATATTAGTCTTTCTGTGCCTGGCTTCTTTCACTTAACATAATGACCCTAGTTCCATCCATGTCACTGCAAATGACAGGTCTCATTCCTTCTTATGGCTGAATAGCATTCAATTGTGTATATGAACCACATTTTCTTTATCCATTAATCTGTTCATGCGCATAGGTTGATTTTATTTCTTGGCTATTGTAAATAGTGCTGCATTAAACATGGGAATGCAAATATCTCTTTGACATACTAATTTCCTTTCTTTTGGATATATACCTAGAAGTGGGATTGCTGGATCATATGATAGTTCTACATTTCGTTTATTTTGAAAAATCTCCATTTTATTTTCATGATAGCCATACTACTTAACATTCCCACCAACAGTAAGTAGGCATTCCCCCTTTTCCACATAGATAGCATTTGTTATTTTTTGTCTCTTTGATAATAACAGTCTAAGTGGGATGAGATAATATCCCATTGTAGTTGTGATCTGCATTTCTCTAATGATTAGTTATGCTGAGCTTTTTTATATATCTGCTTGCCACTGTATATCTTATTTTGAGAAATGTCTATTCAGGAGTTTGCTGATTTTTACATTTTGCTTTTTTTGGTATTGTTTGAGTTATTTATATTCTGATTATTAATCCCTAGTCAAATCAATAGTTCGGAAATATCTTCTCCCATTCTGTAGGTCATCTAATCACTTTGTTAGTTTTTTTTTCTTTGCTGTGCAGAAGCTTTTTAGCAAGATATAATACCATTGGTCTATTTTGCTTTTGTTACCTGTGCTTTTGTGGTCTTACTTCCAAAAATCTTCATCCAGACCAATGTTCTTTAGCATTTCCCCAATGTTTTCTTTTAGTAGTTTCATAGTTTTAGGTATTACATTAAAATCTTTGCTCCATTTTGAGTTTATTTTTGTATGTGGTGAAAGATGGGGATTTGGTTTAATTCCGTGTATAAATAATGAGTTTTTTTCAGCACCATTTATTAAGCAGACTGTCCTTTATGTAGAGTATGCTCTCAGCACCTTTGTTAAAAGTGAGTAGGCTGTAAGGGCGTGGATTTATTTCTGGGTTCTCAACTCTTTTCCACTGTTCTGAGTTCCGGTTTTTTGCCAGTACCACCATGCTCTTACTATGCCATTGTAGTCTACTTTGAAATTGGATAGTGTGATGTCTCCAGCTTTGTTCTTTTTGTTCAGGACAGCTTTGGTTATTTGGGGTCTTTTGTGGTACCATGTAAATTTTAGAATTGTCTTTTCTACTTCTGTAAAGAATTCACTTGTATTTTGATAGGGATTGCATCGAATCTGTAGATGGCTTTGGGTATTATGGACATTTTAACAATATTGATTCTTCCAAACCATGAACATGGAATATCTTTTCATTTTTTATACTCTTCAATTTCTTTCATCAGCATTTTATAGTGTTCCTTGTTGTAAATATGTTTTACTTCTTTGGTTACATTTATTCTTACGTATTATATTTGTATTAATGGCACTTGTAAATGAAATTGTTTTCTATATATTCATAGCCATTGTAAGTGAAATCACTATCTTTATTTTTTTTTCAGATTGTTTGCTGTTAGTGTATAGAAACACTACTGACAGGCCATAATGAATAAAGAGATTGAAGCAGTAATAAATGTCTTCCACCAAAGAAAAGCCCAGGACCTAGTGGAGTCACTGTTAACCTTTGCCTAACATGCAAAGGAGAATTAATACCAGTTTTACTCAAACTCTTTCAAAAAAATTGATGAGGAGAGGATACTTCCAAACTTACTCTATGAGGTAAGTATGACTCTAATACTAAAACCAAAGACAAGAAAAGAAAGAGAAAACTACAGGGCAATATCTCTTATGAACATAGGTTCAAAAATTCTTAAAGTAATAGCAAATAGAATTCAACAATACATTAAAGAGATCATTCACCTTAATCAAGTGAGATTTATCCTCAGGATGATTAAAAATCAATAAACATGATACATTACATCAACAGAATCAAGGACTAAATTAAAACTACACAATCATTTTAATAGATGCTATAGAAGCACTTGATAAAATTTCACATCCCTTCATGACAGAAAACCCTCAACAAATTGGACATAAAGGGAACATATTTCAACCAAATAAAGGCTATTTTATTGAATGTGGAAAAATTTGAAAGCCTTTCCACTAAGAACTGGAACAAAACAAGAATGCCCACTTTTACCACTTTTATTCAATATAGTACTAGAAGCCTTAGTCAGAGCACTTATGCAAAAGAAAGAAAAAAAGAACATCCAAGTTGTAAAATAAGTCAAATTATTCTTGTTTGAAGATGTTATGATCTTACATTAAGAAAAATCTAAAGACTCCACCAAAAATCTCTTAGAAGTTAAACACAAATTTACTAAAGTTGCAAGATACAAAATCAATGTACCGTATGTTAATTATGCTTAGAAATACTAGGACTTATTGCCAACATCTTTTCTATAAGCTGTATCTGAATTTTACTCAATTTGTTTTCATTGTAAGTCAAACCAGACTATTCTGGTTATGAATTGATCGTTATGCTCTCCTAGAGTGCTTCTGAAATTTCTTTGGAGGTCTCAGGCTCTCAATAGCTTCATGACCTTAAATAGATTTATTTGTTGGGTGTATCAAGGCTCACGTTCAGCACATTTGAAACAATAGGGAATGAAGATCAATGGTTTCAACCCATAAAGACAGTGATTTAGAAAAGCCATAATATAATAACCACTGTTTGTTGAACATATATTTCATGTAGATCCAGTGCTAAGTACTTTAGAAATCATATTTTTAAAAATCCTCATATCAACTCTGTACAGTGAGATTGCATATTGTGATGGATTTTATGTGTCAACAGGAATGGGTTAAAGAATGCCCAGATAGCTGGTGAAACATTATTTCTGAGTGTGTCTGTGTGGGTATTTGAGGGGAGATTAGCATCTGAATCAGTAGACTAAGAAGATCTGCCCTTACCAATGTGGGCGGGCATCATCCAGTCCATTTGGATAGAACAGAAAGAGGAGGATGGCAAACTTTCTCACTGTTTGAGCTGGAACAACCATCTTCTTCTGCCCTCAGACACCAGAGCTCCTGGTGCTTGGGCCTTTGGACCATGGGACTGACTCCATGGGCTCTCTTTGTTCTCAGGACTTCAGACTTGGACTGTGTCACACTACTGGCTCTTTTGGGTCTCCAGCTTGCAGATGGCAGATCATGGAACTTCTTGGCCTCCACAATCAGGTGAGCTAATTCCCACAATTGATCTCCTCTTAGTTATCTATATGTATACTATTGGTTCTGTTTCTCTGGAGAACCCTCACTCATCCACATGTAAAATAAATTAGAAGCCCAAAGATATTTAACAATTTGCCAAGCTAGATAGTGCAGAAGGAGTCAGATCTAGGTTTCCTGGAAACAGAAGCCAAAGCATTGCCTTTAACATGTTCTACTTTTTCTTATAAGAGCTCTTTAAACACTTGGGTCACTTTAGGATACAGCACAGCTTCAGAGAAGTAGTATCAGGTTTCACAACTCAATGCCTTAAGACTTGATTCACATACCTTTAAAATGGCAAAGTGTGTTGCTGAAGAACAAAAAACATTCAAACAAGTAAAGCTATGTCTTAGTCTGCTGGGGCTGCCATAATAAAATATCACAGACTGGGTAGCTTAAACCACATTTGTTTTCTCAAAGTTTTATAGGCTGGAAGTCCAAGATGAAGGTGTTGGCAGGGTTGCTTTCTGCTGAGGCCTCTTTCCTTGTTTTGCAGATGGCCATCTTCTTGCTGTGCCCTCACACGGCCTTTCCTCTGTGTGTGGGCATGTCTGCATCCGAATCTCCTCTTCTTGTAAGAATACCAGTTGTATTAGATGAGGTTCTATCCATCTGATCTCATTTTACCTTTCTTATCTCTTTAAAGATCTTATCTTTAAATACAGTCATATGGATTTAGGGAGTCAACCTATGTATTTTGGTGGGAATAAAGTCAGTCCATAACAAGCTATAAAAATCAAAATAAATCAGGAGATATTAACTCATGACATCTTTTGTTTTTCTAAGGATTGTTTTCTTTTCTTCCAGCTTTATTGAGGTATATTTGGTAACAAAAACTGAATATAATTAATGTATACAATTTGGTAGGTTTGGATGTTGGAACAATTATTTTCTTGACCTTTTCTCTGGGAGATATTTGTACTTGTTTGTGAAATTATATAATTTGGATTAAAATTACATGCAGTGATTAAATATGGCATGTAATTTCTGATTCTTCAAATTGTCAAAAAATTTTGTTTAATATAATGGCTGTCATATGCCACTATGTTTCTGATATAAACTGTCAAATTGCATTGCACTAATTTATATTTCCACCTAGTGGATATAAAAGTAGTTTAACATTAGATAGACATAGATATTGTCAGATTTTAAAAAACATTTTTTTTCATGTTGAATACAAAAAATTGCATCTCATTGTTTAGTTAATTTCTTTTTTTCCCTACAAAAAGAATCTAATTTTTTGTGCCCAAATTTGTGTTTTCTGGGTTTTGTGTCTTGATAACAAATATTTCTTCATTGCAGTAACATTAAAATATTTTCTCCTACTTTCTTCTTAATACTTCCATAAATTTCTTCTAACTTTACTCATTAATTCATTGGGAATTTATCTTGGTTCTCACCCTAAGTTAAGGATTCCTATGTTGTGTAATGGTTAATAGTATAAACTCTAAAGTAAGAGTATTGGTTTGACTTCCAGCTCCACTACTTACTAGATGGGTGAAATCCAGAAAATTCTTTACTCTTTCCCTCAAGTTCCTCAGCTGTACAATGGCAGTCATAATAGTTTCTACTAATAGAATCATGTATTAAATGAGTTAGCACATAATTGTGCAGGATAATAGTATATTACAATAGTGTTAGTTTTTGTCCTGTTTAGAATTTTTAGAAGTGTCTCTTTGTTTCCAGCATTTTAAGCTTCATAATGAAAAACTGTATTTTTTTTAAATTAAGGAACCAAAGTCTCTCATTTTCAAGAAATATTTCATAATTATTAAAATAATTTTCTGTTAATTATTTCCTTCCATTTCTCTGTTCTCTCTGCCTCTCTTCCACATCTGTTCTCTTTTCCTGGATCATTTATTATTTACATGTTCAAGTGCTGTACTGATCTGGTGCTTTTCTCATCTTGTCTATTTTCATTCTCCTTTTTGCCACTTTACTATGTGGGAGATTTGTGATTTCCTTAACTTTATCTTTGAGATTTACAGAATTAAAAAGCATTCTATTACCCAAATATTAATTTACAAATGCTTTCATTCCCCTTCTCCCTTCACTCCCTCCTTCTCCTTTCTCTAACATACATACTTTATATGTATATATAATATATATGATATATATCATATTACTTATGAGGTAAACAAAAAAGAACCACAGCTTTGGGGATGAAAGTCCCATTATTATTAGCAAAAAGGTATTGCTAATAATAATGGGACTTCCATCCCCAAAGCTGTGGTTCTTTTTTGTTTACCTCGTAAGTGGACATGTAACTATTCTTTACTTATATCTTTAAAACTTAGATAGAAATATTTGAATGGAAAAACTGCATATCATTTAAGTTTATGTAATGCTCGGCCCACAGTTATAAAAAGACTGGTAGGTTAACAACAATATTCAAACACTGAAAAAATAGTGGATATAATATAGTTCATAATGCTTTGATTTGTCTTGAAGATGATTTAATTTGATTCATATAGAATTATATTTTAATAGCTATTTTATACATTCTCCATAATAAAAAGTCTTATATCTCCTATTTTAGTCGATATAGCATTCATTTATTTCTGTTGTTTGCATTTAATTTCTCTTGTATTTTAATTATTGTAATTACCTAGTAGGATATTAATTTTCTACAACTGTGATCTCTTTGCAAGGCTTAGCTGAATTCTTTACTATTAGCAAACAGAGAATTCATTTGAATAATTATGGAGTTTATAAGCAATCTGTGACAGCCAAAAAATGTTTAAATATTAAAATGGCATCATCTAAGTGAAAACATAAATAAAAATTCACTAATGTCGATTAACAAGAGGAATGGGAAAATATTTTATTATGAAAAATTCAGGTATTTAGTTTTTAAACTATAAACTAGGCCTTTTATTTCTGATATGTGATTAGATTACTTTTTCAGAGATCTGGGAAGCATTCTGATAATCAGGAACAACATTTTGACTTTTTACATTTGTAAATAGTCCCTTTGTCAGTCTAGTAAGGTTATAATGCCCAAATGGTCATGGCTTTAAAACTTTTTATGTTTCACCATTATGAATTAGGCCCAAATCCAAATGGTAAGTAGTAGCTGATGAGATTGGGAATGGAGAGGGAACCAGTCATGGAAAGTTTGTTATACTCTACCAAACAGATTGGATACTTTTTTCTAATAGGTGACAGGAAGCTTTTGAATGATTTTAAGAAAGCAAGTGATTGGATCAGATGTATGGTTTGGAAGCTCATTCAATGGGACTATCAAGTAGCTGTTTTCATCTCTGTTTCTACTATACTATATCTGATGGATAACAATTTAGCCTTAGATCAAACAATTTTTTTTTATGCAAGACTAGTACAAAGATAAAAAGAAGCTTCTGGTTTTATTTGCATTTTCCAAGGTTTAGTAATAATTCTGCCTTTTCTGCAGCTAATTAGTAATCCTCTAGCATCCAATAGGAGAGTTGAGAATTGCTGACATACTGGGGGCAGAAGGGTTAGATGTGGTAGGGAACTAAGAAAGTTTATTCTTACTGAGAAAAAATCTGTAATTATTTATCCCAGTTAAGTTCATGACTCTAAGGTCTGAAGTGTACCAGGTCATGGCAATGAATGGGTTTGAAGTGGTTCGTAAACTATTTTTGTTAAAAAATTTAAAGGACACCGGGTACAGTTTCTTATGCCTGTAATCCTAGCATTTTGGGAGTCCAGAGTGGGAGGATTGCTTGAGCTCAGGAGTTTGAAACCAGCCTGGGAAACATGGTGAGACCCCATTTCTATAAAAAATACAAAAATTGGTTGGCATAGTGGCACATGCCTTGGTCTCAGCTACTTGGGAAGCTCAGGCAGGAGGACAGCTTGAGTCCAGGAGGAGGTTGAAACTACAGTGAGCTGAGATCACACCACTGCACTCCAACCTGGGTGACAGAGTGAGACCCTGTCTCAAATTTTTTTTTTAAGAAAAATAACTACTATAACAAGGCTGTCTGATTTGCTTTTTTTTGGAACACACACATACACACAGACACACGCAGGTCAGGTTGTTAGCACTATCGTCTAGTGATTATAACTTTTGATCTGCAATCACATAAGTTTCTAACTTGTGCAAATGAAATACAAATGTATTTTTAGAGAAAATGCCGTTTTTTTGGTAGACAGCTCTTTCCAAATATAAATCCTGTGAAATGATCGTAGAAGAACCTTGTTAGAGATGAGTGAAGCAACTCAAACAAATGTGTCTCGTGGGAGCTAAAAGTACAGAGTCATAGAAGGAAGGCACCAGGAAGATGCTGATATAAGAGAATGGAGAACACCCCTGCTTCACAATTTTCCTTCATCTTTTCTTTCCTTTTCTTCCTTCCCCCCCTCTCTTTTACAGCACTTCTCAAATGGTTTGAAGAAAATCAATTCTTGGTACCAAGGATGAAAAGGATTCATTTATACTTTTATCATATTTTCAAGGATTTAGTATTCCCAAGTTTCTTTATTACATTTTCAAGTACACGTGTAATAGTTATGAGAAAATAAAAGCTGAACTGTAAGTCACTGAGAGTAGCCCCACACCAGTGACTTTGGGTTTGGCTGGAATGCAGGCTTAGCACATTCTAGCTGTGTACTGCAGGGCAAGTTCTTTCTGCCACAGTGAACTGCAGTTTCCTCATCTGTGAGCTGAGCTAGTGACAACTGACTTGTGAGAGTTTAATGAGATGCTGTATTTAAGGTTTCTAGTATAGGCTATTATATTTATTATGCTTAATAAATGGTATCTATTATTACATGAGTTTGACCATATCATTTGCTCCAAGCAAAGGAGAGTAGAAATGTAATTCTTAGAAAGAAAATTAAAGAGAAGTTTAGATGTGGTTGTGAAAGAAATGCCTAGTAGACCAGAGATGGGACCTTGAGTACTGCTTATACTGACAAACTTACAGACTTATGTGACTTAAGACTTCAAGTGAGTTATAATTTAAAACATTTAAATGGTTCCAAGAAGGTTTAGGAAGAGGACCAACATGGCAAAATACTATAACTTTTAGATGTTTTGAAGAAAAACTGGGAAACATAAAAAGTGACACAGAACATAATTTGGGGTGCAATAGACTTCAGTTTGAGTCCTGACTGTGCAACTGAAGCCTGAGGTTCCCCTTATCTGTAAAATGGGAATAATATTAGTAACTACCCCAGAGTCGTGAAGATAAGTGAGGTAATGTAACTAAACCCACGAATAAAGCCCAATATATCATATCAATAACTGCCACTTGTTTACTTTTTATGTAAAACGTGGGTCTGGTTGCTTAATTTGTGAAACAACTAGGTTGTGTTAAAATGAAGAATTTTGTTTTCCCAAAAATGGAAGTGGAGGTTAAAGGTAAGCTGCTTTGAACTTTTGCTTGGACAAGCCCAACACCTGGAAATCTTAGAGCTGTAACATTCCCCATCTCCTATGACAGAGAATGAGGAGCTTTCAAAATGAAGAAAACCCAGCTACTCAGGAGGCTGAGGTAGCAGGAATGCTTGAATCCAGGAGTTCAAGTCCAGCCTGAGCAATGTAGTGAGACCCTCATCTCTAAAAAGTAATAATAATAATAATAATAAAATGAAGAAAACCTTCAGGCCTCTCCAACTTGGCATTCAATTGAACAGGAGAGCATAATCAGGAAACAATACTTGGCTATTAGCAACAAGTAGTACTGTATTTCATAACTGAATCCATTGTTCTTCCTCACCCAATTTCCCTTTCCTGCTGGGCTTACTGTTTTGGTAAGTGGCACACATCCATATAATAGCCCATGTCAAATAACTAGGAGCCTTTTTGATCTCTCTGCTTTTTCATCATTTCCTCTCACACCATTGGTCATCAAGTCCTGCACAGTCTATATCCTTAATACCTCCTGAGTCCATCCATTTTTTTCATACTCGACCTTGAATTTCTCATTAGGTTTGTAGCTGCAGCCACTCAACTGGTCCTCCTGCCCACAGTGTTCATCTTCCCCTAATTCGTTCTTTACTAAAGTGATTATGAACATCTGGTCATCTGTCTTCCCATACCTTTTTAGGATAAAGGTACTACCTCCCTAGCAGAGTTTTTAAAATTCATAATGGTTGGTGCCAAGGACATGACTTGGGGGTTCTTTAGTTAAGCTCCACATACACAACCCATCAGTTCCACTCTTCTTTACATAGTAAAAACCTATGTAAAAACAGTGTTATTGCTATGCAAATAATGGTTTCAAGACAAATCCTCCAGGGCTCCCTTCTGACCAGGTTGTTAACCCTTAACTAACTCTTTTACTACTTTATTTGTATTTCATATATAGATATGAAATACATAAAACGCACGCGCGCACGCGCGCGCGCACACACACACACACACACACACACTCTCCTAAGGACTCTTAGTGGTTTGAAATGTGCTGACTTCTTCAGCCTCAGCTTTCCAGTACCATCCTGACACCCTCTGCTCTAATAGCCCTCTTAGAAGCTACACGTACTTTCCAGAAAAAGCAGGCTCTCTGAGCTGTGACATGGGTTTCTTTCTTTACGAGGAACGCACACCCTCACATTCATTTGAACTTCAACTCCTACCATGCTAATTATCATTTTTTTCTTTAAGAATTTATCTAGGAAGCCTTATACACTCTTCCCACCATCCTGCCAGCCTGAGTTAGAAGCCACTCCACTGTGTCTGTTAGCAACAGCTGCATACCTCTATTTCATCTCTCATCTCCTTGCATTTGTGTCTCCTCTATAAGATTATGCTGGGTTGAGGAGAGGAAACTTATTTACCTTTGTGTCTTTGGAGCCTTGTGAAATGTCAGGCACACAGCAGGCACTCAATAAATATTAATGAATAAAACTTTGAAAAATTGATGCGGTAGCTCACTCCTGTGTACACAGACAGAGTGGAACACAAAATGAAGCACAGATGTCTCATCTTTCCCTGCACATTTCTGATTGTTAATCATTACCTGTTGAATCAAGGTACTTTAATTATTTAGCCTGATCCTGACATGGGGAAATGACAGTCCTTTATAAAATAAAAATGTAAAAATACTATAAAGCTAAAAGTGATTGTCAATGTATGCTATAGGTATAAAGGTGAGAAAAAGAAAATTACCATTTCTTTTTAAAACACTTTTATAACTTCATTATAACACATTGGTCCCAACAAGTGTAACAATGTAAAGTATTTTTAAAAAATCTAAACAGATATATTTAGTGAGAAAATGAAGAATGTTTATTGGTAGACTGTTCTTCATGAATCTTTTGCATTTTTGCATGTTTTGTGAGCAAAGGCAATGACTGCCTTGTTCTGGATTATCTTTTTGGGGATATGTAAAGAAACATAGGACTTCAAAGGTCTTCCTCTGAAGCAAAAGGAAGATTTGTTTATTCCAGTACAAAAAAGATAATGTCTCTTTCTAAGGGAAATATCAGGCTTGATTACTGCCCATTATAAAACATTGGGGTTCCTCAAACTTGTAGTTTCTCTCCTGTGATACAACCTACTGCATGTGCAGGTGCCACCTGAGCATTTTGCATAATTTTGTGGGAACTGGGACTCAGGAGACCATTAAAAAGGCTAACGGTCTGGTTAATGCAATTGCTGTGAGTAATAAACTGCCCATTGTCTTTGACACTGGAGTCTCATGTCTTCTGACAACATCCATGAAACTGACAGGCTGATTTGTTAGCTTACAAGTAGGGTAAGATTTAAGACCCTTCACAGTTCTTGACAATGTCAATAAGTAGTGATATTTAACAATTCCCATGTTAAAGGTGGAGCCTTCAAAATTTTTGCTGGATTTGACATTTACTCATTATTTAGTAAGACTACTAAGTTCCAGTGCCATCCTTTCTTGATATGAAATACGTATCAAGTTTTCATGAGATAATTTATATAATAGTGACCAACTGGATAGTTTCATAAGGAGAGTGGAATAACCTCACGATATATAAGAAAGAATGAATGAATACAATGTTGTTTTCACTAGAGAAAACAAAATTGGGTAAGTGACCTTCTTTCCACTGAAATTCATAGACTGAAATAAACTATTAATTACAATTGACTTCCAGTAAAGATAGTTAGTTACCTGAGAAGGTTGTTTAAATTATTTCTCATAAGACACATAGAGTTTTGCTGTTGTGATTGTTTTGATGGCAAGAGTCCTCAAAGAATTTTCTTTAAAAAAACAATAGCATGCTATCAACATAAAGATGAAATGGAAAAAAAAAATCAGAGACCTCATTTGATTTTCACTGGGGAAAAACTATTTTAGGACAAACACAAAGAAGAGAAAATGAATGACTCCTATGGTTTTAGAATTAAGGTTTTATCCTGTTGAAGCCATTGTTAAAAACAGTGAAGCATGTTTTAATTCTGAATATAGTAAATTGTTCTTGAAGATTTGCTGCCCCATAAAATTGCTCTAAGAGACTACTGCTATACCACAATAGGGTACTTTTAAAGATGGAAAATAAAGAAGTTACAGGGTAAATAGCCTATAAACTGTGACGGTTAACAATCAGAGGATGATTCACTAGAGAATATATCTTTTATCAGAATTCTTTTGTTAAGAGAGCTTCTTTTTATTCCTTTCCTTGCCGCCTCCATAACAGACAGTTAGTTGAACTGAACCAAAAAGATGCAGACATAATGTATTTTAGGGAAATCTGTTACTGGCTGTTAGAATGTGCAACAGAAAGCAGAGAAATGTGGGTCCACATAGGAAGTGTGAAGCAGGGAGTATGAGCAGCAAGCTGAGACTCAGAAATGCATTTCCTCTTGGCAACTTTCAATTACTGACTTGTCTCAGGATTCTAGACCTAACCACTGTCTGTAATTTTCATAGCATGGTTGACATGATTCTATTAACAAAAATATGATAATGTAATCAATGAATGGCCAATTATTTTTTTTTAATTTAATTTTAAGTTTAAGTTCAGGGGCACATGTACAGGTTTGTTACATAGGTAAACTTTTGTCGTGGAGAGGTTTGTTGTACAGACTATTTTATCACCCGGGTATAAAGCCTGGTACCTATTAGTTATTCTTTCTGATCCTCTCCCTTCTCCCACCCTCTATCCTTCTATAGGCCCCAATGTCTGTTGTTCCCCTCTATGTGTCCATGTGTTGCCATCATTTAGCTCCCACTTATAAGTGAGAACATGTGGTATTTGGTTCTCTGCTCTTGCCTAAGTTTGCTAAGGATAATGGCATCCAGCTCTATGTTCCTGCAAAGGACATAATCTTGTTCTTTTTGGTGGCTGCATAGTATTCCATAGTGTCTAGAGTATGTTATTTTGATATTTAGCAACTGTAGGTTCTAATGATATTTTCATATCACTTCTGTATGTTTAAATTTATATGGTAATACTGCTTTACATTTCTGGATGGGAAGATATATGAAATATGGCAAGTTTAAGGCCAAATGATCTGTTACTCTTTATTCTTAGTATTAATCTTTACAACATACAGAGATGATCCCATGCAGAGGCAGCTTGATTCTTGCTTGAAGTCTACTGCTGTGTATTATTAGAAAAAACTATTTGAGATTCTGCCTTTTGCTTTCTAGGGACAATTGCTATTTTAGAGAGATTCATTAAGTTTACATATATAAAAATTTATGTAGCAGAAAATATAAGCATTATAATTTTTGTTCATTAAAATACTTATGATTTGGGGGTATTAGTGTAAGTATTAGTATAGGATACTAACTAGTGGTAAGATTGTGACCTAAACATTATTCACAATAGCTAAGATATGGAAACAACCTAATTGTCTGTTGACAGATGAATGAATAAAGAAAATGTAGTACACACACAGACACTATATGTATATATACACACAATGGAATATTATTCAGCCTTTAAAAAGGAGGAGATCTTGCCATTTGCTACAACAAGCTTGTCTAACCTGCAGCCCAGGACAACTTTGAATGTGGCCCAACACAAATTCATAAACTTTCTTAAACATTATAAGATTTTTTGGTAATTTTTTAAAAGCTCATCGGTTATTGTTAGTGTTCATGTGTTTTATGTGTGGCCCAAGACAATTCTTCTTCAATGTGGCCCAGGGAAGCCAAATTATTGGACACCCCTCTGCTACAACACAAATGAATCTGGAGAAGATTTCGATAAGTGAAATAAACCTGACTCAGAAGGAAAATACATCATTCCACTTACGTGAGGTATCTAAAATCATCATACTCAGAGAAACAGTAAAATGGTGCTTTTCAAGGTCTCTGGGGATGAGGAAGTGGGAAGTTGCTGTTTAACGGCTCTAAAGTTTCAGTCATGCAAGACGAAGAAGTTCTAGAGGTTTGTTGTACAACATTGTGCTTTTAGCACTGTTTTGTTCACTTAAAAATTGCTCAGTGGGGTAAATCTCATGTTAGGTGTTCTTACCACAATTAGAAAGCAAAAAAGATGGCCTGAAATCCTATTACATCTCTGGGATTGTACATGCTGGAATGAAAATGAATCCTGGGCAAGTTGCACGAGTGCCCCCAGGAGAGCTATTCACACATTCCTGCAGCCAGGATAGCAGAATTGTGAGGAGCTGCTTCCTCGTTTGATGAGCAGCGAAACACTTTGGGTTTAAAAATATGCATTAATGACACATTTTACTCTGGATTTTTTTCTTGATTGTATGCGTACTCTTCAACATTGAAAAAAACACATGCAAAAATAGATGGCTACATCTTACGATTAGATGCTGCTATGGATTAGACTGAGTGATACTGGTTAAAAGTAAGAAATACATGGAATTAAACCTCAAGAGAAAAAGAATTTACTCTTAAGAAGATGATACTGCCTAATACCTTTGTGTACTTGTGAGGATATTCTTTGCTTCTACATGAAGGTGGACATTCTCTGATAGCAAAAATAATAATAGTAAAAACAGCACTCCTTTATCTGCATGTGAAACTTTGGTTTTCACTGTATTTTTAAAAATTAACCCTTACAATAAGGGTTAAATGGGAAGTTTCCTGCAGGTTTGCTGGTGATGGTGGGAGGCTTGTGTGACTATTGGTGGTTGTGTCAAATCCCAGAGCTGTGACTCTGGCTCTTCTCATTGTTCATCAGGATCTAACTAGGGGGACTTTATCATTCTGGTCTCCACATGGCTCCAGTTTTTGGCTTGGGGCCTGGTAGCCCTCAGCAGTGTCACAGGACTATATACGGGCTGTGGTGGTCTTCAGATGTGTAAATTTAACTAGGCTACAGCCCTAGTCATTGAACCAAATGCTCATGTAGGCGTAGTTCTGAAGGTATTTTGTAGGTGATTAAAGTCCATTATGAGGAAGATTATCCTAGGTTATTTGGGTGGGCCTGATTCTATCAGTTGAAAGTCCTGAAAAGTAGGCTGAGGATTTCTTGGTGACAGCAGGACAGCAATGTCAGGCCATATCCTGGAGTCCCAGCTTACACCTGCTGGAGTTCAGATGTAAGCTGGGACTCCAGCCTACATGTGCCTGGTTCAGATTTGCCTAGTGTTACCCCACAGTCACATACGCCAGTTCTTTGAAATAAGCCCCTTAATATTTATCTTCTATTGGTTCTGCTTCTCTGCCTGGACCCTGACCAGCGCACAGGGGTGTCCACTGCTAACAAACACAGCCATCTCAGAGCACACCCTCTCACCACTGCCTCCTGGTTGGGATGTCCTAAGATGTGAAGGAACCACACTGGAACGGGATGTGCAAAGGAGAATGATTCTGGGAGAGCCCCTACTGCCAAAATGGCTCCTGATCGCAGGCCAAGGATGCTTTGTATCTTGGGAAAGTGTCAGGAGTCTGGTGGTTTTATAAGGTACTCAAAGCTTGGGTTCTAAACTGGAAGAGGGTTCTTCCTTCCCTAGGTATTTGTAGGGGAAGGAGGTGTATAGTGTATGTTTTGTTTGGAGTCCCAAGGATTCTCTCTGAGTTTTTCAGTTCTCTAAGAAAATTCCCAACCTCAGAATTTTGATTTTGGTAAAATTTCTTAGTTTAAACGAGCCTTTGCTTTAGTCTGGACATAAAATCCATAATTGGATTAAGGGTAGCCAGGCAGTTTCTCTGAGATGTTGCAGTTGGTGGTGAACTGGTCATCTAGTGTGTGACTACTGGCATCTTGGACTATACTCCGTTATTAGAGGATGGCTCTGGACTGGCTCTGGCTTTGGAGGGCTCACATCCCTTCCAAAATGCATGTGTTGCAGCCTTCACTCACAATGTGACTATACTTGAAGACAGGACGTTTAGGAAGTAATTAAGGTTAAATGAGGTCATAAGGGTGGGTCCTAATGCTATAGAAGTGATAGCTTTATAAGAAGGCAGAGAATCATGCCTGTAATCCCAGCACTTCGGGAGGCCAAGGCAGGAGGTTCACTTGAGGTCAAGAGCTCGAGACCAGCCTGGCCAACATGGTGAAACCCCATCTCTACTAAAAATAAAAAATTAGCTGGATGTGGCAGTATGCACTTGTAGTACCTACCAGCTACTCGCAAGGCTGAGGCAGGAGAATCACTTGAACCTGGGAGGTGGAGGTTGCAGTGAGCCAAGATTGCGCCACTGCACTCCAGCCTGGGTGACAGAGTGAGACTCTGTCTCAAAAAAAAAAAAAGAAAAAGAAAAGAAAAAGGAAAGCAGAGAAAGAGAGAGAGGAAGGCAGAGAAAGAGAGAGAGAGATAGATAGATAGAGAGAGAGAGAGAGAGAGAGAGAGAGAGAGAGAGAGAGAGAGCAGTTCTGTCTCTCCATGCACACACACAAAGGAATAGCCCTGTAGGACACAGTGAGAAAGCGGCTGTCTGCAAGCCAGGAAGAGAGCCCTCAGACTTCAAGCTTTCAGAACTACGAGAAAATAAATCTCTGTTGTTTACACCACCCAGTCTGTGGTATTTTGTTATGACAACCTGAGTAGAGCAAGACAAAGACTAACTTTGGTAAATGTTGGGCATATCGCTTTTTGGGTCAAATACTCTTAAGGATTATTATATTATTATTTTAAGTAAGAAGAAAAATTGACTTCTTTCACTAAATAAAGTTGAAACAGATCTGAAATGATCAATAGTACTGATCACAAATGAAGAGTCAGGTCAAGACATAAACATTTACTGAACAGCTACCATAGTTGTATAAAATGTTTCATGAAAGAATAAGAAAAAAAAAATGGATGCATTGGGCTCCATACTCAAAGAACTGAAGCTTACTATGCAAGAATAGTCAAAAGATAACACCTTTAGCAGTTTAATTTGCACATCCTTTGGTGGTTTATTTTGAAGCTGTGTGTCTTCTTACTACTTACACGGGCAAAAAGAAATGTGTGAGAATTCTGCTCTACTCTTCACATAAAGCACCAAATACAGAATGTTTTCATTTCGGGGTTTTCTTCAGGTTCCTACTGGTAGATATTGCTGCAGTTGTTGCTAAGACACTGTTGAAGTTTTTGCTGTTAAAATCTGCTACGGTTTTGACCTTCTCTTCTCCTCCTATGTCCTATTTACCTTGCATTCAATGGTCACGAACAATTCCAACACCAGCGGCTCTGAAGTTCACCTCTAAGTCAAAGTCTTAGAGCACAGGGTTCCCATGTAGACTGATCTGGTTTAAATCCTGTTTGCCTTTAATGAGAAGTCACTGAAAGGCTCCAGGTTTTGTGTTATTAAAACAGAAGATAATAATACCTACCTCATGGCTTAGGCTAAGTAAAAAGTATAGTATTTATTTCCTCCTGTAAGTGTTCCATGCATAATATTTATGTTTATTATCATGGAGGAAGATGTAATACTCCAAAGTAACAAATCTCCAAACTTTGGTCTGAAAACATAGTTCCTTTACTGCTAATCTGTTTTAAGGCTGTATGGTTAATTCACTAATTTGCTCATAGGGACTGTGGTCTATGTATAATGAGATGTGTGGTCACAACTGTCATTCTGCACAGTTCCTATTATCAGGAAGAGGAACATATTGCACAAGAGACATAAAAGGGTAAAGTCTATTGGCAGAGAAAAATATAGGAGCAGCTGCTGTTGTTTCAGTGTCCAGTAGATCAGGAGATTTCGAAAGGGGCCTGGCAATGCCGTAGGCCTTTCGTGTCTGGAATTCGATTCTTCAATAACCCAAAATAGGAGCAATGGGTGTGGGGAGGGCCTCATAATGGATTCATGAGCCTATTTTAGGTTTTGAAAATATCACTAAATGGAGGATGAATTGCTATGTTTGGTCTTTTTCTACAATTGTCATTATTATCAATATATTTTGGCTCTGCTCAATTTCTCCTCTTAAGTCACAGTGTATTATTTTTGGAAAACATAATCATGTCCACAGAAACTTGTTTTCCATAAATCCTAGAAGATACAAATGTAGGATAGAAAGTGCGAGTGGATGCGCTCATCACTAGCAGGATTACCTTTACGTAAATATACTTAATCAATGAAACAGAACGTAAGACCAAAACAAACAATTTAAAGCAATTATTGAAAGCCTCAAATGATACATATATGTTTGTATTTATATACGTGTGCGTGTATGTTTGTATGTATGTATCTACCATTTATCTGTCAGTCTGTCTATAAAGATAAAAAGGTAAAATTGATTCCTATGAAATTACAGTTTTGTAGATCACACACTGTAAAATATAAGCAAATTCATACAGTTCAATTTAAAATACATAGCTGAAATGAAGAATTAGGTGGTTACTGTAAGACTTTCTCTTACCTGTCATTTTATTTGCTCTTATTTAAATTATTTATTCCTGCAGCTTTATTCTTACATGAAAGCACGATCTTAATATAAACAGAGAGTTGCAGCACTAATCACATTAACACTGCAGATGTGTCTAACCTTATTCATAGTCCCAAGTAATTGCCACAATGCAAATTTTAGCACATATCTCTATCATATATTATCGCTTTTTATTTACTGTTTTCCCTCTGATGAGCTCCAAACACAGAAGGAATGCACATTTGTTCCAACAAGTGAGATAATACAATATAAAGGTGAACAAAGGCAAAGTTAATCTTCCCTCCTTGCCCTCCCTTCCTTCTATGTCACCCCTGAAGTATCGCTACATCTCTATTTAGTTTTCCCTTAGGGGAATCTTATCTCACATGAGATGTCTGGCCAGCCTCCCTCCCTTCTTTCTTCCTTGTGCTGTCTTTCATTTCCCATTAACCTTTGACTTGCTTTTCTTGGTGCAGTGCCTTGACTCCCCTGACACACTGCACTGCAAGTTATTGCTCTAGGGGTAGGAATTAAAGGGAACAGAGCAGGCAGCTCATTCCCCTTTCATTCCTATGGGTGTCAGATTTGACCACAATGACCTCAGAAAAAAAATATCCGAGAAGAGGGATTACCTCCCCACCTCTCCATCTTACCTTTTTTTTCTTTTCTGGACACTCAGAGCCTGCTAGTCACATGCCACCTGATATGGTTTGGCTATGTGTACCCACCCAAATCTCATCTTGGTCTGTAATCTCCATGTGTTGAGGGACAGTCCTGGTGGAAAGTGACTGAATCATGGGGGCAGACTTCCTTCTCCCTTGCTGTTCTTGTGATAGTGAGATCTCATGAGACCTGGTGGTTTAAAAGTGTGTGACACTTCCCCATTGCTCTCTGTGTCTCTCTCCAGCCACCATGAGAAGACATACCTTGCTTCCTCCTCACCTTCCACCATGATATTAAGTTTCCTGGGGTCTCCCAGTCATGCTTCTTATTAATCCCATGGAACTAACTGTGAGTCAACCCTCTTTTCTTAATAAATTACCCAGTTTTAGGTATTCTTTATAGCAGTGTGAGAATGGACTAATACAAGCATGAATCCTATTGTAAACTATGCATTCGAGGGATCTAGATTGTGTGCTCCTTATGAGAATCTAATGCCTGGTGATCTGTCACTGTCTCCCATCATCTCCAGATGGGACCATCTAGTCCACCTGAAGGGGCCTTTGCCTCAGATGACACAGCAACATATTTTGCCTCCTTCACCTCACTCAGGGCCAACATAGCCTGAAAAGTGCAAATACATTTATGTTGCACTGCAAATTTCTGATCTGGAACATCTGATCTAAGCTACCTTTTTCATTTAAGGTCACATGCTCCAGGCCATGGGCTTTCTCTGATCTCCTTCCTGGGTGTCCTTCCCATCCCTCCTCTGCTACCAGAGCCCTCCCTGGGTCAGGCACCTGGCACTCCTGGCACTCTTCTTCTGCTGGTGGCTCCTCCCTTTGGCACTATATCCTGTTGGTGGTAGGTCATGCGCTTAATTGAGGTAACATATATGTATTTTGCTTTTAAGTGTCATAATATTTTCACATATAATTACTTTATTTAATTCTCAAAATATTGAGAAATGAGAGGGTAAGACTTGTTCCTCCTTAGCACTTGGAAAAACTGAACCTGGAGGAGTTTGCATGATTTTGCTAATGCCTTTGCTAGGATTGTTAGGTTCCAGTGAGGTCTAAAACCCAGATTATCCAATTCCTAGTTTATGTATTTGCTCCCGTGTAACATGCCCCAGAAGTCCTCTGTGCTCTGCTTCATGTGGCTTCTGAAACACCAAGATCCTTTTAAAGACAAAGCTTTCCTTAGGTTCCCCACCACTGCCACTTAACCCCCAAGATGAAGCCCAGCTTGCTGATTTAGAAAGATGCAATCTTCTCTAGAAATTCTTTAATTTCCACCTAAAGAAAATGCCCATCAAGGTTAGAGGGTTTCCTTTTTTTCCTAATATATTTCTTGTTTTTGGCATAAACCATGCTTCTATTTGGGCCTCCCCAATCATACTGCACTGGATCAGTAAGCATAGAAACATTAGGGACAACTTTTATATACTCCCAGGGCACTGCAGGATAACAATCTAACATCCTCACAGCCTTTCATTAAATACTATTTTCAGCATCCCAATAAGGACATAAGTTCAACCTGGAAACTCCCACACAGTGAAAACTTTCAATTAATTACATGTATATTTTTCCCTTGGTATGATCCTTTTTCATTACTACCTAAAACAATGGTTGATAAGGACACCTCGAACTTTGGAACTTCACAAGTCACTTAATGTCTCTTGGACTTGAGTTTCCTCATCTGTAAAATAAAGCAGTGCCTTTGTCAGGCGCAAGTTTGGAAGTCAGGTAGGCATGAAGTAGAGTCTTGACACATCTATCTTTGTAAGCTGAAGCTACTGTGTCCTAGTAATCAGGTGAAATGTCCTTGATGGTATCCTGGTATCCTGCAATTTATTTTTTTATGTGCCACGGTCATACGGTTAGGCTTTGTGTCCCCACCCAAATCTCATCTTGAATTGTAATCCTTATAATCCCCACCTGGGAAAGGCCAGGTGTAGATAATTGAATCATGGGGGCATTCTCTCCCATGCTGTTCTCATGAAATCTCAGGGTCTCTTCCCACTTTGCTCAGCACTTCTCCTTCCTGCTATCTTGTGAAGAAGGTGCCTTGATTCCCCTTCACTTTCCACCATAATTGTAAGTCTCCTGAGGCCTCCCCAGCCATGCAGAACTGTGAGTCAATTAAACCTTTTTCCTTTATAAATTACCCAATCTCAAGATTTTTAGCAGTGTGAAAACGAACTAATATATACAGCAAAACCAAGAATGTAGGATGCTTTGACTCATTAAGCCAGGATTATTCATGCTGGTTATTGAAACCAGGTAGTGTTTTCCTTCAACTGTGCATCTCCTGGAGAGGTAGGTTCTGGGAAGGAGCTGTCCATCATGGGACATCCAGAATCTGCCTTCAGATCCTTGGGAGCTTACAGCAGCCTGTTTATTGTCACTGACAACTGTCTGATCTAGGAGATGTGACCATTCCTCAGTTTTGCATGGCAATTTGTTCTTAAAGGTTTTTCAAAAATATGCTAAAAATGACATAATTTATCATCACAAAAATGGTGCTGGATGGTGGAAAGACAGTGCAGTATTATCACGACATCCCTATCAACTGGAACACACAGTACAGGGTAAAAACATCTTGCAATTAAATTGGGTTAACCAAGATAAAGGCTGTGGAGGAGAGTATATAACTCTGGAACAACAAACATGAAATTGCCTTTTCAGAGAGGGCCTCTCTGACAACTCTAAGATTCCACCCTCTGTGGATAATTTTCCTTTCACTCTACTTTAGTTGTCTTTATGGTATGATCACTCTTTGACATTCTATTAAATATATTCTTGTGTGTATATATATTTATTGAATATATTTGAGTACATATTTATTTATTAAATATATCTTAGTCTCCATATTTTTTTGTTTGTTGGCTGCCTCCTCTTTGCAAATATATCTCCATGAAGGCAGACTTTGTATGTCACATATACCACATAGAAGATGTTCACTAAACATTTATTTTGTCTTGAGGCAAAACAAAGTCAAGGTAACTTAAATGGCAGTAGGATATTCTTAGGGAAATCGGGAGATACGAGGTTCCTTTTGACTTTACTGTCCAGTACTCTGCATTCTTGTCACAAAACTGGAAAAAATGAACAGCGTTGCCTGGAATTGAAGCACATATCAGAATCACCCAAAGGGTTTGCAAAACACAGATTCTTGGGCTTTACCCATAAAATTTCTGGTTCAGGAGGTCTGGAATGGCACTTACATTTCTTTTTATAACATATTTTAGATAATGAAAAACTAAGATATAGTTTGCCTCTAATCTATCCATTAGCACCTCCTGACAAGGTCTGTATAAAGCTTGATGTAAATCCAATATTGATCCTACTTTCCATTTTAATACAAGATGTACTTGATTGGATAGTGTTTACATTTTAGAAATTGTAGATATCATAGTCAATTTGCATGCAATCTGATTACTCAATGAGCTTGTCATATAACATAATGATATTATATTATAACCTGCCCAGTGGTGTGAGTCTCTGATTACCTAACCTTCCTTGTAAAACACTGATCCCTAAGGCTGATGATAATGGACCTACAGTGATGGATAAATGAGATTTATACTGTACCTCTGGATCTTAGAAAATTAAACCAAAATGCATTTATGGACCATCTAGTTTGTTTCTAGTCAGCACAGAAGCTGTAAAATTTATGTTTCTTATCTATTATTCTGCTAGGTTTGTGAGTTCTGAAGGAAATAATCCTATTTTCCTGCTTATTACATATAGGGTAAGCTCATTAATTACACTGAGATTAATGTGGCATTTAGTGTAGATACTCTAAAGTACATTTGCATTCAGTGTTTGACCTTTTTTTACATTATTAAAAGTTAGAAAGTGCCAAAATTTACCCTACAGAACAAATCCAAAAATAGAATTAGCATGCTTTTGAACATTTTTATATTTTGTTCAGCTATCTTCCAATAAGAATTTATAGGCAGCAAAACCATCTAAGAAAACATAAATAAAACGAATTTTCTAAACTGTGTGGATAGCATTAATGATATCATTTATTATACTAATTATAGTAGAACAAGTAATTCTCTATGGCTAGGGCTAGAAGACTAAAAATGAGCCCAGAAAAGAAAGAGATTTAAATGGGTACAATAAAAATTTCAGTTTAAAACTTCAAAAGCATGTCAAAGAAATTTTGAAGAAAAAACAAGAAAGCACAAAAACCATACTTTCTTAAGTAGAAATTTAAATACACATATGTGCTTCCCATATGCATACATGATCTTAGTTCCAAAAACTGCATAATTAATAATTAAGATAAATTATTATAATAGACTTTACCTTCATAATAAAATAAAAAACAGGTTTGAAAGGACAGGCACCATTTATATTACTTTTCTTAACAGCTTATCTATACACTCAAACCCCAAGAAGGTTCAGTTAAGCTTATACACCTTCAGCCAGTATCTCAAGAAAATGTGTATTGCTTGTTAATTTACAGTTCTCAAACATTATCATATATATGCTTTATATTATACTAGGACTTTTTTGTGAGAAATCTATTTGGAAATATTATGGTCTGTTTGGCTTATTTTGTTTATTTCCCTACATGTGCATAAGAAGGCTCCAAACAGTGTTAAGATTTCATGGAATAGCAAATGAAGAACATCACACTGTCGAAACAGGTTCAATCAAAATTGGAGTAAAATTTGCAGTGTAATTGTTTTATTTTTTATGACTTTCAGCACATCCAGAATATAGAAACATATATTTTAAAAATGATTACATCTATTTTATTTTGCATAGATTATTTATCAATATATCTCGGGCCATTATTTCTCATTACTCACTTCTTTCATAAAACCTCACAAAGGGTTTCAAGAGCACCTTCATACCCTGTCCTCCAACTCCACCCTCTATAGAAGGACACAACATGTGAAATAAAACCAACCTACACATGCTCGTGAACTTTTACCCTTTGAGATGAATATACTTTCCTCATGGTGAGTTTACTGTCTCAACAGTATGTTTGCCTCTGTTAGAGAATAAACCATAAATGCAGGAGCTGTGTCTATTTATGTGCTCTGCAGTTCTCGATTTATTGGTAGCACTTATAATAATCAATAAGTGAGTGAGTTCCAAACCTCTTCTTCATAAGCCTCCATTTTGGCCATGAAATTATTTAAATGTAGCTTGCTGGGAATTGCTGCCTTTGCTTCCACAGTACAAGGGCTCCACCTTACTCTCTGAGCAGAAATTTATTTTGACCCTTCCCTGTTCACACTCCTTCATGCTTTATTTATCCAACCCAGCATATACTCCCTTTGGTAGATACTTATCACCAAAGTCAAAATCAGAGAAAATTTGACTCACACACAACACCAACACCAACTGGTGCTCTGTGTCAATATCTAAGACTGCAGAACAAGCATATGTGTTAATATGCAAACATTTGACTTAAGATTTTCTGAGGATGCCTAAGTAGTTTGGTTGAAGGTTGAACTGGTTTGGTCCTGAATCTCACCCTCTATGCATAATTCTGGCCATAGGTTGAAGATAGAAATAATAATCACAAAAATCATTGTCCCAAATGTGTTAATGTATTCATCCATAAACACAGATAAGTAACAATTCTGTTAGTACATGCCATTGATTTCCTTGTGTACAGATTTAGAAAATATGAAGAGTTCATATAATATGTGTAATTTATCATAGTATCTCCTTAAAAAGTATCTGTTTCTAATTAAAATCAGAGTTGACAGGAATGACAGTTGTATATATGTACATATTATATTCTTACAAATTATGAAAGCTCTGTCATCAAATAAGTAAACTGAAGAATTAAACCATTTGTCAATTTAACTGAAAGGAGATTTTCTATATCTCAGCAGCACAAAATGTCTTCATTTTTCTGAGCAGCTGACCTTCTTAGAAATCATAGCCCACTTTGGGATAATGAATTATAAAGTTAAAAGTCTTGTTTTTTCATTTTCTCAGTGAAACAACTTTTCAATGAGACTCAAGTCATCTGAACCTAAGTCTTTATTCACCAAACCAAAATAACAGATAAACTTGGTCTCCCCCAGGTCATTCTTCTCTCTGGATTGCTCCCTTCTGGGAACACAGACATTAACCTGAAAAATTTTGTTTAGGGAAAACCAATCCTCTTCCTGACATTTCTAGTTTGAACTTTCTCTGTTTTCATTTGGCTGAATTGTTTTTGGTTTATATTTAACCAAAACTCATGTGAAGTACAGAAATAACGTTGAGTTTCTGATAATTTAAACCAAAGTGCCTTTCTATTTCTTCCTTCCACTTTTCCATCTTCTACAGTGTGGATCATAGCTATTTTTAAAAAATGTATCTTTCTTACCCTAAATCTTTCCTTTGGAATTTCTTTCGATTAGATTTATCGAGAGTAAATGTATTCTGTAATTTTGTGAGTCATCTTATTTCTTGCTTGGTACATTTTCATACAGTTTTCTTGCATTTCATATATTATCCTCTTATTGCAGGTGATTTTGCATTTTATTTATGAAAATTTTCTCAATGTTGTACAAAATCGATTTTCCTTTTTTCTTGCCTTACTATGTATTGATTGGGGAACCATTATCAAATGTCTGTGATATTGCTAGGAATTATAAATATTAACAAAAGAGCATTTCATAAAGTTGTTATTATGATTACCAGACTTACATGAAAATGTTTAGAAATTTTAATTCAACAACATATTTACTTTTACATTCGATAATTAGTAATATAGTAAAATGCTTTTGCAAGGTATTAGGTGAAAATGGAGGCTTTATCATTTGATAAATCAATACAAAATAGAATATGTAACATCATAAAACCAACCAAATTTTTAACAGACTTCCAAACTATCTTTCATATATCATTTAATAGCTACTAATTATCATTTCTTCCTTCTTTAATGTTATTAAAAATAAGAGTTAAAGGAGAGAGTTTCTTATATCAATTCCTACTTTCTTTGGCTTAGATTTTTATAGAAAAATATTCTGATTCATCTTTTGTGTTGGTCAGTTTTGTGTTGCTACAAGAAATACCTAAAACTAGGATAATTTTTTTTTTTTTCAAAAAAAGAGGTTTATGTGGCTCACTTTTCCGCAGGCTGTATAAGCATGGTGCCAGTACCTGCTCAGCTTCTGGTGAGGCCTCAGGAAGCTTTTAATCTTAGCAAAAGGCCAAGGGTGAGCCAGCATATCACATGATGAGAGAGAGAGAGCAAGACAGAGAGGACATGCCAGACTCTTTCAAATAACCAGATTTTGTGTGAACTCAGAGTGAGAACTCACTCATATGGTGATGACAGCACCAAGACTCTCATGAAGTATCCACCCACATGATCCAAATATCTCCCTCTAGACCAGCCTCCAACATTGGAGCTCACATTTCAACAAGATATTTGGAGGGGACAAAACATCCAAATCATAACAACTTGCATTTTAATTTTATTAAGAAAGACATAATTCTTTTTAGAAATTCGAGATGAGATCTATTTCCATAACATCTACTGATGCTGCATGACTTACTATGGGGAAACTTCTGGATAAGTTTGGGGATGTAACTCCATCATCGGTCAAGGAGCATAACAAATACATGTGTTTTTCTTGCCATGATAAAGTTGAAAAATCATCAAGTTAAACCATGGTAAATCAGAAACTATTTATATTTGTTGTAGGCACTCTTTACCAGGAGAAAAAGACACAGTTTCTGTTCTCAGGGAGCTTGTGAGCTACTGTAGAAAGAGATTATTGCACTGTTAAACATATATTCATATGAAACATTACGTGCCTTATCATGGGAGGCTGGGGTTCAGATGATATGAGAGAACCCTCGGCATGGGTGGGCCATGGAGTGCATAGTGTGGAGGGAAAAGTTCCCAGAACCAGAGAGCATCATAAAAGGCCTCTGAAAGTGATGGTTTTAAAGGAAAGGACTGAAATTTGAATTTTTCCTCCTTCCTTTGCCAATGTTATTTATACTATGTATTTGCAATAGCTAACAGAAATTGTTTCTTATATAAGCCCTACTTTCTTTTGCTAAAAACTCTGCAAAAACAATTCTGATTATTTTCACCTACTGCAAGGAAAAGGAGCCTGGGTTAGGCTGCGCAGGCAAAGGAAAAGCATGTAAGATGGTTTTAATCTGAGAGAAAGAACAGTGACTTTTGGTAAGTAAAACATCAGTATGGCTGACTTGGCAGCCCAGGAGGACCGTGTAAAGAGGTGGGAGAAAGCGGATGGAGAGAAAATACAGTCCACAGTGTAAAGGGCCTTAGGAGTCCTGGAAAGCAGTTTAGACTTTAACACAACTGTAGGAGTCATTACAATGGGACCACAGCAGTAATTTTTTACTAAGATCATGCTTGTGGCAATGCAGAGGATAGATTGCAGCAGACTGTAGAGGTGGAGATGACTTTGGGAAACTACTTATGTGGCTGTTTTACTAATACATAATCTGTGATATTTGGTGGCCTTGAAATTGTTTAAAAATAGAACTATTTGTTAAAAATCAATTATATTAATTTCAATTTTGGTGCTTAATAGCAGAAGCAAGCAAACAAACAAAATATCAAGAAACAATCTAGATGCCTGACAATGGGTATTGGTTATATTAATTATGCTACAGGCGTATGGACTAGAATACTATACAGCCATTATAAATGATGTTGTGTATAAGAACATTCATGGTTAAGGAAAATATCCAAGGAAAAGGATGATTAAAAAGTAGTCTTAAAGCTATGAGTCATTGAGAAGAACAAACAAACAAACAAGCATCAAACTAAAGAAAAAGGCTGGGCATATGTTTATACCCAAATACCAATATATTGTCTCTGGGAGATAATAGATAAATTTTAAAATAAAACTTTTCATTTTATCCTAGGTGCTCTTTTCTTTTTCCAAAATTTCTTCGGTGGCCATACATTGTTTTACTCAGAACTACATTTACTTTAAAATAAATTTAAAATAAGCTGTTTAAATAAATATGCTTGCATAATTTATAATACTCAAGTCATGTGGTCCAAAAGGCATACTAGGCACAGTTTACTGCCTAAACAACTGGTATTTCCCCCTTTCGTCCTTGTGATGAGAGTCCTGATGAGAATCTTTTCTCTCAGGGAAGTTAGGGTTCTCCCTCAGTTAAGGAGAAGTAAGCTCAGCAGTGACTCTCTTCCTCTCTGCCAGTTACTTTCCCAGCTCCCTTGCAGACAGGGATGGCAACATGTCAAAATTACAGTTCATGAAATAAAGGAAAGTTATTGCAGAAATCCTAAAAATATTTCCTTCACGATGAAAACATAAATTAAGTCTCATAATTAAAAAACAATTTTTCTTTTCTTGCTTCTTATCTTGAAAGCAAACGTGATACCTGGAGCAATGGTAGCCATGTTGTGAAGATTGGCTGAGAAACTTAAAGATGGACAGAAAACATGCAAAGGACAGTAGAGGAGAGATAGGGAAAAACCTGGGGCCCCAACAGTATCACTGAGCATCAAACCAACAGGAACAATCAACTGATTGGGCCTTTTTAAATGGAGGGCTGGGGGAAGGACTCCTATTGGTATAAGCCACTAACAGTTGGTTTTTTATTTACTTGCAGCAATAAACATTCTTAATTATTAAATGAGAACTGCTAGCAAAATTAGATGGTAGGATTGTAACTGAAATTTTTATTTGGTAATATAACTCTCCTTTGAAGTCATTTGTGAAAATGTGTTTGAGAAGAAAGAATATCTTAAACAATGTACTTCTTATAATGCAGAGGAGAGTAGGTTCTATTTCCTGACAGTGGTTTCTGAAATGCTGTTTTCTTTGAGATCAAACAAACATGAGGGCTAACTTATCTTTGCAAGGGAATGAGGGCAGGGAATGACTTCCAAATGTCTTCTGGTACCTGATGCCAAGAGGGGCTGAATCACCACAGCCCAGGGGATCTTATGGGCTGAGCTGGCTGTCCTCAAGTGAGCCCTGCCCACCAGAGTGACTCTGCTTTGCTGCTAGCCTTCACCTAGGCTGCTGTGGTGCCAGCTCCCTGGCTGGAACTTTCAACTAACATGAATATTGCAAGTATCTATTTAGAAGAAAACTAAAGGTAAAGCTTAAGTCTCCTTTCTCAAACTATGAGTAAACATTTACCTTTGATAGTTTCTTGACAATTAAACAATTCCCAACTATGTAGCAGTTACAAGGTTACTTAGCAAGAGTCCAGTATTCCCCATCACAGAAGTGACTCCCAATGTGCAGTCTTTCCTGTGGATTAACCCACACTGTAATGGATACATCAATAGCCAAGGAGTCACAGATGAGGCAAGAATTCTGGAAAATCCAACCTCTGGTTGGATGACTGCATTCGCTTCATGTGGCTGCTCTGACAAATGATCACAAACTTGGTGTCTTAAAACAACACAGATTTATTCTCTGGAGTGATGGAGGGCAGATTCTAAAATGAATTTCGCTGGATAGAAATCAAGGCATCAGCAGAGTCACGCTCCCTCCAAACCTCCCGGTGAGAATCCGTGTCCTTGCCTTGTGCGATTTCTGGAGATCAACCTCATCACATCCTCTCTCCTCCCATTGCTTCCAGTTACATCACCTCCCTCTTCTGTAGTCAAATCCCCTTCTGCCTCCTTCACATAGGGACACTCTGATTACATATAGGGCTCACTGGGCTAATCCAGGGTAGCCTCACTATCTCAAGAGCCTTAACTTAACCACAACTGCAAAGTCCCTCTTGCTTTGCAAGTGATACAAACATAAGTTCTGGGGATTAGGATGTGAATTTCTTTGGGGGCCATTATTCAGCCTTAGGCACAATAGCTGTAGGCAATTAAAGAAAAATCATGCTGATGCTAATTGAATCCATATTTTGTTCCATGCACTGTCCTAAGTCCTTGAAAACAGGAGAAAAAGGGAATATTTAGAAGAATAAGTATTAACTGACTCAATAGTTGTACTCTTATGTAATAAGTACTATAATTATTCTCAGTTGACTGATGATGGTACCAAAACACAGAGATGCTAAATAGTTGACCTGAGATCACAACGCTCATACAAGGCACAGCAGTGATTTGGTCCTAAGCAAAAGCCCTTGCTCTTCATCTCCACGCTGCGTGTCACATTTAACCTTCTGGGACTCCAGTGTCACGGGTGGATGGACGGCTATTGAACTAGATGCTCTCTGTATCTCTCTCAGGTTGTAGTGTACAGGATTTTCCCAACCCAAGGATGTAAATACAGTTTTCCCAATGAGAAGAATCCCAATGGTATCTTTGTTTTAACAACAAAATTATGAGAGAAACACTTCAAAAGTCATGTTATCATGTTATTTGAAAAGAATGTGGTGTAGAGAAAAGTCACACATTTCTTGAAGAACAAACTTTATCAAAATGATAGTGATAACATTTCTAATCTGTGCACAGTGTCCAAATTGCTCAGTGGTTGATTCAGAGAAGCCAGGTTGAATAAGGGCACGTGACATGAACCACTGTAAAAAAGATGCCCCATGCTTTTCAGAGGTCACTGTCATAAGTAAGAAAAACAATCTATCTTTCTGAAACTACTACAGAACTGAAATAGAAAAAGTCTGAAGACGACAAAATATTCACATGAACCGTTTCCCCCCAAAATAATCAGTTCTGACAAAATGAAGTAACAAAGCTTTTTGTGTTAAAGGAATTGTATTAGACATGTATACAGATAAAGTACATTGGATGAATCATGTTTAATAATAGCACTAAATATCTTTTCCAGAAGCATAATGGGTAATTTCTCCAGCATAAGTGATTTATGAAAAGAAGAACTAAACAGAAACAAAATAAATGCAGGATGATTTAGCTTCTTTGTTATAAGCAATTTGAAAATATAATAGGGAAGAGCAGAAACTAATTGTAATACAGGAAAAATTTAAAATTTCACTTAATGAGAAGTCATTTGGTAAGCAGAGTATCTAAAGGAAAATGTTAAAATACTCTGAAATTAGGTAAATCCATACATTAGTGGCTGTAGATTTCATTTACTGTTTCAATGTGACAGAAAAAGTAAGCCAAATTGAATGGTTCCTATTTTTGTGTGTGTGTGTGTTTTTAAATAGAACATAGTGAAATAAAGAAAAACTAAAAATAGTAAAAGTATCTCCATAAAAATAAGCTGAACTGCAAATGTTTCTTTCCTGCTGATTTCAATTTGTTGCCTTAAAACTGTATATTCTGGGAACTAATTCCCATCCCTTGAAAGACAGCTATCATAATTACTTTTATTTTCTTTTATATTAAAGACAAATGGCTTGGAGAATCAAGGTGTACGGTTAAGTTTAGAGGTTGCTCAGTTGATATCTGAGACTGAAGCCATTGTAGTGTGAGATAACTGTAATACGATGGCTCGGCCATTGAGGGCAAACTGATTGATCCTCAGAATAGAACCACACCTCAGATTTATTATGCTGCATTTTCCACAAATGGCTGAAGTAGTCTGATTACTTAAGACATTGATTCTGCATGATAAAGCTATTACATTTATATCCCACAGCCAAAACTTGCTGTGGAAGTAGTTTTCTTTACAGACTTACTGACTTGCTAGGGGCATTTTATGATCTTGGATGCTTGTGAGGAAAATATTGGAGATAATCAAGCAATGCTGAAGAACAACATGTACATTTCATTTTATACGGAAGTTAATGGAGAAACTTTAATTTTTTTCACTTTTTTTCAAGAATGGACAATTTTAGTGATTTCAGAATGATAGGTGCGTTTCATAGTTGATTCCGTTAGTTTTTAGGTCAAAGACGAGTCAGGATTATGACCTCATTTACAAAGTGAGGTGAGGTGTTCCTAAATTTCAAATATCTCATGTTTCCGAGCTGTCATTAGCATATTGCTGCTGACAATAAACTTCTTAAGAAATAGGAATTGCTAATTTTGAAACATCTTAATGGATTCCAGAAAAACTATATAAAATATTTAAAATGTCAAGTGAAGAAGTATTTCCTTTTAGCTCAAAATTCCTTTTTTTTTCCTTGCTTATAGGTCAGTACACCAGTAATAATGGTAATACTTGGTAATAAAATAATAGCAAACATGATGGCAGTTAACGCTGAATGTAAGTTTACTATGTACTAGGGTCCATGTTTTCAGTAATTACATTAAATTCTCTTTACTATCCAGTGACTTGCTAAAAATATTTTTAGTTCTATTTTTACATTACAATCCAATGACTTGCTAAAAATATTTTTAGTTCTATTTTGTACATTAAGAAACAGAGACAATACAGTTGTTATGTGTCCTGCCTACAGTTGCATTGCTAGTACTTGACCGAGGATTCCAATGAAGCTGGTCTCATCTCAAAACCATCCTCTCCGCTATGAAAGATAGGAATAAGTTGAAGCTAAAGAACATAACATAAAGTGAAAATGCTTGTCTCTATAACCAAAAAACTTGCAAATAGTAATATGCAAAACATTTATTTCTAAATGTATAATAGTAATTTTAAAATAACAACATATATAATTGATTTAATTTATTTAAGAGATTATAAAATAACACAAAACAGAAAACAAATACCTTTTTGATTTTTCCTAAAACCTGATAAGATTGACTTCTGGAATTTCAGATGAGCTAAACTTTCATACAGATTTGAAAACATCATCTAATGCACAAATGCTATATAATAAATACAGCTGATTAAAATTTAAATTCTTTTAGATAAACTGCTGTATGTAAAATTTAGTATTATACATACAGCAGTTTAACAATTTTATTTAAAATAAGACACAGATACAGAAAACCACTTAAAAAGTATAGCTTAATGAGTTATCTTAAGCGTTTGTAACTCTTACAATCCTTTAGCCTGTATGACCATCATTCACCACAAGTCATGGAACTTTGCTCTCCTACCCAGAAGCCCTTCAATAGGCCCATCCTTATCACAGACTTCTTCCTACTAACACAACTATTGTCTTGACCTATATGGTAATCACTTCCTAGCAATTCTCCATTGTTTTACCACCGAAATGTGTATCCCTAGATCCATTTATATGTCTTGTATGTTTTTTTTTTTTTAATCTACAGGTTTCCTCTTCATCCCTTTATTTTCCTTGCAATTTATCTGTCAAAGATCCCAGACTGACTGACCTGTGGACTTGTCCACAGACCACATTTGCTGTTGCACACTTTGGCTGCCTATATTCCATTCTCCTCTCTATTCCCTGAAAATCAGTAGCAGATACAGAGTCTCAATTAGATTTAGCTTTGAATCTTTGTCAAGGCTATAGATATTTCTGGGTTCTTTCACCTGAGACATACAGTCTGGTTTTCACTGCTTTTCTTTGATATTAACAACTGCTATTTAGGGAGAATTACATAGAGCCACCAATCACTTTTTTTTAGTGCACTATTGCCCGCCTTAATTAACATTTGATGAAAGAATGAGTAATAAGAAGAAATGAATACAATATAAGGCTTAGTAATAGGCACTATGAAGAAGTAACTCCAACTTAAGAACTAGGAAGAATAAGCTCTATGCAATGTTATTTGTAATACCAAATAGAAAACGGTAAGTGCCAAATAAGAAAAGATGAAAAAAAAATGTTATGACAATTCAAAAGAGGAAAAACTCGATTTCATTGCGAAAACAGTGATAAAGTCTTAATAAAATAAGTAGGAGACATCTGATTTGCAGTAATTCTTACTTATGTCAAATTTATTCTGCATGTTATTTTAAAAATTAGTAGACTAAAAATTGAGCTCTTATTTTTCCTGGCGCTAGCAAAATAGAGGATTACTGCCTCCGCTTTGTTTATATTCTGCCTTAATGTATGAGAGTATTTTGTAAAGGTTAATATCATCTCAAGATGGTAACTTCCTGAGGCAACAATCTAACAACTTTACAACTTTATATTTTTCACATTTAATATGCACTTTCAGTGGGTAAAATTATCTGACTACAGTGATGGTGACATTTCATTCCCATATAAAAGATATAATTCTTCTCAAAGAATCTTAGACAAGTTATATCTGAGCAATAATTAATTCTCAAATCATTTGTATTCTTCCTTTCAGTGGGTGAGAAGCCCTATCATTTGGGGTAGGTTTTGTGCAGGTGTAAAGTACTGGTTTCTAAATATTTCCTGATAAATACAGGCAATTTTGTCTATCAGGAGGTAAGTTAGTAATTGGAAATAATCGAGCAATTTCTAAGAAATTACTAGATTGACAGATGCAATTTCCAGAAAGAGTAATCATCATAGCCCAGCTAAGTCAGGTAATCAAATACAAGCTCTTTTCAAGAGTCTTACTAAAGAAAAACATTCAGTCAGACTCGGGATTTATTTAATCCAAACACTACCCTTTGTTCAAGACATCAGCCCTAGGAGTAGTTATGTAACATCAAATAACTTCAATATTCTAGGTTGCTCAAGAAATGAGCATATAAGAATTACAAGCCAATGCTGTAGAGATTCCTGCAGCTAGTGTCACAGCGTGGGGATTCCAACTGTGCCTCTTTTCTTGACATGTGCACTCTGTCTTGTATGTGTACACATGTGCTAATTTGACAGGTACATTCTCTAAATTCATTCATGATAGGGAATTGCCAGTGACTTTAATCTTTCCGTAAACTTTATTCCAAGAGGAAGACTTGTCTTTGTGACACTGTTGTGTGCTATGTTTTGTGCACGGCACACTCTATTTTTAAGGATAGGTGTGTTAATACCTGTCAGAACTCTCAGACTGACAAAGTACCATCAAAGATGGTACAGGCTTATGTTCTTAGAAGGTTGGCAAACAGGTGAAGGTGAATAGAAGTTGCTTTTTTGTGGCCAGCATGTATTAGGCTTATGTATATTAATAAGAAATTAATTAGATTGGAAGGACTGGGCAAGGAGGGCACTCTGCTATTATCATTGCAGACAGATCCTCGGCAACAGTTTCTCATTATGTGGAATGGCAGAACTGGGGATTAGAGAAATTGTTTGTAAATGTGGATCCCAAAGCATTCTTACAAAAGCAAGCCAGGCTCGTTTGTGAGTTTCCAGGACCATTCTTTGGAATTTTCATCCTTTCCATCATGCTGTTACTGAGCTCACTTTGAAGCGACCTGAGTTGCTGGGATCCATCTCTGCCTAATCTAGTAATTGGGACTCTGGCCACAGCCAGCTTTCCCTGCACTGCCGCTGCCCAGATAATTGCTGTGACATTTCATTTCGCTCTTCTCTGAAAGACACACTCAGGCAGAAAACTCATTCTTCTAGAAGGTGCCCCGGGCCCTCTGTTACAGGATGAGTGCGGTTCACAGTTCAGTGGCTGGCTCTTTCCCTACATGGTCAAAGGCTGCTTTCCACAGTTTGATTACTCAGAGGAAAAATAAACCTGAACAGACACATAGAGTTGTTTCTCTCTTCTTTCCCACTTGTTAGGAGGTGGTTAAAAGCAGATAAAACTTCTCCTTAAAGACCTTTACTTTGAGTGCTGCAAGGCATTCCATTTATCCTGCCTGCCAAATGGAGAAAATTCCCAAACGGGCTATTGTTAAATGAATCAGTGTATATAATGAACGAACTTTGTTATGAAGAAACCCTGGCCCTTTGCCTAGCACACAGTTGGTGCTCAGTAAACATTTGCTAAATGAATACAGGCGTCAGAGAACTGGAACCTTGTTCTCACATTAAACAATGTTGTTCCAAGATCTTTCTCTGGCAACTGGGTTATGCTATCTTTCAATATATTACTGCTATCTTTCAATATATTACTATATATATATATATATATATAAAATATATTTATGCTATCTTTCAATATATTACTATTACGTTTTGTAAGATATTCCTACACACTGTTTCATAATTCAAAATATAAACATATTTTAGCTCTATAGAAATAGTCTTATATCCTTAATCACATGTTTTTAAAAACTGAAAGAGAAGATATCCGCAAACTGCCCATCTAATAAGGGATAATAACTAGAATATATAAGGAGCTCAAAGAACTCTATAGGAAATAATCTGGTAATCTGGATAGACATTTCTCAAAAGAAGACATACAAATGACAAACAGGTACATGAAAAAGTGCTCAGCATCACTGATCATCAGAGAAATGCAAATTAAAACTACATTGAGGTATCATCTCACCCCAGTTAAAACGGCTTTTGTTCAAAAGACAGGCAATAACAAATGCTGCTGAGGATGTTTTGAGAAGGGAGTGCTCACGCACTGTCGGTGGGAATATAAATTAGTGCAACCACTACGGAGAACAGTTTGGAGGTTTCTCAAAGAACCAAAAGTAGAGCTGTCACATGATCCAGCAATCTCACCACTAGATACATTCCCAAAAGAAAAGAAATCCGTGTACTGAAGAGATAGCTGAACTTCCATGTTTATTGCAGCACTACTGAAAATAACCCACATTTAGAAACAACCTAAGTATCCATTGACAGGCAAATGGATAAAGACATATTCAACCATAAAAAAAGAATGAGATCCTGTCATTGGTAACAACATGGATACAACTTGAGGCCATTATTTAAACTGAAATAAGCAAGGCACAGAAAAACTTTGCATGTTCTCACTTAGTGGTGGGAGCTAAAAAAACAATTGGCCTCATGGACCAGAGGCTGGGAAGGGTGGGTGGGGTGGGGTGGGATGTTTAATGGGATAGTTAGATGGAATAAGACCTAGTATTTGACAGCACAATAGGATGGCTACAGCCAACAAAAATTTCTTGCACATTTAAAAATAACTAGAAGAGTATATTTGGATTTGTAACCCGAAGAAAAGATAAATATTTCAGGTGACAAATACCCCATTTACCCCGATGCGATTGTTACACATGGTATGCCCATATCAAAATATCTCATGCATCCCATAAATATATATACCTATGTACCTACAAAAATAAAATAAAATTTCTTAAAAGAAAACAATCCCAATAGCAATGCAACCCTGCATTTCTGCACATATTACTACATATAAAAACAAGATCTTAATATTGTTCATGTAGTATTTGAAGAATATAAAAATTCTTACATAGAGTATGCTTTATTAGATTGCATAATTAATTATAAACACTTTCTAGACTTTATAATTTAGTGGTTCTCAGAAATATGGCAATTTTTTTTTTTTTTTAAATTATACTTTAAGTTCTGGAATACATGTGCAGAACATGCAGGTTTGTTACATAGGTATACATGTGCCGTGGTGGTTTGCTGCACCTAACAACCCCATCCTAGGTTTTAAGCCCCACATACATTAGGTGTTTCTCCTAATGCTCTCCTTCCCTTTGCCCCTCCCCCTCTGATAGGCCCTGGTGTGTGATGCTCCCCTCCCTGTGTCCATGTGTTCTCATTGTTCAACTCCCACTTATGAGTGAGAATATGTGATGAAACACAGCAATTTTTTAAATTGCACAGGTGCCTGGTGCTCCTTTTGATGGATTAAGACACATCTCCTTTGGAAAAGTCTCTGGTCACAGATAATAGAGGACTTGGGGGTTAGTCTGTATTTCTTGTTCAACTCTGAGCACCTTGATCTTGTTACTCCACTGTAGCAACGAAGGGAAGTCAACAATGCCTTTTTAATAACACACGTGAAGTCATAGGGGATGAAAAGTGTCTTTGTGTTTCAGAGATAGTGGAATATCACCACAGACTCACACTGCAGCCTCCCATAATGTGCTTACTGTTGTGTAGGGGACTTAGTGGCAGGACACTTTCCAGGTAATCAAGTAAAGAAGAAAAAGTGTTTAAAAATTTATTCTGATGATGATATTCAAATAGTTCCAGCCGATATCTTAGTGGTTAGCCAGGGACAGGTGTGGAAAAAACTAGGTTTAATATATTTAATCTGTTTGATGTAATTAATACATTTATACAAATTTTAGCAAAAGAAATATTGCCAAGAATTTTGTAAGAAGTTTCCTTTATGTGTCATCTTTGGCAACATACACAATCTCAGGTGGTCAGTTGCTTACCACCCCAATATAAAAAGGGGTACGGTGGACAGCAGTTTCTTGTGTTACTATAAGTTATAAAGATAATAATTTTAGTTTTATTTGTTGAATTTCTTTTTAATTACACACACACCATGCACAACCACACACGCACATACACACCTGACTCGATATAATGGGTCATGCAGTTTATAGCTGAGTTGGGAACATTTAGGGAGATTTACCTATATAATGCAAGCATTAATTTTCGGTTTGGAAAAAACAAACTAGAATGAAATAAGAGTGAAAGGTCCTATAAGAGGTACTTAGTTTACTTGTAAAGACAGATTTTATATGCATATATACCATATATTATTTAACAGATATTTAATAATTTCTATAAAACCTATGAATACTAATCACTGTGGAAGAAAAAATTCAGAATTAGGGAGAGAAAATTGTACTACTATTATTTTTGACAATTGTCACTTTGAATCATGGTTATGTTTGTAACTCAAATATATAGTCTTGGTTATTAATATTTGAAAGAATTTTGGCCGGGCGTGGTGGCTCACGCCTATAATCCCAGCACTTTGGGAGGCCGAGGTGGGTGGACCACTTGAGGTCAGGAGTTCAAGACTAGCCTGGCCAACAGGGCAAAATCCCATCTCTACTAAAAATACCAAAAATTAGCTGGGAGTGGTGGCATAATCCTTTGATCCCAACTACTTGGGAGGCTGAGGCAGGAGAATCGCTTGAACCCAGGAAGTGGAGGTTGTGGTGAGCCGAGATTGTCACACTGCACTCCAGTCTGGGTGGCAGAGCAAGACTCTGTCTCAAAAAAAAAGAAAAAAAAGAATTTCTTAAAAAGTAATAACAAAACATCATTTATCTTTTTTTTCTTCTTTTTTGAGATGGAGTCTCCCAGGGTTGTAGTGCAATGGTGCAGTCTTGGCTCACTGCAATCTCTGCCTTCCAGGTTCAAGCGATTCTCCTGCCTCAGCCTCCCGAGTAGTTGGGACTACAGGCACCTGCCACCATGCCCAGCTAATTTTTTGTATTTTTTGAAGAGACGGGTTTCACCATGTTGGCCAGGCTTGCCACTAATTTCCTGTTTTACGGAACTGTTTATTGGCAACGCCATCTTTGTTAAAATGAGTTGAAGTCATATACTCTATTGTATTATAATGTGTTGCATTGTTTCTGTTCTTTGGTTTTTCATGGGAAAACATTTCCATTATTTCATAAGATAGCCTTGCTGAAAGTGAAAACACAGGGCAGCTGGACCAATTTTTTATGCTCCTAATTTACAGATTGGGACATAATAAAAAGTAAATGGGATAGCTATTTCTCACCAAGTAGTCTGTCTTCATTACCTGGTAGCGATTCTGTTACTGACCAGGGTACGTTTAAGGGGCATTATGACTACAATTTACACATTCTGATTATATGACTGCATATTGTTTTGTGCTGAACACTTTTGCCAGTCTTCCAAATGAGCAGTTAGTACGCCTTGGATAGCTTTACTCTCTGTTCCTTAAGTGGCAAGTTTAACTAGATCATATGCTTAACATTACCTTAATGTTGGAATCTCCACCTACTCCTTAATTTCTATTTGTTACATACAGTTGAAAACTTCCATTCTACACAATGAAAATGGAATGGATAACCCTAATTTCTTCTCATTACTAAGAGCCCATTTATGCTTACAAATTGTGGCTGCATTCTGCAGGAAATTACTCATGCCTCACGATTATTTAAGTGAGTGAGAAGAAGAGTTGGGAGATTTCTACATTCCTAATGACAATACACACAGCTAGTAATGAGCCAGTTCTGGTACCTTGTTGGGCGTGTATCCTGTTTTGCAAGGAGATCTTTAGGGCACCCAGTTTAATCCAGAAAAGACCCAGATCACCCTTGGTTATTTAATAATCTTTTAGGCACTTTGGAGTTGACTGCTAGACAAAGTACAGATGTGAACCTTGATAGAAGAAAAACAAATAAAATGACTTTCATGATTCTTCCTTACAATGTATTGAGTCCATTTTCTCTTCTACCCTCAGAGAGGTGGACCCAAGGCGAGAATTTGAATGGAGGTCCACATGTCACCTGTCTGAATACTTATGTTACAAATAAAGCTAACACACTATAAAAGGAAATATGTTATATTGTCCTACTTTGACAAAGACACATAATTATAACCAAAAAAAGTGTATTGGATCTTGATGCTAGTTACACAAATATTTTCAGTTTGAGAAAATTCATCAAGGTTGTTTTTTTTTTGAGACCAAGTCTCTCAGTTGCCCAGGCTGGAGTGCAGTGGCACAGTTTTGGCTCACTGCAACCTTTGCTTCCTGGGTTCAAGCAACTCGCCTGCCTCAGCCTCTTGACTAGCTGGGTTTATAGGCATGCACCACCATGCCTGGCTAATTTTTGTATTTTTGATAGAGACAGGGTTTCACCGCTGGCCAGGTTGGTCTCGAACTCCTGACCTCAAGTGATCTGCTCACCTTGGCCACCCAAAGTGCTGGGATTACAGGCATGAGCCACAGAGTTCAGCCATCAAGTTGTATACTTAGGATCTGTATATTTTCAAATTAGGTCAAACAATCTGAAATTGCTGGTATTTAATCACTTTTGACCTATAAAATTAGGAATCACATGGTTCAACATAATTTACCCATATGTATGAATTTTACATGGCAAAATGTCTGCAAAGTATCAAGTTTACTGTATTTAATTATTGGGCATGTCTCAGTGTTTCACTGTTCATAGTGCAGTATTCCTTAGGTGCCACTTGCAACTGTTGCAAGCATTGTGCTAATGCACTAACTTCTGGGTATTTTCGAAACTATACATTATATGTCAAAGCCAGAAAATGTACACTTGGTACTGGTAGGAAATAATACTTCATTATGCAAGAGTCTCTTGTGTTTAAGTTCTGAGGAAAACTAATTGATCTCACCACTTAAATTTTCCCCATCACTTCGTGATGAGATCAATTTAACATTACTATTATTTCAACTCTACTTTCCATAAGTATTTTTTTTCCATAAGGCTGACTCTTTATATTAAAGATCATATTCAGAATAGGAATTAGGTTAAGCCACAAGTGACTCATTGAAAGTTCAGCCTTGTAAAATAAAGGGAAGCAGTCTGATTAACACATGAAATATACCTGTATCAAAATACAATTTTTAAGGTCAACACATATTTCAAAAATCAAATATAGGATTTTTTTTGCTAGATTATCATCATGTGCTTTGGTGGTTTTCTGAGAATAGAGTCAATGAATTTTTAGATGGTCTCAATGTCAAGTTTTGATATATTTTTTCAAGCATGTGAAAATCATTAAAAAATAAGTAGTTTTTTTCCCTTTCCTCATATGAGTATTTTAAATATCAAACACATGCAACAGGAAAGCATAATTGATAAACAAAACCAAAAATCCAAAAGTCTTTTACTTAGTATAACTTCCTCAGTTTTATAATCATGAAGATATTTTAATTGGCATTAAGGCTAGCTGAGTACGTATGACTTAATTTGAAGGTCTAACTCTGAGACAGCATTACCTTTCTAAACAAAGAGAGCTAGAGGAGCATTTTAATCATATTTGATTAGCATTCATATTTAATAACTACATACCAAGACTTTCCACAAGGTATTGTGGTAACTTACAGCATAAATCGTAAGAAAGGAAGCAACTGAGAAATGAATAATGTAACGGAGATATGAGGAAAGAAACATCAGAAATATGGCAACAAAGCGCATTGAGCTAAAAGGCAGTGACTGAGTTTCAAATCTGGCAACTGAACAAAAAGAATTCTCAAGGTTGCTAGATCTGCATACCCATGCACTAATGGCAAATCTATTCTTAAAAGATTCCTGGCCAGGAGCGGTGACTCATGCCTGTAATCCCAGCACTTTGGGAGGCCGAGGCAGATGGATTGCCTGAGGTCAGGAGTTTGAGACTATCCTGATCAACATAGTGAAACTCCATCTCTACTGAAAAAAAAAAAAAAAAGAAAGAAAAAACATTAGCCAGGTGGTGGTGGGTGCCTGTAATCCCAGCTACTTGGGAGGCTGAGGCAGGAAAATCACTTGAACCCGGGAGGTGCAGGTTGTGGTGAATGGAGATCGCGCCATTGCACTCCAACCTGGGCAACAAGAGGGAGACTCCATCTAAAAAAAAAAAAAAAAGAAGGTTCCCAATAACTTGTACACTTTAGGGAAATAATCTGTCTTGATTGAATGTCTTGACGCTCTTCCATATTTTTCACTTGAATGTCCCTTTTTATGGTTAAACCACAGTGGCCTTGGCTGCAGAACAAGGGTTGCAGGTTTTTATTAAAATTGAAACAGAGACCACAATAGTTATACAGTCTGCATGGATAATTATAGATATCTGGGCAAAACGGAACCAACAGAGTTTCAAGACCTAGTATATAAGAAATGTTTTTGCTGAACCAAATGCATAATTGCAAACCTACGTCTTAGAATTAAATTCTAGATTTGATGAATAAGATACTCAGTAAGACATCATCCAAATAATCTTTTTACTGTTCAGCTCCAAACAGACAATCTTACCTCCTTTACTGTATCAACAGAACATTGCTGAGGTTGGGCTGTCATTACACACATAAAATTTCTGAGGAATGGAAGCATTTGCTGAGTTATGTGTCCTAGATGACAGCAATAATTGGAAAGCAAGTCACCACAGACCATCATTTGCCATCCCATCAAAAGGACACTGAGTGTACTTTAATTATAGCATGTAATATGAGATTATGCTTCTCAGTTTAAAGTGTTGCCTGAGTGTTTATGGAATCAGGTTTTGAATTGCATTTTCAGCCACAGCATGGGTGACAAACAGTCTCTATGACTTTGAGATTTATAATTATTAAAAAAAAAAGTGAAGTCAATTTTACCTGCATTTCTTTAAGGTTAATGATCCATGACCAAGAAAATGGAAAATCTGATGAATCTCTCATTAACTTTTCAAAAACAGTGTGTGAAAATCTTATATGAAAACAAGAATCATCTATCTTGTGGAAATAGATTTTGTTTCTCCCTATGGAATAAGTACATTGCCATATTTGATAAGAGCTTAGGAATATCTTATGAACTAAATTCATGAATATTTTTGATGGAAGAAAATGTAGTCCAACATAAAGTGATGATAGATAGCCATTTTCACTTAATCTTATGCAATTTTTAAAGGATTTATTCACAATTTTATTTGCATAATAAACTGTAAGTGCATCATATTTTATATTAAATTGATAAAATATGGTGTGCTCTTTTGCTACTGTAATATTATGAGAATAATTATTTATATATAAAAAACTCCATACAAAGCCATGATGTTTTGTCTAGGGCAAAGCTAACAATGTAATTAAAGATAAGCCCATATTTCATGGCTAAGAATTATTACTTTGGAATATAAATATTATTATGCTCACATATATTTATCATTTTTATATCAAAAATTAACTTGTAATCTGTTATGATGGTAATAAGATTGACAAAAGCGTAGAACATTTTTATTATATATTTATTTATTTTTTTTATTGCATTTTAGGTTTTGGGGTACATGTGAAGAACATGCAAGACTGTTGCATAGGTGCATACGTGGCAGTGTGACCCGCTGCCTTCCTCCCCTTCACCTATATGTGGCATCTCTCCCCATGCTATCTCTCCTCAACTCCCCACCCCCCGCTGTCCCTCCCCTATTCCCCCCAACAGATCCCAGTATATAGTGCTCCCCTCCCTGTGTTTGTGTGTTCTGATTGTTCAACACCCGCCTATGAGTGAGAACATGCGGTGTTTGATTTTCTGTTCTTGTGTCAGTTTGCTGAGAATGATGTTTTCCAGGTTCATCCATGTCCCTACAAAGGACACGAACTCATCATTTTTGATGGCTGCATAGTATTCCATGGTGTATATGTGCCACATTTTCCCTGTCCAGTCTATCATCGATGGGCATTTGGGTTGGTTCCAGGTCTTTGCTATTGTAAACTGTGCTGTAATGAACATTCGTGTACACGTGTCCTTATAGTAGAATGATTTATAATCCTTTGGATATATACCCAGTAATGAGATTGCTGGGTCAAATGGAATTTCTATTTCTAGGTCCTTGAGGAATCGCCACATTGTCTTCCACAATGGTTGAACTAATTTACACTCCCACCAACAGTGTAAAAGTGTTCCTATTTCTCCACATCCTCTCCAGCATCTGTTGTTGTCTCCAGATTTTTTAATGATCGCCATTCTAACTGACGTGAGACGGTATCTCAGTGTAGTTTTGATTTGTATTTCTCTAATGGCCAGTGATCATGAGCACTTTTTCATGTTTGTTGGCCTCATGTATGTCTTCTTTTGTAAAGTATCTGTTCATATCCTTTGCCCACTTTTGAATGGGCTTGTTTGTTTTTTTCTTGTAAATCTGTTTCAGTTCTTTGTAAATTCTGGATATCAGCCCTTTGTCAGATGGGTAAACTGCAAAAATTTTTTCCCATTCTGTTGGTTGCCGATTCACTCTAGTGACTGTTTCTTTTGCTGTGCAGAAGCTGTGGAGTTTGATTAGGTCCCATTTGTCTATTTTGGCTTTTGTTGCCAATGCTTTAGGTGTTTTGGTCATGAAGTCCTTGCTTACGCCTGTGTCCTGAATGGTTTTGCCTAGGTTTTCTTCCAGGGTTTTTATGGTGTTAGGTCTTATGTTTAAGTCTTTAATCCATCTGGAGTTAATTTTAGTGTAAGGTGTCAGGAAGGGGTCTAGTTTCTGCTTCCTGCATATGGCTAGCCAGTTTTCCCAACATCACTTATTAAACAGGGAATCCTTTCTCCATTGCTTGTTTTTGTCAGGTTTGTCAAAGATCGGATGGTTGTAGATATGTTGTGTTGCCTCCGAGTCCTCTGTTCTGTTTTGTTGGTCTGTATCTCTGCTTTGGTACCAGTACCATGCTGTTTTGATTACTGTAGCCTTGTAGTATAGTTTGATGTCTGGTAGTGTGATGTCTTCCGCTTTGTTCTTTTTGCTTAGAACTGACTTGGCTATTCGGGCTCTCTTTTGGTTCCATATGAAGTTTAAGGTGGTTTTTTCCAGTTCTGTGAAGAAGGTCATTGGTAGCTTGATGGGGATAGCGTTGAATCTGTAAATTACTTTGGGCAGTATGGCCATTTTCATGATATTGATTCTTCCTAACCATGAACATGGAATATTTCTCCATCTGTTTGTGTCCCCTCTTATTTCATTGAGCAGTGGTTTGTAGTTCTCCTTGAAGAGGTCCTTTACGTTCCTTATTAGTTGTATTCCTAGGTATTTTATTCTCTTTGTAGCAATTGTGAATGCCAGTTTGTTCTTGATTTGGCTCTCTTTAAGTCTGTTATTGGTGTATAGGAATGCTTGTGATTTTTGCACATTGATTTTGTATCCTGAGACTTTGCTGAAGTTGCTTATCAGTTTCAGGAGATTTTGGGCTGAGACGATGGGGTCTTCTAGATATACAATCATGTTGTCTGCAAATAGAGACAATTTGACTTCCTCCTTTCCTAATTGAATACCCTTTATTTCTTTTTCTTGCCTGATTGCTCGGCTAGAACTTCCAGTACTATATTGAAAAGGAGTGGTGAGAGAGGGCATCCTTGTCTAGTGCCATATTTCAAAGGGAATGCTTCCAGTTTTTGCCCATTCAGTATGATATTGGCTGTTGGTTTGTCATAAATAGCTTTTATTATTTTGAGATACATTCCATCGATACCTAGTTTATTGAGTGTTTTTAGCATAAAGGGCTGTTGAATTTTGTCGAAGGCCTTCTCTGCATCAATTGAGATAATCATGTGGTTTTTGTCTTTCGTTCTGTTTATGTGGTGAATTACATTTATAGACTTGCGTATGTTGAACCAGCCTTGCATCCCCGGGATGAATCCTACTTGATCATGGTGGATAAGCTTTTTGATGTGCTGTTGCAATTGGCTTGCCAGTATTTTATTGAAGATTTTTGCATCTATGTTCATCATGGATATTGGCCTGTAGTTTTCTTTTCTTGTTGAGTCTCTGCCGGGTTTTGGTATCAGGATGATGTTGGTGTCATAAAATGATTTGGGAAGGATTCCCTCCTTTTGGATTATTTGGAATAGTTTCAGAAGGAATGGTACCAGTTCCTCTTTGTATGTCTGGTAGAATTTGGCTGTGAACCCATCTGGACCTGGGGTTTTTTTGGGTGGTAGGCTCTTAATTGCTGCCTCGACTTCAGACCTTGTTATTGGTCTATTCAGGGTTTCGACTTCTTCCTGGTTTAGGCTTGGGAGGAGGCAAGTGTCTAGACAGAATCTTGCTCTGTTGCCCAGACTGGAGTGTAGTGGCATAATGACAGTTCACTGCGGCCTCCACCTGGGCTTAAGTGATCCTTCCACCACTCAGCTTCCTAAGTAGCTGAGACTACAGGTGCATGCTGCCACATTTGGCTAACTTTTTGTATTTTTTCGTAGAGATGGGGTTTTGCCATGTTACTCAGGTTGGTTTGAAACTCCTGGGCTGAAGTGATTAACTCAACTCTGCATCCCGAAGTGCTGGGATTGCAGGCATGAGTCAACATGCCCTGTCAAGGGCAGAAAATTTTTAAATATCACTTGCTGAATGTTTGATATTTTAAACATAAATTTAGAAACATGAATGCACTAAACTTTTATGCTTTTTGAAAAAGCAAATGATATTCATTGAAAATTATAAGAATTTTAAAGAAAAACTGAGTGTAGGTGCTCATATTTTTCAAATTACAGAGAAATCAAGTGCTTAAATATAAAACCAGAGTGTTGATTTGGATGCTTTTTATTATAAAGAATTAAGAATATAAATCCAAACTGATTTTTAAAAATAAGGAAATATATTGAATTGTCTCTAGAAAATCCAGAGATCATGTAGAATTCACGATGGATTGATCTGGCCACTTAAGAATGCCATCAGCATCTGGATCATTCTAGAGCAATGCTGTCCAATTCATGTAGTGTATAAAACACAAGTGTAATGTTAAAATTACTAGTAGCTACATTAAAAATGTGAAAAGGAAGAGGTGGAATTAATTTTGATAACATCTTTTAACCCAATATATCTAAAATATTATCAATTCAACATGTAATCAATATAAAAATTATTTATGAGATACATTTTTTCATGCTAAATCCTCAAATCTGGTATATCTCTCTTATAGCATATCTCACTTTGCACTACTCACATCCCAATAAGTGTTCAATAGCCGCATATGGCAATGATTATTGTATTGGATGCACAGTGCTAGTGTTGGCTTCACTGTAGCATAGTCACTCTTGTGGGAGGAGGATGGCCACAGCAACAGTAGGAGCTGTCTGCTCTCTCAGTTAAGCCTGGTGGGTACGAAGTACTTTTGAACAAAAGTCTGAGACGCAAGTCTGTTTCATTGCCTGGGTCAGGTCTATCCCTGAATCAATGGCTCTGATCAAGCAAACAAAATATACCAATTAAGCTCACCAGTGTGGCCACACCTGAAATTGGAATTTCTTCCAAAGTTCATGGGCTACAGGGCACACACATGCTGGCTACTGAAATGAGAATCTGGGACCCACAGAGAGGGAAAAAGAGGATGGATCATACTTCAGAGAGGATAGTGGGAGTGAGTTGCAAGCTTGTGTTTTAAATCACATGTGACCTGTTTTCATATGTTTTTTAAAATAGGAATTTTTATTTGCAAGTTTTTTGTTTTTCCTGTATGTTTTCTTTTTTTTGTTTGTTTGTTTTTTGTTTTTTTTTGAGATGGAGTCTTGCTCTGTCACCCAGGCTGGAGTGCAGTGGTGCAATCTTGGCTCACTGCAACTTCTGTCTCCCAGGTTCAAGTAATTTTCCTGCCTCAGCTTCCCGAGTAGCTGGGACTACAGGTGCATGCCACCATACCTGGCTAATTTTTGTATTTTCAGTAGAGATGGGGTTTCACCGTGTTGGTCAGGCTGGTCTTGAACTCCTGACCTCATGATTCGTGATCTGCCCCTATGAACTCGTGATCTGCCCCATCAGCCTCCTAAATTGCTAGGATTATGTGCATGAGCCACCGTGCCCAGTCTGAAAGAGTTTAATGAAACACAACTTGTTCTCTTGTCTTTGTGCAGCTAACTTCTAAGATAGTTGCTTCAGGAAGATGCATGAAGCTTTAGAAAATAATTAGAACACATAAAACTTCCAGATAGTTCTGGATTTAAAAAACTTTGGTCACTGACAGAAAAAACGGAACTTACTCTTCAAAACATCCACTCTTCCTTTAGTCTCTATACCTAATCTTTCTATAATCCTTCCACTTTATTCCCAGTAATTATTTTATTAACCACGGACCATAACAGAACTGCTATATTTTTCATTCTTATTTCTTAGTTGCCCTAAGCTAATTCTATATCACAAATGTAAATAATGAACTGCCCAATTCCAGAAATAATTATTTTTCTTTAATGAAATATCTCTCTTTTGCTAGCAAATATGTAACTTTACTTGTTTATAACCATAATGAAGTTTTCTTTCAAAGGTAAATATGAAGTCAAGGCAGTCATCTGGATGAAAAGATCACTTTTACCTTGATACATGTTTATTTGACGGAGAAAACATCACAATTTTAGAAATTTACCTTCCAAATGATTTCATTTGCATAAACTGGTAAATGATTTCAACAGCTTTTATCTGAAAATGTTAATTAAAATAACCAACAGTGTGTAATCCTACATATCACCATTTTAAATCTACTTTGAAATCTAGCTTTTCCATCTGTAGCTGAGACAATTACTCCTAGAATACAAAAATTTCCGTGCAGATATGTTAGTAATAGAGTACTTTTCATAAGCTTTACCCACTCTAGTTTCACTTTCTCTGAATATTCATATGTTTAGGTGATAAATCATGTCATAAATAAATCATGATGTCACTAACATTTATTTCTGATTACAGATAATTTATTTACAATTAACACTGATGATAAAACTAGAGGTGGTTTACTCCAAATCATGTACAATTTTGCGTGTAGAAGTATCTAGGAACAGATGGTGAGTGACGCCACACAAAACCAAGGGTGCATTTTCTTCAAGAAATCTAGGAATGTCATGGGAGAAAACGCTGGTCAGGCTTACCAACTAAACACTCTTCACTCCTCCTTTAGCAAAACCTTCTTATTTTGACAGCACTATAGAAAAAAAAATCCTCTTTTATTTAAGAGTGCAGATTAAGTCTAAAAATACTGTCTTCTGACAGCTTGCTCTGAAAAATTTAAAGGGAGACGAGCAGATGATCAGTTGGATTTGGGAATCTATTTTCAGAGCGTTTTCTCTTGGTAACTGAAATTGTTTGTGGGGATTGCAAAGACACAGTGTAAACCATAATATTTCTGACAAATGACCGTCTGTCATCCAGTGAACAGAGATCAGTGGAGACCTAAAGGCTAAATTAAGAAATCCCATAGCTACTATATATGGTTCTACTGTAGACAGCCCAGAAATATCTTGATGTCCATTGAAAAACAAAGAGAACAGAAACACAGAGCTTTCTTCATCCTGCACACCTTCAGACACATAAAACATGATCACATGATTTTCACTTAAAATCTCAGCTCAGTTTTGTAACTTGCCAATACTGAGAACTCAACTGAATAATGAATATACTCGCATACACAGCAGAAGGTATTGATTGTTTAATATTGTATTCTGCATGGAAAGAGAGATTGTGTCCATGAAAACTTTTTACTCTATGTTACTGAAACATAATCTTAAATGTTTCAGTGTTTCTTTTTGTTTGTTTGTTTTTTGAGATGGAGCCTTGCTCTGTTGCCCAGGCTGGAGTGCAATGGCACAAACTTCGCTCACTGCAACCTCCGCCTTTTAGGTTCAAGCGATTTTACTGTCTCAGCCTCCCGAGTAGCTGGGACTACAGGCACACACTACTTTGTGTGGCTGATTTTCATATTTTAGTAGAGACAGGGTTTCACCGTGTTGGCCAGGCTGGTCTTGAACTCCAACTCAAATGCCCATCGACAATAGACTTGACAAGGAAAATGTGGCATATATACACCATGCAATACTATGCAGCCATCAAAAATGATGAGTTTGTAGGGACATGGATGAATCTGGAAACCATAATTTTCAGCAAACTGACACAAGAACAGAAAATCAAACACCGCATGTTTTCACTCATAGGCGGGTGATGAACAATGAGAACACATGGACACGGGGAGCGGAGCATCACACACTGGGGTCTGTTTGTTGCGGGGGCCAAGGGAGGAAAAACGGAGGGGGATGTCAGGGAGGGATACCATGGGGAGAAATGCCAGCTGTAGGTGACGGGGGAGATGGAGGCAGCAAACCACATTGCCCTGTGTGTACCTATGCAACAATCCTGCATGATCTGCACATGTACCCCAGAACCTAAAGTACAATAAAAAATTATATTTTCAGAAGTTTTTGTTTTCTCAAATGTGAGGTAGGACCATATTTTCATGCTCTATTATTTAAATGATTGCAGTCATTTGTACAATTCTATATAAAATTTTTTCTTTTTCCAGTCATAACACAATAGAATACTATGGCTGAATTTATTTTTTTCATGAAACTGTAAAAACATGAAAAATATGGTGAATATTTATTTACAATATAGAAAAGGATAAGTCTAGGTTTGAAGGGCATCAGAGGTGTTGCATGATCAATAATTTCTTTTGCCAAGAAAACCAATTAAGAGCCCCTGCATATGAAGTCAAGTGGACTATGATACAGTGGCAGATTAAGAACACACAAATACACACAAACACACACCACACACACATACACACACACACACACAGGGCAGGGGGACCTCTCCTATTGTTACACCTAAATTATCTTTTACTTTTAAGCACTCGTAATATTTTTTAATTTTTTCCTTACCAATCAAAAGAGTAGTAACTTGGGATACATATTCTCTCCAGGTACAATTTCTATTATTACAAGGCAACATAATTACAAGAATTTAATAAATAGCAAGCATAACAACACTGAAATTTCTTGCCAGAAACATACTATTTTGTGTGTGTGTGTTTAGACTGTACTCAGTTGGTACTAGAGGAAGTGGAGATAGTCTCTGCTTCGAGAATCTAGTGAGTGTGCAGGGACATGCATGGAGTAGGGTAAAATTAATCCACTGTTATCTGGACCTCTATGTACGTTTAGCAACATCACAAGTGGAGATGCAGAAAAGGCATTGAGTGGAAGCAATGGTATAAAATGAGAGTAAAAACAGGAAAGTACACGACCATCTGAGACAGTGAAGTCCTGGCCAGCAGATTTATGGAGGGAGACAGTGCTGGAAAGAGCCCTTTCAACAGCATGAAGATGAGGTCAGAATATGAAGCATCGTGAACATCAAGAAATATCTAGAAATTATCTTGATGGCAAGAAGCATCTAATGCTTTCTTTTTATGTACTTTGCATATTAAAATTGTTTTTGAAATTACAGATGATAACCTGAATTCTATAAAAGATTCAAATAGAGCAGAAGTGAGCCAGTAAAATTTTTCTAACCACTCAGCTCCTTCCATCCCCATTCCACTCACTAGGGGGCTGGAGTTTGAAGTTCCATGTCCAAAAACAAACAAGCAAGGCAAACATACTAACAATGGCAGTACTATGCTGTATTTTCAGAGGTTATCAGTCACGCTCCTTTAGGCTACCTCTTCAGATACTCATCTCCATATTCTTAAATAAAAGTGGTTTTAAAAGTTGGGTTTTTTCATTTTTAGATATTATAGATTTTCTTCCTACTGTGGAATAGGAAGATTTAGTGGTCTGAACTATTCCTTTCCTTCCTCACATACACACTTTCTCTCCTTTCATCCTCAGAATAAGTACATTTTTAAAGCAGTATTTAGTGTTTGCATTAGTATCATCAATCTAATTATTATGTATAAGCCAGCCATGTAGTTCACAGTGGTTTCATGTCCATTTTTCTCAAACTTCTGAGTTAACTTCTTTTTTTTGTTTTTTTTTTTTGAGACGGAGTCTCACTCTGTCACCCAAGCTATAATGCAATGGCATGATCTTGGCTCACTGCAACCTCTGCTGCCTGGGTTCAAGCAATTCTTCTGCCTCAGCCTCCTGAGTAGCTGGGATTATAGGCACCTGCCACTGCGCCTGGCTAATTTTTGCAGTTTTTAGTAGAGATGGGGTTTCACCATCTTGGACAGGCTGGTCTTGAACTCCTGACCTTGTGATCCACCCACCTTAGCCTCCCGAAGTGCTGGGATTACAGGTGTGAGCCACTGTGCCTGGCCCTGAGTTAACTTCTGAGTGAACTGTTTATTACCTTGTTGGTAAGCCTGCTGTGTGCATGGTTTTATTATGCTTTATGCACTGCCTTGGTCTCTTCCAGGCTCCTTTTTATGCTATTTATTTGCTATGGCCTTTGTATTTTATTTCACGCTTTCCTCAAATATCTGGTGACTCTTAACTAGCTAACTCTTGTGCATCTCAACCCATCTCAGCCTCTCCTTCTCAGAGAACCTGAGTTAAGTCATAGGTCTTCCTTTATTTCAGGGAAATTTAACATACATCTTGTATTTATTCTCTATGTCAGGAACACCTGTATGTTTAATTCCTTTATTTGACTTGCACACACACCCATATATTTTCCCGCTCTCTGACTGAATTTATTTCTTTACTTTGTTAATGCCTATTATTTTCTGAAGTTACTAGAGTCTCTTTTCAGCTACAATTACTGCATTTCTAAGTGCTTATAAAATGGCTTTGTGTGAGGCATTTATTATTTTCAATTTACTTCGATGTGCACTTCAGTCTGCTTTATATCCTTTCCATTGTCTTACCTGTTCTTGGATTTCCTGTGACTCTTTCAACCTATTAAATCAGAGTGCCTATTTTCATAATTTTCTGAATGTATAGAGAAATATTTTAAAATTTTTATTTCTTCTTCAGTTTTCCCTTTGTTGATTTTCTCTTTTAAAATATTTTTTATCATCCACAAACATATCATGTTGAATCCTTTCTGCTTTTTTTTGTCAGTGAAGGGGACGGTCCTATCTAGAACTAATACTTGTTCTGATGTCTAAGGGGTGATGACAGAAAAGAGGTGGAAGATTGGGAAGGAGATCATTTTGAATTAAATATATCATCTCAGAATTCTCTGGCCAAACTGAGTAGTCCTTTGTGATAGGTCTGTTAATGCATATTGATGGAACCGAGTCAATTGTTGGGGTTAGAAGAGAACAGAAGATGGCTGTCATTTTGCAAGCCTGGATAAAAGAGAGGTTGGTGGTAATGTCAGGAACATTGTGAAGGACTTACAAGTGAAAAAGTGCTTTGCTAAGCACTTATGTAGAAAGCCAAAAGGATATTTTTAGCGTAAATAATAGGACTTATTTAGAATATTATACCTCTGATAGAATTCAACAACATTTTATTTCTATAAAGTAAATCTGAAACTTTAAGAAAGGATGATTTATTTAAAGAAAATCTCCAATAATACAGTAAGATTTTTTTCTTAATATTAATGAAAATAATTATCTTCAGAAAAATTTGTTTACAAAAAAATTAATATGTAAGTGATGGAATGTTGAGCCTTCAAAGAAGTTAGTTTTACTTTTTTATCCTGTGTTTTTAAGTAACTATGATAATCAAAGTAGAAGTGAAGGAAACTGATGTCATGTCTAATAGAGCTTTCACATGCCTGCATTTCTTTAGAATATTTTGATACCTCTTGACGAATACTGAATTTTATCAAATATTTTTCTGTACCTATCAAGATCATCTCATAATTTTAGCTTCTATTTCCTAATATAAAATCATTTATTGATATTTTATTGTTAAAGTAGCCTTACTTTCTGGACTATATACAGTTAGGTTGTGATGATGATGTTTTTAGTATTGATGTTTGTGAGATGAAGTGATTTTTTCCTATTTTGTATTGTCCTCCTCTAACCTACAAGGTTGAGTGCTTAGCTTATTAATTTTCCATCCCTATTTTCTTCTAGATATATGTATTTAAGTCTATAAAATTTTCTCTACCAACTTAGCCACATCTTACAAATTTTGATGTAGTGTTTTCACTATCTTATATTTCCAATATTTAATAAGTTCCCTTATTATGATCTGAAAACATGAGTCCATGTTCTACAGGCTCTTGATTATTTTATGCACGTTAAGATGTGTTTGTGGCATCTTATATTTTCAAATTTTGTTACTGTTCCAAGAATGTTTAAAAACAATGTGTATTCTCTGATTTTTATTTTTGTGTAAGCTTGTTTTATGCTGTTTAATTTTCTATTTCCTTAGAAACTTTTTTCATTCAGTCTAATAATATTTATAAAATGTATCTTTTTAAAAGTCTCATTATAATTGTCATGTTTTCAATTTTTTGGTTGAATCATATGAAATGGTTGCTATTTAACAGACCTATTATGGCAGTTTCAATTGGTTCAACCTAATAATTCTGTCCATTTATATGTGTGTGTATAATCTTAAAACATACTCAAAGGAATATTTTATCAAGAGTTCAGATATATTGCATCTTGCTGATGAATTTTTTTTATAATGATAAAATGTAATGACCCTCTTTTTCCAAAACTTTGTATTTTGCCTTGTCTTCAGTTTACTTTCAACATTCCTGTATCTTAAACTTTAGATGTTTTCTGTTAGAAACAGCACAAAGCTGGGCTTTTAAAACTCAACCTAAGGTTTCCCTCCTACTCTTTTATAACAGAAAAATGTAATCATTTTTGTTTATTTTGATTCTACCTATTTACAGTTTTCTCTCTATTATCATGTCTATTTGTTACAATATTTATTTACTCTTCTTTTTCCTTTCTGTATTTTCTCTACTTCTAATTGCATTAATTTTTAAATTTTTCCTTTTCTCCTATTTACTTGTTTAGATGTATTTATATTCTTTTGTTTACTTAAATTTTTAATGTGCCCACTTGACCAAAAAGTAAAATCAAATGTAAAATATAAATGTATCCATACTTCTCTTTTTATTACCTTCCATTTCTTGTTACTGCTGTCAACTATTTTACTTCTACTTTTTTTTAACACCTAAAACTTACTCTTTATTACTATTACTGTTATTAAAGTTAATGTATATTAGGTTTGGTCACATTTAACAGTTTCTTTGCTTCTTATACTCCAATCCTTCTTCGTAAGTTCAAATTCATTTTCCATTAAGTACATACATTATTTATTTTCTTTAGGGAATTTTTCATTGGTAAACTCAGCATTTTCCAAAGATGAATCAATTTAGCCTTTATTCTTACGTATTTCAGTTGGTGATAAGAGTTTTTAGTTATTTGAAGACAGTTTTCATTATTTTCTGGCTTTTATTCCATCTAGTCTCATTTCTTGAGTGGTTGTAAAATTCTTGGCCAACTAGAGATTCCATTTCATCCTTCCTGTTCTATCTCATTGCCATTGAGACATCTGATGTCCATCTGGTTTGCTGTTCTTTTGTAGGTTATCTGTCTTTCCTTTCTGCTTTTAAAACTTCCGTTTGCATTTAAAATTGGGCCATTTTACTCTCGTGTTTCAAAGTATGAATTGCTTTTTATTTTTTTCTTGATGGAACTCAACATACCTCTTCAATCTGACAAGTTTATTATTTGTCTAGTCTGTGGAATTACCAGTTCTTATATATTTACCTCATCCTCATTTGCTGTATCATCTCCTTTAGGAATGATTATTAAATGTGTTCAATATGCATATTCTATTCTATATGTCTAAAGATATATTTTGCATCCCTTAATCTCTCTGTGCTGCACACTAAGTGATTTCCACCTATCCTACAACTTGCTTATTCTCTCTGTAGTTGTGACTAAGTTACCACTTCCACAATTCAGTTTTTAATATTAAATTAATTTAACTGCGGTAAGAACACTTAACACGAGATCTACCCTCTTAACACATTTTTAAAAAAATTATTTCCATAGGTTATTGGACAACAAGTGTTTGGTTACGTGAGTAAGTTCTTTAGTAGTGATTTGTGAGATTTTGGTGCACCCATCAACTGAGCATGTATACTGAACCCAATTTGTAGTCTTTTATCCATCACCCCCTTCCCACCCTTTGCCCCTCAGTCCCCAAAGTCCATTGTGTCATTCTTAAGCCCTTGCCTCCTCATACCTTGGCTCCCACTTGTAAGTGAGAACATGTGATGTTTGGTTTCCCATTCCTGAGTTACTTCACTTAGAATAATAGTCTCAAATCTCATCCAGGTTGCTGAGAATGCCATTAATTCATTCCTTTTTATGGCTGAGTAGAATTACACTGTATACATATATACCAGAGTTCCTTTATTCACTCATTGACTGATGTGGGCATTTGGGTTCGTTCCACATTTTTGCAATTGTGAGTTGTGCTGCTATAAACATACATGTGCAAGTATCTTTTTCGTATAATGACCTCTTTTCCTCTGGGTAGATACCCAGTAGTGGGACTGCTGGATCAAATGGTAGTTCTACTTTTAGTTCTTTAAGGAATCTCCACACTCTATTCCATAGTGGTTGTACTAGTTTACGTTCCCACCAGTCATCTTAACACATTTTTAAGTATATAACACACAGTATTATTGTTATCTAAACACAGATCTGTAAAATGTGTGCATCTTGCATACCTGAAACTTTATACCTGCCGAACAGCAACTCCTCATTTCTGTACCATTGGAATTCCCATCAATGGTGATAAGAATTCCAATTTCTCCACATCCTCACGAATACTTTGTTTTTTAGATAATTAGCCATCCTAACAAGTGTGAAGGGATACCTCATTGTGATTTCGATTTGCATTTCCCTGCTGATTTGTGATGCTGAGTATCTTTTCATGTACTTATTGGCCTTTTGTATGTTTGGAGAAATGATCAAGTCCTTTGCTGTTTTAAAAATTGAGTTATTCGTGTGGTTTATTTTTATTTACTATTGAGTTGTAGGAGCTCCTTATATATTTCAGAAATTAATTCCTTATCAGATACGGTTTGTAAATATTTTCCTCCATTCCATAGGTTGACTGCTCCCTCTGTTGATTGTTTTCCTTACTGTGCAGTTGACTTTTAGTTTGATATAATCCCACTCACCTACTTTTGCTTTTGTTGCCTGCGCTTTTGGTGTCAGATCCATGACCATTGCCAGAACCACCTGAAGCGTATCCTTCTAGGAGTTTTATGGTTTCAGGCCATAACTCTTAGGTCTTTAAAACATTTTGAGATGATTTTTGTGTATGGTGTCAGATAGGGGTCCAGTTTCATTCTTTAACATGTGGATATCCAGTTTTCCCGGAGAGAGACTATCTTTTCCCCACTGATAATGTTTATCATTAAACATACATGTAAAAGACATACTGTATCACTGACAGTTTGATATCAAACTTCTCTTTCTTGTATTATGAATAGTAGGACAAAAATAACACAAAAGTTCGAAACTGCCTACCAAACCAATATAACATAGCAATGGCAGCCAAAAATTTCTAAGAGTACTCCCAAACTATACTTTTTTCCCAAATACAGGCATTCAACACACACACACACACACACACACACATGCGCACACACACTCTCTCTCTCTTCAAATCTTAGCATAAATTCCTCTTATATAAACATATAACCATGCTCCTGAGTTTCAAAAATTGGGTGGTTCTAAGTTTGAAGCAACAAATTTTCAATTAGCATCTATTAGTTGTAGGACAGCTGGCAGGTGCTAGAACTTTCAAAGAAGTTCTTCACACCTGCCCACCATGCTAGATGTGAAAGACATATCCAGGCTTAAATAAACATCAACTCTGCAGTTTATTCTCTGGCAAGTATAATTTTAAGAATGTTAATTTCCTGATGTTTCTCATCTTTTAATATCTTTCAATCATTATCAAGTAGAATATGAATACCATATTCTACTTGGCAGGCAGAGGAAAATAAAGGAAATCTTGCTCAAAATACATGTATTGAACCTATAATTAGAGATAGGAAACATTTAGTTGAAGGGCCAGAGACAGAGATGAGATTAAGAAAAATCAAACAAGAAATAGAGACCAGGAAGAAAAAAGACAATTGAACATTTTTCTCTCTAGGTTCTTCTTTGTATTTTGTAATTTATGAAGCTTAGCCTAATATGTACATATTTGAGGGAAGTAATATGATGAGAAGCCATATATGGTGAACCAGATGCTCCTCTCTTTCTCTGTGTATGTATGTGTTTGTGTGTGTATATACATATACATGACAAAGACAGCTGAGCATCCATATGTGTTAAAATCCGTCTGTATTAACATTTGTCTGTATTAATCAGGTTGTATTGACATTTCCCTGAACTAATATTATGTACTGTTTATTCCCTTCTGAATAAAATCAAATACATGTATGTAGAATTTATTTCTAATTCTTTAATGCCTTTAATACATATTCCCTACAAAATTTGATTAATATAGAACTCAATATGTTACCTCTTTTATGTAAAATATTCAGTGGGGGAAGCTTGCTGGAGAAAAGTATATAGACTGAATAGACATTTTAACTTCTACCAAATTTGAATTAAAGAGAGTGAAGCAATTCATTTTAATAAAACCATTGGTGGATTATACTAATCCAATGTAACATCTGGAAACTCTTAATCTTTTATTTTTTAGTAATTACTTGCACATATCTGATATAAAGTGATTAAAAATGGCTGATTTGATATATTTCACACTGTGAAACATCTTCAGATTTGGCTTTGGGTGGTGCAGAAGAATTCAATTAGTAATGTAAATTTTGTTGTTCACCTCTGGTTCAGCCAGTAGAACACAGCATATGAGAGAATCAATGTCGTATTAACTGGCTTGAGAATGCTAGTCTACATTAGGAAAGAGGTCAGGGCCTCATAGAGGAAGAAAGGTCTCTGAAAGGCTTCTAGGCAGTTAGGGTAAGCTAATTAGTAAGAACTGATTGGGGGCAGGAGGGTAAGTTGTAGAGGTGAGTGTGGATGAGTGTATTGTGATTGGGGCATCTCCTCTACACTAGGCTGAGCTGAATACAGTCCTTCCATGAGTTCGGCAACCCTTGGGTCTGAAAAGAGGCTCTAGTTTGCCTTAGGCTACCTGGACTGAGCAATAGAAGGCATGGAAGAAGTGGTTCATCTGTTTAAGGTGCCATGTCTTATTTATACTCACTGATGAGAATAAAAAACTTGAAGACTTAAGACTGAATTTTTTTCCTTGTATTAAAAACTTAGAGTGAGAGTTAAGCTTAGATTTAGTTTTTCTAAAATCTTAAAAACTAGAAATCATTTATTAAAGCTATACATATTTTTTTCTTTTGAGATAGACTTTCTTGCTCTGTCACCCAGGCTGGAGTGCAGTGGTGTGATGTTGGCTCACTGCGACCTCCACCTCTCCACCTCCCAGGTTCAAACTGTTCTTGTGCCTGAGTAAGTGGGATTACAGGTGTGAGCCCCCATGCCTGTCTCTCTCTTTTTTTTTTTTGTATTTTTAGTATAGACAGGGTTTTGCCATGTTGGCCAGGCTGGTCTCAAACTCTTAGCCTCAAGTAATCTGCCTGCCTCAGCCTCCCAAAATGTGGGAATTACAGGAGTGAGTCACCGTGCCTGGCCTAAACCTAGGTTTGTATAGTCCTTAGAACAAAACAAATTTTCCCAAGCACAGTAGAAACGCTGTAATAATACTTCCAAGTAAACACTGTAATAAATGGGAGTAGGATAGCCTATCTGCCTCTGCCAGAAAATGAAACTTCATAGTGGGGGTTTGGTTTATAGCTGACTCTTAAACAACACAGTATGAACTGCACAAGTGCCTTTATATGTTGATTTTCGTCCACCTCTGCCACTCCTGAGACAGCAACACCAGCCTCTCCTCTGCCTCCTCCTCCTCAGCCTACTCAGTTTAATGACCCACCTCCACTTAATGAATAGTAAGTATATATTCTCCTCTTTATGATTTTCTTATCTCTAGCTTACTTTATTGTAAGAATATAGTATATAATACATGTCAATCAAAATACACATTAATCAGTTATTAATGAGAATATATTAATATATTTTCAAGTATATATTAATATATTAAATAGTATATAATTAATATATTAATGAGTATATATTAATACATTATCAGAGAGATTTCTGGTCAACAGCAGACTATTAGTAGTTAAGTTTGGGGGTGTCAAAAGTTGTACATTGATTTTCTTTAAAAAAAATCATTTGAACTTTTCTTTTAAATTCAGTGGGTACATATGCAGGATTGTTAGCTGGGTATATCGCATGATGCTGAGGTTATGGATATGACTGATCCCGTCACCCAGGTAGTGAGCATAGTACCCAATAGTTAGTTTTCAATATTTGCCCTCCTCCTTCTTCAGTGTCTACTATTGTCATATTTATGTCCATATGTAACCGATGTTTAGTTCCCACTTATAAATGAGAACATACAGTATTCGTTTTTCTGTTCAATTTTCTTAGGCTAATCGCCTCCAGCTGCATCCATGTTGCTGCAAATGACATGATTTCATTCTTTTTTATGTCTGTGTGGTATTCCATAGCATATATATATACACCACATTTTCTTTATTCAATCCACTGTTGATGGGCACCTAGGTTGATTTCATGTCTTTGCTATGGTATACACTGGTTTTAGCTGTGCAGGGGTGAGGTAGGCACCTCAACCCCCACGTTGTTCAAGGGTCAACCGTACTTTAATATATTAACAATAGTGAATCATTTTATGTTGATTATCTCCTTTAATGAGATCATGAGAGGTAACACTAGAGATGAAGATGAAAATTAGAGATGAAGGAATAAGCTTAGACAGGTTGAGTAAATTGCCCAAAAATCACATCGGTCAGTAGTGGTAAAGTTAATATTCAAACTCAGATCTATTTGACTCCAAAACTCAGGATTTTATCCTCTATGTGTAATACCTTCAAGATAATTCAACTCCAAAGTTTGTTTGATAAAATCTTTCACAAAATTACTACCTCACAATCCTCACAATCCAATGGAACAAGCAGGTTTGTAAACAAACACATTGATAGAATAAAATTATACACAAATGTTTCTGGGAGCATGGAAAAGGAGGTGATTAATTAAGACTGCAAGCTGTGAGGAACATTTCACAGTGGAAATATTTTGTGCATTTTTCTGATGTCTGCTTTAGGGAATTATCGATTCATTTAACTCTAAAAGCTGACATCCAGGGAGACATTTCCTGCCTTTGACTTACCTTTATTAAGGTATGGACGTGCAGTAAATGTTTATAAACAAGGTTCAATAGACAGAAGTGTGGCTTCTAGAAAACAGCTCATGTTTTAAGGCCTGCTGTCAAATAGCTACCAAGCTTCTTTTTACTTCTGTGGCAGTCTTCTGTATTTTTAAACAACTGGCTACCAGAGGCTCTTATTAACTTTGTAATTTAAAAACAAAATAGAAAATCTCAATAGAAGCAATTTATATACAATGCAGTTTGAATGGACAGTAGAGAAGGACAGAAGATCATTACCGAGCAAAGAGGAAACCAAACCTTTGATTTACCTCCTTAATCTATGGCAGAACTCTATTTGCCATTTTCTGAAGGTTATTTCTAATTCTAATTGCCTAATTCCATCCTGTCCTTCAGAGAAATTGAAGTCACAGACACCCTTTCTGTGAGCATCAAATGCCTTCTGGTGATTAGGTATGCTTCCATGCTGACACTGGTGGTCTGTAGCTTAATTACGGATATATAGGGGCAGAGCTAGCCTTTGGATATTAATCAGGGGTTTACTGAAAACAGAACCCCTAAAGCTACCACCTTTACAAAAGGTATATCCAGTCATTCTTGATTCTGAGAGTGTAGTTGTTTAAGCTGTTTTTTAAAAAAGGAGTCAAAGTATATTCTACATTATTTTGTGTGAAAATAAGGGATTATTATATGTATTAGTCTGTTCTCATGCTGTTATTACAAAATACAAGAGACTGGGTAATTTATGAGGAAAACAGGTGTAAGTGGCTCACAGTTCTGCATGCTGGGGAAAAAGCCCCTTATAAAACCATTAGATCTCATGAGAACTCACTATCATGGGAACAGCATGGGGAAAAGACCCCCATGATCTAATGACCTCCCATGAGCTTCCTCCTCCAACATGTGGAGATTACAATTCAGATTACAATTCAAGATGAGATTTGGGTGGGGACACAGCTAGACCATATCATCATATCAGAAAATGTTTAGTCACGTACAGTCCCATAAACCTGCTCATTGGGCACTGTGTTCAGCTCATATTCTTGGCCCCCGTTCTCACCATCAGTTTATAGAAGATGATGATGAACTAACCTGAGGGAACGCAGCAGGTGTAGAGAGACAGATACTGAACCATCACATTAAAGGGGCTGAATCTACAGCATTTCACAGTGCTTCCTGTGTTCATGAAAATAAAGACTAGTGGTGGCAAGCATTTGTGCTCAGCCAGAGTTATCCTAAAGCAAAAAGCAGAAATGCCAACAAACACCTCACCTTGCTCAAGAAGAACATGTGGCTCACATGTGGGACTAGACACGATTCCTTTATTAGCAGAGAATTTTCCTCAGGTCCACCCTCATGGAGGAAGATGTGTCCTGATGTCACACTCTCCATGTGTGGTTTATAACGCACTGCTAATTCATTTTTGAATTCAGTAGGATTTACTGAGTGGCTGCAGCCCACCTGTACCATCAATGACTTTTACTAGTTTGTCATTTTCAAAAAATGCTTTTGTCATGTTCACAAATCCTGACTTAAAGACCCAGCTGTATAGCCTGTCATCTAAATATGTCTAATGGTGATTAAAAATCAAGGTGAGAGCCCTAAAGTAGGAAAAACTCAGTAATCTGATTTCCTTGATTGTTTTCTTCTTTCTTTTTACCCCTTCCTCTGCACCCCTTCTCAACTTTTCTGTATTTCTTTCTCTCTTTTTTTTTTTTTTAAATAAGTGTCCTCAGGCTTTCAAAACATTTCCTACTATATTTCCCAAGGCCTTGGAAATACAATGATATGAATATTAAAACAAATAGGAAGTATTCACTTCTGAGTGGAGACTTTAAAATCCTGTTCATCCCTAAAGGGATGTAAACTGTAAACAGTTTAGGTTTCCCTAAATCTAGAGACAACATCTCTAGTATGAGTGTGATATAAACATTTTGTGTAAGTACAGAGGAAGTTAGAGAAGTATACATATAAAATGACCTTCTAATACAAATCAACCATCCTTATGATAATCTGGCAAAAAAGAAAACGAATGTCTGTTTACCACTTCTGCAAGAAGAGGTGGCATAACTGAACCTACTGCAAACCACTTAGGGACACAGATTTTTAGAGTAGCTGCCAAGTACTTAGAACAACACATGCTTGTTAGAAGCTAATTATTCCCTTTTTCACTCTTTTGAATCCAGACTACTAGAATACAATAGGGAAATCACATTAACTTATTCCTTCAGAGCACCCTTCTGGGAGTAACATGGAAAGATTAGGCAGATTGTATTGGAGATCCTTATGCTCCAGAGATGAAGGCAGATGCAGAATCTCAGTACTGATATGTCAGTCTTTAAGTGTGTATCTAGCAATGGATGAGAGAAATGAATACAGCAAAATACAGAAAACATACAGCTAGGTCAAAGCTTTGAGGCTGACAAGGAATTGAAGTTATAGGTAAGTCTTACTATAGAATGGATTTGTTTTCACGCCATGCATTTAAAAAAATTTCAGTACATGTGCTGCTTATTAATGAATCTTAATCTCTTAAACTTTATATAAAAGTTTCCCACTTTTGTTTTCTGAATGAGGTCCACTAAATTCATCACTTCATACTGATCCCAATTTCACCTAAAAAATACGTGAAAATTCTAAAGATATATTTTTATTCCTCAGTGCTATCTGCGATTTTCTTGACGATGATATATTCCCACATTGCCAGACTTTTACTTTGATTTGGTAAAATCAATGATGACAGAGGGCTGACAATATTCTCCTTTTTGTAAAGAAGAGGTAATGCCACTTCAAGGAGCACAGCCAGAAAAGAGAGATTGAAAATAACTAGACTTTTTAAAAATTATTTTTTAAGACAGAGTCTTGCTCTTTAGCTTAGGCTACAGTGCAGTGGTGCAATCATGGCTCACTGCAGCCTCAACGTCCCAGGCTCAGTGACCCTCCCATCTCAGCCACCTGAGTACCTGGTACTACATGCACATGCCATCATACCCTGCATTATTTATTTATTTATTGTTATTATTGTTGTTGTTTGCAGAGATGGAGTCTCACTATATTGCCCAGCCTGGTCTCAAACTCCTGGACTCAAGCAATCCTTTCTGTCAAGTTGCCGACTTGGCCCTCTTCCAAGCTGAACTTTCCTTCTTTTCTTTTCTTCCTTTCCTTACTATTCTACAGCTTTTTAATAAATGTTCACTTCTGCTCTGAAACTTGCCTGAATCTCTCTTTCTGCCTTATGCTCCTCAGAATTCTTTCTTCTGAGGAGGCAAGAATTGAAGTTGCTACAGACCTGTATGGATTTGCTGCCGGTAACTTGGGTAACTTGGATATCTGCCACTGCTAACATATTTGGTGCACCTGACTCAAATACCTTCCTAGTGAGGAACAGACAATTCTCATTGGGGAAAGATTGAGCTCCAGACAATCCTCAGTGAGGAAAATCATCCTCTTAATATTCAAGAGTCACCCTTCCAGAGGGGACATCCGCACTGCCCATCAGTGAGACAAGACAGTGGTGAAATCCTGCCCCTGTCTCCCATGGGCCTGCTTGGATACCACTTTCATCAACTCATGCAGCCAACTCAGCCCTGACAGCTAGCAAGGAGCCAAGTTCCACAGAACCACGACCACCCGTCTGTCAGCAGGAAGCAGTTATAGAAAACTGACCTGCATCCATTTACCCCCAAAGATTTGGGGTCCTGGTCTCTTAAGGTGGGCAATGTTACAGCAGGTAGCTAGTCATGTATGAGCAGGGCAGGAGAGAGAAGCCCCCCTCCCAACACACACCAGGAGTGCTGGGCAACAATCAGCTGATGGTCAGGAGGTTGTTAACTGTTTTTCTAAAGTAATAATTACTCACAGCCAGCCCCAGGAAAAGGCAGGCGCCTAATAGATAGAAAACACCTAAAAGTGATCAGCAGCTTCCCAATAAGATTTCAGGTGTAGGGAGACGTAATGCAAGATCCCGGAAGTATGCCAGTGTATAAAACCGGAAGTCAGGAGGTCAAGCTGCGTGCTTGGTTTCTCAAGTCGCCTGCCTTGCTGTTTTTCAAGGTAAATTTTCCTCCTTTTCTTTCTCTCCTTTTCTTTGTTGTTCTAAAGCTTTTTAATAAACTCTCACTTCTGCTCTGGGAAAAAAAATTCGAACTCTCAAAGTGCTGGGATTATAAGCATGAGCTACCATGCTTGGTGGATAAATAGACTTTTCAGTGTAGTTTTGTGGAAAAGGCACATGTGTATGGAAGGGTGCTGAGGGTCTGCATTTATTTTTATTTCTTCCTTATTTTCAGTAGTTTTATTCTGCCCTGATTCCATTAGGGACTAGCATCAAAGGAAAAAAAAAACTGTCCAGGTTCCTTGCTCTATGCTTGTTTTGACTATCCCAACAGAACGAAAGAGGAATGAAACAAATGACCCTTATCAAAGTATGACTAGCAACTTTATATCTTTATCTTTCTATTTATCCACCTCTGTATTACGTCTGTCTACTATCAATCATCTATCCCCTTCTCTGGATACTTAAATTTTTATATCTTATGTAACAGTGAGGGGTATACAGGGTGGTAGAATGTATTGCTCTAAGAAGCACACAGTACAAAAAGTAAATTCACAGTGTAGTGAAATGTAATTTCCATTGAATATATTTTATAAATATTTGACTTAAGTAACTACCCTAGTCAATGCTGATTTTTATTCTATAAAAACTACAATCACCATCAAACAGAAACATGAAATACTGAGATCACTTAAGTAAACTGTAATTGACAAGGCATGTCAAGCCCTTTGTTGGAAATTAGCATTAGTGAGATAAATAAGAGTATTTCAACCAGTTATTACATCTATGCTACAAATCAACATCTTTCTTCAGGAAGTCTCTGGCAATGTTTTAGAACATTCCAGTGCATTCTGATTTTTTATGGGCTATACAAGAAAGCTTTCTGAAGTTGTGTATCTGCCTGTCTTTTCTCTGTCTTCATAAAAAGTTTCCTTCATGCTACCATGAAAACAATAGTTCTTATTTTCCGGAATTATAGATCAAACCCTTGGCAAACCTAAAGTTCTTATATTACTTCTGACCTACTCCCACGTTTTTTGGATTTAATATCATTAATATCTCACTTTTTTGCTTACAAATTTGATCTTTCCATTTAAATATTTTATAGTTCCAGTTTTTAAGAGAATATCAATATCTGCATAGGTTTAGATAAAAACAGCCTTGTATTACAAGCATATTTCCTAACTTTTAATCACAGGAATGGGCGAGATTAATTTTGCATAATCATGACGCAGGCAATTTGAGTGCATGGCTGCTGGCATTTGAAGAGGGATGTAAAAGCATGAGACACGCATCTTCTCTTTCCAGTTCTTGAAGTTGCCAATCCAGTCCCCTTACCCCTTGCTTTTCTCAACCCTCTAATCCTTCTATTAAATATTTTCTCATACAAACAAATAATGAAGATAACCCTTAAATACAGGCGGTCAATACTGTTCTAAAGCTTTTTAATGAACGCTCACCTCTGCTCTGAAACTTGCCTACGTCTCTACTTCTGCCTATGCCCCTCAGTGGAATTCCTTCTGAGGAGGCAAGAATTGAAGTTGCTGAGGACCCGTACGGCTCTAAGAGAATCCCTTTAAAATATAAAACACAGTTGCCTTCAGTAAGTGACTAAAACCATTCCAACTGCTTTGCCTTGTAGAACATATCTTTAACCATTAATTTCCATGATTGAATTCCTTTAGTCTAGTTTGGAAACCCTGGCAAGCAAATATTGCTATAAAAAGACATTATTTCAGTTTGTTTGCAACAGAAATATTTCTTTTTGTCTAAACTTAGAGCATTGTTAATAGTGAGCAAAAGCTAACATGTGAAAGAAAACCATATTCTGAATGCTTAACTACCTGAGGGTGATACTTGGTCATTCCTTCCCCAGAAACTTATTGGGTGTTTATTAATGTGATAAACGCCGAGTCTGTGGTGCTCAGTAAATGTTGGATGAGTAAATGCTCTCTGCTGTGGGTGTTTCAGCCTTATTTTCTTAGTTTCGTGCTTCTTCCAGTGTTGGCCAGCTGTTACTTGCTTGTAGTCAAATATTTAAAGGGTAAGATTATTCATTTTAAAACAAAAGGGAAGGAACAGGAAGACAACCGCTGAAGCTGGGTTGTCTGCTGCTGTTAGTCAAAAATCTGCTAGCTATTAATTTGTTTCATCTGGCAAGCTATTCCTATGCTAGTTAATTGACCATTTATCATTAGAAAAATACAAAGGCAAATTATCTACACGTGTCCCTTCCTGCACCCTCCCCAAATGGTTTTGATATTAAGGCTTTGGCTAAACTTTAAGACTTTCATGGGCAGGTTTATGTACCAGTTTATGGCAGAGCCTTAAGGCCCGAAGTCAGTCTCCTGAACTGATATTTAATCCTTTCAAGAAAAAAAGATGTGAAAAAAGAAATCCTTCATAAAACCCAGCGTGAAGCAGACCTCAGCATTAGCTTTTAGCTTCTGATAATGTGCTTGGTATAATGTTTTAGTCAAGTTCTTATGCCAAATTGGGTCTTTCGCCCTCACAGTGATTTTTGGATTTTTTTTTTTTTTTTTGCCATGAGCGTATGAAATGATAGCTTTTTAAAAGCCACTGTAAATCTTAGCTCCCACTGTGGCCAGTGACAGCTGAAAAGTGGGAATGGAGGAAAAGCAAGCAATGCAAATACAAAGCAATTTGCATGACTCAGTCCACCTGGAGGAAGCTAATGGAGGCGCTGCTTTCTTACTTTAAAGTGACTTGCCTTGCAAACTGTAGATTTCACCAACGCTATTCTGACGGGTGATGTGATGCCAGTACGCGCTGCGAGGAAGAGATATTGATTTGGATAATGTCATTGGTTCAGTCAAGCTTGTCTGAAGCTAAAAGAGAAAAGAAAATGTGTTTTAGGCCTTAAGATATTAAACTGAAATCTGCTCTTTTAAATGTTCAGGGTTAAATGTGAGTGACAGACAGTAGGATCTGTTATAGATAACCTGCATGATCCCCTGTTGAAGGGTAACTTCTTTAAAATCATTACTCAAAAATAGGAAAGGAATACTTGTAAACAACTTAATGCAACTCGTTAATTAGGAGGGGAACAGTAAATTGAAAGGAATGATTCCCATGAACATAGCAGTGGGGAATGCTGGCAGACATCCAGGGCATGATCAGTTGTACTCTACCGGACACGTTATTTACAGTTCTATGGACAAGAATTATTTGCATTACTTTCAGCTTTCTACAATTTACAGAGTGTAAAATAACTCAAAAAATGAAGGTACCAGCCCCTTCAGAAGCAGAGACCCATGAAAAATTTACAGAATACCCGTTTATTGTTTTGACTCATTTCAGTCTCTAAAATGTTTTTCTTACACTTCTCCTGTCCTTATACAGTGGCTGTTTTCTCAAATAGGCCTTTTTCCTTGCTCCTGTGATAGGTCTTGTACACATTAAAAAGCGTATTCTCTGAGAAACGCTGTGATAAAATTATGGCATGTTTGTTTATTCAAAACATACATTTTAAGGACAGCCGAGAAGTGGTATCACATCCCTTGCTCAGGCACGTGATTAGTTCAAAGAAAATAGTAGCTTACATTGCATTTTCAAGAGACAGCTTTATTAACATACAACAAGTTTCAAGAAAAATGCAGAAATCGCTTTATTTAGTCTTGGCTCACAGTGTCTCTGGCCCAACCTGAGCAAATACTTACTTTTTCACAATAAGCGATCTTCTAATTAATAGTCTCATATTTTCTCTTTATTTAATGCCTGATTCCTGGCAAAACTGGGAGTTGCAAAGATCATCTCTGTCAAATCTAGGCTTTGCTTGCCTTTCCGCTCACTGTGGTGTGTACCTCCCACTGTGCACCTGCACACTCCTTGCCTGGCCCTTGATGCTTGGATGGGTCACATACTCTGCATCCAGCATTGGATTTGACTCATACCACCCTTCATAGAAGCTGCCATCAGGAAAGTACCTGGTATGACACAACAGGTCTTTCAAGGCCACATAAAACTAAATGATTCTTATGTTTTAATAGCAAGTATAATTAAAGAGCTTGAACATATTTATTTCATTTTACTTTCTTAGTAGTAAGGCATTTCTGGAGCTGCTGCGTCTTGTCACAAAAGTGTCTTAGCTCAGTCTATTTTAAAAGACTGGCACTGTTGAGGTATCTTTCTTATTTTAAAGATGGCTCCAAATGGTAACTTTGCAGCCATTCTTTGTTTTTCAAAATTTGGTATACTTCAAAGTTTTCCTCCTTACTACAAAAACAGGTGAACTATCCACATCCACATCCTGTGGTTGGTGTTTATAGGGGTGGGGTTCTAAGGAGACAAATTTCTGGGTTATCATAGAGCAGCGTTTTCAGAATCTTTGGGCAGTTTGGTAACAACAATAATGGCAGGAGACAGCCAAATGCCTAAGCACATAAGAACCGGTCCCCAGAGAGCCTCCGACCTGCCCAGGTCATTTTTGCATAGGGGACTTGACTAAACATGCCCAGGGTAAAAAATTCTGTCCCTTAACACATGCACAGTAAGGGATATCACCGTAGGGTGGCTCAGACTAAGGGCCCACATGGGCACTGAAGAAAATGGGGCGGAGCCACCAGGGATTCACACCTTATGCAGGGGAGGAGCCTGGCCCCTTCAGCTCCTGTGTGGTGACCTGGTGTTCAATCTGTGAAGTGGGAGTTGGATGGTGGGACCCCTCTCTTGGCTGAGAGCTCCCCTTTTGCTTAATATTTTGCATTTTCCTCATCCTTCAATGTGTTCGCATGCCTAATTTTTCCTGGTTGTGAGACAAGAACCTGGATTTAGCTGAACTAAGGAGCAAAAAATCCTGCATCAACAATGGACGTTTCCAGTTTTACCCCAGACTTAACAGTGGGGGACTCTGTGGGGAGGGCTATGCACATTAAAAACATGCATAACGTCCTCATACAAATGGAAGTCCATCATCCACCACCGCAGAGGACCAGAGGCAAGGCTTATTTTGTGAAAGCATTATTGGGAGAAAGATACGACTTTTGTCTTTAAAGCCAATTTCCCATATGAGGCACAAACTTAAACACATAAATCTTCAACTCCTGTCAGCAATGCCCATTAATAACAATCCACAAATCTCATATTAATCACAGTTCTGTCTACTTATTTTCTCTAATATAATTTATTACTTAGCATACAATAGATCATTGGTGGTAAATTAATCTTTCCAAGATGTGATGAAAGTGCTTTTTCTTTTTATTCTGGGAGACGTTTTCCTTCCCAAATGGTCAGTCTTAAGTGTCAAGGACATACAGTAAACATTTTTTGTTTGCCGGAAACATAAATGGAAGCCACTGGATGATAATTCTTCCACATGATTTCCTTCTGAATCTCCCTGTATTGTTTTACACCTCATGTTTCTCTAGTTTTCTCTCTTTATTGTTTTCATGTTCTAGGATGCTTTTAATGATACTCTATTTCTTTATTTGTTCATGAGGTTTCTCTTCATTCTACTTCCTTAATTGCTAAAACTGGAAAATTTGTATTTAAAAGCTTGATTGTGGATTTTCTTGGGATCTTTGCCAGGGATACAAATCTTGTCCCCAATATCTCAGATGTCTTAAATGTTCCCCTGGATTTTAGAAGAGTCCATTCCCCACATGTACCTATGTATTGAGTACTGCTGTAGACTGAACTGTGTTCTCCCACAAATCCATATGTTGAAGGACTATCCCCCAAATGGCTATATTTGGAGACACTGCTTTTAAAAATGTTAATGAAGGTTAAAGGAGGACATAAGGGTGTGACCCTAATCAAATAGAACTTTTGCCCTTAGATAAAGAGAAAGGGACACAGGGATAAATATTCAGAAAAGAAGGCCATTAAGGACACAGCAAGGAGACATTTAGGACACATCTAAAAGCCAAGAAGAGAGGCCTCGGGAGAAACCAACCTGGCAGGGATCTTGATTTTTGCACTTTCAGCCTCCAGAATTGTGAGAAAATAAATTTCTGTTTAACCTGTTTGTAGTGTTTTGTTATAGCAGGCTGAGCAAACTAAGTACTCTGTGTCATGGGCAATCTAAGAGATGTAGAAACTGTTTAACTGGCAATTTTTAATGTTATGAACTTTAAGCAATGTATTAGAAATTGGCCTGTTTCTGCTCAATGACTAAGACGGTATTTCAAGCACTTTTATTAGATAATTTTGTGGATTCTAATTTTATACTCTCGATAAAACTTTTTTTTTTTGAGATAGGGTCTCGCTCTGTCACCCAGGCTGGAGTACAGTGGTGCAATCTCTGCTCACTGCAACCTCAGCCTCGTGGGCTCAAGGGATTCTGCCACCTTAGCCTCCTGAGTAGCCTGGATTACAGGTGTAAAACTACTTTTGATGACAGGCGTCAACAAGAGGACACACATCCTTAACTATTTAATGAAAACTCATCCTTAACTATTTTCATATTATGCTTCCATTAAAAGCATTAAGAAAAAAACAAACCTTAAAATGCTATAGTAATTTCTTAATTGAAAGAGCAGTGCATCAATTTGACCAGGATCATAAAAGTATGTCTATCAAAAAAGGCAATTTCTATTTATATTGCAAATAAATACATAAAAATTATATGGTGAGATTATTTCTAAACAAAGTATTTTAAGAAATTAAGATGGGTACATGTGTTCAAAGTTCTTTTGTTCCTTCTCTGCAAGGGTCTGCTGCATTGATTCTTTCAGTGGACTTAGTAAAAAAAAAAAAAAATTCCTGAAACAGCTATACAAAATTCTGCATCCTTTGTGCCAGAACTCCCTTGGTATTTATAAGACTATTTCCTGAACGCAATGCTCATCTGCTTCTCCTTTTTGCATAGGTCAGGATTTAGAAAGGAGGCTTCAGCATACACACAGAAATCAGCTAGATTACGAAGCATTGATTCAGTTCTTGATAAACTTGCCATCACTTTCTGCCATTTGGGGGCTCTAACTCTCTCTCCCTTCTCTTCTATTGAAACAGCAGTCAGTTTTCTAGGATTTGAGCGATGTATTGGGGGTCACTTATTTAGCATCTGGAAAGAGTAAAGATCACAGCTCAACTAAGCCTGGAGAGTAGTTAAAACATTTGTGTTTTTTTTGATGGGGCAATGGTCACATCGCATCACAAAGTCAACAGTCTAAGAAAATGTTTCAGTCCCAAAGTGTGCTGTATGGAGACTGCATTGATAAATTTGTTTGACTGTGACACAGATGAGAGTTATGCTGTCCTCAAGTTAATGAGAAGAGACCCTCCTCCCCCACCAGAAAAGAAGTTTAGATTTAGAGGGCTCTCATAGAGACAGAAACAAGGGTGGGTTCCTTGTGTTCTTTCCCATTTAGGCAATATATAAATAAATAAATACACTTTTTAAAAAAATTTGTAAATACCTGAGATTTTGTAGATATCCAAGAGAAATTCCAGCCCTCATCTCTCTCCTCCCCTAAACTTTGGAAGATGCTTTTGAACACATTTGGTTGAAAAGATCATTTTTAAGAAACAATTCATCCTGTGTCACTCGGGCTTTGCACTTTTATTTACTATCTTTTCAATTATGTTTGTGTAGCAAACAGCCTCAGTAGATAGATACAACGTCTTCCTCCAGGGCAGAGGGCAGATTCATTTCCTGACTAGTACAGCATAGATCCTATCTTCCTCCAAGGCAAAGGCCGGGCAGGGTTGCCAGCAACCCTCTGACAGGATTGGGAGTTCCTAACTCAGATCCTTGGCTGTGGCAGTATGTAGCAGCATCCACCTTGATTGCTCCATGTGGCCCCGTGGGACTGGGCAACAGGGAAACCTATAGAAACATGAAAGTCATGATGGCTTACTGTGACTGTGCCATAGGAATAAAGTCCTCTGTCTCTGACTCAGGAGTTTTTTGTGTTTTCTGCCAACGTCCATGAAACTAATAGGCAAGGGAAGCAGGGCTGGTAGCATCTTTCCTGCTCTTGCTAATCTTTGGTTGTCTCTACTCTTCCTATCTCTTGAATCTAAATTACTGTATTAAATTTCCTCCATGGAACTGTCTATCACAGGCTCCATTTACTTAAGTGGACCCTGAATAATACAAAGGACTACCTTGCTATGCCCCAAATTTATTCACTATGTTTGCATTGAAAGGCAAAATTAAGTTATTTCTGCTCTTTGCAACTAAAACTAACAAATCTCAATATTAAAGAATTTTGAGAAATAATTTAAACAGGTTAGTATGCCATATAGGGACTTTAGCTTATTTATGTATAAGTAGAATTATGACTGTTGTTCCCCAAAAAGTCATCAATTCTCCTAAGGTTATTTCATGTTTACATCCTAATATAAAACCATCAAATTCTTGTAGAAATTTAAAAAAATGTTTTTATAAGTCCTTTCATATGTTTATATATTTGGGTTTTACTTTGGATACTGTTTCTGTATTTATCAGAGTGACTTGTGTTTTCGTTTATGTAAATTATATTTTTCAGTTTTATCTATTTTGTTTGTGCTAATTAATTTACACCTGCTGTTTTTCTTAGGTTGTCATCTTGATCTTTTAACCTTCTCAAATTAAGTATTTTTAATTATAATTTCATTTAACAAAAGCATCTGCTTCTGAATGAAGCAGAATAGGAGGTATTCTTTCTTAAAATTATATGATTGTAAATTGTAGCTTTATCTTCTTTTATTAAAGTGTTGCTTGTATATATTTTCTTAAGGTAATGATTTTTTTGTACACTTCTATTTTCTTTTTTATAGAGATGAGATCTCACTATGTTGCCCGGCTGGTCTGGAACCCTGCCCTCAAGTAATTCTCCCACATCTCTCCCAAAGCACTGCCATTACAGGTATGAGCCACTGCACCAGGCCATCTGTGCAATTTTTATTATTAGTTTTTAATTAATGTTTTGTAATCAGAGAACATGCACTGAGTAGTTTCCATATATTGAAGTTTATTTTTCATTTTAAACTAATATATGGCCAATTTCTGTACAATTCATAGGTACTTGAAAAGATATACACATTGGTGTAGAGTCTCTCTACTACACACACTCAAATATACACATGATATACATTTCCCTCTGCATTACCTTCTCTGTTTAATTTCTAATCTGTATCATGATAAGAACATGTTAATTGCAAATAACTAATTAGCATGTTTCTGCCCATTTCCTCTTGTATCTTTTAAGAACTTTTTAACTGTACCATAAATTGACAATTTATAATTATATATATTTATGGGCACATGATATTATAATTTATGAATGCAAGTGAAATAAATCAATCTAACATAACCATTAATTCAAAGACATCCTTTTTGTGGTAAGAACATTTGAAATTCACTGTATCAGCAATTGTGAAATGTACAATACAGCATTAGTAACTATATTTGCCACAGTAGAACACCAAAACCAAAATATACTCCTGGCTGAGATTTTGTACCCTTTGACTGTCATCTCCCTGTTGTCCCCAAGCCCCTAGCTTTTGTAGACAATTTCTGCTTTCTACTTCTACGAGTTGTTTTAGATTCCATTTATAGGTGAGAACATGTGGTATTTGTCTCTTTGTGCCTGGCTTATTTAACTTTGCATAATGTTCTCCAATTCCATCTATGCTGCTGAAAATGACAAAGTTTTTTAAGACTGAATAGTATTTTATTGTATATGTATTCCACATTTTTTAATCCACTCATTTGTTGGTAAACACTTATGCTGATTCCATAAACTGATGATTGTGAAACATGCTGCAGTGAGTATAGGAGAACTGCATCTCTTTGACACTGATTCAAATCATTTGGGTAAATACCTAGAAACAGAATTGCTGGTTTGGGGTTGGTTTTATTTTAAACTTTTTGAGGAACCTCCCTGCTGTTTTGCCCAATGGTTGCACTAATTTGCATTCCCAGCAACAGTATTCAGGGTCCCCTTTTCTCCAGGTCCTCACCAGCACTTGTTACCTTTCATCTTTTTATATTTAGCCATTCTGACAGGTGTGAGAAGAATCTCATTGGGTTTTTATTTGCATTTCCCTAATAAATAGCCATGTATAGCATTTTTTATGAACCTTTGTAGCCATTCTTTTGAGAAATGTCTACTCGTGTTCCTTGCCCATGTTTTCATGTTCCTGGCCCATTTTTAAGTAGCGTTTTATACATGAAAATGGTGTTTTATTTGATTCACAAAGCTTTTTTATTAGATTCACAAAGTTGACTGTTGTATAGTTCTATAACTTACTTTCTCCTTCCTTAGCTAGGTTATTAAACTCTACTGGTAAAAGTTCTGCCCAGGCCCAGGGTACAACTTCACCTCCATCTTCTAGCCCCTGCTCTTCCAAACAAATAATTTAAGAATATCCTCTACTTTCTCCTAGGAAGTCTGGGTTTCATTTTCAAGAAATAGTGTTGTTCATCATCCATTAATATCTTCTTTGTTTCATCTGCACTTGGTCTAGTAGAAATTATTGAGCGTTTTAACATATGTTATATATATAATGCCTTTTCCTTATTTTCAGCCAAATTCAAATATTCCATACTTTTATATCCCTTTAGTGATTTTACCTGGCATTTGACCCAGAACTCATTGACTTTTATCTACTTAAATCCTCATAAAATTCCTGTAACATAGGAAAGGGATGAAGTATCCCTCCTTAAAATGAGAGGAGGCTGAAGCTTTGAGACATTAATTGACATTCCCAAGGCCATTTATCCTGAAGCAAAACTGGAATCATGATTCTGCTCTGTGCTTTTGTTCTTTTTTTCACCATCAAGATATTCTGCATAATACCTTTCCTCATAATCCTGCACCATAAATAGTATTAAATATTGCTTTATTTTGTGAAAGATTGAAGATGGCTGAAAATTCTTCTAAAAGCAATCATTCAGAAATTGTCTATATTCTCTCCTTTTTAAAAAAATTTTCATTTTTAAGTTCTGGGGTACATGCATAGGATGTGTGGGTTTGTCACATAAGTAAATGTGTGCTATGTGGTTTGCTGCACCTATCAACCCATCACCTAGGTATTAAGCCTAGCTATCTTTCCTAATGCTCTCCCTTTCCCACTCCACCCCCCAACAGGCCCCAGCGTGTTGTTCCCCTCCCTGTGTCCATGTGTTCTCATTGTTCAGTTCCCACTTGCAAGTGAGAACATGTGGTATTTGGTTTTCTGTTCCTAAGTTAGTTTGCTGGGGATAATGGCTTCTAGCTCCATCCATGTCCATGAAAATGATATAATCTTGCTCCTTTTTATGAATGCATAGTATTCCCTGGTATATATGTACCACATTTTCTTTATCCAGTCTATCAATGGTGGGCATTTGGGTTGATTCCATGTCTTTGCTATTGTGAAGTGTGCTTCAGTGAACATATACATGCATGTATCTTTGTAATAGATTTATATTCCTTTGGGTATACATCCAGTAATGGGATTACTGGGTCAAATGTTATTTTTAGTTCTAGATATCTGAGGAATTGCCACACCATCTTCCACAGTGGTTGAACTAACAGTGTAAAAGTGTTCCTGTTACTTCACAGCCTTGCCAGCATCTGTTGTTTGATTTCTGCCTTAATTTCACTATTTACCCAGGAGTCATTCAGGAGCAGGTTGTTCAACTTCCATGTAGTTGTGTGGTTTTGAGTGAGTTTCTTAATCTTGAGTTATAATTTGATTGTACTGTGGTCTGAGAGACTGTTATGATTTCCCTTCTTTTGCATTTGCTGAGGAGTGATTTACTTCCAAATATGCAATTTTAGAGTAAGTGCCATGTGGTACCAAAAATGCATATTCTGTTGTTTTGGGGTGGAGGGTTCTTTAAATATCAGGTCCACTTGACCCACAGCTGAGTTGTCTCAATGATCTATCGACCGTGGGGTGCTAAATTCTCCCACTATTGTGTGGGAGTCTAAATCTCTTTGTAGGTTTCTAAGAACTGGTTTTGTGAATGTTGGTGCTCCCGTATTGGGTGCATATATATTTAGAATACTTAGCTGCTCTTGTTAAATTGACCCCTTTACCATTATGCAATGCCCTTCTTCGTCTTTTTTGATCTCGGTTGGTTTAAAGTCTGCTTTGTCAGAAACTAGGATTGCAACCCCTGCTTTTTTGTTTTCCATTTGCTTGGTAAATTTTCCTGCACCCTTTTGAGTCTGTGTTTCTTTGCATGTAAGATGGTTCCCTCCCATTTATCTGGGCTGTTTGGTGACTGTTTTGACCAGTATAACATATGGTAGGTGTGACATTATGTCTGCTGTGGACATGATTTCTAAGGCCCTTATTCCAGTTCCTCTTCCTCTCATTTCTTCCAAGTCAACATGTAAGGCTGCATACACGTAAGGCTGCTATGGAGGGAGGAAGTTTCAAGAAACTATGTGGACAAGCCATGCAATTCAAGGTTTAATTCTTCTTAGAAAAACCTAGCAATTTTCTTACAGATGGGAGCTCAGTATGCAGAAAAATTCAAGAATTTTCTCACGGTACAAACTCAACTACAGAGCTCCCAACAGAAAACAGTTCTCTCGACTCTGAGCCCATTGTTCTTTGGACTTTGATGCTGTTATCTTCTGGGGGGGAAAAAAAAAACAAAAAACAAACTTCTTCCCCAATATATTGCAATGTGAACATCCAGCCTCTCCCTTTGAGAGGACCTAAGTTACCAGGAGGAAACAGGTGGGCCTAACAAGTATTGGGAATTTTATGAAGGTATTGGCAACCCACACCTCTTCATGCTTTTACCAAAAATATGATCTAGGTAATCTTACTGTCTTTGAAATTTTTTCCTTTGTTGATTTGAGGCTTTGCTTGCCCCTGTGATGAATATTGATGCTAATCTGTGTTCACTTACATAAAATTCATTTGTATAAAAAACTGTTAACTGACTTTCCTTTTGCTCTTTACCTCTCTAGTGATTGCTTAAAAATTTACAAGTTGGATTAGCAGTTGAGACAAATCTATATACAACAGACAGAAGAAATTCAGCATTTATAAATTGACATTTATGAGCTATTCTCTATGTGCCTGGCAATGTGCAAATTGGTTTCATATGTTATACCACTGAATATTCACATAAATTTTCAACAAATATGCCATCTGAACTTTACAGACAAGGACAATGAAGTGCAGAGGGATAATATAATTTGTTCATGATGACATAGCCATTGAGTGATGGTTCTGAGGTTTCGGAGTCCTGATGTTCTTCCCTCTTCCCCATGACTCACTGTAGAATAAATTACTGGATCTCTTCTTCAGGATACAGATGAGAATTACACCAACTGGGTAAATTTCACAAAACCAGAGCAGGAATGTGAGTGCCTCTTTCTCACATTTAAGACGGAACACCCAGTGTGCATGGCAGAATCAGAAGGTAGTTAAGCACATGAGCTTTGCTTTCCACCAACCTGTTATCAGATATCAACTCCACGGCTGCCTCCCAATTTGACCTCAGGAAGGCACATAATTTTTAAGATTCGGTTTCTCATCTTTAAACTGGAGTCAATGTAATGTACCTTAAGTGTCATAAATACTATATAAGATATACTTTTGGAGTGAAAAGCATAGTGTTTGTCACATGTTAAGTGCTTGGTAAAGATTGCTGCTTTGGAATTTCTACTGCATGGAAGAAGTGGCAGAGAGCAAAGGGGTCTACATGTGTATATGTGGCCAAGACATGAAAATTTGTCCAAATTGAGGTGTTAAAGGAATGACAATGAAGACAGGCATATAATTTGATCTAAGCCTAATTACCAAATAGAAATACAATCCCCCAAATGAATATGAGGAATAGCTGATCAATATGAGCAGGTGGGGAAAAGTGAAATGGATGAGAGACAAGTGAGACAATAGTAGTAGAATGTGTGTTCACGTGCGTGCATTGTAAGCTGTAAAGGGTAAGCCACAGCTTTCTCTGTATGATGAGGAGAGTTAAGGAATGCCTCTAGGTGCATCTGCCAGCACGTTCCCTGGTATGACTGACACAAGAGAGACTGGGTGAAAAAATCACTGTAAATAAGAAATACTGCAAAGGTACAAGTGACCAGAAACATGCAATGTGACACGTGTAATATATGTCAATTGTAAAAAGAAATGTTATACTGCTTAATAAGAAAATGCTGCTTGCAAATGCTGTTTCAGTTGAGAACAGTAAGTTTTATTTATTCTTGGAAAAGAACTCAAACCTGAAAACCTTATAGGAATAGAGACCACAGAGACCTTCAGCCAGCCATGCTTGGCACTGTTTGCACTCGTTTAAACAGTCATCTGGAGTCTGAAGGTTTATGGGCAATCGGTTTCTCACAGACTGAATCTTCTATTTTATTAAAGATAAATGGAAAGGAATTAGAAGATACCTTGCTAACCCTGTACCAGAATGACAAATAAAATGTAATATTTAGATGATCATTTAATGAAAGGTGCTAGATGTCATTTAATTGAACTTTGCAGGATATTGTTTTCATTAAACCTAAAAAAAATGAGTGTTACTGTATATTTCAGATCATGTATTGGCCGGGCTTGGTGGCTCATGCTGTAATTCTAGCACTTTGGGAGGCCAAAGTGGGCAGATTGCCTGAGCTCAGTAGTTTGAGACCAGCCTGGGAAACATGGTGAAACCCTGTCTCTACTAAAAATACAAAAAATTAGCTGGGGGTGGTGTTATGTGCCTGTAATCCCAGCTACTAGGGAGGCTGAGGCAGGAGAATTCCTTGAAACCAGGAGGTGAAGGTTGCAGTGGGCCAAGATCACATCACTGCACTCCATCCTGGGCGACAGAGTGAGAATCTGTCTCTGAGTGAATGAATAAATAAATTAAACCATGTATGGACTAAAATATTTTCAGGAAGTCTGAAAATAAGCCGAGTTTGGGAATAACAGCAGAAACTGTCATTTTCAACACCATTTTCATCTGCAATCAGTAATGCATTTAAGAACATGTATATTCTTTATCTCTGTTTATTTGTAAGTAGACACATTTACAGAGCTGCTCTTTGAATATAAGTAACATGATAAATATGTAAGAAACATTAAAGTTTCTAGTGATTTAAATTCAAATTTTGGGATCTTTTAAAATTTTAAAAATGTAAATATCTAGAGGCTATCATTAAGCTCATATAATTAATTTCCAATATCTGCATGTACTGAAAGCTGGGATGAATTTTTAGTGATGGTTAAAACAATTTTCCCACTTAAAGCTAAGTTGTTTCTTGCTAGCCATTTTATGAATTAGCTCATAATTACTGAGTTTTTCACTAAAGACCAGGTGGTTTTCTAACACTCTGAAGTACGTATTATATCATTGTGCCTCACTCAACATCTTTTAACTACAGGTAACTAAAACAGTATGTGACCTGCTGAAGGTCACATTGCTCTGCTGCAGACTTTCCCCAGAATCAACCTCCTAAATCCTGTGTTTCTTCTACAAACTGCATCTGCGTTCACTGAATACATCCAAGGAACTGACACCTCTGCTCACATGCACTGAAAGTAGCCTTCATTATCCTTCCAGGCAATGCTTATATCAACTTAGATTTTAGTGGCCTACATTTAAAAAACACTTCAATTTTATAGCATTGTTTCAAAGAAAAGATAGTCTGAGCCATTGGGTTGTATATGGGTATGTCGCCATAATGTCTGTATGTTGAGGCATTTTGATTAACCTTCGAAATCTGATATTTTCATTTATGAAAACTATCCACAATTATGCAGCTTTCTTCATATCGTTCAGTTCCAGCGATGTAAATAAACAAAATTGTATTTTAACACAGATTGCAATCTTTTGTGTTAGGAAATCATTTTTATTATACAGAATCAACTCTGATCTATTTAATTACATTTAAGAAATACATACATATATATACATGAAGTGCATTTTCTGAAGCTACATGTAAAGTATCAAATTTTAAGGAAACAATGAATTTTAAGAAAAAACATCGTAGTCTAATTTTTACTCATATCATGAGAGATTAGACTGATTTAGACAAATTACACATCGCTTTCTCACTATCTCCACCCCCTTTGTATCTTTATGCAGAAATACGTGTTTGTTCTTGGGGGTATGTGTGTGTGGGTGTTTGTTTGTTTTGTTTCGTTTTGTTTTTGAGACAGTTTCGCTATTGTTGGTCAAGCGCAATCTTGGCTCCCTGCAACCTCTGCCTTCCGGGTTCAAGTGATTCTCCTGCCTCAGCCTCCCAAGTAGCTGGGATTACAGGTGTCTATCACCATGCCTGGCTAACATTTTGCATTTTTAATATTTTTAGGCAAGCAATCTGCCCGTCTCGGCCTCCTAAAGTGCTGGAATTACAGGCGTGAGCCACCGAGCTAGGCCATGTGAGGTCTTTTTTGGTGTTTAGACTAAATTTTCTTTAGTGTTCTGAAACCGAACAATAGTAAGTAAATTGATTAATTTGGATCACAGATCCATTTTCACATTTTCATTATTGACCATAATAATTCAGCTTGTGTTGTTTCATCACAATCCATGACTATCAGTTAAAAAAAAATTTACAAATATGCAAATAATATTTCCTGGCAGAAAACTGATCACTGTCAGCAATCATAAAAGCTTGAATCTTATGATAGTGACAATACTGAGTGATAAAATCATGAATAGAACTCTGAAGAATAACTTTATTTGCAGCTTTTCTTACATATTAGATATCAGTTGCCACTTGCAATCACACACACTTAGCCTTTTCGAAGACTCTCTTAAACATCTGTGAATATACCCCGAAAAGAAACTGCAAAGACTTACTAATTTGTATATCTCTCATTAGAGTATAATGCTTTCAAATTCTTATTTTTGATTTAGAAAATTTTTTTATACTAATAGAGAATCCTGTAAAATATAAGAAGAATATTTTTACTAAAATGGAAACCAAGTTGCTGAGGATAGAATTCACCTGGAAGGCTTTCTTAGTTCTTCAAGTTATAAATAAGCATGCATTCTGTGGTTATAAAAAGTAATACTGTATTTTATACACTCTAAGATGCCATCAATTGTAAGGTAAAATGTCATTTTATGTAGCACTACAAAAGATTAGTGCTGCTGATTAAACTATATCTCATTTGACCTGAGAGATGTCAAAATGAGAAAAAAATATGTATCTTGAAATTGATGCAATATGGTAGTATATTCCAGTTCATGTCAAGTATTTGAACAAAAAATATTTCATAGACTGGTAGTAATCAGTAGTTGGGTAAGTTTATAACTGTAAAAAAAACAATTTCTCATGTCTTCTCAACTGCTTGTTACATGTGAGCATTTTATAATTGCTCAAGAACATAAAAAGCACATTTAAAAAGAAAGCATTTTCATTGAATTGTATGTGTATGTAAAACAGATCGATGAAAATCTAAAATTATTTCAGTCCATTTGAGGCCTTGTCCATGATTTCAGCCTATACTCAACCTTAACAGGCTAAGTCACATGGGTGCATTTGTGATACAGTTTCTGATGAATGGCTTCTATCACAAAGAATGTCAAACTTTTTTTGATAGTGTTGCACATTGCATGTCAAACCATCTACAGACACACTTTTGGCAATCGAAACCAAAGAAGTCTGCTGGCTCTAAGAACAAGAATGATCTCTGTAAAATGGAAACAGTCTAGAGATGAACATACTTTGTTCAAATATCTAGCTTTAATCATTTTCTCAAATATTTGCAACACATTAATTCCTCAAAAGTAGTTCCTGTTTAGTATGTATTACCTTAGCTTAATTCTCCTATGCATCTTAAAACTCTTAAAATTAGACTGGTTTGTAGTTTGAAAATGGAGAGGTATAGAGACTCCTTGAGATTCCTGTCTCCTTTTCTGCCAGGACCACTTTCTGATTCTTTCTTAGAGGCAGGAATGAGAAGCTGTAGCTATACATTTGTATGCAAAATGGCAAGCACGTCATCTTCTAATACGGAAATTCATTCTACGGAGGGCTGACTCCAATGAGTTGATTATCCAAAAAATCAGTCAGGTTCTACTTCCATGACATGAACAAGCTCAAGTGGTGTTTTTATCGTGTACCAAAATTTGGTGATGGTGATGTCTTACCCATACATAAAGGTATGGAAAACTTTTGATATTTCAAGGAGTCAAAGGACATGAGGTAATCTTGTTCTGGGCAGAACAAATTATTTGATCCCACACAATTCTGGGCTACTTGAGAAGGAACTTTCTTGCTCTTCTCTTGTATTTCTCTCTACCACCTTGCAGGGTACTTAGCATTAGCATACAGCAAGCACTTGACAATCTTGCAGATGGTTAATAGATAACTTCTCAACATTTTAATTGTCAGTTAATAATTTTTTTAGTATTCATGAGGGAAATCAAAACATGCACTTTTAATTATCTTACCAATTTAGTGGTTCTTTTATCTAGTTACTCTGTTGAGTGGCAAATGCAATGTTTTCTCACAATGCTGAGAAATTTTTCTAGATATCAGATTCACACAAAAATAGAAATATGGCCTATTTCAGACAATGGATACATGTCAAATATGTTTATTCATGTGCCCCTCTCCCCTAAGAAAGAAGGCTATAAACAAGGACAAAATGAGGTCTTATATGACATGAAAAGATCATATTCTTTGTTTTATAGTAAGAAATGGTTGTTGAGACATTATTTCTCACTTGAGTTTGTTTATCCAACTTTCAAGTTATAATTTTGTATTTTAAATAGCAAACGAAGAATTAGAGAGTATTTAAACATTCTTTCACACTTGTTGGAAGTTTTTTTTAAGCGTTTTCCATCGCTGGGCATGGTGGTCACGCCTGCATTCCTAGCACTCTGGGAGGGCAAGGAAGGTTGGATCACTTGAACCCAGGACTTCAACACCAGCCTGGGCAACATAGTAAGACCTCGTCTCTATAAAAAATACAAAATTTAGCTGAGAGTAGTGGTGCAGGCCTGTGGTACCAGCTAGTTGGGCTGAGATGGGAGGATCACTTGAGCCCAGGAGGTCAAGGCTGCAGTGAGCTGTGTTCACGCCACTGCACTCCAGCCTGGGTAACAGAGCGAGACCCTATCTCAAACAACAACAAAGTTTTGTGTATGCAGAGGAGGTATCTTTAAAAAAAAATTGTATCTGGAAGAACTGGAAAACTTAGCTTATGGTAGTAGAATTTTAGAAATTGAGGCATTTATCAACTGGAGGCAGCTTGCACTTGGAAAAGGATTAGTTCAGTTTACTCTAAAGAACAAATTATTCATGGAGTAATTCTTACTAGCATTAACCTTCAGAGAAAAGCATAGTTGTGAAATCATTTCTGGAATTGAACCAAGCACTCTATTGACATGTATGTGCCAAGTGATGGAGTCTCTGATTTTGTGATTTCTAGAAACATTTTGTTCCTCTGTTGAGCCTTATTGAGCCTGCTGTTCAAACTTTTGTTGCACTCTCCCTTCTATCTGTCTCAGCACTGATACCAGCACCCATGTCTGTGGTGTACAACCTAGTTTTAGACTGCCTGAGGTTATAGTGACTGCATCCATTATCTCATCTCTAAGCCATTAACAGCAGTTACTTGGCTCCAGTCTTTTGACTTTCTTCTCAGTGGCACAGGACGTGAGAAACATATAACATCAACAACAAAAGTTAATTAAATTTTGTTTAGCAAACATTTTGGCACAAAATACTTGAAAGCATTTGAAGGATATTATGTAGCCATAATAGCAACTCTGATAATTATTCAAGGTCACTCCGACATCACCCTCATCATAATGAACGCTTTCATAGTACTTCTGTGTGCTTGGTCTGATTCTCAGCACTTTATATAGATGAATGCACAGAAAGCTCATAACAACCAAATGAGTAGAACTATTACATGCCCTTGTTACAAATAAGGGAAAACAAGAGTTAAATAATTTGCCCAAGATTACACAGCCAGTAAGTGGTGGTGTTGGGATGCAAGCCCAGAGCACCAATGGTGTGCTCCTCTTTATGGCAGATAATTACAGTACGTGAAAGAGCTCTTGGAATTTCCATCATTAAAATATAATTGAAATCACTCGGAGTTCTTGCTTGTTTAAAGCAACTATAAGTAAAGAAGTACAAAGGTTAACTAATAGCAAGTGACATCATGGTTAACCCCATGGTTAATTTTGGTTGAAAATCAGCAGCAGATTGAAAATATGGGCTGATGATCAATATGCATGACTCTGAAATAATTTGAAATTGGATACTTATATTTCCCACCTGATTTTAATCACTAGAAAAACATCATATTGACTACATAATTGTTACAATATTTACAGTTAACCCAAGTCTTCTTAGAAAATTTTTACCAGCCCTCTCTGATTGATGATTCTTTAGTCATTCCCACGGTCACATCTTAATCATCCTGCTAAAACTCAAGCTACTCTTTCGGTCCCATGGGGAGTCCAATGTCCTGTGTTGCCCTTTCCCTCCTGAGGTGTTAGGAAAGCTCTTTTAACCATACCCCAGATGGAGAGATAGATATATATATGTCTTATTGAGAAACTTAGAAGTGCATTAAGAATAACATATAATCACTTAAACTACTTGTTTTCTTTAAAAAAATTTATACTTCAAAATATTTCATAGAATTTTGAAATGGAAACTAAGATAACAGTAATATAAAACTTCATTGTCTTAAACTAGAATAGACTTATTGATGTTTCACAAAGAGAATTATAGATGCTTCCCAAACATCAACTGTCCTTCCCTAGATGAACTCTAACACATCTTTATAAATCCTAGAAAGTAATACTCATCTCTTAAGATTATAATCAATAGTCATTCCACTGTTTGCTTTTTAAGCAAATTGGTAGTAAAGCTTATTTTTTAGCTAGTCATATTGATAGAATTTACTACTTTAGATTCTTTACTGGATTATTTTTTAGCTTGATCCTGAAGCTGGAATATAGTTCTAGGACAAGACAATAGGCAAATTATTCTGTGGGCAACCAGCATAAGCTCCTTCTGCAAACATGTTATTATATATACACAGAAAGAGCTAGAAGTTTTAAAGCACCTAGGATAAACATAAAGATTAAAAAAAATGGAACCCTTTCTGGTGAGAACTTAATCTTCCTAGTTATTTTGAGCCCGTATTTAAATCTCAGATTGTCCAACTGTATGTGGCGACATGCAGACAACATTGCTTCTTATTTGATTATGCAAGCCCCTCTTTTTGACATCCAAGGCAACAGGCCTTATATAGGTAGATGCCAGAAGTGCAGGGCTCACAGTTGGTGGCCACAGATAACTTCTTCTACATACTGAGTAGGATATTAGAGAGATGAGAGGGTGGGGTAAGTCCTCAGGATCAGGGCAGAGTGGACACTGAGGCACCGGTGTGAATGGCCCCCCACATCCACGTTGCACATCAGACCTCAGTGACATTCATTTCCAAGCTGAGAGGTTACCAGGGAAAGGGCCTTACCCGGGCCTTCTGCTCCATCTCTAGCATTAATCTTTCATGTTGCTCAGCTATGGCCAGTGTTGCAGAATGGACCTTCTGATAGATCATTTCTCCTTCCCTCGTTTGAAAAGTGAATAGTCCTTCTCCTGTGTCGCACATTCTGTGAGAATAGAGACAGGGGAAAGAGATGGGTCTCCGTGTGTTCAAGTGTGTCACCGTTTTCCACGTAATCAATGCCCTTGCCCTTTTGCCTCCTCCTCCCGACCTCCACGGGAGTTAGTAAGGCTGATTCAGCTGCAACCAAACCAACCAAAAGGTGCAACTTTAAATGGTACATGAAAACGAAACTAAAACTAAACATGTACATTCGGATGTTTAAAAACGAAACATTCATAACAATGTAAAGGAACAGAAAAAAGTGATTTAGGCATGGCAGTGGATGATTGCCAATATTTAATGAATAAAAATAGATATTGTCTTTAAGGATGTTTACCTTGTAACATAATAGCACTACCACCTATCAGTTGATAGCTCTTGAAATTTAAATAACTTATGATAAATCTGCAATTTTATACTTACTGGAACAAGGAGAAAACTAAATTTTCAATACACTTTAGTTTTTCATATTTTTTAGTTTATGGATTTGCACATACAGGCTGAATCTTTTATTTAAACTGAGTTCTTAGGCAAATCTTGGTATAACCTGGGGCACAACAAGGCAGAAAGGAGACTCTATTTGGATATGAGAATATCTGGTTGAAACTTTGGCTCTACCACTTACCAGCAATTGACCCTGGGAATGTTACTCAACTTGGTAGTACTCACTTTCCACACCTCTAAAGTAGGAATAATAATGGGCCCAAGATCCTTATGAAAGTTAAAAGATGGCTCATGCCTGTAATCCCAGCACTTTGGGAGGCCGAGGCGGGTGGATCACGAGGTCAAGATATCGAGACCATCCTGGTCAACATGGTGAAACCCCGTCTCTATTAAAAATACAAAAAATTAGCTGGGCACGGTGGCGTGCACCTGTAATCCCAGTTACTCAGGAGACTGAAGCAGGAGAATTGCCTGAACCCGGGAGGCGGAGGTTGCGGTGAGCCGAGATCTCGCCATTGCACTCCAGCCTGGGTAACAAGAGCGAAACTCAGTCTCAAAAAAAAAAAAAAAAAAAAAAAAAAAAAAAAGAGTTGATAGAAAAACATTTAGTGTTGCTTAACCCACATTAAGTGCTAAAAAATGTTAGCTGTTACTAATTTCATCACTGAGAAAGTCTGTAACTAAATATCTACCATAGAGAAATGGCTAGATTAATTACAGTATTTTTATCTGCCATTATGATATACACTATTATGCTATCATAATACAATATTATGGACAAATGTTATGCAGCTATCACTATGTCATTTCTGAGTGTATATAATAAAATTCGTATGTCAATTCAGGGAAAAATCAGAATGCAGATTCTTTTTCAGCTATCAAATTAGAATTACTTTTTAAAAACATTTTTTATTGGAGAAACTCCACTGACAAGTTGTTATTCAATAGGATTATAGATAAGTTTCATTAACAGAGACTAACTCTAAAATGGAAAATATTTTAATACTTTAAGCTAGCTCTTAAAAATCGTTGAATATTTTCAGAAAGACCCACCCATTATCAATATGCTAATATTTGGATACTGGATATTAACCGGATTTCTGTGTTGAGTTTCAGGTTATAACATCAAGTAATTTTCAAGTTATAACATCAAAATATTCATGAGGAGAAACTAAGCACCAAAAAGATTTTAGATTCTTTTCTATGATTCTCCAAGGAGTTTTCAATAGAAAAAAATTGTCTCAAGTGGCTTCAGACGTTATAGAGGCTGCAGCTGCGATCCCTCAGGGCCCTATAGAGCCAGCACTTAGCTTCTCTGAAAGAGATCTTAATAAAATTCACCCAGCGTGAAATGGAAAGTCTGGGGGAACAATGAGGAGTTTTCACAAAGTGAAACAAATGAGCTTTCTTTGATTCAGAGGAGTAAGGAGCAGCAGCAACAAAACCATTGATAAGTAGGGAGTGCATCTTGTTTGAGGTTGAGCTTTGTTTATAGTCATCTGAAAAACAGTGCTTATTAGCCTTTGGAAATGAGATACTGAAAACACAAATTGTTATTTCACAGTCAGTCATTGAGATGTAAAGCTCCAGTGCTTGTCCACTTCCTGGGATTTAACTCTGCCCCGTGCAGAAGCTTGCATGCTTACAGGAGGGATTTTGGTCTCTGAAATAAAAACTACTGTAAACGTCATTTGTTGATCATGAGATAAGGCATTTAAGACAGCATAAAAAGCAAAGAAACTTTAGGTAGAAGATGCTCTTTCTTCAGAGTTTGTGCCTAAGCCTAGATGAGGCTCATGTTTGTTATCAGCCATGTCGGAATAAATGGGCTAGGTGACATGTTTGGCTCTGTGTCACCACCCAAATCTCATCCTCAATTGTGATTCCCATGTGTCGAGGGAGGGACCTGTAATCCCCACATGTGGGAGGGAGGCGGGGAGGCAATTGGATCATGGGGTGGTTTGTACCATGCTGCTCTCCTGATAGTGAGTTCTCATGAGATCTGATGGTTTGTAAGTGATCCTTTGCTCCTCTCTCTCCTACCATCATGTGAAGAAGGTCCTTGCTTCCTTTTCACCTCCTGTCATGACTGTAAGTTTCCTGAAGCCTCTGCAGCCATGTGCAACCGAGTCAAGCCTCTTTCCTTTATAAGTTACCCAGTCTTGGGTATTTCTTTACAGAAGTGTGAAAATGGACTAATACTCTAGGTGTGTCTTATTGTTTAAAATGTGTTCTTTAGGGGCTGTTATCTGTCTAAATAGTCTTGAGGTAGTGAGCCAATATTAGAGAAGATAATTAGGAGAAAGAAGAAATAATTTAGATGTCATTTGACTTGCCCCTCAAAGCATGGTCCACAAATCAGCAGCATCTGCCTGCTTGGGAGCTTGTCCAGACTGTTAAACTTAAATCTGCATTTAACACATCCCCAGGTGACCCCCACACACATTAGAGTTTGATAATGACTGGACTACAGAACCTTCTCCACAGGTCACCATTTCATCGAAGAGGAGTGGGAGATGACATATGGGACCCACAGGAGGACAAATTAGAAGCTGTATTTGTACAGCATTTTAAAGACTGTGATACATAAAACAAATGTTAGAAAGAAATATGACAAAAAGAGCAAATGAACCCAAAGAATTATTTCCTTAACTTGGGAAAAGCTAAAACAGAGGTGTTAGTTACATCTGAACCCTCTGACTCCCTTGCCAACAAGACACACATTCCTCAATTGCATTTATTTTGTGAAAAAGGGAAAATATGGATGACATATTTGTCCTTACTGCAAACTAAAATTCTATTGATATTTGCAGACAATTGCAAATGTAATCTTTTTATATCTAACAATGTCTCTCTACAAAATGAATGTTTTTTTTTTATCTAAAATGGAATGTTGGATAATATAATCTGAGGTTTCTTTCAGCTCTGGGAATATTCTAGGGCCTTATAAAAATTCTGAGAGGTAAACAGAACTGTCACATTTGTTTCCAGAATTTTCTTTATTTTTGTTTGTTTTTGACACTGTGATATAGGAAAATCATAATATGGGATTCAAAAGACTAGGGCACCAATTTCAACCACAATGCTCTAGCCTGTCATATAAATTTATATATTTTTCAAGTAACTACTATAATCTAGGCACTGTTTGAAGCCTGAGCTACCAGGGAGATATGTGCTACCAGGGAGAAGTTTAGGGCCATGAGGAGGGCAATGGGGGATTAACGTGAGCCAGTTATTTTACTTATTAACTCAGCAACAAGATTTTATTAGTATTATTTTTAATTAAATGAAGTAATGCATGTGATAGTTGGCAGGAAAGAGTTAATTTAGTAGGTCCCAGTTGGTTATTTAAACCTTGCACATTCTTCATTCCTAATTTTAGGATGGCCTAGGGCTGGCTTCTGGGATATGATCTCTGGGCCTTTGGAACATTCTGCCTATTTCTGTAAGTCTGAGACCTTGGGCCATGCTGTATCCATTTTACCATATATATTTATCCCAACAAGAGATAGCCTAGCAGGAATGCCTGTCTTTACTCTGATGGAGCCTGTGTAGCTGAATCAGTCCTAGGGCTGCTGCATGCCTACGTGACTGGCCCCCAATAAAAACCTTGGACATCATGGCTCAGGGGACTTCTCTGGTTTATGGCACTGCATGTGTTGTCACATGTCATTGCTGAGAGTATTAAGGGTGTCCTCATATAACCCCACTGTGAGGGGCCTTGGAAGCTTTTGCCTGGACTCTCCTGGTCTTTATCCCTTGTGAGTTAACTCTTTGATGATTTTAATCTTATTTCTCATGGTGGTGAACCAAACTGTGAGCACAGTGTGTTTTTCTGAGTCTTGTGAGTCTTCTAGAGAAGTATTGAACTGGAGGCTGGCCTTGGGAACCATTCCATCTGACACTGCCAGCATATGCTAAGGAGTCAATATATTTTAATGCAGTAAGAATGTAAAATTCTCAGTCTTTTCTCTAAATGTCTGTCTTTCAAATTACATTCCTTTATGGAATCTAAGAATATCCTCTTTATCCAGCTTTACCACTCACATCCAGAATCACTTGAAATAACAGTACGGTCAGACTTAGTTCTGCTATGTTCTAATAAATAAAAAATAACCAAGGATCATGTGGATATATATATTTGAAGGAAACTGAACTCCAAAAGGTGCTCCTTTTTAGTTGCCTTCAAGGGTAGAATCAGCCCAGCATGGTACATAGAGGAATTTTCTGGAGAAAAAATTCCTAGCATTGAACTACTAGACCATGCCCTCCTTTTCTTGTCTGTAACTCTCAAACTTGGCTCTCTATGAAGACGTGACTTTGAAATGCCACTCTTTCTTCCCACATGTGTGAAAGAAATTTACCAAGTCAAAAATTATGGAAACACTTGACTTACTTTAAGTATAGACACTTTAAAATAACTTTTTGTGGGTCTCTAGATAAAATTTTGCAACAGATGAATTAGTTGACATCTGGCAATTTTGCCCATCTTCACAGCTGTATAATTTCACTCTCACTAAGTTTTGCAGTGTTGTATACATATTTAATAACCAAATATTTATTCTCCATGCGTACAGAAATTTTAAACTCTCAGTAATGGGGTAGAGCAGGAGCATGTTCCTAAAAACCCACTGCTATTCAGTATTTAAAATTTAATGTTTAATTATAGAACATAATGAAATTCTTCAAAGCACAGATTTTCCACAGAGCAGTTAAAACCAATTAACACTTTTATTCTGTTAACAGTTTAATCTTTATTGTCATTTAACGATGCTAGAATTTTACTTTTTTTAGCTGCTATGAGAAGATCGATTACTCTGAGTCAGACTGTGATCTAAGAAACTGAGCAAAATGGAGAAACAGAAAAAAGCAACAATGCAGAAAGTCAAAAAATAGACCCAGTTCACATAATAAACCTATGGTCAAAGCAGAGTCTCAGATCAGTAGGGAAAAGCTGACCTCTTCAATCAACTGTTGAATGGCAGCCATTTGGAAAAGAGCTGAATCCATGTCTTTTCCTCCATTCATGTAAATTCCAAAGAAAGCAAATGGGAAAAAAAGAGCTACAAGAAAATATCGAAGAATTTTTATACAAACTCAGAAAGGAGAAGAGATTTCAAGAGAAGATTCAAACAAAAGAGTGACAGAAGGAAAAGATGGATGAATCTGCCTTTGAAAATCCTATTTAAAAATAATAGAAATCATAAGATATTCATAAGTCAAAAACTAGAAAAAGATTGAAATTCACAACACTAATTTCTCGTTTCATTTAGCAACATATTTTAGAAATTCAACTACTCCAGTAGTAGTCGTAATTGTAATAGTAGTATTCAGTGAAGAATAAGTTACAGGCACTGTTTAAGGGTTTACACACAATTTTTTAAATGCTCAAAGAACTCTATGAAAAAATTACTAAAAGTAACTTTCAGGTGAAAGTAATATATAGATTGTTCTAATATTTGTGTAAAAAATGTGTGGGACAAAAATTTCAGTTAAATAGGAATAAGTTGAAGAGATCTCTCATATAACATGGTGACTATAGTTAAAAAAATATATTGTATACTTAAAAAGGCACAGAGGGTAGATAAATTGTTCCTCACCATGGAAAATGATGACTATGTGAGGTGATGCATATGTTACCTAGCTAGATTTTATCATTCCACATTTATATACTTCAAAATAGCATGTTGTATAAAATAAATACATTTTATGTCAATGTAAATGTGCATGGGAAGAATTTACATGCATCTTTGCATGTATGTACACTAAACTCTGGAAGAATGTACAAAAACTACTAACAGTGCTATTTACTGGGGCAAAGTCAAACAGATGGCGTATAAGTATAGAAGCAAACATTTTCACTAATATCTCTTTACACAAATGGTAAACAAAGTAAGGAAATGTTATAGATTTATGATTTTTTTTTTCCATAAAGACAAAGTCTTACTCTATTGCCCAGGCTGGAATGCAGAGGCATGCTTATAGCTCAATGCAGTCTTGAATTCCTGGGTTCAAGCAATCTGTCCACCTCAACCTCCTGAGTAGCTGGGACTACAGGCTCACAACACCATGTACCCCCAATCTCTCCCTCTCTCCCTCTCTCCCTCTCTCCCTCTCTCCCTCTCTCCCTCTCTCCCTCTCTCCCTCTCTCCCTCTCTCTCTCCCCTTCCTTCTCTGCCATGGCAAGATGTGCTTGCTTCCTCTTCTGCCGTGATTGTAAGTTTCCAGAGGCCTCACAGCTATGTTTCCTGTTAAGCCTGTTAAGAACTGTGAGTCAAGTAAACCTCTTTTCTTCATGAATTACTCAGTTTCAGTTCTTCATAGCAGTGTGAGAATGGACTAATACACATGCCTACAAGGAAATCTTGGTTTTAGTCTGGGCTCTGCTGCCAATTAGCTTTGTGAAATACCACTTGGCCTTCTCTAAAATTAAAGTTTTAAATGAAAGAGTTAACATAAATCATCTCTGAGATAGACATTTGTGCCCAAACTCTACAAGTTCTTCCACCTGTGTACTCAGTGATGGCACAATTATAGTCACGTTAGTTAAAATCTATCTTCTCACATACTTTCAAAGTTTTCATTTTATATTCTTTTTTTTTAATTTAACTCAATAAGATGACTAATTGAGTCTCTCTGAACATCTGGAGTTTGGTTTTAGTAAATCTTTGAAAATATGTACATACAAGATGTTCTTCTAGTTACCCTACTTTATGCCTCAGAAATTCAGAATCAAAACACCCACCATGTGAAGATGTCATGTAAGTCATAAGACTTTAATTACAATTATTGCCATTATCCTTATTATATGGTTACATGTTAACAAGGATTTGATGGAAAAAAAATTAAAAAGATGATTTTATATTTGCCCTGTATATATATCTCCTGGAGGCTTTATTGTAAACATGTCAGATATTCCCTGACAATTAGGAATTTTAACACTTTTAACTCCCAATGTCAATCACGAAAAGCACCCAGTGTACCCCTTAAATATTTGTTGATGAAAGCGAATGAAAATTATCAATATAGTGGCTGCATAAAAAGTATTGATTTTACAGTTTCTGATAGGAAAAAAAAGCAGAACAAAATATAAAAGAAACATTGTTTTTGAAGAATGGTCCCTTGGTGCTACTATAATCTTCCAAATGGAGCAGATAAAACAGTTAAAAGAAATACAGAGAAGTGATATGTTCTTATGTTTCCAGCTGGCATAGACTTGTTCTATTTTAAACTTGTTTGAAGGCATCTGTGTGTATCACGTGGAACAGCTACTGATCTATATACTCACACCTATTCTTGTGGTGAAGAGCTAATAACAAAAGAAGACAAGTAGAAACCTGAGTTCTGTCATTTAAGAAGTATACTTTCCTTTTAATATGAATTTAACTGCCATGTTACGATTGGGACAGTTTTTAGTCTGTCCCAAATTTTATTAGTATTTAGTCTCTAAATATGAGTATTTAGTATTAGAGTTATGCTTTTTTTCACCATTTTGAGGGGGAACCTAAAAAGAATTCTATTTCTTCAGAGCTAAAAGAGCATGTAATCAGGGTTTAAAATTATATTTTATTCCTCTTTTGTTTTAAATATAGTTAAAATACTTTTTTAATCATGTGAAAGATCCTTTCAGCATTTCAACTGACTATAGAAGAAAGACAAAGTCTTATAGCCAAATAGAAAATAAATACAAGACTGGCTTTGATTTTTATATTGACTAAGGCTTGACTTTTTTTCTCAGGTTATATTTATTCATTTTGACAACATATTTTTGGACACCATCCACTTGTCTACTTGTCAGGCACTGTATTAGATTTTAGATTTTCAGAGATAAACATATTACTTTTTTCAATAGAAGATGTAATTTTTTTGTCATATTTTTAAAACCATAAGTAATCACCATTACTATGAATTACATTTGTTCTCACATATATGCATTTAACTTTTTATTTAAAAACTCTGAGTAGATGATTATATAAACTTCTATGGGGATTGAGAAGTTTTGAATTGATTATCCTTACTGTGTTATAGTTTTCTCTACAGATCACTGATAGAGGACTACATTTTTAAAAAATTGGCATTATCAAAACAAGCTACCCAGAAAAACAACAAAACACAAATCATTCTAAGAAACTCATGGCAAATACCAACTGGTATTATAAAAGATGTAGGCATATGTTTGATCTACTGATTTTTAAAATTTTTAACATTTTATTTTCATATATTTATTTATTATGGAGCTGGGGCCTCTCTTGCCCAGACTGGCCTCAAACTCCTGGGCTTAGGAGATCCTCTCACCTTGGCCTCCCAAAGTGCTGAGATTACAGGTGTTTATCAATTTCTGCCTAAGTTACCAATTTTTAATTTGTTTTGAAATAGAAATGAAAATTTACTGAAATGAACAACATGAATCTGTGTAAGTTTTAAACATTAAAGAATTTCAAATGCAGTTGCCTAGATGTTTTATAATTTCAAATGTCATCATTTCAGCTTAATAGATTTTTTTTTTTTTTTTTGAGACGGAGTCTTGCTCTATCGCCAGGCTGGAGTGCAGTGGCGCAATCTCAGCTCACTGCAACCTCTGCCTCCTGGGTTCAAGGGATTCTTCCGCCTCAGCCTCTCGAGTAGCTGGGACTACAGGCGCATGCCACCACATCCGGCTAATTTTTGTATTTTTAGTAGAGACGGGGTTTCATCATGGCAAGGATGGTCTCGATCTGTAGACCTCGTGATCTGTCCGCCTCGGCCTCCCAAAGTGCTGGGATTACAGAGTAGATTTTCAAACTTAAATTTTTAACTTCATTTTAACACATTAAATTGTGTTTCTTAAAATAATTTTCATTGAAAAAGTTGGTGAATAGTTAGAATTATCTTCAATGTGGAAGCTAAGAAATGGAGCAAATATCTCCCTATCAAAAATAAAAGTATCAGTTTATATTGTTCCTTGATATTTTTGGTCTTCTAAGCTATACAATGTTAGGCTCATCAATGTTCCTAATGAATTCTAGTTAAGGAATGGACCAATCACTTCTGTTTCTCTTGCTGAATTAAGCATAAATCTGTATTATAGTACTTCTAATATCTCATTACCTTTATTTTTACATGAGTTTTTCCCAACTACACTTATTCCCTGAAAATACAAGTAGATAGGAAGGAAAAGAAAACAGAATAAAATCTATAAAGGTCGGCAACTCAGTCCACAAAGGTGGATGTTGGTGTTTGAGGGAGGGTGGCGGGTTTCCACCCAGGATCCTGTAGAAGTTGGAGCAGACTGCTTGGTGGCTGCAAAAACAGGAACATTCCTAATTGTTTTGGCTTTTTACTTGTTTGTATCTCTTACTCTTATGTAGCGTATCTTTCCGTATTGCTTATCTTCCCTCTTTTCCTTCCATATTGATTTATCCTTTCTCTAAGCTTTCTGAAAAAACCTTATCATAATTGTTCTTCCCATCATCTTAACATGTATTTATTTTATTCTTATTTCTTCCTATGGCTTCCTTCTTTGACCTTGAAGGAGTCTTCTTTTTGAAAGCCTTTATTAGATTTTGCAATAAAACTTTTAGAGCCACTCCATGTTCTTAAATTTCAGGATGACATGTATTTTTTTTTACCTATCTTCTTATTTGTTTGCTTCATAGATCTCATTTTTTCATTTTTATTTGCCCTCACATTTGGAGGCATATATCCAGATTTGGTATTTGAACAGATTGTATGTGGGAATTTCCCTTGGCTGAGTGTATTTTTCACTTCAATGACAGCCAATTCCTCCTCTTCGGTTGGTTGGAGTCTCAACCAACATGCACAGAGTTGCTCCTAATCCTCATTTCTTACTGGTGCCCATCTACCTCATTTTGGAAACGGAACTGAAATAGTTTCCTACTCCTGTTAGACTTTGATTCTAACTGTGAAAGAAAAAATAGTAAAGTCTGGTCAAGCCTATCTCAGTTAATGTTTTGAAAATAAAACCTTTCCTTTTTGCTAAAAAGACAAACATCTTGCTTGAAAAGAACAATTGGGACAGATATAATGAAGGAAAAATAATTTCTTAATTTATGCTAATTCAGGTAATGGTAAAAAAGCAGAAACAATACAAAACTAGAGTCATTGAACAGAACTGAGAAAAAAAAAGCCAGATTTAACTCACAAAATACAGTATCTTTGGTTGAAGTGAATCGACCTGTATTTAGTATTTTTGCTATTGTGTCAACTCATGAAATTTCACTGTGTTCTGGAGTTCTCTATTATTGGTCAGCTTTTCATCTTTCTTTACATACTGTTTTCCTGATTACTGTTATTCACAATTATCGGTTTAACTACCACTGCTTGCTGACAGGAGATTCTTCGGAGTTTCTAAGCCTCATCCCTAACTATGTAGTATCTTAAAAGTAACTGAAATAAAAAAATATCAAAACTAGCTTTACATCGTCTGATTCCTTCCATTTTATTTTATAAATTAATGAATATTTTTTCTCATTTCCCAAGGAAAAGATGTGGGAATCATCATAAATGCTGTTTTCTGTTACTGAGTATCAGCTTCTGCCTCACTCCAGGCACAGAAATCTACACTCCAGCCCTTCGTAAACCATTTGGCATTCTCTTAATGAGCATGTGCCTTTGCTCCTACTGTTCTCTGTGTCAGGAATCCTACTCAGTCCTTTTTCGCCTTTGATTTCATCCTCTCATACTCAGATCAAATATATATATATCACACACATATACATACATGCGTATGTATTATATATGTATGTTTATATACATATGTACATGTATATATGTATGTTTATATACATATGTACATGTATATATGTATATGTATGCATGTGTATATGTGTGTGTATATATGTATGTGTATAATATGTGTATATGTATATTGGTCTGTTTCTCTAGAGGTTTCCTAACTAACACAGCATGTATAGCTTTGTCTTCTGACTTCTCCATCCCTCCTCTGAGCCCCTGGAAATCCGATTGTGACCCTGGGGAGTTTATATGAAGGATGGGTAGGATGAGTGGGAGGCACTGCAGGTGCTGTCCTTGTCACAAAAATCATGGTGGTGCTTGAAAGATCAAAGAATAGAAAAAAATGTATATTAAATGAAGACTTTTCTTCTGTTCTCGTGTTTGCATCACTATAGACATTGCTCTTCAAGTTCTCTTTCTCCTGAGATCCAGGTAGATGTTCACTCCCTGAGCCAGCTTGTAGTTGAGCAGATAAGAAGAAAACTGCCCAGTAGATCCAAGGAGACCTTTCCTCTTCCACAAACAGCTACAGACACAGCAGGACTTGGGTAAAGGGGGCAGGGAATTACTGTAGTGCAATGGATTTTCTTTCTTTTCTTTTCTTTTTTTAGTATGCTAAGGACTTTTCTCCACTGAGAAATTATTGTGGACATTTTCCCCTAATCTACCAAGGACTTTTATTTGCCATGGAAAGTATAATTACAGGAAAAGAAATAGGAAGTCAACCTTTTGTTTCTGAGATTCAAAGGAAGATCTGAGTACTAGCCAGGCCGACTTTGATGGATTTGTAAAAGCCAAATCTAGATGATTAAGTCAGCTTTACTATAAATCAGAGCTAGAGGGAGATTAGAACATGATTTAAGAGGCAACCTTGTTCCATCTGGACCTGGGTGACTGGGGGCGGGGGGGAAGTTAGAAGCACTGGGTGAGACTTGTATATCCTGAAGTCTCTTATCTGAGTGAAAATTCTGGAGAATGCAGGAATGTGAAATAAATTGATCTCTAGATAGGTGGGCTAAAGGATACACTCCTGACCTCTCCAGTGCCTAAGTCTGGCTGCAGGGAATCCAAAAATTCCACTGTGGAGGACTGGAGTCAAACAGCAGGGTGTGAGAACTCCAGGGTTTACGAAACTGGCCAGAATCTCAGGGGTTTCAGTGGAGAGTGACAGCGCATCCCTGCCAAGCCCAAGTGAGATCAGTTATATTTATTACAGCAGATGACAGCCTGGAACAGACCAGACCCAGATGATGCTTGAATCTGGGGTTCCTTTTATTCACGAGGTCGTGTAAGATTTTTGTGTGCTTAAACATCAAACTACATAAAACTGGGAAGAAGGGTCAGAAAATAGTATCACACCAAGGTGAGTCATCTGAAAGGGGTGATTTAAAATGGCAAGTTATAATTATCCCCTTTCAGTGAGAAGGGGTTCCTCAGAAATATTCAATAAGAAACAAAAATTTTACACTTTCTTAACTGAATCAAGTTGTGTTAAATTCTTGAACCTTTACAGTTGTAAAGCATCTGCAGTTTCAAATAGCAAAACTTTCACTCCCTTGTCTATGAAAATTAATTAGCAAAGGTTTTCATTTATTGTGGATTCATATTTATATAGTCATCAGGTCAGATTTATAGTCTCTCCCTAAATTTGGGGAAAAAGTATTTTTTCTAAGTTTCTGCCCAGACATCTTTCTAATTATTTCCCTACATCATTCCTGGCTTCTACAGTCACTGGGGGGTGTGGAATGAACTGAGTATATTTTATTGTGATTCACATTATCACCAAAGAGGCTCCTTTCATCATCAGAAAGCCACATACACAAAGCCAAAATTAAAAATGTATTCTTAAATGTTGAGCATATAGGATCATACGTACTAGAACAGGTTCTAATGACTTAGATTTCAGCCAGTTCAAAAAAAAGTCTGCTATGGTCTGAATTTTTGTGTTCCCCCAAATTCACGTGTTGAAACCGTATTCTCAGTGTAATGATAGTGAGAGGTGTGGTTTTGGGGATCTAATTAGGTCATGAGAGCAGAGCTCTCACGAATGGGATTAGTGCCCTTATCAAAGAGACCCAGGCCTGGTGCAGTAGCTCATGCTTGTTAACCCAGCACTTTGGGAGGCCAAGGCAGGAGGATTGCTTGAGCCCAGTAGTTCGAGATCAGTCTAGACAACATAGTAGCACCCTGCTGTTGCTAAGAAATAAAAAAAACTTAGCCAGATATGGCGGCACGGACTTGTAGCCCCAGCTACTTGGGAGGCCGAAGAGGGAGGATCGCTTGAGGTCAAGAGGTCAAGGCTGCAGTGACCTATGATGATGCCACTGCACTCCAGCCTGGGTGACAAAGCGAGATTCTGTCTCAATTTTTAAAAAAGATCACAAAATAAAACAAAAAGAGGCCCAAAGGAGCTTGTTTGCCCTTCCACCGTGTGAGTTCACAGCATGAAGCTGCCACCTAGGAGGAGTGGGCTCCCACCACACACCAGATATGGCGGCACCTAGATCTTAAGTCTTCTCAGCCTCAAGAACTGTGAGGGATATATATTTATAAGCCACCTTGTTTATGGCATTTTATTATAGCAGTCCAAATGGACTAAGATAGTCCAACAATAAAAACAATAAAGCAAGTTCACTAGGGCAAGGCATATTTAGGCATTGGAATCCTTTCTGTTGTGGTCATTCACACATGACATTAAAAGAGTTTGAATTTGGAGGCTAACCATATTCTCCCATGTGAGATTAATGCTTAGCCAGAAACTGGAGGAATGATATGGGGTGAGAGAGAGTAGCAAATAAAAGGTTAAAGAACAAAAAGATGAATGGGAAAGGTCAGTAGTCAAATGGTGATAAAAATCAAGGATTGAGTCCAGAGTGATTATTCAAATGAGCATTATTCAGTGCACAAGTTAGTTACAATCTGAAGACAGAAAAAGGCCAAAGAAGCAAGAAAGGGGAAATCAAGTTAAATTTATATAAACTATTTACAAAGTCTGATCCTCATGAGATTACATCCCTCTCTCCAACCTGCCCATACTTCTGGCTGGGTGTACCGACTGCGTTTCCCTGATAACATAAGCTGCTGGCTGGTGAGACAATCAAATTCTCCCTCCCTCCTGACTGCATCTACAAGACACACGAGTATCCACTGGTGAGAGAAGTTCAGTTGTGAAAGAGAAGCAAAGGAAGGTGATGGGTCCTTAGCGAGGGTGCACAGCCTCTTCCTCCATTGATAGGTCTCCATTTGATGTTGCCTGATGCAAAGCACACTTTGTTTCAGATATTCAGATTTCGTAGCCTTCCGATGATGCTTAGATTAATGCTTAGCTGGAAATTGGAGGGGACTGAGTCTTTATTTTTAATACACTTCAGGGCCAGGTCGGGTGGTTCATGCCTGTAATCCCAGCACTTTGGGAGGCCGAGGCCGGCGGATCACCTGAGGTCAGGAGTTCGAGGTCAGCTTGGCCAACGTGGTGAAATCCCATCTCTACTAAAAATACAAAAATTAGCTGGATGTGGTGGCTCATGCCTGTCATCCCAGCTCCTTGGGAGGTTGAGGCATGAGAATCATTTTAACCCAGGAGGCAGAGGCTGCAGTGAGTGGAGATCGCGCCACTGCACTCCAGCCAGGCTGACAGCGAGACTGTCTCAGTAAATACATAAATATTTAAAAAATAAAAATAAACACACTTTAGGTGATTTCTGCATATTTAAGTTTCAAACTACTACTTTGAGAGCAGGCCCAGGGTAGATTCCTGTTCTATTGAACATGAGGAGAGAACCAGGGGCCGTGGAAAGCATTCTCACAGGACCCAGTTCTCATTAGCTTGTTTCTCATTCAACAAACCTTTATTTGTAACTCAGTGCATGCAAGGCACTCTGCCCAGCCAAATATGTGACTGCAGGCTGACGGGTGGTGATCGGGAAAGCTGCCCAAATGAGTAAGATTCTGACGCTTCTTTGGAGTAGTTTATCCTCTGTCTACCACCTCCAGATCACCACGTCTCCATGACTGGACCCAAATAAAGTTATTTCATATTTCCAAAAATACCTTCAGTTATTAACACCTTCAGGAGAATTCAGGGGCTCTTGGTAGAAATGAATGAATCATGTACATAACTGAGAACTATTTATACAGACAGAGTTTTGGTTTTCTGGAAAGGGTAATTTCAGGTATTTTGAAGTAAGAGCCGTTACAATGTTGCTTTGACAAGCCACTGGGCTTCCATGACAATGAGTCCTGGTGGGTCAGGAGAAGGAAAGGAAGCAGCGCTCATCAGGAGCAGACAATAGGAACTTAGCACTCCATTTAGTTTTGGAGAGAGCTGGTCTAAGTGCCTCAGGTATTTTTACAACTGGATCCTCTCTGGACTCTTCAAACACTCCCTTCTTGAGTAGCAAAGTAAGATGAGGGAGAAGACAGAATGAGCTGGCTGCCTTGCTCCCTCTCTAGCTACCGTCCCAGTTTGAGATGAAACTCAAAGTATAAAGAAGGTGGGAACTTAACTGGAATCTCTTCTACTTTTCTCAACTCAGCACCAACTGTTATAAAGAATGAGACAAAAATGCCATAAGGAAAGCAGTTGAGAGAAATTTACTCTTTTACCCTTGAAATCTAATGGGAATTCAAGCAGTATATATTTTATTTTTCTTAATGGCCAAAGCCCTTGGCTGCATATTGTAATGCCTATCATGGCATGGATCAAAGCAATCTTAGTAAAAAATATTTCTTTCAGCTTTGCTAGTTGTTAAAGCTCCATGAAATGTTCATTTTCAATGCTGTCTTCTCTATGAACAAAAGATTGTGCTAAGCAATATCTAAAGGATTTCATTTTTTACCATATGTAAGGATGAATTACAGACACTCCATCGTATAAAGTTTTGTATTGCTCTATTGTCTATCATTTTAAGTGCTTGAGCGATAATATTATCTTATATTTATATAATTCCTGCTATCTTTTCCATCCAGGGATTGATGGCACATTTCAGTTCCCGATGATAACCTCTCTCGCTGTTTTCATTAAGCATTCCTACATATTGAAAGGGAGATGAAATTAGCAAGGTAGAAAATGAGAGAATTAAAAGGCAAATCTCCTGTGTTTCTTTTCAATTAGTATTATGTTAAAGAAGGTAAGGTTTTGAGACCAGGCTTATGAAGTTGCCCTGTGCTAGGTTGCACAGAGCAGCAGAAAGAACACCCTGCAAAGTTCAAACACTGCCTCTGAAGGCAGGTGACATCCTGGGGAAACATCCTGATGAGGAACCGAAAGACCTGGGCTTAGCTTGGATGCCTTGGAAAAGTCACCTGACCCCCAAGCCTGTGGCTGCCCATCTCTCAAACTATTTACCTTTGACACCTTAGAGGGCTGCTATGAGGATCAAAATAATGAACACATTTTGAACACTGTCAGGCACTGTGAAATAAAAGATATTATCAGTGTGATTGTGAGCGATGCTTTCACAGGAGCACTACACTGCCTAGAGAGCTACAACATCCTCCTTTGCAAATATTTTCCTGCTGTGCTTTAGACTATCCCTGGCCTCTGCCACCTTCCCCACTGATGCTGCGTTTTCTGTTTAGAGATGGTGTTTCCTGTTCTTAGACTGTGACCCACAATACCTCTGACAGGCCCAGTCACACCCAAGCATGTGTTCTGTCAAACTAGCAATTGTCCCCGTCAGAGAATTTGCCTGTGAAAAGCTGCTTCCCCTGGTAAAGTGGCAGCTTTCCACAGGGGAAATCTGCCTCTTCTTTCACCAACATGGACAACATTGGAGAAGGGAACAAAAAACCCTTTGCTATTTCACTGGCTCATGTAAAGGTCATTTCTCAGCCTGTTTCTTGTGCAGTGGAAGGTGTTGATTATACAGCTCCAGTAATGTTGGCTTTTTGAATTTATTCTTGTCTCAGGGGCTGTGCTATCTTCCACCTAGACCAAGTTTCATTATATTTAGTGCAGCAGAGCATGCAGATGATGTAGTTAGAATTGTAGGCAAAATAACCCATTCCTATACCTATTGTCGGCTTTCAGCATATTAATAGAAATGCAGTATAAAAATATTTATAGCTGATTAGGATTGGAATAAATAAAAAAGGCTTAGTTTCTGATTTTGGTTTTGGCTGACTTTATGTATTTTTCTCTGGGGTTCTTTTTAAAACATTAATTTTCCTTAGCACAAAAAGTAAGCAAACAATTTCTTTTAGTGAATATTTCTAATTTCTTTAGCATTTTTGAATTATTGCAAGTTTCATTTTAAACCAGTCTTAGTAGTAGATAAAGCAATGTTATCTATTTCTTCAGGATCCTGGGCCGTCATTTTCAATTTTGGTGCTGATTATTAATATTTTAAATTAACATGTGATTGAATTTAACTTTAGAGATATGAAGTATTTTGCTGTTAATGCAAACACATGACAATGAAAACAATCTAAGAATTTACAACTTAAATTTCGGAGATGAACAAAAACATACTGGATTCAGTTTCCATAGATAAAGGTTTATATTCAGGACTGTACAAATAACAACTTACGTGACCTTGATTGACCTTGACTGTACCCTGCTATCTATTCTCTGTCCTTCCTTGTCTTGTGTGTCTGGCGCTGTGCCCTGGGAAGCTGACTTCTCAAGCCTCTCTGAGACAGGAACCGAAGAGATGGGCATTTTGGGGAGAGGATATACTAGCTGTCTCTAAAACTTGGTCATTAATGTCCTCCTAGTTCTAGATCAAAGGAAAAACATGTCCAGGCTAAAACAGTAGGCTTACACTTAATGAGGATATCCCCCACACTAATGAGGAGTTGCTAGGCTGTTTGAAGGCACTCATTTGAAGATAAGAATAATAACTTACTGGGATAATACCCTTTCTTATAAATATGAACTAAAAGTTCAAAGGTGTAAATGTGAATAGTATTAGCATCACTTTCCTCCCTGAAGAATGTATTAAGAATATCAAAGCTCTTCAACAGTGATCAAAAGTGACACACAAACCCAAACATATGATTTCATTTTATAATATGGAACTAAATTAAGATTTCCATTGAAAAGAGGTTTGAAATAATACCACATTTTTTTTTTGAGGGAGCTTTCAGTTTCCCATGAGTTATCATAATATTCCAATTCCATTTGTACCCTGGAGCTGACCGTTTACAGTCTAAAATTTATTAATTAAGGCTTTTTTGTTTAAAGACAGATCAAACAGGTTTTACATGGTATATTCACAGTTTGTCTTACAGAGAATAGACTTTCAATGATTCTTTAGCTTCATTCTATTTAAAAAGACAGCACTGTTATGTACATATATTTTTAGGTTGTCTTTTGTAACTGGAAGAAAAAATTCTTTAGTGGTTTCTATAATTCTTGTTCTCATTAATAAATGTATGACATATTATACTTCAAGTAAATTCATAATAATGCATCTGCATTTTAAAAATTCCTTCCAAGGGAGACAGCTTATGAAAGAACTAATATAATTAGCATTTTTTGATGGATGACTAGTGTCAAGACAGAGAGGAAAATGCTTATTGCAGTTAAGGAATGCACCTGAATGTGTACTGCAAACAATAGCACAATGTGATTGAAGAAAATAAATTAAACTTATATTTTTGTTTTCGACAACCAAAACATTATTGTTCCTATTTTTATAATTTATGTCATAAGCATATTTTTATGGAAAATTTGATGTTTACGTCTTGTTAAAGATCTACAGCCAGTTGCCTTGGAACCTTTGCTGAGTACTTCCTCAAGCACTTGCCATTTTAAGAGGGAATAAGCCAGAATAAAATTTTCACTCTTCAGGTAAATAGTTGGTGTAGGCTACACATGTCTTCAAATAATTAAGCAAATAGTCTTGACACCCTGTTATGTGCCAGGAACACATATGCCTGTAAGAGAAAAGAACTTTGAGAGAAGGACTTTAGGTATATATTCTATAACACTGACTGCAGGGAGCTCCTGACAATAACACAAAAGGGAACATTTAATTTAGCACTTGTATATAATCATGGGTATGTGAGGATAGCTACTTTTCTTATGAACTGAAGAAGGCAAGACTTTGAATTTGTATGTAATCTTTGTGCTAGTGAACACACACAACAATAATGACAAGAAAGTCAAGACTGAACATACAAATATGCTTTTTGGGTGGGCTGTATATAGGGCATTTTAAGTACAAAAGAAAAAATTCCCTCCATTCTGGTTGTATTTAGTCTTCTATATAGGAATCCATATATTTCATGCCTTTAAAGTAGCTACATTTGATGAAAATTGTCACTTTTAAACTGTCTTACAGAAAATGTTTCAAGTTTTATTTGGATTTCAGAAAATAAGTCTTTTAAGGGGACAAAATTATATAATCACTCTGCTAAGCATATTGTCAAACCAAAATAAAATAACTGTACTTTTGTGACTATTTGATTAGATAAAAGGATTGATTCATCATTATACCCATATAAATTGTGGCAAAAATTTGATGGAACAGTTTCAACTATATGAATTCATATCTGAGTAGCCCTTTAGGAAATCAGGCAATGTTGAAGTTTTGTGCCAATATCAAATTTAAATGATCTGTGTTTTGGATTAAGCTATTCTATTCATCACCTGAGTAGTTATTTGAAAATTTCTTCACTGTCTTAAGCAAGCATATTTAAATATGGAATTAGCATACAGGATCAAAAGGGGAATGCAAACATAAATGAAAACATGCATTTCCCTGATCATGACCACTTGCTATGATATTATTGCCTAGCAAATTTTCCTTTTAGTTCAGACATTGGGAGGTAAAGGTAATGAGTTGAAAGTTGGCCTAAACATCATCAGCGCAAGTCTTGTGTTAATTAAATCATGGTTCCATGGTATTTTACTATTTTTGAGATGGAGTCTCCCTCTGTTGCCCAGGCTGGAATGCAGTGGCACAATCTTGGCTCAGTGCAACCTCCACCTCCTGGGTTCAAACAATTCATGTGCCTCAGCCTCCCGAGTGGCTGGGACTACAGGTGTGTGCCACCATGCCTGGTTAATTTTTGTATTTTTAGTAGTGATAAGGTTTCACCATGTTGCCTAGGCTGGCCTCGAACTTGTGACCTCAGGAGATCTGCCTGCCTCGGCTTCTCAAAGTGCATGATTCATTTTCAATGCATGTTGTGTTGGTGAGAATTAATGCCAATATAAACAAATCCTCAAGCACATGGGACCTGGGACTTTTAGGTATTGATTATGAAACTGCCTTTGCAAAATTATGAATCAGAAAAATCTAACATAGCTGACTCCATCTTGCTTCTAACCTCATAACTGTCCTTGCTCATGCCTGGGAATAGGCCAAACTATCGGAGCAATTTATAGTTTCATTTTAAAGCAAGGATGATAATAGTCCCTTCCCCAAACTGACTGCCTCTTTGAGGAATGAAAGTGCCTTTGTAAAACTAATGAAAGGCCCAAGGTTAGAATTATGGTAGCCTGAAATCTGCTAAGATGCAGGCATAGTTAAGTTATAACCAGCCATTGTTCCTCAGTTTGCTTTTCTATAATTGCTTACTGCTCAGGAGTCATGGAGTCAGAGGTAATAAGATCTGTAACTTCCCCAGTTGCTCTAACAGATAATATCACTATCGTAAAACCTAAGTCTGAAATATTTTTCAGACTTTGCATTAGGGAAGATGAACTGATTCCACTTGACCTGTGACTTATACCAAGGAACTTGCTCAACCAGTCCTGTGACCCTCCCACCCCACCCCACCCAGAAACTGACTTAGTGCATGAAGACAGTTTCAACACTCCTATGATTTTTATCTCCAACCAATCGGCAGCACCTATTCCCTAGCCCTCTGCCCTCCAAACTTTTCTTAAAAACCCTAGCTTCAGAACTCTTGGAGAGGCAGACTTGAAAAACATCTCCCATCCTTCCATTCAGCTGATTTGCGATAATTAAACTTTCTCTGTTGCAACACTTCTGTCTCAGTGTATTAACATTTCTGTGCCATGGTCAAGAACCCATTGGTCTGTAATAATTATTTTTTTCCAACAATTTCAGCTCCATTTTTCTTCTAAGGTCATAGAATTATTGAGATATAGAATATGTTAAACATTATATTATACTACCAAATTCTTGCTTTTATTTAGATTTAGAGCAGAGATTCCAGTTTTCCTTTTTGTTAGAACCTAGTATACTCATATATTAATTTGCATGGTCATCTTGAATCTCTTTTCCAGCATTTATCCAGTTCAATAATGTCATTGGTTCCATAAAAAAAGGGGCAAATAGAGATCCAACAGATTGGAACGAAGTAGGTGCTTATATCGAAGGCTGTTAGGCTTATTTTAGTAGTAGAATTTATGAGTAGTATAAAACACGAGGCAAGTTCTCCTCTATTCGTGAGAGGTAAAGCTATGAACATAATAGCAAGTGACTGCTCACTCCTTGATAAGCATGGCATAAATATCCTTCCTTTTTTAAGCTAAATGGGGGCCTTATCATAATGGTAGAGAAACAATTTCTCTAGCTGTTTTATTAACTTGTTATTTCCAACCCCTGCCTCATAATTCCTTTAATGACAAAACGTCCCTTATTGCTATTTTCAACTTACATAAGAGTTTACTGCTTTCTGAATCAAAAATTAAATTTCTCAATGTTGGTTCTTGCTGTATGGAAACTGTATGTTTCCCTCATCTTTCAGTCAACTGCTGTGTGTTCTCACCCTAACTCTCTGTATCTTTTGGGGGCTGGAGGCTTAGGATCAAAGTTTAATAGGCAACAGAAAAAGTAAGGAGAATAGGTCTCTCTCTCACGAATGGGTCTTCCCAACTTTTCCCTTCCACCCACTCAAAATTACTTTGTATTCTCAGGGAATTTCAAATGCAAGAACAGGCAAATACACCCCTTAACGTCTCCAAGACTCAATGTGGACCCCACAGATTCCTCTGTCACTGTCCTCATCAGCTGTTGGATATGGAATCCTGCCGCAGACAGTCAAACATGGCAACTTTCTAATTTATATTAAAATGGCATTAACCCCATTAATCCCATTTAAGAATTATACTTCCTAAAGGTACATACTTAGAAAACACATTATTTATTTTTTTTTAATTTTCTATATTCTGATTCTTTGACATCTAAGGCCTTGATGCCACTGGAAGGACTGCCCCTACCACAATTAGCCTAGTCCTAGAGATAGTAAATAACTTACCAGAAGGTGGCCTTTTCAAATGCAAACCAACCAATACAGAGCCCACACCCACAGACACCTTCTTCATCAGACTCTTTAACTCTGAGCCACTATCTCCCTGCCCTAAGCACCCTAGGGCCGAGCATCAGATAAGGAGGCACAGCTTCTATGCCCCAGAGCCTGCTGAAATTTCCAAACTAAGGAATCCTAACCCTGCTTGCTTTGGCTTGCCAGTTACACAATGAAGGCTTTTAGCCAGTTTCCCTCTCTCTCTGCCTGTGACCAACCCCAGTACTTCTGTGTTGCCCCCAAACACGTGGCATGCTCCCTCCTCTTGGGAACAGAGTCACAAACTATATTTTCAAAGAAAATAATGTCCTTATCTATGGACCTCATTATGAATGAAAATAAAATCTGTTGAAACAATTACCCATGCACATTGGGTTTTAGGAGTTTATGGAATAAAACAAGTCAATCTCTCTACCTGTAGTGCAGGAAGGGTGTGATAGAATTACTCTTTAGACCAGAATTCACGGGTTTATATAAAGCAATCAACTAAAATATGTTTAAAATTCTCAACTGGCGAGTGGGTAAAGGAATTACAGTATATTCAGCCTACAGTAAAAAAAATAAACTCCGATATGTGAACTACCATGGAAGAATCTAAAAAGCATTACACTCAGTAAAAGTAGCCAGACATGCATTTAAATGACATTCTGGTACAAAGCAAGACTATAGGGATGAAAATCAAGTCAGTGTTACTCAGGTGCTAGGGTGGAGTAGATGGCTTTACTCACTGGGTACCCATTTGGAAATTAGAAATAATTAAGAAATTACTTTTAGGAAAAGGAGCAGAATTTGAAACGCCACTTCAGGGTACAAGAACAATTTTTTTTTTTTTTTTTTTAAAGCCAGTTCCTGGTTATAAGTAACCATTAGAAGACTTTTTTTTTTTTTTGGTCAATTCTGCAGAGAATCTGTTATGAACAACTACAAACACAGTCTGAGAATTTTCTTTAACAATAAGGGTTTTGAAACAAAGTAGGGACATTTTGAGGCAAATTAGCACAGGAAAATAACAAGTGTGTACACGGTATAGCATTAAGAGAACCTGTACAAATAAAAACACAAGACAAAACCCTAGCTATTTCAGGTTACAGTTTTCATCATTTCCAAAGTGAAGAGGAAATAGAAATACCCATATTAAAACATCATTACAACATATTTATAGTTTGCCACTTATGCTTAAAATAGTTGCATATTAAATTGCCTCATAGGTCTCATTGCATGGTGAAATTCTCAACTAAATGTTTCCTATTGACTTCTCAAAGTATGGCTCTACAGAATAACATCAATTAGATGAGCCCCAAATTACAAATTCCCTCAATAATCCAGTAGGTAGAAAAGAATACTGTCTCACCATGGCCCCGCTTTATCTGGGAGGGTTTGATGTTGCACTCTGACCTCCATAGGAGATGTATCTCAGTATCTTAGCCTGCTTAGCATGATTGGAGAAAATATCAATGACTCAGTTTGGATAGACCTGGGATGCAGCTGCTGAAACGATGTTACTAAAGCATTCCTTTTTCTTTTGATTAGACTTTGTTTACAAAAAAATTGGTTAATTCCAGCAGAATAACAAGTGGTTTTGTTTTCTAGCTCTCTACTGAATGAACAGTTTTGCCAATTATCTTAATAGAGTAGTGATACAATGAATGCTCCCATAGCAGCTCAAATGCAAACCAACCAAACCATAGCCCATATCCCAATCACTTCCTTCATTAGCCTCAAAAATCACTAAGTGCACCAGTAGAATGGGTTCGGAGCAGTAATAGGAAAGCAAATAGAAAGTCAAGGGGGACTTTCGGTGCCAACAAGACCAATTCAGATCCTGATTTGACTTGTTTCAAATACAGTCTCTTTACCACGTAATGGACATGAGTCCATCTCACAGAACTTTAGAGAGTCCTTTATTTTTCAAAGACTGTAAAGTTGAAAGAATTCATTCATCCGCAACGTCAAATGTCTAAAGTTGTGCTTCCCAATCCTCATCAGGCACTCGACTGACAGTTCTGCCATGCAACAGGGTACGTGAGATCCCGGGAGCTGATGCCTCTAACTCTGAAAAGTTATCAGACTATATGCTACTTAGTTTAGCCTGTGTGCATACTGCCCTGGGACCTGAGTTCTACTTTATCTTTTAAAATATAAAACTCCTGGTGCCCTTTAAGTTCAGTTAGTGTCTTAAAGTTTTAAAAAAGACATCAATGGGTCCAATTAATAATAAAGGTGGCTTTCATTCATGGTGTGCTTATGTTTTGCCAGGCATGACATCATTTCTAGATACGTGCATCATCTCACTTAATTCTAAAAACAACTGCATGATCTGGACAAAATTAATCTCCAGTTTTTCGCTTGAAGTGAAGTTTCTTGTAGATCTAGACTGATTTGGCTTGCAGATTTCATATTTTCATTCAAAGCACTTCCTTACATGGCCTTAATGTGAGAAATGTATAATATGATAGGACCACATTTAGTCAGATATAAAGGATTTTTCATTCTAGAGCTGTTTCCTAGGTAATGAGTTTCTCATATTTATTACCAAAAAAACCACATAAAATAAATATACAAAGTAAGTTTCTATGGTATGATTTGATTTCTGCATACACATATTATTCATACCAAATCTTTCTTGATTTGCATATTCTTGGAATAATTCTGTGAGTCAATGAAAGCATAATCCAACTTACCTAAATTTTTATATAAATACACTCATCACAATTTGGAGAATGTCACTGCATAGATGAAATACTTATATTAAAATATTGCTAAATATTTAATGATCAAGGTGAATTGCCCTGCAAGATTTCCGAGTTCTTTTTATTCAACTACTGTGGTAGATTGGTATTAAAAAAAAAATCTCTTTGCAACATTTACTTTATTGGTTTTTTTCTTAGCTAGATATACTGCTAAAAATATTTTTATGGTTTACTCATTCACAGAAGAATATTAACAGAGCATAATTTCTGTTCTAAATTTATTTTAATCCACATAAACCATTTTTTGAGCATATTGGTACATGAGCCAATAAACAGGGTGAAATTATCAAGAGATTTTACTAAATATCAAGTTACTGATATTTAGAAACAATCTAAATATAGAAACACTGATAGAAACAATCAGGAGGTCTGGGACAAAGCAGGAGAGGTCTGGCTGTCCAGGCAGCTCCCAGGGCCCTGCTTCTGCCTTGGGGTGTGCACTGTCTGGCTCAGATTACATGAGGTCTGCACTAGTGCTCCCAGCAAGGACTGTGTGAGTTAGGAAATCTCTCTGTTATATCCTAGCTGTTTAGTTTGTCATTCTCCAGAAAACTCTGCCTCCTAAACCCAGAAGCTGTAGGTCTGTCCACCATAGATAATTCTAAACTAGAAGCATCCTGCTAAGAGCAGTCTGTATATAGGGAGTCTCTTTCCAGCAAAGATCAGTAGTCTATTTACCAGGAGTTTACTCCCCAGCACATTTACAAGGAGATGAAGCTGTATTACCTCCTGTCCCGCTGGAGGTCCCTTTAGTGGTACTCGAGACAGAAATGGTCATAGATTAGGTGTGTACCTTCCTCCTCCATAGTGGGATACATCCTTGGATCTATAATTTGTTTTCGCCACTTTGCTGGGAGTACTGATGAGGTTAGAGCCAAAACTGGGAGCTTAATTCTTATGTGATTCAGTGGCATCATGTTTCATGGTGATACACCATAGCACCAATGCAGACCTTCCATCTTGGGAGTTTCACTGGTTCCACTTGAAAGGAGGAGGTGTAAAAAAGGTATGATATAGAAATCCAGCACCCCTTTGGGTAAGACAAACAGATATAAGAATGAGAAGGTACAGATCCAAGTTTTGTGAGGCTCAAAGCTCACACAGTTTTAGAGGTCATTTTACTTTAAAAAACAGAAAAATAATTTACACGTACAACATGACAAAATTACATAATCACATGTGAATAGGGTGCAAGGTCACCTTTAATAGATAGGTCCTGAAGCCATAGCTCATTGGTGTCATAGGTAAGTATGATATTTGTGTTAAGAGAGTTGCATTCAGCTGTTAGGAACCTCTGGAATATACATAAGATAAATAAAAGATCTGGTATGCAGGAAGCTTATTCTATAACCCATGCTACCTCCCGTGGTCTTAGTTCTCCAATGCTATTTTGGTATAGTGATAACAGAAATAAACATATCTGACTTTTTAGCTACCTGCATACTTCTAAATCTTTTCTTCCCTAATTCAGCAAAAATCTTCAAGAATTTCAGGTCTCATTGAATAATTGTCACAAGTTCTACTTTTAATTTCTTTGTGCTTTCCCCACAACCAGGTTAATCATGATTTTAAAGCAATAAAGAATGGCTTTCTCATTCAACTGGCTAGGGATAGACTGTGATCTGTGTGTCCTGAATATCTCTCAAATAAGAGGAACTCAGTGATCATTTGTGAGAGAGTAACTGATACCCTTTAGATGATCTGGCATGGACAAGATCTCTAAGTTTCTAAATTGTAGCTGTAATTTCAAGGTGAATCTGGTATATGTTGAAAGCAATATTTTCAAGCATCTTTCCCACCTATGTAATCAAATCAGGAAAGATACAATTTTATATTTAGCACTTCGTTTATTGGAGATTTTTGGAGAAGTGAGCTTCCATTTTTGTTGAGACAGAGCCTCACTCTGTTGCCCAGGCTGGAATGCAGTGACATGATCTTGGCTCACTGCAACCTTTGCCTCCTGGGTTCAAGAGATTGTCCTGCCTCAGCCTCTCCAGTAGCTGGGACTACAAGTGCTTGCTCTCACTCCTGGCTAACTTACGTGCTTTTAGTAGAGATGGGGGGTTTCACCATGTTGGCGGGGCTAGTCTCAAACTCCTGGTCTCAAGTGATCTGCCTGCCTCAGCCTCCCAAAGTGCTGAGATTACAGGCCTGAGCCACCTGGCCCAGCCCCAATGTACAATTATAGAAAGTAACTGTCATGCTCAGACAGCTTGGTGGATTGTATACATACAGACCATTTATATGCTATCTGTCTAGCTGTTCTTTCACCTGAAAATTAGTATTTTCCTATTTTATGAGTTGTAAATTGCACCTTTCAAAATAAACACAATAATGTCCATTGCCTCTTTAATAAAAGTGTTCCTTCACAGAATTGATTTTCTATATAAATGTAATTCAGAAAAGGCTCATTTTTTTATGCCAGCATAGAGAATAATTAGTCAATTGTCTGGTTATTTTGAGTTTTTCAGGGTGACTATAAGGAAAAAGACAAGTACCTAAAATCAACAGAAAATGAATATGGGCCTGCCATGAATTTTCACCTACAGAATTCACAAGGGATTAAAAGTCAGGAAAGTTTTTTTCTTCTGATATAAAGTGGTATTGTTTATTTTCTTAATTGACTTATCAGCCCTACAATGTAGGATAAAATTCTTTGGCTTTTTTTTTATGTATTATGTAATTAAATCATTGAAACACATCAGGCAATAGATGAACAAATAAACATGTGATGCCCTGAGGAGTATTTGGGCAAACAAATGTCAAAGGAAAATGGATTGTTCAGAATTTCAGGAGCAAATATATTTTCACATTAAAGACTAGAGTAGCATTATTTTGCATACATACTAATTGTAATCTAAGTAGATGCTGATTTTCCAAAGAAATGATTCAGGGAATATACCAGCTAATTGGTTCGTTTTTAATTAACATGAAAAATAAAATTTAGTAAAAGTTCTACAAGTATCATAATTTTTAAATTAACAACTGTGAGAATTGCAGTGGTTTTTAATCACAGGTTTATTAAGGATGATTTTATTTGAGTATCTGTTACCTTGTTCATCATTAAAAGATTCCACTATCACCAGGATTGTATTTCCAAAGGTAATGAATTCCATAGGTGCGCCTACTAATTATACTTGTAAGTGAAAATATTTACATGGAAACAGGAATCGGGGAAAGCATATCATGGACTCTGTGCATTTTTCTTTGCTCCTCTAATGATATTAATTGAAGTTGTCTTATAAAGCCGCACATTCCAGGTGTGCCATATATGGAAAATAAATTTGAAAGCTTTTTCTCACCTCTATTTGAAGGGTTGATTAACTCTAGTATGTCTCTGGAACTGTAGACCTAGCCTGAAGAGTAACACCAGACAAACCAAAGTAGAGGGCAGATCTAAGATCAGCAGCAAATGTTGAGCCTTAGGCTCCCATAACCCCTAGTGTCTGTATCTTCTATTAAGATACAGCCTTGCTTGGGTTAGGTGAGAGTAGAGCTAGTTTTGAATAAGCCAAGCGACCTATTTCATCTAAGTCACGTCTTTATGGTAAAATAAAGGGAACAAAAAATACCCAATTTCATTTACAGTTTAATCGGTTTTTGTTCTCATGGCAGAATATCCTATGATAGACTGCATTCTCTTTTAAGACAATTATGAATCCATGATCTACTTAGAAATATTTATGAAAAAAATCTAATGTCTGGAAGTTCTACATTTAACACAAATTTTGTTCTACATTAGCATTAACTTTGTTTTTTGTAATCTGTTATCTCCTCGGGTCAAAAGAGAAAATGTTTTCTCATTATCTATTAGTAATTGCTGCTGGAACCTCCACCACACAAATTATTTGACCTTGAAACACAAAACCTGAGACGTATTAGCAAAGCTATAGTGTGAGAAGAACATGTGTTTTTGCGGCTTTGTGAGTTTTCGACTGGTTTTACTATGTATGTGCAAATTGATTTTGATTCTTGAGTTATATTCCCTTTTGGGATAATAAGCACCAGATTACCTATTTTGTAGGACTTTAGTGCTATAAGGTATGTAAGAATTAGAAAAATGTTTGGAATATATTCAGTGTTGAAGAAATTAGTTTTTCCTCTTTAAAGATCTGTTAAAACTCTTCTGCTTCATTTACAGTAATAAACTTATTAAATATAGTAAGTATATATATATTATTTTTTTCTGAGACAGGGTCTCTGTTGCCTAGGCTAGAGTGCAGTGGCATGTACGTGGCTCAATGCAGTTTCAAACTCCTGGGGTGAAGTGATTCTCACTTCAGCCTCCCAAGTAGCTGGGACTATAGGCACATGGCACCATGCCCAGTGAAATTTTTGTATTTTTAGTAGAGATGGAGTCTCACTATGTTGCCAAGGCTGGTCTTGAACTCCTAGAGCTCAAGGGATCTGGCAGCCTCAGCCTCTCAAAGTGCTGGGAATATAGACTTAAGCAGCGGGGCCTAGCCAGTAAGTTTATAAGTTTTTTAAAAACTCAAGTGGCCAGGAAGTTATAATAAGATGGTGAAAATCTAAGCAAGTGAAGATACTAGAAGAAAACATACGAGCAAAAAAATAGTTTTGAAAGAGCAGATTTTATCACAATTTGAATTTCCTTTACAACAAGGAAATTGTTATTTTTACTCTTGCTAATGCTAAATAACCCAGATAGTTTTAAATTCTTTAGTTTTAGTAAATTATAAGACATTGTGAGTTAATTACTACCATGACCAAGTACATATAATATGATATGTGTCTGTAACAAAGATAATTTTATCTTTGCTAGAATTTATTCAACACCAAGGAAAAAATCTTGTAAATACAAGAGCAACTATGATTTTGGCCCTCCTCCTAGACTTCTGTTATGAGAATTTTAACATTTTCCAACAAAACTAGATGACTTGAATTCACATGTATCAATTTATTTTTTTAAAAAACTATTGCAATAAAGGAAAAAAAAATTAACATTTGTGTCAAGGATAAGTTTATTAGACTAAGAATGAAAAACATTTTCATTTATAAGGAATTTTGACAAGATTTTGGCTATTCAATTTTAAAATAATTTCAGGACGCTATTCCTTAGTGCTCATTAGCAGATTTTGACCCTCACAAGTTCTGAGGCTAATGCACGTGGTTATCACCACCATTAAAATAAGTGAAGCCAGAGTCATACGATGGATGTTCTTGAGGGGCACATTAACTTGCTGTGAAAGGTCCCCTTAAAGATTTCCTGAAATCTTCTAAACAAGGACAAAGCAGTGATATTGGCATGACCTCCACAGGTGACCGCTCCCACAGAGAGAGAACTGGTGTGTTCATACTCAATTCATTGTTTGTAATCACTCTCCTGCAGCTCAAGCTACAAAAATCATGCTCTGGCATTTGAGCATTTTTCATCAAAGAATGTTGATTTCTTCAAAGGAAAGACTCCTTTTTGATTCCCTATGTAACCCTGTCCAGTGCTGTGCATGTAAAAGTAGGTGTTTGCCAAATTTAATCATCTCTTATACCGGTGTTACATCTGATAGCTTTCAAAGCCCTTGTGTGAAAGCAATTTTTTGTTCTGAGACAGAGTCTTGCCCTGTCATTCAGGCTGAAGTGCAATGGCGCAATCTAGGCTCACTGCAACCTCTGCCTCCCTGGTTCAAACGATTCTCCTGCCTCAGCCTCTGGAGGAGCTGGGATTACAGGTGCCCGCCGCCATGCCTGGCTATTTTTTGTTTTTTTTTTTTTTTTAGTAGAGACAAGGATTTCACCATATTGGCCAGGCTGGTCTCGAACTCCTGACCTCGTGATCTGCCTGCCTTGGACTCCCAAAGTGCTGGGATTACAGGCATGAGGCACCGCACCCAGCCTCAAAGCACATTACTTTATTTGATCCTCATATCAGCACTGAAGGTGGACATAGCAGAGTATATTTTTATCAGGTTCTCACAGATGAGGAAACCAAGTCTCAGAAAGGTTAATAGACTGTAACTGGGGCACAGGGAAAGTGCTGGCCCACGCAGAAGCGGAGTCTGGTCTAATTCATTCTACCATGTCATTTCAAATCATGATTGCTCAGACAATATTGCCCTAGGTACATAAATTATTAACCTACTTAAAAGATTCATTATTAAAATATCCTCTACAAAGTCACCAGATAGAAATATCTAAAATTTAAATCTGTGTTTACTTGCCTGCATTAAAAAACAACTCCTTGCTGCTTAAGATAAAGTCCAATTCATTTTTTGACATGACAGAGAAAACACTCTAGGTTTTGAGCTTTATCTGACTTTCTAACAAACTCTCCAACCACTGTCTTCTTTAACCTCCAGCAGCTAAAATCTGCTAAGAACCACCATCCATGCTCTGTCTGTGCTGTGCATTGGTGGAGAATACCCTGACCTCTCTATCCTCATGCCAACCTCACACTTTACCTTGAAGTCCAACTCATTTTTCATGATTTGCTGTGCAAATTGTCTTCTTCAGGAAGTCTTTCCTGAGTCCATAAAATTCAATTTGGTGCCCGTTTGCCTAAACAGGACTGTTCTCCAAATGTCTCATGCTCCCCATCATTCCCTCCACCCAGCATAGTCTGGAAACCTTTTAACTAGTTCCCGACAAAGCTATGAACAGAAGGGCTGCCTGCTGAAGCCAAAGCATCTATTTTTTGATGTAAGTGTTGTCCTGATTGCCTAGGATAGTTGCCCAGAATCAGAGGGGACTAGCATGAGTGAGGAATCAATTCCAGTTGCATAAGCCACTGAGACTTTGTTCATGATCTTCATAGTGGTGCAGTGATAAATAAATAAACAGTCCTAAAATATGGCGCACTGAAATAGTGGCTGGGCCAGGGATAAAGGGAAGTGGTAAGGAAGCTGGGAAAATAATATTTAGCAGTGAGATATTCGGTGAAACTCTTGCCTCTTAGTAGAACTTGTGATAACTTGGTAGGCGGATTTCACGTCTTAAGAGTTTTTGGATTGTATGGACAAATGTGAAACTTTTAAGAGGCTTTACTCTCCCTATTGAAAACGGGCAATTATCCTTCCTGTTTCTTGGGGCATTTACTTTAGAAAACTTTTGGTTGCAAGTACTTTCTCCTCTCTTTGAAATGTAAATAATTCTTTTGAAAACCAGATAGGCCTTTTATCAGCTTTAAGACCCTAAAATGCCTTTCTTAAGGACTCTTGAACTGTGTCTTTGACTTGTAAACCTGAAGGGAGAAGCGCCCCCATCTCCTAGTTTCTGTGAGAGCAAGGGTACCTAACTTCAGGTGCTACCTCTCTCCAACTCGCAAAATTGTCTCTTGTCATAAAGATATAAGAAATTTGCTTTTCTTCTACATAAAGCCAATTAGCCAACACCAGTGGTTACCCTAATTACAAGGATGAGGCATGTACGACAAAGGGTGCTGTCAAGTGCTCTTGCTTGAGACCAGTCATTGTTATCTTGAGAACCTGTATGTATTGAGTTGTACCTGCTGGGCCATATCAAAGGGTGTGGGATTCTCCTTCTGTCTGCAATTTCTTAGCAGAAATAATAAGAGTGTGTGTGTGTGTGTGTGTTTTTAAAATCACCTTTATGGAGAAGATTTCTGCATTGGGAGAAGATTTTGTTTTTAATTTTATTCCTCCAACAACATCGAGGGGAAGAGTTCAGATAAAATGTTAACAGTGTTCTTTGACTGATAAGGTACTAAAAAGAAAGAGGCTCTCTTAGAAAGAAATTGAGAATTTGCAAGCAAAGATGAAAGGCATTTGAAAAATTCAAAACCTTGTAAAATTGGAAAAGAGAACTCTGAGACACCAGAGACAATGTCTTTAAGTGACAAAAGTAAGTTAAAGCAGCCTCAAGGAAAAGAAGAGATTAAGTGTAATCTCTACACCTATTGCTAAAACCCTTCATTTAAGGTGTGTCAAGGTAAAAAGCAACTCAAGGGTAGGATGCCTATTATAATCTGTTAAGTAGACTAAAATGACCCAAGGCAAAGAACTAAGTCAGTGCTGCTTCTACAAAAACCTGACAAAGTCAAGGCCCCTTATAAATCAAAAGAAATGAGTTTTGGGGGAAGAAACAAAGCAAATTTGAGGAGCAGGTTGGAGGAAAAAAAACACAAAACCTCGAAAAAACACTTCCCCAAACAGTGAGTACTACCCTTGGAACATGTGATTAACTGGAACTAAATATACAAGAAATCCAGTGATACTCGACAAAGTTTTACAGGGGGAGAAAAGGCGCTAAATAAAAAAATGTTTGTAACTTTTTACGATTCAGTAGCCTTCAGATCTCTACTACTACTTCTCTGGGTAAAATGTGGGCTGAGAAACTTGCATCACTTGAGAGAACATTTTCCCAATGTCCAATTCGAATACGGACAAGGAGGATAATGATAAAGGAAAATCCTCCCGGCAGGCAGAGGACAGAACCAAGTGGAAAAGAGCAGAATGAGGGCCCAGCTGCAAATCCTTGTTGACTCTGAATAAAGACCCTGAGGATATCTGGCAAGCAGCATTTCAGAATTACCAGGACCAGTGGCTGTGGCCTGCTTGCTCCCAAACATTCCTTTGAATGGGAGTGTTTGCGGCCGTAGGCTTCCCACCCCTCTTAAAGCACTGTTCCTTGGGCCAGGGTGGGTAGAGGAAAAAAACGATCTTTTTGGACCATTCTTTTGGAACTGTAAGAAGTCATATTTGGACCTCATGTACACACTGCTACAAATTGCCTGCAGACACTGGACTTTGAGTTAAAATCAGTGGCTGGCTGGATTGCTTCTCAGTTGTTTCCCTTCAGGAACAATTAAGTGTGTAGGAAGAAGAGAGAAAAGGGATCTTTGCTCATCACAAGATATGACTCTGGCAGAGACAATAATGCTTACCAAATATTCCACATATTCCTGTTTCTCCACTTGCCCCCTTGCAGATGGGGTGTGTGTGTGGGGCGGGGGTGGGAGGCCACATTCTGGATGGTGGGCTATTAACAGAAATAACATGCATTGCCACTGTACTGAAGCATCTAAATGTTTTGTATTACTCAGCTTAGGCTGCCATAAGAAAAACATGGCACAGAATGGATGAATTAAAGGAAATTAATTTTCTCACTTTGGAGGCTGGAGTCTGAGATCAGGGTGCCAGCATGGTTGGGTTCTGGTGAGGGCTCTCTTCCTGGCTTGGAAATGGCCACTTTCTTGATGTGTGCCCACATGGTCTTTCCTCTTCATGTCAGAAAAGAGGGGCTAAGAGTTTTCTTTCTCCTGCTTATAAAGCCACCAATCCTATCAGATTAGGACCCCAGCCTTATTACCTCATTTAACTTTAATTAAACCTATGAAGGACCTATCATCTCTGCCTTTTGTCATAAAGATGTAAGTCTGGGGGTTAGGGCTTCAACATATGAATTGTGGGGAGAAACAACTGAGTCCATAGCATGGTTGTTGGAGAATGTTCCCAGCTTCTTCCCCTGCTATGCATGGCAATAAGGTGTGTTAGCATGAAGATGTCTGAATCACAAGATTGCAGCAGCCTAGGTTTCTAAATCCAGGTGCCCTGGTGATCTGTCTAAGCCTGCATCAGACATAACTTGAGTGAGAAATAAACCTTAGTTATACTGAGCTATTGAGATTTGGAGTTGACATTATTACTGTCAACTTAACAACGTAACCTATGTTCCTAATACATAACCCTCCTGGGATATATTTTATTATAATTCTTATATTGAAATCATTAGTTGATCTATCTCGGCAAGTACCCTATGTGCTCATTAAGGGCAGGGACTATGTGTTACCCGTCTTTATTTCTCTAGTTCTTACCATGGTGTTCAATAAATGAAATATAGTAGCCCAGAGAATAAATGGAGTTTCTGGTGCCACAAAAAGATTTACATCATATCTAATTGAGTTTTAGTTACAAGGTATAGAGTAGCAAAGTCCTCCATGAAAAAAAATTGTATCAGGGATGTATTCAATGTTTAAAAAAGTTCATAGGTCTATATAAACCCTTGCTTTAATCCCAAAGAAGTAATGCTAAAACAAAGTGTTTTAGGAACGTAATGCCTCTTCTTTCCATGTGTCTAATTTGGTAAATCTCTTGCTATGATAATACCAGTTCTGATTTTTTTTTTCCCCTAGGAGAGAGCATTAATTAAATGATTTAGGAAACTGTTTTTATCGAGAAATCAAGACTCTGATTTTAGTTTTTGCTCAATCAACTTTAAAGTTCAATACATTTTATTGAGCCCACACATACTCTAATGTGAATTGCTTTTTACTAATTGGTCTGCAGGAATCACAATGACAGTTTTGGTCACCTTTTAGGCTTCTTTTATTCTCATTCGGAAAGTTCCTAAACTTCATGTCATCAAATAAAGAATGATTTCTGGAATCAAGAATATAAAGTCAAGAGAGATGTAAAGTTCTGGTTTGATCTCCTCCCGTGATTTGTGAAGGGTTCATTCCTAGGTTTCTGTATCCCAGGACACCATCCCCAGCTGGCTTTATTTGAACAAGGGAGCCATCCACTTGGTTAATTCATTCATTCAAGAAAAGCACATGTTTTTACATTTTAGTGTTTCTGAAATTGGGGTATATTTTGTTACGACATCATCTATGGAATAGCAGCCTCCAAATACGGCTGCCAGGTGGAGGCAGTGATGTGGCTGCTGTTGCCTGTGTGCACAGGCTCAGGATTTCCTCGCTTCAATTGAAGCTCTGTGCAATGCTGGTACTTCATGTCTCATGTTTGACTATATTTTAGTTAATTGCAACTCTTCGATGTTTCAGTCAAGAAATATTTCAGGACCATTTGAAAGAGAAACACGAGTTCTTGTGTAAAAACCTACTGTGTTTACCTTTTGGTAGATTGCACCAACAAGCATAACAAACTTTAAGGACAGATATCAGTGGTTCAGAAGAAAATCTTAGCATCACAGCAGTACACTCTTTTATGAAGAAATGTGTACCACTAACAATCTTAATGGCAAATCAAATGATATATATATTTAAAAAAAAAAGAAATCCCCAAGGGCATTGAAAACTCTGTGTTGATACAGAAAAGTTGGAGTCCATATGTGAGAATGTTTTAGAAATTCCTTTACTAATTTAGACCTTATACCTTATATAACATAGTATGTATTATGTAATTAATTATATTTTTATGCTTTTGTATCATATTTAAGAACTCTCTGCTTTATCTTTCCTCTTAACCACTTGGTTATGCATTAGAGAAAAGATTATTTCTCTTTGTATCTCTGACCAGCACAGGTCTAGGAATAAATTAAGCCTACCTCTGACATCATAGAATTCTTAATTGTATGACATTTAACATTTGTGTCTATTAACCATCTTTTTATAATAACTATATTGCAATATTTAAGTATTTTAAATTTCTAATCGTTAAAAATCGGTAACCAGATTTTTCCTAGGTTTCCAAATGGAAACAATGTTATCAAAGTTAGTGAGACACATATTTTTAGCACCAATTTTGTACTAGTAAGCATCGTGCTGAATATGAGTGCTTACGTTTTGAATAATAATTCATACCAAGGATCAGGGGCTCACTTGAATTTTGGTCATGCAGGCAGTTGAACTCATCTTGATTTTTGCTTACAATATTTATGAGGTAATATGAAGTGAAAATGTCAAGTCAGCAGTTAAATAAAGGAGTTTTGTATTTCACCGGATAAAGTTTTACATAATCATGAATCTTAACACTTCCTCTGAAGGTCTGATATTTTTCGTGATTTTTCTTGAAAATCTGCTTGCACAGCAAATTGGTTGTTTTTTACTTTTAAAATGCAAAGTTATGATCCCTATGGTAAAAGAGCAATTGCTTTGAGCTGATTTGAGACTGTGAATACATCTCCCGGGTACCATGCTGTGCTGAGGAAGAGAACCACAGAGAGTTTCCCGGTCCTTGTTTTTCTTCTACTCCACACTGGGTGAGTGCTCCTTAAGACTTAAGCATATAATTATAATTATGAGGGTGACTAAAAGAGACTCCTCCAGAATAGATGATGTCGATCCATTCCTACTGTTCATGTCTACATTTTAGGTTTACAGTAGACTTTAACAATGCATTTCAAAAAGTCTGCCAGTGAAAACAAGTATTCTGACATATCCAACTGTATTTTCTAGTACATATAGTAGTATAAATCAATGGCTAAAATTTATACCAAATGATATGCTTTGGGCAATGAGCTAATAAAATAAAATCTAGAAAGTGTTGGCCTTGGTTGAGCGTGGTGGCTCATGCCTGTAATCCCAGCACTTTGGGAAGCCAAGGAGGGTGGATCATGAGGTCATGAGATAGAGATCATTCTGGCCAACATGGTAAAACCCCATCTCAAAAAAAGAAAAAAAAAGTGTTGGCCTTTGGCTTAGGTTTGCTAGGATGACTGGCCATGCCTCACCTGCCAATCTGCCCTCTAAATTGTCACCAATCTCATCAATCCAGTACACCCATCAATCCAGACCCAGGGAATGCAACGTTCTACTTTTACTTCTCTAGATCAAGTATGGACAAGACCTCCCACCACTGGCTCTTTTTAATAAGTATGAGATCATCTGGAATTTACAAAATAGATGCATAAAATTATGGACAATTTCTCAGTCACCTATGAGCAAACAATACCCAAAATTCAGAGAAGGAAAAAAACATGAACTGTATCCAAAGGACAAATCTTTAAACTCAGAGACAAACAACAGAGGGAAAAACAGATACCAAATTCCTCTATCAAGTAGAAAGATCTCTAAAAAACTAATGTGGGCAGGTATAAATGGAGTGAAAATTCTGAATAATTGTTCTTTATGAAAGAAAATGACTTGTTTAAAATTTTGAGTGGAAGTCTATTGAAATGATGGAACAGACAAAAGAGTTAAATTGTTTTCCATAGAAAGAGGAAGAAAGGCATATCCAGAAAGATCCAGGGGAGGGGATCCTGGAGGTAGTGCTGGTAAGTGATGCAAAAACAAAAACAAAAACAAAAATAAAACATCAACAAAACCCCAACAACAACATCCAATTCATTTATATATATAAAACTGATATAGTTTGGCTGTGTCCCCACCTAAATCTCATTTCCCTTGTGTTGTAGGAGTGACCCGGTGGGAGATAATTGAATCATGGGGGCAGTTTCCCCCATACTGTTCTGATGGTAGTTAATAAGTTTCACAGGATCTGATGGTTTTGCTTTCGCTTGGCTCTCATTCTCTTCTCTTGTCTGCCGCCATATGAGACGTTCCCTTCCCCTTCCCCCATGATTGAGAGGCTTCCTAAGCTACGTGGCACTGTAAATCCATTAAATCTCTTTCTTTTGTAAATTGCCCAGTCTTGGGTATATCTGTAACAGCAGTGTGAAAATGGACAAATACATAACTTTTAAAGCTAGTTTTTAAAAAGTGCATCATAGATTTTAGGTCAGTGAATCTCTAAAAAATGTCAACTCCTTTTCATAGTCAAGATTTTAAAAATAGTAATCATATCTTAAAAATACTCATTTTCTTATAAGAATTTGTATTTCCCAATGGCTATCAGAATGTGATTACACTATTACACTCTCAATACATCTAGGCAGACAGAAATGGCTGAACAAGCTCATAAATACTAAGCAAACACAGGACCTAATACTTTTCAGAGAAATTAGTGTAGTAGAGACTTTACTATGACCTTAGTGCAAAGGGCTCCAGACTGATAAAATAATTCCAGCTCAGGTTTTTTTTTTTTTTCTCCTTAAAATTTTAAGAGACATATGACCTACCATAGATTGATATTATTAGAATCTGACCTTGAGTAAATGTTTAGTGGTTTTATAAGAAGAAAGTTATAAACTTAAAAATATATCAAATGTAGTGAAACCTCACTATTATTACCTTTATAAGACCACGAATTCATTTCAAGAATGTGATAAATCATGTCCCCTGGGTGAAGACGGAAGCATTAAACATCTCCTTATATAGAATCCCAAAACCTGAGTCTTACCTTGGATGTGTGACAATATCACAAAGGGGTCATTGCATAAAGACAATGATTTGGTTGGTTGTAGTTTACATCTAAATCTGTGTCTATGAATGATTGTGAAGCAAGGGTTCATTTCAGATACTTATGGATTCCAAATATATGCTGTATCCAAGAAAGCAGCATATTTGTCTACAAGCAATATTTAAATAGTTTTATTTAAAACTTTAAGAAATATTGTTTACTTATTTAAACAACTCACAAAAACAAGGTGGGTGAGGACATGCTGCATTTTATTTTATGGAGATCCTGCTCCACACAGGCACACAAAAAATACAGTACTGTAATAATCTTGCAAAAGATATTACATTATTAAAATAGTTGCAAAACCAGTTTGAGTTTGATGGTAGTGTAAGAGACCAAGATTATTTTGAATGGGGTAATTAACCTGCCAAAAAATTACAGAACTGCATTACAGGATCTGAAGAAATTATGTATTTGGTAAGTTTCACCCTGAATGAAAATAGTCCTCATGGAGGGCAATGATGGATAGAGCTTTCTTTCAGGACTCTGTTACACACCTCCAGCACTTGGTTGCTGCATTAAATCTTACCTTCCTGACTCAAATGTGAACCATGTTGAGTCCCGACCATATCTCCTTAGTGAGCTGAGAGGCCACATCACCAGTTTGACCTTGGCATTGTGGATATCCCAGAGATAGATATTTTCATGAGTGATCTGCATTGTGCATTCACCATAAATATCCAGATTTGGCGTAGGCATAAGATACACGTTGAATCGCTCTGTGAAGAAATGAAAAATGGAGAAAATAAGTAAAAAGAGGTGCGACTATCTATGGCTGTACTATATTAATCTGTATATTTACATACTGCAGGAAACATTTCCACGTCCCTTGGTGATATGGATAAACATTGCAGAACACTGCATCTTTCCCTATTTGTATGAGAAAAGGAGTTCGTTAATGTGTTCTGAATCATTAATTCATTCACTCACTCACCTAACAACTTTTCAATGCATATGTTGTCTATGGTGAGGATTAAGTAGTTAGATTGGACAATGGAAAAATAAGGGCAAAGTTAAGTGGAATCTCTGCCCAGATTGTGCTTATGGTCTGCTCCTTCACACTATCTAAGCAGGTATCACAGATACAATTCCAGCAAAGAATATCTTATTTATTCTACTTAGGCAAGATCTTACTTGATTTTACCTTTGTTGACGTGAAGTATTTAATGCACACTCAGACTGACTCACTAAGCACTGCAAAAAATAATTTGGTTTGTATCTCAAAACAAATTGTAGTCATGGTCAAATTTAGCATCTGATAATTGCAGATATTCATTACAGCCTTCCGCAGAACTCAACACATTGCTTTGGTAAGCAAAATAAAAATACTTTCTTCATTCCTGGGTATCCTATGGTTGAAAATATGATTGTTAGACAATGATTCCAAACCTTACTTTGTAACTCTCTGTGTATCTTAAAGGCTATTGCAAAGTTATGCTGCCTTTGATTCCCACTTAAATGCATTAAACAGATTTTATTTTGGAAAAATAAGATTAGTTTGTAATTTCCAGGAAGTAAAAAAACTTGGTATGCCTTACAACATATGCTATAAAGTATCCCTAGTTCCTAGCATCATATCCTTATATTAAGTGTCCAGTAAATATTTGTTAACTGTATGACTGAAGTACATCTATGCCATGATGAATTACAAGATGCAAGAATTGAAAAATTACAAAAAAATTCATGATAACAAAAAGTTTAAGAATTACTGGCAGATAAACCTCTGTGGGTTAGAATTTAATTGTGAATAGTGCTTTAAAGTCAGTGCTGTTGAATTAATTATTTTGAGAGATGAAATAGTGCAGCTGCCGATGGAAAATGATTGATATGTTTAGGAATTACTATTATACATCATCATGCTATAATCTTAAATGCAACATGTTTGCTGGTACTGAGCTGAAACTGTATAATAGAAAGATTCTTTTCTCTGGCAGATGTTTTACTTAGTAAGGATTCTCTAATGCCAAAAATCCAATACTCAGATTCCAAATTAACATCAACATGATAGTCTAACGTTTACTAGTCATAAAGGCAATATTTATACTCATGTGTCTTGATATTTTGGACAAATCTTATGGAATGATTCAATTTTTAAGATTATTGACCCATGAAACTAATATGTATATGGATTTCACATTCATTTCCTAATAAATTACAAATTGCAATCAATTCTATGGCTGAAAACTGAAGAAAGAACATTGCCTCATTAATTATCTGCAATGAAAAGCCCAATTATATACATAGTCCCAATAGCTTAAAATTCTTATGTGCAACCAACTAAAGTATCAACATTTAGCATAAACACATCACTAACATTCCCACCATGATTCCCACTCCAATGGGATTAGTAGTAAATCAAAGGGGCATGATCTAATGTAAAACTATAAATGAAACTTGGACCCAAAGAGTTTACACAGGAATATAGACAAGGCTGAACATCAATCTTCTTTTCTTTGGTCAAGAACCTTTTGATAAAGTTCAGATCTTACATTTGGAATTAATCGTATGTCAGTGGCAACTGTTGTGCATAGAGAAAATATTTTGTTATAAAAACGAAAAGTAAAACTTTTCTTTACATTCTTTCCTTTCCATCAATTCCAGAGTCTGAATTAGCAACCAAAAACATCACTGCCAAAATGCCAATAAATAATACTTATTCCAAAATACTGAAGTAAACATCATTAACCAGTATTGTTGCTTATGGCTGTATTGACCCTTGATATTCATGCCCACAGTTTGATAGTTAAAAACATAAAATATTAAAAAAGGATCTTGACATTGAGTGTCCTTCAAAAGGATGGTACATGAAACATTACCTATTACGGTGGACCCAGAGGACCACTACATTTTCATTGAAATGTTTGTGTGCTCAAATGTTAGCAGATAAAGCCAAGGAAAAATAGGCAGGGAGAGAGTACAAGCATTACACTGGACACTGGATAAAGTGGAAAAAAATCAGGTGAATTTAGTAAGATTCACATAATATAGGGCTCTGTCTCTATCTTGGTCTCTGTCTCTGTTTATCATCAAGGTCTGTTAAAAAAAAAAAAAAAAAGTAATTGGATAACTTGCCCTAAAGGAATTTTTCCAAGGCCATCGCTAGTCAATACAAGCAGGTAAAATTGACCTGTGGTGCCCTTGCCCTCTGGCCTGCCTTCTGCTATCCCTGTCCTCATATACTTTTTAACCCAGCACCTCAAGTCAACCCTTTTTGTTATGGTATAGAAGTCTCCGATCTTCCTTTGGATGCTATGTCTTGCAACTTTTGAAAGAAATTTTACTGAGATATATTATTTTTAATTTTCAAATATTCAAAATCTATTCTCTCCTAATGGCTAATGTCTAAGAATTTCAGATTCAATTAAAAAGTGAACGAATTTAATCCAGCAGAAAACTAGGCACGTAAAGATGAAGGCAGCACATCATGTTACCTAACCATATTTAACTGAATTCCATTATAATGAGGAAGAAAGCTTTCTGCCTTGACAATGAATATATCACTGTATTCTCTTAACAGCATAGAACACTTTGTTTTACTGAAAAATGTGTTAAGGTTTTTGCTAGAAAGACCATTTCAAAAGGGAGTGGTTAAAATTGGCTCCATTAAAATGATTTTTAAAAAATGTTTAACTTTGTGAAACAATTCTATCAAGCAGGCATTTTAAATCACTAATTATGCTGCTTTTTAACTTTAAGAACCCACGTGTGGTTTTTATTTCCTATAGCAATGGTTTTCAGACTTCAGTGTGCATCAGGATTACCTGGAGGCCTTGTTTGAACACAGAATGCTGTGCCCCCTCCAATCTTTTCATTGCTGGTACAGTAGGGCTGGGTTGGAGCCAGATAATTTACATTTTCTGTTTATTCCCAAGAGATGTTGACACTACTGCTCTGGGACCACACTTTGAGAACTGTTGATTTGTGATACTTTAAAAATATTGGCAGGGAAGTAGCAGTATCAGAGAAACCATGAGGAATGACTTTGGAAAATGATACCATGTACCAGCAGAACAAACCAGCACTTTTTTTATTTTTTTCAGAAGTGTTATCTAATATCTGCCTAAATAACTTAATCTCATCTCAACTGATTCATGTCTGATTTGGTAAGAAAGAGTTCTTATGCGAATTGAAATGAAGGAAGAGATGGGGGCATAGAAAGAAAGGAGACATGAAAGATGGTTTACAATTTATCAAGATATGTGTATTCCAGCTATTTTTCTTATAAGATGTTTGACAACGACAATAAAACATTATTAAAGAAAACTGAACAACTTATCCCCAAATACCCAACAGTACTGAAAAGGAAACTAATTGTCTAAATAATGATAATATCCTAAAACATAAATATTCTACTAATCTAATTAGTAATTCTAATTGTAATAACAAATCAAAATGTGTTTATTCACAAAACATTTAAAACTACAGAGTTAAAAACACATTGCCTATGAATTTGCATGTTGGGAAAATTAAAAGTCCCATATTAACTAATATGTAAGAAAGTATAATTTAATTTTAAATGGTTAAAACAAAAAGCAAAGTGAAATATTAAATATTGTAAATATTATATAATTATGCTATAATAAAATATATAAATAATTTTATTATATAAATATTGCATCCAACAAAGATACTAGTACTGAATCTGCAATTATGTTTACAAGGGCATTTTTTTCACTAGGGCTGAATGATGGGGTCCAAAGGAATAGACCATGCCCAAAGAAGGCCTGAGATACAGGAGTAAGGCTACAACTACAACAGGAGTCTAGATGGGATTGCAAAACCAGGCTTAGACGAATTGAATAGATCCCAGGCTGGCAAGACAGGGTGGTTGCACTCGGGGAAAAGGGGCAGCAAGGCTCCAGGTGGAGCGTGAGGGGATTGAATGGGTCATCAGTGCCAGGAAGAACTGAAATCTTCCCTGTCAGCCAGTGAGTTTTTAAATAGGTCTATTTTATGCAGGAACAAATCCAAGTATAGCTGTGAGTCTGAGACTGGCAGGTGGAGATAAGTGGAGCTTGCAGTTGCCTTGAGAAGCAAAGGATCAGAGACGAGGGTTTCTGACAGCAAGTAACACACCATCTAGTGAGTAGAAATGAGGGCACAGAAAACAAACAGGTGACAAGTCCTTCAACCCCTTGATAATTTCTCTTTTGTAAGAATACAGATGGAAAACTATGTTTAATGGAGAACCGTACAGGAAAACAGACATATCTGTTCAGCTGAATTTCCCTTATACTAAATAAGACTCTATCGAGAGAGGCTTTTGGAATGTATGTATTAAAATAACTATGCATCTAACACATGGTGAACATTCAGTGGATTGTGACTGCATAGACATAAAATGCACTTTTGTATGTTACTTCATTAGAATAAATTTGAAAAATGTCCACTGGAGGCCAAAACATTGTTTATTTTCAAAGAAGTTTCAGTTGTTAGCTTGTTACTGAACACTTTTATCCACTGTATTCCATTTCTTCCACTACTTCAGAAGTCATAGGTCAAAAAAAAACAATGGAACATGGAAAGAAGTATTAGACGTAAATCTTTCAGAAATCAAGAGATTCATAAATATTAACTCAGGTTTTCCACAGAGAGGAGTTAAATCTAACAATATGTGCAGCTAAGTGAGTGTGAACTTCTTATATTATACTTGTACCTTCTCTTCCTCTTAAAAGCCAAAAATGGCTCAAAAGAAGAAATTGTACAAAAGGAAAGGCATTCTTTATTTAGATCGTTGGTGACATAATGATTTGGGCTGTAAACAATTCCTTGTGCAAAATTGAACCTGTATCTCATGAGGCTTAAATATTTGTTAAAATTCATTAATTAAAATAGGCATTATTAAGTAACTTAGATAAAACTAATATTTACATAAATGTATACAGCAGATGTAAACTGGTTATATAATGATTCAAGGTAGCCGTATTGGATAATTACTTTTTCTTTACATTCTGTTGTACTTTATACCCATCTATTGGTTTCCCCATAAGTATATATAATTAGTCACAGCCAAAACTTGGATGGCCTGGGCCTATCTGAGCATAAACAGCAGATGTTAACCCTACATAGGAGAATTTCACTTCATTGTTTCTATTAACGAGTGATTCCATAAACTTAAGAATCACTTCTGTATACAACTAATGGGTCAAAATAACTTTAAAGATTTAACAGATTCTCTGATGGCAAGAGTCCTCAAATTTGTTTCAAAATATCACATGATAAAAAAATCCAATATTTATGGAAGACATTATTTAAGTTAAATCTGTCACTGCAGCTAATTCATTAAAATACCCAACTTTAGTACGGTGCAATCTAGGAAAATGGTTTTTCTTCCACCCTGCTCTCAAACAACTATGAAATTTCCCCTTCTTGCCCCTGGCGATATCTTAGGCAGAGATTAGTGCTTAATTCACTATTACCCATAAGGATATTGTCATCTTTATGTGTCAGATTAGTTGACTGGTGTAATTGAGAAATTTTAGTCTCAAGTGGCAGTTTCTCCTCTTCTTTCAGGTCAAGTCCATTACTAGAATCCAGCAATGAGAATGGGAAAGATAGAATATGCTCTTTCCTGCTTGTTCGATCACCTTCTTTCCCCGGCAACTCTCCCCGCTCCTTTTTCTTTTGCTTTTGACTTCTCCAGGGTAAGAATGATGAAAAGAAAAGGGGGTAAATTCCTTAAGAGTTGTTACTATTGAAAGTTCTTCTTTATTTTTGAATTCTTAATAACAAGATGTATTCAAATGCTACCTCTCTCTTTGGGGTATATGCTATGTTCCTAAGATCCATCCCAACACCTCAGATGTCTCCCTTGCTCCCTGAAGGGGAGATGCCTTGATTAGACATGGAGCCTACTAGCCTTGGCTCCTATTTTCTGCATTCTATCTTTATCTTCTTTCTGCTGGAGCTCCTTCTCACAGGCGAGAGTTTTTCTGGTGTGGGTCTTTTCAAGATGACTCAAGATGTGCACTTGTCCCACCAAATGTGGCAGTGTATCTTGTCCAGTTGCTGACCCATTCTCCTTGTTTGGATATCACAAACAGCCTCAGATCCATCTTGCATCCTGACCTCAGGTTTACCATGGTGAAAACTGAAACCACTAATTCCCCAAACTCGGGTTCTTCCCCAAGCTCTCTTGCACACTGCTCGGGTACCAGCTGGTGCAGCACTACCTGATTCTACAGTTCTGCCAGGATGGGTGAGGGGAGAAGCCAGTCTCCCCTCCTGACAAACAACCAAAATTCTACAAGTAGTTGTCTTGGCCTTCCTCTTTCATGGGGCTTGAGAGGGGTAAATGCCCCTCCCTTCTGCTCTTCTCCTATAAAAGACTTTCAAAGAATTCCCTTCACATCTCTCTTAACATTTCCTGGTTGTTTTCACCCACCATCCATAGTTCTGTGGCCACAGTACAGAGACAAGAAAGTTCAATTCTGTATTCTCTTTTTTGTTTTTTTATTAGATGGAGTTTTGCTCTTGTTGCCCAGGCTGGAGTACAATGGCAAGATATTGGCTCACTGCAACCTCTGCCTCCTGGGTTCAAGTAAATCTCCTGCCTCAGCCTCCTGAGTAGCTGGAATTACAGGTGCCTGCCACCACGCCCAGCTAATTTTTTAAGTTTTAGTAGAGACGGGGTTTCACCATGTTGGCCAGGCTGGTCTTGAACTCCTGGCCTTAGGTGATCCTCCTGCCTTGGCCTCCCAAAGTGCTGGGATTACAGATGTAAGCCACTGTGCCTGGCCCAATTCTATATTCTTTAACACTTCTTCATACCAATGAAAACATGAAATTTTCATAAGAATATAAAACTACGAAATGTTATTTAGGCAAAAGACCAGAGACACTGGTCTAATATTAAGTGTTAATCTTAAGTCCTCAAGAATCTGGTATTAGAAAAACTGACCTAATGCTTGGAATTTATTACTGAGTATTCATGTCAATTTGGAATCTAGGTTCATTCCATTGTTTAAACAATCTGCTTTGTTCTTTTTCTTAATAGTTACGTGAAATGCTAAAGGAACTAAATAGAGCAAGATATTATATAGAAGATGAGAACTTTCAAGATCATTCTGTTCTTTATATTCTTATCTCCAAAATTTCTATAATAGATGATTATTGCAGTGGTCACTCTTCAATTCTAGCAGCTTCAGAAGCTGAGCCACACTGAGAAGGCAGATGTTTGCACATTTAGACCCATCCTGAGATCTGTATAATGCAATGAAACCACCAATGAACAAAGCATGATTTATGCTTGTCAAAATCTGTAGAACTCTTCAGAAATTGTGACCCCCATCTCCACCACAGAACTAAAATTCATCAACATTTATTTTATTATAATGTGGAAATAGCAACAGATTTAGTTGCCAGGTGCCATCTGCTCAATGCCCAAGACCACTGTGAATCGAAACTCTTATATTTTTTGAAGAATCATCAGTTCTTGAAAAAAAAATCCACAGCATCTTTTTAAAATTCCCCAGAAATTTCTTTTTTGCTTTATAAGAATTGACTATTGCATGGATTTTATCTGCATTTCCAAGTAAACCATGTCATTGCAGCAAATACAGAAAATTATTTTTAAAAATTAAAAAATTAACTGTTGTACCTTACCAACATTTCTGTTATACTGTACCATAATATACAAACATATTCACACACAATTATTACACTGAAAGTATTTAACCTTGTATATTGCACTTACAAGGATTTTCAGAAACTATTAAATATTTAAAGGGTCTGAAAATTTTAAGGAATGCATAATATTACACTATATAACTATGCTATAATTTATTTAAATTGTCTGTTTAATGAATATTAAAAGTAAGCCAATTTTCATCTAATATAAATTAAGCTGCAATAAAATAACCAATTTTTAGCTTGATCTGCTGAATAATTCAGTCCTTTTATATTGGTTCATAGAGTTTACTATATTCTTTTATATAAATTTTAGATAATTTTAAATATCTTTGATTATTAACTTACATTGGGTACTAAAATCTGAATCATTAGAGCAAATACTATAAACTCCTGTAAGTATCACACACTGCTAAATTGCTTTCCAGAAATTCCTTACCAATAAATATTCAAAATACACATAGAGTGAGTCACTGTAAGTGTCTATTGCCAGATTTATCAAAAATTACATCTATGGTTTGTTTTCCTGACTGTGAGAATTCTGTATGTTGGAAACTTTTCGAAGATCTTCTGAAGATGTGAACATCTTAATCTGTGCTCAAAGAAAAATGTAGAACTTTATAAAATACGTTAAAGTGAAAGGCTACAAATTAGTTATTGAAATATCTATCTTAAATTTGAAAAATAACCAGCAATTAAGCCCAAAACTATAGAGCAGCTGAATGATTAGTAATAGTGAATGAGAGCAAAATCAATAAAATAAAAAATATACAAAGTTTGCAAGAGCTGTTAGAACAAAGTACCACTGACTGGGTAGCTTAAAGAACAGATCATTTTCTCACCATTCTGGAGGCTGGAAGTCCAAGATCAAGGTGCCAGCAGGGTTGGTTTTTTTTTTCTGAGACCTCTCTCTTCAGCTTGTACTTGGTCATTTTCTCCCTATAGCTTTATATGGTTTTCCCTCTGTGTCTGTGTTCAAATTTCCTCCTCTTATAAAGACACTAGTCATATTGGATTAGGGCTCACCTGTATACTCTCCTTATGCCTTAATTACCTCTTTAAAGATACTATCTACAAGTACTGTCACATTCTGAGGAACCAGAGGTTAGGACTTCAAAACCTACGTTTTGAGTGAAACAAATTCAGCTCACAAAATACAGAAAAGAGGTTTAACACATAGACAAGTATAGTGATGCCAACTAAGAAAAGAACCCACACATGGCCAAAAGGAATGAATGCAAAGGATGCCACCATACTATAAAGAGATATCAAAATGATAATGCAAAGATACTATGACAAAATTTTTGCCAGTACTTTTGAAACTTTTTCAAGCAATATGCAAATTCCTAAAATCAATGGTAGATTTTTTTAAAGCTAATTATAATTGACAGTAAATTACCCCCTATTTGCAAGCTTTAGTGTATATATGAGCATCACTGGAATTGTTAAAATAGAGATGTCTGGCCTCCGCCTCCAGATGTTTACTTTGTAGGTGTGGGTGAGCCCAGAATTCCCTTGTTTAACACATGCCCGACGTGAATGCGACGGAGATGTTCACATACATCCAGAGAAAACTGACTTTCCCGCCAGGCATTCTGCTGCCTGCTTTCCAAGTCATATCTTATTTAGTCCTCACAACAATTCTCTGAGAGAAGGACTGTCATTATCCTCAATGCAAAGTAGGAAGCAGAGATTAAGAGAATTTCACTAATCAGACCACAGCCTCATAGCATGTAAAAAGTAGAATAGAACTTGAGGATAGAGTAACTTTGTCAACCTTTTTTTTTTTTTTGACAGGCTACGTATTTGACTTTCCAGCTTCATACAATATTTTGTTTTAGTACAGCAGAAAAGAAATGGATCATGAAAACTTATGCATACCAAAAAATGAAATCCCAATATAATATATTGACTTTATAACGATTATATTTTGTTTTTGTGTTAAATTGTATTCATTTTCCGTCAAATGAGGACTGATTTAACCCACTTTTGTTGTTGTTGTTGTCATTCAGAGTTCAATTCCTGAGCACCCTTGCCTTTTCCTGTAGGCTGAGTTGAAAGCTGGTAGAACCGACGTAGTCATAGGAGTTAGCAGAGGAAAAGGGGTCATGTTATCTTGTTTGCATGTGCCTGTATCCCAATAAAGTTTTCTCTCTGCTTCCCTGTGCCATGTCAGTTTCTGCTTCCAGATAACATCTGGGGTCCAGTCTGCACCTAAGGAAAAGTTGAGCACCCTCTCCATGCCACACTCAATTTTGAGACAAGTGAGGCTCTTTACTTTCTCATATCTCTCTGGCTTCCAATAACATTGACTGCTACTTGTCCTATGCCTTTCATTAAACCCAATAGGGAAAATCACATTCTAGTCTTCTTTTGAAGAAACCTCCAATTTATACAAGGTAATATAAGCACATGTCACAACCCACTTGACCTCCCATGGGAAGAGGAAAGGCAATGAAGGGATCTATTTCTTATTTTCCATAGAACTCTTCTTTCCCAAGCCATTCTTTTCATTTTCTTGCACATACCTTGGAGCAGTAAGTCTGAGTTCAGTATTCTCCCCCAAAAGCTTTTCACCTTAGGTAGCTATGAATGCTTTCAAAATCTGCATCTTCATTCTTGCTGATGGAAGGGATGTCCCCAGGGCAAAAGAGCCAGGATAGATCCTTTGGTGCTTCAAGGTATTCCTTCATGCATATGTCTCCTTTATATCAGCACAGTTAGACATAGACAAATGGATCATTTATGTTTGACATTGTCAGAAGAGAAGCACACAAAACATCTTTTGCTTCCCTGAAGTGTCTATGGCAAAGTGTAGGGAGAAATTACACATAGCATTGACCTTTTTCTAGGCTAGTGTGTACTGAAGACCAAGTGAGAAAAGTGGTGGTTATAATTTGTGTTTTTCAAAATTATATGCGGCGTCTATATAAATCAAATAATAAAAGTAAAACAGTGCAACATAATGGTAGGCAAAATTGCTATGGTACATGCAACTTTGTATTGCATCCATTAGTGTCATCTTACTTCTTCTAGAGGGGCTGCTCCCATGATCATTGCCTTTCAGCACTGTAGATAATAGTCTCTGTTGGTTCTATCAACATTTGCAAATATGTGTTTCATGGAACACAAGTCCCACAGTATATGAATGCATGTTATCTGCAGAAGGAGGCACCTACGTCAAGTGAGTTTGGGAAATGTTGGATTGTACAAAGTTAAACAGATTTGTTATAGGACTTCTCAACAGCTTTACTAATGTATGTTGTGACCATCACACAAGGCTGGTATTTGTTTCTTAGGGCTACCATAACAAAGTGCCAACAGTTGGATGGCTTAAAATAACAGAAATATATAATCTCACAAGTCTGGAGGCTAGAAGTCTGAAATCAGGGTGTCGGCAGGGCCATCCTCTCTGGCTGCTCAGCGGAAGAATCCTTTCTTGCTTTTTCCAGCTTCTGGTGTTTGTGTGCTATGTGTGATGTTCCTTGGCTTGTGGACGCGTCATCACTCCAGTCACATGGCCATCTTCTTATACATCTTCACATCATCTCACCTGTCCATATCTGTCTCTGAGTCCAAACTTCCCCTCTTTATAGTGACACATTGGATGTCATTAGATTACGGCCCACTCTAATTCTTCATTTTAACTTGATTGCCTTTACAAAGAAACTATTTCCAAATAAAGTCACATTCTACGTTATGGAGGGTTAAGACTTCAACTCATCTTTTTGGAAGGGACACAATTGCCATATAGTATTAAGTTCACCCGATTGATTCACTCACTTCAGAGAGCAGGTCGTCATCATCATCATCATAGTAGTATTTCTAGGAATTCACTTTGGGCAAGGCTAGAGCATGTAAGTGGCATTTTAGAAATTCAGACGTGGATATACTTGGGTTCCCCCCCTCCCCATGCAAAAGTTGGTTTTGGTTTTGCTCAGTGTCATCCCACAGACAAAATTATTACCCTGGAAAACTCTTCTGTTTGGTTATAAAGAATGTATTCAAGTGAATATGGTTCATCCCAGATCATTAAGATATTGGGGGGAAATCCTCAGAATAGCAGCTGATTGTTACTTTTGCCATTGTTTTGTCACTGATTGGTTATTTTCTACATGAGTAAGGTCCTGCTAACAATGGCTTTAATCACCGATGGACATCAAGAGTTTTAGACTTGCCTGATTGAGAAAGCTAATTTAGAGGAATACAAAGTAATTATAAAAAGAAAAGAGCAGGCTACTTTGATTAGAATTAATCCACAACTTTACCACAGTACTTTCCTTTTGTTTTTATTTTGGCATATATTTTATTATACCTGAGACAGTAGATTGTATCATTTTTTAATCAGTTTTTCACTTCCTCTCCCTATATAGAGGTCATACATTCTAACTCCTATTGTGGCCTTATACATGTGGTGTACTGTCCTTCTTGACTTTGGGCTTGGTCATAGGACTTGCTTTGGCCAACGGAACCTTAGTGGACATGAAATATGCAAAGGCTTAAATTGGGTTGCAAATCTGGCCATACTGTCATGCATTACTGTCATCTTCTGTTTTGAGAGCATGCTTTGGGAAGCTGCAAGTGTAAGGAGGCTGAGAGACAGATGAAATAGACCCTGGCATTGTCTATTGGCAGCCTGGAGCCAATCTCGGCACGATCCAGTCTAACTCAGCCCAACTTTAGCCTTTTTACCGGTGCCTGAACAATGAAATCCGCTTATAAATCTGTGCTACTGAGATTTTTGTAGTCTGGTAACACATTATTTTACAAAACATTAATTTATACACTTTATGTTTATCTCCTTTACTACTTTGTAAGCTTCTAAAAAGTAACCATACTTTGTTCAGTTTTACATTTCTTGTTTAGCTCTTACATGTCATAGGTCCTCAAATTGTTTGATGGGACAAGAATGAATGAATGACACTCAAGGATGTCTGAGTTGAATGTAGGAAGCATGTTTACCATGGCAACCAGATAATACTTTAGAAACAGTACTTACTAGTGTATTGCTTTGGTTCCGAGAAAGTTATACATGTTTTTAGGCTAAAAGAAGAAATGTATGCTGATCCTAGTCCACTCATAAGCAGAGCCACTGGGTCCCAGAGAAAGGCAAACTCTTCAGTCTGACTCCGAATAAATCAAAACCAGATGGCAAAGTCTGAGGTTCCATTTCTTGTTGTTGTTCTAGATGGAGAACTCTTGCATCAATAGCAAATTGGACCTATCCTTTGTGTCCACTTCCACCTGCAATTGTAGGAGTTTCCTACAACTGAGTTGCTTCTTGGTTACGATGTTCATTTTTGCTATTCATGATGAATAAGCAACATTTGTTTTCCACAATTGCTGTTATGTGTTGTGAATCCTTTACAAATAACCATAACACCATAAATTAATATTTTTACAGTCAGTATAGGCTATCTTAAATATTACTGAAAGACTGGAGATCCTGGAAATTTTAAGAATTTAAACTTTGAAATGTCTACCAAGTATGCACTTTTCTGTGGCAGTGTCATCTGATGTCAGAGCACATTTTCCTCGATTTGTCTGTGTGTGTGTGTGTGCGTGTGTGTGTGTGTGCACATGTACGTGTGAACTTGGGTTCATGTAACTTTCCCCATACCATGTGGGATTCTGAGTCGATACGAAAACAGCTGACAGCAGTAGATAAAGATGATTACAGCAAAGGATTTAATCAATAACCACTTTTATCTCAGCAGCACACATTATCTTTCACCTTTAAAAATTATTTGCATAAATGTCTCTTCTTAGCTAGTCTCAGATTAAATAAAACCAGGCTATCTGAATAGGCAGGGAAACACAAGAAGAGAAGTAGCAATTTTGAATGTCACAAAAATGCTGTGGTAAAGACTAAGTGGTGTAGCTTTATTTAATGATAGAATACCACAAGATCACCACAAACCACATTAATGTAATTACATCAGTTCTGCACACATACGTATCTTATCTCTTAGGAAAAAAAGTGCAAACTGAATCCAAGTTTATTACTGGCAAAATAATAAAATCATGTTTCTGATGAATATGTTATATAATTTAATAATAAAATGTCTTAATAAAAGATTGAATAATCTTTTATCAAATAATTGTCATGATAGATTCAATCTGTATATATTAGTGACCTCAACCATGTATTAGGAAGTTAATGCTTTTGTTTATTTTATTTAGTTTTTTATAAACCTAATACCCCAGTGCATTTATTCATGTCTCAGGTTCTTTAAAAAAATTTTCTTATATTCTGCATAGAAGTTTTCAGTGTATTTATTTTTATTTTTATTTTTTTATTATACTTGAAGTTCTGGGGTACATGTGCAGAACGTTCAGGTTTGTTACATATGTATACATGTGCCATGGTGGTTTGCTGCACCCATCAACCTGTCATCTGCATTAGGTATTTCTCCTAATGCTATCCCTCCCCTAGGCCCCCACCCCCCGACAGGCCATGTGAGATATTTCCCTCCCTATGTCCATATGTTCTCATTGTTCAACTCCCACTTATGAGTGAGAACATGCAGTGTTTGGTTTTCTGTTCCTGTATTAGTTTGCTGAGAATGATGGTTTCCAGATTCATCCATGTCCCTGCAAAGGACATGAGCTCATCTTTTTTAAATGGCTGCATAGTATTCCATGGTATTTATGTGCCACATTTTATTTATCCAATCTATCGCTGATAGGCATTTGGGTTGGTTTCAAGTCTTTGCTAGTGTGAGCAGTGCTGCAATAAACATATGTGTGCATGTGTCTTTATAGAAGAATGATTTATAATTCTTTGACTATATAGCCAGTAATGAGATTGCTGGGTCAAATGGAATTTCTGGTTTTAGATCCTTGAGGAATTGCCATACTGTCTTCCACAATGTTTGAACTAATTTACACTCCCACCAACAGTGTAAAAGTGTTCCTATTTCTCCATATCCTCTCCAGCATCTGTTGTTTCCTGACTTTTTAATGATTGCCAATCTAACTGGTGTGAGATGGTATCTCACTGTGGTTTTGATTTGCATTTCTCTAATGACCAGTGATGATGAGCTTTTCTTCATATGTTTCTTGGCCACATAAATGTCTTCTTTTGAGAAGTGTCTGTTAATATCTTTTGCCCACTTTCGAATGGGATTTTTTTTTTCTTGTAAATTTAAGTTCTTCATAGATTCTTGATATTAGCCCTTGTCAGGTGGATAAAAATTTCTCCCATTATATAGGTTGCCTATTCACTCTAATGATAGATTTTGTTTATTTAAAAAGGTGTTATGCTCGAAGAGTCTGGAAGAGTGATTGAGAGTCAGTGAAATGACAGCTTTAAAAGTCAATGTTATTTTTAAAGACTTTAGTTATCTAAAATGCTTTCCCTACACTTTTAAGTAAAACAAGCGAGTATATTGTCTAGTAAATCGGTATTGACTCCAAGGCCTCGGGGAGAGGGTCCAAGTTGACAGATGAGATATCTTAGTCTTTATTATGAGGTTTTATAGCCTACTGGTGATTGTTAGAGAGAGCATCCTAAATTGAAATTATCATAAGTATGGGAGAAGCCTATTGATGAGAAAATGAAAGAATTTCACCCATGAAATTGTGCCAGTCTGTGTGTGTGTACAGTTCTCTCTGGGTATACACACTAGATTATTGAGCTAGCAAGAGTAGAGTCTGAAATCTTGATATTCCCTCAATATTTATTCCTTTAAGTGTTAATGCCAGTTTTAAAAAGTTCTAGCCAGCTCTGAATGGACCAAGAGGAACAGAAAAAAGCTATTATCATCAAAGTTTATGGAAATTCTTTAAAGAGAGGGGATGCAGACTTCACGAACCCTGACCAATGGCTGTATCCATGGCCTTGGCAGTAAAATAAGGAACTTCCTCCAAGGCTAAGGAGATTCCCAGGGAATGGAAATTCTCCCATTTTAGCATTAAAATTTTTCTTTTAATGATAAACATTGAAGAGTCTTAGTGAGAACGTGTCTGTCGCCCAGCATGTGTGCTAAAGTTGCCAATTTCCTTATAGGATATCATGCATCTTTGTGGGCCATTTAAATAAACCCAATATTACCTTTCCTAGCTAAATAATTACTCATAGATTTGTTAACTATATTTTTAAATCACATATATCCTTTTGTTTGAAGTTAGGATTATTAAACAAAATTAATCTAAGAAAAGCATTTATAGCATTGGTGATATAATTTCAGGTCTGCTGTAAAGTATACAGGAATTATTTTTTCTCTTCTTTATTTTGATGTGTGTGTGTTTTAAAGAAACTTTCTGCTTTTTATGTAGCTTTGGCATTTTATTCTGTGTCTGTCCTATTCTAAAAAAAAAAAACTATGTTAAAAACTTTATATTCTAGACAAATTACTTTGACATTATTATCAAAGTAGAAATAAAATTATGATAAACCAAAGAAGTACACTGTACATTTGGATAGAAACCATATATAATTCCAAATCTTCAAAGTAAAAATCATACAGTCCACACTACCAGAGACACATAGTATTTCTATTCATAAGCTTAATTTATTCACTTTTTCATATTTTCTTTATGTAGCACTTGACAGATTTTTATCAGTAAGAGGTTTTTCCTTTTCTTAAACTGTGAATGAAGAGCATACATTTTAAATAGCATGATTATGGACCCTCTGTGCTAAGCGCTGCTCTCAGAAAACAAATCAGAGTTGGAAATTTGAGAGAGTGTGGGAGAGGAACTGAAATATAAACCTGAAGCTAGATAAACAGCTATAGAAAGGCTTTTGTGACTTTCTAAAAATTCACATGGAAGCAATGTTTGGTACTTACATATGCTTATGATTAATCAGCAGAAAAGTTTTTCATTTTAGCAACATATAAAAAATAGTATTACAATAGGCTATGAGCTATCAATGGCTGCTGACAGTATTGTGAGTAATGATGAGATTATAATAACATGCTATCATGTGTTCTTTTACCTAGGCTGTCTCGTTTATGAGCCACAGACAATTCCAGAATTTCTTTCTTTTTTCTTTTTTTGAGACACGATCTCACTCTGACACTGAGGCTGGACTACAGTGGCCCAATCTTGGCTCACAGCAACCTCTGCCTCCCAGGCTCAAGCGATCCTCCCACCTCAGCTCTGGAGTAGCTAGGACTACAGACACATGTAGTTCCACTAATTTTTGTATTTTTTGTAGAGATAGGGTTTCACCATGTTGCCCAAGCTGGTCTTGAATTGAGCTCAAGCAGTCTGCTTGCCTCTTCCTCCCAAAGTGCTGGGATTACAGGTGTGAGCCACTGTGCCAGGCCCAGAATTTCGTCTTAAAAAATAGTGTCAAGTTTCCTCAACATCCTTCAACCTTTCAAAACACTGACCATCAACACTTAGCAACAACGAAAAGTTTATATTTTTACACTATCTGATCATCTGGTGGTGGTGATAATATTTTTTTTTTTTTTTTTTTTTTGAGACGGAGTTTCGCTCTTGATACCCAGGCTGGAGTGCAATGGCGCGATCTCGGCTCACCGCAACCTCCGCCTCCTGGGTTCAGGCAATTCTCCTGCCTCAGCCTCCTGAGTAGCTGGGATTACAGGCACGCGCCACCGTGCCCAGCTAATTTTTTGTATTAGTAGAGACGGGGTTTCACCATGTTGACCAGGATGGTCTCGATCTCTTGACCTCGTGATCCACCCGCCTCGGCCTCCCAAAGTGCTGGGATTACAGGCTTGAGCCACCGCGCCCGGCCTCCTTTTTCTTTTTTTTGAGACACGATCTCACTCTGACACTGAGGCTGGACTACAGTGGCCCAATCTTGGCTCACAGCAACCTCTGCCTCCCAGGCTCAAGCGATCCTCCCACCTCAGCTCTGGAGTAGCTAGAACTACAGACACATGTAGTTTCACTAATTTTTGTATTTTTTGTAGAGATAGGGTTTCACCATGTTGCCCAAGCTGGTCTTGAATTGAGTTCAAGCAGTCTGCTTGCCACTGCCTCCCAAAGTGCTGGGATTACAGGTGTGAGCCACCGTGCCAGGCCCAGAATTTCATCTTAAAAAATAGTGTCAAGTTTCCTCAACATCCTTCAACCTTTCAAAACACTGACCATCAACACTTAGCAACAACGAAAAGTTTATATTTTTACACTATCTGATCATCTGGTGGTGGTGATAATATTTTTTAAAATGAGCTCACAATCAATGAATGCTGACAGCCTGAATAATATTACTTCAATTATGTTATTTAGAGTTGCTGATCAAGAACATGCAGCATAAATTGTTAAAAGACATTAGAAATGCACGTTAAACTAGAGAACAGTGTAGTAAGCAAACATCGTTAGAAACAAAAAACCCAGTTTTGTGAAACCCTGAGATTTTCTTCACTGTGCTTTTCTCTTTGTAGTATTAGCCAAATGCCCTAAAAGCTACTGATTACCTGAGAAGCTGAATCTGTTAATATAGACTCTAAATCTTCAACAACTCTCAAAGAAACTGGAGTGGTGCCAGGCATTCAAAAGCCTTCTGTATAACGAGTTAACCTATTAGTTATTTATTAGGATAAAAGGCAATGCCACAGACAAGAAGCCAGGAGACCTGGGTTGTACCTTAGCATTTTCTCCAGTTGCTGCACCATCGTGTGAAAGTTCCTTAATAACTTGAACTGTTCAGTTTATTATATGTATTTCTGTGACAGGGTCTTGCTTGTTGTCCAGGCTAGAGTGCAGTGGCATGATCTTGACTCACTGCAACCTCCACTTCCTGGGTTCAAGCAATTCTCATGCTTCAGCTTCCTGAGAAGATGGGACTACAGGTGTGGGCCACCACACCCAGCTAATTTTTGTATTTTTAGTAGAGATGAGGTTTTACCATGTTGCCCAGGTTGGTCTCAAACTCCTGACCTCAAGTGATGGGTCCCCCTTGGCCTCCCAAAGTGCAGGGATTAGAGGTGTACACCACTGTACTCCACCTCTTTAATTTAAAAACATGGTTGGTCTGAAACATTTCTGAGATCCTTTCCCATTTCAAAGTGCTACAACTACAAGGGTACTCTGAAGGGATGGAAGGCAGTCTCACACCTACCATTCTGTTCCCGCTGTACTCCTGCCGCCAGAAGGTCGGGCTCCCCAAGGCTGATGTCATTGAGCCTGGTCCCCAGACACTCCATGCAGAGGTGCTTGCACCACTCCTCAGCCTCCAGCTCTGAAAGTAACCACAACATCACCAGTCAAGCAATGCTCCCTAGGAATGATGGAAGAATATTCCCTGACTCAGTTTTTCAGGTAATTGGCAAGAGTTTAAGAACCCACTTTTAAAAAACCACAAAAAACTATATTTAGGAAGTGAAAAAAAGTCCCAACGATTAATTCCCACTACTTGAGATTATATTTTTAAGTGGTTTATTTTATTTGTAGTAATTTATCTTATTTACAGATAATAGTCTGGGAATATTTGTTTCCTATATAGCAAAGTTTAGATTGATTTTATTTTGGGAGGAAAATTATTTAAAAAAATAAATTAGCCAGGTTTAGTTATCCCGCTACATATATGTGTGTGTGTGTGTGTATGTGTATACTTCAAAATATCATGCTTTACATGATAAATACATTTAATTTTATATCAATGTAAAAAATAAGTAAATATGAAAGTGAATAGTTGAAAAAATGTCAGGTTAAACAAACGAACGTTTTCCTGAAAGTTACTTAGATTTTTGTGAGTTGAAGATCTGATCCCAAAGTCATTCTAAATTGAAATGGATCATAAATCAACCCTAGAATGTGATCATTTTCTCTGTAAACAATACAAATTAGGCTATTCTTATTTTTTTAAAAATTGGGGTAGAATCTTAATCTCTTCTCTTTGGAAAATTCTAATTACCTAAGACATTGAGTAGATCACTGCTTTTTTTTTTTTTTTTTTTTTTAAACTATGATCAACTCCAAATTTCTTTATAATCACATTTTCCCCTTGGTTAAAACATTAGAATGTGTTCCACTGACACAAAATACTGTCGTATCTAAAGCTTTCACAGGCTTTCATAAATGTAAATGAATTTGACTTTGGTGTAAGCCCTATGTGAGTGAGGTAGCCAAGGGTTAGGGTCATACCTGTGTCTCAAATCATTGGTCAACACCAAAACAGAACTGGAAATCAACTGAGTCTTCCAGCTATTATACCATGCAGAAATTTGAAAAAGGGTCTGAGGTTTAATATTTTAGGCCAAGCTCCAATATCACTGTACAGAAATTGGATAAGAACTTTCCATTGACATCTGCCCAGAGAAGTTTCTGACTTTTCCATGTAGCATAAATCTGTACTAGAGCAGTTTAATATGGATATTCTGTAAATCTCTTGTTGCTCTCTGTGGATGACACCTAACCCTTTGCCTTGGCATTTTAAAATCCCCATAAAAAGTTATCTGTGACAGATTTTCTTGACTTCAGGGATCTCACTACCAATTCTGGGCTCTCCTCAATGGTCAACACCATCAATTTAGGTAATGTTTTCTTTCTGAGCTTAGTCACGCTGCTTCTGAAGCAAAAATAAGTTTCATTAATGAGATGTGAAGACAAATTTGTCATTTATTTTTAGTTTTTTCAAGACTGTGCATACTTTTAAAAGTAAAGAAAAAAGAATATGCAGTTCCTCATGGGATCCTATTCTAATAAAAATAATAGTTCCAAAGTTCCCATCATAAAATAAAATTCTCATTTTATTTACAAAAATACAGTTTGCATGTATCAGGGACCATCCCCTCACTGGTGTAAGTCACACTATCAAACTCTGTCAAGGATCAGGGAGATTTTCAGGAGGGCCTGGCTCCCCATTTGGATGGAGTCAGAGGCCTGGGATTAGCTGCTCAGGCATTTCCTTAGGAACCCAGAAAGTAATCCTTTCTGATCACAAGGCTACCAATATAATAAATGTACCATTTGCTGAGGGTTTACAAAACACAAAAAAACCAAAAACCCCAAACAAAACTTTTTTCTTCTAGGAAACAAATGCCAGACTTCATAGAAAAATTTTATGGGAGCAACAATAGCATATATTGAAAATACTTTTATTAGATATATAAGTATTTATAAAATGTATAAAAGATTTAAAAGGTTTTCTAACAATCAACCAAACTCTTACAGGTTAAACCAATTTACATGCTATGTATCAAGAAATGTGAAATATCTCTCGGGGACACTATGATTGTTGTTTTTCTTTTAAATTTTTAATTTTTCACAGGACTCCACAATTTAAAAATAATGTAAAGTTACAATTAATATCTTTTCTGCATTATTCTATATAGTAGTATTTCCAGTTCTCTACACATGAAGATGAAAATATTTAATGTGCTACTTGGGGGTAAAAATAAGGAAGTTAAATATGCCAAAGCACCTTGGTGCCAATGTTCTCCTTAAGCACTAAGTCAGTGCATGCCCAGATAGTTAAAAAATATGATTCGCTCCTTCATTGTATTAAGTCTTTTGTCCTAGGGTTTAATGAGACAAAGCAATCATACAGTTAAAGGCTTCTATGAAACTGGATTGGACCCTTTCAAGTAGAACTAAATGCAGAATTTCTGTAAGTGCTGGAACAAAGAAGTCTCCCATCACAGCAATGAGAGGTATTTGTGGGCTCCTACTGGCACAGAAAGATGTCTTTTGCAGCCAGTGCTGCAGCATTTTAGTAGAGTGGTAGCATATAAGAATAGAAATAGCAAGCATGATAAAAGTAGAGTACATACTGTCACACTAAAGACTGAACTGTTAACTATTTCAAAGAGACAGAGAGAGAAGAAAGATTCTTACAATTCAGGGCTCATTCCTTTAACAATTATTTATTGTAAACTCTCTGTATGCCAGGCACTGTGCTAGGAGGTTATACAAAAAACACACCATTTCTGCTGTCAATAATCATAGAATCTGGTGGGATGGGCAGGTGGGTTTGGTATGTGGTGATCTGGAAGGCTGTTAGCCTCGCTAGGAGAGACTGAGGAACTATGACAAAGGCTCAGCAGAGTGAAAGGTATAAGGGTAAGCAGGGAGAAAATGATGATGTGTGTTTGTGAGTGCATGTGCATGTATATTAATGTGTGTATGTGTGTGTGTGAGTTTATACTGTGAGTTTGTGTGTACACAGCAGTTTTGATGAGTGTGTGAGTGTTTTGTACCCATGTTTGTGAGTGTATGAGTGTGTCTTGGAGGAGTCTGTGAGGAGTGACAAAGATGCCTGGGGCAGAGGGAAAGATATTTGCATGGCAGCAAGAGTGACATCCTGTAACAGCTGGGGATAGCTCTGAGTTCATGTAGAAAATGTGAGAAACAGTATCAGTTCATTCTTTTCATGATTTTCTAGCATTTGGCTCAATTAGATCAGTCCTAAAACTTCACCTCAAAAGAATTAACCTTTATAGTCTGTATACTTGATCTGTTTCGTTGCAGATAACCTGATTTTCTTTGATTTTAGACAAAGCTTTGGTTTTATAAAGTTATTTTTGATAGTCACTGCCTTTCAAATATTACAACCATGATTTTTAGTTCTTCTTTCCTAGGCAAGCTCTATGTATTTTTTTTTTTTTTTTTGAGACAGAGTTTTGCTCTTGTTGCCCAAGCTGGAGAACAATGGCGTCATCTCAGCTCACTGCAACCTCTGCCTCACGGGTTCAAGTGATTCTACTCCCTCAGCCTCCCATGTAGCTGGGATTACAGGCGCGCACCACCGTGCCTGACTAATTTTTTGTATTTTTAGTAGAAATGGGGTTTCACCATGTTAGCCAGGCTGGTCTTGAACTCTTGACCTTGGGTGATGCATCCACCTTGGCCTACCAAAATGCTGGGTTTACAGGTGTGAACCACTGCACCTGGACCGAGGTCTTTTAATCTTTTATTGAGTGTTAATTTTTTTCTAATTAGTGTTTTTCTCTGAATTATCTTTCACTTTTCATTTTTATATTTTTTTACAGAATTGAGAATCCATATGAATGCAATACATGGGTCTAGTGGGTTGGGCAGGTGGGTTCAGAACCCACTGTCTCAGCCTCAGCCTCCTGAGTAGCTGGAATTACAGGTGTGCCACTCACCTGCATTTTACTACTGCATTTTAAAATGTTTATTTTCCCATAGTCTCAATGCCTTTTGTCATTTGCTTTATCTTTCAAACTTTTTAGTTTACAGATAATATGTAAATAACTTTCTTTATGGGAGAATAAAGACATTAAAGCATTCTATGAAATTTTCTATTTTTCTCTTCATGAAGTGCTTTTTCATTAAAATGCCTTTTTCAGATAGCCTGCAGCTATGTTCAAATTTTTAATTGAGTAAATAACTTTTTCTCTGGACTAGAAACACAAATAACGTTTTCATTATATAGGTGATTAGTTAAATGAAGAAATTTGGTAATTTCCAAAAGGAAAATTGAAAGGCATTTGGGAATAATAAGACAAATGGAGACTAGAGATTAAATTAAATGATGAATGATGTGATGAATGGTTTTACTGATTGGAGGGCAAATGATGGGAGTACAAAACCAATCTAGTCAAAGATGGTGGCTCCTCCCAGTGTTTCAGTGTCTTTCCATCTCTCCTTCACAGAAATCTGGGGAAAGTATGGCGTCTTGCAATGCAGTGACACGGGACTGATGCAGTGCTATTTTTAATTCTGACTCACAGGGATAAGAAAAGAGGTCTTTACACAGAAGGCCTTTAATAAATGCCTATTGACTAAATAATTAGATTCAAGCTTTATTGCTTTCACTAAATTTAGTCCTTAAGATAATGACATTAAAGTTAAATGATCCAAAATGAGTTATATTTGAAAACAGAGTGTAAAAGTTTTCATCGTGAATATATATATATATATATATATATACACACACACACATATATATATACATATATATGGAAAATGTGCTATCAGCCAAAAATTACACTGCAAAATTAAAAATAGCACTGCATCAGTTTCATGTTACTTTATATATGATGCAGGTAGCACTTTTTTGTGTGAAAATAATAAATCATTGTATGTACTTCTCTCTGTAGTTAGCTTTTATGAATCTTTGAAAAGCATAGATAAAATAATCTTGTTTTGTCTTCAGCAGAAGCAGAAATTCTTAATTCTATCTAATTCTTATCTTCTGTGCAGATTTGCTATGATTTGATGATAAAGGTTTTCATATTTATTAATGTCTTAAATACATGCTTTACTGTAAAGTGAAGAAAAATGTTTCTCTTACAGGCTATTGTTTAGAGAATATAACATTCTCCCTTACTGTCATTTAAAATTTATAGAACTATTAAATTATAAGACATTTTGATGATGCTTTCATCATTCTTGAAAACTGGCGTGATGTGGCATGAGCTTCTACTTAACTGGCCTTGCTGATGTTTTATGGACTTTAGTTTTCTCTCCCTTTTTTTTTTTTTTTTAAATAGTAGGAAGACAAGAAACCAGTTAAAACCTAATCATGGCCAGGCATGGTGGCTCATGCTTGTAATCCCAACACTTTGGGGGCTAAGGCAGGCAGATCACCTGAGATTGGGAGTTCGAGACCAGTCTGAGCAACATGGAGAAATCCTGTCTCTACTAAAAATACAAAATTAGCCAAATGTGTAGCACATGCCTGTAATCCTAGCTACTTGGGAAGCTGAGGCAGGAGAATTGCTTGAACCCAGGAGGCGGAGATTGTGGTGAGCCACGATTGAGCCATTGCACTCCAGCCTGGGCAACAAGAGCAAAACTCAGTCTCAAAAAAAAAAAAAAAAACAAAACTAAACACTTGCTTTGGCAAAGATCAAAAGCACATATCTTGGGTTAGGCTACAGGAGCAAGCTGTTTCTTTTGAAGTCAGATTTGTAGAGTTGACCAGTGTAGAGATGGGAGAACAATTAGCTTTCTAAGTAGGAAGTGCATTTATTTCCTTTCTGTGGAGTGGTCCTCATTTGCTCCCTTCCACAAAGTTCACTGAAACCTAATTAGTCCTTAAAAATGTGGTTCAAATATGGCCTCCTTAGTTTAGCTCTTCAGACCTATGTTTAGATGTGACACCTTTCCTCTACATTTTCATAACACTGTACATAATTTTATCATAGCCCCTACGTATTGATGAGCTATTCTTCTGCCCTTCCCAGTCAACTTTAAGAAACTGGAGTGCAAGAAACGTACTTGATCTAGTCACCCTTTATCCTAGAACAACATCTGGATATGGAAACTAGTACATAAATGTAGAACAAGTAAGTATATATAATTTGCAGTTGATTCCCAGAAATTCAAAAAAATTCCACAGCCAAATGCAAATAATTTGGTGAGTAGCGTCTAGGAGGATATTTTGAGGTCTCCATTGTCTCCATTTAAGTGGAGTTTATAACTCTTACTTATCTAGATAAAATAGCTCTTTTGATTAGAAAGAGAAACAGAGCAATATCTGACATGGTCTCTATTGAACTTAGGTCACAATAAAATATCATCTGTTCCAAAAAGGTTTCTTATGAGCTATTTTTCCTTTTAACCTTATTAGGGTTATTTATGCAACCTGAAAGTTTTGAATAAACTCTTTAAATTTTATTTCTGATCAGCACTTCATTAAATTTTTATTTTCTATATAGATATGACAGTGGAATCTTAGAAAAGGTCAACTTAGAGCCAAGGAAATGAGTTACCACCTAAATGTGTCTTTTATGCAGATAATCAACTTGTTTGCCTTGATTTAACAGCAGGTTGATATATCAGCTTTCTGGGCTCAATATAGAAAACCTTATTCTGCTACTTATTTTAGCAGAATTGAAGGAGTGAGATTAGGCTTTCAAACATGGCCAAAGAGAAAATTGCCCCTACCTATTTTCCAAAGTAACAAATGACAAATAGCAGCAATTGATGGAACAATCAAATGTGCTGCTCTTTTGCTTGACAAGAATTCATTGCAAAATTATTTAATATGGAGGTTAGTAAGTGACACAAGGGCTTACAACAATTCAGAGAAAACAAGAGAGAACAGAAATCGACACCAGTAAATGATCTGAAAAGAATGGTGGTGGAGGGGGGTGTGGGCAGAGATGGGAACTGGATATTTTTTAAAAAGTACAAGTTTAAGAAAGATCCTTTGCAACAACTGGGAAGCTCACCTTGAGAATGAGTGTATTTCTGTGATGGAAAGCCAGCATTGGGGTAGAATTATTAATAGATGCCAATAGAAAATTTGATGCACAAGTTTTAGTCTTCGCAAGAATACAGTAATCAAGCAGACAACTTTTTGAGGAAGAGGTGCTATCAGGACCCTTTATCTTAGTCATGCTTTCCTAAGACACAGAAAGCAATTCCTTTCTGTGCAACTCTCCAGAGGTGGTTGGAAGCTGAGACAGAAACAGACAGGAAGAGCTGTGTGCAGGAATATGAAAACATAGCCACCAACATGGGTATCTAAACCTGAAGTCTGAAATCATACAGAGCTCTAAAACTGTTATACATAGCCAAATTTGTTACAAAAACATTTTGAAGTTAGTCCCTAATGAACATGAAACTGAATTTGGCCAAATGACCCCAACAAGTTTGAAAGTGTATTTATCCCAGACCTCCTGAAAGGAAGGAAAATCAAGTTAATTAAGTTGATAACAATAAATAAAGTTGAAAAAAATCAAATTGATAACAAAAGAAGAAAATCAAGCTGTTATCTTGATTTTCTTGATTTTTGTCATCTTGATAACAACTTGATTTTCTTCTGAGGAGGACCAGTGTTGGACTTCTGTCCTTCAGGACCACAAGATAATAAATTTGTAGTGCTTTCAGCTACTGTGTGTGGCAATTTGTTATGTTAGTAATAAAACACCAAAACAAATACAAAGGCCAAATATTTTATTTCTTTCTAATAGGAAAGCTTCCAAGCACACAAATTAATTTAATAGGATGTGATCTATAAAAACAATTAGAAATATATATAAGGAATATAGTGTGGTTAAATCTGCTTGAAGCTGAAGAAATTAAATAGGTTTTCCTGATTATTAACATGGAAGGGAAAGAAAAATCTCAAGGCAGAGAATGCTGATCTGCCAAAAGAGCAGTAAGGTCAGAAGGAAGGTGCAGGAAGGGGTCTGAGGGAGAGCTGGAGCAACCACCAGAAAGATTAGATCCACCAGTAACCTGACAGTACTGAAAATGTATGGTGCAGGTCACAAGATCTATAAGGAAGATTTCAAAGGACATGTGGTATAAAGGACAGGTGTTACATAAAAGGCCAAGCCTGTGATTTAAAAAACACATTGGGTTTAGAGGGGCAAGTTTTCCAGTTGTACAGCCTGCATCATGGAATACTATGTAGTCAATGAAAAGGACAAAATAATGTCCTTTGTAGCATCATGGATGCAGCTGGAGGCTAATATCCTACTAGAATTAATGCAGAAACAGAGAACCAAATGCTGCATGTTCTCACTTTTAAGTGGGAGCTAAACATGAAGTACCCATGGACACTGACAAGGGAACAACAGATGCCAGGGCCTACTTGAGGGTGGAGGGCGGGAGGAGAGAGAGGATCAAACAATTATCTGTCACACACTTTGCTCATTATCTGAGTGACAAAATAATCTGCAATTTACCCATGTAACAAACCTGCACGTGCACTCCCCTGAACCTAAAATAAAAGTTGGAAGGAAGAAAACAAAACAAAACAGGAAGGAAGAAACGCCCTTTAGCAACTGGGGTGGTAGAAGGAAAAGAAGAAAAAGTAGAAGATTTAGGATCCTCTAAGTAAAATGGTGCCACGGTATCAGGGAACTGACAATCTCTATCACTAGAGGCACGCAAACAAAACCCTACCATACTCCCTGCGCCTTATTAAAATGACAGAAAAGAGCAGTATTAAAATAGGACTTTTTTTCATTGACAGAAGACTTTTAATTACAAACTGTTAACTACTCAGTAGTCGGATGCTGTATTTTAACCTTTTTTGTTCAGATATTAAGCAAAGATTGGGATGTAAATTTTATATATTTAGCATGTATAGCATGATGCTTTGAATCACATACATTGTGGAATGATCAAATTCAGCCAAACAACAAACTAGGACTCTTACACATCATCCTGATATTACAAAAATCAGCAAAGAAAATGAAAGTCCATAGAGAACTACTGCAAAAATTCAAGACGGGAAAATTCACACATATTCAAATAAATTAAGGAAAATCACCTCCTACCCCACCTCAATCCCCCAGAAAAGCATGAAGCAGAAGAAAAGTATGAGTACGCTCCAAAAATAGTTGAATGTGTTCAATCACTGAGGGTATAAAATATAAACTTGAATCAGAAATTCGTAAACTAAGAATGGAAATGACAAAAACTGTAGGAAAAATGAAAAGAGTGGCATGAATTAGGAAAAGAAGTGGAAAAAGACAAAATAAACCTAGGAATGAAAAAGTACAAGATACGTAAGGGAGGATAGACTAAAATGAACACTTATTAAGAGGCATTGAGTAAAATATAAAAATAAAGTTGTCGGGCCGGGCGCGGTGGCTCACGCCTGTAATCCCAGCACTTTGGGAGGCCGAGGCGGGTGGATCACGAGGTCAAGACATCGAGACCATCCTGGCCAACATGGTGAAACCCCGTCTCTACTAAAAATGCAAAAAATTAGCTGGGCATGGTGGTGCGTGCCTGTAATCCCAGCTACTCAGGAGGCTGAGGCAGGAGAATTGCCTGAACCCAGGAGGCGGAGGTTGTGGTGAGCAGAGATCGCACCATTGCACTCCAGCCTGGGTGAGAAGAGCGAAACTCAGTCTCAAAAAAAAAAAAAAAAGTTGTCACTAAAAAAGAAGTAAAAGGGTCAAGGAGAAGCGGTGGAAATGGATAACAGGAAAAAAGGAATGGTAACTGGGATCAATATAGCAGTGGAGCGGGGAATGGTGTTGATGAGAATCATTCACATTTAGGATATAGTCAGGAAACCCTACAAGATTTGCAATCAGAGTATGAGGGAAAGAGAAGTTAAAGATGAATGCAAGAATCCTAGCCTGTACAACCGGAAAAATGGATTTATCATGCAGTGAGATGATGAAGCCTATGAGAAAAGCAGACTTAGAGGAAAATAACTAGAGCTCAGTTTTAGAAATAATTCTTAGATTCTTATTAGTTATTGGAGAGGATGGATGAATAGGCAGTTTGCTATATGAGCTTGGAATTCAGGAGAGAAATTTAGATCCAACTTGGAAATGTGAGAGTCAACAGCATATTGATTTCATGTAAAGTCATGGAACCAAATGAGATCACCAAGAAGCCTTCAGCAGGTAGAAAAAAAGAAGACATTTAAGGGCTGAGACCTGGTATACTCCCACAATTCGATATGTGGGAAACAAACAGGGAAGGCAACTAAGACATAACAGGCATTTAAGGAAGAAGAAACGAGAAAAAAGTGCAATATGCTGAAAGCCAAGAACAAAGTGTTTCAGGGAGGAGAGAATAGCTGACTTTTTAGTGCCAGCAAAAGCTCAAGTCAAATGAGGTACAAACATTGAAAGATTTTTCCATCCTGGAGAGCATCAGCTACCTTAATAAGGAAAGTTCTGTCAACAAGTTCTTGTTACCTTTTTCTTAAGGTAGCATTAGCTCCCTTAATAAGGAAAGTTTTTGTTAGGCTTCCCTTATTGTCTTTGTAGGAAGACAAAAGACAGCTTGAATAGGTGCAAGAGAAAACTGGAGAGAAGAGAAACAGAAATTGGAGTCAGTGCAGATAGTTAAATATAGACAACTCAATCTAGAAGTTACTTTGTAACTTTTTGTAAGTCAAGAAGAAATACCTGGTACAAGAGCTGAAGGGGGAAGTGAGATCAAGAATTTTGTTTGATGATGAGTTCTAGTAGCATAAAAAGATCATCAGGACGTGTGCAGGGGTGTGAGAAGGAGTTGGAAAGACCATTATAAAGTCCAAGAGATTAGATCCTAGAGATGAAAGACCAAGGAGAAAGAGTATGTAGCTGACATGGACAGAGATGAAGGGCATGTTGAGATTAATTCTGACAGCCCTGTGCTGATGCTCTGTGGACAAGAGTGAGAACTAAAGGGAGGTTGGGATGAGAGATCCTTCTGGAAGCACAGTGTCCCTGGTGGCTCCTAGTGACAGAGGTGAAGCCTGCACATAGGCATACTGATTTCCTAAAAAAAAAGAAGCTATTTCCTCATTGTTTCAGAGGAAAGCCTCCTTGGGTGGTCTGATGCTGAGTACACAGCCTGTGAATCTCTGCTAATGGCAGCCTGCAGGCAACTTTTGCCAAAGGTGACCCAGGGTTGTCAGTGGGCAGTTATTTCTTACTCAATCCACATAACAAACCTTGGGGTCACTTTTGACTTCTGTCATCTTACTCATTCCGTTCCTTCATCTCACATCATCCATTCCATTCAATAAACATTTTTTTGAGTCCCATTATGTGGAAAACACCATCAGTGGGCCAATTTAATAGCAAATAGCAAATGGTTAGTCTGAATATCTGATGTCAATGATTAACAGAACCATTCTGCAGACTCACTGTGTGTAACTGAGAAAAAAAAGTTTTGCTGGATTAAGGCACTGAGATTTTGGGATTGTTTGTTATAGCTGCATGCCTAACGTTTCCTGACTAACTTTTAAAAAGATAAGAAAAGAACAGAAGACAGCTGAGAAGGGGGATGCCATCACAATGAACTTAACATATATGTCACTGTCTTGGTGCTTAGTCAGGAAGGGAAAAGAAATGGGCATTGGATAGAGGCTGATCCATGTTATCCAGTAGTGAAATACTTGATTAAAACAGCACCCATAGTAACTTGGGGAAATGGGTTAGAAAATATCCACCCTTGGAAAAGGAGTTGGAAGACAGAATATTAGCAAATTTATCAGCACATATTATTTGCCACAGGCTATATTTGGCAGGGTATTAAGAGAAAGAATTGGTGAGTTTGCACACAGGATCAAAAGGAAATAGAGTGTATTTAAAACTTGGAGCTTTTCAAGGTTGAAAAGGCAACTGCTTCTCAACTCCAAGTCAATACCAATAAAATAAAAATGATAAGTCTTTGAGCTACATGCCCTTTCTTAAAGCCTGTGAATGGTTGAAAGCATCTCAGAGTAAAGGTCTACCACCCAGAGGTGAAGCCCAGTGTACTTGCTTAATAGAGAAATGGTTCAGGGAAAAGACAGCAAAGGGGTGGTTCCCCACCAAAACCTGGGGGCATAAGGTCTGACAGAGAAACAGCTGGAGGCCTAGGATTGAAGAGAAGTATTTCTAGAAAAAAAATCAAACAAAACTGTGGGTGTAACTACTGGCCTATGGAACCAAGTAAAATCAAATAGATCACAAAACTGCAAAGTTTTAAAGAGTTATACTGTCAAAGAAATCCAAAACTTCTCTGAAAGTCAATGGCTGTTGAAGCTTATAAATCATCCTTGAGATTCTAGGGCAGAAAACATCTGAGGAAAGTTCTTAGCTCCTAAAGAAGGTATATACTCCCATGCTTGCTTCAGAGTTAAGGCAGATGACAGAAAATTAGAAAACTCCCAGAAAATGACATCATGGGTTTCAGTTAACAGTGGACTGGTGACCCCCTCCTAGAATGCAAAATTACTACCTAATCAAATAATAGACTTCATTACACATAGCAAGGAGGCTCTGAAACTGTTTATTTTCTCTCATTCCACAAGTGTGCACTGGGTCATAGGTTACTACCTCATAAAGAGCTACATCTGGATTGGCTGTAGGGACAACCTTGCATTGCCCAGAATCTTGGAGCCATGACTGGATAAGACATTGAGTTAGTGTCTTTTGAGGAGGAGTGCATGCATTTTTTTTTTTTTTTTTTTTTTTTTTTTTTTTTTTTGAGATGGAGTCTTGCTCTGTTACCCAGGCTGGAGTGCAGAGGCATGATCTCGGCTAAATGGCAACCTCTGCCTCCCGGGTTCAGGCGATTCTTCTGCGGCCGGGCACATTTTGTTTTTAGGAAGAAAACAACGATGTTCAGTGAGCAGAAGCATGCATGGTGGGATCCTTTGCAGTTTCTTGTGCAGCTGGAATTGGAGCTGCTGCTTTTGGGCACGTTCCAAGATGGCATTTTCTCCTCTTTGAATGCAGGTGCCAGGCACATTGTGGGCAGTCAGAGAATATTTGTTAAGTGAATGAAAAGTAAAATATTTTCCATGTGTTTCCCTTTAAATGCACACAGTTTAAGAAGCCCTGAGTGCCTACACGGTGATACTGCTTGAAGTTAGTACGTGGGAGGAGTGTGATGAGTTTCTTTGTTTATTTCCAAGAAGAGCGCCACTAGTGGTTCTGACCATGTAATTAGGAATTCTTTTTTCTTTCTAGTCATACATCCATAAAAGAAGAAAGCAGAAGAACCACTGATGTTGAAATACAAATAATTATTGAGGAGCATAAAAGTATAATTATTCTGATAATTTGCATAAAGATGATCATTAAGATTAACATGTTCTAGTTATATGAAGTATTGCACAGCTCATAAAGGTGCCTTTTTAAAAGTCAGTATCAAGTGAGAACCTATAATAAATATTATGTTCAGATTAATTTTTTGTTCATTGGAAAGAAAAATCATATATATTTGCAGAAAAGTACTAATAGGTCTGAAAAATGATTTCTGAGTAATGATTTGAAAACAACATACAAAAGTTATAAAAATGAACCGACTACTTTTTAACTTTAGAACTACAAGAATTTCAAGTATTAGATTCTTAAATTAATTAATACGAACTTTTGATGCATTAGTACATTTTAAGTGTCAACCTTCGTTTTATATTATCTTTGTACCCCAAGCTAAGCATCACATAGCATTTTATTTTAAAATGTATTTGTTGACCAGTCACCCTTTAAAAAAATTAATGGCTTATGAAATGAGATAAATTAGAAGTGCATTTTTATGTATTATGAATCAGAGAAATTTTATTGAAGTAAACTTTATAATAATGTTGAATGGGTTTTATCCTCTTGTGTTTGGAGCCTGCTAAAGCTAACACTTGAAAACAAAAGGCATTAAACAGCTGTACATTCCACAAACACTTTAAAGAGAGCCCCCAGAGTCACACAGCATCAAAAATGAGAGGTTTGAGGATAGGCTTGTTGCCTTCTTTGGTTGCCTTCAGTTGGTTCCAAAATATTTTTCAATATTCAATTGTATTAAAAGCTCCACTGTAGTTAATGCCAAATACAACGCCGTGCCTGGGTGTGGGGGAAAGGATAACAAAATTCCCCGATTCTTCTTAGAATCACACATCTCCGGAACAACTTAGTTCACATTTTTCTAATTAACGTGTTCTCCAATGTGTTTGTATTACCATAACCAAGCATGGAGCATTTAATTATTATCTGTCTTTGGGACCCATTTTCATGCTCCAGGTGGAGTTTAGGCTGAAGTGATTTCCTGTGGTCAGCAGACTTGTGATTTTTTTTTTCCAACTTTTAAGTTCAGGGGTACATGTGCAGGTTTGTTACATAGGTGTCAAGAAGGTTTGCTGTACGGACTATTTCACCATCCAGGTATTAAGCCTAGTATTCTCTCCCTCGTCCCACCCTTCACCCTCTGATTTCGAATCCCTTTTTAGAAGATCTTAAAATAAACCTTAGAAGTCAGGACCCTGAGGAAGTGCAGAACTTGCAAAGAAGTGTGCCTGGAAAATTGCTTCAGAGTACAGTGTGCATTAGGAATTTCTCTGGGACCAAAGGAATTGGCCAGATCCATTCCCGTTGTTATCTATGTCCCTAAGGTTGAGACATTGTTCAGCAGATTCTGCAGGCAGATTGCCTTTTAACTCCTTGGTTTTGTTAACAACTGCACTAGATTTTAAGGGACTTGAGATCTGAAACATTTTCCATGAGATGACTAATAATTGTGGAATGGTTTAGGATAATTCAAAAAAAGGATCCTCTGGTTTTCTTAATTGGCTTTGGAGCTAAGGTGAATACGTGTCACCTTGAAGGGTGGATCCATTTATTGCTTAAAGTCATTTGTCCCTAGTAACTATTTCTATGAAGGAAACTAGTTTAACTTGGCTTGAAGATCAGTTTTGCAGCACGAAGTTTAGTAAAGCTAAACATTATTGTGGAGTTGGCAATGGGACAGTGTTACATTGGCATGGCACAAGATATTAATCTTCAAATCTTGTCCATTTTGCTTCTTTATAGGTGACAGTTGATTTTGTTCTGAAGTGCAGATTTTAAAAGTGACTTTAAAAGTCTCATTGGAAATCTATGACTGCACACCCTTGCAAAATTTGCTTTGGTTCATTAAAATAGATCAGTGTAAAACGGTGTTCAAATATTTTTATTTGTTCGAAGGCAATATTCATCTACTAATAGAAGTCTTTAGACAAAAGTCCAAAATGAACAAAAGGGAAAAAGCGTAGGATTTGGAGCAAGTAGTATTAAACTCCTGAGAACAGAGTAAAACATTTTTAAAGAGCTTTATTTATTAAAAATGGAGGTAAAGAGAGTAATAAATTACATCAGCAGCAAGCCTTCTAAAAGTAGCTAAGTATACATCCTGATTAAAATGTGGAAGTCTCAAAACAGAACCACAGGAGAAACAAGACAGAAGAGATAAAAGACTATAAAGAGTAGCTCCTGGAGGCCCAGCACGGTGGCTCATGCCTGTAATCCCAGCACTGTGGGAGGCCTGGGCAGGCGAATCACCTGAGGTCAGGAGTTCGAGACCAGCCTGGTCTACATGGTGAAACCCCATCTCTACTAAGAATACAAAAATTAGCTGCGTGGTGGTGGTTGCCTGTAATCCCAGCTACTGGGGAGGTTGAGGCAGGAGTGAGCTGAGGTCGTGCCAGCACTACACTGCAGCCTGGGCAACAAGAGTGAAACTTTGTCTTTAAGAACTCCAGGAGCTACCTTTTTTTTTTTTTTAATCAACTTGATGGTGACATTAAATTCTGAGTTTATCCAGAAGAATGAAGGTGAGAAATAGGTTAGTCACCCCTTCTGATTAGTGTTTCTGTGCTAGCCCAAAGTACAGCTTTTCAGAGTGGACACACATAAATACAGTCCAACTCAGACAAGAAAACATCTGTAGCATGTATTTACAGTTCGGGGTGATAGGCGGCAGTCCATATTACATGTATTATGTAAGCTTTCTATTTTTCTTTCACATTGCAACTGTGTTTTCATTAAGTTAAAACTAAAACCATATTTTAATGAAGAATTATTTTAGTTAGAACAAACTGACCAGATTGAATTGCGTTACATTTTTATATTAGCTGATAAGAATGTCTAAAGTTTAGAGCTGCTATTCTGACGATTACACATAAAGGAACCTGAAATGGTTTTTTCAGAGTATAATACGAAGGGGGCTCCAGCATTTCTCACAGGTGCACCTGACTGAGTTACTTACATTTTCTGAATTTCAATTTTCCACCTAGGAGATGCCCATGGTCTCTTTTTTTTTTTTTGCTCCTTAACTGCGTAGGCATATGCTATGAACTGAATGTTTGTGTCCTCCTACAATTCGTATGTGGAAACCTAACTCCCAAGGTGATGCTATTAAGATGTGGGGCTGTTGGGATGTCACGAGGTCATGAGGGCTCTGCTAGCAGGAATGGGATTAGCGTCCTTATAAAAGGGACCCAGAGAGATCCCTTGTCCTTTGCAGCATGTGAGGACACAGAGAAAAGACAGCCACCTACAAACCAAGAAGTAGGTCGTCAACAGTCGCTGCATGTGGTGGTGCCTTGATCTTGAAAATCCTAGCTTCCAGAACTGGGAGACATACATTTCTGTTGTTTTTAAGCACCCGGGGTATGGCATTTTTGTTAAAGCAGCCTGAATGAACTAAACAGGATATAATTTGCTGAGTTTTGAAGTGTTACTCCTTCAGACTTTCAGCATCTGCTGTCTCCTCGGTTGAATTTGTAATTGAAGCTTAAGAAATATTAGGTATAGATGTCTTATGTCTTCATAAGAAATAGGAAAAGGAATGTATTGCTCCCTGAGGTCAGTGTGAAAACTCCAAAATCTATCCAATTTTGGTTATGGAGGTATCCCTCATAAATGTTAATCCTGCTGAATCTGGCATTTGAGATTTTAGTGATTGTGTTGACTAATCTGAAAAAAAGTCAGCATCCTGCACTAGCACGTATCATGATAAAACAAACAATGAGAGAAAGCGGTTCGCTTGATTGAGATTTGTATTTTAGAGGTGAAATTTATACGTTATTGGAAATTTTGCATTCATTAACTTTTATTTGAATAAATAGAGACACTTGCGTCCTATTTCAAATAAAAGGTAACACGTTTAGCAACTGATTAAAGTGAGGGTTCTGAAATATGAACACTGTATGCACATTGTAGGCCTCCATGCAGATGGTTTGTTTCAGAAGTACAGAAACTAGTTTGGAAAGAGTGAAAAGTGGCCTTCAGGAAGAATGTCAGGGTCTGTTTGCTTATGTCACGCACGGAAGCCTCTTCCAAAGAGACCAGATGGTGCACTGAAAAACTGAGACAGAGGGTGCAGCAGAAGCCCCTCCTCTTATTGTAAAGCTAGGAAGCCGCTCCCAAGTCATTCGCATCAATAGAGTGACCAGGTTTATGATTTTCTTCTCATCATGAAACACCAGGATTTCAGAAGACCATCTAATAATATTTAAAATCTGGCATTTATTCAGTATTCAGAGTGATACTGTCCTAGCAGAGAATTACAGTCACACTCAGATGAACGTCCTTTTTAGCCACTTTCTAAGACATTCCAAAACAAATCAGGGCCGTAAAACACTGGTCAGTGTGCCTTCTCTCCATCCTGATCCTCCACTCCAGTCACCACATTTAACGACCTGTTTGCTCATGTCCGTAGTGCCCTTGACTTTCTCTCAGCCTGTGTAATTAACCGGATTCAGCTGGCAAATGTGAGCATGTTCAATTTCTCAGGGGATTAATTCCTAAATAAAAACATAAACATATTGTGCAGAAACACATAACATACTATATTTGGTTATCTTCTTCTGCAAAACCACAGCACGCAGCCTTTTTGTTACTGTTTTCTTCGTCACTTTATCATTTTCTAATGGATGCCATTGTTTCCATACGTTGAACCCTTTGGAGGCGTATGTGGACATGAAGAGCAGTGATTTTGAAATCATTTTTATGTAATAGGAAAGGCCAGAATGCTATTTGTTTCTTCTGAACAGGCCAGAGACCCAGGACAGCATCCTTTGACCATGAAGGTTAAATGCTGGATCAGCAGAGAGCACACAGAGCTCAGGGCCTGGAAGATTCAGTGGCAGCAGTCAGATGTATTGGTTAAATGTTTACATTGTTATACTATTTGATTGCAGGGGGTTAAGGAAGTTTTCAATTAGCCTGTATTTGATTTTAATGTGTTTTCAAATGTTCAGAGTAGAAAAAGTAGCCTTCTTGAGGGGACTAGACCAAACAAATCATGTTGTAACTCTCAAGTGCTAGTCTTTACCATCTATAGGCTGAGAAGGCATTGTGCTTAATTCTTATGTGCAGGCTTACTTTTACAGCTTTTCTAAGCTACAGCCAGGAATATTGAGAGGAACTGGAAAACTAGTTACCAATTAATCTTTTTCTTTGTTGGAAAAACAGTTATATATGCAAAAATAAAGCATTCTGAGTCTATATTAGCTTGTGCTGTATTCTGGAATATTGAGAAAAAGACAACAGAAAAAGATTCATTTCCATTTACGAAATAAATAGAGAAATACAGCGAGCTGTTACTGGCAGATATAAGTAGCAGGACTAAGGAAGCAGAGAAACCCCTTATTTTTGATCATGAAAATTAGTGCATAAAACCCAGTTCTTGACTTTCATGTCTTTTCCATGCTGCTTTGAAATTCAATAAGCTTGTATAATAAAAATAGCAATAGTAATAGTAGTAGTAATTACTGTCAATGTACTAAACGTTACAATGATACTTATTTTAAAAGTATTTACTGTATGCCAGGTACTATTCTAAGAAATTTATATTACATGTACGAACTTATTTAAGAATCTCAGCAACACTATGAAATAGACGCTATTAGTTTCACAATTTTGCAGATGATGTCACCAAGGCCAAATAATTTAAAGTGCACGTGAAGATTCAGGAGTCAAACCCATCAATCCATCCCCAGCCTATGCTCTTAACCTCAAAAGATTCCAGGCTGGGTGTGTTGGCTCACGCTTTTAATCCCAGCACTCTGAAAGTCAGAGGTGGGAGGATCTCTTGAGGCCAGGAGTATAAAACCAGCCTGGCCAATATAGCAAAATCCTGTCTCAACGAACGAAGAACTAAAAAAATCATTTGGGCGTGGTAGTGCCTCTAGTCCCAGCTCCTCAGGAGGCTGGGGTAGGAGGATCCCTTCAGCCCAGAAGATGGAGGCTACAGTGAGCCATGATTGTGAAACTGCATTCCAGCCTGGGCAACAGAGGGAGACTCCTCTCAAAAACAAACATAAGCAACAACAAAAACCCACCAAAAACCAACCAACCAAATGAACAAAAAACCCACCTGCTCACCCACCCACCAACCAACCAACAGAAAAATTCCAGTTAATTTGTATCTTAGGTCTGAGAGAATGCAGACCTAATTCTGGAATTTTATGAGACAGGTGAAAATCTATCAAGTTCGTGGATTTACCATTTCCTTCATGTGTTGGGCCAGTTTTCCTCTTGTAAAAGTTACCAGCACCTAATTTTTATTTTGAGACTATTTTGTTAGGTGTGTAAGGGTGAAGAGTTATTAGCCTCTGTTTCCAATAAATGTTTTAACATCAAAAATCTCCTTATATCAACTGTCTTTGGTTTGCTTTTACCTGTTACATTTTTCTGTATCAATCAACTTTTACTTAGATTATGCTGTGGTAAGAAATAGCCCTGCAGTCTCAGAGGATTCCTATGACAAAATGCTTGTTTCTTCCTCCTGACCTTGTTGGATGCTGGTCAGCATCAACTCTGCTCAGGTTCTCTCTTTCTGGGACCAGGCTGAAGGGGTAACGTCTAACCCGGTCTCGGGGCAAAGGGGATAAAAGCAAAGGCAGAGCCACGTCATGCAGTTAAAATTCAGATGTGGCACATGGCACTGCTCCAGGTTCCACTGACAGATGCAAGTTAATGGAAAGGGAGGTTTAATATTCGAACAGAGAAAGACAGGCAAGCATCGGAAATAATAATCCAACCCACCACGTTGCACTCATCCCTCCCGTCCTTTTACTTTCTATCACTGTGGACCCTTCACTTTACGTGCATTTATCTTGTAAAAGTATATAACTAGGTTTTCAATTCAATCGGAGATATCTTAGAAAAATGTTATGTATTTGCATTTGGATTGTTTATCGGTCATTTCAGCTTGTGTTTTCTGCTTGCCATGAATTTTCTTTTTTTCTGTCCTCCTTTCCTATCTTCTCTAAGAGAGCACCCCAGACTTTATTATGCATTATAAATACCCAGGTGGGCGGGTTATTAACGTGGATTCTTGGACTCCAACCCTGGAATTTCTGATTGAGAAGATCTGGGGTGCAACCTGAGAAGCTGCATTCTAACACGCTCCCAGGTATACTGATGTCTATTTTTTCTTACATATTTATTTTAAATAAAATGCTGGTGGTCCAGAGCCCACACCTGCACTCTTCTGCAGTATCCATTGCATTTTCTTTATTTTCTCCCTTTCTCATGTATAAGAAAAAATACAGTGATCTTAGAGTATTTTAATCAAATTTTCTCTTATCTTTGTACCATATCACTGTCCAACATTATACTTATATGTTAAGTCTATTGTTTTTAAAGTCTTGAAATAGTTATCTTAGCATTTTACTATTTTACTGTTTTACTATTTTACTGTAAATTTAGCAACTTATTTTTAATCAACATTTATTGAACTTATACTATGTGCCGGTGACACACCTGTGATGCAAGTGCTACTATGATTGATATTTCCACTGAACGTATGTGGAAATGGAGGCACAGAGAGGTGAAGTAATTTACTCTTCGTCACACAGCACAGCCGACTAGAACACCTACACTCCAAAGCACTTTGTGATACTGTCTCATTATTGTGATTTGAATTCTCCTCCTTTCTGTTTTTACTTTCCTCTTGATAAAGAACATATTTTTAGTACTCCTTTCTGTGAAGATCTAGGTTAATCAATTTCCTTGGCTTTTATAGTTCTGAAAATATCTTTCTTGCTACCTTTACTTTTCAATGTTAATTTATCTTGACTGTTGCTTTTCCCTAGCATTACAAAAATACTTTTTTAGGGTATTTTTGTCTTATCGTTGCTAACATTGAGTCATCTATTCATTCTGTCATTCCATTCTAACAGCAGGCTGATTTTTCTCTGGGGTTGCTTTTAAGATTGTTTGTTTATATTTAATTTTACATATTCACCCTCATGTGTCTACCTGTTGGCTTGATGTAATGGTCAACAACACAAGTCTTTCTTCAGTTCTGGAATTTTGTTTCAGCTATTACCATTTCGAATGTTGCCTCTTTCCTATTCACCATTGTTTCTTTCATTGCAAATTGTGTCATATATATGTTGAACGTATGGCAGACATTCTCATCCTTTCATATCTTATTTTTATCATGTCATATTTTATTCATATTTTAGATTAAGGCTTTTATGTCTTCATATTTTGCGCTTCATTCTTTTTTTTTCTTTTTTTGGGATGGAGTCTCGCATTTTCACCCAGGCTGCCCACTGCCACCTCTGCCTCCCAGGTTCAAGCAATTCTCCTGCCTCAGCCTCTTGAGTAGCTGGGACTACAGGCACCTGCCACTACACCTGGCTAATTTTTGTAGTTTTATTAGAGACAAGGTTTCACCATGTTGCCCAGGGTGGTCTTGAACTCCTGAGCTCAGGCAATCCACCCACCTCGGCCTCCCAAAGTGGTGGGATTACCGTGCCTGGCCTTTGTGCTGCATTCTTGATGACTTATCCAGATTCATCTTCTAAGTAAATAGCAATCCCCTCAGACTAATTTTATTTAATCCTTTCCTTTTCAATGGCATTTAAAAATATCTCAAAGTTCTATTGGTTTCTTTTACATTTATTCTGTCTTTTATATTACACCCTTCCAATATAATGTCTATTTTTTCTTATGTATTTATTTTAAATAAAATTATTTTCTATTCTTGTATAACTTTCATTATTTGCCGTTCTTAGGATGCCAATTTGCTTTTTTGTTTTGCATCTGGTGAATTTCCCTACTTATGACTTATTTATGTGGTTGGTGCTATTATATTAAAGTAAGCTCATCTTCATAAAGGTTATTCTCTTCTGTAGAAATCTCATAAACCTGGAATTCTTTTTGTTTTGTTTTGTTTTGAGACAGAGTCTCACTCTGTTGCCCAGGCTGGAGTACAGTGGTGCCGTCATGGTTCACTGTAGCCTTGACTTCTCAGACTTGGGGTATCTTCCTGCCTCAGCCTCCAGAGTAACTGAGACTACAGGTGCATACTTCCACACCCAGCTAATTTTCTGTATTTTTTGTAGAGACAAGGCTTTGCCATGTTGCTCAGACTGGTATTGAACTCCTGAACTCAAGTGATCCACTTGCCTCACCTCCCAAAGTTCTGGGATTACAGGCGTGCACCACTGTGTCCAATGAGCCTGGAATTCTTAAGGCCTCTTAACAGAACTGTTTCATCTTTGCCTCCTTCAAAGCTCTACAGCAGACAGCAATTCTGGACAAGTTTGAGTTTAATATTAGCTTGGAATTCTTTTATGCAAGTAGTTTATATTGGGATATGATATTCATAAGAGGGGCAAGCCTTCATTTAGATGACAATTCACCATCCTAATTCTGAGAGAGATGTGTCAGCCTTTCTCATTACTTTCTGAGGGTGAGTCAGATTTTGCTATTTCTTTTCTAAAGAAAGGAAGAGCCAGATTTCATGCAAAAAATTCAAGTCCTGACTTCATGTCAACTCAATCTCAATATCAGATTTCCTGCCCTAGAGAAGTTTACAATTGTGTGTGTGTGTGTGTGTGTGTGTGTGTGTGTCCCCATTCAAGTACATGGCAACGTGGATTTGTCTCTTGATGTCTTTTGTCATATTGGACAAATTATCTGCCAATTTCCATTCCACTATTTCCTTTACACAATTTTTTTCCCCTTAAACTTCTGGAAACCCAATGATAAGTATGTTAGACTTTTTCACTGCATCTTATCCATCATTTATTTTTATTTTTGCTTTTTTCTTCTGTGTTTACTCTGTATATTTCTTGTCACCCATTTCTGTTTACTAACATACTCCTCAACTGTTTTAAATCAATAGTAAATCTTCACTACATTTTACTTTCATTTGTAGGATTTCAGAAGTTTTGTTTAATTCATTTTTTAGAGGCTTCAGTTCTCTGTTGAAGTTCTGAGCATGTTAATCACAGCTATTTTGACTCCCATGTAGGATAACTCCAATAGTGGATAATCTGTGGCCCTGTTTCTAGCAACCATTTTTTCTCTTGGAATGATTGGTGATACTTAATTGAACGCTGGAATGTATGTTTGAAACATTATAGGGAGAATTTGAGGATCTCAATGATGTTTAGCTCTGTCCAGATGACAAAGGTCTGAATGATGTTGTCTTTATCAATTTGCTTTACTGCACATGGTTAGAGACATACCAATTTTATCCAGTCTGGGACTCGGCTGATTCAAATCTGAGTTTCGGGTTTTGTAAGGACTAGACTTTGGTTAGTTTGTCTTCATTCCTGGGTTACAGCCCTTCAGAATCCCACTAGAAATGTGGGATGTTTCAGAAGTCCCTCTTCCTTGGTAGATCCTGAAATCCAAATTTGACTCCCAATATCATGAGGCTATTGAAATCTCCCTCAGCCACCACCTTCAGCTTGGCTTCTCAGCCCCTTAGTGATTCCCTACCAGATGGCAAGTAACTTGGGAAGCAGCATGGAGTCAAATGTCAGGCTCACTTCTCTGTGCTTCCTTTTCTCCAGGACCTCAGCTCCTCAAGTCCTGGCTGCCTTGGAAGCTAGCTAAAATTCCCCCCACCTCCCCTCCCTTTTATTTTTTTTAATTGTCCCAGTGTCCATCTCGTAAGACTGCCTAAAACTCTTCTCAGCTTTCTGCCATAGCCTCTTCTTTCTCCATGGGCTTGCAGCCTATGCTACTTACAAATTGGCAAACACTTTAAAGTATAGATGGTTTTAAAGGTTAGACTCACTTAAACATATGTTGGCTTTCTATCCTGAATCTTGGCTTCTCTAAATCCACTTGCTTTGATGATTCTTAGATACCTTCACATAGATGATTTTGAAAAATACCCATTTTGTACTTGTTTTTAACAACAGTGTTGCTCTGATAAAAGTGGGTCCCCCATAGCCAGAAGTAGAATTCCATAGTGAATCTTTAAAAATACAGACATCGGCCCTGCGTGGTGGCTCATGCCTGTAATCCCAGCACTTTGGGAGGTCGAGGCGGGCAGATCACGAGATTAGGAGATGGAGACCATCCTGGCCAACATGGTGAAACCTTGTCTCTACTAAAAATACAAAAATATTAGCTGGGCGTGGTGGCGCATGCCTCTAGTCCCAGCTACTCGTGAGGCTGAGGCAGGAGAAGTGCTTGAACCAAGGAGGTGGAGACTGCAGTGAGCCGAGGTCTTGCCACTGCACTACAACCTGGGTAACAGTGTGAGAGACTCTGTCTCAAAAAAAAAAAAAAAAAAAAAAATACAGACATCACCCCCTTAGGCAATATTCGTGGGTCCGAAAATAACATAGACCATCAGACAGCTGTTTGTCCTTACAATTCTAAATCGATTTTTAATTTCTTGCAGCTAGAATAATCTCTATGCTTTCTTCAAGTTTGATTGTGTAGTAAAAATAATACGTTTCTCTGTAGAGTGATGTTTCTCCCACCAGGTTACTTAAGGGTGTATGTCCGCTGCTTGAACCCTAAAAGCTGGGAAATGAGCCAAGGCCATGGTGCTCAGCTGAGGAGCAGGTGTCCCTGAGAACCCAAACATCCTAGAGTGTATCTGGGAACATACCAAGGAAAACAGTCTCATCACATGCAGCAGGCAAAGAGCCAAAAAAATCAGCTAAAAAGCAGCTTAGAGGCGTGTGGCGGGTGGATCACCAGAGTTGTCCTGATGCTGGCGGAGAATGTCCTGTTTGTGAATCCCAGTAAACTCATCTACTCATCAGGCTGGAATTGCCTAAGTCCTTCTTTGGTCTGTCAGCTCCTTCCCAGTTTCTGAGGGATGTTCTTCTGTACGGTTCTGGGATTTTCCCATTACACTCTTTGTAAAAAGAAGGGAGCCTGGGTGAGTCAACGTCTCCTATTTATATGGAATATTTATCTTTTAAAACCAAGAGTTCAATGTGAACAAAATTAAAAATGGTTGATTCTAGATTTCAATAAATAGGTGCTTTTTATTTTTAGTGTATTATATTAAAAAACCCAACTCCTCTGAAAATTCACTTGTCATCCTAATCCTCTCTGTTTCATGGATTGGCTTGAAAGAAAAATTACTCATACAGTTGCTCCTTGGTGATGAAACAAGAACACCCTTAGTTTTCCACAAGCTGTGTGTAAATGCCTGTGAGACCCACTGCTGTCATAAGAGAGGCTAGCACAAAGCAAGGTTGAAGCAGAGAGAATCACAAGGACACTAACTGTCCAAAGGCCCTTCATCATTGCTCTTTTGGTTATCAAATCAATTCACTTTTAAGACTAACTTAGTTTCCCTTTTTATTTTGTATTGAATGTATTCTGAACAATCAAATGACTTAAAATATTAGTATCATTTAACCAATGGAGGTCAGAGAGATGTTTATTAGCCTGCTTTGCAAGGAGATAACACAGAAAAGAGATTAAAGGCAGCTGATGGGGCCAGGCGTGGTGGCTCACGCCTGTAAACCCAGCACTTTGGGAGGCCAAGGCGGGTGGATCACTTGAGGTCAGGAGTTCGAGACCAGCTTGGCCAACATGGTGAAACCTCGTCTCTACTAAAAAATACAAAAATTACCTGGGTGTGGTGGCATGTGCCTGTAATCCTAGCTATTTGGCAGGCTGAGGCAGAAGAATCACTTCAGATTGAAGTGAGCCAAGATTGAGCCACAGCACTCCAGCCTCGGTGACAAGGCAAGACTCTGTCTCAAAAAAAAAAAAAAAAAGAAAAAAGAAAGAGCGGGGGTTCTGATGATGCAATGCAGGACAGGGATTGGATTCCCTAAAAAGGAGTCAAAATGTCCAGCTGTGAAGGTGAGAAGATAAGGAATATCTTAAGGGGAAAGCAGGGAAAAGTTTTCAAAAAAAAGTGTAGAAATTGGACTACATCTAAAATACTATGGGAAAGATCTAATTTTGAGGGAGCCACTGGATTACACATGGGATAAAAGGCAGAGAAGATTATTTGTGCTTCAAGGAGGTGGTATGATCAAAACTATAGGTAGAGGTATTGATGTTATTATGATTCCCCCATTACTACAGGAAGCTCATGTGGAGAGGACGCACACAGATGTTTGAATAGTTCATACTGGGAATTACACTATGATGGAAACTTCTATTTCCTCTGTAAAGTTGGGCAGAGAGTCCTTTTGCTTACCAGCAATATGGTTTCTCTATCTCTCCACATAGAGTCTAAGACTGTTTTTTAAAATGTTTATGTATGAATGTATGGCTGGAGCATATTCCATATTAAGATTGTTCTTAAATTTTAACCACTGCCTTGATGAAGGGTATTTAGACACTGCAATGAATAAAATATGGATGGGCTATTATACCAAAAAGAACAGTTGAAGAAAAAGTATGGAAATTAAAAACAGTAATAGAAGCAGGAAAAAAAATGAAGGAGTTGGAAGACAAATTTTTTCTTGTCTTGGATATATATTCTTAACTGTGGTAAGAACACTGAAAATGAGATCACAGTGTTGTAAGTGTATGATGCAGTATTTTTCAAGGTAAGCACAATGTTGTACAGAAGATCTCCAGAATTTATTCTTCTGGCATAACTGAAACTTTACTCTCATTGAACAGCAAGGGCTACTTCCCTTCATTGCATAAGATAGTTTTTAATCCATTTTAACCAAAATAGCTCTGAAAATTTGGAAAACCAACATAATTAAACGGTGGGAAAAGTTTCAGTTTTATTTATTTATTTATTTATTTTGAGACGGAGTCTTGCTCTTGTTACCCAGGCTGGAGTGCAATGGCGCGATCTCGGCTCACCGCAACCTCCGCCTCCTGGGTTCAGGCAATTCTCCTGCCTCAGCCTCCTGAGTAGCTGGGATAACAGGCACGCACCACCGTGCCCAGCTAATTTTTTGTATTTTTAGTAGAGACGGGGTTTCACCATGTTGACCGGGATGGTCTCGATCTCTTGACCTCGTGATCCACCCGCCTCGGCCTCCCAAAATGCTGGGATTACAGGCCTGAGCCACCACGCCCGGCCCCAGTTTTATTTCTTACGAAATACATGCCAAGCAATATCTAGGCATTTCCTGCATATTCCTTTGTTTTTAGGACCCTGGGTCTGGCATGGCTCATATGTGATAGAGAAGACGTCTAGGGGTTTGCTCACTGTCAGTAGCAGATCCTCTCCAACAGAACCTTATGCTCGGCTCAGGGCAGGAGGCATCTTGAACCCTTTCATGACTTCTCTTAGCTCAGAGACTGAAACTCACTTAAGATTAAAGTCTTCAACCCACAAAGCAGTTGTATTCCCTGTATCCTCTTTACAAATACATAAAATCGACCAACCTTGTTTTTTAAAAAAAGATGATAATTTTATAGAAAAATCTAAAATTTTCACAAATTCTTGTTAGACATGCTGCCTACCATACTGGCCTAAGAACAATAGATGGTAGGCACAAAGCGTTAATCCCACATACTTACCCCCTTGGAAAGGAAAGTCACTCTGTGGGGAATTTTGGCTGTCTAAGCCTTATGTAGAGGACTCTATGAAGAGAGGGGGTCCCATAAGAGATGTATTTTAGGATCAGTGGGTCAAGTTTTACTTTTTAAAAAATGATAATTTTTGAGATTGCATTGCAAGAATAGATGAATATTCATAAAGATGTATATTGTTTTTATGACATAGATTATATTTCATAAAGATGTATATCATTTCTCAAACATTTTACTATTAAAATCTTACTAGAATTTTGTCATTAAAAATAATGTTTCTATGGCCTTTTCTAAATATGTATTGTTTGTCCTTGATTTCCATGTATTGATCTTATATCACACCCTTTACTAATCTCATTAATTCAAATCCATTTTTAGTTGATTTTATTGCATTTTCAAATTGTAAAGTCTGTTAGGACTCTGCTATCCTTAAAAAGGGGTATGCAGAAAAAAATTCCTCATAGTAAGATGAATTCTAGGAATATCTATTGAGTGAGATAAATTATGTTCATTCACCCTAAAAGAAATAGGCAAATCCCGGGCAGTAAAAGGGATCCATTCCCAAACTAAAAAACCTGTTGTCATCATTAGCATGGATTTGCGGAAGTCTAGTTCATGCAATGAAGGTTGTCACTTTTTAGATCTGACAAGGAGTCTTGGTTTAAATGGTCATAAATTATTTCTTTGAGAAAGGAAGCTTTCATTGTAGAATAAATGGCTTTGAGAAAAGCTTTATTGTAACCGTTTTTAAAAAATGAATATAGCCTTCCTATTTTTCTGTTGTTAGATGAGCCTTTTAAATTTGATTAGTGATAGGTATTGGAAAAAATACAAGTGTCCCTCTCCTGCCTCAGGCTTGCATGTTTTCTTGGGAATGGACATATCCACAGACTCCACCAATGGGAAGCTGTGCGGATGGTAAGAGAAGTCGAGGAGACTTCTTTGCTACAAAATAATCGGGATGCAAGAATATGCCATCTGGATGCTATGCTCTAATAATATCATATCTACTGGGATTATGTGCTTCATAGTAGAAAACATGTCTCTTTTGTAGTGTAAGATTCAGCTCATGTTCTTGCTCTTAATTTATAGATGTTTAACATACTTTACATCTGAAATTGGCCAGGGATTTGACCTTCTGCATAGGAACTAGGAAATAAAAAAGAATTTACTACTGTTCCCAGTTGCATGAACAGCTATTTTATTGCTGATGGGAACAGGGGGCTGTTCTTATTATTTTCTACAAATTCCATCTAGGCATAAGCAGAACATGTCCTGGCACTTAGCCAAAGAAAACTGGAGTGCTCAGAACTGCTGAGTCTGGGGCAATGATATTCTACCTATCAATTAACAGAGGATATTTAATACACTTACTTTCACGTCGCCATGTCTTCTAATTCCTAGTTTTTATGCTAGAGATATTAATAGGCCATTTTATTATGATTTTAAAATTTCCAGTAAACGTCATTTACATAAACTCTCATTAATAGGATGGTGAATACATCCTTTTCAATGGAAAAGAGAAAGAAAATGAGCTTTAAAAATATTTTAACTTTTAGGTTTGGAGTACCTAAAACCTAAAATACAATGTGCATATTTGTTATACTGGTAAACTCATGACTCAGGGGTTTAAGTGTACAGATTAGAAAATGGGCTTTGTTTTTTGTTCAGACACAAATACACTATAACCTTGGTTTGTACCCAACTTACCAATAATATTCTGAAATTCAGCACAATAACATTTTGAATTGATTTCTTTTTAATCGTTACCTCAACAATGATAATTGTTGTAAACAATTTTAGGGAGCTAAAGTATTAATGAAGACATGCATGTGGCTGTAGTTTTGTTTTCTAGGTATGTAATGTAAAAACAAAAAGTAAAATTTGAAAGTATTTTTCAAAGAGAAAAGGAGAAAGAAGGACGTGCCAGGCTTCATGGTGATTACATGATCGCTAAACAAGTATTTGACAGCCTTCTAGTCACTGTAATCCTGTCCTACAATAAAGCAGTATGTAAACAAATGAATAAAGATAAATTCATTCTGGCTCTCCCTGGGCAGCTAAAACTGCAGCCTTCACTAACAGGGTCCTATTTAACATATCCCTGCCTGCGGGCAGAGAAAGGCATTTCTCTGCTTCTCATCCAACTTACTACGACACCACTTCTGTCCTCTGCCCTAGCCTGATGGCATGGGGTGGATCTATGGGATTTTCATTTTCAGAAAGGCCTTTAAATAAGTAGGAGACTAAGTTTCCAGATCACCAGCAGACTCCCTAGTGCTTTTCATTTCTCCTTCTCCCACATTCTGCTCAAAAGTTTACGGGGAGTGCTTGGGCAGAGTGGGGAGTGGAGTGCTGATCCCTCTTTAAGGACTGAGTGCCTTGTTTAGCCTGATGAAATCCACTTACTTTCAGATCTCTTGGCTGTTTGTTTGCATCTTCATGGACTTAAGGAGTCACCTACTGAAAGTGACGTGATTTGAAGTAGCAGCTTAGAATCTGCGAGCTGTGGGACTTCCAGAGTCCTGTAGGATAATCATGGCTGCCTTATTTCTCCACATACCCTCCAACATCATACCCTTCAACCGAAAGAGCCAATGAAAGCACTGTAACTTGCACTTCTAGCATAACCAAGAAATAACAAACATACAAACTTCACTTTACAAGTATATAAGAAAAAAAGAAACTAGAAGACCAGTTGTGGAGTACATAATGAAGACAGGAGACAGAAAGATAAGAGATGGATAGATCGATGGAGGGGAGGGGTATATGGAGGTATGGGGTGGATGGAGGGATGGGTGGATGGGATGGATAGATTAGAGAGATTAGATAGATAGCTAGATAGATGGATAGATAGACTATGAAGAAAGGAGAGAGTGGAGGAACCTGCTTAGGAATGTGGGACATTGATCAATTTACTCTTAGATAAAAGGGGCCCCACCCTGAGGGGAAAATAGAGATGATACTGTTGAGACTTGATGGACAGAGCCTTCTTAACTGGAGAATCAAAAGGAAGAGTCTTGGAAGTGCATAGAACAGGAAGGACCAGTGACATGAAAACCCTGTCTCCAGAGCAGAGGGACCCATCCTTTAGAGGTTTGGTGGTAAAGGAAAAGAAGCAGCAACTGGTGAAAAGTAATGTTCCTAAACAAGTAAAGAGAATTAGAATTAGCAGAAGTTTAGCTACCAGCCCTCCTCTACCAAATGGGCACCACAGAAGAAATCCTCAAGAATTAAACCGAGGGAGCCACTCAAACTCTATATTCCTGAATTTACCTTTAAGATTTTGAAAAACACAGTATTTAAAAATTAGTAAAAATCCAAGTACTAACAGAAGAAATTTTAAAAAGAGAATACATAACAACTGGTACATTTTTTTCCCTGAAACGACCAGAAATCAGAGGCAAACTGTAACGTCTTACTCATATCTGCATTAAATACCCTCAGACAAGCAACTGCAGACATAATGAAAGCAAATACTTTGTCAGAATGTCAAAAACTTAGAAAATATGTGGAAAAAATACAGATATACAAATGGGAAACGTAACTAAAATATGCATAATTGGAATCCCTGAAGAAGAAAAACAAAACTGTAAAACAAGGCTAATATTTAAAACAACTCAGGAAAACTTGCTTAAAATCAAGGAACTTGAATCTACATTTTGAAGTGGTCTATTATATACTGGGGAATTAAAAAAATCAATTCCTAGATATAGTCTAGTAAAACTGCAGAGCTTAAGAATAAATACACATTCCTTTCAATACCCAGGTAAAAAGACTAAGTCACTTATAATGGACACAAAAGTTGAAATCAGATTCCTCAATCAGAAAATACAAAACAAGACACTAGTGGAACATTCCAGAAGAATCGATAAAAGAATTATTAAGGGTCTTTAAACGCTAAACATCATAGAAATACATTTAGAAAAGGAAAAACTCAGGAAATACTGTCTTTGTTTATCTCCTAGAGAAGTCGTTTAACCACACACCTTCTAAGGAACAACTTGATTGTTTTAGTTTTAGGATACTGCAAATAAAGCTGCTATGAATAATTATGTACAGGTTTTTTTTTTTTTTTTTGTAGACCTAAGTGTTTATAATTTTTCTGGAAAAAAGGCTCAGGAGTGCCATTTTTGGGTTATATAGTCAGTATGCATTTTTTTTGATATGAAGAAACTGCCAAACTGTTTTTCAACGTCTACAATTTTACATTCCCACTAGCATGTATTTTGCCCTGTAAGCCAATGTGAAAATCTTTTCCTTTTAACAGATGAGCTTACTCCTTTAAAATCATGGCTATGCTGATAACAATTCGACCCTACTTCATCATATTATTTTTTATTCACTGTGTGTACTATATTGAGCATAGATGAATATTCAGAAAATTATGCCGAGTGAAAAAGCTACTCTAAAAAGGACATGTGATTCTCTTTATATAATATTCCTGGAATGATGAAACTAGAGAGATGGAAAACAGGATGGTGGTTGTCAGCAGTTGGGAAGACTGGGGGAGTGTGGTACGTGCACCTCTCATTGGGTAGCATAAGGCAGTCTCTGTGGTGATGAGCAGTTCTGTATCTAGACTGCAGCAGTGGTTACACAGAACCACACGTGTATAAATGGCATGGAATTATACATACACATTGTATCACATTAAATCCCTGGTTTTAGTGGTGGTCTACACTTACGTAAGAGGCAACCATTGGGGGTTGATATACAACACAAAGATTGCATATTTTTTAGTATCAAAGGTATACAAGAGCTCTCTACTATGTTTGAAATTTCCCTATGAATCTGTAATTATTTCTAAATAGAAAGTTAAAACATCTATTCATATTGGTCCTTCCAATGCATTCATTTAATATTTCCTAAGGAAAGGAAATATGCATCAAGAATTGTGAAGGATCTGAGATCTGCTTTATTCAGAAGCTAACAAGTCCACCTGTTATTCTTTCATAAATCCTGGCAGGTGACAAGACTCCTGGTTCAGAGAAAAACTTTATTACTCAAGACACAGCAATTAGCATGAGTATCAGCAGGTCCTGAATAGCTAAAACAATCTTGACAATGTGTAATAAAGTGGGAGGAATCACTCTACCTAATACATAAGGCTCACAATATACCTGTAGTAATCAGAATGGCATGGTCTTGGCAGGGGACAGATACATAGATTAATGATTAGAATAGAGAACCCAGAATAGACCCACACAATTATGTCCAAATGATTTTTGACAAATGTGTCACAGCAGTTCAATGGAGGAATGGTAACCTTTTCTTTAAATGGCACTGGTACAACTGGACATCTATCCATAGGCAGGACAATCTTGACATAAACCTCACAGCTTATACAGCAATTAACTCAAAACTGTAAAACGAAGTTAAAAGTGGAAGAAAAACCTTAAGGAATTAAGACTAGGCAAACAGCTCTTAGATTTGGCATGAAAAGAATGACTCATGAAAAGAAAAACTAATAAACTGGACCTCATAAATTAAAAACTTTTGCTCTATTGAAACCTATGTGAAAAGGATGAAAATAGAAAATACAGGCTATAGACTAGGGAACAATATTTGAAAACCACATATCTGACAAAGAACAAATATCTAGAATTTATAAAGTACTCTCCAAAGTCAATAGTAAAAACAAAACCAATATCCAACTAGAAAATGGGCAAAATACATGAACAGACATTTGAATGAAGAGGATATATGAATCGCAAATAAGCACTTGAAAATGTTTTCAAAATCACTTATCAAGGGAAGATAAATTCAGTAAAAAATGAAATATCACTACACACCTATCCGGATGGCCAAAATAAAAATAACACAATGGTGACAACACTAAATGCTGGCAAGATTGTAAAAACTGCACTACTATTAGATTTCTGGTGGGAATGTCAAATGATAAATTTTGGAAAACATTTTGGCACTTTCTTATAAAACTAAGCTTCTACCTTAAGAATAAGCAATTAATCTCTTGAGCATTTATCGTGAATAAATGAAAACTTACATCTACATAAAATCTGCACATGAGTATTTATAGTAGTTTTATTTCTAAAGGCCCCCAAATGGCCCTAGATATCCATCAATAGGTGAATGGTTAAATGCATTGGGATGTAACCACACCATGGAATATTTAGCAATAAAATGGAATAAATTATTGATCTATGCATGGATCTGTCAGAAGGGAATCATGCTGAGAGAAAAAAGCAATCCCCAAAGGTTACATACTATGTGAGTCAATTTACATAACATTTTAAAATGAAAAATTTTAGAAATGGAAGACATGTGCCCAAGGGTTAGGGATGGGGTAGGATGGCATGAAGGTGAGTGTGGTTCTAAAGGGCAACACGAGGATGCCCTGTGGAGTTGGAATTGTTTAGTACCCTGGCTGTGTTTATACACAAACGGACCAGGTGATAAAAATATATAGAACATACACACGAATGAATAAAAGCAAAACTAGGAAAATCTGGATAAGATCAGTGGATTGCATCGATGTAATATCCGGGTTAGGAGGATATTATGCTATAGTTTTGCAAAATGTCACCCTTGGGTTCTCTCTGTTATTTCCTACAACTGCATATGAATGTACAGCTACTTCAATAAAAACAGCAGTACCAAGAGAAGAATAGTAATGGTTTATTAATGTGAATATAAAAAGAATCCATAGGGCCATGATGCAAAGATCAGGAAACAAATTATTTAAAGAAGAACTTTTCCCCAACATGTGTGTACTTTTTTCTAAGACCACCTAAAAATATAAAAGTAACAACAGAATCTCTATTTTGCAATCATCAATGTGCTATTTAACTGGGTAAGGTTCATCAATAGGTACTTAATCTATTGGGTGTAAGTTTGTGAGAAACAAAATATTAATTACAAAAAGAAAGTTAGGTTTACAACAAGGAAATGTGACAAAATCTACCATATCCAGGTAACTAAAGTTGTCATTGCCCATAAGAAGACGAATCGGCATGTGTACCTTCTCATGTCAGGCTGTGAGAAATACATACATGTAGACATTCTTGGAAAGAATGTTTAACTCGAGGAAGAAAAAACGCAACAAATCCAGGTTGGAGGATATTATAAGGTACAAGTTTCTAAACTCTTCCAGAATGTCAATATTTTGAAAGACAAAAGAAAAATGAAAAAAAGCAGGTAGATAAATTAATATAATCAAAGGAAACTAAATAGATAGGATGACCAAATGCAATAAGCGTTTAAGTGTTTATTTTGTTTTAAGAGATGAAGTCTCATTATATTATGTTGCCCTGGTTGGCCCCGAACTTCTGGCCTCAGCTTCCAAAGTAGCTGGGACTACAGGCATGCACCACCATGCCTAGCAAACAAGTGGTTCTTGACTGAAATCTGGAGGGAATAAAAATCACTATAGGTTAGCTGTGGGAAAAGGAACCATCGAATGTGCCTGCATTCTTTTATCAGTATTAAATATGTCGGTTGTGATCATGGTATTGCATTTATGTAAGTGAAGGTTTTTTAATTAGAAGAGATGCTGAAATACATAGGGTAGGTATCAGCAAGTCTGCCACTCGCTTTCAAAGATTCAGTAAAAAAGTACAGTTAGGTAGACAGAGACATGGAGAGGAAAGAGAAGAAAATATTAACTGCTGAGTTCGAGTGTAAATGGATTTCGATTCTATTTCTTCAGATTTTCTGTATTTGTAATTTTTCAAAATTAAAACAAATCCAGTGATTATAATATCCCTAAATAAATAAAAATGCACTGGCATCTTTGCTCCAAACAGTTTAAATGAGGGTGGCTAAAGAAGACAAAAGAACATGCAGTTTCACATCTCAAATAATTATTCTGCAGAATCTTTTTTTGTGTGTTTTTCACTCTGCTGCTTGTGCACAGCAAGATGGCTGGGGTAGCAGTTGGATGTTTGGGAAATTTAGATCCTCTATCACTAGATACTGTTATCACTAAGGAGCTAGTAGAAAATTCAAGCCAGGAGACCACATTCTAAAATAATGGTAATTTTGAGCCAGCATTCTCATTGCAGAGATTCTCAAGCAATGTAATTAGTATGGGCAGCTAATACCTAGTTCGTAAGTCAAGTAATGATTATGTTAGGTGCAGGAAGAAACCACAGTGAAAACAAGCTTAGCTTATTTATATCTGCTTCTTTAAAAATATAATTTCCTGGGCCCTGTTCCAGATTTAATGAATTAAAAAGTCCGTGGGTGGCTCCAGAGTCTAAATTTTTATCCAATTTTTCCAATAATATTTATTAGCTAAGGTTTTATAAGCAACTGACATAAGGTGTTACTGCTATTGTTCAAATATAAAAAAAAATCTGATTAAATTTTCCCATGAAATATTTTTGTAATCAGTTTAGTCAATGATTAAGTGGAAATTTTTCTGTGGAACAGCATTGGAACTACTTCGTATTTATTTTGTCATTAGGTTGAGTTGATTTTTTATGAGAATAAACAGCACATTTTGAAGCAAGTGGAGGAGCATACTGTTACACTAATTTGTTACTGGGGGATGCTGGCATTGAAGAGTCCACTGTTAAGCAATAAATATTCATATCACCTAACGAAAAGCATTCTGAAGGAGAGATCAGATTGCTAAATAGCTATATTTCCTTATATGGTCTTAGAAAAAGGAAATATTTTTTAGTGTCTTGCTAGTCATAACAACAAGTAAAGAAAGGATCATGACTGTACAAAAAAAAAAAAACCAGATGCCAATCTGGGTCCCAACTGCCTGTCCCTTTCTCTCCACGGTCCCAGTCTCTCTCTGACCCCAGGGTTAGATGCTGTTGCTTCTGTCATTCAGCAAACAGCAGTTTAAGTTTCTGCTACAAGCAAGGTAGTTTTTCACTTGTTGCTGACATGCAAAAAGGGACCGACACTTTCCTGAAGCTGTTTTACAGATATGGAAACATTGACTCCAAATGGCTATGCAAATTATCTAAGGGCATACATCCGAACATAGCAAAGGGTACATCTTTTTTTTTTTTAATTGTACTTCAGGTTCTGGGTTACATGTGCAGATCATGCAGGATTGTTGCATAGGTACACACATGGCAATGTGGTTTGCTGCCTCCATCCCTCCGTCACCTACATCTGGCATTTCTCCCCATGTTATCCCTCCCCAACCTCCCTACCCTGCCCCCGCTGTCCCTTCCTTGACCCCCGCCACAGACTCCAGTGTGTGATGCTCCCCTCCCTGTGTTCATGTGTTCTCATTGCTCAACACCCGCCTGTGAGAACATGCAGTGTTTGATTTTCTGTTCTTGTGTCAGTTTGCTGAGAATGATGGTTTCCAGATTCATCCATGTCCCTACAAAAGACATGAACTCATTCTTTTTTATGGCTGCATAGTATTCCATGGTGTATATGTGCCATATTTTCCCTGTCGAGTCTCTCATCGATGGGCATTTGGGTTGGTTCCTTGTCTTTGCTATGTGTCTTTATAAAGACTCAAACTTGACTCAAACTTGATCTGGTACAAACTGGAAAAGCTATTACTAAATACTTAAACCTGGAAATAAATAGATGTGGTTTTCTAATACTAGAATCAAACGAATAACTATACCCAAATCAATGTTTCACAAACTTGTTCCTTTGAAAATAAAAATCACCTGATGCATTTGAAAAGGGCACAGATTTCTGGGCCTCATCCTCACTCAGAATCAGAAAAGAGACAGTGGAATCCACATTTTATGTCATTGGCCAGATAATTCTTATAACCAGGCAAGTGTATGGCAAAGTGCTCTAAGGAGGGATTGGCAAACTGTGGCTCACAGCTTGTGGCCTGTTTCTGTAAATAAAGCTTTAGCAGAATACAGTCATACCCATTTGCTACATATTGTCTTATCACCGCTTCTGCAACTACAACAACGAAGTTGAATAGTTTCAACAGGGACTTTGACACACACGAACTAAAATGTTTACTATCTGGCTCTTTATAGAAAAAGATTGCCAACTTCTCTAAAGAAACATCAAAGGCAATAGGAAGAATATTGATCAGGGAATTAGGAGCTCTGAGTTCTATCAAACAGCAGTAGGCCTAGAGTAAGATGCTCAACTTTTTGAAACCAAGGTATGTTATCAATAAATAGTTGAGGACGGGCACAATAGAGATCTCCTGTCCTTACGACATCATGGAAAGAAGAAGTCATTTTAAGAAAACTTAAAAGTTTGCCAACCAAAATGTCAAGGACCTTTGATTTTTTTTTTGCTGAAAGTATTATTAAACTGCCAAAATAAATATGTAACTCAATGTTAATCAAAGGCTTTCAAAGGCTGCCTTTGAAAGCCTTTAACATTGAGTTATATATTTATAACTGTTAATCATATATATTTGATTAACATTGAGTTATATATTTATATATTTTATGTATATTATATATTTATATATATATAAATAATATACATAAAATATATAAAACCATATATATATTTTTAAAAATATTTAAATATATATATATACATATATATATATTTTGCACCTTAGGGTCTGGGGTACATTTGCAGATCATGCAGGATTGTTGCATAGGTACATACTGGTTTTAAAAAGAGAGAAGACATTATAATTTTCTAAGTGGTAGAACTTGTCTTTTAAAACTTGTATGTATATGGAGAGATTTAAGTAAAATGGTTTTTGGTGATAAAATGTTTGTGACCCAATAGATTAGACATTCTCTCAGGTCCTTTTCAACTCCAAAATTCTTTGAACACCAATGTACCACATGAAAACTTCAAAGTTATTATGATGACTTTTCTTTCTCCCTGAATGATGAGAGAAGGATGAAACGTTTGCAGGGGAAGGAGTGGAGCGAGTGGAGATGGTATTTAAAACAAAGATAAAATGGAATTAGGTAGACTCATACGTTTGGTAATCACTGAATTAAATAAGGATAAAAGTATCTTTGTATTGCCTTTTACTCTCTTTTTAAAGCCTTTAATATGCAAATGTGCCTGATGAATTTTCAAAAAAGGGAGACATATTACATTGCATTTCCTAAACTCATATGACTGTGAAAATTGATTTTCCTGAACATCTCTTGTGACCTCTTTGTCAATGAAAGCACTGCTTTAAATAATAACGAGCAGTGGGTTGTCATTTAGGTACATTTATGGCAAGTGAAAGGCAAGAATAACCTGGCTAAGACAGATCGCAGGGTGCACAGAGCGGCGGCCAGGCTTGGGGAGCTCCCTGGTGACGGCTCTGGGTAATGGCCCAGCGTCCCAGAATGAGGAGGCTGGTATGGCGGTGGGGAGAGGGTGCTGCCATTCAGGACTAAAACCAAAGTTCTGTTAAGGCATCTATGTACACAGCCATCCCATAAACATACCGTCCACTCCATCAAAGTCAATTCACTTCATTTACTTATACCCTCACTTCCTAGGCTGCATTTTGTCTTTTCATCCTTTTTTTGGCCTTTCAGCTGACTTTAAACTTCATTGAACCAGACTTCCTTTGCATAAATTTATGTAATCTACAGTACTGGAACCCAAAATGTGACTTACAATCATTGTATCTCTGGCATCCCTGATCATAAGTTTAAGGCAAATACTGACAGTTGCAAAGAATGATACAGTACCTCTAAGAAGCAGCAGCTAGTAGAAGGGAGAGGGAACATAAGCAGGTCTTTGAAGGCAGCACATCAATGTTACCCCAGAAAGCAGAGCCCAAGGCAAACAACTCTGGTCACTAAGACAACTCTTCTTTGCTGTTGTCCTTCTAGGACATTCATGAGTGAAGTTAAATGTGGCAGAAATCAACTTTTGGCCAGCGTAGACATACCTTGTTAACTATTTGTGAGCCATGCCTGGATGGCTTCCTTTCTCTTTAGTAGTTCCCAGGGAATCCTCCAAGAGGCCATATGCATGGACAGAAGAAAGGTGCCAGAGCATTAATTAAGGACATGTGACAAGGGAGTCTGTGCCACCTGCCCTCATAATAGCTTGTGTCACCTGTACTGGTTAGGGCTTGATCCTGAATAGTCCATTATAAAGTGGACTGCTGCTATGTCCACCTCATTTTAAGATTTGGTCAGTTTATCCAGCTTACAAAGGGTGACTTCTGTCACACAGGCACTTGGTACCCCATGGTCCAATAATCCGTCCCCGCTAGTGTCAGAATCATGCTACAGGCAATTTTACAATGGAGAACAGTTCTCCATAAAAGGCATGAACTCCTTCCAAATCTCTAGGTGTCTGCATTATAGAATCCTTATTGGGGCTTGCTGGAGACGTCTCCTCTACTCACCATTTTTTTCCATACCACAGACATCAGCAACACTATCATCTCTACTGTGTCACAGACTTTCAGGGACAGGAAGGTTGCAGCACAGCCAGGATATGCTGAAGACCCTTTCTTGCTCAGGATGCCACTAAAAATGGGCAACCTTCTAAGTAAAGCAGTAAATGCACTGAAAAAATATTCGGAAATATTATATGTTGTTTCCAAAATCCAAGAAACCCCCAATATTGTACCTCTTTCTTAGTGGCTGGAGATGCTGAGTGTAACACCGAGTCCTCTGTCTGGGTAGAGCAGTCTAGGTATATAGCTACTGAGGATCCCAACACATTTTTTCCACCTGTACCACATTTCAGTTAACCACAAGAGGAAGTGTTGGTAATTGTGATGGTGCCACAAGCCCAGAGTGATCACCATGTGTTTACAACCAGAAATCAGATCCTCACTGCCATCAGATACGGGAGTAATCCAGCTCCCAAAAATCTATCCTGAGGATGTGTTGTCTAAAGCAATTCATGGTTCCATGGCAGCATGAATAGTTAATGCAAAGCCTGAAGCAAAAGGCTTAAGTGGTACCACTTTATTAGCTAGAACAATTACGGAAGGAGCGGGTAAGGGACAAGGAAGAAAGAGAAAGCCCATATAATGGTGTATTATTAAGCTTATACACCTCTCTGAGCAAAACATTTCTCAGTCTTGCACAGTTGTCTTGGAAAACACCACAAAACTGTGTCTCAAGCCAATCCATACGAGGAGAAAAAAAAAAGACAAATACTGAATCTCTGGTTTCCACCAGAGTGTTAATATCCCTATACTTTCTAGTTGTCCATGCATAACTACCCATCTGGGTCTCATGGAACTAAGCCCTGGTGTCAACACGAAAGCCACGGAACAGAAGTAAGAGCCAAGGAATGTGTGCCCTGCACGTTTGCACCTGGGTCGTGTCAACTGGCGGCCACCTGGGGCTGGCAGCTACAGCAGTAAATAGCGTAAGAGACAGGTGTGCCTGGCTGTCTGTAGCAGGAAGAATCCAGTGAACATGGAGAAAATTAAGAAGGGGATTACTCATGGAGGAAATTACACACATAGGTGGAAAGAGTTTACTTAGAAGGAAAGAAATTTTAAGAAAGGGAAAAAAAAAATCACAAAATACCAAGGATGTTTGATTTTACCTGTATTATGGTAAAGGAATCTGCTAACAATTGGGTAAGAGTAGTTAGTTTAAGCAAGCATGAAGATTATTTCAGCTTTGGAACACCTCATGAGGATGTGTGCTAGGAAATCAATGCCAAATGAATACAAGGAAATCAAAGCAGCAGTGATGATCTGATGTCACTGTAACATGATTGTTTGACTTTTTTGAAGCATGAAGCTCTTAGAAGAGAATAAAGTTGTTCACAGGAAAATAGGTTTTATTATCCACACACCATGCACTGTAGAAGGCCAATGGAAGAAGGGAACCAAGAGAGTTTCCATCTTTCACATGGTAGTTAGGAAAGACCTAGAAGGCCAGGCACGGTGGCTCATGCCTGAAATCCCAGCACTTTGGGAGGCCGAGGCAGGCAGATCACTTGAGGTTACGAGTTTGAGACCAGCCTGGCCAATGTGGGGAAACCCCATCTCTACTAAAAATACAAAAATTAGCTGGGTATATTGGCACATGCCTGTAATCCCAGCTACTTGGGAGGCTGAGGCAGAAGAATCTCTTGAACCCAGGAGGTGGAAGTTGCAGTGAGTCAAAGTTGCACCACTGCACTCAAGCCTGGGTGACAGAGCCAGACTCTGTCTCAAAAAAAAAGGCCCTAGAAAAGCTAAAGTGACTTTGAGAAAAAGGAATGTTGAAGGGCTTGTACTACCCAATTTCAAGACTTACTATAAAGCTGCAGCTAATTAGGAGAGAGTGATTTGGGCGTAAAGACAGATATATGGATCAAGGAAGCAAAACAGATAATCCATAAAGGGACCCACATGTCAGTAACTGATGGATTTTTAAAAGGATTTTATATTTCAGAACAAAATAGTCTATTTAAAACATGGTGATGAACAACTGCATTTATATTGAAAAAAAGTGAACCTTGACTGGGTCTTGACCCTACACACAAGAGTGTACTTGCAATTGGTCACAGACCTACATTTGCAAGCCTGTGTCCACACCTCCAGCCACTCTTCCCTCACTCTTTCCAGCCACACTGGCCATTCTCGCTGTGTTGGCATTTGTAGTTCCTCCTGCCTGGAATCTCCAGTTCTTCCCACACTTCGCTCCCCTGCTTACTTCAGGTCTTCGCTCAGTTATCACCGTCTCATTTCCCTGTGGTCACTGAAAAATGTCTCTACCTTCGGTCACTTTCCAAACTCTTACCCTGCCTTATTTTTGTTCATTGCACTTATCTGAAATTACATATTTATTTGTTTACTTGTCTTCTCATCTAGAAAGTTCCCTCAGAGTCTGGGCTTTACTTCTCTTGTTCATTTCTCTAAGTCCAAGCAAAGAGTCTGCAGTCAATAAATATTTATTGAATAAATAAATACTATCCGATACATTATTTCTGGTGAACAAAAATTTCTCCCTCTCCTTATATAGTATTCAATTCACAGAAAAGGAATAAGTATTAAAGATCACCTTATCTAATTCACTTGTTCTACTTGTGAGCTGGAAATCTTAAGTGACATGCTGAAGTCACAACTTAGATTGTGAAGATTCAAGTATCTTACAACTCTTATTTCCTTCAACATGGCAAAAAGCATGATCAGTTTTTAAATTTCTTTGCTGGGGAGTAGGGTTACTTTCAAATGGCATACAAAAGTATACAAAAGTACACAAAAGTTTTAAAGTGTTCTAGAGTTGTGTAAAGAGAAAATTTCATATGACTTTCATGATACATAAGTGAAGAGGCATTATTATTTCCACACTTAGAGATAAGCCTAGGTATCTAACTGGCTTACCCAAGACTGTACTACCATTTTGTACTGGACATGGTGCTGAAATCAAGTCAATTAATTTCATTTTCAGAGATTTCATGTTTAGACTAATTTTTCAGAGGAGAGGATATGAAACCATTTTGTACTTTCTTTTTCTGGTCTGGGAGATAACTTGGATATTCCTCTAGTTATGATTAGATCAAAGTCACTGTTAAATTAGTAGTCCTTTTTCATTTGTTTTCTTATAAGACTTTCAATATTACTTTTTCATATTTATACTCTTCTTGTTCCTCTAAATCCTAAAACCATTGGTAAGCCAAGGAGAGGCCACTTTAAATTCCGTTTCCCTTACTCAATACTTAGTAGAGGACTTTTTTGAGTTGAAATATTTGTTAAATGATCTCACAATCATGGCTTCAACATATACTACTCATCGTGATGTGTCTCCACTAAGCATACATTTTGCCAGACTTTGAGAGTGAAAATGGCACCCTGGCCATCACTGAGTAATTAGTTGGATGGTTTCCTCTTATTCAATAAGTAAACTTCTGTTTTCCAAGTTAAAACATATTTAGATGGGTTCTGCTTTCTGTAAAACAGGCTTGAAAGAAAAACAAAATTAGAAATTTTTGATTGCTTTACTATATTTAAAATCTCCATTCAATAAAAATGTGGTATATAACTTTATGGCCAAAATAACTCATAAGTTAGATGTTGGCTCTAAGATAGATACACTAGGAAGATACATGGAAACACACAGGCAGAATATGTTCTGCAAGACAAAACCAGCTACATTTTCAGAAAGCTTAGCTTCCTGGTTAACAGTATACATTTTGCATAGGAATTCTGAGGTTTGAATTCTTGCTCTGTCACTAATGAGACGTATAAGCTTCAACAATTTCTAAAACCATCATACCATGAGATTTTCTCATTCGTAAAATGGGTGTGAATAATATTCTCTGCATCTGATTATTGTGAAGAAGAGTAATTCACATCTTCCAGGCATACCGACAAGTAGAATATGCTTAATAATTATTAGCTGTTGTTATTCTTGTGAGGACATTACATGTACTCTGGGAAGAAAACAATTAATTAAAACAATAGTTCTTGACAAATCAATGAAAGCCATAGATACATAAATGAGAAAAGAAGTCAGAGAATATATGGGTTCCATAAAGTCCATGCGTGGATCAGACATGGAGAATCTCTGATTTATAGCTGTGAGTTTAGCAACTGCTGTTGAATGGAGGAGAGACTTGGCTGCTATCAGTGTAAACCATGGTGTTCCCAGGACATACAAACTGAGGACTCGGGGGAGGCCACAGAGAATGGTGTCCGATCACAGTGGTTTCTATGGGTACTTATGTCTTACAATGTCAAAACTAAGTGCCATCAGAAAGAAAATATATTACTGTGGCTTCCTGAATTGGCTGGATTCTAATACATATTTTGTCTTGCTCCAAATGATGCTTCTTTTTATATTTATTGCATAGAAATTTGTAGGATGTATGCAGATACAAATATATCAATATATGTTTTTGAACAAAATATTGAAAAGTGGCTTACTGAAATTGTATATTTCTAAATATAGAAATACACCAAGGGAGACTTTACTTTCAATCATCTTGCTACTGACCAAGAGGATGGTACCTTCTGCTACAATCATCTTAGTCATCAGAGGCCATTAGGTGACTTTAATTTTTAAAATTTATACCTGTGTGAGGAGGTGGACCCAGGTTCCTTCCTATATACAGTATTCTTATACACTGATGTTATCTTCAAGATAACAGACTCCCTTAATCCTAGAATTTAAAAGTCTGTTTTAATATTTTAGAGGCAAAAATACTGGAACCCAGACTTTTGGAAAATTGTGAATAATAAGTTTCAGATGGAAAACTAAGAACAAAATGAGAGAGTTACATATATGAAAAACTAGAAGATTCATGAAACTATTCTTAAGACAACACAGCAAGAAAACCTAAGTGTTGATTACACTATATGTTACACTCAATTTCCCATTGTCAAAGGCTCTACCATCTATTTGCTGAGCCAATATGTCTCCTAAGACAAATGAACCAAATCTAGTTTGTTAGTGATAAAGTATGTACCAAGTTTTTATAATATTTTTATACGGTCATCAAGGGAAATACAAATGCATTTATTAAATTACCAATAGTGGTAAACATTTCTTACAATTTAAGGATAAATATTTAGAATTTTTGACAATGGCATTCATTCAGTAGTCATATAGTCAAGAAAATACATTAATATTTGAATGCTTAAGGCATGTAATAAATAAAAAATTAGTTATATAACCAACATAAAGATTTTCAAATAGAGTCAATGTGACTTGTGATAAAAAGAATTAGAGATGAAAGTGAGCAGGCTTACATAAACAAATGTATTTTCAGGAAGGAGGTTTGTGAAATCTAGAGGATATTGCTTCGATTTTTGGATACTTTGTCTAATGGATGTACACATGTCCATTTGTTAGCAGTAGTTTTCAGGTCAGATGGTTTTATACATGAACTATTTCTTTTTCCTGTGCATGTATTTATGGTATCAAACATCTAATATTGTGGAGAAGAACATCTGAACAATCTGTGACATGTTCTAGCTACAGTAATGTGCTCATACTGATCTCTCCATTGGTAGGGTGAGTTTCTCAGTCAGTACTGATTAAATAGCCCTGAAAGAGAGAAGGGTTGGATTGGTTAGTCTGCTTGCAGGATTATGTACTGTACATGACTCAGCTGGCCAGACTGAGGTTGAACAGTGACAGATGGGTAAAGCTGGAGTTTCATGTTAGGTGCAATGAATTATCATGCTATTCACGGAAGGTCTCCTGGGCCCAGCTGGTCACACATTATCTGATGGTGTCTCAAATTCCACTTTCAAATTACTGTCAGAATTCTGTTGGCTGGCAATACTCTAAGGAATCCAGCAGCCTCAAAAGACACTAGGTTTATAAATGATCAATTATATCATCTCCAAACCCCGAATGAAGTTGGGAGAACCTCCTCATACACAGAGACCATGGGCAAACACGTTTTCTCACACTGTCTGCATTTTGTGTGTATCTCTTGGATGCTCGATCCAGGAGGAATACTGTAAAATACGCTGAAAGGCAAAAAAAAGAACTGATTTTTTCTTTAAGAAGACACAGTTAAAAATGCCTTATCTCTAGCTATGAATAGAAATAATATCCTGGCAAATAAATATCCCCTACTTCAACGAGAAATATAACATCTTGAATGCAAATTATTAAATAATTTGAGTGAACTCCTTCAGGTTTTCAAGCTTCTTCTCAGTTACTTGCATTCTAAACTTGGCAAGTTACTTGGGGAACCTATTTTTTATAGCCTGAAGTAGATATCTTAAGAAAATGCCAATAAATTTATACTTTACTGAATAAGACAAAAAATGTTCAGCAATACCAAAAGTATTTTACAGAAGCATTTCATGGGAATTCAGTAACGATTTGTATTATGCAGTGCAATACATCCAGTCACAGTATAATTTGACCATTCAACAAAGAACAAATAAATCCAAACTAATGCCTGGGGCTTTGAAAATAGAAATGAATATAATGACTAATGCTTTGTGAAACTTGTGGCACATTTTTCTCAAGAAGAATTATATATATACCCCCCATTATTGCTTCGACTTTTTATAGCACTTTAAATGGTAACAGCAACCTTCTTACTCTACACTCAGCCCTTTGGCTGTATTCTGACAGTCTATTTGTGTTCTGATTTCATGAATAATGAATGAATGAAAGTGAAGAAATATATAGCTCTTCTCACTCATGCAAAAAATTTTAAAGTGAAATGCATTTTAACATAAATGCTACTAAATGTTAAAAAAAAAATCCAAGGAAATTAAAATGTGATAAGGCGGGACATTCCTTGTTTTAATTCCAAAAAAGCATAGTATAATAAAAGGAACAATGGAATCAGAAGACCCATAATCAATTTTCCAGTTGGTTTTTGAAATATCACGTGTAAAATGGTCAAGTTAGGTCTTTCTGGCCTTTCTCGGTTACTTGCTGTTGGCATGTAGAGATATATGCTAGGCGACTATGTGTACAGAGTAGGCTTATATTACCTAATAGGTTTTCATTATGAATTAATACATTAGTTAAAAAACTATCATAAAATGCAGAGTCAACTGTATATTACAGTTTCTGCTGGAAGTGCTGAGGGTATGTTAAAGGCCATAAGCACGTTGGGAGGCTGAGGCAGGTGGATCACCTGAGGCCAGGAGTTCGACACCTGCCTGGCCAACATGATGAAACCCTGTCTCTACTAAAAAACACAAAAACTTAGCACTTGTAATCCCAGCTACAATGGGAGGCTGAGGCAGGAGAATCACTTGAACCCAGGAGGCAGAAGTTGCAGTCAGCTGAGATCACATCACTGCACTCCAGCCTGGACAGCCAGACTCCATCTCAAAAAAAAAAAAAAATGGCCATAGGTCTGAAGGAGGGTTTGTGCTGGGAAGCAGAATCCTGATGACTTGCCCACTACTCTTGAAATGGAGGAGGAGACAGTCTTTCAAGGTGGAAATGATCAGTCCGTTAAGATGAAAACAGTCCTTTGAGCTGTGATTGGAGATATAACATACATTTCATTTTATTAACTAGTTTCTTAGTGCCAAGTCTCAATAATGTTTTTATTCCACTTGTAAAAAAATTAACATTAGAAAACATTTATGTTGCAAATTTCTCTTTCAATAAAAGTGCCAGATGCAGGAAGAGAGAAAGATGTTGGGAAAAAAGAGCCTGTCAGACTGCCGCTCTTTTAATTAGACGCCATATGTGGGATGTGCAACACGTCAGTTATAAGTATGATACATGGCCATTTAGTAAGATTGAAAGAAATAAGCAACTATAATATTTGATATCTTATTTGAAACTTCGCCAAACCTCCATCTGAACCCTCATACATTGAGCAAATTACAGAAACATTGCTACTTGCTGTGTCACTAAAGGTCACAATAGTCTTCTGGATTGCTCCAGGGATGCCAGGCTATCAATACCATACAAATGAACCTCTGCACAGATGTGAAGCTGCCTGAACTCTCTCAGAACAGCTGCCAGGTTAATTTGGCAGTAACTGTGGTCCTCAAACTGGCCAACCCTCAACATTCCCTCTGATGGGCTGGGAGACCTTAGAACATTTCAGCCTTTGTGACTAAATCGACACTTTTTGCTACCGTGTGGTCATCTCTCCAGCCAGGGGCTAGGTGCTCTCTATAACTTGGATAAGCTGGATTCTTCAGATGAGCACTTAAACCTGGATATTTGTGGCTTGCATATGGTTCCATCACCAGCTCCAGCTTACACAGCCTTCAATGAGCTCTTAATGTACATGCATCCCACTCCAATCCATCCAAGAAGGCTTTCCTACGTGAAGGTGTCAATTACTCTCATACTTAGACCTAGTTTTAAGGCCTCCCCAAACTAACAAATGTTATAATTGTTTCTATATGTCTCTACAGAACTACAGTTTAGAGATATGCTCAGAGATGTTTACAAAGGTATTCATAAATCAAAATACATTTAGGAAAAGTTTCATACCATATCTCTCTTGGAGGAACATAGCTTATCATAACATACTAACTGCTCTGAGGAGTCCTATAGTAGATAAAATTGTCCTACTCTGTTTAGTCTAACATTCCCCAAATATATATTATATATGTGTGTGTGTATATATATAAATCTATATCTCATGTGTACATATATACACACACATATACATATATACATACACACATATATATATATATTTGAGACAGAGTCTCACTCTGTCACCCAGGCTAAAGTGTGATCTTGGCTCACTGCAACTTCTGCCTCCCAGTTTCCAGAGATTCTTGTGCCTCAACCTTCCAAGTAGCTTGGATTACATGCATGGACCAGCAAGCCTAGCTAACTTTTATATTTTAGTAAAGATGGGGTTTCACCAGGATTGCCAGGCTGGTCTCAAACTCCTGGCCTCAAGTGATCCATCTGCTTCGGCCTCCCAAAGTGCTGGGATTACAGGTGTAATCCACCACACCCAGTGTCCCCAAACATTTGATCACACAGCAACCCTTTCTTCAATTCGGCTATTTACCTTGCAAAAAATGAGTGGTTTACAGAAGACAACTTGGGGGAACACTGTGCAATAAAACAAGTTGCCTCAAATTTTGTTTATAAAGAAATAAGGAAAAATTGACTCTACAGGAATCATTTTAGGACACAATGTTTTTTTTTTTGTATATTATACATAAAATTCATTTAAAGGATAAAATGAGGATTTTAATTTGTCTATTTTATGCAGTTTTATGAAGTGACATCTCTGTATTTTACATACAAAGGTAAGCTTTGGATAATAATACTGAAAAAGAGTGCTGTCCCAAAAGATACATTTCATTAAGTTTCTAAGATTGCTACTTTCCAAAGGTTCTTCATCCTCACACTTGATCAATCTGACACCCAGGACATTAGTGCTTTGAAGACCTTAGAAAAGTTTAGGAAGGTGAATTATTTATAAATTATTACACCAGTATCATACTGAGCAGTAGAAACATCCCCCTAAAGCACCATGCACACTGCTATAACTTTTGGTTTAAATATATCTGCAAACAACCAACTGAAATGTCATTCCTTGGCTGCAACTCAGTCGGCACTCTCTGCACCCGAAGAAGGAGTTTCTCTTCCCTCCCTCCCTCCTTCCCTTCTTCCCTCCCTTCCTGGGTTTCTCTTCGCTCACTCCCTCCCTCCCTCCCTCCCTCCTTCCCTCCCTCCTTCCCTTCTTCCCTCCCTTCCTGGGTTTCTCTTCGCTCCCTCCCTCCCTCCCTCCCTCCCTTCTTCCTTTCCTTCCTGGGTTTCTCTTCGCTCACTCCCTCCCTCCCTCTCTCCCTTCCTCCCTTCCTCCCTCCCTCCCTCCCTTCCTCCCTTCCTTCCTGGGTTTCTCTTCCCTCCCTCCCTCCCTTTTTTGGCGCTGTTTTTCTCAATTATTATGAATGCTGGATTAAATAGGGTACAACAAATATGAATCGGGCATTGGGCCACGACTGCAGGACTCTATGCTCTTCAATCCCTGTCCCTCTCACTACGCAGGAGTCTTTACCCAGGTCCGTAAGGCCAGCAAGAGTCTTAACTTCCCCTCAACTTTACTATACTTTAGAAAAACTTCCTAGGTACTTCTAGGCCTGATCTTTCTCTCCCGAGTCCTTGTAAATCCAGGCAGCCTGACCACAGAGGCCCCATCCCTTCCTTTCCTTGGAGCGTTTACTCTAGAAAACTGGTAACTATAATTGCCTCTTTGAGACAAAAATCTTTTTAAAAGCTTTTGCCAGTTTTGTAAGCCAGGAATGTCCCTCCCAAGCGCCTGGGAACAATCTGTTTGAAATACAGTAATCCGAGAAGACAGAGCCGCTATTTCCCAGTTTCGGTGAGAGGGTAAGGACCTAACTTTGATGAGCACCTCGATCCAAAGTGTAAAACTTCTCACTTTATGTACCTTCAGAGCAAAGACAAATATTTATTATTAATAATAGATGTGATAAATCTGACTGCAATGCTAGTTTGTTAAAGGTTGTCCATTATTATGTATATGGACTGCAGTAAAATATCTTTAAAAGCAGAAGTCTCAACCAAGGTAATTTCAGGGAAGTCACCCTCACAAGGTGCATCACTAGAGAATTTCACCAAACCACAGATTTACTTCCCTGACAAATTATGTAACAAACTTACTCTCTGGCCATAAAACATGCTCCTCTTCGGATGTTATCTCATGAAAATGTAATAAAACAACTCCAACTTAATCACCTTAAATGAATTTTAGTTTGGTCTTGACACTAATAAAGAGTTTACAGCATTATTAGGTCACCTACTGCACTGCTTTATGGCCTTTTAAATGGCATTTTGAAGATTTACCTATGTGGTAAGGACATGGAAGATGCTAGAGAAAACTGGTCTTCAGATCTTCAGTACAGTAACCAAGTCAAGTTGTTCTAGAATGTGTTTCAACTTTCAATATATTCTCATAAATACTTTCATAGTGCTACTTAATAAAAATTTATGGGTGATACCCAGTACAGCAGGGCATACAGATACTTTAAAATAACATTAATCTTCAAAATGTCTGGGAAAGCATTTAAAGAAAAAAAAAAGGTTTTGGTATAACTCCTGCAGCATAAAGTAAAAGAATATACAAAACACGATCCTATACTTACAAATTAGGAAGGAACTCGCTTCTAATATGTATGATAAAATGGTTCCAAAGCCAAGATTCATTATAAATTCAATAGTAAACAAAAATGGTATTGCTAACTTAAAAAATGGCCTCATACATATAAGAATTCATTAATTAATTCAAAAATCTGGCTGCTAAAAAGAACCAGGAAGTAATACTCTCATGATATACATCTGTAGCTAAGCTTTTGCTCAGGTAATTGTATGCCATTTAGCGATCAAATGGGATGGTCAAATGACTAAAGTGACAAATTTTGTATCTGTGAAAAATGACACTAAACAGTTTTTAGCAGTGAGACTATAATTACTTTTTCCTTTTATCTGATTACAGAAAAATACAATGAATTACTGTTTTTAAATTACAGAGGGACACAATTTTAAACATAAACATGCTGCCAGCGGGTTTTATAGAAGTGGCTGCAAAATTTTGCTATATCTTATAAATACTTTAAATACTTGCCATTTTCAACTGATAGGATCAAAATGATTATGATTTGCTAAATCTATTTGGCACAATCAAATGATAAGATGATTGATAATGAGAATGATGATGGTGATAATAAAATGTTTTAAAACTAACCTCTTTATAGATGGGTTTTAGAAAGAGGAAGATAATTTTAGGGTCCAATAAATTAAATGAATAATTTCTGAATTGTTTTTAGATTTATTAAACACTAGAACTCCCCAAGTAAAGAAGTATTGTTCATTATTCCTTACTCTATGTCAAAAAAATCAATAGAAGAGAAAGTTTTGTGAAGCCTTAATACTGATAGTTACCATTCACTAAAGTTTTACTTGGTGCCAAAGGCTTTGTGTCTATCATGTCTAATTGTTACCAGCACTATAATTACTCCTTTCTGCATAGGAAAACATGAAAGGTGAAGTATGCAGTATAGCAGCTAGAAGTAGAGGTTCTGGGTAATTCTCCCTCAATTCACATCCTGGCTCGAGCACTTACTAATTATGTGATTGTAATCTTTCTGTTTGTTTCATCCCCCTAAAGTGAAAATAATGACATAATAAGAGTGTTGTGAGAATGATTATGAGATTCAAATGAGTTCAAAGTGTAGGACACAGTAAGAGAAACACAGTAGCATCAACAAATATTAGTAACAACCATTAGAGGAATTTAGAAGTTTGCCCAAAGTTATGGAGCTAACAGTTAGCTGGGTTGATCTCTCTGTTTCCAGTCACCTTACTTTCTTAGAAGACAGCACCTTACTTTCTTAGAAGACAAGTAATTTTTCTTGAAAATGTGATAATGCACATTATGAGCCAGTATCATTCAGACAATATAGACGTTCAGTTAATTATTTAGACTGAAGTTGAATTTTACCCTCTTTGTTATTTCTTGAATGTAATGGATGAAGTGTCCACAAATAATTATGCAGTGTAAAAACAAAGTGTGGTGTATTAGTCTATTCTTGCAATGCTGTAAAGAACTACCTGCATTTGGGTAATCTGTAAAGAAAAGAGGTTTAATCAGCTCATGGTTCTTCGAGCTTTACAGGCTTCTGCTTCTGGGGAGGCCTCATGAAATTTACAATAATGACAGAAGGTGAAGGGGAAGCTGGCACATCTTTACACGGCCGGTAGGAGAGAGAGAGAGACACAGAGTAAAGGGGTTACTGCTACACACTTTCAAACAACAAGATCTCCTGAGAACTCTATCATGAGAACAGTATGGGGGAAGTCCACCCCCATGATTCAGTCACGTCCCACCAGGCCCTGCTCCAACACTGAGGGTGACAACTCAACATGAGATTTGGGTGGGGATACAGAGCAAACCATACCATGTGGAAATAGTGAAATAGCAATTCCAACTCCAATGGCTTTATTTTACTTCCATGTGATTCAGGAGTGGGAGTGGTAAACACAAGCAATTTTCTTTCTCTTCCCAGTGAGGTACATTCCTATAAATCCTTATCTTTCTGAAATTTTTGAGAGGATCAATAATTATTTTAAAGTTTCACATTCATATGCCTTAGACAATAATAATATTGTTGCACCTGCCAGTGGTTCAGATCTCTGAATCTCAATTTTCTTTGTGTCACTCTGCAATTTCCATTCAATACCTCCAGGTTCTTTATCTAAGGAGGCTATGGTGACCTGCATTATATCTAATTTTCTGCTGACATCTGCTCACTATTTATAAATAAAGTCAGCACAATTTAGCAAACCACAGCTATGTTCTTAGAAGTAGTACATTTAAAGACAGAAATATATAGCTTGAAGCAAATGGCAACAGTATACTTAAACACAAAATCCCATTGCTTATTTCACAGCCTTTCTGGTGTCACACTAAAGAAAAATGCTTTCGGCTGCAGAAATTAAGAGGCAGCTTTGTGATATATTCTGCCCAAGAAATAACAGTTATCAAAACAAATAAATACTGCAGATGTCAATGTGATGTGCTTCCACAATACAAAGCTTGAATTCACAGGAGGCAAAGGTTATCAAACTGTGGACTTACATGGAATTTTCTAGTCTCTATTTTCTCTCTTTATGGGGCTGGAGAAAGTAATAAAGATAAGGCAATGAGCTTATAAGCTAATAAGATGTGTGCCTGGAAAACACAATAAACAGAATTTCTTTTGAAAATTAAACGGGATTTCCTATGTGGTCTTTCTTAACGCAGAGTCAGGTACTTTGGGTATTACATATTTCTGGCATTTGAATCTAGAAACTGAAAATTCAAAAGGGAAATTAACACAAAATCTGTTACTGTATAAACAGTATTTATAAGTCACAAAATTAGATTACTATATTTCTTTCTAAAAATTAAACCCTCCCAAGCAAGCACAATAAATATATCAGAATGAACTTTTAATTACATTATTTAAAATATACTGTAAGTTCATGTTTTTCTTTTTCAAAACACCGCAATCAGCAACAATAAATGTTTTTTGTGTGTCTATTATTTGTCAGGCATCATCTTTTATTATTCAGGAATTAACTATGTTCCATAAAAAAGATATCCAAATAATCAAAGTTCTCATCTCTCACTAAAGCTATTTTCATAAAGACCTGTTGAAATGCCTCCTGTCATTCCAGTTTACTCCATTGAGTGTCTCAGTTTCAGCACTCTTAACTCCACCGGATCAACCATTGTGAATCCCATCATTTCAATTCAGTCACCCCCATGGCCTCACTGCCCTCCTCATCCAGCTTAAACTCCTTAGTCAGCCATTAGAATTGCTTCCTTGCAAAGTCAATTTCCTCAATCTTTCCTCTTGTTTCCTCACATGTTTGGCAAAACAAAACAGCAAAATATATATATTCCAACAGATCCTATATAATTTTAAAAGAGAAGAAGAAGGAAATACAAGTACATGCTATCAGTAATGAGAAGAGAAAGGATATCTAAATAAAAGGAAATTAAAATAACAAATAAAGTAATAATAGCTGACACTGACAGAGTACTTACTAAGTCTCAATCAGTAACAATTTTAGTACACTCTATAATTATCCTTTTAAAAATATCAAGGCAAAGCCTTATGGAGATAAAGTCACTTTCTCCCAAACATATCACTAGGACATGGGGAGGCAGTATTTAAACCCAGGCAGTTGGGGCTAGATGTATGATCTTGTACAGTTCACTATACAAAGGAACCCCAAATTCAGGATGGAAGAGTGTTCCAGAAAAATCAGAATTGATTCAACCAGATATAAAATGCCTGAGTGAGTATCAAATTTGTAAAAAATACACCTCAAAAATGCACTAGGCTAAGGTGGTTTCAAAGCAACATGAAAATAACATTTCTTTTTTTTTTAATTGCATTTTAGGTTTTGGGGTACATGTGAAAATCATGCAAGGTTGTTGCATAGGTGCATACGTGGCAGTGTGATTTGCTGCCTTCCTCCCCTTCACCTATATCTGGCATTTCTCCCCATGCTATCCCTCCCCAACTCCCCACCCCCACTCTGTCCCCCCTTCCCCCCAAACAGACCCAGTGTATAGTGCTCCCCTCCCTGTGTCCATGTGTTCTCATTGTTCAACACCCACCTATGAGTGAGAACATGTGGTGTTTGATTTTGTGTTCTTGTGTCAGTTTGCTGAGAATGATGGTTTCCAGGTTCATCCATGTCCCTACAAAGGACGCGAACTCATCGTTTTTGATGGCTGCATAATATTCCATGGTGTATATGTGCCACATTTTCCCTGTCCAGTCTATCATCGATGGGCATTTGGGTTGGTTCCAGGTCTTTGCTATTGTAAACTGTGCTGCACTGACAGCTGAACATTCGTGTGCATGTGTCCTTATAGTAGAATGATTTATAATCCTTTGGATATATACCCAGTAATGGGATTGCTGGGTCAAATGGAATTTCTATTTCTAAGTCCTTGAAGAATCGCCACACTGTCTTCCACAATGGTTGAACTAATTTACACTCCCACCAACAGTGTAAAAGTGTTCCTATTTCTCCACATCCTCTCCAGCATCTGTTTTCTCCAGATTTTTTAATGATCGCCATTCTAACTGGCGTGAGATGGTATCTCAATGTAGTTTTGATTTGCATTTCCCTAATGACCAGTGATGATGAGCATTTTTTCATATGCTTGTTGGCCTCATGTATGTCTTCTTTTGTAAAGTACCTGTTCATATCCTTCGCCCTTTTTTGAATGGGCTTGTTTTTTTCTTGTACATCTGTTTTAGCTCGTTGTAAATTCTGGATATCAGCCCTTTGTCAGACGGGTAGGCTGCAAAAATTTTTTCCCATTCTGTTGGTTGCCGATTCACTCTATTGACTATTTCTTTCGCCGTGCAGAAGCTGTGGAGTTTGATCAGGTCCCATTTGTCTAGTTTGGCTTTTGTTGCCAATGCTTTTGGTGTTTTGGTCATGAAGTCCTTGCCTACGCCTATGTCCTGAATGGTTTTGCCTAGGTTTTCTTCGAGGGTTTTTATGGTGTTAGGTCTTATGTTTAAGTCTTTAATCCATCTGGAGTCAATTTTAGTGTAAGGTGTCAGGAAGGGGTCCAGTTTCTGCTTTCTGTATATGGCTAGCCAGTTTTCCCAACACCACTTATTGAACAGGGATTCCTTTCCCCATTGCTTGTTTTTGTCAGGTTTGTCAAAGATAGGGTGGTTGTAGATATGTTGTGTCACCTCCGATGCCTCTGTTTGGTTCCATTGGTCTATATCTCTGTTTGGGTACCAGTACCATGCTGTTTTGATTACTGTAGCCTTGTAGTATAGTTTGATGTCTGGTAGTGTGATGCCGCCCGCTTTGTTCTTTTTGCTTAGAATTGACTTGGCTATGTGGGCTCTCTTTTGGTTCCATATGAAGTTTAAGGTGGTTTTTTTCCAGTTCTGTGAAGAAGGTCATTGGTAGCTTGATGGGGATAGCGTTGAATCTGTAAATTACTTTGGGCAGTATGGCCATTTTCACGATATTGATTCTTCCTAACCATGAACATGGAATGTTTCTCCATCTGTTTGTGTCCTCTCTTATTTCGTTGAGCAGTGGTTTGTAGTTCTCCTTGAAGAGGTCCTTTACGTTCCTTGTTGTATTCCTAGGTATTTTATTCTCTTTGTAGCAATTGTGAATGGCAGTTCGTTCTTGATTTGGCTCTCTTTAAGTCTGTTATTGGTGTATAGAAATGCTTGTGATTTTTGCATATTGATTTTGTATCCTGAGACTTTGTTGAAGTTGCTTATCAGTTGAGGAGATTTTGGGCTGAGATGATGGGGTCTTCTAGATATACAATCATGTCGTCTGCAAATAGAGACAATTTGACTTCCTCCTTTCCTAATTGAATACCCTTTATTTCCTTTTCTTGCCTGATTGCTCTGGCTAGAACTTCCAGTACTATATTGAATAAGAGTGGTGAGAGAGGGCATCCTTGTCTAGTGCCAGAGTTCAAAGGGAATGCTTCCAGTTTTTGCCCATTCAGTATGATATTGGCTGTTGGTTTGTCGTAAATAGCTTTTATTATTTTGAGATACGTTCCGTTGATACCTAGTTTATTGAGAGTTTTTAGCATAAAGGGCTGTTGAATTTTGTCGAAGGCCTTCTCTGCATCAATTGAGATAATCATGTGGTGAATTACATTTATAGACTTGCGTATATTGAACCATCCTTGCATCCTCGGGATGAATCCTACTTGATCATGGTGGATAAGCTTTTTGATGTGCTGTTGCAGTCGGCTTGCCAGTATTTTATTGAAGATGTTTGCATCTGCGTTCATCATGGACATTGGCCTGTAGTTTTCTTTTCTTGTTCAGTCTCTGCTGGGTTTTGGTATTAGGATGATGTTGGTCTTATAAAATGATATGGGAAGGATTCCCTCTTTTTGGATTATTTGGAATAGTTTCAGTAGAAATGGTACCAGTTCCTCTTTGTATGTCTGGTAGAATTCGGCTGTGAACCCATCTGGACCTGGGCTTTTTTCGGGTGGTAGGCTCTTAATTGCTGCCTTGACTTCAGACCTTGTTATTGGTCTATTCAGGGTTTCGACTCTTTCCTGGTTTAGGCTTGGGAGGAGGCAAATGTCCAGGAATTTATCCATTTCTTCCCGGTTTTCTAGTTTATGTGCATAGAGTTGCTTGTAATAATCTCTGATGATGGTTTGAATTTCTGTGGAATCTGTGGTGATATCCCCTTTATCATTTTTTATTGCATCTATTTGGTTATTCTCTCTTTTCTTTTTTATTAGTCTGGCTAGTGGTCTGTCTATTTTGTTGATCTTTTCAAAAAACCAGCTCCTGGATTTATTGATTTTTTGTAGGGTTTTTCGTGTCTCTATCTCCTTCAATTCTGCTTTGATCTTAGTTATTTCTTGTCTTCTGCTAGGTTTTGAGTTTTTTTGATCTTGCTCCTCTAGCTCTTTCAATTTTGACGATAGGGTGTCAATTTTAGATCTCTCCTTGCTTCTCATGTGGGCACTTATTGCTATATATTTTCCTCTAGAGACTGCTTTAAATGTGTCCCAGAGATTCTGGTATGTGGTGTCTTCGTTCTCGTTGGTTTCGAAGAACATCTTTATTTCTGCCTTCATTTCAGTGTTTATCCAGTCTACATTCAGGAGAAAGTTGTTCAGTTTCCATGAAGCTGTGCGGTTCTGGGTTGGTTTCTGAATTCTGAGTTCTAACTTGATTGCACTGTGGTCTGAGAGACTGTTTGTTATGGTTTCTGTTCTTTTGCATTTGCTGAGGAGTGATTTACTTCCAATTATGTGGTGAATTTTAGAGTAGGTGTGATGTGGTGCTGAGAAGAATGTATATTCTGTGGATTTGGGGTGGAGAGTTCTGTAAATGTCTATTAGATTTGCTTGTTTCAGGTCCGAGTTCAAGTCCTGGATATCCTTGTTAATTTTATGTCTCATTGATCTGTCTAATATTGACAATGGGGTGTTGAAGTCTCCCACTATTATTGTGTGGGAGTCTAGGTCTCTTTGTAATTCTTTAAGAGCTTGCCTTATGTATTTGGGTGCTCCTGTATTAGGTGCATATATATTTAGGATCATTAGCTTTTCTTGTTGCATTGATCCCTTTACCATTATGTAATGTCCTTCTTGGTCTCTTTTGATCTTTGTTGCTTTAAAGTCTATTTTATCAGAGATGAGAATTGCAACTCCTGCTTTTTTTTGCTCTCTGTTTGCTTGGTAAATCTTCCTCCATCCCTTTATTTTGAGTCTTTGTGTATTCTTGCATGTGAGGTGGGTTTCCTGGATACAGCACACTGATGGGGTTTGGCTTTTTATCCAATTTGCCAGTCTGTGTCTTTTGATTGGGGCATTTAGTCCGTTTACATTTAGGGTTAATATTGTTATGTGTGAATTTGATCCTGTCATTTTGATGCTAGCTGGCTGTTTTGCCCATTGGTTGATGCAGATTCTTCATTGTGTTGATGCTTTTTACCATTTTGTGTGTTTTTGGAGTGGCTGGTTCTGGTTGTTCTTTTCTATGTGTAGTGCCTCTTGTAAAGCTGGTCTGGTGGTGATGAAATCTCTGAGTTCTTGCTTGTTCACAAAGGATTTTATTTTTCCTTCACTTATGAAGCTTAGTTTGGCTGGATATGAAATTCTCAGTTGAAAGTTCTTTTCTTTAAAGATGTTGAATATTGGCCCCCACTCTCTTCTGGCCTGTAGGGTTTTTGCTGAGAGATCTGCTGTGAGTCTGATGGGCTTCCCTTTGTGGGTAACCCGACGTTTCTCTCTGGCTGCCCTTAGTATTTTCTCCTTCATTTCAACCCTGGTGAATCTGATGATTATGTGCCTCTGTGTTGCTCTTCTACAGGAATATCTTTGTGGTGTTCTCTGTATTTCCTGGACTTGAATATTGGCCTGCCTTGCTAGGTTGGGGAAGTTTTCCTGGATAATATCCTGGAGAGTATTTTCCAGCTTGGATGCATTCTCTTCGTCACATTCAGGTACCCCTATCAAACGTAGATTAGGTCTTTTCACATAGTCCCATATTTCTTGTTGGCTTTGTTCATTCCTTTTTACCCTGTTTTCTCTAATCTTGCCTTCTCGTTTTATTTCATTGAGTTGATTTTCTACCTCTGATATCCTTTCTTCTGCTTGGTCAATTCGGCTGTTGAAACTTGTGCATGCTTCATGAAGTTCTCGTGTTGTGTTTTTCAGCTCAATCAATTCACTCATATTCCTCTCTAAGTTGTCCATTCTCGTTAGCATTTCATCAAGTCTTTTTTCAAGGTTCTTAGTTTCTTTGCATTGGGTTAGAACATGTTCTTTTAGCTCACGAAAGTTTCTTATTATCCACTTTCTGAAGGCTGATTCTGTCATTTCATCACACTCATTCTCCATCCAGTCTTGTTCCCTTGCTGGTGGGGAGTTGTGCTCTCTTGTAGGAGGAGAAGTGTTCTGATTTTGGGTGTTTTCATCCTTTTTGCGCTGGTTTCTTCCCATCTTTGTGGATTTATCCGCCTATCGACTTTGTATTTGCTGTCTTTCTGATTTTGGTAATTTTTTTTTTTTTTTTTTTTTTTTGAGACGGAGTTTCGCAATCTTGTTACCCAGGCTGGAGTGCAATGGCCCGATCTCGGCTCACCGCAATCTCCGCCTCCTGGGTTCAGGCAATTCTCCTGCCTCAGCCTCCTGAGTAGCTGGGATTACAGGCACGCGCCACCATGCCCAGCTAATTTTTTTTGTATTAGTAGAGACGGGGTTTCACCATGTTGACCAGGATGGTCTCGATCTCTTGACCTCGTGATCCACCCGCCTCGGCCTCCCAAAGTGCTGGGATTACAGGCTTGAGCCACCGCGCCCGGCCTAATTTTGGTAATTTTAAGTCTGCAGCAGCAGAACTCATAAACCCCCTTTTTCTTCCCTCCCAGTGTTCTGTCCCAGGGAGTTAGGGCTTTATGATTTTCCGCTGTCTTGTTGTTGCTTTCCCTGCCCACAAGGTGGCAGCCTAGTCGCACTCAGCCTGCAGAGGCTTCGCTGAGTTGCTGTGGGCTTCGCCCAGCTTCCTTGTGAACTTCCCTGCAGTCCTGTTTATATGAGTGTAGTTAGAACTGCTTCCGCTATGTTGGCCCGCCCCTGTAGTGAGGGAGTCTCTGTAGTGGCGGGTTGCCTTGGTTAAGGCAAATTGCCCTGGGAACTGCAGGGTGTGTCCTAATGGAGGATGCCCCTCCCCCACAGAGCTGGACTGACCCGGGTTCAGTTGTGTTTCCTGTGGCGCTTTCTTTGCCCAGGAATCTCCTGGCTTGACTCCCTGTTTCAGCTCCCCTTGCTGGCTTACCGGGGACTCAGTCTCACTCACTCTGCAGGAGGAGCCACTGCCCCTGCCTCAGGGTGCAGGCCGAGCGGCTGTGCCAGTCAAACCAGCCGCACTGGTGACCCGTGGGGCTCTTCTGCCTGTGAATCTCCTGGTCTGTGGGCAGTAAAAATCTGCTGCCCTGTGAGCCACTGCGTCAGCTGAAGCGGTGGCTCAGATTCGTGGCACGCTTTTGCCCGGGGAATCTCCTGGCTTGACTCCCTGTCTCAGCTCTCCTTGCTGGCTTACAGGGGACTCGGTCACACTCACTCTGCAGAAGGAGCCGCTGCTCCCTGCCTCAGGGTGCAGGCCTAGTGGCCATGCCGCTCAAGCCAGCAGCGCTGGCGACCCGTGGTGCTCTTCCCCCTGTGAATCTCCTGGTCTGTGGGCAGCAAAAATCCGTCTGGAAATGCGGCGTCCACTCACCCTCTGCGCTTTCTCGGAGCTGCAATCGCGAGTTCCTCCTAATCGGCCATCTTGGATCTCTCCGAAAATAACATTTCATTTGTTATTTAAACTGCTGTAGTGCTTACAACCAGAAACACTTTGAAATTCTTTGTACATAAAACACAATGTCCTGATGCTGAAACTTGACTAGGAAAGTACACAGAGTTTACAGGCGTGCCTCAATCATGAATATGACTGAAAAACCTCCATGTTTCAGAAATTTGAATTTACAAGTACATTAAGAATAATGCTTTAAGATTATTCATTATTGACATATAAATATGATTATATTAACTACTGTTTATCAAATGCCAGGCATTGTACTTTTGATACTAAATCTTCATGTCAAACCCATGGGGTGTGATTGTTATGGCCCCATTCAAATAAGGGGAATCAGAGGTGCAGAGAGGGGTAATTAGAACTCAGTCTGGCTGCAGGGTATGCTCTTATCCATGACTTTTTCTCTCAAAGGTTAAATATCAGGAAATGTGTTCATATTAATATATTTCATCCTATTAATTCCTTAAAGGAAAAGAACCATGTAATTATAATGATGGATGCAAATTTTGAGTGAATTGACATATTTTAGCTATCAAAAATATAGCCTAGTGTAATTGTGGAATGATATAAAGTAGGGTGATATGTATCAAAGTGGAAGATGTTCACACATACAACCTGGAGGGCAAAAATGGCAGCTTGCCAAAGAATGGAGTATGAAACTCATTTATATACATTTCAAAACATGCAAAGCAATTTAAAAATACATATTACCATGCAAGTAAAATCACAAATGCCTACTAAAGAAAGCATGTAAAGCACTGAAATATAATTTTAGGGATTGATACAATTGTATTAAAACATATATCACATATTTATACTGTGTTATATTTATTAAGGTGGTTGGTGGGTTCACCAGCATAGTATTATTTGTTGTCTATGTACATAAAATACAAAAAAGACATACTAATTAACTTTTAGAATATAAAAATATAAAGGAAACATCACTTATTACTCCTTGATATTTTCTTACCAAGACACAATCATTAATATACATTTTCCATACCTCATGTTTTATAACATATACTTGTGTGTATATTTGTACATACGTGTGCATGTATATGTTTAAACACATGTTCACAACACCAGGATAACTTCATGGTGCACATTACCCAATGAGATTTTTCACTTAATTTACCATGTACATCTTTTCAAGTCAATAAATACAAATTCACATCATCAGTTTTAATTGATGCAAATTATTTTGTATCCTATACCAATAACAAACAGTGGATAATTAGTTCATTAAGTTTTCTATTTTATATGAAGCACTGCAATGAATTTGTGTTCTAACTTTTACTCAAGGTGCTTGTTTACTCACGATTTTGGTCATTCCTGGTAAATCCACATTTTAGAAGTTGCACATGGGAATTCAAAGAGGCATGTGGTGCTGCAGGTGAATTACAAATCCTGGGTCATTTTAGAGGAATTCTTTAGCATGGGTCTGGACACCCATGATCATGAAGGTGGTGTGATGGCACAAAAATATCAGTCAGGCAGGTGTGGGATTGACCCGTTCACAGAAGCCTATCTTGGAAACAGCAGTCTAGTCATTTTCCTGTTTGGATTTGTTTTTTTTTCTTCAGTCAGTTCCAATGGAAAGCTTTCAATTCTGTGTTCTCAAGCCACAGACGCTCCAGGCACTCTCTCCTGGTCTACAGTCACAGCCGCGAAAGGCATGCGTATTGTGCTCCATGTTCCTCTGGGATGAGCCCAGGCTCGCAGGTCCAACCTACTCCTCTTTGGCTTTACTTGCTTTATCTTCAATCCACTCCATTTTGTTTCAAAATGTTCTCTCCATTTCGTTTTTTGTAGCATCTCCTTTCTTGTAAGTTGAATTAGGCATTTAAATGTTTGTTATATTTTACTTAGATTTTAGGCATTTTGTGTTGTGTAATTTTTTTTTTTTTTTTGTATATAACATTGACCTCATTTTTGGAGACAGAAGTTCTGTATCACTTTGACGATCAGAAAAAATTTTTATTTAAAAATAAATAATTTTTATTTGAACCACTTGCGTCCAAAACAAAGTCCAAACTTGATATGGTTTGGCTGTGTCCCCACCGAAATCTCATCTTGAATTGTAGCTCCCATAATTCCCATGTGTTGTGGGAGGGAGCTGGTGGGAGATAATTGAATCACAGGGGTGGTTTCCCACATACTGTAGTACTATTCTCATGGTAGTGAATACGTCTCACAAGACCTGATGGTTTTATAAGGGAAATCGCCTTTTGGTTGGCCCTCATTCTCTTGTCTGCTGCCATGTAAGATGTGCCTTTCACTGTCTGCCATCATTGTGAGGCCTCCCCAGCCACATAGAACCATGAGTCCATTAAAACCCCTTTTCTTTATAAGTTACCCAGTCTTAGGTATGTCTTTATCAGCAGCATGAAAATGGACTAATACAAAACTCTTAAACCCTTCTTAGCTGTCTCCACTCTTCTGCCCCTGCCTCTAAATCTGCTTCTTTAAAAACACAGAGGAATTTCATCATTTATTGTTTGCCTTTATACACAGCATCTCTTTTTCCATGCATCTACCTGCTGGAAGCCATTTAGTCCTCCACAAGTGACAATTTTTAAACTCGATTTGGAAGAGCTCTGTATTAGTTTCCTAGGACTACCATAAAAATGATCACAAACTGAGTAGTTTAAAGCAACAGCAATGTACTCTGTCACAGTTATCTAGGCTGGAATTTCTAAGTGCAGGAGTCAGCAGGGTTGGCTTCCTCTGGCGGGGCTAAGGGAGAATCTTTCCCATGCCTCTCTCCTGGTGGTTGATGGCAAGGCTTGACATTTCTTAGTTGTAACTGCCTCTTTCCATCTCCATGTGACTTTCTTCTTTCCATGTCTCCTCTGTGTTTCTGTATCCAAATATTGCCCTCTTTTGTCTCAAAGATATCAGCCCTTGTATTTATAATCGACACTAAACTGGTATAAACTCATCTTGACTTGATGACATCTAAAACACACTACTACTGCATAAGGTCAAATGCACAGGTACTGGAGGTTAGGACCTGAAGATGTATTTTGTGGGGACATAAATCAACCCACAACAAATTCATTTTATACTATCGCTCTGTCTTGTCTTTCTCTCTCTTTTCTCCTTCTCCCTCTCCCTCTCTCTCTCTGTTTTTACAGGGTTTCTCTCATCCATGCTGGAGTGCAGTGGTACAATCACAGCTCACAGCAGCCTCGACCTCCTGGGCTCAATCTATCCTCCCACCTTGGCCTCCTAAAGTGCTGGAATTACAGGTGTGAGCCACAGTTCCCAGCCTAAGACTCTGTTTTGTGATACTAGAGCACAATGCATTTAAAAAACTTCTTCCAGGGAGGGGAGCATCACACACTGCAGTCAGTAGGCAGGGTCTAGGGGAGGGACAGCTGGGTGGGGAGGGATAATGAGGGGAGAAGTACCAGATATAGGTGATGGGGGGGATGAAAGCAGCAAACCACCTTGCCATGTATGTACCTATGCAACAATCCTGCATGATCTACACATGTACCCCAGAACCTAAATTACAATAAAAACAAACAGACAAAAAAACAAAAAAACAAAAAAACTTCTTCCTAATCTGTTTGTAGTGATTATTTTTTTTTCACACAGGTTGGAGTGCAATGGCACGATCTTGGCTCACTGCAACCTCTGTCTCCTGGGTTCAAGCAATTCTCCTGACTCAGCCTCCTGAGTGGCTGGGATTACAGGCACGCACCACCACACCAGGCTAATTTTTGTATTTTTAGTAGATATGGGGTTTCACCATATTGCTCAGGCTTGTCTTGGACTCCTGACCTCGTGATTCACCCGCATTGGCCTCCCAAAATGCTAGGATTAAAGGCATGAGCCACTGTGCCTGGCGTTTTTTTTTTTTTTTTTTTTTTAAACCAAATATAATATATGGATATATAAAGGACAAGTTGGTAAAAAGTAAACTCAGTCCTGAGGTCTTTGTACTACTGGATATTAATTGTTTAGAACATTTTCTAGAAAGCTTAAATTTAAAAGTCTTGGATATTGTCAGCTTATTAAGACAGATTGCTACTTTAAGAAACATATACAATATTTTAAAGTCCTCATTCAACACTTCAAATGGAAGGTTTTGTTTTTATCTGCATAAAAATATTCAAACCATTTTTTTTTTGCTACAAAGATTTCAAAAAGTCTGGCACCCAGTTATAGAGGGCTTCGTTTCTTAAAAAAGCACTATTCTGTGTAACAGGGTAGCATATGGCAAAACTCTGAAGTGAGACAGCAAGGTAATATGCTTTATGTAAATTCTGCAAATAAAGCAGAAGTATATTTTCTTAATGTACAAAAATAAGGAATGACAATGATGACTCCCCAGCAACCATTTTCCAGCTGATACTCTATGTTAATTGCTCATAAAACTTAAAAAAAAAGTTTCTAAATTTTTGTACATCTAGTAGCTAGTTTTAAAGTTACTTTCTGGAGCTTGCTTGACCTTTGGAAACATCTTCTTGGTTGGCTTAGAGAAGGGGCACAGGGCCAGCTTCGTTGTGTACAGTGATGGGAAGACCAGGCCTGGGCAGCCCAGCAATGAGCATGGCATGCTGCAGGTGAGGGGTGCTGGGATGACATGCAGGGCAGAGTGGTAGCTCTTTCTACTCTTCATGAAGTTCAAAGGCAAGGAAACAAAGCAAGACCAGTGTGATTGTAAAACTCCACTGAAGCAGGGAACAGGAAGAGAAGCCTCTTAGGATGTGTCCTGGATTTCTGGACTTTATTCCTATGCCATTAATTTCTAGTGTTCATCAGTGTTTAGTGAGTGACGACAACAGATACATCAGTATTTTGCATATCACACTTTATTGTCTATCCTTTAATTATATATTTTTCTCCCACTGAGAACTCATTCCTTTCTCATTTCCAATGTCCCAAATCCAAGAAGCTCTTTTGGAAAAAATGTGTTAGCCACATTCATCCTAAATGAAATAAATTCACCTTAGTTATGATCTTGGTGTCAAACAGAAACTACTTTCAACTGAACACACCCATTTCACCGATATCCGATATACATTAGAGGCGGGATACTGCAGAGTAGTTTAGTCACATTAAACTTTGCTTAAATCAGCTCTGTCTCTGGTTTGTTATGTCAATCTGGCAACACGATACCCAAATTTCACCCAAATAATGTAAACTTTTGATGGAGGTGTATACAGCTTAAGGTTTGGTATTTTTCTTCAATGTGAATTTGTGAAGAGCATTAAAAATTTAAAGTCTCATTACACTGACATTGCAATACAGCATTCCACTTTCTCTAAAGAATTAACTTCAAAATCTCAATACATTTCAGATCACATAAGGCCACTATATTCTGTTTTTAATGATTCCTTCCACATCTCTTAGCAGGATGGGTGAGAAGCAGATGGTTATAAACCAGCAATTCTATTCCACAGTGACTGAGTCAGCTAGAAATATAAGTTGTTCCAGCTTTGTTCAAGTTGTCTTTTGTACTGAACAATCAGTAAACAGAAGTGTTTCCCATTATCTCCAAAGTAATGGAATGTCCATAAAAGTGTTGGGCTGACATCACATGAAACTGAAGTATTATATCTGCCCACAGATCATATAAGTCTGAGCGGCAGCAGTGAATAATTCTTCTAACGTCATACCTAAGTTGGCTTCTTAAATGCAATAAAATTGATTTTCTCCTTTGTCCTGGATATATACCAGCTGTTATTTTGGGTCATATAAACTATATTTGCAACAACTTAAAGTCATATTTGACTATACTACTGATCTAACATCAATAAAATCATTAGTTGCTTTACTATCTTACTTTTTATTAAATCAGCTTTTTGGCCATAAAGATGAAAAGTTCTATAATCTGGGATGTGCACCTGAATGATACAACTTTTATATGAGGGACCTTTCCTCTTATTTTATTGCACTTAGGTTCTGGGGTACATGTGCTGATCATGCAGGATTGTTGCATAGGTACATACATGGCAATGTGGTTTGCTGCCTCCATTGCCCCGTCATCTATATCTGGCATTTCTCCCCATGTTATCCCTCCCCAACCTCCCCATCCCAGCTGTCCCTTCCCTAGTCCCCTGGAACAGTCCCCAGTGTGTGATGCTCCCTCTGTGTCCATGTGTTCTCACTGTTCAACACCCACCTATGGGTGAGAACATGCGGTGTTTGATTTTCTGTTCTTGTGTCAGTTTGCTGAGAATGATAGTTTCCAGATTCATCCATGTCCCTACAAAGGACATGAACTCATTGTTGCTTATGGCTGCATAGTATTCCATGGTGTATATGTGCCACATTTTCCCTGTCGAGTCTATCATCGATGGACATTTGGGTTGGTTCCAGGTCTTTGCTATTGTAAACAGTGCTTCGATGAACATATGTGTGCATGTGTCCTTATAACAGAACAATTTATAATCCATTGGATATAATCTACATGCTTCAAAAGGATTTCCAAATAAGGAAACAGAAATGCTTTTTTAAAAAAAGTGAAAATATTTTTGGTAAAATAACACACACACCTATGTGTGTGTGTGTGTATATATATATACTCTTTATATATTCATATATGTTATAATGCTAATAAATAGTAATTGGACTTTACAGTAGACTCCATTCACCTATGTCTAAGTACAGATTATTTGTTTAGTGTCTAGAGCTTTAACACAGATGCAAAACAAATTTCTATTCACAGGTTCTATGCCACAGATTGAAACCAATACAGGTTTTGTGATTGCATCTATTTGCTAACAGGTTAGATCTTAAGTATTCTTCACACACACACACACACACACACAGAGAAAAGAAAGTGAAAATTATGTGAAGTGACAGATATTTTAATTAGCTTGACTGTGATGACCATTTTATAAAGTATACATATATTGAAACATCCAGTTGTGTGCCTTAAATAAACAGAATTTTTACTTGCCAATTATGCCTCAGTAAAGCTGAAAAATGCCAATGGAAAGAAAGGCTGAAATGTATGTCTACTCCCTGTCATTTTGAATTCAAGGATGATTTTTGACAGCATCTTTTCTAGATGACTTGTGATAGGAAAGATTATGCCACATCTGCAAAGCAGAAAACTACAGAGACTCCTCTGAAAAAAATTGTTTAGAAAAATTAGTGATGATATTGTAAGATACAAATATATTGCCTAACACAAATCATTATGGGGAAAAGGTGTCACTTTAGTAAATAATGTTCTCTTTTAAATAATGATACAGAATTTGAGAAATAAAATTTAAATAAACAGAAACATAATAAACTGATAACCAGGTATTTCAGGTACAAGGTAATACTCAGAAAACTTAAAAATATTAATTATAAATGTATAAATATATTGAGATTTGGAATTTACACAAATTCGTTTTCACAATTTTTCATGTGGAAGAATTTATTCAGTTGAAACATATTCTATTACTTATTTTGGATGGAAGAACCTATAAAAATATCCTCATTATATTACGGAATGCATTCAATGCTTCACATAACTATTTAGGAAATTAAACAGGTAATTCAGAGTTAAAATTATTTGAAGGTGAGTTTTTAGGTTGCATATGCTGACACAGTTACACCCTTTTCTTCCTCTTTTGTTTTTCTTAAGGAAGGTAAGCAGAATATATTAACCAAACTTTGAGTTTCTAACATCAACATCATTTCCTTTTTCATTTACTAGCCATTGCCTTGAGACTGGAACACACTCAAAAAAAGAAAGAAGGGCTCTCTGTTTAATGAATAGGCAAAATGTTGAATTTCTCATTTCTATATAGCAATGTTTTACTTGCAGAGTTATTGCAACAGGCCTGGTGTGCCATAACCGATTTTACACACACGCACACAGCACGCTGGTCATTCACTCTCATTATTACAAGCACATAGCAATCTTTTGTTTGGCAATTTAAATAATATTTCCCATGGTACTATTAAATAAGTCTTCAAAATTTGTTTTGAAAAAAGCAATAGGCTGGGCACTGTGGCTCATGGCTGTAATCCTAGGACTTTGGGAGGCCGAGGTGGGTGGATCACTTGAGCCCAGGAGTTTGAGACAAGCCTGAGCAACATAACAAAACCCTATCTCTACAAACAATACAAAAATTAGCCGGGCAAAGTGGCACACAGCTGTAGTCCCAACTACAGGTAGGAGGGTTGACTGAGTCAGGGAGGTAGAGGCTGCAGTGAGCTGTGATCATGCCACTGCACTTCAGCCTAGGCAACAGAGCAAGACCCTGTCTCAAAAAATTTTTTTCTTTAAAACAATAAATATATCATTATAATAAAGCAAATACATATTTTACTCAGTCAGGTATTAATCCATAATTCAACATATTTTTATTAGCATGTGGTGCTAGGAATACAGGGGTAAGTCAGCCAATATGGGTATGTCCCCACTGAGATAAATTCTGGCAGAGTAGAGAGACCCTGAACAGACAGTGTAAAGCCCAGCTTTAGGGTGCTATGGGAGTGGGAAGCAGAGGCACTAAGCACCATGAGGAGGCACAAAGCAGGAGACCCTTATGCTGAAAATGGAAGAAAATGTGGGAGTCACTTGGGTGAGGTGTTGGTGCCAGGCTGGGGTAAGCAGGGGAGCAGCTCATGCAAGGCCTCTATGTTAAAAAGAGCAACATACACATACGCACCCTTGCACACATGCACCCTTGCACACATGCACCCTCACACATGTACCCCCTTGCACACAAAGTCTCTTCGTGCTCATAAAATGCACAAGCCACATAGGCACAGGTTGAGAATTATTTCTGGTTTTGTACTTAGTTTCTTTTTACCATAAGAGAATTATATGAAACATGTTTTTCTGCAACTGTCTTCCCATCCTGTTTTTTTTTTTTAACTTAAAAATACACTACAGATAACCTTAAGATCATACACATATACCTAATTTACTTTTTGTTGAAAATTTTACTGAGATGATTGTAAACTCACATGCAGTTATGACAAATGATACAGAGACATCCTGTGCACACTTTGTCCTGTTTCCCCCAAGGTCACATTTTGCAAAATGGTAGTATAATATCACAACCAGGGTATTGACATTGATAGTCCACTGATCTTATTCTGATTTCCCCAGTTTTAGTTATACATATATGTGTGTGTAAGTTTTACATAATTTATCACTTGTGTAGGCTTGTGTACGTACCACCACAATCAATGGTTCACAGTTCCAATACAAGCTCTGTTACATTTTAACAACCATACAGCCTTCCTGTCCTCATACTTCCAACCGCATTCCTAACTTTTCACAACTACTAATCTGTCCTCTATTTCTAAAATCTGTCATTGAAAATATGTAAATAGAATCACCTGGTATCTATTTTGGGATATGCTTTTGTTGCTTAGTGTAATCCCCTCAAAATTCACCCAGGTTGCTGCATATATTAAGAGTGTCTTCTTTTTTGTACTGGTGAGGAGTATTTCATGGTGTGAAGATACCAAAGTTTGTTCAAGGACATCTGAGTTCTTTCCAGTTTAGGGTTCTACAAACAAAGCTAGTATGAACATTCAGGTACAGGGGTGTGTGTGTGTGCGTGTTGTGTGTGTGTAAACTTGTTTTTTTTTTTTTCCTTTTTCTGGGATAAATGCCTAAGAGTATAATTTCTAGGTTATATGGTAGTGGCATGTTTAATTTTATAAGAAGCTGCCAAACAATTTTCCAGACTAGCATTTTACATTTCCAATCAGCAACATATGAGAGATCTAGTTTTTCTGCATCCTCACAAGCACATGGTGGTGTCACTAATTTTTAAAAAATGTTAGTTATGCTGATAGGTGCATCACCATGCAGTTCACTTAGTTTTAATTTGCATTTCTTGATGATTAACTTACTTAAAAGAACTGAACACATTTATGCACAAATTAACACATGAATAATTTCATGTAAATGGAATAAACTGTATCCTTGGTGTTTTCTTTTATTCATTTTATCTTCTGTTTTCTTTTTGTATTTTTAATTTTTATGGGTACGCGACAGTTGTACTGCCTTTCCTTTTTTGTCCATTTTCCTTTTCCATCCACCTCACCATCATCCTCCCTTACCTTGGGTGGCAGTTGTTAAAACTCTGTTTGTCTCTTTCTGTTTCCTTCAAATATGTGATTAAAGTTGCTCCTAAATATCCATGGGGGATTGGTTTAAAAATCCTCTTCCCTAACTCTCAAATACCAGTTATTCCCTGACTCTCAAATCTCTTACATAAAATGCTGCAGTGTTTGCATATAACCTCTCAAATACTTTAAAGTACCTCTTAATTACTTATAATATGTAATACAATTTAAATGCCATGTTAATCGTTGTTATACTGTATTTCCTAATTTGTATTTTTTTTTGTTGATGTATTGTTATTTTTCTTCCAAAATATTTTTGATTCACTGTTGGTTGACTCCAAAGATGCAGTATCCACAGATGCGGAGGGCCGACTGTGCTCATTGTATACTTCTTGGTTGGTTGCTTTGCCTGAAGAACTAAGTTTGACTGAAATCTTTTCAAAGGATTTAATTAGAATTCTTTTTAGTGATTGCAAAATATTTCATGGAATAAGGATACACCATAAATGCTCAACTATTTTCTTGATCCGGATACATTTCCAGTTTATTGCCATTATACATAATGTACTTAATGTTCCTAAACCTATGTCCTCATGTATTAGTATGTATGCTTATATGAGATATATTCCCCAAGAGGTTCATACAATCAAGGATATGCATGTTTATTTAATAGCAATTGCCAGTTTTCTTGAAAAACTAAGGAAATGATTCATATTCCTATTAGCCATTATGAGAATATACTTTTATCTACATTTTCATGGGAAATAAATGAGAGAACTCATTTTTCCCCTTTCTTAAAATTTTATTTTATTGTGATAAGAACACTTAACATGAGATCTACCCTCTTAGTAAAATTTTTAAAAGGCAATACGTTATTGATAAGTAGAGGTGCAATGTTGTACAGCAGATCTCTAAAGCTTATTTACCTTGCTTAACTGATACTTTATGCCCATTGGTTAGCTCCTGAATTCCCCTTCCCATGCCTTCTGGCAACTACTATTCCATTCTTTAGGTTTATGACTTTGACTATTTTAGATACCTGATACAAGTAAAATCATGCAGTATTTGCTTGTTGTTTGTGACTGGCTTATTTCACTTAGCATGATGCTCTCAAAATTCATCCATGTTGTTGAAATTGCAGAATTTCCTTCTTTTTAAAGATTGAACACTATTCTATTGCATGTATATTCCACATTTTCTTTATCCGTCTATCAACTGATCAACATACAGGTTGTTTCCATGTCTTGGCTACTGTGAATAGTGCTGCAATAAACCTAGGAGTGTTAACATCTCTTCAACACCCAGGTTTTAATTATTTTGGATAGATACTCAGAAATTGGATTGCTGGATCATACGGTAATTCTCTTTTTGACGTTTTGAGGAACCGCTATACTGTTTTCTATAAGAGCTGCATCATCAATTTGCATTCCCATTAACAATAGACTAGGGTTCCGATCTCTCCACATCCTCACTGACACTTGTCTTTTTATCTGTTATGTTTTTTGTAATAGCCATCCTGACAGATTTGATTTAGATATTCATAATACTCATTGTGGTTTTGATCTACATTTTTATAATAATTAGTTATGTTCAGAGCACCTTTCATATATCTGTTGACCATCTGTATGTCTTCTTTGGAAAGATGTCTATTCTGTTTTTGAATTGGATAATTTATTTGTTGGCTATTGAGGTATATACATACCTAATATATTCTGGAAATTAACTACTTATCAGGTAGATCATTTGGGAGTGCTTTCCTCATTCTGTAGTTTGCCTTTTCATTCTGTTGATATCTTTCTTTGCTGTTTAGAAGCTTTTTAGTTTGACATAATTCCATTTGCCTATTTTTATATTTGTTATCTGAGTTTTCTGTATTATATCCATGAAATCATTTTTCTAGACCAAGGACATATAATTTTTCACCTATGTTTTCTTCTAGGAGTTTTACCATATCATGTTATAAAGAATAAAATACTTAGGAATAAACTTAACTAAAAGTTAAGTGAAGGATTTGTATGCTTAAAAATACAAACATTTATGAAAGAAATTCAAAAAGATACCAAAAAATGGAAAAACATCCTACCCAAAACAATCCTCAGATTCAATGCAATCCCTACCAAAATTTCAATGACTTTTTTAATGAAAATAGCAAAAAATTCTACAATTCATATGAAAGCACAGAAGACTATGAATATTCAAATCATTCTTGAGAAACAAGAAAAAAGCTAGAGGTATCACACTTACTGATTTCAAATCTATTACAAGGTTACCATAGTCAAAACACTGGCATGAAGGCAGGTATATAGACCTATGGAACAGAATAGAGAGCCCAGAAAGGAATCCACGCATATATAATACACTGATCTTCAACAGGGGTGCCAAGAACACACAGTAGGCAAAGGATAAGCTTTTCAACAAATAGTGTTGGAAAACTGGAAATCCACATAGAAAATAATAAAATTAGGCCTTTATCTTACACCATATCCAAACATCAAATCAAAATAGATTAAAGACTTAATTATAAGATTTTAAATATATTTATAACTTGAACTGAGGGTTCCTTTTAATCTTGGGTTTATGCTCATTATTTTTGATTTTTATACCTCTAACCATTTTACAATTTAAGTCTTCTTAAAAAACGATTTTGCCTACTTGATCACAATGGATAAGCTTTTTGATGTGCTGTTGCATTCTGTTTGCCAGTATTTTAGTGAAGATTTTTGCATCGATGTTCATCATGGATATTGGCCTGTAATTTTCTTTTTCAGTTGTGTCTCTGCCAGGTTTTGGTATCAGGATGATGTTGTAACTCATAAAATGAGTTAGAGAGGATTCTCTCTTTTTGTATCGTTTGGAATAGTTTCAGAGGGAATGGTACTAGTTCCTCTTTGTACATCTGGTAGAATTTGGCTGTGAACCCATCTGGACCTGGACTTTTTTTGGTTGGTAGGCTATTAATTGCTGCCTCAACTTCAGACCTTGTTATTGGTCTATTCAAGGATTCAACTTCCGCAAGGCTGATTCAACATATGCAAATCCATAAACGTAATCCATCACATAAACAGAACCAAAGACAAAAACCACATAATTATCTCAATAGATGCAGAGAAGGCCTCTGACAAAATTCAACAGCGCTTTATGCTAAAAACTCTAAATAAACTAGGTATCAATGGAATATATCACAAAATAATAAAAGTTATTTACAATAAACCCACAGCCAATATCATACTGAATGGGCAAAACTGGCAGCATTCCTTTTCAAAACTGGCACTAGACAAGGATGCCCTCTCTCATCACTCCTATTCAATATAGTATTGGAAGTTCTAGCCAGAGCAATTAGGCAAGAAAAACAAATAAAGGATATTCAATTAGGAAAGAGGAAGTCAAATTGTCTCTATTTGCAGAAGACATGATTATATATTTAGAATACCTCATCATCTCAGCCCCAAATCTCCTTAAGCTGATAACCAAGTTCAGCAAAGTCTCAGGATACAAAATCAATGTGCAGAAATCACAAGCACTCCTATACACCAAAAACAGAGAGCCAAATCATGAGCAAACTCCCATTCAGAATTGCTACAAAGAGAATGAAATATCTAGGATTACAACTAACAAAGGATGTGAAGGACCTCTTCAAGGTGAACTACAAACCACTGCTCAAGGAAATAAGGGAGGACACAAACAGATGGAAAAACATTACATGATCATGGTTAAGAAGAATCAGTATCATGAAAATGGCCATACTGCCCAAAGTAATTTATAGATTAAATGCTATCCCCATGAAGCTACCATTGACCTTCTTCACAGAACTAGAAAACAACCACCTTAAACTTCATATAGAACCAAGAAATATTCCGCATAGCCAAGACAATCCTAAGCAAAAGGAACAAAGTTGGAGGCATCATGCTACCTGAGTTCAAACTATACTATAAGGCTGCAGTAATCAAAACAGCATGTTACTGGTACCAAAACAGAGATAGACCAATGGAACAGAACAGAGGCCTCCCTAAGAAGCAATATCACACATCTATAACCATCTGATCTTTGAAAAACAGGACAAAAACAAGCAATGGGGCAAGGACTCCCTGTTTAATAAATGGTGGAAAAACTGGCTTGCCATGTACAGAAAGCTGAAACTGGACCCTTTCCTTACACCTTATACTAAAATTAACTCCAGATAGATTAAAGATTCAAACATAAGATCTAACACCATAAAAACCCTAGAAGAAAACCTAGGCAATACCATTCAGGACATAGGCATAGGCAAGGACTTCATGACTAAAACACCAAAAGCAATCGCAACAAAAGCCAAAATGGACAAACGGGATCTAATTAAACTTAAGAGCTTCTGCATAGCAAAAGAAACAATCATTAGAATGGGAAAACATTTTTGCAAGCTACCCTTCTGACAAAGGGCTAATATCCAGAATCTACAAAGAACTTTAAAAAATTTACAAGAAAACAACAACCCCATCAAAAAGTGGGTGAAGGATATGAACAGACACTTTTCAAAATAAGACATTTATGCAGCCAAGAAACATATGAACAAATGCTCATCATCACTGGTCATTAGAGAAATGCAAATCAAAACCACATTGAGATGCCATCTCATGCCAGTTAGAATGGCAATCATTAAAAAATCTGGAGACAGATGCTGGAGAGGATGTGGAGAAATAGGAACACTTTTACACTGTTGGTGGGAGTGTAAATTAGTTCAACCATTGTAGAAGACAGTGTGGTGATTGCTCAAGGATCTAGAAATAAAAATACCATTTGACCCAGCAATCCCATTACTGGGTATATACCCAAAGGATTATAAATCGTTCTACTGTAAGGACACATGCACACGAATGTTCATTGCAGCACAGTTTACAATAGCAAAGACCTGGAACCAATCCAAATGCCCATCAAGGATAGACTGGATAAAGAAAACGTGGCACATATACACCATGGAATACTATGTAGCCATAAAAAAGGATGAGTTCATGTCCTTTGCAGGGACGTGGATGAATCTGGAAACCACCATTCTCAGCAAACTGATGCAAGAACAGAAAACCAAACACTGCATGTTCTCACTCATAGGCAGTGGCTGAACAATAACAAATAGACACAGGGAAGGGAATATCACACAATGGGGTCTGTTGTGGGGTGAGGTGCTGGGGAGGGATTGCAGGGGGTGGGGAGATTGGGGAGGGATAACATTGGGAGAAGTACCTAATGTAGGTGACAGGGGCATGTAGGTAGCAAACCACCATGGCAAGTGTATACCTATGTAACAATCCGGCAAGATCTGCACATGTACCCCAGAAATTATAATAATAATTTGCCATGTGTATTTATAAAAATGTGAATTGCTTAGTCATAATCTTTGCATACCTGTTAACATTTTCTCCTTGTCACTTTATAAGACTTTTCTATATTATAGTTTTTTAGATTTTATCTGTTATCTGCATTTCCAATATTACTCTAAAACTCTAATTTGTGTAGTAACTATGCTTGTGAATCTTTCACTGTAGGAGAGCTGTTTGCGTCTTTAGGCTCAGCTACATCAGTCCTTGTGTTTTATAGTTCTGAAGCATTTGTCTTTATAAAGAAGATCTCTTCAATCCCTAGGCTACGCATACAGGTTTCCAAACTTTCTTTGAATTTTTTTTTTAGACTTTAACATTGTCTTTGGCTATTCATAGATATTATATCATATAAATTTTAAATAATTTTCCCTACTCCAAAAGTAAAATTTTGTTGACAGCCAAGTAGGAACTATACTAAAATGTACTGTTAATATGGGAGAAGTTTGTAATTTAATATTATGTTTTTATATCCAAGGAAATAATCTGTTTTATGTTTTAAAATAAGACTTGTTATTTTCCTTTATATAGTACCCTTCTTATTAAATCCTTCCTGAATATTTACCTTTTGCTGCTATGGTATATTGCTGTAGCTTTTTGTTAATTTTTAAAGTTAAAAATATATTAAAACAATATCAGATGTTACTATGCTGCCTTCATAAATTAGATCATATTCCTTTTTTATGAGTTTTAGTAGTTTCAAATATTTAAAAAGGCATTATTAGCTTTTAAGTAGAATTCAGATATGAAAATCCTGATCTTACTGTTTTTTATAGTAATTGACTTTTAATCATTTTTTAAATCTTTAATTCACGCCAGGGCATTGAACAGTGCTTGGCACATACAGGGTGCTCAATAAATATTAATTCATGAATAAATAACAAATGATGGGCAGGATCCCAATGTTAAAACAAGAACAAAGTAAAATTTCAAACATGAAACACCAACAGTTGGGTACACCCAGCTAGCAGCATGGGGGCTCTGGGCCCATTCCTCTCCCAATGAAATGTTAGAACTGTGACAGTAATGTTAGACTGCGGTGCCTCTCTGCACCCTGATACTGTGTTTCTCTATGGAGTCACAAAGGCAACAAAGTAGATCAAGTGTGACTACCAGGTAACCGGTCACTCCCGGGAGGTAAGGGGATTGGCTTCTTTGCTGCTTGTTGCAATGTGTGCTGCTTGTTCAAAAAGGGCCTAGTTTCTGGTTCTGGGATCTGCAACTGTGACACAAACCCACTGCCTGTGTGGGTATCCATCTGGGCTAATCACACTGCCTCTTTGAGACTTAGGAAAGAAAAAAATTCTTTTCCTCTGAGCCAGGAGTCTTTTTGTCATCTGCTAGGATTCATGAAAGAGTAACACATGAAACCATCAGTGTTTGATTGTTTACTGTGTACGGAGTTATTACCTCCTTGGTTAAATTTACTCCTAAGTATTTTATTCTTTTTAATGCAATCATAGATAGATAGGCTTATTTTAAAACATTTCCTTTTTGAGGGAGACTGAGGCAGAGAATTGCTTGAACCCAAGGGCGGAGGTTGTGGTGAGCCGAGATCGTGTCACTGCACTCCAACCTGGGCAACAAAGCAAGACTCCATTTCAAATAAAATAAAATAAAATAAAAAAGAAATAATTCATTTTGAGTTGTATGTTGTTAGTGCAAATACATGCTACTGATTTTTGTATGCTGATCTCGTATTCTGCATCCTCACTGAATTCATTTATTTATCCTAACAGTTTTTAAATGGAGTCTTAGGGTTTTCTCCATATAGGATCATGTCATCTGCCAACAGAGGTAATTGTGATTTGGATGTCCTTTGTTTCTTTTTCTCTGATTTCTCTGGGTAGGATTTCCCGTGCTATGTTCAATAGAACTGGCAAGGCTGCACATCCTTTCCTTGTACCAGATCTTTGAGAAAAAGCCTGCTTTTTTCTTCATGGATTATGATATTAGCTGTGGGCTTTTCATAAGTGGCCATTATTTTGTTGAAGTTTGTTCCTTTTATATGTATTTTTTTGAGAAGTGTCTCTCCTTCCATATAATTTTAGAATTCTTTGGGATCTTTAAAATATAGACAATTATGTCGCCTTCAAAAAATGGGCAGTTTTATTCATTGTTTTCCAATTTGTGTATCTTTTATTTCTCTTCCTTGCCTTACTGTGATAGCAGAGCTTCCTTTACTGTCCTGCACAGCATGGAGGAGAGCAGGAAAGCTTTCCTTTTTCCCACTCTAGGGAGAAAGCATCAGTTTTTATCTTAAGTGTGATGTAGTCACAGGTTTCTGCAGAGGTTCTTTATCAAGTTGAGGAAGTTCCCACCTATTTTATCATGAATGTCTTTGAATATTGTCAAATACTTTTTCTGTGACAAATGACATATTTTATTTTTTAGATTATTAGTAGGATTACTTTCTTGAGTATTGAAAATTATACTACCTTTTATTGTTGTTACATTTCATTTTTCAAGTCATCCACCAGGAAAAAAGTGATGTTTTAAACTTTTATCCTAGACTTAGTAATAATTTGTGCTTAAAGAAAGACCTCAAGGAAGTGACAGCATATGGCTGTCATCTATGTTAAGTGAATATATGCTTGGTAATTAGCATCAGGACTTAAGTGAAAACTTGTGCGGTGCCCTAGTTGTTAATAGCATGCACTGAGGTTTAAAGTATGCCTGTTTCTTCTTTGGTTAAAGGGACAGGACAGTTCCCAGGGCTGCAAGGGGCACTTTTTGCACTAATACATTTCCTATTCTTATTGCAGAACTATAGAAAGGTTTCAGTAGAACTACTATTACTTTTTCTGTATCATTTTGTATGTTTGAGCTTTTAAAAATGACAGATACTCCCTGAATGCTGCAAAATGATTTGGTATTAGCTGATTCTGAAACACACAAAAAAAGGATCTCCTAACACGGGGCTCATAAAACTAAAGGATTTTTTGAAATTTTCTATCCTGAGGCAGTGGTACAGATACTCTCTCAGATAAGGAGAAGCAACACTCTTATTAAACTTTAGAAAGTGGGTTTCTTCAGACTTCACCACTGCACAATGTATCCATATAACAAAACTGCACTTGTACCTCAAATTTATACAAATAAAATGAAAATGGATTTCTTGTTATCACTTGGTAATTCCTTTGAGTATCTAATAATCTATACAATAACTACTTGACAAAGCATTTTCTTGGAAAATAAAATTTTATTAACAGATATAAATCACTGTAGTTTAACATCTATCTAAAAATAATTTGCATTAAAAAGTAATATAATTTGTTGTTTATGGATTTCAAGTTCTCTTTTTTTAATCCCCATCAGCATGTGTCATGAAGTTGAGGCAAGTTACGAGAATCTTGCCATTATTTCTCAAACACTTTACAGCCTCAAGCAGGCTGATATCTACACATAAAAAGTAGTGTTAAAAAACAAGTAATACTTTCAGGTAGGTCATATTTAAAGTAGTTGAAACTATTTGCTAAAAAATTGAAATAAAAGCATTCTTCTATTTTAACATTTGTATCTAACTTCAGCCATGTTGTCAGGAAATTCTTCTCTGGGAAGTTAAGACCATTTTATCTGAATTAAGAGCCCTTCATTTCCCAAAAATTCTATATGAACTATAAAACCAGTATTAAAAAACCTTCAAATTTCACACTTGTGTGTGTGTGAAATTCAGACATGAGAAGAAACAGTTTTTGTCAACAAGAGGATTCTATTTGTTCCAAAGTTTTTAAAAAACAGAATAGAACTTTGTCTTTTATGGCTAATCGTAGTTCCTTAATTAGTATGCCAAGTAAGCTGTTTTTTCCCACTGGTAATTGATAATGGGAAAGTTCAAAGTCAGAAATATAGAAATTATCTGTTTATATTAAAAATAATTACAGTGTTCAGTTTAAATTATGGATTCAAAGTCTCACTGTGATTTATTGAGACCACTACTTGTCAACTTCAATTAAGAATGCTATTAGTGACCCTAGTTTGATGCTTATATTTTGAAATTTTTCTAGTTAAAATAAAATTACGATCCTATTTCTTTATAAATGTTTTTCACTGAGGATAAATTGTATAATAATTTCCAAAATAGTTTCCCTCAAGCTATTCTTCACAAATACCTGCATCTTAATTTCAAATTTTTGGCTCAACAAGAACTGAGTGAAGTTTTCCACAGATGTCTATGTCTTAAGCTATCTAGAAATCTATGAAAGAGACTAACATGGTAGCAATAGCTGTGATGGTTATAATCAGAGTAGCAGATTCTGGTATAGGTTTTACATGATCTATACACTGGTAACAGATGTCCACAGGGCACTCCGTAAAGCAGGCCGGCAGAATTGCAGGCTTATGGGCTACAGGGGTAGGTTTTTGCAGCATGGAATTAGTGTCAAAAGGTAAGCCATCTTGTAACCTTTGCATTTGTTCTACAAATGTGTGATAAGTGCATGCAGCAGCATTTCAGAGGAAACCAAGCAGGGCCTGGATAATTATTTCAAAGTTAGCCATAAAACAGTATTCTAAAATGACCTTGAAGGGAGTGGTCAGTTCACTGAAAGAGCATGTGGTAGGCTCAGCCTTCTGCTGAATCACCTATATTGAAAAATGGAAATCTCACAATACAACTTTAAGTCTGGTTCTTCATTACTGTTCCTGACACTAGGTAAACATCTAACATTTCCTATTAAGCCACTGCACAGTGGCAATGATTTTAGTATTGTCATTTCCATTATTAAGAAATAATGCATATCACTTCATCATTCTGAAAGCATTCTATACTAGGACGGTGTAAGAGTTTAGTTTTGTAAACACAAGTTATTGTAAGATATAATTTTTCTTCACTAATTTTTAATATAGCCTTGAAAATGCACTAGATTTCTATTTTATTTGAGTCTACTCTAGTTCATTGATATATTTTTATTCACTTCCACATTATTCTTTAGCAATAAACATCTCATTTTGGAATAGTTTTAGATTTAAAAAATTATGGCAAAGATAGTACTTTCTATATTGCCTATACCTAGTTTCTCCAGTTAATAATTTATTAAAGTTTTACTAACTAATCACCACAATTTATTAAGTTTTCCTTAGTTTTTACTTAGTGTCCTTTTTTAGTTTCGAGATCCCATCCAAGATACCACATTATATTTATTCACCATGCCTTCTTAACTCCCTCTTGTTTGGGACAGTTTCCCAGGCTTTCCTTGTTTGTGGTGACCTTGAGAGTTTTGAGGAATACTCTATCAACATGATTTATCATTGTTGCTGTTCACCTTGGTCACCTGGCTGAAGTAGGGTCTGTTAGTTTTCTCCACCATAAAGTTGTTTTCTACCACCCCTTTCTGTACAATTCTCCTAGGGAGGAAGTCACCATGAACAGCCCCCACTTAAGGCACAGGGAGTCACATCCCACCTTACATAAATTATTTGTAATTTTCTGCACAGGCTATTTGTCTATACTCTCCTATGTATTTATTCATCAACCACTGCTAAAGCATGGACTCAGAAATATTCATTTATAAATTGGGTTATAATCCTTTGCTACTTTATTACTCAAATTGTTTCATCTTTGGCCACTGGGAACTCCTGTGTCCCTTTGACATAAAGCAGCATTTTGTGATACTTCCTTACTTTCTGGCACTACAAGATGCTCATCTTGTGTATTTTATGCCCTAGTCCTATAATCAGCCATTTCTCCAAGAATTTCTGGTTCCTGTTACTAAAAACCAAGAAAGATCTGGATCCTTGGTGTACTTGGAAGTTTTATTTTAAAATTCTAAATCTTTATGGCCTTTAAATAAAAATTTAAATGTGAGATTCAAACCGAAGATGGCCGGTTAGGAGCAGCTCAGGATTGCAGCTCCCAGTGAAAGCGCAGAGGGTGAGTGGACGCTGCATTTCCAGACAGATTTTTATTGCCCACAGACCAGGAGATTCCCAGGCGGAGGAGTCCTACGGGTTCCCAGCGCGGCTGTTTTGGCCAGCGCGGCTGTTCTACCTGCGCCCCGGTGCAGCGGTTCCCAGTGCAGAATAAACGGGACTGTGTCCCCACTTAGCCAGCAAGGGGAGCTGAAACAGGGTGCCAGGCCAGGAGATTCCTGGGCAAAAAAGCACCACGAATCTCAGAGCTGTGGTTTCAGCCGGCACTGTGGGTTGCTGCACGGGAAATCACACAGATCCCGGCGCCTGTTCAACAGGTGACCAGGACACCTGGGAGAGAGCCAACCGTTCAACTAAAAAACAAAAGGCTCTGAGGCAGGGAGCCAGGTGATCAGGCCCAGCTGGTCCCACCCCAACAAAAACAAAAACAAAAACAAAAACAAACAGAAACAAAAACAAAAAAACAGCAATTGAAAACGCTTTGGGTTGAGAGTTTCACAGCAAGCACAGCTGAACCCAAAATGGTCTAGCTCTGTGGGGGAGGGGCGTCCACCATTACCGAGGCACTCCACCACTACGGAGGCAGTCCCGCCATTGCTGAGGCAGCCTGCCGTTACCGAGGCAACCCGCCATTGCCAAGGCAACCCGCCATTACAGAGCGAGTCCGTCATTACAGAGGCGGGCCACCATTGCCGAGGCAGTTCTAACTACACCCATATAAACAGGACTGGAGGGAAGTTCACATGGCAGCTGAGTGGAGCCCACGGCAGCTCAGCGAAGCCTCTGCAGGCTGAGAGTGACTAGGCAGCCTCCTTGTGGGCAGGGCAGCCCTGAAGAAAAAAAAAAGCAGCAGCACAGCAGAAACTCATAAAGCCCTAACTCCCTGGGTCAGAACACCTGGGGAAAAAAAGGGGTTTATGAGTTCTGCTGCTGCACACTTAAACTTACCTGCCCAGAAGCTCTAAATGAACAATGGAGCTCACAGCTCAGCACTTGAGCTACTATAAAGAACAGACTGTTTCCTCAAGCAGCTCCCTGACCCCTGTATATCCAAAGAGTCACCTCATAAAGGAGAGCTCAGACTGACATTTGGCAGGTATCCTTCTGGGACAAAGCAGAAGAAGGAACTGGTAGCAACATTTACAGTTCGGCAGCTGCTGCAAGTGATCCCCAGGCAAGCGGGGCCTGGAGTGGACCTCAGCAGTCCTACAGCAGAGAGGCCAGACAGTTAAAAGGAAAACTAAGAAACAGAAATAACTTCATCATCAACAAACAGGACGTCCACTCAGAGACCCAATCAGAAAGTCAACAACTACAAAGTCGACAGGTGGATAAATCCACAAAGATGGGAAGAAACCAGTGCAAAAAGGATGAAAACACCAGAAAACGGAACACCTCTCCTCCTACAAGGGATCACAACTCCTCACCAGCAAGGGAACAAGACTGGATGGAGAATGAGTGTGATGAAATGACAGAATCAGCCTTCAGAAAGTGGGTAATAAGAAACTTCCGTGAGCTAAAAGAACATGTTCTAACCCAATGCAAAGAAACTAAGAACCTTGAAAAAAGATTTGACAAAATGCTAACAAGAATGGACAACTTAGAGAGGAATGTAAGTGAATTGATGGAGCTGAAAAACATAGCACGAGAACTTCGCGAAGCATGCACAAGTTTCAACAGCCGAATTGACCAAGCAGAAGAAAGGATATCAGAGGTAGAAGATCAACTCAATGAAATAAAACGAGAAGGCAAGATTAGAGAAAACAGGGTAAAAAGGAATGAACAAAGCCAACAAGAAATATGGGACTATGTGAAAAGACCTAATCTACGTTTGATAGGTGTACCTGAATGTGACGAAGAGAATGAATCCAAGCTGGAAAATACCCTTCAGGATATTATCCAGGAAAACTTCCCCAACCTAGCAAGGCAGGCCAATAGTCAAGTCCAGGAAATACAGAGAACACCACAAAGATATTCCTCTAGAAAAGCAACCCCAAGGCACATAATCGTCAGATTCACCAGGGTTGAAATGAAGGAGAAAATACTAAGGGCAGCCAAAGAGAAAGGTCAGGTTACCCACAAAGGGAAGCCCATCAGACTCACAGCAGATCTCTCAGCAGAAACCCTACAAGCCAGAAGAGAGTGGGGGCCAATATTCAACATCCTTAAAGAAAAGAACTTTCAACCCAGAATTTCATATCCAGCCAAACTAAGCTTCATAAGTGAAGGAAAAATAAAATCCTTTGTGAACAAGCAAGTACTCAGAGATTTCATCACCACCAGACCTGCTTTACAAGAGCTCCTGAAAGAGGCACTACACATAGAAAAGAACAACCAGTACTAGCCACTCCAAAAACATACCAAATGGTAAAGAGCATCAACACAATGAAGAATCTGCATCAACCAATGGGCAAAACAGCCAGCTAGCATCAAAATGGCAGTATCAAATTCACACATAACAATATTAACCCTAAACGTAAATGGACTAAATGCCCCAATCAAAAGACACAGACTGGCAAATTGGTTAAAAAGCCAAAACCCATCAATGTGCTGTATCCAGGAAACCCATCTCACATGTAAGGATACACAAAGTCTCAAAATAAAGGGGTGGAGGAAGATTTACCAAGCAAATGGAGAGCAAAAAAAAGCAGGAGTTGCAATTCTCATCTCTGATAAAATAGACTTTAAAGCAATGAAGATCAAAAGAGACAAAGAAGGACATTACATAATAGTAAAAGGATCAATGCAACAAGAAGAGCTAATGATCCTAAACATATATGCACCTAATACAAGAGCACCCAGATACATAAGGCAAGTTCTTAATGACTTACAAAGAGACTTAGACACCCACACAATAATAGTGGGAGACTTCTTTAACACACCATTGCCAATATTAGATAGATCAACGAGACAGAAAATCAAAAAGGATATCCAGGACTTGAACTTAGACCTAGACCAAGCAAATCTAATAGACATTTATAGAACTCTCCACGCCAAATCCACAGAATATACATTCTTCTCAGCACCACATCACACCTACTCTAAAATTGACCACATAATTGGAAGTAAACCACTCCTCAGCAAATGTAAAAGAATGGAAACCATAACAAACAGTCCCTCAGACCACAGTGCAATCAAGTTAGAACTCAGAATTCAGAAACCAACCCAGAACTGCACAGCTTCATGGAAACTGAACAACTTTCTCTTGAATGTTGACTGGATAAACAATGAAATGAAGGCAGAAATAAAGACGCTCTTCGAAACCAACGAGAATGAAGACACCACATACGAGAATCTCTGGGACACATTTAAAGCAGTCTCTAGAGGAAAATATATAGCAATAAGTGCCCACATGAGAAGCAAGGAGAGATCTAAAATTGACACCCTATAGTCAAAATTGAAAGAGCTAGAGAAGCAAGATCAAAAAACTCAAAAGCTAGCAGAAGACAAGAAATAATTAAGATAGGAACAGAACTGAAGGAGATAGAGACACGAAAAACCCTTCAAAAAATCAGTAAATCCAGAAGCTGGTTTTTTGAAAAGATCAACAAAATAGACCACTAGCCAGATTAATAAAAAAGAAAAGAGCGAATAACCAAATAGATGCAATAAAAAATGATAAAGGGGATATCACCACAGATTCCACAGAAATTCAAACCATCATCAGAGATTATTACAAACAACTCTATGCACATAAACTAGAAAACCTGGAAGAAATGGATAAATTCCTGGACTTTTGCCTCCTCCCAAGCCTAAACCAGGAAGAAGTCGAAACCTTGAATAGACCAATAACAAGGTCTGAAGTCGAGGCAGCAATTAAGAGCCTACCACCCAAAAAAAGCCCAGGTCCAGATGGGTTCACAGCCGAATTCTACCAGACATACAAAGAGGAACTGGTTCCGTTCCTTCTGAAACTATTCCAAATAATCCAAAAAGAGTGAATCCTTCCCAAATTATTTTATCAGACAAACATCCTGATACCAAAACCCAGAAGAGACTCAACAAGAAAACTACAGGCCAATATCCATGATGAACATAGATGCAAAAATCTTCAATAAAATACTGGCAAGCCAATTGCAACAGCACATCAAAAAGCTTATCCACCATGATCAAGTAGGATTCATCCCGCGGATGCAAGGCTGGTTCAACATACGCAAGTCTATAAACGTAATTCCCCACATAAACAGAACCAAAGACAAAAACCACATGATTATCTCAATTGATGCAGAGAAGGCCTTCAACAAAATTCAACAGCCCTTTATGCTAAAAACCCTAAATAAACTAGGTATTGACGGAACGTATCTCAAAATAATAAAAGCTATTTACGACAAACTAACAGCCAATATCATACTGAATGGGCAAAAACTGGAAGGATTCCCTTTGAACTCTGGCACTAGACAAGGATGCCCTCTCTCACCACTCCTATTCAATATAGTACTGGAAGTTCTAGCCAGAGCAATCAGGCAAGAAAAGGAAATAAAGGGTATTCAATTAGGAAAGGAGGAAGTCAAATTGTCTCTATTTGCAGATGACATGATTGTATATCTAGAAGACCCCATTGTCTCAACCCAAAACCTCCTGAAAATGATAAGCAACTTCAGCAAAGTCTCAGGATACAAAATCAATGTGCAAAAATCACAAGCATTTCTATACACCAATAACAGACTTAAAGAGAGCCAAATCAAGAACGAACTGCCATTCACAATTGCTACAAAGAGAATAAAATACCTAGGAATACAACTAACAAGGAACGTTAAGGACCTCTTCAAGGAGAACTACAAACCACTGCTCAACGAAATCAGAGAGGACACAAACAGATGGAGAAACATTCCATGTTCATGGTTAGGAAGAATCAATATCGTGAAAATGGCCATACTGCCCAAAGTAATTTACAAATTCAAACCTATCCCCATCAAGCTACCAAAGACCTTCTTCACAGAACTGGAAAAAACCACTTTAAACTTCATATGGAACCAAAAGAGAGCCCGCATAGCCAAGTCAATTCTAAGAAAAAAGAACAAAGCGGGAGGCATGACACTACCGGACATCAAACTATACTACAAGGCTACCGTAATCAAAACAGCATGGTACTGATACCAAAACAGAGATATAGACCAATGGAACAGAACAGAGGCCTCGGAGGCAACATAACATATCTACAACCATCCAATCTTTGACAAACCTGACAAAAACAAGCAATGGGGAAAGGATTCCCTGTTTAATAAGTGGTGTTGGGAAAACTGGCTAGCCATATGCAGGAAGCAGAAACTGGACCCCTTCCTGACACCTTACACTAAAATTAACTCCAGATGGATTAAAGACTTAAACATAAGACCTAACACCATAAAAACCCTAGAAGAAAAGCTAGGCAAAACCATTCAGGACATAGGCGTAGGCAAGGACTTCATGACCAAAACACCAAAAGCATTGGCAACAAAAGCCAAAATAGACAAATGGGACCTAATCAAACTCCACAGCTTCTGCACAGCAAAAGAAACAGTCACTAGAGTGAATCGGCAACCAACAGAATTGGAAAAAATTTTTGCAGTTTACCCATCTGATAAAGGGCTGATATCTAGAATTTACCATGAACTAAAACAGATGTACGAGAAAAAAACAAGTCCATTCAAAAGTGGGCGAAGGATATGAACAGATACTTTATAAAAGAAGATATACATGAGGCCAACAAACATATGAAAAAATGCTCATCATCACTGGTCATTAGGGAAATGCAAATCAAAACTACATTGAGATACCATCTCACGCCAGTTAGAATGGCGATCATTAAAAAATCTGGAGACAACAGATGCTGGAGAGGATGTGGAGAAATAGGAACACTTTTACACTGTTGGTGGGAGTGTAAATTAGTTCAACCATTGTGGAAAGACAGTGTGGCGATTCCTCAAGGACCTAGAAATAGAAATTCCATTTGACCCAGCAATCCCATTACTGGGCATATATCCAAAGGATTATAAATCGTTCTACTATAAGGACACATGCACACGAATGTTGATTGCAGCACAGTTTACAATAGCAAAGACCTGGAACCAACCCAAATGCCCATCGATGATAGACTGAACAGGGAAAATGTGGCACATATACACCATGGAATATTATGCAGCCATCAAAAATGATGAGTTCGCATCCTTTGTAGGGACATGGATGAACCTGGAAACCATCATTCTCAGTAAACTGACACAAGAACACAAAATCAAACACCGCATGTTCTCACTCACAGGCGGGTGTTGAACAACGAGAACACATGGACACAGGGAGGGGAGCACTATACACTGGGGTCTGTTGTGGGGAAATAGAGGAGGGACAGTGAGGGGAGGGGAGTTGGGGAGAGATAGCATGGGGAGAAATGCCACATATAGGTGAAGGGGAGGAAGGCAGCAAATCACACTGCCATGTATGCACCTATGCAACAATCTTGCATGTTCTTCACATGTACCCCAACACCTGAAATGCAGTTAAAAAAAATTTTAAATGCTTTTGTTAAGCCAACCCAGTGGGGAGAATGTTTTGTTTGCACTGAGACTTGTGTAAAGATGAGGTGCTCTGACTCTAGCACCTGGTGTGGAGGGGGGCACTGCTCTTACACTTACTGTCTTGAACACCCTGGTCCTCTGTTGTGCATAGATCGACAAAATTCAACAAATCATACTTCAGAATTTCCAGATACTATATAAATACAAGTACTGCTGAATTTCAGTTATGTATACGTGAGTTTTTGAATTAATGTGTCAATATCAATATATTATAGAGACTGACATTTATAAACCCAGAACTTGGGACGATGGGAACATAGAACTCAAATGTACTATTCAAATAATACACCTTTTCTATTAAAATGCTCTAAGTATCAGAACGTAAATCAGAGCTTTGCCTTCCACTGGGCCATTGGTATGTATTCTGTGATCTGTGAGGGAGAGGACATTCAGGCGATACTAGGATAAATGAGGTAGATGAGTCATGGAGAAGCAAAGATATTTAGACAAAATTTTAGGAATATATATTTTCTCCAACTTCCTAGAATATAGAAATTTAAAAGGTATAGTCTTGTAAACTTTACAACATGCACAAGCCTAGTTTAAATCCAATAAAAAGTTAAATGGAGAGTACATTATACTGATGTAAATTAGAAAAGCCATGTGTATAAATATATAAAATTGCATTAAATGTTTTTCAACTCTAATATGGGATTCAAAATTGTAATCAGATTGAAAGGAGCAATATACTGAATGAGTAAGTTATTAACTAAACATGAATTTTAGGTGAATATCTTTCCAAACACAACATAAATAAGATTTTTACATAAAGAAATATAACTAAATATTGTTTTCTTCCAAATTAATGGGCTCCATTATTTCCTACACATTCACAATATTGCTCAATACAATTTGAAAAAGTAATAGGGAAAATTAGAAATTTAAATAGTAAACATTACCTTTTACTTTTTTTTTTTTTGAAAATACTTGTTTTAATATGAGAGATTAAGAGCCCCAAGAAAAATAAAGTGGTTTAACAGCTTCAAGATAGTGGACAGGAAGGCAGAAAAATAATTGGATAATATATTATACCAGCAAGGTTGGAAAAGGGTGTATTACAAAATGGGAATTTATATCAATTAACAGACTTCTGTGCAACTCCAAAATGTCAATTTTAAATGATGAAATGAGGTTAGATGGCAAGTGAAAAGAAATATGCCAGGACAGATGCATAAAGGCACGCAAGAAAAGAGGAACAAGAGATAAATTCCAGTTCAGTTTAGCCATACTAAGAAAAGGTAGGTGAGGAGACGTGAGCAATTTCAGTTAGGTAAAGAGACATTATCAGTTTTAGAATAATATAACCTGGTATTAATAATAACCATAAACAAACTATACAAAACTAGAAGCACCATTTTCCTTTTAAAAAATACTGAATAAAATTTCTTTTAAAGACCTAATCATTAATTTAAATTCACATCTTGCAAATCTTTAGTACTTTTTCCTAACATCCATTATAAAATGAATGCAGTTTCATTGAGCAAAATCTTTAGAAAGCGATAAGCCAACTAATATATTACACACCACAGAGATTCCAACATGAAAAATACTGCACGTTCAAACTATAAACTGCTTTTTGTCTCAATAATGTCAGAGTGCTTTATGAACTGGGATGCTAAAATTCAATCTGAAATGTGTTTACTTGCGGTACTGAGAATCCATGAAAGCAGCAAATTGCTCAAAGTTCTGTTTTGTGGTGTATGAGGACTTGAGCTGTGCTCTGCCATGTTGCACAGCACCCTGATTCCTGCCCTCCCAAATGCCTAGAGACACACGGTGCAAGAACCAGAATATTGGTCAGGCACTCACCCAAACAACACCTGCCAGGTAGTGTTTACTGAATTCTCAAAGCTTGAATGGAAACCCCAACAGGCAGACCACCTGAGAACCAAATCCAGACACAGACATATAACAACAAGCAGCCGAACATCTGTGGAAATCAGTACATTGAGCTTCTGAATGAAGTCTCCTACAGCATATTCTCATTACAGTAGGCCACCCTGTTCACTAGTGTATCTTAATCTGTCTGGGCCATTGTCTCAAAAGCAGCTCAGTTTCCTCAAGGGCTAGAATGCCAATAACCGCTTACCTGATTCGCAGGCAAATGTCTTCGACGTTTCATCGTGAAAGATGATTGCCACTGCATGCTTTTTTGTCTCTCGGGGCAGTCTGGTTATATTTTTGATATTGTGCAGTTCAGTTACCTTGAAAGAAAAAAATATTTTAAACTTAGCGTAAAGTATGTATGCTCTATGTTGGAGTGCTGAAACAAAATAAGTTATCACAGTCTTACACGAATTTCCACTGGATATTTGTCCTCATTTTGAATTGACTTCAGCCAAAACCAGTAAAGAACAAAACAAAATGTCTTCTATTATGCTGTTAACTTTGGTCACAGACTATACTGTTTGGTGCATTTTGAAATGGACTACACATTATGTAGAAGGGTTCCCTGGACTTTGTGCTTTTATTAAAGGTATATGCCTGGCAAACAACAGCAGTTGTGGTATACAGAAGATTCTCATTAAATATCTGCTGAATATTGATTGTACTTAATATGTCCCTTCTCTTAATTCTCACCTATCATGCAAGTTTCCGGTAGAACTATGGTCCTGAGGCAACTGATATATGTCTGTCAGCAAAGGGAAGGGAGAGCAAGTCCATTGCCCCAAAGTTACATTTTAAAGCAAAGGACTTGCTCTCCAGAAAAATGCTCATAGTGTTCACACACCCATATACCACTTCTACCACCAAAGCCTATCCAAGATTTATGCACCCAGGTTAACAACTCTTTATTTTATTGGGTAATTAATAAATATTAGTAACCTTATGTATTTTGGATGTTGACTCATTATTGGTACAAGTTCTTCTGCTACAACCTGTTCATCTTTAATTTTCCCCCAAAGTCAACAGAAACAAAAAATTTATATTTCCTCAACAACTCTGCAAACACAACACTGCAATAATAATATTCAATGAGTTAGTTTTAAAAAATCTTTTCAATGTGCTGAATTTTTTCTTATTTATATGATTACTTATTTCTGGACCCATATTGTTAACAGAAAGGAGATGGGATTAACTAGCATAATAAACAGCAAATTAATATCCTTTTTAAATGACAACCAATGATATTATACCTATAATTACATGATATCTTACAATAAATTTATTACCTTTTGACTATTCTTTAATTTCTCCTCTCCAAATGTAAAATTTTCACAGGATATAACTAGCTTTTTCAAGGCTATTTTGCTGATTAATATTTTTATAAACATAATAACTAAACACAGGCATATTTACATATTTGGATATTATATAATAAATATTATAATATATAATACAAATGTAACAAATATATTTAAGTAATATTCCTTAGGATCCGTTCTCCTAAGGAAATAATACTTTATTATCTTTAACATTAAATGTGGTAAGTACTTAGCAAGCATTTATATCTGTATTTAACATTACACTGTATAAACTAGACTAATATCCTCAATAAAAACACACAAAAAAACCCCTAAAAATCACAGGCAAGGAATCTATAAGTGGATGGAGATGGGCAAGTGCATGTGTGGAATGGAGACTACAGAGAATTATCTGAAAGTTACTTGTCAAGGAAAATCACTCAATTCATCAGGTATTTTTTAAAGTTACAGTTGTTCATTATTTGTGATTTCTATATTTGTGAATTCACCTACTTGCAAAAATTTATTTACAATCCCAAAATAAATACTCATGGCATATCTGTGGTCATTTGTAGACATGTGCGTGTGCAGAGAGCATGGGTTTTGACAGTGTACTGTTCACTGTGAAGACCATTAGACATTTATTAAGTGATTATTCCTTCCACAGCCTATGGGAGAAGAAAAGACTGAAGAATAGGATTTATTCTCTTGGAGTATATGCTGTGAGTGGGAGGGCATATTTAGATATTTTAGGAATTATAAATAGAAGAACAAATATCAGAGAGAAACTCTGCTTCAATTGTAGTTCAAAAAGGTTAATTAGATTTTACTTGTTCTGCCATTACTACCATTTAAGTTGAGGTATATGTTATGGGCTTAAGGACATAGTGATATTTTCTCCAGTTAAGCCCAAGTTTTTCAGTTATTTTATTTGCATGCTTAGTAACATATAGAATATATAAATTATATTGTAACTGTGCAATTTAAAAGCATCATGCTATTTATTTTACGCATCTTTTCTTTTAGCCTAACTATGCAAACTGAGTGGAATATTACCACTCAATGCAGCTCTTACTCACTACAATAAAATTGCATTTACGCTATTTACTACATACGTAAATAGGCAAAGCCCCATATTTACTATAACTATTATTAGGTTTAATGTGCCTCTTTTCAGCTTGCATCACAACTGAGATTAGATTGTCCATTAAAGCACTAACATTCTTTTTTTAAGCCTATCTTTTGAAAAGTGAAATTACTTTCTAGATTTTTTTCAAGTAGATTCAAATGAATTAGAACATAAATTTTACTATTCTTTCATACTAATCTAATAATTCTTATTAATCCTGGTGCTTTACTAATCTTCTATGGTTGTTTTAATTAAGTCAAAGATTTTACTTTTGAGAGTAAAATAGTACCTTTTAGGAGCGAATTTAATAAAACTTCACTTTATTAGGATGGAAGGTATTTATTTTCTAGTAAGAAAAGAAAATAAATATTTTACTGCATTTTCCACTATTACAGTAAATACAGGTTAATCTCTCTATGCTTGAGTCCTTCACTTTCATAATAATAATTTAAATATTTGTATTACCTTATACATTATATTCTTCAATATCTGGATGATGAAATTTGCATAGAAATTTTACTATTGCTTTTTTTCCAACTAAATTTACATCAATTTTCCAGTAGCTGCTTCCTCATATTTCCCTCTTGTTACTGATAGAAATGAATGTGTACAATGGAAGAAATCAATTTAATTCATTCTTAAAGCTACCTGTGGCAGACATGTGCTCTGACACAATTCTCCCATGGCCCACACTTGACTATCCCCATATGTTCATTATTAATAATTACAAGCCTAGTCTTTTATATCTTCGGCATAAACCACATTATGAAATGTATCATCTAAAAGTGAGTAATTATGGATATAATTATATTAAAATTAAAATTTACTGTAATACTCAGCATCAAGCTCCAATTCCTTCATTCTTACCAGAACCTGATTTTGTTCAGTTATCTGCCCCTCCAAAAAGCAGCCTGTATGTCCTGCTGAGAGTCTCTCAGCCCTAATATCCAGGTACAACTCATTATTCCAAGGGTGAAGTCTCCTTGCTTGTAATTAGTTTAGAAAAGGAAATATGGGCCGGGCATGGTGGCTCATGCCTGTAATCCCAGCACTTTGGGAGCCCAAGGTGGTTGGATCATGAGGTCAAGAGATTGAGACCATCCTGGCCAATATGGTGAAATACAAAAATTTTCTGGGTGTGGTGGCATGCACCTGTAGTCCCAGCCACTTGGGAGGCTGAGGCAGGAGAATGACTTGAACCTGGAAGGTGGAGGTAGCAAGTGAGCCAAGATTGCACCACTAGACTCCAGCCTGGCAACAGAGCGAGACTCTGTCTCAAAAAAAAAAAAAAAAGCCAAATGCAGCTAATGTGGTATGAATAGAAGTCTCCTAGTGGCTTCTGATACATGCTTTCTGATCTGATGGTGGTTTCATGATAAAACCAGCCTTCTTTAGTGGTGCTGCCCTGTCTTAATGTCATGACTAAGAAATGCTGCAGCTGCCATTCTCCGAGGCAATCCTAAGGATGGAAGAACACAGAAGAAAAAAAGTACATCTCCTTAATTGTAATTGTTTAGCAAGAGTTACTGAATCAAGCAACCTTGAAGCCACTTTCTTTTTCTGCTGTAATTTGTAATAATGCACGTTTAAAACTTGTTTAAGTTGGGTTTCTGTTATTTGCATCCCCTAAAATTTCTAACTGATAAAGCAAACTGAGAGCAGACCTTGCCTCATTTTACAAATGGCAAAATGGCTATCCTGATTTGGGTTTCTATTGCATAAAGTCAGAGAGAGAATAAGGACCAAATTTCTTAGTTCTCAGGCTAGTACACTTTCCACCCATTCATGCAATAGCTGTTACTCTCAAAGTCATGTGATTTACCAATGGCAAGTATCAGCTAAACAAGAAGTTATTACAGGGAAATCTCAACTATAAAAGTTATTCAAATTGCAGGGCTGATGAAAAGAACCCAAGAAAAGCCTCATTACTTTATTATGCCTAAATTATTTTGAGATTGTCTATTATAAAACGGAAAATCTATATTCAAGTCTGAGAAATGCAGAAAATCAGTACATAGAAATATAGGCAGTAAAGCAGAAAATCTTTGCACTTACTTCTCTCCTGTGTGTGTGTGTGTGTGTGTTTAAATTTAGCATGTCTAATAATATGGTCCACTTACTCCAAAAACAAAAATTCACAAAACCACTCAGTCAGTTACAACATCACTCTTACTCTGAGAGATGCAATTTTACTATACAAATATTATCAGATATTATACAGCTACTATGGCTTTACTTAGGAGATGAACAAACTTAAATCTCTTCATTATTGTAATGCGTCGCCCAGGAGCCCCTAAGAAGGTATGTCCAATCCTAATCCCCAGAACCTGTGTATGTGCCCTTATTTGGAAAAAGGGTCTTGTAGATGTAATTACAAACCTTGAGGGGACATCATTCTGAATTTAGTGTAGGCCTTAAATCTAATGACAGGTGTCTTTATAAGAGAAGAGCAGAGGGAGATTTGAGACGAAGACACAGACAGATGGCCCTGAGAATATGGAGGCCGAGATAGAAGTTACGCTGCGCTAACCGAGGAAGATCTGGAACCACCAGATGCTGAAAAAGGCAAGCAAGGACACTCCCTCAGAAGCTTTGGGAGAGTGTGGCCCTGCAGACACCTTGATTTCTGACTTTTGGCATCCAGAACTGTAGGGGAATAAATTTCTGTGGTTTTAAGCCACCAAGTTCTTGGTAACTTGTGAGGCCAGCCCCAATTAATACAATGACACAGGATTATAAAAAGATAAGCAGTGCAGTCTGTATTAGAGTTAGTTATTACATGAACATAAAATAGAAGGACAACCACAGAAATTTTCTGTATAACCCCGTTTCTCCAATAAGGTATTTGTTTTTCTTATTTTTGATTACTAAGAAGTCCACACAGTTCTCTAACGGGCTTCCCCCAGAGGCTGGGCAGGTGATTGATGGGCAGCCTGTGGGAAGTGGAGGTCCATTCAGGCAAGAGCTCCTTGTCAATGAGCTCTGTCAGTATCGGGGTCCCAGGGGGAATCGCAGGGAAAAGGCAGCAAAGCACAAAGCCTCTCTTTGGAAAAATGATTTATTGCTATCTGAGGCGGGCTACAGCAAGCAGCACAGCTGACCCACTACTGAGCTGAGGAGCTCTTCATATGGTCTCTGGGACTACCTCCTTTCAACTGGGGAAGTAGCCAGTAGGGTCTGAGGACATCCACCTGCAGGAGAGGTCATTCAAAGGTTCAGATGGGAAGTCCTAAGTGTTTCAGAGGATATGGCTTGCTCTGCTCTTTGTAGCCAATTATAGTTATTTTATTTTTTTGTGCTTTGGGCACATTAGCAGGGAACAACATAGACAGAGGGGCTGCTGTCAACCTGAAATGCTGGCTGAATGCCCTGGAGAAGACAGAGGGTCCACTCTTCCCTGTAAGAAAATTATGAGGAGTCTCTAGGTCGCCCTCTTCAAACAGATAAAACATTTCTTTGTCAAAAAGCTCCTTATACTTCATACTTCCATGGTCTATCATCATAGACTTGGTGATTTTCACAAGCATCTCTAGAAAATACGTGGCTAATATTTAAGCAAGTTATTATGCTAACTATGGTTTCTATAACTGCTTTTCGTTGGCATTTCTGGAATCAAAACAGGATTGTTTGTTTACTCATTTAATAAAGAAGTTTGCTGTTTACTGCGCAAATCTGACAGCTGGGAAGAACTGCCATGAGTTGGCCAGGATTGCTGACCTGCCATTATACATAAGAAAATGCAGAAAGATCAAGTTCTGGTGGCATGAAGAAAACTGGCAACAGTTTGAGAGATCATTGCCTTAAAAATGTTGTTGCAGCTGTTCAAAAGAATCGAAGCTATGATTAGGGACAGATTGCTGACACAAATCAACTTTTAAAAGTGTCACAAGCTACGCTCTAAGTAGAAATAAGAATGGAAAAGCTTAAGAGAAACTGCTTGCATGTGATGACTTTGTATCAGTCAATGAATGGCATTCAAGTTCAAATCATGGACAACCATTAAACTTAGTTCTTAGGCGAGATTATATAGATGCTAAAAAGCAGTAAAGTGTATCCCTACACCCAATCCTAACTGGTTTTGGAAGAACACTGACTTTTGTCCAATATATTATATAGTCCAATGGAAAATAAAAGACAAATTTAATCACAGGTGACAAAATTATCTGACAAGGAAGTTAAGCAGTAAACCTATCTATCTCATAAGCAAAGATATGAAAGTTATCTGAAATAAAAATATGGTTAAGCTATTTTATATTATCTGTGTGGACCTATATACACACATGTACTATCAACAGCAAACAAAACTGAAAAGATGGTGATAAAAAGTCTTAGTAAATTCAAAAGAACAAAATTATAAAAATTATATCCTATGGTCATAATTAAAATTTATAGTATAATTAAATATTCTACATACATAAAAACATAACTCTCAAGAACATGAGTTAAAAGGAAATTAAAAGTTAAATTACAAAATATGTAGATTTTAACAAAAAGTAAACAGTATATGTTAAACTTCAAGAAAACATATAACTTTAAAAATATTTTTAATGAATGAAACAGGTTGACAGCAAAGAATTTAGACATTCAACTGAAATTTGATTTTAAAAAAAGCAACAGAGAATTTCCATAAAGACATAATAATGATAAGGGCAGAAATCAATGAAATGAAAAAAAAATCTAAACAAAAGCTCCATTTGAAATGATTAATAAAAGAGGCCTCTGGCAAGCTAGATGAAAGGAGGTAGGAATAAATCAAGTACAAGATTAAAAGGAGAAACTGAACAAAGAAAAATCCAAAATAGGAGTGGAAAGCTTCTAAACAACTATATATTAATTAACAAAAAATATCAATTAGAAGCTTGTATATCTAGGAAAATACAAAATATCAAAATTGTCAGCAGAAAAAAGAAATAGAAAACTTAAGTAAAACGATATATTCATTTTCCAAAAGCCCATTTCCAGATGGTTTCATAATTGAGTTTATCAAACTTTTAAGGGACAGTGAATTAATCTCTAAGATGGTCCAGAAAAACAAAGCACAAGCTGCTTAGCTACTTGAGTCTGGTTTAATATTAATGCATAAACCAGATAGGGTCCGGGTGCGGTGGCTCACGCCTGTAATCCCAGCACTTTTGGAGGCCGAAGTGGGCGGATTGCTTAAGGTCACAAGTCCGAAATCAGCCTGGACAACATGGTGAAAAACCCATCTCTACTGAAAAATACAAAAATTAGCTGGGCTAGTGGCCATGCCTGTAATCTCAGTTACTCGAGGGGCTGAGGCAGGAGAATAAGGAATCGCTCCAACCCAGGAGGCGGAGGTTGCAGTGGGTGGTGGTTGCGACACTGCATTCCAGCTTGGGTGACAGCGTGAGACTCTGTCTCAAAAAACAAACAAAAACTAAAGAACAACAACAACAACAACCCTGATTTTAAAAAAAAAAGTAAGAAGAAAAAAACCCAGATATGAAAAATATTTAAAAATTATATGGTGATAATTTTAAAGTTCATTTGATACTGTTTCAACACTATTTTGATGGAGTCTTTAGAGTTTTCTATACATATGATCATGTTGTCTGCTATGTATACATGCACTGAAACATCACGCTGTGATGTCTGTAAAATTATTATGTACAATTATTAAATATAAACAATTGTTTATATACAATTATGCCATTATAAATTTGGAAATTAATTTAAAATTATATGGTGGCATTTTACTTAATAATAAAAATCCCAATGTGCAAATTTAGTTGATCCCAGGAGTAAAAGTTTAGTTAACATCAGAAAATCTATGAACATATTTCTTAAAACTGCTAGACTAAATGACAAACATCACATGATTTTCTCAGCAGACTGAAACAATGACTTCACTGATAAAGTTCAACACCATTTGGGAAAATATTCTCTTTAGTTAAAAGGTTACACATCAAAAGTTGGCATTAGACACATTCCATATATTACTGGAAACATGGCGTGGATGCTCTCCATCAGGGCCTCAATGTAACAAAGGCCCTGGACAAGAAGGAAAGGGAGGAGAAAAGAGTTGAGGAAAGCAGAATTAAAACTACCTATATTTTCATACAATCTGATCACTGACATAGCATTAACAGAGTCAAAAGAAAAACTACTAGAAATAATGAAAGCATTCAGCAATATTGTCAGATACATATAGAGCTTAAAAACAAACAGGACTTCTCTAGACCAGTAATTATGAGTTAGAACATAAAATAGAACAATGCATTCAGAATAACAAGACAAACTATAAAGTATCTAGGGATTTTATTGGAAAGAAATGTAAACCTTAAAAGATAAGCGAAATAAAAGGAGGGACATTCTAGGTTCTTAGACAAATTGCTAAGATAACTTCAAAAAACAAGAGACTTATGAGTGTTTAGGGAACACTTGCCTTACTAAATGCTAAATGTAGTGTGATGCCATGTAATTTACAGCAAATGGCCTGATAGCAGCATAAAAACAAACAAGCAGACAGTTTATAAGACAGAATGGGGAACTCGGAGACAAAATGTACGTGTGTGTGTGTGTGTGTGTGTGTATGTGTGCAAAATATATGCCATCACAGTAACTGAAAGGATACAAGGTTTAATAAATGGGCTTATGAAAAATGGCTAAGTATTAAAAAATGGAATTTCCAAATCAATATACAAATTTGGACACCAAAAAGCAAAATATTAAAGGCAAAACTTTAAGGCCAATTAAATAATATTTAAGATAATGCCTTTTTTTTTGAGACAGGGTCTTGCTCTGTCATCCAGGTTGGAGTGCAGTGGTGCCATCATAGTTCACTGCATGCAGCCTTGAACCCTAGGCTCAAGTGACTCCCACCTCAGCCTTCCAAGTAGTTGAGACCACAGGGACACACCACCCACCTGGCTAATTTTTTTTTTTTTAATAGATGGAATATCACTATGCTGCCCAGCTAGTCATGAATTCCTGGCCTCAATCAATTCTGCTGCTTCTGCCTCTTGAAGTGCTGGATTACAGATGTGCTTTACCATGCCTGGCCTATGATGATATCTTTGTGGTGTATGGGATGGGGAAGTATTTCTTAAAGAAAACTATGGCAGCTCAATCCATGAAAATTTTGAGTACCTCAAATTTTCAGATTTCTGTTTAATGGAGGATTCCACATACAAAGTTAATGACAGATAATACAGATGAGAAGTTATTTCCAATGTGTAAAACTGAACTGAGTCTAGTGCTTAAAAGCGACAAGTAAACCTTATAAAGCAGCAAGAAAAAATGTAGAAACTCCAGTAAAAACAAGACAGATGATATCATCAGGCAATTAGTTCCTCGATTAATAAAACCCGAAAGCAACCACGCATCTGAAGAATAACTCAAACTCATTAAGAATTAAAAATACATGTCAAAACACTGTTGACCATGACTTTACACCCATCAGATTTGGAACAGTTAATGCATGAGGGTAAGCATCAATGAGAATGTGAGAATACAGAGCTCCTCCTGTGCCAGGTGAGTATGCAGAATGAGCTGCCAGTCTGGAAAGCCATCTGTAGTACTTGTGTAAGTATCCACACATCTTTAACACAATCATCTCATTCCTTATATATATTCCCAAAAGTTTCTCACAGTGAGTCACAGGAGAGGATACAAAATCTTAATTACAGGACTATTTGAAATAATGAGAAGTTGCTAATAATCTAGTTTCTATCACTAGGAAAAGTAAAATATAGTGAAGGCAAACTATAGAATATCATGCAGCAGTTAGAAGCAACTGGCAAAATAAACACATAGAAATGTGAGTAGATCTTAAAAACCGTAACGCAAGTTAAGTAAAAATAAGAAACAGAATAAGGGTTATAACATAGTAGCAGGTACGTGAATTAACAATGAAGTAAGTATACAAGAAATCAATAGTACAAATGTATAAGAATTATACAAATACAAACTTTCCATCAAACTCACCGTTATGATTGTCTACAGAGATGGAAAGATGAATGGGATTAAGGAATAGGAATAAAATAGATCAGTCAAATATAGAAACCACTGATGATAGCATCCATTAACTAAGTAATATGTTTAACTTAACCTGTGCAACTAAGCTCTACCACACTAGAAAAAGAAAGGAAGATAGATAGATGGAAGGAAGGAAGGAAATAAGAAAGGAAGGGAGGAAGAAAGGGAGGGAAGGAAGGAGGGAAGGCAGGAGCAGGAAGGAAAATGAGAGAGAGTATTTGTATGGTCATCAATGTATATCAGTTCTTTGTTACAGAAAGGCTAGGAAAGTTTACTTTCCTAAACCTAAGAGACCAACCCTAGGTGAGAGCTACAAGTTAACTGCCAATCATGCTTAGCTGATGTTCGCCTATACACTTACAGCACCTAGGTATATTTAATAATATTCAGGTTTATTTATACTTTCACAAATTCAGCTAGAAATTTAAATAGCCTTAAATAACAGAAAACCCAATTATCAGTGATTGAGACCTGAGGTAGGCAAATGTTGTCTGTGGCTGTTTTATGTATACAAAGACAGAGTTTAAGCTCCGACAAAGACTTATGGTCTGCAAAGCGTAAACACCAGCTGACCCTTTACATTAAAAAAAAAAAAGTGTCCTCTGAGGACTAATTTAAACACACAGGACTTTTTTTTCACATTAGAACTCTGAAGTAGGTAGTTACTGGTGTTGGTTCAGCAGTTTGATGCTGTTAGGAGGCAGCATGTCAGGCCCATTGTACTGTCCATTTCTCAGCGTTTCTCACATGCTTGTTTCCTCATGGCCGTAAAATGACTGCTGCATGTCCAGCCATCATGATTTCAATTCAGAAAAAAGAATAAGGAACACTACTGGCCATGTCGGAAAACATAAAACCCTTTTGATAGCTTCTATCAGACTTTAACTTACATCTCATTTGCCAGAAATGTACCTCCCTACCTGTAGGAAGTATAGAAAAGTGATCATTCTGCTTTTTCAGTCTCTTTAGTAGAGATGGGAAAGGAAGTAGTGTGTCACAAATGGATGCCGAGTTAGCAACTAATTAAATTACATCCCATGCCTGAATTGCCAAAGTGGTATCATGTTTCACTGCAAATCTGATGCCTATAGGTGTATACCTCCTACAGTCCATGAGGAGAATGTGGATCTCTTAATTTTTAAGATTCCTTCCCATATGAAAGCTAAAGTAGGACTGGAATGGTAGCCACTAGAGTTACATCACAACAAAGAACTTTAAAGTGACACTCCCTGCTTCCTTAAACAAATAGCCTAAATGACAGTGTAAGCACGTCCATATGTTTTGAGTTTTGTGAGTAGAATTGTACTGTTACCAGTACCTTTCCATAAATTAGAGAAAGCATTGTCCCAGGGCTGAGAAGGCATGAGTGATGAGCCACAGCAAACAAGTTACCAATCACTGGGACCTGCAAGGATGTCAAATGGGTATTGACGGTGGAGAGAATTCTAAAACGTCCTCCAAGATGCCTCAACCCTGCTGTGCATTCCCTGAATTAGGTTATGCCATATGACACTGTTTAACAAAGAGTGGTTCCCAGGTCTGCCCACAAATGAATGGATAAAGAAAATATGCTATATATACACAACAGAATACTATTCAGCCATAAACAAGACATTAAGAAAAATAATTCCTAATTTATTAAGAATGAAAATCTGTCATTTGTGGCAACATGGAGGACATTAAGCGAAATAAGGCACAGAAAGATGAGTACAACATGTTCTCACTGCAATGTAGAAGCTAAAAAGTTGAGCCCATAAAGAAGAATAGAATTGTTATTAGAGGCTGGAAAGGGTCAGGGGAAGGGGGATAATGAGAAATTGCTTTCTAAAAGGTGTAAAATTATAGCTAGATAGGAGGAATAAGTTCTAGTGTTCTGGCACTGTAAGGTGACTATAATTAACAGCAATATATATTTTCAAATAGCTAGAAGAGCAGATTGTTAATGTTTTCAACACAAAAATCAATGTTTGGGGTGATGAATATGTGAATTACCCTGATTTGAACATTATACTTCATATATATGTATCAAAATATCACATTGTATACCATAAATATGTACAATTATTATGTGTCAATTGAAAATAATAATAAAACCAAAAATGGAAAAAGGAAATGAAAATCAAAGAAAGATTCCCCAGGCACACCTGGCTTCATCATGGAAGCTTTCTAAAAGCAGAGTTTTCTCCAGTTGGTCACTGAAACAGAGAAGTCAGAGATGCAAAGCACAAGAAGGATTTGATGTGCCCTGCTGGCTTCGAGAGGGACAGAATTACAGGTTGCAGCAGCCTCTAGTTGCTGAAAGCAATTTGTTCTTGACAGCCAGCAAGGAAACAGGGAGTCAGCCCTACAGCTACAAGGAACTGAATTCTGCCAACAACAGAAGGGGCTTTGAAGCAGATTTTTCTCTACAGCCACAGATGAGAACTCAGTCCACCTGACATCCTGACCTCCGCCTTATGAAACCCTGAGACAGGCTGAATCAGGCTTTTGACCCCAGAACTGTGAACCAAAAAATGGGTATTTCTCAACCCCCGAGTTTGTGATGATTTATTATGTAGCAAAAGAAAACTAAAACTGTATCCCAATTATTGTTAGTATTTGAACTGCATAAAAAATTCAATTATTTGGGATAATGGTGGGACTGACCAGATCAGTTTGCTTGGAAGATGGAACTGGAATGAAACATTAAAAAGTTGACTTCTTTTGGCACACTTTCAGAGAGTTGGGCAAACCAGCTTTAGGACTAGGAGAATATCACAATAGCTTCAAGCATGGGAGAATATCAAATAGGAAGGTAATTTCCAGTATATCCAGGAAAACCTTTTATGAAAGAATAAAAAAATCAGATAATTCCAGGCTACTGAAAATCCAGTTACATTTTAATATTATAGTATGCTTGATATCTAAATAGGATTAATTTGATTCCAAAAAATAGAAAAGAAGAGCTATGGGGAAATAGTTGCATTTTAAAGCAAAAATTTATAATCTTTCTCTTCCTCTGTCCATTTCTAAATTAAAAGGGAAAAAGTCTTGTTTGCCTTCATATTGTATGGGAGAAAGTCAACCATTTCTTCAGGAGATCAATTTATGTGACAATATTCTGAGTAGATAAATTAAACAGTTATGATCAAAACAAGTAATTTCACTGTCTCAAAGCCTGCAGTTCCCTAGATTAAGGATCTGCTCTCAAATAAAATTAGTTTGGTGGTTTTTCTCAGTCTGCAAATTTAGATTCTTCAAAGATCAATTAAAATTGTACTGTTGTTTTGAAGTAAATATCATTAAAAATATTAAAATGCTATATAAATTTGAAATTATGTAGCAGCATCATTATTTATTTCAAAGAGATGCTAGATAGATATTTATAGTGAGGTGCAAAGTATTATTCAAGAATAAATTTTCACTGAAATAGTGTTCAAATTGTAAGTTCTAAATAAATATGCACTTATAACTGTAGGTGTAATATGTAACTTTCCATTAATGGTAGGAAACAATTTATTCTCCTTGGACATGATGCAGTAAGCATTTCTCCTGTTGCATCTGTCACATATTACACAATTAGGCAGAATTTGTTGATAGATTAAAAAATAGTTTTCAAAATGAAAAATGCACTGAAATAATGAAAAGCATTGGATCTAAATCTGTGAATTAAATGCAAAAATGCTTCAGAAATAATGGAAATAATGTCAGAACAGTGTTTCAGAACTGAATATTCTTTCACATTATCTGACTTCCCATGTAAAATGACTTGTTTAAAATTATCATGACTTTGTCTCAAAAATTTTCTAAAGTTGATATGAATTATTAATTTCAAAGATGAAAAACCTAAGGCAGAAATCACTTTTACAACAATAATTATTTTACAATTTACATATTATCTTACTTGCAATTACCTCTTCATTTTGTGTGCCATGATATTATAATTACTTGAATTTTATAAATAGGGAAATATATTGTTTCAAATATAATATAAATTTTCTTATATAGTACCATTATAGATTATTGCTTTATAAAAGAAAAAAAATGGGTAAATTTAAAAAGTGGAATAAGGACTTTGCAAATTCCACTTTGCAAAGTGGAATTTGCTAACATAAATCATGCTGCTATATACTCTAAGTCAAGCCGAAATCAGTCATACGGGTATTTTTTTTTAATTAATTTATTTTACTTTAAGTTCTGGGATACATGTGCAGAATGTGCAGATTTGTTACATAGGAATACAGGTGCTGCCATCATGGTTTTCAAAGAGTCTGATCATAACTGCTGTAGAGAAATTGGTAATAAACAGAAATCTGAATTACTGAGTGATCTGCTTTCCATGGCATCATTAAGCCACATAGAATAATTCTTATTGGCAACAGATATCTAAGATTTTATAAAATTTTAATCGACCTTAATTCAAATATTACGAAGATCAAGTTTAGCTCTGGAAGTTTCCTAGAATTTAGCGATCACAACATTACAGCTCCCCTCCACCTGAAAGTCTCAACACCTAGTGCCTCTGGCTAATCTCTGGTTTAGAGTTTTCCATTCATAACCAGACCATCCCTCTCAGACAGTCGACACAGAGGGTGCATCAGGCCATGGGCATATTCCCCCTTCTTTATCCAACATAAACACGAACTTTTCATTTTCCATTCCTTTGAATCTTCCCTGAGAGACCTGCATGTGATAATATAAGTAAATCAATCAGTAAATGACTGTGAATTAAGGTGTCACTGTCCTAGAAATCAATGTGTATATTAATAAGTGCTTAATGCTCAAGAAACTGAAACCTCTTCCAGATAAGAGATTGAAGATGGATGAATACAGTAATGAACAGAGAAGATACCTTAATCTAAACAAATCATGATCACTTTGGGAACTTCCAGCAGGTTATTTCAAAAGACACCAAGCCTTTTAACACCTTTCACATCACATCACCTATGTGCTCATCCATGCATAGGGCCATTTCTTTGTGGAATCAAAATGAGGGTAGGGTGTTTGACAGAACATTATGCCTGTGTGCTATTTCTGCATTTATCCATTCCTTTGCTTCTAGTTTTGAAGAAATGCTATATATATTGGTAGCTCTTTTTCACAAGGATACCTTTTCTGTTCCCTGACTTTCTCACATTTGCTTTACATAAAGATAAATACTGCCAATGCCAAACAGAATAAAATGATGTTTTCAGTGTTGGGTTACAGGGAATTTAGAAGTGAGATTGGTCCCAATACAAGCATCACTTTTCTGGCATCAAGGAGCTTTTATCCCTGGAACTTCACATCATTCTATCTTCATTTATCCTTCTCAGGGATTTTTATTTATATTTTCCTCCCTGTAGACAGAATTCATGTTTATTTTATTAAAATGTCTATAAACTGCTTCTTTTTCATCTGCTTAGAAAATTAAGGAAAATTTATTAGCTGATTCTATGTAAATTGCTCTAGTTCAGTTTTCATTGAGGATAAATTTGTTTTGAATATCTGTTATGACAATTATATACAGCTATATTTTCAACCCTAATGCATTTTTAATAACTTCCTTCAGCAGCTAGTGATTTGAATTTCAAATTTCTTTCTACCAAGAAGTTTTTTAAAAAGTATATGCCACTTTATAGCAGTTTCATATAAAAGTTGATTTATGCTGCAAGATCTCTCTCACAGTAAACATATCAAATATCTAAATGAGACCATTAATACTCATAAGCTTATAATATGTATGTTCCAGATCAGGCATAAAAAGTCAAAGTTGGTACAGAAATAATTGTATCCTTGGCTTATTTTTTTTTTTTTCCAGAAATCTGTCATTTAGGTTGCAAACATTTCATTTATTTGATTATTTTAATTTATCACTATTGAATATTATATACGTTTTAGGATATATCCAAGTAACTGGTTAATTACAAGTTTAAGATGTTTAAACATTCACAAATAGAACAGTTTGAGAAATCCATACTAGTCTATTTCTCTAAGCCACCTTGAAAATGAATATTTTTTCCCAATTCTGGAGACCCAAAGTTTGGACTGGCCATTAATTGTCTAAGAGTAAACAAAGATTTCACATCTGCAGGTCTTTCTCATAAAAGGAGCTTCCTGTATTTACCTGACCCTCAGAGGTAACTACGACCAAATACACAACTTTGACAATGTTCACTTTTGAAGAAAAAGGATTAATAATTCTAGAAATGGAGCAAGTCATAAGGAATTAGGTTTAGTCTACAATTTTCTAAGAGCAAGAGTATATTTGAGCATAAAAATATTTTAAAACTTGCGTGATTTTTTTTTTTGATGCCTTGATGGCTGGTTGTCTAGGCCATCTGATCCCTACGGTGACATTCAAGTCACCCACAGCCACCTGTCCTGTCCCATGGAGACACACATGGCTTCTGATATCTGCTTTCTCCTTCTCCTTTGTAAATATCAAAATTTTTAAACAATTTTCTCTTTGGTAAAATAAACACATTCTCTCTTTAGAATTATTACTATTTCCTTAGGAGTACAGTTACATAGTATTGATAATTACTATAACCTTTGCTGTTTAGTCTTTTAACATTTATTCCACTAACAGTTACTGATTTAAGTGGCATTCTTTGCAATTTTTAAAATCATTTCTTAAATTAGCTTCTTCCCAGTCAGGGAACTTTTTTTTTAAAAATTTATAGTTCTCAATAATCTTAGAATTGAAATACCTGTAAAATATCACGGATGTTACTACAAGGCTGATACCAAAGTCCATTTCATTTAGAGAAAAGGGCTTATTACAGAGTTTAACTTTGCATGGATCTGCTTTTACAGATGGGCTTTTATATACACCCACCTTAACTTCTATTCAGTAGGTTTCCTAGCCAATTTCACTACAATCTGCTGTACTTCTAATTGCTTAATGAAAATATATAGCTGAATATACCATAGATGCCTCCTCATACCATGCCAAGAATGACATTTTTCTTCACCAGTGAAAACTGTTCCTCCTCATACGGAACTGTTTCTGTGAATGCAAAATCATTCATCCACCACCTTGTCTTGAAAAGATCAGAACTCTCCTTCCTCTCTCTTCCATTTCCCCTATACACCATCAGTTACAAAGTCTTTAATTTTTTTTTTTAATCTGTATAAATTTAGGGAATACCTCTGCTGTTTTGTTACATGGATACGTGGTGCAGTAGGGAAGTCTGGGCTTTAAACCATGGGCTGAAGAGTGTACACTGCATCCATTATGTAACTAATTCTACTTGACTGTGCCTGGAAAATGTCACCTAAATCTAACTCCTTCTCCCCAATCACCTACCTTTGTTCATTCAAGACTTTGACATCTATCTTTGGGAAGTGAGAATATTATAATATTTAATTAACTAGTTTCTCTGTATGTAGTCTATTACCCTAGCCATTGGCTGGGATACCACAAAAATGGATTTTTTCTGAAATACATATTTGAGAATATGACAAACCATTTTAACCCTTTCACAACTCTTGTATTGCCTAAAAATAAAAATGAAACTCATAGTAAGGTAGTTATACCCCATTATTGCCCCATGCACTTCTTTTAGGATATCTTTCCCACTCCAGGCCTCCTTTCAGAGCCTGCCAACAGTAGATTATTCAAATCATGATGCAATATAGCTTTTCAGTACTTGTCACATTTTTCTTTATATAATGCATTTTCACCATTATTTTACTTTGTCAAAACTAAGTAAACCTAAGAAGTCCCTTAAGTGTCCCCTCCTTGGTAAAGTCCTAGTTGCCAGAAGCAGAATTAACTGTTCTTGTGTATTTTTAATATTGTACTCTACATTTAATCATATTTCATTATAGTTAGTTATTTACAAACCTTACTTCCTCAGATTGTAAAATTTCAAAACAATAATGATAATAACTCAGTGTTGACTGACTACTCCCAACACTCTTAAAATTTTTATAGGTAGAATCTTATTCAATTTTCCTACTGGTCCTAGAAGATTAGGACAATTACTGTCCCTAGCATACAAACAAGAAGAGTATCTTCTTCATTTTCTGAAACCTGGGGTCTGTGCTGTTACTACAAATAGTAGTCTCACAAAAATTTATATTACATTATATGATTATGTTAATGATCATATTGCATTTATCACATATGAATTGGGCTTAATAGCAATTCCCCAATAAAGAGGGAAGATCTCTTTCCTTTGTAGCACAGTGGCAACAACTTGTAGAGAAAGATGTGCCAATGTTATTTACCTCACCCAACAAGTGCATATATTCACACGAATGGCTTTTACCTTAATTTGAGCAATTCAGAGTTGCCTAATTTTAATATAATTTTGCTGACTAGGAAGAATAGATCACATTTGAGTGATAAAGAGTGGAATTATAGACTAATGAAAGGATGATAAAAGAGAATTTGAAGAAAACCAGATATACATCCTAAGGGAAAAAAGAAACAAAAATCAGAATAACTGAATTAGTTACAATAGAGGAAAGAAGAGATATAGTAAGGTTGATACAAAGACACAAGCATTAGTTAATATTTACCAAAATAAAATCAAAGTCAGAAAAGGAACCTTGTATATAATCTTAAAAAAAACCCTTAAAATTTTTACTACTGATGAATAATGCCCATGTTATTTTTCCATATCAGGATTGGTTGAACTTTGCTGTTTCAGTTCATAATCCATCACAGAAAAAATAAAATAAAATTCCTGAAAGGAAACTTAAGTCATTGAGAAAGTGAATTAGCCTTTCCAATGCTATAAAGGGAAAGTTATAATAATAAACTTTCATCTTCATAGCACTGCCACAAGAAGGTAAATTCCAGCTGTCGGATCTACTGAACATAGTTATAAAAGAGCTTCAGGGAGCTTCAATTTACAGTCAAAAGTCTGTATAGTTTTTAACTACAAGATGATCCCCTTAACTGTTCCTGTTCTCATTATGCTCTTCATGCTGTTTTGCCACTTCATTTTCACACATTGGAGGGAAAAATCACACACATAGAGCATGTATGTTTCTGACATGTTGATCACAGTTTTCCAATATTAATTTTTATCCGACCTACTTATATCTATACTCATATTCTCTTTCAATTTTTTTTGTTAAAATGAATGAAGTATCCCAGGTTCTGTCAAAGAGAAAACCCTATAATTATACACAGAAACTTTCTCCTCATCACATTTCCTGTTTACTAGATCATTCCCATAGGCCTACAGGTGTGTTATCCGTAGATAACACTAAATAGCTGTCTTTCTCATTTATCATTCTCTTATAGGCTCCTCCAAGTAAACTTAGTCCCCATATTTGAATGAAATAACTTTTGTCAAGGTTATCAGGGACCTCTGTGTTGTAAATGCAATGATCTCTTTTCTTTCATACTACATAATCTCTTGTTGGTATTAGCCATAATATAATTTGCTCATCTTTATAAATAGTTTTCTCTTGGTTTCCAATGATCTACTCTTAAGGTTATTTTTCACAATTTACTTTTTTTTCCCCCCAGACTTCTATTCTGGCCCTTTTTCTCCCACTAATCTTCTAAACGTTGGATTGCTCATTATCTTCTTTTTCTTCTCTGTCTTTCCCAAGGACGTTTTATCAGAGCTATAGTGTAACGTACTATCAATATGCCAAAGGTAACCAAAGAAACAACTTTAGCATTGACATTTCCCTCACCTCAGCCCATAGCTATTTATCTAATTGACTACTTGACATTTCAGTTTGAATGCCTAATAGACATTTGAAATTTAATATATGTAAAGTAAAAGCTTGTAATTTTTACCCAAAGCTGGATCTCCTAGGCTTCCTCATCCCCATGAACTGCATCATCCTTGACACTGTTGCTCAAGCCCAGACCCATGGATCATGCATGAGTTCTAATGTTCATTCATGCTTAATTCATAAGTCCTGTCCATTTTTACACACCATATCCAAAATTTGTCCTTTTACTCTAAAACAATGAACTAAGGTTTATTGTAATGTATCTTTGTTATCTTTCAGTTTAGAATATTTGCCTTTGTGATATCTACTTAGCCCCTTTGCATATTGCTCCTTGGCATATGTTAATTTTCAAATATTTAGAGCTTTCTAGATAATACGTTGTTATGAATTTCTTATGTAAAACATCTATGGTCAAAGAACACAATACTTTCTGATTTATGAAGACTTGTTAATATTCTTGAAAGTAGCCTACTTTGTTGACCATACCATGTGCACTTGGAAATAACCTGTATTCTGTAGTTGTTTTGTGTATTGGTATAAAAGTATCGAGCCAAAATGCTTGATTATGTTATGTCTGATCTTATGTCCTTGCTAATGTATTTTTTTTTCTAGCTATTCTATAAATTGGTGAGAAAGGGAGGGGGTTCCTCTCTTTCTGTACATGTGTTCTCATTATTTAGCTCTCACTTGCAAGTGAGAACAGGTGGTATATGTTTTCTGTTCCTGCATTAGTTTATTAAGGATAATGGCCTCCAGTTTCATCCATGTTATATATGATCTTGTTCCTTTTTTATGGCCACATAGTATCATATGTACCGTAGGGTGTATATGTACAACATTTTCTTAGGTTGGTTCCATGTCTTTGGTATTGTAAATAGTGCTGCAATGTACATACGTGTGCATGTGCCTTTATGGTAGAATGATTTATGTTAGGATTTCTTTTAAAATACCATTACTGTTTTAATTTTAAAAAGATATTTTGGGCAGGAAAAAAATATTTTTTATTTACTTCATCAAGCATAGGCATAATGGCTGTTTTTAAATCCCATCCTAATAATTCAGAATCTAAATCCTATCAGGTTTAACATCTGAGTTTCTTTTCCCTTTTGATTAAACTCCATTTTCATAGTATTTTAATCCTTGAGGAATTTTGGATTTCATAGTGGACATTGTAGTTGTCATGTATAGCCTCTGGATTCTGTGACATTTCTCTGAGATTGTTGGTGTTTGGCTTCAACAAGCAATTACCTTGCTTAGACTGAATTGCCAAATGCTACACCTGTGGTGGGGTGTGGCTCAGACTTCAGTCAGACTCTTACGCTTTAGTCGTGAGTTGGTTTCAATTTTCCACTTCATAGCTGGTTCAAGTGTCAGCCACACTCTTGTTGGGAGTATATGTACATATTTAAGAGCTCCCCTTTCCTACCCTTCTCTTTGATGGAGTTTCTTCCTCACTTTCTGGCAGCCTAGGGTTCTCCTGGTTTCTGAACAATGCCAAGCCTTTCTGTGGTTGTTTTACTCAGCGGTTCCCAACCTGTTTGGCACAAGATGAGTTTCATGGAAGACAATTTTTCTATGGACCAGAGGGTTGGTGGGGGCTGAGGGATAGTTTTGGGATGATTCAAGCATATTAACATTTATTGTGCACTTTATTTCTACTACTATTACATTGTGGTACATAATGAAGTATGTATACAACTCACCATAATGCAGAATCAGTGGGAGCCCTGAGGTTGTTTTACAGCAACTAGATGGTCCCATCTGGGGGTGATGGGAGACAGTGACAGATCATCGGGCAAAGATTCTCATAAGGAGTGCACAGCCTGGATCCCTTTCATGTGTAGTTCACAACAGGATTTGTGCTTCTATGAGAATCTAATGCTGCTACTGATCTGATAGGAGGTGGAGCTCAGGTGGTAATGTCAGCCATGGGGAGCAGCTGTAAATAAACACAGATGAAGCTTTGCTCCCTTGACGGCTGCTGCTCACCTCCTGCTGTGCAGCCTGGTTTCTAACAGGCCACAGACCAGCACTGGTTCATGTCCTGGGGGTTGGGAACCACTGGTTTTAGTAATCCCATTGCCATGGCCAATACTGCTTTGCTGTGATTACATCTGCCCCCAGCCTAAAGCTGCAGCCAGAGAAAGGAAGAAGCTGTCATTTACTTGTTTCTAGATCTGACTTTCCTCCACAGATGACTTGCTTTTTTCAGAGACCCAGGGACTTGTTTTTGTATTTTTCCCAGTGTAAGGTAAATAGATGTGCTTTGGTTAAGAACAGGCTGAGGTAAACATCCTGCACAACTCAACAAGATTGGAGTGCAGGTGCACAATTCCATGCATTATGTAAACATAGCTATGTAGCTCATCACCTGGCTGGGAACCACTAATGTTTGTAAACGGTATAACTGCCCTGCTGATGCTGTGCATATGGCATGCCCAGAGAAAGAGAGAAACCTAGAGTGGTTTCGTTTTGCAGATGAACACAGGGGAGTCAGGACACAGGCCAGATTTATGTCCAGAGAGACAGTGAAGCTGCTGAATCTGTAAGGGAGAGCTGGTAACGTGAAGGCAGGCATGGGGGAGCCAGAAACCAGCTTGGGCTGAGAGGGAGACAGTGAAGCTGCTGACTCTGTAAGAGGGAGCCAGCTGTGCAGCTGTGCATCGGAGCGGCAAGAGCCACAGAGCTGGCTGCTGAGAAGGGCATAGCTGGAGCAAGCAGTCGAGATAAAGGTGAACATGTAAGTAAGCTCCTGATGAGACAGACAGTGTGAGAGAGCTGCTGAATAAGGTCATGTGTCATCTACCTGCCATTTCTTGAGAGTTCTTCCAGCTCCCTACCCCTAACTATCTTCTCCCCTCAGACTTCAGCTGGGGCTTGAACCTGACATCCAGCATTTCTATCTGTCATTTGTGGGAGAATTATATTGTCAGAGGATCACTGTTACCTACTGAAAATGAAAACACAAAGTGATATTTTAAGACTATAATGCCAGACCCAGGCTTAAACCCTGTCATTGACTCTCATCACCTGCAGTTTAATTCAGTTTTTCTGACCTCTTCTCCTACACTCAGTCACAACAGATCTCTTTCAGATCCTTGATCACACTGAATTGTTTTCACCTCATTTTTTTGGTACTGATTTTTCAAAAATTTTCCTTCTTCTTGGAATGATCTTTCTTTATATCTCTGAATTCGTTAAGGACTTTTTTTTCAGTTGAAACTTAGCCTACTCATATCTACAGCCATTATCCATTAATGCTGTATTATATTTTTATAAAAAAACACATTTATTACATATTTACATTGTTTGTTATTAAGAGGTTAATATCAATGATAGACTAGAGTGCCATCTTTCTAATACTGTATCCCCAGCACATGGCCCAGTGCCACATTCATGGTGAGGCCTCCATAAACATGTCTGATAAATGTTAATGAGTTGGAATTCCATATCAGGCTAACAAATAGACCATGTTTTGACAATTTACAGAATAACTCAAGGAATGAAGTTTGCCTTAAAATTCACAGCTCACAGTGGAAGCCAAATGATTTTAATGAGGCAGTCTGCAAGATAAATGGGAGTTAGCACTTTCTTTAGCTCTGAGCACTGCCATGGAGTACCTGGGATTGCCTCTATAGGATAAGGAGTAGGCAAGGTAGTAGAAATCAAGAGAATATAAAATAAGAAGGAAGGGCTGTTCCACATGCCTCCTAGAGATGACCCTTTCTCTTCATTTGGCTAACACACTACCACCACTAGTTCGGCCATCCAAATATCTTCTTTGCAGAGATTTACCTGAGTTCCAAATTAGAAAACATGCTCTTTCTTCAGCAATCTATGAATACTTCTCCATCTGTACTTGCTATAGTGAATCAGAGTTATTTGTATATTTGTATTTTCTACTAGAATGCAAGCTTTTTGGGCAAGACTGTGTTTCATGCTTCTTTTTATTTCCAACCAGGAGTGGAATGCCTGGTATACAACAGACATTCCATGCCTGTCTGTGTCCAAATTACTAATCCATAGGGGGTTAGAGTACTAGAGTGTGTCTCATTTTTTTCAGATAAAAGATAGCTGAGTCCAGAGATAAGATAATAATTCTTCTTGACAACTGTTCCTATTTCATTTGTAAGTAAAAATAAACCCAGCTGTCCTGGCCAGAGAGCTCCAACTAGTATATGTCAGTAATCAGCAGGCAGGAATTCTAACCAGTCATCCAAAGAAGACATAATTATGCTCAGCCCTTCAAAATTTTACTCACAAACTAAATATCAGGGACTCGTGTTTTTACAACCTGGCAGTTTCTCATTAAGTTAGGTTTAACATTATTGCTAAAGTAATAATCATAGTCGTAACAAAAAGATACTAGTAAGACTTTAGAATTCAAATAATTGCATATAATTAGATTGAGAAGTATTATGCTGGCTGTTTTATGATAGCATATATCAAATAGTCTTTAGAGACATAAAACAATTTTAAAATTCATCTACTCATGAGAAAACCAAACACCCATGAGCTAATAAGTGAATGGATAGAAACTTTAACTTGTATCCTCTGGCAGTAAATCTATATTAATATATGGAGTACTTGGCTGAGTACAGTAGCTCATTGCCTGTAATCCCAGTACTTTGGGAGGTCAAGGCAGGAGGATTGTTTGAGCCCAGGAGTTCAACACCAGCAACATAGCAAGACTCCCATGTCTATTTATATTTAAAGTATTTTTTAAAATTATATATACATACATCGTTTCTAGACAGTCTTACAAACTCGAATTTTAAGCTCTTTGATCCAGATTTAAATACAATATAAATGATTACTAGTTAATATTCATAACAAGTAATAAATACTATTTACTGTAAAAAAAAATCTACTTTTAAAAAAGAAATTACAATAATATATAAAATAAAATTCCACAAATTCATTTCATTATCTGGGATAACTTATTCCATGTATGACCAATGGGAAATTAAAATCTTTACTAAGTATTCCACCAATAAGCAACACTGTTCTATAATTCTGAGTTTTGATCATGAATCCTCTGTATTACTATAAAATGTCTAGCTGTGTTTTGATGTTATCATGAAAGATATATTTAGCATCATTCTGGGGTTATGTTTTATATTCTTTTAATTCTTAGGAAATTGATATTTTATTCCTAGTATTAATGCCTTATCTCTACACATCAACATATTCAATGATCATTTTCTTGTTAAGGAGCTTACAAAACAGCAAATGCCATACACATTAACAATATCATTAGCACTGCTAAAGGCAGCCCCCTAACTTTTATCTAGTAAATATTGTTCACAGTTTATATCAAGTAACAAATGCACAATTAACCTGAATAGAGAGAAAATACATACTCAGCACCTTAGAAAATGATTTGGTTGAGTTATGAGTCATCTCATTTTGCAAAGTAGCAATAAAAACAAGTCTTTTCATTTTGCAGAGGTACCACTGGCATTTAAAACACATTATTAAAATAAAGGAGAAAAATATCTTTTGCATTTTATCAGAAAACGGCATTTTATCCTAGCCATTAATTTTTGACTTTGCAGATTTCATCTATTAAAGAAATATCTCCACAAGTCTTCGAGGGCCCAGTTATTCCCCAGAGACTCCCAGGACTGTGACTTACCTTATGAAAGTTTCTGAAATAAGCTGCCTTTTCATCTGGAAATTTTTCTAACCTTCTGGGTCCTTTGCTAGAAGCCTTCTTGAAAACCAACCAGCATCGTCTGAATATCTGAAAGCAAATAAAGGAATTCCATTATCCATCTTTTAACGTTGAGTTTATGACATCAGAAGTTTATTTATTCAACTAATCCACTGGGAACACTTTTTTAAGTGCACTTACTTCACAGAGAGGAACTGTTTTTGATTGACAAGCATGTTCTTAATTAACATTACAGTGTATTTTTAAAATATAATATTTCATGTAAAATAATTTTTTTGTGAAAAGATTGTGTTTTGAGGTTTCCACTGTGTTGGCTGGTTTCAGTAGTCTTTAACGTAACTAAATCATCTGGATGCTAACACCATGTAAATTACTTATTATCACCATCCTAGTGACAGACAATTCTCCATCTTCCATGCTAGTGCAATGGCAGGTTAATAAAGTTAAGTGAAGCACTTACATAATACTCAATTTTCTGTCTTTGAAAAAAAAAATCACATTTGAAAATTAACTTGTGGAATTTTAGATTTTTTAAAATATTCATTAATAATTTTGAAAGCAGCAAGAAATACATGTTTATAATGTGAACATCTATCTGATCCTTTCTTTACTTTTGTAATAGGAAGTATTTGTTAAATACTTATGTGCAATAAATTAAAATTTATATACATATTTAGTCCTTATAATGAAATGAGATAGAGACCTAGAATAGGCATTACTTTCATTTCAGGATAAAGTTTGTGGCAATGTCAGGATTTGAACACACACATCTGAATCTTAAGCTTTGAACAAAAAAAAGCAAGACAACAAATTACACTAACATGCACCATAATTTCTGAACCTTGCCCTTATTTTGTAGACCTGATTAATATTGGACCTCTAGATTGTTCGTTCTATATTTTCTACCATATCACACTCCCTCAACAGGTATGTTTGAAGACAAGGTAATAAAATGAATTTTTCCCAATAATTGAAGAAGTCTAAAAATGCAAGCTGGACACATCTTTTAAATTTCAAATTTTAGTGCACTCTTTGCTGGTGGATAATTTCTTTACACTCATGTGGAAACTGATAGAAGGAAATTTCTGAAATCTGGATCACAATATTTCTCTTCTATGTCTTCATTTAAATTGCAAAGTTGTCATACGTTTTCTTTCTACAAATATATCCCAGATAATATAATTCCTTTGAAGTGTACATTGTTTATTATTCACAAGAAGACAGTATTTTCCGTGTTAAGGGCATTCTTACAACACTCACATAAAGGCCTCTCATTAGAAAAGTAGAACAACCAAGATACACATACTTTGACTTTACTCTTTCTGTCTTTCTTGCATACTTTTCATAAGCCTTGAAAAGCACGTGTAGGACAACCTTAAACTTCCTGCACACATGAACATGCCTCTCCTCTGCCTGGATTAGATGCACCTTCCCTAACAAATGCTTCCTAACCATGCACCAGAAAATTACGAACTAAATTACTCCTTTAGCACTCCTGGTGTTCTATCTACACACAGCTCCTGTATTTCACACGTAATATTGTTATTATTTGCTTATTTGGCCCCTTACTGATCCACACCCCCAAAGCGAAATAATATTTAAAAATTAAATGATTAGAATATGATCAGTATCTGGTTTGTTTAGCTTTAATTAGTTCTGTATCAATTTATATAGTGCTGTAGAATTCTGCTTTTGAACTTAAATGAAGTAATTACACTTCAAGTGGTAATAGGTTTTGGAAATGCAAATATCTAAGAAGAGACAGTTTGGTATAGCAGAAACTTAATAGAGCTTTGGAATCAGACAGACACAGATTTACATTATGGCTATGCCACTTACTAGCCGTGCAATCTTACACAAATTACGTAGTGTCTTAGCTAATAAAGAAGGGTACGTCATGAAACAGAGGAAGGATTTATCAAGATGCACTTATGTTGTAGTACAAAGAAGACTCTCCACAAGGCTCAGCCATTTCTCAAGCTTTTTTTTTTTACAGAGTAGGTACAATTTTCTGCACATGACAAAGCCATATGAAGGGATACTTTTTTCCTAATGACATAGAATTCTATTAAATGTTCAGCTCCAGAATATTCAAATGCAAATATTTTGCAACCGGAAAAATTAGAGCACCATATAATAATTTTTTAAAAACAGAAATTATATTAATGAGCTCCCAAACACAGACTGTGAAACTACAAATATTAGACTTGGAATTCCAGCTCAGCCCCTTCCTGGAGCCAGATAACTTTGGGCAAGGCATTTAGATCTCTGAGGTTGTGTCCTTAAATTAGCTTGAGGACGATTAAGTGTTAAATGTTAAGAAATTAAGTATATAAAGCTCATGCCCGCAGCGCATACAGCATAGTCAATACACACAGGGCATTTTAATACAAAACGGATAAAAGGCTCTTAGCAACAGACCTTGTTCAGCACATCTGTAACTATTATGGATATTTACATATACTGTAAAAATTATTGCTTGCATCAATATAGTTTTAAATATTTCAAATGATTTTCATAATTAGGAGAATTATGTTATATATAATATCAATGGACAAAACTGTTTATTCTATTGAATACACGTATGAGTTCCTGCTCATTTCACAGTAGTTTGGATACTGTTAAGCAATATAGCTATTTATATTGACATTCACTAATACATGACTGAAAAAAAGAAAAAAAAGGCATCAAATTAGTCTTCCTAAAATTATTCTCTTCACCATACAGCACGAAATAATTTTTGTGCAGGATAAATCATTTCACTCAGTCTTCAATACAATTCACACCTTTGTAACATAATTCAGGATATTATATTTTAATACCTGAAAACGTAGTTTTTTGGTCATAACAATTTAATTTTTAGTGCAGGTTCTGCTATTCATTAAATACCTTCACTTGCAGAAGTTAAATTAAGATCAATATGCCTCATGAAGATGCCCTTTGAGGATTACAAGACATGACCTGAAGAAAGCATCTAGCATCTGAATTTGGAAAGTAATCCACAAACTCCTACATGAAACTTTTGGGTTTCCAATACGGCCATGACTGAACTGCATCCCCACAGAATTCAGCTACTGATGCCCTAATTCCCAACGTGCTAACATCTGGATATGGGGCTTTGGGAAGTAAGGCGGGTTAGATGGGGTCATGAGGGTTGGCCTTGATAATGGCATTAGTGCTCTTGTAAGAAGAAACAGGAGAGAACTTGCTTTCTCTCTCTCTGCTTACGGACAAGGAAGAGGTCACATGAACGTACAGTGAGAACGTGGCCATCTGCAAGCCAGGAAGAAAGCCTTCACCAGAACCCAACAGGGTTGGCACCCTATCTCAAACTTGCAACCTACAGAACTGTGAAAAAATCAATTTCTGTGGTTCAAGCCACCAGGTATATATTTTGTTACAGAAGTTGGAACTAAGATACTTTTAGATATCTTTTTTTAAACTAGCAGTGATGGTGGGATAGTGCTGGTGCTGGTAGTTGTCAGAGTTAATAATAGCGAGGAAGTAAAAGACAGTTACATGAATCTGAGATTTGAGAGACTGGTAGCAGAAAAAGAACATTATCTGCAAAGTGGGATGTATGGAGATTATCACAATTTGATCTTTTAGCTATTCATTAATGGATCTGGAGTCTTAATTGAGGAATAAAATTGAGACTCAAATCCCTAGTAACATAGTTGTTGCCTTTCTGTGCAGAGGAATGCCTTCCCCTTACTCTCTATTACTTTTTCACTATAGCTTCGGAACAATCATGATGTTGAATGAAACCTTATAATATTCATGGAAATACGTAAATACACAAACACGCATACTCACTGACTGTAATTCCCCATATGATGCTACCATAGTTATTTTCTATTAAGGAGTGAGTTAAACATGAGCCAGAAGGCATAAGTTTTTCTATTTATGCACTCAATATTGTTTTAAAATAAACCTGATAATAGATAATAAGGAAAAATAGATTTAATATTTTTGAGAGTATCTTATCGCTTTGCTATTACATTAAGAAAGGCAACCACGCAGAGATAAGACTGATCTTTAAAGATTCTATATAGTAGACTGTTTACCAAGTTGAAGCCCTGAATATTTTTTATCTTGGAATAAGTTTAGGTTTATAAACAGTTGCAAAAATGGTGGAGTTCCTGTATACTCTATACAGCTTCCTCTAATATTAGTATCCTATATAACCATAGTACATTTCAAAACTAATACATTAATATTGGTAAAATACTGTTAACTAAAGATTCTGCTCAGATTTTGTCAGATTTTTCTTCTCCTGTTCTGTTTCAAGACCTAACACAGGATATCAAATTGCATTTAGTGGTTCTGTCTCCTTAGTCTCTTCTGATATGTGACACTTTGTTTTTCACGACCCAAACAGTTTTAAAGTGTAACGGTTGGGTACGTTGTGCAATGTCCTTCATTTCTGTTTGTCTTAAGTTATTTTTGATATTTTAAAGGTCTAATAAAACTCTCACAATCAAGTAATGAAAACATACAGTTAATTAGGAAATATGAATTCACCATGGCTATGGACTAGTTATATTTTGATCAGATCTCTGGCTAGATTTTAAACTTGAGGTAGCAAAAAAATTAAATGCTAAGTGCAGAGTTCCACCTTCCACCCCTCTTTGGACACAGTTTTTCAAAGTATTTTGTTTTTTAATAGCAGTAAAATAATACAAAGGGCGCTGGTGTGGAGACTTTTCAAGTGTCATTCTGTGTCAATGCAAAATCAAATTAAGCATGAGTCAGCATACTAAAAGCCGCCTCCGTACCAGAAGTATAAAATAAGCAGAAGTACAAGGGGATCACCTTTTTGTACTCTTCGTCAAACCAGATTTTATTAGTGCATTAGGATCTGCTTTAGGCCCTATAACTGATGCCTTATGTGAGAGTGTTGGAGAAATTCCAGGACTGAACAGCAGAAATGACTGCCTGAGACCAGGAAATCACTCCCTGGAGAAAAAAAAATAATAAAGGAATAGGTTTTATTTTGCTTATAAATGAAAGATACAAATTCTTTGAGTACACGAAAGAGCACCACATAAATGAGATGCAGTACCTTATTTTTATTTGCATCCCATGAGAATGGGACATAAATTAATAACCTTCATTAGCAGTAGGTGGGAGGAGATGAAGTCTCTTCAGATACTGCTTGGCTCTTCAAGGGCACCTCAACATACAGAGACCATTTGGCTGGTTAACAACAGAACCTATTGCCTACAAGAAAATGTACCTTCCCAGTGTCTGTCTTTGAGCAGATGTCATTTCTGCCTTCCCCGTCATTTCAGGATGCTGTACAACTTTATCCTGGGGGATTAGCTGATTTCACCTTCTCATTCAAAACTGTCTTCTAAACATGCTAGTTATTTCATCAAACAGGCTCCTAGGTTCCCCTCCAATTCTCATATGAAAATTCCATGTTGTTGCTAGGACTCCAGAAATTCCCAGGACCACAGCTGATCCATACCCTTAGCTTTCCACTGTATTAACCAGCCAGCCAGCATGCCATAATTAAAAATCTTCTTAATCCCCTTCCATCTGATGAAAACCATTTTACTGCATAGCAATCTCTTTTCCTTAGTGCTTTCTCCTTTTCAAGGTGATTTTATATAAAGGATATCCTTTTTCCATTTAAGACTCACTGTGAAGTAGAGAGCAGATTTCTTGGCTTCAGTCCATAGCCGTAATTACGTTATTTAGCTAGGACTCATTCACAAGTTCTGCCTTAACCAAAAGTTGGGTTTAATGGGCCTGTTTTATCACAGGCTGTTGACCTAATGAACCTTGCACTTCAAGTAGGATTTTGGTTAGAAACTTGGAAGAATTTTCAATTACAGGAGTTGTCAAACCTGAGAGTCCACTGCACTAAAGGGGGTGTTAGAAAGTTTGTTCCTAGAGATTTAAAAAATTATAGAAGCAAACTGACACAAGAACAGAAAATCAAACACCACATGTTCTCACTCATAGGCGGGTGTTGAACAATGAGGACACATGGACACAGGGAGGGGAGCACTACACACTGGGGTCTGTTGGGGGGAAATAGGGGAGGGACAGCGAGGGGTGGGGAGTTGGGGAGAGATAGCATGGGGAGAAATGCCAGATATAGGTGAAGGGGAGGAAGGCAGCAAATCACACTGCCATGTGTGTACCTATGCAACAATCTTGCATGTTCTTCACATGTACCCTAAAACCTAAAATGCAATAAAAAAAATTATAGAAGGAAGTGTCACAGCTGGAGTGGCTAAGTTTGTGTTTCCTTCTGAAAGCAAGATACCATATGAATGACATCTTGGGGAATAAGGTTTAATTATTAATTTACAACTGTGTATCAGATGAACATATCAAGACAACAAATAAATAAATAAACAAAGCCCATCTAGGAAGAGATATTTACAGGTTTAGACTATGAGTAATTTCAACTAGTTGGTCTTAAGTTTGTTTGCCCTTTGACAAAATGTATGTAGTACTATTGAAAGACACACTTGGTTTGTGTAAAAAAAGTAGTCAATGAACAGGATTAACTTTGAAACACTGATGAGTTTAGCTTTAGCTATCTTTTCAATAGAGAAATGAGTTTTGCTCTATCTTAATACTAGCTTATATTTAATGACAGATAGATAGATAGGTGCATAGATACACAGATAGATATAATGTTACAATCCCTCTTATTAACTCATTTATTCAAAAAGTACCTGAGAGTTCTACATTCTCTAGACACAGTAATAAAAAAGAATTTAAACAAAATAATAACAAAAACCAAGTTTCTGCCCTTATGGAAACAAAGTTCCAGCCGCATGAAACTATCATTTCAATGTGGTAGATACGTGACAGCAAATAAATAAACACATTTGTAAATATTTATAAATAGTTTTTTTTTTTTTTTTTGCTACGTGCTATGGAGAGAATTATGCGCATGGATGGAGAAGGGAACATGGGGTGTGGTGAGAGAAGGCCCAGCCCCCAAGGAGACTTTTAGGAGCAGCATTGGAGAACATGAGAGAATGAGTGATACAGACATCTGAGGAAAGAGCATTTCAGCCAGAGAGAATTGCAAACGCAAACACCCTGATGCAGGAGCTTCTGAACTACTTCAAGAGCTGCAAGGGGCCAGTGTGCAGGGCAGGGAAGCGGAGCAAGGTGGCTGGAGTTCAGAGAGACAGGGATAAGCCAGGTCAGGAAAGGATCTTGGCTTTTACTCTCTGATGCCATTAAAAGCTCCAAGCAGTGAGAAAACATGATAGAACTTAAATCTTAACAAAAAGGAAGTGATGTAACTATATTAATATCAAAGTCTACTTTAAGGGAAAATATATTATTAGAGATAGAGGCACTTTAGAATGATCAGAGGTTAATTCAGCAGAATGTGTAAACTCTTTTGAATTTATATGTATTCATGAACATAGCCTCAGAATTGAAAAACAGACAAGGCTGCAATAATGTGTCTTGTTTGTTTAAAATACCAGTATCTGCTAGAATGGTCATGTACAAATCAAGAAGGATATACAGTATTGGAGCAAAAATATTTATTAAATTGGTTAAATAGATCTGCAGAACACAGTACCCAATGATTGCATAATATAAATTATTTTCAAGCTCACAAGGAACTTGAGAGAAACATTATATATTTGGTCATAAACAAGAAAATTCAAAGGATTCAAATAAGATTGAGCAACAAGATGGGAAGACTTGCCATATGGAACACCAAGACCAAATATCAAGACACAGTAATTAAGACACTGTAGAATCAGACAAAGACAAATAGATCAGTGGAACAGAACCATCAATAAACACATATATGGATATTTGATTTATGACAAAAAGAGCACTTCAAAGCAATGGAAAAAGAAATTTTAATAAATGGCTCTGGAATAACTGGATAAATATATTCAAAACAAAGTGAAAACTGACCTTATCCCAAAATCAGTGTTACGTGGATTCTTTTTTTCTTTTTCCTTTTTTTAAAAATTGTACTTTGGGTTCTGGGGTACATGTGCACATCCTGCATCCTACAGGATTGTTGCCTAGGTACATACTTGCCGTGGTGGTTTGCTGTCTCCATCCCCACCTCATCATTGCATATATCAGGCATTTCTCCTGGTGTTATCCCTCCCCATCCTCCCCACCCTCTGCTGTCTCTCCCCTCCCCTCCCCTCCCCTCCAACCCCCCACCTACCCCAGTGAGTGTTGTTCCGTTCCCTGTATCCAAGAGTTCTCATTGTTCATCATCCGCCTATGAGTGAAAACATGCGGTGTTTGGTTTTCTGTTGTGTCAGTTTGCTGAGAATGATGGTTTCTAGATTCATCCATGTCTCTACAAAGAACATGAACTTGTTGTTTTTTATGGCTGCATAGTATTACATGGTTTATATGGGCCACATTTTCTTTGTCCAGTCTATCATTGATGGGCATTTGGGTTGGCTCCAGGTCTTTGCTATTGTAAACAGCACCACAATGAACATACATGTGCACGTGTCTTTACAACAGAACGACTTATAATCCTTTGGGTATATACTCAGTGACGGGATTGCTGGGTCAAATGGAATTTCTATTTCTAGATCCTTGAGGAATCGCTACATTATCTTCCATAATGGTTGAACTAATTTACACTCCCACCAACAGTGTAAAAGTGTTCCTATTTCTACACATTGTCTCCAGTATCTGTTGTCTCCAAATTTTTTAATGATTGCCACTCTAAATGGTGTGAGATGGTATCTCAATGTGGTTTTGATTTGCAATTCTCTAATGACCAATGATGATAAGCATTTTTTCATGTTTGTTGGCCACATAAAAGTCTTCTTTTGAAAAGTGTCTGTTCATCTCTTTTGCCCACTTTTGAAAGGGTTTGTTTGTTTTCTTGTAAATCTGCTTTAGTTCTTTGCAGATTCTGGATATTAGGCCTTTGTCAATGGATAGATTGCAAACATTTTTTTCCCATTCTGTTGGCTACCAGTTCATTATAATGATTGTTTCTTTTGTGGTGAAGAAGCTCTTAAGTTTAATTAGATCCCATTTGTCTATTTTGGTTTTTGTTGCCATTGCTTCTAGTGTTTTAGTAATGAAGTCCTTGCCTATGCCTATGTTCTGAATGGTGTTGCCTGGGTTTTCTTCTAGGGCTTTTATGGTGTTAGATCTTATGTTTAAATCTTTAATCCATCTGGAGTTAATTTTTGCATAAGGTATAAGGAAGGAGTCCAGTTTCAGCTTCCTGCATATGGCTAGCCAGTTTTACCAACACCATTTATTAAACAGGGAATTCTTTCCCCATTACTTGTTTTTGTCTGGTCTGTCAAAGATCAGATGGCTGTAGATGTGTGGCATTGCTTCCGAGGCCTCTATTCTGTTCCATTGGTCTGTATCTCTGTTTTGGTACCAGTACCATGCTGTTTTGATCCTTGTAGTATAGTTTGCAGTGAGGTAGCGTGAGGCCTCCAGCTTTGTTCTTTTTGCTTAGAATTGTCTTGGCTATGCAGGCTCTCCTTTGGTTCCATATGAAGTTTAAAGTGTTTTTTTTTTTTCTTAGTTCTGTGAAGAAGGTCAATGGTAGCTTGATGGGGATAGGACTGAATCTATAAATTACTTTGGGCAGTATGGCCACTTTCACAATATTGATTCTTCTTAACCATGAGCATGAAATGTTTTTCCATCTGTTTGTGTCCTCTCTGATTTCCTTGAGCAGTGGTTTGTAGTTCTCCTTGAAGAGGTCTTTTACATCCTTTGTTAGTTGTATTCCTAGGCATTTGATTCTCTTTGTAGCAATTGTAAATGGGAGTTTGCTTATGATTTGGCTCTGTTTGTCTGTTGCTGGTGTATAGGAATGCTTGTGATTTCTGCACATTGATTTTGTATCATGAGACTTTACCAAAGTTGCTTATCAGCTTAAGGAGATTTGGAGTTAAGACAATGGGTCTTCTAAATATACAATCATGTCATATGCAAATAGGGACCATTTGACTTCTTCTTTTCCTAACTGAATGCCATTTATTTCTGTTTCTTGCCTAATTGTTCTGGCTAGAACTTCCAATACTATATTGAATAGGAGTGGTGAGAGAGGGCATCCTTGTCTAGTGCCAGATTTTAAAGGGAATGCTTCCAGTTTTTGCCCATTCAGTATGATATTGGCTATGGGTCTGTCATAAATAGCTTTTATTGTTTTGAGATATGTTCCTTCATTACCTAGTTTATTGAGAGTTTTTAGCATACAGGGCTGTTGAATTTTGTTGAAGGCCGCCTCTGTATCGGTTGAGATAATCATGTGGTTTTGGCTTTGGCTCTGTTTATGTGGTGGATTATGTTTATAGATTTGCACATGTTGAACCAGCCTTGCGTCGCCAGGATGAAGCCTACTTGATTGTGGTGGATAAACTTTTTGATGTGCTGTTGGATTCGATTTGCTAGTATTTTATTGAAGATTTTTGCATCAATGTTCATCATGGATATTGGCCTGTAGTTTTCTTTTTTTAGTTGTGTCTCTGCCAGGTTTTGGTATCAGGATGATGTTGGTCTCATAGAAAGAGTTAGGGAGGATTCCCTCTTTTTGTATTGTTTGGAATAGTTTCAAAAGGAATGGTACCAGCTCCTCTTTGTAGAATTCGGCTGTGAACTCATCTGGACCTGGACTTTTTTTGGTCTGTAGGCTACTAATTGCTGCCTCGACTTCAGACCTTGTTTTGGTTTATTCAGGGTTTCGACTTCTTCTGGTTTGGTCTGGGGAGTGTCCAAGTTTCCAGGAATTTATCAATTTCTTCTGGATTTACTGGTTTATGTGCATAGAGCTGTTTGCAGTAATCTCTGATGGTAGTTTGTATTTCCAAGGAAGTGGTGGTGATCTCCCCTTTATCATTTTTTATTGCATCTATTCAATTCTTCTTTTCTTTTTTATTAGTCTAGCTAGCAGTCTATTTTGTTGATCTTTTCAAAAAACCAGCTCCTGGATTTATTGAGTTTTTGAAGGGGTTTTTGTGTCTGTATCTCCTTCAGGTCTGCTGTGATCTTAGCTATTTCCTGTCTTCTGCTTGCTTTTGAGTTTTTTTGATCTTGCTCCTCTAGCTCTTTCAATTTTGATGATAGGATGTCAATTTTACATCTTTCCTTGTTTCTGATGTGGGCACTTATTGCTATAAATTTACATCTAGACATTGCTTTAAATGTGTCCCATAGATTCTGCTATGCTGTGTCTTCGTTCTCATTGGTTTCAAAGAACGTTTTTATTTCTGCCTTCATTTCATTTTTTATCCATTTGTCATTCAGGAGCAAGTTGTTCAGTTTCCATGTGATTTTGGGGTTTTGAGTGCTTTTCTTAATCCTAAGTTCTAATTTGATTGTGGTGTGGTCTGAGAGACTGTTTGTTAACGATTTCTGTTGTTTTGCATTTGCTGAGGAGTGATTTACTTCCAATTATGTGGTCAATTTTAGAGTAAGTGTGATGTGGTGCTGAGAAGAATGTATATTCTATGTATTTGGGGTGGAGAGTTCTGTACATGTTTACAAGGTCCACTTGGTCCAGATCTGCATTCAAGTGTTGGACATCCTTGTTGACTTCCTGTCTCGTTGATCTGTCCAATATTGTCAGTAGAGTGTTAAAGTCTCCCACTATTATTGTGCAGGAGTATAAGTCTCTTTGTAGGTTGTTAAGAACTTGCTTTATGTATCTGGTTGTTCCTGCATTGGATGCATATATACTTAGGACAGTTAGCTCTTCTTGTTGTATTGATCCTTTTAACGTTATGTGATGCCCTTTGTCACTTTTGATCTTCGTTGGTTGAAAGTCCGTTTTATCAGAGACTAGGATTGCTACCCTTGCATTTTTTGCTCTCCATTTGCATGGTGAATCTTCTTCCATTCCTTTATTTTGAGTAGGTGTGTCTTTGCATGTGAGCTGGGTCTCCTCAATACAGCACACCGATGGGTCTTGACTTTTTATCCAGTTTGCCAGTCTGTGTCTTTTGATTGGGTCAGTTAGGCCATTTGCATTCAACATTAATATTGTTATGTTTGAATTTGATCCTGCCATTTTGTTACTGGCTGATTGTTTTCCCTGTTAGTTGATGCAGTTTCTTCATTGCGTCATTGGTCTTTACCATTTGGTACGTTTTTGCAGTGGCTGCTCCTTATTGTTCCTTTCCATGTTTAGTACTTCCTTCAGGAGCTCTCGTAAGGCAGGTCTTGTAGCAATGAACTCTCTTAGCAATTGCTTGTCCGTGAAGGATTTTATTTCTCCTTCACTTCTGAAACTTAGTTTGGCCAGATATGAAATTCTGGGTTGAAAGTTCTTTTCTTTAAGGATGTTGAATATTGGCCCCCACTACCTTCTAGCTCGTAGGGTTTCTGCTGAGAGATCTGCTGTGAGTCTAATGGCCTTTCCTTTGTGGGTCACTCGACCTTTCTCTCTGGCTGCCCTTAGGATTTTTTCCTTCATTTCAACCCTGGTGAATCTGACAATTATGTGCATTGAGGTTACTCTTCTTGAGGAGTATCTTTGTGGTCTTCTCTGTATTTCCTGGATTTGAATGTTGGTCTGCCTTGTTAGGCTGGAGAAATTCTCCTGGATAATATCCTGAAGAGTGTTTTCCAGCTTGGATTCATTCTCCACATCACATTCAGGTATGCCGATCAAGCATAAATTAGGTCTTTTCACATAATTCCATAGTTCTTGGAGTCTTTGTTCATTTATTTTCACTCTTTTTTTCTCTGATCTTGCCTTCTCATTTTATTTCATTGATTTGATCTTCAATCTGTGATATCCTTTCTTCTGCTTGATCGATTCAGCTGTTGAAACTTATGTATGCCTCACGAAGTTCCCGTGCTGTTTTTTTCAGCTCCATCAAGTCATTTATGTTCTTCTCTAAGCTGGTTTTCTAGTTAGCATTTCGTCTAGCCTTTTTTCAAGGTTCTTAGTTTCTTTGCATTGGGTTAGAACATGGTCTTTTAACTCAGAGAAGTTTGTTATTACCCACCTTCTGAAGCCTGCTTCTGTCAATTTGTCAAACTCATTCTCTGTCTTCTTTTGTTCCCTTGGTGGTGAGGAGTTGTGATCCCTCAGAGGAGAAGATGGTGTTCTAGTCTTTGATGGTTTCATCCTTTTTGTGCTTGTTTCTTCCCATCTTCATGGATTTATCTCCCTTTGATCTTTGAAGTTGGTGATTTCGGGAGGAATCTCTGAGTGGACGTCCTTTCTGTTGAGGTTGGAGCTATATCGCCATTATGAGTTTTATTTATTTTTTGGCCTATAGAGGTGCTGCTGGGCTGCCTCAGATTTAGTCAGGCTGCTGGGTGGTCTTCCCTTGGAGTTTGTTTATACAGGTGAGATTAGCCCTGCTGTCCCAATGGTGGGCATCTTTCCTTCCCTGATCTTGATTTGCCCCACTGGAGTCAAACTGGTGTATTTTGTTGTGAAACTCTCTAGCGCACGGGCTTCAGTTTGTTGGGTTTTGTGGGGTGGGACCTGCCAGGCCGTATGGCCTGTTTCCCTGCTTTCAACTCTGCCTCAGGACGGGTAGTTCCGTCCCACTGGCATGAGTGCAAACTGCTTCCCAGGTCCATGCCAACAACTTACGGTGCCAGGCAGGAGGCGGGTCAGAGCCATCACTCAGATTTGCATCAATAACCCGCAGGGCCCCTCAGTCCAGCAGGGTTCTCATGGACCGTGGGTTGCAGGAGGGATGAGGGAAGCGCAGGATCCGAATTGGAGCTCTGAGGGGGTGAAGTCCCTGACCCTCTGAGCCAGCTTCACTTTCTGGGTGGAGCTGTGCCCTGCCCTGTCTCGGTTCACCCTCCCTGGGCTACTCTCGCCCTGCTTGGGCTCGCCCTCCCTGGGCTATTTTCACTGTCCTATGAGTCCCACCAAAATGAACCCGGCACCTTGCTTGGAAACATGGAGTCCTCTAGCCCTCTGTGTCTCACCTGCTGGGAGCTGCACTCCAGAGTTGCCTCCTCTCAGCTATCTTGGTGCCAGATCAAGTCCCTTTTTTCCTTAATGTAACAAAAGAGTATACCTATTTAAACAAACTGCTACAATGCCCACTCAACAGGATTTTTGCTCTTTAAAGTAAGTTACTTTTCTCCAAAATGACGACACCTATAATTTCAGTCTTGGGAATCAGGTGGATCCTTAATATATGTGTAAAAGCTCCAGTAATTAAAACTTTTCAAAGAAAATATAGTATGTTAATTAGTATATCAGTGACTTGGAAGTAGGGGAAAAAAAGACAAAAACATTATTGTAAGAGAAAATAAGAAGCTGAAATAAGAATATAAATTTTTATATATTAGGAAAGCATTATTGGAGAATTAAAAATCAAGTAATTGATTAGAAGACACTTGCCACATACATACCTGTCAAATGGTACACATCCAGAATATGTGAAGAATCCAAAAGGAGAAGACAGACGATCCAGTTTTAAAAAGGGCAAGATACTTGAGCAGGTACTTATAATAGGGAGCTGTATGAATGGCCAATAGGCTTATACAAAATGCTCAATCTCATTGGTACTTAGGGAAACCTGAAGTAATAGCATAATGAGTTATCAATTCATTTCCAACAAAATGGAGAAAAAAATAAAAATACTGATAATACCAAGTGTTGGTGAGGATATGGAGCAATGGAAGTCTCACACTCTATTGGAGAGAGAGTGCACTGGATGACTTGGCAAGATAGATACATAGCCAGAATCTAGCAATTCTGCTAACAATTTACAGAGACTCTAGCAATTCTACTCCCAGTTTTGTACTCAACAGAAATATCTGTACGTTGCACAGATAATGGACATGGAAGAATGCCCATTATAGCATTATTTACACAAGTCACAAATGCAAAAGTTGTGACTGTTATATACAGTTGAACACTAGACACCAATCAAAGAAATATATGAACTATGGTTACATACAATCTCACAGGCAAATCTCAAAAACATTATGTTGAATAAAAGAATCCAGATAGAAAAGAAAGCAATATGCAAGCTTTATTTCTATATATTCCTCAAATTGCCAAAACTCAGCTATACTGTTCAAAGATGAATACTAGGTGACAAGTGTATAAAGAGTGACAAAGTGGCTTCTGTCATAATCAGCATGGTGGTTCATGTCCTGGTGTGAAAGGGAAGGGATGTGTTGGGATTGGGGTTTCTTCTTGGCTACTAACAAAGTTCTATTTTTGGATCCGGTTGGCATGTACACTAGTGTTTTCTTTAAACTCTCCATTTAGTCATTATAGTCTCCATTTATGTTCTTTTTTCTATGGTTGCCTTAAGTACAGTTATAAGTTTAAAAGTGAGTTTATACATATTGGAGTTTATACAGATGTTATGAGACCCATTTTGGTTTTCTCCTTGTTTTTGCTCCCTATTTGTAAGAAAAAATTGATAGAGCAACAGATAGAGACAGAGGAATTGAGCCTTTCCTAGTATTTATCAGGATAGCAGAAGACAGTCCCTGCTACAAGTGCTACAAAAGGTGTTATGAAAAGCCACTCATGAGACTAAACTCTTTAAGGGAGCAGGTGGACATCAAACAGCTTTTGGTGAAGATGGAGGCATCCCAGAAGTACTGACATCTAAGGTGCTCAAGTTTCTAAGGAGCCCCAACATCTTTAGTTTATCTGTTAAAAGAAATAAGTAAACGACTGGATTTTTAACTGGAGTCTGGAGTGAATTTGAAAGTGGTTCTTCTGGGGCTTCTGAAGGGAGACAATCTGGGATTCTAACTAGGAAAGGGTATTAAATCCATACTTGTTGAGCAGGGAGACACTGTGCTAGGGGCTTTACACCCAAGATCAGGCAATCCTGGTCACAGCCCAGAAGGGTAAGTAGGTCTAATCCATTTCAGACAAGTAATTTGGCAAAGATCACAAAACGAAGTTGTGCTACCAAAACTCTAATGCAGTTTTCTGTCTTCAAAGTCCATGTTTTCAGTCCATCTCTGTGGCCCGCCCTATTTCCACATCATAATATCTCTAATCTAAACTGTGATGTACCAGAGGTATAACTAAGCGTACACTTAAACAATGGATGCACAGACAGAAGTCCATGACTTATGTTTCTTTATTCTTGTGTGAAATAATGAAGTTACTTTCAATACTTAGTCTTTAGAATAGACTTACACTATGCACAACTGTTACAGATTTCATTACATTTGACTTTGTTCTTCAGTCAATGTTTTATTGCCTTTCCTGGTAAGCTATTAATTGACTTATGAGCAGAAATAGCAATTATTTTCCTGCCTGCAGCAACATAGGCATTTGAAATATCTTTGGGATGAATAGAGATAAAGGATTGATATTTTAAAATTACAATTTTAAACCTTAAAATATTAAGGTTTTTAATTTTAATTTTTATCTTCTCTTTTTGTTAAAATGACATGTAATACTAAAAAGCCAATTAAAGAATATTTTAAAATACCACCACCATCCAGAGAAAAATATTGCTAACATTTTGATAGCCTTCTAAAATTAGCACACCATATCTCTGTGCACGCACACCACACACACACATTTTCTATATGCATACAGCTTTTCAAAGAGTTCCATTTTCATAATTCATTCATTCGGCAAATATCCTATGAATATTTGCTATTTTCCAGGTACATTTCCAGTTGCTTAGTGTCAAGCAGTGAATAAAACAATTTTTATTGTTTTATTCACTGTCTTCATGGAGTTCACCTTGTCTTCATGGAGTTCACCTCTCAGTACAGACACCAAGACAAAACAAAGAATAACTGAATTACATGCAGATTATAAAAAGAATGACCAATGTGAAGAAAATTAAAAGAGAATGAGAAGTGGAAATTCTGGAGGAAGTAATCCTCTTCTTCCCATAGCAAATGTTCTGAACTTCATGCCTTACCAGTAAATACACATGTATAATACCATTTTAATGGTAACTTACCGATGTATTTATGTATTAAATATTTCCAAACAGGTTCCTATAGAAAAACATTGATAAATAAAAATTGTATTGATATTTTCACTACAAAATACAAAGCAAAGATAGAGAATATAAATGTAATATATTTAGTATAATGCTTACTATATTATAATTCATCTTTAATATATGATTATATATTTAAGATGTTTATTTATATATTTCCATATGTCCTAAAGCAAGGTCTTAGAACATGCAGATTTATTTTTCCAAAGCACTCTAAGGTCTGACATCTTGATTAATACATAAAAATCCCTAAGTGTCTTTCTGCTTGACTTGTCCCCAAGACAATGACTTTCTAAAGTGTAGAAACAGTGTCTTTTTAATCTTTGTCCAGTAAGTCCTTACTACGTTCCAGGAAAGTGACTTTTAAAAATACTCTCTTAATTGATGTAACAATCATCCAACAAACAATTTGCTCAGCAAATGTAGGCAAAATCTACTTGCCTTTTTTGAACGTGATTGGGCTTGCCTGAGTAGCCAAGTATGTGAACTGGGGTAATGCATTTTGCAATTATTTTTTCTTCGTGGAGACATTAATACATTTTCAGAAGTGATTTTCTAAACATAGGAACATTAATAATCAATTTGGAAAATTCAAAATGTAAATACATCTTTTTCTGGAAGGAGTGAGACATTTAAAACAATACACATTTTAAAATAAGACAGTTTTGCTAAGAGTGGAATTTTGATGTTTGCTTCAATATATGAATTTCCTAAAAGCCACTGGCATATGATGAAAAATAACAGTGATTCTCTTTATATAGTCACTGAAGGCTTTCCACTACTTTGTGTAGTGCTTCTAATCTACATACATTTTTTTACCTTTTTTATTGACATGTCCTCCTAGATTTCCTTAGCAGAGAAATCTTAGTATTTTATGTTGTATGGGTCCATTCGTTTTCTAATTATTGTTTGTATTTCAGTCTGACAAACAGTATAAATATTACCTGCCCTACTTTTAAGTCAATGATTTATGACTACATGATAATCAAGGTATTTATTGAATAAAAGATAGTTGTTGAAAATCAAAACCCTCATATCTTGTTGATTGCAGAACATCACATTCCAAAAATATACACCTTTGCTTTCTTCAAACCGTGGAATTCAAATGCAAAAATATTAAGCCAGTAATTATTATTAGCCCAGGCACAAGCTTCACAATGCCTATGAACTACGTGAAATGTTACACATAGTTTTTTTTAATGTACCTGTTCATTTTCTCAGAGAAATGAATTTATGATTTCAACTCATTCTCGAAGGAATCATTTGCTGTCCATACACTTATCACTACATCTTTACAATGGAAGAAAAGCATTCTTCAAAAATCCAACTTCATCCTGTTACCAATGTTTTTTTCCTTTCTACTGCTTTGATTAAATTAGTATACTTAAAAAAGTACAGTATATGTTACTTCCTGTAAATAAGATTTAAAAAATCTCCAGCCAGGGCAACACGGTGAAGCCCTGTCTCTACTAAAAATACAAAAATTAGCTGGGCATGATAATCCCAGGTACTCGGGAGGCTAAGGCAGGAGAATCGCTTGAATCTGGAAGGCAGAGGTTTCAGTGAGCCAAGATCTCACCTCTTCATTCCAGACTGGGTGACAAAGTGAGACTCTGTCTCAATATATATTAGGGAAAACAAAATGATGTAACTTGTTCTCAAATACATAAAGTAAAATAACTCTTAGCTCTACGTATACTTCATCATTTTCTTCACAGTTTTCTAAAGAAGCTTTCTCAAACTGTGCTTAATACCATTCGATACGGATGTTTATGCTGAGTACAGAAGCCAAGGTTTCATGTATAAATGACTCTGCAAAATGCTGGATTAAACAAAGTTAAATTGTTGTTTACTCAGAGAATCTCAAAGCATTTAAAATGCATTAAGAGAGAGGAAAAATATATATTGTTCCTCAAATTAATTAAATACAGCATCCTTGTTTTTATTCTGTGTTTTATTTTTGCTTTATTTTTTCCCATGGGAGCTTTTATCTTATCCAGAGTTGTTTAGTATTGGAAAGAATCAGAAATTTTCACCAGTGCTACTTTCTGGGAACATTTTCATATAGGCATTTTTAGTGTCTGAAAATGTATGGAAGGTTGTTGTTTACATATACCTGGTTCTTAAGAATAGAATTTTGTAGATGCAGGAGTGGTTGAATTTTAAAACTTTATGTATTATTAAAGAAATAAGTAACCTTAGGTAATTGTGATTATTGTTTTTTTGTCAAAAATGTTTATAAAATTTTGGATTGGCTATGTTCTAATATTCTGAAAATGCAAGATGATTAAATTTTATAAACTTAATAAAATTAACATTTCCAAAATATCATGGCATGTAGGAAGAAACTGGATATAGCTATTGTTATACTCTTACTTATTGAAATATCTTTATCTAAGAAATAGTAGCTATTAGCATTAATTTCCTAGGCTACGTAGACAAAATTTTTTTTAAAAACTCTTCTCTACATTTTCTTAGATAAGTCTAATAAGTTGATTTAAATAAAAAATGTACTTGTTTCATTAAGCTCTGCAGACTATGAGTGCTTCAAGAACTGATTCCTTGACAGTAAGATGAATGTGTATTTTCCTTAAGTATCCTCAAGTAAAGATCTTTAACAAACTCTTACTTCGTTAACAAACTACTTGATGAGTCGAGATACAAACTGCTTTATGGAACTTGCCACCAAAAAGCGTAAATGCAACTACTATGCCCAGATTAAGCCACTCAATTTTTTAAAATTAAATACCTAATCAAGAACTAGAAAAGGACTGGACAAATGGAGTACTGGATTACAAACTTTAAAATGTAAGTTTCATGATAAGAATTTATAGAGGGAGCAGACAGTGTGCAACATCCCACCTCATGCATTTCCTCACTGTCAGATTATATCATTACAGTAGTAAGAATGCCTCATCCTACAACTACTAATTTAATAAAATAATGCATGTCTAATTTGCATAGGCCTATCATACAACTTCCTTTAAATATGGCAGCTGCCATAAGAAGTATTATGGCTACAATAATGATAATCCACATTATAGAGCAATTTTTTCTAAAAAGTTTTTTATGCATTTTGGCAAATAGCTAAATGCATCTAAGAAGCAAGTCATTCATTAACATTTAACATTTAAATCAGATTCAGAATTCCAAGCAGCATCAACTTAACTTAAGGCATGTTAAGGTAGAAATTCCTAAGTAAACTGAAGCTTATACAACTTAAAATTCTTAAACAAAATGCTTCAGGTCATAAATAAAATCAAATTTTAAAAACAGTCATATAGGTCCAAGAATATACCAGACTGGTTGAGTGACTGGGTATTTCAGGTCAACTTGTACTCAATGTCTTGGTTTTTCAAGCTACAAGTCTTTAAGCTGTAAGACCTGCAGCTGTCATTAAAATATCCACAGTTCTGTGGATTTTTTAAGCTTAGCCAAACAGACTGTATGCTGCTACACTACATACATCCATTATGGGTCTTCCTTTGCACAAAAATGCAAGTCAGGACATGGTTCACAGCCTGCTGAATTCTCTGAAATAAATGCAGTGGCTCTTTGATAATATAAAACCCAAAATGTTTTCCTCCACCTGCAAGTTTATTAGAAATATTTAAGAATACAAGAGCAACTGAAAAAGACAAGTTAGCTATAAAAAGATGCCCCCTGTTCACAAAAGCAAGATGTAGAATCAACGTTAGTGTCCATCAATGGACAACTGGATAAAAAAATATGTTATCTAGATACAATGGAATAGTATTTAGTGATAAAAAGCAATAAAATCATGTAATTTGCAGCAACATGGATGGAACTGGGGGTTATCATGTTAAGTGAAATAAGCCAGACACAGAAAGACAAATATTGCACATTCTTACTTCTATGTGGGAGCTAGGAAAGTGGGTCTCATGGAGATAGAGAGAGAGTAGAATGATGGTTACGAGAGGCTAAAAATGGTGTTTGGATGAGGGGGGATGAAGAGAGGTTGGTTTTAATGGACATAAACGTACAGTTAGATAGAAGGAATAAATTCTAATATTAGATAGCAGAGTAGGGTGACTATAGTTAATAGCAATTAGTACAGTTGGGATAACTGTCCACTCCAAATCTCATGTTAAAATGTAATCCCCAGTGTTGGAGGTGAGGTCTCCTGGGAGGTGACGGAACAATGGGGGTGGATGTCATGAATGGTTTAGTAACATCCTCTTAGTGCTATGCTTGTGATAGTGAATGAATTCTCCTGAGATTGCATTGTTTAAAAGTGTGTGCCCGGCTGGGTGTGATGACTCATGCCTGTAATCCCAGCACTTTGGGAGGCTGAGATGGGCGGATCACAAGGTCAGGAGTTTGAGACCAGTCTAGCCAACATGGTGAAACCCCGTCTCTACTGAAAAAGAAAAAAAAAAAAAGCCAGGAGTGGCGGTGTGCACCTGTAACCTCAGCTATTCGGAAGGCTGAGGCAGGAGCATCACTTGAACCTGGGACGGGGAGGTTGCAGTGAGCCGAGATCACGCCACTGCACTCCAGCCTGGGTGACAGAGCGAGACTCTGTATCAAAAAACAAACAAGCCCTCCTTGTCACAGCGCTAACGTGCACACGGCTCCTTTTTGCGAGCTTTCTGAGTGCCAGGCACCGGCTGTGAAGACACAGTAGGCAATCCCTCCAAAGAAAAATGCCATGGCAAAGAGAATAAAAGCTAAGCCCACTTCAGACAGATCTGGAAGTCTGTATCACTCTGTCAGGCACTTCGACTCGCTAGCTGTAACAGACATCCCTGGAGCAGATACTCTGGATAAATTATTTAACCATGCTGTACCCAAGTTTGGGAAGAAGGACAGCCTTGGGACCAGGGAAATCCAAAGTGAAGAAAATGAAATTCAGCCAAGTGGAGAAGTTTTTAAGAAGTTAATTCTTGGAAATTATAAATGGATGAACTATCTCGGAGTTATTCGCAGAGTGAATAACTTCAGTAGTGGACTCACTGCACTGGGACTAAAAACCAAAGAACAGCATTGCCATCTTCCGTGAGACCAGGGCCAAACGGATGACTGTAGCACAGACCTGCTTTAAGTGCAACTATCCTCTTGTGACTTTATATGCCACAACTTGGCAAAGCAGCAGCAGTTCATGGACTAAATGAATGAGGCTTTCTATCTAACTACTAGTATGGAAATTCTGGAAAGTAAACTTTAGACTGCATTGTCAGATATTAACTGTGTTAAACATATCATTTATGTGGACAATAAGACTATCAATAAAGCAGAGTACCCTGAAGGATTTGAGATTCACAGCATGCAATCAGTAGAAGAGTTGGGATTCAACCCAGAAAACCTGAGCATTCCTCCAAGTAGACCAATGCCTTCAGACATGGCCATTGATGTAAACTGGTGGTTCTTCTGGTTGACCTAAGGGAGTAATGATGCATCATAGCAATTTGATAGCTGGAATGACAGGCCAATGTGAAAGAATACCTAGATTGGGACCAAAGGACTCATATATTGCCTACCTGCCTTTGGCTCATGTGCTAGAACTGGCAGCAGAGATATCTTGCTTTACCTATGGCTGCAGGATTGGATATTCTTCTCTGCTTACACTCTCCGACCAGTCCAGCAAAATTAAAAACAAGGAAGCAAAGGAGACTGTACTGTACCGAAGCCCACATGTATGACTGCTGTTCTGGAAATCATGAATGGAATTTATAAGAATGTTATGAGCAAAGTCCAAGAGATGAATTACATTCAGAAAACTCTGTTCAAGATAGGATATGATTATAAATGGGAAGAGATCAAAAGGGGATATGATGCGCCTCTTTGCAATCTGTTACTGTTCAAAAAGGCGAAGGCTCTGTTGAGAGGGAATGTCTGCATGATGCTGTCCGGAGCGGCCCCACTATCTCCTCAGACACCGATTCATGAATGTCTGCTTCTGCCGCCTAGCTGGCAGGATTATGGACTGATAGAATCATGTAGTGCTGGGACGGTTACTGAAGTAACTGACTATACTACTGGCAGAGCTGGAGCCCATCTTATTTGCTGTGAAAGTAAGCTAAAAGACCGGCAGGAAGGCGGATATACAATTAATGACAAGCCAAACCCCAGAGGCGAAATCGTAATTGGTGGATAGCACATCTCCATGGGATATTTTAAAAATGAAGAGAAAACAGCAGAGGATTATTCTGCGGATGAAAATGGACAAAAGTGGTTTTGCACTGGCAATATCAGAGAATTCCATCCCAATGGATGTTTACAGATTATAGATCGTAAGAAAGATCTAGCAAAGTTACAAGCAGGAGAATATGTATCTCTTGGGAAAGTAGAAGCTGCGCTGAAGAATTGTCCACTTACAACATCTATGCTTTTGCCAAAAGCGACCAGTCCTATGTGATCAATTTTGTGGTTCTTAATCAGAAGAGATTGACACTTTCAGCACAACAGAAAGGGGTGATATCAACTTGGGTTGATATCTGCAATAATCCTGCTATGGAAGCTGAAATACTGAAAGAAATTAGAGAAGCTGCAAATGCCATGAAATTGAGCGATTTGAAATTCCAGTCAAGGTTCAATTAAGCCCAGAGCCATGGACCCCTGGAACTGGTTTGGTAGCTGATTCTTTCACACTGAAAAGGAAGGAGCTGAAGAACCATTACCTCAAAGACATTGGACGAATGTATGGGGGCAAATAAAATGTTGCTCTCTTATTGACAGCTGTGCAGGAGGTAGCCTGCTTGTTTTTTATTTCTAGAGTTTTAAGCCTTTGTTGAGCTGTCTGTTAGAATGTTAGGTTTATCATTCTAAAGACACAGTAAGAAGAAAACAAAAGCAAAAGTAATTAAAATTGTTGTCCAGTTTACTTTTTTATTTTTTTGAGATGGAGTCTTCATCTGTCACCCAGGCTGGAGTGCAGTGGCGACATCTTGGCTCCCTGCAACCTCCCTCTCCCGGGTTCAAGCAGTTCTCTGCCTCAGCCTCCCAAGTAGCTGGGATTACAGGCACCCACCACCATGTCAAGCTAATTTTGTATTTTTAGTAGAGACAAGGTTTCACGACTTTGGCCAGGCTGGTCTGGAACTCCTGACCTTATGATCCACCAGTCTCAGCCTCTCAAAGTGCTGGAATTACAGGCATGACTCACCATGCCCAGCTCTAGTTTACTTTAACTTAGTTTTGCATAGTTCTAGTGCAGCTTAAATTGAAAAGTTATTTCAATTTAGCTCCCAGTGAAAGTGCAGAGAACGAGAGGACGTCACACTTTCAGACGAATTTTTGTTGTTTATGTACCAGGAGATTCCCAGCAGAGGAGCCCCACGGGTCGCTAGTGCGACTCTTGTGGCCAGCGCAGTGGTTCTTGGTGCAGAGTAAGCGGGACTGGGTCCCCTTTTGGCCGACGTTTGGAGCTCCAGGAAGGCAGAGTCGCCTATTCAGCTGACTGAAGGACAGACTCAAAAAGGGAGCCAGACCAGAGATTCCCGGGCAGAAAAGCACCATCAATCTTAACACCACTGTTTTGGCCGGCGCAGTGGATTGCTCAGATTTCGGCGCTGGGAATTAACAAGTTGGACGTCCACTCAGAGACCTAATTAGAAAGTCGGTAATTACAAAGACGACAGACAGATAAATTTATAATGAAGGGAAGAAACCAGCCTAAAAAGGCAGAGAATACCCAAAATCAGAATGCCTCTCCCTCTACAGGGGATCACAGTTCCTCATCAGCAACGGAACAAGGCCTGATGGAGAATGAGTGCATTCCATTAACAGAAGTAGGCTTCAGAAGGTGGATGATAAGAACTTCTGTGAATTAAAAGCACTTGTTCTTATCCAATGCAAAGAAACTAAGAACTTTGAAAAAAGGTTTGATGAAATGCTAACGAGAATAGACAATTTAGAGAGGAATATAAGTGAATTAATGGAACTGAAAAACACAACACGAGAACTTTCATGAAGTATGCACAAGTTTTAACAGTCGAATTGATCAAGCAGAAGAAAGGATATCAGAGGTCAAAGACCAACTTAATGAAATAAAACGAGAAGACAAGATTAGAGAAAAAAGGATAAAAAGGAATGAGCAAAGTCTCCAAGAAATATGGGACTATGTGAAAAGACCTAATCTACGTTTGATAGGTGTACCTGAATGTGACGAAGAGAATGAATCCAAGCTGGAAAATACCCTTCAGGATATTATTCAGGAAAACTTTCCCAACCTAGTAAGGCAGGACAATATTCAACTCCAGGTAATACAGAGAACACCACAAAGATATTCCTCAAGAAGAGCAACCCCAAGGCACATAATTGTCAGATTCATTAGGGTTGAAATGAAGGAGAAAATACTAAGGGCAGCCAGAGAGAAAGGTCAGGTTACCTACAAAGGGAAGCCCATCATACTTACAGCAGATCTCTCAGCAGAAACCCTACTGGCCAGAAAAGAGTGGGGGCCAATATTCAATATCCTTAAATAAAAGAACTTTCAACCCAGAATTTCATATCCAGCCAAATTAAGCTTCACAAGCAAAGGAAAAATAAAATCTGTTGCAAACAAGCAAGTACTTAGAGATTTCACCACCACCAGGCCTGCTTTACAAGAGCTTCTAAAAGAAGCACTACACATATAAAGGAACAACTAGTATCAGCCTTTCCAAAAATATACCAAAAAGTAAACAGCATCAACATAATGAAGAATTTACATCAACTAATGGGAAAAACAGCCAGTTAGCATCAAATGGCAGTATTAAACTCACATATATTATTATTACTCCTAAATTTAAATTGACTACATCCCCCAATCAAAAGATACAGACGGCAAATTGGCATCACCACCAGGCCTGCTTTACAAGAGCTTCTGAAAGAAGCACTACAAACAGAAAGGAACAACCAGTATCGGTCATCCCAAAAACTTACCAAAACGTAAAGAGTATCTCTATAATGAAGAATCTACATCAACTAATGGGCAAAATAGCCAGCTAGCATCAAATGACAATATTGAACTCACAAATATTAATTCTAAATTTAAATGGATTAAATGCCCCAATCAAAGACACAGACAGGTAAGCTGAATAAAAAGTCAAAACCCATCGGTACGCCGTATCCATATCTATTTCACAAGCAACGACATACAAAGACTCAAAACAAAGGAATGGAGGAAGATTCACCAATTAAATGGAGAGAAAAAAAAAAAGAACAGGAGATGTAACTTTCGTCTCTCACAAAATAGCCTTTAATAGTAACAAAGACTAAAAGAAACAAAGAAGGACATTACATAATGGTAAAAGGATCAATGCAACAACAGGAGTTAATGATTATAAATATATATGCACCCAATACAGGAGCACCCAGATACATAAGACAAGTTCTTATGACTTATAAAGAGACCTGGACTCCCGCACAATAATAGCGGGAGATTTTGACATCACATTGTTAATATTCGACAGATCAATGACATAGAAAATTAATAAGGACATCTATGATTTGAACTTAGACCTGGAATAAGTAAACTTAGTGAATATTTCTAGAATTCTCCACCCCAGGTCCACAGAACATACATTTTTCTCAGTATCATATTACACCTATTTTGAAAGTAACTACATAATTGGAAGTAAATCACTCTTCAGCATTTGTATAGCATTTCACAGACTTAAATGAAATATTGGTTGGCTGTTTGTTTGTTATTTTCTTCCCTTATTCCTTCCTGTCTCCGTTGTTAAGCACAATTATCAGCATAAAAGAGGTTTTTAATACCTATTTTTAGATTGCATTCCAGCCCGGGCAATAGAGCAAGAATCCTGTTCTCTCTCCCCCTTTCTCTTTCTCTTTCTTTCTTTCTCTCAAAAAAAAAAAAAAAAAAGGCCAGGAAAGATATGCCTTCTTTTGTAGGCATCATTTATACTCACTCTGTTGGTAAGTATGAATTACACAGCCCCATTGAGCTGCAAACAGACTGAAAAATGAAGTAGCTAGAAAATTAAGTCATATCGCTTCAACTAGTAAACACTAGAGAAAGAAAGTAAACAGTTGTGGTGGTTGGCTGTCTTTCTTTGGTACTCCATTGACCACTGAATATCTCTCATCCTGCACCTTTCTTTCAGACACGGGGCATATTCACACATTCTCCAAGGGTGACAAATCCAGTTCTCATCCAGCTACTTAAAACAGCTGAAGGTCGTGGTGATCCTCTGCCTTCTCCTTCAGGTCCACATGTGGCTAGCTGTGGTTGAGCAAACTGCTCTCTAAAAGGATATAAATTATCTTCACTGCCCACAATGATAGACCCAATGCACAGTTTGGAAGAGGAACAAGACAACTACACAAAAAGTCTCATTTAAAATCAAATTTTTATAGGACGTACAGTTTTTTGTGTGCGTGAGTGTGTGGTTGTTGTTCCTAATGGGCAGTTTTTTGGGGGCCCTTTCCCTCTCAGGAAAAAAAAAAAAAAGAAAATTTACATTTTCCTTCCCTACGACAGTTCCTTCTAACATTATCCTCTGAACAACAGCTCATTTTCTTGTGCCGTATTCTATTCCCTGAACTGCAGCTTGGCAGCAGCCAGGTCTCAAATTTCAACCACATGTATTTCAAAAAATCAAAAGATCTTTATTTGGCACTTCAGTCACATATCTTTAAAAGCAGTGTTTGTGCGTCAGATTTAGAAATAACTGAAACCAGGGGGTTCAAAACAAACAAACAAACAAACAAAAAAGTTATTTCCCTTTAGCTGTGTGATTAATTATAGAGTAGAAATTCTGTTTTTAAAAATTAGCCTAAGGGAGAGGTTTGGGGGTGTCCCAGACTGATTTCCCAACATGTACTATACTGAGAGATAACTATATGTAAAATTTGTTGCACACAGAAGTTGTATTATCTCTGAGAATGAAAAGTGTAGCCTGTTTGATTTAGTTGAGTGTATGAATGGATGCTGAGGGAAATTAATGATAATTAAGCTTTTATAAAGTTTATGATGTAATCTCCTATATGAATCCAGAATTTTAACAAATAATATTTTGATAACATTAACTGTTATGAGATCTTTCTTATCTAAACTTTCCCAGATTATAAAACAATAATATTAAATAGTTGACTTATGAATCAAAAATAATTTTTAAAAAGTTATTAGTGGAAATGGTTCATATATGAATGATTTATGATTATGTTTTCATGACTGTTCTCAAATACCTGTAATATCATAAAATATAAATAAGCTCATAATTGCATTGAAAACTCTGGAAAGATGTCCTACAAGAGCATTTAACCATTATATGGTATATTAATGGAAAATCTCCAACACTGAGTAACATGCAACACAATACAAGTGAATACAAATTTCCTGTGATTGGAGGCAACAGGGAACAGGCAGGTAGGATGAGTATGGGCAATTAAAAGCATAATTAAATAAAGACCTCAGGAACAGGTCTGGGTGAATCCTGACTTCCAATTGACCAATCCCAGCATTGTACTCTGGCTGAACTGGCAAGAACTACTCTACAAATAATCTGAGAGACCCAGTGAAAGATCAGAACCAATAAAAAATAAGGAAGGAACCAGTGCCCTGGGTGACATCAGGCTGCTGGAGTAGAGAAGAGGTCTCCAGATCCAGACAGCTAGGACCTCATGCACCCTAAAGAAAGCCTATCCAGCCCTATAGATGAGCAGGAGGCAAAGGTGAAAAAGTGTAAAGGATGCTAGTGCTGGACATAACAAAGCTGATTTTATGTATAAATACATGTACGGTGCTTTAATATAATATATATGTATGTTTATATAGCTAAATAAATGTATGTTATATAAAATTTATTCATAATTTATATAAATAACATTCCATACATATACATGACATTAATTTTTATTTGTCAGCTTGGAGGGAGTTTTGGTTGAGATTAACATGTGAATTAGTGAATTCTAAGGAAAGGGTTGCTCTTCCTGGTGCAGATGGGCCTCATGCCTGAGTAGAACAGAAAAACCGGCCTCCCAAGAAAGAGGAAATTCTCTGGCAGACAGCCTGAGCCTTTCAGCATAGTACATGTTGGGAAATCTGCACAGTCAGCTCTCCCAGGTCTCCAGTCTGCAAGCCCACACTGCAACTTTGGGTTTCCATACACCATAATTGCATGAGCCAGTTTCTTATAATAAATCTCTCTATATATCTATACATGAGCAGATATGTAGCAGATATGTATCTATACAGAAATTTAGATATATAGATATATAGAAATTTAGATATATTAGATATACAGATATACAGAGATTTATATAGCTATTTAGATAATAGATACATCTATATAGATATTTAGATCTATATATGTATATAGATATTTATATATCTACATATAGATATATAGCTATCTATAAATCTATATAGATATATATTTAGATATATAGATATATCTATATATGAGCAGATGTATAGCAGAGATATATCTATATATTTAGATATATATACAATAAATCTCTATATCTATATCTAGATTATATATACTAAATTACTAGTATATATAATACTAACATATATATACTAAATAGTATATTATATATAGATATAGCTATATAGAGATTTATTATAAGAATATCTATATAGATATATAGAGATTTATTATAAGGAATTGGCTAATGCAATTGCAGTGTATAGATTATATAGATATATATAGAGAGAGAAAGAGAGGTTCAAATTTCAATTTCCATCTTTGTTTTGATAGTGTATGGTTACTTATTAAGTGTCAAATGTATTCATATTTGGAGGTAATAATTAAAAAACAGTTGACATTTGAACAACATAGGTTTGAAATGCATGGGTCCACTTAAAGTGGGAATTTTTTCAATAACTACGGTTGGCCTTCCCTGTTGTGGGTTCTGTTTCTTCTCTCTCTCTTCATATATATACATAGAGAGACTTTTAATATAGAGAGATATAATATGAAATATATATAATATAAAGAGGGATAGATATGCATATTATATATATACAGTGAGACAGTATAATGTGAGAGAGTGTTATATATAATGTTAAAATATGGTTTACTCGAACAATATAAATTTAAATATGTTGTTCAAGGGTCAACTATATTTTAATATTACATATAGTATTATATATTCAAACATAGTTTTAGACATATAAATATAATGTGAGACTCAGTGGAAGATAGTATGTGTGTGTGTGTGTGTGTGTGTGTGTGTGTGTGCATATATGTATATACACACATGCACACAGACACTTCACTGCTTCTGTTTCTCTGGAGAACCCTAGTATAATATATACATATATAATTTACACATAAATATAAATTCATTCAATAAACATAAATAAGTTTCAATAAACCAGATGAGATAGTAAATATCAATATATTAATAATATATGATTAATAAAATAATATAAATAACTATAATACATATAAATAATCAAGGATGGGAACTATAAAGAAAAAGTTTGACCAGTTTGTCTATCCTGCAACAGACATCATAACCAAATAACAGACGTCAAGGAAGGGAAAACTATTTGGGCAACCCCCCTCCCACACTTTTACAAAAGGTTCACCTCCTTAATATATAAGGTGTTTCTATAGAGCAAGTATAAGAAAACAATCAGAGAAATCCAAAGAAATATAGGCAAAAATTTGATATGCCAATTCTTAGAAGAAAAAACATGACTACTGAATATATAAAAGGGTATATATCTACATTTACAAATAATGAATCACGAATTAAAATAAAATAATGTTTGGCCAAACATACTGGCAACACATGAAAGAAAAGATCATCCACGTATTCCAACTTTTCACATTTCCTGGTAGAAAGTTCTCAACAATGTTTTCTAGCAGGTTAGCGAATCTGCCCTCCATATTGTCAAGTGTGCTCTCTTGACTCTCCAAAGTTTTCTTTAGGCTTTCTCCCTTCCCAGCTGTTTGTAAGAATGACAAAGCTCTTTTCATTTCATTAATCTTCAAAGAACCAATTTTGTTTTTTAATGAAGAATTCTACATTTTGGTTTTGTTGGTTGTCCTGTTGTATTCGTTCCTGCTTTTTAAACATTAATTATTTCCACATTTTTCTACCCTGACTTGTCTTATTAATAAACATTAAAGTATATACAAATAAACAAATGATTTTTAAAAGTTAAGAAAAGTAAAAAATTAGGGAATACAACTGAAACCACATGCTTGGGACTTTTTATTTTACCTTATATTTTTATTCTTTTACAAAACTAAATATTACACAAATTGTTGAAAACTCCTTTTTATCCACCACTTATATTCCCTTTTCTCAACCAAAAAGAGTCACTATTCTAAAAGGTCATCTGCATCTTTCAAAGCAAAGATTAATATTTCTACTAGAATTTTGTACCTTCATTAGCAAGATTTAGTACTGTTTTTATATTTTAAATTTTGAAATAGTATAAAACATGATGTATAAAATTTAATTCTAACTTCCAGTTATAAGACTGAGCTTTTTTCATGCTGATATGAATTATTAAATATATTTTAGTTTCAAATCTGTTATCAGGTAGATGTGTTGAAAATAGCCTTCCCTATTCTGTAGCTTGACTTTTCACTAGTTTAGAATTTAACTTTTCAAGCAGAAGATTTAATTTTACTTTAGCAAAATGTGTAAATTATTTCTTCTTTGGTTGAATTTCTTACTTCTAACTGCTTAAGAGGAATGCTTCTTATCTTTAAGTAGTTACTGAGATATTTGAACTCATCACCATCTCATTTTGTTTTTTCTTCCCTTTTCAATATATTTCACTCTTTTCTGGCTTTGTAATGGAATAATAAAATTTCTTAGATTGCCTCTTTTTCCCTCAGCAGCCTCTGAAACCTTTCTCACTGCATACAAATATCCATTTTGGTTGACAGATACGTTTGGTCACTCACACAGAGCTCTCTACCTTTCTTTTCATTTTCACTACTAAATCTAATAGAATCTCACTTTCAAAAACACGGTTCTAGTAACTTCCTAGCTGATCCTGCCTTCAAGTTTGTTTTACTTCAATCCAGTTTACAAACTATTCTCATATTAAATATCCTAACACACAGATGTGGTCATGTATTTCTTTGGATCAAAAAACAAAAATAAGAAAAAAACAACAAAACTTTCAATACTTTACCATTTCCTATTGCTTATAAAAGAAATTTTGAAGTCTAAAGCTTATCCTTCAAGAACCATCATGAACTAACCCCAAAATCATGTGGAACATTTGTCCCTTTCTCCATTAAATCCTCTCCTCAAATTGGACAGCTTTAATTATCATTACCCCTTGAATATATTTGCTTCCATTATTTTATCTGAAATTCCCTTATTTTTAAAATGTACATGCTTTATAATGTTTTCCCTTATCATTTGTTCTTTGTTGTCTTTGAAATTAATCCCATCCACAAAAGAACATAATTAGCCTACATTATTATCATTTTGTTTCACATGAAGAAATCAAGGTGCAGAAATATTTTTTTAAAAGGTAGTAATAGAGATACACAATCTAGCTTCAGAGCTTGGATTCAGAATTACAAAATTATACCCCCTCATGCATTATGCACTGGAGTCTTAAGTGATATATTAATGTATTGATTTAAAAGCTGGGAAAACCTACAGCACCAGTGAAAACAAGTTGGCTTTCGTCAGGAACGAAAGCCTGGACTTGGGAGAAAAAGGAATGCAAAAAACAAAGTGGTGTAGTTGAAATGAGATGTTGTATATGCTTGTCTGTTTCTTTCATCCTTGTTTCTTTGTGAAGTCACCTTTGTGTGGGAAAGATCTTCTCTCTTTACCTTTCCTCATACTTACCCTGACTCACTTGTTCTCTGTTCACCTGCCTCACAGTGAAGTGTATCCAAACTGCCTTTAAAAAGTCCTTCTCAAATTGGAAACCAGTCATGAAGGAGAATCATCCATTTATTTTGGCACACTGAAAATTTCAGCACAACTGCAACTTTTCATGTCTGAAAGCCCAAGTGACAGCCGACACAGAAAAAGTAAATCGAAAGGAGTGTAAAGAAAGAAAAAGGGTTTACAACTTACTTTCGTCCTTCTAAGACCTTGGGAACCTAAAGTCAGCACGGAGTCTGTTTGGGATTAAACCAATGAAGAACTCTCTACTTCATCTACTTAGTTATCAATAGATTTTTGCTTCAAGCAGACCTTTTTGAAAATACCCCTTTGGACAAGCTTTCCATCCTTTCATTTGAAGAAGACAAATTGACTACAATAATAAGCATGTTTTAAAATCAAGAGTAAAAGAAATGTCAAGATCTAAACTAAATGATGTTGAGACCATTGTACCTTGCAGCCTTAGGAACTAATCCACACTGGGTGGATGAACAGAAGCTTTTCACCTCATTGCACGATCAAGTCATGAAAGCTTCAGAGGCTCAAAAGCCCGTGGAATAATAGCTTCAAGAATGACTAATTTCAAATGTACAAAGCTCCCCTGAAATGAAACATCTTAAGCGTTTTTACTCAGAAAAAAAAAAAAATCAATCTCTGAAATTGCAAAAAGTACACAGTATTTTTTTCCTACTTTGTATTTTTATTGTTTTCGCAAATTTAATTTTAGCTGTTGTGTAAAATGTACTAGCTTTTTGTGTAGCGCTACATAACTGGACTTGGGGTTCTATATTTGTTTTAATATTATTTTAATTTTATGGCTTAACCTAACTTTTTCTCTTGGGTCAACATTTTGGTCATCACTTTCTTACGGTAGCAGCAGCAACCTTGACTTTCAGTAATAATAACTAGCATCTTAATTTCTTCTGTTTCCCACCATTGTAAAGTGACTTACAAACATTAACATAGTTTAAGCCACACCAAAATCCAGCAAGGCAGGCAATATCATTATTCCTGCTTACAAAATGGGACAGTCAGGCTGAAAAGTGAAGTAATTTAAAGTTTAGCATAATACTAAATTATTGTTATAGTTTGATAAGTTGGTTTCCTATTTCTGCTTTCTCTTTTTCTCCATACTGTTCCGTACATCACAGTAAAAATATCATACTAATGCTTTTGTAATTTCATGGCAACTTTGAGGGCTTCCAGTTGTCTAGCAGGTAAATTCTAACTGCCTAAATCCCACACACAAGGCCATCCACACCATCTTCATTCTGCCTTTTTGGACTAACTTCCACTTCTTTTTATTCAAACTAAGCTCTAGGGACTCACAATACTCGTCAACTCCCTTTCTTTTTAAAATTGTTTTTATTTTTATTTTTTTATTTTTTTGAGACAGAGTCTGGAGTGCAACCTTTCTTAGTGCTTTCCGGGTATCCTGATATCTGGCCATATTGATTACTTTTTCCTGTCTTTACAAGTTTTCAAGGAAGGAATTGTTTGGCAGATCAAGCTTTCCTGTTCATGGTTTCCTATGCTCTATTTTCCCCAAACATGACCATTATCATACTCTTCTGATTTTGTAAATCAGCATGCAGAAGTTTCATTTCTCCTGTTAGAGTGCACAGTTGTTGAAGGTAAAACTTTATATGTCAAACAGTTTCTGGCACAATCCCTTCATGGCTCAGTATATATTTGTGAGAGGCTAAACTCATGCCTTTGATTCATAAAGAACCAGTATCAATTATTTCAAACCTGGATACGTGAAATATAAACCATAATAACACTTTCATACCTATTTCCAATAAAGTGTCTATCATAAATGATTAGAAATTGTTGGGTTTTAAAAATATATAATAATGTACTCAGTCTTTGTGGACAATATATACACATCATCAATGCACAGATCCCACCCACTGCTGCTTCCTTGCTTTAAGGCTTATATGTTAAGACTTTATGAAAGGCATCAATTTCCCATCATATGTAAGTAGATATTTCTACTTAGGAATTACTCCAGAGCATGAGAGCAAATTACAGTAGTCTGCAGTTTTACTGCCTTAACTTATAATTCAAATTATACAGTAAATACATGTTGACAATGGGGAAACATCATACTTATATTTGGGTGAAATAAAATTCATACTTGCCTTCAAAGAAGCAAACAGTTTGGGTAAACAAAGGAGCAAATAAACATACTAGTAGGTAAGTTTGGAAAAGTATTATGATATGTATTTTACATATTACAATATATGCTAGCAGGATAACATACACTCTTTTCTTCCTCCCCCACTCAAGTGAGTGCAAGAACTAGCATTTTACTTAATGGTGAATTTCTGTCAATGAGGATAACAACAAAGATTCTCTTTAACAGAACTATGATTTGTGTGGTAGTAGAAATGTTAACCAATGCAATTACAAAAGAGAAGGAAATGAGAGACAGAAATATTACAAAGAGCTAAAATAATTTTAAGTGAAAGGCTCATATATTAAAAAACCCAATAGAATCAACTGGAATCTAGAACAAAGCATAAAGTAATTAATTTCACTAAGATAGGAGTTAATAAAATTAATTATCAAAAGTCTACAATCTTGAATACACAAATCATAATCACTGAAGAAATATGATGGAAGAAAAAACTTCATTTATAATGGCCATATAAATGTTAAAAGTCTAGAAATACACTTAAGAGAATGTTAAAACCCACAAAAGAATCAGAAGATATTTCTGGAGGAAACAGGTTATGATTTAATGCATTTAATGCAAAGATCTATCAAGATTGTGGACAAAAGCTAAATTCTCTCATATTAGTTAAATTTTGAATGTAATAAACATTAAACCAGTCCCCTGGAACTAGATACATTATTTAACTTATGGTAAAATAAGAAATACCTAGTAAAACTCAAAAAAATAAATACATGGTGGGGGAGACAGAACATACATTAAAACATAATACCCCAGTGGTTAAAACAGTGTAGCAATGGCACATGAGTAATCAGAAAAGACAATCTAGAAAGAGGATATGATGATAAAGGTGGCATCTCAAATCAATGTGGGAAGGATAATGAACATTGATATGGTCAGGTTCCGTGCCCCCATCCAAGCCTCACCTTGAACTGTAATCCCCAAATGTTGAGAACAGGCCCTGGTGGGAGGTGATTGGATATTGGGGGCAGTTTCCCCCATGCTGTTCTCAGGAGATCTGATGGTTTTATAAGTGTCTGACAGTTCCTCCAACAAGTGCATTCTTTCTCCCTCCTGCCAACTTTCTCCCTCATGCCTCCTTCTGCCATGATTGTACATTTCCTGAGGCCTCCCCAGCCATGCAGAGCTGTGTCAATTATACCTCTTTCCTTTGTAAATTACTCAGTTTCAGGTATTTATTTATAGTAGTGAGGGAACAGAGTAATACAAACATATTTTTTTGAAAAATACATGTGACTTTGAACCATTGTTCCCACATTCTAAAATTTATGTCTTAGATACATCTGCATTCATAATAGTGTTATGTGCATAAGTTATATATTGTAGAATTGTTCAGAGAGCAAAATCTGCAAAATAAAATTAGCCATTAATGATGAACTTGTTAAATGAATGCTGGTACATGCACTTACTGGAATAAGAAATCTTTCTATATACTGACATGAAAATCTATCCAGGATACATATGTATATGCTGGAGGATATACATGTATATCCTGGACTCCCTGTGCCTGTAGTTCCACTTGGGAGGCTAAGGCTGGAGGATCACCATATGTGAAAAAAAAAACCAAGCTGCTTTTGTATGAGAAGGAAAAATAATTAAAAATGTATAGTCACATTTTTTTGACCTTCATAAAGAAAGTCTAGAACTACACAAAATGACCTTAAAAATGAGTTTAGACTACAGGATTCAGGGGCAGAATCTACCAAAATGAAAGGAGGAGAGAAACTTTTCAATTCACAAATTATGTACTAGTGATTTGCCTACCTGACAGTTAATACTAAATTTGATGAATGACACATTAAATGCTTGACAGAGGTATTTGAGGTGTTTTTTCTAAAATTTATATTGACAACCATTGAAGAATTCATAATCATTTTTGTATTTTAGAATGGTTAATTCTGGCGGTGTAGTGTAGTTTGATTAAAAAAAAAAAGCCTAAGGCAGGGATATCGCTTAGTTAACCAAAGTTTTAACAGCTGATACTCATTACATGATTTCTGTTTGTTTGAGAGAGCATATCCAAGCACTCTGTCCCTCAATTCTCACATGTGCTCTGTGTGAAAGCTACTCCTATTGTTTCCACGTTAGAGAGGAAGAAACGGACAGCAACTGAGACTTTAACCATCCAATAGCCTACAAGGATCAAGGGCAGTATTTGCAGGAGAGGTTGGGAAGAAAAATAGGATAGAAAAAGAAAGGAGGAAGAGGAAGGTTGACATTTAAAGGGTAATGAAGAGATGGAATTCTGAAGAAGACAATCAGAGGGGTGATTAGAGTAACCAGGGAGGAAATACCCTGGTGATAAAGAGAGGAGGAATAGAAAGGTTGGTGTAGTAAAGAGGAATAAAGGCCGAGGATGGTGGCTGATGCCTGCAATGATGGCACTTTGTGAGGCCTAAACAGGCAGATTGCTTGAGTCCAGGAGTTGGAGGCCAGCCTGGGCAATATAGTGAGACTCCCACCAGCCTGGGCAATACAGTGAGACTCCCATCTCTACCAAAAATACAAAAGTTAGCTGGGAGTGGTGGTGGATGCCTGCAGTCCCAGCTACTTTGGAGGCTGAGGTGGAGGATTGCTTGAGCCCAGGAGGTCAAGGCTGCAGTGAGCTGTGTTCGCATCACTGCACTCCAGCCTGGGTAAGAGACCAAGACCCTGTCACAGAAAAAAAAGAAGTAATAGATCATCTATGGCACCCAAACTTAAATTATTCTTATTGGGAAAAAATATTAACAATGAATAGCATGCTTTAAATAAGGACACTAAAAATTAGACCTCAAGTGGTTTCCCTAGTATTCAAAAATACTAGAGGGCTTGCTCTAAGACTTATTTTTCTTCTCATTCTTTTCATATTTATCTTTCATGTAAGTTCTCATATTTCAGAATAACATTTCTATTCTTAAAATGCAGTTGTTCTGACCAAGAAGATAGATACATGAGAAAAGAACCTATTTACCTTAGATTTCAATAAAATAATGATAGCCCTGTAACTTTACAATATTTTTTGCATGTCACAATCATAAAGCATCAAATTGAACATGACAGTTTTATTTTAAATCTCTTCTTGGATACAAGTCCTTTTTAAAAATCCTTCAATCATTCTTCCAGAAAAAAACAGCAATACTGAAAGCTTTTTAAGGAGCTTATTTTTACTGGAAGCCATATTTCTGATACATCTTGGACATGTTGGACTGTTATGTCAATATACTTTTAAGAATAGTGTTATAAAAATCATGTAAAAACAGAGAGAATGTCCTCTACAAAAGAGATTTTATTGGAATTTTGGCCGTGTAGCTATTGATGATACATTTGAAATATATCTCCTAGGCAAAGATCATAAATGATTTCTTATTCAAAACCTTAAAATTGGAACTGAAGTAGAAGTTTGTAGATTTGTGTAAAATTCACCTACTCATCTAGAAACAAAGGAATAATCCAACTCTTATCAATATGTCTTTCTCATAAGTGCTCAATAATTAGTGTATAGATTCCCACATGCAATTCAATCAGTTAAATAAATGTACATATGATAATTAATATCTGCCACTGTACTAGGCACTGAGGAATATGAGAATGAAAAGATTCTAACTTGAAAAAACTGGCAGTCTGATGAGGCAGACCAGCATACAAATAAATAATTCCAACTCACTGAAGAAAGGGCCATGATAATGATATTTTCCAGGTAAACTGAGACAAAAAGAAGCACCTGATACAGCCTGTGGAAAAAAGCCTGAATGAAGGAACCCTACTTAAGAGAAAGGAAGACATGAGTGAGAGTGAGTTAACCAGGCAACATCAGAGCCAGAGGCAGAAGTGAGCCCAAGGTTCAAAAATCTTTATTAAATCAAAGCGGAATTTTCCTTGTAGGTAATTTTATGTCTTACTTGAATAGAGTTTAAAACTTCTGTATTGGCTGGGCGAGGTGGCTCACACCTATAATCCCAGTACCTTGGGAGGCTGAGGTGGGAAGATTGCTTGAGGCCAGAAGTTTCAGACCACCCCGGTCAACATAGCAAGACCTCATCTCTATTTTATAAAATAATAATAATAATAATAATAATAATAATGACAATAATAAATCTTCTGTCATATGTTAAAGTGAACATTCTTGTGTCTGCATGATAATTTTGATTAATTTAATTCAAGATATATTCAGTTGAGCCCTTTTTCTTTCAATCACTAACCAGCTACATGATATTGGCCAGTTTCCCAAACAACTTGGATTTTCTAATTCTCTCTTGTAAAATGAAGGAGGTGAACTAAGTCGCTGTTAAAAGCTCCAGAAATGCCAGATATAGGTGATGGGGAGAAAGGCAGCAAACCACATTGCCGTGTATGTACCTATGCAACAATCATGCATGTTCTTTGCATGTACCCCAAAACCTAAAATGCAATAAAATATATGTTAAAAAAATGTTGTGATATATTGTCAATATATCAATATATGTGACCACACAGGGTATATCTCTTTTATTGTTTAAACTTAATAATTGAAAATACTTATGTAATAATTTTTATTAAAGTGATGTTTAGACTAAGAATAAAAATTCAAACATATAAAAGTTTAGAGAAGACAGACATTCACAAAAATTTCACCAACCAGAAATAACCACAATTATTAAAATAACCAAAATTCTTTATATATTCTTTGTTTATGTACACGGGTAAATGAATAGTCAGAATTAGCTTTATAAAGGTAACATATATTTAGTGAAAACTATACTTGATAAGTACAAAACATTCCCTTTTACTTTTCAGTTTTAACAACGTATGTTTAGCAGTTTATGTTTAATTAGTCCTGTTTTTACCTATCAAATTCTACAGTATTTACCTTGCATTCCTCTCATACTAAATTATCTATTACTGAATGTAATATTTACCAAGTCATTTTTACCATAGATTCTCTTATTTCTGAGGTAATTATACATGTTTCAGTGAAACCTGCTTTTACTGCCACGTTATTTGTTTCAAGAAGGGCTTGTAGGTGTAGTCCTTTGAGTTCTTTCTTATATCCTTGAACATAACCATCTGCTTTCTTTCTACTCAGGGACTATTTGGCTGAATTAAATTTCTTGGTAAATACTTGATTATACAGGACCTTGTAGAGAGTGTGCTAATTATGTGGATGTTGAATCTGGCACTAGTTTCTTCCCTATGTCTCTCCATTTATTTTTTGGTAGAATTTTGTATTTCATAATTGGCTTTCAAGAGGTCTTTGTAGCTATTATAATTACTAAGGTCTTTCATTTTTAGGAAGTTATACCTGTTACATTGGTATTTGGATAATTTGGCCAAGTATGATATTTTTTGGATAATATCTCCTATCACTCAGAACTCTGTAGATATTTATTATTTTCTGAAATCCACAGTTTCATAATGAAATTTGGGACTCCTATAAATCATCCTGCTTTAAGTAATTTTCATTTCTGTTTGGAAACCTGAAAAACTTTAGATATTTATATTTTAATAGCCTAAGTAAAAATATTTAATAATATCAGAATACCCTTAAAAATCAGAAACATGATAATGTCCATTATCACATATATACATGAATCACATATACATGAATCATATATAGATACGAATTTCATATATGTGAATCACATATACTATGAATTTCATATATATAAATCACATATACATATGTGAATCACACATATATATGTGTGTGTGTGTGTGTGTATATATATATATATATATTCAACTGTATAGTAGAAATTCATAGCAAGTTCATTAACCAAGAAAAAAATTAAAATATATAGTGGTTGAAAAGAGTTTTTAAAAAACCCCAAACCATAATTATTTATGGAAATTATATTGCCTACATAAAAGTGAATCCATAGCAAATTATTAGAATTATAGAGATTTCAGCAAGTTAGCTAACCATAAGATGAATATACAGAAATCAATTGCTTTCCTGTCCACCAGCGACAAAAGAAACAGAAAATGTAAGAGAAAATATAAGTTTTACAATGACAGTAAAAGTGAAAATATAAAACTTGGAAATAAATCTAAGAAAAGTTATTAAGACTATTATGGAGAAAAATACAAATTTTTTGAATGACATTAAAGTCCTAAGGAAATGAAGAGATACATGCACAACATACAGTGATTCACATTCATTCCCCTCATACTAATCTATAAATGCAATTTTAACCAAAACCCTTGCAAGATATATGTGCAACTTTACAAAGCTAAAATCACAGCAGATGCTAAAGAATGAGGGTGCACTGAGACAAAGGGAAACATGTTGATATAGCCTGAGGAGAACAGCCTAAATGACGAAACTCTGCTTAAGGGAGGAGAAGACAGGAGTGAGACTGAGTTCACCAGGCAATATCAGAGCCAGAAAGCAGAAGTGAGCCTAAGGTTCAAAAGTCTTTAAAAAATCAAAGTGGAATGTTCCTTATAAATAATTTTATGTCTTATATAAGTTATCCAGGATCATCATAGCAGATGCTAAAGAAGAATGAGGAAGTTTTGCCTATGGAATGAAGACTTAAATGAAAGTATAGGAATTAAGAATGTGTTGTATTGATGCAAAGGTAGATACAGGAACCACCAGAAACATTATGGAGCTCCTCTACTGGCATGCTCATATGTGGAGTGCTTATACATGACAGAGCTGGGATCTTAAATGGAGTGAGGGACCACTCAGTAAATGGCACTGAGAAAATTGGCTATTCATATGGAAAAAAAAAAGTTTTACTCCAACCTCACACCATACAAACAATCAGTTCCCATTCATAAATATTGTATATATGAATAACAAAATTTAAAAAATAGAAGCAAATATAGAATAATAAGTGTATTACATTGGGCTTGAGAAGGAATTCTTAGATGGAAAACAATTATATGTGTAAAATATATACATGTACATACAGAAGACTCCCATATAGCAAATGCATACATAATTGTGAAGTTGTCAGCTTCTAAAATATTCAGTTAGCACTTTCATGCAATTGCAATTTCATAACTCTAAGTTCATGTATAAGATTAACCATAGTATCTTGTTAAATTATAGAACAACATTATTTTATAGAATAGATTCCGTATCTATGAGACATATATAGCATAGTCAAAGACACCTGCATTAAAACTGCCACTTAATAGCAATGGGACTACAGGCAAGTTACTAGCCTTCTATTTAGCAGACTAAAAATCAGATTTTAAAAAAGAGCTTCCAAGAGTTGTTGAAATGATTTAATGAGCTAATATCTGTAATGTACTTTTGTGCCAGTGCCTGAGACAAAATTAGTAGTCCAAAAAGGTTAATATTATTGTCTGAAAGTACTGGAGGTCATGTAGGCATGCATATCTAACTTTTGCCTTTATTTCTCTCTCTCTCTCTCTCTCACACATGTGCACTCTCTCTCTCAAGACAGTGAATTGGAAAAGCTTTACTTTAGAGAAAAAATATAAAGTAAACAAGTGGAGCAACTGATATAACTAGGAAGTTCTGCTATTTAAAATCCAATGTAACAATTCTATCAAAGAATAAAAATCAAATCATTTAGAGATTATAAAAAGGGGGATAATTTCCTAAATGTTCAAACCAAGGGGGAAATAACAAAAAAGGAAAATAAAACAGTCTATTAAAACTGTAAACTTACAACTTTAGAATTCATTATATCATAACTTAAGTGCATAAGTTTTCTATTGGATACTGAAATAAAAATAAAAACTGTCCATATTTTATAGATTATAATCTAAGTTTCCCATATTAGGCATTTAAATAGAACAATTACTAGAAGTTCCTTTCCTGAAGCTGTCAGATTAATACTTGTATTTGCATAATATGAATCATTACATTTTTGTACTTTTCAGTGAGACAATGCCTAGTACCTTCTTTTTATTTAATTTGACTGAACAGAAAAATCTGTTGGCATAACATTAGACATGACTTATTCTGTACTATAGAAGACATGACAAACCACATTAAAAAGAATTTTGGTGGGGATAATGAGAACATAATTGAAAGGTTGAAAAAGGAGAAAAATTGTCAGAACTAATTTTGAGTTAATACTGGAGTTACATTATTAGTGAGCAATATTATACATAAATTAAGCTTTAACATATGTAGTTTACAATTTGAAATAAATTTGAAGCAGTTTCCATATAATGAAAAGAACTGTTTTGTTTCAGTAATTAATCATTTTTTTCTGGAGTTGCAAAAGATGTTGGGTTAGCATACTACCTACATGTGATTTTTTTTAAGAAGATACTTTACTGGTATTTCTTCTTATTTCTTTTAAAGTATCACAAATTGTCATCTTTCAAAATGATTATATCTGTTTGTTCCCAAAAGAACAGACACTGAAATTGATGGTCTTCCATAAAGCTGTTCTCTGAGAAAACAATGTTTACTCTGACAAACCTTTATCCACCACTGAAATTTCATTTCTAAAGCAGTTTTATTTCTATAAATATCTTTTTCTTTTTCAGATGGTCTCACTTTGGCACTCAGGTTAGAGTACAGTGTCATGATCATGGCTCACTGCAGCCTCTACCTTCCAGGCTCAAGCAATTTTTCCATGTTAGCCTCCTGAGGAGCTGGGATCACAGGTGAGGACCACCATGCCAAGCTAATTTTTAAATTTTTTTTATAGAGACAGAATCTCCCTATGTTGTCCAGGCTGGTTTCTAACTCCCGGCCTCAAGTGATCCTCCTGTCTTGACCTCCCAAAGTGCTGGGATTACCGGTAAGAGCCACCACACTTGCCTTCCGTAAACATCTTAATGCTATTGGTAGTGAATATTACCTGAAAGAAAAATACTACCTAAGTTATTTAGAAAACCATTACCTAACTTGTTCAATTAGGTTTCTGACTGGGTAAGTACATTATGACCAGCAAATTGGCAGGGAAAATTTCTACTTTCACTTTTTTATAAAATAAGAAAATACTCCTTCTTTCATTAAAATATATTATGCGGAATCACAAAAGTAGAAAGTCTTACTATGTAAACTAAAAATGATATTGAAAGCTCTGCAAATGTTTCTTATGTTCTTCTTCCTCAGAATACTGACAATAAAACTGGGAGAAGGGACCATAGCTGTGTTCAAATAGGCAAGAGGTCATACCTGGAAATCAAAACTTACACAGGAAAAGTTACTGTATTTTTCAGAAATTTCATTGTATGTTTTAAAAGTAATTTTGTGCTCAGTCAAAATAAAGATGTTATTAAGATGTTAACAAACATATAGGAATTGTTTTCATCAACTTAGAGTTATATATAAGAACCCATCAAAAACGTTATATTTTTACTTATTATTTTCCATTGAAAATATTCAAAATGTACTTGGACAATTAATTTTTTATTTAACTTTGAATAATCAGTGGGGCCTAACAGTCTACCCTGAAGCTCTCTGAAATTGATAATAATGAAGGTAAGCTAGTGATCCAGCTATATGACATACCGTTTTCTAGGGCAGTGGTTCCATAAGTGTGGCCCACACATCAGTTTCAGAATCACATAGGAACATGTTAATAAAAATTATATAAATCAGAATTTCTAGGGGTAAGGTTCAGCAACATTGTTTTTTATTTTTATTTTTTAAATGATTTTTGTGGGTACATAATAGGTGTATATATTTATGGAGTACACGAAATGTTTTCATACAGGCATACAATGTGAAATAATCACATCATGGAGAATGGAGTATCCATCCCTTCAAGCATTTATCCTCCATGTTAAAACAATCCAGTTGTACTCTTTCAGTTATTATTGACTATGATCACCTACACTCTTTTAGTTATTATTGACTATATTTAGTTATTATTGGGGTACCAAATAGTAGGTCTTATTCATTCTTTCTATTTTTTGTGTACCTATTAACCAACCCTACCCCTTCTGCCAAGCTCAAAAATCGAGTGTAGTATCAATTTGCTTTATCAAGCCCTCCAGGTGATGCTGGCTACACATGGAATACACTGATTGAAGGATAGGATTTGGACTAGCATAACTTCTGAACAAGAATGGCAGAAACATTCCCTTCTGCTTGACCAAACTTCAGACTTTCCTAACCAGAGGCTCCTAATCTCTCTACTCTTAGAGAATTTACTTTGGAAAACTTTCCATTGTAAATTCTTTCCCTGCCTTTTTGAGATGTAGATCTTCTTTTAGCCTCTGGACAGTTCTACAACACAAGAATGTCTCTCAACAACCTGGGAAAACAACCTGGGAATAGCTCCCCTATCTCCCAGTCTCTGTAGGAAGTTGGAGTCTAACTTCTTAAGCACCAATTAGCAAACACAGATGGCCTAATCACACTGACAACCTCGCCCCTAATGTCCTCCAAGATTTTTCTACTACCTCACTTTAAAAAAACTCAGTTTTTTTTCAAAAAGACTATGAGAAACTGGTGTTGATCAGTCATTTTTTTCTTTGATACTTCTCATCTTTCTCAGTTTACTTTGATACTTCTCATCTTTCTTGGTTAATTTTTCTTTGATACATCTCATCCTTGGTTCTCCAACCCTTGGTGACTCACTTAAAGCATATCTGCTACTCAGACCCAGCTGACCACCATACTTTACCTGTTCAAAGTCAAAACCACTTAATTGAGATAGATGTAGATGCCATTTTTGGGTGTGCAATATTACACAAACCAAAGCATACGGGGCATACAAAGTGTTTTTGCCATTAAGAGGCAGAAATGTCTGCCCAGTGCTTGCAATGTAAAGTTCTACTAACAAACCTGTAGTTAATAATAATTAAAAAAAGATGCACAGTAGTCAACATAGTATGGTACTTAAAAGCAGTGTGCTTTGGAATCAGATACCTGAATCTACTGTTTATTAGTGGTATGATCTTGTTCAGTTTACTGCACCTTTTGGGCATCACTTTAGTACTCTCTAAGGTGGTAATAATAATAATAATAAATTGAGTGCTTTTTATATGATCATGTGTAAACTCATTTGTCCTCACAATAACATTATGAGGAACCATAATAAGTCTAATTTGAAAGACGGGTAATTGTTAACAGACTTGCCCAAAGCTACTCAGCTGGAACTTACCAGAGACAAGATATAGACTAAAGCCTTTCTGATTCCATAGTTGTTATACTAAAGCTACAAAAATGAGAATTATACTTAGAGTGCCTAAGATATCATTACTATACATTTAATAAAATTTTGAAGAATTGTGAAATATGAAATATAGGGGTATGAAAATTAAGTAATATTGAAGTTTAAGTATGAGAGTAGTGTTCTGATGTGGCTTGTCACTGAAGATTACATGGAATAGGGCAGCATTAATAGTTAACTTTAAAGGATGGCTGTGTCAGATTTTAATAAGCTAAGTGGGAAAAGAGGTCTTTTCCATTTAATAATAACTTGAGCAAAGATTTAAAGGAAGAAAATATAGGAGCCATTCAGTGCAGGGAGTATATTTATTATGTTATGTAGTGCTCATTATGCTATCTTGGAATTAATGCTTTACATAGCAGAAGCTGAGACTCAGCAAACATTTGTATTCCTTTCCAAGTGGATGGTACAGTGCATTAAATAAACATTAAATGCATAAATAAATAAAGATTGCAGAGGTTGCAGGCAGGAAACCCTTTTTGGAGAGCCCAGTTTGGATTCCATTGAACAATGAGTCCAAAATATGAGATGAAAGTATAAAATAGTGCTGACTATGGGAATTTGAAAGAAGTAGCCAGTACAAAACTTCGCAAAGCAATTAAAAGAATTCTTGGTTAGCTGGATAGGACAGTGAGAGAAAAAGACATGTAAGAGGGGTTTCAATTGTTAAATAAAGACTGGAATAAAATTATGATGCTTTCAATAAATCCTGTTATACTACTCCTATTCTGGTTATGCAGTGAATTACCCTACTTTATTAAATAATTTCTTTTCATAGCAGGTAGCGTGAAGGACACTCATGTGCACACACATATGCACACAGCACACACACAAAGAGAAAGAGGGATAATAAGAGTACTAAACCAGTCAACCATATTCATTGCAAGGTCTACCTACAAAAGAGCTGGAATTCTAGAAATGCAGGTGACTTCCTTCAGGTGATTTATGCAGTTCTGGATCCCTCTTACACTGCTAGAGCCATATGATTTTGCCCTGTGGACCTGTCAGGGCAAGGAAAATTCACTTTTGTCTTCTCCTCATTTAGAAAAAGATGAGACTGAGTAACAACATAAGCACAGCCAGTTGCTCTAAAGTCATGCTGTTTTAATAGTTTCCAAGCAAGATAGATGTTGAGGAATATTACATATGACATGATTGTTCTTAAGATTAATTAATGAGGCCCAGATAGAGCTACAGCATGGATGATGGATACAGAGTCTATGGAGGTACCTTTTATTAAACCTTACATTTAAATAGAAAACCTAAATAAGTACATGCTGAAATGCAGGGCTATTTAGAGTTCCCTGGCACTGTACAAATTGGCAAGATTAGAACTTTCCTTAGGAGAAATATTCTTACCAGCAATGAGTCAGGCTATACTTCAGGGAATCTCCTGGATAAACGCCAAACACAGAAATCAAAGTTCTCCCTGCACTAATTCATCCTTATTCAGAAGTGAAATATGTTATTAAAACCTACTGAGGAGTTAAGTACTTGCTTATTTCAAAGTTGTTTTCCTCCTTTTACTAACTTTAAGTACTTTAGAATATTTTAAGTCCTGAAGGTAATATGATTAGAGAATGTATTCATGACAATAATTGCATCTGATAGAATATGGGAAATAATGGAGGAAATAATACTCTTTCTAGAGATATTAATAATTTATTTTATGCATCTCAGCCTTAGTTTCTGCATCTGTAAGATGAAGCACTTTTACTGGGAAGTAACCTTTATGATTATAATTATAACCAGGGTAAAGTTCACCAACAGTGACTGCTATTAGCTACATAAAGCAAACAAAATCAGTAGGGTTTTGTGTTTGTTTGTTTGTTTGTTTTGAGATGGAGTTTCATGCTTGTTGCCCAAGCTGGAGTGCAATGGCATGACCTCAGATCACTGCAACCTCACCTTCTGGGTTCAAGCAATTCTCTTGCCTCAGCCTCCTGAGTAGCTGGGTTTACAGGCAGACACCACCATACTCAGCTAATGTTTTGTATTTTTTTTTTTTTTTTTTTTGAGACGGAGTTTTGCTCTCGTTACCCAGGCTGGAGTGCAATGGCGCGATCTCGGCTCACTGCAACCTCCGCCTCCTGGGTTCAGGCAATTCTCCTGCCTCAGCCTCCTGAGTAGCTGGGATTACAGGCACGCGCCACCATGCCCAGCTAATTTTTTTGTATTAGTAGAGACGGGGTTTCACAATGTTGACCAGGATGGTCTCGATCTCTTGACCTCGTGATCCACCCGCCTCGGCCTCCCAAAGTGCTGGGATTACAGGCATGAGCCACTGCGTCTGGCCAAAGTCAGTTTTTATGATCATGAAGTTAAATCAACAAAAGATCAGCATTTGCCTGGAAAAAGTAGGCTCTTTTTATGTACAAATCAGTAGTCACCAAATGAATTTCAGTGTAAAGTATATTTAAGATGGAACGTAGAATGTGAGCAAATAATCTAACTGCATTATGATACGGTTTGGCTGTGTCCCACACAAATTTCATCTTGAATTGTAGTTCCCATAACCCCTCCCTGTTGTGGGAGGGAGCCAGTGGGAGGTGGCTGAATCACGGGGGCAGTTACCCTCATGCTGTTCTGATGATAGTGAGTAAATTCTCAGGAAATCTGATGGTTTTAGAAGAGGCTTTTTCCCCTTTGCTTGGCACTTCTCTCTCCTGCTGCTATGTGAAGAGAGACATGCTTACTTCCCCTTCTGCTATGACTGTAAGTTTCCTGAGGCCTCCCTAGCCATTTAGAACTGTGAGTCAACTAAACCTCTTTCCTTTAAAAATTACCCAGTCTTGGGTGTTTCTTCAAAGCAGCGTGAGAATGGACTAATACACATTACAAATAAATGAAGCAATCTCAGTGAAGTGAGTGGAGGATTGGGTGCTGAATAAAGTAAATCTGCAAATAAGTGGAGACTATAAGACTAAAGACAGAAGTAACAATGCATATGTGCAGAATCTAATTGATAAAGGGTTTTATACAAGAATACCTTAACAATGCTGAACCACTGTACATGTGTACTGGAATAAAACAATTAAGCAGTGGGTGGTAGATGTTAGGAGGTGGGTTTCTCGTTCTTCTGAGCAGAAGGTTACAGATAAGCAAGGAAAGGGGATTAAATGATTCACATGGTAATAAATGAGCTATGGAGACAGCAGCAGGAACTCACATTTAGCTTAACATAGATACAGATGGTTCCATGTAGAAATATCTATGGGTATACCTATATACATGGGTTAGTTGACACATATATTTTTCCTTGCTCTCTCAACACTTATTGTTCTTCTCAAGTTCACAAGGAACATTCTTCAGAATACAACCATATGCCGAACAACAAAACAAATCTCAGTATGTTTAAAAGAACTGAAATCACACTAAGTATGTTTGAAGACCACAATGGGATTAAATTAGAAATTACTAAGAAAAGAAATGTGGCATATTTCTGTATGATCCAGCAATTCCACTCTCAGAGATATATCCAAGAGAATGAAAACATATGTATACACAAAAACTTGTATATTAATGTTTATAGTGTCATTATTCATACTAGCCAAAAAGTAGAAACAATTCAAATGTCCATAATCTGAAGAACGAAGAATTAAAATGTAGGATATTCGTATCACGGAATATTGTTTAGCAATATAATGAAACACAGCACTGATACATGCCTCAACACTGATTAATCTTGAAAACATTATGCTAAGTAAAAGAAGTTGTTACAAAAGCTGACGTTTTGTATGATTCCACTCACGTGAAACGTCTGTAATAGATAAATCAATAGAAACCAGTAAGCAATGGTTGCCTAGGGTTGGGGTGCATGGAGAGAAATGGAGAATGACTGTTCATGGTTATGGGATTTCTTTTTATGGTGATGAAAATGTTCTAAGATTCATTGTAGTGATGGATGCACAATTCTGTGAATCCACTAAAAACAAGAGAATTGTGTAAGTTAAATGGTGAATTCTAAATATATAAATTATATTTTAATAAAGCCAGAATAAAAATTCAATGAGGGATGTAGGAGTATGTATGGTTTTATTTTAAAATGATATATTTCTATAAATACTGGCCTGATATGAATAATTTTTAAATTGTATAGATCACTGCTTGTCAAACTTTACTGTGCATGTTTCATAAGCCATACAAATACAGGCCACAGGCCAGACTTAAACAGGACTCAAGAGCCTAGAATAGTTGTAGCATTTTTAAATGGTTGGAAAAACTAAGGGATTAAATATTTTAGGGCAGGTGAAAATTAACTGAAATTCAAGTTTTGATGTGCATAAATAAACTTTTATTGGACCACATTCCCTTATGTATTGTCTGTGGTTGCTTTTATGCTACAGTGGCAGAGGTGAGTAGCTGTAAAAGAGACTTTATGGTTCACAAAGCCTAAAATATTCACTCTCTGGCCTTTTACAGAGAAGAAATTGCCTAATTTCCCATTCACAGGGAGTAGTTTAAAGCACGGAAATGGCAAGTGTAGTAGTACATATCTCAACCAAGGCAAGTGTACTAAAGATGAAAGAAGATGTTGGATTCAAGTCAAATAGGACAAGAAGATAATTACTCAGTGATCTTTCTTCAGTCTTCTTTATCTTTGAGAGAATCATTTCTCTATAACAATTAGTACCTTCAATTTCTTTACAGATTTCCCAACCCTTCGATGTAAAATAGAACCCTCCAGAAATGTGCAAAATTATTCATGACACATTTCAAAAATATTTATGTAGATTTTAAGATTAAGATTTTAAAATATAAGGAAAATACAAGTTAAACTGAAATAAAGAAAATCTAAATTTTTAAGATAGAATAATTCAACATTGGAGGATAATGCTAACAATGAAAATTGCATTTTATTATGCATAATAAAGAAAAACCTAAAGTATAATTACCTCTCAAAACTGTAAACAAAGATTACTTAGAAAAATCAAATTGTTTTCCATTTCTTACATAGTTTTAAAGAGGTTTCAAGATTTAGTCATTTCTACCTATCCACCTAAAATGAATTATAAAATATAGTATTGATTGAATTTAATTCAGAAAATATTTTTATATTCTAGTTTATATACTAATACATAATAAAAATTAATATTTCTTTTTCCACTGAAAATCTTCATTTAATATAAGTTTTTTGAATAAAAGCATTTCTTGTCTCTCCAGTGAATTTGCAAGCACAGCAATTAAATTTGACTGGTCCAATAATGGGAAGGAATACATGATTCGAAAGAGAAAAACATGTCTCTATTTCTTTACTATAAACAAATAAGGACAATTGATTTCAATTTTCAAAAATCTGTTTAATAATTATAGACTACTGGACAATTACTTGATTTTAAAAATTAGGTTGAAATCCTTCATAATCCACATAATATTAATAAAACCATTGTTTATTGTGGCTTCAAAATGAATTATTTTTCATTACATTTCTATTTCAGATGAATATTTTTAGTTGTTTGAAAAATAAAAAAAACTAGTATCTCTCAATAGCTCTGACATAGATTTAGTTAGCATATTTGTGATTATTATAATTGTCTAAACTAAACTCTGATTAGAAATTAGAATCCATTTAGCCAACTAAAAGTCACTACATGCTATTGTCCACACTGCTCTAGTCTGTTAAGCCACTATACATACTACTGTATTTAGTGAGTAAGACTACAATGAAAGTGACACTCTAATTTCACAACAGGCTCAGTGTATCAATCTTTAAATTGCATAAATCATATGAAAGTTGAAGGATGTTCAATAAGACATACTTTAAGTACACTATAAAACATTTGGAAAGTACTGCCTACTTTATTTTTATGTTTGGGTTGTATAATTGAATAGAATGTTCAATTTTTAAATTTTCAAAGATAAGTTATCATGTAACTTCAACTCTTATGCAAAATTGTTCAATTTGACTAAAACAGTGACAGAACTACACAATTAACATGTTTCTCAAATACAAAATAACCACAAAGCACCTCATCCACTCCAGAATACAAAAGTCACTGGATAAAGCACACAGGCTTGGATAAAAATCTCCTGTAATAGAATTAGTTCTGCACCTGTACAGTTTTAGACATATCTCTTCACTATCCAGTTGCTGAAAATCTAAGATAGAAATTGAAAGAAAATTTGAGACTGTAAATATATGAACTGGGAAAAGCTTTGTATCTATTTCCAAGTCAATATTGAGCTTTTAGATCATGCTCTGAGAATGCATTTGTAACTTATGTTCATGCGTTCTCTATAGGTCAAATGGTCGTAACCATTACTTTAAGTAGACGAGATTTCATGGGGTTATCAGCAGGACAGACATTAGTGGTGCTGACAAAGCAATATTTTCTTTGCTCTCTGCCACTAGAACTAGACCTAAACAGTTACAAAACACATAAACGAAATAAGTAACACTGAAGAGACAAGAAAAAACTTCCAAGAGAAAAAAAATAATTGTGTTCTTTGGTGGGAGATCAATATCTACAATGTTTGATAAAACCATTAAAGTGAAAATATTTTTAACCATTAATAAACATTTGTTTTGAAATAAAAAGAAAACAAATGAATAAATCCAATAGATGATTTCTCAGATGTATGTTACATTAAATCAATTTGAGAGAGTTTGAATTTAGACTTGATTATTCAGGTAGTAAGGTAATTATTTTTAATCTGAAGTATATGATATATATATATAGAGAGAGAGAGTTTACTTTTCTTTAAAAACTGTTTCAAAACCACTTATGGGATGTAAAACTTAAAGTATGTGAGTATAAACATTCCAATAAAATATTTTATTATGACTTTTTCTCATTCCTTATACACTTCACAAAATAATTCTTTTAGATCAAAATGTTTCTCTATCTCTGTTCAGCTTCTATTGTTCACTCTGTGGAAGATGCAGAGCTTTACTGAATCAATATTCAGAAATATGGCTTTCCTGGATAATCTTTGGAAGCAGAGAAGTTTTGTATCACACACTACAAAGTGAGCCACCTGGTAGCAAATTTAAATTACACATTTCTGTTAACACCAAAGTTCCCCTGGTGAAGCCTAGAAAACCTGCTTCCCTCTGGTCCCACTTTCTGAATCTTCCTTCCTGGCTTCTCTTTGTCTTTCTCTGGCAGGAAATAACCATCCCTTAATGCTTCCATTCTTACAGAGCATGCTTAACACCTGGCTCCCAGAAAAAGACACGCTTAGATAACTAGAACCTACCCTTCTAAGAAAGAAGCAAAGGGAAATATAGATGCACTTTTCTCTATCCCATACTTAACTATAATTTGTTAGGTTTTGAATAGCTAGAAGAGAGTTCAATAATGTGGAACAGTAATCAATGTCCCAGAAGGAGATAACCAAAGCTGGATAGAATACAATCTATAAATTATGCATGAGGAACACTAGCTTTAGTCAAACCTAGTTATACACATATTAAAATGTTTCTATTACAAGAAGGTGTTTTAACTAATAAATCCAGAATGCAGAAAGATGGTTTAAAATGATATTTCTCTGAGAAATAATAATTTAGTTTTGCAAGTCTCTACCTTTTTCTTTAACGATCACTCATTTGTAAGTCAATATATGTATACTGAGTCTAAAAATTTAGACAATCAAGACATTAGCCATTCATAAGTGTGTAAAAACTCCATGTGCATAGACTTAAATTTTGTAGAAATAGCATATTCATTGTATACACACACTCTGAATCTATTTTGTTTATGATCCCGCTTATGCTACCAACTGTCCTCAGAAAAAATTGATTCTATTTGGTTCTAGTTGAAGTGTTATAGTTCCAAATAAAGCTTTATCGTATTTGAGGACTTTCAAAGTTGAAGTACTGATCCCTTCAGCCATTTGTTTCCTACTAATGCAATGAGTAAGTCGTGTATGTGTGTGGTGGTGGTAGGGGGAGGTTGTTGTGAACCAACAATGTACTGTTAGTAAATGGCACACAAACATAAAGACACTGTGAAAAATTATCCCTCAGGTCCGTTCTAAGGGATTCAATTGATTCTACTGACCTTACCTAAGTATGTACAACACACATATGAAAGAAAAACACTGGAACCTTTAGTTCTTTATTCAAGATGGCTATTTTCACTATTTTGCTGAAGGTTCATAATTAAATGTAAATCAAGATGTTAATCTACACAATTTGAGAGATTTTATTTTTTTACATTAGAGATGTTTTTTAAAATTTTAATTGCTGCATAATAATTGTACCTATTTATGGGGTATAATATGATGTTTCATGTACACTTAGTATAATGATAGAATGAAAATAATTAGCATATTCATCAACTCATTTATCATTTCTTTGTAGTGAGCACAATATTCAATACATTATTACCTATAGTCACCCTACTGTGCAATAGTGCATCAAAACTTATTTCTCCTAATTGTAATTTCGTACCCATTACAAGTGGTTTAATGAGCAAATAATAGATATTCTACCCATAGATTCTCTACCCTGTGTTCTACTAGAAGAATTAATGAATAACTTAATCCTCAAATCTATATTCTACACCCATAGAAATTTAAAATCAGTGTTTTTACTGTCTTTTTAAAATGGACTTACAATACTGTGTTGACTTAAAACCGAACTGCTCTTTCTTAAAAGTTGTGAAGATGGAAATAAACTTTGATTCAAATGATTTTTAAAAAATGACTGTAAAATTTAAGCTACTGGATGCAGTATACGTTCTAAAAAAACTTCAGTTAAAATACTGCCAGAATAGTGTCATTTGATTTGACTGGTTTATTCTCCTCGACTTTTAAAACACAGGAACCTTGATGATAGAGATTATAAATTATTTAAACTGTTTAATATACTATGAGAGATAAACATATATTATTTAAAACATGCAACAGTAAAATAAGAAACTCAGATTCATGGTCTATATTTGTGGAGATGCTAGATGTTTAAGAACAATTCTATAATGTTTATAGAAGGTTACATAAAATTGAAAACTCTGGAACATCAGTTTGCAACTACAGTAATATCTCTTGCATACAATAGATATTCTACCATGACAACCTGTTAAAGACTAAGCATTCATACATTGATGTCTTCTATGCAATCAGAATCTTTACTGTTTACCATCACACTTTCCACATTTCAGTAACTGCTTCCACATCCTACTTGTACAAACATGAACAGTTGGATTAAGAGGACTCTCTGTTTATCATTATATCTCAAACTATTCAAGTAGAGCCTAGAATATTTCACAGATGTGAACTGAACTGAATTGAATTGAATTGAAGAAAAATTTCAGGCTGATCCCACCCTATTACTTAGTGTACGTTGTGTATGCATGGGACCAGAAGTGCTTCAGATTTCAGCTATTTTGAATTTTGAAATATTTGCATATACTGTACATAATGAGATATTTTGGGGATGGGACCGAAGCCCAAGCACAAACTTTTATTTATGTTTCATATACATCATCTACAGATAAATTTTAATAATTTTTTGCAAGAAACAAAATTTGTTTGACATTATGTTGGGTTCAAAAAAGTTTGAATTTTGGAGCATTTTTGATTTTAGATTTTTGGATTAGGGAAGTTTTCTCTACCTGTATTTGTAACAGAAGCAGAAAACATCTAAAACTATCTGCGATTCAAAGAAATAAGGGAAGTAAGATTTAAAAACATACATACTGACATACACACTATTCAAGTATATTTAATATTACACAAAGAGGATAATAGAATTTAATTATATTAGCTTATGTTACTAACACCTCACCCAAATCCAGTAGTGCACTATATATTTTTCACTAGGTCTAGTAGAAATTGTTTTAAATAAGTAAATATATTTTCTTTAAAAAGGATTTTTTTTTTTAAAGAGTCTACAGGAACATCATTAAGGGTAACTAAAATTGCAAGTAACTATTAAGTACATAAATCCTCTTTAATAATAATAAATGTCAAGGTTTTTATAGTGACTTGAGATTAGAATTCGATGTCCTGAAAGTAATTTCCTCTGCACTGAAGAAAATGGGGAGTTTTATTTTTCTTACTGTTATTTAAAATCAAGCTTCTCAGGCTAGCAGTGTCTGAGATACATTTAGGCAATATTGTGTGGTAAAATAATCATGAACAATAAAATTTCCATTTAAAATTAGAAATTAAAAAATCAAAATGGCTACATATTAAATGTATCTGGCTTTTCTATTTATAGGTTTATTGACAATGCCAGCATAATACAATTATGAGTATTAATACCACTATTTTTTATACTCACATTCTTATGCCATATTTCATATATAATTTACCAGTAATTATTTCAAACACTTTGAGATAAAATTTTTATAATTCTAAAAGTGATATAATGTCATTATTCAAGATTCAGAAAAGCAAAATTGATAAAATAATGCCTTTTAGTCTTTACTCCAAAGGAGCCTTTTAAAATATTTAAATCTATTTTTCCAGATTGTCTATATTTATACATTTCTAATAATCATGGAACTCTTTTAATTTGCCTTTTACATCTAACATTTTAATCAACATCTATGTCTCTAAATAGTCTTCGTGTTCAATTTTTTTATGATTCTATATAAATTCAATATGTGGTGCCAGTGTAATTTATTTAGATATTCTCATATTTGTGACATTTCAGTTATCTTCATTTTGTATGTGTGAATAAAGAGAATAAAGCAGTGATGAACATTCTTGTATCTGAATTATTGTCTTCTGCTTCTTTATTCTGATTATGTTAGTCTGACTTGTAAATGGCTATTATTCGACCACTGAGGTTTGTGTTTTTTTCTATACTCTAAATTATTATCCTCTAAAAGTCTGCATCAATATATACTCTTTCAAAATTTGTGATTATGTTCAAAATAATTTTCTATTCCTGAGGTTCATGGCATAAATATTTGTGCAATAGTCATGTCTTGTGCTCAATACAAAAATCTGTGCAGTTGACCCAAAAATGAGTAATATTCCCATTCTTATACTCATTAATCTTATTTTAATATTTTCTCAGGAAAATTCCTGAAAGCCAACTACAATATGCTGTTGGTACTTTCTTCATTTCCTCCTGCAATTGACATGAAACACAGAGAGCAGAAGGAAAAATTTCCATGTCAAATACACAGTGACTAAGACAGATGCTACCAGTAGAAGATAACTTTATGTATCTGACAATTTTTAAAACCACCATCAGGTTTGTCAATGGTAAGATTACCTGCCAACATATATTCCATTATACATAATGGAATATGTATATGAAATGTCAATACATAATTTAAAGAGATGACACTAGGTCAATGTCTTCCAATGGATTCCTTCCATCATATGTTTGTTTTTACATAGCATGCTTTTGTTACTTATTTTTTAGAAATGTTTTTAAAGATTTGCCTTTCTGTTTTCGTTTTCTCTTTAGCCAAAGAGATAACACCATGGAAAGATTATCCACATGTTATTCACCTTGTCAAATATTTTTGCCTATCCCACATTTACCACCTTATGTAATTTTAATATAAATATTCCAAACTCTGACCTCAACTGTAATAACCTACTGATGACTTCAGGCAAAGTATACATTTTTGGTTATTAAATAATACATAAAATATTTAAAACGCAACACAATATTTTATAAGTAACCAAGGTATTTCCTTATAACTGATCATAAGAAGGGGGCTGCTGAGGCAGCAAGATCAGAATAATAAGGAGAGAAGAGAGGCGGACAAAAGAAGAGTTCAGCTCACACGAAGGACATAGCACATCATAAAAAGAAAAGGAAAGAGCAGAAGATGGAAGAAGAGAAGAAGAGAGAGGAGGAAGAAGGAAGGGGAAGGATAAGTAAGAGAGCATTTTAGAAATTTTGGTATTCAGGTCTTTACAATTTTACCAGCAAATTCCCTTAAAATTGTAATATTGTGGAAACAAGGTTTCAATTTATCAGATCAGCAATGCTTTCCCAAAATTAAGAAATTCTGAAAAGCATCCTAAGTAAATCTTGTAGTATTTATGACATGTAATAATGATACTCTGAATTATTAAAAGACTCACCAAAATGCATAAATGGAAATTTGCCAGTAGCCAGCAGGCAAGCCACCAAGGAAAAGTTAAAAGCTATGCTTTTCCAGCTCACATATAAAGACGTAATTTGGCTAGGGGAGGCAGGTCTAGTGCCGCTAACATTTAATGTGTGAAAGTGGATATAGAAAGAATCTAGCTTACAAGGTAAAGAGCCCCTGCAAAGATTAAATTAAGACAGAGGACAGCCCAATCTCATATAATCAATGCAATTCTATGATTGATATCTGCACATCCATGTCATTTGCTGCTTTGAACACAGTACCCTCTAAGAAAAGGTTATCGGAAATTTTAAAAACCGGCCCAAGCTGTATAGTACAACTCTTAAATATAGATGGTACACAATTCAGAGGCATCTCAAATGAAGTATCCTAAGAATTAGGGACAGGGTCATTTAATACTAAGTTAAAATTGAAAGTAATAATTTAAAAAAAACATATAAAAGCAACACAACTCAACTTCTAGCTACAATCAGTCAATGTATGCATACATACAAGAAATGACTCATTTAGAGAAATGGCTTTCAGAAGAGACTACCATGGCTCTATATAGCTCAATCAACCATTCAGAGAGAGCCTAGAATGCCTCAAGTTTAATGGCCAATGTCAATTATGTTCATTATAAGTTTGAAAAAAAGTTGACAACTGAAGAGCTAATAATATGAACAGAATCTAAAAAACACATAAGCAAGACAACGTTTTTTCCCCCCTATGCAGAGGTCAGGTGGTCTTACATGGTCATATGGAGATCTAATTCACTCAGCCATTATATCTATATAGTAAATATAAATGCATCAATCTGCTGAAGCTTAATAACACCACTTGTTAATCTTGACTTTGACTCTATTCTCACTTAGGGGTCTTCAGAGATTATTTTAACATCTCACTTATTGACTAAGAGTCTCCTATCCACAAACAGAACTGGGAGAAATAGAAAGATTGAAAAACTACAATCTCAATCTTCAAACTTTTGCTATTTAAAATGATACAATCTCAAAATTCTTGTAGATGGATAAAGAGGAGATAAGAAGTAGTATCTTTAGGCCAGGTATGGTGGTTCAGGCCTGTAATCCCAGCACCTTGGAAGGCTGAAGCAGGCTGATCACTAAAGTCCAGGAGTTTAAGAGCAGCATGGCCAACATGGTGAAACCCCTGTCTCTACTAAAAATTAAAAAACAAATCAGCCATGCGTTGTGGTACATGCCTGTAATCCCATCTACTCTGGAGGCTGAGGCAGGGGGAATCACTTGAACCAGAGTGGCAGAGGTTGCAGTGAGCCAAGATTGTGCCATTGCACTCCAGCCTGAGTGACAGAGCAAGACTCCATTTCAAAAGAAAAAAAAAAGAAATACAGTACTTTTAAATATGAAAATGCAGATTATCTAGCGCAGCCAAAACATTAAAGAAGAGTAATACAATATAATATAGTTACATAATAAAAAGTCAATATACAAAACTCTTTGCCTTTAGATAAATTATTGCCTAGTACATTTTAATGACTTTCTCAGTGTTTCTTGCAAATGAAGTGTTTTGTTTATGTCTCTATGTCTTTACATACACCCTCATCCAGAACACTTTCTTCTTGTCTTTACCTGGTGAAAGAACAGCTTATCCTTTAAGACTCAGTCCACTTACTGTACAGTGGTCCCCTGTTCCCTCAGGCTGAGTTGGTTTTCTCTCATTTTGTTATAAGGTTTTATTCATACCTAATTTGTACCACTAATTATTTGTATCATAATTATATGTTTGTATTCCTGCTGTTCTCACTAAACAAGGTATAATTTTAAATTCTAAAATGGTAACTTAACTCCCAGAATGTAGTAAATACCTAGAATCTGAAACATTCTCAGAGATAGCACACTTGGTAGAACAATCTGGGCCATTATAGGCACTTCTGGGTGTACCAGACACACCAGCATGCACCAGACACTCCAGCATTACCAGACAAGGTCCCTGCTTTCAGTACGCCTGCAAGTTACTCACAAACGTCTATGAAATATAAACTTAAATCATGTTGGGATTTACAAAGTTATAGAAAATTAAGAATTGATCAGCATTTTCTAAGTAATTCAAAATCAAAACAGTGAATGTTGGTGGAAATTAATCTATGGTATAAGAGTTGAAAAATGCATAATCAAGAATCTGAGAAATTCAGAAGACATATTTGTATGCTTGAAAATGCTGAAACATCCCCCAATTGTAACATTTACCAAGCTTATTTGATCACAGACTGTGTGTACATGTATGTGTGTATTGTTATTCTATGAAGTTACTGTTACACAAGTTTCCCCCCCCCAAATATATTGGCATAAAATAGTTACTCAACTAAAATAAGTGAGAGTGGAAAGATTAGCAACCATATCTCTCTCACTTTCAAGTTATTTCTTTATAGTTTTCTCTAATTTGTTTCCTGTTGTTTCTTTTTAGACACCAGTTTACTTTTATTTTTGTTTCTTTTGAGCTGTAGCAGAAAGAAATAATATTAAAAATAGCTTTTATGTTTGTTAGTTCATGCCTGAATCCCTCATTTATTCAGTATGCCACTGGCTTTATGGCAATGACACTCTCAGGTGGTCCAGAAACAAAGGAAAACAAACACAAATGACTGACCAAGCAACAGTAAAAAGGAGGTTATCTAGTGAATACTGGAAAACACTGAAGCACACAGGCTGCTGAATTCATTATCATGTTCACCTTAGAACCAGAAAAGAAGTTTATCACTCCTTTCATATGCATTAGAAAGGTTATCTCCCACAAACATATGGAAAATTTTCTTGGTTATAAATATTTACACAATGCCTCATTTATTCCTGTGGTCTAAAAGAAGCATAGGAAGAAATCATAGAACTCAATAAATGGTACACAATCAAGCATTCTGGATAAATCACTTTGATGTAAAAATATTTGTCTCATCTCGTTTTAAATATTATAGTGGAGATAGGTTAAATGCTTAATACAAATGGAAAGCTGTCATTATCTTAACATTAACCAAGAGCTGATACGTATGAATAGCTGATATAATTCATAGAAGATTCACCATCAATAATTTTAAAAATTGTCCACTATGTCATCTGAATAACTGAGCAGAGCTTCTAATCAGTCTGAGGCTTTGAACAGAAGACAACATTAAGTGAACTGAATGGCAATGCCTGCAACGCCCATAGCAAGCATCCGTTTCTTCCAAAATAATGTGGAGAGCTCTAGCCATGAAGTGGTTTACAAAGTAGGAGGTAGCATGTTGTATAATAATATACGGGACCTTCCTGTTGGCAATGACAACAGCCTAATTTTAAAATAAAAATGGACTCTTAAAAAAAAAAAACTACCCTAATGTTTTAGATGAAAGATGGGATAAATTAATGTGCCTGCTGGTTAAATAACATTAATCATGATTTTGTTCCCAATATAAATTAAAACAACTCTCTATTTGTTTATTGTTAAAAAAAGTTGTCTATATGAATTACATGTACTCTATGTTTTTCATTTTAAATTTCCTATACTAATCAGATGAGTTATTTATTACAATTCAGGATTCATTCAACTGGTTTGACTTTTAAACAATTTTTACAACACAATATCCTATTTAAAATTTTCAAGAATGCTACTTTCTTTCACTTGGAAATTTAGCACATAGAGGAGATCTGAAAAGCGATATAGCACATAAGGCGATTTTTGTTAATTTTTCAAGATGATAGCAAAGGAGAACAGTGTTCTTAAATGTTATCTTCATGTCTTCTTCCCCCTCTCCTTCTTTATTCTTGTTTCTCTCTGATTTTTTTATATCTATTTACATTTTTATGTTATATTGGTTCATTATTTTCACCTCAAAGTGATCAGTAAAAAAGTACTTGGAGAAATCAAAATGCATACTTACAAGCTTCAAGTATTTACATGAAGTAATCAAATAATTGCAAGAAAATTTCAAGAGAAAATATCTAAATGAAAAGGGATCTTACATCATTCACTTTCCATATACTGATTTTCAAATTATTGTTGCATAATTTAAAATATGCAATCAATAAGTTACATGTTTACATGCACTGACACAGAACTAAAATAAAACCTAGAGGTATATGTATTTTAAACCTTAGGAGATACCTAACATTTTATTAAATTTTAATATGACAAATACTAACTTGAAATGCAAATTATGTAACATTTTAATTATAAATTGCATTTTCACTTAGCTTTTTTTTTGATAAAATTATAATGTTGCATTTTTAAAACACCAAGAAGCATGTTCATCCTCTGGCAAATAAAAATGCATTGATTCACTGCTAAGCAATTTAGCTTAACTGAAATCTTTTTATAATTACTGTCACATCACCTGTATATTGCTTTGCTGAAAAATTTTACCATAATGCACAATTTTCTAAAAATCTCTCCCATTATGAAAGATTTTTAGATAATAGAAAGGCTCCTATATATTTTATCAGAGAGTGAAATCTAGTTTTAAACCCAACAGGTAAATACAGTTCATTACCAATGTCAGGTTGGTTAGAAAACAAAGGGTTCTCTTTTTCTTTGGAAACCACTTATTGCTGGAAATCTTCATTATCTGGAGCGACTGGAAGCTTCTCATAAGCAAAGTATAGCAAGATGTATTAGGGTAGATTGTACTGAGCGGGGGAGTGTGTGTGTGTGTGTATGTGTGTGTGTGTATTTGTGTGTGCACCCATGCACATGCTCAAAGATGTGTGTCTGAGTTCGGTATTAGCAATCAGGCCAGAAACTTAATTAGCTTAAGCTTTTGACCAAAGGATAGAAGCATAGTTTCTATCTAAAACATGGCAACAATCATAAATCTTAAGAGTTAATTACTGTTATTTTCAATAACAATAAATGATCAGAAATGAGTACATTTATTGGTAAAATATAAAATATTGAACTAAAATGCATTACATTTAGTGAACAAGCCTTTAATATTTTAATTACAGATATAAAAATGAAAAATCTCAAGATTAAATGGATCTACTATACTATTTTACCTCATATATTTAATGAAATCAGCTAATGGTGGTATATAATAAAATAAACATTTAGCTAACATTCATCTCCAGTGATACATATTCACACTAGAATATATAAGATGTGACATCTAAAATACAAGATTTTAAAGGAAATTTGAACAGCTGCAATCCACATACCAGTTTTTCTTGTTGTTAAAAGGTATAACTATTTTTTAGGGGAGAATCAGCATAGAAACCACTGATCTAAACCAATTCTCCATTGTCTAAACAGGGCACTAAGTCACAGAGATATTGATTGACTTATCAACGATGATACCTATCCTTAACACATTGTAGGAAGAGCTAATATTCAGGTTTCTTTTTCCTCTCACCATTCAAAATGAACTATTTCTTGCTGGCGTAAAAAGCAAACCCCAGCTGGGGGCTGTGGCTCACACCTGTAATCTCAGCACTTTGGGAAGCTGAGGCGGGTGAATCACCTGAAGTCAGGAGTTTGAGAGCAGCCTGGTAAACATGGCTAAACCCCATCTCTACTAGAAATACAAAAATTAACTGGGTGTGGTGGTGGGTACCTGTAATCCCAGCTACTTGGGAGGCTGAGGCAGGAGAATTGCTTGAATCTGGGAGGCGAAGGTTGCAGTGAGCCAATATCTCACCATGGCACTCCAGCCTGGGCAACAGAGCAAAACTGTCTCAAAAAAGAAAATGAAAAAAAAAAATGCAAAGCCCAAGGGGTTGGCTTGACCTAAATGCCCACATTTGAATAACGTGTGATGCTCAAGATAGCACTGATTATTGATTGACAAGGCTTGAGTATGGTTTCTTGTCTTTTTTTGTAAGAGAGAGGTTGGGGGAGCACTGAGACAAGCAGACCCATCAGCAAATATGGAACATAATTTCCATGAAAAACTATATTTTAAACCTAAAGATTGCATGGGGTGTGTGCGTATGTGTAGGGGAGAGGTGACGAGCAGAAAAAGGCAACTGAAATCCACTAGAAACACCATTATTGTGATTGTCAGGATCAACCCAAGCATCTGCCCAAACATAATCCAACTGATATTATCAATCCAATCTCCTTTACATTCTACATTCATACCTACCCACACGGCACATTTCTCAGGCTTACCTAACAGTCTGATATGCGTTATTTTAGGTGATTTTAGTCTAATGAACACTTAATTTAGAATGAAGGTTTAATCAGCCAGATTCTAGAAGAGATTTAATGAAAAAACTATGGTTTCAATGGTGATATTAAGGTATTTATATTTTACAATTAACAAGGCAAATTGTTTAATATTTTGCAGAACACACTGCTAACTTTAAATTTAAGTATGAGATGAGACTGGTTAGTAAGAACCATGAATGAAATCAATAAATGAAGAATCTTTAATATATTAACAATGACAATATGGACCTAATCCTACTCATTGCTACTATCTCCTGTGCTATAAAATAATCATGATGTATTGATAAAACGACAATGTGCCTATGTAAAACAGACTTCATCTCTCTTAACATCTGCATATGAATGTTAAAATCAAAGTAAAGGTTTATAGATTTTTGAAGATGCCTTACTCCTTGTTTTATCTGAGTCCTTCAAATATTTACCCTTATTTCTTAGGCAAGTATTATAATTATTAGATCTTGTCCCCCAAATGAAATTCAGTTTTAGAAAGAGCACTGAGTACAGCTCCCTTTCTAAAATAATAATATTATGAATCTGTGTCTCATGCCTCGTTTTATATACTGCATTCCAAAAGATGAATATTATAATATGTGAGAGCAATGTGCCAAGATACAAAAAATCATGATAGGGAGAAAGATGGTTCAAGGTCTTGAAGAGCTGTTTGATGGTCAACAGATAATTCTGTAATAATAGGGCGCATAGGATACGAGGGAAGAAATTTTTAAAGTAAAGAAAACAACAGTAACAACAGGGATCAATCAGTTTGCTCCAATCACCTCTCTCTCCAAAATTCATTGCTTCTTTTTGCTTAGGATTGTTTTGGCTATGTGGGCTCTCTTTTGGTTCCATATGAAGTTTGAAGTGGTTTTTTACAGTTCTGTGAAGAAGGTCATTGGTAGCTCGATGGGGATAGCATTGAATCTATAAATTACTTTAGGCAGCACGGCCATTTTCACGATGTTGATTATTCCCAACAATTATCACAGAATGTTTCTCCATCTGTTTGTGTCCTCTCTTATTTCCTTGAGCAGTGGTTTGTAGTTCTCCTTGAAGAGGTCCTTTACATCCTTTGTTAGGTGTATTCCCAGGTATTTTATTCTCTTTGTGGCAATTGTGAATGGGAGTTTACTTTTGATTTGGCTCTGTGTTTGTCTGTTATTGATGTATAGAAATGCTTGTGATTTCTGCACACTGATTTTGTATCCTGAGACTTTGCTGAAGTTGCTTATTAGTTTCAGGAGATTTTGGGCTAAGATGATGGGGTCTTCTAAATATACAATCATGTCATCTGCAAATAGAGACAATTTGACTTCCTCTCTTCCTATTTGAATGCCCTTTATTTCTTTTTCTTGCCTGATTCCTCTGGCTAGAACTTCCAATACTATATTGAACAGGAGTGGTGAGAGAGGGCATCCTTGTCTTGTGCCAGATTTCAAAGGGAATGCTTACAGTTTTTGCCCGTTCAGTATGATATTGGCTGTGGGTTTGTCGTAAACAGCTTTTATTATTTTGTGATACGTACCATTGATGTCTAGTTTATTGAGGGTTTTTAGCATAAAGTGCTGTTGAATTTTGTCGAAGGCCTTTTCTGCATCTATTGAAATACTGATGTGGTTTTTGTCTTTGGTTCTGTTTATATGATGAATTACACTTACAGACTTGCGTATGTTGAACCAGCCTTGCATCCCCTGAATGAAGCCTACTTGATCATTATGAATAAGCTTTTTGATTTGCTGTGGCATTCTGTTTGCCAGTATTTTATTGAAGATTTTTGTGTCGATGTTCATCATGGAGACTGGCTTGAAGTTTTCTTTTTTAGTTGCATCTCTGCCCAGTTTTGGTGTTAGGATGATGTTGAGCTCATAAAATGAGTTGGGGAGGATTCCCTCCTTTTGTATTGTTTGGAATAGTTTCAGAAGGAATGGTACCAGCTCCTCTTTGTAAGTCCGGTAGAATTCGGCTGTAAAGCTGTCTGGAACTGGGCATTTTTTAGTTGGTAGGCTATTAATTGCTGCCTCAACTTCAGCCCTTGTTATTGGTCTATTCAGGGATTCAACTTCTTCCTTGGTTTAGTCTTGGGAGAGTACAAGTGTCCAGGAATTTATCCATTTCTTCTAGATTTACTGGTTTGTTTGTATAGAGTTGTATGGAGTAATCTCTGATGGTAGTTTGTATTTCTGTGGAATCAGTGGTGATGTCTCCTTTATCATTTTTTATTGCATCTATCTAATTCTTCTCTCTTTTCTTTTTTATTAGTCTGGCTAGTGGTCTATTTTGTTGATCTTTTCGAAAAACCAGCTTCTGGACTTACTGATTTTTTGAAAGGTTTTTTGTGTCTCTATCTCCTTCAGTTCTGCTCTGATCTTAGTTATGTCTCGTCTTCTGCTAGCTTTTAGTTTTTTTGATCTTGCTCCTCTAACTCTTCCAATTTTGATGATAGGGTGTCGATTTTCGACGTTCCTTGCTTCTCATGTGGGCATTTATTGCTATGAATTTTCCTCTAGACATTGCTTTGAATGTGTCCCAGAGATTCTGATATGTTGTGTCCATTCTTGTTGGTTTCGAAGAACATCTTTATTTCTGCCTTCGTATCATTATTTATCCAGTCTACATTCAGGAGCCAGTTGTTCACTGTCCATGAAGTTGTGCGGTTTTGAGTTAGAATCTTAATCCTGAGTTCTAATTTGATTACACTGTGGTCTGAGAGACTCTTTGTTATGATTTCTGTTCGTTTGCATTTGCTGAGGAGTGATTTACTTCCAATTATGTGGTCGATTTTAGAGTAAGGGCAATGTGGTGCTGAGAAGAATGTATATTCTGTGGATTTGGGGTTAAGAGTTCTGTAAATGTCTATTAAGTTTGCTTGGTCCAGATCTGCATTCAAGTCCTGGATTTCCTTGTTGATTTTTTGTCTCATTGATCTAATACTGACAGTGGAGTGTTAAAGTCTCCCAGTATTATTGTGCGGGAGTATAAGTCTCTTTGTAGGTCATTAAGGACTTGCCTTATGTATCTAGGTGCTCCTGTATTGGGTGCATATATATTGAGGATCATTAGCTCTTCTTTTTTATTGATCCTTTTACCATATGTAATGCCCTTCTTTGTCTCTTTTGATTTTTGTTGGTTTAAAGTCCATTTTATCAGAGACTAGGATTGCCACCCCTGCTTTTGTTGCTCTCCATTTTCTTGGTAAATCTTCTTCCAACCCTTTATTTTGAGTCTATGTGTGTCTTTGCAAATGAGATGGGTTTCCTGAATACAGCACACCAATGATTCTTGGCTTTTTATCCAATTTGCCAGTCTGTGTCTTTTGATTGGGCCATTTAGTCCATTTACATTTAATGTTAATATTGTTATGTGTGAATTTGATCCTGCCATTTTATTAGGCATCATGCTGCCTGACTTCAAACTATACTACAAGGCTACAGTAATCAAAACAGCATGGTACTGGTACCAAAACAGAGATATAGACCAATGGAACAGAACAGAGGCCTCAGAAGCAACACTACACATCTGCAGTCATCTGATCTTTGACAAACCTGAGAAAAACAAGCAACAGGGAAAGGATTCCCTCTTTAATAAATGGTGTTGGGAAAACTGGCTAGCCATGTACACGAAGCAGAAACTGGACCCCTTCCTGACACCTTACACTAAAATTAACTCCAGATGGATTAAAGATCTAAATATAAGACCTAGCATCATAAAAACCCTAGAAGAAAACCTAGGCAAAACCATTCAGGACGTAGGCATAGGCAAGGACCTCATGGCTAAAACATCAAAAGCAATGGCAACAAAATCCAAAATAGACAAATGGGATCTCATTAAACTCTAGGGCTTCTGTACAGCAAAGGAAACAATCATTAGAGTGAACCTGCAACCAACAGAATGTAAAAAAACTTTTGCAATCTACCCATCTGACAAAGGGCTAATATCCAGAATCTACAAAGAACTTAAAAACATTTACAAGAAAGAAACAACCCCATCAAAAAGTGTGCAAAGGATATGAACAGACACTTTTCAAAAGAAGACATTTATTCAGCCAGCAAACATATGAAAAAAATGCTCATCATCACTGGTCATTAGAGAAATCCAAATCAAAACCACATTGAGATACCATCTCACACCAGTTAGAATGGCAATCATTAAAAAATCTGGAGACAACAGATGCTGGTGAGGATGTGGAGAAATACGAACACTTTTACACTGTTGGTGGGAGTGTAAATTAGTTCAACCATTGTGGAAGACAGTGTGGTGATTCCTCAAGGACTTAGAAATAGAAATACCATTTGACCCAGCAATTCCATCACTGGGTATATACCCAAAGAATTATAAATTGTTCTATTATAAACACACATGCACACATATGTTCATTGTGGCACTGTTTACAATAGCAAAGACCTGGAACCAACCCAAATGTCTACCATCAATAGACTGGATAAAGAAAATGTGGCATATATATACCATGGAATACTATGTAGCCATAAAAAATGATAAGTTCGTGTCCTTCATAGAGACATGGATGAATTTGGAAGCCATCATTCTCAGCAAACTGACACAAGAATAGAAAACCAAACATTGTATGTTATCACTCATAGGTGGGTGTTGAACAGTTAGAACATGTGGACACAGGGAGGGGAGTATCACACACTGCAGTCAGTAGGGGGTGCTAGGGGAGAGACAGCAGGGGTGGGAAGGGTGGGGAGGGATAATGACAGGAGAAATACCAGATATAGGTGATAGGGGGATGAAGGCCACAAACCACCTTGCCATGTATGTACCTATGCATTAATCCTGCATGATCTGCACATGTACCCTAGAACCTAAATTACAATAAAAAAATTCATTGCTTTTGTTATCAAGTTTTGTTTTATTTTCTTGTAAACAAGATGGTGTTGCCAGAATTATTTCTATTCTTCCTCAGTGCAACCACTTAACTTCATCTATGATTTGGTAACATTTATAATTTTCTCCATATAAAAATAATTTAGCCAAAGAGAAATGAAAGGGGAGAGGAGAGCAAAGATGAAGACAAAGATGATGAGGAAGAAATGAGCAAAAATAAACAAATTTAAACTAAAATATAAATTTTAAATTACTAAAGTTATTTTAGTAAAGTTAGAACTGGCGATTAAGTATATTTTCCCAAATGACTGACTAAATTGAATCTGATTTCCCTTCGACAGCAGTTCAGAATTACAACAAGTTTTTATACATTTTAGTAAAGATGACTTCACTGTTGCTCATGCTTTGTACTTTGGTCAATATACAGCATACAGATCATTGTGGACATGGCACAGTGTATTCTCAGTGGTAATGGCAATTCAGAAAATCATAGAAAAATTTAAAACAATTGGCTCTCTGTTTGGTATTTAAATGTAATAAGCTAAACAACAAAATGCCAGTTCATCTCATTCAGACTTTTAGAAAAATACTTGGCATGAGTGTCTTAAAAGCAATTAGTAAAGAAGTTAATAAAATCAGTAGTCCATATTTACAAAAGCAAATTTATGCCATGAACAGTGAATAGTAAGATACCCTGTTAAGTGATTGAAGATGTTTTCATTATTTAATGGTTAATATTAACTAAAAGCAATATTGTATGATTCTAATAGCACCCAAAAGAATATACCAGTAATGAAGAATTAAACAGGCAATATCCAGCAGCTCCAATTCAGTGTAACAAATGTGTATTTCATTGCTCTCTGTGCTTAATAAGAATGTTAGGATTCATTTGTTTCAAGAATATTCAAACTTTAGCCAAAATGACTGTAAAATAATAGCAAGTTTCTGAAACACAAATTAGAGCATTAGTCTCCTAGCAAAGTAATCTCAGGGTAAAAGTTACATTTAGTTGCCATTCTTCCATTAGTCTTGTATGCTGCAACACTGATTTAATAAAACAGAGCACTTTGATCAAGTTGAACATTACTAGCAACAAAATGCAGCTGCCACTGCTGTTTCTGCATTGAAGTTTGAAATAAAGCATTTCACATCCCTTTGCTCTTGCAAAAATACATAGCACCCCAAGAATCTCAACAATGGCATAATTACAATTAGGTTCTGCTCACCCTAGAATAAAAATATGTAGAGACAGTTTAAATGAGAGCTGTCAAATGTGCAGCTTAAATATTCAGTGAACAATTTGTTTGGAAAAATGCTTTTGGGGGTAAGGAGAAATAAAATTCTGACACAGAAAGTATAAATATCCTGACTTTTAAAATTAATTTTGTGATTATCGGCATAACAGTTTGTTAAGACTTTGGAAGATGACTGAATTTCATATACAAATGAGGTTGAAGAAACATACACAAAGAATAAAAAGAATTAAGATTATAAATTATTCTGGGAACCAGGACTTGAGTAATTTTGAGGAGTAGAAAAAAGGGTTTTCTGATGAAGTAAAGAATACTTGGGGCTCATAAGCACAACCAAGTGGACAGGGTTTGTCTTACCACTGGTGATGGTTAAACTTGAGAAATGTTGGAAATGTAATAGGATTGTTAAATGTGTAACATTAGCTATGCAGATGTGGAATCCACATCACTGCTCTACCTATACGTTGGTAATATAAATAAATTTTTTATTAAAATATATAATTTGTTTTTAAAAGCAACAAATATGCCATGACCAGTTTAATCATGATAAAAATGTTTCCTTTTCATCCACAGTGGTCACATAACGCCCATAGCTTTCCACCACACTCTTTCTAAATCACACATTCTCATTTCTTTTTTCCTAACCATATCTGAATCTTCTAGTTAGCAGTCATGAATTCCTGAGACAGACTGCCTAAGAGTCATGGCATGACCTTATGAATGAAAAAGTATCTCTGCTACAGTACACAATGACACTGTAGATGTATGAACACACTTACTGCCAAATTGACCCCTCATGCCAATTTTAATCACCATGTCTTTACTGCCTGAAACCCTGTAATCCAAACACCACCTCCACCTCACACTCACCACCTAATTGTTTCCATAATGTGACCTTTACATCTCCACAGAAGTCTGTGACTTAAAAAAAACTGAGTTCTAATTAAAAACTTTCCAACAAAATTGGAAAGGTACAGATGATTTCACTGGAAAATTCCCCTAAGTTGCAAGGAATAATATCAATTCTATACAAACTACTGCAGAAAACAGAGAGGAGGAGATATTTCTCAAGTAATTCCTTGAGGCCAGCAATTGCTGAGATTAGAGAAAAGGCATTATAAGAGGAAAAAATAAAGCTACAGACCAATATACCTTATGAATATAGATACCAAAAAACTCAATAAAATAGCAGCAAAGATTATTCAACAATGTGTAAAATACACAATCCATCACAACCAAGTGGTTTCTTCCAGTAACCAAGGCTGGTTCAACACTGAAGACTATGCAGTGAAATTTACCATATCAAAAGATTATATCATGGAAAAACCCACAACTAATCCATTGAAATAATATGTAGAAAGAATATTTGAAAATAATCAACATCTATTCATGAGAAAAAGACACAGGAAGCTAAGACTAGAAGGAAAATCCCTCAATCTGATATATGGCCTCTATTAAAAAAAAACTACAGTTAACATCATATATAAAGGTGAAAGACTGAACACTTTTCCCCTAAGACTGGGAAAAAGTAAAAAATGTCTTCTCGTCCCTCTCCTCTTCAACATCATCATTGAGGTTCCAGCCAGTGCAACACGGCTACAAAAAGAGACAAGATGCATTAAGACTGGAAAGACGTAGGATTTTATCTATTCGTGAAATCCCAAAGAATATGCAGGAAGTCTCTAGAACTAACAAGTGAGTTTAGCACTGTCAAACAGAAGTTTAAAAAGCAACTTATTTATACATATATTAACAATGATGATTAGAAACTTTAAATATGTACAAAATACGTATGCTGAAATCTACAAAATGGTGATGAAAGAAACAAAAGATTTAAATAAATTAAGGTAGAAATAGTCTTCATATTTTAGAAGACTCAACAGCAGTAAGATGTAAATTCTCTCCAAAATAATACATTTTTGGAAAAATTAACAAGCTAATTCTAAAATATATGAAAAGACAAAGGAATTAGAGAGGCAAAACAATTTTTAAAAAGAATTATATTGAAAGACTTCCACTACTAAATTTTAAGACTTACTATAAAACTATAATTACCAGCCAAGTGCAGTGGCTGACGCCCGTGATCCCAGCGTTTTGGGAGGCCGAGGTGGGCAGAACAGGAGGTCAGGAGATTGAGACCATCCTGGCTAACATGGTGAAACCCTGTCTCTACTAAAAATACAAAAAATAGCTGGGCATGATGGCAGGCACCTGTAATCCCAGCTACTCGGGAGACTGAGGCAGGAAAATCATTTGAACCTGGGAGGCGGAGGTTGCAGTGAGCTGAGATCATGCCATTGCACTCCAGCCTGGGCGACAGAGCAAGACTGTCTCAAAAAAAGAGAACGACTGGACTAGAATCCAGTTCTATGTTTAATTCTGAAACCATGATTTGTAACCACTCCACTAAAGGTTCCCCCCTCTCCACCCCACCATTAGAAACTTTAAGGCTTCTACAGTACAGAGCTTCACACAGGAAACAAGTCAATGGAATTAGGTAGTAGTTACTTCAGTGAACTGGTCAATTACATAAAAAGATTGATAGGTAAGGGAAGATAAAACTCCACTTTTGCTTAACCACAGTCCCTTCAACATCATTATCTCCACCTCCATTTAAGGTGCCAAAAAAGTTAGTTCTTACCTGGCAAAAGGAAAACCCTATTATCCTTACTTTTTAGTTAATATTTTAGTAGCATTTATTTTCATATGCGTGATGGGACGTGACTGTGGACTGTGTGAACTAGAAAAGAGAACATTTTGTCAGTCCTCCAGTGGAGCAGGAAGTCACAAGATACAATTAAATGGATAAATGCAATAATAAATGTTTGGTGCAAATAAATGCAGAGGGAATTATAAGTAAAGAAGAAGAATGGAGAGTTGCCAGTGGGAGCTTTTAATTAGAAAAAAAGATACAATCTCATCTTTAAAGTCTTCAACATGTTTCCTGTAGTAAAATTGAGATATTAGTGGAAAATAGAAAAAAATATTTAAATAGCTCTCATGGAATCGCTAAAGCCCTAGATCACAAGATTTCTGAATAATCTTTATAATTTCTCTTAATTATTCCTGTGTTTTTTTTTAGTAACATGTGGTAGGCTTAAGCCATTACAAAGTGGTATTTCACATGTTAAACAAATGGAAAAAATTTCACTTTCATTGAAGAAAAAAATTTCTTTTTGCATAGATTGCAAAAACTATAAAGACAGACTTTTGTATTTGAATATTTTTCATCATATCCTTTTTTTCATTTGTAATATTCATTGGATTCAAAATGTTACTAGTACATACAATTCTCCAGCTAACTATATAATGGCAAACATTGTGTCTGCCTTAACTAGAGAAGCAGACTCAGAACAATATCAGGTACATGTTCTAATATTAATTTACTTACTTTCTCTTCCCTTACTACTTCCATTAAAAATTGTGATTATGAGAAAAGTGTTGGTGCTTTTTTTAAAGGAGCTGTGGTGTTATCTTCTTGCTCACAGTTTGTCAGATAGAATAGGGGTAGCTGGGACAGTTTCAATTAAGACTTAGAGATTTAAACTTAATAGGTCTTTTTTGACCTCACATATTTCTAAAATGACTTATCTTTTATTTTAAATTATCTACTCATCTTGCTACCTAGACAAAATGACAGTTCTCTATCTTAAACTTATCCCATTAACTATCAAACTAGACAACTAGATTGCTAATTAAGTTTGAGCGCCTGTTAGGCTTCCCAATGGAGATGCATAGCAGGCCAGGACCAAAGAATCTGGAGTATGAAGCCGAAGTCTGGGCTGCAGATAGAAACATCAGAATCGACAGCCATTAGAAACTGATAACAGTAAGAAATTATATTTACATGAAAAGATAAAATCTACCTGGCAAATTACTGTCTTTAGAAATCCTTAGCTTGTGTTTTGGGGAGTAAAATTTTAAAACAGAGAAAAATCTGCCCTTTGTTGAAGTTAATCATTTTTTGCGTAAATTACTAGTTCTACAAAGGAAAAGAAGATTTGATTAATTCTATCACACCAATTCTAACCCATTTTCAACAATAAGGAATATTGTTTTCAGTCCACATCTATTGCTTCTTAGCCCATCATATTTTTTATCCAATATTCATTATCTCATATATATATACATATATATATATATATACACACACATATATATATATATATCTTCTTAAGCTTAAATTATGGAGAGAAATTTATTTCATTATTTATTATATTTTGATTACATTTCTGTCTCTGCAAATTTTGTTCAGCATAATGGCATTTATACACAGCACATACCATAGCAAAATGTAATCTTCAAAATTATTATAAAATAATAAACACATGAATCTATTATCTCAAAGTGACTCTGTTGAGAATCTCTATAGTTACAGAGCCTTTAAAAAATAGAAAGATTTTTCAAACCATTACTTAGGCATTCTTGCCCTATAATTAAAATATTTTCTCTCTTATTTGTAAAAATCCATGTAATAACTCACCCTGATACACAGGGGAGAATTTGTTTTCCAGCAGGCAACACATGTTTATTCAACAGCTACTAGGTGCCAGGCACTGTTTCCCACTGGAGTTGCATCTTTGTACAAGAGAGTGGCCCTGCCCTGTTCCATGCCTGGAAGAATTACCATGAAGTACAAAATGCTTTGACTCTGAAAACAGTTATAAAAATCATGTTAAACCAATTCACCCAAAAATTATAATTTAGCCCCCAATATAAGCTAATTGTGACTTTTTAACTGGGGTAACTTATACACTAAGGTATCAATTAAAACTCACTGAGAACACCCAAATTTTCAGAAAGCCACTGTCATCATATCTCAGTATTATGAACATATATAATTGAATTTTCCTAAAGAATTATAGTCTTTAAAATATCATTTGATATTCCTTATCATATCAAACTATTTGCATAAAAAATAAGAATGGCCCTGTCTGGGACTCATCCCAACTCTATTCTTCAAAGAAAATCTTCTGGGTTCATAATGATTTTTCTTTAGGCATTATTAAAATATGCCTTTGTGATTTCAAAGAAGAATTGTTCTATTGTTTCAATACTACAAAGTTAAAAATTTACAAATGTATTATAATTTATTTTCATTAAAATTAATATTTTAATTTCCTTCATTAATGAAAATGAAATCAAATAATTAATTTCATTTTACTATATCTAATTTTCCTAAGGTGAATTCTCTAGTCTGACCTTCTATGCACATAGTGAGATTAGCATTCTTCCTTTAAGAGTCACACAAGTATTAATTTTGTGTGTAAGTGTGTGTGTGTGTTTGTGTGTATTTGTGCATGCATGGAGAGAGAGAGAAGGTTAATTTTATTTTTCTTCATTTTTTTTCCTTTCTTTTGAAACAAGGTCTAGCTCTGTTGCCTAGGCTGGAGTGCAGTGGTGCAATCATAGCTCACTGCAGCCTCAAATTCCTGGTTTCAAGTGATCCTCCAACCTCAGCTTCCCAATGTACTGAGATTACAAGTATGAGCCACTGAACCTGTCTGATATTATTTTTTTAAGGTATAGAATAAAGTAATGCATCCAACTTCTAATTTTAACACTGTTATATATTTTAAAAAGTCTTTAAAATAAAGTTGATATGCAACCTAAATTTTCCTAAAATCTGCAGATCAAGCAAGTAAAGTGAATATCCATTCACTGATTTTGCAATTCAACAATTACATATTTAGTATCTTCTATTTCCAATAGGTACTAGGCCCAGGCACGGGGAATAAGATGGACTGATGACTGTCAACTTAAGGGTTCATAAACCAGTAACCATCCTTTCAGAGGACAACCTGTGAGCAAGAGAATAACCAGTGCTTGAGATGACACCGTTCCACGGACCAAGTCAGTCCTTACACCCAGTAACACTCCATTTCTAGCCACATGAAGGATTCTCCCTTTTCAAGGATCCTGCTTGTAAAACTTGGCATTGGGGTTGCAGGGGAGAGGGTGTTTCCAGAGACTGGGGTTGGACACAGCATGTGTGTCATCAGATGACATTTGGTTCTTTCTCCGTGACCCTTTTATTGTGTCTATTAGAGTAATGGGGACTACTTACAACTGCTATTTTAATGACTGCTCAAATTTAAGAAATGTATATTTCAGACAAATGCTGTGTAGAAGGTTTGATAATATTCTTATGCATTAGCTTTCCAAGCTGTATTTTAGAAGGATTACATTTTTAGCCTAATCTGCATTTTTTGTACTTACTGTCTTTATGGTATGCACAGTCAATACCAACTTATACCTGTTTAATATAAAATGAGAATGACAGTAATACCAACCTCAAAAGGCTGTTTTAATAATTAATATTTTACTATTAGTAATATGCTTGTAACAATTCCTAGTACATTGTAATGCAATAGTGTTAACTCATGTTTTTGCCTATATAAGGACTTGCTACTAAACATATCATTCCTGACTCCATATTGTTTACCACCTGTATATCACATCCAACAAATTTTCAATAAATGTTCTGTGCCATGGAATGAGTTCTGGAAGCCTAAAAATTACTAAATATAATTCATGTTTTAAGATTTTCACATTCTATGGGATGTGATATGATAGAAAAATTCTGAGAATACCATGAGAAAATGGAAAAAAATTATCCTACCCATTATGGAGGGGATTACGAAAAATTTTCTGGAAATAATGTCATATGAAATGAGTTTAGAGGAATGAATGGAGATAAGCCAAGAAAAAATACGGAAAAAACATTGTGTCCGAAACCACGGGTGTTAGAATGCGTTATCGATTTGGGGAACCCATAGAAGTCAAGTGTGAAATTTAAGTGTATATGTCCACTGCAAATAGGTGAACTAGATAGCACTGATGGCAGTGGTAGCTGTCTGGAGCTGCCACTGCCATCATATCAGCTGCAGCTGGGAGGTGTCACTGGGGCTGCACACTCCACAGAGCTGGTGACAGCAGGGACAAGTGGGAGCCCTACTCCTTCTGAGCTGGTGGGGTGGGAGCTCCCCAATGCAGCTACAGCTGCCCAAGCCATGGTTGTGGACCCAGGCATCCTACTCCACACAGTAGGCAGGAGCCATGCCTTCCTGGTCACAGCTCAGGTTGTGCCATGAATCCAGGACTCCCTGTGCTCTTGGGCGGGGGTCAGAAGCAGGCAGGAGACCTGGCCTCCTGGGGCAGCTGCAGTTGCCCAAGTCACAGCTCCCAATCTGGGCCTCCCAGTCCACAGAGCAGGCAGGAGCCCCACACTCCTGGATGCAGCTATTGCCACACAAGCCACGCTGTGCTGCAGAGTCAGACATTTCTGCACTCTTGGGGGCCCTGAAGGCCCTCCTCCCTGCACAGTCTCAGGAGTATCTACTTTCACTGCCTTGCCTCTCTCCACTCCTATGCACTCCAATCTCAGAGCAAGGTTGCAGCTGAGCCCAAGTGCTATCACAATCTGGCTGGGTGTGCGCACACTTGGGGCAGTGCTGACACACCAGCCCCATGCCCACTTAGCCCCCTCTTGACTTTGGGTGCTGATGAGCATGGGAGGGAAGCTGGGGAGTGTTGTGGGTAGTTCAGTGATGGCCTGCAGGATCCTCTTGGGAAGAACAGCCTGAAGGCCATAATTAGCAGCAGAGGCAGACAGGCTCGTGGGCAAAGGGGATGCCCATGGTGAGACTCCACTTTCAGGCTAGAAAGGGCCTGAAGGCTGTGGATATGGCTGCCGGTCCCACTGACATGAGTGGGAACCTGTGGTGCCTTTTCACGGCCTGCCTATAGCTGCCCGTGGACCAATCAGTGTGCGCTTCCTCCCTTTTAATGCCCATAAAAGCCCCAGGATCAGCCAGAGCTGAGCAGCCATTGGGATAACCAGCTGCAGAGAGAAGCTACCCACTCCAGGGCCTCCTTTGAGGTATTCAGTCACTCAATAAATATCCTCTTCCCCTTGCTCACCCTCCACTTGTCTGCATACCTCATTCTTCCTGGACGCAGGACAAGAACTTGGGAAATGCAGAATGGCGGAGCTGAAAGAGCTATAACACAAACAGGGCTGAAACAGGCTGCTTGCTTGCCACACTGAAGGTGAAGAAAAGAGAAGAGCTGTGGCCCTTCAGGGAGCCCAGACCTGGGAGCTCCCCAAGCCAGGGCTGGGACTCCCTCTTTGGGGCCTTGAGGTTCCTGAATTCTCCAAGCTTCTATCATGATCCCTGGTGGCAGCTGTGGAAGCTGCTTGTAGTGCACCTGGTCCAGCCACAGCCTTTCAGAGAGCTGGTGCACCTGTGCTGGCACCTGAAGGAGCCCACCCTGCTGCATGTGCCAGTGTGCCAGACTGTGCAGTTGCTGAACACAATGCTTGCTTCCTCATACACTTCTTGCCACTCCACACCTGGGTCACACTTGGCAGGTGTGGGATCCAGGCCAGTAGTGTGAGCCAAGCATAGCCTGCCAAGCTGAGTGGATGGAATGAGCCCAGCGGGCCCAAACAAAACTCACATAAAGGTGCCACTGGCCACAGAGGTTTCTGGCTAGAAAAGCATCACCCCAAGGATCCTGTAACAGCATGCTTTTAAAAATAAGTGCATCAGTGGCTATGTAAGAATGGTAATTATATCATTTAAGTTTTTGAGAAAAATTAGAAGGTAATAAGACTGCAATTATATATTGCCCAATACCAATATATTTAACCAAGTCATTTAATCAATGAGTAGAGGAACATGAGACGACATGACCAAGAAGAAGTCATGGGAGGGAAGAATTCAAAGGAATAATTTCTTAGTCATTCCAGAAAATAAAATGCCCTATTCCCCCATAATTATAGAAAGTAATTGTTTAAAAACATAAGCTATTATGTAGCAAATTTTTATTATTTTATTTTATTTTGAGACAGAGTCCCACTCTATTGCCCAGGGTGGAGTGTAGTGGCATGATCCTGGCTCACTGAAACCTCTGTCTCCCAGGTTCAAGCAATTCTTGTGCCTCAGCCTCCCAAGTAGCTGGAATTACAGGTGTGTGCTACTGCACCTGGCTAATTTTTGTATTTTTAGTAGAGATGGGGTGTTATCGTGTTGAACAGGCTGGTCTCGAACTCCTGACCTCAGGGGATCCACCCACCTTGGCCTCTAAAAGTTCTGGGATTACAGGCATGAGCCACTTCCCCTGGCCTAGCAAACCTTATTTAAAATCTTAAATGAGTTTACCTTGGGGTTAAGAAAGGAGCACTAATCTGAAAAGTGTGAAAGACAAAAAATACTTTTATATTTGCCAAATTTGTTGATATTAGAAGACAAAATATCTCATCTAGTCTTTAGACTTCAGTCATTTTATACAGAACTTTAACATTCATGAAACAACCCCAGCTTACTCTCCTTTAAGTAAAATGGCATGTGTGAATATAACTACTATCTGAATGCACGATTACGTGTTAATTTGCTTGATTATGGTAATCATTTCACAATGTATATGCATATTATATCACATTGTACATCTTAAATATATATAATGTTATTTGTCAATGATTCCTCAATAAAGCCAGAGTAAAATAAAATAAAACCATTATGGCTGTGGCATGAAAAAAGCCACAAAAATTATTTCCTGTTTGTTGCACGTAATTTTCTTTTATTTGTAAGTATATTTACCGATTTAGTATCAAAATACTTATATATACCTGGTTTCTAAAAGATTGGCATACTGATTTCATATATATATATATATATACACATCTGTGATTTTGAAAAAAATGATAATTATTGAGTGTTGCTCATATTTCAGATATTATCTTTAGTTGCCTTGTCTAGTGCAGTGATTCTCAAATTTTACCATGTATTAATGTCCCTTAGAGTGGCTAAAAAATCAGATTATTGTATTCCACTCCCAGAGTCTGTGATTTAGCAGGTGTGGGTGAGGCTGAAAATCTGAATTTCTAACAAGTTTTCAGGCAGTGCTACTGCTCTTGGTCTGGGGACCACACTCTGAGAATGACTGCTGGAGAGCATGGATGCCCACATTTTGGCCACTACACACTGTGCATTGTTGGACAGGCTGTGTTTGCTGCCTGTTTGCGCCTCCCTTACTTCTTAGTAAAAACTATACAATTAGCAATGCCAAAAATAAGTTTACAAAAGGGATTAAATAAGGTAATGCCTTTTACAATACTTTATAATCTTTTAAAATGCTACTCAAAGATGAGTATGAGTATTGTGCTTCTATTCTGAGATAGAAAGATTAAACACTTCACCTGGGAGGTTTTGAAAAGATCTTAATACTGTTGGTGGCTGTCATACAATAACATCATCATGATATTTTTATAGATGTGAGAGCTCATATTTTGAGGGCATTTGCTGTGATAATAAGTTTATATTTTCATTTAAGATTCTTAAATAGTCTGTAAGGCAGGTAGTATTACTATTCTCATTTAAAAAGGAAAAACCACAGGTAGTAAATGACAGAGCTGATCAAGAAAAGAAAATATAATTTTTGAGTATTTCTTACACCATCCTTAAAAATCAAAAGCTATAACAAAGCCCACCAATGGTGGAGTGGGTAAAGAAAATTTGGTACATATACACCATGGAATACTATGCAGCCATAAAAGAGAATGAAGCCATGTCCTTTGCAGCAACAGGAATGCAGTTGGAGGTCACTATTCTAAGTGAATTAATGCATGAACAGAAAAACAAATACTGCATGTTCTAAGTTGGAGCTAAACATTTATTACACATGGACACAAAGAAGGGAACAATGGATATCAGGGCCTATGTGAGGATGAAGGGTGAGGATTGAATAACTACCCATCAGGTACTATACTTGTCATCTGGATGACAAAGTAATCTGTACATCAAACCCCCACGACAGGCAATTTACTCATATAACACACCTGCACATCTATGCCCTGAACCTAAAGTGAAAGAGGAATAAAATAAAATATATTTACAAAAATAAATAAGGGGTTTATCAGAATTGGAGCTTGCTGATATAGACTTGTACAGTTTCTGCAGAAACAATATTGCTCTTTGTTGTCTAAGAAGGTGACATCTCACATTATTTTACATTGTGTATGATATCTATAAATTTAAAATTAATGATTGTATGACACTGTTTTCATATAAAGAGTACTGTGATTTTTATGGTTCCTATTATACATTTTCAATAAATCAGTATAGTACATTAGTCTTTTTACATGCATTATTTATCTGCAAATAAGATAACAATTAGAACTGTAGACCTACACCACTCATTTCTTCAGTTTTCTATCTGCTGCTGGCATACAATTAGCTTTGTAAAAAGACAGATTTGGGACTACACACTTTCTAACAGATATAGCCATAATAAAACTATCTGAGCTTTCAATTGGAAATACTCATATTTAATATTACTTTGGTTCTCTGCAGATTGATTTCCATTTACTCAGTAATGTCTAGCCAGTTGGCAAAAAGATGATTTATATATTTAGATAGCACAGTTAAGAACAAAGATGATTTACATATTTATAGACAGCATGTTCAGAAACATTCCTGGGCAACCTATTCTAAACAAATTCAAAGTCAGCAGATACAATAAACAATCTCCAAGGCCATAGTCTTGTGTCAAGTAACAGCCTGCTAAATGACTACTGCAATTTGGAAAACCCTCAGTCATGCCTGGAATTAATATTCGGCACAGGTTCTTGTTTCTTCCTTAGGAAACACACTGCTAGCAAGCTAAACATTTTGCAAATATATGATCAGAATCATATCACAGGTAGGACATATAATACAAATGTGGCCAATGAGACAACATTTCAGAATTCCAAATTTAGCCCTAAGTACTTTTACTGATTTTTTAGAAAACATCCTTTCAATGCTAGAGCTATTTTCCCAAGAAAGAATACAATGATGCATAAAAAACACTTTTTTATTATGTACACAAACGTGTATTTATTATATTAGAAAATGGCAGGTAATATCATTCTTCAATAGTTAGCTTTCTGCTGTGAAGGGCATTTTAAGCAATAGAGATGGAAAAGTGCAAAAATTATGCATGTCCTCTAGATTAGCCAGTAAAAGTATTTATTAATCATCTAAGTAAACTCCATAGATGTTCTGCATGGATAACACTGGTCCGTCAATTTAAACTATTTTCCTTTCATTGTGTTTATTATTACTATTAATAGCTAATACTTACTGATTAGTATATACCAGGCCATTGGTTAATTTACATTAACCAATTAAATGGTATTATCAATTTAAGATGAGGAAACAGATTTGAAAGCAATAAATGATATTTAAAAAATATTGTATATTTAGTAGCTACAAAAATATTTCTTGAACCTTTTATTAAAACATTATTTCATATTATCTCATACTTGAATAGTTTTAATGAGTCAATACCTATCTAAAGAAGCATAATCAAGAAGAGATTAAGTGTATTTTTCACCATCACCCAAATGTCTAACAATACTGAATATATTCTGTTTGAGTTGATAAAATGGCATGTGATAATTTTATATTTCAACAAGCTTTTTACTTCAAAAAGTAGAGAAATGTATATGTAATTGTAGGTCCTTGATATACAATTGATTTTGAAAGTCTTGTGTGAATTTATACAATCACCAATAATGGATAAAGGTAGAATTTTAGCACGATCCCTTCAATATTAGGCAGTATATATATAATTTTTCTAATCTTCAGATGTGTGTTCTCATGTGCTGTGGAAGAAGAAAATTCTTATGTAATTTGTAAATATTATTGAATCAAATAACTACCTTATATTTCTGAGTATTTTAATTAGTACCAAACTTCTAAGCAATTTTTTGAGTATCCTCAAAAGCATAATTTTAAAAATTATTTAAAACACTTAATCTAATTAAACTACTAAAATGCAGAAAATTACAAATACATAGTGCCATTGTCTAGACATATGATAGACTAACTTTCCACTTAATTTAGTATTTAAATAAATTTGATATCTAAAAAATATTGAGAGTGATGTTTTGCTATTCAAAGTATACACAGAGTAAAGACATGATTTTAGACTTGGTTGATGGTTTATTTTCTTCAGGATAATTTATTGTCACATTTCCCAATTTTTTTACTACAAATACATATTTAATTTATAGTCAAAAAAATGGAGGTGCTCAGTGTGTTCATCAAACTCATTAAGCTGATCTAGTGAACTTCAGGGGTTTATATTTTTTGAGATAATTTTTATTTTCAAATAAAATATTTCTTGAACAAATGAATAAAAGTAATGAATGGACACCTTTAGCATTGTAAATTGCCATGAATGTGTGGCCCACTTTCATACCTGTAGAACCCCTGAAGCATTTCCAAAATCTGACAGTCATCGGTATTGAGCTTGTTTTGCTGACGTGCATTCCAGACCTTCTGATTCCTAGGTCAGACTACTCTCCCATCTACTCAAACTAAGAAGTCATCACTAAGTTTAAAAAAAAAATAGCTTTATTGCATATGATATATTTTTTCTTCCTCAAATAAAATGTCACGTGTTTAAGGCACAGTATGGGGAAGAAACATAGGCTCTCAGAGGAGCGGAGCATGCTGAAGTCTTCCCTTTCTACTCCACCTGCTCCTCCACTGCCTGCAGCAAATGCTCAGAGACTGCGGCCTTCTGAGGCCATTCACAATGAGACATGAGTCACTCTCGTAAAATTCATGACAGAAACAAGCACAGGCACATATCGCCCATATGCAGAATTCAACCTACTTGGAAATCAGCAGGTCAAATTTGCTAAAGTTGAATATAAAACCCAATAGAAGGCTCTAAATGAAAACAATTCACAATTTTATTACATTTTTCTTAAAATGTCTTTTATTTAATTAAAAAAACAAAACTAAATAGAATCAGTTGTGTTTTTAATTTTTTGTTTTTTTTGCTTTAGTTGCACATAATGGAGGTAATTCAGATACTTGGGAAATTATTATAACAGTATCTAGCTGGTCATAACTTTAGTCTTTGATCTTAAGATTTTAAGTGAATAGTTTGTATTATATAATATAAAAAGAATTTTCTAGCTTAAATACATGCCTACAGTCATATATTAATTTCCTAAAATTTGATTCATTTTAGGAAAATGAATCAAATTTCCCTAAAAAAGATGTCATTTTACAAATTCATTAAAACTCCTTCTTAATTTAAAACATTTTTTCATAATTAATATCTTCAGATTTCCACAGTCGAGTGTTAAAGTCTTTTCTTTCTAAATTTTGAATATCCTATCAAACATATATTTATATAACAATTCAAATTTGGCCAAATTGCTTCTTGCCTTCATGAGGAATTGAGTTTGCAGCTTAAAACAATGTGGAATAGAGTACCTCCTGATGGTGTCATGAGCTGTGACTGCTGTCCAAGGATATCCTTGTGAGGTCTGGCATTTCACCACTGACAAGAAGTCATAATCAGTGCAAACAGAGCATTCGCCCATTACAGCAAAACATTTGTTTTGCTCCTTTTTTTTTCCTTCAGAAATTCTTAAACTCTTAAAATAGAAAATATATCAGGACAATTCTTTTGCAAAATCTGATTCTCAAGCAATCTGAGTTTATGAACAATTGGCACATCCTGTGAATATGTAAAACTATGAAATGGCACCATACAATATTGCATTGAATATAGCAGAATTTGCCTAAAAACTGTATTTATGTAAAGATAGGGTTTTGGGTTTTTTTTTTAGAATTTTTGTCTCAAAATGCATTCGCCACTTCAAAATTGTTCTTCGTAATGTATTTTAGAGGAAATATATTGGAAATAATACAGCTGTTCTTTTCCATCTTTTTTTTTTTTTTTTTTTTTTTTGAGATAGAGTCTTGCTCTGTTGCTCAGGCTGGAATGCGATGGCACCAACAACAACCTCTGCCTATTCAAGCTATTCTCCTGTCTCAGCCTCCCGAGTAGCTGGGATTACAGGCATCACCACCATGCCTGCTAATTTTTGTATTTTTAGTAGAAAGTGGGTTTCACCATGTTGGTCAGGTTGGCCTCAAACTCCTGACCTCAGGTGATCCACCCACCTTGGAATCCCAAAGTGCTGGGATTACAGATGTGAGCCACCACACCCGGCTTGTTTCCACCCACTTCTAAAGAAATATTGACTTGTATCAGCTAATAAAATATCTACCTAAGAAATACCAAAACATATGTGACCAAAACTATAAAATTCATGAAAATCTGAACAGGGCTTTCTATATGCATTAGAAAGAGAAGGATAAAGAAAAACCTACAAATGTATATTTTATTCTGTAATTAACAAAAGAAATGGGACCCTAAATAAAGTAAAATAGTAATGATGATGGGAAGGGGGAAGCCAGGCAAATTTGTGAGGTAACTCATAATCAACCACGGTGATAATATTGGTATTTTGGACACCTTCCCCTCAGAAAAGCTTAGAGTTATAGTACTTCAGTTTCCACGGTGTAAAAACTTTCACCACTATGGCTGATTTCAAGCTATTAATTTGAAATCATTGCAAGTATACAGCACTATGGAAATGGGCTTACCCTCCCTGCCCTGGCCCATGGCCCATCACTCATGGGAAGATGATGGACCCTCAGTATTTGGAAGTGGACCACCGATCCCCATGTGAGCAAGTGGAGATGATGCTGATGAACCTTCAGTATTTGTATTGACAATTTATTCAGAATCTGAGAAGTGTTCTGGAAAAGATTTTGAAAAGTTGCGATTCAGAACTATGTAAGTATTTAAGCTGGACAAAGTGAGTGGGGCACTAACCTATGGCCAAATCACCGAATACACTGTGATCATTTTAGAGACAATCTAACTAGTGAACTTCTGTTTCTGAGTTCAGCACTAGTTCTTTATGGAACCTCTCTCAATGCACCCCCCTATTTTCCATTTAGTAGAAAAGTTCTGTGTATAAAACTTAAGCTACAGCACTTTGAACCCTATGGACCCCATCAGTAAGAGCTGAGCCAATCAGAAACATGAGCCTATTTCTCTATTAACAAGGCCACAGATAAATAAACAGCAGTTCTGGCTATAGCAGTACAGGCAGCAGAGACATTCACATTAAAGGAAGTGGCACAAAGAGAATAGCATAAGTGAATCATGATTATATTCTGTGGCTGTGTCCCCACCCAAATCTCATCTTGACTTTGCTCCTCCTTTGCCTTCTCCCACGACTGTGAGGTCTCCTCAGTCATGAGGAACTGTGAGTCCATTGGCCCTCTTTTTCTTCAGAAATTACCCAGTCTCGGGCATTTCTTCATAGCAGTATGAAAATGTACTAATATACATGACAAGAATGTTGAGGCGGCAACACTGAGGCCTAATGATCTGGTGGCACCAGTGGGAAGCAGCTGGGTAGTGGCCCAAAGAGAGGGAGGGAGATACCCGTGTTGAGACTGAATGTTTGTGTCCCACTCGGCCACAGTTTCATATGTTGAAACCTCCATTCCCAATGTGATGGTATTTGGAGACTGGGTCTTTAAGAAGCACTTAGGGTTAGATGAGGTCATGAGGTTGGGACCCTCATGATGGGATTAGCACTCTTCTAAGAAGGGACATGACAGCCTGCCCCCTTTCTCTCCCCTTGAGCACAAGAAGATGTCATAGAAACACACTATGAGATTGTGGTCATGTACAAGCCAAGGGACAAGGCTTCAGAATGAAACCTACCTGGCCAGCACCTTGATCTTGGACATCCTAGTTCCCATTACCGTGAGAAAGAAATTTACATTGCTTAAGCCACCCAGTTCATGGCATTTTACTGTGGTTCTGAAGAGACTAAGACATGTGAGCTCTACGTGAACAGAACATCAAGGCTGTTTGGGACCCTCAGAGAATGCAGACTGTGCTTAGACCAGAAAGGGTTTTTGTGAAAGCATTTGGGGAGTAGCCCAAAGGAGTGGGAAGTAGAAGTCAAAAGTAAAAGCAGGATGCTCCCTGGAACTCTGAAAGATGTCAGGAAGGGCAGAGATCTTCAAAATGAGGAGGGCCTAAGACCTCCCGCCCTAAAACTGGAGCTCCAGAGCCCAAAGGCTTCCAGCTGATGAGAAAACCTGTCACCCCCTTCTCAGGGCCTTTCCTGACTCCATCCAGAAGGTGTCTTTCATAGTTGCCTTTGAATATACAGAAAATTATACTCAAAACATCAATGGATGTTTGTAGAATGGATGTTTGTAGCATAACATCAGCAAAAGGAGTATACATCTAAAGTCAGCACTAAAAGTTTAAAAAAGGGACTTTTGGTTGTTTCATATTAATGAAAACAATCAAAGGATAATCTACTCGCATCAAAGTATAAACCTCAAGAAAGTAAACAAGAGATCAGGTTTCTTCCAGCTCCTTGCACACTGGGGGAAGATTTTGCCCCAGTTGTCCTCAACAAAGTCTGTGAGCTCAGTGACCCCCCAAATCTAGAAATGCCCCCTTTCAGTCCTTCATCCCTACTTTATGACCACTAGATTTATAAAATAGAAAAAGGTGAAAAATAGATAATTTTAAAGACTGTATCAGGACATGAAAAGTGAGAACAATAACGCCCCCCCCCCACACATTCTATCAGTGCCAAGGCTAATTGCAGTCATAAATTATTAAATCAGGGATAAAGACAGCAACTGACACTATACAGGTGCATCTTCCCTTCACTCTCCTCCTTTCTCCATCTTTTTATACCAATAGGCCCTGACAGGAAAGGTAGGATTTGGAAACTTACAACCGTAAAGAGGAGCAGATATTAGAGCATGCATAACATACAATAGAAGAAAGGGGGTGAAAAATAAGGAATGAAGAAAAATATAAAAAATCAAACAGAAAAACAGGTGCTTATAAACTGCAGATGGTATTTCTATAGCAAACACTCATACAAATGTAAACTTTAAAATGAACGCAACGCTATTTTCAAAGTAAATTTCCTTAGCACTGTTAGTTAAAAAGAAAAGTATGCAGTGGTAGGTTTAGGATTTACCAATAAAAATTCCTTCATTGAATCCAAAACTAGCCCGTAGAGACATAAACACCACATTTGTTGAGTGAAAATTAGTATTTTCAGACTTCGCTGTGTAAAGTTTCATTTGATAGGTTTGTATAAAATAAAACCTTCAACAAAATGTGGGTGCAGCCGCTGGCGTTACAATTTGATCAAAAGCACTAAATTTCAAGTTCAAGAAACTACACAGTGTAAGTTTCCAGAATAGATTTTAGGTCTTCAGTCTCGATGGCAGATTTACGGCCCAGGTTGAACGCACTGAACTTCTGTGAATATCACCACACACAGGAGAGAGAGGAAAAACTAAAAAACAGGAAACAAAAACCCACCCTGCTGTTTTAATTGGTCCTACTATCCCTTTTACTAAGACTTTTCATGTATTTTAAAACGATTTCTCCTAACGTTTTCTAAAGTACCTTCAGATTAAACAAAAACTAAACATGTATAATTTTTTCAAAAGCCCGATCAGTTTATGTGTGTTAATTTACTCTTAAAAATATGTTCTTAGTAAAACTAATGTTTAAATATGTCAATAAAGGAACAAGAAATGTCTATATTCTGCAAAAGAAGAATGTAGACATTATTACTTATAATGAGTATGTTACATTATATATTACATCATAATGTCTATACTCTTAGACATCTTAGACATTATTACTAATTATAGGAACTCAAACTTTTTTACCTATTTTCCCTTCTTCATATTTCTTATTCATCCAAGAAGTGCCATTTATAGATCAAAAGATAATTAGTAATACTTATAGGAAGACCAAATATATTTCAATAAATGAAACACACATTAATTAAAAAAAACCTTAGTTTTAGGGGATACTGCGATGTGTATACATATGTGTGTGTGTGTATACATACATACACACACACACACACACACACACACACACACACACGAGCCTTGAAATGTCAGAAGTCTTCAATGAGACAGAAAATTACATTCAAAATGATTTGACTAAATGTTCTTCTTATCAGAATGAGCAGGATATGTCTGTGCTAAAATTCTTTCTAGAAGTTGTTCTCTCAAAATTTCCTACCAATTTGTTTTGCATTCTAGAGTCCATTAGACATAAAATTCATCTCTTCTCAAACTGAGTTGAATGTTTTAATATTTACCCTTCATTTTCTAATCTTAATTTATCACAGGAATTTTTGAATTTCTAATAAGCGAATTTCTTTAAGAACGTGTTAACTGAAAAATGTATGTGGTAGTTAGAATTTTATTAAAGGGTTTTATGGTTAATGGCTTTTTTGCTTACCAATAATTATTTGACTTATCAATGTGAAGAATTTCAAGCTCTAAAATATTTATTTTTTTCAGATTAAGAATTGTGGTAGGTTTTATTTTACATCAGCTGCAGAAATCTCTTCCATTTCATGTTCTTCTGCAATGTGACCCTGCTCTTCTCTCATTAAGGAAGGAGTCTTATGTCTCCGCCTCCTTCAATCTGCACAGCCCCTCTGAATTGCTGAGACCAACGGTGAATGACTGAATGAAGTGATCTCAGTCCCAGGCACACCACTTAACTGGTTGCCGGCCTTCTGCTTCCTGTTTCTGAAGAGCCAAGTGGCAAATAAAAAGTGGCCTAAGCCACAGGGAGAGGGCCTGGGAAGGGAGTCTTCTCCACGAGACAGAGAGAGGGATAAACCCTGTTCTCTGTGGGTGGAGAAACCCAGCAACTTGGACATAACTCCTTCAGGCTCAGTCCCTTTTGCTAACACCCCATAGATCCATAGATCTGGGGTGGGACACCAGCAGAGTGCTTTCCAATTGTGACAAAAGTTGAATTAGATGAAATGTTTCCAGCCACTAACTTTTGGGGTTAACACAACAAAGCACAGATAAACCAAACAAGCATTAAAACGTCTGCCTTTATTTCTAATGACTTTCTATTATTTAAGGCTAACTTTATTTTCAGAGACTATCCAGGGATGAAGTCTCATAAACGATAACTTATGGGTTAATTTTCCAAGGCACAAGGCTCAGCTGCTGCATGCCTCTTTCCTAGTTGCCAAAAACATTGTCACTAGGATTAAAGAAGCTTGAATATGTAAGAAAAGGTATTGACCAATTGTTTATTAGCCAACATGCCAAAAGAAAAATGCAAAATAAAATTAAAATCTGAATATCTGATTGCCTAAATGATTAATCTATATCCTTACACACAATTTCTATCTATAATAATAGCGTTTACCTCACAAAGATGTTTAATCTTTGTGATTGAATATATTAAAATCACACCTGAGAAAAATAAGAAAATTATAATAAATATCGAATATAAAACTGTTTTCCTCAAAGGCCAGAGGAAGTATTATCAATTGATTCTCTTCCAAATTTAGAATTTTTATCCAGTGTAAGTTAAATGTTAAATGATGGAAAAAAATGTGTTTCACAGGAGAAATAAATAACAACTCAAACAGCACTATAGTCATTTCTGCCAATGATTTAGACTTCACTGTCAAATATTTATATAACATAGTTTAAATGAAAGTAAAAGCCCTGCATTTAGTATGAATGAAGTGGCATTTTTCCAAAGGGTAATTCTTTTTAAGAGCTCATTCAAATCTATTACAAATGCTTTAATAAGATTTCATTATTTCAACTCTTTTAAGCCATGTTGCTGTAAGGCATTTTTACTTCCTGACACACATATCATTTGACTAAGAGTTTATAATTTTTATGATTTCTTTATTTACTGTGATATATACGCAGTCACATACCATATAACAATGTTTTGGTCTATGATGGATTACATACATAATGGTGGTCCCATAAGATTATAATGCTCTATTTTCCCTGTACATTTTCTATGTGTAGATGCCCAAATACCTATCACTGTGTTTCAGGTGCCTACAGTTTTCAGTACTGTAACTGCTGCACAGGTTGGAAGTGTAGGAGCAACAGGCTATATCATGCAGCCTTTGAGTGCAGCAGGCTCTACCATCTAGGTTTTTGAAAGTGCACTCTGTTATACCTGCACAGTGATGAAATTACCTAATGACACATTTCTTAGAATGTGTCCCCATTGTTAACACACGATTGCATATGTTAAATTTTACAATATCTTTATTTGCTATGATAATCTATAAATATCTGCATTTAATATGATTATATATATTCATACACTTATGAATATGCTTTCAGTGGTTAAGATTTTGATTTGGTGTTATTGATTTCTTCATGAAAAATTCAACTTTCATGTATAAATATATAAAATCAAACTTAACAAATTAAGACTAGAATTAGATGGTTAAAATATTCCAATAGCAAGTAAATAAGATTCTTCTTGATATTATAAAGCAGATATGTGGTCAACATTTATGTATTTATTTTTATTGAACACATTTAAATTGTACAACAATATGTTTTGATATACACACACATAGTGAAATGATTACTACAGTCTAGCATTTGACCTATCACCTCTGTGTGTGTGTGTGTGTGTGTGTGTGTGTGTGTGTGTGTGTGAGATAAAAGCACCTAACAACTATTCTCTTGGCACACTTTTAGTACACAATACAATATTTTTAACTACAGTAGTTCTCATGCTGCACATTAGATCTCTAGATTCATTTATCCTACATAATGATATTTATCACAAGTGGATTCAATTGTGAAGAATAGCCTTTCAAAGACATATGTTCTTATATTGTGTTGACATTTCAAATAAGCTGCTTGTCAAGAACATCAAATTTCATTTTTTTACACTATAGACTTTAAAGTCAATTCTGTAATAAATACAAAGTGGTTTTCTGTAAAATATGATTGGTTTTCAAATGATTCTTCAGTAAAAGACACTTTTTTTCTTTGTAACAAAACCTTCCTCAAAACTGCAATGAATAAAACAGGTGAGAATGTCACACTTTTAGGGGACCAGAAGTTGAGACTGGCCATATTCCTGCCCACCTGATCTCTCCCTCTCCTGCTGAGAGGGTTACTGAAGTACCTCTGTAGATGTTCAGGTTTCCAAGCACATCATTCTGAAAACACAGTACTAGGTCTATGAGGCTCACTGTCATAAATCAAAGTATTTTATGGAGTGAACAATAGGTTTAATAAAAAAGTCATATCCCCAAAAGGAGTAATCCATACTTGCCCCAATGCCTAAAAGAAAGTCATTGAGAGCACACAATGACATAAGTACTAGTCGTAAAATGTTTCAGTTCATAAGCAGAATCCAATCCCCAGCACCGCTCATTTGGGGTAGTAGAGGCAGTGCACCACACACTCCATCTGCTCTCCATATTTTCTAGCCCCATACAGTTAGGAAGGGCCATATTGTGACTAATCTGTAACAGCAACGGAGTGTCACCATTAGCTGAGTTAGTAGAAGGCCAGGTAAAATCCTGCAGTCTCTTACTCTTCTGTGATGGCAAAGAAGGGTCTCAGGTAAACAAAAGGGAAAGGACCCCGAGCCAACTAAGATGTTCATGTTACAAATTTGCTGTAACTCTTCAAATAGAGGAGGGTCTTCTTGTCTAACTACATTTTCCTATTCTTTGACCACTTTTGGACAATATGACACACAGACATAATCATCCATCTACCTTGTATAATTTTTCAAGCATGTACTGATGCACTAATTTATTTGAACCATTTATCTCTTCCTGCAAGTGCTGCATAAATTCACTATCATTTAGACAGATAGATGATCGCTAGATAGATGACTGATAGATTTGGATAACTATATAATGACTACAGTCCTTGATAGAAAATGAATAATTTTTTAAAGGTTTATAAAGCATATTTGAGCAATCACTGATTAACAAAACCATTATAGAAATACTTATTGAAACACTTCTAAAACACGGAATGTGGTCACTAAATATTTATTGTATATTAATGAGTAATAGTGCTTGTGATATGATCTTGAGCTTGCGGAAATGTGTGTATATATATAATATACATTATATATATACATTTATATAATGTATATATATACACACACACACAAAAACACACATACTTTTCATTTTTGTCATCATTTCATTCTAGAAATAAAGAAAAAAAGCAAGTTGGAGACTGTTCATGAAAATATTTCCAAAGGTTATATTATTAAGTTTATTTTTCTTTTTAGTGGTAAGGAAGGTAAAGGAAGAGAAAAATTTAATGGATCTCATCCTGACGATGTTTAAGGCAAAATGTGTTATATATTTTAGTTTAAAATTTTCAGTGAAATCAGAGAACATCTTGTCTAGTCATTTAAATCTAACCAGGTATGTATTTTTTTTATTCCTAGAACTCTACCAATTTCTGTCTTCCTAAGACAGACAAAGCAAATGAGCCAACGGTCAACCAGGCCTTTCCTAACTCCTCTGAAGTATCTTAGAACAAAATAGCACAAAAAAGGATTAAGCCTTTACTTCTCAGGCACAGACTTGGGGTCAGGGAAGAATCAGGGTATTCAACTGCAGGATATCCTACACCCTCTTGGCTGTATTCTGCATCCATGGGACAGAGTAAAATGGCCAACTGAATAAGGGAATGCCTCTTCAATGGTTTGGGGTAAAGGATCTTTTCTTCTTTGTTATCTCCTATCTGTTAAGAGACTTTATAAAGCACATTAAAATAGATTTCTAAGAAAAACGCATATATGTGAGATAGACACCACTAAAAATATATAATTAGATCCAACAGATTTCAAATCACACAAATTTCTAGCAAGGCTCCCAGCATGCCTTCTCACTTGCTGCCCTTGTTCACCATGGAACCACCGGGAATCCAGGAGCGCTGCTGTGGTATCATCTGCTGAACAGTTGATTCCACAAATCCCAAACCAAATCCCAAAGGGATGTACAAAGGATCCATTGTGAAGATATAAGTGACCTTCACTATTAGCAGACTCTGTGTTTGCAAATCCTCCTACTCATTACAATGTATGGGGATCACTCCACCAGCATAGAGACCCCTCCGTGTCTCCACCATTAACGGAGTTAGAGCCCAGACATATTCTATCCCCGCTGAGGGTAGTCGAGCTGAGGAAAAAAGAAGGAAGTGATAGAGGCCTGAGTTTGCAGAAGCCTATTCTTGATCCACTGAGCTAATGGCATGTCTGGGTGAGGCCTGCGTGACCATTTACGAGACTATTGTCTCTCTTGAAGTTCCCCTTCTGGGCTGGTTTTATGACTCTGTTTACCTGCATTCATTAAATCCTGTGATCACTCACATGTTACTAGAAAAATGCTACCCCTCAAATTATCGCTTGCCTTGATGTTACTTACTGTAACTATAGTTATTGATAAGAGGATAAGAATCTTTTGTTTGTTTTGTGTTCAGTGACCTTTAGACAGACCTGTATGCTACTGCCTCCCCTGCTTACTTTGTAATTTTCTGTTCCCTCCTGATAAAACTTTTGTAATGGGACCTACGTCAGTCACTGTATGAAAAAACATATATAAACTCTTGTGCACAAGAATAAACTGCTGTCTTGGGCCTGGCCTGATATAGACCTCATTCTTTTCTGTCATTCTTTTCTTCTGCGCACTCTCTCTTCCAGGTATTGGGACCCTCTTGATGGTCAAGAGACCCCCGGCAGACGTGCCAATCTCACGGACCACAACAACAATGTATCTGTAACCGCCCAATTGATATTCACTGCACTTTTTTGGAAAGAGAAAGGGAGAAATCTGAGTCACCCATGACACAAGTTCCCCAGCTGAAGCCCAGCAGGCAACACTCTGCCTTCCTGTTCCAGCTCTCTTAACTATAAACAAATGTCTTTTCTAGAGGTCTATTTGTTAGTCATGATTTCTACATTTTTGCACTTTTTCTTGGCTATTTCACCATTTAAATGACTCCTAAGCACAGTGCTGAAGTGCTGCCCAGGGCTCTTAACCAGGGGAAGGCTGTGATGCACCTTAAGGAAAAAATATGATTAGAGAAGCTTAGGTCAGGCATGAGTTACAGGGCTGCTGGCCATGAGTTTAATGTTAATGAATCAAGAATATGTATTACCTAAGATGTCTTTCAAGGGAAACACACTCAAAACAAGTTTATGTATTGATCCGTGGGTAAAAATGTTGTGACCTGAAGCTCTTAGAACCCAACTCTGTACTTCCTCTAGGAGCAATGCTTCAGTATTACTTGATGAAAGACAAAGCTTAAAATCCTTCTAGATTTTTGCCATATTAGTTATTTGATTCATTGAACAAACACGAAATACAAAAACTGAAAACGTCTGCAAGTATTTTAGGACAGTGTTATAAAAGAAAGATAGCTTCTAAATTTAGGCTTTGCTCCCATCAGCAAAAATAAATCAACTGAGTATCTCTACGCAGACATAAGAAGCTGAAATACTTACTTGGATTCCTTCTCTAAAATAAATATCTCACTTACTTAAAGCAAAGAAAGCACTGAGTCTTTTAAAGACGTATGTATTACATAGAAATCAGTTGATCGAAATGTTTTATAAGAATAATATTTCAGCCAGTCCCGGATTTTAGAGAGCTATTGAACATTTAATCACTTTTTATGGAAAGGCTCAGGCCTTAGGATTTATAAATTAAGTGAACAATAATTCAGTATACATTAGGGTCACAAGGATGTCCACCAAGAGCAGAATCCCTCAACTTGTTGCTTTCTGACACAACAGACAAATAAAACATTAGGATTAATTGTTAAAGACTGTTAAACATCCTTACTAATTTGAAAAATAAAAATATGTAGATATTTAATCAAGTGAACGAATCTAGTTTGATATATATTTAGTAGATGGAAAAATTATTTTAATCACTAAAGGAAAGCCATGAACAAAGGAGAGGCCATAATCAGTACGAAAAAAACACAAATACTAATGCATCTCTAGTGCTTTTCACTTCCAAATTTTGTTTAGCCCAGCATGAGTAAAGCCTGCATGCCTGCTAAGGCACTGTTGTAATTAAGCAAGTCTATCCTGCAAACGTACTATTGCAATTTGGAGGGAAGAGTTTCTTGAGCTTCAAACGGCACCTGCAGTTCACTGAGCAGAAGGGAGTTACAAGGACTCTAGTGTTACAAGAATTCAGAAGAAAGGAGCAGCCAAGGCAAAGCAAAGACTAGGAAAGGAAATCAGCAGACGAGTGAGTACTTCATAGTCTGTTCCATTGCTATGAAAAGATAGATGCCCATTCCCTCCAAACAGGCTGAGACAGCTTCAAGAGAGTGGCTTTCTAAGATTACATGTTGTAAAGAGAATGAGTCTTCTTAGATAGGGCCTCAAACTCTGTCATCAAATAATATCACTGTATCATTAAAGAATAGCAATTATTCTTTTTTGGCAATTGTGAATGGGAGCTCATTCCTGATTTGGCTCTCAGCTTGACTGTTGTTGGTGTATAGGAACACTAGAATTTTTGCACACTAATTTTTTGTATCCTGAGACTTTGGTGAAGTTTATTAGCTTAAGAAGCTTTTGGGTTTGAGACTATGGGGGTTTTCTAGATATTGGTTCATGCAGGGACATGGGTGGAGCTGGAGGCCATTATCCTTAGCAAACTAACACAGAAACAGAAAACCAAATACCACATGTTCTCACTTATAAGTGGGAGCTAAATGATGAGAACACATGAACACATAGAGACCACCACACACTGGGGCCTGTCAGAGGGTGGAGGGTGTGTGAAGGGGGAGGATCAGAAAAAATATCTAATGGCTACTAGGCTTAATACCTGGATGATAAAATAACCTGTACCACAAACCCCCATGACACAAGTTTACCTATGTAGCAAACCTGCACTTGCACCCCTGAACTTAAAAGTTAAAAATAAATAAATAATTTAAAAAGAACAGCTCTACCCATGTCCCTGCATGAAAAGCTTCAGCCTAGAACAGAATGGTTTTTCCAGCATATATGTCATGAGGGCACTTAATGTTCTAAATTCCATGGCATACCCACATACATGAAGACTCATGCAATTAGTAAATTATTGTATTTAGAGGTTCTTTTAAATTACATAACTCATATTTCTTATATAATTTTTTGGTTTCATCCTTTTTTATATAGTTTCTTATATTGTAGAATAATGTTTATAACAGAAGCTCCTAGCTAGCTAGATATACATAAGCTATGCAAGCTTAAACTTCTAAACTGAATCATTTTTAAGCTGCTATGAAATATTAATTTGTCATTTCCAATTTTACTATATATTCTCACTTTGGTAATGGCTTCAGCCTAGAACAGAATTGTTTTTCCAGCATATATGTCATGCGGGCACTTAGTGTTCTAAATTCCATGGCATATCAACATACATGAAGTTAATCTTTCTTCAGTTCTTTCCCCCAAAATGTGCTGTAAGAAAACTGTCAGATCCAGTTCCATTTATAACACTTGGATGAACCCCTGTATCATTTTCTGATAATTTTCCATTTGGAAGATTCGTGCCAAGCACAGTTTAAAATCCCCATCACACATGTGACTGACATCTCACCTGGTCTCCACTCTCAGATATGAACCTCAAGGGATGTGAACGAGAAACGGCTTGGCCGTTTCTGTCCTTCTCTTCCAAGTGCCTGATGACGCAAGGTATGTGCTGGTTTTGGTTGGGTCTCCCAATCCTCTACCAAAGCTTTGCTCCCCTTGCACTGAAATTAAAGATAATGTGGGAGAAGGGCAAATATCTGCTTCCTTCACTTCTTACTTTCCAGGTAGAGATACTGGGCTTCTCTGGCCATCCAGTCATCTCAGGACCATGTGTGAGTTCTCCACAGGGTCCTCCAGAGTCTTTCTCACGCACAGTTCCCTGACATGAGACATCTACCCGTCTCCATTGCCTGAAAAGTAAAACCTGCCCTAACCAATATCCCATACCTGAACTATTGTCCCTTAGCCTATAATCCTGTGCCTATTTTAAAATCTTTATGCTGTATTGTGATCTCAGTCATATAAAAGTCCTATCTCCTTCCCCACATGTGTAAGACATTTCTCACTACATCAAGGTGCCTTCAAATAGCAGGACACAGAGGGATTACACAATATCGTTTTGTTCAACTGACAAATCTTAATTCAAAGAGATTAGATATGTCACTAACTGTAAGTAGTGTGATGTAAATTCAGAGAAAAGTAATTACAGAAGAGACTACAGAAATATTTTGGATGGTCTTAAAATATTTTAGGTATATTTTAGAACTATTTTAGATAGGTTAGACACCTCATTTCTATAGATTAAATTAGTCAGGGATATGTAACTAGCAAATAAAAAATCTGTCTGGTTCTTGTCAATATTATAGTCAAGATTCACATATTTAAGACTCATTTTATCATCTCAAAATGGTAAATTTTCATCTCAAAAGTTAGATGAAATTTGTGAAATAAAAAGAAACATATATCATTTTCCCATGTATCATTTATTAGCTCTAATTTTATAAATTTTATACCAATAAGGATATTTGAAATGATGGAGTCCATATTTTTTAAAAACTAAAATTTATCATTAAAGTTAGTTAAACTTATTCTGAGTTATCACTACTGCTAACTTGTATTTATTTTACTGTTTCAAGTAGCGCATATTTAATAAAAAGGCATTCAGTTGTATTAATATGTTAACAAATAGACTGTAACACCTCATTAGTTTAGATGCTGGAGAAATGAATGAGTTTTGAGTGTGCCAATTTACTAATAAGTTTTGAAACTGACTTGCTCCCTCTTGATTTGTGTCTAAATTTATTAATGCTTCTGATAATTAAATTAAAATCAGGTCACTACTACACATTCACAAGAGACTAAACAGATGCAAAAGAAATGTTTAATCTTATTAGTGCATCCTTCATTCAAAGCACTTTATGAAATTTTAAGCAATTCACTCAATTACTTTCATATCTCAACTTAAGAGCATTAAATACCTTTTTGTCTGCTCATGGGATGAAATTTACAATTCCATTTCAACTGAGATCACAGGTGACAAGGAGTATTTCTTTTTTGTGTGTGAAAATGTGCCAAAGGTAATAAATATTAAGAATGTTTTAAGTTACATAATATTAACTTTTGAAGAAGAATGTTTTAAGTTACATAATATTAACTTCTATTAATGAATTGGTTCCTTCCAAAGACATCATAATTAATCCTCTAAAAGTGTATTATGATGATCATATTATCAAAAACATAACTGCAACAAAGTAAAAGCTGATGAAAAGGCTGTATTCCTGTAATCCCAGAACCCTGCAATACATGCTTCTACATTTCTTCTCATATATTAACTGGCTCAACATCCCTTTTATATAGAGGGCTAGGTATGTAAATCACATTCTTTCCTTACTCTAGCCTGTACTGTGAAATGTACCACATGTTGCTAGCTTTTATATCAAATCATGTTACTGTATTTTCTGAGTCACCTAAGAATGCTTTCTTGATTTTTATTTTCATATTTTTAACTTTTCACTGGAATCCTTCAAGACTAAACTTGTTCACTGTGAACTTAATATATCCACTCTTCTCCTCCCTCTGCCAAATATCCTATTTCTTGGTTTATTCCATTTTAGTTTATAATAACCACTAGTTCTCGAGTAGGCAACACATATTTATCTTTTAGTTACATGCTTCCTTACTTCCCAATGCAAGCATTCTTGAGTGTGCTGAGCACTCAAGAAACAGTTTACCAAAAACGAAACTGATAAAATGTCTAAATTGGATGTATTCCAAAAATGTCTTAATTTGTCTTATTTGAAATCTATATTATAATCTGGTGGTCTTTTTCTGTAACTGAAAAGCAGTACTAAATTTAAGCACTATTAAATGCAATTTTGTATCATAAATTGGATCCTGGTACAGAGAAAAAAACATCAATGGCAAAGCCCAGGAGATCCAAATAAAGTATGTAGTTTAGTTAACAGTAATATACCAATATTGGTTTCTTAGCTTTAACAAATATATCGTGGTAATGGAAGATGTTAACATTAGAGGATACTGGATAAACAGTAAACTCTCTGTACAATCTTTGTGAATTTTCTGTAAATTAAAAGTTATTGCAATAAAAAAATCATGACATAAATGTGTATTATCAGAATCAGAAAACAATGCTAATCTTACAATGACACATATTGAATTTGTTTCTCAAAGAAAATGATGAAATTGACTGAGGAGGTTATGGTTAGGAAACTAGAACATTAATTATTTTTCCCAATTTTTTTAATATTAGGAAATAAAACAGTAAGTTTAAAGTGACTGCTTTCTGATAATGATTTACATAAAACGAAAGAAGAGAGAGGATAAAGAAGGGGAGTAGAGGAGGAACCAAATTAGATAGGGGTCAGATTAGAAATTGAAGCTCTAAAACATGGATTTATGTTCAACGTGCAAGAAAATTCCTTAGAATAAAAAGTGGCTGATATAATTTAACAAGCAAATGCCCTGTGCTAAAATAAGACTGCTAATCTGATTTTTAAACTATGCACAAAATACTGTTAAGTCTAGTGCCCAAAATAGCATAATTTGGAAAGTCTGTTCTCTCTTCCACCACATTGAGCTAATGGGAGTATAGAATAAACATGCACAGATCCATGTATTTTGTGAAGTATACATTAATTTACCTATGTGATGAACATCATGCTTGAATGCTCAATTTAAGGTAACATTAGTGTAATTTTCTATACCTTAAAAGAACAACAATATAAGTTTTCCTACCATTTGTTAATGATAATAATTTTTTTACTTGCATTCACCACTGATATATTTTGTGACAGACTCATCCTAAATGAGATCAGTGATAAATTTTGTGACACATTCAGCCTAAATGAGATCAAAGCTAAAGGCTCAAATACTACAGCACTGTTCTTTTCAAGTTAGGTTTAAACAAACCAAATGTAGAAGGAAGATAACAGATATGAAAACACAGTTTTAAGGTTACATTTGTGCTAATATATAAGGTTATCATCTTGGCTGTTAAACTGATAAATGAACACTGATCATGCAGGAGGTCCCAAAATCACTTTAAAAGTTATCAATGTTTAATATCGTTTCTTTGAAATTTCTAGACAGTCAGATCATACCTAACCCAAAACAAGAATAGGGTCATCTTTGAATTTTAAAACATGCATAGATTAGCATATACTAAATATACATATTCAAATACAAAATGTATACTAATTTTTTAAGGAAATGTAGAAATGAATACTGTTTATTCGCATCTTCAGCATTTCATATTTTTGGTGGGGGGCAGGAAATCAAGATATAGCTGTTGAAACAAACGAATGGTACAGTTAGACTCCCTCTGGCTTTAAGCTTTCCACTGCTACAGCAAACAAAGAAATACAGTAAGAAACACAGCTTTATTTGATAAAAAAATATAAAACATACACTTTTTGGTCTTGATGAAAGTTAAGGACCACTCGCTCCCAGGTACACCCTACTACCACTGTAGCCTCCAATGGGACAAACTCGTCTCAGCAATCTGTGGAACTGATGCTCTGGGCTTAGAATGCATCCAGAAACCTGCTTCCAAACTCGTGGATTGATAGGATCCCAAAAAATATAAACGTTTTTCTAAACTTTACTTCAAACTTCAAATACACACTTTAAACAGCTTTGTCACCATGGGATGTGTGCACTCTATGAAGCACACAACAATACGTAGTTATTCATATACCAAATCTATCTTTAAAAATAATACTGTTTCTGTGCTACAAGTAGCCTATTTATAAAGTCTGTTACGCAAATAAATTCAGTGATGGGGCTGTGCATGGCACTCACATAATTAAGACTTCAGGTAAAGCATGTATCTATCACCTGACTAATTCAAGTAATCTTTTACTGTGTATGTGACCATGGGAATGTAAGTTCCACTGGCCCCTCTAGATTCCTTCAGTCTCATTGTTCTCTGTCCTGCTGTCCTGGAGGCTGGTCTTCATGGATTGCATGAGAACATTCCATGCTTCCAGATAGGTTCTGACAAAGGAAAGCTCCAGCAAGAAATGGGAGGAACCAAGGATGAGGGGTGCTTATTCCCTCACTCCCTCTCTGCAGGAAACAGTCAGCCCTGCTCCCTGCTACCTCTTCTCAAGGCTGATTCCTGATGGGTGGCCCCTTTCTCAAGGTCAACTCCAATGAGGGTCACCAATCCCTTCTCTCCTCCTATAGTCTGGGTGTGGCAGAGGCCGCCTCCTGCCTTCTCCTCTTGTTGGTTTCCCTAAACCTGTATATTAACTGCCTTGCCCAGAGTAAGGCTTCTCTAAACCCCCTTCTGAGAGTGCTATTTCCTCCCAGAACCCTAACTGATGAAGTGATGATTATGCACGCCTTCCAAGAATCCCTCTGATTTCTCTTCTGTTCTTGAGAAAACAAAAACTCCTGAGTTCTCAGGGACTTATATTTAATACGAGACAAAAAGTTTACGTATATCTAGAAAATGTTTTATTCTTTTTTTTTAATAATTGTACTTTAAGTTCTGGAGTACATGCGCAGATCATGCAGGATTGTTACATAGGTACACATGCCATGGTGGTTTGCTGCATCCAACCCCCCATCATCTACATTACATATTTCTCCTAATGTTATCCCTCCCCAATACTCCCAACCCCTGCTATCCCTCCCCTAGCTCTCCCACACCCCAACAGGCCCCACTATGTGATGTTCCACTCCCTATGTCCATGTGTTCTCATGGTTCAACACCCACTTAAGAGTGAGAACATGTGTTTGGTTTTTCTGTTCTTGTGTCAGTTTGCTAAGAATAATGGTTTCCAGATTAATCCAAGTCCCTATAAAGGACATGAACTCATCCTTTTTTATGGCTGCATAATATTCCATGGTGTACATGTGCCACATTTTCTTTATCCAGTCTATCATTGATGGGCATTTGGGTTGGTTCCAAGTCTTTGCTATTGCAAACAGTGCCACAGTGAACAAATGTGTGCATGTGTCTTTATAACAGAACAATTTATAATCCTTTGGGTATATATCCAGTAATGGGATTGCTGGGTCAAATGGAATTTCTATTTCTAGATCCTTGAAGAATTGCCACACTATCTTCCACAATGGCTGAACCCTAATTCACACTCCCACAAACCGTGTAAAGTGTTCCAATTTCTCCATATCTTCTCCAGCATCTGTAGTCTCCAGATTTTTTAATGATCACCATTCTAACTGGTGTGAGATGGTATCTCAATGTGGTTTTTATTTGCATTTCTCTAATGACCAGTGATGATGAGCGTTTTTTCATATGTTTGCTGGCTGCATAAATGTCATCTTTTCAAAAGTGTCTGTTCATATTCTTTGCCCACTTTTTGATGGGGTTGTTTTTTTCTTTTAAATGTTTTTAAGGTCTTTGTAGATTCTGGATAGTAGCCTTTTGTCAGATGGGTAGATTGTAAAAATTTTTTCTCATTCTATTGATTGCTGGTTCATTCTAATGATAGTTTCTTTTGCTGTGCAGAAGCTCTTTAGTTCAATTAGATCCCATTTGTCTATTTTTGCTTTTGTTGCTATTGCTTTTGGTGTTTTAGTCATGAGTGCCTTGCCTATGCCTATGTCCTGAATGGTATGGCCTATGTTTTCTTCTAGGGTTTTTATGGTGTTAGGTCTTATGTTTAAATCTTTAATCCATCTGAAGTTACTTTTTGTATAAGATGTAAGGAATGGGTTCAGTTTCACCTTTCTGCACATGGCTAGCCAGTTTTCCCAACACCATTTATTAAACAGGGAATCCTTTCCCCATTGCTTGTTTTTGTCAGGTTTGTCAAAGATCAGATGGTTGTAGATGTGTGGCATTGCTTCCGAGGCCTCTGTTCTGTTTCATTGGTCTATATTTCTGTTTTGGTACCAGTACCATGCTGTTTTGATTACTGTAGCCTTGTAGTATAGTTCGAAGTCAGGTAGCATGATGCCTCCAGCTTTGTTCTTTTTGCTTAGGATTGTCTTGGCTATGTGGGCTCTATTGTGGTTTCATATGAAGTTTAAAGTGTTTTTTTCCAGTTCTGCGAAGAAGGTCAATGGTAGCTTGATGCGGATAGCACTGAATCTATGAATTACTTTGGGCTGTATGGCCATTTTCATGATATTAAGTTTTCCTAACCATAAGCTTGAAAACTGGCACAAGACAATGGTGCCCTCTCTCACCACTCCTATTCAACATAGTGTTTGAAGTTCTGACCAGGGCAATCAGGCAAGAAAAAGAAATAAAGTGTATTCAATTAGGAAAGAGGAAGTCAAATTGTCTCTATTTGCAGACTACAGGATTGTATACTTAGAAGACCCCATCGTCTAAGCCCCAAATCACCTTAAGATGATAAGCAACTTCAGCAAAGTTTCAGGATACAAAATCAATGTGCAAAAATCACAAGCATTCGTATACACCAATAACAAACAGCCAAATCATGAGTGAACTCCCATTCACAATTGCTACAAAGAGAATAAAATACCTAGTAATACAAATAACAAGGGGGGTGAAGGACCTCTTCAAGGAGTACTCCAAACCACTGCTCAGGGAAATGAGAGAAGACACAAACAGATGGAAAACGTTTTGCTCTTATGTATATTCTTCACATAGAAAAAAAAAAATTCACATATATCCAGAAAACAAAACCCATTCTTATAACCTAGAGAAAAAATAATAGATGATAAACTCACAAAAAAAACTGCCTGTGAAGACTTGCATTTAAAATGTTCAGCAGCAAGTGAATTAATGCAGAAACAGAAAATCGAATACCACTATGTTCTCAATTATAAGTAAGTGGGACCTCTGCTACCCCCAGGCCTCATGGATATAAAGATGGCAACAAAAGACACTGGGGATTACTGGAGCTGGGAGGGGTGGGCAGGAGAGCAGAAAGGGTTGGGAAATGATTGGGTACTATGCTTACTACCTGGGTGATGGGATCAATCATATCCCAAACCTCAGCATCATACCGTATATCCAGGTAACAAACTTACACATGTACCCCTTGAATCTAAAATAAAAGTTAAACAATAAAAATAATAATAAAAAATGTTAGATAGCTATAATAAGTAGCTCATATTGTTTAACAAGTATTTAGTAAAACTGGGAAGTTAACTTGTGTCTAATAGAATATTTTTTTCTAGTAAAAGCAAGCAGGAATAGCTACTGCATATTTACTAGATGAGCTGATATATCTAAAGTGAACAATGAATTTTCAAGCAGATATATAGCTTAGCACGATGTCAGTAAGAATAAAGCTTTCTTAATTCCAGAAATACAATTCCAGGTAAAGGCGGGACCATTTAAATGAGAATATACATAGGAAAGTATGTTCAGCAATGTTTAGCAGCACAGAAAATGCTGAATTTCTCTTTGCAAATGTTAAACTATTTGCCAATTCTGTGATAATTTGTTCCTATTTTTTTCTTTGTTTCATACTTCTAATGTCAAATTACTTGAATTTTTTTTGCAGTCTCATTATGGGAAAATTTCTAAATACTAAGTGGGAATTTGTAATTAATGTTACTACATTTCCACTAGGTCCAATCCTAATGCTCAGTTTTACTGCATGCCCTTGGAAACTACTTACTCCTGATAAGATCAATACTTTTGTTTTGCCAACTTTACCCTGTGAAAGTAAGATTCCAATATTCTCCTCTACTTAACCACATTTTCTTTCTTCCAATATGGTGAAATGTTATACAAATGCTTATTCTATTGTGCTAAAGTTGATTAAAATCCTGAAATACACAATTGCTATTTATTACCTACATTATTTCTTCAGGAGTGATTTACTGAGTTCTTTTTCTTGTTACATTAAAGTGAATGCAAAACATACCCTTCTGGAACTCAGAAGTAAAATAACTATTTGGTTCAGGTTTTATATTTTTGTGATATAAAAACATAAATTTTTAATATGAATAATTTTAAAATATCGAGAATGGATACATTGTTGTTAAATAAAGCATTACACTCTGTTACATTGTTTAATTGAGTGCAAGTTTTTGCTATAGATAATTAAAATCGCAGGCTGTAGCATTTCTAAAGGGATTATTTCCATTTGTTAACCAGAATTACAAAACTGAATTCGTTTTTGTTTTGAAAAGAATTGTCCTACCTCTGAATACACTGATTGTCAAATTTTGCATTTGGAAACCTTTCGAACTATTTTAGTTATCCTATGGCCAAAGATCTTCTTGCCAAAGAAGGCACTGGCAGTTCCCCAGGGAGTGGTATACAAGTTGGTTGAAAATCGAAAAATAGCATTATAAAAAGTTTCAACACATTTTCCAATGAATGGGCCTTTGGAATACATTAAACCATATACAAACCATAGCAAAAGTTAAATTCAAATTGCTTATACGTAAAATTTTTAGTTTAAAGATCTAAGCACATATTTTCTAATGAACCTAAAATGAACAATTAAAATTAACAATTCGTATTTATATTAGAATAAAGCAGGTGAGAGTTTGCCTTATAAGTGAAAATTCAGCATCAAGGCTGCTCAATCTTTCAAAGGTTTTCCATTTCTCCAATATTTAGGGGCCATGTTGCTTTTATAATTGTTCACACATGATTTCAAGAAAGAAAGAAAAAAAATGAAAGAGAGAAAGGAAGAATGGAAGAGAGATGGAGAAAAAGGGAGAAAGAGAGAAAGGAGAGAGCAAAAAACAGAGAGAGAAAGAGAGAAAGAAGAACGTTAAGAAATAGAAAGACACCCCCACACATACCAAGGAAGGACACACACATAATAAAAGCTATATAAACATATGAAGGATTTAAAAAAATTACTTTGAATATATTTTCATTTCCTAAAAATTCTATTTTAATGAAGCTTCTTTCCACGACTTTTGGCTTTGACAGAAGGAAATAAAGGGGTGACTGAGTCTGAAAGCTGATTTACTTGAACTTTCACTGGGTCTTAAAAGCCTAGGTGCATGGGGGAAAGGTGTGCATTTCCAGTAGGGCTGTGATAGAAAAAACCAGATAGGGTGGATAGGAAGGTAAAAGCAAGAGGGGCAGCACAGGAGGTACGTATCCTGCTTCTATTTGTAATTCTAAGAGACAGTTTCCCTCCAGTGGATTCCATAGCTAGATATGTGGTCAAAGCCATTTAAAATCATTGCATAGATTTTGGTTGAGAAAGAACATGAAATAGTAGTCTTTAGTCTTTTTTCCCTCAGCAACATTGTAACATGGAAGGGATTCAAAAATCCCTGGATATGCCATAGTAAAGACATGGGCTTGGCCTGCCAGCAAGCCACTATGGTGAGAGTCTAGTTGGCCCCAGGGCAGAGACTCACAGTGCTGGATGCAAGACAGACTCCAGATAGAAAATACAGCTGACACGTAGGGATCTTCAATGGCTGCAAGAACTCAGGCAAGTCTGAGTTAACAGGGACCACCAGGCCTCAACCACGACAGGAATCAGTCTAGCTACTGGGGAAACTTGAGGGAGCATGATGTCACCATTGTGATTATATAAATTGATGGGACCTTTTAACATCTTTTTGATATTTCAGTTTTCACTTAAAATTATCTAAAGTTAGGGTTGCTATATTTAACAAATACAAATAATATTTACATTTTTCAATATTTAAACATTATTCGCTGGACAAATTTTTAAAAATTATTCATTGTTTACCTGAAATTCAAATTTAATAGTATTTCCTACATTTTACTTGGCAAGCCTATTTATAATTAAGCAGCAAGTATAAACTTCTCTCTCATCTTTGGAAAGCAGGGTTATATTAGCTACATAAAGTTAAAGAATATTATTTTTTTTCCCAACCAAGTTGATACTTGTTACATTTTTATTTTACCATATGAGGTAAACATAAAATGTGTTTTCTCTCTAACTTACATATTAGCACTGCTGTGAAACAAGAGAAGCAAATGCCAGCAACTATCTTCGAAGAGGTTTCAAATAGAATGAGATTTTTCAACATGGGTAAGTACAGAACATACAATATGATATGAATGACCTATGTTTGAAATTCTTTCTTATAAAGAAGCTTTTGAATTGAATAACTTGTCTTCCTCTAGATCAGACTTTGTGGCTGAGGATAGATGAAAAGAAAAATAAATGTTTCTTTAAAGAAATAATGAGATCCTGTGTGTGTGTGTGTCTATGTGTTTGTGTGTATGTTTATGTGTATATGTATGTATGCATATGTGTGTGTGCTTACATGTATGTGTTTTCAATTCTCCTGATGAGGGATTGGGGAAAAAGGCCAAAAAATAAAAAGATTCTATTAATGGCTAGAGAACTTCTTTCCCTGGGGACATCAATGAGCACTAGGGATGAACGGCCCACAGACCTGGGAGCAGGAGGAAGTCACTTTCTCTTTATTGCAACAAACAACAGATAACAATTCCAAGGCCCATGCAATCTAGGAGAGCCCAGGTACTGAACTTAGCACAGAAATCTGAGACCCAAAGGCAAGAATATGATGTGCCACCTTTCTTCTAAGGTCTGCAGGTCCCCGAGGGTATTCACATTATGAAGACACTCGAGAGAGTGGTACAGCACAAGGAAGAAGGGAACCTCATTGTGTCCACAGTAACCTTACCTGGCCTGAGCACTCACACTCAGAAACTGGCCAGAAATACTTTGGTAGATGCACCTGTTTTTATTATATCTCTTTAACCTCAAGTGAAACAAGTATTTTAAGCAGTTTTCTGGCTTTTCCTAAATAAGAATCTAAGAATCTATTTCCTAGGCGAGGTTATACTTCAGTTTTCTCACAAAATGGGGATATTTATATTTATGTTACCTAACTAAAGGGTTATTTGGGAAAATCATATGAAATAATGCATGTAAAGCACTGACCACAGTCCCTGCTGAGGAAATAAATGTGAACTAGAACAGTAACAATACTACTTATAATTATTCCATAACCAACACTGTAAAGTAAGTACTGTGGTAGGGGATAAGAAACCAGAGTGCTTGAGATTTGAAATAAAAAAAATAGGGCAAAACAGAATTCCTGTAGCAAAAGGCAATTCACTCACTCACTCATTCAATATTTATTGATTAGATGTCTCTTTCAGATGTAATATCACCAGAGCATCTTAAATCGTCTCCCTGATCCTTTTCTCCCTTCTCCCTGCAACCCCTCACCCACTTGTAACACAGCAGCCAGAGTGTTCTCAAAAAAAAAAAAAAAGAAAGAAAAATACCCTCATAAATCAAAGAAGGACAAACCCCTGCTTAAAACTGTCCAGTGTCTTCTCAGAGAATTACAGATAAATCCAAGCAGCGTGCCATAGTCCTACTCAGTTGTCTCCCATTGACCTTTCCAAACATGTTATTCAACTCTACCCACCATATTTACTTCATTTCTGTTCCTCAAGTGCACCAAGTCTTTCCCTAACCTCCAAATGCATTTCCCTGATCCACCGGTGGCTCCTCGCCTGGAGCCAGGAGGCAGCCTCCTCGGACAAGAGCTGCCCTTCATCTCTACCACATCACATTTTAAAAAATCTTTCCACAGTATTTATCTTCAACTATTTTTTTAAGTACTAAGTATTTACTCTCAGTCCCCCGTCCTCTCAAATGAAAACTTTAACAGAACCCGACTGCTTTATCTCCAGCACCTAAGTCAAAGTCAAAAACCACATGTTGAAGGAATGAAAATTTCTTACACTTTGTTCTCTATTTGTTTACCAGCATCTTTTCCACACAACTTTCTGGAGAAGGCTATATATATATATATATATGTATGTATGTATATATTTTCCCACCATTCATGTTCCATGTTATTGCTTTCGCTCACAGTCCTGGATTCTAGGCAAAGGGAGTCTCCAGGGTGGGGAAGAAAGGGGCAGGGTGGGGTGGGAGCTGCAATGAGTGAGTCTCATGGGGGTGGGATGGGTAGTGCTCGGCCAACAAAACCTAAGAAGAAATGACTGAGGGAGGGGCAGGGCATTCTCAGCTTTAAACCTGTGGATCTGAGGGCCACTGGCACTGAGGGTGTTTGGTTTCCACTCACTCCAGCAGGGCCAGGCCGGGGAAGGATAGAGTTTCCTGACTCCTGCCTCCCGATGTGCGGGTCTTGCAAAGGGGTCTCCTGCATGGCTATGAGATGAACAAAAATAGCTTGGAAGCTCCCAGCTTCCAGAGCCAAACGCAGCTGGGCCCAAGGAAAGCGGGGAGGTCAGCAAGGCTGAATGAAGGGCAGTCCTCGCTTTGTGGAACACTGGCAGATAAGAGCCTGCTTGAGCCGTTTTCTCTCCTGCTGACCCCTGGACTAGGGCCAGACCTACACACGCCAAGGAATGGGAACACACCATTCCTCTTGTGAAGTTCACAAAATACAGATTGATCAGCAGCGGGAAAGGATCATAATGCTGTGGTGGCAGCAGCCTGTTTTTTCAGAATCAATCTCCCCCTGGTGATGGGTGGGAAGTTGAAGTTGAAGTCGGTGCGCACTAAGGCTGGAAACCCAGCGGGTAGGGGAGATCGGACACTTGGTTCAAGCAGACCTGGAGGAGAGGAGGCTGGAGCCCACGCTGAAGAGCACGAGAGGGGTGCAGAAGCAGATATTGTCAAGGGTATTTCCCATGAGCACCCAGTAGGACACTTTCTGGGGAAGGGTTGGCTCAAACGGTCCTCAGCAAGGCAGCTGAAAGAGCCAGTGGCACAGGAGACAGTCGGGGCACCTCTGCCGCGCTCCACCCGCTGCTGGTTCCCAGTCCCAACCTGCCGATGGCCACAAAGTTCACGGCATCCCCACAGCAGCGGATCTGGGGGCCGGCAGCGCCCAGGCTCTGGCAACGGCAGCCTGCCCCGACAGGAAGTAGGCGAGCAGCACCAGGAGAGAGAGGAGCATGCCGGGCACCACGTTAGTGACGTAAAGAGCAACTTCCGGGGGATGATGAGCGTGTAGATGACGTCATTCTCTCCTGAGCCGTCGGCGGCGCCACTTTCATGGCGATATATAACCCCCACTGAAGGTTATAGATTATATGTATTTTCAAATAAAACCCCAAAACAAAACCATAATTACCATCTCTATGAATTTTTAAATTCTCTTTCCCTATCCTGCACAGCAAACACAAAATTAAAATGACTTGCATTTGATATAGTTTATTATTTAAGTGAAGGGTTAGAATAAAGAGCATTCTTATTTAAACCTGTATAAATCTATTACTAGTAATAAATCGAATAAGGTAAAATCTCCTTACTTTATTTAATTATCAGTACTCAGCACCCACTAAAGATTTAAAAATCTGTATTGCTAGTTCTGACTCCTTGAGCTCTTGCCCCACAACTGCTGGTTGCCATTCCATGTCACTCTTCCTCTTTACGTTACTTTGAAGTCACTATCAGCAATATCAAACTCATTCACTTCCTACGCAAACCTGAGGTTCCTTCAATAATATCATCTTCATCTTCTCCCCTGACCTATCAGACAGAGAGGATATCAATTTCAAAAGTAATTCCTCACACACATCCTGTGTCCCAAATACCTAAGTGGTCATAAAATCCTGGCGCAGCTTACTCTGAAGTGTGTCATAGGTTCCTCCTTTGCTTTTATTTTTAAATAACATCATCTTCAACTTCTCCCTGAACCTATCATTAGGATATCATTTTCAAAAGTAATTCCTCACACATATCCTTTGTCCCAAATATCTAAGTGGTCATAAAATCCTGGCGCAGCTTACTCTGAAATGTATCATAGGTTCCTCCTTTGCTTTTATTTTTAAAAATCTCCATTTTTATCCAGAGCTGTATGTCTCTAGTAGTATTTAAGTTAGTCTCTTTATATTCTAAATTCTATCTGCTCTAGTCCACCTTGCATGCAGCCGCAATAAATTGTTCAAATCTATGACTATTACCACACCTAAGTTTGAAATCTATTGCCCTACATCTAATTGTATATCACATGAGATATGAAATATTTTTAAGATCTTTCAGCTTCTATTTCTCTATCTAGCCCCATCCCTGCTTCTCAGATCTCAGAAAATACAGCACAGATAAACTGATAGACTCTGTAGGAAATCTATTTATCAAGCCATACACTCGTGAAGGATACAGACATTACCAATTACCTCACAGAGGGCCTGTGTATAGTACACAGTTGAATTTATAGTGTGTTTTATTATGCATTGAACTTAACTGAATTTTATTTTTAATTTATATGGTACATAATAGTTGCACATATTTATGGGGCACATATGACATTTTGATACAAGCATATAACGTGTAATGATCAAATTAAGGTAACTGGGCTAATTCCAAGTGTTTCAAATTCTAAGTGTGGCAGAATTTAATGAGAGAATCTGCTCAATGACATGTTTCCATTTGTTAAATAAGTATTCATAATTTGCTTCCTGAAATACAGGAACCTCCTTTATAGTATACAAAGAAAGTAATTCCATTATAATGAGATTATCAAATTGCCACCATATATAATGCCAGCTATGTATAAGCCAAAGAATGATACATGAACCATGATAATCACCTGAGGATAAATGATGAATTAACAAGAAATACAGTAAGAAACAAGGGAACTTTACATTTCATTTGAAAATAACATGACTTCAAAATTAAATCATTGCCTATTGCATAGCATAGTACTTTTCAAAACTGCAGGCTGTCTCTCCATGTTATTATTTACAACACAATTCAGGAGCTATCATAACTCCTTCAAGTCCCTTTGGAAACTGTGTTCTCTGTCACTTCTAATACAGATATCACAACAATAATAATAATTGTAAATAGCAAGACTAACAGCTAATGTGTACTTCATAATAATAAATGATACAGGAAACTGCATATTTATACAAACTCTTCAGGTAATTATGGTAACAGTAAGTGTTTGACTATCTGCTGGAACATAAAAGGATAGGTTTACTAAAAAGCACCGTTTTTTTTCATTATGCAAGAGATGAGAAATCAAGTGATTGGGTAATATCTGGATGATTTTATTTAAAAAAGGATTAAATTATTTTTTGCAACATTATGAGCCAAATATAAATTAGTCGAATATAGATGAGGAAAGCAAATTGTATTTCCTTAGATAACTATGAAATGAACAACATAAACTATGTTTCACATAAACATAAAGCCACTCATATTTTCATGTATTATATTTCCTGCAGCACAGGGCTATATTCCTGATTCAAAATCAGTTCAAAATAAATTGCCTCATATTTCTGATTCAAAATAAATTCTTATTTAGTTCACTATCAAATTTATTTGTGTTACAGTAAGCACTTGTTTTTTATTCCATTCATCTTTGTCATTTAAAAATGCTCTAGGATCTTATATAATTGTCAATAACTCCAGGAATTATTATTTGCTACATGACCTCTTCTCTTTAGGAAGCTATAATAGAATATGGTGTGTTTTCATCACTTATTCAGTTACTTCTTAATCTTACCCTCCTCTTTACTTTGTAACATTAGTAAATAAGGCAGTGGCTAATATTTTGCCTGTGTCATATTATGCAGACAGAATTGATCCTTACCAAAAACTTTACTAAGGTTAAAATTAGTCATTATGATCTCTTTGACATTGCTACTTATTTATTACTTCCTAGGCACTGAATGCCTACATGGTCTTTTCTCCTTCCTATTTAAGAAAAGAAGAAAAGTGTAAAAAATGAAAGAAAGTTACTATTTCTTGCAGTATCAACATAAAAGTAACTTGGATTATTCACCAGAAAAGAATATTTCTTTACGGACATAGAAGAAGGACCCTGCCTTCCTTCTTTCCTTTCTTCTTTCCTCCTTCCCTCCCTCCTTTCCTCTCTCTCACTGTTTCTTTTTTTTTCCCCTGAGTCATTGGGATTGTTCAGATTATATCACATACATTGTTAACTGATCACTGAATAAGTTAGAGATTTTCCCTTATGATCTCATACAGCTTCCTTTTTTGCTTTTGAAAACTTTTTCAAAGACAAAACATACGTAAAATGTTATAGTAAATTTAAATTTAACTTCAAAAAATTAAACCTAGAACTACAGTAAGATCCAGCAATCCCACTAATGTTCAGAGGAAATAAGAACACTATCTCAGAGAGAACGCTGACCTCCCATGTGCATTGCAGCATTACTGACAATAGCGAAGATATAAAATCAATCTTTGTGCTCATTGATGAAAGAATGGATACTGAAAATGCAGAATAGATGTACAGTGGAATATTATTGAGCCTTAAAAAAGGAAAGAAATCCTGACATTTCTGACAACATGAATGAATCTGGAAAACATTATGCTAAGTGAAATAAGGCAGGCACAGAAGGACAAATGCTCACTCATATATGAAATCTACAAAAGTCAAACTCATAAATGCATAATGTAGGATAGCGGTTGCCAAGGGCTGGAGGGAGGGGTGGAGGAATAGAGTAATGTTTTCAAAGGGTTCAAAGTGTCAGCTACACTGGATGAATAAGTTCACGAAATCTACTGTACAGCATGGTAACTATAGTTAATAATAATGTATACTTAGAAAATGGTAAGAGAGTAGATCTTAGATGTTCTCACAACAAAAAATGGTAAGTATGTGAGGTGATAGTTTAGTAAGTTTGATTTAACTATTTCACAATGTATAAAACATCATGTTATACACCATATATATAATTTTTATTTATCAACTATAAATTTTTAAAGTAGCAACTATACCTTTAAAAATTTTAAGATAATAAAATAATTTTATTAGAAATTTTGTTTTATATAGTTCTTTTACATAAATACAAAAAGAATTTTATATTTTCTTATGTAAATGAAAATACAAATTTATCAGTATCTGATTTCTGTTCTTTTATATTCTAAAAAAACTAAAGTTCCTTCAATTCCAGATATAAATCAAACATGCCATACAAGAAAGTTAGTGAACTGCTTTCCAGTTGTGTGTGTATGTACAATCTTTCTCCCAATTACTGAGTTCAACAAATTTTAGAAATGAAGAACATGAAACTAAATTGAATGAACAAAAGTCTAACTTTTGTTTATTAGTATTCAATGACCAATTACAATATGAAAAGATGCTAGGAGGATACATAATTTTAAATAAAAGTTAATCTGGATTACATTTAAAGAACATTTACTTTGAAAAGTGTGATCTGAAATTTAAAAATAGAGGTTTTGTTTTTATTGCTGTTCTTGGAAACAGATCCTCCAAGCATTTCAACGGCCAATACTTTCCTAGACTAATTTGAAGTGCCCTGATTAATTTTGTGCAATAATATTCTAGATCTTTAAATACATTCTGTAGTTTACATTGTTCATAATTAAGACTGGCTTCTTCACACGTAGTTCAAATCGCAAACATTTTATTGACAAATACAAAATATCCAGTGTTTTAGCTACGTAATTTTATAGGTGATGTCAACACAATATTTTATAGATTATTTTCCCTCATTAATTTCCCAGGGCAAAAATCTTCACTGAACATCTCTGTTCTACACTGAAAATGGTGAAATAAAAATGTCATTGTGTATTAGCTTCCTGTTCTCTTAATCTAATATAAAGTCCAATTAAAAAAAGATCAAACTGCTGTCACCAAATTTTTAGTATATCTGAAGCTGAAGACATAAAGAATACTGGGAATAGGCCTCTGCTTAAAGAAGAGGAAAGTGGAACTGAATTTTAAACAGAAAAACACATATACCCAACTCCATTGTCTACAATCTCCTGAGACAAGCTTTTGCCAAGAAAGGTTTTTAGAAAATCCCACGTCAGGACGTCAATCCCACATCAGGATATGTGACAAATAACTGAAAATCACATTGATTAGATGATTTCTTTTCAGAAGTGAGTCTATCATTATGCAGACATGTTTATGAAAACAACACTCATGCTGTTAGGTTATTATACTCATTAAGTGTGCTACAATTTACAATTATGTTTAAAGCCCAGGGTAAACTGTGCACTTTAAAAATTACCAAATCTTTAGATGGTCCAGATCTTTATGCTGTCAGGTTCAGAGATCAGAATGCTGGAAACACAAGAGGGAGCAATTTAAGTAACAAAATATTGACAAAAGTCTATAGCAAATACCATTTCCAAATAAAAGCAGCAGTAATTACAACGATTACAGTTTACTTGGTGTCAATGGGATGCTAAGCACTAGCCTGACAAGACAGACACAGTGCCATAAAATCTAAGAGGACACACTTGAGATTAACACACACACATGCACGCACACATTTGCACAGACATACATAAACGATCATGCTTATACATACATATGTGTATACATAGACAGACACACATGCACACATATTTACACACAGATACACACACACACAAACACACACAAGACAAAAGACAACGAAATAGTCTTGTAGCAGATAGAACTGGAAGTGCTCTGTGGATTTCTCTTTCGAGTGTCTTACTCAGAAACGAGTTAACTTAATGTTTCAGTTAGTTTAATGGCAAAACTAGTGTTTTACATACAAAAATAATTGCTAAGGCAAAAGGATATGGAAGAGGGGCAGGAGAAGCCAATAATAAACAGCAATATAATCGACGTTGCTGTTCATCTCCAAAGGCTGATGAAGGCACTCCCGAGGATGCCCTCTGAAGGGAGAGGGAGGAACTACTACGGTCGAATTTTTGTGTTCTCCCAAGACTGGTGTGTAGAAATCCTAATCCCCATAGTGATGCTGGTGGGAGGAAAGGCCTGGGGGAGGCTATGAGATAAAGAGGGCAGAGTCTTTGTGATTAGGCTTGGTGCCCTTACAGGAGAGGCCTGAGAGAGACCCCTCAGCCCTTCCACCGTGGCAAGGACACAGCTAAGGTGCCATCTATGAACCGGGAAGCAGGCCCTCACCAGACACCAGTCCTGGACATCCCAGCCTCCAGCACTATGAGAAACACATTTCTATTGTACATAAACTACCCAATTGATGTTATTTTGTTACAACCAGCCAAATGGACTAAGACGGTAGCTAAATGTATTTCAAAATGCTTAGCCATAGACTAAATTCCAATTTCCTTTGAGTTTGTTAATACAAACTGATCTGATGAAGGTAATGAAAAACAGGCAAACCTGTCAGTCACCTTTTCGGGCTCAAAGAATTTAAAAGGCAGGACATTTCTTAACGGCTGTAGTTACTTGGGTACAGAGTTTAAAATAATTGCCTAAGCTCCCAAGAGAAACCACCTTTCCAATGCTTAAATGCTATTAATCTGGATTTGTTGAATTCTGTTCAGATTTGAGAGTTTCATAATCTTCTAGCAGAGGATTAATCAGTTAATACCCTATATGAATGCTGTATAAAAACATTTTTAAAGCCAAAGCTATTCACTGAAGCTTTTAATAAAAATAAAGACCAAAATCTAGCACAAACAGGACAGGGGCTTTCTATCATTTTCTACAATGTGCTGAATAAATATGCCTTTAAATACCCATGACATTTAGAATTTTTAATACCAAAATGGAAAGAAGCAATAATGTAATCAAAATATTCATGAAAAGCTGATGTCTGAGGATACTTTTGTAAATATTCTTAACCTTCATAGCACAAGGAATAGATTGAGGACACACACACACAGACATAGAAATATACTACACTTAATAGCCTATTGCAAGAAGGCCAATAGCTAAGATTTCATTTAATCAGTGATTAGTGAAGAGCTTTCATCTGACAGGGCTCCTGCAAGATTTTGAAAGTACATGGTTAAAAAAATACACAGGGTGCTTGGTTTCATAAATTCTACGATAGAGGGAAATATAGAAAAATAAATAGACAATTATTATATGATCTAATCACTGGCATGACAGCACATGTGGAAATGCAACATACTTTGGAATTTCAAGGAAGATATCCCAGAAGAGACATCCTATCTACTTGAAAAATTGTTAGCAACTAACTAGACAAGAGGATGAGAAAATGCAAGGGACTTTGTCTTCCTTTTGAAAATGCAAGGGAAAGCAGTCTGGACAAAAGGAAGAACAGGCCTAAGTACCTAGAAAGGATCCTATGGGCCACAGCAAGGATTAAGGCTTTTGAGCTGTGTGGGAAGTTTTAAGAGAGAAGATCGAGTGGAGTTTCACCAGATGACTTAATCCACAAGATGTTAAGAGAGGATCAAAGGAGATGGTGACAAACGGCACTGCCATTTCTATTTTAAATTCTTAAGACACACGTATACATACACATGCACATGTGAAGTCATTTCAAAAATTTGGTTAGCACACAATGACAGGGCTATGACTGGAGGGGAATATGAGATCAACAATGTTTTTAATTTTAGGTTTAAAGAGGGTTTTGTAGGCCGGGCGCCGTGGCTCACGCCTGTAATCCCAGCACTTTGGGAGGCCTAGGCGGGTGGATCACAAGGTCAAGAGATTGAGACCATCCTGACCAACATGGTGAAACCCCGTCTCTACTAAAAATACAAAAAAATTAGCTGGGCATGGTGGCAAGCGCCTGTAGTCCCAGCTATTCGGGAGGCTGAGGCAGGAGAATTGCTTGAACCCAGGAGGTGGAGGTTGCAGTGAGCTGAGGTCGCGCCACTGCACTCACTCCAGCCTGGCGCCTGGTGACAGAGTGAGACTCTGTCTCCCAAAAAAAAAAAAAAAAGAAAAAAAAAGAGGGTTTTGTAAAGATGTTTATAACAGCCAGAATGAAAGTGGAGTGAGAGAAATAGTATAAAGATTGGAGGAAAACATAACATTAATAGATTAAATAGGGCTTTCAAGAGGGGATATGATTCAGAGAAAAGCTGGGAGAAATTTAGACCAAATAGGGATATGTACTCCACCATAATCAGATGAGATGAATAAAGGGGAATGTATTTAGTAGATGCCAGTAAGACTGCCAGGAATTTATCAGGAACTGAGGACCCCCTGCCAGCTGTTCCCATGGTGGAGCTGGGAGATGAGGTTACTTGCTGTGAGGTGATGAGGAATATGGGAGGTCAGAAACTAAAGGAAATAGAAGAAGCTTGACAATAAGCACAAATAAACTCATGAAACATGAAAGTAATTCTGGGGAGCATTTCTGAGTTCCAGGTAAGATTGCAAGTGCTTCTAATAAAATACACTTATAAGCTTGTGTGTGTGTTTCTGAGAGAAAAAGAGAGACAATGTGTGTGTGTGTTTCTGAAGTATATGTGTTCATCAGACAAAAAAGAATGTGCTTGCTTTACAACACCACTACTACTATTAACAATGATTAACAGTAATGAGGAAGATGTCAGTGCCCTTTCACAAATACTGAGAACTTCCTAAGAGCAAGGATACGGAAAAGGCACTTTGGGAAATGTAATTCAGTTTAAGACTTTTATGTGCTTTCCTCAAACATAATGCTATATTATTTTGCATGTGTGCACACACAGAGAAATAAAACAGGTTAAAAAGATCAAGTATGAAACATAAAGTATTGCTGCTCTGACAGTTCAAAAGTGGGCATGGTCTGACTTGAGATGAGACTGCAGGAAAGGCAGAGGTAGGCTTTTAGATGATGCTTATGAAAAACGAAAAGAGGGCAATACACTCACAGGCTAGAAGCCACTATTTTAACAGGTCTTTATGAGTTAAAAAGTAGGAGATTCAGTGGTTTATTTGCAAAACAATAAAACACTCAAGTGATTATATAAATTTATCATATTAATGAGTTTGCCAGGTAACAACAAATCTGTTACAATTTCTTCAGTGTTCCAGAAAGGTGTGTATGACCTAATGTTTAATTACTGTTTTGGAATGTTATATAGATATGGAAACATTAATATATTCATGTACAAATACACTGATCAAGCTCATCTAACAGTTTTACATACAGCATAAATGATGTTATTTAGCTATACCTATATAAAAAATTGATATTAATATAACTCAATATATGTATTATATTTTTGTTGATTTATGATTGATGTATTAACATATATATCTTCTTGTCACTGCATCATGTCAGTGTACAATAATTACATCTGACCTGTTATTGGTGATGCTTTATTACTTAAGTTGTGAATATCCTGTTTTCTGTTTTTCAGCCAATGATTGATGATGTTTGAATGGTTCAATGACTGCTTTAGTCACTGTAAAAACTATGTCTTTCTATATATATCACTCATTTTGCATTTTCACTTGTCATTCCTTAGAAATGAGGAATTTTCTCCTCTCCCTTACATCCCTTATATATGGTGCCAGAAAGTAGAGAAGTGCTTAAAAACTGACAAGGAAATGGCAAAAGGGTGCACAAGCCAGCTCGAAGAAGCTCTCATTGGCTATATTTAGAACAATTTAAGTATCAAAAGGAATAATGATATAAATTATTTATGAATTAAATTTTGTAAAAGAGTTCATACATGCTAATAAATAAGAAAAAATAATATTTAAACATGAATAACACAGTAAGAAGGTAGTTTCTCTGACAACTTTTACCCACACATAACATCAAAATTGGGTTGTGTTATTTAGCAAAAATCATCTGAAATGTATATTTTTAAATCAACTCTGCATATTCAAGCCAAGCACCAAAAGTAACCAACATACTGCATTTACATTTCTTTTGAGTTTTTCCCTGAATGAGAATTATAATGTATTATTTGTTGTGCTAAAAAAATAGTAAAGTTCTGAGTATGAGACGAAAACTTAGTGATAGTGAATATAAATACAGAAGCAGAAGGCAGTACTTTTACAACAATGACCATAGCAGTGAGTTTCAACATTCTGAGCACAAGTCCTGGAGCAGCTCTGACTGAGATTTGTTCTTGTTACAAAATATGATATTCCTCAACTCTAAGAAGAGGTGAACATCAAATAATTTTAAAATTGTAATGCTAAGAACACTGACACATTTTAAATACTAGATAAAGATCAGTAACTGCAACACTTTGGGAGGCTGAGGCAGGAGGATCACAAGGTCAGGAGTTCAAGACCAGCCTGGCCAATATGTTGAAACCCCATCTCTACTAAAAATACTTAAAAATTAGCCAGGCATGGTGGCACACGCCTGTAGTCCCAGCTAATCGGGAGGCTGAAGCAGAAGAATCACTGGAACCCAGTAGGTGGAGGTTGCAGTTGAGCAGAGGTTGCACCAATGCACTCCAGCCTGGGGGACAAAAGCAAGACTCCATCTCAACATAATAATAATTATAATAATTATTATTGATGTTATCAACTCTATAACATGAAGACCAACAACTAGGGCCAGAAAAAACTTGGAGAAATAGATTTTAAATGAGAAACAAGCACAAAATATTAAGAGAAACGTATAAGCCCTAGAAGTATAAAAGGCTAATTTTAGGGGTTACTAAAGTTTAATTTATTAAATTTGGAATACAATATATTACATGGCACCTTCACACACACACACAAAATTTTTTTTGATATTTCTCACCCCCTTCGGTATTTATAGGTATTTCATTTTTTTTTTCTTTCTTTTTTTGTTTGAGAGTGAGGAGTCTCATTCTGTTGCCCAGGCTGGAATGCAGTGGTGTGATCTCAGCTCACTGCAACCTCCACCTCCTGGGTTCAAGAAATTCTACTGCCTCAGCCTCCTGATTAGCTGGGATTATAGGCACCCACCACCACACATGGGTAATTTTTTCGTATTTTTACTGAAGACTGGATTTCACCATGTTGGCCAGGCTAATCCTGAACTCCTGACCTCAGGTGATCCACCCACCTTGACCTCCCAAAGTGCTGGGATTACAGGCACAAGTGAAAGCTCCTACCCAGTATTTCATTTTCGTTGTGGCTACTGTAAATGGGACTCTCAGTCTGGGCATTATTGGTGTATAGAAATGCTACTGATTTTTGTATATTGATTTTACATCCTGAAACCTTGCTAAAATTGTTTATCAAATCTAGTAACATTTTGAGAGAGTCTTTAGGGCTTTCTAGGTGTAGAATCATATTGATAGTGAAGAGAAAGTTTGACTTCATTTCTTATTTGGATACCTTTTATTCCTTTCCCTTGCCTGATTGCTCTGGCTAGGACTTCCAGTTCTATGTTGAATAGGAGTGGTGAGAGAGGACATCCTTATTTTGTATCCTTGAAGGGAATGCTTCCAGCTTTTGCCCATTAGGTATAATGTTGGCTTTGGGTTGGTCATATGAGGGTATTATTATTTTGAGGTATATTAATTTGATGCCTAATCTGTTGAGGATTATTATCATGAAGAGATGCTGGATTTTATCAAAAGCTTTTTCTGTGTCTATTGAGATGATATATGGTTTTTGCTTTTAATTCTGTTTATGCGGTGAATCACATTTATCAATTTGCATATGCTGAACCAGCCTTGCATCCCAAAAATAAAGCCCACTTCATCATGATGAATTAAGTTTCTATTTTTTTTTTTTTTTTGGACACAGAGTTTCGCTCTTGTCACCCAGGCTGGAGTGCAATGGCGTGACCTCGGTTCACTGCAACTTCCACCACCTGGGTTCAAGTGATTCTCCTGACTCAGCCTCCCAAGTAGCTGGGATTACAGGCACGTGTCCCCACAGTCAGCAAATTTTTGTATTTTTAGTAGAGACAGGTTTCACCATGTTGGCCAGACTGGTCTCAAACCCCTGATCTCAGTGATCTACCCACCCCAGCCTCCCAAAGTGCTAGGATTACACGTGTGAGCCACTGCACCTAGCCTGTAAATTAACGTTCTGATGTGCTGCTGGAGAACTACCAAATTCTGCTGAAATAAATCTGAGATGACATAAACAAATGGAAAAACATTCCATGTTCATGGACTGAAAGAATCACCATCATTAAAATGGCCATACAATACAAATAACTTTACAGATTCAAGCTATTCCTATCAAACTACCAATGACATTCCTCACAGAATTAGAAAGAAAAAAAAACTTATTCTGAAATTCATAAGGAACAAAAAGGAGCTCAAATCGGCAAAGGAATTTTAAGAAAAAAAAAAAATCCAAATCTGAGGTATCACATCACCTGACTTCAAACTATACTATAGGGCTACAGTAACCAAAACAGCATAGTACTGGTACAAAAACAGAAACATAGACCAATGGAACATAACAGAAAACTCAGAAATAAAGCCACACACCTACAACAAGGCCAACAAAAACAAGCAATGGAGAAAGGACTCTCTATTCAATTAATTGTTCTAGGATAACTGGCTAGCCATATATAGAAGAATGAAACTAGTACCTTATCTCTCAACATTTACAAAAATTAACTCAAGATAAGTTAGATTTCAATGTGACACCTCAAACTCTAAAAATCCTGGGAGAAATCCTAGCAAATACCCTTCTCAATGTTGGTTTTAGCAAAGAATTTCTGGCTAAGTCTCCAAAATCAAATGCAAGAAAACCAAAAACTGACAAGTAGGAGCTAATTAAAGTAAAGAACTTCTACACAATGAAAGAAACTAATAACAGAGTAAACAGACAACCTAGTGGCAGTTTGGAGATTTCTCAAAGAACTTAAAACAGAGCTACCATTTGATCCAGCAATTGCATTCATGGATATATACCCAAAAGAATATAAATCATTCAACCGGGCACAAGTGGCTCATGCCTGTAATCCCAGCACTTTGGGAGGTGAGGTGGGAGGATCACGAGGTCAGGTGTTTGAGACCAGCCTGACCAACATGGCATAACCCCATCTCTACTAAAACTACAAAAATTAGCCGGATGTGGTGGCATGTGCCTGTAGTCCCAGCTACTCAGGAGGCTGAGGCAGGAAAATCGCTTGAACCTGGGAGGTAGAGGTTGCAATGAGCTCAGATCGTGCCACTGCACTCCGGCCTGGGCAACAGAGAGAGATTCTGTCTCAAAAAAAGAAGAAAAAGAAAAAAGAACACAAATCTTTAATACTACCATAAAGACACATGGACTCACATGTTCACAGCAGCAGTAGTCACGATAGCAAAGCCATGGACTCCATCTACGTACCCATCAGCAGGAAGGTAGATAAAGAAAATATGGTGCACAGACACCATGGAATACTGCATAGCCATACTAAAGAATGAAATCATGCCCTCTGCAGCAACATGGATGCAACTGGAGGCCATTATCCTAAGCTAATTAATGCAGGCACAGAAAGCCAAATACCACATGTTCTCACTTATAAGCAGGAGCTAAACATTGACCACATGTGAATATAAATACGGAAACAACAGACACTGCAGACTACTAGAGGAGGGAGGGAGTGAGGCATGGGTTGAAAAATTACCTGTTGGGTACTATGCTCACTACCTGGGTGCAATATACCCATGGAACAAACCTGCACAGGTACCCCCTGTATATAAAATAGAAATTGAAATTTAGAAAAAAAGCCTTCATTTTTTAAATAATTTCTGTGATAAAAACAATGTTTTAATGTCATGAAAAAAGAGTTGTGTTTTCATGTAGTAGATACGGTTCTTGACCACAATGGGTGAACACTAAATATTTATTTTTATATGGATGCTAAATATTTATTTTTATATGGTAGAAACAAATTTGAAATCTTGTGTCATCTATATTTCAAACAAATTTGAAGTCTTCAATTCCTCTTTTAAATTCTGATTTTTAATTTGGATACACTATAATCACTGTAAGTGTCTTTAGAGAATTGGCTTTTCAAACTAGTTTATACTTTTTGGGGGAAATAAGATTAATGTTGTCATTATTTGTATGGATTTTAAAAAGATAAATGAGTCCAAATTGCCTATCATTTAACTTTTTGAATATAAATGACAAGTTATTTGCCAATACAGCTGTAGGTAATTTTACTGAAGGAGAAGGACTGCCAATATTTCACATTTTATGCTGGGGCATTTAACCCCAAAATGTTATATTCTTCTCATGTGCCATCATTTAAAATTCTGAGCCTCTATGTATCTTACTTCCCATCCTTAGGTAAAAACAAACTGATACATTGATAAAATATCTCCCAACATACAATTGTGACTCTACACAATTCTAATGCATATGCCACATGCAATATCAGAGAGTGAGAAAGACAGAAACAGAAAAAAATGAGGTATATTATAGAATGAATTATTCAAATCTATTTCTGTTAAAAAATAGTTGAGTCAATGTTCACTTTATGTATTAAAAACAAACACACACACACAAAATCAACCTACAGACCCTCAGTACAGCAAAAGCTTTCTGCAGATTTAAGAAATAAAGTACGTCAAGTGGCTTTTGACCTTGCAAGAATGCCTTTCACTGTTATTCTGCAATCCTGTGAGGCACTGCAATTACTGCTAAAAGCATACCAACTAGTTACTGTTCTTTCTTTCATGATGTTCTGTGCCTTTACATATTAACGAATTTCAGCTTGGTTTTTCTTTTGTTTTGTTTTTGCTATAGCTATTCAGCAAAAGTACCTACAGGAGAATTGTTAACATACTTGAAAATGTTTCACAGCTATTTTCATACATGGTTATATATTATCTAAAACACAATAAAGCCTTTGATATTAAATCTGTAGTTAACGAAAAATTCCTTACTTCAAATGCTAAGGTATATTGATAATGTATGTTATTAAGATATGAACTTACCTGGCTATTTTCTTTCTTTGGTCTTGTTTACAGAGTTATGTCAAAGTTTATAAATAAGAGAAAAGCTCTTAATTCCTCAGTTTTGCATATTAAACCATATTTCTACAATATTGATACAAAAGTCTTCTAATATTGTATCTACCATAAACTTGATTATTCTTAAGTGATAATGGAAACTATGGTTCATATATGTATTTTATCAAAAGTAGACTTATCTTGCACCCAACATTTTAGCAATAAACTCTTTGCACAAATATACAACAACAAGCACTAGTAATTAAAGAAAACTACTAACTAGAGGAGAAGTCAAGATTATCAATTAGTAAAGATAGAAAAAGATCTCTAGAATAATCACAAGTACAAATTAGTTTTATAGTCCTGGTTATGCCTTAATCCTAATTTCCTGATCAGCTCTTCTTTTTATTTTCAAAATATCCAGAATTGCATGACAAATTATTTGGTGACTCTCCATATAGCATTCATTTTGCTATATTCTACTTTTGAAAAATGTGGCAATTGAAGTATATTGCCACATTTCAAATTGAAAATTGCCATATCTTTCATATATATATGTCACACATATATATGTATATATATGTGTGTGTATATATATGTGTGTCACTCAGTATTTGTAGAATGCATACTAAGTATGTCTCTTTTTATTGCACCTACCATTTATTTAAACACATAATAATATTTCTTATTATTCAGTGCTCAAAAAATTAATAATCTCTCATTAAGGACCAAGAATGGTATAATCAACTATTAAGAATCAATTTTGGACTCAGAACAGTGGCTCATGCCTGTAATCCCAGCACTTCAGGTGGCCGAGGCGGGTGGATCACCTGAGGTCAGGAGTTTAAGACCAGCCTGACTAACATGGTGAAACCATGCCTCTACTAAATACAAAAAAAAAAAAAAAAAAAAAGCCAAGCAGGGTGGTACAGGCCTGTAATCCCAGCTACTAGGGAGGCTGAGGCAGGAGAATCACTTGAACCCAGGAGTTGGAGGTTGCAGTAAGCCAAGATCTCACAATTGTACTCCAGCCTGGGGAACGAGAGTGAAACTCTGTCTCAAAAGAAAAAAAAAAAAAAAAAGAATCAATTTGGGATGGCACTACCCAAATGGCAGAGTAAGAAATGTCAGACCAACCCTCCTTACACAAAAGCAACTAAAAGCAACTAAAACACCAGCAAAAATATCTCAGAGTCAACTTTTTTAGAATTCTGGAATCTAATTAAACACCTAAAACAATCTGGTGAAAGTTTAATGAAGAAAGAATTTGCCTGATGGCTCTGGCTAGAACTTCCAATACTATATTGAACAGGAGTGGTGAGAAAGGGCATCCTTGTCTAGTGCCTGATTTCAAAGGGATTTCTTCTAGTTTTTGCCCATTCAGTATGATATTGGCTGTAGGTTTGTCATATATAGCTTTTATCATTTTATGATATGTTCCATCGATACCTAGTTTATTGAGAGTTTTTAGCATGAAGGGCTGTTGAATTTTGTCTAAGGCCTTCTCTGCATCTATTGAGATAATCATGTGGTTTTTGTCTTTGGTTCCGTTTATGTGGTGGATTACGTTTATGGACTTGTGTATGTTGAACCAGCCTTGCATCCCCAGGATGAAGCCTACTTGATCGATGGGGAGAAATGCTGGATACAGTATGCACCTATGCAACAACCCTGCATGACCTGCATATGTACCCTAGAACCTAAAGTAAAACAAAATTTAAAAAAAAACAAAATTGCTGCATCAGTGTAAGAGATCGTTGTGGCATTTTAAGTTGTGTGCCTACCATCTCCCACTTTCCAGATGGGTGATGGCAATGCGGACAGGAGCAGACCACACTCCTTGTTCAGGCTGCTAGTGTCAAACAAAGAGAGCAATAAAATTGCTATTATCAAATAATTCTGGCTGCGTTTTGATCTATCTTTCAAAGCTCCCTGAATGACTAGCATGAGGGCTACAGTTAATTTGTCTGAACCAACACATCCTCAGGGCTGGGATAACATTTGCCAAAAGTATTTAAAGGCCACTGGAAGCCCGAGACAAGGAATATAACAGGTGATACAGCAAAATTCCAGGGAAGAAGAGATTAGGAAAAGAGATATGCCAACTTTTAAAAGATCTGTTTATACCAGAATATCAAGAAGACTAATTAATCATGTGCCCAGGGCTGTATACACATACTCTAATAAAAGCAGAGAATAACTTTAGCTTTCATCACTGGCTCACCTTCTGACTCCATGAAAATAGGAGGTGAAAGCTAAGGCAGGGTTGTAAATGGCCTGGCTGAGCACTGAGGGAGTATAAAAGAAACTTATGAAGATTACAGTGGAGATGAATGAAATAAAGAATAGAGAGAAACAACGAAACCTAAAGTTGGTCCTTTGAAAGAAATATAAATGATATCAACAAACTTTCAGACAGACTGAGCACGAAAAAAAGACAGGATTTAAATTACTAAAATCAGAAATGAAAGCAGAGAAATTATTAGATCTTATATAAATAAGAATTATAAAAGATATTACCAAAAACATTTTTTAAGAGACATGGCCTCGTTGTGTCACCAAGGCTAGAGGGCAGTGATGCAATCATAGCTCACTGTAACCTTGAACTACTGGACTCAAGTGATCCTCCCATGTCAGCTTCCCAAAGGACTGGGATTATAGACACAAGCCACCATGCCTGTCCCAGAAAATAGACTTTTGATATTCTCCACAAAATACTAGTAAGCTGAATGTAGCAGCATATTTTAAAAATACATATACAATAACCAAGTAAAATTTATTTTAGAAATGAAAGAGTGGTTCAACACACAAAAGTCAAAGTAATATGCTACAATAGACTGAAGGAAAAAAGTCTATATAATCTCAATTGATGCCAAAAAAAGCATCTGACAAAATCCTAAAGAAACGCTTTCATGATAAGAACACTTAATAATCTTGGAAGAGAAGGAAATTTTCTCAACCTGATAAAAGGCATTTATGAAAAGTTCACAACTAGCATTATACTAAATAGTGAAAGACTGAAAACCTGTCCTCTATGACTAGGAAGAAGATGAGGACAAACACTTTCGCCACCACTATTCAATGTTGTACTACTAGTTCTACCCAAGAAAAATAATGGCACACGAAGTGGAAAAAAGCAAAATTATTTATATCTATATGTAGACCTAATAATATACATAGGTAATCTTTAAAAATCCATACACATACACACAAATCTATTAAACTAAAAAGCAAATTTAGCAAAGTGGCAGAATACAAGATCAACACACAAAAAATAAGTTGTATTTCCATGCAGTAGCAATTAATAATATGAAAATGAAATTCATAATGGATCAAAAAGAATATTATACTTAGCAATACATTTAACGAAGAAGATGCAAGACCTGTATACTGAAACTAAAAAACACTGTCAAAATAAATTAAGGCAGGCAAAATTAAATAAAAAGGCAGTATATGTTCATCAACTTAAAGACATCATAGTGTTTAGATGGCAGTATCCACTGCCACAAGTGATCCACAGAATCAATATAATTTCTATTGAAAAAGGGAAAACCTGATCCAAAATTCATACGGAATTGTAAGTAACCCTTAATAGTTAAAAAACAAATATCATGATACATTAGAACCAATTTGGAGGACTAATATTTCTCAATTTCAAAAGTTATTACAAAGTTACAATAATTACAACAGTGTGGCACTGGAATAATTATAGACATACAGATTAAAAGAACAGACCAGGGAGTCTATAAATAAACCCATACATCTGTGGTCAACTGATTTTCAACAGGGTGCCAAGATCATACACTGGAGAAAGAACAGTCTCTTCAACAAGTGGTATTGTGACAGTTGGAAATCCACATAGAAAAGAATGAAATTGAACTCCTACTTCACACCATATGAAAAATTTAACTAAAAATGGATCAAGGACCTAAATGTAAAAGTTTAAACCATAAAGCTATTAGAGGAAAACATAAGGGTAAATCTCTATGACATGAAATTTGGCAATATATTCTTATACATATCATCAAAAGAATATGAAAAAACAAAATAGAATTAAGCTTATCAAAATGAAAAAATTTATGCATCAAAGGACATTATCATGAAAGTGAAAAGGCAACCTACACAATGGTATAAAAATTTCAAGCCCTGTATTTCATAAGGGTTTAGTATCTTGAATATAGAGAGAACACTTATAATCTAACAGCAAATAAACTACCATGTCTCCCTACCCAATAAGTAGGCAAAGGGCTTGAGCAGACATTTCTCCAAAGATATATGAATGACCAACATACCTATGAAATGATGTTCAACATCTTAGTCATTAGAGAAATTCAAATCAAAACCACTGTGAGATACTACTTCACACCCACTATGATGACGATAATAATGATGAAAATGTTTCATAGCTAGACAGACACATGGCCGCACAACATTTCCAATGTACTAAATGCCACTGAATACCACTAAAAAGGAACAGTGGATAAAAAAGTAAACAGTACACTTTAAAATGGTTGATTGTGGCCAGATGCAGTGGCTCATGCCTGTGATCTCATCACTTTGGGAGGCCAAGGCAGGTGGTTCACCTGAGGTCAGGAGTTCAAGACCAGCCTGGCCAACATAGCAAAACACCATGTCTACTAAAAATACAAAATATCAGCTGGGCATGGTGACAGGTGGCTGTAATCCCAGATACTTGGGAGGCTGAGGCAGGAGAACAGCTTGAACCCAGGAGGTGGAGGCTGCAGTGAGCCGAGATTGTACCATTGCATTCCAGCCTGGGAAACAGAGCAAAATTCTGTCTCCAAAAAAAAAAAAAAAAAAAAAAAAAAAAGTTGATTTTATATTATGTTAACTTTGCCTCAATAACTTATATAAATTAAAAATAAAAATAAAAACTAATATGGTATTCGGCACTGAGGAGACAGCAAGAAAGGTGACAAATTCTTCCCACTGAAGTTTTCATCCAAGTAAACCTCAGAGGAACATTTACAAAACAGGCATAGCTTATGTATGGGATTTGGTGGTTGGGAAATGCATTCTTGGAGAACGACCGCAAATTGAATCAACTCCATATGGTGCCCTTTTTGTGCAGTTACTAAGGCAATGAGTTCCTGGAGTTATACATCCAGAAGTGTTCTCTAGTTCTCTTCAAACATTCAGTCGTTATGAGATAACGCTACAATAGTTATTTAGCTACATTGCAAGTGAACCAGACTAGGCTGCAATGAAAAGAATAAAAAGTGCCATGCTCTTCAAAACATCACAGATCTTTAAAAATTCTAAATTGCCTACTGTACTTGATCCTCCATGAACTCAGCCATTTCCTTGATGTCATTTAAAGCCATCTTAAAACTTACATATTTTAATATCCATCTTAAAACTTACATATTTTGTTAGTAAGGTAGAGAAACACTAACAAAGTATTGACACAGATATACAATGAAAGATGTGTAATGATGGGAAAATACAAGTGTCTAGTATAAGACAATAAGCAACATATATAAAGCACCAAGCAGAAATTACATGTCTCTTGTTCAAAAATAATTTGCAAAATAAGATACTTTGGCTCTGTGTTCCCACCCAAATCTCATCCTGAATTGTAATACAAATTGTAATCCTGACATGTTGGGTGAGGGACCTTGCGGGAGGTGACTAGATCACGGGGGTATTCTTCCATGCTGTTCTTGTGAAAGTGACTGAGTTCTCATGACTTCTGATGGTTTTACAAGGAGCTCTCCCCGCTTTGCTCTGCCATTCTCTTTCCTGCTGCCATGTGAAGAAGGATGTATTTGCTTCTCCTTCCACGATGATTGTAAGTTACATGAGGACACCCCAGCTGTGCTGAATTGTGAGTCAATTAAACCTCTTTCCTTTATAAATTACCCAGTCTCAGGTATGTCCTTATAGCAGCGTGAGACAGACTAATACATAAAGCATATTTAAAGTCCTTGAAGATCTTTAAAAATAAAAAGAACATAAATATGCTTCCAAATATTGTTGTTAATATTCATAAAATGAGCAAATTGATTCTGTTTTAAGAAGAGAGAATTAAGCAAGTCAAAAACAACCTTAATGGTGAATTTTAAAAAACACAAGATAAAAGACAGACTGGTTAATAATGCAGGATTGATATACAATTATAGAATTATCCAAATCCTCTGACTACTTTGTTCTCTCACCTCTATCTCTGCATGTTCCTGAGTGACCAAATTTTAATCCTCAGCTTAAAGGTTATCTCCTTTCTAAAGTATTTTTCTGAACTCTGCCTTCCTTCCAACCTGAACATTTTTCTTCTTTTCTCTCAATATCCAAATTGCTTCATTGTCTCCTCCTTAAGACATTTATCACATTCTGTGTAACATTATGCACACCGGTGTTCCACTTCTACCACTGGGCCATCTCTTTATACCATGAAACACCTATTGTGCTTTTCACAATGCAACAGCTGTTGAATGAACAGTTATTCTGTGCATCCCCTGGCTGTTGATATTTCTATTATAAAAAAGAATAATACATTTTTTAGCTACTTTTATTGCTATATTGTCCAGTGCATGTTCTGGTGGGCTCAAAGAATATAACTGTCTAATTCAGAAATATCTTGTAAATATAAGTTATTTATGCCACTCACTTTTGAATGAAACATTGGAGGTAGGTTCAGTATAGCTTTGAAAGTTTTTCTCTACAAGCAATATACTTCAAAATAAGTAATTCATATTAAGTTGAGTAACAACAGATGTTATGTACAAATTTTATTCTATTAAATTTATCTTCTCTAGTCTTTTAATGTTTTAAATTGCAAAAATGTTTCAGAAAGTATAAAATAATTGAGATCCTCAAAGGATATTGCCTAGCTAAAAATATATGCAATCTTTGAGGGAAAGATGGACAAAACAGAAACAACTATTGAATTTAAAAAATTGAATACACGTAATATTTGCCATACTTTTATACTATTTTTTGACAGTAACAGTATAATAATTAAAACTGCAATAAAATGTTACTTTAACTTCATTTGGTATTCATATAAGGAGTGTTTTTTATGGTGGTTATTGGCTATAAGGACAGATTTAATTTGAATACAAAACCACACACACACACACACACACACACACACACACACTTTACTGGAAATTGAGTGGTATAGAGAATAGAGAATTAATTTGAAAAGTTTAATTTTAATATCTTTCTGCCTTTATAGTTTCAAAAGTTTGAAACAGTCAACTAATTTTTAAATTAGCCTATTGAAAATCAAATAGTAGGGTCTGAAATACTTCAAGAAGCTGCTGAAATTCACTACCCACTCACTCAGCATCTTTACTAAACCTTCAACCAGACAACGTCAAGTTGTTTTTCTCTCCCAAGGTCACCGCTCTACATAAGTCAACAATTTTTTTGTTTCACATTCAATGTATCTCATCATCAAAGCAGTGTGTGTGTGTGTGTGTGTGTGTGTGTGTGTGTGTGTAAGAGAACAGAAATCTCAGAAGAAAAAGCAATTTGTGTAGAAAAGTGAGATATCAGAGAGACTGAAATTCTCCACAGACACAGTAAGTGCAAGAGGACAGTGAAACAATGTCTACAAGGGTCGCAGTGAAAAAAGACTATAACCCAAGAAATATACTTGGGCTCAAGTTATCCTGCAAGTATAAAAGCACCAGGCCAACATTCCCAAGTATATAGTAAAACAGAACAGATTTGTGGCTACTCGGAATGTCTTCTTGAAAACAGCTACATGCATAGCTTGTTTTATTGTACTTAAATTTATTGTGCTTTGCAGATATTGCATTTTTTACAAATTGAAATTCTGTGGGAACCCTGTGTTAAGCAAGTCTATCACCTCCATTTTTCAAACAGTGTGTGCTCACTTCATGTCTCTGTGTCACATTTTAGTAATTCTCATATTTTAAACCATTTCATTATTTCTATATCTGCTATGGTGATCTGTGATCAGTGATCTTTGATATCACTATTGTAATTGTTTTCAGCACCACAAACCATGCTACATAAGATGCTAAACTTAATTGACAAATACGTTGTGTGTGTTCTGATGTCACTGACCGGCCATTTCTCACTTTTCTCCCTCTTCTCAGACCTCCGGATTTCCTGAGACAACAATATTGAAATTAGGCCAATGAATAACCCTACAATGGCCTCTAAGTGTTCAACTGAAACAAAGAATAGCATACCTGTTGCTTCAAATCAAAAGCTACAATTTATTAGGAAATCATTAAACTTAGTGAGAAAGGCACGCTGAAAGCAGATACAGCCCAAAAGCAAGCGCTCTTGCGCCAAACAGTTATCCAAGTTGAGACATGCAAAAGGAAAAGTTTCTGAAAAAAATGAAAGTGCTACTACAGTGAACACATGAATCATAAGAAAATGAAATAGCCTGGGTTGCTGATATGGAGAGTTTTAGTGGTCTATATAAAAGACTGAACCAGCCACAACATTCCCTTAAGCCAAAGCCTAATCCAGAACAAGGCCCTCACTCCAATTCTATGAAGGCTGAGAGAGGTGAGGAAGCTACAGAAGAGAAGTTTGAAATTGGCATAGGTTGGTTCATGAGGTTTAAGGAAAGAAGTCATCTCCATAATATAACAGTGTAAGGTGAAGCAGCAAGTGCTGATGTAGGAGCTGCAGCAAGTTATCCGGAAGATCTAGCTAAGACCACTGATGAAGGTGGTTGTACTAAAAATATATTTTTCAATGTAGACAAAACAGCCTTTTACTGGAAGAAGATGCCATTCAGGACTTTCATAGCTAGAAAGGAGAAGTCAATGCCTAACTTAAAAGCTTCAGGCTGGGCGTGGTGGCTCACGCCTATAATCCCAGCACTTTGGGAGGCCGAGGCAGGTGGATCACAAAGTCAAGAGATAGAGACCATACTGGTCAATATGGTGAAACCCTGTCTCTACTAAAAATACAAAAAAAAAAAATTAGCTAGGCATGGTGGCACACGCCTGTAGTCCCAGCTACTTGGGAGGCTGAGGCAGGAGAACTGCTTGAACCCAAGAGGCAGAGGTTGCAGTGAGCCGAGATTGCGCGATTGCACTCCAGCCTGGGTGATAAGAGCAAAACTCCATCTCAAAAAAAAAAAAAAGGAAAAAAAAAAAGCTTCAAAGGACTGGCTGGCTCTCCTGTTAGAGGTTAATGCAACTGGTGACTTTTAAGTTATAGACAATGCTCATTTACCATTCCAAGAATCGTAAGATCCTTAAGGATTATGCTAAATCTACTCTGTCAGTACTCTATAAATAGGACAACAAAGCCTGGATGACAGCATATCTGTTTACAGCATGGTTTTCTGAGTATTTTAAGCCCAATGTTGAGACCTACTGCTTAGAAAAAGAGATTCCTTTTTGAAATATTACAGCTCATTGACAATATACCTGGTTACCCAAGAGCTCTGATGGAAATGTACAAAGAGGTGATGTTTTTGTTTTCTTTCTTGAGACTGGGTCTCACTCTGTTGCCCAGGCTGAAGTGCAGTGGTACGATCATGGCTCACTGCAGCCTCCATCTCCTAGGCTCCAGAAACTTTCCCACCTCAGCATCCCAAGTAGCTGGGACTACAGGCATTTGCCACAATGTCCAGCTATTTTTTGTAGTTTTTGTAGAAACAAGGTTTCACCATGTTGGCCAGCTGGTCTTGAACACCTAGGCTCAAGCGATCCACCTACCTTGGCCTCCCAAAATGCTAGGACTATAGGCGTGATCATTATACCCGGCAATAATTGTCATTTTTATGCCTGCTAACACAACATCCATTCTGCCACCCACGAATCAAAGAGTCATTTAGACTTTCAAGTCTTATTATATAAGAAATACATTTCATGGCCAGGTGTGGTGGCTCATGCCTGTAATCCCAGCACTGTGGGAGGATGAGGTAGGCAGATCACCTGAGGTCAGGAGTTAGAGACCGGTCTGGCCAACACAGTGAAACCCTGTCTCTATTAAAAATACAAAAAAATATTAGCTAGGTATAGTGGTGAGCATCTGTAATCTCAACTAATCGAGAGGCTAAGGCAAGAGAATTGCTTGAACGCAGGAGTTGGAGGTTGCACTGAGCTGAGATTGAGTCACTGTACTCCAGCCTGGGTAACAGAGTGGGACCCTATCTCAAAAAAGAAAAGAAAAGAAAAGAAAAGAAATACATTTCATTAAGTTTGTAGCTGTCACAAATAGTGATTCCTCTGATGGAATTGGGCAAAGTAAGTTGAAAATCTTCCGGAAAGGATTCAGCATTTTAGATGAAGAACACTTCTGATTCATTGGAGGAAGTCAAAACATACACATTAACAGGGAGTTTCATAGAAGTTGATTTCAACTCTTGTGGATGATTTTGAGTTCAAGTCTTCAGCAGAGGAAGGAACTGCAGACATGGTAGAAATAGCAAGATAACCAGAATTAGAAGTGGAGCCTAAAGAATTGCTGAATGACTGAATTGCTGAAATTTCAAGGTGAAACTTTAACACATGAGAAGTTTCTTTTCATGGATAAGCAAATAAAGTAGTTTCTTAACATGGAATCGACTCTTGATGAAGATGCTGTGAATATGATTGGCATGACAACAAAGGATTTAGAATATTACATAAACTTAGTTGATTCCAATTATAAAAGAAGTTCTACTATGGGTAAAATGCTATCAAAGAGCATCACATATGACAGAGAAATCTTTCATGAAAGGAAAACCCAATAGATGTGGCAAACTCACTGTTGTCTTGTTTTAAAAGTTGCCACACCCACCTTCACTTTCAGTGACCACCACCTTGATCTGTCAGCAGCCATCAACACTGAGGCAAGACCCTTCATCAGTAAAATATTACTACACACTGAGGTCTTAGATAATCACTAGCATTTTTAGCAATAAATTATTTTTTAATGAAGGAATTACAATGTTTTTCAGACACAATTACATTGACACTTAATAGACTACAGCAGAATGTGAACATGACTTTATATGCACCAGGAAACCCCCAAATTTGTTTGACTCCCTTTATTTTGAAATTTGTTTTACTGTGGTGGTCTAGAACTGAACCAACAACATTTTTAAGATATGCTTGCATGAACAATATTTCCAAAATATTTCCAAGATATGATAAAATCCAGATAATTTCTTTGGGTTATCCCAATCAAGCTACCATTGAATTTCTTCCAGAATTAGAAAAAAAAATCCTTTAAATTTCATATGGAACCAAAAAAAAGCCTGTATAGACAAGACAATCTAAGCAAAAGAACAAAGCTGGTATCACGCTACCTGACTTCAAACTATACTACAAGGCTACAGTAACCAAAACAGCATGATTACTGGTACCAAAACAGATATATAGACCAATGGAACAGAACAGAGTCCTCACAGATAACACTACACATCTACAACCATCTGATCTTTGACACACCAGACAAGAACAAGCAATGGGAAAAGGATTCCCTATTTAATAAATAGTGTTGAGAAAACTGGCTAGCTATATGCAGAAAACTGAAACTGGATCCCTTCCTTACACCTTATACAAAAATTAACTCAAGAGGGACTAAAGACTTAAACATAAGACATAAAACCATAAAAATCCTTGAAGAAAACGTAGGCAATACCATTCAGGACATAGGCATGGGTAAAGATTTCATGACTTAAACACCAAAAGCAATGACAACAAAAGCCAAAATTGACAAATGAGATCTAATTAAACTAAAGACCTTCCACACAGCAAAAGAAACTATCATCAGAGTGAACAGACAACCTACAGAATGGGAGAAAATTTTTGCAATCTATCCACCTGACAAAGGGCTAATATCCAGAATCTACAAAGAATTTAAATTTACAAGAAAAAAACATCAAAAAGTGGGCAAAAGATATGAACAGACACTTCTCAAAAGAAGACATTTATGCAGCCAACAAACGTATGAAAAAAAGCTCACCATCACTAGTCATTAAAGAAGAGAAAACCAAACACCACATGTTCTCACTTGTAAGTGGGTGCTGAACAATGAGAACACAAGGACACAGGGAGGGGAATCAGACACTGGGGACTGGGGGGTGGGGGGCTACGAGAGGAATAGCAGGGGGCAGGGGAATTGGGGAGGGATAGCAATAGGAAAAATACCTAATGTAGATGACAGGGCAATGGATGCAGCAAACCACCACCCAGGCACGTGTGTAACGATGTAACAAACCTACACAATCTGCATATGTACCCAGGAACTTAAAGCAAAATAAAATTTTTAAAAAAGAAATGCAAATCCAAACCACAATGAGATACCACCTCACACCAGTTAGAATGGCAATCATTAAAAAGTCAGGAGGGGATGTTGAGAAATAGGAACACTTTTACACTGCTGATGGGAGTGTAAATTAGTTCAACCATTGTGGAAGACAGTGTGGCGATTCCTCAAGGATCTAGAACCAGAAATACCATTTGACCCAGCAATCCCGTTACTAAGGTATATACCCAAAGGAGTATAAATCATTCTACTATAAAGAATTGTGCACACATACGTTTATTGCAGCACTGTTCACAATAGCAAAAAGTTGGAACTAATCCAAATGTTCATCAATGATAGACTGGATAAAGAAAATGTGGCACATATACACCATGGAATACTATGCAGCCATAAAAAGCATGAGTTCATGTCCTTTGCCACGACACAGATGAAGCTGGAAACCATCATTCTCAGCAAACTAACACAGGAACAGAAAACCACTCTTTTTTTTTTTTTTTTTTCAGTAAAGTACTTTACTTATGATTACTAGTTTGTTTAAAAGTCTACTACAACTCAGGAAGACAACAGCCAAATCAAAGAGAAGCATAGGACAGGGCAATGGGGTAGGGGTAGGGGGTGAGTGCACAGAGTTTCCATGCCACCCCCAGGCATGCCACCCTCTCAGTACCTCACTGTGTCCACCAACCCAGAAGCTCTTCAAACTGTCACTTACGGGTTTTGTGGGAGTTGAACAATGAGAGCACTTGGACACAAGAAGGGGAACATCACACATGGGAGCCTGTCAGTGGGTGGGGGGGTTAGCGGAGGGATAGCATTAGGAGAAATACCTAATGTAGATGACAGGTTGATGGATGCAGCAAACCCATGGCATGTGTATACCTATATAACAAACTTGCATGTTCTGCACATGTATCCCAGAACTTCAAGTATATTAAAAAAATCCAGATAATTCATATATGTATCAAAATTAAAAAATCAAGAATAGATAGTCTACAGTGGTGAATCATAGATATTAATATAGAACTAAAGTTTTAAATAGAGAACTAAGGTGTAAGAACTGTAATTATAAAACAGGACATAAATTTTAAAAACCCTAACAAGTTAAAATAGTACATAAAATTAGAAAGAAAAGAAAGATTAAAAGTATATTAACTTCATTAGTTTTCATAGCTGGGAATAAAGCGATATTATCTTAAATTATCTTAAACTGTATCTTTATATAGCTAAAGAAAAGCACATATGAGCCAAGAGAAAAACTGGATACATCTCAGAGTGATAAAAATGAAAGAGGGAGGGGAAATATCACTGAAATATATATTTATGTATTTTCCTTTTAGCAAGTAATATGGATTATTTGAAAATCAAAACAATAATAAATTGTAAACACTTCAGGCCAAAAAGGTAAACAAATAAAAAGATTTAAAAAATATATTCATTAAGGTGAAAAAATGATACTTAATGTTACTCTACAACTTGAACTTCTTACCACTTCATTATCCATCCTGATTTTATTGTTCCAAAGTTCTACTTCAAGATCCACATAATTAAGAATGGTTTAAGGAATCCTTTCCCACTTTGTGTCCACATCTAATGAAAAGGCCCCTTTCTGTGTTCCCTCAGAAGCACAGCATTTATCTGTATTTTTATTATGGCTCTACAAGAGTCAACGCATTTGCCCATTTACTAAATCAACCCACCCGTTCAATGCATTCTTAACGGAAGGACCCATATTTTATCTGTATTTACATTTCCAGTAGAGTGCACAGCCTAAATCAATATTTAATAAATGGATGATTAATAAACATAAAACGTCAGGATACTGAGGGAAGAGGGAGAAAACCTGACTCTAGTGATTGGCTAATGCGCAAGTGAAAAGACTACTTCTTTGGCCTCAATCTGTGACAACTCTCAAGGACCATCCCAGTTCCAGAACTCAACTGTGGAGCAGGGTAAGATGGCAGTTACAACCTCACTGTGGATCAGGATTCCCCTACACCAATCTTACCTTTTCCATTCCCTTACATCTGTATCCCCCAAGGAACAATCCAGTATATCTGCCACATGCAAATCTACATGTGCATCCAACATGTGGGGCACATGCCACTTCTTTCATTTTTTTTTTTTTTGAAACTCACCACAGTCTGAAGGGGAAGAGTTATTTCCCTCATTTTTTAAATGAGGAGTTTAAAGTGCAAAGTGTTTAATTAATTTGTCCAAGATCACATGGAGAAAATGTGGCAGAAACATTAATCAAGAAAATGCCAGAAGAGCCAGAAATCAATAGGTATTTGTGGAATGATAGAAAAGTTGAAAAACATGTCTCAAACATCGCTCTGCCTGTCTGGGAGCCTTGCTTCTACTCGCTCCACGAGGATTCCCAGACTCTTCTATCACTTCCACACCAAACTGATCATGACCTCACATAAATATGCTCGGAAGAGAAGCTGAAAATCAGTAAGAAATCGTTAAAATGCATGACAAAAGTGGAACTGATTATCCCCAGCGGAAACATCATGTGTGAACAGAAAATGTTGCTATAGTTGGGGCTATAAAGTTAGTGCACGTGGTTTTCTTTTTATATTAGCCACGCTTTGGCAAAACTTTGTATAGCACGTAGAAAATCTGTAGGGAAAAAGTACATAGGAATATATGTGACAAAATCCCAAATGTGAGATGCATATTGTTCTTTCTATATTTGTGCTTTCTATTGAACTTTATGTCATAAACGTGACTATATATTTAACCAGTTTCTGAGAGAAAACAGTCCACATTTCTTTCCAAACTACTTATATCCAGGTTTTTAGAAGGGAAGAGTTCTTTCTTTTGCAGTATACACAGATGACACAGACAGAGCAAAGCCTCTAAAACTGTGTGCATACAGAGTCTCATTGTCCTGAATTCTTCCCTGCAATGTGGCTTGCTGTATTACATTTTCAAGTACAGCATGAGACTTAGATGTATATAAGCTTTATCTCAATCTGGAATAATTTTTGGCTGCTATTTTGGTTAATTGCATTTTTATTACATTATAGTTTACTTACAAAATTTGATACAATTTTAAAAACATGTAGCTCACTTAAAAGACATCCTTAATTTTCCCTGCCATTTCTATTGCGATGTTTAATCAAAACCATTATGCTTTTGCTGTTCAATTAAATGATTAGATATTTTAACATATTACACTGATTCCCAGAAAAAAAACATCAGGGAAAAAACTGAAACTTGCTTTCTAAGAGTGTTTTACTACCAATTCTTCAAGCAGAGGCAGTGTTCAATTAGCACTAATAAATAAAATGCTAATAGATCTCCTAAAAATTGCAGATGTGTTCTAGTTCAATTTAAAATTTAATTCTAACTTTAATATATAGACTAAAACTAGATTCAAATGCATTAGAGCACACAGGATGAAGCTTTTTAAATCAGACTAAAGAAGGTAGAAGAGAGCTTCTGTTTTTAGCTGTGCCACGATTTTCACAAACTGTCACTTCTATGACTTTGCAGCAATCAAAACCATCAAAACAAATAAATCACTGTGCTTTGAGGTCAAGCATACATATCCATAACCTTAAGGTCTTGATTTATTAGCATGAAATGTGCCAGAAAATATAATGCACACACACTTTATCTTTAATAATGAAATTCTATGGGGCAACTCGTTAGCTTAATTCATTAATTTTATATCAAGCACAACACAAATGCTTCCTAATGAAATATTTTAAAAATTATATTAATTTATATTTTAAATAAAATTTTATTTTATTTCATTAATCGCTTTTTTTTTTGAAGGAGAAAATTTAAACTTGGAAACAAGTTTCGATGCAGTAACAATATCAAATGTATCACTGTTGCCAGTAGTCATATAATTACTCCAACTGTGAAAAAGATTAATTTTAAATATCGAAACCTCATTTAAATTCAGAAATACGCATACGTATTCCCTCTCTTCTCTTAAAACAGCATTATCTTATTGGCAATCAGATTATAGGTTCACATGGGTTTCACATGTTTTACACATTTCAAAATAATTAGAATGGCAAACTTTTTTTTTTTTTTTTTCCACGACAAGGTCTCTCTCTGTTGTCCAGGCTGGAATGCAGTGGCACGATCTCAGCTCATTGCAGCCTTGACCTCCTGGGCTCAAGGAAACCTCCTACCTCAGCCTCCCAAGCAGCTGGGATGACAGATGCATACTCTACTCCTGAGTAAGGTTTTCAATTTTTTTTAGAGAGACAGGTTCTTGCAATGTTGTCCAAGCTGTTCTCAAACTCATGGGCTCAAGTAATCCTCATGCATTGGTCTTTTAAAATGCTGGGAATAGAGACACGGGCCACTGTGCCCAGCCAAAATGATAAACATGTTTAGTTTAACAATTTTTAGGGAAAAAAAATCTCACTAATTGTATACTATATTGTGAAGTAGCAATGTTTAATTGTAATTTCCTTTCAAACTGTCTTTTTATTTTTGGTTATTAAAACTTAACAGAGGTTCCTATGGTTAAATTGCAATCTTTTAAAGTATTATGTTTAAATGTAGGATGCAAACTATTTTTAATACGTGTTAAACAAAAAATTAAGCTAGATAATTATTCTGTGCTTATGTAAGATATTAACATAAGGGAATGCCAGATGAAGGGTATGTAGAATTCTCTGTACTATCTTTGTAACTTTTATGTAAGCCTTAAACTATCTCAAATTAAAAAGTTGCATTTAACTTTGACCCAACAATTCTTATAAAGCTTTATCAATGGGGTGGGGAAATTTCAACAGTAGGTAGTAATTAAACAAATTATATAATATCTATAAATCGTACTCATTGAAAATTGTGTACACCTATATTTATTGTGAGAAATTAAAAATTAATTAGAACTGTAAAAATCAGCCCTGCCATTCCTGGGCTAGAATAAGACAACTAATGCCAGATGCAAAGTTAACAGGAATCACCCTTTCTCCCAAAGATAAGCTATTACACAGTCAAGAGCAGGTTAAGGATACTCTTTTATGAATGAGTACTGTTTTTCTACTCACTGAGAAACCTTGTTTGCTGTCAGAAACTTTGATGTTTGAAATTATGTAAATAAGAATGAAACTTCCCACTCTTGCCTAGAGTTGTTAAGTTACTTTGACTCAGGGAAACCGCAGGAATTGACAACTCAGGTGCAGAGATTCAGGTAAGTGGATTCTGGACACAGCTCTCCATAATTATCTCAACTCTGTAGTTTACAAGAAGAAAGGACTCTCAGTTTACACTGCAGTCCAAAACTGATGTTAGTCCCTTTAAATAGGCTTGCTTTGTGCCTGCTCACAGTACTGTCTTACTTACATTTCACCTAAGCTCCATCACTCCCTACACACTGCGGTAAGTCTCTTTCCCTTAATTTGGTGAAAACTCCCAAAGTTTCTCTGCTGTGCAGTCTCCTTCATTATACTGAGGTAATAAACCTGATTTTGTCACAGTAGAGGCTGTCAATGGTGGTCCTATGTTGACTGAGCTAGGAAAATTGACATTGGAAAACATTAATAATCTTGCGGTTTTTTTTTTTTTTTTTTTTTTTTTTTGAGATGGAGTCTTGTTCTGTTGCCCAGGCTGGAGTACAGTGGTATGATCTTAGTTCACTGCAACCTTCATCTCCTGGGTTCAAGTGATTCTCTTGTCTCAGCCTCCTAAGTAGCTGGGACTACAGGCCCACCACACCTGGCCAATTTTGTATTTTTAGTAGAGATGGGGTTTTACCATGTTGGCCAGGCTGGTCTCAAATTCTTGACCTCAGGAGATCCACCCACCTTGGCCTCTTCGAAGTGCTGGGATTACAGGTGTGGGCCACTGCTCTGGGCCAGTAATCTATTTGTAAGTGGGAAAAAAATCCCTATAAAGCACTGCATATACTCTCTGCTATTTTTGCAAAGTAAAATTATTTATGTATTCAACTTAGGGAAAGAACAAATGTAGGTAGATTCATTCAAAGAATGAATAACAGTACTGATCCTAATGAGTAAGTAGGGGAGATTATAAGTCCAACTATCATTTTCTATGTTGTGTGATTGTTATCTTAATAATGAGCAATTCATTTTTATAATCAAAGACTTTTTTAATATTTTGAAGAGAATAGACCTTTGCTCTCAAAAAATAATTAAAAATGAAAGTAAAAAGAAATAATCTGTACCTTAAATCTGAATAAGCCAATGTCATTAACTACTGTTCCTTTTAGAATGCTTAGACTGAAGATACAGACATAACAAATATCCTAAAATTGGATGGTAAAAAGATGACAGTATTGATGTAGACAACCTAAGACTTTTTTTGGAAATGATGGCTTTTTCTTCTCCTTTGTAATCAATTCTAGACCTTTCAACGCAGGTAGATCTAATAGTTATAATTGTCCCTCTACAGATTAAAAGCTTTTTGATAATTCAGAGTTTAGGAAATCAATGATGTAAAATGTCCACTTAGAAATTTCTTTCAGAGGCAGCTGAATAACCTTCTATGCACTGAGATTGTTTTTATGGTTCACTTTCATAAAAAGGAAAATTCATTAGATAAAAATGGCCAATTTATCAGCATTTCATAATCACTAACAATCAGTGTTTCATAATCATAGTTAATAGTTTAACCAATTTATCTTGGAAAAATTCCAGATATAAGACCAATGAATCTCATACTTTACATCTAAATGAAAACAATAGTTTCTTTCTTTTTAACAGGTTTAAATTGTAATACTAGGCTTAGGAATTACAATTGTGAGAATGCAAAAATCATAAAAAATTACAGACACTGCATTAGAGGTGTTATGGAAGGAAAGGAAGACCTTGTGTTGTACTAGTAAGATATATATATATTCTATATTAATATATATTGAGAGGTTAGATATTAATTATACACACACACACACACACACACACACACACACACAGAGAGAGAGGGAAATCCTTCAATATTTTCCTTATAGCAAAATCAACAGAGATATAGATGTTGTTTGTTGAATACATTGTGGTTTTCAACATATATTTAAGCATAAAATTTCAAGTACAAACAGGAATCTAAGAAATTATTTCCAATATATTTTAATAGAAATATAAACTATCCATGTGCAGTAAATAAAAAAGCCAATCATTTTAAAATTCCGGAATTTTAGATCATCCTAACATTTAGTAAATTAAATCATTTTAGTATGCAATTAATCAGGAAAGGACCACATTTCCTCCAAAGAATATTTAAAGATTCTTAAATCAAAAGTTCTCATCACATCTTCAACTCACAGGAATATGTCCATGCTACTACATAAGGAAATCATAGGAGTCACAGGAGGAAATTTAAGCATATACTACAACAAAAACTTTTGAAGCAAAAGGATAGAACAAATAATTAAAACATTTCCTATAAAAAGTCTGATTCCAAAGCCCTCAATTAATTACTTCTCCTGTGGCTGTTCTGAACAGGCAAGATTTCTTCTTATTCCAGATTGAAGTAGTCCAAGCAATGTTAGGCTTTTCATCATGAGTACATTCATTTGTGAAAAGCAACAGACACTAAAGCTACAAGTTGATTTTGCAGATTTCTTTTCTACGAATCACTCTAGGTGCCTATAAGGAAATACCAATAAACATGAATGATGATTCCACAATTAAAGACAATGATTCTAATAATTATTCATCATTGAGGTAAAATATAGTACCACACTGACACTCTAGTATTTGAGCAAGTCCTTTCATTTTTACTTTTTAAAAATTTATTAGAGTATATAGAAGGAGAATATAGAGGTTGCTGGAAAAAGTAGATTTGTTTTTTAACATGTTAGACAATCCTAGTCAACTTATTTGGATTTCATTATTTTTGGTATTTTATCCAGCAAATGAGCTATCAGAGGCTTATATTCTAAATCACTTTCTCTTTGACTTGCATATAACCCAATAATTTTTCATGGGGAAGCTCTAGAGTTATCCTCTTAAGGATTAAGAATTAATCCTTATTGGGGCCCAAAATTTATATTTTTATATTAATTATTTAATTTCTGTTTGGAACTCAAATTTCAGATAAAAAAGAAGAAATCTTTCTTGAAAGGGCAACTTTACTAAGAATTTAAATCTCTGTGAATTGTTAGAATCATATCTGGCACAAAGTAAATGCTAAATTTATATTGCAGAATAAATGAATGAAGATATAAACTACAGGATTTTAAACACATTTCCTTTAATTTACCAAATTTATATACAGAGCCCACATTGTGTGGGCACAAAACAAGGTAGTGCAAATTACTATAGAAATAATCTATATGCTCTGTATTTTATAATCTATTTTTCTCTATGTATAAATACCATATTTTCTATATTTTATAATTTAATTAAGTACAGTACAATGAAGACAAAGTTAAGATCAAGAGGAATTGCAAAGAAAGTAAAGTAACTTTGAAAGTAGGGTATTCCAGGACAGGCGGGGTGGGGTGGCTTATACCTGTAATCCCAGCACTTTGGGAGGCCAAGGCGGGCGGATCGCCTGGGGTCAGGAGTTCAAGACCAGCCTGGTCAACGTGGTGAAATCCCATCTTTACTAAAAATACAAAAATTATCTGGGCATGGTGGTGGGCGCATGTAATACCAGCCAGGAGAATCGCTTGAACCCAGGAGGCGGAGGTTGCAGTGAGTCGATATTGTGTTATTGCACTCCACCCCGGGCAACAAGAGTGAAACTCCATCTCAAAAAAAAAAAAAAAAAAAAAAGTGGGGTATTCCATGGTGTATGTGCACCACATTTTCCCATATTTTCTTTAATCAGTCTATCATTAATGGGCATTTAGGCTGATTCCATGTCTTTGCTGTTGTGAACAGTGCTGCAATGAACCTATGTGTGCATGTGTCTTCAAGATAGAATGACTTCTATTCTTTTGGGCATATACCCAGTAATGGGATTGCTGGGTTGAATTTTATTTCTGTCTTTAGGTCTTTGAGGAATCACAACACTGTCTTCCACATGGCTGGACCAATTTACACTCTCACCAACAATATATAAGCATCCCTTTTTCTCCACAATCTTGCCAGCATCTGTTATGTTTGACTTTTTAATAGGAGCCATGCTGACTAGTGTCAGATGGTATTTCATTGCGGTTTTTATTTACACTTCTCTAATGATCAGTGAAGTTATGCTTTTTTTCATATGACTGTTGGCACACGCATGTCTTCTTGTGGAAGTATCTGTTCATGTCATTTGCCCACCTTTCTATGGGGTAGCTTCTTTTTTTCTTGTAATTTTGTTTAAGTTCTTTATAGATGCTGGATATTAGACCTTTGTTGGAGTGCTACGCAGCCATTAAAAAAGGAAGAGAGAGAGAGTGCATATCTTTTGCAAGGACATGGATGGAGCTAGAGGCCATTATCCTTAGCAAACTAACACAGAAACATAAAACCAAATACCGCATGTTCTCACTTATAAATGAGAGCTAAAGGATGAGAACACAGGGACACATAGTGGGGAACACACTGGGACCTTTCGGAGGGTGGAGGCTGGAAGGAGAGAGATCAGGAAAAATGACTGATGGGCACTGGGCTTAATACCTGGGTGAGGAAATCAGCTGTACAAGAAACCCCCATTACACAAGTTAACCTATGTAACAAACCTGCACTTGTACCCCTGAACTTAAAAGTTAAAAAAATAAAGAAAGAAGAGCACAAAAAAATCAAACAACTGAAATAAAGGTAGGGTAACGTCAGGCTAATAGGGATCAAGAGTGACTAGGTAGTCAAAATGTGACACATCTCATGTTTACAAAGTGAAAAAACGGGTATAAATGTTTGTTAATCATTTTTGACACTTTTCGCATCAAGTCACTGCATTGACTGAATATCAAATTTTATAGATTTTCTTGTGTTTCTCATTTTATTATTTTTTAATGGCATACTCATGATCTACAGTGTTTAGTAACATGGCCCAAAGTTTAGTAATTTTTGTCTTCCCCTAGAAACTTAGACTCAAAACAACTTTCATAGGTAATTTGAGTTTACTCTTTTGAGATCCTATTTCAACATTTATAAATTAAGTTGAACCATGTAATGCCTGAAATGTATTTATAATTATATTTCTAATTTTAAAAGTCAATGAATTTTTTAAGTCAAATCTTAGCAAAGTATTTGATACAAGTTAATAAATTCTAAAATGCTAATGACAAAGTAAAGGATTAGAAAGATCTGCACAGCTTTGGAGAGGAAGGAAAATGTGTTTGGATATGGAGAGGAACAGCAATGTTCATTATACATAAATGAACAAGTGGGGAAGAATAAGGGAGCCCATATATTACTTACACACTTGCAGAAACATGGTATATGAAGAAGCAGCATTGAACGTGAATGGAAAAGAACAGATTAGTTAACAAATGGTGATGAGAAAACTATCTAAATATATGAAACAATTAACCTGGTCATAATCTCACACCAACCAATAACAATCCAGGTGAATGATAGCTCACATATGAAAATTAAAATGTGAAATGATTAGAATAAAATGTAGAATATCTTTATGATTTTAAGGCAGGGAAAAATTTCTCCAGAAATGAAAATAATATAAATCTGTATATCTAGCTCTAGAATCCTAGTGCTAAAACAGTCTTAAAGACAGTCTTGCTGACTCCTTAATATTTAGAGAAAAAAATTCAACTCAATATGCAGATAGAGAAATAAAGTCAAGGAATACAGGTAATTGGGAAATTAAGTATATGTTTAATAGTTTACATGATTGCGTTAATTTTAGTGCAACTTTTTTTCAACATTTTAAATCAGAATACTTTGATTCAAAATGCAAATATCTGATTAAAGGTTGCTTTAAAATTGTATTTTATTTAAAATTATTTTCTAAAAATTAAAAAATGATTGCTTTAATAATGATGCAATGAATACAGTAAAATATGTTATAATATATTCAAATTTCCAGTTAATACATTTTAGTGAGATCTTAAAAAGTAAACATATCATTGTGCGATAATTGAGAACAAATTAATTTCATGACCATGTAAATATAATGTAAGCCAGAAAAAAGTGGGGCTATTAAGAGCACAAGCAAAGCACCATAAATAACTGAAAGGGGGAGGAGCAGAAACCACATAGTGTGTATGACATCTAGAAAAGCTTGTAAATGAGGTGGCTTTGTAAATGGCCTTAAGTGGCAAGTGGCACTGTGACAAGCTGTGACAGTAGGAGGAGAAAAAATTATTATATAAAATATATATAATAAAAAAACGAAGTGGGCAAATTATCAATCCATATTTAAATAATGATACAATGCACATAAGGCGCTACTCTGACTATGACAGCAAATCTCTTCTCTATTTTTGCAGCTCATGCTGACCCTTCCCGGCACTTTTTGGCTCAGCTTCTATATAGTACTTCTGCTTCCAGTCCTGCCCACACTAATCTAGACTGCACATGTACAAATATTACCGTGTTACTTTGACCTAAGAAATGTGACCTAACCTGCGACACTTCACACACAAGTGGCACTGAGGCACGACGGCAGGTATCCTGTGACCCCTGTGCCTTGCCCATGTTGCTCTATTTGCCTAAGCAAATCAAGCACAATATTGAAAATATATATATGAAAACATGAAAAGCTATGCATGTTTAACAAGCTCATGTGCAAGGATTTTAATAAATAGAAGAGAAAAACAGCCTACCTATATGGGAACAAATAAATCCCAAATTCAAACTCTAAAGTAAGTATTAACTAGACATTGATCAAAGACCTATGTGTGAATTAATTAGAATAGAATATTCTATCATTAGACTAGAAGGTAATAGCCTTACGGTACTGTAGAAAGAGCCTTCTTGGATAAGACAAAAAAATTTCAAGTCACAAAGAGAATAGATAAATTTAATTTTATCAAAATGTAAAATGTTAGTAAGACAAGGAAGACTATAAGTAAATTTAAAGGCAAACTATTATGTGAGACAGTTATATTGTGTATAACTGTAAATAATTAATTCTTAAAATACAGATAGAATTCCTGTACACATTAAGAAAAGGTGTCGCATAGGAAACTAATCAATAGACCTGAATAAGTAATTCAAAAATTAAGAAAATCAGTTGGTCAACAAACACAAAAAAACATGTTCAAAGTGCAGAGAAATGCAACTTTTACCCACTCATTTATCCAAGGGGTGAAAGTCTCACACTGTCATGTGTTGCTGAGAAGGTAAAACAAAAGGTCTGGGAATTTACTTGGGTGCATTTGGATACACCATCTGACAAACTAGCAATAGATGGTGACTATGTGGCCAACCTATGCCCAGCAAATCCACCTCTAAGCATGTAGCCTAACCAAGCTCTTGCACATTTGCATGAAAATACAAAGGGTAGAGTATTTATACAAAGCAATAGTATACAGAAGTAAAAATGAATGAACTGCAATTCTATATATCAAAACGATTACATTTCAAAAACATAACCTTAAGCAAAAACAGGAAATCACATTCTGTACAAGTCCAGTTACATAAAGTTGAGGCTACGTAATGCAATAGCAAATATTATTTAAAGACATATAAAAATGTAATAAACGTAGAAAAACTGCATAGAACTATAAACATGAGTTTACTTCTGAAATAACTGTATTGGGATATATAGCAGACTTCAATTATACTCATTTTATTTCTTTTTAAAAATCTGAAACAAATATAGCAAATTATGTTTTAAGAAAACTTTATGCTCTTTGTATGTTTGAAATATTTCATAATTTAAAAGTCTGGCAAAAGCATTTGTTGCTGAGGATAAATGAGGTTTTCATTTCATTGGTTCTAGGCTTGTAAATTAGAACAATTACTTATGACCAATATGAATACATCTAGCGAGCATGTACACGCTTTAAAAACCAGTATTTCTATTTCTATCCACATATCCTGGAAAAACGTGTATATATGCAGTCAAGGATAGTTCTGTATGTGTTTGTTGAAGCATGGTTTGTAGTAGGAAAACCAGCAATACCTGATAATGTCTATTAATAGAAGAGTGATTAATTTATGCAATAGAGGACAATATAATGGTTGAAGTGCACAGACTAAACTTAAGTAGTAACACAGATAAATACCGAAGGCAACTCTTCAGTGTGAAAATGGCAAGATAGAAAGAGGTTCAAATGGGTTTTCAACTCCTAACATTTTTGTTTGTTTGCTTGTTTGTTAAGACAGGGTCTCACTCTGTCATCCAGGCTGCAGTGCAGTGGCATGATCTCAGCTCACTACAGCTTACATCTCCCAGGCTCAAGTGATCCTTGCACCCCAGCCTCCCGAGTGGCTAGGCTACAGGTGTGCACCACCATGCTTAGCTAAGTTTTGTATTCTTAGTAGAGATGGGGTGTCACCATGTACCCAAGTTGGTCTCAATCCCCTGGGCTCAAGTGATCTTCCCACTTCAGTCTCCCAAAGTGCTGGTATTACATCCATGAGCCATTGAACCTAGCCACATTTTTCTATGTTAAGAAATTTAAAGAAAGAAAGCACTTTCTGAAATATAACAGTCCGCATGTGGAGGTTTATAATATGACTCTCTACAATTTCCAGCATGCTTGAAATAGTACATTAAAAAAAAATCTAAATGCAACAATGGTAGATGTTGCAAATAGTTCTGAATTGCAAGTTTAAGTTTAATTATTAGTCTAGGTAATAAAAAAAGCATGGAAAATTTTAAGAGGAAAATTATGTTTCAAACTAAAATTTTGAAAAATTAATCTAGCAGGAGTACAAGGATAATTGAACGAGCAGTGAAAAGAACCACTAGAAAGTCCCTCCAAAGCTTGTGCTTTGAGTTAGACAAACAATATAACAACTGAAAAGAGACCACAGAAGACAGAGACATTCTGAGGCGGCACCAATAAGATACAGCATTCGGTTGATGTGCTCATTGAGATAAAGACAAGACAGTTTTGCCTTTGAGTTCTAATATTGAATAACTACGAAAACAGTGGCAATGTTAATAGAAATATCTACTTAATATAGGTTTCTACGTGACAGAGTAGCTGGTTCAGGAGGGAACAGAGCATATTCTATTTAGACTCATTGGCCTGGAGTAAAATATGAGTAGAAAGCAGGAAATATTTTGTAGAAATTTGAGCATGCCAATCTGGACATTGAACGTGAGATTAAAGTATAAAATATGTATTTCAGAGAAGTCCTTTGAGAAGTAGTAATAAAACTATAGGGCTCGGGACTTGATGGATTCTTTGGGAAAGAGAGTAAGATTTTTTAAAAGCAGAACTCTGGTAGTGGTGGGTGGAGAGGGCATGAGGAGGAGGAGGAGAAGATAGGGAAGGAGGTACAGTGGGCCAGGTAGCAGGAGGCACGTGTATGGATCCCTGGTCCTTCAGAGAGATGGGACAGTCAGGTATTGGAAGCAGAGGAACTGCTTTGAGGGCTGGAAATTGTTAGGGTACACATGATGGAAGGTTCAGAAATTGAGGGCTTTCTAGGTGATTCTAGCTGGACTTCTGGTGGGTAATACAAACGGAAGGGAAATTGAAAGTTGTCTTTGTTTTGTTTTGCTTTGTTTTAATGACAGGGTAGAGCTAGTCAGGTGAACACGACGAAGCCCAGCACTCCAGGTGAGGAAGCTGCGATGCCTCTATACAGAGTGTGGTCGAGACATCATCAGTCTGGCAACCCCACACCAGTTTCTGTATCTTTCCCATGTATCAATTCATGCACACAATTTTGTCCAATGAATATGTGTAAAACCATATCTAATCAGTAATTTCTCTGGATGGAAACATCACGCCTTTTTGCTCTGACTGTATCAAATATAAAATTGTTTTCACTATGGCAAAAAAAGAAGTGGTCCCCAAAAAGATGAAATTAAATGTAAAGATACTCCTTCATTGTGGCAAATCAAATCCCTATTTCTTGTTTAGAAATACCAATATCAATAGGTAAAAGGGTATGGGGCTTACCACGCACCAGGCACTTTGCAAATTTTATCTTATTTACAGCTTGCAATATCCCTATGGGAGTCAGCCATTCGACACATCATGCTTATTTTACAGATGAGGTATGGAGCTTGAAAGACAATGGCCTCAACCAATGTCTCTATTTTCAAAGCTCTTTCTCTACGTTACATTTTGGTGATATTTAGAACTTGGTACTCTTGAGGTGGGGCTTAAGTAATGTTAATAATCTGAAGTACTGGGTTTCCCTGAAGTAGAAGTCTGCGGAGAGCTGTTTCAAAGACAAAAACAATGTAGTCTTTGATGAGCTCCAGCTAAGTCATAAAATCACATGTTATAAAAATCAACATCAATGAGATGGAATAGAAGCCATTTCAGAATCACACTATTGCATACAGCGTATTTCTGTAAAGGCTTTTCATGTTTTAAAATAAGTACAATTGAGAACATGTTTTAATTTTTTAGTACATTTAAAGTGATGCATGCATTTTAGGGTTTCAAAGATGGTAGACTACACACGTAACAGGAAAGCGATAAAGAGATCTGAGCCATCATTAGTGACATTACCTTTGAGATTAGTTGAGGCACTCATCAGGGACTATCAATGGCTCCAATTAAATTGGGGGAAAACTATATAAAATAGGAGCCTTAGAATTACTGTAGATTATTCAGAAAAAGCACATCACGTCCTCTTCTAGGGTGGTACCCCCAGTCGGCATCTTCAGAGATACATCAACCTCCACTGGAGTGAGAGTGGAATACACTGTCATGAAATGGTGTGCAGTGGTTGAAACAGGTGTTCTGAGAAGGTGCTAGAAATCAGTGTAACAGATCTGAGCCTTCTGATTCCGTGTCTTATCTCAGCTTCCTTAACTTCATGGTCTTCCTGTATAAAAGGAAAACGATATCTGATCTTCCCACTGAACAGTGTAGCTGTGTTAAAGGTGAACTCTATGTAAAAAACAGTAAGAATTCATGTTGTGTGGGCTGATTCCTAATAGAAAATTTCACTTGCTGTAAAAGTTATGCATAATTTTATCATATAGACTATTTGAAATTTCTCAGTAAATGTTAAAGACGAATATATACATAAAGAATAGTCAAAATGCCAACTGAAAAAAAAAATCACAATATAAGAAATACAACTGAAGGCAATGCAGGACTGTTTTTTTTTTTATTTAGATAGCCTTTAAAACAAAATCTCTGCCCTCCAAAACATTAATATCCTTTGTTGTGTTTTTTGTACATTTTATTCATTAAAAAGCTGAATTTTAGTACATTAACACAAAATTTTTCAAAAAATAAATTTAGTTGAAGTTATAAAATGTAGTTTTTAAAATTAAACATCGAATAACACCTCTTAGGTAAGATATAAAATATTTTCTGGCTGACATATTTCTAATTACAGGCTTTACATTGCAATCGATTGATACTGCTGAAGCTAATTACAAAGGTGGATATTACAAAGTGCCTCTATGAAGGCAGTGCCAATGCTCTTGTGCACATCACTCAAAACTACAGTGGTGCAGTTCTGAATGTAAACTTATTTAACAATTTAACAAATGTTTATTGACTGCCCTCTTTTGTGCCAGGCTGGACTAGTCTGGTAATGGGTCTTACATGTCATTGTATCCTCCTGTGTATAGTAAATGCTGGGCTTGGTATTAATGCCATCTTTTTACTTCTTCATCCTTAGTGTATTTCCTATTAGCATATCCTTAATTAATACATATTAAACATATACTAACATACCCTTAATATTTGTAATTGAAAAAAACCTACCAGATATATTACAGATTCTAACTGTAGAGTAAAACAATTATTTACTTCATGTTTGATCTTGAATACTGGGTAAACCATGGATATCCAAATGCATTAGGTGTTATTTCTTTAAGTGCTATTTAGGTGCTAGTACTTTTATTTTGAAAAGTAATTTTTACTGTTTCCCCTTTGCATTCTATTCAGATACTGACATTAAGCTGTTAGCAGAGAGCATAATGACTTAAACTTCTTAGATGCTTTATTTGGGACTTATTTTGTATTCTGTACACTTTTACTGTCATTTAAAAGGGAGTTGTGACTAGTTAAAACCATGAGTATCAAGATAGCTATTTGTACTTTTTGGATGGGAATGCAGCTCAGTGATCTGTCTTTTACTGCAGTTACAAAATAGAATTTCATTGAAAAGGCACTGAACTTTATCTTCTAAGTAATGAAGTCTTCTAAAATTCAGTCAAGATGGCTCTAGAGCTCAACATCAAAGACAGAAGTTTTGCACTGCTGTTTGTTTTTAAAGTCAATGGAGTGTTCAAACCACTTGGCTCCTAGTAAGTAAGGTATTCTATAGGCAAATGTAGCTTATGTAAACCTCATTTCACAGAGAACACTAAACTGCAACTGCAAAATGATTAACATTTATGTTTTCCCTAATTCAAAACAGAGAACCAAAAATGAAAAAGTTCCAGCTAATAATCGAAATATATGTACTTAGGCAAAAAAAAAAAAAAAAGGGTTTTGTCTCACTGTTATTTCTTAGTTTACTATTACTTTCATATGAAATTTAAGCAGCAGCCATTTCTTGACTGGCATTAAATAAACATTCCCTTTATGTTGATTTTAAAGCTCTTCAGCTAGACATAATGGCTTATGCTTGTAATCCCAGCACTTTGGGAGGCTGAGGCAGGAGGTTCTTAAGGCTACGAGTTCAAGACCAACCTGGGAAACATAGCAAGACCCCATCTCTAAAAAATTTTTTTTTTCTTTTAATTAGCTAGGCATGGTGGCATGTGCCTATAGTCCCAGCTACTAAGGAAGCTGAGGCAGGAGGATCACCTGAGCCCAGGAGTTTAAGGTTACAGTGAACCAAGATCACACTCACTGCACTCCGGCCTGGATGACAGAGCAAGGCCCCATCTCTAAAAAAAGAAAAAAGAAGGCTGTTTAATATTTAAATATAAATTCTACTTTACATATTTCTCAGAGCTCACTGAGAAAAGCTGTCATCATGTATCAGGCTTAAATGAAAACATAAAATTTATTAGATATTATAATAAAAGATCATCCATTTACATTTGACATAAAATGAAGTGAAATAATCCCAAAGGTACAAAACAAACACCAAAAACTATCTAGACCATATCCAGAAGAATGAAACTAGACCCCTGTCTTTCAACATATACATAAATCAAATCAAATAATAGCTTAAATAAGACCTAAAATTATGAAACTACTAAAAGAAAACATTAGGGAAATGCTTCAGGACACTTGTTTGAGAAAAGATTTCTTGAGTAAGGCCTCAAAAGCAGACAACCAAAGCAAAAATGGGCAAATGGGATCACATCAAGTTTAAAAGCTTCTGCACAGCAAGGAAACAATCAGCCAAGTGAAGAGAAAACCTACACAATAGGAAAAAACTATTTGTGAAACTATTCAACTGACAAAGGATTAATAACCAGGATATATAAATAATCCAAACAACTCAACAGCAATATAAACAAACAGAAACCATAATGAGATATTATCTCACCCTAGTTAGAATGGCTATTATGAAGAAGACAAAAAATAACAAATGCTGGTGAGGAGGCAGAGGAAAGGGAATGTTTGTACACTGTTGATGGAAATAAAAATTCTTTCTATCTAAAATACGGTATGGAGGTTCCTCAAAATTTGAAAATAGAGCAATCCAATCTCTTGGTATATACCCAAAAGAAAGGAAATCCATATATCAAAAAGATATGACTCCCATGTTTATTGCAGCACTATTCACAATAACCAAGAGATAGTATAAACCTAACTATTTATCAGTAGATGAATGAATAAAGAAAATGTGGTATATATACACAATGCAATGTTCTTCCTCCATATAAAAGAATGAAATCCTGTCATTTGCAGCAACATGGATGAAAATGGAGGTCATTATGTTAAGTGAAATAAGCCAGGCACAGAAAGGCAAACATCATATGTCTCACAATATATGAGAGAGAAAGTATTGATCTAATGGACGTAGTGGATAGAACAGCAGGTATCAGAGGCTGGGAAAAGTAGTAGAGAGGGAAGGTTGATTACTGAGCACAAAAATACAGTCAGATAAGAGGATAAGACCTAGTGTTTGGTAGTGCAATAGGGTGGCTATAGTAAAGTTAATAATTTATTGTATATTTCAAAAGAACTAGAAGAGTAGAGTTGGATGTTCTTGACATAAATGATAAATGTTTGAGGTGATGAACACCTCAATCACCAAGATTTGATCATTATACACTGCATTATATCAAAATATTACATGTATTCCATAAATATGTAAACTATTATGTATCCATAAACACCAAAAATTAAAAAATTTAAAACAGCATAATCGCCGTAACATTCCAACAACCTAAACTGGTTTATGAGACCAAAGGCAAATACGTGCAAGCTTGAAAACAATACATTCAAACAGTATTCAAACAGCCAGGATTATATATACAACTCCAAAGGGATCACATCATAGTCCATATAAATGCAGTCTTTTAGATTTGTGCTGGGCACAACCCTCGAAGCCCTGTGTGGTGACCCTAGGTTGCAGATAATAACTCTATGAGCTTAGAGACAGTAGAAAACTTCTAGGTTGAGGAAGAGAGGTGATACATTCTGGAGGGAGTAAGATTTGGGCATGTTCTTAAATAAGTGAAATTTCTAAATGGGCTATACTGGGGTCTATATATTATTAAGAACAGAAGCCAGCCCTTTCTCCCACTTTCTGCTGTATTTCTAGGAAAAACAGTGGTAAAGGATGTCAAGTCTTTACTTTGAAGGGAACAATTCTCAGTGTTTCCAAAAGAAAAGACATTTTTATGTTTTCACAGGGGCAATGCAGCGAGTTATTCCATTTAATTATCCTTCTGTATTCATATATATTTATACAGATAGTTAAACTGTATGCAAAAATACAAATTTAGCTTTTCTATGGTGGCTTGAGTTTCAGAATAACTGTTGTCCTATTAAGACTGCTCAGCAAAAACATATTCATTTATTTTAAGGACATGTTTGATCCCCCCTCCCTCCCTTCATTCCCTTTTTCCCTTCATTCCCTCCCTCCCTCCTTTCCTTTTCTTGCCTCCTTCCCTTTCTCCCCTTCCTCCCTTTCTCCCTTCCTCCTTTCCGTCCAAAAAATTTGTCTAGAGATCTGGAAAGCAGAAGAAAATGGAGTAGATACAGAAGACGACATTGTGAAATGTGCCCTTAATCATGTGTGAAATAAGCTAACCTCATGATAAATTTGTAAATGATGAGTATATTCACAGGAAATGTTTATATGAATATACAGTCAACCTAAAATCCCTTAAAATTCTGTAAGCCATAAATTAATCTTTTACATGTTTCATAACCTTGGGATTTAATATGTAAATCGTAGGGTTAAGGCAAATATTTTTTACATCTCTTTTGTGACCCTCAAAATATGGCTTTCTAAGATTTTTCTTCCCAAATCAGAATTTATCTCATGAATGCATTGACCTTTGGGTGCTGAAAATGAAATAATGCATGCTTCCACAGATGTTTGCAAAAAGTAAGCCAAAATGTTACACAGTGTATTAATATGGCTATCTACATGAACTCACCGTATCAGAGTTTGAGTTTAGCTACTGAGGTAAAATTGTGGCAAAATAAATATCTGGTGCCTATCTTTAAGACAGTAATAATCCTTTAAAATTCATACTGAAAGGTAGGGGGTCTCATGATTCAAATCATCACAGAATGACATCTTTTTCCTTTATCTGTTTTCTTGATGACATGCAGAAAATGACAGCCCATCAATCAAAATTTGGCCTCTCTCAACCTGAGTTTCATGAGAGAATTAAGACTTACAAAAAATTATTTGAGTCATTATTTTCCTCAGTTCACAAGCATTGCACAGTTGCTACCATTTTCCATATAGGAAGGAAGTTAACTCATTACATACATTGCAAGACTCGAGAAATTAAGAGTTTCTTCTCTTATGGAACCTCGGTTCAGAAGGGCTGCCAAGAAATAGGTCTGTCCCAGGAGGCTTTTGATATCTGTCAATCAATTCTATTATTTAATGGTTTGAGCATCATAGACTAAGCACTGTTTTAGATCTTGTAAATTATTTTATTCAATGTTAACAAGACACAATGAGGTTGGTGTTCTTCTATCCAATACATAATTAAGAAAAGTGAGACTTGGAGGTATTTGAAACTTACCATAGGTTATGCAATTCATAATAGACAAGTTATTAATTAAATCCCTCAATTGATCTAAAAGATTATACTCTTTCCATTTTTCTACACTACTTCCACTGTAATTGTGCCCCAATGGATGGTTTATCATGTTGTAAAATGAGGCTAGGTTTTGATGCCCCCTCTTACATTTTCTAATTAGACTTTTAATTTTAAGATAACTGCTGTTATGCATGCATTAGTGAGAAACAATACAGAACCACTCTGCATGCTCTTTATCCAATTTTCCCCATGGTAACTACTTATAAAATTATCGTCTCATTTCATAACCAAAATACTGACATTACATTCAAGATATAGAACATTTCAACCACCAAAAAGATTCCCCATATTGTGCTTTTATAACCACTTCTATCTCACACACAAACCCAGTTCCCACTCTCCTGTTCATAACCTCTGGCTACTACCAACCAATTCATTTCTACAACTTATTATTTTAAGAATGTTAATGGAATTAAATTGCACAGTATGTGATGTTTGATGACTTGTTTTTACAAAAACCCACCATAATTTTCTGAATTTCTTATTGTGTGTATCAATAATTTGATCCTTTGTTACTGCTGTGTAGTATTGCATAATTTGGGGAACTACAGCTTGTTTTATCATTCACCTAATGATGGACATCTGGTTAATCTTCAATTTGTTACTATTTCAAATGAAGCAGCCATGAACATTTGTGAATAGGTTTGTATGTGAGAAGTTTTCATTTCTCTAACATGAATGTCCAGGAGTGCAATTGCTAAGTCTCATTTTTGCATATGTCGTTTGTTAAGAAATTGCCAAATTGTTTTCCAGAGTGTCTGAACCATTTTATATTCCCATCAGTAACCTATGAGTGATACAGCTATCCTGCTTCTCTGCATTCTTGCCAGCATGTGGTGCTGTCACTTTTTTAGCCTTTCCAATAGGTGTATAGTTATATCTCTTGGTAGTTTTAATTTGCATCTTCCTAATGGTTAATGATGTCAGACATCTGTTTATGTGCTTATTTGTATATATGTCAAGTTTGGTGAAATGTTGATGTCCTTTGCCCGTTTTCTGGTTGAATTGCGTTTTTTAAAAAATTTATTGTACAGTTTTTAGAGTGTTTTATACTAGATTTTTGTCAGAGATGTATAGTCCATAAGTATTTTCTGCCACTAAATAGCTTGTCTTTTCATCCTTTTAGCAGGGTCTTTCACAGAACAAAAGTTTTTAACTTCAACAAGAAGAATTTGTCAATTTTCCCTTTTATGGATCATGATTTTGGTGTCAAGTCTAAGAATTCCACCTAGTCCTAGATTTTCTTCGAATGTTTTTCCAAAAATTTTTATAGCTTTATGTTTTACATTTAAGTCTGTGATCTGTTTTGAGTTACAAGGTGTGAGGTTAATGTGAAGTTTCACTGAGTTTGTTTATGGATATTCAATTACTCCAGTAACATTTGCTGAAAAGACATTCCTCTTTATCAAAGTAGTGTTTCACCTCTGTCAAAAATATGTGTATTTGTGTGGGTTCCTATTTAAAACAAACTTTTCCATAATTATATGATCTGGATGTATCCTTATATCAAAGCTCCTACAAATCCCCATGTGTGAAGAGGAGAATTCACTAATGATGCACTAATGTCTAAGCTAGTAGTAAACAAAAGAGAAATAAATTCTACTATCTACTAACTGCTACAGACGCTTTAATATTCACTACTCTAAAACATTGATGATTTAAAAATATTTTAAAACTTAACTGAGTCACTTCCAATAATGCTGTTTTATCAGTTGTATCTATCAGTTGCAAGCAACAGAAGCTGACACTTACTCTGTCGTCCCCTGTAAAGAGTCCTCCACTGAATTGCCTCTTTTGTCACTAACTCAAAGTCGGCCTTAGGTTCCTGCAATTTGTAAAACCTAGCTCATGTTCTTGAGCTCTAACTGCAAGAGAGATAAGTATTTTTGGCATATCATCTTTAATGAAAGACCTTATTTGCTACCTTCACCATTCATAATGTGGGACTCTCCAAATATGGGAAAGAGACTCAAATCCTGGCTGAAATAAAGAAATGAAAAATGATCAATATAGCCAGTCATATTATTATTGTTATTATTATTATTTTACTTACGGAGGCATACTTTAACCTCTTTATTCTAGCTCTCTAGGGTTCTGTGGAAATATATGGTGATAAACAACTTGCATCGAAAATTATTCTGGTGAAATGTACTTCATTCATTCTAGAATCACCTGAGACAAAAACCAAGCCCAAAACAAAATTTCTCCTGCCCAGAGATGAATTAAGGTAGGATCTCTGGGAGTGGGTCTTGTCATTGCTGTTCACTAAAACAAACAAGAGAGAAAAAATAACCCTCAAAAATCTTCTGTGATTTTTACAGGCAGCCAGAGTTAAGAACCACTTCTTTAAGGGGTAAGTCTATTTGGCTCTATTCATTAAGTCAAATGCCTAAATAGGCTTATAATTGCTTCTTGTCTCATTTCACACACCCTCATCTTTATACAGAAGCAAGTTGGGCACACACATACCATATGCAACAGCTGTGGTTACCTCTATCACTCAAACATCTTCATTTTTCTTCACCTTCATTATCACAAGCCATAGTTCTACAATGGAGGTAGATAACTTGCTTTGAGAATATTCCAAGTCAAAATTATCACAGGTAGAGGGTCTCACAATGAGGGAAAGCCATATCCAACTCTCTTGGCTCTCAGTGGAGTTCTGGAGGATCGCATGACCTCTATTTCCACAAATAGAAATTAACCAGTGAGAAAGTTCCATTTCTGATCACGGTGCACTAAGTAAATCAAGAAAGTCCACATGTTCAAGATCACAAATGTTGCACATATACAAAAAATATGTATTCGAAGGCACTGAAAACTACCAAAGATAAAATTGATAATTTATTCTTATAATAAATTTTAATGAACCAAATGACAATTCTAGATGTGAAAATAAAATCATTGAAATTGATAGCAATGAATAGTTTTAACAGATTATTCACAGCTGAATAGAAAATTAGCAAACTAAAAAAAATGCAAGAAAAAATATTTATCTTGAAGATTTGAGAGGCAAAGAGGTGAAAGAGTAAAAGCATAAAGACACTTTGAGATATGGTATTAATTACCTGCCATACCTCTACTTCCTTACATACAAGAATGAGGAGAAAGAATGCATAGAATTGATACTTGAGGAGGTAATGGTGGAGAATATTTCAAAACTGATGAATGATATCAAGCCACAGAATCAAAAAGCCCTATACACCTCAAGAAAGACGAATAGAATGAAATCTATATTTCTATATGTCATAACAAAATCCCTGAAGACCAAAGATAAAGAACATGTTAAAAGCAGACAGAGGAAAACAGACTAATCATTTTCCAAAGGCAAAAATAATACTGCCAGATGGATTCTCAATGCAGGCAATAATAAGTGAAAGACTCATTTTTTACTGAGAGCTAGAAAAACAAAATACTTCTGTAGCAATGGTTCTCCATCCTGGCTAGCCCTTAGAATCACCCAGTACCTTTCCTAGATACTGAAAATCACTTCTAGTTGGCTCCTTGCCAACAATTCTATTTCACTACAGCCTCAGGGGTTTCCTTAATTTGAAAGTGAGCATTTAAACCCTCTCGTAAAACACATCAGTAATTTCCCAGCTTAGAATACCACAAGCACACTTATTCTGGATCTTTTCTCATTACTCCACACTCATCTCATCTAGACACGTATTGTTGTCTGGACATGTTGTTTCTTATGCATAGAACTTTTAACAAACCCTTCTTTATTCATCACTTGCCAGCTTGATGGTCACTTTCTCTAAAAACCACAAGGGTACCTACTATCTGCATGGACTCAAGATGTATGTGCTATAAATTGCTTCAATTTTCTCTCTCCCTATCCATCCATTTATGCCCTATCTCTTCAAGTAGGAAACAAAGAACAAAAGAAAGGACATAAAACATAAACCTCATAGATATCAGGAGCACAGTGTTGCACGGTAGCAACTGTCTTTCACAACCACTCAGAATACAAAACTGAGTCTGAGCTACCGATTTTTAAAAATAAAATCTCATGAACTGAATCTCCCATCGGGAAAACCATGATTGCATTGTTTAGAACTCGGTGAGTCTTAAATTAAGCACAATTTAAACAGCCGTGGTGTTTTAATTACTTAGATGAGAATACACAAATTAGATGATGGAAATCTTTCAAGCTCATCCACATTGCTGCTAGAAGCATCAGTCATTATCAACAGAGCCCAGAAGGCACGATCCAGAAGTTTTTAGGAAGGATTAACTCATGTTTGTCACACCGTTCATGAAGTGAATTTCTGTACATCAAAGAAACTATTTGTTGTATTCCTTCTGTGTTCACATTATAAAGCATTACAGACTGTCAGGAACTTAGTGTTACATGAGGATTTAATGGATACTTAACTTTATATTTCAGAGGTCTTCGCACTAACAACAGTGTAGTTAGCAGTTTAGAGGAGTCTAACATGTTACATATTTTCTCTATTTCCTAAAAAAAAGTCATCATTTTATGACAACAATTAGCAACTCTGGTGTCACATTAAAAATACTTGAGGGAACTTTAAAGCAAACACATGCTCAACTCCAGCCAGGCCAATTCAGTGAAGAAAGCCCAGGCTGAAGGATCGAGCTCTGCAGGTCACTCTTATATGCGGTCATGGTTGACAGTAATTTTTTTTAAATAAGGGATAATATAGATAATTTAATTATGTGAAGTATCAGACAACAACAGAATGTGCTGAGTGGCCTTCAGAGTACTAAATAATTGTCAAGTTTTAAATGTCTAGAATCGTACACTTCATACTTCTTATACATAAAACTGGTAGCTTCTAGGTAAATTCAGTATCATGACTTGGCACTAGATGTACTTTTATTTAGAAGACTTCCATAGTCAACACTTAAAGATTCCAAATATGTGATAAAGTCTATGAAAGCATAAGTAAAATGACATGGATGCTTTCTACAGAACTACCCTAGGGTCTTTAAAACACTCTGGAAAATGTATTACTGTTTGCTAGTAAGTTAAACAAAAAGGAATATTTTTCAAAGCAAGGATAAATATGTAAAAAGTATGATTTTATTATTTTTGCATAGCATGTGAGAAAATTTACTAGAATTATGTAAACAAAAATAAATATGAAATTTACTGGTTGCCAGGCTGTTAAACTTATAGTTTTTTATATTTTTTGTGAGGAAAATACTAATTTTTCAATTTTAGACAAATATTGCATCTATTTTTCCAAGTAAAGACTAATGTAGACATAAAATGGCTTATACAATAAAAGCTTTCCTTGTATTTTATAAAAGCATTTTATGAATATCTTCTTCTGGTGCAGAGGTGAGGAGTGGATACTATCTACTCAAGAAAGATAGCAATTCCATGTGTATGGGTAGTAACACGCCATTAAAAACACATACATATTCTATTGAAAAAATATACATATTAAATATATAAAACATTATATATGTATCTATGTGTGTACACATATACACATACACACATAAAGATGCGAAAGGGTAGTAAGAAATCAGACAAAAGCAATTCAACATTTACAATGGAAAAATCACTAGGAAAAAAATTACTACACGCATTTCTATATGTGTATTAGTCCATTCTCACAATATGGTAAGAACATACCAGAGACTGGGTAATTTTTAAAGGAAAGAGGATTAACTGACTCACAGTTCTCCATGGCTGGGGAGGCCTCAGGGAACTTACAATCATGGTGGAAGTCACCTCTTCACAGGGCAGCAGGAGAGAGTATGAGCGTCCAGTGAAGGGGGAAGCCCCTTATAAAACCATTAGCTCTTGTGAGAACTCACTCACTGTCATGAGAACAGCATGGGAGAAACCACCCCCATGATTCAATTACTTCCCACCAGGTCCCTCCCCTGACATGTGGGGATTATGGGAACCACAACTCAAGATGAGATTTTGGTGGGGACACAGTCAAACCTTATCAACATGTAATACATTTTCTACATAAATGTACACATTTGAATAAGTGATTGGCATGCAGGTAACTTAAAAAATTAAGAGATTTTTAAAAATAAAGGAACATAATTTAAATACATCTATTTTGATTTAAGCCCCTTTAAAGCAGCAAGCAACAAAAATAAGAAACAAAACAATTCAGCCTCTTGAGTTGAGATCATGGTACGGTTGAGTACTGTCAATGCAATGACTATGTCACCACATGCCAGCTTTTGGTTTGTCAGATCCCCATTAGTCTGTATAGTTTTTATATTTAGGTTTGCTTTAAATGAACTCGCCTTTCATTAAGTTGATTTAAACAAAATCTTTAATAAAGCCAGGGTAAATAAAGTATCATTTTCTATAAATAAAGATAATGGTAAAATAAATGTATTTAACTATTTAAATAACTTTTAAAATTCTACCCAGGTAAAATTCTACTATCAGCTACATTTTGAAAGGTGTTCTATTTTTTTTGAAAGGAGAGATTAGTGAATTTGTGTTTGGTATCAATGAAAATGACATTGTGTCCATTGAATGTGGCCTGGACAAGTATCTGCATAGTACTTCCATATTGTGACATAAATTATTTCACTAAATAGCATTTTTATCTGCAACCTAAATAATTTAGCATTGAGTAAAGTGAATAATCATATCAGCTTTACACCAAGATACCAAAAAAAACACACTGACTTTGAAGGGAACACATGACTGTGTTAAACTTATTTACATATACCGTAAAGTGGTAGCTGTTGTATATTAGATATTACACTGAACTTGAAGTTATTGACTTTGAAGGGAACACATGACTGTGTTAAACTTGTTTACATATACCGTAAAGTGGTAGCTGTTGTATACTAGATATTACACTGAACTTGAAGTTATAAACCTGGATTGGTATATACAAACACACAAACCCAACCTGTGTCTCAATAACTCCAGGTCATTCACCTTATTTCTTTTATATTCTAGTTTATGTATAGAATGGGGGTTAAAAATTGAATACACGTTTAAAAGCCTGCTATAAGAATTATGTGTGAAAAGTCTTTACAAGGTGTAAAATGCACAGTACACACAAAATGTAGTGATATTATGTTAGTATTATGAAGTCTCAAATTAAACTAAGCACTAATATGTCTTTGTTCCCAGTAATTTTACTTAGACAAAAAAAAAATTTAACCAAGAATTTTTGCAACTAATTCAGCAAAATGGCAGACAAAATATTTTGTACATGTTGAAAGGTTACAACCATCACTAATAATTGCAAATACTATGCAAACAATAGTTTTTTTAAATTAATTTCTGCTCTCTGCTTATAGCAAAATACCATTTCTTATTCCATCCAGTTTGACTGACAGGTACAATATTCTCCTTGAGTAACAGTGTAACAATATAAAAATGAATTACTTAGAGGATAATCCTGCTCTGATCTTAAAATAAAACTAATGAGGATATATGCAGAAAGTTAATGAAAATGCTCCCTATCTAGAATTTGTGGGCTCTGTGGACAAAGTTACAAGACCTTGAAGAAAAACAGAAAATACTGTGACTAAAGTGAGGTATAAGTAATAAAACTGAGGCTAAAGAAATGATAGTATGGTCCATTTTAATTCTTTCATCTTGTTTGACAGAAATTATGTTTTCCTCAAAACTAGCCCTGCACTTCAAGACGTGTGAAATCTAGAGATTATCTGTAAATGGTGGGACTACAGATAATTTTAATTTTGTTTGTATTGCATGCCTTTTATCTTGTACAGTTTCTAAACTGGTGTAAATAGAAATAGTCTAAAGATACAAATACTTAATTATCCTATTCAACAGTATCTACATGGTTTATGATCCAAACAGGGCAATGCTAACTAATAAATATAATTCAAAAAGACGACACTTATGTCAAATATACATGCTTTATATGAAACTAATTTTGTTTTTCTTTTTGAGATAGAGTTTTGCTCTTGCTGCCCAGACTAGAGTGAGGTGGTACGATTTCGGCTCACTGAAACCTCTATCTCTTGTGTTCAAGCAATTCTCCTGCCTCAGCATCCTGAGTAGCTGAGATTACAGGTGCTGGCCACCACGCCCAGCTAATTTTTATAGCTTTAGTAGAGATGGGGTTTCACCACATTGGTCAGACGGCTCTCAAATTCCTGACCTTGGGTGACGTCCCAGCCTCAGCCTCCCAAAAGGCTGGGATTACAGGCATGAGCCACTGTACCCGGCTAAACTAATTTTTTATTCAGTATTCTATTTTATAGTAATCCAAAATATTCACCATTATTATGCACATTTGAAAGACATTTAAGAAAACTGGGAATGTAGATCTTACAAAGATATTTGATCACTGTAGCACTTCCCTTCTCACTATTTATTATTTTCAGTCATTTGAAAGATCTCTTTAAGTACTGAGTATTATCTTTGTTATCTAAGAAAAGGAATGCCATTTTTAAAGTTCACCTTGCCAGTAGTCATCTGTAAATCGAGATAAAAACTTCCATGTGAATCCTGTTATCTCCCTCTGATTTACCAGCCTCTCCAGGTCTTATATAGACATGATAATTTAATAGCAAAATCCGGCCATGTTTCTGTATTTGGTTTTTACTATTAAAATTACCTTAATTTTCATAGTATTTTCTTAATTTTTAAAATTCGAAGAACATCAAGCATGTTCATATGCAGACAGATGGATTTTTTTAAAAAGAAAAAAAATTGCCGAGATACTAGTTTCTATGCATACCTGAGACGTCACACACACAAACATACAGTTGCAGATATTGTAAAATATAGGGATTGGGTAGAAGATACATAAGATCTTTTCTTACTGGAAAATTCTAAGAGCTAGCATTATATGCAGAAATATGTATAGATACAGAAGTGTCAAATGCACACACAGTGTGAAGAATATGCATAACAGTCACCATGAATAAAAATCTAGAGTTCAAATAACTGAAATTGCCATATGCTAAATTTGTATTTAATGAGAAATGATGAATATACAAATGATAAATAAACATAGATGTCACAGATCCACTTCAGAAAGCAACGCCCAGAATACACAATATTCTAGATAAGACTGAAACACACTCATTATAACTTCTGCACCTTAAATCCATAGATTAAGAATTCATATCTGAAGTAATGATCCTGAAAGTTCTTTAGAACTTTTGAATGGTCAAAATGACTAAGTTATTTATATGTTTTATCTTTAATATATTTATTGCATTTAATTTTTGGCAAATTGATAATGCATGCCATGTAAGATATAATCTCTCTTTACAAACTAGTTTTAACAGATTTGGAGACCAAAGAAATTGTAAAATGTTCTAAAGAACAAAATATACAAATGCACATACACATATTTCTATTTATTTTATTTTATTTTACTTATTTTGAGACAGAGTTTCGCCTTGTCACCCAGGCTGGAGTGCAATGGCACGATCTTGGCTCAAAGCAACTTCCACCTCCTGGGTTCAAGCAATTCTTGTGCCTCAGCCTCCTGGGTAGCTGGGATTACAGGCTCATGTTCACCATGTCTGGCTGACTTTTTGTAATTTTTAGTAGGGACAGGTTTTCACCATGTTGCCTCAGCCTCCCAAAGTGCTAGGATTACAGGCATGAGCCACCATGCCCAGCCATTTCTATTTATATTAATCAGTGAACTTCTATAAAAGGGTAAATTTTCATAAATCTCTCTCATGAACAAATACTCTAAGGAAAGCTGTTGTGAGAAGAAAGAAAAACTCAGTGTTTACAGAAAGGGGGTCGATTATCATTAAGCCACGGATGGAGGTGTCTTGAGGTTTTTAATCAAGAAGGGAGAAAGGGCAAGAGGTAGGTGAATCTACAATAAGTTGTTAAAACAAAAGAAAAATATGCAAAAAGTGAAATTCTCAATAGGTGCTCAGCTCATCAAGTTAGGGCTCTTCAAAATTCCAAATCTGTTCTTCCACATTTCCCTGCTTCCCCTACAGTGAAGTTGGTGCAAAGTGACTGATTGGCCCAATGTACTCCGAGTAGCAATGATGTAGAGGCTATTTATTATAAAAAATTCAGGCTTAATACGAGTCTGTAATACACACACAAACACCAGTGTACACTGCCTCTTAAAACTGTGGGCACTCCAGGATAATTCGATCACTTGTTGAGTATGTACCTGAATAGTATGTATGTATGTATGTGTATATACATACACACACATATATATTGTATTATTGATATATATATATTAATATCAATCTCTCACCTGAGTTTGAGTAAGAATATAAAATGTCTGTAGAAGATACTATTTTGCCTGTGTACCATGTGTTTGTGAATAGTCACGTGGATGTATTTGAATGGATTCCTTGAAAACGATGTGAGGTCTGTGTCTAGAGTAAGTCAAAGTATAGCAGTCTAAAATTTGTACAGTGATGCTTCTGACAATGACTGTGATGATGATGATGATGATATCACTCCACAATGCTGCATTTATTTTTGAAAAATTTAGGGTCAACACACAAAGTGTTAGATTATCAATGCTTTCAGTGACTGAGTTCTTACTTTGGCTGCGAACCAAGAACCTACTGGATATTTTGCTATACATGCCTTGCTTACTAAATTTTACTTCTTTGTCCAAACAGTGGGCTAAGGGACTGTACTCAATCGGTTGCTAGCTTCTTCAGTGAGACACAGGGCAAGGGCTCTTTTGACTAGTTAAACCGGGAAGCCCCCCTTACAGGGCTGACTTTCTACCTAGAGGACAAGAAATGCCTCACTGTCCTTATTCAAAATTGGACTCATCTGTGAGGAGAAAAAGGCACATTAGAACATTTCATCATAAAATAACGTTTCATATCAATAATTATCTCTGATGCAGTCAACCTCATATCCAGGCCTTTTTTTCACAGACTTCAATTTTTGAAAGCATGAGTCTTGTCCATAATAAATAAAATATCTATGCATGTTCAATTGTAATTATATTTTGAAATTTAGTTTTGGGCATAAATCATACAAAACTCATCATGTCCTTAGAGTTAAAAAATACATTATTTGGAAAAGTTCATAGCCTTGAGTCCATAAAATTAGGAATCTGTATTATTAACTATGCAAAGGAAATATTAATTTTTGGATAATTTCCATTTTTATGATTTGGGGTATGACTCTTTAAGGCACACAATATTTCCTTAGAGTTTTACTCTCTTACGGGACTCACTTAACTTAGTAAGCTTCACAGAACCAGCTATGTGAAGTTTTGTCATGTGAATTTCTCTTCTGCATATTAGAATATTCCGAACAGAAAAGTAGCTGACTTCTGAAAAACCAATGTTTCCAAAATAGTCAAGGTGAATATTTTGATTTAATTTAAAACAAAACTGTTTCAATATCAAACTTTGAAGTTTACATTTCTCAGGTAGAAATGGAGGACAAAGGCAATTAACTTTTACCTAAACACACTTCTATTGTTTTCTATGAAGGCTGCACTTCACAAAAGGCAAAGCTCTAAACAGCATAGTAAAAGAGGCTTTGTAAGTGTAAATATACATTTGCACACAGCACATCTTTAGGCAGAAATGGTGTTCAAGATGACATTTCAAATGCTGTGAATGTCATAGTTAACCCAAGAAACATTCAATACACTTTCCTTGGGCCCTACGTTATAACTGGGTTACTACTCAAGTTTTTATTGTGTGAAATCCTGGAAAGCTTAGATGGAGTGGGGAAGGAATCCTATAGACTCCAGGGCCAAGTGCGCAGGCTACATTCTTCAGTCTCATTTTCACGTGCAGGTGACTCTGTGAACGCAGGTACACATCTTGTCTGGGACTTAACTCATCCATTAGTTTATATAGTCTAAAGTGTCAGACACAGTTTCGGTTTCAGGAAGACCAAAGGCCGAGAAAAATGAACAAGCACCCTGTCATAAAGCAAAGAGCTTCAAAGGTCAAGCTAAGCTGACTCCCTTCCACCTCCCACTCTGCACCTCCCTTGGCTGACAGCTGTGTGGTGACAGATTTGAGCACTGCGTCCTGGCTGCGAGGAACAACCAGACTCCAGGAGAACCGCAGCTTTTCCCGTGGGTTAGTCCCTATCTCCCTGGAAAAGGATGAAGCGCTTTCTTCTATCCAAAAAGAGCCCTTGAAACCTGGCTGAGGGTCTGACCCTGGCGCCTGCTCTCTCTTGCCTTGGTGGTGCTCAGGACCCCGCACAGTGGCTCCAGGCCTGAGTAAGGGGGGCGTTGCTGTCACCCAGCTCCCAGCCTACTACAGAGCTGCTGAAGTTCCAGAACGGGCCCCTGTTGTCCTTGGGGTACAGCCTGCACCTTTAATGCGAAACCCAGCAGAGGCAGCAGCGAGAGTCCAGTCTGCCTTTCCTGTCCTCCAGTCCCGATGCTCCTCGGCTCCGCCAACTCCTGACAAAGCCACTCCCAGTGTTTGGTGATCTGCCCTCTTCTAGGGATTCTACTCTACCTTTCTTCTACTCTCTAACGCTACACTTCCTTTGTTTTCTTCTTTACGCAAAAATTAGCAAAGTCCTCCCCCCTTTCTCCCCTTCTCCAAGTTGGAGGATTCATCCAGCCATCAGGAAACACAGGGAAGGTTCTAGCTCAAGGACCCTTTGCCCCGGGATGCAGGAGCCTGGTAGAACTGGAACTTGGAGGACAGTGAGGTAGACACAACCAGAGAATCCAGAGCAGGGCCACTTTCTTTCCCAACGAGTTTCCCCTCCCTCTTCTGGACCAGCCCGTCCGGGTCAGCCTTGGAGGCCACCCTACCTGGCGCGCTCCCTCCCCGGGGACACTCCCGCCCGTCCCTCCAACCTCCCCCTGGCGTCCCGAGTCTGGGCCGCTCCGGCCCAGGTACCCGCCCCTCCTGTCCTGCCGCCTCCAGAAAGTTCCTCCTCCCTCCTCGTCTGGTCACAAGAATGCTTTTGAACCCTTGGGTTCTACACTGTTTCGCCCCCAAGTCAGGCAGCGCATCTCTCAAGAAGTAGAAAAAGGTCTCCATCAACTTTGCCGTCACGGAGCGCTGTCCGAGGGAGGGCGCGGGGCGCACACCTGCCTGCGGGCGCGGGTCCAAGGGTCGGGAAACGCTCGCGGGGCGCGGGAGCCGCCCGCGGCCACGGCTAAGACGCCCTAAACTCGCCCGCTACAGCCGGCAGGGACGCGCGGCGCTGGGAGGGCATCACTCGGGAATTTCGAAATGAGCTTGGGAAACGAGGACCAGAAAATGGTGATTCTAAACACATGCGAGCGTCGCCACACGGAGCAGTTCCACCCGAAAGGCGCTCACTTTTGAGAACAGACCATCGCGGACCGCACAGCAGAGAAACCTCCGAGGCACGTTCCTCTTTGGAACCGACAACCCCTTTCGTCCACGGACTTCCCAGCACGCGCGGTCGAAGCCCGCCCCGGGCACTCGAGGATGGGGGCCCAGGCGCTCCCGGAGCCCCGCCTTCCCGCTCCGTCCGTAGACCCCTCGGCAGGTGCGAGCCCCCACCTGGCCAAGCAACAAGCGGGCCCTCCGCGGAAGGGCCGGGTCCCCCTCTGCCCGGTCCCCGCACGGGTCACCGCTCCCTGCCCCCCTGCAGCCGGCCGGGCCAAACCCGCGGGGGAAGGAAAACGCCGAGCGAGGCACTCACCCCCAGCTTCCTGCTGCGGATCTTCACGTAGCCCTGCTTGACTATGTCGTTAAAGTTGGAGGCCATGGCCAGCGCGACCGGGCTCCTGCGCTCCGCGACGATCCGCTCTCCCGAGCCGAGAGCCGCCGTCCGCCGCCGGGTCTGCGCGGGTCTCGCATCCAGCCGGCCGCCGCCAGCAGCAGCGCCGCCGCCCGCTCCTCCGCGAGCTCCCGCCGGTGGGGACGCGGGGTCGTCTGCAGGGCCGCCGCGGACGGGGAACGGGGCCCGGCGCCGCGAGCCGCGCCAGCCCTCCGCGTTCCGGCGCTCACCTCCGCCCCTCGCCGCGAGCTCCGCGCCGCCGCCGCCAGCTGCGGGCGCCCCCTCCGCGCCGCCGCCGCCGCCCCCGGCAGCACCCACGGGCTGGCGCCTCGCTCGGCGGCGCACAGCTGGCCGGAGCGCACCACCGCGGCTCCCCGGCGCGGGGGGAGGGGGCGGGCCGGGGGGGCGGGCTGATGCGCCGGCCCCGCTCCCTCCCCCTGGCCCGCGGGGTGGCTGGGCTCGGAGACGCTCGCAGGACGCGCTCCATCCCTCTCCGCGCGGGCGGGAGCGCAGCCGCCTCCGCCGCCGCCGCGCGCCCCAGGGCCCGCTCCCCACCCGGCTCCCTGGGCCCGCAGCGCTCCCTGGGCGCGAGATTCCTGAGGACGCGGCGCCTCATTCCCGGGCTCTAAACCTCGGCTCGCGGGCTGGGCTCCGGGGAAAGGGCGGTGGGGACGCTTCCCACGCGGAAGGCAGCGGGAGCGAGACACTTGTTTATTTCATCGGCCTTGTTTACAGTACATGTTTATTCCCGAGCACACGCGGCCGGGCCAGGTCTTTGCCCCGTTAGGAAGTGTACATCGACGCCAAACCCTTCCTGGTGCACACAAAGAGACCAATCGTGCGCATGTGTCTAACGCTCCCGCAGCCTAGAGACAGGCAGGCGGGCGAGGCGGGCGGCCGCCAACGTCCTCTGCTGAAGGAGTGGAGAAGACCGACCCGAGTGCTTGATTTATGCATGCGTTTTCCTTAACTGGGACTAAAAGTGGCTCCTGGTTTTTCTGGGAAAATGGAGAAAGTGGCTGTATCAATGGATGCCAATGACTTCTTGAAATGCTCAACTTGTACAAACACAAAATGAAGAACTTTCTCCCCTTATTGTAGAAACACATGGTATTTTTAAAGTAGGCTTTTCGTTATTGTAAAGACATTTTAATTTTTAAGATTGTATTTTTTTTGTGAAAGATTCAAGGAAAAAGGGATATTGAATTTTGGCTGGAGGCAGTATATGGATTTTTACTATAGGCTAGAACATTTAGTACTTACTTGCTAAGGATGTTTCTAATTAGTAAAAAATGTATAAAGAGTGAAAAATTTTAAGGTGATTCCTGCAAGAGTTATATTTAATAAAAGTTCAAAAGATCATATTTATTTGTTTATTACAATAAGCAGTATTTTTCCAGGTTCTCATTAAAAATTTCCCAGCCCTGTTTGAAACACAATAATACTAAGAGAGAGAGGAAACTGAACCGGAATGGAGGTGGTGGGAGGATGGAATGTAAAAACTTGAAGAACAAGGTATCGTGTCCCTCACTCCAACCAGATGAGGATCCAAGGGAGATTTTTGTCTCATCCTTAGCAGAAGTCTCCATCTAGAGCCCACGTAATCCAGTGGAAATTCTTACTTGCTTCAACAGCACACTATTCCTATTCATTCAATAATGTGGGCAAGCTTTTTTTTTTTTTTTTTTTAACTTCCTACTGTGCAAAGTACCAGATGCTGGGGCAGATCAGATACTAAGAATAACATGGCAAAATCCTTTACGCTGTCACTCTGGAATGGGCCCAAACTCTGACCTTCCCAGAAAATTTGCATAAACTCCCTGGAATGGGCTCAGGCTCTGACTTTCTCAGAAAATTTGCATCAACTCTCTGATAACTCCCTGTAATGCTTTCCTCTAAACACCTGGCACAGCTTGTCTATTCCACTGACTTTTTACTATTTCATATGCTGCATGACAATTTTTTTTAAAATATAAAGACTGCTTTAGGTTTGCAAATGCTTTAAATAAGTTATTTCATTCAGTCCTCTTTGCAACCACATATGTTAAATGAAGAATACTTGCCAATTACTAGATGAAATTGAGGCTCAGAGACATTCAGTTGCAGAGCCACACGTTTCAAGATTGGTTTGAGGTCTACAATGATTTCTATGAGCACTGACTCCACCTTCTGTTTATATAATCGTCTGTTTTCACAAGTCAATTGTCAATTCTTTGAAGTCAGGGATTGGTTTAGCCTCAGCAACAATCTTAGTGCTTACATAAGTAACAGGTATGAAAAATAATTGTGGCTTTTAATGATTATATAATGACTGTGCCTACACTCCTGTTTATCAACATTTTTGTAACACCCTAGCATGATTTCAATGTTCTCCTTTATTTACCTTTTATTTTTAAATTTCTGACATAGCAATTTGTATGTATGTGTGTTCCTCTTTTTGTGATCTTTATTTGCCTCTTGAAAGCACTAAGTTATCTGTCATCTAAATTTTCCCAATTCTGGATTTTGTTGCATAGCATCAATTAAATATCTTCACCTAAGCCCCACATTTTCTACTAATGTAACTCAGAAACTTACCTGCATTCTCCTTTTTTTCAAGAATATTTAACAAAAAATGCTGTGTATATTCTACTGACTCATACCAACGGAACAAAATATCTAGCTGTCCTGTTGATTAGAAGGTTAAAGTGTTGTCAACCTCATCTGTACATTATAAAATCATAACATATAAATTATATGTAATTAGAGAATTATAAAATTCTTCACCAAACTTCCACCTCGTGGTTTTTGCAGCCATTATGATCATTTCTTAAATACATTATTTCATTAGGAATTGGAAAATTGTGATTTCTAATTTGACTTTATTCTTGAGTTTATGACTTTCTATCCTCTTACTGAAAAAAAGAAATAAACAAAAATACTTTCCCTCACAAATGAGAGAATTCTCCTGAAATGGACACCCAATAAGAATGGCAGGCTTGATTCTTAACCATTGCCATCCATGTTTCAGAAATATTGAATGGGTTCTAGCAAATTCAAAATGAATCCCTGCTCCCTTTGGAATATCATTTTCAAAAATGTAGTTTTGTATATTTGATGTATTTCAGTGCATCACAGTCATTATTCTTTTTGTTGTTTGAACTATCCTATCTTAGACAAGAAAGAGCTGCTTCCATAGACATTTTTGCATTTTGAACAGGTAGCCATGAACCTTACTGGCCTGGCTGTGATCAATAACAATGTATTCCATGCTTATCTAACACATTCCAACTGCAGACCTGGAATTCATTATTTCTTTTGCAACTTTTGTTTGTTTTAATGGGAAATGAAATTCAGTTCCCATAGTCTGTTTGCTAGTGGTTTTTTGCTACTAGTTTTAAGCTTTTCAGTTATAAAGCAGGAAATATATATTTTTTCATGTCAGAAACATTTAAAAGAAAAAAAAATCTCACTTTCAAAGGATATTTTCAATTCAAATTAATGTTGACATATTCCATATTTAAAGATTGCTTCTTTTCCTTTGAGATTCTCACTATGTGAAATATTTACAAGTTTCCAAAGTCAGACACATAAAATAAGGCACATTGAGAGATATAGCTCTGATTTCTTTCCCTTTCTCTCTTTGTAGGGAACCATTTTTATTAGTTTTTGGGTTGTCCTTTCATTCTTTTTGACAATATAATGAGAGACATATATGGGTTCCTATTTATGTCTTCTTAAAAAAAAAGCATACTATTCAACATTTTATTACTCCACTAGGCAGCCTCTAAATTGGGCTGAAACACTTGATATGGGGTCCTGGGTAATTCCTCCTTCTCAGTGTGGGATGTGCTGGAGACAAGTCCTAACATGTGTGATGGATTATATTGTTTACTGAGAACCACCTTGAGGAAAACGTAGCCGACCCCCAAGCAGAAAACTGCTCAGGGTGTTCTAAAATAGTAAACAATGTATGCATATCATACACTAGTTAAACCAGTTCTTTAAACATGGGATATGTGACCCTGACCCCATTGCTCCATTGTGGAGTATGCTTTCCAATTTGGCTTCAATCAGTGGTGAACAGGCACGAGCTGCCTGCCTAGTTTATCTTGGTTCTATGAGAAAACACAGAACACCTGCTTGTTAATAATAATCACCTGTTCACAGAGACTAACTACGTGGGTCAGAGTCTGCTCGAGGCCCTCAGCTCTGAAGACTGTTAGCCCCTGATCCCAATTTGCACTCTATCTTTGTTTCTTAATTTCTTCATCACCGCTGGGTTGTGGTCTGGGTTGATGACCCAGCTGGTCTCGGTAGGGATAGACTTTTTATTTTCATTTTTTTCCTAACTTCTAATGAATACAGCAGAAGTGATGGAGTTTTATTCCTGAATTAGGTTATAAAAAAGACTATGGCTTCTTATATGCTGGGTAATCTCTTTTGGATTGATTGCCCTGGAAGAAGCCAGCTACCATAATATGAGCAATCTATGGAGAGGCCCATGCAGATTAGCTTGAAGGGTGACCATCTCAAGTTTTCTAAAAGCCGTTTGAGTAAACTCAGAGATAGATGCGCCCAGTCACTTTAGATGACCACAGCCTGACAGTCACTGAGAGAGACTGAGCCAAGACCAGCTAGCTATGTTGCTCCCAGTTGTTTTTCAACAAAGGAAACTTATTCATAAATTAATAGCTAAAATAGACTTTGGTATGTGGAAGTACGGTGTTGTCTTAACAAAAAAACCCTAAAATTTGAGAATGGTTTTGGAATTCATGAGTGGCCTGGAGAAGAGTGTTAGTAAAGGCTTAAAGTGTCTTCAACATGCTGTTTGTAGCATTTTGGACGTTGAGGGCACTGAGTGAACTTACCCACAAAGTGAAGAAAATATGATTGAAAATTGGAAAGGGGAATATTCTAGTTATTTAGTGGCAGGAAACTTAGTAACAATGTTCCTTGCAGCTATGTGGAAGCTAGAAAATGTATCTAAAAAACTGCCTGATCTACATTACAAAATTTCCAACCACAGTATTTGAAGTGCAACCTTTCCATTTAGTAATTTTGTTGTTGTTGTTGTTTTGTTTAGACAGAATCTCACTCTGTCATCCAGGCTGGAGAGTGCAGTGGCAAGGTCCTGGCTCATTGCAGCCTCCACCTCCAAGGTACAAGTGATTCTCCTATCTCAGCCTCTCAAGTAGCTGGGACTACAGGCATGCACCATCACACCTGGCTAATTTTTGTATTTTTAATAGAGATGGAGTTTCACCATGTTAGCCAGGCTGGTCTGGAATTCCCGGCCTCAGGTGATCTCTCCACCTAGGCCTCCCAAAGTGCTGGGATTACAGCATGAGCCACCATGCCCGGCCCCACTTAGTAAAATTTGAGAGGAGAGAGATACATTGAGGAAAAGAGTGTTGAACAGAAAGGGGCCAAGAACTGACAGTTTTGAATGTTCTCACCTTCTCCAGACCAGGATGCTCTAATTAATAAATGGCAGCTGAACAAAGATCTCATCCTGGGCACTGACTGCCATGAATATTTAGTGTAAAGTCAAGGGTATGACTACAAAATACATTTTTTAAGATTTCTCTGAAATCTTAAAAATCAATGATTTTATGGTCACACTCTTGGCTTTATCTTTATACCACTTTGTCATGGCACTGCTCTTGATTTGATCTAATGAAGAGATTCACAGGAAACCCACAACGTTCTTGAAAGAATTATATATGCTGAAGCATTGCCAGACAAAGAGAATCTACAATGAGAAGAGGCCTGTGGATTCCCAATATTCTACTGACAGGAAGCAGGCTGAGAGAACAGGCCAGGTGCGGAAGCATACTACATTTTATTTAAAAAAAAAAAAAAAAAAAAAAAAAAGATTACTCAGAGGGAGGAACCAAGAGCCTAGAAGGCAGAGGAAAGAAACTTGGAGAATTATACCCTCACCCTGCGAACTAGTCCAGGAACTTCTAACATTTCCCCATCTGGATTTCAGAATTATCATGCACCAGCAATTGTTTGCCTTCGTGTTTTCTCCCTTTTTGAACAGGATGTGTGTAGAGGTTGTATTATGCTTGTCCCACCATTGCTTGTTGGATATATAGTAGGCAGACGACTTGTCTCTTTAGTTTCAAAGGTTTGAAAAAAGGATCTACAGTTGGAAAACTGTGCCTAAGGCATTACACTTGAGAAGCCTCATTTCTGTTCAATGTAACAAAATTTTGTACTTTGAGTTCATACTGTAGTGAGTGAGAATTTGAAGGTCTTAAAAGGAGCTGGCATATTTTGCACATGAGGGACATGAAGGGCAGCCTGTGGGAGGCAGCTTTTAAGATGGGTCTCTGACCTCCCCCCTCTTTACAATCCCCTCTTTGCATGTGGATTGGACTGCTGAATAAATTCTCAGTCTGGCAGAAGTGATGGGATGTCATTTTCAAGAATAGGTTATCAAAACAATATGGGCGTATTCCCCAGGTATCTCTTGCTCTCTCCTTTTTTCCTTTCATTTGCAAAATGAATATACTCCTTCCTTATGAATGTCATCTAGAATTTATTTAGTCAAATGTTTCTAATTCAAAATACTGCAAATCTAAAAACACATTATAGATCTTTCCTGCTACTCATTTTTAGTGAATTATGTTTTTTGAAAATGTATTTTAAGGATGTTTAGTTTACTGGGCAAGAGACTGAGTTAGGATACTCTTGGCATCTGTTTTCTCTTGTACCATGAGGTAGTGAAAGATATAGCTTCTGAGTATGTCTTTTGAGACTTCCAGAAATTTGCCTACTCAGGTCTCTCACCCACGAATATCTCCATCTTCTTCTCATAATGACAGATTCCTGTCCTGTTTCATTTTTATTCTAATGTCTAATAGTTTTCTCCTCAAGGTGGGACTTAATATTTCAGAGTGCTAATTCTCAAGCAACTCCATACACTTGCACCTCTACCTACAGTCTCCACACAACCACTTCAAGTTTGGGACATCTGAAGCCCAATCTTTTGAACGAGTTTTTCATTAGTTGTTCTCAGATTAGTTTACTTATTCCTTTAGTCTAAGTAGGGAATGTTCCCCTTGAAGGTGTATCCTTGGGTATATTTGGATTTCTTTTATTCTTAGGGCAGTAATAGATGGTTAATTTCCTCTTGTTTCTCCTATACAACTACTTTTCCCCTGATACCCTTGTTGCTGTTGGTGATGAGCCACACCCACCCTGGTTTTAGCATCTGCAGCATATCTTGTCACTTAGATTAAGTTCTGTCAATGTTTTTCCTTTTCTATCCCAGTTGCCATCTTTGTTTACTTGAGAGGATCTAAGGTGTTCAAATTCTTTTGCTATTCACACCAACACCATCATACAGAGCATCTACTTCTATCTTTATAAGATACTGTATTTATAATTGAAAATTTTTGTATAAATATTTAATCCACTTTTTTAGGCTTATTGGAGGGAAAACCAATATGACTATATTTCTTTTAATGTTTAATATACATTTATTGAATATATCTTTATTTACTTAATATGCATGGCCCAAATATTATCTACTAAAAATAAATATGCATTTGCTTCCATTTTTGCACTTCTATTGAGCTAAATAGAATAGTCAATTTTTTATTATACAATGACATATTTTAGTCATTTATAATAATTATGATGTGGATTTAATATACTTATAAAGTGGGTTAATATCTGCCAATGCATGTTCATTTCCCATCCCAATGTATGCATTATAACTGTCCTTTTCAAAATTTGGGATACCAAAGTTTTAGTTTATAAATCCATACCCCACCTTTTCCCCCTTTTTCCATTGGATTTGCTTGCAATATTATTTTTCATTAAAATTTGAGTAAATGCATATATTTCAAACTTTGAATTTTCCTATTTAGATCATGACATTGTTTCCTCTTTCCACAAATCATACTCCTTGGTAAAATACTAGTTTTTAAAAATATGCATCATGTTTACATATTTCTTTTAAATTTATTCTTTGGCACATTTTTGCTGTCACAAATAATATTGTTTCCTTTATTAAATTTTAGCACTGATGATAATATTAAATTATTAGAAATGCTCTTATAGAAGCCTCATGGAAAGCTCTTACTATTTAGAATCAGTTTTACATTGATTTTCTTGCATTTTTTGTTCAAATAAAAATAATTTATCTCCTCTTCAATACTTTTACTATAATGTTTTTATTCATTTATTTGCAATAGATATAACTTCTAGAACAATGTGAAGTAACATCTGCTAGTGCAGTCATTCAATAACATTTTTGCGAAATAAGAATTTGAGGAGGGATTAATGATTAAAATGTTAACTATGCAGATAAAATACTTCTTTTCAAGTCTTATTTTATGAAGTGCTTGTTAACCAAAATGTTTATTAAATTTTACTAAATATGTCTTTTGTATATATGAAAATAATAATATAATTTGCATCTTAATTTGATAAACTAAGTACACTAGTGTATTTATTAGTGTTGACCATCTTTATTTCCTAAAGTATAATTTGGTTAATCAAGATTAATAATTAATGAAGTATTCAATTTGATGGGTTAAGTTACCTATGATCAATGTAATTACTTTATAGTTGTCTTGTAGTGTTCTGTGTATCTTTAAAAAATGAAATAGCAAATTGTATTCCTTTTTCTATATTCAGAAACATTTTAAATAAAAAATGATCTGGTCTATAGAAGTTTGACAAAATTTTGGCCCCATATATTTGACAAGTTAATTCTTTCATTGCTTTAAATTCATTTGAATTCAATGAGTCTTCCAGGAGTACAAAAATTTTTCTCTGCTAATTTTAATGATTTTATGTAATACAGGATCATGAATATCTTTATGACTTTAAAATTAGTATTTCATGTAATATACAGAATTTTAAACACTTCTTTGATGTTTACAGTAGTAGTCTCTTATTTCTAAAATTTTGTATTCCCTTTCTTCTTTCTTTTGATTATGTTTACCAGGAGTATGTTTGCTTTTTCTCATTAATCAACTCTTATTTTTATTACTTAATTGCATTTATTTTTTCATTTATCCTTAACATATACACATAGCTGTCTGAAATGTTTTATAAAATTTATAAGCAGTTTCCTGCTATATCTTTACTTAGTTACAGCCCTACTTCCTAGAGTCAAACACATTTTAACATGTTCTGTGTGTGACGTCCAACTCCTGGGCCATGGACATCACACACAGAACACCTCTCTGCTCCCTTCTTTTCAAATATTATTTCTTTCACTCTCTTTACTTCCACTTGTTTCACTGTGTATTATAGCATTAATTGTGTTTCCTCAAAATTTATATATTGAAACCCTAGTTCACAGTACCTTAGAATGTGACTATTTAAATAGGCAGTCAAGGTAAAATGAGGTTATTGGTGAGGAGAAGGTGTCTTATCGAATATGACTGTTGTCCTCAGAAGAGGCAGTGTGGACACAGACAGGTAGAGGGAGACGATGATAAGAAGACACGTTGAGATGGCTGTCCAGAAGCTGTGGAGAGAGGCCTCAGAAGAACCTAACCCTGATGATCCTCTGCTCTCAAGACTTCTAGTGTTTAGTGTGTGAGAAAATAAATTTCTGTTGTTTGAGCCACCCTGTCTTTGGTACTTTTATATGGTAGCCCTAGCAAACTAATATACTATGCTACCTTAAACATTTTCTAGCTGTGGAGGTCTTCACATATTTCTTTAAATTTATTTCTTGATATTTAAATTTGATGTTTTATTGCCAATATAAGTAATGTTTTTGAAATATCATTTTCACTTCAGTATATAGAAATATAATTGATTTTATATATTGACCTTGCTATAGTCACTTATGAGTTCTAGTAGTAGATTTGCAAATTATTTGGGGTTTTCTACTTAGACAGTGATGTCATCTCTGAATGAAAATAGTTATACTTTTTCCTTTCTATTCTCATGCCCTTCGTCCTCCCCCTCCTCCTCCGTCTTCACCCTCCTTCCCATCCTTTTTTTCCTCCCTTTTCCTCCTTCCTTCTCCCTGCTCTGGTTAGGGTCTATTTAAAGTTTAATGGAATTGGTAAGATTGGATGTCCTTGCCTGTTCACTGATGTTGGGGAAATCTAATATTACATTAATTAAGATGTTAACTTCAGAAATAGCTTTTGTTATGCAGAAATCTCTATTGCTGGTTTTCTGTTTGATTTTATATGAATAGAGGTTGAATTTTATCAGATGGTAAATGTTTTGAGGAGGAGACTGCATTCAAAGCACCTGCAAGTCTCCCGTTGGTTACTCAGGCCCCATGTCATTCCAGCAATTTCACATGATTTCTCATTTCCATAGCCGTGGACCACCAATGGGAGTAACCTAAAAATTCTGTCTCCAGGTATAGCATATAGTCAAGTGTTCTGAGAATAGAAATGACTGCTTACACATGATGCCACCACTTTCTCTATGGCTTTAAACACTTATTCCTCTGTTGTGTTTTCAAAGACCTAATGGATCTTTGACTCCTAAAAAACAATGAGACTATGAGAAAGTTGCATGCTACTTTTCAGAAATTTTTGAGTTTACCTTTTAAACCATCCTGCATAACTTGAGAATTCAGCATGTTTCCTTAGGGGGGAAACTGAGCCCCTTCACATGTCCAATTTTGTCAGTATCTGAGAATTTTTCTCATATTTTACGTGTTTTTAAAAAATATATTATTGTAGGCTGGACATGGTGGCTCACGCCTATAGTCCAGCAGTTTGGGAGGCCAAGGCAGGTGGATGGCCTGAGCACAGAAGTTCGAGACCAGCCTGGGCAACAAGGCAAAACCCAATTGCTACAAAAAATACAAAATTAGCCAGGGATGGTGGTATGCACCTGTAATCTCAGCTACTCAGGAGGCTGAGATGGGAAAATCTCTTGAGCCCAGGAGGTCGAGGCTGAGTGTGCCAGGATCCCAGTCCTGCACTCCAGCCTAGGTGACAGAGACTTGGTCTCAAAAAGAAAAAACATCATATATATAATATATATATAATATGTAATTTTATATATATATATATATAAAAGATTCTTCCTTTTCATTGTTTTCTAGAGATGTTATGATTTTCCTGGAACTTAACCTATGCTAAAGTAAATTGTATATTCATAATAGATTTTTTGGCTTATACTATGAAAATACAACCAATGAAAAAATCTCTATATTTTCAAATTTATTTATTTTTAAAATTTATTTATTATACTTTAAATTTTCATATATCAACAAGTACTTAAGTGGTGAAGGTTCAACAATTAATCTTTTAGATTGAGTTTATATTTTCCTTATGTCTGTCTTGTTACAAGAAAGATATTGAGTTCTTTAAAACTTATTTTCTGTTTATTTTTCTGAGATTTAGCATACATATTTAACTGCACTGTTGTTTACTGCATCCAGATTTATAAATGTTATAGCTTCATCATATATTATGCCTTTTAAAGTCATTTAAGATCCTTTATATCTATTGGTGCTCTTCAAATATGTAATCTTCCTGCTCATTTATTATATTTGTTATATGTCTCTTTTCCAAACATTTTGTTTTCATTATTTTAAGTGTGTTTCTTTCAAACAAGAGTTTTACATTTCAACCCAACTTGACATTTTTTGACTAATAATTTAATTCACACTTATAATAATGGCTATGCTAGATTTTATTCCTTTCATATATATTTTTGTTATTGATTAAAGTTTTCACTTTTTCAGTGTTTCCTACATTGATATGTTTTTAGTTATTCATTTTTTCATTAATTTAGAACTTCTAGTGTAATTTTCTATTCTAGAAATAAATCTTTTCTCTTGCCTCTTAGGCAAACATACATGATTAATCTACTGGATGCACTAATTAACTCCCCAAGTAAAACCATTTCCCCCACCAAGATATTCTATTTTTCCTTAAGTCCCGGAGAAATAATTTTAGAACAGTATTATATTCACCTTCCCTTTTTTCCTACCCCCAGTAGAGACTTAGAATGTGGTTATTTCTCTTATCTCTTCCTTTCCTCTAACTATAAGTTGTTTTTTTCTGAGATGAATTTGTTTCATAATTTGTCCGTTAACTAACACTGTATGACAAATTTCTAGACCATTTTCCTACATTTTAATATCAATATTATACATATATATATACATGCACACACACATGCGCGCGCGCGCGCGCACACACACACACACACACATATCTTAAAGTACTCAACATATTTTTCTCTAAGTTTTGTATTCCTCCACCATAGGTATTTGGGTGTTTCTTGAGGTCTTCTGTCTATTTTTGAATAGAGTCTGTCCTGAAGTGGGTATGTGATTGATAGACTTTGGATTTTTGCATCTTCTTTAAACATCTTTCTCTCCAAAAATTGAATAATTTGTTGATTGCAGTGTAGCTTCCTGGGTTGCAGTCCTATATCTCAGTGATTTTTATGTGTTAGTTCATTGTCCTGAATCTACAGTGTGCAGATAAACAAATGCAATGTTGATCGACTTTTCCTTAGTATGTAGCTTTCTGCTTTAAATCTCGTAAGTTTTTTCTTCATCTTTTAATTTCAGAAATATAACAACAGAGCCCCGTGTGCTTTCTATTTAAGATGCCCTAGAACTTGTTAACACTTTTGTTTTATTACTAATGTTATAGAAATATTTTCTATTATTTATATTATTTCTTCAATTTTTGTTGCTCTTCGTTTTCTGGAATTTTTATTGTATCTAAAGCAATTTTTGTTGTTTCCCCTTATTACTTCTGTCTCCTTATTTCTTTGGCTTCCTTCACTGAGATGTTCCTTGCACTTGATGTTTCAGATTATACACTCAGACATCAACAGTAGTTCTGCTCTCTTAATGCATATTCTACACATTTAATTGGAAAATCATATATATATCTCTTGAAAGTCTTTTGTCTGCATTGAGTAAGTTGTCATTTTGATGTTCCGAGCTGCTCTTTGAATTATTTTACTGATACTCATTCATCTCCTCCATCAGTTGTGCTTCATGTGGTTTATTCTGATTGCTTTGTCGTATTTCATTGACTTACGGACACCTCCACTTATTTTGAATAGCTCCTGTCTAGATGTGGCAGATTAATAAATGGTGAGAATCTTGCCTTTCTGTTTGTAGGTATGTACATCTCTCTGGACCACAACCTTTCTTGATCAGTGGCTTCCCAGGCTTACCTTTTTGCTGTTTTTCAAACCTCAGAGGAGAGTGTGACAACCAGTTAATCTGTTTAGACTCTAATAGGAGACAGTTTTCCTACTTGCACCCAGATCTTAGCTCAGCCGTTTGGCTCAGAAAATATGAGCTTGGGTGCAGTAAGCAGCAAAAGAGAGAGCCCCAATCCTCTAGTTGTTCCTTTTATTTTTCCCATTTTTCTCAACAAGAACTTTATGAGCACATTGAATTTGAAAACCACAATCTCGGGGGAAGTTCGAAGATGGCCGGTTAGGTGCAGCTCAGGATTGCAGCTCCGAGTGAAAGTGCAGAGGGTGAGTGGAAGCCACATTTCCAGACAGATTTTTATTGCCCACAGACCAGGAGATTCCCAGGCGGAGGAGCCCCACGGATCACCAGGGCAGCTGTTTTGGCTGGTGCAGCTGTTTTGCCTGTGCCCCTGTGCAGCGGCTCCTGGTGCAGAGTAAACGGGACTGTGTTCCCACTTAGCCAGCAAGGGGAGCTGAAACGGGGAGCCAGGCCAGGAGATTCCCGGGCAAAAAACCGCCATGAATCTCAGAGCCACAGTTTCAGCCGGCGTAGTGGGTTGCCGCACGGGAAATCACACAGATCCCGGTGCCTATTCAACAGGCGACCAGGACACCTGGGAGAGAGCCGACCCTTCAACTAAAAAATAAAAGGCTCTGAGGCAGGGAGCCAGGAGATCAGGCCCAGCTGGTTCCACACCTACAAAATCAAAAACAACAACAACAAAAAAAGCAATTGGAAACGCTCTGGGTTGAGAGTTTCACAGCAAGCACCGCTGAACCCGGGACGGTCTAGCTCTGTCGGGGAGGGGTGTCCACCATTACAGAGGCAGCCTGCCATTGCCGAGGCCACCCGCCGTTGCCAAGGCAACCCGCCATTACAGAGAGAGTCCGTCATTACAGAGGCAGGCCAACATTGCGGAGGCAGTACTAACTACACCCATATAAACAGGACTGCAGGGAAGTTAACATGGCAGCTGGGCAGAGCCCACAGCAGCTCAGCAAAGCCTCTGCAGGCTGAGAGTGACTAGGCTGCCTCCTTGTGGTCAGGGCAGCCCTGAAGAAAAAAAAAAACGCAGCAGCACAGCAGAAACTCATAAAGCCCTAACTCCCTGGGACAGAACACCTGGGAAAAAAAAGGGGGGTTTATGAGTTCTGCTGCTGCAGACTTAAATATACCGGCCCAGCAGCTCTGAATGAACAACAGGGCTCACAGCTCAGCACCTGAGCTAATATAAAAGACAGACTGTTTCCTCAAGCAGCTCCCTGACCCCCGTATATACAAAGAGTCACCTCATAAAGGAGAGCTCAGACTGACATTTGGCAGGTATCCTTCTGGGACAAAGCAGAAGAAGAAACTGGTAGCAATCTTTACTGTTCGGCAGCTGCTGCAAGTGATCCCCAGGCAAGCAGGGCCTGGAGTAGACCTCAGCAGTCCTACAGCAGAGAGGCCAGACAGTTAAAAGGAAAACTAAGAAACAGAAATAAATTCATCAACAATAAACAGGACGTCCACTCAGAGACCCAATCAGAAAGTCAACAACTACAAAGCCAACAGGTGGATAAATCCACAAAGATGGGAAGAAACCAGCGCAAAAAGGATGAAAACACCAGAAAATGGAACACCTCTCCTCCTACAAGGGATCACAACTCACCAGCAAGGGAACAAGACTGGATGGAGAATGAGTGTGATGAAATGATAGAATCAGCCTTCAGAAAGTGGATAATAAGAAACTTCCATGAGCTAAAAGAACATGTTCTAACCCAATGCAAAGAAACTAAGAATCTTGAAAAAAGATTTGACGAAATGCTAACGAGAATGGACAACTTAGAGAGGAATATAAGTGAATTGATGGAGCTGAAAAACACAGCACGAGAACTTCGCGAAGCATGCACAAGTTTCAACAGCCGAATTGACCAAGCAGAAGAAAGGATATCAGAGGTCGAAGATCAACTCAATGAAATAAAACGAGAAGGCAAGATTAGAGAAAACAGGGTTAAAAGGAATGAACAAAGTCAACAAGAAATATAGGATTATGTGAAAAGACCTAATCTATGTTTGATAGGTGTACCTGAATGTGACGAAGAGAATGAATCCAAGCTGGAAAATACTCTTCAGGATATTATCCAGGAAAACTTCGCCAACCTAGAAAGACAGGCCAATATTCAAGTCCAGGAAATACAGAGAACACCACAAAGATATTCCTCTAGAAGAGCAACCCCAAGTCACATAATCATCAGATTCACCAGGGTTGAAATGAAGAAGAAAATACTAAGGGCAGCCAGAGAGAAAGGTCAGGTTACCCACAAAGGTAAGCCCATCTGAATCACAGCACATCTCTCAGCAGAAATCCTACAAGCCAGAAGAGAGTGAGGGCCAATATTCAACATCCTTAAAGAAAAGAACTTCAACCCAGAATTTCATATCGAGCCAAACTAAGATTCATAAGTGAAGGAAAAATAAAATCCATTTCGAACAAGCAAGTACTCAGAGATTTCATCACCACTAGGCCTGCTTTACAAGAACTCCTGAAAGAGGCACTACACATAGAAAAGAACAACCAGAACCAGTCACTCCAAAAACATACCAAATGGTAAAGAGCATCAACACAATGAAGAATCTGCATCAACCAACGGGCAAAACAGCTGGCTAGCATCAAAATGGCAGGATCAAATTCACACATAACAATATTAACCCTAAACGTAAATGGACTAAATGCCCCAATCAAAAGACACAGACTGGCAAATTGGATAAAAAGCCAAAACCCATCAGTGTGCTGTATCCAGGCAACCCATCTCACATGCAAGAATACACAAAGGCTCAAAATAAAGGGGTGGAGGAAGATTTACCAAGCAAATGGAGAGCAAAAAAAAAAGCAGGAGTTGCAATTCTCATCTCTGATAAAATAGACTTTAAAGCAACAAAAATCAAAAAAGACAAAGAAGGACATTACATAATGGTAAAAGGATCAATGCAACAAGAAGAGCTAACAATCCTAAATATATATGCACCTAATACAGGAGCACCCAGATACATAAGGCAAGTTCTTAATGACTTACAAAGAGCCTTAGACCCCCACACAATAATAGTGGGAGACTTTAACACACCATTGTCAATTTTAGACAGATCAACGAGACAGAAATTTAACAAGGATATCCAGGACTTGAACTCAGACCTGGACCAAGCAAACCTAATAGACATTTACAGAACTCTCCACCCCAAATCCACAGAATATACATTCTTCTCAGCACCACATCACACCTACTCTAAAATTGATCACATATTTGGAAGAAAATCACTCCTCAGCAAATGCAAAAGAACGGAAACCATAACAAACAGTCTCTCAGACCACAGTGCAATCAAGTTAGAACTCAGAATTCAGAAACCAACCCAGAACCGCACAGCTTCATGGAAACTGAACAAATTTCTCTTGAATGTTGACTGGATAAACACTGAAAGGAAGGCAGAAATAAAGATGTTCTTCGAAACCAATGAGAATGAAGACATCACATACCAGAATCTCTGGGACACATTTAAAGCAGTCTCTAGAGGAAAATATATAGCAATAAGTGCACACATGAGAAGACAGGAGAGATCTAAAATTGACACCCTATCATCAAAATTGAAAGAGGTAGAGGAGCAAGATCAAAAAAACTCAAAACCTAGCAGAAGACAAGAAATAACTAAGATCAGAGCAGAACTGAAGGAGATAGAGACACAAAAAACCCTTCAAAAAATCAATAAATCCAGGAGCTGGTTTTTTGATAAGATCAACAAAATAGACAGACCACTAGCCAGATTAATAAAAAAAAAAAGAGAGAATAACCAAATAAATGCAATAAAAAACAATAAAGGGGATATCACCACAGATTCCACAGAAATTCAAACCATCATCAGAGATTATTACAAACAACTCTATGCACATAAACTAGAAAACCTGGAAGAAATGGATAAATTCATGGATAGTTGCCTCCTCCCAAGCCTAAACCAGGAAGAAGTCAAAACCCTGAATAGACCAATAACAAGGTCTGAAGTCGAGGCAGCAATTAAGAGCCTATCACCCAAAAAAAGCCCAGGTCCAGATGGGTTCACAGCCGAATTCTACCAGACATACAAAGAGGAACTGGTACCATTCCTTCTCAAACTATTCCAAATAATCCAAAAAGAGGGAATCCTTCCCAAATCATTTTATGAGACCAACATCATCCTAATACCAAAACCCGGCAGAGACTCAACAAGAAAAGAAAACTTCAGGCCAATATCCATGATGAACAAAAATGCAAAAATCTTCAATAAAATACTGGCAAGCCGATTGCAACAGCACATCAAAAAGCTTATCCACCATGATAAAGTAGGATTCATCCTGGGGAAGCAAAGCTGGTTCAACAAACGCAGGTCTATAAATGTAATTCACCACATAAACAGAACCAAAGACAAAAACCACATGATTATCTCAATTGATGCAGAGAAGTCCTTCGACAAAATTCAACAGCCCTTTATGCTAAAAACCCTCAATAAACTAGGTATTGACGGAACATATCTCAAAATAATAAAAGCTATTTACGACAAACCAACAGCCAATATCATACTGAATGGGCAAAAACTGGAAACATTCCCTTTGAAATATGGCACTAAACAAGGATGCCCTCTCTCACCACTCCTATTCAATATAGTACTGGAAGTTCTAGCCAGAGCAATCAGGCAAGAAAAAGAAATAAAGCGTATTTAATTAGGAAAGGAGGAAGTCAAACTGTCTCTATTGGCAGACGACATGATTGTATATCTAGAAGACCCCATTGTCTCAGCCCAAAATCTCCTGAAACTGATAAGCAACTTCAGCAAAATCTCAGGATACAAAATCAATGTGCAAAAATCACAAGCATTCCTATACACCAATAACAGACTTAAAGAGAGCCAAATCAAGAATGAACTGCCATTCACAATGGCTACGAAGAGAATAAAATACCTAGGAATACAACTAAGGAAAGTAAAGGACCTCTTCAAGGAGAACTACAAACCACTGCTCAACGAAATAAGAGAGGACACAAACAGATGGAGAAATATTCCACGCTCATGGTTAGGAAGAATCAATATCGTGAAAATGGCCATACTGCCCAAAGTAATTTACAGATTCAATGCTATCCCCATTAAGCTACCGATGACCTTCTTCACAGAACTGGAAAAAAACCACCTTAAACTTCATATGGATCCAAAAGAGAGTCTGCATAGCCAAGTCAATTCTAAGCAAAAAGTACAAAGCGGGAGGCATCACACTACCGGACATCAAGCTATACTACAAGGCTACAGTAATCAAAACAGCATGGTACTGGTACCAAAACAGAGATATAGACCAATGGAACAGAACACAGGCCTCAGAGGCAACACAACATATCTACAACCATCCGATCTTTGACAAACCTGATACAAACAAGCAATGGGGAAAGGATTCCCTGTTTAATAAGTGGTGTTGGGAAAACTGGCTAGCCACATGCAGAAAGCAGAAACTGGACCCCTTCCTGACACCTTACACTAAAATTAATTCCAGATGGATCAAAGACTTAAACTTAAGACCTAAAACCATAAAAACCCTAGAAGAAAACTTAGGCAAAACCATTCAGGACATAGGTGTCGGCAAGGACTTCATGACCAAAACACCAAAAGCATTGGCAATAAAAGCCAAAATAAACAAATGGGACCTAATCAAACTCCACAGCTTCTGCACAGCAAAAGAAACAGTTATTAGAGTGAATTGGCAACCAACAGAATGGGAAAAAATTTTTGCAGCTTACCCATCTGACAAAGGGCTGATTTCCAGAATTTACAACGAGCTAAAACAGATTTACAAGAAAAAAACAAACAAGCCCATTCAAAAGTGGGCGAAGGATATGAACAGATACTTTACAAAAGAAGACATACATGAGGCCAACAAACATATGAAAAAATGCTCTTCATCACTGGTCATTAGACAATGCAAATCAAAACTACATTGAGATACTATCTCACGCCAGTTAGAACGGCGATCATTAAAAAATCAGGAAACAACAGATGCTGGAGAGGATGTGGAGAAATAGGAACACTTTTACACTGTTGATGGGAGTGTAAATTAGTTCAACCATTGTGGGAGACAGTGTGGCGATTCCTCAAGGACCTAGAAATAGAAATTCCATTTGACCCAGCAATCCCATTACTGGGCATATATCCAAAGGATTATAAATCGTTCAACTATAAGGACACATGCACACGAATGTTCATTGCAGCACTGTTTACAATAGCAAAGACCTGGAACCAACCCAAATGCCCATCGATGATAGACTGGACAGGGAAAATGTGGCACATATACACCATGGAATATTATGCAGCCATCAAAAACGATGGGTTCGCGTCCTTCGTAGGGACATGGATGAACCTGGAAACCATCATTCTCAGCAAACTGACACAAGAACACAAAATCAAACACCGCATGTTCTCACTCATAGACAGGTGTTGAACAATGGGAACACACGGCACAGGGAGGGGAGCACTACACACTGGGGTCTGTTGGGGGAGAGTCGGGGGGGACAGCGGGGGGAGGGGAGTTGGGGAGAGATAGCATGGGGAGAAATGCCACATATAGGTGAAGGGGAGGAAGGCAGCAAATCACACTGCCACGTATGCACCTATGCAACAATCTTGCATGTTTTTCATTTCTACCCCAAAACCTAAAATGCAATAAATAAAAAAAGAAAACCACAATCTCTCTGCAACCATGAGAATTTTCTTTGGTTATCTTAGTATTATTTAAGTTATAACAATAATCATTCTCCCCACTCCTCCTTTCTCTCTCCCCATGTCTCTCTGTCTCTGTACCTCTTTCTGACTCCTCATCTGTCTCTTCATTTCTCTCTTCTTCTTCTAGTGTATTCTGCCACAGCTATATTTTTAAGTAGGTGGATGTGTGTATAGTTAGATGCTTTTCTTCACAGGGGAATCAGTCACTACATTTTTGGTCAGGCATGTTCCTTTTGAACAATGTGCATTTCTAGATGCCAGTATTTTAGATCTCAGGATTTAGTGATGTCTATGATTGTGTTTTTCTACTTAGATTTGAATCTCAAGTTCACATTATCTCTGACCTAAATGTTGTACTATCCAAAGTCACGAACATGATATCTAATACACTTTACATTAATTTCTCCCAGAAACTGCTGAAACTCCCTTCTATTGATTTTCTTTATCCCTTAACAGAAGAGATGTCCTGGATTCCACCAATATTACAGATATATCAGATCTGTTTTTTTTCCCTCATTTTAAGCTTACATTTCTTGTCATGAAATCAATAAAACTCAAGGAAAATGTATATATTTATTAAAATTTTCATAACAGTCATCTGGTCTCAGAGTAGAATCCATGTATTTTACACTAAACTATACACTAGGAAGCCAAATCCTGCTATCACATTATACTTAAAACTTCGTCAAATCTCAACTTCACATGAAAATAAGAAGTTTAATATTTAACCTGAGAAATTTTTAGACTATTATCAGGATTTCATAGACATATTTGATGCTTCTTTTTTTTTTTTTTATCACTTATTCTCCTTACTATAAAATGTTATTACATTGATTTATTCCATAAATTTTGTTAAGGAGTTATCATATTCAAGTCACCATGGTAAATAGTATGTGAAAAGGTAAATAAGACACTATGATTACTCTAATGGGGTGCCCAGTAGACTGCATTGGATATGTAAGTCAATGATTATATTAGAAATACATCTATTCAATCGTAACAAGTATTTAATTATACAAAATAAGAAATTGCTGATTTTTGTCTGAAGACATAGAGATGTCAAAAACAGCCTCAAGAAGATATGTCATTTTAGTTCAGATCCCAAGAAGAGATGGTAGTTAGATTTTTTTTATAATATCATGTAGATCTGCCATCTGGAAAGAATGAATATCTTTGGATTGTATCATGTTAATACACAGCTACTTTCCATATTGTCACACAATAAAGTATTTCACGAACCTATAGGAATAAGCAAAATGCTCTTTCTCTAATTATGTGCCTGAGATCTGATATATTATGGCATAAATGAAGAATATTCCTGAATGATTGGATACTTCCTTAAACATTTTCCAATTATTATGTTTTCCTTTTCTTGCCTAAATTACATGTTAAACACCTGATATTTTCCTGTCTTCTGATAAAAATCTGTTCCAACTAATATTTAAATTAAGAAAACATGAGCAAGACAACCTCTGACAACTTTTCTGGCTCTCTTTTAGTTATTTGAATTGCTGTGGTATTGAGAGAGGATTGAAGAGGGAAGACACTGACAAATCACTGGAGTTTGTGAAAACTTGGTGAGAAATTGCTTCCTTGAGTCACAGCAGATCTAGGGTCTTGTCTGGACACCATGAAATTGCCTAAAAATCTTCTACGATGTGTTAAGCCAGCTAGCCTGTCAGTCACCTTTAGTGTGTTTTGGGATATCCTCAGGAAGAAAAAAAAAAAAAAGATTCTACTATTGTCTTTTTTAAACTCATGAACTTAAGTATAAACTTCCCATAGCTCTTCCTTTTCTTCAGAATCAATATTTCTTTCATTTTAAAAACATGGGCCAGGTGTGATGACTGAAACCGGTAATCCTAGCACTTTGGGAGGCTGAGTGGGCGGATCACGAGGTCAAGAGATCAAGACCATCCTGGCCAACATGGTGAGACCCTTTTCTACTAAAAACACAAAAAAATTAGCCAGATGTAGTGGTGTGTGCCTGTAATCCCAGCTACTTGCAAGGCTGAGGCAGGAGAATCACTTGAACCTGGTGGGTGAGATTGCACTGAGCCGAGACGGCGCCACTGCACTCCAGCCTGGGTGATAAAGCAAGACTTTGTCTCAAAAAACAAAACAAACAAACAAAAACATGTTGTAAATGCCCTCCCTAAGGTACTTTTGCACTTACAGCCAATAACTATTTTCATTTCTTTATACAACTCTCTGTGTTCAGGACTCCATACCGGATGTGTTAAAATGCTTCTTCACATGAACAGGGAGATATCAATGATAAGTATCTGAGTCTGTTGTTAGAGACTTAAGTGCAGAGTTGGGCAAAGTGAATGTTCTTTTTTTTTCTTTATCCTCTAAATATTTAAAAATTCATTCATAATAACTGAGGTTATAGGTCATGCTATTTATATTTATAGTGTTCTTTAGGGTTATCCTGATTTCATTCAAATGTCATTTGATCCTCATACGAATTATATGGAACATTTTATTTGTATTGAATACTGATTTCAATTTTACCAGAGAAACTTAAGATTAAAAAAAAAAATCACTTTCCAAACCTTCCCAGTTACAGAGCTTGTAAGTTCAAGAAATAAGATTCTAAATGAGAGCATGTGATTTCAAATCCAAGAATCTTTATTCGGTTTCAAGCTGATTCCTAGTTGTATACATTGTCATTTTAAGCATAATGGAGCTCCATAATGAGCTATGATATTAAAATCTGCATTTATTCCACTAGCATTGGTAAATCTTGTGTATAAAATATTAAAAGACCAAAAAGTAAAATATCTGTGAATAAACTAGAGCTACAATTTTGACTGTAATTAATAAGTTAAACAGTTGTGTGTGTGTGTGTGTGTGTACACACATACATATATATACACACAAACGCATTTGGACTAATCATCAAATTAAAATAACCAAGCTGCTTATGTAAAAGTTTACCTGTTGCCTGAATTGGAAAATAATGAGAGTAGCTGAGAAACATATATAGGACACCTTTTGCCTGCAATTTAAGCTATAATGTTCCAGGAAATTTGGAGAGGGTAAATGCATACAAAAAAATGTTTAATACGGAAGAAGACACCTACTATTTGTTCTATATAATCTAGGATATGGGCACTGTCAGGGACATAATATCAACTTAATCAATAAACATCTCTGAATTATTGATATTCACCTTCATTAGCTGGAAAAAACTGAGGATCCTGGAAGTTATATTTTGTCATGCTCTGATTTTCATGCTATTTCTACAACAAAGAAGTTTCAGAGATGAATTGTGAATGGCAGAGATTAATGATGTTTTTGAAAACCAAAGAAGAGGCTGAACGTCATAGGTATGAGTTAGCACCAAATATATATATATACACATATTTTTTGAGAAGCTGTAAGAGAGAGAACAGGAGTGTTAAAAAGTTTATCATGGACAAGACAAATCTGCAGAGACAGGGTCTACAAAATCCTAATGGGAAGTCAGCCCTCAGGGGTTGTGGGACTCCAAGATAGGAGCTTTCCCCATCTATCATTCTCTGTCCGTGGTTTCTGTTCAAAGAGATCCTGTGCATCTGCTTTCTAACTGAAAAATAACTTCCCTTATTTTGGTTCTCTTATATCTGCTATACCTCAAAATATCATCCCACATAGACAAATCACTGGATTAAAATAAAAACTACTAGAGGGTTGAAAACGAACTACTGGCTTTATGAAATTAGACATCTCTAGCTAAAAAGAAAGAAATTTCTGCAACTCCATTTGACTGAATAATTCTATTTCTCTTGAATTACATATCCTGTAAGTATGTCAATCAATATTACATGTCAATGAGGATGCTAATTAATTAACATCGATTTAATTCCAAATTAATTTTTATAATTAAACATTACTTTTTAATACCTTGAACCTCTTTGCTTGTTTAATGGAAACTAAAAATAAGAGTTACAAATATTTTCTTCCATGGTAAGTAAAGATTAATGAATTATTAATGAATTAAAAAGTATAACTTCTGAATAGTAGGGATTAAAGAAAAATACTAATGCCTGACCAAAAATGTGGTAGTGACTGATTCCCCTGTGATTAAAAGCATCTAACTATACAAATATTCACATACGTAAAAATATAGGTGTGGCAGAATACACTAGTAGAAGAGAGTAATGAAGAGACAGATGAGGAGTCAGAAAGAGGTAAAGACACAGAGAGGCACCAGGAGAGAGAAAGGAGGAGTGGGGCAGAGAGCGACTCTAAAGCTATTCCAGTCCAGTGGAAAACAATAGACGACATGAACAGATTATGCGTCTCTGATAACAGATTGTGATGTGGCAGGCTATATTTTAAAAGATATGTTTGGATGAGTTTCTTTACCAAGGTAAGAATTATATTTATCTTCAAGTAAGTAAGTATTTGGAGAGAATATTTGAAAAAATAGATAAGAATTTATGTAGTCTTAGAGGATAAATTAAGAAAGTTCCATAGAAGTGTAACAAGAGGATTTTTTCTTTCCCAATTTACCACAGTGTACAGTTTGAGCTACTCAGAAACAGCCTATATTATCTCAAAAGATGGTATTTTTCTATGTAAAAGTTTCAGGAAATAACTTTCTGACTCTCTGCTGAAGGTTGAGGAAGAAATACAAACATTTGTTAGGAGGTTATTTTAGATGCTTTTCTTTCTTTTCTTTCTTTTTTTTTTTTGGAGACACCAGGCTGGAGTGCAGTGGCCCAATCTCGGCTCACTGCAACCTCTGCCTTCTGGGTTCAAGCAATTCTCCTGCCTCAGCCTTCCAAGTAGCTGGGACTACAGGCACACGCCACCACACCTGGCTAATTTTTGCATTTTTAGTAGAGATGGGGTTTCACCATGTTGGCCAGGATAGTCTCGATCTCTTGACCTCATGATCTGCCCGCCTCAGCCTCCCAAAGTGCTGGGATTACAGGCGTGAGTCACTGCACCCGGCCTTAGATGCTTTTAAGATGCTTACAGACCTATGTGAATCCAAGACATTTCACATAGGTTTCTCAAATCTCTTTGATGATCTTTTATCTTCATTTGTCTTATCCCTCATGTACCCCCATGAGCAAAGGTGCTTTCTGCTCATGAAAGCCTTCTTTTCTGTCTGTAACCTCTTCATCCCCCTGCTGTTTTTCAACCAATTCCTATCAACTCCATCTAATTCACCTAAAAATACACTAGCTTCCACTGCCTTGGAAGACATATCCTGTGATTGGTTGCCACCTTCATTAGCATGTCATGTCTCTCTCTTACTTCATCAGTGACCTTCACTGCCTATGAAACCCATACCTCTCTCTCACTCCAGACCTTTGCAATTAGATTTCTGCCCCAGGAATTTAATGAAGTCTATTTTTCCTAAGTCACAAATGACCTATTACTTTCAGTATTATAACCTGTTACTGATTAAGACATGGCAGGGAAGAAGAGTCAGTAAACTACTGGGAAGAGATTTTTTTAAAATTAGTTAAATCCAATGTATAAGTGGTTGCATCATGAAGCAGTGATGTTTTCAGTCATTGGTTTTCCTAGTCATGTGCAGAAATGCTCTTCCTCAATCTATCTGCTTTTAGGAAGGGTTCTCCCCACCGTTCATGCTGGAGGATATGTCACATGAGAAGCGCTAAAGGCAAGCAGCATGAACTCTTTCTTGGTAATTCAAGCATAATATAATCTACTGGAAAGATCTGGGGAGCTCACTGAATGCTGGAAGTCCTGGTATGGTTAGGAACCGAGGTGTGCATGGAGTATGAACAACAGCACTGTTCTGGCACTCGTAAGCCTCTGCTCCTCAGAGGAAAGGTATTCACCTTTCCTTTGGTTTTAGCAACATCATTTTAAGAGTCGATGTTTTGCTAGACATTGAGATTGCTATTATCCTACAGCCTGTTTTGCCCAGTTTTAAAATCTAACCTCTTCAGCATCTATAAAGGAAAAGAAGCACTTTAATTTGCATATGATAGGAAGCAGTTAATTCCATCACTGAAAACTGGCTTGCTATTATACATGAGACAGGAATGATGATTGGGGAAAAACTAATAAATAAACACTTTGTAAACAAAAAAGGTAATATATGATCCTTTCCCAGTTAAATTTTAATCTGAGTAAAGGACAAATGTCACAAAAATGGCTTTTAAATGACTTCTAATAGTCTTGCATCTCTTTGTAAGCCTCATTCAATAGGTTAAAGATTGAAACCCTGTTTGTCAATTGCAGCGACTTGGGGAACCACTGTACCATCACATCTGGTCTTTTGGAGAAGCATACCACAAATAGTATTAATCACTGGTGTAAGGACCCCACCTCTGTGTTTCAGCTCTGGCTCTCTGCATTGATACTCAGTTTATATCTTTATTAATGTGAGCTTGTCACACCACTGACACTATGACCCTCTTTGCCACAGCCCCAGGATGACACTGATACTACTAATTTTCAGCTGATGTCACATATTGCTAAAGCATAGTATATGGTTGTCACACTACCCACTCCTTGGTGTCTCAGCAAGGACCTTCCACTGCAGGCCCAGGTCTCTAACCAGCAGCCTTTGTCAGTAGTTCAAGCTACACCTCCCAGTCTCAGGGTTTTTCTGCCTCTTCTATTCCTTAGTTTTCCTGCCAACAACAACTCTGTCCATTCAACAGAGCAAGAATTGGACTGAACGTTACTTCCCTCAGGTAATGAGAAAGGGAAAGAAACAAAACTATCATACCCTGAGTTTTCACCTTTTACAGATATTTCACACATGCCTTTTTCTTTTCTTTTTAAATTATACTTTAAGTTCTGGGATACATGTGCAGAACATGCAGGTTTGTTACATAGCTGTACATGTGCCATGATGGTTTGCTGCACCCATCAACCCATCATCTACATTAGGTATTTCTCCTAATGCCATCCCTCCCCTAACCCTCCACCCCGCAACAGGTCCCGGTGTGTGATATTCCCCTCCCTGTGTCCATGTATTCTCATTGTTCAACTCCCACTTATGAGTGAGAATATTCAGTGTTTGGTTTCCTGTTTCTATGTTAGTTTGCTGAGAATGATGGTTTTCAGCTTCATCCATGTCCCTGCAAAGGACATGAATTCTTTTTTTTATGGCTGCATAGTATTCTGTGGTGTATATGTGCCATATTTTCTTTATCCAGTCTACCATTGATGGGCATTTGGGTAGGTTCCAAGTCTTTGTTATTGTGAACAGTGCTGCAATAAACATACTTGTGCATATGTCTTTATAGTAGAATGATTTTTAATCCTTTGGTTATATACCCAGTAATGGGATTGCTGGGTCAAATGGTATTTCTGGTTCTAGATCCTTGAGGAATCGTCACACTGTCTTCCACAATGGTTGAACTAATTTACACTCTCACCAACAGTGTAAAAACATTCCTCTTTCTCCACAGCCTCTCTAGCATGTGTTGTTTCCTGACTTTTTAATGATCGCCATTCTAACTGGAGTGAGATGGTATCTCACTGTGGTTTTGATTTGCATTTCTCTAATGATCAGTGTTGATGAGGTTTTTTCAAGTTTGTTGGCCGTATAAATGTCTTCTTTTGAGAAGTGTCTGTTCATATTCTCACCCACTTTTTGATGGGGTTGTTTCTTTCATGTAAATTTGTTTAAGTTTTCTATTATTCCTGCAATCTTACAAGTAAAGTATTATTATTCCAAACTAATTCAGAAATCCAAATTTGGGTGAAGGAACTTTGCCAAGGTTTCCACTTGTCAATCTTGCTACACACTTTATGATTTCCTTTGTCTCACACTGACTTTCTAGGCACACTGTGGGGAAAGTGAGAGGGCCCTGGGGGCTCCTACCACATGCTCTGTATAGTCTAGAGCTCTTCAGAGAACAGATGTAAGGACATGTCTAACTATCCTTTTCTTTTGCTCTGGTTCCTGTGATGAACCACGAAGATAACTGAATCCACTAGACTCCTGTTGCACATGTAAAGGATACTTCTGTGTATCCCCTTCCGCAGTGAAGACATGTTTAATTACATTGCAGTGCTTACTTACACCTTTTTTCCCCCCTGAGAAATTGTGAAGTCCCTTACTCTCTTCGTAATTCTCATTGTATATGACCTCCTGTTAACACTTAATTGCTTCAAGCAAATTTATTTTTAATCGTAAAGCAACATAAATATAGCATTACTATTAGAAACTAAAAAGAAAGACACACATTAATGCATGCATATTTGGGAAAACTTCAGAGAAGCAGGAGTGACATCAGTTGTGACACAGACATTCACTATTGTTGTCAACATTGTGTGATCAGAGCAGAGACTGGAAAAATGTTGTTTCCAAGTGGTCAGGTCTGAAGATTGGAGAATCCAAGGTGTGGAAGTAGAACCATAATGAACCAGGACAGTAAGACTAGCAGTGGAAATGGTCATGGTAAAGGGGAGTATATATGCTTTCTTCTTATATTTTTTCATGTTCTTTTTTGAATTTTAATATTTTTAAATGAATTATACACCTTTTAATTGGCACCTGGAGTAGTCTATCACATAATAAGGATTCCATAAACATTTATTTAATTGTACTTTATTCAATGAGTAATGTAGGGGTGCTCAACATTAAAACATTTGTATGTGGATAATTCTTATAGTAGGGACATTAAATTATAGTGGAAAAAAACAGAGTGCTTTAACGTTGCTAAATATTTAAGTGTGCTCTGAAGGTTGTTTCTGAAAGCTTATTACTGCTTTCTTTAAGGGAGCAGTAAATTGTGAATGCATTTAGCCTTGTTGTTCTTCCAAAGGAAAATATGATAAAAAGGAGTAAGGCATTCCAGCTTCTGGTTTTATGATGAAAATCAGGATTTGTCCTTTGGCTAGAGTCAATATAAAAAATAAATTCTAAATGCCGCCTTGATTTAAAGAAAGTTTCTACAATATACTTTCCTATGCAACTCTGGCTCTTTGGAAGAGTCCTGTTAAGACCAAGAATACGGCAATGAGTATGAGGGAATGGAGTGGTGGGGATGATGCAGCTATTGAGCTGAGGATTCAGGAAAGGTCACCAAAGAAAGGTCAGATCTTTCAGCAAAATGATGAAGTCGGTGTTCATACTCACAACAGTATTCAAACTATGTGACCTTTTCTCATCATATTTCCAATTGTCCCTGAAGCCATCCCAAATTTATCTAAAGTTTCTCACATCAAGGATCCACCAGAGAAAATGCCCCACCTCTTCCCTAGGGGCAGTGGACCAAAGCCAAGATGTTCATTCTGGGAAAAATATGTGGGTATAGGAAATTCCTCACCAATAGCCTTTAAATTATGGGGTTGACATATTGAATGGTAAGCATTATTTTCTAATTGTATTCATTTTTGTTTATTATAAGGACATAAAAAAGCATTTATTTTCAAAGAGTGGGCATATGTGTTAAATAAGACCTGAGACCAAGATTCAAGGGGAAAACTGAACTAACTTTGCATTCCACATTATCTTGAGCCTTTGAGATGTACATTATCAACCAAGAATTTGTTTTTAGAATAAGCTATTTTGAGTGCTTTCAAAGACTAAAGCAGAAAATTAAGGTGAAGAAAATCTAGAGATACTATAAAAGACAAGTACAGGGAAATAAATGGTAATTATAAATTATTATAAAAAAAACTAATGGCAAGAGAGGGAAGGTTATGACAGCACCACATTACTAGATACATCTGTAGAGCTATGAAAGGTCGGAGCATTGGGAATAAGAAATGGAAACTAGGGAAGATAAGACCTGAGGCGTTCTGGAGGGAGAGATGAGCTGCTGCAGGAGTCTTGGAATTTTAGCTGAGTGCAGAAACAGAGCAACTGAAGAGACACAGTTTGAAAGTGCTGTACTTGTCGCATTTGGAAATTTATAATCATAATGCTTTCAAGTATTTTGGGTGAGATTTTATATGAGTAATACTTGAAAATTTAAAAGTTCATTCAAGAATAATTCTCCTATAGTTGTATGAGTATAAATACATAAAATCTAAATTAATTCTGAAATGTTATATTAGCATATAAAAACATGCAAAAGCTATTTTTAATGGAACGTTATTTTCCATTGTTAAAGGTGAATGGCACTCTGATTGTATAACACAAATATAATTATGTTCAACACGGGGTCACTTCAAGCATCCCATTATCTAACAACCACTGCCTTTCTTTCCAGCTTACCCCAATAATCTCTTAGCCCTACCAGGACCACATTTTATATCTATGGCCCTGTCAGTACCCCTCACGCCACACCCCTAATCCCACTCATATTCACATCTCACCTTTGGACACGCACCTGCTGTCCACCTTGACCCATCCTCTACCCTTTCCTGTCCTGCTTTTGCCAGGGAAGTTAATCTCTGCAGGGAGGTTTACCTTATATACCTTCCTGTTGGGCTTAGCCAATGGTAATCCCAGCAGAATATAAGAGGAGAGTAGAGTGAAGTCAGGTATTTATCTCCTAGTTCACTTCCTGGGATGTCATGCTCAACTGCTTATGCCCCTTGGACAAAGGTCCCTGTCTCCTCTCAAAGGCTCCAATGCTACTGGAACATAGATTAAGCTAATCTTCTTCTTCTTCATTGTCCTTGGTTGGAGGTAGAATTATTCTACTGCCACCAGTTACAGAATTATACTTTGAGGTTTTTTTTCTCTGTACCTTCATATTTTAAAATTGCCCCTTCAGTAATAAAGCTTTCCCAGAAAATGCTGAACATATCTGTTTTCTCTCAAGAGTCACTCTGCTTTCCACACACCTACCCAGCAGTAATCTGAATGTAAATCATTTTATATACTCCTACCTTTGCAGGTTCTAGTGTTGCAGATGAATGCAGCTTGCAGAAACACATTTATCCTGACTGGATGTGACAGATGAAATAATTGGCCCTCAAAGATGTTCACTCTTAGTTGTAGGAATCTGTGAATGTGAGACATGACACAGGTAATTTGTAGGTGTAATTAAAGTTAGGGACCTTGAGGTAGGGAGATTATTCTGACTTATCTGGGTGGGCCCTATCTAGTCATGTGAGTTTATAAAAGCAGAGAACCCTCCCAGTTGTGATGAGGGAGATGGAAGGATGTAAATTGGACTTGACCATTTGCTTGTTTTGAAGGTGGAGGAAAGAGGTGCAAGCCAAAGATGCTCGACTTGTAGAAACTGGGACTGGCTGTCAAATTGCAGCCAGCAAGAAAACAAGGCACTCAGTCCTACAGCTGCAACTAACTGAATTCTGCCAACAATTTCACTAAGTAGGAAACAGATACTCCCCTAGAGCTCACAGAATGAACCACGTCCTGCAGATACCTAGAATTTGATCAGACTTTCGTCTTCTGAGCTACACAATTGGAAAATAATAAATTTGTTATATTAAATCAATAAGATTGTGGTAATTTTTAATGGCAGCAATAGGAATCTGGATTGACTGTAAATTTGTAACTAGTAATTGAGTTTAAGTGCTGTCCCGGGAATCCTATATTATCCTATTCAAATTACTTTAACACTCACCAGATGACAACTTATTGGGTTCCCCCTTCTCAAAATTCCATGCATTCTCTCTCATCTTCATACTCTTCATATTCATCCCACAAACTCATTTTCTCTAACACTGTGAAAAAACAAGCATTCAGAAGAGAACTGGCAAAAACTCCCTCTACAGCACTGACCACCTTTCTGAAATCAAGCTCATTGGCTCCAGCCTCCTTCTTTTAACTGAGAAGGAGAAGGAGCTGTCCTTTCCATCTGAGACCAATCTACTCGTTTGGGCAATAGGTCTCATTCTCTTTCACTTGCTCAGGAAAGTAACTCCTAACAATGGAACGCTTTCCTAGCATTGCTGCTTTTTTCACTTTATACTACATAATTTTGATCATCTCCCAAACTGGCAGTAATATACTTCATCGTTCAAACACCTTTCTTGAACTCATATCCCCACTCAAGCTGCCATCTTGTTTCTATGTCCTTAAAATTGAGCTCCACATTCTGCTTTTACTTTCTTTCTTCACAATCTCTTCTACGCTCTCTCCTTGTCACCCCTCTGCCTTTTTTTTTTCTCTTTTGAGAAAATGCTGCGTCACACTAGCGACTCCCCTTGGCCAATTTAATGCTCAGGTCTCATCATTGCTCAGTTGGCCCATCAGCAACTTTTGACCTACCCAATGCCGCCTTCCAAGAGACATGTGTGTGGCTTTCAGGACCTCACTTTCTCTTGCGTTTTCTCTGTCTACATGAAAGCCTCTTTCCTAGAAATCTTGGCCAGCTTTTCCTCATAAAGAGATGATAGGGTACCATGGCTACAATAAGAGTTGATAGGGTACCATAAAGGGATTATAGGATACTATCTACCATGGTAACCATGAAAGGGCATCATGAGTTTTTTTTCCATCAATATATAAATATATCAGGATGACAACAGTACCTATTGTAAGACTGGTGTGTGTGTGTGTGTATGTAACCTGGAACACTGGAACTGTTATTTCTAGAAATGTTTGCAGTTGTTACTATCTCCCCAACTTTTCAATGGTTGGATGCCTTAGGTCTTGGATTTGGGAACTCTTGTCTGTGAATATGCAGTTTCCAGGTTTTCTTATTTTATGACATTGAATATTTCCCAAACAACTCCAGACTGGAAATACTTCTAAACTTAGTAATCTCTAATAATCATCTAAAAGTTAATCACTGAGCTCCTCATACCTGTTTTTCCCAGGTTTCTCAAACAAATTAAATTAAATTAAATGGCAAACCCACTCTTCCAGTTGTTCAGACCGTAAAATCTGCCTCCTCTCTCTTGCACTCGAAAGGCAAACCAAAATCTTTTTTTGTTAGGTATACCTTCAATTTTTATCAAGGAAATGATATTTTCTCAAATTCTTGAGAGCCGACACCCTGATTTAATTCACCATAATTTTTTAATTGGAAAAGGGCTACCATTAGTACAATTAGTGAACAGACATTTGGGGTATTTGAGTGTAAACTGTAGAACTTAAAGCGAATATGTATGCATCCTATCATCACAGCTAAACAATAAGGAAAGGTTTAAGACAAATTTGTTGCTAGCTAATAAGACCACTTTAAAAATCTTTTAAATATTTTAATCAACATGTCAAATGCAACAATGGAATTTTTTAGAACTTTAATGAGATATAATTGAGGTATATTAAACAGACATACATTTTTAGTACCATCTGAGTAGGTTTGACATATGTATATACCCAGGAAATTATACGGCAGTGAAGATAACAAAGATTTTGATCAGTCATAGGGATTTCCATACACCCCTTTGGAATCAGTGTCTCCCTTTATCCTCACCCCCAGACATTGACGAATCTACTGTCAGCTGAATAAGCCTTGTGCCCATGAAAAGAATGTGTATTCTGCAATTGTTAGGTATAAATCTTCTATACATTTATATTAAGATTAAGGTACTCAAAAGTTTTGGTCAGTTCTTCTTTGTCTTTTCTGATTTTCATAATCTAATCATTCTATCAACTGTTGAGGGAAGGGTGTTAAAATTTTCTGTTATCTTGTTTTCGAAATTCTGTTGATTTTTGCTTAATCTATTCTGAAGTTCTATTAGTAGATATAAATATATTTATAGTTATAATCATTTAACAACTTGTCCCTATCATTATGAAATTCTTTACCTCAAGTAATATGCTTTATCTTGAAGTTCATTTTATGTGATATGAATATAGCTCCTCCAACCACTCTGGCCTTCTTATGCTTATGGTTTGCATAAGAAAGTTTTTTCCCAGACATTTACTTTTAATCTGTCCGTCTCATGTTACTCAATTTTTTTTGTAGGCAGTATATCTCAGGCTCTTGCTTTTCATTCATTGTATCATTAACATTTCTGTAAGTATTGATATGGCTGGATTTAGTTTTACCATTTTATTAACCACTTTTTGTTTTTCAAAATCATTCTGCCTTTCCTGTCTTCCTTTAGATTATTTGAATGTTTTTTAATATTTCATTCTAATTCATTTGTTGTTTGTTTTGCTGAGAACTCTTCATATTATACTTGTCCAGTTGCTTTAGGGATTACAACATGTATAGTTAACCTTTCACAGTTAAATTTAGAATTAATAATTTATCAGTTTATTAAAATGTAACAAATTGTAACCATATAGTCTCGTATGACCCCTCCCACTGACCTCTACATAAAACTTTCAGATGTATCACATTTACACAGATGGGAAGCCCCCACAGACAATGCTATAATTTTTGCTATCAAAGCTCATATATTTTTACTTACAAGAAAAAAGTATGCCTCCTTACTTGAGGAGATGTTTATCAATGCTGTTCTTTTTCCTCCATTGCTGAAGATCTCCTTAGACCTCTGGTATAACTTTTCTTCAGTCTGAAGGCCTTTAGAATTTCTTGAGAGTGGGCCAGTTGGTTTCAAATTATTTTTGTTTACCTTCATCTAAAAATGTCTTTATTTTGCCTTAATTCCTGAAGTATATTTTTATTAGATATAGAAATCTGGGTTAAAAGTGTTTTTTTGCTCCTTCCCTTAAAGCTACTGTCTCCTGGGCTTCATGCTTTTTATGAAAAATTTGTAATCATTCTTATTGCAGTCCCCCAGTTTAGAAAGTGCTATTTTTCTTGGGTTGCTTTGAATATTTTTTTCCCTTTATTTTTATTCTTTGGAAATGTGATTATAATGTATGCAGGGTTTTTTAATATAAGTTTTTTTGAGATTCGTTTAGCTTCTCAGATAAGTAAATGTATATGTTTCACTACATTTGTTAAACTTCAGTTATTATTTCTTTAAATACATTTTTTGCCCCAATTTCTTTCTACATTTCTTCTTTGTAAATGATTATACGGTTACATCTTTTGATCTTGTCCAACAGGTCCCTGAGTCTCTTCATTTTCTGTGTTATAGAGTTTGCATGATTTCTATTGTACTATCGTCAAGTTCATTGATTATTTTCTCTGCCAGTTCTATTGTACTATTGAGATCTACTAAAGACTTAAAAAAATTTATATTGTACTTTTTAATTTTTAAATTATTTTGTTTTTTGTAGTTTCACTGTTTTTCTGGTGAAAACTCTGATTTTATCTTTAATTTTTAATGTGGCAGTTTTGGGGCATCTCACTCTGTCATGCAGGCTGGAGTGTAGTGGTACAATCACAGCTCACTGAAACCTCCACCTCCTGGGCTCAAGAAATCTTCCTGCCTCAACCTCCCAAGTAGCTGGGACTACATGCATGCGCCACCATGTCTGGCTATTTTTTGTAGACACAGAGTTTTTCCATGTTGCCCGGGCTAGTCTCAAACTTCTGGGCTCAAGCATTTTGCCCAAATCAGCCTCCCAAAGTACTGGGATTACAGGGTTGAGCCACGATGCCCAGCCAAATGTGGCATAGTTTGACAAGCTCTTTAATCTTGCTGTCACAATTTCAACATCTTCATTATTCATAGTTGAAATCTGTTAATTGTCTTTTCCCTTGAAATTTGGTCACCTTTTTCTTAAATTTGGTTTTTGATATGTTTGTAATTTTGGGTTGTATCATATACATTTGAATAGTATGTTAAGATGATGGATCCTATTAGAATCCTCTGGAGTATGTTGATATTTCAGTTTTAGCCAGAAACCAACCTGGTTGGATTTAGGCCATAGTTTCTGACTTGCATTTTGTGAGTGATAGGTCAAATCTCTGGTCAGTTCCCAAAATTTTTGCTGTTTAGTACATCCAAAAAAAAAAAAAAAACGTGAGACCTTGTCAGTGGTTTAAATCTCACTTCCAACTTTTGCTCTTTTGGCTTGGCTGCTCTGTACATGCATAATTCATGGGTTAATTTAATACTTGCCCTGAGGTTCAAGTAATCATCACTTCACAAAGCCTTCCTTGTGTTGATTTGTGTGTCTTGTATTTGTGTAGCTTAAGAGTGAGACCGACATTTGAGCATGTTCATATTCAAAATTAGAGTTGCCCTTTTGTGTTTCTCTGTGCTCTGGGTTGTCTTGCACTCTCTGGAATGCAAGGTCTTTCTTTGCTGGTTTCTCTGACCAGACATGAGACTTCTGAAGTTCTAGACGTCACTACCATCCTGCCACTATGTTAATGGGACCTACCTCTGCACAAAACTGTGGGAAGCAACAACAACAAAAACAAGAAACTAACAAGGAAATTAACATCCATGCAATCAGTTCTCCAAATTCTCGCTCCTCATCACAATCTGTTTTGGCTTACATTTCAGAGTCTATGGGTAGTTTTTTCATATTTTGTTCATTGTATTTAGTTCATTGAGTAGGAAGCACGAAGTATAAGAGTTTTACACCAGTATGTCAGAACTGACCATGGCATTGGTTATACAGCGATCGAATAGGAACAAGCAAACATCTTTGTAGAAAAGGGAAGAATGAGAAAGGTCCTCAATCTGTGGCAGTTAGCAAACACTGCTTCCTTGTTGAATTTCCCCCAGCTTCCTCTTTTTTTGCTGTGTATGAATAACTCACATGTCTGTTGTCTTCCTTAGACTCTGAGAGTCTCTTCCATGATCCTCAGTGGTCTAATGTGAAGTTCATGACAGAGAGATGCTGCATGAGTGCTGGTACAGAAATTGGGCAGAGGTTAATGTTAATAATTGAACAATAAATATTTATAAAAGTGTGTAATTTTTGTGGCAATAAAACTGAGTTTTTGCAGGCTAATGTCTATTTTATTTTAATAAACTCTACATCAAGTTAATCATGCATGTAGTTCTTAAACCTGATGAATCCCCTCTCTTATTTACTGGGGTTTGTGTTTGCACACCCTCTTCCCCTCAATTTAATGGTATGCATCTTGAAGTCATACAAAATAGAGGTTAGGGCAAGAAGGAGATACTGTTACTTAGCTTGGTACAATTGGGATGGCTTTTAGAATCATATCTCCTGTTTTATGGGTTAAACATATAGTTGGTTTTTCCAATTTTGTGGAGCTGCAAATTAGTGGATTCTCAGTAACTTTAAATGGCTCCTTAGAAAAGAGAAATCCTTTTTTAGCAAAAGTATTTTCTTTCATCTTTCTCAGTAACTGGCCATGTCTCGCCTCAGCTTATCTCATGGTGTCTTATTAAAAGCATCGAGAAGCAGCCAACAGACATGAATATTCTAACTTTTCTGACTTTTTAGCAATAGACTTATTAGGCAAAGTTTTTACTTCCTAATTCTCTATTTTAATTTTAACTACATCAGAAATTCATTGGAACTCTTCCCTCATCCTCATATTCAATCATATATATGTCCAACATATTTTTATTTCTATTTACTTCTCAAATGCAAGAATAATTTCCTATCTCCCTATAACCATTTGGACAAGCTGTTTAGAAGAATGCCGACTGGAGGCAAAAGTCATTTCAAAAATAAATTATTTTTTGATAGACAAACTATATTCAAATAATAATAAGGGAATGACTATATACCATAAACATGTTGTCAGCTTAAAATAGATCTGCATTAGACATTTTCCAAGACTGATATACAAGCTTATGAGATAGAAGAATGATGTATTCATTTGCCGAAAATATATTTCTAAATTGATGGATTCTGTAATTCCTTTCATTTAGATCTGAAAAGTGTCCACCGATGTCTTTTTCTAAGAGCTATGAAAATGAAGACAAATAGACTTTTCTCTTTAATTTCTTAGTACCAATAATGATTTATCAATTTAACAAATGCTTAGCTGTGTGTATTGTGTGTCCTGCACTCACTGGACTCCATCCTGAGTATACACTGGGAACAGACAGCCTTGGAGCTTGGGTCTGACAGAACGATGGGCCCAGAAATGATTAGAAGGAAAACAAATGAAAATATAAAAACAAAGGAAAATCAGAGAAGTACCACGATGTAAAATAAAAGCAGGATGCTTGACATGAGAACGTAACACAGAGAAAGATGTATTTCAGACTGTGTTATCACAAACAGATCCCTCCAAGAAAGCCCTGTTAAAATGCATTTCATTTTGCTTGTTTAGTGTAACTTAACATTTTATATTTCATAGACATTTATTTTGTAATCCATTTAGTAAAAACAAACATATGGTGTGTATATATATATATATATATATATATATAAAATATATAAAATACAGGTTAAATCGGCAATTTTGGTGTAACTACTTTAAATAAAAATGTCAGAGGACTCTTGCAATATTATGACCTCATTTCAACTATTTTCATGATCCAAATAACTCAAAAAACTTATATTATCCTTCTGCTATCTTTGCCTTTCCAAAACTATCCCACACAATTTATGTCAGAGTGCTTTGGTAATATTTTAAAAATTATGTCCACTCCCCTGTTTAAAGTGTTTCAATGTTTTATATTGAACTTATAACCCACCTGAATTCCTCTTGTGGGCCTATGAAGTCTCTTACATGATTTGGGTCTATCTCCCTCTAATTATAACACCCCTCCTTCTTCTCATACCCCGCCAGAGGAAATGGGATTAACTCTAACACTTGGAGAGAAGAATCTGGCTGCATGTGACAAAACTGAAAAAAAACACAGTCACTTTGACCATTATTTTACATATGAAAATGAAGAAATAACAGAACTGGCCATAAAGGCTATGCACAAAGATGTTTGATGCAAAAGTTCTTTGTTGTAGTAAAAATAGTAAGACAGAAGACATCCTGAAAACGATCAAAACGTTCATTAGTTTTGGAAGATTATAGAGAATCATTCCAAGAAGACCCCCATGATTACCAGCTATTACAACATATCAGATATTGATTTCAGAATGCATTTGTCTAGATATCTGGGAATATACTTGTTGAGGCAAAGATCTAGTGCTGAGCAGCAGACTGGGACTGTCACACTGGAGATGAGAGAATGTCTTTCCAGCTGATCTGCACCAACTAGAAATATAGTTTCCTCCCCATTCCCTATGGGCTGTCCTGCTAGCCAGCCTGAGTTTGAGCAAGATGAGAGAGTAGTGTTTATTCAAGGGTTAGCATACTCTAGATCTGTCAGGGATAAAGCAGTGCTAGCTGCTACTGAGGTACAAGACCAGAAGGAAAAAGGAAGCAAAGAGTAAAAGAGACATGCTTGTGAGGAACAAAGTAGTTTTAAAATATACTGCTTATTAAGAAACTCAAAAAAGAGTAAAGTAAAATGTGGTTTGCAATTCTTTATGTGGTAATTCATGAATAACCAAATGAAGCAGGATTATAGTCTAGAACAAGCTTGTCCAACCTATGGCCCATGGGATACAGGTGGCCCAGTATGGCTTTCAATACAGCCCAACACAAATTCATAAACTTTCTTAAAACACTGGGAGACTCTTTGCCATTTTTTTTTAGTTCATCACCTATCATTAGTGGGAGTAAATTTTATGTGTGGTCCAGGATAATTCTTCTTTCAATGTGGCCCAAGGAAGTCAAAAGACTGGATACCCCTGGGTTAGAGGAAGTATGGATGGGAGTAGATTGTGTACAGGTCTGTAGTTGGTCCAGATATTAACTATGTTACAAGTAGACTTGCTCATTTCTTCAAAAAATTAGAATATCTGTTACAAACTTTCATTTTGGGCATCCAGCTAGTGATTCTGACTGAAGGATTTACAGCTTCAAATTTGATAATGTATATAACGGTAGTCTATGTACTAGGATAAAAATTAGAGTTTGGAAGATTGCCATAGCAACTCTGAAGAAAAATAAAGGGCAAGGGGTTGTAGTAGAGCCTAATTTTTTGTGGGTTCAACATAGAAAGTCGGATCAGAATTGTGGCTCAGAGGTACTGACTTCTGTGATAGAGTTATCCAACAGCTTGGTGTGGAGGCTACAAGAAGCCTCTGGCAATATTTGTTTTGGCAGTTTTCTAAGGCTGCAGCTGACTTTTAAGCTGAAAAAGTTCAACTCTCTCTAGACTTTCCAAACATCATCCTCATCTCTGCTTACAGTTCTACCTCTATATTCCACAAGTTAGTTCAATGCAATTGTAAAAAAATAGCCATTCTGTCCAGGGCTGTTTTTCAGAACTTCAAGATGAGGGATCATAAGTTTCTTTTCAATAAAAAATGTTTTATAGACTAATAGGTTTTAAACAGGGAATTCTAGACACATAATAAAATAACCCAAACATAATCGGTCACCAATTATGGCAAGCACTAACTCCCATTCTGAAACTTTTTTTTTTTTCACTCAATACTTTGATTTAGGACTTATGCTTCTTAAAGTGGAAATACTTGAAAAGCAATTGAATTAATATGATGAAAACAAAGCAATAATATAATACATTTGAAAGAATTCCAACCAATTGAGACTTCCTTCCACTAAATAGGAACAGCAAAGTGTATCGGGGGGCATCACTGATATAAAAGTACATTAACTCCAGGCTATTATGCCATTTCATAGGCTCTGAGTGATCTTGGGAGGTACATAGCTGCCTGTGGACCTTGCCTCTGTCTTTATCTGTGTGTGTTTCCAAGCCTAGTTAAGGATGGGACTGCATTTTTTCCTTTTTCAGTCACAGCTAATCTTCAATCTTTTAGTTGTGGACAGGTTTTTACTCTTTCAATAGAAATTATAAAATGAGAGTACATTGTTTTATAAATTGCTATGTGATAGAACAATACAGAGAGGAAAATAGATTGCATTAATTGCAAACTTTTAGAAAATATAAGGCCAGGTTTGGTGGCTCATGCCTGTAATACCAGCACTTGGGGAGGATGAGGTGGGTGGATCACCTGAGGTCAGGAGTTCATGACTAGCCTGGCCAACATGGTAAAACCCCGTCTCTATAAAAATACAAAAATTAGCTAATCGTGGTGGTGTACGCCTGTAAATCCCAGCTACCCAGGAGGCTGAGGCAGGAGAATCACTGAAATCCCTGGGGGCAGAGGCTGCAGTGAGCCGAGACTGAACCACTGCACTCCAGCCTGGCAACAGAGCAAGACTCCATCTCAAAATAAAAAAAGAAAATATAACAAAATACAAATGAAAATTTAGCTCAATAAGTTTGAAATAGAATAACAAAATAAATACATAAATAAGTCAAATGGGGAAATTAATAAAGAAAAGGACAGATACCAATTTTTAAAAAGTATAATTAACAACAGAAAAACAAAATTGATAGACCAAAAATGAATTCTTATAAATTTCCTCCACACAAGAAATGTCAAGCTTTTGAAAGTCTAAGTATAGTACAATGTAGATAATTGGCTAAGAAACTACTAATTTGCTCCAAGAAAAGGCAGAATCTTATTCTGTTATTTTGTCTCTTAGCAGCTTTATTGAGGTATAATTGACATAGCATAAAAAAGGGCACGTTTAATGTATACAATTTGATGAGTTTAGACATGTGCTTATACCCAACCATGATCTAGGTAATAAACATGTCCATCACTCCAAAAGTTTCTTTGTGTTCCTCTGTGTGTGTGTTTATGTGTGTATGGTAAGAATACTTATGATGAGATCTGCCCTCTTAACAAAATTTTAAGTGCACAATCTCTTATTGTTAACTATGTGCAGTATGTTTTACAGCAAAGCTTTAGAACGTATTCATTTGGCATAACTGAAACTTCATATCCATTAAACTAAAATTTACAGTGGAAAATATATTTGAGAGAGAGAAATTCCTTTGCAAATAGATAGAGATCCTAAAATAAAGACATAACAGATTTGAAGAGAAAAATCTGATGTGATATTGAAGGCTAGAGATGGTATAAATATGGCGAAAAGGCCCTCATAACCAATTGCTCTTTTAGAGAGATGTAGTAAAATATGTGTTTTATTTATTAGAAGACAAAAACTACCTATGACCCACATAAATCTGAGGCTTATTTGTTCTCAAAGAAGACACACGGGAGTGGCTTTTCTTCCAAAGAATTCAGAACATCATTGAAACGGGGCTTTACCACAGGGATTCCTTAAGAAAAGCAAAGGGAGAACCACCCCACAAAGAGCGTGACAGCTTTACCAAGTGATTACCAAAAATTGTCTGTGCAGGTATGAAGGAGAAGTCCAGAAATATTAGTGAAAAAGAGTCAAAGTATTTTTAGGTAATTTCAAGAAAATATAGCCACTGAAGGTGGGCATACAGTTTTGCCCTCAGCAAGTTGCCTAATATGCTTATGTAATGAATACTCTAAAATACGCACAAGGTGGATTGGGAGAAGGCAGGCAATGGCAAACTGGGTCCCGACTTAGATAGATGATGGCGTGAGTGGACTTCCTATGATAGAGAAATGATGAAAACAATATTGGTTTGAACAAAGGTTCACCACCCACAAGCATTTGAAAGATCTGAAACCATTGTACTATCAGAACAAAATATGAAAGATTATTTTGAGAAAACAAACTTATGGGGCACAAAATACTCAAAAAGTTAAAGGGAAAAAAGTCTCCGTTCTAGAAAAACAATTCATTCCACAACATATAATACATCAATACATCACGTTGTGTCCCACAAACATATGCAATTATTGTTTTTCAATTAAAAATAAAATTTAAACAATCTGCATATATTAGAGAGGGAAGGTTACTCAGAAATGTTTGTATTTGTGGGGATCTGGCTGAATCCTCCTGAAAAGAATAAGGACATAGCAGAGAAATTAAACATGAGAAACACATTTCAGGACTGTAAAGGAAAAAAAAAAGTAGCTACTTAAAATAATGTGCTTTAAGTCTTGGAATATTGAAAAAGTGGATGAAAAGGACCATGTCTGAAAGGAAACAAGCAGTGGTATCAGTTCCTGTTAGGTTCCTTTTGGCACAGGTTTCAAAAGCATCAAATAGCAGCTCCAGATCAGAGGTCTGAAGGAGATTTTCCAACTGAAACAAGTAAAGGGGTGAAAGAGAGCTAATTATTAATAGGCAGATTTCACAGGCTTTAATTTATCCCATAAAGAGGCAGTGAAATGAGCCACTACAGCCCAGGAATGAAAAAGGCTGCTCAGGAAAATAGTGGATGGTGTCTCAGATAGATGCTAACTTCAGTGTAACATTTGGTCAGAAATAGGGGAGTTAGGATAAACAGCAATTACCATTTTTTTATTATAAAATAAAAAGCACCATAAATATTACCTGTTGACTGATACCCTTTTCTTTGGAATTTTCTAGACTCCCAAGAAACTAGAAGCATTTCAATGCCAGTGTATAAGACAGGATGTAGATGTGTAAAATGAACCTTCCTTCAGATTTAATGATTGCATAGTGCCAAAAATACTGCTTTGCAGGGTTATTGCTTCCAAACAAATGCAAATTTATAGGGTATGGATTCTGAATAACAGGAATGAACTGATTGTCATTCTGGCCAGGATAACTCCATAAAGATTATCTCTGCAGACCCTACTGTCCTTCAGTTTCTGCTATGGACTTTGACAAAATTAAATACTAGGTTCTGGGAATATAAATATACCTGGAATAATTGTTATCAAAGCTAATGATATGGTTTTAAAAAGTTTATAGTAACGGATATGGAAAATTAATAATTTTATGTGTTTTGTGGATGCTTTTTAAGTCGATAAAAGTCAAACCTGGTTAGGCGCAATGGTTCACGCCTACAATCCCAGCACTTTGGGAGGCCAAGGTGGGAGGATCACTTGAGGCCAGGAGTTCAAGACCAGCCTAGGGAACATAGTAAGACCTCATGTCTACAATATATAAGTAAATGAAGTAAAAAAACAAGACAAGAAAAGGTTAAGCTCTTGAGAGGTTTGTTCATCTCTAATCTCTCAGGCCTTGAAGGAAGCATACCCATTAGCATGAGAGATGTGAATGCTGTCTCTAGCTGTTTCAAGGAAAACATTTTTAGGCAGTCATCAAGAATGCCTTTTAGTGAGATGAGACTGAGTAAGAAATTTAGGAGGATAATATTTTGACTTAACTATAACTTAAGAATTTTGAATTGTAGATTTTAAACTTCTAAAACAAGATAATTGATTTTAATTGCTTCAAACTTTCTATTTTTAGATTTTTAACTTGAAAAAGGTTTAAATATTTAACATTTAATTACTTCCTGGAAATTTTATAATTGCCTAGAATTAAAACGGGGGGCATATCTCAGCTGACATTATTAATTAGAATTTATGTATTGTGTTTATGCATTTCATCTTACAGTTTACTTGTAAGCTCACAGTACTTTGTGGCTGGACAAGAGTTTTAATACAAGAAGGAATAGAAGGGAAATGATATGCCAGAGAAGTTGATTTTCAGAATGTATTTTTCTGATTCATGTTAAAGACCTGAGAGGGGCTATATTAGTCTGTTTTCAAAATGCCAGTAAAGACATACCTGAGACTGGGAAGAAAGAATGGTTTAATGGACTTAAAGTTCCACGTGGCTGGGGTAGCCTCACAATCATGGCAGAAGGCAAGGAGGAGCAAGTCATATCTTATGTGGATGGCAACAGAAAAAGAGAGAGCTTGTGCAGGAAAACTCCCATTTTTAAAACCATCATATCTCATGAGACTCATTTTCTATCATGAAAGGAGCATAGGAAGACCTGCCTCCATAATTCAATCACCTCTCATCAGGTTCCTCCCACAACACATGGGAATTATGGGAGTTACAATTCAAGATGAGATTTGGGTCAGGACACAGCCAAACCACATCATTATACCCCAGCCCCTCATGTTCTCACATTTCAAAACCAATCTGATGCACTCATATTTCAAAACTAATCATGCTTTCCCAACAATCCCCCAAAGTCTTAACTCATTTTAGCATTAACTCAAAGGTCCGCAGTCCAGCATCTTATCTGAAGCAAGGCAAATTCCTTCTGCCTATGAGCCTATAAAATCAAAAGCATTAGAGTTACTTTCTAGATACAATGGGGGTACAGGCATTGGGTAAATACATCCATTCCAAATGGGAGGAATTGGCTAAAACAAAGGGACTACAGGCCCCATGCAAGTCTGAAATCCAGCAGGGCAATCAAATCTTAAAGCTCCAAAATGATTCTCTTTGAGTCTATGTCTCATATCTTGGTCATGCTGATGCAAGAGGTGGGTTCCCATGGTCCTGGGAAACTCGGCCCCTGTGGCTCTGCTGAGTATAGCCCTCCTGGCTGCTTTCAGGGGCTGGTATTGAGTGTCTGCAGGTTTTGCAGGTGCACAGTGTAGCTGTAGGTGGGTCTACCATTCTGGGGTCTGGAGGATGATGGTCTCCTTTCACAGCTTCACTAGGCAGTGTCCCAGTGGGGACTCTGTGCCTTAGCAGAGATTCTCCATGAGAGCCCTGCCCCTGCAGCAAACTTCTGCGTGGGCATCCAGGCATTTATATACATCCTCTGAAATCTAGGCAGAGGTTCCCAAATCTCAATTCTTGACATCTGTGCACCCACAGGCTCAACACCACATGGAAGCTGCCAAGGCTTGGGGTTTGCACCCTCTGAAGCCATAGCCCAAGCTCTACCTTGGGCCCTTTAAGCCATGGCTGGAGCTGTTGGGACACAGGACACCAAGTCCCTAGACTGCACACAGTATGGGGATCCTGGGCTTGACCCATGAGACCATGTTTTCCTCCTAGGCCTCCAGCCTGTGATGGGAGAGGCTGCTGTGAAGACCTCTGACATGCCCTGGATGCATTTTCCCCATTGTCTTCAGGATTAACATTTGGCTCCTCATTACTTGTGCAAGTTTTTGTGGCCAGTTTGAATTTCTCCTCAGAAAATCTGATTTTCTTTTCTATGGCATTGCCAGGCTACAAATTTTCTAAACTTTTATGCTCTGATTTCCTTATAAAACTGAATGGCTTGAATAGCACTCAAGTCACCTCTTGAGTGCTTTGCTGCTTAGAAATTTCTTCTGCCAGATACCCTAAGTCACCTTTCTCAAGTTCAAACTTTCACAAATCTCTAGGGCAGGGGCAAAATGCCACGAGTCTGTTAAAATATAACAAAAGTCACCTTTGCTCCAATTCCCAACAAGTTCTTCATTTGCATCTGAGACCACCTCAGCCTGAACTTTATTGTCCATTTCGCTATCAGCAATTTGGTCAAAGCCATTCAACAATTCTCTAGGGTGTTCCAAACTTTCCTACATTTTCCTATCTTCTTCTGAGCCCTCTAAACTGTTCCAACCTCTGTTACCCAGTTCCAAAGTTACTTTGACATTTTTGGATATCTTTTCAGTAACACCCTACTCCTGGTACCAATTTACTGTATTAGTTGTTTTCAAGCTGCTGATAAAGACATACCTGAGAGTGAGAAGAAAAAGTGGTTTAATGGACTTACAGTTCCACATGGCTGGGGAGGCCTCACAATCATGGCAGAAGGCAAGGAGGAGCAAGTCACATCTTACATGGATGGTGGCAGGCAAAGAAAGGGCTTGTGTAGGGAAACTCCCATTTTTTAAAACCATCAGATCTTGTGAGACTCATTCACTATCATGAAAACAGTGTAGGAAAGATCCACCTCCATAATGAATCACCTCCCACCGATTCCTCCCATGACATGTGGGAATTGTGGGGGTTATAATTCAAGATGAGATTTGGCTGGGGACACAATCAAACCATATCAAGGGCTAAATCTAATCTCCCCAGCACAAGTCCCAAAAAGGCATCCACAGGACCAGGGCAGAGTTTAAGAGAAATAACTTCATGAAGGGAAGATGGAGGCCAGGCTCTCTTCCAACGTCAGGAAGAGCCACATCCCGTTTTACAACAGGGATAATGATTAGGCACAAAGAATTCTCAGAACAGAAATCGTCTCAGATGTATGCTAACCTCAGTGTGACAGCAGAAACACTTTTGCTTGCTTTCTCTTGTGGTCATGAGGAGAGGTTTTCACTAAATGACTTAAATCTATTGTACATATTCTGTCCACCCACAGAGAGATAGAGAAACTTAATCAACTGGGAAACTTGGGAAACATAATTAGCTGTGCATCATTCAACACTGCCCTTTTGTCCTTTAGAGCATCAGCTGCCCACGGTGAGGCCATATTTTCTTTTGCTGGAAAATGGCTGGTAAATGTGTGTAATTCTGAGGTTTAGTCGACATCTGTTTCTTACCAAGATACACACTTCAATTGACCTTCAGTAATAAGTTGATGTTTTGACATGCATAGTGATAATTTATTCTCAAACTGTTTAGAATCTGCTAAAGAGATGTGATCTTTATTCCAGGATCCTTTCTGGGAGGGTGTGAACAGTAAGTACTGCTATCCACATTTTAAAGAAGAAACAGAAACACAGAGTTTAAATTATGAAGTGTAGATCTCACAGATGGTAAGTAGATGAACTGTGACTTGAATCCATGTACTCCTACTCTAGAGACTGAATTCTTAACAACTGTGTTCTATTGCCCTGTTGGAAAGTTTACTTTGTGATAATGTTGCCAAAAACAAACAAAAAGGAATAAAAGCCCAGTGTCCTCAAGGGGGGCATGATGGAACTATGTTGAACTGACTGCAGCTTCCTTCCCTTTCATGACAACTCTGATCTCTCTCATCTTCTGGCTAATCTTTGATCAAGGCTTAGGGGTTGATGAATGTAAGTGAAGCTCTGAGATCCTTTGCGTGGCTTGCTTTGGAAAAGCTGGTATCATCCTTTTGTTCATCCCTCTGCAGGATAAACAAGTGTCTGGAGACTAGTATTGGAAGACACTGGGAAGGGAATAGGGAGTTACAGATCTTGGGAAGACTTTTATCTACAGTGATCTGTGTCATCAAAAACAAGGAAGGTCAAGTTCAAGGCACTATGTGTGTGTCTGATCTTTCTGGTCTTGAGGACACTCTGAAGGAGCTTATGGGAGCAGAGCCTGGGAAAATATAAACAGCCCAAGAGTAGGAGGGGCTTCAGACTTTGCATAGACAGTCTGATAACCCCTAATTTACAGCCCCTGCCCAGAATCTTGCATAGATTCCTACCACTGAGAAACTATCACATTTAGGGTATTCTCTGGACTTCATCCTTAATGGATTCCCAGAAAAATATAAATTCTCTCAGATAGGCTGAGAGCAGAACACAGGAAACCACACAGAGCAGATTAAAGCTACTGGAAGAAGTAAGCAGCTTGAGAGAAATAATGAGAACGCCTAAAGGGATTTACAAGGAACCCACATACACACAAACATAATTTCCAGAGAGTGAAAAACAAATAACTTCCAGCTGAATAATTGGCTGGTAAGTTCAAGTATGGTCACTGTTTTCTCGTATGGTAGGTGCTTGGTAGATTAAATGCAAATGTTATTTAAAGCACACGGGCGCAGTGGCGCACACGGGCGCAGTGGCACACACTTGAAATCCCAGCACTTTGGGAGGCTGAGGTAGGAAAATTGCTTGAGTTCTGGAGTTCAAAAGCAGCCTGAGAAACATGGCAAAACCCAGTCTCCACTATAAATACAAAAAGTATCCGGGCATGGTGGCAGGCACCTGTAGTCCCAGCTACGTGGGAGGCTGAGGCAGGAGAATCACTTGAGCCCAGGAGGCAGAGGTTACAGTGAGCCGAGATGGCACCAATACACTCCAGCCTGGGTGACAGAGTGAGACAAAAATTTTTGTTGTTGTCTCAAACAACAACAACAAAAATTCTAAAGCATAGGCAAAAATATTGAAGAGATTGATATACACAAAAATATGTATGTACACAAACACACATCTCTCTCTTTCTCTGTCTCTCTCTCTAATCCATAGAAGGAAGAAACCCATAGGAAAATAAGTGAGGTAATCTAGCATGTACTTTCTGGAAAATAAAGACCTCAATCACTGAGGTTTTCTTACCTCAGTCACTCTTTTTAGTTTTCTTACCTCAGTCACTCTTTATCTCAGTCAAAGACTTTGGGTTAGGCAGTTTACTTGGGAGGTGATCCCAGAAAGCTCAGGTGTGGGAGGAGAGAACATGAGAAGAGGGCAGGGCTCTGGGGATGTTATGGAGATGGTTACTCTTGTGGGCAACTTGAATGCAATCCTGGGGAACTCTCGTAAGATCTATGGAAAATAGGCCTCAGAATTGTTCCTCCTGGGACCAAATTATCTGGGGCCTATCTGTTACATCTCACTGGTGAAGGGCTCCTCCTGAGGAGACAGCAAATTCCCTGCAGTTCTGAGACTCTCTGAGCTTGGGCTGATTAAGCTCAAGGGAAGCACAAGGATGCTGGTAACTAGGGTGGGAGCCTGTGAGTTTCCCATGGTTATAGGCATAGTCTGTGGGAGATTCCATAACAGGATGTTAACTGTGTCTGGGGAAATATTGATGGTAACACTGAAGGTGCTTAAAACAAACTCAGACCTGAGATATGAGATAAAAGTTATTATCTTTTCATGTTGAATAGGAATAAATCTTAAAAAAGAAGTCTGACATTTGGGTACAAAATTATGATAATGATGAAGATAATAATGATGATGATGACCATCATGGTGGTGAAATACTTATATGGCATTTTTGTTGTGTCATGTACTCTTCTGAGCATTTTACATATACACTGATATAACTCCTCCAACTCCTCCTCCTCCAACAAGTGCTATGAAATAATACTTGTATTATCCTCATTTTACAGATGAGCAAACTGGGGTAGAAAGAACACGAGTAAATATGTGTAACTTGTGGGAGGATTATGATCTTCCCACACCCCAAGAAGTGGGAGGATCATAATCATGGCCCCAAGCAGCCGGCTTCTGGAGTTCACACTGACACTACACTGCCCAATATGTTTGTGTCTTGCCAGTGTGAAAGAAAAATTATTCAGGGATACTTGTTAACATATAGTAAGGAAGACTTTATTCAGGACTATACTATAGGTTCAAGTGCCACTACAATGGGATCTTTCTGAGGGAGAGAGAGAGATTGGGATCAACTTCATTCGTATATAGGTAAGTGGGAATTTTCAGCCTAGAAGCAGTGTGGGGGTCAATGGATAAGGAATTACTAACAGAAAAAACATCAGGGTGAGGGGGACTCCAGTTACAGACAGGCCAGGCTTATAAGACTGTTATGAGTTGCAGTTCTTTGCATCATCTGGGGAATTGTGGAGGATGGAGAACTTGATCAGATATTGAGAATATTAGGTGTCAAAAATGGAGGAGTTCTTTCGAAACTGACTTTGCAGGGTTGTTTGCTAAAATGGAATTTTATGGGGAAAAGCACAGATAGGCCTAGGAGAAGGTTCGGAAATCTGACTAAAGTTTGGCCAGTCTAGTTTGGCCAAGCTTTGTCACTAGGACTTGCTTCAGCCTCATTAATCAGCTACATGACAATCTTTGTTTGCCTTCAGATTGAGTATTTACTCAAATTCAATTCCAGCAGCTTCACTGAAATTAAAGGCATGGATATCTTTCAACACTGCAATCCCGTTATTAGGGGTCTATCCCTTAGGAATACTATCATGAGTATAAGAGAAGGTATAAATAAAATTGATTGTATCAGATTTGTTCATACTAATACCTAGCAAAAAACCAAGTAAATGCCCATCAATCCTGTGATGTTCATACTAATTAGAATATACTCAAGAGTATATGAAGGCATTAAAAATAATTAAAGCTAAATCAGCTAAAAAGGGGTATTTCCATGAAGTACTATTGAGCAAGCAAAGTGATATAAAAAGAAGTTTTCTTAACACTATTTTGTCTGAAAAACAAAAATGGTACAACTCTTAGTGAGTTGATGTTAAATACACACAAAGTTGTCTGTTTCTGATTATATAACTTGGATAAAAATATTAAAATTTACAAAAATGCAAAATAAAGGGATACACAGCTTGACTTAATTGAATATGGTGCCTTGTTTCTATGTATTCAGTGGTTAAACTTTAAAATCAAGGAATGAAAGAAGCTAAAACAATGAAAAGAAATATATTATTCAGCCTCCCAAGTTATATACATGGCATAATTATACTATTGAATTGATGTAAAATAATTTATATGAACCCACCCAAAGAATGATATCTCTATAGCTTAAAAGTCCTTTTAGTATAAAATTAATTTAATAAAATTTAAAAAGTACCTTGGTGAGTATTTGGCTTACAATAAGTACTTAATAAATTGCAATCTTGTATCAGTTTTATTTATAATAAATTACTATAAAATTACTCTAATGGAAAACAAATAAATATGACTCTACGCTTCAAAATGTGGGAATGGATGAAAGGAGGAGAAGATGAGAGTAAGGAGGAGTGCCCAGGATCAAATCGGTGCCTCTCAGGGTCTAGCGGCAGGTACAACTTCATCTTCAAACATGATTTTCTCAGCTCCTCAAGGGCTGAGGGGCTGTGCTCAACACAGTACTGAATACAGAGAGGAAACAAAACTACATAAAATGGGTTTAGAGGAAAATTATTTTGATTAATCATATCTAACAAAAAACATATATATATTAAATATATATATGTTTATGTGTGTGTGTATATATATACATATATACATACGTGTGTGTATATATGTATATATATATATATATATAGAGAGAGAGAGAGAGAGAGAGAGTGTTTCACTTTTGTTGCCCAGGCTGGAGTGCAATGGTACAGTCTTGGCTCACTGCAACCTCTGCCTCTCAGGTTCAATTCTCCTGCCTCAGCCTCCTGAGGAATGCTCACCACCATGCCCAGCTAATTTTTGTATTTTTAGTAGAAAGAGGGTTTCACCACATTGGCCAGGCTGGTCTCGAACTCTTGATCTCATGTGATCCTTCCACCTTGGCCTCCCAAAGTGCTGGGATTATAGGCATGAGCCACTGTGCCAGGCCCACAATTGTTAATCATTAGAATAATTTCTGAAACACAGAAAAGGAAAGGATCCTGATATGGTTTGGCTGTGCCCCCACCCAAATCTCATTGTGAATTGTAGCTCCCATATTTCCCACATCTGGGAGGAACCAGTGAGAAATGATTGAAACATAGTTGCGGTTTCTCCCATACAGTTCTTGTGGTAGTGAGTAAGTCTCATGAGAGCTGATGGTTTTATAAGGAGAAACCCCTTCATTTAGTTTTCATTTCAGTCTTGTCTACTGCTATGTAAGGCATGCCTTTTGCCTTCTGCCATGATTGTGAGGCCTCCCTGACCACGTGAAACTGTAAGTTTATTAAACCTCTTTTTCTTCATAAATTACCCAGTCTCAGGTATGTCTTTATCAGCAGCGTGAAAAACAACTAATGCAGATCCTAATTAATACCATTTCTGTTCAACATTGTGCTAAAAGGCAGGAAAAACAAAACAACATAAGAATTATAAGTTCTGAGGGGAAAGGAACAAACTCTCACTATGGTAGTTCACAAAACATTCTTGTGCTCCTGTTTCTAGATGCATAGGAGAATGGCAGATTCTCATCTCCTTCACAGTCTGGATTGGCCATGTGACTCGCTTCGTCTAATTGTGTTAGATTCCTTGAGGCAGACCTTCAGACAAGTATTCAAGTCCAAGCAGTTTATTTGGTGGTGTTCTGAAGGAACAAGGGAAGGGAATAAGAAAAACAAGATGGTGGAAGTGAAAGAAGAAATTAAGAGGTGAATTCCCAAGCATGTTAGCACCGTAGGCAATTAGGGCTTAATTCCACTGGGGAGATTTGGGATGCAGTATAGCACATGCATCTCAGAGTTATCATAGGAAAATAGCGAGGCAACTCATTACATTACTAACCAACTTTGATCAGTTATTTTTTGAGGGCCTATCCTGGGAGCATAAATTCCCTTAACGTCTGTTTTGCTGGAGCAGAATAGAAGTCAGTTGCCATAGAAAGCCCTCAGATGAAGAGACACAATTTATTGTAATAGGACCAGCAGTAATAGAAATGGTTAGTGTTGAGAACATTTGAGTGGACAATGATGGCATTTGCTCTAGCAACCCTAGTGGAAGTCCTGCGTGTCCCTTCTGGGTTAAATAATTAACAGACAGTGCACAGTTCATTACATTGTCCCTTTTTTTTTTTTTTTTTTTTAGCTGATCTGGTAGATTTTGGGGGGAACGTGTCCAACATGGGAAGTTTAAAGTGTGAGGTGGGAGAAGGTCTTTATGGAGGAAAGACAGGTAGGGCCCAGAGCAGGCCAAGACTCATGAACCTAATTGTGAAGACAAGGCAGGTGGGTGTATCTGAGCTGTTTTTTACACAGTACTGTAAAAGATAGGGTAAGTGAAACATGTTTTATGTTTCAGACCAATGTTTCTCAAATTTGTTTATAACATGGATTCTTTTAAAAGGAAAAGCATTTTCATATAATACCCCCTCCAGTGTTAGTTTAAATTATCTTTAAATATTTCAGACATGAAGCTAGATGAAAGCTCCTTATGTCTATGGTTTTTATGTGTCTTGAAAAGCAAAATAAATTTTCAAATACAACATAAATAAAACTATGAAACTAAGTACTTAATAAATGTTATTATTTTTATCATCATGATCATGGTCTAAATACATTGTCCCTTTGCCTATGTAACTATGTTAGCTTGGGTTCCTATAACAAAATACCATAGCCTGGGTCACTTACACAACAGAAATTTATTTTGTAAAGACAGGTGTAGTGAATGAGAAATAAACCATGATTGTTTTAAGCTGTCGACATTTGGAATTGATTTATTTTTCAAGACAGGGTCTTACTCTGCTGTCCAGGCTGGAATGCAGTGGTACAATCATGGCTCATTGTAGCCTCAAATCCCTGGGCTCAAGCAATGCCCTTTCCTCAGTTTCCCAAGTAGTTGGGCCCACAGGTACATGCCAGCACACCCGGATATTTAAAAATTTTTTTTTTTGTAGAGAAAGGGTCTGGTAATGTTACCCAGGCTGGTCTTGAACGCTGAGCTCAAGCAATACTTCTGGGATTACAGGCGTGATCCACAGAACACAACCTAATTTTTTTTTTTTAACCACACATAACATAGCCTGTCCTGACACAGAACAAATAATGGATCTAAGGAATACACATTTCTAACTATTACATTGTGTACAGTCATTTGCTGAGGAGGATTTATTTTTGCCTGATGGAGAGAATCCTGTTTCTTGAGTGCCATTGTGTCTGCTTTGAGTAAATCATTCGAAGTACCTTCAATTCAGTATATATAATTACAGCCAATAAATATTTTTGAGCAGTTACTATGTTCTAGGGACACAAAATATTAAAAAATAATCAGAATCATAGTCACTGTCTTATGAAGTTTATAGTTTGTTAGGGGATACTGACACTATCAACAAATAAATATATTATTTGTGTTATTGTTGAAAATTATGGCAAATGTGACTGGAGTGTTGCTTTCAAACAATAGTACTGATGAATTCAACATTGTGTCCAGGGTGGCATTTAGGGCCCAGGTGTCTTATATAACAACATGTTGTTAGGGGGAATATTAACTTCAGAATATTAGCAAATGTCCATGCTATTAGCAACTAAGACGTACATGCCATGTTATCCCCGATTGGGTTTTAGTTTTGATAATTGCTCCATGTTGCAATCTCCTGGGATGTTCGGGTAAAATATGAGTTGGCAATTACGTGTTATGTAAGAATGGAAGCATAGGTTGAGATAGGCTGAAGCAGGGTTGCATGTTAACTCAATTTCACAAACCCTTCCTCAATATCATAGGTTTCCTGCCTCCCACACTTATTAAAAGTGTGGTCTTGGGCAAGTTACTTAACCTGTCTGAGTCGTTTCTATGAAAATAAGGATGAAAGTTGCACATACTTCCTAGGGCTATCATGAGGATCCAATGAGATATATAAAGTACTCAGCACAGTGCCTAACATCAGATAAGTAAGCATTAAATGTGAGTTTCTATTAATGGCAGTAACAATAGTATTGGCAACATTATCTTCATTTTGCAGAAGTAGAAGAAATTGAGTCAGAGATTGACAATCATTCTTACAAGAGTTCACACAGCTGTAAGCTGACTGAGCTGGGATTTAAACCTTGGCTGGCTCTGGAAGCTGTGTGTGTGTGTGTGTGTGTGTGTGTGTGTGTGTGTGTTTAACCACTGCAATATTATTGTCTCTGTAGTAAATTAGTTGTTTTGGTCTTCAGTTGTGTGAAAGCAAGATCTTCATGAGGGGATGAAAGAAAGCTATGCAATTTTATGTGAACAGTTTACTCACGGTATTTTATAGCTGTTATTCATTGCATTATATTTATCAAGAGTAAAGTAAGTGTGTGTGTGTGCATTTACTCTTTAGCAAATAATTTACCTGTGATCCATTATTATACTCCCTAACTTGTCCCAAATATACAGATTTTGGAAATCTTAACTGTTCAAATTCTTAGTGATTAATTATGAGATAAGGCTGAGAAAAGCCACTTCTGTCTAGCCCAGTACATGATCACAGTGAAAGGAATAATTATAAAGTCGCATTGTAAGTATCAAGCAGTCTTTTGTAATTAATTTAAAGATACAGAATATTTTATAGAGAATATGCATTGACAATATGTCATTTTATAAACAAAATGGCCTGATTTCACCATAAAATTTTCATGAGCAGAATATTTTTAAATAATTTCAAATTCTGAAGAGTGCTTGATTATTCCATTATACTTCTAATTGCAGCTGTAAAACCAAACCTTTTTGTGAATTTGCATAGAAATTGATTTGTTTCTAGGTGAATTATTTCTACTACTATCTAAAATTCAGGGTCAAATCACTAAATTCTCATGATTGAAAATGATTTTTATATATGCACATGCTTTTTTTCTTTTCACTGCATATGTTATTTGCATTTTAAATACCTAAAAGAAACAAATGAAGCACTCTTCTATTTGATGCTTGAAATGAAATATCTTCATTTAAAGAGCAGTAATATATAGCTGTTTTTTCCCAGTTGCACCAAGAATTTACATTAAAAAGTACAAGATGGCTTATATAATATTTTTCTTGCAAGTTTCTTTTATCTCCTTAATCCTAGAGAAAATGACAAGTTGTAGGGTAACATGGTCAGTAAGCATCAAAAAGGAATATAATTTGACAAAATAAGAAAAGATTAATGATAATGTTTAACATTTACCCCAAAAAATCACTATGTGACTGGTAATTTTCTAAATACTTTACATAATTTTAAATGACTCACCCCTATATTTAAATTATAATGGTCACAAATGATGCCAACATGTTAATTTTCAAAGCCTGTCCACAATTTAAAAAGTACTATTTCCGTATGCTCAGTCTACTTTATAAGACAAGTTATAGTAAAAAAAAATGTGTTGACATATAGAGTCAAACAGATTTAAATGTCATTACAATAATTCCTGTAATGACATTTAAGGGAATACAAAATATTGAGACATACATTACTCGTTTGGAAAATGCAACTGAAATACTTGAAATCTTTATTATATTATTATACTTCAAAGTTCTGGGATACATGTGCAGAACATGCAGGTTTGTTATGTAGCTATACATGTGCAATGATGGTTTGCTGCATCCATCAACCCGTCATCTACATTAGGTATTTCTCCTAATGCTATCCCACCTCTAGCCCCCCACCTCCTAATAGGCACCTGTGTGTTATGTTCCTCTCCCTGTGTCCATGTGTTCTCATTGTTCAACATCCACTTATGAGTGAGAACATGCAGTGTTTGATTTTCTGTTCCTGTGTTAGTTTCCTGAGAATGATGGTTTCTAGCTTCATCCATGTTCCTGCAAAGGACACGAACTCATTCTTTTTTTATGGTTGCCTAGTATTCCTAGATTAATGAACATTTGGGTTGGTTCCAAGTCTTTGCCATTGTAAATAGTGTTGCAATAAACATACTTGTGCATGTGTCTTTGTCGTAGAATGATTTATAATCCCTTGGGTATATACCCAGTAATGGAATTGCTGGGTCAAATGGCATTTCTGGTTCTAGATCCTTGAGGAATCGCAACACTGTTTTCTACAATGGTTGAACTAATTTACACTCCCATCAACAGTGTAAAAGCATTCCTATTTCTCCACATCCTCTCCTGCATCTGTTATCTCCTAATTTTTTAATGATCACCATTCCAATTGGGGTGAGATGGTATCTCAATGTGGTTTTGATTTGCATTTCTCTAATGACCAGTGATGATGAGAATTTTTTCGTATGTTTGTTGGCCGTATAAATGTCTTCTTTTGAGAAGTGTCTGTTCATATACTTCACCTACTTTTAAAAATTTTTTTAAACCAACTTTTCTCATTTCTGCTCTGTGTTTGATGTATGCAGAATAATGCCTTTCATTAGTTCCCACGTTTGTAAAGGTTGTGCTGACAGTGTCTACTGGTTTTAAAGTTCACAAAGAAGATAACTAGATAACTTTGCATTGATGTCAGTAAGAAAGTTAAATGACTTTTTGGGCCATTATTTTATGTTTATCCAAGTTTTTTTTTTCTTTTACATTTTATTTATTTTGTAATTTAACACCTACAAGGCAACTTGCTTATTTCCAAGATCTTAAAAACTATGGGATGTCATGCAATATCAAAGCCCCAAGTACTAGTAGCACATTGTGAATGTTTCTGAATTACCTCATAATATGCTTAAAGACTGTATTTTACATCAGCCATGTTTTTAGCTTCTTGAGATCTAACAGAATTCTTTAAATTTGTATTTTGGCTTCTAATTCAACATGCCTTTATATCATTAGGGATCTCCATTTCCATAATTCCATTAAAATATAAAATGAAATAAGAACAAGAATAAATATTTGCTCTAGAAAGCCAGGAGTATGCCAGAAGTGGACCTATCAATGAGAACATTTGGATCCATATAAATCATAAAGAATCAGATTGGCATCGTCTAACAGGAAGCAAGTAGCTCACAATCCCAAATGCAGCTCACCTTGGGATAATTGCAAAATCAGAGCCAGCAGAGAATAGAAAGAATAATCCCCCCAAAAAGCATAGCTATTTGTGAAAGTGCTAATAAAACAAGGCACCAATTGTTTTGTTCATCCCTAAAAAACTAACTGCTTGATATTTGAAGCTGTTTCTGACAAGCCTTATAAGTGATTGGGAGCCTCAAGCTTCATTCCCCACCTCTCAGTGAAGATTGCTGTGAACTTTAGAGTATAAAAATCAATGCTAGAAGAGCATTTCACAATAGCTAGAAGAAAGGATTTTGAATATTCTCACCACAAAGAAATGATAAATGTGTGAAGTGATGGATATACTGAACACCCTGACTTGATTTTTATACAATGTATATATGTATCAAAACATCATACTGTATTCCACACATATGTACAATTATATGTCAATTCAAAATAAAATCAAAAAACAAACTGAAGGTAACCAAAAACATTTCTACATTAAGGAATTAGAAGAACAATAAAAAATAATTTAAAAATACATAATAAGGAAGAATTAATATAAAATAGAAGATAAATAAAAATAAAATAACATACATGATAAAACTTTAGCATACAATTACAAAATGTCCTGGGAAAAGACTGATTTTAGCAGATATTAACTAGGGGGGAATTCAAGTGAAAAACAAGCAAATCTGAGGAATAAAAAAGAGAACAAAACCGCAGATAAAAATAAGACTGAAAATAACTCCATGGATCACTTTGAACGAATTTATATAAATTCAGTTGAAATCATAGATGAAAGGGGATGATTAACTAGGAAAAGTAAAGATTAGTAAACAGATTAAGGAGAAGGCAACTTATTGGAGCAATAGGAAAAAAATAAAGATAAATTTGAAAAGATAAGGAAAGTTCTATTCTCCAAGGAGCAGCAGATCAATAGTTTTAACAGGTTAAACTCTTACACATCTTCAAGAATATTATACTTATTTAGGAATAGTTGCAAAGCATAGAAAAAGACAGAAAGCCTTCTGAGTTATTCTGTGACGCTACTAATCTTGACAATAATTGTATGTTATTTCTATCTACATATTTCCTGGACCCCTTTCCTTTTCTCCTTATCACTCTTACGATTTCATGGTTCATGATTGTTAGCACTCCTTGTGGGAAACCTCGACTCCCTTGCCTTCTGTACTTAGATGGCAAATCTCTCTAACACCGTTAACTCAAATATTGGTTTTCTTTGCAACTTAACCCAAATAGATGAATACTTCTAGAGAACACAAAACAAGCTGAAATGACAGTTTATAGTTTAAAGGAATAAATAATACAAACACTGTCATTACTGCTTGTGCTTCTAAACATGGTTTCACAAACCTCATTTATTTGTGTACTTCCTGTATTATTTTTCCCAAAATAGATATATATTGTACTTGTATTTACTAGTATATTTCTTAAAAATCAAAAATATATTTCCCCAAGTTAAAAAACAAAGTTTTCATTTAAAAGGAAAATTTCTTTTACACTATAAATTGAAAATCATACTGACTTGCCAAAATTGTGTGGTGATAATGAAGATAAATACAACAAAACAAAACAAATAAACAAAGCGATGTTTGATGAGATATTTTTCTCATTCAAGGAATAAGAAATTGCTTAGAGAATCTTTAGAAAATATAGTGAATTCTATTTTTTACAACTCCTTGACTTTCACTACCATTTCCTGCAATTTTATGTCTTTCATCAGTCATCTGGTATTTCATATCTATTCTTAGATTTATAACTGTAACTACTATATCCTTCCTCTTACCCATTTTTAATCCTCTAAGAATTCATTCAACAAATGTTGATGATGGAGTGCTATATATGAGGCATTGTCCTACGTAATGTGGAAGATAGACAGTATACTAAAAATAACAACCCCAAACAACCCCCTCCACTGAAAATAAACACAAATAAAAGGAAAGAAAATCATTTACTCAGTGTGCCAGCTCTCTTGTAGATTGTTAAAAATTATTCACTTCTTATACTTCAGGCCACTTAGTCCATCCTTGTATACATCACTCTGTATACATCACTCCCTACAAACAGGTCATACCCTCACTTCTAATCTTTTCCTCTCATTCACCAAAATGCAAGCTCCATGAAGCCTGAGACTATCTGATTCATGGCAAAGCATCCCCAGCAGCCTGATCAAGTCTCTGATAGTTGATATCCACTCAACAGATAGTATTTTTGGAGAGAATGAATGATCACCCATGGAAAAATGGGGTGATCTGATTAAACCTGGTTAGCATCTCATTTCAACTTTCTTTTAAGGTTTTTTATGGTCATTATTAGATCTTACTTTTAAATTTACTACTAATTTACTATAAATGATGAATTTACCAATCACCTCTCTAGCCAACGTAGTGACCTACTAAATTGTCCCAATAGGAGGGTAGTTGGTAAAGTGGAAGAAAAAAATTTACTGCTTCATTAAAAGCCTCACCTTTGAGATGAGTCCCTCATTTCATCTTTTGTTTCCCAAGACAGAAGTCTCAAAGGAAGGAGCAAATTTATTTTATTTATTTATTTATTTTATTTCAGTAGTTGATAATGTTACTAGATACTGAGCTATATTTCTGTATTTTCTCAGCAATGAAGTTAAAACATATTGTTCAGAGATGTTGCATAAAGGTATGAATCTTCAAGCTTCTGTTACTGAAATGGATATGTTTTGGGTAGCTGAGTAGCTGAGTGTGACATATTTTTATTTCTTCCTAGAACAATAAAGGAAGTGCATATAAAGTACCTCATGCATTCACTATTATCGAAGACTCACTATCTCTCTTGATTGTTCTTCCCTTATTTGATTTTTTTTTCTGATGAAGGGTGAATATCTCCTAACATATAGAAAACAAACAAAAAACAATACCGTTAGTGATAACTAATATTCATCGAATGCTTTCTATGTGCCAGGCATTGTGCTCAGCAAATTGCATGTTGCATTCATCTTAATAATATAACTCTGTGCATGGAGTCCCTTTATTTCCATGTGAAAGACGAGAAAACAGAGGTATGTCTAGGTTAAATTAATTGCCCACATTTGCATAGCTAGTGAGGAAACAAAAAGTTAAATAGTTGGCTTGGGATCCCTTTCTCTCCTGATTACCAGGGGTTGGAGTGTTCCTGGGGAAGAAAAGACATCAGTTAACTCAATGTAATTTTTTTTGTGAATCCACTGGTAATGAAATGTCCTTGAAAACAGGAAGGAAAGCCCGTGGTTTGGTGATGCTTCTATCAAGTCTCTAGTTAGGTAATCTTTTATCAAGATGTCCCTGGTGTAGGTTTAATCTTGATAAACAAAGCTATAAATTGTAGATTCATGAGTCATGGTTCCCTACAAAATGTCACGTAAGTTAAACATCTGTATGTGTATAACAAATGTGCTTGAAACCCCAAATGTGAAATGTGCCCTGGTGCAAGAGGTAACATCTGTTTTAAAGGTCTCATCTCCTAATCTGGGTGAAAGATTTTCGTTCCATGTGGGAAAAAATGACCAGGATAAATAACTTGCTGTCCCAGCACCCTCCATTTAATCCATGTGTCTTGATTATTTCTATCTATCTTTGAATTTATTAGAAAAGCTTAATACTGGGTAAAATTTCTTGTATGTGTGAGTCTGACTGGACAATTTGATCTTTTGTGCCAACTTAGCTAGTAAGTGGTGGAATTAGATTCCATGCTCTTAAAGGTAGCCTGACAGGACCGACCTTTCTCGGGCTTTTAGGATAAATTTTGTTTTCAGCCTGGTTAATCATTTTACTACAGGACAGGAAAACTATCAGAAAGCACCATTCTACTACGATTTTAAGGAGAATCCATACTCTTTATCTATATTCATAAAAGTTTAGTCTACATTTTGCAATATTCATTACAACAGAAATTCTCCTTTCTAGTGCAGATATTCTAAACATTATATCAAAATATAATTTAAAAATTACTATGTGAAATAGCACCATAGTAAACAAAAATCTCCTAAGTTTAGAGATGATGATGTGGGTACTACTTTCGGAAAAGATAAATCTGTATTGAGGATGCATATCTTTTCCAAGGATATAATTTTTACTCCTCCATAATAGGAGCCCCATGTAATCATTAACATTATCCTCATCTTTAACAAAATACAGATGTTTTATAGTAGATTTGCAAAACTTATAAATAAGACCTTATAGGATCTGGCTCCTTAGTATCCCAGTGACCTTGCTTCTAATAATCTTTTACCCTGTCCTTGGCCTAATCCAGTCACACTTTGGTCTTAATTTCATTAAAATATAAGGAAGCAGCATAGTACTAGTGAAAGAGAATAGAAATAGCAAAAATAGCATAAGAATAGTAAAATATCTTAGAGAAGTTGGTTTGAAGCAGATATAATAACTTCCTAAGTGGCATGGTGCACTTGTGGCTGTTAAAAGTTCAGGGTAAAAGAAAGTTGCACTATCTTTTCCGAGTTATCTTTATTACCTTAAAATTCACTGACAGTTCCAGCTTAATATTCTGTTAACTGAAAAAATCCAAATTGTTTTAGGTCACATTCAAGAAGAGTAATATAAGACAATAACAGGTAGGAAGAGAGAAGAAAATAGTTGATGCACACATACATAATGATGTAGGGAAAATAAGCATGGCTGCTATAGCATTCATTTCTGTAACTTATAATGAGACTGCAGTAGGTACTTTTAACTTGTTTATTCCCACTATGCTTACACATTTCCTTTACATTAAGCCAGGACATTACTGGTACCCAAATCTTCATTCCTGAAGGGTTCCTGCCTTTAGCTATTGATTTCAGTAGTTTTGCATTCATTTTCATAACAGACCTACTCTTTCCTGTCCCTGTTAATTTCTATTTAGTAATTGGTATTAATCGCCCCATCTAGTAGACTAATTCCTTTCTTTGCTTGTTTGTTCATTTAATATGTGGAATCTAAAATAGCCAGCAGAAAGTCTTAGCTTTCAATTCAATTTATGTGGGTGAAAACATTAATTCTTTGGGAACCAAGATCTCTGAATCAATAGAATTCAAAGTTAGAGAAAGTAGAAGAAAAAAAAGTATTTGGCTGTACAATACTGAGATGATCTACCTCCACATTTCACTCCTTGATCCTCAGACTCATGTATTTTGATTTTGTGAAGAATATACCACAACTTGCTTACTAATTCAAATTCAAAACATATATTTACCTTTTAAGATGTAAACTCATATTTCCCCTGACAACTGGCATTGTAACTCAGTCTTCAGTTGGCCATTACTTCATTTTTGTGGGTCTAATTCTTTCCCTAGTATGGGGTGTATGGTAAGACCAGTGATATCCATTGCAATTCTTCTTTTGGTATGAGATGAGTTCTTTTCTTCAGAAGCAATGCTATGTGGAATACCATTATGGTAAATAAAAAACTCCTAAGTTTAGAGATGATGGTATGGGTATTACTTACAGAAAAGATAAATCCACATCCAGGATACATGTCTTCCAGGGGTGTAATTTTTTACCTGTCCATAATAGGAGAATCCCCATGTAATCACTTTGTCACCAAATGGCTACTTTCCCTGCGGAGAATAATGTTATAACAGCATTTCAGTACTGGTCTCTGCCAAGTCAAGTGTACATCAGTAGCAGTAGTAAGATCAACCTTTGGAAAGTAAGTCAGAAAGTGGTTGAATCCATGCATAACTCCCATTTCTGCCATAATAACCGCTTCATATCTGATGTAAAGTGTATAATGACTTTGTCATTAGGGGCATATAAATTTAGATTTATTTTCTTATTTTATTAGTTCTTTTGTCATTATGAACTTACTGCTTAATGTGATTTATTCTGATATTAATATAGCTTCCCTAGCTTTCTTGTTAATGTTTGCATATTATATTTTATTCCTTTTACTTTCTACCTTTCTACCTTTTGTGTCATTATATTTTATGTCTGTCTTTTGTAAACAATATGTAATATAGTTTGATAACCTTAGTGTTTTAAATCAATTATTTAGTGCTTTTACATTTAACATAATTTCTGAGACCAGACTAAGTAACGTGGCGAAACCTCATCTCTACAAAAAAATACAAGAATTATCTGGGTGTGGTGGCATGCACTGTAGTTCAAGCTACTAGGGAGGCTGAAGTGGGAGGATCACCTGAAACCAAGAGGTCAAGGCTGAAATGCATCATAGTCATGCCACTGCACTGCACCCTTGGTGACAGAGTGCGACTCTGTCTCAAACAAACAAACAAACAACTTACTACAAGCTACAGCGATCAGGACAGCATGATACTGGCAAAAGGATAAACATATAGAGATACAGAATAGTATGGAGAATCCAGAAATCAACTCCTACCTTTATCATCAATTGATTCAACATGAGTACCAAGACAAATAAATTGTCAAGTAGTCTTTTTACAAATGGTGATGAGACAATTGCATATCCATGTACAAAAAAATGAATTTGGAGGCCTTCCTCATGCCATACACAAAACTCAGCTTGAACCAGATAAAAGTTCTTAACATAAAAGATATAATATAACTTTTAGGAAAAAACAGAGCAATAATTATTTATTGGTCTGTGGTTTTTTAGATATATTCCCAACAACATATGCATCTAAAGAAAAAAGAGATAGATCAAACCATCAATATTACTTTTACTTCTAAGGACCATCAGGAAAATTTTTAACCTGAAAAAGAGAGAAAGCAAGGAGATGATATTTGTAAATCATATATTTGATAAAATACTTGTACCCAGAATATCTAAAGAACACATTTTTTAGTTGAACAATTTTTCTTTTTCTTTTCTTTGAGGCAGGGTTTTGCTCCATCATCCAGGTTGGAGTATAGTGGCATAATCACATCTTACTGTAGTCTCTATCTCCTGGGCTCAAGCAATTCTCCTGCTTCAGCCTCGTGAGTAGCTGGGACTATGGGTGCATACCACCACATCTGGCTATTTTTTAAAATGTTTTATAGAGACAGGGCCTCACTGTTACATAATTCATGGGGTTGAGCAAGAATGCATGATGTATATGCCTTGCACAAGCTGGTCTCCAACTCCTGGGTTCAATCAATCCTCCTACCTCAGCCTCCCAAAGTGTTGGGATTACAGATGTAAGCCACTGTGCCTGGCCTGAACAATTTTTCTTTTTAAAATTCATTTATTTATTTATTTTTGCAGATAATATTGTATGTGTTTATCATGTACAACATGATGCTTTAAATTACATATATAGTGTGGAGTAGTTAAATATAGCTAATTAACAAATGCATTGCCTCACATATTTATCATCTTTGTGCTGAGAACAGTTAAGAGTCGCTATCTTTGCATTTTTTAAGAACTCAAACTCAATAACAAATGGACAAATAATAGGAGCAAATGATTTAAATAAATGTTTCTTCAAAGAGGATATACAAATGGATGATAAGCACATTTAAAGATGTTTTACATCATTAATTATTATGGTAACGCAAATCAAGCCTACAATAAAATACCACTTCACACACCCCAGGATGGCTACCATGAAAAAAAGATGGACAGTAACATGTATTGGTGAGGAGAAGGAGAAAGTGGATTCCCATAAGTTTATGGGAGGATTGTAAAACAGTACAGTCACTTTTGAAAACATTTTGGCAGTTCCTGAAAATGTTAAACAAGCAATTTCATAAGACCCCAAAATTACTTTTCTGGTTTTATGTCCAAAAGGATTCAAAGCATATGTTCATAAAAACCTATACAAAAACACTTATAGCAGCTTTATTCATAATAGCAAAAAAGTGGAAATAACCCTAGTGTTTATCAGCAGATGAATAAATAAGCAATAAGTGGTATAACCATTCAAATGAATATTATTCTACAATGAAAATGAAGGAAGTACTGATACATGCTACAAGGATGGACACTGAAAACACTATGGTAAATAAAATGAACTATTCATAATGGTCACACACATTGGTCCATTTATATGACATATTCAATATGGGCAAATCACAGAAAAAGAAAGTGTGTTTTTTCCTGTCAGGAGTTTGAGGGAGGCATGGGGAATGGTAAGTGGCTGGTAATTGGGAAAGGATTTCTATTTGAGGGTGACAAAAACAGTCTAAAATAAAATAATAGTAATGGTTGCATAACTCTGTAAATATAATCAAAACCACTGGATTGTAGATTCTTTTTTTTTTTTTTCTTTTTTTTTTTTTTTTTTAATGTTTTTGGAGTTTCCCCTAGTTTCTTTTTTTTTTTTTTTTTTTTTTTTTTTTTTATTGCATTTTAGGTTTTGGGGTACATGTGAAAAACATGCATTCTAAATGGGTAAATTATATTTTATGTGAATTATATTTTAATAAAAGTGTTATTTAAAATATAAAATGTGGAAGAACACATTGAGATATTTTAGAATATAGAGGAACTTAACAAATACAAGAATATAATAATAAATATTACACAGGACACAAAAGATAAATTATATATAAGAATGATGGAAGCAATAGCAATTGAAAGCAAGGATACAATTTCAATTGGAAGACACTTTACTAAGATTAAAAATATATAAAACTGTAGTTCAGAAGGGTTTCTTAATATCCAGGAAAAAATTAATGCTAAAAGAATGCAGTTAGGAATACATAGCGATTTTATAATTAAATGTATAGTACCTGTCGAAGAGTCATCTGCACTGCACATGTTTTTTTATATTTACATAAATTAATAAGGAGAAAGATGCCTGGCTTGATTAACTTAATGCAACGGGATATAAGCTTATAGTGTGATGACTCTCACTGAAACCCATGCCTAAGCTGCAGTGTAGACTCACACTTGGGTTCTAGGAGACAGAAAGGCTGTAAATAAACATATATACATATATATATTCTGGTTGGCATGGGTAAATCATCCTGAAATATGTGATAATTTCAAGCAAGCATATTTACTTCCTCCATAAAGAAATAGATATGAAAGGAAAAAGCAAAAAGCTGGCTCTAAGATCATTACTCCAATTTGAGGGGTACTTGATGATTTGCTGAGGAATAGATTTGCTTGCATTCCAGCATAAACTCAAGGAATTGTTAAGAATTTACTATATAGATCCATGATAAATCAGTATCTAGACCAGCAGCTATTGTCAGTTAATGAATAGCCAGCTTTGACAAGATGCCCCTGCCTCAAAAAATGAGGGCTAGTCACAGAGGCCTGAGCAGGTTGTGTATACTTTACATACTAGCTGAGTGTAAAAAGTGATGGTACTCCAGAGTGGATGGCCTCACTGAGCTGAGATTTTCTGCACACATTCAGCCTAATTTCTTGTGATTATGAATTTTCATTTCAAGTCATATAAAAGAATTATTCATGAAACATCTGTTCAAGTAGCTGAGGACTTGACAGTGAAATAAAGAGACAAAGTATTTGTTTTTAAGGAACTTCCTGTTGTTGAGATAAAAATAAGCAAATCAACAAATAAACACATAGTATTTCATTCTGTGCCTTGCTAATGGAAGGGGTATCTTAGCAGACATCTGAGGGAAGTAAGGGAGTGCACCACGTCATACCTGGAGAGGAATGTTACATGCATAGGAAATATCAAGTGCAAAGCCACAGAGGTGTCAGCCATCTAAGTGTGTTCGAGGAACTTCAGGAGGTCAGTGTTTCAAAAGCGAAGGTATCTCACGAATAAGTAGTAGGAGAGCAGGTAATGGAGGAACCAGGGCATCATATCAAGTACATCCTGTGGGACATGATGCAGGAATAGATCCTGGGATTATTCTGACTGAACTGGGAAGCTATGGGGGAGGGATCTGAACATAAGAGGAAAAAGAAATGATGGCTGCTGTGTGCAGAATACCTTACTGGGGGTGGGAAACAGAAGGGAGATCTGGTAGAAAGCAACCTCAATACTTCAAACTAGATAATTTGATAACTTGCAGTATATAGTGATTGAATTCTGGACTTTAAAATTTTTGTGCAAGCAGTGGATGAATGAAATGGGCATTTATTGAAATGAGAAAGACCTGTTCTCAAATTTAATATTCTTTTTAAATGCTAACTTGAGTGAGGCCATAAGATAGTTAAATGAATTAGGCAACTGTAGTTCCATGAAGGTGTTTGAGTTGAAAAATAATTTTGGGAATTATACATAAGCACCAAATTTTTAAAATAAGACTCAGAAAATTCATATAAATTGCTCAATTCAAACTTAGCTATGTATATGTATTTTTTAAATAGCCTTTCTCTCTCCTAGAACCCAACCATTAAAAGTAATGGCAAAATCTGTAATTACTTTGGCACCAATCTAATAATAAAAGGGTCACAGCAGAACAGCAGGCAAAAGTTAAGCATTTTACTCGGAGAAGTCTGAAGCCATCTGACATCAGTTCCAGTAAAATAATTTTCTTTTTAATTATTATTTTAATTTAAAAATTTTATTTTAGGTTCAGGGGAACATATGCAGGTTTGTTATATAGGTAAACTTGTATCATGGGAGTTTGTTATACAGATTATTTTGTCAGATAGGTACTAAGTCTAGTACTCAATAGTTATTTCTTTTTTTTCTGATCTTCTCCCTTCTCCACCCTGCAGCCTCAGGTAGGTACCAGCGTCCGTTGTTCCCCTCTTTGTGTCCATGTGTTCTCATCATTTAGCTCCCTCTTAAGGTGAGAAGATGCTCTATTTGGTTTTCTGTTCCTGCATTAGTTTGCTAAGGATAATAGCCTCCAGCTTCATCCATGTTCCTGCAAGGGACATGATCTCGTTCTTATTTATGGCTGCATAGAATTCCATAGTATGTAAGTACCATATTTGCTTTATCCAGTCTGTCATTGGTGGACATTTTGGTTGATCCCAAGTCTTTGCACTGGGGTAGTTATCATAGATGATATCCTGAAATATGTTTACCAAGTTGCTTCCAGTCTTCTCAGCTCCTCAGAGATGCCAATGAGCCATACATTTGGTCTCTTTACATGATTCCATATTTCTTGGTGGTTTCATTCTTTCCTTTTCATTTTTCTTTCTTTGTTTTTGTCTGACTGTCTTATTTCAGAAAGCCAGTCTTCCAGCTCTGAGATTCTTTTCCCAGGTTGGTCTATTCTGCTGTTAATGCTGGCAATTGCATTATGAAATTCTTGTGGTGTGTTTTTAAGCTCTATCAAATCAGTTATGTTTTCTATATGTTGGGCGCAGGGTGTGGTGCTGGAGGAGGCTGAGCAGGCAAGATCAGTGCCCACCAATGCTCCAAAGGCAATGATCCTGCACTGGGGGTAGGGAGGAGGGGTCCACTCATGCCTGCAGCAGTGGCACCGCAGGGGGCACGCACACATGCATGCAGTGGGGAAGGGGAGGCAAGGTCCACCCAGGCACACTCCCGCTGGCAAAGTGATGTGGGGCGCAGCCATTGTCAAGTGCGTGCAGACAAAGTGGAATGCCGGAGGCCGCAGCAGGGTGAATGCCAGGGGACTGGTGTGTGTCTTTATAGGCCACTCCCCACTCCTCTGCGGATTGGGAGCTGTCTGCCAGCACAGGAGCTATGATGTTAGTGTCCAGGAGTTACCTGGGGTGGGGGTGAGGGGCTGCACTGCAAGCAGGCACAGTCAGGCTGGGGCCCTAGGAGAGGCCAGCAGACTGAGGAGTGCTCTGGTTGGACCTACCTCTTCTCATAAGGAAACCCACCCTGCAAAGTCAGATCCCACAGCTCCCATATGGGAACAAGTCAAATCTGGGGCTATGGACTTTATGGCTGTATCCCACTACTGACAGTCTCACACCAAACACTCTGGCTCCACACTGGCTGGAATTCTGCCCCTACCACTTCCCTAAGCGCTCTCCCTGCCAATTCAAGTGTCGTTGGTGGTCGTGGAGTCTCCTCCTGCTGGGATTCCAGAGGACCATGACAAGAGCGAGTTGCTCCTTGCCTATTCAACTCATCCCCTTCTCCAGGAGTCCTGAGGTCCAGGAATGAGTTCTGGTGCCCGGCAGCCCTCTGTAGGGTCCCCAGCTCCTCCTCCTTCAGCCCAGTATCTTCCCTCTGTCTGTTCTCAATGCCTTTCATCTGAAGATCAGCTAGGGGTGCAACAGTCTTCCCTAAGGCCCAGACCCTTAGTTGCAAATGTTCCTCCTGGCTGCATCTAGTTGGCCATCTTGCCCCTTCTGGGTACTTTTATTACAGGTCTTCTTGTTTTTCACAAAACAGTAAGCATTGGTTTTATCACACTGACATGGTTGACTTCTGCAGGACCCTTTGTAAAATTATTTTCTAAGTTTTCTGTATTAGGATGTAATTTAATTTCAGGTTAATAGACAAGGTGTTTGAGCAATGGCTGTAAAGTTATTTTGCATAGACAAAGCAATTATCATGGAATATTTTCATCTTAAACTCATCATCTCCCACCTGTTAATTATATAATTTACTTGCCATTCTTCAGTAATTTTACTGTAAATTTTACTGTAAATGCACATAGTCCAACTTTTCTTTTTTTTTTTTTTTTGAAAGAAAGAAAGAAAAAGAAGAGGAGGAAAAAGGAAGAGAAAGAGAGAGAGAGAATGGGAGTATTGCTTTCTTGCCCAGGCTAGAATGCAGTTTAGTAATGGGTATTGAAAACCTCTTTTATACCAATAATTATACTTGATGTAAACAGGAAGGAATAAGGGAAGAAAATAACAAACGAGCAGCCAACCAATATTTCATTTAAACCTATGAAATGCTATGCGATTACTGAGGAGTGATTTACTTCCAATTATGTAGTCACTTATGGAATAGGTGTGAGGTGGTAATGGATGCTTTATGTATTTGAAGTGGAGAGTTCTATAAATGTTTATTAAGTTTACTTGTTCCGGGTCTGAGTTCAAGTCCTGGATGTCCTTGTTAATTTTCTGTCTCGTTGATCTATAAAATCGTTAGCTCTTCTTGTTACATTGATCCTTTTGCCATTATATAATGTCCTTCTTTGCCTCTTTTGCTCTTTGTTGCTTTAAAGTCTACTTTATCAGAGGCGAGAATTCCATCTCCTGCTTTTTTATTTGTTTATTTTTACTCTCTGATTGGTTGATAAATCTTCCTCCTTCTCTTTGTTTTGAGTCTTTGTGTATCGTTGCATGTGAGATGGGTCTGGATGCAGCATACCAATGGGTTTTGGCTTTTTATCCAATTAGAATATATATAACTTTAATACTAGCATTTGGTGCTAGCTGGCTGTTTTGCCCATTAGTTAGTGTAAATTTTTCGTTGTGTTAATGTTATTTTCTTTTTGATATATTTTTGGAAAGGTTGATATTGGTTGTTCCTTTATATGTATAGTGCTTCTTTCAGAAGCTCTTGTAAAGCAGGCCTGGTGGTGGTGAACTCTCTAAGTACTCGTTTGCTTGCAAAGGATTTAATTTTTCCTTTGCTCATAAAGCTTAGTTTGGCTGGATAGGAAATTCTGGGTTGAAAGTTCTTTTCTTTAAGGATGTTAAATATTGGTCCCCACTCTTTTCTGGCTTGTAGGGTTTCTGCTGAGAGATCTGCTGTAAGTCTGATAGGTTTCCCTTTATGGGTAACCTGACCTTTCTCTCTGGCTGCCCTTAGTATTTTCTCCTTCATTTCAACCCTAATAAATCTGGCAATTATGTGCCTTGGGGTTGGTCTTCTTGAAGGATATCTTTGTGGTGTTCTCTGTATTACTTGGAGTTGAATATTACCCTGCCTTGCCAGGTTGGGAAAATTTTCCTGAATGATATCCTGAAGAGTATTTTCCAACTTGGATTCATTCTCTTCATCACATTCAGGTACACCTATCAAACGTAAATTAGGTCTTTTCACATAGTCCCATATTTCCTGGAGACTTTGCTCATTCCTTTTGATCCTTTTTTCTCCAATCTTGTCTTCTCGTTTCATTTCACTGAGCTGGTTCTTGACTTCTGATGTCCTTTCTTCTACTTGATCAATTCGACTGTTTAAACTTGTGCATGCTTCGCGAAGTTCTCGTGTTGTGTTTTTCAGCTCCATCAATTCACATGTATTCCTCTCTAAATTGTCCATTCTCGTTAACATTTCATCAAACCTTTTTCAAGGTTCTTAGTTTCTTTGCATTGGGTTAGAACAAGTTCTTTTAATTCACAGAAGTTTCTTATCACCCACGTTTTGAAGCCTGCTTCTGTTATTGGAACACACTCGTAATCTGTTAAGCCTTGTTCCGTTACTGATGAGGAATTGCAATCCCCTGTAGAGGGAGAGGCATTCTGATTTTGAGTATTCTCTGCCTTTTTACGCTGATTTCTTCCCTTCATTATATATTTATCCATCTGTTGTCTTTGTAATTACCGACTTTCTAACTAGGTCTCTGAGCGGACGTCCAACTTTTTGATTCCCAGCGCCGAAATCTGAGCGGTCCACTGCGCCGGCCAAAACAGCGGTGTTAAAATTGATGGTGCTTTTCTGCCCGGGAATCTCTGGACTCTGCACCAAAAACTGGCGCGCTAAGGCACCAGCAAAACCTCCGCGCCGGCCACAAGAGTCACCCTGGCGACACGTGGGGCTCCTCTGCTGGGAATCTCCTGGTCCGTGAGCAACAAATATTCATCTGAAAGTGTGGCGTCCTCTCGTTCTCTGCACTTTCACTGGGAGCTAGGAGCCCGAGCTGCTAGTGATCAGCCATCTTGGATCTCTCTCTCCAACTTTTCAATACAATAATCAACATTTTCAGACCAGCTATATCATGCTGAAATTCTCTTACAGATAGCGACTTACCATTATTGCTCCTCTAGTAAATACCATTACTATATTTATTTGCCAAGAGCTCTTTTTTTAGTAGGTTTAGAAATAATTTTTATTGAGTTCTTATTGTTTCTCAGGTTTCCAAGTAGAGAAGGAATAGGTTATAGGCTTGCTAAAAATCCTTTCATTCCCATGGAGTATTCAGTATATATTTCATTTATATCTGAAATTTAAGGTGATGGGTTACATGATAATATCTAGTAAGAGAGAACAGATAGAGAAGAGGACTGGTACAAAGACAGAGCTCTAAAGCGCCCCAGCATTTTGAGGTCCACAAGATGATAATTCATCAAAGGAAACTGAAAAGTAAAGGCCAGTATGGTCAGAGGATAATCAAGAGATGGTGTTTCCAGAGGCCAAATGAAGAAAGTGTTTTAATAAGGATAGTGTGACCTGTGTTCTTCATTGCTTACAGGTGGAGTGAGATAAAGTCTGACTTGGATTTGGTGATGTGGAAATTATTTGAGACCTTTACAAGAGCAATTTTAGTCAATTGCCTGGAATAAAAGCCTGATTGGAGTGTGCAAAAAAGAAAAGGGGTGGCAGGAAGTATATTCTGCAGTAAAGAACTGAGATTTAGAGTGGCAACTGAGAGAAGGTGGAAGGTCATTGAAAAGTTTTGTTTTTTATTTTTTCGTGTGTGATGAGAGCAATTTCAGTATGTTCAAGAGGTAATAGAATAGTTAATTAAAAAGGAAAACAAGGATTATGCAAGAGAGAGAGGGCAATTTATAGGTTAGGCAAGGTTAGAAAAGATCCAGTTGACAAGTAAATAAGTAGCTTTAGGGAAAAAAAGCATGAGTAATTCACTCAACTACAACTCAGCTCCATAGATACGGAATTTCTGTAAAAGATGGCTACATTAATAAAATAGAGGCAGGTCCTTGGCTGACAGAGCAAGTTTAATTGTTCCCATTTCAGTACCAGGACTGTTAGAGAAACTTCTAAAGATTGAGCAATATATTAGGACAGTCACATGGAGAGCCTGTTCCTTCTGCTGTTGTGGCCATCCTGGACTGAAAATGCAAATAATTTTGGCTCAGAGCTGCTGATGAAGACCTGGTAAGTGAAATTTTAAAAGCTAGACCATACTATATCTAGAGACAGTGCATATGTAAAGAAGGAGGTTGATGGACCTAAGCTTTGAAGTACTGGTATTCTCAGAATAAACAGTGCCTCAGTTAACTGGAGGTATGCATTTACAAGTATGTATGTGTTTATGTGGTTTGATCATTCATTTAGGTATCAATGAGAGTAGGCTAAGTTAACTGGCGCCCAGTTTTTTCATCAACTAGTGTAGATATTGTACAATTGTGACTATAGTTGATAATAATTTATTATGTTCTGGAAAATTGCTAGGAGAGTAGAATATAAGAGTTGTGACTATGAAAAAAAGTTAAGCATGTGAAGTATTTAGTATGTTAATTAGCTAAATTTAGCCATTTCACAATGTATGCATGCTTTAAAACAGTATTTTGTACATGATAAATACATACAATTTGATTTGCCAATTATAAAAGTAAATATATGACATTTAAAGAAACATTTACAATCTGCTAATTTTAAATAAATATTACCCTTGTTAATGTGGTGGGCCTCATTCAGTCAGCTGAGAACTTTCAGAGAAAAACTGAAGTTGGTAAGAGGTAATTCTGACACAATACTCAATACAGAAATCCTCATAGAAATGGGGCCATATTGGCCTTTTTAAGTAAAATATTTTAAGCATTTATAAAAAGGCCACAATAAGGGTTTTACCTTATGTGATGAGATTAGAAAATGAGAAACACAAGTTTATTAAGTATTGGGAAAGAGATTTATACAAAGAAGACATAGATCATATGTGGCTTGGAAAAAGCTGCACAAGGGAAATGCTGTGGCTAGGTCTGTGGCTTTAAAATATAGCATTGCCACCCAACCTCTCCCAATTATAAACTAATGTGAGGAGAATAGAAAGGGGCAGTGGGTTTTCCTATAGGTGAGAGAGAAAAACATTAAAGTTACAGCACTTGCATCCAAATCACCTTTAGTACTATAGACGAGAAACTTCTCCAGTAGAGATGGTTCCTATTGAGGCATTATAGGGAGGCTTATGGGAAGGACACTGGAGTTGCCTGAATATGCTCCCCAATAATGGGGAGTTTACTTAAGAAAGGGCTGATGAAGTAGAGCAGCTAACCCAATCTATAACTGCTGAAGAGAGTATACACACAGGCAAGAGACCTATAACTTATTATGTATAGTCTCCCTAACTTTCCTTAGAATTCCAGAGTTTAAACATTACCTTAGTGAAAACCATCACTAAGAATCCTGGTTCCAATCATCTCAGGAAGGTGGGAATATTGGGAAACACTGTTGCAAGGTCAAGCATTTGAACTAGATGAACTGAGAAGGAAAAATTATTTAACAAAGTTTTTATCCGTGCAGAATTGGTGACAATGATATTACCAGCCTGTTGTTGTTGAGAGTTAAACCTGGAAAGAAGGCATCTTCCATAATAATAAATGGCAGCCAAGGGCATGGACCTTGTTCTCTCTTCTCCTCCTCAGTGCAGCCCAGCCATAAGTCTTAGCATGGAATGAAGTATTATTCCCCTGTCTAGAGCAATGATACATGACTACGGTTGCCACTTCCCTGGCCATTACTGGGCTGAGGAAAGAGAATATAATCCAATTCTGTTCTGCATTCCATCTCAAGATGGCTAGTGAGACTTCTTGTCTTTGGTCTATACTATTGATGATGATTTATTTAAACCACAGTGACAATTGGACTATTGGAAGTTATATATTGCACATTAAGAGGTCTTTAAAAATATCTGCTGAAATTAAGTTCGTATACAAAAATTTAAAACCTAATTTTTGTACTTAACTTTCTGTAGGCTAAATAATACTACCTTTCTAATATATTGAAGCATTGGATATTTTAAAATGGTTTTGATGAATGTGTATTTCCTAGCTTATTGTTAGTTAATACTAAATTTAGAACCTGGAGTTAAGGACTAAGAAATAGGCATTAAAATGAAGCATTAATTTGGAATTATTTATCAGCAAATCTTGGTCATATCAATGATTATATATCATAGTATATTGGGCCTAATAAAAGCTTGAAAAATAATTCATATTGTTTAAAAACAATAAAAGTAAATAAAACTCAATATGATATTTTATTACAACTGAAAGGTATTCCATATCATTAATAAAAGAGCTCCATCATCAACCTACTAAATTGACACTATGTAACAAATTTACATTGATTATGATTAATAATCACTAGCATTACAACTTAAAAGTTAAATTTCAATGCTAGTGTAATTAAAATTGCTTTTATCAGTGATGTGAAAATTAATACTGTCACCTTTGATTTCCAATAAAATAGTACTAAATAAGATGACTAAATTCCTTTAAGCTTATAGAAACAATTATTAATTGTTAATAATAACTATATTTTAATCTACAAATTGATAACTAAAAGTTATTTCCATGTGATTTTTAATTGATAATTAGATTTAATAGTTTCAGATCAGATTGCTGTATGTTCCACAATTTGAGAGTTTTACTTCCAATTTCAAGGCTTAGAGAATAAGAATATCTATTTACTAATAATATATTTTATTTAAATTTCTTTAAGTTCTAGAAAAATATAGGAATAGCAATTTTACTATTGCCCTGAAAATTTATTAAATTTATGAGAATATAAAAAATATTTTAAAGCCTGATTCATAGATTTACAACTAATGTAAAAAGAGAGATTTCATTATATTTTCTGCTAATGAAGGTAAAATTTACATACGGTAGATGAATAATTCATAAACACACAATTCAATGGGATTTTACAAATGTATACTCTCTTAATCTGTTCTGTGCTGCTGTAAGAGAATGCTTGAGACTGGGTGATTTATAAATAACAGAAATGTATCTCTCACAGTCCTGGTGGCTGGGAAGTCCAAGATCAGGGCACTGGCATCTTGTGAGTTTCTTCTGGCTGTGTTTTTACATGGAAGAAAGGCAAGAGAGAACAAACCCAATCCTGAAAGCCCTTTTTATAGCAGCATTAATCCATACATGAAGGCAGAGCCTTTATGACCTAAACATCTCCCAAAGACCCCACCTTCAAACACCATAAAATTGTGGATTAAGTTTCCAAAACATAAATTTCGGTGGACACATTGAGCATATATATTTGCATAACAACCACCCACTTAAGATATAGAATATTTCCATTTCCCCAGAAGGTTCCCTCATGGTCCCTTGCAGTTAATTCCCATCTTTTCGCAAGAATCCACTGTTGTGATTTCTATTTTTATAGATTAGTTTTATCTGGTTTTGAATTAGAAAGAAAAACAATGAAATTATATTGTATGTCTTTTATATGTTTGTTCTTTCACTGAATATAGCATGCCAAGATCTGTCAATATTGTATGTGCTGGTAGTTCCTTCTTTTTATTTACATTATTGTATAAATATGCAAGCGTTTGTTTATTTATGCCCATGTTAAAGAACATTTTGGTCATTTACCGATTTGAGATATGACGTGCAAGTCTTTTTCCGTGAGGTCATGGGAATGTATGTTTAAATTTGTAAGTGATTGATCTTTTTATACTCCTATGAGACATGTACAAAACTTCCAGATGCTTCACATCCAGCCAGTGCCTGGAGTTGTCAGGCTTTTTAACTTTAACCTTCTAGTGGTTGTAAAGTGGTATTTTATTTTAATTTTAATTTACATTTCTCTAAATTCTAACAATGTTGAGCAGCATTCTGTGTGCCTTTTGGTTATTCATGTATCTTATTTTTAAAATTATGTGTTTACATATTTAATCCTTTGTTGTTTTGTCTTTTTTATTTATTTGAAAAAATAGTAATTTACACATTCTACATACAATGTCTTCTGTCAGGTATACATATTTACAGATAGCTAGCACATATTTTGGGTTATTATATTTGCTTCTATGAACAACAAAAAATACCTCTTTAGACATTATGTCATAATACCTCCAATTTTAATCTACTCTCAGAGCCAGATTTAGCTGAATTGGACACAGTGGCTCATGCCTGATCCCTGCACATTGGGAGGCCACAGCAGTTAGATCACTTGAGTCCAAGAGTTTGAGTGCAGTCTTGGCAACGTGTCAAAACCCCATCTCAACAAATAATACAAAAATATATATATAGCTGGGTGTGATGGCCTGTGCCTGTAGCCCCAGATACTTGGGCCGAGGAAGGATTGCTTCATTCCAGGAAGTAGAGGCTGCAGTGAGCCTTGATTGGGCCACTGCACTCCAGCCTGCGTAAAAGAGCAAGACCTCATTTAAAAAGAGAAGAAGAAAAATAAGATCCTAAAAACAGACATTAGTCTGTTTTTAGCACGAGAAATGACACAAATAGCATACAAAGGAACTCCGATATATCTGGCAGCAAACTTCACAGTGGAAACCTCTCACAGGTCAGTAGAGATTGGCATGAGATATTGAAAGTGCTGAAGGAAAAAAAGAAATTCCTTTTATCCTAGAATAGTATATCTGGCAAAAATATACTTTACACATGAGGGAGAAATAAAGACTTTCCCAGACAAACAAAAGCTGAAGGATTTAATCAATATCTGACTTTTCCTACAAGAAATGCTAAAGGGAGTTCTTCAGTCTGAAAGCAAAGGATGTTAATGAGCAATAAGAAATCATGTGAAGGTACAATACTCACTGGTAATTATAAGTCACAGAGAAACACAGAATATTGTAACACTGTAATTGTGGTATGTAAACTACTCATATCCTGGATAGAAAGACTAAAAGAAAAATCTATCAAAAATAGTAACTGCAACAACTTTTCAAGACATGGTATAATAAAGTGTAAATACACACAGTAAAAAGTTTAAAAGTGTGGGAAATAAAGTTGAAGTGCAGAGTTTTTATTATTTTTCTCTTTGCTTTTTAATTTATTTTATAAGTCAGTGTTAAGTTGTCATCACTTAAATAATGAGTTACAAGATGTAATTTACACACCTCATGGTCACCTCAAATTGAAAAAAGAAACCTACAACAGATACACAAAAGATAATAAACAAGAAATTAAAACATACCACCTATTTTTCCACATCCTCTCCAGAATCTGTTGTCTCCTGATTTTTTAATGATCACCATTCTAACTGGCGTGAGAGAAAACCAAACACCGTATGTTCTCACTCATAAGTGGATGTTGAACAATGAGAACACATGGACACCGGGAGGGGACCATCATACACTGGGGCCTGTCAGGGGGTGGAGGGTCTAGAGTAGGAATAGCAGGGGGTGGGGGGATTGGGGAGGGATAACATTAGGAGAAATACCTAATGTAGATGATGGGGGAATGGGTGCAGCAAACCACCATGTCACCATGTGTATACCTATGTAACAAACCTGCACGTTCTGCACATGCAACTCAGAACTTAAAGTATAGTAATAATAATAATAATAAATACCACCAGAGAAAATCACCTTCACTGAAAGGAAGACAGGAAGGAAGGAAAGAAAGAATAGAAGACCGCTAGACAACCAGAAAATAAATAACAAAAGGGTTGGAGTAAATCCTTACTTATCAATAATAACATTGAATGTAAATTGACTAAACTCTCCAAACAAAAGACATGGAATAACTGAATGGATATTTTAAAAGATCCCCAAAATGTACACATCTGTTATAAAGAGACATATAAATGGATAAAGAAATATATTCCATGCCAATAAAACCCCAAAAAAGAGTAGGAGTCACTATACTTAGACAAAATAGATTTCAAGACAAAAGCTATTGGAAGAGAAAAGTTAAATTTGCCTTTAATACAAATTTATAAAGAGATACTGCAATGAAACATATTAATAAAAATTTTATTGATAAAAACATATTGATTCAGTTTAATCAAACCTAGGAAAGGCCAAATTACACAACAATAGGGAATGTTGTAGGTAACTACAGAGAATGAAATCTAAAATAAAAATAAAAAAATAAAATAAAATAAAAATGTCCAGTGTTCTTGCCATGATTAAAGAGTAACAGCAAAATTTTCCAACATTTCTTTGTAGCTGATTCCATTTTCAATGTCAGGTTATGGAGAATATACAGAAAACAGTTAGGGGTTCTGTTTTCAATGAGAATTCAGACTATAAAATGTTGTAAGGGGTAAAGTAGTAAGGTTCATTAAAGGAGTATTAAGAAAGTACTAACAAAGTTGAAAAGTGAGGTCCAGTGGTGAATAAGTAAGGAAGACTCCAGGGAGATGTTTACATTTCTTCACTATGGTAATGAGGAAGCATGCTAGATTGTAGAAGCCCAATCCAAGAACTATGTCAAAATGTGAAAAGTAAAAAAAAGCCAATAAATATGCAGATACCAGACAATAGATTACTTTGATACCTGTCCCTAAATGCATTAAAAGGAATAAGGAATGTAACTCTGGAAATCTAGGCAGGAGCCAGATTGTGGGAATATTTGATCTTAGAGGTTTCCTAGAGACTTGAAATTGATTCAACAAGGGACAGAATATCAGCTGGCTTTTGAACTGGAAAGTGATATAATATAAATGTGCCTTAGAAAATAGTAAAACCACTGTAGAGGATACAGTCTAAAAGATGGCGGGAGAGAGATCCAAGATGGCTGATGATTAGCAGCTCGGGCACGTACCTCCCAGTGAAAGCGCAAAGAACGAGAGGACGCCACACTTTCAGACGAATATTAGTTGCTCACGGACCAGGAGATTCCCAGTGGAGGAGGTCCGCGGGTCGCCAGGGCGACTCTTGTGGCCGGCGTGGCAGTTTTGCTGGTGCCTTAGCACGCCAGTTCTTGGTGCAGAGTCCGGAGATTCCCGGGCAGAAAAGCACCATCTATCTTAATACCGCTGTTTTGGCCGGCTCAGTGGATTGCTCAGATTTCGGTGCAGGGAATCAACAAGTTGGATGTCAGAGACCCAGTTAGAAAGTCGGTAATTATAAAGACGACAGACGGACAAATATATAATGAAGGGAAGAAACCAGCGTAAAAAGGTAGAGAATACTCAAAATCAGAATGCCTCTCCCTCTACAGGGGATTGCAATTCCTCATCAGTAACGGAACAAGGCTTAATAGATTACACGTGTGTTCCAATAACAGAAGCAGGTTTCAAAATGTGGGTGATAAGAAACTTCTGTGAATTAAAAGAACTTGTTCTAACCCAATGCAAAGAAACTAAGAACCTTGAAAAAAGGTTTGACGAACTGTTAACGAGAATGGACAATTTAGAGAAGAATATAAGTGAATCGATGGAGCTGAAAAACACAACACGAGAACTTCGCGAAGCATGCACAAGTTTAAACAGTCGAATTGATCAAGCAGAAGGAAGGATATCAGAAGTCGAGGACCAGCTCAGTGAAATGAAACGAGAGGAAAAGAATGCAGAAAAAAGGATGAAAAGGAATGAGCAAAGTCTCCAGGAAATATGGGACTATGTGAAAAAGACCTAATTTACGTTTGATAGGTGTACCTGAATGTGATGAAGAGAATGAATCCAAGTTGGAAAATACTCTTCAGGATATCATTCAGGAAAATTTTCCCAACCTGGCAAGGCAGGGTAATATTCAACTCCAGGTAATACAGAGAACACCACAAAGATATCCTTCAAGAAGACCAACCCCAAGGCACATAATCGCCAGATTTATTAGGGTTGAAATGAAGGAGAAAATACTAAGGGCAGCCAGAGAGAAAGGTCAGGTTACCTATAAAGGGAAACCTATCAGACTTACAGCAGATCTCTCAGCAGAAACCCTGCAAGCCAGAAAAGAGTGGGGACCAATATTTAACATCCTTAAAGAAAAGAACTTTCAACCCAGAATTTCATATCCAGCCAAACTAAGCTTTATGAGCAAAGGAAAAATTAAATTTTTTGCGAACAAACAAGTACTTAGAGAGTTCACCACCACCAGGCCTGCTTTACAAGAGCTTCTGAAAGAAGCACTATACATATAAAGGAACAACCAATATCAGCCTTTCCAAAAATATATCAAAAAGCAAAGAACTTTAACACAATAAAAAATTTACATCAACTAATGGACAAAACAGCCAGCTAGCATCAAACGCCGGTATTAAACTTATATATATTTTAATTGGATAAAAAGCCAAAACCCATCGGTATGCTGCATCTGGGCCCATCTTACATGCAACAATACACAAAGACTCAGAGAGAAGGAGGAAGATTTACCAATCAAACAGAGAGTAAAAATAAACTAATAAACAAAAAGCAGGAGATGCAATTCTCGCCTCTGATAAAGTAGACTTTAAAGCAACAAAGATCAAAAGAGGCGAGGAATGACATTACATAATGGCAAAAGGATCAATGCAACAAGAAGAGCTAATGATTCTATAGATCAACGAGATAGAAAATTAACAAGGATATTCAGGACTTGAACTCAGACCCGGAACAAGTAAACTTAATAAACATTTATAGAACTCTCCACTTCAAATACACAAAACATACATTACCACCTCACACCTATTCCAAAGGTGACTATATAATTGGAAGTAAATCACTCCTCAGTAATCGCATAGCATTTCATAGGTTTAAATTAAATATTGGTTGGCTGTTTGTTTGTTATCTTCTTCCCTTATTCCTTCCTGACTACATCATTAAGTATAATTATCAGTATAAAAGAGGTTTTCAATACCCATTACTAAATTGCATTCTAGCCTGGGCAAGAAAGCAATACTCCCATTCTCTCTCCCTCTTTCTTTTCCTTCTCCCTCCTCCCCATTCTCTCTCTCTCTCTCTCTTCCTTTTTCTTCCTTCCTATTCTCTCTCTCTCTTTCTCTTTAAAAAAAAAAAAAAAAAAGATGGCAACGTCTGCATGGACTAATGTCACATACATTAATGTTACTCTTACTCTACAACTTATTTTATAAAGGGTGTGTCTGTGTGTGTGTGTGTGTGTGTGTGTGTGTGTGTGTACCTTACTTGGTTTAAACTCCATTAGAATACATGTTAACAGTTAATAATTAAACTGCTGTTTTTCTCTAGATTACTTATTTTAAAAAAGAAAACCCTTGCAATTCATAGTCACAGTGTTACTTTATTTTTCTGACAGGAGAGTAAATCATATGCAAGATACGAAAAAACTCCAAAAGATGTCACTTCACCCACCCCACCTGACCATGGAACATAGCAGAACCCCACATTAACAGCAAGCAGTTCTTTAAGAACATCGAGGTATGGGAGGCACTGGATGAAATCTACATGAGCCCTACAATCATAGCAGACCAATTTCAAGTCACCTCAGTAACCTGGAATACGTATCCCCTGTTGCAGCTGGCCATAGGACTACTCTTGTCAAGATGATAAATGAACCTCGATGTTCCACGTATTTATCCCATCCAGACTCTGCAGAAGCAAATCCCTCATAAACATAAAGGCACATGCTCACCACCACCACGACCATCATCACCATACAACTGCAACATAGGAGAGTTTCATATGTACAAGGGCCCCTGATAATGCTTTCATGAGTGAATAGGGCCATCACATTTGTGATCTTTCTTCTCATAATGAATCAGATTTGATTAAGTACAGACTCATGTACCCTAACCCATTTTTAATTAGACTATTATGTGAAATTGTGATAATCTTGAAAAAGAAAAAAAGTCATCTGAACCTTAAAACAATTATTACATGACAAGAGTTGAATATCTGAAGGAGATTTCTATTTAAGAATATTGGTCTAAATTATTTTCTATTATGTATGTCATTTAAAAAAGATTATTTTTAAAATGAGCAATAATTCTTCCCCATTATAAATTGTGCACATAAAATTTAGAAGTCAAATTTCTTTTTTTATTTTTTATTTTGAGACAGAGTCTCACTCTGTCACCCAGGCTGGAGTGCAGTGGTGTAATCTCAGCTCACTGCAACCTCCGCCTCCCAGATTTAAGCAATTCTTTTGCCTCAGCCTCCTGAGTAGCTGGGACTACAGGTGCATACCACCACCCCTGGATAATTTTTGCATTTTTAGTAGAGATGGGGTTTCACCATATTGGCCAGACTGGTCTCGCACTCCTGACCTCATGATCTGCCCTGCCTGCCTCAACCTCCCAAAGTGCTGGGATTACAAGTGTGAGCCACCATGCCCAGCTAGAATTCAAATTTTTTTCTGTGAATAATACCATTGGCCAACCTGTAAATTTAAAAAGCTTTTTTTGTTGTTGTTGTTCTGGGCAAAGTGATGCTGAACTTCACAGATTAGAAATTTATGTTCACCAAAGTCTTCAACGGGTATACTTGTATTTTAAACTGTAACTTTTGAAATATTTAATCCCATTCTTTGATGATAGAACAGGTTATCAGATACCTCATGGCTTTGGGGTGCATGTTTCTATACATCAGGAGGCTGGGCGGGAATGCATTTAGTATATAAGAGCCTATGATGAGGGAAAGGCCATATTTGGTTTTCTAGGATATATACTAGTATCTTCTCAAACCAAAGATTACCTCGTAGATATGAGAAAAGTCTTACATTTTATACTGTCCTATTGTGTATCTCTGAGGTATATGAGCTGAGACCTAGTGAAAACTAGATTGAATAATGTCTTACCCCCAAGTGTTCCCTAATACAGACAAGTTGGTACCTAAAACTAACAAGCACATTCATGACTCTGTATTTATTACCATAATTGCATAAGTAAAAGCCTTTCCACAGAGAAACCTCCAGATCCACATTCCATAATAGAGATGGGAAGATCAAAATGGAATATTTTGTGTTAATGGAAATAGTCTATTACTTGATTGAGGTAATAGTTTCATGGGAGTATACATTTATTAAAGCATCATATTTTTCAATTTAAGTGGGTACAAGTGTGTGAATTCTACCTTACAACATCGATAGGAAGATTCAATGTTATAAACCAGTTAGTTTTGTCAACTGATTTAATCACCTGGGCTTATATTCTTACCACAGATAATATGTCTGCAACTTCTTTGGCCCTCTTTCTTTTTATTTTACTTTCTAAGTTCTGGGGTACATATGCAGAACATTAGGTTTGCTACATTAGGTATACATGTGCCATGATGGTTTGCTGCACCTATCAACCTGTCATCTAGATTTTAAGCCCAGCATGCACTAAGTATTTGCCCTAATGCTCTCCCTCCCTTGCCCCCAACTTCCCGACAGGCCGTGGTGTGTGGGAGCTGAAGTCAGACAACTAGCACTGCCTGTTACAAGTGAGTGAGCCTCCTTGGAAACAGAATCTTCAGCCATAGTTAAGCTTTCAGATGACTGATGTCCCCAACAACATCTTCACTGCAAACTCATGGAAGACGTCAGGCCAAAACAGGACAGTTGAACTGACCCAAATTTCAAATGTACAGAAACTGTGAGGACAACTTATCTTTATGATGTTTTAAGCTACTAAGTTGTAGGGTAAATTTGTTATACAGGTTAGATGCCCAATACATTCTCTTCAAATTTTTCTTTTTAAAATTAGAAACCATGGAAAAGATAACATAAAAAGAAACTTTTAAGTGCAATACAAAAATATTTATACATCACACACTTAACCATGCAGGTTAAGAAATAACAACATGGTCAATACTTTAAAGTTCCCTTCCTAAATATGTGTCTCTTCCTACTCACATTACTTTCCCTCCATCCCAATTTTCTTGTGTTTTTTGGTAATCATTTTATTTATTTTCTTCATATGTTTTATTTTATTTTTATTGCTTGGCAAAATAATAAGTATGTTGCTTAAGAATTATGTATATTAAGCAACATTTATTGAGCCTGTCCTTGAATTCTATAGAAATGTATTTATAATCTATCTTTCTTTGATTTTTTTTTTCTCTACATAATCCTTACAAGATTATTTGATTCTGGCAGGGTATAGTGGCCCACTCATGTGATCCCAGCACTTTGGGAAGCCAAGGCCACTAGATCACTTGAGGTCAGGAGTTTGAGACCAGCCTGGTCAACATGGTGAAACTCTGTCTCTAGAAAGAAGTACAAAAATTAGCCCAGGGTGGTGGCACACACTTGTAGTCCTAGCTACTCAGGAAGCTGAGGCAGGAGAATCACCTGAACCTGAGAGCAGAGGTTGCAGTGAGCTGAGATTGCAACACCCTATTCCACCTGGGCGACAGAGCAAGGCTCCATCTCAAAAAAAAAAAGATTCTTTGATTCTGAATGTAGCTGTATATTTATGCATTTTAATTGATGTAGAGTAAGCCATTTTATAATTCTTCCAGAAATTATGAAATCTGTTGTTGATGGATATTTGCTTTGTTTCCTGTCTGCTTGTTGTTTAAGCACTGTTGTTATTTACATCCTTTTACATGTCTCTTGTTGCACTAGCACAAGAATGTTTCCAGTAAGCTTTTACTCCATCCAATTTTGTTATGCTGTTCCTTGTCTTTATCATTCAGTTCAAAGTACTCCTGCTCTGCTCAAAACTAGCTGTACCTTTGACTAAGTCTTTTACCTTTTCTGGATTCTGTTGTCTTGACTGCAAACTGAGGAGGGAAGGGTAGTTCTGTCCTCTTTGGGGTCTTACGAGGATTAAATATAAAGGGCTTAGGATAAAATCCTTAAAAAAAAGTCTTATAATGCAGGAAGTTTTGATTTTTTGGTTCATCAACTTCTATGCTAATTACAGTGCCCAGCATTAAGTAAGGATACATTTGTATTTGCATGGCCATTATATTTTCTTGCATATTTCAGTGATTCAGAATTGTGTTTCTTGCATTGAATCTCCAAACATAAATGTTTTTTCCCAAGTTTTGTTGGTTCATGTGTGTTTTTTCCTATGGATTGCCAACTTAATTGAATTGTAATTATATTTATTCTATGCGTACTTTAAATACTTCCAAATTTGTTGATTATTTTTGGCCCATTTTACCATTTCAAATTTTGATTTAAAAAATATTACTTACAGATATTTATTCTTTATAGGTTCTAATTAATGCCCATATGCTAAGGCTGGCATTTTATTTCTCTTATATATTAAATGCAGTATATAGTTGTCATATGATCTGTCTGGTAATGCTGATGTATAGAAATATTTATGATTTTACTCATACAATCACATATGAAAATACACATAAAAAAGTATTTGAGGGCTTTTGTTTCATTTTTGTTTTAAAAGTAGATTCATATGAACTTGTTTATATCCGCCTTATTCATTGACTAGTTATCCACAAATTTCCTTCTAAGGTCATTAGTGAAACTATACAAATCATCATTTTTACTGTCTGTATAACATTCCACCAAATTAGAGCAATAACTCTCCAACAATTTTGAGATTTTGCCACTACAATATTGCACTAAATATAATTTTATGTATAAGATAAATACATCATATACATATATTTTATATATCATATACACATTATATATATTTATATTACATGACACATAAATATAGCACATATATAATTATGTATAATATCTTTATGTCACCTAGATTTATATATGATATATGTATATGTATTTGCATATACATATACAATCCCATTTTTTTCTCTATGGAACAAATTATAAATGGTAAAATTTCTGTGTTAAAGTATGGAATATATATATATATATTTAATTAACAAAAGCCTTCTATGAATTGCTTATTTATATACTTTGCCCATGATTTTATTAAAGCATTTGTATTTTTACATTAATTTGATCAAATAGTATGTGAATAATAACCACTTTTTTGATCATGTGAGTTGAAAATAACATTTTCTTATTTTGTCAAATTACTTTTGTAGATGGTATTAGGTATATGTGTGAGATGCATATGTAGAAAAAGAAAGCTGTCTTCTCTCATATAATTTATAAGTTTTAGTATTAGTAAAGAAGATCTTCTCTATACCTAATTAAATCATTAAACCATCTGAAATTTATTTTTAATAATGTATGTTAGAGAGTTCAGATTATACTTATCCAGATGGATATCTAATTGTGCCAACATATTTTATTAAATGCATCATGATTTTCACACTTGCAGTATCACATTTGTCATATAATAAATTTTCATATATAATGAGTGTCGTTTTTGGATTCTGTATTATAATTTATTAACCTATTTGTCTACTGGCATACTGCTATAACATTTTTTACTGTATTATTATTCAATGGGTTCTGATATTTAGGTTGGCAAAAAATGTCCCCACATCTTTGAATTCATTTTTTTCCTGGATATTCCTTGATTTTCACACCTTTTAACACAATGTGTGATAATGGAGTTGCTCAGTTTATAAAAACCAAACAACACAAAACATAGTCAACCCCGACTTCTCCCTTTTGCTTACAATCAGCATACCTTCCACAAACTGCACCTGTTGGCTTTACCCTGAAAATATTTTCTTAATTAAACTACTTTCACTCTTCTATCACGAAAACTCTAAGTCACAATCATTTCTTGCTTGAATTGCTCCAGGACGTTTGCATTGCTTCTCTGCTTTCACTCTTGCCCTTCAGCCATTCATTTCCCACCCCAAAACATAATACGACTTAATATGTATAACACACCAAGCCAGTCCCTTGCCCCTGCCCTCACCATCCAATTCCTCCCTACCACATGTGGAATAAAAGTCAAAGCCCGTAACATTTTACACAAGTCCTTGCAAAGTGTGGCATCTGGCTGTATTTTGGCCCTCTGTTTCTGACATTCTTCCCCTCATCTTGCTTGGCTGTTTTTCAAACACACTATGTTTTTACCTCGGCACTAGCACTTACTGCTGATAATTCTTTTCCTCCATCTATTGACAGAGCTGAATAGCTTAACACACTGTATTCACATCTCCACTGAAACATACTTCTCAGAAAAGTTGTTTCCTGACCACCCCGTCTGAAACAAAGTCTCTTTAATTCATTTAGCAACTTTTCTTGCTTTTTCCTCGTAGCACTTTTCCCAACCTGACATTATGCTATGAAATTTTGAAATGAATTTCTCCCTGGTAGACTATAAATAACATGTGGGAAGAGTCATGCCTATTTCATTTGCCTTTGCATCCTTAATGACAAGAATAATGCCAGGCCTGGTGTTGATTTTCAACAAATACTTCTGGGAAAAAAATTAGTATTTTTTTCTATTGAATAAAAGCTATCAGAATTTTAACTGAAATTACATCGGATTTCGTTATAGAGTTTTGGGATAATTTACACTGATGTGATTTTTGGTTTCTGCATCCATGGGATGTTTTTCATTTGTTCATATCTTTTTGTTAATAGTAGTTTTCACTTTTATACAGGTGCAGGACTCTGTTAATGGTATTGTTAAGTATGTCCTAATTGACATTGTCACTGCGGTGGAGTACATTTTTCTCTTTACTATTTTAAATCCAGTAATTCGACAAAATATTTAAGTCCAATAAATTTTTCTTATATCTTGAATTTTAAGTAAAAATCATATTCGAAAAACTAATTTATCACCTATAGTTGTTAATTTTCTTATCTTATTATTTTTGTTACAGTCTCCCAAACATTTTGATAATGGAGGTAACCAATTCATGCTGTATTTCTAGGTGTTTTTATTTCCTCTTCTACTTTACCTTTATATTTTTCCCACGATTTGAGGCATTTCCCCACTTATTATTCTAAGCTTTCTTTTAGCTTAGTCGTCATCCTGTACTCCAAAATACCTAAAGGAGTTTTAAAATTTTGTGATGTTTAAAATATTCCAAAGGTCAAAATATTTTATTGCAGTTGCTGCTTTGCTCTTCTTTTATCTCTGCCTTGTGACTTGATTTAAATACTCACCTTGTAGTCTCTTAGGATAGGCCCATAGGTGGGTTATTTTCCTCTGTATGTTCCTTGGGGCTGTGGTCTAGCTGCAAGAATACCTTGTGCGGAGTCAGATCCACATGTAGGACTAGGATGTGTTCTTCCCTGTGTGCTTCCTTGAGCTATTGAAGGTATTGAACCTGTGTGAACACCATGAGGATATTTTTTTTGCTGCTCAGGAACAGATGAGAGGCAGGTCTTGACTCCCACCAGCAGACGGAAGCCAAGAAGACCAGGCAATGTCAGACTCCTCCCAGTGCTGAGGTGGTCATGGTGTCTATGGATCCCTGGGGACCAATCTCACTAAGCTTCACAGTTCATTTCTTTCTACAAATGCCACTTCCTAGATTCTCAGATGATCTAAAGATCTGCAGCTGTCCTCTCAGAGGTAGCTGGAGAGTTATTTGTCTTGCCCCGTTGTCTTGGTAGTCCAATAGCCTGACTTGAGAATAGTAGATAAATTCCAGATTCTCTTGAAAAGCAGTCTTGGCTGGACATTGTGACTCATACCTGTAATTCAGCACTTTGGGAGGTTGATGTGGGAGGACTGATTGAGCTCAGGAGTTTGAGACCAGCCTGAGCAGAATGGTGAGAACTCTTACTCACTATTAGCTGGGCATTGTGGTGCATGACTGTGGTCCCAGCTACTCCTCGGTAGGCTGAGGTGTAAGGATCATTTGAGCCCATGAGTCTGAGCTATAGTAAACCATGATTGTGCCACTGCACTCCAGCCTGGGCAACAGAACAAGACCCTGTCTCATAAAAAAGAAAGAAAGGCAGTCTTCCTTTTCTCTATTATTATTTTAAAGCATGTTAGACTGTATACGAATTTTAAGCTTGTATGAAACTGAAAATAAGACATTTAGATTTTAGTCAATTTACAATTACATTACTTGATAGAAGATGATACTGTAGTATTTGAAATGCCCTTGTTTGCACACTCTAGATGCATAATTTCCTTATGTTTAACCTAATAGTGATTTAATAAATGTTATGTGCAGTACTAATTATAGTACTTGATATTAAGAGCAACAGCCAAATTATTTTTATACAAGAACAACTAATTCATACCTTTTTTAAAGATTAAAAACCATATATTTTTTATTTCCAAAATGTTAAATTATCAAAATACTGTAAAAAACTTCAAAATTCAGCCAATCTCCAATAAGTTTTAAGATGCAGCTGTAACCAAGCTACCAGATGGCACGATTACAAGAAGTAATCAAAATTTCATGAGCACGTAGTTGGGACTTTAGGAGCTCTTGTATAGCTCTAATGGTGCTGGAGATTTTATTGAACTGTTAATTATAGTTTTGAAAATAAATTAATTTTAGAGAATTATGGAAGTTATCCCTTAGGGTTAGATCCTAATCTTATAGTAGAGTACAACTTAAAAATATCATTCCGCATGATATCAGTAATGTCTTTATTTAAGAAAAAGGAGTAATGTAAAGAAATTAATGTCTCCATAAGAACTAGGAAATCATCTCTCTTTATAATAGTGCTCTGGTCCCTAGATGCTTGTTGTATCATGATATATGATAGTCTCACTGTTAATTACTAAGGCATTTAAAAGATATGGGACTGGAGAAATGAGTCATGTCTTATGCGAGGACTCACTGTCCCCAGGCTGTCCTTCCTTTTCAGGAGCTCTATTATTTTACCCAGTTATATGCATGGCCTCCAGCAGTTCAGCAGGGTGCTTTGCGCTTGTAGACAAGGTTAAGCATCTTCATTTTTCCTGCAACTGGCATCAGCTGGCATGACCAACCAATTAGTTAATTTTATAGTTATTTATTGCCTCATTTTGGAACAAAGTCCTCATATATGATTTAATTACAGCAAAAGCCTTTTAGCCTTCATCAGAGACAAGATTTAGCAAATGTAGTAAGTCAGAGGAAAGGCCTTGCATTAACTAGTAGCTCTTTGGACCGGTACACTTTTTGTATGAGTATATTCAGTAGAACTTTTCTGTTTTGTAATTTCTGTATCTATCCTATTGCAAAGTCCTTTCATTAGGTTAACTGAGGAAATTGTTGAAAATCAAATTCTAAAGACTATTCTTTAAGCATTAAAGAATAACTCATTAATAAGATAAAGAATAACTCATTAATAATGTTATTGAGAATAACTCAATAACATTAATAGCTCAATTTAGAGAATATTGCAAACTTCACCAAAACTTATTTTCTCCCTAGAGACTGTGAAAACAATGAAAGGAAGGAAGCAAGGAAAAATATCACATCAAACTAAAAAGCTTCTGCACAGCAAAGGGAAACATCCACAGAGTGAATAGACAACCACCAACAGAATGGGAGAAAATATTTGCAAACTATACATCTGACAAGGAGTTAATATCTAGAATATACAAGAAACTGAAATGACTCACTAGCAAAAAAACCAAATAATCTGAATTTAAAATAGGCCAAGAACCTGATTAGACGCTTCTTGAAATAAGACATACAAATGGTCAACAGGTATATGAAAAAATGCTCAACATCACTAACCATCAGGAAAATATAAATCATAACCATAATGAGATATTACCTCACTCTAGTTACAATAGCGATATCAAAAAGTCAAAAGATAACAGGTGTTGGTAAGGACATGGAGAAAAGGGAACCTTTACACACTGTTGGTGGGAATGTAGATTGGTACAGCCAATTTTCCTCAAAAAATTATAATGTTCACAAAACTAGCATATGATCCAGGAATCCTGCTACTGGGTATATGTTCAAATGCAATGAAATCAGTGTGTCAAAGAGGTATCTGCATTTCTGTTACAGGGAAGACCAGCCCCCAAATTGGGCTTAGCCTAAGAAGAATCTTGACTATACTCAGGAAATAATTCAAGAGCCAGCAGTGGTAGAAGAAAGCAGGTTTATTGAGGGGGCAGAGTTACAGCCCCATGACTGCTTCTGCAGAGCAGGGCTACCCCGTAGGCAGTGTGCCCAGAGTAGTAGCTCAGAGGTACTTCTATAGTGCTTTTAATTATAGGCAAATAACTGCTTTTAATTACATGCAAATTAATGGATAGGATATTCAGAAATTTCTGGAAAAGGGGTGGTAACTGCTGGGTCTTTGCCGTGGAAAGGGCAGTAACTTCCAGGCATTGCCATGACCATGGTAAGCTGTCATGATGTTGGTGGGTGTGTCTTACAAGAGGTGCTTTTTTTTTTTTATCTTGAGACCCAGTCTTGCTCTGTAAACTAGACTGGAGTGCAGTGGCATGATTTCTGCTCACTACAACCTCAGCCTCCCAGGTTCAAGCGATTCTTCTGCCTTAGCCTCCTGAATAGAGGGGATTACAGCTGCCCACTACCATGCCTAGCTAATTTTTAGTAGAGACGAGGTTTCACCATGCTGGTCAGGCTGATCTTGAACTCCTGACCTCAAGCAATTCACCAGCCTCAGCCTCCCAAAATGCTGGCATTATAAGTGTGAGCCACCATGCCACCGTGCCAGGATAAAAAGTGTTTTTGATGCCTCTTACCTTTTTCTGCCAGGCTTCAGTCTATTCCAGAGTCCAGTCCTGCCTCCTACCCTGCTTCCACATTTAGTGTAGCGCTATTCACAATAGCAAAGATATAGAGTCAACCTAGTGTCCATCAATGGAAGAATAAAGAAAATATGGTACATATATATATATATAAAATGGAATGTTATTTCTTCATAAAAAAGAATGAAATCCTGTCATTTGCAACAAAAGCTTGGAACTGGAAGTCGTTATGCTAAGTGAAATGAGCCAGACCCAGAAAGACAAATGCCAAGTGATCTTACTCATATGTGAAATCTGTAGAAGTTGATCTCATAGAAGTAGTGAATAGAATAGCAGTTTCTAGAGATGGGGAAAGGGAGAGATAGGGAAGGAGAGAGGGAAAGAAAGAATGGAGAGATCGGTCAAGGGATATAAGGTACAATTAGAAAGAAAGAATAAGTTCTGGAGTTCTGCTGCACAGCAAGGTTAACAATACATTATATTTCAAAACAGCTAGAAGAGAGAATTTTGAATATTCCACCACAAATACATGATAAATGCTTGAGGCGATAGATGTGCTAATTACCCTAATGTAGTCATTAGGCAATGTGTACATGTATCCCATCCCATTGCATCCCATAAATATGAACAACTATTATTCGCCAATTAAAACTAAAAATAATGAAGGAAAAGAAAGGAAGGAAAGAAAAAAGATGAATGAAAGAAAGAAAAAAAGAAGTAATGAAACGAGGAAACTTTAGGAGATGATGGATATGTCTGTGGACTTGGTGGTGGTAATAGTTTCACTGGTGTAAACTTAGACCCAAAGACATTGAATTGCATTTATCATGTATATACAGCTTTTTACATATCAGTGATACCTCAATAAAGTGCTCTTTTAAAAAGTTAAAAAAAAAAAAAGAATTAATGAAAGGAAGACACATGCATGTTCATACAGACACAGAGATGTGGGAAATGGCAGCTTCTTGCTTTTTCACTTTTGGACTTCTGACCATATTTTCTCTACCCAGATTTCAGGCCTACCCCGAAGGTCATATCTTTTACCTGGCCTTTAATAATAATTAAACCAGTTCCATTTTAAAAAATATTAATTACCACACTGTCTGATTCTTTCTTATCTCTACTCTTAGAGCTAATCATTTTCAAAGCTCTTGCCACATTAGGGTCTCTGATCTACCATACTAGTGCTCATTGTTGCCCATGTATGTATTTTTATGTTCTATTGCATAGCTGAGGTATAATTGCTCATGCTTCTGTAGACATCCTTAAATGCCTTGTTCTCCTCTTGCTCACATGGTTAACTCAAATATTCATCTACAAGATACTAACATGTGAAATCTAGTGGAGAAAATATGCAACTATATTGAATAGTCTGATCGGAAATGTATCATCTTAAATTTAAAGTAAGATTTGAAAAGTCTAATACCAGCCTAGTTAATTCATTCTCCCATATGCCAGAATACTGACTCTTCCTTTCAGCAGACTTCCAGTATTTCTTCTTCCTATTTAAATGATAAATCACAGGCAGTAAACTGAGAACTACATTTCCTCAGCAATATGTTTACCATCTTATCCATGTTTATAACATCTTTCTTGCTGTTTAGATAATAAATGAATGGAATAGTCAGAATAATTGCCCTCAGGAATATCCAGGAATATGCTTCCTTACATGGTAAAATGGACTTTGTGAATGTGATTAAATCAAGGAGTCTGAGATGCGGAGATTATCTAAGATTATCTCGCTGGGGCCAAAGTAACCACAAGAGTTCTTAGAAGTGGAAGAGGAAGGCAGCAGAGTCAGAGGGCAATGTGACTATGGGAGCATGGCCAGTGCTATGTGATGTGTTGCTCACTTTAAAAAGAGAGGAAGAATGCCACAAGCCAAAGAATGTGAGTGGCCTCTAAAAGCTGGTAAGGTCATGGAAACAGACTTCCTCCAGAGCTTCCAGCAAGGAAAGTCACCTGGCTGACACCTTGATTTTAATCCAGTGAGACTGATGTCACACTTCTGACCAACAGACTTATAAGGTAAATATGTGTGGTTTTAAGTCAGGAAATTTGTAGCAGTTTGTTGCAGCAGCAATACAAAATTCATGATTACCAGAGGCTGGGGGAGGGGATGTGGTTAAGGAAAGGAGGGAGATTGATCAAAAAGTACAAAGTTTCTATTAGACAAAAGATAAAAGATTCGATGACGTATTGCAGAGTGGTGACTATAACAAATAATGCATTAGATAATTCAACATTGCAAAGCTAGTGTATTTTAAATGTTCCAACACAGGAATGCTAATTGTGTGGGGTGATGAATTTATTTAGCCTGATTTAATCATTTTACATTGTAGACATATATCAGAACATCACATTGTATCCATAAATATATCCAATTATCATTTGTCAATTTAAATTTAGAGACAGTAGAATTGTGGAAGGGTAGTGGGGATTATGGGGATGGTTAATGGGTGCAAAATTACAGTTAGAATGAATAAGATTTAGTATTTGATAACATAAGAGGTGAGTACATCAACAATAGTTTATTGCACATTTAAGCATAACTGAAAGAATGTAACTGGATTGTCTGTAACACAAAGAAAGGATAAGTGCTTGAGGTGATGGAAGTAAAATAAATAATAAATAAATATTTTAAAATAAAATTAATAAAATAAATTTTACCTATTCCCATATAAGACCAAGATCTCCACTACATCCTCTCCCTTCTTGCTTAATTGATAGATTTACTCTTAAGATTTTTCTTATTTTTCCTATATTAACAGCTTCTCTATTTATCCTCTCTGTGTAATCATAAATAATAAACACTGGCAAATATAGATAGAGTTATGTGTTGCTATAGATTTGTCATGCTGCGTATCATACTGTAATATAACTGTGGAGACCTCATGACCCCCACTAACTGCCAGCTCTTCTCTCTTTTTATAACACAACTCAAAATAGTTTTATATACTTGGCACATTAATTTTATGTTCTGTTTTTGAACTACTCTCTCACTTTTTCATTGAACAGGTATTTGTAAATATCTTCAGAGCTTCCATATAGTCAGAACCACAATCTTTTCTCAATCTTCACCTTCATGGATTTCTCAGCAGTGTTTAGTACATTTGCAATTGTTTTCATTCTGCTGCTGGGACAACATATTCCTACCTCACCAAATGTTTCTTCTTCATATATTTTCCTTGCTCCTTCTCTTCTTTCTGATTTTAAAGATAGACAGAACCAGGGGCCAATCCTTGCAACTTCTCTATACATATTTTCTAAATAGTGTCATTCAATTTCACAGCTTTGAATACAGCCTCTATGCTGATGATTCCCAAGTACATATCCAAGGCTGTACCATGTCCATGAGTTTCAGACCAATGTGTCTAATTCTGTCTAGCATCCCTATTAGGGTGCTTTTAGAAACTTCTATATTAAGAGGTTGCTAATGGTCTGAGTATTTGTGTTGTCTTAAAATTCATATGTGGAAATTCTAACTCCAAAGGTGATAATATTAAGCATTAGGACCTTTTGGGAGGTGAGTAGGTCAAGAGGAAAGAGCCCTCAGGATTGGGATTAATGCCTTTGTAAACTAGGGCCAGGGAGCTCATTCACCCCTTCCACTATGTGAGGACACAGTCAAAAGATGCCATCTATGATCCAGAAAGACGGCCTTCAGTGGACTCCAATTTTGCTGGCATACCGATCTTGGACTTCCCAGCTCCTCGTCTGTGGTGTTTTGTTATAACAGCCTGAATGGACTACATCCAATATGGAACTCCTTATTCTCCCCTTCTCTTAATCCTGCTCCTCCCCATGGTTCCCATTTTGGGAAGTAGCACTATCATTTATCAGACTTCTGAGATCAACAACCTTGTCATCCTTAGTTGCTTTGTTTTCTTTGCACTGAACATACACACATAAGTGAGGTCCTGTAAGTTTTGCATTCAAACTATATCCTAATTCACACTGCTTCCAAGTACTATCATGCTTCTGCTACCACCCTAATCCAAACCACCAAGCTGATGTGTCTTGACTTTGTAGCAGCCTCCTACGTACTGTCCAGGGTCTGCTCTTGCATTTCCACGGTTAACTCTATACTGACCAGCCAGTAACTGCCTCTTGCATTGTTGATACCAAAAATATGAGGGAAGCTGCCTCTCCAGCATGGTTTATGTTTACATCTTTGATCATGCTACTTGTCTATGGAAACTTTCCTGAAATTAAGCATTTCTTCTTATTTCTATCATGGCAGGGGAGGGTTAAAATGAACATTTTCAAAGATTTCTACTTGGCCCTTCCCATCATAATGACATTAAAGGTCAAGAAACCAATGTGGAAGTTCTTCTATCTCCTAATAGGTTTATAGTGATTAGGTATTTAGAAATGGGTGAGTAAACACATGCCCCTGTGGACTTACTGGACCCAGTTGAGGGCTGTTCTCCATTTATCCTCTGGTCTCCATAAGCCTCGGCACTAACCTTGTGATGGCATTTCATGCTCCTGAAGGCGAGAATTGCTGTGTCATTTGCCTATGCAAGCCTTAGACTGGGATTTCTGATATCCATGACCCAATTCCCTAGGAATCTACCACCAGGGCTTCCAAGGTAGGAAAAGGGAGCAGAGTGCCCTCTCTCCTATGTGAGGAAGGGAATCTCACAAGGAGGAAGAGCACATCCAGTGCCAGATTTTGTTTCTCTTTCACAGCATTCTCCCTCAGAAAACCTAGACTAAGCCTCTCAATGAGCCCACAGAAATCAAGAAAAATAATTTTATTCAAATAATTTCAGTTTGTGGCCCTGTAACTGAAATAACACAAGGAACTGCCAAAGACTGGATACTGACTCATGGGGGAGATAAATATTTAATTAGAACAACAGACACATTAATATCTCAAAAAATTGTCCTGACACAATAATTTGACAAGGATTATAGAATTAAGAGCTTAATTCTTAATTAAGTCATTCTAATTTTTCAATGTGATGTAATTTATTCATAATTTTATACAATAAAAATAATTTAAATATTTTGTTAATTAATAAAACATATTATTTATTTTAATTCATATAAAGTATTTTTTTCTTACAAAATAAGGATTTGAATGTATTTTGAGTATAGGTTCAAACTGAAGAAAGTGTTTAAAAATAAAATATTGTATCAGGACAAATAAAAATAAGATTTTGATTCTCCCTTTTAAAATTAAGAGAGCAGACTTATTCCCCCTCCTTTTTCTTTTTTTTTTTAATTGTACTTTAGGTTCTGGGATACATGTGCAGATCATGCAGGATTGTTCCATAGGTATATACATGGCAAGGTGGTTTACTGCCTCCATCCCCCCGTCACCTATATCTGGCATTTCTCCCCATGTTATCTACCCCCAACCTCCCCACCCTCTGATGTCCCTCCGCTACCCCCACAACAGACCCCAGTGTGTGATGCTCCCTTCTCCCTGTGTCCATGTGTTCTCATTGTGCAACACCCACCTATGAGTGAGAACATTCAATGTTTGCTTTTCTGTTCTTGTGTCAGTTTGCTGAGAATGATAGTTTCCAGATTCATCTATGTCCCTACAAAGGACATGAACTCATCATTTTTTATGGCTGCATTGTATTCCATGGTGTATATGTGCCATGTTTTCCTTGTCCAGTCTATCATTGATGGGCATTTAGACATTTATTTTAGAAAAGTTGTAATTGCAGGTGCTCCCTTCCATATTTGAAGTCTATATAAAAATGCTTTTGAAAACTAAAGAGGCTTTTTGTCAGCTTTATGGCCTGAGAATATCTTTCTCAAGGACCTGGAAGCCATCTTTTTGAAATGTAAACAGCAGAAAGATAATGCCCCTTATATCCCAGTTTCTATGATAAGTTAGGACTCTAACTTGAGCGATCCTCTTTCTCCAAGCTGCAAAATCACTTCATAGAATCACTTCATAGAATAAGGATATGACAAGTTGTTTTCTCCTTTGGATAAAGTCGATTAGCTAACACAGATGGACCCTGGTAAATTTAGGATGAACTCTTTTTAGCTAATGATAATGTCAAGTTCTCTTATTTGAGGACTAGTTACTGTGTACCTTGAAAGTACCTATGTAATGGGTCATATTTGCTTGACTATATAAAAGGATGAGATTTCCCTCTGTCTTTGTTATCTCTTAGTGGATTGTCTGTGATATACATCAAATTCTAATTTAATGCTTATTCAATAATACAAATGTTTTCTTCCTCTACTACCTTTGTGGAGAGGATTTCTGGGTTGGGAGAAGCTTTCATTTTAATTCTATTTCCCCAACAATTAATAATGTGTTTACATGTTTAACATGAGCCTATTCTAGGTGGGGTTAAGAACATAAAGAGGGGGTTAGCTTTAGAATAATAATGAATACAGTGATAGGTGTTTTGATTACATAACTATGACGGCTAGTTAACTTATATGTGGTACGTGGTTCATATTTTAACCACAGGAGTATATCAGTGGGAACCCAGCCTTAGAACATGTGTGGATCCTTAATTTAATCAGAAAACTAACAAGGCTCAATGTATATATGCATCCTCCTGGATGAGTGCCTTCATCTTTATTTATAATTGTTGACTTATTGAGTAGTAATGTATTAAATTTTTGTTACTTAATATTTATTTCTATAATAATTATATCTGCAACATATGAGCCAAGTAGTTCCAAATAAGGACATTTTTCTGAGTTACTGAAGTTAGAATTTCAACATATCTTTTGGGGAGTATATATTCTGTCCATAACACATTCTAATTACACAGTTTTCTCAGAAACATAGCCTATGATATAGACTGTAAGATACAAGAAAGTTTTTCCACCAAATTGAAAGTACAGTTGACCCTTGAACAGCATGGTTTTGAACTGTGTGTGTTTACTTATACATGGATTGTTTTCAAAAAATACACAAACACAGACCATACATGAAACCATACACATTCGCAGAGATAAACATGTAAACAAGGATAAAGATGCAGGATTAAATTATAACTCAATGAAATTAACTGTAGTGTATACTGTACTACTGTAATAATTTCATAGCAATCTCTTGTTGCTATGGGGTGAACTGAAATGTTGCAAATATCTGCTTAAAACACTACCTGACACTAATCATCTCCTTGTAATCACTGCATCTGTTTAGCAAATTGTATCACAGCAAAAAGTTATCTCTCATGGTCAGTACAAAGTGACTGCTCATGGTTCTCAGCTATTTTTAATCCTGTTTAGGGCAATACTGTAAACTTTGAATAATACCAAGGGGCTCATAGGAAGTGCCACCAGTGATGCAGGCGCTCCTGAGAAGCAAAGAAAAGTCATGACATTACAAGAAAAAGGTGAAATGCTTGATATGTACTGCAAATTGAGGTCTGCGGCTGTGACTGCCCACAATTTCAGACAGATGATTCATCTTGGAAACAGATGGCGTAAACTTCCCATATTGATAAATACAGCTCAGTACTGTAAATATATTTCTATTCCTTATGATTTAGTAATAAAATTTTGGGGGAATCAAAAGTTATATGGGGGACTTTTGACTGTGCTAGGGATCAGTGCCCCTAACCTCTAAGTTGTTCAAGTGTCAGCTGTAAAATAATTTTATAATCCTAAATGTTAACTCTAGTACACAACCTTTATTGAATATGACCCTCTGCTTAATATTGCATTAGTGGCTCAAAATACAACAAAAAGTTCCCTAAGACTGTGAGTTCAGTAGGATAAAAGACTATTAAATATGAATGTGAAAGTATAAAGATATAAAAAATTATTCTGCAAGCATAGCTCATGAGCCCTACCCTGTCTTGGGGTTAGGGTGAGGCAGTCATAACACCTAAAAGATTCATTCTTAGTCCTGAATGAAACATGAGCAAAGACAGAGACACATGAAATAGCCGTACTATAAGCACTTTTTTTTTCTATCAGTGAGGAATTGGAGGTGATATGTGAGAGAGTTTCGTGACTAGACAGAGGGAGATCACACAGCAACGTAAAAGGTGGCTAAATTCACTTCTACTGGCCAACCAGTGAGGCATTTTTGTTAAGATGATTGGCTTGATAATATTTTAAAAAGTTGACTTGCCCTAGGTAGGAATTTGGTGTCTGGTGGCTTAGGACCAACCAGGGGCATTTCAATGATGTAAATATTATGAGAACCAGAAGAACTGTAGAGGTATTAAGCGTGAAGAAGAAGAAGAGACAGAGCCGAATAGCTCTTCTTATCCCATAAAAATTGTTACATAGTATTTGACTGTAACAGAAGCACTGGGGTATACATAGAACATAGTATTAACATCAAGTATTACGTGAAAAGAGAATGACTGAGAGATGGAAGTTACAGGCATAGGTCACACAGTTAATAAGTGAAAGTACCCAATCCAAATTCTCAGCCTTGTGAATGCTGGTTGATTAAATTACACTGTCCTTTCTTTGTTGTTCACATTTTAGTCCTGTTTCAACACATATTTTTAAAAGTTTTATAACTACCACTGGATATTATATATGGAATTAGATCATGTGAAATTGACAAAGGTAGATGATTTTTTTTTCTTTCTATATTTGGCAAAATTCAGATAATGAAGATGCCATTTATAAAAGTAAGCAAAATGTCTAATGCAGTTAAGAAATCAAGACATCCATTTTCAAGAAATCACCCGTGTTCTTGTGTTGTACTCTCTACTAGCACACTTTTTAAATGTATAAGCGTGGCGCTAGAATCAGTCACAGATGTTACCGGTTAAATATTAAGAAAACCTTTGCTACAGTGTCACAGATAAGGGGATCACTATTTACTTCTTCTGACTTCTCTCCACTTATTCAGGTTACCTTACTAAAGTGCATTTGCTACCGTCTGTTTTTGATATATGTCCATGCTCAGAGTTGGTCTCACAACTTGCTGGAAAACATAAGGCAATTACTCAAACGTTGTCGGGAAGCCAATGAGCAATGCATTTTCCATGACAACTGCAGATGTGATTCTGAGAATATAGCTATTGATAAAAGCAGTAGGAAGATGAAGAAATAATAGGGAAGGCTACTTTTGCCCACTCTTCAAAAACTATGAAATACAAGCAATTTCAGACAAGTTTTTTTTTTTTAGTTAGTCAAGGAGAAATTTCAGAGCATTATTTTCCTCCTAAATGTCAAAGAATAAAACATGTCTTAAAAAACACATTTTTCTCTAGAGAAAACATTGCTACTCCAATCAAAAGGGCTAAATTCTTTTCAGCATAATTAAAATTTATTTTAGAGTAAATGTAGATTTACAAAGTTGCAAAAATAGTACAGAGAGTCCCAGTATACCCCATAACCCAAGTCTTCCTTACTGGTAACAGGACGTAATAGAAGAGTTTGTTCCATTACCGATGGTACATTTATCATAATTAAAGAGCCAACATTGGTACAGTATTGTTAACCATATTTGATATTTCATTCAGATTTCTTCAAGTTTGTACCTAAAGTCTATTTTCTGTTTAAAATCCTGTGCAAGGACCACACTTCATTTACTTGTTGTATCTCTTTACTCTTCTCTGGTCTGTGAGAGTCTCTCAAATTTTTCTTGTTTTTGATAGCCTTAGCAATTTTGACAAGTAGTGGTCAGGAACTGTAGAATGACTCTCAATTTGGGTTTGTTTAATGTTTTTCTCATGGTGAGATAGAGGTTGTGCTTTTTGGAAAAAAAAAAAAAAAAGACCACAAGGGGTAAAGGGCCATTCTCTTCACGTAATAACATGGGTTCATATCAGAAACAAGATTTATTATTAATCTTGGTCACCTGGCTGAGGCAGTTTGTAGCATTCTTCACTGTAAAGTTACTCTTTTTCCCTCTCTTTCCTGCACTAACATTTGGACAGAGAAACTTTTTTTTTCTTTTTGCATTCTTTGTTATGAATTTATGAAAGGTGTGAGAGTGTCACAGGTTACAAAGGACACCCACATAAGCACAGAGGGCCAAGTTTTCAGTGCATGGCATGTACTTGAGACAGCTTCCTTGGGTATAGCTGTTGAGGAATAAAAATAAAATCCTGAGCCCCCCAACTGACTGAATGGACCCATCTTGGCCAAAGGGTCTCCAGAGAAACCTTAGAAACTGAGATCCCAGCCATGATGAGACAGGAGGTCAGACATGCTTCCTGATACATTCTCCCTCACTAACTACCATTAGACTTTCTTTCCTAAGGGTTAAGCAGAAACCAGCCCTTTTGAAAGATTTGCTGAACTTCCTTTCCTTTTGGCTATTTCCCCACCGCACCTGACTAGCATTTCTTCCTGATAATTGACCATCGACCAGCTCTGTCTGGTTTACAGAGGCTGCACACAGGATGCTTCTGTGTTCTCCATTTCACTTTTTGACATGTAGGGTCTATTTTAACGCATTTCAATGTTAAGTCTCTACCCTAACGTGAACATACATGGGACATATGTAACATGCCTGTTTGCTTACTATGCATGTGTTCACACCCCTTAGTGAATATTCATAGCTCCCAGTATAATCTGTTGAACATGTACACTTAGTCAAACTTATCAGCCTAACTTCCTGTCTCATTCTTCCTTCTTTGAATTGTAGGCTTCCAGTTTCTGCTGGAGCTATGCTTCCCTGCCTGTGGAATGGTCAGCCTGCAGGCTGCAACCCTGCAAAGAGGCTATTGAACTTCCTCAAAACAGATCATTCTGTAATTGGTATTTCAAGTCTTCTAAAAAATAAAAAATAAAGACTCTCTCATAGCCTCCCTTAAAGAAAATAATTTGATGGATGTAATTGAAGGGTTTAAGTAAATAATAAAGAAAATAATTCAAAATTAAACAGAGACTCAATGAACTACAACGATCTTAAAGGCATGCGTGAAAAGTTTACAGTTGACTCTTTCTTCTTTCCTTTCCTCCCCTTTCCTGTCTCCCCTTTTACTCCTCTTTCCATCTCTACTCCTCCCTCTTTTACAGTCCCTGGGGTACCCTCCTGTCTCCTCCCAAATACCCAGATCCCTCTCCACTACCCCTTTAACCTCTGACTCAGCAGGTGTGTTCCCTCCACCTCCTTCAGGGTTATGTGAGGCTACGGTCATGCTATTAGGTCAGAGTTTGTTCTCTGGGAAAAACCTGAGCTCCTGGCCCTCCCAAAGGACTCTTCCAATGCCTGAGTAAACCTACTAGACTTTGCCAGCCAATCTAACCTGCCAAATGCTACTTACTGCTCTGGATGTCCAGATAGCTATTATTCAGGATGACATAGAGCCATTGATGTCTAATTGAGGATCAACAAAATTTAAACAACAAATTTAAAATTCATTCTTCATGACATTCTACTTATAGTTGTCAGAATCAAAACATGAACTACGTTTGGCTTTTGGAGTTTCAAACATCTAATTTGTCTAATTCTTTTTAATTCTCCATTTTTACATTCCATTTTAGAGCTTATTTTAGTATTTTTTTAATATATAAAGGGCTGAGACATCACAAAAATTTTATGTACGCCGGTGACTTACAGAAAGTCTTGTAAAATTATACTCACTGAAAAATGCTAGTAATTTCATAGATTTCTTTATAACTAATAAGAAGCCTAATATTTATTTTTAACCATTCTTTTTAATACATATTTATTTAAAAATATTCTTCAAAATGTTTTAACTACATAATGTGAGTTGTGATATACTGGGTTTTCATCATTGATCTGTTAAGAATATTCCTCTCTGTTACTTTTGTGTACCCATGTGTTGTTAGAAATGTGGCGTTTATTTTTCAAACGCTTTTGGTAACTCTTTGCGGTATACTGAAAGTAAGAGAGTATTCTACAGCTCTCGTTGCAATGTTATATACATGCCAATTAGATCAAGCTCTTAAATGTGATATTCAAATCTTCTGTATACTTGCTAATGATGTTTTATTGTTTCATTATTTTTAAGGAGCTATGTTAAAATGTCCAACTATTATTGTGGATTTTCTACCTTTTTAGTTCTCTACATAACACACACATACACACACACACACACACACATTTTAAATGCATACAAATTCAAGATTGCAATATTCACTATCTGAATTAAGCATTTTATTATTATAAAACATCCCTCTTTACCTCTTGTAAAAATTCTTGTCTTAGATTTTATTTCGTCTGATATTAATGTAACAATGCCAGTTTTCTTTTAGTGCTTGCATAGTGTATCATTTTCATCTTTTAACTTTCAACTTACTTCTTTCCGTTTATTTAATGTGTGTTTCTTGTAAACAACATATCGTTGACACTAAAAACTCAGTATAACTATATTTGCATTGTAGCTGGATCCTTTAGCACATTTACATCTAGTGAAATGATTGATAGAGTTGCATTGTATCTTGCTATTTGCTTTCTTTTAAGGTTTGTTCTATGTACTTCCTTTTTGCCTTTACTTAAACTTTTCTACCTGATTTTGTATTTACCATATTTTTATTATTTCATTTTATCATCCCTAGTACCTTTCCTTTCACTTGTATACCGTTAGATGATTTTCTCAATAATTTAGCATGAAGATTAGAATAAGCATTGCTGTGGTTTGCTTTGTTCTGGCCAAAACTTGTGTTTAAAGTTTCATCTCCAATATGGCACTGTTGGGAGGGGGGGACTCCTAGGAAGTATTTGGGGTCATAGGGGTGTGTCCCTCATTAACAAATTAATACCCTCTATAGGGTTGAACAAGCTCTCTCTCTCATAGGAATGGATTAGTTCCTGCAAGAGTGGGTTGTTAAAAAGAATCTGGCTTCCCTGGTTTCTCTTCTTCCTTCCTTTATAGCCCTGTGATATCTTTGCAAATGCTGGCCACCCTTCTGCTGTCCATCATGAGTGAAGCAGCCGTAGGCCCTCTCCAGATGCGTATGCCCAATATTACACTATTCAACCACCAGAATTGTAAGCCAAATACATCTCTTTTCTTTATAAATTACCCAACCTCATCTGTTATAGCAACACAAAATGGACTAAGACAATTATATATTTTCACTCTAATCCCCTTTTTTGCTACTGTTATAAATAATTTACATATGTTTTAAAATCCGGTAGACATTTATCATTATTTTTATTATTACTATTTTTAACTCAAATAGACAGCGTTCTTGTAGATTTGTCGTCAATATTTATACACTCACTCTTCTGGTGAGCTTCCTTTTTCCCTTCAACTTTGTTCTTACATCTAATATCATTTTCCTGTAGCCTAAACATCTTACTTTTAGTGTTAGCTATTTATTTTATCTTGTTGGTTTTCAGATGAAGTGTTATCTCACCTTTTATTTGACTTTAAATCAGTTTTATTTTTCTTTCATATTTTAATATGTTCAAAACATTAAAAAATACAGGTTGATTTTTTTCTTTAGACATTTTGAAGATGTCTTTTTGTTAACTTTGACTTTCCAGGATTTCCTTTTAAGAGTAAGCTAGTCTAGCTGGGGGATGGGGGGCGCCTAGGGGAGGGATAGCCAGGGGTGGGGGGATGGGGAGGGATAACATTAGGAGAAATGCCTAATGTGGATAATGGGTGATCCATGCAGCAAAACCACCATGGCATGTGTATACCTATGTAACAAACCTGCACATTTTGCACATGTATCCCAGAACATGTGCAAAATGTGCAGCTTTGTTACATAGGTATACACATGTGCATATATATATATATATATGTATACTTAAAGTAGCCGACTCTCTCTGTCTCTCTCTCTCTCTATATATATAAGTATGTATATATATAGAGAGAACATATATATACACATCTATATATAGAGAGAGAGATACATATATATAGATATATAGATATATATAGATATATGTATATATGGAGAGATATATAGAGAGAGATATATATAGAGAGAGATATATATAGATAGATAGATAGATAGAGAGAGGGAGAGAGAGAGAGAGAGTCAGCTACTGATTTCTATGTATCCATTTTTCCCCTGTTGGAATTCCTCTACAAAATCAGTTTTCTCAGCTCCAGTTCTGCCTTCTACCCCTCTTCATTCTTTCTTCTTTCTTGAATGTTTGATGACAAGGCCCTTCTTCTATTTTTTTTAAAACTAACTTATGTTACATGAAACTGTTGATGAGAAAGTTTGTTTTATATGTAAAGAAGTCCTTTGTGGGGAATTAAAAAAATTGGTTATTCAATTATTTAACCCCTGAGAAATTTAAAATGTGGAAAACATAACTGATTCAGAGAGCTCGAATGAATAAAGCCTACTACATTTTTTAAAAACTGCTTGACACTACCCAGTTTGTACATATTTTAATTTAGTGCAGGTTGTCTACACTATTCATGACTAAAGTAAAAGGCAAAAAACAAGAATCATGGAAATGACCAAGCATAGTTGAAGAGACTGTACATAAATATTTTAATTAAATTAAGAAAAGTGACGTATGTGACTGCAATTTTATATTGTGAAAATAAATGGATATATTCTAAACTACTACTTTAAAAATAAGGGTCATGAAATAAAATTTATTGCAAATTATTTGAAATGTTTTATCTTTTAGAAGGTAATTTTAGCTTTCCATAGAGAATATTCTCTATGCATAATAGAATAAATGAAATATATGTTCTTGTATTTAAAAGTAGTAAACATAAAAACATACATTTTCTTTGATAAACATATATAAATGTTGCAAGACTAAACATACCTTTACAAAATATAATTTTAAAAATTATTTTATTAGTTTATATATTATTTTATATAAAATAGATATAAATGTAAAGTATTAGTCAAGACTTGTTTTATCAAGAATTTCTTAGCTGCAGAAAACATTTTAAAGTAATTTTGAAGAAACTCTTACCTGTGCTGTTACAAAGGAGAACTAAAAAAATGGAAAATGTACTGCTTTTTCTGAGTGAGAAAATAAAAATATTAGTCAAATCAATTAAATATTTTATACAAAACTGCTTCTAAGATTTAGAATTACATTACTCTTAAAAAGATTAGATAATGCTATTTAGATATCTATCATATTTATATTCATTCTAACTAAAAACCTGACTGAAACCTGTATTTTATTAAAAATTCTGCTTAGAATGCAGTTATTTGATTATTTATGCATGCAAAGAGCTCAGTAACTTTTTTCTTTGTTTTATAATTCTGTGTCCCATAGGAACCTAAAAATTTCCACTAACAGATACTATATTCATTTTTTATTGTAATTTAGCTGGAATAACTTTTGCCAAAATTTTATTTCCTGGTTTCTTAACAGCAGTAGCAGTGATATATGACTTACTTATAAGAATATAATAGACAGATGATGCTTTAGTTCCTATATCATGATTTTGACTAGGAGAAAGTAGAGATTTACTAATCAAGAAAAAATCACACGTGTGAATGTGCACACACACACACAGTATCACTGCTGGTTCTTGATCGATGAATTTCCTCAGAATATATAAATGCAATAAAATTATATTTTTCTTTTCTCTTCAGTCTCTTTGTGCCAAAGTAAATATTCACAATACTCTGGCTTCATGTGGTATAAATGTGCTATTCATATTTGTACTCCATTGATTCTGGCTTTAATTCAGCCTTCAAATTTTCTGTCAGTTAAATATAGAACAAATGTTTATTAATTCATTTCATTTCACCAGAATGTTTCAGCTCAGAGATTACAGTTTATTATATTTCAAATTTTGAAAGGTTAGCACAATGGATCGTAAAGACTGATTTAGATAATTTCTCATTTCTTACCCACTCAAATTAAACTTATGATTTCAAATGCATTTCTGAGACATGATGTTTAAATATCTTAACTTTAGCTGTTGCTGAAAACTCAGTTCTATAAACATAAGAAAGATTATTAACAGGTGTTATGTTAACTTGCAAAGCAGTTTTGAGGAAGTGGGAAAATAAGGAAATTGTTTCAGAGTATAGGCTTTCGCTTCTTTTGCCTCAGGGATAATTCAAGGTTATTTTATTTCAAGGGTAGCTGGCAGAGAAGAAATTCAAGTCATTTCTCAGGATTAAGGCCATATTAATATGAAGAGGAAAATGAGGACATGACATAATTGCTGAAATGTGCATTTATGAGTAGACAGTTCACTCTATCACCTACAGGGATCATCATAAAGCGTAAATCTAGTTGAAACTAAATCTCTCAAAGTCTGCTAAATATACTCATATTTTAGTATCCTCTCCTCCTAAGATACTGGATTTCTAATATTGTCAGTAATACAGCTACCAACAGCATAGTTATTCATGACCATTATTATTAATTTTCTCTAAATTTATCTTTATCAATTATCATTTCAGTGATCAATTATCAATATTTATCCTCTCCTCTTTACAAAAGATAAAAGCTAAGTTTCAGAAAGTCTAAATGATCAAACTCAAATCATGCTCAACGTCTTTGCAAAGCCAGCTGATGTTCCCTTCTTTATGCCACCAGAGCATGACATGCTGTCAAACCTTCATGTCTTTGTGCGTGACTTTTACAACAATTTTTTTTCTTTTTTACCTACTGAATTCATATAACTTCTTTAAGATTCATTACAAACATCCCACTCAAATAAAGTACTTTTTCCTTAGTGAAGTCCTACTCAGGTAAATGCTGCACTTGTTCCTCTTATCTTTAGGATATATTATATTTCATAGTAGTTTTGACATAATTGAATCTTATAAAATCTTTATAACTAGGGTTTTGTGTTCTTGGTTTTGATTTCCATAACATCTAACATAAACTTTATACATACATACCAGATGCACAATAGGAAAGTCTTAATTCCCAAATATTGAAATGATAACCTATGATGTCTCAGTATTCTGATGAAAATCAGAATAAAAATTTTACATGTATATTACAAAATATTTTCAATATTACGTGAGATGGATGGTGCACCCAAACAAAAGTTAAGATATGGGAAATGATTATTACCTCCCAAAGCTGCGGGCAGTATATGTCCAGTGCCTTAAAAACTATAAAGGGATATGAGTTCTCACCTTTTGCTCAGGTGATAAAAAATATCATCATCCAAGGGGCTCTTTCTTAAATAAATAAATATAAATTTTCAATGTGAGGCCATCACAATGCATGGATGTCAACTTTACAAGAGCCAAGCCTATGAATTACTAATGTAAGAAACAGCCCCTATGGGAGCAGACCCCTGCACCAAATAAATTGCCTTTCATTGGGAGCCCTTAGCACAATCATTGAATGTAGAGACATCTTCATCTTCACCTACAGATAAGAATGGGTGTGATCTGTGGTCTCAGTAAGAATGGTATTCACTTGGTAGGATCTGCGGCTGCTTGGATTGCAGAAGGAATGTTCCTGCTAAGATCACGGCAATGGCCCTCCAAGGATCTGGCTCATCCTGCCCAGAATAAGGAAGCTATTAGGGGTGGCTCTGAGATTCCTAATATACACATGCCCTGTTCATCTGAGAACACAGATAAAGTGTATGAGAATATATTCTCATTCTTTAATTATCATATCTGGCTCAAAACAAGAGTTTTATTAACTTATCTTTTTCTAGATGGGTTTTGGAGCTGAATTTCATTACTCTGTAGTAATTTCCAATAAGTATGAGAGCTCATGTACATAAAAGCCCCTTGAATTAAGGCAAATATTTTATTTCACATCTCCTCAAAATAAGGAGGATTTCATTGTCACGTTTTGAATCAGGGTATTATATCAGTGATATTACTGTCACACTTTGAATCAGGGTATTAGATTTTCAGCTTTTCCCCCTACTTGGCTTGGTTCTCCAACAAAGAATGCATCTCATAATGAATTGCTTAAAAATGTTTTAAGTGACAGGAAACCCCAAATGCTTAGGTACTAATGTGAACTTCATTTCACCAGAATGATGAAACTTTTTAATGCTGTTTTGGAAATGCATTCACTAGGCATGCTCATCATATTTTGTGCCATATACAAATGTGTATGTTTAATAATTTCTCTTTTAAAGTGCTCAAAACTCTATTAATTTTTTACCTATAAACAAATTATCATATGTTCTCCAAAGAAGTTTGAGTAAAGAACTCAAAATGTTCTTAAAACACTATTGACAATATTTTAATGAGGAAAAAAATTAAAATATTGTTTATTGAAAATGGTTTACTCCTATTATTTAAAATTGACAAATTAATGCCTCTGAGAGATCTTTAGGCACAGAATTCCACTAGCAATTATGTTCCTTTGCTCATATTTATTGAGAATGTAAAGTCAACACTGTCATAGATTCTTCATGCTTTCAAACCTCTATGGTTTTCAATGGGAAAAAATAATGATCCTCAGAAAGGAGAAAAATAAAGTTTAATTTTGTAAACTTACAGAAGAAAGATTCAAGAAAGCTTTAGCAATAGAATACTTTCTATTGAAAGTACACTGGTGAAGTGTTTTTTCTTTTTAATGAGGTCACAGGACAGAGGGAAACATTAAGATCTAAAATGGGAATTAAGAAAAAAAGTCTAATATTTTTCTATACCGGTAGGATAAAAGCAAAAGGAAACAAAATGATAGACTCTGTACTGAAATTTTCTTGTTGTAAAGTGTACTTAAATTTTCAGCCCTCATATATTTTCATGTAGTTGACCCACATTGATCATGTAGTTGATGTTTGAAATTGGGAAGAAACAATACAGATAACAAATTTCAAATTATTTTATCATTTCCATAACATATTTATGAGGAATATCACATGCCAGCCATCAGAGAGCTTATAATGCCAAAATACAGAAAATCGGTCAATAAATGTTCTATAATATTTGCAAATGTTGCCGTGACAGCAATGACAGGATAGCATGGCAGGGAGGCACATACATATTATAAGGAGAGAGTCAGGAAACTGCACAGAAAGGTGACAGCTTATACATTTGGAATAACATATACAGGTCAGATAAGGGCAGGAGAGAACTGGTAGGACAGGCAAGGACAGATTACAATATGTAGGAAAGCTTGTCACATCATAGAAACAGCATATTGTTTGGTGTGTCTAGAACAACAGAAAGGGTGAGTGCCATATCTATAAAGGTCTTCTTGTCATGCTAAGAAGTTTGAGGTTAGTCACTAAAGAAAGTAAATAACTGAAAATAACTTTATAAAAGCACCGTGACACAAAGTGCAAGGAGATTAGAAGAAGGGAGCCATGCAAGCAGCTGTGTAATAATTTAGTAAAGAATGATTGCTGGCTGGGCACAGTGGCTTATGCCTGTAATCCCAGAACTTTGGGGGGCAGAGTTGGGAGGATTGCTTGAAGCCAGGTGTTTGAGACCAGCCTGAGCAACACAGTAAGATTCTGTCTCTATGAAAACAAAAATAAAAATAAACAAAAGAATATAAAAGAATGAAAGTTTTAATTAAATGTGGTTGGTAATAGAGAAAAGGAAGATAGTGCCTGGTTATAAATTTGTATTTATATATACATTTGCAAATACATCGACATATGCAAACATGTTTTGTATAGAACATTGGTAGATAAAACTTAAAGTAAGGTATTTCTCTTCCTCAATTAAAATCCACATTCACCTAATCATAGTAACAAAAATCATAAAATAACTATCTGTTGTTCACAAAATTGTATGCTGTCATCTCTATATCTGGCTATAGAATTCAGTTCACAAATACTTTAGATTATTTCAATACTTATCTATTTTCAGTACCCTTTCTAAAGTACATAGATATTGGTCTTATTTTCTTTATAAAATTCACATTAAAATCTTACACACAATCTTATTTAGCTTTTCAGTTTGATTCAGACTTAAATGGATATAAACTATGTTTAATACAATTATGGGGCTGAAGAGCCTTGGGCAAAATGGTGTACTAGAGTCTCTTTGGAACCTTCTCTGGGCATCTGAGGTGATGCCGCTGCAGCAGGGTCCACATAGTAGAGGCAGAATAAGGTGTCAGTACCTGCTGTGTCTGGCAGGTCACAGGCAGCCAGCTGTGAGGAACTGGATGACAGGTCACACACGTCTGGGTCAGCAGTAGAAATGGATGAAAAGTGTCAGATTTGGTGTTGAAGTGACGGCATCCACCAGCAACAAATGGCTTTGTAGCCACCAACAGGGATTCCATGAATATGGTGGAAGTGTGTATGTGTTAGTGAGAACAGAAGGACGGAAATTGGTGGATGGGTACAAAACCTCAGGGACTGCAATTTTTGGTAAATACCTTATGTACCAGGAACTGATTCGCTTGGAGAAATTATTATTTTTATAATAAGAAAAGCATTCTCTGTTTCTTGGTTCTTAGCCTTATAATTGTTTTGAAAAATTATATTGTATCTACTGTTTGCTCTCAGGTTGTTCAGTGATTTTTGCCTAAAACCAGCAAAATTCTTACTTGCCTAAGAATTGTTAAACACTGGAATAGGTCATTGAGAAACAGTGAGCAGTCTCTTTGAAGGGGGCACTTCAATATTCTCCAGGTCTTTTGAAAAGATTAAGTGGGGCCATAAGCATTCCTAATGGAAAGTAATGGGTTAAACTAAATGCCCTCTTTGATTTGCTCTTTAACTTATTCAATGTAAAAATTTATACTGCTGAGCTAGCCTTAAATTTCATGGAAATAAATACTTTCTTTTAATTAGTCTTATCACTTATTAGATTTAGGCCTTGACTCAGGCTGTTAAAAATATCAAGAATTTGGCCCACTCGATGTACATTTTTGTATTTCCAGTGGCTTTTTCATCCAACTCATTTCCATTGCTCATCTTGACCTTTGCAGAGGGGCAGGCAGCAAGCACATATGTGCCATTTCATCAAGTTGGTGTTAGATTTTCACAGGGTTTTGTTAGACCTCAACGTGCTTCTGTTTTGAATAAACCATTCCTGAAAATTCTATTTTACTTGTACAAAGATGTGACATAGAAAAAGTAATTTAACATTACACTCTTAAATGTTAAGTTTGCAATTGTGGAGAGCATATGAAGAGTACAGAAATCAAGCCACTCGCCTATTCTTGGAGGTCATATAAGGCCAATGTCTTGGTTTGTTTTCTGTTGTCATAACTGATTGCCAAAGACTGGGTAATTTACATAGAATAGAGATTGATTTATCTCATAGTAATGGAGGCTGGGAAATCCAAGATCATGGTACTGGCATCTTGTGAGGGTCTTCTTGCTGCATCATAACATGGCTGAGGGCATCACATGATGAGGCAAAGCAAGTCTGATAGCTAAAGTGTCTCTTCCTCTTCTTATAAAGTCTCTAATGCCATCATGGGAGAGGGCCTACCATATAACCTCATTTAATCCTAATTATCTCCAAATACCATTAACATATGAATTTGGAGACAAAGTTTCCAACACAATAACTTATGGGAGACGTGCTTGGTCAAACCATAGCAGCCAGGATGCCCATTCCGTGAATTTGAAGGTGAATATTAAATCTGTTGAATTGTCAGCACAAACTGTCTGTCATGCAAAAGGATTGCTTGCAGAATTTCTTTGTAGTCTAATGTTGGAGAAAAGGCCTGAAATCAACTAACAGATGGAAACTAGCTAGAGTAATTAAGCACTGAGAATTTAATCCCTCTTTACACAGCTGTACTGAATGTTAAATCATACATTTGACCGATGAGATCAGGCAAAGAGAGAAATGCATTTTTGCTAACAATAATCCATGTATTTATATACTCAAAATATTCCTGAACACGGGAATAGGCCCTGGATATCACCTTGGTAAGAATAATTTCATTTTATATTATTTAAATCATGCAAAATATGCCTGTGGAGAATTTTGAGTTCTAAAAGCAATTATTCTGTTATTATTTGTTCAGTATTTCTGTGTTTTAGTTTAAATATAAAGAATGCTTCTTTAAATTAATTTAGCTGTCAAATTATAAGAAATATAGAAAGAAACAGACATGTTATTATTCACATAGGTGACCCCGAATAAATTTTCTATCTATGCCATTGTTTGGGAAGTGTATTTTCCTATGACTTTAAAATAGTAAATTTGTAACTACAAATAATATAATTATGACTAAAGATGGGCTTAGACCTCCAGAATATCTAAGCTAATTTATCTAATTAAAATAATTTTATGTAACACCTGACTCTCACAGATGTAGCTTTATATCACATCATTACTGATAATTTAATTAAAATGTATAAAATAATATTATCCTCTTCTAATAAAAGTTATTTGAACAGTTGGAGTGACAAAATAAAATATTATTAGCTTATAGCATTAAATACAAAATATGTATCCATAAGCCATATTAATATAAATAAATGGTTGAATGCATACATTAAAAGAGGAGGAGGTTACAAATTTCCCATTTAGAAGAATTTCAAATATTTTATATAGGTATTCTAATCCCTTAAGAAGGAACCTAACTTCAAATTTTTTAAGTATGCTCTGGGAATAGTGACTTCCTTCCAAAGAGTCCAGCAAAGCAGGACCAGGGGAAGAATAACTCTCCAGTGGAGAAATCTAACAAACACTGCCTCAGCCATGTGGTCAAGGTCAACATCCACAATAATAAATCATGTTAATAGTATGTACCCTTGATATGATGTGATGATAATGACATTTTACCCGTGTGGTCTTCCTCACAAAACAGGTAACCTTAGTCTAATCCTGAGCAACATCTCAGACGAGTTCCAATAAAAGGGCATTGTACAAAACAATTGACCAGTACTCCTCATAGCTGTCAACATGATCAAAACCAAGAAAATCTGAGAAACTATCACAGCCAAGAGGAGCCTAAGGAGACATGATGATGACTAAATGTAATGTGCATACTGGATGAGATACTGGAGCAGAAGATCACTGGGCAAAAATGAAAGACATCTGAATAAGGCACGGACTTTAGTTAATAATAATGCATCAGTATTACCTGGTTAATTGTAACAAATGTACCATACTAACCAAGATGTTAATAACAGGAAACTGAATCCATTATCCATTTGATTTTTCTGTAAATCTAAAACCGATATACAAATAAAGACAATTTAAAATATATTTAAAAAAAATTTCACACACATTAAATTTTAAAAATTCATTAGAATGCTTGACTTGGTATAAATTAAGATATTATTAATGAATTAAGTAAACATTTTCAAAACTCTGATGAAGAAACAAATGAATTCATGAAACTGCTAATCAAATCAAGTAAAACAAAACTTATGTGAGATTTAATAGCTGATAATGTTTAAATAACTTTTATTGTAAACATTATTGGTTCTTTAATTAAATGTTTTGTTTTTCAGATTTACGAAAAACATTTCTCTTAAGCTATAAATTCAATAATAATTTGTCCTCTTTATAGCAGGATACAATTGGAAACATTAGTTGTATTACCAAGGCTTTGAATGGGATGCCATATTTTAAATGGTTTATTGGTACTGCCCACAAAGTCTGAAGTCTACCTTGATTTGGATTTCTAGCCCTGACACATTTTTAAAAGTTCAATCTGAGATTTTTCTATAGTCCAGGAGGTTAAGAAGGGCGGGCTCTCACTCACAAGCTTATGGTAGATTCTCTGAAGCGCTCTTACGCCTATGTGTCTATAACAAGAACTTTTAATTAAATGTAGTAAGGACAAGTTCAGATGAAGAAGAGGTAATCAAGGAGAGACCAAAGTGTCATTGTTATCTTAAATGTCACTTTTGAAATTCTCATTTCTGGGATTAATCCAAGAATGCTGTTCATTTCAATCCAAGAATGCTTAGTGTCCCTAATGCATTTATAGCACCTCCTAAAAGATGGATAAATGCTGTATGATAACACTGACGATGATAATGACATAATTCTATGAATTGTCTAACTTCTACAAGTAAGAATGTATGTTTGTGCTTGACTTACCGTATCCACAACTGCCATTGATAGTCTCTGTGGTCTAATGTCCCATCTCCATATCATGCTTTTAGCCATTCTTTGATCACTTATGACAACAGAAAGGAAAGTTCCACTACAAATATGCAAAATATCCCAAATTGGTACCCCAGAGTCTCTTTCTGAATTCTTTTACTTTACTACGAAAACTCTCTTTTCCATCAAAGTGTTCAGGATGCTCATGCTCTCACTAGCTTCCTCCTGTGCTGATATCTGAACCAAAGAAAAAATGCAATATCCCTTCTTTAAACTACCAGAGTTACCTGCAGTTTAAGATTTTCAATTAACTCTGGGATGAAAGGATTTAGCTATGTTGGAAAGAATTTCAGCGATCATTGAGCAAGTCAGGAAGGCATATTTTAGAAGCATGGATCTAATTTTCTAAAATCCCATCACCTAGGCAGCAGCATATTCTGTGCCCTTCTGAGTCCAGCTGTTGTTCCTATTACTCAGCACATCATTTTCAGGACTTGAAACGTCCTTGACCCTGAGAAAATAAGCAGTTTCAAAGTATCATATCTTTGCAAAAATATGAAGTTTATAATGAAATTCCTTCTTGAAGTACTTCAATATCAATGTTATTGTAAGATTTAATCAGTGTATTTTTTGAGCATGTTGAGATCTTTTAAAAATGACAGTCAACCAATAAAAAATGTTTTCTGTTATATGTCACCTTCTATCATACTACAAAATAGAAAAATATACCTTTTGATATTTGAAGGGAAAAATATATGGGGGGATACTAAGTGTTTTATGATAGAATAATGCAAATATTCAAAATTAATTCATGAAAGCAAGCAGTTTTATAATGCAAGTATAAAAACAACTTGATGAACAGTACTTGTTCAGAATTAATGTTCACATTTTTGCAAAGTTGTGTCTGTCATTTAGATTGAGGTGATTTCGCTTTAGATTTGCCAGTTTACTTAACTTCATAATTCACTTCTATAATGTTTTGCCATTTTTCAAATTTTCAATTTCTATAGTGCTTGTTGGCAGCAATGATTCACTGCCTAGAAAAAGTGCCGGAATATGTGATACTATATCCCCAAATCCTCATATTACTTAATATTTTTCTTTGTTATTTTCCGTTGCCTAGAGACCTTAATATAAACTTTACTCTCGGGGTCATTTGTAAATTTACTGTACATAAGAAGTTATTTCTATTTATTATTAATAGCAGTTTCCACCATGAAAAAAAATCTATGCACTGTCTGAAGTACAGTTGTGAAAACTGATTCTAAAGCCAAAAGAGTCATTTCTAGCCTTGAGACTGGAAAGAGAGAAGGAAACAAGTTGTTTACAAGTTAGCTATGTCCAAGTGGTTCATTAATTATAGTTGGCTAGTATGAGCCATAATGATCAAACAAATCATTATCCTTTTAGGACAGAAATAGAAAACCTTACAATATTTGACATTTTTAACTACGATATTTTCTTACAGAATTTTGATGATAGGGTCAGTTTTTGCCTAATCACTTGTCTTCACAAATTCTACAACACGGTATATAATCTCTTTCTTCAATTTCTTAGTTTCAGGATATTCAAGTGCTCAAGAAACACTGCCAGAGGAGAAAAACAAAAAACAACTTCTTTGGATATAACTTGAATAAATACATTTTTATCTGGAAAGTAATTAAAAATGAAGTTATTTTAGTCTTCATTTTCAAGTGAAACCCAGAAATATAAACTCTACATTTCAAAGGGGGATTGAAGACCTCTTGTAAGTCTTTGTAAAACTTACAAGTGTGGTTTCTACAAATACTGTCAGCTTATCAAAGAGGATTCAAAGGCTAACCTTGGAATGAGCTTTAGCGGGACAACCTACATCATTTGGTATTTGTTTCCTAGAGTTTCTAAAACATGATCAACCGATGTTCGACTCACACCTGAGAAACAAACACGTGTTGGCTGACCAATGTGATCCCAGGAAAAGGAGAGACATTAGAGGTGTGCAGTTTCTGACTGTGTCAAGTCAAAGGTCCTGTGAGTGCCTCCTGTGGGCGGTGAGGAAGGGGAAGCCAGAGTGGAACTGCCATAGATCTTGTCTAGAATGGCATCTGAGAGAGCAGTGAGAAACACATTAGACATGAGAAAGAGAAAGCTGAACACGTACTGCCTAAGCTTCCATCCTCCACCACAGAGGAGTGACAGAGGGAAGAAGTGTGCAGATTTCCAGACCACCAGCAAACCGGCTCAGCAGAGGAAGTGGTAGCTGTAAAGAACTGCCAAGCGCAAGAAGGGAATAAGCAAGAGTGCTGCTCTCATTCCTTAGAAGCTGAAATCCAGAGTTCAGAAACCACAGTCAGCGAGGCAGAATGGAAACACCAATAAAGAGAGAAGAGAACAGCTTCAGGCCTTTACCATGATTGGCTCATAGCAAAACAGGGCTGGAGTGTGGTTAACTTCGAATGGAGTGGGAAGACTTATGAATAACTGGAATTGGAAATATTCACCTGAGTCAGTTTCTGTGACTAGAAATAACTGAAGGCCTCCTTATCTGAAAGTGTTACTGGGAGAGGGAGTTCAAGTTCCTGGCATTTTGAAGAATGAATGGAACAAAACACACAAACAAAGCAACAGAAGAAAAGCACAGATTTATTGAAACAAAAGTACGCTCCACAGAGTGGGAGCCGGCTTCAGTAAGAGGCTCAAGAGTGCTGGTTACAGAATTTTCTGGGGTTTGAATACCACCCTCTCGAGGTTTCCCATTGGTTACTTGATGCCCATCCTCAATATAAATTTGTCATGACAGTCATTTATGCTTTTAAAGCTTCTTTATTATGAGACATATAAAATATTTATAGTTATAGATAAAATGTGACACAAAATTCTATGATAAATCACATTTTCAAAATTGTTTTAATAAAAATCACTTGAATTATATCTGATTATATTACTTAAATTTAGATTTACTTTATATGATAATAAAGCTTTAATGTACACACACACACACACACACAGCTAAATTGAGAGTGTCACCTCCATACACATAAACAAAATATATGTGTTAAGTAAATAAAAATTCCAACAGTAGTAGACAGATAATTCTGGGAGTCAGTCACATGCTGTAAACATTTTCCATTGGCATCACCAGTTTCCTTTCATTTCCTGTCTGGAAATTTTTTCCCTTATACACTTATTTATTTTTAACTGGCAAATTAAAATTGTATGTATTTATTGTGTACAACATGATATTTTGAAATATGTGTACTGTATGGAATGGCTAAATCAACCTAATTAACATATGTATTACCTCACGTATTCTTTTTTTGTGGTGAGAAGACTTAAAATTTTTTCACTTAGCAACTTAGCAATGTTCAAGAATACATTTCTCTTGAATTATTTATTTTATAGAATTAAAATTTTGTATAATTTGACCGATATCTCCCTCTCCCACATCTTCCAGATCCTGGTACCATTGTATTATCTACTTCTATGATTTTATTTTTTTTAGATTGCACGTGTAAGTGAGATCAAATGGCATTTGTCTTTCTGTGTGGCACTTATTTCACATAACACAATGTCCTCCAGATTCATACATGTTACCTCAAATAACAGGATTTTTCATCTTTTTTCACAGCTTTATAAAAACTATTTTTTAAAAAATGTATGGGTACATGGTAGGTGTATATATTTACGGTATACACTAGATGTTTTGATACAGGCATGCAATATAAAATATGCACATCATGGAGAATGGGGTATCTATCCCCTCAAACATTTATCCTTTGGGTTACAAACAATCCAGTTACATTCTTTATTTTAAAATCCACAATTATGTTATTATTCTTTTACAGGTTGAAGAGTATTCTGTTGTTTACATATACCACATTTTTAATGCATTTTTTTGTTGGCAGACACTTAGGTTAGTGTGAGCTAATTTACACATGTGTGTATGATATATCTATCTATCCATTCTACCCATTTATGTATCCATTCTGTTAATATCTATCTATCTATCTATCATCTATCTATCACTATGAATTTATATTGATGCATCCGATTTTAATGTAATGCCACAGATATCTTTTTGGTCTTTACTCTTTGTTTATTTGTAACTTCTTTCTCCCACTAATAAATTATATTTTCAATCCTTATATACACACCAAATGTATTTACTGATTACCTTTTAGCATTTATCCATAGCTCTGGTTGCCTTTAGCCTTACAGTATCTAGTCAAGGTCCTGTTTCAAAACACTGCATAGGTCATTTCTTTCCTTATTCATCCGTTTCAGCATTTTTATTTAATAAATTTTAAATGGAGTTAAAGTTTAATTCTTAGGGATTGTATTCTTTTTTTGGGTGGTCTCTGGCAAGTCCTGCTTGGTGTGTGTGTATATGTATGTATATATACATATATATAATTTTATATACAATTTGATATATATAATTTTTATATACATATATAATTTTACTAATATAATTTACGTTTATTATGATTTAAAAAATTATATGGTCTTTTGCTCTCAGGCTCATGTTGTGTCACATACAATGTGTATGTTGTTGGTATGAAAAGACTGCAATTCAGGTTTTTTAATCAGCCTGGCTATCTAAGCAGAGTTGATTTGAGTGTTGCAATGGCCAAAATGACATCTACAGCTGTCTGATATACCTGCCACATAGACACTGAAGAAACACCATGCTTGAAAATGACTGCTTAAAATAAGGTGGCTGACAGTGGTTATCTCCAGTTATCAGAAAGTAACTAAGAAAACCTTAATAAATAAACAAAGCAATATTTTATCTTGGCTTATAAATCTTTTCCATTGTAAACCTTGGCTTTTGTGCAACAGCCTTTATTTTCAGATGTTACTCTCTTTAATTTCATCCTTGCAGATTGTCATGGGAAAATCCAGCTATGCAGCCATGCCCTGAAGAATTGCAAGAGATGAGAAACACGTAAAATTGAGGCCTTAGAGTCTAGCCAAATGGCTTTGGAAAACTTAAGTGATAGTTCAAAATTATATTTTCAGGGAAGTATAGAGTGCAAAAACATTTGGCATGATATAGGGAGATCAAATCTGTCAGTCAATAATGAAATAGTAAAGAAGAGACTTTAAGGACATTTTGATAAGGGCTAACTGCAGAACTTCAGGCTGCGTAGAGGTGAAGCTTACCCAGCCTCATGAAAGTCTTTGAAGATATTACTGTCATAATAAATAAGGAAAATTCAAATGATGAAGCGCACTTCGATTTTCTAAAATGAATTTCATTGTGTTCCACGTCAGAGAGTTTAATTGCTAAGGTGAGGTGTCACAGGATAGGCACAGACATGAAATAGGTAGAAAAGTGGGCTTCTAACCTAGTGACAAGAAGTTCAAACATGAGATGGTGAGTCCTTTACTCTTAGAAGTGATTTGCAGAATTTTACTGGCCAAGAGTAGCTCTAGATGTTTTTGTATTACTATTTTTCTGTAAGTCATGATGGGTCCCAGTGTAATAAGATTCAAGAGTGGTGTAGGGATGTGTTTCACTTTCAACATGGGTTGGAGGCTTTCTTTTGTACGGAATGGTTCATTGCAAATATGTTCAAGCTGATATAGCCCTCCCTTCATTTCAATACCTAGAAAAATATTAAGGGAAGAGATCGAAATATATTTTATGTGAAATTGTATCATAATTTAGGGAAATACATGCAAAATATCCAATTTTGTATAGCAAATTGAAGATGTATCATATATAATTGTAAAGAATTATCAACCAAATCTCTCTAGAGTGCAAATGTTGTAAGAGCGATATCTTTCCCTGCAACTATCACAGCACCGAGCCCCTAGTAGGAACACACATAGAAATCCCATTGAAAATAAATGCATAAATGATACAAGTTAAGTTTTAAAATAATTACATTTTAAAAAATTTCCCACGTGTTCCTCTGCATCCCTCTGTTCTCCAAAAGTCATGGATGGTGTTAGCCACTGAAAGTTGCAATTGGAAAACAAACTGTACACTTTTAAAATCAGAAGAAAAACACACAACATAAATTTAAAAAGCAAATGCTTGCTCTTCTCACAGGGAAAGAGAGAAAGAAGGCTTTATTGAGTCAGCCAAACGTTACGTTGTCCATCCCTAGATAGGAACGGAGCACTTCTTGATTGGAAAAGTCTTCTGCAGGAGAAATGCAGGAGTCAACGGTGCATCTGCCATGTCATTCCAATGGCTACTCGCATTTGGCAGAATCAGTGTTTTGCGATCAATACGATTCCAGGCAAGATGCTTCTAGATCTTCCTGCTTCCTTCACCGCCAGTCTTTCAGTTACACCTCTCTAATTTATGTTGCTAGACATGAATCATCCCTTTTCTTTGGAGAACTTCATGAGAATGAGAATCAGGAATGGCTTAATTACAGGTGTACATATTACACTTTAACATGGAATTCTTTAGGAATTAAATATTGAGCTAAAAGTCCTTTTAAAAATGATGGGTTTTGTTTATTTGTTTCGTTCTGTATTCTGTGAACTTAGAAAAAGGACATCTTAAATGGGACAATATTGATCAGGTTATAACTACTTCTATTTACAGTAACCTAAAGGTAAGGCCATTTTTCTAGGTAGGTTGCAAATTCTGTAACTGAACTTGGGAGTAGGCAAGGTATACTATAGATGGAGAATTGTATGATTTTAATGTAAAAGAAAATATTGTGTTTTAAAATGTTAATGTCACAAGGCAGTTTAAAAGGCACCAAATGAATGGCAAAGTGTTAGTATTTAAATTATCACATTTAATTCTTTAGTTTATCTGGAATTTATTTTGATGTTTCAAGTGAATAATAAGCAATTTAACTTGAGCATTTTGGACTAACTTATGTTTTCCCATTGGTTTCTGTGATTCATTTTACTTTTATCATGCCCTGTTTAACTTGAGAAAAGGAAACGTACCAACATGTTTATGGAGGAACTTCTCATAGTATTATAGTTAGTTCTGTCATCATCTCATTCTACTACAACCCATCACCATAAATACCCCATCTCACCAGAATAGTGACTTCTATTCCAGTAGATACATTTGGGGGTGTGTGCATTCATGGGTGATTCTTTTCTTTTTCTTTAAGTATCTTTGAAAATTTATCTTTTCAGAAAACTCTGGTTCCACGTAATTTTTTTTTTTTTTTTTTTAGATGGAGTCTTGTTCTCATTACCCAAGCTGGAGTACAATAGTGCAATCTCAGCTCACTGCAACTTCTGCCTCCTGGGTTCAAAGGATTCTCCTCCCTCAGCCTCCAGAGAAGCTGGGATTACAGGTGCCCCCTACCATACCCGGCTAATTTTTGTATTATTATTATTATTATTATTTTTAGTAGAGACGGAATTTTCCCATGTTAGCCAGGCTGGCCTTGAACTTCTGACCTCAGGTGATCCACCCCCCTCAGCCTCCTAAAGTGCGGGGATTACAGGTATGAACCACTGTACCAGGCCCCATGTAATTTTAAGAGAGGAAAAACAACCAACCAACCACACCAACCAAAAAAATCATCTGGCACTCAAGCTAACTTACTAAGGAAACTCTTTCTTAAATTCGCCTCTGTGAACACCACAACTAAAGATGAGCAAATATGGCAATTTCTCTAAGCCTTTGTTAAGTTTCCCAGCTTGGCCTTCGAAGGATATCTGTGTATGTCAACCCCTAGCAGAGAGCAGCTCTACTTACAGATACTACATTGAATGTGATGTTATTGCAACATATCTTCACTGACACTTGGCACAGGGCTGTTGTTACAGTGAAGCCATTTCTTATCACTTTTTTCACATAAACAACCAAACAGTTTCATTTTTACCCAAAATAGCAGCAATGCAGTTTAGGATTCTGTCCTAAGGTTATATAAAGTTTCTAGTCCTGTACTCCAAAGTTGTCCACTGTCAACTTGATGGATTCTCTCTCTCTAGGATATTGTCCTTGTCTGCTAAATTTATAATGTCAGGTAGGAAGTGACAAGTCCTTTAGGTATGGAGGAGGATGGAAACTAAACCTTATGAAGACCCATTACATTTCTTAAGTTTCTTGGCCTCCAGTGATGTACGGCACACAGGGACATACCCTCAATGTGAGGAACATAGTCCTGTTACTTAACCGTCATAAGGTTGGAAGGTAGTAGGAGGATCAATGTAACTTTCTGGATTTTAACAACTTATAAACCCGAAATGAATGACCTTCTGCAACTCATTTATCATATAACCAGAAAAGTTGCTTATTTCAATAAAGAGAAATCTTTATAGTTTCAACAGTGCTTGAAGTGTCTGAAGCAGAGGTGGGCACAATTTGAGGACTGTAGCAAAATTAACAGAAGAATTTCAAGATCTCTTGGAGGATTTAGAGCAAAGCCATGTTTTCTTTAGTATATAAATAATTCCAATTTTGAAACAGAGAATTTCCTCGCTGTAGGAATCTAGTGGAGTCTAAATACTTGACCACTGATTTCCAGGAGATTTTGCAATCCAGGGCACATATTAAACTGGCAAACAAAGTATCTGTCTTGCAACAAACTTAATTTGGCCCCATAAAGTAACTTATGTCTTTCAAAGCATCTTCTTATTAAATGGAAATGGTATAACAACAATATATGCCCAGGATCATTGAAAACACAAGTTCCTTAAATTAATACCTATTTATTTACCTGATTCCTTAAACACCCCATATAACAAACCTAAGGGATTTTAAGAACCTGAGTCCATCAACTAGGCATATTCTTAGTTTCAAAGAGAGTTTCCTATGAGTATCTGACAAAAAATAACAAGACTTTACTCTTTTTAAAATGTTTTGCAAAAAAATACTTTAGTATAGCACACTTTCACAGGGTTCACAGGTGTGACCAGGGAAAAGACATTCTGGACATAGGTTCAAGAAGAATGTTATGGCCCATTCTGCCTGGAAGGTGAGTTAATATGCAGTCAAAACTTATAATGACCACCGGGAAAATCATAAAGTGTCGTGGAAGAGAGTTAGAAAGAATAGAGAGAGGCGCAGGGCCTGGGAAACAGTAGATGCCTGCCTCCAAGGAGTGGTGCAATGACTGGGTCCTATGGTTATTGAAGAGTTAAAGGGTAACTCAGTCCTGAAAGATTTATGATCAGTTGACAACAAAAAGCATTTTTCCCCCAAACTCTTGGGGAAAATGTAACTTCCCAATGACAATACGTGGCCATTCCAGCCAGCCCTTGTTGGTTGGCCTGTGACTTTTATAGATCGTAAGATGGTATCTTATCTTACTATTTCATACTTTTTACAGTATCCTTATAATAAATATGTAGCAGTGAAGATAAAATAAGTATGTCACTTCCATTAAACACAAAAAATCTAACTTGTACAGAGGAAGTAAAAAAAAAAGATTTTTAGATATCATCACATATGTTACTTTCTTAGACCCTGCAAACACAGCTGTTACATTTGCAAAAGACGGAGCTGTCATTGCCCCGGGAGAGTTGTCAGATATATCAGCAATGATGGTAACACATTCTTAGAAACTAAATGCCTAATAAATATATATTTTTAAAGATGTAAGTTTTATTTTATTTTTTTTTTCTATTTCTAGACTAGAGGTTAGAAAGCAGGGGGAAAGGGATTGTATGCTGACACAGGAGATGTTTATGCAAAGTTTGTGCTTGACCCCTTGAGATGAATCTTCAATGAAAAGATATACGGTGATATAAACCTTGAAAGTTGGGGAATCTAAGAGTGGCACAACCAGTTCTGTATGTTCCAGAACATATATAGGTTAGGAGAGGTGGGTTTCAGGGAGAAATCTCCTACCCCGTTGGGATGAAGCAGTATAGAGTAGAAATATCAGTGTGCTGTCTTCAATGCATTATCCCAGATGTAATAAGAGTAAAGTCTCTGATGGCTGTAGAATTAATAGATATGTTAAGAACTAAAGAATGTCACACGGTGCTGGCCATTTCTAACTGAGAGGTCTGGAACCCAGGGCCTTAGGGAGAGGATGGATGGAGCGTTGAGGCCAATGGCAAAGTAGGCATGCAATGCAGTATTTAGCAAAAAAAGAATGCTGTCAGATAAGACTTAGAGGTAGATTCTGGGAAGAGTGAAGCTTCCCATCACACACGAAACTGATGTTAACTCTACTGACTCCGTGCACTAAAAGTATTCTAATTTTAAACTTAGACACTGTTGCAACGTTATTCAAACTAAATTAAAGGAACCAAAAGTGAAGTAATTCCTTGTTAGCCAACTAAAACAGGTTCAATATTTTGGTTGGATTGTTTAACTATAGGAAGTAAATTGTTAATAGTTATCTGTCTTAGCAACTATTGCTTCATTCTTTCAATTTAATAGCAGAATCAGTATAAAAAGAAACAAATGCAACTTTTCTAAGTTATATTAAAAACGAAAATAAATAGTTCTATTTCTTAGGGTCAGGCCTAAGATAAATAGAAAAGATGAGGTAGACACTGAAGAAATGTAAGAAGAACTAGACATGTTCTTGCAGTAATGATCCACTATTTGTTAACTACCCTTTCATGGAATTTCACCCATTGGGAATTAAAAATCACACAGTTAGAGCCCCTTCCTTGTAATGCCATTTCTTGTAGAATCAACCTTGGAAAAAAATGTGAAGTAGAGTATGTGTGCCTTTGTGATCTCTAACAATGTGTATCTTACACCTGTCCCTAGACAGTCCCTTTCCATATTAGTTTTTCAGTGTGAATTTCTTACTGCAAAATGCTAATTTAGTGCTGACAAATATTAGCAATATATAATTACACAATATTCCCCTTGCCATATATATGTGTGTGTATATATATTTATATTACTCTCTCTCTTTTTCCATATGTAGATAGATAGATAGATATTATTCAATGACTTATCTTCAGGAATCTATCAAAAAGAAGGTGACAATAATTCTAACTAATGTATACATTTCAGCATACATTTACCAAAAGGCAGAAACTTAATGTTGGAAACTTAATGGATTAATATATTAGGAAGACTTCAGGTAGTAAAGCATTTGAGTGTTGCAGATATTTTTAGATTTCGATTTACTAATGTATTTTTCCTTTAAATACATATTGAATGGCTACTATCAACCAGCATGACTGTAAGAGAAGAATTAGAAGGTTCCAACCATATGAAAATTCACAAAAGAATATTCTATGTAGTAGGAACAGAAAGGAGAGTGTACAACAAATGTCATTCTTTAAATTGTATAGAGAGGAGATACAGAGAATTGGAGTGAAAAGACCAGTTAGGAAGTTAACCCAGTAATCCTGGATAGAGATAATGGAGTTTTGAATTAAGGTTGTGGTGCTTATATTCTGAAGATCAAATAGACAAGATACAACGGTGGACTGATGTTAAAGACAGGAGGGGAGCATTAATGAAGGAGAGATACATCAGTTAGGAATGCTTTCAGCTGCAAGTAATAAAATACCTAACTTCAGTGGGTTAACAAAGGGTGATTATCTTCCCCACTTAAGAAGTCTGGCAGTGAGTACTTGCTGGTAATGGTTCTGTTATTTACTAGCGCCATCAAAGATCCAAGCTATTTTCTGTTCTTGAATCTGTCACTGAAGACATTTTACTGATACATTTCTTGCCTCTTTGTCATATGAAAGCAATCACAGCTATAGACATCATGTTCACCTATTAAAAGAAGGAAAAGGTGAGACTTGATGGTATGAGTCACATCTGTCTTTTAAAAAAATTTGGTATATATTTTTATTTATTTATTTATTGGTAGAGACAGGTTTTGCTTTGTTGCTCAGGCTGGTCTCAAACTCCTGAGGTCAAGTGATTCTTCCACCTTGTCCTCCCAAAGTGCTGGAGTTACAATCATGAACCACCACACCTGACCCACATCTATCCCTTTGATCTGGACCAAAAAAGCCACAGTGGAAGTTTTTAAAAAAATCTGTAATTCTGTTTTTCATTGTCTAGAAGTTGGTCACATGGTAACCTCTGGCTGCATGCGGAATGGAAATGTGGGTATCTCGTTTTCTAGAAAATGGAGCGAAGAAGGAGCAAAGAAAAGGAAGTTGGTCAAAGGCTATGGTTGCCAATATACAGGGTGATGCATAGGAGAGTTAGTGGTGATATCAGGTTTTTTGTTTTGTGCAATTACAGGGATGTCATTTAGAAAAGAATAAGGAGACAGTAGGTGGGAAGAGTTGTAAAGAAAAAGTTGTGTTTTAGACATGGTTGTGAACAAGTTAACTTGAGACATCTCTTAAATATCGGCATGGAAGTAAAACAGTTGAATAGGACAGTGATGACGAAAGGATAGGTTAGAACTAGGAACTTCTCAGTTTTCTCACATATGAATTGCACGCATGAGTTTCAAACATCTGATAACTTCTAAGATATACTTTCCTCATTTAAACCAAGTCTTTTCCCCCTAATATTAGGAAAGAAAGAAGAAAGAGAGAAGGAGGAAGGAAGGAATAAATTACTAAGAAAATACAGTTTTTTAAAGTTAAGGATACAATTAAAAATATATATGAGCAAACACTCAGATTAAAGTTTTTAGTTTTTGTAGGAAAATTGTTTTGAGCTTTTCACTTTTCTTTCAAATAATGAAAAGCTTAGAAAAGTTCTAATTATAGCTGGGTAAAAGATATTTTGTATTTTTAAACATGTTTTGAAATTAATTAAAAACAGAAAATATATTCTTTATTTTATATATACATATTTAATTATACTTTAGGTTCTGGGGTACATGTGCAGATCATGCAGGATTATTACATATGTACATACATGGCAAGGTGGTTTGCTGCCTCCATCCCACAATCACCTACGTCTGGCATTTCTCCCCATGTTATACCTCCTCAAACTCTCCATCCCCCACTGTCCTTCCCCTAGCCCACCCCAATAGACTCCAGTGTGTGATGTTCCCCTCCCTGTGTCCATGTGTTCTCATTGTTCAACACCCACTTAAGAGTGAGAACATGTGGTGTTTGATTTTCTGTTCTTGGGTCAGTTTGCTGAGAATGATGGTTTCCAGATTCATCTGGAAAGGAGATGACCCTACAAAGGAGATGAACTCATTGTTTTTTATGGCTGCGTAGTAGTCCATGGTGTATATGTGCCACATTTTCTTTGTCCAGTCTATCATTGATGGGCATTTGGGTTGGTTCCAGGTCTTGCTATTGTAAACAGTGCCACAATGAACATAAGTGTGCATGTGTCTTAATAACAGAACGATTTATAATCCTTTGGGTATACACCCAGTAATGGGATTGCTGGGTCAAATGGTATTTCTATGTCTAGATCCTTGAGGAATCACCACACTGTCTTCCACAATGGCTGAACTAACTTACACTCCCATCAACAGTGTAAAAGTGTCCCTATTTCTCCACATCCTCTCCAGCATCTGTTGTTTCCAGATTTTTTTAATGATCACCATTCTAACTGGCATGAGATGGTATCTCAATGTGATTTTAATTTGCATTTCTCTAATGACCAGTGATGATGAGCATTTTTTCATAAGTTTCTTGGCCTCTCATATGCCTTCTTTTGAAAAGTGTCTGTTCATATCCTTTGCCTACTTTTGAATGTTTTTTTTTTTTTTTCTTGTAAATCTGTTTTAGTTATTTGTAGATTCTGGATATTAGCCCTTTGTCAGATGGGCAGATTGCAAAAATTTTCTCCCATTCTGTTGGTTGCCGGTTCACTCTAATGATTGTTTCTTTTGCTGTGCAGAAGCTCTGGAATTTAATTAGATCCCATTTGTCTATTTTGACTTTTGTTGCCAATGCTTTTGGTGTTTTAGTCATAAAGTCCTTGCCTATGCTTGTGTCCTGAATGGTTTTGCCTAGATTTTCTTCCAGGATTTTTATGGTGCTAGGTCTTGTGTTTAAGTCTTTAATCCATCTGGAGTTAATTTTAGTGTAAAGTATCAGGACGGGGTCCAGTTTCAGCTTTCCACACATGGCTAGCTAGTTTTCCCAACACCATTTATTAAACGGGAATCCTTTCCTCATTGCTTGTTTTTGTGAGCTTTGTCAAAGATCAGATGGTTGTAGATGCCTTGCCTCCAAAGCCTCTGTTCTGTTCCATTGGTCTATATCTATGTTTTGGTACCAGTAACATGCTCTTTCGATTACTGTAACCTTGAAGTAGAGTTTGAAGTCAGGTAGCATGATGCCCCCAGCTTTGTTCTTTTTGCTTAGAATTGTCTTGGCTATGGGGGCTCTCTTTTGGTTCCATATGAAGTTTAATGTGTTTTTTTCCAGTTCTGTGAAGAAGGTGATTGGCAGCTTTATGGGGATAGCATTGAATCTATAAATTACTTTGGCGATATGGCCATTTTCATGGTATTGATTCTTCCTAACCATGAGTATGGAATGTTTTTCCATCTGTTTGTGTCCTCTCTTATTTCCTTGAGCAGTGGTTTGTAGTTCTCCTTGAAGAGGTCCTATACATCCTTTGTTAGGTGTATTCCTAGGTATTTTATTCTCTTTGTAGCAATTGTGAACGGCAGTTCGTTCTTTTTTTGGCTCTCTTTTAGTCTGTTATTGGTGTATAGGAATGCTTGTGATATTTGCACATTGATTTTGAATCCTGAGACTTTGCTGAAGTTGCTTATCAGTTTAAGGAGGTTTTGGGCTGAGATGGTGGGGTCTTCTAAACATACAATCATGTTGTTTGCAAATAGAGACAGTTTGACTTCCTCCTTTCCTAATTGAATGCCCTTTATTTCTTTTTCTTGCCTGATTTCTCTGGCTAGAACTTCCAATACTATATTGAATAGGAGTGGTGAGAGAGGGCATCCTTGTCTAGTGCCAGATTTCAAAGGGAATGCTTCCAGTTTTTGCCCATTCAGTATGATATTGGCTGTAGGTTTGTTGTAAATAGCTTTTATTGTTTTGAGATATGTTCCTTAGATACCTAACTTATTGAGAGATTTTAGCACAAAGCGCTGTAGAATTTTGTCAAAGGCCTTCTCTGCGTCTATTGAGATAATCATGTGGTTTTTGTCTTTGATTCTGTTTATGTGGTGGATTACATTTATAGACTTGTGTATGTTGAACCAGCCTTGAGTCCCCGGGATGAAGCTTAATTGATCGTGATGGATAAGCTTTTTGATGTGCTGTTGCAATCGGTTTGCCAGTATTTCATTGAAGATTTTTGCATCTATGTTCATCATGGAGATTGACCTGGAGTTTTCTTTTTTTGTTGAGTCTCTGCTGGGTTTTGTTATCAGGATGATGTTGGTCTCATAAAATGATTTGGGAAGGATTCCCTCTTTTTGTATTGTTTGGAATAGTTTCAGAAGGAGTGGTACCAGCTCCTCTTTGTATGTCTGGTAGAATTCGGCTGTGAGCCCATCTGAACCTGGGCTTTTTTTGGTTGGTAGGCTATTAATTGCTGCCTCAACTTTAGCCCTTGTTGTTGGTCTAGTCAGGTTTCAACTTCTTCCTGATTTAGGCTTGAGAGGGTGCAAGTGTCCAGGAATTTATCCATTTCTTCCAGGTTTACTGGTTAATGTGCATAGAGCTGTTTGTAGTAATCTCTGATTGTAGTCTGTGGAATCAGTGGTGATATCCCCTTTATTGTTTTTTATTGCATTTATTTGATTCTTCTCTCTTTTCTTTTTTATTAATCTGAATAGCAGTCTATTTTGTTGATCCTTTCAAAAAAAACAGCTCCTGGATTTATTGATTTTTTGTGTCTCTGTCTCCTTCAGTTCTGCTCTGATCTTATTCTTGTCTTCTGCTAGCTTTTGAGTTTTTTTGATCTTGCTATTATATTTTTATATATTTTGTATGAAGTGTACTCTAATAGCAAGTAAGGTAAATAGCATTTAAAATAGTTAAAGGCAAATTAAATTTCAAAGGGGCTATTATATAAATCATGCATATTTGTTCAACTGGTATACAATGGCAATCTTTCTGGTGAATAAAAGCTTTTTTATTTGTTTAGGTGATGCTATATGGAGCCATAGAAATGGGAAGGCTGTGTTTGTCCTACTTATCCTAAACCTGACTGAAAACAATGCAAACAAAACTTCATAAAACCCTCACCTAGTAACTTTTTTATTTTAGAAAGCATTTTAATTTTGAGTATTATTGTTTTTCACTTTCACAGAATATGTGCATTTTGAATATCCTTATTCTTTTATGTTTTTCCATTGAAAATATGTTCTACAATAAATCATTTTGACATTGAATTTTTCCATTTTTTCATTTATTCTCATCTCAGTTCATGGTTATTTGAAAAGAACAGGTACAATTGCAATGAAAGAAATATAATAACTAAATTCATTTTTGAAAAGTTCTTTTGTATTTAAGCTATGGATATTTAGTTAAAATTATGACAAAACATTTATCAAACAGGACAATTCAGATTTAGTATATTTGCAGATTCTACATGGAAAAGTGTACAAAATCACCACTTTGGGCCTGGTGCAGTGGCTCACGCTTGCAATCCCAGCACTTTGGGAGGCCCAGGTGGGCAGATCACCTGAGGTCAGGAGTTTGACACCAGCCTGACCAAGATGATGAAACCTTGTCTCTACTAAAAATACAAAAACTAGCTGGGTGTGGTGGCATGTGCCTGTAATTCCAGCTACTAGGGAGGCTGAGACAGGAGAATTGCTTGAACTTGGGAAGCGGAGGTTGCAGTGAGCTGAGACCACACTCCAGCCTGAGCAACAAGAGTAAAACTTCATCTAAAAAAAAAAAAATCACCCTTCTGTGAGCTATTTGATAGATTCTCTGAAGCTTCTTACGGGGGTCTACTTGTTTGATGCTTTATGGCTGCCCTGTTTTAGAGTCAGGAATGTTTTAGTTTACTCAAAATCATAGTGAATATACCATTATATTTGATCACTAGCTATCTTTATACATTTATTCATGCAGTAACAGTAATTAAATACCTAATATGTTCAAGGCGTCAGTATTGGGGTACTGGGGGTCTAGGCCTTGGGTTGACATCTAGAAATTGAAAGAATAGTAGAGTAGGCAACTGTAATAGACTATATTAAATTAAAATAAATTGAAAGCAACAGAGATACCAAAAGTCATTAAGGAGTTCTAGGGGGCAAAAATAGTTCCAATATGGAATATGTAAATTATTGAAGGGGGAATTTCATTTTAATGCTGAAAATTTTGAATAATTGAATATAAGGAAATATGCATTCTAGACATTTAAATGTGAGGCAATAGTTTAAGCCAAGTTATTACAAAAGGAAAAGCATATGATGTTTTCAGAATATAATGTCATTGGACAAGTCTAGAATATAAGGTACATTGACAGAATGAAGAATGGGGTGAAACGTCTGTAGACATAGTTTGGAAACAGTGCACAGAATTAGAATTTTATTGTATTTGTACAATGGCGAATCAACATTTTCTTAAGAATCTACCAACACTACCCTGTTGGCAGCATACTCAGTGACTAACTCAGTGATAGGAGCCTCCCTATAGTGTGCCACATGCTTCTAGAATGTGTTCCACATGCTGTCTTCTGAATTACGAAAGTGGTCAACCACTCTCTGGTAACTTTATAAAACATAGTAGCCTTATTGAACTGTAGGCATGAGGTCAAATGGATCCTATGAATAAGAACATGGAATCTAGGAGTGCGAAATTTTCCAATGATAGGACTCAGTGGTTTTGAAGAAGATGTTGGGAGTAGATGAGATTTATATGGTAGATTGTTAAATATGTATGTTTTCTGTAGTGGTACATTAGAAGTATTTAATTATGATAAATATGTGTGTAGGAAAGAAGCTAGGTTCACAGTGAGCAATATCTACGCCAGCTAGAGAGGATGGCAATGAAAAATAACTGTAGTCAATGGGCATCTAAAACTCAAATTTAGGAGGAAATTGTTTCTGAGCAAAGAATGATACCTGGGAACAGACTTTCTTCTTCTCCACTTCCTTCTCTCATTCATACAACTTTCATATAACCATTGTATATATAACCATATGACTTTTAAGGAAGAGTAAGAGCAGACTGTGTGACAGAGATATCTTCAATCCCAATTTGAACCTGTCATAACCATTTCACTACAAAATCTAGAATGTTTACCATACTCTTTGAGAAACTATAGAATGAATGAACGTGCCCAAGAGTGTGAGTGTTGCTTCTAATCTTTCTTTTCTCTGCAATCATTTTCATCAGTAACAACAAAATCAAACCTAACCATATTAGCCCAAATACTTTATTGAGTTTGAATTTATTTTTCATTTTCATTTTAGTTTTTGCAACTCTACCATGGAGGATTTTTAGAATAAATGACACCCTTGGACTGTAGACTATGTATGTGTTTTAATACCCAGTGCTGTGTAACGTTAATATAATAAAATGTTGTTTATTCCTTAGTTTCAAGGCAACCTCTGAGAAATAGACTATTCTACTTACTTTTCCATGTTTTTATTCACAAAGTACACAAAATAGCGTGGTTAGAATATCCAACATTCCAGATAACAGTGAAACATTAAATTAGAAGAATGAGAAGAAATTAGCACCATCAGTTAGAGTCTAGGATAGTGAGGCTCAAATGAACCAGGCTTCCTGGTATGCATACTCTTGCATAATCCCTTTCCATATTAAATCTCGGCCAGCATTGTGTAACCTATGACATATGGCAGAAGTGATCATGTTTAACATATATGGCCAGGCATTTCTGGAACATTCTCTCTTTGCGAAGCCAAGTGCTGAGTAAGAAATCTGAGAATTTTGACAAAGCCCAAGCTAGCCATGTGGAAAGGAATCACAGAAAGGGAGCACTAATGGCTGCTGCAGACATCCAGCCAGGCTACACACCGTGTGGAGAGTTGCCCCAGCAAATGCTGGTGGAGAGGACTCAGGTGTCAGGCATATTCCTCCTTCACGGTCATTCTAGCCCTTCCAGCTTTGTGTACAACCCAGACCAGACACTATGCAGCAGAAATAATCAGTCCCTGCTGTGCCCTGTCCAAATTTTGACCCACACAATTATGAGTTTAATAAAAAAAAAAAGCTTGCTTTTTATGCCACCCATTAAAGTCATTGATTTCACAGAAATGAATGACTGGAGAAGTTCCTAAATCAATTATTTAGATTAATTTTGGAAGTATTTGGAGAAGCGTATAATGAGAATTTTAATTATCAAGGGAAATTCAGAAAATAGATAATCTAATGTTAACTTTCCTGAATAATTTCAGGTCATATTTTGCTAGAATAAAGTTTTATTAAAGTTTGAATTGTGAAGGCTAAACTTATAGAAAAGAAAGGTTTAAGAAAGCAAAGTAATGAATGTATTTTTATTTATTTATTTGTATAAATTTAAGGATATAAGTGCAGTTTTGTTACATGAATACATTGTGTAGTGAAGTCAGGGATTTAGTATAACCATCACCGAAATAATATACCTTGTACCCATTATGTAATTTCTCATCCATCATTCCCCCACCAGCCCCACTCTTCTGAGTCTCCAATGTCTATTATGTTACACACTTATGTCCATGTGTACACATTATACAGGTCTCAATTATAAGTGAGTACAATAGGCATTTATTTTCAATTAAAAGCAACACTTTAAAAACTGCCATTAAAGTGCATTGGTTTAAGTACAATTACCATTTATTGTGTATATAATTATTGATTTGTTAATGTCAAAGAAAGAGTAATTATGAAATTATAAATAACATACATTTTTGACGGGGTTTATTATTCCAATGAAAAAAGACAAGCATCTAAATTTAAATATTTTACATGTAGTTGGGATGACAATGTTTCAAAGTATAAATGAGTGAGCCTTTTCTGCCAGGTAGGCTGCAGATACCACCCCCTCACCATATCACTCTGCCCTTGTTCATATGTTAGGGAGGCAGTGGGTCATCACTGAACTCAATTCAAAGGGCACTGTTCCTGATGTGAGCCTTGTTGGATGTGGCGACCTGGTAAGGACTAACAGCTACTGTTGTATGTCTCTCCCACCACATCAGGACTGTTAGGCTCAGGAAGAGGGTGAGAGATAGACACAAAAGGTTGAGAAGCTATCTGTCATTGTGGTTCTTCTGCCCTTGGCAGGGTACATCCTGAGAAAATGAGGAAAGAAATGAGACAGGAGGCTCCACAAAGTATGGGATCTTTAGGGGTTGGAAAGAACTGTTCTCTTTCCAGGAGCTCACAGATACCCTGGCTTCCTGAAATCCTGCAATGGCAAAGAGTGGATCCTGCACATTTTACACGGGTACGATGGAAAGCGTAGAAATCAACTGGGTAACGGAGCTGACAGCCCATGTGGATAATCAGAGCAGGCCCACTCTAATCACCTGAGCCCTTAAAAGAGGAGAACTTTTGCTGGAGTCAGAAGAGGAAAGCAGAAGAGATGCTGCAGAAAAGGAAGTCGCTGGGCTTAACAATTGAGAGATGGTGAACCAGGAAAGATACGAAGCCTCTAGAAGCTGAAAATTTTCCTGGCTGACAGCCTGCAAGGAAATGGCCACCTCAACCCCTCAGCTGCCTGAAATCGAATTCTGTCAACAGCCTGAATAAGCGTGATCACAGTTTTTCCATAGAGCCTTCAGAGAAGAGCCCAGGCTGGCTCATAACTTGATTTTGGCCTTATGAAGCCTGGAGTAGAGAAACCAACTGAAGATTCCAGATTTATGACCCAAAGATGTGTCAGATTAATTTCTGTTGTTTCAAGTTCCTGAATGTATGGAAATCTGTTATGGTACCAACAGAAAATGAATATCCTGACTAATAAAATACAGTTTTTCACAAAACAAATTTTGAACTAAATATGTTAAATATATTTAGTCTAGATCTTGGATGTAGGCAGCAAAAATAAATGTGCCTGTCAACTATTGGTTGCTTAGGACTGAGGTTGGGGAGTGTGGGGACAGTGGCATGGGACAGTTCTCCAGGTGGCCTCAGACAGACCCAGTACTCCCTCTTGCTTGCTTATAGCTCTTAAGAATAGAATGTGGAGGGAATGCAGCATCCTGAGAGAAAAGGGAGGGACCTGCAACAGTTGAGCTCTGTTCCAGGCCCTCGGAGAAACAGGATCTCCTGGTATGCTTTAGCCCAGTGGACACACTATAACCCAGTGTATCCATCAGTGTTCTAGACCAGCAACCCCCAAGATATAAAACCCAGGGTGGGCTGCTTTCTGGGGTCCCTCAGCTGCAGTGTAAGTGGGGCATGTGCAGACGACACTTCCTCTACCCCAAGCATCTTTCCTGAGCCTTGGGGACCTACTTATCCTGGATCGTAGACATCTGTTGTCCCTTGCTGCCTATCTGTAAGTAATAAAGCTGCCTTATGTAACTTGTTGTGTGTGTGGGTGCTCGGTCTCAACAGACTCAGACAAGTTGGCAAACCTGCTGCTTGATTTCTTCTTTATTTTAGGAATGCAAAAAATGTTCTAAAATTAGGTTATGTTGATAGTTGCACAACTCTTTGAATATACTAAAAACCATGAAATTGTACACTTTAAAAGGGTGAATTTCATGCTATGTAAATTACATTTCAATAACGTTGTGCAAAAGACAAAAACCTTAACAATATCTCCACACGTCTCAATTTGGCAAAGACCAACATATAAAACCAGTGCTTTTACACATACACAGACACACATACAAAATTGTTTGGTTTTCAACCTCCAAATAATTACAGCTCTCTCAACTGCAGAATGGGTTGTCACTCAATTAATGGACATGACTAAATGAGTAAAAAACACTAATCATTGAGTTAAAATGCATTTGCAATTACCATTTATACCAAAGAAAAAGCAATCTTTTATTTCTTTTTCTCATAGGGACAATTAAATGAAAGAAATTACAAATTATTCTTTATATAAGTGCCACCATGGACCAGATTCTAAATGAGTCAGGATCTAAAGAAAATAATAATTCCATGAAGGAATAAGAACATAACAAACATCGTTTTTACTGTTTTTTTTTTTTAAATTTATGAACTGAAAAGCAAAATTAAGTGGTATAGTTCTTCTCATATTATAGATAATTTTACATTAATTAACAAGTATTTTGCATGCTTTGAAAGATTGTGTACATTAGGCTAAAAACATCTGTAAAGATATTCATAAAGCTTTACTCTAAAGATATATCAGTATATGTGAACACACTGAATTGGTTCACAGAACTTGTGCTATTGAATGTTATACTTGGGAATTTTTCTTTGAAATTATTTGTCTTACTATTTAAAAAGAAGGAACAAAATATGCTTATTTTCTGACAGCTTTATAAGGTTTTATTATAATATATACAGATGCATTTTTTTAAAACTGTGCAAACACCTAAAAATGGTAGTGTTAGATTCTTGAGGTTTTAATACTAGATGAATGATTTAAATCTTTATTTAATCTTGTATTTTATGCCAAGAAAGAAACAAAAAGTTTTGAGGGTAAGACAATATAATACAATTTAAAGTTGTTATTTTTATAATTGTTTTTCTTTTGAAAGCAGTATTTTCAGGTTATATGTCTTCTAAAAGGAATACAGAGGTTACGTATACTTTATTTTCCCCTGGCATTTAAAATTCCTCATGTTTGTATTTGTTTTGGCTTGTTCTGCTTTCTTTCCATTCATGTCATCTGTAGTGCAAAGCCTGTCATAGTGGCATGAAATGCATTCCTTAGAACAGAAACCATTTTACAAATATCTTTTGTTGTCAAAGATAAAGCATAAAAAAAGGTAAATTAACATTTTACAAAAAAATAAGAACACTTTAAAATCCTGATTCTACTCTTGAGTATGCTTTAGACTTAGCAGATTCAAGAAGTAAAAGAAAATGCTATCGCTTAAATTTATTCTTCACCTTTCAAATAAGTTTTTGGAAAATGTGATTTTTTGTTCCCATTGTGAATTAAAAACCTCAAATAGGAATATATTTTTAGAATTAAATATATTTTGGAAAAATACCATCTTCATTTTAAGAAGAGATAAATGAAAAGGGGAAACAACATTTTATACTTAGGTATAAAATCATATAATAGGATTAAATAAAAGCAATATTTAATATTTGAAATAAAGGTTTGAGAACATATCGAAAATTCTGAGTTAGTTCATGATCAAGATGGAGCTGAGATATATCTGAGAACAGAAATTCTCTGTTACTTATAAGTAAATTTTACTATGAAGAAATTTATGATATAAGGGCTCTTGCTGGAATGAGGTGCCAAGAAATCCACGTCAGCTCAGTTTTGCTCAGATATTAACTGATACAGTTTGCCTCTGTGTCCCCACCCAAATCTCATCTTGAATTGTAATCTCTATGTGATAGGGAGGAACCTGGTGGGAGGTGATTGTATCATGGGGGCAGGTTCCTCCATGCTGTTCTCATGGTAGTGAGTGAGTCATCACGAGATCTGATAGTTCAAAAGCATGGCACTTCCTCCCTGTTTCTCTACCTTCTGCCACCTTGTGAAGAAAGTGCTTGTTTCTCCTTCACCTTCTGTCATGATTGCAAGTTTCCTGAGGCCTCCCCAGCCACCTTGAAATGTTTTTGAGTCAATTAAATCTCTTTCCTTTATAAATTACCCAGTCTCGGTTTGTTCTTTATAACAATATGAAAGCATACTAATACATTAACCCAATCAGGATTGAATTTGGAATGTGATACTTAGACAGAAAATGTGCTAAAATTGCCCTCCATTAATTTTGATGCCATGATACAACTGCATTTATTTGCTCTAACAGAGGTGGGTATCTGAATTAGGACTCAGCTGGCAATGAGAGGAGCTAAGTGCTCACTGAAGGCTGAAGCTCCAAATACTAAAAAAGTCAACTCTAAGGTATTTATTAAAAGAAAGAAAAGTTGAAGGCAATTATTTTTAATAAATTCCCAAACCAAATCAAATCAAAATCCAGGTCTACAGATGAAAGAAATGAAGACGATAATTAGTGAAAGTCAAAACAGCAATAGTGAAGCCCCAGTGCAAATATTGGGTAAGCTTTAACTCATTTAATGAAGATTCATTTAGTGCCTTGTAATTTTGCTAGGTAACTTGAGGAACAAAAGGAATACAGTTCATTCTCTCATGAAGTTGACTTGTTCAAGAGAAAGAAACCTGTCACATGGAACATGAAGCATCAGAAAAGAAGATCTGTTTACCTCTAAAATGCTTGGGGATCAAGTCAGCAGCATATCTGAGGAGAAACAGAGAATAATCCAAAAGCCTGGCTACTGGAAGGCTACTGGAAGAAGTTAGTCTATGAATGACAAAGCAAAAGACAGTCATTAAATGAGAATATTATTGACCTAGGACTCTATTTATTCACCCTGCTGATAAAAGAAGATTGTTTATAGAATCTAGAATGGGATTGAACCGACAAGTGTGAATCAAATGGATTAGAGACAAAGTATGACATCTAGATAAAACAATGCAGATGACAAAGACAACGCTTGTATTGGCATATATACAAGCAATAACGTGAATGAATTTAAAAACTTAGCAAATATTGATTAAAAATCTACCATGTGATCAATAATGTGTTAAGTGCCATGGGGAGCTTAGTGTAGATAAGGTGAAAAGATAAACATACAGAAAACAGCTTAAAAATAATGTAAAATAGTATATAAAGTGTTTAAATGTGTGGTATAGACCAAAATATGGATGTTTAAAATGAGAGTCTGGTGTTTTATGAAGTATTAGGGTAGAGTTTATTGATATCTAGAGAAATGGCAATAGGCAGGTTCTTTTGTACTTAGACTGGGAAAAAGGAACAGAGAGGAAGAATCATAGAAGCTGGAGAATCAAATTATGTGCAAAGACACTAAAAATAGCATAAGTCAATTAGAAAGTAGTTCAGAGTTGTGTGCAATTAACTAAGAAGTGGACTGAGGGACTGCAGGGCTTGCTGGACCTAATAGTGGAATGAAGCATCTGAATTTGGTTTAAATGAAATAAAGAATAGAAGTAAATTAGAAACTTGGAATCAATATCATGTAAAAAAAGGATTAGTTTTAAACATAGACATGTTTGGGAGAAGACTGACTCAGAGAAAGTGCTTCTGATTTTTACCTGAAATAAGCAAGTAAGATTAAAAAGAACTCCTTAGAAATGGAATTCAAAGCAGTGTTTGTTATTACAGCAATATGTAGATTGACATCCAAAAGACATGCCACAAATATATTTCAAAGTGGTTATGCTAATATCAATGCAGGAAGTGAACCTAGATACTATGAAACTACTTTCAATATAAAAACTAATTTTATGGTTATGTTTTATTGAATTGGCAGTTCCATACACACTTTTACTGTAGAAGACTATGTTTGATATAGGTAATAATATTGTTCTTTTTATTAATGAAAAAGTGAATTTAAATTCTTAAGTATTATAATTTAGTTATTCTTCAGTGATTAGAGGAGTTTGAACATCTGACACTTTTGCAAATACTTGTTAGACAATGTGACTAAAATTGAATAATAGTCAAACAGATGTCCACACAAAAACCTGCACATGAATGTTTATGTCAGCTTTATTCATAATTGCCAAAGCTTGGAAGTAACTAAAATGCCTTCAGCAGGCGAACAAATAAACTGTCATCGTCCATACAGTAGAATATTGTTCAATACTAAAATGAAATGAGATATCAAGTCACAAAAACACACAAACACACTGAGGAACCATAAATGCATATTACTAAGTGAAAGATGTCAATACGAAAAGACTACATAGCTGTATGGCCCTGAGTGTGTTACATTCCAGAAAAGGCAAAACTACAGAGATAGTGAAAAGTTTGCAGGATGCCAGAAGTTTTGGGAAAATCAGGGATGAATAGGTGGAACACGGGGGATTTTGGGGGCATTGAAACCACTCTGTTTCATACTACAACGGTCGATACATATAATTACACTTCTATCAAAATGCATAGAATGTACAACACAAAGAGAACATTAAAGAAAACTATAAGCTTTGGCCAATAATGTCATATCCATATTGGCTCATTTATTGTAAACAAATGCACCAAACTAATGAAAGGTGTTGATAGTGGGGAGGCTATGTTTGTGAGTGGGATGGGGAGTGGTGTTTGGGAGCTCTACACTTTCTGCTCAATTTCGTGCTAAACCTAAAGCTACTCTTAAAAAACTGTATAAGTTAAAAAAAAGTTGGTGACCTTTCCAGGGTTGGTTTTTAAATAACAGGTTTTATTTGACACTTCGGTAAATAATTTATTAAAACATAACAATGTCAAAGGAAAAGAATGGTTGCAGAGATTGCAAAATACTGATCCAGTATCCATACACGACCTTTTCCTTGCTAAGATTACTAGGATTTTGTTGGAAGTGAAAATCCGGACAGCTAAAATAACCAGATTTCCTAATGGCGTTTCCAGCTTTGGCTGGCTCCAAGGCTGTGGGAAATGGAACTTGCTGGGTGAAATTTTTAAGAAAGCTCCTCAAAAGTGAGCACCTCAAGACTCATGCTTTTTGTTTTGTCTGGCAAATGTCAAAACGACCGAGGATGCTGCTAGTGTACACATGGCAGCCTTCTCAGTTCTGCTCAGAAAAAGATTCTGTAAAGAATTTAACTTTGCTTTTTCTCTAACTTAGACTCTACATGACTTGTAGATATCTTTATAATTCAAAGGAAACATTTTTCTCTTTTCTTCATTTTGTGGTGATATAGCCAGATGTTTAAGCCTATGTAATCATGAGTCTACTGATTTTTGTCATCAACCACCTCAGGAAAAGAGCTGAGGGAATGAGTCATAAAAAATGAAGGGGAGGAAGATCCACGAGGGGCTCCACTTCACACCCTGGTCCCAAGGTTGCTGTGGGTTCTTTAGAGCTGGCTCTGTGGTTTTGAATCTTTTTTCATGGACTTCGTTAGCCCTTTTCCCTGATAAGTGACAAAGTACCATAGAATGGCAAAAATCTAGATGTTATCTTTGATGATTTTAATTTCACTTGCACAAATTATCATCCAATATTTGTCTACTAAATATCACTTTTAAGGTATCTTTGATCCCATTCACAAACTTAATTAAATATCTTTACATACATTAATTTATATTTTTAAAATTCCATTTCCTTTTAAAGTACTTCAATTCTCTGATTTTTAAACAAATTTTTCCTAGTTACTAAATTTTTAGAATTTAATAAATTATTCATACAGATGCAGTTAATGTTAGTTCTCTTAGATGCTGTAATACTCTTTATAAATTGAGAACTTTCACCATCATTTCTTTTTTTTGATTATTTCTCTTTATTGTAACAGTTTTTATTGCATTTTAGGTTTTGGGGTACATGTGAAGAACATGCAAGATTGTTGCATAGGTACACACATGGCATTTCTTAAGTCTAAATAAATCAGTTACTCAATTAAACTATTAAAGTAACAATGCTGTTACTTTAAAAGGCCAAATTATTTTTGCTTTATATAATTCAGGCATTTAAACACATACATTTGTATAGATTAAAAGTCTTTCACATGTTTTTTCTGTTCTCTCACAATATTTTGTATTATAATGTTTTTAAGGTGTATGAAGTAGTAAAAATCTCAACAACTATACATTTCATAATTTAAAATACTTTTAAATTATCTTTATTCAAAGTATCATTATGAACTCAAGTCTTTATGGATTTGATATTTTTAAATTAACTAAAGTCTTCATTCATCTTTGGATGTTTAAACTGTCAACAGCTCATTCAACAGGAGTTCCTTTGTGTGCACTTTTGATATGGTTCCATTAACCTTGGAAATATATTCTGCTTTGTGGCACCAGAACATGTTCCAGGTTGGGCATATGTAATTACCACAAACTTGTTCTTATATTATGATATAAAATATCTTTTTTGGCTGCATCTAGTGGCACACACTTGTAATACCAGCACTTTGGGGGGCTGAGGTGGACAGATCACTTCCACACTCAGAAGTTTGAGACCAGCCTGGGAAATGTACTGAGACCTCTCCTCTACAAAAAATACAAAAATTAGCTGGGTGTGGTGGCATACACTTATAGTCCCAGCTACTTGAGAGGCTGAAGTGGGAGGAGAGTAAGACAGTGTCTCAGAAAAACAAACAAACAAACAAACAAACAAAAAAACCTTTCACATTTAATGTGTTAAACTATTCATTATCATGTTACAGTATATTGTACCAATGATTGCTGTGTATCACTCCAAATGATTCTCTCAGGTGGACTTGTTTGAACCCAATAGCAGTCCAAGTCTTCAGATTTCCTGTAGAAAAATTCAGGAGATGATGCCTCTCTGGGAATTTTACTTCACATGTCTTTGTTTTTTAAGCATTCTCATTTTAACCACACGAATCCGTCTTGTGAAATACAAAATTTCAGAGGGTAATGGAAAATATAAATATATTTCCATGACAAATTTTGACTTCCAAAAACTAATATATTTTAGGAAAGATTTACAAGGTATACATAAATACTAAATATAATATTATTTTATAGATTCTATAGATTATGTTTATAAATTCAAAATTTTAGAGTTATATTAATTTACAAAATTCTAACTTATTTAAGCCCTAAAGCCTTTCAATAGCAATTTTAAATTCCTGTTACATTTATTTAAGATTTTGTCTACATTTAGTGAAGAAATGCAAATACTTGCAGGAAACTAGATTGATATGTCCTAAATTTCAAAATTTGTATTATTAGTAACTTCTCATTTCCATGAAGAAAAGCAAGATATTCTTATAAAACAATTAAGGTAAAATAAACTCTTCAGTTTTATTATACAATTTATGCTTTTCAAACACATTTTAAAATGTAAATTGAATTTAACATTTATCTTTAAAATTAGAAAAACATGTTTTAGAAAAACAAAGATTTATAAATAATTATTTAACCAATATAGTGAGGGAGGGGATGGGGAGACATTCATCCCTCCATCTTTCTTTTTTTAATTTTAGTAATTATTTAATTTATTTTTTTAAGTTCTGGGGTATATGTGCAGGATGTGCATCAGCCTTCCACCTTTCTAAAATTAGAACTTTTGTTATTGGAAGATTTAAAGCTGACTCTTGAAAAATAAAGCTTTTTTGCCTTGGATTAGTTAATCCTTTTATCACTTTCTTGGCTTGCAGCCTGCCCTTATCACCCCATTAGCTGAATTTCTTTCTAAATATAAGACTCTACTTTTAAAAAGAGAGAGAATTTTTAGATTAACAAGTTCAATTCTCATAATTTTCACTTCATAAAAATGATTCACAGATACTTTTTTAAGCTAGAAACACATACATTTAAGCAAAGATGTAAACAGAAGTCTTCGTATTTTTACCAACAGAATGTCTTGTTTTTCATTTTTTGAAAGCTGTTTTGGGAAGCAGCTGTGCTGGGGATCTCCAGTTTGGCATTCCATATTGGATCTGCCCTTCTTCACCTTGTCTCACTCCAGGATGCTGACTTCTTGCCACATCAACAGGGATTTTCCTTCCCTCATGTTGGCCACTGAAAATCCCAGCAGATGGTCAGAGAAAGGCAAGAGAGTGAGATGAGGGCATTTATTTTCCCCAATCCCTTCGAAGTCTCCTAAGGTGAGAGGTGTCTCTGCAGACATTTCCTTCATTCTATTCTCCTTCCTTTTTCTGGTAACTAGAATGGTGACCTTCTAATGTGAAATCAGAATGTTAACCTTCTACTTGGAATGCGACAAGCTCCAAATCCTCTTTGAAGGAAAATAAATATCGAGGAATGAAAATATTGAATACACTTATTTTTAGCATGTTGCATAAATAAATAAAAATATGAAAAGCATAAAATCTAGGTATAAACTCTTCATAGATATGACTTCTATCAGACAAAAAATGCAAATTTAATTAAAAATTAACTAGAGATATAATTATATATGAATTAAACAATATTCAATGTATTATTTTAATTTGACGAATGATGTTTTGCTGAAATTAAATTACCCTTCTCAGGTTTGTATTTTCTGCTGTTCACTGGTTTTCTAGAATTCACTGTATCCATTCTGCAACATGGAAGGGGTGACATAATTCTTCTCCTATTTATTTTGTTTTACTGAAATGTCTTTGAAACTTTCACTTGTACCTTACCATATGACCTTCATTTACTGCAAATGTATTATTTTGCCTGTTTTTGTGCCTCCTTGAGTTGATAGTTTGTGGCAATTAAAGTAATGCTACTTGTGGATTTTTGTCATCTTAGTAATGATCCCAACTGCAACAGCTGAAATTATATGTCAGAAGTTGGGTATAAGGTGGTCATCAGGATGATTCCAATGTATATTCAAAATGAAAACTACAAATTACATATTTGAAACTCCCACCAATCCCTGATAATATATATCCTCAGGTCCTGTCTTGATAAATGGTTGCATAGGTTATTGTAACTGCCTCCCACTCAGCAACATCTGAAATTCATGCTCTGCACTGAAGCCTGCCCTCCTTCCCAGACCAACTTCTTACTACTCACAACTTTAATTTTTGTAAATGTCGATTTGCTCAAACCACGAAAATCAAAGTTGTAAGTAGTATTTACTTAAAATACTTCACGTACAGTTGATTGTGTGATACCTACAGGTCTTTGTTCCTGATGTACCATCTGTTTGGAATGCTTGCCTCATATTTATGAACTTGATAATAATTACTTCTGCTTTGTTTTGAGATGGAATCTTGCTCTTATCACCCAGGCTGGAGTGCAATGGTGCAATCTTGGCACACAGTAACCTCTGCTTCCCAGGTTCAAGCGATTCTCCCATCTCAGCTGGGATTACAGGTGCCCGTCACTGCACTCGGCTAATTTTTTTGTATTTTTAAGTAGAGATGGGATTTCGTTAGGTTGGCCAGGCTTGAACTCCTGACCTCAGGTGATCCACCCACCTCAGCCTCCCAAATTGCTGGGATTGCAGGCGAGAGCCACCGTGCCCAGCCTACTTCTCCTTTAAGTATCAGATTAGGTATTATTTTATTTCTCTAATTCTCCATGACTATGCAAAATTTGTTTTCTCTTCACACACTCAAATATACATCTATATCTATATATATCTGTACATATATATGTATTAAGTGGACTGGTGGTGTTCATATCCCCCCGGTTGCAAGTGACCCAAAGGCAAGGCATTTTCTTGTTTATCTCTGGCTCAGTGCTGAGCACAGGCTGAGTAGTAGATGCTCACATGTTGCTATGGTTTGTGTCCCCAAATTTCATCTTGAATTGCAACCCCCATAATCTGCATCATCCCCCATGTCAAAGGAGAGACCAGGTAGAGGTTACTGAATCATGTGAGTGGTTTCCTCCAGCCTGTTCTAATGATAGTGAGTGAGTTCTCATGAGACCTGTTGGTTTTATGAGGACCTCTTCTGTCTTTGCTCAGCACTTCTTCCTGCTGCCTTGTGAAGAAGATGCTTTACTTCCCCTTCGTTTTCTGCCATGAATGTAAGTTTCCTGAGGCCTCCCCAGCCATGCTGAACTGTAAGTCAATCAAACCTCTCTCTTTTATAAGTTACCTTGTCTCAGGCAGTTCTTTATAGCAGTATGAAAATGGACTGATACACACCTGCTGCTTTTGGGGAAGCATTTTGTCTTCCTAGGCCATGGTGGAATGGATAAGCTAGGGAACTTTTACATGGACTTGAGAAGGGTCTCAGGATGTTTACCAGGGAGAAGACCCAAGTAGAGTGCCCTAACAGATTTTCACAATGTAACCAGAAAAAGTGGTAAGATAAAAATGTTGCAGGAAGAAAACTGGAATGGAGAAAAGCACTGAGGGTAAAGAACAGTGAACATTTATAATCACCATCAGTTCAGTATAGTTGGAAGAGAGTTCATGTGGGAGTATGTGGCACACCTAGAATGAAGAAGTATTTTGTGTATTTTGAAGGTTGTGGGCAGCTCATGCAGGACTTTGAGTCAGAGAATGACAAGATGAGATTTGTGATTAGGAAACATCACATTAACGTCAGAGAGAGGGTCACTATGGAAGCAAGAGTGGAGGTGGCAGATGGTAATTGACTAAGATGACTCAGCTGGGCTGAACTTTCGGCTGGCTTCTTCCTGCTTCTAGCCCCTGACCTGATAAATTTACTTCAGAAATCTTTCTCTGTTTCTTTGAGATCGTTCTCTGTCCACTTCCTCTGCCTCTTTGAATAAATCTTTTAAAAACCTCTTCTCAGATTTACAACCCAGGATTTCCTTTCTCAAGGAGCCATCCCTTTGAAACGAAATCACCAAAGAAGACAGTATCTAGCTCAGTTTCTGTGGAACTATAGGAGCCTACTTTCAGGAGGGGCCTTGTTCCACGATGTAAAACTACCTCCTGTCATGAAGATAAATGAACGTTTACTTCTTAGGGAAAAGCCAATCAGCAAACACAGATGGCTCCTGATCTTTCTCAGTCTTAGCTATGAAAAACTTTCTAGTCTGAGCCCAGGCTAATTTCTGGTTTCTCTCCCCTGTTGCAATTGTCTTGAATAGTCTTTCTTGCCTGTTTAACTTGGTGCAATTTTTACTTTGATCTATATAGAAAAATCTCTTACACATAGAACAATAGTGCACACCTTATTAGAGCCAGTGGCAAAGTAAATAGAGAAGGACACGTGCTTTAGGAAATTTGGAAATTGATTTAACATGACTTAGAAAATGACCAGTTCACACTGATAAAGAAGATACAAGAGATTAGGGTGATCCTAGTTTTCTGTTTTGGTTAACAGGGTGAATGATGTTGCCCTCCCATTGTGGAAGGGTTCCTGAGGAAAAAGGACATTTGCATGTAAAGGAGACCTTGAGATGAAACAAGTTGGAGGTGCCTATAGAACAACCCATTACTGGAGTCAAATAGCTAGTTTAAGCTGAAGATGTAGAAGTTATCAGCACAATGTGGTAAGAATTGAAGACTTGAGTTTGGGTGTGAATATCTAGGAGAAATACGGTATAGGACCTTATATGCATCCGAATTCATGTGGCAGTTACAAAAGGAAGAATTTATGAAGATAATGAGATAAAATTACGGAAGATTACAAGAAGGAAGAGGCTGACATCAAAGAAGATAAGATTGTGTTACAAAAAAAGTGTTATGAAAATATCAAATACAAGAGGAAGATCAAACAAGAGGGGTCCCTTGGCTTTAGAGAACAGCCACTCACCTTGATGAAAGTCATGTCAAGAGAGTGATAGAGTTGAACACTGAAAAAAGGAGAATAGAAAACTGAGTATGTGAGGCAGTGTAAGGCATTAGAGACTAACTTGAACACTTTCCTGTTCTGAGGTCAGAGCAGGACAGGTTTTCATCAGACTTCTCTCTCCCCTGAAAGCTCTAGATTCATTCAGGCTTAGTTCTTGTGCCACTTGGAATTATCATTTGGAATTAGATTTTGGGGGAGGTAAAATATCAAACAAATTAAAAGGATGTTTGAACACGAGATTAAGATAAGATCCTGGGCTGCTGAGAAACAAACTGGGAACTCATAGCCAAGTGGAAATAAAATATTTAAAAAATAAATGTAGGAGTTATGATTTCAGAGAATACTAGTTCTTCAATATGTGAGAAACTTTGTTCTCATCAATAATCAAGGACATGATAAATTTAATATAAAAGCAAATAAAATTGTTCTACAATACACAATATTTGCTTTCTAGTCAGATTACTTAAAATATGATGAAAAACATTTTGCAAAGTGTTTTTTCAGGGTAGATCAATAAAATAAGAGAATTCTGTAATATTGACAGAGAGAAAAAAACAAATTTTAATTGTCATTAGTATACCATTTTATGCAAAAGCTATTTTTGAAAGTCTTATAAATAAGTCCATCACATCTTATCCAACTTTAAACATAACAAAATGCTTTTTTCTGAGTTCCGAAATGAACTTTCTGTATTCATTTAGGGTATGTTGTACAGTTTCTTCTTCCTAAGTCTGGAATAACCAGTTTACTTCAGGATCAAATTCTCTCTCTTAAGAGAAACTCATACAGCATACCTTGCATTCAAAGGTGCACCTATGCAACTATTGCTCCTAGTAGGACTCACTAATTGATTATTTTAATTTGTACTGTAGCAACTTCTATTTCATGGAGAAAATTAGAAAGTGGATAATTGTGAAATGCTTGTCATACATCAGCATTTGGGGGTAGAATAACAGATTTTATAAACATATATCTTAAAACTCCACTAAATGAAGATAATAAACATGCTTTATGGAGTTGTGGGGATTCAGAGAGAGAAACTACATAAAACACTTCAAACTCTCTGAAATACAAGAAACACTCAAAAAATGGCAGGCAGACCCAAGCTAAGCTACATCCCCAACAGCCATCCTCTTCTTCATCCTTTATAGCAGAAACTTAAATTTGTTTATGTATTTGAAGTGGCAACATGTATCTCTGGTCATTAATCATGATTGGGATACCCAATTGCAGTAGTATAATTCTTTATGATGTTAAATGATTTAGGACGATTGTGGACCCAGTTTTGACTCATAAAATATAAGTCTGATCTTTGGTTAATGGTAAAGAATTTTTCTGTAATAAAAGTAAGGCCCATGAGGAAAACATTGCCTTTCTATCTGCCTTTGGATAAATCTGTAGACTGTGATGACTTAATTATTTTTGATTTCTCTGGGAACAAGTTTCAGGATGAAAATCAGGATCCTGGAGTTTCAAGAAAGATAAAAATCCCCTAGTTTTTTTAAAGATGAACTTGTAGAGCCTTCTGGAACTGATTTGCCAGTGGAATTCTTAAGTGAGATAATAAACATTCTTATTGTTTAAGCCAATCGAGCATTTTGTTACTGAGTCCAAAGGCAACTTAACTTAACAACAGGGAGAATGTGATACTAATCGGTGGATGAATGTGTGCCTCCAGAAGTAAAAGCTGTAAGACTGGATAGCTGCCAAGGGCCAACAAGCCACCTCAGACATATAGAGTTTGGCAAGTGATGGGGCCATGGTAATGTCTTTTAGAATCTGTGTTGGAACCTGCTGTGAATGGTCCATCCATATTTCAGACAGTTATGTAGGGCAGTTCCTTACCCTTTATTCTGGAACTTTGTTTTCGCTAATGTAAATCTTGGAGCCTTGCTTACCTCTTACACTCATAATTTAGAAAGAGACTTTTTCTAAGCTACCTTCAGAAAAGACTGAGTATGTTTTCTATTTTGTCCCTAAAATTTGGAACTCTTAAAATTTTGGAGTAATAAACAGAAAATTGTATTCAGGTCATGCAAAGGGAAGCTATTTAATCACCTGGGCTTTAGAGATATGTATGGTACACAACAAAGAAAGTTTTTTTTTTTTTTAAATAAAACAACAACAACAATAAGAAAAAGACCCAGAGTTTTGGGTCCTCCCTTAAACCATCATCTTGACAATCGTTCTCAACCCCACACACTAAGGCAAAACAAAATACATTATTTAGGTTAAGCACTATAGGTTAACACTTATCACTAGCTTGTAATATAATTTTTATTAATTTCCTATGTCTGTTTTCTGGTATGTCTACAAAGTAACCTTAGTGCTACATGGTTGCAAGTGTCTAGTGTGACCATGCCTTTGTTTCTTTTCCTCCCAGGCAATATTGGTTTTCACTGGTTGAAATTATGTGATAATTAAAACTATAAATTTTATACTCAACAGTGTACCACTTGGGGCTACTCAGGTGTCATCACTGTGAAGGAAGATTTTAACAGTAGGACCTTAACCTCTTCACTCTTTCCTGGGAGAAAAAAAAAATAAAAGAAGTGATCTGATTAAATTATCTTGTGCACAAGTTAATGAAACCTTGTGACAAACTCCCTAATAATATTCACTACCAGAAAACACACAGTCTTTATCTACAAAATGCATGTAGTCACATAACTTGGTCTATCTAGGAGGGCTACTGTAAACAAAACGGGAATTTATTAGTGTGTTAGGGCATGGTTTCCTGGAAAAATGTCATCTTTTTCTTTTAATTAATGGAGTTATAAATTGGAGGCATTTTATAACCAAAATGTCTTTTTTTTTTTTAAGCAAAGAAGCTTAGAATTTCAGACACTAAATCTGAACTACAGTGCATCTTAATATAATAAGGAAGGACCCTGTGAGCTGTAGAGATGGTCTTGGACTTCTGCATACTTTGCTTATGTTTTGTAACTGCCTGTATTCTTTAACTATCAGTAATTCTTTGAATATGATTTGACAATCATTTGGTATTACCTTAATCACCAAATGATATTATAATATTGCCCTCTCCTTGTATAGAATCTACTATTATATTCTCCAAAAAATAAAAAAGGCATTCATTCCAATATGATTTTCCAACTTAAAAAAATATTCAAACAGTGCCAGAGATGATCCCATAAATATATTTTAATTTTTTTTTTTTGAAACAGAGTTTTGCTCTTGTCGCCCAGACTGGAGTGCAGTGGCACCATCCCAGCTCACTACAAACTCCACTTCCTGGCTTCAAGCAATTCTCCTGTGTCAGCCTCCCAAGTAGCTGGGATTATAGGCACCTACCACCACGCCTGGCTAATTTTTGTAATTTTAGTAGGTACGAGGTTTCACCATGTTGGGCAGGCTGGTCTAATTCCTGACCTCGTGTTCCACTCCCCCTTGGCCTCCCAAAGTGTTGGAATTACAGGCATGAGCCACTGTGCTCAGCCATATATTTTAATCTTAAGCAAAAATAAGTATGCATCATAAGCAGTCATATTTTTGATAGTTTATATCAACACAATTTATTATAAATGATAGTGTATCTTGACTGGCTATCATATTTTTCTTTAATTAATAAGAAAATAAAAAAGAAAACAAGAAAATCAAAAAAGGTCAAATATTAACCCATGAAATCTATTTTGTACTTAATATTTTATATTATGCAATCTCTAGGAACACATAGCAAAAGGAGGTGTCTTCTGGTGAAATTTCCATGAGATGCTGCTGGCAAGTCTTCAACATTGTTTACTATCTATAGTTGCCTAAAATAACATACTGCTCATAGGCAGGGAAGACAGGCAGGGCTTTGCTCTCACCGTGAGAGAGACAGCTGAGAATTTAATTTGAAAAAGTGCTATTTGGCTGTGGTTTGGCTGCCCTTGATGTTGAACAGTCCCAAGTAAAATTTCTGACTTCAGTACTGAATTAGGCATTATGTGGCATTACCCTAAGAAGTATGGGGGAAAAGGTGAATAGCAACACCAATCTGTCTCCTCGTGGTCACCATGAGGAAACCTTGTCATCTGAAAAAGAGGTTTGGTTCACATGTCATCTTCTTCAGTCACCAGCTATCTGTGTGTGGCAGTAGGTTCATCGTCTACTGCACAAGCTGTGAGCAGTGCACGAAACATGATTGATGTATCATTTCTTTCAAATGATATATTTTACTTCAGTTGAATTCCTTTTCTCTCTAACTGCACATATATTGAAATATTTTTAAAACTAAAATTATTGTCATTCTCATTCGGGTGTCAGCAAACCTTTTTTTTGTAAGAAGCAGATAGTAAATATTTTTGGCTTTGGGGCCATGTGGTCTCTTGCAACTACTCTACTCTTCTACTGTAGTACAAATGTATCTTTGGAGGATACAAAAACAAGTAGCATAGCTGTGTTTCAACAAAACTTTATTCATAAAACAGAATCAAGTACTGTTTGCCAAACTCATTGTTTCCCAAACTCGCTTTTTCTTAATCTCTATGCACAGTCATCAGAGGTTTCATAATAAGAACTCAGTATAATTTTATGCTTTTTTTCGTCTAGCCTGCCTTCAAAACAAATATGAAACAGCCGTATTTTGACAAATAAATGAAATAGTTGTTTGACATTTTTACTCAACTGATAATCGATTATAAGAACAGAGGAAACTTTGTTTTCAGATTTAGTGTAATTCTCCAGAACTTCATGCTTGCCCCAGAAGAAGTAAGTAGGTAAGTTACTCTGTCAATTGAAGGGCCGTCTGTCATTTCCTGAAATTTCACTTTTGGTAATTGATCTTTTGGTATCTTGAAGGTTTTCCTGTTTTCAAGCTTTCTTTACAAATGTTTAGCTCTGAAGGAAGCAATAATTTAAAGCACTTAGAAAATGATCACAAACACTAACTCTGTGACACTAGACTATCGTTCATCAGAGTACAGGAGAAAATTTGATAGGCGACAGAGAATAAAAAACATCTTTTGCTTTTTAACCTAATTGAAATTTTGCTTGAATTCTGATCCTTTTGTTTCAAAAGGGAATGCTTAACTATATTGTATACGTATATGATAACAGCATTTTAATTCTGAAAGAGAAATTAAATATAAGCTAGTTCAATATCTCCATTTAAAAAATGACGAAGCAGCTCCATAAATTCAAATGCATTGCTATTCAATCTAAATGGAAGAATCTTTCTGTGTTTATTACCACTCATCCATAGCCGAAAATCCTCCTTAGAAAGTACATTTGTGCTCCAACCAGTGACCCAAATTGCTTTTTACAGAGTGGCAACTGGGGACCAGGATAAAACTGAAAATCTATCTTTCTAGTAAGATGGTATTTCACTTATTAGGATAGGATTATTTTGACAGTATAGTGAGACTGGATTTGGTTGGTTCACAGGACAGAAGTATGAACTATAACATGCCAGTTTTAAGATTTAATTATTAAATCAATTTTTTAAAAGGAAATAATGCGACACTTTTACTTTGGGAATTAAGCTTAAGATGAAAGACAGAAAGAAAATAACTTTAGTTCTTGTAATTTAGCAGTATTTCATGCTACTTATTTTACATTTAAGTTTCTGGCTTTCTGCATATTGAGAGACATAAGGCAGCATTATCATAACTACAAAGGGCCATCAAAAAGCGTAAAATCAATTGTGGGGCAGTCAGGATGACAGCAAAGAAGTAGAGCATTGGACTTAACTTTATCCCCTGAGTGACAGAATCTTACAAAATAAGCTTGGAGCTTACCAGCAAGTGAGATCTGCTAATCCATTAGGAACTCTTATATCTGAGCAACTCCATGATAGCATAGTGATCAGGAAGGGGTGCACTAAAAATGCTAGACAAAGTCAGATAGCACATGCACAGATCTACCAAAGCTACAAACCTTTAAAAGACATATAGTTAGAAAATATATGAAAACAAAAGCTTAGAAAGTAGATGATTCCAAACACTAAACCCCCTTCATAAAAATATGACCACCTTGTATTGGTTAGTGTTTCAATTTCATGGTTAGTGTTAGGCTAACAAACATATAAGTGATACGGTGAAATCTACCAGACCTGGTTAGTGGTAACTTTCTTATCGATTGTGCCCATTCACCCTTGGGCACTTCTACCTATGCCGTCATGTTGCACCCAACGTGACTCCTCCAGCCCCAGCCACAAACTGCAATCCTAATTCAAGAGCAGTAATCCGTGATTTCTGGTCTTTATAAAAAGGATGACTTAGGCCAATGTAATTATTATTTGGGGAATTAGAAAAATTGAACAAGCTGACTACTCAGTATTGGCCAATTGAGCTCCTAGACATATGCAAACTTGGCTGATGAAGAAGTGTATGCTATCCCTGGTCATTACTGATGTGTTTTTCCATTTTATTAGGTGCTTTTATTCTTCAATACTTTCATTCTATCATTGACTTATTTTCACAAACCTTTTCAATTTATCTGTTTGGCTTTATAGTTATGGAATTCAAAACCGGTACTGACATCAAATAAGTGGTAATAGTTCATAATGTTGTTTTAAAACATACAAAATCACAGAAATAGAGAGAAGTCGCAGTCAAGTTCTGATACAGGACACAAATTATTTAGGCAGATAGCGCAGGTAAAAGAGTCCTCAGCAAGGCTTCACTTCTAACAAAAAGCAGTCCAAGAAATTATTTTTTCCAACAAAGAGCAGCCTGGAAAATTTAGCTGCAAACAGGTAAGTGAGCTGGAAGCTTACATGGGTGAATGCTGGCAACCGTGCCAATAGAAAAAGGCTACCTGGGATCCAGGCATATCCAAAATGGAGGCCCCCATCTTCTCTTTTCTTTGTTACCACCTGTACAGTAAAGAAATAGGGCCAGGCGTGGTGGCTCATGCCTGTAATCCAGTTCTTTTGGAGGCTAAGGCAGGCAGATCACCTTAGGTCAGGAGTTCGAGACCAGCCTGGCTAACATGGTGAAACTTCATCTCTACTAAAAATGCAAAGTTATTTGGGCATGGTCGTGGGCACCTGTAATTCCAGCTACTTGAGAAGCAGAGACAGGGAAATCTCTTGAACCCGGGAGGGTGAGGTTGCAGTGAGCCGAGAGCCTGCCATTGCCCTCCAGCCTGGGCAAAAGGAGCGAAACTCTGTCTCATAAAAAAAAAAAAAAACATGGTACAGACCAGGTAGAGAATCCAATGGCTGCATAATAAAAGATTAGGATGGGGGCAGCCAGCTTTTCACGCCCTATGCAAATGACACACCTGGTCGGACCAATCTTTCATGCCCTATGCAAATTAGGCACCACTTCCTCAAGCTTATCTATAAAACCCCCTGAATTTTTACCAAGGAAGCAGAAACACATTCGTGACCCCTCTCTCTGAAGCAGAGAGCGCGATACCCTTTCTTTAGCCTATTACACTTCTGCTTTTAAGCTCACTCTGTGTGTGTCCACATCCTAGTTTTCCACGGCCATGAGACAACAAATCTCAGGTGTTTACCCCAGACAATGACACTGCTTCAATTCCAAATTTAAAAAGGAAGAATTCTTTTTTCAAGAAGTCTGTTCTCAATTCTACCAAATCTGCTGTAACACAGGTAATAAATCAAGTGAGATGTTTCAGAGTGAAGAGAAAGATCTCTTTTATATAACCTTTCTAGCTCTACAACCAGAAATCTGATCGTTTCAGATTACCTAAAAATATAATGGGTCCTTTTGCTTGTGGAAACATTTACTATTTATTAAAAAATATTGCATCTGAATTTTTCTCTATTTTGTCCTCCCTTTGGTGTCCATCAGAAGTCATCAGAAAATAAAGTTATGATCTTATTATAGGGTCAATCATCTTGGACTTCTCTTTTTCTAACACACAGCATGATTATTTTTGTCATGATTTAGGTTTTATATCTCATGCAGATTGCTGATGTTGAGTTTGGGCTTGGATAAAGTGGAGAACTTACTAGAGCTGTAGATTTAGTAGTGCTATAGAGCTCCTGGTAAACTATTCTATTCTCCACCCATATTTTTCCTGGATAAACTTTGTCATGATATTTTTCATATTAAACTCAAGATTCTTACTCTTATCAAAACTGTAAGTTGCATACTTCAATCCAACTAGAAGAGAAGTTTGAATGGGGAATAGCATAACTCACGGTAACCTAAAAGAATATCCTTTGGGGGCCCTATTTTCTTCTTTGCAAGCCTTGTATTGAAGAGTTGAAGGAGTCTAGAGTTAAACCACATTTAGACATTCCCTAGCAAGTATCTCTAACAGTGTCCCTGGTCCCACCATAAGCCCTAACACTTGTCAATTCTATTAGTTTATTTAAGAGATTTTCATTGAATATATTACAGCCCAAGCTGGTATTAGAGTTCATGGGTGACTCCTAGAGTGACTGTGTAAACATTTCTTTTAAAAGTCACTCAGGAAATCTGTATATTGGCAAATGACATATGATTTAACAATAATTTTAACTTTCAGTTTTTTCTCCAAGATTGAAAGAGATAACTGTGCCTTTCAGTGGAACACCAGATTAGTTAGTTACCTCCTATTTAGGGGATGTGCTGAAAGAAAACGATATAACTTTGATTCCAAAGGATCATATTCAATGCTTGAAATGCTTATGTTCCAAATAATCTGAGGAAGCTGAGCATGGCTGAGGTCAACACTGATTCAATTACCTTTTCATGGTCACTCTGGGTGGGTGCTTATGGATGAGAAGCTGGGCAAAGTCTTAATTCTTTAAATTTCTACTCTTCTTTCTCTCTTGCACATATGACTACGTTTACCTAGGTTGAACGTGCATATGATATAATAATTTCACTGCATAAACAACATGGATAGCATTATTTAAAAAATCTGTGAGGACAAATAAATGAATTTAGGATGCAGTCTTTGCTCTTTGGAGACAGTATGCATACAGATATAAAGTAAGGAACCAAGATTACGAAATACCTTATAATTAATTTAAGCAAGAGCAAACATAATATAGAAAATAGATTAAACATAGCTTCAGAAAAGGATGTTTCCAGTTCAAGGAAACACCTAAGAATGTATTTGTCTTTGCCTTGAAGAGGTCACAGAAAAAACGAAAACACTTCTTAGCCATTTGTGGCCGTAAGTTGGCACTACTTGTCTATTAAATTCTACTCCCTGCTAATACCTAGGTCAATGTGTTTGTCTACATTTGAAATTATGTTTAATTTTCTTTGGCACATGCTGTTTTTATCACGCTCAGCCTTTTTCCAGCCTATGAGAGTCATATCTGTTTTCATCATGAGAGTCATAGCCTATGAGAGTCATAGCTGTTTTTTATCATGCTCAGCTCCTTCCAGCCTATGAGAGTCTTATCCTATCTAAGGAACTGATGTCCAGCACCAAATAGGTTCTCAGCCCTACTCCCCAATCCATCATCTATCCACTCCATCATGGATTAGTTTTTTAGTAGGTAGAAGATAGTCAGGATCTTGAGTGACAGAATAGCATGTTTTGATAAGATAACCTAAAGACAGATTACCTGGGTTTGAATCAACTCCCTAACACATATTAGTTATGCAACTTAACTTTATTGACAAATTAGACTCTGTATCCCTTAGTTACCTTAGCTGTAAATAAGCATAATAATAATGACATAGTCTTCATAAAATACTGCTAAATATCTTGGCACTCCCTTTTAAATGTTGACTGATTTATGCTATTCTCTAAGTAACTAAAATATTGAACTCTGCTTAAAATGACATCATCTGGTAATGCTAGATAAAACACACAGAGGTATTTTACATACTTAATAGCTTATTATTTCATATGCCATTTATTTATTTCATTAATCATTCTTTGCTAAAAGGTATGCTTATGGTATTAGTCCGTTCTTGCATTGCTATAAAGAGATACCTGCATACTGAGTAATTTATAAAGAAAAGAGGTTTAATTGGCTCATTGTTCTGCAGGCTGTGCAGGAAACATGGCTGGGGAGACCTCAGGAAACTTACAATCATGAGGGAAAGCAAAAGGGAAGCAGGCATGTCTTCACATGGCTAGAGGAAAGGAAGATAGAGAGGCGGGAGGTGCCTCAAACTTTTAAACAACCAGATCTCATAACTCACTATCAAGAGAACAGCACCAAAGGGAAAAGCCACTCCCATGATCCAATCACCCCCGCCCCACAGCACCAAAGGGAAAAGCCACTCCCATGATCCAATCACCCCCGCCCCCACCAGGCCCCGCCTCCAGCACTGGGAATAACAATTTGAAATGAGATTTGTGTGGGGGGACATAGATCCACACCATATCACTTATGTATTTACAATTTTTTTCGTTTTGCTGTAAATAAGATGCTCAGTTAACTTTCTTTTTCATCTAACTAATGCAATCTTTTTCAGTCCTGAAGAGCATATATCAGGTATTTGTTATTTCAAAAAGCCTCGCCTAAAGTCTCTCATGCTTGGTGAACTATTCTATTCTCCACCTACACTTTCTTGGATAAACGTTGTCATGGCATTTTTCACATCAAACTGAAATGATCTGTTTGGGAAGTTGTGAGTAGACTGAGAGGATCTCCAGGGAAAGGTGATCTGGTTTTCTCCTTTCTATCCTCAGTACTTTTGTAGTGTCTGGCATGTAAAGGACTATTAATTAATGCTTGCCAAACTGAACTTGACCTTTCCTATAATCACCAAAATTACAGAGAAGAGTAAGACAGCTTGTAAGATCAAGGTCCGCATATACAAAGGCATGTTTGTTATCACAGATAATGCTTTTTAAAGAAATCAATGGAGAAATCTTGCAAGAGAAATGAGCCAGGAAAAAAATAATCTTGCATATATTTCTTACTATAAAATTACATTCCACCTACAGTGAAGCAGGGAGGACAGATTTTCTCAAGAATGGCTCATAGAATATTCAGTTCTCCTCTACAGATCATTCTCCAAAGAGTTTATATCTTTTTAGGAATCATGAGTTTTGGACTTTTTTCAGTGTTAGTCAAGATATAAAATAACTCCCCCTCACAACCATACCATAAAATGCTGTCTTCTTGTTCAAGTAATAATGTTTGCTAATCATAGCCATTAGAATTAAAATTGATGATAAAAAATATACAAAAGATAGCATCTGAACATTTTAATATTATGTGCTAAACATTAGATAAAGGTAATAAGAGCATGAAAAGATGTTTAACAATGTAATTAGATGACAAAGGAATTTCAATTATCTTAAGGAAAAAGCAGACCTTTTATTCTTTTGCAATTGCTTGTAGCACATGTCAAAAAGCAGTAAAGAGGGATGATTTAGAAAAGAGACACAGGTGTCCCTTTTCAGTTAAATGTCCATCTCCAATCTTCCAGTGGCTGCAAAGTTTTGGGTTAGATGTGAAAGCAGGGATGATTTTTACTCTATGAATACCTGACAGAAACTTATAACTTGAGCCAAAAATTCATGGATGGTCACTCAGAAATGCATTTGTCAAGATTATAAATGACAAATCTTACAGGAAGTCTTATGTTGACTTTTATGATTTCTCTAAGATTTTGCTTGTACAGATCAACTGAATCATTTTACCATACTATACAATTTCCTTAAAATCTGTAAAATTGTTATTTTTATCATCATATTTAATACAGTAACTATACTTAAAAATGAATATGTTATAATTACATTTAGGCCAGGCACAGTAGCTCACGTCTGTAATCCCAGAACTTTGGGAGGCCGAGGAGGGCAGATCACTTGAGGTCAGGAGTTTGAGACCAACCTGGCCAACATGGTGAAAACTCATATGTACTAATAAAAAATACACATGAAAAAATTTTGATTGGCTATTACTTTAGTAAAGGTAATATATTCCTGCTCAATTTTCATAAAAGATTTTAATAGCTAGAATGTCCCAGTGTTCATAAGGTTAAACAACCAAACGGGAACCTCATATTAAGAAAAAGTTACTTTTTTTTGGTTTGTATTATACATTTCCTTTTGAAGTCAGAAAAAAATTACTCTTCATAAAATTTTGGGATCCTGGCTACACAATTATATGGGAATTCGATTTATTAGACTCATAATTTGCTGAGTTATTTTTTGTTAGTCTATTAAATTATCTCAAGTTAGTTGCATTCGCTCTGACACCCAGGCAAGTCTCCTGCCTCAGACTCCTGAATAGCTGGGGTTATCGGTGCATGCCACCATACCCAGCTAATTTTTGTATTTTTAGTAGAAACAAGGTTTCATCATGTTGACCAGGCTGATCTGAACTCCTGATCTCACGTAATTCCTCAGACTTCCCGAAGTGCTGGGATTACAGGTGTGAGCCACCCCACTCGGCCAGAATGAATCATAACCTCTAAGTGGTGTTTGCTCTTCTGGCTCTTTAGAGGGCTGGGAGCTTCCTCGGGGAGTTGTGAACTATAGTCTCAAGAAGTCTGGATTAATACTGGAAACTATATTCTGGAAATGTGCTCAATTCCCAGGATTTTGTGTCAATGGCTAATAAGGGCTCTAATTTACTCAGAGATCTGTAGTATTTTGAATAATAAACCGTCATAATAAGCCATCTCCTGGGTGTTACTCCTGGGAGTACACAGTCCCCAGGTGAGAATGAGGTCTCATGATGAACTACCATCATGCTCTGTTATTGAAATAAACCCCAGTGTTTTAGGAAGACACAGGCTAGGATTCAAAAGCCGAAAGCCAAATATCATTTCATTTACCCCATTTAACTGCACCACCGTTGGAATGAGCCTTGATTCATCTACCCTCGCTGAAAGTGGGCAAGCCACACGAGTCATCGGAGCAACGGCAGGTGTACGCGGAGCCCTCATTCTCCTTCCTGCTGCCTACTTTCTTATCTGTCATGCAGCCATGTGGGAGGCTGCAAACTAACATATCATTAATTATAGTCAACAAAATAGAAGTGGGAAGAAGGCTTTTGTCCTGCTGGTCAAAGAACTGTCTCTTAGAGAGCAACTCATTTTTTTCTTCCTTCTTTGGTCAAATTTAAGGCCATGTGTCACAATAAGTGTTTTATAACTTGCTGACTCCCTGAGTCTTCTATAAAACCTAAATGCCTCTAAAACTTTCAGAAATCATTTTCACATGAAAAGGTCTAACTTTTTTGGAGTGTGGCTGTGTTGAGAGTTCAGCCATAGAATGATTGATGGCAAAGCATTCGAACTTACTCTCCACGGTGTAGACACAGTAACATGGGAGGGCCTGTGGGAGCCACACTGAAGGACGTGGAGGCAGAGTGTTCCCCACACAGCTGTCTCCAAGTGGTTCTCTTAATAGCCAGTGGTTATTAGGAACAAATAAACTGGCTTCTAAGAATCAAAAGACATGGAGCCCTTGTCTATAAACAGTTCCTAAATGCCTCCTAAAATTTTGCACGTGACATAAAGTACACACATCCTTCTGAAGTGAACAGAATATGGCTGGTTCTGGAATCACGGTTGAGGGGTGGGGGGATTACAGTGAGAGACACCTTCTGTCTGCTTTTCCTGGTACCCGGAAGGTGGGCCAAATCTGTGTTCAATCAGGTCTTCATAGAAATGCATCCTTTCCAAGACAAGAAGATGACTTGTGCAACCTACTCTCATATTAAAAGGCTGGTTATCTCTGTGTTAAAATATCAACAGAGAAACTTAAATATATTCTTAAGTAAGAAAGAATTAAAATTTCAGTGCTGTGGATTCCCGGAAGTGAGGCTTGCAATAAAATGTCAGTAGGAACAGATCTTAAAAGAGAAATATTAAAAATAAAAATGAAAAAAAAAAGAAAAAGAAAAATAGGGAAGGGAGTAAAATGGGAGTCCTAAATAGAAAATCCAAGGTGAAGAAAGTGAGAGGAAAGACTGATGGTTGGAAAGCACTGCTAGCACGAGAAAATAAAACAAAAGGAGGGAGCAAACTGGCAGAAGAACGGACAAAGAAAGCCAAAACAAGCTGGCTGCTTGTGTCACAGACCAGAATGAGCACTTATTATTAAAGCAAGAACACTAAATTATATCAATCTAAGCACTGGAATGAAGATTACAAATTGTTCAATGCTGAGACAAACCATGCAAGTGTGGTGGATGGCTTAGAAGGAACACAAACTTAGATATTCTCCAACTGCTGTGCCAGAGGGGGGACTCAGTGCTATTAACGATCTGCTATTGTGGCACACAGCCGAATGCGAGTACAGTGATAAATTTAAATTGAAAAACCTCTGAGCTCCTGCAGATATGGGGGCAGGTGGCGTGTTAAAGTTGCAATACAGGAAGTTTTGAGCTGGTCACATTTCTGTGTAATGACAGAATCTGTCTTTGCATTGTACTGTAAATAAGAAGCTACCCTTTCCCCAAGGTAATTCCACCTCAGTCTGCAGAAAGAGCAGAATTTAAATCTCCCTATATTGCAGCTAAGAAGAGTGCCAGCTAAGTATGGATAAATATAAAGTTACATGTCCAACCTGAAAAGAGTAGAGTTATAGCCACAGCAATAAATACAGAAATAAGTCAGTGGTTAGTACAGCTCACTTACAGAGAAGCATCCTTAACTATACTGTGGTCTGTGGACTAAGCATAAAAGTGGAAATCAGGAATAAGAGCACTGAAAGAATCAGGTGTCAGCCAATTCAGTCTAGAAAGCAGAACTTTAGCTAAACTGAGAAGAAAGTCACTCTTGACCCTATCAGAAGAGAGACTACTAAGGGATTCCACATGTTCCTGTGAGGAAGAGCTGGACATTCACATCAGAGCTCCCCTCTGTAGCCCACAAATTTGAGAGGCATCCTATACCCCAGCAAGTTAGCTGCACTGGTTGCTAAAATATTTACTTGGTGTTGAACAGCTGTGGTCCTGGGCCACCTAGTGCCACCAGCTTCCCTTGCTGCACCAATCCCTTCTTTTGTACCAACTTCTAGCTGGTTACTGTTCTAATCTGTCGTTGTCTATCTCAGTCAGACTCATACAAAAATCTCCCTGTCCAGCATTTCCACTGTTGGCTTTTCCTGGGGACTTTGGAGGGACACCTGTCTGTTCTCCACCTTTCTCTCCCATTCAGCCTGGCAGCCCCTTGTGGGCACTTCCAGGGACCACCATGGAACTCACCAAGATACTAACAGGGCTCCTGTGGAACAGCCCCCATAATGGCCCATTCACCAGGCCCCTTGTAGTCCTGAAAAGAGACTTCACCAGTAGAGCCAAGGCCCTTGGCAGGGCTGGTGGGAGCTTGCTGAGCAAAAGATCATAATTACCTGTGGTTAAATATTTTCAATACAATTCCTGTTGTGTCTGCTACAACAGTAACTTAAATATCTCATTCTCAGTCAGATCACAGAGAGGTATATGACTGTTGTAACTAAGAGTGCTAGCTTTGGAGTCAGATTTTCCGTTTTTTTTTTTTTTTTTTTTTTTTTTTTTTTAATGGAGTCTTGCTCTGTTGCCAGGCTGGAGTTTAGTGGCACAATCTCTGCTCACTGAAACCTCTACCTCCCGGGTTCAAGTGATTCTTCTGTCTCAGCCTCCCAAGTAGCTGGGACTACAGGCGCACACCAACATGCCCAGCTAATTTTTGTATTTTCAGTAGAGATGGGGTTTCACCATGTTGCCAGGATGATCTCGATCTCTTGACTCCTGATCCAACTGCCTCGGCCTCCCAAAGTGCTGGAATTACAGGCATGAACCAACATGCTCAGCCCAATTTTCTGTTTTTAATTTAGATTTGCTAACTGTAACTGTATATCCTCAGTCTGGTTACTTAGCTTTTAAATTCTCACTTTCTTCACTCATGACATGGGAATATTGTTATGTATTTTTGGAAGGAGTAAATGTGCTAATCACATGAAGTGATGAGCAGAGGTACTGGAGGGTATAGTGTGGGTTAAGTTCTTGTTGTTGTTGACTTGGCAGCATGACTGTTACTAATATTTCTGAGGACCTGACCTCATATATCTTGTGAAGGGCTCTGGCACTATCCAGCCCAAGGTTTGCCCAAGTGTGACATGCAGGCAAGGCCAGGAGTCTATATTAACATTCGGTACTAACAAAGTCCCTTCTGCATGCACAAAGGTTCTATTTCTGTGGTTACTCAAAGGTTATTTCTTGGGCTGGGTCTTTAGTCCTTTAACCCATCCAATCTAGAGTATTGTTGCTATCCACAGTGACAATGCTGCCTGGGATTTGAAGGATTTCTAGGAAACTAACCTTTCCATTATGTCAGTGATCAATTCTTCCACTGAAGTGTTTTGGGAAAATGTCCTTTCAGGAAAAGCTTTTTGTTTGCAAGAATCTCTTGATTCTGTTCTGTGTTGTTGATGTGCTGTAGATTACTTCTGGTTTTACTTGCCATTTTCAGGGGAGGAACTTTTCTATCTTGATTAAGATAAACGTGTCCTTTCTCCTTCAATTTCTGCCCTGTATTTGACCATGGTCACCACCCACAGAGCCAGGTCAGCATATGAATGACCATAAATCCTCATGTCATGCCAAACTCTGTGGTTTCATTATCTGGCACAGAAGGCCACCTCTTTGTGGAACTGTTTGCTAAGGATAGTCTTAGAAATTAAGTCACAAAGGATCTGCTCTCAACTCCACTTTTTCAAACCAACATAGAATTATAGGATATTTTTGAGAGAGAAGAGTACATTAGAGGCAATATCATCTATTTTCTACCCATTGAAATATTTCTTTTCTTAGTATCTGTGAACATTGGGCATTAGGCCTCTCCTTAAAAATGTCTAATAATCTCACTATGATAAATATATGTATAAATATATATATATATTTACATATATATATTCACCCTAATAGCAAAATATATTTCAGAAATATCTATGAGCAATATATATATAAAATCTCACTATGAGAAATATATATATAAATTTATATAAATATATACATATATACCCTAATAGCAAAATATGTATAAATTTCTGAAATATATGTTTAAGAAAAAAATACATATATATATATTTATTCACCCTAATAGCAGAATGCTTTTCTGAAATTGAAATCTAACTTTCAGTAATTTAAACTCATACAAATGAGATCTTAGTGTAGCCTCTGTCCCAAATCATCTCTATAACGTAGGTAACCAGGGTTTATCATTCTAGCTTTCATTTTTTCTTTTAAGAAAAGTTGATTTGAACTCCTGTAGATGCTGAAAACAGGAAGCATCAGAAATACTCAAGTCAGAGTTCCTACCCTCGAGGGGTTAGTGATCCCTTAGGAAAGGCAGACAGACACAGAAGCAAACAGCTTAGATAATCCTGTGAGAAAGACTGTGCTAAATGAAGTGGTGTAGTGACTCCATAGACACTGGACACCACGTGGCCCTGACTAATAGTGAAGGCTCCATGAAACAGTGAGGTCTCTGGAGAGTCATAGAGGAGCCACACTGAGGCAGGTGAAGGAGAGAGTTATAGAGAGTGGGGGAATTTAGAGGATGCAACATGAACAAAAGTGCAGACAGATCAGCAGCACAAAGACTCTGGACCTGAACAAGCCCTTCGAAGGGGCTAGGACAGGAAGTCACAGGTAGACATTTTGCCATGGGCCTGTTCTCTTACAGTCAAGTTTTTCTACCCCATAGACATATGGTGCCACATCTTGAGATACAGCACTGAAAACTGTTCCATGTCCAACAGAAGTAATTGTCATCCCTGAGGTTGCTCTTCCTTCTCTATTTCCATCTTAATTGATACCACCGCCATCATGATAAAAGTACAGGCTGGAGAGTCGGAAGAGCAAGCTCAGCCTCTTCTAATTGACTGGTTACAGATGAGTTATTTAACTTCTTGAAGCTGTAAAACCTTACTTGTAAAATGGGTATAAATAAAAGGACCCACTTCAACGACTTACTAGAAGTACGAAATGAGCATTCTATGCATAGTGCCACACAGTGCTTCACTCATAAGTTCACGAAATAAAACTGTTAGTATTACTTATATTGATCACATTACTATTAATAAATTAATATTAGTAAAACTGTTATTTAACAATTTATTCTAGTTGAAACCTGGACATAAACAGAAACTTTTTCTTTTTCTTCATTGACCTCTGGTTACCCATAAGAATATGTTAGTCTACAAATGCCCCTATTTATGTTTTTTTTATTACCATGATGAATTCTCCTCTATTATATACACACATCATCCTGTCACTTTTGGCCAAATATGGGATCATTAGATATATTTTCCTTAAAGGACACACTAAGGCAGCGTATATTAATCCACAAGACTGTTTTATAAACATCTTCCACTTTACGCTTACATCTAAGACAATGTATGATTCAAACTCTTAAAATGCCACCAATAGGAGAAACAAATAGTACCATCAGTGAGGCACTCTTGAGAAGGTGGACATTTTTTAGGCTAAAGCTTTCCCCTGACAAAAGCTTTCAACAGTGTTTTAAAAATCAGACTTCAGGATGGGCGCTGTGGCTCATGCCTGTAATCTCAACACTTTGGGAGGCCAAGGCCAGTGGATCACTTGAGGTCAGGAGTTTGAGGCCATCCTGTGGCCAACAAGGTGAAATCACGTTTCTGTTAAAAATACAAAAAAGAGCTGGGCATGGTGGTGTGTACCTGTAGTCCCAGCTGCTAGGGAGGCTGAGGCAGGAGAATTGCTTGAACCGGGGAGGCAGAGGTTGCATTAAGCTGAGATTGCGCCACTGCACCCCAGCCTAGGTGACAGTGAGAATCTGTAAAAAAAAAAAAAAAAAAAAAAAAATTAGACTTCAGCACAGATCTTTTCCCTGGGAGTGCTCCTTTGCATCATTCCCCATTTGAAACCACACTTTCTGTGGCGTGATCAACCTTGGATGCAACTGACTGGGCACAGCCTGCTTAAATCTCTACAGCTCTTGGCTGCTTATTAGACGGTGTGAAGGGCCTGGTACACGCGAAGGTATTTCATGACCTCTCAACCAAGCTCCTCCTACATTTTTAGTCTTGTTTCCTAATGAACTTGGCTTTGCAGCAGGCTTAGCACAGGCTCTGCTTTTTCCCATCTCCCGCCTCATCCTCTGAGTGTGGAGCGACAGAGTTCACTCATTTCACAGTCCAGTCCCTACCCATCCTGTAAGACTTGGCTGAGGACTTTGTGGAGAATATGTTTCTTTCTATACCTTTTACAATCTTCTTTCTCTAAATTCCAGGGTGCATCTGCTATTGTGTCTTTCTCCACCTGTACCCTGGAGATAACTGTTGCAATTATTTGTCACACTATTACGGTCTCCATTTCACCAAGCAGTTATTTTTCTAATTTAGCCATAAGCATCTTGTTGAATAAATAGTAACACTTTTAACTCTTTGTCTATATTCCAACCGTGTCCAAGAACCTTTTCTCGAATAAGCACAGAAAATAGACATTACTTGCCTTTCATGTTATTCCTCTTAGGCACAATTAGCCTTTTCATTTTCTTAGCAATTCTATCATTTTGCAGATAAGTCCTTTACATTATTGGTTTAAAATTATATCTTTACATGCTCAGCTTGTCTTTTAGGATGTGAGGCTATTCAAAAACAGATGCCTTTTTGTTTATTTTTATCTCTCTAACTCCTAGGACAATGCCTAGAGGAATGAATGTTGGTTGAAATTTAAAATAGAATAATAATGAAGCAGGTGTAATACTTTGCATCTATAGCTACATATTTCCTGAGTAGCAGTCAGAAAGGTGAGTTTAACACAAATTCTTCAGGTCAATGTAACAATTCCATGCATGGCTAAAACCCCCTTTGATTCAAGATGAACTAGGAATGCTCATGTTTTCTACTGAAAACTGCCTTACATCTAAATCTAGCCTAAAATCTCTGGATAAAACTAAGCTTCTCAAAATGTCACTACTATGAGATAAGTATTCTGCTATCTTTAAACTGTGCTTAAAATCTGGATGAAAGAATGCTGCCTATTGACTAAAAATACATAATTAAAGTTCTCAGCAAATAGAAAATTAAAGAAAACAGTATCAATTCTTCCCCAGAAATAATTCCCTTGGTTGAACAAGTAATTCTTTTCAGTTCTCACTAAAGTTAATGAATTTTTTAACTATCTTGCACGATTTAACGCTGAATAAACAATCACTACATCAAAGTAAAAGAGTGGGATGTAATTCTTCTAGGAGGCAATTGTGCCCTAGATGCTATGAGTCAAAAAAGGAGGCCTTTCTATGCGTTTGATGAGGGTTAGTGAATCTTCTGGCTCCCCCTACCCCAACTCCTTGCTCAGCACCTCCTGTATCCCTACCCTCCGTGCATTCTTGTATGTTCTAGTTTAGTAAAATCTAGTTGTCGTGGGGAATACAATTGCCCATTGCCATAAATAGGTGATATTTAATATGGGTATGTTGAAAGCGGATGATATGGTTTGGTGTCCCTACCCAAATACCACCTTGAACTGTAATAATCCCCACATGTCAAGGGCAGGGCCAGGTGAAGGTAATTGAATAATAGGGGTGGGTTTTTCCTATGTTGTTATCATGGTAGTGAGTAAGTCTCACAAGATCTGATGGTTTTATAAATGTGAGTTCCCCTGCACAAGCTTGCTTGCCTGCCATCATGTAAAACGTACCTTGTTTCTCCTTTGCCTTCTGCCATGATTGTGAGGCCTCCCCAGCCCTGTGGAACTTTGAGTTCATTAAATATCTTTCCTTTATATATTACCCAGTTTAGGGTATATCTTTATTAGCAGCATGAGAACAGACTAATACAGGGGGGAAGCATAAAGAATTTAAAGTTCTCTTCCACTTTAAGCATATGTAAAATCTTTTTTTTAGGAGAAGTAGAGGCTGTGATGGTATTCACTCACCTCTTTTTAAAAAGGATGCAACACCCTAAATCGTCACTAAATAATGGAAACACTCAGCTCTCTCCACAAAATTCAGTACTCCATCTCTATTAAGTACTTCTAAACTTTTTCTCTCACCTCAAGTTTTCCTGGATTAGAATTTAGAACATTTGCTGCTGATAAAGTTCAGTACTCTTGGAAACTTCTTATCTTATTCTATATGCTAAACTACTATTTGTCTTATTTCTCCAAGGTTCTTCTGCAGATGGTAGTAATAGATATTAATAATTGGTTAAACCCATCTCAGCTAATTTGGTAGAAAAAGCTTTATCCTTTTAAACTTAAATAACATATTAAGCTAGCGAAAGAGCACTGAAGGGCACTGAGAGGGCTAATGAGGTCGGAATTTGTGAAAACAAAGCAGGACTTTGATAGTTATTTCTGGTCAAGGGGCGGTTTTGGCCCTCTTCACCTTGTACCACATTGACAGCAGCTGTCTTTTTCTATTCAAAGCAAGGCCAGGGAAAAAGAAACCAGTTAAGTACCCCTTTCAGTTATCTCGGAGTAATGTCTGCTTGTGGGCAGTGGCTTGGTGCTCCTCCTAGGTCTGCTTGGCAGGGATAACCCAGAGGTTAAATGCTTTTGGACAGAACGCTCCGAAGCCTTTGCCTTTAACCGAGTGGATTTTTCTTCCTCTCATAAATCAGACAGACTCCCATGAAGATTTTATAACAGTACATTTCACCCCTGTGTGAGAGAGAAATGTTATGTTCGTTAATCTTTTCCTTCCTAAAAGATTTAAAGATAAGAGAAGTGCGAGAGTTCCACATGGGTGCTTTATGGGTAAATGTATGTGGTGAAATCTGGAATTATATACTTGCTTTTAATGTGAAATTCAGAAGCCATTGACAAACTCTAGCCATAGCTTGATATTAATAGTTTTTCATTTCAAGAAGAAGGATGGAGGGGGGAAAGTATCTATACCTGAACGACACTACCAGGAGCCAGAAAAATGGAAACAAAGGGGGATCCTCTGCTCCCAGGAGTCTACATTTTATCTAATGTGGAATTTTTTTTTAAATTTAGATGTTTGGTACTATTAGGGAATTTGTATATTTGAAAAGAAAATGAGATGATTGAAATAATTAAACAGTGGATACACATTTAAAATTATTAAGGTGTAAGAAGAAAAAAAATGAAAGGCATTAGTGTAGGGTAATATAAAACTTTTATTCAAAAAAAATCTCAAAGCAATAAGGTAAAAAAATGTAGTTGCATCATGTACATGGACTTGAAATATTTTCAACACTATGAAATTCCAAAAGTGAAATTATGACTTTTAAAATAACTCTAATGAAAATTTCAACATATTAGGAGTTGAAATAAGTTGGTCCTCCAGTTTTTGTTTTAAAATAAATATTTTATTCTATTGATTTACATTTCTAAACCCTTCTATTTAGCTGAATCCGTTTTGATTTTAAATTTTACTTTACTGAAAAGAGGCCATTAGTTTTGTTACTAGTAACCTTGCTTTTGTATTTGATTTCTTTAATTAATTGAAGCTTTCCTAAGTTTAAGCCTTGTCAACACTGATAGACAAGGTCTTAGGCTATTTCTGAATATGAACTGCCCTAATTCTTTCGTGACCCACGGATGTTTTTTCCCGTATTTTCACTCCTGTTTTTCAGCAGTGCATGGATTAGCCAAGTAAGGCTTCCATTTATCTGCAAACTGTCAGCATAGTAGATGAGTTTTGCCATCTGCTTAGCTGACAAAGGTTTTTGGTTGAACATATTGGAAGGGCACCTCTCACTTTGATGACACCACCTGCCAGTACAAAGAAAAGAAAACTGTATACACCTGTCTGATTCCCACACACCTGATAGGATGGAATCAAAACCAGGTCTGCCATTCAAACCTGCACAGTGTTCGTTGTAACAAAGATGTAGCAACTAAAGTTCCATTCCTTCACTGAATCATATTTTGCAGAATGGTGGATGGGGTGGGAGGGGACATTAGATTAAAAGTGATTTTATTTTCATGTTTTTGTTTATGTAGATCAAATCTGCACAATAAAAATGAAGAGATCAGGCAAAAACACCTCTTTGCTTCCAGTGACAGTGCCCTCCTTTAAACCCATCTTGACTTCCCTTAGTCTACTTATAACTTTCCACTTTGCTACATAATTTCTAGGCAACTGCTTTAACCTGTCATGTGATCTATGATCACCTCCTGCAACATTTAACCCTGTAGGTGATTGATTAACATAAATATTTGGCGAATGATGCAAAATAGTGAAAGCGTTAGCCTATACTAATAGAATTGAAGAAGGAAAATACATAAGAGGTACATGTCCAGATGAGAGAAAGTATGATTTGGCAACAACCAAGAAAAGGGATTCAGATTAGATAGAAGAAACAAATTGAATATGTTTGCATGTGTGCATATGTGTTGGGGGTACTTCCTTCTGTGTAGATAAATCTGAATATAGAAAATTCACTTCAAGGCCTGGCCTCGTGACCTGTTGTCCTAGCACTTTGGGAAGCCAAGGAGGGAAGGTTGCTTGAGCCTAGATTGCTTGAGAACAGCCTGGGCAACATGTCGAAAACCTGTTGCTACAAAAACATACAAAAATTAGCTGGGTGTGGTGGCATGTGGCTGTAGTCCCAGCTAATTGGGAGTCTGAGGTGGGAGGATCACTTGAGCTGGGAGAAAGAGGCTGCAGTGAGCCAGGATCATGCCACTGCACTCCAGTTTAGGTAACAAAGTGAGACCGTGTTTCAAAAAAAAGAAATAGAAAAGTCGCTTTAAAAATGGCTTTATTTATTTTAAATACAAGTATAAAAATATGTTTATATAATCACATACCATATATCTTGTAAGACTATTTCTTAGAAAGGGATGTTTTGATTACTTATCAAGTACTGAAACTACATGGATGAGTATACTTACTTCACAATTGTAAAAGATTTACTATAGATTTATACTCTTCTTACATCAAATTGGGGAAATAAAAGTAAAGACAGTCTCTATTTTGCATCATTGCACTAAATTAATTTAAACTTCTCAATCTTAGTCATAATTACCCTGAATTTAGATGCTAGAAAAGAAAGTTAATGTCATTTCCAGATTGCTTTATTATTCTTAGATTATATTTTAGATTGTCCTTTAAATTTTATTGCTACAGCATCTGGATGAAAATCCTACTATTACTGGTTCAGAACTAACTGTGCTGGAGAAGTCGCTAATCCTTCTTGCCCAATCCGTGGCCTTTAGGTATCAACCCCTTTATTCCCTCCTTCACCAGAACTGTAGTGTATAGTGCTACATGCCTCTTTCATTTTTTTCTTATAATATGTTCATACTTTCTATAGATAAACACACACACACAAACACACAAACCTTTTTTGCCTTTTTTGCAAATAAGACTGAGAGATTCAGCCTTTGCAAGGTGAGAATTTTGTGGTTTTCACACCTGTCCCACAGCTTACCGTAGTGCCTGATGTATAACAGTATGGGCATTTGGAAGCTGAATAAATCCTTTAAATCATTCATTACCCTATGATACGGTTTGGCTCTATGTCACCACTGAAATCTCATCTTGAATTATAATCCCCACATATCAGCATAGGGAGCTGGTTGGTGATGATTAGATCATGGGAGTGATTTCTCCCCATGTTCTCATGATAGTGAGTGAGTTCTTAAGAGAGATGATGGTTTTAAAGTGTGGCAATGCTCCTTTGCTTGTTCTCCCTCTCTCTTGCCACCCTGTGAAGAACGTGCTTGCTCCCCCTTTGACTTCTGCTATGATTGTAAGCTTCCTGAGGCCTCCCCAGCCATGTGGAACTATTACTCAATAATACCTCCTTTCTTTATAAATTACCCAGCCTCGGATAGTATCTTTATGGCAGTGTGAAACAGATTAATACACCCATAATAATTATTTTTTGTTTTTATAACTTCAACTTTTATTTTTGATTCAGGGAGTACATATGCAGGTTTGTTACATGGGTATATCATGTGATGCTGAGGCCCAAACAGACTATTTGGATCCAGTGATTCTACAAAAAATTTCTATATCCTCAATCAGAACAAAGTGCATTTGATTTGGAAGCTTGCAGTTTGCAGAATATAAAGTTGGAAATACCACAATGTTAAAGACCTCAAGAGATCAAATTGACAAGCTGATGAATTGGATTTCATCATGAGTATCACACCAGATAAGAAAAAATTATATAGTAGATAGTATTTAGTTTGCTAAAAAAGGGAGGTGCAAATCAATGTATTTGCCCTCAAAAGAATGAAAATGGTAATGGGTTTCCAGTTGTTAAATGTCTCTTATGAACCAAGCATAGAGCTGGGTGTTTTACATGTCTTATCTTTAGTCTTCACTGAAACCATGCCAGGTGGTTTTACTTCCATTTATGAACGAAGGGAGGTTCAGCTTTATTATAAATAAGGTTCAGATTTACTTCCATTTTCCAGATGAACAAAGGGAGGTTCAGTTTATTATAAATAAGCAGCAAAATTAGAATTTGTAACAAAGACTCATCCGATCCTAAGATTATCTCCCTAAGCCTCTCATTCATAACTAAATCATGAAAGTATAAAGTGATTTGGAAGAGGAAAGTAGATGTCATGAATATTTTGAGTCCCATTTTTGTTACAGAACACATTGTTCCTACGATACTAGTCATATTATTCTCCTGTTTAAGGCTTAAACAAAAGATAAGTAGGCAATAATACTAACCCATATTTTTATGGTTTGTAATATTTTTATAGCTTACAATATTTTGTAGTTTAAATGTCATTACATGTTGTATTCTAGCTAAAGTTATTTGGGTGTTTGTTTGGGTTTAAGATATTTCCAGAACTATTGCTGCTTAAATTAAAATCCAGAAAATTATAAAACACTTTCTGGAAATGGATTTGAAACCTCACCAAATTAGTTTGGTTTTCCTGTCCAAGCCTATTTTCTATCCAGAATAATTTTATATGTTTTTATATAAATAATTTTACATACATATTTGATATTATATAATAGTATATATGTAATTATATAATGATATTTATGTATTTTACATGCATAGGTAAAATATGTGTTAGTAATATGTATCAATTATCAAATAATCATTTTATATAATTGATCTTTTTTAGAAATTGGTTATGGGAAATAAAGCCAAAAGTTTTGTGAATGGTTCCTTGGACTATAACATGGATGCCTAGATCTTAAGAGACAGCCTCACAAACTTTGCATTCTCAGGTTATATGGAAAAGATAAATCACTCCTCCAGTATCTACTGACCCTGAAATCTAGGTAGGGGGATATACACATGAGTATGATTGGAACAGTAAAGCTTGTCACCAAAATTTAGATTGAGCAATTAAGTAACATGATATACCTATGTAACAATATAACACTTCACTAAGTGTTATATTGGGGAGAAAAGAAAGACAGATGACAATATTAAATATGACTCCTCAGTTCAGGGACTTGCAGTCAGGTTAATAAGATATAGTTCAGACAATAACAAACAGAGTAAAACAAATTCCCAAGTGTGTGGTAGAGACAAAAGAGATGGAGTCAGAGAAGCAAGAGATTATTGGAGGTGAAACGAATAACAGAAAATGCTTTATGAAAGATAAATATGTTGAATTAGGTATAAATGGATGAACGATGTTTTGGAATAATTGACAAGAGAGTATTCCAGGTTTAAAAATAAGTGTATTGTGACAGTGCAAGGAATGTGATAAGAATGTTGAATAGTCCAGTTGGGCTGTACCTGGGAATCGGGAAAGTTGCGAAACTGGAGAGATGTTTAGGAGGCAGCTTAAGCCGGTTTCTGAGCTATGTGTCTATCTTCATTGCCTGACTATAAAACAGTGCTTTTGGTAATCTAGAATATATTTTAGTATATATAATTTAGAATTTAGAATATAATTTAGATATATTTTAGAATATTGAGCATCAGGAGATAAAACAAAATAAAAGCAAAAGACGGACTTTAGAATAAAAAATGTTCTAAAAAGGCAGAGTGGGCATTTTTCCCTCTAATTCTGAAAATTTGAAAACTTCTCCTTTAAATTACAGCAAGCAATTTCAGATTTTAAAAATTATGTATAATAGCCCAAAAAGATTTCCCTATTCAAGGCTCTGTAATTGAATAACTTAAAAAATTCTAAAGTCATGAAAATGTAATTTTGCTTTTTATAAAGTAAACACTTTCATATCCCATTAAAAATTTTTCATTTATTTCATAAATGCTGTTCATGGTCTTTTTTTAATTTTCTAACCACATCCTGGAATTTTTTTTAATTTTTTTTTTTAATATCTTAAGTTCCGGAATACACGTGCAGAACGTGCAGGTTTGTTACATAGATATACACATGCCATGGTGGTTTGCTACATCCACATGGTCCTTTTCTTTACATAAATGAATTATGCATGACGTTAGTGCATAAAAACATTTTTCTTCCTATGGTGTGAATATATTAAGGATCAGTGTCATTTCAAAATACAGTTTTTGTGAAAAAAAGGAAAAGTTTTTCAAATATTAAAAATAACAAAACAAACAAAAACCCACTTATTTTTGATATTAATTAATACTTTTCCCCCCATAGCCAAAAATTAGTTTTAAAGAAACTCATGGAATTATAATATACAGGCAGAAAAGTGTTGAATTTTACAAATTTTAAAAAGCAATGCATATCAAATCCAAAGGAAATGTAACTATACAGAAATGACTGGATAACAGGTCTATCTATCAAACAAGAGGCTCTTCGTTTATCCAAGAGTTAGTATTTCTTTGTGAGTACTGTGAAGAGAATTTGCATTAATAGGATAAAAGTTCTATTGTATAAGTTTATTTATTGTCAAACGAGTTTTTGTTATTGTTGAATATTATGTTTTTTACATTTTAATGACATGTTAGAATGTGGAACTTCCCGTCTTTCTTTGCTTCTTATACATAAATAAACGACTCTCATAATGTTACTTCACTTGATCACCTGCATAACAGCAACAATAATTTATGAGGCAGAATAAAATACTTTAGGTGAAGTAAATGATATTTTATTAAAAACTAATATCAAAAAACAAAAGTTTAAGGATAGGAGAAATGAAACATGTAAATTCAATAACAAGGAGCTTAAGGAAGATGAAGATATTTAAAATTTTGGCAAGCATTGCAATATTTAGCTGAACATTTTCATATGTAATTAGATTACGAAATAAAGCCAGCTGGCTTTGTAAAGTTTTAAATACTGTGTGAACACAGAAGCATATGGTCTTCTGATGGTGTCAACTGATTTCTCTCTAGGTAGGATATTTACATGTTCCCAATAGTTACAGATTTCTGAAGAGATTTTCCACTGGCTATAAATAATGGTCAATATAATATTTGTCTGACCTATGTCAATTATTTAGCCACTTCTCTATGTTCCAAATACAACAAAAATGCCTCATTATTTACTTTTGTCACTCATTTAGTGAAGCAATAGATGACATTCATTTTAAGCTTATGGAATATTTAAAAATAAGTATAATTAAGAGATTAGAACTTGCCTAGAAACTCTCTCTAGTTTTGGAAGGAATATTAAAACAAAAGTGATCCAGCTTCATAGTTAATAAAGGTTGCTGTTGCTGAAATCCATCATATATTGTTGATTTTTTTCTTCAGACTTTACAAATTCCTAAGCTTTTGTGAAATATGCATCTGCTAGTTCCTCTCAAACCTTTCCTTTCTTAAAATTAATAAAATAATTAAAATAACATATAAACAAAATATTATTTTATAATAGTGGTTTTATAATAGTGGTTTATTTATAATTAATTTATATAATTTATAATTAATAGTGATTTTATGATCACCTTTGACTCCACTGTCTCCTCAAATGAAGAATGTCAGTATATTAATTTAGACATACTTTTTTGTCTTTAAGGACTGAACACTTTTCCATTTTCCCAATACCTTAATTAGGAAAAGGTAATTATTAGAATGTGTGGATTCAGTCAGAGTACACACCCTTCTTTTGCATATTAGTCTGTATTCAAAAAAATACAGGTTTGAAGTTTGCCATCCAGCTTCAAATAAGGGACACTGAGTTTACAGTACTCTTCTTTACATTTGAAAACTATGACTAATTCCATGTTTCCTTTATCTTTTCTGTTACATTCAGTATACAGAATGTAGACACATTTTTAAAAGGAAAATATTTCAGAATTAAACAAACAGGCATCGTTCAAATCCCCTTCTACATAACTATTCCAGAACAGGCCCGTGTTTCAACAAAGTTTATGCTGTGTGGTGAGAAGATTCTCACTTGAAAAATTCAAGTATTCTCAATTTTGCCTAAAAATAAAGTACGAACTTTTAAGCCTGGCAGTTAGTGTAAGGTTCCATGCTCTGTCTTTAACGTTCAACCTCTCAACTTCAACCTTTCGTCTTATTATCCCTCTTTACAAATAATCTATTTTGGCCAATTTGTAATCAATGTTCTGCAAAATTCCCAGGTTCTCCCCTCTAGGGGCCATACTGTACAAAGTTTCATACGCCTCTCTCATTTTTGCATACCAAATTATTTTGTCATTCAAGGTTATTGGACTCCTTTTGTAAGCTTTCTCTTATCTCCAGCACATACGATGCCCCATGCTCTCTGTCATAGTGCTTCACATCGATTATTTAACTTACTCATTTGTAGCTCTACATCTGTCCAATTTTATCTGTGCATTGGTTTATTGGATTCGTGGTTTCCTGAAAACATACTCTATGCTTTCTAATGTCGTTGGAAATGTCTATCACTCAATTTTATTTGATAAATGAGTTTTCCCTTATCATATTTTATATCTGACCTATTCAAATATTTACCAAAGAGAGGAAGCAACAGAGAACATATGTTAGGTGGTTTGTTTGCATGTCTTTGTAGTATTTGATAAAAATAAATAACTACTCCATTACTGTTAATGTCTATAAATAAGATAAATACATATTCATTTTCTAATTCTTGGAAAAATCATAGTTTAGGATATGAAACTAAGCATTTTTCTCTCAATTTTTATGCAGTAGAACACATTTGGTGCTAAACAATGACCCATAACTTTCCTAACTGGTTTTGCACTTGTGAGTCTGAGTCTTCTTGAATTCTTAATTTCTACTATGTACTGAATATTTGCTTTGTTATCAACATATCTGCATATGAGGCCTTCTGCATTAACTCACTTTCATATAGCTATGTTATCTCTTAGCAAAAGCTATCTCTTATCAGTGGATATTAATATGAACTAGAAAGTACAAAATAAACATTGCATCTTTTCTCCTATTGAATATAGAAGTTCCCCAAATTGCTGTTTGTACGAAATCGACAAAATACATGAAATTGCCATATGGCAATTGCTTTGAATTGTTCAGGCTTTTTCAGTGGAGTCTACTTGTTTATTAAAATCGAAGTAAAATCTTTGCAGCCTCCTTTCAAAAAGGAATAAAGGAATGGTATGTAGAAATAGGATAATCTTATTTTAAGAACTGTAGTTTACTTTGGATGACTTATTTTTACCTCTTTCACACTCTAGACAACACCATCAGATTTAGCCATACACTGAACTTCTGGTGAAAAAAATTAAAAATAAAAAGACGAGTAAGCATTTAAAATTAATGTGAAACTGTCAGCAAACATTTACCAATGTAATATCAGAACTTTTGTAATTATAAATAGTAAGCAAGAAAGCTCAAGTTGCATGGGTCAACAAATAAAAATTCTTATAGTGAAAAACAAAAATTTAAAAGTAAGCACAAAGAAAACTTTTTATTTTCCAGATCACTTCTGCACTGCCTGAAACTAATGGTTTTCATCGTAGACTTTAGAGACATCCATTCTGATCAAATTATTTGACATATTCAGAGAAAACAAATGTGAAACTCTTTGAGATTACTTGGGCAAATATAATGAAATAAATGACTATAGCAGCTCTTCAAAGAGGTCAACAATAGCACAAAGATAAACGCTAGAGAAATCTTACGTATGTGAACAATTAATAGTAGAAGATTGAATTTGTACAATATCTGGTGAACACTAGAATATGCTTTATAAATATTGATAAAAACACAAATTCTATATGATATGTTCCTTAAAAGTTTTTAGAAATGTTTGTCAATGAATGAAAACCTTGATTCTGTTTGATTGAATCCATGTGTATAATGCTCCTGTTCATGAGTCCGAGCATGAATTTAGAGTATACAATCTAATTCCATGATTTAAAATCTTGGTGTGCCCATTTGAAGACATTTCTTTAATTTTTCTGGTATCTTACCAAAATATCTAGATAAGAATGCTCGACAAATATTGCTGCCAGAGGAATTTAATTGCTTTCAGACTGTAAGTGCACTGAGGGCAGGGGCTTTGCTCTTTCTTTGTTGCTGTGTCCCTGGGGACAGTGTGTGGCCTCTAATGGCTGTCTAGCATGAAGACAAAAGACTTGTCACATACAGGCAGGGAGTGGAACTGTGCCAAACGAAGTACCTGTTTTTTTTTCCTTCAGTGTCATTTCAGTGAGGAAAGACTCTTTCTGTGAAGAAAATAAGTTCTGTAAATTATTATCATCATGGTATAGAAGAAAAATCACCACCAAGCTACAGAGAAAGACACAATAGAGAGAATGCCGGCACAGAACCCTCACGTTTAACAATTTCTGATAAAAAACACAGTGGACATTTGGTAGAGAACTTTGGAGAGAAGGAAAGCCTTCCACAGGAAGAAAGATGCAGCACGACATGACTTTTCTTTGAATAAGTCTATTACCAAACAAAAATTATTATGTGATGAATCGTAAAAGACTTGAAGCAAGAATAAACCCTTTGTACAAAAAAATGTCAGGGTTTAGCAGACCAGGAACATTTGCACAGTCCAGCTGAAACCCTAAAATAATGACTGTCTTAATGACAATAAATAATAGTAACACCAGCTATATGGGGATGATTACATGGAAATGCTTATCAGAATTCCTCTGTTAAACTATTAATTATATTCATTTATATTTAGGCCTAATGTAGTATAAATTAACTTTTATATAGCGTTTCTAAAATTTGGCTTTGGTTATGGAAAAAACATCTTGTAATCATCATACAGCTACAAGTTAAATAAATCATACCTCTATAGTTTTGAAAAAGTGCATGAAGGAAAGATGGTGAATTTATTTGAACAATATAGCCAAGTTTCCCATGTCCAGCATGAAAAAGAACAGGTAAGTCTTTACTGATCTTTGTCTAAATAAAAATAAACTCTTGCTAGGTGTATAATTTGTTATATTTCTATTGACCAGCCTTTAACTCATTATGCTACTGTGATTAAATACAAATTAAGCATAACAATTGATATGCCATTTCATATAATTTCAATTCAAATGTTATAAAATCATGCTACCTATTGTCTTCTATTTTAAAAATTTTATTCTCTATTTTAAACTGGCACATAGTAATTATACATATTTATGCAGTACAAGGTGATGTTCACATACAAGTATACATTGTATAATTTAACATCCTCATCACCTCAAACATTTGTCATTTCTTTGTAGTGAGAACATTCAAATCCTTTCTCATAGCTATTTTGAGATATACAATACCTATTACCTAATTTCTTTTAATGATGATTTAAAGGTTCCCATTATGTAGAAGATGTAAATGTAAACTCATTTGCAAGGGCATTCACCTCAATATACAAACCATCCTGATGAAGCTTCTGTAGGCTACATTGTTATTGCTAAATTAATACAGCCAGGATCCTAGTGCTGACAAAGCAGAAGTTTTACAAGCAAATATTTATCTTCTTTTTTTTATACGCTAATCTCTCTGTCCAAATCAAGATTTGATGAATATCTATGTGAGAATGCTAATTAGTTCACCAGTAGAAATAGGAAGGAATTGCAGGTAATGATATCATAAAACAGCTTCAAGCCCTCTGTAAGTAGGTCTGTATGTATTTATTTGCTAGTTCGCAATCACTGCTGAAAATATTTTGGACTAATGAATGATACCTCTGTTTCCACAGTCACCTAAAGATAAAAACTTAAATTTGGATGTCTTGGGAATTTAATGGTTTTTAGTAAATCTTTTATAGTTTCAAGGCACTTTAAATTTAATTAGTTAATCTTTCTGTATGAGCTGAAGCTGTATCATTTTAATAGCTGTTAAAAACCCACTGAGTTTTCTTTTTAAACCTCTAAAATGCAGAAGAAGTAACTTTTTTTTCAGACAAGCTCCAGGGCCATATCTTTCTCAATGAAGGAGCAATTGCCCCACCTGTTATCCATGCATTCTATAACTATATCGTAGTGCAACGTTTTTACAAATTGCAATGCCTATATGAGAAAGGAATAGAACAATGGGACAAAAAGCAGACCCCAGAATGATGATGAATCCAAATTGATGTGGAGAATTGGATATGCAAGTGAAAATTGGTAAATTTAGAACCTTAACTCACACCATCCTTTAAAAAATAAAAGCAAATGATTTATGGAGTGGATATGAAAAACAAAATTTTAAGCAATTGAAAAAAAGTGTAAGAACAACTTTTTATTTTAGGCACCTAGGCCACCCAAAACCAATGTGTGGAAAATATAGGGATTGAGTGGGAAATTCACAGCTGACTCTGGTTAAAGACTGTAATAGCTTGAGTGAGTGACGGAGAAATGCTTCCTGGATGGAGAGCACTGAGTGGATTGAAGAAATAAATGAAGGAGCCAGCCTTCTCCACATCACAGGTATTAGAGGGCCTGATTTTTGCCTAATGAGCTGAAATAATATTCACAAGAGACCCATACATTTTTTCAAAAGAATTATGTTGGTATATATACCAGCAGTATTTAACTTCCTTGTACTGGGAAAGTGGTGCTGGAAATGAAGAGAAATGGAGAGATGTGTGACTGTTTGGAAGTAAGGAGAGTATGGTAATAAATCAGATAGGATAAGTAAGGAAGAGAAAAGACCACCAATGAATCTTAATTTTCTGTCTTGTGAACTAAAGTTATTTTAATTTTTCTATTTTTACTTATTTATTTTGACATTTTAAAATTTAACTGTAATTGAGTACTTTATTTCATTTATATTAATATATTGCTGGGTAATTGCTAAATTTGTATTCAGGATATCTGTTTATACATTTACAAGTGAATATAATCTCTTGTTTTAATTTTGAATGTGAGTTGTCCTTGGCTGATTACTCTGTCAGGGTTTTGTTTATCTCATAGGATGAATCAGGAACTTTTTTTTTTAAGTTTAGAAAACCTTAAATATGTTGGAATTACCTGTTCTCCAGCTGTTTATTTCCATCTATTTGGAAATGATGGTTTCCTTTTTTGGAAGTCTTCCTTTTTTGGAGAATGGAAGGGCTGTATATTTGATTAACTTTTCTATTTTTTCTGTGGTTATTAGTCTATATAGCTTTACTACTTTGTGAAACAATTTTGGTAGTGGATGTTTTTACAGAAAAAAATATCCTACTATATAATTTCATGCATTACTACCTTTTAAGTTTTAGATTCCACTCCACATTGTTTTTAACATCTAAGTTTTCATCACAGTTGCTATTAAGTCATTCCTTTCTCCTGTTCTTGTGATCAGACTTGGTAAAGACTTTATTGTTCTTTTCCAGGAACCAGCTTTCAGCTGTCCACATGTTTTGTATTTTACCCATTTTCTCCTTTTGTTTGTATTAAGTCCTTCAATATTTTAGGATGTTATTTTACTATATTTTTAGACTCTTGAATTGTAGTCATCTCTCATTTATTTTAAATATTCATTGTGTTCTAATAGAGGCATTAATTGTAATAAATTTATCTTTAGTTGTTTAAAATACTGTACAGGTTTTCATTATGCCCCAATTTTTATTCAATTACAGAGAGTGACAATTTTAATTTTGATTTCCTATTTAATGAAGAAGATGTTTAAAGATGACTGGCATTTATATTATTTCAAATAAAGATAAAGAATCCCTAGGCAGGTAAGACAAGACAACGTGGTAAAGAAACGGTATTTGTGCTTAGTATGTATTTTTGTTGCATTTGGGGGCAAGAGAGTAACCAAAGATAATTCATACTTTTAAAAATTATTAGCTTTCCTTGGTGGCCTAATACACAGTCTGTCTTTGGGAATGTTCCACGGGTATTTGAAATAATGAATTATTTGGTCAATTGATGACAGCATATGAGATTTTTCTGTTATTCAAATCTTTTAAAAATGTTGGTTATTTTCTTTTTATATATCTGTGGAAGATGCCATAAGTCTGTCAGTAGTATTAATCACATTTCCATTATAGAAGTTTTTACTTTCTTTGTGTCTACCTGTGCTGCATGTATAAACGTTCATAATTTTCTATCTTTTCACATTAAGATTTTCCTCTTTATGAAATACCGAAGATCTTCCTTTTATCTTTAAAATTGTAAAATATTCTACTGTACACTTCTTTTTGCTTTAATATTTTTGACTTTAAATTTCATATAATCTGATATTGCCAGAATTGCCTCTTCCTTCCTTTCTTTCCCTCTCTCCCTTCCTTCCTCCCTCCTGCCACCCTCCCTCCCTACCTTCCTTCCCTTCTTCCATTCTTTCCTTCTTCCCTTCTTCCTTTCCTCCCTTCCTCCCTCCCTTACTTCCCTTCTTCCCTATCAGCTCCCTCGTGGAGAACCCAACCCAGTGGCACTGAAGGAATTAAGAAACGGACACAAAGATATGGTGCAAAGTGGGATGAGGGGCTAACAAAATTCCGAGCCGAGAGCTGAGAGCTTCAAGCAGAGGCTGACCCACGTAGTTAGTCTCTCTGAACAGGTGATTATTATTAACAAACAGGTGTTCTGTGTTTTCTCATAGAACCAAGATAAACTAGGCAGGCAGCTGGTGCCTGCTTACCACTGATCTAAGACAAACTAGAAAGCGTTGTCCACGAGGGAGCAATGGGGGCAGGACCACACATCCCATGTTTAAAGAATTGGTTTTACTGGTGTATGATATACATTGTTTACCATTTTTGAACACCGTGAGCAGTTTTCTGCTTGTAGGCTACCTCTGTTTTCCTTGCTGTCGTTCTCAGTAAACAATATAATTCATTATACACCTTAGGACCTGCTCTCGGCACCTCCCTTCCTCACTCCCTCCCCCACCTTTCTTGCTTTCCTGCTTTCTTTCTCTTGCTTTCCCCAATTGTTTGACCCATTCTTGCTCATTTCTTCTAGTCGGGCTTTCTGAAATTTTTTTTTTAGGAATGATTCTTAGAAAAGGGATATAGCTGTATTTTGTTTTTTAAAAATAATCGTTAAATATTTATTCTTTAATAGAATATCAATTCAATAATATGTTGTGACATTTTTATCTCAGTTCTGCTAATGTTATTTATTTTACTTTCTTGTGGTTTTTCTTTTGCCATTTCTTATTCAACTAATTGTGGAATTTAAAAAATATTATACATCGTAATAGAATATGCATACTATTTGGATATTCTACTACATATTTTTGTGATGCTAATATTTGAATATCCTGACTTAATAAATAATTTCTATCAGTATAACAAACAGAATCTTACTTCTTATTCTCCCTCATCTTCCATATGCAGAGCAAAGAATGCTATGTGTTTTAACCCAAAAGATTACAAAGGTTGATATAAAATAATCCAGAAAGTTCATTAGTCCAGTTGGAATATATTTATCTGGTAGCTTTTATGACCAAAGTACTGTTTCAGTTACTGTGGGTACAGCAATAATGACCAGCTTTCTGACTTCATGGAGCCCATATTACATTTCTAGTGGGAAAGAGCTTGTAAGCTAGTTAGGAAACAAATATATATATATATTTATATATAATTATATATATTTATTATATATAAATTATGTATAATATATATTATATATAAATATAATTATACATTCATATATAATATATAAAAATACATATATATAAATATACAAACCATATATATACAAAAAATATATAAATATATATATACACACACACATATGGTAAGTAAAATGAATAAAAGTAAAGTCAGATAGGAGGATAGAATGCTCTATAGAATTTGATTGTAAGTTGGACAGTCAGGAATGTCATTACTGCTCAGCTATTTGAATAAAAATATGATTCATTCAAAATGATTCTAAATTTATCATTATAAATTCATTCTAATAATCATGATTTTATTAAAATGAATAAATGGATTAGATGAATTAAAATCCCAAGATATATCAATAAACTTAGTGATAGACCTAGTGTTAAAACATCTTAGATTGTCTACTCTACTCTAAGCATTTGGTGTCTACTTCCTTACAATAAACTAGAAGCATGTCTCACTAGAAACGTACAATGGCTGATGTACCCATTTGCGCTGAATGAACTGATTTAGAATAGGTATAATGAATTCCATATTTCTGTTTTGTGTATGAAGATGAATATGAGAACATGCTTTGGCATATCAACAGAAAAAGGAAGGGCTGAAATTACGTAATAGTGCTCTGTGAGGGAAATAACAACAAACCCCAAATTGATTAAACAAAATCAGAAAACATATTCCCTGTTAAATAAACCAAGTGAACTGTTTTCTGATTCTTGATTGACTGCATATCAGTCAAATGAGTCAGAATTCAGTGACTCTTGTGGCAGATGCAGACTTGATGGTGTGTGAAGTAACAAAGCACATGTTCAACTTAGAATATGGACCATGAGGAGACTGGTGTGCCTTCCCTTTCTTCAGTAAATGAAACATAACATATTGCAAGCATCATTTTGAGAAAGACACTCACTTTGAACGGGCTTTCATATTGAAATGTAAGTCTTTGAAAGTTTGTGTTTGAATGTTTATATCAGGAGTCCTATAGGTTAAGATGCTGTAAAAAAAAAAGTCAGCCAAAGCAGTGAATTAGACAAAAAAAGGAAGGTTTTGGGTTTTTTAATATCACAGTTTGATATAAGTAGACCCAGCATTGTAGCAAACTCCATACACTCCTATATTTATGAGCTTATTATGGATACCTGAAGTCTTTACATTTCCCAGGGAAAAGAGAAAGACACCAAGGGAGTTCAGGTCCTTTTGTTTGAAAGCCAACTGTGCCTGGAACATGTGACTTCTGCTCACATCTGGTTGACCAACACTTAATCATATGACAACCCCAAGTTCCTGGAGTGGCTGAAAAATGCTGTCTGTATATGGTCAACTATGTTCCTAGTTACCAATTATTTGTTTTAATTGTTCATTTTTATTATTAGTTACTAAGAAGATAATATAATTAAAGACTTCTTTGATGAAAAGAATTATATATAATTTTATCATAAGAATCTGTCCTTTCCATTGGCCCATGTCTGTGGTATTCATTACTAAATCATTTGTATTTATGTATTTGTTAAAATAACTATTTCTCCTAGCTGTATTATCCAGGAAAGCTCTCACATGTGAGCAGAAGGACCCCAAGATTGTTCATTTGGAAATTTTTTGTAGTAGTGGAAAAAAGGGAAACAGACATCAATTGGAGAATAGGTATAAAATAAGTAATTTAGTTATATGTAGGTTAAATTAATATTATATATATCTACACACACTCAAATATACATACATATACATAGCTAATAAATTATGATTTTATAATTATATAGAGGAATATTTTAAAAACATAATTTAATGAGTATTTTGAATTTCAAAAACATCTTGTAGAATAGTACGATTTGCATACATTTCTGAAATTTTTAAATTGTAAATACTATAACAAATAAAGTGTAATAGTATAGAGTTACTAGAGCAAAAGTCTGGAGAGTGAAGGTGGGAGAAGATATTGGGAGTGTTAATTCAACAGGATATTGGTTTACTACATAATGATTTACTTTTTCTAAAATTTCTAGAAGTGGGATGATAAAATGTTAATCCCAGGTTGTGGAATTCAAATGGTTGCCACAATCGTTTTTTCATACATTGTAAGTTTAAACTTGTTTTTCTCAAGTTGAAATACAAAGGAATACATTCTGCTTAAATACATTATTCTTTTGAACCCCTACACATGTAAAAACAAATTAGTAACTATTGCCTGTGATTGATTTATCATGGGAATTCTGGGAGAAAAGTCAGTCAAAGGTGACTCAGATTTCTTAAGTGAGTTTTCTCAAAGAATATCAGTGTTATTTACGGGAATAAAAAATATTTAGACAAGTCAAATTATATATATGACAAATTGTTGAATTGATTAAATATGAAGTCATTAGAAATTCAGGTGTCAAATTAGATTATGTCAAAATTAGGGTACTATTTTAAAACTACACACACAAACACATTTCAAATTATATGTGTAATTTAGAAGCTTTTATGTTTGATATAAATAATACATAATTTTAATTCACAGATATATAGTTTACATATATAGTAAAACATGCATAGTTTTAGAACTTATATGTGCCCAGTATTTGACCTTAGTTATTTATGTTTTTCTTTCAAAATCTAATTTGTGTAATCTAGGTTTCTGAAAACAGAAATATTGGAAAGTAAAGTACTGACAAACTGAAAAATCCTTATTGAAAATTTTAGAATTAAAAAAAAATTTAATAGAATCCTTTTAACCCTTTTATTTTGCTTATTGCTCTTCACAAATAACATCTTGCTGGAGAAGCAGGGACAAGGAAAAGTTATCATCTCTGAAGCATAGCAACAGAGGAAAATGTTATACAATGTATTTATTATCTATTTTCCTACTGAGCTTAAAGATTTTCATGTAATTTTCTTCAATAAGCTGAAGTCTTTATTTAACATAAGATTCTTAAATAATTTATTTTTGACAAAACGTTAGAAATAATACTGAAGCAAAATCAATTATTTAATATCAGAGAATTTAATTATTTACATTTTACCTAGGAAGTAATAATATGATCTCCTATATCAAGTGAGTAAAACATCTTAAAGGTTGTTAGGTGGTGTTTCATGATTATATTTTAGTCTTCTTTGTGGCTGTCATTGTTTGCATAAAAATATAAATATTGGCAAAAAAATACAAACTGCATTTATATTAACTTCTGAAGATATTCATTGAGTACATGAGACAAATCCAGAGCGATTTTCTAATAATTTTATTTATAAAAATCTCTTCACGTTGGTAGGTTATTGTTGAACAATGTGAATAGTTTGTTACTTTCTCTGGAAGAAAGGTAAGGGAACAAGAACTATGACTGAAAATTTAATTACTTCATGTATTACTATAATTTCATCACTATTAAGAAAACTGAGCAGAAATTTATAAAACCTTTATATTTTCACTTAATTTTAAAAAGCAATCACATTTCTTGCATGAATGCTGATTCATTTTTTCTCTTGGATTTCTAAACCAAATCAATAAATTTGATAAAAAGAAAAGCCTTAAAATTGTACATATAAAATTCCCATTTTTTCAAACTTCTTAAAATGACAATCTTCAACACAAGTATTTTAAAATGAAAGCATAGCTAATAGGATACGATATTTTAAATTTGGAGTTGCTGATCCAATTTTAGGTAGGAGAGCCAATAAGTTATTTTCACAATTACAGTTATCCTAGTTGTCATTACATAAGCCAATTTTATATAGAAAAGGATACAATAAGCTTTACATTGAAGAAATTAAGAAGGTGAAGTGACATACAAAACACATTACAAAATAGAAACATCCTAAATAATTTATTTTTTTAAATTTCTACTTTACATTGTTGGAAACATACATTTAATATAGGTGAATTGTAGATTTTAGAGGATAGAAGAAAATGTAGATTTCTGCTTTTGATTGTGATGTTGAAGATATTAGACACTTTTTCCAATAGGCAGGGAAAAAAAGATTAATTACAAAAATATAATGTTTTAAAAAGACATAAGAAATCATCCTAAGTCAATGGAGATCAGATATGACTGTTTTCCTCTTGGGCAAACAGTGAGTATTGGTCTTGCTGAAGTCTTAAGGACTCTGATAAAGAAAGCAATCCTTACAACTTTGACAGTCATGTGGGCTGGTTTGGCTTACTGGACTCCAAGGGAGCTCAAGAAGGATAGTTTTTTAAAATATAAAATATTAATATTTGCTGAGTAATGGATTGGATGGGAGTCTGGAGATTTGGGCTGAAAAACAAGATGAAATTTTATCCATTCCCAACGTATTTGAAGCCACAGTCTTTCTTGCAATAGAACCACAGATTAAAAAAAAAAAAATTCAATAGGTTTTTGGGGAACAAGTGGTGTTTGGTTACATGAACAAGTTTTTTAGTGGTGATTTCTGAGATTTTGGTGCACCCATCACCCGAGCAGTGTACATTGTACCTAAAATGTAGCCTTTTATCCCTCACCACTCCCACACATTCCCCAGAGTCCCCAAAGTTCACTGTATCATTCTTGTGACTTTGTGTTCTCATAGCTTAGCTCTCATTTATGAGTGATGTTTGGTTTTCCATTCCTGAGTTACTTCATTTAGAGTAATTGTCTCCAATTCCATCCAGGTTAGTGGAAATGCTATTGTTTCATTCCTTCTTATGGCTATTATTCCATGGTGTGTGTGTGTGTGTGTGTGTGTGTATACACACATATGTATATATACATACAAATCACAATTTATTTAACTACTCATTGATTGATGGGCATTTGGACTGGTTCTATATCTTTGCAATTGCAAATTGTGCTGCTATAAACCTGTGAGTGCAAGTATCTTTTTCATATAATGATTTCCTTTCCTCTGTATAGGTACCCAGGAGCAGGATTGCTGGATCAAATGGTAGATCTACTTTCAGTTCTTTAAGGAATCTCCACAGTTTTCCATAGAGAGTGTACTAGTATACATTCCCACCACAGTGTGAAAGTGTTCCCTTTAGACACATCCACGCCAGCATCTATTATTTTTTGATTTTTTGATTATGGCCATTCTTGCAGGAATGAGGTGGTATCACATATCACATTGTGGTTTTGATTTGTATTTCTTTGATCATCGGTGATGTTGAGCATTTTTTTAATGCTTGCTGGCCATTTGCATATCTTCTTTTGAGAATTGTCTATTCATGTCCTTAGCCCACTTTTTGATGGAATTGTTTGTTTTCTTGATGATTTGTTTGAGTTCCTTGTAGACTCTGGTATTAGTCCTTTGTTGGATGTATAGATTGTGAAGATTTTCTCCCACTCTGTGGGTTGTCTGAATAAACCTACAGTTATTGTCCACCAGATACTGGAAAGAGAGACAAACTCATTGTAATAGAAGCTGCAACTCAGTCCTGATTGTCTCGATCCAACTCAATTCTCCAGCAAATCAAGATAACCATAACTAATACTATATTCCTGATGGACTAAAATAAGGGCCCTCTCTGGGGAAAATTAAGATGAAGTATCTATCTATAAACCTGCATGTCAAAGTATCCTTTTTTGTTAACAGCATCCAGCATACAATAAAATATCATGTCATCAATATTAACTTTTATTCCATTGTCATAAAACTTAGTTTTTATACCTTGAATTCTTTGAAACCTATTGACAACTGTTTTATGGCCAAGAATATGTTCTATCTCGGTAAATGCTCCACATGCACATAAAAATAATACCTATTTTGCCATTTTGGGGTAAAGTGTTCTATAAATATTAATTATGTCAATTTGGTTTGATAGGGTTGCTTGCATCTTCCATACTCTTCCTGATTTTCTGTCTGCCTGTATTTTTTGAGAGAGGGGTATTGAAATCTCTGACTACAATTGTGGACTTACCTGTTTCTTCTCATAGAATTGGAGAGTAATTTCTCCTTACAAAAATGGGAGACAATCTAGTAGCTCTTGAAACATCCATTGAAATAAGAACATAAGTATAGATGCAATATAGGCAGCATTTATTCTGACAAAGATAACTTCTTACCAGAGCTACTGTATTCTGTTGAATATTTTACTCATTAGTTTTTACATAATAGGAAAATGTGCTAATGTCCAACTCTAAAGTTGCTTTGTGATTTTTAAAATACAGTTCAACCTCCAACAACATCTTGAAATTCATAGCAGTTTTAACTCCTGGACTGTAGTATTTAAGACAATGGACCAAAAGAAGGGACTTAAGAAAGGGGGTATTTTATTACCAATTTATTTTATTATTGACTATTCTGAAACAAGGTATTATTTTTCAATTGTGTACCAAATAGATAGAACAAATATACAGTGTTAAGGGTTGAGTTATGTCCTGCAAAAAGATAAGTTGAAGCTCTAATCTCTGATACATGTAAATGTGATCTCATTTGGAAATATGGTCTTTGTAGATGTACTCAAGATTAGATGAAGTCATACTGAATTAGATAGGCTCTAATCCGATATGACTGCTGTCCTCATAAGAAAAGATGAAAAGACGCAGACACAGAGGTAAGACAGCTATGTGAAAACAGAAGCATCACTCCAATTTGCAGTGATGCTGTCACGAGCCAAGGAACACCTGAAGTTACAAGAAGCTTAAAGAGGCAGGTGAAGACCTTAAAGGGAGCATAACCTTGACAACATCTTGATTTTGGACTTTTGGAGCCAGAATTGTGAAAGAACAAATGTCCACTGTTATAAGCCACTAAGTTTATTGAACTTTGTAATAGAAAACCTAAGAAATGAAATACAGAGTAAAAAACAAAATATAGTATTAATGGCTTAGATCCATGAGGGGATGACCTTGGATGTTAGGACTCACAGTTACCTTCACTAGTACACTCCAAAAATCTAAATCTTTACTCTGATGTGCTCAGATTCATTGCAAATATGTCTCTGCCAAAAGGTTGCTCATGCTATTCAATTTTTTTTTTTATTCAGTAACACCTAAGTACTTATCAGGAAATAAATTTTGTATCACCTCTTTCTACTGATCTGTTGGCTGGAAGTCAAAGGGGCAGAGTTATAGATAAAATTCCATCCACTTCAATATTGCATGCTTTCTATGCAGAAATCCTTATTCGTACAGAGACAATGAGTGAGGAAACTCAAGATCATGTAACTGTCTGAACTCAAGACTAGATTCTACATATGTTTCTCCTTTTGCTATTTTCAAATAAAGATAGCATGGACTTTTCAGTAGATGGTCATCATAGTGGGTAACTGTGGACACTTTAGTGGTGGGTTAGTTGCTGCCTGCTTTGTGGTCGAATTATAGCATAAGAAATTGAAATGGGCCACAGAGATTATGCAATGTCTTTCAAACTGAATTATGTGTCCTTTACAGATCATGGACATTTATTCGGTCAATTTGTCATCTCTCTGGGTGATGATCTCTCTCCATACACCATAAGTAGTCACCAGGGACCACCTTCTCACTGCATCATAAACTGTCTTACTCTTTACCACAAACTAGGTCATGGAAGCTATTTAATAAAAGTGGCAGAGAATGAATAACAGCACTTCTAGAATTTAAAAGCAGATGAATTAGAAATGGGAAGGATAACCCCACATACCTGTAACTAACTTTTATTAGACTTCTGCATTTCTCTGGCTCTAACTGTAAACCTATATGATCTTATGGATAATTTTCCTAAATTATTCTGTTTTTCTACATCCTTACCTCCCAATGTCCTATAAAAGGCACTCTCAAAATGCCAATCCCTTCAAACATACATCCCTCCTGGCAAGATATTCACTGCCAATCCCTTCAAACATACATCCCTCCTGACAAGATATTCACAAGTATATATTTAATCTTTTTTAAAGATGAAAATCACATTATATGTGCCATTAATACATAAAAATAAGATGTCTACTTCTAGGTCAATTGGGAAAGAGAGAGGTAAGAAAAGATAGAGGATGGAAAGGAGAGGGATTGAGGAGGAAAGGGTGATCTACATGAACCTGTAAATAGAATGTGTCATTCTTTGCTCTAGCTTCTCTTTAGAATCTTCTGAAAAGGTTTTCATTTTTGTTTGCTTTGGTTTTTTTTTTTTTCATGAAGTTTAGAGGAAGGTACAGCGATTTCCTGTATACCTTCCCCCTTCACAAATGCACAGCCTCTCCACTACCAGTGTCCTTCACCAGAGTGTACACTTCCTACATATGATGAACCTACACTGACACATCATAATCACCACAGTTTACCTTAGGGTCCACAGTTTACCTTAGGGTACCTTAGTCCACATTTTACCTTAGGGTTCATTCTCAGTAGTTTATATTCTATGGATTTTGACAAATATATAATAACATGTATCCACATTTATAGTATCATAGAGCGTAGTCTCCTTGTCCTTAAAATCCTCTGTACACAACCTACAGACCTCTCTCCCTACCCGCAAGCCTTGGCAACCACTGATCCTTTTCCTGTTTTCATAATTTTGCCTTTTCCAGAATGTCATATAGTTGAATTTATACAGTATATAAACTTTTCAGCTTGCCTTCTTTCAATGAGTAATATGCATTTAAATTTCCTCCATATCATTTTGTAGCTTGCTAAGTCACTTCTCTTGAATGCTGAATAATTCTCCATTGTCTGAATGTAACACAACTTGTCCATTCATCTACTGAAGGACATCTTGGTTGCTTTAAAGTTTTGGCCATTATAAAGATAGCTGCTGTAAACATCCATGCATGAGTTTTTGTGTGGACACATGTTTTCAGCTCTTCTGGGTAAATACAAAGGAGTGAGATTGTTGGATCACATGATGTGGTGGTTAATGTTAGGTGTCAACTCAATTAAATGGCAGGATGCCTAAATGGCGAGTGAAACCTTGTTTCTGGGTGTGCCTATGAGAGTGTTTCCAGAGCACTGCCTTATATTATTAATTTGCATGCTGGAACAGTTATAAAACCTGATGATATAGGCCTGGGAGAAGTTGAAAAAGTTACTCATCTTTGATTAGTACTATTTAATCCAGGAGTTTACCTGCTGAAAAAAAAACCCTCTTTAACGCTTGTTACACTTGCAAATATACAGTTTTTTCTGTTTATGTCTTTCTTCTTTAGTGAATATCAACACAGAACCTGGAATCATATAGAAAAGTGGAAAAATCCATTGTTCATGATAAAAAATATAAATGGAAATACAATAAAGACAGACAAATTTTGAGTCCCTCAAAAGAGATAAAAGCAGCAAAGAGATTAAAAAAAAAGATTCAGAAATTTTCTTTGGGGCATGAGGCAAGAATGGCGATCATTAAAAAAATCTGGAGACAACAGATTCTGGAGAGGATGTGGAAAAATAGGAACACTTTTACACTGTTGGTAAGAGTGTAAATTAGTTCAATCATTGTGGAAGAGAGCGTGGCAATTCCTCAATGACATAGAAATAGAAATTCCATTTGACCCAGCAATCCCATTACTGTGTATATATCCAAAGGAGTATAAATCATTCTATTATAAAGACACATGCCCATGTATGTTCATTGCAGCACTATTTACAATGGCAAAGACCTGGAACCAACCCAAATGCCCACTGATGATAGACTGGACAAGGCAAATGTGGCACGTATACACCATGGAATATTATGCAGCCATAAAAAACGATGAGTTTGTGTCCTTTGTAGGGACATGGATGAATCTGGAAACCATCATTCTCAGCAAACTGACACAAGAACAGAAAATCAAACACTGAATGTTCTCACTCATAGGCAGGTATTGAACAATAAGAACACATGTACACAGTGAGGGAAGTATCACACACTGGGATCTGTTGGGGTGGGGGCTAGGGGAGGAACAGTGGGTGTGGCGAGGTTAGGGAGGAATAACATGGGAAGAAATGCCAGATATAGGTGACAGGAGGATGGAGGCAGCAAACACATTTCCATGTATGTACATATGTAACAATCCTGCATGATCTGCCCATGTACCCCAGAACCTATAATACAATTTAAAAAATACCATTTTAAACATATACACGGTATGTGATCTACAAATATTCACACTCTTCATTCAATTTACCTTTAATTATAAATGCATTATAAAGAGGGAGCAGGACTGGCTGCGACAATTTTTAGGGACCAGTACAAAATTCAGGACCCTTGTTCAAAAACCATGAAGGATTTGAAGATGGCAACAGCACAGCATTAAACCAAGTGGGGCCCGAAGTGCAAGACCCTAAACAGGCTGCACACCCACGAAGCTGGCATAGTGGGTGGAAGTGAGGGTAAAGATAACGAATGTTCCTATTTCATATAAGGATCAGAAGTGATGAAAGTTCAAAGACTTGAGCCTGATTTACATGTAGGGTAATTCACTGTCATATCACAAGCTCCTTGAGCAGCTATTTCAATGGTTGACTAAATCATTACTTTTTGAATACATGGCTTATTGGTGATCCTAGAGTGGAGCTTTGGATATATTTTCCAATAGTTATACCCTTCCAAAATACACTTATTTGATGTAGATTTTATAATTCTCTGAGAACATACAATCTTAAAATATGAGAAAGGAAAAGATTTAGCTAGTGCATTGGAATATTTCCATTTATGATTTGGCAGAGAGAGGTAGGAACCATAGTGACAAATCAGTATGATTTGTTTTTAAATAAACAATAAATCATGGATAAAATCTGGCCTCATCAGCAGAACCAGCTAACTGGAGGCTTTTATTTTGTTTTGTTTTGCTTTAATGTGAACCTGCCAAATGTAAGATTAATTAGTAGGCTATTCAATGATTACAGTCTCTCTTTTCTAAAGAGGTTTTAGGAGTAGCTGAGCCAAAAAGAAATTTGCACACCCTAACTAAATGTAAGAACCTTTTGAAGAATGGCGAGAAGCAGTCTCTGTCCTGAGGAATAGAAGCCATTTGTGTGGTGATGGTGGTGGTATGATGTGAGCTGTAGTGAGAAGACACAGGGAAACAGAATTTCAAGAAGGGCAGCTGTCAGAGGCACTGGAATTGTTATCTACACAGAGTGGACCCTTGAAACTGCCTTTAGGGTTACACGTGAGGCCAGATAATCCCACTCATGGCATCTTCCATAACCCATGTCCCTTACTGTGGAAGAACGGAATCATATCTGGGTAGAAAAATAAAAATCATCAAAGGCTTCCTTTTTTTGGTCATGATGTGAAAAACAGAACTATATTTATCTTTTAAAAAGCCTGGTTTATTGTCTGTGTACTTAAAAGAAGTAGACTAGAAAGAGAAGTAGAAATGAAAGAGATCATTTGTTAATTAATCAAGCTCAGAAATTAGTAATCTTTCAATGGTCATTTGAAATCTGAGATATTATAAAACACTAAATGTGTAGTATTAGAAAGAACATTCATTATATCTAAATGGAATTATCAAAGATGAGCAAATTTATGGTAGAATATTATTTATGTGTATCATTTTTAATACCTTAAATTACATAATTTAGCACTGGGTCAACTACCATAATTTGGAAGTAGGAATGACTAAAAATATTTTATTATATCTGAGATAACTGTATTATATGAAATTATGTACCACATCTACTGATGATAATCTCACAGATACTTCTAACAGTATTATACCACTGAATCAATTTTTAAACTTGCTTCTATTTGTGTTTTAAACTTAAAAAAAATTCAATTAATATAAAATCCATCAACAAATTATTTACATTCTTAACCATCCGCACTTCTATTTGACTATGATTGTGTCATTTCTTAACCTCATTCCCTAAAAATAAAAATAAAAAACTTAGAGTATAACATATCCTTAAAACTTGCACATATTATAGGTGTGAAGCTTAAAGAATTTTCACTGAGTAAAGACACTCATAAATACAGCAAGGGAACGAAAACTGATATCATTATTAAATCCTTATAAGCCTTTCCCTCTTCTCCTTTCTGGTCATCAACCTTTCAACAGCAAATACCTGACTTTATAGATAATTTTGACAATTTTTGAACTTCTCTAAATGGAATGTTATAATGTATACACTCTGGCTTTTTTTTTTTTTTTTTTTTTTTGCCTTAGACTATCATCATAAGACAATGTTGCATGCAGGCATACTTGTTTATTCTGTATTCTTATTACAGTATGACATTTCATTGTATAATTTATTTAGCAATTAATTTTTCTTGTGATGGACATTTGAATTGTATGTCACTTTTGGTAGATTTCTTTTCTTTTTGCTATATATCTAGGAGTCAGTTTACAGAATCTTAAGAAATAAATCTTTTGAGAAAATTACTAAAAAATTTTAACAACTTGTATTAGTTCATTATCATACTGCTAATAAAGACATACCCAACACTGGGTAATTTATAGAAGAAAGAGGTTTAATTAACTCACAATTTAGCATGGCAGGGAAGGCCTCAGGAAACTTACAATCGTGGCAGGAGGGGAAGCAGACATGTCCTTCTTCACATGATGGCAAAAATGAAAAATGCAGAGCAGAGTGGGGGTAAGGGAAGCCCCTTATAAAACCATCAGATCTCATGAGAACTTACTGTCATGAGAACAGCATGGAGGTAACCTTCCCCATGATTCAGTCACCTTCCACTGGGTGCCTTCCACAACACAATGCAATATTTGATATAAGCTGTTAGAAATGTGTATATTATATTGGGCTAAATCTAGAAACATAATGAACATATGAATATTCATATGAAAAAGTAAGCGAGTTCTATCAAACTGGATGCTTTAAAAAATATGTTTTTGTTCCTAACACTAAAAATAATATTCTGGGAAATGTCTTCCAAAATGGTGGCACATGGAGTTCCCCAGACCAGAAGAATATAGAGGATGGGAGATCTATACAAAATATAAATTGAACCAGGAGGTGTACATCCAAGTATTTCAATAATAATGTTAAATGAGAAACAATTTAACAATCAAATAAAAGGCAGAGTTTGTTAGTATAGATAAAACCAAACAATACTTGACTATATGCTATCTACAGGAGACACACTTCATATTCAAAGATAAAAATAGTTGTAAGTCAAAATTAGTCTGTGGCTTACAACACCTTACCTGTGGTTTCAATAGATAACTTTATCAGTATAAGTAGTCTCCTGGTGATATAAACAACGACAAAGGCAGAAACACAGTACATGAATAAACAACAACAAAATTCCAAATGAAAGGGAGTTACATATTATATATACTCAAAAGACAATAAACTTTTATTGACCACTCACTGTTTTTTGTATTGTCACTTACATTATCTTATTTAATTTTCTTCACAACAGCAAAATACAATTTTATTATTGCAAGTTCAAGAGATTGGAAGGAAAATAATAATTAGTAAAGAAAATAGGCACAAAGACTGGTATATGAGTACTTAAATGATAGACTGACCAATGAATGAGAAAAAATGTGTATATTAATTGACAAGCATAGAAGCATACATTTTCACAAGCAATTTTAATGTTAATTCTACATATAAAATTTTATGTAGTGAAAATTACAGTGATGGGGAAAAAGCAGGAAAACAATGTAATAGAAAGAGTTAATGTGATTACATTTTAACTAATATTACCAAAGTAAATATTTGACTACTGTTTTTAAGATTTAAGTAAAAATGCTGACTATAAACATCCTTTAGGTCTATTTGCTTGTTAGGACTATTGGAAACATGCCTATCTACTAGTTTGAAGCAGGAATTTTTCATGAAGTTCAGTAAAATACCTTTTTTTTTAAGTTCAAAACTTTTATTTTTTATTTAGGGGATACAAATGCCAACTTCCTGCATGTATATATGGTATAGTTGTGAAGCCTGGGCTTTCAATGTACCCATTACCTGAATAGTGAACATTGTACCCAATAAGTAATTTTTCAACCCTCACCCTTTCCCACCCTCCCACCTTTTGGAGTCTCCAATATCTATTATTGGAGACTACACTCTGTGTGTCCATGTGTACCCATTGTTTAGCTCTCTAAGTGAGAACATGCAGTTGAAAATACCACTTTCATTTTACTTTAAAGCTGTTCTTTTTGGGGAAAAACTTAGAATGGAGGAAGAGAAGGGGAGCTTATTCTCTACAGGGTGAAGATGAATGGGGGTATGTTCACTGACAAGGAAAGACTTTAATTCTGGCACTGTGTGTGAGCTCTCTGGGTCTGGGTTTGTGTTGCCTATGCCTGCAGATGGTGTCGCAGGCATAAACACAGTGAGAAGAACAGCAAATCAGTCAGTTTTTGGAAGTCATCCTCTGGACTCCATGGCAATGAAGTTATTTAGCATCAGCAGGGTCAACTTGGCAGGACATTAATGGTTGGACATACTAGCACATAGCAACAGAGACTGGAATAGAAAGAAAGCAGCTCTTCTTCTCTGAGGAGTGAGTCTATACAGAGAAAAATTAAGTACCCATGTTGGGCACAAAATTTTAGAGGACGCCAATTATTCAACAGTTGATATCAGCAATCAATAATATTTAATGTAACAGTTTAAGAGTGAATGTTAATATAAAATATACAATAAACAAAATATCAAAAATTTAAAGAACATACTCATTCAACTGAAGGTAATAAAAAATTGCTTAGGATTGTCACTTGGTTAAAAGAAATTGTCAAACATAGCTATTCTTCAAGTAAAAATAAGATAATCAAATAAATTTTAAAATTATTACTGATTGTTTCCATTAGATCTGGGAAGCTAAAATTATGATACATTCTATTTGTAGAACCTCTACTCTCTGTATATGTATTAATTATCAGACAATGAGGGGTATTTACATATCGCATCCGTATTTAAAGTTAATCTTTAAACTTTTTAATCTTCAATATTTTGGTATACTTTCAATTTTTAAAAACACCTTCAATGGTCTGAAATAAATAGCCATTAAAAAATATGGTTTAGTACAACAACTTGAGGAGCTCCACAGACACCCTGGGAAAATGGCTGAAAATTCTTTTTAAAAAGCTAACCATTTAGAGTCTCTGGAAATGTCCATAAAGGCCCACAGCAAATTAAGAATATTGGCCCAAGAAAATCTGCTAAAAATCTCTCAGCAAACTGACATGAGAACAGAAAACCAAACACCATATGTTATCACTCAGAAGCGGGTGTTGAACAATTAGAACACGTGGACACAGGGAGGAGAACATCACACACTGTGGTCAGTAGGGGGCGGGGGTTAGTGGAGGGACAGCAGGGGTGGGGAGGGTGAGGAGGGATAATGAGGGGAGAAAAGACAGATATAGGTGATGGGGGGATGAAGGCAGCAAACCAGCTTGCCATGTATGTACCTATGCAACAATCCTGCATGATCTACACATGTACCCCAGAACCTAAATTACAATAATAATAATAAAAAAGAAATGGAAAAGTCTGTAGTATTTGAACCAAGATCTGTTCTCTGTCTTCTCTCACAGGTCAGTGAAATGGAAACTTCCCTCTAATCTGGTATAGCCAAGAACTCAGTGGGGGTGCCATCATCCCAGGATGAGCACAACACCTGTATTTCTCTTTATATGTGCTCCTTGTTGCTCAGGCTAAGTTTCTGGTGAGTGTGGATTAGAGGCGCTGGCTCCCCTTTTCGGCTCAACCCCTTTATGGGACAGAGGCTCAATGTTGGGCATGTTACTGTTGAGAACACTCTGGCCTACAATCTTTTTGTCCTGGCTTGTGGGATAGGTATTCTGTGCTGCAAGAATCAAACCTGAGGCTACTGCTTTCCCATCCACTGTGTTTAGCTTCTAAAGGAAAAATGTCACTCAGAGAGAAGCATGTGGATGCCCTGTATCACCAGAGCCATGATTCAGAACTTTTGCCCGGGGGAAAGCAAGCTTCAGAACATATTGAAAAGATATGATCTCATTTGCAAGTGTTTACAAAAGTTCAAGCCGAAGGGCACTCTTAAAAAATAATGGGATGTGTGAGGGAAAGGCAAGTGAAAGTAGATTGATAGATTCTTTGCATGTGGACACCAAATTGTATGCAGGCCAACAAGTTTGCCAGAGAAAAGCAGAAAAAGAGACAGCTGGAAAGAGCCCTCATTTAAGTAAAGACAAATTTCAAACACCAACCTTAGGTACTATCTCTTCAAAAGAGACTGGATTTGATTGGATTAGTTTGTAACCTAGGGCATGGTTGGAATCAATAGACAAATAGACATATCAGCTGGGATTGGTGGATCATAACAGGTGGGTGTTGTCAGAAAGAGAGTCAAAGAAAGCTTTGTCAAAACCACCGTAATCCTAAAGTGACTGAGGGCATAACCAAGGATGCCCCCCACCAAGGGGCAACGTGAGAAGCTTCACTCTATGGAAAGTGGGAGAGGGGGCATAGACTTTACTAAAATAATTCAGCCAATTACTAAAACAGCAGTAAAGCAAGCAACACTAATAATTCCTGGATGTGAGGTAACCAGTACCTAGAATTGCTACAATGCAATCTCTAAAACAAGCATTTTCCAACAGCAACAGCAAATAAGAGACATGAAAAGAAACAGAAAATTATGGCCTATACACTGAGGGGAAAAAGCAGGCAAGAGAAATTGCCTTGGAAAGCAACCAGATGTCAGATTTAACAAATAGACAGTTCAAAGTAGCCATTAGAAATGCATTCAAAGAAATAAAGGAATCTATAATTAAAGAAATAAAGGAATATATGATAATGTCACATCAAACAGAAAGAACCAAATAGAATTTCTGGCATTGGGAAGTGTAATACCTGCAATAAAAATTTACTAGAAGATTTAACAGTAGATTTGACCTGGTGGAATAAAGAATAAGCAAATTTGCACATAGGTAAATAGACATTATGCAATATGAAGACAGAGAGAGAGAGAGAGAGAATCTGGTCGATGTCCCTTCTTATAAGAGCAACAATGCTTCTATTAGGGTCTCACAATCATGACCTCATCTAAATAGAATTACTTCCCAAAATTTCGTCTCCAAATACCATCCCATGGGGAATGCAGACTTCATTACCTGAATTTGGGAAGAACACAAACATTCAGTTCCTAGCAGGAGGCATCAGCTGAAGAGACAGCTGCAATTACATTAGAGTCTCGATCTGAAAAACAGCACAGCATCAAGAAGAAATTCTAGGAACGCAGGTGATGCAGTGTTCTAGGAACCTCTGAATTTACTCAGGGATATTTAAGGGGGCTAATTTGTAAAAAGTATGTGTCTGTTGGAACTTATAAAATCACGTTAAAAATCATTTTACTTTTATTCTGTAATTACAGATTGGTGAGCCTGAGTTCATATGGCTGATTATGTGGGATTTGATATAACTTTATGAGAAAAATAAAATAAAATGGTGAGCTAAATGCGTGCAATCTTCACCTGAGAAGTAATTCTTGCTTGCTGGTTAGCAACCAGATTTTCTTTTGATTTGCAGAACTTAGTAACATGAGAATAGGAAAACCAGAAGAAGCAAGAAAGGCTAAAATGATCTGCATACTAAAGAGCTTCCACTAGATTTCCAGTAATAGTGTAATGTCTCATAAAGGACTAACTGTTTTACAGATAACAACTACATATTTAGTTGACGGAAAAGTAATTGCAGTGTTCTCCATTACTTTCGCACCAAACTAATACTATGAATAAAATGAAATGCAGACACACACACACACGCACACACACACAAACCAGCTATCAAAGGCAATAGACAGTGATCAAAGTCAGGCAAAGACTGGAGAAGAGTCCACAACTGGAAAATGTAACACAGATCTTTTACAATTGTTAAGGTTTTCCACCTGAGAGCAGGCCCAGGGCAGCACTGTGAAGGACTGAAATCTGATAGAAACCAATCACGTTGCTGACTGAGAAATACAAAGTACAGGGTTTGTCATGAACAAAGTAGCTTAAAATATTCTGGAAAGCAGCCACTAAGTGGATACTCAAATTCAGTACATAAAATCTGCCCAATTCTCTGGCTGACCGTCAAACTGCACATGTGCTTATTAGAACGAGGCCAAAGAAAACGTGAAGTGATTTCAGGTGCTACTTTCTGAAGGCCTAGTTTGAAGATTGTGTTACAGCAAGTTAACTTCTGGCTAAAATTTAAGCAATACCTTGAAAAGTCTTTCCTTCAGAATAAAAGAACTTTATTCAGAGTTTCTATAACGTGTCATTCACAATGTTCACAATAGAATTCAAAATCACTAATCATAAGAGCACCAGAAATAGATGATTTATACCCAAGAGACAAGCAATCAAGGGAGACCCACCTGAAGAGGATGCTGCTAGTGGGATTAGCAGACACAAGTTTCTATAACGTGGTCATGTTGTAACTATACTTAAGAGTGTAAAGAAAAAGACGCACAAAGTAAATAAAAATACATAACACTATTTAAGTCTCTTAGTTTATTTAGCCTATGCAGACAGTTTAAAGAAAAATTATGGCATTGTATTGTGGGGCTTTGGCACATGCCGAGGTATCATATATGAGAACCGTAGTGTAAAGACATAAACAGAACTTCATGGTTGCAAAGTTCTTGCATCTTTTAGAAAGTGATACAATGTTAACTCTAAGTATGATGTGAAAAGTTAAGGATACATATTATATTCCCTAGATGTGGGTATTTTATTTTTAAAGATATCTAGGTAAAGGATTTATTTAGTAAATTGAAATGCAGTTGCTGAGGTACCAGATGTGTCAGCATAGTTAAAATATAAATAATAACTTGAAATTTCTGGCTATGTTAGTTGCCTAGTCAAAACAATCTGTGCTACTAAATAATAAACATCATTTAAAAAATAAATTTTATTTTTATTTTGTATTCATGGAATGTGTGTGTGTGTGTGTGTGTGTGTGTGTGTGTGTGTGTTTGTTATGGGTATATTGCATGATGCTTAATGATTCTGTAATCCAGACAGTGAGAATAGTACCTAATAGGTAATTTTTCAGCCCTCCCTTATCTCCCCTCTTATCCTTCTATTAGTCCTTAGAGTCTATTATTTCTATCTGCATGTCCATATGTAGCCAATGATTAGCTCCCATTATAAGTGAGAACATGAGGTGTTTGATTTTATGCTCCTGCTAATTTGCTTAAGGGACTAACCTTCAGCTGCATCAATATTTCTGCAAAGGGCATAGTTTCATTTTTTTACGGCTACATAGTATTCCATGGTGTATATGTACCACATTTTATTTATCTGGTTCACCTTTCTGGGCACCTAGGTTAATTCCATGTCTTTGCTATTGTGAATAGTGAAGCAATGAATATACAAGTGCATGTGTCCTTTGGGATAATGATCTATTTTCCTCTGGGTATATACCCTGTAATGGGTTTGCTAGGTTAAAGGGTAGTTCTAAGTTCTTTGAGGAAACTCTAAATGGCCTTCCACAGTGGCTGAACTAATTTAAATTCCAAACAAGAGTGTATAAGTGTTCCTTTTTCTTTGCAGCCTCACCGACATCTGTTAGTTATTTTTTGTGTTTTTAATAATAGCCATTCTGATTGGTGTGGGATGGTGTCTCATTGTGGTTCTGATTTGCATTTCTCTGATCATTAGAGATGTTGAGCATTTTTCATATGTCTGCTGGCCACCTGTATGTGTTCTCTTGAGAAGTGTCTGTTTGTCTTTTGCCCATTTTTTAATGGAGTTATATATTTTTTGCTTGTTAGGTTCCTTATAGATTCTGGATATTAGACATTTGTCAGATGCATAGTGTGCAAATATCTTCTCCCATTCTGTGGGTTGTCTACTCTGTGATAGTGTCTTTTACTGTGCAAAAGCTCTTTGGTTTAATTAGGTCTCACTTGTTAATTTTTGTTTTTGTTATACTTGCTTTTGAGGACTTAGTCATAAATTCTTTGCCAGGGTTGATCTCCGGAATAGTATCTCCTAGGTTATATTGTAAAATTCTTATAGTTTGAGGTCTTAGATTTGAATATTTAATTCATCTTTTGTTAATTTTTCTGTATGGTATAAGGTTGGGGTCCAGTTTCATTCTTCTGCCTGTGGCTAGCCAGTTATCCCAGCATCATTTAGTGACTATGGAATCCTTTCCCCATTGCTTACTTTTGTCAGTTTCATTGAAGATTAGATGGTTGTGATTGGTGGCTTTGTTTCTAGGTTTTCTATTACGTTCCATTGGCCTATTTTTGTACTTGTCTGTTTCTGTAACAATACCACGTTGTTTTGGTTAATATAGCCTAGTAGTAAGTTTGAAATTGGGTAGTGTGTTACCTCCAGCTCTGTTCTTTTTGCTTAGTATTGCTTTGGCTATTCAGGCTCTATTTTGGTTCCATATGAATTTTAAAATAGTATTTTTTCTAGCTCTATGAAAAATGATGTTGGTAGTTTGATAAGTATAACTTTGAATTTGTAGATTGCTTTGGGAAGTATGACCACTGTAATGGTATAGCTCTTCTAATCCATGAGCATGAATGTTTTTCCATTTGTTTGTGTCATCTATTATTTCTTTCAGCTGTGTTTTGTAGTTCCACTTGTAGTGATCTTTCACTTCTTTGGTTAGATGTTTCCCGAGGATTTTATTTTTTTGCAGCTATTGTAAATAGGATTGCATTCTCAATTTGGCTCTCAGCTTGAAAGTTATTGGTCTATAAAAATGCTACTGAGTTTTGTATTGATTGTGTTTTGTATTGATTGTATTTTGTATTGATTTTGTATCCTGAAACTTTACTGAAGTCATTTATCAGATGTAGAAGCATTTTGGCAGAGTCTTTAGTGTTTTCTGGGTGTAGAATTATATTTTCCATGAAGGGAGATAGTTTGGCATCCTGTCTTCCTATTTGAAAGCTTTTTATTTCTTTCTCTTGACTGATTGCTCTGGTTAGGACTTTGAGTATTAGTTGAGTAAAAGTTGTTAGAGTGGGCATCCTTGTCTTTTTCCTGTTCTTAAGGGGAGTTGTTTCACCTTTTGCCTGGTTCAAGATGATTTTCACTGTGGGGTTGTCATACTTGGATCTCACTGTTTTGAGGTTTGTTCCTTCAAGGCATAGATTGTTAAAGGTTTTTATCATGAAATGATGTGGGACTTTATCAAAAGCTTTCTCCGAGTCTATTGAGATGATCATATGCTTATTGTTTTTAATTCTTTTATGTGGTGAATCACATTTGCTGATTTGTGTATGTTGAACCAACCTTGCATCCCTGGGATAAAGCCTAGTTGATTGTGCTGTATTAATTTTTTGTGCTTCTGGATTTGGTTTGCTAGAATTTTATTGAGGATTTTTGCATCTATGTTCACCAGGATTATTGGCCTGCAGTTTTTGTGTGTGTGTGCGTTTTTGTCAGGTTATAGTATAAGGCTGATGCTGACATTGTCAAATGAGTTAGGGAGGAGTCTCTTTTCCTTCTCTTTTGAAATAGTTTCAGTATGATTGACACAAGCTCGTCTCTGTATGTCTAGAATAATTTAGCTGTAAATCCATCTAGTCCAGGGCTACTTTGATTGGTAGGATTTTTATGACTGGTTCAATTTTGGAACTTGATATTGTTCTGTTTAGAATTTCAGTTTCTTCCTGATTCAATATGGAAAGCTATATGTTTCCAGGAATTTATCAGTTTCCTCCAGATTTTCTAGTTTGTGAGCATAGAAGTGTTCATAGTACTCCCTGAGGAGCTTTTATATTTCTGCAGGATCACTTTTAATACCACCTTTCTCATTTCTGATTGTGCTCATTTGGATATTCTCTCATCTTTTCTTTATCTAGTCAGTCATGTATTGATCTCATTGCCCCTTCCAAAGGACCAACTTTTGATTTTGTTGATCCTTTTAAGATATTTTGGATTCTTAATTTTGTTTAGTTCTGATTTGATTTTCGTTATTTCTTTTCTTCTGTTAGTCTTGGGGTTTGTTTGTTCTTATTTTTCTAGTTCCTCCAGGTGTAATGTCAAACTGTTAATTTTAGATCTTTCTAACTTATTTATGTAGGTGTTTAGTGCTATAAACTTTCCTCTTAACACTGCTTTTGCTTCATCCTAGAGATTTTGGTATGTGGTTTCTCTGTTTTCATTTATTTCAAAAAATTTTTGTTTTCTACCATAATTTGTTTAGCCAAATAACATTCAAAAATAAGTTGTTTAATTTCCACATAATTGCATGATTTTGAGAAATCGTCTTGGTATTGATTTTTGTTTTTGTTCTGCTATCAGCTGAGAATATGGTTAGTATGATTTTGATTTTTTTGAATTTATTGAGACTTGCTTTATGGCAGAGCATGTGGTCAATCATAGAGTATGTTCCATGTGCAGATGAGAATACATAGTCTGTGGTTATTGGGTAGAGTGTTTGATAGATGTATATTAGGTTCAATTAGTCAAATGTCAAATATAAGTTCAATTTTTTTGTTTTCTGCCTTGATGTTCTGTCTAATGCTGTCAGTGTGGGTGGTAGAGTCCCTCATTATTATTGTACAGTTGTCTAAAATTTTTTTAGGTATAGAAGTACTTTAGGTATGAATCTGGGTGCTCCAATGATGGGTGTGTATATATTTAGAATAATTAAGTCTTCTTGTTGAATTTAACTCTTTGTCATTATCTAATACCCTTCTTTGTTCTTTCTCACTATTGTTGGTGTAAAGTCTGTCTTATCTGATGTAAGAATAGTGACTCCCAATCTTTTTTGTTTTCTGTTTGTATGATAGATCTTTGTCCAGTGCTTTACTCTGAGTCCATGGATGTTGTTATATTGGAGATGGGTCTCTTTAGGACAGCAAACAGATGGGTCTGTTTTTCTTTTGTTTTTGTTTTTGTTTTTTTGGTCTACTTGCCACTCTGTGCCTTTTATGGGGCATTTAGAATATTTACATTAAAAGACAAACTTTTTGTTTGCTTTTATATTTTGGGTTGTTTCCTGAAGGATTTCAAATCTCATTCAAACAAATAATGTTAGAATAAATGATAATTTTAATATTTCTATATCTTACAAATTATATACCTAATATTAATTGGTTAAATAATGTTATTTATGTCATGATGACTATAATTTACATAATTTGTAAATTGTATTCAATAAACAATTTATCATAATTTTTATTTCTTTTCAACATTTAACTCAGTTCAGTATCATTGTGTAGCAAAAAGGAAAAAAATAATAAGGCATATAGAAGCATGAATGATTAATAAAATAGAAAGCAAAATCTTATTAATTGGAAGGGTATGCTTCAAAATTAATTCCCTGTATTCTCAATTGCTGATTCTCAATTTCCTGATTGCTCAATGAATTGGTAATTCACTTGAATAACTTCACATTTAGTATTTTACTCCATCTCTACAAACATGTTTTTATAATTGATATTTAAATGACATACTGATAAGGGCTCTCTAGAGAAACAGAACCAGTAGTGAATGTGTACATGCACAAACACAAATATATATGAAGACAGAGAGAGGGATAGAGATTTTAAAGGAATTTTCTCATTGAGCAAGCAGACCGACATGCTGGAAATTCAGGGAAGATTTGATGTTAACAGTCCTGAGTCCTAAATCCACAGGCTGAATGCTTGGGCAAGGTTTCAATGCTGTAGTCTTGAGGCAGAATTGCTTCTTGCTCAGGGAAGTTTCGTTTTTACCTCTTACATTTTTTAACTAATTGAATGAGGCTCACCCACATTTTGAAGAGTAGTTTGCTTTGCTCTGAGTCTACTGATTTACATGCCAATTGTGTCTAAAAAATTCCTTCTCAGCAATATCTTGACTGTATCTGACCAAATGACCTAGCCATATTGATACATAAAATAAACCACCTCAAATGCTTGTCTTTTTTTAAATTGTTAGGCATAAATATAAGCTACATGTGACAATGGACTGTTATGAACACCATGCTGGCATTCTTTACTAGCATGATATTTATTAAGACAGAAATAATACACAAAATACAATTTGGTAAAAGCGATACTGTTATTTATCATGTATTCAATCTCTTTTCAGCATTTTAATAATCAAAACATTTAATTCTCAAATCAGTTGTTTATATTTTACACTTTTAAATGTTATAGCTCAAAACATCAATTATTGAAGGTGTTAGGCATAATTTAGACAGTTCTAACTCTTACATGTCAAACTTGCTCACATATCCAGGTAAAGGGCCCAAACAATTTCTTGGCAGACAGAACCCAAATCTTAGAAAAAGCTGTTTCTGTTTTCTCCTCTTCGTATTTTATTTTATTTTTTAATCTTTTACACCTGTAGGGTAAGTATAGTAAAGCAACTGCTTGTAAAAGTCATGTCAGAAAGAAGCATTGCAGTATTAAAAACAGTAACAAAATTCTTGTTAGTTAGATTGCAGATTGGGTCCATTACACTTCAACAAACCTAACTAGTTTGTTTTCATTTATGAGCCAAGAGGAAAGAATATTTTTAAAGGAGAAATAGCCTTCACTGCAGTCACAGAATGTGTTAGCATGTTTTAAACTGCACAAAGGACTTCAATCAGCAATGTTTTTAGTAGAAAAAATGTAGACACAATCGAAACATTTATTGATGGGAGAATAGATAAATACATTTAGGATGGTCAAACAATGGATTAAACAAAAAAAGAAAAAAAAAAGAAAAAGTTGTCTAAATCAGTTAACTTCAAATATATAATTTTAAGTGAATACCAATATGTTGCAAAAATCAGGTAGTGCTTGTTTGCTAGTACCTATGTCAGTATCAGTAACAATATATATTGTTTATGAAAGCATGTTTGTAAAATATGTATAAAATCCCAAATAGAGAGAAACATATTCACTCAGCATCTCAGGCAAAAGATAGAAGAAATAAGATAGAAATGAAAATAATTGGGAGGGAATATCTGCAGTACATCTGCAAAGTTTTCTGTTTTTCTTTTCTTTTCCTTTCTTTCCTTTTTTCTTTTTTTTTTCTTGAGATGGAGTCTCATTCTTTCACCCAGGCTGGAGTTTAGTGGCACAATCTTGGCAAAGCTTTTCCTAATAGATAGAAAATACATGAGAGTATACATTACAGTGGTTAAATTAGGTTTATCATCATGGCTGTCTGCTATGTTAGTCTCTATATGTTTTTATTTGTGCAAATAATCACAATTAAACAAGAAAGATCATATTAAGACATTATCACAACAGAAGCAGAGATTTATAGTTATTCATTAGGGATATTTATGTCTGATTGTACCTTCTACAAACTAAAGCAGCAACAAGCAGTTCTATCTTATTTTAAATAAGCTCTGCCTTCCCTCATCTCTGAAAAAAAATATTTGTTATCTATCAAAACTCCTTAAGCTTTCTAAAAGAAGATCTATGAATGGTACGGGGTCAATAAAATCATTTGAAAATCTTAAAATCAAACCAATATACCGTTTGACACAAGCTGGGTATGCGACACTGAATAATAATGACAAATTAGTGATCAATGGGCACCTAATAATACATTCAATTGCATGCTGATACTTAATCCAATGCATATCCTTATCTTAAAATCAAATAATCCTGTGCGTATTCAGATGCAGGGTTATGTTATTCTCTTAAATAGTACAGTTTCAAGAATTATAAAAAGCATGCTTCTAATCTAGTGGAAAAAATAAGGACCCATGGAAAATTTTTCTAATAAAGGAGAGTTCTCTGATTTATTGTGTATGCCTATAACAGAGTGCAACTCTATAAATTGGAAGAAAAAAACTACAGTGATGAAACTGATACAATCTATCTGCTTGCCTATGTAGAGTTTGCCTATATAGAGAGAGGATTGAAGTCTTATTTCCCCTGTAAACATATACTTTAAAATAAGATTGCTTAATAGCTCCCTGCTGATTTTATCAGAAAGGCAGTTAGAAATCATACAAGCTTCACTTCATATTTCATCTCCCATGCTACATTTAATAATATAATCTCAAGTAAGGCCACATGGTGAGGCATAATTCTGCTGCTCAAAATAAAAATAAATTGCCATTTTCAGAAGAAGATATTCAAGATATGCAAGGAGAAATTATTCACATATTCCCAAAGCTGGCTTTATGTATATTTTTATCACTCTCATAGGGTAAACAAAGCTCAAGTTTTCATCAAAAAGGTGAAAACATTGGAAAACAGATAAGGAATTTTCTCTGCCATCAAGATAAATTAATTAGAAATACAATCATAGGACTATTTTCCTAATATAAATTAATTTAATCTTAATGATTTATTTGTATTTTCATCTAAACAAAATAATTCAGCAGATTAGAGTAATATGTGTTAGTCTCTTCTTGCATTGCTAGAAAGAAATACCTGAGACTGAAAGATTTATAAAAAGAAGAGGTTTAATAGGCTTATGGTTCTGCAGGCTGTACAGGAAGCATAGCAGCTTCTGCTTCTAGGAAAGCCTCAGGAAACTTACAATCATGGCAGAAGGCAAAGGAGAAACAGCAAGTCTTACATGCCAAAGCAGGAGGAAGAAAGTGAGAGCGGGGAGGTGCCACACCCTTTTCAACCACCAGATCTGGTGAGAACTCTATCTAGCACAAGGACAGCAGGGGGGAAATCTGATATCATGATTTAATCACCTCCCTGCGGACCTCCTTCAACACTGGAAATTATAATTCGTGGTAAGATGTGGATGGAGACACATATCCAAACTATATTATAATAGAATGCACAAATGCACAGAAAATAAATGAACAAAAACCAGTAATTAGATTTAATTTTTCCCCCAGCTGCTTTGGCCCATTTTGCTAGAATACTTTATAGTTACAGCACATTTAGTTAAAAACCAAGAGGAAATTATGAATGAGTTCATATCACATAAGCTGTTATAGTGTATTTGCAATGTACTCTACTTCCATTTTCAACTAGAACATTAGTTTTACATGGAAGCTCAGGATCCTCTGTCCATATCTTCAATTTACAGATGAGGAAACTGAGGTTCAAATAAATCAGTGGTCACAGCTTTTTGGCAATGGAGCCAAGACCAGAAACGTTTCAGGGTTATTTTCATTCTGGACAGGTTATCTTCTTAAACACAAATGTAGATAAACCAATGGATTAAGCCAACTATAAAACTCCATTAGAACCAAATAATAAATTTCTAATGAGAGTAATTGTTATTGAGCTAGGGCACAAAATTCTCACATTAAATCATTGTATTAGAAGAGAAGTATTAAGAAAACAAGATTTCGGCAGTCAGAAACAATCACAGAAGAGAATCTTGAAAAGATTGTTCTTGAGTCATGTTTAATAACAATTTATAAAAGCTTTTATGTGAAAAATAGTTTTATGCCAAGAATTATGCTTTTGTTGAGAATACAAAGATGAACAACTCAGTTCTGGTTTTAAGGCTGCCCGAGGCTTTTGTGGGAGAGAATTCTATGTAAAGTTATATTAAGGGCAATAAGAAAAGTGCAATAAAGTTTGTAGAAATTGCTATGTAAACATATTATGACATAAGAGATCAAGGAAAACTTCACAGAGTAAGAGACCTTTTAGTAGAGTTTTGAAAATGTGTAAGGTCAGCAAGGTGAGAAAAGGCTGGAGTGGAGATGAGCGGGCGGGTAGAGATGGAAAGTGGAACAGGCTTCTCCGAAAAGAGAGGAGAGCACGAGTAAGAGATGAGAGGGGCTGTGGCCCCAGCAATGCACGAGGAGTGCTGTGGAAAGTAGCACAGGGTGGGACTGGGTCGTGGGAGATCAGTATCCACTGGAGAGCAGGCTACTTTCCAGCCCCGCTCCCAACATCGGGCACACAGCAGAAAAAGGAGGGCAAGGCCCCTTCCTCACCGTTTTAGTGTTACCTGCCATATTAAAGAAGGAAATTTATCTTGTCTTGTGGGGAGAAGGTTGAAGGATTCTGAGCTGGGCAGTTGCTTGATTCTTTTTGAGTTTTAGAAAGCTGATTTTGGTTCTGATGAGCTGATACGTTCTGATGAGGGTGAATTGAAGGGGGATGATTTTGTAAGCAGAGGATCATTAGGAACTCAGTTCTCAGACTGAAAATTTCTTTTTAAAAGTAATTCCAAGGTATCCAGGAAGTCTGACTATGACTGGGATGAAGGAAATGCTGACCTTTTCTGTCACACCCTCCTCCTTCCCCTAAAAACAAACACAGGCAAAGAAAACAAACAACCAGACGCCTTCCTTGTTTGAAGGGAAAGCCATTGCTTTCCTTCTTCAAGAAAATTTGTAAAAGTTAAACAAGTTTCCAAATGGCAAAAAGATGCTAAATGTTGGAGAAGAGATGAACAGGGCCACTGTCTCTATTACTTCTACTGAGGAATGTCCTTGATTTTAGGATTCTTTGGAAATGTCACTGTCTTGGCTTCCCAAACCTTCAATGTCTTGTGCAGTCTTAGGGAATAATTTTGTCTCTAGTCTCAGAAAATTCGATTGTTTTTTCTCATTATTTGCACCCCTAACTTTGAAGATTGTCTTAGCCCGAAAGACCTGCCTTTCCCCTTTTCTTTTATTTCTCTTTTGTTTCTTCAAAAACCAGTTTACATCTACATTTTTTAAATTTAATTTCTCATGTCCTAGTTCTTTTTCTAAACCTCTGTCACTTACTGTAGAAACGCTTTCATACCGTTCTCCTCATTTATCATTTTTAATTCCAGAATGTAGTATGGCATTCAAGTATAACAAGTGCTTAGCAGTATTTGTGGGAAACAAAGAATATGAGATAGGAAAAAATGAATAAGATCTTGGTTTGGTTTAATTGTTAGGCAAATCTTCACTTTAATTCAAAATCTGTTTATGTGAAGTTTTCCTTAAGTAAACCAGGAGAATGTATCTTTTAACAACAGAATCTCAATACTAAGTATATGACTGATATATACCACAGTATTGGAATTAAACATGATCTTTCCTTTTCAATACTGAGGCTAAATTGATGTAGTATACCAGAGCTTTCTTTGAAAATTAATTCAAATTAAAGTAGAAGCATGTTTTAAAAATGTTATAAACAATAAATCTGACATTATTTCAGAGGAGAACTTTGTAGTTCATAGATACACCTGACAAAATTTAAGTTTAGAAAATATATTTTGGGCCAGAATTTTAATGTAAAGGTATGAATTTAAATGTTATAAAAATTAAATAACTTTTATTTAAAATAACTCTTAGAATTAGCTACATAACGAATATAATAATATTAAATAAAACAATAAATAATTTATATGTTTTCCTTTTTAAGGTACCCTTTCAAAGCTTTAATAGGAAAGATTATGGAGCATTTGAATAACTGAAAGAAAGCAATGAAGCTGGGTTATGAGAGGCCATCCAAAAACGTAGACAGAGACCTGATCACACTTGGTGTCCAAGGCTCTCTGAGAGATTTTTATGTTATTCTCTAGGTGGCATGATTATCTTCTGATGTCTGACATTTAATATCTCTGTAATATTATGCAAGTTAATTAGCCTACATCAACACAACAGTGTTTCCATCTGTACCATGCAAATAACAACAATAACTGCTTCCTTTGAAAATAATAATAACTGCTTTCTAGGGTTGTTGGAAGAATAAAAGAGATCATTTATATTACTTAAGTAAAATACTTAGTATATATCACTCAACAAATGTAAACTTTTAATAGGATCAACATTTTGCATGGTGACCCATGCAGACAGAAGACATTAGAGGGCATTAATAATCACACAGATAAATGAAGGTATCTCTGTATGAAGATTAAACATGTATTGTAATTACTGGAGAATATTTGCTGCCTAAAATATTCCCTCCCGAGCCAGATTCCCTCACCATCTCTGACTGAACATAGAATCACTAAAAATAGAACCACACAACCACAATTTCATCTTCTCAGGCAATTCTAGCCCACTCTCTCAGCAAAAGCAGTTTCTTCTCTTTCTGGCTGCATTCTGTGCAGGCGCTCTGAGCTGCTTGCACGAAAGCAAAGATCTTTGCTCTTCTTTGCAGTCCTGAAACTTAGTGTTGAGGCAGTGCTTTGCCCCAGTCTTGACAGGAGCTCCATTATCACAAAAGCTTCTGTCAGTTTACTCCTTTGTTCAGGGGCCACTGGAAGATTAAGACTAAACATAGACCTGCCCTCTTTGTCCCTAGAGAGCAAGGTGTGCACAGAAGCGGACATTGCACTGTGGTGGTAGAACTTCCTCTGTCACTCCATCAGTGGATGACTGGCTCATGTGAGGATTCAGTGCCTGTCCTTTGGGCATCCCACTGAACTGCAATCTCTCACAGTGCCTTTATAAGTAATAGAGCTGATCTTTTGGCCACGCTGTACTACGCTTGTTTTATTTCCCAAGCCAAGTGAAAAGTAGTTATTCACTAGATTTTTTACTAAATGAATGGAGATAACATTTAATTGAATTCAATAAATGAGAGAAAAAGTTAATTAGCCTTAAAGTCTCATAAGTACATCTATACTTTAAAAATATTGTATGCTTGCAAAAGCTGCCGATTTAATAAATTATCTGCAATGGAATGAGCTTTGTGAATATTTATCTCTTTAATATTATATAGCAGGCATATTAGTTAGGAAAATGAACACGGATGCAGTGGCAAAAACGGCAGCTAACCCAGAGATTTTAAATTATTACAATCACAAGTACAAGACAACCAGAAAAACCCACATGTTGAATGAAAAAGGAGAGTGAAAACTCCCAATTTCAGTATAAGCCAATTGAAGGGTCACGTATCTTCTGTACCACTACAAAATCCTTTGTGACACATCCATCCCAAAAGATCCCATTTTACAATATTTATTACTGCTTACATTTATATATTTATTTTTAGGATAACTTAAAAGTTTATTTTATTTCCACGGTTAAAAAATATTCACCCACGCTTTACTGCTCGAAATTGTGTGGCACAGTAGATGTTTATAGAAACAAGTTTTGTATCACACGAACAGTGAGAGGGGTTCCACGCCAACAGAAGTGTTGCTTCCACCTTAGGCACTGACTAAATATTTCAGTTATTTACATCTGAAATAACACATTCAGTTTTTGCAGCTCTACTTTGAGAAAATGAAAGTGGGGTGTAAGGTTAAAATTAAGATTTTTTAAAAGAAAATAACATTTACATAAATTGTATTTCACACATGGGAGATCAAACAAATTATCAGAACCAACTAAGCCTGAAAATTCCTTGAAAATGTCCCAAGAATTGTTTTCTTTTCTCTTCTTTTTTTCTTTTCATATTTTCTTTCTTTTTTGCTTTTCTTTATTCTCAACTTAAACCCGAGGTATACTTTAGTTATACAGTGTTGCTTTCTCTGGCAATTTTCTTTTATCTTCATGAATAACCCCCTCTCCGCTAATAAACATGCCCTCAAAAAACACCTACACTATTTTACAGATGTTCTACAGACCAATTTTATATGCTGACCCCTCTTTTTTTCCCACTTCTCTGGAATTCTTACAGGTGCTTTTAGTAGTTAACTTCAGAGATCTTTGTTATTTTTTAATCTGAAAAGAAGGAGGAAAAATATGATTAAGAGACTAAATGACCACAATCTAAAATAACCTAAAAAAGATCTGAAGTAACCCAAATAAATAAGACCACTTTTCTCTTAGAGAGTTTAATACTATTTGAATGAGAATTATATTTCATGCCAAACTCCCAACCATGTACATCATTGGATTATTTGACCCATGGAAAATTTCTTCTTGTTGAGAAGGTTTTGATTACTCTTTGTGTAATGAAAAACAGTTATGTTTTTTAACATAGGTTGATTGAGTGCCATTTCATCTCTTGGCACTTACACATTATCATCACCAACATAATTGTGTAGAAGTGGCAGATCACAGAAGATTGGCATATTTAACTCATAAGGGAGTTTTGCGGCTTAAAGTATTTAAGTTTTCCAGAATTGTTATATAACCAACTGTCCACTTTTTCAAATGGCTTTGACTTAAGATGCTTTTCAAGGAATGTTTCCCTTCACAGCCCTCAAATTCTGGAGTTCATTTTACAAAATTGCCACTGCATATTTTGTGGTGTGTCTATGAAAGCATTCCCCTGTTTAAAGGGTAATCCAATCAATACCCAGGATTCTCCACAAAATGCAAATTGAGTTGAGCTGGCGGAAGTCCGAGTTCAGCCTGGTTTTTGTTGTGGTGGTTGTTGGTTTCATTCATTCATTATAAAAATACACATTCAGAATGTTCCAGGTGCTCTATAAGGCACTGAATGACTCTCTCATGTAACTTTAATGAATTCTAAAATGAAACCTTGTTTGTTCTGACATGCCAGAGTAGACATATTGAACATTTTGGATCCACAAAACTGTATTTCTCTAGAGCTGCCCCTTAACTACCCCTCACTTCCTCCTTTGCATGTCATCGTGTATGTGTGTACAAGTGACATGTACCTACATTTTCGTAAAGTTGTTTATTTTTCTAGGCTGTGAGCTATTCCAGAGTACGTACTTATGATTAGCATGTCATGGCCCAGAAAATACCTGGGAAAATAATATTTTACTTGGTTAATAGTTTAAATATATAAACCCATTTTAATTGGAAAAGGTAGACACAAATGGTAAGCTAAAAACCATCAAATGTAAAATTTGAGTTGGCTTATTAGAATTTACATCTGTTTTATGGAAATAAAGTTTTAAAAATGATTAGAGCTGAGTTGCAGGGTAAATTACATAGGATTTGTCTGTAAAAGACCAGATATCACACTTCATGTTTTCTGTAATTCAATACACATCATAGTTAATAGTATTTAATTAAAACATCTAGTAGAGTCATCAAATACTATCCTAAACACTTTCATGATTCATGAAAGCTTTAGTTTGCATTTTCATTAATATTTTAACTGGCACAAATAATTGCAGGTGCTAGAATGAAAATTTATTTCAAGAAATCAGAGCTCAACTACAAACCAACAAAACCCCAAACACTGAGTACTGACCATTCTGTGTTTTCTGTGTCCCAGGGGATGTAGGAAATGAGGGAATTAAAAGAACAGCCAATGAAACTCTGCATAGAAAGAATATACACAAAATCCTGGCTTATATTTTTCTTGGGGTAAATATAATTCATATTCAAAGCAATTTTCATTAAAAGAGGTTCTTTTTTGGTAACAGCAATCATATTTGAATGCTAATACCCAGACATTTTTAACAGTTGTGTCTTTATCTTTTGAAATGTCGGTTTTTATAGTTAATGTGCGCTCACAGAATAAGATGGTTGTGAAAAATATATTTAGTGTCCCCAATTAATGGAGATACAAATTCTTCTTCATCAGTTATCAGTATGGACCTTTTAAGTTCATGGAGATGCATATTCTGCACTTGAAAAATAGTATTTCTTGAAATTTTTGAAATGTGTAGCAGTTCTAGGTAATTGAAATTTTGGATTCAATTATTTAAAGACAAATAAAATATTAGAAATGTTATTGAAAATAATTCTCTAAGCTATGTATTTTCTTTCTTTTGGGGGGCAGTAATAATAAGTATAGTGCATTTTATATGTAGTAGTCAAATATCTGTCTTTTTAAATAATATGAAACATGGCTAGTGTCTTAAAAAAAACTCATGAAGAAAACCCTCAACTCTTTCAGAAAGAGTTTGAAACATATACACACAATGTACATATGATATAATTACTTGTATAGTCATTCAAAAATAGTTATTAAATGCTAATTCTAGGTCAGTGATTATTGAAATTACTCAGCAGACAGACAGGTTCTCTGCTTTTGAGGAGTTTACAATCTGGTGAGCAAGACTGTGATGGAGATAATTCATGATTTATCTGTTTTTGCTGAAACTACAAAACGAACAGCTTTTGGATGCCAAGCATCTCCTCACACCATCTCCCCAGGCCTTGCTGTAGGTATACATATAGCTAGCCATTTAAAAAATATATTTAGATACACCTATGTTAAAAAGTCTTTCTTTCATGCACTGACTAAAATCCAAACGTTGTTATTCTGGATTTAAGAGCCTTTCAAATCTCATTAATACTTACCTGTCCTCTGACTACCCTCCTTTCTAGTTTATTGCATACATCCCTTTCTTTATAGTACATACAACCATCATAAATTACTTTATTTCTTAGAATGAGGCTTTTAAGGACATAGTCATGGTTTTATCACTTCTATCTCACCACTTCCCAGTAACTAGGACAGGATTAGACAGTTGGGTACCAGGCTCTATGAATACGCCAAAACTGTCTAAAACTTACCCTCCAGGTGGCTGTTGTTTTTGAAAGTACTTTATATTATGTTTCCATCTGAACTTTGTGTACATTCTGTCTGCCTGGAAAGCTTTTGCAGCGATTCTCACCTTGCTAGTTTGTAGTGCATTGTTCAAACTCCTGTCTGCTTTCTATCTGCTGCCTGTACCCTGACTGATACAGGTGGATAATGAAGATTTTTCATCAAAAACAATGGTTTTCAAGATTGGATTAAGTAAAAATAAGGCTTGTTAGCTGACTTGTATAGCTATTTCTTATTATATGGGGTGCTTCTCTTGCATGTTTTTACTCAGAAACTCTCACCATAAAACCCCTTTCTTCATTTTTTTTTTTTTGGTATGATCTTACCTGATCAACTTTATCAGTCTCATATATAAAGTGGGTTTCAATTGTCAGTTATACAACAGTGACTTGTCACTCAGAATTTGCCTTATTCTCTAGAAACCTGTTGTGGTCAGTTGATAGGTGGTATAACAATCCACAAAAATATGTCTAATCCACTGTGTACCTGAAATAGAATTTTATATCAATGAGATGTTAGTATTTAACCAGCATGCTTCAAAAATTTATCAGTAGGAAGAGTCAAGATCTCCTGCTTCAGGGATCAGAAACAAGCCCACCACCCTGTAGTTTTGGTGGTGGCACAGGATAGCCCATTCTCTTCCACATCAGGGTAACCTTGACTTAATTTAACCCCCCTGGGGTGAATTCCATGCACACTTCTAGACTGTTTTCTGTGTCTGTTTTTTCTGGGAGCTGTTGAGTGCTGCTGCTCTCTTCTGTTCCCTGTGTGGCTGGGCTGCATGGTGGTGGTGGCAGAGGGGGTGAGTAGGGGACGAGCAATGGGGAGTCTCCAGCCCATTGTTTCAATACCTGACCAGTGGGTGATGTGCTCTCACTGCAGCTGCCCCACCTTCTAATTTAGGACATTTAGACATCTAATCACCATGTGGACCTTCCTCTAAGTTTCTCAGCATCTTTCTTGTTCATGCTTCTTGCAGCTGTGGGAGTAGCCATAATGCCACAGTTGCCATCTCTCATCTGAGTTAGGGTTTCCCTTTCCCTCTTTTATTAGATAACTACCTCTTACCAGTCTCTGTGCAGGTAGAGGAGAAGCAGCAAGCAGGGGAGAAGCGGTGTGCAGGAAAGAAGCAGGTGCAGGGGAGAGGTGATGTGCGACAGAAACTTTTGGTGGATCCAGTTTCCAGGAGCTCTTCTTAGAACCATTTTTGATTTTTTCTCTGAGTCTTGCTCTGTCGCCCAAGCTGGATGGCATGCAGTGGCGCAATCTTGGCTCACTGCAACCTCCACCTCCCACATTCAAGCGATTCTCCTGCCTCAGCCTCCTGAGTAGCTGGGATTACAGGTGCCCACCACCATGCCCAGCTTATTTTTGTATTTTTAGTAGAGACGGGTTTCACCATGTTGGGCAGGCTGGTCTCGATCTCCTCACCTTGTGATCCACCCACCTTGGCCTCCCAAAGTGCTGGGATTACAGGCATGAGCCCCCGTGGCCAGCCTGATGTTTTAAACCTTCACTCTTAATCCCATTGTCACTGGACTTCCAAATTATGTGTTGGAAGTGGCAGAGTTTTTTTTTTCTTTTTTTCCATGTAGTAGATTAAGAAAGAGGCAGTGCCACTTGTTAATCCTGAGCCCACATAAGGAAACGTAGCATGCTCACTTCATTCCTCTTCTCCACATGCCCTGATATCAAGTGAGGTGAAGATTGATGTTCAGGCAGATTCTGACATTGATTAGAACCTTCTTAGGACTCTTTCAAATAAAAGGATGATGTTTTTAAGCTCCATTAATTCATGCATTGTGAAAATATATTTGTTCAGTTTAGTTCTGCTTAAGAAATTCTCTTGGAATTTTATATCTTGGAATCAATAGACTGAAGAGAGGACTTTGTACATGGTACTGTAGCCTAGACATTATCCTTTAGTTAAGGAACTAGTTTTATTTAAAGAAAATTTTTATATTGCATTCATACCAAAAGCTGATGGTTATTTTTATTAAGAATTGCTTAGGAGGAAATGCTAAGCACAGATAATGGAATTCTTGACACGAGTTGATGCCAATAAAGGAAGAGCATGTAAAACACCCAAGAGGAAATTCTTCTGTAGAGACAAGTTTTATATTTAACATCATATTTACAGCTGGCAGAAGATTAATAGTAAATAACCGTCAACCAAGTCTAGGATGAAGATGCACCACTAAGGAGGCAAAATACCATATGTCTTCCAATACTCAGGAACTATAATGACATTAGAAGAGTGATTAAGGTGCAACCACACAGCGTCCAGGTGTAACATGGCATATGGTACACTTTCTGGCTCACTGTGCATCTCAATGTTCTTGTAGCTAAATAAACTTTTATTGCCACTTTTATGTATGTCTAAATATGGATTTATTATTTAACTAAACTCTCAGTATTATAATGAATCCATTATTACTTATTTCATTACTGACCATTACAATGAAATTATTTTAAAGGATATAAATAAAAATAGATATGAATAAATTTCAAAAAGTAATCCTAATAGCTGAAGTTATTATAATTTTTTCTGTTAGTCACTATTCTAATTGCTTTAAAAGTATAAGCACACTGGCCCACAGCTATATTTAATAAGTAAAAGAGTTAAAATTCAAATTCAGGTATTCTTCCTTATAAAGACCGTGCTCTTTCTATTGTATCATCCTCATTTTAAATGTTACAGATTTTTAAAATAAATTGTAATAACTAAGCAAAACACACGGAATACACTAATTTTCTATTATCTATTTCTAGTCATCAAAACAAGAACTGAATGGAAGATAATATACTTTGGTGTTGGTTTTTAAGACATTAATCAGTTTTTGACACTGCTCCTTTCAAGAGACGGAGCTTAATTTCTGTATACTTAATGTGGGCTGGACTTAGTGATTTATTTTTGTTAAATATAAATTCAGACACGATAATATGCCCTTCTAAGATCAGGTTATAAATAGACATGGCTTCCATCTTAAGTACAGGCTCTCACTCTCATGCTTGGATCACTGATGCTGAGGAACCAATGCCATCTGCAGCCTATCAAGAGACCCACATGGCAGGGAACTGAAGCCTCCTGCCAACAGTCATGTGATTGAGCTTGGAAGCCAAACTTCACTAGCAGAACTCTGGAGAGTTCAGAGGCTGATGTGCAGACCTTTAGTTTGACTGCAATCTCCTAAGAGCTCCTGATTCAGACCCATGCAGATAATCAGCATCTAGACGCCTCCGCTTTATAAACTAGGTGAAATAACACATTTTTGTTTTTATAAGCTGCTAAATTTTGAGGCAATTTATATGCAACAGTGCTAAACTATGTACTTTCTACATAATTTAAGAGTCACCTTAATAAAAATAAATAGGTAAAAGACTGACTGAAAAGAGCAAATGAATAAAATACCAGGCCATTAAAGAGTTAACTTTTATTTTATTTATTTATTTTTAATTTTAGAGATAAGATCTCACTATGTTTCCCAACCTGGAATCTTGTGGCTATTCACAGGCATTGCAGCCTTGAACTCTGATGTTCAAGTGATCCCCCTGCCTCAGCCTCTCAACTAGGTGGGATTACAGGTGCTCCACCATGTCTAGCAAAAGTTAGCTTTTAAATTACTAATATACACAGTGCATTATTTTTCTAAGAACACTAACCATTCATATATACATACATATGTGTTTTAAGATAAATTTTTATATATACAGTTGATACAGTGAGTGTATTTAAAATAAATCTCTCTATATATAATGTATTCAAAATAAATAATATATACTTGTAAATATAATAAATATGTCAGCTTATCTCAAAGGTCTAGAGCAGTGCTTCTTAGCTTGATGTATATTATCATGTGCATTGAAAAAAAAACAGTCGAATATCTTTATAGATTTTTAAAAATTCCATTAAAAGACAGCATTTGTTGATTTGTCACAGACACTAGTTATATTTTTATACTTCAGAAGATACAAGAAGGGATTTGGAAAACTCTTGTTCTGCATATAAGTTTGACTAATGAGGAGGAACTTCTTGATGATATAAAATAGTTAAACTTATTGATGATATAAAACAATAAAAACGTGAATCTTTAAGCACAATTATTGGCACATAGTAAAGTGACATTAGTCGTCGTTGTTACAAGCAGTATTAGTATGGCTACTATTTGTAGTAGTCGCATTGATATATTTCTACATCATTTCTTCACTAATGGAGTAAATTAGGCAGAACGATAGATGTCAAATAAGTTATAGGTCTCTCTCAGCTTTATTCCAAGTGCCGCAACTCTATGACATACATATTTCCACAACCTAGAAAGCTATACCTGTGCCATTGTGTTTTCTTATTACACATACTAGTTGTTTAAGCATTGTTACATCCTCAGGTGCTTCCATACACTTATACATAAAAAAATATGATTCTGAAGTTGCCATTATTTGTTTCAAAAACCTTGCTTTCTCTGGTCTTTAAAATCAAGCTCTTCAAAATGAGTCTATCTCGATTTCCCACCCTGACTTCTCACATTTTGCTTAACACAGCATGTATTCTAAACTCATAAAACGATAATTCTTTAATATGTGGTGCTGCTTATGCTTCTATGACTTTGAAAACACTGTGATAGAATGCTCCTATATTCTCAATATGTTTTTAATTATTTTTCAAGACTTTTTGTGACAGCACGTCTACTGTCTCTCAGCAAAGTTACTTGTTTATCTCCAGAGTACTTATTATGTTGATGCAAAAGTAATTGTGGATTTTGCCATCACTTTTAATGGCAAAAACCGCAATTTCTTTTGCACCAATCTAGTAGTATCTTATTTATTTTTTCAGTTGATTGTTTGTATATTTATCTTCTGTACTCTAAAGCTTTAAATAGAAGAACATGTTCTCAGTCACATTTACCCGCTAAGACCTAGGATTAAACTCAGCTAGTAATTCCATTATAACACTTAAAATATGTATTGCAGATTCCATTCTATTCCATTCACATTTACATTTGATGTTTACGTCCATGCTGTCAAATAAATTGCTTAGACTGACATTTTTGTTTACCCTTTCATTTTTACTACTATCATGAAAAATTGTGCACAGAAGCACAAACACATATAGACACACATCTTTATATCTATTTTGCAATTAGTTCTCAATTTATTTTGCAGAATTCTTGAACTATACTCATATCAAAAAGATACATATCCATGTAAAAATATTTGGAGGAACTAATTTTTTTTCTCTTCTCCCATTGATAAGAAGATGACTAAAAGTTAATCCTTCTAAATCTAATGGTAGAGGTAACATCCAAATTGATAAAATCTATCTCCATTTATGAGAAACAAACTCTACAGACACAAGCTATGATTTATAATGTATTTTCAAGTACATAGTCCGGACATTATTTTTGTTTTGTTTTGTTTTGTACCAGGGTCTTGCTCATCACCCAGGCTGGAGTGCAATGGAATAATCATAGCTCACTATAATCTAGAACTCCTGGGATCAAGCAGTCCTCCCTCCGCAGCCTCCTCAGCAGCTGGTACTATAGGTGTGTGTCACCATGCCTGGCTAATTTTTTTATTTTTATTTTTTAGTAGAGACGAGGCCTTGCTATGTTGCCCAGGCTGGTCTTGAACTCCTGGGCTTGTGATGCTCTCTGCCCAGGTCCCCAAATTTCTCAGATTATAGGCATGAGCCACCCTACCAAGCCCCTGGACATGATTTAAATGAACAAATATTAAATATCAAATTATCCATCCACATGTCACCCAATAAGGCTCCAAGAAGCATTATATCTAAGGGCTTGAGGGAAAGAAGATAGAACAATGCTGCTTTATCTACACAATCAATCAAATGAGAATGTTTTTGTAAAAGGTAAGAAAAAACAATGTGCTCATATTTTTTATTACATATATGCAGCCTTGAGTATGGGCATGTGTTTCCATGCACATTTTTTTCTTGTACATGAATGCTTGATTTCAATATTCATGAAAACTACAAATGCTATTGCCGTCTTTAATTTTTCATTATTTGGTAAGGTTGAAGAAGGCTCAGATGCTACCCAGTAAAAAAGAGTGAGGACTTCCAAGGATAACATCTGTCTTATTGGCAATGCTTTTCCTACTTATGATTTTAGCTTTGAAATTACCTTTGTGTTTGGCACTTCTGAGATGGACTGAATTGGTAAATCTGTTTTATTTTTAATTTGAAGAAACAACTGACTTCTAGGTCATATTCTGACAAATATAATTAAGTAATTTTAGAAAGGTAAACAGGCTTTCTTAACATTCTTTTGCATCCCATCATAGAGAAGAGGCAGCCATTTGTTTGATATATAGTAATTGGAACAAGACAGATATCAGTTGCCATATTCCTTTAGAAATGTGCTGTGTGGGCCTGATGCCACCCGCCCTCCTGCCTGGCCTAGCTATCACTCCAGTTCACATGCTTCCTTTCTTAATTAGAACTCAAATATGCTGACAATTTTTCTTGCTGTAAAATTGCCTCTCTCTCTTCTTCATGTGGGCATCTGTATGTTATTTTATTATGAATAAAATCTTGGCTCTTTTACAGAAACAGAGTTTCTATGACGATGAAATTGTATACCTATCTAACAGCATATTATCTCATCTTCTCAGGTATCTTGCTTAACCATAGACCCCTGTGATTATCAATTTCTGTTAAAAAATTGAAGTGTTAATTTTCTCCTAATGATAAAATCAAATGAAAGAATGGATCTTTATATTCATCATAATTTACTGAAATATAGATTTCATACACTTGGAATGAATAATATGCTAGAACAGACAGAAAGCAGCAATGTGTAGCTTCAGTTTTTCAGTATCTTGATTTAAGGTACATGGAATTTTAAGAGGACAATGATTAAGAACCAAAGAGTAAATAAGCATATTTTAGCATCAGCATTTGGTGAAAACGTCTAAAAAATGGTAACGTAATTTTAAAAATCTAATTTTGGTTTCAGCAAGGAATGTAAATAAAAAGACTGTGTAGCTCACCAGCTATTCTTCAACCTTACCAAATGATGACAAATTAAAGACGACAATAGCATTTGCAGTTTTCATGAGTATTGAAATCCAGCATTCATGTACAAGAAAAAAGTGTGCATGGCAATACACACCCATACTCAAGGCTGCACATGCATAATAAAAAATATGAGCACATTGCTTTTTCTTATATTTTACAAAAATATAAGAAATAATGTAAGCAAATGGCTTGCTTGGGACTAGAGCACTTTCACCCTAGAGGCAATTTCATAAGGACATGAAAATATGAAGATTATATGTGGCATGTAATTGTGCATGTGAATCATAGGATTCTTTTGATAAATTCTTAGTACATAGGTACCTTAATACTAGGTCACATGTTTTTTCAAGATCAGAATATGTCCCCTTCCACTAAGAGCAATACTCAAGAAAAGTGATCCTAAACAGAACTGGAAGTTCTGTTTACCATTAACTTTGGCAAACGTATCTTTTGATCCATTTTAAAAACCAACTCCAACAGAGAGTGTGTTGTTTCCATCAATTTTGAGAAGAGATGACTATAATATTGACTGTCACCTCATGCATTTCTGGGCACAAATAATCATAAAGGAAGCTTTGATACACTTTTCAAAACTAGTTTCAAAGAGCACAGATCTATATGGTTCAGTTCAAACCATAAGCAGAGCAAGGTATTCAGTATAATCAGATCTCCATCAGTGCCTCACCTGATAGTTAAGTAAGAACAGCTTTAACAGGACAACATCTTCATGGCCTTGATCAGCTAGGAGTATCAGAATAGAATTCATCAAAGCCAATTTTCAGTCCTAAGGAGCAATTGAGTAATACCTTTGAAAAAGAAAAGCAACTAACTTAGGATAGCTTTGCAGAAATGCTAGTTATTAATATATATTTAAAGTACTTAATGCAGAAAAGCATGCTGAAATATCACTGTTCCTAATAGAAAGATTTATAAATAATTATCTTCATTAGTAATGGGGATTAGGCACCAAATTGATCTGTTTTTATTGATTCTCTAAGAGACTTGAGACTTTCTAAGTTTCCTAAGACTTCACAGAGATGCTACCCCTGAAGGATTCTCCCACATCATTAAATAAATAAAACTATATAAGCAAGTTTATTTTTTAAATTCAAGTTATCCTGTTATATTAGTTCATTTTTATACTTCATAAAGAACTATCCAAGACTAGGGTTTACTCACCATTCCTTGGGTTTAACAGGAAGCATGGATGAGAGGCCTCAGGAAACTTACAATCATGGTGGAAGGCAAAGGGGAAGCAAGGACCTTCTTCTCGTGGTGGCAAGAGAGAGAGATAGAGAAAGGGAAGGTACCACACACGTTTAAACAACCAGAACTCATGAGAATTCTATCATGAGACAGCACTAAGGGGATGGTGCTAAACCATTAGAAATCACCCCCATGACCCAATCACCTTCCACCAGGCTCCTCATTCAACATGTGGTTACAATTTCACAAACGATTTGGGAGAAAACACAGAACCAAGCCATATACCTCCTGATTCTATATTTCAGTTTAGACTATATCAATTCACTGCCCACATGTCTGGTCTAATGAAATTGCTTCCTATTAAGTAGCTGGTGACAGCTTGAGAGTCCTTGAGAGCCATTGTACTGTGATGTAGAAAATGACCCACTTTAAAATGGGTTAATGATCAAACATTAATGGAAAAACTCATTGAAAGAAAGACAAACTATATTAGTAGCATTGACTATATAATGGTCAACCGACCCCTTTCTACTTTTTAAAATAGGATTATTCTTTTAACATTTAATTCTAAAAGTTGTGTTTTCCAGACTACTGTCCACTCCATCCCTGTTTGAATATAAATGCTTCTAGATTTTCAAGTCAACCCACTTGTGCTCTTCACCGTACATTACACATCCACTTGCTGGTGTCCTATTCACCACCATCTCGAGCAGATCACTCTCTTCACTTAAATCTTTCTAATTTCTCTCCTCTTACTTTTGCCCATGTTTTTTTCTAGCATCGTTGGCATACCTAAGTAGCAGTATCAGATTTTGGCTGATTGACTGTTACTCTGTGACTGGACTTAACCATTTGGCCACACATTTAAAAGGCCCAAAAAAGAAGCTTACACTGCTTTGGTATGACTAGTGTTGATGGCTCTAATTGTAGAAGTGTTTCTCATTTGCTGTAACAATATAAATATACAAATGAAGTTTCCTTTATTCAAATTTGACTTGTTTTATAATTTCACACAGGATGTTTCACTATCTACCTCTGCTCCCTTTTTCACCACTTTCTGTAAAAAGACTTCATTTTAGACTGAGAGGCCAACTACAGGGGGACCTGGAGTCCTTGGCTCATGTGGTGGTGAGTACAGACTCAGTCAACTTATGGAAACATTTATGCGGCACGGGGCAGAGATAAAAACAAACAAGCAAACAATCTTTTAAAATAACAGTTAAATAGTAAGCGTACCTTTCTTTGATTTTCTCTAATATAATATTTAAAATTGCTATTCAGGTTGCATGTCATCCATCATCAAGAGAATTTCTTATGCTGCACTTACATTCTGCTCAAAAAATCAGTATTAGCAATGTCTCCATTCTCCCCACTGTCTAAAATATAGCAATCTGACTTTCAAATTGAGTTATTTTTATTAATTCATTTCATTGGTAGATATAAAAGTCAAACCAGCATGCTTACTTTAATTTAATGCTCCATGATGCAAAGTGTTTTAATATCTGTCTCATGATTTTACTTTAAAAAATCATATATGCATAACCTCTAAGTCATAGTCGTAGCTTTTTATTTCCTTTCAATGTATTTATAGATTTGGGGGCTACAAGTGCATTCTTGTTGTATGAATATATTGTGTAGTGGTAAAGTCTGGACTTCTAGTGTAATCATCACCTGACAGGTTAAATTGTACCCAATCGGTAATTTTTTTATCCCTCACCCCCGTCCTACTCTCCTACATTTTACAGTCTTCAGTGTCCATCATTCCACCCTGTACATTCATGTGTACCCATCGCATAGCTCCTATGAATAAGTGAGAACATAAGGTATTTGAAACAGTTATTATTAAATTCTCTCTGAAACATAATTCCCTTCCCAGATTTTTGGTGATTGAAATAACAGAGCATATATTCAAGACAGACTGAAATATGAGTAGATCCAAGTTTGTTTGTTAGTTTCTGCTAAATCATTTATTTCCTTGGATTTGGGAATAAGAAGACACAGGCTCAGACATGCATTCTTGCTTGTAAATAGCAGATCCTTATTCTGGCTTGTGTAGTCAGGGATGCAATTTATTTAAGGATATCAGGTGGTTCTTAGAATCAACAGTGTAGAGAAGAAACACACACACACGCACGCACACACACACACGGGACACTGGGCTGGAGGAACCACATTCAGGTCATGATGCAGAAATCATCTGAGGGCATAGATGACATTACCAGCTAACCTGCCAACAGGGAGTGGGTATGGGTGCATTGGACTGGCAGAGTGTATATTATATGGCCATAATCTGGCTGCCAGGGAGTAGAGAGGGGAATTTACATCTATAAGGAAAAGTGGGAAACAGTCTTCATCATAGTCTTTCATCAATAGCCTTCACGATCTCTAATACCTACATATGTGAAAGGAATTCACACTATGAGAGGCAAGCAAAAGACATCACCACCGGGGAATATACACTAAAGAATAAAAACCTGAATGGACTTTTCTTCCCGCTAAATAATACCACCACTTCAGTGTTGTCTTGTTCGTCGTATATGAAGTTTGACTGGTCATTGTCTTTAAACAACTTGGTGCCCTAGATACTGCCTTCAAATGAGTATTTTAAAAATTTGCATAATTAATTCGTTCCTTCATCTTCAAAGAAACCCCAATCCTTAAATAACACATTAAAACCTTCTTGTTGTGGCAGACAGAATAATGTCTCCCCACTCCCAAAGATGTCTACATCCTAATCTTTATACCCAATGAATATGTTACCTTACCTGAGAAAGAGGCTTTGCAGATAGGATTAAGGTTAAGAACCTATATAGGGGAGATTATCGTGGATTAGCACCCAGGTGGGCTCAATCTAATGACATGAATTCTTGAAAAGTAGAGGACCTTTCCAGGTCTAGTCAGAGAGATTTGATAACAGAAATGGGCTAAGACAGATGCAGAATTACGGACTTTGAAGGTGGAGGAAGGAAGCCATGAGCCTGGGAATGCAGATAGCCTCTAGAAGTCAAAAAAAGCAAGGTTAAGGATCCTCCTTATAAGTCCCAGAAAGGAGTCAGCCCTGCTAAATCTTAAGTGAAGCCCAGTGATAGCCATTGAAATTCTCACTTCCAGAACTGTGAGATAATAAAATTTTGTTTTAAGATGCTAAATCTGGAGTAATTTGTTACTGTCATAATTCGTTATTACACCAATAGAAAATAACAGTTTCTCTGTGAGTAATGAGTAGCAAGTCTTCTTCTCCTTGTATTACCGTGCAACAGGTGAGATTCAGGAAGAGTAAAGAATGTATCACAAAATGAAATTCAGGTGTTAAACAGCTAAAATGACCCAGCTCTTCTAATTTTCTGTAACAAAGTTGCATGGGTGAAGTAATAACACTCTTCTACTGCACATACCTCACCGAGAAATTGTCAGTTTTGATAATTACTTTACACATCATTTACCATTTACCTGATACACATTGTTAGGAAGATTTTCAGAAAAATAAATTTCAAGCTGCTTATTTAAATCCATAGTTTAAAAAAATGAATATAAATATTTGTACCAAGAGAAAGGCTAGATTTTATTATCTAATCTTGTAAAACTTATACCATTATATCTTATGTAAGAATTTTGAAGCATGCAAAATGGGAGAGAAATCTTCATCTCAGAGCTAGTTTATATTGCAAGTTGCATGCTCTGTAAGACAGTACTATTCCAATAGAACTAATGCCCAAACCCAAAGAGAAGGAAGAAGAAGCGGGGAGGAGGAGGAAGCATAGGAGGAGAAGATGCACACTCTAAATAATCTTAGCTTTGGAAGGAAATTTAACATTATATGTCTCTAGCACTTCCCCATATTAAAATTGTATTATAAATTAGTAAATTCACTATCCAAGCGAAATAAAATATGGACAATGACTCTTCCATGATTGTCAATACGTTAACAATGGAAAGTATTGTGGATGGATTCAATTTCATGTAATTATCCATGGTGACATTGTTTAACATTTGGAATATCCATGATTTTCCATTCTGTTTTATGTTAGTTTTTAAATTTGTAGCAATGTACCCATTTTGAAATATGAAAAATACATATACTGAACTTGGAGACTTTGTCTCATCAAAGAAAGGTAAACATGTAGATGAAATATTGACAAATCAACTTCATATTTAATATAAAAATAGTATATTAAAAATCAATTTCCATTTAACAAAAATCTCACTTCATTAAAACTGAAAATAAATTCTTAGATATTTAGAGAAATATGCCGAAAGAGAATTACCTAAGTGATTTTCCTAGTGCAGCAACTGTACTCTTTGATGTTTCAAACCATTTCTACAACATCTAAATAAATAATATTTTTGAACATATTTAGATCTTCATACAGTACCACAGCAGATACAACTCTTTTTCCTCCATATATTTGACTTAATTATACCTCAGTGGATTGTCTTTTTGTTAATTACTTAAAAGATTTTTAAAAGACTACTTGCATTTAAATCCTGAAAACCAATCCTATATTTCTCTGAGATACCTAATGCCAAGGACTTCATATCTTCGTATTTTAATAATTTTTTGGAAGTATGACATATATAAACACAAGAGTGACATAGCTGTATAGCTCAAAGAATTTTAACCACATAAACACCATCTGGACCACGAAACATAATATTTTTAGCACGATAGGTCATGCTTCCTACATTCTCCTAGGTGGCTCTTTCTTCTTTCTCTTCTTCCATAAGGGGAACCACTACCATGATTTTTAACACTAGATATAAATTTTGCTACATTTTGAAACTTGTTTATATGTCATACATATGTCTGCTTTCACATCTCTCATTTTAAATAGAATACTATCAAGACTCATCATGTTGCATGTAAAAGACTTTTTATATTTTAGTTAAATTATTATTCCATTGTATGAAAAAAACAAAACGTATTCACCATTCTATCTTGATAAGCATTAGAGGTGTGTTTTGTTATTGGCATTTGCTGTTATAATCTTCTCATTCATATATGTCTTTTGGTACATATAATATGCATTTTTGTGCATACATAACCAGAAGTACAATTACAGGGTCTTAGGCTATGTGTTAGTTGAGATATAATAGTTCGGATTTAATAGTGCTGACAGATATCTAAAATGGATATAGCAATTTACATTTCAACAGCAGTGCATAAGGTTTACAGTGACTCTCTGCACTTGTTGACATGTATATTCTTTTACATTTAGTCATTTTTGATTGCATAGTTGTATTTTTCTTATTAATTCAATTTGCCTAATGGCTTAGTTTGTCTTTTCATGTGTTTATTGGTCATTTGAAAAAAAATTCAGTTCTTATTTTTTAGCCAATTTATTGAGGTATATATCTCTTTTTCTTCTTAAATTCATTTTCTTACTTATCTGTAGAATCTAAAATATAGATTAGTAGATAAAGGTAGATAGGTAAATAAATTCATGTGTGGTTATATGTATATGGTTTTATGCATCATTATATAATTGTATGTAACACATATCTGTATATAATCATTTTATATTTTACATATACATCGAATTATTTATTTGTTATATGTATAACAAATACCTGTACCACTCCCTTGATTTTTTACTTTAAAAAAATGTTATTCTCTTAACGGAGTCCTTTGAACAGAATTTCTTAATTTTTAATGTTGAATTCATTAAATTTTCCTTTAATCTTAGTACATTTAATCCCCTGTTGAAGAAATCTCTCAAAACTACAAATAGAGAAAAGTATTCCCTCGTGTTTCATGCAGAAGCTTTTATCTGTTTAATATCCTTCCAACTGAAATCAACAATCCATCTGGAATGTTAGGTATGTTGAAGAAAATAGGAGACAAGATATATTTTTATTCTCATGTACGTACAAATGAACTGGCAATATATTGAAAAGTCTATCCTTCACCTGCTGACTGATCTTTACCATTCTTTTTTTCATAGATGAAGTGTTTAAATCAATGTGTATCTGCCTTTATACTTGCCACAATGTTCCATTGCTTTATCTGTCTATCTTATTGCCAATACTACACTGTCTTAGGTACTTTAACTATAAATGCATCTTGACATTTGGTAGCCAATTAAATAAAAGTTGATGCTATTTCTCCATTTGGTAGCCAATTAAATAAAAGTTGATGCTATTTCTCCATTTGGTAGCCAATTAAATAAAAGTTGATGCTATTTTTCCATTAATTCTGGTGAAAATTCAATATAATTTTTTATTACTACTTCGAAAAGTAATGTCTTTTGCTCTCATTTTAATAATATTTGTATTTGTCATAAATATTCAGCATTTTCACTGTATGATTTTCTTTGTGTACCTGTTTGGGATTCATTTCTTATTGAACCAATGACTTGATGTTTCTTGGTAAATATCTCTTCAAACATTGATTCAAATTATTTTTTCTCTCTCTTTTGTGCACCAATTAACTTTTTGGACATTTGCAACATCTTATTTGTTTTATTATACTCTTAAAATTTTCTATCCTATTTTTACTGTGGCATTCTTAATCATGTGCTTGACTTATCTTCTGTTTTTCTAATACTCACTTCTGTTGTTTATAATCTTTAAAATCATATAGGAGTTAATCATTTCAGTTAACTTTTTATTCTATAATTTCCGTTGGATTTTAAGTATATACTGATTTCCTGATGCTGTTATCCATATTGTAATCTCTCTTATTGAACATATTAATCCATTCTAAAGACTACTAGAATTGTTATACTGTTACTCGTTATACTCCAGAATTCTGCCCTTCTGAATCTTGGGTACTTTGGCAGCTCTTCCACACTTTAAAAATGACATGTTTGTATTTTGTCCATATGTTCAAGATTTTGTCAATGGTAGGGTTGGTCTTCAATAAGACACTCCATGATCACCAAAAGCAGAACTACTATTATTTCATAAATTAAGATGGAATGCATGCATAATATTTAGGAAAATCTGTAAACATAAATCTCAACTAAATTACACATTTTATCCATCAAATTTTAGAGATAAACAAAATAAAAATGTGAGAATTTAAATACTTTGCTCAGACTTCCCCTAGGGTTTACTATGATTTTTTTTTCTTGTAAATGCTAGAAATCTTTGGAGGTACATGGAATCATAGGCATATACCTGTATTGTTTAGCATATTCACAAATATCAATATCTAGGTCACAGGACTTTCTACTCACAGTTGTCTACATGTAACTTAGTTCACCACATTTATTTTTTTCCTAGCCACTGGCATATATGACAAGCATGCAAAGTGGGAATGACCTGATGGTGACGACTGGGACCTACCCAGCAGCTAACAACATCTGTTGCAACAAATGTTAGGAGAGAAGAAATGCGCAAGCCTCCAAGAAACTCTGAGCAAAGAGTAGAATGGTGATCATTAAAAAATCAGGAGACAACAGATGCTGGAGAGAATGTAGAGAAATAGGAATGCTTCTACACTGTTGGTGTGAGGGTAAATTAGCTCAACCATTGTGGAAGACAGTGTGGTGATTCCTCAAGGATCTGTAACTAGAAATACTATTTGACCCAGCAATCCCATTACTGGGTATATACCCAAAGGATTATAAAACATTCAACTATAAAGACACCTGCACGTGTATGTTTATTGTAGCTCTGTTCACAATAGCAAAGACTTGGAACCAACCCAAATGCCCACCAATGATAGACTGGATAAAGGAAATGTGGCACATATACACTGTGGAATACTATGCAGCCATAAAAAAGGATGAGCTCATGTCCTTTGCAGGGACATGGATAAAGCTGGAAACCATCATTGTTAGCAAACTGACATAAGAACAGAAAACCAAGTACTGCATGTTCTCACTCATAAGTGGATGTTAAACAATGAGAACACATGGACACAGAGAGGGGAACATCACACACAAGGGCCTGTCAGCGGGGAGAGGGACTAGGGGAGGGATAGAAGGGGGTGAGGGGATTGGGGAGGGATAACATTAGGAGAAATACCCAATATAGATGACAAGGTGATGGATGCAGCAAACCACCCGTGCACATGTTTACGTGTGTAACAAACCTGCACATTCTGCACATGCACCCCAGAACTTAAAGCATAATTAAAAAGTGCTCTTAAAAAAAACTAAAATTTGCAGAACAACAACAAAAGAGTATTTGATTCAAGAACAAGAGAGTGTCATGGAAGTTTGAAGAAGGTGCTGTAAGGAAGGACTGAATATTTTAGTTGAACAGGAAAAAATAAACATAGCAACTTACCAGATAGCGTTGACGATGTTGAGGTGGATGCAAAGGGAGAGATTTAGTTATTGGGGCCTTACTGTAGTGATAACTGCTAGAAAAAGAATCAGTGGTCAGTAACAAAATTAAATATATACGGACTATTGGTGAGCTCAAAGTACCTAGAGCATAAAACAAATGGAAGACAGTGATGAAAGAAAAGACTGTGGAAGAAGATTAAGACTAGATTGGGAAAGAGATTTGAACATCTTCAATAAAAAGATAGGGTTTATTATTTAGAGAATAAACACATAGATTTTGCTCTAATTTAAATAAAGGTGTTTATAAAAATAATTATAACCATTTAAACCTGCCATAATTTCTAAAGAATAAAGAACACATTGCATCTTCCTGAAATATTTGATTTTGCTTATTTTTTGCTGCCTGGAACATTTTTGCTTTGTAGAAATCTGTGTGTGCCCATAAAGTAGACAAAGTTAAATCTCATTAATAATTAATATTGTTTCAAAATTGAAATCCATGGTTCATTGTTTTTACAGAAGTGAGCTCTAATATCATGAATGAATAATACAAAATATTACACAAAGGAATTAAGACTCATTCTGTGAATAGAATGGCAGACAGCTTTTGGAAAAGCTGCAAAAATTACTTCTCTAAGAAAATATTCTGTAAAAAAAAGAAAAAATATAAGCTTAGGGTACATAGATTAATATTATGAAAACAGTGGAATTTTATATTTTGGTAAGAATATTTTTGAATAAGCCTGCTTACAGAAACGTTCTCTCTTCAATTATCATGAACTTATAGTTAGACTATAGATTCAGTTCTAAATAATCATTTATATGGATGAGATCTTTAAAATGTTATTTAAATAATCTGAGCTTCATTAGTCCTATCTGTAATATGGGAATATACTCAGGTTGCAGGGTTTTTTTTAAAAAAGATACATTTGGCACAAAATAAATAATATCTCAATTCATGGATGTGGTTTTCAATTCTCACTTATTTTTTAATTTTGAGGCCATCTCATTTTCACAACCAAATATCTGGGAATTCATGTTTGAAAGAAGGACAATGGGACCACTCTTGCTTATTATTCTACAATGTCAGCAAAAAGTGTATATGTTGAAATTTTAGAACTTTCTATACAATTCTATGATAAAAATGCTTTCAATGTACCATGGAAATGTTGTAAAATGAAGCATATCTGTTTATGCTTGTTAGAACTTAAAAGATTCATAACATTTTATGCAATTAATTAGTTTTCTCATTACCTTAAAATTCTTGACAAGTAAATAAATAACTGATGCTTTATGCATTTATAAAGTGAATTTGTTTTTTTTTATCTTAAGTTGTCAGTGATAGAGTTCATTATTTTAAAACAGTGTCACTGTATGATTCTCCTTTTTTAAAACCGCTGGCTTATGTCAGCCTTAGGATCATATAGATTTTATTTTATTTTTTATCAAATAAATAATGTAATAAGTGAAAGTGAGTTCTGGTGACTCAAGGCAATGTCTATTGTTTCCTTATTGAAGAAAGACCTCCTTGGGTTGTTTCTTTCCAATTCTCTAGCATGTCTCCTCAGTGTTATTTTTCTGCCCAGATCTTCTCTATTTGCCTCCTCAGGGCTTACAGAGAAAAGTTCTCCTTTTACTTCAAACTATGCAATCTCTTCTTAAGTCACAAATACATTTGCTGAGTATATGCTGATGACCCTAAAACTACACCTAACCCAGTCCTTTCTCCTGAGACCCAGCCTCTAACTCCTTTCTCCGCATTTACACGTAGGTAGAAAAGAGTCAATCCTAAACAGACTGGATATGTTTACTACAGAGATCATGACATTTGTCCTTATTCATGAAAATCTTGACTCCATGTGCATGGTTTCGTACCTTAATAAAGGACATGAGTGTCCATCATGTGATTCAATGTAGAAACCTATGAGATACCCTTGACTTTCCACTGTTTCTCACTATTCTGCCCATTCCTTTCTTCTTCTCTTGCTTGATCTCTAAGGCAGTCCCTAATCCATCCATGTCTCTTAGACCTCACTGTACTTGGTATAGTCTAAATGACTGGATCCTTCATCAAGACATTAGCAAGAGGACTGATACGGTTTGGCTGTGTCTCCATCCAAATAGCATCTTGAATTATAGCTCCCATAATTCCCACATGTCATGGGAAGGACCAGCTGGGAAGTCATTGAATCATAGGGGTGGTCTTTCTCATGCTGTTCTTGTGATAGTGAATGAGTCTGAAAAGAGCTGATGGTTTTATAAAGGGGAGTTCCCCCACACAAACTCTTTTGCCTGCCACTATGTAAGATGTGACTTTGCTCCTTATTCACCTTTCATCATGATTGTGAGACCTCCCCAGCCATGTGGAACTGTGAGTCAATTAAACCTCTTTCCTCTATAAATTACCAAGTATTGGGTATGTATTTATTAGGAGCATGAGAATACACTAATACAAGTACCCTACCCATTTTATGTATACATTCTTGATATTTCACCATGTATTCTCATCTTAGCAGCCAGAGTGATGGTTTTACATGGACAATTTTTAGCCACAATCTCATTTAGAATATCAACATTAAAAAATACTGTGAAATATAACTAATGTACAAAAGTGTATAAAAGATGTTCATCATATAAAGAGCAACAATAAAATAGATAGCTGTGCACTTACCACCAAGTTAGGGCGCAGACCATTAAGTGCAGCTTCCAGGATCTCCTCACTGACCACTTCTTCTTTTCCCTATGCCCAGAATTAACCACCATCCTGAAACCTGTATCAATTACTCCCCACAATTTATATCTTCCTCATTGTTCAATTATGCATTCCACCTTAAAATTCTTTCCAGTTTGTTGTATTTTAGACACCATATAACTGGGATACATGTTGTATTTATCTTCTGAGACAATGTTCTTTCACTCAATATCATGCTTCTGAGTGAGAACCGATGATATTAATGCATGAAGTTGTATTATTTGTTCTCCCCTTTAATTCTCAATGTAGCTTAGCATTATTCTTTAACTAGCCACGAATTACATAAATGAGCCCTCTGTGTCTAAGCCATATTATTAAAGCAGAGTTAGATGAAATTTGGTTGCACTGTATCTATTATTTGCACCTGTTTTATGCATCTCTGTATCTATTTTGTATCTATTACTTGCGTCTATTACATTTGCCTCTATTACACTGAAATGATATTTGTCTATACTTTTCTTTATGTTTGTGGGTAGTGTTATTTTTGTTCACATTTGTTTTAACATATACTTTGATTTTTTTTTTTTAGTCCTAAAAGATGTTCTTCTATATTTTAAGACAATAATCTATTTTTCCTTGGGGAATAGCTTTATTTGTCTTAAGGCAATAAAGTCAAGCCATTAATTCTGCATTATAAGAAACATCTTGGCCAGGTGCAGTGGCTCACACCTGTAATCCTGGCATTCTGGGAGGCTGAGGCAGGTGGATCACCTGAGGTCAGGAGTTAGACACCAGCCTGGCCAACATGGTGAAACCCTGTCTCTACTAAAAATACCAAAAAATTAGCCAGGCCTGATGGTGGACCCCTGTAATTCCAGCTACTCGGGGGTCTGAGACAGGAGAATCTCTTGAACCTAGGAGGCGGAGGTTGCAATGAGCTGAGATCACGCCATTGCACTCCAGCCTGTGCAACAAGAGCAATACTCCATCTCAAAAAAAAAAAATCTTAACTCACTAGATAACTAGATACAAAACCTGGCTTTGCTATTTGTTAGCTATGTAATCTTCAATAATTAATATACTAGCTAGTCCTGTGCGTGTGTGTGTGTGTGTTCTGATAACAAAACAAGAAAACCTAGTTAAATTCCTTTACTATAATCCTTTCTATTTTATTGGCTCAATCTTAAAAGAGTCAGCAAAGATATAACCTGACACATTTTACCAATTGATTCTAGAACTGACACGGCAAAGTGAGATGATAGATGGTTAAACCATAGTTCCTGATTTCAAATCTTGTCTCTACTACCTACTGGCCATGTGATTTTGGGAAGCTTCTACTTCTGTGCCTAAGTGTTCTCATCTACAAAATATGCTGGATAATATTATTAGCAGGCTCATATCTTTGTTTTACAGATTAAATGAGTTCGTATTTATAAAGCACAGTAGTTATCAGAAGATTTTAAAGTACAGTATGTACATGAGTTTGCTAAATAACTAAAATAAATAAGATGAATGGGTTGATTTTCATTTCCTTTGCCTCCCTTCCCACCAGATATGTCTAAGATTCTAACTGAAAGAGAAGTTCAAATCTCTGGTTTTTATTTGCATGTCAAGACTATAAGCATATACCTAGTATAGAATTTTATTTTATTTTGATGATACCAAGATGAGTGACTCTCTGACTTTGCTTTTTGATCTTTCCAGTACTAGAGAAGCTGCTTATCCAATTCTGTCAGTCCGATCCTAGGAGAAGACTTGTATAAAGCACTCTGTAACACGCTCAATACATGGGAGGTGCACAAACATATATACCGAAACTAGTTAAAGGTATATAAAATATAAATTTTTATTTGTTTGTAAGTTTCTCATTAAAGATGCCTAAGTTTAATGACCTGTGGAGATGAAATGTCTAGATATGTATTTAAAAATAGATATTTATATCCTAGTCACTAATTGTCATAGTAAAGTTAAATATGCACAATTTTGTTGTCAATCAAAACAATATTCATTTGTATCTAAGACCTCTAACTAAAGAATGATATAGATTTTCTGTCTCCCTTCATTTTGTCCCTGTAACTTATATTTTTACAAACTCATCCTAAAGTATCTGTATATATAATTCATCCCATGAATAGAAATTTATTACATAAAATATACCTTGCCTACATTAGGTGTTTTCAAAGTAAGGCATAATTATCTTCCATTGTCTCTTTTATAAATTAAAAATAGTCTCAGCTTATCTATAAAATCTCCAGAAATTTCCACTTAATGGTAAAGATCAGTGAAATAACTGACAGAAAGCTACTTGGAATAAATATAAAAACCTCTTTCCCCAGTGTATAGTGCTCCCCTCCCTGTGTCCATGTGTTCTCATTGTTCAACGAGGGGGGGATAGAGGGGGGTGGGGAGTTGAGGAGGGATAGCATGGGGAGAAATGCCAGATATAGGTGAAGGGGAGGAAGGCAGCAAATCACACTGCCACATATGTACCTATGCAACAACCTTGCATGTTTTTCACATGTACCCCAAAACCTAAAATGCAATAAAAAAATAAAATAAAATAAAAAAAATAAAAAGACAAAAAAAAAAACAAAAAAACCTCTTTCACGTAGGAAAATAATTACAACTTTCAGTGATATGAGAACAATTGTAGGAAAAAACTATTTTGGAAATTTAAAAAAAGGCATCATTCCAATTCTTACATGGTACATCATATTATCAAGTATTTTTCAATGTGTTTCATCAAGTTTGTTTTAATCTATAGTCTAGGTTTCGGTATTATTTCCATAGCTCTGGAAGAATGGGACCTTTTTTTTCCTTCTCAACCTTATAAAAATAGTTGTCAGAACTGCAAAAACCATCAAATTTGAAAGATAAGCAGGAAGTTCATTAACATGCTCAATCATTTATTAATCAAAAATTTTTCTTTAGGTATAAAATTATGCATAGAATCCCCTGTAGTGAAACTCTCTTCAGTCTGGAGAAGAATGTTACTCTGTCTAGGGATTCTCCTGTCTTTGCAGATATTATTTGTCTTTAGATATCTATTGGAGACAAAATAAATGATTTTTTTCTTAAGATATCCTAACATTTAAAAAAATTAATGCTACTTTTTTCAGTTTATGAACCACAGAATTTTCTCTTTTTACAGATACACAAATAGCTTTTGTTTTAACTGCTCCAAGAGCTAAACATAGTGACATTACTGAGGCTGTTCTTAGCCTCATAATTTTAGAAATCAGTGACTTTCTTGGTTGTCCTAAATAAGGATGCAATGCAGTCATATAAATTTTGACCTTCTCAACATACAGCTGTAGCTTCTTTCTGTCTGCAAGACTGCACCCCAGTGGGCTGCCAGAAAGAGTGGATACTATAGGGAAGAAGCATTGGTCTAGGCCTTCCAGACTAGTCCTTCTAGACTGTAGGCTTACCTTTCATGAGGAGGCACAGAGTGTATGCTTTAAGTTAGTAAATTTGGTAGAAAAGCTGTTCCTTAGTTCTACTATAATGCCTAAAGGGTACATCTGAATATAATTCTGAAATATAAGACTCAAATGTATTTTTGTATCATAGTCAAATTAGAATATTTCTTATTCCTTCTACAAAAAAGTCTAAGAATGAATTAGAGATTTTACAACAGCACAGATAATATCTTTCCTTCTGATATTTTAAACTGAGGGAGAAATAACAAGTTCAATCTTGGTAAAATTTTAAACAAAGTTAAAAGTTCAGCCCAGTAAAAGAATGAAATTGAAATGTTCTTAACACAAAGAAATGATAAATGCTTGAGGTGAAATACTCCAGTTACTAAAATTTGATCATTACACATTTTATTCCTGTATCAAAACTTCACATGTGCCCCATAAATGTATACAATTATGATGTACCCATAATCATTAAAAATAAAAATATTAAAAAGATTTTTTAAATGACTGGCCTGTATAAACATCAGACTTCTATGATACCTCCTAATTGTTCCTTTGATTAAATGAGATGCAAGCAAAATGTTTGAATTCTGTTTGCTATAGGTTTTCAAATAAATTTCAGAAATAGGAATGCTTTTACACTGTCGGTGGGAAAGTAAATTAGTTCAACCATTGTGGAAGATGGAGCGGCAATTCTTTAAATCTGGAACCAGAAATACCATTTGACCCAGCAACCTCATTATTGGGCATATACCCAAAGGAATATAAATCATTTTACTACAAAGATACATGCACATGTATGTTCATTTCAAAACTATTCACAATAGCAAAGATATGGAATCAATCCAAATGTCCATCAATGATGGACTGGTTAAAGAAAATATGGTACAAATCCACCATGGAATACTATGCAACCATAAAAAGGAATGAGAAAATGTCCTTTGCAGGAACATGGATGGAGCTGGAAGCTATTATCCTCAGCAAACTAACACAGGAACAGAAAACCAAACACCACATGTTCTCACTTACAAGTGGGAGCTGAACAATGAGAACACATGGACGCAGGGAGGGGAGCAACACACACTGGGGCCTGTCAAGGGATGGGGTGAAGGAGGAGAACATTAGGAAAAACAGCTAATGCATGCTAAGCTTAATACTTAGGTGAGGGGTTGATAAGTGCTCCAAACTACCATGGCACACATTTACCTGTGTAACAAACCTGCACATCTTGCACCTGTACCCTGAAACTTAAAAAATAAAATTAATTAAAAAAATAAAAATTTATTTTATCGGTGAGTGGGAGGTGGTGGGCCTGTGACTCTGGCCTTCCCCGCTCCCACTCCCTTAAAAAAAAAAATTTTATCCCCAATGTGATGTGGCAATATTTTTGAAATCATGGTGTTTCCAGTAATATAAATGTATATAGACAAAAAAAAAATAACATTTCTTCCATTTTTCTTGAACGTGTAAAAGGAAGCAGACATGGTGGCTCATTCCTGTAATCCCAGCACTTTGGGAGACTGAAGTGGATGGGTTGCTTTAGCCCAGAAGTTTAAGACCAGCCTAGACAACATGACAAAACCCTGTCTGTATAAAATAAAATAAAACGAAATAAAATAAAATAAAAATAAGTCAGGCATGATGTTTCATGCTTGTAGTCCCAGCTACTTCGGAGCTGAGGTAGGGGGATCCCTTGAGCCCAGGAGGCAGAGGTTGCAGCAGAGAGCCGAGATTAAGCCACTGCACTCTAACCTGGGCAACAGAGCAAGACAAATAAAGTGTAAAAGGAGAACTAAAGGAGATAATTCTTGCCTCATCAATAAAATGGCTTAGAAAACATTCTGAAGGAGAAGTAAACGTTGTAAGCCTCAACTGTTTCTACAATTTTTGTATGAATTGCTCGAAGAAGAACACATAAACAATAAATAAATGATATAAAATTTTAAAAAATTAAGAAGGCACATAAACAAAAAAAATAAAATAAAATAGATTTGCAAGGATTCAGATAGTGGAGTTTTTACCATAAACAACCTTACAAGTTGCTTGAGGATAGCAATAGAACTGAGAGTTACAAATTTCAACAAAAATCTGGAAACCATAAAGACATTACAGAATGGCAAATGTGTTAACTGGAAATATTCAAACTGAAAATTACAGTACTCACAATTAACAAATTAATGGGTAAGATATAACCATCTCATGAGATGCTATTTTTCCAGCACTAGAAGGGCTAAAATGAATAAAATAATTATAATATCACATTTTAATAACAAGTTTCAGCAACTGAAGCTGCCATACGTTGCTGGAGGAAGTACAAAAGTGTACAGCCATTGTGGAAAATCTTTAAGAAAGATAAAAAAGACTTTATGCTCTCCATGGGAAGAAAAGAAACAAAAATCATTAGAGTGCCGACTAATAATATAATATAGAAGAAATGATAGAAAATAATTACTGAATAATTACACTAATAGCTAAAATTTTCTTTCTTTCTTTCTTTTTTTTTTTTTTTTTTGAGATGGAGTTTCACTCTTGTTACCCAGGCTGGAGTGCAATGGCGCGATCTCGGCTCACCGCAGCCTCTGCCTCCTGGGTTCAGGCAATTCTCCTGCCTCAGCCTCCTGAGTAGCTGGGATTACAGGCACGCGCCACCATGCCCAGCTAATTTTTTGTGTTTTTAGTAGAAACAGGGTTTCACCATGTTGACCGGGATGGTCTCGACCTCTTGAACTCGTGATCCACCCGCCTCGGCTGTAATCCCAAAGTGCTGGGATTACAGGCGTAAGCCACCGCTAAAATTTTCATGAGAAACATAATACTTACATAGACTGAAACTATCTCTGTAGATATTATTTATTAACTAAAATTAAAAAATAATTGAAAAGAGAAGAAGCCCAGTTTACAACATCTTAACACATGATTAAATCTATCAATACCAAGATTGGGACAAATGGATGTCATATACCTCCTGATAGCATGTAAAGAAGGACACACTATCATTTCAGTTGTATCTATGGCAAAAATATGTAACTTGAATTTAATAATGATTCAAATTCCAGAGCACTTTATAAATAATTCTCCAAAATATTGAAACTGCCTTTGCAAAAATTATGATAGTGAGAGAAATCTGGCATAGATATATTATAAATGTGAAAGAAATTGCATTGAACAGACTCTATCTTGCTTCTAACTTCCAAGCTGCCTTTATTCACTCCTGGAGTAGGCCAACTAACTAAGGGAGGCATTTAGTTTCTAGTTTAACTGTTTTAGAGAGAGTCTTACTCCATCACCCAGACTGAGTACAGTTGCTTGATCTCAGCTCACTGCAACCTCTGCCTCCCAGGTTGAGACAATTCTCCTGCCTCAGCCTCCTGAGTAGCTGGGACTACCGGTGCATGCTACCACACCCAGCTAATTTTTGTAGTTTTTGGAGAGATGGGATCTCACCATGTTGGCCAGTCTGGTCTTGAATTCCTGACCTCAAGTGATCTGCCTGCCTTGGCCCCCAAAGTGCTGGAATTATAGGCGTGAACCACTGTGCCCAGCCAAGTTTAACTGCTTTTACAAATATAATAACAGCCTCCTCCCAAAGCTAACCCTCTCCTTGCTCAGGGACAATAACTGCCTTCGTAAAACTAAAAAATCAGCCAGAGAGTTAAAATTATGGTTCAAGAGTTATCTAACTGAACGTTACAAGACTGGTAACTTCGCCAATTACTTCTATAGATAATATCACTATTGTAAAGCCTAAGATTTGTGTTTGAGTCACTTTCCAGACTCTGCATTCTGAGGGCCAGCTGGCACCATTTGGACGAATAACTCAAACCAAGAAACTAGTTCATCTGGTCTTGTGACCCCACTCAGGAAGTGACTTTGTGCAAGAAGACAGTTTTGACCCCCTATGAGTTTATCCCCAACCCAACCAACCAACATTTCCCATTCTCTACACCCCTGCCTGCCCATCAGACTATTCTTGTAAAAACTGATCCTCTGAGCTTTCGGGGAGGCTGATTTGAATAATTACTCCCATCCTTCTTCTCAGATAGCTCTAAGATTATGAAACTATTTCTCTACCACTACCATATCACTGTATCAGTGAATTGGTTTTATCTGTGCAGCCCACAAGAACCTGTGGAGCAATTACAATATTAAAAAAAGTCAAGAAGAGCAAGCAAAAATAAATACTTAGAATCTTTTCTAGAATAAGGGTGACTATAGAGACATGTCAATTAAATGTTGGATGTGTTGAATTCCTAGTCAGGAAACAAGTTGGCAATAAAAAATATTATTGGGACAATAAATGATATTTAAATATGGAGGAGGACATTTTACAAAATATAATGAATTGCCCAATAAACATACAAAATATTTAAAAATTTGCTCAGGCCGGGAGCAGTGGCTTACGCCTGTAATCCCAGCACTTTGGGAGGCCGAGGCGGGTGGATCACGAGGTCAAGAGATCGAGACCATCCTGGTCAATATGGTGAAACCCCGTCTCTACTAAAAATACAAAAAATTAGCTGGGCATGGTGGTGCGTGCCTGTAATCCCAGCTACTTAGGAGGCTGAGGCAGGAGAATTGCCTGAACCCAGGAGGTGGAGGTTGTGGTGAGCCGAGATCGCGCCATTGCACTCCAGCCTGGGTAACAAGAGCGAAACTCCGTCTCAAAAAAAAAAAAAAAAAAAAAAAAAAAAAAATTGCTCAACGTCAATAGCAAACTGTGAAATTGTTATAAATCACAATGAGAGAGAACCACAAAAACACCAGAATGGCTAATTGTACGTATTAATAAAATGACTGGTGATAGCAAGAGTTTGTGCAAATGTAGAGTAATGGTAGCTCTCATGCCTTGAGTTGGAAAACTGTCTTTATTTACCAGTGTTAAATATTTCCACACCAATGAACTCTCAGTTTGCCCCATTGGTGTGTATCCAACAGAAATGCATGCAAATGTGAGCAAAGAGACAAGTATGGGAACACTCATAACATTATTATTTCTGTAAGCCCCAAATATGGAGCAAATCAAATAGCATCAACTATAGCATAGTTTTTGTAATATAGTCATCTGTGAGGATGCTATATAGCAAAATAAATGAAAGAAGTATAGTTACATGCAGCAAAGGATAAATCTCTAAACAATACTGAACAGAAGGAATACCTAATATATACAGTTTCATTCATATTTATGTAAAGTTTAAAACAAGAATAGTTAGGGATATAAAGTAATATAAGTTATAAAGATAAAATTGTAAGAAGAAGCAAGGAATTGATCAGTCTAGAAGTTAAGAAAGCCACTGCAATTCAGGGTCTGTGTTCAGCAGGGCTGGGCTGTGCTCTTCTGGAGAAAGAGCTATCTTCACTTCTTGATTTGGGTAGTGCAATTAAGGTGTTGTCTGTCTGCTAATATGTTAAACTGAACTTTTTATTTTATGTTTTTCTCTGTGTATGGTACCCTCTCATTTAAATTCTCTCTCTCTTTTTTTTTTTTTTTGAGATGGAATCTCGCTCTGTAGCCCAGGTTGGAGTGCAGTGGTGCAATCTTGGCTCACTGCAACCTCCGCCTCCCGGGTCCTGGTTCAAGCAGTTCTCCTACCTCAGCCTCTAGTCCTGAGTAGCTGGGACTACAGGCAGGAGCCACCATGCCCAGCTAATTTTTGGATTTTTTAGTACAGATGGGTTTCACCATGTTGGACAGTCTGATCTTGAACTCCTGACCTCATGATCTGCCTGCCTCAGCCTCCCAAAGTTCTGAGATTACAGGTGTGAGCCACCGTGCCCAGCCTAAAATTCTTAATATTAACAAAAGAGCACCTGAGCAGCAAAAAAAAGTAATAAAAACATAAGTAAAATTATGATTAAAAATTTGATTGAACTATTAAAACTTTTATTTATTAAAAATTAAAATCAATGCTGAGATAAAATACTCAGCTATATTTACTCTTAGTGAATAGGAAAAGTTAATTCTGGCTGACCCTTAAAATGGATTTGAAAGTCAAAATGATAAAGAATTGATCATCATTAATTTTGTTAAATCTCAGCTGTACATGTATATATGAGATTCAGTGTGCCGGGACTGGAAATATGGGTGATAATATAAATGATTTCTATAAGATAAGCATCTTTTCTTGTAGTTCAAATCTAAAGTCAAAATTAAGAGGTTTAGACAAGTTTTGATCAATATTTATAAAAGTTTGTTGATTTAATATCAATTTTCTAGGAGACACACTTGGATTCCTCAAACTTTCAAGTTGTTTTAAAAAATAATTTTTCATAACTATGCTTTAACAGACAGCATATAAAACCGAGTGATCACATGACTTATTGTCAAAGAACACCTTTATTAATCAATTAAATCAATCTTCCTTTAAAAACGCTATTAAATATTTTCAAATGTAAACATCCTTGTAGATAGAATTGAGAATGGAAGTCTGTGATTCATTTGAAGTAGTTCTTTGGATTGTCATTAGTATTGTATATGCTATAAAATATTAACATTGATATTGAAACAGCACAACATTTAATATATATGGTGCAAGTAATGATTTGTAATAATTTAGACATTAAATATCTTAAATATTAATGATTATCTTATATTTAGAATGAAAAAGTAGTTCTGATTGTGGTTGATGCAGTTGTACCATGATTGAAAGCCATAATTAATTCCTGCAATATTTTGCCAGCGACATTTAGGCAAACACAGAGTTTACACTTAAGCATTTTGAGTTACTTATCCAGGCTCTATATTTTTAATTTACTCATTTAGCTGGGACTTTCTAGCAAGGGTTTTTTTAAGTGAATTCAAGATTCTAAATTCAAAATGTTAATTTTGATTTTAAAAAGTAATTACATCGTTGGTATGAGCATTAAGAAAACACAAGTTAATGACTAAATACAAGCTAATTAAGTCTGTTTAGTTACAGCAACAACTATCAAAATAAAAATGAACTCTGCACACATTTTGATGAAGATTCACATGAGATGCTCTAGTTTCTAGAGTTTCATTCCACAAACATGATAAGCAAAAAACTGTCAGGAATAAATTATTATGGGGAGAGAAGGTGGAGAAAGACGGCTGGATAGAAGCCTTTGCTAGTTGTCCCCCCATCCAACTAATCACCTTCATAGGAGCCAACAATCAGATAAGCAATCAAAGTACCTAGTTTTAACTTCAAATCACTGAAAGAGGCACTGAAGAGGATAGAAAAGACAGTTTGAATTCCCTGCACCACCGATCCTTTGCCTTGGCAGCGACCACATGGCACGGAGAGAGAATCTGCACTCAGGGGAGGGAAGCACAGTGACCGTGGGACTTTGCATCAGGAATTGTGTTGCAATACCTTGGTCACTGGCCTGCAACGTGTTACATGCTGAGAAAGATCAGAAAGCTGTCTTTATAAAGCCACTTCTGTAAAACCCTACCATATTCTGAGGTAAGTAAACTGAGAAATAGTGCTGCTGTAACTGAGGGACTTTGAAATCACACTAAGAGGAAGTTGTGAAGCAAAAGACTGTATGCAACACACACCCACATACATAAGGCACCCACATACAGTCTTTTGCTTCACTACTTCCTCTTAGTGTGATTTCAAAGCCCAACACAGTCCTGTTTGTACTAACTTATTTCATAAAATTTAATGGTGTAATAATTACAATGCATTTAGTGAAACTTTTACCAAGGAGTTGGATAGATAATATAAAAAAGTGCATCGGATACAAGTGTAAGAACAGGAACTGAACTCATTTTTCATAAATGGATAACAAATTTAGTTATGGTGTTTTCATTTGCTTCAAATGCTACAACTTAATTTTCTCTACGAGAATATAAATGCAAAAGTGAGACAAATGATTGGGAATATTTGAGAGGTGATAAGGTTTAAAGGCAACATTTGACAGGGAATTGAAATACTTATATTTATTAGCCATATAATGTTGAAGTAAAGACTAACAGCCTTGAAAGAATAGTAATCTTCGTGTTTTGATAGAATTATAGAAGCAAATAATATACAACAAATAAACATCCAAGGTAATTAAAAAAAAATTTTTTTTGAGACAGGGTTTCATTTCCATTGCCCAGGAATGGAATACGGTGGCACAGACACGGCTCTCTACAGCCTGGACCTCCTGGGCTCATGTGATCCTCCTGCTTCAACCTCCTGAGAAGCTGGGACTACAGATGTGGATCATCATGCCTGGCTAATTTTTTGTAGAGATGGGGTTTGGCTATGTTGCCCAAGATGGTCTCGAACTCCTGGGTGCAAGAGATCCACCCCCCTTGACCTCCCACAGTGCTGGGATTACAGGTGTGAGGCACTGCTAAGAGGTTTATCGTGTGCTTCATCAGTATCATAAGACCTTTCCTCCAAAGTTTCCTCCATTAGTCACTTTCTGCTAGAGCCCACGCCCACTGTGGGGTCCAGGAGACAAAGGCTATAGAAACAAATACCCAGAAGAAAGAGCAGATAAATTCAAATCCACTCATTTTGTTATACATTTGCTTTCTTTGATGAAATATCTAGCAACGAAGAAGATGGTTGACAAACAAAATGTATTTTCAGATGTTTTGTGACTATGACTTTGAAATTAGTGAGATGATTACTTTTAAAATTAATTTAGAAAATAATATTACATAATAAACTATGTAAAATATATTCATATTTATCACCAGTGGTGCTAAAAATTTAATGAAAAGCAAATGTTCCTACCTGTGGTTTGAGTCTGCACAGAGGCATTTGGGCATCTGTTGTTTACAGTCAAGATATTTTTACTCAGAGAATATTAACATCAGTACTTTTTAATAAACAAATTAGCACAAGTAAGGAATATTTTATTTTATACTGCTATTCCATGTTTATATTTCTCAATAGCAAAAAAAACTGTCAGAAATGATTTCTAAAAAAATTTTGGTGATTTTTTTCCTACTGCATGGAAATAATTGCCCCAACCAAGAAGACTTTCAAGTTTTAGTATTCATTGTAATAAACAAATGAATATATTTGTTTAAAAATTTAAAAAGTAATATGTTAGCAAGTAAGTACTGTATTAAATGAGATACTGAAAGTTCTTTAAGATATCAAGTAACATTAATATACTTTAAGGTATATATCTAAGAACCTTATGACATTGGTTGTATAGCAAAGACCTTTGTGATGTAATAAACTTTCTTCCATCTACAAATGGTGGGTTTGTCAATTGTCACTAATATGTGGTATCATTGCCTGAGATAGCCTGTTGTCTTCCCATGGCTATAAAATAATGGACCACAAAATTGATGACATTAAAAAAAAAATTCATTTTGCTCAGATTCCCTAAGTCAGAAATTCAAGGTGGATGCGGAAGGGTTGATGGTCTCTGCTCCATCACATCCGATGCCCCCGTGAGAAACTGTGGAGACTGAGGGTTAATTGTTTAAGGCTCACTTCCTCAGGTGTTTCTCACTTGCTCAGGCATTTGATGTCTGGCAGTTGATGCCGAAGGGATGCAAGCAGCTGGCCGCTGAGTAGCTAGGCTGCTTGGCCCTCTCTGTCTTTAGAGGATTTGGTCTCATGTTCTCTCCAACAAGATGGCTTCCAGCTAGCTGGACATCTTATTTGGTAACTAAGAGTTTGGAATTTGTATGTCCCAAAAGAGACTGAGTCAGGTGAAACTTTACCATCATTTTTAATCTAGCCTCACAGGCCTCACAAGAATATATGTCCAAGGTATTCTCTCTCGTAGGAATGAGGCATTAAGTCTAGTCTGTATTTAAGGAGAGGAAAATCAGATTCCTTCTCTTTAGGTCAGGAATTTTCTGGAATGTTTTCAAGCTATCCTATATTGCTAAGAGAAAGTTCATGTATAATTACAATAAAAGTGGGAACAAAGAGATGAGATGTTTTTCAGTCTCTATAACTTGTGCTCTTTTTCACTCCACTGAGAAAGAAAAAGCAATTGCATGACATCACCAACAATCTTAAGATAAAAGAGAGAGGCAAGTTATTTTGAGAGCAGAAAGCTGTGATTAGATCAGGCACAGGGAGACTGATCCATTTCTGTCTCTCCCTGTTAACATGACTTGGGTGGGAAGATGGGAATGTCTTAGTTCTGCTAAAAATTAAAGAATACACACACACATGCATGTTTTTTAAAAAAACGGAGGCCCATGAAGTCAGGTGAATGTGTGTGTGTGGTTGATATATGATCCTCACTTTCTGTCACACACACAGAGAACACAGGCAATTTATTCTTTCACATGTAACTCTCTTGGTTTCCTGATTCTTTTATTCATTGTTTTAAAAATAATCTAGCAATTAATTTGCAATGTGCAAATTAGGATGGAGTTTCTTCTCATCTTTCTTTGAAATGTGAGGGAAACTGACTAACTTATTTATCGATAATTTGTCTCCAAAGCCAGGGATTATTGAGTCATTTAAAAATGTTTCAGACTTCACCTTTGTCTAATTTGCTGTGCAATCGATAATCATCATAACTAGAGGTAACTAAAAATAAATCTGTCTTAGTCACTACTAAATGTGTATATGGTAAAATTATTTTGTAATTTGTATCTCATACAAAATAAGTAGAAATAGCTGGGAAAAGTTACAAAAGCAGAGAAGATTTTTTAAAAAAGTCAAAAAAAACAAAGGCATTGCCTGTAAAAAAAAAAAAAGCCAAATCAGAAATGAAATCCCATTCACAATTGCCACAAAAAGAATGAAATACTTAGGAATATAGCTAACTAGGAGGTGAAAGATCCCTACAAGGAGAACTATAAAATACTGCTCAAAGAAATCAGAAATGACACAAACAAATGGAAAAACATAACAGGTTTATGAATAGGAAGAATCAATATTATAAAAATGGCCATACTGTCCAAAGGAATTTATAGATCCAATGCCATTCCTATTAAACTACCATTAATATTCTTCACAGACCTAGAAAAAGCTATCTTAAAATCCATATGGAAACAAAAAAGAACCTGAATAGCCAAGACAATCCTAAGCAAAAAGAACAAAGCTGAGGACATCATGTTTCAAACTATACTACAGGGCTACAGTGACCAAAATAACATAGTACTGGTACAAAAACTGACATATAGAACAGTGGAACAGAATAGAAAACACAGAGGTGAAGCTGCACACCTACAACTATCTGACCTTTGACAAATCTGAGAAAAATAAATGATGCAGAAATAATTCTCTATTCAATAAATTCTGCTGGGATAATTGACTAGCCACATGCAGAAGATTGAAACTTGACCCCTTCCTTATACCATATACAAAAATCACCTCAAGATGGACTAAAGACTTAAATGTAAAACCCCAAACTGTAAAAATCCTAGAGGAAAACCTAGGTAATATCATTTAAGACATAGGCATGGGCAAAGATTTCATGATGAAGATGCCAAAAGCAATTGCAACAGAAGCAAACATCTACAAATGGGATCTTATTAAACTGAAGAGTTTCTGCATAGTGAAGGAAGCTATCAAGTGACCAGGCAACCTACAGAATGGGAGGAAATTTTAGCAAGCTATCCATCTGACAAATGACTAATAGCCAGCATCTACAAAGAATTTAAATTTACAAGAAAAGAAAATTACAAAATGGGCAAATGACATGAACAAACACTTTTCAAAAGAAGGTGTACATGCATGCAGCCAACAAACATATGAAAAAAAGCTCAACATTACTGATCATTAGATAAATGCAGATCAAAACTACAGTAAGGAAACATCTCACACCAGTCATAATGGATATGAAAAAGTCAAAAAATAGCAGATGCTTGTGAATTTTGGGGAAAAATGCTAATACACTATTGGTGGGAGTATAAGTTAGTTCAACTATTGTGGAAGACAGTGTGGTCATTCCTTAGAGACCTAAAATCAGAAATACCATTCAATCCAGCAATCCCATTACTGAGCATAATTCAAAGAAATATAAATTGTTCTGTTATAAAGACACATGCATGCGTATGTTTATTGCAGCATTCTCACAATAGCAAAGACATGGACTCAACCTAAATGCCCATGAATATTAGACTGGTTAAAGAAAATGTGATACATGTATACCATGGAATACTATGCAGCCATAAAAAAAGATATTTTCCTTTGCAGGGATATGGATGAAGCTGAAGGCCATTATCCTTAACAAACTAATGTAGCCACAGGAAAACAAATACTGCATGTTCTTACTTATAAGTGGGAGCTTAATGATGAGAACACAGGATAAATGGAGGGGAGTAACACACTCTGGGGCCTACTGAAGGTAGACAGTGAGAGGAGGGAGAGGATCAGGAAAAATAACTAAGGATACTAGGTTTATGCCTGGGTGGTGAAATAATCTGTGCAGCAAAGCCCCATGACATAAGTTTACTTATGTAACAAACAGGCACATGTACCTCTGAACTTAAAATTTATAAAGTTTAAAAGCAAAATGTATGAGGTTTATAAACTTTATAAAGTTTAAAAAGAAAATAAAAAGAAATTGAGACCATAGTTGAAACATTTCTAGATGGCCAGATGGCTTCACTGGTAAATTCTGAAAGGAAAATAAAGATCTGAATAATACCCAATTAATACAAATGGGTTCAGGCACATGAGGAGGGAATACTTTGTAACTTGTTTCAAGAGGCCAATGTAACCCTCAAAACAAAACCTGATGAGTACATGACACACACACAAAACAAAATTACAGAAAAACTTTGCTTAGGAACATGATGTGTGTGTGTCTAAAGTCTCACCTATATTTGATATTATTGGTTTTGCCTAACTATAAATTTTACTTGGTGGTCTTATCACTATGGAGATCACAGAATTCACCTCAGAGGATTCAAAGAAACTGTTTCTAGGATTCAAACAGAAACAAAACAAACAAAATAAAAACCATTTTAAATCATTGAGTAAAGTGCCTTACCATAACTAAAATACATGTGATATTTATGATAATAATACTTATTTTGTCTGAATTTTTAGAACCCAAAGTGTATTTTATGAAGAAATAAGCAAACAAACAAAAAAGTGAATAAAATAGATGCTTAGGGAAAACTGACTTTCATATGACATCTCTGATAGGTTTCATTCAGAAATAACTCAAAACAGCTTCTTCAGATATGGAGAGTGATGGTCACGTGTAATTAAAAGGCAGAGATTCTTGCTGGCAAAAAGAAGTTTGGATGGCTTCATTTTTGATTTAAGTATGGCATTGTTTTAAATACAAAAGTATCCATTTTATGTTTTTATTAATTTTGGTTTTATTAATCATAATTCAAAAGTAAAAATCACCTTTATACATTAACAATCTATTCTGGAAGTGCTTTCTTCAGACACAGGCAATTCCTCATCTATCTTTTACCAAGTTATAAAACACATTGCTAAATCACTAGAGGTCTCCTATACAGAAAATAATATATAAAGATCAATTATACCATGTAATCTGTTTGCAAATATTAACTAATATTTATTAAGAAAAATGTACGTCAGACTCATCTGATCATAGTTACAATATGAAAGCTAAATATGCTAAAGAGGCATCTTCAGTTGCTTCTGACAGGCATCTTAAATGATGAAAGTAGGTTAACTGTTATAGGTGGGCTTGACATAATATCATTTTAGCTTTCTTAGCTAAAAATGCCAACGCTTCCCTGTTGATGAAAAGTTCCTTTAAAGAGAAAGAAAGCAGTACATTTCTTGATTATAGGGCAAGACTTGATAAGTATATGCAAAAGAATTTCCACACATTGTATGAATATATTTCACTCACAGAGTAAGTAATAATTTCATACATGTCTTGTTGTCATGGCATTAATTCATGGTGGGGGAAGAATAAATGGGCCATGAAGAAGGGGAATAATAAAGCCTGAAAGTACTGGTAGATTCAAAATCCTTCCCAATTTTTAGTACATCTAAATCTGTGCTCATGTTCACCATCAACATGAATCTTCCATTTTTACCAAAAGGAAAGAGAGAAACATGACAAAGACAGAAGAAAGCAGCAGTGGGCTGGGGCTGCAGTCACGGGGGCTGGGCTGGAGCTGGGGCACCTGCTCCAGTGGCTGTCAGCAGGCCTTACTTCCCACTAGCTGTTGGCCAGTCTTCCACTCCTCGCCACGTGGGCCTTAGGCTGCCAGAGTCCTCATGACATGGCATATGACTTCCTCAGTGGAGAGTGAGGAGAGAGATAAAAAGAGAGGATACAAGAAACTGCAGTCCTTTTGAACCCCGTCTTGCAAGCAATATACAATTATTTCTGTTGCTTCTCTTGGTTGTCCAATATCAGTGTAACATGTGAATACTAGGGGATAGAATCACTGGGCTATCCTGAGGCTGAATACCAGAGGAAAAACTCTGAGGTCCGAAAGTACATATTATAGAATTAAGAAGTAAAGTAGACACACAAAAAAGACAGAATTCATTAATTGAAAAACTTAATATCGACAATAGGCTTAAGATTCACATGGTAAGTTTATAGGGAAAAAAATGGAGTAAAGTAACTAGAGATTTGGAAAAAAAATTTGGGGAATAAAGTTAATATAACACATTCATAGTAGAAGATCATGAAAATAGAATCTAATAAAAGGTAGAGAAAAATTTCAAATATATGTTAGAAAATTGAAGAAAAGATGAATAGTTCAACAAGTACTGTTGTGTTTATTAGTTTAGGGAGAAAATAATTTATATCCCAATCTTGAACCATAAAAATAATACATTCCATATAAATTATAAATATTAATGCTAACAATTAAAATTTAAATGTTAATACAAATCAGAGGAAACCTCAAAAACAGGTATCATTAAAAATGTATACTGAAGTATATAAAAATCTTCAGTTGGGGAATTAATTTTCTAATGTCAACAAAGATACAAATTACCTAGAAAAAGGATTACAGTTTTAACTACATAAACTTTTAAAACTCATACGTATTAAAAATACATAAATAAATTAAAAGACAATTATCAGATGAAGAAAATATTTGCAACCTCTATGACAAATGTGGATATTACAAGCTCATATGTATGTGTAAGGAGTAGGAAAACTGTGAAAACAAAAGGTAATCAAATAGATATTACATTGTCTGCCTTAATAGATAATAAAATAAATCAAAATGGAGAAATATAAGTGAAAAACAATTAAGCTCACCTCCAGTCAAGGAAATATAAATCAACACGATACTACGTATGATATTTCATCTGTGAAATGACAAACATTTAGTAAACATTTACAAAGAAATTATTTTCATATAATAATAGGATTGTAAATTGTATAACTTTTCTTGAGATCCATTTCTTAATATTTATAGAAATCCTCAAGCTGTGCTCAACTTTGCAACTATTGCATTTCTCATAATTAATAATGTTTTCAAATATTTATCTACAAATAAATTTATTGGAGTTATTTTAAATTATTGAAAATGAGGGAACATTCTAAATAGCCAACAACTAAAGACTGAATAAGCTGTACTTTATCTATATTGCAGAATTTATGTAGCCACAATGAGTATAAGAATTGATTCAAAATGGGCTTGATGGATTTTACTGGGGAGATGAAAATGTTAGAAACTGATTTATAGTGATGGTTGTTCCAGCCAGTAAAGTTACTAAAATCATTGAATTTATACCTTAAATGATAACTTTTATATTACTTATAAAATACTTCAAAAAAATTGTTATAAACAAAAGATTACATTCATATATTTGCTGATAAGGACTTATGTCATTTTTCTATGAGAAAAAATGTCACTAAACCATATTGTCAGAATACTAATATGTTTGCAAAACTTTGTATTTAATTATATGCTCTTCCATATCTACAGTGTGCCTAGACTCAAATCCTTATGATTGAATGTAGTCTTATGACTTCAAATGTTATCTAAATGTTGATAACTACTAAATGTATATCTCTATCCTTGACCTTGTTTTTGACCTTCAGATTCATATGACTTCTCAACCTGTCAACTTCATATTTATATTTCATAATTCATGATGACTTTTCAAATCTCTACTTAAAAGTCAAATATACCTCTTAAATCATCATGTCCATTTCCAAAGCTAAACTCCTGGTCTGTCTACCCATAACTGACTCTCTACTGGCCTTCCCATCTTATCCCTGCAGGAGCTCAGGACAAAGACTTGGAGTCAGTGCAACTCATTTATTTCTCTCACCACACAGACAATCTGCTGGATCTGCCTTATAAATATTTAAAATGGCCCATGTCTGATTACTTCCCACTTGCTGCAGTGCTACTACACACGCTCTGTCCTGCTTAGCACACAGTCTCCTGACTAGTATTTCTGCTTCCACATCTGTTCCCCATTCTCAGTCTCAGATACATTGGTTCTTATAACACATGCCAGGTCACGTTGCTACCCTAGCTGTTCACTTCACTCTGAGTAGAAGTAAAATTTTGTCATTTTCCTTGTTTTCACCTATGTTAATTTTGGCAATAACATAGCGAGGTTTGTTCAAAGAACTTCATCAAAAGGTGTAAGGATCTTAGAAAGTTGAATAGCTAGTATCCATTCATTTGATGAAATTGATAATTTTGTACTTTTCAGGTGCACTGAAACAAAGCAGGAACATAATTTAACAGCTTTCAGAGAATTCTCATACGCTGCCCATGGATGAATGGAAAAGTTCATTATGCAAATTAATTCACTTTAGATTCATAGGAAGTCTTTTTTCCACTTGCAGTGCTTTGAAAGCTGTTAATGGTAAACTGGTTCTAATAATATTCCCGAGAAAGTGTTGCATCATCAATGATTTATTAACAGAATACAAGAATGAAATCAGCACTCTAGAATTAATGTAGGCTTTACCAGTGCTGCTTTCTTGTCTCGTAAGGAGTTCAGGAAGAAGAGTCTCCATGTGCATCTGGGTTAGGACATAAACGTGGAGGTAAAAAGACAACACTGAAATGTAAATATCAAGTCAAGACACAAAACATTTAAGGTGACTTTTAGGTTCGTTTATCTTTTGTGCATTATAAACCTATGTTTCCAGAGTGAGAAAAATATCAGCATAAAGGTGAAAAGTGGAATCTGTTTTCCCCAATTTCCATTTATTTGCCTTTGAACACATACGTGCAAAAATACACACATTTGTTCATATTCGTATTTGCAAGTACATGCCGATTGAAATGAAAAGTTTGAACTTTTCCTCAACAAGTTCAATTTCATCAGGTCACAATATTTTTTAAATTTGTGGAATCATGGATGATTTTACGTTTTATTTTTGTTTTTCTATCTCTTTTCAAATACAATTTTAAGTAACCATCACCTGATTCCACTACTGGAATTATAGCACTTTGGGCAGTGTTTAGTTTTCTAACTCTTAGAGAGGTGAGCTATTTTTATCTGAGACAACATCTTTATATCAAAGTCCATTTATACTATAGAATAGACATGTCATGGCAAAGGGTCACTTGTACAAAAATCCTCAGTTTTGTTTCCTTTTGTTTTGTTTTTAATGAGAGGTTAAATGACTTCTAAAATCAGTAATTAAAAGACAAAGAGGGAGGAAACCCAAGAGCAATACCACAAAATGCTTCACTGTTGCACAGGCCATTTAACGCCTCTGGGCCTTTTGTTTTCTTATTGCTAAACCTTAAATGGTGAGGAACAAACAGCCACCAAGGTCCATTTCAGCCACAAGACACAGAAGTCTCTGATTGTGCTGAGGGTGACCATTACCATTAACACCAGTTGAGATGTGTCTTCTCTGAACCGTAGCCTCTCAGCTGCTGTGAAAGTTTTCTGAAATTTTTGGGTCCCCTTCTCTTTTGTGTGACCCTTCTGAACAGGGTCAGGACACTTCAATGATAATGCATGAAGATATCCAGGCCTTCTTGTCTACTGCTTTCAAGAAGACTGCTTGGTATTGTAGATAATAGGGGAAGAGAGTTGATAAAACAATGCAGTTTTAAAAATGAAAGGACATTTTGAGAAACCCTCATTTTACAAAGAAGCAAACTTTAACTCATCAGTGTAAGATTTAAAGACGAAAAAGTACATTGCCCTTAGAATTGGTAAAATACCTCACTAATCCCTAAATAATTTAATGCATACTTATTTTATCATGTACCTACTATGAAGTAATCTTTAAGTCATAGGACAATCCTGATGGAGTGATATAAATTAGATGACTAAGCATTTTTATGTAGCTACTGTTTCACAGGTGTATCCCGCCATATTCTTATCCATGTTGGGTAGTTCTTAGTGTTGCTTTGCAGGTTAGATAAAGGTGGGAGTACACTTTGGTGGCTTCATCCCACTTCTTTTTTTTCTTCACATGAGGGAGGGTGGTCCATGGTGAGAGTCCCTGTGTACCTACTTAAGAATCACTGGAATGATTACACTATCCTTAAATGAGAAATAGAAACAGCTTTGTTCCTCAACCAAATGACACCACTTGGCTACCAAAAGCTTCTCCAGGATTTGGCTTAGCCTGTTCTATTATTATCCTTCCATTTTCAGAGGAGGATGATGCCGTTTTATTTATAAAATAATACATGCTATACTCCCGATAGCACTTACAATCTCAGATTTTAGAAGAGCAATCTTTACGGATTATTGATTTTAACTAAAACACACTAGAAGGTGATGATAGAGTTTGTCTTCATGTGTGCAAGAGACAATGTTTTATTAAAATTACTGAAGAATTACATTCATTATCCATTAGAAATACCAGAAGTGGGGCGTAAATATGGCTTAGAATTTGGTATCATTGTGAATTGGATGGCATCTGTTCTGTTCTATATGCAAGTCAAAAATTGTCCTGAGGGCCGGGCGCGGTGGCTCACTCCTGTAATCCCAGCACTTTGGGAGGCCAAGGCGGGTGGATCACAAGGTCAAGAGATCAAGACCATCCTGGTCAACATGGTGAAACCCCGTCTCTACTAAAAATACAAAAAAATAGCTGGGCATGGTGGCGTGTGCCTGTAGTCCCAGCTACTCAGGAAGCTGAGGCAGGAGAATTGCCTGAACCCAGGAGGCGGAGGTTGTGGTGAGCCGAGATCGCGCCATTGCACTCCAGCCTGGGTAACAAGAGCGAAACTCCGTCTCAAAAAAAAAAAAAAAAAAAATTGTCCTGAGTTAGAATAAGCAATACATAAACTAATGTCTTCACAGAGACATTATTCAATGTCTTCACAGAAATGTTTTCTACAATTCTTCACATTTGACCACATAAATTTAAGACAATACTCATTCCATATTGTGTCAACGTCATTGATTGAAAAAAATCTTATAATATTGGCTCATCTTTTTCAAGGACCTACTAGATAGAAGAGTCAAAGAAGTATAAAACTGATCCTCCAAAAAAGACGTATAAATTAGTTAAGTTTAAGAAACCTTATACATTAATCCTTTGTATCTGCAGGAATAAAGAAACGACAAGAATGACTTCTTGTTTAATTAAAATGAAGAACAATTCTGGGGTTGATAAATCCTCAGTGTGCTGTAATTCCATCTGGTTATGCTGTGTTGCAAATGAAAAGAAGCTTAGTCTGGATCCAAATGTGTGGCGTGAAGACATGAGCAAGCTTAGGGCTTCTCCATTAAGATCCTAGGCTGCACTCACACTGGGAGTTAGAAGAACATTATTTATAGATGGCTGTCTCTAGACATCTTTATGTCCAACAATGATTCAGAAATGACATATTTTTTTGTTTTTCTTCTATATGATTAAGCCATTTCTTAAAAGCCACAGAAAATTCAAAGAAGAAAGACATTTACAATTTATCCAGAGTAAGCCAATCCTTTCATTTTATAGACCAGCAAACTGAGGCTCCAAGACATAATTTAGTTAACTGACTTATAAAACTTCTCCCGGGAGTAAGGACAAGAGCCCAAAACCTGTCCGGAGACTTTGTCAGCACAGATGCGTGCACACACACATACAAACAACTACAAATATTCATACACCCACAAATAGTCACTTGCATTGGTTAGCCTCTGTGGGTATTTTTCCATATACTTCATCTGCACAAACTTATTTTATCACTATATAATGCTGTGGTTATGTTACTTATCCATCAAATATGTATATACTGATAGCACATATTAATTATATCTAATTATGCTTACATAATTGTACATTTACTTCTAAATATTTTCCAACTTACTGATTTTCAGAAAGATGCATTGACTTATATATTTATTTGGCCACAAGCAGCATCCTTGACAGAATCTTCTAGGCTACCTGCAAATATAGGATGACATAATATATCCTTAGGATTAATACATATTAAATATTACTCTATATTATATGTATTTATATATACACAAATGCATTCACAATTATCAAGTAAGTATAAAAGATTTTTATATAAAAAAACTCTATATCTCAAGGTACATATTCTTAAATTTAATTCAGACATATATTTATAAAATCTGTTTTCTGTTGCCATCCACTATAGAAGCACTGCAAATCTACACACGTAGATAGACTTTACTTAGGTTTACTTGACCTTCTCGGACATTACACAGACCCTGGAGTGATGTCTTATCCACAAAAGAGAAGACACATGGCATTCACTGGTCTTTATTGCTGAGAAATGATAATGAAACAAGGGTTAATCCTCTTTAAACTTTTCATTTTCTTCTATTAAAACTGAGCAAGGAATGCAAAATACACTACGTTCTATTCCTGAGTTAAAGGCAAAGATGATAAAACAAACTGGAAAGAGGCTTTCAATAAATCAGTAAACCCATTCTCTGCTGTACAAACAGATGGGCAAGATTTTCAGAATACATTAATTTTCAGAGGAAAGGGCAAGAAAATGGCAGCCTTTTGGAATGTAGGCTCTGATACAGCCTCCAAACAGACCACACTCTCTTGTTCTCAAAACATCAGAGAGAGAAAGAAACCTGCAAAAGCATATAGGCCATGTCTGCCTGTGGGAGAAAGTCATAGAGGCTTTTGAGGAAGAGAGATGGCATTTCCTTCTTGAAGGTGGGAAAGGTTATTTAGGTGGAGGTATTCAAATTTTATGCTAAGAACAATAGTAGAATTATTTATATGTGATATGGTAAAGTCAGGAACAAACTCAAATGATAGATGTGTTCATGGAATTTTAAAATAATATTTATTTTAAATATGCCAAAATGGAAGAAATACCTTTTGGGAGTTAGACAAATATAAACGCTATAATAAAAGCATTGATTGCATCAGAAAGTGCTGTTGCTTCTCAATATTCATTTTCACTTTCTTCATTAGTAATAATATCCCAGTTTTTATTCCTATACATTGCTACCTATAACAAAGAATAGAATTTCCAGTCTGCCATGCAGCTACATGTGACCTTGTGGAAAAAAAAAAAAAATCCGGCCAATGAGATGTCTGCAGTGTTGTCACTTTCAGAAAGTTGTCTTAGAAAATAGGGCACATTTTTCCACTTTTCACTTCCTTCTCTATGAAACGTACACATGACAGACAGCTCAGTCTCTAGCAGTTATCAAGGAATATAAATTGGTTTAAGCCATGTGCTCAAGATGCAGATATTTGGAAGTTTCTGTTTCTGCCAACAGCATGAAACCGCCTTACCCAGGGCTGCCTTTATTTTTTTTTGTTTTTTGTTTTGGTCATGCAAATTAACCTCCTAATAATAAGGTATTACTGTTGATACCAGAAAAAATAACAACAAAAGTTGCTCAGATGATAATTATCTAAACTTCACAGAAGCATAATGATAGTATGACAATATATTTTATGGAACTTCAGAATTTTGGAATTAGGATCTATCTCATATCTTTAAATTCCAAATTCAGTCACTGTGAGGAATTGGTGAATGCATAAATTTATAGAAACATGGTAAAATTTTACAGGCTCTTGTTTTCACTCCCTAGCAAAAGCACTCATCATCAGAAGAATTCAATTAAAATCTGAATAATTCCTTCTGTACAATGCCAAATGCATTCGCTGTGGTAGATACTCCAGTTTTCACAACTAAGAGTCCTCCTCATTAAATGTGCCACAGACACCCTGACTTCATACACTTGATAATGCCATTTAATGGCCAGTATAGTTGCAATTCCCTACAGGTACAGTGACTGTCATTCCCTATCAATCTGGATAAAATATTTTTGTCCTCATGTAAAACAAAATACTATTTGTTTACATAACTGCGCTAACAAAACAGATGCTTGAATTTTGTGAAAAAAACCCTAGGCACATGATATTTATGGGTACAAATTAAATAAGATAGATCAGGAAGCATAAGATGTAATGTCAAAAGCACTTTTGATACTAATGGCACCGGAAGAATGCTGTGCATAGTTGCCTTATGTGCACATTGCCTGTGTTACTGGAGAAGGGTTTTGCTTGTGATCTGTCTGAGTTCAATGCAAAGATATAAGGGGATTTGATTAATCTTAACGTTCCTTACATCACAGTCTATATGCATCATTATTAATGTTTTCTAATTCTTACGGTAGAAAAAAAAACCCACCTTACTTCTCTAGGAGGTGGCCAATATTGTGGGTATAGATTTAAATTTAAATTGACACTGTAGAAGGCAGTACCAATTTATCACCACTCAAGTCATTCTTCTTAGTGAAAATTCTTGTTATCTCCTTTTAATTATCATGATTCTTTTGCTATTAGGAAAGTAGTACAGTGAATTAATTAGTCATTTCAATAAAATGTGACTTTCTTAAAAGATAATTATTAAAGGGAAAATTATAGCTTATCAGCAAAACGTTAGCTTTTCCTCTTGAAATTAATTTGAAAGTTGATTTCTCTTAATAAAAGATGGTTGAACACTTTTATGTTCATATTAACAGTTTTGTTGTAATTCCCTTCCAAAATTAGACTGTTAACTTTTTAATTTCTGCGTAATACCACATCCAAAGGATGTAAGATTACTTAACCACACACACACACATGCGCACACACACACATTCAATCTCCCACATCTTTATTTTATTGGAAAAATATGCCGACTAGTTGTACCAAAGTAAGCTTCCAAGAAAAACGAATGACAGGTTAATAGGCAAGCAATTTTGTTCTATGCCCTTGAAAATAATGTGAATTTTTCAATTTTTCCAAGTAAATATCTTGGTTTCTTGATATTCAAAGATGTATTTCTGGTCATTCCAGTGATTACTTATGTGTATCTATATGTAGAGAAAAATAGTTTGCATATACAATTAAATAATGATTTACAATGATTTACTAAAGCTTCGTGAAGTATAATATTTAAAGGGAATAAGGAAAATCCATTAGTAGACTATCCAACCATCCACTGTGCAGTTACTCGCTTTTTAAAACAGTCTAATTATGCTATTGTTTCCATACCATAAATTCTCTTATTTTAACAGTACAAGAAACCGATATTTAGCAAATACTCAGAGTCATGCAACCATTACCACACTTTAGTTTTATCCACGAAAAATACAGAAGTCATAATCCTTAAAGGAAGCAGTTGGCAAAAGCCTGGGTAAAGCAAACTGTTGTCCAGTAGAAAGAAAAATTATTCTCACTTGGCTAATCAATATATATAAATAATTGGAAACTTTATTTCAGTTAGCAATGTTAATAATTTTTTTTTCATTATAAAAGTATTCAGGGACCAAATTTTATTTTAAAATAAAACCCAAAAATTAAATGGTGATTCATATATTTTTAACCTACAATTATCACTTGCTTGCACAAATCCAACTGAATTATGCCGATTTCCGTTGTTTGACTGGGTGGGTCTGAGAATTTCCATCTACTAAGCTCCTGGGTGTGATACCTATGGGGCTGATGCTTAGACCATCTATTAGTTTTCTTAAACAATTCCACAAATCACAAAGCATAATGAATTCACATAGACAAAAAGAGGAAAATACTAACTTTCAATGTGTTTAATATCCATTTTTATATTCCATAAAGGCAAATTTAATTTTATACAGGAAAGACTAAAAATCATAAACTATTTAATCACAGTATAATTTAATTATGATAGTGATTATAAATTCTCATTAAAATAGAGATGAACAAGTATCTTTAATGAAACGTTATTATTTTGATCTTTTAGTGAGAATCTATGGATGTTGATAAATTGAACGGCATTCGTAGACTTTTAATTAATTGCACTTGAGAGGATTTGTGCACCTGGCAAAATTTTAAGCAACATTTAAATTGTGTGGATCTTCAAGAATATAAATTGACTAGCAGCTGCCTCCAAGTGCTAGAAATTAAACAAGCTGAAATCACAAAATTCTAACACCTTTATTCTTGCCCAAGTTTTCTGCTTGTCACTTATTCTCTTTATAATAAAGGAAATAAAAATAAATTAGGACTTCATATTCTAAATTTGAATTTATAGACTTCTGTCAATGTGTATCATGGATTATTTATATACCTACATTTTGACATGGTTCATTAAATATGAACTGAATATATATATAACAAACTTAAATAAAATGTTACATAGCCTTATTCCTAAATTGACACATACAATTGTACATATACATTTATTTAAGAAATAAGATATTAATTCTTAAACTTTATAAATGCAATGCAGACAGGTATTTATAGCATCTGTTTTTCATTTGTTTGAATTCTGATTCAAACAATGTATATTTGTTTGTACTGTGATTCAGAAATGGAATAGGAAGATATTTATGTGTTATCCTGGCTAGAATAAGTTCGGAAATCTCAATGATCAGAGAATTATAAGGGTGAGTAAATATAGGAAATGCAAAATCAAACCAAACCACAAAATTGCTTTGATATTGATTGAATCACAGAGAAAATCCTAAGAAGCAAGGCTGGGTATAATATTAATAGGAAAAAATAAACTTCAGACAATTGACCTAAGACTGTAAATTGTAAATTGGCTGTAAAAGACTGTAAACTGACCTATCCTGTAAAAAGGATGTCACAGCATAAGGAACACATGGAAAGGCAAACAGCGGGGGGTGTTGGCTGCTTCATACTTGAGACATAAAACAACCATAAAGGCCTGCATATTCCCAAGAATGAAAAGATGCACTAATTCGACTGAATTCCAAAGCAGAGAGAGAATTTCAAAGAAACCATCTTTATCAGCTGCACCTAACCAAGCAGGCTTCTATGACTAAAACGTATATTTGTGTGGTTCATAGCACAGTTTATACACCAAGGAAAGCCAAGATGAAAATCTCTCTTTCATGCTGTAAATAGATAATTGCATGAAAGATAAAAATATACATATACATTTTACATCTGAATTTATAAGTTTCTGTCAATATGTAAAATCAATCAATTCAGACACCTTTATATGGAAACGGTAACTGAATAAGCATAAAAACTGAGGTAAGGTTTTCATTTCTTAAGGTTTCATTGTTCCACTGGGGAATGCAGAGAGAGCTCTGTGTTTTTGTGTTTGGAAACTTGAGGGAATCAGTTCTACATGATTGCTTATGGGGCTGACATTGTTTACTGGCTTCAAGGGTTTTAGCAGTGAATTAACACAGGTATATAAATGAAGAAAATGTAGGTGTATTGCTTGATAACTTCATACCTTGATAACCATTATGGGATGCTCTGATACATCATTCAGTAAAACGATCGAAAAAGCAGTCAAGTTCAGAAATGATCTGTTATGACCCCACGAAAGGAACAGATGGTAGGTACTGTGTGAATTAACACTGATGCTTCTGAAAGTTGACAATGACTGCTTAGTTTCAGGTTTTGAAGCAAACAATAATCTAATTGCCAGAAATGCTTGCCCATTGCAATGGGAGGATAAAGTGCAATGGGACAGAGCAACTTCATTTTCAGTAACAGCTGCAGACACTAATCAAACCAAACAGGGCCAATTAAAATTGGGAAAGAATAGAACAATGACAAAAAAACAAACAGATTCAGCCAGGTAACAATTGAGGAAAAATGGCCTCCATCAGACATGAAGATAGGCAGAGATACCACATATATCAGGAGAATGGGAGATGAGACACTACCTTGATCAAGGCTAAGTGAAAGCTTTTAAGCAGTTGTCTAAAATGGAAATGTCTTTCAAAAAAGCATTATACTCATTGCAGAATAAATTTCAAGGATTCAATACAGTTAGTTAAAGCTGGAATTCCGTAAAGTATTAATTTAATGATGTTTTGAGAAGATTTTATAATGATGGAAGGGAAAATCTTCAGAAGAATCATTGAGAAGTCTAAAATCTTCAATCAGATATTGGTGAAATTCTCCATTCTTGGATTCCTGGAACTGTGCTATTCCAAATGTGGTCTGCAGACAGATGCTGGTCCTTCAACAACATAAGGATTTTATCCCAGAATATAAAGAAACCGTAACACAACTAAATATTGTGTTTACTTCAGTTTTTTTTGTACATGGCAAGACTTTATTGATGAGGTGTGTTAAATTATATTGTAGAAGATTCATATCTGGCTGCAGAAAAATTTCACAGAATTTAGAAACACCTCTAAAATTTATTCCCCTTATAAATGATAGTAATAAGTAATACTAATGTATAATGCTCATACTAAAATATAGTCTTTATTTTGAAATAGATTCATTAATACTTTAGATACTACAGTTTTTGTTATTGAGGACTCATTTCAAGGGCCTATGCTGTAAACAAACAAACAAACAAACAAAATTATTAGTTGGGGCTCAGTGTGGTAACTTATGCCTGTAATCCCAGCACTTAGTGAGGCTGAGGCAGGTGGATGACTTGAGGTCAGGAATTCAACACCAGCCTGGCCAACATGGTCAAACCCCATATCCACAAAATGTGCCAAAATTAGCCGGGCATGGTCACACACACCTGTAATCCCAGCTACTTAGGAAGCGGAGGTGAGAGAATTGCTTGAACCCAGGAGGTGGAGGTTGCTTTGAGATCGCACCACTGTACTCCAGCCTGGGTGACATAGTGAGTGAGATTTCATCTAAAAAAAAAAAAAAAGATTAGTAGTTGGAGATAATGTTTATTGAGTGTATCAGTCAAAGTCAAGTCAAGAGACAAATCACCCCAGTGTCTAAACAGATAATTCAGAAATTCTAAACGTTTATACAATATAGAAATAAAAATAACACATTCTTAGGCAGTAAAAGCGCAAATGAAAGAAAATTCTGATATCGAATACATTTAAACTTATAGGAAGTTTCACCATATAGTTTCAATAATTACCTATGTCTTGGATGTTTTTAATTCCAAAGGTAAGCATCATTGTAAAATAAATATTTAATTCATTAGAGAAAACCAAGATGACACTATTTTAAAAAAACACTATTTTAAAAAAAAGTCACTATTTTAAAACTTAGTAGGGACCTTATTCACACTTTTTGAGATATTCTATTTACTATACATTCAGCTTCACATTTAATACATGTTAGCTCACATCCTTGCAATTATTCTTCCACGTGCACTTTGCTTAGTTGAAAAATTCTGATAAGTGAAGTAAATGACTACAGCAGATCATTCTGGATTTCACAGTGAAATCCATTGTATGAATAACTCCCTATATATTCAAAAATAATCTATGACATTTTGTCTCAGTCCTTATACTTTTTAGCAAACTTAAATTTTGTACTGGAGCAGATTATTTATTTATAAGTAGACAAATGTTTTATATATGTACTAAAATAAAACCACTAGCAAGCTATATAAAATGGGTTTTCTATGATAAGATTTTTTGACAGAAATATCCATCATGTTTAATTGATCTTCTCAGATTAGAAATTACCAAGTAAAACTTCTGTATATTAATGAAATAGAAAACTATAATTTCAGTTACGCAGTTATCAATTATTACCATGTAGATGTAATACCTTTTCCTTAAAATCAGTTACTAGTTAATGCACAAATGTGGAATTCATTCCCATGGTCTCATTTAAACCACACATAACAATAGTAACCAGCATTTCATAATAAAAATAAGAACATGTGGGATATCTTTCTTGCTACAATCCACTTGCCCAAGGCTCAGTCTTTGTTTAAGCTTCAGTTATGTTATTACTGCTTCTTGATCCTTGCCAGAGAGTACAGCAGTCTCTGACAAATCACCATTCCCTTTATGCTTCATATATGCTATCTAAAACATCTTCAGAGTGTGTATGCTCTTATCATGAGACTAGATCATAAGCCTTTTAAGGCTAGGGATAATGTTTTAAATCTCATTGTCCCTCAAGGACCTATGGCCGGCCAGTGTCATTCATTCATAGTAGCATTACAGAGCAAAGGCTTGGACCATCTATCACACAACTAAGCCACAAGCTCTGGACCAACAGACCCTTGGATTTTTTTCATGCTAACACTGAGAGACATTGCATGATGGGAAATGCTACAATGATCATAAACAAATGGATACTTACTGGTCTACACCCACAGTAGTCAATATGTAGCCACAGTCGTTATAATAAATGCATTACATAAGGAGGGAACAAGCTGAGTGTCACTAATCATTATATTACATGCTATTTGAAGAATAGCAGTAGAAAAGTGTAGTTAATTATCTCTGTGTAATCGAGGCAAAGAGCTTCTGTGTTAAGTAATGAACTCTGAGCATTTAAACAATTTCCAGAAACATTCTGACAGCATAGAGATTCCATCAAAGCATTGCTTTATGCAAGAATCTGTTTTCTTTTCTAAACACAGCAAAACTTGGAGGAACGTTTTGAACTGTGTTTTGTAGGCGCTATATAAACAAGAAGGTGAAAGCAATGTGTTATCTTTATTTTTTACAAAACAAAAACCACATAAGAGCAAATTTACTTATGTTAGATATTGAAAATCTAAACTGAACGACAAACAAAATAGATCTAAAACATGAATTGGCATCCACCATAGCATGGATAGTGCTTTATCAAGAAATGTTCTGGTATCAGTGCCCTGTGGTTTTACATGTAGCCATGGCAGTGACTGAGTTACCTAGCACATCTTGAGCCTTCTGTTCCAAGTTTAGAAACTTGGAAAATACTGTTTAAACTTATGGTGTCTCTTTTTCATATAAAATATTTGGAGATTGGAAAACAGGGGTCCCCTTCTATTTGTACTATGCGGCTTCAGTCTTTGTATTATTTATGGTGACAACATCTATAAAAAATTAAAAAAATCTTACTTACAAAAAATAAAAACACAAAAAACAAACTTGATATCTCTCTAAGGTACGTGTGGCATGCCTGTGGAAGGCACATGGTTCATAAATGAACTGTATGTCCTCTCCAAATAATCTGGCCTCTGCTCTTGGCTCCTAAACTTCCATCTGAATGCTGGCAATACTATAAACAGCACCATTGCTATTTATAATAATAAAGTTATTATATATGTGACCATTCTCTAAATACAACATGCTCCACTTTTAATGTCTGTGTCTATAGCTAGATACTCACACATGCACACACACACAAGTAGTTTAATTGTAAAACAGGTGAATTATCTCTTATGCAGCCTTTTCCCTCACTGATTTCCCCCACTGTCTCTCACTTCAGCAGTAATAAGTTCAGGGGATTTTAAGTCCTAAATATTTTCTGAATCCAATTTCCAGAAACTAGCCATCTCTTACCTAGAATCTTGTCACTGTCTTATGAGTTGCATCCTGATTCAAGTTCCTCCTACCTTAATTAAGCCCTCACACTGCTGCTACTTCCAATCTCACCCAGCACAAGTCTGATTGTGTTAACCCTATGCTGATAAACCATCACTGTATCTGTCTGAATCTAAGCAAGAAACAGAATGATGACACAGAAAGGCTTAACTGAAAGCAATTCAGTGAGTGTATTATTGATTGAGAAAACCAAGAAGAAATGAGTGTCAGTAAGGATCTAGCATTACCTGAAAGCCACCCACAGACTTGAAAGGCTATTGTATGAACTGGCTTTAGTGGAGTCCGCCAAAGTGGGGTTCCAGCAGATGACCTGCTTGGCAGGAGCGGTAGAAAACATTCTCCCACCGTCAGAAGAATCAAGGCTAGACAGGAAGAGAGAAGAGAGATCACTACTTTAGTCTTTCTCTCTTCCATTGTTCGATCTCTACTGGTGTCTCCCTTTGTTCAAACCTGACTACTATTCAGAGTATCAGAGGACAAGTATTGTGTGGTCCACAGAGGTCAGCCTCACAACCCAATAGTCATGGCAGAGAAGGGCAGAAAAATGCTTTGAAACCTGATGGAGAACATCCAGCCTACTCATCTGCAACAGTATTCCCCAGATCGTGTTCTGGGGTTTGACGGCATCAAGGTACATTATTTTAAATACTTTAAAAAATAAAATAAATTCCCAGTTTGCAGTGGAGTCTAAAAATCCAAATTTTAAATTGTTCCCTAAGTGAACATGTTTCAAAGCCTGGTTTAGAGGCCACTCACCTTGCAGGTAAACTGCAACCTTTAATATGGCACTTTGAAAATGGTCTTGACCTTTCTCTTCAATTTCATGTGCTATATGTCCTGATTTAAGTCTGATTTAAGTTCCTCCTTAAATAATTGGCAGTACCCAGCATAATTGGCATTGGTCATGGCAACATGCCCTGGGTGGTTCATACTTTACTATCTCATCATATCTTTACCTAAACAACTTCTTTCTCTAAAATGCTGTCCTATTTTTTCCTTGTTTTCAATCTTAGTTAGACCTTTTACTTCGTCCTCTTCTGCCGTGTTCTATGCCGCAGGAGATTGATGTCTGTGAAATGCATCAAAATAATTTGCCTTCTATTTCTGGATGTATTTGGTCCTCTTTGGTATAAATATACATATTTCTTTTTTTAGCCATGAACTATAGTTTAAAGCTTTTCCTATATTTCTGCACTTCACGTATTCACTTTCCCACACTGAAGGTTGATTTCTTGTTTTCATGTTTATCTCCACAATAAATTGTAAGTTCTCTAAAAGTAGCATCTATGCTACATTTTTCATTGTGTCTCTTGTAACTGTCACAATATCTCTTGTAACTACAAGAGTATGGGAATGGAGAATGTTTAAGGTACATGAGCTGTGGTTTTCTGAAGTCAGGTGAAAGATGATAAATTATAAAACTGCAATTTATGACATTGGAAGCCTTTTCCTTTCCAGATATGTGCAGATTAAACAGAAGGCAAGAGTGAATTGTAAGGGCTTGGGCTGTCTGGTTATTTTTGGAGTCAAGGAATGTTACTTGAGCTGACTTTTCCTTTCAAATACTGGAACTTATACAAAATATCTTTCATCATATGGAAAAACATATACCACAATTAATTACGAATACCACTATAAATACCAAAATGATGATGTATTAGTCTGTTCTCATGCTGCTATGAAGAAATACACGATATTGGGTAATTTATAAGGAAAGAGGTTTAATTGACTCACAGTTCTGCATGGCTGGGGAGGCCTCAGGAAATTTACAATCATGGTGGAAGGAGAAGCAAACACGTCCTTCTTCACATGGCAGCAGGAGAGAGAAGTGCTGCAAGTAGAAGAGCCCCTTATGAAACCTTCAGCTCTCCTGAGAACTCACTATCATAAGAACAGCATGAGGAAACTGCCCCCATGACTCAGTTACCTCCCACTGGGTCCTTCTCATGACATGAGGGGAATGTGGGAACTATAACTCAAGATCAGATTTGGGTGGGGACACAGCCAAATCATATCAGATGATGACTGATACTAATTTTCCCAGTTGTGCTAACCAAGCTTTAGTTTAATTGTAATGCTATAAAGGAAAGAATTTTAAGAACATTTCATGTAATCTTTGTGACACTCTGCATACTTTCTGTATGAATTGATCTCATGAAATCTGACTCGCAATGATAGTTGTCAAAAGTAAAAAAGCAACATGTCACTTTCTTATTATGCCAAACTGTTCACCATTTTACTTGGTAAATCAGCTCTTAATTGTCAGTGTATTTCAGAAAGTGACATTTTTGTTATTCCTATACATTCTGGAAATATTTACTTTTGGTCCTTGGATGAATCAGAAATACAACAAAACTATATATTACAAAATTTGCCACTGTGGTGGGCAAAATATCAAATTGGCCTCTGTGACCTCCATTACCTTGTCTGTAAATGTAACTAAATACCAATCATTGACTTTGAATTAATCAAAAGAGATTTTCCATGTGTGCCCAACCTAACTGCACAAGCCTTTTAAAAGCAGAGAGTATTTCCTGGCTGGTGGCAGATTTCAGCACCTGGACACATAAAAAGTATTCAGTGCACCACTACTGGCATAAGGATAGAGCAGGCCAACTGTTAAAAAAAAAAAAGGCAACAACAACTGGGGACTTCAGTCTTAAGACGAGAGACTGAATTCTGCCAAAAACAAAAATGAGCTTCAAATAAAATTTTCTCCATCTGCATAAGTCAGCCTCGTTGGCCCTTTGATTTCAGTCTTGTGATATCCTGACCATGCTGTGCCCAGTCTTCTGCCCTATAGCACTGTGAGCTAAAAATTGAGTGTTATTTTAAGGCACTACATTTGTGGTAATTTGTTACACAGAAGTAGAAGTCTAATATGCAAACTTCTCAATTATACAAGAAAATCAAATATGACACAATGTTAATAACTGATAATTTAGTCCTTTCTGTGTCTTAGGGATAACATCAAATACTTTGTTGCACATTCTCAAATTTAATCTTCACAATTCTATGAATTAGGTATTTGAACAATTGAAAAGAAAATATTGAATTAATTACATGTATTCATAGAAAGAATCCATTACCATAAAGATTCAACTGAAAATAATACAAAAAGAAAGACAAAATTGTACCAAAAGTGTGTAAACATGAATTTTATATATTACATATTGTTTATACCAGTAATGTGTAACAAAACAGAAAATTACTGAACATGATCCCACAAGATTATTTTTAAATTTTCTAAAAATCAGTTGCATAAGACATATAAGATATCCTAATAAATATGTAATTTTAAACACTAAATTCTAATATTGAACTGCTCAGTCTCAAACCTTATTTATTTATTTATTTATTTTTATTGTACTTTAGGTTCTGGGATGCATGTGCAGATCATGCAGGACTGTTATTTCATGTTGAGTCAATAATAGATAACATCAGAAGTGATACTTGTCCAAGACTGGCAACTTTTATTCCTTATGCTCTCTTGAAGGAACTCAATTACACTGAAACTATTTTTTCCCAATTATAAACCTAGTATATCCTAGACAGCATATATTTTTATATTTTTAGGGTACAACAGAAAGTTAAAAGTGAAAGAAATGTGTTAGAGGTTGAATTTGCCTAAAATATAGGGTAATAAGGTAAGTTTGATATATATAGGTTAATAAGGTTAATAAGGTTAGTAGGATAATAAGGTAAGTTTGAGTTTTGTCATGCTGAACATTTCTGAAATTATTTGAGTCAGAAGTTATTGATAAAGGAAGCAAACATCAAAATAATATTGCTGTTCCACTAAGTAAGCTAAAATTAAATGGAGCAGGAAAGACTTCTAGCCATATAAGAATTATCTTCCATTGTTCTTCCATAATCTTTTTCTTGTCCTCATGAGACCAAGGCCTAGAGACTGAAAAACATTTTGTAACCAAATTGCATCAATTATATGAGGATTTTTTTTGTTAGTATTAAAGATATAACAGAAGAGCTATATGGGAAAATGTTGACTTAGAAATTGTCTTACTCTGCTTTTTTGCTATTATAGCAGAACATCAGAGACTGGGTAATTTATAAAGAAAATACATTTATTTCTTACCATTCTGAATGTTAGAAAGTCCAGGATTAAGGGGCTGGCATCTATTGAGGGCCATCTTGCTATGTCATGACATGGTAGAGGGTATCACGTGGTGAGAGACCAAGAGGGTACATGTCAATTCAAGTCCCCCTTCCTCCTCTTACAAAGCCACCAGTGCCATCATGGGGGCTCCACCCTGATGAGCTTATCTAGTACTAGTTACGATGCAAAGACCCCACTTCCAAATACGGTCAATATATGAACTTAAGGATTAAATTTTCAATGTAAGAAGTTTTGGGGACACACTTGAATCATAAGGGGAATATTATATACATTTAAAATCAGAGGGACAAATGTGTGCTTAATGAGTATTGTAATTTTCTGAGCTTGATAAGATATATAATGTAGGAACTATAAAGAACTGGCAAAATTTTGTTTTCATACTTTGGAATATAAGGAAACATGATAATACATTCAAAAAATTGAGTATTTGCAATATTTCTCCATCACTTCATATGTATAGTTTTATTCCAAAAAAAAATTAATGTGAATTCACATAGTTCATCTTTAGATACAAAATTAGTTTTTATTATATTCAGCATGGTTTGTTTGCCAAATATTATGCTTGCTATATTAGATGTTAAAATAATATTGTTTAAGCTATAATTAAAATTTGAGCAATGTGATTTAATTTCATAGAAATATAAATATAGTATTATCTTACATGTAACAAAGTACCGAACTTTAAAGGATCTAGCAGCTCTTAGTATAAGAAAAATAAGAAAGCATCTTTAAAAATAGAAGACATCATTAATGTTGTAATTATTGCTACTTTTTTCTCATTATTAAAAAAATAAAATAAATACCTAAGAAAAATAACTCTAAAATCATTAATTACATCTTCTACCACATACACCCATGTGTAATGTTTTGTGAACTCCCACTAACGTCTGCTCCTTAATTAGATTTATTTTTTCATGCTTTTATAAGAGAGATGATATTTAAATATAAGTAATAAAATTCCTTAATGTTACATTTCACTTGTTTATTTAAATTTTGTCCAAATATTAATTATAAATCCCATATTGTATTGAGTCCCATATTAATTATAAATCATACTATATATGATGATTCTCACATCATGTTACTTACAAATGGAAAATGATTTTGTTTAATTAAGACTCCACAAAGGAGTATTCTCCGTAACTAAACAGTTTGTACAGTCCTGGGCAAGAAGAGAGAGAATGGTAATGGAAACGATGTGGAATTGGCTTTTGGTCTTTGGTCCAACAAGCAGATCACAATAGCTTGTCTGTTGCCCAGGAAATCTGCAAAGTGACAGACAGCGTTACCCTATAGCCTCATACCACTGACCAGCCTTGAACTCCCAGGACACATCACCTCTGTTACCCAAAAGCAAGAAAGTAGTGAAGTCAGCTTCTTTTTTCCACTTATTTTGTTCTTTGTCATTCCTCATTGTTTTCTCTCCCCTCTACTTGTTATCTGTTGCCTTCCTTTCTTTCTCCTTCTAGGAAAGCTAAAGAATCTGATCAATGTTGACTAGAGATATATGATACTTCTCCTTCATCTTCAACGTCATCATTATCTTTCCCTTCATACACTGGTTCCCAAATTTGCACTTAAATTAGGCCACCCAAGATATTGTCAAAACACAAATGCTAGGCTCTGCCTCCAGAGTTTCCTATTCGGTCATTCTGGGGTGGGGCCTAAGAATTTGCATTTCTAATAAGTTACAAGGTGATAATGTAGATGCTGATGCAACTGACCAGAGGACAACTCTTTGGAAATCACTGCCTGTGTAAATATATATATACAGTACAGGTACTGTAGCAGCTAGTGCTTACACAAAAGTTTCTTTATGCCAGGTATTCCTCCATACTCTTTACATTCATGAACTCAATCACTCTGCATAACAATAACATAGGAATGGTTACTATTCCTACTTACTTATGGAGAAATTAAGTCACAGAAAAATCAACTAAGTTGTCCAGGTGATTAAGCTAACCTGTGGCAGGGCAGTCTGCCTCCAAGCTGGTTGGTAGCCACTCAACTCCACCGTCTCCACAATCTTTAATGCAAAATGTGAAGCCACAAAGCAAACTGGAATTGCTATAATAGGCTGCCATGGAAAAATTGGAAAAATTGGAAATTCACCCTTTTATGTAAAATATATTAGATAAGGAATTCAGAAGAGACAGTTGAATAATATAATTCATGTAGTAAGCCAGTAAAAATTTTAAACAGGTTTCAACATTAAGAAACTTTCACTTTAATTGTATATATTTTCATACATTGACCTAACTTTTCTGATACACTAAAACAACTATAGTTACAATATGAATTTTAAGTATGAAACAGCTGCATTGTCAATTAACTTTTTGGAAGGTATTTTCTTTTTTAATGTTGTTATTGTTTTGAATTATTATTACTTTGTTATTTCATATCAGTTTTGTTATGTATTTACTATTTTATCCTATATTTTTGTTATTTATAGTACTTTAATGTTATCTTTTATTTGCTGATTTCCTTAAATTTGTAATATCTATCTCATTTCTGAAAATATTTTTATTAAAATTGCAGTGATTTGTAATAAATTTAGATTTTTTCCTGAATTGCTTAAAGGCATACAAATTATATAAATTTCATTTTAAGATATGATTTCTGATAAATATCTGAATTTAAACACTTGTATTTCTTCCTTTGTAAGAAAATTATCATTTCAATCTTACGTAAAAAGACTTTTTACATAATGTTTATCAAAGTATCAAAAGATACATGTAATGGTTGAATCACTTTAAAATTATTTGCTTGAAATTCAATCACCACTATTGGAAGTGCTTTCGGTGCAACTATGTTGAATAGAAAATTAGATCACATCCAAATGTGTAAGAAAACCAAATGTTATTTTTTATAATAAAAAAATCAAAACTGTGATTCTATATTGCTCTCTGATAATGCTGTTCTAGATACTCACGAAGAATTTATTAACAAACATCCTGTGTGTAACCAAAACCACAAAATTTCAGATGCTCACTATTCTCTGCATACCTTTACCACATTTTACTGAAAGTTTAAGTTTACACACCTTCTTCTTCCACTAGAATGTAAGTTTCAAAAGGGTTAAATTGAAATGAATTGTGATTTATTCACAATATCAATGTTCCTTGCAGAGTAAGTGTCCAATAAATGTTTTTTGAACTGACTCTCATTTTTATCCAAACTGCGGAGTCCCATATTAATTACAAAATATTGAGCAGGACATCAAAATACAGCTTTAAATAATAACAAAATAATTGTTTAATTATTTCATTACTAGTTAATTTGTATTTCATGGGGTAATTTTGCTGTATGTAATGTGTATTGTCTTAAAGGTATAAATTATAAGAGATGCTGGGGTGAGTTATTTATTTTCTTTATGCCATCAATCTGTCCATTTTAATTTCTAAATTGAAATGAATGACTGACTCTGTTGAAATCAATATTTAACAAATATTTTTTTAAAAAGAAAATTCTATGTGCTAAAAATGTATCTATAAATTTATTTTTTTGTTTGGTCTCAGTTTTACCAATTTGTTTTTGTTTTCATAATTTATTATAGTTGGGAGAATAGAATTAATATATATTTGGCAACCTATGAAAAGGCCTAATACTGACATTTTGCTTTAAATGTTAGGAGATAAGAATAAGGAATAGAGGAAGACTGTACAAGTTTTAATAATGTTCAAAAATTAGATTTCCTGCTCATTTTCAGCTCCATATATTTTAAACAACAAGTTTGCAATCAAATTGTGATTCTGAGTCAAGCAAATACTTCAGCAGAAAGGTCATTTTGCAGAAATAATAGTATTTTAACTTTCTCCTTTCTGGGTGAGTTAATGCCATGATGCAGATGCCTTTCCTATTTAGATAAGAGAAGATAAAGGAAATTGTATTGTAATTTTACCATTTCCTTTGTCACTTTGAATAAAATCCATTAATGTCAGGGCTTTTAAAGAGCTGTCCAATATGAACAGAGAATACAGCCAGGTTATAAACCAAATGTAATTAATTGCCCGGTAATAACAGATTCGTTGAGTCTCTATTTGATGCTTATTTAACTTCAAAAAGGCTATCAATTAGGACACCACATTTAAAGCAAATGGGAAAATTATGTATGGACACTTTCAACAAAAAGGTGACACTTTAATAAAACACTGCATATCATTTTTAGAATACCAAACTCCTACCTTAGTATTGTTTTAAAAGGAAAGGACTTAATACATTTTTTTTGGTCCCCTGGTGTCAAAAGGCATGAGGTGACTGATATGCCCAAACCTCGAATGCTACATGTTATATATATCTAGAGACAAGTGGTCCCTATCCTGGCAATCTGTTCAAACAATTCAGATGGTGCCTGTAAAATACAACTCTGTGTGCATGTGTGTATATGTCCCACATATTCCTAGCAATGAAATATGCTAATTTTAACATTGGAAGATAAAAATATTGTTAAGTGCTTTTATAAGTTAAATACGTAGTTTTGCATTTTTGAATCCAGAAGCATTTGTATCCAAATATATGATTCATATTTGGATTATCAGTGGGAGAGGGAATTCCCATTAGAGATGTAACAGTGATAATGGGAAAACACTGACTTTGACAGAAAGTATCCTGAACTCAAACCCCAGGATGTATAAAATGACTTTTTTTAAGAGGACAGTTTTGAGGGTTTCTTGTGTGAGCCACCCCTCTGAACACATAATAGATTTTATCTCATGAGGTTAGGCAATCATTTGCTCTCTCTAAGCATGTGTTTCCCCAGGTATAAATTTATATATAACAGTGTATCAAGGGGAAAATTCTCATGCATCCTACCTGACATGGTTCCTCCTCTTTATACATTTTTTCTTTCATGAAAGAGATTTAGTCTGCTCAGTCTCATGTCATGCACTAACTGAAACAAATTCCATATTTAATTGAGACACGATGCTTCCAGAGATCAGTTGATGATCATGATCTCTCTTCCACTAGTACCATTGCTTCCATTTATTATCGCTTTCCTATGGGCCAGGAATTGTAACTGGTATTGGATAAACCGTAATGGACAAGACAATGTGGTTCTTGTTCCATGCTTCTTGGAGTCTCTTTGTCTCTTTCTCCCATCCAGCCAGATTAGTAAATTGACTCCTGAACTGGGTTCCTTTGGGAGAGACCTAACCAGTCATCTTTTTTCTCTCCAACACATTGAATAAAAGAAGCTACAGGCCACTACTTTATCATGTGTTATTTTTACTATACATGAAAAACGAAACCTCAGAATCCTTACCTTTGGTGAGGCTGACAAACATAAAGAAATATCTTAATATATATTTTATGCTTGAAATTGGCACTTTTCTCAAGCAATAACATTAAATGGACAATGATTTCTAAGCATTTGTTTGTGAGACATTTTATTTCAAAATCATGTTATGCTACAGTTTTTTTTTTGAAAGCTAATTTCAGATTGGGATATTATTTTCATTTTCTTTCCAGGATAAATAATAGGGACTCGGCTGCATTTTTGCAGCCAAACAGCTTTATATTTGGACAAAAAGCAAAGCAGTTTCTGGTGATATCTAGAAAATTACTCCCTAATCCTGTGCAGCAGTGTTTTCAAATCAGAAAGGAGTTAGCTGTGGCTTCCAGAACTGATAATAAACATTGTAACATTTTAGGAACAGGTAAATCAGAGCTGTTAACTCACCTATTTTCAGAGGAAGTATCTCTCCTTCTCTTCCCACAAGCCTGTCGAGAGATGCCCAGTCCAAACTTAGAAGCAGAATAATCTATGACATCCACCATCTGCTTCCAATTTCCTAACCACCCAACCACATGCCTTATAATTTCCCTGAGGCCACACTGAAACGATCTCTTGTCCTAATATCATGCCCTGTGCATTATCCTCAGGAGTTTGCTGATGGTCCCCATCTTTTGTTTATTCAAAACTTTTTGACTCAACTGCAGACACCAAGCTCACCTTCTCACATGAATTCTTTCTGAACTTGTTCATTGCACATACATCATTCTGTCTCTAAATGCTTATAACACACATTCCATATATTTGACATGCAATTTCCTGTTGTTCTGTGGTGTCTCTTCTCATTTTGTCTTGTGTCTGCTGTGTTGTTATTGTATACACCACTATATCATCTCTCATATACTCTAGAGAAAAATCCTTGAATTCTTCAAATAAGTGCTTAGAATGTAGTGTGGTATTATTGATATTAATTTTGAATTAGTCATTCCAGGAAACATATTTTCAAGTCTTTTGATAAAATGTCCTCATTATTTGTGTTTTGAATATTAGAGTCAGAGACAAGCTTACATAAGCACATTGGGACAAAATTGATGCATATTTTTTCACTATACATTAATACAATACAAGTTCATAAATGTTAATTGAAAAGAGACACTGGGCCAAAGCATTCCTCAGTTTTAGGATGAGGCATCTGAATCTTAACATGTCACTTCTCCAAGTCGCACAAGCAAAGAGGAAGTCAGGACTTAAACCCAGGTCAGAGTTATTTCAAAATATTTGCCTCTCTTTGAAATTAGTTATTTAGGAAATAAATGTATTGATTAGTAAAACATATGGCATAAAGTTTCCAGCAAATACTTCAAACCACTAAGCCCTTTACCTCAAAATTATTACATTGCATGACATGAAAAAAAATCTGACATAGCATCTAAAATGCAATATGATTTTGACAATATTGGTTATTACTTACTGAATAGGGACATAGAAAACTATTATTAACTCAATTTTGTAGATGAGGAAACCAAGTAAGCAAACTTTCGAAGAAGCTGCCTACTTTTACTTCTCAGCCTGAGGTCTTTTTATGATGCCACACACTCTTTCTAAAAAAAGTATGTAGTTCCTCTGTCTCAAATGTCTTTCTCCTATATTCATCACCTAATTATTGCCTCTTTCTATCATTTGAATTAGTCTAGTCCAAAGTTCAGGTACTTCCAAAGTGATAATATTAAGAGGTGAAGACTTTAGGCAGTGATTAGGCTATGAGGGCTTCTCATATGGGATCAGGTACCCTTATAAAAAGTACTCGAGTGGCACATATACACCATGGAATACTATGCAGCCATAAAAAGGATGAGTTCATGTCCTTTGCAGGGACATGGATGAAGCTGGAAACCATCATTCTCAGCAAACTGACGTAAGAACAGAAAACCAAACACCGCATGTTCTCACTCATAAGTGGGTGTTGAACAATGAAAACACATGGACACAGGGAGAGGAACATCACACACTGGGGCCTGTTGGCGGGTGGAGGGGCTATGGGAGGGATAGCAGGGGGTTGAGGGGAGGGATAGCATTAGGAGAAATACCTAATGTAGATGACAGGGTGATGGATGCAGCCAACCACCATGGCACGTGTATACCTATGTAACAAAACTGCACATTCTGCACATGTATTCCAGAATTTAAAGTATAATAGAAAAAATAAATAAAAATAAAAATAGGATACTTTTGATATAAGTAAAAAAAAAAAAAAGAAAAGTACTTGGCAAGAGATTTTGACCCTCTCATCCTTCCACCTTCTCCCATGAGAGGAAACAAGGCTCTTCGCCTCCAGAGGATGAGGTTTTATCTAGGAAACAGAAAGACCAGATCCTCACTACCAATGCCTTGATCTTGGACTTCCCAGCCTCTAGAACTGTGAGGCATACATTTCTGTATTTTATAAATTATTCAGTCTGGTAGTGTTCCATTATGGTAGCACAAACTCGCTGTGACACCTCCTCGTTCCAGAAAAGACTAACCAGTTATCACTTTCATTGTGTAGTTTTCTTGAACATTTTCTCTGCAAGGAACGGTTTCATTTATTTTTGTATTTCTAGCACATAGTAATTTCATAATGAACTATTTGGCTTAAGATATATTTTGAAATTTCAGTGCATTTATTTAAACTTCACATTACTTTTTTCTACTTATTTATTTATTTTTGTGACAAAAATCTTTCTTAATCACAGCTTCCAAACTTGGGTTAAGGCTGTTATTTCCCTTTAAATATTATTGACATTTTATTCAGCAATATTTTTCCTTAGGGAGAAAAAAAAAACCAGCAGAAACTGGCATCACACAAAGTAGTCTGATTCAGCAAGAATGAGCCGGCAAACTCAAATCATTTTCTTTTATATATGTAGGTTTTCTTCTGTGAAAAGCCCTGATAGGTCACATAGTAGCTGGGGACAAAATACACATGTTAATTAGATATTACTTCCTTAGTGTCTTATATCAACAATGTTGATTCTATTGTAGATACAGAAGTCTTACATATCTTTCAGATATATGTAATGTAAGTAAGCCTTCTATTATATTTTATGTATATCTCCGTATAAATTCTTCCATCTGTAGAATTAAAAAATAAATCTACATGAATGAGTCAATGATTTGGCTAAATAGTCATAGGTAGTTGATTTTAAAATTAAAATACTGTTTTATAAATATTGAATTAAATTCAGTAAGAGATCATGGATACTTTAAAATACATTTGTATGGCACACTTCTAAAGTAAAAACCTTTAAGAACATTATTCATCATAATCCCATAAAACAACTATTTTACCAGCTCTTGACTGAGAAGTAAGAGAAGTTTTTGTTTTCAAAATTATCAATGACAAAGAAAAGTGTTTTGAGTTAATATAATGTCCTAGCAATTATGCTAAATATTATATATTTTACCCATTTCACTATCAAAATAATTTGATGTAGATGTGATATTCACATTGTAGATAATGAAGCAGATGCTAAAAGTAACACCTTCCCCAAAGTCACACATCTTGTAAGTAATAAACCAAGTGTGAACTCTCAAATCTATGCTGACTGTAGGTTCTAAATTTAGTAGAGATTATTGATACAATTAAGATAGTATTGGAATAATCTTTAGTGTTTTTATTATCATTTAGAGTTGATGAACACAAAGACTGTGATTCTGTAAGGTTTGTTTTTTGGAGATACGACCTTTAGAATAGTTCCATGTAATGCAAATATAACACCATCCCTCACATTTTCATTTTTTATTTGATGGAGGAAGAAAAATGAAGTTAAGAATGTCTTGATTAACAATACCAGTAAGAGTGCTAAAAATAACATTGTGCAGCTTATAAGAAGCTAGATGAACCAAAGACAAAAACCACATGATTATCTCAATTGATGCAGAGAAGGCCTTTGACAAAATTCAACAGCCCTTTATGCTAAAAACTCTCAATAAACTAGGTATCGACGGAACGTACCTCAAAATAATAAAAGCTATTTATGACAAACCAACAGTCAATATCATACTGAATGGGCAAAAACTGGAAGCATTCCCTTTGAAATCGGGCACTAGACAAGGATGCCCTCTCTCACCACTCCTGTTCAATATAGTACTGGAAGTTCTAGCCAGAGCAATCAGACAAGAAAAAGAAATAAAGGGTATTCAATTAGGAAAGGAGGAAGTCAAATTGTCTCTATTTGCAGACGACATGATTGTATATCTAGAAGACCCTATCATCTCAGCCCAAAATCTCCTGAAACTGATAAGCAACTTCAGCAAAGTCTCAGGATACAAAATCAATGTGCAAAAATCACAAGCATTCCTATACACCAATAACAGACTTAAAGAGAGCCAAATCAAGAACGAACTGCCATTCACAATTGCTACAAAGAGAATAAAATACCTAGGAATACAACTAACAAGGAACGTAAAGGACCTCTTCAAGGAGAACTACAAACCACTGCTCAACGAAATAAGAGAGGACACAAACAGATGGAGAAACATTCCATGTTCATGGTTAGGAAGAATTAATATCGTGAAAATGGCCATACTGCCCAAAGTAATTTACAGATTCAATGCTATCCCCATCAAGCTACCAATGACCTTCTTCACAGAACTGGAAAAAACCACCTTAAACTTCATATGGAACCAAAAGAGAGCCCGCATAGCCAAGTCAATTCTAAGCAAAAAGAACAAAGCAGGAGGCATCACACTACCGGACTTCAAACTCTACTACAAGGCTACGGTAATCAAAACAGCATGGTACTGGCACCAAAACAGAGATATAGACCAATGGAACAGAACAGAGACGTCGGAGGTGGCACAACATATCTACAACCACCCGATCTTTGACAAACCTGATAAAAACAAGCAATGGGGAAAGGATTCCCTGTTCAATAAGTGGTGTTGGGAAAACTGACTAACCATATGCAGAAAGCAGAAACTCGACCCCTTCCTGACACCTTACACTAAAATTGACTCCAGATGGATTAAAGACTTAAACATAAGGCCTAACACCATAAAAACACTAGAAGGAAACCTAGGCAAAACCATTCAGGACATAGGCGTAGGCAAGGACTTTATGACCAAAACACCAAAAGCATTGGCAACAAAAGCCAAAATAGACAAATGGGACCTAATCAAACTCCACAGCTTCTGCACGGCAAAAGAAAGAGTCAATAGAGTGAATCGGCAACCAACAGAATGGGAAAAAATTTTTGCAGCTTACCCATCTGACAAAGGGCTGATATCCAGAATTTACAACGAGCTAAAAAAGATTTACAAGAAAAAAACAAACAAGCCCATTCAAAAATGGGCGAAGGATATGAACAGATACTTTACAAAAGAAGACATACAAGAGGCCAACAAACATATGAAAAAATGCTCATCATCACTGGTCATTAGAGAAATGCAAATCAAAACTACATTGAGATACCATCTCACGCCATTTAGAATGGCGATCATTAAAAAATCTGGAGAAAATAGATGCTGGAGAGGATGTGGAGAAATAGGAACACTTTTACACTGTTGGTGGGAGTGTAAATTAGTTCAACCACTGTGGAAAACAGTGTGGCGATTCCTCAAGGACCTAGAAATAGAAATTCCATTTGACCCAGCAATCCCATTACTGGGCATATATCCAAAGGATTATAAATCGTTCTACTATAAGGACACATGCACACGAATGTTCATTGCAGCACAGTTTACAATAGCAAAGACCTGGAACCAACCCAAATGCCCATCGATGATAGACTGGACAGGAAAAATGTGGCACATATACACCATGGAATATTATGCAGCCATTAAAAATGAGGAGTTCGAGTCCTTTGTAGGGACATGGATGAACCTGGAAACCATCATTCTCAGCAAACTGACACAAGAACACAAAACCAAACACCACATGTTCTCACTCATAGGAGGGTGTTGAACAAGGAGAACACATGGACACAGGGAGGGGAGCACTATACACGGGGGTCTGTTGCAGGGGAGTGGGGGGACAGCGGGGGGGGGGAATTGGGGAGGGATAGCATGGGGAGAAAAGCCAGATATGGGTGAGGGGGAGGGAGGCAGCAAATCACACTGCCATGAATGCACCTATGCAACAACTTTGCATGTTTTTCACATGTACCCCAAAACCTAAAATGCAATAAATAAATAAATAAATAAATAAAAAAGAAGCTAGATGAAACCCTTGGTTCTAGTTTACAAATAACCATAATACATTTTGACATTTCCAAGAGGAAGTGAGAATAAAATAGTGGCTTAAAAAATAAGTTTTTCAAACATAAAGGGTTTTTTGTTATTGATGTTTTTTGTGTTTTCATGGTGTGTTTATGTGTGTGTGTGTTGATAACATTAACAAGAACTTCACATTAGCATTGAAAATAAGTTACTCTTTGCCATAGGGAAGACAAGAGAGGATTTGTTTATGGCCAGTGCCAAAGAACGTTGGTATGTATTTTACTATCATATTACTGAAGTAAGTAGATCAACTGATCAGATTTGAAATAAGCAAGCCAATCACTGGTTTATGTTTTATAAAAAATGTTAAAAATGCTTTAAATATTAAAGTTATTTATACTTTCTATTAATAATAATTAAAAATTTCTCTGTTGGAAAAAATACATTGATTTTCAAAAATTTTCTGTAAGAAAACATATAAATTGATTTTAAACTGAATGTGATTAATATTTTCTGCTAAGTTCTATTTAAAAATCTTATTTTATGCAACTTCCTTTGTTAAAACCTTACTTTAAACAAATAACATATAAAAATGACATGCAATGTGAAATTTCAAAAATAAAAATAAATGTGATGTAAATTAATACAAAACACCACGGAATAAAAATGCAAAGGTTGATGCCATTTATTAAAAATTATAATAAACATGAAGTCTCTGCTGTTTATATTGTAACACTTAAAATTTTAAGCCATAAGATTATTATGCAATCTTAGTTTTGAAAGACTATATGAATTTTGTATGTGTAAATGTTGAATGTAAATTTTGTAGGTTTAAAAGTACTGTAAAGAGCAAAACCATAGGTAAGGACCTGAGCCTAATTTTTTAACTTAAATATCAGATATATGACAGGAGATTTGCAATAATTAAATAACATCCTGAATCAAAAGGAGATTTCTTTTTTCAGCAGTTATAATGTCACAGAGGCAACTCTTTTGAATGTGAAATTGAGCATCAGACTTTCCACTAAACTCTTTCAAATGTGGTGAAGTCTTTATATAGGAGCTCAGAGTTGTAGGTGACAAAGTGGACAGAAAAGGGTCTGTGGAATCTGGTAGACATGTTTGAAAGCCAAGACCACAGTGTTCCAATCATCTGAAACTGAACAAGTTCCAGAACATCTAAGAACATTTATTTTCTCATTTACATAGTAGTGATGATAACACCACCCCATGAAACCTACCAAGTGCAGTGGACAGCATATGAAAGAGGTTAACTAAGGCCGGCTATCTTTAAACATCTGCTACCAGTGGCATTGTTACATGTTGAGATATCTTGCTGCAGGCGCACCTCCTACCTATTGCAGGGATCAAATGCATAGGAAAGATTACTTGGTTACCAGGCTTAATTCTTAGCATGCAACTCATTTTTTAGGCCTTGATGTATAAATATTTTTATGGTTCTTAATAGGATAATTTTATAAGCATATGATGAGCTTTATGTTCATATTTGGCAGTACAGATGGACATAACTTCCAGAATCAGCTCTGTGTTGGCTGAGCTCAGTATCCTGCTATCAAATAGGAAGGTAGAGGAATGAAAGCCACAGTTACACATTGGTTAAATGTTATACATATATGCAACCAAACACATTCAACTGTATTCTTCTTATAAAGCAAAATATAAACAGGTTTAAAGTTATTCAAATCTTGTATAAACATGATATGCCATATGACATTGTATAGGATATTTGCATTTCCAATTTGATAAAAAGGTTATAATAATTTAAAAATGAAAGAACCATGGTACCCTACATAATATAGGCTGGAAAATGATAAAATCATAACAATAAAGCTAATTATTGAGACAACAATATAAATCATTAAACATACAGATAGAAAAACTCTCAATAATTGATTATAACTTTAAACGCTTAGGTTATCTAAAATGAGGAAAATATTTGCATAGAAGAGCAATATTACTTGACATTCATAATCTACAAATAGTTAAGCTGGGAGGCTAGCAACGCCATAGAACAGAGAGTAACAGAGCCAGGGTGACGATCAGAAAACACAGTCTTTGGGCCGGGCGCGGTGGCTCACGCCTGTAATCCCAGCACTTTGGGAGGCCGAGGCGGGTGGATCACGAGGTCAAGAGATTGAGACCATCCTGGTCAACATGGTGAAATCCCGTCTCTACTAAAAATACAAAAAATTAGCTGGGCATGGTGGCGCGTGCCTGTAATCCCAGCTACTCAGGAGGCTGAAGCAGGAGAATTGCCTGAACCCAGGAGGCGGAGGTTGCGGTGAGCCGAGATCGCGCCATTGCACTCCAGCCCGGGTAACAAGAGCGAAACTCTGTCTCAAAAAAAAAAAAGAAAAAGAAAAAGAAAAAGAAAATGCAGTCTTTAAGTTTTCTATTCCACTTTTAAATTTCGAAGGGTCAGTCATATAGCCGAAGTATCATCTAAAGTAAGAAAAATAAAAATGATTATTAATTAATATAAGAAGCCAACAGTATTAGTAATTAAACAGATAGAAATATCATTTTTTGTGGACACAATAAATCAAGATAAAAGTAATTTTACTGTAGCTTTAGCATATATGTGCTCACAGAAAATCTATTACTCCCATGACAAGAATATTCTCAGGTGGAATCTTGCACAAATAACCCTAAGGATATTGCTAAATACATAAATTCATGATATGTTTTGTAGATTATTATGCTTAACTTTGGAATTTAGCTCTTTCTGCAATCATATGTCAGATCAAAACATAATCCTCTTGCATATATAAACCGATTACTTGAACTTTCAAATGCATCATAAAGACAGTAGTAAAGTTATCAGTCAGAAGTGGGGCTTGCTGCCCTCTAGGAAATTTGCAGTAGATTAAAAAGGAGCCACTTTGTTAGAAGAATTGCAAACACACAGAGGTAGTATTGTCAGAGAATAGCAAAGTTTACTAAGCTACATATTTGGCATCTCTATTTTAGACGTCAAATGGCTTACCAGTTTGATTTCACCTAAGCCTTCACTTACATTGTACAGTCTTTGTGATATCACTTTTAAATGCTAATACATCAATCTGAAAGTCCAGGTAGAAAAAGGAAATTCCAGATTTAGAAAGGATACAGAAGTGAGACTCAAAGATTTTCAAGAATGAAAAAGAAAAGGGATTGGGATATAATTTGTGAGAGCCATTTTTTTTTGTTTATTTGTTTTGTTTTTCTAGGATAGAAATTAATAAAAAACAATGAAAAGGAAAAATGATATAATTTAATAATGTCAATGTTTTGGCCATTTTTATTTATTTACTGTTTACACTTTTGATTGAAGAAAAATGTTTTCAGCTGTCACAAGGATTTAAAAATAATTTTAAGTAAATAGCATCTTTTGAAACATGGGATATTGAAGTGTTTAAGTCTTTCTGATGATAAAATATATATTTTAGAAAAGTAAAATAAAACTAAGAAACGGCTGAGTAGTAACTAGTATGACTGATTCTGGAAGGTGAACTAAATGAATTCATAAAAATTATCAATAGGACATTGTGTTCTAGTGGGATGTCCACAAGCTATTCCTGTCCTTATTTTGCTACTGGAGATTTGGATTCTTTACTTTTTATAGCTCTCTTTCTTCCCCTACCCTGCCTTCCTCCCTTTTCTGAAAAATAATTTCTGCATGCTCAGCCATGACACAATATAATTTCCTTGCAGATGGGAGCTGGTCTTCTAAAGAAATTCAACACATTGAGCAGACTCTCAACTGTAATGATAGCATTAAAAAAACTATCAGAAGTCTAACTGCAATAATATACCTAAGAAAACAGACAAAGTATATATTTCTAGTTCTTTTCCAGCTTAGCGTATAAGTATTGGGAATAGTTTCTTGCTTCATGATTCTAAATATAAATGTCATTTCCCTTTACAGAAGAAGAAGCATATTAAGAAAAAAATGAAACCTCACTTAAAAAAATTTAGTGGTGGACATCTTACTGGCTCTGCAATGAATGTTTTACTTCCGTTGAATTATGTAAGTGCTTTCAGGGATTTGAAAATAATTATTTCAGTAAAAGAATGTAGAGCTCCTGAACTCGCATAATTTCCCACAAAAAAAATTAAATCAGAATTATGTAAGTATACGGCCACAAATCCAGCTGGCCCTAAGGCAATGCCTGGGAAGGGGGAGAACACAGCATGCCACATTCTCAATCTCTGCCCATCCTCTGCAGTTGAACATATGTGATCATTTTGAGTAAGACCACAAGGACATGAAGTATCCATGGTGCTGAAAAGGTGTAAAAATAAAAAGCAGTAGAATATTGCAGCAAGAACCCAAGCATAGTAAGAAAATGAGGGGAAGAGGGGGGAGGATCCAGGATGGCCGAATAGGAACAGCTCCAGAGTGCAGTTCCCAGCAAGAACAATGCAGAGGGTGAGTGCCCACTGCATTTCCAATCAAATTTTCACTGCCCACAGACCAGGAGATTCCCGGGCCCAAAAGCACCCTGAGTTTTCAGCACGGTGGTTTCAGCCGGTGGCGGCTTGGCAGAGAAACTCACACAATCTGGGCAGCTGTTTCAACTGGCACCTGGAACACCTGGGAGACAGAGTAGCCCATTCAACTGAAAGGGAGGGGGCTGAGACAGGGAGCCAGGGGATCTGGCTCGGTGGGTACAACCCCCACAAAACAAGTCATCTGAAACGCTCTGGATTGAGAGTTTCACAGCAAGCGCAGCTGGACCCTGGATGGTCCAGCTCAGTGTGGGGAGAAGGGTGTCCCCCATTACCATGGTAGTCCGCCACCACCAAGGCAGTTCACACAGCAGCTGGGCACAGTCTGTGGCAGCTCAGCAACACCTCTGCTGGCAGACTGTGACTAGACTACTCCATGCGGGGCAGGGCATCTATGAAAAAAGGCAGCAGCACGACAGAAACTTATAAATAAAGCCAACCTTCCTAGGTCAGAGCACCTGGGAAAAGAGACGGTTATGAGTTTCGCTGCAGCAGACTTAAAAGTACCTGCCTAGCATCTCTGCAGGGAACAATGGAGCTCCCAGCACAACACTTGAGCCCCTATAAGGGACAGATTGTCTCCTCAAGCAACTCCCCAACCCTTGTATATCCAAAGAGACACCTCACAAAGGAGAGCTCAGGCCGACATCTGGCAGGTACCCTTCTGTGACGAAGATAACAGAAGAAACCGGCAGCAACCCTTACTGTTCGGCAGTCCCCATGGGTGATCCCCAGGCAAGCAGGGTCTGGAGTGGACCTCCAGCAGTTCTGCAGAAGAGAGGCTTGACTGTTAGAAGGAAAACTAAGAAACGGAAAGAAATAACTTCATCATCAACAAAAAGCATGTCCACTCAGAGACTCCATTAGAAAGTCACCAACTACAAAGACCACAGGTAGATAAAGCCACTAAGATGGGAAGAAACCAGCAAAAAAGGATGAAAACAGCAAAAACTAGAATGTCTCTCCTCCAGAAGATCACAACTCCTCACCAGCTAGAGATCAAAGATGGATAGAGAATGAATCTGATGAAGTGACAGAAACAGGCTTCAGAAGGTGGGTAATAAAAAAACAGATGGACTGAGTTAAAATATACACATATATAATACATAAAAACATCATGCTTAGAATAGTGCTGAGCATATAGTATGCATTTTATGAGTGTCTATAAAATTAAAATAAATGACAATTGAGGAATTGGACATAACAATTAGTAATTTGAGAACATGAAGCCCAAGGGATTTGCAAGAAAGAAAGTTAAACAAAGGCGAAAATTAGAATTGTAAGAGTAGGCAGTAATGGGATAGCAATGTTTGGATTTTAGAATTCTTTCAAAGACTTGAGTATATGCAATAGCCTACATTGAAGGGACCAGTATAATGAAAAAGCTAAAGAACGTTTGGAAAGAGACAATAATTTTTATGACAAGTTCAGATTCCAGATAAGCTGAGGAAATTAGGATCAAGAACAAAATAGGATAAATTTGTTTTGAAGAGGAAAAACTTTCATATAATTCTGGTATAAGGAAGGTAGGGCTGCATGTGGATAATAGAAATTTGTAAATGCAAAAAGCATACCAAGTTAAGAAAGGACAGCTCTGTTCTCTCTGCAGAATCAGTTGTAAGGTGCATGAAGATGGCCCCTTGGGAAGGGTGTACAGTACAGAAGGCTGGTGGCTCCATGTAACCACCTTGGTAATGGACTAAATGGTGGCAAAGACCTTGTCTACTATTAGGTCCAAGTGCAGGTGTCAGTTGAAATAGATACACTTTGGAAGTGAGCATTAGCAGGTATATAGGAGAAGAAAAGACAAAAGTAATGTTGGAATTTTGCAGGGTGGATCATTCAGAAACACTTGATCACCCATGTTTAGACTTTCCTAATATAATACAGCCATTCTGTAGCTCACTGAATAACTGCTTTCAAACTCCAAAATATCTCATCTCATGGTTAAATTAAAATACAGCAAAGTTTGGAACTCTCTTAAATAATGATTATGATTCTAATTTTTATGTTAATAGTGGAGTATAATATTTTCATAACAAGTAAAACAACATCATATGCAGTTCATATTTAATCCCTGTATAGGTAAGTTTATCCAATATATGACCAGTTAGTAAATAACTTAGGAAATTAAATAGAAATATCAATTGATCATCTAAAGTTTTTAACATCCTAATTTGACAAAGTCCCTTAGTATTCTAACCATTGTAAATTAGATTTGCAAATTAGTGCTAATAAAACCCATTAGATGCTGGCACCTTGTTAAAGATATTTGTGGGCATTCTTTGACCTGTGGAATTATGCCTGTAAATTTTATTACTGCTGAGTCAATATTTCTGATGTCTTTAAAAAAAAGGTAATATTTTTAATAAAAAACATACACACTAAACCTTGGATTTTGTAAAAAAAAACTCAAAATTTTAGATTCCAAGACCAGAAATAATATTTGACAATATAGCTTAAATTAATGAAGGCACTTATTCTTGTGTACCAATAGATGATAGACTTTAAAAAATAAATATAACAAATTAAGGTAATATTGCTAAAATGTGAAGAGCAGAGCTCAAGCAAATTTAATGCAATGAAGTATATAATGTAAACAGAATTTTCAGCAATGTAAGTGGATTCTAATTCTGCACTAATTTCTTAAAGAAGTTAAAGAAGCAGGCCGGGCGCGGTGGCTCACGCCTGTAATCCCAGCACTTTGGGAGGCCGAGGCGGGCGGATCACGGATCATGAGGTCAGAGATCGAGATCATCCTGGCCAACATGGTGAAACCCTGTCTCTACTAAAAAATACAAAAAAATTAGCTGGGCATGGTGGGTGCGCCTGTAGTCCCAGCTACTCAGGAGGCTGAGGGAGGAGAATTGCTTGAACCCAGGAGGTGGAGATTGTAGTGAGCTGATATTGCGCCACTGCACTCCGCTCTGGCACCTGGCGACAGAGCAAGACTCTGTCTCAAAAAAAAAAAAAAAAAAAAAAAAGAAAAAGAAAAAGAAAAAGAAAAAGAAGTTAAAGAAGAAACTCAGAAACTTTTTTTCTTTCCCTCCCTCTCTCCCTCCCTCCCTCCCTCCCTTCCTTCTTTCCTTCCTTTTCTCTCCCTTCCTTTGTTCCTTTCCTTCTCTCCTTCCCTCCCTCCCTTCTCTTCCCTTCCTTCCTTCTTCTCATACTTCCTTCTTCCTTTCTTTTTCCCTCTCTCTCTCCCTCCCATAATCACATTTTATTCTTTGTTTTTGAGCCAGAAATTCTATGATACATGAAGAAGGTACTAAATGTTATAATACATATAATTTTATTTACCATGAAAAGATACAAATAATACAATGTAATTTTGTAAGAGTTATATTACAAATTACTTGCATTTATGTGCTTGACATTATTTTCAATTAAAGGAGAAATTTAGATTTCGTATGAATCACTGAGATGTTTCTATTTTGTTTACAGTTAAAAATGCAAACTCTGTCAACTTTCTGCTTATACACATGCAAATTTACCTAAATAATTTAGACCACATTCTTTTTACTTAATATCTGCTTTTTTCAAAATGAGAATTTCTAAAAGCAGAAGACACTTCTTAAACGTTGAATACCTTGTCACTATTAATTTTTGCTATTTAAGTGTGTCAATTGCGTATGTCATAAAAATGATTAATCATCAAAATTTAATAACCATAAGTAAACATAGAGCATCAGCTGTGGTACCAGAAAATCATCTGAGATTGAATCGATATTTTTGTCCTCATATCTGACTGTGTAAGCAAGTTTCACAGCAAGAGTTTTATAGTGTTCTTGACAGACGTGGCAATAATAATGTTAGGATAATATTGCAAAAGTAAAGAGCTGCATGAATGTTCTAATCACAGGTTTCTTAAGCAGCAACTCCTATGTACCTACTGATTATATAAAGTAAGAAATATATGCTTGCGTCATACAAATGCCTGTTTAATATTAAATCATAAGAATACAACAATAAAGATAATTTAAAATATAAAAACCATGAAGAAAAATATTTTAGTTCATTGACATAATCCGCATTTTCTCCTAAGCAGGTCAATTTTAAAAGAAATATCTAAATTATAATTGGAGTTATAATTGGTAGTCATAGACACGGTAGCAGGAAAATATATAAAATATCAAAATAAGGTGAGAAGAAATGGAAATCTACACATAAAAGGCATCTTCAAAGGGCAGAGAATGTGGTAATGAAATATCAGGAAGATGAAATAAAAATTTATAGAATCATAGCTTAATTTTAAGATAGCAAAATGTAATGAAGAAATGTTCAAAATATTATGTAATATATTCGATTACAAATTATTAATTCACATTCTAGATTCCTTGAAAATAATATAGTATATTGGGGTGTAAATGGTTGATCTATTTTATATTAGAATGGAAAACAAATGTAAAATTTAAGTGTTCCATTACTCTGCATAATTTTTACTTGGCATAATCTGGTAATTGTCATGAGCTAGACATAGGTCTTTGAATACAAGGCCATTTTTCTTATTTTAGAACTAACTGTGGGTACAACAATGGAAATATATTCCTTAAAATAGATTAAATGCCCTCTTTTCATTCTATATAAAAATCTAGCACTGAACCAAGATATTACAAAAAGTGATAAGAATAATAAATATAATATTTAAAGATCATACATCAATAGAAATAGCATATAAGATTTATTCAAATGATATATTAATCCATCTATATAAATATTTACCATATTAAATTACTGGAATATATTTCACAAATATGTATTTGTGTGAGTAAAAACTATCAGATCTATTTCTTTTACCTCCTCCTATACCTCAATTCTTTTCACCAAATTAGACAACTTTGTATATTAAAATAATGGAAATTATAATTATATGTATGCTTCTATTTCTGTATGTCTGATGAAAGAGCATATAAAAATGTTCTAGACAGCTGTACAGAAAATTCTACTAAAAGTACAGCCACCATTATAATGGTGATTGTGTGTTATTTTGTTATAATATAAAATGGCAATTTAATAATATTTAATATACAGTGTGGTTATTCATTTAGGAAGTTGATTACATTTGGTTTTAATTTCCTTTTTCCCTGTACCATGAAGAATGAAACAGTCATAGAATGTTTTCTATTTTATAATCTTCTTATTCATGGAAATAAGAAAAATATTTAGAAATACATAGATTACTTAGAAAAAAATTTGCTCATTCATTGAAATTTGTCTTTTCCAATCCAAAATAAGAGAAAGACTATGAAAATTTATTGAGAAACAACATAAATCTAAATATTAAATGCAAATAAATATATGAAAAGTGGTCAACCATTTATTTCCCAATAAATGCAAACACACACACACACACACACACACACACACACACATTTCAAAAAAAATTAAAATGTTTAGTGCCTTGCAATTTTGTCCCTTAAAATGTCAAAGCTTTCCCACTGTTTTATTCACCTTGCTTTTCAAACTTAAATACATGTTTGTACTATGATCAGCATTTTGATTCATGACATTATTATTATTAATAACAAAGATAAGATAATGGCTCTGTTTCTGCAGATCCTGTAAATACTATATATTCAATCTCAAGAACGTATTTCTAAAAGAATTATTGACTTACAACTACAGAAAAATCGGCAAGCTGATACTTAGGTTAACATGTCCTTGCTTTTACTCCATAAATTTTTTTTAGTTACTCAGTTTCTCCCCAAAAATGTCTTTTAAAAAGTTGAAATATACCAAATGACTATGTTTCACATTTTCAACACAAAATTCCCTGCCCACCTGTTATGATAAAGTGTTTTTAAAAAATGAAATAAAGTTAAGAAGGGAAACTGCTTTACTTTTTAATGGGAAAATAAAATTTTTCATTCAAGAAAATTGTTGCCTTTCACATATGATATATTCCAGAAATGAGCAAGACAAACAACATCCTTGATCTCATTGCATTTACAACATTATAACAGACACACACATATCCCTATACGTGTGGATATGTAACTATTATTCTACAAAATACTGCAATCTCAAAAAATAAATACAGAGGAGACCACTCGTACTTGGGTTTGCATACTGTTGTTAATACATTTTAGAAGTAATGTAAATTACCAGGCATACATAGAGCACCTGACCATGTTTTTAAATGTGCTAATTCTTCAGATAAAATACCTGAAGGAAAAAGTTCCTAGAAAAATGTTAGGGCATTTAATGATGTATTTGATGTTAATTAATAGAAATTACTATTCAAAGGATATTTCCTCATGAATTTAGTTAAGCACATGCTATTTACCACAACATTGTTCACAATATCAGCAAACATGGCATATTATCTATGCAACAATATACACTAGCTTAATTATTATAGATTTAAATGCCTATTGACATCTGATGAAATGGAATTAACCTCCTCTTTTAAAACTTCTTCCATTGCTTCTCAGCCTTTTGGCTAAGATCAAGTTTAGTATCTGTTCTTATTAGTTTAAAACTTCTTTCAGAAAAAATACAGCTTTTCTGGAAATTCATTCTCTTTACTGTCTTTGATGTGAATTTCAGTACAATTTGACAAATTCTATGCCAATTTCTATTGGTATTCTGGTTAGAAATATGTAAACTTAAAGATTAGGGAGAAATGATATTCTTATTATAATGTATTATCCATAAATGCAAGCTACTCATTTATTTATGGCCTCTTTCAAGACCTACAAAAATTTTGTAATCTTCTTAAAAAGAATTTCACATATATGTTTGAATTATTGAAATACATCTAAAATTTTGTTCACCGCTTTTGGATTATTATTGAGTTTTTTTTTCCTTTTTTCAGAAGAATTTTAAGTTGACAGAAAAGTTCAGAGTAAGGTACATACAGTAACATCTTCTCTAGCCTCTGTCCCTACACATGTATAGATTCCCCGATCAAACATCTCCCACCAGATGGCATTCTACATTTGTTACAACTGATAAACCTACACTGACAGATCATTTTCATCCAGAGTTCATAGTTTACATGAGGGTTCACTCTCAGTGTTGTATGGGTTTGGACAAATATAAATAACATGTATCCCTCATGATAGTATTATAGAGAGCAGTTGAACTCCCCTAAAAGTCCTCTGTGCTCTGCCTATTCATCCCTCCCTTTGGCTCAACCCCTGGCAACTACTGATCCTTCTAATGTCTCCATAGATTTCCTTTTCCATAATGTAATATAGCTGGAATTATAAATATGTAGCCTTTTCATACTGGTTTCTTTCACTTAGTTATATGTATTTATTTTCTCCTTGTCTTTTCATAGCTTGATAGCTCATTTGTTTTTAATGATGAATCATATTCCACTATCTGTATGTACCACAAGTGGCTTACCCATTCACCTACTGAATGATATCTCGGTTGCTTTCAAGTTTTGGCAATTATAAATAAATTTATAATTTATTAAATAAATTAAATAAATCTGCTATAAACATATGTGCAGATGTGTGTGGGCATAAATTTTCACCTCCTTTGTGTTAATACCAAGGAGTTCAGTGAATAGGTCATATGGTAAGGATATGTCTAGTTTTGTAAAACCTGGCAAACTTTCTTCCAAATTGGCTGTACCATTTTGCATTCCCACCAGCAGTGAATAAGAGTTCCTGTTGCTCCACATCACTGCCAGCCTTTGGTGTTTTTGGTGTTTTGGACTTTGGCCATTTTAATAGGTATTTAGTGGTAGGTTTTTCATTGCTGCTTTATTTTGCAATTCCTTGATTATATATGATGTTGAGCATCGTTTTGTTTGTTTATTTGCCATTTGCATGTTTTCTTTGGTAATGTGTCTATTCAGGTCTTTGGCCTATTGAGTTTTTTGTGTTCTTATTATTAAGAGTTCTTTATATTTTTAATAGCAGTTAATTGCATATGTCTTCTGCAAATGTTTTCTCCCAGTCTGTGGCTTGTTTTCTCATCTCTTGATGCTGTCTTTCACAGAGCAAAAGTTTTTAATTTTAATAAAGTCCATCTTATCGGTTATGTCTTTCACAAATTTGCTTTTGGTATCACATCTAAAAAGTCATAGCCAAACCCAAGCTCAACTAGACTTTCTTCTATGTTATCTTTTAGAGGTTTTGTTTTGTGTTTTACAGTTGTGATTCATTTTGAGTTGATTTTTGTGAAGCTTGGAAGGTCTATATCAAAATTCATTTTTTTTTTTTTGCACATGGATATCCAATTGTTCCAGGACCATTTGTGGAAAATATTTGTTGCTGTTGCTTATTACTACACAATTTTGCTTTACTAAGGTACAATACAGATTAGGAGAGATAGTAGTAATGTTTTATTGTTTTTGTTTGTTTCTGAATTCATTGAGAGGTTCTCTTCCTCACTGTGAAGAATAATATTTGCTATACATTTCAAGTAGAAATTTAAACTAGGTTAAGGAAGTCCTTTCATGTTCCTAGCTTTTGTCAAAAATACATGTCACTATTTTAAAATGGTATTATTTTTAGTAATATCACTTTAAAATCATATAATAATCATATAAATTTATTATAATAATCTTATAGTAATAATAATCATATAGTAATAATTATATCACTTTCTCAGTTAATTGAAGTGGTGAAGTAAATTCTTACATTTTCTGCTAGAGAATCTTCTTTGAGTTCTGAGACTAAACACTGTATTATCTTGAAGAATATTTTATAGCACTTCTGGATCCCATTTTCCAGGGTCATCACTTAGGATTTTTGTGCCCATAATTATAGATTGATCTGTAATTCTTCTGTCTTTCTTAAAAAAAAAAATTGAGACAGGATCTTACCCTGTCTCCCAGGCTATAGTGCAGTGGCACAAACACTCATTACTGCAGCCTGGACCTCCAATGGTCAAGAGATCTTCCCGCCTTAGCCTCCTGAGCTGCTGGGACCTCAGGTGTGCACCACCACACCTGGCTGATTTTTGGTATTTTTTACTTGAGAAGGGGTTTTGCCGTGTTGCCCAGGCTGGTTTTGAACTCCTGAGCCCAGGTTGATCCACCTGCCTAGGCCTCCCAAAGTGCTGGGATTACAGGTGTGAGCCACCATGCTCAGCCTGTAATTCTCTTTTCTTGTATGGTTCGCATTAACTATCAATAATTTACTATCTCATAAAAGTGTTAGGAAATTGATTTTTTGAGCTTCCCTAAAATATTTTTTAAAATCTGTTCCTTAAGTTTCTGGCAAAATTCACCAATAAAGCACAGCTATATAACATTGCTTATTTGTTTCAAGGTGGCACAAGGAATTTAATTATTGAGCAAAATGTTTAATAATAGTTCTATTATGGTTCTTTTTTTGTAAACTAAAAGAAATTGTTCTTTAGAAAATTTAAGCATCACTTAAATTTGCAATTTTAGTGGTTCAAACTTTTTCATAATCTTAATGTTTCATAAATGTCAACTAAAACTTTAGTTATATTCTGTTTAAATTTAAAAAAATTATTTATTTGGTTGTATTTCCTCTTTTTCTTTCTTTCTTTTCTTTTCTTTTTTTTAAGACAAAGAGTCTCGCTCTGTTGACAGGTGCTGGGCAACACCAGTGAGTCGCGATCTCGGCTCACTGCAACCTCCTCCTCCCGGGTTCAAGCAATTTTCCTGCCTCAGTCTCCCAAGTAGCTGGGACTACAGGCACGAGCCACCACGTCCAGCTAATTTTTGTGTTTTTTAGTATAGACAGGGTTTCACCATGTTGGCCAGTATGGTTTCTATCTCTTGACCTCGTGATCCGCCCGCCTCGGTCTCCCAAAGTGCTGGGATTACAGGCGTGAGCCACCGCGTCCGGCCTGTATTTCCTCTTTTTATGCAATCAATCTGGCAACATGCTTTTGATTTTAATGAGAAATTCTGGAAATCTTGTGATTGTCTTTAATGGCTTTTTCTTTCTCCACTCGGCTTTGTGAAGGATAACTTTGATCCTCATCACCCTCAACGAGTCATATTCCCAGTTTCCACTGCCCATATTTGGATCCCGAGATAGGCAGTCCCTCAGCTACAATTCTACTGCAGTCATGAGCTTCTATGTTGTTTCTGGTCAACAGAGACTTGTATTTGTATCACTGGACATGTCTATGTTTCTTACTAAGTTTATCAGAATAGATTTTAGGGACAGACACAGGGGCTCACACGTGTAGTCTCAGCATTTTGGAAGGCTGAGGCTGGAGGATGGCTTGAGTCCAGGAGTTCTAGACCAGCCTGGGAAATGTAGCAAGACCTTGTCTCCACAAAAGTTATTTTAAAAAAGTAGTCAGTTGAGCCCTTGAGCTCCCGGGAGTTCAGTGTTACATTAACCTGTGATTGTGCCCACGGCATTGTGCCTTGGCAACAGAAGGAGACCCTGTCTCTAAAAACAACAAACAGAAAGACTAGGTTTTATCTTTACCTGAGTTCAGAGCAGAGGAAGGAAGATCAACGGTTAATCTAACAGTACCATCTTAACAAGGATTGCTTACATATTCTTATGTCGGCAATCACTTTATATATGAAAATTTAAACAACATTTATCCTATTCAATTGTAATATAATGTTTAAAACATCATTTTATAACATTTTGTTTATATTTTATTCAGCCAGAATCTGAAACGAATCAGATAGGTAATTAGACCACCACTTTCATTTTCCTAGATTAATAATGGTCCATAGGCAGCAATTCACAAATGTAACTTATTTTACTGAAACAATAACTCATTTAATGGTTTCTAAGTGACCCATAAAAGGTATTGCAATTTTAGAAGTGTCTAATATAGTACCCAAAAATAGCTAGGAAAAAGTGGGTCACTCTGTAAGCAAATCTCTATGCCCTAAATAATAGTGGTAATAAAAATAATTCAGAAACAGAAAAAATATCTTAAATTAAAAAAAGATTTCAACTAATTTTCTCATTTGATGATCACTTCAATTCTGTGAGATAGAGTATAGATATATTTCCAACTCTTATATATTTAAATGATTATATATGCTCATAATAAGCTAAAGTAAATTGAATTTTGAATGTTACATAAGCATCTTCTTCAAAATATGTTATTTTATTTACTTGAATGCATACATTGATCCATACAAAGATTTTCATTTCTTTTATGTTAATATAACTAACAGGAAAATGCAAACACTATACAGAGAAAAATGTTTAATGTATCTTTCTTAATGTTAACTACTTTTTTTGCATAAATTTAGTTTTTAAAAATCTATTTTATATTTTTAAAATTTTGGCTAATAGTCAAAATTTCTTATTTGCAGTGCATGCAAATATGGATCATTAAAAGTGCACAGGCGTAAAAACATAAATCAAATATATAACAAAGAATTCCAATTATGATAAAGGATCCTAAAATGAAGTGTCATTCTTCAACATTCAATTAAATATAATAATAATTTTCATTTTAATTGTATCTTTGAGTGTTTAGATTTCAGAAGAAATCACAAATGAAAGACAATATTATGCTGGTGCAAACAATTATTTTTGCACAAATCTAAGTATCATTTTTTTCAGATTTTTTTTTGTAAAATGGTGATAACCATTGCCATAAGATTATAAGTAAAACAATTCAATATAATGCTTAGATTATATTAAATCTGATAAAGACATTTTAAAAATAGTAGGAATAAAATGAAATCAAACATGCTTCCTTGTGAAATAGTGAATTCCTCGACCCTGACACTGGAGTGATTTAAATGCAGACAATGTTATCAGAAGAATTATTACATGGAAATGATTATTGTGGTTTCAATATTATCAGAAGAATTATTACATGGAAATGATTATTGTGGTTTCTTCTAGTTCTAATTTTCTAAAATTCTGTGAAAATATTGATCCTCCATTAAGCTTCAAAGGTTGATTTGTGGAACACTTTCTGAAGTTAAATATTATATAATATGTTTTTCATTAACTCAATACATGCTTGTATAACACTTATTATATACCAATAAGTATTTAATACATTATACACTACCTATCAAGAAGAAGCAGTGGACATAGCATGGTAAAAATAAAGATATCCTTTTCCTCATGATGCTTATATCTAGTAGAAAATAAAGATGTTATATAAGAGCATACACTTGTACACAAGTGGGAAGTCATATTTTGGTGTGATGTGAAGCAAAAGATCAGTGTGCTATGAGATTAAGGGGAAAAATTCTATGTGATCAGGGAATGCCTCATTGAAAGAACATTTCAGTTGTCACCTAAAGCAAGAGAAGAAAGTCAGAGGAAAAATGATGAACACAATGTCATGGTCATAAAAAACAGACTGTACTAAAATATTGCTGTGGGCAAAGCTTTGCAGGTTCAGGAAATTAAAAAAAAATCAATGCTACTGAAGCACAGAGCAGGGACAGAGAGTGCATAGAAAAGCATTTAGAAGGCTTACATCAGCCTAAATTTTATAGGTCAATGTAAGGAGTTCAAAGATTTATTCCAAGTTTAAAGAAAAGCTATTGAGTAGTTTTCATTTGGAGAGTGACAAAATTGTGGCCAGGTGCAGTACCTCACACCTGTAATCCCAGCACTTTGGGAGGCGAAGGCAAGTGAATCACTTGAGGCCAGGAATTTGAGGCCAGCCTGGCCAATATGGTGAAACCCCATCTCTACCAAAAATATAAAAATTAGCTGGGTATGGTGGTGTGCACCTGTAATCCCAGCTACTTGGGAGGCTGAGATGGGAGAATCACCTGAACCTGGAATGTGGAGATTGCAGTGAGCCAAGATTGTACCATTGCACTCCAGCCAGGGTGACCAAGTGAGACCATATCTCAATCAATCAATCAATCAATCAATTGTGTTTCTAGAAGACAACTGTTTAGTGTTGAGTATGTCCTGGAAGTGGAGGTTAAATTAAAGCTATTGTAGGAATCCAGGAAAGAGATCATAATAATTTAGACCAAAGAAATAATAAAAAGGCAGAAAGTAAGTTTAAACATAGGAGATTTAATCAAATTTTCAGATTTATTAGGGAGTAGCAGAAACAGATGTCAAAAACTTACTAGTTTCTGAATTAACAAAGTAGCTGATACCAAACTTATCCACCAAGTGTAAACAATTATAAACTTGGACCAAAAAGTATTCTAAGAGATTTAAAAACATGTTTGAATGCATCACCCCCTCCCATGATATTTAAGAAAAGGGAAGCACATGAAGTAAGACTTACATTAACCCTGGATTTTTCACTAGGGGAATTTTTCAAATTGCTTCACAGAAAAAGAGAGCCAGACAGAGAGCAAAGGTCTCAATATGAGTGGGAGGAGAAATCAGAGGTCAGAGTCTGGGGCTGTGAAAGTGGTTGGGATTTTGATGACAGAGTATCAAAGAGGAGGAAAGTGCCAAGAAGTCCTCCATGCATCTGCATAAAATGTTGCTGAGGGCCTGTGACAATTTCTCAGCTGACCATGTGCAGGACAAGATGCTAAGAGGTCAAGCAGAAAACAGATGCAGAGAAGCTATGAGCTGAGTTTCCAGAGGTGGCACAGTACTGAGGAAATGTTGAAGTCCCTTCCAAACCATAGTAGAGAGACCTGGGTGCACACATTAGGCTTCAGTTGAGATGCCAGAAACACCATTCCCAGGAGTAAAAGCATGTCTTAGTAGTAAGTGCTCTCTTTCAATACGGGGATAAGTTAAAGTAGACCTGTGCTAAAATGGCTTAAAACCAAGCATCGACAGAAAAAAGGGTGATCCTCTCTTAATAGCTTAATAGAACAGAATCTAATGGTCTTGGAGGATGAAAACATAATGCAGAGTTTCTGTATCATAGCATATAATGTCCAGCATAAACTTAAAAATTATAATGCGTAATCCCAGCACTTTGGGAGGCCGAGGCGGGTGGATCACGAGGTCAAGAGATCGAGACCATCCTGGTCAACATGGTGAAACCCCGTCTCTACTAAAAATACAAAAACTAGCTGGGCATGGTGGCGCGTGCCTGTAATCCCAGCTACTCAGGAGGCTGAGGCAGGAGAATTGCCTGAACCCAGGAGGCGGAGGTTGCAGTGAGCCGAGATCGCGCCATTGCACTCCAGCATGGGTAACGAGCGAAACTCCGTCTCAAAGAAAAAAAAAAAAAAAAAAAAAAAAAAAAAAAAAAAAAATTATAATGCTAAAAATTATGCATAAATGACTGATAATCAGAACAAACCTATCAATGCAAACAGATGCAGAGAAAATCCAGATGTTGGAGCTTTAGAAAAGGATTTCACAGTAGACCAGATTTATATATTGTAGAATATATCGAAAAACATAATTATGCTGGATAAACAGGTGAAGTATATTTCAAGAAAAAAATTAGAATATATGTAAAAATATCAATTGGAAACTTTAGAAATGTAAAATATAATATATGAAATTAAGAACTTTTATGAGTTTCATAGAAGACAGGATTATCATTTGGAACATAATAAAAGATCAATGATAAAATACCAATACTGACACAGAAATAATAATGATAAGGAATAATAAAAAAATTAATAAAAATAGTACAATATTTATTATATATAATAATAAGTACTTTATTATATATGATAAAATTTATTTTTATAAATAAAAAATTAAGAAATAATAATAAAAATAAAGGCAACCATAATAAAAGAACAGAGCATTGGGGGTGATGGGGATGGTTAATGAATTAAAATTAGAATCCCAGAAAGAAAAAAACTGAGATTAAGACATAATAGAAATAATGGATGAGGATTTTCTAAATCTATTAAAGGGAGCAGCTTAAAGGCTCAAGACGCTTAGCAAACTCAACTAGAATAAATGCAGAGAAAATAAAATCTAGCTATATCACAGATAAACTGCTGAAACCAAATTAAATAAAGAAATAAAAAGCTAATAGAGGAGTTTTGGGGAACAATAAAAGCTAATTAATTAGTATTTTTGAAAAGACAAGAAAGGAGGGACAAAAGATAAAATGACAAATAAAAATATATTTCACTTGGCAGAAATAAACACAAGTACATCTGTAACTGTATTAAATGTAAAATAATTAAACAATCCTAGTGAAAGAAAAATATTTAAAACAATGAATGACTTTAAATATAAAGAAAGCGTAATAACCTAGTTTGTGTTAGCCTAACTGACTCCATCTCAGCAGTAAGCTCCAGCTTAGCTTCTCCCTCCCTGCCTCAGCCCCCACAGGTGCATTACTGGGTCAGGCTGCACTCAAAGCTTTGATTTACAAGAAAAAAACAAACAAGCCCATTCAAAGTGGGCAAAGGACATGAAGAGACACTTTACAAAAGAAGGCATACATGAGGCCAACAAACATATGAAAAAATGCTCATCATCACTGGTCATTAGAGAAATGCAAATCAAAACTACATTGAGATACCACCTCATGCCAGTTAGAATGGCGATCATTAAAAAATCTGGAGACAACAAATACGGGAGAGGATGCGGAGAAATAGGAACACTTTTACACTGTTGGTGGGAGTGTAAATTAGTTCAACCATTGTGGAAGACAGTGTGGCGATTCCTCAAGGACCTAGACATAGAAATTCCATTTGACCCAGCAATCTCATTACTGGGTATATATCCAAAGGATTATAAATTGTTCTACTATAAGGACACATGCACACGAATTTTCACTGCAGCACTGTTTACAATAGCAAGGACCTGGAACTAACCCAAATGCCCATGGATGATAGACTGGACAGGGAAAATGTGGCACATATACACCATGGAATACTATGCAGCCATCAAAAACGATGAGTTCGTGTCCTTTGTAGGGACATGGATGAACCTGGAAACCATCATTCTCAGCAAACTGACACAAGAACAGAAAAGCAAACACCACATGTTCTCACTCATAGGTGGGTATTGAACAATGAGAACACATGGACGCAGGGAGGGGAGCATCACACACTGGGGTCTGTAGGGGGGAAATAGGGGAGGGACAGCAGGGGGTGGGGAGTTGGGGAGAGACAGCATGGGGAGAAATGCTAGATATAGGTGATGGGGAGGAAGGCAGCACATCACACTGCCACGTGTGTACCTATGCAACAATCTTGCATGTTCTTCACATGTACTCCAAAACCTAAAATGCAATAAAAAAATTGAAAAATAAATAAATAAATAAAATAAAAAAATAAAAAGAGTGGTTCACACTGTTCACAGTACCTGTAACCACTGTAACCACATCCTGCTTGGCAAGTCTACCTGCTATTGTGAATACCTTCCTTGGTGATTGATTGTATGGAAAGTTCCCCCTGCTACCCCCCTTGATGACTGTATGGAAATATAGCAACCCACAATCCTGGGAACTTCCTGCCCCCGGTTACCAGCTTCCTTATCTAACTTACTTGTTCCACTTCTGTAAAATTCCACTTCACTAGGCTTCCCCTCCCCTACCTACATCAAGGTATAAAGGCAAATCAAACCCCTTCCTTGGGGCCGAGAGAATTTTGAGCCTTAGCCATCTCTCAGTTGCTGGCTAATGAATAAAGGACTCTTAATTTGGAACTCAGAGCATGGCGGTTTCCTTCTACTTCACTTGGATACAACAAAAGGTTGGTATCTGAAGATGAACTATAATTTTTTCAAACACTAAACACAAAATTGATTAATATCAATAAAAATAGACTTGGGACAAAAGGGTATTGTGGAATGAAGTAGGTTATTTAATAATGACAAAAGAAGAAATTCAATAAAAAGATAATTTTAACACAAAATTCTCCTAATTATACAGTCTCAAGATATAAAAATTAAAATTTGATGGAAATATCAAAGGTAAAAGATAGATCCCAAATTATAGTTGGAAATTTAAACATACTTCTCTTAGTATATGAGAAAGAAATTGAACAGAGAAAAAATTAATACAGATGCAAAAGATTTGAACAACACTAATAAAAAACTGCATCAACTGCAAAATATACATTTTTCTCAAGATTAAAGTGAACACTGACAAAAACTGAATATGTTATGCTATAAAGCAAGTCTAATCTTACTTATCTTTAGTATCTAAGCTTCTAACTGAAGAATAAAGAAATAAAATTAACAAACCAACCTCAAAAAATTAAATTAAAGACAGTTATCAATGAAATAAAAAATAGAGATTTGGCCTCGGATCAAACTCTGAAAAACAGAAGTAAATGAAATAAAGCTTCAAATATTGAAATAAATACATTCTCAAGTTATGCACCTGAATGTTCATTTCATCAGCTCTTTTGTTCTTTCTAAATGTGGCTCATATCTATGGCTCAAATATATCTATTGCACAGTGCTGTTCAAAACTTTAATTTTCAATGCTGGAAACTGAATAGAAAAGATAATGAATTTTTTTAGTCAGTTCCTTCTCAGAGAACTCTTAATATTCTTCAGTAGTGCAAATCTACAGATCTAATCCACTATTGAAGCCATGGTGAAAGTCTTAGAAATAAGAACATATTCTGCACGTTGAAAAATTGTTCTGCATTTGTTTTAAAAATAATTTATGACTCTTTTATTATAAAGTATTCGATACTGGAAAGGCAGAATATCAAATCCCAAGTAACAATTAATTGATCTATAACAACCACCACACAATTCTAGACCACAAACCATCAAAAAGCCAGTTAGCAGCTGTCTTTGCATAATATTTATACATTTATGGCCATAAAATACTCAAAATACTGAACTTGGATGATTATAAAATAATATAGAAATTTTGGTACAAAGCATACCACAATCAAAGCCAAGTAGAAAACCTTTAACACATAGGGCCTGAACTCAACTATTTATGCTGTATATCCTCAAGTAGTTCATATTCTTTTTCTTTCTTGCCAAGAGTTCCTGTTAGGACAGGAGAAGAGAATTATTTTGGCAGAAAGGGAGAGAGAGCAAAGGTGGAAAATGGAAACCATTCATGTGGTGATATAAAAGCTGTCAACCAAAATGAGGCATATTCTTCTGAGATGAAGGGCAAAGGCAAACTAAAAGTAGGACAGAAAGCAGACAAAGGAGGGACTTCTGTGGAATAGACTGAGAGAGGAGAAAACCAGAGACCACATGGTGCTGAGTTGGGCACATGGGTTCTGCCGCTTTCTGATAGTAACCCTGTGCTCTATTTACACCAAAAACGTTGCAGCCTGATAGTTTCCAGTGCTGCTGAAGTGCTTTCAGCTTTTGCAAAGTTTAGAGGGTATTTTAAAAGAAGAATATCAGAGACCTTTCAAAGATGGCAAAAATGGTGCAACCAATTTGCTACACAGATCCCACTGCTTTAATACCAACAGCTGGAACAATTATATTCTCATCCCCAATTTCTGTGACCCGTTGTCTAAGTTGTCAAGGAAACTCTCATGTTTGTTATATGTTTAAGCTTATCATATTTTCTCTATTCCATTTATATCACAGATGATGAGTACTAAAACAAATTTTAATTGATGTATTATAATGTATGTAATTTGACCTGAATAAATATCTCCTCATACAAGGGGGGAAAGAAGCCAAAACAGTTAACAGAAATTAAAAATAAAAATCAAGAACACTTGCTCAAAGACAAATAACGTATTAGAAAAAGAAAGGATATAATATTGTTAAGGTTCAGCATAAAGTAATCATTTGAAGAAAATTTAAATTTGGATCTTGTGTGTGTACGTGTTTAATTCTGTCAGGCATCACCTAAGATCCAATGTGAAATGACATTTATAAGGGAGGCCTGGGATGTTATAGGGAGAGTGTATGTTTAGTTAATGATGAAAGTGAAAGAAAAGAGTTGTCTAATACAAGAAAAAGATATAAGGAAACCCATAAAACATATTTTAAATTTTTTTTTTGAGTACAGAATACTAGTAACAATAAAGATTTAACAAACTTTAAAAGTTTTCCTAGAACTTAGAGGGAAAATGCAACCTGAGTTTAAAATGCTTAAGAAGAATATAATTGATATACCAAACAAAAAGTGATGGCAGATATATTTAGCCCTTCTGAAGGAATAATTGATGATCAAGAAATAGAAGGAAAACATAAAAAAAAAACATAAGATGTTATATTGTATTTAAAAATATTTTTTTAGAAAAATGGAAAGATTTGAACATATAAATCAAATGCACTTTTCACAATTACATTAAATTTATTAGCTACATATTTATAAAGATATATTCTGCTCCCTTTCAAACATAAGTATAAATAATTTTTAGTAATTTGGCATAAAAATGATACTTTCAATGGGAAAACTGATGACGAATATTTCTTCCTTAACACTAAGATAGTGGAATGATGTTCATTGATGGTAATATTTTGTGAACCTAGAATTCCATGCAATCCAGGCAGTTCTTCACTTATGAAAGGAATGGTAACTGCCTATCCATCTGGGTGAAAATTACTAATATATTATTCTAGATTACTGATAAAAGAACCAAAATAAAGAGGTCAACTATAGGAAGAGCTAGATTAAAATGTCAATAATTTTTTTAAAAAATTAAGAATTCAAATAAAAATATTTAATATGCTTCATTTAAAAATTGTTAATATCAAATACATCTTAAAAATATATATGGTCAAAAAGGAAAGATGCTAATCTTGGTCTAATCCCTAGTAAATAAATTAATAAACATGAATTGGGAATATGATTTTTACTAAAAGTTTAAACATATATACACACAAATAGGCTTCAGTAATCTAAAAAATGACATAATTTGAGGATTTAAGAATCTGGAAATCATGATATAGGTTGATTATTCATAAATGTAAAAAATATTTATTAATTTAAAAGTAAAGCATAATAGTTACAAACTGAAAATCAAGGTAAACTAATAAAATGTATTTAATAACAATATGAGCTTTTATCTCCAGTTCATATATTTTAATCCATGCAAACTTAGAAGGGCAAGAAGAACACAGGCAAATGGTAAGATAAATAATTCTTCATAGAGGAAAATATTTAAAATGTAATTTAATGCTTGACCTTAATTACAAATCTCTAATTAAGAGATTCAAGATTTTAAAAATATATTAAATAACTTTTAGTAGAAATAATCAAGATTCATAAATCAAAATGTATAAATTCCAAACCAAGAGCAGAGGGTAATATATAAAAGCAGTACTGCATAGCACAATCCTTACAGAAAACACAGAATGCAAGGAAAACATCAAGAAAGTTAAAGCCATAAAATAAAGCATATATTTCTTTTATATGTATGACATTATTATTAATATTCTAAATTCTTTTTATAAAAGATAAATGCTCAGATTAACTTAACACTAAACCCACTTATAATCTGTAGAAAAGAGGTGATGGTGAGCTGGAATGATACCTTGAGACTTGAGGGCCAGCTTTCCTCATGAGTTACTTGCTGAATTCTGAGATTGTTTGAGAGGATAAAGAGTTAAGCTAAAAACTTCTGTAAAGAAATAAAGAAGTATCCAATAATCCCAAAGTATTTAAGAAAAAAAAGGCTGACTAAAAATGCCTAGAAATAAAGCAAGCAAGAGATGAGAGCAATAGAGAAAGTTGAGATTCATCCAAGTGTAAATCAAAAGCTTGAGAATGGTAAAGGTTAAAACCAAGAAACAAGAAAATTATGATTGGGAGGAAATAGAAAACACAGAGAATAACATAAAAGTAATATTTAGTTATCTTCAAAGAGGCTAAAAAGGACACCGGAGTCATAAAACAAGAATATGCTATTATAAAGAGAGAACTAGAAAGAGCTCAAATTGAAATAATAATTTAAAAACCTAAAAGATTTACCTGGCATGACATCATTTTGTTGAAATTGCTGATGATATACTGTAACAAAGAGGTCATTAAGCACAAAATATAAGGATAGGAGTTTAGAAATATTGGTAAGTCGTGATCCCGAGACAATAGAGCTGTTCAAACAGAAATTACTCCTGATTATAATGGATTTTTAGGAAAAACTGTTCATTTTGAATTAATTTCTTTAGTAATAAAAGTATTCAGCAGGAAAAAAATACATATACATAGAAAGTCATGCAACCAGATATAGGCAATGATTAAGTTCAAACAGAAAAAAATAATTAAAAAGGTAAATGACAGAACATTTAATTATAGTACACTATGAGGCTCTGCAGTAAACAATGTTAACATTCTCAATGAAATGTAACTATTTAACTAAAAATTTAGTATAAACTATATTGGCATGATGAGATAGAAGAGTGGTGAAAGTTGTGTTGGTGTAAAAGTTCATCAGATGCAATGAGTTCTCAAGAGATAATAGAACATGGATAGTAGGGAAAGCCTATATAGAACTTGAGGATAAGTAGCAGCAGGAGAAGGATTTAATGTATACAAGAGTAGTGCCCTTGGGAAACGAGACTCTGAATAAAATAAAATACATTATAAAACTCTATAAGTTCAAATACCACATAGTTTATAGTTTCTGAGATTTGTGTTTGCTTAAAAAGGGCTTTTCTGAAATTATTACAAAAATAATCTCATTTTATTATAATACTTTCCTAGTTTATGACACTGGTAATATTATTCTTGAGCTTCAACATCTTTTCTTATACCATTAGATTTTATTATATGAGTTATTCCTCAATTTTTTAAAATAAATTACATTCTTTTCATCTAGGATCATTTTTAATTTCTCTTTACGGTCTGACACAAAATAACTTAGAATTACAGATTTTCTATTTCTCTGTTTCTTTCTCCAGGTTGTCAATGGGGCTACTGAATAGCTTATGTAGGACAAATCTCTTTCCAGCATTACTTGTTTCCATGGACTGGCGCCTCACTGTGATAATTATAGTTCAAACTGGACTTAGTATTATTGTTTCCTAATAGAGTACATTCAACTATGAGCTATGTTCCTCTCTTAAATAGACTTTTATAAGATCAAAATAAGAACATTATTATATTCAATATAGAAATTGTTTTCCTATTTAACCTTTCCAAGCCATGATTGTCAAAAGTAATTATATGGGTCTGGTAGAGTTTCCTTTTGAAAAAAAGTCTCTTTATTGTTTATTAATTTATTTGATAAATATAGTGAATAAAAGTATTAAGCACATCACAGAAAATTACTCTTTTTAACAGAACTGTATTCAGTGAAAGTAGAAATTTTCATATGCTTCTGCGTTAGTTATGTCTATAAAAAACGTAAAATTTTGCCTTCACTTAAAGATAATAGAGATCATATATTTAGAGGTGATTTCAGAAAATAGTACTAACTTTGCAAAAACATATAATGGGGAGAAAAATGGAATATTTTTCCATTTATTTGTGTCATCTCTGTTTTTTCCTTCTTTCTTTTTTTAGCAGTGTTTTGTCATTCTCCTCATGGAGGTCTTTTACCTCCTTAATTAAATGGATTCCTAGGTAGTTCCTTTTTTCTGTGTGGCTGCTTTAAATGGGATTGTGTTGTTGATCTGATTCTTGGCTAGAAAACTATTGGTGGATAGAAATGCTACTGAATTTTGTACATTGATTTTGTGTACAAAATCAATGTACAAAATGACTTTACTGAAGTCATTTATTAGTTCTAGAATTCTTTCACTGAAGTCTTTAGGGTTTTCTAGGTATAGAATTATATCATCAGCAAAGAGAGAAAACTTGACTTCATCTTTCCCTATATGAATGCCTTTTCTTTCTTTCTTTTGCCCGATTCCTCTGAGTAGGACTTCCAGCATCATGCTGAATAAACGTGGTGACAGTAGGCATCCTTGTTTTTTTCCAGTTCTCAAGGAGAATGGCCCAGCTTTGGCCCAGTCCATATTATGTTGGCTGTGGGTTTGTCATAGGTGGCTCTTATTATTGTGAGGTATATTTCTTTGATGCTTCTTTTTCTGCTTCTGTTGAGGTGATCATATGACTTTTTTTTTTGATTCTGTTTATGTGGTGAATCACATTTATTGATTTGCATTTGTTGAACCAACCCTGTATCCCAGGAATAAAGCCTACTTTATTGTGGTAAATTAACTTTTTAATGTGCTGCTAGATTCAGTTTTCTACTGAATCTACTTTGTTAAGAATTCATTCTACCAAAAAGACACATGCACCTGTATGTTCATCAAAGCACCATTTCCAGTAATAAAGACATGTAAAAAACCTAGATGCCCATCAGCAGTGGGTTGGATAAAGAAAATGTGGCACATATATGCCAAGGAATGCTACGCAGCCATAAAAAAGAACAAAATCATGTTCCTTGCAGCAATATGGATAGAACTGGAGGCCATTATCCTAAGTGAATTAATGCAGGAACAGAAAACCAAATACTGCATGCTCTCACTTACAGGTGATAGCTAAACATTGAGTATGCATGGACACAAAGATGGAAATGATAGACACTGTGTACTAGTCATGGGGGGTGTGCTGAAAAACTCCCTATTGGGTACCATGCTCATTACCTTGGTAATGTGATTATCCATACCACAAACATCAGCATCATACAATATGCCCATATAACAACCCTGCACATGGACCCCTGAATCCAAAGTAAAAAAAAATCATATGTGTTCTTTAGAAATAAATCATGTTAGCAAGATAAACACGTATTAAAATTAGAAATAATGATTCTCATGCACCCTACTCCAATGGTGTGATGTACCCAAAGTTGAGTCATAGTAAGGAAAGTCGCACAATTACCAAGACAAGAATTCTGTGGAGATTATTTCATTTCCCACACCAATAACAGGCGATCTTTTTATCACTAACAACATGGCACGGGTGAGGCAAGGCCAAGCACTGAAGGCCTTTGCATTTTGGAGGATAATGTGCTATATACATATATATGTGTGTGTGTGTATATATATATACACACACACATACACACACATACATATGTGAGTTAATTCTACACTAATCTTTAAAGAATGTGTACCTGTTTCTCTTGGATATGGAGAAAATAGAGTATTTTCAGTATTTTGATTTAAATCAATATAAGTCTATACTGAGATCACTGAGGAGATGCCTCATTTGCCTACCATAATAGTTGAACTCTAGAATAGAAAAGAGAACATGCTATAATGTGAGAGTGTAAATTCCTCTTGGGTTCTGAGATTGTCAGAAAAGCAAACTTTTCAGAAAAGCACCCCAATTTCCTTTTTATGTGCTTTTATCTAGAGATTGGTTGCATGCCAGAAACCACAGAAGTCTAATGTTAAGGGATGGCGGCGGGGAGATTTGTTTTTCACTTGCATTTGGGATCTTGAGAGGAAGATGCCTCGCCACTTGCCCCGCACACTTGGGGAACAGCCACAGAAAAGCCGAGAAACATGGTCAGGCAAGAGGAACCCTAATATTTAGCTTTTCCAGGCTCTATTTGGTTCTCATATAGAATTGTGACTGAGAAGAGAGCTTGACGTGGGGGCCACTCTGAAGGCTCCACCTGGGTGAATTCCTCAGTCAGTTGGTTGATAGGGGATATGACAGGGGTAGAGGAGGGAGGCCATACCAGAGAGGGCTGAGATGGAGCCAGTTCAACAGGAGAAGTGCTAAGCAAAGAGAAGGAAGTTCACATTTCAGCATCAAAACCCAGCTGTACCCAGTGACAAAATGGATTTCACTACTACACAGCCTAGCAAACACTGACCAGTGCGCACTTGAAGGGCCGCCCTCTTTGCTCCCCAGTGCTGACTTCCTATTAGTCATACAATTCCCCACGTTAGGGAGAGAAACAGGGAAAAAGTGAAGGCTCAGTGAATGACAAAGCCTTTTACAATGAGAGATTAATTTATCGGATAAAAGTGATCTTTATTCAGTAATCAATTGTAAGATTTCATTTTTTTTTAACTAATCAATGGCCGGTGGGGGAGGAATGAATAAAACCAGTATGTTATTGACTGAGCTAAGTTTTACAAGTTGCCTTCAGTTGAAAATAGCTATGAAAAATTATATGTCTTTTTGTTCAAAATAACGTTTTACCTTAAAAACTAAACTTGAATATGAAGCAATAAACTATAATGTATACAAAAGTTTTAAAGAAATATTCACATAACCACAATTTTCTGATTTCTTTATTCCTACCACTCAAAGGGAAACCACAGCTTTGTTTTGGCCTGACTTCTACCTAGATACTACTTTGCAATGCTGATGCCCTTCCATGATTATACTGTAGAAATGTCTATCCAGACAAAAGGCAAAAGTCCTTTCAGTTTCTCAGCGATGCTTATAGCATTGTCTTAGCCTCAGTCACAGGTTGTCTGTTACTTTAAAACAAATATTTGTTTTATTTAGAGTACAAATCTTAGTTCAATCTTTCAGTCTCTAGAATACAGAACACTGACTCATCTGCTCACTTCTGTTTTATACAAAGAATTAGAAATCATTTATAAAATTATATAAGAAATGTATTGTCACATCTCTAGAATGATCTAGAATGACCTATTTTTGTTAATACAGTCTGCCATTCCCACCACATAGACAAAAAACACATACATAAAAGTTTACCAATTACTTAAACAAACCAGTACTTTTACTTAAAGGCAATGGTTCTCTTATTAATGACCCAGCAACTTGCATGTTTTTCAACTTACTTTTTCTTGCAGATATTATAACTCTTTAAGATTTTATGCAAAGAGTATTCTAAAAGCTCCTTTTGACTTTCAAAATATTTACACGTCTTAGAATCAAAGTTGTTTTTAAATGATATCTAAATATCATTAAATCCTTTGCCAGAATATGTAGTATCTGTTAGGCAAAAATTAGTAGAAGTCAAGAAGCCCATTAATTTGTGTATCAGTGTCTGTAAGTTTTTTCATTAATATTTCCAGTTAATTAAAATACTTTGACTGATATTTAGGAAAATATAAAAGAAGAAAAGGATATATAAATGTCCTTATTTAAGTCCCTAATCTTTAATTAAGCATATTTTGTGAAATAATTACCGGTTTTGTAAGTGCCTGAGTTCAGTCTCTAAATTTCCATTTCTTTCTTTCTGTTCATCCAGAGACCTCTGGAGCTTACGAATCTGATTCAGGGAATCATCAAGCTGAAAGCAAAGTAGAAAATGCTTTAGTTAGGCTCCTATTTCTATAGTCTATCATGGTGGCTACAGTAAATAACATCTTATCATATACTTAAAACTTGCTAAGAGAATAGACTGTAAGTATTCTCACCACAAAACTGTGAGATAGTGCATATATTAAGTAGCTTGGTTAGCTATTCTACAGTGTACACACATAGCAAAACATCATGTTGTATATCATAAATATGTACAACTTTTACTTGTCAATTTAAAAATAAAATTTAAATTAAAAAACATAATGACTCATTATATATAGGACATAGTTTTCTATCTCCATCTTAATAAGAAATGGCCTTAATGAAAAAAAAAGTTGAAATAAAATAACCCTTTAAAAACAAGGTATATTTTTGTGTGACAGTAACTTATCAGTAGTGTATGTGTGAGTTTCTTTTGTATATGTGCATGAATAAATAAAAATATCCATTTATTTTAATAATAGAGTCAATGTACATATCCGATAAAACAAACCTCAAAAAGAGCTCTGAAATATTTGACAAAATCTTTTCTTATATATAGCCGCTCTTCCCTATTTCTACCCTCGCCTCCCCTAGCTATAAGTCACTGAAGTACAACTTGTTTTTTGTTCCCATGGCTTTGAAAAAAATACACGTGTGTATACATATTCACATATATATATATATGCTAAGTACACATATATATGTGAAATATATTTTTATATATTATTGAAAATATATTATTTTCCTTTAATTGCTTTAATTAAAAAATGTATATCATGCTGTATGTAATACTCTTCCTTTTTAAATCCAATGGCTAAGACTCATCTGTAGTAGTGATATCTCATCTGTGCTCTATTTACTCTCTGTGTCTTGTATTATAGGACTGCATTAATATGCCATAACATATACATCTACCCTCCTTTCCATGAGTATTTACATTGTCTCCAGCTTGGTGATGCTCTGAGCATTCATGTATACTGGGGTCTCTTGGTATCCATAGGAGATTTGTTCCAAGACCTTCTGCAGATTTCAAAATCCACATATGCTCAAGTCCCTCATATAAAATGGGATAGTATTTGCTGATAACCTATGCTCATCTTCCTCTATATTTTAAATTATCTCTAGATTACTTATAATATTTAATACAGTATATAATATATATAAATACTATATAACTAGTTGTTATACTGTATTGCTTAGGGAATAATGACAAAAATCTGTATATGTTGAATACAGATGCAATTTTAAAAAATATTTTTGATTTGTGGTTAGTTGATTGATTCCACAATGGATATGGAGGGCCAACTGTATAGATACATAGTAGTGCACCACATAATCACTTTCTGGTTAATAATGGATGCATATAAGGTAGTGGTCCCATAAGATTATAATGGAGCTATATAATGGAGTAGGCTATACCATCTATACCATCTAACTCTATGACATTCACACAAAGACAAAATTACCTAATGATTTATTTTTCAGATTGTATTCCTATTGTTGACACACACACACATGCACACACACACACACACACATAAATAACAGATGATAGATAGATATAGATGTGATTCATCTGTGAAAAATTTTCTCTCGAGACATGCCTAGCAGTAGAATCACCAGATTACACTTTTGTAATATTAAATTTCACAAGATAATACCAAAATATCTCCCAAAATTGTTTACTAATTTAACTCAATAAAACAATTAGAAAGGATCCAGTTTAATCACATTTCATTAACACTTGATGTGACATTTGAAATCCCTGATCAACAATTATGTATAATATCTCTTTATATTTTTATTAGATTAATATTTTATTTTGTGTGTTTATCCAGGCCTCTTGCTCATTATTCTATTATTTGTCCATTTCCTTTTTTCTACATATATTAACGTTAGAATGTTAATACTATTCCTTTGTCAGTCATAAGTGTCCCAAGTATTTTTGCTAGGTTTACAATGTTTTTTTTATTTAAGAGATCTTTGATTTAATCACAGTTATTTTTATTAAATTATGAAATCTATCAATATTTTCTCTTACAGTTGGGACTTGTAGTCCAACTTTAGGAAAACATTCTGTATTTTCCCTATTTGTTCATGTTTTACACTTATTTATATTTTTGATCAAGTTGGAGTTAATTTTACACATGACATGAGGTGGAAATTCAATTTTATTTTTTTAATATGCAAACACATTTTGAAAGGTACGTAAGTGCAAATATTGAATAGACTTTTCTCAATTGATCTGATATATCAAATCTGTCATATGTCAAAATTCCATATATTTGACGTACAAAGTTTCTTTCATAAAGTCTGATAGCAGACCCTTTTTTGGATAATTTATTTGGTCCTGCACATTGTCTGAATCACTATAGTTTTTTGACATACAATAGTATAAGCTCTCTTTTCCCAGTCGTTTTTCATCAGAAATACCTTGACTATCCTTGAAATTTATATCCTTTATAAATTTCAAAAACAGCATAGCAAATTTCATGAAGAATTATATTTAACCTGGACGTTCATCAATTCTATGGGATAATTTAAGTATATTTGACATTATTTCAATATTTAATGTTTTTGCCCAATACCTAGAGTATTTTAAATTTTACTTAGGTCATCCTTAAAGTTTCTCAACTCAATATTATAATTTTCTCAGAAGCTTTGGAAAGTGTCTTCTTAGGAGTTTAAATTTTATTAAATTTAGTTTTAGGAATTTTATATCTTATGGTATTAAAAGTAATATTTAAAAATTATTTTTCCAAAAAATGAAATAAAATATTTTATAAGTTTTGTTGTATGTGTATAGTAAGTAAATTGTCTTACTAGACCAGGAAAAGGGGCTCACATCTGTAATCTCAGCACTTTGGGAAGCTGAGGCAGAAGGATTACTTGAGGCCAGAAGTTCAAGACCAGCCTGGACAATGTACTGAGACCCCATTTTTTAAAAGAAAAATTAAAAATAGCCAGGCCTGGTGGTACTTGCCTGTAGTCTCAGCTACTGGGTAGGCTGAGGCAGGAAAATGGCTTGGGTCCAGGAGTTCAGGATTATGGTGAGCTATGATTGTAGCACTGTATACCAGCCTGAGTCACAGAGCAAGACCCTGTCTCTAAAATAAGTAAATAAATACTCTTATTAACTGAACATTTGTTTTAGTAAAACTTAACATCCAGCTAAACATTCCTTGATTTTCTAAAAAGTAGTCTTTCTTTTCCTCATTGAAATAAGGTAATTATTTTAAAATAAGCTCAATTTTATTTTGAAATATATCTTTAAGCTTTGAAACCAATTAGGGTTCATACTACAGTTTTCCCATGTGTGTCTTACAGCAAGTTTCATATCCATAGAGAGTCTAATATTCTCAATCTTTAAAATGGTTGTACTTATAGACTTGTTATGAGGATTAAAATAGATAATACTTACAGATTGCATTATGTAGTACTAGATATAAAGTATTTAGCATATGTTACCTAACCTAAACTTGTTTTCTTAGAAGGACAGTGAAAATTAATGTGAAATGTAATCATGGGTACTGCTATCATAAGTGATTCTTGGCTACACAGTGAAGGCACTATCATGACTAGGAAAGTTAACATTATGAGTACTTAATATCTAAAGTCCAGAAGTCATCTTAAAAGCAGAATATCTCACAAGGCAAAAATAGAAAGAGCAATACTTAATCTAAGGTGATGACTAACATGAAGCAGAAATGATAGATTCAGAAGGTTTCAGAACTTTTCAACAAGGGTGATAAGCATGAGTATCTCATCTTATTGAAGTGCTATTTTGTCCTATATACTAACAAAATGAAATTATATGCAAACATTGTGAGTTGAATTAGTATGAATCTGTCTGTAATTTGCTCCTTTATCTCTTGGCTTATAGACAATATCAAGGTTTCAGAGATGCAAATTTAAGGTCAGGCGAGGTGGCTCACACTTGTAATCTCAACATTTTGGGAGGCCAAGTTTGGCAGATCACTTGAAGTCAGGAGTTTGAGACCAGCCTAGCCAACATAGTGAAACCCTGTCTCTACTAAAAATACAAAAATTAGCCAGACATGGTGGCAGGCACCTTAATCCCAGCTACTCTGGAGGCTGAGGCAGGAGAATCACCTGAACCCAGGAGGTGGAGGTTGCAGTGAGCCGAGACTGAGCCACTACACTCCAGCCTGGGCGACAGAGTGAGACTCTCTAAGAAAAAAAAAAAAGAAAAAGAAAAAAGAAAAGAAAGAAATGCAATGCAGTACAAATTTAAGCAGTGGACCCTGACATACTCTGAAAAAACTGAGAGCTCCTGGCTTTGAACTGCTCTTTTTAGGAAAAAAAAATCAACAACAAAAAGTATCTTCCTTAAGTACTACTAACTGTGTTTTTTCCAGGTTAACCAATCAAATATGCTAAGAAGTGTTTTAGTTGCTAAGTGGCCAAGTTGTTTTCTTAGCCTTACTGGGGCCTCCATGGGGTACGTTTGTGTGGTTTTATTCTCTTCCCTTTCTCATAGTAATTTTCTGCAACTTTATTGTTCCAACTGAATATTTTACAATTTTAGGGAAACTTCTACACGTGTGCAGCTTCGAGACAAAATACCTTGCTTTTCCCTTGAAGTAGATTGCTGACCCTCAGCACTATAGAATAATTTTAGTATTTATTCAAATTGCAAGAAAAATCAATCCTCTATATACGAAGCCAAACCACTGCTAAGGATGAACCAGATCCCAACTGACTGATCTCTATACTAGTATTATTAAAACAAAATCAATTTAAATGTTAGAAAGCTTTAAGTTGTTACTCTTTCCAAGGGATGTGGGGGAGGGAAGATTTTTTTTTTAGTACCCTCATGGAGAAATGTTATTCTGTAAACTCTTCTCATCAATTATTTATGCTTACAGAATGAACATTTTGTTAATGTATATCATAATGAACTCCCAAATAGTATTTAGTCTTATTTCTGAATTTCAAACATTTAGACATTTTTTGGTAATACCCACATTTTGTTGATATCTAGAGTTCCCAATTTGTAGAGATAGCACAAGTTTACTTTCTTATCATATAATTTTTCCCTTATCAAACTCCCATATCTTTGTTGATTTCATTTTTCTGAGTTTCCATTTTCTATACATAAACTTTCAATTAGAAAATGTTTACGGATATTTTACATTCCTCCAGTTTTAGCTTTTTTCTGCCTTTGTTAATATAATATGTATTTGTTAATGTATTATGTTCCTAGTACATTTTAATCTTTATATTTTACCTGAAGTTAGTTATTCAAATCAGTTGACAAGTAATGTTGTACATTTTATTTTATTAATTTTAAAAAAGCATTTACTAGAGTACAATTATATCCAATAATTACTTAAAAGTTCTTATAAAATTTCATTAACCTAGGTATAAAAACTAATTTTGGTCTCTTGGGAAATTATCTTTCATATTTCCAATATTTATGGAGAAAACAGAATGTTCAACATTCATGCCTCATTAAAAATTTATTTTTAGAAAGATTTTCATTTGGCTATATAGGTTCCAGATTAAAAATATAAAATGTAATAAGCTAATAATAATGTTTGACCAATATTATTCTGGAAACTCATGTTATTTTACATTTTCATCTTCTCACCTGAATGCCTACTGGGAAAAAAACACTTATTTGGCATCATAGTGCCAGTACTTAGGACAGTTAAAAATGATTCCTCAGTGTAATTTCTGTTTTTTTTTTTAAATTATTTTAAGAATGTGTATTTATGAACAGCCTAATAATTATTTAGTAAAGAACATATTTTTAATACATTTAAAACTATAATTTTTGGAGTATTTTATCACAGAAGATAATTAATATGTTAGTAATTTAAGTATATTACATGTTTTATTTATTAGAAAAGTTTTGTTTATTTGTTTGGATTCATTTATCATAATCATTATATTTTGTTGTCATTTGTCATGTTTTAATATATTAAATGTTTCATGAATAATTTACTATTGATACATGTTTTAGGGACTGAATTGTGTTCCCTCCAACCTAAATTCATATATTGAAGCATTAAATCCCAATGCAACTGTATCTGGGAATAAAAAGGTAATTAAGACCGAATGAAGTTGTAAGAGTGGGGTCCTAATCCAGTAGGACTGGTATTAACATAAGAAGAAAAAGAGATTTCAGAGTGCACACACAACAAGAAAAGGCGATGCAAGGTCACAGCAAGAAGGCGCCATCTGAAACCAAGAAAAGGGGCCTTATGAGAAACCAACCTGGCTGGTACTTTGAGATCTTGAACTTATAGCATCCAAAAATGTGAAAAAAATAAATTTCTGTTGTTTATGCTACTCAATTTGTGATATTTCGTTATGGCAGCCCAAGCTGCCTGATGTAATAATATACACAAAGTAAAACAGAAACAACCATATAGAGAGATTCATTGGCACTTAAGTAAGAGATCCCAAACGTGGTTCCCAACTGTTACTGTTCCTTTGATTTGTATATGTAAAAGATCATGAAGTCACATGAGCTTCAGTTTCCTAGTTTTAAAAAGGAAATAATAATTTTAAACTATCTCACAAAGCTGAGATAAATAACCATTAAAATCTTAAGGAAGCTCTCTATAAATATCAAAACAGAAATAATGGTCCTCAGCATAGCTGTCTTCCTTCAATCAGTCTTTCTCAGAGTTATTCATTGCAAATATTTCATATTGCCTTCTCTAGAGGGAAAATACTTACTGAATTTGGCAAATGTACAGGGTTTCTCAGGAGAACTATTACATGCATTTGTCATTTTAGAGGACAATAAATATTGAGAGCATACAAGCCTTTGGCACAGTTTTCAATGCTTTCAAGGTCTTTACTCATTTAATTTGCACAACAGTCCTGTGATTAAGAACCAAAGTTACTGTGGCAAAATGAGAATATTGTGTGAATTAATTGTTTTTGAAGCAATGTTCATTAGAAGTTGAATCATGGTTCATTAGGGTTTGAAACAGACAGTTAGATCCCACAACCTCAAACTCTTCACCTCCATCCTACAGCCAGTAGGATATCTTGCTTTATGACAGGTAGAAAAATTTCCATTCAATTATAGAGATAGATTTTTACCAGTAAATTATTTTTTCAAAGTAGTGTTGGTAATACACATTTTTGCTTTGGTTTTGTCATTTTGTTTTTTTTTTTTAACTGACCACATACTAAATGCAGTATCTGGGAATGTTTTCAAAAAATTACTTTCATGGACCCCTTACCAGACATTCTGAACTAAAATCTCAGGGGCAGTACTCACGCAATTTATTTCCACTTTCTTCAGATGATGCTGTGCTTATAAAATCTGAAAACAACTGGGATGTATTATGGAACTTTTTTTTTTTTTTTTTTTGAGACAGAGTCTCACTTTGTCGCCAGATGCCAGGCTGGAGTGCAGTGGCGCAATCTCAGCTCACTGCAACCTCCACCTCCCGGGTTCAAGCAATTCTCCTGCCTCAGCCTCCCGAGTAACTGGGCTACTGGTGCGCGCCACCATGCCCCGCTAATTTTTGTATTTTTAGTAGAGACGGGGTTTCACCATGTTGGTCAGGATGGTCTCAATCTCTGGACCTTGTGATCCGCCCACCTCGGCCTCTCAAAGTGCTGGGATTACAGGCATGAGCCACTGCGCCCGGCCATTATGGAACTTTTAAGAAAACTCTTTAAGGCTTAATTAGGGATAGAAACAGTATTTGCATATAGTTGCCACACATATATTATTCTCAAGCTATGCTTTTCAAATCTCTTTCAAAAGTTTATTTTCATAAATAGTACTTGTCATATTTCTTTTGAGAATAATCTCCTTACACTCAAACCCCTGAAAATAATTCAATAAATCTGTGGTCCAATGTCTAAGAGGGTGGAGATAATTACAGTAATCTAGAGTGACAGAAATGGTTATAATTACACATGTCTTAGGTGATTTTAGGATTCAGGGTACTGACGAACAGGGTACTGAGTATTGAGATAATATAGTTTCTTTTTAAAGATCACCATGATTTTGTTAGAGAGAAGTAGAACAGGTAAAGCTGTTAGGAGATGGATGCTGGGACTGCAGTGAGACATGGTGGGAGCTTTAAAGTGGTAGCCATGTAGATAAGACCAAATGAGCAGGTTTGAGGAAATATTGTTGCCAAATCTTCTTCAATTGTGATTTCATATTAGCGACAGCTTTGAGGCATGAGATAGGCTGATTTAGCCATTAGAAAGCCTAAGTTATTCCTTAAATTTTGCTTTCTTTCAATTTTTTCATCTGCTAGCTTTGTTTGGTGAAAATTCATTCCTGTATTGTAAATCTGAGTATTTAATATGTAATTCAATAATGTATTTTAATGTTATTCTGAGATTTTTCTTATTACATGATTTTTGAAAAAGAGAACTTCGCAACTTTTTCCATGCTGCTCCTCCTTCTTTCCACCATTATTTTCTTCCTTCCTTCTTTTCAAATCTGGTTAGAAAATGTCATATACCAAATGACTGATGGTAATTAATACAACTATGAATAAGACAGAGGCCCTTGCTGCCTTAGTTCTGACATTCAAACTGGGGTAGTAGGAAGGAGAGAGAAAAAAACAACAAAAATCCCAAAACTCAATGGGGTACTTTGTGATAAAAACCAAAGAAAAAATAAACACAGTGATGTAACAGGAACCGACCACGGTGTGGGAAGGGCTGAATAGCAGCGCAGCTAGGATAATTAGTGAAACAAGAGCAAACCGACCCCAAAGCTAGCGAAACACAAGAAACAACCAAAATCAGAGCAATTGAGACATGAAAAACTATACAAGAGGTCAATGAATCCAGGAGTTGGTTATTTGAAAAAAATCACAGATAGACTGCTAGCTAGAGTACAGAAGAAAAAAAGAGAGAGAGAGAAGTAAGGATACCTAAGCTGAAATTCTAATGGTCAGGCTCCAGGCATGTAACAACCTGGGGGCATAGAAAAGAGTTAGGGTTTTGTTTGAAGTTGAATGGAAGGGCTTTAGGCATTAAACATGCCAATCATTTATAGGGGTCTACAGGGGAAGCAGGAAGATGAAACAGCAAACTTTTGTAAAAATATAGGAAAAGATCATGGGAGCAGTAATCTAGAGTGATAGAAACGGTTATATAATATAGCAGGCAAATCTGTATCCAATAAGTATAGGTCACGTTAACCATATGTCCAAGATAAACTATCAGAGTAACTATAAGAGGAACTGGTAAAAATTATAAATAACAATATGTCAGCATAAACCTGGTAAAGAATTATGAAAAACAGGGCATCTGAGTATGCTGCTTGGATTCTGTAATAATAGAGATCAAATACACTTCAACTTTCTGACTGCTTACCTGCATGCATCAAAGGCATTTGTTTTGCTTAATAATAAAACAGCTAATTCCACATTTATGAATTTGTATACTCCTGTGGGTCTTGATTTCTTTTTACTCCAACACTTCAGTCTACTTCTCTTTCTGATAGCAACAGTAATGGCAGGAACTGCTCAGGCATTTGCTTTTCCTGTCCCTTTTGCAGCCCAGCTTGGAGCTTTCTCTCTGTGGATCCTCAAATTTACCTCACCCAGGTTTAAAGAATTAGATTCTAAATGGTAGAGAGGCTACTGATACTGATACCACTTATTTTTAATTTACTTTAACCTCTCAGAAACAGATTTTTTAAGTTTAATAACATAGCAACGAATCTCAAAAAACACAGAGACTAATTTTCTCACATTCATCTAAGTAAAAATAAGACAATTTCAATATCCACAAATCTTTGATATATTTTAAACCCTGCTGATCAAACATACTTCTACTACAGAGTGATAAAACCAACAGATATGATTGCAGGTAGAATGCATATTCCTAAAATAATCAACTGATTCAAGAATCGCCATCAAATCGCTAGAGGATAGTTAATGAGAAATCTCGATAACCCTATTGCTTGATCTTGTTATTGACTAAACTGACATTTTAATACCATCAATTGATCAAAACCGTCATCACAGAGTCAAATTTAACACTGAGAAAGCCATCACACTTAAAAAAAAAACCCTGCATCTAATATAAATAGATGTAATTTGTTTAATGTGCCTCAAGGATTCAAAAATAAAAATATAAGAAATACATTTTGATTCATGAACTTTCATATAAAAGTAACATGTTGGTTTAGTAGCAATAGAGAAATGGATAATGCACCAGATACACCTAAAAGGATGAATGATAATAACATATTAAGGATAAACTTTTATAAGATTTTGCAGTTGAAAAATAAACTTCAGTGTACATATATAATTTCTCATTTAATAGATAAGTTCATTTTATGGTCAGTTATATCAGCATACCTTATAAGTCTGTCCTACTCCTCATAAAAGTTCTAAGATTTATCTCACAGAATAAATGAAGAAAAGAAAATTAAGTCTAAGCAATGTAATTTAATTGCAAAAGTAAAGTGTGGCTCATTCAGGATTTGAAGGAAATATTTAATACAATTTTAGAATTAGACAGTAGGAAAAATCTGTACTATTACATTAACTGTCATATAGTGATGATTCATTGCTATGTTTTCCTCTACTAATTGTGTAAAAAGTGAATTCTCAAAGATTCATTTCTACTGCTAACAATGCTTCAAAATAGAGACTAGAAGTAAGGAACGGCAAAAATAAGTTAATTAAAAATTCCATAACTAAATTTCAATTAAATAAAATTGAAGAGCAAGTATATAATCATGCATTTTATGGCCCGTTGAGACATTACAACACATCAAAATATTGAAGAGTATATAAGAAACTTTAGATAATGTAACCAAACCCACACATATAATTAATAAGTACAGTCATCTAATCAAAATGTCAACCCATCTAAAACATCAATATAATAATATCTAATGGTACCAATAGTGATAGAAAATATTCAGAGATGCAGAAAGCTTAGAATAAACAACAGATGTCCATTTTAGTATGGAACCTATGATAGCAAAATAACAGAAACAATGCACACCTGCCTCAAATTAGTGAAATAATTAAAATAAATAATAGTATCTCTGTGTTAGAATAATAATCAAGAAACAAAATAACTTTGGAAAAAAAATGTACTACATAATGTTGATTTAATAAAAACAAGCTCTATGACTGCACATAGAGTAGGATCTTAACATTAAAATAAATAGATGTTTTCCTAAGGAATTCGTTTCTCTATCTCCAATGCAATACTCTAGATAATTTTGTATCTTCAATTAGATACTCTAGATCTAAAATCTAGAAAGTGACATTTTCACAATGGAGATGACATATGGTTGCAATGTAGTGAGCACAGGAACCCCTCTGCTGCATTGTCTGAATGGTCCTTTGGTAACCAGTGATAAAAGGTGATAAAAAATGTGCCAGCGCTTTGCTAATGACAAGAGCAACTGATGAAAGGAAAAGATTAGTATTTATTTAGTAAAAAATTATTGCCAAATCAAACATTGAGCTACTCAATAATGTTTAAGATTCATAGATATGCATTTATGAAATGTCTGAAGAAATAATTGCCTCTATTTCCCATTAAAACAAGTTTTACATGATGCCTTTAATGCGTATTTGTTAGGAATACAAAGATGATGTGGCAGTGTGTGTTCATGAATGCTTGTGTGTATTAATAAACGTCTAGAGAGCATATATAAATCAGGGTGTAAATGTATTTATACACAAAAACACACTTGGATAAAGATGGATATAGAATATGTGACTGAATAGACATGGATGGAAGGAAATACTGTAAAAAGTTAGTGGAAATGTTCACTGGTAGGTAGGATTAGGGTACTTTTCATTTTTGTCTTTACGTTTGTGTAATTCATCTTTTAAAGAGGGTATATATATTTTTGGTCAAGAAAAATGTTAATACCAAAATTATGAGAATGGTGGGAATATAAATTGGAGAATATTTTAGAAGCCATTTCTAAATTGAAGTCATATCAAAAATCCTAAAATATTCATATTTTATTCATTATGTACTGGAATTTATGAGAAATAATATCAGAAACACATCAAACATTTTGCATAAATATACTCCATTATGATCATGAAAAAGTCAAATTGACCTAAATGGTTACTGAAAGTATTATGTTTAATTATAGTCTGCAGACATTAAAATGGAACATTCTGCAGGCATTAAAATGTTTATTAAGATTACATAGTGCCATTTTATGCTATTTAAGTTTACAAAAATACCCTCACAATACTGTGAATAATTTATGACATTTCTGGCAAGAAATTTATTATATACAGAAAATAAAAACAAAAATACCACTAAAATACTGATAGAGGTGGTTGTGATACTATTATTAATTATTCATTTGGTTGCTTAAACATTTTGATATTTTCTAAATACATTTCAAGATCTTATAAAATTTACAATAAAAAATCAACATTTAAATTAATTTTAAGGATGTTTTAAGAGCAAGGAAAAATACCTGAGGTATAATCAAGGCTTTCACAATCTGTCATCTGGTCTACCTCAAAGACCTGGCTATTATGCTATTGTGATCATTTAGCCTGACCTAACAAGTCCCTCAATATCCCCCAGTGCTACAAGCTTAGAGTTAGTACTCATATTAATGCATAAAGCCTCCTCTAATTTATTGTCTTCCATCACCTTCTATCAGGGTAATCTCAGTTTTGCTATATTCTGAATTTTTCGATTTTTCTATACAAAACAAGGTTGATTTGTTATTGGCGGTGGTGTTTGTTTTATTATTTCTCTCCCCTCATGGCTTTGCTCACGTTCTTTCTTCTTTTGTTAACCTTCTCATAAATCACCTTATAATACTGATACAATGAAAATAATGACTCGATGAGTCTCAGGTGGGGCTCAAAATGTTTGCATTTCAACCAGTCTCCAGGTGATACTGATGCCGCTTGTCCTTGGAACTCACTGGAAGAGAAGTCAGTAAAACTGCCCTGGCCTGACAGATGTCGCTTTCATTAGACACTTCATTCTTCCTGTTATTTACCTTTACCCTTGAACTTATAAAGCTAATTTATAATCAGCATTTTCTATTTCTGTCCCTTTCAGACTGTGAGGCCCTTGATGTTGTTGCAACCGTATATTCTAAATGTGATATACATGGAATGTGTGTGTGTCTATGAATCTGTTTGTATATATGGATGTGTGTGTGTGTGTGTGTGTGTGTATACACCCATGGCATCCACAGTTGGGTGTCTTTATAATCTGTCCAGCTTGGAATTTAGTTATGGTAATTAGAAGTGATGAAAAAATTTAGCTAAGTATCTGTTTACAAATTCCTTGAATGAAGCTCATGCAATACAGAAACATTGAAAAGAGTAATTTGTATGTGTGTGTATATATATGTGTGTGTGTGTACATATATATATACACACATATCGATATGCAGCACACTGTCATACATTACCTGTTTTTTTTTCTCTATTTGACCACTTCCATCAAAGATGTGTACTGACTGTTCCTTGTCCCTGAAATCTTCCTTTAACAGATATCTGAATGATTCACTTTCTTTATCATCTTTCATGAATTTACTCAAAGCTCAGGCCAAACACCATATTTAATATTGCTACCTATCCCTAAATGTAGAAATCCTGATATTTTCTCTCTAAGAGTTAGTTATATGATCTGGATCTTAACGGCCTCGTTTCTCTTCACTGGAATGCAAATCCCATGCAGCAGGGGTATTCATTTTATTCATGCATATATTTCAAGAGCCTGGAATAGTGTTTGCTTGTTAAAAAAGAACAAATGAATGCTGGATAGGCTAAAGCAACAGATGCCCTTCCACTGTTGTTAAAAGTCATTGCCAAGCAAGTAGGCCATAATTTGAAAATTTCTATATAAATAATTTCCTAAAGCTTAGGGATGCCAGATGAATCCAATTCAATATTTACTTTGGGTACAGAATAATTCCTTTCTTCCTATTGCTACTCTGGTAAGGCCCCAGGCAGTCTTGCTAAAATCTGGGTAGATTCCTAAAAAATTATGTCTCAAATTAAACACATTCAAACCATATCTTAGAATCAGATCAAACTAACAATATAACAAGGGTTGAGCTATATTCTAAATCTTCGTGATTTGGGGACAATGATTTCAGCTAAAAGGGTATTACAGTTATTAGAAAATTGTTATTTCTATCACGAAAAAATAAGATATAACACATAGAAAAGATGTTAGATGCTGCAGATTGCAGTAAGAACAGTCTACCTATTTTTATTAGTATTATAAAAATTTATCTAAATCTCAATGGAAGCAGTAGATAACCAATTTTGATACATCTTTCCATTAGCAAGAGAACAGGACCAATTCCTGTCATGAAACTTGAAGAGATGAGCATTGGGAATACTGGCAAGTGTTTTTGGCCAATTCTGCTCCAATTCTGCTCCAGGGCATCCACAGTGGGGTGTTTTTATAATCTGTCCAGCTTGGAATTTGATCAGGGTAATAAGGAATGATGGCAAAAATTCAGCTAAGTTCCTGTTCATAAATTCCCTAAATGCAGCTCATGCAATGCAAAACCTTTACAAGAAATAAGCATGCATGGCAATTTGCCAGCTTTGAATCATTAATACAGACTAAATTTTGCCCAGATATTTATAATTGGAAGTGAAATATTCTGGCCCACTTTATTAAGAACTATACCACAATGAACTCTCCCCCAGGGGGGAAAAAAAAAAAACCTCAGTCTAACCAATAAAGACATTTTGCTAAAATTTATTGGTGATCTCAGGTACAAAGCAGTTGTCTTTTAAGAAATTTTCTGTCTTTGGAGAAATTTGCATGTGTCACATGATTCTACATATATTTCAAAGTCAGAATCAATTTCAGGTCCTCCAATATCACATCTTTTTACTGTCTATATGAAAACTATTAGATAATTTTAATTTTGTGAATCCAAAAACTTATAATGTCCTATAGCCTTATAACCCATGATGATGATTGTGATTTTCAAGAATTACTTATGTTGGATACTCATTGACCTTCCTTTTTTCCAACAATGACCATAGAATTTCACAGGATTTTCACATATTCATGGAACTGCTTACTAAATATTTACCAAGTACTTTCCACTTAAATTAAGTGGCATCCTTGCCGATGGGCTAATTGTGAAAATGTTTAAGGAATAGTAGACAAGCTATTTTTGGATACCGAAATTGCTAAAATCATTTATTGACCTTTGAGATATATAAACAATAACTTTTCTAATATTGTATATTGGTAATGCAATTGTATGTATAGAGTTAATGAAATGAATATGAGGATATCTCCTGGGAATAACTCAATCTTTGAATTAAGTTCTGCAGAGCAAAAGGTACAAAGCTTGCTTATAAATAAATTGGTGTAATTGAGTAATTCTGTATGGAATGACACAGGTTCAGATTCGACCGATTTTCATCTTGAGGATATGGCTTTTCTGCAAAGAGGCTGGAGATAGTTTTAAGTGAACCATTACAGTGACTGAAATGATGAAAAGCTATATTCTTAATATTTTGAACCAACTATTTCCCAAAAGACTTTATTGTCATCTTATGTGAAAAAAGCTATAACAGAATAACCTTCAAGTGGCTGTACTTTTGTGCTGGTCTTCTATTCTATTTGGGAATACATGAGGGTTAGTCTGTGAGAAAGTTCAACATTCTTAACTATATATATATATAATAATATGTATGTGTGTGTATATATTTGTGTGTGTGTGTATATGTGTGTGTATACACATCCACAGCATCCACAGTGGAATGTCTTTACAATATATAATGATATATATTATATTACATTATGTATAGAACAATTTTACAAAAGAAGAATAAATTTGGGTAACTCACCTTTGTTAATTTCAGTACTTTTCAATAGAAAAGCTATAGTACTCCAGACGATGTTTTACTGGTCTAAGTATAGACATAAAGATCAGTGGAATATAATTGTGTCCAATGTTCAAAAAGAAAATCTTACATTTATTGTCAATTGTTTTTGACATGAGGTCCAACATATTTCAATTAGGAAATCAAAATATTTTCAACAAGTTGTTCTGGAACCTAGATATTGACAAAGAAAATAATGAAGGTGAACCTACACTTTATAACATTCCCCAAAGTCAACTCAAAAGAGATCATAGACCTAAATGTAAAAGCTAAAGCTATAAAACTCTTTAAAGATAACATGGGACCTAATCAAACTCCACAGCTTTTGCATGGCAAAAGAAACAGTCAATAGAGTGAATCGGCAACCAACAGAATGGGAAAAAATTTTTGCAGCCTACCCGTCTGACAAAGGACTGATATCCAGAATTTATAATGAACTAAAAAAGATTTACAAGAAAAAAACAAACAAGCCCATTCAAAAATGGGCGAAGGATATGAACAGATACTTTACAAAAGAAGACATACATGAGGCCAACAAACATATGAAAAAATGCTCATCATCACTGGTCATTAGAGAAATGCAAATCAAAACTACATTGAGATACCATCTCACGCCAGTTAGAATGGCGATCATTAACAAATCTGGAGAAAACAGATGCTGGAGAGGATGTGGAGAAATAGGAACACTTTTACACTGTTGGTGGGAGTGTAAATTAGTTCAACCACTGTGGAAAACAGTGTGGCGATTCCTCAAGGACCTAGAAATAGAAATTCCATTTGACCCAGCAATCCCATTACTGGGCATATATCCAAAGGATTATAAATCGTTCTACTATAAGGACACATGCACACGAATTTTCATTGCAGCACAGTTTACAATAGCAAAGACCTGGAACCAGCCCAAATGCCCACTGATGATAGACTGGACAGGAAAAATGTGGCACATATACACCATGGAATATTATGCAGCCATTAAAAACGAGGAGTTCACATCCTTCGTAGGGACATGGATGAACCTGGAAAACATCATTCTCAGCAAACTGACACAAGAACACAAAATCAAACACCACATGTTCTCACTCATAGGCGGGTGTTGAACAAGGAGAACACGTGGACACAGGGAGGGGAGCACTATACACGGGGGTCTGTTGCGGGGGAGGGGGGATAGCGGGGGGGTGGGAAGTTGGGGAGGGATAGCATGGGGAGCAATGCCAGATATAGGTGAAGGGGAGGGAGGCAGCAAATCATACTGCCACGTATGCACCTATGCAACAACCTTGCATGTTTTTCACATGTACCCCAAAACCTAAAATGCAATAAAAAATAAAAATTAAATTTAAAAAAAAAAAGATAACGAGAGTAAATCTTCATGACGTTTGATTTGAGCAACATACACAGCATCAAAAACACAAGCAACAGTAGAGGAAAAAAATCAACAAACTGGACTTAATCAGAAACTATTTAAAAGTTGTAAGCTTCAAATAACTCTATCAAGAAAGTGGAAAGACAATCCAATCCACAGAATAAGGGAAATAAGACAAAATATTTGCAAATTATATATCTGAGAAGGGACTTGTATCCAGAATAAATAAAAAATCACAACTCAATTATAAAGAGACAAACCAATTTAGAAATGGGAAAAAAAGATGTGAATAGATGATTTTCAAAGAAAATATACAAATGGCCAGTTAGCACATATAAATGTGGTCAGCATCATTAAGCATTAGGAAATTTCAAATCAAAATCATAATAAGATACTACTTCACACTAAAGGAGGATGCACATAGTAAAAAAGATGGACTCTAACAAATTTTAGTAATAATGTGAAGAAACTGAAACCCTCAAGCATTGCATGTGAAAATGTAAAAGGATAAAATCATTTTGAAAAATACTTTGACAGTTCCTTAAAAGTTAAACAGAGTTACCATATGATCTCACAATCCCAAGGGAAATAAGAACATACATCTACAAAAAAATAATGCCAAAAAATGTAAACAACTTGAATATCTATTAACTGATGAATGAAGAAGCAAAAGGTGATACAGTCTTAGGAGATATTATCTGACCATACAAGGACTGAAGTATTGATCCATGGTACAAGATGATGAATTTTGAAAACATGATGTTAAATAAAACAAGCCAGTCACATATTCTATGATCCCATTTATATGAAGTGTCCAAAATAGGATAGTCTGTAAAGAGGGAAATTAGATTCATAGTTGGCAATAACCAGGGCAAAGGAGAATGGGAATGACTGCTAATGTGTAGAGACTTTTCTTTTTGAGATGATGACACTGTTTTAAAATTAGATTGTAGTGATTATTATACAACATTATGATGATACTATCAAATTGCACTGAACTCTTAAAATAGGCAAATTTTATTGTGTATGAATTATATTTAAATAAAGCTGTTAAAATAAATTTAAAATAAGTATGACATTCATTTTCAGTTGCCATAATTTTTGTATATTAAATTGAAGAATTAATTCTAGGGTTTCTACAAAGGAATTAAGCTAATTGAATATATCCAGTAAGTCCAAGGTTCTTAAGAATATCATCTTAAATAATTGTGTCACTTGAGTCTATAACGTTATAATGCTTTATCTCTATATGATAAACTTTTAAATACTTAAAAATTGATTTGATAAGTGGGCATAGATGCCTTAAAAAGTCTAACAAGAGTTGGCATTACTTAAAAATGTATTCATTTAGATAATGTTGTATGATTATTGATATGTACATATATATAAAACATTCTAGTAAACAATGTATTGCAGCTCAGAGTTTTCTTTCTCTCTTCTTTTCTGTGCTAAATAAAGCCAGCTTCCCGAGCAGTGAGAGTGAAACACTAGACATCCTACAAAGCTGGTGCTTCTTAATTGATGCCTTGAGCGACTAACAGTAAGCATTTTTTCAGGGTACTATATCCTGCAGAATCAAAGCTATGATATCATGTGACATAGTTGTGGATTACAGAACACTTCAGCATCCCAGAGCTCACTTGCAGTAGCAATATTTCAAGTGTTTATGGTGTGCCACCTTGATAAGGGACATTTATTCAATGTTATCCAAATTAAAGACAAATATAGGGAATCTCTTTCTAAAGGGCAGAATAGTCTCATCAAGATGTGTGATAAAATGTTAAGGATATGCTATTTATAACTAGAATCTTACAAGGGTTTTGATGTGGATCATAATTAAAATTCACTTGAAGTTACATGAACCTGAGTAATATGCTAGTTATTTGTACAGAGAATAACACTATTTTGTCTAACACCAAAGGAAGACAAAATATTGTCAAATAACATTAATTTTCATGACAACAGCACTTGTATCTGATCATCCCATGATCTGCATATTTCCCACTTTCCTCTTTGGCTATATAAACAGCAGAGAGCACGAATAAAGTTCCTAGGGAAATAACGATCCATCCTTCACTATTTTGTCTTGCATGATTAACACACAACAGATGTCTGATTTTAGAAGGAAGCTTGTCAAGAGTACTGGGCTATGTGACTCTTTGTCTTTGGACATTGGGATAAAATCCAGCATCAGAAATACTCAATGAAAGGAATGGAATTGACATTTTTGTCCCAAATTTCAATCTGTTATCACATGTTATTAACCACCTGGCTTAATCTCCAAATAATACTGAACCTTGTATAAAAATCCAGTTATTCCTTCTTAACATTTTAATCAAAAGGAAAAATGTAAAAAAAAATAGTTACAGAAATGCAAAGATGAAATGTGGCCAAAATTATAAAACTTTCTTAAAGGAATTTAAGCATTAGAACAAGAGGATTCAGAAGGAACTACTTGATTGTGCTTATTATAAAATAATTTGGTAACTCTTTCACGTGGCTTTGTACTCTAGGAATTCAGCCCAGCTATTATATTAAGACACCAACTGCCACACCATCGGCTGTCTACACAGGTGATAATCTACTAGTGAGCTAGAGAAATCTTCTCCCACAAAAGGGAATGAAACCTTCATGGAACTCTAGAAATAGCAATTTTATTAAGAATCACATGATCTTTATCCAAAAATGTTTTGAAAAAGGAGCAACAAATTAGTAACAAGTGTAATATATAAAGGCCAGTGAGTAATTGTGGTTCATTAGAATTAAGGCTCAAGCTATTATTCAAATAAAAATTAGATATTCCAAATTAGAAAGAAAAATGCTACTATACCAAAATAAATTCATGAAAACAAGCAGAGGGGAAAAAATGTCTCCAGAAAGGTGCCTTGTAAGTAAGCAGACCAAAAGGAATAAAAAAAGATGCACAAATTATGTGAAGAGAAAATAAGTAACAGTTTTACAATTGGATTATAAAGCAAAGGACTAATGCTTAATTTCCCAGAAAGGAAAGTGAGGACGTTATATTTTATTATTATTTTTAAATTAAGAAGGGAATCCATAAGTCTCTTAAAAGGACTACAATGGTTAGAAGGATAATATATGATAAAGGATGAAATGATTTCTTCTACAATATTAATATCCATCCAATTCAAAAAAGAGAGATTACAATTTCTGAAATGACAAAAACACACATAGTGGAAATTATTTTACATGTAACCTCTTCTTCATTAATGAAGCCCTTTAGGTCATGAGCACCTAAATGCATTTATATGGATTTCTCTGCTTGGACAAAAAATAAAAGAAAAGAAACAACATCTTTATTTCATGGAATTAAATTCAAACAGAAAATCTTGAAAGAAAACATATATTCATTTATTAATGAGAAAATACATCACTTCTAGTTATAGAATTAGTGCTATTTTGAAAAGTCAAAGGAAACTCAGTGCTGATAAGTCAGATAACTGATACTTAAAGCACATGCCTAAAACAGAATCCCAGGCAATGATTATGTTCAGAGAAGGAAGCAAAGAAATATGTTGAAGTATACACTACTGAAAGACTGCTTACTATTTTGCCTTCAGTTTCGATATACACAGAACTGGGATTCTGGATTTTTATTTTTGAAACAGAGTTTTGCTCGTCACCCAGGCTAGACTGCAATAGTGCAATAGCATGATCTCAGCTCACTGCAACCACCGCCTCCCAGGTTCAAGCGATTCTCTTGCCTCAGGCTCCCAAATAATTGGAATTACAGGTGTCCACCACCATGTCCAGCTAATTTTTTGTATTTTTGTAGAGAAGGCGTTTCACCATGTTGGCCAGGCTGGTTGTCTCTGGAGATCAGGGCAACATATTCTTTCATTCAGAATTTCACATGGAGGATGAGGATGTAGTTTCACATCCTCCATGTGAAATCCACATTTTGTGATTTTATTTAGCAGTCATTACTTAAATACCAGTGGTTTTTTAACATCCCTCATAGAGATATATGTATGCACTGTTCAAGGAAACAAAAAGTTCTATATTTCTATAAAACGGTTTTCCGATAATGTACTTCCGGTTTGCCTAAAACTTTAAAAAAAAAGATTACCTCTCCATCAATGTATCAATAAAGTTTCACTGATGCCATAATGCATACAACTGAAGATTAAGCAAGAATTTAAACAATCAGAGCTTTAAAGTAAAAATGTTAATGGGCTAAATAACTTGCACCTAGACATAGCATAATAAATGCATCAAAATGAATCTTGCCTGTTGCATATGGAAAATTTCATTTCTGAAAGTACACATGTTGACATGACACAAATTGGCTGAGTACTATATATTATATATATATAAATGAAAGAGATAATACATGTATATAAAGGCATATATAAATTAATAAAATGGTAAATAAACTGAAAAATTATATATATATTTATATATATAATGCTGACCTTATACCAATCAAGACAGTTGGAAAATGTGCTTTAGATAGTTTTATGACTTATTAGAAAGACCATTTTAATAATGTCAAGAAGCAGAGTTTCCATAAGATCATGAATATGAAAACCACCCGTCAAGGTCATCTAAACTATCACCTTGGCTCAAGAAAAGGATCCAACAGTTCACCTCCACTGAAGTACACTATTCTTAAAGACTTTGTGAACCCAGTTTAACATCTGTGAGGAGACATTACAAAACAGACATCTGTGGAAAACTTGACAAGTTTTAAATCTTGGCCAGAATGGCTTTAAACTGTATTAGTTCCAAATAATAATAATAATAATAGCACTAGAAGTGATAATCAAGCCTCATTTAATCCTGCTCCCTCAATTCGTGATTGACGAAGCTGAGGAACAGAAAGACTGAGTCATTTTTCTAACATTACCTAGCAGGCTGGGTGGGAACGTGCCAGGGCACTTTTCCATACCTTCCCCTGATGCTCATGTGCATTGCATATTTGGATATTAATTATTTCTATAAATGTATTTTGCTTTTCTGGAACATACGTTCTTGGAAAATTGGGACTGTAGATATATTTTATCTGCTGACCACAAGGGGGACAAAATAGCAGAAAAATAGCCAGCAGAAAAAGTAAACATGGTGTAATTGTTTGGGTCCATAGGGTGGCCTTGGAGAACTTAACTGATTCTCAGCCTCTGCCTCCTTCTTCTCCCACCTAGAACTACTACAACATATCTGTATCTATTCTCTTGGGTTTTTCTCTGACTTCAGTGAGGATGATTTTGAGGAGCCCAAGCTTAGCACTCTGGGCTTGTGCTGAGCATCTCTCTGTGTCTGAAGCCTCTGAATGCCAAATTCTGCTTCATTCGAATAACCAGATGTCATCCAGCTTTGAGACTGTATTTATTACTTTTTTTTTTTTTTTAGACAGGGTCTCCCTTGGTGGCCAAGGCTGGAGTACAATGGTGCAGTCCTGGCTTACTGCAACCTCTGCCTCCCAGGTTCAAACAATTCTCCTGCCTCAACCTTTTTCTCCTGAGTAGCTGGGATTACAAGTGTGCACCACCATAGGCCGGCTAATTTTTGTATTTTTAGTAGAGGTGGGGTTTCACCATATTGGTTAGGCTGGTCTCGAAATGCCAACCTCAGGTGATCTGCCTTCCACAGCCCTCCAAAGTGCTGGGATTACAGGCATGAGCCATCGCACCCCGTGAGACTGGATTCCCTTCCTGATACATTGCGGAGTATTCCAGCTCCTTTTTACCTGAGACCCTGACTGAATCACAAGTACAGAATGAGTTCTGCCTTAGAACTTCATTTAAATGACTGAGAGAGGATTTTATGATGGTTGACAATGGCTGTCTTCAAGAACTACCTACTCCTGGAGTGAATGGAATTATGCTTAGCACACCCACATTGGCACCCCCTCATGTAGGCTGCTTGCCAAAATGGTTTTAATCTAGGTTTGGCATGCTGGCTCTGATTTACCTCCACCCCAGCATGTGAAATTAGTTCCGGATTTCAACCCTCTTACTCATCTCTGTCCTTCTGCTGTTGATAAATTATGTCTAGTTGTGCTCTAAAATATGATTATCACCTCTGAAACATACAAGTCTGACATTCAATGCAGTAATTTAACTCCTAAAAAGTGGTTTCCTCTAATCAACTGTGCTATTACCAAGTAATGACAGAATCATATTTTTCTTTTTCCTGAGCTATTCAGGTTCTTCTTGAAACAAAAAAATTAGAAATTTGGTGTGCTTTATGATCTATAACTTTCGCCAGAAATAAAATATGATTTGCTTTGTAAAGCAATAAAATATGTAGACTAAGAACATAATTTTCTATCTCTGAGATGACTATAAAAGCAAATAGATTATACACATGTGCAATAGTGTACCTGTTCTCAACACTATCATACCTTAGCATCACTGAACACTTATATCCATGGCTATTTTCTCTCTTGGCCTGAATATAGGTGCCAAAGTCTCTTACTGAAACTTGTCTCTGAGCTTTGTATTGAGCTACCTCAATTCTATTTCCTACCGAACAACATCATCCTTTTGCCTTTTTTTTTTTTTTTTTTTTTGCATTTTAGGTTTTGGGGTACATGTGAAAAACATGCAAGGTTGTTGCATAGGTGCATACGTGGCAGTATGATTTGCTGCCTCCCTCCCCTTCACCTATATCTGGCATTTCTCCCCATGCTATCCGTCCCCAACTCCCCACCCCCCGCTATCCCCCCTCCCCCCAACAGACCCCCGTGTATAGTGCTCCCCTCCCTGTGTCCATGTGTTCTCCTTGTTCAACACCCGCCTAAGAGTGAGAACATGTGGTGTTTGATTTTGCCTTTTAAAGTAGTCTTTTGTTCTGGTTTTGAGATTTATGCAATGATTTTGTCTAATTATACCCTGTTTATTAAAGAAAATAAATTAGTGTACTTATGTTATTTTGATAACTATATTAATCTACTGTAAGTGACTGGGTCTTTTTCTCTTTTCACTCAATTAGAATTTTTTTGATACATGTCATGACATCTTTTCTATCTAAGCCAGATTACCTATTTACTTCATTGGTAGATAAAAACAAGGAATTAAACAGCATTTTAAACTTAAAGGATGGTTATATTTATTTTATTCCCTTGACAAATCATATTAACACAACAAAATCACCTTTTCTATGGCTATTTGTTCTAATTATGCAAATGGTTTAAAATATCAATCTTAACATTATATTCTATTTTAAAATACTTGTGTAAACCTATATAAGAACTATGTAATGTTTATACAATATTTCAAAAATATTAATTGGACTTTTCTAAAAATTACCAATTAGTGATGATGGGAAAAAAACAAATACTTAGATATTTCTGCTGTAGAGAACATGCATTACATTCTTGTAATCATTCTTGTTATCTTTATTCAAACCTAATTAGCCCAATTTGTATATATTTTTAAAGAACAAAATCAGGTATATTTATTCATCTTTAATCAGGAAAGCTATTTACTCATTTGTATCCCACATAAAAGAAAAACAGACCTGCTTTTTAAATAATTCTTGATAATTTGTGCTAAAATAATTATAGTCTTATAGAGTCATTAAGCGTGAAATGCATCAAATTATGAAGTTTTAAATATGTCTAATTATGTATGATTTATATTTTATTGTATGATATTTCAACTACAGGAGAGCTGCACAAATACATATAGCTCTTGCATATATATCTTTTTAAATTTCAAAAATTCACAATTTTATTGTAACATAAGAGAAAATAGCTCATCTAAGAATTCATAGTCTTAGAACTCTGAGTGTTTAAATATAAGTAATTATTCCTCTTTTTTTGTAGTACAAGATTGAGCAGGCTCCAAAAATGATTTCACTTTGTACTTTAGGTAACCAGAATGTCTTGTAACAAAATGACTTGCCTGACAAACCTTCAAAAAGGACAAACTTCAAATATCACTGGCGTAACTAGTAATGTAATTTCACTTTTTGAAATCTTGAAAACACTTAAATCTAAAGATATAAGTCTATCTTTGATATTTTTTCTTTTGAACGTAACTTTAATACCTCAAAGAATCATGATTTCCTATTAACTTTTTTTTGTATAGGAAAATTTAGGAAAAGAATTGTATTTACTTCTCTAAACAAAATAAAATGTCCCCTATTTTTTTCCCTAAGTGGAACATTATTTCAAGTAATTGCTATTGAAATTCATTCTGATTTTGGCATAAAGAGAATGTAAAAGAAGAAAAAAGATCACTGAATGTTAAAAAGGCTCATCAGGCATATGGAACAACAGTGTTTTACCAAACATGCTTGGTAATCCAAATAGGAAGAAAATATTCTAAATAAAATGCTTTATCTTTAAACGTTAATTTCCAAAGAAGAGTAATTGTGTCATCAGTTTTATTATCATGGTGTAAATAATATAATACTATATAAAAATAGAGGACATGTTTTTAATATATACTGCAACACTGGATTGCTATGGTAGCTCTTTCTCTCCCACCTGTAACTATAGTCATGACATTTACTTACTTATGCCTCAAATTCCTGTAATTACAGAACCTAATTGCAAGGTTGTGGTAAGGCTTAATTGTGATAACGATATAATTATATTCCTATTCATATTAATAAATTATACTAGTAGCACTCAAAAATTATATGATATAATAAAGATTAGATTAAATATTATAACATTATTACATTATTATTTGTTAAATATTGAAATGTTAAATTAAATACTGCTACATAATATAATGTTACATTAAACACTGCATATTAATTAAATGATGAACATTTCACCCAAATCCTAGTTAGAGCAATTATGTGTAATTTTTCATATTTAAAGATATACTGTTTCTTTAGTTACCTTATTAAAGGTTTCATTACCTTAACTGCACACATTTCAACAGTTAAAATTATGTAACCTCACAGATTATTTTTCATTTTACAGATAAGGAAAGTGTAGTCCACTGAGGTTAAATGATGAGCCCAAGATCGCATAACTAGTAAATGCACTTGTCAGAGTTGACTTCCAGATCTGATTCCATTTCTGTATCTTGCCCAGTATATATACATTGTGTCAAAATTTCAAAAGCTAGATTGAGTTTATATTTTTCATTTGCCTTGTCTAACATTACTCAATGGCAGTGATGGATCAGAAAGACATTATTTTAAAAATACCTCCTGCTTTTCTATCTTTAAAAAACAAACAACAACAACAAAAAACACTAAGCACAGTTTTTAGAATCCTTGGCATTGCAATTGTTGATGTAATCTACTGTAGAGGAAAGCCCTCCAACTCTCACCCTCAAAGTCAACATTGAAACTAAGACCCTGTACCTTTCCCCCTTATAAATCTGGGTGAAAATTTCCCTGCAATATGGGACCAGCAAGATGGTAAACACAAATTAAAATATATACACACAAAGCAAAAGACATTGTGCCAAAACACGTCTGGACAATAGATACACAAAAACCACCTTTTAATGGCTGCACATGGACAGAAGGTAATGGGAGTGGGGCATGAGGATGAAATGGAATACATAAATAAATAAAGAGAATGCATTTGCATTGAACAATGAATGTGCCAAGAAATAATTTGATAGTGTTCTAAGATTAATTCAACCCTAGTCACCAAGAGCACTAAAAAGGGGGGTGGGGGAAGGAAAAAAAGATACTGCTCTTTGCTGAATAGTTGCAAATTTTTTCTAATATAATGAGGTCTATGTAACTTCCATATTTTTTCATACCTATTCATAAATTAATGGATAATACAACTGAAGAGTAGAAGTAACAAAGTAACTGATATTATTCAAAAGTAAAAATGTATATCGAATATGTGTATATATATACATAAAACATATGCATAATATATATAATATATATAGGTTAAGGGATATATATGGGATTTATATATATAATATATATAAGTATATATAAAATATATGTTGTATATTATATATAGGTTATATAATGTATTACATATATAATATATAATATGTTACATATAATAAATATGTATTATGTGCAATATATATATTATATATATATGTATATAGGTTAAGGGATAATGGGTCTAATAAATGCTGCCTAGAATTACAGGGGAGGCAAAGCTAACAAAAGGCCATGGTCTAAGCCTTTCCATATAATCTTTCCCTAAAACATCTTTATTTTATATTTTCTACTCACATACAACTCATAAAAGTTTTCGCTGAGAATAAGCCTTGCTTGATAGGTTTGGAATTTCAAGTCAAGTTATGAAGAGGAGCAGAAGTGCTATACCAAGGAGGTGGCTGGTAAAGTAAAGAACAAGAGCAAGATAAAGAATGGCAGGAAGGCCAGGCAGGTGGCTCATGCCTGTAATCCCAGCAGTTTGGGAGGCCAAGGTGGGCAGATAACCTGGTCAAGAGTTCAAGACCAACCTGACCGACAAGGAGAAACCCTGTTTCTACCAAAAATACAAAACTAGCTGGGCATGGTGGCATGGGCCTGTAATCCCAGCTACTCAGGAGGCTGAGGCAGGAGAATCACTTGAACCCAAGATGCAGAGGTTGCAGTGAGCTGAGATTGCCCCATTGCACTCCAGCCTGGGCAACAAGAGTGACACTCTGTCTCAAAAAAAAAAAAAAAAAAAAAACTGGCAGGAAACAGTAACCTACAAATCATCCACACAAGAGGAATAAAATTATTGGAATTATTGGATTAAAAATAAATGGCAACTGGGTTCCTGGAATTGTATTCACTTTTGCTATGATTTCTTTATTTTAGGCAGCACAACTGAGTGCTGGCAGTGCTGGAGGCACAGGCTGCTCCCGTCCTTGCCCATTTATTCCAGTTGGGTCGTCAGACAATAAATAATTTAAAGGAATAATTCCAAATAGTCGTCGAGTGTTTAAAGGAAAAGAAAGACAACAAATTGTTTCTGCTGCATCCTGTGAATACCACCATCTTGACATTTGTTACATTCAACTGTATATACTTAGAATTGAATATCTCTCACATCATTAAAACCTTTCCTTTGGAAGAAATCATGAATATTCCAACATCTAATATAGAGGTTAGGAAGTAATAAATATTACATGAAGTGGTTGGTTTTTACAAATCAATTCAGTTCCTGGGTGTGTGGTGATCTCATTAGGAACTGTCACTGTCTGTGTCCCCATGTGAACCTGCAGATGGCTTCTTTATGGGTTCTTTTTAATCTTACCTAAAACACTTACTATATCTTTTGCATAGATAAAAGTGAATTTCAGTCTATCACTATTCTCATAATCTCAAAATCAGCAGGGTGCAAATTAATGAGATTTAACAGAAATAGATTTAGGGCTGGAAAAGGATGGTGTGTCCTTCCAAATAAAGACCTGTTTAAAAACCGGATATTAACTTAGATAATTAATGTTCTGTCAGTTTAAACAAAACGTCTCTCATATTCATCATTGCCAATGATATTAGAGTTTTGAAAAGTTTCACCTTTGTGACTCCAAAAATCATTAAAATGTAAAGCCAGAATTAGCTAAGCTGTAACAGTAAGGTGATAATTGCTAAGTGTAAAGCCATACCAATAATGCATCTAGCAAAACACTAACGTTTTGAGTGTGAACTGGAGAGTCTCAGTACTATCTTGTATCTTATGTTTTCCATCTGTGTTTTTCATTGTAAGAATTTCTCTCAAATCTGGAAGATGTATTACACTAATTAATTTTGCATATAATAATGTTAACAGATACAAACCATGACAAGAACCTCTTTTTAGTAACAAGTCATTTTATTTGTATTTTACTGGTACAGTCTCTTACCATGAATATATGCATTCGAAGGATACCACAGTTGTGAATTTGCATCTTGACTGTGGTAACTTTTTCATTAGAGTGGCAGTTCTGACATTTGGCTATATATCATCAAATTGGTACAAAAGTAATTGCAGATTTTGGCATTGAAAGTAATAGCAGGGGGGAGAGATCCAAGATGGCCGATGACTAGCAGCTCGGGCACGTACCTCCCAGTGAAAGTGCAAAGAACGAGAGGACGTCACACTTTCAGACGAATATTTGTTGCTCACGGACCAGGAGATTCCCAGTGGAGGAGCCACACGGGTCGCCAGGGCGACTCTTGTGGCCGGCGGGGCGGTTTTGCTGGTGCCTCAGCATGCCAGTTCTTGGTGCAGAGTCTGGAGATTCCCGGACAGAAAAGCACCATCAATCTTAACACCGCTGTTTTGGCCAGCACAGTGGACTGCTCAGATTTCGGCGCTGGGAATCAACAAGTTGGACGTCAGAGACCTAGTTAGAAAGTCGGCAATTACAAAGACGACAGACGGATAAATATATAATGAAGGGAAGAAACCAGCGTAAAAAGGTAGAGAACACTCAAAATCAGAATGCCTCTCCCTCTACAGGGGATTGCAATTCCCCATCAGTAACGGAACAAGGCTTAATAGATTACACGTGTGTTCCAATAACAGAAGCAGGCTTCAAAACGTGGGTGATAAGAAACTTCTGTGAATTAAAAGAACTTGTTTTAACCCAATGCAAAGAAACTAAGAACCTTGAAAAAAGGTTTGACGAAATGTTAACGAGAATGGACAAGATAGAGAAGAATATAAGTGAATTGATGGAGCTGAAAAACACAACACGAGAACTTCGCGAAGCATGCACAAGTTTAAAGAGTCAAATTGATCAAGCAGAAGAAAGGATATCAGAAGTCGAGGACCAGCTCCGTGAAATGAAACGAGAAGACAAGAATGCAGAAAAAAGGATGAAAAGGAATGAGCAAAGTCTCCAGGAAATATGGGACTATGTGAAAAGACCTAATCTACGTTTGATAGGTGTACCTGAATGTGATGAAGAGAATGAATCCAAGTTGGAAAATACTCTTCAGAATATCATTCAGGAAAACTTTCCCAACCTGGCAAGGAAGGGTAATATTCAACTCCAGGTAATACAGAGAACACCACAAAGATATTCTTCAAGAAGACCAACCCCAAAGCACATAATCGCCAGATTTATTAGGGTTGAAATGAAGGAGAAAATACTAAGGGCAGCCAGAGAGAAAGGTCAGGTTACCCATAAAGGGAAACCTATCAGACTTACAGCAGATCTCTCAGCAGAAACCCTACAAGCCAGAAAAGAGTGGGGATCAATATTTAACATCCTTAAAGAAAAGAACTTTCAACCCAGAATTTCCTATCCAGCCAAACTAAGCTTTATGAGCGAAGGAAAAATTAAATCTTTTGCGAACAAACAAGTACTTAGAGAGTTCACCACCACCAGGCCTGCTTTACAAGAGCTTCTGAAAGAAGCACTATACATATAAAGGAACAACCAATATCAGCCTTTCCAAAAATATATCAAAAAGCAAAGAACATTAACATAATGAAAAATTTACATCAACTAATGGGCAAAACAGCCAGCTAGCATCAAACGCCAGTATTAAACTTATATATATTTTAATTGGATAAAAAGCCAAAACCCATCGGTATGTTGCATCCAGACCCATCTTACATGCAACAATACACAAAGACTCAGAGAGAAGGAGGAAGATTTACCAACCAAACAGAGAGTAAAAATAAACTAATAAACAAAAAGCAGGAGATGCAATTCTCGCCTCTGATAAAGTAGACTTTAAAGCAACAAAGATCAAAAGAGGCAAAGAAGGACATTACATAATGGCAAAAGGATCAATGTAACAAGAAGAGCTAACGATTCTATAAATCAACGAGATAGAAACTTAACAAGGACATCCAGGACTTGAACTCAGACCCGGAACAAGTAAACTTAATAAACATTTATAGAACTCTCCACTTCAAATACACAAAACATACATTACCACCTCACACCTATTAGAAAAGTGACTATATAATCGGAAGTAAATCACTCCTCAGTAATCGCATAGCATTTCATAGGTTTAAATGAAATATTGGTTGGCTGTTTGTTTGTTATCTTCTTCCCTTATTCCTTCCTGACTACATCATTAAGTATAATTATCATTATAAAAGAGGTTTTTAATAACCATTACTAAATTGCGTTCTAGCCTGGGCAAGAAAGCAATACTCCCATTCTCTCTCCCTCCTTCTTTTCCTTTTTCCTCCTCCCCATTCTCTCTCTCTTTCTTTCTTCCAAAAAAAAAAAAAAAAAAAAAAGAAAGTAATAGCAAAAACCACAATCAATTTTGCACCAACCTAATAGAGTCATTTTAGGACCTCTTTAAAAGCACCCATACAGGAGCCCCACCCATAACAAATGCCTTGGATTTTCTGGAGGTGGTACTTGAGAATTATTATTTTTTAAATCTTCCAAAATGATACTATAGTTCAGCCAGGTTTCAATATTATGGTATTTGACTTTAACCCTTCCATCAGAAATAATATTTCTCTCTGTATTCTTTCACTAGAACAGTACAGAGCACCTAGCCCAATAAATCTTAGTTCAATGAAGGGGACAATGGATTACTTAAAGCATGAATGCGATCTTAAAGTTAGGTGATTCTTCTTCCTCTTACTCACAATAGAACTTTTATTTTGAATTATTACATGCTTAACCTCGTCCTATGCAGTTTTGTGAATTATAAGCATCTAGCAGCTAGTTTACCCCTAATTTATATCTCTTTTAACACAAAGAAATTCACTGGATATTTTGAACATCCTCTTATTTATAGAAGCATATATTTGTACTAAAACCTACACAGAGAAAACAAATCAAGGGTAAGTACAAAATTTGCACCAAGGGAAAAGATTTCAACATGCAAATTAATCCATGATATACCACATTAACAGAATGAATGGTAAAAACTACATGATAATTTCAATAGATGCAGAAAATGCCTTTGACAAAGTTCAATACCCATTTATAGTAATAATTCTAAATAAAATAGGTACAGAAGAAACTAACCCATACACAATAAGGGCCATTTAAAACACCTCAAGATAAACAATGAAAACTCAAAAAATTTCTTCCAAGATCTGTTACAGTACAAGAATTCTCACTCTTGTCATTTCTATTCAACATAGGACTGGAAGTTTTAGCAAGAGCAATTGAGGCAAGAGAAAGAAATGAAAGCTGTCTAAATTGGAAAAGAAGTAAATGTATCTCTGTTTTTAGATGACATGATCCAATATGTAAAAATCTCTACAGACTCCACCAAAAACTTGTTGAAAATAATAAATGAATTCAGTGAATTTGCAGGATACAAAATCAACTTACAAAAATCATTTTAGCACCAAAAACAAACTATCTGAAAAAGAAATCAAATAAAAAACAATCCCACTAACAATAAGAAACCTGTAATCTCATAATAAAAAAGAAGAAAATACTTAGGAATAAATTTAACCAAAAAGATGAAAGATTTGGACTTTAGAGAACTGTGACACTGATGAAAGAAATTGAAGAAGAGACAAATAAATAGAAAGATAGCTCATGTTCATGAAATGGAGAAATTAATATTACTTAAATATCCATACTACCCAAAGCAATCTACAGATTCAGTTCAATACCTATGAAAATTCCAATGATGTTTTTCACAGAAGTAGAAAAAAATGCTCAAAATATATTTGGAACCATGAGATCTCAAACAGTCAAAGTAGTCTTATAAAGACCAAAGTTGGAGTTATCAAGCTTCCTGATTTCTTATTAAAACTTGATAGCAAACAAAAAAGTATGGTATTAGCACAAAAACCAACACATAGACGAATGGAATAGAGAACCAGAAATAAACACATAAATATATGAGCATCTAATTTTTGATAAGGGCACCAAAAATACACCATGAGAAAATGATAGTTGCTTCAATAAGTAGTGTTGGGAAAGCTGGATATCACACAAAATACACAAAAATAACCTCAGAATGGATTAGACTAAGAAATTAGATCAGAAATTGTAAACTCCTAGAAGAAAACACAGGGAAAAAGCTCCCTGACATTAGTCTTGGTAACACATTTTTGAATGTGATACCCTAACACAGGGAACAAAATAAAAAAATAAACAAATTGGAACTAGATCAAACTAAAAAGCTTCTATATGGGGAAAAAATGAAAAGGCAAACTAAAGATACAAAAACCATTTTTCAAGCTGTATAACTTATAAAGGGTTCATATTAAAATATATTTTTAAATTCATACAACTCAGTAGCAAAAGAAAAAACAAAAAAACCCACAAATAACTTGGTTAAAAAATGGGTGGAAGATCTGAATAGACATCTACATAATATAAATAAATAGTCAACAGGTATATGAAATGGTGCTCAACAATCACTAATCATCAGAGAAATTCAAATTGAAACTACAATGAGGCATGATCCCACACTTGTCAAGATGGCTATTATCAAAAAGTCAAAAAATAACAAGTGTTGCTGAGGATGTAGAGAAAAGAGAACGCTTGTATACTATTGGTGAGAATCTAATTGTTATATACATTACAAAGAACAGTGTGAGTGTTCCCCCAAAAATATAAATTAAAAAATAGATCTAACATATGATCCTGCAATTTCTTGTCTAGAGATAGCATGTATACATCTGTTATATGTGTAAACAGCTGTATACACACTATACATATAGGTGTATGTATATATGTGTATACACACATTGTGGTATATAACTGCATGTGTGTATGTGAAATGAAATTAGTATCTGAAAGAGACACCTGCACTCTATGTTCATTGCAACATGTTCACAGCTGCTAGTACATGAAAACAACCTAAGTGTCCATGGTTGGATAAATGGATAATTGTGAGATACACATACACACACACACACACACACACACACACACACACAATGAAATATTATTTAGCCTTAAAAAGAAGGAAATTATGCCATTTGTGACAACACGGAAGAACCTAGAGGACACTGTGCTAAGTGAAATAAGCCAGACACAGAAAGACTAATGCAATGTGATCCTCTTCATATGTGGAATCTAAAAATGTCAAATTCATAGAAGCAGCGAGTAGAATGGTGGTTACCCGGGGCAGGGGGCAGGGAGGGAATGAAGAGATGTCAAAATTTCATTTAGTTACGATGAATATGTTCTCGAGGTTGAATACACAGCATGGAAACTACAGTTAAGAATACTGTGTTGTATACCAGAAATTTGATTAGAGTAGATCTTAGGTGTTCTCATTAAGAAAATAAACATAACTATGTGGAGAAGTTTATGCTAATTCATTTGACTGGTCATTAGTTTACTATTTATGTCAAATCTTCACATTACACACCTTAAATATACCCAATTTTTATTTAAAAAGTTAAAATACAAAAATCAAAGGTATGAAGATATTTAAAAATTAATTACAATTTCTAAAAGTTAAAATTTTAAAAAAGAGTTCTTCAACAACAACAACAAAACAACCTGGCCTGGCGAGATGGCTCACACCTGTAATCCCAGCACTTTGGGAGGCCCGAGGCTGGGAGCTCACTTGAGCTCAGGAGTTCAAGACCAGCCTGGGCAACATGGAGAAACCTCGACTCTGTAGAAAAATACAAAAAAATTAGCCAGCCATGGTGGCATGCACCTGTAATCCCACCTATCTGGGTGACTGAGGTGGGAGGATTGCTTGAGCCCAGGAGGTTGAGGCTGCAGTGAGTCAAGATCACCCCACTGTACTCCAGCTTAGGTGACAAAGTAAGACCTGGTCTCAAAAATAAATAAATATTAAAAACGAAACTCTAACTAAAAGTAAATCTAATTAATAACACAGAAAATTGTGAGATTAAACTCTTTTCAATCTTATAAATAAATCATTTGAGGTTTACCTTACTCTCATATTAGTTAAGGTGCAGTTAATATTTTCCATTAGATAGCAGTCAGTATTTCCACAATTTGACCTATTACTGAGAAGCAAAGAAGATTGCTAATATGTACTGTAAATGTTGAGTCATATATCTTTACATCATTTGCTAAGAAATTCCACCTAGAAATTTTTTTCCCAATGTAGAAAATAAGGTATGTACATAAAATAAGTTACAGCAGAGTCACATTGGAAAAAAATACAATGATCTTCATCAAGAGAAGACTTGACTAAATAAATTTACATGGAAGGAAATACATATTACATGTCTTGAAATGCCACCTATGAATACTATAAAACAACACAAAAACTGGTCATGGTGATTCATAAAGCAAAATAGAATATTATTTGCAACAGTGACTACAATTGTGTGTAAGATTACCTAGGCATTTGAAGCCCATACACTAAGGTAATATGTTTCCATGGCAGGGTAAGAGTGGACTTGATTTTTCCCCTTTATTCATTTTTGCGTGGATATTTCCTTATCAAATTTATAATATTCTTAGGAAATCTTTATCTCATCTGTCCTTTAGCCTTCCTGACACTAGTTCTGTAGTGTAGAGAATTAAGCATCATTGCAATTGCTTATGTTACACTCATTGCCTCTTACATACTAGAGACTTAACCTTGTGATTTCAGTTTAGGTTCCTTTTTCTAACAGTTTTGCTTACTATTATACGTTTTATTAGTCTGGTGTTTTGCATCACACTTATTAAAGTGGTCAGTTATTGATATTTTAATGTGGATATATATATGAACCTGCACTATTGTAATAAAATAACAAATTTTGCCATTTATATAATGTAATATATATTCACAGAAAGAACTTTGGTAAAATGATGAAAGACGAATGCTTACCTTCTAACAAATATATTAGATATTTTTGTAAATTTGCTTAGAATAAACTTATCCAAAAAAGAAATTATTTGTTCATTTCTTTAATTAAATCCCAGATTTTCTCCTATGAGCCCAAGTAAATGCTATTGTATTCTCTCTACAGTACAGAGGATACATATCTTATTTTCACTTATTTAAAATATGTTGACCTGTGGGAGTTGAAAAGTTTGTATTTGACGGTTCCAGTTAAACACTAATTGCAAGCTGAAGAATTTGCTACTATTAAATTGAAAAGTTCAGCAATAAAACTAACATAATTTTCTTTCCAATGAGAAATCAAATTGAGGAAATGCTGATAGCTATTTAAAGTAAAATTTTATTTTCATGATTAATATTTTTCCCAACTATCCGAAACAGTGATGACCTTTAATCAGAGAAAAACTGATTACACTACAACTGCAATCAGATAATACAGATTATAATACGCATGTGAATTCATGGTGCTTTGGGTCAGTCTTCTATGGTAATCAATTGATTCAATTATAGGTACAGAATATCATAAACTTTTGTGTGTTAAACATATATTTTAATACACCTATTGCTAGACTTCAAATGTGAAATATACCCAATTACTTCTCCATATGATACTATGATTCCTGAAGATTCTGTGGGAAAACAGCACAAATCCCATTTGCCAGAGAAGTCATAGGACCAGGCCTCCATTCATGCTGGGGAAATGTATTCCTCCCACAGAAAGGAACAGCAAATATTCACACACACACACACACACACACACACACACACAGACACATTCACATACAGTATAATGTAGGCCACTCACTTGGTCACAAATTGTGTTTTTATCTTCATCACTTGAAACTTTTTACCCCCTCACCAAGGTACCTAAGCAACGTTCCAAACACATCATTAGCCTCAAAGTTCAAGAACTCAGTAGTTCTCTGGAGTGCCCACAAATAATATTTAAAAATGTAATTACTTATTGGAAGATTCAACAAGCTAAATATTTTCCTTCAAATAAATTTTGAATGCATCAAAAAATAATTCATGATTATCTTGCATACTGGATCTCCATATATATGTCTGTTCTGGCTCTAGAAATCTATGTACTAAAAAAGCAAGTACACCCCACCACATACACACATGCTTGCCCAATATACTATAGTAAAAGTAGGACAGAAAATTTTCTATAAATTCTTCCACATAGAAAGTGGAAATAGAAAACATTAATGGAATCTACTTGGTAGATGCTGCAAAGGCACCTATGCTGCCATGGGGAATGTTCCTGTATTTGGCCTGGGTTCTGCTCCCTCAAAATAGCTGCCTGGTCTACACTTACTATGGTCCTTGGCTCTGCTCTCTAGATGGTCCTGCTAGTTTTATTAGATACTGTGGCCATATCTTAATTTGCCATTGGAGGACATTCTCTCGCAGGGAGTTGAGAGCATGCTCAGCTGGCTTCATTCCCATGGAAGTTTGAAAGAACAAAGAGTTATGTTAATCTTGAGAATATTAGTCTCTTTTAGCCCAGACTAGAAGCTCACTTACCAGTATAACATTCATTACTAATCTTTTCTTTTCTATTTGATTCTAATACATTTCATAGGTCAATATTCACATCAGTAATCCTTTTAGAAACATTTCTCTGTCTTTGAGCTACTTACAGTTACCTTGAATTCTGAGATGTTCTGGTAGAGTCACAATCTTCTTCTCTTTTCCCTCCACTATTTTGTTCAGCTTAAATAATTCACAGGAAACTAACAGATTTCAGAGCTTTAGCATTAGGTTTGACGGAAACAACTTTGATTGGGTCCTTGTCATAAACTCAATTTTAATAGACATTTTTTGTTAAAATCATCCTAAGTTCTATATTTTAACCTTTTGGAAATGGAAATCATGTGTCTTACAACTCTGGAAGTCACAGAATGATTTAAATTTCTATATTACCTTATATATATTCTTATAAAAGAGAATATATGTATATATATATAAAAGAGTATATATATACATATATATATTCTCTTTGAAAACTGGATAATTCTTTTCTGAGTTCACCTTTTTTAAAGCATTTTCCAAATGTACCAATAGCAAAAAAGTAACATTAGTTCACATCTTTTCTCCTAAAAATCACAAGCTCACTCTGTACACTACTGGCCTTCCAATGTATTATAGGAAACTAATGTATCAAATGTTTCATCACTCCATAGATTCCATGATTTCAGACTTCAATATATTTTCTCACCACCTACTTCTTTTTATTTTAAGAAAGTATTTCTTTTTTAATTTGTATAAATGTAAGAGGTGCAAGTGTAATATTGTTACATGGATATATTGCACAGTGGTGAAATCAGGATTTTCAGTATATCCATCATGGGAATAATGGACATGTTGCCCTTCAAGTAATTTCTTATCATTTACCCTCCTTCCTCCCTGCCTTTCCCAGTCTCTGTTGTCTGTCATTCCATTCTCTACCTCCATGTGTACACATTATTTATCTCCACCTTGTAAGTGAGAATTTGTGGTATTTGTCTTTCTGTGTCTGAGTGCTTTCAGTTAAAATAATAGCCTCTAGTTTCATCTATGATGTTGAAAGACATTATTTCATTCTTGTTCATAGCTCAATAGTATATATCATATTTTCAATCCACTCCTCCACTGATGGGCCCAATCCAGAGGTTGATTCTATATAGCTGCTGTTATGAATAGTGCTGTAATAAACCTACAAGTGCAGGTATCTTTTTGATATATATTTTTTTCCTTTGGGTAAATATCCAGGAGGAGGATTGCTGGATAAAACGGGGATTCTATTTTCAGTTCTTTGAAAAATCTGCATAGTGTTTTCATTAGAGGTTGTTCTGGTATTAGAGCAATGTCATCTATTTTAAGATTAGTTTTTCTTTTACTATTTTAACAACCATACCAGTCAGCTTCAACTAAGTTTCTGTTTTTTTTTTTTTTTTTTTTTTTTTTTTGTAGCAACAAACAATTCCAAATCCCAGTGGCTTCCACCATCAAACATTACTTTTTACCCATATAGATTCCATTTTTGGTCAGCAAAGGCTTAGCTTTATGTCCTCTTAATTTCAGGATCGCTGAGAGAATAATGCATATTTTGGACATGGTGGCCTCAGGACATGAGACATGAGAGAAAAGATGTATTAAAATAAAGAAACACAGCAGAGAGTTGACTCTCAAAGGTTCTGAAGACACTGGTATGCACAGTTCCTTCTCATAAGGCACAGGTAAAGCAAATATCACATGATCAAGCCTGACATTGATGATGTGGGAAATTTAATCCTACATGGAGGAACAAATAATGTTATCCTCCTTAAGACCACGGCTCATTATTTAAATTGCTCAATTACACTGTGAATCAGATCTTTGGGGACTAGCACTTCATTAGTCCACAAACCCCAGAAGAAATTATTTCCTTGCCAATAATTTAGTCCCAGGTGATCTCTTAAAGCTTATATTGACAAAAATATTTATTCACCACTATCACCACCACCCCACCCCCTACAACAAATACTTGCCTGTTAAAATTATTCACAAAAATAATGGCTACAATACAATAAAAACCCTAAAATCACATTCTTGAGCCTTCCTACTATATTCCCCTTCCAACTTACTCTTCCACCATCCAGCCCCACCTCACGTGAATATCGCTACAAGTACATATATTTATATATTCCTAAAAAGAGACATTGCAAGGATGAAATGCCTGCCAAGAGTCACTAGCAAGCACAGACAGTGTGTGAGCCTCATTTGTGGAATGATTGATTTTGTTTTCATGTGATGTTATTACAGAAGAAAATCCAGTTTGCTTGATTGGGATTGTTTTATTAAAAACAAATTCTCAGAATGGGGAGTATGCTTGATTATTAAATTACTCTATGGAAAATAATTCAGCTGTTTATTTATTTTTTATTTCCAACTGTTTTGCATTGTATAACAACAGTCTTTTTAACCAGGGAATTATGGCTTTTGCCTGAATAATTGTCCAACAGGACCAGAGACAGTGACTGGAGCACCATCTGAAAGAATGCTACTGAGGGTGACAGTCCCACAATCATAGTGACATTTGAGACTGTGTTTCTTTTTTTAAAAAAAATAAAAATCTTTGTTGTTTGTAATTGCAGCTGAAATCACCTCCACAGTTGTAACTGTGTGCTAAGATATTACACCGAGATATCTATCTTCCAGGAACTTCTAAAATATTCCATAAACTGTTATTCAGTTGACCTAACACAACAAAATGAAGTACCTTCATTCTTTTGAACATTAAGCAACACTGAAAATAATATATATCATAATAAATAATAACATATATCATACTTTTTTGATATAGATGCTTAAATCTTAAAACACCCAAGTTTTAATGATACTGCACCCATATTTAAACATAACACACACACATACGCACAGGATCACATTGAAGCACTAGTAAATGATATACTATTAGCACCACAAACATGTGCACACTATCTGTGTAATCTTCTTTCTTTCCTTACTGTTTTTAAATTTATTTTAGCCATTAAAATATGAAGACTTATATTCCCATTAATGCCATATGTTAATAAGGGAGACAATCATTTGATGTGCTCTGAAAGACTATATAGAAGCTCCCCAGTACGTGTTCACTAATAAAGTAGTACCTCATCTTCTTTTTGGTTGAGTCCCTGCTTTAGTTCTTCCACTCGTAATCTTAGTTTCTTTACTTCTGCCTCGTTTTGATCCACTCGGTTGTTTGCATGAGTCAGTTCTGCAATCTTTGCCTGGTATTGTCTGCTTAGTTTATAGTAGGCATGTTGAAGGTTCAACAATTCCTTTCAAAGGAAAACAAAAATTACATTGTTTATAGTCTACTCTGATAAAAATCAGAAGAATGGTAACTTCTTTTGACAAAAGAAAAGAACATTTTAGGAAGAAATTAGATGAGCCATCTTCTGCGTTTGGAATTCTACATTTCTGTAATCAAATATTACAATTACGATATGACTATAAATGAAAGATTTCACTAAAATACAATACACTCTTTATGTTGTTTTGTAAATGATCTATTTTGTACCTTATACAAAAGTAGTTTTTATACAACCTTTCCCCAAAAGAAAATTATATAGCCATAAGTAAACAATAAAATAATATAAATGCAAAAAGAGCTGTTTATCCTGTTTATCTACTAACTCAGCAGATGCTAAAAGTTAGTGCACTATATGATTTAATTATTTTTTGAAGAAAATAGGTTTTGTGAGGCTGTAGTCATGTTGTTACCTGCAACCCCTTCTGAAACCACATGCATCAGGCTCAGAAACTTGCAGTAAGGACCCATCATGGATAAGAAATATATTAATCTATCATAAAATGATTAGACTACAAATCAATCTTGTTACAGTAACACCATATACTATATAAATTAACAGGTTACAGTAATTATCCTCAGATTATTAATATTGTTTCTCATTTTTGGTTAAAATTTACAGTGTAAAATTAATAGTACCATCATTATAGAAAACATCTTTATTAAAACTATAAAGAAAAGGGTAACCCCTGGCTCCTTCTAATGTTATAATACTGTAGGAAACCCCAAGGATATTTCTTTGATTTGCTAAAATGTACTGTCATATTACTGTATATACAAAAATCACAAAAAGGCAAACATTAAAAATGCATAGGTAATTATCTTAGGACATCTAGGTAGAAATCGAAAGTGGATTTTTTTCACATCTCAAGCCTTTAGTAACACTGATGAAGAATTCAAGATCCAAAGTAAAAAATAGCATAAAATATTGAAAAATACTGGAAAAAAATGTGGATGTGGTGCTTTTCTTTTAATCATCAAGTAGAGGAAGACTTCCTAAGTATGATCCCAAATCGTGAGATCACAAAATGGTAAATTCAATCATAATAAGTATATAATTTGTATGTAACAAATAAAACATATTCAACTTCTCTCAAATTCGGGGGGCGTCTATTCCAATTTATGTAACATTTTTGACCTAATAAAATTATAGACATTATAGAAAATTATAGTGACTGCCAGGGTTAAGGACAGGGCCGGAGGGGTGTAAGGTTGACGTGAGGGTAGCTATAAAGGGAACCTCGTGGTGAGAATGTTCTTTGTTTTGACTGTGTAGACTTCAGTATCCTAGCTGTGCTATCATATACTTTTTCAGGATAATACCATTGGGAGAAACTATGTAAGGGACCTCCAGATCTCTCTGCATTATTTTATATAACTGCATATGAATCTGTATCAAAAATTAAAAACTTAATTAAAAAATTAAGATATTATTTATCATGTCTTCAGGCTGGCAAAGGCTAAGTGTGGTAAGATAATATACCAGTAAAATGCAGAGAAATATGGATTCATTCATGGAAAAAACTGGTAATTTTTTTATTTAGTTTTATTTTACTTTAGGTTCTGGGGTACATGTGCAGGTCATGTAGGGTTGTTGCCTAGGTGCGTACATAACCAGGTGGTTTGCTGCCCGTATTCCCCCTTCATCTATATCTGGCATTTCTCCCCATGTTATCCCTCCCCACCCTCCTCCTGCCGCTGTCCTTCTCCTATCCCCCCCACTACCCCCAGTGTGTGATGCTTCTCTCCCTGAGTCCATGTGTTCTCATTGTTAAGCACCTGCCTATAAGTGAGAACATGTGTTGTCTGGTTTTCTGTTTTTGTGTCAGTTTGCTGAGAATGATGGTTTCCAGATGCATCCAAGTCCCTACAAAGGATACAAACTCATCGATTTTTATGGCTGCATAGTATTCCATGGTGTATATGTGCCATATTTTCTTTGTCCAGTCTATCATTGATGGGCATTTGGGTTGGTTCCAGGTCTTTGCTATTGTACACAGGACTGCAGTGAACATATGTGTGCATGTGCCTTTATAATAGAATGATTTATAGTCCTTTGGGTATATACCCAGTAATGGTATTGCTGGGTCAAATGGAATTTCTATTTCTAGATCCTTGAGAAATCGCCACACTGTCTTCCACAATGGTTGAACTAATTTACACTCCCACCAACAGTGTAAGAGTGTTTCTATTTCTCCATATTCTCTCCAGCATCTGTTGTCTCCTGATTTTTAAATGATTGCCATTTTAACTAGCATGAGATGATATCTCAATGTGGTTTTGATTTGCATTCTCTAATGGCCAGTGATGATGAACATTTTTTCATATGTTTGTTGGCCTCATATATGTCTTCTTTTGAAAAGTGTCTGTTCATATCCTTCGCCCACTTTTGAATGGGTTTGTTTGTTTGTTTCTTGTATATCTGTTTCAGTTCTTTGTAGATTCTGGATATTAGCCCTTTGTCAGATGGGTAGATTGCAATTTTTTTAAATTAAAAATGCACATAAAGTCAGACCCAGCCATTCTATTTCCAAGAATGTATTCCACAGATATAAGCATAGCTGTGTGAAATGTTGTGATTATAAGAATATTTATTGCAGCATTGTTTTGTTGTTTACAATGAATATTGGAAACTAAATATCCGTGAAATGGGCACGATTAAATTTAAGAAAAATCATGAAATATATAATACAGCAGCCTTTTATATATTGATATAGAGAGATCTTCAAAATGTTAAAGAAAAATGTAAAACTGTGTAAAGTGTATGGTATTAGAAGAAAAAAGCTGATATAAAGCAACTTTTGATCTGACACAATTGATAAGTCACAGGCTCTTGGCGTCTGTGAATTCCAGCATTCCGAAGTCCCAAAGAGGTGGGGTGAGCGTGTGGATGCAAGGCAGGACACAGCAGAGAAAATGCTGGTCCTCACTCTTAGGAAGCCAGGAGTTGGAATGGAAGATGTGGCCCCCTCAGTGCCTACCAACTATTGCCTGTCCCAAGAATGTCCACCTTCTAGTATCCACTGAAAACATGAAGGTCAAATGAAGAAGAGATTTTCAGTTTCTGTCCTGCAAATCTTGCCCATTCCTTCCATAGGAGTCAAAATCACAGCCATTGATATTTAAACCTGAATAATGCCAACAGCCAGCTAGAGACAGATTTGGATTGGGCAGCTAGACAGGGCATTCAAACTGCCTGTCTGGGTAAGCTTGCCCTGTCACTTCAATAGCTTCACAGCAACACTGTCGTTTATGCACCGTCACTGAGTTTTACTGAATTATGCCACACATCACATTTAAAATGCAAACAGATTTCTCATTTCTTCTCTTCAGAATGCAATTTTCAAATGTCAAGTTCTATACATTATTCTTTTACAAAGAAACATGTAATAAGGAGCACAATTCTATTATTTGGAACAACAATGGAACATTTAAAAAAAGATCTTTCTTCTTCTGTCAGACATAAAGTAAAGAATTTGCTGCACCAATAATCCAGAGCTTAATGGAAAAGTTATAACTTTTTAAGATGATGGCTTTCTCTCCGAAATTATGCAACTCGTTACAATTACTTACATACCTTTGTGCTTTAGCAAAATTATTTCTTATATCATTAATGCTGTCACTAGGTTTGTAAAATTTACTTAGAATGATTTAAAAGGCGTAAACAGCCTTCAGTGTTCATATGAGAAAAAAGGAAAGAGGAAGAAATGAACAAACAAATACATGAATGAAGGAAGGAAGGAAAAGCATCTTTGTTCGTCAACACAAATTCCACCCCAGTCATATGCCATTTGTATAAGCAGAGCCCTGGCTTTCATGTTCTATTGCTTGGCCATTTGCTCAGAGAATGTCAACTTATTCTCAGGCCTAGGAGATACATATGTATTTGTCAAAGTATATTTTCAGTAAGTCCTACCCAAAGCAGCAGCAACAGCATCACTTGGGAACTTCCCTCAAGACCTACTGAATCTGAAACTCAGAGCTCGAGTCCAGAAGTTGTGGGTTTAAGAAGTCCTTGAGGTATTTCTGATTCACCATAGTTTGAGAACCATTAGTGTAAGCCAATTCTAGTAAGCTCTCCTCTTGCCAGTGACTATATCAGAAAGGTGGATGTAACCTAGCTGGACAATGAGAAAAGAGAAAAAAGTATCCTTGGGTGGGAAATAATTCTCTAGAAATGTTTATTACTTTAAAATATTCAAGGAACAGCCGGGCGCGGTGGTGCATGCCTGCAATCCCAGCTACTTGGGAGGCTGAGGCAGGAGAATTGTTTGAACCCGGGAGGCTGAGGTTGCAGTGATCCAAGATTGTGCCACTGCACTCCAGCCTCGGCAACAGAGTGAGACTCTGTCTCAAAAAAAATATATATATATGCAAGGAAGAGCCATGCCTTGAGTTACAACAGCAATCTGAGACTTTGGGGGAGTCCTACTTTCACCTGGGGTTGGCAGACCTGGTTTACCCTTGGTATTATTTGTTATGTGAGAAAATATATCTAATTTTATCTAGAGCCAAACTCATAGCTTAACATAGCCTAATTGTGTTTATAGAGTGCCTTTTAATAAAGATAAGAACTGGATTTCACTTTAAGGAGAAAAAACACACTGCTTCCTTAAGACAAAGATTTTTTTAAAAAACAATCTAAATTGATAAAATCAGTTTAATGTGATTTAAAAAAAAATCAGTTTAAAGGCCTTAATGTTTTCCAGGTACCTACACTATGATAAATTCTTCACATGCCTTCTCCCTCTAAATCCACATGACAATCCTGTATTAGAGGTAATATATTTTCTGTTTAGTCTCAGAGAGCTATGCAACTTGCTTATGGACAACCTAACTAAAATTAATCCAACATTTTCATTTTAGCAAAACAATATTACAGAGCTGGCATTCGCCTTGTTATCAGGACTTATCTTTAAGATTTGACAAGTTATTTGATATTTTGATCCATTAATTCACATGCTCTCTATTTTACTTTCAGGGGAAGAGATGGATTTCTTCTTTAATTCTCAAAGCAGGCCAGGCATGGTGGCTTATGCCTGTAATCCCAGTACTTTGGGAGGCTGAGGCAGGTGAATCAACTGAGGTCAAGAGTTTGAGACTAGGCTGCCCAACATGGTGAAACCCTGTCTCTACTAAAAATACAAAAAAAAAAAAAAAAAGCCATTTGGTGGCATGTGCCTGTAGTCCCAGCTACTTCGGAGACTGAGGCAGGGAATTGCTTCAGCACAGGAGATGGAGGCTGCAGTGAGCTGAGATCGCACAACTGCCCTCCAGCCTGGGCAACAGAGCAGGACTTGGTCTCAGAATAAATAAATAATTCTCAGAACTATGGCCTTTGCTATTATCTGTTCGTTTCTGTTAATTTTGTGATAGGAAAGTGATGTGAATCCCCTACACACTTACTTTGTTCTTTCCATACATGTTACAGTAAATAGCAAAAGTATAGAGGCTCACACACTATAATCCCATGAACATGTTAGAAGCTAGAACATGTGAGAACATGAACACTGAAATTGCAATATCCTCTATCACTTGTGGATAGAGGTACAATTGGAAAGCATCCAAAATGAATCCAAATTTGAAGATTTAATGGTTTGCATTTGAAAAGAGAATTAGGTAGATAGTAAATACCCTTATGTACTTTAGAGCAAGCTTATTCTAATATGCTTCAGTGGTAAACAACACATAATTACTATGATGTCAAATATTCATATTTTATTTTGGAAGAGAAAAGTCTCAACAGAAATTAAAATATGTATAAAATATACAGTACTACAGATTACTTGTCTACATGTAATCCTCTGTAAATCTATATGCCTGACAGTACATATAATTCAGAGTTCTTTTATAAGTGGATCTCAATGATGATTTCAGAGTATAATATAGAAAAGAAATACATAGAATATGTTTGTATACATATATTTTTAGTAGAGTAATACAGCATTAGCTTCTCAAATAGATTGAATCAGTTTCTAACTATGTGAAACATCTGATGGAATGCTTTAAATTATATGTATGGGTTATGAACTCATGCATTGGTTTATTTTGTTATATGTAAGGATATTGCTTTCTACTGAGAATTAATTGTACACATGCTACATCAACTATTGAAGATTGAGTTTAGTCATAGCAAGCTGACAAAATTAAAATATATTTTCTTGTACTATAAAATGACATGAGAGGCTGGTAAATAGAAATCAAATCAGTTTATGTGAATCTAATTGAAGGAAAAACAAAATGTCACAAAGAAAATTTAAAAGTATTATTACATGTGTTATTTCCATCCATTCAAATTTTTAAGAAATATATAGTTTACAAATTTCTGCATCTATAATATCAAAGATATGTATTAACAATAGACTGATCTGTAGGTAATATACAATTCACTGTATAACATATGATTCAACTATATTTAAGATAAAGAATATGAAAAAATGGCAATAACTTGCTCATAGTCTGTTGAAGCCTGTTATACACCAACCCACAGGTAATAATGCTATCAACAAGGGCAGATTTTCTCTTCTCAAAAGTTAACTCAGATACACTGGATTATTATCACAATCAAACGCATCTACTTAAATACGTTAAAGAACTCACAATACCATTCACGTTAAACACATTATAATTTTTTGTACTACCTGCATATTTTTAAGATAAATCTCACTATATCAGATTCTTACCTCAGAAAATACAGAAACCAGAGCAACATATATCTTCAACAAGAATAAATTCAATGTTATTAATAAACATTTATGATACTTGGTGACAAATAGTAGGTATAAAATAAGAGCATTTTGTTAGTCTTAATTAGCATATTTAGTGGGTTCACTTAAGATCTTACGTGTTAAATATAGAGTGATTTAGTATTGTCTATAGTGTTGATATAATATCAATCATTCATTCAACAAACATTCACTAAGTGCCTACCATGTGCCGATCGATGACTATGCTATGTATTTTACATATATAAGTGAAAAAGCTAGATATAATCTCTAACCTTGTAAAGCTTAGAATCCAGTAGAGGTAACAGATTATAATCAATCAAATAAGGATATTTGTCAATCGTGAAAATTACTAAAAAAATACTCAGATGAGCTGTTAAGGTAGAGAAGAATTAGTGAGGGGTGGAAGAGAAGCAGGGAAAATCAGGCGACAGGAAGTTTCTGTCCTGTGCCTCTGAGATCTCCCTTCTGTATGGAAGGATGCATTTCACTAGGTGCCGGAAAAACTGTCTCACAACAGCTCTTCAGCTGACAGCTCTTTCCTCTTGGCTGCCGAGAGACTCCTCACCATGTCCACACCTACTTCCTGGAGCAACAATCATTTTTAAGGGATTGTTCCTACCCCAACTTGAGACAGGTCCAAAGGTCCATCCCAGCTTTAGAAGTATCCCAAGGATCAGCTGAGGTCCCATTTATCACAGCCCTCTCAGTCCCACTTCTCCCTCTGACCTGGGCTGCTCGGTTCTCCCATAGCTGATGTACTACCTAGTACACTTCCTGCACGTTGATATCGCAGGATCTGCTTCCCAGGTAACATAGACTTCAGCATCTGGTGTACCTTGCTGTCACCACCCTGCAGAATTAAATTTCCTAGCAACAAGTCCATGGATGGAAAATAGATGATGGAAACTTTACCGAGAAAGTAATGTATAAAATGGTGTGAAGCCACAATATCATATTCTGTAAATTAGTTTGTTTTGGAACCTTATATGTAACAAGGCTTGCATATGTGTAAAGTGAGTATAGTAATAGAAGCCTAAAAGTTTGAAAAACAAATTTTGGAGTATGCCTTTGTATTTATTCAATGCTACAGATAACTAGGCAATTGATCAAAAATATTTGTTGAGCATCCACTAATGTTTTATCCAGTTGGTTATGTCAGCATTCCCAATAATATTGAAGTATTGAGAAAATACAGAAAAACATCAATAAATTTTAACTTATTTCTAAGTTCTACTTTCCCCATCTGTAAACGCACATATAAAAGCAACTTTACAAAATCGTAACTTTAAGTGATATATCATCACTTAAAGTGATGTGTACATCACTTCATGATACATGAATTAAGCATAGCAGGAGACTGACTACCTAGAATAGACTGCTTTGTTTGTTCATTTTGCTCAAATACAATAATAAGCATAGGTATCAGGTCCAGAGTAGACCAAGCAATCTCAGCAAATGCCATCAGGGACTGGGCTCTAATCACCTTACTGCTCTGCTATCCTTAGGTCATGTGTGCACCTTGTCCTTACGCTTGCTATTTTATAATCAAAAAATATCTGCCAAATTTTGCTGGGTAGAGAGCTGAGGAGAAGCAGCAAAGATAAACGTTGTTTCTCCTAGTAAGATTTGTCTGTTTCTTGATAAGACAGCCTCCTGATGCTATATTATAGGGGAAAACATGATAAAGAGAAAAACATTGCACATAAGACTGAAGAGGTTGTGATCATTTAAAGGATATGTACACAAAAGACAAAGCTTAACAAGGTAAGTTTTCTTTTTATTTATTTGAAAAAATCCTAATTTATTCTTTTAAATTATGAGACCATCATATTGTTTCTTGTTATTTGACAACTGCTATTTATTTTTATCATGTTCTAGAGTTAATTTGATAGACCTAAAACACTATCTTTGTGGAAAAACATATTTTGAGACAGATGTCTGGGGGAGTAGATTCTTCTTACCCAGTTTTTTATGGACAGACTTCCATTAGAAAGTGAAAGACAGGAAGATAGCGTTAGATGACAAGATGACATAGAGTTGACCTATTCAAGCGAAAAGGGTATTGCAGGCAGGTGGGAGAAATCTCCTAACAGGTTTTTAAGCATTACATATTGAGGAAAAGGGGGAAGAGAGTCAGATGATTTAGTTGTGGGCAGACAGAGTAAAGATCTTAAAATCCTGGTATAGAGTTTGAATCTAATTGTTTTTCAATGGTTTGGAGAAAGCATGGAAAATAAAAGAAAATACTGATCAAGGGAGTGAAGTATACATCATTTCTAATCTCACTTGAAGAGGTAATGACAGTAACAGTGAACTAATGAAGAGAAAATTATGGTAAAGTTGATTCTGTTATGGTATTTTCATCAGTGATTAACAGGAAAAAGACAAACAAGCAAAAACCAAGAAAATGTTTTATCTTACATGATAAATCCAAGGTTAGAGTGACTTCATGGTTGTTAATTTGGCAGTTCAGTAACCTTGCCAAGGACTGGGATCATATTTCTGTGCTGGGAACTGTGGTAGCCTGCATTATTTTTCACAAACATTTGGCGCTTATCCTGAGAGTATGATTATACAGCCCCTGTCGTTGAAATTGGGCATGGTCATGTGACTATCTTTGACCAAGGAAATACAGGAGAAGGGATGTTGGTCATCTCCAGGCTGTTGAAGAGTACCATTCACCATGTCCTCCTTTTCCTGCCTCTGTACAATTGTATCTGAATGTACACTTGTGGTCCTCTCTCACTTTGTGCCATTGGAAGAACATGTGGAATGGGCAAGAAATAACTGATTTTTTTGAAGCCATTGTGATTTTCTGGTCTATTGCTGCCAACCCAGCTTGTCTGAGCTGATACACTGTTCTCAGTGTTGTTGTTGTTTTTTTAATTGTTTCACTAAGTGTGAAAAAATGTTGCTAGTTTTCCAGGACTTCACTTTTTATTTAAATGGCTAAAGTTGTATCACATGTTAATGTTTAAACCCATGGTTGACCAGGAAAAAACGCCTAGTAAGTAAATTACTCCAATAATTAGGTCTTGGGCCTGAGAATGGAGCCCTTAATAATGAACTGCAAGGGGGCCATAACAGAGGGAAAACATATTAAAAATTACAGTTGTATCAAGAAAGGGAAACTGGACAAGGGGATGGATATTAATCAATTGAGAATGTCCATTTTCTGAGATATCATTTATCCTTTCTTCTTTCCTTCCTTACAGTGTTCCTCATTTCATCCATTCATTCATCCAACTAATATTTACTGTTAATCAGCTATGTAACAATGATAAGCACCAAGGACAGAGATATGAAATTGAGACAGCCGGGTGGGAAGGGGTCCCCAAGGAAACTGCAGCTGGCCAGTGCCCTGTGGTGGAGTCACAGAAGTCCACAACTTTTGCGGGGAGGAGCCTGACCCTTCCTCTTCCTGGGTGAACCTGGAATTTAATCTGCAATGTGGGAAGCACACTAGCAGGGATCTGGCTTTGCAAGAGTCCTTATTTCCTTTTTTCCCCTCTTTGTCCAATAAATCCCATTTTTCTCACCCTTTAAATTGTCTCTGGGTCTAATTCTGAACTAAGAAAATGTCCTACAACAAAATCAACCTGTAATCTAGTTTGCAGAAAGAAACAATAGCAAAAAAAAAAAAAAAAGAATATATAGAATTAGGGCCCTATTCTATATAATGGAGTCCAAATGAAAGGTCCAAACTCCTTTCCCAAGCAATTGTTTAGATTACTTAAACGTCCCTATGTAGTGATTATTGGTTATTTCCTTTGAGTCAGAGAACCAAATGAAAAGTAAAAGAAAAAGGATAAAAAAATAAATACAAAAACTGGCAAAAATAAAGTCACTATATCAGTGTTTAAGTGTAACTGGAGACATTGCAGGAAAAAATTATAGAGCCTAATAAGCCAGATTATATTTATTTTTACATCTAATTTATGTATGTCTTTCTATGCGTGTTATCCTGAGGGTATCTCATGTATCATATGCATATATAAATTAGTTCTTACAATGTAGGCTAAAAAAAAAAATGTGAATTTAGACTTGTTTTCTGATAATAGCATACATTAATCATCAATTAACTCTAAGAATAAAGTTCTATAACAGTAGGAAATACATTTTCATCTACCACATAAAATATCCTTACTCAGTGTGATATTTAAAGATTTCTAAAGAATTGCAAATATGACTATTAATCCTATAGCTAAATCACAACTATAAGTAACAAATATAATTTAACTTTTATGCAGCATTTTGCATCTCTGGAGAACATACAAATATTAAGTTAAAGCATTAATGGTTAGTCACCAAAATTTTAGATGGAATCACAAGTTCTTTTTCTATTTTACAGGCCCTGATGGGGTAGAGAAAGTGAGATAAGTGACTCATACTCAGTGGGAAATGCATTACTCCCACACAGTTTTTCTTAAAGCTGTGCACACTTAGCCAAATAATGCTTTATAACTAAAGTCTCCAGCATTCTCTCTACCCACACTCAGTGTCCTGTAATTGCACAAGTTACAAATGTTCAGAGAAAATACTTTTTGTTGCTGTTGAAAATACTTAATTTCATTTGATAAATCAGCCTTGTAAAACTTGTAAAAACAGGTTCCCCAGGCAATCCCTTGTATATGAAAGTGGTTCTGCACAGAACAAACTCTCCTGATAGACAAAGCTGTTGCTTTTGTTCATAATTCTAGAGAAATAAATAATTTAAAGAAAACAAATGGACATGTATATTGAGTTTTGCAGACCCAATGTCCAAACAATTTCTACTTTATTTTTTTTAAGCAGAAGGGCCAATATAGGTGACAGCAGAGAAGTGCTCAGAAAGACAAATAGAAGTAAAACCGTATTAAGCGTTCATAAAACGAATAGGAAGTAACTCAGATTCCAAGATCAAGAAATACACAGGAAAGTCAACGGAAGATGAAATACAGTAACCCCAAAACTGAAAATATGATAAAAATAATAGAGCAATGGCAAGAAAGATACTCTCACACATTTCATGTTAATTTTCATGACGTTTTGGAGAGAAGATAATTTACCAGAGTACTTCAATAGCTCTTAAATTTCCCATTTCATAACTAGAAAACTGTTCTAAGAAAGCACCAAGATACATAGAAAAGGTTTATGTTCAAAATTACTCAACATTACTTCTAATAACAAATGTAAGAAATCATCTATATGATTGGGGCCTAACTGAATAAACTATAATTAATTCCTAAAGTGGAAGTTTATAAAGCTTTAACATCTGTGGAAATAATTTTGATAATACAAAAATAACAAGGCTAATATAATGGAGAATAAAAAGGCACAACGCACAATTTTATGTCCACAATGATTCTGATTATTTACATATAACTGTACACACAGAAACATAAAATAACATGATATACAAGATACCTACTTTAAATAAAAAATAAGGCTTTCCATGCTGTCCAGCTTTACCTAAGCTCTTAGACCAAAAAGAACAGATTCTTGGTCTTCCCACCTCCCTAAATGAGAAGTCACAAAAAACAGATAAGGTGATGACCACAGGAAAACATAACAGTGGATTCTGTATCTCTTCAGTGCTTTCTACTCCAAGGTGAATAATGGGAAGATTACATGTTCACAAGGAGATGCTGGAGGAGCCTGTTGTTCGGGTCCTCCCCACTTCTCCTGGCAATAGAGTAGGGTTACTGGCCCCCACATGCAGCCAAATCTAGGGGGCTGAAGAGACCTTACTGAAGTATTAACATATGCCACCAGGAGTTTAGGGGACAGAGACGTGCCTCATTCACATTGGAAAGAGGAAAAGTAATCTGTTGCTATGAAGCAAGGAGATTGCCTGTAATTTCAGGATGTTTTGGGACACGAATCTATGAATGTTTGGGATGATCCATGAGTGGACCCTATCGAGAGGAGCTGGACTCGCATCATTAAAAACCACAATAACAAAATAACAAACTCCACTCGAAAGGACAACTGGATAGGTGAGGTGCCGTCAACAGAAGAATTTTATTTGGAAGGGACTGTGGGAGGAACTTTGGAGCTGATGGTGGAGTGGTTAGTGGCTAATCTGAAGGGACAAACAAATGGGAGAAAGAGACAGTGCCTGCGCCTCTAATGACCAGTAGAGCACCTGTGATCAAAACAATTGCACCAGTCCACAAGACTCATTCTTCTGCTTTCCTCTCTTCCAACTCCGAAAAACCACGAGTGTGGCAATCTCATAAGCAAGACAGAGGACATGGCAGCCTGGTGTGGGAAAAAGTGCATGCAGACGCACACAGCCCTTCCTCTCTGCAGGCCCTCTGCCTGAGGCTGATGAGGTATGGAAACCAGAATAGATGGGATGGGATTCCCTAACCATTGACATACTAGACCATTGTTAACGTCCAATAATAATGTAGAAGCTCTATGCTATTCCTATGTTTTAATCAGGAGTGAAAGAAAAATAACTTGTTCAAGGCAGCAGTATGAAAAAGATATCACAGCTTCTCTTCCCATTTACAACACATCCAATCAACCAAACATTCCAAGATGTAGACAATTTTATCCTATGGGTTTTATAATTACGGTAATTTTTATTTTACTTGGTATGTTAATCTTCGTTTTATAGTACTATAAGAGAGCAAGAAATCCAAGATATTTTTGTCCAAAGATGCCAGTCTTTCAAAGGGAGCCAGTATTTTAAATGACCCAAAAAATGTAGAGAAGAATAAAAACTGAAATATATAGGTTGTGTTTGACACATTGGCATTCATTAGTGAATTGTGAGAGAATACTTGCAGAGGAACAAAATGAGATGTAATATGGATTTCCAAGAACTAAATAGTGCCAAACAATAAAATAGAATAACTAGGAAGCACAGAATATAAGCACAGATATGAGTGGAGGTAACGGCAAAATAGCCTGACCAAGGAGAAATGAATGAATATAATTGCAAGGTTTGAGGACATAACTTGATGAAGAATTAACAAAGGTCCTCATAGCATAAAAGTTGTCCATGCAATACACATCTACATTGTGATGTTAGTTATCTTTGATAAATATTCACAAAAAAATATCTCAACACTTGCCACTCAAGTCCAAACCAACCTGATTTCAATCTTTCCCAAGCTATCTCCATTGTCCACACAATATGATGGTACAAAACTCTTTCACGTCAATAATGCTGAAACATGTTAGCGGGTAGTGGCACTTAACCCCAAAACGTACTTAAATGACATAATCATGAAGATTTTACTTTCAACTATATTATTGATTCCAGTACTGTCTTTTTGGAGTATTATATTATTATATTTTTTTTCAGGTATTATATTTCTGAGTTTATTCCTGTTGACCCAGAGTTAATTCTTTTTCATTTTTTATAATTTCAACTTTTATTTTAGATTCGTTGGGTACATGTGTGGGTTTGTTGCACGGAAATATAGCATGATGCTGAGGTTTGGGGTCCGGAAATCATCACCGAGGTAGTGAGCATAGTATTCAACAGGTCCTTGTTCAACCCATGCCTCCCACCCCCCGCACTTTAGTAATTGACAGTGTCTATTGTTCCAATCTTTGTGGCCAGGTGTGCTCAATGTTTACCTTTCACTTATAAGTGAGACCATGCAATATTTGGCTGTCCATTCCTGTGTAAATTTGCTTAGGATGATTGTCTTCAGCTACATCCATGTTGCTGCAAAGGACATGGTTTTATTTTTTTAATGGCTGCATAATATTCCATGATGTATACATACCATGTTTTCTTTTTCTAACTCACTGTTGATGGTCACCTAGGTTGATTCCATGTCTTTGCTCTTGTGAATACTGCTGTGCTGAACATATGTGTGCCTATGTCTTCACAATAAAATCATTTATATTCTTTCAGCTATATATCCAGTAGTGGATTACTGAGTGGAATGGTAGTTCTGCTTTTAAGTTCTTGGAGAAATCTCCAAACTGTTTTCCACAGTGGCTGAACTAATTTACATTCCTGCCAACATTGTATAAGCATTCCCTTTTTTCTACAGCCTCACCAGCATGTATTTTTTGATTTTTTAGTGATAGCCATTCTGACTGGTTTGATGGTATCTCATTGTGATTTTGATTTGCATTTTTCTGATGATTGGTGATGAGGAGCATTTTTTCCATATGTTTGTCGGTCATTTGTATGTTTTCTTTTGAGAAGTGTCTGTTCATGTCTCTTGTCCACTTTTTTGATGAAATTATTTGTTTTGCTTTTTGCTTGATGATTTAAGTTTCTTATAGATTCTTGATATTAGACCTTTGTCAGATGCATAGTTTGTGAATATTTTCTCCCATTGTGTAGGTGGTCGATTTACTCTGTTGATAGTTTTTATTCCTTCCTTTTCTCCACTCTCTGTTTTATTGCAGAGAAATCAATTTCCCAGGGCATCTTTCTAGTGGCTTCCTGGTAGATTCAGCCAATAGGAGATGCTGGCAGAAGACTGGCAGGCAGGATCAGAGAAACCCAAGAGCATTTCTCTTCTGATGTCTGGATCTTGCTACTGTTGCCTGTCCACTGTGGCTCAAAGTCCTATCTGATAGCTCTTTCTCTTGAGTAGAGAAGCACCAACAGTAGTGTCAGTTCTTGCCACATAGCTCCAGCTGCAGGGTCTGGCAACCCTGGTTCACACTGTTGTCTCTCTCCATGCTAGTAGCTTCTTCCTACTATGACTAATCTATAGGTTACCCAGTAGCAGTTTACATAGCTTCTCAGCTCTTCAATTGCATCTATTAAATCCCCTCTGTTCATAGATCTAGAGTATTTCTATTTACTGACTAGACACTGACTAATTCAGCTTTATGAGAGTAGTGGTTTTCTCTTACTCATTTTCTTATCTCTCACTATCAACAGTGTATATTAAACCTGTGGATAGCACTTCAAAAATATATCAAACTGAAAATACAAATTTATATGGAAAAGATTGAAAGGGTTGCCTTCTATTACACTGAATTCAGTCATTCCTAAGAATATTGTACAATTCGTTATTAAATATTATCCTTTGAAACTTTATTCTTTCATGGAATAACAACATTCACCATCATTTTTGACAGAGCATTTGCTTTCTGAACAAGATGTGAGATTACAGATATATAAATTGTGTAGACATCTCAGGCTTTTATTTTTTCCACTAAAATAAAACTTAGCTATTGAGCCACAAAGCTAACTCAGGTATTTAACCTGATCTGAGGAGTAGTATATATTATTTACAAACTCATAAAATCTCCAAAACATGGGACTTAGATACCTACTTATAGCTCGAATTAAAATGTAATTCTCTAGATGGTCTTTATATCAAGAAATCAATATCTATTAGATAATGAAATTATGAAAACCATTCTATAATTCAATACTAACTAGTACATTAAAGTACTCTCATGCAAAGTCTGGAACTATAATACAGTTTAATATGATGACATGTAATACACATAAATCCTTCAATGTGGAATATTTGAGTTTCATCTCTCACTCTGTATTGGTCTTTCTCAAAAAGATGCATTCAAAGCCAAAGTTAGGTAAATAATTAAAATAAAACTGGAATAATAAGTGACAGTTTATCTAAAACTAAACTTATCTCTATATCTAATTTCTAAAGGTCGCCTGTTGTGCAACATGGGTCCAGTGTTGCTCCAGAGCTAGTAATGAATTCAATGAGTGAAAGGGCATAGGTGAAAAGCAGTTTCTAGAGAGAAGAACATAGTTAGAAAGCTTGGATCATCAAAAGAAAAGGCACAGCTCACACATGTTTCAAAGTCCCCGTGGGAAGAAGTGCCAGAATCACATGTTGCACTAGGAAACTCTTTATGGTTTCTTTCAGCAAAGTGACATCACCTTTCTATGGATTTACTCTGCAATTTCTGGCATTTTGAATTTGTGTATTAGCTGTTTATATAAGTAATTTGCAAATGCCTGATTTCCAGAACTTTGAGAGTGAAGGGACTATGAGGAGACCATGTATTGGAACCAGCCAGTGGTAGCTCATAGAGAGCAAATTTTAAACTCTTTTTGCCTCTGTGTTACAAAGATAACACAGTTCTGGACCTAGGAAGTTCATATTCTACCAGAATAAATAAATGAGATAATGTACATTAAAATGTACTTACCTTGAGTGTTAACTTTTGAACTCAAAATGGTTACTATAAACAGAGTAGAGAAAATCTTAACTTTCCTGCACAAAGAATCTACTTAGCCCCTGCTATTCATGATGATTTTACCTATAAGAGTGGTGGCTATAATCTCTTCTTTCTCATTTGCAATGCTAAAAATAGTCACTTAAATGATGTTAACGTCCTCTATCACTCCTCTGTAAATGTCTTCGGGGTGGAAAAATAAATCTACAAATGTGTTCCTGATTTTTATTGGCAAATCTGAGTATCTTCTCAAGTCTATAATTGAAAACAGAGGCCCAGAAATTTTTCTGTATATTTAAATATTTTGATGCTATAAATATTGAATAGAAATCATTCATGCAAAGCATGTATAGCAAACTGTTAAGTAAAACCTTATACATAGAAAACTGAATAGGGTTAAAATTTTAAACTAATTATTACATGAAACGTTCTGAGCTCTAAATATTGTATAATCTGCTCTACTTATGTAGCATGCCTTAAATATATTCTCTTAAAAATATTTGATCAATTTAGATGTACTGTCAATAAAATAAATATTTATAATTTGTGTATTAAGGATTGAATACATATTTCCTCATAATGTTTTTGAAAGTCTGTTAATAATTTTTAAATTATTAAAGTATATTAGTGCTTCTTAGTCTAGATAAGGCCACATTACAAATACACATGGTCTAGCACAATCTAATACAATTGCAGGAAAGTGTTTCTGCCATGCTGAAAACAGAATATTTCTACCGAAGGCATAGATCCACTTGCAAACACAAGAGTCAGGCCATACTAATGCATTTCTCTCATACAGGGGGCCAATTTCCTTCTAAATTTCTTTCGGAAATTTTTTTCCTTGATAAAATGTTACATTGTTTTTGTTATTGTGACAATTTTTGTGTTATTCTCCAGAATCATTTTTTCACTCTTTAAAATGTGCAGCTCTGATTATTCCCTAGACAATAACTGCATGAGACCAGCTTCATGCCATCCAAAAATCAGGTAAGACAAATTATCTAACATTTCATCAAATTAACTTTATTCTGTAAATATGAGATAAAGTTAATCTTAAAGCTAAAAAATACAGTGAAAAAGTTTCCTGTGAGTTTAATAAATGCAATCTCCTAGTAAACACATAGTAATGAGTATTTTAGCTGATACCTCTATAAATAAAATTATTTTTTTCAAAATTTCTGTTCAAATCATTAAAGGCCATGAATGAACATAGGGGATTGTTGCTGCATTATTTCATATATAGTTGAGGGAGAACAGAATTCGATATCCTTTATCACTGGCTGGTAAAATAATGAAATTTGAAAACATTTGCTTGACTTCATATACTCAACCAGTCAAATGTTCTGTGAATTTTATAGAGTCAACTCATACAAGGCAGGGAAACTATCCATGCAGTGGCATCAAACTATTTGGTCCATTAAGACATCACTTAAGCTGCCAAGTTATATTTTTTCCTGCATAATATTGTTTGGCATCTGCATTGATCAAATTAACTGGTCAACTGCCAAGTGTCCACTTCACTTTGGCATGTAGATAAGGATTATGAGAGTGAGAAATGATTTACTAAATTTCTAAAATTTACTAATGTCTGAAAGAGTTCATATACCTGCCCAAATTACATAAAGTATACTAAAAAAACAAAACCCTCAATCATTCCTCAGGATTCCATTCCAATTAATGTATACTTCCAATTATAGAAAGAAAAGTATACTTCTGAAAATGGAAATTGAATAATATGAACACAAATAAGTAGATGATAAAAGCACTCATTTTAAAACCTGTATTTTAATGTATGGTACAAATCCTTGTGGTTTGTGATGTTAACTTGAAAATATATGAATATATAGAAAATTTTCTCTTCACAGAATAGTGATGTACAATTTTGTAAGAAAAATATATGTGAGATACACTATATGATTAATAAGTATGTTATAAAATGTTACTATAATATTTTACTAGATTCTTAGTCATTTATCGAATATATTTTTATTGGCTACTATGAGACACTCTTTAATTTTTATAGAAGGAGATTACGGCTTGGAAGAAAAGATATACATTCTAATGAATAAAATACAATGAGGAAAGCAAACTGGCTTAGCAACAAAAAATTAAAATTATTTTCCAATTATCCCTAGAAAATTAAAATATAATCACCTAGTTTTATTAGAAAATACAATGTAGTAAAAATTAAAAATAGCATTGATATATGGCTGGAGAAGAGAATTCGACAGCATCTTTTGTCTTTGACAAAGGCTATGCACTCCAAATGAGTGTGCCCGGTTATAAAGTCGGGGAAGAAAATATCACAACTAAAATGTGTAAGTGAGTACATGTGTACATGTATATAATCTTTAAAATTATCATATTATTTGTGGATTATAAAAATCAAATAAACTGAATTCATGGACATAGAGAGTAGAAGGATAGTTAAGGGTAGAGTGGGGCCGGGGGGTGGGGATGGTTACTGCTTATGAAAAAATAGTATAAAAATAGTATGTATCCACATATATATTCATATACTAATTCCAGTACAACATAAATTAACATATCCATATGTTATACTTAATTGTTTTCTTAAATGTTAGGAATAAATGAAGATAAAACTTTCGAAAGTATTGAAATATGACGGTTAAATGTCATATGCTTTAATCAGAGATAATTCTGCATGGATTTTTCTCTAGAACAAGGTTATAATTGAATCCTTGACAAACAGGGTTGATGTCTCACCCCATTTTATCTCTAGCTCCCTGGCTTCATTTCTCATCTTCAAAAATATCTCCTTTCTGTCTGAAAAGTTCTTCTCCCATCTCCCTACATGTCTTTCTAAAAATTCTAGATCAATTCACTCTTATTCTTTATCAGGAGTAAGAAATTACGATATAATTTCATAAATTTCTGTTTTAGTTTATTTATAGACTAATGAAACACCAAGTTTCATGAGGCCAAGGGCTTTTTGTGTTTTTTCACTGCCCTATATCTGGCACCTAAAAGGGAAATAGTCAGGCACTAAACGGATGCTTTTTTTTTTTTTTAGGAGTCAATGGCTTAGGATAAATCTTGATTCCAAATATCTCTGTTCAATGAGTCCTAACGACTGAGTTCAGCTACTCTAGCAATCCGAAGCCAATAGTTCTCTGACAGTATTAAGATCTCTATACCATCTTTCTGTCCCTTATGCCTCCCGTCCCTTAACCAGCATGAGGGCAAATTAGTCCAATAAAACTTCACTTGCAAACAAGATTTATTCCTAACTCTCTTACTTCATTGGTTGGGTTTCCTTTTTCCCCCTCTCTCTCTCTTCTTTTCCCTTTCCTCTCCTTTCCCTCTCTCTAGGTGTTTTATATTTGGTATTGAATATGTTTATCACCTTTAGTCATTTTATTATCTGTATTTTTCTATCTGTAAATTTTAATCCACAAAATATTTTTAGTATTAAGTAAAACACGCATATTGTAGAAAATTTGAAAAACAATGTAAAGGAAAAACATGAAAATAAAACTCAGTCATCCAATGACCCCCTCCACAGCTGTCATTTCCTCCTGAATTCCATGTCAGCACTCTTTCCTGAATTGGTACAATAGCCTCCTTATTGGGACTTAGGGACAATAGTGCTCATCTACAGTCTGTTCTCGGCAGCTCATTCCTCCTAATACATCAATCCTCTGCTCAAAACTCACCATACTCCCCCTTTTTCTCAGAGTAAAATCCAGATATCTTACAAGGTTTTCCAAATAACTGGACTCATTCTCAGCTCTGACCTCTCTCATACTCTGCCTCACTCCCGCTTAAACCACAAAGCCTGCCCTGCCATTTCTCAAACATTCTGGGACTGTTCTGCCTTTTGGACCTTGGCTAGCCCTTCCTTCTACCCCAGACATCTCCCTGGCATGTTATTTGACCTCCTACCAATCTTTGCTAGTTATCACCTCCTCGATGAGATCTCATCTGACCACCGTATTTACAGTGCAACCTATGCCATCTGTGCCCTCAAGGCTGGCTCTGTTTTATTTATTTTTGCAAAACAAAACAAAAAAGTAATCTTTCTTAGAGAGTATACAGTCAGATTTCATTTGGTTTTTCTTGATTGACTATCAGTCCTGTATACACTGTTCCAGAGTGAGGAACTTGCTCTGTATATAGAATCTGTTTTTTCACCAAGACCTTGAATAATGACGGGACATAACAGGCCCTAAGTAAGTATGTATTGTATAAATGAATGAACCTCTTTAAATCACAGTATCATCCTGTGCTCAATGAAGGAACTTTACATATGTTAAGAAAAAAAGGGATTTAATATGATTCTGGAGGAGAAGGCTCTATTTTGGACCACCAAGAATGGCCCCAGCCACCACAGAACCCACTTACAAAGATTTTACTCCCTATATCTAACCAGAAATGTGAAGGAGTTTAGATACAGAGAGAACCAGGACCTGAGAAGAGTGGCCACTGTTTCAACTTTCTTGGACACCCTGAAGTCCAGTGACCACATTCTGGAGTGAAATACCCCCTTAGTCACAGGTCCTTCTTGACCAACAGGTTCATGTGCCTATTCCAATAGCAAACAAAAAACAAACAAACAAAACAAAACAAAAACCAGTGTAGCCTCTGAGTCACTTCTGCCTTCCCAGTCTCAGGAGAGTGCCGGGAATTGGTAAAGCCTAACCAGTATCCTGACCTCATGCTGCTAGGGAGCTCAGAGAATCACTTTTTAGGCTTTTCAGCCACTCTAAAGGAAAACATCAGGGGAGGAGAGCAGAATGGACCTGCCAACCTGAAGTATCCTCCATAGTCCATTTCACCTACTATTTTTTTTTCTTTATTATGTCTCCATGAAAGTGAGGAAGTTTTTGCAAATGTGTCTTTTAAAGATTGCGTGATAGCTCATCTCACAGCTGAGCCATTAAATATTCCTTTGCTAAAGAAAACTGCATTTTTATCCTATCTTTATTTTGTCTGCATTCACTCATATACGGCCTTCGACCAAAAAAGAATTTTAATAAACATCATTTTCTTTATTTTATCCTACTTTAGGGGTTTAGTTCCCATAAAGTTGAACTAAAGACACCAGCTTGGCTGACTTGTTTTTTTATTCTTCTTTTTCTTTTTCTATTGTCTTAAGCTTTTGTTTCATACTGTTAAATGAACTAGAGAGTTCCTATTTCGTCCTGGAGTTTGTATTTTTCCAGAATTACTAGACTAAAGGAAAAGAATGCTTTTAAGTAAACACATATTGCTGTGATCTTTTATTCAGAAATATACTAATCTGCTTCCCTCTTTCAACGTGCATTCACTACCACTGGATAGCATGTTGAACATGTTCTAAACTTTTAAATTATTTAAGGTATAACTTAAACAAAATGAAGTGCGCAAATACTAACTATACTGCTTAATAAACTGTTAAAAAGTGAACAGAGGGCAGGGCGTGGTGGCTCACGCCTATAATCCTAGCACTTTGGGAGGCCGAGGCGGGTGGATCACGAGGTCAAGAGATCGAGACCATCCTGGTCAACATGGTGAAACCCCGTCTCTACTAAAAATACAAAAATTAGCTGGGCATGGTGGCATATGACTGTAGTCCCAGCTACTCAGGAGACTGAGGCAGGAGAATTTCCTGAACCCAGGAGGCGCAGGTTGCCTTGAGCCGAGATCGCGCCATTGCACTCCAGCCTGGGTAACAAGAGCGAAACTCCTTCTCAAAAAAAAAAAAAAACAACAGTGAACAGACCTGGATACCACCTCCCACACTGAATACAGAATGTTGCCAGGACAGAAGATACTGCAACCTTTCCCTTCACCACAGTGGCCACTAGCTGACTCTTGTCAAGTCAATTTTGCTTGCTTTTCAAACTTCTATAAATAAAACAACACTGCATATAACATTCTGGATCTGCTTCTTTCACTCAACATTATGTATGTGAGGTGCAGCTATGTTTGTGTGTGTTTTATCATTTCTCTATAGCTTTCCATCCTAGACATATTTTTATACTGTTTCAGTTTGGGGCAATCATGGAAAATGCTGGTATCTTTTGTACTTCTGTATCTTTTAAAATAATCACCTGATAATGACTTTTCTGCCAGTTGTTTAGAATAATTATTTTAATGTCTACTTTAAAGGTTTTATTGTATAAATATTTGTGTTTACATTTTGCTCTATTATGGTCTATATAAATTCTGACTGGGAAAATTATTGAGATTTTATTTGGAGGAAATATATATGTTTTTGATTATTCTTTTGTGTCCAATGGCTTTATTCTTAGTTTGAAGTATAAATATTTTGATACATGGTTATAATTATCAATTTTAAGTATATATCAATATATTTAGACCCCTAAAGTCTTAGCCTACTTTTATTCCCCATTCTTTCATTTCCATGTTTCTGATCTTCACTAATTTAATCTTGGATTAGAGGTACTATTATAATAATTATTTGTATAATATAGTTTAAAACTTAGCTTTTACATTTGTTTCAATGTTTAACATTTTTCATCTTTTATTAGAAACAGCATAATTATTTCTCTAGACAATATTTGAAAGGATAGTAATTGTTAGGCTAAAGTCATATTAAAAGAAGTTTCAGAAAGAATTTATTAATCACCAGTAAAGGTTATCACCACCCTGACAGTTCAATAAATGTGAGTCCTGGACACCAGGGCTCATCCAAGAATAGGATTATAACAATGGTATTAATATGAACACACATTTATTAAACATGTAATTATATGCTGGTAGCATATTGTGTGCTTACAGTCTAACTCTAAGACTTGAGTTGTTACCTCCACATTATGCTTCTCGCAATGGACGACTTCAAAGATATCACAGATAGGAAATGGATCACTACATGATCAGGCTTGGTTTTCATCAGCTTATATTTGGATCTGTATATGCCTGCAAGGTTATTGCTTTCAGTATCTCCATATGGGCTGATCTAGCCAAAACAAAGACTAGGAGACTAGAAGACAGTTGGCTTTTCCTAGATATGCAAATGACAAGACTCCTTCAATGTTCATGCTGAATTTTACATTATTTAGAGGAGTTTGTCTGCACCTACATTTTTACTCAAATTAATTGTAAGATCCAAAAACTTGTAGCTAATAATAATAGGGTCTAAATAAAGTCATCTTCCCTTAATCCACTGATTTATGTAAAATCAAATCATAACTCTCCTTTTTAAAAAGTAACAATACATTAAAAGGTAAGAACTATAAATAACATCTTACCTACGCACACATCCAGAGTAAATTTGGCTTTCCATGTGATGAAAAAAAATCATTTTCTAGGCCATCAAAATTAATAAATATTTGAGATGAAATAAGTATTTACAATTTTACATGAAAGCAAATTAAGAATAATTGGACAAATTCCAAGTAAAATATAACATGGAATTCAGCAGTAGATTAATTGAATAATAAAACATGGTTAAGAAGTGTGTATTCTAAAATAGCAGAAATGTTTTTGCTATCAAGAGGTTATTCATAGAATTCATCCCACAAATTGCTCAATAAAAGGGGAAGAATAACTCTAAATCATCTCAATAATGGCCCAAAAAAAACTTAATTAAATTTTTAAATTAATTGATTACAATTTAAAAATTCATTAAAAAATAGAAAAGCAGGGCATTACAATAAGCAGGATATTCCATAGACTGATAGACAGTCTCTACAGTCATCATCATCATCATCATCATCACATTTAACGGTAAAACACTGCAACAAACCTATAAAATCAGAAAATGAACCTAAGGTGCTTGCTTTTCAACCTTTTTCTTTTCAGTGCTATAGTTTAAATTTTGACCAACTAAACACTTTAAAGTACTTTAAAATTACCAATATTATAAATACAGAGATAAAATAATCACATGGACACAGGGAGGGGACATTTCACACTGGGGAGGGACAGCATTAGGAGAAATATCCAATGTAAATGAGGGGTTGATGGGTGCAGGAAACCACCATAGCATGTGTATACCTATGTAACAAACCTGCACATTCTGCACACATATCCTAGAACTTAATGTATGATAAAAAATAGCAATCATAACTTTTTGCATAGGAATGTAAAAGACTATAAACTGTTAACTTACGAAAACATATCAGGGTTAATCTGGATATATTTTGCAAAATAAAACATACAATCCAATAGCATTTCTTAAAGTCAAGAACCAACCTAACAGAAATGATAATAAACATAAGATCAAATTAATATTAGCAAAAAAAATTGTATAAAATATCTAAGAATAAATTACATCAGGATTTATAGGACATACATGAAGAAAACAAAGAAAGCTTTTTAAAAGATGATATGCATAGTGTCAGGATATTCCTTGTGGTATAAAAATATCATCAGTGATGTAGAAAGCCAATCTCTAAATTAATCAGCAAAATTTAATATTATCCAGATGACGTGGATCATAATGAAATTTGCTTTAGGAACTTAGAACAATAATGTGGAAAGTTTCCTGCCCATATGAGTGTAAGAAAAAAGCCAAGAAATTTTTGAAAAATAAATATACTGCAATCCTAATACTACACATTCAAACACATTAAAGTAACAATATTTAAGACAAAGAGGTATCATGAGAGAAATAGACATATGATGGGTTTAAATAAGGCAGAAACCCAAAATATGTCTAGTCACAGGAATTACAAGTTATTTTTCCATTGCTAATGAAAGTAAATTGATATAATTTTTTGAGACAATGTTGGCAATGCAGTTGAATAAATTAAAATGTGGCCAACATTTGACCCAGTGATTGCAAAAGTAATAATCAGGAATGTGCAAAGATAATCTAAATACCACTTACTGGATTTATTTAAATGTATTACTCCATATACTTTATAAATTATCTATTAAAATATTTTGCAGAATAAAGTTTAATGGTTTTAAAAATATTCCTTTTCATATATGAAATATTTTCTACACTTTTCAAAATTTCTACATGAATTCACACAACTTTTTAATCAAAATAAAGAGCTGTTTTAAGATAACCAATTACTATTCAAAGCATATTTAATTTTCTAATATTGATGCTTAAGAATTATGAAAATTCATACAAATTTTTAGTGAAATTTTGAGCTACGTTAGTCCAACAGTCTGCTGTATACATATATACGAATGTACTAATTACTTGAAACCTAAAACACACACCAGAGAAAATATTTTATATATTTTTAAAACTTTGGTCTAATCCTAGCTATCAAGAAAAAATATTACTTAACTTAGAAAACTGAATTTTCTGTAGGTAATGTGTCTTCAAAGCAAACATCTGTGAAAGGCATTTGTATTGTATTTCTATTGACTGTTATGAAGTAAAACCCCAATTATTAGTGCATGTACTAATAAAGGCTAATTATTTCCAGGAGTAAGAAAAAAATATTGTGAGTAAGTCTGAAGCGCCTTTAGGAGCTGATCTATACAGGTGTCATGCAGACACAATTTTTTTTTTTTTTTAATGGAAGAGGCACTACTGGGCTGTAGAATGTTTCCTTTCTAAGCATAAGAGATACACAGCTTGTAGAGAGAATTCATGAATGAAAGAAATTGCTTATGTAATGACCCCTGACAGGGTACAAAGTCTCTAGGCAAATCTTTACAAAATGATATTAGGTACCAATGATGGTAGTGAATGAACACTACACAGCAAAGCCTTTCTGAGATCAACCTTAGAAAATGATGCCAAACCACACACTTCAACTTGGAAACAGATCTGGTGTTCTTAGTCTTTACTTATGATTTATTAATTCCCTCTTAATACAACAAGTATGCAAAATGGCATTCCTCAAAAGACTCAGAAACAGTTTTACTATTATCTATGATAACTATCATTTGAGACATGATTCAAAAAACTAATTCACAGTAATTTTCAAACATTTTTAGAGCTTGTAGCAGCTGCCTTTCTCAAATATTTGGTTCACATTTATAATGAGAGTTCACACATATAAAAATTGCTCTATAATCTCATCATTATCTTAAGACAAAAATAATAAATTAAATATTTAAGAATTGAATTTCTCCTTTCTCATTACCTATGAAATGTTCATAAAGTAATAGTGAATAGAAAATGTAGCTATAAAGAGACAAAAAAAGGCATGGAAAATTTACAGAATAATCAATCCTGAAATATTAAGCGTATATAAGTATAACTAGAGCTGGCACTGGAGCCTAAGGTAGATGCCTACACTGCCCTTTAGACAATGCATGCTGCTGCTTGTAACTTTTCCATGGGAGCATGTTTTATATTTCATCTATTTGTTTGCCTGATGGGGGATATGAGTCTTATGATTCTTGGGATTTATTGTATCATTTAGAAGTATCTTTCAACATAGGGTGTTTTTAAAAGAAATAATTGTGATAGATTAATATGTATTGCCTGTATATTTTTAAATAGCCTATCTAAATGTTCAAAATGATTATCACCAATTTTATTTATAATAAAGATTGAGGTAAAGAATAACGCATGTAAAGACACCATGCAGTGCTCCTGTAGACTGTAAGACCTATTTTTCTATATTCCTGGATGATAATTCTACCTCTTTTAAAGTTTAAATTTAATACCAATTTTAGTATTTATACATATATTCAAATTTAATGTCACTTTAAAATTTAATATTATTCTAATATTTTAAATATTTATTTTAGTACTTATATGTATAATCTCATGGTCATTAAGGAAAAATTATGGTATAATAAAGTTAAAAGGCATTCAAGAACATCAGTCATTATAAGATTAAGTGATTTGTTTCATATAAATAGCTATATCCAACAAGAGCCATTTTTTTTAATGTCAATAAAATAAATGGGAAAATGCCATAGGGAGAAAAAAGGTGGACAGATATTAAAATAATACCAAAATAGTATCTTAGTCAATTTTGTGCTGCTTTAAAGAATATGTCAGACTGAATAATTTATAATAAAAAAAAATTAAATATCTCACAGTTCTGGAGGCTAGGAAGTCCAGAATCAAGGCACTGGCAGGTTGGGGTGGGTCTCTCTGTTTCCAAAATGGTGCCTTGAACACTGAGAGGAGGAACTCTATGTCCTCACATGGCAGAAGGGCAGAAGAGAGAGAAAGCCCATTCACACAAACTCCATTTACAGTGGCATTAATCCACTCACTAGGGCAGAACTCTCATAACCTAAATAGCTCCCATAAGGGTCCCAATACTGTTGCATTAATTATTAAGTTTCAACATGAAATCTAGGAGGGAAAATGTATTTCAACTAGAGAAAGTATTAAATCATCATATATGCTGACAAAAGTTAGTAGTCTCCAAAGGTTCCTATTTGTTTTCTTTATATTGGCTTCAATATTTTTACATCATTTATATAGAGAGTGACTCAGCTTGGGGAAGACTTGATGTTGCAGCAGTTAAGATCCAATGGATTTGATATTTGTGGGTTTTTCAAAACACAGAAAAGCAGTTCTATCACCATTTTGTACTTAAAAAATTAGTATTTAAAATTTCGCTTCCAAGACAATCAGTGTATTTGCCATATTTTGAAGTCTTTTGTTCTAAAAAATGTTCTTTGTGAAAAAATTACACAGTATAAAAATAAAAGGACTGAGATCACAAATATTGTACATTTTTGATAACTAGCAATTTAACATCTTGTTAAATAGTAAGTAAATTTTTAATGATATTATATAATAAAAAGTGTATCCACAACCATTTCTAAGCATCCTAGACTAATTCCAGTTTACCATGTCGATGGTTGCTAAGCTACATATTTATTATTCATTTCTTAGTTTAAACCAGAGACACCATTGAACAAGCAAGCATGACAGCTTTGGGAGTGCTGTGGGTTAAACTCAGTAAGCTACATACTGTAATGCCATGATTATTACAATGAAAACAAAATTGATTTATTATTTTCTGACTATGTGATTTGTACATTTCCCTGATTCATATTTGAACCTTATCTTCTAGGAATTTTTTTAAATGTAGACTTACACATGGTCTCAATAAATGATGTTTGTTTTCAATTGCCATTTTATAGCAAACACTAGAAGAGCTCTCTCTATCAAACAAGGAACTAAGCAAAATACAATATTTAAATTACCAAGATATTCTATTATGTATTCAGTCAGACAATTTAAGGATTAAGGACCCCCATGCATACTGTAGCAATATGCAAATTGATAAACAGACTCAATGATTAGAGTGTATTACCATTAGACTATCTGCAATTCAAATCTCACCAAAAGAACATTAAAAATCTGCTGCCTAGATATGTGGTTCTTTCTAAATGAAAGCATCCCATGATTAATTTCATGAATATCCTACATCAAATTGCAAATATATGTTCCTTTTCTTTTACTATTGCAGATATTCCGAAGTTATCTGTAACCTTTAAACAAAGAGAAAACATTTTGACCAAGGTCCTAAAACAATTAGATGAAGGAGAAAGACAGTACTTTAAAAATGAAGAGCAAAATTCACCTGAACATTACTTTTTAATTAAATTTGAATAGAATTGTTAAAAAAGAATGTCTAAAATTTTAACCATGTTCAGTTATATTTATAGTAATACATGTTACATTATTTATACCTAGTGCCTCTCTATGTAGATCCCTGAAAGTAAAGCAATTTACTGAAATCTATTGAAAATATTTATTGAGAACCTGATAAGTCAACTCTCTGATAGGACTTTATGAGGCATAATAGATAACGAACCTTTTCTTCATAGTTTTGAACCAGATGAGATAGATTAATATGAACAGATAGAAATCAAAATATTACCTAGAATGCTGTTAGGCAATCCAGTTTAGTGGCAGGGCAGTAATGAAATCCCTAATATTTCTGGAAACCTAGGAAGACACTTGCAGTCCAACTGGAGTGCAGGCACACCCCTCTCAAACCACCTGAGAGCAGTGAGTCATGCAGGCCGACCAGAAAAGAGTAGAAGGGCAAGGACTCCACATGCCTGATTCCTGCTGCTAAAAACACCCACCAGACAAATTTCTTCCCTTCTTTCAGGGTGGAAGAAACCTACATGGGAACAGGAAGCAAGGATAAAGGGTGGCGCAGATCTCAAATTCTCATGTTGTCTCTGAAGGAAAGAATTTAGGACGAACTTCCCAAACTAGTGCTCTGGATTTTGTAAATGTCTATGTTCCAAACCACTATTCTAGTATTTCTAGTGACTTTCCTTTTGTGATTAAAGATATCCTTTCCAAGCATGTGGTCTTGCCTTGGCTCAGATCCTGGCCATTAATATACCAGGTGTATTTGCAGGAGTCAAAGTATAGACATTAAAGGGGATAAAGGGAAGGAGAGAAAGGAAAGGAAAAGAGGAAAGCAAACACAAATGTTTCTACCCTTTTCATTCTGATAGATTCAAATGATATAATTAATATATATTTAAGAGATAAGTGTATAATCCAGTAGATTGAAGCACACAAATAACTGTGACACGCTATTATGTGTGTTATTAATAAGCACTGGGTTTTCTGTGGGGGCACAAAAGAAAAACCTCACTCCAAATAGGGAAGGATTTTAAAAGGTAGAAGCAGCACATTGTTCTTTTAGTGGCCTACACAATTTTCTCTCTGCATTTACAAGACATCCTATAATTTGTAAAACCAATAACGTAATGTTATCTTGTGATTTCCCTTTCCCCTTACTTAAATGGGCAGATAAGTTATTGGTGTACACTTCATTCACAAAAAATCATAGTGATTTCCAGAGAAAAGAGATCTATGAATACAGCAGCAGTAAAATGGAGAGATGTGACTGGTTATATATAATGTGAAAATATTTTTTCAAGCACACTTACACCTACATACAAAAGACAGAGGAAGGTATGAAAAAACAAACGGAGCTAATAAAAATGAATTTGATTAAAAGTTAAAGCAAGAATACATTTTGATAAAAGGTTTTTAAATATGATTCATTACTATTCTTAAAGACACTGTTCTCTCTGTGTTTCTGTATTGCAAATATTTATTTCATAATGTTCACACTTCTTGAACATTGCTACCTTGACTATAACCAAATATTCATTTGTATACATGTATATTCATATACACATATATATGCTGTACAATAAAATCATATTTAATTTACTTATCCATTGAGTCAAATTATAAAACTCATGGTTATAGTAAAACATTTTTTAATATAGGACCTAAAATCTAGGATGTAAGCATTACCCTAATTACCTACTCTCCAATATTACAGATTCCACATGTACTACATTTAACTTGTTGGAGTATTTCAGGTTAGATGACAATGATATTTGAAAAGGATTGATTAAAGCATATTGCATTCAGAAAACATTGTCAGTATATTTATAATTTATGTGCTAGAGGCCATTCCAAGTTAGGAACAAATATAAAATTATCCAATTCTTCAAACAATCCTGAGGAAACTGATGTAAAAATAAGTTAAATCTCCCCAAGAGTATGTTGCAAGTAGGTGGAAAAGATGAAATTAGAAACCAGGCAGAAAAAATAAAAGTAATTAATACAATCAAGTGATGAAGACTTTACATAGATGTTTATAAGGAATAAGAAAAAATAGATAACTTTCTAAGTGTATTACATCTCCAAGTTAGAAGTGAAACAGAAAAATCAGTTTTAAATGAATTATTATGTAAGATAAAACATAAATATTTACGTGACTTCTAATTCAACGTAGTTCTTGTACTTTATTTTTTATTTATCTAAAATAAAACAGTCTCAGCTATATTCTTCCTATAGGAAAAATGTAATATCTAAAAAATTTGAAAGATAAAGAAATAAATGTGCTCTAAAGATTTACTACTAATATTTTATCTCTGTTTACTATTTGAAATACAGGCAGACAGCAGTAACTATGCTAAATATTTATCACTTGCGAATATATTTTATGAAACTCTCTTATTCTAACAGTTTAAAAAGAACCTAAATTTCTTATTCTCAAATTCAATAAAGAAAACAGTCATGGCTGATGGATTTACATGATGTAAGATTTGCTGAAAAGTAATAAAATTGTTATTTCAAGGCTACATAATTTGCTCTTACCAGAATAAATCCGGATATATATAAGTACAAAATAATTTTTACTTTTGTGCAACTAAATAATTTTAAAACCACTGATAATTTGCTCTGTCATATTTTTATTACATACTTCTGAAATTATTGATTAAAAACAAGGATAAAGTCATTCATCGAAAAAGTCTTGAAATACAAATTAATAACTTAGCAACAAACATGATCATAGTTAACAATACTAAGAACATTTTATGTCAACCTATGAAATTGGAGAAAAAAAATAAGACCCTGAAAAATAACAACAAGAAAGTGAATTTTGTGACATGTTTTATTACTGTGTATCTTATGATAATTATATTACACTGTCTAGAACATCAACAAGTATTATTTGGACAACTACTGTGTACCCTGCCTGATATAGTTATGAGCAAATTGCAGGGATTGACCTCACAGAGCTAACGGTTGCCTGGAAGAAACCGGAAAAAATAATAATAATAATAAATGAAAGTAGAAAAATAAATAAATAAATATTAGTATATTAAACCAGGCAGTCCAGACTAAATTTCAACTGCAAAACCTCCAGAAAACTGCATGAGTACCCTTTCATTGCAGAGCTCATAGGAATTAGGAAGAACCTTCAGACACGGTCAGGTAGGGGGAAGCATGAAAGCTTAGCAGGATCCCTGGCCGGACAGTGAACTGTGAGGGTCCCTCAGATGCCTGGGTTCTCCATCTGTTCTAAGAAATGAGGATGGGATGCCTGGATTCAGTCAGGAACCTGGATGAGGCTGGGTTGTCCCAGTTCATTACATTAGCATGTCCTGGCTTTTGTTAGGGAAAATAAGCATGCTCTCTCTAGGGTTGGCCATCCAAATTTTAAGCTAATATGTTTTCTACAGATCACAATGAATTACAACAAGCTCACAATCTGAGCTCTTCAAATATGCAAGAAAAAACAGAAACAAAATATTAATTATTTTTCCCAGCTCTATTAAGCTATAATTGGTATAAAAAAAAAAACTTCCCATGATTAATATATACAATTTGGTGATTTTGAACATATGTATACACTCAGGAATGGAGTATCATTCAGCTTTAATAAAAAAGAAATCCTAGTATTTGGAACAACATGTATGGATCTTGAAGACATTATGCTAAGTAAAATCTGTCAGTCATGGAAGAATAAATACTGCTTGAGTGCTCTTACATGAGGCATATTAGTCAAAGGTACAGAAGTGAACAACGGAATTGTAGTTACTTCTGTTGTTTACTTTAGGGGGAGGGATTATGGGGAGTTGTTGTTTAGTGGGTATAAAGCTACAATTATTCAAGAGGAATTAGTTCCAGAGATGTGCTATACAAGATAATACCTAATGTTAATAAGTATAAACTTGTTAAAAGGGAAAATCTCATGTTAGGTGATTTTACTACAAAGAAAAAGTGGAGAGAAGCACATGACACCTTTTGAAGGTGATGAATATCTTTATTATCTGGATTATGGAGAAACTATAAATTTAGTTTTAAAACTGATTTTGATTTTGGAAATACCAAAGAGTGCGGGGCGTCTGGGATTTCTTTGTAATATTTCTTACACCTGCAATTATCTCAAAATAAGAAGTTTAAAGCAATGTTAGTGTTGAATTATAAAGGGATTTCAGAGCTGCATCAGAGAAGCAAATTGTTGTCTACAACTGAATGGGAATACCACTGCTTTAAGGTCAGCCCATAAAGTTTTATTTAGAAATAAAACTTTACCCAGGAGCAGTAGGCTATACTATATGGCCTACATGAGTAGTAAGCAATACTATCTAGGTTTGTGTAAGTGCAGTCTGATGTTTGCAGGACAAAATTGCCTAATAACACAATTCTAAGAATGTCCTTCCTGATTAGGTAACATATAACTGTATTATTATTGGAACTAGTTCTTAGTGTAATCAATATCACTATGATCATCATTACTGGTTAACTTATATTTCCATTTGCCTTATGAATTTTGACATTTTTGTAGAAAATAAATTTTGCAGAAATACTGAAGTGTATTAGTAACTGACTTTTTCTGATACTATTTTTACATGCTAATATCTCATTTTCATATATAATTGTACAAAAAAAGACTCTATTTTTATGGCTAATTTGAGATTACTTAAAAGAAAAAATGACATATTTGGATCTACAGATGTTTCCAACTCAGTACTGTGGTTTCCAAGAGGATGGATTTTTATTTTGAGATAAAGGTATTTGTGGGTTTTATTATTAATCATTAATAAAATTTTATTATTAATCACATTAATAAAATATAGCATTTTGTCATCATATTTATAAATAAACTTTTCATAACCAGAAATCATACATCTTTTCAACATATGATATGCTTCTTAAGGTCATGGAATATATCTTTGCTTTTAATTTCTGTAACACCCAAGATAGTATGAAATATGCGGTCAGTGGGTAACATGTATCGTAATTAAACTTAATTTATGTAAAACTTTTCATGAAATTGTCCCTCAACTCCTTTCTTCATTCAACTCTAATCTTACTCATTTATAATGATTAACAATTTATTATATCTTACTGTGTGCTACAGACTTTATGCCTTGAAACATATTATTTAAAAATATCTTCCAAAATCCTCCTTTGCATCAGAATTTGAGCACCAAGTTTAGTTATTTTGTGATGTTAGTTAATTAACTAAGCACTTTTTTTAAAGGGTTTACTGAAATATACTTTATAAGATGGCAGTGTTTGATTTGTGAACATTGAGAAACACTGGTAGGATTTTTGTGCTGCGATGGTTGATAGGAGAGGGCATTCAGGAGGGAAGAGGGGTGCTCTACACACCTGAAACAGGCACGACTAGCCCTCTCCACTGGTCAGAAGTACACCTGGCTCTGGTTTCAGCTCTTGCAGGTGTTTCTTCCAGGAACTCTAGGAGGTGTTAACAGGGAAGACTGGGATGTATGTTGCAAATGTTTCTCTTGTGCTTCTGTGTAAGGAAAGAGAACAGCAGCTATTGAACAATCTCCTTCTCTCCTAACTCCCCTACAGAACAAAATTCTTATTCTGCAGTGCAAAGGCAACCAAAGCAGTAGCCTATGGGCATTGGCGGATTTTGCCACATCTGGGGAAGAGTTCTGTAAAACAGAAAAGAACTCTCTGGAGGAAGGAGGTGCAGGAATTCATGCTAGGCCCATCAGTATATCATCAGAAAGGGCAAAACTTCTGAGAAGGCTACTTCTCTAATAACCCAGTTTCATGGAACCTGCCTATGAAACAGGCTTAATCAGAACATTGGGGCCTCAATACCGCACTACCAAAATAACAATGAGATACAGCAGGGAATGCTGCAACACACACATTCTCTCCGGGGAACTGTGCAAAAGGTTGACCCAGAGTCATGAGATGAGCAGATATTGAGATAAACTCTCTGATATATTAACTAGCACCTAGAATTCAAAATCTCACCGCAGGAATTGGAAGAATCTCACACACAGAGGGTAACCATAGCAGTAACAAAGTGAAACCCCAGCCTAACTCCCGATTTGATCAGCACTAACTCACACGCTGATCTCTAGATGTCCATGTATTTACTTCTATATCTACTGTGCCATACATCTTGCCCAGCTCTTAACAACTGATTGTGAGTTAATTGAAATGGCAAGGAGACACAGTCTGGAAAGATAAGGTAATCATCAGTACAAAGCTCAGATATGACTCAGTTCCTGGAACTCCGAGACAGCTATTACCAGCAGATCCAGCAGTCTAAAAATAATCAGAAACTTGAAGATAGGTCACTAGAAATCACTCAAACTGACTAATAAGAGAAGAGAATATTAAAAAAAAAATGAGAACAGTATTTTAGAGCTATGGGCAAATATCAAATAGTATATAACCACACCACAGTGTTCATGGAGACCACATGGGGATAATGACAATGATCCCCTGGACCTCTCTGCAGGACTGCATTACAAGAAGCCTAGTGGGGAGCCTGAAATTTCATCCCTGCCCAGCAGTAAGGGAAGTCTCTCAATTATGGGTGATAGCATAAGCTGAGTGAGAATTTGGACTTTTACTAAAACCTGGAATTAGTAGGAAGTATATCCCTTCGCCCACTGAAGTAGTGTCAGAGAAAGCCAGCTTTTAAAAAGCTCTAAATACGATCCAGATTTCATCACATAGTACCCCAAAGTCGAAAATTACAGATCGTACCAAGAACCCAGAATATTTCAACTCAAATGGGAAAAGATAATCAGAGACACTGATACTAGAATGACACAGGTATTGGCAAAACAAAAAAAACAAAAAAACAAAAAAAAAAAAAACAAGGATTTTAAAGAAGCCATCACAAAAAACACTTCAACAAGCACTTATAAACACACTTAAAACAAATTAAAACACAAATTATCAGAAAAAAAAGAAAGTCTCAATATAAAGTACAAGTTTTAAAGAAGAATCAGAAATTTTAGAAGTAAAAGTACGATAATAAAAAATATTTTAAAAATCAATAGCTCAGTAGCAAAATAGTGGTAACAAATGGGAAAAAATATTGCACTTGAAGATAAAACAGTAGAAATAACCCAATGAACAATCCAAGAAAAAGAAGACTGAAAAGAAATGAACAGAGTTTCTGAGATCTGTGGGACTAGCCTAAAAGGTGTAATATTCATTTCACTGGAGTCCAAAAAGGATAGGAAAAGAAGGCATAGCTGAAAATGTAGTAGAAGAAATTAACTTAAGTTTATATAATTAAAAAGGTGAGCAAACAGCAAACAAGATGAACTCAAAGCAATTCATGCCGAGACACATCATAGTGAAACTTCTGAAAAATAAGGACAAAGACCAAAATCTTTTAAGCAGTCAGAGAAAATAACCCTTTACCTATAGGGAAATAGTAATTCAAATGACAGCAGTTTTCTTATAAGAAACCAAAAAGCTTAGAGATGTGGCTCAATGTTTATGAACTTGGGGGAAAAATGTCAGTTCAGAATTCTATATCAAGTAAAATTTCTCTTCAGGAATGAGGAGAAAAGGAAAACCATCTCAGATGTACCAAAAGTAAGAAAATTTGGCACCTGGTCTCAGGTAAAAGAATAGCTAAAGCAAGTTCCCCAAACGAAACAATGAATCCTAGAACATCAAGACCAAAGAAAAGAAAGAAAGGGTAAAAAATGTGAATAAATATCTTGGACTTACTTCACTTTAATATAAAGACATAAGTTAAAAGAGAAAGGATGGAAAAAGAATGTCATGCAAACAATAAGCAGAAGAAAACGTGATTTAGCTACAACTGCACCAATAGATAATATAGTTGGAAATCTTAAAGAAAAAATATTACCAAAGTCACAGCTAAGATTCAACACTTGAGAAAAGCCAACAAGGTAAATAAAGCACCGAATTCAGCACAAAGCTTTTCATCCAAAGAAACAGAACCAAAAGAAAAAAAAAAAAAACCCTGAACTTTAGATGTTATTATTCACCTCAGAAAGATGAGGATAATCTTGTATTCATAAAATATTAAACTGAGATTTTGGAAATTAGAATTTGGTCATTGAGATTAAAATGATGCAATAGGTAGGCTGAATAACAAAATTGCTGCAGCTGCAAAGAAAATCTGTTCAATCAAAATTGAGCCAAGGAACTATCCCGGAATGTACTGAAAATTATAATTTAATAGAAAGCATGAAATAAAATAAAGTTGTAAAGAAACAGAGAGCATTTCAAACGCTTTAGATATCCACCTCATTGGATTTCCAGAAGATACATTTGTGGCGATATAATAAGTAGAGCAATAGAGATGAAAATTTTCCAGACCTGAAGACAGACACCATTTCTTGTTCTGAAAGAGTGTTCCAAGTACCAAATTTGACACCTCTGCCATAATACACTGGAAGAAAGTAGTGATCCAGCAATACATGAAAGTTTTTGGTTTGAGGGAGAAATAAGAAGACATTTATGTGCAAACATTTTATACCTCATGATGATACCACCCATAAATTTTATCTAGGAGAATTATTAGAAGATTTTCCATAATAAGCATATGCATACATATATACATACATAATATAAAGAATTCAGGAGTAAACCACTGGATACAAAATTTTAGTCACCAGCAGGGAAAAAAAAAAACACCACCCATGATAATCTGCAGCGTCATCTCAAGTTAGATATTACTGCAACATCTGCTAGTTGTTGATTATAAGGAAAATACTAATAATATTCTCTAAGTAGGAGGCCAGATGATCCCAATACAGGAAACAGTGAAGAACAGATGGAGCCAGGGAGGCGACACATGTAAAAGTCTTTGTCTTGATGGATGGGAATATATGGTTAAATTAACATGTGGGAATAAAAGTACACCTGTAAATATATGTTAAATTTAAAGGCAATCACTTACAGAATAGACATAGAATATATTTGCCTATTTTTTCTATCATGTATCTGACAAGATTACAGGAATTCCCTGTTATCCTTGTTATATACCTTAGAAACTTTTTCTTACCAACTTTAAATTTACAAATACCTTCTCCCAAACCATCTATTGCCTTTTAACTTCTACTCAAGTGTCCTTCATCCACCAGAAATCTTTAATTTTTATTCAGGCATAAAACCATTTTTGTTTGATTTTTGCTCTGAATTCTATGAAGTTCTTCCCCATTATACAGTAAACATATTCTCCTCCTAGATTTTTAAAGTACTATGGTCTCGCTATTCATATATAGCAAATTCCACAATAAATTTCAATTTTATCTTTATATATAGTGAGACATATTTTCCTCCACATCATCTACTAAGGAATATTTTCTTTCTCTACCTAAACTGAATTGCAGTGTAAAAAGATTCCATGTAATAAATAAATATACGGACATATGAATAGAAGAGTGAATCAATGAAGCGATGCCTTAAAAAAAGGGAAGAATTGTTTAGATTGCTTAGATGTAATAGGAAAGAAGGAGTCATGAAATGTATTTGGTTCAGGGAAACACAATTTTAAAAACCTGCTGAGGTCAGTGTATATGACTCATTGGAAGCAAGCTGAAAGACTGCCACAGTACATAGGCATGAATTACTGATGGAAATACAATAGAAGCTTAGGTGATGGATATCAGACATATTCATAAGGAAACAGCAATGGGACTTGAATTTTATTTTCCTATTTACTTTACTGTAAGCTCTTCAAAGACAATGGTTTTTCTACTTTGTTTTTTTTTTTTTACATTTTTCTGCTTTTCTTGATTTACTACTACATATACAATGTGTCACCAAGATCTCAATGTAAATGTTTAATGTATAATTATTTAACATTAAATGAAAGAATGGATGGATATGATAATAATTCTCTGTCAAAAATTCAATCATTTTTAAAATACAAGTAGTAACATAAAATTAAGGTACAATAATAAGTAATATGTTTTGAGTGTGGAATGAAGGAGAATATTATTGCACTGAAAAGTGTTATTTGTCTGGAAATATAAATAAGGAGTGGAGGTTGTATGGACACATCAGAGAGTCACCCAAGGGCATTCACTTCTTGGACTGTTGCAGATAAAGAGTCGAGGTGAGAACCAGACTCAAAATATAGATTTATAGTTATCCATATGGAACGCAGAGCTAAATCCAAGGAAGACTCCAGGGAGTAAATGAAGGAATGCTCTATGTGGGTTTAAAAACTAAATCACAAAACTAAGGACACATATTGCTGCAACTTAATTAAGGGAAACTAAACTAAATAAAGCATGAAATATATGGTACAATATATTAGAAAATATTATTCTGAGGATGACATTGCTAAATACCAATTTGGCTGCTTTTCGGAAAAGCAAAAACTAATTCTTCAGAATATATTAGCAGAAAACATCAGTTCAGGGAATATTTGTATAAGACATGATCCATATATAAAAATTGTATCTGCAGTAAAATGCTCAGAGATCCTACATCCTATGAAATTTTAAAATAAAATAAATTTGCAGATTCCCATAGGGGATAAATATATAAAAGCAGGTATAATTCAATTAAAATCCATGAAGTACTCTGTTAGTTGGTATTTAAGTATACCTTTTGGAGAACTTACATTTCCATAACATTTCTGCAAAATGTTATTTTATATGAGCAAATCCATAACTTCACAAGCACAGAATAGTCAGTATTTTCTAAGAGCTACAACATAATTTGCAGAATTAGGAAGTATAAGATAAATTTCAAAGCTTCATTATTCATTTCAAGTAACAATTTTGTTGGCAGAATACCATGATATTTTATAGGTGCATTCTAACATTTTGTAATAAATGATATGCTGAAAATTTCCTACAAATTTAGTAATATACTAAGAAAGTATTTTGCATATGAATATTCATAAATTATTATAAATCAGTTTTAAAGAAATTTAGAGTTTTGTCTTATTACCAAAGAATGTGAACATTTTACAATACTCAAGTTAAAAATTTTTGGCATAATCCTATATCTAGTTTTGCTTGAAAATATAAAATCAAATGATATGTTTTTTCATTCTTGTTTCTGTATTATTGTGTATAATTTTGTATATAAATAAGACAAGTTTGTATACAAAATAACTATTTTCATATTTTAAGGTTCTTCTGAGAAGACAGAAAATTGCACATTTGATCTGTAGGGAATCAAATTGCCGATATGTGCCAATTTATTTAACCTATCCCTTAAAGTTAATACTCTGAAAATGTTTTAAGAATTTAATTACATTTATGGGAACATTTTCCATTTCAATAAAAACTTAACAAATCTACACAGTTAAATAAAATGTTTATTATTTAATATATTCAACTGTAGGTTGCTGATGCAGAGACATGGAGCGAGGAGGGAATTATATAAGAAGCAACCTGGAATTTCTATATTTACTAAAGGAAACTGTAGCCTACTGTATATAATAGATTAGTAACTACTTAACATATCATAAGGATATGATATGTTAACATACATACATATCATTATGTATGTTAACATACATAACATATATGTATATATGATGTTAACATACATAACATATCATTAAGGAAAGAGGCACTGAACAAGGTGGGAAAGACAGTCTGGAATTGCTAACACTACCCCTCCTCATCCCCTGGCAGCACTGAGAAAACCTGTGCACTTGAGAGAGACAGAGTGCAGTGATTATGAGCCTCTGCATTGTAACTCAGTGCTTTCCTGTCACAGTGCAAAGCAACAACAAGCAAAACTCAGCTGGTGCTCATAGAAGCATTGAGAGTAGCCCAAGGCAGAAGCATTTGTTCATCACAGCAGAAATAAGAGTTCTGGTAAACCCTGCCACCACATACTAAAATGCTCTGAGGTTTGAAATAAACTCGCAGGACAGTCTAGGCCACAAGGATTGCAAATCCTGGGCAAGTTCTGGTGCTGTGCTGGGCTCAGAGCCAGTGGACTTGAGGTTCACACCATCTAGTGAGACACCACTGGGACAGCCAAAGTAGTGCTGTGTCACCCCTTCCCCAACCCCGGGAAGAGCAGCTAAAGCTCCGGGAGACACTCCTTCCCTGCTGAAGATTGAAAAGGGGAGAGTGAAGAGGACTTTGTCTTACATCAGGGATACCAGTTCAGCCATAGTAGAATAGGACACCAGGTAGAGCCCTAAGGCCCCCAATCCAGTACCTCTAGCTTCTGGATGACAGACAATTGTGAATGCTGGTGAGGATTCATAATTTCTAGACACACCCAGAAGACCAGAAAGGAGCCCAGGCCTTAAAGGGAAGGATTCAGTCCTGACAGGATTCATTGCATGCTGGGCTCTGAATAATCAGCAGTGATAGACAGTACTCACTGTGAGCCCTGGATAAGACTCTGAGCTATACTGTCTTCAGGTGTAACCCAGCACATTCCCAGCTGCGATGTCAATGGAGAGAAACTCCTTAAGCTTAAGGAAAGAAGAGAAAAGAGTGAAGGGGATTTTGTCTTCCAGCTTGTGTACCAGCTCAGCCACAGTGGGGTAGAGCACTAAGTAGGTGCCTGGAGCACCTGATTCCAGCCGTTGGCTCCTGGACAGCATTGCTGAAGCAGCCCTGGGCCAGAGGGGGGCCCACTCCTCTGAAGAGAGAGACTCAGGATTGGCATCATCCACCAAAGCTGACTGAAGAGCCCCCAGTCCTTGAGTGAACATCAGCAGTATCCTGGTAGTAGCCAGGGGACAGTGGTAATCATAGGGAGACACTCTCTTGCTTGAGAAAAAGGGAGGGAAGAGTGGGAAGGACTTCGTCTTGTGGCTTGGGTGCCAGCCCAGCTGCAGTAGAATAGAGAACTAGGTAGATTACTTAGGTTCCTGACTCCTGCCCCTGGCTGCTGGAGAGCATCTCTAGACCTGCCCAGGCCCAGCGGAACTCACTGCCCTGAAAAGAAGGTCACAAGCCTGGCTAGATTTGACACCTGCAGAATGTAGAGTCCTTACGTCCTGACTGAATGTAGGCAATAACCAGACAGTGGTCACTGCGGGCCATGGCCAAGACTCAGGGGAGTGCTGGCTTCAGGTATGACCTGGCCCAGTTCCAGTGATGGTGGCCTCTGAGATGCTTGTGTTACCCCACCCCCAGCTCCAAGCAGCTTGGCACAGAAAGACTCTTTGGGTGGAAGTAAGGGAAGAGAACAAGAGTCTTTGCCAGGTAAATTAGTGAATTATTTCAGATATTACCCAAGACTACCAAGGCTTTTGCAGAACCTTAACTTCTAAGGTTCTACAAAAGCCCGTGTGTTACTGGATTTGGGATACCCCCTAAAGCAGATATGACTGTAGTGACCAAAGGCTTAGACAGGAACACCCAAGTCCCTTTGAATACAGGGAGAGCTTTCCCAAAAAGGATGGGTACAAAAAAGCACAGACTGTAAAGACTACAATAAATAACAAACTCTTAAATGCCCAGATGCTGATGAACATCAACAGCATCAAGACAATCCAAGAAAACATGACCTCACTAAACTAACTAAATAAGGACCAGTGACCAATCCTGGAGAGATAGATGTGTGACCTTTTGGACAGATAATTCAAAATAGGTTTATTTTTAGAAGTCTCAACAAAATCAGAGATAACACAGAGAATGAACTCAGAATCTTACCAGACAAATGTAACTAAGAGGTTACAATAACTAAAGAGAATCAAGCAGAAATTCTGGAACTGAAAAATGCAAGTGACACAATGAAGAATGGATCAGAGTCTCTTAACAGCAGAGTTGAACACACAGAATAAAGAATTAGTGAGCTTAAAGACAGGCTATGTGTAAATACACAATTAGAGAAGACAAAATAAAAAAGAACATGTATACAAGATCAAGAAACTAGCCCCCAAAATACAAAAGTTAAGTTACTGGCCCTAAAGAGGATGTAGAGAAAGAGACAGAGATAGTAGTTTTATTCAAAGAGACAATAAATGAAAAAAGAAAACTATAGGTCAATATCTCTGAGGACAACAGATGCGAAATTCTTCAACATAATACTAGCTATCCGAATTCAATGATACATTTTAAAGAAAATTCATCATGACCAAGTGGGATTTATCCTTGGGATGCAAGAATGGTTCAAAATATGCAAATCAATCAAGGTGTTATATCATATCAACAGAATGAAGACAAAATTTATATGAGGATTTCAATTGATGCTGAAAAAACATATGCTATAATTCAACATCCTTCATTAGCATTTCCATATGCCATGATATGGTTTGGCTGTGTCCTCACCCAAATCTCATCTTGAATTGCCATTTGTTGTGGGAGGGAGCTGGTAGGAGGTAACTGAATCATGGAGGCAGGTCTTTCCCATGCTGTTCTCATGATAGTGAATAAGTCTAACGAGATCTGATAGTTTTAAAAAGAGGAGTTTGCCTGCACTACTTCTCTTCTCTTGTCTGCTGCAATGGGAGACATGCCTTTCACCTTCTGCCATGATTGTGAGGCCTCCCCTGCCACATGGAACTGTACGTCCATTAAACCTCTCTCTTTTATAAATTGCTCAGTCTTGGGTATGTCTTTATCAGCAGCGTGAAAATGGACAAATACATGCCAATAGTGAAAATATGGAAAAAAAACCTTAAAAAGTAATGTCATTTGCAGTAGTCATATACAATATTAAATACCGAGGAATTAACCAAAGAAGTGAAAGATATTTATGATGAAAACTGTAAAACACTGATGAAAGTAATTAAAGAAAACACCAAAAAATAGAAAGATATTTCATTTCCAAGGATTGGAAGAATCAATATTGTTAAAATGCCCATACTACCCAAAGCAATCTACAGATTCAATACACTCTCTATTGAAACACTAATGATGTTCTCCATACAAATAGAAAACATAGTTCTAAAATGTATATGAAACCACAAAATACCAATAACTGACAAAGCCATTCTGAGGAAAAAAAAAAAAACCTGGAGGAAGCACTTTACCTGACTGCAAATTTTACTACAGAGATATAGTAACCAAAACAGAATGATACTGGCATAAAACAAGACTCATAAACCAATGAAACAAAATAGATAATCCAGAAATAAATCTATACATCTGCAGTGAACTCATTTTCAACAAAGTTACCAAGAACATACACTGGGGAAAGGACAGTCTCTTCAAAAAATGATGCTGGGAAAACTGGCTATCCATATGCAGAATAATGAAACTAGACCCTCTGTCAATTGCCAAATACAAAAATTAAAGACTTAAATGTAAGGCATCACACTATGAAACTATTAAAAGAAAACTCTAGGGAAACTCTCTGGTACATTGGACTTGGTAAAGGTTTCTTGAATAATAATCAACAAGCACAGGTAACCAAAGCCAGCATAGAGAAATGAGATCACATCAAGTTGAAAGCTTCTGTACAGTAAAGGAAACAATCAACAAAGTGAAAAGGCAACCTAGAGGATGGGAGGAAATATTTGCACACTATCCATCTGACAAGGGAGCAGTAACTGGGAAATATAAGGAGCTCAAACAACTCAAAAAAAAAAAAAATAATCTGACTAAAAATGGGCATAATATTTGAATAGACATTCCTCAAAAGAAGACATACACAAGGCAAACAGGTTTATGAAAATGTACTTAACATCACTGATCATAGCAAAAATGTAAATTGCAAATCAAAACTACAGTGAGATATTATCTTACCTCCAGTTAAAATGGCTTTTATCCAAAAGACAGGCAATAACAAATTCTGGCAAGAATGGGGAGAAAAGGGAACCCTTGTATACTGTTGGTGGCAATGTAAATTAGTAGAACCACTATGGAGATAATAATTTGGAGATACCTCAAAAAACTATAAATAGAACTATCATATGATCTAGCAATCCCACTGCTATATATGTGTGTGTGTGTGTATATATATCTCTCCAAAAAGAAAATCAACATATCAAAGAGATATCTATTTTAGCACTATTCACAACAGCAAAGATTTGGAAGCAACCTTAGCATCCATCAACAGATGGACATGAACAGATAAAGAAAATGTGGTACACAATAGACTACTATTCAGCCACAAAAAAAAGAATGATATCCCATCATTTGCAACAACATGGGTGGAACTGGAGGTCATTATGTTAAGTGAAATAAGCCAGGTACAGAAAGACAAACTTTGCAGGTTCTCACTTATTTATGGGAGCAAAAAAATCAAAACAACTGAACAAATAAGATCGAGTATTTGATAGCACAAAAGGGTGACTACAGTCAACAATAATTTATTGCACATTTTTAAATAACTATAAAAATGCAATAAGATTATTTGTAACACAAAGAATAAATGATTGAACCAGTGAATACCCCCATTTACCCTGATGTGATTACTACACATTTATGCTTGTATCAAAATATTTCATGTACCCCATTAATTAATACATCTACTATGTACCCATAAAAATTAAAAATAAAAAGAAAGTACAAAAATGTTGACCACTGGATAATTTATTGTATGTAAATTATAAAGGCTGTCTTTTATCAACAACATCTGGAAATGCTGAGTTTTAGCAAATGGTTCCAACAGTCAGCCAGATGGAAATTTAAGCAAACAAACAAACAGAAAAAGAAAAAGAAAAGAAGAAGAAAGAAAAGAAGAAATTTAAATTTCTGAATTCGGAATACAGAAATAAATTTTAACAACATATACATCAAACATATACATTTCTATGAAATGGCCCACATTGTTATTTGCGCTCACTCTCTTCCCACAGTGGCATGACTATGAGAAATATTTAATTTAAATTATTATTTTTCCACTCTGTCAGTGTTGTCGGTGCATTATTTAATGCTTCTAAATCTCAAGGTTTTCCTTTATAAATCAAACTATAAATAATAGCTCTAGAGTGTAATTTTAGATTCATAAATAATTAAATTATGTAGCTATGCAAAATGTCTAGCATGAATATAGAAAGTAATGGATGGCAGCAAGTGTGATTTTCCTGTTTTTTTCCTTCTTTCATTTTAACATTATTTCTGAATTAACATAACATAAATTTGGCTTTGGTATAGGCCTCATGACTACTAGAGGAATAAATTAAGATTTATATTTTAACTATTTTTTAAAGTCAGTTTAAAACTAAATGTATACATCACTTCAAAGCAATAATAAATGATCATGTTTAGCATTGTAGCCATCATTATCATTTGATAGTTTTCAGGCAAGTGACTTACAACAGCAAAATAAAGCTGTGATAGTAGCTCTATGCTTTGTTTTAACAGCTGGCAAGATGTAATTATAACTCAGCATTTCCTGTGGCCGTTGTGTCATTGTTGTAAAACAGCATATTATGAAGACGTTGTGTCACTGATGTTATTGTACTCAAGGGTTATGATGTTTTCATATTAAAAAGTACATAAAAGTAACTTCAAATATTCAAGTCAGGAATGCCAATGATGAGGCAATGCAATTATAATTCAGGCATTAAGGAAAAAGCAATTCAGTGAAAATCACTTGAGCATTTCAATGCCATGTAAATAGATTGAAATAATGCTCTAGAAGTTATAAAATAATCCTAAAAGTCCATACTGTCTTTAAAGCTTCATGAAATCTCAGTGATAATGATGGCAGATATTCACAGGAAAGTAAGATTTCTTCAGGTGTCACCTGGTAGTTCGCGTATAATCATTGGATCTCCTAAGGTAGCATTTTTATATTCATTTAATTATTTCCATGATAGCAAAGAAAGCAATACAAAACCAGTTTTAAACAAAATAATGAATCCAGTTAGTTACGAAAATCATGTAATAGATCTAATAATACGTTTTCTCATTGTTTTCTTCTTTTAAACAGGATAATTGATCATCTAAGCAAATGCCAATTCCTAAATTTAGATATTTTTCTTAAAAAAAAAAATTAGTAAATTAAAATGTTCTTCCCCTATATAAAGTGATACATAAACATAATATGTTCTCTTCAGTGATATTGTTTGTTTCCACTAAAATGACATTCACTTTGAGTTTATACAATTTTTCACTTAACTTTTTAATGTAATGTTAGATTCATTAAAAAAAATGAAAGACATAAAGCACACAGTAAAAGTAATACCTGTGAATCCAACAACAAACTTAAGAACTGGAACATTACATTACTGCCACATCTACCTGTCTGCTCATACCATGACCCATTTGCCTTCTCCTCAGAGTAAACACAATCTTGAATTTTATGTTTATCATCCTCAAAATCGTTTTCATTTTATTGTAGTAAGAACGAGTAATGAGAGCTCTCTCAAATTTTCAAGGGTTGTACAGCATATCTCTAGAACTTATTTATCTTGCATTATTGACACTTTATACTTATTGAATTGAAAAAGTTAATTTCCAAACTACAGAAGTATTTTTTTACAACTCAATAACAAAACAACAAAAACAACAACAAAAACAACAACAACAATAACAAAAACAACAACAGCAACCCTAATAGACCAATTTAAAAATGGGTAGAGGACTTCAACAGACATTTCTGGAAAGGAAACATAAAAACGGCCAACATCACTAGTCATCAGGGAAATGCAAATCAAAACTACAATGAAATATCACCTCATACTTGTTAGGACTGCTGTTGTCAAAAACAACAACAACAACAACAACAACTAAAGAATGGGGGTAACAGCAGATCATCCTCACTTAAAAGCTCATTTTGAGAACTTTACTTTTTCCTTCTTGGTTCCTTTATCCCAGACAGTAATCTACTGTATAACCTGTTTCTTCTCATTCTTACCAATTTCTTATTCAAAATGATTGGATAAAATGGCTCCAACATCTCTCTAAAAGCTAAATTAAACTATAAAATACTTTGTACTTGCAAAACAACTTACAATTTCCAATATGATTTTATGTTTTTGATTGTTATGATTTTGTGAAATCTAAGTTAGTTTTGAGTAACCCCATTTTGAAGAGGGGTGTAAAATTTGTCATCTTTCAAGTTACACAACTTGAAAAACAAATTATTGCATGAGCCAGTGGAGGAGCATAACCGAAAACCAATTTGTCTGCCTCCCAATATAATTGATCTATTATAAAGTAGTGTAACATAGAAGAATGCATTTTATAGGCCATTGGTGCATTTCCATTTATTCACTTAAAAATTATTATAGGCCAGGTGCAGTGGCTCATGCTTGTAATCCTGGCACTTTGGGAGGCCAAGGGGCAGGCAGATCATGAGGTCAAGAGTTGGAGACCAACCTCGCCAACATGATGAAACCCCGTCTCTACTAAAAATACAAAAATTAGCTGGGCATGGTAGCACACACCTGTAATCCCAGCTACTTGGGAGGCTAAGGCAGGAGAATTGCTTGAACCCGGGAGGCGGAGGTTGCAGTGAGCTGAGATCGCGCCACTGTACTCCAGCCTGGGCGACAGAGTGAGACTCAGTCTCAAAAAAGAAAAAAATGTAAATGGAGAAACAAAACAGATGTCAGTTTATACACTGGAATTCAGTGCAATTTTATTACATCAGTATTATTTATAATTTATTTTAAAGTTTAAATATGTGTATGGATGCTAATGGAAAGGAAATCAGTAAGAATCAGTATCTCTCTGAACAGGAAACAGAATTCCAGTAAATTTATCTGCTAGGTAAAGAAATTTTGTGCAGCCACCTAGTGCTGCTCTACATGAGTAAAAAAATAACCTGTCAGTTTTTTGTTGTCTTTTTTTTTTTTTTTTTTTTTTTTGAGATGGAGTCTCACTCTGTAGCCCAGGCTGGAGCGCAGTGGTGCAATCTCGGCTCACTGCAACCTCAGCCTTCCAGGTACAGGGATTCTCCTGCTTCAGCTTCCTGAGTAGCTGGGATTACAGATGCATGCCATCACCCCTGGCTAATTTTTGTATTTTTAGTAGAGACGATGTTTCACCATGTTGGCTTGGCTGGTCTCAAACTCCTGACCTCAAGTGATCCTCTGGCCTCAGCCTCCCAAAGTGCTGGGATTATAGGCATGAGGCACCACACCCAGCCAATCTGTCAGTTTTATGAGGTAGAAAGAGAAAACATTAAATACTTTATTCTAGTAGTACTTAATATTTTCAAAATTGGCAAATAAAGAGGAATACAATCATCCTAGTTTTAAAATATTTTATTCATTACAGGTGAAATATGTATCTTTCAACTGATGTATTCATTGAATGGATAAGTGAAAATCTGAGTACTGCTTACTACTCCAATTTTATTTCTTGAGATGGACTCTGAATCTTTAAATAGGACCAAATTTTCAGTCAACTGCTTCCCAAACACCTGTTCTGAATTTTTAGTTTTGCTTTTCTCTCCATGTTGTTAATTTTCTTTTCTGGAACTCCCTAACATCATTTATGCTTATTTAAATTCTGCACTCTCCCTTCCCCTACTCCAGGCACAGCTAAAGCTGACTCCTTCTCAAAATCTTGCAGCTCACACACTGTATGCTCAGTTTTCCCCCCACAATATTCAAATCCTACACAATCTTCTTCCATATGACTAATAATTCCTCGAGATTGTTAACTCTGTCTCATATATATTTACATTTGCAGTACTAAGAATGTTTTCACTTAATAATGATGTTTTCCAAATACATTTTATTATGTGAAAGTACATAAATAAACATATCTTACATTCACAGTTTGTCATTGTCACATGTAATTCTCATAAAAAGATACCACTTTAAAAAGTTTGTTCTCTTAGACAATTAACAAACCATTTCTAAAATAAATTAATCAATCTAGAATTAGTTGCTATATTCATAAACACATACATAATGCTTTTTCCAAGTTAAAGAGGCTAAAAGTTGGGAGTATTTCTTCCCTCACTTTTGCCACATTTTAAAAGAATGTTATGTATGTATATGCCAAAATGATTATGAGTGTTCCCATAATCTAATGAACCAAGTGGAAAACAGATTGAGAATACACAGTGAGCATTCCATTATCTAGAAATATAATAGACATTTTAGAAAAAGTAAAATTAAAGAGCAAACATTTAAAAAAGTTATATATTACAAATATATATTTTTAAACTTCTAGGAATTATTTAATTGGGTCTACATAATATTATACTTTCTTTTAGCCTATTTTTATTTTTTACTATTAATATAAGTCAAACTACTAAAAGAAAATCTCCTGGGTCTAAAGTAGAAGTTTTGCGGTTTTGCAAATTCTATCGAAGTATAAAAATGCCCAAATATTGAATGCCTGTGGATTGAGGCTTTAAGCTCTGGATACTCTGAAATATACTGTCTACATCTAACTATTTCAGCAGATTTACATCTAAACATTTGGAAGTTCTTCTAGAGTTTACAACACTTTCTTGTGTTTACATCAGACAAAAATATTTTAGAAAAAAAGCACTGTCAAGAGTCTTCCAGGGTCCTAAGCAAGTTTAACTCTTGCTGAATCCTAAAACTAAGGATTGTAAGACTTAATCTCATGTATCTTGAATAGACATCTCATACTTTAATTAATTTAACAGTATTTAAGTTGTCGGCTTAGACAGATTCATGTAATTATGAATTAATAGAAAAATCTATTTAGGAATTACAGACCCAGTATTCTGATTGATGGTATCTCTCTTAGATGCAATAACTATAAATGTTTCCTCTCCTTAAATAAGACTTGTGGTATTTAACATAAACATGTATAATTATCCAAAGGTTTTTTTTTTAATTTGTTAGCCACAATTTCATAATGGGTGCTGTCTGGGACATGCAGTAGCTAGAAAGGAATATAATAGTAGTAGAAGCTTTTTAACTTTTACTTTATTTTTAGGATTGCAACATGTTAATAGGAAATATAGAGTAGAGAAAGATGAAAAAACACGTAGGATAGAAGGAGACAAGATTTCTTAGTAAAAGGAGATAATCTTCTGATGGTCAGACTGACTTCATATAGTAAAAGAGTTCCTCTGCCATTTGTTACAGCAGGCAGCAGAAAGAAGAGACGCCAAGGATGCAACCACATTGTAAAGCGGGGTGGCAAAAAGCTGACTAAATATTCACTTGAGGGATTGTTTCCTCTATGAAATATACAATTACACCATGTGTTTGTGCCTCAAATAAGACAAGCGTATTCCTACCTCATAGTTTTAGTTCATGCTGCTGCTTCTACAGGAAACTGCCCTTGTCAGGATATTTGCAAAGATCATTGCCTCACTTTTGTGTTTTTATACAAATGTCAGATGCTTTCCCCAACTCTCCTTTCCAAAAGGCACAGCCGTCACTTTCTAACCCTGATAATTTATTTTAATTTTCACCAGCTGTGATGGTTAGTATTAAGTGTCAACTTGACTGGGTTGCTGAGGATACAAAGTATTGATCCTGGTGTGTCTCTGAGGGTGTTGCCAAAAGAGTGTAACATTTGAGTCAGTGGGCTGGGAAAGGCAGACCCACCCGTAATCTGGATGAGCACAATCTAATCCACTGCCAGCATTGCTAGAATAAAAATAAGCTGAAAAATGTGAAAGGAGAGACTGGCCTAGCCACCCAGCCTGCATCTTTCTCCCCTGCTGGATGCTTCCTGCCCTCAAACATCAGACTCCAAGTTCTTCAGTTTTGAGACTCAGACTGGCTCTCCTTGCTCCTCAAGCTTGCAGACAGACTGTTGTAGGACCTTGTGATCCTGTAAGTTAATACTTAATAAACTCATATATATATATGCCCTGATAATTAGACTAGTTTATCACAGCCTAGCATGTTGACTATTTATTTGTAGACCACAAGCACATGAGAGAATAAACTCTGTTTGATTCACAGTTATACTCAGCACATAGAACCACTAGTGTATGGCCAGGTGTTTACAAAATATTTATGAAAGAACAGACGTTGATTCTGTTGGGGGTAGTGGAGAAATGGAAGAGAGAGGAGTGAGCAGGCATAATAGAGGCTTTCAGAGAATTGAAATTGTTTGAAATGGAGAGGTTTGCAGAGTGCCAGAGCAACATGGCCAGAGATCCATCTCTGGTTTTTCAGGCAATATGTGGACCCATTTGAGGCTTTCAGTGATTTGGTGATCATGAATTTATGGTGGTGCCATCTTCAACATTTCAATGATTTTTCCAAATACACTTCAATTTGTGGCTTATTGTACAAAGGTTCAGAAATTGAAGAAAATAATATGAAAATGATAATAGAGATAGCATGTGTTAGACTACAGATTAATGAAAAAGTCAACATCATTGAGCAATATACCTTCTAGAGTCAGTACAAATTAAGTAAAGTTTTAAAAGAAGATATGAGTTTTAGTTAAAATAGAGGAAGAAGATTGGTATGGTAAGTCTAATAGAAAAAAAAGATGCACAGCAATTACCCTGTACATCAACAATGTGGCTTTAATTGTAATTCTAATTTATTTTCATAATTGTTACCATGGAAAATGGTGCTAATTTCTTTCATCTTATGTGGAATTTCAGAAGCTATAAAGTTCTGAATTACTTTATTACTTTATAATTAATATTATAAAGTAATTACTTTATAATTACTTTGCTTAAATACACAAACACACATGTAGGCGCTAATTAATAAAAAATAAGTTAAAACCTTTTAGCAAATAGAGTATTTATATATGTATATATACGTGTGTATATATGTGTATATATATGTGTGTGTATATATATGTGTGTATATATATGTGTATATATATGTATATATATGTGTGTATACATATATATACTTCAAAAGCATTTCAAATTATGGTTGTAATTATGATACACAATATAAAAATAGTTGGATTATATCAAACTCGATCTAGCTATAACAATTACCATTGAGGTTATGGCTTCTTTTACATAAGAAAACATAAATAGCATTTTTTCACTTCCCACTTTTGTCAAGCGAATTCTAGATTAAATAGAAATTTCATACATTTCATATTAAAAATAAGTAGATCTGAGGTGGAATGCCTTACCAGAAAAAGAAGAGAAATTATACTTGAATTTTTATTTTTAAAAAAATCACAATTTGCCTGTCCTATTTCAATACATTTTAATAAGGTTTCAATTTAAAAAAACTGAAAAAGTAAAATATGTCAAGCTCTCCTTCTTGCAGAATAATAAAAATAAAATACGCTCAGAGTTAAGGGAAGACACTTGCAGAGGGAAACCTGAATACTGGAATTTGCCTACTACTTATGAGGAAACCATTTCAAAAAATACATCACACTTAATTTCCTGAATTTTATATGAATAATAGTTAACTGTGAGATGAACATACAGCATGGAATTTAGAGATTTAGCTAGTAACACTAAATCCACTACAAACTAAAGTGATATAGCCATCTCTCTCCCTCCACTTTTTCATTTTTAACATAAAGGGTTGAACTAGAAACTTCCTAAGGTAATTATAATGTATATGCAGCCTTTATATTTTTGGCCATATATATGTAAGTACTGAGAATATTGCAAATATGAGCTTCAAATTCCACTCAAAATCTCTAACTTTAAATATCTTCATTTACTTCAGTTATTCTAAGACTTGATCAATTATACCAAGAAATTTATGAAAATGATAGGTAATGAATTAAATGAAACAGCTGTTCCAGAAATTTTAGTCCACTGATGCCCCCTATCTCTTGGTGGGGGATGCAAAACCAGATCCTGCCCCAATCATGAAGAAATAAATTCTTTATCCCACATAAAAGTGTCACGCCCATACTTAACTCTTTAATTAAGATTGTTTTGAAAATCAGCGTAAAGAGCATTGTTCATATTGACTGTATAACACTGTGATTTTATCCTGGAAAACAAATTATATGTGAAAACCTCCATTTCCCACAAAATACTGTGTCTCGTGTATTATAAGACATTTGCTGATCCATGATGCATCCATTGGGGATTATTATTGAAAACATTAAATGTATAGAAACAAAGTTACCGCAGCATTATTCTACTCACAGAATAATACAATTTCCATGTAAATGGTGTAGTATTAACCGGCCCAATTTGGAATGAAATCTTTGTCCTACTTGTTAAATTATTTTTAAGAAACCATATTGAAACAAAATTTAACAAATGTTTTACATTCAAAGCCCTTTGATTTGTCTAAATGACAATTCCTCAGAAGGAAACATCTTATCACCATGACACCCAAAATGTAATTTTATCACACTTTGGATTACCAGTAATATCTGGTTTTGATTATTTATGAAAAATTGAAAACTACCCTAAAGCACATAGCCATGTAATGTTTGAATCTAATTTATAGATTGAGAAGATAGAAAATTATTTTAAATGATATTAAGATAAAGATGCAGGATCAATCATGTTGCATAGTACTGATATAATGACCAAATCCTTTGGCAAGTCCCATGATTCTCAATTATCGTGTTAAATATATTTAGGTATGTAATATTCATACACTTAGATCATATGTATATGTGTTTGTGTTTGCAGATAGTAAGTATGCATCATATATATGTGTGTGTGCATGCATATGTAGCAAGCATGATGACATAAATGGTTAATTGTTAACATGAATACACGTTGCTAAGTAAAAAAACAGAAGCTAAACTCTACAGCCCTTTTCATGTGCATATGTACATGGGAGATAATTTATACAGAAAAAGATCTAAACGAATATATAACTAGATTAATAGTGGTTTTCTCTAGGTGGTAGAACTATGATTGAGTTTCAGTTTCACTTAAGTATGTTCTGATTTTTCTTTTTGTTATACTGTTAGAATATGAAAAATAATAAATGTACAAAAAGCTACGAAGTACTTGGCAGCAAAAGATACTTGGAAACAACTGAATTACTGAACTGCAAATACAGTAAAATGTATTGGAAAATAACAAAAATAAGAAAATAAGTACACATAATGTATGTTAGAAAAAAAAAAACAAAAAATGAACTGACCATTTAAGAAAGGCTGTTTTTTAAAATTGCCTTTCCCCAAGCCAGTAGTGTGCAAGGTCAGTGGTTTTAATACCTATGAACTAGATTAGAAAATGTAGTAGTATCAGCAACAACAGGCCACAATTACAATATTACAATTAAATAGGCCAGTTCTTAAACGATCCTGTCATAAGAAGAAAGCATCTGGATATGCTCTCTCAAGAATAAACAAGGACAAATTGTTTTACTGCTGTCCTACAAGAGATTTTTCCACAACATTTATGTGGAATGCCTTAAGGTTTACATTGTAACAGCATGCTTCAGTAACCAACACTAATAATAACAGTTTTAATCAATTATCTACTGGAAATAAACAAACTATAAAATATTATGCCAGCCAACAAAACAAAGTCAAGCCATATAAACTAGGTAGCTAAGTTATACATGAATAGAATTTTCAGTAAGAACCAATTTTTATGTCATAAGCAGGTGTAGAGAATATAGATATATTTTTAAATTTTTGAGTTCATGGTAAGCACATCACATTTTATGTGACTTAGACAATATTAATTTTGCAGTTTACATTTGGTTACTCTGACAGATTTATTTTAACTGAGAGCTTACAACGCAGACTATTCACTGATAGTATTTAGCTCAGTAGTTAGAGTGACTTTTAATAAAGAAAGCAGTTTTATCACATTTTCCCCATGTTATGTAAAAGAAATGACTACCATTTATTTATTCAATTATATAAACAAACAAACAAGTACTTGTACCTGTGGGGTAATAGCTAGGTGAGTGTATGTTTGTGGAGAGAGAGAAAGAGACCATGAAAACACGCTAGCATCTGTAGCATGTCACAGTATTGGCAAACATCAAGGCTTTCTGCAGCCAAGCAAGTATCTCTGACAGTACCAGAGACATTCAGTGAAACTGGAATTACAAGGAATTGGCCACAAGTGATAACTTTTATAAAGGAGCATGGAGGAATAAAGGCTGAAAATGTGGTTCTATTTTAGGACAGCATCTTGATGAGCTGGTTAGCACTACAGGCTTTAAAGTCATAGATGGTTGTTAAGATGAGGCTGGAACCTGCCAGCTCTGTGATTATAGGCAATTTTTCAAACCTTGTTAGTATTCTAGTCATGTGTGAATACTGATCTCATAGTTATTATTAATATTATTTGCTATGACTTGAATGTTTGTGTCCTGCCAAAATTTTTATGTTGAAACCTAATCACCAGTTTGATGGTATCAGTATGCAAGGCTTTTGGGAGGTGATGAGGTCATGAGGGCTTTGCTCCCATGAATTGGATTAATTCTCTATCAAGGAGGGCCCAGAGAACTGCACTGGCCCTTGTAACGTGAGGATTCAAGAAGATACCCATCTGCCAACCAGGAAGCAGGTCCTCATCAGACTCCAAATCTTCTACCTACTCGATCTTGGACTTCTCAGCCTTTGGAAATGTGAGAAATATACTTCTGTTGTTTTTAAGCCATCAAGTTTATGGTACTCTGTTCTAGAAGCTTAAATGTGCTACGATATCATCAGCATTAAATGTGTAAATCTCTATGAAGTACAAATTCTGTCTGGTACTCTATATTGTTGGATGAACAATGTTTTTATTGTGTATAACTGAAAAATGTCTATCCATTTTGTTCAAATTTTTGAGTGAATTAACATCATGATGCTATGAAACATTTTCCAAAAAGTATTTAATCATTTATTTATAATAGTCATAAAGTAGACATGATAATGTGCTCTGAGAGTGTAGAAAAATAATAAAGCCTAGAAAAGTGCCATAATAGACATTCAGTAAAAGATTGAAATGTGACAACAAAATCATCATTTTCTCAAGGATATGAATAATATTTACCCACCAATGCAACTGCTAAGACCTTCAATTAAAAGTCAACTTATCATGAGTTTGAAATGAGTAAGAACAAATATAAAATAAAAATAAAAATAGTTTAGTAATATCTTTTTTGATCCTATCAGAAACTTTCTAATTCATTAAGAAGTACATGAACTTTTAAATTTGAAATATTTGTGAGTTTTACAGTAATTGGTATGAAAAATTTGTCCCTACAAAATCAAGACATCTGTAACAGGTGTCTTGAAATTAATTTCTGACTCTTTTATCTTTTTTTACTTTTGTGCTCATCATAGTTATAAATTGATTTTTTTTTTCATTTTCCCCACCTCTTTTCTCTAACACTTACTTAAAAGTCACATACTTCTTAAATAGAGATTAGGGATAGTAATATTATAAATAAATACAGCATATGCTAAGTATAAGGCACGGTATTTATAGTTTTATGCAAAAAAATAATAGCAGATAGTAGATATTTCCTCCACCTATGTTTCAGAATCTCTTAGGTTAAATATAGTACAATTATAAGGATCTCAAGTCAGGAGAGTTGATTTACCTAATAGGTCATCTGACTTACATCAATCATTAATTGAAACAAGGTTCTTGCTGGGGGAATTACATTGTACTCTGAGGGTAGATTACATTTTTTGAATTTAGTAACTGGAACTTTCTATTTTCTGACAATGGTACTTCATTGAATACTATATGCCACAAAACTGATTTGAAATAAATGTAATAGAATTGCATTCTGTACATCAATTTTAGTCCTCTATTTTTCAAAATGTATATGAAATATGTATCTATATATAGCCATTATAAATATTAATGCACTCTCTGCTACTAAAATTAGTTTACCTACAAAGCTCTGTTTCATATGTTTAATAAAGAGTGAAACTTTTCTACCCATTTTGATAAACAAAGAAAATTTTTATATAATGAGAAATTTAATTACTGTTAATGAAAGTTTATTAGCTTATAGCTCACAAGCTTCTTTTTTAAGATTTTTCAGAGCAAATTTATACATAATCAAAGAGTAAGCATTTCATTTAATGGACTGTGAAATAACGTTGGCTTTCATAAGATGATTTTCCCTACATGTAATGTGATTCATTAATGTAAAGAAACAGACTGTGCATAAAGATGGAGTTTTCTCTTGGATATTTTGGCTGTTGAATAAAATAAATGAATAAAAGAAATAAAAAAGCAAATAAGCATGTTTTCTGCTTTACTTGCAATAAATTTCAAAATCAAGACTCATAAATACACATTTCAAGAGACAGATATTTATTATAATTGCCTAATATCTGAAAACTATTTCAAATGCCAAGCAAATATTCAATAAATCATAAATTGTGATTAAATGTATTTAGGCTGAAAGAATTATGACTCTTTTTAGTAGAATTCTTATTTAACTAATATTGAAAATATTTCTAAATTCCCTTAGTGTCATCTAATATTTCTTCGGTATTGCCTTAATCTCCAGAAAGACTATGATATTGAAAAAATTGAAAACTGAAAAAATGATATTTGAATTTTTGACCTGGAAAAAAATGGAAATGAAACATAAAATATCTGCTGGTTGCCATTACTTCAAGAGTGCCTCAAGGCAGCAAACCACATTGCCATGTATGTACCTATGCAACAATCTTGCATGTTCTTCACATGTAACCCAAAACCTAAAACGCAATAAAATATATATATATAAAGAAATGCTTCCAAAAAAATTAAAATAATATATTTAAATTTAAAACAAAAAAGAATAAAAATAATCTGGGAAAATCAATGATATAATAATATGTCTAGGGATAGCTGTATAATTATTTTAAATATAAAATGATACTAATTTTCATATTGATAGATACTAAAATACATTCTTGAATAAATGGTAAATTCTTATTATTCCAGTTAAGTAGAAAAGATCATTTTAAAATGATAAGATATTTGTATTATAAAACAGTCAATATAAACCATTATAATTACTTGATTGTACATTTGTCTAGAAAGCCTAACACAGTATGATACAACAATAAATATTTAAGCTGATGTTGAATTCCAATATATTATCATAAAATATAATTGAGCAATCTAAGGAAATTATAGCTCTACAATGAACAATGATAGACATACTCAAAGTATTTTGAACAGGCTTCTAATTTATGAGTAACTATCCCAATGTCAGGACCCAAGAAAATCAAATGTCACCAGATAAAATGATGTAAAGGGCATGGAAATGTTTGATGGAGAAAAATCAAAATGAAGCATGATTACATTTAAAATTAAGAATATTTGGCCTTCAAAATCTTGGGATAAAAATAATTGATAGGTAAAAATGAACTTATCTCTTTAAAATTCAATTTCAAGTTGTGAAAAAAAAATAACAAAAAGAAACATGAGGGCTGGGCGCGGTGGCTCACGCCTATAATCCCAGCACTTTGGGAGGCCGAGGAGGGTGGATCACGAGGTCAAGAGATTGAGACCATCCTGGTCAACATGGTGAAACTCCGTCTTTACCAAAAATACAAAAATTAGCTGGGTATGGTGGCGCGTGCCTGTAATCCCAGCTACTCAGGAGGCTGAGGCAGGAGAATTGCCTGAACCCGGGAGGCGGAGGTTGCAGTGAGCCGAGATCGCGCCATTGCACTCCAGCCTGGGCAACAAAAGCGAAACTCCGTCTCAAAAAAAAAGAAAAAAAGAAAAAAAGAAAAAAAGAAACATGAGCATTTTCTTTGTTAAATCTTATTACAAGGTTGTGAATAAACAATTCGATTTGTGCTAGAGTTGCTGTTAGAGTCAGCCAGCCCTGATTCTAAACCTGGTTCTCCACTAACAAATGTTGGGTCCTCCCTCCACTTCAGTTTCCTCCTTTGTGAAATAGAAATGGCAAAAGACTAATCTTTTCACAAGATTTTTGTGAGGAGTAAGTAAAATAACACTATTTAAGTGCTTAATATAGAGTGGAGGAAACTGTAATTGCTCAACTTATATTGGCAGAAACACAGATTTAAAAATATGAATGTGCACTATATTTTTAGTTGAAAATACCAATGAATGCCCACTTCAACAAATAAGACTAAGTGTTCTCAAGATGCCTACTGGACATTAAATTTTATTTGTGTTATTATTTAAGAGCAGAAAGAAGATTTGGAAAGAGAGAAGCCTTCCTGAATCAGTTGTCAATAAAATGGAAGGAATTGTAAAGCTCCACTAAAGAAGCTTCTCTATTTACTGAAGAGGAAATTAAGCCACAGCGTGGTTTAATGATCTGTATGTTTCAAAGTGAGGACAGGTCGAACACCAAAGTGTCTTGACTGTCAAAAGAGTGTTTTGTTTTGTTTCTTCTCCTCAAATTCTATTACCTCAAATATAATCTCAAACTAAGGTATTTTTGAAGTAGGTAGAAAAATTAATCTCTAGGAGATTTTTGTGTAAAATGGAAAAAGAGAGTCAATGTTAATCTAAGGAACATATTAAAAGTAATTGTATGCACCACGGATGCATTTTAAGGTATTCCAAATATCTTTATAATCTTCACCAACATAATTAATCCAAAACTATGACGTGATCTAGAAAATTTTGCCATTTTTCCATTTGGTTACTGTAAAGAAAAATACTGCTTCTCCATTAAAAATGACTTATATATATACAAGTAATAGATCAAAGAGATTTTTTAAAACAAATTCAAAATGTTTAGATAAGATTAGCAATAAAAGCAAATGTATAGAATAATATAGATATTTATATTTAATGTGGAAATAATTGAGTAAAAATGGAAGACAACAGCAAAAGCCTAGACTAAACTCACGGAAATATCAATAGGTTACTCAGTGTCAGTGTTTAATAAGAAATAATTCTTATTCTTATTGGACGTGTAATTCTCCATAATTGGTCAAAAATCTGACAAGATCTACAGAGGTGGGATACAAGTTACATTAGAAGATAACAGAGATCCATACATCAGTTCAACAAACAGTTCAGGAAACATTCACTGAACACCCACTTTGTGATACACACACATCTATGAAGTGGAATTAAAAGACAGATAAAGCTACCAGAACCAGTATTCCTCTTGTTCCTTGACACACAGCTAGACTACATTTCCCAGCCTCCCTTGCAGTTAGCTATGGTCATGTGATAGAGTTTTAGCCAAAGGATATAGGTAAGCGGCTCCTGCCATTTCCAGGCTTGATCATACGGCTCCCCTAAGGATACATACTTGTGCTCCAAATCATCTTCTGCCAGATGGGAGCAAAAAAGCAAGAACAAGAGCCCCAGTAGTGTTTCTCAACACTCTCCTGCCCCCATTCTTACATTTCCCAAGGGGCCTTTTTAGACATAATTTTTCCTAATCCTCCCAATAAAATTTTTATAACATTGATTTACTATATCTGTTTATAAACTGTGGCTCCTTGGAGGACCACAGATTGTTGTAACATTGTTTTCACCTCTCACAGCCCCCCTACTGATAAATCCTCACCCCCTCAGATGATATGGCCCAAGTTGAGAATGCATGCCCCAGGAAATAATAAAGCTACAACATGGAAGATGTTGGTTCAAATTAGATTGCTATATGAACATGCTGAAAATTCCAGTATATTCTGCCATTACATCTTTTGGGACCAAAATGTCATAGCAGTTTAGTTTATCTTTAATACAAATATCTTAAAATGTATTCATATAAAGTGCAGTAAATACCTCTGTCTTAGCTTGAGAATCTAGTGGTTGGCCAAAATCAATAGCAAACTGTAAAGCCTCCATTATAATAAAACACAAAATAAATTCTCTGTTCAATACAATAGTGACTTACAGATCATATTTCCCTTGAAAAAATAAACTCTGGCTACTATGTCATCACACTGTAAGTTTATCTACTTAAAGGGTTAAATCTACTTAAATTTTGAGATGTCTACTTTATTGGAATGTAAAAAACTAAATTTACTGATCATGCCTCTGAATGAGATATGTTGTAAAAATAAAATCACAATACTTGGAGTATTCTCTAGCAGTTAAAATAGACTTTTTAAATAAATCACTTGCTCATTTGAAAAAATGTGTGTGTTCATGTAACCACTATTGTGATCTTCCATTTGCTATAGGTTTCTTGACATTGCACCTTGTTTCTGTTTACTTTTTAACAAGGCTTTTCCTACTACAATGTCCTTAAGTAGCCATAGAGCCTATTGAAGATATAAAAAAATTAAAGCAATCATCCAAAATTTTGATTCCTGGTGATTTTCAAAGGTCATCTCTCAATTAGTACTCACAATTTTGGACCCTCACTTTTATACAATTTCCCAGTTATGGCATGTAGACCACATGCTGGCTTTATGATGAGTATACTAGTTATTTCCCAGCAGAGATAGAGCAGAAGACTGGAGCTCATGACATGAGGAATCCAGCATATCCTTAATTTCAGCCCCATTTTGCCCTGAGGCAGTCATTTCTGCAAAACCAAACCTGTATAACCACATACAGCACACCTGACTGTGTCCATCCATGCATCATCATTCTCTGAGGTACTGTTCACTGAATTATTTTCCTTGTGCTACTTACTGTATTACTTTACCATATATTTAAATATTAAAGTAGTCAGGTTGTTGACATTTTTCTTTGCTAGTACCCCAAGAACACTTGGATTAAAAAATAGCCCATAAACATATATAGGATGTATTATATATAACACATAGTACATATTATTTGTCTTATACATGCATATTATGTATAATCTATAATGCATACAATCGTATATATTGTGTAAAACATATATAATTATATAATGTATAATGTACTCACATGTACATTGAATACTTTTATCAAATAATTGTGAATCCAAGTATCTGGACCCTTCACAGATTACATTGCCCTTTGCTTCCTTGTAGAGCTTCCCAGCAAGGTGTGTATAATTATCAAATTTAACCCTAGGAATCTTCTGATGTTACAGGAAAATGAAATAAAAAAACACACAAACAAAAATCTGAGCTAGTGTGGATGGTGATGTAATTACTCTTTTTATTTTTAGGATTGTATGGTAACTTAGTATTTTCCCCTTACATTAATATATTTCATCATAAGCATATTAAAGGATAGAGTTGCTGATTTTAAACACATTACATGCATATGCACATAAATTTATATATATCTGTGTGTACATCTATTATATATAAAAGTATATATATAAGATATATATAATTTGTTTACTTCTTACAGCCAAACTATGTTCCATATAATCCTGTACTTCCTGGTATATCAAAGGTAAGACCCAAGAAAATTTTACCAAATGACTAAAAATCTCATTCTCCAAGAAATACTTAGAAGCTCTGGAGATGGTTAATGTTTGAAAATTTAGAATAAAAATAAATTAGTGAAATGGCTGGACACACTAACTACCAGGAATTTTTAAGCAATGAGAAGACTGAAATTCCAATTTAAATTTTATACCATTTTAAAGGTGTACTAGGCTCAGGCCTCCTGTTGTTTTGCCTCATGGAGGGGAAAACTGAAGCTTCCAGAGTCCTGCAGCAGAGGCTGCTATAAAAGCCATTGTCTTTCCTTGGTAAAGCAGATGCAAAGGTAGCCTGTTGGAAAACCGATGCTCTTGTAAAGTGGAAAACTCAGAAGAATAAAATTCGTTCCATTTCAGGTAGAAAACTTTATAAAGCCTTTCCATCCATTTCATCAAAATTGAGAGTCTTAGTCTTGTGAGACTCTGAAGGGTGAAATGAAGGCTTTACTGACTTCAACACCCCTGCTGCGTGGAATTTGGGAGAGACGAAAAACCTCTGTTAGGCTACATTTTCTGTTCAAATTATTAAGACTTCTGCTCCAATGTGATGAAATGGATCTTGAGCTTTCAACATTGATTCAATGTCCTTTACAGGTGGAAAAATATATAACTTATAGCGGCTGACCTTTAGCTGTGATGAGTTGAAATGTATTTGATGAAAATCCTAAATAGCTCATTGAGCACATTTTCCTGGTCTCCAGCTGACTGGCTGCACTGCCTGTCATCACCATTGCAGAAAGGCACACCTGTTCTGACGCTTTGTCATAATCTCCAGCCCTTCTATCTGAATTTTTCCCCTGCTTCTAATATCGAGCTTAGATATAATGACTCCTCATTTCAACTACTTTCTTTCCCTACAATAATCCATTGTCCCCCTCTCTAAAATCCACGTGCCAAGAAAAGCAGCAGTTTTCCTCTACTTAAAAGCCTTAAAAAGGCTCATTTCTCTGATTAAAAATTTTACTCTACTATCCAACATAATGATTATTAAATTTCTCATTTTTTGATTTATATGACAATCAAAAATCTTAGATAGAAGTTTCTAATAATTTCTTCCATTTCTTCCCCTTCCATTCCAGTGTGGGTTATTTGTCCTGCTTGCTCCTCTCTGAGAAGCTCTCGCCAAGATCACCATCAACTCCTATGTTGTGAATCCTATGCATACCTTTTATTCTTCATTTTACCATCCGGCAGTGAGTGATGGAGGTAACCACACCCTCCTCTTGGACTCATTGTTTTTCAAGACTTATCCCATTCTTCTGCTTTCCTCCTTTCTTTTTGGTGATCCTCCTTGGCTTCATTTGCCAGCTCTGCCTTCTCTAATTATCAACTATTATTTCTAGGGATAAGGATCAGTCTCATTTGTTCTTTCTTCACTGTCAACTAATAGTCTTTTGCCTTCTCATCAGATTGTTTACAACATGGGGGTCCAGGATTCTGAAATCCATATTATAATCCAGACAATACTTCTGATGTCCTGATCTGTATAATACTCAAAATCATAACTTAATAACTGAAGTGTCTTGAGTTATTAGTGTGAGCCAATATTAATAAGAGCTTTCACTGATTTATATATTAATCCTTCTGAATACCCTATGAAGTACACATTATAATCACCACTTTACAAATGAGGAAACTGAGGCTTAGATGAAAGAGGAACCCAAGGTCACATCACTAACAAGCAGAGTTCAAATTCATACCAGATCTCAACTTTGAGTGCTTGACTTTCATCTAACTGCCCAATTAGTGTCTGTAAGTTAAAAGTTTTGTGTGCTTCAAATCAAACCTATCTGAAAATGACTGGATAGATTCTTCCATTCTTCCACTAACAAAAACACTTCCTTTAAAAAATCCATTGCACTTCCTGTGTACTAATCTCATTTATCTCTGTAAAAGCACCACTTATATCTAGTTACACAAGCAGCTCTCCCTCCTTTCTCTCCCTGCATTCTGGTCATTCAATTATCTGCAATATGTAAGACCCTCTTCTCCAATGGTCCTTACAGTGCGTTGGGTAATTTCTATCAGGGTTAGTATTATATTCCCACAAGTGGGGAAAGTATTATGTACTATCTGATTTTCAAAAAAGTCTACTTAACTAATGGGCTAACCATATTAACTATAAATGTTATGTCATGTATAATTATTGAAATTTAAAACTACAAACTACTTGTCAATGTCATTTCTGGGAATTATTTGGCCTCTTCTCAGGTAGGGAAATTTTCACCCAATATAATGTCAGATAATGAATAAAACATACCAGGGTTATGAAAACAGAAAACAGGGGAGGTAAAAACTATTGACTGTTAGGTCTACACTCTACTGGACAGAAACTGAGTTCATCTGATTCATATGGTATCCTCTACCTACCAGATTGCCTTTGCATTGTGGCTGCTCACAAGATATTTGTTGAATAAATGGATAAATGCTTAAATAATTGAAGAAGATGACTTTCATATGCCAAGCATTATGAATGTGTTATATGCATGATCTTTCTCAATTTGTACTGTATACTTATGAGAACTTTTAATTAAAAAAAAATCTGGAACTTAATGAGGTTAAAAACTGTCCAGATATGGAACCCATCCACATCGGACTCTGAGGATCAGTCTTTCTCCTGCACCGTAACTGCTTTCCATTACACATGCCTACTCCATCTACCTTAAACTCAAATATTTCCAGGTAGAATTAATCATCAAAACTTCAAACTCTAACTTTTGGCTTGTTTATTCTATAGGTTTTGTATAAGACATTGACTAAAGAATATTGTCTGACTTGTAAAAGTCTTGAAGAATCAGCTAAAAATTCTATCTATCCTAATTAGTGTATGCATGATTTTTCTATTTTGTGCTTAGAGTAAATATTTGTAATGTTTTTATTTAGAAACAAATCATCTGTACTGTGCTTCATTAAATCAATATATTCCATAAAGGATAATGATAAAAACAAATTAAATGTGAATACAGCCTGGAAGGAAATCCATTTCAAAAGTGAATTTTACTTTACAAAGGTCAAAAAAAGGGCAATGACACAAAAGTATTCATTACATAATGAAGGTTACTAATAAAAATTATTTGTGGATACAATAGAAGTAATAGTGACTTGGAGATATCTTAATATCATCGCTATTCATGAATTTTAATATATGTGAAATAACAATGAGACATCACTTAACTTCAAGTCAATTGAACAATTACGTCTATTGCAGGTGTTTCCAAAAGAGAATTATATTCAACTTAGCTTCTGCCTCCTTTAAAATAATACCTTTTTATAAAATTATAAGAGTAAATACTAAGAACAAGTCAATGAAAAAAGATAATAGAATATTTCAACTCTTACACTAATGGATTTTTAAAATCATTATAGGTGTTTTATCTCATAAACTGATTCATCAATCCTACTGCAAAAACATAATGGACAATTTATTTATTTTTTTAAAGGCAGAAGTAGTCATAACATAAAATTGTAAATATTGAGATTATATTAGATTAAATAGTATTTAGAAATATTTATATATTCTATCTCAGTTACCTTTTCAGTTCAAGCTGTAGAACTTTTCTACTCCTTGCATATTTAAAAATAATCTTTATTGTTACACTATTATTATTATGTCAAATATTTAGGAAAGAATCATAAAACATTTCATTATTACCTTTCCTACTGCATGTTAGCAAAAGCTGTTTTCTATCCATCTTGGCTTCCTTTGTTTTCATCCTAATTCCAATTTTTAATATTTTGCTAATTTATTATCCCTGTCAGAGAAAACTCCAAAATTTATAAATGTAACATTGATCAGAATATTTGTCTTGATTGATTTGTTTATAAAAAGCAAAGAAGTGTCAAGTAAGAGGTTGGTGTTTTATTAATGTTTTCTTTAAAAAATGTCTCAGAGCTCTACATAGATAATATGCTCCTCAAAATAACTGGTTATTAGAACTGTCTACTGTATTGGTATTACTGACTGAATGTTCATCAGGGAGATTTGTGGTAGGCAGTATCATCATTGGCATGTATGCTTATAAAATAGCTGATGTCTTCCCAGACATACACCTGTGTTTGAATACAGGCTTCTTTACTTGTTACACGTCCTAATAGGATTTCAGGTTTCTCATCTATAAAATGGTACCAGGTAAAAATAACATCTTCCTCTTTTAAAAAGATTAATACTGCACATCTGAATTATTAACCACCTATAAAAATAAGTACAAGATGAAATAATTTATGATATAGCTTAAGAAAGCATTGATCCATAGTAGGTACTCCTAAAATAAGAATAAAGAGATGCTGCTAATATTATAAAAGTGAGCAGGTTTTGCGGTCAAAACATCATAAACAGAAACTGAGAAAATGAAAGGCAACACTAATTTGCTGACTTGGTGCTTCCTTTTCTAATCTGATGTCGCCCCCACCCCTCAGTGGAGGACATGCCAAGGAGAGAAAACTAATGAAGAGACTGGGGCCTCCCCTTTTGGGTGTGCTGTGGTTCTAGGCCCTGACTGTATATTTGAACCACCTGGAAAAAGGGGTCACTAGAAGAAGTGCTGTGGCTACCACAGCAAGCCAGACTGATTTAATCAGACTCTGGGGAGTGGTATCTGAGTATTTCTTAATCATCTCCCCAACTGATACTAATATGAAGCTAGGTTTGAGAACAAACGAGAAATAGTTTTCTACATATTCCTATATATTTTGTAATACAGAAAGCCTCGTTTTGTCAGATAAGTTGCAGATGGTGGTAGGATAGGAAGACCTGGTAGAACGCTTTTCCACAGCGTAATTGGGGGGCTGTCATTTTTGAAAACATTGGTTCTTCCTAATTTTTCATGCATCCTTTCTGAGTGCCTTAGTGGACAGCAGAGGTCCCTACAGTGTGGTTTCTGGGCCAGCAGTATTAGCATCAACCGGGAACTTGTGAGAGATGCAAATGCTTAGGCCTGTCACAGACTTGCCCAATCAGCAAATCTGGGGGTGAGCACTGGTAAACAGTGTTTTAACAAGCCCCCTGGGATTCTGGTAACCCACTGAAATTTGAGAACCATTTGGGATAAGTGTTTGTACAACTCAGCTAAGCTCAAGAGGATCAAGAGGATAAGTTATTTCTTCAGTGCTTGGCCAGAGCCTTGAAGTGAGGACCAGCATGGGCTTGTGTGCAGATAATGGTGGGAGTCCAAGTCAGGGAACAATAGTGCAGGCCTACTGATAAGTGCCCTGAACTACCTGCCTCCTCTCACATGGAAATTCTTGTGAAAAGCTGAGCATCCAGAGGGTTTCAATGTTGCACTTTTGTTGATATATTCAACCAAATCTGGGTGTATATGGGTGTTGTATTAATCGGTTTTCATACCGTTAAAAAAGAACTGCCTGAAACTGGGTAATTTATAAAAGAGAGGTTTAATTGACTTACAGTTCAGCATGGCCGGGGAGACCTCAGGAAACTTCTAATTATGACAGAAGGCAAAGGGGAAGCAAGGCACCTTCTTCACAAGGTGGCAGGAAGAAGTATGGGGGGAAGGGAGAAGATCCCCTTATAAAACGATCAGATCTCGTGAGAACTCACTATCACAAGAACAGCATGGGGTAAACTGCCCCCATGATTCAGCTGCCTCCACCTGGTCTCTCCCTTGACACATGGGGATTACGGGGATTACGGGGATTACAATCAATATTTGATTTGGGTGGGGACGCAAAGCCTAACCATATAAGGTATACAAGGGAAAAGTGAGGAATGGGTATCTAAAAATAGAGATCCGATAAGTTTTTGGGGGAAGAAGGGAAAAGGGAGCAGAGATGCAGAGACTGTATCACAGCATCAGAAGTTTTAAGACAAATTGTAGTAACATAGGCAGTTCAGTAACTGCAATCCTACGAGAGTTCCTTGGTTGCTAATGATGCCACTTACAGCAATAAACAGAATAAAACAAGCACTTCAGGGAGGTATAATAGTTGTGGGTCAAATAGCAAGTTTTGTTGACAATGGCCACAGAGCCTTTTCATAGTTGGTAATTTAAAACTATTTCTCATAAGATCCATATTTTCATTATCATGACTCTATCAGCACAAATGCATGCTGACCATGTCTCAGGATGGAATGGGTCTGTGTTGGTGACTACTCATGTGTTATATTGTTTTCTAGGTAATATAAAGACAAGAAGCTTAATGCAATTCTGTTACCAAGGTTGCCACTAACTCTCTTTAATTTCTGGCTCATAGGAAGGCAACATGAATCAAACAATGCTTTTCTTCACTCTTCAGTGTGAAACTGTGTTTGAACACAGGCTTCTTTACTTGTTATATGTCCTAATAGGATTTCAGGTTTATCATTTATAAAATAGAGATGATAAAATACCTATCAGCTAATTTTTTATAATGCCATGTTTATACCATACATAGCACAAGGCATTGCACATACTATGTGCTCAATTTGTGGCAGTTATTTTAGTATTAAATAATGTTAATATTATTTATTAAATTGATTTTAGTAAAATAATTATGTTGGCATCATGAACACTTTGCAGAGTTTGCATACGTATTTTATTACAAAGATATAAAAATGTATATATAGATTTTTGTATACCCTAATTTCTGTGGTGCACAATAAATGTACATTTTATATACATTTGTATATACACACTAAGTGCCTATATTTATATCTGGAAAAATTTTCTTGGGAGTTACATAAATTGCTAAATGATTTCCTAAGTTTTTACTAAAACAGGACTGAATGGGAAAAAAATAAAATTGTGTGTGCCTATGTTTCTGTGTATGTGTGTCTTTCTCTCTCTCTCTCTCTATATATATGTATATATGTTTTTTTGAAAACCAATATGAAACTTATAATTTTTCATTTAGTACAAATTTTGGTGATCTTTAGATTTATATATATATATGTTTTCATTTAACAGAGATTCTCCATTTTCCTTTTTTGGAGTAGAAGGTAGTATAGTATAAAGGAGGAAACAGGGGATTTCGAATCACATAGACTCATTCAAGTTAATATATTGAATTTTTTTATTGCAAGCCACCTAAAAAGGCAACAGAGATCAGAAGGCTAAGTAATGTCAGGCTTGAGCAAGTCATTAAGCCTTTCTTGCGACTTCCACGTTTGTAAAATATCAATAATAAAATTGATTCCCTAAGATTATAGTTAAGGTAAACCCACATAGCAAATATAAGCAGCTGGCTTATAACAGGTGCTTAATAATTAACCTTTGCCCCCATGAGAACCTTATTTGTATCCTAGCTCCATGAACTCTGACTCACCTGGACAAAATGTCTGGGTACAGGTGAGGAATCGGTTTATAAAAACAGAGTAGCAACCAGGGAGAGAAGAAACCTCAGCACCTAAAGAGGGAACACGTGAGGATTCAGAAGGCCTGGGAGAGAGGTCCGCCTGAGTCAAGCAGCAGGCATGGCTGGAGCTGCTGGGCCTTTTATCATCAGCCACAGCTCATGAATGCAGACTTGTCTTGTGCATGCACAAACACACAGACTGGACAACCTTGTCTCACCTGAACTGGTAAAAATTCAAGCGCTTCTTCTGACTCCCAATTGGCCTTCAGTTATGTATGCATGGCTATTGAATCTGCAAATATGTGGTGATTCTGTTCTTGAGGCTTAACCAAATCAATGAAATACTGATCCAAAGCAAGTTCAACATTTCCCAAACTAGGGTAACCTGTGTCCCTTCTGAGATAACACAAGCCCTGTATCAGCAATCCTTGTATAAGTTGCAATTAACAACCCGTAAGCTATGTCTTGGCTCAACAAGGAGAATAGTCATCAACACTTTCTGCTGTCTTAATTAACACTAGTCAGGTGGAGCAGTGCATATAAGCCGTGAGATGAGAAGTGCAAATAAATGATTATCTGAAATAAGACACGTTACTTCTTTTGGGAGCTTACTCGATAGGCTGAGTGTAGGATTCTGGTGTGCATGGCTGAGATCAATATTGCCGATTGGCCTCACCCTGCTGATCAGAATTCTGTTGATAATAGCACTAATCAAGGGTCATGTGAGACAAATTGAACAAAATTAGACTCAGCCCCTATCAGAGTATCAAATCCAAGTCTCAAGAGTAGTGCTGTTGTGTTAGTTGTTGCTGTAGCAAATTATGTCAAACAATGGTTTAAACAGTACAAATGTATTATCTTAGAATTCTAAGGTCAGAAGCCTGACATGGCTCTCAATGTGACTAAAACTGTAATATTTTAATTGGCCCTAGGGGAGATTTGTTTCTTTGATCATTCAAGTTGTTGGCAGAGTTAGTTCCTTGTGTTTGTAGGATTACACTCCCCATTTCTTTGCTGGCTGTCAAATAGAGGCCTTTCTCAGCTCCTAGAGGCTGCCTCAAATCCTTGGCTTGTGCTCGCTTCTCTATCTTCAAAGCCAGCAATGGCAAGTCAAGTCCTGCTTATTCTACTGCCAACTCTACTGCCTTGCTTTTCTACATTTAAGGACTCTTGTGATTACATTGGTCCCATGGAGATATTATAGGATAATGTATACATGTGATGTTAACTGATTAGCAGCCTTCTTTCCACATGCAAAACTCTTTTGCCATATAAGTAACACACTGACAGTTCCAGTGACTACAATTTGAATACCTTTGGAAACCATTATTCTGCCTAACAGGCAGAAGAGAGAGAGCTAGTACAGGGGAACTCCACTTTTTAAAACCATCAGATCTCATGAAACTTATCGCTATCATGAGAACAGCATGGGAAACACTTGCCCACTTGCCCCCATGATTCAATTACTTCCTACCAGGTCTCTCCCACAACATGTGGGAACTTAAGATGAGATTTGGGTGGGGACACAGCCAGGCCATATCAAAGACTAAAGCTAGACTATTGGAAGAGGCCTTGAACGTCCCTGTGTATGAGAGCACCTCTGAAGTAGCTAGTCCTGTTCATAACTAAGTAGGTGAAGGTGACCAGGACATGACACTTTTACAAACTCCCATCTCTGGATGAGGACAACATTTGGAGCCCTCCTGCCACCTTTGGCATGTGGAGCCATCCCTGGCCCATATACTGCCACTTGAAACTTAGGCACAAGGAAACCAGCCCTGCTGATATGGTTTGGCTATGTCTCCACCCAAAATCTCATCTTGAATTGTAACCCTCATAATCCCCACGTGTCAAAAGAGAGAACAGGTGGAGATCATTGAATCATGAGGACAGTTTCCCCTGTGCTGTTCTTGTGATAGTGAGTTCTCATGAGATCTCATGGTTTTATAAGGCGTTTTCCCCTTCACTCAGCACTCACTTCGTCCTGCTTCCCTGAGAGAAAAGTGCCTGCTTCTCCTTTGCCTTCCTCCATGATTGTATGTTTCCTGAGGCCTCCCTAGCAAGGCAGAACTGTGCGCCAATTAAACCTTTTTCCTTTATAAATTACCCAGTCTCAGGTATTTCTTCATAGCAGCGTGAGAACAGACTAATAAACCTGCTATACTGCTACCTCCACTTCGTAGTGTGCTGTCGGTCTCTCGCTCTGATACACTGAATTTTATTTATTTATTTATTTTATTGCATTTTAGGTTCTGGGGTACATGTGAAGAACATGCAAGATTGTTGCATAGGTGCATATGATACACTAAATTTTTTGTTTACTTTTAGCACTTACGTATTAAGGCAAACTAACTCTCTCTCTCTCTCTTTGGTTGAAACAGGGCCTCACTTTGTCAACCGGGCTGGAGTAGGATCTTGGCTCATTGCAGCCTTGACCTCCTGGGTTCAAGTGACTCTTCTGCCTCAGCTCCCCAAGTAGCTGGAACTACAGGCATGTACCACCACTCCCAGCTACTTTTTGTATTTTTTGTAGAGTTGGAGTTTCACCATGTTGCCCAACCTGGTCTTGAACTCCTGACCTCAAGGGATCTGCCCACCTCAGCCTCCCAAAGTGCTGGGATTACAGGTGAGAGTTACTGCACTCAGCCTACAAACTGTGTGTTACCTAATTATTGCAGTGGGTTGAATTGCGTTCCTGCAAAGATATGTACAAATCCTAACCACCATAACTCTGAATGTAATCTTATTTGGAAATAGTCTTTATAGATGTAATTCAGTTAAGAATTTCATGGTGAGCACATCTTGGTTTAGGATGAACCCTAGATGCCATAACTGATGCTTTTATAAAATAAAAGGAAAGACATTTGAGACACAGACACACAGGGAAGAAGACCATGAGAAGAGGAGGCACAGGTTGGGTTGACGGAGCCACAAGTCAGGGGATGCCAGAAGCTACCAGAAGCTGGGTGAGGCAAGGAAGGATTCTCCCCAAGAGCCTTTGGAGGGAGCTTATCAGGACCCTGATTTTGAACTTCTAGCCTCCAGAAGAGAATGCATTTCTATTGGCTAATCTGTAAGTCTGTGGTGATTATGACAACAGCCCCCCAGAACCCTCATAGACATCTGTTTGGAAATCTGTCCAGAGGCTGTGATTCTCCTTCACAGGGGATGTGTACTTCCTTATGAATTAAATACCATTATCTGTATTACTCAGTAGAATTCAGTATCCATGAAGGTAGAGTTTTTTATTGTTTTGTTGCTTTTCTTTCCACATGATATGGTTTGGCTGTGTCCGCACCCAAATCTTAACTTGAATTTTATCTCCAAGAATTCCCACATATTGTGGGGAGGGACTCAAGGGGAGGTAACTGAATCATGGGGGCCAGTCTTTCTCACACTATTCTCATGATAGTGAATAAGACTCATAAGATCTGATGGGTTTATCAAGGGTTTCTGCTTTTGCTATTTATTTTCTCTTGCTGCCACCATGTAAGAAGTGCCTTTCACCTCCCGCCATAATTCTGAGGCCTCCATAGTCATGTGGAACTATAAGTCCAATTAAACCTCTTTTTCTTCCAAGCCTCATATATGTCTTTATCAGCAGTGTGAAAATAAACTAATACACCACAGCACCTAAAAGTGGACCTAATATCTTTTAATAACACTTTTCCAGGTTTGTCAAACATCAGATGGCCATAGGTGTGCGACCTTATTTCTGAGCTCTCTATTTTGTTCCATTAGTCAATGGTCTATTTTTGTACCAGTACCATGCTGTTTTGGTTACGGTAGCCCTGTAGTACAGTTTGATGTTAGGTAATGTGATGCCTCCAGCTTTCAGGAAAAGAAAACCAAATATTTCATGTTCTCATTTACAAGTGGCAACTAAGTGATGAAAACACATGGACACATAGAGGGGAACAATACACACTGGGGCCTATCAAAGGGTGGGAGGACGGAGAGGATTGTGAAAAATAATTAATAAGTACTAGGCTCGATACCTGGGTGATAAAATAACCTGGACAACAAATCCCCATGACACAAGTTTACCTATGTAACAAACCTACACATGTACACTAACTTAAAGGTAAAAATAATAATACTTTTCCTTAAGGTATGGCATCATTGCAGGTCTTGATAAAATTCAACTAAAATTTTGAAATATTCATATATCTTAATAATTATGACTGAGTTATAAAACAAGAATGCAAGAATATATTCAAAATTCACCACAACAGTTATTGAAGACATTCTCTCACTTAGGATATGGATCTACATAAACTACAATATGTCAATACCATCTTTAGTAATCAAAGTACATTATTAACTCACATGAACATCCACAAATAGTAAGAGAATTGTCATAGTTAACTCAGAACTTTAAAAAAGAAAAGTTTTCTGTAGGCTAAATTTTCAGCAGAGTTCAAGTTCATATTGTGTATGGCTAGAAGAATAAGAGGACTCTTAGGGGAACTCAGGGCTGTGTAGGGAATCCCTCAAATCGCAGTAGTATCACAACTCTAACAAAATGAATACTTTTTCTAGACACCAAACTTCTGCTTCTGAATTTCCAAACATTTTTATAATTAATCTCTGACATAACCTGCTAGCATCGATTAGAAAACCATTGTTTTTCAATTCAACATGGGTAAAAATTTTTAAGAAATACAAAAATGATATTTATCTATTTTAGGTTTTGCCATGTTAAAGCCAGGATATCTACTAGAGATTAAAAATGTGGTGAATATAACAGAATCCCATTTCTACTGTGTTTCCCCTCTGAGTATGTATTCAGTGTACGTGTATATATACTCATACAAATACAGTGAATAACTTAGTTTCATCATCACTTTAAATATTTTGTGTTGACAAATAGTAGTTGGGACTGGGTAGTATTTTTCTTTAACACAGATACGAAAAACGCCTCCACATACTGCACTTGTAGTCTTAACACGTGCCCAAAGTTGTGATAATGCATTTCCCCCTCTTTCCCTTTTATATACAACACATATTTGATAGCTAAAAGCTAAATGCAACTTGCTATCCTAATAATGAGTAACAAAGTTAGATATTAATTCCCTGGTTTTCTTAAGACAAAGTTTATTTTTTTATTTAATATACTGTATTTTTCTTTAACAATTACTTCTTATGAAGAATATATTTGCTATTAATTTTAGAACTGCTATGATTCCAATGCATTGTAAACTGAATTCAAGTTTTCTTAAATAAAAAAGACAATTTACTGACATAGTTGAAAAGCCCAAGCATATCTTAATCCAAACAATGCTTAATCCAGAAGCTCAATATGTATTTTGTTCGGGTTTCTTGGGATGTTTCATTTCACTCTTTCTAATTTAATTACAAGTGATAGTAAGTTTTTTAACAGCTCCAAATCTACACTTTTGCAGGTTTAATTTTAATAGACAAGAAAATGTATCTCTCTGAAAAGCCTAACCATAATTATATTTAATTGTCTCTGATGTAGTTGCTTGGCCATACTAGTATAGGTGGTCACTAAATGTTTGGATTAGTCAAACATGAATCACTCACCTGTAGGTAGACATAGTTATCAACCATAGCCATAGGATGTGACCCAAAATTTTGAGACACAGTTAATTCTAGATAAAAAATATCAATGCATGTTAAAGCAGAAGTCAGGGATAGATACTAGGGGCCCTAAAACAAAAATCATCTACTAAGATTTATAAGATGAAATGGGTGCTGATTCTCAAAAGCATTTAATTTTATAAGTTTTGCTTTGATAATGTTGAGATTTATGTGTAGGATTCAGGTTTAATATCTTCTGATATCAGATGAACAGATCATTAGTCTAACAGAAACTTAGGAACTTTCTAATTGTCTTTACCCTCTTGATTTAACAAATATTTGATCTAGTACATTGGCATACTCAACTGATGTATATGTGGCTGTGCATGTTTGCATGTGTGACGAGAGAGAAAAACCATATCATATACACATATATATGTATCTTGCATTTTTTTAGTGTACATATGACAAATAAAATGGTTTGGTATATTCTTATGTATCACATTGCACTTTTTCTTAAAGATAAGGTTTATTTTCAGGATATATCCAATAAAAATAACTTTATATATTGCTATGGTGAATTAAAAAGACTGATTATAATGTAAAGTATTTGGAATTAAAAAAAGACATAGAAAAAGCAAAACATAGTGATTCTCAGTAAATAAATAATAAACAAGTAATTGCAGATGATGCTAAAATAAAGCATCTAAAGTAATGATTTGATATTTGGGATTGATAATTGGGTTTGATATGCAGGTTTTTAAATTAAATAAACTAAGTTCTTTCATTAGATATACCAAAAATCTGAATTAATGGATACAGTGCTTAATACAAGATAAAGGATACTTTAATCCCAGTGCAAGTAAATTTGGACAGACAGAAACAACAGGATGTAAGGCAAAGCTACTAGAAAAGGTCATAACATGACAATTCCCTTAGCTACACTAGCTAACGGCCGAGTTCTTCCACAGGAAGAGTTAGCAGGTTAATTTCAGAGATTGCAAGACTCCTTTCTTTGCATCTTCCCCTCAATTTCCACAGTACATGTAGCTATGCTGAGCACAGCTACTCCTCAGGCTTATCAGCCATCATCAGACCCTTCCTGGAAACTCTATGACCAACCCAGGGTACTGTGACACTGTCAACACAGACTGGGGAGCCCCAGAACTTCATTCACCTTCCAAGCATCTCTCCCTCCAACCCGCTGCTCTCCCTTCACCCAAGACACTTAAATTGTCACCAAAAAGAAAAAAAAATGGTGGTTTTCAAGAAATTTAGTTTTCCCAAAGGGGTACAAACTTTAACAGAACAAAGGTGCACAAAGCTATAAACAATGGGAGGTTGGAACACAGTTCTTCTCTACCTGGAGCCCTGATTCCAGGCCAAATCAAAATTCCTGTCTGATTGTGTCATCCCCTTGTTTCCTACTGATTTTGGGTAAAGAGAGAGATCCCACCTGATTCCTGCTAGGGCCTGCACCTCTGTGCTCCCAGGCTCACTCTCATCACATTGGCACTTACTCCTCTCTCCCGCCACAAAGGGCTCCTGTCCGGACCTTGGGCCCTCTGCAAACATGGAAAGGCCCCTGCCCTGATTCAATCTACCCAGGTACTGATTTCCTTTCATCTACCTGACCTCAATCTAAGCCATCATTTCCCAGGAGAAAGCAGTGCTACAAAGGTACTAGTTTGTAACGTTTAATGGAGTCACCTCAACAGACTTTTTTGTTGATAATTTGATTTGCCTTAGTCTTCTCCACTTGACTGTAAGCCTCATGAGGACAGCTGTCACACTGTGCGTCTTGCCAAATTTAACATCCTTTATCAACCCTATGTCTGGCTGAAACACATCTCAACATCTTTTCCAGCTTCTTTCTAGTTTTCCATCATGTAGTACAAAACATCCACATTTCCCTGATTTCCCAGAAGCTAGAGCTGCAGATTGGATTTAGATGCTGGAAAAAGAGGATTTGGGACTGATTAAAGCAGGAAAAGAGGCAACAAGGAGTTACAGAGCTAGCAGGCCCAGTTCTGTGGGAAAATTTCTCATCCTCAGGTCATGAGGCTTGAGTGATCATGAAGCGAGCCAATGAAACAGTGGCATCCTGACCCCTGAACCTTCTGGAACTTCCCGGAGGTGCCCATTCTTTAGCTAGGTACATGCTGCTGGGTGCCAGGTCAGCATGCCCAGTGATGAGCTGACTCCCCCAGTCCTTCCAAATCATCAAATTCCTTTTGTTACATATGTAACAGCAAAGATAGATAGATAAATAGATAGATATGCATCCATCTGTCTATATATGTATATATTCTGCTATCTACAACCAAACTAAGTGATATAATATTAAGAAAATGTTGACTAAATGAATAAACAATAGAAGGAGTAGATGCTAACTGAATTTACATGAAATTTCTCATACCTATAAGAGGTGATAACTTGCACCTTTTATAAAAGTAGGTCTTAATAGTCTTTGTTCTCTGTTAGTTATATATTTCAAATGCACATGAACCAAACAAGGAGAGAGATTGCAACATTTGCAAACTCATACTGCCTATACGTCACAGAATAGAAAACTGAAAACCACTTTACCTTAGTTAGGAAAATATCTTTATTCGTACTTTATTTACAACTATTTAAACTAAAAATTGACTGACATTGATTTTTTTTTCCTTAAAATGGGTTACATGCTAATAAGCAAAAAGTGGATAAGGCACATCTTATAAGAAGAAATAATGAGAGAGGCATTCCTCATATGGTATTAAGCTGATGCAAAAAAATGGCAAAAACTGCAATTAGTTTTGCACCAACCTAATACGTGTTAGGCTAACAAATAGTCACTCACTCAAATAAAAAAGAGTAGAAAACACTACAACTAAAATAATTATCTGAATAAAGGACAAATTTGGATTTCAAAAATATTGTAAATTCAAATTTTCTTTCTTTCTATATTGTATATACAGCCAAAGTATTCATTATGAAATGCTCATTAATATGGGTAAAAAGTACATCAACCACATCCACCAAAATTGTGCCAAATAAACTGTATATTTAGAAAAAAACTGAGTTAATTCTATCTGGCATAAGCAAGGTAGGATAATTAACATTAACTAGCTTAAGGTAGAATAATTTTTGTCATACATACCCAGCCAGTTAATTATGTATCCATATGCTACTGCTCCTCACACCTGCCTCACATTGGTGTGGGAGACGTCTCACATTTCGCTGCTCCTTGCACGTGTTGTCAAGGACAATGCCACTAAATAGCCACCAACCTGCCTCCAGCACAGAGCTTCAAGCGTAAATGAGTGCAGCAGATTGGAAAATAACTTTATTTATGATATCTATTTAAATGTAACTAGAAGATATATAAAATATCCTTGAAAATATATCAGTTGAGATTACCAATAACAAAAGATATTTATCTCAATTGCTGCCCTCATTAACATTACACACACACACACACACACACACACACACACAAACACATACACTCTCTCTCTCTCTCTGTCTCTGTTGATTAGTGTGAAAATCAGAAGTACAGTCAGTCCTCAACTAAAATCATTGATAGGGTCTTGGAAACTGTGACTTTATGTAAAACAATGTGTAACAAACCAATTTTACCATTGGATAATGGACATAAATGACAGTTGAGTTCCTATGTCATGTTTCTGGTTACAAAATCATCACCAAATTTATAAATTAAGATCCCCAAATGCTTCTAATATTAAACACTGAAATAAATGTGAGCTCTACGCACATTTAAGAAAGACTCATAAAAACAATAAGTCAATTATTTACCCAATTTCTGGTGAATCAGTGAGGTCAGAGATTGGAATCGTGGTGTGATAAATAAAGGAATAAATGTTTCTATACTGAAGATGGTCAGGGGCACCTCCAGCCTCCATGCAATCCAAAAGCAAGCACATATAAGGCGAGTTTTCTGAGCACTTTTGTACTGCATGGTTTATTGTAATATATCCATATGATGATTGTATGCTTTGTGAAATTTTATTTTACAATAATTTGTATTTATTTTCCAACCCATTTATTTCAGTTCAGGGTCAGAGGTGGCCTGAGCCTATCCCAGCAGCTCAGGGCACCAAATGGGAACCCACCTGGACAAGACACCATCCCATTGCAGGGCCACTCACACACACACCCAAACTCACTCAGCCTAGGACCATTAAACATGCCAATTCACCTAGCACATGTGTCTTTGGGATGTGGGAGGAAACAGGAGTAACTGGAGAAAACCCATGCAGACATAGGGAAAGTGTCAACTCCACATAAACAGTGACTCCAGCAGGGAATAGATTTTGTTTCTCTCATTGTTATAATGAAAGACATTATTTGAAGACCTACTGTAACCTATAATAATTTACAGTTATTGCAAAGGTTATTGTAATGTATTTTGAGATAATTGGTGTTGATTTGTTGTTTTCCAAATATAATGCACATAAAAATTACCTATGTTTTAAAATATATGTGGTTCTGGGTCCCAAGTTACATTCCTAGTAATTCCAGATTTTTACTTCAGAAAGCACCATATCTGGCCAAAATAGGAAAATGTCCAACTTTTAAAAACACTGCTGCAGGAGATAAGAACATCTAATGAATTCACACCGTCTCTGTATATAAATTTACTCATATACTGGAAATACATGGAGGAATGTACTGGAATGCCTGACCTCAGGTGATCTGCCTGCCTCAGCCTTCCAAAGTGCTGGGATTATAGGCATGAGCCACTGCACCTGGCTGGTTTGTCTTAAAGTAGGAACATACACACACCCCATGCAATGGAAAATTAAATCAAAGTTCCTCAAAAAGCAAAGAGATGATTCTTTCTAGTTACTGATGTATGCATGCTTTCTCTCCTTTCTTTTTCTATAATTTAGAGAGAATTAGAAAGGCTGCCAAATGCTGTGGAAATTTAAATGCCATTAAATTAAGCATAATCAAATGATGAGGAAACAGAAAGTGATGGCCAGTCACAGAGACATAGGAAATTTAAAAAATCTCCATTATGTCAACAACCATATCAAATTCAAACTGTGTAAATTAAAAAGAAATAAATCCAGCAACTAGAAAGAGTACAATAAGCCACAACCAGAAGCCAATAGCCATTTTAGTAAAAATAAACTGGAATTCCAAGGAAATATTACATTGTGCACACGAACCCAAATTAGTGACACTTATTTAAACTCCATAATTAAATTTTGAAAAACATGACAGGATCATGGAGTTCTGGACTAAAATACAGACAACCCAATTTAAAATTAGTCAAAGAGTTTGGGTATACATTTCTACCAAGAAGATATACAAATGGCCAATAAGCACGTGAAAATATCTTCAACATTATTGGTCATCAGGAAAATGCAAAGGAAAATCACAATGAGAAACCAAACCCACTGAGATGAGTATAATTCAGAACAAAAACACAAAAGAACAAGTGTCGCCAAGGATGTGGAGAAATGAAAACCCTCATGTATTGCTGGCAGAAAGCTAATGGGTTCTGCCACTATGGAATACAATTTGGTGGTTCCTCCAAAAGTTACAGATAGAATTACCATCTGACTCAGCAACCCTACACCTAGATATATATCCCAAATAATTGAAAACAGGTATTCAAATAATACATGTGCATGCATGATTAGAGCAGCACTATTCAAAAGAGCCAGAGGCAGAAACAACTCAAGTGTCCACCAGCATATGAAGAGATGAACAAATACCAGACAGGCCAAAAAGGAATGAAGTACTCAAAAAGGTGTGAAGTGCTGAAGCATGCTACAATGTGCATGGGCCTTGAAAACATGGTGATAAATTAAAAAAGCCAGACATAAAAGGTTACATATTGTATGATTCCATTTATATGAAATATCCACAAATCCACAATGACAGGAAGCAGAAATGCGGTTGCTAGGGGATTAGGGGAGGGAGGGATGGGGAATTACTGCATCCTGGTTACTGGGTTTCCTTTTAGGCGATGAAAGTGCTTTGAAATTAAATAGACAGAGTGGTCCCATAACACCATGAATCTACTAAATGCCACTAAATGTTCTCTTTAAAATGGTTAATTTTATGTATGTAAATTTATGTTATGTAATTTTATGTATGTAATTTTATGTTACGTAATTTCACTTTAATGAAAAAGAAAGGAAAAAGGAAGAAATAGTGAATGGCTCAGATCTGTTAAAGTTATCTGAGTTTACACTAATCTTATGATTTTAGCTTAAACTTGCATTTTAGTTTAATTTTAAATAATTTTTGTAACCATAGTGTTTTATGTCCTTTTAAGTAAGAAGGTAAATAATTATTTCTATCATCATTTCTTTAAATCAAGCTAATATAAGTCAACTGATAACCGCAATGTGAGCTGCGAAGTTATTTTGTAATAATATAGTGGATTATTAGTAGTATGCTAGTCACAGCAAACATAAAAAATATTTAATTTCGTATCTGACATTCATAAATGTCATAATTTATGCAATGAAATTTTATTATTAAACATGAGCAACTTAAATTGTCAACATTTGCATCTTTGTTTTAATTGGATATGGATTAACATATTTGTTTGATACACATGAAAGAGCTTTTAAATGATAATATAAACTTCCAATAATACATCTGCCTTATTGGTAGAATAAAATATAAGTATAAGAGTTGAAAATAAATCGGGACACACAATTAACTTCAAATAGTAATAACAGAAGCATTGACATGTAAACTTAGGCATCTGACGCACAGTTATGAGGATGTGCCAAGCAATGTACGTAGTAGGGACTGAGATTTAATATTCATAATTTTAGCAAAACGTAACTGTGACTGGTGTAAGAGAATATGAAAGTAAAAGGATGTAAAACTTCTCCTGTCATTAATTTATTCATAGCAATAATGTTTCATATATGCAAAACCTTATCCACATAGCTTTATTTCAGTGGAGAACCATAAAACAGGGAAGAATAAATCTCCCATTTTAGAATTAAACTTGTAAAAGTCAATTCTGTGTGTGTGTGCGTGTGTGTGTATGTGCATTTGAAAGTGGACATGTGCAATCATAATACACTAGGGTAAAAGCCACACTATTTTTGCAGTTTACTGATTGTTTCAAACCAGTAGGGAACTTTCAGTACATGCTTTCTGAATCGCATTAAGAAACGGTACTTTAAAACTATGATATTTTTATCTCTGCTAACTTCAGAAATTATTTGGCAAAAGAACACTGCTCCATTCAACCCACACAATTCCATACATCTTTTTAAAAATGTATACAAAATCATGGATGTATTTCTATGTTTTATGCAATAACTAAATTATCAATTTACACAGGACATACATGTAGCCTAGCATTTTGCTACAAGCAGGACATTCTTCAAAATAAATTATTTTCCATTTTTATTACCAAAATATAACACATTTTATATTTTAAATACTTGAAATTTTTCATATGTCAAAAACTCTCCGCCATAACATAAATTTTTATTAATAGCTACATTTAAAAATAGAATTTTTAGGGTATTTCAGCTATCAAAGCTATGTAAACAGTTAAAGAAAAATAGGAAATGATCCAATACAATAATATCTATAATAATTTCTATTTTATAATAGTAAAAAATAATTACTGTGTATTCTTAAATGAATGATTTTATAAATAATGGTAGGATTTGGAAGAAAAACAACATCATATGAGGAAAATTTAACAAATGCATAGATTTGCCTGCTAAACCACTGACTGGAAATAAAATAGTTTTGAAGCCAAAGTTACTAAACAAAATAAACATAATGTGATTCCTTGAATATGGACTACTCTCATTAACACAAATTCATTAGGAATAGACTTTAATGGCCTTTTAACTTTTAGATGAATCCATCATTTTCCTAAGACACATCAGTTACCGCCCTGGCATGTTAACTTTCTGAAAGCGACCCATTATGTGACCTGAATGAAGGGATTCAGTTGCCAGAATGATTTCAGTAAACAAGCTTCCAAAACGCTTCGCCAGCGCCATGGAGCTTTACTCAAAAGAATATGGACAACGTTTTCCAATAACTTTTTGTTTTCAAAAGTATTGTTTGCGATAGAGAATACATAGAGTGCATATGAACGGAAGAATTGAGGTATTATAAACAAGACTTTGTGCCATATATTGGGTAAAGCAAATCAGCATTTATACTATAGTAACTATAGATCATACTATTTACACTATTGATCATATAAAAATAACATCTGGAAATTGCAATTCTACTTTTTTCCATCACAGAAAAATCAGGACTTCTCTTGATAAATATTACATTTGTGTGTTTGTTCTCTCTTTGGTTATTATGTCTTATACTTTTGTAGTGGACACAAACCCCACTTTTCATTTCCCTTCCTCTCATTTGTCTTACATCTTTTCTCTGTCCTTCTGAAATTGCAAAAAAGTGAACAAAGGGAGGAAAGGGAGTGGTAAGATCATAAAAAGGTTTGGGATCAGTGAGGTATCTAAAGTTCTTTCTTGGTTTCTCAAGCCTGAGAGAAGATATTTTTTATTTAACTCCATAATGATGTTTTTCTGTGTGTGAAACTCCCTTCTGTCTATGCCTCCAAATTATGTCAATATTAGGTATCCATTCATCCTGACTTCTAGTCTAGCTTCCCTCCCTTTGTGCATCTATGAAAACTTGTTCACTCTTAATTTTTTGGTATGATGACTCATGTGCACGAATTATTGCTTATCTTAAACTACAGATATCTCATTCTTTTATAAAAATTTATACCTTCCATAAGTGCTTTTAAAGACCTAGCATGAGAAAAGTGTGCTAGGTTGTAGGGATATGTAAATTAGCAAAAGCATTGCAATCCTTTATCCATCTCCTAGTCACATGCGATAGAGATTCTCATCCAATGACCTCACAAACAACTAGACAATTGCAAAAACTGCAACAGCTATATGATTTATTCAGGTAAATCAGGAAAGGTTTTTCTAAGGAAGTCAAATCCTAGTTAATATCAGAAGAATTACTATGACTTAAGAAAGCAAACGGAACAAGAGAAGAACTGTAGCAGGCTTCATGAGAAGGGCTGCCAGAAGCTGCAACAAAAGCAGGTCTTCCAACAGGTAAATAAGCAGTAGGAGAGCACTGGGCTCAGACGGATGCCATGCTACTAAACATGGTGCAGATTTGTACTGTTCAGATGAATATGTTGTCATTTACTATAACTACCCCTTTTGTGTTTCAGAAAGAGTCCTATCTGTCTATAAAGAGGTTGCTAGATGAAGATGATAGCTCAAACCTCTGACCCATATAATGTTGGAGACTGAGAGATACAAGGGAAGTCATGCTGCTTTCTGATTTCCTATCTCTGCCCAGCTGTGATATTGCCTAGATGTGCACATGCATTTAAGTTACTAGTTGGCTTAACTTACAGGAACATGAGCTTGATAATCTCAGAGAAACCTGGTAATAGATAAATGTATATGGGAAATTATTATTTTTTCCTTCAGAAAGAAAAAACCTATGGAAAGGTCCTGTGGTGGGGGACATCGTGAAGTAATTCAAAGCACTAAAAGGTGAAAATGGTGGAAACATGTAATCTAAGAAGAAAAATAACGCTAGCAGTAGAATGGAAATGAATTGCAAGTGAGTAATTTGATGCACGGGTGCAGAGAAATTATTAATAATTGTCATACACAAAACACTTGCTACTCAAAGTGCAATCTGGACCAGCAGAATCAGCATCACCTGGAAGCCTTGTAGACGTGCAGATGCTCAGGGCTTATCCCAGACCTACAGAATCCCATCAGGGCTCAGAATGAAGGAGGTTTACATATCATATCAACAGTAGGATGTTTTCCATTAACTTCCAGAAATATTATCTAAGAGGCCAATATCTAAATGGCCTGAGGTGACCTTCATGACCTGAGGTGATGAAAGTGAACTGTTTGTGAGAAATGGTGTTTATTCAGTTCTGGGTCAGAGCTATGGTGGCCACATCCCCCCCCCATGAGTTTCAGGAAAAGACTTCCAGCTACTCACCCATAAATTAGAAGCAAAGAAAATAAGACACTGGGAAGATATGGGCAAAATAAGAGACTGGGAAGATAAGGGAACTCTGAGAATTTGCATAAAAATGTAGATCCAGGGTGCAAATGTGGAAATTGCAATTCCAGTTGAGGGGAATTCCAGTTTCTCTGGAGGACAACCATTTCCACATATTTACTTCCTATTAACCAACCAACAATTATCAGCAGCCTTCCTCTCCTACTTTCTGTGGTTCCCTCCACCACCTCACTACTCAGAAGTGTAATCTAAAACAAAAGCAGTGGCATCACCAGGAACACTGATAAATACTCAGTATCACAGACATCACCCCAGACCTATGATTACAATCTGCATTTTAAGAGATCCCTGGATCATTCATTTGTGTCTTAAATTTGAACATGCACATTAAAGCATCTCAAGTGCAATTGTGGGATTCTGAATTCCAAACAAATAAATATAAACTAATTATCAAAACAAAATCTGCAATTCCTGATATGACTGAAAGAGTGCTAACAACGCAGTTTTTCAGAAACCCAGCTTTCTGTTTCTGTTGAGCTAACTCTTCATTTCTTATGCTGATAATTATGATGGAAATGTACTACTAGTATACATCAGAGAAACCCTAGCCAATCTACAATTTTATAGCATCTTGGATGAATATTTTGTAAAGTTTTTTTAACCAATCTACAATTTTATAACATCTACAATGAATATTTTGTAAAGTTTTTTTTTCAGAGATGGAGGTCTTGCTATGTTGCCCAGGCCAGCCTCAAACAACTGGGCTCAAAGAATCCTACCTCACCTGCCCTAGTAGCTGGCACTATCAGTGCAAACCACTGCACCTGATTAACTTTAGGACTTTTATTCAAAATCCTATGTCAACTTCTTAGTAGGCTCCTGATATTTTGTAAATTTAATTTTGATAGTTCATCAACATTACGGTGGAACAGAAAGAACTAGTGATACCATAGTAATGTATAATGTATGGCTAAGTTAATTATTGGTAAATAGAATCTAATTTCAGCTAAGGAATGAGTTCAGTGTCATCCAATCCCTATCTTATTTATTTTTATTATAGATAAACTTATTTTTCTGGATGTTAGAGCTTTTCTGATTTTCAGTTTATCATTAAGATTTCTCTTTCTAGTCTTGTACTTACCCAATTACCCTAGTGGAGATTATTACCTTAGATTACAAACTTTAGGATCCATACCTTAGAACAATGGGATACGATCTCTTAGAATTTATCACAGAGAAGTTATCTCTTAATGTTCCCACACCTGTCTCAACAAAAATGGTAACACCAATTATTCTTCTATTTTCAAACTTCATTAAATTTGGGCTGTTATCACTAAAATACTTTAAAAATTGTTTAGGATCAATCAATATTATTCTTTTAATTTGTATGCTGGGTATAAATACCATAAATTATTCCCCTAGTTTTAATTCATTTATTTTCTCTCCTATCATAGGGGATGTACTGATTGTCCTCAGTGTTATAAATTCACTTATGCCCTTTACTCTTAGTGCAAAACTTCCTGATTTTGACTTATGTTTAGTTAAAAAAATTCTCCAGAACAAAATATTATGTAAAATTACTTTAAAAAATATGTCTTTTTTTTTTTTTTTAATGGAGACAGTCTCTGTCACCTAGGCTGGAGTGCAGTGGTACCATCTAGGCTTATGGCAACTGCTGCCTCCTGGGCTCAAGCCAGTCTCCTCCCTAGCTGGGATTACAGGCATGCACCACCAAGCCCCACTAATTTTTGTATTTTTAGTAGAGACAGGGTTTCACCATGTTGACCAGGCTGATCTCGATCTCCTGATCACATACGATCCTCCTGCTTCAGCCTCCCAAAGTGGTGGCATTACAGATATGAGCCACTGCACCCAGCAGTCTTTCAAATAATATAATAATAAAATATTGTGGCTAGTTTTAGAAACTTATCCTTAGAAATATATATATATACACACACACACACACACACACACACACCATGGTAGCATTATATACAACTTTTTAACTTTAAGAAAATCTAAAGGTTTTTAAATGATGTTTTTAAAAAATATTTTATTGCACTTTAGGTTCTGGGGTACATGTGCACATTATGCAGGATTGTTGCCTGGGTACATACATGGCAATGTGGTTTGCTGCCTCCACCCACCCATCGTCTCATCTATATCTGGCATTTTGATGATATAATTATAATTTCCAAATAGGACTATTACATTATTACATAACACCAGAATGTTTGTTTTCAATTCTATAAAATTCATGATTGATTTTAATGACATTTCTGTTTATATTTAATAGCTTTTAAGTGGTTATTTTAATCTATATGTGTCTCCATTAAAGCTAAGTACAAATATTAATATCAGTTAAACAGTGTCTAGCAGGTTGGTTTCAAACAAAAATTTCTAACGTCAATTTCTTTACCTTCTATATCTTCAAACCATAATTTCCCTGGTTTTTGAACAGGCAATGTTAGGAAATGCTCAGATTTTTGTTTCCAAATTACAAATAAGTCCTTTGGAGAAATGTCTTCTGATCAGCTGCATTCTGAAGACTCACCAGTTATGTTCTCAAACTGTGCTTAAATTTTCAGCATAAATATAGCATAAGCATCTACATACTCCATGTTAAAAATGTATGTGTCATGGTTCATCAACTTATTTTCATTCAAAAAGTCTTTGTACACCTGCTCTATGCACAGGAGGTAGCAATGAGTTTCCTGAAATCAGTAAGACAAAATTGGTTCCATAAAAGTAACTAGGACAAGTAAAAAGGCACCTGTATAATAATTGAAATCCTGCTGAGAAACAGAGGAAGTGATGCTTGGCTGACTGTTTTTAAACGATTGCCATGGCTCAATGTAGACTGTCTATATTAGGTTACTAACCCAAATGGAAAGTCTATCCCAGAGGGTTTTGTGTGGCCAGAACAATGTTTCTAGTACTTTCAATATGAATGCTTTCCAGTGAAGCACTGCTCTCCAGCTAGGGAGAGGTGCTGTTTTCTTTTGTCACCCTTTACCTAACTCTGTCACATTTTCCTTCTTGGCCCCTTCTGTACATGTAAACCTAGAGACTACTGGGCTACAGCAGGAGGCAACAAGCCATGACCTATAAGCCAAATCTGGCTCCGCACCTGTCTCTGTGCCACCCCTGAAATATTCTCTATGGTTTGAAGGCTTATAATTTTTCAAAAGGATATGCCACAGAGACTTATGTGGCTTACTTAAATAATTTAATATATTCACAATTTTGATCTTAACAAAAAAAGGTTGCCCATCCCCAGTCTAGAATAACACTCCCATGTGTTTGCTGATGTACTCATATATAGACTTATTACACATGCACATCAAGTAACTTATATAGCCAGGAAAAATTGCAAAACACTTTGCAGTGATCAACAAAGATTCCTGGTAGTTGTGTCTAACAGGTTCCTCAGGCAAGGTGTTCTGATTATATAAGTCCTGCAACTGTTGATATCATTAAGCTATTTTACACAAAAGCCTGTAATTTATACATAATCCATGGCCATATAACTGATTCTTGTCCAAAAACCTGTGGGACAACGTTATCTGGTGATAGTGCAATTTACTTCCCCACCCACTATGGAAGAGACAGTCTTGCATCCATTAAGCACATTCATTTCGGCATTATTGGGTGCCTAGCTGTGTAACACTTAGATTCTCCTTTGAACTGGCTTTAATAACTTACTGGTTTCTATATTAACTAATGGGTTAAATAATATAGTTGACATGTGTTCATTTTATGTTCATATAAAGTTATAAGCTTACCATTTTTTACTCTTTAAATTTGTTAACTTATTTATGTTGTATAGATACGCTATTGTACTAATATATATTATAAAATATAAGATGGGGATTCAGAAACCAAGAGCTGAAAAAAGTGTTAGTAGATTTTTTCCACAATACAGTGTGTCATGTACACCCCACCTTCAATGCCACTATAATTTTTAATATACTTAAATGTTTTAGCTACCTTGATCTTGTGAAAGAAAACTAAGAAAAATTATGGACAAATATCTTGAATTATTGAATTCATATTTTCTGAGTGTATTGAAGACATTTTTTAAAAAAACTTTAAGTCATATCAGTTAATCCAATAAAGACAGGTGGATTTTTTGATGTTGGAAGGAAATGTACATTTAAATGATCAAGCATCCGTAACATAATTTACTACTGGCTGTGAAATCAGACTTTCATATATAGCTGCATTTCTCTTCCTTAAAGCATCCTCTTGGACTTACTTATGTTTTTACAAATCTAGTTCTTAAACATCTTTGCCATCATTTAAAATGCAGGCTTCATTCTGAGAAGAGCACCCAATACTGCCACCGAAGTTCTGCTGTCTGGTGTCATTTTGTCAATTATGCTGATGCCATGAGACCATGGAACAGTGCCACTATTTCCAAGAGCAACAGCAAATCAAAAGATCTACATGCAATGTTGTTCTAGAAAAATCTATTATATTGGTTTATGCTTAAAAAATAGTTACTACCAGAGTAGTAATTTTCCAATCTATCCATTAAAAGTTCCAATGTACTACTGCATTTTTTTAAGCTGTAAAAGAATGATGTACACATATCCTTAAACATAGCATATAAAAGCAACCACTAGATGGAGATTTAGATGTTAAGATTATTTATGTAAAGAAAATTATTTATTTGAATTAATAGTGCCATTTAAGATTGAACGGCATGTTCTTTATAAGTACATTCCCTATTCCACTGAAATAAAAAAATCAACTCTAAAACTATGTGAAAAGTCCTCCCTTTTTGAATTAATAGGGACTTAAAAAAATTTATTGAACAATAAGAATATTAAAACCCAACGTATTTTTTTAAAACTTATGTGGGATTCTTGATGAGTAGCAGGTAGTTTTATGTCTGCCATAAACCTTTGGTAAATGTGATTTAAATGCAAATGTCATGTAGTAAGAGATCTTATATTTCTTTAGAGACTAATAATGATGCAGTGTTTGCATGAATGTCCCATTACATGCTAACACCTTCTTTCACTGCCTCACTCATGTATGGAACTTCTATACATATATAGAAATGGCACTCATACATTATATATATATACATGTATATATATATACACACACACACACATATATATATGTTTATATATATATAAGTACCATGGATGAATACCATGAATATATTATATATATTCATAGATATATTATATATATTCATAAATATAATACATATATTCATACATATAATATATATATAATTCATCCATGGTACTTATATACATATAAACTAATTCTTACTGAAATAATGTTAAAACTGCAGTATGGTTTTGTGTTATGGTAAAATCTATATTATTCCCTGAACTTTGGCATGTTCTGTGCACAGCTCTTATTTATTTGACATTTGAGGACACCATAATCTTGATATTTTGAGCTTCTGGAGAAATTCCTGTTGCACCAAGGATTCTGGCTTGCTACTGTTCCAAAATGAGTGATTATTTTAGTTCCAGTAGATAGTCTGAATTTGTAACTAAGAGGATAAAAATCACCAACACCACCCTCATTATCTAAGTGATATATACTTAAAGAATCCTACAGTCTTCTAAGTGATCAGCATACCCACTGATTTGGTCAGACCTTCCAGAATCCTCCCAGTTTCCAAGTTCTGCTTAGTCATAGGCCAAAGAACTATACTGATATCAAGGAGACCAGCTCAGGACTCAGTGTGCCCTGATGACAGGTGATACTAATGCCAGCTCCAAACAGGGCTCAATCAATCAACCCTAAGTTTTCCTGAAAGACATATTTTATATTATGACATTTTGATATAACTAAAAAGGTGCCAAAATTAAATATAATCAATTGCTTCTTAATCTATGTCCCCTTCTACTTTATTCTTAGCAATCATATAATGTTTTATTTATAAAAATTTATGTGTATGACTCCCTGTCTAGACTCTAATCTCATGATGGGCAGGGATAATGATTTATTAATTAATAATCTCATTACCTGCATATAGAACAGTGACTGACACAGAGAATAATACGAATAAATGTTTGTCTTGTTTAAAGAAATCAAATAAAAATATTTTAATAATCAAACCACATACCATAATCCAGATAATTCTGTGCTTTTTAGAGTAGACATCTCCAAAAAAGATGTCTACAGATTTATCAGTGTGCATATGTCAGAATCAAATACATTATTATAGATAGTTTATGAATCAGTATAATAGAAAATTATGATCACTTACTATAATATTTAACTTTAGAATTTGCATTGCCAGGTCATGAAACTCTAATACAATTTAATCTTGCATTTGCAAAAAATCCCTAGATTCATTAAAGAATAAGGAAACAATATGGAATTCAATTTTTCTGGCCATTTAGCTTTTAGAGCTAATATGAGTATAAATTACTTATATATCTAAAAAATATGAACTTATCAGATAAACTCACCTTTTAAAACTGTTAAAGAAATTGAGCAAAAAATAGAATTGTGCATTAAGATGCTATATATATAATTGAAAAAAACAGAAACAAGAGACACATAATTTATAGCATATTGACACCAACAACACAAATTACAACTATAAGACTGCCATTAAAAGCACATTTAAAAATCTGTAAACTATCAAAAAAAATGTTGATCTATAGCACAAACCATATCTACTGGCTTGGGGATAAAACACATCCAAAATTAAATTTCCCAAATTCAAATTCTGAATTTTATCCTGGTTTTAAGATTTATATAATAGGCTGGAAAAAGTATTTGAAAAATGATGCATTTAATTAGCTCAAAAATTATTGTTCCAAGACTTACTAAAAAAGAACCAGAAAACAGTGAGCTTCAGCTAAATGTAAATGTTTATGCAGATACTTACCTTAGCTACCAGCAAATGCTTATTGTATAGTTGCTTGAATTAATGAAAAACTCTTTATTAAAAATAAGATTAATAGCTTAGAAAATACTGAGACAAAGCTCTAATAGGAAACAAAAAGCAGAAAGGTCCATTTTTTTTTACTTCATTTTTCTTCCTTTAGGAAATCTTGAAACTGTCTGAAGATTTGTCATATTTTAACATTTGACACACTTTGTTTCAGATGCATGATCAACATTATTTTACATCCCAGGGGACAAAACAGCAAGGGGTATCAGGTATTAGCTAGCTCAAAAGGAAATATCCAGATGCAGAGGTGCGTAAAAGTGAAGACAGACTCTGCATAGGCATCAGAGTGAGACTAGACAGTGAAAATGTGCTCCAAGGAGCACCCATACCTGGTTTTTTTCTTGCAGATCAATTTGTGACATCTTGAAATCAGGACCTTGAGAGTTTGCACTTAATCTGTTTTTCCTATCCAAGAGCTCTTCCATTTCTTTCACCTGGATCTTCAGCCTTCTATTTTCTCTCTCCAGTCCCTGCTTTTCTGTTTCAAGTATTTCCCTCTTGTCCCACTCCAAGGTATTTTCAGCTTGCAATCTCTCTAACTACACACAGAAAACACACACAAAAAGCAACATGCAGCATTTGCAATTACCGAAAGATAATGCAACCCACAAACAGGCTCCCATTAAGATAGGTTCGTGAATATGTCCATTGATAGAATTTTAAAAAGAAAACTCTATTTGAAAACTTGAGAACAATACAAAAGTCCTAAGATTAGGCCAAATCATAGATAAATATACTTTTCCTCTTGGTTCATGTAACTATCTCTACAACCATATGGACCATATTTTTCAAATAAATGTGTCAAGTTAAAAACTGCTGCTCTTGGGAACATTAATCTCCAATCTCAACTGATGAATATTCTCAATGGAGAAAACACAAAACAATTTCGTGGGCAATTTTGATTGGATATATTTCATTTATTTATCCATTCATTTATTTATCTAGGGAATAGATAGATGATGTATCTATCTATCTATCTATCTATCTATCTATTTATCTATCTATCTATCTACGCAACATTTGCAGTTGCCAGAAAGTAATGCAAAAGGTAATTGAAATATACATAGAATTTATAATTTTATATTTTAAAATTTTACATTGAAACATTTTCAATATAAAATTATATAAAATTCAAATACCAGTACCACAAAAAAAATTGTATTGGGACACAGTCGTGCTCGTTTTTTCACACTTTGCCTATAATTGCCTTCACGCACAATGGCTAAGCTGTTGAGAGAGAGATCATAGGTTGTAAAGCCCCAAATAGTCACTTCGTGGTCCTTTACACTAAAGTTTTGTCAACCTCTGCCCTTTTCCCATTGCTCTCAACCAAGGCTGCATGGTGTATCAACATGAGGAGATTTTTTATAGCTACCAATGTCCAGGAGCCTACTCTGGAAATTCTGATTTAAGATAATTTTAATATCTCCCTTGGTCAGTTTTTTTTAAATTATTATACTTTTAGTTCTGGGGTACATGTGCAGATCTTTCAGGATTGTTACATAGGTATACACACACCATGGTGGTTTGCTGCCTCCATCCCCCATCACCTACATTAGGTATTTCTCCTAATGTTCTCTCTCCCCAATCTCCCCACCCCTGCTTTCCCTCCCCTAGCCCCCCACCCCCAACAGACCCCAGTGTGTGAAATTCCCCTCTCTGTGTCCATGTGTTCTCATTGTTCAACATCCACTTATGAGTGAGAACATGCGGTCCCACGTCCTTTGCAGGGACATGGATGAATCTGGAAACCATCATTGTCAGTTTTTATTATTTTAACATTTTTATGTTTTAAGGAGGCAATGTAAAATGTATTTATTTTCTACAATTTTATTACATCTAAATGCTCATTATTATGAGGTGTAATTATATTTGTCTGCTATGATTTTTTTTTGGTAGACATTGTAAGTAGAAGTGATTAGTAGCTTTTTTGCTCTAAATTCGAATCCTGAGCTATGCATTCTAATCTGACTTCACCATTTATTTTCTGGATAAACTTAGGTAAATTCAACTACCCCAATGTGGACAATTTATTATCTAATCTGACAAGGTTTGTGAGAAATGAAATTAATTAAAGTAATTAGAAAGCACTTTGTGTAGCAATGTACTGTTTAAAGGAGAAACATCGTGGTAATAATTTTTTAAATGTATATTTCTTTCATAAATTTGGGCATATGGAATCGAGATGTCAATGTAATTTATGGCATAAATCTATACAGCAGAGTAACTCTTTACAGTAGAAAATCTTTTAGAATCTAGTCCTGGTTCCACCACTTACTCATTGTCTAATTCTGGAAAAGACATGTATTATGTTAATGACTTTCCTTACTTGCAAAATTAGTAACACCTTACATATAATACCAAAATACAAAAGCACAAATGCCATATTTGTGGTACTGTAAGGACGGAATAGTGTCAACTATTCAAAATTCCTTGCAGTCTATTTAGGATGATTAAAGTATGAGGCATTATAAAACTATCTCAAAAGGATAAAAATTCTAAATTACTTATTTTTACATTGTTAAGTTTAAGTGGCTTGATTGCAACATAATTAATAATATACTGTTATAACATAAGTTGCTATGACACATTAAATTCTAAAAAACCACCAACTTAGTCAACATTTAGAAAAATGTTAGACTTCAATAATATCCTTTATATCATAATAAATTATGATATAAAAATTATGATATAAAAGCCTAAAAACTGCTTTTGCATATATATATAATTGTACCATTATTGTAGAAAATGTTCTGTTCCCAAATCTAAGAGATGCTCTGGTTTCTAAAATGTAGGAAACCAAAATTACATTCTTGGCACTAGACCTCATTTACCAATTAAGTATAATAAACTAAGGGTCAAATTTTAGATGATATAGTTTGACATTTGGGGTACTTGTTTGGGGATATGAGATGAAAATATTATAGCACAATTTAATTTAGAAGACGGCATTACTTTCATTGTTAAGATTAATACTTAAAGTTTTTTATTATTGCATCACTTATCAGAATAAAAATAATAAAGTTGCAACAAAAAGGCAGCAACTCAGTAATGAAAAACTAATATAAGGAGAGCAAATGTATTTTTGGGCAAGGACAAACATTATGTTGTGACAAGTCTTTGTAAACTTGTAGGCTTTTTTTAAAATGTTAAATAAATTGATTTAACATTAACTAACAGATAACAAGTAGAACCAAGGTTTTAAATAAGTAATAGATGGTCTGAATAAAAAAACTTTAACTATTAAGGTTTTCTTTTATTTTGAGACGGAGTTTCACTCTTGTTACCCAAGCTGGAGTGCAATGGTGTGATCTCGGCTCACCTCAACCTCCACCTCCTGGGTTCAAGCAATTCTCCTGCCTCAGCCGCCCGAGTAGCTGGGATTACAAGTGTGCGCCACCATGCCCAGCTAATTTTTGTATTTTTAGTAGAGACGGGGTTTCACCATGTTGACCAGGATGGTTTCGATCTCTTGACCTCATGATCCACCCACCTCGGCCTCCCAAAGGGTTTTTTTTTTTAAGTAATGATTTTAGCGGTAGGAACAACAAAGCTTAAATAATGCCTTATGATGTTTCACTTTTTGTAGATTTATCAAAACATACAAATTATTTGATAAACATGTGTATAATATACATTAAAAATTAAAATTCCTATAAAAATTAGAACATTGTAAAAATTCTGTTTTAGTTTGTATTTTGTAACACTGTTTCTTATCAGATCACTCTTTTACAAGAAGCATATGAAAATCCACTAACTTAAAATGCATTTAATCGTATGAACATTAAAATGATAAAGGAAAAATCAGATAATATTTTAAGATTTCAGAGTTTATAATTAAAATAATAATTTTATCAAATGGAAATAGAATTCCATTGCTTCACTTCTGATGATCAAGAGAAAATCCTGAAATATTTTAATCGTATTTCAACTGTGAATTTTAACCAATAGTGTGTTCTAATGTTAAATGAATTTCAGATAACAGAGACATTACTGAAACATGTTTTCTGAAAATTTTAATATAAAAGTACATTCTTTGTAGAGTAATGTAAAAGTACATTCACTAAAATACTTGTTTACTTAATGACATCAATTTCTTTACTTATTAATCATTGAGAAAAAGTACATAAATATCCAACACTACGTTTATTGAATGTTTATTGAGTATGTTTATTGGAAAACAAAGAGAAACTGAATATATGACTTAAAAATATAAATAGAGGCCGGGCGCGGTGGCTCAAGCCTGTAATCCCAGCACTTTGGGAGGCCGAGGCGGGTGGATCACGAGGTCAAGAGATTGAGACCATCCTGGTCGACATGGTGAAACCCCGTCTCTACTAATACAAAAAATTAGCTGGGCACGGTGGCGCGTGCCTGTAATCCCAGCTACTCAGGAGGCTGAGGCAGGAGAATTGCCTGAACCCAGGAGGCAGAGGTTGCGGTGAGCCGAGATCGCGCCATTGCACTCCAGCCTGGGTATCAAGAGCGAAACTCCGTCTCAAAAAAAAAAAAAAAAAAAAAAATATATATATATATATATATATAAATAGAATATGAGTAAAATTGGTCATCATTTTACGAAGGAAAAAAATTCTGAGTGCCATAGAAAGGCCTGCAACAAATCAGGTAAAAGGAGAAGGTCATTTGAGGAAATGATATTTAAGTTGCAACTTATAGTTTAACAAAACAGAAAAGCATAGTCAGGCCCAGAGTGTCCCATGCACAGGAAGCAGGAAATATGTTTGAACATTGCAAGACCCAGAAGAGTCTGTCCAGTTATGGAAGTTAGGATTTGGGGAGAACATGGCATAAAAGAAAATTGGACAAACACAATGGTTCTGAAAAATCAGTGTGAATATCAGAATCACTTGAGTTGCTTGTAAAAACGGTAATATTGTGACTATTCCTAAGGATAAAATATTGGATCATTTTCTAAACATAGCTATTTACTCATTCTTCAATGGTCATTGCTTGATATTGTTGAAAAGATTTGAAAATTATCATCATTACAACTAGAACATAAGCTTTATCAAACCAGGTTTGTCATTTTGATCATAAGCCCAGCACCAGGCACACACACTATGTTTGCTCCCTAAATAACTGTTAAGTGAAAGAGAAAGCAGATAATGATAGTCTCCAGGAAAAAGCCTTTCTGTATTTCAATGACAACAATTAGACACAGCAAAATTAAGATAGCACTCTAAAAAAAGCCAGTTACTTGACTTACCATGACCTAACACCAAAGGATTTCTCCATATATTACCGTGAACTCCTACTGCTATTGTCACAGCTGCTTTACATTTTTGGTAGTGAATACAGTGAGGCAGAGAGGATTTTTAATAAAATGACATACAAATGACTCCCAATTCTCCTTTTAGTCTGATAGCCTCCATTTTTCTTTTTTATAACATGAGAAAACTCTTTCTTACAACCTAGTGTTATGAGGGAGAAATGAAATCATTTAGGGAAAATATTTATTAAACTTCCAAATTCAACTCAAATTCAAGTTGAGTTGGAATTAAACTTCCAAGTCAACTCAAATTCAACTCTTAAGTCATAAATTTGTTTTCTATAGGAGAAAACATATCAACAGCCACTTCGAATACAAAATAGTGTATTAACTTTTTCCTCAAGTTTTATCAAGATGACAGTCATTTTGTAAATGGCGCTAAACAACCGAGAAAACTCCCAAAAGAATGCACTGTATGCCACTTTGCAGGCCAGTGAAGAGTCATCTAAAACAACTGTGGATGTTCCAGTAATTGACTTCAAATACTCAGAATTTTGATTTCAGACAAGTTAGCCATAAAACCTCATTACACATACTGTGGTTTTGGAAGAAAGAAGGAAATGACAGAAAGCTTTTCTGTTTCCTACCAGTTAAGAAATCATCACCCTTTGCTGAGGCCCTAAGGTATCCAGGCCAAACACCTATATAGATTATTTCCTATTCTTACAATGATTCCACAGATCATTCGGCTGTGCTACGTACACATGAGGGAGCTGGGGTTCCGAGAGTAGAAGAAATTTTCCAGTTGGGCAAGGAGTCCAAGCCACAGTTCACCTAAAGATCCTCTCTAGTTCTATTCCTGAGCTCATTCCAGCACTACCACACTGACAGACACCAGGAAAAAGGATGCCTGTCCTCTTGCATTAGCAACTACCTTATTCCAAATCCACTGCATTGCATTATAGCAAAGTTTCATTTATGGTTTGGTTTTGGTTTTATATCTTTTGAGTTTTTCTTCCTCTTTGTTCTGGCAAATTAATTCACAAGAGAGGCAATTTCTGTAGAAAGTCTGGCAATTTCATTTTAAATGAGTCCATATTAACCATGTCACCCCTTGCATCCTTTAACAGTCTTCCTCTAACTATGTCTTAGACTCGCAAATAAGAATTGGATGGAAGCAATTCTTCCTTCCTAAATGAAAGCTTAATTCCAATCGGTCCACAGTTAAATACAGCCTAATGACAGCTTAGTCACTTTTTGACCAAAAGTCAACAGTGCAATGAATAATTTTAGTGATGTGTAATGTCACATATATTTTAGTTACTTTAATTTTATTTTAAATACTTGAAGAATTTCTAAACATAAAATTCCCTCACTAGTTTGAAACAAAATGTGTGCCAAAGTTAAATATAAAAGTAGACAGTGGCCAAAATGCTATTTCAGATTAAACATGAAACAAAAGCAATGTAAGCATTTTTAAAAAATGCATCTATTTCTAAGTAAGTCAGTACATATCAGAATGACAAGTGAAAATGCATTTGTAAAGACTTTGATTATGTTCTGGTAGAGAAAACTTACAAACCTCACAAGTGGCAACTCTTAGCTTTGGACCCTGGATTTCACAACAACCATGCCCTGCCTCAAAAGTTTCTAATGATCTTATAGTATTAATACTCCAATATTTTCTCCATCTCAATTAGAAGTTAATAATCATCTATACATACCTTAGGAATTATTAAAACAAAACATACAAATAAACATGTTAATGTTATCCCTGCAAAATGAGAAATGTTTCATTAATGTATTCTAGCACAACCAGAGAAAAGCCTTGACCTAAAACCAAAACAGGAAAAGATGCTCTTCTTTAACTCCCATGCCAAACATTGATCTGCTACATTGGATTTCTTATAAAATCGAGAAATTGTGAAACTTTACAAGATGAGTACTTGTAAAGTACCAAATTTGATAAGTAAAACACAGTAGAGCTGGTAAAATGTAGATCTTATTCCAGTAAAAAGAGAAACCAGGGGTTTATATAAATCATCTATAATGGGACTTAATTTTACCAGGCACTAACTACACTCTCAAGTGTGTTCTATTATTAGGAAGAAATATGCAAACACACAATACTTAACAAGATCTGCATTAGAAAAATGAATATATTATAAGGGAATTATAATTAAGCATGAGAGGTAAACACCCTGTTTCAAAATATCTCCTAGAAATAATTTTAAAAGTAGACAAACTATCTTGGCACCAAAGTTGCCAAACGGTTATTCTCAAGGATTTCAATTGATCTCAGTATCCCAGAAACATGAAACCTGCTGACACTGCCTAAAACAAGCTTTTCTCCTCAACCGAGAATGTGCTTTGGTTTATACATATATTTGTTTTCTTTAAGGAATTAACAAGCGTTTTTGTAGACACTCTGATAGTTCAGATAAAATAGCAGATTAGCTTCAATTATTAACATTGAGTTGTAAAGAAGAAAAATGTTTATATATAATTTATAGAAGGAAAATAGTGGGAAAGGAATATGAAAATAGTGGGAAAGAGATGGCAAAATGAACCAGAACTAAGAATAATGCACAAAGAAAGAATCAAAGCATCGCGAAAGTGTTAATGAGCACCCCTTTTAAATCATCATCTTTTTTCCTGCATCTGTGCTGAGAATGATTTAGCATAACCAATTTATGTTTTATATATGTTGCTGCTCTAGTATCTGGGTTTTTTGGGGGAAGCTGAATTTGCCAAAACAGATATATTGATGAACTGTTTGAAAACACACACACACACACACATACACACACACACACACACACACACACAGAGTAGGAAGAATAACAATCAGTATTTTTTTGTTAAACCAGAATTACACATGCACTGACATTAAAATTTGATCACCTATAAAAAAGACCAATATGATAATTGGGCAAGCTAATTCTTTTTTATTAATCTTTAAAGTCAGCACTTTTTCTTGGCTTCTCTATTCAGCACTGAGTTATAATGACAACTCTGGTGATAGATCAACTGCCTATAAGTGTGTAACTTTGATTCTGGGCTGATATTATTTACTCAGGTTATGTGTCAATAGGTTTATCTATAGATATAGATTATCTATATCTATCTATATATCTATAGATATTGATAATATTAATACATATAGCTATAGATAGATATACATTTTTTGCTGGTGTATACACACAAAATTGATCCTATATCCAGCAATATCTTTAAACTCTCATGAAATATATCTTATAGATTATTTTGTGTTTTGTAAATAGATAATTGTATCATTTTTGGTCATTGCAATTTTGTATGTTTCCAACTCTTATAATTGTATTTATTTGTCTTCTTCTGTTAAAGTGGCTGGAACCTGAAGTACAATATTAAATTAAGTGATAGCATGCTTCCAATAATTATTAAATAAAACATTTGCTCTAAAATGTTGCTACTTGATATCAGGTTTTAACAGTCCACTTTGATTGCTATTGTGCTAAAGTGTTTTTCCCTATAAGCATAAATTTAGTTTTGGCAAATGCTTTTTAAGTAACATTTGAGATAACAAGGCCACTGATTTTTGCTTTTAGTCTGTTTAGTGTGATTATTTGCATAATAGATGTTCTAACGCTATGTCTTCCACTTCTGTGACAAAGCAATTTTTAATTAACTAGATTTAAATTAATATTACTTGCATTTGATGAATAATTTTGCTACTAAATATATCCGTGAAATTAACTGTCACTTTCCTTTCTTGTATTATCTTTGTTTGGATACAGTATTAGGGTTAAGCTAACACACTGGAAAAAGTTGGAAAGTTTTTCTGCTTTTCTCTTCTCTGGAAGATGTTCTAAAAAAATTGGAGCTATCTACCCTAAATGGTACAACTTAAGCATAAACCATTCTGATCCTGGAGTTTTATTTCAAGAAGAGTTTTCATTTATTATATTTTAATTTAGTTACTTACTGTTATAAATCCATTCAGGCTTTCTATTTCTAAAGGGTCATATTGGGTAAGCTATATTTTTCTGGTCAATCATTCATTTCATGTAAGGTTTTATTTTTATTAGCAGTATCTCTTCATGGTGTTTTCTTATATTTGTAAATCTCTGCCTTATCTAAAGCCATGTCTATTTTTTATTACTAGTAATTTCCGATTACAGCTTCTCAATTAGTTTCTTTTTTCAAAGAATTAACTTTTGGCTTTGCTTTCTCTATTAAAGTGTTAAAAAATTTATTTGATCAATTCCTAGTATTCTCATTCTGTTCCTCTTTCTATACTTTGTTTTTCTTCTGCCACTTTTTTAACTTTTAAAGTAGAATATTAGCTGATTTGCTTTTTTTGTCTTACTATTGTTGTTATTCTGGTTACTCCAAGAAGCAATTCTACAATGAGATTAAAAATATAATACATTTACTACGGAAATTGCCTATAAGAAAAAATGGAGAGCAAGACAGGAGAGGTAGGGAATGGTCAAACTATGATACAAGACTGGCTTTGAGTGAGGGAGAAGCAGGAAAGAGGGGAGGATGCTTTAAAGCCTCTGAGACCTCAGTGCAGTCTAAGCAAAGTTAGGCAAGGCCTTCAAGGAGTTTTGAGTCAAATCAGTAGCCAGAGGAACATCACACCTCCCAGGAACAGAGAGCCCAGCGTTAAGCTGGGAGTAGCCTGTGGAAAGCAACAACTCATCTCCTAGTTTCAGAATGTAGCATCTGGGTTCTGAATTAATTACACTCCCTGTAATTGAGCTATGAGAGGCATCTTCTAATGCCAGATACAGCTATTTCCTTATACATGTATTGATGTTATACATATTTTTAAGCTTTGCAGTCTCTCTCAAGATTTCAATGTTTTTATATTTCAATCTTAAATTACATTTAATATCTTTCGTTGACCTATGACTTATTTAGATGTCTGTTTTGTAATATCCAAATAAATCAGTTTCTTAAAGTAACTTATTTGCAATCAATACAAAAATAGATGACTATGTCTAAGAAATAGTATCCTTTGAAAAATGCATAGTTTAAAACATGAACGCAGACTAAATCTCAGTCTCTCAACCCAGTCTCCAAAGATCAAAATGAGAAAAAAATAAAATCACTAGTAGCTGCAAACCTGTAAACATAATAAAGAGACTTAGACTTATAGAAACTTGACTGATCCATAAGAGGTGCAATAAATGTCCGAGAGCAGCAGAGCCTTCTTTGGAGACCATGTGAGAGCAGAGTCAGATGCGATGGTGCAGAAGAGAAAACATACACTAGGGTGGATGTTCTCCATAGGTGTGTAGCCACATCAGCTTAGGCAGGAAAATACTGAGAATAGGTCTCAGACTTGGAGAGCCAGAACATAAACTACTATCAGAAATGTAATAAAGGAGATTAGAAAGTACAAGGGTAATTATTTTCAGGTTATGTAAGGTCAGGGGTAGCACTCTAGAGGGCAAGGGGTACCTTGGAAAGCAGGGATGTCATTTAGAAACTTCCTGGAAAAGGACAGCAGGAAAGCAAGAAGTTGATGTTAAGGGAATTATCAAAGAATCATAATACAGATTGATTTCCATCCCCCTACCCAAAAGCTTTCATTTAAAAAAGGGTGCCTTCACTATATTAACAAAAGAGGGCACGCTAGAACTAAGAAATTAAGTACACAACTCATAATTTTTTATTATTCTACTTACGCCCATAGAACCCACTTGTTATCACTTATTCTTGCTATCCCAGGATAATCCTACCCAACTGTTATGGACTGAATTGTGTTCCCCCCAACATTTGTATTTAGAAGTCTTATCCCCAGTGTGAGAGTATTTAGAGATAGGTCCTATAAATAGAGATTAAAGGTTAAGAGGATACATTAGGGTGGGGCCTTTATCCAATGGAACTGATGTACTTATAAGAAAAGGAAGAAGCACCAGAGAGCCCTCTCTCCAAGTGAGCACAGAGGAAAGACCATGTAAGGACACAGTGAGAAAGTAACCATCTACAAGCCCAGAAAAGGGACCTCACCAGAGGTTGATTTTGCCAGCACCTTGATCATGGACTTCCAGCCTCCAGAACTGTGAGAAAATAATGTCTGCTGTTTAAGCCTCCTGGTATGCAATATGGCCTGAGCAAACCAATACACAAACTTTTTCACAGAAAAAGAAATGCAACATCTATACAAAGCTACTAGAAGTAGAAAACAAAATGAGAATCAAAGCTCTGCAGCTCCTGGAAATATTTCGCATAAAATCACCTCATGGAAAAGAGAAACTGTAATGACATTCTCCAGCAGGAATTAAATCAGAAAAAGAAGGAAATAGGAAACCCCAATACTGGATACATATGAAGTAACTATATATCAACTTGATTACATAACCACAGAATATAGTTTTTTAAGTGACTTTTGCACACAGAGCTCTAATTTAGCATCTAGTGGGATAGATGTTCAGAACAAAAGGATTGCACAGAAACCTTAAGAGTCACTGAAAAGGGCTATTATGTATAATAATACTGTTATAAGTCTGTGAGAATTTTATGTATATTTTAAAATAAAGCAAATAACCAAATACACTAGCATTATTAGGAAACAAACTTTAAAAGAGATACAAATTTTAAAAATGTTAAGAAAATGGGACAATCACATTAGAAAACTGTTTGCCAGTTTTCTAAAGGTAAAAAATTTACAGCTACATTATGAACCAGTAATTCTATTCCTAGTAAAATAAATTCCACTCCCATGATTAATAAAAGTATAACTACAAAAATAGTTACATAAGAATATATTAACAACTTTGTAGTAAAAATATAAAAAAATGAAACAGATGTTTATGAACAGAATAGGTAAATTTCAGTATATTCACACAATGGAGTAGTAGTCTCTTGTTACTAAATAAAAGACAAACAATTAATAGATGAGAAACTATGAATAAATCCAAAAACAATTTGATGAACAAAACGAGGCTGACACAATATAATTTTATGGCATACAAAGTTCTAGAACTGACAGCATTAATATATGCTATCTTTAAAGCAAGGAATTGACCAGGAAGAGGCATAAGAATTTTTCAGGATGGAAAAATCTTCCTTATCTTGGTAAGGGAGTGCATTACACAGTTGCTTGTGTGTTCTGTGATACATCAACCATTGTCACTCAAGGCAGGGTGTGGTGGCTAAAGCCTGTAATCCCAGAAATTTGGTAGGCCCAATCATGTAGATCACTTAAGCTCAGGAATTCTAGACCAGCCTGGGTAACATGGTGAGACTCCATCTTTACAAAATTTAGTCAGGCGTGGTGGCATGTGCTTTTGGTCTCAGCTACTCAGGAAGCTGAGGTGAGAGGATCACTTGAGCCCAGAAGGTTGAAGCTGCACTGAGCCATGATTGCACCACTGCACTCCAGCCTGAGTAAAAACATGAGACCCTGTCTCAAAAACAAAACAAAAACAGAAAAAAAAAATTATCATTCAATATATGTGCATTAAACTGTGTGTAAATTATAATCCAGGTTTAAAAAATGGTAAGCAGTACACATTTAATGGTAAATGTAAATGAAGAATTAGCAATATAAATGTGACTGGTTCAATCCCTGTCCACTGTAAGAATGCGGCAGCAATTACTCTGCAAGGAAAGTGAAGATGCCCAGCACCCCAATACTCCAGTAAGATACGCCAGGGCTATTTGAAGAAATGCTTGGTGTCAGTGCTGCAGCAAGGCAAGTACAGGGTGAACACAGAACACATGTGTGCCTGAAAACAATTAAGCAGTCAGAGATTAATGGAAAATACTATAAGAAGAGTAGTTCTAGCCTAACGGGATCCAATTGGTTAAATTTGGGACAACTTGAGAATCTGAAGGAAAGAGAAAATGCTTTAGTCCATGCAGGTTGCTATGACATCATACTATAGAATAGGTAGCTTAAAACAACACAAATTTATTTCTCACAGGTCTGGAGGCTTGGAAGTCCAAGATTAAGGCGCTGGCAAATTGAGCCTCAAGTAAAGGTCTGATTTCTGGCTCACAGATGTATTCTCTATGTGTCTTCATGTGGTGGAAAGGGCCAGCTAGCACATGGGGCCTCTTTTATGAGGATACTCACCCAACTGTAAGAACTCTGCTCTCATGACCTAATCACCTTCCAAAGATCCCACCTCCTAACACCATCACCCTAGGATTAGGATTTCACATACAGGACACAAGCGTTCAGACCATACTAGACAATATTCATTTATAACATCCAAAGAAAATTAATTCATGAGTATAATGTTACTCAAAGAGAGAAAAAGAGACAAAGAAAAAAACTAAGGAAGACTGCTGGGAGGAGCAGGGTAATGGTCGCTCACAAGTATAAATTGATAGAATAACTTTTCCAACTACCAATATAATACATTTACATAAAGATAATCAGTGGATTCCAGAATCATTAGATAAAGGGTTTCTGGAGAAAAATGATACATTCAGGAATCAAAGAGTTATGCCACACATGACTTACTAATTTCAAAGTGAATATTATATTGGAGAAAGGTGGCAGTCCACACCGTAACCAAGTGATCATAGTTAGCATGGGTAATAGCTGAACAACATGGTGTGGTTTCTCTTAATATGAAGGATTCCATGAATAATTTACATATTATTCTTACTAAAACTATGTTAACCTGAGTCTAATCTAGTCTGTCAATCAGTGGTTCTCAACCACAGTGATTTTGTCCTGAGGAGTCATTTAGCAAAGTCTGAAGATGTTTTTGGTTGTCACATCTGAAGAGGTACTACTGGCTTCTAGTGGGTAGAAACCAGGAGTACTGCTAAACATCCTAGAATGCATAGGGCAGTGCCCCACAACATGTCAATAGAGCCAAGGGAGAAATCCTGCTCTAGACTTGATTCTTGTTTGCAGGAAATACAGGACATAGAAGAATAAAGGGTACAATTAACAATCAATTAGACAAATACAGAATATAGTGTATTCTACCACTAAACTGATCTGATTGTTTAAGACATCAATTTATTGTGAAATAATGACAGAATCTATTCCAAACTAAAAATTAATCAGAAAGATATAACATCTGACACAATAATAAAACTAGATCAAATGCTGATTTACAATAATGACTATAAAAGACATTCTTGGAAAAACAGAATTTATGTATAAATTAGATATTGTTGACATTAATAATTTATTAATTTATTCAGTTTGATCATTGTGATTATGTAGATAAATGCCATTATTCTAGGGAGATGCATGTTCACCCATTCAAGACAGGTATCATGATGAATGCAACTTGTGCTGAAATAGTACACCTACAACAGACAGTAATCTTCAAAGACAAAAGCGTTGATTTTAACATTTATTAAAGTTAAAAATATACTTTTTTTAAAGAACATAAAGAAAAACATATTGCAATAGTAGCCTATGGAGGAAACGGTATGGAAAAAAGATATGCAGAAAATATAAAATGAATGATTGTACAAGCACAGAGAAGGACTTTGTAGAAACCAGTGGTGATAATGTGCCATAAACTAAAGCATATTGTCTAAGAAAGTTGTCTGTCTCTGAGTACTAAATAAGGAAAAAGTAAACCAATTTATCAAGCATAAATATGAATGTATGCCTTGGGTGTCAAAATATCACCATCATTTCTCAGTGTCCTGCTTGCACAATTTTATTTATACTCTGGTACAGATACATAAGTTCTAGATGAAACGTATTTTCCACTGTATACTATAAATAAGTATTGATCTTTATGTTTCAAGCTTTTATTTACTTGGTAAGGTTAAAACTTTAGGATGCTGGACAAAATTATTGTTTTAGTTTTGATAGCAACATTCAAAGTACACAAGTGAAGATTTACATCTGCAGCTTAAGTTTTCTAGGAGTGGAAAAATATCTCTTAAGTGTGAGTTAGTTGAAAGAATTGATTACTCAAATATGTCAGTGAGCCAAAGTCCACCACAGACATTTGTCCAAATTCAAAAACAAATGTCAATGCCTATGGATTGATTACATAAGCCTCTTCAACTCACCTGACCTTTTTACTGAAAGGTTCTTAGATATTTATGGTAGAGGATAGGATTTCCTAAACGATTAGATAAAGGTCAGAGAATACACTTGAGTGTCATTTAAAATTTAGTTTCCAATAATTATTTATGGCCAGAATTCAAAATCATTTCCAGTGAAAATTTCAAGTGGCTCTTGTCTAGAACCTGGCATATTTCCCTTGAGCTTCCTATTACGCTTGCTTTTACCTCAATGCTCCACCTCACTGCAGCACTTTGTACCTCCTCACCTCCACAAAGTAAAATCGATGGGGGAAGGATCTTCCTTCCCTCTCTTGCCAGTAGTCATAGTGTCAGATAAAGGACTAGGTTAATATGACTACTGTTTCCATTCAACTTAGATTAATGGCTAGACCATACATGAGGAAAAACCCTTTCTGGGGCCCAAGATGATTAACTATAAGAAGAGGAAATATAGAATGAGTATTGAAAATTTTAAGGACCTAGAAACTAAAACAGCAGTGGTCAGGATTGTGGGATCACCTTATAAATCATTGGCAGCGAAATAAGTAAATACAGGCTTGAATTCTACATGTCAAGAAAATGACTAGCTTCTGAGAGCAGATTATTAAAGGAGTATAGAACCACTTTGCTGGGGTCCACATGAAATCAGTGAATGTCGAACTAGATGCATGCAATAAACACCAGTATTAATAAGCAAGGCAGTAGAAAGTATATGGTGAAGGACTCCTTTGACAAATTAAAATGGTTACTATGCAGTCAGTGACAAGATTTAATGAAATATTTTCCAGAATAAAAATTTCGGTGGACTCTGAGGAAAAAAGTACATTCAAATTATTTGAAAAACAAATATTGAATATATAAAATGATTCCGTTATCTTTAAAATACATCAAGAATATTTAAGCCTATAGAAGAATTTAGGTTTCTAGTTAAAATCAACTGAAGATTTCTTCCATGTTAAAATTAAGTTCAACAATAGGTTCAACATCACTTTTTTTGTTGCTGTTAATATCCAAATACTTCATCTTCCAAATAAATAGGTGGCATTTACTGAAAATTTAATGTTTGTATTAATTTATAAATCATAACCCTTAATTTGATGTGAAGACCTATTATCTCCGTACCATGACTGAACATAATATATGGATTATTTGTGCCATTATATATCATCTTATTAATTATAATGTCTATTATTTCTTGAGAATATCCAATGAGATAAGCACAGTCCTAAGCTACTTCACTTTGCCTTTGTTACTTCACTTACTCCTCTTTTACTTATATTTTATATATCCTCCCGAAGTGCTGGGATTACAGGTGTGAGCCACTGTGCCTGGCTACGTTCTCTGTCTTAACATTGTAAAAAAAACTTACAGGTGACCACTGTAGTATATAATTGTACGTATTTAACTATTATAATTGTATGTTTCCTGAAGTTATGAAGTCCCTCATATTTTCTTTTGCCTAATTTTTGATGCACTTACTCATCTGGAACATTCCAATAGAAGTATGAATTTCCTAGAAAGACTGACATATCCAGAACATAATATATGAATGTCACTCTTATTTTATCTTGAGATCTTTTACCTGGCATCAGCTTTCATCACAATCCTGGAAATACTCTTGTAGTTTGTCCTATTTAGTTCTACTTCCTAACTCATATTTTCTATGTCATTTTGTGAACTACAAAGAGGTTATAATTTTTGGAGATTTGGTATGTCTTATAATGTATTATTCTATTCTATATTATAATTGGTAATTTAGTATATATAGAATTCTAAGATGCGAATAATTTTCTTCAGAATTTTAAATACTTACACTTTTATAATTTCTGGAGTTGCTGGTTGAGAAGTCTGATAATTTTTCTGATTTCTGATCACCTATATGTGCTCATTTGTTCATCATTGCTTGCCTTTAGGCAATTTACTATATTTCAGTGTTATGAAATTTAACAAAATGAACTTTGTTCTGTCTTTTTGGTATTGTTATGCTACTTACTTGAATGGATATATTCATCTAAACAATCATGACCTTCATTTGGAAGAATTCTGTTTTTTCTAATTCTCTCTCCCTTTTAAACTTCTTTTATAAGAAGCTCTTAATTTGGGGGACTAATTACTAAATTAATGTTTAAGAAACTTCCTTTTTTATTATATCCTTGTGGTTCACTTTCTAGGTGATTCATCTAACTTTCAACTCCAAATCATATATTTTAATTTTCATGTATGCTATCATGTATCCATGTCCCAAGAGCAATATTTTTGTTTTCTCTATGTTACATTTTATGTAACATTTTGTCATTTTGGGGGTAATCCATGTTTTTGCTCTTCAGATATTAGATATAGGGTTTTTAATTTACTTCTAATACCAGAATTATTTTTTAAAAATAAATCGCTTTGTGTATATTTAAGGTATGCCACATGATGTTATAATGAATATAGATAGTGGCAAGTTTACTGTAGTTAAGCAAATTAGCATATCCATCGCCTCACATAGTTACCTATTTTTGTTCACATATTTATAGCAAGAACAGTTAAAATCTACTCATTTGGCATGAATCTTATATACAGTACAATCTGGTTATCCTATATTTCTCATCTTGTACATTAGCTCCCTAGACTCATTCATTATATTCACTAATTAGATATTATTAACTAATAATATGCAATTATCTATAATTATTATAATGAACATAATAATATATAATATGATGAAATGGGGAGATGCTAGTCAGAAGATACAATGCAGCATATATATATATGTGGGCATTACAGGAGACATATATGTATATATATGATGGAGATGTGTGTATATATATTTTTAATAAATAAATATATAAAAATATATTTTACAAATATATACACACACTCACATATACATACACACACACTCACACACACACACACACACATATATATATGTATTTCTGTTGCTTTGTATCCTCTGACCTACATCTGCCCATTTCATCATCCCCAACAATGTCCCTGGGACCCACTGTTTTGTTCTCTGTCTCTGCGTATTTGAATTTTTTTTTAGATTTCACATAGGAGAACAGGCAATATTTTTCTTTCTGTGTTTGGCTTATTTCAGTTATCATACTGTCCTACGGGCCCATCCACATTGTTGCAAATACCATGATCCCATTCTTTTTTAGAGCTGAATACATATTCCATTGTATATACATATCACAGTTTCTTTAAGCATTTTTCTTTTATAAACGAACACTTGGGTTTCTATCCCTTGACTATTGCAAATAATGGTGCAATGAACGAAGGAGTGTTGTATCTTAACAAGGTGGTGTTTTCATTTTCTTTAAGTATATGCCCAGAGGAGGAATTGCTGGGTCACATAATTGTTCCATTTATAACTTATTTAAAAACCTCAGTATTGTTTTCCATAATGGCTGGACCAATCTATATTCCCACCAACAGTGTCTTAGCGTTCCCTTTTCTCCACAGGCCACCAGTATTGTTTTATTTTCTATTGATGCTTTTCTGTTTTAAAAAAAATTTTCTACCTTATGTTAACACTTCTCCATAACAGGAAATTTTTAGATGTTAATTCATATTTAAGAATGAGTTACTAAAAAGCCAGTTAGATCTTTAGGGTACAAACAGGAGGGGCTTATTAATCAATGGACTTACATGAAGATAGTGGAGCTTCCAGTCTCTATTTTCCTTTGAAAAGGGCACTGTACTCAGAAAGGAATGTTCCACTCCTCTGTGAAATGAATTTTCTTGGAGTTAAATTACTACAGTATATTAAGAGTTTCCCTGTTCTTTAGTCACAATGTCATTAAATCCCCATATTTAGAGTAAATAAGTTAGGCCCTCGGTTGCACACACTATGGCTTAGTTTAGAGTTCTTCTGCCTCAACTTTTCCAGAAAAAACTTTCAGTCTTTCTTTACAGTAAGTAAAGTGTAACCATTGGCTGGTTGTGTGAGAAGAAGGGAGAGATCTAGGGTTGAACAAAGTCCTACATGATTTTAACCAACCTTCTTATTTTCTGTTCTTTCGCCCTTATCAAAGCTACTTGTTGTTTCTTCTTTTATATATACTTTTTTTTTCCTCGTCTTGCTCTGTCATCAGGATGCAGTGCAATGGCGTAATCTCAGCTCACTGCAACATCTGCCTCCTATGTTCAAATGATTCTCCTGCCTCAGCTTCCCAAGCAGTTGGGATTACAGGCTCAAAACACCATGCCCAGCTAACTTTTGTTGACTTTTTTTTTTTTTTAAATAGAGATAGGGTTTCACCATGTTGGCCAGGCTGGTCTCAAACTCTGACCTTGTGATCCGCCCAGCTCGGTCTCCCAAAGTGCTGGGATTACAGGTGTGAGCCACCATGCCCAGCCTTTTATATATACTTTTATTTTAAGTTCAGGCATACATGTGGTTTGTTACATAGGTAAACATGTGTCATGGGGGTTTGTTAAACAGTTTATTTCATCACTCAGCTATTAAGCCTAATACCCATTAGTTGTTTTTTCCTGATCCTCTCCCTCCTTCTACCCTCTACCCTCCAAAAAGCCCCAGTATGTGTTGTTCTCCAATGTGTGTCCATGTGTTCACATAATTTAGCTCCCACTTGTAAGTTGGAACATGCAGTTTTTGGTTTTCTGTTCCTTTGTTAGTTTGCTAAGGATAATCGCCTCCAGCCCCACCCATGTCCCTGCAAAGGACATGATCTCATTCTTTTTCATGGCTACATTCCAAACACTTTGGGATTTTAAGATAAAGTAGGAAACAGTATCTATATTTAATTTTCCAGATGTAAAAAGTTAATCCTTCTCTATGGCTTCTCTTGAAAATGTGACAAAAACAAGCAATGGGGAAAGGATTCCCTATTTAATAAATGGTGTTGGGAAAACTGGCTAACCATATGCAGAAGGCTGATACAATTCCTTTCTTACACCTTATACAAAAATTAACTCCAGATGGGTTAAATATTTAAACAAAAGACCTAACACCATAAAAATCCTAGAAGAAAACCTAGGAAATACCATTTAGGACACAGGCATGGGCAAGGACTTCATGACTAAAATACCAATGGGAAATAATTTTTGCAATCTACCCATCTGACAAAGGGCTAATATTCAGAATCTACAAAGAACTTAAATAAATTAACAAGAAAAAAAACAACCTCATCAAAAAGTGGGTGAAGGATATGAACAGACACTTCTCAAAAGAAGGCATTTATGTAGCCAACAAACATATGAAAAAAAAGCTCATCATCACTGGTCATTAGAGAAATGCAAATCAAAACCACATTGAGATATCATCTCACGCCAGTTAAAATGGCAATCATTTAAAAATCTGGAGACAACAGATGCTGGAGAAAATGTGGAGAAATAGGAACACTTTTACACCGTTAGTGGGAGTGTAAATTAGTTCAACCATTTGTAGAAGACATTGTGGTGATTCCTCAAGGATCTAGAACTAGTAATAACATTTGACCCAGCAATCCCATTACTGGGTATATATCCAAAGGATTATAAATCATTCTGTTATAAAGACACATGCACACATATGTTTATTGTGGCACTGTTCACAACAGCAAAGACTTGGGGTCAACCCAAATGCCCATCAAAGATAGACAAAAATGTGGCACACATATGCCATGAAATACTATGCAGCCATAAAAAAAGGTGAGTTCATGTCCTTTGCAGGGACATGGATGAATCTGGAAACCATCATTCTCAGCAAACTGACACAAGAACAGAAAACCAAACACCACATATTCTCACTCATAAGTGGGTGTTGAACAATGAGAACACATGGACAAAGGGAGGGGAACATCACACACCAGGGCCTATTGGAGTGTGGAGGGTTGAGGGAGGAATATCAGTGGGGTGGGGAGCTAGGGGAGGGATAGCATTAGGAGAAATACCTAATGTAGACTACAGGGTGGTAGATGCAGCAAACCACCATGGCACATGTATACCTATGGAACAAACCTGCATGCTCTGCACATGTACCCCATAACTTAAAGTATAATAATAGTAATAAAAGAAAATGTGGCAATCCTTTTATTGTGTTTGTAAAGATAAGTAATTCTATATACTATAAACCTTTAAATGAAATATGAGCCTGGAATAATAGTTATATTCTCAGTTTATTTAAGGGCTAAAATGAATAAATTGGTTACATGTTTTCAATAACTTAATCCAATTTATATCACATACTATCACATATCACTCTAGATTCCAGAAATAAATCAATGGATACTATAGGAAATAATCCTTTTAAATGCAGAGACTGATGTGAAGGGGAAAACATGGGGATATTTTGTTACTACTATCCATTGTCATTGGCTTTGCTCATTTCTCTGTCAGGTTTTGGGCTTCAAATGAATGAGAAATACCAAAGACTTCCTTAGGAGAAGGAACATGTTGCTAAAGTCTTTGCAAGATAAAAGATTGGATGCTCTGACACAGATCATTTCTCATCTTCTTTCTCAGAGCTATACGGCACAATTTCGTATTGTCTGAGTGGTAATAATAATTGTCTTGTTTATTTATTTATATTTTTAATCATGTGGCTAAACTGCAACATGCAAAATCAGCTTTTGCAATGCAAATTATCATTGGCTTTTTAAGATATTTGACTTTTAAAAACTTATTAAAATGCTAATAGTTAAAATATGTTTGATATATTTTTACAAAGAGATGTTCCTATTATTATTTAGCCACATTCTATTAAAAGATGTATTATAACTCCTTTTGCTTGATTTATGTGTTTTGCTTAGGAATCTAGCATAGGAGAGTTACGTTTCCAAAAATTTACAAATAAATTAAATTTGTAACAATACAATGAACAAATATATAAAATGTTTAGTTAATTTTTGGTGATGTAATTACATACTGGTCAAGGTGTGAGGTTTAATGAGAGAGACAGACAGACAGACAGACAGACAGAGAGAACGGGAGAGGGAAAGTATAAGGAATAGGATCATGCAATTATAGAAATTAAGTCCCATGATTTGTAGACAGCAATCTGGAAGCTCAAGAAGTTCTGAAGGCTGGAGCAGATGAAGGTTCCAGCTCAAGCAGTCAGGCATCAGCAGTTCCCTCTTTCTCAGCCTTTTCGTTCTACTTAGGTCTTCAATTGTTTGGATGAAATGTACCCACATTAGGGAAGGCAATCTGCTTTCCTTAATGCACTCATTCAAGTGTTAATTGCATACGGAAACATCCTCACAGACACACCCAGAATAATATTTGGACAAATGTCTGGGCATCCTGTGGCCCAGTCAAGTTGACACATAAAATTAACCATCACATTATCTTATGAAATTGATGTATTTATTAAATGAAATCTAATGTGCTAAGTCCTTACAAGGCACATGAGACCTACAAAGTATTCATAAACATCAGCTGTAAATATCTAGTGATACTCAATCTGAACAAAGTATTTTAATAGATCTTTTTGCATCTTCCATTACTTTTCAATCTTTAAGACAAGGATGCATATATGAAATGGTTTTGCTTCTTTGAAGGGAAAAACCCTCTTGGCCTATTTTTCCTTTAATCCCTGCTCACCTCCAAATGATCTCTTCCACTCATTGATTAATAAACTATTTAGAAAGCGTAATTGTTTCATTTGTCATTGGTCTGAGTTATTTCTTCAGTAAAGCAATTATTGTTTTGGTGATTTCTAGAAAGCCTAAAATCAGAAACTTAAATATGGACAGAAGATAATTTTTCTATTTTTCAGGGTACCTGAATCTTTGCTAACTACACAGAAAGAAATGCCTCAGCCTATAAAACCTAACTCCAGAACAGCGATTTTGAACTTGAACAGATCAATACTGAAAATAGAAACCAATATGGTACATCATTGTTGGAAATAATTGTTCCAATAACTACTTGCGATGACTGGGATTAAAAAGTACATCAAGCAGTGTTTAATGCATACACTTTTGGAAGCTATTTAATTAACAACATTTTCCACTTCTTAAATATTCAAAATGCAGGAAAATTTCTAATAATATTTGAGAGAGACAATTTATTCCATTAAAGAAGTAACTCAATTCAACAAAAGATATAAAGGGCAGTGAATTTCTCCAATTTACCCCAAAAGTAGAGTTGTTATATGAAAATGGGGCTTATCTTTATGACTTATTTGCCCAGCCACTAGTTTTCTTGATAGTTTTGTCCTTTAAATTATTACACTTGCCAATCTGTAATTGTGACTGTCTTAGTCCATTCAGGCTGCAACATATCATAATCTGGGTAGCTTATAAACAGCAGAAATTTATTTCTCACAGTTCTGGAGCCAGGGATCCAAGATAAAGATGCCAGTAGATTTTGTATCTAGTGACCACCTGCTTTCTGGTTCATAGACAGTGCCTTCTCCCTGTGTATCCACATGGTAGAGGCATGAGCTAGCTCTCTGTGGTTTCTTTTATAAGGGCACTAATTCTAGTTGTCCTCATGACTTAATCAGTTTCTAAAGGTCCCACCTCCCAATACCATCACCTTGGGGGTTGAAATTTCAGTATATAAATTTGGGAGACACACACACATTCAGACCATACTATTGACCAATGTGTTCTGAATGCATCAAATGTAGTCAAATATAGGCTGGGCATGGTAGCTCACACCCGTAAGCCCAGCACTTTGGGAGGCCCAGGCGAGTGTATCACTTAGCTTAGGAGCTCAGGACCTGCCTGGCCAACATGGTGAGACCCCTGTCTCTACAAAAAAATACAAAAATTCGCCTGGCATAGTAGTGCGCACCTGTAGTCCCAGCTACTTGGGAGGCTGAGGTGAGAGAATTAACTGAGCCCAGGAGGCAGAGGTTGCAGTGAGCCGAGATTGTGCCACTGCACTCCAGCCTGGGTGACAGAGTGAGACCCCACAAAACAAACAAAAAAGGAGTCAAATATAGAACACATGAAATCATATTCCAAATGAATATAGACAGCTTTGCCCTTCCTCTATTCTTATTTTGCTGTTTCTTTCGACCTCATAGAAAGTTAAAATGGAAGGCTCTCTTTTTCGATGTGTGCGTTACTCCTATCTTTCCCTCATTCATTCAATTAATGGCCATTTGTTGAGCGATTATGAGCCATGCACTATTGCAGAATGAAGCTAAGAACTCCACCACCCAAACTGTCGCCCTTTCCTTTCCTTTTTATGCCACACTCATATTAAGCAGCGATTTTAGTAGAAGAGAAATGGAATTGTTTGTTTGATTTAAAGCATGTTTCCAGAAGGTGTCTGTTCACAGGAAAACATGTTTTCTAAGGAAAACTTTTTATGATAATAATGGAAAGGTTCTAAGTCAATGACCTCTCATGTAAAACATAAAATTTCCCTTTACTGGAAATTAGAATCCATGTTAAACACAGCTATAAGAATTTTAGTTAAGCAGTTTGGGATTGAAAGCATTGAGAGTAACAATTGATATGATGACATGAAAGAAGTTAGCATATTCATGTTGATTTGTTCAGTTGACTTGTGACCTCATGGGAAGCAGTAAACAGGGTCATAGAAAAATTGTACAGAACTTACAGGAAAAGTCCAAATGTATGTGTTTATGTCCTAAGGAAAATAAGAGCTAGAGGGCATCATATTAAAGATCTCAAGTAGCTTGAAGGTGTAAAACAGTAGCTGTGTTGAGGTTGGCACTAAAATGTGCAGAATTTCTAAAGAAGGGAGGTGGGGTATTCCTAAGAAAAGCTAATATTTACAGTTTTAATTGATACAGTCCCTTCTTCTCGCACTCACATCACAATTGTCATTCAGCTCTTCTCTACTTAACAGAAGCCAGTAAGAAATTAAAGGCGGCAATAAACCTCAGCTTGTGATTCAGTCATCAACCTAAGTTAGCTAGAAATCTTTTCAGAAGACCTAGCCACCAAGAAAAGCTACTACTGATGGGCTATCAAATATTATTTCTAATATTTTATTTCAAACTATATAATATAAATTTTTTGAAAGAAATACCTGTTACTCAAGGCATCTATTATTTCCTAGATAAATGATTACAGGCTTTCATTGGTTATTCAACTTTCTATTTACCAGATTTCTGTAAATGCAGAATAAGTATAACGGTTTTATTCTTAAAAACCTGAAGTATTTAGACTTGTATTTATCTGAATGACCAGAAAGTATATTTCTCTTTGACAGCCTGATTCTGTTTTCCCAAACTGTTATTTTTCTCCAATAGTTTATTCATATCAAGTATCATTTTATATATTCTGTTTCCTGAATTTTGTCCATATAAACCCAGAATGTTTAAATCTATATCACTAACAGTCTTCTGAATTAACCTGCTTGAAATTCTCAATATCCTGCTCCAAAATCATATAACCATTTCTAATATATTCATCATATTCTCAGTAATTGATATCTCTTTGACAGAACATGTAAAGTCAATAAGAGAAACTGAGATACAGGAGATTTAAATCAATTCAGATCAACACCTACTGTGACAATCTCTAAAAATTAAATTATGATGACATTGGAGTTCTAATTATACAATATCCTTGATGTCAAAGATAACACTATTTAACAATGTCAGTAAATAAAATATCTTGTATTTCATCTAAAATTTCTGGCTAGGTCAATCCCACTAGCATCATTCACATTTGCTATATAGCTCCCAAACTGTTGAAAACATACACTCAATGGTATGGACCCTGATGAATACTGCACCCCTTACTGAAGGCTGTTCTCTGAAGGCAAGTCCATTTCTACATCCCACACCATTGAACTACCAGATCACAGCACAACAGATACCATACAATATTTGCAGAACTAAAGATTAAATTCATAATTTAAGAAAACATCCTGAAAATGTTTTTGTCATTTTTAGCACAGAACCAAAATATTTTCTTCCTTCTCCATTTTCCTTCATCCTACCCTAAAAAAAAAAACTAGTGATAAATTCCTCCCAGTCAGAACACTCTGCTCTTCCAGTGATCAAAATCACCCCCAAATCAACACACTTTCTCATATCTACCCTAATGTAAGAAGAAAAGGAGAAATGCTTTCTTCTCTGACAATATCCCCATGTGCCAATCTTTTCTGTAACATTTTCTCTAAGTTCTGCAGCCCGCTCCTTTCTTACATGTGATTTCCCTTTTCACATATTGTTCTTACCTTTCTACCTGGCTTCGCGCTTTGCTTTGCTAATTGCTATTCACCTTATGCATCTCATTCACTACATCTCCTCTTTGTATTCACACAAATCACCGTGTTTCACCTATCAGAGTATATAACACACTGCATTTAACTGGCTTGGATGGTTTGTGTCCGTCGCCATCAAATACATCACTTTGTAGAATCTTTAGTGCTTCACATGGGAGATTGTTGATTAATATTTGTGGAATAAATAATGGGTTATATAATGAATGAGCATACAAACTACTTACTTTTGTTGTTGTTGGTTTTATTTTTTACTCACTATTACTGCATTTTGTCTATGTAGACAATCGAATTGACTCTCCCATGGAGAAAGAACCTTTCTAAGCCCCTATTGATAATACAGTCTTCCTGGGGGTGAAAATATTGTGTAACAACATGCTTATGTTTTATCTTGCGTAAGCAAAATAAATTGGATTGCTTATATAATCACTAGTTATATCTAACATTTTACCCATCTGGGCCTTTTGTTTCTAAATCAGAAGCAGTATTTTTAAAGCAACTAAATATAGATACCATGAAAGCAAGAAAAAAAAGGATACCTTTGGTCTCTTCAATTTAGGTCATATTTCATTTATTTAGGATTAGGAAAAAATAGCGACCATTTTAAGAGCATTTTTTGTACTATATGAAAATATTTCAATCCTAAAAGAGTATCAGAGTCAATGAGTTTTGTTGAGAAAACACTAAGTGAGAGCTAGGAAAGTACACTGTAGATAATTCACTAGCATCAGAAAGGGAACCTGTGAAATGGGGCCTGGGCTGTACCTTCGGGTTCTTTCCAGCTCACAGCTGTCATTTTCTTTGTCTATAGACTCCTCAAAGATTCGCCTAAAGGTCAACACATGAGGAGATATACACAAGATTCTAGGTGAATAGGGCAGGGAATAACATTCTTCCTCTGCTGGAAGACCTTACAATCAATTCTCGAGTCAGATTATTCACAACAAAAGATGCATTTCCCAGTTAAATGCATCTCTATTTAAAACCTACTTGTCACCAGAAACTATGATAAGTGTACTTACTATAAGATCGTATCCTTAAAACAGTTTACATTTGAGCAGGGGACAAACACATGGATGGTGAAATATTCTGAAATATTTTATGGCAGGAGTCCTCAACCCCTGGGCCATGGACAGGTACCAGTGTGTGGCCTGTTAGGAATGGGGCTGCACAGCAGGAGGTGAGTGGTGAGGGAGTGAGCATTACCACCCGAGTTCCGCCTCCTGTCAGCAGTGACATTAGATTCTCACAGGAGCATGAACCCTACTGTGAACTGTGCATGTGAGGGATCTAAGTTGCATGATCCTTATGAAAATCTAATGCCTGATGATTTCAGGGGGAATAGTTTCATCCTGAAACTTTCCCCACTGCCTCCAGTCTGTAGAGAAACTGTCTTCCATGAAACGGGTCCCTAAAATCAAAAGTGTTGGGGACTGGTGTTTTATGGGATGTAACAGAATTACATACAGTGTTAATAAAACCTAAAAGTTTAGACTGTTAGTACAATATAGGATATACTAAATGAAACTTGAATGGCAACGGTAAAAACATGTATTTATTGAGTGCCTACTATATATGTGTATAAATTTTGGTATTTTATAAATATGAATGAATTAATCTTTTAGATTAACTGTTAATTAAACACCATTTTCCAGATAAGCAAATACTCAGAAATACCTATCTAATTTTGGGGATGCCAGACGCTGGATAGTCCCAGGAAGAGAACTTAGGTCCAGGTCTCTTGTATCCCTAAGTGGTAAGAAGTAAGGGATACATTTTTTTTTCAGAGGCATATGTGGAAAAGGTAAAACTCAGCACACATTTCAAAAAAGGATTAGGACGTTTGAATTAAATTTTCATTTTTGACTAACTGTCAATTCATAGGCAGTTGATAGAAAAGATAAATGCCATGTGCCTTTTACCCCTCCAATGGTAAAAGGCACATGAAATTCATCTTTGGGACCCAAGAGACCTGGATCTAAGTTCTTACCCTAGAATTTATTGAATGCCTACTATTGTGTGCAATGTTTAGTACCTTACATTTAGGAATGAATGAATCCTTTAGATAAGCTGTTAAACATCAGTACAGTAGTAAAATACCAAAACCAGACATGGACAATGATACAATAATACAGTCATTGATACAAAGAAGTTGATATAGTCAAATGCAGAATGCTTCCATCACCACAAGGATGCATCATGTGGATGTTTTTTAGCCACACCATCCACTCCCTTCACTCCTGTATTACTGGAAACCACTAATATGTTCTCCATTTCTAAATGCTGTCACATCAAAAGTATTATATACATATATAGAATCAGGGGCTATGTAGTCTTTAGGAATATTTCTCACTCACTATACTTCAAGAGATTCATCCGATTGGTTGCATGTATCAAGAGTTCATTCTACTTTGTTGCTGAGAAGTACTTCAACATATGGATGTAATCGCTTAATTATTTACCCCATGAAGATCACCTGTGTTGTTTCTAAGTTTTGGCATTTACAAATAAAATACTCAAGGTTTACCTATAGGTTTTTTTGTGAATATAAGCTTCTATTTTTATGAGGTAAATTCCCAGGAATCCAATGGCTTGATAATATTGTAGTTGCAGTTTTGAAGACTGTCAAACTATTTGCCAATGTGATTGTATCATTTTACATTCCCTGTAGCAATAGGTGAGTAATTCAGTAGTTGTGCATCCTTACCACCATTTAGTATTGCTGCTATTTTGATTTTAGCCATTCTGATAGGTTTATAGTTATGTCATATCATGGTTTTGATTTCCGTTTTCCTGATAACTAATAAGTTGAACATCCTTTCACATGCTTATTTGCTAGAGACAATTTATCTTAGTTCTCCTCATCAGAGAATGACGTGAAGGATATTTTCAGTGGATATAGTATTTTGAGTTGACAGTGCTTTTAGAACTTCAATAATTGTGTGCCACTTCTTTCTGGCTTCTAGAGTTTCTGATGTGATAAGCACTGTTATTTGGACATTTTCCCCTGTATATACACTGTAATTTCCTTCTAGCTATGGTTAAGACTATTTTCCTTATTTTTCATAACTTTGACTATGATGTGTCTTAATATCAATATTTTTTTGGTTTATGCTGTCTGGGTTTCACTAAACTTCTTGACTCTATGTTTGACGCTTCTTTTGAAAGTTGGGAAGTTTTCATCTACCTTTTTTTTTTTTTATGTGCTATCAGCCCCACACTCTCTCCTCTCACACTAGCCTCCAATGACATGAATGTAATTTTTTTATCACCCCACAGGTCTCTGAGGCTTTACTTTTAAAATACAGCCTATTTTCTTCTGTCATTCAGATAGGATAACTTCCATTCATCTATCTTCAAGTTCACTGACTCTTTCCTCTGTCTTCTGCATTCAGATTTTTAAAAAAAATCAGTACATTTTTCAGTTTTAACTTTTCCATTTGTTCCTTTTTTGTAATTTTTTTATTTGCTGAGACCTTCTATTTCTTTACTGAAAATTTCTATTTTTTTATTTATTTGATGTGTATTCACAATTGCTCCCTGAAGCATTTTTATGATGGCCACTCTATAATCCTTGCCAAATAATAAACACATCTTTGTCATTTCAGTGTTGGCATCTATCAATTGTCTTCATTCACTCACTTCAAATTATTCTGGTTCTGGGTATGATGAGTAATATCCAATTGTATCCTGGATACTTTGTGAAATACATCATGAGATTTGGATTTAACTAACATTTTGTTTTGGGTGGGTTCTTGTGACACCACAATTGAAAGTCAAAGGAAAGCATTGCCTTGTTACCTCCAGATGTATGTAGAAGTCCAGGTTCCACACCTGGCTTTAGCTAACAGGCATGGGGTGGGGCCACAGTTTTCTGTGATTTGGGCTGGATTTGAGCATTATTGTCTTAAAAGTTTTCTGTCTTGTTACATTGATTCTTCCTTAGTACTTTGGCTAGAGCAAGCAGACTTAGGTTGTGTTTTCATTTTAGGTATTTTTGTGTGTTAATCTGTGCCTATTGGTGTTTCCAGATTTCTGGTTTCTTCAGTTCTAATTTTGGAATATATGTGACAAAAACTCAGAAAACTCACCAACATGCCATTTCTCAATTATCAGGTCTCCTAGGTGATATACCTCTTCTCTCCAGCATTGAGTCTTTTTCAATATTTGCTTTACACATAATATTTAGAGATTTTAGTTTTACTTAGTGAGAATGTAAAATGACACAATTTTTCTAATAGAATGATTTGGCAATGTGTATAAAGATTTAAAAAATAAATATTCTGTTGACCAAGCCATGCTGTTTTCTGGGAATATACCCTAAGCCATTTTAAAATGTCCAATGATTTATGTACATATGCATACTTACTGTAGTGTTATATATCTAAAAATAATAAATTAGTTTTTAAAGTACATTATATTTTAATTAAATTATAGTGCAATTGCACAATTACTTTTATGTAAACATAAGAACTTATGATACATTTTATGTAAACAAACAGGTTGCAAAAAAGTATATTTCTATACAGTGTTTGTTTAGTATCTGTGTGATACTAACATGGTGGATATATGCTATTATACAATTGTCAAAATTTGTAGAATGTACAACACAGAGTGAACCTTAATGTAAACTATGGAGTTTGGTTGATAATGTGTCAGTTTGCTCATCAGTTATAATAAACATATAACAATGATGAAGGATGATGTTTGTGGAAGAGTCTCTGGAGGAAAGGGGAAGAATGTACAAACTGTGTACTTTCTGCTCAATTTTTCTGTGAACCTAAAACTTGTCTTTAAAAAAGTGTACACATAATGTTCTTGGCTTTTGAGAAGAGTTATAATAAATATCTATGTGTACCTTCCTCCTTTTTTGCCATTAACTATTAAATAACCTTTTATGCAACATGCTGTGCAATGTTTAATGAAAGATGCTTCTCAGAGCTGAGGGTAAAAAAAAAGTAGTACCTATCCTGGGAGAGATATCATGGGGAGAAATGCCAGATATAGGTGAAGGGGAGGAAGGCAGCAAATCACACTGCCACGTGTGTACCTATGCAACAATCTTGAATGTTCTTCACATGTACCCCAAAACCTAAAATACAATAAAATAAAAAAAATTTTTTTTTAATTTAAAAAGGTGCAGCATAAAAAAAAAAAGAAAGAAAACAAGAGTTATGAAAGCCACCTTTGACTCAGGAAGATTTCCCTTTGACTCAGGAAGATTTTTATTAAGCAGTTCAGCCTTTATCATAATGGACCTCTTGATATATGCCCTCTTACCCCAACACCCCTTTTAGGATGCATGGAAGAGCTGTCAAGGGATGGCGTTGATGAAATGAGGAGGAACACAGGGAGGATATAATTATCCTAAACAGCATAGCTGTAAGTTCCAATACTAGAGCACTCTATCTCAGACAAATGTTTCCCTGCAGTACATACATTTTCCAAAATCCTGTTTCATGACTATTATTAATATTATTACTATTATTTTAATCTGGAAACTAAGACTCAGAGACGCTTCAGGAGTTGATCAGAAAAAAGTAATCAGGAAGTGATGGAGCCATTTCTAGCTCCAAAACCTGTATATTTCCCCTTGCACTATATTCATCTGATATAAATACACTCTGATATGAATTCAGAATTTGAAGAGTTATATAAGGAAGAAGACCTAATACAAATCAGTTTTCCACCAGCCTACAGTTGCACTAAATTCATTTCAGTCTGTAAATTGCTCTTACACATTTGTTTCTAAGATATTTTCTCAGAGTTATCTGTCCAAAAACAAATAATTTATGATTTTCCATTTTTAATGTTATCATGCTATTTTCTATGAAGTACAAATAATTCAATCCCTTCTCTTTTCTATAAGGACAATAATTCCTTTTTTACCTACAGAACAGAATAAAACACTCAAGGGTTTATACATTTTTGAAAATTCATTTATTGTTAATGGTGGCAGGAGTGGAAAATAAATGTTTTCACTACTTGGTATACCTAAGAAATGAATTAACTATAACAAAAGTGGATTTATTTTATCTCTCACTGTTGTTAGCTTCCAATAGCAATGTTAATTTTACCAGAAATTGCATGCCACATATCTTGTATGTCATTGGTTCTGAAAATAAATGAACATACACGATCCAGCAGCTGGTTGAACTTTTAAAAAATATTTATGCACAGTAAAACTTGTATTGGCTACAAGATAGTTTTATAGTCAAACATTTTACCTTTGTTACTTTCAAATAATTCAGATCTAGTTATGGGCCAGTGTCATTCCACAGTCTCTTAAATCATATATAAGCTGATTACATTAGCAGCAGGATTTATTTTCATAAAGTAATCAAAGGCACCTCCATTACCTCATTTAAAATAGCATGGCATTGAACAACAGTCAGTTATGTTTTAATATATATGGCACTCTTTACTCAGTGTCTTACCTCTGCTCTTAACTCACAAATCACTCTATCTTTGCTGTTTTGAGATTTAGATTCTTCCTTCATATTGCCTGATAGTTCCTTCATTTCATCATTATGTTGACCAAGAAGAATATCAAACTGAAAAAGAAAGTTAAATTATAATCACATGATGATATGAAAGGTGGTTACAGGATAATCCACATTAGTCTTTCATTTAGCTTTAGTGTTGTTTTGCTTTTATCCTATGTGGATCCTGGCAGGCTTGTTGCTGATGATGTAATGATTGTGGTTGAACCACTTATTTTAATACTTGTAGTTCAAAAATGCTAAGTTACAAGAAAAAAAATCGGTGAATCTCCATAAATCCCAATTGATCAGTCAAAAAATAAGCAGAATTCAGTTACCCCCAAAAACTCCCAAACTGACCAATTGATTTCTAAACTAACCAATTAACCCTTATCTTTTCATCCTGAATATCAGTATCTCAGTATTCTTTGTAATCATTTTTATGTCTATTTTCTATAAAGCATTAATAGTATATTAATTCTAACAGAGACAAACTTGGGTAATGGAAAAAGTATACATATATATACACACACACACATATATATATACACACACACTTTGGAAAACCATATATATATATACACACACACACAATGGAAAAAGTATATATATGTGTGTGTGTGTGTATGTGTGTGTGTGTGTGTATATATATATACACACACACACACACACTGCTTGGGCTGATAAAATACATGAAGAACATCTATAAATGCTGCCAATAAATTTCCATAGAAAATGACTGCAGAAGAAACAGAAAGGTGAGAAAAGGATTATTTTCCCACAGCTGTTCTTAAAATTATAATTTTTCAGCAGAACCATGAAATTTGATAAACATATAAAATGTGCAGTTGCACACATATATGCTGTTTTTGTTGTATTGACATATATTTTAAGCTATGTGGGTAAATGTTTACATCACTTGTATTAATAATTTGTATGTAATCTTATAACAAATTAAAATACAAAGCTAATATTATACTACCTGTTTAAAAAACTTAAAATTACAGTACTCATAATGTTGCTATTAATAGTAGTAATATTAAGTGTTTACTAGTCCCCAGGAACTAAGCTTGATATATATTGCCTTAGTTAATTCTAACATAATCCGATTATATTAGATATTATTATCATTATCCCTACTCTACAGAAAAGTTAACCATATTTTTAAGAGGCTTAAGTAACTTTCCTAAATTCACAAAGCTAATTACTGGAGGAAGCAAGTTTTAAGAATGTTCTTGCCAAATTCATAACCTGAGTGTTAAACCATTATTGCATCTGTAATTATAAACCTAAAGGTTATTGAAATAATTCTCTGAAAGGCAATAAACTGATAGCAAGAGATAGTAAAGGAAACAGCAGAAAAATGCCATAGTCCAAGAATACTAGAAATCGACTACACTAATGGTAGAAGATGATTTCCCCAGACACTACAGAGAGGCTCCATCTTCAGAGTTGGTAACATAAAGAGCGCACACAGAAGGCAAGTGGGAGAACAAGAGATAATACCACAGGGTTCTTTGAAAGCTTGTGCATGTGAGTCCAACTCACTATCATGGAAGTTAAATAGACAATGTGGCATTAATCCCTGACCAAAGCAATAGAGACGTTACTTTGCTAAATAAAAGAGAGGGTATAAATAAAATAAAAGCAACCAGTTTTGGTTTAGGATCATCAAAAGAATATCAAATTCATTTTGGTAATTGAATGTCCCCCATTTAACTTCTGAAATCTCATCATTAGACCACAGGGAATTAAATCCATCAATAAACCCTCCAATTGCCAACAGAACTGTCAATGAACTGTACCACTTGAAGAAGAGAGGAGGCAGGAAAGCAAGTTTTTATAAACAACAGCAAAGGAAACTCACACCAAATACCTCAAATAAATCTATTCATCATTGTGAATGGAAAAATCAAAGATATGTGGGCATGTGAAGAACATAAGAGTAGCAGGAAGAAAAAAGACACAAGAAAAACAGAAATAGTCAAGGCTGAGATTAAGAAATAGAATGTCTAGTAGGGGAAAGAAAAAAAAGAAAAAAGGGAGGCCATATGCAGAAGGAGAAAGGGCGGAGGCTATTAAAATAACTTAAGTAAGAGATCATGGTGGTTTTTGATCAGAATAATGGTGGAAATGGAGAGAAGTAACTAGATCCAATGTAAGACATAAAATAGAATATTAGTTTACAAAACTACTGTAATTACTATTTTCAAGGAACAATAAGAATGCATTATAGAGTTTTTACTCTATAATATGCGGTAAAAGTGTGTGTATAAAGTATGTATGTATCTATTATTACTAGAAGCCCCCAAATATTTTAAAAAGTTTCTTTTGGATTTAATTACCTTAACAATTGTTATGTGTACAAAATTGCTTAAAAATAAACAAGATAGTACATATTTTGATAATTATTAAATATAAACTAATAATTTACTAGAAATATATCTCAATGAGATAGATGAACATTTTTTTCAATTAATTTTTATGTTCATGGATAAAATTACTGATAGAATGAGATAAGAGTTATCTTTCTTTTGTAAATGTAGGCATTAAGAAAATTGATCACCCATGCTAGATAGACATGGAAGAAGTTTTATTTTAGCAGAGTCATGTTTTATTAAATATCCTTCTAAATATATGGTAAAGCCATATTTTTATCTAATATCAAAATTTATTTATTATTATTATTTATAAGCTGACCAGTCTGGTAGGTCATATTCCCATATTCTTATAAGGAGAAAATTAGAGACTACCTGAAATGTCGAAGGTGTGTGACCCATTGATTAGTTTATTTCACAACAATATTTCAACATATCTCTCTGTTAAGTACTCCCAAGTTTTTTTCCACTCTGGCAAAATGCTTCAAAATATTACTGAGAAAAAGAGATGAGTATGCCCTTCATTTGAAATGTAGATAGAAGGTAATATAGGAAAGGAAAACTTGCTTGCAAAGTACTTCCTTAGGCAGATTAATTTATGAATGACTACATATGGAAGTTGTGAATCTGGAATTAAAAAACATATAACTATTCCTGTGAGGAATTATAGGAAGATGGCAGTGGTGTGATAATGATAATTATTCTAAAGTCTGCAAATCTCTCAATAAAACTAGTCAGAGCAATGAACTTAACAAAACCAAAATTGTAGATGCCTACAACAAAGTGAGGTGAAAAGTTATCCCGTTGAACCCTAAGATACAAATGGGTTAAGAAAATCTACTGACACTTCATGAATTGCAGAAGATCAGCATCTATTAGAGACAATATAAGAAAAGGAACAGGACATGAGAATATGAAAACTCTTGAGTTGGCAATAGTCGTGCCTTGGCAAGTATGTCAGGCCAACGTGAAAACAGTAAGTAAAACTAGGAGAGTTCACACATTTTTACACAATCTGATTTGTGAGTGAATAAAAGAGGTTTGTGGTAAAGCCTCAAGAATGAGGACAGTTTGAATCCTTTATATTTTTGTAAACACAACAAAGCAAAACAGAAAACACAAAGCTTCCTTCAAAAACACACCCTCTACTGAGAGGAGAATACTGATAATAGAATTCAAATTGATAGGAACAGTGGCAATACAAGCAGAGAAATCAGATAATCCAGATAAAAGCAGGGTATGGGGCAGAGCCAGGCATTTTTGGAAAGAACCAGGAATATTTGGAAAGAACAAGAAATATTGTGGACATTTCGTGAAAATATCAAGAACAGTCAGCTCTTGAGCAGTGAAGCCAGGAAATGTTTCTGGATTCAATATCTTTTTATCATGAGCACAAAAATTAATTCATCCAATAATGAGCAACAGAAAACAATCATAGTTGAATTATATATGATCTTATTATAAGGATAAAGGGATAAAAATAATGTTCTTAAAGATGGTGAAAGTATGCTACTGACAACAAAACCGTGGAAGATATATGCCCACTATAGAAAAAGAAAACCAGAACTGAATTTTTTAATGCAATCTAAACAAAATTATTAAAACAATAAATAATATGATGCAGGAAAACCAGGAATTAGACAAATGTAATAGTACCCAGGAAAGAGTTAGAAATAAAAGAAAAAGTCATTACACTTCAAGTCAGGTTTTATTTTCATGAAAAATGAAAAAGCAGGCAGCAGTAGGATCCCAATATCAGTATTTTAAATTAGCTGACTGTACACAAAAATCTCAGCGTGCTTCTCTCTGGGTGACCTTTCTTGTTTTCTTCTTTGTACTTTTCTGTCTCTTCTATATTGAAAAAATAGAAGACATAAGAAAAGAAAGAAAAGAAAAATTGTTTCAGAATAAAGTAGAAGGAACAGAAGAGCAAATTAATGCAACAGACGATTCCTTGAGGAAAGATGGAAAGAAATAAAATACTAAAAATCCCAAAGTAATGAAGATAGATTAAAAGGGTTTCAGAAAATATGACCAATACAGAGAGGCAAAAATAATTCAATATATTTATCATGTTTCTCACTCTTTCCACTGAAATGGCCTAGAAATGATGAGCATCTCTGTAGCAATGCACATATTTATGCACAGATTATGGTCTTAAGATATTTCCCACTGAAAGAACCTTGGACTCTTAAAGAAATTGCTTTATCCGGGTCTGAAACAGGCTGATTCCAGTATATCTTGTCATTCTATGAAGTTAGAAAACTATAAAAGATTACTAGGATTACATCAATTGTACTCAACAGACAATATAAAGAGATTTCCGCTTTCTAAATGTGGTAACTTTGAATATCAGTAAGGATAATATGGTAATAGATTGAAACACATCCAATAAGTTTCAATACATATGTTAACACTGATACTAAAAAAAATTATCAGATTTAATCAACATTGAAGAATGGTAGTGATCCAATTTATTATTTTGATACTTGGTTAAGAAATGGCTGGGTCTGGGGTGGTGAGAAATATAAATTTATTATATGTTCTAACTTATTTAAATGAACAAACTATTATATGAGATGAAGTTTTCTTTATGTAAATATTCCAATTAATAACTTGGGCAGAAATAACTGAACTGGAATATCATAGTTTTCAACCCCGGATTCATCTATTGTTCTAGGCAATGAGTCAGTTAATACCATAATGAGACACAATCATAAATTATGTGCTTCCTAATAGACAAACACACTGACACGTTTCTATGAAAATGTTTTGAAATTGAATCAAATCAAACTCCTTAAATCAGACTTTCATTTTATAGGAAACACAGAGGATAGAGTAAGTAGCAAACAATACTACAGTATAGGGTATTACAAATTAAAACTCTACAGGATAAATGATCTAGTTTCTTAAATAAATTATAAAAAGAGAAAAAGAAGAAGAAATAGATAAGAAAAAATATATATATTTATGTAAAAACACACTTTAAAAATATATATCCAATAAAGATGTCTGACTTTTATTTGCTTTCTGATTTAAAAATCCTATTTCTTAGAAAATTGAAAATTTGAATACTATTTAATATTAACAAATTATTTTTAATTTTTTAACTTTAAAATGTTATTGTTACATTTAGTGATAAATAAGTCTCTGTGTTTTGAGATACATGCAGTAATACCTCCAGACAGAATAATGTAAGGTAGAAATGTGGATGGGAATGATATAGACAAAAAGTACTGTTCATGAGATGAGAATTATTAAATATGGCTGATGGAAATGCTGGGGTTCATTATAGTATCTATCTATTTTTGCACATAGTCAAAATTTTCCATAATAAAACATTCTAAAAATATAATATCTATGCTCACTCTCCATTCAGAGGCATACTTAGAAAGTAGCCAAGCATAAAGATATCTGATTTATCTTAAAGTGCAAGATCTATTAGTCTAAAATCTTTTTGCTTGTTAGTAATTCACTAACAGAACCTGTCATCTCTTGTAGACATTATTACTTTTTGACATAGACCTAGGTAACATACATGTAATAGGAGGCTACCTTTTTGCTTCTATATATGGCTGTGGGGGTACAGATGAATATGGATGGTAGTTCATCCGAAAGTTGAACTAGTGAACCATAATATTTTTATAAATAAAAATATGAAAAATAATACATCCTTACTGTGTCTATTATAAATGATTCAAATGGTTGTTTTAAATCAGTACTGCCATTTTGTAATACCTGACTCAAATGCATTAAAATGAAGGTTCAATGCCTGTTTCAACAATCCAAGATTAGACATTTTAGTTGATAGCTGATTTTTGTCCACAGAGTTACTGAAAGGCCAGGAAAAAGCCAATTAGACTCCCAAAGAATTATTTATTATTCTTAATGGATATATCCACAAGGTTACAAAGGATATCACATGGTCAATAGAGAATTAATCATGACTTGCCCAGAATATTGATCTGAGAGATGTAATTCACATTTTATCAAGAAGTTATCTAGCATATATGTCAGATAAAATAAAATATATAATAAGAGAATACAAGACGATGTGTGGTTCTTTATGTGATTGTTTATTAATCTATAAGATATATATTTGGAGAGAGATGATTATATATATTTGTTCAATCGGTAGAAAGAAGTTATGTTGTAAAATTATTGGTAAATACCTAGCTGTTTTAGAAACCAATCGCTTTCTATTATTCATTTTTAATCTAAAAATATGGCTGCTTTTCCCTTAAATTTTGAGTTATTGATTTCTAAAAGCTTCAGACACTGAATGACAACAAGTAACTGTATTTCTTAGTCACAGTCTTCAAATAAAATGTCTAGCATTGAGCTCACCATGATGAACACCATCAGAGAGCAAAACCTGGGGGGCTACAGAGTATTCAGCAGGGTGGTGATCAATGCATACTTGTAAGAAAATTAACATCTGAAAGAATGAAAAGTAACAACCTCTAGAATTCACACAAGGCCGGTACTAATCATCCCTGCTCTCAACAGCCAGAGTGGAAAACCTCATAATTCACAGTCCATCAGGTAAAGTACTCAATCCAAATGGTTTTGTCTCAGTACTCAGTAGGTAAAATAGCCCTAAGCTAAATGCTACTCTGGTCTCACCTAACAAGACTTAAAACCTTCAAGACATGAAAGGTATATTTCCAAGTAATAGAATTGGGACTCAGAACAAAGCTTAAGAATAATTATAAAAAGATGAAAATATTTAGTACCCAAAGAGGTAAAATTCATAATGACAAGTATCCAATCAAAAATTATATGTCATGCAAATAGAGAAATATGATTCATACTGCAGAGAGAGAGAGAAAAAAAAATTTAAACTGCTCCAGAAAAAAAAAAAGCACAAGTGATAAAATAAGCACAGTAGTCATCAAAAGAAACTTAATGTTCTTCATAGCTTGACAAAACTTCAGACAAATTTACTTGTGACTATGGGCCCCTGACTTCCCTTTTCTTGGAGCCTGTATTTTGAAAACAAAATCTTATAAATTATTTTTCTGCTCCTTTAAATAATAAATATTTTCCCAGCTTCTTGACAGTTTTACATCCCAGAAATATTTATTCTAAAGACCTGAAAGCCATCTCCTTAAAATGTATATATTTAAAAGGATAGCGATCCTATTTCTCCCTTTCTCTGTGGCAAGGTAGAAATCTTACTCAATGGGTGCCAGTTAGCAAAGATAGATGGCCAAATCACAGAGAATAACATTGGAAAACTGGGGCACACCTCAAAGGGACTGATACAACCCATTGATCAAAACTCCCTAACATCCTCCAGTACTTTTCCAATAGCCCACCCTCGTGAGATCTCAATGACTGCCAATGGGCAGATGGTAGAACAGCTTCAAGCCACCTAATATACTGTAGCTGGCGTTCCTGGCAAAGAAGGGAGGTTAAATATTTGAAAAATATAATGATGAGTAATTATCCAAATATAATAAAAAGTAGAAACCTACAGATCCAAGAATTTCAACAAACTCCAAGCATAAGAAATAGGAAGATCCTATCAATGCACATTACAATCAAATTACTTATAACCAGTTATAAAGAAAAAAGTGTTAAAAACAGCCAGAGGGAAAAAAGACAATTTGATATCCACATCAATGATAAATTTCTACATAGGTATGCTAAGTAAAAGAAGATAGAAGAAAAAAGTAAACAGTGTGGGATTCCATTTTTACACAATTCTAGAAAATGCAAACTAATCTATGGTGACAGAAAATCGATTGGTGGTTGCCTGGTGGGAGTACCTCATGTGCAGACATCACAGGTAACAAAAGTGATTAGATGTCTTCAGGTCTATGGCAATATGTTACTCTCCAGAATTGAGACAACTTCCTGAGGACAGTAGAGAGAATCCCAGATAGATTAAGTGAAAGCCTCAGATTAGATTTCCTGCAGTAGATTTGCATGAGAGCATTCATCGGGCCTTAAACTGAGTCATTAAAAAATAGACTAAAAATAAAAGCTTCAGAGTGTAATGATATATGCACAAAGTTGTTTATTGAAAAATTATGCACAGGGGCAAAAGACAGAAAAGAGGATAATGTGCACCATTAGGAAAATAATGCAATACGTTGCGGAATCACCACGTTTTGAAACATTCTGAAGCCATTCAAAGGCACTAATTTCCTGGAGATTTGGCCATGAGATGTTGAGTAGGAAAAGTATCCATATAATTCAGTACATGAAAATTACACAATGCTATAGGTATCTATATATACTTGTCATTAGTTATATGTACACATATACTATGAATATATAAGTATAGTTATTCATACATATTGGCATATGGTTTTATATTGAGCATTAGAAAAATAAAGGAATCTGCAGTGAGTGATACAAGATAAGTAGAGAAGGAAAGCAAAGATAAAGTCTACAACAAAATTTTTTAATATAGAAAGATAGGTATAAATTTATATAAATGCTTTGTGCTCATATGTACATGTAATTATTTAAAAGAAAATAGAGAAAACAGAAATAAAGAATGGATCATTTCTTAAACAAAAGATAAAAATCTGTACCTAATGTACAGATAGAAGAAAATCAGCTAGTTTTCTTCCAATTCTTGCTGCATTTCTCAAAAAAGATTTCAGGAACTGTGGAGCAGGGCTTCTTTGGAGACATAGGTAAGCTGCTCTGCGCTGCATACTCAATGGAAAACACTCCCTCACTGCAATGGGAAACTTTTCAATCTTCTACATGCGAAAAGGAAATATGGGCTGATTAATTGCTCAAATAACCAACAATAAGTGCAACACTTTAAAGTGCTTCAAAACCTTCTTCTCCAAATATTTGCATTAACTAAGGTTAGAAGATGGGTCTAAACACACACACACACACACACACACATATACTGTATGTGTGTGTATACTGTATAAGTGTGTGTATATATGTGTATGTGCATGTATATATATACACACAACATATATGTGTATATATTATAAAACACATAAAGGTGCTTTATTTTTATTCATAATATTTAAATCGATCACAGTTATAAAAACAAATACATCATTATTGTGATTTTAGGAAAATGCCACGTAGAAACATCTTCAAGACATATTTTTGAAAGTGATACCATTTTAATTTATCACTTATAAACTTTTTAAACTCCACAGATTATTCTATAAGTTCCCTCTCTCATCCTCCTGCAGGAACCTGAGTCCTTCAGCTAACACAGAAGTTGAAATGATAGGATATGAAAGATAGTGGGGCACAGTGGTTCACACCCTTAATCCCAGCATTTTGGAAGGCCAATGTGGGAAGATCACTAGAGGCCAGGAGTTGGAGAACAGCCTGAAAAACACAGTGAGAACCTCCCCCTTTTCCAAACATTTTAAAAACTTAAAAATTAGCCAGTTGTGGTGGTGCATGGCTGTCATCCAAACTACTCTAGAGGCTGAGGTGGGAGGATCACTCGAGCCAGGGGTTTTAACGCTTCAGTGAGCTAGGATCTCCTGCCATTGCACTCCAGCATGAGCAACAGAGCAAGACTGTGTTTCTTAAAAGAAGGAAAAAATGGCCGGGTGCAGCGGCTGACACCTGTAATCCCAGCACTTTGGGAGGCCAAGGACAGCGGAATGCAAGGTAAGGAGATTGAGACCATCCTGGACAACATGGTGAAACCGCACCTTTACTAAAAATACAAAAATTAGCTGGGCGTGGTGGCACGCGTAGTCCCAGCTACTCAGAGGCCGAGGCAGGGTAATCGCTTGAATCAGGGAGGCGGAGATTGCAGTGAGCCGGGATCGTGCCCTGGAGACAGAGCAAGTAAAAAAAGAAAAAGAAAAAGAAAAGAAAGAAAAAGATGAGAAAAAAAGCTATTCAGAAGAAATGCGCGTTTTACATTTTTTCCTACAGACAATAGAGTTTTAAAATAATTAGCATTCTTTAATTCTTAATTACATATTGCCTAAAGCTGTACAATAATTACTGTAATATAAAACTAAAGAAAAATATTCATGTTTGGGTATATTTTATTGAAGTTAAAGTATGTGATTTAACTTTATGAAGTAAAAACTTAGCGCCAACTCTGGTCACAATGAAAGAGCTTCTTACATTTCTGCAAAGCCTTGGAAATTAAAATGTTTGCTTTTGTTTTCTGACTCATTCCTTCTCTACCAAACAGGAGAAAGTGGCCCATATTTCTGCCGAATCTAAAGTTTTCATTTAAGGAAAATAATATTTTAAAATTTTTGTTTCTTGCCTCAGACATGACTAACACATACCTGAATATTAATATTTTTCTTATGGGAAAGAGAAAATTACACCATTTAATATTTTTTCTAAATAAGTTATTCAGTTTTTAAAAATCATCATGTATATGTTCTTTATTGAATTGTGCAGAAAAAGGTACTGTCATAGCAGATAACAGAAACTCTGAAAACCTATCTGAAGTGAAAGTCACAAAATTCCGTTTATATGAAATTCCCAGAAGAGGCAAATCTACAGCATAAAATTAGTTAATGGTATTCTCAGGCTCTTAGGGCTGGAGAGAAATAAGGAATGACTATAAATGTATACTGAGTTTCTTCTCAGACTGATGAAAATATTCTACAGTTGATTATGGTATTAGTTACACAACTCTGTAAATATATTAAAAGCCACTTAGTTGTATTTTTAAGTGAATGAATTGTATGGTATGAGAATTATATTTCAATAAATCTGTTAAAATATGTAAAGAGCAAAGGTTGTTTTATTCAAAAGGATTACAGCGATTATGCCTTCTGACTAAATTTTAAATCTCAAAGAGCTTCTGCTTGGAGCATTCTTAATAAAATGATCCGAAACATAACAAGAGCTTTCACCTCTTAATGTATCTTATTGGCACCCCTATCTTAGGAAGAGTCAAAAACCCTACTGTCTCACCTCTTTACGTATTTCATAAGTTGACATTGAGTATGTGGTTCAAAGAGGAGTTTCCTAACCTAGAACTCTGTGTGTCCATCTTGCAATGGGACTTGAACGTGTGATGCTGCTTACTTATGCAAATAAATTACTCTTGGAAACACTGTTTCTTATATAATGTTTTGCTAATGGGGTGACTTAAAATGTGTTAATACAGGGCCGGGCGCGGTGGCTCAAGCCTGTAATCCCAGCACTTTGGGAGGCCGAGGCGGGTGGATCACGAGGTCGAGAGATCGAGACCATCCTGGTCAACATTGTGAAACCCCGTCTCTATTAATACAAAAAAATTAGCTGGGCACGGTGGCGCGTGCCTGTAATCCCAGCTACTCAGGAGGCTGAGGCAGGAGAATTGCCTGAACCCAGGAGGCGGAGGTTGCGGTGAGCCGAGATCGCGCCATTGCACTCCAGCCTGGGTAACAAGAGCGAGACTCCGTCTCAAAAAAAAAAAAAAAAAAAAAATGTGTTAATACATTCCCTAACTCTCCCCTCACTTACGACATTCTTGAAATCTTTGGGAATATGAGTCTGACCTATGCAAATATTTTCTGTGACCAAATCACTGACAAAATCTCACTTTTCTTTTTAGGGACTTTGTGCCTTTTTGTGTGAACAATGCAAACACAATCAGCAAAAGTCACTTATGTAGAAAAAACAAAAGTCAGAGCAATAGTGAATAAGATAAAATAAGCAGTGCTAATTCTCAGCACTTTCCTTCCCATGCCCTAAAGTGTTCTTTATCTGCTCCCATTAAGCCCATCTTCATGCATCTGCTGATACTTCTAAGAGTCAGACCCTGAGGTACCAAGAGCCCACAAAGAGTTTTTTCATAGAAAGGATGGTTTCTGTCCTCAGGGTGATTGAACCCTATAGACAAAGAGGCATGTATTTTAAGTGTGTATAATCACTTCTCCACCTGGCAAATTCAAGTTTTGCTTTTTAGAACTCTATAGAAATTTTTCCTGAATATTTCTGATCTGAGATTGATTGAATCCATGGATACAAAACTCACAGAAGAGATATATACCTTATTTAACTTGTTGTTTATATTGATTAGTGGGTTGACTTAAATTTTTTTTTCTTTTTTTATTACACTTTAAGTTCTGGGGTATATGTGCAGAATGTGCAGGTTTGTTACATAGGTATCACGTGTCATGGTAGTTTGCTGCACCCCATCAACCCGTCATCTACATTAGGTATTTCACCTTATGCTGTCCCTCCCTTAGCCCCCTCACCCCAACAGGCCCCAATGTACTATGTTCCCCTTCCTGCATCCATGTGTTCTCCTGTTATCATATTTACATTCTGCTAGGACCTCTGTCAAGGTCCTGTTAGAGACCTAAAAAGATAGGCGTACTGAAACTCAGAACTTTTTTAGCTGCTTCTTATTATTATTATTAAAAATAATTTTTATATGTATTGTGGAGAACATATTATACTAATATAAAGATACCTGATATTTGTTTGATTTATTTTTATTTTTATTTTTGAACTAAACCAATTTTGATTCTACAAAGGAGAAGAAGTACAATTCCTCCTCTGCACAGGTGGGTTCACAGTAAAGCTAAAAGAGTTTGAGTTTCAGAGCCCCTATCTTTTCTAAGCCTCTAACAGGACCTTGACAAAGGTCCTAGCAGGATGTAAATATGATCAGATGTGTGCTGAAGTGCAAACACACACTTTATTATAAGTGGGTGTGTGTGCTTATAGCACAACGTGTGCACTGGGTCACAGCACTATAAAGAAGAGGGACGCGTAATGGAGTCTTGGGGGTTAACCTAAAGGAATGCAGAGGATCATAAATAAAGGGTTCATTGACTCTGATTTTTTTTTTTTACAATTTGAGGATAAAGAAAATTTGGGAATAAAAGTAAATATTTCTTTGAAATGAGAAAACAACAATTGGCCAACTTTGGAGAGCTGACAAATACTATTAAAAAGAATCACAGAAAACATAGTAAAATCTAGAAGACATCTTAAAAGTTCTAGTAATAATTTGAAAAATAACTAATACTTTTTCCTTGCATTTTGGCTTTATATACTCTAACAACTTTTAGTATGACAGTGATAAAGTAATATCATTTTTCATAGATAGCATTTAGTCTTTTTTTCCAGGCTTTTTCCAATAGTCAATCATTTTTTGAGAATGAAATTGAGAGCAATAAGCTCACAATCTAACACAAAGATGTATTTCTTGTTTGGAATATTCACTCTTTGAAGTTTCTATCCCACAAATGTAAGTATTCTTAAAAAAGTGTATTTTATGTAATTTTCATTTAGAAGTATGGTGCATTATCAAGTACATGCCAGAAATGGGAGAACTTCCCTATTGACTACATATACATAAGAAACATTTAAAAAATATATTTCACTATCTATAAACTATATGTAGTCTCAGCTCAACTTCAACTTGGCAAGATCGCAAATATTTCTGCAGCTACAATAGAGAAGGAAGCAAGAATATTGGGTGAAAAGTCAGAGTCGAAACAGATATATTAACAAGTGTGTCTCAATTATCTTACGAAAAATGCACAAAAACACATGTGATCACACTTACATCTTGCTAGGATCTCTGTCATAGTCCTGTTAGAGACTGGGACAAGAAAGGGGCCCTGAAACTCAAACTTTTTGAGCTTCACTGTGAACCCACCTGTGGTGGGTGTAGTGTGAACTCACCACTATATAGAGGAGGAATTGCACTTTTTCACCTTTGTACAATCAAAAACGGTTTCATTCAAAAAAAAGTAAAAATAAATCAAACAAATATCAAGTATCCTTATGTTATCACAATATATTTTCTACAATACATAGAAAATTATTTTAAGTCAACCTACTAATCAATATAAACAGTAAGTTAGATAAAGCATATACCTCCATATCTGTGATTTTTGTACCCATGGAATCAAAGATCAGAAATATTCAGAAAAAAATTCTACAGAGCTCTAAAAAGCAAAACTTGAATTTGCCAGGTGCCAACCTGCTATGTTGAATCCACATGAATGAAACAGTGTGCAGGAATTATAAGTAATCTAGAAATGGTGTATTAGGAATTACAAGTAATCTAGAAACAATGTAAGTATATGAGAGGATGTGAATAGGTTGTATGAAAACACTATGCCATTTTATGTAAGGGACTTGAACATCTGTGGATTTTGGTATCTGCAGAAGATCCTGGAAACAATTCCCCACAGATACCAAGGGATGACTATTTCATTTCAAATTTAAAATTACAAACTAGAAGCACACATAACTCTCATAGCTCTTTCATTGCCAATAATAAACGCAGCAAAAGAAGAAAAAACATTGAGTGGAAAGAAACTGGCACTTGCAGCAGCAAGTATACTTGGGTCAAGTTGTGGCTCTTTCAGTAAGATTGGTGCATGAGCCAAGCCTCTGCAGAGAAACAGAACAAATAGGGTGTGTGTGTGTGTGTGTGTGTGTGTGTGTGTGAGCGTGTTTATATGAACATGTAAACACATTTGTATATCTTTAGAGACATTGTATCTGGTATTATATATTAATAAGTTATAAATACACACATATATTATAAATACACAGATATTTACATATAAAGAGATTGTGGAAGGTGATGTGGATTTGCCAGTTGCAGATCTAAGATTTAAGATCTGCAACTGGCAAACTGGAGACCCAGGAGAGCCGATAGTGTAGTTACAGCCTGAAGTCAAAAAAAAAAAACAATGTCCAAACTCAAAGGCAATCAGGCAGGAGGAGTTCCCTTTTACTTATGGAGGTTCAGACTCTGATCTATTCAGACCTTTGACTGATTGGATGGGTGCCACCTGCACTGGGGAGGGCAATCAACTTTACCCCATCTATGGATTCAAATATTAATCACATGGGCTAGTCAAGTTGTCACATAAAATTAACAATCATAGTTGGTCTTTGGGATCTCTATGATATCCTCCAGCTTTGCAATCTGATATCTTAAAGCAGCAAATCTCAATGTATATGTCAAAATAATTAGCTTCTCCAAAGCACAGAAATCTGAGAAGCATACTTAATCAATTAGACAAAAAATCCCCAAAGAGGGATCTAGACATGTGTTAAAAAAGAACAACAAAGAGCTTCTCAGTTGAATCTGATGGATTCTGTTAATTCAGTACAACTGCATTAAAGAATTTTTAACTGTTTAAATAGGATTCAGATTATCCATGTGAGAACCCTTATGAGATTCCTTGAGAACCTCATTTTGTACACATTAGATGTTTTAATATAGATATAGAATTATATCTTCTACTAGCTTTGATCATAACTTCAGAACTACATTACATAGAAGTATTGTCTCAAGTGACAATTAAACGTTCTAAAATTCATTTCAAAGAATATCTTCAGTTCCAAGATGACATCATATGTCTTCAAACCTCCCATGTGATCTCTGGAAAAATAATAGCTAAACATGCCCTCTTTATGATTTCTTAACTCTCGTTAAATCTATAACTACTAACGAAGACACCCACAACCCTGGCGAGGTGATGGTGATGCTGTGAGTCTTCTCCATTCCATAGCCCCTTCTCATCAGAGCAGTTAAACCAAGTTGCTTCCATATAACTTGTGATACTTTGATCTGCTATCCTGGATACAATCCTGGTGCTGCCTCATTCAAGTGCTGTTCTCTAGAGGATAACCAGTAGCCTATGATATGATCTAAAGCAAGAATTTAGCTCAGCAAGATATAATGATTAACTAAAAAGTGGCTGAAAACCAAAATCATGAGACCTGCATCTTAAGAAAATCAGTTGGCTAGAATGTTGATTTGATTCAAATATTACTACTACAGTAGCCCATGTCTGGCCAAAAAGATGGTGGCTCACTGTTTTTTTTGTTTGTTTGTTTGTTTGTTTTTTTGAGGGGGTCCTTTTTTTCTGTTTTGAGTTGCTGTTTTTTTTGTTTTATTTTAATTCCCTGAATGTTTTTACTATTATCCTGCCTCATCCAAAGGAATCAAGATTTCTCTGTTCATTGATACATGGCTCATTTTCATGGCTGTTTTCATGCAATGTAGTGGCTACATAATATTATTCAGGATACACTAGTGAACTATACACATAGAATTTTTATTTTATTTTAGATTTCATATGTCCTATACAAAATATCTGTAATTTTTATTGGTAAGTTTACAAGCATATCTTTTGGAAGTTGATTGTTATTCTTCAAAGAATCTGTGTGGTTATGAAATACTAATGTTATAATCCACTAACCAAAATAAACTATTCTTTAACTTAAGATAGTTAAAACTGGCAGAATTATAGAAGTGCATCATAATTTATTATTGTATTTGGTTCAGATATTCTAACAAGGAAAAAAAACACTCTCCATTTTTCAATCATATTCCCCATATAATCAATTTTATCTCAGTGTATATAAAAACGCCCCATCCAAACTCCAACAAATTATGAAGTCCTGACCTTAGATTCTTGCCCTTAATTATACACTTGAAAAAAAAGGGCAGGTACTGTGGCTCACACATGTAATCACAGCACTGTGGAAGGCCAAAGCAGGAGGTTAGCTTGAGCCCAGGAGTCCTAGGTTACAGTAAGCTATGATTTGCCACTGCAATCTAGCCTGGGCAATATTACAAGACCCTGTCTCAGAAACAAAAACAAGTAAATAAATAAATATAATAGAAGGGAATGTTTATACAGTAAAATCTGACATATGATGTGTATGAAAAGAAGAGACAATTTAAATGTATCATTCCACGTATGTTTATAACATAGAAAGAAGATTTTTAAAATGAGACAATATATATTTGTTTTCAGTCTGATTTTGCATTCTCTTGTATATGATTAATACCTTTGTTGTCTGTACATGGTGGCAGGGATGGAAGCAGCCACACCCTTAGGGAGAAGAAAAGAAGGAAGGCGGCCTGCTGGTCCGATCTCCCTTTCAAAACAAAAACTGGTCCTCTAGGTAAAATGACTAATGCCATTTAATAAGAGGAGAATCTTTATCTATGGAATTGTCTTAACTGAATGTCCCTGTAAAGACTTCTGATAATGAAAAACAAAACAGAAGCTTTGAATTTATGAACATTAGTCACTGGAAACTATCCCATCATCTGAAATATAAAATGAAGACGTTTCATAGACCAAATGCTCCCCATAGTATAAAATATTGCCATTGTGTGAGGTACTTACCTGTGTAACTCACTTAGAGACCTCATTCTTTATATCTTTTTAGTCTACTTTTATCATTATCCTCAAACTACTGACTAGGCTAATTAAATAGGAGCTGTTTTCTTTTTGTTGTGTTTTAAATTTTAAAATGTTATTGCTTAACTTAACTTCTCTTTTTCTTCATCATTTAATGTTACTACAAGTAGAGTAGATTCTGAAAGGCCTAAATTTATTTCATAATCCTTATACTAGTCTTGAAGTTAAGTATGTCATCTCGGTGTTCTGAGAGTCAGCTTGACAATGCCTATAAATTATCCCCTCATAGTTTAATTAATTCTGACTTATGTAATTCAGTGCTTATATTATTCTTAATCACGTTTGCTTAAAAGGTCTTGAAGGTACTTATATTAGCAAAGTGGTATCCCATATGCTTCATTTTTTGTACACTTGCTGAATTCTACCATGGTGTTTTATCTGCCTCACTCTTCAGCCTGATAAGCTAATTTATGTCATGTAAAGAACAAGCTGAACAGATTTTTGATGATGGATAAGACTTCATTCCAGTGCCCTGAAAATCTAAAATCCTTAGGGATGGAGGGCAGTAGACTCAGTTACTAACAAAAGACAAGTCCAGGAAGTGAACTACTCTCCTTACGCTATAGCCATAACCTCTGTTTAGAAAAGTAAGCATTTATAGCTATTCAGAAAAGTGTTAGTACAGTGCTTCATTCATTTAATATTCACCACAAATATTAAGCACATTTATTCATCATTGAGTATGGAGAGGCGAGTAAGCAGACATGATGTATATCCTCATGAAGCTGACAGTTCAATGGGGAAAGCAACAGTAAACACATATAAAAAGAACCACACAGTTGGATAAAGTCTTTTAAAGTATCACATATTGCTTTGAGAAAAGATAGGAAAGGAAACATGCTTTGGACAGAGACTATTTCTTTTTAATGAAGTGATGTATAAACTGAGGTTAGTCACAAGGTGTGGCTGGTGTAGGAGGGGAAAGAGATGTGAAGTGTGTGATATTTTCAACAACAACAACAAAAAAACAGCATGGATCTAGCCATTGAGTAGGAAGAAGTTTGGTTCATTTGATGAAATGAATGAAAGCCAGTGTAGCTAGAAGTAAGCATGGGCAGGGGAAAATGACCAAGAAAGGACAGAAGAGGTGCTACAGAAGTGAAACCATGTAGGCCATGATGAATGGTAAAAGGAGAAAACAGTCTCTACTCAAAACATCCATCCCTGTAAATGGCCGGCTGCTCTAGTAACACTCTTAAGACTCCAAGTTTCTTTCCCTCTGTCACCCAGAGGGAAGAGGGATTGTCCTGTTGGTGAGTTTAAAAGACGAAACTCAGCACAAGTAGCTCTACTCCTTCCTCTCTCCCCATTTCTTTGGGAAAAGATATATCTTGAGAAGCACTCATTCTGCAATCTTTCTCCAGGACATAGGACACAGAGTGAAAGAGTATCATGGCGGGGGGCGGGAAAAGGTTTCCACTAGTCTACCCCAGGTCTCCAGATGTAAGTTAAGCTCTCAGTATGAAAGATCAGGATTAGAAGGCCCACTTTTCCTTAAATAAAAGGCAAACTTCTCAAAATGTATTTATCAACACTAATGAAAGCATATTTTAATTAATGTATTTATTAATAGATAATGTGATATTAGTAAGTATGACTATAACATGTAACATATTGACTCGTGCTGCAGAAACTAATTAGATGCTTACCAATTCCATTTTCTTTTTCTTTTGGGGTGTCCGCTTAAATACATTGCTCAACATTCTTTGCGATTAGGTATTGTTATGCAAATGAGTACTCATCTGTGAATTATAAGTGGAAATAATGTACACTACTTCCAAGCCTGGTCTATATAATATAAATCATCTTTATATAATCCTCCTTTCTCTCTTTTTTCTAATCTCTGATCAGATGACCTCGTGTCAAGCTGCATGAACCTCTGAGAACCTGAAGGACAGCAGAGTCACTGGATAGATAAAGAAGGCTGCCCTACTAACACAGGTAGGGCTTTGCATGAGTCAACAGTCATCACCTATTGGGTATTATGTACTGGAATTTGGGATATTGCTTGTTAGAGCAGTTAGGGTAGGGAAGAGTGATGTCAATGGGCATCCACTGGACCATCAGCCTCTGATGGTTTAGGAAGGTGAATGTGGACCTTCTTGGACTGCTGAATTATTTGGAAGGCAGCTATCCACTAAGTAATAGAGAATTCACTGAAGTGTTTCAAACCACTGGCTAATACAATCCGATGTAATGTCTTAGAAATATCATGCTACTTGGTGGGTGTAAAATGAATTTAAATAGGTCAACAGTGGTGGTAAAGAAACCTGGGAAGAAAAGGCAAGGAGATGATGATGGCTGTGTCTGGGGAAGTAGCAGGGATGGAAAGGAATGATGTGAGATACAGTTTGGAGGCAGAATTGATAAGATACATTAATGTTCATAGTCACTTCTATGGAAAAATTTCTTTAAGCCACAGGAATAGCAATAAGAGGCAATGTTTCAAAATTAGCATTGAGCCCAGAACTGCACTAATATTCAACAATATGCCCATTTCTAATAACTATCTGTAAGGACCTGCCTTGATGTGTGCAGAATAGCTCCTATATGCCACATGTTTTAAAAAGATAAGGTGTGAGTATAGAATTTTTGCTACATACAACTAGTAATTCTAATATTCTATTTTCTCCCAAATCAGAAAGGTATTTTCAGGTGTTTAAAATAAGGCTTCAGTGTAAGCCATAAAGGGGCCCAACAATGCCTGTGTCTCTGTAAGTGTTTATAAATATTTATGAAAGAATATTATATATTATAAGCTACTAGGCACATTGTTATGATCACAATAAGGTGACTTATTAAGAAAATCTATTAGAACATTCCAAGCAAATGCTCACAATATTCAAAGAAAATAAAAAAATAAAAAAAGAGTCTCTTACATTATGGAAAGAGTCAGAGTCACTGATTGTTAAAATGAGGTACCAGAATTATGTGTAATCAATATTACTTACATGAATATTTGATCCTCCAGACCATGAAATTTCATATAAATGATCCTTTCCACACACTCAGAATTCATAATCTAACTCTGAATCAATATGTATGGACTTACAAATGAAAAGCTGAATAAGTATTAAATTCAGCATGAAAACAGCATTTTGGATATAATTACCTCTACTATGCATTTTCTTGGTTGTATTTTAAACACTTAGATTTTACAATTAAATTTTTATCTTTTCCCTTCTCTATACGTCAGTAATTTAAGAATGATTTCCCTCCAGAAGCACACTAGACTTTCAAATGCATTTTTACAGTGCTAGGTCTATTAAGCACATCTGTTTCCAACTTTAACAATTGCTAATCTTTCCATCAGCAGTTCTTAGACAGGCATGTATTTGCTTTTAACATTTTAGGCATCTACAACAGAAATTACACTTGTATTCAAACATTCTTAGAGATGATGAGCTACGATAAATGCAAAGGTCATTATCAGAATTTTTGAGAACAAAGGGAGTAAGAAAGAACAATTTACATGAAATTTCAAGGAATGCATCATTACATACCTGTCAATCGACTGTATGGAGACTATGAATATTTTACACTTATACTTGTGCTACAATACTATTTCTAAATGTAGCCTAAAATTCTTACCTGTTATAACCCATTATAAGATATGATTAAACAAAGAATATATAAATAATTAAATTCATTCGAAGTATTCTTATTTGTTTAGTTACTAAACATTGTTACACATGTCATCTTATTTTATAAAATAATTTAAACTTATGCACATATCACATTTCTCAAAAAAAAATCCTAAGAACATAAGAAATGTTTTGTTGGAAATGAAAAGGCATATTTTAAAATTTTTTCATATAATTCAAATAATGTTTGATCTTTATATTTACAAATTTTCAATGTCTACAAAAAATTTTTTACATTCATTGCAGTCATTATTCAACTTTGTGTTTCATTTAACTGAAATATGCACTCAAAAGTATATATAGACAAATTTTAAAAAATTTTGAGGTTTCTTCTGTTCTGAAATCCTGTCAGCTTTTTAATCTACCAAGCATCATATATGTATTAATAAGCATAACCGAATGGTCATCAAATAAAGATCCACCTTACAGTGTACAGTCATAGTTTAATTTTTTCTCTCACTTATTTTGCTACCAAAAATCATATTTAAACAGAAAACATTAGACATTTTCAAATACACATATTGCTTTGTAAACCAACTCAAAAACTTGACTTTTTCAGTATGTTTGCTACATAAATGCTACTTAAATAAAGGTTTACAAAACTAAGAGTAAGATTATCAAGTCTGTACTGCACACTAGTGGCAAGAGAGAGTAAATGCACTTTTTTTTAAATTAAATTTTACACTATTTGCATCTTATATATTAGCTTTTTCAGTCAATTTTAGAACCCATTATATTACAGAGCACATATACATACATTCTAAACATAATATGTTTTTGTGTCATGAACTATTTTTCTAGTACACATCAATGTATTGTGAATGTCACACCCAGAGACAGGTTCCTGTGCATATAAATACTATGAATCTGTATATCTATGTATATGTATGTGTATACATGTATACATGTGTATATATAATATTTATATTGCACACACACCTATTAAATGTTAACTCTTGTGAAAATAGTCATTATTTTGGCCATTTTTTTCTTTACTCATTACTCTTCCCTACATACTTATGTAATACAATGCTTTAATACACGTTAACATGTACAATTAATACAACTTAAATCATAAGTGCTAATAAATCATTGAAATGGGAAGGGTTCATGATGGCATTTTCTTGATGAAAATGCAAAAGAAAAGTATTCCGACAAGTGGCGGATCCCAAATAACTAAAATGTCGGTATGAAAAGAACCTTAATACACCTGAAATAGATTGGTATTTTCAGACTGCTTCATGAAAGAATAAGAGAAAATCATTTATGATAGATGGTGTGCTATCAGAGGTAATCTTTAACCGTCCCCTCTCATGTGCCTAGAATAAATAATTAATTGTGTCATGTAGCTGATCATTAACCATCTATCAATATGCATATCAAAACATCATTTTTATATCTTAAATATGTGCAGTAAGATTTTTGAAAAGAAATAATAACCAACATAAAACTGCCACAGATGTGTTAATAAAAACAAGATGTCATACAATCTGAATTTGATTAAGTCCACTATTGATAAGTGATTTCAAATATTCCCCTTGTAGTGGAAATTCCAGTTTTTAACTTCCCTTCCTCTTGTCTGTTGTGCCTTTTGTTTTCTGACCACTTACTTACATATTCAAAGAAATAAAAAGCTAGCCTTCATTTCTTCCTTTAAGTCATATGCCCCCATACCTCTTTCACATTTTTGGGCTTTGATTCTTTCAGTTCTTCGTACTTCCATTTCCACAGAGACAAAGCTGACTCTAGTCTCTCTATTTCTTTCTCCAAAGCTGTGCGTATTCTAAATAATTTAAGAAATAAAAGAAAAAAAAGTTGGCTTCAATTTTAAAATAATTACAAGGATGCATCCAATTTCATACCCATTTTCCTAACTTTTTATATTTGTATGTGATCTTAAAGAGAAAAAACACTTTGCAACTTATCAAAAATTATAGATATAGAATACAACTTTTTTAGTTCATTATTCTGACAATTAACTTTACAGTAGATTAAATATATTTAATTTGGCTTTGCCAGTGTTAACATTTTGCTTGCTTTCTTCAAGCAAAATGTTCCTAGATGTTTCATGTAGAAACATGTTCCTACATGCTTCATGCATGCCTCTCGATTCCTCTCACTCATAATATTTTCTTACATGGGAAGATATATATGTTTCTAATTTTAACTTTTTTTTTTATCAATCTTCATATTGTGGCTGCATGTGAATTAAAAAAAATCATTTGAAATGACAGAGCATGCAAATAAGCCTACCTAACAACCATAAAAATAGTCATTTACTGGGGATATAAAAATAATTTTTAAATATTTTAAATTTTGTTGTAACAAAGAAATTTCACTGGGATCCTTATTTAAATTATTCTAAATAATTGAAATTAATTTCTCTATTTGTAGAATTAGCAACAGAATGAGGATTAAAATTTAGCCTTTTAATACCCCAACCATTGGATTTTTGTTTGTTTGTTTGCCCACACTGTCGGTTAGAGTCATTGATAATTGCTTTATTTCTGGTTGTAATTAACACATATTGACCTTTAAAGCTGGCCTTTCCTTATCTGTAAGGTAGATTTGATTACTATTCAAAAATACTCATTGATTTTTCTCTACTTCCACTGACAGAGTTGTTTTCCTCATTCCTCAATTCTAGAATTTGACAATGAGATATTAGCAGAGATGACAGAAATAAAAGTTTGAAAACAACTTGTGTGTTTGAGCTCTAGGTAAATACATTTTGTTATATGACACTGAGATTCTGTGATTGTTAGTTACAGACTCATTGCATTCATAATTAACTAATATGCACACTTGGATCTATTTCAATGATATTAAATGTCACTAGAAAGATTTTAGAAACATACTCACACAGCTAGAAAATGCATGCAAAATCAAAATTGAATGTTATTTAAATATTTATAAGAAATATGATTCTTCCTGGTAACAATACTATGATAATAATTCAAAGTAGTGTTAGGCAGTAAATGTATTAGTTTAATCCAATCAAATGGATAAGCAGCCTATTAAAAAGTTATATAATTATATTTGTATAAATCAAGCCATAAAATTGAAAGAGGATATAAAAGAATTAGTTAGAGCTTAGCTTAACCTCAAAAGACACAGGTTGCAAAAAAAAGGTGCAAAGCATCATTTATAGGACTCTGATCTAGAATCCCTTATTAACATAGCAAATATATTAAACAAAATTAACAAACAAAAAGATTCAACTTGAAAGTTTAGGTCTTACGAACACTGAATATGAATGTTCATAGTCCAGATTAACCACAGCAGTCACAATTTCAGATAGACAAGTAAACCTACCCAGCTGAGGACACCCAAGTTGCTTATTATTATACAATTTTTGTTTTAGTAGTTGTGTTTGGGATGTCAAGAGGAAAAGAATTAAATACAGAATAATAAATCAGTAAGTATTAGCATTCTGTGTTAGATTTAGAAAGTATATGTACAAATCCTTATAGGATGAAATATGTTGCATATCTAACATTTGAGTGCATTTTAAGTTTTGGGTGATAAATTAGAATACTTAAAAGATATTGAGTATTGACTGAGACCTGTGAATTTACATTGAAAATTATAATAAAAAGTTTGTAATTTCATTCAAATGTTTAAGATAAGAATCATCACATTTATAATTTTAATTTTTTAGATATTCTTGAGTAGAACGTAGAAATGTTCTGTCAGTAATTGAAAAACTTAAAAAGCAAATGGCATATGTTAAAGTAATAAAATAATTTTACAAAAGACTTTAATTAACTGCATTTGTGTAATAAACCATATATTTATGTTTCTCATTAAAATTAATTGTGAAAATTATTTCATTTATAATAGAATAATAAACATAATACTTGAAAAAATCTAGAGGTAACACAATCATACATGTTGAGAAATCAAATGTCTGCTTTGGATATTACATTTTAATGAACTAAATGGTAATTTAGAAACAAAATAAATTCAAATTCAAAAATTTTCAAACAAAGTCATATTTACCTCCTTAAGTATACATCATAAAGAAAATACCTGATATGTATTTGTTTCCTAAAAGAAAATCACACATTCTTATTATGTAAAAGGTTAGTGGAGTGAGAAAACAGGTAATTCATTAAAAAATTATTTAATGACAATGGGGTACTTAAAATATTTTTAGTGTTTTGATAGCCTCATCAAAAACTTTTGTGTCTCTGTGCCAGCATTAAGGACATTGCATGTCTAAATTTATGCAGCAGAGGGCACCCTATAAATCCTTAATTTTCTAGCCTAATCAATTTATTCTGTGTTTCAGAGATTTTCAAAATTGATGAATAATATAGTTAAATTTATAACTGAGATATATCCTATTGTCAGGACATGTGAGCTACAAGAAGGCAAAGGAAAATATCCAATATTTATGCTAAAGTGTTACACACTTTATGTGCACATTCTTTATGAGAACAAAATTAAAGACAAAGTTCAGCAAAAACACAGTATCTTTAATATGATGATATAAACTTTTAAAATCATATTGCTAAAATATTTAAAATTTGTAGAATCTAAAAGATAAAATGTAAATCAAAATTATTTTTATGGGAATATGTGATTATATTTCTATGCATGTTTGATGCTTTGTTTACTGTCACAATTTCACAATAATTGGAAATGAAATTTAAATTTCTAGACAAGAATATTATTCAAATATTTCTCAGGAATGAAAGGTCCCAAAAATTAATATCTAGAAATAAATGTTAATCATTGTTGAACTGTGGGAAATTTCACTGGAAAAAAATGAACACTGTTTTCTGAAAGGGTGTATAAGAATAAAAATGTTCTTACCAAATTAAATGATTATTTGTAATGAGATGCAGATATTCATTTTTATAACAGTTCAAAATTGAGAGATAATATTAAACTGCTAACAAGTTTATACAAATATACTTTAAATAAGCAGCATATATGTCATTTTACAACTGCACTTCCTACTATTCATAATTACATCTTTCAGCACTGGATGTTAGCAATCAGCTGTTACAAAGAGCCAAGTCATATACAGTTAGTTAATTTAATTAGAAAAGATAAGTATTTAAAGAATATTATTAAGCTCAGATCTCCAGGAGAATCATAGGACAATGTTTGCAGATGAAGCAGACGGGGACCAAGACCCACTCTCATGCCACAAAACTGGTCCCATGAAGACCCCACTGCCTGTAACCTCCCCTCTCTGTTGCCTGTACACTCTCTTAGTATTATATGTCTGCCAAGCAAACATATTCAAATTAGCTAATTTGAGTGGAAAAAGATATTATAGCTCAAAAAGTTTCTGGGAAATCTCTGGGGAACACATGCAGCCAGAAACACTAATGAGAAAGCCATAGACATCTTCCTGTAAGCACACTATTTCGGCCACCATTAAGGTAGAGACATTACAGCAAGACCTCAAGATCACCAGCACAGGACAGTGGGTGATGTCATTAGGCACCAGAGGCCACTGCTGCCTCTGGAAACACGTTGCCCTTACTGCTGCTGTTTCCCCCTCATGCATGAATTCTGGATGCTGTCTACTGCCTTGAGGTATTGGCTTTGCTTAAAAGTCTAGGTGGCCACCTCTGATGCACTATTCCTAAGTCAATTGTCTGTACCTTCATTGCAAAGGAAACCGTAGTAGAGACTTACTGGCATTTTCATTATCTATGCAGAGATATAGACTCTGTTTCATTTCGTAGCAAATTGCCAAAACACAAAATAGATGCTGGGAGTTAAAAAATGGTAAAGGTTTATTGAATATTCCCTAAGTGATAGTTAATAAAGAAACAAAGTAAGCTTGACTTTCTAATATTTATAAATATTACATTAAACAGTATTAACCAGATTTACATGTCAATTTATTCATTAATTGAGAGATATGTATTCATTATATATAAATATATAATTATGTATAACATGTATATTAATGAATGTATTCATTAATTGAGATATATAGCTACTTTATATATATAAGGTAGAAATCTGTCTCTCTCATACATATATAAAAAATAACCTTTGAAACATTTTTAATTTGCTGAAACTTCTAACCTGGATTTTAAATATCATATTAAGAAAAAATTGAACATTTAATGAAGCAAAGCAAAACAATTGAAGCATATTACTTTTCTTACATAAAAAAATTAATTAAGAAGATAAAATGGGCTGGGCGCAGTGGCTCACCCCTGTAACCCCAGAACTTTGGGAGACCAAGGCGGATAGATCACTTGAGGCCAAGAGTTTGAGACCAGCCTGGGCAATATGGCAAAACCCCATCTCTACTGCAAATTTAAAAAATAAATAAAATTAGCCAGGCATGGTGGCACAGCCTGTAATTCCAGCTACTCGGGAGGCTCAGGTGAGAGGATGGCTTGAGCCCAGGAGGCTGAGGTTGCAATGAGTAGAGATTGTGCCATTGCACTCCAGCCTGAAGCTCAGCTTAAAAGACACAGAGCAAACATTTTATGTGATAAAGGAGGTATCTGCAGTGGAATTTGAAAACTGATTCTGAATGTTAAGACAGTTCAAAATATTTTATCTAAGTCTCTGTTACTTGAGATTTTGTATTGCCAAAGCTCCTTTTCTTAAATGTTTAGGTACACACAGCTCTATAATAGGATCAGTTTTCCTGGTCTTACTCCAAATTTTCTACCTGGGAAGTCTTTATGAAAGTCATCAGAAATATATAAAGTCTCAGTATATGAGAAACTTTTATATACTGGAGAATTATTCATAAAACTGAACAGTACTCAGAGTGCAAATAAATCAATAAAGTTTCATCTATTTGAATAGGAGGTTCTAGTCAAGGACAATGGAAAAATGACTCCCTGAATTTCTGAGCTAATTTCTGTGCACTAGTCAAGAAGAGAATTTTCCCACTAGATAGGAATGCAGAAAAAAAAATACATTCACATCTTCTCAATTCAAGCCACCCACTCACTGAGATTCCAGGACAAAGAATTTAAAAGATTAGATGGATTTATAAGTAATAGCATATCCTATATTCTTGGAAAATGTTCTCTTGTGATAGAAAAAAAAAAAGACTGTGATTGCCTCATGTGGATTGCATGCAAATGTTGATTCATGGACACAGGCATCATGACTCATAACATCCGTGGGATTGTTTCTTAAAGAGGAGAGTGGGAAGACAAGGCCATGGAAAGTCTCCTTTTTTATCTTATTCTTTGACCTGTCTATAGATTACAGACTGAAGTCACTGAGAACTGGAGAATTTACTTCCTCTGAGAATTATTCATTTATTCCATGACAGGAAAAAGTATACGTTGTGTGCATGTATGTGGATAAACGTGTAAAGACAGTATATACATATCTTTAAAATTGACACCTTAGAATAGAAAAGTTTACATCTAGAAAAACACAGCTCTACATTGCTCCTATTAGACTGCATCAGGGAAGTAATACTGTGAGTGGGTTGGAGAGAAGTCTATAATTTCCAAAAAGTTAAATCCTTCAAGAAATAAAAGCACAGAGATTAGAACGTGACTGACATGTATAGGTCTAGATAAAATTAATTGTCATTATATGTACAAGCCTAAAAATCCAATTCAATTTTATTCTTTTTTCCGTTAATGTTGGTTGCCTCTCTTAGGAATGTACACTTAGTAGAGTAATAAGTATTTATTCTGTACACAGATGCTTGTATGATCACAATCTATTCATCTAGTGAAATATAGAAGAAGAATCTAAAAAAGGAAGTGGTGGCACTAGTAAATTTCAGAGGGACTAATGAGAAACTTCTGGCAGAAAATAAGTGGTAGATAAAGAACTTACTGTATTTGTGAATGGCTAGTATGCAAAATTATCCCTATTTCAGTCCATTTAAACCAGGAAAATTAAAACTATTATATAATATATACTTGTATTTATATAATATATTGTGTCTATATATGCATACATATCCCTCTTGCTTTTCCGGTTCTGCTCATTAAGACTTCATAACGAAGAGATAAAAAAATTATTATTTTTAGATTTTGGAACCACATTTTAACATGTATTAGATATTCCACATTGTGCTAATAAAATTGTAAGCTAATCACAAAGAAACAAAAATCCATATTGAACATTTCATATTACTAGCCTCTTCACCAGACATTATTTGTTCTTGATCTTCGTGAGAATTCAGTGAGAAAGGCTATGACAGACTGTATTTTTCAAAGATCTTTGCCACAATGACTGCATCCTACACACCCTTATTATAAAATTGTTTTGACACTCCTTCCATTGAAATTGCCTGTCTCTTGAATCTGAGTCAGGCTTTGAGATGCCCACCACTGATAAGTGGGTCTGAAGTGATGCTAAGTTATTTGTGAGGCAGAGTCATTCAAATGGTGTTTTCTTCTGTGTTCTTAAGATGTTCTCTTGCAACCTAGCCCCGATGTTGTGAGGAAGCCAAACAAACAGCCTTATAAATAGCCCTAATGCAGGTGTCCCAGCTGAGGCCTAGATGAGAACCGAGATGGACTGCCAGATATATGAGTGAAAGAGGCTCTAGCCCCCAGCCTTCCAGGCATGCCAGCCTTTGAGCCATTGCAGCTGAAGGCACAAGTCAGAGATAAGGATATCCATGCCAAGCCATGCTCAAGATTCTTCAACAGAAGACATAGTGGTTGCTGTTGATATATTTTAATGATCAATGATCATTGTTTGGAAAAGTTTGTTTCAAGACAATAGAAAACTGGAACATAACATCACTACAGCTATTTTCACAAAAGGGGCAACAGCCAACGTCCCATAGCTATAATACATCAGAACAAAGATGAATATCCAGGCCAATTAATCACAAGCCTGAAGCCCTTAATGGTCCATGTATAAGACAGCTTATTCTGTAATCAATATCTCAGAAAATTGTGATATTTTTCTGCTATTAAAATTAACATATTTATTGACCAAGTCCAAGATGCTGTAAAAATTAAATAAGACACTGGATATTTTAACCTTGTACATTAAGAATTCAGATAAAATTAAAGTGAATCTACCAGAGATGGTAAGAACATAGTCATGATAAAAGTCAATTTAAGAGAATGAAGAACACTAACAAGTTATAGATTACTTTTTAAAATTCAAAATATATGTCAAACTAATTTCTTTAAATACTAAAACATAATGACTAAACATGGATAAAATACATTATCAAATGACCAATCTATCAGTGTTAACAATTTTAAGTGGTTTGAAACAGACTTGGTTAAGGTAGAGAATGATTAGCACTTACTCTCTTTCCTTCCATAAGATTTTTTGGAACTCATCCAAATGCACCTGCAAAGCTGAAATTTCAGTTACTTGATTTTCCAAAGGCAGATTTATTGCTTTCAGTTTCAGCCCAGGTTTCATTTCACCATTTCCAGAACCACCATTCTTGAATAAATCAGCACAATCTAGATTAGGTTTCATCTCCTCATTTAATTTTGAAGAATCAATAACCACTCCTTCTTCCTGAAAAAATAAAACAGTTACGTTGGATATTTAAACCCCTTAGGAGAAAAATCATGACAACAATACATTTTCATAAAGAAATGTTACGATACAACATCAAATCATTACCTAAAAGTGTTATGTGGCCGAACTTATGCATTCTTCTTCAAACTTTTCTACGTTATACCTTGTTTAATAACATACATTTCTAAAAAGGTCTGCTTTAGCTCTTTGTTTTCTTTTTCTAATCATAGCTAAAAATAACTATGCACAAAGTTGAACAGCTGTGAAGAATTTTTTAATGAGTTGATGAATTCTTTTTCAAGTTTCTTTTGTCATAAGAAAGACATAGTTTCAGAGCAATTATTTTTTTTAACATTTTTGAAAGACAAGATAGAATTTTCAGAAAGCTCTTGAATATTTTAATAAGCTCACTTATTGCTTTATTTTAATTCATGAGTCACATCTCAAATAGAATTTAATGGGACACTTGATATGGACATCAATACTAGAGCAGCAACTGCATCAATACTCTTAGTGCATAACTCAAAAACTTCACAGGACTCATGCTACTGGTATTTGACTATAATTTAAATTTACCCTAGTTTATAAGTTTGAAGTGAAAGACAATTTCAAATAAAATCGCATTGAATAATCAAGTTCAAGTAAAATCTCCATAATACTTCAATATTATATGTTTTAAATAATATATGGATGCCGGATTACCTAGTATAATTCATTCCTTAATTCTCTCAAGAATGAGTATTGCAATTATCTGTATCATAATATTTTGACAAACAATAAAGTAAGATGTATTGTTCATGGAAAGTATTGAAGTCAGATGAATGATACATATACATATCTTTCTTGTTGGGCATAGAGTTGGCAAAGATAGGTCAAAATTTTAAGGAAAAAACTGATTAAAACTTTTTCAACAGGTAATATTTATTTTTCTACTATCAGAAGGAAATTCCAGAAGGATTTTTTGCAAATAAATAAATTTTAATAAATACCTACTATGTTTGATTTTTTCTTGACATTAATGTTACAAAGATATTTAAGAAGAAATCCCAAAATATTGAGAATTTTCCATAATAATACATGTGAAGAGAATCCTTCATTCTCTCAAACGCAAAGTCTAGTAACTTGTAATAATAAAAAAGTTTTGTGGATTCAGAGAACATTATGTGAGCTATGTTCCCTTATGCTCATCATTGTATTCCTCTAGCACACACATTAATATAGCTCAATTTTGAGAATATATGATTTTCCAAAAAATACATACAAAGGTACTAACAGCCTAGATTATCAACATTGAATGCTTTTAAAAGAAAATGTAGAAGAACAAATAAGAAGAAGTAATTACATTATTGTAATCTTCTTCATTATTTCATTTGCAATGAATTCTAGGTTTTACCTACCATAAATTCTATACATTATAGAATGGCTTAAAATACTAAATGCAATAGTAGAGGTGTCAGATATTAACTAATATGTATTAGAGATGGGATTAAGTAGAAAGAGGTAACAAAATAAACTGATATTATGATAAGAGGTAACAGGAGTTCCCAAAGTATGTTCTTTGGGTTGTTAATAGTATTTACCAAGTTCAAACAAACAAACAAACAAAACAGGGTGACGGTTCATGGATGAATAAGTGTACAAACTGATTGGCGTGTTAAAGTTATACTTGTTTTGTGCAGAATTCTCAGAAACTGATATTCTAAGTATATCAAGAAATTCCATCAGTGGACCATTATGAAGCATTTCCTAAAGTATCCTATTTGCCTGCAGTACCCATTTTATAAGAAGTTAATCATGAGGCTTGAGTCCCAAACTTTGAGAAATATTCAAACTATGCTATGGATTGTTTACAATTTTGACAAATTAAGGTAAATGGAAAGAAATGTCTCTAAATATTTTCTTTTCAGATAAAAAAAAAGCTGAGTTTTTTTTCCTATAAATATTAGTAAAACAACTGGTATGGGCTGAAAGTGTGCTTTCCCAAAATTTATTTGTTGAAGTCCTAACCCCCTAGTACCTCAGAATGCGATTGTTGGTGAAGACAGGGCCTTAGGAAGATGATTTAGTTAAATTAGGTTCATTAGAGTGTCCTAAAAGAAGAACTTAAGACACAGACATGTGTACAGAGAAAAGACCATGGAAGACACAGGGAGACAACAGCATTCTATAAGCCAAGGAGAGAGGCTTCAGAAGAAACCAACCATGCTAGCACCTTGATCGTGTACTTCTAGCCTCTACAATTGTAAGAAAATGCATTTCTGTTGCTTAAACCACCCTGATTAGGGTACTTTGTTACGGTAGCCCTGGGACTAGCATAGTCACCATTGGATTTGTCACTTCCTTCTTCCTCCCTGTCAACTACATATGACATTCAGAAATTCACATCACCTCTGGATTTTTTTCTTACCTTATTATTTGTTTCCTCCTTTGTAGAAAATTGTTTTTTTACTAAACACTCTCTGACAGACTCACACATTTGAAAACCAAATTGAAATTGTTCTCTGTGTTCACAGGATTCTTCTCTGAAACCAGGAAGCTTCAGATCCTGGGTGATTTTAGCTTCTAATGCCTCCTTCTGAGGTGGCAAACTCTGTTTCTTTTTCAGTGTACTCAATTCTTTCATTGCCATCTCTAGTTTTAGTCTGAGTTGTCTTCCTTCCTCCCTGGCACTGTTCCTTTCCGCTCGAACTTTACTCCATTTTTCTCTCCAGTTGGCAGTGCAGTCCGACCACCACCGCATGGTCTTTTCCATCTGAGCAGCTCTGGCCTTGACTTCTTCAAGTTCCCGGAGGCGAAGTTCTTCACAAATATCCCATTCATTGGTGTTACAAGAATGTGCACATAAATTGTGAGCAGCATGAGATCGTAGCCCATAAAATGGGAAGCAGGTATTATAGGTATCCCTGGTGGGTGAGGCAGGTGCCACCATGTCACAGTGTGACTTAATTGATGACTGCTGCATCTGGAAGATCTGTGTTTCCTCAATTAATCGATGAATGGAATCTAAATTCATATTTATCTTTAAGACCTAAGAAAAGATAGAGAACATAATTTCTTTCTGAAATTTCCCTTGCAATTACAAGAACAAGACCTACATTTTTGAAAATTTATGAAAACAATGCATCTTTTCCCAAAAAAAATACATTGCTTTACATGCATTTGCTTGTTTGTGTGTGTCTTGCTTTGCTTTTTTTTCTTTTTTGCTTGTTCTTTTATTTTTCTCTTTTTTGAGACAGAGTCTTGCTCTTTCACCAGGCTGGAGGGCAGTAGCCCAATCTCGACTCACTGCAACCTCTGCCTCCCAGATTCAAGTGATTCCCCTGCCTCAACCTCCCGAGTAGCTGGGATTACAAGCATGCACCACCACGCCTGGCTAAATTTTGTATTTTAGTAAAGATGAGGTTTCACCATCTTGGCCAGGCTGGTCTTGAATGGACCTCGTGATCCACCTGCCTCGGCCTCTCAAAGTGCTGGGATTACAGGCGTGAGCCACCGCATCCAGCCCCATCTTTTCAATATTGCATATTTTCCCAATGTAACTAAAAATATAGAGGAATTTAAACATTTGTAATTATCCACTAAGAAATAGAAAATGCTTATATTCAATTTGCCAAACAAATACAAGTAAAAATATAAAGATGCAATTTAAGATTGCATATGATATAAAAAATTCATACTGACAAATCCAGTTCTATTCAGGTCATATCTATTAAAACATTGTCCACTAAAAAATACAAACTGTAATATTTAAGGTCCAATAGCTACTTAATGGTTTTCTTTTTTCCTGCTAATTAAGCCTCAATTTTTTCAGGCAGAATGCAGAACCTATTGATCTATGGGCAAATAAGCCTCTATCCCAATCCCAGAGGTTAACCCATAGTCTGCCTTTTCCATGATGCTTTTCATCTATTGACTGTTGACTAGTTTCATGACAGGCCTATGGCCTGGCTCTGGCTGCCGGGATGTGAGATGAAGTATACTGAGAAGGCTTCCCCATCTAGAAAAATATGGGAACATCACAATGAGGAATTTTCTTTCCTCTTCCTTCCTTGTGTTTGAAAAAGGATGTGGTTCTGGAAGAAAGTAAGTATAACAGCCTTCTCATAACATTCAAAATGGTGAATCATAAAGATAAAGAGCCTGATTTAAGGTGTAAATTGTGGCATGACACCTAGACTGCATACCTCTGACTTCTTTACTATGTGAGCAGGATAACCTATATTTATTTAAGTTATGATGGTTGAGCTTTCTGTTATTTTCAAGCAAAAGCACATCTAACTCATACATGAATTAATTTATTACTGTGATTAATATTGTGATAAGCTCTAAAAATAAAATATTTTGAAAAAGACATGATTGTTGTGTGTCAAAGATTTTGCAGTCTGGTGGATCAGACAAGCACAGTTAAGTTTTAAATACACATAATTTACATTATAACAAATATATGTATTTGTTCAATCATGTTGTTTATTATGTAATATGTGTCAAGTCAGTGTTAGATTCTTAGGTATGGTCAAGGTGGTCTAAAGAGTACTGATGAAGTTATGACTCTCTCTTGGAAATGAGGAAACTTTACAGCATAGATAACACTACACAGAGTCTTAGCCCACTGCAAAGCTTTGTAAAGGAATTGAAATCAACTTTCCATATAAATACCAAAACGCAAATTAATTTGTAAAGGCATACCATATGTAACAATACAGATACCCATTTCTTTATTCAACATAGTAATGTAGGTATATTGAGAATACAGTAAGTAAAATTTTTGCTTTAAAATAAGTGCTGAAAACATGCAGCTTAATTTGTAAATTAATGTAAGTTCCATGGCTGGATATAATTACCCATTTTTATTCTCAGATATGCTTTTCTGGTGTAAATAATCTTAGATAATATTTTATGTGCATGACATTAAATCCTCTCATCTTTTTTCATTTGCTTTTATATAGTTACACATCATAAATCGCCTCTTTATGACCCATCTATTTAATCAACTGAATGAGTTTCATTACTTCAACTAACTTACAAAATAAGCCTTTAGTCATTGAGAAAAAAGACTATATAATATTTTTAAAAGATGAATATTAAGGCTATCTAATTAAGAGATCTGATAATATTAAACTTAATATTAACTTTTAATTATAGAGAAAAAACATTTTAAAAGTGTTCTATAGAGATATCAAACCACTTCACTCTTCATTATAATATTTGCTATAATAATACAGATGCATGGTTGTAATTATTTTTGTTAGCATTGGTATATGTCCAATCATGTTTCAATTATTGCTGATTTGGAGTATTTTGTTCCCTTCATTTACTATAATTCAGAGGGCAATAAGAATATAACTGACTAAATTCCAAGACCAATATAAAAAAGAAAAGAACAAAAGGAACTCTTAATTAGAAACACAGCAAATAGATATATGTATATTTACATACACATATATATATATTCACTATTCACTATTTAATGATATTTCTTCTGGTTGAAATCACAAAGTGAAGACAGAGGATTTAATTCAGCACATTAAACTTAAATTTATCCTTGCCAGTTTTCAGAATAAATCGGTATCATAAAATTGTAATGTCTTTAAAATGTCTCATTAACTTTTATTTCACTAGTGTTTTGAAGACTCTATGATTGGATTCTGGTACATTGAGATCTTGCCTACCAATTAACTGTGTATTTCTTCACATCTGACTAAATAAAAATGAGCTGGGCTTAATCGGTCAGTCCTTGAACTTGAAGAGTATTTCCTGTTTTAAAAAGTTTTCTCAGGCAAAGAAAACTTGCTTGAGATGAGGAGAGTTAACACACATATGCATGTACTAAAGTCTTTATTTCCCTATACGAATGTGTGAAGTCTTGGTGTTTTAGCTTAGACAACTATGAACATATTTGCCAGTGGTTGTAGGACATATTTGTAGTGATCCTGTAGGACAGGACCACTGATACATGGGGAAATATTTTAATGCTGTTGACTCCGGTTTCTTGTACTGATTTTTGCATTGTAAAAATGCCCATACAATCAGGCCACCATGCAAATATTTTTGAATGTAGTACATAACCAAATAAATAAAATATTAAGGGTCTACAAAGTATATATAATATCACTAAAACATATTATTTGTTGCCAAAGAAGGACTTAATGTGTAAGATAGTGGGCTCCAGCCTCTATTGGGTAGTCTTACTCTGCCCCATTTTAGACAATGATCTTGGACAAATTACATAAACTGCCTTTGACTCAATATCCTTAACATAAAGGGAGACAAAAGTAGCATGAACCTCATTGAATTCTTATGACTATTAAAAGGGAAAATGCCTGCAGATTTGTTAGCCCTAGCTGTCTTGTAGGCAAGGCATATGGTTTTCTCTGTGTTATGCAAGTCATTACGTCACCTTGACATACTAATTGTACCATTTACTTTTTTGAGTGTTTTTTCCCCTGCCTTTTGAAAGAGAAATGGTGTACTTAAAAAACAGGAAATGCATAGGAAAGCGCTCTGTATTTCATGTAATAAGCTGCAGTTTCAATTTGTCTATAGTATTAATATTAATCAGTGGAATACTCGGTACTATTATTATCCCCATCTCAGTGATAAAGAAACTAGGGCTTAGGCTCTGACCTATACATCCAAGTCACACAGTTACAAGAGGTCAACCCAGTTTGGAAACTGAGGAAATTTGAATCCAGAGCTACTACCGCTTCATATAAATATTCTACAGCTTCAAACTATCAACTATTTTCACCATACATCTTTTAGAGTATTTCAGGAATACATTGGATATACTTCCACTTTGAATATATTTATGCCAAAATATCTCCTATTAAATCACACAACAATTAGTCATCTCATACTGACACTGTCCTTTGAGTTCACTCAATCTCCTCTTCATAGCTTAAAGGTACTTCGAGGTCCAGGCATGTCCATCCCTCTGGCCTCCTCTTTGTCACTTCATTTTCCACGTCCCCTGTGTCTCCCACCCTGGATGTGCCTACTCCTTGCACAACCTCACCTCCACATTCTCCTTGGTACAACCTGTTTGCTCTGCAGGAGCAGGCTCCTCTCTCTCCACAGGCCCTCTTTCTCCTGGCTTCTCATCCTTCAGGTAACAGTTGATACTTCCCGCTAACTAAACCTGTGATCTGAGAATTCTAGATCCCTTAGAGGTCCTTTGTCTAAGGGTGTCCAAGGGAGAGAACACAGTCATGGGTTCTTAGTTTCTGTTTCTGACTGGGCTAGTAAAACCCCTTCCTCATCCCTCTTTTCCACCTATCACTAGAAGCAGAAACTAAAAACCATGGTTTCTGGCTGCTAAACACCTAAAACAAAACAAAACACAACAACAAAATAAGGTGGGTTGAATATCCACCGCTGACCCACTCCTTGAAAGTGAACAAAAGAGACATCACTTCTGCCATCCTGGATGTGGCTGACAATCATAAATAATAAACCAAACTAACAATCACAACTTTTGACTAATCTTTGAATGGAGCAAACAGTGTATTGTAATCCAAAAAATCTCTATGTACTTAGCAAAGTCTCTCCCAAGTGACATTTTATGTACTATCTGAAGAATGAAATGGGGCAGAAAGAAAAGCATTTTTGGCAGAAGTTACACTTCCATGACAGGATAAAAGAGACATTAAAAATATTTTTGTCTTATTATTTATAGTTATTGCTTTACTGTAATCTATAGAAAATGAAACCTTTCTTGAATTTTTTCCTAAGAAGCATAGGACCTGTAATGCACACAAAAGCCATATGCAGTGAGAAAATAGATTAATACAGATTCAAAGCACAAAACTAAGAAACAATCATTATAATAGATATAATGGCATATATTTTGATAAAAAGAAAAAAGTCAGTTTTTAATATTTAGGAAAATAGACACTTTATTGTATTACAAAATGTGGCCTGTCAACCATGCACGAATGATGATTATGGAAATGAATTTTGTATAGGTCTAAAGCAATATATATATATATATGAATTTTTGCAAGAGTACACAGATTAAACAGAAGATAATAGTTGTAACGATGAGATAAAGGAAACCATTACAATAAATGGCCATATGGTGTCATATGTATGTAGTTCAAGATTTACTCATGGTTAAATATTCTATTTTAAAAATCCTTACACTGTAGCAAATTATACAGACAGTTTCAATCTATGCTTGTTGGTGCAAATGAGAGACTTTGAAATTGTACAGAGACAGAAAATAATTCCTCAAAGCAGGCAACTTAATAATATAAAATAAATTTGAACAACTGGCCAATAATTTAAAGCTTAGATATTTTACTTTCCAAAAGCATTGCAACATAAAATAAGCATAAACAAATTTTAAAACATATTGTCATGTTTTCCAAGAGGTGTTATTAAAATTTAAATGGCATCATCTGATCAGATAGAAATTATCTCTATTTTAAAGAACTGGCATGGAATTAATACAGTACACATGGCCTTTTGCTGGCTTACTCTTCATTGCTCCCTCTTTCATCTATTGCTATTACCTAGTGTTGCTGAAGCAATGTGCCACTGGTTCAAGTCTATGTGCCGCTGTTCAAATCTTTAGGCTAGGTTTTCAGTAAAATTATTTGAGGAAAAAATAGTGATAAAAATACTATGTTTCTAAGATAACGTTCAATGATTTTCAGACTCCCCTTTAAAAAATAAACCAGAATGAGATACCATCTCACGCCAATTAGAATGACTATCATTAAAAAATCAGAACACAACAGATGCTGGAGAGGATGTGAAGAAATAGGAATGCTTTTACACTGTTGGTGGGAGTGTAAATTAGTTCAACCATTATGGAAGACAGTGTGGCAATTCCTCAAGGATCTAGAACCAGAAACAGCATTTGACCCAGCAATCCCATTACTGGTTATATACCCAAAGGATTATAAATCATTCTATTATAAAGATATATGCACATATATTTTTATTGCAGCAATATTCACAATAGCAAAGATTTAGAACCAACTCAAATGCCCATCAATGATAGATTGAATAAAGAAAATGTGACACATATACCCCATGGAATACTATGCAGCCATAAAAATGGATGGGTCTGTGTCCTTTGCAGGAACATGGATGAAGCTGGAAATCATCATTCTCAGCAAACTAACACAGGAACAGAAAACCAAACACTACATGTTCTCACTCATAAGTGGGAGTTGAACAATGAGAACACATGGACACAGGGAGGAGAACATCACACACCAGGGCCTGTCAGTGGGGGTGGGGCCTAGTGGAGGGATAGCATTAGGAGAAATACCTAATGTAGATAACAGGTTGATGGGTGCAACAAACCACCATGGTACATGTATACCTATGTAACAGACCTGCACATTCTGCACATGTGTCCCAGAACTTAAAATTGTAATTAAAAATAGGTAAATAAATAAATAATAAACTATTTCAGAGTCTCCCCACATAGCATCTTGATGTTACTGCTGTATTTTCTATAAGCTTTAAGGGGCTCAAAAATTACGTTATTATAATAACCTCATAGATCAGAGAGCAAAAGTGACCAGTTTTACTTCTTTATAATATGAATAAAGAAATACAGAGAGATCCAAAATCCATAATACATTTTATAAAGTGTCAATGCATCATTTGTAATGAGTCTTGGAAAAATAAAATTCCTGTTTTCTGGCAGGCTGATCAGCTTGAAGCCTTTATGGTGCTTTGCCTGCCAAGTACAAATTTAGGTTCAGACAATTTAGACTTTCTTGGTAAATACATCATTTAACTACTTTTATGAAGTACTTGGGATGCCAAGCAGGTTCAAGAAAGCTCTGCTTTAAAATACTGCTGAAATTTCTCACCAGTGTACAAATTCTGAGACTTAAAGAGTATGTCATACATTTGAATTTAGCAGCCTAAGTATATTTCTATATTATATAGAATATATATATATTTTTGAATACATATACTATACAATATTACACACACACACACACACACACACACACACATATAATGTGTTCTACATATTACCTGTTTGTATGGAAACCTGACACTTAGTAAAGTCATCAGCAGTTTTTAATATTTATATTTATGTCGAGGTTTTAGTGAAAAAATCACAAACTATCCCAATTTTCTTATGCAATCTAATCCAACTTAATGGTGCCACATAAAAAAGCCCAAATGTTTCTTGAGACCTTAAGCCAAAAATAAAATTAGTATTAGCTCTGCTGGAACTAGAAAGCCCCACCAAACCTTATTTTTATATAAGAATGTGCTTAGCAGCTTAGCACTATTTCCAGGTGGCTAACAGACATGGTGCACATTTTATGGGAAATAACACTGCACAAGCCTGATAATGTTAAAGATTCTACCACTTTCTAAAGTTGGGCAGGTGACTGGATCTGAAATTTACATTACTATGTAAACATCATCTTGTAGAACCTCATATTAATTAAATGACAAAGATGACAATAAAACTGTTTCTGGAAATGCTAAAATGTTAAAAGGAAACTAAAATGAGGGCACATAGCCAATGAGTCTAAATGATAATTATTATCATTTAGATGTGAGAGCAAATCACTCTATGAAATAATTCCTACTGTGTCACGAGAAACTAGGTGGTGCTAAGAGAAGGAAGGGTATATCATCCAAGATCAGGGCAGTTTTTCTGTCGTTTTTACATTTAAAAGTTTATAATTTGTTAAAATTATAGATTTTTAAAATATTGAATCCATCGAGATTTCCAAATATTTCTGTGCATTTAAGGTTTCGGGAAACAAAACCACAGATGACCCCAATTTTCCTATGCATTTTCTAAGCAAAACTCCTAAACCGTTTACCACATCCACATTATTCTTAAAAATCTGTGCGGCTAAGTCACAAGATCTTCGCAGGTCTTTTTTTGTTTTTTTGAGACAGAGTCTCACTCTGTCGCCAGGTGCCAGGCTGGAGTGCAGTGGAGTGGCGTGATCTCGGCTCACTGCAACCTCTGCCTCTGGGTTCAAGCAATTCTCCTGCCTCAGTCTCCTAGGTAGCTGGGACTACAGGTGCACGCCACCACGCCCAGCTCATTTTTTCTGTATTTTTAGTAGAGATGGGGTTTCACCATGTTGGCCAGGATGGTCTGGATCTCTTGATCTCGTGATCCGCCGGCCTCGGCCTCCCAAAGTGCTGGGATTACAGGCTTGAGCCACCGCGCCCGACGGTCTATTTACACTTTGTGGCGAACAGGAGAAAGCTCTTTTATGTCAGTACAATGAGGTAATATTTTCTCACATCCATTTGATAGAATGTGCAAAGCTGCCAACTGCTTTATGTTGGCTGGCTGCAGTTTTCTCAGACTTCATGAAGTTTGAAGAGTGAAGCTCAATGATTGTCCTATTTATTTTTGAAAACCACTTATGCTACTTTTCAGTCAACACAAAATTTATTCTTAAAGTCACTTTTACTTTCCCAACAGTACATTCTTTACATTAATAATCCAAAATGGCTAAACTGTATTCCACATCAGAAAGCTGAGAGAAAAAAGGAGATTCAGAAGCAGATATTTTACAATGTACTTAGACATTTATGAGCTATACCTGTGCATATATCCAAATACTCTGCTTCAGTCACCCTAGTCCTTACTAAAGGAAAAAGTATTAATGTAAAATCATGCATTATATTGTGTATTAAACCTTATTTTATATGTATGATCTGGAATTCAATTTTCACTGTAAACAGCATGGCCAAAAAGTAAGATTTACACTTTGAAAATATAAATTGAATCAACAAAATTTATTTTAAAGCCCAGCTCCTTAAAATTGCAAAATTTCTGGTGAATTCAAATGTTGTAGTGAACATGTAGGAAAGACGGAGCAAGACCATTTTTTCTTTCAGAAAAGAAAAAGGTCAGACATTAAGAAACCTACACCTTTCATCCAGATTCAAAAGTAGGCAAGGCAGAAAATCCACTTTTCCAATATACCCCCTAAGAAGTCATATAAGATTGTCATACCTGTGTTGATGATCAAGTCAAGAAATATTTTAAAATTAAAACAGTATTTAACTTATTTATTCAGTATATTCATTGGAAGCTACATTCATTGCAAGCTAAAATATTTAAATATATTAAAATTATTTAAATATATTTAAAAAAAATAATTTAAATATATTTAAATAAAATAATTTAAATAAGAGAAATAATTCAAATATATTTAAATTGTTATTTATTTTACTTTGCTCTTCTTTCTAAGTTTCTTGTGGCAGGAACTTAGATTACTGTCTTCACAACTTTATTTCTAATGTAAGACTCTAGGGCATAATCTTTCTTCTCTGCACTACTTTAGCTGTCTTTCAAATATTTGATGTTACAGTATTTTCATTTTATTCAGTTTTGCATTTTTTATTTTCTTGGTGAATTCATCATTGAATCATGAATTATTTAGCCATGTGTTGTCTAATTTTTACTTCTTTAGATATATTTCTATTGTATTGCTGTAGATTTTTAGTTTGCATTCATTACAAAAAGAGAACATACTCTGTCTAACTTCAATTCTTTTACATTAGCTAAGGTTTTTTTTTTTTTTTGTATAGGATTTGTACCTTGGTGGATGCCACATGACACTTGAAATTATATATGTTCTGCAACTGTATGGTGGAATGTTCTATACATGACCATTGTATCCTATTTGTTGATTGTGTTATTCTCTATACCTTTGCTGATTTTCTGTGTAGTCATTTTATTAATTGTTGCGTGAGATTTCTGAAGTCCTCAACTATAATTCCTGATTTGTCTATTTCTCTTTTCAGCTCACCTGTTTTTGCTTAATGTGTTTGGAAACTGTCATGTTTTGTGTATACTCATATAGGATCATTATGTCTTCCTGATGCACTGATCATTTTAATATTATGAAATTTCCCTCCTTGTCAGTGGTAGGCTTCTATATTTTATTTCATTTTGCTCTGAAGTAACATCTCTGATATTAACATAGCCACTCTTAAGTATTTTTAAAAAACTAATACTTACATGGTATATTTTTTCCATTCTTTTATTTGTGATAGATGGCAATGTTAGTTGATGATTTGAGGAAGCACATTTCTTATTAAGTTTATTATTAATAGCACATAACTTGCTCATGTTTGTTTGTTTGTTTTTGTTTTTTAATCCACCCTGCCAATCTCTGAATTCTACCTGGTCTATTTAGGCCATTTACATTTACAGTAATTTTTGATCTGTTGGAACTTATATCTGCCATTTTATAACTGGTTTTCTTTGTGTCCTCTCTTTCTCATTCCTGCTTTTCTTTTGCTTTCCTGTTTTTACTTGAATTTCTGTTTGGATTCCACCTGGCTGATATATACACAGTATTTTTTAGTTTATCACTTTGTACAGTTTTCATATTTGTTGTTTTGAGAGTTAAAATATACAAATGTAACAGCCTCATCTACTGGAAATCAACATTTCATCACTTCAAGTGAAGTACGGAAAACTTACTTCTGTCTAGGTCATTTTACCTTCTTCATCCTTAAATATCATTTTCTTGAGTATAAAATGATTTTAAAATTTTCATTTCAATCATTAAATAAGATTTATAAAACAAATGAGGAGAAAGATATTCTTATATATTCATATTTTGATTTGATTATTCCTTTTTGTTTTTTGATGCTCCAGGATTCTTCTTTTATCATTTTGTTTGTTTATAGAGTTTCCTTTAGCCAATCTTTAAGAGTAGCTCTTGCTATTAATAGCATCCTATAGTTTTCCTTCATCTGGTAGCTTTACTTTCCCTTCATTCCCTAAGAATAGTACCAGTTCTATAATTATCACTTGATTTTTAAAAAACACTTAAAAATGTACCATCTCCTTCTACCTTTTGTGGCTTCAAGTGGGAAATTCACTATCATTTGAATTGATGTTCCTAGTGTTGACATTTTGTATTAGAAATTCAGCATTGGTTGTATAGTAACATAAATACTATGGCATATAAATCTTTCCTTTTAGCTCTTATCCTTAAATTTCAAATATAGACTGTAGCTATGTAACAATTAATGTGATCAATCAGGTGTTAATAAATGCCAATAAAAAGTGAGATTATGGCCATGACTTCAAATCATGTAAGTACATTTTGTTTTATTCTTGAAATGTTTCCTTAACCTCTGAATAATTGAGTAAAATGGTAAAGAAAAAAGTATAAATTGTTTTTCTCAGTGTGTGTGAATATCATTTTTTAAATAAAAATATAGACCAACTTTTAAATGTCCCTCACTATCCCCTCTTTTGATATTCACAGCCTTGTCTAATTCCCTTTCTCTCAGTGGGAACTGGCTCTGTGACCTACTTCTAATGAGTATAATATTATAAAAGTGAATGGATGTGACTTCTGAAATCAGGCTATGAAAGAATAAGACTTCCATCTTGCTAGCATTCTCTCTTTGCCTTCTCTCTTGGTCACTCTGATGAACCCAAGAGCCATGTCATAAGCAGTTGTGTGGAGAGGCCCACGTGGCCAGGAACTGAGGAAGGCTTCTGGCCACTAGCTCCTAGAACTAACTCCTGCCCATAGCCATTTGAGGAAGTTTGGCAGATCTACCCCTAGTTGAGTATTTAGCCCACTGTAGCTCTGTCTGACACCTTCCTTGCAGCATATAAGAGAGACCCAGGGCCAGAGAACTCAATTAAGCCACACCTGTATTCCTGTGAGGTAATAAATTTAATGTTCTAAGACACTAAATTTTGGTATAATGTATTATGCAGCAATATAGAAAAGCAGTATGTGACTATTAAAATAACTTTCTTTTAGACTCTGGATATGAGACATTTGTTAGGTGCATAGTTTGCAAATATTTTCTCCCATTCTGTAGGTTGCTTGTTTATTCCGCTGATAGTTTCTTTTGCTGTGTGGAAGCTCTTCAGTTTAATTTGGTCTCATTTGTCAATTTTTACTTTTGTTGCAATTGCTTTTGGCATGTGGTGATTCTTCAAAGAACTAAAAACAGAACTACCATTCAACACAGCAATCCCACTACTGGGTATAAACTCATATATTCTACTTGGTAGAATATCAATCATTCTACCATAAAAACACATATGTATGTTCACCACAGCACTATTCACAATAGCAAAGGCATGGAATCAACCTAAATGCCCATCGGTGACAGACTGAAGAAAGAAAATATGGTACATATACATCATGGAATACTATGCAGCCATAAAACAGAATGAAATCATGTCTTTTGTGGGAACATGGATGGAGCTACATGCTATTATCCTTAGCAAATTAATCCAGGAACAGAAAACCAAATGTTGCATGTTCTCATTTATAAGTGGGAGCTTAATAATGAGAACTAATGGACACAAGGAAGGGAACAACAGACACTGGAATCTATTTGAGGGTGGAGGGTGCAGAGTGGAGGAGGAAGAGGGGCAGAAAAAATAGTTATTGAATAGTAGGCTTAATACTTAGATGACGAAATAATCTGTATGACAAACCCCGTGACACATTTACTACATAATAAATCTTCATATGTACCCCCAAACCTAAAATAAAAGTTACGATTAAAAAAAATTTAATTAGAACTGAACTTAGTGATGAGATGGGGAGAGGGGCTATTTCTGTTCTCACATGCTCTACAGTGGCTGGAACCAGAACTCTAGAACACAAAGTGGGAAAATTGTAATAAGGTAAATTTGTCCTAGTATATTTACCCTAACTGTAAAATTCTAGTAGCATGCATTGTTAATATATTCTTTCTATAGAATATTCCAAGTTAAGTTGTGAAATTTAATTTGCAGGAACATAGATGGAATTTAAGGTCATTATCCTTGATAAACTAACACAGGAACAGAAAAATACTGCATGCTCTCACTAATAAGTGGAAACTAAATAATAAGAACACATGGACAGAAAGAGAGGAACAACAGACACTGGGGACCATTACAGGGTGAGGAGTGGGAGGAGGGAGAGGTTAAGAAAAAAACAAAATGCAAATCAAAACCACATTGAGATACAATCTCACGCCAGTTAGAATGGCGATCATTAAAAAATCTGGAGACAACAGATGCTAGAGAGGATGTGGAAAAATAGGAACACTTTTACAGTGTTGGTGGGAGTGTAAATTAGTTCAACCATTGTGGAAGACAGTGTGGTGATTCCTCAAGGACCTAGAAATAGAAATTCCATGTGACCCAGCAAACCCAATACTGGGTATATATCCAAAGGTTTACACATCTTTCTATGATAAAGACATATGCACATGTATGTTCATTGCAGCACTGTTTACAATAGCAAAGACCTGGAACCAACCCAAATGCCCACTGATGATATACTGGACAAGAAAAATTTGGCATGTATACACCATAGAATACTATGAAGCCATAAAAAACGATGAGTTAGTGTCTTCTGTAAGGACATGGATGAATCTGGAAACCATCACTCTCAGCAAACTGACACAACAACAGAAAATCAAACACCACATGTTCTCACTCATAGGTGGTGTTGAACAATGAGAACACATGGACACAGGGAGGGGAGCATCACATACTGGGGTCTGTTGTGGGAGACTAGGGGAGGGACAGTGGGGGGTAGGGAAGATAGAGAGGGATAACATGGGGAGAATGCCAGGCATAGGTGACAGGGGGATGGAGACAGCAAACCACATTGCCATGTGTGTACCTATGCAACGATCCAGCATGATCTGCACATATACCCCATAACATAAAGTACAACAAAAATATATATTAAATAAATAAATAAATAAATGACTACTTAGATTTCTAAAAAAAGAAAAAAAGAAAAACTAATGGGTACTATGCTTAGTACATGGGTGACGAAATAATCTGTACACCAAACCCCCAAGCACTAGTTTACCTGTATAACATACCTGCACATCTACCTCTGAAACTAAAATAATTAAATGAATAGGTAAAATAAAATTACTTCCTCAAATTATCAACTAACATTGCCATACATCATAATTTAGTCTAACCTCATACAAAAGTGTAGGTATTTAAGAAATAAAATTTCAAAATTTACCAATTAAAGGTGGGATCATTGAAAACATTAAATAACATAAAATGAAGGAATAAGGAACAGTAATCTCAATTCAAATGCCAATCATATAATTATGGGTAAATACATTTTATAATGTACCTTCAGATAATCTTAACATGGAAAAGGCTCATGGTACTAAAGATATGGTATAGTCAAGGGAATAAATGTAACAAGTATCACAGCATATTGTTTAAATTAGATATGTTGACATATGGTAAAATTGATTTGTCTTTTTCAGGGCCTTCACATTGAGGACTAGCTACTCATTACATTAGTTTATAGAAAACACATGTAATCAACCCAAAGAGGACAAAAGCCATTACGAACCATGAAAATCAGATATGTAATCAGGGTGACAGAATAAATTTACAAAACTATCTTTTTTGGTTTTATTTTGCTTCTTATATTTAATTAAAATCCAAGTAAAGCATTAGCATCTACAGACAGCTTCCATATATTAATCACTCCTTCAACATTTTTAAATTAGTCTGACAGCAGAGAAAAGTTTGTTTACAGCTTACTTCAAAAGAACTTAGAGGCTGCAGTCTTTTCAAAGAATGTGAATTGTCAGAAAAATGCATTTTACTCTCTTGATATTTGGGAAATAAGAAAATGAACAAGAGAGAAATATTGTAGGTTTTCATTAGTATATATTAACCCTCTGAAGAGGTAATAGTAAATATAAATTGACATTAAACAGTGCCTTTAACAACTTAAAATTAGAAAATGAGAACACTGAACAGATTCATTTTCCTAAAGTGCTTTTCAAGAGCACAGGACTACCTGTAAGTACGAAATATTTGTATTCTGCTACAAGCAGAATTATTGCATTTAATTCATTGCATGATTTTCCTCTGAGGGGCATGCAAAGATGAACATGTTCATTTTTATATCTTGATGTTTTAATACCTACTGAATTGTTTTGTTTTGTTGAATCTAGTTCTGTTGCTTAGGCTGGAGTGCAGTGGTGTGATCTCGGCTCACTGCAACTTCCTCCTCCCTGGTTCAAGTGATTCTCCTCCTTCAGCCTCCTGAGTAGCTGGGGCTACAGGCACTTGCCACCATGCCTGGCTAATTTTTATATTTTTGGTAGAGATAGGGTTTCACTATGTTGGCTAGGCTGGTCTCCAAATCCCAGCTACAAGTAATCTGCCTGCCTTGGCCTCCCAAAGTGCTGGGATTACAGATGTGTGCTACCACACCTGTCCTTATTTACTGTAAAAAACTTTTAAACATAAAATGCAAATATTGTTTTACTTTGGAAAAAAGAAACTGTCAACATTATTTAGTTTTTCCTTTTCCATTTTTGAATGTCAAATGCAATAGCATGAGAAAAGCTTTCTATTCAAATAGCACCTTAAATTCAGTAGTGCTTACTTTGAACACATAAAGTGGCATTAAAATCTTTAAGTACTACAGTTTCAACAAAGTCAGTTTCATTACTATGAGAATAAATTATTTTAATGCCTCTCAAATACTATATTTTATAAAAGTTACCTTTATATAAGAATACCTTCTGTAAATCAAATAACAGATAAATTGAACTGTTTGGCATTTAACAATGAAATGAAAATTGTGGAGAGCAAGAAAGAGTGAAAGATAAAAAAGAAAGAAAAGAGAAATTATCAGGCATTTTCCTGAGTATTTCACATATATTAATCTATTTCCTTCTTATCAGAATCCAAGAGGTACATATGTATTTAACTCTCTATGCCTTTCTATTTTTTATTTATGGAGTGCATATGTGAGTGTGTGATAGTGTGTATATGTAAGATAGATAAAGCATTTTTCAGATCAGCAAAGATCTATTTTAGGCATCGTTATTATTACACATAATTTTTTAAATTGTAATTTCACCAAGACTTTGGCTTAACAGAAAACATTTCTAAATACTTATAATACCATGTCAGTCTGGTTATTCTGTACTATTCAAAACAACTTGTGCACATTTCAATATTTTATTCTTCTGGCTATATTTTATCCAATGAAATGTATTTTAGGAATGTAATTAAAAATCACAGTTTTTATCTGGAAACATTCCCCTTGAGAACTGGAACAAGACAAGGATGCCCACTCTCACCACTCCTATTAAACATAGTACTGGAAGTCCTGGCCAGAACAGTCAGGCAAGATAAAGAAATAAAAAGCATCCAAATTGGAAAAGAAGTCAAACTATCTCTCTTCAGTAACAATATGACGCTATACTTAGAAAACCCTAAAGACTTTGCCAAAAGGCTCAGAATAGAAAACTCATAAATATAACCACACACCTACAACCATCCGATCTGTGAAAAAGCCAACAAAAGCAATGGGAAAAGGACTCCTCATGCAATACATGTTGCTCGGATAACTGGCTAGCCATATGCAGAGAATGAAACTGGACCCTCACTTTTTGCTATATATAATATTAACTCAAGATGGATTAAAGATTTAAATGTAAGACCTCAAACTATAAAATTTTGAAAAGAAAATGTAGGAAATACCCTTCTTGACATCAGCCTTGGCAAATAATTTTTGGCTAAGTCTCCCAAAGCAATTGCAAAAGAAAAACTCTAAAACTGACAAGTAGGATCTAATTAAATTAAAAAGTTTCTGCACAGCAAAAGAACCAATCAACAGAGTAAATAGCCTGCAGAATGGAAAAAAAATATTCAAACTATACATCCAGGAAAAGTCTAATATCCAGAATGCTAAGCAACTTAAATCAACAAGCAGAAAACAAATTACCCCATTAAAAAGTGTGCAAAGGACATGAACAAGCACTCACAAAGAAGACACACAAGAAGTCAACAAACGTGAAAAAATGCTTACTATCACTAACCATCAGTGAAATGCAAATTGAAACCACAATCCCATACCAGTCAGAATGGCCAATACTAAAAGGCCCCAAAACAACAGATGCTGGTGAGGCTGCATACTAAACGGAATGCTTATACACTGTTGCTGAGAGTGTAAATTAGTTCAGCCACCATGCAATGCAGTTCGGAAAGTTTCTAAAGAACTTAAAACAGAGTTACCATTCACACGACAATCAATCCCATTACTGGGTTTACGCTCAAAGGAAGATAGATCATGAAGCCAAGAAGACACATGTAGTCATATGCTCATCAATGCTTTTCACAATAGGAAAGACATGGAATCCACCTGCGTACCCATCAATGGTGGATTGGATAAAAAAATGTGGTACTTAAGTTACTGGATGGAAAGTCTTGACTGCAAGTTGTCCAGGTTCTTGGAACACTGAACAAAGAATTAAACAAGATGCACAAACACAACAACAAAAGAACAAAGCAATGAAAGCACAGATTTATTGAAGCAAACAAACACATTACAGAGAGAAAGTGGGCTTGAGCAAGCAGCTCAAGAGCCCCTATTGCAATGATTTATAAAGTTTTTATTAAGCTAAAAGAATTTGGTAACACCTATAGGTATCCTTTAGAAGCTTCTAGTTGGTTGCAACTTATGCAAATGAAGGATTGGCCCATGACTAATCAGAGGTTGTAGTGGAGGTTTGGCCCACAACCAATCAGAGGCTAAAATGGAGCCTTATCCTGCAACCAATCAAAGGCTGAAGTGAAGGTTTGGCCCCTGACCAATCAGAGGTATTTCTCATTTGTGTTATAGGGAAGTGGAGGGAGGTCATAGAGGGAAGGGTCTCTGGTTCCTTGTCATTTGGGCATGAAGAGGTGGGGTTTTCTTTTTGGTTCAATTCTAAGAAGTCAGCCTTGGGTTGGCCTTAGGCTCCCTGTCTCCAGACCCTATTCTCCTGCCTCACATATATACTGTAAAATACTACACAGCCATAGAAAGAATGAAATATTGTCCTTTGCAGCAACATGGATGGAGCTGGAGGCCATAATCATAAGCTAATTAATGCAAGAACAGAAAACCAAATACCACATGTTCTCACTTTTAAGTGGGAGCTAAACATTGAGCATGCACGGACATAAAAATGGAAACAATAGACATTGTGGACTACTGGAGGAGGTGAGTTGAAAAACTACCTACTAGGTACTATAGTCTCTACCTGGGTGCAAATACCCATGTAACAAACCTGCACATGTACCCTGTATCTAAAAATAGATGTTGAAATTTAAAAACTAAAAATAATAATAATATCAAATCATTACAGTTTTTAAAGGCCCAATTTCAAATTAAAACACCTAATTGATGTGCTAAACATTTATTCGTGTCTACAATATTTCAAGTTTTTTTTGTTTTTTTTTTTTTTGAGATGGAATCTCCCTCTGTTGCCCAGGCTGGAGTGCAATGGTGTGATCTCAGCTCATTGTAACCTCTTCCTTCCAGGTTCAAGTGATTCTTCTGCCTCAGTCTCCTAAGTAGCTGGGACTACAGGTGCATGCCACCATGCCCAGCTAGTTTTTGTAATTTTAGTTGAGATAAGGTTTCACTACTCATCTTGAACTCCTGACCTCATCATCCACTGGCCTTGGCCTCCCAAAGTACAGGGATTACAGGAGTGAGCCACCAGGCCCAGCCAATATTTCAGTTTAAACAATTAAAAAAACTCAATTATCAGAAAATGCAGTAGTTTTCATAATTTTTAGAAAGTATTCCAATTTATAATATTACAAGCTTCTAGAACAAAGTGATATTTGACCTAGCACATTTAGTAAATCCTTTAAACTCATCATATCCCAAATAGAAGAATACAAATCTTGAAACACTTGTGACATTAAAACTCTTGGCTCTTTCCTAGGGGAGTTTTAAAATTATTTTGGGATATTGTATTTTATTTTACTCTACAATTATATTAAATGGTGTATATATAGTTTACTCAAAATGTTGTTATATGTTTTAAAATTTAAAGGAACTTGTTTCAGTTACTAATGAACTCCTACTGATTTTCTCCCTAGAAAACATATATATATATATATTTTCAATTGTTTATATATAATATATATATATATTTTTTCAATTGGAAGGAAGGAAGAAGAAGGAGAAAAGAAGGAAAAGAAAGAACTTGGTAACATACTGGGTTTATTATTCTGCTGCCTGTATTTGGCATGGTTTTGCAGTGCATGAGCTAACTTTCCAGATAGGACGAAACTCTGTATTTTTCACTATAGAGAAGAATTTTGAGACCTCAAAATTTGTTTTCTCTCTGTGTCATTTAAATATTGTGTTTGAGCCTAATTAAAGAATTGGGAAAGAGATTGCACAGTGCATTCAAATTGTAAAATATTAATAAAGATGTTATATTTATAAAATTAATTAATTTTGTAAAGTGTATAAAATATAGCATCCTGGAAAATGCAAGTTGTATATTTTGCCAAAAGTAGAAAATGATGAGAATAAATGATTGCACTAAATTTAAGACAAGCAGCAAGTATTTATTTTTAGGTATTGCTACTAAGGGCCCAGTGAGGCTAATTTATTTTTATTGTTTTTCTTTTCTGAAAGTAGTATTTGTGCCAAATCTTTGTATAGTGTGGAGGACATAAATTTGCTTTTGGATTACCAAACTCCAGTACTTTGGGACATCCTCTACATAACATAGAAAATGAACCACACTGGGAAGCCAGTTATCCTTATTTAGAACATTCTAATCACATGAATTAGATAGAAGTTCAAATAAGAAAAAGGAAATGAGGTAGTCTATCTATTTCTGACTATTAGCTTCCTAAGGAACCCTTCATAATCATGTCTTAGGTTAGGTGTCCCTGCTGTGATCTCTGAGCACTGGTATCCATATTTCATAAATGTTTAACAGAGTTTGGTCCATGCTTTTAAATTATTTGATTACTCTATCTTCCACACCAGCTACACTGTGAGCTCAATGCAGGTAATATCTGTGCTCGTGTTGCTCACCTTTCCATCTGCAGGGCTAGCACAATGTCTGTTAGAGTGAACATTAAGTAAATATTTATTGTATGAATGAAAGAATAAATACATGAATGAATGAGAGATATTTAAAAGCAAAGAATCTAGCAAAGATTATTTATGAAGAATTCAGAAAGAAGAAATTTTCTTCCCAAGGAAGAAATGATATCAATTTTCACAAACTTTTTCAGATAAGAAAAAAAGAGTTAACGCATGCCAACTCATTTTATGAGGTCAATAAACCTTGATACCAAGCCCTTACCAGGACTTAATGGCAAATTTCTCAAACTAACATAAAAGCCTTAACAGAAATGTTAGCAAGAGAAATATGGTGTTTAAAACAATTAATAAATCATGAATTTGAATATGCTTCAGAAATACAACTTTGGTTTAGCATTTGATTACCAATCATTGTGATTCACTTAATAAACCATATTAACAAAGTAAAGTGGAAACACCCCAATACATGAATAAAATGCATTTGATAAAATTCAACACCAGTTTACAATTTGAAAAAAATAACCAGCTAAAAATAGAAGGGACTGTACTGGATATGATAACAGTTTACTGCAGAAAACCTAAAGTATTCATCTTTAATTTTGAATTATTGATAGCTTCCCCCTGAAAATAGTATGAAAAGGAGGTGTCTCCTAATGCCACTACTGTTCAGCATTATATAAAAGGAGAGGTCTAGCCATTAGTATGATGAGGAAAGGAAATAAAATTAAATAGAAGTGAAAATAAAATAAAACTTTTGTACAATATGATTGTGTAAGTAGAAATTCAAAACAAGAATTGCAAACTATTAAAACTAGTAAGTGATTTTAGTAGTTACTAAGCTAAAGTCAATATACATAATTATGTGTATTTCTACATTTTAGAAACAAACATTTAGATATCAAATATCAAATTTTAATAATTAATACAATTCTATTTTAGTATCATATGCATTAGGTAGCTAGAGATAGAAGATAGGTAAGCTTACATCCTATAAGCTACAATACACTCATAAGAGAAACTAAAGAATATCTAAATAAGTGAAGGAATATATTATGTCTGTTTATGGACTAGAAAACTTAAAATTGTGAAGATAACATTTATGCCCAAATCAATCTATGTATTTCAATAATTCCAGTCAAAACTTCATAAAGTTTATTTTGTTGAAATTGATAAGTTGATACTAACGTCCATTTGAAAATAGAAAAAGTCAAAGAAAGCCAAAACTTTTTTAAAAAAAGAACAAATTTAGAGAATTATATTATTGGATATGAATATGATAGAAAGCTACAGAAATTAAGACTCATTAGTCATTGGCTCAAAGAGAGACAAATAAACAAATGAAAGAGAATTCAGAGTCCTAACATGGATCCACATCCTGTGGACTTAATTTATGGCAATCCATTATGTGAAATTATTTTTCCCTTTTTCAACAAAAGGTACTAGTTCAATCATGTCCATATGGAACTAACAGCTACATCACCGATTATTAAAAAAAAATCAGTTCCCAATACACTGCTCTCTAAAAGTGTAAAACAAAACAATAAGGATCCTGGAAACCACATAAGAAAAATCATTCATGATATTTCAATTAACAAAGATTTTTCTAAACAAGATATCAAGCATTAACCATAAAGTAAAAATATTTATAAAGAGAACTTTATTAAATGTATGAATTTCTGTTCATGAGAAGAAAGACAGCATCAACAGAATGCAAAGGCAAATAACAGCATGGAAGAATGCATTACGTGTACATATATCCATGGAGGATTCATAAAGTCACAAACTGACGAGAAGAAGTCAATCATATGATTTTTAAAAAACATGCTAAAAATGTAAAGATGTACTTCATGAAAGAAAATACGCATTTAGGCAATAATCACATGGATAGTTTTATATTATCTGTTACCAAGGAAGTGCAAATTAAAACTGCAATGGAAACCCACAACCCATAAGAATCGTCATAGCAACATTATTCCTAATTGCTCTAAACTGAATGTATCTTTGTCTATAAACTAAAAATAGATGCATAAATTTTACCACAGTTAACTATGTAATAGATGAACTATTGCTACAGATGGAGGAATCTCACAAACAAAATGCAAAGTAAAAGAAGCTGGCACAAAATAATGCATACTGCATAATCCCAATTATAACAAGTTCAAAAAAGGAAAAGCTACTCATGCAAACTCAGAATAGTGTTTACCTTTAGTTGGAGTGGTAATGACAGTAGGAAGGCATGAAGAAGGCTTCCAGATGCCAACAACATTCCATTACTTGATCTGGGTATTGGCTACATGGGTGTATTCTTTTTAAAAATTCATTGAGCTGCATATGTTTAAATTTACTAACTTTAATCTCATTTAAATAATCAGAAAGCAGCCAATTGTTAAACAGTATCCTTACAAATACTATGTCTTTCCAGATTTCTAGCTGTCAAGTAGCTTTCAGATTAAGCAGGAGAATAGACATGATAAACAGAATATTCACACAATATAGTAATGTGTTCTCCCCTGGAATTACTAACAGACCACAGAGGCAGCAAAGGGCCTGTAATTCACAGTTCTCAGCAAGTTGTAGATCAATCAGCTATGTTGGAAGGGAGACATGTTCTTTCAAAAGAAAATACTTTGCACAAATCAATGAGTCTCAATTTATTGTTGTAAAATAATTTAGTTTAATATGGAGATTTTGAATGAACTTAAAATATAAAAAAGTAATGAAATGTGTATATATAACATATATAATGAAAATTTTAGCTTTTCTTCTGGTCATGTCTCTTTACTACAAGGAACATATTACAAAATAATAGTAGATTCATCCTTTAATTATCCGACCACCCAAATTAAATTATCTATATTTCCTTGTCTTATAAAGTTAATATTCATTAAAACAAGTATGTTCAGATAAGCAGAATTTCATCATCAAATATCCCTTCTCTTAATGAGAATGAGGCATGAGTCATTCTCATGAGCAGATGATCTGGAAAGCCTTTAGCAAGTCTCATGACCAAGTAATCAGTTTTCCTATGTTTACCCCTACACACCCACACACATGACTGTGAACATTTGCTTAACAACATCTTCATTCACAGTTATCTTTCTCGCATTTATAAAAATGTTCACTCTAAATAGATAACTAACAAGATTCTCTGGGACTGCTTCAGAATAGTGAGCAATAACACAAAGATAATTGAACTTACAGAAAAAGCCCAACCACTTCCTTCATCTTCTTTGAATATATTTCCATTTGCAAAAAGTTGAGACACATAAAAACAGAACCAAGATAATTATTTTGCTGTCTAAATGTTAAAATGGAAAATACAAAAATGACAGCATATTTTGGAAGAAGGCTAAATTCAAATGTTGAGTTCCTTTTGTTCATTATGTTTATGAAAGCCAAATTTACTTTTAAATTTTGAACACTCTTTGGCAACATAAAAATCTTACCTCAGACTCCCAAGTGTCCCACGGAGTTCTGCTGTATAAAATCTAGAAAACAAACCCATATTCAAATTTATTTTATGCTTTCAGATAATACGTACTATTACTAATACATACTAAAGAATTCTCAGGCATATGTAATCATGTGAATCAAGTGTTTTATAAAAGTAACAATAAATTGAACAAAATATAAAAATGCATGTAATATTTTATAACAGTGGATTTTCATAATAGTAAAAAAAAATAATGGAAAATAGCATAATTTTTAGTCTGACCACCTTGGGACTCCTCTGGCTAGAACACAACTCACTGTTTTTTCTCTCACAACGTAAAACAATGGAGCACACAAGAGTATGCTGTGTAAGTCATAGCAGAAGTTAGCTGGAATATGAAAACATTTTGTTTACTGTTTTATTATACATTATGGCAGACAAACTGATCATTACCTTATTTAATGCTGCTTTTAGACATTATTACTGCGTTTAAAATAGTCAATAGCTTTTTAAGAGAAATTTTCTGCAAGACTTTTTGTTCTCTTAGAAAGGGAAAAGGAAATAAGAAGAAGAAACTATAGTGAAAAGTGACTTGATTTAACATTTGAACAGGTATAAGATCTTGGGGAAATTAACGTTACCCAGACTCAGTTTGAACCATAAAACTGGAGTGATTTATTGTTATTCCAACAATAAATCATAGCATTTATTGCACACCCAGATACCCCAGGCACAATGTAGATGTTCAATAAATAATCATTCTTACTATGTGAAATTCCCTTTGTATACATAATGAATTTGTGGTTGAAGTTAAAATACAGAGTCTAAAACCAATGTTCACACATTTCTGATTACTAGTACCAAATCTTCAGTGGAGGTAGAGGGTATTATCACAAAAATCAATTCTTTGAACAATTTATTCTATTTTCTACTTCTCCTTTGGACAATAAAAAATCTGCTACAATGAAATCAGGATTAATAAAATTTGGAAAGCAAAACACTTAAAGATAAAACAAAGAATGAGATACGAGAATGTGAGAAATCCTTCTTCCAAATTATCTAAAGCTATGGGAAAAATGAACTGATACATTGAAATAAACAACTCAAACTGATTTTTCCTTGGTTGCTGTCCAAATAAAATGCACATTTTTACAGACTCCATACAGAGGCAAGCTGCTCTGCTGTTCTACCCTAGCCCTGTCATCAATTCTTAGCTTACCATTACAGTACATGAAGCGCACAATCTACATTTAAAAAAAACCACATAGATCTTATATGTATAAAAAGATGGAAAAATGTTGGTGCAAAACTATTTGAAAATCAAGAGATTTCTGTGTGTGTGTGTGTGTGTGTAAATGAAGGTGAAAGTATGAGAGAAATGATTAATCTATACCATACTTCCTGGTTAGTTTGTTCCATTTTCATCTGTGTTCCCATGCCCTGGTTAATCACTTTATTTGGTATCTATGGCATTAAATAATAATTTTAATATATGTGTTTCCATATCAGTCTATAAACTTCTCAGGAAATAATTTGTATCTTATTTATCTTTGTCTTCACAGTGACTAGGACATGGAAGACATTCAATGAATGAATCTAGAGAGAACCAATACTATAATTCAATTAAAATGCAGTTTACAATTGCCCCAATGCATATATGTGCAGTTAATGTATGTCCACTGGGCCATAACAAGTGAATTTTATTCCATCAATATGAAATTCTCAGATTTCTTGGAGATGAAAATTCTCTGTGTATGTATGTGTGTAAATCAAAGAAACAAAGGAAAAAGTGAGAAAAGAATTATTTGAAAGTGATCAGTTACTTGTACTACTTCAGAACCGTGTTCAAAGAAAACTTAGCTTTTAAAAATTTAAAACCTCAGAACCAGCAAATAAAAAAAAGCATGCTTATTGGAATCCTGCTTTAACATAGAATAATAAAGAACTCCTTATGTTACAATGCAAGACAGTCTTGCATTGAAAATAATTTTTGCTGGCAAATACTAGTGGATCAAAAACTTTACCAGTGATATAGGTGTGTATCAGAAGAAAAAATCGATTCTAATATTTCTGGAGTATTAGTTTTTCTTATTGAAGTTCATGTTCGGCCTTTAAATATAAATACATTGGAGATTTTTTTTTCTTTTCGGCTTGTTTTCATTGCAGATGGAATATTCTAGGAAACATGCTCATTGCTATTATTCATACTTAAAACACTTCTGGGACTATTTACATATTTCAAAACACAGATATTCTTATTGATATCATTTCTAAACACTAAGAAAGTAGCTTCTGTAATATGACATTCACCTTATCATTTATTGCCCTGTCTTTAGAAATGTTTAGTAAATCAAAAGAAATGTTTAAATACAGAAAATTGCTATAATTTAATCTTTAATTATACTTTGAAAATAATATGATTATACATGATGGTGTTAGTTAATGTCTGAATGTAACTGATCATTGAATGAAGAACTAACCTGCATTTCTGGTCCAAAGTCCTATAATAATATTTCTATGAAGGAAGAAATGTTAATTACCCAGTTTTCTTCATATTGTTTCTTGATGAAACCAGTTTATTTTTATTTAAGTGGCTGATTTATTGAGAGAGATGCTCTAAATTGAATAAATATTTCTGGCTAACCGTGTTCAAAGCCTCTAACTAAGAGAAAAGTCTAGGAAAAAAGTGATTAATTGCAAAACAATAATTTGTACAGCTAGAAAATTCCTCCAATTTAAAAAAAGATTGAAAAAATGTTTCTCTCCTCTTTCCTAGAAATTAAATACTTGTTCTGTTTTCTAAAAGCAAAGCATAAATTTTGCTGCTTCAAGAAGTTTAGGGAAAGCCTTTTATACATCTCATTCTATAGAAAACTGATTCCACTTTCCTAATTTTTTCCTACTAATAAAAGGTACCGCTATCCTATCAGTTTGTGTAAGCCAGAGATTTAGGCTTCCCTTACTAACCATTCTTCATCATCGTCTATATCTAGTCAATTATAAAGCCTTGCTCATTTTAACTTCTAAAAATTTTTTTTTTAAATTAACAATTCTCCATCTCTTCCACTTTACTCCAAATGCTATCATATTATTCTTAGATTACTGAAATAGATTTCCAACTTCTCTGCCTTTCAAAATGGTTCTATACTCAACAACTAAAGATATATTTTTATGTTTTAATTTGACTTCATCTTTATTGAAATGTTTCCAATTGCTCTTCCATGAATTATCAGGATTAGGTTTAAGGTCCTTCTCACAGATAAGCAAGGCTTACCTCCTGGTCTCCCTTCCCCTGGGCTCCATTCTCCTGGCCTCCCTTCTCCTCCTCTGTGTTGGTCTCCTCTCCCCTCTTTTCCCCTTCCATTCCCTCTTGTGGCCTCCTCTCCCATCCTCTTTCCTGGCCTCCTGTTCCCTGGCTTTTCTTCCTCTAATTCCTCCTTCTCTTGCCTCCCATCCCTCCCTCTCCCCTTCTCTCCTCTCCCATATCCTTCTATCCTCTCATCTCTCTGTCCTCCTGTATTAGTTCGTTCTCACACTGCTATAAAGAACTACCTGAGACTGGGTAATTTATGAAAAAAATAGGTTTAATTGACTCACATTTCCACATGGCTGGGGAGGCCTCAGGAAATGTACAATCATCACAGAAGACAAAGGGAAAGCAAGGACATCTTACTATGGGGAAACAGGATACAGAGAGAAGGGAGAAGCACCTTACGTTTATCAAACATCCAGATCTCTTGAGAACTCTATCTCAAGAACAGGAAGGGGGAAGTTCACTCCCATGATTCAATCACCTCCAACCAGGCCACTCCCCCAATACATGAAGATTGCAATTCGATATGAGATTTGGTTGGGGACACAGAGCCAAACCATATCACCACCTTCCCTTTCTCTCTCCTGACTTCCTCTTTTCTGACCTCCCCCTCCCTCTTCTCCCCTTATCTTCTCTCCTTCGCCACGTTTCCTCTGCCTGGATACCTAGATATCCCCCTTCTCAGGCTAGCTGGGCTTTTTGCCTTGGATTAGTAAAATTATTCAACTTCTGTAGTATGTCAGTACTGAATTTCTGTATTTTAATTCTTCAGAAGGAATGTTTCTTGCACACAAAAAATATTGAAGCACCAGCTTGAACTAAAATATGTATGTTCACATTTTTAACATAGGAAATGCTTGAATATTCACTAGGGTCATGATTTATTTTCCTGCCACTTTGTGTTTTTGTCTCCTCTTGATTTATTCAAAAATATCAACCTACCCTCAACATCTGAAAGACATACCTTCTGCTACAGACGCATTTAGCCCGTTTAAACTCTAGAGAGGCTATTCAAATTTGCTATTTTGTCCTTTAAAATGCTTTTCTATTACTTAAAGTGAACTATGACATGAAAGTTGGTTTCTATTGCTTTGTAATGACCATAATTCACTAATCATATGTAGCCGCAATTTCTAAATGATTACCGTGGTCAAGGAATTAAATGGAAAATTTCTTCTGAAATAGAATACTTAGTTGAGAATTAAGTTTTATCACAAAGTACATTTTAAACTTTTATCACTTTTTATAAAGTGGAATGAAAACTATTGGATACTTTAACACAACATGAATTTTGAATCTATTTTTAAATAAAATTATTCAAAAATATTTTCTTGTAAAAATGGTTAATCCTCCTAAGGGAAATACGAAAAGCTGCTTTTGTTTTCTGTAAACCCAACCATGATGTACACCTTTACCAAAATCCTTATTTTAACAATAGACTGTTTAACAAGAAAAGATTAGGTACTGATTAGTAGCGGTAAAAATCTAACACTTCAAGTATATTAGTTCTTAAACAGTTTTATTTCAATCAGTATTGGTAGGAGAATCTTATACTTTTTTCCAGATGGATAATGTGAAAGGTACCACATTTAGTGACTGAGCTATTTTCCCCTTTAAGTGAAAATGTTTTAGTTCAATGTTTGAGCTAAATATTTGTCTTAGCTCAATATTTGTCTCTTCTGGCTTAGGAGATTACCCCTTCCAGGTTCAGCACTTCTCCCTACCTCTCAGAGTCAGCCTGCAGTCCTCTGTGCTTCACTCAACCTCAAGATCCTCACCTGTCACTCCTGCTATCTCACCATGCTCCCCCTTCCAGAAAGACTTCTTCCTTTCAATCTCTTCATTACTTTGCCTATCTTGTTAAAAACTCCCTCTTTCTTAAAACGCTTTCTGCCTGCCCAAATTGTTCTCTTTCTTTTGCTTTTTGTTTTTGAGATGGAGTTTTGGTCTTGTTGCTCAGGCTTGAGTGCCATGGCACAATCTCAGCTCACTGCAACCTCCGCCTCCCAGGTTCAAGTGATTCTCCTGCCTTAGCCTCCTGAGTAGCTGGAATTACAGGCACACGCCACCATGCCGGGCTAATTTTGTATTTTCAGTAGAGATGGGGTTGTGCCATGTTGGCCAGGCTGGTCTCGAACTCCTGACCTCAGGTGGTCTGCCCGCCTCACAAAGTGCTGGGATTACAGGTGTGAGCTACCGCACCCGGCCTCTCAAGCTTTTTGTTAACACAGAAAAGTAACTGTTTCCTTCAAAGTTTGCATGAAGCCCCTACATTGTTTTATAGTGTCTTCTTAATTAAGAAAATTTTTCAAAACAGTCTCTCTAAAAATCACTATTCTAGAGAATCCAACACGTGGGGAAAAATAGCACTAAGTTTACAATTACCCAAGAGTCAACAGCACTCAGAAATCATTCAAAAGTGATGCAGAATAAGATAAGCTAATAATAGCGATATTATTTTCTAGATTAAGGCAGATAGGGAGAAAATGTTTCCTGATTTTTTTTCTAATGATATTGTAAACTACTATGTTGGTTTATTGTTGTATTTTCATTTTAATCAGATATAAATCATAAGCCTGATATCTGCTATGTCTGAACAGGGCTTATCACCGGCTGAGTTTGTATATGCAAACAATCGTCTATTACATGAAGTTTTTCAGTGTTATTTACAAATAATTTGTTTACTTAATAAAAAAGACAAGACTAAAATCTATTTAAAAATTGAATTTGTGTAAGACAACTGCTTACTACCTCTTTCCAAATTTTTTGGTGTTATTAGGTTTTGTTTGTTGTATGTTTTAAAACAGCATCCATTGTACATATGCATTCTACTTAAAATTAACACTTTCAGATCTTTCTCTAAGTACAAATTTGAATAAAAACTCCTTATACAAATTAAATTACACAAAATGAAAAACAAGAAGTAGTAAAATAATGTTAAGATTTTTAAAGTCTATTTTCATTTGTCTTTACTTCTATTGTCATCCAAGTTTGAGTTTTAAAAACATTTCAGTAACTCATGTGAAATAAAAGCAAAGCAAGAGACACACAAGCAAATGCATGTAAAGCAATGTATTTTAATGACTATTTTATTGAAAACATACACACCTGTATATATGATATCTACTCATTCCTGCAAGTGGTTAAAGCAGAGTAAAAATAAACATTTCTTAGTTTTTGAACCTTGAATTTATTCATTGGACAAATATTTATCAAATCTCTACAATGTTCCAGCCATAAAAGTCTAGGTATTGAAGATGCACCAGTGAATCAATAAATGTAAATGTTCACCCCCATGGAGACTTACTTTTGATTATATGTAAAATCTGACTTATGGAAATGATTATGTATTTTTTAAAATTATGTAGGTATTTAAAAGTTTTCCAAATATTCATTTGTTACAAGTTATTTAGATGTTAACATTTTAATAGGACTAAAATTGCGTTGAGTGATTAAAAACAATTTGCTTTGAACATCCTAATTATCAATATGTTTTCATGCACATCAAAAACTGGAAAAAAATTGAATTCCATAACCTATAACACAAACTGTAACACGAACTTAAACTGTGTTTTTAGAGTTTATCCAATATTCCTGAATTATCTCCCAAATATAAATATTTATATGGTCAATTCTTTCTTTATGGAAACTGAGGGAATTCTTGGCTGTGAATAAACTTTACTTTCTAAAATTTCTCAAAATATTTGGGACAGGAAAGCTAGCTGCCTCCACCCACCCATAACAACGTGTTCAAAGCACAATATTGTAGAAGCTCAATTACGTTTGTGAACACTCCAAATTACTGCAGGTCGGATTTAGTCCTTGAATTATATGTTTTTACTAATGTAATTGCAGAGGATGTTCAGAAAAAAAATTATTAGTGAACATGAAACTTCCCAAGTTTCATAACTATGTTTTTTCTTAAAATATATGATTAATCTATTTTGAAATCACAAGGCTACTTACCTCTGAATAGGAATAGCATAAGTTTCAGAACATATACTTCCTATGACATAATTTTTTTAAAAATAAAAACACGTAAAATTGATTTTGTATGTAAATAAAACAATATTCATTGGTATACTTTACTATAAAGGCATTAAACCATTTTCTATTGCTAAAGAGCATCATAATCTTCAGAAAAACTGAAATAAAAATGTGTAGTGAAAGCAATGAAATAACAATGAAACAAATGAAAAACCAAATGTTATTTCATTATGCGACAAAGAGAAATATTAATGTATTCATGTATATCACCAAAAAGTTTAGGAACAGCAGCTAGTAATATATCAACAAAATGCTGACTTCTTTGTCTTGGCCACTGTAATGTGATTTAAAGAATGAGTATATTTCTACGAACTCTTCTAAGATAAAAATAATATCCATCATATGTTTTGTTCTAAGTCTTTCCATCTTCATATAATAATAAACAAGTAATCCAATTTTAGAGGTGTTACTTGAAAAACAAAACAGAATGGTTGTGCAATATGTAAGCTACTTCTTGTAATAGTGAGATTCAAAATGCTGATTTCCCTGGGAAAGTTACATCTATAATATGAAACTTATAGATTAGTTTGTAATCTTGAGAAGGAAAAGACATGGAATCCTAAAAAAAAAATGTTAGCTTTTGATTTAAAGATTAGTTGTTTAAATGCTAGTTAAATATTCATCCCTGCCCTTACTTTCTCCGTGTTAGCCAAAATAAATTAGTAATTTCTTCAGACATAGAGCTCCCCAACTCTGCAATCATCTTTTTTTAGAGGCCCCCAACTCTGCAGTCATCTTTTTTTAAGTGTTGATATTTCTGGTTTTCATCCTTTGAAATAGGAGAAGGTAGCAATAAAGAAGAAAAGCTCTTTAACTACAAAGCAGTCTTTAACACAACTGCTAATTGATCTGGGATCCGTTTTCATTTGTTTCCTTTCATTTGGCATAGTTGTTTATTTTAGTAAAGACAAATAAAGGAATTGGATTAAAAATGTCAAAATAACAGGAAGTGAAGAATCAATGTTTACATTTCTCAAAAGATCTGACTTTTCAGTGCCTGAAACAGAAAATAGCTGCCATGTGCAAGGAAAGCTGCAAAGAGTTGAAAACCAGATTAAACTCTTACATTTCTGAAAGCTTGCTTGGTTTTTACTTTGCCTCCCAAACATATAAATACTTTCTTCAACTCTTTCCCAAGTAATTCCTGTAAAGCCATATATTAAATCTTCCTCAAAAACTCTACTTTTACTCATTTTTCTTAAATATCTCATGATTTCCCAGATCTATACATTTCATTTAATTTATATAAAAAAGAAAAAAGTACTAAGAATTGTGTAGACTCCTAAATTGAGTTTTATCATTTTTATCATTCTGATTTTCACACCTATTTTCTTAAATTAGTAAGATTTTCTTAAATTACAGCAAGCAGAGAATACATTGGTCCCTGTTGTTTCTAGAGGACACTACATTTTACATACTTGTCAGTATCAAAGTAACGTAAGTATGTAAATATGGTAACATGAGAGCTATCGCGGAACCCAGAGAACACTGGTTCAGAAAACCTGAGATAAAGTCTCTTCCTTGATAAGGTCATTCAAACTCATATGTGTTCCCATTTTCAACAAGGAGATAAATATAATGCCTGAAATATATTCTATGGTTGCTATGAAGGTATTTTTTAACCGTTTATATTCTGGAGTATTAAACCTGTGCTGTCTAATATGGTAGTCACCTATCAGATGTAGTTAGTGAACACTTGAAATGAGGGTCACCTGAATTGTGATGCTCGGTGAGAATTAAACACAGCATGAAACGTAAAAATGTAAACTATCTCATTAATAATTTCGCTCTAATTACATTTTGAAATGATATTTTTGAAAGATTGGATTAAATCAAATATGTTTTAAAATTAATTTCACATGCTCATTTTTTAACTTTCTAAATGTAGCTACTTTAAATTGTAAATGTTGCTTGAATTATATTCCTATTAGACAAAATAGCTGTAGAGCATCCAAAAAGTTTAAGAACTTTTCTTTTTTACGGATAATTTTACAGAAATAGAAAATTGTGTTCTCATTTCTTTCAAACACATTCAGAATGTTTTGGCAACATTTCTGTTTCTAACACGTACAGATTTCCTAAATATAGGAAATTAAGATAATTATTAATATTACTTGCAAATATATGCTTGAAAAACATATTCTACTGATAATAAAAATGCACACCAAAGTAGCTATGGCTGCTATTCAAATATAAGTGAATGTGACATTTTCATTCTCTGCCACATGGCCACATAATACAGAAGAGGCGATGTTGCAAGAGTCATGCAAAAATAAAATGAACATCATTTGAAAAATTGGGTATATTTGCTGAACATTCTCATCTAAGCTTTGAGAAATCCCATTAAAATATATTTAAAGCTGTTTGGGCAGCATGAGAAAAATACTTATTAAATTTAAAACTGTATATCATTGTCAAAATAGCAGTTATATTATAAATCAAAACCTAAGAATATTAATTCATGTGTGCTTAACCTTATTAATATAATTTTATTTTATTTTTATCCAAAATTTTGATAAAATAATAAATACCTAAAAATTATGGGCTTGTAATTTGCGGTATTTGAAGATTTTCTTTTCTTTTCTTTTCTTTTTTTTTTTTAAGATGGGGTTTCATTGTGTTAGCCAGGCTGGTCTGGAACTCCTGACCTCATGATCCACCCACCTTGGCCACCCAAATAGAGAGCCAAAGAGTCAGGAAGCAGTTGGGAAGCATTGCGACAAGCAGGAGAGAGAAGGAAATGATGGGGAAGCCAAAGCCTCTAGACACCCCCCAAACCCCCAGGTGGTCCCCCAGGCGTTCCCCCATCCAAGCTCCATCCAGGCCAGATCCTGCTTAGCTTCCAGGCTTGCATGCCATCTGGTTGCTATGGTGTGGGAGAACTGCTGAAGACTTTCTTGTTTTGATTTGATCCCTGTCTGAAGATTTTTCTTTAATACAATCTGTAGGACCGATCAAAATATTACATACACAGAGAGAAAAGTGAATGAGATCACTGACAACAGTGTAGCGTCTTGGCATGGGAATGGATATTAACATTTATCTAATGAAACCCATTATGTTAATAGGTTAGGATAAATATGTTTTCAGGGACAAAAAATTTTAATGTCCAAAATATTTCCTTACAATATTCCCGCCTCTCAGTTCCTATTAATTCCAATTATTTGACCTCACCCACCTCCTGGCTGGTTATGCACCGAGATCCCATTACCATACTAGCATAACAATGATAAGCACCTCTCTGATTACTCTCTACTATTGTCCCCATAACTCTCTTCTTTAACCCAACTGTGGCCTCCTATCAATTGATTCTATTACTTTTTCTCTCTTCCTGACACTCTGTCCTCCCTATTCTGTGCACCAATTTTAACAAATTGCTCTGAGCAAGGTTGGCATTCTCTCAACCTTAATTGCTTAGAAAATTCTAACGTCAGTGATTTACAGCTGTCTTCCTGCTCCATGTCTGCACCTACACACCTGATCATGCTTTGAGAAACACACCCTTTCCTATCTGGTCTCACTTCAATTTCTTGACTCTGAACCTCATATGGGCCTTTAATACTGTCAAGCCAACTCTACCACAGGGAAATTAATCTATTTCCCTGATTAATTCACAAACATTCTACTGAATAATTCCATAAATTTTCTGTCTTCAAAATTTTCATATCTTCTTCAGCTCTTCCATATCTGCTGAGTTTGTTTTTTTATATTTTTCTATTTCACTTAGAAAAGTAATTATAAGACAATTGCCATCCACTGGTTCCTTCATACCTGTGTGTCTAATGGCTACCCATATGTTATTCTGTCTGTTTCTATAGAGAATCGCTCCATCTTCTTAAGGACAAACTTCTACATGTCCTTGAGTAGATTAGAGGAAATTAGATACATTTGTATGCTCTATCTAATTTCCTCTAATCTACTCAATGACATGGCTTCCTCAAATATACTCCTCTCTCTCCTGTTTAATCAGTTTGTACCTCTCTCTAGATTAGATTATTCCCATTAGCAAATGTACTTGCTGCAATATCATCAACATGAAAAAAAAAAGATTTTTTGTTCTCCACCCAGCAGCCATACAACATTTCTTTGGCATTTTTAAAAATAAAAATTATTTAAAATACATTCTAATTTATCTCATTTTCTCTTAAAATCACAGTATCATTTTTGACTCTAGCTCTCCACAAAAACAAAATCAGTGACTTTCTACATTGCAAATCTAATGATCAATTCCAGGCCTGAAATTCCGGTTTTACTTGACCAATCAGAAGCACTGTATGTACTTGTCCATTTCATCTTTCACTTCCCTGGCTTCTGAGGGCATCCTCTCTCGTGGTTCTCCTCCTACTCCCTGGTTGCTGCCCCACATTCTGTCTCAGCCTCACACCTCTGACTGTGGAAGCACTCCAGCCCTGAGTCTTCAGGCTGGGGCAGTTGCACTGGGTAAAAGTATCCAGGCGTTTGCCTTCAAATGCATTAATTTTCTGAAATTTCCTAACATTTCTATGTCTGGCCTGAGATGTTCCTTTAGCTCTGGGCTCATGTGTCCAGCTGCCCACTTAACATAGCTAAGGATATCTAATCAGCATCTCAGATTTCACATGTTTAAAAACAAATACTTGAACTCCCCTCACATCTAAACCTGCTCCTCCACAGTCTTCCCTATGTCAATAAATGCACATTTCACTCTTCCGGTTTTACAGACAAAACTTAAGGGTTATCCTTGATTCCTTTATTTTTTCACACTGCACATCACTGCTGGAAACTCCGTCAGTTCTGGCAGGAAATGTGAACTACAGCACATCCATAATGTGAAAAAATCCATCTCTAATATCTCCTCCAAACCACCCTGTCTCTTGCCTGGACTACTGTATTGTATCTGGCCTCCCCACTTCCACCTTTTCCCTATTCCAGTCTATTCTCTACAGCACAGCCGAGTGATGCTTCGAACACTCCACTTACGTTACAGTATTTCTAGGGTCCCAACATTCCAATGGCTTCCCATCACACTCAGAATAAAGTGCTTGTAGTTTATGATGTTCTCATGATCTAAACATAAACCACTCCAAACTCTTCATCAGGACTCATGATTTCCCAACCTGAGGCTCCTAGAGTAGGAGTATGAAGAGGCCTTTTAAAAGTAAACTAATATTAGGTTGGTGAACATGTAATTACGATTTTTGCCATTGAAAGTAATGGCAAAAACCAAAACCAAGAAACAAAAAAAAAAAGAAAAGAAAAAAAAAAAAGGCAAAAACCGCAATTACTTTTGCACCACCCTAATCTCTCAAGGCTTAAGCTGGATGTACTTCCTACCAAAATTGCCTCTGCCTGTGCCTCCTTGCCTTGTTTGTTCCCAGCAGCTGGCGGCCATCTGGCCATTCCTTGAAGGGACAAACATTCTTCTGACTTAAGACTTTAGCACATGTGATTTCCTTTGCCTATACCTCTCTTCTGCCAAGATTCCTCATTACTTCCTTCACCCTAACAGAAGGAACATTCCCTAGTCATATCAAAAGTGCATGCATATTCTATTCTCTTTTAGCCTGAATTTTATTTTCTTTCTTCACAGTACTTATCATGACTTAATATATATTTATATAGAATATATGGATTCTACTGCTTATATTCTTGATGAAAAGAAGGGGATTTTACTTTTATTCACCTATTTCTGTTGCTAGAACAGTGTCTGAGAAATGATGGACATTTGTTACTAAATGGATAAATCTAAAATAGAGTGACTTAGAACTATTACTTTTCTCCCAAAAGGCAAGCATGACAAGTTCCACTAAATAAGTTAGTCTCCTCTAAAGAAGATTCTTTCAATGATTAAAAGCTTATAGAGTTTTACAATTACTAAAGAAACAGTTCTAAGTGAGGGTAACTGCAATCATACCACTTTAATTGCTATCAGCAACTGTATTCTTTCAAGTACCTAAATAATGCACAAATATGCTTATGGTGATTACCTCTTTCTACAAAAAATGAAGATTTACACTTATTTTTCCAGAAATGCTTTTGAAACAGTGTGGAAAGTGAATAGGATATTTGGTAGAAAAAAGCACATGTATCACTTTCAGAAGATAAGAGAACCAAGGGGCTTCAAAAGACTCAGCAGATGGGATGTAGAGTTTGTTCTGCACTGTTTCTACTTCTGATATTGTTTTGGATAACGATCTATGCTTCTCAAATGTGTCATTTACATTAATTCAGATAAACACTCTACTCAATAATAGGAAAGAAACTTATAGCCACAGAATAGAAAATGACTGCCAACCATAGACAATGAATGTACCACGTGAGGTCCAGGAGCAGAGCTTTGTGGTCAGTACCCACACTTAGGCCCTGGCTTTCTGTATCTGTATCTGAGATAGCCCTCCTAGTTCTAATCCATGAATACTGGAATTTCTCCCATTAATCTGCATTATCAGGTCACATTTATTTACTTCCACACAAAAAATGTAAAAAGCAGCAGGTAAATTCATGTAGCATTAACACTTTTAGAGGCCATTTGTAGCATGACATAATTGCAACATCCAGGATTTTAATCCATGCAACCTTATATTCTATAACTTAAGTTTCATTATTACCAAAAGAATGAAGAAGGCTGGGCAATATCAAAAATAAGAAGGCAGGGACTCTAAACAATTGCTATGACCCAACTCCTTCCTACCATTGACTATACCTGTAAAGTTATTTCAAAACAAAGTTAGAACAAAGCTCATCTGAACCCTCAGACAATCCCGGGGATTATTCTAGCTCTGAATTAGGAACAGATTATAAACAGAACCTTCTAGAATTATATGAAACACCGATGATTATGGCACTTCCACATCTTTCTCTTTTTTCCTGTGCTACCAAATGTTATAATCCCACTGAGCACTTATAATTTTCATGCTTTATTGTGAAATATATTTTCTTCTCATCCAGAGAAGAAACCCTTGTTCAAAACCCTTTATGCCAACAAAGGATAGAAGATTCATGGATATAAGCTGAATAATAAGACTATTTTATCTTTTGCAGACATCTTAAATTTAACTTTTTACCTAATGCCTTCATAATCTCAAATTCACTAAGGGAGAAAAGTAAAGACTGTATTGAACACTCTCAGAACTATTTCCAAATGAAAGTGAATCTAAAGTTGCAACAGGTTTTTCTTCATGGAACTATTGCCTCTTTACCTGTATTATATTTCCAAATGTTTACTGCAGCTTAGAAATATATGCTTTCAAGTCAATGACTAAAAAATCCCACTTTTATTTTTGGAAGCTTTAGTTCTACAAATTTAAAACAGACACTATGATAAGATACATTTATAAATTCTGCAGTGAGCATATGGTTTTTTCTCTATACTAAGGACACCTCTTTCTTTAGCTACCAAAAAATCCTTCCATTAAAATTATAACACCAAAAATTTTTATATCTTTACTACACATAACAGCAATTCTTTTACGACATCATTAAATATAAATCAACTCAGATAATATTTAACTATATAATAACATTAACAATTCTTTGCAAAGCTATGACTACAATTAAGTGGTCTTGAGCACAACCTCCAATACAATATCTAGTTTTCCTTTTTACAGTCAAGGTCTCAAGCTTACACCCAATCTAGGATAGAGTACTAGTTACACAAAATGCCTTCTATGGAATATGTTCTTAGAATTCAGCCTAGACCTGTAAAAAGTAAAATGTCAAGGTCAGTGACCAAATCTTTGCATTTCAACAATACTCATCTGTTTTTGTATATGGAAAAAAGATACTCCTTCAGTAAAGCCTACTTAAATGATAGTATGCTTCTAAAATAGTAGAGAGCATGTTTATAAAATGATACCATCATATATACATTAATCAAAAAAAACCTCATTTTTATGAAATAAGCTATATTTTTTATTTCATTGAAAAAAAAAGGAAGAAAATGAATGCTATTCCAGCTACTAGTTCTTCTTTGAGAAGAAGTAAAATAATGTGCTTAAGATGGATATATAAAGAAAAACATGCTAATAAATAAGTTCTATTCTTTTTTACTGTGAATATACTGTATTTCACACTATCTGTTACAACATAAATTTTATATATGCATTTTGCCCATTGAAATAAAACTTATACAATGCCTTTATTTGATAATATCTTGGTCATTCCATAGTTTTAAGAGTATTTGGTTGCTGAGTGTTCACTGATATCACATATCAAAAATAAAAAGAGGAAAATCAATGAGTCCCCAATATCTTTCCTGGTCACCTCACACATCTCATTTGTGAATAAGTAATATTCAATGCAAATCAGTGCAAAATTTTCTCTGAGAATGCAAAAGGTATCTTCTCTGAGTACATTTAAGAAAATGTAAGAGAGAGAAAAGCCTAAGTGTTGAATATGAAAGCAGCTAATTTAAATGTAAAAATTATCCCTTATTTGCAGTTTAAGTCTCTTCTCTCAATTCCCAAAGGAAAAGCATGGCCCAACTGACAGAATGGTGATTCGTTTGGATTTATAGAATATTAAAATGGATCTTTGGACCGTTGTCTCATTGCTTCCTCCCTGCACCCTATAATCCCAGTGTCCATTTCAAACCATTCTGTTTGATTTCTGCCAGATTCACATTCCTAGAATAGCAGCACAACATAGTGGAAAATAGCTCTGGAGCCAGAAAGACATGATTTGAAATTCTGGTTCCCTCACTATCTTTTTCTGTGGCTTTAAGCAAATCATTGAACATTTCTGAACATCAGTTTCCTTCATGTGCAAAATGAAAATAATGTGTCAAACTGTAGATGTGTCAAAATTGTAGATAAGTATGTATATCATCTTGCACACAGAAAATGCTATTATGTGTTGCAAAATGATGATGATGATGATGGTAATCATGATGAAAAGAGGCACAGATACTCTATCTCTTTTCAGAAACATGCAATTGCCCCCATTGTATGATATATAAACACCAAATTTTTCAGTATGAATCTTAAGATGCTCTATAAATTTTCCCTGCTCTGTGTTGAGTACAATGTATGCTACTCACAATGGTGTATTTTTTTCTCTCCAATCAGATGAATTACTCACCATTCTTTTGTGCTATATGCTAATTTGTGTTCAAACCCTTTATGCCAATTACTTGTACAAAGCAGAATATTCTTCTTGCTTTCAGCACCTGTCCAAGTTCTGCTAATTTTTCAAGATTCAGCTCAAAAAGTTGAACTTCTCTTTAAAGCTTCTGGCATCTTTTTAGGACTGATATTTCTGCTACAAAGGAAATTTCGACATATTTTGGCATTGTGGCAGAATTCTATTGGTCTTGTAATATCAGCATAAGAGATATGATGACCTGAAATCATTTTTCCTATTTAAAGAATTACAGCCGTTGTTTTGTGGCTTTAATAATTAGACAGAAGACTCATAAATTATTTTGAGGCCACGTCCCTAGTAAGGCCCAGAAACTATGTCACAGTGATCAAGCAATTATTGAATCCAATGACAACGTATGAAGGATGCAAAAGAGAGACAATGAAATAATCTATGATTTCATAAGAACATAAAGGTTTTTGGAAAATAAATCAATTTACATAAAGCATCTTTCTAAATATATTCAAATAAGTCACACAAAACCTACACAAATATTGTATCACTAACTTATAAATATTTATTTCTAATGTATTGCTTTCGTGAAAATATAAAATAGAATTCAAGAATATTTACTGGATATATAAAAATACTTATTGACAATAACATATTTTACTAACAAGAGAATATTTACTGAAAAGTTGTAATAACCCTTTCTCACAAAAATGATTAGTAAAAACACATTCACATTATTTTAGAAAACAGAAAAACTTGTATTGATGTAAATAAGACTATCAATAAATATTGTATGTATTTTGATGCCTATGTTATGACATATCTCTAATTATATTTTTTGAAGAATCTTTCTTATATTTATAGTTAATAAATATATCAACTTGACATTTAATTGATAATTTATCTTTGCAGAAAACATAAGCAAATGCTTCTCAATGGCATCCAGAGATTTTTTTTTCAGTTTTATAATTTATTTCTATATAGCTAAACATCATTTTTTGTATTATGCACAGGATTTTACTACTATATTCTGTGTCCCTATCTCCTCCACACTCTGCAGGTGACATAAAGAAATCAATATTCATGCTAAGTGTGAAGTACATTTTTCCATTAATGAAGAGAGGAATTTGGCATGAAGACTCAACAAACAAAAAGAACTCAAAGTACATGATGCATAGATAGGAGGGTTTCCATAACAATTTTACTTTTTTACTCTAAGAATATAGATTACTTCGAACACAATGACTAATTCATATTCATTTGGAACTGCAAAACAGATTTTAATATCAACATATTCTATTACTGTCTAAATGTAGAGTTGAAATTCTTACCTGAGTTTTGCTTAGTAAACAGTTATTTTTTTAAATACAGGAAATGTATGACAAATTGTCAGGATAATAACACCACAGTGGAAAAATTAAAGGGGAAAGGAAGAAATCGCTTTAAAAAGAAACTCCAAAATCCTTCTGCTTCCCAGCTCTACAGTAGTTTTGCTCTGCATCTTGTAAGCAACTGTCTTCGCTCTGAGAACAACACATGCTCTGCCCCAGCAGAAAAATATAGAAGTTAAATAGAAAACCACAAGGTTATTAAACACTCTTACCCTCTGGGCTTGCTGGGCTGCTCCAGCGTCTCAGTTGCAGCCACATGTGTAAACAACAGAATTTCCTGCATCCTTTTCTCATCTGTACAGTTCTGGAGTTCTAGCCAACAGGATCATTTCCAGCATTAAGGGCACTCCACACAAACTCAAAAAAGATTCCCATTGGTTGTGAAGTTTTATCGAAACCACTACCACAACCCCCTCTTCGGATCATAATTGAGCCAACCAAAATAAAATCATTTTAATGTTCTCTAAGTATGGTTATTCAAAGCTTTCCATACAACCATTTGAAACCTGTACTGTGGATGAAAAGGAAAAAAGACACCCATGGCTTCATCACAGTATAACTTATAATAATAATAGAAAAAACTAAAATAGCAAAGCAAAAAAAAAAGTCTAGAAAGTACCTATCTGCAAAATATGTAAAAGGAAATTATATTGCAGATCATAGGAACAATAGAAAATATTTGTCCAATCTAATTTGCATTAGATTGCAAAAAAAGCAAAAGAAATCATCTTTAATAAAAGATTTGAGTATACAAATCATGAAGCAAAAACTGTATGTTAAAACCCTTGATTGCAGCCATATTGGCAGGAATTGTGATCTGTAGTCTCCGGGGTGCCCGGTGAAAGCTCTCTGGCCCCTTTCTCTGGGGAAAAAGCAAATGAAGTACCTTTCCAGTGAGATGATTCAGCTGTCAGGAAGTGTTCTGATGAAGGTTGTGGGGCGGGGGTGACAGATCACATGAAAGAGAGCTTCTCTGGTCAAAACTAGCAGCACAAAAGGTCCAAAATAAAAAAGAAAAAGTCAAAAGGGTAACAGGATCAACTTGCTCCTCATAAGTAGCACAAAAACAACATTTGAAATTTAGGCAATAAATGACTTCAAATTATTTTATATTTCACCATTCTCTAATTTGGAGGCTTATTATGGTGTTATCATCTATCTCTACTTAACATTCTTCTCCCTCTTATTTCCTGGTGCAATGGAAAAGGTGGCCATCTTCCTATATTAAGCCAACTAACCCCTTCAAGCTAAACTTAATCATGATTCTCTCTCCTCTATCTTTGAATTTTCCCTCTTGTCTAGATTTTCACCATGAGATATTAAACACCATATATTCTTTAGTCAATTTCATGTATTCCAATTAACTTTCAATTCAGTCATTTTTACATCCAGATACCATTCTTTCCATCATGGGCAAATGATTAAAAGTGTTCTCCAGCCAAGAATTTTATTGAGTCTTGCATCCACCTGCTTTTAATGCATCAAAGTGACAATACACACACACACGTATGCTCATAAACGGTCCACTTATTTTTAATTTCTCAAACTCATCTCAATCCTTCTTCTATTTGACACCTGCACAGCCTTTCATAATGTTCACAACCCTGCCCATATGAAGACACCTGTTGTCTTGGCTCAACACTCTCCTGCTTTTGCTTTTGACCTCTTTTGCTGCCTCTCCCCTCCCTCTTTGATGTTGCCTCATCCTCCATCCATCCTTTGGTGTGCGTCAGGTATGTCTTGGATAAATCTACATATAAATCTGTATATTCTCACTCTGGATAATGTCACCCATCCTCATACTTTCAATTACCATCTTTCTTTTTAGATGACTCCCATATCTACTTTTAGACCCAATGACTGTCTGAATCTTCAACACTCAATATTCATCAGCACACTATACCCCTCAACTAGAAAATGACACAGATATGGCATCAGCTTGTCTAAACTAAAATCATCATCTCTCCATGGACCTTCTGTGTTTTCTGTATAAATGTCAACCCAGTATTACAGTTTGCCAAAGAAAATCCTGGAAGTCACCTTTGACTCCTTCTTCTACTCTATAAAATCCAACACTAGTTTCTTTTGATTGTACTTCAATACTTTGCTCGGTCTTCTTTTCCCAATATCACTACTCTGGCTCAGGCAACTGTCATGATCTTTTAGATCTCTGCAGTGTCTCTCGGTCTCTTAAACTGTCTCTCTGCTCCCAGCCTTCTTCTGCTGCATCCTTAACAAGATAGAGTAGCCTATTTCTGGTACTTATGGAATTGAAGTCTCTGAAGGTTTTTTAATATTTTTGTCTACTCCCTTCTTTGTAATACATTTGCTGCTCTTGGTTTCTAAAACACAACTTTTCTGGATTATTTTTTCATCTTTCTGACCATATTATGTTTTTGTCTCCTCCTTATTACTTTCCTCTCCTTTCAATGATGAAACACCTTCAAGAGGCCATTACTGGTCCTATTCTTATTTCACATTTCTGTCTAGGTGAGCACATCTGTTTTTGAGGCTGCTTTTGCCACACATATTTGGTGAGTTGAACTGTGTCTTCTAAGAAGATATGTTGAAATCCTAATTCCTTGTACCTATGAAGATGATTATTTGGAAATATGGCCTTTGAAGATGTAAACAAATTACACTGAGGCCATTCTGGATGGGGTGGGGGCATAATTCGAGGACTGGTATCCTTATAGGAAGAGGGAAATGTAGACAAAACACACATGGGAGAATGCTGTGGGAGAGAAAGAGACAAAGATTGGAGTGATATGTCTACCAACCAAGGATTGCTAATAAACACCAGAATTAGGAAGAATCAAAGAAGGATTCTCCTCTGGGGTTTTCAGAAAGATTATTGCCAGCTGACAGCTTGATTTTGGACTTCTGTACTTCAGAACTTTGAGATCAATTGTTTTAAGCCACAAGTTTGTGACATTTGTTACAGCAGCCCTAGTAAACTAATAGGCATATAATTCTGAAATATAGATGACCTTTCCTTAATAGTTTCTAAAGATTCAGATCTTTATTTCCAAAAGTCTAATGAAATATTCACTAGGAGCTGTTTAAATCTTTCAAAAATCTCCAATCACCAAAGCTCTTATGTTTCTTCCAAAGCCTCTACTGTATCTTGTAACCTCAGTCTTAAATAAATACACTACCACCTATCCCGTCTCTCAATCTAGAAACCTATTTGTTATTCCTAAGTTCTTAATCTTCTTCACCATTCAGATTTAATAATCCATCTGTAGTAGGTTATTAATACCTGAAACTTCTCCACTTTATCTCCTTCCACATCTTTGGATTATTTTGTCTTACCACAACATTTTTTTTTTTTTTTGGCTGGCAAGTTTACAAATTACCGACCAGTAAAATCTGACTATACATAGAGGGCATTGTCTTACTTGCAGCTTTCTCAGGTGAAGGCTCTTTTTTCCCCCACAAAACCCAAATCCATGAGGGTCAGAAAGTAGAGAAGGTGTCCTACTGCATCCTTATTGCCAAGTCTGGCTCACAAATTATTTGTTCATTGACAGCATGGGACCTCTCAAAATCAGAAACAAAGTTATCTAGGGTCTCCATCCTAGTTTCAAAGGGTACATTGACACCATGGTTATAATACCCCTGTGCACACACACCTCCATTATCCTAACACCCCATATCATATAACAATCACTTGGGGGCATATGAAAAAGAGATGAGAAAATTCAGCCTTGCATTTTCCAAAATTTCTTGGCAAGTTCATAATCTCTTGAGGTACTCAGCACACATCAATGGAGGCTATTTTTTTTTAGTGGATTTCAGTTTCATTCTATATAGTACATCCTCCCTGTGGGTTCTGATATTTACCTACCCAGTATCCTTTCTACCCTTCCTCCATACAAAACAAATACATATTTTTGTTTGGATCAACAATGTGGTCAATTTTTTTGAAGCCTGTATTACCAAGTCTCCTATTCAAATACACTTAGCTATGTGTCACAGTTTTGCCAGTTAAATGTAAGTGGACACCTAATGGGCTTAGAAAAGTTGTATTTCTGATACCAGTCCATTGACTTCTTTCTCCTTTTTCATTCCTTGAACAAGACAAGGAGGCTGGAGATGGGGAAGCTATTCTTAAATGATAATAAGCTCCTGAAGTCATGATTCAGATGGAAGCCACACATTCAGAACAGCAGAAAAACTCTGAGCTTTGCTCAACCTCATGAGAGCTTTCAGTGATGGGAGGAAAAGAGAACTTAATCTGGTGAAACCACTGTCATCAGGTTTCTCCTATGTCCTTATTTATTAGAGTGGGAGCTAGAGGCCAATGGAAGATCGTAATAGTATCTAGCCGGAGAAACAATAGGGAATAAATATTAATCAAAACCGATTTACTCTAGATTCTTATCACCTAATTGGGAGGTCCAGAAGAAATCATGAAATTGAAAACCCCTACAGCAACATTTACCCAATTTTATGTCTATCTCTCACCATCTCTGTGAGGCAGTTCCTTATTCCCACAGAAATAGTTAATGCTACTGCCAAAAGCTATACTAGTGGACTGACTTATCTGTCTGTTTTCTCAAAAAAGCTATGAATTTCTTAAGGAGGTAATGTTGTATTTGTATTTGAACATTTTGCAAAAACCAAAGCAAGTAAATTAATGAATGAGACCACAAAGCTGACAGCTGTTTAGTAGCAGAGCAAAGTCATATCTTAGTCTCATCATTTAATGAAACAGTAAATGGATAAATGGATGGATGGATGGACGGATGGATAGATGGATGTTCAATGAAAGCGCTGAAGAAAATAAAAATAATGTTTCAGAATTGGACGTATTATATTATAAAGTAAATTAGCAAGATATACTATCAAAATATTGAATAAGTGTATAGTCATTTTAAAATTCTAACATTGTTTTTTATTCTACTTTTATAAATTGAAGAATTAATAGTGCCAACATTAGATACGTATATGCCTGTCACTGACAAACTTTTTAAAATATAGTAATACCAATGAAGTTAGACAATTTTCTGTGGACTTTAGTAACTATTTGAATTCAGCTATAGTTTAAAACTCTTAACTGGTACATTTTTAATGACTTAACAATATTCATAAAATTACTCTAAAACAACATGTTATTGTATCAGTAACTGAAAATTTTTTGTAAGGAAGCCAATTTTGGTTTCGATTGAACTGTACTAGGTGATTTGAAATCACATATTACAACTGTGCATTCATGAACTCACAGAGTACAGCTGTGATGTTCCAAATGCACTCTTCATTAATCAGGAGACTCCAGCTGTGCAGCCAGCATCTCTTATTAAATAAACCTGTGTGTGCCCACATATACCAGTCACATAAGTCCAAAAGACAATAAGTAAATCTTCTTACAGCATTATAGAAAATATTATTTTCTTCACTCTTACTATTTTAAAAATAGGAACAATTGCCTCTCAATGTCCAAGGTTTCTTTATAAACAGAATATTCAGTTTTATGAAAATGTCTAAGCTGTAACACAAAACTATATTTATATTTTGTCAACTAAAGGAAAAGTTAAAAAAATTTAGAAAAATAAATCTAATCTACAATATCTAACACACAGAAAAAGGAAGAGATCTTGATGACAGACAGATCTGAGTTCAAACACCAGTTGTTTGTTCTCAGAGTTACATCTCTAAGCCTCGGTTCCTGCATTTGTAAAACAGATGTAACCTGTAGAAAGATTCTGACAGTTAAGAAATAATGGATATAAAGTGCTAAAAGAGTACCTAACACCTGAATGAATTAAAGCTATCATTAGCAATACTTATTTTTAAAAGCAGTTATGTTGACCTAACTACAACATCTACAAAATAATCTAAAATCCGTTTTTTATATTGTAAATGTGAACATTAAGCAAATTCAGGCATGTTCCGGTCTGATGGTGTAACTTATGTTTCTGCCTGTCAGCCTGGTAGCTTGATGGCTGTGATCTTGTTTTGGCACCCACTACTTAGGCTCTGACCAGAACAATTAAACACATGACTTAAGCTTCTAATAAAAACTGTGACGTTATTTTTGTTAGACTGAACACTTGAGGAAATTTCCTTGGGAATATCTGATTATTAAAATGTGGCCTAGAAATAAATATTTGCTTTTTAAATAATCAGATGTAGTTGACATAATTAGGATTAAAAATTTAGTCATTAGATTTTAATTGAGCTCATAGCAGCAGTAAATGGTTAACTGTTCTTTCCTTGGTTAATAACAGTAGGATGTACTCAGCTTCTTGGAATGATTTCTCAAACTCAGCACTGCTGACCTTTGGACCTGATAATGCTTTGTTATATGAGGCTGTCCTGTGCAGTATAGGGTGTTCAGCAGTATCTCCAGCCCCCACCTACTAGTTACCAGTAGCAAATCTAGTTGTGACAACCAAAAATCTTTCCAGGCATTGCTAAATGTCCCAAGAGGCAAAATCTCTATCAGTTGAGATCCACTGTTTATAGTGACAGGGTAGTGGAAAGATGAGACTATGATATGGCTTAACCCTGCTACTCACCAGCTGTCAGCTGTGTGGTCTTAGGCAAAGCGACTCCATCAGTCCAAGTCTCCTTTTTATTTTTCATATATATATGAGTATATATATGAGAACATATATATAGAGAGAGAGAGCCAGAAAGAGCCAGGAAATTAGACTAGATAGTTTTGAAAGTTTAGCTTACTAAAATATGAGGTGTTTTAAAATCTCTCTCTCTCTCTTTCTCTCTCTCACATGCACACACACAACACACATACACATACTCTACTTACACATTTCAAACATAGTCATTTATGTAGTCTGTATGCATTAGGGTATCAAACACATAAGCAATAAAAACAAAATAAAGTTACAAAACCCATTTTTGCTTGAGGGAATCAGGCTTACATTGTGTTATAATTAATTTTTCTAAGTACTTTCTACTCCAGGATTACCACATACACAGAAAGAACAAATGCTTCACCTTAATACATCTAAATCAATAAGGCTAAGCACTGCTTTTTTCTCAAAAGAATTCAACATCCACTATACCAGTGAAAAGTGCTTTTACTGATCAGGAACTATATTAAATTGCAATTCAACTTGACCTCACTAAGGAAAGGTTGTCTACAACTTTAATGTAGAACACAACTTAACAAAAACATTAATTTTACAAAATTGATTCAGAAAATATATCTCATGTCTGAATCTGTAAACTCAAAAGGGCAGCCCCTGCTAAATAACATCTTCCAAGACAGAACTAATTCTCCTCAATGCATAATTGTCCTGAATGATGTTAATAAATATTCTTGGCAGCAATATTGAACTACCCCCTGCTAAGGCATATGGATTAATTTTCTCTATATAGTATGAGATTTCTTTTACTCTCTTGAAAGTTCATTGTTTTTTTGCTAATCTCTCCTTTTGATTTTGTAGGACTAAACATTACCTACACTCTGTGAAATTCAAAAAATGTCATTTCCTTATATCATAAAAGATTGTCGTTTTTGGTCACAAATTGCAGCTATAAACAAAACACAATAAAAGTTACAAAAACAGTAATGCTTGTAGCACAATCTATGGCATTAAAGACAATCTGAACCAAGTCCTAAAAGATCTATGTTTGTTCTTGATCCTATCATGTTGCTTATGTTAGACCATATACTTTACTGAAGGAGATTTTGGGAAGTAAAAATGTATATATGTAGAAAAGTATTATTTTTCTTATATTACAAGGATCTACATAAATAATGGTTGGGTGGTAAAATATATTCTTTAACAAAAACAATATTGCATTTATTATAAGGTATGAATTTCTAAAGTATTATATCTAATCAGTCATGACATTAACCAGGTTTGATGGCTGGTATGGTTTGAATCTTGTTCCCACCCAAATCTCATGTCCATTTGTAATCCCCAATGCTGGAGGTGGGACTTGGTGGGAAGAATTGGATCATGGGGATGGATGCCTACAAAACAAGGTCAGTAAGTTGATGAAAGATAATCGTGAATCTGCAAAAGAGAATCTCCAGCATGGCAGATAGTAAGAACTAATTAAATATAAATGTGTAATAACAATACTAAAATAATAATGGCATACATTCAATTACACTAAAAAAGAATGGTCTCATATACAGTTAAATTTTTGTTTTTGTTTGGTCCTAATTAATCAATCCTGTGATTAAAATATGGCCTTTGTCAATGCCCATCGATGATAGACTGGACAGGGAAAATGTGGCACATATACACCATGGAATATTACACAGCCATCAAAAACGATGAGTTCACGTCCTTTGTAGGGACATGGATGAACCTGGAAACCATCATTCTCAGCAAACTGACACAAGAACACAAAATCAAACACTGCATGTTCTCACTCATAGGTGGGTGTTGAACAATGAATGAGAACACATGGACACAGGGAGGAGAGCACTACACACTGGGGTCTGTTGGGGGGAAAGGGGAGGGAGAGCGGGGGGTGGGGAGTTGGGGAGAGATAGCATGGGGAGAAATGCCAGATGTAGGTGAAGGGAAGGAAGGCAGCAAATCACACTGCCACATATGCACCTATGCAACAATCCTGCATGTTCTTCACATGTACCCCAAAACCTAAAATGCAATAAAAAAAATAAAAAATAAATAAAAAGAAACAATGTTGAATATTTTTACTGCATTATGAAACATGATTAGTATACCATCACAAACATGAAAATAAATATTATTTTTATTCTAAACACTTACAAACAAATTTCCCTCAAGATTTCATTTAGTTTTTGTTAATCAATGCTGATTAAGTCAAATCTTTTACTTCCAACTACTGAAAATTAAAGAGTGAAGACAGTGTCTCTGAACTGTAGGAGGATAATACGCCCCTGATCCAGATCAAGAATGGCTGAGAATATGAAAATTCTGATGTCAAAGCAGAGGACATGCAAATATATTCATTCTGATGAAAAAGAAATAAAGAAATACACCATGCCATTAGCTAATTAAGTAAAGCACTAATATTTCCATGCATACCTTCCGATAAGCAGACATAACTTGTATTGACTTCAAAAACATTTGAGAGAGGAGTAAAAGGAATAAATCATTAAATATATATATATATATATATGTATGTATTTGAAAGGTGATTTTATTTCATTATATTCCTACACAATAAGGAAAATCATAAGTTGATTTTCCTCCTGAACTCTAAAATGCACCAAATCAGTAAATATATAAGTTTTAGGTATAAGCTGAATAAAAATATATAAATTCATCCAAATCCTAGAAGTACAAAAATAGAAATTTGGACCTATAAACATTATTAAACGTCTTTCCAAATTCAATGATGGTAATGCATTTGATAGGACAGTAAAAGAACAAATAAGACTACAATTGTTTCTTCAAAGAGAAATCACATTCCTATTCATTGAAATCAGAAAATTTCCCTTTCTGGTTAAATGATAGAAATTGTTTAACACAAGATAGCTATAATAAAAGTAACTTCAGTATTTACAATCTTTGTCTAATTCTAGAAACCCTCAAAAATATCTCAATGACTATTATTCTAGTTACGTCTCTTAGATCTTAAAAATTGAAATTAAGACATTTCCTCACTTTAAAATAATCTACAAAGGCTCAGAACTACATGTTATTAAAAATGTTTTTAAATACCCATAACCCAATGTTTCTGTCTTCTATTTATTCTGCAAATCATTATACAAGCCAAATCCAGATAATCTCTGGACAAGTATTAAAATAACAAAATGATAATTATATTTTAATATTTTGATGGCATACAGTCAAAATTAACCTAAGAAATTATTTATCACATTGGCTTTCAAATGTTTTTAAGGTAATGGAGCACTTTTGTTTAAGAGTTAAACTATATATTACACAGAAGTCATGTATGTTAAAAGTGAAACTTCTCCCATTAATTATTGGAGGACAGCCTGGATACCTGCCCACTTGGAAACCCTTTTCACATCTAATTTCCTCCAACAATGGCCATTGGAGGTCATCCATAGAATCCCTAGACTCTAAGGAGCACTTTGGAAAATAACTAATATAATAAAATCATTTTTTTACAGATAAAGAATCTTGAATTCAGCCAAAAATCCTATGTCCAAATTTCTTTCTGTCCACCCACTCATTCTTCTCTTATTAATTTTCTGAGAACTTAAGTGTGTTCCGGTTTAAAATTAATGTATATTACATAAGTCATAGATGTTTCTTTTCAATAAATCAGAAAATATAAATATGCACAAAGAAGACTATCACTCATAGTCTCCATAATCAGCCAAGTAATGAAAGTTTTCTGTTTTGTACTTTTCATGATGTTATTAGCCAATTACTACAGATGATACATACACAAACAGATAAGCTATGCTTGTCTATGCTTATTAGTTGCAAGATGCACTAATTGGAGTGTGTTATTACATACTCCTAAAACTTTAACAGATATGACAGTGTTTTTCCACCAGCGTTTGTAGAGCATGTGTCTTAATCAGCCCTCCAATGTTCTACCCACTTCTTGCTTATCTGGTGTGATGAAAATTATGTCATTGTTCTGACACTGATTTCATTATCTTCAGACTGTATTATGACAGGAGAATTGGAGAGTTAACAAAGACTTGTGATGAGACTGCCTTCCAGGTGAATGCAAAATGTTTCTGATCCAAGTAACATCAGTGAAAATGGTAATATGGGGAACTCTGGGGCTCAGAAACACTGAAAAACTTGTAAAACTGTCAGAATCCACCTCTTGGAAACCTCAGCATCGTTAGTCATTAGGAAATGTGAATCAAAGCAACAAGGAGATACTACCATATATCCACTGGGACGGCTAAGATCATAAAAACATAAAAAGTGATTTTAAAAATGGTTGAAAACAAATTAAAAATATATTTCTTGACACGAATATTATGAAATTCACATTTCAGTATCTGTGAATAAACTTCTATGGATGCAAAAAAACACCTAACAAGTATTGATGAAGCTGTGGAAGTGAAATCCTCACATGTTGGTGGAAGGAATGCAAAACGGTGCAGCTGCTTTGGAAAATAGCCTGGCAGTTCCCCAAAATTAAAATTGTACTTAAATAAACACCTACATTCACACAAACACTTGTATACAAACGTTTATAGGAGCATTATGCATAATGGCCAAAAAGAGGAATGGACAAAGAAATCATGGCACATCCATTCAATGGAATATAATTTAACAATACAAAGCAATAAAGTACGAGTGCATGCTAAAACATTGAGGAAGCTGGGAAACATTATGATAAGTAAAAGAAGTCAGTAAAAAAACCAACATATTGTACAATTCCATTTATATGAAATGTGCAGAATCGATAAATAAATAAGGACAGAAAGTAGATTATTGTTTGCCTACAGTCAAGAATAGAGAGAAATGAGAAGTGACTGCTGATGCATACAGGGTTTCATTCTTAATTTTATTTTCTCTTGGTTGATGACAGTGTTCTAAAATGTATTGTGATGGTGGTAGCACAATTCTGTGAATATACTAAAACTACTGATTGAATTGTACAATTTAAATAGGTGGATTGTACGGCATGTGAATTACAGCTCAATAAAATTGTTTTCTTTTTCAAAAATCAGCCCATGTGTGATGCAGCAAGTTTGCCTAAGCTATCAGAGCTTATTATAATCAATAGCAAGGCTCTGTAGAATCACTAATATAGTTCATCTCTGCAATCACCTATATTTTTTAGCTTTTTCCTTTCCTCACTGCATGATTTTCTGCTTCTCTATTTTAATGGTCTCAAAACATTTTTAATTATGCAACAATCATCAGATTATATCCAGTAAGAACCCATAACATAAATAAATGTACTGAATTTATATAAATATAATCATGTGCCAATATGTGATGTACCTTATTGAATTGTTATGAAAATACAAACTTAAGAAAGGTGAGATTTTAAAACATAAATAAATCTTTATTATTTTCTTTATACTTTTCAATTGCCTCAAGCAATCTTGTACTAAGCAATCCTTGTACTATGCTTAAGCAATCCTTGACTTAAGCAATCCTTACACCATGTGGCCTTAAGCAACACAGTATAAGGAAAAGATATAATCCCCAACATGTATGCTACTAGGTTTTCTATTGTCCTACTTCCTTATAGTTTTCTCCTGATAAGGACTATACATCTCATAATTTCCAGCTGCACTGTCAGCTCATACACCTATAAGAACACAAACGTGTGTATGCACATAAATTTCCTGTCAGACTAAATTTTGGGCATTTTTGTTTTCTGTTTGTCATGCTACCAGGGGATGAGGGCAAGGTATCTGGGAACATCTGTCAACCTCATAGAAAACACCTGAGGATGGCTGTGCAGTTCTCTGGGTAGTGTGCGTCGTTAAATAGGAATGTGTAAAAAATCTTCTTACAATTATTCAGAATAACTTCTATCTAAATTTAGGATGTCAGGTTCATTTTTCATATACCCATCCTGTTTACCTTTTAATGGTCTTCAGTTCTTCAGAATTCTGGTACCAGGTTTTCACAGTTTTTGTTCTGGTTTTCTTCTTTTTCATCATTGTAACTAGAAATCACTTTGACCAGAAGTCATGACTATTTCTTCATGGTTATGCTTCCCCAACTCTGAATTCCTTCACAGCAGTTCCCATGCCCTGTTCACCTTTTTATCCCCAGTTCCCAGCACATTAGCTTGATAAGTATTTGGTTTTCAATAAACACTCTTGGAATAAGGATATGATTTATCCAATCAGTTATGCATTCTGGATTTGGAATTTTTTTAACATAAACATATTTCAATTAATTGAGTGACTTTAGAGAAAGTTTCTCAAATCATTGTGACTTAGTCTTTGTTTACTACTTATTTTAAAAAAATTGACTTGATGAATCCAAAATCCTGTTTATCTCTGAATCAGCAATATCTGGTGAAATGGCAAATTAAAACCGGGTACATCTCACATAAAATGGCGTGGCAGTTACCAATTATAAAGCAATATTGTCAGAGCTAAAAAAAAAAGGATTCCTGGCAATCAAACTTATATAGAAATGGTAGAAATCAAATATTAATTCAGAAAGAGTAAACAGGTTGATAAAAAAATGGCAAATCTTAAAAAAAGATGAATGGTGTTATTTTTGGAAAACTAAGAGAGTTCCTTTGCTGGCAAAGAGAGATTCTGAATTCAGTAACCAGTAACTTTTGCCATTAATTGAAATAAATATGCTAGAACAGTTAGGAATATGGAGAGGGAAAACACTGACTCTCCTCTAGAGTCCCAAGTACATCTGATGGTCACAAAGTTGTTCTTCTACTATTAGACTGTAGGTGCTAGTCTTGGGTTATGTCTCCCATTTCCTTGCCTGAAAGTATTACCTCACTTGTTAAACTTAGAGATCAGTGGTATAATTAATACCCTTATGCAAGCCCTATAGTTTCTAAACTAATTTTGAATCAGATACCTGTAACCTACTATCAAGGGACAATTTATTAATCAAAATCTTCTTTAAAGATCAAAGAAAAATTTCCCTTTGATTCATTGCAATGTTTGTCAACCTTGAATCTCTTCTCTCCCTTGAAAATCAATTGCAATTACTGTGTCTGACATATTTAGTAAACCATTCTTAGTTTTTGTTTATTTGTTCATTTACTTCCAGGTAAGGCTCTTTGAGTTAGTCTTTAATCTGCTTAATTTGAGGCACATGACATAGTAAGTCCTTCATTTGAACAGCTTATCATTTACACTAATTATAAAAATCAATATACCATAAAATAGTTTCTTTTTCTGGAAGTATAGAGATCTAAATATCCCCTTTAACCCATTCCAACAAAAATATTTTAAGTAGCTATAATAAAAGAAGAAATAACATTTTACTGATGTGTAAGTAAACTAAGAATTATTAGGCCCAACATGAAGTGAAAGTTAGAAATCAAGGAGAAAAATAGTGCTAAAGTCCATTTTCATTGTGAAGGTATTTGCCTAAAATTGGTAGCTTTGATTCCCATTTTGAAGACTTCTCAGGGCCTAAGAGAGAGGAGAGAAAGCAGAAACTGACAAGGTGGGACTCTTACAGTATAGACCCTCATATAAAACTGGAAATCCAAAATAAATACAACTTGAACCTAAAGTCAATGATCAATTAACCTACTGAGAAGAAAGATGCAGCAAAGACATGTGCCTGTCTTGAGCTGGTATTGAGTGTTGAAGGGTGAAACAGTCCTTGAAAACATGGAAACAAGCTGAACCTGTTAAGAGTTTGCAGCTCTACTTCATGCTACCTGCTTATTTCAAAAAGTTCTCAGCAAATTTATTTTTAAATGGTTCTGAGTTGAAAATTTCCCTATGGAACTGATGGAAGTAAATTCTGTTTTTTTGTTTTTTTAAATTCAATCAAGATCACAAATAGTTCCTACACATAAAATTCCAAGGAAAATTATCTGCACACACAACCACACACAGAGAGTACAATATATAAGTATCACAAAGGATGTAAGGAGTGAAATGTGGGGGAAAAATGATAATACAATAAAAACTACAAAAACTTCATGTATTAGAATTATTTGAGACTAGCCAAAAATCATTATTTTCAACATGTATCAATAAGTCTTTTTTTAACTTTTAAGTTCAGGGGTACATGGGCAGGTTTGTTTCATAGGTAAATTTGTGTCAGGGAGTTTTTTTGTACAGATTACTTCATCGCCAAGGTATTAAGCCTAGTACCCATTAGTTATTTTTCCTGACCCTCTCCCTCCTCTCACTCTCCACCTTCTGACAGGCCATGGTGTGTAGTGTTCCATGTGTTCTCATCATTTAGCTCCCACTTTTAAGTGAGAATATGTGATATTTTGTTTTCTGTTCCTGAGTTAGTTTGCTAAGGATAGTGACCTCCAGCTGCATCTATGTCTCTGCAAAGGACATGATCTCATTCTTTTTTGTGGCTGCACAGTATTTCGTAGTGTATACGTACCACATTTTCTCTAATCAGTTTTCTGTTCATAGACATTTACGTTGATTCCATGTCTTTGCTATTGCGAAGAGTGCTACAAGTAACACTCACATGCATGTGTCTTTATAATAAAACAATAATTCTTAAAAATACAAGCAATTAAGAAATTATGAAAAACGTCATTTTTAAATATATAGAAATTCTAAATACAAAAACTAAATGGTTGAAATTTTAAAAATTAATTGGAAAAGTTTAATAAGCAGATTATACCTAACTGAGGTGACAATTAGTGAACTTGAAAATATAAGCCAAAGAAAAACACAGAATACACACCCCAGATAAAAGAGATGGAAACTATGAAACAGAGGTTAAGAACTATACAGGACAATGTGGAAATATAAAACAGTCATCTAATCATAATGCCCAAAAATGGACACAGAGAACAGAGAGAAGAAATAATCAAAGATACATTACGATAGAGTTAGAGTATCATCACTGTGCATATCACGAATCAATAAAGAATTCAGAGGCTGGGTGTGATGGCTCATGCCTGTAATCCCAGCACTTTGGGAGGCCAAGGCAGACGGATCATGAGGTCAGGATATCGAGACCATCCTGGCCAACATGGTGACACTCTGTCTATACTAAAAATACAGAAAATAGCTGGGCGCGAGGGTGGGCACCTATAATCCCAGCTACTCGGGAGGCTGAGACAGGAAAATCACTTGAACCTGGGAGGTGGAGGTTGCAATGAGAGGAAATCACGTCACTGCACTCCAGCCTGGCGACAGAGTGAGACTCATCTCAAAAAGAAAATAATCCAGGAAAGAGTTATCAATGGTTACTAGCATCACATAAGGAAAGCAATTTATTTTTTATGTTTCCTGATGGAAGTACCAGCATTTCCTGTGTAGTGTTCTTGCAAAGAAAATCTAAATGAGATCTAGCATTCCATGTATAAGAAATACAGAGAAGATAAACAATTAAATTCCATCCTTGGTTATAACAATAAATAAATGTCAAGTGAAAACATACAAAATAAATAGCAACCAAAACCAATGTACAGATCTCATCTAAATCAAATTATAACTAAACAACTTTAAAATGACCTTACATAATAAAAGGAATTTCTCCCTATCTAGCAAAGTTAAACATACCTTTACCTTTCATGTAGCAGTATTGCCACTTTTAAAAAATATATACCAAAGATAAAGTGGCGAAAATACAAAAAACAAAATGTGTAAGAAGGTCATTCATTGCAATAATAATTTTAAAAGTGTGTAGTGATGAATAAATAGTTGCATATCAATATACCAATCTCCAGTTGTAAAAAAGAATGAGGGATATTTCTATATATGACTATAAAGTGATATCTAGAATATAAAGTGAAAGAACAAAGCAAAAAAACAGAAAAGAAAGGCAACACATGATTATGTATACATATTCAAATATGTTTATAGCATGTATTTTAAATATTTTATGTATAATATGTTAAAATAAATGGAAAAACTATAATATTTCAAATGAAAAGTACAAGTGGCACTGATTATGTAATCAATATATATTAAAATAAAAAGTAAATAATAATTTTTTACATGGCAACTATTGGGATTATTAAATGAAGAACAAAGAATAGAAGTTAAATTTTGATTACACCTCTTCTATAGTTTCAACTTTGAGACCATGTAAAATTAAACTAAAAAGAAATCAATCTCTAAAATTCTAAAATAAAAGCAATTGAGCTTAAATGTGTATTCAGTTAGTGGCATATAGACACACAATGATCAATAATTCTGAGCTATTTAAATCACAGTAATTTAACAAAAATAACTGCAAAAATATTTAGTTATTTTCTGTAATCATATTATTGGTGGTAGTGTTGATATTGTTATTCTGAGACTGTTGTGTGTATATTATAGATAAAGCAAATGAGAAATTTTGTGAAGCATGAAACGTTAAGGCTACCATTTCTGTTGTCATCAAGAAGCAGGATTTGTAACACGGAGAAAAGGGATACAGATGTGAGACTGAAGAGTTTACTAGAAACCCTAGTCTGGATTTTGAATGGAAGAATCAGTGTGAATCCATTCTGCATTGCATATAAATATGTATATATAATTATTACATATAATTATTCTTATTTATAAACATATACATATACACTTATATATCGTAGTTTTGTTAAGTGAAAAAAATCTAGGAATAGTGACAAATCCAGTAGCAAAGACTACTCGTAACACTGAAAGAGTTGTCTCGATATATCATTTCCCATTGAAAGATATTAAGATAAAAAAGAAACAATTTCAGTATGAATAAAAATTGTAACTTCAAAGGTGTCTGTTGGAGAATGTTAGTGAACCACCTGCCTAATTTTTAAGTTGTGTGTGTGTGCGTGTGTGTTTCTTGTATGGCAGATTTTTAAACTATTGATATTATGGTCACATTTACATAACCCTTCAACAAATTATAGATACCACTTAAAGAAAAGGTATACATTTTACAAACATTTTTTCTTAAGCACAAGCAAAATTTCAATTTTGGGCAAAATGTGTGACTAACTGAATATAAATATTTGACTATTTTATGATGTTATTATTGCTTTTATTGTTCAAGAAATCAGTCATGCCCTCTGGGTGTTTTGCCACTCAAATATTTTAAGATGAGTCAACATGTTTATATTTCAGACAACTATCTTGCAAAATTAAATAATGTTTTTAAAGATCTCAAAACCTTTAGCCTTAATGATAGCCAATAAGTAATATAATATACTTTGCATTTTTATGTACTTGAAAAACATGGCTTTTATTTTAAAAATTTGCATTTAATTTTAACAAATGAAATTATTTTAAGCAGTGCTTCAAAAACAATCATATTTAAGTACTAATTTACAATTAAAATACATTTACATTAGGGTAAAATATAACAAGGCAATTTAGTCATTTAAATTTTTTTATAAATTCCAGTACACAGTAAATAAAACTGTGTTATGGAAAAAATAAGTTAGAGAAGAGTAACTTTTTAAAAACTTCATTCAGATAAACTTTATCTTCTCTTTACAGCATATGAAGTAAACTAACTTCTTAGATACTGCAGAACATGTCAAATTAACCTTTCCTTTCTCCCAGGCTCCTCTCCCATGTTACTATTACAGTCTTTAACTTAGACTCTTTTCATAACTTGTGAAGTGCCAATTATTTACAGCTGTTGACATCCTCTAACAAAAGAAACTCATTCTGATTCCTTTGTCTCCTTATTTTTCTAGTTTTGAAAATGTTGTTTCCAAGAATGAAAATACATTTGTTTGGAATAAATTATTATGGCTAATGATATATTTTTTAGTGCATGTTGGTATTGATTCAGACCTTTCTTAACCTTGCAACTTTTATTTTATATTCCACTTTTTACGGTTTATGTCTCAGGAATCAAAACTTCGTAACATTCATTTGCTCTCTTACCACTTAACCAGAAAGCTTTAACTCCCTTTTACAGACTCATGCTGGTTTGCTATCTCTCTCTCTTTTCATAGTTTTCATCTCCTTTATATTCTATGCTATAGGGACCTCTGGGAATGTGGTTCACTGAACTCTCCCAAATAAAATACTAAAGTCATTCTTATAATGAGTCTGTATAGAGTGATGGAGAAAAGTCTGGCTATACTCTATTAACATTCCATCTTTCCTTGGGCTAGGACTAGATAAACTATTTTGAAATCTCAATTTCCATGTAAACATAAAATTACCATTTTATCCATTTAAACCATTTATCAAGAGATAACATCTATCAAGGAATAATAAAAGAACTTCTTAAATAGGTCAGTTTAATTTTACAAAGGAACTAAAATTCTCTCATTTCTTAAGAGTCCAGATTTTGCCCAAATCTGTAAAGTTCAAAGCAAAACGGAAAGTTGGCCATAGAGCTTATGGAGAGAGCCAAGTTCGACAGTTTGGGTCAAAAAGTAAAAATTTCACCCATTGCTCAAATATTAGAAGTTATTCACAGCTGCAGATAATTTGTACTCTACCAAGTTCCAAAAATATGTTGTTGAGTATGATTTTGTTTTAATTATTTGGTTTGGCTGCCTATACTACCAGCTTTTCATATTATTTCCAACTTTCCATTTCACCTTGTGCTGGCAACAAAAGAGATTTCAGTACAAAAATTAACTGAGTAAAATAAAATGTCATTCTGTTGAATGGTACTAGATTTTGTACAAGGTTCTGGCAATTTCTAATTTTGATTGACAGTTTAAGGTATTCAAATTTGGGGTTGAAGACTTTGGGATCTTTGTCATCATGAGAGAAGAATTTGATTCTGCTCCTCATTACATTTGACTTTGTACTTTATTACATTTATCACTTACCTTGAACATGTGTAGAACTGAAATGAAAAAGATTTTAGAAGTGTATGGTGAAACAATAATTCTAAAACCTCTGGAAACAGGAAAGACCTACCTAGAGAGACTCTGACCATATATTTAGGAACTAAGTATCTTGGCACTTCTTATTTCCAGAAGGGGTGTGTGTGTGTGTGTGTGTGTCTGTGTGTGTCTGTGTATGTGTGTCTACGTGTGTGTGTGTATTTCAGGGTAACAACTCATATGTACAGAAACATAAATGTCTCTTTTTATAAGTAAATTCAACTTCTTAATAACCTCTATTTTAACCCCTATTTTCACTGATGGCAGAAAGATTTTATTTTTCCCAGTTCAAGGCAACTCAGTCACATTGCAGTTGAAAATTGATACTCTGTTAGCAGATATTCAAATGTATCCACAGCCACATGTCTGCACAGTTTCAAGGCCCATGCTCTCTTGACCTTACCGCGCCTTGCTTACAGAGCAAGTGATCCCAAGATTTCTCCAAACCTCCTTAGTCTTTCCTTTTTCATAAGGGTTACCTAAACCCCAGAGAGCAAGACAAAGTGAGGCAGTTAAGTAGTTAAGTGTGTGTGACTTGTATTCATCCTGAGATGAAGAGGTGAACCTCATCCCTGGGCCATGTTCAGTCATTGTTATTTTGTACTCTGACACACTACGTCCCTGATTATTTTAAGTGTTTAGACGCGATATCTGCTGCAGGTATCACCAGTCCCTCTTACGGCTTCTCATCTTGACTAGTCATATAGTCTACATTTTCTCATCCTGACCCAACATACCTTCAAAGAACTTCCTCTTTACAGGGGATGTTCAAAGCCTTTACAGGGTTTGGGAAGTCTTGGCTACTTTGACCACATCACCCTGGAGTGCATCAAAGCTATGGGCCTGCCTGCAGGACCATTTGCCTAAACCCCACCATGCAGCCACTGATCATGTAAACAGATCTTATGTTGTTTTGCCTGTTGCATTTTGGAAGGTGAGGCAGAAGATCCCAAATCTGGGAAACCCCCTAATCTATCTTCTCAGTCGAAGGCCTCCTTACTCCATCAGCACTAATATCAATCTAAGTTCCTGCAGAACCATTTCTTCTAACCTACTGATTGAACTGTTTCTTTCAGGGTGGTTAAGTATTTGGTATTTTTCAATATCAAATATTCTTCCTTTGATGGTTTAAAACACCATGCTCAGTACTCTGGGCTTGGCTCTAAATTTTTAAAACTCAGCTTGCTAAATTCACAGAAAATTCCTTCTGCTTTCTACAAAGCCTGGCTTGTATGCATCAAGATACATTAAAATTTTGAGATTTAGGAAAAACTTTACAAAATTACATAGACTTCCTTGAAATAAAATGGATCAACCATCCTCTTAAAAGCAATGTACACAGGAAGAAATCACTTTTCACTAAATGGTACAGACTTCCTTGTAGTAAAATGCATCAATCATCCTCTTAAAAGCAATGTACACAGGAAGAAATCACTTTTGACTAAATGGTACAGGAAGAGCTGCAGTAAAAGGAATTGCCGAAAATCTTCCAGGTTTTATTCAGAAGAATATGATCTAGTTAATTTTTTGCCATAGGTTGAATTGTTAGCCACAATTCTCCTCTCCCCTGTGGTAGGAGGATGTATTCACAACCTTGCTTTGGCATCATAGAAACAGAGTACACTTCCCCAGTTAAGTAATATTGGGTCTCACCATGCAACTTGTCTTGTCCCGTGGAATAAGAGAAGTTGCACCTTGCCATTTCTAAGCCCACGTATTAAGAGAAATTAGGTATTTAGCCTAGATCAACTGACCCACAGGTGAGATATGGATACTTAAGAAATAAATGCTTATTGTTGTATGCCCCTGAAATTTTGAAATGTTTGTAGGCAGCAGTAGCTGACTGATACTATGAGGAATACACAACTATGTGTTTTGTTTTACTTGTATTGCATCAACTAGTGGAGATTTAAAAGCAAAAGAAGCTTGAGGAAATAATGATTTCTTTAACAAGAGATTTCCTACCTCTTAGCGAAATATTCACAAGGTCCCTCAAAGGAGTATGCAGAGGAGCCACTATCGTCATCTGGTCAAATCTGTCATTAAATACAGAGATGCTCTTTAAATTTTTAGAAAAGTTACTATGATCTCTGCTTCCAACAATTAGTCCAAGCTATCATCTTTTCCAGCTGGACTAATGAAGCAGCCTCTACACCCACCTTTTGGAATACACCCATACGGCAACCTATTCCTCTCTAGTCTGTTCCTCATCCTAATATATTCAATGGAAATATGACCATATGGTTCCACAACTTAAAATCCTTCAGTGCTTTCTCATTTATTTTTGGAGAAAAGTCAAACAGTTTAACATGTCCTATAAGGATCAGCATAATCTGTCCCCATTCTATCTTTCCAGCCTCAGTTCTTGATCTCAGCATTGCTCTGTGTATCTTAGCCAGAAGAATTACTTTCAGATTATTGGAAGAGATCTTGCTTTAAAAAACAAAACAAAACAAAACAAAACAAAACAAAAACCTTCACAGCTTTCCTTACTACTACTCACAGTCTTCTTGCCTACCTGCCAGTGAGTTTTGCAATCCCATCTAGAGAGTATGTTTTCCAATGCCAACTATTTAGTCTGGATTCTAAGACAAGGGTTTGGGTGGAGGTAGGTAATTTGGGGATCATTCCAGGAGCAAACGCATGGTTGGAGAAAATGAGAGGAGAGACGTAGAAGATGATGTGTGCTATGGACTTAACTGTGTTCCCTCTAAACTCTTATGTTGAAACTCTAACCCCCAATGTGATGTTGTTATTTGGTGATGGGGCCTTTGGAAGGTAATAAGGGTTAGATGAGATCATGGAGGTGATGCCTTCATGATGGGAAGAGCACCCTTATAAGGAGAGATGGCAGACAGCTTTCTGTCTTTCTTTCTCTGTGCCACGTGAAGACACAGTATGAAGGCAGCCGGCTAACTGCAAGACAGGAAGAGAGCCCTCACCAGGAGCCCAACCAGCTAGCATCTTGGCTTTGGATTTTCAATCCTCCAAAACTGTTAAGAAATAAATTCTTATTGTTTAAGCCACCTAGTCTATGACATTTTGTTGTGGCAAATTTAGCTGACCAATACAGGGTGTTGTCAAATTTTTATTGAAAATCTATTGAGTTTTAAATATTAACAGTTATCAGTATTTTCCTTTTTGTTTGGAGAATTTTATGTATTTCTTTAAAAATTAGACTCTGCCATAAAAATATCTTACATATTTACTAAAAGTTATTTGATTTTTGCTTTTTATATGTATGTTTGTAACTACTTATCATTTTTTAAGATAGGGTTTTAAAAATAAATAAACAAAATAATTTCATTATTTTCCATGTACATATTCAAGTTAGTCTGGTATTACTCCCAAAAAATTCATCTACATGCTAGTAATACAGTAAGCCATACCAGGCTGTTCTCTTTCTTAAACATCTTCAATGGCTCCCCATTACTTATCAAATAAAGTCTAAGCTCTCTGGCATTCCATATAGAGCTGATACAGTGACAGCTCCCACCCTATTCTTTCAATTCCTATGCTCTAGGAATTACTTAGTTTCCTAAATATAGCACATTCTTTTCTCAGGAAACTTACCCTTGACTCATTTTTATTTCTGGCTAACAACTAGTCACATATATGTCCTCTTACCTAGTACATCAAAATTTGTATGATCCTTGTCTTTGATTACTCTCCTCTCACTCTCTAATAGCTTTCATCCCCTTCTGTGCCTATGAAAAATGTATTTACCCATCAATTCCATCTTTACATTTCACCTATTTTTTACCACCTCATTCCCCTTTCTTCCAGTTAAAATTATGCCTTTGTAATAATTTCTATTACTTGTTATAATAGTTTAATAAATTCTTTATGCATATTTCCCTCATCAGCCTGAAAGTTACTTGAGGGAGATAACACTATATCTCATATGTTCAGTGCGTACTAATGCAATAAACATTAATTAAATTAAATAAGAAATCAATATTGATATATCTAATTGTATTGTTTGAACCTAAAAGTATAGATTAAATGATATTTTGAGGCAAAAAATAATTTACTCATATATATTTAATTTGCATTAAACAAAAATTATCAAATCTCACCCTATTGAACTTTGTTTATTTTATTTTTTTAGACGGAGTCTGGCTCTATCATCACCCAGGCTGGAGTGCAGTGGCATGAACTCAGCTCACTGCAATCTCCACCTCCTGTGTTCAAGTGATTCTCCTGCCTCAGCCTCCTGAGTAGCAGGGATTATAGGTGCCCACCACCATGCCTGACTAATTTTTTGTATTTTTAGTAGAGATGGGATTTTATCGTGTTGGCCAGGGTGATCTCCATCTCTGACCTTGTGATCCACCTGCCTCAGCCTCTCAAAGTGCTGGGATTACAGGCGTGAGCCACCGCGCCCAGTGACTATCGAACTTTTATGATTTTGACTTTTGTTAACTAAATATTATCATTTGCTATTTAGTAGTCAAATGCTAAATAACTTATAAAATGTGTAATGTTTTAAAGGAAAGTAATCAGTAATGCAAAATAAGAGAATATAAGTTTAATGAGACATTCAGCTTCAGAACCCTGGTAAAGGACAAACAATTATGTCATGACTGTACATGTTTAAGTATAGAAAGTTTATTCTAAGCAATATTTTCCAGCTGCTCTTCTGATCTGAAAATAAGAATACAAATTTTATGAAACCAAGAGAATCCTCTGGCAGAATATGTAATTAAACCCTGGAAAAGGCTATCATTAGGGGAGTAACTGCTGTCCCTGTGATAGTAAAATCCATCTGTCATTGTTGCCTTCAGAGGAGACCCTGGTTTATAATTGGTTTAATAATTCCTATTATGCAATAGGAAATCAATAACTTCCTTCTATAAAGTCGTTCTTCTCAGATTATAAATTGCTACAGATTTCCACTAGAGAATGGGTTTGTAATGTATCCATTACATGATTACCAGTTGTAATAAATTAGCCTGATAGTTTAATTGCATATTGATGATTGACAAATCACAAAAAAGATTTAGAAAAATGTCAACCTCCAAAAATAAATATTTCAACTACTATCACTTTTATATTTTATTCTTAACTATATATAAGTATATTCATAATGACTTGAAATCCAAATTTTAATTCTTGATTCAGTATACCTAAGATAATAAATAACAATTTTAAAAATACTTGCACATATTTTGTCATAAATGATCTATGTTTTACTAAAATGTATTTTGTGAAGGAAAAACTTGAATATATTTAACATAGCCTTGATAAATTTTTTTGTAAAATTGTGTATGACCATAAGCAACTATTATTACACTATTCTTTGTAAAATATGCATAATGATATGAATGAGCTTTTCAGAGAGATACTATGACCTTTGACTACTTTTAAAAATCATAGTAAAGATTGTTTGCATGAGGCTGTTATATCATACATGAAGCAACTTTGGTCAGTATTACATGGGTCTTCAAGTGCCTTCATCAGCCTGGGCTGCTGTAGCAGAATATCACTGACTGGAGAGCTTAAACAACAGACATTTATTTTCCACAGTTCTGGAGGCTAGAAGTCAGAGAACAAGGTGACATTGAATTCCTTCTTAGTGAGGGCTCTCTTCCTGGCTTGCAGACAGCTGCCAGCTGGCTGTATCCTCACATGGCCCAGAAAGAAGGCTCTGGTGTTTTCCTCTTAAAATGGCACTAACCTTGTTATAGGAGCACCCTGATCAAGGAGCTCCCCCATCATGACTTCATTTAAGATTAATTACCTCCCAAAGGTCTTACCTCCCAGCACTGACCTATCAGAGGTTACAGCTTCACATATGAGGTTTGGGAGGACACATATATTCAGTCCATAAGCCTATAAGAAAATGAGTTTCCTCACCTGGACAAATTAACAGCAAAGCAGAAACAGAATGCAAAGTTGTACATAACAATGAATTTCAGCTACTATGAATTCTACCCAGCTAGTAAGAGAAAAAAAATGTGGAAAATTATTTCAAGGAATATATTACATTTCTGGTTCTATAATTTGCATGTAACATAGTGTGGATTTCAGTTTAATATGTCTCAGTTTTAACATTCTTATCCATGAAATGGGGAAAAACAGCATTTATCTTTGCCTATCCAATCAGTGTTATATACAATAATGAAGTAATACATACTATATCTTACAAAATAATAAATTATAAAAGTTCAGAACAGGACATTTTCTTTGGCTTTAATTCCCAGACTCATAATTTTGCTGTCTCTGAGTTATTAGCTCTTGACTATCTAACATTTCAGTTTCAACTGAGGCCTGTGACACACCAGCCAGACTCATACCTTTTGATTTCCTTGGAAACATCTTTCTCAGCTGGCAAAACAAAGTATCCAAAATAAAAAGACAAAGAAAGGAGGCACCAGACTCAGGAATTACTCTGACTCGGAACAGTACTTGGAAACTCCTGTACTGTGTGATCTGCTGCCAGTTACTTCAGATTTGAAACACAGCTCCTTATTAAGGACTAAATGAATGATTTTCTATGGATTTTGGTGGACCAGATATAAAGAATACTTAAGCACTGTCTGTCCATCGCCAACCCATTGTCTTCTTCCCACACATAATGTGGGTAAGAATTTCCACTTCTTAAAATTACACATCTCTCGGGAATTTTTGCAAAGATTAACTAAAAACCATAAGACCTTTTTTTAGGAAATTATGTATCTACATGTCACTGGATCAGATGCAGGATGTGTTACTTTGCTCAAATTTCAGTAATGTAGTCCTTTTTTTACTATTTTTATATAGCGCTTTGTCTGCTAATGACCACAGAAGCAAAAGTGGCCTTATTTGTAATCTTGCTTCTTTGTCCTAGGAGTTATTTAAGCACCCATCTCTATTTTATTGCATTATTCTAAGAAAAGAGAAAGATATATACATGCATTTTAATATTTAAGAATAAACTTAGACATTGTCAAAATAGGAATCAAAATAATTCACTTCTCTAATTGCTACTTAAATGTATCTATGGTTAATTCTTATCTCTTATGAATTAATATGTTTTTAAATTTTTTAGAGAAAATTTTGTTCAATTGACCCTTCAGTCTTTTCTAACAAGCTAAAACTGCTATGTCCTTAAAAGATATAACATTCCAGATAATGATTACTCTTGAACATCTCACTAGAAATCATGAGAGTCACACATGTGCATCAGCTGGGGCTAGAAAACTAAGAAAAGAATGGATGAAGTATGAGTTACATCAGAATAAATTTTTATTTTTATGATAATTGGCTATTGTGAAATAAAGAATTTTGGAATTTAAATCAGAGGACCTGGAATACAATTTGAGTCTGCCATATACTAATTGGATAACCTTGAAAAAGTGCATTACTTCCTCTGAGCCTTAGCTACTTATCTGTAAAACTAGGAGTCATGCATGCTTTCCTCATAGGGTTGTTGCACAGACAAATTGGAAGAACTGTGAGTCGCCATGCAATACTCTTCTACAGAGTCAGCATGATGTTATTATTAGTAATCATAGTAACAGTATACGGAGCAGCTGGAATAAAATCCATCAGAAGAAAGTAGACAGAAAGGAAATAACAGAAAGGAAATGACAGCAAGAAATGTTGCCTTGTTGGAGGCAAGAGTATAGTAGATCAAATTTCAAACAAAGAGTACTTAAGATCATTGGTTTTTGAATGTAAGATTTTCAACCTAAGCCCAGCTCTTATCATTGTTATCTGTCTCATCTGGAGCAAATTCTCTCAATTTCCTGATTTTAAAAAGTGAGGGTAATAGCGTTCTTATGAAGTATGAGAATAGAAAGGAATGATGATCAAGATTCTAATGCATTGTTTAGGCACACGGCATTCAACCAGGGTTAATTATTATATGCTGATGGGGAAAAAGTCTACTTTATAAGCCATTGTTACTTTATTATTAAACTCACATGGAAGAAATACCTTGAGGTTAACACAAGGGAAAAAAAATGCTAGGTTCTACTGCTGTATTGAGGAGTATTGCTAGTGTTTATGTTTTTATCATTATTGAGTATAGAAAGAGACAATTAATCTCAAAATCCTCTGTGTTGGCATACCCTCTGTATTCTCGAACAGAAAATCTTTATTTCTTCAGATTAGGCTGTCATGCTATTCATTTTTTTAATTGTTGGAATACAAAGACTCTTTCTGCCAATATTCTAAATATATCTATTGTGCTTTGACTCTTTTATCCTTTCCTCTAGGAAGGAATGGAAAGAACACAAGAGAGAAAGGGGCAACCATGCATGCATATGGTAACTCCATCTAACTTATTTTACACATCCACCTAAATATTGCAGGCACCCTTTCCTGTGACTAACATAAGTAATCTCCAAGGAGGTTGTGTCATGGCAACTATCAATACAGTTGTATGAGAGACAGGGAGATGATTCAATTAAAAAGCAGGCATTCTCCATGTTTACAATGTAGTAAGCATGAGAAAAGGTCTTCAAAGACCACAAGACTTCAGTAAATAAATCTAAACAAAACTTATATATAAAATGGTAAGTAAATTTATAGAATATGACCCATGTAAAATTATAAAATCATGTCTAAAATATCAGAAACAATGCTTTATAAATGAAGAAGAGATTAGCAATTTTTTCCCCTAAGGCCTTTATGTGGTTTGTGAGGCTGAGGTAAAATATTGATTACAGTGATCTCCCCTTACCTGCAGGGGGTACATCCCAAGCCCCCCCAGTGGATGCCTGAAACCACAGGTAGTAGTACCAGACCCAACTGCCGTCGATCAGAACACGTTTCTGTTCATGTTTTCCACCCACAAATGTAACGCCTTTTCCACTTTAACTAAATATTTATCATGCATGTGGGAGTAACTTTTACAGTTTGAGGTGCAACAGCAAAACTAGGATGAATTTTGTCTTCCTTCTTCACAATAGCACAGGTAGATTGTTTCTTATTGTGATTTTCGCAAACTTCAAACATGATGTTTTTTTCTTTCCTTATTAAATACAGAACTTTCACCTTTTTACTTTCTGGCTTTTCTTAGGCATATCTAAATTACCATCATCACTACTCTTGAGCCTTAAGGCCATCATTAAGTAAAATAGGGTTACCTAAACAGAAACTCTAGAATACCATGACAGTCCATCTGATAACCTAGATGGCCACTAAGTGACTAGTGAGTGGGATTGTATTCAGTGTAGAGACAATGGACAAGAAAGATTTTAGGATAGAAAGTGTCAAGGAATATTTCAAAATTTAGTAATAATAAATTATTTAATCCCAAAAAGCAATACATTTAAGGCAAATATTTTCTCCATAAATATGTGGAGGACAAAAAAGTGGTAAGAGAGATCTTAGTCTTCTTCACAAGTCTTTGCAGAGCAACACCGCAAGATTTCATCATGCTACCCATGATGGCACACGGTTTAAAACTTACGGATTGCTTATTTCCGGAGTTTTCCATTTAATATTTTCAAACCATGGTTGACTGTGGGTAAATAAAACTGTGGCAAGTGAAACTTTGAATAAGGGGACACTACTGTAATTGTAAACACTGTTTACTTAAAATGGATGGTAAAAATGTCAAGCGATACCATCTAAAATAAGTTGGACAGGAATTGCTTAAGACTTTTAAAATGAAGAAGGGAAACCGATAAAGACACAAGTTCAATCAATCAAAAAATAAGATAAAAGAAGCAACGGAAACGCAGAACAAATGAAAGCACCAAGTTAGCATTTTAAAAATAAGTCCAAAAATATAAGTAATTATCATAAATGTAAATGAACTAAACTTCTCAAATTAAATACACAACTAACCATGATATAAACTAAATCCAGCCAGAAGGGTCAAATTTTTAAAACATTTATAAAAAGCTGTAACACAAAGTATTATTTAAAGGAATCTAGTGTAGTTATATAATATCCAAGAACAGATCTTAAAGCACAAAGCTATGCTAGTGTTAAGGAATTTTAAAACAAAATGATAAAATCTTCACCTCACCAGGAAGATACAAAAGTTCCAAAAGTGTAGAGAGCAAATGATATAGATTCAAATATTTAAATAAAAAATAATTTAAAAATTAGAATTTGACCAATTCACACTCAGAGTGAGAGATACCTCAAGTATTGATTGATTACCCAGGTAAACAGAATACACTAGTTAACAGAAACTGCTTCACACAGAAACTTAAAAATGAATTCTCCAGAAACTCATACAGAACATTTATAAAAGTTGAAAAAATTCCAACAAATTTCAAAGAACTGCTACTACATGCAGACTATTTTTACAACTATGCAAGTTGTAGATGAATGTTTAAAAATGCATAATTAGAGAAAATAGAAATAATACATGTCATAATTTGTGGGGTGCCATGAAATTTGTTTGAGAGGGAAATTGTAGCCTTAGATGTTTGTATAAAAAGACAAATTAAGGCTGAAAATTGATGAGCTTCGTGCTCAAACTCAGCTGTGTTCCACACCGCAGAACAAGGAAAGCCATAGAAGGGGGCACTCCCTCCATTTAGAGGATTCCATGGGAAGTACACCATCTCTATTTATATTCATTGGCCAGAAATAAGTAATATGGCTTTACTTCGCTGCAAAAGAGGCTGAACTTCTTCTTTTGCCTGAACATTGTATCTTAATAAAATTAAGAGGCTCTTACTCCAGGATGAAGGTATATTTAGGTTAGGCAACCCCTACCATCCAGCTATCCTGAAAAGTTTTCAATTTACCCAGGCAAGCTGATATCTTTCTCGCTGCAAGCACTTTACTGGGTTTCTGCCTGTTTCTTTTCATTATTCGTCTAACTTCTGCTAATACTTCAGACCTAAATTTAGACATCACTTTCACTGGATACCCTGTTATGACACCAAAATTGACTTTAGCATTGGTCCTTGGGTTCCCATAGCACTACGCATTTGCTTTTATCGTGACAATGTGACACTATGTGATGGTTATATCTTCCTTTTGCTGGTTCCTACACCTCACTATATAGTCCTTGCAGATTCCTGTTGTACAATTACAAGGCTTTGGAAGGACTGACTATATGAATGCACCAATGATACCCGGTACAACAAAACTGCTTAATAACTAATAAGAAAAATGTCTCTTTATTCTTGAAATAAATTAATAAAGCGCCCTTTTCTTTAGGAACAGGTTTATTTTTATCTTACACCTAGTGAGTCATGTAATTAACTGTGTTCATCTCTTTTACATTGGTGGTACTCTAACTTAAAGATTGCATTCTAATTTAAACTCCTCCAAATTACAGGTCCTTGGGGTGTGAATTTTGTGTACTAACATTACTTACGTATTTCATTTTTAATTTGTGTCAGGCTACTTTACTTACTTTAGTTAACTTTTATTTTAAGAAGGTATTTTATGTAAAGAGTTTAATATCAAGATTGCTAAATGGCTATGAGAAGGAGCAAACTGAGATGGAAGTTAGCATGCAGAAGGTTTATTAGGAAATGCACTTGGGATCACACCTGTGGAATGGAGGAAGGAAAATATGGCAGCAGGAGACTACCTCAGTATTCTGGAATTGAGATGGCTCTTCCAAGTTGGGGTGAGGTGACTGTGCCTTTATAGCCCTACAATGATCAGTCTTTTGATGCAGGCTGCCCCTGCAACTCCAAGCAAGGGAGTTTTCTTCAACAAATGTAACCCCCAGAGGGAGGAGAGCTGAGGGGAATGTTCCTGCAGAACTCTCGGAAGTGTGGGAATCTGTGTGGTCCACTATACCATCGATGCTCTGTAGGTCTGCTGTCCAGCTGCCATCCGAGGCTTCCCTAAACCTTGAGCATTGGATATCCTGTTTTTCTCTTTTGGTTTACTCCTTCATTTTGGCAAAATCTACCTTCCATAGAAAGGACTTATGAAAATAAATGAATATTTTACAGATCTAAAACCTTTTTAGTCTGTACAAACCCCTGATTGACAATTTGAACGTGTATAGAATTCTGTACGTAGCATCATCTCCCAAAATTGTAAGACATTGTTCCATTGTCTTCTGGTCCCCCGTATGTCTGTTGAGAAGTCTGATGCCATTCTTTATCTCAGTTCTTTTGTATGTGACTGTCACCTCAGTCTCCTCTCCACTTAGCATCCTAAGCTCCAGCACCACCGGATTTGTGGGGGTCATAACCACCAGTTTACAATGATGCTTATATTATAGATTACAACCTATACAGAAGTCTTATCTCTTTGTGAGTCCTACTGATAATGGTGTGATAGAGTTTTCCAGCATGCTATCCCTGTATAGATTGTCTTAAACAGTCTATTGTCATTCTTTTCTCTCATAGAAATACCTTAAATGATACTGATTCTTACAGCAACACAATCATGTTTAATTTGGACAGTTTTAAGATTATATCTGATTTGTTAAAATAATGTGTTTATAGAAAGCAAATCAAATTCTTTATGCATATGTTACATATATATACATATGTAATACAAATATATACACATATATAATACATATCTGCATATACACATATAATATATATGTCTTCAGCTTCAAGTATCAAAATCAATTTTGATTTTTGGGGACTAGTAAACACTTAATATTACTACTATTAATAACAACATTATGAGTACTGTAATTTTAAGTTTTTTAAACCGGTTGTATAATATTAGCTTTGTATTTTAATTTGTTATAAGATTACATACAAATTATAAATACAAGTGATGTAAACATTTACCCACATAGCTTAAAATATATGTCAATACAATAAAAACAGCATATATGTGTGCAACTACACATTTTATATATTTATACCTTTATATATTTATATATTGTACACCTTAAACAAAATGAAAATGTATTTTTAATGTGTTAAGACTTCTGGACTCTAAAGGAAATAGAGGACTAGCTTATAATATATGCATAAATCAAGACACCACCATAAAGCCGAGAAGAGGTGAAAGGCCATCTTTAGTATAAAGTCTGAAGGACTCAGCTACCACTGCTGTTGTTGTAAATGAATTCTAACCATCTTGATGTCTTTCTAATATTTGTTCAAGGGTTAAAATTCCCAGTTGGAGCTTCCAAATGGCCAGGCACATGTGATTTGCTCATGCATTGACCAGGGGGAAGGAGGTGAGGTAGAGTATAGCCCTTTCTCTTCAGAACATTAAATTTTTACCATAAGAAATGCTTCTGAAATAGGAAAGCATAGTAGAAGCTATGTAGCAAAAATAAACTGCCAGTTAGAGCTATAATTTTTCTTGTTGTTTTTTCTTTAAAATCTTAAATATTATTTAATGTTTAATTTGGGAGGAAAGAAGTAGAGCAAAATAAAATAGAAAAAAGGGAAATAATAATATCTAGCAACAACTAACATAAAGCAATAAACAGTTATACTCATTTATATAATTTTATTCACACCAGTATGTATTTTTTAAAATAGCATTATCTTTTTTTTAAGAGAAAATTCCATCTCTTTGACCAGTTTGTTATGTATAGTTTTACCCAATAAAATTATTCCTCCATTTCCTACTCTGCAGTTTGGGATCAATTTCAACAGCTGTTTTAGATTAAGTCTATTTTTGAAATAATATTACCAAGAGGAAAGAGATATTTTATCTTCTAAGGATTCCTTGGAGAGGCAAGAATGTCAACAGCCACACATAAAATCATAGCTTTCGCTAGAAACTACAATCTCACTAAAGACAATAAGGCCGTTTTCTTCACACACGCTAATACCATATCCTTAATATGAAGCAAGCACAGTATGTTCTTTAAAATGTCAGGGATAAGGAGACAAGAAATTCAGAACATAATGCAGTTATAATATAACAGAATTTATTCCAACTGAGGCAGGCTTTAGGCAGGGGTTGTAGGCAGGCTTTCTGGTAATAGTTAAGGCTTTTCTGATGGATGCAGGCACATTTTCAGATAGAAAAGTGATGGAAAGGAAACCTTAAGGAGTTAACATTGGAGCAGAGGCTTGACCAACACCCAGTTCTCACTAGCCCCCAGCATGCACTATTGGATAGATTACCCACACATGCATAAACATGTGTGCGCGCGTGCATGCGCGCGCACACACACACACTCTTTAGATACAACATTCCAAGCCATCAATAAGCTATGCAACACTGCATTACTGGGGACAACTACATTCCCTTTTATTACTGTATTGACTTACTTGGCTTCTGAGTTTTCCTCAGAAGTAATACTTGGACACCTTTTCCGTTTCTTTCTTGATCATTGTTTGGGGTACCAAGTATAAGCAGAGCCATTTAGTCATAAAGATTACACTGGGCATGGGCTTCTCCTGCCTTTTAGAAGTTTACAACTAGAATTGCCTACCACATGTGGCAGACCTGGACATCAGTCTACCGAGGTCAGACTTAATATTTCTTATTGAATCGATATTGGCAATTTGGATTTTAAACATTATTGAAGTATGTAAATTTAGTAGAATAAATAGAAGATGACATTTTCTTACAGAGTTATTGAATCTCTTCCTTATCTGTTGTTAGATTGCCTTTCTTATTTTAATTTGTGTGTGTTTTCCTTTGTATTGATAGAATAGTTCAAAGAACCATCTAACATTTAAGGACTTTTGTTGTATTTCTTTTAGAAGCTATAGATACAGTTAGATTAATTTAATACAGATGAATTTATTCATATAAATTTAACTATTATAATATCCTAAGTAATTTTACTCATCTTCATTTTTGATTTATCATATTATTTGCTCTTATTTATTTGCCAGAAATCATTTATTGATTCAAAATAGTACTGAAAATCTTCCATGAACCATATATAAAATTTGCTTGATTTTTAAAAAAATGCTTAATAATTAGACACTTAAATTTTGTATTTATCTCTATTTAAATATTTGGCTAAATCTCATGTATTTTGATATTTAGAATTATCACATTTTCTTATTTTCTTAATTTTTTTTTTTTTTTTTTTTTTTTTGAGATGGAGTCTTGCTGTCACCCAGGCTGGAGTGCAGTGGCATGAGCTCGGCTCACTGCAACCTCCACCTTCTGGGTTCAAGCAATTCTCATGCTTCAACCTCCCAAGTAGCTGGGATTACAGACACCCACCACCACACCGCTGACTAATTTTTGTATTTTTTTAGTAGAGACAGGGTTTCGCCATATTGGCCAGGCTGGTCTTGAATTCCTGACCTTGTGTTCCATCCACCTAGGCATCCCAAAGAATAGCTCTTTTATCTATAGTTTAAAAGTTATTTAGAACAGCATGTGAAATGTTTCAAGCATGTGTATTTTTATATGCTAAATATAGCAACTCTATATACTATTTCCATTATTTGTAATTTATAAAATTATTTTGCTAGTCTTCTAAATGATGGATTCTTATAGTTTTTCTATGGCTATTTCTAAGAAAATTGAATTCTCAAATATCAAGTTCAAATTCTTAATTTGATTATTAATACAATTTTGTTATCAATATTTTTTTAAAAAATTTTGTCTTAAATATATTATGGATTAATTACATGGATATATGACATCTGCCATTTCAATTGTTTTTCTTACAATTTCATGGCAGATTTTGCTTTACCTGTTTCATTCCATGTTAAGCAAAATAGAAATATTTCTAATTTTTATATTTATTCTTTATAGCTTTTATAAATATAAAATATCTCCATTCTATTTTTTATAATAAAATTATTACAGCAGAAAATGAATCTCTTTCATATGTAGAGAAATGGGGGTTATCTTCTTTTGAAGTGTGGAATTTTTTTATAGATTCCATGGTTGTTTTCTGTTCTGTTACAACTTTTCAGTGCTTGAATCTGCCCACGTCAGTCGCAGTGGGGCCTACCTCCAAGTCCAGAGGTCCAGCAGGCTGAGCTAAATCATGATGAATTAGGTCTTCATGCAAACTACAGTCAGGAGCTTAGTAACTACAATAAAGACTTGGAGAGGTTTCCTGGGGAGCACATCCTCCCATAAGCCTATTTCTCTCTTTGAAGGAGAACAGGTTTAAGGCTTTCTCTGCTTCTAGGCTCTGCATAGTTTTCTAAATGCCAACTATGCAAGTTACTTGCATTTTTCAATAAATCCAGGTGAAAGAATAGAGGAAAAACTTTAGAAGTGTTTTATCTGATGGTCTCCATCTTACTCCTTTCAGGTTGCTATAACAGAGTATTATATACTGAGTGGCTTAGAAACAACAGAAGTTTATTTCTCACAGTTCTAGAGGTTGGGAAGTCCAAGTGTTATCAAGGTCAGTATTCTGGTAAGGGCTTGTTTTTCTCTTCATTAACTTCCATTTTCTCCCTGCATGCTCACATGGTGAAAGCAGCTAGAGACCTCTCTTAAGCTTCTCTTATGAGAGTACTGATCCTATTCATGAAAGCTCCACTATCATTATCTAATCACCTACCAATGGCTCCACCTCTTGGTACCATCACATTGGGAGTTAGGATTTCAGCATATGAATTTGGGGAGACACATTCAGTCCACAACAGTCTCCCCAGCCCATCTTTGCTTCCAACCCTCTCCCCTCAATTTCCTTTCTTTCTTTTTCTTTTGTTTTAAATAGAGACGTGGGCTCACTCTGTCACCCAGGCTAGAATACGGTGGTGGAATCACAACTCACTGCAACATCGAACTCCTGGCCTCAGGCAATCTGCCCACCTCAGCCTCCCAAATCTCCAGGATTACAGCTGTGAGCCACCTTGCTCAGATCTCCCCTCAAATTTTGTACTGTCTACAATTTTCAGTCACCACTACTGTCTGTATATCCTTGTCTCAGAAGACTCATACCACTTCCACATAGACTTGCTCAATTCAGTTACATTCATACTAAATTTAACAGCAATTCCTCTAGTTCTCTAAAATGTGGAATATACACACCTCTGACTGATTTCCAGCGAACATGCAGAATTTTCTGTCTTTTTTATCTTTTTTGATCTATTGGAGGTTTAAATGGGATTTTTAAAGACAGAGAGAGAACTATTTGTGTTCCTTTCATTTTGCCAAAAGTTTTGCTTTGCTATTGTTTTTGTCACAATTTTGGTTGTAAGCCTCCTCAAATATTTTGTGAAATGAAAAATTTATGCCCAAGTAAACAATAACGCTTACAAAAACTTTAAGGAAATTAATATGTTTTTCTGTTTTCCAAAGGAGGAAACTGCTGTACAGCAGTATTGACAGATTGGTTACAATCTAAAGGCTTTGAAGAAGAGAGAGGAATTGAGTTCTAACCTGTCTGTACTCAACCCATACCAAGTGCTTAACAAATAAAACAGAATATTTAAATCATGGTTATTATTGAAAAAAAAATCATTCCATCTTTATAAAACCTTAGTATGTATATATTAATATAACCCACATAAAAAGATAGTACTGGCTGGGTATGGTGGCTCCTGTCTGTGATCCCAACACTTTGAGAGGCCCAGATGGGAAAATTGCATGAGCCCAGAAGTTTGAAACCAGTCTGGGCAGCAAGGCAAGACCTAATCTCTACTATTTTTTTATTAAATCATAATTAGCCAAATGCAGTGGTGTACCCTGTGGTCCTAGCTATCCTGGGGGTAGAAGTGGGAGGATCGCATGAGCCTAGGAGGTCGAGGTTGCAGTGAGCCATGATCATACCACTGCACTCCAGCCTAGGTGACAGAGCAAGACTGTCTCATAAAGAGAGAGAGAGAGAGAGGAGAGAGGACAGGAGAGAGTATGCTATGTTTCTGTCTTTGCACGTGTGGTGAATGTGTGTGATATGTGAGCTGTGTGTGTGTGCATATAAGTGGAAGTAGGTGAGATCATGTGAAATAAGCTGGTTAACTGGTTTGTATCACTCATCTCTTTATCCCCAAGACTGCAGATATCCAAGTTTTCATAAGAGATCACTAGAAGAAAATGAAGATGCAGCCTCTCCTTTAGCTAAGCAAATGCATCCATGAAATTCCAAAGAATGTCTTGAGATTATTTTAATTTCTCATACACAAAAAGTGTAAGAACTGACATAGTAAATATGCAGGCACTCACTGATCATTTAAGAAATAAAAATGGGAGAATAATCAAATGAAATTATCTGCATTCCCCATTATTATTCCATTTCCCTCCTTCTATGCTTTTCTCTGCCACACATTGCCTGTCAAAATCATTATTCTGAGTTATTTGGAGTTTATCATCCTAAGCATATTGTTACATTTTTACTACATAAATAATTTTCAAGTTAGAATTCCACTGCAGAAAACAGAATCTGCTCTAGCTGGGTTGAAAAAGGAATTTCTTACCACATATAAAATAGCCTGCAAAACAGGAAGGGCTAAAGGACTAGGCTTTAGGCTATGCTTCCAGGAATGACTCCAGAACACATTACCTACACAGCATTTGGGTAATCTGCTATCATTGCTGCCAGAAGTTGCTGATGCAGGAAGTTGCTACCCCTATGGCTGATTAAAGAACTGCAAATTTCTCAGTTGGGAAAACAGCTGTATGAAGCTGTCAAATTAGGAAATTTCTGCCACCACTGCTGACTACAAAACTACCAGTCAGTAAAATAGATGCCTAGCACTCAGCCTGTTTGCTCATGCTCTAGATTTTACATTCAGGATGCATACAATGAGCAAATCCTTAATTGTTTCTGGAACTGTAGTTCGGGCAGTCAGACAAGAGGTTAATATCCAAATTATATAAGAGAATTCTACAACTCACTAGCAAACACACATACACACACACTCACACACAAATAACCCAGTTTAATAGTGGACAAAGTACTTGATGTTTCTCCAAAGAAGACATATAAATGACCACCATCAAGTACAGGAAAAGGTGCTCAACATCATTAATTATCAGGGAAAGCCAAATCAAAAGCACAATAAGATATCATCTCACATCTGTTAGACTATTATCAAAAGCAGAAAAGATGACAAGTTTTTGTGAGCATATAGAGAAATTGGAACCCTTGTAACAGTGTTGGTGGAAAGTCAAAATGGTGAAATGACTAGAGAAAACAGAATAGAGGTGTCTCAAAAAATTAAAAATAGAGCTATTATATGATTCAGCAATCCCATTGCTGAGTATATAACTAAGAGCATTAAATGAAGATCTCAAAAAGACATCTGAACTCCCATGTTCATCGCAACATTATTCACAATGGCCAACACACAACAACCTAATGTCCATTGACAGATGAATGGAAAAAAGTGTGATATATACATATAATGGTGTATCACTGTATTCGACTTTGAAAAAGAAGCAAATGCTCCCATATGTGACAACCTGGATGAACCTGGAAGACATTAAGCTAAGTGAAATAAACCAGTCATAAAAGGTGAAAGACTGCATGATTCCATGTACATAAAGTGTCTAAAATAGTCAAACTCATAGATATAGAGAGTAGAATGGCAATTGCTAGGGGCTAGATGGGGAAAGGAAGATAGAAAATTGTTGCTTAATGGGTATAAAGTTTAGGTTATGCAAGATGAATTAAGTTTTAGAGATCTGTACAACACCATGTCTATGGCAAACAGTACCGTATTACGCACTTAAAAAGTTTGTTTCCAGGATATGATCCTGCAGAACATGATGTTAAGTAAAACCACCAGGCATGGAAAGACAAGTACTGTGTGTTCTCACTCATATGCAGGAGAAAAAAGAAAAAAAAGATTGATCTCATAGAAGTTGTGAATGGAATACTGGTTACCAAAGGATGGGAAAGGGAGCAGAGAAAGAGAACAGGAGGATAATGGTTAATGGATACAGAATTACAACTAGATGGAAGGAATGAGTTCTAGTGTTCTACAACACTGTAGGATGACTATAGTTAATAATTTCCTGTATATCTTCAAACAGTTAGAAGACAGAATTTTGAATATTCCCAACACAAAGAAATGACAAACGGTTGAGATGATGGATGTTCTCATTATGCTGAATTGATCATTACACATTATATCCATGTATCAGACTATCACTCTGTACCCCATAAATGTGGATAGTTATTATATGTCAACTAAAACATAAATAAATAAAGATAGATCTTAGGTTACATATTCTCACCATAAAAGAGTGTACATAAGGTGATAGATATGTTTATTACCTTGATTGTGGCAATAATTTTATGAGTATATCTATTTGTCCAAAATTTATCAAATTGTATACATTAAATATGTGCAGTTTTTATATATCAATTATATTTTAATAAAGCTGTCAAGTTTTTAAAAAAATGATGATAACCCAGTGATGATATAGAATCTTTATGGACAGAAAGAAAAATAATTACTAATTTAGGGATAAAATTTAAACACTAAAGTGTAAGATTCAAAAAGTAAATTTTTGCCTGTAGCGGTAAAAGTTATAAGATTGTATTTTTTTAAAAAAAAAGATATTGGGCTGTTACTAACTCTGAAGCCATAATTTCACTGATCATCAGGAATTCTATACCTAGGGATTCTGTCATTTTTTTGTGCAATCTCAGTATGGTTCAGATTATGAAAAATGCATATCATATCGGGTAGCAAACTGTATAAGATTTATTTCTGCAAAAAAGTTAATAAATCTTCTAGTAACCCTTTGAAATTTATTTTGGTTGAAAAGGATTCCCAGCTGAAAAGACTTGAACTGTTTTCTTTAGTAATCTACAAATGTTTTATCACCTTGTCACATGATGGATAGCATTCAGAAATAGTCAAAGTAACTCTAAGTGCCCAGAAATTAGGCAGTTTGATTCTTTTGAAAGAAGCTCTTAATGTGGCAGTAATATATTGAAAGATTGGTTTCCAAGCATAAATCTGGAATCAGTTTCTAAGGATTAGGACAAGATGGCGTGCATTGCATCTATTTTTAAAATTTGCTATAAATTAGTAATAACAATAAAGTTCTGCTCTGTCTGTGGTTGGATGAATCACAGGACAATGTAAATAGTATGATTGAGTGTATGAGATAAATACAGGAGAATCGTCTTGGCATCTTTAGGAGGCCCAATAAATGGCACCCCCCATCCCCACTTGAGTTCTGAATATAATAAAAATGAGATTCGAAATGAGGACATTGGACAACATGAATGAGCGTGAAGGACGTTATGTTAAGTTAAATAAGCCAGGAACGGAAAGACAAATACCATATGTTCTCACTCATACGTGAAAGCATAAAAAGCTTATCTCATAGCAGTAGAAAGAAGACTCGTGGTTACCAGAAGCTGGGAAAGGGTGGGAGACATGAAGGGAGGTAGATTAAAAGGCACAGAAATACAATTAGATAGAAGAAATAAGCTATTCTGTTTGACAGCACAGTAGGGTGACTATAGTTAATGAGAATTTCTAGTATATTTCAAAATAGCTAGGAGAGGATTTTTAATATTCCCAGCACAAGAAGTACCAAATATTTGAGGTGATAGATATCCTCATTACTCTAATCTCATCATTATACATTATATGTATCAAAACATCACTATGTAGCTCATACATAAGTACAATTATATGTTCATTAAAGAAACAAATTAATTTTTAAAATGAAATGAGGGCATTGAAGGACAAAGTATTTTGCTTTCATAGACTAAGTTGTCCAGGGTATTATACAGTGTGGGAGGCAGGAGAGAATAAGCTTCCTAGTTGACTTGTATACTTATTCCTAATCACAGAAGATGCTACACCACCACATGCTTTCCCTATGTGAGCTGGGCCCCCTACATATATAACATGGGCAGCTGAAGTAGGGCTGTATGTTCTGTGGGGTCAGGCTGGTCCCCAGTGAGGAAAGCAGAAAAACGTAAACTGAACCAGGCACACCCCATTTTTTCTTCTCAAATTTTCAACAAGTTCATCACATCCACTACCTCTTCTCCTACTTCTGTGGGGAGTGACTGGGAAAGTAAAGAGAGTCTCTCCTCCTGACTCCAGAAGTGGGGAAGAATAGGTCTGCCCTGACAGTGTTGGGCTTTCATTACTTTAGCTCTCTGGGTCAATCCCATGGTCCCATGAGGACTGTGGCTATTTTCGCAGAGGAAGGAAACTCAGTATCAGTCAGATGTCCAACTTCAGTCTTGACTGGATTGCATCCCCAATGCTAACTCCTGCCCCTTTGGATAGACTTTGGAGAGGATTCTCTGGTTACAACTGCTACGTAACTAAGTAATCAAAACATAGTGATGTACTACAACTTTTCAATGCTCACAGAATGAAGCAGTGTGAATGTCTTACACACACTTCACCATCTCTGGGGTCTTGGCTGGAGTAATTTAACAACTGAGAGTAACTGTGTAGACAGAAAATCATTGAGAGACATCTTCATGCATATGGCTGGTGATTGGTCCTACATGGTTGAATCTGTGGTATGAGATCTCAACTGATGCTGTCAACCTGAGCACCTACACATTTCCACTCCAAGTGGTTGGACCTCTTATGTAGCAACTCAGGGCTCCAAAACAAATGTGCCAAGAGAACCCGGAGGATGCAGCCCGGCCTTTTCTAACCTAGCCCTACAAGTTAGGTACTTCACTTTCTCTGTATTATATTGTTTACAAGCTAGTCACTGAAAGGGCCCAGATTCAAGGTAAGAGACATAAGCCCCCAACTCTTATAAAAGGAATATCAAAAAATTTTCAGTAAATTTTAAAACCTCCACAGTCCAATAGTTGTTAATACTGATTTTGTCCCATATGGATCTGAAATTAGTCAGAACAACAAATTAATTAGTTCTGAGACAAATCTGCCACCAAAGCTGAAAATTGTATCTAATTTCCTATCCAAACTGTGTCCAGTTAAGAATTTCAACAGAGCATATCAGAAGATCCCCAGTAAGACTGAATTACGACAATAAGATATTAAAACAATAAATTGCTAAAGATGTTCTCATAATAAAATTCCAACAATATAGAAAATGTTCCACATGTTGGATAGAGTCTCATTAATAATATTTTCAGAAATAAATTAAATGCAAATTCTAAAAGTGTTCAAGTCCAAAGACTTCAAAATCCAAAAGAATTTAAATCCAAAATAAAAATGTCTTGACCTTGTATGTCAAATAAATTAATTTGTCCCCAGTTTCTCTTTCTGCTGACACTCAACTAAAAAACAGAAACAATAACAAAAAATCTTCTTAATAACAGGACAGATTTGAAGTTCTTTCATCAGCTGCAAGCTAGGCAATGACTCATTGAAATGACTAAAGTGTCTTTAGATCACAAACTTTGTGTTAATTTACTCCCAAGTCTTCCATCAGCCTCTGCAAAGATTCCAGGAGTTCAGGTACCTGAAAGGACAGGACTCCACAGAGTGTTCTCTTTCAAGGCTTTAGTTTAAAGGCAACTGATAGTTCCATTAAGAGGAAGAAACTGGAGTGGGGACAAACACTGAGCATTTGAGAGATCCTCAGTGCTAACTCCTCAGGGTCTTTATTCGCACACTAATGTGCTTTGTGGATTGAACCATGCAATGAATCTAAGCTTCAGAGAGCTTTTTTTTTTTTTGAGATGGAGACTCGCTTTGTCTGGCCCAGGTGTGATTTCAGCTCACTGCAATCTCCACCTTCCAGGTTCAAGTGATTCTCCTGACTCACCCACTCCAGTAGCTGGGACTACAGGTGTGTGCCACTACACCTGGTTTTCTTGTTTTTTTCTTTTTCTTTTTTTTCTTTTTTTGGTAGAGATGGTGTTTCACCATGTTGGCTGGGCTGATCTCGAACCCCTGAGCTCAGGTGATCCACCCACCTCAACCTCCCAAACTGCTAGGATTACAGGTGTGAGCCACTGCACCCAGCCTGAGATTTTTAATGTGTCCCTGACCCACAGTCAGGTCAGGATGTCTAACCCATTATGCCAGTTGAAAGTTACACTTTAAAAATTGGCCCTAAGGGTCAGAATTTAAACAGAACATTATAAATTCCATTACCCTTACCTTGGCCGAAAGTTAAAGCCAGATATCCAGGCATCCCTAGAAATATAGCTAGAGCTGTTATGGACCAACCATAAATTACTTTAATTATAGTGTCTCTTTTAGAGCTCAAAGATGATCACTGCACTGTCTCTATACCCAGCACATTAAGAAAACAAAGCAATCTGCAGACCCTAATGAAGTTAATGAAGCAAAATCTGTTCTCATTACCCAGTGCTTAGTGATGGCAAAAATCATAACAGAAACTCAGTGGCATTGAGGGAGAAAGGATAAATGGAGAAAATTATTTCTTTCAGCCCTACCAGACACCCACCCAATCTATGCCAGTGGTCCATGATCAATTAAACTTACAGTAAGGATAAACTGACCATCAAGAAGTTATGTCTGCCATTATGTTTGCCTTATATCCAAGCATTAATCACTTCTGTCAAAGAGTGGCATGTAACATTTCATAGTCAGTTTTGGGTTGAATTTTTTCTCCCCAAAATATATGTTGACATCTTAACACATGGTACCTGTCAATGTGACTTTATTTAGAAATGAGATCTGGAAGTAATTAAGATGTAATTTAGTTGAGGTCACACTGGAGTAGGGTGGGCCTTTAATCAAATATGACTGGTGCTCTTATAGGAAGAGGAAAAGAGACACAAAGACAGATACACAAGGAGATCATGATGAGGCAGAGGTGGAGATCATGATGAGGCAGAGGCAGAGATCATGATGAGGCAGAGGCAGAGATCAGTGATGCTTCTGAGCAAAGAAAAGCCAAGGACCACCAGCCATCACCAGAAACTAAAAGAGAAGCCTGAAACACATTCTGCCTCAGAGCCTCCAGGAGGAATTACCCCTGCAGATATCTTGATATCAGGTTTCCAGGCTCCAGAATTGTGAGGCAACAAATATTGGTCATTTTAAGCCACCAGTTTTAGACACTTGTTCCAGCAGCCCTACGAAGCTAACACACAATCAGCTTCCATTTTTTTTTACGTTTGACCATGCACAGGTTTGAAGCCTCATCTCTCCCTGTGTTCCTTCTGCTCTACACCTGGGAAAGTTGCTAACAATGTCGAGGTGCTCCCTCCTTTGTTGGGAGTTTCAAACTACCTGTGGGAACCTTTACTCCTCCCCCATCACTATCCTCAGTGAAAACTCCAGGCTACTGCTTTCCCTGTTCTTTCAAATCATTTTTGGACCCACTAAGGAGCCACCCTGTTCTCACAAGAAAGCCTCATTATATGAGCAATAAACCTTTCTATACCATCTTGGGGTGTGTGTGTGTGTGTGTGTGTGTGTGTGATCAGTCTTGACATTTGGACAAAATTTGGGGTAAGAGGCCTTTCCCTTTCTTCAGGATAACCAAATATATAAGTCATTTGCCTTATTGCAAAGTTGAAAATATTGCAACATAGGCAATCCTATTCCTGAGTCTCATTCATAGCACAATTCTATCCCATTCAGCACATTCACAGTTTCATTTCTGTCCCCCTTAGAGCCCCATGGTTCAGCTACCCCGGAATTGCATTGAGAGTGGGCTCTGTTTAGTGACAGAGGCATCCAGTTCTCTTGTGAGGAGGAAATGTAATCCATCGTTCAATCATACCTGTTTGGGAAAAGTGCCTGTAATCTGTGGAGCCCATGCATGGTTGCTGACACTGGCTTGACCCTCTGACCTGCCTGTATTTGCCCTGCCACAAACAATGTGGATACCATTGGATGGAAGCCATTTATAAGTACACACTTGCCTTGACAGCAACTGCAGAACACCTGTGAGTAAAGCTGCCATAAGCTCCAATCACTGGCAAGAGTTAACACTATTTGCTTTGTGAGTCACAGAGCCATATGCCATGTGGACTTGTCCAGTGCATGCATGACACAAGCTGTCACCATCCACAGGAGCACCTCCTAGACTGGCCCTAACAGAGCTGCTCCAATTTGCCACAGAATATTTACTCTTTGATTTTATTTCTCAACATTCCCAACATGTGTACCAGGCATTGAAGTCTGAGAGGAAGATTCAAGAACTCACAATTTTCTTCCCTTCTCCATGCTGAGCAAACTGATAAATAAGGTGCTTCTAAAGCAAACAGAAGTCAGTGTTACTCTATTACTCTCTATATACTTAAATACTTCATAAGCACTTATAGGTACATATTTATAGTATATATATTTAAATATTACTTTATTTTTGAAGTAGGCTAAAATGGGGCTTAGGTTAGTGTGAGGGACAAAAAGGCTTAAGGCAGTTGTAGACAGACATACCCATCCCATCCTAGGCAGCACTGGGTTACTCATGCAGAGCCACTCCAACTCTAATTCCAGCAATGGCCAAGGTCCTCACCTCTTCACTGCTGCGCTGGTGTATTTTCCTCACATTAAAAGCAAGAGTTCACTGACGACCTATTCCATCATAGATCAATCTAACATCAATGTTAGAGATCACGTGAATGATCTGATCATGTTATAGTAGTAACAATCCCGTAAAACCAAAACGAAACCTTCTGTAACTTGTAAATATTTCATATGGAATGAAATATTTCATATAATGGGGATCTTGAGTTTTATAATCATCTTTATTTTACTTACAACTTGAGGAAACAAAGACTTATGACCGCTTTGAAAGTAAGAATGATGTTGAAGAAAATTTTTCCTAGATCTTTAAAACAACAGCACACATTCATCTTATCAATACAGGAGACATTCTAGAGAATCACATAACAAGTGGTTCTTAGCTGGTTAGCTATTCTCTAAGGGACATTTGGCAGTATTTGGAGACATTTTTGGTTTTCTCAATTGGGGCAGGGGCTGCTGGAATCTAGTGGGTAAAAGCCAGGATGCTGCTAAACATCCTAAAATGTACAGGACACTTCTCCATAACAAAGAATTATCTGACCCAGAATGTCAATAGTGCTGAGGTTGAGAAATCCTACCTTAAGAGATACTACAGGACTGTGTTTCAATATCTATTTAACTATTTATTTTTAGAGTATCACATAATTCACCATATGTCATACAGGTAATGGTATCATAATTCAATTATCTTGGGACACGAATTGCTCCTTGGAAGGAAGCACAGAACGAGGAAGTTCTGCAGCTGCACCAGTCTATGTAGCAGCAATCGGACTACCTGGGCCATCTCGTAATTCCAGATGCGTCTTTAGTAGAGACAGATTCCAGGCAGAGCCTCTGGTAAGCCCCAGCAAGAAGCTGTGGCTAGATCTCTAGGTTTGGAAGAAGCCATGTGATCTGCAAGAAATAACTACAGACATCATTTGTAACAGTCCCTGATTTACTACTGGGTCATAGTGGAATCAGAGATACTAAGTCATCAAGTGATTTCACAGACAAAAATACTATATTGTGTACTCTCAGAAACACCAAGTTATAGGTGGACCCAGCCATAATCTATAGTACAATGGACTAGTGGCACCCAGTAACAAACATGAGCAGGTTCAGAGGTCACAACTAAGTTGCATCAACTGCTGACCTAGACTCTCATGTCACCTGCCACTAGTGAACAGGTATCTGTCCTAAGCTCACACCTATGGCATCATGACAGCAGTGGGTGGGGTGAATAAAAGCAAAGAGGAAGAATAAAAAGCTCAACCTTTGTTCATGAATGAGCCTGCTAGAAATTGGGGTACATATCAAAAACTAATGGTTGCTGGCTGAATGGCAGTGGCTCACGCCTGTAATCTCAGGGCTTTAGGAGGCCAAGGTGGGCGGACCACTTGAGGCCAGGAGTTTGAGACCAGCCTGGCCAACATAGTGAAAACCCATCTCTACTAAAAATACAAAAAATTAGTTGGGCATGGTGGCACATTCCTGTAATCCCAGCTATCTGGGAGGCTAAGGCATAAGAATCACTTGATCCTGGGAGTTGGAGGTTATAGTGAATAAAAATAGCACCATTGCACTACTCCAGCCTGGGTGACAGTAAGACCCTATCTCAAAAAAAAAAAAAAAAAAAAAAAAAAAAAAAGCTGCTTTTTTACAGTCCAATGGCCAGAGGCTCAGGCAATGTGCCTGGCCATCCAGTTTGTATGGAAACATATGTAGCTGAGATAAGGGTATATCATGGGGAGTGCTGAATGTCCAGTCAGAGGCCTAGAAGAGCAGGCTTGGTAGATTGGAATCAAAGAGGTCTGGGAAGAGGCGTGCAGATGAGATACCTGGGAGGCATGAGAGGGGGAACAAAGTGTGAACATCTTTCTAAATCGGGTTAGTGCCCATCAGAAGCAGCTACTGCCAAAAAGACACTCAGCAAGCAGGTAGACAAGATGAATTAAGAAATAAATGTTAGTCAGACTCCATTCTCAGTCAAGCCAGTGCTTATGCAACAGACTCAGATGAAGCAGCCATCGTGGCAGACATACATGGGTCCAATAGCATGAGACTCCTTGGGCCGAGGGTGAATTAGCTGCAGCAGCTGCTAAAGATCTGTCATGTCACCATCAGGGACAAATGCTGACAGCATCTCTCAGAAGGTCTATATAGGACATTATCTGGAAATGATTATATCAGATCCCTTCCATTCTTCCAAGTAATATGTAATCCTGGATGGGATAGACCCGTATTCCAGGTAAGTGCCTGCCTTTCCTGTCTGTAATATCTCAGCAAGCACTCTTATCCAAGAATACTCTGCTCATATAGGATCCTGCATACCATCTCCTCATTCCCAGATACCTACTTTATAGCAATGGAGGTGAAGCAATGGGCATATGACCAAGGAATACCCGGGTCCTAGCACCTCCCATAGCATACAAGAACCATGGCCTGTGATCAAGCAGTGCTTTGTAGATGGAGGGAGTCACGAGCTTCAATGTTACACCCTGCAAGAGGATGGGGTACTATCCTTTATTATGCAATACACACATCAAATCAATGGTCATTATATGGTGCTGTGTCCTCGAAATGTAGAATACATGTGTTTAGGTAGAGAAAGGGGGAAGCAGTCATTTGCTGGCATCCACGTTCAAGGGATTTGTACTTCCCATGTGCACAAATATAGGCTCTGTGGGTGCAGCATTCTTGATTTCCAGAAAATATCACTTCCAGCAGGAGAAACAATGTGAATTGCACTAAACTTAGTTATTTCTGCTCAGTTTATGTTCCTTGTGCTAGTGAAGCAGCCAGCTAAGAAAGAAGTTGCCATATTAGCAGGGGCGATTGATTCTAATCATGAAGAAATAGGGCTGCTGCTACATAACTGAGGCAGAGTAGAAGATATTTTGCACTCTGGTGATCCACCAAGATGTCTTTTGTTACTAGCATTGCTGGATTTACCTCTACTGTCAGTCACAGCCATTAATAAGGGCAAAATAAACAGGGAGTCAGATCCTTTAGCAATGAGAGTCTGGGACAACCTTCACACACACACACACACACACACACACAACCCCCCTTCACACAAACACACTCACTCAACTGCCACCACCACCACCAGAAGTGCCAGTCAATGGGGAGGAGAATCTGTAACAACTGCTGGAGAAGGGACATCTTGATTATGAGAGAGTGCTGGGAGGAAGCCTGCAGTGGGAGCTATCATTGGTCCCACTAGACTTCCTCATAGTTTTCTCAGAAAAAAAAGAAAAACGTAATCCTGGAGAAGCTCTGTGTGCACTGAAAGAACTTACTGTGAAAAGCAAGTGCACATGAGAGGCCCTAGGGACTGTCCAGAATGCTTTGTTTTCAGGTGCCGAGACATGTTACCCACAAGCCCACCCCCGCTGGTAAAACTCAAAGACCACACCTTCTCAAGAAAAAAATGGTCCTTAGATAAACAGGAATCACTTCGCCTGTGAGATTCCTCCTCCCAACCCTCAGAGGGAAGAGTACAGCCAATAACTGACTGAAATGGGGTACAAACATTGACCCCATTGGCTCAAGATGTGACCAAGTCTTGTGCAGTTGTGTGTGTGCCACTGGATATCGTCCTAATTGGCCACACACAACTGTCAAGAACCTGAAGTGAGATACGTTGTTTGTACACTAAATTTCAAAGATTAAAAAAGAAAGTAAGATACTGACATGGTGTGTCTGTGTCCTCACCCAAATTTCATCTTGAATTGTACCTCCCAGAATTCCCAAGTGTTGTGGGAGGGACCCAGGGTGAGATAATTGAATCATGGGGGTCAGTCTTTCCCCTGCTATTCTCGTGATAGGGAATAAGTCTCATGAAATCTGATGGGTTTATCGGGGGTTTCTGCTTTTTCTACTTCCTCATTCTCTCTTGCTGCCTCCCGCCATGATTCTGATGCCTCCCCAGCCACGTGGAACTGTAAGTCCAATTAAACCACTTTTTATTGCCAGTCTTGGGTATGTCTTTATCAGCAGTGTGAAAACGAACTAATATAGATATCTTATCAAATGTATAATATTGATACATGCTGAAATGACAATACTTTGGATGTACTGGTTCAAACAAAGTGTGTTTAAACCATCTTCTTTTTACATTTTTAAAAAGATTTTAAACCATCTTCTTCTTTTCACATTTTTAAATTTAATTGTAAAAATGTAAAAGGAAGAAGATGGTTTAAACACACTTTTTACATTTTACACTTTTTACATTAAATTTAAAATCACCTGTATGGCAGCATTGCTCTAGAGCCATCCTGTGAGGCCAGGCTGAAGCCAGTCTTCAGATAAGACACATTCTTTCTGAGTTGGATACCCTGTCCTGTCCTGGTCCCCCCATGCTCTTCTCCTGAGGACTCTCCCTCCCTAATCACTGGAACAAGAGTTCCACCTCAGCCTCTGTTAGGAGTCAACTTTAAAATACTTGGTGTTTTTTATAAGTTTGGTCTTCAATGCCCTATAAATAACTGGATGTGATGTAAATCATCAAAATAAAAACATATAAAGAAAACATAGCACAAACATAATTAACACTATTACATCAAAAAACATTATTTAAGAAACATTGCTTATCTCATGATATTAGAACACAGTGATGTAATGGGTGTGGTGCAAGGCAACGACATTAATAATGGTTTTGATCAGAATACTATTAAAAACACAATTTAAATAATAAAGCTCTTAAGTTAGCACATACTCAGCATTAATTCACCATCAAGTTGGAGAAAGATGTTTGTGTTTCACAGATGTTATTCCTGGACTTTAGGATTATCATCACTGTTTTTGCCAAGCAAACAAAATTCACATTTCTTCTAAAATTTGGTTAGGATTCAAATGTTAATGACTTTAAGGCATTCTGAAAAGCGACATCCGCTGGGTAGTTTTATACTCTTGATCAGCGTGTATCCCAAAACAACCTTTAGAATTGTTATTCCCTATATTTATTTCAAAAACTTTTTTAAAAAAATCCTGAAAATTCCTCTCCACCTAAATAATTTAATCCATTATACAGTGACAAAGTATTGTTTTGATGTAAAGGATACCATATTTGGCACATGAGAACTGTTAGAAAAAATGCATCCTGTGAATGAAGAGTTGATCTCTCAAGAGAAAAGCAATTCACAAAGAATGCTGCCGACAAGCTTGCCTGCATAACCTTACACTACCACATGATGTCCCTCTAAGGCCAGGTTCTAAGGATGGAACAACTTTCGAAGAGAAATTGCCAAAAGATGTGCTTTATAGATAAAAATATACAGTTAGAACAACAGAGCACACAGATCTTACCACATAAGGTGTTTTTAATTGGTGGGTTTATACTGGATCTCACATATCACTTATTAAAAAATGCACCTCTGGTTAAACAGTCCTGGACATGGGCAAAGTAGTGTGATGAAGATGCCTTAAGTGCAAGCAGTTCAGCAGAGGCACGGGTGTCTGTGCACTTGGGTTTTATTGCCATATTTGCCTTCAGGCCAAACAGGATATACAAAGAAAAACCTATGACTGGAAATGCTAGAGAGAAATTTTAGAACATGCAAGGCATAGAGAAATTTACTAAGCTTACAGTGAGTCAGCAATCACCTACAAGGAAGCAAGGATCAGAACATCAGACATAGCAACAAAAATAGATGCAATAAAACAAGGAGTAGGATGTTTTTAAATATTTAAGGAAAAGAATGTTGGATATAAAATTATATACCCAAGCAAATTTCCTTTTACAATGTTGCAGTAGGTCCTGCGCAGTGGCTCATGCCGGTACTCCCAGCACTTTGAGAGGCCGAGGCAGGCAGATCACCTGAGGTCAGGAGTTTGAAACCAGCCTGGCCAACATGTTGAAACGCCATCTCTGTTAAAAAAAAAATTCAAAAATTAGCTGGGCATGGTGGCACACACCTCTAGTCCCAGCTACTTGGGAGGCTGAGGCAGGAGAATTGCTTGAACCTGGAGGTTCCAGTGCGCCAAGACTGCACCACTGCACTCCAGCCTGGGTGACAGAGTGAGACTCTGTCTCAAAAACATAAATAAGTAAATGAATAAATAAAATATTGCTATAAAAAAAGATATTCCAGCAATATATAGTTTCAGAAATGCTTCTCCTTGAAGAAGCCTTGTATAAACCTTCATGAAAGAAATACTAAAACGAGTTGGTACAAGAGATATGGTAATGTGGATCAAATGAAATCTTCAAGTGTTTTGTGGTCTGAAAAGCCAATTGCTAAAGAAATGTTTTTAAAGAGAATATCCATAAAAACTCAGTTCACAATTCCTAGAAAATATGTGCAGGTCAATAAAAGAGAATTTTAAAGAACTACTCATACTTTTCACACACTTTATCTTCATACTGCCAAGGTCTGGAAAATAAGATTTAGAGAACGGTAACAAAAATTATCAAGTATTTCTAGCCTGAGAAAAAATGAAAGTGTCAACTTTTATAAAAATATGAAAAAAATAAATCGGGATACTCATTTTCAGAATGCTGAATTAGCAGGCATTGCTTCAAATCTGAAACAGACTTAAAATTGTGACATTTGAGTCACTGCACATAAAACCTTTGGTATTTGTCGTTTAAATCTACATGATGCATAAAATTTCTCCCTAAGCAAGGTAATGACTATAATCCTTTGCTGTTGTCATATTGCGTCATTCAAAACATTCTGCAATGCCGATGGCAAAATACAGCCTGGATTTTACAATAATTTATATGTTGGTACCCTGCTATTCTGGCTAATCTCTACACCCCTAACGCTGCAGCCTCTGGTAATAAAAGAACTTACAGACAAGCACTTCTTAGCTATTTGCCTTTTCAGAGCTAGGTGTCTGCTGTCACCTGTGTCTCTTAATGAGCCCTAGAACCCACTTCCCTGAGGGAAGCTAACTATTCTCTTCTGTTCTCCCAGAGGACAGGTTTGCAGTTGCTTCTATAGCAACCACTGCTGACTGCTTTCTTTCTGACTTTTTAAGCTTCTTAGTAGTGTGGGTTTCTTTGCAAAGATGTTATTCTGGAAGCTTTCAGCTCTTGAAATCTTGTCTTAAAGAGCTTAGCTTTGTCCTAATAAATCCCCATTCTAAATAAAGCATAGACTTTGTTGTTTCCCCATTTGCAGATATATCTGCTACCTCTCCGGGAAACGCAGTCACCGTGGGAGTCAAGGCAATTGTTCAGACCTTACTGTTTGATGCTGAACTCCACAGTTCCAGCAGATGTCGCCCTTTTTATCACTAATGGAACCTAAAGGCCTTTCCAGGTTGATAAAAATAATCTTAGCTTTTAAAAGTGGAAAGAGTAAACATGCAATAAAGTGTAAAAATGTTTTTAATCATTGAAGTTACAAAGGCATTTGGAAGTACTCTTAGGTAAATTCTCAATTTAAGCAAGTTACTGTGAGTTTATTTCCTAAATCTAATCATCCATAAAGATCAGCAAATTGTAACACTTGAGGTTGATATGAGGGTTTATTGCAACAAAACACTATGGAATCTATATTTTCAGTGCCCTTTTCAAAGAGATCTTTAAAGTTGTCTAACTTCTCAGAGCATGGTTAAAAAGATACACACACACACACACACACACACACACACACACACACACAAAGTTGTCTGACTTGTGACTCTAAAGTTACCTTTCCTCTCAATTGTTGAGTATTAAACTATCTTCTCATCCCTGTTTGCTCTCCCTCAACCATAGGGTAATTTTCAAAGAGACTTAAACAAGGATATATGTAATCTTGACATTAAGAAACCAAGGTGTGATGCACATTTCTCCCCTGTTCTTTAATGCTTTAATTGGTTTTTAGTAAACAACAGTAATTTTTAGTTCTGAATCAGTAGTCTTATTTTCCAGGACAAAGAGAGTGTGTGTGAAAGACATGAGTCCTTAGTACTATTCTTTCAGACCCACCTCATTAAATCCCCTTCACTGCTTAGGGCTGATATGGCTGACTTTGGCTCCATTTCTGAGCTGTTTTAGTTCAGAAAGACTTGCAAATTTATACAAATAGCATTAACTGAGTCTACTTTCTCTGAGTTTCTCTAGCCTTAGCATAACCTTTCCCACCAACTCTTATATCTTTCTTTTTCATATAGTTCTCCTTATACATTGGATGTATTTTCTTTTGTCCCTAGACTAAATCAATCTATGGGAAGTCCCCAGCCCAAGAATCCAGAAGGGATCTCCGCCCTTGTCCAATGGATGTTTAGCCATGATGGTCCCTGGTCTGTAAAACTCGTCACTGGCACAGCAAGGATGACTCAAAATCATAGTTTTTTATACATAGATCTGGAAACCATGGTATCCTAAAAATTTTAAGAGAAAACTGGAAAACCTTAACTCTAAATAGATGAAGTTACGTTGTCTGCAGGCAAGTGAGGGTTACAGAATAAAGATAACTAGGAGACATTTCTATAGAAAGCCTTCAAGAAATGCCAAATACACATTTCAAGGAATAAGACTTCAAGATATGATTATTATTAACCCAATCCTTTATGGTACCCACCACAGAAATACTAGAAATACTTAAAATACAAAGGGTAATTGAAAAAAGCTCTGTGCTTCTATAAAAACTGGTCCACAGGAAAGAGACTGAAGATTCCCTCCCTGAAGCAGTATATTTTATTGAAATTAGCTTCTCCACTTTCTGAACTTTAATGTTTGAGTTACTCAAAATATATCAACATGGATAAAGTTTCTCAGAGTGCTCTTAGAGTACTAAAGACAAAGGATTAAGAAAGTACTTTTATGTGAGAAAAATATCAAGTATTTAGTAGAAACTAAAACTTGTATCTCAATAACTGTAAATCATTCTCGTTTGATATGGGATATGATCAGTTTTATAAAAATTAAAAGATTTGCTTCCTCCAAAAAGAGCTTTGACTGCAGTAATTCATATATTTTTCTGTTACTTTAACTGAAGTAGAAATGGTGTTCAGATATTTCAAAATCTCAAGACTATTGTCTGTCTGAAGAGTTTTGCTCCAAATGAATTTGACCACAGACATATATCTAAATTAGCATTACTGCATAGCAGATCATAAAGCAGATATTATATAATTATATATGTATATATACATAAATAAAATTGTTTATCCCTCTGCCTACTAAAATGACCTAGAGGCAATGGAACCTCAGATGGTACCAACCTAATATGCATATGTAGAGTCCAGATTATAGTTCCTTAAAATCAATTTTTCATGAAAAGGAGCCAGGGTATTTTGGAAGGATCACTGATTCCAAGTCTGGGGAAGGAAAGTATAAGAGAATATGCAAGTTCACGTATGTTCATTGTGGCACTGTTTATAATTGCAAAGACTTGGAACCAACCCAAATGACCACCAATGATAGACTGGATAAAGAAAATGTGGCACATATACACCATGGAATACTATGCAGCCATAAAAAAGGATGAGTTCATATCCTTTGCAGGGACATGGTTGAAGATGAAAACCATCATTCTCAGCAGACTAACACAAGAACAAAAAAACAAACACTGCATGTTCTCACTCATAAGTGGATGTTAAACAATGAGAACACATGGACACAGAGAGGAGAAAATCACACACCAGGGCCTGTTGTGGTCTGGGAGAGCTAGGGGAGGGATAGCAGGGGTTGGAGGGATTAGGGAGGGACAACATTAGGAGAAATATCTAATGTAGGTGACTGGGGGATACATGCAACAAACCACCATGGCATGTGTATACCTATGTAACAATGCTGCACTGTCTGCACATGTAACCCAGAACTTAAAGTATAAAAATAAAAATTAATTAATTAAAAAATAAAACAATGATAGAAAAAAAGAGAATGTTCAAGTTTTTATATAAGCCAAAGTTTCATTCAGGGGTTAATGGAATCTGATCAAAAGGACACAGGAACTAGATTATAGGCGTTTGATTGTGATAATATCAGCATCAAAAACAGAAAAATAATTATGGTTAACTCAAATACATTAAATCTATGAAAGCCTTAAGTCCATAATGACCCCCCAAATAAATATCAATTTAAATATGCCAAGAAGATCAAGATATCAGAATATTTCTGCTGGAATCTTATTGTTCAGTCCTTTTGATATTGTTGATACCTTTCTTATATTGATAAAGTATGCAAAATACAGTTCAGTATTAAATACATCATTTAGAAGACATTTTCTGATTTAAGGGATTGACTTCTTAAATGTGACATTCAGTCAGATGAAGACATAGGAGATATCCATAACCAATCTACTATTATTTTTTATATCAGTAGGATTTGCATGCTTTAAGAATATGAATGAGTGTAAGATTACATTAATGTTTAACATTTTAAAAATTCAGGGAAAAGATGATAACAGATCATATGTGTTCTAGTCAATTGCTTATCTTGAGTGAGCTGCATACATCTATGAGCAGACAGAAGTATTACATGAGTGGGTCACTCTGTTGAAATTATGGAAAAAAATGGCATAATAACTACAAATAACATTCAAAATGTTTCTTCAGAGTCCTGAAAAAATATCTAAGTAATCCTCTTGGGCTAAGTCTATATAAGTGAATAACCTAATTAAAAGTAATATTAATTGGCTTTCAAAATTGGTATCTTTGAACCCTAGGGAGACTTAGAAGTAAATATAGAACTTTTTAAGAAAAAGAAAACACAGCACAGCACTAAATTTTTTGCAGTTTTATATTTTTAATGGAGAAGAGAATCTGACCTATTGTAATGATGATCTGAAATCTAATCTGAAGTATGTAATAATGGAATTCATTTAGATAAAATCTCACATTTTATATTTTGTATTAGAACAACTAAGAGAAACTTGTTTACTGTATTTATAAATATAAATTCTACTTACATGAACAGTGTGTAAGGGAACAATGGGAACATTGTTCTACAACCACATACAAAATGAAAGTCAATGGTACATCAATGAGGTATTATTTTGAATTTAATACACTTCAATGAAGTAGAGCATCTTTGATTATTTGATGTTTATATTTCCTCTTCTATAAAATGTCTGTCCATGTGTTTTGCCCACTGTTATGTTATGTGCTTTGTATTTTTCTTATGTTTTATTAACTTTTTATAGTACTTAGTTGCACATAACAATTCCAATTCTGTTGCTTATCTTTTCACTTCACTTTCTTCATGTTGTCTTTCAATTAATGTATCAGTTTTTACCTTTTACTTGCAACATTGTATTCAGGGAATCCTCTTCTACCTGTAAGTGTCAAAGATATTCTTCTATATATTCTTATCAAGATTTCAAAGTTTTGCTTGCTCATTTGTCTTCTTTCCTGCTGGAATTGCTTTTTGTCAATGGTGTATGGTTTGGACTTAAATTAATTGTTTTGTCTTTATGGAGATTTTAAATTGTCTGAACAAATTATAGGCTTTTCTCCAGTTTTCTCCAATGTGATGTATCAAGTCATGTATCAAGTTTCCATTAATGCCTGAACTTGTTTCTAGGCTATTGTAGTCCACTGGTCAGTTGGTCTATCCCTGCATCAATACCACATCATCCTCAGTAAAATCCTGATACCTAGCAGAATAAGCTCTTTCACCTTAGTTCTTTGGATATACTTGGACTTTTGCCCTTCTTTATAAATTTTTATCAGCATATCTAGATCCCTGAAAGAGACTTCTTAAAATTGCCGTTGAAATTTCATTTAATCAATAGATAATCTTGGGGATAACAGATACCTTGTGATGTTTTCTATCCACTGCAGTGCTTTTTATCTTTCCATTTATTTGTGTTTTGTTTAATTTCTTTAAATAGTGTCATAATTTTCTTCATATAGCTGCCATATCCATAGATTAATTATAATGTAGCATTTTATTACTAATATTAGTGATATATTTTTTAAATGCATGTTTTCTCTTGATTGCTATTTTAAAGTAACATAATTAATTTTTGCATAATGACCATACACCTAGCTACTTTGGTAAACCTTTACTAATGCTTATAATGTACATTAACTTGTTATTTTTTAAAAATTTACTCCTGCAGAATATATGAACTTTTAAAAAATGTTCAATATAGACTGCCTTATCCATGATTAATAATAATTTTGCTTTCCTTTCACTTCCTTACACTACCCCTTTTTCTTTTTTCTTTTACTACACAAGCCCGGACTTTCAGTACAATATTTATAGGGGTGGTAATTTGAACTTCTCATCTAATTCTAGATATTAAAGGAAATTCTTCTTTTTTTTGTTTTAATCTTAACAATGTTTGATGAATATTATTGATTCTTATTGTGTATCCAGGTGTTCCTCAACATTTTGAGCAGGATAACACCCAGAGAAAGTTTTAATTTTTTTAAGGCACATCGATGTAAATGATGAGGCTGCTTAAAGCAAGCGGCAATTGACTATAGCATTTTGCCTGCTTCAGGTGACAGTCAGCTATGCCTAAAGATGAGGACATAATACAAGAGCACAGCTGCAACATAATCTTAGTGCACAGGCTGAAAGCTTCACCTTGACCTGAGGAATGTAACTATGAGGACCAAACTAGTGCCATAATTTTGTTTCTGTTGTTCAATCTTCGGGTAGTATTAGCAGCCATGGATTCAAATATTGAAATGCAAAGCCAAATAAAGAATATCTACTATGCTTGTATATTCCATTCAAGTACTCTTGAATGAATAAGGAAAAAGGCAATAAAATCTACTTCCCTGCTATATGTTGGACTTTCTTCCCACTGGAATACTTCTCAGATATTATTGCAAATGTTGCCTCTCCTGTTGGCAAGCAGAATAATCTAATTTTCATACAAAATTTGAGCTTCAGCAGAGCCCAGTAGTGTACGTTGACAGTCAACCCATCACTGCATGGCTTGACTTCCAGTATCTCCACTCATTTCACAGATCCATATTGCCACTTCAAGAGACTGAACTAAAGCATCAACTTGTTGATTCCAATCACCTTCAGAAACTGGAATAGAAGCTGTTTGGTGAGCAACACTATGATTTACTTTGATTTGCACTCAGAATTACAGAAAAACCAATATGTGATATGTGAAACAGGGCTCTCTTTATTGTCCAATTATCTACAGTTCACTTGCCAGACCAAATTGAAAGTCCATTAGCAACAGCCCAAGAGTCAATATGCAACAAAATCATTGGGATTGTATTTCTGTCAATTCTGTTACTGCCAGGAACAGAGCCTGTAATTCTGCCCAGTAGGATGCCAACCTGGTCTATTCTTCCATGAAGAATTTACTAACTGCTGGACACAAGACAGCTGCTTTCCATACTACACTCCCTTCTAGAATTGCCACCTGCAAAGGAGGCCAATTGCCATGTATCCTTGAGGCAATTGGTAGAAAGGTTAGGTCTGCCAATAGCAGCAGCAGCCAAGTCTTCAGATGGCCTTTTAGAAAGTCATAGTGGGAACAGGCCACTTGTTCATGCATACATTGAGTCCCACTGCATATCATAGCAGAGTGATTCTGTACAGTTATTTTCATGTTACGGTGGAATGTCTACGAACAATTCCCTGCATGTTGGGATGCATTCTTGACATTACTTATGACATGAGAGGTTAATTCAGGAGTTCATATAATTTTATGTCCTCCAGTGATTGGGGCTGTATTAATAAATGTCCAATGACTATCTAGTAACTTGTCTTTAAAACAAATATACCAGAGAACAGTACTAGGTAATTTTCTATTCCAAAAACACAGAAGTCACAGTTGAGCATGGTTATGGGCTTTTGCCATAGACTGGAGTCAGTATGAATGCAGGTGACTGACACTCTGAATATTATCTCAGCATTAGCACAATATGGTCCAAACAGGATAGCTTCAACTCAGGCTCTGCAGTTCCAAGGAAGCTTGTTGTTTTGTTCACATTTCCATTCAAACAGAGACTTTTTCCAGATGATTTAATGAAATAGACCCAATGGTATCCCAAAGTAGATGAGATGATTTTTTCAAAACTCAAATAGGTCTATTAGGCATTAGTTCTCTCATTTAGTCTGAGGGAAGGAGAGCAAGAACATTTTTTTCCTCGTAGTCTTTTGTGTATCATGGGGCACTCCAATCCATGGACTCCTCCCAAATTTTACAGTCTGTACAGGGTCCTAGATTTGTTTAGGGTTCACTAACCATCCACAATTAGATCCCCAATCAGATTCATGATCATGGTAACATTGCTTTTAGCTTGATTCTCAGTTTCAGAGATAATCATAGGATCATCGGGATAGGGCATTAGGACACTGCATTGTATCTAGACCTGCCTCGCCAGATTGTGACAATATGCAGGGAGGAGTTCAAGTATCCTTGAGGCAAATATATGTTGGAAACCATTCCATGTGAATGCACATTGTTGTTAACTCTTCTGGCATCTGATATTGAAAAAAAAAATGAGTCAAGTCTATTACAGAAAATCATTCACTTTTAGCTTGTTGAATAGTCTATTTAGCAGTTAAATAGTGTGGATTATATCAGGGACTTCTGAAGCTGTTAAAGTTTACTGTTTAATGGAGTTTCTGGTAACCACTGACAGTCCCCATCAGCCATCAGCCTCTCTCACTGGCAATATCAGGGCACTGTATAGAGAATGTGTGGATACAAACATGGCTGCAACTAACATTTCCTTAATTAAGGTACTAATTTTTTTGTTGCTGTAGGCATATGTTAGTTAGCATTTCAAATTAACTGTTTGAATAGGCTTAGGTAACTCTAACAGTTCCCATTTTTCATATCCAATTAGTATTGAATGGAGAGCAGATCTACAAGTTATTTCATCTGTAAAAAATTTCACTCAGTAGGAGGAAGAATTTGCAGCCAATTATTCTATCCATACCAATTATACATTCAGGTAAGAAAGACATCCCTACAGTATACTTCTGAAAATCACTAATTTCAACTTTTAATGAGATTTTAATGTTTATCCCTCTTCCAGAATCATCTCCCTGTTTCCCTAAATTAATTCTATCACCCTGAATGGACTCATTAGTAGGCTAAGGCAATGTTCCTGTACCTAACTGACCTAAGAGAGCTGCTTCCCTATCTCTATGCCATTTCACCCACACATCTATAGAAGGCCTTGGTTTTCCCACAGGAATTTGGTAAGGAGGCCCAGTCCTTCACATCACCCTTCTTTATCCATTATTGCCTGTGGCAGACAGAATTCTAAAGGTGTCCACTCCAGGTTCCCAAACACTCTTCAGTCATTCAAAAACTAATCCAGTTATTTCTCTGAAGGGATTTTGCCGATAAAATTAACCAGCTGACTTTAAGACACAGAGAGCATCCTGGATTATTCAGAAAGATCCAATGTAACCACACAAGCCCTCAAAAGCAGAAGAGGTAGAGAACTGCAGCAGAGAGGAAAGCTAAAGAGATTTGAAGCAGGAAAAAGACTTGCCCCACTGTCACTGACTTTGAAGTGGGCCGCGGGCCATGAGTCAGGAAATGTAGGTGGCCTCTAGAAGCTGAGAATAATTCCCAGACAGCAGTCGTTAAGGAAACAGGGGCATCAGTCCTATTGCTACATGCAAGTAAATTCCAACAGCAACCTTAAAAGCCTGGAAGCGGGTTCTTTCTTAGAATCTTCAGAAAGGAGCAGAGCCTGCTGACACCTTGATTGTGGATTTTTGTTACCTGGAGCAGAAAGACGAGCTTAGTGTACTGGATTTCTAATCTATTGAACTGGGACATAATAAATTTGTGTTGCTTTAAACTGCAGCAATAGAAAATTAATATGGTACCTTACTATTAAAAGCAGGTATTTTGCAGGGACACAGAATCTATCTGATACGGTTATCTGTGTCCTCACCCAAATTTCACATTAAATTATAATCCCCATGTGTTAAGGGCAGGACCAGGTGGAGATAACTGAATTATGGAGGCAGTTTCCCTGATGCCGTTCTCATGACAGTGAGTTCTCATGAGATCTGGCGGTTGTATAAGGGGCTTCCCTCTTCACTCGGCACCCATTCTCTCTCCTGCCGCCCTGTGAAGAGGTGCCATTTCCATGACTGTAAGTTTCCTGAGGCCTTCCCAGCCATGTGGAATTGTGAATAAATTAAACCTCTTCTTTATAAATTACTCAGTCTCAGGTATTTCTTCATGGTAGTGTGAGAACAGACTAATACAGCAAATTGGTAACAATACAGTGAAGTGTTGCTATAAGGATACCTGAAAATGTGGAAGTGACATTGGAACTGGGTAACAGGCAGAGATTGGAACAGTTTGGAAGGCTCAGAAGAGACAGGAAAATGTTGGAAAGCTTGGAACTTCTTAGAGACTGGAAGGGTTTAGAAGACAGGAAGATGTGGGAAAGTTTGGAACTTACTAGAAATCTGTTGAACGGCTTTGACCAAAATGCTGATAGTGAGATGGACAATGAAATCCAGGCTGAGGATGGAGAAGAGGAACTTGTTGGGAATTGGAATAAAGGTGATTCTTCCTATGTTTTAGCAAAAAGACTGGAGGCATTTTGCCCCTGCCCTAGAGATCTGTGGAACTTTGAACTTGAGAGAGACAATTTAGGATATCTGGTGGAAGAAATTTCTAAGCAGCAAAGCATTGAAGAATAAGCAGAGCATAAACATTTGGAAAATTTGCAGTCAGATGACAGGTAGAAAACCCCATTTTCTGGGGAGAAGTTCAAACTGCAGAAATTTGTATAAGTAGTGAGAAGCCAAATGTTAATCACCAAAACAAAGGGGAAAATATCTTGAGGCATGTTAGAAACCTTCACACAGGCCCTTCCATCACAGGCCCAGATGCCTAAGGAAAAAAAAATGATTTTTGGGGCCAAGCTTAGGGCCCCCTGCTCTGTGCAGTCTCAGGATCTAGTGCCCTATGTTTCAGCTGCTTCAGCTCCAGCCATGGCTGAAAGGGGCCAAGGTACAGCTTGGGAAATTGCTTCTGACAATGCAAGCCCCAAGCCTTGGCAGCTTCCACATGGTGTTGAGCCTGTGGGTGCACAGAAGTCAAGAACCAAGGTTTGGAAACCTCCACCTAGATTTCAGATAATGTATGGGAATGCTCAATGTCCAGCAAAGAAGTTTGCTGCAGGGGCAGAGACCTCATGAGAACCTCTGAAAGGGCAGTGCGGAACGGAAATGTGTGGTCAGAGACTCCACGACAGAGTCCCCACTGTGGCACTGACTAGTGGAGCTGTGAGAAGAGGCCCTCCATCCTCCACACCCCAGAATTGTAGATCCACTGACAACTTGTACCATGCAGCTGGAAAAGCCAAAAGCATTCAACACTAGCCTGTGAAAGCGGCCAGGAGTGCTGCTGTACCCTGCAAAACCACAGGAGTAGAGCTGCCCAAGGCCGTGGAAGCCCATGTTTTGCATCAGTGTGCCCTGGATGTGAGACATGGAGTCAAAGGAGATCCAGCACTCATAAACTGGATGAGAAGCATCCCAGAGGGAGCTCGTTTCATTGTCATATAGTTAGGCCAGTAATGTCTGCATCATCAGCATTTCTGCAGCTTCAGTAGACCATTTAATGACAAGGGAAGAGTGGGGAAATTGCCCTTCTCTGGGGAATGACTGTTCCCTCTTTAATCCATTCCAGTTAGGATGGATTTCTCCTTGAACAATGCTCACAAAGATAGCAGCCAAAAAAGATGCAGGATGGGTACAAACATTCCCCTTCCTCAACAGTGTTCAAAGCCAAAGACAGTGCTAGGGATCTAAAATTCTCAGAAGTCATTCAAACAAAGCTTCATCAGGGCAATGCTTGTAACCATGTAGGAAATACCTCTCTTACTTTACAGAATAATCCCTGACTTCAGTTGTTTCCTCCCTTCCATCATCCACTTGCCCCTACTTGAATTATCTTCTTAGTTGTAGTAGGTTATAACATCAGGTTTTAGCTGGTTTAGTTTAAAAGTTATAGTGTCCAGGTTCCTATGGTTGGGGTTTCATTTGACAGCCAGAGAGGAGGAAGCACAACTTCAGAACTTACTTTTGGTTTTGCTAATCCTGAAACCAACAACTAGGCACTGGAATTTTAGTCAGCTTGCCTTAAGTTTGCATTTCTCTTCTAATTTTGCTAGTTCCTGGAATTCAGCTTCTATAATTTCCAGATTGCAATAGGAAGTCTTATTATCAGTAACTAATACCAAACACTTTGCTACTTCCAACCAAGCATAGCCTGGCAACCACCTCCGTATCAACAGTATATTTTCCTCCTGTTTATCAGATTCATCCTTTTTTTATATCTAAATAGTGCTTACATCATATTTTTAGCAAAGAATGAGTCAGGAATCTTACTTTTTTTATTTTTTCTGGATGAAGTTCACAAGCTTCATGTTGAGTGAAAGTAACCAGATTCAAAAGAGTGTATCCTGTATGATCCCATTGATGTCAAGTTCAAAATTAATCTCACCTGTCAGAAGTCAGGAGCGTGGTTCCCTGGAGCGTAGAGGTAGTAAAGGGAAAAGGTAGAAAGGAGCACTGGAAAGAGACAAAGGGTGGTAGGGACAAGGGTGGTTTTGTGGGTGCATCAATGATCCATTCTGGATTATCACAAGAAACAGTTACATGGGTATGGTCATTTTGTAAAAATTCATTAACCTGTACCCTCATGAAATGTGTTTTTGTTTGCACATATATTATGCTCCAATAAATGATGTTTATTTAGCTGCCTAGTAATTATTAACAAATGACTAATCACAAGTTCTGAGAAAGTAGGAACTTGCTGCAGAAAGAGAGCAGTCTTCCAGTCTCTGGGAGTCTTTTATTTAAAGGCTGTGTCTGTCTGTCCCACAGGCTGGAGGGCAGGGGTGTGATCATAGTTCACTGTAGCCACAAACTCTTGGCCTCCAGCAGTCTTCCCACCTCAGCCTCCAAAGCAGCTGGGATTACAAGTAGCCAGAACACATGCCTGGCTACTTTTTAAGTTACTGTAGAGACAGAGGCTAGCTAGGTTGCCCAGGCTGATCTCGAACTTCTGACCTCAATCCACCCTCCTGTCTAGGCTTTCCAATGTGCTGAGATTACAGGTGTGAGCCACTATGCCCAGCTGAGTCAGGAGTCTTCTACTCAATCCCACTTCTAATATCAACTGTACGAAAACAGAGTTCACTTGCTAAAAAAGACTCACAAGGCTCCACGTAACAAGGTTATAAATCTATGCAGGAAAGGGATACAATGTAATAACAGTGTTGAAATAAAGATATGGATTAAAGTTTCTCTCCCTGCAAGGAGTCTGGAAAAAGATTCCAGGTGAAAGCTTCTGGCTTCTTCTGTAAGAGTCGTGGGTGCATGTTTTCTCTTGTATCAGGAACCATGTGCATGTGCATAGAACATTTTGGAAGGAAGGATCACAAGATGGAGTCTTACCTGAGTTTTTAAATATTTTCCTGGTCATATATGTATATCACTGCTACAAAATCAGCTTCAACAGTAGGACCTGCTGGATATTTCACTAAGACCAAATGCAAATTAATCTCATACTAATTAATAAACAACATAACAAATAGGTGAACACCACCTGAAAATTCCTTGATCCATGGTTACAAAAGCATTATTATTAATCAGTACACTTTGGTGATTGATCAGTGGTTAGTTATGCAAGAAATTTGGCAAAACATCTCAAGATAATTCCAAAACTGGTAGAAATTAACCTTTACAGCACAACATGCCATAGAATTGTCTTCTTATTCCTAATTTACTACTGATTGGAGTTGGAAGTACAAAAATTTCTTTTACTGAATTTATTTAAATGATTATGTTCTTTATCTTTTATGAGTTATTGTGGAAACTTTCATTAATTTTTTTTTTTCCAAGTTAAACCAAGGCTTGCATTTCTGGACCAAAAAAAATAATAATTTGGTCATGATTATTATCTTTTTCAGTGCCCTGTTACATTTGGTTTGGTATTTTATTGGGAACTTTTCAATTTTTGTTCACAAGTGAAATGGGCCTGTTTGTTTTCCATTCTCACATGATTCCTCTGGTTTGGCTACCAAGTTAATACTAGCCACTGAGCAAACTGCTGAGTGTTCCCTATTTTTTATGGATGTGTCTATAACAACAGTGTGATTGTTATGTTTCAACTTGACTGGGCTAAGAGATGCCCACATAGCTAGTAAAACATTATCTCTAGGTGTATCTATAAGGATATTTTTGGAAAAAGTTAGCATTTGAATGAGTAATTGAGCAATGTAGATGGGCTCCACAATTTGGGTGGGCATCTTCCAATTCAATGAAACTCCTGAATAGAACAAAAAGATGGAGGAAGAATGAATTCACTCTCTGTGTTTGAGCTGAAACATCCATCCTCTCCTGCCCTTGGTCATCACTGCTTCTGGTTCTTGGCCTTTGGGACTCAGACCAGGACTTACATCACTAACTTGTGGTTCTCAGGCCTTTGGACCCTCATTATCAGGTCTTCAGACGTGGACTGAATTAAACACGTGGAGTGGCTTGCCGGTTCTCCAGCTTGCAGATGGAAAATTATAGGACTTCTTGGTCTTCATAACTGCATAAGCCATTCCCATAATAAGGCTTCCTTTGGTTTCCTTTCTCTGGAGAATCCCAATACAGATTAATTTTTGTTTTCACGAAGATGGGTAGCACATATTTTAAAATTAATCAGGTCTCATTTTTTAATGATATAATTTTAAGCTTCTGATTCAATTCCTTTAGTGGCTAATTATTAAGTCTTTTTAGTTCTTGAACCAATTTTGTTACATTTTTTAAATAATATTGGCTTTAAGTTTTCATATATATTTTCATAAGGTTGTTCTATATCTCTTTAAGTTTTGCTGTCTGTATTTATGCTCCTCTTCTGGTCCCAGTATTTTTAATGTAGTTAATATACTTAATAAATAATGGTTACTATAATCAATATATAACAGATTTTTCTCATCATTCCTTAAAGCATATTTTATATAACACGATTTAAAAAGAAATGGTATTTTCTGAAACTATTTTCCCTCAACATCACTAAATGAGATATGCAGGATAGAAACAACAGCATCACCAGGGAACTCGTGAGAAATGTAAATTGATGGGCCCCACAGGGTCAGATTCTCTAGGGACTGATTAGAATCTGTATTAAATCAAGTTTTCCAGGTAACTGATGCTTAAAATTTGAGAAGCACTGCTTAAAACTATATAATATCTCTCCACTAAAAACTATAAATGTATTTAGTTTTATTTATTTATTCTTATTTTGAAGCTTTTATTATTAGAGCCCACACACAGAAAAGTACAGAAATCCTAAAGGTACAGCTCAATGCATTTTCGCAATGTGAACGTATCTTTGTAAGCAGCACCCAGATCAAGAAACACAACGTTTACCTGTACCTCGACTTTTAACACTATTGATTAATTTGCCTACTTTTGAGCTTATGTAAATAAAATCATATAGTATCTTTCTTCAGTTTCTGGCTTCTTCTGTTCAACATTTAGTTTATGATTTGCAATCACGTAGTTCTCCATACAAAAGTTCATTCATTCTTGATTACAACACAATTTATCTCTTCTACTTTTAGAGATTTGAATTGTTTAGCTTTCCACAATTGCAAACAGTCCTACTATAGAAAAGACACCCTTGTATATGACTTTTGGAAAGCACATGTGTCTTAGTTTGTTGGTGCTCTGTAACAAAATAGCACAGACTTGGTAAGTTATAAATAATAAACATTTATTTCTTAAAGTTCTGGAGACGGCACATCAAGGAGTCAGCAGGTTTGGTGTCTGATAAGGGTTTGCTCTCTGCTTCCAGGATGGTACCTTCTTCTTGTGTCTTCATATGGCTTAAGGTTGAAGGGGAAAAGGGACTAAGATAATCCCTTCAGTCTCTTTTATTAGGTCTCTAATCACATTCATGAGAGTTCCACCTCATGATTAAATCATGCCCAAATGGCCCAATCTCTTAATATTATCATATTGGCAATTAAGTTTCAATATATGAAATTTGGGATACACATTTAGACTACAGCCATGCGTATGCAAAATATATAAGACATGTATCTGTACAAGTGTAGCTTATCTGAAAGTCTTTTTATAGATTTTGTCAAAATAGTAGAACCTTTTAAATCTCAAAAAAAATGATCACCACTTGAGGTAGATAAGCAGGAAAAAAACACTTAAATTTTTGAACACTGAATATGTTTTAGCATATGGAAATTTAGTATGTTCTCTGAACAAAAAGCCTAAAAAGTCTATTGGTTTATTAAATCATTTTCACATTAATGCATTATTTTGATCATTTTCACATTGCCTACATCAGTGATGTGTAATGGAAATATAATGCAAAGCACATATGTAATTATAAATTTTCTTGGAAATGCAGTGAAATATAAAAACAGGTGAAATTAATTCTAATAATTTATTTCATTAACTCAATATATCTAAGATATAGCTAAGCTATAAGCATTACAACATATAATCAATACAAAAATACTGAGACATTTTACAGTTTTATACTGCCTTCCAAATCCAGTGTATATTTTACATTTATAGTATATCTCCTTACAACCTCCCTAATTTCATCAGAAATACTTAACTGGTATTTATTTTATAGAGACACGGTCAGGCTCTGTTGCCAGGCTGGAATGCAGCAGCACAGTCACAGCTCACTGCAATCTCAACCTCCCTGGCCTAACTGATCCTCCCACCTCAGCCTCTGGAGTAGTTGGGACCACAGGTGTGTGCCACCACACCTGGCTAATTTTTAAACTTTTTGTACAGATGGGGTCTCACTGTGTTGCCCAAGCTGGTCTCGGATCCCTGACCTCAACCAATCCTCCTGCCTCAGCCTCCCAAAGTGCTGGTAAACAGTTAAGAGCCACCCACACCTCGGACATGATCAGCTTTTAGATTTCATAAAATTTACAGTTGAAAAAGTAGATTCAAATACCTCAGTTGTTCCAATCATATTAAACAACTTTCCAATAACTGAATCAAGTGTCAATTTTTTAGTTTCCTAAAATTAAAATTAAATATTCAGTTACTTCATGACACGGCATGTTTCAAAAGCTGAATAGCCACAGGTGGTTAGTGGCTACGCTACTGAAGAGCACAGATCTAGGTCAACTGGTTTTTGTTGTTCTCCACATGCTAACTTAAACTGTAATGCAAATTGAAAAGAAATTATTTTATTTTGGGTGCTGTGGAAGACAGAGAACTTTGAAATACATGAGAATGGAAAAACAAACTGAATATGGATCTTTCAGAGACACTGCCAAGAGAGTAGAAAAGCTTCTGTAGAAGAGTATCAAGTCAACGGTACTATTATAAAGCTGTTTCACCACCATCGAGAGAACATTCCCAACGCTTCAACAGTCCCCTTATGTTTTAGTCTTTTTTCTCAAAAAAAAAAAAAAAAAGAAAGAAAGAAAAATTGAATCTGCAGAGGGCTTGCACTGGATACCATGCTGTATGCACAAAAGGGGTGACATTTAAGGCTTGCTCTCAATTAGAGTGTAATTTAATCTTCTAGTCACTAGGAATAACAATGTTTTAGAACATTTCTGCCTGTCGGAATTTTGAACCTAAGGTGAACCGGCTGACATCATAACTTACCCTTTCTGTTGTTCTCATAGGTTTCAAAATTTGGTTTGATCTAAATCCTCTGGTACCTTACGTCCCATAAAAATTTCATCTAATTCAGAAGTAGCGACTGCTGCAGTAACCGTCATATAAAAGAATATGGGTTTTACAAATCATTGTCCTGTAGAAGAAAAAACAGGTAGCAATATGAATATTTCATACTATTTTATTTAATCCCAAAATAATCAGAAAAGAGTCATTAAAAAAAATCCTACGCTTAACTTTATGTTCTCAAGTTTCAAGAGAAAGTTTTTAAAGAGGCAATCCTTACTTTGGCAAAAGTGCATTAAAGCTTGCTGCATTTAAGAGATGCCCCTTTATGCAAACAGGTTGAAAGACTATTTCAAAAACGCTTTGGAAAAACACAGAGTGGCGCGCAGCTCAGCAATCCACAGTCTTAAGGCGCGCTTCTTTCCACAAATTTGATCCAGCATTAAAACGCACAGGTTCACTCACTGCACGGGAGCAGCGAGTAAATGATATGCCAATATTCAACCTGTAAATGTGTCGTCCGAGCCTACCTCACCTTCAACCTAATTTTCTCCAGTATTCACCTTTCCGGAAAAGTGCCCCAGTGAACAACCACCGCTTTCGCCAATAAAGCCCGCACGCTGGGTTCCCACGCTCCTCAGGAGGGGCCGAGGGCGCAGAGGATTCTGAAGCACACGACTGCGCAGGCGCTGCCCTCCCGGCGCATGCGCCACACTCCGCGCATAATCAGAGACAGAGACCGGCGGGGTCCTGGGAGGGTAACGGAGGCCGGCCTGCCCCGCCCCCGTATTCTGCGCGGAGCTTCTCTTCCGCTCTGGGTCTGCTCGGCTTCCCTTTCCTGGCGGGAAGGCAGCGGACACCGGTGTCTTTTCTCTCTCTTGCACAGAGTCAGCTTCTGCAGCTCTCCCAGGCTAGCATGGCAGCCTGGAGGTGTCGGGCCGCCCTGCGGCTCTGCGCCACAGGTAATGAGCGAGCAGAGGTCGCGACGCCGGCAGGCTCTTGGGACCTGGCCTGCCGTGGGCCGGGATTGGGCCCGGGGCTGAGGCAAGGCCTGTGGGATCCGCGGAGATGCCCGCCCGGTCCCGGCAGAGTCCTGCCGCCCCGCCCCGCCGCCCTGCCTGGCCCTGAGGGAGCGGTCCCTTGCCCCTGTGCGGGGACCAGTGCTGGACGCGGGAAGGGCGCGCTTCCTTGTGTCTGTGTTTTCTTCATTGTGGCAGGAAGTTTCAATAAAGCTCACTCCTTTGGTGGGCAAGAAGGATGCTGCCATCCCAGCTTAACCGCCAGATCTTGCCTTGGCTTTAGGTTCCGAGTCTTGTCACGTTTAAGGGCTCAGACAGATCAGGGTCAGGCCTCCGGGATTGTGCGATGTGAAACACTCAGTATGTGCTGACACACTGAGTTTGTGTCCACTGTTCTCAGCTCCTTCTCTTCAGCCCTGGGTGCCTTCGTTCCCACTGGGGTCCGCTCACTTAGCAACCTTTTAGAGCCCATTCTGTGTCAGGCAATGCCCTGTAGTAAGTATTAAGAGTTGCAGCTCGACTTTGTTACTTTCTAGACGTCTGTTTCGGGGGAAATATTTTGAATGGCATTTGTAGTTTTTATTGAAGAGATCATTGCTATTGAAGCAAAAGAAATACAGAGGAATGCTGTCTGCCTGTTTTCCAAAAAGACAGAATGGTAAAAAGGAGAAGTAAGATGAGAGTTAAAATATGTAGGAAAAAGGAACTCTGTGTTTATTAGATTTATTGGCTTACTAGAACCTGGCCGATCATGATATGGTTGCATACAGACTAGATGTTCATTAAATGGATGAACTACTTCTGCTTTTGCATCATTTGTACTCTGGAATGCATCAGTGATGAATTTTTTGGTAGGTTGTAAAAGGTCAAAAACACTTCAAAGATGACTAAGCTTATGCAGTATGAGCCAAATAATCAGCATTTATTGGGTACATTTTGTCTTTGTTTTTTTCAGTTGTTCTACTTGATATGGTCGTCTGTAAAGGAGTTGTAGAAGATTTAGATGAATCGTGAGTATACATATATGTACTTAAGATATTATTTTAACTTTGTCCAATTCAGATATCTGAATATTTGCATGTGAATCTGATATTTTAAATTAGAACCAATTTGTATATATTATTACTTTTTTTCGCTTGTTTTAAGGTCTATATAGATACAAAATGAGGGTGTGCCCAAAAAGTTTTATTAATAGTTATGAGATAAAAAAACTGTGGCACCCTTTCCATATTCTTTTTTTCCCATTATCATATCTTGTATTTTATGTCTTTTTGCTTTTGTACTTGTATTTGTTATGTTTTATTTGTATTTGTTATGTCTTTTTGCTTTAATTATATTGAATGGGTACTAGAGTTTGGTAACTATACTGCGTTTATCTTCATAGTATCACAGCATTAATCTACCTTATAATAAGTGAGTAGGTGCACTTCAGACCAAAATCCCATGTGTGATCTCTCGGGCTTGACCACAAACGATTGCAAGGCTTTTTCTCACAGACCACATAGGGGAAGGTGCCCTCCCTACACCAAACTTGGTGTATAACCAGTGCATTACAGTCTCTGAAGGGAGTGGTAGTCAAGGATTCGGCCTCCCAGGCCAGCCAGGCTCATTTGCATGTCTACACTCCTTAACCCAGTGGCCTCTATTTGGCAGCGTCCTTACTGGGACCTCACCTTAGGCATTTCCCAAGCAGCTCTGCTAAAACATCTCTATTGAGAGCCTCTGCTGAGGCACTTTTCTACACCTACTCTTTTTCTCTCTCACCTCCGCCCATAAAGAGACAGAAGACCTTTGTTCACTGCTCCTAGAAAATGATATGAATTCTCCCATCTGCATCGCATCCACCTAACTCTCACCTGGTGCTGTTTCATGGGGAGAAATGGAACACTGAGGGGCTGATGCCTCTTTTTTTTTTAACCTCTTGGCTTGAACTGTCACAGTAAGTGAATAAAGCCTTGATTGTTAGTTTCAGTTTAGCTGTCGTCCTGATTGACCACCTGGACACCTGATGGCATGACCAAATGGGTACGGTAAGAGTGTGATCATACAGTGCTATTCAGTAAGAGCAAAAATCCTGACAGTCACATGGGGGCACTTAGCTGGTCATACAATTGGGTTGTGGGGGGTGCTAGCTGATTGTTTACAGAAAGTTTTTGATTCTGAGAAGAACCATTGTTCACAAGGAGATAATCTTATTAAACTTAGTGCCTTGTGGCATGTGTCAGTACAGACCTCCTCCTTCAGAGTATCCTAACGGGGGCACTCTTCCTGAGGAGGAGGAAGGGGTTCTGCTCCTAATAACCATTTTGTTACCCATGTGGATGCTCACCAGAAAGAACCCTGTGCTGAAAAAGGGGACCTTTACCAAGAGCAAACTATGTTTGTCAGCTAAATGTGGAAACTGAATTGTTCCTCGCTCCAGAGCAAGCAGATGTGCAACCAGTTGCCTCCTGGATCCCCAAGAGATGGCTCATGGAAATTCAGGCAGGATCACATTGGGCAGGAATGCATGGACTGTGACAGTTGTGAGAAGACACGATAACAGCATGAAAAAGCTGTCTTGCTCGTCAGACCCCAGTCAAGGCTAACGACACTGTCCAGGGACAGGTTCATAAAGCCAATGGGCCAAGGTATTCTCAGCAGATAGAACATGGTGGGTCTCTCCTGTCTGTAATGCTCCTGTGGCTACTGACTGCGGTTGACGTTTCTCTGGGTTTGGCTTAGCCATTCCCATGTGTTCCAGTAACTTGGACCACACTGTCTAGGCTCTACAAGACCACCTTTGTTTCCTGTTCACGTAACCTAAGAACACCACATATGATAATGACCCTGGATTATTGGCCTGAGCTACACATCAGTGAGCCCAATTATGGGTGATACAATGGACTCTTCATGTGCTAGATCAATCCTAATCCACAGGGGTGGTTGAGGATTTTAACGGACAGTTAAAGGTTGGGCCTAGCTAGCTGATGGTGGGGTACAGTACCCCAGCCTAGTCTACATATCTCAGGGGAGTGGTCTGGGATCTCAGCGCAGGAATTCCTCAATTCAATATTTTTCATAAGCATTTTATGAACACTCAGGCATCATTACCAAGAAATGGTGAGAACACTTCTGAAATCCAAGTTCCCAGATGCCAACCAAGAACCATTCTTGCAAACAGTTCTTTCTAAGCATAGCAGCCTCAGGCTTCCTATGGTACCTTTTCTGCACAGATGTAAAATGTTGTAGTAGGGCAAGGAGCTTAGGCATCTATTTGTGTTTCTACCAAGTCCTGCTTTAATTCTTTTTGTTGGAATCTTTCCTTCTAATTACTTTATTATTGATCAGTTCTCTGCTTTTATTTTTGAGATGTTTGATGGATAGGTCACTGAGTACAAATTTTATATACAAATTTATTGAAGGAATTTGGTTTTTGCCCTTATATTTATCAATGTATTGTCTCTGCCTATACTATACAGTTATAAAGTGGACACAAACATGCAAAGATTTGTTTTCTTGTTTTTCAGGTTTAAGGAAAATCGAAATGATGACATTTGGCTTGTAGATGTAAGTATGTAAATTTTATATGCTAGTTACCGACCCCTACCATTTTAAGCATTATTTTCTATTTTCCTCTACCCAAAGTCAGCAGTATACAGCTAGTGCTTATGTATATACTCAATTTGTTTTTTTAGGTATTACTATATTTGGGATTTTACATTAAAAAGAAGAGTTTTAAGGTTCCTCTGAAGGGAACCTATTTTTGATGAAATTTGGGGGTGAGGACATTAAGAGGAAAAACTGGAACCCTATCTTATAATGAGGTCAACTTTTAGATTATACCTTAGTGATAAAGGATATGATTTTATTACAGAATTCACTCTTGTTTTCTTGATAGTTTCCAAGAGCTAGAATATATTAATATCACTTAGAATCATATTTTTATCTTAACAGTGGACAAAATTAAATTTTCATCTTCCTTTCTTTCAAGTTTGGAATATATTTAAACCTTACAATAGTTGCTGTTTTAACATGCCTCAACAAAAAGTAGAATAGCAGCAAAAGAGATAGAAAAAGAATGGCAGAGTTGACAGTTACTGAAGCTAGATGACAGATCATGAGGGTCCACTATTTAATTCTTTCTCCTTTTGTGTATGTTTGAACATTTTCATGGTTTTAAGTTAAAAAATCTTGTTTCATGAGACGATAACAAGCAGTTTGTAACACCACTTAACTAGGGAAACCTAGTATCAACCCCACCATCTGGTAATTCTAAAGAAGGGTGAAGGACTGTGACTTTAGTTTAATCAACCCGACTTGCTCTTGTGCCGAACCAGTCATCTTAACGACCTCCCCAGTTTTGCTAGTGGTTACGATAGAAGTCAGCAAAGCCACCTACAATGCTGGAATTTTTATAATATAGGTAGATTGATATTTATCATTAACAATTAGTTGTGTATGTGATATGGTATGTATATGTTTATTTTGGGGATTCATTTTACATAAAACATTTTATATAGAACATTTACTTGGAAGCAAGGACATTTTTATTGTAAATTGTATATCTGTTTTAAATAAGTATCAATAGTCAATTAAAATGAAGTTAAGATAGTACCAGTTTTGAGGTATCTAGGTTTATGGTTGTATGTTTTGATCTTTCATTATGTATTTACTTTAAAAATTATGTTTAAACTTCTTGTCTAAAACATTATTAGATCATTTGGTCAAAGACATTCTTTGATTCTCACTGTAGCACAACATTTTAATGGTTATCTTTTTTGTTTGTTTTTTGTTTTTTAAAACAAGTTTTATGCACCATGGTGTGGCCATTGTAAAAAGCTGGAACCAATTTGGAATGAAGTTGGTCTTGAGATGAAAAGCATTGGTTCTCCAGTTAAGGTTGGAAAGATGGATGCTACTTCCTATTCTAGTAAGCCTTCACTTAATATATTATTTTACTGTTCTCATAGCAAAAATAATTATATGTAGCAGTATTCAGGATGGGAGGAAGACTTTTTTCATCATATAAAAATCAGTTATCTTAATAATTTAAGACTGTATACTTTATGAGTTAAATGAATTAGCCATTGAACATGTAGTATGTAGTATATGTTAATCTTATGCTTAACAGATGTTTAAGCCATCTTTTCTCCTTTGAGCCTACTTTAAATAATCCGCTTACGTGAGGCAGCTATAGAAATTGAGTGTCAAACTATTGATATTGCTACTTGAGTTCAGAATGAGAGTTCGTTTTCCGAGTAGCCTGAGATGTGCTATGGTAGAGAAAAAATGGGAACTTGAAGGATGAATTGAGTTAGGATAAATATAAGTGAGGATCAGGAAGGTTTTCACATTAGAAAGAATACTAGAGCAAAGTAACAATAGAGTGTAAAAGAGGTTAATGAGTGTGTACTAGAGAATAGAATGAAGTGGAGGTGAGCAAACCTTGGTCTGTAGGCCGAATTTCTCTACTACCCATTTTTGTAAATAGAGTTATATTGGAACATTGCCACACTCATTTGTTATCTGTGTTCATGGCTGTTTTCATGCCCCCATGGCAGAATTCAGTACTTGTGACCCGAAGCCATGTGCCCCAGAAAGCCTAAAATATTTATCTGACCTTTTACACCAACACCTGTCTTAAAGGGTTTGGGAAAAGAAGTGAAATTTAGAGAAGTATAAGGTATCGTAGAATTTGGAAAAGAGTGTGGCTTTCAGAAAGCAGACTTGGATTCAAATCCTGGCTCTGCCTGCTGCTTTTGTTGTGTAACACTGAGAAAGTTTCTGAACAAGCCTAAGCTTTGGTTTCCATATTGATAAATTTTTAATTATAATGCTTCTTTTATTGGTGGTTTTGAGGTTTGAATGATAAGGCACATATAAAATCTTTTATATTAAATACATGTAGTTTCTCTTTCATTAGTAAAGAAAGTGGAAGTATGTAATGTATATTCTTTTTAGGAAGTCAGCATTATACTTTGGAGCAAGACCTATGTTTTAATCTCAACTTTGCCACGTCCTACTTTTGTAGCTTTGAGAAGCACTTAACCGCTCTTAATTTTAGTTTCTCTATCAACAAAGGAGAGTGATAATCCTCAAGGTTATGGAAATCATATTAATATCATGTATTTAAAACTCCCTAGCACAATGGCTGAACATATATGACACTAAAGGATGATGCCAGATTTTAAGAGCTTCCCAGGTCAGGCAGTGTTTTGGATTTCATCACTTGTCAGTAGGAGGTAATACACATATTTGTGAAGGCAATGACTTGATAAAAATATTTTTGTCAGCAACTTATAGGATGGAAACTAAAGAATACATAGAAACAGGAGATCATCTAAGTCAGCTTTGTGTATGCATCCAGGCGTTGGATGCTAGGAGCCTGGTGTTGTGAGTGGTGACAGTAGCATACAATGGGAACAGTAATTTTATAGACATGGTCCATGCTAAAATCACAGAAGTAATAGATTGGCTTTGTACTGTAAAGAAAACAAAAAGAATGGTGTGAGATTCTTAGTATAGTTGCTGAGCTATGCTACTACTGGTTATGTGGAAAATAATAGTTTTAATTTTGTGTGCATTTCTAAATTACCAATAATTTTGAATTTGTGGTCTTTTAACTGATGTTTGTGAATAGGGACCTACAGGGTGGGTGAGATGTTAGTGTTGGAATTATTGAGTCACACAAGTGAGACGTTGAAATTTTGAGAAAACAAGAGATAAATGGCAGAAATTGTTATAGAGAGAGGGAGAATTACCATGTTCGAGTTGATATTTCTTTGAAATAAGCTTTTAACAACGTCTAAGAAGTTACCGTTTTCCACTGTTGCTCATGAAAGTAATTTCTTATTTCCCGATGTGTATTTTGATTAGACATGCATACACATATTTATTCATAGATGCATTTATTCATTTATTCGATCAGTCAACATTTAGCAATACTATTTGTCAAGCCTGTGCTAATCTCTAGAGATTAAAGAAAGACCCAGACAAATCCTGCATGTCCTGGAAATGCTTACAACCTAATAGAGGGAGAAAGATGAATAAACCAAAAAGAGCAGTAAAGTCTTAAAAATGGCAAATTATGTGATCACTTGAATAGGCCAGTGGAGTCATAGAGTCATGTATAAAGGAATGTGGGAATATGAAGAAAAATAGTCAATGAGAAAAATAGTGCATATAAACCAGTAAAAGTCTTTGTGGTAAACTGTTCATGTAATACTTCAGTGATAATTAACAATTTACATTGTCAAATTCCATGTTATATCTATTTCATTAGTTTATTCAGTATTAAGTGCCCCTTTGTGCTACTATTTATTAATTGGCACTATGATTAGGGGAAACATAGCAAAGATACTTTTCCTGAGTTACTTAGAGAAGAAAGTGTTTTAAATGCTGTTTTTGAAAAGCAGTAGTAAGACTTCAAATACAGGTTGCAACGTTTTACTCATTGGATATGGAGTACTAAATCTCTTCCAGCCTCCTCTCAAACCTACTTGCACCCCACCCTGCATGGTGGGGCTTGCTTGTAAATGCTATTTGAATTATCCTAACATAGTTTATTGAAAAAAATTATTCCTTTGTAGAAAAGTTGTAGAGTTAGCAGATACTTGAATTAGCAGATCATTGATTTAGCAGATACTTAATGTGCTTACCATGTTAGGATATGCCTGGCACATACTAGATATTGGTGATACATCATTGAACAAAACAAAACCTTCTGGTGTTATGGAACTTACATTTTTGTAGGAAGAGACAAACAGTGACCTGTAAACATAAATCAATTGTCTAATGTTATTTTTGGACCATTATTAGAGTTAAATATCAGTGTTGGATACATTATTCACTTAAATATTAGCACCAAGGGAATGTTTGATATGTAGTGGAGAAATATAGTATCTTCTTGGTATTAAAAAAGGAAGTTAAGTATTCAGAAATCACTGTTCATCTATTACAAACAGATTTTTGCCTTGTGAATCTCAAAGTTTTCTTAAATTTTTCAAGGCAGCTCAAATACAGACATTTTAGTAGAACTTGGAATCAAACAGGTAAAGAAATGATACTTTTTTCAAGTCATCTGCCATTGTTATTCTTGGTCTACCTGTAGAACACTAAAGGATTGGCTATTACATAGATACCTCTTCCATCCCAATAGGTGTTTTTCAGACAGTCACGGTATCAGTGTTCCTTAGCATGTAATCTGTAGACTACCTGCAATAGAATTACCTGGGTACTCACTGTCAGTTCAGATTTCAAAGGCCCACACCAGTCCTACCAAGTGAAAACCTTTGCAATCAGATCTTGTGAGTATGTGTGTATGTATATATGTATTGAGATGGAGTTTCGCTCTTGTTGTCCAGGCTGGAGTACAATGGCAGTATGGTCTCAGCTCACTGCAACCTCTGCCTCCCAGGTTCAAGTGATTCTCCTGCCTCAGCCTCCCTAGTAGCTGGGGTTACAGGCGTGTGCCACCACGCTTGACTAATTTTTTGTGTTTTTAGTAGGAACGTGGTTTCACCATGTTAGCCAGGCTGGTCTCAAACTCCTAACCTCAGGTGATCCACCCACCTCAGCCTCCCAAGAGTGCTGGGATTACCATGAGCCACTGTGCCTGGCCGAAAGTCCGTATTTTTAACTGCTCTTTAGATGATTCTACTGCACACTGAGGTTGGAGAACAACAAAGTGTAGAATGTTATTTTGGTAAATAGTTACAGGATTTTGGTTGAGGTAGGATAAGATTATTCCAAGTGATCAAGTTTATAAAATCTCTAAGAGTCTTTGATATTAACTCATTTCTCGACCATGTATTAAATCATTGCAGTGATTGGAAGCAAATACCATCCAACTCAGTCCAGCAAATCTCTGTGTACAGAATGTTTGGACTAGAGAAATTTGAGTATTATGACTTGGTCTGCTCTGTGTTTGGAATTCTACCAAAAATGTCTTGATACATAGTTTTTACTAATAATAATACCATAGCCAAATAATATAAAAATGTTATGTCCAGTGTAAATCCAGATAGATGTTTTAGCTTCTCTTTTTGTACATACCTCTTCAAAATGAGAACTAAAAATATTTCTCATTTGGAAGTTAAAATATGACATAATATCACCTGTAGTGGCATGCTGATCTTTATTATGGAACCACTGAAATTCTGTTACTCTCCAATCTAAGTGTGACATCATTTTATGATAAAGATCACATTTTAGCTGTCTTTAATGTGTAAACTTGGAATGGCATTTGGCCAATAACATTCTGACATCTTGTTCATAGATTGTAGTTACAAATTAATTTTACCTCTCTAAATTATAAACTCTTTTTGGTCAGTGACTGTTTCAGGGCTTCTCAACCTTGCAGTATTGACATTTTTGAGCTGGATAGTTCTGTGGGGTTTTCCGTTTGTTTGTTTTTGGTGCAGGGGAAGTCAATGACTATGTTTCAAGGTTTATCAGCCTCACACTATTGACATTTTGCACCAGATAATTCTATGGGGTTTTTGTTTTTGTTGGGGGTTGGATGGGAGGAGGAATCCTGTGAATTGCAGGATGTTTGGGAGCATCCCTGACCTCTACCCACTACATATTAGTTGCGTTCTTTCCCAGCCCCTTCCTACCTGCTTACTCACTATTTTTGTCAAACAAAGTATCTTCAGTTGATAGTAAACCACTGCCATATTTTATATCCTTTTCATGTTAGACACATAGTGACATTCAGTAAATATAAAATAGGTAGTATCTTTGAGCTGAAAAGGACTTTTGAGGTTGAGTAACTCCTCACTCCTTTCACCCTTTTCCATTTTATAGATCAAGTAAGGTAAATAGAAGTGAAATGACTAATTTCACATACCAAAGTTAGAATTAGGCCTAGAATCCAAGATCACCATGATTTTCACATCCATACCTATCTCTACAATCAAACTGTTACATTTCAAGTAGAAAATAGAAATGAAATAAAGACTTCATGTTGAATCTTGTTTTATAAACATGTAAAATCATAAAACTTCAAAGATGTAACTCTTGCTGCAAATGGACTCTTCAATTTATGAAGGAATTGATCTCATGTTTCTATATAAACTATTATTCTCTAATATGAACAAGAATAAAAAACTTAAAGTCAGTTAGATCAAGTTTCAGTCTCAGCCCTGCTACCTAATCAGTGGTTGCTCTCAAACAAGTTACTGAATCTTTCTATTTTAGTTTCTTAATCTGAATTAGCTCTATTTTTTCTTCCTCACAGAATTGTTTGCTCTCAAACAAGTTACTGGAATCTATTTTAGTTTCTTTTTATATATTTTTTGAAACAGAGTTTCTCTCTTGTTTCCTAGGCTGGAGTGCAATGGCATGATCTTGGCTCACCGCCACCTCTGCCTCCTGGGTTTAAGCGATTCTCCTGTCTCAGCCTTTCGAGTAGCTGGGATTACAGGCATGCACCACCATGCCTGGTTAATTTTTGTATTTTTAGTAGAGATGGAGTTTCTCCATGTTGATCAGGCTGGTCTCAAACTCCTAACTTCAGGTGATCCGCCCGCCTTGGCCTCCCAAAGTGTTGGGATTACAGGTGTGAGCCACCATGCCTGGCCTCTAGTTTCTTAATCTGAATTGGCATGATTTTTTCCTCCTCATAAAATTGTGTTGAGGTGCAATTTAGAAATATAAGGCCAGTTATAAAATATTTATATCAATTTTATTAATACTGTGTGTGCATTGAGGTGTCGGCAGATAATTACTTAATGAAATCAGGATCAAGAGTAGGAAGGAAAAGGATCTAGCATTTAAGAATCTTCTATGTGCCAGACTCAGATTCTATTCCTTCTGTTTTCTCATTTTAAAAATCCCAATCTGTAGCCCTGCGAGATGAGTAGTATTCTCTGAAGGGGAATGAGAGAAGTTAAAAAAACATCCAGAGTTACATAGACGATAAGTGAAGTTAGAATCCTAACCAACTTTATAATGAGCCCACATAATGGAGTCATTATGTGTTTATAACCCCCGCTTTGTTTGCTTTTTTTTTTAAATGTTATGCTACCATTCCCTTTTAAGGAAATCTAAGGCTGGAGTTTTATAGAAGTTGCTATCAATTAAAATTATGTCAGGAGTGGTGAAGGTTAATGTTAATGATCAAAAAGCCAAGACCTGTGGGTTGGGTGACACATCACATTGTCTGGATGTGAATACCCAGGTCAAGGAAACAATGTGATAGGGTTAAGTGTGGAGCTGGGATTTTTCTCTCTGGGACTTACTATGAGATCTACAATGTCAGGCTATGAAGCGCCACAGTGTGTTTTCTCATTAATTGCATACTTCATTTTCTTTATTTGATTTGTATATAAATAAATTTTGAGATAATTTAAGCTATATAAAGGGATTACTAGTAGAATATAACTTTGTCCCCCAATCAATTATATTAGAACTTATGTTTTAGCAGTTTTTAAAATAAGTTTTAGTTGAAGGGATTTTATTTCCCTGTCTTCTTAATTTGGGAGAGTATTTCCCTGTCTTCTTAATATGAAAAGGGAGCATTAAAAATATGCATTATTCACATAATCTCACCAAAGTAGTTTCTGTGTTTTTGCTGGGAAGAAGGCAATCTCCATTCCCACAGTCTTCAATTAGAACATACTTGACAGAACTAAGTCCTACATAACAGATGGGCACAAATAAATTATGTGCTTGCTCTGAGTTCGAGTGTCTGTTGAGAAGCAGGACCTGATCTTCAGAACTTGAGTTATTAATTATTACCTCTGCTTTTATGCTACCTCTTAAGGAAAATACATGTGGGCCACTGTCCAGGTCCCTCTATCTGCCTATCTCCGTATGTTTAAGGGAGAAACTAGACTTGACAAAGGAAGATAAAATATTGGATATTATTTTGTCACAGATTGACTGCCCTTATTCTTGTGAACTGAATTGGTGAGTTGATGAGAAACCAAAGATTAGTGAAGATTACTAAAGTGATTGTTAAACTGGAGTCCAGATGTAAGGTTTCCTTACCCAACTGTGATAACAAAATATCCTGGCAACAAAGAAAATTACAAAGGGAAGGATCATGTGAATAATACAGTGTACTTTTCATATACTAGCATATGGTTTTGTAAATATCTTTTATGGTATAATGTGTGTTAGCTGAGAATATTTTATTTCTTCTTTCCTGTCCTAGTGGCCTTTTGTCTGTAAAATAGCGTTGCATTAATTTGATACATGATTTCTCTACTTTTTAAAATCTTATTTCGCTTCTGATATTTTCTTGTTCTTTTCCCTCAAAAGATGCTATTGTAGCAACCATTCTCATTTTAATTAATGTGAGGATTTCAGAATAATCTTTGAGATGATTAAAATTACTCTAGGTTATCACAAAAGCAGAAACTCCTGAAAGAATTAAAGTTGCTTTTCAATCGTATATTGACCATAGTAATTAATTTTGCAAATACAAGTTTTTTTTGTTGTTGTTGTTTTTTAGATTAGAATACACTGCAGTTCTTTGAAGACTCAAAAAACACTGAAGGCCCCCCCTCCTCCGTCCCTGCAAGGGGGCAGGGCGGGATCCACCAGCCTCGCGAGCTGCCGTAAAAAAAAATAAAATAATAAAATAAAAAAACACTGAAGGAAGAGATGGGCCTTTTTTTTTTTTTTTTTTTGAGAGAGGAGTAAATGAGACCTAGAAGAAATATTTGTCTTAGACATGAAGTCAAATGAGAAGTGCTTATTTTTTTTTTACCAGAATACCTTTTTAAATAAGTACTTTACAAATTTTTAACTATTCTTTTGACATGCATTTCTTATTTTGTCATAGTATTTTATGCAGGTCACAGATTGGATTATTAAGTAATTATTTTGAACAAGAATGTCATGTTTTTTTTTTTTCTTTTGTGTAAGTTTATATTCTTAAGACTTAAAAACAAATCTATATGGGTTGTATAAATATCTTTATATTTTTAAAGTAAAAGGCTCATTTGTTACCTAGTTTCTCATATTTAAAAAAAAATTTAGAATGCTTTATTCTTTTTCTTATCAAGGCATTGCTTCAGAATTTGGAGTTCGAGGTTATCCAACAATTAAGCTGTAAGTTGAGTGTTGTATGTTTATATGTGTATTTTTATTAGTTCACTCTACTTACGTTTTATTGCATTAATATCTAGTAGATTCCTTGGAGGACTGAAGATTTGGGTTTGACCATTCTTTATAGGTGAAGTATGTAATTAAAGGAGAGGGACTGCATCTTTATGCTTTTCTTCATTTTAAATAATCATGTTGTTTACAGCTAATTCACGTGTTTTGCCTGCTGTGTGACATGCACTGTGCAGAACAAGGTATACAGTCATAAATTATGAAGTCTTTTACCCTTGAGGAGTTCAAGTGTGGATTGTGAGATAAAAGAAATATAGAAAATGAAAGTTGATGGATATTAATTCTAATCTGTAGGTGTTGATCAAGTCTAATAAAGTGTACAAGTTGAAAGAAATGGCATGATAATTCTAAAGGACTTGTTTTATAATCATGACTTCATTGAATTTTCTCATGATTTTTATTAATCTTATTTCGGTAATGCGGGGAGCTGTGGAATTGTTTTGAAAGTTATTTTTATAATAAAGTAGGTTTTAAAAAATATTTTCACATCTCAACTTTTTGAATTTGAGTAATTTCAGTTTATATCTTGGGTTTTGTGTTGACCTTTCTCCTTCTCCCACTTTGTAAAAGTGTTTGCTTAGCCTCTTTTATTTTTTGTGTTAAGCAAATCATCCTTTATTTTCCTTCTGTTTAATTGTAGGTATTCTGTTGTACTTCCCAATTTGTCCTTTTTAAAATTTCAATTAATTAGGCACACAGATTAATTCATTGGTTGCTTTTGAAGAATTATGTAATTTTCTAGAAGAACTATTTTTATGGATTGTTTTACTCTTTAATGTTGGCGCATCAAGTAACTGTGATGTTGTATTGCTTAACATTGTTTTGCCTCTACCAAAATACTCATATTTCCTTGTCCTTTCATTCACCTTTTGACAGGGAAGATAGCGAAAATTATAGTGCTTTAATTTTCTAAGCTCTTAACCATGAGTGTGTAGATTACTTTTCAGAAGCATAGATACAATGCAGTTATCAAATACAGAGTAAAATATATTTATGTAATTTTAATAGAATATAGCCTTTTTTTTTTATTTTGTGTTGCTGGTCCTCTGACCAGCCTAATGCCTATCATATTTTACATGAGAGCTACTTCTAAAACTTCTTTGCATTTATTTTGTGTTGCTGGTCCTCTGACCAGCCTAATGCCTATCATATTTTACATGAGAGCTACTTCTAAAACTTCTTTGCATTTACTATTTTATGTACTATTATTTTATGAAACAATAGATGATGATTAACATTAAATATTAAAACAGTTAAAACAATCCAAGAGTAATCTGATTTTGTTTTTGCTTTTTAAGATTAAAAGGGGACTTGGCATATAATTACAGAGGACCACGAACAAAAGATGATATTATTGAGTTTGCTCACAGGGTATCTGGGTAAGTTATTAGGAAAGGCCTTTACTATATGTTATTAATATTTGAAAATTAAATATATTTTAATAGACTGTATTGAACACACATATTTTAAGGACATACCTGAGTAAAATTTGATTATTTACTTATAAGAAAAGATAGGATTAAACAGCATATCCAAAGAAATGCTTTAAACAGAGACCATGGTTTGTGTTATATACTTGTTAACTTCACATTTAAATTTGTTTTGTCTATATAAGAATTTTACCCAGTGATTTTTTAATACATTTTTGAAATTTTGATTATGTGTAGCAACTCTGTGAATCTTAACATTTATTTTATGATAATTTTGCTTTTGGACTGCCTGGTTCAGAGTTTTCAACAAAGCCTTGGGATATTATTGTTCTGAACAGACTCGGGCTTTCATCCATAGTCTTTGATACTGGAAAATGTATTTTAGATACAGCTAAAATATTTTTCCTTACTTACCACGTGCTGCTTTCTGCCAGCTGTGAGGTATTCATGCATTTTATACTTAGAATGTGACATAGTTAAAACCCAAAGATCTATTTAAGTTACTGATCTCTAAGGTTTTACTGATAAGGAAGCAAATTCCTCTATAAGCATTTCTTGTTGGTTTGAAATTTTTTTTTTTTCCTGAGAAAGAGTCTTGCTCTTTCTCAGTTCAAGCAACTCTCCTGCCTCAGCCTCCCAAGTAGCTGGGATTACAGGTGCCTGATACCGTGCCCAGCTAATTTTTGTACTTTTAGTAGAGACGGGGTTTCACCATCTTGGCCACTACTGCATTTTGATGGGATATAAAGAAAGTCAGTGCTTGTAATTCTTTAATATGATTATGTAAAATTTCTTGAGGAGAATGTTCATCAAGCTGTGCTAATCTTTATTGGCCTCAAAGTATAGAAACCTATGAGTTTAACAGGATATATTATACTGATAGCTTTAAATAGCTTTAAGATAAATTAAAATGGAATGGATTTTTTTGGTGGCACAATACTGTCTCAAATTATTTGAGAAAATTCATAGCATTAGGAATGATCTTTATATATTGAAGTTTGTAGTGCTTACTGATGTAATTTTCACATTGACTGTGTTTCATTTTATTTCCTTTGTAATTAAATGCATTTTGAAATAACTATGTTGTATGAGGGGAGTGCTAGTGGGAGGTACCGTATCCTCCCAGGATTTATATTAGTCATTATATTTGGGAAATTTTTAGTGAGTTTTGGTTTAGGCTTAAGAAGGGATTCTCCTAATGTAATTGGAGATAACTCTATTGCAGATGATATTTCAGCAGTGAGTTCTGGAGTTGCATCACTTACAAATTAATTACTAAGTATTAAAATAGAGGCTAGGGTAGAGTCATGATGCAATGCATCATAAGAATTTTGAAAATATATTTGCCTTTCCAAGTGTGTGGTGAATTTTGAAAATATATTTGCCTTTCGAGCTATGTTCTATTCTTTTTACAAATGTGGTGGAGTGAAAATTATATAATATACACACCATATGTAAAAGATGGTGTGTATACTATATAAAACTAACTTCTTCATAGTTTTTTAATGATATTTTATAATTGATATGCTTCATAATAACTTGTGATGTCATTCATTTAGCGTATTTGCTTCAAAAAATGCTTGTATGATAAAATTTTTTGTTTTCTCTTCATGAGATTCTTATATAGTGTTATGACTGTCATTTTCCATTTTATTTTTTCTGAAAATGATTAATGATATGCTTTGGATTTTAACCTCCATAGGGTACTTTAAAAGCATATAGCATTTAAATTGACAGAGTAAGATATAAATATTCTTAATGAAGTACTATATATTCCTTGGATGATGTTTCACAGTGTTTTTATAAATGACCATTTGAAAGGTAGAAAAAAATAATTCTCTTGGGAATTGATTTTTTTTTTAAACTGAAGATTCTAAATGGACAGTAGTTCTCTTTTTGTCCATCAAAATACCAGCATGGTACTCTGCAAAGGAATGTTTTGACACTTACTTTGAAACTGATAGATTAAATTGTGGGTACTATATTAATCTTTTATATGTATGTACAGTAGTAGTCACGGACCACAGTTTTATTAGATTTTTGTGGATTTTGAGATATACTTAAGATGCAGTTGATATATTATTAAAACTTAATAACTTGGCCGGACGCGGTGGCTCACACCTGTAAACACAGCACTTTGGGAGGGCGAGGCAGGCAGATCACTTGAAGTAGGGAGTTCGAGACCAGCCTAACATGTAGAAACCCCATTTCTACTAAAAATACAAAAATTAGCCAGTTGTGGTGGCGCATGACTAATCCCAACTACTTGGGAGGCTGAGACAGGAGAATTGCTTGAACCCAGGAGACAGAGGTTGCAGTGAGCCAAGGTCGCACCATTGTATGCTAGCATGAGCAACAAGAGCAAAACTCCGTCTGAAAAAAAAAATTCATAACTTGAGACATGATTAGTTATAGTATAAATAAGAATAAATTATGTACTTTATAATTCAAGTTTGTTTTTTGTTTTGTTGTGCAACAGGGCTTTAATTCGGCCACTTCCAAGTCAGCAAATGTTTGAGCATATGCAGAAGAGACATCGTGTATTTTTTGTTTATATAGGTGGAGAATCACCTTTGAAAGTAAGACATTATTTTTTTAATCCACAAAAACAGATGTATTGTAATTTAATTTTCTGTATAATCAACATTTCACTAGAAACTCAGAACTTATATTGCTCTTACTAGAAATATTTTCTTTCTGAGTCTAAGTATTTCTTATAATAGAAACCCTTCCTTGTATATCCTCTGTCGTGTTTGCCTATATGAAACAGAAGTGTGTAAAAAGTGAGTAGATGCTGCCTGCCTTAATATTTTTTTCTATTATTAACTTGGTTATTTAAATCTTGTGTTGCTTTTTCAAATTCTGAGTCTTTGAGACTGCAGACTGTATGTGTGCATATACTCATATTTTCCTATAATCATCATTAGTTTGTCTAATTTATAATTAAATGAATACATACGAATTGAACTTGTATTATATTTAATGAACTTGATTTGAAGAAAGATAAAAGCTCTTAATTACATTTGCCTTTTACCTGGAAACAATTTTATTTGCTTATATTTTTTCTTTTCACCTAAAAGGATGTAAGGTAGCAAATTATGGTGATGATACTTACTGCATAAGGTAACTCTCACTGTTTAATGAGGAATGAATTTTGACCTTTAATTAATATTTTTAAATAATCTTTTTTCTGTTTTTATCTTCATAGGAGAAATACATAGATGCTGCTTCAGAATTGATTGTATATACATACTTCTTTTCTGCCTCAGAAGAAGTGGTTCCTGAGGTAATGTTTAAAATTTGATTTTAATGACACAATTTTATTTATTAAATTATAACTTGATTTAATAAATAAAATTGTGATTATTGATTAAATTATTGATTTAAATACCAGAATTATTTACTGTGATATGTGTGGAAAGAGTAAACATGCTGATTCTTTACTACTGGTATTAGATTGCTTTTTATTAATAAACAAATACCATCAGGTTCATAGCCTTTAGGGGTTTACATTAGTACTGTACTTCTTTCTTTTTAAAATAATAGTAGTGATGGTAAGTGATACCTCGAACTCCTAAACTGGCTTACAAGTAGTGGATTTGTGTGTGTGTATGTGTGTGTTGCAGATACAGTCTTTTTTGGGTCCTCACACTGAGATAATGGTCTTCAGTAAACAAATTGATAAACAGGATGTCGTAAGTGCTATAAAAAAATTTAAAAAGCAGTGTGATAGTTGGGGCAAATAGGAGCAGGATGGGTGCTGTAGGTTGATTGGTCAAGAAATGTTTGTCCCAGAAGAAAATACTTGAACTGAGACTTTTACATAATGTGAAGGAGCTGTACAAAGATCGGTGGATAGAATACACCAGAAACAAGAAACAAATAATACGAATATTCAACATGAGAACACACCTGGCATGATACAGGAATGAAACAGCAGGCCAATGTGACTGTAGTGTATACAGTGCAGTGGGAAGTGGGTAGAGGGCATTGTAGGCTTTGTAAGTCATGACAGTGCATGTGATGAGGTTGAAGTTGGTGAAGAACATGGACTGATGTTTAAGGACATTACTCTGTGCTAAGTGCAGAGTGCGTTAGGTAGGTCTGATAATAGATCCATAGATACCAATTGAACTTTTGCAGTAATCTAAGAAATTTCAGCTTGAGGGTTAGTTAGAGAGTTGGGGAGAAGTAAAGGATTATTGCTTTTACAAGATAAAATTGTTAGCGCTTGCCGACATGAAAGAATAAGAATGAATCGAGGATGACTCTGAGATGTTTTGGTTTGAACAATTGGGTAGATGGTGGTGATTTATGATCTTGAGGAATATTGAAGAAGGAAGAGGTTGAAAATATGGAGAGACAAGTGCATTGAATTATTCATTTTAATTTGATTCAGCATGTGATATTAGGAATCTAAATATAAGCATCAAATAAGCAGTTGGACATAGGGGTCTAGAGTTAAGTCAAGGCTGTGTAAAGAACCTTCCTAGACATGGGAAGCAGTTTTTTAAGGAAGTAAGTGGGCCCAGAACCTCAGGTCAGCAAAGGACAAAATAGTAGATTAGGAAAATAAGATGAGTGGAGAGCCAAGATGAAGTGTTTTAAAAAGGGGCGAACAGTTGTGTGAGAATTTTGCAAAGTGATCAAGGAAATAATGAGAGGAAAATAACCACAATATGTGTCCACATGGAGGTTGGTGGTGGTTTTCAGAGACATAATGGGGACAAATATCTCATTCATGTTTGAGAGACACTGGTGGCAAGTAAGAAACTGGAGAGCACAAGTGTAGACTTCTCTTGAGGAAACTTAATGAGTAGGGGACTTCAGGAATTTGTCGGTAACTCATGTTTCAGGGGAAACATGAAAGAAATCAAGAGAGTTTTTCTTTTCAATCAATGTAAATTATAAAAAATGGAAATATTTTTCTTTTCACAAAGGTAAGTCAGTCAAACATTTCATTACTTTTAAATGTTTTAATGTTTAAAGATTTTCAGATTACAGACTTGCCTAAGTATGTGTTTAATGCTTCCTGCAATAAGTATGTAGATGTTTATCTTATGTACTCCGAAATGATTTTTAACTCCTAGAGGAACCTCAGTTTCTGGACAACTTAAACTCATTTTGATTTGCAAAGTATTTTATGTATATGCATTTATTTTGGTAGAGGAAGGTAATGTTACAAGATCCTTAGAGTGTCACTTCACCAGAAAGAAACCTCTGTGCTGGCGGTGCCTCTGCTTAGGTTTTGCTCATGCCTACTGGGCTTGCTCTGCCCACTCGGCCTATTGGGCTGAACTTGGCTCATGCTACCAGCCTAGATCCCATGCCTGCCAAGGACAAGCCAGGCACGGAGCGGCAAGGGGTATGTGAGTGAGCAAGCACTGGATCTGACCATTGCGCACAGCCAGGCATGCTGGCTGCCGTGGGAAAGGCAGCTCCAGGCACCTGCTCTATGTGAGGCTGCAGCTGGACCAGATGTACTGCAAGCTACTTCCATGGCAAGAACCAGCATCTGGAAAAAGGGAAAAGGTTACAAACCACTGCTCTGGAATGCCTTAATGTAACATAAAGGCTTAAAATGGACTAGAATCTGAACTTTTTACATTTTTGTCTCCCAAGTCCAATGAACCACATTTTTGTATTAGAGATGAGAATTTATGCTGGGCCCTCATCTACAAAGCTTTGTAAGCAGTTGACACTTGAAGTGCACCAAAGGATTTGCTGTGTTCTAGACCCTGGCACCATCTGACACCATCTTAACCCTCATATAACAATGGGGTGTCTTAGGCCAAAATCCCTAGAACCCAGAGGGTCTAGGTTGGCATATATAATAGCATCTATTATGTGAGTATATTTAGTATTTGTGTATTGCTTCTCTTATTTTTTTAATTAGCCTTTCACTAGTTTAATCATTCTTTAATTATTCCTAAAAATATTAATATTTGTCATCTCTCTTTTTTAGTTCTGAGGATGTATTTGCAAAAGTCTGCTAGGGGAAATAATAGTTACTTCAGAATAATATGAGGAGTTTTACTGCCAAAAATGGTTCTCAGATAAGAACAAAGCCCATAATTTTATGGTCTTTCCATATTTTGAATATTAATGTTTTGTCCTTCAGAGCTTCATTAGCTTTACAACTGGTATTATGAAAACCCCAGGAGACACAGTAAGGGAGTACAAGGATGAATTTAGACAGTTTCTGACTTCAGAATACTTATGAAGAAGTATTGGTGAACAAAGAAGATTGGCATACAGACTGTAACAGTAATAGAAGAGAGTTGAAAAAAACACATGGGAGAGGAAGAGAGCTTCAAAGTATGTGAGACTAGATGGCTGCAGGATTTGAGACTCTATCATTTGAGTTCTAGTAAGGATCATTCAAGGGTATTGGTGAAAGAGGGAGGTGCTGAATGTTGAAAAATACTTCCCAAGCATCTGTGTGGATGAGTTACCAAGAGCAGGTGAATGGAGTATAGAGCCTTACCTAAGAGCTTGCACTGCCCTTAAAACTGTTACTTCATGGTGCTATATCATTTTTTACCAGTAATGTAACCAAATCCTTCTGTATTATTTTCTCTCCCCTGAGATGTGCCTCCCTCCCTTTTTAATTTTTCCAGGACAACTGTCTTTATTTTTATTTTATTGTTATTTTACTTCATTATCCACTCATTTACTTATTTATTTGTCATTATTTTCAGTATTCCCTTGCTCATGTAATAATTCTTTGTGGCTTACTCAAATTATTTGTCTTCTGATCTGATATTTGTTTTCTAGTATAATTTTACTCTTTCAAAATAAGTATAACTCAGGTATAAGCAAAGTACTTTCTGAATGAATCCCTTATTGCTACAAAACTGTAAGCAGTTATGATATCTAACATAACTCCCATAATTGTTCCGTGAGGTAGGCAGTCTCAGTGTCCTTATTCCACTCTCAGTTATGGTATCTAACATAACTCTCATAATTGTTCTGTGAGGTAGGCAGTCTCAGTGTCCTTATTCCACAGACAAGGAAGCATACTCCCTTAGGTAGAGGGGCTCATTACCACACAGCCATTGAGTGGTGGGGAAGGACTCAAACCTGAATAGGCTGGTTGATGTTTAAGTCTGTTATTAGCTAAGAATAATCCACAGGGTTTACTATAGCAAACAGGACATTGTACCAGGGGGTATATAAAAAGATTCAAATATACTCCTTGGTTGAGTCTGGGATTGACTGTACTCTTTAACTGTTTATAGCATTCTTTTTTGTTATTTTTGTGTGTGTTTGTGTTTTCTGGTATGTAAGACTTTTGAAATCATAGCTACTCATTAAAATTTTTTGGTGATAAAAGTTATTTAAACTTCTGATTTTTTGCAGTATGTGACACTAAAAGAGATGCCAGCTGTGCTTGTTTTCAAAGATGAAACTTACTTTGTTTATGACGGTAAGTTCCAAATCTTTAACTCATGGAAAACATTTAAAATTAAAATGTCTGTTATACGACTTAGGTGTAAAGATTTTGTAAATGGTACTACTGTTTAATGAGAATAACAGTTCTCATTACTTGAATGACTGATGTTTTGGGTTTTTTTTCCACCTTTCAACTTTAAGTTTTTAGATACTTTATTCTGAGTTTTACCTACACAACTTTTTTTTTGTTGTTTGTTTAATTATATACCTTTTTGATGAATAAATTCTATGTGATTTTTATACATTACTTTAAAATGTTCAGAATTAATGTTTTTGAAGTAACATTTCAGATACAGAAAAAGACTTAAAGAAATAACACATGTTCAATAGTGTTGAAGCCCATGTGTATCCCTCTCTAGCAGCATTTCCCCTTTGCTGTTAGAAATAACTGCTCACCTGCTATTCAGCATTTCTTCATTGAATCAAATACTTGGTCTGTTTTTAAAATATTTTAATTGTGATTGTCAAACATACATCACACTAAACAGAATGTTAAATAAAGCCCCGCATACCCATCACCAAAGTTAAGCACTTATCAAGATCTTTGCCCGTCTTGACATTTGCTCCAACTTCAACTTTCAATTTGTTGAAGTACTTTAAAGCAAATTGTAGTGGCATTTCATCACTATGTGCTTCGTTATGCATCTCTTTACACAATGTAGACGTTTTATTTTTAGATAAATCACATGCAGCTACAACACCTAACAGCATTCCTTGGTATTTTCAAATAGCTACTTACATGGTTTCCAGACTGTGCTCTGAGGTACCCCAGGGCAGTGCAGCAAACTCACAGGGGCTACTGGGAATATTTTAAATTTCAAGGGAAACAGTGGAACTTGACATCTGTAGGACACCACAAAGCCGTTCAAAAGCAAAAGTGAATGCAGTCTCACCTGATAGTCTTGCTAACATTCTAAATTCTAATTCAATAAAATTAAAAATTCAGTTTCCCATTCTCGCTAGCCACATTTCAATGCTTGGTGGGCTCCTGTGGCTTGTGGTTACCATGTAGGAGGCCACATATGAAACATCCATTCATTGCAGAAATATGTTCTAGAATGTGGTTATTTTTCTTATTGGAGTCTATGTGACAGAAAGGAAACTAAAACTAGATTATTGCTTAAATAATTCAAATAAATAGAAGACTTTTCAAGAAAAGGAACAATTTGTTTTAGTGTAAGTAGCATTTTAATTGTTTTGACAGTCATGTTGTAAAGACTACGTTTCTAATCTTTATTCTTTGTAAGAGCTAAATTTGATTTGTTTCTATAGATAATAACTATCCAATTATGCTGTCATACAACAGGTACTATTTATATCCTTAACTTTACATTTTCATTTGATTTACAAAGTAATCTGTGAGGTAAGTAATAAGGCAGATTAATACCCCAGGATTACATAGGATATAGCTGAGAATGTTAGCTAAGGAGACAGACATATAATTAAATAGCAGGTTTATCATATGCTTATTCAGCCATCCATTAATTGGATGTTTAGTGAATGTCTGTATTAGATGTTGGGCTTAAAAAAGAACTTCAGAGAAACTGGCGTATCTGAAAATATGAGAAGGAAAATAATTTATAGCTACACCTAGTCTATTCACCTGCTCTTTGCTTGCAGTACTCTTCATATAATAAGCACTTAATGTACATGATCTTATATTTGATCATTATAACAATGCCTTAAGATCAGTATTCTTACCATTTTACAGATAAACAGTATTAAAGAATTTTTTAAATTCTTTAATTTAATTGTTAAAATACTTAATCAATGATATCAAAATTTAGTCTTCAAATCTCGTGTTCTTCTACTGTGAGTTTCTTAGCAATTCAGAGAGCCACTTTGTTTCTTCCTTTTTTTAAAAAAAAAACCTAATTATATCTGTTTAAGAATAAATAGATATTTAAATATGAACAGATATCAGGTGTTGGAGCATGCCTAGGAAAGCACCTTCTCGTTTCAAATATGTTCTCCCATGCTGAGGAAGACAGGAATATGATATGTTAAGTTTCTGTAGGTATTGTAAAGGCTGCATTTTTCTAACCTGCAGTAGTATTTAGAACCTACCTGAAGCATTCAGACAAAGCAGAGGCTTTACTTTGAATCCTTATTTTAAATATTTAATTGTTGCTAATGTTTAGAAGCATTGGAATAGGGATTCAGGAAGACATTTTCTTATATATATAATTTAAGCTTTTATTTTAGATTCAGAGGCTACATGTGCAGGTTTGTAACATGGGCATATTGGATGACGGTGAGGTTTAGGGTACAAATGATCCCATTAGCCAGGTAGTGAGCATAGTACCTAATGGGCAGTTTTTTAGCCCTTGTCCTCCTCCCCCTTCCCACCTTCTGGTCGTCCTGAGTTTCTTTTGTTCCCAACTTCATGTCCACGTGTACCCAATGTTTAACTCCCACTTATAATGAGAACATGCAGTATTTGGGGTAGTTTATTTTCTAATGAAGTTCAAATTGATCACTTTGTGCAATCTTGTAGAAAATTTGCTTTTAACATGCAGTAGACTTTGTGGCCCAGTAATCAATTTTTAGTTTTATGCTTATTTTCCTAATTTGTAAATTTAAATTCATAACTACTTTTATTACTTATTTGATGGGTTTGATAACTTGCAAATGTTTTGTTTAGCGATGCAAGAAAAAGCATACATTTCAGGAAGTCATTAAAATCCCGTCTTTAACCAGATATATTGGTAGAGTTTTACAGACATTTACTCTACATCAGCTTCTTTTTTATGCAATTGTAATTTTTAATAATTACTTCAGAATTATATTTCTAATCAGGATGTAATATTTCTCTTAGATACTATATTTCCTATCTGCTTAGCAGAGCAAGTATTTTATATTGGGAAAAAGCTAATGTACTGTGGTTTCATATGTGTGTTTGTGTTAGTTGTACCTTTGAGAAAGAGTTGTAAACTAGAAAGACTATCATAAAGAGAGAAGAGCAAATAAATTGTAATAAAAATTACCTATAGTGCCATGACCCAAGTATAACCATTGATCCAGGGAAACCATTTAGGAATAATTGACTTCATTTTATCATTCTATGAGTTTATCTTTTCAGTTTTTTTTTTTTTACAAAGTTACAGTTATACTGTTATATATTGTTTTGTAACCTGTATTGTTTTGTAATGTTTAATTTTTTTTTTTAAATTTATAAATGGTCTTAACATATACCGAAACGTATTTAAATTATTTCCAATTTAGGATATTTTTATTATTTCCTTTGTTTTTAGTCATTTTTATGCTATTTTTAATGATGGTGTAATGAAGATTGCTTTGTGCATCAATCCTTCTGTACATTTGATTGTATGCTTGCAATAAATTCCTAAAAATAGTATTTATGGAAGTATGATTCTCTGTCAGGCATTTTATACCTATTACCAGATAAAAGCTATTATAACTATCTTAAACTCATACTCTAATTTGTCAACTTTGTCTTGGTTTTAAGAGTATGAAGATGGTGATCTGTCATCATGGATCAACAGGGAAAGGTTTCAGAATTACCTTGCTATGGATGGCTTCCTCTTGTATGAACTTGGAGACACAGGTAACAAGCGTATATACAAGTCTCTGTCACATTGCATGATTTTTCTTTGATTGATTATTTAAAATCTTGTTTTGTAGGAAATGAATTTAAGCTCTATTTCATAACTTAATTTTTTATTTCAGACCTGAATGCCAGTTATTTATGAAAACATAAACTGATATTACCAGAAGATATACCTTTGCATGTGGGTCAGTGATGAGCTAAAGAGATGGTTTACTAATAGAACTGATGGTGACAAGAAAACAAAAAGCCTGGGTAATAAGAGAGTTGGAAAACATAACCAACTAAGAAGCTATACTCGGGAGACTGATTTTGTGATAGGAGTTAAAATGAAACTTAGCACAACCTATTTATAAGGCCTGCTTTTACTTGTCAAAGGGAACAATATAAATTGAATTGGCATGGTTTCTTAAAGTTATACTGTTGAAAATGAGGAAATGCAAATGTAAACACAAATACAAAAATGAAAGCTATAAGAAGCCGCTTACATGGTCTCATAGATGCAAACTGCAAAAATTATAAAAAGCTAAGTTTTAGAGAAAGTGTTTTATAAATGTATAGCAAATTAGAAATGAGAAATCATGGTTATTGGTGCCACATTTGTTTCCATTAATAACTTTTATGATAAGTAGGATGAAAGTATAGCTTTAGAGTAAAACAATGAGAAAATTTTATTCAAGGCTCAATTTTTTTTAATGTAAGTTATAGGCACAGGGTTTCCTCTTTATGATCACTGCTCTTAAATCTAATTAATAAAAATTAGAGATATTTTTGCATGTTCCCTGTTTGTAACATTTTGGGGGGATGCTTTCTGTTCTGTTCCTGAGCTTGCTTTTAATGTTCTGTGTCTGGTGATATTTCTGCCTTTGCTTATCTTTACAGAAGGAGCTGTATATTAGCTCATTATTGGAAGTTACCAGGGACAGTGCCAAAGACTGTGGTTTTGATTCTTTCAGACTCGCATGAAAAGAAAAGGGGAAATGTAGGAATACAGTAGTTTTGCTTTGTATAGTAATCACAGGAGATAGTGTGACCTTGAGGTGATTAAACCAGGTGACTTTGGCTTAACTCAACACTTCCTTTCCCAGATTAATTTGGAAACAGAAGTATGCTGTGACAGTGTTCTTTTGTGTGTCCAACGTAATTGCCCTTGTTAGCTCTTCACCCAACCCGTCCCCTATGCTAGCATCACAGAAGCCTCCTGATACTCTGTGGCTTCAGACACCTCGTGTCTGTCTCAGAAGTTCTAACTCTTGCCTGTATCTCCAGCCCCACTTCACTGTAGCCTCTCCCCACACTCTTCCTTCTCCAGCCACACTAACCTTTCAGTTTCTTTTGTTAATTTTTTTATTGTTTTATGATTTTTACCCAAGTTTGCTTGACACCAGTTTCTTGAAAAGGTTATGCCATTTGGACCAAAGCACCTTTTTACATGCTTTTTTCTTTGCATGGAAATATTCAGTTAATTCATATTCATCCGTCAAACTCAGACCAAGTACTGCTTTCTTAGGAAAATCTTCACTGACTCCCTCAAAGTACATTAATTTATGCTGTAATTTTTTTATTGCAGCGTATTCTTATTTTTAATGGGACATTTATTTGATGAAAATGTCCCAGCATTTCTACTGTGTTGTGCTTTCACAAGCACAGAATATTGTCTGTGTTTGCTCATCACCATGTCCTCATAACCAGCCCAGTGTGTGATACGTTATTTGACACTCAATAATTGTTAAATTAATATGTGAGAAATTGTGTCTGTGTTTCTTAGAACCCTGTTGGTCTGTGGGAGGATGTTCTGCACGTTGTAGACATTTTGGAAAAAAAAAGAGGCATTTGAAAATTAAAGAAGCATATAATACAAAAAAAATGAATAGTAAATGAGATACTTCAAGAAGATAGATAACATTGTGAGCTGTTTTTGTCAGAGAGTTAGAAGAAGATTCAAGATTGTGTAGAATTTAGACAGGTGTTTTAGAAGTATGAATTAGAAGTGACATTAAAATACAGGGATAATAAAGATTATTGATTTAATCCTACATGTATGTACCTGCTCTGAGCCAGGTTTATCCCCATATTTAATCTTAACTCTCCCAATAACTCTATGAAATAGATTTTTACTAGTTGAAGTTTACTGAGGCATTTCCCTGTGCCCCTGCAGCTTGGTATGGTGGGTATGGTGCCTAGAACATGATAGACACTGCTGTATAGCAGTGTTTGGTTTTCTGATTCCAACACCACTGTTGTGGTTATTACATCATGCTGGTTTCCTAGAAGGTATCAGGATACATATGCTTTATGTTCTGTTTAGGGTTGAGTAAATGTGAGTCAGTTTAATTCTGCATATTGTACCTGGCAAGTGTGATCCATGGTACCAAAGGCAGTGGCCAGGTAAAAATCATTTTCTTCTTCTTCTAGACCATTGTTTTAGAGCTATAGTAATTCTTGGCGAACTTGTTTTAATCAACTTATTTCCTATGCGTTTAGCCTTTAACAAAATAGTTACCTTAGTCAATTTGTAGAGTGTAAGGAAAAAATACAATTCAAGCTTGTAAGTTGACCAAAAAATACCATTTAGGTATATAAATTGTTACATATTTACTCTTATTTACATTTTGGGGTAGGAAGTGGAAGGGAATTTGTCACCTAGAGTTGACTAATTGACTGATTCACTCTACAAACATATACCATAATGTGTTGATTTAATTTGATATAATATGTAGAATGATTGGAATTAAATTCTAGAAATACTTTACTAGTTTCCTATTCAAAACTATAGTGATCATCGAACAATTTGTGTAATAAGGGTGATTGAATTCAGATGTGTCATTCTTTATTTCAGGAAAGCTTGTGGCTATTGCAGTTATTGATGAGAAAAATACATCAGTTGAACATACCAGGTATAATGCCTTAATATAGTTTTAAGCTTCAGATGTTCATTTTAGACTGCATGGCTTTAGATAGACTTGATATATCTTACTTTTCCTGCAGCAAATAGATGTAAGACAGCAGATACTATAATTGAAAAATGGTATTTTTCAAGTGCATACATGAACTAATCATATGTTTGTTCTTCTACAGATTGAAGTCAATTATTCAGGAAGTTGCAAGAGATTACAGAGACCTCTTCCATAGGTAGGTGCTTACATTCTGAAAGATTCCTTTATTTTTGTTTAATACCGTTTTGTAATATAGTAAAGCAAACTTAATAGTATTTCATGCTTTTAGAGGTGAATCAAGGAAATGAAGTTAAATAACAGTAATCCTCGCTTATCCATAGGAGATACATTCCAAGACCCCTAGTGGATGACTGAAACTTTGCATAGAATAGAACGCTATGTAAACTAGATTTTTATCTGTACCTAAATACCTATGATAAAGTTTAATTTATATATTAGGTACAATAAGAGATCAACAACAGTGCTTAATAATAAAATGGAACAATTATAACAGTACACTGTAATAAAAACTATGTATGTGTTCATTTCTGGAATTTTTCATTTCATATTTCCTGATCATAGTTGCACATGGGGAATGGAAACCACAGAAAGTGAAATTGTGGGGAAGGGGGGACTACTGTATAGCACGTTGCTTTTCAGCATGAATTGTCTGGATCTTTAAATTCATTGATGGTATGTCCTGCAAGTTAAAAAAAAACACTTTGATTTGTATCATACCTGCTTCTTGATAGGATTTGAGGTGCATTTTATGTAAAGAAAATATCCACATGTACTTATAATTGTATATAAAGTTAAATGAGCAATCAGATGTCACAGGTAGGCAGATGGTTATTGTAATGGAAACTCAGAAGAATAACTGAATATAAAAAGGGCATCAGAAATACATATTTTGCTTTGTGCTGAGTCATTGTTGCTACTCTAAAGGATAGTCAATATAAATGTATTTTATTATTGAATTATTATTTCTTTTCTATTCTGAATCTTCTACTGATGGGTCATTGTATAGTTCTCCTTTTACATAGTATATAGCAACTTCTGATTAGTCCTTTTTTTAGAGAAAATGGGTAATTTTTCTCAAACATATTTCAGGTAGAATAGTTTGTATTTCCCTGATTTTAAACATGCATGGACCAAATAAAAATGTCTTAGAATTTCCTTTACTCGTGTATTTATGTCTCAGAAGCTGGTAGAATTTACACTCTTACAGTATTTATTGTGTATGATTTACATGTGAGATATTTACAGTTTCTGGGCTTACTGAGGCCTAAAGTTAAGTTCATTGTTTTATTTACTTTTCTGGTATTTAATGAGTTTTCTCTCTTTCTCTCCACATCCCCTCGCCTTTTGTTTATTTATTTATTTTTGGTTGCTGTTGGTTAGGGATTTTCAGTTTGGCCATATGGATGGAAATGACTACATAAATACCTTGCTGATGGAGTAAGTAAAGTGCTGAATGATTTTGCCATCAAATCTATTAATTTTTAAATTTGTTTCTGAGATAAAGGTAACAGGACTAAATAGCTGAAAAAAAGCAAACTGTTGACATATTCAGATGCAGATATTCTCCCATTAAAATATTTTACTTTAGTTTTCAAATTCTGTATTTGTAACTTACTGACTTTAATATTGCTCCATAGTAAAAAAAAAAATTATCTCCTGATTTAATTTTTTTTAGTATTCTGAAAAGAAGACATTGTTTCAAAATTTGTAAATTTTATAGCTTCTGCTTAATACATACCTTGAGAAGTTTAGTTTTAATGGGCAATATAGCTATTTAATAGAAATTGTTTAGCATTCAAAAACTAATTGTTGTTCTAGAATTTATCTTAATAGACTAAAATAACTTTGTAGGAAAATATGCAATTTTAAAATAAGTTTTATTTAAAATTATGATGTAAAGACTTTTAAATAGAAATAACATTCAAAAACTAACTTGTTCTAGAATTTATTTTAATATACTAAATTTGCAGGAAAATAAGTGGTTTTAAAATAATTTTTATGTTTTTAAAATTATGATGTAAAGATCTAATTTGCCACGTCACAAGATTGATATTAGAAAACATTTACCAAAGCCTGTTCTGAATTAATAAATTTGAAACAAGAACCCACTCTATTCAGTGAACAATTACTGAGTATTTACTATATGTTGTACACTGCATTAGACACTGTTGATACAAAAGTGAATAGAGTCCCTGTCTTCAAATGCTTATAGTTCCCTGGATAAGACCACAGGTGTTAATTACAGAACTGTATGAAAAAATCTATGTAGGACAGGGCTCTGGAACATAGAGACACTTTCCCATCCTCACCACGCCCCCCTCACCTGCACCCAGTGTACACTAAGGTAGAAGCACTCAGAGAACGTTTTCTGTAAAAGGCAATAATTAAAAGGTCTAAAGAGTGAGAAGTTAGCTGAATGAAGAATGCAGGGAGAGGATTTCAGACAGAACATAATAGCAAGTATGACAGGTAGTAGAAAAACTGGGATTAGGAGAGTGCTAGAGAAATAAGCTAGCCTCTAAAGTGAAGATGGGGAAATCTCACTAGAGACACACTAACTCTTATCCAACAGCATCGAGGGCCCAGTGAAAGTTCAACAACATGATGTAGTGTTTTGGTTTTCTCCAGCTTTGCTTAGTATCATAGGTGTAGCAAATGCCTTTATTCATTATTGTAATATATTAGGTTATTTTAGTGTCTTCCATTTTCTAAGTAAGAACACTGAGCAGGGAAGGGAGTAAACTTACAAATCTAAAGTAACATTCATCATTTTCAACTAAAATCTTGAAATATAATGTAACATTACCTTACTTCATTTATTATCCCTCTCATTTCAGTAAGAACTTAAGAGGGTTTGCCAAAGATAAAGTACCAGCTACAGGTTATAATGAAGAATCAAGACAAAGTATCTATACAGTTATTAAAGGGACTGTTGACCCTTGAACGACATAAATTTGAATTCTGTGGATCTACCCATAGGAATTTTTTTCAATACATATATGTAAAAATTTTTTGAGATTTTTGATAATTTGAAAAGACTTAAAGATGAATTGCATATCCTAAAAATATTGAAAAAAATAAAAAGATATGTCATGAATGCATAAAATATATGTGAGTACTAGGTCTATTTGATCATTTACTAATACAAAATATACCAAAATTTATTAAATAGCTTCTGTAATTATAGCTACTGAGATATAAATAAATATCAGAATACTTGTTATTGCTGTGTTTAATGTATATTTTTAATTATTTTTATATTTTCAGTGAATTGACAGTCCCAACTGTAGTTGTACTGAATACTTCAAACCAACAATATTTCTTGCTAGATAGACAGATTAAGAATGTTGAAGACATGGTCCAGTTTATTAATAACATTTTGGATGGCGTAGTAGAAGTAAGTTGTTCACTTCTATTTCAAAGGGATGATGGGTAGTGGGTAGAGGAGAAACTAGTTCATTTCTTTATTTCTGATTCTGAAAAGAATAGTTGGCCATCACTGGGGAGTAGAGGGCTGGGCCTTCATAAATTGCTTCTCTCCAGTTATAGGCAGAGAAGAGTTTCAGATACAGAAGGTTCTTCTATGGCAGAGGTTGCTAAAAGATGGAAATGTCCTTTTAGGGGTTATTTGGAGGATATTTTTGGTTGTCACGGCGATGGGAAGGTGTTGGCATATAAGTTTGAGGACTAGCAATCTAAGAGGCCTGCATTGTGTGGGGTAATCTTAATAGTGATCTTGCCTGGCCCTTAGTATGTTTCTAGATCCAAAAGTACAATTGGATTGAATTGTTAGGTTTGGTTTTCTAAAAAAATCTGCAAATAAGACCACAATTTCTTAAGAAATAAGGAAATTTACTGAGAATAAAAGCCCCCTTGCAGAGTTCTAGACTTAATCCTATAAAATATTTCTCAGAAATAAGTGAATGGATAGTCTTAATTTTCTATTATTTTTCTATAAATTTTGACTACCATGTTTTTCAAACTGTGAATTGCTACCTATATTAGAAAGTCACAAAACCACTGCAAGTCACAATGAGGTTGTGACCAGCATGCATCTTAATTCAATAGACTAGAATAAAATTTAAAAGAAAGAGCCTTCATTGCTTTTGTGAAATTTAATAACTGTTTTGTGAGAGTTGTTTCAGTTATACACAAACTGTATTTAAAATTGGCTCACAGAGTAACAAACCTAACTACTTTTGGTCAAGGTGAAGAAGTTTGAAAAACACTCTTAAATTATTTTTTGAAAATAATTTGTTGAAATGAAAGTCACCTATATAAATAATCAGTCGTCTGTTTTTCAGTTAGTGGAATGCAACTCAGACTGTTTTACAAGAGACTTCTTGCAAATTAAAAAAATGAGCCAGGTTGCAGGTACGGCCAAATACAGGATTCGATTGATTTTTATCAGGAATTTTTCTCTCTTTGCCTTTCAGCACTTTCCATCTTCAGGGAGCCTCTCCCTGAACAGTGGCAAAGGTATCCTGCTTCAGCTCTGGTTTCGCAATCCCAGCTAAACTCAAAAGCTGGTTAGGCTGTACTCAGGGGTAGATCAGCTTCAGCCAAGCTGAATAGACATTATGAATAGAGGAGGAGGAATTGTTTAGAGTAGGATCAGGGTGAATTAACACAAGCAGGCAGGAGGAATGCTGGACAGGAAACCAATAAAAAAAAACAACAGTAAATGTTTACCACATGGCCTTTTCAGGTGATTATGTGATATTTGGAGTCTACACTTTGGCCTGCAATTGTAAGGTTATGTAACACTGAAGAAATGAACTAATAGTACTTAAATAATTTATTTTTATTTTCCTTTTTTGAAGGCCCAAGGAGGTGATAGCATTTGGCAGAGATTGAAAAGAATAGTATTTGATGCCAAATCTACTATTGTGGTAAGTTGTGACAGTTTATGTCATTGATAACTAAGAACATGTAGGTTCTTTATGTCTACCCATGGTAAAAATCTGAATTTGAAAAGATTAAGTCAAAATATGTCTTTAATTTTTAGGATATGACTAGCCAGTATTTAAGAAAATATATTTATCAGGTGGAAATTGTTTCTCTAATTATTTATTTTTGTATGATTTATGAATTTAAAATTCGGAATCAATTAACTTGACAGTATGACTCAAAAGATTTTTATTTCTGCAACCTACCATGTAAATTTTTTACTTGGTAATTTCTATGGCTTGTTGAAAGTACAGATGATTTGAATTTTTTAGTTCCATTACATGCTGTCTTCTGTAAGTGGGTCATTTTTGTTGAAGAAAATGATGTATACCAGGAAGTCACTTCTTTTTATTTTGCAGGAGTCAGAAAGAAAATTTTAGATCTTAAAGTTTAAACATCCCTGTTAATTTTGTACTTTTCCCTAGTTGGTAAATAATTAGGATTATTTACAGATTTTTTTCCTTCTTTCCTTTTTCTACTTTTTTTTCTTTTATTCTTTTATAGAAGACTTTAAATGTGGAATTAAAAGGTGATGGATCAAATCCTTTCTAACAGTGTTTTGTTTCATTTGTTTGTCCCAGTGTTTATTCACAGTTATATGTTAGTAGAATATTAACAATGCTAGATAAATTGACACATCTGCCCCTAATTACATGTCTTTCTTGTTTTTGTAATTATACTTTCCAAATATATTTTCTTGAATTTTCTTCACTGTCACCTCTCACCTGATTATTTCTGCCATTCGAATTTCCTCTTCCTTTCATTCTATCAAACTAATGCCCATTCTCACCAATTGCCTACTAATGATTAGATCTCTTGATGTATTTCCCCTGGATTTCTTTGAAGCAACCCTTCCTTGGCGTTCTTCTTTCCCTTGCTGCTGTGAATATCCCACTCCCTTGCTCCTGCCCCATCTCTCCAGTCAGTGTTTTCAGCATCCTTATCCTCCCTTTCCCCTTTTCAGTTCTTGATCTGAACCTTCTTGCTTGAAACTCTTAAGAAATTGTTTTTACTATCCCAGCTTTAACTGTTAATCACCCTGACAGCAGAGGAATTCCTAAATTTGCTTGAGCCCTAAACTTAGTTCCCGTTGTCCTTCTTGAGCTGTTATGTGGGCCTTTTCATTCATTGTGGCCCAAAGCAGTCATAAAAATATGGCTAAGTAAATTCTGGGAATCTTTGGTTTATTACTTACATAGGATCCATCAGTTTGCTCTGTTTTCCTGTTATCAGGAGCATGGATTGGGCCCTAATTACATTCTATCTAGCTGCTACTCTCACTGTCACCTGGTTTCCATACTTCCTCTCGCCCAGTCTCCAATCTACATTGTATTCCACTACACAATTAATATTACTAAAATAATCGATTTTGATCACTTTCCTTCCCTTTTCCAGGGGTGTACATCAGAATATTCTGTCCATCTAAAGTATTTTCCTCATTGGATTTTTAATATTAGGTTTTACCAGTGCAAATTGCCTGGTGCTTACCTGTCCCATATCCCGCCTCCTTCTTACTCATCCTTAAATTCCTACCTCAAAACACAACTTTATTCTGTGAAACTTTCTTTTACTGTCTCAATCCACAGTGATCTATTTCTTCTCTGAACTTGTCTATGTTCTCAAGAGTTATAGTTGCAATTCATGCTGTATATTATAATTGAAAACCCTATTCATTAAAATTACTTTTACTTTTCTGGGAGCTGTGAAGATAGTGTGTAAATTGAGAGAAATTAATAAGTTAATGAGGCTTTACTGCTAACCAGATAAGTAAAAAATATTAAAAATGTCATGTGAAGAGAATATGTGTGTACCTTCTTTGTGGTAAATAACCCAGCCTTCTTCTTAAGCAGATTCCTGTAGTTCAGGAAACAACTCTAAAGCTGCTGGGTGCACATAGTAAGCATCATAAAGACACCTTTGTAATTAATGTGAGAAAACTCAATTTCTTTAGGAAAGGTTACAGAATATTTGATGCCTTTTTCTGCTGCTAATTGCTGATTCTGCACACACACACACACACACACACACACACACACACACCTATGTATGTGCATATAGAAATTATCTCTTAACAGTGTCTTTAACATGGTAGTTACTGCTGAAATAATTGACTTCGATTTATTGGAACTAAAGACAAGTTGAATAGCAACAAGAGAAAGAAATCTATAGGTTTCTAACTCGTTTCGTGCTTTATATATCAGAATTACATCTGAGGGGAACTGAGTTTTAATTCTCTCTCCACAGTCTATATTCAAGAGCTCACCACTAATGGGCTGCTTTCTCTTTGGCCTGCCACTGGGTGTCATCAGTATCATGTGCTATGGAATTTACACAGCCGACACAGATGGAGGTTATATAGAAGAACGATACGAAGTGTCTAAAAGTGAAAATGAAAACCAAGAACACATAGAAGAGAGCAAAGAACAGCAGGAGCCAAGCAGTGGAGGATCTGTAGTGCCCACAATGCAGGAGCCCAAGGATGTATTAGAAAAGAAGAAAGATTGAGACTTGAATGCTATTAAATATTTGATAGGACTTCAAATTATTAAAGAGTCTATTTATTGAATTTAGACATTTAATCATGATCTTTACAGAAAAGAACACGTTATTTGTATTTTGCTAATATCAACTGCATGGATTAAAGTAGTCCCTTCATAGATGGGGAAATATTTGGAGCAAAGAGATGAACAATTTGTCTAAAACAAACAGAGCACTCCATCAAAATTTACCTACATATGTGATTATAACAGATCAGTTCTGTTTGCATGTTTCTCTGTCTGAATATTTTATGACAAAAAGTCAAGATTCTTGGGCAGAGTATTTAAATGGTCAGTCAGGTAGAAGATACATGTATGATGTAGAAAAATAATACCTCCACCTGCTGCCATCCATATTCCTTATATATTTTGGACAAGATTTCTATGGACAAAATTAAGTCTTTAAAATTTAGGCACTTTAAGGAGAACTAATAACTTTTTCCATGTATCAAATTAAGATTATGAGGTTAAAAATAATGTGGTTTTATATAGCATAGTGGTTTTATTTTGTTAGTTATTTTTAAAGGAGAAGAAATGTTACTTTTTAACTTTATACGCAGTTACATTATCATAAAATTTTCATATGGGCATAGATAATGGGGTAAGAAAAGTCTTCTGATTGACTTTCACAAAATTAACAGGATTTACTGGGAGTACTGTTTCAGCCCATTCCCTGGAATACCCTTAACAGGTATTTTATCAGTTATTGTGGGTTGGGAAGGGTCTCTGTTAATCCACCATGTTTCAGCAGAACAGCCTTCTGTTTTGTTTCATTTCTATTTTATATATTGAGATTTCTTCTAACATTTCCTTTGATAAAAATCTTCTGCTTTTTGAACAGTAATATGTATCACATTTTTATGTTTATAATGTATAAACTTTATGGTAACCTATACTCCAGAATATGTGTGTTTGTACCCACAGGCACTTAAAGTTTATTGGCACATCTATTATATAATGCTGTAGACCTGTCCGTGTCTGCTTCATAATGAGTAACGAGTGACGTCGGCATGTCCAGTGACAAGTCACTTCCAGTGGAAAAAAAAAAAGTCAGTTACCTTCTCCATTCTCTTAGTTCTGTCACACATTTCATCAAGTGACCCTCAACTGTTTATAATAAACTAACACAGGAATTCTATCCAAAGCAATGTCTAAAAATTTTTTAAAAGTAATACTTGGGTATATTTATGGTAGACAAATTATTTTTGAGGCCTTCATTTTAGCTAAGTTTAGAATTTATATTAGGCAACTATGATTTGGGTGGTCACTCATTGAGTAATTATCCACTATAAAGAATTTTATTGAACATTTGTTTAAAAATATGTAATTTATGGTCCCAACACTGAAGTTGCTTAGGCCTTTAGTCACCAAGGGCCGCCTTCTGTCATTTCTAATGCCATACTAATCAAGACTCTATGGACTCTTATAGCTTAAGTACTAAGGAATTGCTAGTAATTGTTTTATTTTATTCCTGTGCTCTTTTAGTATTTAATAATTAAATACCTATTCTTATTGTTTGACACTCCATAATTTTTTTTTTAGTGAAACAAATATGCAGTCCAAAATTCAGGAACTACTAGAGTGAAATGATTAAGTGGAAACTGGAGGTAAATGCTGTTAGTTTAACAAGTAGATTCTTCTCCAAAGAATAATGAGGGATTCTTGGGAAGATAAATTTTAATGTTCCCAATAGTCAAGCTTGTTTTTCAGTAGTGAAAAGCTTAGATGAGTATGGATGCCTCACTTGAAACTCAGCCTAGTAAGGAAATGAAAACTTAGCCGTCAGTGACATGGGGAAATAGTTACAGAAAATGTCATCAAATTTTTTCATATTTATAGTTAGTCATCTGCATATTTTTATCCTACCTGTAAATGAAAGACCTTAATAAGGGGAAGGAAAAAGAAGAAGAAGAGTAAAGCTCAATGTGAATCAGCAAACATCCAGTGATCTTCCTTTATATTCTGTGATATTCTTTATAAATGAATGCCTCAGTTCTCTGCTACTCTTTCACAGCTTTGTACTGTTGCCTTATATTCTATTTGTGCTTTTAAAGTGTGTCTATTGGGAAAACAAAATGTGTAGGTGGTTTGTAAGTGAATAATTTTTATTTCTTTTTGTATTAAAATTTTGCTTTTTTCTCTACTTTGGGAGATGTTTATTTACATTGTCAGACTACTCACAAAACAGATTTTAAAATTTGTTTGCTAGAAAACTTTTCCTTTCAATGTGATATCAGAGATTACTATGAATGTTAGTTTCATCCCTTGAAAAATTGCTTCCATATGAAGACAGATCTCTTAATAACTGAATCTAGTAGAAGAACATAGGTATCATTCGAACCTGTCATGATTATATATGAATAATGGGGTCCTTCAAGAAGTTGGAGCTTTTGCCTTCTCTTTTGATTGCAATGAAGTTCTCTTTATAACTCCTAAAATTCAGAATTCTAGATCTTTGCTTTTGCAGAATTTGGTGCTCAGACAATATTTAAGGATATTGCAGTGAGACAAAGTGCATGTTTTTATCAAGTACCCTGTGGACCACATTGTATCTGGCAATTCATTTTGTTTCATTATTTGCTTCAATATTTTTCTCAGCTACTGTTATCTGAAACTTGTTTAACATGTATTAGACCTAGAATTTTCATTTTCTTTCTCACATAGTTGCTTTCTGGTATATGATTTGGAAATAACATTAAGATGCCAAATATCTGGGGGATTGAAGGAAGGGTCTATATGAGTAGGTAAATTAGCAGTATTGTTTTTGTTTAGTGGATTTTATTAGGGACTTTGTGTTTTGCTTTGGGGCCTTTTTATTTTAGTGTTGCAAAACATAACAAATATTTTCATCATTGCTTCATATGACATGGAGTGAGGACAGGGAAAGAAATCATTCAACTCTATCCTTATGCATTAACTGATCAAATAATCCAGTGTGGGATACTATCAATTGGTGGGATTAGGCTTGCCATTTTATTTTTATAAATATATATTTTTTCTGAATGTGTCTGAGTCCAAGAGTGGGCAAAAAATAATTTTCTACTTTGGACTAATCTATAGAGGTTTTTGAAAGTCTGCATTACTAACTTGTTGAATTCATGATATTCTGCCTATGGCACAAATTGTAAACCTTTGTTTTTCTAAAATAAAGGAATTGAAAACCTGTAATTGTTTGTTATTTTTACTGTGTATCTTGGTTGTTTGCAATATGAATAGTTATCTGTACAGAGACAACAGCTATGACTGTATCTTTAAGAAAGTGTTTCCTTGCATTAAAATTATGTTTTTCATAACTATAGAAACATAGAATTTCAGAGACTTGAGAGAGATCAGATTGCAGTCTCATTCTACTATATTACAAATGAAGAACCTGAGATTCATAGGTTTGATATAGTTTGTATTTGACAAATCTGATAATTTTAAAATACTTTTTCCAAAAACATATCTTCTAGTTTAACTTGAAAAGAATTGTATTTCAATCCCGAAGTCAAGTGCTAAATTATCTTTGACACCACACAACCACATTTAAAACCTCAAGTTTTTTAAAAATTTTGTTTTGTTTTAAATAGCATCAAGTATATTATGAAAAAAAGCTTTATACAAATGTTAATTTTAATAATTTCTTTTTCATATATATATATATATATATTTTTTCCCCCCCCCAAGGGCATATCTTTTCATGAGAGTGACTGGCACAGGAATTACAGCCTGAAACATGGAGCCACAAACCTGTGAATTTGTAGACTGGCTGGTTAGGATGGGCCTCTTCTGATAAGAGTGACCAAGCATGCTCAGCTGTTGATGAATTTCATGGGAATGTGATGGCGGCTTCTAGTCTCTGTAAGTGGCTATACTGCACTGTGTGTGTGTGGAAGCTCCTGTGTCACGCTCCCTGGTTCAGTTCTTACTCTCGTTTACCTGTGTAAAGTTGAGTGAGCCATTTAACCTTTCTGCTCCTGAGTTATCTAATTGGAGGATGATGCCACCTGTTTCATTGGATTATGAAGATAAACGAGTTGCACATGAGGTATATTTAGAACAGTGATTGGCATACAGTAACAGCTCAAATATTAACTATAATGTTTTTTAGATTTAGTTGATTTCTCACTTTAGAATTTATGTCATTATTTACCACAGATAAAAGCCAAGTCATCAGGAATGTGAAATTCTAATATTTTTAAGTTTGCTTGGCTACTTTTTGCATTTAAGTTCTAACATTTTGGATAGAAATGAAAAAAAATTTTTTAACATAAAGATTAATTACAAATATTTAGGTTCAAATGTCTTGGAAAAATCCTCTGGTTTTTATGCTTCTACTGAAAATGAATAAACATAAGCAGTTATAAACTAGCAATATTATTGGTTGATATATGTGGATAGATATAAATATTAGATTTAGAATAATGAATATTGAATACAGATGGGGAAATTACCTCATTTTTCTTGCCAGCATACCTCAATGTAGTCAAGCGCTCAACTTTTCTCTAAGCTTATCTCTGGTAAACTGAAATGATAATCAACTAGTGCCAACTGGCAATTTTTTTTGTGATTTATTCTTTCTGTTTATTTATTTATTTTTAGAAGCAGGGTCTCTGTCACCCAGGCTCGAGTGCAGTGGCTCAATCAGCTCATTGCAGCCTAGAATTCCTGTCTCAAGTGATCCTCCTGCTTCAGCCTCCCAGGTAGCTAGGACTAGAGGCACATGCCACCACATGCAGCTAATTTTAAATTTTTTTTGTGAGAGTGGGTGGGTCTCGAGCTCCTGACTTTGAGCAATCCTCCTGCTTTGCCCAGATTTATTATTTCAACAAATATTTTATAAATGTCTTTTATTGTCTACAGCAGCAAAAAAAAAAAAAAAAAAAAAAAAAGACACAGCTTCAGTCTTCATAACGTTTTTAGCTACTCTAATTGTTCAGTTTTTACTTAAAGTCCTCAATTGGAAATTTTCCATTTTTCTGTTTTTCTTAGTTTCTCTTCTTATACAATCTAATGTTCAACATAAAAGCCTTGATACTTGATTTCTGGGACTCAGTGATAGGGACAAAACAGAACTTATCAGCTTGCTTCAAATATATGAAGGGGTCGGATTTACTCAGCATGTCTGTAACTGTGGCAGTACTATGGGTAGAGATAACAGGGAAATTGAATTCAGTTCAAGGTAAGGAAGCAACAAAAAGAATATCCAGAGATAAAATGGGCTGTTGGAGGCTCAGAGTTCTCACAGTGAAAATGTTTTCAAGCCAGAAAACTCTTTGCTATTGGTTTCTTTAAGACTGAGATTCCGTAGTCCACCATCCATGCCCATGTGTGTGATAGTCTCCTCTTTTAATGTCAAAAACGTTTTTAGCCAACTCTAATATATCAAGTTGTAGTTGGGTGGATGAAAAAGTCCAGTGAAGCTGAATTTATAGTAGAAACGGAGACTAGTTCTCCACCCATCTAAACTTTTCACATGAATCTTTGTATCATTGTCTTCATTCATAAGTGACCATGGTCATTTACTAATTTATATAAAGTTGTCTTCTAGCAAAGTTGATATGTCAGTTTCTAAATCTGTTTGATGCAACCACTGGAAATTCTATTTCAAATCATAAAAATGCAGTCAAAAACACAGTAAACGTTTAATAGTTAAAATATGAGGCGGTACACACTGTGTAATTAATAAATTTGTGTTAAATTATTTTATCTTTTTTTTTTTGAAACAGATTCTCACCCTGTTGCCCAGGCTGGAGTGCAGTGTCACTATCTCAGCTCACTGCATCTTCCGCCTCCCGGGTTCAAGCAATTTTCCTGCTTCAGCCTCCCAAGTAGCTGGGATTACAGGTGCGTGCCACCACTTTTTGTATTTTTATTAGAGACGGGGTTTCACTATGTTAGCCAGGATGGTCTCCATCTCTTGACCTTGTGATCTGCCTGCCTGGCCTCCCAAAGTGCTGGGAATCTAGGTGTCAGCCACCACACCTGGCTTATCTCTATTATTAAACCAATTGTCAGGGAATTTTTTTTTTCCTTGAGACAGTCTCACACTGTTGCCCAGGCTGGAGTGCAGTGGTTCAATCTCAGCTCACTGCAGCCTGTGCCTCCCAGGTTCATGTGATTCTCTTGCCTCAGCCTCCCCAGTAGCTGGGATTACAGACACCCACCACCACACCTGGCTAATTTTTTGTGTTTTTAGTAGAGACGGGGTTTTACTATGTTGGCCAGATTGGTCTCGAACTCCTGACCTCGTGATCTGCCCGCCTCGGCCTCCCAAAGTGCTGGGATTACAGGCGTGAGCCACCACACCTAGCTGATTGTCAGGGGATTTTTAGAAGCATTTTGAATTAGTATTATTGAGGTTTTAAGATTACATGACTTTTCTGAACAATACATTATTTTTCTAAATGAAATAATAAAGTAACAAAATCTGAAAGATTCTTGTAAGGACTTAAGTAAAAAGTGATTTTTTTCTTTTCCCAGGGGAAAATTTTACAAACAGTAAATGAATTCACAAAATTCACCTTATATTTGGACATAGGTTAATTCACATTTTTCATTAAAGACTAATTTAGTAGCTTAGTTTCCAAGATTATCATATAAACGTCTTTCACCTAAATTATCAATGTCTGATATAATTAAAACTTTGAAAGGATAGAAATACTGTTAGCTTAAATGCCATACCCAGTATGTTTAATTTGTGTTAAAGAATAATTAATATCTGTATAGTATTTTGTGCATAGGAATACTTCAATGCCAATGCTTTGGTGATGTAATTGGGCCTCTATCATAGTAGGGATCCATCCACAGTTATTTATGAAATTATGAGATATTTCTCAGATGCATTATGGAGGAAAAATTTTTGAGACTTGATTTTTAAGATTTATAATAGGAAACATATTCAAAAGAGCCTTTGGAGATACATCTGATTGAGATCTGACTAGAATTACTCAAGAATTATTTAATTCTGAACAAATTGCTTAACCTCTCTTATTCGTTATGTTGTTGGCTGTGTCAAAAATGGGATATGGGCTGTGCCTTATGCCCCATTTTCTTCCCAGCAGCCAGTTGGGAATCTTAAAACTGTTAAGCTGTTGATGACATGATCATTTATGTGCATACAAAGGTTGGAAGTTTTATGGGATTTGGTAGAAAAACTAAGGATAATAGGGTGTTTTGGCCACTTCCTGTGATCTTGAGGAAGGCCCTTACAAAAAAAAGAAGGCACAGGTAAACAAGGAGGGGACAGGCACTTTACTAAGAGAGAGGCTTCGGCCTGGAAACAATAGTACAGCCTGACTGAGAGGTAACAGTTTTCCATTTTTGCTTGCAAACAACAAACTCCCTGTTCCAATCTTAATTTAATTTAGTTTAAGGAAGCAAGGTGAGTCAAGGACATAAGTTTGGTGCCCTATAGAAGCTAGAAAATTGAAGACAGCCTCATATACACCTCTAATCTCCTTCCTCTGACACCTGCTACACACTCTTTCTTACAAGCTCCCTGCACCAACATGCAGACTGTGTGGGCAGAGCACAGATTACTTGCCCAATCTTCCTGATCTATTATTTCATTTCATGTGCAAAGGTTAGATTAAAGTGATGGGTAAGGTGAGAGCCAAGGGTTGAGAAATATAACCTATTATAAAGACAGCATACAGATTTAAAAGACAGAACTCCATATAATCCATGGCTTTCATAATTACTCCATGGATTATCTAGGAATCTCACAAGCAGGTAGCCAAACTAAATTTAGTGGGAGTTGTATTACCAAAGAATTTCCTAAAATCCAGCATAAAAGATCTACTAAGTGCTGAACGCTGACAGTGATTCTCAGTAACTCAACATCTTATCCAGAACCCTTCCATCACTCATCTGTAATCAGGAATAATAGGCAAATAAGAGTCTCCTAACCACGTAGCTTATGCTGCTGCCAAGGGAGGAGCTACCTATCCCAGTCTGGCAAGATAGGATATTTCTGGGAGGTAGTAACCACCATATTTTGTTTTCTTATCTAAACTTTTGTGGGAGAAAGGATTTCAATAAATAATGCTGATTCAATTGGATAGCTCTACAGGGGAAAAAAAGTAAACATTGACCTCTAGCTAACACCATTTACAAAAATTAACTCAAGATGGATAATAAACCTAAAAATGTAAAATAAAACAATAACTTTTCTTGTAGATAACCTAGGAGAGCATCTTCATGACCTTTAATAAAGAACAGGTGCTTAAAGAGAACACAAATAGCACGAACAACCATGGCAGGATGGAAATTTTGGATTTCATTAAAATTAAGAATTTCTGTTTATCAAAAGACACCACTGAGAGAGTGAAAAGGGAGACACACCCAGGGAGGAGATATTCACAATGCCTAACAGCTACCAAACAACTTGTATATCTAAAGGACACCTTCAAATTAATAAAGAAAAGACAACCCAGTTAAAAAAATAAGCAAATGACATGAATAGGAATTTTACAAAAGAAAATATCTGAATGGTCAGTAAGCCTCTTAACAGATGCTCAGGATCATTCCTCATCCAGTTGCTTGGTTTTAAAAAGCTATACACATACATCTCACAAATGTGTATCTCCAGGCTGAATTCCAAACTTGTATGTCCAGCGTAGTATCTCCACCTGTGTGTTTAATAGGTAATTCAGAAGACACGTCCAAAACACTTTTACTTTCTCCACTAAATGCCTGCTTGTACTCAGTTGTTCCCATCTCAGTAAATGGAAACTTCATTATTTTAATTAATCAGACCAGAAACCCAGGATCTGCCTGTAACTTATTTTCTTCCACACCATATATCTAGTCTGTAAGAAATGTCTGTCAGTTATATCTTTAAAATATATTCAGAAACCAAAGTTTGCATGACTTTCAAGACTAGCATCCAGGTTGAAGCCACCATTACCCTTTACCCTGGTAAAGACTTTCATCATAGCCTGACTGCAATCTACTGTTGAAAGAGGAGCTGAAGTCATCAATGTTGCACAGGCTGGAGTGTAATGGTATGATCTTGGTTCACTGCAACCTCTACCTCCCAGGTTCAAGCAATTCTCCTGCCTCAGCCTCCCAAGTAGCTGGGATTACAGGCATGCACCACCATGCCTGGATAATTTTTTATTTTTAGTAGCGATGGGGTTTCTCCATGTTGGTCAGGCTGGTCTCGAACTCCCGACCTCAGGTGACCCACCCGCCTTCGCCTCCCAAAGTGCCAGGATTACAGGCATGAGCCACCGTGCCCACCATTGAAGTCATCTTTTTACAATTTGATATGGCTTGTCTCTGTATCCCCACCCAAATCTCATGTTGCATGGTAATCCCTAGTGTTAGAGGTGAAGCCTGGTGGGAGGTGATTGGATCATGGGGGCAGATGTCCCCCTTGCTGTTCTCTTGATAGTGAGTGAATTCTCATGAGATCTGGTTGTTCAAAAGTGTGTAGCACTTTGCCCTTTGCTGTCTCTCTGGCCGCCAAAGGAAGAAGGTGCTTCCTTCTCCTTCATCTTACACCATGATTCTAAGTTTCCTGAGACTTCCCCAGACATGCCTGCTCTTCAGCCTATGGAACTGTGAGTCAATTAAACCTCGTCTTTCCACAAATTACCCAGTCTCAGGTAGTTCTTTATAGTGATGTGAGAATGGAATAATACACAATGTAAGACAAGTTACATCATTTTTCTGCTCAAAACATTCCTTAGCGTAATAGTCAACATCCTTACCATAGCCAGTGTTACTGGTTTGTGTCCCCCAAAAATTCATACACTGAAGTCCTAACCCCAGGTACCTCAGATTGTGACCTTATTTGGAAATAGGGTTGTTGCAGATGTAATTAGTTAAGGTGAGGTTTCACTGGAGTAGGGTGGGCCCTAATATCAGATAGTTGTAGATGTGCAGCATTATATCTGGGTTCTCCATTCTGTTCCATTGGCCTGTGTGCCTGTGTTTGTACCAGAACCATGCTGTTTTGGTCCCTGCAGCCTTGGAGTACAGTTTGAAGTTGGGTAATGTACTCAGAATGTACCTCCAGCTTTGCTCTTTCTGCTTAGGATTGCCTTGGCTATTCAGGTTCTTTTTCGTTTGGTTCTTATATAAAGAGGAAATTTGGAGACAGACAGGCACCCATTGAGAACACCACATGAAGATGAAGGCAGAGATGGGGTGATGGTGCTTTTTGCAAGCCAGGGAATGCCAAAGATGGCCAGAAAATCACAAGAAGCTAGGGCAGAGGCCAGGAACAAATTCTTCCTCACACCCCTGGGAAAGAACCGACCCTGTGGAGACCTTGCACTTCTAGCCTCCAGAACTGTGAAACAGTGTTTCTGTTGCTTAAACCACTCAGTTTGTGGCACTTTGTTATGGCAGCCCCAATGTAGCTTCTAACGATTTCTAACAGTCTCCCTGCCTCCCACCGTTATCACATTTAACTCCAGTGTACCTGTCCCCTTTCTCATTTACTTCCAGCTTCCTGACCTCTGCTGTTCCTAGAACATACTCAGATGCTCCTTTGCACTTGCTGGTCCCCTGATGAGAATAACATTCTTCTTGATACCCACGGGACTTCCTCCATTACTTTAGTCACCTTATCATCAATGCCTTTATGACCCACACTCTATAAATTAGACCTCTTGACCTCTAGTTCTTTCTCCCTTTACACTGTGTTTTTTTCTAGGTTTGGGGATACATGTGAAGGCTTATTACATTAATACATTACAGGAGTTCATTGTATGAATTATTACATAACCAAGATATTAAGCTCAGTACCCAATAGTTATCCTTTCCTCCTCTCCATCCTCTGAACCTCCCCCATCAGGTAGATCCCAGTATTTGTTGTTTTCTTCCTTGTGTTCATAAGCTCTTATCATTTAGCTCTCACTTACAAGTGAGAACATGTGGTATGTGGTTTTCTGTTCCTGTGTTAATTTGCTAAGGATGTTCGCCTCCAGCTCCATCCATGTTCCTGCAAAAGACACGATATTGTTCTTTTTTATGGCTGAATAGTATTCTATGGTATATATGTACCACATTTTCTTGATCCAGTCTGTCATTGATGGGCATTTAGGTTGATTCCATGAGTTGGCTATTGTGAACAGTGCTGCAGTGAACATTCACATACATGTGTCTTTGTGGGAGAATGCTTTATATTCCACTGGATATATATCCAGTAATGGGATTGTTGAGTCAAATGGTAGTTCTGCTTTTAGCTCTTTGAGTAATTGCCATACCATTTTCAACAATGGTTGAACTAATTTACACTCCAATCAACAGTGTGTAGGTGTTCCCCTTTCTCTGCAACCTCACCAGTATCTGGGTTTTTGTTTTTTTGTGTGTAACTTTTTAATAACTGGTGTGAGATGGGATCTCATTGTGATTTTGACTTGCATTTCTCTAATGATGAGTGATAATGAGCTTTTTTTCATATGCTTGTTGGCTGCAGGTATGTCTTCTTTGGCAAAGTGTCTGTTTATGTCTTTGCCCACTTTTTAATGGGATTGCTTTTCTCTTGTAAATTTGTTTAAGTTCCTTATAGATTCTGGTTATTAGGCCTTTGTCAGATGCATAGTTTCTCCCATTCTGTAGGTTGTCTCTTTACTCTGTTGATAGTTTCTTTCACTGTGCAGAAGCTGTTAAGTTCAATTAGATCCTATTTGTCAATTTTTGCTTTTGTTGCAATTTCTTTTGGTGTCTTTGTCCATGAAATATTTGCCCATTCCTAGGTGCAGGATGGTATTGCCTAGGTTGTCTTCCTGGGTTTTTATAGTTTTGGGCTTTGCATTTAAGTCTTTAATCCATCATGAGTTGATTTTCATATATGGTATAAGGAAGGTGTCCAGCTTCAATCTTCTGCATATGGTTAGCTAGTTATTCCAGCACCATTTATTGAATAGGGAGTTATTTCCCCATTGCTTGTTTTTGTCAGTTTTGTCAAAGATCAAATAGTTGTAGATGTGCAGCCTTATTTCTGGGTTCTCTATTCTGTTCCATTGTCTGTGTGCCTGTTATTGTATCAGTACCATGCTGTTTTGGTCACTGTAACCTTGTAATATAGTTTGAAGTTGGGTAACATGATTCCTCCAGCTTTGTTCTTTCTGCTTAGGATTGCCTTGGCTATTTGGGTTCTTTTTGGTTCCATGTAAATTTAAAAATACTTATTGACTGCTCATTTACCACCTGCTTCTGTCCTAACATGCACTTTAACTGTAAGCTCCAAATAGTCAGAGGCTTTATACGTTTTATTTCAAGGCTATATTCCCAGTTTTAAAATATGCTTGGCGCATAGTATGCATTCAATAAATATTTGCCAAATGAATAAATGACAGTTGAATCTGTTGTTTTTACATCACAATGTTTTTATCACCGGTAGAGTTGAAGTTTTCTGATTAAAAAAAAAAAATCAAAAGCATACATTTCATTTTAATTGAAGATTTTAAATGTATGGTCTAAAGGCATGTAAGTGCTTACTTATTCCACAGTAAGAAAGAAAAGTAATTAACATAAAAGAATCATTAGCTTTGAAGATATTTTAAGTTTTAATATGGAAGCCTTCTTACATTAGTTAGCTTGGGATCTAAAATCTTAAAATTTCTATAGTTTTTGAAAATAAGAATAGATTTGATGTCAAATACTGTGCAAACCTTTATGTAACCAAATAATTTCCATCCCTCAACTACTATGAAAGAAGAATTATCTCTTTTGTAAATGCCAGTTTAAAATTGTTTGCCTTTGTGTTGATAATTACTATATTTTAAATCAGGGATTTTAACCAGTGGTATCTATCAGAATTACATGAGCATCACCTCAGGTGTTTACAAAAACATACATAAACCTTAGCAAATCTGTTTGGTTGGTCTTGGATGAACTCCTGCTTGAAGCCAGAACAGAGAGAAAAAAATCTGCAGTGGGCTTTGGTGTGTATTCCAAATTGTGAACTGATGGTTTAAATGATTATTAAGGGGGTAAATGCGCCAGTGCCTTTGAACGAAGTTGGAGTTTTTGAGATTTCCTTCTGAGCATTCAGAGGTTGAATCCAGTATAAGAGTATGACGAGCTTCATAGCCTCCCACGACAGGCAGCCTTGGTGGACAGTGAGGAAGCCTGCTAGCACCACAGAGGAAGCTTCAGGAGAGGAATTTTTATTGTAAACAAGAAAGCAGGTTATGTTCAGCTGGGATTCTTGCTCTTTTTTTATTCTACACTCCTTCCTCTAGAGATGAGCAAGGGCTTAAACTGACTCAAATCAGCCTTTGCTGCTAGGGATGTCTGGAGTTGAGGGAGCCCTAGGGAGCTGCAGTTCGTCAAAGTTTGTCGCTACATCTTCATGAGTAATTTGTATAGAAAACAAAATGTAAAATATAAAAATATATTCACAGTTTGCTTCTTTCTTCTACAATATCTAATGTAAAACAAGTTTTTATATGACCAGTAACTGGTCCCATATATAAAATATCTACCAAGGCCTCCACTTCATAATGGAAGGAAAAAAATATCCCACAAGCACATGAGAGGGCATTTCTACTCAGCTATCTTTTCATAACCAAGTGCAATTCATTTCTAGGTAATTGGACGTTTGTGATCAAAGCAGTTTCTTCCCTAGGAAAGTTGATTGGATAACTTCAGATGGAGAAGAAAAATAAGGAAACAAGCCAAGAGCTAAAATTCTCAGTCCCTAATGGGGTGATGCCTGTTGGAAAGGGAAGAGGAAAGGTATCATAGCTTCAACCCCATTGTTCTGCTTTTGGTCATTGTATATGTTGTAGTTAAAACAATTTTAGATACTTCTTATTGTGCATATTTCTAGATAGAAATAGACAAAGCAATTTTGCCTATATGTTTATGATACCTATGTACCCTTTACCTAAAGTCACCAATTGTAACTTTTATATAGGTTTAAAAAGTTTTAAAATAAATGCTTTCATTTTAAAAGATAAATACAGTAAGCAATATAATTTTTTAATTGAGTAATCTTGAATCTGCACCCAGAGATTTTTAAAAATTATCAAATGTGATAGAAATACACATTGCGCCTTTGGATGGAATGCACTATTGGCAGCATTGTACACGGGTCTGTAAAAGTACTGTCTCAAATGACTTAGATGCAAAATGCCTTTATGTGAGATGAAAACTTTGATATCAAAGATGGATAAGAAAGGTTTGAACAAAATTGGCTAATGGAAACTTAAAAAAGTATTTTGCTAATAATAAATGAATAAATTATGTTGAAAAGCCATGAGCCTAGACTGAAAGGTGTATCCCTTTTATTCAACTTGGTAAACAATTATGTAAGCAGACAACTTACAATTTTTTTCAGGAGAATATTTCTTAATACGTAATATCTGACTACTATTGCTTAGAATATATTAGAGTATCACTAATTCTAACAAAATTAATCCAGATCAACAGGTCATTGAAGCATACACTGACTTTTCTTGAGATGTTAATTTCATCCTCCATCTTAGCCACACAAGACATTGGTTAAACTTAGGTTTGATGCTTAATGTACAAAATTGCACTATGAATAAATGAAATCAGTTTATTTATCTATCTGTTGCAAATCTAATGACATTTTTTCTTTGTAGAGACAGGGTTTTGCTATGTTGCCTAGGCTAGTCGCAAACTCTTGGCCTCAAGCAAACCTGTCCTTGGCCTCCCAATGTGCTGAGATTATAGGCTTAAGCCACCACCCTCAGTCTGATGACATTTTTAAGAGTTTAAATTGTGTTGTCTTGGCTCAATGCTCAATAAGAGTTTGAATGAAAGAATCATTGAATAAATCAATGAATGGATAAGATAGAATTTTCAAAAAAATAAACAAAATAATGTTATAAATACCCAAATAACACTGCCCCTAAAAACCATTCAAACAGAGGCTGCTGTGTTCGTTGGCAGTTGCTTGCGAATGACTATACACGGATACAAATTAAAAAATCAAATTTTTTTCATGTTAATTATGACAAGGTAAACATTTCCACTACGTTTCCATGAAAATTAAAAAAGAAACTAGGAAAAAATTCGTATGTGCAGAGACAGCTATATTAATAAGTATAATATATTTTTGAAGCAGAAACACTAGGAGATATGTACCTGCTCAATCTCCCCCCGACCCTGGCCCCAACACACTTTTACTATGGGACTTTGAATTTACACAGTGGGTGGGAGCTGGTTGAACATCTCTGTAAGTCTACAGTCTTTGCATTTGCTGCTTGAGCTTGAAGTCTACAGGCCTGGCTCTCAGGGAGGATGGATATTGTTAGGTGGCTGAAAGAACAAGAAGTTGGAGCCCAAGTGGATGGACTGAAACCCATTTCAGTTCTTGTTGCCGGTGATTGTGGTGCTGTGAGAGCCCTTCCAAAGCCTTCCTGATGGTGCTAAATACAAACACCTGATCGAGGAGTCAGAGAAGCAGCAGGAGGAGCTAGACGAAGGTGGAGTATCTTCAGTCCCAGCCATGCCTCCCATCGAGAAGGTGTCAGAGGTCAGTCATGTGTGTGAGCTGCAAATGTCTGCATCTTGACTTCTGCCCAGATCCCTCTGTGGTTCATCTTCAGAGGGATAATGCTGAACAGGAATTTGAAGTATTTCCCATAGCCAAGCTGACACATTAGAAAGCCGCAAGAGGCCACCTGCAGTCACCAGCAGCCATACACATAGTGTTATAGTCCTGAACCACATTTAATCACCAAATAAACATGGTATCTAAGACAAGCTTCTGTTTAGCATGATACTATGTTAAGTACTACTAATGCAGCTTATGGTAGATAAGGGAATAAGGTTAAAAAAAACAAAAATATGCTATGCATAACGTGTGTATGTGCATATATAATATATATTCATTTCAAAACTAAAGAAGAAATTCTCATGACTATTACATTCCTTATTTCTACCACTGGTCATATGATCGTAACCGTATTTATCCCACCTCCTTCCACTTCCTACCCCGTATTCTTTTTGCCCTTAGCAATTCCCAGCTGATCACTGTTCCTTGCCTAATGAGGTGATGCAAATTTTCTTTTCTGAGAGGCTGTTTTGAATCAGGTTGTTATAATTTCCCATTGACCTTAATCACGGAAAATCTGAGAGCTAAGAGGCAACTGATAGGACATAGTGCATTCTAGACAACCTCTCCTCATCCTTGTTATATAGAAGCCACTCGATTTCTCTTTGGTGATCTGGATAAAATGTCCCAGCCAGTGCAGCAACCCTTTCTTTGCTTGTTGATTTAGTGGCATAAGGAACCCCTAGTGACCAGGTGGTGCTTGGTGGAAGGGTTTCTCCCTTTAGAGTAAGATGTTTAGACCAGCAGAGCCTAAGGGAGCAGGGACTGGAAGGAAGAATTTTGTTTGTGGATTACTAGGAAAAATAATGAAAGGAGGTTCTTTCATTTCACCCCTTGATTCTCAGACCCATGAATCCTTACTATGAAAGAAATAGTACTTTATATTAGATCCCGATGGACATTTTATCCAAGCCCTGCAGACAGTTACCATCTGGGTAGATAGGGCCTAGCCTAGGCTGAGACTGTATTGGAGTCCTTTAATTGATTTGATTCTACTCTTCAATCAAGCTAGCTGCTTCAGGAGGATGGGGAAGACGAAAGGTGAGACCAATGAGTTGCATATTGTACTTCATTTGAAGTGAAATGAATTCCATGGGCAGAAATGACCACATTTTTTCTTCCCAAGACAACTCATCATAGAGACCTCTTCATGAAGCCATACTGAGAGGGAGAAGGTAACATATCAGAAGTACAGGTCAGAGGCATCTAGGGTACTTTCTAATACAATTTACTTGTTCCCTGAAGACCTAATCAAGCCCAATTCCATACATTCCATACATATCACTTCCATTTAACAATGGAGTGCTGCCATACATGTCCAAATTTATGGCTCACTGGATCAGCCAGCACCTCGTTATGACGGAAACTCAGCTCACATGCCAAGTTGGTGGCCCAAGTTCACGCATTCAGCTGCTAAGACCAAAAGCTATTTCTCCAAAGGTAAATAGACATCTACAGAAGACAATATGGCTTTGCTCCAGAATGCTGAGTGTTTGCACTATAATTCTCTTATCAACTTGCCCAAAGCACCAAACAGTATCTCAACCTGCCACCTAGATAAACACATCACATTTGCTGGATCAGATGGTCCATGCAGAGCCTGCACCTACTGTAGAGACTTCCCTTGCCCTAGACCCCACTCAAAACTGGCAAATGTTTAGGTCACTTGGTAAATGGGTTGAAGTCATGTGCCCAAATGAAGTACATGTTGTCTCCAGCATCTGAGGAAATTTATTAGATATTGATACATTTTTCTTAGTGATTGGGAACAGATTCCACAACTTGACCCATACCTTAGAAGTATCTTGATATGTCCCAGACCACTGGACCATTAGTGACTTCACCAAGATGAAAGGCCTCTAAATTTCTGGAAGACTTCATTTTCCATCCTCTGACATGCAGTGTCTCACCAACGTGTCTAGGGTAGTTGCAACCTCCTGCTCTGCAGGTTTAGTCTGTGTTATGGGCTGAATTATGGTCCCCTCCCCACCATTAAATTCCTTATGTTGGAGTCCTAATTCCCAGTACTTCAGAACATGACTATATTTGGAGATAGAACCTTAAAAGAGGTAATTAAATTAAAATGAAGTCATCAGGATGAGTCCTAGTCCAATGTGACTAGTGTCCTGATGAAAGAAGAAATTTGTTCCAGAGTGAATACCATTTTGAAGACACAGGGAGAAGGTAGTATCTACAAGCCAAGAAGAAGAAACCAACCCTGCCAGCACCTTGATCTTGGACGTCTAACCTCCAGAATTGTGAGAAAATAAAATGTCTGTTGTTTAAGCCACTCTCTGTGGCACCCCTAGCAAACTGATATGGTCAGCATAATATTATCAATGCAATACACCAGTGTGACACCTAGAGAAGGAAAGAAAAAACCATAAAAGTTCCCTTGGGCTAGATTCTGGTATTGGACTGAAGAATTGATAAGTCCCTGAAGGACAATGAAAGACAGTATGGAACTGAAGAACTGATAAATCCCTGAAGGACAGTGAAGTTCCCTTGTGATCGATTCTGGTATGGGACTGAAGAATTGATAAATCTCTGAAGGATATATTGCCGACTTTTTCAGCTTAAATAGTTGCTTATGATCTTCACTAAGAAGCATAAAACAGAAGTCTTAAGTTTTTAATATTCATATTTATTTTATACTGAATGCATCCATAAGGTCTCTGGAGTAGAGTGAATTAATCTTTATTTACTTTACAGTAAACAATTTAATGGATGCCCTGTGCACAAATTCCTATCCCTGGGGCAGTGTGATGGAAGCCTGAGCCATCCTGTGCATAAGGTATTTGTATTTCAGGTGAAACCCTTGCAAAGAGTGCAGATATTTCTGTGCTTGCTGTCCAGCTTCCTTCCTCAAAGAAGGGAGAGGACTTTTGCTTCTTCAAGAGGACCTTGAGTTCTATCTCCAACCCTTTAGAATATAAATCATCTCACCAAGGATAAGATAACACTGCTGTCTCCAGCTCTGCAACCCCATGTCTCCCAGCTCAGGTCTCTGCATCCTTCTGAAATGAAGACAGATACCTCCAGGAGGCAAAGTTCGCTGGAGTTTTATGTAAGCAGTCAAAAGTTATTTTCTGAGGCTTGCAATTAGTCATGGTCCCATTTCAGCAAAATTTATTCAGAAAGTTTTCACGGTGCGGAAACAAAAATATTTTCTCTAAAGCACCACAAGGGGTCAGCAAACTTGTTTCTATAAAGCGACAATAAATAATTTAGTCTTTGGGCCCCACATATGGATTCTGTCACATAGTCTTATGTTTGTTTGTTTTAACTCTTTAAAAAGGTAGAAACCTTTCTTAGCTCAAGACCTCTTCAAAAACTGGCTACAGGCTGGATTCGGCTTGCAAGTTTGCCTGATATAGAGATAAAAAGTTTTCGCCAGGTCCATTGTCACATACCAGAAACAAGGGGATGTGTGAATTTCTTCTAGCAAAGCCACATCTGGAACAACAGCTGCAATTGGAGTCCCCACCTGATTAAATTTTCAATAATCGGCTTTCATTCTCCAATATCCATCTGCCACCTATACAGGCAAAATAGACGAGTAGAATGGAAGCACCACCCTTGCATCTTTGGAGTCCTTGATGGTGGCCACAGTCTCTGCACTCCCCAAGAACATGTACTTTGGTTTACTATTGTCAAAGGCAGAGGCTGTTCCAGTGACTTCCATTTTGCTCTCTTTTCACTCCACGGTCAGGTACGCACGGGAATTCTGCAAGTTCCTTGCAGGTGCTCTATCCATTTTGGTGCTAAGAAGATAATCAGAAGGTGGCCCACTGTGAGATGGACTCTAGCCAAGACTCCATCAGTTATCTGACAGCCACAATTTCTACTCTAACTGCTGACCACAGGAAGTTTAGGACCATGAAATAAATCCTATAATTCCTCAAGTTCTGATCATTTTTCCTTACCCAAAGCTGTCATTATGGTAAATAGTGTGGGTCCCCGGGTGGGACCACAAACAGGATGATTTGCAGGTGTAAATTATTTTTGTTTTGCTGTGCAGATGTGTCTTTTTTTCATTGGAATGACTTCAGGGCTTTCTTCACCCTGTCTCCAGGGTAAGAATTTGGGCACAGGGCAGCCATTTAAGGGGTTTTGAGTGTATGAAATGGGAATTGATTGAGGGACATGAGTGTCATTTTGCTCATTCCATTCAGACTTCAATTCAACAGACTACGGCTTTTCCCCTTAATCAGGTCAAGTAAAATTTCACCAGGCTGCCCTTCAGTTTCAGTTCTAGTATGAGTAGTAGGCATTAAACAATTGGCCCTTCCAGTAACTCACCTTGTCTTCAGTGACTAAGTGCCCTCGCTTGGCTCTGTTGGAGCTCAGGAAATACTAAGGATACCCTTAAATATGCCTCTTTGGACTTCAAAATGAGAGCTCCTGGGAATAGCAAATGCAGGGAAGGGCTTTCTCTGAAGTGTTTCTACCTATTAAAGACCAGATCCTCTAGAAGATAGTCAATTGTTGTGAATTCCTTCCCCAGATGTCTTATCAACAGGGAGAGACTGAGGCATATCACAGAAAGAAGACTACAGTTGACACCACACCCAGAGCCCGGATGACTTTGTCCCAGATGGTTGTGTGTTTTTCAGGCCCATCCATCTGCCCTAAAAGTTATTTTTCCCCCTCTAACTTGTCTTCATCCTCAACTCCTTCTCCCTATGAAGAAGGGCAGATAGCCTTCCAAATTCCATTGTGTTATTGAGTCCTCACCTTCCTGTGATGCCCCTGTGCACATAAAAATGTGTTTGCTTTTTCTCCTGCCTATTGGTCTATTGTTGGTTTATCTCTCAGACTCAAACATTGAAACTCCAGAGGGGAAAGAAAGGATTCTCTTGCTCCAACAGCTCCCAACAGCTCCCACCATCCTGGAATCCCATTACTTCTATTGGGTAGAGAGCCCACTTCAATGTAATGGTTTCCTTGTGATTTCTGACTTACAGAGGAGAGAACTCTTCAGAAATTCTGGAGCTTCTCTCTTGAGTTGATTTCTCACAGCTGAGATGAAAGTTATGTCTTCTAGGTCTTTCCAGAGTAGGTCTTACATAATAAATTTACATTAACATTCCAATGTTCCTAAACCTTTATTTAGACAGCTTTATTGAAAGACATATTTATTCATATACCATAAAATTTAACTTTTTAAATGGTACAGTGTTGTTTTATTTATGTATATATTCACATACTTATATAACTGTAACCACTACCTAATTTTAGGATATTTTCGTCACATCAAAAGGAACCATATACCCACTAGCAGTCATTTGTTATTCTTTATATTCCTCATCCCTCACCAATCAGCCCTGGACAACCACTAACCTATTCTGTATGAAGGTTCTAATTTATTCAAATCCTTGTCAAAACTTAGTGTTGGTCTCTTTTAATCATCTTAAAGGATACAACATGTTGTTTGTGGTTTTGATATGCATTTCCTTAGTGACTAATAATTTGAGTGTTTTTTATGTACCTGTTGGCCACTGTATTTTTTTTTTTTTTTTTTGACAGAATCTCACTCTGTCACCCAGGCTGGAGTGCAGTGGCGCAATCTAGGCTCACTTCAGCCTCCTCCTCCTGGGTTGAAGCAATTCTCCTGTCTCAGTCTCCCAAGTAGCGAGGACTACAGGCATGTGCCACCACGCTTGGCTAATTTTTTTGTATTTTTAGTAGAGACAGGGTTTTACCATGTTGGCAGGATGGTCTTGATCTCCTGACTTCATGATTCTCCCGCCTTGACCTCCCTAAGTGCTGGGATTACGGGTGTGTGCCACCGTGCCTGGCCTTGTATGTCTTCTTTAGATAAGTTTCTATTCAGATCCTTTGCCCATTTAAAACACTGGATTATCCTTTACTTACTAGGTTTCAAGAGTTACTTATATTCTGATACAAATCCTTGGGTTTCAGTCAGTATGAATGGGCAAAATCACGCCATTCTTTCAGTTGGCCTTACACCTCCTCATGGGTCACACATAAATTTTCATAATTTAGAGCCGGTTGGCAATTACCTCCAGAAAGGTCCTAGCAGGTGTTTTTAGCTAAGGAGGACAAACTTCTTCACAGAGTTGAAAAAGATGCTTCTATAAACAAAGGGGGCTCAGTGGAATTTGGTGTTTGAGGAGCCCAGTTTAATCAGAATCTGTTCACATGTTCTCATGCAAGTTTTCAGGATTTCATTCACTGTCAATCCAGTAACCCATCTTCAACAAAAGAGGATCTCATTTTCTTTTCCCAAGTTCTCCACTTTTAGCAGCAATAAACTCATCCAATTATACTTACTATTTTCACCAAAATATACTAAGACAGCAAATACCTGGTCACCTGGAGCATTGATTCTTACAGATGCTGGTGTGATTGTCTAAACATTTCTGACACTGCATGCATGGGTTACTAATGCCCCATTGCACTGGAAACCAGATCATTTGTGCCTTCAAATCTAATTAGATCAGAGAACCAATTCCAGAAATCCCAGAACCAAGGCATATAATATATCCTTACTATTCTGTTTCTCTGGAACCACTCTCAATAGCAAATTCTGTTTCAGCAGGGTTCAATCTGAGAGGTGAAAACATTAGATGATGTATGTATGATGTGTACATACAAGCACACACTAATATCATGTGACTCTGTGTCCCCACCTTGAATTTTAATCCCCAGAATCCCCACATGTCAAGGGCAGGACCAGGTGGAGGTAATTGAATCATGGGGCCAGTTTTCCCTATGCTATTCTCGTGAGAGTCAGTGAGTCTCACAGATCTGACGGTTTTATAAGCATCTGGCCCTGCTTGCACTCACTCTATCCAGCTGCCCTGTGAGGAAGGTGCCTGCTTCTTTTGCCTCTGTCATGATTGTAAACTTCCTGAGGCCTCCCCAGCCATGCAGAACAGTGAGTCAAACCTGTTTCCTTTATAAATTACCGAGTCTTGGATATCTCTTCATAGCAGTGTGAGAGCAGACTAATACACACACAGGGATTTGTTATAAGGATTTTTTGGAACTGAGTAAGCTAGTTAGGCAGTCCTTATAAGGCTGTTGTCTTCACATCTGATGCTGGAGCCTGGAGTTCACTGAAGTTCACAGACTAGGCACTTTGGAAAAAAAATCATGAATGTAAGGTGGTAGAGCCCACAAGCACAGCTGAAGCCCCCAGGAGTGACTTTCACCTGTGTTAGTTCTTCTGATGCTGACTTTGTGTTAGGAGTATCACTTCAGAAGTCAGGACCCTTGAAGATATTGAGAAATTGGCCCAGGAAGCACAGAAGCAGAAGTCAAGCAGTATACGGGCATGTGTAGGCCCAGATACTGCCGATGAGCTGAGTCAGCTGACCAGTAGCACAATGTGTGAGCTCCAAATGCTATGGCTTTACTTCCACCCTGCAAATCTCACTCAAAAAAATGTATGTATGGCCCATGCTAATAGGAAACATATAAGAAGGAGAATTCTGGGAAATGTTTTTCAGCCTAGACAAATGTACACAGGACAAGGCTACCACCTGTAATTAAATAGTTAAATTTTTCTCTAAAAACAGCTTTATTGAGGTATAATTGATATACATAAAAGCAGATATTTAATGTATAAATTTAGTGAGTTTGGATATATGGATATACTCATAAATTCCAGCTATAATCAAGGTAATAAACATATCCATCACCTCCAAAAGTGTTTTTGCTTTTGTAGTAAGAAAATTTAACATGGGTAAGAATTACAGCTGAGGCGAAGGAGACGTAACAACCAAATGTAATGTGGTAGCTAGGATGGGATCCTGGCACAGCAAAAGGATGCTAGGTAAAAAGGAAGAAAATATAAACGAAGTATGAACTTTAGTTAATAATAATATGCCAATATTAGTCCATTTATTGTAGCCAGTGTAGCCCACTAATGTAGTACATTAATAATATGGAAAACTGGGTGTGGGGTTCTATGAAAACTTGACTATTTTTATAATTTTTCTGTACATCAAAAACTGTTCTAAATTAAAACACTTACTTTAGTAAAAGTTGCATATGATTGTTCTTCAAATACGCTTGTTCTTTTTTTCCATTAGGCTATGTCTTTTCATTGGTTTTCATTCCTTCTTAAATCTCCTTATATTTATTATAAACATACCTTTTGGGCCTATTTTGTATTCTCCTATTTTTCTTATTGAACCATCAATTATTTAATGATTGCTTCCACAGAATTTTTTCACAGTCCTTCCTTTTCTTGTGTATCTAATATTTTTCACTGTGACATTATATTTGATACTTTTTCCTCTATTAAATTTTGCATTCCTAACCTATAGAAGTGTCTACAGGGTAGTTGTCAGATGAGTTCTTATAAGGTTCCAATAGATTCATGTGTGGAGAGGTACTTTTAATGAATTTCAAGCCTTATGATTCCTATATTCTGCCAGTAAGTATTCTTAATTGCTGACAACTGAGACCCACTCTGACTGATTTAAACAAAAACCAACTTGTAAATTACATTGGGATAGTCAGAGCAGCCTGAAAGGACTGGAGACCAGCTTCGGGTGCTGCAGAGCCAGAGCAGTGTTGAAATCATGCTGCACAATTTTTTCCATCCAGATCATAGATAACACTTTAACCACTAACACCACTCCTTCTTGATATTGGGGACACCGCTGGATTTTTAATCACTGTTAGCTATGGAAAGTAGAGTTACATGGCTGCTGCGGCTGCTGCTGCTACAATCCCCGCCAGAGGGGATACCACATAGCATTCGATTCTCTGATTTGACTTCTAGTCAAATCCGACAGAGGTGCATCTGTTTGGGAGGGCCAGGTCACATGGACACGTGTACACAAGCTGCAAAGATGGAATAGCTGGGAAATTGATTGTTACCTTCTTCATGGGACGGGCTCCCTGTCTACTACCAGAATACCACAGCACACGGGTTCCAAAACATGGGATTGGGGTTCACATTCTGGGCAACCCAAAAGAATAACACATGTCCCAAACATACACCATAAGGACAGCATAAATTTGGTCAAGTCTTATGATGTAAATTTTCACTGGAGACTTTTTTTATTTATCCCAGATTCTGAGACAGCTGTAATATGTAGTTCAGCATGTATGTGTTTGTAGTGGGAGGGAAACGAGTCAGCTCAATCTACTGTGTTTCTGGAAAATGGATACAGGTGATTATACTCATGGTAAGGTGAGACTGAAGGGATGGGATATAACATTCGTGTTCTTTCCATTTGCCAAAGTGAGCAAAAGGAATTTAACCATAGCATGTTTGTAACTTTCAACCATACCCCATTTCTGACCCTTACTAAGGCAGAGATAGGTGTGTGGCTTTTTAGGGGAACTCAATATAGTTCTATGTGGTCTCCAGAAAGTTGCACTATTTGAACTGGTGCTGCTGGCAGAAGTGGCTAGCAGCGTGGACATGGGAGGCCAACCGTCACATTCTGGCTTAACCCCTTACTAACTGTAGGACCCTGGACAAATTCCGTAATCTTTCTGTTGGGGTCAATGCTCTTATATGTAAAACGGATGTAATCTTATTATCTGTAGAAGAAGGGCATTGTAAGAACAAGTGAAACAATGTAGTTGTGTATTATCTACCACGTTTCCTACTCTCTCTTGTATTGTCTCCTGGAATTCCAGTACCTCTTCTGTCGACAAGAGTATGTTCCTGACAAACCAAGGGTGGGCCATAGATGAAAAGAGATTCATTTATATGTTCAAGAATGAAGCTTACATGGCCAGGAAATCTTAACTTTAAACACCACTTTTGTGTTTGCAATTAAAGTACAATGTAGGAAAGGAGAGAGATTTGGAAAAATCAAAATGAAATAGACAGGGTCTCTGTGGTGGAGAGGCTACCCTCTAAGTTGTCATGACCCCAGAAATAAACTATCATTCTCTTTACTCACCCACATATACTATTGTTTTATATTTTTGTTTTAAATATAAATATATGTTTTAAAATACAAAGCTTCATATTTTTGAAGCCAAATAGACCATTTTTAATGATAAATTCTTGATGGTGATAATCGTTTTTAAACTTTTATAATGTAGGTACAACTTCGAACTTCTGGGTGTTGTCTTTGAAATTAGACCCTCAATCTCTCTGTGTTAGAAGTTTTTCATGATATCTCTATGTAATTAATACCTTCTTTGTGGATTTAGGATCATAATAGCCTGATTTGGCATAACAATTCAATTCTAGTATGTGTTATATATCTACCAAGTGAAGGAAGTCTATATTTTTCTAGCATAATTATTAATTTGCTTTTCTGTTAAAATTTGGAAAAGATGTGGTTATTAAAGGAATTTAAATCATTTTGGAAAGCTTCTATCAGTTAAAGCACCAACAAAAAAAATGTATTTATGAAATCCTACCAGATAAAGTCAGTTTCATGAGATGGAATCCTTGTTCAATTATTTCCTAGTTTTGTGACCTTGGGGAATGGCTTAACCTCTCTAGAACCTCTCTAGTTGTCTATTTTCTTATTTGTAAAATGGAGGCAATTCAGCTCATTATCAATTTGAGAAGTAACATATATATTATTTAGCATTTTGTTGGCAACATTAAAACACTTAAAACATACTAGGTATTAGTATCCACATCATTATCATCAAATTATCTACAACTAACATCTCCTTGACCTAATCAGTTTTAACTTAAACAAAATAATACTTTTTTTTCTATTTTCCTAGAGAATATACAGGAAGATACGGAAATGGTAATTTAACATGCTTATTGTTGCATTGCTTGTCTTTGACATTTAATACAAAAATTTAATATAAGTTTTAAGCAATAATTCACTCATTTTTTTTTTACTCTTAGCTTTCTTTTAACTAGTTTATATCATTGACTTGACTTGTTTTATAATTGTTACATCTGAAAATAGAATCAACACACTGGAAATAAAGCTATTTTTGTGTGTTGAATTTTAGTATTTGTTTTCATTATACCTTGTCAAGGAGAGGCTAGTGACTAAAAAGTTAACACTCTACTTTTCCTAAATGATATAAAATTACAGGGTTTAAGTGATATTGTATATGCCTTTTAGGTTGATTAATTTTACTCTTAAAGCTAGTATTTTGATAGTTTCTTCATCTTTGAGAAATTTCTGTTATTCAAACTTTCTATATCCCTGGGAGGTGGATGACAGCTACTATGCACTTCTTTGTGTAAAAAAAAAAAAAAAAGAATTGAATCAATACTCATTTCTTTGCTGCTCAGTAGTTTTAGATTTGCAGAGATTTAAAAAAAACACAAAAATGCTTTGTAAAGTGAAACATACACAAAGCAAAAGATCAAGTTTCTTTAAAACCAAAGTAACTTAAATTATTATTTTATTCAATTCATACATGTATCTTAATTGACTCTCACTTGTTCAAACATGGGCGACATGAACAGAAGTAAGTATCTCAGTGATTTTGCACTTGTGATAGGTGTGTTTGAATCAGAGGAATGTTAGTGTTTCAGGCACATGGATAAGGTTGCTAGCTTCAAGGAAAATGAAACAGAAGACCCAGATACATTTGAATTTCAGGCCATTAACAAATAATATTTTAGCATATCTCACATAATATTTGAATACATTAAGAACATACATACATACATATATACGTGTATATATATACATATATTTACTTATTTTATATGTCTATTTATATATTTATTTATTTTAGTGAAGTGGGACATACATATGCATATACTTTAGTGAAGTAGGACATACACCATACTTCCCTATGGTTAATGGTGACCCTATCACTGAGTCCCAGCCAATGTGGTGTGAGGGAACAAGCCTGGTCCGTGAGTTCCCATTGTGCTATGTTCCTATTCAGCTGGCTGGAAGAGAGAGAATCTCCACAGAGAACTTGGAAAGTGAGGATGGCATGGGAGTACTGTTTGCTGAGCAAGAAACAAACTGCTATTTGTTTCTTTAACATTAGACACTTAAGAACTAATTGTTACAGTAGCTTGCATTAACCTAAATAAAACAATATTTGTTATTTTGAAGTTCATAACTGGAGGCAGGATTCTTATGCCAAACCCTAAATATAGTATTTTATTTATGAGTTATTGAATCACAATGTAATGAGTTATAAAAAGGGTTTATTGCATATCTATTTTGTGTATACTTAAACAAAAATATTATCTTCAAAATAAAGAATTTCAGCGTTTAATATGTGAAACCAAACATAAAAAGAATACATAAGATTAATGGAATGTGGTAAATAAAAATTAAGTGACATAGCTCAATTGTTCATTATAATTTGATTCTCAGTTCCAACTGCAGAATATATTTCTAGGAAAAGATGTTAATTTATTCTGAAACCCACCTTCTTCACATGTGTTCCTGTCTTAGTCATGGCAATCTCATTCCCTTTGCCAGTGGATGATTTAGAAATGATCAAAGAACATAATTTCTGTCAACTGTCCCCTCAAAACATTTCCCTGAGAACAAAAGATACACAGGAAGATACCCTGTCTCTGGTAACCCTGTTGTGATGTAGGCAGGTGACAACTGGAACTCTGTGGTGTCCCACTCATGACCATGAAAAATTGAGCTGAGGTCCAGGCAGATGTGTATAAGGATGAAGAGAAATCAGGGTCTTAATGATGGGTTTAAGCTAAGCACTTGCCCCATCAAGTCTGGAACTGTTCTTTTCAGGACTTCTTGTTATATGAGATAACACAATTTTCTCATTGTTTACACTGGCTTGGGCTGTGGTTTTCTGTTGCTAGCAGCAGGATGCAGCTTAAGTTTTCCATCATTTCCACCAGGTTTATGAAGAACATTCAAGAGTGTGATGGTTCATACTGAGTGTCCACTTGACTGGATTGAAGGATACAAAGTATTGCTCCTGGGTATGTCTGTGGGGGTGTCGCCAAAGGAGATTAACATTTGAGTCAGGGGGCTGGGGAAGGCAGACCCACCCTTAATCTGGCAGGCACAATCTAATCAGCTGCCAGTGTGTCTAGAATATAAAGCAGGCAGAAAAATGTGAAAAGAGAGACTGGCCTATCTTCCTAGCCCACATCTTTCTTCTGTACTGGATGCTTCTTCAGTTTTGGAACTCGGCCTGGCTCTCCTTGCTTCTCAGCCTGCAGATGGCCTAGTGTGGGTTGTTGTGATTGAGTGAGTTAATACTTAATAAACTCCCCTACTATTTATCTATTCCATTAGTTCTGTCCCTCTAGAGAACCCTGACTAATACAAGGAGGAAAAAAAAAAACCCAGATACCTTTTCTAGAAAATTTTCCAACTGTTTCTCACTTATTCTCTATTTGCTAATGGTTATATTTAAATGGCAAGGGGGCACATTCTTGAAGCATGGCATGTTTTAGAAAATAAAACCCTTCATGCTCTCATTTCTAATTTACTGTGATAAGGATGGGCAGTAAAGAAACTGCTTCACAGGATGAAAGTATAAGCAGTTACTGTCACAGTCATCAAATGAGACCCTGAGCTATGTGTTCATGGGTAGGTTTCTGCTTTATGATGTTTCTAAGATGAACTGACAAGCTTAGATTTCTTACAATTGAGTCAAAGCAGGGCAATCCTCTCAATATGCATATGAATACTGCCAGTCACTTTTCAGGGAAAACCTAATACATACCACACTTACTAAATGTCTAACATTATTTTTTCTAACAGGTCTTTCCAACGTTAGGTATTAAATAAATCAGCTCTTGCCCAGATCTCAGTGGAAGGAAGAAAGAAAAACTGTAAAGCGTGTGTCTGTGCGAGTGCATGCATTTCTCATTGAGGCTACTGTTGTTTCTATTAATTGATTATAATTTTAGACACATATAGATAATATCAACAGTACGATATATAATTTCCCAACAGCTCTGCAGTATATCTTAACAGATTATAAAGAGCCATTTTATATTATAGTGTACTATAAACAGTTCTTTTTGGAAATAAAACTTAAACCTATAATTACCTAGAAGTATTGTAAATTTAATCCTTTTGAGAAAAGAGGCCAGCACCAGCTGTGACACAGTTGCATAGTTTTTTTTTTGCCATAGGAGTGGGCAGGATTTGTATCAGGTGTTCTCTGGGTTAAATGGAGACAACACATTGTCAGGAAGCAGAACCACAGCAGAAAGGAAAGGAGGTATCATGAATTGGAATCAGGTTAGGATGAGTACGGAAATGAGGAATTTGAAAACTGATTTCAAACATCTGCCAAGAGGTACGAGGTGAGGTACAAAGAAGGTTGGACACGGGAAGGTTAAGGAAATAAAAGTTTCATGTTTAGAGACTGAAACTGGAAGAGCCTCATAGAACCTTAAGAATCTGCCTGCATCTGCTTGTTTCCTTCATCAGACTCAAGCTCAAATGTTAACTTTTAGCATTACTAGTTTAACAGTTGTCTTAAATGTCACTAACAATGTATACTTCTTTGTGCCTCTGTGGATATCCTACAGAGTTTGTTTGTTTTGAAATGAACTTTATTTTTTAGAACAGTTTTAGGTTTGTAGCAAAATCAAGCAGTTAAGTACAGAGAGTTCCCATATATCCCCTGCCTTCAGCCTCCGTATCGACATCCCCCACCAGAAAGGTGCGATCGTTCTACTCGGTAAACCTGCAATGACACATCATTACAACCCAAAGTCCATACCATATGTTAGGGTTCACTCTTTGTGTTGTATGTTTTTCTGAGTTTGGACAAATGTATAATGTTTCGCACCCATCATTGTAGGATCATGCAGAATAGTCTCCCTGTCCTAAAAATCTTCTGTGTTCCATCTAACCTTCTTTCTCTTCCACCCATCCCATAGTAACCACTATCTTTTTACTGTCTTCATAGTTTTGTTCTTTCCATAATGTTATATAGATGAAATCACACAGTATGAATCCTTTTCTGACTGGCTTCTTTTACTTATTAACCTGTATTTAAGTTTCTTTCAGGCCTTTCTAGGGCACTGAGAGCTCTTTTCTTTTTAGTTCTGAATAATAATTTAAATGTACTGCTGTTTATTTATCCATGCACTTCTTGAAGGACATCTTGGTTGCATCCAAATTTTGGAAATTATGAATAAAGCTTCTGTGTACCTTAATGAGCAGGTGCATGTATATTTTCAACTCATGGGTGTAAATATCAAAGAATATGCTCTGTCAGATGATAAGAGCATGTTACATTTTGAAAGAAGCTGCCAAACTGTCTTCTAAATTTTCTGTATCATTTTGCATTCCCACCAGCAATGAATGAGAGTTCGTTTTTCCACATCCTCTCCAGTATTGGATGGTGTCAGTTTTCTGGATTCTGTATTCTAACAGGTCAGTGGTGATATCTCATTGTTGTTATAATTTGCAGTTCCCTGATTAAATAGGATGGGGAGCATGCTGTCATATGCTTATTTGCATTCTGAATGTTTTCTTTGATGAGTGTCTGTTCACATCTTTTGTCCATTTTTAAATCAGGGTTTTTGTTTTCTTATTCTTGAGATTTTCAAAAGAGTTCTTTGTATATTTTGGATACCAGTCCTTTACCATGTATGTATTTTGCAAATATTTTCTCCCAGTCTATAGCTTGTTTTGCCAGTCTCTTGACAGAGCATTTGGAAGAACAGAAGTTTTAAAATGTAATAAAGTCCAATTTATCAATTCTTTCTTTCATGGATTGTGCCTGTCTTTGGTGTCATATTCTAAAAAGTCATGGCGAAATCCAAAGTCGTCTAGAGTTTCTCCTATGTTATGTTTTAGGAGTTTTATAGCTTTGCATTTTACATTTAGGTCTATGACCTATTTTGAGTTAATTTTTATAAAGGGTCTAACCTAATAGCTTCATAGAAATTTTCACAGATGGCTGCATGGTTTATGCATAGTTTATTTAGTATTAGGAAACTGTTTTTTGTTTTTGGTTTTTTAGACGTGCTACACAAGTAGGAGACAAAGATTTGGATTTCAGCTAATCATGAAGGAAAAGCCAAAACCCTGGATATCTGCTTAATTATGTCAGTTAATTGTCTACTCCAAAATGATCATTCTAGTTCACTCTTTTAGAGAGGATTCACCAAAGTTAGAGGATCAATCAGAGAGCTTACTGTTTAATAAAATTAACAGCTAAAATTATTCTTTAGTATATGCTTGTTGAAGTTATTATGCCCTATTTTATAGATGAGAAAACTTGTAATCAGAGAGTTTATGCCAAGGTCTCAAAGCAAGAATGTGGTGTGATGATCACCGAAGCCCATAGTTTTTCTACAGCTTCCCAATCCATCTCAGTATAGCAGAAACTTGAAATTATCTTGGACAGGACATTTACAAATTTTTCTATTTCCATTCTTAGCTAAACTCCTACCCAGCTTCAGTTTTTCTCATTCATTATCATATTCTAAAGCACTACTTAATTTCCATCATAAAAAGTATAGTCGTTTTGTTCATTTACCTCCTCCAGTGTTTTGTTCCAACAAGAAACTCTCTTGAACAAAACACAAGTCTTGATCATTTTTGAATAAAAGAGACAATGAAATGACAAATGAAATTCCTCAAGTTCAATTCATTTGTTAATGTAACTGAATGAACAAGTCTATCTATAATTAAATGTTATTTGCTCAGGCACATGACCAGCACAGTACTACACCATGCAGGACATAATACAATTACTGTACATGTGTTTCAGCTTCACCAAGACTGCAGTCTATTCCAGGAATTAAGATAAACAGCATACAACATGTTATTTAACTGCTGGGTGGTATGCATAGACTCCAAGTGCAGAAGTAGCATGTGAAAATTTAAAAACAGTTTACATGTTATAACTTTTGATGTTACTTTTTCTTGAATTATTTTATGTTAGGATAATTGTAAACTGCAGAAATAGGTACCATTTTATGTACTTTCACAAATGCAGAAACTCAGGTTAAGTGAAATACATGGTGTGCCTACTCCAACTACAGGAGTAGAAAACAGTTAAGCCAGGACTCAAACCCAAATCTTCTGGTAGGTTTTTTTTTTTCTTCCACACTCCTGAAAACATCTGTGGGATTACAATCCTGAGGTAGGTTCTTGAAGTGCATAATTCTTGTACTGAATATTAAATGATTTTAGGGATTTAAATGAGCATTGGCAAATGGGAAAAAAATAAAGACAAGAGAATAAAATTGGAGCAGGTTATAAATCAATGTGTTGCTTCTAATATGTCAAATACTCTGCACAGTCTGAGAGGTTTATGATTGAGAATAATGGTGAATAATGTTGTATTGTACAAACAGCAATCTATACTGGTTGTTGGTTTGCATTTTCAGTTTGTGATATCGTGTCATTTACTGCTTCTGAATTCTTGAGATGTATTAGTATGTATCTGAGTATATATAAGCAAATGATGCTGAAAAAATGCTAAAGGTATTGTGATTCATAGCTGTTATATTTCTGAAACATGTGTACTTATAGAGAACCCAACAAAATCCAAACCTAAACTCTGTACACTTAGATTTTTATTCTTTTTTTTTAGTTAAAGATGAAATATGATTATCTTAAGAGACCCGGAGTCCATAATGTTAACATAAAAGAAGAGAAAAAAGGCATGGAACCTAAAAAAATATCCACAGATTAGTGACTTATTGACATATCAGATTCAGCAAAAAGTTAGATTTAGAAAGTTGAGTACCCTGGAGAGGACTCACTAGTTTCACAAGAGTAATAATAAATCTAAATTTTAGAAAAGTAATGGTGGTTTAATTTACAGGATACTATTTATTCCAAAGTTTTCCACTTGTTTGAAATATTAAAACTCTGAATAAAACTCTCAAACTAATTCTGTGCAAGTCTATCCCACTGGATTCATATTTCTCCTCCTTGGTGGTGTAAAGAGGCAATTAGAAGGCAATAAACTACATTTGAAATATGGTTACTCATCAAAAAGTATGATAGCTAGGAGAATAAGAATTATTTTGAAGCACTTAGCAAATCCAAATTGCTATACAAATGCTAAGTAATGGGGCAAAGTTTGCCAGGTGGGCAACATATAATTTGTTAAGTAATTCAGAATGTATTTTGTTCTCTAAGGGAGAACCAACTGGGTTTCAGTAGCAGAATTCAAAAGGAACCAGTGTAATATGAAGAGCCAGTGCACAGTGTGCATTTTTGGCTATGCCTACGATAATGCACACAAAGGTAACAGATAAACCATTTCAGTTATTTTATTTAAAAAGTCTATATCATAGAAGTTGGGTGGTTTTAATTTAATTTAATTAGGGTTTATTAATTGTCTACTATATTAGTCCATTCTCACATTGCTATAAGGAAATACTTGAGACTGGCTAATTTATAAAGGAAAGAGGTTTAATTGACTCACAATTCCACATGGCTAGAGAGGCCTCAGGAGACTTATAATCATGGTGGAAGGCAAAAGGGAAGAAAGGCACCTTCTTCACAGGGTGGCAGGAATGAGAAGTGCAGAGTGAAGTGAGGGAAAATCCCCTTATAAGACCATCAGATCTTGTGAGAACTCACTCACTATGAGAACAGCATGAATGTAACCGCCCCCAAGATTCAATTACCTCCCACAAGGTCTCTCCCATGACACATGCTAATTATGGGAACAAAAATTCAGGATGAAATTTGGGTGAGGACACAGCCAAATCATATCTTCCATTATACATTAAATACTTTGCTTGGTAACAACAACAAAAAATTAGACATCATAGGCCCCCCTCAGTCTTGAGGGGGATGACAAATATATAAATGGAAAATTATTATGAAATGTGTTGAGACTGTCTTAGTTTCTTTTGTAATTCTTATAACAAAATATCTGGGACTATGTAATTTATCATGAACAGAAATTTATTTCTTATAGTTCTGGAGGCTGGGAAGTCCAAAATTGAGGGTCTGGCATTTGATAAGGGTCTACTTGCAGCGTAATCCCATGGCAGAAGGGCAAAGACAGGGCAAGAGATACAAGGAGGCCAAACTCATCTATTCATTACTAACTCTTGAAATCAACCAACTCCCAAGATAGTGGTATTAATCCACTGGTAAGGCTGGAGCCTTCATGGCCAGATCACATTTCATTAGTTCCTACCTCCCAACACTGTTGCAGTAGGGATTAAGTTTCTAACACATGCTTTATGGCAAACACATTTAAACCATAACAGACTATACAACAATTCTTCAGCTGTGTTGGCACAGAAACCAGTACAACTGCCCTAACCTGAGGACCCTCAGGGCAAGAGCTGGGAATGAATAACACCTTTGGGTTTGTTATTCTTGTTGAGGTGATGGTTTTGTAATCTCTTTAAATTCTTAAATCATCTTCAGTTGAGATTGCTGAAATTGTACCTTAGTGATAATTTTGTGAGTAAGAAAATAACTTGTCACAAATATTAGAATACAGTGTGAGAAGCTTACATTTATAAACCATGTACTCAGCTCCAAGAAAATCAGGAAATATAAATTATGAATATTCTGATTATTTCTGTAACTTAGAGTAGACAGCATATTTTTAAAAAGCATTTTTTAAAGTGGGAAGGACTCACTGGTATTCCTTTTGTTTGTATTTTAGAGAACTTTTTCCTGTATTATATAACAGCATGTTTTTCTAGTTATACTTTCTGCAGATTGGCACATTGTCGTATTGCATAGCTTTTTATTACACTAGCTATTTAAATTGGATAGATAAAATTACCTCAGGCTTCTGAAGAGGAAAAGAAAACTCTTCAATGTTGTTTCTTAATATTGAAAGATTTCTAATTGCTAATAAATAAGTAATTTTTAGAGCTTACCTTTTATTTTCTACACTAGAAGCCTGGCCTTATAATAAAACAGATTGTTGTTATCTTATAAAAAATATCTACTTTAATTTATATTTTATCCAATAAAAATGATCAAACTTGATTACTCTGGCACTGGTCTTATAAAGAAATTCATTCTGGCTGGGTGCAGTGGCTCACGCCTGTAATCCCAACACATTGGGAGGCTGAGCTGCGGGGAGAGCTTGAGCCCAGGAGTGTGACACCAGCCTGGGAAACATAAGAAGACCTTATCTTTAAAAAAAAAAAAAAAAATGAACAAGGCAGGGTGGTGTGTCCCTGTGGTTCCAGCTACTCAGGAGGCTGGAAAATCACTTTATCCTGGGAAGTCAAAGCTGAAGTGAGCTGTGATCATACCACTGCACTCCAGCCTGGATGACAAAGTGAGACCCTATCTCAAAAAAAAAAAAAAAAAAAGGCGAAGAAGAAGAAAAAGAAAGTCAGTCTGATAGCTTTCTTCTCTTCCTCTGTGTAATTACTTTAATCTTCCTCTGTGTAATTACTTTAATCTTATTTACTACTCATTTTGATCCTGTTTGAAATTTTAGGATCAACTTTTGGTGTCTGATTAATTAAAAACCAGAGATGCAGCTTATAAGATTTTCAAGAGGAAAGTGACTCTCTGATGTGCTAACATTTTTCTTGCGTTGTTTATACTTATTTTAAGAAATGGAATGCTGGCAGCAAATAATACCACAATCTGTAAGTAATACCTGTCGGATGGCTGGTGGGGCAGCAAATTGATGACAACGACTATAATCAATAGTGTGGGAGTCAGTCATGTTACCTGAATTATTTAGTTCTATATTTCTTCCTTAGGAAAAAAAAATCCAGTGGTTGAGCAAACAAATGTTCTCATTACATGCTGCCACTCATCTCTAACCACACGTTATTGGGTGGTTATTTAGAGAAAGATTATATCTGGAGGAACAAGTATGAACTCTGTACCTCATCAATATAACACTGCAAAACTTTTAAAGAGCAGGTTTCCAGGGAAAGATCAACCCCCTGGGTTCCCCAGTAAAGTTTATTATCTGTAAACCATGCTGAACAGTATTTCTTAAATCAAATGGTAGCTTTGCACAGATCCTTTTAAAAGGGTAGACAGAGTCAAGAGAAAAAATATGAAGCCAAAGCATGCTGACCAAAGGGCAAGAAGCTCCATTTGAGACGGGAAATTCATTATCAGTAATGAACAAACCCGGGATGGCCTCTGTTCATCCACTTATCCTGGGCTCTTCAACCAGAATAGAGCATTGTATTGAAAACTAAAAGGAAATATGAACAAGGAAATGAGAAAGACAACTCCTTTCCTCTTCTTTCTCTTGATAAGACTCTGCTCTCATCTATTCTGTTCAAGATTGAAACACAAAATAAACACACAAACCAACATCAATCAGGTCAAAAGAAGAGGAGAGGATCATGAAGAAGGTAGAATAATGAAAAAGGAAGGATGATAGTATATTCAGGGATTGAAAAATAAGAGTTTTTATATTATTCTGTGGATCTTTATGAAATAACCAAAAGACAATACAGTGGAAGAGGGTCTTGGGAACTCAAAAAGCCAACGGAATTAGCAGGTCCAGCCTTCAATTCTGTCTAAGGAACTATAGGATGACCACATCCTAAGACAGAAATAAAGTCTGAAACCAAAAATTGCAAAGTGTACAATGAATTGCAGAAGTAAGAAGGTTTCCTTTTAACCTTCTTGGTGCCCAGAAAAGGCTGAAGGTGTCTTCACTCCACCACAGTTTCCATCCCCACTCTTAAGCGAGTATGTTATTATGAAAATAAGAAGTCTGGGTAAATTCTGTATCTGTTTTATTTGTCTGACTTCTTCCTCCTAACCAGATGATGTCCCCTAATGCTCTTTATAATAGAAATTCTGGAGTCTCATTGCTCCAAATTGGACACAATACTTAAAAAGAATTCTATATAGTTCTGTGGGCAGAGAATAATGAGTCAAATATTTTAGAGTTATGGAACCGAGCATCCACTGAGCTGATTAAATTCAAGAGTACAGGGCAAATGAAGCAATTTCTACAGCAGATTCTGGTACAAACCCCACCATGTGCTGCTTTCTCATTACCCCATGTGTTAGCTAAGTGAAAACTGGTAAAATGAAAACCAAGGGGCAAGTGTTAAAAAAAAAAAGCACTGAAAAGCACCCTGGAGGCTGTCCATAAAAGTTGAGCAGCCTATTTTGTGTTGGGGATTGTGGTGAAACAGTATTGTATGTATAGGAGTAGGTGCCTGTATTTGGAGGTAGGGAAAAATTGTTGATAAATTGCCTGGATTTTAGTCATGGATTAATAGTGCAGATTCTCCCCAGTCCCTTCACTGAATTGACACCCAAGCATCCCAAGGAGAGGTAAAGGTACAAACCAGGATCACTGAATCAGTCAGCTCTGTCTGAAGAATTGAAGCACATTGATTAAAGTTTAGAAAAAAGAGACAAGTTATGCAACTAGGGTTTTCTGCATTTAGATGAGATCAGCTCTCTGAAACAATAAATTTATATATTACCTTATTTCTGCATGAGCTCAAAATGGCATTGTTACTAGGAATGAAATGGTCGTTGCCAGTTCATCTCCTGCTGACATATCTTGTAACAGCATATTTATTCTGTGATCAAAATAACTCCAAAATTATTTCATCTAAAAGTCAGTTTCTACTATTAATTCACAAATTCTTAGTTAGAAGTCAGGATTTTTTTTATATTCCAATATAATATGGTTAATAACACACAGATAGAAGCTAATTTTTCTGTGAGAGTTGGCAACTAAAATGCTGAGATAAATATTCCCACTAATTTTCTGTAAAAATAGCAAGTATCAGGGCATATCCTAAAAAGAAACTGGGCACATAATTTTCATATTTGGAAACCCAATGATGATGGTTTTAAGAGAAACTGGGAACTTTGTATGAATTAATTCTATTCTATTACCTTATGTCATCTCATAGCATCTTAATTTGCATATTGCTGAAAATAATAAGGGCTGAATTTTGATATAAGGGAAACAACTGAAAGGCAAGCTAAGTATGCTTCAGGAGCTATGAACCTTTATATAAAAAGCGTTTTCTCTCTTTCAAATGACTTGTTTTTATTATTCCTTCTTAGTAGGCACTTGTTCTGGTATAGGCAGACCTATGGAGCCACGATTCTCAACTAATTCATTGATTAAAATGGCATGCAGCATGTATATAATTGCTTTATAGAATATTAACATATCTTACTTAACAAAAGGTCCTGTGGTCAAACAAGTCAAGAAAGAAAAACATATCACAAACTTCTTTTGAACTACAAATTGCATAGACACTTTCATATGCTAATGCGAATTACAAGTATAGGGGGTATATCCACACACTCTTTAGATTTTATTTCATGACAATTTGTTAGGGATCTAGTTTCCCCCCACATTGTCATTTTCATATTTTTTAAAAATTTTAATTTAATGAGAGAAAAGTAAGTCTCATTGTTTGATTTTGCAAATGTGGTTAGGTGTCACTTAGGCTAATTAGCCATTCTGTTTCTTCTTTGGTAAAGTGTTCATTTTTGTTTTTACTTCTTTGTATTTTTCTGTTGACTCCTTACTATGAAAAACGAGGAAACCAAATACCTCCTCCCACATTCACTCTTATACACCACCAATTTTGTTGTTTTTATTTTTAATAAGGTTTTTAAATATTTTCATTCTGTTTAAGAACCATGGTTCCCAGGCCAGGTGTGGTGGTTCACGCCTGTAATTCTAGCACTTTAAGAGGCCAACGCGGGTAGATGAGTCTAGGAGTTTGAGACCATCCTGGACAACATGGCAAAACCCTGTGCCTACTAAACAACAAATATTAGCTGGGTGTGGTGGCACATGCCTGTAATCCCAGCTACTTGGGAGGCTAAGATGGGAGAATCACCTGAGGCCGGGAGGTTGAGGCTGCAGTGAGCTGAGATCTGGCCACTGCACTCTAGCTTGGGCAACTAGAGTGAGACCCTGTCTAGACAGAAAACAAACAATCAAACAAAGAACCCTGGCTCCCAGAGTTGTTTGATTATGGTTTTATATGTAAATCAATTTAATGCTCATCCCAGAACCCTTTACCACAGATTCCTTTCCGGGCTTATTTGTTTTATATTTACTCAGATACAGTGGATTTCACCTTCAAATAGATTATTTTTTCAAGAAAAGTTCCTGGGTCCTATGTCTCTCAGTGACATTTTAGGAAACTACATATTATATTTATGTTTTAACTTTTAATTATTTCTTTTTAATTTAAATAAATTATATTTATAATGTTTATTAAAATGTTATTTATTTTATTTGGTTATTTTTAAAAATTCATTTATATATTTATAGCTATGTTTTAGGGGGTTGGTTACATGCTTGAAAATGAATCTTGTCTTAATACTTCTCAAAAGATAAACAGACGTAAAACTATCTTTTTATTCTTTATTTTCCTCAAAATTTTACTGACATTGAAAGTTAAATGGAAAACTCTCAAAACTCTGAGTTTTTCTTTTGTAAGAACCGTATTTTTCTTCCTTCACTTCAATATCAGTTAGTATATGTTTAAAATTAGTCATTGTCAGTTTTTCCTATTTTAATTTTTAAAATTGAAAACTTTATTACAGAAAACTTATTTTTCTTATTACATATTTGGAGGTAATTTTTTTCTTCCATTTTAAAATTTATTCTCTAGAATACCAATTATGTGTATATATGGGCCCTCCTGTTCCTTAAGTATATAAATTTTTTTCTAATTCTTTTTTTTTCTATTTGGATTTCAGGAGCACATAATTGGAATAAGTATGATCCTTAAGACCTCTTCATCTTGATCCTTACATGGTCTTCTTTTATTATGTATTAATTAATTTGGCTATTTTTAATAATATAATTAATACTTACAACGAATCACCCCCTACCTCAAAAGAAAAAAAAATAGTTTACATCTAACTTTGTGGTTTCTGTGAAACCAAACCCTTCTCTTCATCTGCAGAAACCATAAGTTTTAATCTTACGTTGATTATTTACTTGCATTTCTTTTTAGTGGGTTTCATATATTCCTAAATATTCGTTCCTAAATAAGAATTTTTAAATAACGGAAATGGTTACAAGTTTCATTTCCAAAGCATTAGCCTTACCATGGTTTCTTAAGCCTCCCAGAGCCTGTATCTCCTAACATGAAAATTATAGTATAATAATAGTATTATTATAGTCTTATACTTGTTAAGTATAATAATACTTATTATTATTCTATATTAAGTGTAGATAATACTTATAATAATACTTATACTTGTTAAGTACAATAATATTACTACTACTATTATAGTATTATACAAATACTACTACTAATATTATACTTAATACTGCTAATATACTATTATACTTATTATTAATAAATAATCAGAACAGTAGTAGTATTCTTATACAAAGAAGATACATGCCAGCACTGATGGGGACATATGCAAATGTAGCAAGCAAGGGACTGCCACAGAATAAGTGCTCAAGAGACAGTAGCCCATCCCGTTCCACTTCTCTACCCTTTGGACTGCAGAAACACAGAACTGAATTAATCATAATTCTTTGTTGAAGGTGTACTCTCATTATTATTCCATGACGACCACTTAGTTATTTTTATTTATATAATAAATACCCATCAAACTGCCATCCAAAATAGAAGTTAAAACTTTGACAGTGAGCCACATAAAATCGTATACTTCCATTATCCCGTCCCCTTTCTCCATTCAATATTTCCTGTATTAATGAATCCTGTATCAATGATTCCATTGCTTTTCATTTCATGATATTAATCAATGTAAATAGTAAAAAAAGAGATATATTTTAAAATTTTTAGTTATTTAAAACTACATAAAACAAATAGAAGCTATGGTACCTTTAAACCATTTAGGAGTCTTTATAAGTTTACATGTTGAGGGTCATATTAGTCAATGTGTTTTCATTTCTTTATAATATTTTGCTGTGTAGAGTGGTATTTCAGTGCGGTCTTGATTTGCATTTTCCTCACCACTAATATTTATGATTATTAGTCATATGAGTTACTAGTCATATGTATTTCTTCATATTGATGTCTTTGTTTTGTAGTGCATTTTTTGTGATATCTTATTAACTTGTAAAAATTTAAAAATACTTGTATAACTAATCTTTGATCAGTATATGTATTGAAGGTATTATTTCCTGTGTATAACACAATTGTTCATTTTTTAATATTTAAAAGGTAATTTTCACTTTTTATAGGATAATTTTAACAGAATATTTTATTTATTTTTTGATAATTATTCTTAACTTTAGTACAGTTAACCTTAAGTTTTTTTCTATTTTCAATACTTTTGAGTACTTTTAAGGGAATTTTTTTCTGCCCACAAAATCCAGGTCTTTAATATCTCAATTAAATGTTATAATTTATTATCATGGACATCTTTGCCTCATATTTATTGCTCTTTTAACCTAGTTACACTAAGTGATGTCCTATAGGTAGTGCAGGAAAATAGAAGATTTTTTTAAAAAAGGGTAAGACTGGGTGAGCGCAGTGGCTCACGCCTGTAATCCCAGAACTTTGAGAGGCTAATGTGGAAGGATTGCCTGAGCTCAGGAGTTCGCGACCAGCCTGGGCAACACGGTGAAACCCCATCTTTACTAAAATACAAAAAAAAAAAAAAAAAAGAGAGAGAGAGTGAGAGAATTAGCCAGGCGTGGTCGTGTGCACCTGTGGTCCCAGCTACTTGGGAGGCTGAGGTAGGAGAATTGCTTGAGCCCAGGACGTGGAGGTTGCAGTGAGCCAAGATGGTGCCACTGCACTCCAGCCTGGGAGGGAAAAATGAATAAGACTATTAGATAATTTCATAGTATGGAATTGATTGGGAAGCATTTGGAGATCAAAAAACAATTAGTTTCTTGCTCTAATAATTCAAATAAAAGATGAGACAGAAGAGAACTAAGGAAGTAGCAGTCAAAATAGAGAAAAAGGTAAATTTAAGACATGTTTGGAATAAGACACTATTTTGGTTTGGGAATTTAGATGTACTGTTTATGGATTATGACACTGTTTTTTATAAAGAATGACCATATTGGAAATAGAGAAGAATATAGGGACTGTTGAATAATATCGTGAAAACAGGGAATATAAGTAAAATGTAGGAGCATGTCAATGGAACAGGAGAAGAAACAGCAAATTCGAAGTTTCTCTGTGAAATCCAGAAATATATGTGTTTTGGTTTCCTCTTGCTGCTATAACAAATTACTACAAATTTAGTGGTTTAAAACAACAAAAATGTATTATGGTTCTGGAGGTCAGAAGTTCAAAATGGGTCAGAAAGACTAGCTCCTTGAGTCTTTAGGCAAGAATTCAATTCGTTTGCTTACCTTTCTGGTTTCCAGATGCCACCCGCATTCCTGGGCTCATGGACATTCCCTCCATCTTCGAAGTCAGGAGTGTGCTATCTTTAAATCAGTCTCTCTCCTTCTCTCTTTCGTGCATGCACTTTTTCTCCCTCTTTCTTTTTCTCTTTTCCTCTGACTCTGCTTCCATCATTGTATCATTCTTTGATTCCGACTTTCCTGCTTTTTTAAAGAAAGACTCATGTGATTATATTAGGCCCATTTAGATAATCCAAGATACTCTCTCCATCTCAAGACTGTGAATGTAGTCACATCTGCAAAGTGCAACAATGTAGGGTAACATACTCACAGCTTTTGGGTTTTGAGTTCTACCAAACTATTTTTTGGGAGGAAGAAGGGGGACGAAGTTTCACTCTTGTTGCCCAAACTGGAGCACAATGGGGTGATCTCAGCTTACTGCAACCTCCGCCTCCCAGGTTCAAGGGATTCTCCTGCCTCAGCCTCCCGAGTAGCTGGAATTACAGGCATGCACCACCAAGCCCAGCTAATTTTTGTATTTTTAGTAGTGACGGGGTTTCTCCATGTTGGCCAGGCTGGTCTTGAATCCCGACCTCAGGTGATCCACCTGCCTCAGCCTTTCAAAGTGCTGGGATTACAGGCGTGAGTCACCATGCCTGGCCTTGTAAATTAGTTTTCTCTCCCTTGTTTTCATCTTTTTTTGTAACAATCTCTGCTTCTGGCTTTAGGCACTTCATTTTTTACCTGCTGCTTCTCTTATTTCCTATACTGCTCTTAGTATGTTCTGAAAAATGATTTACTCATCTTTCAACACGAAGCACTTTTACTGCTCAGTTTTGTGTGGGGTTTATGTCACACAGCCTAGTTAGTTCAGAGGATGCAGATGGTTGCCCTGTCCAGGAAGCCCAGTCAGTGGGTGGGATCCGATAACACAGAGCATGACAATTCCCAAGGCAGGAGGTTCCTGAACGTCAGCTTTCTCGTTTTAAGGGAACAGAGGGTAGGGCAGCCTTACAGTCTCACAGATTCCTCCACACAGGTTGTTTCATACAGCACACAAATTGTTCTTTGAAACATTTTAGACTCAAGCGCTTTTGGTGAAGCCTCTGATGCCTTTTTCCGTTTTTCTTTTGCATCCCACTGCAAAGCCAAGAGGGGGCAGCAAACCCTCTCAAGAGAATGCCTGCAGCAAAGTGTGAGTGGTTTGTGACAGCAGTTTACGGGGTTACCCTTACTTCTCTTATTCTGTGACAATTTTGTTCTGCTTTCCTTGTTTTTAAAAATGAGGTTTAAATTTTTTAAATCATGAACTTTCTCCCTTGCCATTCGTGGTTGCTTTCAAATGTGCAATGTTAAAGATTAGGTCCTTGTTTTCTACAGAGTAGAGGTAGGAGAATTGACAAATTTGAATTTTGAAATTTCATCAAGACCGAAAGAGTACAGGGTAATGTAGATAATTTTCTGTAAAATTACCTTTACTTTTGGAAAAGTCTTTGAATCATAGCTCTAACTCTTCTAAAATCATGTCTAAAATAATGAAAAATATTATATAGATTCATAATTTAGATTTCTAGAATAATATTTCAAGTAAATATAAGACATTTTCATTAGCTAAAAAAAGAGAAACTAATTCTTCTTTCATTTTTCCTTTAGCACAGTTGGATGTTTTCCCCATAAGTTTTTCTTATGAAAAAAAAAAAAAAAAGAAGATAGTGGAAAAAGCAAGAACAAAAATGAGAAACAGGGAGAGAGAGAAGAAAGAGTAATAATCCCTGGCAAAATAAACATCACAGATGACACAGTATTGTTTAATAACATGGAGTTTGATATTAAAACTACTTAAAGATAACTCAGAGAAATATGTCATATTGATAGAATACACTTCCAACAAGGAAGCATGAAAGTCATGAATGTGCATGCTTATTACAGGTTTTAAATATCTGGAATAGAATCTGATAAAAATACGAGAATATGGAAACAGAATGATCAGTGTAAAAAACATTAAAAATTATTTTGGCAAAAGTTAGACCAAATAGAGAGAAATCAGTATGAATACTGTGGTTGAATCACGAAATTAAGAAGCCCAAGCATTCATAAAAACACACATCCAAGAGAGATTTCACATTATTTTCAAACGTTGAGGAATAGTCACAGAAATTTACCCTGTATTAAGCCATAAACATTACAATAAGTCCTCAAAGAAAGAGTTATACAATCACTCTTCTCTGACTACTTTGAAGTCAAAATAAATCTTATGCATTGTATTTAACATTTATTTGTAAAAGTATTGTTTTTTGTAGTTTATGGAATTCTAAACTGCAAACTATTTATAGATGACAGTGAGAGGACTACAAATTAGGAACTGTGGAAAGTCATCACACTGATACTGACAAAAAATGTATTGCTTTATATGGTGACGCATGCCTGTAATCCCAACTGCTCAGGAGGCTGAAGTGGGAGAATCCTTTGAACCTGGAAAGTAGAAGTTGCAGTGAGCCAAGATCATGCCACTGCACTCCAGCCTGGGTGACAGAGTGAGTGACAGACTGAGACTCTGTCAAAAAAACCAAATGTGTTGCTTTAAATACATTTATTAAAAAGAAAAGTAGAAGCAAATAAGTATTTAATTCAAGAAACAAAAGGACAAAAATAAATCTAAAATAAGTCAAATGTCAAAATTAAGTTGGAGAAAAGTAGAAAGGAATAAAATAGAAAAGAGAAAGTTTTAAAAAAATGCAAAATTTTAAATGCAAATTTTAAAAAAATGCAAACTTACCTAATAAAACCAAAAGCGATTCACTGAAAAAAAATTTTTGGCAAAAATAATTAAGAGTGGAGAGGTTGGGATGGTGGGAAGCAATGTAGTACTTGGAAAGTAAGACAATTGAAAATAGGACCATTTGAAAAAAATGATTAGAGACATCTAAAATAGTATATATATATTTAGAATTTTAGATTTTTATATGATGAATGATTTCTTTTTTAGAATTTAACTTTATTTTAATTTTAACTTCTGGGATACATGTGATGGACATGCAGGTTTCTTACATAAGCAAATGTGTGTCATGGTGGTTTGCTGTACCTACCAACTCATCACCGAGGTATTAAGCCCCACATGCATTAGCTATTTATCCTGATACTCTCCCTACTCCCAACCCCCATAGGCTCCCATAGTGTGCATTGTTCCCCTCCATGTGTCCGTGTATTCTCACTGTTCAGCTCCCACTTATAAGTGAGAACATGCAGTGTTTGGTTTTCTGTTCCTGTGTTAGTTTGTTAAGAATAATGGTTTCCAACTCCATCCATGTTCCTGCAAAGGACAAGATCTTGTTCCTTTTTATGGCTTCATAGTATTCCATAGTAAATATTTACCACATTTTCTTTATGCAGTGTATCATGAATGAATGGGCATTTGGATTGATTGTGTGTCTTTGCTATTGTGAATAGTGCTGCAGTGAACATATGGGTGCATGTATCTTGATAATAGAATGACTTACATTCCTTTGGGTATATACCCAGTAATGGGATTGCTGGGTCAAATGGTATTTCTGTTTCTAAATCTTTGAGGAATTACCATACTGTCTTCCATGATGGTCAAACTACTTTACATTCCCACCAACAGTGTAAAAGTGTTCCCATTTCCCCACAGCCTTGCCAGCATCTGTTGTTTCTTTTTAATAATTGCCATTCTGACTGGTATAAGATGATATCTCATTGTGGTTTTGATTTTGATTTCTCTTATAATCAGTGAAGTTGAGCTTTTTTTCATATGTTTGTTGGCTGCATAAATATCTTCTTTTAAAAAGTGTTTGTGTCTTTTTGCATGCTTTTTGATTTTTTTTTCTTGTAAATTTAAGTTGCTTGAAGATTCTGGATATTAGACCTTTGTCAGATGGATAAATTGCAAAAATTTACTCCCTTTCTGTAGGTTGCCTGTTCACTCTGATGATAGTTTCTTTTGCTATGCAGAAGCTCTTTAGTTTATTTAGATTCGATTTGTCAATAAAATTTTTTTGTTGCAATTGTTTTTGGTGATTTCATCATTAAATCACCATGTCTTGAGTGGTATTGCCTAGATTTTCTTCTAGAGTTTTTATAGAGTCGGGTTTACATTTAAGTCTTTAATCCATCTCTAGAGTTAATTATTGTATAAGGTATATAAGGATGGTATCCAATTTCAATTTTCTGCGTATGGCTAGCCAGTTTCCCCAGCATCATTAATTAAATAGGAAATGCTTTCCCCATTGCTTGTTTTGTTGGGTTTCTTGAAGATCAGATGGTTGTAGATGTGTGGCCTTATTTCAAAGATCTCTATTCTGTTCCATTAGTCTATGTGTCTGTTTTTTACCAGTACCATGCTATTTTTGTTATTGTAGGCTTGTAATATACTTTGAAGTAAGATAGCATGATGCCTTCAGCTTCTTTCATTTTGTTTAGGATTGTCTTGACTATACGGGCTCTGTTTTGGTTCTATATGAATTTTAAAGTAGCTTTGTTTTTTAATTCTGTGAAGAATGCCAATAGTAGTTGATGGGAATAGTATTGAATCTATAAATTACTTTGGGCAGTATAGCTATTTTCACGATATTGATTCTTCCTATCCATGGGCATGGAATGTTTTCCATTTGCCTGTGTCCTCTCTTACTTCCTTGAGCGGTGGTTTGTACTTCTCCTTGAAGAGATCCTTCACATCCCTTGTTAGTTGTATTCCTAGGTATTTTATTCTCTTTGTAATAATTGTGAATAGGAGTTCATTCATGATTTGGCTGTCTGCTTGTCTATTGTTGGTGTATAGGAATGCTTGTGATTGCTGCACATTTGTTTCGTATCCTGAGACATTGTTGAAGTTGCTCATCAACTTAAGGAGCTTTTGAGCTGAGACGATGAGGTTTTCTAGATATAGGAACATGTGTGCTAACAGAGACAGTTTGGCTTCCTCTCTTCCTATTTTAATACGCTTTCTTTCTCTTGCTTGATTGCCCTGGCCAGAACTTCCAATACTGTGTTGAATAGTAGTGGTGAGAGAGGGCATCCTGTCTCATGCTGGTCCTCAAGTAGAATGCTTCCAGATTTTGCCCATTCAGTATTATATTGGATGTGCATTTGTCATAAATGGCTCTTATTATTTTGAGCTATGTTCATCAATACCTTGTTTATTGCGAATTTTTAGCATGAAGTGGTGTTGAATTTTATTGAAGGCCTTTTCTGCATCTATTGAGATAATCATGTGGTTTTTGTCATTGGTTCTGTTTATGTGATGGAATACATTTATTGATTTGTGTATGTTGAACCAGCCTTGCATCCCAGGGATGAAGCCAACTTAATCATGGTGGATAAGCTTTTTGATGCACTGCTGGATTTGGTTTGCCAATATTTTATTGAGGATTCTTGCAATGATGTTCATCAAGGATATTAGCCTCAAGTTTTCTTTTTTGTTGTATCTCTGCCAGATTTTGGTATCAAGATGATGCTGGCCTCATAAAGTCAGTTAGGGAGAAGTCCTTCCTCTTGTTTGTTTGGAATAGTTTCAGAAGGAATGATACAAGCTCTTCTTTGTAATTCTGTTAGAATTTGGCTATAAATCTGTCTGGTTCTGGGATTTTTTTTTCTTGGTAAGCTATTTATTACTGCCTTAATTTCAGAACTTGTTATTGGTCTATTTAGGGATTCACTTTCTTCTTGGCTTAGTCTTGGGAGGGTGTATATGTCCAAGAATTTATCCATTTATTCTAGATTTTCTAGCTTATTTGAATAGAGGTGTTTATAGTATTCTCTGATGGTTGTTTGTATTTCTGTGGGCTCATTCGTGATATCCCCTTTAGATGATGCATCATTTCTAAGAAAATCTAAAGTATCAAAATAGAATTTCAGGAGATAAAAATTATATAAGATATTTTTAAAGTCTTCCAAACTTACTTGGCAATTTTGGAAACTGACTCAGTCAACTTAAAGGGAAGGTTGTGACAAACTTTTAACCAAATTCTAGTGTTCTTTACTCTTCCAGATGATAGAGAAATGTAGAAATGTTCTCAGTTTAATATATGATGCTGACATATGCCTAATCCCCAAAGTGAACCAAGAATAAAATTAACATATATATACATATATACATATATATATATATATATATATATATATATATACAGGCCATGCTTAATTCTAATAAAGATAGGAAGTCAGTAAAGCATTTAAGGAATTGCACGGTAACAAAAATAAAGCTTATCCATTAATCGTTTCCTTCTCATTCCCTAAAATTATCCAACCTTTTAACTAGTGTGTTAAAACATTTTGTCCAATTTATATGCCACCAACTCAGTGATTCCTTCTCAATTTTTTGTCAGATAATTTATAGATGTGCTTGTTTTCCATATCACTTTTTCTACCTGTAAATAGTAAGTGGGAGAACTTGCTAATGTTTATTATATTTTAGATGACATGTATTTATGTGTTTGTCTTCCTGCAAAACTGCATTCTACTTCAGGATAAAGATATATTTTTATTTGCTTTTGTATCACGGTACCCCACATGGAGCCTGGTATATAGCAGATGCCCCAGTAATGCTTTCTGAGTTTAACTGAATTGAATGTTTGCAAAGGCAAATAAGAATATATGCAAAAAATATGTTACAGAAAATAAAGAGAGAAGGAAAGAATTTGTAATGATAAGTCTCTCAAAGACATGGGCTAAATATAGATTTGCATCCTCAGTACATAAAACTAAATAAATGTCCAAGTGAATAAGTGAATATCACCCAGGAGTTAAAGTAAAATTATTTCCCCCATCATTCCTCATGAAGCATTAACTATATGATGTTGTAGTTTTGTATTTTTTACTACAATATTTTCCCCATTTTCCTAAGAGTATGGAAAGGAAGAAGCTGGAATATATGAAAATGACTGGGAAAGATATATTTCCTTCATTTCTGAATGCCATTAAGTATGTCTGCTAAGTAAAAATAGATAGAACATAGTTTTTTAAAAAGCTATTATACTTTATTTTGTGAATAAAGTTTTATAGAAGAAATTTGTACATAAAGCACAGAATTCTCATATACCCTTTAATTCCTCCTTCAGTTTCCCCTATTTTAAACGTTTTCCATTAATGGGATACATTTGTAGCAATTGATGAGCAAATATTGACACATCAACTAATGTCCATAGTTTGCATTAGGGCCCACTCTTTGTGTGGTACATTTTATGGGTCTTTGACAAGTGTTTAATGACATGTACTCACAATTACAGTATCATATAGAATTGTTCCGCTGCCCTAAAGTTCCTTGTGGTCCACCTATTCATCCCTTACTTTCTCCCTCCAAACCCCTGGCAACAACTAATTTTTCCTTTTTTTCTAACTGTCTCCATTGTTTTGCCATTTCCAGAAAATCACAAAATTGGCATCGTGCAGTATGTAGCTTTTGCAGGTTGGTTTCTTTCATCTAGCAATGTGCACTTGTATTTCATCCACGTCTTTTTCACGGCTTGATAGTTCTTATCTTTTAAGTGCTGAATAGTATTCCACTGCATGGATATGTAGCAGTTTATGCATCCACTTATTGAAGGATATCTGTTTGCTTCCAGATCTTGGATTACAAATAAAGGTGCTGTAAAATTTCAGTGCAGTTGTTGTGTGATCCTAAGTTTTCAATTAATTTGGGTAAATGCCAACAATCATGATTACTGTATGGGTAAGAGTGTGCTTCATTTTGTAAGAAATTTTCAAAGTGTTTTCCTAAGTGTCTGTACTATTTTACATTCCTACCAGCAGAGAATAAGAATTCCTATTGCTCCTTATCTTCAACAATATTTGGTTTTGCCAGTGTTTTGGATTTTAGCTTCTCTGATAAGTACATAGCAGTATTTAATTGTTGCTTTAATCTGCAATTTACTGATGATATATGGTGTTGAGCATCTTTTAATGTGCTTATTTGCCATCTGTTATCTTCTTTGGTAAGATGTCTGTTGAGATCTCTTGTGCATTGTTAAATTGGGTTGTTCATTTTCTTCTTATTTTTGAGATTTAAGAGTTCTTTGTACTAGCTCTTTATCTGATATTTGTTGTGCAAATACTTTCTCCCAGTTTGGGGCTTGTCTTTTCATTCTCTCAACATTGTCTTTTGCAGGATAGAACTGTGTATTTTCTAATGATGTCATTTATAGGAGAAGATGGTAGAGTCCCAAGGTCGTATCTCATAGGGATGTGATGAGGTCCACCCAATCACCAGGGTACTTTTGTTAAAAGAAGCAGTGACCCCAGGCCAGTGGTTGTGTCTGTTTTTCCCTTATTCATGTTTTATTTTGCCACAAAAAATGAACTAATTAGGGTTTTCTTCTAAAATTGACTTCAAACTCAAATTTGTAAGAAATTTTTGCTTTTGATTTTACTGTTTATTTTTTTCTTTTTGGATCAGTTTCAAGTGAACTTTTATGTTCAGTAACTCTAGGTGTGACTAGAATCAGGAAAAAAAAACTTGTAGGAATAAGAGCATTAATGTTCTTGCTATTCTATCATTAGCAGAAAATATCTGTTAGAAGGCAAACTTGAAAACTCACATTAAGAGAGGATACTTACTGAAGTATATCAATATAATTGCACCTGCATCTTATCAAAGAAACCAAAGATTAAACCATCTAACTCCTAAGTATTAAAAACATGCAAAATAGAGTCAGCAACATAAGCTAGTTCCTTCCAGTCAAATGCATTTGATTTGCAAAGTGCATAAAATGTTTTCACACTCTGAAATCATTTTCAGATATTAGATTCAACAATTTCCTGAAATGGTTAGCAGTTCTTTTAAAAATGAGATAATCGCCAGTCCTTGAGCTGTAAGGCATAAATATATGTATATACAAGAATTATTTTCAAAGGGCAGAATACAAATATATCTGCTTGTGTTCCCACACAACATCAAACAATTGCTTTTTCCTAGTATATGTTCTGCTGCTGGAGAAAAGCCACACAGCTCTTGTCCCTTCCATTATATATTTGTGGTAGTTCACTCCAATCTCAACTTAAGCCTTCTTAAATAAATAGTACATTTAATAGAAAATACAGAGTCAATATATATTTGTGCCATTTAATTCTAGTTACAAATCATGTGCTAACCATTCTGTTTAGAAATGTCATGAAATGGAGTCCTTTTGATGCATGCAGAAACTAAACTTTGTTTTCTGTTTTTGTTTTTGTTTTTGAGATGGAATCTCACTCTGTCTCCCAGGCTGGAGTGCAGTAGCGTGATCTTGACTCACTGCAACCTCTGCTCCCAGGTTCAAGCTATTCTTCTGCCTCAGCCTCCCGAGTAGCTGGGACTGCAGGTGTGTGCCACCACGCCTGGCTAATTTTTGTATTTTTAGTAAAGATAAGGGTTCACCATGTTGGCCAGGCTGCTGTCAAACTCCTGACTTCGGGTGATTCACCCACTTTGGCCTTTCAAAGTGCTGGAATTACAACCGTGAGCCACTGCGCCTGGCCAGCTTTGTTTTCTAATACAAGGATGGCAAAAGTCCCCGGAAGTTTTCAGGAAGACTACATCTGCATGCCCAGAGAAAATCGATAACCTGTGGTCTTGTCACTAAATGTTTTATTGCTGTTGTTTCACTCTGTATCTACGCTCTAAGTAATTTTTCTGCATCTCTTTTAGTCTTTCATGTGGATGTTGTCTCCCCAAAAGTCCCAGGCATTAGTCACAGCAGTTAAAAAGTTGCCATTAGAACGCTGATGTGGCTCAGTCCTTGTATTGGTTTGCTAGGACTGCCTGAAGAAAGCACCACATACTAAGTGGTTCAAACAAAATAGATTTCTTGTCTCACCGTTCTGGAGGCTGGAAGTTCAAGATCAAGGTATTGGCACAGGCCATGAAGGATCTGGTCCCACCCCTCTCTCTGGTTTGTAGATGTCTATCTTCTCATCTTCTTTCTACGACTTCACATTGTCTTCGTTCTGTCTGTATCTGTGTCGACGTTTTCGTCTTCCTATTAAAACATCACTTATATTGCATTAGCGCCCACACCAAAGACCCCATTTTACCTAAATTATCTCTACAAAGACTCTATCTCCAAATAAAGACATATTCTAAAGTACTGGCAGTCAGTACCATATGAATGTCAACATATGAATTTGAGGAGGGAACACAATTCTGTCCTTAATAGTCATTTACAGATACCTTACAAAAATCTAAGCTAAGAGGTGACTTTTCCAAGGTTCTATTCCTCATTCTTTTTATCTTTTTTTTTTTTTTGAGAAGGAGTTTTGCTCTTGTTGCCTAGGCTGGAGTGCAATGGCGTGATCTCGGCTCACCACAACCTCCGCCTTCTGGGTCCAATTGATTCTCCTGCCTCAGCCTCCCGAGTAGCTGGAATTACAGGCATGTGCCACCACACCTGGCTAATTTTGTATTTTTAGTAGAGATGGGGTTTCTCCATGTTGGTCACACTGGTCTCAAACTCCTGACCTCAGGTGATATGCCCGTCTCAGCCTCCCAAAGTGCTGGGATTACAGGTGAACCACCACGCTCAGCCTCCCCATTCATTTTTAGGGCATTTAAAAACAACTTGGCATACAAGAAACAGTACAATAACAAAAATTGCAAGATATTAAGAATAAGGTGCTGGTGTGTACTTTCTGCAGTTTCCTTTGAAAATATACATTAGTGAAATAATGCAAGTTTCCCCCCTAAAATCTTACCTTTTTTACTAAAGGTAAAAATTTGCTTTCTCACTATTCTTATATATATTCTCATTTAATTTTCCAAAGTAAAATAAAATGATGAGTAGTATATTTTTTTCAAAGAACCTTCTCAAAAGATTTGAGCTGCTGTGAATTGCCTCACGTCGGTTGCTTTATTGAACCGTGACACCTTCTGGTGCGTTTCCTTTTTCTTCTTCCTCCTGTTTCTTCCACCAGAGTAAATGTTTTCTAGTTTCCTCATATTTTCTTCATCAAAATAGACTCTTAGGAAGGACAGATGAATTCCTTTATACTGAAATGTAAAGTCAGGACTTAATAATGCCATTTTCCATGAGTATTTTGACTTTAATTCAAAATCATTTCAGTAAAGGAACAAAGTGTCCATTTCCCCCTATGGAATTATAAACATGAAGGGTTTTGTGAAGCCTCCCTCCTCAGGTTGTAGAATCCTCACATGGCCTGTGAAAGTTAAACCAATTAATACAAATAAGCACTTAAAAGATTGTCTGGAACACAGTAAACTTTTAAATGTCTTAGCTATTACTACTGTAGCCAAACATTTTGAATAATATACATGAAATGAGTTCATTTAGGAATGAAGGATCTATAACAAACTTTTACAGCAAATTGAAGAGGTATTTTTTCAGACCAATCCACTCAACAATTTATCTCTTTTAATTTTTTCTCTCATTTTAACTTATTTTTCACAGAGTATTATTTTTATTCTTTCCCTGAAATAAAGCTGTAACTTACATCTGGTCCTGTATGACCGTATTTACTTTTATTTGCACAGTCAGTTTCTTAGGCTTCTTCTAGTTTGTGTTCGTGGTACTTGAGGGACAGACACAGGTGGAAATTGTAAATTAATGTCACTATGAAAATAATCATTTGCAAAGTATCTTGGGCACTTGAAAGGCATTTATGATGTAAAGTGTCTTTGTTTATTAATTGTCGATTATGATTAAGTGATGCTGCCAAATGTCTAGAAACAACAGAGACCCTTGCTCTTCACAGTCTGTTCTTCTCAGAGTCTTCTTGCTACTTTGCTGAAAAGAAAATTCATAGCTTATTTATTGGAACTATTAGGATAACTATACTGGAAATTTTGGAGTGAACAAACTAGCAAAAGAACATATGGCTGCAGAATGCAAAGCGTTCTTCTGTCCAGAGAACTGACTGTGGGAAAGAGTATACATTTACTACCACATTGTGCTTTCGTTTTTCAGTTCTTCTTTTTATCACCATAATTACCATTGCCTGGGTGGTTACAATTGCCCATTTCTTACTCTCTGTTTTGTCTTGAGTAGGCTTTAACCAAGCTTCTCTCCTCTCCAACTTGATCAAGCACTAAAACTGAGAATGTGTCCCCTGACCTGCTTCTCCTGAGCATCGACTGACCATGGATGTCAGTCAGTCATTTACTATCAGATTCCACCAGTTATGGCCCCTTGCATGCCCAACTTCCCCTTAAAACATTCTGCAAGGGTCTTTTCCCCTTTCCCCATAAACTGAAAACCTTTCCTATTCGAATGAGACACTTGCAGCAGATTTCTGAGATAGAAGGCTTCTCTCTATTGCAATAATATTTTGAATAAAGTCTCTCATCATCTAAGTCTAGATTTTGGTGGCCTTCCCTTCTCTCTCTCAGTGTGCTGTCATCCTATCATTCCCTTGGTTTTAAACATTCTCTAATCAGTGATCATGATGATGGTGATGAGGACGATAGTAGTGATAATGATAATGGGGACGATGATGGTGATGATGGTGATAATGGTGAAGATGGTGGTTATTATTAATAATACTGATCTTAGAAGGGCAACTACTAATTAAAATTTAAATGCTAAATTTTTTCTTTAAAGATAAGAGACTTCCTCATCCCGTATTTTAGAACATTTACTTTAGAAAACTAGTAATGGCAACTTCTTTCCCTGCCATTTTGAAATGTATAGAATCTTTTTAAAGCTAAATAAGCCTCTTTACATAGCCTCTTTCCTCTTTTGACTCAGGATTGTCCTTTTTTTTTTTTCTTTTTTGAGGCAGTGTCTCTCTCTGGAGTACAGTGGCACCATCTTGGCTCACTGCAAACCCTGCCTCCCGGGGTCTAGCGATTCTCCTGCCTCAGCCTCCGGAGTAGCTGGAACTACAGGCGCCCACCACCAAATAAGCTCAGCTAATTTTTGTATTTTTAGTAGAGATGGAGTTTCACCATATTGGCTAGGCTGCTCTCAAACTCCTGACCTTGTGATCCACCTGCCTTGGCTTCCCAAAGTGATGGGATTACAGGTGTGATCCACTGCCCTGGCCAAGATTGTCTTTCTTAAGTCCCTGAGAGCCATCCTTTGAAATGTAATCATTCAGGAAGACAGTGCCCCATCTTCCAATTTCTGTAGAAATATAGGAGCCTAACTTCAGCAGACACCTCTCTCAAAACGATTTCTGTTTAAAGATTTAAGAAATGTATTTTTCTTTGTATAAAGCCAATTGGCAAACACAGATCCTCACCCAATTACCGAATGAATTTAGGTTGACCTATGGGCAACAAATTGTGCCATTAATTTCTCTTACCTGAGGACTAGTGGTGATTTTTCTAGAAAACATATATGTAATGGGTTGAATCTGCTTGACTATGCAAAATGGTGAGATTTCCACTGGTCTTTGCAATCTTTTAGAAGAATACTTATGATGCACACCACACGGTCTCGTGCTTATTCAATAATAAATTTTTTTTTTATCTCTTACACATTTGTGGAGAGGTATTCTAGGTTGGAAAGCAATTTTTTAAAAAAAATTGTAGTTCCTCAACATTGGCCATAATACATGTGGGTAATATATTTTGCCTATTTTTCTTCTCTTCTCAAGAACTTATTGAGATAGGTATTATTACCCCAGTTTACAAATGAGGAAAATGTGACCTGGAGGTTAGGAATTTCACTCAAGTCTAAAGGGACATACATGGACGGCCTTCCAAAATAGGTCTTCTGGCTTCAGGGTCTGTGCATTTTCACTTATGCTGCTCTCATTTAGAGTTTGAAGGTTTAGGGCTTAAAGAACTTTGTACTGGGCCTCTATAGCTCATGTCCTACAAAATGATACATACATTTTATGGTAAGGTATTAGCCCTCACATGAAAAATGATATAGAATCTTAGGGAGAAAACTGTAAGGGACATGCAGGTTAGAAACATTACACTGTTCTCCTCTCAGCCATCTTCTGGACCAATTCTATTTGTTCTCAGATTATCACTATGTAACTCACTGATGGCCAAGCACCCATGTGTCCCTGGAAACCACCTGTGATTCTCTTAAATACACAGCTTTTTTTCTTCCTTCCAATTTTTACTGTAGATTCAGGAGGTACACGTGTAAGTTTGTTACAAGGATATATTGTGTGATGTTGAGGTTTGGGGTAAGATTGAACCTGTCACCTGGATATTGACCACAGTATGCAATAGCTGCCTTATATTTTTCTTTTTCTTTTTCTTTTTTCTTCTTTTTGAGAGGGAGTCTCGCTCTGTCTCCAGGCTGGCGTGCAGTGGCACGATCTCAGCTCACTGCAACCTCCGACTCCCTGGTTCAAGTGATTCTTCTGCCTCAGCCTCCTGAGTAGCTAGGATTACAGGCACACACCACCATATCCAGCTAATTTTTATATTTTTAGTAGAGGCATGGTTTCATCATGTTGACCAGGTTGGTCTCAGTCTCTTGACCTTGTAATTCACCCTCCTTGGCCTCCCCAAATACTGGGATTACAGATGTGAGCCACCGCACCCGGCCTAGGAGGTTTTTCAACCCATACTCTCCTCCCTCCTTTCCCCCCTTGTAGTCCCCAGTATCTGTTGTTCACATCCTTGTGTCTAAAACATACAGCTTTGAATAGCCTTTATTTTGACCCATTTCACCATTCTGTTCTAAACCCTTCCACTGATCAGCATACTTCCTTCCCCAATCCTTTTACAGCTCTTCTACCTCTTGGCTATGACTGAAGCTGTTCCCTGAGAATGCTGTGACCTGACAGCAGTCTCAAAAAATTTCCACACAATCTCCCACCAAAAAGATGAACTCTGTCAGCCCAGTTCAAACATTATTTCCTGGCATGCAACCTTGGTATTTTACCCTCTTTATTACTGTAGCCTACCAAATTTTTTATTATCTCCTTTTATTCATTAAAGACGCTGGCTTGATTTTTTTTTTTTTTTTAACTCGACTCTTGTCATTCTCATGAATGGGTTGGCCATCAATCTGACCTTTCAGTCCCTGGAGGCTCAGCCCTGGGTATCCATCTTTCCCTCTCTCTCTCTGGATGTGCTTTCATCCTATCATTACCTTGGTTTTAAATCTTCTCTAGACAGTAACAACACCCAAATTTATATTTCTCATCCAGAATTCTCTGAGTTCCTAAGCCACATATTTAAATGCCTGACAGTTTCACTTGGCTGAATCACAGGCATCTCAAATTTAGCTTGTCAAAAAATAGAATTTTCCAATATGAACCTCCCCCAGAATTGGGTGTTTCACTAAATGGTACCACCAACTCTCCAAACATTAAAATCAGAAACTTGGAAATCCTCTTTGATTACTCTTTTTTCCTTAATTCTTCACATCTAACTTATCAGTAAGTTTGTTGGCTAAATCTCCAAAATATATCTTGCATCTATTTCTTCCACCCTGGACTGGGCTTCTGCCATTCCTGCCTGTCTCCCGCCATTCTTCAGTCTCCAGCTGTTTGATGCCCCTCCTGGCAGACACAGTTTTGCTGGATTTCCCCCCAAGTACAAGTTTTCACTCTTTGTTCATTGTACTTAGAATACAATCCAGTCTTTATGTCTCTGGGTTCACAGCGACAGAAGTCCACTTAAAATAAATCAAATTGAAGAAAGGTGTTTTCTTGTTTTCATTGTTGTTTTTAGGGTATAGGGAGTTCTCAGATGTCCTTTGGAAAATGTAAGAAAGTAGGCCTCAGAAATGCACAGATGGAGAGAGATCCAGAGACAGATAACTTATTAGTTCTGTCTCCTTTATTAAAAAAACCTATCTACCTGTCTACCTACCTATCTACCTACCTATGGATTTCTTCCCCATCCTCTTTTTTTCCAGTTCTCATCTGTTCACTCATAGTTTCTGATAATCCCTTATGTTGCCTTGCCATGATTCCTGTCTGTCCACTACTCCATAAGAAGTTTCAGCCAAAGCCCCAAAAACTCACTGAAAATTTCTCTTTATGAATCTTACATCATTTTACTGAAACAAGCATTTCAATGGAATAGGGCATTATTTCCAGCTAGACTCTTTTTATGGGAGATTTGTTGGTAATCTCTGAATAGGGCATGAAAATTCTGACACCATCATGGAATTTTATTTTTCTTCTTGGTAGAGCAGCACTACTAAATTATAACCAAAGTTCTTAAGCTAGGTTGGCATGGTCTTTGTGCCAAAGGAAATAAAACCACAATTTTAACTTCTTGTGGTATAATGTTAAAAACCCTTGCATATAGGTACTGACACCGAACAAAATCTAAAAATTGCTTCTTAAAATCCCCCTTTTTGGGGATCAGCTTGATTCTGTTTTGTATTTGAATGTCATTAGTGGAAGATGCTTTTGCTTTATATTCCATGTAACACAGGAGAAAGTACCAATGGGATTTCACCATGGATCCCTAGTTATTTTTTTCTCAGAAAGGAATAGAACATGAATAAACATTGACTCTTAGCCATGCTGATTTAGCTAAAGGAAATCGCAACTGGATGCTTTTAACAATTATCAGAGTCATGATTTTGTACCCTGGTAATCTCCAGTAGTGACCCATTGGTTATTCATTACTATTATAAGTAGCAATAATAATAATAATAAGTGTTTCAACATCCTTGATGTTTTATTTCATCCCTGTCATCATTATTCTTTCTGATGCTTGAATTTAGAGTGCTTAATGTTGTTTCATGTGGTCTTTTCCCATAATTCCATTAGTCAATGGTAGCTTCCTTACTCTCTGGCACAAAACATGTCTTGAGTTTATTTTATGTATTTTCTGCTGTAGATGTGGTACCCTCCATTTCTCAAGAAACACTTAGGTTTTATGATTCAAAATATTATTTAGGTAATTCAGTTCTAGAATCTGATGTTATTTATTGCTCATAACATGTCTTTGTTTCTACGGCTTTTTGACAGAACTAAGAAATTATCATTTCTCAAGTGTTATGGTGGATGCACCAAGTTTATTCAATCCCTATTGATGGACATGTGATTTTTTTTTTTTTTTTTTTTCTTTTTGAGACAGAGTTTCACTCTTGTTGCCCAGGCTGGAGTGCAGTGGTGTGACCTTGGCTCACTGCCACCTTTACCTTCCCAGGTTCAAGCAATTCTCCTGCCTCAGCCTCATGAGTAGCTGGGAACAGGCACCCACCACCATGCCTGGCTGATTTTTTGTATTTTTAGTAGAGATGGAGCATTTAGATGATTTTTAGTCTTCTTCTAGCACTAATAATTTTGAGATGAGCATCTTTACACATGTATCATTTTGAATAATTGCAAATGTACACTTAAAATATTTTTCCAGAAGTAGGATTGCTAGATCAAAGGGTAAATGAATATGCAATTTTGATGAACACTGCCAAATTTCTTCCCATAGAGTTTTGTACCATCTGTCTTTGTACCAGCAATATGTGAGAGAGCCTGTTTCTCCACTGCCTCACCATTGAAGCATGTTATCAAACTGGGATATTTTTGCTGCTCTGATAGTTGAGAAATGGCACTGTAGTGTAGTTTTAATTGCTATTTCTCTTTTGTGTGTGTGAGGTTGAGTATCCTTTCATATTTCAATGCTTATTTTTCTGTGAACGGTTCATATCTTTATCCCATCTGTCTATTGAAATTCTGGCCTTGTTCTTGATTTTTCTGGTGATTCAAAATAAAGTGAAAGCTTTTAAAAATGGATTAGTCATATGGTCAGATGCCACGCAACATGGTTTCTCCCTTGTGGCTTTGAGACGAGGTAACAGATCATGGCTGCTATTTAATACCAACAGTGGTTTCTTACCAAGATCATGAAAGAATATTTGTGTGTCATGTCATGGGGGGGCACATATTTAGCATTCCTTAAATTATGAAGTAACTGTGACAGTTATGTTAAAGATTACCTTTAATTATATATTTATATATACTCTTGTGTTAAAACCAAAAAATCATCATACAAGTATAACATATTATAACTCATAATGTCTTATAAAGCTGCCCAATGACTTTACCAGTTTGTCTTCTGTCTTTTGATTTCACCTGTGATGTTTATGTAATAGGAAGATTTTTAAATTTTGAATTTTACAATTACGTTAGTCTGTCTTTACTCTTATAGCTTTTGGTCTAATTACAATGTGTGCTGACTTTTGCATGGAGAAAGGAGCTCTTCTGAACATCCATGATATAATATTTAAAACTTGGAACCCAGTTAAAAACAACATAAATAAAGACTAAAAGAAAGTAAAATTTGCAAAAAAATACACAAAGAGAATTGCTTAATTTCTAACATTTGAGTGATGTGGCAGAAGCCTTATGTGGAAGAAACATTCTTCCAATGCTTAAGGAGAAAAAAGGAAGTGAAAATATCAACTACTGTACCTTAGAGACACTGTGAAGTTAATTTACAGCGAGGTAGGTTGAAACGATAAATCACTCTGCAAATGTGGTGTTCTAGCTCGCAATGTCAGACCAAGGTGGTATGCTGAGATAGATTCTGTTGGTGATTCTACATGGGCTTATTATACATTTCCTCCAAAGGAATAGACAATAAAGATGGAAGTAAATGGCACTCTTTCTATGGCATGTTTTTTGCATCAATCAAATCTTTCAAACAATTAATCAAGGTGAAGACAAATACATGGTAAAAAAGGGATATTTCTTATAATCCTCTTATCTAAATTCTACTTAGAGAGAGACTCTGTTGTGTGGCTTTATAGCAATGTCAAAATAGTAGTATTCAGGGTAGTCACACTCCTATTTTCACATTGGCCTTTATTAAGTTTTGACTATCTTCAAAAATCATCCATTTTTAGGAGATAAGAATTCATCACTTTCACAAATGTAACAAAAGTCCACAAATTCTAAAGAAAATGTACATTGGGAGTTTAAAAATAAACAGTATTGGAATACTTGAAATATACAAATGACTTCCTTAACACTCCAAAGGACTACTTTGAATTGAACTTGGATTTAGATAGAAAACTTTACTCATTTATTTCTTAAACACTTACTGAGCATTCAATGAATGCTAACAAGTCAGCCAAACATAGAAAATGCAAAAATTTAATAATCCTGAGTTGCAACCTTGGTGCAGTTTATTCTGGTATGTTTGTAAAAATTCTTGTATGCATGCCAAATAAATCTCTTTTGATGTTGTGGTCAGTATTCTAGGCAGTAAAGCTTACAGAAACAGGTCCGGCATTTATTAGTTCTATTACTTATCTTTCTTAGCTTCAACTTGATAGCTGTACAGTAAGGTTATTCACAGATTGGTTTTGAGAGGTCAGTGCATGATGTGGTCTGGATGTGTGTGCCCTCCAAATCTTATGTTGAAATGGGATGCCAATGTTGGAGGTGGGGCCTAGTGGGAGTTGTATTTGGGTCACCTGGGTAGAGCCCTCACAAATGTCTTGGTGCCATCCACTAGGTCATAAGTGAGTTCTCGCTCTCTGAGTTCATATGAGGTCTAGCTGTTTAAAAGTGCCTGGCAGCTCCTCCTTCTCTCCTATTCCCTCTGTCACCATGTGACACGCTGGCTCCCTTTTTGACTTCTGCCATAACTGGAAGCTTCTTGATGCCTTCACCAGGAGCTGAGATGTTGGTCCCATGCTTGTACAGCCTGCAGAAGCATGAGCCAATATAAACTGGTTTTTCAAATAAATATTCCTTTATAACAATGCAAAAATGGATTAACATAGTGAGATAATATAAGTACATTTCTTTTTTTTTTTTTTTTTTGAGTTAGAGTCTCACTCTCGTTGCCCAGCCTGGCAGCCTGGAGTGCAATGGCCTGATCTCGACTCACTGCAACCTCCGTCTCCCAGGTTCAAGTGATTCTCCTGCCTCAGCCTCCTGAGTAGCTGGGATTACAGGCACCCACCACCACACCTGGCTAACTTTTTGTATTTTTAGTAGAGACGGGTTTTCACCATGTTGGTCAGGCTAGTCTTGAACTGTTGACCTCAGGTAATCCATCCACCTCGGCCTCCCAAAATGCTGGGATTATAGGCGTGTGCCACCGCGCCTGGATGTAAGTACATTTCTTAGCCCAGTGCTAGGCACACAGTAATCACTCAATAAATAACAGGAAAAGAGCTATTTATTTTTCCATTTAAAATTTTTTGACATAACATTTTTCATCTGCTTATATTTTTGTGTTCATTTTCTTTTGTTTTGGGAAGTCACAATTTGTTTATTTTCTTTTGATCCTGATTTTTATTTATATATGCCACCTTCATCATTTCACACAGACCTAAAGATTCATTCATTCTTTTAGTACATGTTTAATGAGAATATGCTTAGTGTAAAAAGCTTTACACATATCACATTAGCTAATCCTCTCAATAAACCTATGAAACAGATAGTAATAGCTTCATTCTACATCTGAGGGGCACAGATAAGGTAATTCACTTACTTTATTTCACACAGAGTTGAGGCATGAAGTAGGTTTGTCTAACTCAAAGTCCATGCTTTACCGAGGACAACATAGTATCTTCCAGAGTTCTCTGTTTTGTTGGGATCAAAAGATGCAGACTTGAAAAGCAATTATGTAATCGTTCTTTTGTATGTCCTACTATAACTTTTGTTGCAAGAAGGCAAGAACTTTTTGTGCACACACTATGGCCCCCTCCAACTTCTCAGTAAATATCTGTTGAATGCATACATGGAAGATGATCAGAAGCTACATATGATCTCTAAATAAAGTTGATATAAAGCCTGTACAATAAGGAATTAAGAGAAGATGGAGAGAAGAATAACCACAAGTAGAATGTTGAGAGAAGTCAGTATGGAATGGATCGTAAGACCTGGTGGCCAGGAAGAATTGAATGGGGAAGAGAATGGAACAGAATTTTTGGCCCCATGAATTGCATATCCAAAGGTGACCTGCGTGTTCTCACTCCTATATAGCATCTGAAAACATTGACCCCATAGAAGCAGAGAGGAGAAGGGTGGTTACCAGGGGTTGGGGTGGTGGTGGTGGTGGGAATAGAGAGATAATCAAAGGATTCAGAATTTCAGTTATAAGAGGAGTACGTTGAGATCTATTGTACAATGCAATAACTGTAGTTAATAATGTATTCTTTGAAAAATGCAAGAAGAGTGAATATAAAGTGTTCTTCCCACAAAAATAACTATGTGAGTGATGCATAGGTTGATTAGTTAGATTTAGTAATTCTACAGTGTATCCATGCTTCAGAACATTACATTCCACACAGTAAATACATATGATTTCATCTATGAATTTTGTAAAAATAAAATGATAAGGCACTAGGAAGGTAGACCAATTGGCTTGAGTAATTCTTACATATGGCCAGAAAAACAGTGTCAGAGGGTAGTCTGCAACCTCATTTTCCACACCCTCGAGCAGCAACCAAATTGAGTTGACATTATCCTGTAAGAGACGAGGACTATGGGGCTGGCACTAAATAAGGAGTATAAGAACTTCATGTCCATTGAGAGCCTTTGGAGCAAGCTTCTTTCTTTGACCTTCTTTGATTAGATGTTCTGTGTCTACATACTGTAACAATGCTGACTATGTGTTTTATTAATGCAGATGCCCAGTACCCTCTAGAAGACAGAGACATGAATAATGCAAGTGCCTTCAAACAAACTAGGAAAGGCAGTAGTTTCCTTACCCCATGCAGAGTTATCTTTATGGCCTACAGGAAGGATTCCTTGCAGTTATTTACGTTCCAGTTTTTCTGAGGAAGGACTGACAGGGAGATCAAACCACTTGTGTTCTGTTGGACAACGCACTGCCAGCAGGAACTGTGCTGGACCTCAGGGCTACTTTCACATTCACAGACTCTGCCTCTCTACATTCCTTGCAAGAATGTGGAGGCACGGCTTCTGCAGAAGTGTGACAGCACTCTTTGGCCAGCATCTGTTCTGAGTGGAAAATCAGCACAGAGAAGTGTTATCTTGGTGAAAATGCAGTAGGTGACATTGTGCAGAACACAAGGAGGAGGAAAATTCCAAACACTAATTCCTTTTGACCTGTTGAAATATATGTCTCTTCAGGGCATATTTAATATCTTCTGGCTGCAATAGGCCGAGCTACTCACTGGCTACAAAGTATTGTTATATTCACTGAAGTTACTTGCATGTCTCTTCTCTCTTAATAAAAAGAAAGTGTTTCCTCAACTCTACAGCTTTGTCCAGCCAGGCTTCTCTCACTCCTTCCTTTCACAGCCAAGTTTATGGGATAGACGATTTGTTCACTCACTAATGCACTCTTTGAACACAGGGCAGATCACCTGTCACGTGGCGCTTCAGCTGAAATGTGCTCCCAAGATGATTAGCGCCTGCATGTGCTCTCTCTCTCTCGCTCTCTCCATCTCCTCTGATTACAGCACATAGTTTCTTTTCTTATCTTAGTTGATATCCTTTAAAGCATTTCTCAATTTTGCTTTTACATTCTGTTCTCTCAGCTGCTGCTTCTTTTTTTTTTTTTTTTTTTTTTTGAGACGGAATCTCGCTCTTTTGTCCAGGCTGGAGTGCAGTGGTGCTATCTCGGCTCACTGCAAACTCTGCCTCCGGGGTTCAAGTGATTCTCCTGCTTCAGCCTCCCGAGTACCTGTGACTACAGACACGTGCCATCATGCTCAGCTAATTTTTTGTATTTTTAGTAGGAATGGAGTTTCACCATGTTAGCCAGAGGGTCTCAATCTCCTGACCTCGTGATCCGCCTGCCTCGGCCTCCCAAAGTGCTGGGACTACAGGTGTGAGCCACCACGCCCGGCCTCTCTCAGCGTCTTTGGGGCATTTTCTCCAGATCTTCACCTACCTCTTCCAGTCCTGTGAGTGCTGTTTTCTGCTTACCACGCAAGTGTTGGCAGGCCTCAGGGTTCCACTGCTGGTTCTTCTCACTTCTCCTCGTCTTTTGGTTTATCCCATTTGCTTCTGTATGTTACTAATTTTCAAATCCCTTTTTAGGCTCCTGATGTATCTCCTGAAGTCCCAAAGACAAAGGAACATACTATTTCCAAACTTTATCTCACTGTTATTTCCTTCAAATCAGCTGATATTTCTGGGTTTCTTAACTCATGGCTAATATTTTCCCAGCTGTTCTCTATCGATCTGGAGACTCTTTTTAAAAATCCTTTTATTCTCTTCATCCACATACACCATCCTCTGCATATTATGCCACAAACTTAACTAGAAGGAACAGCTTTTCAAGACAGTCTTTACCACTAGAGCTAGAGTTACCTTTCTTTTTATTATCACCCAACTTTAAAATTTTTAATGGCTTCTGAAAGTCCAAACCTCTTAAAATTTTTTCAATATCTATCTTTACATTTCTTCTCTCACATCCCACATCCTGGCCATATTGAGCTGCTTTTTACCTCAATGTGTGTTACTCTGTTTCCAACACCTCCATCTCCCATCGCAATCCTTCTGGGCCAGGAGACTATGGTGGACATCATGATGTCCTACTTCCTGTAATCTTCCCATCACCCTACAACACCCTACAGTTTGGATGACTGTACTTAGCCCCAGGGGTGGACCCTGATTAAGCTAAGGAATTATAGATCACCAGTAGCAAGTCCTCCACAGGTCATTCATAAAATAAATCTGTTAATAGTTTGTGGTGAAACAGTGTTTTTAAAATGAGATCAAGTAGGATATAACAGTGCATTACACATAATTGTGAGTAGGGTCTCTTGAAACATTTGTTGAAACCCATTAATCAGGGATGCTAATCGCATCCCTCCTACCAGCAATATTTTTTCCTGCTTCTTTTCGACACAGTTCCTTTTGAATATGCACCCCATCACTGTTGCAGCCTCATTGTTACTGGCCGGAAGATGAACCCAGCACACAAAGAAGAGCAGAGCTGGGGTAATCACATAGAGAGACACAGAATTTTAGCACAAAGACAATCTCAGTGCTTGATATTCCTCTGAACTTCTAGTTATTCAGTTCAGTACATGTGCTTATTGTTTAAGTCATAATGGCTTAGATTTTGTGCTTGCAGAAAAAAACATTGTTATTGACACAGGACTTGCTACACATATTCTGTTTTCAGCGTACACTACCTTCCTTAAAGTCTTAGTACGCTGTATGATAACCACTGTTTTGTTTGTGTATGGTGTCCACAAGTTACAACACATTGCTTGGCTCAGAAACGGCAGTCAATAATAGTCACATAAAAGGATGGGGATCCAGGGTAGGAAAAAAAGAGAATAAATAAACGTACTTCATAAAGCACCTGATATTAAGGGGTCAAACACTGGATGCACAAAGCATACTAAAAGAGAATTTTGTAGCCACAAATGTGTAATAAAAAGAAGAAAGAACTCAAATAAATAATCTAACTTTATACCTTAACAAACTAAAAAAGAAGCATACTAAACCCAAAAGTAGAAGACAAAAACAAATAATAAAGATTAGAACAGAAATAGATCAAATAGAGAATAGAAAAACAGTAGGAAAAAATCAATGAAGCTAAGAGTTGGTTTCTTGAAAAATCAACAAAATGGACAAGGCTTTAGCTAGAATAATAAAAAAAGGAAGAAAACTCAAATAACTAAAACAGAAATAAAAGAGAAGACATTACAACTAATACCACAGAAACAAAAAGGATTATAAGAGATTACTATGAACAATTATATGTCAATAAATTTGACAACCTAGAAGAAATGCATAAATTTCTAGAAAACACAACCTATCAAGACTAAAAAATTAAGAAATTAGAAAGCCTGAACAAACTATAACAAGAAAATTGAATCAGTAATAAAAACGTTTTCAACAAAGAAAAGCCCAAAACCAGATAGCATCACTGGAGAATTATTCTATCAAACATTTAAAAATGAATTAACATCAATTCTCCTGAAACTTTGCCAAAAAAATTGAAGAGAATTCTTCCAAACTCATTCTATGAGACCAGCATTACTCTGATACTAAAGCCAAAGAAACTACCAAAAAAAGAGAAAGAAAACTACAAACTGATATCCTTGATTAATAGTGATGTAAAAATCCTCAACAAAATACTACAAAACCTAATTCAACAGCATGTTAAATGACTTATATACCATGACAAAGTGGGATTTATTCTTGGAATTCAAGGATGATTCAACATACAAAAATCAATCAATGTAATACATCACATTAGTAGAAGGAAGAAAAAAAACAATGATCTTGTCAATTGATGCAGATAAAGCAACTGCTTAAAGTCAACAACCTTTCATGAAAAAAGCTCTCAACTAGGAAAAGAAGGAAACTACTTGAATGTAGTCAAGGCCGTATATAAAAGGCTGATAAGTATCATCATACTCTACAGAGAAGACTGAATGCTTTTTCTTTAAGATCCAGTACAAGGCAAGGATGCCCACTCTTGCCACTTTTATTCAATGTAGTCTTAGCCAGAGCAATTAAGCAAGAAAAAATAAATAAATAAAACACATCCAAATGGTAAAATAGAAGTAAAATTACCTCTGTTCATAGATAACATGGTCTTTATTAAATGTAGAAACCTCTAAAGATTCTAACCCTTTCTGCCCCCCACAAAAGACCTGTTAGAACTAATAAGCAAATTCAGCTAATGGTAGAATACAAAGTCAGCACTCAAAAAACAGTTGTATTTGTATATACTAATAATAATAAGAAAATAAAATTTTTTAAAAATTTCATTTATAATAGCATCAAAAATACTTAGGAATAAACGTAATTAAGGAGGTGAAAGATGTTGTACACTGAAAACTAAAATAAACATTGCCTAAAGCAATTAATGAAGACACAAACAAATGGAAGAAATATATCTCATGTACATAAACTGGAAAATTTTTTATTGTGAAGATGCCCATACTACCCAAAGTGTTCTATAGATTCAATGCAATTTTTACCAAAATTCCAATGGTGGTTTTTGCAGACATAGAAAAATCCATCCTAAAATTAATGTGGAAACTCAAGGGACCTCAAATAACCAAAACAATTTTGAAAAAAAAAAAAAAGAACAAATTAAGAGGGTTCATGTTTTCTAATATTAAATCATATTACAAAGCTACAGTAATCAAAACAGTGTGATACTGGCATGAAGATAGACAAACAGATGAATGGAAAAGAAGAGAGAGCCCAGAAATCAACTCTTGCATATATATGGTCAAATGATCTCCAGCTCATTAGGGAAAGGACGATTTCTTTAATGAATAGTTTTGGGAAAACTGGATGTTCACATGCAAAAGAATGAAGCTGAACCTCATCTTACCTCATGGTACAAAAATTAAGTCAAAATAGATTGAAGACCCAAATGTAAGACCCCAAACTATAAAACTCCAGGAAGAAAACAGGTGGAAACTTCATAACATTGGCCTTGTCAATGATTTCTAGGGTATGACACAAAATGCACAGGGAATAACAGCACAGAAAGACAAGTGGGCACTACCTCAAACTTAAAAAACAAACAGCAAAAATTTTTTTTTCAGTAAAAGACATAATCAACAAAATGAAAAGGCAATTATAAAATGGTAGAAAATATTTACAGATTATATATTTGATAAGGGGTCAATATCCACAATGTATAAAGAAATCCTACAACTCCACAACTAGGGATCAAATAATCTGAATTTTAAATAGGACAAAGGACTTGAATATACATTTCTCAAAATATGATATACAATGACCATGAAGCATATGAAGAGATGCTCAATACCACTAATGAACAGAGAAATGCAAATCAAAACTGCAACGAGGTATCACCTTACATATATTAGGAGGACTAGTATCAAAAAATAATAAACAGAATATAACAAGTGTGATGAAGAGATGAAGAAATTGGAACCCTGGTACACTGTTAGTGGGATTGTAAAATAGTTCAACCACTATGGAAAACAGTCTAGAGGTTCTTGAAACCATTATGAAGAAAACTACCATATGATTCAACAACTCCACTACTGGACATATGTCCAAAGGAAATGAAATGAGTATGTCAATGAGATATCTGTACTCCCATGTTCCTTGCAGCATTATTCACGATAGCGAAGATGTGGAAACAACATAAGTGTTCATCAGCAAATGAATGAGTAAAGAACATGTGGTATGATGGGGCGTGGTGGCTCATGCCTGTAATCCCAGCACTTTGAGAGGATGAGGTGGGCAGACTGCCTGAGGTCGTGAGTTCAACACCAGCCTGGCCAACATGATACAACCCTGTTTCTACTAAAAATACAAAAAATTAGCTGGGTATGGTGGCAGGAGCCCTTAATACCAGCTACTTGGGAGGCTGAAGCAGGGAGAATTGATTGAACCCAGGAGGCAGAGGTTGCAATGAGCTGAGATGGCACCACTGCACTCTAACCTGGCAAGAGAGAGACTCCATCAAAAAGAAAAGGAAAGAAAGAAAGAAAGAAAAAGAAAGAAAGAAAGAAAGAAAGAACAGAACATGTGGTATATGTTCACAATGGAATAATATTGAGACTTAAAAAAAAGAAGAAGAAAATCCTCACTCATTCATCAGCAACGTGGATAAACCTAGAAGGCATTACATTAAGTGAAATAAGCCAGTCACAGAAAGACAAATACTGTCTGATTCTACTTATGTGAAGTATCTAAAGTAGTCAAATCCATGAAAATAGAAAGTAAAGTAGTGATTACCAGTGGCTGGGGAGAGGGAAGAAAGGGAGATTGTTGTTGAATGGGTACAGAGTTTCAAATTTGCAACACAGAATGTTACGGAAATTCATTTCACAGCAATGTGATTATACTGAACACTAGTGAACTGTACCTTTAAAAATGGTTAAAATGGTAAAAATAGAATTGGTTACACAAGAATATTGTTACATTACTACAGAAATTATTTTAACGATGCAACTTTAAATCAAAGTTACCTTGAAAGGCACAGCTATGGCCTAACTGCCCCAGGAATACCATATGGGTCCTGACACTTGCTGTAGTGAGTACAGGGGCTGAAGGGATGGCTGAGGTTTTGGATTGATAGGATCAATTCTGACACTATGGCCCTTTCCAGAGTGTCTTGAGCATAGACAGTCTTCTCCAGGCCAGGACATGTCACACACTCCTACATTTACCTCGAGTTTGGAGTGAACTTGGGAGAGTGTCTCCTTAGATGCGTATCCATAACTCATGCTTAGCTGTTCCTGGGCAGCTGACCATGACAGGCCATGGCCCATCTCTGATTCGCAGCATCACTACCTGTGTCATGCAGCTGCACGGGTGATTACAGCATAATGGGATGTCTTTGTTTAGAAAAGTAAAATTAGGCCAGGCATGGTGGCACACACCTGTAATCCCAGCACTTGGGGAGGCCGAGGTGGGCAGATCACAATGTCAAGAGATTGAGACCATCCTGGCCAACATGGTGAAACCCCATCTCTACTAAAAATACAAAAAATTAGCTGGGCATGGTGGCACATGCCTGTAATCCCAGCTATTCAGGAGGCTGAGGCAGGAGAATTGCCTGAACCCAGGAGGCGGAGGTTGCGGTGAGCCGAGATCGCGCCATTGCACTCCAGCCTGGGTAACAAGAGCGAAACCCCATTTCAAAAAAAAAAAAAAAAAAAAAAAAAATACTAAAATTAGCTGGGTGTGGAGGTGTGCGCCTGTAGTCCCAGCTACTCAGCAGGCTGAGGCAGGAGAATTGCTTGAGCCTGGGAGGCGGAGGTTCCAGTGAGTTGAGATCATGCCACTGTACCCCAGCCTGGTGACAGATTAAGACTCTGTCTCAAAAAAAAAAAAAGAAAGTAAGATTGAAAATGTAGACAAAGACTCCACATGGCTCTAGTTTACATGGTAGCATAAGGCAGTAAAATGCCTAGTTAGGCATTTAAAAATAAACCAATGGAAATTTAGCAGAAATGCTGCAGGCATTCTGCTAAGAGGATATTCTGAATTTCAAGGTATACTAGACACAAATAAAGTGCAAATGGTTCAGCAGAGATAGCTGGATAACATGTGCCAGGAATTGAAGCACATGGTAGCAGTTACACATTTTACAATGTGATTAGTTTTGCAGGGAAAGCGGCAAAACTATGCACCACTGTTTATTGATCAGGGTGTTCAAAATTAATGTATAACTAATGTGTTTAAAATAACTTTTTCAAGACTCCAATATACTACATGCTTATTGCTGAAAACTTAAGAAATGCAGAAAATTTTAGAGAAGAAAATATAAATGATGACCGCTCCTGGGAAATAGGGACTAGAATAGTTTTCAGTAAATCTAGGAATTTTTCTCAAAGGAACACAAATGCTTAATTTTCAGTCAGGTAGAAAAGGCAATGTGCCTTAAAACTGAGGAAAGGGAGGCCCCATTTGTTCCTTGGAGTAAAATTGATCATCAGGTGAAAGCCCTGATGCACATATTTGCTAATGGAGTCATTTGGCAACTCTGTCCCGTGAGGCCCGCCTTCCTCTCCACAGAGCTTCTTCCTGGATTTGCTCTTCTCAAGTCCCCAAAGTAGGTCCTCACATAGGTAGTTGTAAACCATTTTCATTGTTGGACTTCATTGCTCTTAAGAAAAGTTTTTTGAATAGTTACATCTCATATATACTGAGGGAGAAATAGAGGAGGGTCCCTGTTAGCACTTGTGTTAGTCAGGGTCTTCCAGGGAAACGGAGCCTACAGGGTTTGTGTATCTCTCTATCTCTTTCCATCTCCGCCTCATCTCCATCTCCATTTCCAAGTCCATCTCCATCTCTCCATTTCCATCTCCATCTGCATCTCCATCTTCATCTCTCTCATCCCCATCTCTCTCCATCTCCATCTCCATCTCTCTCTATCTCCATCTCTCTCTTTCTCTGTCTCTCTCCATCTCCACCTCTCTCCAGCTCCATCTTTATCTCTCTCCATCTCTAACTCTCTCCATCTCCATCTCCACCTCTTTCCGCCTCCATCTCCAACTCTCTCCATCACCATCTTTCTCATCTCCATCTCTCCCCAACTTCATCTCTCTTCATCTCCATCTCTCTCCATCTCTTTCCATCTCTCTCCATCTCCATCTCTCTCCATCTCCCTCTCTCTCCATCTCCATCTACATCTTTCGCCATCTTCATCTCCATCTTTCTCCCTCTCCATCTCTTTACATCTCCATCTCCATATCTCCCCTTCTCCATCTCCATCTTCATCTCCATCTCCATCTCTCTCCATCTCCATTTCCATCTCTCTCAATCTCCATCTCTCTGTGTGTCTGTGTTTCTCTCTCTCTCTCTCTATGTATAAATATACACACATATATATAAATTATACACACACAAAAAAATCTTATTGTGTGTGTATATATATTATATATATGTGTATATATTTATACATACACATTCATCTGTATGCATATAGTGAGAGAGAGAGAGATTTTGAAGAGTTGGCTCACATGATTATGGAGGCTGGAAAGTTTAAGATTTGCAGATGGACTGGCAGTCTGGTGACCCAGAGAAAAGTTGGTGCAGCAGGTCAAGTTCAATTGCAAGCAGTTCAAGTCTGAAGGTCGTCCACTGCTAGAGTTTTGCTGGAGTAAGATCGGTTGTTTGCAACAAGGCTTTCATCTCACTGGATGAGACCAACCCTCGTTATGGAGGGCAAACTAATTCACTTAAAGTCCACATATTTAAGTGTGAATCTAATCTAAAACCACCCTCACAGAAACATCCAGAAGGCTGTTTGACCAAATATCCGAGCGCTGTGGTCCAGCCAGGTTGATACATCAAGTTAATGGTGAGAACACTTGAAGGAATGGATGCTTAGGAAGCCTCTGTAGCCTGGAAGAGACTGAGGAGTCTGCTGGGTCCAGCTGGTCAGAGGTTTGGAGAGACACTGGCTGGAAAAGTGACCTGTGATCATAGGGGTGGATTTGCAGAACAAAAAAACAATGCTTGGAAATCCATTGAAATTTCCATGGGAGAGGTAAAAAATAGAACAAACATGAGGAAACATTAGACAAATTTTGTTTCTGAGTCCACCACGTAACAAGCTGGCATGTGGTTATTAATTTCATTTTTCATTTCAACAAACTAAAGCTTACAGAAAAGCTGCAAGAACAGTAAAGAGAATGTATTTTTCCTCAGAGTCATTTCAGGATGCATTGCGACATGGTACCCTATCATGCTCCAAAGCTGTTATTTCCTGTAAACAAAAACATCTTCTTGCATAGCTGCAATTTTGCCATCAAAATCAGCAAATTGGGCCGAGCGCGGTGGATCACGAGGTCAAGAAATCGAGACCATACTGGTCAACATGGTGAAACCCCGTCTCTACTAAAAATACAAAAAATTAGCTGGGCATGGTGGCGCATGCCTGTAATCCCAGCTACTCAGGAGGCTGAGGCAGGAGAATTGCCTGAACCCAGGAGGCAGAGGTTGCGGTGAGCCGAGATCGTGCCATTGCACTCCAGCCTGGGTAACAAGAGCGAAACTCCGTCTCAAAAAAAAAAAAAAAAAAAAAAAAAAAAAAAAAAAAAAATCAGGAAATTGACATCATTCTTAATATCTAGTTCTCAGACATCGTGTAAGGTTTGCCAATTATTTTCGTAATGTCTTATATAGAAAAAAAATCCAGCCAGATGCAGTGGCTCACGCCTGTAATCCTAGCACTTTGGGAAGCTGAGGCAGGTGGATCACCTCAGGTCAGGAGCTCGAGACCAGCCTGGCCAACATGGTGAAACCCTGTCTCTACTAAAAATACAAAAAATTAGCTGGGTGTGACAGTGGGCACCAGTAATCCCAGCTACTAGAGAGGCTGAAGCAGAAGAATTGCTGGAATCCAGGAGGTGGAGGTTGCAGTGAGCCGAGAGAGTGCCATTGCATTCCAGCTTGGGCAACAAGAGTGAAACTCCTTCTCAAAAAAAAAAAAAAGAAAAGAAAAAAAAATCCATGACCTGAATCTTTTGTTGTATGTATCAGTTTTCTTTAGTTGTCTTCAATTTATAACATATCCTCAATTTTTTCTTCTGGATTTTCATGACCTTGACATTTTGAAGATTACAGGCCAGTTCAATAAGTGTGTCTCAATCTGGGTTTGACTAGAGTTTCATCATAATGAGATCCAGGTTACATATGTGTCTTAGTTCAGGCTACTGTAGCAGAATACAATAAACTGAGGGCCTTAAACAACAGATATTTATTTTTTACAATGCTGGAGGCTAAAATCTGAGATCAGAGTGCTTCTCTGGTTGTAGGCACTGACTTCTCCTTGTAACTTCACATGACAGAAAGAAGGCAAGAGAACTCTCAGGGGTCCGTTTTGTACAGGCAATAGTCTCATTCATGAGAGCTCCTCCCTTGTTACCTAATTATTTCCCAAAGCCTCCACCTCCTAATACCATCACTTTAGGGGCACAGATTTCAACATGTGAATTTGGGGTTGACCCAAAAATTCAAACCATAGCAGAATGATTGACAAGGAGGTCAACGCAGAGATGTTTCCTGATTGCCCCTGTGAGTGGCACGCATTTTGATTTGTCCCTTTATAGTAGAACACTTGGTTAAGGTGATGTCTTACCAGCTGCTCTATTATAAAATTGTTCTTTTCCTCTTTAAATTAAATAACTATTACATTTGCTTTGAGAAGTGCTTGTTTTTACTATATATTGCATTGTCAGCATTTTTCATGATGTTAAAATTCCTAATTATTCTTAATGCTGTGTAGTATTCCGCTGTATAAACATACCTCTGTGTATGTCTGCGTGTTCCTATCGATATTGTGTTTAACTTAAAAATATGTCATTATTAACAATAGGATATTACACATATTTTTAGCATTGATTTTTACCTGTAATTTTCATTTTAAATCAAGGATGTTTTAAATTTGTAACTTGTAGTGTGAATTGACACAAATGCATAGAAGACACTAAAAGGTAGTTGGTAGATTATGAAACTAGGCTTCTAAGAACTGTTGAAAAGAAGCTTTAATAGTTATTGGACATATGAGACATGACAGAAAATTAAATTGCTTAAATGATCAATTTTGTCTTTAAAATATGTTATATCAAACAATAGAAAATACATTTAGAGCAAATTAGGGAACGCATTTTTTTATTCAAATAAAAAATTAACCTGTACAACTTACAATAATTAGGAAGATATACCACCAATGCTTTAACTGTATTTTTTTTTTTTTTTTTTTGAGACGGGGTCTCGCTCTTGTTACCCAGGCTGGAGTGCAATGGCGCGATCTCGGCTCACCACAACCTCCGCCTCCTCGGTTCAGGCAATTCTCCTGCCTCAGCCTCCTGAGTAGCTGGGATTACAGGCACGCGCCACCATGCCCAGCTAATTTTTTGTATTAGTAGAGATGGGGTTTCACCATGTTGACCAGGATGGTCTCGATCTCTTGACCTCGTGATCCGCCCGCCTCGGCCTCCCAAAGTGCTGGGATTACAGGCTTGAGCCACCGCGCCCGGCCCGCTTTAACTGTATTTTACAAGTATGCAAGTGCTGCAGTATTGGGAAGTTTGGCAGACTAAGGTGATATGATGAAGAAATCTCTTGTGTAGGTTAATCACCATAGTTTCAGGAAGCAATTCTCCACACCCCTCTCTAGATGTTATTGCAGTAGCTTACAACACTGATGGGAGCTTTTTATCTTCTTTCTAAGACTACTACTGAGTTATTCACTGTTGTTGCAGGCGACATACTGAATGAAATGGTTCTATGTCAGGGGTTAAGTATCAAAAATTATAGAAACTAAAGGGTTGTAGAATTTTTTTTTATAAAAATCATTATGCACTTGGAAGTTTTTTGTCTAAAATAACCAAGGGGCATGTGAAAAATGGTATTTCATAAAGGATATATAGATTTGTGTTTGGAAAAATAACATTCAGTTTATGTAAATGGAGAAATAACATCAAGGAGTAGAATCATCAGATTCTGATTCTTTACATCTGAAATGTTAATTGCAATTTGAAATATTAAGTATTCCTTTGTGCACACTGTTTTTATGTTTTTTTTCTTTCATCTTTTTATAAATGTAATGGACACATTTTAAAACCTGGGCATTTATATCTGCAAAATATCACAAACTCATTTATTTCAGTAGGTAAAAGAAAGAGATGTCAATGAAAATATCTTTTTAGAGACTTATCCTTAGTTTGTGTTTTCTGGAAAATGTAACACATTAGAAAGCCACATGTTTGAAAGTATTTTTACGTCTTTACTTAAACTCCTAGTGGATTTCCATCTAATATGCTTTCAGACATTGTACATACCCACAGTGCGTGAGCATCTCCTCCCCTGTGCTACCTGTCACTGCCCAGTGAATAGCAATCTCACCAGAAATCTAGCAGGTAACAATATGAGGAAAATATTTTTCTAAGTATTTGACCATTTAAATATCATAAGCCAAATGTTTATCTTTCCTAATAAGTGAAATATAATTTTCTGAACTGAAGACAGTCCTTTAAAGTTTCTGCAATAGAAATGAATCTTGCTCTGAAATATACAAGATTTATTGCTTAAAGCACTGGTGATTGTCTTGAGGAAAGCACCTCTGTTAAAAGTCACATTATTTTAGATTTGGCTATATCCTGCATTAAACCACAATCCCCACCTAATCACACATATACATATATACATATGTGTGTTTGTGTGTATGTATTTGTGTGTCTAACACAAACATATAAAATTGAACATATATACAATTATAGAAACATATATGTTTATATGTCGCATATATGTTTAATTTTATAAAATGTTATTATCCTGTAAGACATTTGTTAAACTTGCAGATTTTTTTTGGTAATTACGTTTCATGTAAAGGTCCATGATTAATTTCAGCTGATCCTAAATTTGGTGGGATTAATTCAAAGTTAAATGAGCCATTGGCGTATAACTAATACGTGTCATATTCATCTTTCTGTATTAATTTATACAGTTTTTAATAAATAATATTCCTTTCCCACATCACTATTTAAGTATCCAAGAAGCCAAATTAACACGAGATATATATAGTTCAATTATTACTCAATTTCAGTGGCTTGAGGTAAAAACATTTGGAAATTAAATCATGGATCTTTTAAAAAATTATTGCTCTTAAATTTGCTTAATAATGAGGAGTAATTTTGTTAGTGAGATTCCTGCTTCTGTCTGAACAGAACAAGTGGATCCTATTGCACAGTGCACTCTTAGAATGGTAATAAGTCTCAGGAAAAGGCTCTAATGCAACCAAGGCACTTGCATGCAGAACTGAGCTTTTACAAGTTGCCTGGGGCAAATGTCATCATCAATTCATTAAAAATCCACACTGTGCAGAGCATTGTGGTTTGTGTTCTTTAGCCAGGTCAAACTCTGATGATATGCTATGGAATGTGCCTTAAAACAATATGCATTATAAGTAATAGGTTTATATTTGTAAAGATATTTGTTCTTACCTTTTTTTGGCACTGAACCAAATTTCTAAAATAGTTTCACTATTTGTTCATCTATTGCTGAATATTATTTTCTAGTTGTTTCTTGTGTATCTTTGACCTACATTATAAATTCCTCAAGGAACAAAACATTATGTCCTACTTCATTATACACTTCTCCAATCTTCTAAGTCCCTACCAGAACATTTGAGATTAATGAACACTTGTTTAACAAATAAATAAATGAACTGGATTTTCATGAAAACTTAATGTTTAAAAAAAGCCATTAAGTATCTGATCAGCAGTTATCAGTCTCTACACCAGTCTGTTGTCTTCCTTTTCCTTTTACATTAAGCAGCAACATATTAAAGCAGAGACTGGCCGGGCGCGGTGGCTCGTGGCTGTAATCCCAGCACTCTGGGAGGTTGAGGCAGGCAGATCATCTGAGGATGGGAGTTCGAGACCAGCCTTACCAACATGGTAAAAATACAAAATTAGCCGGGTGTGGTGGTGCATGCTTGTAATCCCAGCAACTCAGGAGGCTGAGGGAGGAGAATTGCTTGAACCTGGGAGGCAGAGGTTGCAGTGAGCTGAGATCATGCTACTGTACTCCAGCCTGGGTGACAGAGTGAGACTCCATCTAAAAAAAAAAAAAAAAAAAAAGCGAATGCCAATTTTGTTCCAAACATCCACTCCCCACTGTTTCTGTTTAATAGGTTGAGTAGCTGAGATCATGGGAGAGATATCCTTTTGCTGCTTGGATGGCCATGTACCTGAGTTCTGGATATGAGATAGCTTAGAAGAAAGGCTGAATTCCAGGCCAGTGTGTTGGATGCTACATACATTTTAAGTTTCAGAAAACCATAAAGCTCGATATCTTTATTCCCATTTTTCTAACAATAAAATAAATTCATAGATGTTGGATAATTTGCACAAGATCACACAATTGGTGAATAGCGGAGCTGAAATTTAAAGCCTTGTTTTTCCTTCAAAATGTTTTTCTCTATACTGACCTCACCCAAAACTTCTGCTTTTTATTAAAATATAAAAGGAGGAATTAGAAAAATGTATAGATCCACGATGTGAAACATCTCTGAATAATGTATTTTCCTTCTGAGTGTGTGGAACATATACATGATGTTATCAGTGGGTCCTGTACTATTATTTCTTGTTTGGTTGTCCACTCTGGAGGGAAGACAAGAAAAACATTATTTGTTCTTTTTTAAATTTTTGTTTATTAATTTGTATCTTTAGAAGAAATTTGAATGTATCATAGGAAAAAAATTGATTTTTATCAATCAATAGATCTAATTATTATATAATGATCATGGTACTCACCTTGTGAAATGAAAACTGATTCATGGCTTCTGTGCTAGATGAAGAGGTTTTTCTTTTTTTTTTTTTTTCTTTTTGAGACGGAGTTTCGCTCTTGTTATCCAGGCTGGAGTGCAATGGCGCGATCTCGGCTCACTGCAACCTCTGCCTCCTGGGTTCAGGCAATTCTCCTGCCTCAGCCTCCCAAGTAGCTGGGACTACAGGCATGCGCCACCATGCCCAGCTAATTTTTGTATTTTTAGTAGAGACGGGGTTTCACTATGTTGACCAGGATGGTCTCGATCTCTTGACCTCGTGATCCACCCGCCTTGGCCTCCCAAAGTGCGAGGTTTTTATTTTTTATCTAAACTTTATTCTTTCAGTGAAATTAAAAACACACAGAAAAATGCATAAATGTACAGTTTGATGGATTGTGTCATGGTAAGGAATAGGAATACAATGCTACCAGCATGTCAGAAACCCCCTGTGTTCCCTGTCTCAAATACAGCCACATCCCTCCTTCGTAAAGAGAACCACTCTCCTGTTTTCTATGATGATTTTTTCTTGACTTTCTTTATAATTTTTCTATCTAATTATCACTCATAAACACTCTAGATTAGTATTTCCTGTCATAGACTCTTACTGTATTATGTCTAGCTTCTGTTCCTTATCTGGTGAATTCATCCATGTTGTTTCATATCAATGTGTATGCATTGTGATAGAGCATTCATTTGCATAAAAATAACAAACTTGTTCCTTCAGTCTATGGTTAGTGAATTTTGAATTTTTCTCTAGTGTCAGGCCATTCAAAACAATGCTTTTTTCAACATTCTTTGTTTGTCTCTTGGTGCACACATGCGTTTGTATTTGTTTATCTACAAGTTAAATTTCCAGCTTGGTCTCCAGTGGACAATGTCAAATCGTTTTGTGACTTATACTCCCACCAGCAATCTATGAATTTCAGTTGCTCCATAGTTTTGGTGAGATTTGATACGAGCGATCTTTTAAAATTAAGTCGTTCTGGTAGTGTAAATAGAATCACACTGTGGTTTTAATTTTCATTTTCATGATAAGTTATAATGTCTAGAATTTTTTCATATGGTTATTTTCCATTTAAACAGTCTGTTTTGTCAAGTGTCTTTTACCCATTTGTTAATATTGGGTTGTCTGCGCTTTTGTCTTTGATTTGTAGGAGTTCATTTGTATTCTAGATATCACACACTTTTTATTTATTGACTTGCTCTTCACTATAACCTCTTTTCTCATGATCTTACTAATGTATTTATGCTATGTAGGTACTTCTGGCTAACGACAAAAACACTTGAAGATACTGGGCGTCAGGCAATGAAGTCAAAAGTGGCACCGTTTGCTGTCTTAAGTTTCCAGGATCTTTTACAGGGAGGGCAAAGCTGAGAAGAACCTGGAAGACTCCATGAGTTCAGTAGAGAATCTAGAACCATAAAGTGGCTAGAGACTTTTGGGCAGAGTACCAGAGAGAACAGAACAGCAAAGAGAACTCTCCAGATAGTCAGGCGGTCTCAAGTATTCAGCATCGATCAATGCATTCACGTGAGAAAACTTCCTGAGAAACAGGAAAAACCACAAAAAAAGCATGAGACAAAACAGTACCTGGTGCTCACATAGGGTAAAATGATAGCACCTGTCCCCACCAGCCAGACTGCCTAAAAATTTTATAACTCACAGGATATAATTCAGAAAAGTTTTGCCTTGGAATTAAAGAATAATTTGAATTACCAGATAAACTACAGTGTACCTAGCTAAATTTCAGATAAACAGCAAATAACTATTTAGTATAAATATGTCCCCAGTATTGCATGGCCATTACAAACAGTGCAACTTGGAGTACAAGCAGGCTGCTCTAGTGCAGTACATCCCAAACATAACTCAAACATATTCTTATACTCAAATATTATTTGCCGTTTATCTCAAATTCAAATTTAACTGTATGTACAATAATTCTATTGCTGAATTTGGCAACCCTATGGATAATTTGCCCTTAGGTGTGTGCTGCATTGGTCTTACCTAACAAATCTTAAAAGTAAGACCCTAGAGATCAGACTGTTTCCAAGTAATTTAACTGTTTCCCAGAAGAAAGTTCAAGAACGATATAAGGACGCAAAAATATCTAATACCTGGCAAGGTAACATGCAACGTCTGTTATCCAGTTAAACGTTACTAGCCCTACGAAAAAAGCAGGAAAATTGACCAAAATAAAGAGAAAAGCTAATTAGTTGAAAATAATGTCCAATGGACACATACGTAAGAATTAGCAGACAAGAACATTAAGACAGTTATTTTAACTACATTACATATGAAATAACTAAGAGAAGGACTGGACAGGTCATGTAGAACATCAAAGTCTTTAAAAAAAAGACCCGGCCAGGCACGGTAACTCACACCTGTAATTCTGGCACTTTGGGAGGCCAAGGTGGGCAAATCACCTGGGGTAGGGAGTTCGAGACCAGCCTGACCAACATGGAGAAACCCTGTCTCTACTAAAAATACAAAATTGGCTGGGCGTGGTGGCATGCACCTGTAATCCCAGCTACTCGGGAGGCTGAGGCAGGAGAATCGCTTGAACCCAGGAGGCAGAGGTTGCGATGAGTAGAGATTACACCATAGCACTCCAGCCTGGGCAACAAGAGCAAAGCACTGTCTCAAAAAAAAAAAAAAAAAAAAAAAAGACCCATATTGAACTTTTAGAGATAGGCATTGCACTTTCTGAGATAAACACATGCACACTTGTTGGTTTTACTGCAAAATAGACATTAGATAGGAAAATATTAGTTGACTTGAAGACATAGCAATAGAAACTACCCAAAATGAAACACGGAAAAAACCATAAAAAATACACAGAGCAACAGTGAGTTGTGCATCACCTTCAAGCACACAACATACGTGTAATTGGAGTCCCTGAATGAATGGGTGCGGGTAAAAATAGAATATCAAGGAAAAATAATTCAATCTAGATAGCGATTTTAATGAACCATAATGAAAAATTTCAACAGACTGGTTTTGAAGATAGGATGCTTTGTTTTTGGATTTGTTATAGGTAAATACTTAAAAGCAGATTAAAACGTTACATAGATGGTGAGACTTGGTGGCCTTCAATAATTTTAACCAGATTTCTTATACTTCTCACAGTTTATAGACATTTCGTCTATGGCTTTGGCTATTATTCCTTCATCTCCAAATGATTTTCTCCAGGTCTATCTATCTCCCTATGATCATCTTTCGCTGGATTGTGAGTCTTAAACTCTTAACACGATGCAAACTGAGCTTGTCATTTCTCCCAATAAGCCCATATTCTTCTTGTATTCCATGTCTCAGTGAGTAGCACTGCTCTGCTCTTTAACCAGTTTTTAAATTAGTTATTTTAGATGAACTCTTTTCCGACTTCCTTCTCCCATCCAACTAGCCAGAAAGTCTTACAAGTTATACTTTGAAATAGCTCTAGATTTCTGTTCTCTTTTCTTCTCACCAGTTGCCACTGCTTAGCTTGGATGATCATTATCCCTTTCCTCTACTGTTGCTATGGTACCAGAACTATTTTCTGCATACTCATATACCGTCTCATTAGCTGGGTCTTTGAATAAGAGCTTCTCCTTGCCTGAAATGCCATTTTCTACCTTGCTAATTATCTTTTCTTTCTGCTCTTACCCCAAATGTTCTTCTCTTAGATGTCTTCTTTTACTCACAGCTGAATGAAATGCCCCTGCTCTATAAGTTCATAGCACTCCAACGTATACCACAGCTATTTTTTTTTTTTAGACGGAGTCTCCCTCTGTTGCCAGGCTGCAGTGGCATGATTTCAGCTCACTGCAACCTCTGCCTCCTGGGTTCAAGGGATTCTCCTGCCTCAGCCTCCCGAGTAGCTGCCATCACACCCAGCTAATTGTTTGTATTTTAGTAGAGACAGGGTTTCACCATATTGGCCAGGATGGTCTCAATCTCCTGACCCTGTGATCTACCCGCCTCGGCCTCCCAAAGTGCTGGCATTACAGACATGAGCCACTGTGCCTGTTCTATACCACAGCTTTTATCTCTCAGGTTTTGATTTACGTGTCTGTAAGGACTAAAGGTCCTCAGCTAGGACCTTTCTCCAGGAAAAGAAGAGTGTTTCCACTTCTCGTCTCCAGGGCTGAGCACACATCCTGAAACAAAATCATTGTTAAATGAAGATTTCTGAAACTAAAGACTCCCTGCTTTTCCTCTTGTAAGTTATGTTGGGATAAGATGGCTTTTATCAAAAACCTTACATTTAATCCATTCACATTATGAATACATGATTGGTGCCATTGGGTAATTATTTTTAGGAAAGTGATTTGGGAGTCATTATTTTTAGGAGAGTGATTTCATACTGAGGTAGATAAAGCTAATAGTTTATATGCAACTTGGAAGTTTAAATTTTACTAATTAAATTGGTAGAAAGATTAGGCTTTTTGAATGGGGTAGGGTGATGATATCCCCCTCAGTTTGTTGGAATAGTCTGTCCTAGATATAGCATCTTCTGAAAAGCGTAGTTAAAATGTTTTTTTAATATCATGAAAAAGCACAAGTTCACTTTTTCATATTTAATTCATAAATTTTTTTGTGGTTACAAATAGGGTTCTAGCATACTTACATTACAGCAAATGGATGTGCAAGTCTCCTCAGTTAAAATGAAATGCAATTACTAATATGAAGGCACCATTACATTCAGTTGACTTCAATTGATAGTGCTTATAGGTATTTTCTAAAATCTTAAGCTGGCATTACCAACTAGTTATTCCCTCCCCTTTTTTTGAATGCACAAAGACATGAATAAGATTCCAATTTCCCTTTAATTAGCAGAATATATACAATAATAAACTGAAACAAAACTTCTAGGAACTTAAAAAAAAAACCTCCAGGTTCATATTAAACTGCAATGCCTGTAGTCCAATTCAGGGGAACATTCTCTGATAATAAATATCAACCGTTGAGTAATTATTTGCTCCACCTCAGATCTTATAAGATAATATACTAAATGAGACTGTGAGAAAACATCAGAGCTACACATTTTAATAGAAACTCCCTTGGCTCTCACACTGTAATTTGCTGAAGAATCTGCGGTTAACTCGTACCTATGTGGGAAAGACACTGTCTCGAAGTAAAATGCAGAGGGCGAACTGAGCTCTGCCCAAGCAGTCACCAGATAATGACTCTCATTCTCCTTTAAGCGTAACTCTTAGTTTTCTGCAAGTTAATATTTAAATCTTCTCTATGTTTAATTAATGTTTCATCTTTAATATTTTAAGTGATGTTGAAATAAAGCTAAAAGCTCCAATAGTCTTTTGTAATCACATCCTTTACTTCCAGGAGCAACATGTATTATCTAATAAACTGTAGGTCTCTTTAGCAGAAAATATTGTGAGAATTCTATTAAATTTCACAAGGATTTTTTTTTCTGTTTTATGAAGAGATTTTATTAATAATCATGGGATTTTTATCAAGTACTTCTTAGTATCTATTAATATATTTATATGGTTTTACTTCTTTAGTTTTTCTTTTTGCTGAGGTAAAATATGCAAATAATCTGATATTGAACAAATCTTGCAGTTCTGATACAAATACTGAATAATATAAATATTATACTTTTGTGTCTTCTTGGATCTTTTTGCTAGTATTTATTTGTTATGTCTACTCTTCAATCAGACTAGCTTTTGGAATGAATTTTGTCAGTTATTTGAGTAAGCTATACTCATAAAACAAATTAGAATCTTTTCCATGGCCTGGACCATTGTAAACAATATTGTAATTTCCCGTTGTTCAATAGATAGAAAAAAAAATTGATGAATCTGTTCTTGGGTGCTCTTTTCAATGTTAGCACTCTAAGCACATTCCAATTTTGTCAATGGTAAATTGTTACCCACATTCTCCCATTTTCTTGTTTTGATATTGGTAATTTGTGTTTTGCTAATAGATCATAATTTTTTCTAAGTTTAAAAACTTGCTACTATATAGTTTACTTAGTATTTGCCTATAGTCCCCCTACTTTCTTCTGTATCTACTACTATGATTTCTATTTTATTTTTGATCTCGTTATTTATGCTCATTCTCTTTTTGCCTTAGTAAGGCTTGAGTGGAATTACTCAATTTTGCAAATCTTTCAAAGTATCAGATTTCAGACATTTATTTTTTCAACAAATTTTTGTTTTATATTTCAATTGACATATGCTTTATTTATTCATTCCTATACCTAATTTCCCTTGCTTTTTAAAAACACTGTTTTTTACAGTTGTAAAGATGAAAACTAATAAACTGAGTTTAAAGATGAATTTAGTTTTCATCTTTATTCTTTCCTGATTATATATTTAATATTACAATTCTTTATATTATTATTTATACAAGATTATACAATTTCTTTTAAATATAGCCTTTTCTGGCTATCATCCATTATGGTAATACAGATTATTCCCTTTACCTTTTGTTAATATCTGTAAGTTTTCTTGGCCACTAGCATTAATGATATGTTTTAAATTTATGTTAAATATTCAAGATAGAAACCAGATTTATTATTAGTTATTTACTTTAAAAATATACTGCTTCCTTTAATTTCTACCTAGTTTTTCTTTGTGTCATGTATACATTTTTACCGCTTTCAATAGAAGTAAGTACAGACATTATTATAAATATTTAAATATTGTAATACTTTGTAATACTGCCTTTGTATATATTATTGCTGTATTCTTTCCTTCTGTTCACATTGCTTCCTCCTGTATAAGCTTTAACGAAAGATGTATACTTGTTTGCTTTCTACTTCTACTGTATTTACATGTAATAGTAAAAATAGCTAACACATAAAGCACTTACTATGTGCTCATTTCTCTTCTATCTTAAGTGTTTTCTATCCACATTGTTTGCAGAGTGACAGCCTCAAGGGGAATGATTATTACTCCAGTTGAGACACAGAGATGTTAAAGAAATTGCTGAACTTTATATCATTGGTCAAAGGTGGAGCTGAGACCCAAATTTACATAGCCTGGCTGTAGAGGCTCTAGGAAAGAAGTCACTTGAAAATGAAACTTTTAAAAATAGTCAGAAAACACATACTGATTTGCAGAAATGGAAATCCAAAACTTCTTCCCTTTTGTTTTTGTTTTGGAATTTTGATTTTTTTATGGAGTAGTAACATCAATGCCTGCCTTTCCCAGCATCTTGGATAGGGTATAGTGTTGATGGCCCCTTTCCACTTTCTTTGCTCTTGATTCTCTAAATACACATTAATTTATCTACAATTTCCATTGTTGTAACACACCTAAGAACAATTACTATATACACAATATCCAAAAGGTTAAGAATTTACGGTATGCATCCTCTACCTAAGAAACGTGGGACAGAAATTAGTTCAGTCCTTAGTAAGTGAGTTGTCCCTGGTTTTCACTCTTGTGTTTACATCACTTAACCCTTTTTAGCTCTAACCCCAGACCTGCTCATGTGAGCTCCCTAGTGCTGACCCACTTGTATCTGGCTCTTCTAATAACTTCAAGTGCCTTATCATCATCTACTCTCAAAGGTTTATGGACTCACAAAGGTGTTTTTTTTTTATATATATATTAAAAACACAACTCTAAATGCTTCAGCTTCAGAAATTACATGAATCTTAAATGTAGAAGGCAGTCTTAAGTACAATTTTATTTCATTGCTTCTTAATTATTTAGAAACTTACTCTTTACCCTGGAGATTTCCCTTCAAGCATAAAAGTTACCTGCATCAGGGATTCCTTTTACATAAAGCAATGCTTTTATTCACTTAATGGATAAAAGAGTGAGAATTTATGGTAAAACATATATATATTCTATTATATGGCTTAATGACTATTGAAAGTTGTAATGGAAGGAGACATTAGGGTTGCTTTTTGGGTGTACTTGAGGTTCTGATGTGTGTTTGTTCCTTGTTTTCCACAGCATGGCTAATGACCAACTTTCTCCAACCTGCTCTGTGAATTCAAAGGTTGAGTCCTTTTTTTCCTTTTTCTATTTCTATTTTGCTCTATAAACGACAAGAATAAAAATTAGTAACATGCCACATTTCTTCATATGTGCATGGGTTTAGGAAATTATTATCTTTGCTCCTGAGAAATAACTTACAGACAAAAAAGAAGTAGAACCACATTGCAAAATCTGCAAATACCAGATATCAATAGCTTGAAGCCAATCCCCAGGGGCAGGGGAGAAAACAAATGTCACAAGAGACAAGATACAAACACATACTTCTTGACAGGAAGCCGAGAAAAGGGCTGTTTCATCACTGACCCAGAAAACACTGCAGGTGCCTTTTCCTCTTGGCACCCATTAGCACCACCTTAAGAAGTAATTTTTGATCTATGGTCTGAAAATCTTTTTTCCAATGACATAACAGTTGCTTTGAGGTAAGGTGCAATGAGACAACTTCAAGTACGAATAAGAATAATTCCCAAGTCCAAAGTCGGGCAAGAACTCTCGGTGAAAAAAACAAAGAAACCCAGAAGAGTTAAGGTTTTGCTACCTCCACCTAGTACCTCCACTGGACCCAAAAGGAAAAAGCAAACACATTTCAGGCTTCAAACAGGCATATACACTGTGTCTCTACAAACCCAGTCAGGTTATTTTCCTGAATAGATGAGGATCAGCTTATGCCCAGAGACAGATACAGAGACTGTGAACATTCAAAACGTAAGGTGGAAATTGTACTTTCTTCAAATGAATTGACTTTGAAACTGCCTTTTCCTTTTGACTGACAACTGCTTTCTCCCACCATTGCTGCAGGCATTTATGGCCTTATGCTTGAAATGAAAAGGCGAACTTCGAGGCTGCAAGGACTGGACAGTTCTGAGAGGGCAGGGGGGGCGGGAAGAGTAGTTAAGGCACTCTGTGCTCTCCTAGCTTGTCCTTCTTTATGTCCCAGGAATCCATCCCTAAGGTTAGTGTGAGGTTCCTTTGCCAGCCTGGGGACCTCTCACCATCTCGCTGAGGCAGCGCAATAGAATCTGGTCTTCAGTACTGCACAAGTAAGAAGTGTCAACACATTTAAGAAACAAAATCACAGTTGTTCTTGGGGCCTGGCTCATTCGCCCACCTCAGTTTCATCAGGATGTATCTGTGGTCACAGGGACCCTGGAGCTGTAAGAGTGAGGAGTGGGTGGCCATTGACCCCAATAAGCAGATAGGGAAGGTGCAACCCTGCTCATCATGGCTCAGTGTCTGCAAATGATCTACAGATGAGGAGCCTGCTGCATCCCCTGGCAAGAGGGAGATTGAGGGTTGGCTGTGGACAGCAGGAGCTCAGATTCACTCCACGGGAGCTGCAGCCCATTCAGTCCTATGGAAAAAATTCTCTTATGCTGTAACCTTGGGTTGTTTCACTTTACTGGTTTCTCCTAACCCTTTTACACTGTTACAATTAGAGTCACTATTGTTAATCACTAATTTTGTGTTGACATATATTTTCTGTGGGAACCTTGAATAATATAGTAAGTATTAAGAGTAGCCATAAGTGGATGGAGTGGGAATGAGTACTAAGTGTAGCCATAAGTGGGCAGGGCTGGAATCTCAAAGTGGGATTCTGGAGTTGGGTTATGCAAATATTTGATAACATTAGCATGCGAATAACTTACTAGGAAAAGTGATACAATGTTAACATGTGTCTTGTGGTAGTGCGCATTTACTTCCGTTGTCACTGTTGATGGCATGGAATGAAGGGTAACGCAGGAGGAGAGAATGTGGCCATCGTGTTTATTTGTGATGGGAAAGGTGACGCTATCATGGCTGTAAAGTGGCTGGCTGCTTCTAATTGCCCTAGAAAGAGTATACTGAGGAAAGGACAATTGAGACTTCAACATTTCCCTAATCATATAACAACAAGAGGAAAATCAGAAATCTTCTATGGCAGCTTCAAAAATGTTCCATAACTCACACAGCTGAATATCAGTTATGTTTGAGTCTCAGGCTCAGGGCTTGATGGAAACCCCTGCAGACCTGCCCACCGTTTCGATTCATGCACACCATTACTGGGTGTCTGAGGCCAGGGCATGAAGGGTCTTGATGGACCAAGAGTCAGAATCTCAATTATAAGATGAGGAAAGTGGGTAGACACAAGTAAGACTGGTAACTCCAAACTTCCACATTTTCAAAATTTTCCTTGCTAGACAAAGATACCTACCACCTTCCCCTACCAACTCTTCCACCCTCTACCGCCCCTGTTCCAATGGGTACATTTGGACAGTATTTCATGAAAGGATTGCAACTGGGCTGAACCTCCCTCCACACCCCCTACTTTCCATGGTGTCCGGAATTACCCTGATCTACATAGTATGGTGAGGAAGGATAGAGGTTATACACCCAAATTGCAGGATCTTGTCAATTAGCAGGGGTCTTAGGAATATTTATGAGAACAGATCCTAATAGTATTATATTAAGAAAAATAAAATCTAAGACTAAAGCATCTAAATTTATTTACATGGATATAATCTCCTGGGAATTCAAGATTTAAAATTTTTCTAAGCACCTGGCAGTGTCTAACAGTTTTTGTGGATAGTTCATTAAAGAGAAGGATTTCTTATTTTCATTCTTTATTATGTAAATGCTGCCCCAGATTCTTCACATATCAAGGAGACATCTACCATTGAAAGGGATTTTGATATGTAAACTGAAGGTTAACGTGAAATGCAAGGTACATTATTAATTCTTTCTTTATAGCATCTTATAATAACTTGCACTTTTTGAAGTATAATAATTTATATTCATGTATGTTATTAAGAATACATTGTTATTCCCTTGAGTATAGAACAAAGGCTATTTCTTATTCATTTTTAAAATTCCTGCCATCTAATGTCTTTCATAAACAAAGTAGTCACTGATAAATATTGGTTTGTTGATTGATTGATTATTAAGAACCTAATCCTCATGGTCCTTGATTGCAAATATGAGCATATAATCTTAATTTGTCTATCAAAATTGAAACAAATTTATTAAGTATACTTTCTACTTTCACTAAGCTAATAGTAAGGAAAAATACATATACATAAAAATTAGCATTGTGAGACAGCATTTACCAAAAGCCAAGTGATCAAGGCAGAGAACAGTGTATATAAGAATTCAACAGGAAAGATATCAGTAAAAGTTGTGGCCAAAACCTTCTTGGGCAATGTGGGAACTGGTGTGAGCTTTGAAGGAAATGTCCATGTAGATGAGGAGAAAGATAATTTAAGCCTAAAATTTTGAGGACCTGGAAAAATATATAACATTGTTTCAATGCTTGCTAAAATGACCAGCTCAGAAATATGAAGACTGGTTTTAGGAGAATAGTAGAAATAGTTTAACAAATAACTTTTGACTTGATCATTGGAGAGCTGTGAACATCTGGTTCAGTAATTAGAAGCATATTTTTTAAAAATATATATTTTATTGCACTTTAGGTTCTGGGGTATATGTGAAGAACGTGCAGGATTATTGCATAGGTACATACATGGCAAGGTTGTTTGCTGCCTCCATCCCCATCACCTATATCTGGCATTTCTCCCCATGTTATCACTTCCCAACTCCCTACCCCTCACTGTCCCTCCCCTAGTTCCCCACAACAGACCCGTGTGTGATGCTCCTTTCCCTGTGTCCATGTGTTATTGTTCAACACCGGCCTTTGAGTGAGAACATGCAGTGTTTGATTTTCTGTTCTTGTGTCAGTTTGCTGAGAATGATGGTTTCCAGGTTCATCCATGTCCCTACAAAGGACATGAACTCATCGTTTTTTATGGCTGCATAGTATTCCATAGCGTATATGTGCCACATTTTCCCTGTCCAGTCAGGTCTTTGCTGTTGTAAATAGTGCTGCAATGAACATACATGTGCATGTGTCTTTATAATACAACGATTTATAATCCTTTGGATATATACCAGTAATGGGATTGCTGGGTCAAATGGAATTTCTATTTCTAGGTCCTTGAGGAATCGCCACACTGTCTTCCACAATGGTTGAACTAATTTACACTCCCACCAACAGTGTAAAAGTGTTCCTATTTCTCCACATCCTCTCTAGCATCTGTTGTCTCCAGATCGTTTAATGATTCTAACTGGTGTGAGATGGTATCTCAATGTGGTTTTGATGTGCATATATCTAACGACCAGTGATGATGAGCATTTTTTCATATATTTGTTGGCCTCATATATGTCTTCTTTAAAAAGTGTCTGTTCATATCCTTCACCCATTTTAGAATGGGTTTGTTTGTTTTTTGCTTGTAAATCTGTTTTAGTTCTTTGTATATTCTGGATATTGGCCCTTTGTCAGATGGGTAATTTGCAAACATTTTTTCCCATTCTGTTGGTTGCTGGTTCACTCTAATGATTGTTTCTTTTGCTGTACAGAAGCTCTGGAGTTTAATTAGGTCCCATTTGTCTATTTTGGCTTTTATTGCCAATGCTTTTGGTACTTTAGTTATGAAGTCCTTGCCTATGCCTACATCCTGAATGGTTTTGCCTAGGTATTTTTCTAGGGTTTTCATGGTGTTAGGTCTTATGTTTAAGTCTTTAATCCATCTGGAGTTAATTTTAGAAGTGTATTCTATAGGTAATGATAAAACATGGAGTTCTGGTGCTGAAGATTAGCATATACAAAGAGATATTTTAGGAAGACGGCCGTGGCAGTGGTGTTGGCATGAACTGAAGGATGATGAGCTTAGAGATGGGGAGATGAAGAAAATGCGGAAATGTGCACAAGAGATAAGAAAGTGGAACGGTGGGTGGAAAGTGAAATTTCCCTCTCCTGGGAAGTAGAGCTGTCCAATGGTGACACACAGTAACTGTTGTTTGTCTGTCCTTGGAATGGCACTGTGTGCATACCTCTCTGCATCCAAGGTTTTAGAGATTGTGATGAAGAAAATTTAGATTTACAAATGTAATATATATGCAATGCTGGAATTGTAAGAGTTCCATGCAATCATAAAGATTTATTTACTCTGTGGATATACTAACATGACGTGTTGTAGGGAAGGGATCTTTCCCATCCATTGGCTGGTAGCCCACAAAGAGGAGTTGATCAGAATGAGTAGTTAATTTAAAAATGATTAAATGATAGAGAGGTTGGAAAGATACATGGAGAAACTGAACAGATGTGGATCTCGCATGGTAAGTAGGAAAGCGTAGGAAGTTGCAAAATAGTTAAGAGTTAGTATTCACAGCTTTAACTAGAGTGGAGGTAGGAGGAATGAGGGGGTGTGTATTGACAGGTTTCTCTCACAGCTTTATGCTCTGAGCCAATTACATCTCAACTTTTGCCATTAACTTTTGCATAATACATTTTAATTGGTAGGCAAACCCCTCAGTCCATTTTTTAAAGTGTTGGTTTTTAGCTATGCTAAATGTCTAATATATGAAATGCTTATCATCTTAAAATAGCTAACTTAAAACGCACAGTGCAAACTTAAGAAATTTTTTTTTTTAGTAAAAAAAATACCTAGGAGGTTACAGAGATTACACAGCAGGCTTTTAAAAAATACAAATGCTTTAAATTTTTGCTTTTTTCCCCACACTTATCTATGGCATACCACCGAAGTGTAATGTAGTGGAACAAAATGTTATTTATTTAAAAATCTTCTATTACCTTGAAGAAAAAAAATTGAATTTCATAATTCAGTGAACCAGGTTTATACTGTGCTTTACTTAGAAACAAATGAAATTCAATATAAGATATAATTTTTTGTTTTTGTTTTTGAGATGGAGTCTTGCTCTGTCACCAGGCTAGAGTACAGTGGTGCAATCTCGACTCACTGCAACCTCCACCTCCTAGGTTCAAGCGATTCTCCTTGCCTCAGCCTCCCGAATAGCTGGGACTACAGGTGCTTGCCACCACACCCAGCTAATTTTGTATTTTTAGTAATAGAGACAGGTTTTCACCACGTTGGCCAGGATGGTCTCAATTGCTTGACCTCATGATCCACCTACCTCAGCCTCCCAAAGTGCTGAGAGTACAGGTGTGAGCAACCATGCCTGGCCAATATATCATATTTCAAGGTTAAATTAAACATATGTGGAATTCAGTGTATTCCTTGTGTGGAAATATACCACAGGTATTAAAAAATCAAAATAAAAAAATTTAAATGTAAGATAATTGACATTTATACATAGGATAGCAAGAGATAGTTTAAACAATATTGCATTTTTCTTTTATGTTTTTCATTATAAACATAACAATAGCTTATAGTTTCAAATAGTTTATAATTTCAAGTGACTTTTTTCTGTAATTTCTTTTGACATTTTTACTTTTTTAAATTGACAAATAAACATGTAAATATTTGCGGCCTACAACATAATGCTTGATAAACAGGTATGTATAGATAATGAAGTGGTTAAATCAGGTTAATTAACATATCCATTACCTTACATAGTTATATGTACACACAGTTTTCTCTAATTTCTTTATATTTTTTTGAATTAAAAAATGCTATTTTAAAGTTTTAGTCAACACAGGATACTGAAAGCAACAGACTTTAGGGTTCTGATTCCTTCACTAACTCTGTATATATGCATATATATATTAGATTAGGTTGTATTAACATTATATGTTATTATATAATACATAATACAATATATAAGTATGTGATGTTATATATCAAATATATTTTCTTGAGAAATTTAGCTACAATGTTCTGAACTTTATAGCTCAAAGTAGGGCACTAGTATCAACCTAAATGAATCACTGTGAAATTACAAGGATGTATTAGAGTGATATGATGCATTAACTAATACCAGGAGCATAATCAGTGTATTGTGATGCTTCTTATATTTAATTCTTGTCTCTATATATAGTGTCACAAACAATTTTGACCTGTAATCACCATATTAGTAAGTTAAGTGCCCTTGCATGCTGTATTGATGAAGTCATAGCTTTGAAGATGCAGCTACAATGTAAACATCATAAATTGTCTGTATGTATTTGTTTATCTCAAAAGTATTGATGAATAGGTGAGAATCGTTGAGAGTATTAGAAATAAAGTTCCACTTTTCTCATTTTTGGATCTGCAAAATGTGGCCCAGAAATTGACTTCCTGATTTCACACTGTATTAGGCTGTCCTTGCGTTGCTACAATATAAAAAAAATACTTGACACTGGGTAATTTATAAGAAAAGAGGTTTAAGTGGCTCATAATTTTGCAGCCTGTACAGGAAGCATAATGCTGGTATCTGTTTCTGGGGAGGCCTCAAGAAGCTTACAATTACGGCAGAAGGCAAAGAGGGTGTAGGCATATCACGTGGTGAAAGCAGGAGCAAGAAAAAGAGTGAAGGGGGAGGAGCTGCACACTTTTAAATGACCAGATAGTATGAGAACTTGCTCACTATCATGAGGACAGCACCAAGAAGATGATGCTAAACCATTAGTGAAAAGTCCATCGCCCTGATGCAATCACCTCCATCAGGCCCCACCTTCAATACTGAGGACTACAATTCAACATGAAATCTCAATGGGGACAAATATACAGATTGTAAGTGTATATACAAAGCATATTTGCATACAAGCTATATTCATATATACAAACTACATCACACACTTATATATACATTTCTTGGTAGTTTCCAGTTTATTTTTAATACCCAAAAAGTCGTACAAATTTTCAGACATGTTTGTGATATGCAGAGAAAAAAGTTTAAAACACAAGACCTTTAGAAACTTAGGCTTGAGCATTTACTCTTAACTTTTCAAAGAGGAGACTACTATGCAAATTATCTCTCTCTCTCTCTCTCTTTCTCTGACACACACACACACACACACAGAAACTCACACGCAAAGGCAAATCTATTAATAGAATCTGAGTTGGTTAGAATTTTTACAATTTCAATTCAATATAATAATTATATATTGAGTGTACCGTGTATACTCTAATGGGCCAGTTGTTTACAGGATATATAAAAATAAATTTTATATTTCTTCCTTTCCATGAATTTTATCCAAGTATCTATGATAAGTTGGCTACAAAATAGATCTAATGCTCTTCCGACTATAATCATTATCACTTGGTTTTGCAAAAATAAATTTTTAGATGGTAAAAAATTTTAAAAATAGCAAGTGATAAAATCTCATATATTCAGCTCCAGCTGCCACAGATCTAGTGGCTTAAACAAGAGAAATTTATTTTCTCCACAGTCCTAGGGGCTGGAAAGTCCAAGATCAATTTTCTGGCTTAAACAATAAATCTTATATTATCCAGCTCCAATATGCCACAGATCCAATGGCTTAAACAAGAGAAATTTATTTTCTCCACAGTCTTAGGGGCTGGAAAGTCCAACATCAATTTTCTGACAGGATTGGGTTTCCGGCAAGGGCTCCTTTCCTGGATAGTAGATGGCCACTTTCTCCTCAAATGGCCTTTCCTCTGACTGAGAAAGGAGGAAGGAAGAAAGAATGAGAGAGAGAGAGAGAGAGAGAGAAAGCAAGCAAGAGTGAAAGAGAGAAAGAGAGACTGACTGAGAGAGAGAGAGAGAAGAGAGAGGTTTCTTTTTATAAAGACACCAGTTCTATTGGAATAGAGCCCCACCCTTATGACCTTATTTAACCTCAGTTACATCCTAAAGACCCTGTCTTCAAATTGGGGATTAGGGTTTCAAAGATGTATGGAGGGGGCACAATTCAGACCACAGCAATCAGGACAATTTTGATAAAGAAAGTAGCACTTGGGATGGGATGGAAGTCTGTGTAAGGACTCAGAACATTGAGGTGGAAGTCATACTCTGAATTAAGTGTAAGGGAGATCATGAATCTATACAGCAAGTTTGTCCAACTCAAGGCCCGCAGGTCGCATATGGTCCAGGATGGCTTTGGATGTGGTCCAGTGCAAATTCTTAAACTGTCTTAAAACATTATGACACTTTTTTGAATTTTTTTTTAAAAGCTCATCAGCTATTATTAGTTTTATTGTATTTTATGTGTGACCCAAGACACTCCTTCTTTCAGTATGGCCCAAGAAAGCCAAAAGGCTGGACACCCTGGTATAGAGGCTTGAAAGTTCAGGCATGCTTGCAGATTAGTTAATTTTATAATTTTGTTATAAAAGAAGATAAATTGGGGAGCAGTCAGAGAACAAACACAAAGTATTGTTTAGTTTAAGTGTTAGAGGACCTTACGGTCTAGTCTTAAGAATTGCATAGTTAAACTATTAAAATGAAATTATTGATGTTTTGAGCAAGGGAATGTTACTATTTGATCTTCATAAAATTTGATTCATAAAATGACATATTTAGAACAAATTCAAATGAGAAGAGTTTGGAGTATGTGAGACAATTTAGAGAATTATTTCAGTATACTTCATTGAGATTAAATAAAATTATGGCTGGATTATAGCTTTGTCTCCATTTCTTTACCAAAATTCCTTACCACTTGAGCTATGCCTTTCCTTACATGCTAAGCAATTTAACTTTCACCCATACCTCTCTGTAGAAATTGCTTTCTTAAATTTCCCAGCTGTTCTCATCCCTAAATCCAAAGGTTCTTTCTTAGTGTCCTTATCCTTGGCTTCTCTTCAGTCTTAATGGATTATTTTTCTAAACTCACTTCAGTAACTTCTTTTTCCTCTTTTCCACTATTTCTTGGTAACTTTCACTTGCTGTTACTTTTTCTTATATCCCAAAAATCTGTTCCTCTAAGGTTTTCATTTGAATTTCTCTTGTATTCCGTTCATGAGTAAAATTACCTCTTTTCTAATTTGAGAGATCAATATTTACCCATCACTTATATCCCAGCTCTGTCTCTAGCCCAGGGTTCGCCAGAATTCCATCTCTCTCTTCCAGCAGACTCTGTGCCCTCTCCAGTAAGTTCACCATCACCTGCTCTTCATTTTCCCTCTAAAAGTAATCTCTGGGTGCTCTAATTTGTCTTTTAAATCATTGTTTTATTCCCAGTGAGTCTCACTCTCATGGGCTTCAGTGAGAACCTCTCTGCCATCTAGTGGGTGATGACCTGGTCCAGATCCCAGTCCCGGCCAGTGAGGACCCTAGATTTGTTCCTTCCTTAGGACCACTGTCCCAGCCCTCATGGTAGTGGCTTCTCCCAAATCTGTATTCCCGGATTCTTTAGAGTTCTTTACTCTTTATTTAATTTAACTTATTTATTTTTTTTTAAATACAGGGACTCTCTATGTCACCCAGGCTGGAGTGCAGTGATGAGACTATAGCTCACTGCAGGCCTCAACCTTCTGGGCTCAAGTGATCCTCCTGTCTCAGTCTTCCCAGGAGCTGGGCCTACCGGTGTGCTCCACCACGACCAGCTACTTTTTATTTTATTCTATTTTTTATAGAGACAGAGTCTCCATATGTTACCCAAGCTGATCTTGAACTCCTGGACTCAAGCAGTCCTCCCGCCTCAGCCTCCAAGAGTGCTGGGATTACAAGTGTGAGTTCCCCCTCCTGGACTGATTCTCTACCCTTTAGTAGCCAATACCCTGTTGTGCCTAATAATTCTTAGTATTAGACTTTCCCTGTTAAAATTATTATGTAGTTTCTGTCTTCTAAATGGATCCTGATTGATGGAGTAACTGATATGGTAGAAATAAATAAATAAATGTGTGTGTGTGTGTGTGTGTGTGTGTGTGTGGTTGTATTTGTTAATTACCCATTTTAGCTCAGTCTTTCACAGAATGCAAGCGACGACTTTGCTTTATTTACCACAAAGTCCCCAATGGCTAGAACATATGTTTCACATGTGATAAGCACTGGATTGGAAGAAACAAAGAAAGGAAAAAAGAAAAGGAGGTAGGAAGGAGGAAGGGAGAGGAGGGAGAGAGGGAAGGAAGGGAGGGAGGAAAAGATGTTGTGATAAAGAGAAATAACGGAGAAAGGTAGAAAGTGTGGATGGATGGGTGATGAAAGGATAAATGGATGGATGCATGGAGGGATGGATGGATGGATGAATGGATGGGTGGATAGATGGGTGGATGGATGGTGACTCCCCTCATCATAAAATCACCTGGTGACTCCCAGGTGGTGTTCCATGGCCTGTAACAGCACCTGGTAGGTAGTAAGCACTTATGAAATAGTCATATATTAATGTCTTTGCAGCCCTGAAAAGAAAGAGAAATAATAATAATTGTTTTCTTTTTTTGGTACATAGGCTCAAAATCTCAATGTAAATCCACTCTTTAAAATTTGTCTTCTATTTTCCATAGGTTTGCTGACATGTAGTTCTCATTTGCATTGTTTTGTTTTGAATTATTTCTTGTCATTGTTATTGTACTAATTAATTTTTTACCTTTCTTATACTTCCTTTTATGCTTCATACTTCTCCAGTCAAATGAAGAATTCAGTCCTTGGTTTCCGCTAAAAGTTGATGTGTTTGCTTTTATTTTCTTGAATTAGAAGCTACCTCTCCTGGGCTTTTACAGCATCAGCTCACTGCAATATAACGTATTTATTTTCCTTTTTTGTCCATCATTCTTCAAACTACTTGATCAAACCTAATTTGTCTGCATGTAAAAAAAAAAAAATACCAAGAGGCTGAAAATAGCAAGAATGACAGAAACAATTACAAAAAAATAAAGCTAACAGGTATTGATTGCTTAATATGTAACAGGTTGCTATATTAAATACAACTTATATATTAACTCATTTAATGCTCACAGCTTGAGTGAAATAGCTATTACTATACCTATTAATGGCCCCTATATAATCTGTGAAATATGTATCCTAGTATATTTGGCACACTGTGTACCTTAAGTGTTCAGAATGTCAGCCTATTCTTCATGACACTTGTGTAGGTTAACTGGCAGAAGTGGCAGAAGAAACTTATTGAGGATGGGTGGCAAGTATTGTTATTGAGTGACTATCTTGGCTTTGAAGAAGAGGACACATGAATGGACCCTAGTTTTGTCCTGCCAAAAGCTGATGTAATTTTGGTGGTGTCTTCAAGAAAAAATATTCACATTTTTAAAAAACAAAACTATGCATGGAACTTGGAAAGGGCACATGGAACTGGGGGTTTCTAAAACTTAAGCTCTTCATGATCTGTCCAGCACTGTCAGTGGGGTATTGAAGCCTCCTACTATTCTTGTGTTCTCTTTTCATAGGTCTGGCAGAAGTGTTTTATGAATCTAGGTGCTCCAGTGTTGGGTGCATGTATATTTAGGATAGTTATGTCTTCTTGTTGAACTGAATGCTATATCATTACATAATGACCTTTGTTTTTTTTTTATTGTTGTTGATTTAAAGTTTTTTCCCTCCGATTTAAATATAGCTACTTGGTTCATTTTTGTTTTCTGTTTGCATGGTATCTTTTCCTGTTAGGCAGGTCTTTTGTAGACAGCAGATGGTTGGATCTTATCCTTCTGTTTTGCATTAAAAAAAAAAAGTTATTCTATTGAGATGTGAATTCAGAATGCTAACATAGTATGTCTGACTGGAACTTTCCTTGTTAGTAATGTCTGACTACCTCTTGTTTTGATGGTCTGGTACCATTTAATTTTGAGGTTTTCAGTTTTCTATTTAGGACAGGTTTGACAGTCAAAATATAATTAAGTAGATGCTTTTCATATGCAAATATGTACTTGATTACTACATCATCTGTTACATTTATTCTGGAAAGAAGTGTATAATTTGAAAAGTTGGATAAAATAATACGACTTCAAAACCCTCTGTGAGCAAATTAATTTTTTAATATAATGATATCAATTGATAAAAATCTGTCTTCAGATCATTCCAACTTACACTCTCTTGCTAAAATTTTTTATGATAATAAAAATGCAAGGAGCATTCAATGTGCAACTATGGATCTGAATACATAGTATTACATTCTTGGCCCATACAAAAGCAAATATTTTCCTATGATATTTTCTGTACAAAAATGAGCTTTAGATTAGATAAAGGGCTAAATAGAAAGAGTTAAAGAAAAACAAAAATTTTTAGGTACTTGGTTGATCTTAAAATATGGTTCTGTTTTTTTCTTTATTTTTGTTTTTGTTCTCCACTAGCAAAATAAAATATTCATATGTTACTGTCATTTCAAATTACAGTAAGATATGTTCTTTCTTTCCTGTTTCATTTATTTATTCTCTTTTATCCTCCCTCCTTGCTAATATTTTCCTTGTGCCATCATAAACAACCATTATAAAGTGTTTGATCTGGGTCCTTGTATTTGCATGTGTCCTTGAAAAATCTGATGGCCTTTTGTGTGTATGTTTTTAAAATTTGTTTTATTTTTTAAAGTTATAAAGCTACAAATACTTTGCTGTTTCCCTTAATCTGTAAAGAAGAGTTTAGCCTTTTACTACTCCCTCATCTTTGAGCCATTGATTTCTTTTTAATCCAATGTATCACAATCCCTTGCTATCATTTTTCTTTTTGATGTTGAAAATTATCTGAAATTGGCACGTGGAATCCCCTCAGCCTGACTTTTCCGTGCCTTTGACATGACCTTCGTATCGTTTAGGCACTCTTTAGCTTTCTGGCTCAACATGTTGTACTTTCAGGTATTCACTTGCACTCTCTTTGCCCCAGACCTGAAATCCATCATGTATCCAAGGAACTCTAGTTATTTTTGGTGAGGAATGGGCATAAGCATTTAGATCTGGCTGCTGGGTTTGTTTGTGGTCACTGGGATTTTATTGCTTCTGGGGCGTTTCTGTGACCAGAACTGAGATATATACACATTTTAGAAAATAGGAGTTCATACTAATATCTGTAAATATAATTCAGTACTGGTTCTTTCCTTCCATATTTGTATCTCCTTTCTTCCCAACAAAACTCTCATTCTCAACAACAGCTATATATACATATACACATACATGTACACCACATATGTATGCATGTGTATGAGTGTGCGTGTGTATATATATACACATATAGCTGTATATATGTTTACATATATAGTTACAGTTGAGGTCTCAACCTGTCACCCAGGCTGGAGTACAGTGGCCTGAAAATTGCTCACTGCAGCCTCGAATTCCTGGGCTCAGGCAAAGCAATATATTTTTGTATTTGTTCAACAATACAATATAAAAACATAATTTCAGAGGTACCACCACCACATTATTCATTGTAGACCAACTGAATTCAATATTTCTTTGTAATTTGAGCTGTCCCATCTAAGTACAAGACATATATTTTCATTTGTTCACATTTCTTTTAGTCTTTTAGATGTGTTTTAAAGTTTTCCTCATAAAAAATGTGGGCAGGTTGCATGTATTTGTAATGAAAATATAAGATTGTGATAAAGACTTCATTATGTTTCTTACTGTTTTCAATTATGGTTGTATTAATATCATTTTAAAATCTGGCCATATTGCTGGGTTCATCTAGTCCTTTTTTCTAACTCATGGCATATTACAAACTGTGCATCCACTCCTCTCACTTAGCCTTTTCCCCCAAAGACTGACAAGTAGATTGTCTCCAACCTTATTGTAACTTGAAAAGTGTACCAATGCATATCACTTCTGTACCATATAATTGGAAAATTATAAGTCAAAGCCATTGTAAGTTGGGGACTCTCTATATTATCTTACATTGTAGGTACATATTGCTAATATTATGCAGTAAACACTACAAAGTGGCATTATATTTCATCCATATCCTTAGAATTTAATTCATTCAGATTGTCCAAGAAAGCTTCTCATTGGAAAAAGAGTAGATCATATAATATTCAGTTCTCTATTATATTCAACCATATATTGTAGATGCAGATAATATGGTAATTGAAACTTAAGTTGGAAGTACTTACGAATTACAAGTTTGTTGAGGTGTCTCAGTTCATTGAGAGTACACACAGATATGTAATGATTTTATTTTTTTAATAATTTATTATGTTCCAGAAATGCATCTTTTCCCCATTACTTCACATAATCTCAGGGTAGATATAAAAACATTCCAGTCACTTTGGTTTATTAAATATTAGTCCAGTTTAGTTTAAAATTTCAGTCTCATGTTTTATTCAAAGTCCCTTCTCTCTGTTTTCCTCATGTCAGCTTGAGTTTGAACCTGTTTGCTTAAGATCAAAGGGTGTGTGTGTGTGTTTGTGTGTGTGAGAGACAGAGAGAAAGAGAGAGACAGAGTACAGAGAGAAAAAGAGACACACACAGAAACACAGAGATGGAGAGAGACAGAGATGAGGGGAGAAAGCATGTGTTTTTCTAAGTAATGAAGTTTAAAGTTTACTCCGTTATCATATCCCAAGTGAAATGTTGTTTGTGGCAGAGGGAACAAAAATGAAATATTCAAATTCAAGGATACTGCAGGGTCAAGTAAACAGAAAGACACCTGATCAGGGTAAATAATTAAAACAACAGTCAATGTTTTGTAGTTTATGTTAGGAAGAAGAAATGTCTCAATTTAGATTGTGTTTATGGTAAATTTGAATATCTGAAGAAGCGAAAATTTAAAACAAAGTAATTGCAAATATATACAGCTGACTATGTGATAGGCACTCTTCTATGCATTTTACTTCTTTAAGCTTCATAAAAAGGCTTTAGGGTGTGGTACTTTTATTATCTCTAATTATATAAGGCTAGGGAACTAAGGAGCAATGACATTGCTAGTATATCGTGTTAAAAAGTTGAGGCTGGCCGGGCGTGTGGCTCACGCCCGTAATCCCAGCACTTTGGGAGGCAGAGGCAGGTGGATCACAAGGTCGGGAATTTGAGACCAGCCTGACCAACATGATGAAACCCCGTTTCTACTAAAAATACAAAAAATTAGCCGGGCATGGTGGCACATGCCTGTAATCCAGCTACCCAGGAGGCTGAGGCAGAAGAACTGCTTGAACCCAGGAGGCAGAGGTTGCAGTGAGCTGAGATCATACCATTGCACTCCAGCCTGGGTGAAAGAGTAAGACTCTGCCTCAAAAAAAAAAAAAATGTTGAGGCTGAGATTCAAACTCTGGCACTCTAACTCCTGAGTGTGTGCTCTTAACACTATGCAACTCTGCCCTTTAGCATTGTGCAAAGGTGGTGAAATGAGAAAGTACCACGTAGAATGGCATGGGGACATGTTACAGGGCAAGGGCAGTGTAATTGTGCAAGTTACATTATGCAAAGGCAGTGAAATGAGAAAGTACCACGTAGAATGGCATGAGGAAACTGTTACAGGGCACCAGAGGTGGGGCAAAGCAACGAGAGGATTTCACAACAGAACTCTTGTCTTAGGGTCACACTGCTTATCTCCTCCCAGTTCAGAGCTTCACTGCTCTGGTCAGAGTATGGGATGGAACTGGAGCATGCTCCATACCCAGATGCTCCAACCTCAAAGAATAGGGCAGTTAACACTCCTTGGGCTTAAGACTGTGACAACTGGGGTGCAGGAGTCAATAAATGAACATTTCCTCCTCTCTTCTCCCTACAAACAGAAACACATTTTTATAGCTTTGTAGAAAGTCTCAAGAAAGTGAGAAACCAGTCACTCATTAAGGTGGCTAATTTTTTTTTTTTTGAGATGGAGTCTCACTCTGTCAACCTCCGCCTCCTGAGCACACCATTCTCCTGCCTTTGCCACCCGGTAGCTGGGATTATAGGCAGATGCCATCATCCCGGCTAGTTTTTGTGTTTTTAGTAGAGATGGGCTTTCACCATATTGGCCACATTGGTCTTGAACTCCTGGCCTCCTTGGTGGTGATCCATCCACCTTGGCCTCCCAAAGTGCTGGGATCACAGGTGTGGACCACAGCACCCAGCCAAAGGTGGCTAATTTAATCATGAACTCCTCCTGGGTTTAAGTGATTCTCCTGCCTCAGGCTCCCCAGTAGCTGGGATTGCAGACACTGGCCACCACGCCCAGCTAATTTTTGTGTTTTTAGTAGACGTGGGGTTTCACCATGTTGGCCAGTCTGGTTGCAAACTCCTGACCTCAGGTGATCTGCCTGCCTTGGTGTCCTAAAGTGCTGGGATCACAGGTGCCCAGCATGTCATTTTTATTTTAAAAGCAATATTGTTTTTTATTGAAGAGAATACTGCTAACAGCATAACTGGGGGATGATGAGTTCTTACAAGTCATTATTTCATTTCTTATTTACAGCAACCCCAAAAGTTACATAGAAAGTTATATTTTTTTATCTTTCGGGTAAAATGCAATGGGTTCAAGAGTATGAGTAGAAAATGTGATACAGAGACAGGAATTAGTCATAAATGTTGCAAAAAGAAGAAACAATAACCAGGAACAGGAAGGACTAAACAGAGCTTTTAGTTAACACAGGATCATAATGTTAGAAGACAACCTAAATGTTTTGCAAATAAGCCAGGTTTCTCACTGTGTGTGGAGTTTCAGCCATTCCTAGGTTACTGTAGAATCTCATGGGAGGCAAGGCTCTCAAGTGGAAATAAATCGAAAGCAGTTTTAATTACAATGCTCCCTGACTTGTTACTAAGGAAGGCAGCCAGTTGTACATGAAGAGACTGGTAAATTATGTTCTGGTTGTGTTCCGTTCTTCAGTGTAAGTTTGATACCTCATAACTACATGCTGCCTGGGATAGAAGCAAACCAAACAGAAAGGCAGTATAACTCACGAGCCCAGGGAGGAAAAGTCAAACTCCCAAGCCCCGTCATCATCAGTAGGAAGAATCGGGAAGCTCAGGCTATCAAGGTTCATTTAGTGTTTTTCGCTAGTTTCCTTTGATTAGAGATCCTTTTTCTTCCTTTATGGAGAAATTACAGTTTTCTAATCTAGCACCTAAATACAAGTCTGTATATTATACGTTTTCTTGAGTTGCCTCTTTTCAAAGCTTTCTTCATTCATTGATGCATTATAGATTGGGTCTTATTATTTACCATATGTGAAGATTAATTTTATGTGTCAACTTGACTGGGCTCTCGGGTGCTTAAACATTTGGTGAAGCATTACCCTCAGTGTGTCTGGGAAGGTGTTTCTGAATGATTAGCATTTAAATGGAAAGACTGAATAAACCGGATTGCCCTCCCCAGCGTGGCTGCATTTCATCTCATCAGTTGAAGACCTAAGTAAAACCAAAAGGCTGATTCTTGAGCGTAAGAGGGGATTTCCCCCACCTGACTGCTTTGAGCTGAGACATCATTTTGTTGCTGTTTTTGTTTTCATTTCCTGCTTTTGGACCTGAACAAAACATTAGCTCTTCCTGAGTTTTGAGCCTGCTTGCTTTTGGACTGGAACAACATGAGCTCTCCTGGTTCTTAGGCCTTCAGACTCAGATTGAAACTATGTTATTTACTGTCCTGCATGTCATTGCTGTCATTGGTCAGCCTTAGATAAGAGAACTTCTCAGCCTCCATAACTGTGTGAGCAAATTCCTTATAATAAATCTCTTTCCATATAATATATTTGATGTGGTTTGCCTGTGTCCCCATCCAAATCTCACCTTGAGTTGTAATAATCCCCATGTGTCAAGGGCAGGGCCAGGTGGAGATAACTATTGAATCATGGGAGCAATTTTCTCCATACTCTTCTTGTGATAGTGAGTAAGTCTCAGGAGATAAATGGGAGGTCCCCTACACAAACTCTCTTGTCTGCCGCCATGTAAGACATGACTTCATTCTTCTTTCTTCTTCCACCATGATTGTGTGGCCTCTCCAGCCACGTGGAACTGAGTCAATTAAACCTCTTTTTCTTTTTTTAAAAAATATATATATTTTATTGCATTTTAGGTTTTGGGGTACATGTGAAGAACATGCAAGATTGTTGCACAGGTACATACACGGCAATGTGGTTTGCTACCTTCCTCCCCATCACCTATATCTGGCATTTCTCCCCATGTTATCCCTTCCCAACTCCTTTTTCTTTTATAAATTACCCAGTCTCAGGTATGTCTTTACTAGCAACATGAGAAAAGACAATACAATATTCATCCTATTGTTTCTTTTTCTCTGGAAAACCCTCATATATCAGGTTTGTTGGTGTTAGAAATTAGGAACAGAACAATTGACAGGATGGCCAAGTCCCGAGCACTGCCAGAGTAGTGAACATTATCAAATAATTTAAAAATAATTTAAAAATGTTCTATGTGTTCAAAGGAATTCACATGTTAATTTTGTGTGCATGTTCTTTCTAGGAGGTGATGTTTTTGAATACTGGCATTTTTCTGACAGATAAGGATATTTCAATATGTGTGAGATACTAAATATTCTGCACTACACATTTTCTACGTTGGAAATTTAATTCTGCTAATACAGCCTGAATTTCCCCAGGTTTGAATTTGATAGCGACATTCTAAATCTTACATTGACAGAGTAATTCTCTATTCTAATGAAAATTCAGATCTAATGGTATTTTTTAAAACGAGAATATTTCTCATTTACATTTTGAATGATATGGCACTAGAATGAACAAAACTATTTAAAAAGATAAAAAAAAAAACCTTCAGATTTCAGTGAAACAAAAAGTTAGTCTGTAGTTCAAATTCCACTGCTGACATGAACCGACTACCTAACCTTAGAGAATTTACTTCTCTTGAACTTATAATAAACGGGGATTTACTCTTTTCTGGAGTTTTCTTTCTGACTCAAAAAGGTAGACTGAATCGCTTCCTCCTTTGTGTATTTTTTTTTCTTATTTACTTTTATACACAGGCATGTCTCTTTCTCCTGAAACTATGTTTACATGTCCTGACTACTCTGGGAAGGTTGTGGTTCCTCAAGGCAGCCACACTCACCATCATTCTCCTTTCCATCTCCAGTAATCAGCCGAGCCTGGCACACATTAGCAGTGTCAGAAGTGCTGTTGAACTAAACTGAATGCTAAAGTCACTTTAAGCCCTAATGCTCTGTGATATTACAAACAACAAGACACTTCAATTTTATTATTCCTTATTCTTCCTGTAGAGGCTGAGCTCCTTCAGTTGGCCTCTGAATGTTTTATGTTCCTCCTGTCTCTTTGTTTTGATTATCTTTTTCACACAAGTGGAACAGTCAGAATATAATCAACTAGATGCTTTTCATATGTAAATATCTCAGTGACTGTAATACCAAACTTCACTGGGTATCACAAGGAATGAATACTTTCTATATGAAGATTCAAAGATTAGATAAAATTAGTATGACTTTCAGATTTCTTTTATTCTGTCCTGTGGACAATCATATCTCTTCTTTTACTTTTTCTTTCGAATGGACATTCTGCTTAGTAGGAAATATCTTTCCAGTCTACTGTCCCTTAATATCTCCCCTTCCTGTGCTGTCTGAGGTGCCATCTGCCAAACTTGATGAAAATGCTAATGGAACTTTCTTTGGCTTGCCATATGATTCTTTGCTCTTCTGGGATCTCATATTCAAAACGAATATCCTGATGCAAAATAACATCAGGGGAAGGTTCAAGAATAAAGAAAGGCCACAGAGTTATATCAGTTGCTGCCAACACTATAAGCCCAAATCAGCTTTTCAGCAAAGGTAGCACCGATTTCCCAAAGTACAATGAATCATGGAGATAGCATTGACTCTCTGCCAAGAACTAAGCACGATTCTGTGTATTCTACAGGTACTCATTCATTTAATCTTCAAAACAAACTTGTTTCTAAAAACGCTACCATTATCAACATCGGATTAGGAAAGGAAGGCAGAAGAGAGGTTTAGCAACTCGGCCAAGGTGATGTGTCTAACAAGGAGCCTGACAAGGTTCAAATCCTGTCCAAGTGTTGATAACCGATTTATACAGCTCTTGCAAATACATAAAGCAACTTTTTCTCCCCACAGGCCTTGTGTTGCAAAACCATTGTCTATGATCTGCTGCTTTACGCTACACCGTGTTCATTCCACCTGAGGCTGACAGAACTTCCTCTCTGTAGGATGTTGTCAGTCTTGTTGCAGACGGAAAAGGACCTCATAACTGTAAGCTGGCTCCTAAAGCGCCTGCTCAGACGTGACACACATAAGTTTTGTCTACATTTTGTTGTCCAAAGCAAGTCACATGGATTCAACAGTTTGATCATACATAATTCTCCCTCAGGGTGAATTTAGCTAAAGTAAATTGCCAACTAGCCAAGCTCCATATAAAGGAAGAAACACTCCCTGATAACATTTTTAAGTCACAATATCAACGTAGTATAGAAGTAGGCTCTTCTTCCAGGGATGAAACATCAACGTGGCAGAGATATCAATGTGGTAGAGAAGTGGACTCTTCTTCCAGGGATGAAAAATGTATATTTTAAACAGGAATATAGTTTATCATTCTTGTGATACTCATAGGTATGAAGCAATATCTCATTGAGTGTATTTTTACATGTTTAAACACATGTTTGGAATTTTGTCTTCTGTGAATCACCCAGGGATATCATTTCCCCATTTTTCTATTGGTTTGCTTTCTTTCCTTATTGAAGATCAAATTTTTTTTTTACTATTTTATGCAAAAGAAAAAGGACTATATTTTTTTAAATGAAGAGAATAATAAATTATAGGGCTACAGTAAGACATAGCTTAATATATATATGTATATAATTATCATTATTATTATTTTTCGAGATGGAGTCTCACTCTTGTTACCTAGGCTGGAGTGTAATGGCGCAATTTCAGCTCACTGCAACCTCCACCTTCCAGGTTAAAGCAGTTCTCCTGCCTCAGCCTCCCAGGTAGCTGGGATTACAGGTGCCCGTCACTATCCTCGGCTAATTTTTGTATTTTTAGTAGAGATGGGGTTTCACTATGTTGGCCAGGCTGGTCTTGAACTCCTGACTTCTGGTGATCCACCTGTCTCGGCTTCCCAAAGTGCTGGGAATAAATAATTTATAAACTTGATCATGCCTGGAATGTAATAAATTCTCCATAAATATGAGCTATTAAATATTGTCTCTATCATGGATCAGCAAACCATAGTGTCTAGGCTAAATCTGTCTCTCTGACTATTTTTGTAGATAAAGTTTCATTGAAACTCAGCTACACTAATTTACTTAGGTATTTGTCTATAGCTGCTTGTGCTACAAAGGCGGAGTTGAATGGTTGGAACAGAGGCTGAATATCCCACAAAACCTGAAGTATTTACTCTCTATCTTTTTACAGAAAAAGTTTGCCAATCTCTGATCTAGCGCAATGAATTGAATGGAGATAAAATGGCCACCACCACTCCAGTAACCTTTAGGTCCCGAATGCTGGTTCTAATCTTTACCCTAGACTCTAGGATGCAACATAGTGTTTGATCTGCTATCTTGACTGCAGGGGGTAAAGATGATTGCAGAGGCTTTCAACTGGTCTTTCCTCTTATGAGAAGTCTTACCCTACCAAACCAAGGACCCTGAAGGTTCTGCCAACTACTAAATATGTCCAATCACTAATAGAGTCCATGGCCCCAGTGGACCCAATGTGAGTTGGTCCTGGGCGAGAATTCTATTACATGGCCCTTATATAACCTGCACTCTTTCAGAGAGGCACATGATGATGCTTTGCATTTCCAGTTGTCAATGATTATTCAGACTCCGTACCCAGTAAACTCAAAATGTAGAATATTCCCCTTGTTCAGAATACATAGTTTGCCTGAGTAAATGGCCATTGATCTTTTGGGGAAGAACTTTGGGAATTATTGCCTTATTCACTTACCATGGCGTTTCAGAATACAACCTTCTTGGGATCCAGCTTCTATTTCCAAGAAATGGGCTCCAGGAAAACTGTCTTATGTCATGAAACTAGTCAAAAGTTTGTGAGCTTTCTTAGGGATGACTGCTCTCAGCTCCTAATCGTCCATTCTTGAATTAGTTTGACTATATAGATAGAACAATATTCTTTTTTGATGCCCATACATCTTGCTTCTGGGAAAGTCATCTTCTGTTAACTATTCCCATAACTCCTGTGCTCAGCTCCCATTTTGGCTGCTCATTATGATAACTGCACCCATAAAGGTCCTCTGCCTTTCCTTTCTTATTTGAGTTTTCTATTATTCTCATTGCTATCAGGGAGCACATTTCTGTAAGAGCCTCTCCTGCCATCATCCCTGGTCTATGGAAGATAGCTATCACTTGATAATGATGCTGGTAAGATACACATTCCTTATTGTTCTGATAAACTGAGATCAACATTCCTTATTGCTTTGGTATGGAGAGTTTCAGGCAGGTCCTCCTGAGAAACAGAGTGGGCAGGGGTATTTTGTCTCAGATACAGAACCAATTTAGCAAACCCCCATAAATCATTTGAAGTCATCCTGTAGAGTATGCCACTGTGATTCTATTTTAACTACAGTTGATATGAGGCATCCCTTTTCTAAGCTTCAAAGTTATCCAGCAGTAATATTAGAATGGCCTCCTGGGACCCCCTACTAGGGTATTAAATCCTATCTTCTGGGAGTGTTCCCAGATTGAGAATTCTCATATCCATCTCTATGTTCTTCTTCTATTGACCTACCACCCTCGGATACATTCCAGCTGCACACAGTTCCGGGGGTTCATGTTAGCTTTGTCCTGCAGCTCCTTTGGCCTGTGGCCCTATGTACTTCTCAGGACATCCAGAAGTTCTCTTGTCAGTTACTGATCTGGTGGCCAGAAGAGAGGGGCTGACCTGGAGATGGGGTTATTGGGGAAATACAATTAAAACGCAATTTCCTTTGAACCTAGAAAACCTCTTCACAAAAGTAGAAAAGAAAGAAAACAGTTTCATTATTGGATAATCATTAAAGCATAACGTGATGCACATTACAGGAAAGCTGCTAAGAGATCGCAAAACCAGAAAGAAATCTCACCCTTTGATATAGCAAGCAAACACAACTCGTTATGCACAAGTTTTCAAGATAAATAACTACTCCTCAAGTAAAAGGACGTGACACCACCATTTGTCACATGTAGTTCATCCTAAGTTTATCTGGTAATTAGGGTGGCCATCTGTGTTTGCTAATCGACTTTATCCAAAGGAAAAATAAATGTCTCACATCTTTATGACTAGAGGTATTACAGTTTTGCAACTTGAAGCAAGGTGCCATGAAGTTAAATTTCCTACATTCTTTAGCAACTGGGAGCTAGGACGGCTGTCTTCCCTGATGGTCACATTTCAAAGAGCTGATACCCAGGTTCTTAAAAAAGACATTCCTTGGTTATAAAGTGGGCAAGAGGCTTATTTAGCTTTTTAAAAGATTTACATACATTTCAAAGAGAGAACTTAACACATTTTCTAAAGTCAAAGCTCTAAGAAAAGGGAGTGGGGGAGTTTTTTCCTTTATTTTAACAGCCAGAATTAAGCCTCTTATTTTTAATATGTGTTTGCCCTTAAGTGTCACATATTTACTGGTAAGACAGTCCTTGTCTTCAAGAAATGGGGGGCAGAGGGGTGGCATTCTCCTTTAATCCAAAGCAGTTGGCTGATTCTGTAGGCCTAGAGGCTCATAGAAATCGGAGAATTCACATTTTCAGGTGCATTAACTCATGCTCCAGCTTTCATTTCATGCTGCCACTCTTAATCACTCAGTGTTCTGACTTTTGTATACAAGACCTTCCAGAGCTGAGAATCCAAGATTTTCTCCAGTTCTGCTGCTCTTGTGATTAAATCCTGGGCCTGAGCCTTTTCTCCTCTCAAATGTTGCTAACAAAACCCTTGGACTTACTCCTTGAGCCTCAGACTTTCATTCTTTTCACACTGGTTTCTTTCAGCAACACTCATCCAAGTCCATTCTCTTTATAATTACTGTTCCTCACCCTTGACATGAAATTCATGTGTGTGTGTATTAGATATATATGAGGTGGGTTTTTTCTTGTTGTCATATGTTGATTTTAGTGATGGAGTCTCCTGTGTTGCCCAGGTTGGAGTACAGTGGCTATTCACAGGTATGATCATAGCACACTACAACTTCAAACTCCTGGGCTCAAGACCTTCCTGCCTTAGCCTCCTGAGTAGCTGGGACTACAGATGCATGCCACTGTGCCCAGTTATGTATATAACATTTTATATAGAGTTTTTTTGTATCACTTTAAAGTGGTGTGATGAAATTAAACAACGATATTGATACAGAACAGCTGGGCTCCTGGCTAAACCCCAGCCCTTGAAGCCTGGAACTGTGGTTCTAAGTGAAAACAGCTGACCCCATTTTTCCACCCAAATGTTGCTTATTTTTTGTCCTGCCATGCCCCTATCTTGTGCCCATAAAAGGACTTCAGCCAGCAGAGGGATATGAGCTGCTGAGGAGCAAGCAGAGAAGCAGCAACTTAGCATCAGAGACTACAGACAGTGTGGCCCCAGGGATAGATCACCTTCTCCCTGCACCATCCCCTTTCCAAGTCCCCATCCCTCTGAGAGCCACGCTTACCACTGGATAAAATCCTCTGCATACACTACCCTTCAATCTGTTTGTGTGACCTGATTCTTCCTGGAGGCCAGACAAGAACCCAGGTGCCAAGAGGGCAAGGGCTTGGATGCTGCTGGGAGAGCCTGCATAGCACCTGCTCCTGCCAGAGAGGAGTGACTGGCTGGTTTCAGCATTCACTCCCTTTGGTTCCCACACTCACTTGCTTGCCTGCTCCCTCTCACAAGGAGAGTGGCCAGTGCTGGGCTGAGTGAAATGAGCCACTCCAGTTCCTGCCTGTTAAAATGCACGCTGTGAATGAAGAGACCCCCCCTCCCAAACAGGCTTTGTGTGAGCAACTTGACTGTTTATTCACCCCGGAAGCCGGCAGGCTGAGTCAGAAAAGAGAGTCAGTGGAAGGCCATGGGATAGGAGTTGGTTTTATAGGTTTGGGGTAGGCAGTGTAAAGTTACGGAAGTTACAGTTTAGGGCAGTTTTTGCAAGCTGGGAGGCGTTTGTAGGGTCTAGAGTCATGAGGTTGACCAAGATAGGTTACAAAGTTCAGTTGCCTTGTCAGTTGATGTAGGAATAAGGAACAATAGAAGAATGTACCAAGTTAATTTGACATCACAGGGGTTGATCATTCTTCCCCTTTTCGTGGTCTTCCAGTTACTTCAGACTTTCTAGTTCTAAGAACTCACCTGGTGTGTCCATGCAGGTCACAGAGGTTACCATGGTGTCCATGGTGCCATCAGTCAGCCTAAAAGACCTTACACTGTCCATGAAGTGGGTCAAGATCAAGGGAACTATCCCCTCTCAATATGGTTTATATTTACAAAACTGTTTTAGCAGTAAGAGTTTTTAAAGTAGACACAGATTTAATAAGTTATTTAGTCTGACAAATTTACAAAATAAAAAGTCTATAATACTAATTGCTTCTGTTTGCATTAATCCATTTGTTTAACAAATGTGCAAGTTGCTGCACAGACATTCTTTAAAGCCACATTCAAATTTTTGGAAAAGTCCTATTTTCAAGCATAGTCAGTCTTTATGATAGTTTAATCTGTTGAATTAAGAACAATAGTATTCGCTAGTGTATAATCTTTAGAGAAAAATATCAAATCCTTCTGTTTTAAACATTTGATATCTATCTTTATACTACCCAAAAAGTAAGAATAAACATCCAGAATACTGTATAATTAACTTGTTTTGCTAACATTATTTTAAAGTCTGGAAAGCAACATTTTAAAAAGTATCCTTTAGTAACTATCATAGTGCCATACCTAAGAGTTGCTATATTTCTCTATATAAATCTACATCCATATCTGTATCTACATCTACTAATATACATAAGGTGAGTTAATGAATAAAACACTATAAGACAAGTGCTTTGTCCTCCCTTGGTTTTCACTAGCTCCATATCAACAATGCCAAATCCTTCCCCAAGACTTAGATATTGTTAGAGGCATGTGAACCAAAGTGGCTCCATCTTGAACAGGGGCTTGGCAAAATAAGGATGAGACCTGCTGGGCTGCTTTTCCAGGAGGTTAGGCATTCTTAGTCATAGGATGAGATAGAAGGTTACAAGATAGACTTTATAAAGACCATGCTGATAAATGAGGATGCTGTAAAGAAACCAGCCAAAACCCACCAAAACCAAGATGGCAATGAAAGCTACCTCTGGTCATCCTCACTGCTTATTATAGGCTAATTGTAATGTGTTAGCATGCTAAGAGACACTCCCATCAGCGCCATGACAGTTTACAAATGCTATAGCAGTGCCCAGAAGTTATCCTATATGGAATAAAGGGGGAGGAAGCCTCAGTTCTGGGAATTTCCCACCTCTTTCCTGGAAAACTCATGAATAATCCACCAATTGTTTAGCCATAAAAATAGCCAACCAACAGCCCTCAAGACTGCTCTGCCGATGGAGTAGCCATTCTTTTGTTTCTTTCTTTACTTTCTTAATAAACTTGCTTTCACTTTACTCTATGGACTTGCCCCACATTCTTTTTTGCACCACATTCTTTTGGGGTCTGGATTGGGACCCCTTTCCAGTAGCAGTACTGTTTCTAGGTCAATTAATAAAAATAAAATTGTCTTGCAATTACATTTGTAGCTTGGGTTGATATAATAATTTTCTTCTAAAGATTTACACTTTTTGAAATATTAACTGATTTACCTTTCCAACATCACTAGAGGGCCAGAGTTAATCTTACTATTCCTTTCTCAAATGTGCAAAAATATATATCTCACAATGTATAAGAATAAGTTGCTGGGAATCACAGATCATCAACAGATGAAGCAGATTTATAATTTAAATTAGGAAGGATGAAGGAATTTTCCATGTGCTGAAATCAAGCTTACCTTTACTGTTTTTTTCTACCCTGATCTGATGTCTTTCCTCAGAGAATTTAGCCTTTGACCCTATCCCCACCCTCTTCCTCCCTTGTTTGCTTTCAATCTGCCACCTGATACAAAAATCAGTAATAAGGCAAAGTTTTGTCTTCCAGGGCAACTAGCTGTGCATTAAATATCAGCAAAGACAGACCTGTCATTCTTTGGAGGCTGCGTTTTAGTTCAAGTATTCTCTGTCAGTATTGGGATAACTCCATCAAGCATAAGATAAGATTGGACCATGATCTGAGACCTAATGGGAAATAATTGTCAAGATAATGAAAGATGTCATAGGGGTTTATACCAGCAAGTTTTTCTGGGCATCTGCTTCATTGTCGCCAACCCAGCCTCTCAAATCCCAGGTCCTGCTGTACAGGAGCAGCTACCCTAAATAGCAGTAACTACCACTCAGTTACTACATGGTCTTCTGCGTTTTATCTATGATTTTTCCACATTTTTCCACATGACATCCATAAATTTACTATGAAAATACATGGATATAGGCAAATGCTGAAGTTGCGATGACAGAGGCCATTTTTAAATGTCTTGAAGATTTAGAAGTAAAAATGAGATAGAAAACATACTTCAGACCTGTTAGAAATAGAAAAATGGGGAGGAACAGCTGACTGGGCGGACCAGTAGGGCTTAGAAGTCCTTTTGTTTTTAACTAGGAAATGACTAGAGATTGTTCAAATGCATGTGCACTTCCAAACATTAGATTACAGTTATTTTTCTCTATAAAAGTAAACTCCAGTTGTAATTCATTTTCTGTAGTTCTCTCAGACTGAAGTGTAGCTGTTAACTGCTCCTTTCAAGAGAACTTTCATTTTCAAAGAAGAAAGCATTTGGGAATATAAACAATTCTTACTTATAAGGAGATTGCACTAATTAAACTCATTTGCCTTGCAACAAAGATAACTAGACTAATCCTTAATAATATTGACAATTATACACATTTCTTGACCTCTTGTTCTTGGCTTGGGTTGAAAAGGTTAGCAGACTACTTAAAAACGTCCTACTCAGGCTCCAGGAGGTAAATCCCTCCTTCTTTGGGTTGTCATATAGATATATACATATACGATATGTTTCTTATAATTAAATATATATATAATATTTTTGTAATGAATAAACAAGAATGATAATATCATAAGCAAAGATTGATATTTAAAGAAAGAAATAGGAAAAGAAATCAATGTCTTTCTGCCTTAGAGGAAAAAATAACATTTCTAAGAGAATTTTGCTCTAAAATTTAATCTTAGTAAGCAGTAACATTGTACTCATTAAAATTATTCTTTAAGTTTGAAGAGAGAAAAATACTATTTCTAAAATGACCACGTGAATGTTATTTCTACTTATACAAGGGATAGATTCTGAGTCTTCAAATCTAAGACAGATTATTTAATAACGAAGGGTATTGTTTTACTTAATTATAACAAACTATGTGAGTTTAATTATAACATTCTGTCTTTCTAGTGCTAAGTATCTTTGACTATCTCAGAATACTCTCAGAAGTAGATTATTTTTATTTTTTTTGTGAGTCAGTAGAGATGGATTTTATGCAATCAAGCAACAAAGACATACTGCTGAAATTCCAAAAATTTAGTGACTCATAACTCTTATTGCTTATTATATTTGATTATATCTTGTCTTCCAAATTTGCAGAGTTCAAAAATTACATCTTGTACCTGATTTTCCTTCTTATACACTTCTGAAAGTTTATTCTGAAAAATTTACTACTCATCTCTCAGTTACCACACCCAATAGCCTTTTATAGATCTTTGATTATTTTTTAGCCTCTCAGAAACATTGGACACTGATTGTTACCTCCTCTTTTCTAGGCACTACCTTACCGTCCTTAACAGTGTTATTCTTTTATCTCACTGAACTCTCCTCTGTCCCCCTAATTGCCTTCTTTCCCTGTTTCCATACCCTAAATGTGAGTGTTCTTCAGGGTCTAGTTCCAGAACTTACCACAAATCTAGGAAGAGTCTATCCTGTGCATGCCACCTTATGGCTGCTATGGAAGATACAGGATGAATCTTCCTTTGGCTCAAGAACCTTGTGGCACAGTAAAGAAACAATTCATGCTCCATGTTCAAAGTTGAATTCAAGCATCCTAGTCTTCAAGTTGTTCCTGAAATTGACGATTTTTTCTAACTAAATTTACTTACTTACTGTTCTGCAAAAATAGATTGCTTTATGCTGTTGGTTTTTTATTTGCTTAGGATGGATGTTCAGTCTCATCTGTCCTACCAAATGCTGTGTCTCTGGAGTTTATTTGATCTGCCCAGGTGATCTCAGAAAGTGGGTAGTCAGAAAGGGGCAGGATTTTGAACTAGGTACAGGTACCACTGTGGGCAGGTGGTAATGTAAATGACCAAGATGTAGGTGCTCATGGGAACGGGCTTGGGAATCAGGATGACTGTTCCAGTGCTTGTTACTGGGTAGATTTAACCAGTTTATTTTTATCTTCTCTGTGCTTATTTTATTTACCTGAAATCATCCTTAATTAAGGTGATTATTTTGAGAGTTAAATGAAGAACTGTATTATTTTCCCTGATCTGAGTAGTCATATCTTGCTCTAATTCTGGAAAATTCTCAACCAAATATTGACTCTCTTTAATACTCTCAATTCTTTTATTTTTTGGAATTCCTCTTAAATATTGAGGCTTTTTGATCTGTTGTATTTCTCTAATCTTTGAAAATTTTTGAATATCTGTTTTTTTTATTTCTGTGTGTGACATTGTGATATTTTTTCTTTCAGTCTAAATTATTACATACTAATTCTCTCTTTATAACTAGACTATATACAATCCACCTGTTATCCTTTTTGTTTCAATAAGAAAGTTATTTTTTGGTAAATTTATTATCAAGTTTATTGAAAGTTATGCTAAGAATTGAGCTATTATTATAAAAGTATTTTTGTTATTATAGTTTTTAAGTTTTAATCACAAAAAGATAATTGGAATTTATATAGATATCATCTGAGATATAGAATAAGAAAATTATGAAACATTCAGTAAAAGAAGGGGATGATAAATGGTGTAAAGGTGGTAAAAAGAGCATGGAGTTAAGTCAGAATGCCTGGCGTGTAATTCTTGCTAGGTCACTATGGTATTCAGCTTCCAGGATGACCCCCAATGATCTTCACCTCTAGATCCACATTCTCTTGTGTTAATACCCCCACTTCCATTTATCAAAATTGGTCTGTGTTTCCCATAGAGTATATCAGATACAATGGTATATCTCTTCTAAGATTAGATTACAAGGGACATTTCAGGTTTTCTTTCTTCCTTTCCTCATTCCCTTCCTCCTCCTCCTCTTTCTTTCTCTTTCTCTGTCTCGGATCATTTGCTTTGAGGAAATCCAGCTGGCCACATGGTGAGGATTGGAGGCCACTGGCCAACAGCCACTTGGTGATCTTGGAATCAGATGCCTGCAGCCCTGACCAATATATGAACTACAACTTTGTGGGAGACCTAGAACCAGAACTAAACTGTTCCTGGAGGCCTGACCCTGAAAACATTTTGTGAGATAAGAAATATTTGTTATTTTAGTGTCTAAGCTTTTGTTATAGAGCAATAGATAGTAGTACAGCCAGTAATTAAATACGGGTCCTTTGGCAAATAAATGAACCTTTGAAGGCCTTCATTCTTCCATTTACTATGTGAGAGCCTTGGTTTTGTTCAGCCATGGAACGCTTAGCATTGAAATTTTCAGTTTTTGTGGGTACATAGTAGATGCATATATTTATGGAATACATAAGATATTTTGATACAGGCATATAATGTGTAATGATCACATCAGAGTAAATGTAGTACGAATCACCTCAAGCATTCATCATGTCTCTGTGCTACAAACATTTCAGTTATACTCTAAGTTATTTTAAAGTATACAATAAATTATTTTTGACTGTAGTGACCCTGCTGTGCTATCAAATACTAGATCTCCTTCATTCTATCTAATCATATTTTTGTACTCATTAACCATCCCACTTCTTCCACTCACTGCTACCCTTACCAACCTCTAGTAACTATAATTCTACTCTATCTCCACGAGTTCAGTTGTTTTAATTTTTAGCTTCTGCAAATGAGTGAGATGATGCAAAGTTTCTCTTTCTGTGCCTGACTTATTTTATGTAACATAATGTCCTTCCATTCTAACTGCACTCCTGTGTTTATTGCAGCACTATACACTTAACATTTAAATCACTCATGGGAGAAAATGTCAGGGTATATATGGTTCCGTCTGTGTAAAAAAGTTACAGCAAAATGAAGGAAGGCAAGAAGAAAAAGAGAAAATATTCCAAGAGTCAGACATGCTCCACTGAGTGATGTTACAGTGTTTCATCCGGAGCTGGATGCTTCTCTCAACACATCCAAAACCACCCATAAGTATGTTGGAGTTTATTTATGTAACAATGCCTATGGCAGAATCTAAGAATTTCAGTGTGCTACTGACATTCACCTGAACACTTCAGATGAGAAGGTATGAATTCCCCTGTTTACATACAGACAAGTTATACAAACTTACCAGATACAACTATGGTTTCATTGTGTGTTCTTTTTTTTGTCTTTTTGTAATACTCAGCAAATATTTATTCCACATATACTATGTGTCAGTCACTGCAAGTGTTCAATTGTGGAAAATACGTGGTTTCTTTCCCCCGAAAGTGTTTCTTTTCCTGTACATATTAAGTAGAAGACTGGGATTAAATTACTCTGAAAATTACACAAAGCACTCAATCAACATGATGGGTGTGGTATAAACAGGCTGATTCGGAGACAAATAGGTGTTGAATTATGTTTATTTCCAACTGGAAGTGGGCTGAGAACCAAGGCAAGTTTGTATTTATTTTAGAGATAGTTGAAATTTTTCTTGGTGACATTCATTTTTCAGGGAGATATGTTCACATACTCTGATTTTCCCATTCTGAAAATGTCTGGGGAAGAATTGTGCCAATAGCTAAAGATAATGTGAGTAATTATTTTTATAATCATTATCATCATGATTATCCTAGCCAGTGTCTGCAGTCCCTCAGTTACTCTTTGTGAATGCAAACATCCTCTTAATAATACCTATAGCCATCCTCTAAGAAGGCAATTTTCTCCTATGTCTTTCTCTCTCGATATCTGTCTTACATGCCTATGGATAAGCAATATTTTCACACTTCATAAATTCCTCCAATTAAAATAAGTAATGTATGTCATTATCTCCCATGAAAATGGTCAATCATTCCTGATCCCATCAGTGTTGAGTGTTGAAATTGCTTCAAGCCATAATATTTCAAAGAGAAATACTATTTTTTTTTTTAGTTTGATACATTTTATTTTTTAAAAAGGATCAAGTCTTAGTGAATCCAATGAGACTGAGTTTAGCTTTCCTTTTGGTAAGGCACAGGTTTGAACTGCTGGAGGAACACACACGAGTTGCTACCCAATTAGTCCAAATCAGTCTTTCTGTTATAGCCCATATGTAGGTGCAAGCGTGCCGTGAGCATAGACAGGTCGACGCCTGGGAGACTTCTCATCCTCTTTAAATCTTGGGGTTTAGATAAAAGATGGGGTATTGGTAGAAATACAAGAGATATTTTTCTCATATTTCTAAGATGTTAGATGTGGCTGTTTCTAATACATCATCAAATAAGTTAAAGAAATGTACTCTTTATTTGAAAGCCATGAACATGTGGGAAGATATTCTTTTATTTGAAAGCCATGAACATGTGGGAAGATATCTATTTTTAATGCAAAATATAATACAATTATTGAAACCAGGACAAGATAGAGTTCACATATATTTGTTTTGTGGACAATACACAAAATACATACTTTCTTTTTCCTATTTTTTTTTGTAACTCTCTTTGTTTCTCCTTCCTATTTAAAAAAACCTCTCAAATTACAGTTAGTTTCTTCCAGGGTGATATTTGGCTCTAACATTTAATCTATGATGTTTTCAGCTAAGGCAGGCGAGAAATGCTTAATTAATGTATCTCTGTATATGAATTTAACACCTCAAAGAGCACATAAACTATATTTATTAAATTACATAAACTGTTATGATATAGCTTTCCAGTCTATGTTCTCAAGCACATTTACTTGAATTTCTCATTATATGATCTCGTCTTATCTTCCTCATTTAGTTACCTAAACCTCAGGAGGAATGATTTCTATACAGGGGAGAGTGATGTTTGAAAGAGAGAATTTTGACAAGGTTAAAAAAATTGACAATGGTAGGCAAGTCAGTCAAGATTCTCAACATCATATGTCATTAGGGAATTGCAAATGTAAGCAGTGACATACCACTACACACCTGTCAGCATGGCCTGAATCCAAAACACCAACACAAAATATTGACAAGGAGTTGAAAATATGTGACCACACAGAAACCTACACACATATGTTTATTTCAGCTTTAATCATAATTGCCAAAATATGGAAGCAACCAAGATGTCCTATAATAGGTGTATGCATAGATAAATTGTGGTAATTCTGCAGTGGAATATTATTCTGTCCTAAAAAAAATGTATTATCAAGCCATGGAGAGAAATGGAGAAACCTTAAATACATATTGGTAGGTGAAAGAAGCTATTCCGGAATGTCTGTATGATTCCAACTATAGTTTCTCATATAATATGCATTACCAATTTACACCCTTATCAGTAATATATAAAAACATTTTACTCTTTATATTCACTTTATCATTGTTCTAAAAAATAAACGTTTTTTTAAATTGGGAAATTATATTTTGTTTTGGATCTTAAAATACATGAGTTATTTTATTATTGCAATACTTCAAGAATTTGGAGTATGATACAACATTTTCTCATCTGCTCACTTTTCAGAATTTATCAGAAGTAATACTATTTTCATGTTGATTTATATAGCCTTTTCTTGAAAACTAAAATATTACTAATACAATAAAACCTTATCCTGGAATTCTTTTTTCTTCATCTTGCTTCCAGCAGAAACCATTCTCTGAGGTGGGGGTGTATCATTCTCACTGGCATTTTTATTTTTAGATTTTTTTTAAATAAAAAATGCCATTAAAGGCTTTACTTTTTCATGTAATATATGTTTTTATTTGCCTTCTTTTTAAACAATATTTTTGAATTTGTTGCTTATTTTCTTCTTTTGGTTCTAGTTCATTTTTAAGAAGGAAATATTAGAAATATAGAAAGATATTATCAAGAATTCAGTGCTATCTGCTACTTTTTCATAGTTTCTTGAAGTATATTTAAAGAGGAAAGAGAGAGAGAAAAAGAAAGAGAGCGAGCTTCTCTGGTGGCGCTTCAGGCATATACATAAAGTGCTGCAGATACATTGATTTGAGCCAGACTTTAAGTGATTTCTAAGTTCTGAGAGATTCAAACCACATATACCATGTTTTCAAACTTTTACATGCATCGGCATTGCTTGGAGAAGTGGCTGAAGCACAGTTCCTGAGCCCCACCCATGAGATTCTGATGAAGTAGGTTAGCGCCGTGCGCATTTATTTACATATCTCACAAGCTCAGGGAGGATGCCAATGCCACCTGTGACGACCACACTTCGAAAAATCAACAATGTACACAATCGTTAAGATAAATCCGGAGTCAAAACACTATCTTGCTATTAATTTCCCCTAGATTCTGTTTGTTATACATCAGTCACAATAGACTCCTCCTGTCTTCCAGTTTCTGATCTCATGACTCTGGGCAGATGGCTCAAAGCAGTTCTTTTTTCAATGTGAAACAACACACTTCTAGCTTTCAGCTACCTAAAACATATGTGGAACAAACACCTTGTGTTCAGGAAATGATCAAACTTTTCCATATCAGGTTCTCAGATACCTATGTACTCATCATCCTTGTTTATTCTCTTTTCAGATGACACTCAATTGCCCTAAGGGACAGGTTTTTTAAAAATCATCACATTAAAAAATGAAAACATAACATATAAGCTATAACATATACATATGTCTTATATAGGACATAATCTGCACACTGGGAAAGATGCACAATTATTGCAGATGTCACTCTGCTTCTTAGCCTGGAGACAAATGATTGGCACTGGAATCAAGATCAAGCAACAAAGTCTCAATTTAGTACCTAAAGCTTTTTTCTTTTTACCTTTTGTGTTGTGGGTACATGGTAAGCCTATATATTCATGGCACATGTGAGTTTATTTATTTATTTAGGAGACAGAGTCTTGCTCTGTTGCCAGGCTGGTGTTGGCTCACTGCAACCTCCACCTCCTGGGTTCAAGTGATTCTCCTGACTCAGCCTCCCAGTAGCTGGGACTATCGGCGTGCCACCATGCCCATCTACTTTTGTAGTTTTAGTAGAGATGGGGTTTCACCATATTGGCCAGGATGATCTCAAAGTCTTGACTCGTGATCCACTCATCTTGGCCTCCCAAAGTGCTGGGATTACAGGTGTGAGCCACTGTACCTGGTCACATGAGATATTTTCATGCAGGCATACAATGCATAATAATCACTCAGAGTAATTGGGGTATCCTTTTGTACAATCCAATTGTACTCTTTTTGTTACTGTTTTTTTGTTTTGTTTTGTTTTTTGTTTTTTGAGACAAAGTCTCACTCTGTCACCCAGGCTGGAGTGCCATGGCACAATCTTGGCTCACTGCAACCTCTGCCTCCTGAGTTTAAGTGATTCTCCTGCCTCAGCCTCCCAACTAGCTGGGATTACAGGCACATGCCACTACATTTGTCTTTTCAGTAGAGATGGGGTTTCACCATGTTGGGCAGGATGGTTGCACGATCTCAAGTGATCTGCCTACCTCAGCCTTCCAAAGTACTGGGATTATGGGCATAAGTCATCATGCCCTGCCTCTTTTAGTTATTTTTAAATGTACAGTAAATTATTGTTGACTGTAAGTTACTCTATTGTGCTATCAAATACTGTATCTTATTCATTCTAACTGTGTTTTTATACTCATTAACCATCCTTACGTCTCTCCCCTTCCCCTACTCTTCTCAGCCTTTGGTAAACATCATTCTGCTCTCTATCTTTCGGTTGTTTTAATTTTTAGTTACCACAAATGATTGAGAAAATATGACATGTGTCTTTCTGTGCCTGCCTTATTTCATTCAACATAATGACCTTCTGTTCCATCCAGTTGTTGTAAATGACAGGATCTCATTCTCTTTTATGGCTGAATAGTACTCCATGGTGTATATGTACCACAGTTTCTTTATCCATTCATTTATTGATGGACACTTAGGTTGCTTCTAAACCTTAGCTATTGTGAATAGTGCTACAATAATCACAGGAGTGAAGATCTCTCTTCAGCATATTAATTATGTTTCCTTTGGATAAATATTTACCAGTGGGATTGCTGGATCATATGGTAGTTGTTTCTTTCATTTTTTTGAGAAACCTCCAAACTGTTCTCTATAGTAGTTGCACTAATTTCCATCGCCAGCAACAGTGTACGAGGGTTCCTTTTCCTCCACGTCCTCACCAGCATTTGTAATTGCCTTTCGGATAAATGCCATTTTAACTGTGGTGAGAGGATATGTCGTGTGGTTTTGATCTGCTTTTCTCTGATGATCAGTGATGTTGAGCACATTTTCATGTACCTGTTTGCCATTGGTATGTCTTTTTTTGAGAAATGTTTATTCAGATCTTCCATCAAATTTTTAATCGGATTATTAGATTTCTTTCTATTAAGTTGTTTGAGATTCCTGTATATTTTGGTTATTATTCCCTTGTCAGATGGATACTTTGTAAATATTTTCTCCCATTCTGTGGGTTAGCTCTTCACTTTGTCGCTTGCTTCCTTCGCTGTGCTGATGCTTTTTAACTCAATATGATCCCATTTGTCCATTTTTGTCTCAGTGGCCTGTGCTTATGGGGTATCACTCAGAGAATATCATTGCTCAGACCAGCATCCTGAAGAGTTTCCTCAGAGTTTTCTTTTAGTAGTGTCATAGTTTGATTTCTTAGATTTAAGTCTTTTCTACATTTTGATTTTATTTTTGTATGTGTCAAGAGCTAGGGGTCCACTTTTGTTCTTCCATAGATGAATATCCAGTTTTCTCCACACGGTTTATTGAAGAGAATGTCCTCTCCTCGGTGTATGATTCTGCATCCTTGTCAATAGGTTCAGACCCGAAGCCAGCACAGCACTGGCTCTTACTCCAGACTCACGGCAGCCACTGCCTGGCTACCACAAATACTCATTCAAGGTCCAAAAACTCTTTAGTCAGCAGATGGCAAATCCAGCCAGACTTGTGTCCTTCCCTTAAGGGCAATAAGCTCCCCTTGAACCCTGAGTGGGTCCAGGAATGCCATCTGGGAGCCAGGTCCCACAGTCACTGAACTCTCCTGAGCACATAGATTCATTCTCTGCACCACGTGGCCACTGTGCGTTGCGGGGAAGGGGAGGTGTAATAATTTAAGTCTGTCTTTCCTACCCTCTTCAGTGCCTTTTTGCTTGCTCTGATGTTAAAACCAGGTACTGTGGTAGCTCACTATTTTTTGGCTCTTACGAAGATACTTTCTTATGTGGATAGCTGTTTGATTTGGTGTTCCAACAGCGGGGACAATCCCTGGAGGGTTCTATTTGGCCATCTCAGCATCTAAAATTTTATATAGATTCTTTTATTTTAAATTTTACTTTAAGTTCTGCAATACATGTGCAGTATGTGCAGGACTGTTACACAGGAATACATAGGATTTGGGAACCTTAGGAATCTACCTGGTATTCTGTTCTTTTGTGGCTGAGCTGGCACCCAAGCCACGAAACAAAGTCCTTCCCGCTCCTCTCTCTCCTTTCTTCAAGCAGGAGGAGTTTCTCCCTGTGGCAACCATAGCTGGGAATGTGCTGGGTCACACCTGAAGTCAGCATGGTCCTGGGTCTTACTCAAGGCCCATGGCTACTACTGCCTGGGTGTCCCTGATATTTATCCAAGGCCCACGGGCTCTTTATTTAGTAGATGATGAATCCTGCCGGGACTGGGGCCTTCCATTCCAAGCAATGGGCTCCTTTTTGGGCCATGTTATGTCTATAAATGTTTTCCAGGTACTAGGGTTTGAAATGGGGGCCTCAGAACACTACCTGTTACCCTATTCTACTGTAGGTGAGCTGGTATCCAAGTTATAAGACAAAGTCCTCTTTACTCTCCCCTCTCCTCTCCTCACGCAGAGGGAGGGAGTCTCTCAAGCTACACTGCCTGGAGTTGTGGGAGGAGAGACACAAGCACTCCCTTAGTTGCCCCAGCTGGTGTGCCACTAAGTCATGTGCACCCCACGTCCATGGGCTCAAAGCCCAGCACAGCAGCAGGACTTGCCCGTTCATTGCAGTCTTTGTGACCTAGATTGCTTTGCAAGTTTATTTAGAACCCCAGAGCACTTTAGCCTGAGGTGGCATGGTTTTCTGGAACTCAGATTCCAACTGCTGGAATGGACGATTCCCATCTGGCTAACGCTGGTCTAAATGATCCCTCTGGGAGTGCTGGCTGAACTCTGCCCTGTGCTGCTTTCCACCGTGGTGGTGCAGCCCTGAGTTCTAATGCAAAGTCCCACAACCACTGCACAGTCTGAGCACATAGATTCTCTCTCTGCACCCTGTGGCCACTGCTGGTGGCGGGGAGGGGAGGTGTAATAATTTAAGTCTGTCTTTCCTACCCTCTTCAGCGCCTTTTCCCTTGCTCTGATGTTAAAACCAGGTACTGTGGTAGCTCCCCTAGTTTTTGGCTCTTACAAAGATACTCTATGTGGATAGTGGATTGATTTGGTGTTCCATCAGGGAGGACAATCCCTGAGGGTTCTATTTGGCCATCTCAGCATCTAGAATTTTAAATGGACTCTTTTTTTTTTAATTGTACTTTAAGTTTTGGGATACATGTGCAGAACATGCAGTTTTGTTACATAGGTATTCATGTGCCCTGGTGGTTTGATGCACCCATCAACCTCTCATCTAGGTTTAAATGGACTCTTGTATTTGTAAAAGTTGGAACCAAATATCTGCACTTCTCTCCTCCTCTTGTCATAAGAAAATGAGGAAAATTATTGTATTTATTAATATGATAGAAGCTCTTCCTTTATGTTCTGAGTGTGAAGAAAATATTGTTGGCACCTGCATGAGGATTAAATATAGGAATAGTGTCAATGCTTTCCAGCTAAAGACTACTAGGATACACCTTTGGTTGAATACTCCTTGCAGGCAGAAAGAACACACACCTGGAGAATCATGGGGTGTTTCAGTAAGAGGGTGTGAGAAAGAATCTCTTATAACATTTGGGCTATAACATAAGTGTTTGGGTGATTTGAGAGGGTCATGTAAGTGGACATTCATTCTGGATTGGGTGTTGTCAGAAAAAAATGATGAAGCATTTCTATAAATCTTATCTATAGGAAGGGCAGATGCAATTCATGCAATTGATAAAGAAGTAGCTGCCACTCATTTAGTGTGAGAGGGAGCAATTTGGCTGTTATCAGTTGCACAGTGCCCTTGACTGAAGTGAATGTTCTGTGAGATTATTTATGTGCAATAAAAGACAACATGATTGAGCTGTGAGAGTCAGATCAGTTCGTGCAGGTCGGGAGCTGCTTTTTTCTCTCCGAGTCAAAAGCTACAGCACAATTCAATCTGAGACTACTCTTGTTACATAGTCCTGTTTATATAGCAGAATTATAAATTCAGTGGTAAGAAAATTACTCATTGTCCATAATGTCACTTATTTTTAGGTGAGTAAATAATAATAAAAAATACTTGTGGTTTCTTGTTTAGCTATATCTGTTACAGAGAGAACACCCTTGATATGACAAAATAAATAATTGTTAGTTCCTTTCTTGTAATAAGGAGCCCCCAAGCCTTTACAAATATTTACTACTTGGGGAATAAAACATCCTCGAGACTAGTTAGTATCCATTATTTTAATTTTATCACCAAGTTAAGTGACTCTTACTACAAACTCACAGGAATATGAATCTTGACTTTTTATGTGACCTTGTCATTAAACACCCCTGCTAACAAGTAACATATGTTTCTAGCTCCTGAGTCCTCTGTGCGTATTTGTGTATGTGTGTGGTTATTAGCTGACACCTTCTTCCAGGAACTAAGAAAGTGTCGACATGAATTCCATCACCTATCTCCTGTACTTACTTGGCAGAAATCATTACTTACCTTTGAAAAGCAGAACTACACCACAGAATACTCAAGCATAATTTAGTGTCCTCGCATCATTTTGAAACCAGAAAAAAAGGACAGGAAAAACTACCATTGTCTTCATTTTTTTCTAGGTGGTAAATCATTCATGTACTTTTAAAAATAATTAATTTTTCTTTAATACACCCAGAAATCATGTGATTAATTAAAGTGTAAAATATACTGTTGATGCATAAGTGTTTGGCAAAACATACAGTAAAATACAAATAATATTAAACTGACATTGAACATGATTCCATTTATTTGGATACTTAGAAGGTATTTTGTGAAACTATGGAGCCTTGTACACCATTAGGAGCAAAAAGTTGTATTAACTCTTATTGCAGGAGCAAGGATAATAGATTTCTGACTCTTAGATGAAAATTTAATCCTCCTTTGATTTGTCTCAACTCGTGTTTTGAGTTGATTTTAAGGTATATTGTTTTTCTTAAGTCCTGCAAAAGCTGACAAATAGTGTAAAGAAGCTGCTCTGGTTAGGCTGTGTCTTCACCCAAATCTTGCCTTGAATTGTAATAATCTCCAGATGTCAAGGGTGAGGCCAGGTGGAGATTATTGACTAATGGGGGCAGCTTCCCCCATACTGTTCTCCTGGTAGTGAGTAAGTCTCGCGAGATCTGATGGTTATATAAATGGGAGTTCCCCTGTACAAACCCTTTCTTGCCTGCTGCGCGTAGGGCGTGGCTTGCTTCCCCTGCACTTTCTGCCATGATTGTGAGGTTTCTTCAGCCATGTGGAACTGTGAGTCAATTAAACCTCTTTCCTTTACAAATTACCCAGTCCTGGGCCTTAACTTATCAGGAATTTTGCAAGCTGGTTGTTAGATACTTAGTAGTTGAAATTGGCCCTGGTGGGAGTATTGATATCATAGAAATTAGTAAATCAGGAAATCTGCAAACTGGAGCCCCCCTCACCTGGTGGTGCTTAAGCATGTACTATTGCTGTTGTACGTGGCTGTTACTGGGACTTATTAGCAGAGTGAGAACAAACTAGTACAGAAGCTTACTGAGGAGTGTTTCTGTGGGAAGGAGAGCGGCCTATGCTACAACAGTAGTGCCTGAGTCAGGCCATTCTCAACTCCTATTTGGATAGAGAGCAACTCCAAGTCTTTGGAAAACAGAACTATTGATGCCAGTGTTAGGTACTTTCAGTTTTCCATTTACCTGTGCTGCTGATGTTAATGTATGTAGTTTAATTACATTTTACTGCATTCTGTTAATCTTTCTGTTTGTGGGAGCACTTTTCCATACAGTATGTATGTGTGGTTGTTATTGTAAATAAAATACCTTAAATTCTATTTAAAATCAGGGGGGTTATTACTAATAAATAGGTATTTGTGACACAGCACATTTAGTGTATTTTATGAGTCCATCTTTGCCATTAGTTTAATGACAATTCATAGTTTCATATTATTTTAAAGATTAGAATTCCAAAGTTATTTTATGTTTTGGGGAAAATTTGTGCAAAAGAACACTAGGATTCTCAAAACGTGTATTGATCTGTAGAAAAGACAGCCAGAGCTGTCAGTTTCTTCTTTATATATTGCCATGTGGTTTCAATTATGCATAGTGAAGTGGATGAGGTACAGTCCTGACTTCCATGTCTGTACAAGGCTAAGTAACTCTTGGACTTTGGAATGGAAATGGATAGGGCAAACTACGTGTCTGATGGAATGTTCAGTTGTCAAACTCATTGTCTGCATAATCTCTGATTTTGTATTGTATTACCTCTATGGGCTTAATTATTGGATTTTCTTGGCATGGTATGGGAACAAAGACGAACAGTTTAAAAAAGAAAAGCTGCAATCCTTGTTATTCTTTCAAGTTCAAGATTTAAAAAATCCTTGAGAGAAGTAAAACTTCCCTAGTGAATCTAGCTGAGAAATTTTTATTCTAATTCAAACCTGCTACATGCATTGCCTCTCATCCTTTATTTCTTTGCCAATCTAATACAAAGCCATTCTTCTTGAATAAGATACTTTGATTTTCAATGAAAGAAATATTTTTAACTTACTTTTTCTTGCCCTCCCAAATGGAAACTAAACTCACCATCAGAGTTAATCTTTTTATCCACTAATAATCCATGCATCTTTTCTCTCTCTTCTATAGAATTGGTTGTCTGCTTGGTTAAATGTAAAGGAATAATTACAAATAGCCAGCTTCCAAGAAACCAATGTATTTTGTACATTAGTAAGCCCAATTGGTGCAAGATGTTCAGCTTCAATACAGCTTGACAAGTCTCCTGTCAAAACTTTATATTTTATTGCAGTAAGTCCAAATAATCCACACCCTTATTTATCATTTGCCTGTAGTTCAGAGTAAATTCCTATGAAATAAAAAGCTCTACTTTGTCTCACATAATACTAGAGACCTCTTGGCTATCTCAGGAAAATCGCATGATTGTAATCCTCATTGCTAATCATTTTATCAAGAAATATGCCTCAGTTGCCTCATCTGTAAGAGAAGTAGATTGCATTGCATGATCTTTAAGGCTTTTATTTCTAAAAAACACATAGAAACCATAGTTATTCTATGTACTGTGTGGTGTTTAAAGACTCTGGTTAGAGATATACAAGGTATTTTTTGGTAAATATGGAAAAACATAGCTCAAGATATTTTTTTAAGTGCTTAGAAGTAAAATTGGTGGGAAAAATTAGAAAAAAAATAGTATCTGTGGGAGAGGAGGAAGGCAAAGGATGCTGGTTCTGCTAATTAGATAGTACTGCCCCTCCCTCCCACTTGCTGAAGCTCTGCCTTTTGCTAAATTCATCCTAAGCTGAGAAAAACAGCCATCTTCATAAATGCACCTGCTGTGTTAAGCTGTGAATGTTTGCGATGTTGGCGACCCTGAATATCAGAGAACATCTGCCTCCCTTTTGTAGCTTTGCCTTCCACTGCTTCATGTACTCAGTGCTCTGGCAGGAATAGGCAACACCCTGTTCTAACCACACACCCAACATGTTGCAGCTCAGCGTATGCTGTTCCCTTCATCTGAAATCTCTGCGCGCTCTGTCCCAGCCTTTCAGATTTTTAGCCATCACTCAAGTCCTGGCTAAAATGCCATCTCCTTCAGGAAGCCCAGCTAGATATGGTTTCTCTCTCAAGATCATTTCATGCAGCTTTATATCATAGTTATTTGTGACCTGTTTTTATTTTCTTTCTTAAAATTTAAGTTTTTATTACACAGGGAGTAATTAGTGAATGAACTAATGACTAATTACTCTTTTTTGTTTTGTCTCTCTTGCCTTAGTTTCTAATACAAAGCAAATAACAGTAGATTTAAAATTTGTACGGAAAATATATCTCCCTAATTCCACATGCATGTCCTCTCTCATGACATTTTTTTTCTGCATTTTATAGGTTTGAGAGAGATCCCAGTAGGGCAGTTAGTATCCATTAGGCAATGATGGAGTGAACATCTTATATTTTAACATGTTCTTGAACTAATCATATTTTTTTCTAGATAAGACATATACTTTTTTCATCATATCTTACAGATCATCATATAAATGATGGGTTTTATTCATTTTTATTGATACATAATATTTGCATATATTTATGGGGTACATTTGATATTTTTTACACATGTAGGGTGTGTAATAACCAAGTCAGAGTATTTGGGGTATCTGTCTATGTTGAGAATATTTCAAGTGCTATCTTCTAGCTATTTTAAAGTATACAATATGTTGCTATTAAATATAGTCACCCTATTCTTTTATCTAACACTAGAACTTATTTTTTTCTATCTAACTGCATGTTTGCACCCATTAACCAACTCGTTTTCTTTCCCCCGACTACACTCTCATCATTTCCAGCCTATGGTGTCCATCATTCTACTCTCTACCTCCACGAAATCAACTTTTTTAGCTCCCACATATGAGTGAGAACATACGATATTTGTCTTTCTGTGGTCTTATCCCACTTAATATAATGACTTCCAGTTCCCTCCATGTTGCTGCAGACAATGAATTTTAATTCTCCCTTTACAGATTTCATAGTATGGCTTACAACATATTAAAGATTTTCTTAATTATAGAGATGACTTTAAATTTTTTTCATGCTGTACGCTGTGTAGAGTATTTTTGTAGAAATGATTTCCAAAAATGAATATAGTGTAATAAAATATATGAATGTTTTTGATTGACAAACTTGTCAAATTATCCATCTAAGACAATTTTTATTTCTATTTTGAGTTGTTACTATTATGAATCTTCTACTGTAATGGTTATCATTTTCCTGCATTTTTAAAGGTTATTCATGTACTGTAGATACCAGTCCTTTCTTAAATATGTTTCACACAGTTCTCCCCACTTTTCATTTTTAAATTTTTTTTGTGTGGTATAAGAGTTTCATATTACTACGTATTTAAATGTATCAATATCTTGTTAATGTCTTTTGCCATCAATCTGCTATGTAAGAGATTATGCCAGTTTTGGCTTATGTTTTCTTCTAGTTCTTTCAGAGCATAAAAATCTGCCTAGAATTTATTTTTGGATATGGAGTGAATTAGAGATCTAATTTGCACCTGTGATTCCAATCCCCCAACTGATTCAATCCCGGCCACAAGTCCAGGGTATGTATAAGCTTCAAAGACAAGGAATGGCTGCTCTAGATAAGTGAGGCAGGTGTGGAACGTGGAGAGAAAGCCTTGCCCCCAGAGTAGGGTTCAGTGGACTCAGTTCACATCTCTCAGTCTGGATATGATCTATACATGACATTTCTTTTGGAAAAAAGTTATGAATTATAAAACTTTTTAAATTGTTGGTAATTAAAATTTTCTACCATAAAAGTATATATATTGGATTTGCACCTAAAAATTATACCTAAAAATATAAATCTATTATATATCACCAATAAAATCCACTTTCTGTAATAGTGCAAGGTTTTACTGTTTAATAATTTTATTCTCAGATTGGATACATATAGACATACAAAGATTTATATAAACAGGAACAATCTCTAACAACCTTCCAAGAACTCAATCTATTTTACATTATTATAATGAAATAGCAATTGATATTTTATGCAATCTTATCACAAAGTAAATGTGGTATATGAATATAATTTTTTGGAATTTATAAAAAGCTCTGACAATTTGTCTTACATTTGCTCCTAATATACTTACTACATAGTAAGAATTCATTTTTCTAATTAAAATTGTATATATTTAGGGAGTACAAAATTCTGTTTTGATATATGTACATATTGTGTAATAGCTAAATGAAGTGAATTGACATATGCATTACCTCACATTCTTACCGTGTGTGTGTGTGTGTGTGTGTGTGTGTGTGATGAGAACACCTAAATTCAACTCTGGGAAATTTTAAATCATATTATTTGTGAAATATAAAAAGGACAAACCCATGGAAACAGAGGCTAAAATAGTGGTTACAAGAGAGTAGGGTGATGCTGGGAGGCAGGGTGGGGATGGGACAGATGATGGTCAAAAAATACAAAATTTCAGTAAAACAGGAAGAATACTTTCAAGGAACTAATTTAAAACATGGTGACTATAGTCAATAAAAATGTATTATACACTTGAAAATTACTAGGAAAATAGATTTTAAGCATCCTCACCACAAATATATAATGATTTCTACCAGTTTTTTTCTAACGAAAACATAATGGTTTTAGCCACTCATTTATTTTAACTTCGCATTTGTAGAACAAATGAAAACTCTTTAAAACATTAATATTTCTTTGAGAGAGAATCACATGGAAATTCAAATTTTGTTTATTACAAAGCCCTTGTCTCATATCATTATGGGAAACCTTTGATCCTAAAAGTCTCATGGGAATGTTCTAAGTAAATGGGAGATGCTTGTTTCTTTCGGAAAGAGAATGAATAAAAAGCAAACATAATGCACATGGTGAAGCCAGTCGAGCATGCCAAGATGCCAAATGCCGCCATTGGAAGAGGTACCTTCAGTGACTTGGCGTCTGGACATGCTTGACTTCATGAGGTAGAACATTCGATCATGTTGCATGCAGGCATTTCCTTGGTTTTGCGTTCCAGAATGAACCCAATCCAGCATGTGAAAGAGTATGTCATCATTGCTCTCAGTAAATCCGGAACTGGTGGAGAGAAATAGGAGGCTCCAAGTGTCATATTTTAATTGTGCATATGATACTGAAAAAAAATTAATTACAAAGTTGATGAACACTACTTCTATGTGTTTCCATCTTTTATAGCTAAATAAGTACACTTTTGACTCGATAGTCCTATTACTATGTTTACACATGTGTAAAATAATGAGATGTACAAAAATTCAGAACACTATATTAAGTATAATTTTTAAAACTATATAGAATTGAACATTTAGTTATATATAATAATACTTATTATTATTACTTGAGACAGAGTCTCACTCTGTTGCCCAGGCTGGAGTGCAAATGGCACGATCTGGGCTCACCACAACCTCTGCCTCCCAGGTTCAAGTGATTCTCCTGCTTCAGCCTCCCGAGTTGCTGGAATTACAGGCGCCCACCACAATGCTTGGCTGAGTTTTTTGTATTTTTAGAGAGACAAGGTTTCACTGTGTTGGCCAGACTGGTCTTGAACTCCTGACCTCAGGTGATCCACCTGCCTCAGCTTCCCAAAGTGCTGAGATTACAGGCATGAGCCACCTTGCCTGGCTAAATTGAACATTTAGTTATATTTTCTATAAGTTGAGGAACTCTTGAGGCAAATGAGGCATATAAAGGTAATTTTTTGGATACATTTGCCAGTATGTCATTAATAGTCAAATCTTGTATTTTCTCATGATAATCTATGTTTCATAGTCATATAATTTTTGAAAAAAATTTACTTCTCACATTATATAGCTAATCTTACATGTATTAATATTTAAAATTATTTTTTATTAAATTATTAAAATTAACTATTTTAATAATTTTAATATTTTCTTCCAGTTCTACAATGTTTATAAATTTTATGTAATTTGAATAAATGTGCTAGTCACATGGGTATTCAATCGACTTAACACCTATTTTGTTCTATACAATCCTTAGCACAAGGCACATCATTAGGTAGATCAGATGTTCTTACTTCTTACTGCTCAGTAGAATCACCTGTGGAGATTTAACATTACTGAGGTTTTAGATCCAGGCCAGATAAATTAGATCAAAATAGCTGCAGGTGTGGGCCAGGCACTACTGGGTTTTCTTGTTTGTTTGAAGACAGAGTCTTCCTCTGTTGCCCAGGCTGGAGTGCAGTGGAACGATCTAGACTCATTGCTATCTCTGTTTCCTGGGTTCAAGCGATTCTCCCGCCTCAGCCTCCCGAGTAGGTGGGATTACAGACATGTGCCAAGACGCCTGGCTAATTTTTGTATTTTTAGTAGAGACAGGGTTTCACCATGTTGGCCAGGCTGCTCTCAAACTACTGACCTCATGATCCACCCACCTAGCATCCCAAAATTCTGGGATTACAGGCTGAGCCACAGTGCCCGGCTGGCACTGCTGTTCTAAAGTCCCCTGCTTAGTCTAATATGCAGCTGGTGTTAACGAGATACAGAACAGGTGAAGTTTGTTCATCTAAGCATTTTTTAAAAAATAATGAAGAGCACTTAGAAGTAGCTTAAGTGCCTAATAAAATATTTGTTGGTTAAATAAAATATAAACAGATGAAGGACTGCTAGGCAGCTAGCTATTCACATCCTTGAGGCATGCTTACAGCTGTAAGATATTGCTCTCTGTGTTTTCCTTCTGGCTACTGTAACAAATTAACACAACCCTGGTGATCTGAAATCGTTGAGATATAGTTTCTTACAGTTCTGGAGGCTAGACATCTCAAACCAAGTTATGAGCTTCATTCTGGAGGCTGTAGGGACAAGTTCAGGAAAAAAAAAAAATGTTTCTGGTCTCTTCTAGCATCTGATAGCTGTTGGCATTTCTTGGCCTCCTTGACTTGTGACCACATCACTCCAATCTCTGCCTCTGGCTGTACTTTGCCTTCTGTCTCTCTCTCTCTCTCTCTCTCTCTCTCTCTCTCTCTCTCTCTCTCTCTCTCTGTGTGTGTGTGTGTGTGTGTGTGTGTGTCTGTGACTAATCTGCCTCTGCCTCACTCTCATAGGATACATTTCACAACATTTTGAGCCAGCCTGCATAATCCAGGAAAATTTTGTCTCAAAATCCTTAACCACATCTGCAAAAACTTTATCTTATATGGTAACATTTACAGTTTTCGGAGGTTAGGACCTGTTATCTTTCAGTGGTACCATTCTGCCCAATACACTCCCTGTATACTTTTTAACAGATTTCAGCATGACCTTTAAATTTGTTAAAATATATGTCAATTGAAAGGGCATATATAAAACTATTAAAAGTTATTATTTCTAGGAGGTTAGGTCGTGTGAGATTTTTATTTTAATCTACATTCTATCTTTTAAAAAATGTCTATAATGAGTTCATGTTACAAAGATATGCAACATACATGTGGACATATATCAAAGTTGTTTCTGTGAGTAATGAAGATTGGCACTACTGCATTGTTTATTTAGTGCCTACTGGATGAATATATTTATATGACATTTCAGATGGATGCCACACAAAAAAATTTATTTGCTTTCTGTATGTTAACAATATGCCTAGCATGATAGGGAATAAATTCATAGAGTAAAGTGAGACAAACAATCCAAATCTATTACCGAAAGAGAAAAAGCAGCATACTTAGATAATTTTGCAGGTGAGTTCTGCTAAATCGCAAAGAACAAATATGCTATTTATATGTTCTTTAAATTGTTCTAGAGACCAAATATAGATGAGAAGGATTTTTTTTTCTACAAGACTAGAGTTTCAAAACTGAATACATTTGGTACAAAGAGCCCAGACACACACAATAACAGAATAGAATCACAAGTATAAGTCAATTTTATATATCAGTGTGGCTATAAAGTACTAGCAAATTAAACTCAATTGTTTTAAAATAATGATAAAGAATACGCAGAATTACAGTGACAAAGCAAGTATAGAAAACATTCAGACCAAAAAAGTACAAAACATTCACCCTTTTGTGAGGCTTTCTTTGAAATCCGAAGAAGAATTCTTTACTCCTTCCTTGGTCATCCAATAGATTTGGTGCATACCTTGGGTACAGATTTTACCCCATTATAATGCAGTTGTTGTGTGATCAGTACATTTATTTTTACCTTTTTAAAACTCAAGTATCACAAAAATAGAGTAAGATTTTGAACCCCTGTGTGTCCCTCACCCAGCTTTACAACTTTTACAACCATCGTCAATTCTGCCATTCTAGTGTCATCTAATGCCCCTGCTTTTATTTTTGACCAGAATATTTTAAAGCAAATTCCTAACATCATATAATTTTATTAATATTTGAGTAAGTAGGTCTAACATATCAGAACCTAAAAATAATGTCATCATAACAGACAACAAAGTAAATGTTAATCATAATGTATTAATGAGTAGCCTGTGTTTAATATTTACTCATTCGTCAGAATATGTTTCTTCATTGCCAGTTTAGTGATAGTGTATTTCAATAAGTGATAGTGTACTTGGGGCTTCTAAAAAATGTGATCTTTCATGTAGCCTCTGGGCCATGCTGTCTAGAAAGTAACTTTCTTGGAGGCAGTGTTGAGGCCATTCTGTGTTCTCTGCACAGATGAGCAGCTCGTGTGCAGTGAGGGGTGGTGGAGCCACACAACCCCAGTGTGACCATGTGGCTCCCAGCATAATTCCAGATGGAAGAAGCCCATGCAGGAATGCTTAGGTTGCTCAGCAGGAGGAAGGCAAAGAGTCAAGGTCTGGTCTCCAGCATGAGGTTTCTGTGACATACCCTGATCTTGATGGTGCCATTTTTCACTTGATCTTAGCCAAAAGGCCCAGAAGCTATTTTATGGTGGTGCCATTTTTCAAATTAGTCCCATGATTATTTCACCAATACCATGTTTATTGATAGTCTTGTGCGTGTGTGACATTTGATCAGGGACTGAGTCCCAGCAGCATTGGTAGCTAGTAAAACTCAGAGGTCAATGGTCCTTTTCTTCACTTGCCAGTGAAATCAGTGATGAATGTTTAGTTCATCTTTGGTTTCTGTATCTCCCTCTTTACTTCCCTTCATGAATAAACACAGCCTCAGGCACTTCTGCAGTCAATCTTATGAAGAAGATACTTAACCCCCCTACACCTCAAGGGCATAAAGAAGGAACATATTTAGAGACTAGCGGAGGATCTGGCAGGTAGGTAATGGAAACAAGAGCCTGTACATTTGGTGTAGAAGCCTTTCATCTATGCACTTCCAAGTGAGCAAGGTGGTAGCAGAAAAAAGGGGTCAATGAATTAAGTGAGAAGGAGATGAGTTAGAGCATGTATTCACTTTTATAGGTCTGAATATCCAGATACCGGTATTTGCTTTTGTGTTTCTATTTCATTGAAACCTAACAGAGAACCTGATATATATCAGCTACTCAGTAATGTCTGGTGAGTTGAATTAAACTGAACTGATTACAACAAATGCAAAGTTGGAGTTGAAAACATGGAAGAAACACAAGATATGGGCTACAAGATAAGATTTTCTTGTTCAAAAGGATACATTAGAGAAATCAGCAGAAAAGATGTTGATGAAATAGTAGCCTAGGGTTTAGTAAAAATTCTTGAGTTTATGGTATGACTGTGTGGATTGATTAGGTTGGTGCAAAAGTTATTGCAGTTTTTACCACATTAAAAGTAATGGCAAAAACCGCAATTACTGTTGCAGCAAACTAATAATAGAATTTATAGTGATGTCAGAATAGAAAATTTGCCGGAGAATTTGTATCTCCTGAGAATCAACTTTAGTGCATGACTGATGGACTCTACAAAGGATATGTGAGAAGGGAACAGTGGTGAATTGTGGGTTTTTTCTTGTGTCTTAGGCTGGCTGATAGAGATGAGAAGGCCACCAGAATTTTTAAGGAACAAAGCTTTCGAAAAGAACAATCCTTGCATTATAATAACCATGTTCTCCTGGGCCTTCTATTAGCTTTTCCTCTTCAATTATTCACTAAGCATATAAATAATTGTCAGAATATGAACATGTGTCTCTAAAGTATTTCTAAGCCATATTCTACAGCCTCTCATTACTTTGGGAACTTGTTCGCAGAACTTGAATGCCAAATATGGATGTGGGAAACTTTTGCTCTGCTTGAGGCATTGTGTGTGTTTTATGAATGTGTCAATGATTCTGAACTGCAGTATTTCAGTTCTTCAGTAGAAAATTATTCAGCATGCTGCATAAGAAGCTGGGAATGCTGTTTTCAACAGAAATTTGTATGATTATTTTATTTATAAATGATAAATATGAATTTATTGAAGTTTTGAGGGAATGTCACCCTATTTACATAGCTTTAAGATTTCATATCTTAAATTTGAGAATAGACATTGTAGTCATTTTTGCATTAAGTATGATGCTTGAAAGACAACAGAGATGTAGTCAACATTTTAGTACTGCAGAGAAAAAGTTGGTTCACATTAAGAAGGCGATAAGGCAAAGAATTCAAGATATTGTCAAAAAGCAACTAAAATATGAGAGAAACGAATAGCACAATTAGTCAACATTTTAGTGCTACAGAGAAAAAGTTGGTTCACGTTAAAATGGAGGATAAGGCAAAGAATTCAAGATATTGGCAAAAAGCAACTAAAATCTGAGAGAAATGAATAGCACAATTAGTCATATGAAAATTTCTAGGTGAGAGTATCCATGAAGTACCTGAAGGACAAATGACTGTAATTGAAGGCATTTAATTCTAGCCTCATCTTGACGATGTGATGATAGAGAATCTTTCTCGAGTCTTCTCATATGTAAAATTAAGATAGAATGAATGAATATAAGATTGGAATGAAGCTCAAATGAAATAATGTATATACCTTAAACTTTCCCAGGCACATCATAGGATTATCAATCATAAAACTCTTCTTTCTACAACACGCTTTCTTTCCATAATATGATGTAGTCCTTTATAAACTATGAGACTTCTTTTCAATCTAATATTCTAAAATACTAATGGAATTTATTTCTTTTACAAGTATATTTTAATGTTTCTTTTATGTCATATTTGTACATAGGATTTTTATTTTATTTTATTTTGAGACAGAGTCTTGCTCTGTCACCCAGGCTAGAGTGCAGTAGTGCGATCTTGGCTCACTGCAACTTCTGCTTCCTGGGTCCAAGTGATACTTGTGCCTCAGCCTCCCAAGTAGCTGAGATTACAGGTATGCACCACCAAATTTTGTGTCTTTTAGTAGACACAGGGTTTGGCCATGTTGGTCAGGTTTGTTTCAAGCTCCTGACCTCAAGTGGTCCATCTGCCTTGGCCTCCCAAAGTGCTGAGATTACAGGTGTGAGCCATGGTGCCTGACCTATACATAGGATTTTGATATAATTCACCAAGGAACAACACAAGAGGGATTGCTGTCTTCTGACTGGACTATATTGGTAGAAGGAACAATGCACATAGGATTAGAAATTAGGTTCTGTTTTCTGTGCTGAACTTCACTTTTTTTGGTCCAGTTCATTGACATTACTAGGTGGTTTCACAGAGAGAACTGTTCATTAATCAGCTGATTTCAACTAAGGACTCCTGAGGGCTTAATGCTTTACTGAGTCCAGTTATGGTGATGCAGTTACTGTAATGAGTTTCAGTATTTTAAATCATAGAATGAAATTATCTCACCTTTCTGAAGGTCAATTTTATTCAATAATTTAGAGAAAAACCTTAAATGGTACAATATATTTTCAATTCAAATAAGATGGAGACTTTGTAAAATAAAATACAAAATGTACACAATAAAACATTAGGTGTAACACTAATCTCATGTGCAAAAGGGTTCCCTATTCCCCACACCCTTGCCTATACTTGTCATCTCTTGTCTTTTTAATAATGGTCATAATAACAAGTGTAAAATGACATTTCGTTGTGGTTTTGATTTGCATCCACGTGATGGTTAATGATGTTTTCAGCACCTCTGGATATATGCGTTGCCCATTTGTATTTATTCTTTAAGAAATGGCTTTTCAGGTTATTTGCCCATTTTTAATTGGATTGTTTGTTGAGTTGTTTGAGTTCCTTGCAAGTTTTGGAAATTAAACATGTCAGAGGCATGTGGAGAAGATTTTTAGTTCACTGTAATCCCACTTGTCTGTTTTTGTTTTCATTGTCTGTGACTTTGAGGTCATAGGCCAACAGTCTTTCCCAGACCAATATCAAGGAGCTTTCTCTCATTTTCTTTAGTAGTTGGGTTGTACAATTTCAGGTATTACATTCAAGTCTTTAATCCATTTTGAGTTCATTTTGCATATGGTTTGAGAAAAGGGCTTCATTTCATTCTTCTGCATGGGGAGATGCAGTTTTCCCAAAAACTGCATTTATTGAAGAGATTGTTCTTTCCCATTGTGTGTTCTTGGTATCTCTGTCCAGTAGCAACTGACTGTACATGCATGAATTTATTTATGAGCTTCCTATTCTGTTGCCTCAGTCTTTATGTCTGTTTTTATGCCAGTGCTATGCTGTTCTTTCATCAATGCTTAATAGTTTTCAGTGTACAGATTAGTACGGCTACAATGGAAAACTCTATGGAGATTTCTTCAGAAATTGTAAACAAAACTACCACATAATCTGTTAATTTCACTTCTGGATATATATCTAAAAGGAATGAAATCAGTATGTCTAAGACATATCTTCACCCTCATGTTCATTGAAGCACTGTTCACAATAGCCAAGATAAAGATTCAACCTCACTTTCCATCAACAGATGAATGGATACATAATATGTTGTATGTATACAAAATGGAATATTATTCAGTCTTAAAGAAGAAAAAAATTCTATCATTTGTGACAATATAAATAAACCTAGAGGATATTATGTTAAGTGAAATAAGCTAGGCCCACAAAGACTAATACTGCATGATCTTACCTATGTGTAGAATCTAAAAAAGTCAAATTCAGAAGCAGAGAGTAGAATGGTAGATACCAGGTACAGAAGTGGGCAAGGGGATTTGGAAAGATATTGGTCAAAGCATACAAAATTTCAGTTAGGAGGAATAAGTTCAGGACATCTGTTGTGCAACATGCTGACTGTAATTAAGAACAATCTATAGTATTCAGGAAAATTGCTAAGATAGTCGATTTTAAATGCTTTTTTTACCACTCCAAAAACGATAAATGCGTGAGGTAATATATATGTTAGCTAATTTGATTTACCTGTTTCTTAATGTGTATATATAATAAAAACATGCTGTACAGCGTAATATATACAATTTTATCCTTAGTTTTTGAAAGATGATTAACCTGACTCCTAAAATGACAATCATATGCTACTGACTTCCCACGCCAAGAAAAAGTCTGGAATATTCATTTAAAAATAGACTTAGGAAATTACCTCCATTGAAAGAGCAACAGAAAAGCAAAGGGAAGGATAAGGGAGCCATAAGGAGGCTAATCAGCATTTGCAAGTATGAGGTGGTGGGCTCTGGGGTGCCGGTGGTTTGGGCAGCAGGTAAGTGAAGACCATTATTTCTGCTCATGCCTCATCGCCAGCTGTGGCTCGGTTTAGTCACTGACTGTCCCTCACTGCAGAAGCTGGGGCCAATGAACACATCTCTGGAGAAGTAACCATAGAAATAAAACCAGGAAAGAGCAAAAATGCCTCATGTAAAAGAAATCAGGCACACACTGACTAAGCCTCAAATACAGGTTTATCTACAGCTTTCTCTAAAACTCCAGGACTGTCTATTGTGATCTAGAAAGTGTCTTCCAGTGCTGAAGAGCTGTTTTGTGGGGGTTAACAGGAATAATAATAATATTAATAAATATTATTTTGCAATTATTATTATACTGACACTGAGTTTATTCCTTTTGGAACTCTCTTCTTCCTTTATATGTTTTAATATTTTTTATTAGCAGATTATATAAAATCAAGAAATTCTGTTTATCAGAAGTTAATTCAATAAAAATGGAAATATGGCTACTATACTGGGAGAAGGTAATAACATCCATATTACCTACAATGCATTAATATTGGTACTGTCTGAATCAGAAACCCCAATGTAGAATACCAGATAAAAGACACAAACACATTTCACAGAAGAGGAAGCTCACATGCTATGGCCAATAAGTACATGAATAAATATCTCTTTTCCTTAATTAATTTGATAAATATATTTTAGATTACAGTGAAACATTGTCATTATATGCCGATTTTATTGGAAAAAATGTCAAGAAACATTAACAATTTAAGTATTGGACAGAATGTTTATCAATAAGAAAATTAATTGATAATTAAACTTACAACCACTTTGACAATGATTTTGAGATTAGATATTGAAATTGAGCATTCATTTAGCCTAAAACCTAGTAATACTTTATTAATACATATATATGAATATATTTTATATATACACAAACATATACCTACATACACACACGTAAATACACATATTCATAAAAGAACTTTTGCATATATATATACCAGGACACAGGCACAATGTTCATATAAACAGTATTTCAGAGTACCAAAACAAATGAACTACAGCTACTCATAGAAAAGTGAGTTTTACTCGTCTTAAAATATTTAAATTAGTTTGATATTCTTTATTAATAAATATCAAAGCAAGTAAAACAAAACATTGTTTTACATGTTCAAGCACAAAAACATATGTGAAGAAACTGCTAAATATATCATGAGAAAGATGAACATGTGAATTTACTTCCGGTTAATGTAGTTAAGCACAATATATTGTATTCTGAAAAATTACTAAGACAGTAGATTTTAAATGTTTATAAATAAGTAGATTTTAAATGTTTACCCACAGTTCCAAATAAGGCTGAAGTATAAAATAACAAAGCCTTTATTGTGGCATTATTTCCAAACGCAAACCCTTAAAAAAAGTAAAATGTTCATCAACAGGGGAAAGGCCAAATACAATATGAGACATCTATAAAACTGAATACCATGTAGCCTCAAAAAGAAGAAAATGTCTGTGTACTGATATGAAGTGATCTTTGGATTGTACTTTTGAGTAAGAAAAAAATCAACAAAGGGCAGAACAGTGTTTATAATATTTGAAAATATAAACACTGGAAAGAGAAACAAACAAACAAAAACAATTAAAATGCTTTTTTAAAGATGGAGAGAGGGAGTACAGAGGAGGCAAATGCCTAGAATAAGGTTTTACATTGAGCTACTGCCTTATGGAATTAGCAAAAAACAACCTCTCCTGGTAAGTAAGAGGTACCCACAAAGCCTGAAAATGATTTTAGATTTTTAGAGAGGAAGTCAAAAAGAAAGAACAATTGAGGGTTTGTTTTAGTTTTTCTTGCCTTGTCTTACATCAGGTCTAGAACTTTGAAACTCAAAGGGGAAGGTTCAGAAAGTTTTAGGTCAAAGAGCTAATATAAACTAGCAAGCGTTAGAATGGAGAATAAAGAGATACGGCCATACCCTTTCTCAAAGAGGCTGTAGAATGAGACAGAGGTGGATGAGGGTCTTTAGGAGACAGTTTATTCTTCCCTTCTTATGTGGGCCAGTTCTTTATCTGTGCAATAAGCCATGTGAGTTTTTCTTCTCATTGCTGCATTAACAGTTTCCATCTGTTCCCTCCTGTCAGCCAGAAGAATGCCATGTGTTCACACCCCAGGCTATCCTAACTTCTGAAATGGACTTCCACTTTGTCAATAGTTTGAGACATTTTTGGTCTCCACTTATGCCCAACTAAAGGTAGAATCCTTGACATGTGAAAGATCAGTATCACATGAAATAAAATAGTTTAATCTAAATGTCTGGATAGAGCTGGAAAATGAAGGAGATATCTTCACAGCAGCCTTAAGAAATTAGTATAATTATTCACATTTTGCAGATGAGAAAACTGAAGCTTAGGGAGGTTAGCTCACTAGGTCAAAGTCACACGTCACACGTCGGTAACTGGTTAAAACAGAGATTTAACCTCACCACTGTTTGATGATATTAGAATTGGTGTTAAAATCTAACCCTTGAACTGAAGAATTACAAGGTCGGTTATTTAGTTTGACAATGCAGTCTCTTAACTCTGCTTTGAAAGATGTGACCACTGATTCTCTACAGAGGACATGTTTCTAGTTGGTAGGTGAAGCACGATGATTTCTATATTTTGCTTCAGACTTAGCTGTCTGTTCCATGACACAAAGTGGCCAATGGTATTTCTTTATGTACGGGTGCATTAAAAACAGAGAGAAGAGAAGAACATAAACTTTAGGAAATCTGAGTGAGTACCTTACTAATTTGGCCTATTGCAAGCTGAGGGACACTTAACTCTGGTTCTTATGCTCCTCATCCACAGAGGGGATACAAATGAATGGCCTTTACATTTTGTATGTGTGTGTTTTTGTTTTCTGAGATGGAGTCTTGCTCTGTCGCCCAGGCTGAAGTGCAGTGGCAGTATCTCGGCTCACTGCAACCTCCCTCTCCCAGGTTCAAGCGATTCTCCTGGCTTAGCCTCCCAATTAGCTGGGACTGTAGGCGTGTGCCACCATGCCTGGCTAATTTTGTATTTTTAGTAGAGATGGAGTTTTACCACCTTGGCCAGACTACTCTTGAACTCCTAATCTCACCTGATCTGCCCACCTCGGCCTCCCAAAGTGCTGGGATTATAGGTGTGAGCCACTGTGCCTGGCTGGATTTTACACTTTTGATGGCCAAGTGGGATAGTGTATATTGTGTACACATTGTAGAAGTAAAGCAGTGTATCAATATGTCATTCATTCACTCATGTATTTACTTAGCTACATATGTATTACATGTAAACATGAATCGGGCATGTATCTTGTCTTCAGAATGCTTATTTTCATGATGGGAAGACATCATGATGCCCAGAAATAATTATGAAAGATGATGAAAAATCAAAAAAATAAAGTAGAGGTTAGAATAGCTGTCATGGACTTGACTGTGAAAAAAATAGCTCACGTATAATGTCCATCTTGTTACCATTTGAAATTTATAGCAGAAAAAGCAAAGATATTCTTTTGACCCAATACATATGTTTCCATTGTGAAAAACAATTTCCCATTTTAAAACTGACAGATTTCAATAGTAATGATTGCTACCACTCTCTGAGAAAGGGCCATGTAATCTTTTGTTAGTAAACTATCAAGCCTAAGAAATGTCTGCACTTAGTATTACTAATAATATGTAATAGCAAATATTTTAAGTTGGTTGAAGCCATTTATTTTTACTTCTATAGAATTATTTTTTAGAGGTAACAATTTACTTGTTTGTGACTATTGCTAAAAGTGAAGACAGTGAAATGTTTTTGCTAATTTTTCAATAGACAAGTGGCTACTAGTATTGGTTGTTAAATCACAACATTCCGTCTTCATAAAGAGTCTTTGCAAGTAATTGATTTTCTAATCTTAGTGATAGATTTGCTTTGAAATAAGATCTAGGGTGTGTGTGTGTGTTTGTGAGTATAGGTGGGTGGGTGTGTACGGTAGTTTTGCTGAATCATAAAGGGAATATCATTAAAAACAAAAGGGAAAGGAAGAAAGAGTCTTTGAATTTCATCAATATTAATCTTAATGACTTGAATCCAATTCTCACCATGCACCTATGTGTCTCTATGCCTACAAAAATCCCAGAGGCTTTCACCTGGTTTCTGCATGCCCACAAGCAAGAGTTCTAGCCTTACCAGTGATTTCCAGATTTGGTGATGTAAATAAGAATGGTAAACCAATAAAATCAGCTAAAAATAAAAATTGCTATTATTACTTCGTAAAATTTATATTGAGGTATCAGCGGTATGTTTTATGGGACTGAAAATTTCAACCCTTTCCTTTCTTTTGACAAAAGCCAAAAGCCTATGGCTTCTTTTTTTTCTGTGCTACATTTTAATTGAGGATCCCAAGTATTAGAACAATATTAAAATATTGCAAACACTCTAAAATTGCATTCTGTCATTTTAGTCAATTTAGTGTGTGTATGTGCATATGAGAGCGGCTGGGAAGAGCATCCATGTATTGATCTCTGTGGGAGTTTGGCTAAATCCACACAAAAGTACTTTTTTATGGATTTATCATTTAGGAAAAGATAGATCTATAAGTTAGGGTTTTTTTGTTTCTGACATAAAAAACTATGATGCAAGACTGTGAAACTTTGTATGTTTTAGTTTTCTCATCTGTAATATGAAGGAGTTATTTGTTACTAACTTTATTTTCACAGTATTCTTAGCACAATGCAATTTATATTTATAAGATGTTTTAAAGCATTTGAAGGAATGCATTTAATGGTCGCAATACATAATCTTCCATTGCCATTTAGAAATGTTTTATTATGCCCTTGAAGTTAGTTTGTTGTCCTCTCATTTGATAAACATATTTTTTTTTCTGGCGTAAAAATTGCTATGAATTATATTAGAGAATATCTTACTTTTATGCTTCAGTTGATGTTACTTGTTCTTTGAGAAATAAAAGCATGACTTAATTATCAGTTAAAACAGACAACTAAATTATTTTCTAGATTAAATGTTGCATTGCACGAATATCATTTTACCTAACAGGCAAAAATAAAATGGTGAGAGCAGAATGCAGAGAATAATTATTTTAAAAAAAATTAATGCAAAAAGTGAGTAAAAATAAAATTAATCTCACCTTAAACATGATTTTGTACTAATTTTACCAGGAATTTGCTCATCAAATAGAAGATTGAAGAAAATATGACAGTATCAATTTTGGTAACAATAGGCACATGAATATAAATCCAGTAGTTATTAATAAGTATAGGAATAATATATGTTCATATTAATAATTAAAATACTAATATTATTAATGTTAGAGGCATACTGGCAAGAAGAAAAGAGTTTTGAAATTTAAATTCAACTTTGATAATAGATATTAGAAGATGAATAGAAAAAATAGCAAAGTTTTTTTTTCTTTTGTAAAAGTCCAAAATCATGTCTGCTTTAAGATAACAGCACATTATTTGGAGATCCAGCAGGAGGAATTTCAGAATGGCCCATGGTGAGAGTTTTTCTTTCTGCACTCATCTGTGAATTCCAACATCTTCACTGTGTCTCACAAAATCCTTTCTGATTCTGAGTAGAATCTTTTCTATTTTTAGTTCAATATTTCTAGCTAACTTTGTCACTCTTGGCTACTGTCAAGTATTGCCTCTAAAGCTAGGAAGTTATTCTGTGCCACATATACAATAAATTTTCCAGAAAACGTTCTTCACGTATATTCGGTATATTTGAGATTGGTTCCCTGGATCAAATTGCTTCTACCCTGTTTACTTCTTGTTTGGTCTTTTGTTAATTCTTATTTATTCTTTAAATTCTGTTTTGCTTATTTATTCTACCTTGAGACTGATTATATAGTGAGTTTATGGCATTATTAATTAATTAAACTAATGGGATTTTTTTTTAATCCAGCAAAGTTGTTTATTTAAAAAATGATAGGAGAATTCTATTTCTGGGAAGATGGAGTAGTTGTGTTTTTCACTATTTCTTTTGCTAAATATAAGTAAAAACGGTGGGCATTATATATAAAATAAATATAAGATTCTAAAATACATAGAGAAGAATGCAGGACAGAAAGAAATTCTGGAACCTGAGTAATGGCATTGTGGTGAGTTCTCTGAATTTTCTTCTTGCCAAATATATCTTGGATTTGGAACTGAAGAAACTGGCAACCTAGAAAAACCAGCACATGCACAAAGGGGAAAAAATCTTGCTTTTTCTAGTCAAAGAACCAGGAAATTAGCAAACCGGCAAGACAAAAAACTTTGAGACCATAACCACTCAACTCCAGCTGGACAAAACTAGCCCTCCTTCCATTTATGCCAGTAAAGGCTGAGTAAGGAGACTTCTACCCTTGCGAAGCTGTAAAGAGGTGTGCAACATTCTACCAGGGGATTGTCAGAAATGGTCAAATAAGGAGCTGGGACTTTCATCACCACCAGTTGGTAATGAGGCCCCTCCCTATGGTGTCATGGAGCAACCCGGATTGCCCCTTCCCCAGCAGTAAGAAGGCCCCCTTTCTTCCACAGGAAACTGTACTGTAGCCCATCCTCACTGTCATACCTAAAAATTCTTCAACTGTCTGGGAAAATTGACTACTTAAATATGACATTGATTTGTTATTAGAACAAGATGAAAACAAGCATGGTAACATTCCTACAGGCAATGATGGACACCAAGAAAGGGAACTCTGAGTTTATGAGAAATTTCTTGAAATAATATGAAATGTTGAAATCTACTTAGTGATGGAAAATAATGTGTTTCTGGGAAAATAAAACTGGAATAAACAATACTAATACATATCCTAATACTGCTATTGGTCTTCAAAGAAAGGAAAACTTCCCTCGTGTATCCAGACAACATATCCAAAGGAAAGAAAATCAGATGCTTTTCAGACTTTGCTCGGTTACTTTTATGCCAGAATTGGGGGGTGGGGGGTAGCAAGGGGCAAAAAGGACCTTTTTAATATTTAAAACATTCAAGGAAAGAAGATGATCAAAGATGAGTTACATCCAGCCAAACCATTGTTCATCTATAAATATATACACGTCACTTATCTGTGAACTTAATGGTGTTTCAAGAAGGAACCATCTGGAAGCAAATTTAAGACCAGAACAACATGACTGGAGACTTTCCACATAAACCCTGCGATGATGGTTAAATATATTTAAATGTAAAACTAAGGTTAAAAGGTCAAAAATCTGGGTTAGAATTAAAGATATGTGTAATGATTATCTATTAAAATAGGAAGAAAAAAGGGAGAATAAGAGCAAAATAGAAAAAAACTTTAGGATAGTCATAATGCTGACCAATCAAGTGCTACAGAAAGTAACACCAAACGTAATACAAGAGACTAAAATCGAAGGGCAAAGTAGTTTCGGGTAAGAGGGGAAAGAGCGGTTTCTGGCTTACTCAAGAGTGGGAGTTAAATGACAGTAAATGGAGAGAGAGCCGTCTGAGGGTGTTATATAAGCAATCGCTGGATAAAAGAAAAACCGCATAACTCTAATGATTTAAAGAAACACTAAACAAAATGAGTAAAAATAAGACACCACATAATCAGTAGTATAACACAAATAATCTCACATAATTAAGACCCCAAACATATAGGCCATGTCAAAAATTTCAATATAAATCATCTACTTAAAGAAAAATGTCTCAATCTGGCTAATAGCAAAACTCAACCCTATGCTGTTCATGAGACACATGCTGGACAAAATGGTTTAGCAAGGTTAGTAATAGAAGGGTGGGCAAATATATATCAGGCAACTATTTATCAAGCAAATGCAAATAAAGAGAACAGCACAGACCACAGCTTTGATGACAGCATGGACTTAGGGTCAAAAAGTATAATAAGACAAAAATGTACAGTTCATAGCACTGCAGAATACAACTCACATTGAAGATAAACCAGTTATCAATATATCAGACATATTTATAAAATAACACAGTAGCCACTTGCATGTGGCACAATGTATGACATGTAAATGAAGAGAAATTTATAGAGGTAAGGAAGGAGAAAGATTAAATCAACATTTTAAAAAAGGATATTTTTTTACAGACCTAAATAGGCAGTGGACAAAATTTAATAAGGCTACAGAAGGTTCATACAACTTAGTTGATAAGGTAGGGAGGTCTGCTCAGTGTAGACACACGTATACACGCAGAGAAGGAGAGAAGGGAACAGAGACATGTTGTTAAAAAATATTTTAAAAAATAATTGTGTAAATTTATGGGCAGAATTATAGGTGGTAAGATATTTGTCATTTTGTTAGGCATGTGTCAGGCAGCTATAACAAAATATAAAGGAGGTGGCTTATAAACAACAGAAATTTGTTTGCCATAGTTCTGGAGGCTGGGAAGTTCAAGATCAAGGCACCAACAGATGTCTGCTGAGGGCCCACTTCCTGGTTCATAGTTGGCCGTGTTTTTGCTGTAACTCCATGTATGGTGGATAAAATGAGGGTCTCTTTGGGGTTGCTTTTATAAGGGAATTAATTCCATTCATGAGGTCAGAGACCAAAGGCTTCACTTCCTAATAGCATTATCATGTGGTTTAGAATTTCAACATATAAATTTCTGAGGATAGAAGACCATAAGCTTTCAGAGCATAACTGTGATAATGGCATTATGGTTATATATGAAGTTGTCTAAGAGGCATACCAAACCTGGTATTAAAATTATTTGACAACTTCTTTAAACTGTCTTTATAAAAAGGTATAGATAAAAGAAAAGTTCAAGTATTGATAACTGTGAAATTTTCCATTGGGCATATGAAAGATTCCTAAATGATTTATCTAATTTTGAGTATGTTTTAAATTGTTATATTGAAATTAATTTTTTTTAACATTTATTCTTGTTTTTAAATACATGAACTTTGGAATGAGACCCAGATTTAAAGTTAAAGTATGTGTCTTTCTAACTGTAAGTTGCTGTTTTCCAAACTGCATCTATTTACATTCAATTTTCTAGACTGAAAAATGACTTCAATAATATCTACCCCATTGCATTGTTGTGAGTGCTGTGTTAAATGGCAAGTTACCTGTTTACAATATATCTAAAATGATTTGCTAAGTGCACTGCTTTCTGCTGAGATAAACTGGCACTAAATAAGGATAGTGTCAGGCTGATGTCTCAGGTTGCAACATGAACTCCTTCAGTTGGCCTTTTTGTTTGTATTCACACACTACTTATTGGATGGAAGAATCCTTTGCAAACTGAGGCACGAACAGAAAACTAAATATCACGTGCTCTTCTTTATAAGTAGGTATAGGTACTAAGTTTAATACCCAGGTGATGAAATAATCTGCACAACAAACCCCTGTGACATGAGTCTACCTATTATAACATACCTTCACGTGTACCCCCAAACCAAAAATAGAAGTTTAAAAAAGAAAAGAAACACTCCAGCACCCTAGTATAGCCCTGCCCTCCCACACTGCCCAGTTCCATAGGCATTTTGGTCTCTTTGGATGGTGGCCGACAGTTAGCTGAGTGGATCATGGCAACGTCTGCCATTTTTCAGAGCTGGAGTGCAACTGGCCTACTACTTTACTTTTGATTACTGCATTACGTTTTTAAAAAATGATGGCGTTTAAGTTCTTTTAGGACAATGCTTAGCAAAAATATCCAATATAGGACTGGGACTAAGGCCTAGATTACTGTTTGGACAGGGTGTGGGGCAGATGCTGCAAAAAGTCTGGTGTGTGCCATTCTCTGAGACTGTGGTTAATATCAAGTTAATTACCTGAGACAGTCGGCAAGGAGAAGCAGAAGTTCCTCAGGCCAGGACATGTGTCAAGCCATTTTGACTTAGCAAAGTGATTCATAACATCCAAATGTCTGTCTGAATGAGAGCTCCATGCTGCTGAAAAATAACTGTTTCTGTCTCCATGGGTTTTAGATTTTGGTAGGACAGAGAGGTAGAATAAAGCCAGGCAGAGTGAGAGAAGAAACTTGTTTTTAAAAATGCATTTAAGAAGAGACTGCAAAGTACATTAAAACAAACAAACACACACCTGGCCATTGGCTCATGCCTGTAATCCCAGCACCTTGGAAGGTTGAGGCAGGTGGATCACTTGAGGTCAGGAGTTCAAAACAAGTCTGGCCAACATAGACAAACCCTATCTCTACTAAAAATACAAAAATAAGCCGGGCATGGTGATGCACACCCATAGTCCCAGCTACTTGGGAGGCTGAGGCAGGAGAATCTCTTGAACCTGGGAGGCTGAAGTTTCAGTGAGCTGAGACTGTGCCACTGCATTCCAGCCTGGGTGGCAGAGTGAGACTCTGTTTCAAAAACAAAACAAAAATGAACATAAGAAGTAAGAACCATCACCCTGATGTGCTTTACCCTCAAAAACAAAACAGAACAAAACTTAGTAAAGTGACCTAAACATGACTTTAAGAATGGTTGGAATCCTTGAATTTCTAAAAAAGAAAACAGACATGGAAATCTGACTGATAGATGTGAAAAGCACCAACTGGTAATTCTAGAAAAAATAATTTTACATATAAATAAATCTTTCCATAGGCAGGATGCACTCTGAGTAGAGTTGAAGATATAATTAGTGTATTTGAAATAGAGTGAAATTTTTACAAGATGTGATAATGATAGATAATAGATTAAAATAATGGCAAGGCTCTAAGGCAGAGTGGTAATAAAGAGACTCATATAAATCAAACAAAAGTTCCAGAAAAAAGAAAGTCAATTGTTTAAAATTGAACAGAAATAAAGATTTGAAAAAATCCACAGCAAAATATAAATTCTTCTGATGGAAGGTGAGATGAGGACCAACAAGCACTCTTGGCACCAGGTCCAGATGCCAAGGAAGCTCTCTCTCCTCAGGGGCTCCATTCATACCTTGATGCTGTCAGGCAGGGGCTGCTTATCCTGCTTCTGTGTGTCTGGAAGAACTGTGGAATGACTGGATCTTGTCAGTTCTATCCCTCTGACATCAGAGGAAACTAGGAAAGTAAGCAGCACTTCCAATCTGGGTTCTTTACCTCCAATCTCTATCCCCAAAACCAGGATTCACTCCCCATGTCTCTAATGTTCTCAGGAGGTGAACAGGTGTCATCGGCTGGTGTCTCTGTCTCTTTAGCCCCTCTTTTCAGGAACTTGGTTTTCTGCAAAGTCATATGCTTTCTTGGGGCAATACTAATGAGCTGTTCTGGTCAAGACTTACTCAGCTGCCTGCCCCACATTCTGGAGATAACATGTGTGGTCATTCAATGCAAAAGAAGGCATTTCTGACATACTTCCTTGGTCCCAGGACCCAGAAGGTCACACATCTCCTTTAGATAATAGGGTGCTCACATATTAAACAACTAATAGATGAAGTTTCCTACAAGAGCTTGTTCTGGGAAGCTCCCTGACGAGAGATGAGAGACCTACACATCCCTCCTTCCCAGGAAGCCATGTAGAGGGAGCTGAATCCAGCTGCCATTTTAGCTCCAATTTTTGACAGAAGACTCTGGATCCAGCTCCTCTGTTTGCCTTTCTTCTCTAAGGCAGTCAATGTGACCCCCTTCTATTCATCCTCCCAAATTTGTTTCACTAACTGTGAAAAGTCAGTGAGTCCCTCTGGTGTCTGTGAAGTCGAAGTTGCCTCTGCAAGGTTTCACTCTAAATCAATCCATAGCAACTTCTGCCACCCCTGGGTCTGATTTTTCTGAGCTGTATGACATTGTGCTGTGTTTTACAGCTCACAAAAGAGTTTCTAAAAATCTCAGTACACACACACAGGCCTTTTCTCTTTCCCGTTAATGTATGATGAGACATTTGACTTCAGAATCTTCTTGGCAATGTCTCATAAAAACATGCCTGTTCCAGCAATGCTAGGGATGTCTGTAGAGACAAAGAGATACACTGATTCGTGACTATATATAATTCTTAATTTTGAGACTTGCACAAGTTTTGTGAATCCGTGTTAGTCTGATACCTCTAAGGCCTATACTGTTACATTTTAGCAGCATAGTCTAAGCATCACTCAAAGTCCTCTAGTCTCAAAGTCTTGCTCAATATTCTATTTACCCATAGCCTTTACTACAGATCAGTGGATATTGGGTGGCCTTTCCAGACCACATCTTCTGGGCTGTTACATTCATCCTCATCTGCTGTTGACCAGTCTGGACTGAACCCCTCACTAGGCATTACCCTCAGTCATAGATCACTGCCTCCCCTAAAATACGCCTCCTCTCAGGGGTAACCTGTGACCCATGACTAGTTCATCTGAGGGTAAAAGACCTGTGCCTTTGATTAATTTGGGAAACCTCTGAAATGTGAACCCAACCCCAGTGTCTACTGTAGAATGATCTCATAAAAACCCTTGCAAGTTGGCTTCTCCTACTTCCCAATACTACCTTTCTCACTTCCTTACTGATGGATCTCACAAAAATTGGCTTCCAGTCAACCTTTTCCATGGAATTCTCCGTCGCAGTGTTTAATTCCAAGAACTGAGTCAAAGAAACTTGGAATTGGAGATAGACAACTCAAAAAAAGGAAAACGGCAATGGATTACTTTCTAGTAAAGGAGCAAGGAGAAGCCTAGCACTGATGGTGAAGTGTTGGCAGTCCACGAATTGCTATAGTAGTGAGGCTGGTCAAAGGTGAACCAGGGGTGAACTCAGATGAGGACCTGAGTGTGTTTGTGCCAGCTGCTGCAATGTCGCCAGTGCTGGTGGAGTATAAGAGAAATGGCAACTTAAAGATTACAGATTCAGGTGATGGTTGCTTAACATTGTTGACTCTCTGTTACAGAAAGGTAACTACAGGTCTAGGGTGATTAATCAACAGTCCACAGCAAATCGACAAAGCCAGGGGATCTTCTTGGTTACGTCTAAAACAATCCCAATATCCTGCAGCTATTTCTGAGTAGACAGAGCCGGGAAAATGGTCAGGGTCTAACTGTGATAGTAAAGGAATGGTAAAGAAAGTTGAAATCTCAGCTCCAGCCAAGTGCCTACGAGGTGATGGCCCTGAAAGCTGAGATGGGGATCTGCGGTGACGTGGACGGAAACCTTTAGCAATATACACTTCACTTTGCCCCAGAATGATATTAACTCTCCTTCCCTGTCTCATAATACAGTCCAATGGCACCTGAACCATCTGGATGTCCTGCAGAACATGAGTCCATTATGTTAATGATATCCTACTAAGCTAATCAGACGGTATGGACAAAAAATAGCATGTATGTTGGAGGTCCTAATCTGTGCACTCTAGAGGGTAGAAAATACATCCAATGACAGTGGAGGATTCTAACGCGAGTGAAGTTTGTAAAGATTCAGTGGGTGTGGGACCTGTTGGGACTTTCTTTCCCAGGTAAGGGCAGATGCTTGCAGCTCATGGCACTCAAAACTAAAAAAGAGGCATGGAGCATAGACCTCTGTGTGTTTTTGTTACAGCACATGTGGCATGCAGACATTCTGCTCCATCCTATTTAATGGGAACACAGAGGTACCTAGGTTTTATTGGGACCCAAAGTAGGAAAGACAACCTGGGTGACTTGCTCCAAAAGCCTGATCAAAAGCAAGCTCTATTTCTCGGTGTCCAGGGAGTCCTGTGTCAGCAAGAGAAACAGGGCAGAGGCCATAAACTAGTTAATCACATCCAACTAAAGCCATGTTTCCTCTTTTAGGAAAGGTTATAGCTATTATTTAAATTGTGTAACAGTTGAAGCTAGGTTAAACTTCAAGTTCTAACTGGTTGTTCTACTGGAAATGTCTTGAATTTTACTGATTCCCATAAATGTACATAATACTGGTGCTTTCTCTGAAATATCCAAGTATGTGTTGATGTAAGTGTAAGAATTTGGGGCTGCTGAGGAGAGAAATGTGGTGCCATTGATACTAGGTAGTAAACTGGGCTTCTACTGAGTCTCTCATCGCTTGTATCTGTCTAAGCTCAATATGTGCACATTTGAATCAGGAAAAATGGCATAGAACAAGACACCAGTCACAATGTCCCTATGAAAACCTTGCCATGCTAGGGATTATATGACAACTCTTTAAGTTTAGATTCAGAACCTTCAGAGATTTGCACAACTCATGCTTAGCATTGGTGAAGGAAATGCTTTTGGGGTGCAGCAATGGGCTTTGGGAAGGATGAAACAATCTAGCAGGTTTAGTTTAAGTACATAAAACCTTAAAATTTTTAATCACCAAAGGCTTCACAGAGTAATCCTAATCCAATCTCTAAATGTTAAAGAACAATGTCCTTTGTTTTCAAATGCATTTACCTCAAAATGAGACCAAATTACCTCAAAATGAGAAATAAAGTGATTTTCTCTGCAAGGTCATGCACGTTTGCTCTTTTGCTCACTCTCCTTCTGGCTAATGGCATTGATCCATTAGCCAGCTCACAGAGCTGAGAGTGAAATTTATAAGCCTGTCATATAGGGTAATTAGTAGGCATGTTGTAAACATAGGAATATGGAAAAAAGAGGCATTCTATGAGGAGAGATTCGATTTAAGTGGTGATAGAAACTTTAGCTTAAATTTAAAAATTGCTTTTCCTAATTTGACACTCTTCTGTGTTGGTAACCGCAAACATTTTTTCATTGTCTGTTTGACAGGAATTCTCACTGATTTATAGAAATAACATTATCGTGATGTACTTCATAAAAGTGCTCCAGATTCCTGAAGCAACCGAGAAAGAAAAAAAACATTTATCTGAGAAACGCAAGTTCCTTTGAATTATCAGGACCAGAGAGGCACTTAAAATGTGGCAGCGTGTGACAGCTGTCACATTTCACTCTGGCCTGGAGCTAAATAATTACCTCTTGAAGCCATTTGCTCCATGGATTCTAGACTAGTTGATACCAAGTAGCCATAAAATGCCTTATGCTGGGTGCCATAACTCATACCCTAAATGTTAACAATAAATATTAATCACTAATTAATGTTATTTCTCTTTTTTCTCCCTCCCTCCCTCCCTTCCTTCCTCCCTTTCTGCCTCCCCCTCCCTCCTCTCTTCCTTCCTTCCTTCTTTCCTTCCTTCCTTTTTTCCTTTCTTTCTTTCCTTTCTTTCTTTCTTTTTCTTTTTCTTTCTCTCTCTCTCTTTCTTTCTCTCTCCTCTCCTTTCCTTTCTTTTCTCTTTCTCTTTCTCTCTCCCTTTCATAAACAGAAGATCTGTGAAAAAAGTTGTGGCCGGGCGCGGTGGCTCAAGCCTGTAATCCCAGCACTTTGGGAGGCCGAGGCGGGTGGATCACGAGGTCAAGAGATCGAGACCATCTTGGTCAACATGGTGAAACCCCGTCTCTACTAATACAAAAAATTAGTTGGGCATTGTGACGCGTGCCTGTAATTCCAGCTACTCAGGAGGCTGAGGCAGGAGAATTGCCTGAACCCAGGAGACGGAGGTTGCGGTGAGCCGAGATCGCGCCATTGCACTCCAGCCTGGGTAACAAGAGTGAAACTCCGTCTCAAAAAAAAAAAAAAAAAGTTGCAAAGTTGTAATTGAGCTTTATATCTGATAAATATTCTCCTGCTTCCAAGCAAAATTTTTAAGAGTCTCTTTTACTCCTTAGAGTAAAGGAAATAGAGTTTGATTTTCTTAACTACATTTTCAGAAGTAAAGTGAAGTGCACTTTTTATTTTACATATGTCAGGAGAAGAATTTTTGCCACACTTGAGAGTAGGGGAAATGGAGTTGGCTAAGAAAACCACACTCAGGAGTCAGCAGGAGCTTGTATTTTACATGTCAAGGGAAGGACTTGTACAAGATGGAGGTGGTGCTTCCAACTTGTCACTCACAGATCCTTTGCTTTGTTTGAAAAAGCATGTTCTTTTTGAGGGAAGGAGTCCATGGAGTTAAGGAGACAAAGATTGGTCCATGTAGTGGATTTGTCTTGTGTCAGTTTTCCAAAATTCCCTGTCTCATAGTCCTGGGTTAATATGGGCCACCCTTGTTTTTCATCTTTTGCATGCAATTTGGGAGGGAGCAGCAGCGATATTTTGCTTCTTTGCTGATGGAGGAGGCAAGACGCAAAATGCTGCATGGTATGGCTTGTCATTTGTCACTGGCCCACCTTGCAGATCCCCTTTTGGCCTGACTGCTAGGCAGGTGGATGATGTGATGCGGTTGGAGGCTTGGAGGTACCGAGAGAAAGGTGCCTTTCCATTCTGTCCTCTTGGTTTCCAGCTCCTCTTCACGGTTTCCCTTACGGAAGAAGTGTATGCTTGTTATAGACATGTTTCAGCATACAGAAAAGTAATTGTAAAAATTTGTGATTTCAATGCCCCATGAAACTTCTCTTAATTTTTTTTGTATATTATCTTGTCAATCATAAGTATACTTACACCTATTTAATAATTTGATAATATACATAAAATATGAAACTACACAAAAATGTGTATGTTTATTAAAGGTATACATATATTATATCATATATTAAATATATAAAATGAGACTATGCAAATAAGTATATGTACAGTATTTTAAAAGCAAATATGGGTTATATTAAAAATATAGATTTTTAATTTCAAATTTTCTCATTGCAATTGATTAATAGCATTTCCATAATTCACCAAATACACTTGAGAGTGTTTTTTTCTTTTTGATGGATCAGAAATATGTACATATATATGTATATATATATATAGAGAGAGAGATAAATATAATTTTGATAATTTCACAACTTATTGTTCATAAAGTCAAATAAATTGATGTAGAATTGATTTCAAGACATTTCCTGTTTTCTTCTGCAGAGATTTATATTAAATTCTCTTTTTATTTAAGCATAAAATACATTATTATTAGCTGTGTTCATTATACTATGCATTAGGTCATCAGAACTTACTCACTATAAAACTACAAGCTTGTACTGTTTGACCAACACCGAGAGTATGTTTTTAATGATCACAAATGGCTTCATCCTTTATCCCCCTGTTTATCTACCGTGTACATATTCACACTCTACCTATTTTTTTCTCTTTTAAGTAATAATGCAAAAGAAACTTTTTACATAAAATTTGATGTAGATCTGTGTGTATTTCTTGAGAATAACTTCCAGGACTCGGGAATTCTGACTTTATGGGCACTTCTTAATGCTCTTAATCCTTAAGGCTAACTTGCTCTCCAGAAGAATGTTAACTCCTTCCACCAAACCCAGGAGTGTTTTCACAGCTCTCCCTTTCCTGGAACCCTGACTGACACTGGGTATGCTCAATGGTATTTTCTGGAAGTTTGGTCTGAGAGAGCTTGCCCAGTGATGGTGAGAGCCGTGGGCTCTGGGGCTGGGCACTGCTGCATTTAAATCTCAGCCCTGCAGCCTCCATGCTCTGGACAGTCCATCATCATCTTCTTTCCCTATTTCCTGGTCTGCAAAATGGGGATGGTGAATATAAGACCTGTGCACTTAGAAGCTGCAAGGAGTAAGTGAGGTCGTTTATGTAAACACTTGGAACAGGACCCAACACAAAGCCAACTGCCAAAAGATGTGAGCTATTACTCGTATGGAAAAATGCTATTTTATTATATAAAGTTTGAATTTCCTTTTACTATTACAAGGTTAATGATTTTCATATGCTTGTTATGCAGTTCTATTTCTTTTGATAGTTATGTTTACATTCTATTTCTCTTTCAGTGTGTCTTTTAAAAATATTGTATGGCATTTATATAGGAAAAGAGGCAAGCTATTTGGTTATCATATGTATTGCATTTTCCCTTAATTTGTTATTTGTTTATGAGATTTTATTTAATACTTATTCTTTTTGTTTCTGTGAAAAAAAAAATTTCAGAAATCCAGATATGTGAAAATCTGGAAACATGATCAACTAATATAGAATCTGTACAATTACTTCTTAAAGAGAATTTAAAAATAATTTGATGTATATTTTTGTAGAATTTTTGGCTTCTTCCCTCCCTCCTTTCTTCATTTCTTCCCTTCCTTTTTCTCTCTTTTAAATATGTTTGTGTTCAAACAATTTGAGGATCATGCCTATATTCTTTTAAAGAACTTATACTCAGTTATATGTTCTAAATAAAATTTCATGTTATTATGTAAATAGATACTTTTATCATTAATTGTCACAAAGTTCCATTGCCTAAGTATTTAATAATTTGTTTAACCTAAAGGCTTATTCTCTATTTTTAAATGCCTTTAATAAAATATTTCCAGCTTTTTACTAATATAAACTAATATTTTGTTAACTATTCCAAATCATTTATCTTGTCTCATTTTCATGTTATTCCTTTACTGTAGTGACCTTGTCATAGTCGACTTTGGCTCCTATAACAAAATATTGTAAACTAGGTTATTTGAACCAAAAAAACATGTATTTCTAATGGTTCTGGAGGCTGACAAGTTCAAGATGATGGCACCAGCAGATTTGAATCCTGGTTAGGGCCAGCTTCCTGGCTCGCAGATGACTTCTCACTGTGTCTTCACATAACTGAGAGAGAACTCTGGTCATTCTTTCTCTTCTTATAAGGACACCAATCCACTTATGGGTACCCTACCCTCATGAACCCAATTATTTTCCAAAGGTCTCACCTTCAAATACCATCACATTGGGGTTCAGGGCATCAACATATGAATTTTGGGGGAACATAGTCTATAACAGCCCTAAATAAAAATGACATGCTTTTTCAGATGCCTGTCAGAAAAATCATAACACTTATGTATCATTAATAATGTGCAGGCATACCCATTCCTAAGACTTTCCAGAGTATAGAGTTTTGCAGTAGGTAACTTTTGTATGGAGTACCTTGGGGGAGCTCCCCTGAAAGGACCTTGTAGGACTAAAATGGAGGCTTTCAGGACACTGAGATGAAGGAGGTGGGCTCTGATTCAAAACTCGCCTATCAGCTCTCACAGCTGATTTTGTGTTATTTATGGGGCAGTCAGCTACATGATTTTATAAAAGGATTTTATTAGTTACAAAATTAATTTGTGTAAATTAATGCTAATTTAATAGTGAAAAACACTTCCTCATAGTTATTTTATTTTATTGGTTAGTAATGAGATGAAAATTTTATCTTCATTAAACATTATCATTCCTTTTTAGTGAACTGCACATTTATCTCACAAACTCAATGTTACATTGTATTGTTTGTATTTTTTTTATAGTAAGAACCATTTCTTTAAATCAATCATAGTAATATTTGGATTGGCAGGATGTAATAAAATAAATTAAAATACTTATCACAAAAGAACTAGTGTCATATGTCACAAAATATATACAGACTATTGTATCATAAATTGCAATTAAATTTGAAATTGTCTTGTAAATAGTTTGGCAGAGATCACACAGACATAAACACTTGGAGGGTTTAAGTTTTGTGTTGAAATTTTCCTGGTCAGCAAGATAAGGAGGAAGAATAATTGGCTGACAGAAAAGAGATAAAGATTAAGACCCAACTAAGTTTGCAGATAAGCAAAGGACATAATGGGATTTCGGTTAAGCAGGAACAAGTTTCCGCAGGATTAAATTGTGAGGCCCCCAATCTGGCTGTTATGGTCATTAGGTCTCATCCTCATGGTGATGGCATGGAAATGAAGTAAACAGTAAATACATATACATAGCTCTACCTTGAGAAGGTCGGGTTTTGTGGTGGAAAACGGTTGAAGTTGAAAATAAAAGGTACTATATTGAGTTAGATATTTTGGAGTTTCTTAAACTTTCTTAAGGTCTTGCTTAATCCACGTAAAAATTAAATGCTTTATGTATCCAAGCTGCCTCGCCTGTTTGACTTGGAGGACATAGCGGCATGGGAGAAAACTTCTGAACTAAGTCAGTCCCTTTTGTGATTTGGGTTCTTGGATGGTTGGCAGAAGTAGAAAAATACTGCGTCAGTTGCTGTTCTTGGCCTTGCTGCTACCAAGAAAACACAAACATCTTAAAATGGTGACAGGTAGCAAGGAAGTTAACAATGCATTACAAGAACTTGTTTTTCTCCATTTGTATTTTTTTCATCTTTACAGTGTGTTTGCTGTTTCTTACATTTATTTGATAATTGCTGCATTTCAGTCGTAGAAAATGTGCATGTGTGGTCAAACTTTTTTTTTATGATGTCTTTCTTTTTTTTGAGACAGAGTCTCACTCTTGTTACTCAGGCTGAAATGCAATGGCACAATCTCGGCTCACTGCAGCCACTGCCTCCCAGGCTCAAGCATTTCGATTGCCTCAGCCTTCTGAGTAGCTGGGATTAAAGGGTCTCACCATCATGTCTGGCTAAATTTTTTTGCAGTTTTAGTAGAGACGGGGGTTTCACCATATTGGCCAGGCTGGTCTCAAACTCCTGACCTCAGGTGATCTGCCCCCCTTGGTCTCCCAAATTGTTGGAATTACAGGCATGAGTCTCTGCCCCCAGCCTATGATGGCTTTCCTTATGATGTCTTTTCCTAGTTATGTTTTCCTATTCTGTATCATTTAAACATTAGCCTATAGTTATCACTAATACTTTTATGGTTTTGTCTTCAGCTTTGAAACCTTTAATAAGTCTGGAAATTGTTCTTATATGAGGCTGCGGTAGAAATGGCAATTTTATTTTTTCTGCATGTATATCAAGTTGTCAATAACATTTTAAAGACCATTCTTTGTTCACAAATTTGAGAGGCCATATTTATCATAAATTGACATACATTTTTTTCCATTTTTCTTTTCTGTTTTCTTTCTTTGATTTTTTTAGTTTGTATTTTCTTGGTGCATTAGAATAAAAAAGAGCCCCTGCTTCAATATTTTAGTTGTGGAACCAAATAAAGAAAACATTCTTTTGGAATGCTCCTGGTGTTTCAAAACAGCCTATTATGCTCCGCTTCACGTACTTGGGACTTAAGTGAAAGCAGACTGTTATCACAGTATGTAGTGGCCCAAGGCTGAGGTTCTCAAGTACCTGTGAGCCTAACAGTCATCTTGGGCGCATGTTAAGGGTACAGATTCTTAGCTGACTTGCCAGGGATTCCTATCCAGTCAGTCTCCAGGGGCAATGAGTCCCCAAAACCTATACTTTAAACAAGTCTCTAGGTGATTGTTTATGGAATCAAAGCTTAAACAATTCCTTGAAACAGTGTTTGGTTGGCTTTTATAAATTCGAAGCATCTAGTATAGAAAAAAAGCAGTATTTGATGTTATTCTTGACACTGATTTTATGACTTAAATCTGAAAATGAAGATGTTTTATTTTCTGATTTATTCTTTAAAATGTTTTGTTTTGATATGCGGTATATTAGTAGATTGTCATTCTAAACATAAAATTGGCCCTAAGCTTGGATACAAGCTCTTTTGCACCTCTGCCAGCAATGCTAAGGCCAGGCCTACTGATTTCACTACATGGCTTAAGAGATAGAGAAAAAGTTGTGAGAAAAGCCCATATGATTTTCTCTCTGGGATGTGCTAGATCTCTGATGAGGAATTGTAGGGCATCTGGATAGGAGCTAAAAAGATGCTGGTTTGATGTCCTTGCTGTGCCCCTATTAAAAAAGCAGCTCATTTTTAAGGAGTAGTATCTGTAAATATTTTAGATTTTTACAAAACACAATAAAGGGATAATATAGTGTATGTAAAATCTACAAGTAAGCCGTAATTAAGGACATCTGAGAGGGTGGAGATGGTGAAGAATTACTTTTCAAATAGAAAGAATTCAAATCCAGCAAAAGAAAACAAATTTCTAATGAGAAAAAGAGAAAGGGGGAAAAAAGAGAGAGAGAGGCTGACAGAGAGAGAGAGAGTGCGGGAGAGAGAGAATAACAGAGCTGGGACAGAGAAAAGATTTGAGAGAGCTCATGACAGATAAGAGAGAACACTTGAAGTTGAAAAGCTGGAGCATTTGCTTATTCACCATTAAGTGAAAGGCAGCAATCAACACTCCAACATCTGCTATTGTTAAAGGGAAATTGCACCAGGCTGAGTTAAGAAGAAAAGGAACACTTTAAAAAATGTATTTTTTTGCGGGGGACTATTGCAGTAGGGGAGAGAGATTGAACTCAACTCTCGTGTAATACAGACAGGAGAGGTTTTAAGTGCAACATGAGCTAGTGGAAAAGTAGGATGGAAATCTTAGGTGAGAGGCTGGTCAATGTTATTAGGCCGTCTGTGTTTGCTAATAGGTGCTAATTATTGAGGTTAGACTTCCAGTCGCCACAGAGGCTGAGAGATAGTGGCACTATCATTCTTGATGATTGCATTTTAAAGAGATGGCTCTTAGGTCCTTGTGTAAGACATTACTGAGTTGTAAAACTGTGAAGAGGATGGGAGAAGATTTTCATTTCCAAGGGGCAGAGAAAGAATTTACAATCACAAGTTTTCTAAAGTAAATGCTTTAATAATAAGGAGGTCAGGAGCCTATAGTCAGGAAGAAACCTCTTTAAAGTTTAGGCAAGCTGAGGGGGATGTTAAGGCCATGTAGGTTGCTACCACTTAGACTAGTTCTATCAGCTTAGGCTGGATAGCTGGTAGTTAGTGGTGAGAGCAGAGAGAAGACATGAATGTCAGCAATGAGACTAAATATCTAACAAGGTAAAGCAAATCCCAGTGTTGATATCTAGGAATGTTAATAGCAAGGAGGCCTTTCACATAAGCTGACAGAAACAAAGTAAAGGGACTCTTCTGTCTCCTTAAAGATGAATATTTGAATTAAAAAAGAAAAACCACTGAGATTGTTAACAGCTGAAGTTACACAGAGAATTTAAAAGGCAAGAGACATCCTTAAAATCCAAAATCTGCGGCTAATTATGCAGCAGACATTCTCTGACTCTCAAAAAAGTTAACATTCATTATTTATGCATCTATTTTTTCACTATAAGGAATTTATTTTTAATAATCATACATCAGATATTATGTTTAAATTCATTAATTAATGATGGAAGTAACAAGTGGTTGTAATAAGTTTAAATGACAATTCAAACAATTCACTCATACACTGGGAGGAATAAAAGCTAAAATGAATTTACAAGTAGATATAACCCTGTTCAATATCCACAGAGTGATAGTGAACAGCATTTTTCAGATAAAAATTTATTTGCATTATATGGGCAAGTTTGCATAATTAATAGTTTTCCACAAATAACAGGTTTCGTAAAGTAGCTCAAAGACAATGAAAGGAGTGAGTCCCTATAGCATCAAGTATGCTAGACAATTCACACAGTATCTTTTTTTACCCCTAATCTTTCACAACTTTTGCTGATAGGGCTGCTCACTAAATACTTTACAGTGAAATTTATGTTAAAGCATTGTCAAGGCTGTGTGCAGTGGCTCACGCCTGTAATCCCAGCACTTTGGAAGGCCGAGGTATGCAGATCACTTGAGGTCAGGAGTTCACGATAGTGAAACCCTGTTTCTACTAAATATACCAAAAATAAAAGAAGTTGGGCATGGTTGTGTAGTCCTGTAGTTCCAGGTACTTGGGAGGCTGAGGCATAAGAATCACTTGAACTCAGGAGGCGAAGGCTACAGTGAGCCAAGATTGCACCATTGCACTCCAGTCTGGATGACAGAGCAAGACTCCATCTCATAAAGAGAAAAAAAAATTGTCAAAATAGAAATGAAATTGAAAAACCCTACAGGAGGGAGGAAAATCATCCCAATCCTAAATGAAAATAGTTATTATACATAACAAGTAAGAAACATATTAAACAAGGTAGGTGTATATAGTTCTTACTAATAAAAGTAGTTTTCTTGCTGGTATCAACACAAAACAGACTTGATATGGATGCTATTTATTTTTGACTTAGCCACATACCTTGAGCATCTTTGCAAACAGCATCAAACCTTCTTTGTTGGCTTATCTCTGCCATTCTTTGGTATTAGATGTTGTCTATATTTAAACTTTCTCTACTTAACCCTTCCCCTTCTCCCTCCCAGACCTTACCACCCTGACATCTTCTTTATAATGCTGTATTTTCTTGGAATATTCTATTTTGAATTTGTTATGCAGGCACTGAAATGTTATCCTTACTGCTTACTTTTATATTTTAAGCCATTATTGTGATAAGTATTTGATTTGGAATTGCCTCAAATTCAAACCAGAAAAACAATTGTTGTTTTTTTTTTCTGTGCAGTATGTTCCATTGGGTCCGGAGAAAGCAGTTTTCTGATTCTGTATAGATACAGTTTCGTGAATAGTTTTTATATCTACATTTTAAAAGACTTTCAGTGTTGATGAAAGAATAATTACAATAGAGCATTTTCATATATACTTGACAATAAATACATATTTCTTGTTAATACTAACCTTGATCTCTCTTAAAGACTCGAGGTTTGGTTATGGGAAAAGGGAAGTGTATCTTCAATGCTTCTCAGAGTTACTTAACAAAGGGCACACAAACTAGTGAGAGAGTATGTTTTTGTTGAAATAAGTACAATTTTTGGAGGACAATGACACAAGATAAATATATCTTTCTAAAAGTTTTTTTTGCTCTAACTGCTGCTATTTTCTTTCATCTTTATATTTTCTCCTTAAAAATCATTTTTAAAAATTACAATAATAATACATGTTTATTTTAACAACTTAATCAATGAAGAAGAAAGACCCTTTTTATAACATTAGGCATGCTTGGAAATGTAAATAATAGAAAAGTCTACTGCTAAGATTTGAATGTGTTTCTTCCAAAATTCATGTGTTAGAGACTTAATCCCCAATGCAACTGTGTTGGAAAGTGGGGTGTTTGAGGAGGTCTGTAAGTCATGAGGACTGTGCTATCATGAATGTATTAATAGTGCTAGGAAGATGGCTGGTAGGTGTGGGTTTGCTTTCTCTTTTGCCCTCTCTAACATGAAAAGACACAGTGTTCATCTTTTCCTTGGCCTTCCGCCTTCTGCCATGGGAGGATGCAGTGACAAGACCCACACCAGATGCTGGCAACTTGATCTTGGCTTTCCAGCTTCTGGAAGAGTGAGAGAATAAATTCCTGTTCTTTAAAAATTACCCAGTCTCAGGTATTCTGTTAGAGTAGCACAAAATGAACTAAGATGCCTATTAATAGTGATGAATAGGGGTTTATTTTCCTCGTGTAACCAGAAATTGTCTGGTAAGCAGTGGCCAGCCTTGATCATATCTCTAGTGCAGAGGCTATTCCTTAGGCATTTTTTTTATGGCTACAATATAATTGCTGAAGTTCCAAGAATCGTATTTGAGTATAGGGCAGAAAAGGAGGAGGGAAAACAGAGCCAGCTGTTTCTGTCTCTTTTATCCTGAAGCCAAAAGATTTCTTGGAATTCCTCTAGCAGACTTTCCCTTTGCCTCATTGACTAGAACTTGATTACATCGACATAGCCAACTGTAGGCCAGGGTTAGTAAGTTACTTTTGACTTTCCAGTCTGTACATTGGAAGGAAGGAAAATGGAGGAGAGGGGAGAGAGGAATGGCTTTTGGGAGGCCTTCCATTCTTTCTTTCTTCCCTGCTTCTCTGGTAGTAATCCTTTGATGTGTAGCCCTCAGCATATATATTGATATACACATACACACACCAACATATATGTGCTGCTATGCACATGTATTACTATTTATTTCATTAATTTATGTTTTTTGAGGCAGAGTCTCTCTCTGTCGCCCAGGCAGAAGTGCAGTGGGGTGATCTCAGCTCACTGCAACCTCCACCTCCGGGGCTCAACCAATTCTCATGCCTCAGCCTCCCAAGTAGCTGGGACTACAAGCACATGCCACCATGCCCAGGTAATTTTTTGTATTTTAGTAGAGACAGAGTTTCACCATGTTGCCCAGGGTGGTCTCGAACTCCTGAGCTCAGGTGATCCACCTGCCTCTCTCTCCCAAAGTGCTGGAATTACAAGCATGGGTCACCATGCCCTGCCTACATTTTGTTAATAACAAAATAGGACAAAATCTGTCACAATATTCTGCTACTTTTTTCTATACATATTTGCCTTCTCTATAAAATGTGAATAAAAGTCTTCATATGTGTATATGATATATATAATATTAACATAGTATATGTAGTATAACATATATGTGTAAAAAATGTCCATTTGTCTCTGTGTGTATGTATAATACATATGTGTGCACATATATGTGGAACAGCAAATATTTTTCATATATGTGTTTTATATGTGGATATATACATACATACATATCTCAGTAGATTCATCTATCAGTGAATTTTTATTTCCATAACAGAGATTCAATACAGTTATATTTTTACATTTAAAGACATAAACATTATTGCTTTTAAAAGATACTAAAAATGTAGCAAGTTGCACCTCCACCAGCAAATCGTGCTACTTTCTATTTCTCCACACTTTGTCCAGCGTTGGAGAATAGTGATATTTTCATGATTGGCAATTGGACAAGATACATCGACAGATTTATTACACACATTTGTAAATGATGAAACCACAGCTCAGAGAGCTTAACTGAGAAGCTCAAGGTCAAATTTTACTCAGAGTTGGGAGGGTTCCTTTGTTTGGTTTCATTTGTGAACGCTGGTCCCTTCTGTTTCGTAACAAGTGCAAGTTAACCTCAGCTACCTATGATTTTTAAGGCCTAAATCCTGTCTTTTATTCGCATTTTTCTTTCCTCAATAAAGCAATAAATAACCATAATTTATGTCCCTTTTAACCAAGAGCAGGGCCCATTTTAACTCTACTTTATCTTCCTTCACCCAAATTCTCTTCTTTACCATAGGTATGAATTACAGTCTTAATTATAATAGTTGAGAACAGCTATTTGGATGTGCATTCTAGCCATGATTCATGATGTTGCTGTTTTATATGTTAAATCACTTTTTATTGGGTAAATATGGTCTCTGATACTCTTTTGTGGTGTGTCCGATGTTTGAGCAAGTATCCTCTGCCCTTTGGTGGGTACTTAAAGATTAAAACTGCCTCATGTTGATATTGATAGAGTTAGTGATGGAACAAACAGACTGAAATAGTATTGTTTTCATGATTTTCAAGACCGACACAAATAGAATTTAAGATGTTCTGTGAAGTCCCTGATTGTGTGCAGACACTGTACACATGGGAGTGGCTCCATGGGCTGATAATGCAGAGACCCTTCTTCTGCTACTTTCTGTAGGTGCAAAGCAACTTAGTTCACCTGAGGTTTTTTTCCTTTGCTTTTGTTATGTTTCAAAGCTTAGTTTTGCTACACATGCATCCTCTAAGTGTAGTTTTAGTCTATTTCCTTGTGAAACAATTATTTATATAAATGTCAAACACAAATTATTGTAAGAAGAACCATCTAAGGTGAAGGGCGTTTCTCTCTTTGCTTGAGTCCCTTTAGCTTCTGTATGGGTTGCAGCACAGTAGCAACCACATGTGCGAGGCCATAAAGATATCATTTTAAAGTTGCTCCATCTCCATTTCTCACACATCATCATGTTTTGTCAAGAATTTACTCAAGTGAATTTACATCACTGGTAGATTTTATGAGAGGCACAATGTAGTAAGCATTGTTTTCAGAATCTGGCTTCTCACACCTGCATGATTGTATTATTAAGCGTTTTAATATGTATAAGAAGTATGTTTTGCATGCAAAAACAGATTTAATCATTTAAAATGTAAATTTTTTAAGTCATTACTATACTGTTTCTCTTCATTCTGTGAGGAAACAAACCAAATTTACAATAAATGCAGTTAAGCATATTTTGCATTCATATAAGTTAGCATAATAATTTATGTATACAATTTTAAAGCAACTTTTCATAATGAGAAATATGTTTCACGTTCAAAAATACAACATGGAAAAATCAATATCCAATTTTATTTTGAAAGTGATTCATGAAAAACAATTTCACAATTCATAGAATTTTAAAATTATGTGATACTAAAATCCTTGAGTGTAATGACCCCATCTGAGCAAAAATTTTTCTATGGTATTCAATTTCTGCTTGATTATTTTTAGAGATTGTCTTTTAGAGCAGATGATACCAATCTCAGGAATTTAAGAGTGTTAGAAAGTTTTCTTTTTTATGCTGTCAAAGTCTGCTTTACTATCATTGCCACATCTTTGTCTAAATTCCATACCCTGGAGGCACGTGGGATACATTTTATTTTCTTTCACATGACAATTCTTCAAATATTTGTGATTTGTTCTTCCCATATGACATTTCTGTTCCAGCTAAACATTTCACTTTAACCGCTCCTCATGTAACAAGTTGTCTAGCTCTTTTATCATCATAGTTACCCATCTCAGCACACACGCTTTTTTTCCAAATGTTATTGCCCAAATTAATAAGTAATGTACTGATTTTCCTCACAGAATATGAAAACAGCCATAGTGCAATGAATGAGTCTAAGAGTGAACTGCAAACAACACTGCAGATGATGACTGGCTCAAGAGAATGTTCTAGACTAATAGTCCTTTCATCTGAATATTCTGCTTCTATTAATGTTGCTTAAGGTTCATCATCTTTTAGAAAATTCACAGTAGAGTGAATGTTCATATTGAATGGTCCATTTTCTAAATGCTGATTTTAAATTTTACTAGCAGAGGTAAAAATTATTAAAAAAATTAATCTTGTCCAAAACTTGAATGTGTTTGCTAGAGAAAAATGAGAAATTTATATTATAAATAAACACATTAAGAGGTCATTATTTTTTAAAATAAGGCAATAACCATTATCTTTGCTTAAGTAATTTTATTAAGTGAACAATTTATCCCTCCACTTACTCTTAAATTCATTCATTGATTCATTTGGCAGACATTTAGTAAGGCACTGCTGTGGGTCAGACACTCTGGCTGATGCTGAGAATATAATTGTGAATAAAAATATTGTTTCTGCTCTTATATTACAGATAATATAATAGAAAAGCATATTACAGATACTTATTTTACAGATATTGTAATATATAACATATATTCTAAAGTATGTGTGAGAAGAATGACATTAAGATAATTATTGATCGTCTTAAGTGCTATACAAGAAATAGGACATGTGAGGTAACTTAGTTTTTCTAATACATTGCCAGAGTTGAGTACTGCTATCGTAGGCTAACAGAGAGGTAGTTTATATTGTGTCATAATAATTAACATTAATTGAAAAACAAAGGATATTAACTATACAAAGAGATACTGCAATTTAATTATTATATTTCGTTTACTCTCATATCCTATATCTGTAAACTGAGAAGAGAGGCAAAAACCCTGTTTTTTTAAATAAACATTTCTTGAATTTTTAAGATAAGGCAATCAAACTTATTCAAATGAAGCAGGTGGCAGGGAGAGTTTGATGTGCCCTATCACCCGCATTCACATAGCATTGAAATGACCATTTAAAACATAAATATGCTTTTCTCCTTTAAAATTCATTGGTGGTGACATCACCACAAATGGAGGAATAAGAATCTCCAAAAATCTTCTCCTCCAGAAAAACATGAGAAAACTGGCAAATGTATCTGAGTCAGTGTTTTTCAGACCTCTGGAAATTAACCAAAGACTTGCAGGAATCTGGATACATCATGTGCTAGGCCATAAAACAAGTCTCAAAAAATTAACGGTACTGAAGTCATACAAAATATGTTTTCTGACCACATGGAATGAAATTAGAGATTAATAACAGAAGGAATTCGGTAAACTCACAAATATGTGCAAATGTTTTAAACAACAGACAAATGACCAATGGATTAAAGAATAAATCAAAAGGAGAAATTAGAAAGTACTTAGTGATAAATGAAAACAAAACCACAAATATTATTAAAATGTATGGGATGCAAGACTCAGTGCTTAGAGGGAAACTTAACTGTAAATAACTGTGTTGGCCAGGTGCAGTGGCTCACGCCTGATCTGTAATCCTAGCACTTTGGGAGGCTGAGGTGGGCGGATTTTCAGAGCTCAGGAGTTTGAGAGCAGCCTGGGAAACACAGTGAAAGCCTGTCTCTCCTAAAATACAAAAAGATTAGCTGGGCATGGTGGCATGCGCCTATAGTCCCAGGTACTCAGGAGTCTGAGGCAGAAGAATCACTTGAACCCCAGGAGGCGGAAGTTGCAGTGAGCCGAGATTGTGCCACTGCATTCCGGCCTGGGAGACACAGAGTGAGATTCCATCTCAAAAAAACCCCTAAAAACCTATGTTAACTTCATCAGTTAATACCCTCACCTCCAACTCTAGAACACTAGAAGGAGAGCAATATTTGGAGTGATGAAATGTTCTGAATAATGGTGTTGATTGCACAAGTTGTTAATATATTAAAAGCCACTGGTGTATACATTATAAAATGGGGAACGTTTTATATATATATAAATTGTGTCCCAATTTTAAAAATTGCTTTAGCAAAAGGAAACTAATTGGATACTTCTCATTGCCCTTAGGGTCCCCTCCAGGATCAAACTCCTCAGCATGAAACTCACCTACCTCTGCAATGCCTGTGTTCACTTTCTATTTGCTTTTTACATTATAATCATGTTAATCATGATGCCCGCCCCCCCTTTCTTGGTTGTTGTTATTCAAAACTCCTATCACTCTTATTGCTTTAGGCTCTTCTTACTCCCCTTGTCAAGAAGGCACATTCTCATCTCTCAAAGTTCTTTCTCATCATCCAAGCCTCTGCTTAAAATTTCACCTTCTCCAAAAAGCACTTCCTGAATGCTATTTAAAGATTTGCCTCTTTTCCTCCCTATGGACCTGAAACTCAGCCAGAGAGGAACACTGTAACTGGTTTCCATAGAGTGGATTTATAGTGTCTGTAGTTGTTTAGTAGTTTAGTTATTTTTAGTTGGGCTCTGCTGTTATTTTTCCCTAGGTCACTGCAAAGTACTCCAAGGTGGAATAAAGCAGATTGTAGGAAGGAGAAAGGAGGGGCAGAGGAAAGCGGCATTATAAACAAAAGGACTGAGCTACCACAGCCACTGCATAATCAGGCTGGAAGAGCTGGTTCCAAGCTGAGCAACACAAATCATGACAGTACGGGTATCTTGGAGGTAGAGGACATTTGGGAAACAAGACCTTGTTCAGTTAAATTGCTGATGAGAAATCCAGGCGGAATTTTTTTTTTTTTTTTTTTTTTTTTTTGTCCGAGACGGAGTCTTGGTCTGTGGCCCCGGCTGGAGTGCAGCGGTAAAATCTCGGCTAACTGTAACTTCTGCCTCCCAGGTTCAAGTGATTCTCCTGCCTCAGCCTTTCAAGTAGCTGGGATTACAGGCACCGGACACTACACCCGGCTAGTTTTGTATTCTTACTAGAGACGGGGTTTCAGCATGTTGGCCAGGCTGATTTTGAACTCTTGACCTCGTAATCCGCCTGCCTTGGCCTCCCAAAGTGCTGGGATTACAGGTGTGAGCCACCGTGCCTGGTCAGGTGGAGCTTTAGCAGGTCCTAAACCATTATGTTTTTTCCTTTCTTCTTTCTCTCTCTCTGTCCCTCTCCCCCCCCTTTTTTTTTTTTTTTTTTTAGCTTAGGACCAAATGCATAAGTAAACTACCTTTTATGAATTTTTAAAATAAATACATTGTAAGTCCTTAGTATTGCTTGATTTAAGGAGATTTATTGTTAATTTTAAAAGAGTGGCAATGTAGTTAATGTATTTTAAATAACACTTCAGTTTCCACATCTTGCTTTTCTTTTTTTCGTTAATGCCTCATGTGAACATTATCGTAAACACATTAAAGTAAGACGGATTCATTCATATCATCTATATTTTATTTCTTATAATAGAAAATTTATTTAAAATTTATTTGTTTATTTTTTTTTTGAAAGAAAGAAAGAAAGAATAAAGAAGAGGAGGAAAAAGGAAGAGAAAGAGAGAGAGAGAATGTGAGTATTGCTTTCTTGCCCAGGCTAGAATGCAGTTTAGTAATGGGTATTGAAAACCTCTTTTATACCAATAATTATACTTGATGTAAACAGGAAGGAATAAGGGAAGAAAATAACAAACGAGCAGCCAACCAATATTTCATTTAAACCTATGAAATGCTATGTGATTACTGAGGAGTGATTTACTTCCAATTATGTAGTCACTTATGGAATAGGTGTGAGGTGGTAATGTATGTTTTATGTATTTGAAGTGGAGTGTTCTATAAATGTTTATTAAGTTTACTTGTTCCGGGTCTGAGTTCAAGTCCTGGATGTCCTTGTTAATTTTCTGTCTCATTGATCTATAAAATCGTTAGCTCTTCTTGTTACATTGATCCTTTTGCCATTATGTAATGTCCTTCTTTGCCTCTTTTGCTCTTTGTTACTTTAAAGTCTACATTATCAGAGGCGAGAATTGCATCTCCTGCTTTTTATTTGTTTATTTTTACTCTCTGATTGGTTGATAAATCTTCCTCCTTCTCTTTGTTTTGAGTCTTTGTGTATTGTTGCATGTGAGATGGGTCTGGATGCAGCATAGCAATGGGTTTTGACTTTTTATCCAATTAGAATATATATAACTTTAATACTAGCATTTGATGTTAGCTGGCTGTTTTGCCCATTAGTTAGTGTAAATTTTTCATTGTGTTAATGTTCTTTTCTTTTTGATATATTTTTGGAAAGGCTGATATTGGTTGTTCCTTTATATGTATAGTGCTTCTTTCAGAAGCTCTTGTAAAGCAGGCCTGGTGGTGGTGAACTCTCTTAAGTACTTGTTTGTTCACAAAGGATTTAATTTTTCCTTCGATTATAAAGCTTAGTTTGGCTGGATAGGAAATTCTGGGTTTTCTTTAAGGATGTTAAATATTGGTCCCCACTCTTTTCTGGCTTGTAGGGTTTCTGCTGAGAGATCTGCTGTAAGTCTGATAGGTTTACCTTTATGGGTAACCTGACCTTTCTCTCTGGCTGCTCTTAGCATTTTCTCCTTCATTTCAACCCTAATAAATCTGACAATTATGTGCCTTGAGGTTGGTCTTCTTGAAGAATATCTTTGTGGTGTTCTCTGTATTACCTGGAGTTGAATATTACCCTGCCTTGCCAGGTTGGGAAAATTTTCCTGAATGATATCCTGAAGAGTATTTTCCAACTTGGATTCATTCTCTTCATCACATTCAGGTACACCTATCAAACGTAAATTAGGTCTTTTCACATAGTCCCATATTTCCTGGAGACTTTGCTCATTCCTTTTCATCCTTTTTTCTCCAATCTTGTCTTCTCATTTCATTTCACTGAGCTGGTTCTTGACTTCTGATGTCCTTTCTTCTACTTGATCAATTCGACTGTTTAAACTTGTGCATGTTTCGTGAAGTTCTCGTGTTGTGTTTTTCAGCTCCATCAATTCACATATATTCCTCTCTAAATTGTCCATTCTCGTTAACATTTCGTCAAACCTTTTTTCAAGGTTCTTAGTTTCTTTGCATTGGGTTAGAACAAGTTCTTTTAATTCACAGAAGTTTCTTATCACCCACGTTTTGAAGCCTGTTTCTGTTATTGGAACACACTCGTAATCTATTAAGCCTTGTTCTGTTACTGATGAGGAATTGCGATCCCCTGTAGAGGGAGAGGCATTCTGATTTTGAGTATTCTCTGCCTTTTTACGCTGATTTCTTCCCTTCATTATATATTTATCTGTCTGTTGTCTTTGTAATTACCGACTTTCTAACTAGGTCTCTGAGCAGACATCCAACTTGTTGATTCCCAGCGCCGAAATCTGAGCAGTCCACTGCGCCGGCCAAAACAGCGGTGTTAAGATTGATGGTGCTTTTCTGCCTGGGAATCTCCGGACTCTGCACCAAAAACTGGCACGCTAAGGCACCAGCAAAACCACCGCGCCAGCCACAAGAGTCGCCCTGGCGACACGTGGGGCTCCTCTGCTGGGAATCTCCTGGTCCGTGAGCAACAAAAATTCGTCTGAAAGTGTGGCGTCCTCTCGTTCTCTGCGCTTTCACTGGGAGCTAGGAGCCCGAGCTGCTAGTGATCAGCCATCTTGGATCTCTCCCACTCTCAAAAATTTATTTTTTAGAATAGAAAATGTTCTTAAATAATTTAATTTACCTGTAAACTTTGAATGCAATGAGAAAAAGAACATTAATAATTTGTGTAAAATATCATCCTATTCATTTAATCTGAACTATTCTCAACTATTTTTTTCCCATTATTTCTAAATAATATAGGAATTTTAATTAGATGTATTCATCCTCACCTCGAGATTTTACTTTAATTGCAGTGTTGCCTTTTATCTAGCAAACACAATTTAAATATATTCATTAAAAGAAAGCAGTCTTTCCTTTCTATTGAAGTAAATATAGGTCAAGTTCAAAGACTTCTCCATGATACAATTATTCAAATATGATTTTTCAATCACAGTATCACAGCTGGCCTTTTTCATTTGAAGTGATAATATCTGGAGACCTTTATTTTCTTAACTGATTCTTACAAATAAAAATTCCTTTTTTTCTCTACTTCAGTCTTATGGTTTATAAACTTATTCTGATAGACTACCCAGCTAACACAGGGGACCTCTCTCTGATGTAGCTAGAATACTGGAACCTGAATTCTGGCTTTATCACTTACTAGGTGTCCCCTTGAGTAAGTTGTTCAACCTCCTTCTGCCTTAGTTTCTTCTGTAGAATGAGGATAATAGTGCTTATCTCAGAGAGTTGTATTGGCGGTTGCATTTGTTAATCTTTTAAGATTCTTGAGCAATACTTGACACATAATAATGGTCTTGGGTATGACACAAACACTTTAGTATTGATAGATACTTAGTGCCCTACTGGGAGTATATTAATAATCATGTTGACTAGATATAAAATCACTTCCTGATATCAAGTTCAAGGTCATCTTCATCTTGGGATATTTAGATTTTTGAGCTAATACCAGTTACTTTCTGGTTTCTCCAGTCAAGACTGAGTTGAATACAGTAGGGGTGGTTGGTAAGTCTAATCTTGAAGAACTTGCTCTTCCAGCTAGAAATCCTAGAGTTCAAAACACCTGAATGAGTTATTTACCTGAAGTGGCAAAGGCAACATAACAGAGGAATGTCTGAATGATGTTCAAAAAGGAAGTGAACTTCAAATCCAGAGAAGTATTTTTGATCAGAAATCTGAGATATAAGAGCAGTCTCTAAATGGAAATCATAAGACCAGAAATTTTAAAGATATAGAATGAAAAGCAAGCAGAACAGTTGGTTCAGAAACAAAGCCATTTACAGTAGGAATGTTTAGGAAGACTGTTTCCATGGGATGCAAAGGGTTGATCTACTGACTTGACCTGGATGTCTTTGGTAATGAGTAGCTCAATATTTAAGATAGTCGACTTAAAACTATGAACAAGCAGATGGTTAGAAAAATGTCATGATATTAAGTTAAAAATTTCCTCCCTCACTTTTTCTACCCCCTGCTTTAAGTCTTTATTTATGAAAATGCTAAATAATGCAAATAGCTGACTTTCCCTAATATGCGGGAAAATATGTAGTAAAAAATAATTACCATAAAGTATGATACGTTTTATGAGAAAGTGCTCACATGAAGAGAGGCATATAGCAGGGATCATAATTTAGTTTAAGGGCTTAGAAGAGAATCTTCCCTAAAAAATTAATTTTACAAAGTGATTTTTCAATGAAAACTCAGAGAATAATTAGAAGCTATACCATCAGAAGGAGAGCGAGCTGGGGAGAAAATGTGCTCCTGGAAGAGACAGCAAATAAAAAGTAGCTTTTCATTTGTTATTTGATTTTATTTTAAAAATTAATTTATTTTTTATAATTTTTTTTTGAGACAGGGCTCACTCTGTTGGCCAGGCTCGAGTAGGATGGTATGATCATAGCTCACTGTAGCCTCAGCCTCCCATGCTCAAGATATCTTCCTGCCTCAGCCTCTCAAGTAGCTGGAACTACCAGTGTGCACCCACCACACCCAGATAATTTTTGACTTTTTGTAGAGATGAGGCCTCACTTTGTTGCCCAGGCTGGTGCTGAACTCCTGCGCTCAAGTGATGCTCCCACCTTAGCCTCTCAAAGTGCTGGGAAGACAGACGTGAGTCGCTGTGACTGGCCCATTTTTTAACGTTTAGTTTTGACTTTGTATGAACTTTTAAAGATATGCTTTGGTTTTCAATTGCTTACACTGATGTGGCATTTTATTCATATTTGCTCCTGAAACCATGGGTAAAGGGATTTGAGATGGGAATAGTAGGGATGGCTCATCTGTCCTCCACGTGATGTCTTCCTTCACAGCCTTAAGGTTGAAGTGGCGTTTCACTCATACATCTGGGACCTCTGTTGGGATGACTCCAATGTATGGAAGTGGGCTGTGCCTGGGTTCTCACTGTTGAGCTGAATCTGGAACTTTTTATGATGCAACTGGGCACTGTTAAGGTAAATATAGTACTTAATAGGAAAAAAGAAAATTCTTCCAAATGCAAGAAAGGCCAAGAAATCTCTCCCTTCCTTTTTTTGTCTTAGACCACTTACTTTAGAAAATGTGCCTTTGTAAATTATCTCTCTGCCACTTTGAGATGTAAAATATTTTTAAAAGTCTATTTTTCCAGGTTTATCATTCAAAAATGCTTTTCTCCAGTACCTGGGATCCATCTCTTTGGAATGGAATTATGCAGAAAGACAGCACTCCATCTTCCAGTGTCTGTGGTGGGTAGGAGTCTAACTTTTGCAGGCGCCTTGCTCCAAGTAGCCAAACTACCTCCTGATGTAAAGACATGATGAATTTACTTTTCTTTGGTTAAGGCAATTATCTAACACAGATAGTTGTTCCAACTACCATGTAAATTTAGAAAGAACTATGTGGACCAATAGCACTGTTGAGTTGTCTAACTTGAGGACTAACTATTGTTTACCTTAGAACATGTATGTTTTGTATCATATCTGCTTGACTATATAAAACGGTGAGATTTCTTTCTGTTAGTGTATTGCTGTGATGCACATCACATTCATTTAATGCCTGCCTCCCTCCGTTGCTTCCTTCCTTCCTTTTTGAGAGAGTTTCACTCTGTCGCCTAGACTAGAGTGCGGTGATGCCATCTCGGCTCACTGCAACTTCCACCTCCTGGGTTGAAGCAATTCTCCTACCTCAGCCTCCTGAGTAGCTGGGATTACAGGGGCATGCCACCATGCTCAACTAATTTTTGTATTTTTTGGTAGAGATGGGGTTTCACCATGTTGGCCAGGCTGGTTTTGAACTCCTGACCTCAAGTGATCCACCTGCCTATGCCTCCCAAAGTGCTGGAATTACAGGTGTGAGCCACCATGGCTGGCCCTTGATGCTTATTTAATAGTAAAACTTTTTCCCTTTACATTTGTAGACAGAGGAAGTTATAATTTTTTTAATGGTTACTTTCTTTTTTTTAAGGCAGGATCTTGCTCAGTTGCCCAGGCTGGAGTGCAGTGATGACATTATAGCTCACGGCAGCCTTGAACTCCTGACCTCAAGTGACTTTCCCTCAAGAAGTTGAGACTGCAGTTATGCATGCACCACCACACCCAGCTAATTATTTATTTAGTTAGTTAGTTAGTTAGTAGAGATGGGATCTTGCTATGTTTCTCAGACTGGTCTCAAATTCCTAGTCCCCTCTTAGCCTTTAGCAATCCTCCTACCTCGACTTCCCAAAGCACTTGGATTATAGTCATAAGCCACTGCACTTGGCCAAATTATGGGGTTTTATTCCTGCAACAGCTCCAAGAGGCAGGAAGAGAAAGCTTCCAGTTCTCTTAAGATCTGTGGCTCCGAAGTCTTGGGAGGGGACGTCCCATCCATTCTCTACATAGAGGACAGTCAAGAGGAAGGGGAAGCTCTCTTGCTCCCCATAAGGAGCAGTGTATGGATGAAGTGGGGAAAGGTGCTGGGGGACAGCTTTGTATACTTGCCTGTTTTATCATTTCCAGTCTCAGGCTTCTGAATGCTCCTCCACCATTTCCCTGACATTTTGTTGTATGACTCATTAGTTGTATGTTCTTTCTTTTGTATTCGAGATTGAGGTCAGCCACAGTGGGACTTTTAGTCACTTTTATATTTATTTATATTTTAATATATCTGCTGCTTCTTTGAGATTAAAAAAAATATTTTGGGATAGATGATATTGAGTGATTCAAATATACCTTGGAATGTCTCACATTAAATCTGTTTTTCATTTTAAATCTCAGTCCAAGGGATTCTGCCTATATTTTCTCTGAGCCAGGCTCCCTATGGAGAAGAAATTCTTATTTATGCCTTTTGTTCAGCTTTATAAGCTCATTAGGACCTCTGGAAATACATTCCAAAGGAAAGAAGGAAGATCTATAAATGATCAGAGATTCTAGTTTCTTTTTGGAAAGATTTTTAGCAGTGGTTTATGCTTTAAAAATACTCAGACTAGTTTCCAACATCTTATTTTTGCTTTACATTTGTTCCACTGGTTCTATGCCTCTTTTTTTCCTCTTTCTTCAGCATTTTGTTTCTCTGTTCTTTCATTTTACCCCCAACTGATTTAAAACTGAATAATGCTATGTTCATGTAATGTTTGTTCTCAAACAGCATATTTTACTTATTAATTTTTTAAAAAATCTTCTTTTCTTTGGAGGTACTCTGAAGCAACACAAATACCTTGGAACACATTACATGTAATCATGCCTTCACGAGTGATTATTGTGGATTAGTACCTTTTTCCTCCTTTAAATAGAGTCTAATTTTTAGAGCAATTTTAGTTTCACAGCAAAATTCAGTAGAAAATAGGAAGCATTCCTGTGTATTCCAAGCTGCCCTTCAGATGGTCTCCCCACTGTCAACCTATCACACCAGAGTGGTAGGTATAACCCATATACCTACATTGATATATTATCACCCAAAGGCTGTAGTGTACGTTAGGATTCACTCTTGGTATTGTGCATTTTGTATGTTTTGACAAATGTATCAGGACCTCTATCCACCATTATGGTATCATACAGAGTAGATTCACTGACCTAAAAATTTTCTGTGATCTTCTTATTCATTCCTCCCTTCCCAAAACTCCTGGCAACCACTGATATTTTTACTGCCTCCATACTTTTGCCTTTTCCAGAACATCATAGAGTTAGAATTATACCATATGTAGCCGTTATGGTTTGGCTGTGTGTCCCCACCCAAATCTCAAGTTAAACTGTGATCCTCACGTGTTAAAGGAGGGGCCTAGTGGGAGGTAATTGAATCATGGGGGTGGACTTCTCCCTTGCTGTTCTCATGATGGTGAGTGAGTTCTCACCATTTGATTGTTAGATCTGGTTGTTTAAAAGTGTGCAACACCTCCCCTTTCTCTCTTTTCCTCCTGCTCCAGCTGTGTAAGACCTGCCAGCTTCCCCTTTGCCTTCTGCCACAATTGTAAGTTTCCTGAGATCTGCTCTAGCCATGCTTCCTGTATAGCCTGCAGAACTGAAAGCCAATTAGACCTTTCTTTATAAATTACCCAGTCTCAGGTGCTTCTTTATAGCCGTGTGAGAATAGACTAGTACAGTTTCCTTTGTAGATTGGCTTATTTCACTTAATAATATGCATGTAAGTTTTCTTTATGTTTTTTCATACTCCAACAGCTCATTTTTCAGCACTGAACAATATATCACTGTTGAATGTACCAGAATTTTCTAATTCATTCACCTCCTGATGGACATCTTGGTTGCTTCCAAGTTTTGCAATTATAAATAAAGCTGTTATAAGTATCCATGTGCAGGTTTTTGTATGAACGTAAGTTTTCAGCTTAGTTGGGTAAATACCATGGAGTATGACTGCTGAGTCATATGATAAGTATGTTTACTTTTGTAAGATACATCCCAGCTGTCCTTATAACGGGCTGTATCATTTTCTAATGCCACCAGCAATAAATGAGTGTTCCTATAGCTTCACATCCTCACCAGAATTTAGTGTTTGTAGCTGTTTCTAGATTTTGGCTATTCTAATAGGTGTGTAGTGGTATCTTATTATTGTTTTAATTTGTCTTTCTCTTATGACATACGATGTGAAGCATCTTGTCAAATGTTTATTTGCCAGTTGTGTAACTTCTTTGGTGAGTTGTCTATTAATGTTCTTTTGCTCATTTTTAATCAGGTTTTTAATTTTCTTTTTGCTGAAATTTGAGTTGAATTTGAGTCCTTTGTAATTTTTGATATGTATTTTTTATCAGATAGGCCTTTTTAAAGTATTTTATTTGAATCTGTGGCTTGTCTTCTCATTCTCTTGAGTAATTTAGTATTTTAATTCTGTATTTTTAAATACCACAAATGACATTATTTTTATCATTTTTCTTCTGCTTTAAAATTCTGGTTAGATTTACAAATATGTTTAACATTTTCTGTGTTTCTCATTGATATCTGTACTCACATCTTCCTTTTGGGATTATTTATCTTCTTTTTGAGGCATATACATTAGACATCATATAGTGGAGGTAAATTGTTGGCAAAAATTAAGTTGTTTCATTTATCTGAAAGTATGTTTATATAGCCCTTATTTCTGAAAATCAGTTTTGCTGAGCAGATAAACAATTCCAGGTTAACGGTCTTTTTTGGGAATATTTAAAATGATATATTTGTATATAAATGTTTTGTTATAAAATCTGCTTTCAGATTAACTGTATTGTTTTAAGAACTTTTCATTTGTTTTGTTTTGGGATACTTTTAAGTTCTTTCTGCCTTTGGTGTTTTAGAGTTTCATTGTGATGTGTTTAGATATATCTTAACTATTTTTAAAAAGTTTTCTATCTCATTTTTATTTTTATGTATTTATTTTTATAATTCTGGTATGTTGTGTTTCTTGTCTCTGTGAATTAATGTTTTTTGATTTTTTGGTGTGTGTGTGTGTTTTTTTTTTTTTTACTTTGGGAGTTTTCTGTTTATTATATATTCATGTACTACTTGATTCCATTCCTACTCTTTTCTTCTGTGGGATTCTAATTATGTAAATGATTGACCTTCTTATTTTCCAAGATACAACCTCTACTGATATTTTCTATCTTATACTCATTCTCTTCTCCTCTCTCTGTCAATTGTTTCATGCCTATTTTTGTCTTACTAACAATTCAAATATTTTGGATTTTTCTTTTAAGTCAATAATCCATACATAAGTTGCCACTAATTTATGCATCCATTGAGTTCTTAATTTCAACTATTTAATTTTTGATTTTTAGAAGTTTTTAATTCCTCCAAGTGGTCTTATCTTTGTTAATCTTTTTTTTTTCTTTTTTTTTTTTTTGAGACAGAGTCTCACTCTGTTGCCCAGGCTGAGGTGCAGTGGTGCAATCTTAGCTCATCGCAACCTCTGCCTCCTGGGTTCAAGCAATTCTCTGCCTCAGCCTCCCAAGTAGCTGGTATTAGAGTTGCCTGCACCACATCCGGCTACATTTTGTATTTTTAGTAGAGATGGGGTCTTGCCATCTTGGCCAGGCTGGCCTGCAACTCCTGACCTCATGATTCACCCCTCTCAGCCTCAGAAAGTGCTGGTATTACAGGCGTGAACCACCACACCCAACCTGTTAATCTTTTATTTTGTGGTCTTTTAGAAAGATATATGTTTTATTCTTTAAGTAATGCATACATAACATAATTTTATATTCTTTATATGACAGTTCCAATAAATTGTCATATAAAGTTCCTAGGGATCTAAATTTATTTCTTGCTGTTTTTATTACATCTTTCATGTTGGCTTATGTCATTGTATTCTTCGGTTTGTCTTCAATAATAATATTTCTTATTTTTATATAATAAATTGAATAAAAGCAGAAATACTAGTCATCATGTAATACAAACCATAGTCAAGTATAATATTTCTTGGTACATTTGACTCAGTCTGAGCAGTTAGTCAACAAAGCTCTTTGTTTAGTTCAAAGAGCCTTAATTCCGATCTTCACCAGCACATGATAAAATATTTATCATACATCACTTGAAAATAATATACTTGTTTTGTGCCTAAATATTTTGTTTCATGATCACCTTTCAATTAAAAGAATTCTTTTCTTAAAGGGAGAGCCACAAAAACAATATTTTCTTTTTCCTTTTATTTATTAATTACTATTATTTTTAGATATTTTCTTTCAACAAAGGGACTTACTTTTAAAAAATGTGTGTTAACATCAGTGTATTACAGTAATTCCCCCTTTATCCTCAGGGGATGTGTCCCAAGATATCAGTGGATGCCTGAAACCCTGACTAATAGTGAGTATGCATAGTATATTTTCTCCTATACATTCATACCTGTAATAAAATTTGATTTATAAATTAGGTACAGTAAGATATTAACAACAATGAATAATAATAAAACAGAATAATTACAACCATATACTTTAATAAAAGTTATGTGAATATAGTCTCTCTCAAAATATCTCATTGTAGTGTACCATGGGTAACGGAAACCATGGAAGGTGAAACCACAGTTAAGGGAGAGCCACTGTATTTGTTGACTGTTTTCAGTGAATGATAAAATCCTTATGCTGGCAAAAGTCTGAAGAAGTAGTAATGTCTATATCCTATGTTTAGAAACTGGCATAACAATGGTTAAATTCCTTAGACATTTAATGGATGGCATTTGATAAAACTACATAACATTTCAAATCTGACTAACTTTTGAAAACTTGAGATAGCAATTATTTTAGGTATTTTATTAATATGTATAGAGATGTTCACTATGGCATTTTTCATCAATAAGGGACAGATTACTTAAGGCTGATACATCCAAACAATAGAAGAGCATGCAGCTATCGGAAAGTAAGCTAAGTTTTATGTACACTGTCATAAAGTATATGTACATTAATTAAAGCAGAAAAATGTTGCTAACAATTGTAATCTTATTTTTAGTTAAAAATATATATGAAAGTAAATATTCTTAGCAATTATACTCTCTCCGTATATATGTCATATTTTAACATGAGCTTAGGAGATTTTTCCTTCTAATTCTTTTCACTATAGTACCAGGGAAGTCTTTATTTATACTTTGACCTCAGTCTAGGGTTGTTACCATAGAAATATATATATAAAGAATCATTGCCCAGTTTTGAGTGAAAAAAAATGGACTTTTGAAGTCCATAACAGAGAGATGAGCCTTGGGAGAACAAAGCTTTATATTATAAGAACTGTGATATATTGAGTATGAAAAGACATCATTTATAACATAAATAATAGATTTGAGAAGGAATAGATGAAAAGCCAGATGACTCTATAACAGGCAGAGAAACATACTGAAAGGATACCTGGCTTAGGGATTCCTTAGCATCTCAGTAAACAGGACCATGATGAGAAATCAGTGGAAAGTAAGAAAATATATCTGGAAAAATAAACCCCACAGTATTAATGGGCATTACAACACATGGACCCAGGGAGGGGAACATCACACACTGGGGCCTGTCGTTGGGTCAGGGCTAGGGGAGGGATAGCATTAGGAGAAATATCTAATGTAGATGACGGGTTGATGGATGCAGCAAACCACCATCGCACATGCATACCTAAGTGACCTGTACATTCTGCACATGTACCCCAGAACTTAAAGTATAATAATAAAAGAAAGTGAAAAAATATATATGAGATTGTATAACTGAAAACCTCTTTTTCTAGTTTTTGCATACTTATATTTTTGGCAATTTACAATAAGCAATAATTGCTTGAGTAATTTTTTAAATGGTCATATGGGTGTGCAATCTTTTGACTTCCCTGGGCCACATTGGCAGAAGAATTGTCTTGGGCTACACATAAAATACGTTAACAATAGCTGATGAGCTTTAAAAAATCACAAAAAAATCTCATTATGTTTCAAGAAAGTTTAGGAATTTGTGTTGGGCCACATTCAAAGCCATCCTGGGCCACATGTGGCCCCTTGGCCATGGATTGGACAAGCTTAATATTAAACATAGAAGGAAAGAAATACTGAATTTGGAAAGGAGCAAGAATAATCTACTGAAAACAACTGTGAGATTTGTGTGATTTGTTGAGTGTTTGTGAAGTTATTTTTTAAAGGAAATTTTGTCTTGCCTAGTTATTTTCCAGGAAGTACCAAATGATAAATCATCAAAATTAAAAAGGACATAGACGGGAATGTTTTCTAATTGGCAACACAGTCTGTGAGGAAATTTGCTTTGTTTTCTTTGTTTTCTAACTTTTCAAAAATAACTGACAAGGAAAGAAAGAAATGGTAAGTAAATCACAAAGGTACCCACAGGGCCCACCCATGAACTTCCCAGAAGAAGAGTGGAAGCCCTAAGGGTAGGGAAGTGACCAAGGATGAAAGTGGACCTGGAGCTTGAGATAGATGAGCTCTCCTGAAGAAGTTTGCCAATTAATCCAATGGTTGCTGTTATCAGCACATTTTATTTAAAAGAGATTGAAATGACTCAGAGTCTGGGGCTGTCACTAGCAAGTAGCCAAAGCAGAGGCCATATGCAGTATGAGGACATTATAGGTGTGATGAGTGTTTTCAGAGCTAATGGCGAGGTAGTGGGGTGGAAGCCACTGAAGCTTCGTAATACGTTCAGAGAATTTCTGTTGTGCTTTATGGGGAAAGCATTTTTTTTAGATGAGAAAGCAATATAACCTTGAATACAATGTGCATCAGAATGATATTGCTAATGAAGCTGCATTGTTATTTGGGGTAAATACCTGGTATTTGTCATCTCACACCAAGAAGATTAAAGACAGGAACACATGTGAGTGGGTTAAGGAGCAGCAAGTTTAACAGGCAGATGAAAGGAGAGAGGAGAGCAGCTCTCTCTGTTTTGTGAGAGAGAGGTGTCTGAAAGGGAAAAGCTGGCCTGCATTGGACTGCAGCAAATTTTATAGGCAGGCTTTAGGTGACGCAATGTCTGATTTACGTAGAGCCCACAAATTGGTTTGACCAGGCTTGGTGTTTACATAGCAGGCAGAGAAGGCTGGTTTTCCCATCCTAATCTTATTATGTAAATGGGCTTTCCACTTGGTCAGTGCCATCCTGTCTGCTCCTTAGTGTACACATGGCTGGCAAAGAGATGAGAAGGTGGAGTCGCCATTGTGATCATGCCTAGTCACAGGTAGGCTTTTCCTATTGTCACAACTGCCATCATTTCCCCGTGCAAGCTTCTCACTTGCTTGACTATGCCCGCAGCTCGATTTTACAGGCTGTTCTTTGTTAGAAAAGAAAATGATTTTAGGGTTGCTTTTCATTAAAAGGAAAACCTCCCCAAGGGTTTCTGTACCCTCACTATTTGCCCAAGTACTTTCTGGGTTTTTGTTTCGTTTTGTTTTTTTTTTTTTTTTTTTTGAGACAAAGTCTTGCTCTGTCACCCAGGCTGGAGTGCAGTGGCCCAATCTTGGCTCGCTGCAGCTTCTACCTCCCAGGTTCCAGCGATTCTCCTGCCTCAGCCTCCCAAGTAGCTGGGATTATAGGCTCCTACCACCACACCTAGCTATTTTTTGTATTTTTAGTAGAGACGGGTTTTTCCCATCTTGGTCAGGATGGTCTCAAACTCCTGACCTTGTGATCCATCCACCTCAGCCTCGTAAAGTACTGGGATTACAGGTGTGAGCCACTGCACCTGGCCCCCAGTACATTCTTCTTCTTCTTCTTTAATACATTTTATTGCACTTTAGATTCTGGGGTATATGTGCAGAACATGCAGGATTGTTGCACAGATACATACGTGGCAATGTGGTTTGCTGCCTCCATCCCCATCACCTATATCTGGCATTTCTCCCCATATTATTCCTCTCCAACTCCCTACCCCCTGCTGTCCCTCCCCTAGTCCCCACTAACAGATCCCAGTGTGTGATACTCCCTTCCCTGTGTCCATGTGTTCTTACTGTTCAATACCCACCTATGAGTGAGAACATGTAGTGGTTGATTTTCTGTTCTTGTGTCAGTTTGCTGAGAATGACGGTTTCAAGATTCATCCATGTCCCTACAAAGGACACAAACTCATCGTTTTTTATGGCTGCATAGTATTCCATGGTATATATGTGCCACATTTTCCTTGTTGAGATGGGCATTTGGGTTGGTTCCAGGTCTTTGCTATTGTAAACAGCACCACAATGAACATATGTGTGCATGTGTTTTTGTAATAGAATGATTTATAATCCTTTGGATTTATACCTAGTAATTGGATTGCTGAGTCAATACATTCTTCTTAATTCCTATATCACTGCTTTTGAAATTTACAGTGCGACTATTGGTAAGGTCTCTAGATACTTTCTGCTTCAGCTTCTCCCTACTTAAAATGCCAGAGATATTCATTTTCCACAATTAATATTACATGTATATCATTAGAATAAATGTGATGACACTTATGGAAATATAATTATTTAAGAAATTATTCTAGATCAATACTTATTTTTAAAAAACAAAAAAATATTATGCATATATCAGCTTCTTCTAGCTGGTGAGAAAACTGCCTTTCCTATCAAATGGTGACATCATCTCAGGAGGTGACCACATGGCTATGATATAATTATCACTTTTGTGAACCCATCTCTTCTAGCATTACCATACATGCATTGAAAAATTCTACTGGTAAACACTGGAATATTTGAAGGTGATGACCTATTTTAATACTAATATTAATGTTGTAATCACTCTATTATTAATTTGATCTTGGGAAATATGATGGAGCAGACCTAATTAAATGCAATTAGTAAAATAATCATCTTAGGTCTTTAACCTAGAAAGGGAAATAATTTTTTTTAGCTTCCAATTTATTGAAACCTTAAATAATAATAGTTTTGATTCTTCTTTTTAATCAAGAAAATAATTGCTTCAATAATTAAGCAAACAGGCTTAATGGACTATACATACATTCCTCTCCCACAGTGAGAGACACAAAAAGAACCAAAGAAAGAGACATTCATCAGCATATTACTATATACAATATCTAAGCTGATATACCACATTAAGAACTTTTATGAAACAGAAATATCTTTGTTGACCTAAATCTTATATTTTGTACATATTTAATATGACATATTTTTCATTTAATTTACTTTATACTCAGAATGTATATACTAGTTGGAAATAAGAAAACTAACTTCCATGAATGAGTTGAAGTTGTATAAAAGGAGACAGAAGCAGGTTGGTGAAATCCTTCAGAACCAAGTAGAATATTAAGGACTAGAAGAGCTATGTAAGTACTTCAGGTTTAATTTCTCTAAAAAAGGCCTGTTCTGCTTTGATTACTGTAGCAATTATGTGACAGATTTCCTGGATCACTGGAAATCCATGTGATTTTTGCAAATTCCACACTAGGTTTTGAATAATAACCATTAAACGGTTCTCTAGGACATTTGTTTTGAATTCACTATGCAGGGATTTAAACCGAGTGTAGTGCACACACTATGTTGCAGTCACTCATTCCAGGTTCCTGATATTTACATCGTAAATCCAGCTGTCCTCCGGGGAGTCTCAGTTACTCTTAATAATCCATTCTCTAAAATACTCATTCTAATTTTCATGATATTTCGTGTCTCTCCATTTTATGAATTATTTTTGTGCTCTAGATCAGCCTGAAGGGAAGAGAGCCTGCCTTTGGCACACAAAAAATCAAGTTTTAGACACAGTACTCTGAAGTCTCTGAAAGTAAAGTTGTAAAAAGAAGATGAATGAAATAACCAACCCATCATCTTCTCACCCGCCCTCACTGCATTCCACCGTAGTGAAAGGACGAACTGTTTCTGGGCACGTGGCAGCAGTTGCTGATCTCCCAGCTGAGGGACTGGGTACTGGAATGCTGTGACTGCACTGGCCCCAGTCCATAGAGGAGTCAACTGTGCTGGCTGGACTGGCCGTCCTGTTCCTGGCCTAGCACTTAGCTTCATAACTATCACCTGCACCAACAGGCTGAGGTGCTGGTACTTGTCCCAACCCCCACTTTTGTATTGTGTGTGTGTGTGTGTGTGTGTGTGTGTGTGCACGCATGTGTATATGTTTGGTCTGGACCAGCTTCTGCCAGCCCCTGGCCTTGACTTTCTTCCTTGTGTATGCAGGGTAAACAAAATGTGAAATTCTGCCCTCAGCTGAGCTGAGTAAGGGCTCCTGGGAGTTGGCTGGAGATGGGTGTAGCATCTGTCCAGGCCTGGAACAGTCTTAAGCCAGTGCTGGCAAAGCTGAGTATTGAGATGCTAAGGAGTTGATGCCACCTCTTTGTCTTCCCCTGAAGGAGAATATGGGGATAACATGCTGTGTGCCCACAACACTCTAGGTGCAGAGCCCCTGTGGCACAGTATTAGAGGGTGTGGGTGCGGATTACCTGGAAGGGGAGATTTTAATGATGGAAGCAGGCAGAGCCTGGTGAGTGATTCTGTCAACAGAAAATTGCAGTCATGCAGGGACTGGGAGGGTTAGCATGAAAAAACTGGGGCCATGGAAGGCCCACTGTGGGTGGGATGGAGCTGATTTTGGGGTGGGGGTGGGACTAGAGGACAATACTGAAGGGGTTAAACAGGTTTTTGCTCCTCATGAATTTGTTTGCCTGGACCCAGGATTGGAGGGCTTCACACCAATAACCTGTGTATACAAGAATCAGATTTATAATGCTTCCCCTTTTTTGTTATGTATGAACACTATAAACCAAATTATTTTGAAAAAAAAAAACATCAAGTGTATTTGAGCAGACAGTGTGTTTCTGTGACTTTACATTACTTCTTGAGGTTTTTGGACTCTCTGTGACCTGAGAAGTTTCCTACCTAAAATATCTATCAAGTATAAATGGTCTTTACAAATGAATCTTCATCATTCCACATTTATCATTCCACTGATTTAATCTCTTTTTGCTCCCAGTTTTTCTCCTCTAGACAGTTTTCCATAACTCTGTGAAACACATATCTTTCTATAGAATAATTTGCTCCAACTTTAAGAAATTATGTTGTTGCCCTATTGCTAATTAAATAATGTATCTACTGCTTCTTCAAGTACTTGAGACGATTCATTAAAATAATTTATTTTTTTATTATTTTTCTGGTACAGTCTCGCTTTATCACCCAGTCTGGCATGCAGTGACACAGTCATGGCTCACTGCAGCCTTGAACTCCTGGGCATAAGCAATTCTCTGACCTCAGCCTCTAGAGTAACTAGGACTACAGGTGCATGCTGCCACACCTTGCTAATTATTTTTTATTTTTATTTTTTTGTAGAGACAGGGTCTTGCTATGTCGCTCAGGCTGGTCTTGAACTCCTGGCCTCAAGAAGCAATCCTCCCTGCTTCTCAAAGTGCTACAATTATAAGTGTGAGCTACTGAACGCTGCCTAAAATATTTTAAACATATTCACTCTCTGATCTTAGAATATAAGCCTATGCATGAGCAATTGCTTTTCCTGAGATACCTCAAACAGAAATTCTTCCAGCTGTGAGCTGTGGTGGAAAACATTTTGAGCGAGATGCAGCAGGTTTAATTCTTATATTTCACTTACAGACAGTTAAAGTTGTACAAGTTACTTAATCATCATGAATGTTGGTTTATTTATTGGTATATAAGTTAGTAGTACTTATTTTATAAAGTCTTTAAAAGTCTTAAATAATATAAAGTAAGTAGCTGAAACCCAGGACAACAGTGGTAGTGATAGTGATGGTGGCTGGCTGGAAGGACAAGGGGAGTATTTGAAGAATGTCTCAGAAACTTTAGATTAGACAACTGAATGAGATAAATAGTTAAATTAGTTCTTAATTCATTGAACAAGTTTTCTAAAAAATTGCAATTGTTTCAGCAATTATAATAAATAAAAGAAAATTCCTTTACTCAAGAAGTTGGCTGGAGACACAAATGGGAACAATCGCTGTTGTATATTATAAATATACAACATACAGCATCCCTGGATGAATATAAATATATAACATTTATATTCATGTCATAAATATGACATATTCATATATGTCATATATACATACATTTGTCATATGTCATATACACATGTATACATGTCACATATGTCATGTATACGTATATTTATATTCATATTTCTCACATATACAACATATACATTTGTATTAATATGATTTATATTCATATATAGTCAAATGTACAACAAAAATTTATATTCATACCCAGATGAATATAAATATACAATATACAGCATCCCTGGAGTGAAGCGTACTTGATCATGGTGAATTAACTGAGCTGTCCTACTGTATTTAGTTTGTATTTTGTTGAGAATTTTTGTGTCTATGTTTATAAGGGATATTGGCCTGTAGGTTTCTTTTTTTTGCTGTTGTGTGTTTTCCAGATTTTGGTATCAGGATGATGTTGGCTTTGTACAATGAGTTAGGGAGCAGTGCCTCCTCAGTTTCTTGAAATAGTTTCAGGAGAGTTGGTACCAGCTCTTCCTTGTATGTCTGCTAGAATTTGGTTGTGAATGCATCTGATCTGGGGCATTTTTTGGTTTGTGGGTTTTTTTTTTATTACTAATTCAAATTTAGAATTTAATACTGATCCGTTAAGGGTTTCTGTTACTTTCCTGTTCAATCTTAGAAGGTTGTGTGTTTCTGGCAATTTATCCATTTCCTCTAGATTTTTCATTTGTGTTCACAAACGTATGTATTAAAGTACCGAAGAGTCTTTTGTATTTGTGTGGGATCAGTTGTAATGTCACCTTTGTCATTTCTGTTTGTGCCTATTTGGATCTCCTCTCTCTCTTTTTTTTTTTTTCTAGCTAGCAGTCTATTAATCTTGTTTATTCTTTCAAAAAAACAAACTTTTGGTTTCCTTGATTCTTTGTACGGATCTTTAGGTGTCAATTTCATTCAGTTCTGCTCTGAGTTTAGTTATTTCTTGCCTTCTGCTATTTCATAGGTTAGTTTGTTCCTTGTTTTTCTAGTTCTGCAAAGTATGTTAGATTGTTAATTTGAGATATTTCTGACTTTTTGAGATAGGTTTTTAGCACTATAAACTTTCCTTTTAACATGACTTTTGCTGCATTCCAGAGATTTTGGTATGCAGTGTCTCTGTTTTCGTTTATTTCTAATAACTTTTTGATTTCTGCCTTAATTTCATTTTTCACCAAAAAGTGATTCAAGACCAAGTTGTTAAGTTTCCATATAATTGTGTGGCTGTTATAATTTTGAGTTTTTGAATGTATTGAAACTTGCTTTGTGGCCAAGCATGTGGTTGATCTTGGAGTGTGTTCAGTGTGCAGATGAGAAAAATGTGTATTTTGTGGTTGATGGGTGGAGTATTCTGTATCTGTCTATTAGATCCAATTGATTAGTTGTTGAATTAAGTCCAGAATTTCTTTATTAACTTTCTGCCTCAATGATGTAGCTAATGCTATTATTTATTCTTTTTTTTTTTTTTTTTGAGACAGAGTCTTGCTCTGTCACCCAGGCCAGAGTGCAGTGGTGCAAGCTCGGCTCACTGCAACCTCCACCTCCCAGGTTCAAGCGATTCTCCTGCCTCAGCCTCCTGAGTAGCTGGGATTACAGTCATGCACCACCACAACCTGCTAATTTTATTTTATTTTATTTTTTGTATTTTTAGTAGAGATGGGGTTTCACCATGTTGGTCAGGCTGGTTTTGAACTCCTGACCTCAAGTAATCGACCCACCTGAGCCTCCCAAAGTACTGGGATTACAGGCGTGAGCCACCATGCCTGGCCTTTGGTGTTAACTTTTAAAGCTTCTCCGATGATTGTAAAAAAAAATCATGATTAAATATCATTAAAACAAATAATTGATTATAAATAGAATGGATGACAAAATCTTTCTTTCTTTATTATACTTTCAGTTCTGGGATACATGTGCAGAATGTGCAGGTTTGTTACATATGTAAACATGTACCATGGTGGTTTACTGCACCCATCAACCCATCATCTACATTAGGTGTTTCTTCTAATGCTATCCCTCCCCCAAACCCTCATTCCCCAACAGGCCCTGGTGGGTGGTGTTCCCCTCCCTGTGTCCATGTGTTCTCACTGTTACTCCCACTTATTAGTGAGAACATGTGGTGGTTGATTTTCTGTTCTTGTGTTAGTTTGCTGAGAATGATGGTTTCCAGCTTCATCCATGTCCCTGCAAAGGACAGGAACTCATCCAGTTTTTATGACTGCATAGTATTTTATGGTGTACATGTGCCACATTTTCTTTTTCCAGTCTATCATTGATGGGCATTTGGGTTGGTTCCAAGTATTTGCTATTGTGAATGGTGCTGCAGTAAACATTAGTGTGCATGTGTCTCTATAGTAGAATGATATATAATCCTTTGGGTATACATCCAGTAATGGGATTGCTGGGTCAAATGATATTTCTGTTTCTAGAGCCTTGAGAAATCACCACACTGTCTTCCACAATGGTTGACTTAATTTACACTCCCACCAACATTGTAAAAGCGTTTCTATTTCTCCACATCCTCTCCAGCATCTATTGTTTCCTGACTTTTTAATGATCGCCATTCTAACAGGTATGAGATGGTTCTCATTGTGGTTTTGATTTGTATTTCTCTAATGACCAGGGATGATGAACATTTTTTCATGTTTGTTGGCTGCATGAATGTCTTCTTTTGAGAAGCATCTGTTCATATACTTCACCTACTTTTTGATAGGGTTATTTGTTTTTCTTGTAAATTTGTTTAAGTTCTTTGTAGATTCTGGATGTTAGCCCTTTGTCAGAGGGATAGATTGCAAAATTTATCTTCCATTCTGCAGGTTGCCTGTTCACTCTGATGATAGTTGCTTTTGCTGTGCAGAAGCTCTTTAGTTTAGTTAGATCCCATTTGTCAATTTTGGCTTTTGTTGCCATTGCTTTTGGTGTTTTAGCCATGAAGTCTTTGCCCATGCCTATGTCCTGAATGGTATTGCCTAAGTTTTCTTCTATGGTTTTTATGGTTTTAGGTCTTACGTTTAAGTCTTCAACCCAGCTTGAGTTAATTTTTGTATAAGGCATAAGGAAGGCATCTAGTTTCAGTTCTGTACATATGGCTAGCCATTTTTCCTATCATCGTTTATTAAATAGGGATTCCTTTCCCCATTACTTGTTTTTGTCAGATTTGTCAAAAATCAGATGATTGTAGATATGTGGTGTTATTTCTGAGGCCTCTGTTCTGTTCCATTGGTCTATATATCCGTTTTGGTATAAATGTCATGCTGTTTTGTTTAATGTAGCTTTTGCAGTATAGTTTGAAGTCAGGTAGCATGATGCCTCCAGCTTTGTTCTTTTTGCTTAGGATTGTCTTGGCTATACAAGCTCTTCTTTGGTTCCATATGAAATTTAAAGTAGTGTTTTCTAATTCTGTGAAGAAAGTCAGTGTTAGCTTGATGAGGATAGCATTGAATCTATAAATTGCTTTAGATAGTATGGCTGTTTTTATAATATTGATTCTTCCTATCCACACTCCTCAGCAAATGCAAAAGGATGGAAATCATGACAAACAGTCTTTCAGACCACAGTGCAATCAAATTAGAGCTCAGGATTAAGAAACTCACTGGAAACTGAACAACCAGCTCCTGAATGACTACTGGGTAAATAACAAAATTTATGCAGAAATAAATAAGGTCTTTGAAAGCAATGGAACAAAGAGACAATGTATCAGAATCTCTTGGACACAGCTAAAGCAATGTTTAGAGGGAAATTTATAGCACTAAATGCCCACAGGAGAAAACAGGCAAGGTCTAAAATCGACATCGAACATCACAATTAAAAGAACTAGAGAAACAAGAGCAAACACATTCAAAAGCTAAGAGAAGACAAGAAATAACTAAGACCAGAGCATAATTGAGGGAGATAGAGACACAAAAAAACCCTTTAAAAAATCCGTGAATCCAGGAGCTGGTTTTTTGAAAAGATCAAGGAAATAGATAGACCACTAGTCAGACTACTAAAGAAGACAAGAGAGAAGAATCAGATAAACACTAAAATATGATAAAGGGGATATCACCACTGATTCCACAAAAATACAAACTACCATCAGAGAATAGTATAAACACCTCTATGCAAATAAACTAGAAAATCTAGAAAAAATGGATGAATTCCTGGACACATACATCCTCCCAAGACTAAGCCAGGAAGAAGTCGAATCCCTGGATATACTAATAACAAGTTCTAAAATTGAGACAGTAATTAATAGCCTACCAGCCAAAGAAGCCCAGGACCAGACGGATTCACAGCTGAATCTGTCTACTAGAGGTACAAAGAGGAGCTGGTACCATTCCTTCTGACACTATTCCAAACAATAGAAAAAGAGGGACTCCTCCCTAACTTATTTTATGAGGCCAGCATCATCCTGATACCAAAACCTGGCAGAGGCACAACAAAAAAAGAAAATTTCAGGCTAATATCCCTGAGGAACATCGATGTGAAAATCCTCAATGAAATACTGGCAAACCAAATCCAGCAGCACATCAAAAAGCTTATCCACCACGATCAAGTGGGCTTCATCCCTGGGAGGAAAGACTGGTTCAACATATGCAAATCAATAAATGCAATCCATCACATAAACGGAACCAATGACAAAAACCACACGATTATTTCAATAGATGCAGAAAAGGCCTTTGATAAAATTCAACACCACTTCATGCTGGTATTGAGGGAACATATCTCAAAATAATAAAAGCTATTTATGACAAACCCACAGCCAATATCATACTGAATGGGCAAAAGCTAGAAGCATTCCCTTTGAAAACCGGCACAAGACAAGCTGCCCTCTCTCACCACTCCGATTCAACATAGTATTGGAAATTCTGGCCAGGGCAATCAGGCAAGAGAAAGAAAGAAAGTATATTCAAATAGGAAGAGAGGAAGTCCAGTGGTCTCTGTTTGTGGATGACATGATTGTATATTTAGAAAACCCCATGGTCTCGGCTCAAAATTTCCTTAAGCTGATAAGCAACTTCAGCAAAGTCCAGGATACAAAATCAATGTGCAAAAATTGCAAGCATTCCTATACACCAGTCAATAATAAGAGAGAGCCAAATCATGAGCGAACTTCTATTCATAATTGCTACAAAGAGAATAAAATACCTAGGAATACAACTTACAAGGGATGTGAAGGACCTCTTCAAGGAGAACTACAAACCACTGCTGCTCAAGGAAATAAGAGAGGACACAGATAAAATCTTATTTTGAGAAGCATTTATGTCTGTGTGTGGACTCTGAAACATCCAGATGTATTCAAGGGAGCGTAGCCTGTTGACACCAAAGATTAGCCTGCTGTAAGCGTAGAGGCAATGGTGGGTTTCAGTACAGCATGGAGACTATGTGTTACTTCTTTGCTCATCTACATCTTTAAAGTGAGGATACTTTTACTTACCCCTGCTTTAAAAGTTTGTGGCGATAACATTAAAATATGTCTCTTAATGAGTTTTAAATATTTGCTAGATTTGTGTGTGTTGTTATTAATGCTAACCAGGTTTGTAAAAAGAGGCAGTTGCCCTGTTTTAGAGATGGTTAGGCTGGGCCTTGGAAGTATCACATCATTATAAATGTCAACACCTTATACAGCTACATAGTCCATCTGACTAAAGTCTGTGCTTTACTACTCATTTCTATTATTTTATAATATTTTAGAAAGAAGTACTCTGGGATTTAGAAAAGCCCAGACAGTAGCATATTAGACATAGACTGTATAATATAAATCTCACCTCTTCAAAGAAAAAAATTATAATTAATTTGCAAAACACAAGTGACTGGATTACATATAGTTATGGCTCCTTTATTTTCTATGCATTATCTAAGCTAAATAATTTGACTTAGACAAAAGTGCACATAAGTTAAGTTATAATTGAAAATTCTCAAAATATTGGCTTCATGCTTGACAGGATTAGCTGTTCTCTCAATGTGACTATTGCATCCCTTACTTTTTTGATTCCCATTAAGGAAAGGGGGCAATTTCTATGCACTAAAGACACTATGCCATTCCAACTTTTTATTCACTTTTCCAGATGGAAAGGTGCTTTGCCTTGGCTTGCAGATTTATATAAAATTGCTACAACTGCTGATATAGAAGGGAATTGTTAAGTGAATTCATCAATACGAAGAGTTCAAAGAGTTTTCTAATCCTGATGAATTAGGCTTTCATGTATTTAAAACTTTTATTGGAAACATCTTGCCAGAATAATAGTAAAATCAGACTTCTGTACAAGTTAAAACTGCGTTCTAAAATCTAATATGAAAAACTTTGGATTATTCCAGTTACTTTTGATTGCTTGGCTATTATTCTTTAGGGATGGAATAAAATGGGTTATGAGAAAATACAGAAGAATTTCCTTTGAAAGTAACACTATATGATTATGGATCTATAATGAGGAAAAACACACGCTAATACTTACAACAAAATTATAAATGATGCTTTAATTGATCCCAAAAATCATGCTAACATACCACCATGCGATGTCTAGTGAATACGGTTTTGCTTTATTTTTATTTGAGATGTTCACATCATTTTATTATTTATAGAATTTCTACTGCATGTTAATTGTCAAATAATTTTGAACTCTGGGGTAGCAATTAGTGAATTTTGTGTTTGTTTAAAAAGGCTCAACACTTAAATTGCAAAATATGAATAACTGCTAACAAGACATTCATGATATTTAGATTTACTAAGATGAACTTGGAAACAATTTATTCTGATTTAGAGGTCTTATTTCTGGTCTAGTGGTATGAACTCTGGAGTTAAATATTTATAAAACACTGGCAATTTGCTAGCACAGCACATAAACAGGGCAAGTTCAAGAACACTGATTTGAACGACTTAGCAAGAATATTTTCTGCTACAGTTATCTTTTGTAACGAAAGTTTCTTTTGAGTTACTGTAAACACATTTTAGAGACTAATTTGTGTAAATCCCATCACCATATATTAACTCCATAAGAGACGGTGACGCATTAAGCTAGCAAAATGAACATAAAGTTGTAGGCCAATAATAGGCCACTTCTTGTTTATACATTTAGCTCTGTCAATAAACCACACATAACGAACAATGAGAGATTTATGCAGTGGTAATACTTCTTTATAAACATATGGTTGTCTCTGCTGTTTCAAATATTCATGAAATTCAGCTTTTAGAAGACAACAGCTTAAAAGTCCATAGCTACCATTGGAAGAGAGCTTGAATTAATAGAGACTTGGAGTTTATAGCTATTTCCCCATTCCTTAAGAATGGTTTCTAAAAACTGACACTATCTCCCTGAAATAAGCTTCAGAGAGAATAATTTTAAATTGGTTTCAGAAATAAATTATATAGTTTTAAAAAATTTAAATGGTATATAATCACAACAAAGAAACAACATTTCCATAACAAATAAAGATATATAGACACTTCTCTACTTTTAATTTGATTAGATCTAATTATATTCAAACTATTCCACTGAAATTTACTTGTACAATAAGATCATATCTTATTTCTTATAGATTTCACTATTCTGTAAAGAAAATAAAATATTCTCTTTATTGTGAATTTGTATGGATATGTTTATCCAGTGTAAGTAAAGCTTTTGCAAAACTAACAACAGAGATAATAAAGAATAATACCTTATTAAAAAGGGCTTTACTTAGAAATTTCAGTATGATTCATTGGTAAATGAGTGTTATAGCCATATAAATGGTACTTAAATTATTCCAATACATTATGGTGTAGGTTGTAATTATGCTAACTCAATAATCATTTTCAAGGAACTAGAGAAATGAGAATGTAATGAAAAAACAGAACAGAATACAGTAAACCATTATGAATGAGATCTGATCACAAATCATTGAAGCAGTTAGAGCTAGGAATATTTATTTGGCAAGCCTTTGCAATCAAAATTATGTTTTCAAAATCAACATCAATATTGCTTTCATGGATTTGAGGCTATAATTGTAAAGATCGAGAACATATGTACCTCTACTAAAATCATAAATGAAAATAGATATCCCCAAATGACAGCTTTAAAATTAGAATATCTAGTAGCTAAATATTAAATAACATACATTTGTAAATCCATGTCATCACTGACATGTTTATTCACATGACTTTTTTGGAAAAATATGAAAAGCTCATCAATATTCTTGCAATTTTATTTACATGCAGATTCTAGAACTTTAATCTCTGTGCACAGAAGGGGGGTATGGAAGTGAGTGTACAGCAAACTGAAGCAGTAGTAGGGAAAGCACCTGCACAGGCACATTCATTCTTGAGTAGTTGGGAGTCTCTGAGTGGAAATCATGGCTGCCAGAAGCCACCCACAATGTGAAGACCTGATGAGGCACAGCTGGTGGGTTCCAATTGCTGGTACAGAAGAGGAGCAGCAGTGAAAGTTTCAGCTAGCGACTGGAGTGGAGTTGGGCAGGTCAACCCTATGAAGCAGAAATTAAGGTGGAATATATGAACATTGGAGAGAAGAGTAGATAAGTGTTCGTCTTCCAGTATGTTCCTATTTAGCAGGAAAAAATACATCCTGCCTGGAAACATCGTGAGAACAGAAGCTTTTAAATACTTTGTGTGAGCTGGAGGCAGTTATAGAAGCTGACTTTTAATTGAAACCCAGTTCTTTGAGTTCTAAGGAAAGACATGACTCAAAGAACTTTAGAAAAATCTCACCATTCTTGATTTTGTTCTTTTTATTATTTTCTCCTTTTCATGAAGTACATGTTTTTGCTGTTTCAAATGTAGATGCTTAATGCAGTAAGGGAAGAGGAAACGAGGCTTGATAGGGAGCATTGCTGATTTTCCGAGAATTCTGAAGGGAAGCCACGATAGGCAAGCAAGAAGGGAAGAGGCACTGCCCTGGACTCGGACAAGACCTCTGTTCCGTCCAATTACAGATGGGAATAGTAATGTTCAATTCAGTGTCTTTGAAAGAAGACATTTCTGTTCATCTTGAGTAAAGTAGAAAAATGGATCTTTTAATGTATATTAGTATTGTTTGTGGAATCAAGTGGCTGTATCCTTTTGTGAAGAAGGAAACAAACCTCAGCCATATCGAATTGTTTTGACTTCACACAGCTCATGAGGAGAGGCTGCCTGGTGCATCTGCAAGAGCATGACTCTGGGAATCTGCAAACGTGGGAGAGTTCTTGGCTCTGCCATTGCTGAATGGCTGTGTGACTTTATCTACAGCACAGAATCTCTCTGTCACTCACAGTTATCCACTGCAGTGTTAGGGTTTGGGGACAGGTAATTTCTACAGGTTTTCCATCTGAAATCGTATGATTTAATTCTTCCTCTTTTATTTACCGGGCTATTTCTTCTATGATGTCTGCCATCACCAAAATGGAGTGTTTCAGTAGGCATAGTCCTGAGAGGCTTAGAACAACTTCAGGGCTTCTGTGCTGTTAGCAGCCTTGTCAACAGCCAACTGAGTTGTTAGTTTAGCATTGATTGAAGAAGCAAAATCTCCTCCAGCATTGATTACTAAAATAAGCAAGTCCTGCACTCATCGTGGCTGGTTTCTTTATTTTTCCTTTTTCTGTTAACCCAAGTAAACAATGTAACGCACAAAGTATCTTTACAAAGCTTGCATTTTCTAAGCAATATTTATGATAAGTGATGGAATGCTGTTCTAAAATGAAAATAATTGCTAGTATCTATTGATCATGTGATGTGCTAGGTAGCGATGTTGTTAGGTGAGTTCCACGTATTAACCTGCTTATTTCCTACAGTTACCCTGTGAGTTGAGGCCTTTTTACTCATTTTATAATAGTGAAATGTTAATGCCAAAGACCCATGATCACACTGGGAGTCGGGTGGACACTTGAACCCAGGCAATCTTGCTGTGGAGTCTGTGTTCTGCCTCCACGTTGTCTCTACAGGAGCCCAGGCTAAAAATTTCTACTTTGAAAAATTCTATTATCAAGGTCCTCCATTAAATGTTCTCACTTATAATCTTTCTTTTTATATCCAGTACTTCACACACACGGAGATTACTTAATGTCTGTTTTTAGCTTTTGGCCTGGCTGGTGCATTCATGCAACCTCAGAATTACTGTGAAGCCTTTTATGTGTCTAGTTTTTAAAATTAAATTTCCTTTAAAGCTAATAGCCAGTCTGTCTTTCTCTCTCTTTCTTTCTTTCTTTCTTTCTTTCTTTTGAGGAGTCAGTTCTGGCCCAGGTTGATTCTTCAGTTAATTCTTATTAAAGGGAACAAGAAGTTGTTATTACAATAGTTTCTTCTCTTGTCCCACAGCTGTTTTCTTCCCTGTTGCTCCTAGACATTGCTCTCCTGTCTTACCTGCTTTAGCTTGGCATCATTAACATACCCTACAGAAAAGCCCTGTTCTCGTTGCTTCCATAGCTTAGGATGTTTTTGTTCATGACCTCCATGGGGAATTTTCTCCCTTTGAATCTAAGAGGCAGCACTGACTGTCAATCAATGGCTATTGACATGCTGCTTTCTTAAGGGACCAAAAAAAAAAAATCACTTTTAACAGAACACAAATTTGGAAGACAATTATGCATAACTACCTTTTCTCTACACTTCTAAACTGACAGTAGCTGCACTTTAAAAGTGGATTCCTGCAGAGGGACTGCTTACAAAGAATGAAGCATAGACAATGAAATGACAGACCATCAGGAGAGATATTTTTGGGCAGTCAGCCTCGTTGGTGTCCCTGAAACCATGATATACGGACAACCGTTTTTTGAAAGACTTTGATAGAAGACCTGTGAATAAAATATTTCAGATTTTTCAAAAAAGCCTATCAGTTCCATAGGAACCTTTATTTAAAGCAAAAATATATTGTATTACGGCATTTTAACTTTGTATCTAAGCTAACAAAGGAAGTGAAATACATGTGGGATTTAATGTGCTTATCATAGATTGCATCGTTTTTTGTTCTCCGTCCTAAAAGGAAAATTTTTAATTTATTTGTGAAATCTCCAAACCAGATGAATAATCCATAGAGACATAATTTAATTTCTATTATTTAATATTTTAAATGGGGCCCAGAATATTGTAGTCTTAACTTCAGGGAAGAAAAGTTTTAATAAAATACAGCAGTACTCATTTGGATGATAAGATCTGTTTTTAATTCAAAAGCCAATTATTACTTTGTGTTTTGAATTTTTTTTTAATGTCTGAAAACATGTATTTCTTCAAGTGTAAATTGAAACTTCATTCATAGTATTAACATGACTCACCTATATTCTTTTTAAAAGAGTCTTTGAATGGCATTCATAGTGTCAAATTATATGAAAAAATTTGTATGAATATGAACTGTCTGGATAAAAGGTTCATAGCTTTGATAAGATACTGAATGAAGCCTATGAACTAAAAGCTAAGAACTAGTAAGCTTGATGAAGCATTCCAAAATCTTTGTTTATATTTCATTCCAATTTTTGGTTTCTTTCCCCTCTACCAACTCTGAGCTACATATTCTTGGACTTTTTCTTAGGTATGATTTCATGGCAATAAAAATAAATCTAATTGAGCCATATTGAGAAAGGGCATTGATTATAAAGATTCAGAAGATTTCACAGAACTCACAGACAGGAGTTACAGTCATGCTTTGAGAGAGACTGGAGCTGCAAACTGCTAAAGCCATCAGATTGAAAGGTGTGCTCTCTTTGCTTTTCCTCGGCACTGCATCTCTGCTCTCAATGCTTTTCTATTTTGCCCCACCCTCCATGTGTTCATTTATCTACTTCATCATGAATGAGGTTCACTTCTCAGAATCAATGGTAAATATCTTTATGGGCCATTGTTCTGCATTAATAGATCATTAACTTGAGTTTCTAAGTATCAGTTCTCAATTTCTGAGAGAGAGAACAAGACTAGTTTAGCAGATGTTCACCACTAGATCCATATGGGTGTTTGCTCATGGGGCTGTGAGGCTAAGACTCCCTCTGAAAGGCACCTTTAGCATAGTCTAATTGTCATATTGATAACGTTAATAGGGTAGGATCAAACCTGTACTAAATATGGGAAATTAGAATCTAGTCAGAAGACTTTGAGAACCATCACATTCAGTGTGAGGGGTTGAATAGAATCAAATTTCTTTCTCATATAAAATCAAAGTGAATTACCATCGTGATGAAGTAAAGACTCAAGAATCACTCAAGGATTTTGAAAAATCTAACCTGTATTTTATTATTGGCTGGGTGATATGCACTGATGTAGGCCCTGTCAATAGATCAGTAAATGTGACATGTAGACTAAAATACAGAAATTTAACGTCTTGCATGGAGTAGAACAGAGAGTAATACAACTACAGTAAGAACAAAATATGCTGCCGTCAGTGTTGCTCACTTCATCATTGGTGACATTTTCTGCTTATTAAACAGACACTGTATACTGCAGTCCTGGGGGATATCATAGTTGTTTGTGATTTATGGAAATCAAGAATAATTATCACCTTCCTCAAATAACATTATAAGTATTTAAATTATATTAGTAGAGAAATACTAAACATCCACTTCTGAACAAGAGAGTGTATAGGGAATCTGCCATAAACTAGATCAGAGGAAAAAATATAGGAAGTAACTCTTTTCAAATATTGTATAAAAGGGAGCACAAGACTCTAGTCTCTGATAAAAAGGAAAGAGATTAACCCTATAATTGCTTCCGTTTTCTGTCTGGAGTCACTTTCTGGATTGTAGTGTAGGGAGAGGGAACTATGCAAAAAACAATATTCTCAGTCAACTAACATAACAGAGATGAGAACTGTGGGAGGTGAAGAAAATTATCCTGGAAGAGAAACCTATGCAGAGACCAGTCCAGAAGTCTGCATGGTGTTCCTCAAGTCTTTGGCTGAGTACTCAGCTGTACACATGTAAGGTGAAACCCCATAAGGTGCCTATGAACTCAACAATTCCCCGAGCTTATGCAAAATTGGAAATGCATGAGTTCTGATGAGTCAAGTCAGGGAGACCATGTTGGATATATGGGAGCATTAAGGGGGATCATGCCTTCATAGTACAGGTAATTTAGCCCTGGAGCAAGGCTTACTTGCTTACTCTAGATCCAACATAAAATCTTTAAAGCAAGACTCAAAAGGATCAGCTGATCTACATGCTATTTAGCTGACTGCCAAAACAAAACTCAAAAATTTTTTAAGGAAGATAACAAAATTCAAAATCTTAGCATGATATTCAGATTGTTCAGGACTCAATCAAGTGTTACTAAGTGTGCACAGAAACAGGAAAATATTACTTGTAATGAGAACTAAAATCAGTTAATAGAAAAATACCTAGAAATAACAGAGGTGATGAAATTAGTATGCAGTCGTGTTAAAATAGATTTATAGATATGTTTATAAATGCAGTGAAAAACTTGATTATAATGAGGAGATAAAGGGAAGATATAAAAAGGGGCCAAATGTAATTTTTAGAGCTAAACATCATAACATCTGAAATAAAAATTTTTTTGCATGGCCTTAACAATAGAGGAGACACAGGGATAAAATAAAAGGTGGATTTGAAGATATGGCAATTAAGCAGTGCATTTTGAAGCATAGAAATATCAATGACTAAAATACAATGAACAGAGCCTCTGTTTGGAGCAGTATCAGATAGTCTAAGAGGGATAGTTAGGGAGAACCTTAAAAAATCTGATAAAAAATACACATGCACAGAGGAAAAAAGATAAAAATGAACACATGCTTCTCGTGATAAAATATTCAAGTTGGATGAAAACTTGTCTACCAGGAATATTGTATTTAGGGTAAGTATCCCTCAAAAATAAAAATAGAAAAAGAATTTCATATAAACAAAAGCTGATAGAATCTGTTACCACTAAGATTTCACTATGGGCTAAATATCTTTTATTTGACATGCTTGGAACCAGGAGTGCTTTGGATTTCAAATTTTGGAATATTTGTATATACAGAATGAGATACCTTGGGGATGGAACCCAAGTCTAAACAGAAAAGTCATTTATGTCCCTTATACACCTTGTACACATAACCTGAATATAAATTAATACAATATATCAAAGAATTTTGTGCATGAAACAGTTTGTGTACATTGTACCACCAGAGAGCAATGGTGTCAGGTGTGGAGTTTTCCATTTGTGACATCTTAGATTTTAGGGCATTTCAGATTTTGGATTTTTAGATTAGAGATGCCCTATCTGTATTAAAAAAAAAAATGAAGGAAGTCCTTCAGACCATTTCGAAATAAGGTAGAAACTTGAATCAACATAAATGAAGAGAATTGAAATTGATAAATATGTGTGTGAGTAAATATAAGATTTTTTTCTCATTTACAAAACATCTTTAAGGATAATTAGTTACTAAATAAGTGAAATATCGGTGATAAAGCATGCATAAATGTATGGATCCCTCAGTTTTTCAGTTTAGGCTTTTTTCTAATTTTCTTAAAACATTTTATGCTTCAGCTTTTGACTATCTAACTGTACATTAGAAGACATTAACCTTTTGTTGTTATTGTTGAGACAGGGTCTCACTATTTTGCCCAGGCTGGAGTAGAGTGGCTATTCCCAGGTGCAATCATAGCACACTGCAGCCTCAAACTCCAAGGCTCAAGAGATCCTTCTGCCCTAGCCTTCCAAGTATCTGGGACTATATTGTGTGTGTGTGTTTCTTTTTTGACAACTCTGCATCTGAACTTCTTGCGTATGATTTGTGAATGTTTCATGCTAAGTTTTTTTTAAGAGGTAGAAACCACCTATAGAGTTCAAAACTTGCAGAAGCTTGTTCCCACTGCTAGGGCACAGACAAGTTATGTAATCTCTGCCATCTGCAAGATTCTGGAGCAAGTGGTGAAATATACAAGACTGTGGTGTGAAAAATCTATTTTCAGAAAAATGCTGCAAAATCCAATATCTGGCACCTGAGTTGAAGGTATACATGCTGGTTGTCCATTCCCCATAACAATGACAGGTTCTACCACCAGAATTGATATAAGGTACATTTTTGGTAAAACTAGTGTCTGCCAAGACCTACCAGGGTCTCAATACCACCTCAGCTATCTCCACTAAGGCATACCAGACCTCTCATAACATACAGCTACTTGTACAGGAGTGGACCTCTAGGACCCTTTGCTGATTTGTAATTGCCTGAAACTAAATAGTTGATAAATATTTTTATTAATTCTTTTTATTTTCAGAAGTCTCTATATTTCCCAGTAATTCTGAGAAATAATATGCTGCAGTTGCTGACCTTATAAAGATGCATAATTCTGCTAACGGCAAAGTAGCTACATTTATATAGAGAGATGTAAAATGCACACATAAGTGACAGACCCTGAGAGGAAAGGGAGAGGGTGTGGATTCTGTAATTATTGATTGCTCTCCAGTTTATGCATCCTGTCTCACCTGAAGTATAGGAAGGATCCAGTTCCTGGCCTTGACTTCAGTGATTTCCTCTGATTCCTCAAAGTAAATGTCACTGAATAGAAGACAAGTCACTCTGTGTTTCTTGTATTCAAATTGTCCCTGAAATAACTTCAAGAGTAAGCAGTCTAGAGATAGGAAAGATAGAAGAAACAAAGTATTGGAGTAGACAGACTCAGTGGATTAGACACAGTTGAAAAGAGGATTAATGAGCTGAATAGATTGTGATAATAACTCAGAATTCAGCATACCTGGATAAACTGGTAGGAAACAAATATCACAGAGAGCTTGGGAATTGTGGTTAATAACATAAGAATTTCTCTTGCACATCTAATAGAAGTTACAGGATAAATTGGAGAAAATACTGTTGTTGGCACGAGAATATTGAAATTTGCAGTTTCATAATAGCATTAGAGGCCTAACCACTTTTCTGTGAAGTAAATTCTTGAAAGAGTCCAACATTTATATCTGGAAAGTCAGGTTTTGAAAATCAAAAGGACATCTAGTCAATGGGATTTTTTGAAATTAATGAAATATGGAAGAACTTATTTCCCAAGAATATCATTAAATTGATGAAAGATACAATTCTCAGATACAGTAATCTTGAATAATAACAAAATTACAAACAATTAAATGACAGTGAGAAACTGTGGAACTTCAGAGATTAAAAAGAATCACCAGAGTGCCCAGAGAGAAAAGACAGAATAATAATTACATATCTTAGCAAATGATAACTTGTCTATTTCTTTTAGAAAAATTAGGTGTCATTTTTCCATCCTGAAAAAGTGTGTATTATCTGAATAGTCTCTCTAGATATCTATATTTGCAACATATATTTGTTTACATATGTATAACTTAGGGCTGTTATCTGTTTGTCTGTTTCCCTGTAGACCGAAGAGTGAGATCCTTCAAGGAAAGTTTTGGGCCTTATTCATCCTTGTCTTCTCATTGCTATCCAAACAGAGGTCTGGCAGCTAGTTGAAGATTTTTGCATGGTTGAGAGAATAAAGAAAATGACCTTTGCCAGAGAATTTGCTCAGACTGTTTAATGAAGATGGTTCAGTGTTTCTCATAAGCAAATATGAATAGTATTATCTTCATGAGAATTTGACATGATATGGTATAAAAGATAAATATAGGAAGGCCATATGCATCAACATATTTCATCTACTAAGGCTTATATTTTATGACTTAACAATATTTATTTGCTTTTTTCATAACTTTGTTCTTACCTGAGGACTTCTTACTCTGAGAAAGTACAAAACTTAAATCTTTTACACAGTACAGATAACTTTTTAAGAAACATTCTAAACATAGTGAGTAGAAAATGAGATGACAAAGAAATAAAGAAAAGAAAACAAATCTGGAAATCTGGAGATCACATTTTCTCCCACTTCATAATTTTGTTCAGGGTCAGGTTTGCTTCCTGATAATTACAACATTAAGTATCTCTATATTGTCTTAGTGTTTTTTTCTGAATTAATGTAGAAAACAAACAAATGAATAAATGAATCCTTGAGGTGAGAAAATGATGTGAAGCAGCTTATCTGACAATATTATTCTAACCAAATTACAGTTTCAAATGCAGTAATCATGCGTAGTATCATTGAATTCATCAGTGGGAGATTCCTCATTTCAGAACTCAGTAGGGGACAGCGGTTTAACTGTCTCTCCCTGTTGCTCATACCTATTAATACATTATTCAATGATATCTCAGAAGGTCTCATTAATTTCAAAAAATCCCATTGACTAGATGTCCTTTTGATTTTCAAAACCTGACTTTCCAGATATAAATGTTGGACTCTTTCAAGAATTTACTTCACAGAAAAGTTAGGCCTCTAATGCTATTATTTATTTTATTATAAACAAACACAGATTCTCAACTGTAAAATATTACCTCCCAGAGTTTCAACAGTTTTACTAAATGAAGATGTTTGTATATTCTCTGCTGGTATGACATTTTTAAAATGTAAAATTTAGAGAAATTAGAATTTTTGTATTTCAATAAAGACCAGGTGCGTTTTTTCTAAAACACCTCAGAACTTCAGCATTTTCTCTACCATGCTCAATTCTATTTGGCTAATTTACATTTTATCTTTGGACAATCAGTATGGAAATGCTTCCATTTACAAGTGGCCTAGACAGCGAAAGTTACTGCAACATATGTGATTTTAGAGACGTGCATGTTTTAGTGACTATTTGGTATAATGTTCCTTATGTTTCACCAAATAAAAGCCACCTAGTGAAAGGAAGAGTGAAAAACCTCTTGTGTCTAAGTATGGAGCTCAAACTGGCAGTACTTGGGGCCAATATTCATTATTTACATTCACTGCAGCTGTTTGCGCTTTGAAACAGTTACCTACTTTAAATGAAAAAAAAAAAAACTTAATTGGTTTTCTTTTTTCGTGTGAACAGCTAAACAAAAATAAAATGCTACGAGGATGGCTAAATAGAGGAATCTGCAGTGAAAGAGCATGTGGACAATAATACAATCGTCTTATATTTTTCAAATTTAGAACCATATCTGTTATCATTATTACCATAATGGAAGTTTTCCCCAAAGGATAACATGGCTCTGTTAAAACTATAGATTTAACATGGCTTTGCTATTTTCAAATCAGCCAAACATGGCAATAGAGGAGACCTGCAGCACTTTCTCTCTTAGCACAAATTTGAGTCTCAGTGTGAGTCTGTCTTCCATTCTACTTCAAGTCTGTTCAGATTTGAATCCATTTACCCCCAGCCACCTAAAGAGGACTGAGCCTCTTTATTTCTCTCCCCTCTATTCCTCTGGTACTTCACTTGCTTTTGTAGCAGCAAATGTATAGAAAATGAAAATATTTCTTCAGCTAACCATATTTTTATGAATAAGCAAACTTAATCTTTTTCACCCTTTTTTTTTTAGATATTTATTTTTATTTTTATTTTTATTGCATTTTAGGTTTTGGGGTACATGTGAAAAACATGCAAGGTTGTTGCATAGGTGCATACATGGCAGTGTGATTTGCTGCCTTCCTCCCCTTCACCTATATGTGGCATTTCTCCCCATGCTATCTCTCCCCGACTCCCCACCCACTGCTGTCCCCCCCACTCCCCACCAACAGACCCCAGTGTATAGTGCTCCCCTTCCTGTGTCCATGTGTTCCCATTGTTCAATACCCGTCTATGAGTGAGAACATGTGATGTTTGATTTTGTGTTCTTGTGTCAGTTTGCTGAGAATGATGGTTTCCAGGTTTGTCCATGTCCCTACAAAGGACGCAAACTCATCGTTTTTGATGGCTGCATAATATTCCATGGTGTATATGTGTCACATTTTTCCTGTCCAGTCTATCATCGATGGGCATGAGTTCAACCATTGTGGAAGACAGTGTGGTGATTCCTCAAGGACCTAGAAATAGAAATTCCATTTGACCAAGGATTATAAATCGTTCTACTATAAGGACACATGCACACGAATGTTCATTGCAGCACAGTTTACAATAGCAAAGATCTGGAACCAACCCTTTCTCTTTTGACATCTTCTCAGGACTCCTAGCTGTCTGGAGTTTGCTTTTGCTCCTTATAGTTAAGGATTTCCTACCATAACTCTCACTTTTTAGGATCTTACAAACTCTTCCTTTTAGGTAAAAGTACTTGCCTAACAATGTTCTCATCCAAATAGAGATACAGTGAAAACAAATTGGAAAATGAGATAGTGTAATATAGTCCATGCTTCTACCTTCAAAATGCATGCTTTAATATGCTTTCTAAAGAGAATATTCTTTAAAGTTTGGGGCACTATGTCAATATATTTGAGGAACATACATGGGGAGCATTAGTCCCTAAGTATCCTTCAAACATACTACATTGATCTCTCCCACTTTCCATATTGACCAATATGTTTCCTATATAAATTAATTCAAACTTTTCAATGAGAAAATCAGTGGCAGTCTACGTAGAGAATGGTTGGGTAGCTTCTGTTTCACAGTTCAAAGGTATTGCACCCTTGTTCGTAATATGTTGCTTTGCTTTCAAGAATTTCCTATCTTTGGTTTTTATCGGTTTTTCTATGATATTCTCAAGCATATATTTCCTAGTATATAGTTTATTTGGAAGATTCCTAAATCTATAATTTTATATATTTAAACAAATTGGAAATTTTCAGTCATGATTTTTTCAAATTACTTTTTCTACCTTATTCACTACTCTCCTTTTGAGACATTACAGGTGTATTAAACAAGCACGTTACAGATGTATTAAACAGGTATACTAACTTTCATGATGTTGCACAATTCCCTGAAAATACGTTATCTTTTTCAATCACTTTCCATCCTCTTCAGAGAGGCTAATTTCTATTAGTTTATCTTCAGGTTCACTGATTCTTTCCTCTATTGCCCACATTTGTTGTTGAGCTAATTCAGTAGGGTTTTTTCCCATATACATTTTTTTTGGTACTAGAAATTCCATTTGGTTCTTTTCAAGTGTTTTCTTATTATCTGATAAATGTTTCAATATTTTTACTCAGTACAAGCATATTTTCCCTTATGTCATTTGTCAGTCGCATAATCAGCCTTAAAAACCTTATTTCTAATTCTAACATCTGTTATCTCTGTGCTAGTCTCCAGCGATTATTTTTCTCTTGAGAATGGATCGTATCTCACTGTTTCTTTGTATGTCAAATAATTCTGAATGTGTCCTGGACATTATGAAGGTGATACTGTGCAAACTCTAGACTCTGTTCCTTTATTGTTTGCTGTTGTTTTAGCAGGAAATCAGAGTGGTAAAAAGTACATACTTTGTCTCTTCGGTGGCAGTTTCGATCCTAATTCAATTTTTTATCCTTAGCTAAGCGGCACAGTGTCTACCCTGCGCATGCACAGTTCAGAAGTCAACCAGAACTATGAGGAAGTCTATGAGGAGAGTTTATACACAGAATTTGTGACGCCTCTTCTGTGCATCTCCTTTACAGAATGTCTCCCTCATTTTCCAGCAGTTATGCTTTCTTCAAAGTGTGTCCTCTGAAAGGCTACATATTTATCAAAGCTTTCGTTTTGCTACCTTGTGCCAACAGTGGCCAATTCACAGGATAAAAGTCATAAAACCTGGGAAATGCAAGTCTCTTCATACTCTGCTTGTTTTTCTTTGCTCAGTGTGCCTTCAGATAATTCATTTTTTTGTTCCAAGTTAATGGTTGTCACATATGGGAAGATTGGTCTAGTTGGAGCTTACGTGGACATACCAGAGACAGAACTCTCAGTTTGCCGTAGAAAATTTTAGCAGTGACAGAATTTGTTATGGAAAGCTCCACTTTATCACAGAAAGAGCAGAGGATTTGTAAGAAGACAGATTGGTTTGATTCCAGTTTCGTCTGTTGTTAGCTTTTAGACCAAGTCATTTAATCTCTCCTAGTCTGTACCTTTCTTTGCAAAATGAAGCTTTAAGACCTTCCATGAAGGGTTGTTTGAGGATGAAATAACGTAAGAAAAATCACTAGCAGGGTGTTTGGCACAATAAATGGTATTTGCTATTATTTGAACTATTCATAGCAAAATTAATATATTATTAGCATATTAGTATTTAATAAAGTGACTATGTCTAGAAATTTTCTAGCTGTCAAAAGAAGCAGCTACGTCATACTTATTTTATCACTAAAGACAGAACATACCTGTGCTAAAACTCCTGTATTATATCATTACTCTTTTTATATGTGATAATATGTTTTTCTGTTCTATAGACAGACCACCATCACATCATCCTCCCAGGCATTCTTTATTTTAAGATCAAATCCAATTAGAAAAAGTTTCAGAATATGGCATCTATAACTGACTCTTATTGGCTCAACAAATACTTAAATCAGGCTCAAATTAATTGTTGAGGTGATAGTAGCAAAAATAATTGCCATGTCTGCTGTCCAGAGTTTGTTTGTTTTATTTATTTATCATGCAGTGTTGCAATGTCAGCTCACTGTAACTTCCTCCTTCTGGGTTCAAGCAATTCTTCTGCCTCAGCCTCTCTAGTAGGTGGGAGTACAGGCATGCACCACCATGTTTCACCATATTGGCCAGGTTAGTCCTGAACTCCTGGGCTCAGGTGATCCACCCATCATGACTTCCCGAAGTGCTGAGGTTAGAGGCATCCACTACCACACCCAGCTAATTTTTGTATTTTTAGTAGAGACAGGGTTTCCCCATGTTGGCCAGGCTGGTCTGGAACTCCTGACTTCAAGTGTTCCACCCACCTCAGCCTCCCAAAGTGCTGGGATTATAGGGATGAGCTACTGCACCTGGCCAGAGTTTTAAATTTAACATATATTAAGAAAACAAAACAGCCAATGAAACATAGTACAACGTACTATATCATACCTCCCTATAAAATATACACTAACAGAGGTGATGAACACAAAAATAGTTAAGTGTGTTACAATGATTATGAGAATAGAGATGTACAAAAATCTGAAAGATAAGAAGTGATAAATTTCACATTTCTGATTTTCTAAAACTGAAAATAAAAGAGCACCTGCCTGGTTTCTTTATGGTGCTATCAAAAAATCTCTATGGTAACTAAAACTGTTCTTGATTCAACAATCTAAGATATTATAAATATATCTTTTTCTGACACTTTCTTCTTCCAAATCTTCAAAAACTCCAAAACTCTTGAATTCATGCATGTTTGTATATTCCTCCACCACATCCATTTGCTTTATGGTGTTTAAGCAGGTTATTTTGTAGCTTGCTTGTCCCTGACTCTGCAGCTTAGGTCTAAATATGCCTGGGATACTGACATGTTAAACTAGCAAACTTGAAGTAACATTGTTCTTTTTTTTTACTATTATTATTATTTTTCAGTCATCTATCTTTACATTATCAGTGTTGGCAGAGATTTTACTGTTTAATAAACATTCGTTCAGATAAGTGAGAAGGAATTGTCATTTGCTTATTCAAGCCATGCTTTTCTGTGATAATCTCCTCCTAGCTGAACATATGGAAATAGATGCAACAATGCCTCTGGCCTACAGCAGGGCCAGGATGACCATGATTTTACATACGTTGGGTTAGAATAGGACTCAGCTGGAGATGATCACCCTTCAGCACAGAGAGTGAATACATCAGGTAATGTCCTCAGGAGATTCAGTCTCAATCTTATGCACTGAACGAACAGTCCTCCAAATGAGAGGACTGGCTTATGTCACAGGCTCTCCAGTTGCTGTTGAAGCTGGGTGTGGTCATCATCTCCACATCACTTAAATTAAAGTCAAAGACCTGAAAGTCCTTAACAATGCATGTTGATGTTACAGATTTGGGGATCACAGCCACATTCCTCTGGATTTGAAAATGGATCAGAATCAGGGCTTTTTTTTTTTTTTCTTTTTGTGCTTGTAGCAATCTCCTTAGTCTTGGGAACTTTCAGCAGAGAATGGTCCTCTGGCTTGGTCCAATGTCTAACTGATTAATCTTCATCTGAAGCCAGTTTATAATGGGACATACTTATATTTCTCAAGAATTCAAATTCAAATTCTTAAGAATTATGAAAAACAAAGTCTGCTACAAATTTTTTTTTGGCAATCTAAACAAGAAAAGAGTTCATAAGTAGTAGTGAAAGACAATAAACAATTACTATGTCAAATCAAAACTGGAATCTATAGACTTGTTTTCAATTTTAGGCTTTTCATTGGTGGAATACAAAGAAAATAATAAAACATCTCTCTGTTTGCTAGGGAAGCTTATTATGAAAGAGCTTGAATTTCAGATGTTTTCTTTTATTCATTTTTTTAAGCTAAGACTGTTTATGCTTAGAAAATGATTGTTTTTACCTCTTCACTATGAACTAAAATTGTCATCCTTGTTCAACACAGACCTCTGTGCTGGAGAGATATGAGGTGTATTCTACTTTTCTGGGGTATTTACAGCTTTTCAGTGTTGACATCATACTATACAGTAGCACAACAACAAAAAAATGGGATAAATTTAAAGAAAAAAAGTAAATGTTTTATTGAAGAATACTTCTATTATACACTGTTCAGAATTTAAAGAAAATGGAAGAAACATTGTAGAGGAGGTAAATTCTGTTTTGAATAAAAATTATGCCAAAAGTAACACAAATTTTGCCTTGTATCTCTTGCTTTTCAATACATGTAGATTGGAAAGAAAAGAGGTGGCTTTTATTTTACATAAAATGTTTCTAATGCTTTGAAGACCAGATTTTTAAAATATTTTATAAAGTTAAATTAGTATAATTACATTTTGTTTTCTTTTGTTGTTGTTCACAGTAGGTCATTGTATTAACTTTCTATGGTTGCTACAAATAAAGCCAAAAACAGAATATCCTAAACAGTAGAATTTTTGTCATACAATTCTAGAAGAATGTTCTAGAAATGTATACTGCTCTAGGGAAGGGGGCAGGGGGAAATTTAAGAAAATAATGGCAAAGAACGTATTTTGGATAGCTAAAATAAAACCAGCCAAATATATTCTTACATGAGAAACCTAACCAACTTTTTTATGAACCCCTACATGGGCAAGTCATTGTGTTGAAATCTGCGATCATTGCTGTAAACTGTGGGGCCTATACAATTTATAAATAAACAACTACAATCCAGGGCTGCATTTAAAAACCCAAGGAGAACATTAAATATCCACAAGTTTAGGGATATCAGGATATCAAGATTTGGTTTATCTGAGGAGATCAGGGAAATCCTCATGGCCATTGCCATTAGTGGGCTTAATAGGCTGGGTAAAATTTTTGTAAGTAATGATGAAGAGATAACATTTTGAAGGACTAAACAGCATCAACTATAGTTTAGAAACTAAAGAGGGAAAGGGCTGAGAATGTCAAGAAATATAATTTTCTCTAAAGGTCGGAAATTGATGACAAGATTCAAAGGATTAGAGGGTGAAAGAATGAAAGGTTACAACGGGGAGGGTAGCATGTTTAGATTATATTTTTTAGAATGACAGGAGATACTTCTTATATAAGCGTGACATGTCAATTAATTTTAAAGATTATTTTGCTAGCACTTCACATGACACATGGGATTGAAGGGGTGAGATCTAATTGGTTCGCTGAGTACCCTGAAAGTGGAATTAAAACTTTAATTTGGTTGATGCTAATAAAAAAGGAAAAGAGAGACAATGGGTCTTTCTTTTATACATATATTATTTAACTTGGCAAAACTCATTTATTTATTCAAGCACATCATGTGGACTTTGCTAAATGGTATATCATGCATTAATACAACTTGTATTACAAAGTTCTGGACCTCAAGGAATTTCTGAAGAAATTACTTATTCAGATAATTTATCTAACTGGTTTATATTCCTGATTGTGGAGGACATGAAAATGTGCCTCACAAACTTCTGATTACAAGGAGCATAACTGATAAAGAACCCCAATTGCCATGCTTCTAATATCTAAACTCACATTTGTGACAAGGTTATGCTTCTGAGGATCTACTCCCAGCCAGTGACCGTGCACTGTGTGTGTATGGAAGGCAGACCTGTTCCTGGTAGACAAGTGCATTTTCCGATGGTCAACTGCAGTTCAAGGATTCCTCGATGGTTTTGAACTATCTGTACACCACACTGCACAGCAGCCTGGAATACTTAACACCCAACTTCCTTTCCATTCCTGTTCTCTTGGGTTTAAACTGGGCTCATGATATGACAGGTTTCCTAGCCTTATCCAGTGTCTTCCTTATTTGATCATACAAAGACATTTTCCTTAAAATCATTGCATATTTAGTGTTTTCTTGGCATTCATTTCTCAGTGGACCCAGATGAATTTGAGTGGTACTAGAAGTTGTAGCAAAATTCGAGGTAAAATTAGGTTTGGATCTGGCTCTTATATTACCTAGCAGGGAAATAGGACACTGTCTTGGTTACTAGGTGGAGCACATATTTTTGGCACAAGTTGGCAGCTCAGTTGCTAATGATGTCACTGGAGGTGTTCTAGGAAAATGCCCTGATGTAAGCAGATGCTATGGCAGGTATGATGACACAGACATTTGAAAAATATGGGAAAGTCATGCTTATACAGACATATACTGACAGAGAAATTAGCTGGTGACTAAGTTGTACGGATACCTTGCAGAAGGCTAATGAGAGACTAGGAGCCTGTTAACAAATGCTCAATGGCTAAGCCTGAGAGCTTGAGAGCCTCTGTGCTAGCATAATAAAGAGGCCCTTATTAGCTGTAGCTGAAGAGAGAGACCAGTCAAATGGAAGGCTGCAGGCCTAATTATGAGAAGCATGTAGGGCAAAATATTTTTAAATAAGAAAGCAAGGTAAATCTGATGTTAAGAAGTTCAGGCCTCTTGTAGGAAAAACCTGGACTCCTTTAAACTAGAATAAGATCCTCCTGAGGTTACTAACTCTACTGCCTTGACTCCATGAAACTTCACCTTCCCCAGGAAGGGTTATTGCATTCATTGTGTTTGAAGATACTGGAGAAGCCTCTCCCTCAAGGCAACAGAAGCCTCCTGGCTGCCAGGTGGATAATTAGAGTTAGACTCTAGCACAACCCTGTTGGGCACATATTGGACCTAATAAGTGAAGAAAAGGTTGATATACATGAAGAGTTTCAAAAGTTTTCTGCATGTACTAGGAGTCTGAGGAGAGTCCTGGGGAGAGAAGTTTGAGAGTGCTTGGCCAAGGAGGTCAGAATGTAAGTCTGGTGAGCAAGAATTTTTTGGCTTGGGAGCATTTCCTTGGGACATAGTGTTACATAAGCAAGAACCACAGAGGGTGAGGCAATCTTACTGGAAATGACTAAGTTACCCTGTAAGACAGAAATGAGGAAATGAAGAGGCTGAGGGAGGTAGACATGCTGATATTACTATACTAGGTAAGGCCTGAAGATCTGCCAGAAAAAATTCCCGAAGATACATCATTCCCCAAGGCCACAGAATGTACCTCAAAGGTGTTGGTGTATAGGGATGATGGCAAAACAGGCAGTTACAGAGCTGGGCTGCATGGGGATGACGGACTTCAAGCAACAGAAGCCAGGTGGTGGTATTTACCTTCCAGATAGAAGGATGCCACAATTATAATTAGTATTGTCAATGTAAGAGGATCAGCCCAACATACCTAACCTGCCATGGGTTGCAGAGGACATAGTATCTCTAGGGCCAAAATAAACAAGCACTGCTAAACCTCTATAATTGAAAATGTAAGAGTATATAAATTAGTACAGTCATTATAGGAACCTGGATGGAGATACCTCAAAAAACTGCAAATTATTATCATATGATCTGGGAATTTCACATCTGAGTATTTATCCCAAAGATTTGAAATTGGTCGGTATGTTGAGATATCTGTAGTATGATTCACAATAGCCAAATTATGGAATTAGCCTGTGTCCATCAACAAATTAATTAAAAAAGGGTGGTGCAGACACACCACGAAATACTATTCAGCCTTAAAAAGAAAAAGGCCAGATGTGGTGGCTCATGCCTGTAATCCCAGCACTTTGGGAGGCCAAGGAGGGAGGATCATGAGGTCAGGAGTTCAAAACCAGTCTGGCCACCATAGTGAAACCCCGTCTCAACTAAAAATACAAAAAATTATCCGGGTGTGGTGGTGTGTGCCTGTAATTCCAGCTACTTGGGAGGCTGAGGCAGGAGAATCACGTGAACCCGGGAGGCGGAGGTTGCAGTGAGCTGAGATTGCATCATTATACTCCAGCCCGGGCAACAGTGTGAGACTCCATATGGTGGTGGGGGAGAGCAACAAAAATTGTCTTTTGCAACAACAAGGATGTAATTGGAGAACATTAGGCTGAGCTAAATGAGCCAGGCACAGAAAGGCACATACCACATGCTGTCATTTATATGTAAAATCGAAAACATTTGTACTGAAGGATGAAGAGGCTGGGATGTGCAGAGAATGGGGAGATGGTGGCCAAAGGGTACAAAGTCTCAAATAGAAAAGAATATTTTCATTTTTTTTATCTATATTGCAAAGTGTAATGAACATAGTTAAAAATGTATTGTAGCGTTCAAAATCAATAAGGGAGTAAATTTTAAATGTTCTGACTGCAAAAAAAAAAAAAAGGAAAGAAAAATGCACACTTGAGGTGAAGGTAGGTTAATTAGCTTGATTTAATTATCCCGCCTTGTATTTATGAATCATACCATTACTTTGTATCCCATAAATATAAATTATTATAACTTTTCAATTTAAAATGAAAAATAAAAATTAAAAGGAAGTGCAAGAATGGAGAAGATATGGAGCCTTGAGGACAGCACCCAAATAAAACTATGACTCTCCTGTGCAATTGTTAGGTCTGAACCAATTTTTCAGAATTAGAACCCATGGAGGAGATCCTTAGTAGGAAAATGTCTACAACGTCATGAAAAGTATAATGTCAGTTCTCCAGTCCTTCCCCAAAGGGCTCTAGAGTCATTTAGTCAAGTGCTGCACACTGGGGATGAAAAGGAATAATCAAACATTCCGAAGACTTTTAAACACAGGGTCTGAGTTGATCCAGATACAAAGTGTCATGAAACCCCTCTGTGAGAGTGGAGGGCTTTGGGGGAGTCGAGTAATAAATGGAGTCCTGGTTAATGTGTGGCTCACAGAGGGCCCACTAGATGTATGAAGGTATCCACTGGTTATTTCTCTAGCCACTCAGTACATAATTAGAATCAATAGAGTGTCATTTGGTGATACCTCTGCATTGGGGTCCTGGACTGTGGAGTAAGAGCTATCAGAATGAGGAAGGCCAACTAGAAATATATGAATTGACACTGTTTTAACTGCCCTGCCTCAGTGAATATTTTATTCAATTTAGTGAATTAAAAAAAAAAAAACATATCTTACCCTGGGGATACAGTGGAGATTCATGCCACCGTTAAATATCTAAATGATGCAAGTGGGTGGTCTGTATCACATCTCCATTTAATTCCCAGAGGGCCCCCTGCAGAGACTAGCTGAACCCTGGGAAATGACTGTAGACTACTGCAAATAGTAGCTCTGGTCATAGCTGCTCTGACAAAGGTAGTATCATCATTGCAGCAGATAACAAATGCCTGAGGGACATGGCATGTGGTCACTGAATTGGCAACCCCATTCTTTTCCACTGCAAATAGAAATACATTCAGAATCTGTGTGTATTCATGTGTGACAGACAGCAATGCTCATTTACAGTTTTCCTCGGGGCTGTGTTAACTCTCCTTCTCTCTGTCAAAATGTGGAGTGAAGAGGCCTGGGCCACCTGCACATCCCACTTACCATGCTGGTCCCTGACATTAGGAAGCGTGCTGTTTGGACAGGAGCGAGAGGTAGTTGGCATGCCAGAGACTGTGGTGAGATGCATGGACTCCAGAGGGTAGGGACACACCCTGTGGGGATTCAGGGACCTGCCACTTGACCGAATTTCATAAGGGCCTGGTGGTCAGGGGTGTGCGGGGATACACCCTCCAAAAGAGAATGTGCTGCATCGTGCATTCCTGCCATAAAGAAGGAAGCACAGCAACTGGTCGCCTCTTTGGGTTCTGGAAGCAATACGTTTCACACCGAGTAATATTGCTCTTGTCTCTATATTCCGAGTGATATAGAAGAATGACAGAGTCAGGCCAGGGGCGGTGGCTCACGCCTTTAATCCCAGCACTTTGGGAGGCCAAGGTGGGCAGATCACAAGGTCAGGAAATCAAGACCATCTTGGCTAATGTGGTGAAACCCCATCTCTACTAAAAATACAAAAATTAGCTGGGCGTGGTGGTGGTGCGTGCCTGTAGTCCCAGCTACTCAGGAGGCCGAGAGAGGAGAGATGCTTGAATCTGGGGTGGGAGTGGGGTGGGGGTGGGGCCCGAGGTTACAGTGAGCCAAGATGGTGCCACTGCACTCCAGCCTGGTGACAGAACCAGACTCCGTCTCAAAAAAAAAAAAAAAAAAAAAAAAAAGAAGATTGACAGATTCAAGTGAGATTCAGAGGAGGAGCAGTTCAGCCCTACCGCGTGGGCTGTGTGAGCCTCTCTAGTGTTGGAGGTATTAGTGGTGATACAAATGCAGCAAGCCCCAGTGGGAGAATCCCAGGCAGGGTAGACCCTGGGATTCTGTAATAAGGTCATGCCATTGGTAGCAAAGATTTTTGTCCCATGAGAAAAAACCCTTGGTATGCTATTGTGGGTTATCTGGCTGGGCCCTTGTATTAGCTCGCTGTGAGTGCTGTAACAAAGCGGCTTAACAGAAATTTGTTGTCTCACAGTTCTCAAGCTAGAAATCTGAGATCAAGATCCTGGTCGGGTTGGTTCTTTCTGAGGGTTATCGGGCAAAGATCAGTTCCAGGCCTCTTTCTCTGTCTAGTGGTTGGCTGTCTTCCTCTTGTGCTTTGAGGTGCATTTGTTGTGCCCTCTCTGCATGTCTGTGTCCAGATTTCCCCTTATAAAAAATAAACAAGTTATATTCAGTATGGGGCTGTATAAGTCAGGATTCTCTAGAGGGACAGAACTAATAGGATATATATATATATATATATATATATATACACACACACACACACACACACACACACACACATGGGGGGTATATTAAGGAGTATTGACTCAATGATCACAAGGTGAAATCCCACAATAGGCCATCTGCAAGCTGAGGGGCAAAAATGCTAATCGGAGTCCCAAAACCTCAAAGTAGGGAAGCTGACAATGCGTTTTTCAATCTGTGGCCAAAGGCCTGAGCGCCCCTGGCAAACCACTGCTGTAGGTCCAAGAGTACAGAAGATGAGGAACTTCAAGTCTGATGTTCGAGGGCAGGAAGCATCCAGCACAGGAGAAAGACGAAAGCCAGAACACTCAGCAAGTCAGCTCTTCCATCTTCTCCGGCCTGTTTTATTCCAGCTGCAGTGGCAGCCGATTAGATGCTGCACACCCAGATCGAGGGTGGTCTTAGATGCTGCCCACCCAGATCGAGGGTGGTCTGCCTCTCCCAGTCCACTGCCTCAAGCTGTAATCTCCTTTAGTAACACCCACACAGACACACCTAGTAACAATACTTTGCATCCTTTAACCCAATTAAGTTGATGCTCAATATTAACCATCACAGGGGCCATCCTAATTATCTCATTTTGACTTAAATTACCTTTGTAAACAATCTGTATTCACCAGTCTGGGTAACATAGTGAAACCATGTCTCTACAAAAACTAGCTGGGTGGAGATGCGGGCCTGTACTTCCAGCTACTAGGGAGACTGAGGTGGGAAGATGACTTGATACTAATTTCAGACTTCTGGTCCACTGTAGCAGGTTGAGGATACAGTGAGCTGTGATCACACCACTGCACTGCAGCCTGGGTGACACAGTGAGACGCTTTTTTAAAAAAAAAAGAAAAAGAGAACTTATCTTCAAATACAGTTATATTCTGAGGTACTGGGGGTTAGAGCTTTAACATATGAATTTGGGGAAAATTCAACCCACAATAGCTTTAAATGCCATCACATGAATTCTTATGAGAGAAAGGCAGAGGCAATGTGACCACCAAGCGGAGAGTGGAGTGATGCAGACATAAGAAGGAAACATCGACAGATGGGAGAGGCAGGGAACAGATTCTCCCCTAGAGCTTCCAGAGGGAGCACGGCCAGACGACACCTTGATTTTGGCCCAGTGGATACTGATTTCAGACTTCTGGTCCACAGAACTATGAAAATAATAGATATCTGTTATTTGAAGCCACCCAGTTTGTGTTAATTTGTTACAGTCATCTTAGGAAATGAGCACAGGTTCCAACTGCTGTGCTCTGAAATCCGCTCACAGTTTTGCTCCCAGTCAATGACGGAGTGTGGCACGAAGACTAAGGCAGCTCAGAGCTGAGACTGGGCCTCCTCTCATAGCTGAAGCTGGCCCAAGTTCTCTGCGATCACTTTGCCAAACTTTTTTTAGACCGTGTAGAAATTTAGGTTGCTTGCATCCAACGTCTTTGCAGTTTGATGGCTATCCCACCAGCCTGAGGTAGCTAGCTGCCTATTTTCTCTCAGACGTCTGTTTTCCCTAATAAAATCCAGCGGTTCAATCTCTACCTGACACCCACCTCTTGAAAAAAACCTCGACTAACACATTGGAATTCCAAAATTTTAACTTAAAACTGGTGTGCAAATCTAAATTTTTCAGCCCCAATTTTTTTCATAAGCTCCAGGCCAACATACACTACTACCCAATCCATATGGATTCCTCACAGATACTTCATATACTACATCATATCCAACAAAGAACTCAGCAAGACCCCATCCCCTTGCACAAGCATATATAAACACACCCACACACACACACACACACACACACAATTTCCTTCTGTAATCTCTAAAAACGGCACTGTCATACGCCTCTTGCCCAAAAACAATTTTTCCTTCCTTTTTCCTCATACTCCACACTAATAAAAATCCAAGTTTTATCAATTATGCCATAAATGTTGGCTCAAATTTTTCCATGTCTCTTCTTCGCAAATGCCAATATATATTCCAGACCATTATTGCATATCTAGAACTACGTCAGTTCTCTAATAACAGTTATCTTCACTAACTCTCACCTTGTTTGCCTCCCATTCATTCAAAGCCCTGAACTGAGCATGAGGAAGCTAAAATCCAGATCTGTGTTTGTTATTGGCATCCTTGTTAAGAATTCTTTTCTCAGTTTATTACTGTCATTAGGATACAGTTGAAGTCCCTTAATGTGACTCACATAGGCACTCATCACCTGGCTCTTGCAGATTTTTCATCACCAACTTTCATTCTTCCCTCTCTTATACCCAACAGCCAGTGTCGCAAAGCACACACCTTTGTCATATCATGCACTCCGTCTTGCTTTCCCGGCTGTTCACATGAGACTCTGTCTGCTACGTTTTATCTTAAATGGTTTGTCCCCTGAGAAGCCTTCCGTAATAAGCCTCTACAGCAGTGCTTTCCCAAGCAGAAGCATTTTCATTCCCAAGAGGGTATTTAGTAATATCTGGAAATGGTTTTTGTTGACACAACTGGCAGATGCTACTGGCTTCTAATGGGTAGAGGCCAGGGATGCTGCTGGACATCCTACCATTCATAGGCAGATCCCCTCCCCCCACAAAGAATGATCAGATCCAGAGTGCCAGTAGCGCTAAGAACCCCTGCCACAGGCCAGTTTAGGTGCCGGAGCCTTCTGATGCAAAGACCATGCCAGCTTGATTCATTCCTACACCTTCCCTGCCCATCCCAGTACATCAGCAGGCATTTCTTGAATGAGTGTCACTCAGTCGCCTTCACCACTGTGTTGAAAAGACAGATGTATGCTATTCTTCCTAGTCTTCTCAAAGTGCCCTACTGAAAATAATTTTAAAAGTTTGGTCTTCTCTGTAGCCCCATCCACAATTCACTGCTGGATATTAGCTGGGATTGTGATTGGGTGATAATCTGAGAGTTTTCATGCAGCCTGCACTTTCTTGCAATTCTAGTTAATAGGCCTGGGATGTCATTTACGTGATGTTCTCAGGGAGTATTCACAGGCTTAGAGGTACTCAGCTCATGCAGAAGAATTTGATGATTCTGATTTCTACTTTTAATAGTACTGAAGCCTTCCCTGCTCATTGTGGTCACCTCATTTGGATCCTAACAGGAAAACCTGTGCAGAGATACCCAGCTCCTTTATGCCACTGGCTCACTATTACTGAGTTGTTACTGCTACTTGGAAATTGAAACTTGTAGCTGTGAACTACCTGAGATAACATAAAGAAGGATCGATATTAGCTTGGCTTACACAATATGGGAAAATTTCTTCAAGTTCAACGGGAAATGGTCTAGACAAGAACTTTTAACGGGCTTGAGGTCCTCTCTGGAAAGCCTTGCACTCTCGATAAAATGCTTGAGCAATGTTTGACAATACAATTGAGAGCCTTTTCTGGGAAGTTAGAGATTTACGTGCCCAGCTGACATTGACAGATACACTTATCTTTAGCCAGCTTTGTGTCTTTGCTAATAATCCTAAATCAGAAATCCTGTTGTGTATCAAATCTAACAATGATTATATTGCTTTTATTTTCTTTCTGTAATTGGTCTCTACAAAGAGGGAAGTTTGAATCATCTTTTTCAGGAGTATTTCCCTTAATGACAAGCTTGAAATAAAACTTTGACATGTACTGACAATTTTTTTGAGAAGTCCTTAAACTACAGGCATTATGGACTTCTGGATGTCAGCTAGAATTGTGAGGGCAGGATGTGTAGTCAACCCTAACTCAAAAAAGTGAATTTCTCAGTATTTCAACAGGTCTGCTTTTCCTACTGTAACATTCTCCCAGTTCACCCTTGTCTCACTCATACAGCAGCATAACAATCCACATCCTCTAATTCTCAGTCAGAGGCATTTTTTAATCTGGGCAGAATATGCTGCTGGCACACAGCATATCAGGTTTAAGAGCTCCAGATGCATCTGTGCTGCCTGACATTTTGGAGTTTGAGAATGTCAGCTCAAACGTAAATGTGACTCCCTCATATCCAGCAAAAGTACATCCTGTTACACCCTCCCTGCATAGTAAATGGGAGAAAACAGACTCTAACTCTCAATACGCCGATATCTAAAAGTCTGTAACAAATTCCTTTGTGTCATTGAATAAGATTACTCCAGCTGGCTCCCTTTTGGCAATTAATGAAGTTATTACTCATTTTAGAGGACTTTTGCCAGATTTTAGAAAGGAAATGAATGTCTGGGAAAGGAACAGTAAGGGAGGAAAGCATTAACTCAAAGAAAGTTCAGCTTTGCAAATCTTCATATGAGGGCTCCAGAATATCTCACCATAATTAGGTTTAAATAACTTTCTTTAACACAATAAAAAGGAATAAATTATGGGATACTAAGTAGGGTTCCAAAATTTTCAGAAAAATGTATCTAAATGCACCATAAAATGGGGTCATGGTGTGTCACCCAGGGCTGCTGCTTTATGCCGTGCTATGACCTTTGTAGTTAGTTTCAAAAATGGAGTTGTAGTGAAAATCTGTTTGCTAAAATCCACATTCTCTTCTTCTGGAGTCCACAGCTGGACTACATTTCCTGTCTTTCATTCCAATTAGATTTGGCCAATGAAATATGAGCAAAGGGACATGTCCCTTCCCGGCAGGGGGCCCAGAAAACCTCCACAGGGTGCTTTTCATTCTTTTGTCCCTTGATCATCTAGAAGCAGATGACCTAGGGGTTATTATAGGGCTTGGTGAAATCTCCAAATGGAAGGAGTTTCTGCCCTGAGTTGCTGAGTGTTGTGTTGATTCACTGACTGAAGCAATGAACCTTTTTTTTTTTTTTTTTAAGTCTAGCTCTGTCTCCCAGGCTGGAGTGCAGTCTCATGATCTCAGCTCACTGCGTCCACCTCCCAGGTTCAAGTGATTCTCCTGCCTCATCCTCTCAATTAGTTGGGATAACAGGCTCACACCACCATGCCCAGATAATTTTTGAATTTCTTTTTTTTCTTTCTTTTTTTTTTTTTTAGTAGAGACAGGGTTTCACCATGTTGGCCAGGATGGTAATGATCTCTTGACCTCATGATCCACCCACCTTGGCCTCCCAAAGTACTGGGATTACAGGCGTGAGCCACCGTGCCCGGCCCATGATGAGCCAGTTTTTCCTCCCGAGATTGTGATTAAGAAATGAACTTTTCATGTGTAAGCCACTAAAATTTGTGTCTATGTGTTACCACAGCCAAGTCTACCTTAACAAACCCAAGGGTCTGAGGGCTTAATTTTTGCAAATGTAATTTTCTCCTTCTTTAACATTTGTTTTCCTCTTTTAGTTCTACCATGGCTTCTAGACTCCCCACGTTCCTCTCTCTTTCTCTCTCATATTTCTGATGTTATTGTCTTGGTTCTCTTCTCTTCCTATCAGAGGCACTTGAATCAGTGTGATTCCATCTTAAATAGGGGCTGAGTAAAATAAGGCTGAGACTTGTTTGGCTACATTCCCAGAAGGTTAGGCATTGTTAGTCAAAGGATGAGATAGGAGGTCAGCCCAAGATACAGGGGACAAAGTTCCTGCTGATAAAACAGAATGCAGGAAAGAATCCAGCCAAAACCCACCAAATCCATGATGGCAACAAAAGTGACCTCTGTTCGTCTTCACTGTTTATTATAGGCTACTTATAATGTATTAGCATGCTAAAAGACACTCCCATTAGGGCCATGACAGTTTATAAATGCCATGGCAATGTCCAGAAGTTGCCCTATATGGTCTAAAAGAGAGAGGAACCCATAGTTCTGGGAATTGCCTGCCCTTACCCAGAACACTCCTGAATAATCCACCCCTTGTTTGGCATATAATCAAGAAATAACTATACATATACTCAGTTAAGCAACCCGTGAGGCTGCTTTGGCTATGGAGTAACCATTTGATATGATTTGGCTGTGTCCCCACCCAAATATCATCTTGGATTGTAACTCCCACAATTCCCACATTTCATGGGAGGAAGGTAATTGAATCATGCTGGAGGGTCATTCGAGTGCTGTTCTCATGATAGTGAAGAAGTCTCATGAAATCTGATTGTTTTAAAAACAGGAGTTTCCCTGCACAAGCTCTCTCTTTGCCTGCCACCATCCATGTAAGATATGAATTGCTTCTCCTTGCCTTCCACCATGATTGTGAGGCCTCCCCAGCCATGTGGAACTGTAAGTCCATTAAAACTCTTTTTCCTCCCAATCTCGGGTACGTCTTTATCAGCAGCCTGAAAATGGAATAATACATCATTCCTTTACTTTCCTAATAAACTTGCTTTCACTTTATGGACTTGTCCCTAATGTTTTCTTCAATGAGGTCCAAGAACCCTCTCTTAGGCTTCTGGGTCAGCACCCCTTTCTGGTAATATCCTGACCAGCAAACATTCTGATCTTTTCTAGGTTTTTGATGAGATAATCAGCAAGGCAACAATATAAGAAATGTTACAATTTTTTTTTTTTTTTTTGAGATGGAGTCTTGCTCTGTCACCAGGCTGGAGTGCAGTGGCACAATCTCAGCTCACTGCAACCTCCACCTTCTGGGTTCAAGTGATTCTTCCACCTCAGCCTCCTAAGTAGCTGGGACCACAGGCCCATGCTACCACACCCAGCTAATTTTTTTGTATTTTTAGTGGAGACAGGGTTTCACTGTGTTGGCCAGGATGGTCTCGATCTCTTGACCTCGTAATCCACCTGCCTCAGCCTCCCAAGGTGCTAGGATTACAGGCGTGAGCCACCACACCCGGCCCTGAGCCACTGCGCCCAACCTGCAATTTTTTATAAGCAAAATAAATATTGTAGTCTTGGAATCATGTTGGAATAAATGAAAATTTCAGATTTTGATATTCCTATTTCGATATTTCTTTTTTTATATATTTTAGTAAACCATAAAGAGATTTCATGGGAAAAAAGGCAAAATTTTTGGATTTAGATGAGTATTTATTTGACTTTCCATCTCTGAAAAAGTTTTCTTCATTCGGTAAGAAACCAAAACTTCCTGTGCTAGACTGAGAGAAGAGACATTTCCACAATTAGCGGGAAATGTAAGAACCTTCCATGAATACACTAATACTAGAAGTAAAAAATTTCCTTGAATGTACTTGTGGAATCTTAATAATGTTAATATTGTCATCGCCATTCTATGAAATATCAAGTAGTTTTACCACATGAAATATGCCACCAAAAGTGCTGCATAATTTAAGAAACCATAATTTAGATTGGTGAATCTTGTTACCAAACGGTATAATATAAAGTAAAAATTTGACAAGCATGGCATGTATTATGCAATTATAATGATTGATATTGATTGCATATTTTAAATTTGATATTCAATTTATTTTTATATTCTGTTTTTGTGAAGACTTTTGTTTTTTGTTTGAAAATCCAGTTTCATGCAGACAGGTGGTAATACAGCACAATGTTACCGAGGGCCTATTTTGCCGGATATGAGAACTTATGCTCTAGTTTTGCTCAGAATTTGATCAAGTCATTCCTTGAAAAAGCTAGATTTAAATCTTTTACACTCACACATATTTCCTTATTCAGTGTTCTGTTTCTTAACAACTTAGCAGCACAGAAGCTGTGCTGTTAAATAGATGGAAAATCCAGACACAATACCAGTTAAAGAAGGAAAATAATCATTTAGAATGGATTGAAGTCTAGACATGTGAAACATTATGTAATTTTTTATTGAATCACCAATCTTGAGATTGTGCCCTGAGAAGTTATCCAATGTGAGAAAACAACTAATTTTACCCTTTTCTGCATTTGAGTGTGGGTGGGGTGTGTATTAGTCAGACAACATATTTGTATTTGTGATTTTACTGTTGCCGGATGCCTGCATTTCCTCTGTTTCCTGTTCTCTCCATGGAATCCTATTCCTTTTGCCTTGTTGCGTCATAACCTCTATTTTTCAGATAGCAACTCACTTTTCACTTCCTCAGGGATGACTTTCTTGCTCTTCCCTGTCAGGACAAATTCTCTATGATCTCCTTCATAGCATGTTGTCATGGTTGTAATTTTACACCTTGTTTAGTTAGTTATATGATTGGTGTCAGTCTCACCTACTAGACCCTTTCTACTTAGCGTGTGGCCAGTGTGTGGCATCACTGAAGTCACCTGGGGAAAGCAGAATATTGATCTCAGACCTAATCAATCTGCATTGTAACAGTATTCACATTCACGGGGATGCAAAACATACATGAAAATTTGAGAAGAATTGCACTAGACTCTAAGCTTCATGAGGCTATGGTCTGCCAAATCCTTGGTGCTAATTGCTATGCTAGAAATTTGTTTACAGAATAAATTCCTTTATTGAATTAATACATGTAAAATGTACCAGAAGCACATGGGCTCATTGAAAAATTAAAAGATAGTCCAGCTAAGCATGATTCTTCCCAAAATTTCACATTTGTTCATTCAACAAATATTTAATTAATACAAATCATAACCAGGGAATAATATTAATAGATGCTTGCAATGAGTTTTTAAATTAAATTGTTATCTAACCCTTGTTAATGGATAAGTAATAACACTGCCAAAAGGTTAAGAAAAGTGTATTAGAGAACTATCTAAATTTGGCCAATCAACTATTTCTACTAATTTAAAAAGACTATCAGAATATAATTTTAGAAATAAAACATCTCAACTTATTTTTTAGAACAATGACATTAACTGAGAATATGGTTTATGGACCATCCTTCTAAACTGAGATTATGACTATGGTAGGAGTCACAGTGAACGTATTTGTCTTGATGTCTTCAATCTGGTGAATGGTGCCAGAAGTAGGGCATGAGTTACAGAGGAGAAAGGTAGATACTTACTTCTTTGTAAAGAAGTAAGGCATGAGTTATAGAGGAAGATAAGATAAAATAATTTGGGAAAAATTCTCTAAATTGAAATTAAAATATAAATTCTTCAATTTAACTTATGAATCATATTTAAAATGTCTATCAGTTGTCATCAGTCTGTTACTGGGAACAATGCAATACCTGTAATTTCTTTCAAATTACTAAGTCTTTTCATTTTTATTTTTTTGAGACTGAGTTTTGCTCTTGTTGCCCAGGCTGGAGTGCAATGGTGCCTCAGCTCCCTGCAACCTCCGCCTCCCAGATTCAAGTGATTCTCCTTCCTCAGCCTCCCAAGTAGCTGAGATTACAGGCACCCACCACTGGGCCTGGCCAATTTTTGTATTTTTGGTAGAGATGGGATTTCATCATGCTGGCCAGGCTGGTCTCGAACTACCTGACCTCAGGTGATCTACCCACCTCAGCCTCCCAAAGTGCTGGTATTACAGGCATAAGCCACCATGCCAGGCCTCAAATTACTAAGTCTTTCAACTTCTGAATTGTGAGTAGGTCTCAAAGGTCACAGTTTAGGAAGCAGACCACAGTATGTATGATGAGGATCAATACACTTCTATGGGCTTCATTTGCACATATGCAATGTAATACCATTGGTATGCAAAATATACTATCAAATACTGTTTGATGGATGTAGGAATTTTTAGCTTTAATTAAGCTGGAGTACAGCAAACTTTTCTAAATTTATGCCATAAACTTATGTAATTAGGTTTTCTCTTCATAGAAAAGGACAGGCAGTACAACTTCAAAACTGTATGTACAACCATTTATCATTGCCAGAAATATAAGTTTTCCTCAAAGGATCTCATTAAAGTTCTGGACATTTATTCTTTTGATATGATACAGACTCTGAGATCACAGGGGGTACGAATATGTCTGATAAAGATTCTAAAAATATTTCAACTGTTTGATATCATTTTGAAGAGTCCAGTTTTAGTTAGCTGAGAACACAAATTACTAAAACTAGTTGAAAGAAAATACTGATTATTATATTCTAATGTGCTCGATTCGTTAATTCTTCATTACATTTTTACACTTAAATACTAAAAATATATATGTTTTTCTAGGGAGGTGAATAAATACAGAAAAAAATCCTCATATGACTCATAAGATCATATTTAGTGAAACTAACCATTTTAACTGGATTATTTTTTTTTTCCTGAAGAAAATTCTATCAGACTCAATGTAATTTAAACCAAAGTCAATTTTTAAAATTATTAAATGTATCCCATTTTAGAAAGTATACATCTTTAAAAGAAAGAGGACTTTGGAGATTTATTTGGATGCTATTTTCATCTTTCACTGCAATTGGTACATTCTCTACTGCCTTTCTTCTTCATCCTACCTACAAGATCTAGTAAAGCTCTAGTTTTCATGACTTAACTCTTGTTAATTACTCAAACTAAAATTCTATCTCCAATTGTCTCTGTTAGTTAAACTACATGTTTCACAATTCACCTCCCACTCTACTATGAGCTTTCCTTTTCTGATTTAACAATATTGTCTATAAAATTCATCTACTATTTAATAGCAATTCCACCAATAAATATTTATTAAATGCCTACTAGTTATATATTTTCACTAACTTCTCTATGGAATGTCTGTGTGATAGAGTAAGAAAATAATTAAATATAACTTTATATGTAAGAACTTAGCTTTCTATTAGGTCCAGATTTTCAATACTGGAATTCCCACTTAATTCAATATTAGAATGAGCTAAAGTACTCCACACATATGGAGATAAAAGGAAATGCTGTTTTAATGTTGTTCTGCTGCATCAAATGCCCTAGAAATCCTAACCAAGTAGGACTATTAGCTTCTATTTCTTCTCAGTGAGACTTAGAGATTTATGAACTTCATCAGTGTTGAGATTTGAACTGGTGTCTTTCTGAGTCCATGAGCCTTTTTTGGATGTACTATGCTGCCATTTTTTTAAATATAAAACGTTGGTAACTATATATGACTTACTTCAGTATTCTCATTGTTCTTCAAAAAATATATAATTTTTCCAAAGTTTAAAGTGGCCTGCAATTTAATTAATTCATTTATTCATATATTTTTTCTTTTCTTATTCTACAAGCATGCAATACTGAGACATTATTTTTTTTATCATTCATTATTATTTCTTCCTATTCAAACCTGGTTCTTCTTGATGGATGCAAATGGACCCATCTTAACATAGAGAGTGGAGATTCATCACTGACTCCTCCCTTTTCCTCACCTCTCCCTCTAATCAATCTCCATTTTTTAAAATTCTTGGAATACTCTTGTTTTGACTAGATACAATTTCTCATAGCAGTCTCAATTTAACCTCATTGCCCCCAAGATATGGGGCTCCTCATCTGTTACACTGGTTCATTTCACATCTATCCTCCCTCTGAGGGCACTCAGCTGGAATTTTCTTCAGCGGTGTATGCTTAGTGAATGGCATCACTAAGACCTGGCATCTGACACAGTGGACGCTCACTAAATGGCTGGTGAACCAGTTGACTTTACAACCATATTCTTATAGTTATTATTTCTTTGTTCCTATATGCCATTAAGAATAACTCACAGATAAATTATACAGTGTTTAAAGACATGTGGCATATAAAGTAAATTAATAATTTTCTTACCTATGCTTTAACAATATGTTTCAAACTTTTATAGATAATGTTTCAGTTTTCCTCCTTACTAAATTCAAAATAGAGAAGGCACCTTCATTTTTATTTTCACTCACTATTTATCATTCTGGATTTCATTTATTCCCTAAAAATAATACCGATAAACTTAGTTTTTTAAAACTAACTTTTTATAGCTACCATTCTTTCAAATCCTATCACCCACTCATGAAATAAGATTGTTTCTCTCCTTTAATTTTTCCTGTCATAGCTGTCAGATTATTATTCATCAATCAGGACTTTTGTTAATCACTTCACTCAAGCCCCTGAATGGTTTATGTAATTTATCCATTCCTGTCTAAAATTTCCAGGTAATAATCATGTTCTCTATTATATTATTTCATCATTCTATCTCTAGTATACAAATGAACTTTTAAAATGGACTGACTCTTACATGCTAGAGCTTATACTCTTTTTATCTCTTTAGTCAGTCCTTTCTTTATTCTGGTGTCTTCATTCCCTTCTGCCAGCAGAAGTTGGAATTTCTTACAATCTAGCAGAAGTTGGAATTTCTCAACGAAGCTTTTCTGATTATGCTTACATATGAATTGTTCTTCCCAGCTCTGAATTCCAGGAACTTATTCCCTTGAGTATATACTGCTTTGGACTGCTAGACTCTTGGCTGTACTGCTTATCACACGTGTGGCATTGGGAAAGGGATTTGACTTCCTTTGTGTCTCAGTTTAAACATGTATAAAGTGGGAAAAGGTAACAGACTCTATCTCAGTTGTGCAGATGGAACAAGTTAATACACATAAAGCCTGCCACATATTATGTGTTCAATAGCAATTGTCTTACATTCTCATAATTATTCTGCAAATGATTCTAACATGTTAGCCTGGCAATGTTGCCGTGTTGGCATCTCATAGACTCATGAAGGGTAGTCTCATAAGCACAAGCTGAACTTGGAGTCATCTAAATCGGTGGAAAGGGCCGGGTCACAGAGGAAAGCTTCAACACCTTTGAGACGAATACAGGGATTACACAAAATATTCAATCAGCATTTTAACCTACGGGTTTTAAGGTAGAGAGCTGGGAAAAAACCTGTGAAAAATAAGTAAGTTATAGATCTTAGCAATCTCAGGACCAAAAAGGCTCGTGTGGGAACTGTGGCTCCAGGAGTTTCTTCCTTCTTTGTGGTTTTCTCACATATTTCTCAAGGTGGGGCTGTTGGTCTGGCCCAGTCCCCTATGACATAAAATCTTCAACTAGAGGAAAAAATCTCCCTTCCCAGTCCATAGTCGATATATCTAAAAACAGGCCATGGTTTCTCAGCCCATTTGAACATCCACAGGAGTGTCTAAGTTGTGTGACAATCTAAAGAAGTTCAGAATTAAAGAAAAGCAGTCCCATTTTGCCAACTTTATCGCCCCATTGATTTCTCCTGTAAACAGAGCAGGATGGCCTTCTGTTCTGAGCACTGTGGTAATTAACTCCAAGTAAGTTCAGCAGTTTGTGGCAGGCAGAGGATGGGGTGGGACCTGGGTGTGGATATGCCCAAGAGGGTGCTGCACCTGCTGGGGCTTGGAGGAGGCACACAGCATGTTTGCACTGGTGATAGGCGTGCTATCCCAAACACAACACACACATTGCTGACTGCACCACAAAGGCAAAATTATCTTAGCTTGGTAGCAGCCTGGTTATTTATCTGTGTCAGCAAAGAAATAGCTTCACCTCAGAGCTCTGTGAAGAACCTTGAAGCAAGTTTTCTTAGCTCTTATTTCTGTAATTATTTTTCACAGAATGGAATCCAAGCCACTACTGTTGTCTTTGTTCATCCCACACTTGCTCAGTGATTTTCTACACCCACTTTACAACTTACTGCTCTCTGCTCTCCTTGGTAACCTTATCTTCCCTTCGCATTCCTGGTGTCAATGAGGAACAGAGAGTCAAATTGTGTTATTTACTATTCACGTGGGGCTGTGAAAGTTTTCTGGGCATCTGTGTGCCCAAGTTCTACTTACAAGAGGCATTGTTCTGCAGAGTTTAGAGGATTGTTGAGAGCACTAGCACAATACTGAGTGAATGACAACTTTTGGCATTGAAAAATAAGATTCCTACTACACAAATGTTAATGGTCATACAGAAGACCATCTAGCACCCTACACATGCAATAGTCTCTCTCAACTCTAGAAAAATTTGCTTATAATCACCAGCTAAGCTCTACAAATATATACTGGACATTGTCATATATAATAAAACACTTCAAAAATATGTGATTGCCAAAGCAAACTGCATATTTAGGTTTTGAGAAAAGCTGTATTATTCTTTTTTTGATGGAGTCTCACTCTGTTGCCCAGGCTGGAGTGCACTGGTGCAGTCTTGGCTCACTGCAACCTCCACCTCCTGGTTCAAGCGATTCTCCTGCCTCAGCCTTCTGAGCAACTGGGATTACAGGTGCATGCCACCAGACCCAGCTAATTTTTGTATTTTTAGTAGAGACGGGGTTTCACCATATTGATCAGGCTGGTCTCAAACTCCTGACCTTGTGATTCGCCCGCCTACGCTTCCCAAAATGGTTGGATTACAATTACAGTAGTAAGACACCACGCCTGGCAGCTGTATTATTCTTTAAAAAATAGTTTTATAAAATTGTATTATCACCTCCTTGATTTTCTTTTTTTGGGAAATATATTGTGTCTTAATAACTCTTCATGCATCGGTAAGTATAGTGTATCTTCATACTATCTGTCCTGTTAGGAACCAGAATAGAACTTAACTGCTTGAAGTCCCAAGGTCCAAAGGAATCTTACTATATAAAAATCAAGCTCATCATTCCTTCGACTATTTAAAAAAGTAGATGAGATGAATCTAATCCCATTACTATACTTTTATTGACCAGAATTAGTATAGTAAGTTTAAAAAATACTATAAAAATGCCCTTGTAAGGAGAAACTAAATTATAATCATGTTTATCTTTAATATGATTTTACTTATTTCTGTCATACATGATGCACATCACAAAATGTTGCATTCTTTTGGGGCTGGATATATGAATCGGCAGATTGAAAAATGGAATCACAAAGATTTTCAACTCCTATTATACTCTGTCTTTTAAAATTTTCTTTTCAACATCTCTCTTTCTGACAGCTAATTCATATATTGATTTCTTGGGTCATATAAGGCAAATATCCAGCTTGAGATGTGAAATAATTAGATAATTTAAGTAGACTGGGGAGACTGACCTTGGCAGATTCTGAAGCTATGGAGTTTTTCTATTATTACTCTTATATCCCATGTTGCAGGACTTTTCTCATTCACTCAACTATTGATTTTATTTAGTACAAATGACTTATTATCATGAGGAAAGAAGTTTTAATGGATTTAGAACCATGCTCTATGGTTATGGCAATTTTTTAGCCCATTAGAAAAAAAAATGAACAGAACAAAATTAATATTAGGCAGTTATTCCCTCTGTGCCCTGTCCTCCCTCCCTTGTTTTCTCCATTACATCTTCATAATTATATATCCCTCTATTCAAAGACTATTGTGCACTTACCAGGCAGCAGGCATTCCCCAGACACTGGGGTTAGAATTCTTCACATTGCTGCCACTGAGGCAGAGGATAAACTTTGCCCTACCATCCTACACTGCCAGCAGCACCACTAAGGCAGAGGATACACTTTACTCTGCCACCCCACACTGGCAGCAGCACCATCATCATCAAAGGGCATGCAGGCACATACCCACGTGCATGCACCCACATACATGTGTGTACACACACACACACACACACACACACACACACACAGTCTTTAATTTTTGGCTGTGTCCCCACCCAAATCTCATCTCGAATTGTAGTTCCCATAATCCCCATGTGTCATTGGAGGGACCCTGTAGGAAGCGATTGAATGATGTGGGCAGTTCCCTCATGATATTCTTGTGATGGTGAGTCTCACGAGATCTGATGGTTTTATAAATCTGGCGCTTTCCCTGCTGGCACTCATTCTGTCTCCTGCTGCCCCGTGAGGAGTTGCCTTCTACCATGATTGTAAGTTTCCCGAGGATTCCTCAGCAATGTGGAACTGTGAGTCAACTAAACCTCTTTTCTTTATAAATTACCCAGTCTCGGGATCCCCCATCCACATCTACTAAATAAGACAGTTGCTGGAATTAAAACCTGAAAACTTTTATTTTTTCCCAAGCTTCCCAAGAAATTACAGGTCACAGTCAGATATGGTAAATTATTCTTTATTTTTATGAGACAGGTCTTGCTCTGTCAACCTGGGTGGAGTGCAGTGGTGTGACTATAGCTCACTGTAACCTCAAACTCCCAGGCTTAAGTGATCTTCCCACCTTGGCATCCCAAAGTGCTGCATTACAGGCGTGAGCCATCATGTCCAGCATAAATTATTCTTCAACTGTGAAATTTGCTGTTCTTACTATGGATGTCAAAATTCACTTGCACTCCTCCTCATAAAATAAATATGTCCAAGATAAATTATTAATAACTGCTAATGGTTTAGTGTTGCTATAAGGAAAATTTGCATTTGAAAAAGACACCTAAGGACAAAAGTCTTACACTAACAGAACAAATATACAATGTGAATTGTCAGAACGAAAATGTGCTAATAAGGAACAATATTTTTGGGAAACCAGCATCACTGGCATGCCTCATAACCACAAAAGGATGGTGACAGCCTCCTGCTTTAAGAGAGAATTGTATTTTAAGGAGAAAAGTAAAACATACATATGTAGACACACACACACAAACATGTGCATGTGTGGTATGTATAAATCAGTTTTTAATTACTAAAGTGGTATGTAATGGAGGAAAGAAAATATTTGAACAAGACCATTAAAATGAAGTGATTGAATCACTGTGGAAATGCATTAACATGAGGTTGTGACTCATGTGCTGTCTCACTTTTCTGGCGAGGCAGCTGCTTACCATTAATGACCAGCAACAGTGACGAGGGATCCATCTGCCCTGTTCTGGAACAAGGGAATGTACCACCTGTTAAATTTATAACTACAGCTTCCACAAATGAACATGAAAATGAAGCCTCCAGATTGGAAATAATGTGTAGCTTTTATGTAAAAACACCAAGATATTCAAAAGTCTGTTTGTTCTCTCCACTGAGTGTTTTGAATTGCTTGAAAAACAGTGCTAACCGTGAGATGAGTATCTTTGACACAACGCAAATTGTTAACCCAAATGTTCCACATTAATAAAATGGTTTCAGATTCATTGGAAACTAACTGTCCCTGCTTCTATCCTGAAAAACACCTGTGGGAGAATCAATGCACTTTTGTAAATCTGTGAGTGTCAATCTGATGTAACTGTTCTAGTCCCAGAGAAGTAATGCAAATCAATAAACACAAATAAGGAAATTGTTCTAACATTTTGAGATCATAATCTTCTCTGAATATTAAAGTTTATGGCATACAAAAAAACCCTGATTCTCACTGTTTTTTTCTGTTATTTACCTCAATTAATGTTCTTACCTCTTCAGTGAGTAAATGTCTCAGTTTTTCCTTTATATATTTCCGTTTCTATAACTTCGCTTGTATTGTGTTCTCAGTTACCTTTACCTCACACCATTAGGCATGTTAGCAAAGTCACAGTCAACCTTCAAGGCCTGGCTAACCTCATGTCTCTTCTGTGATGAGGTCTCAGAGAAGTCTACCGCAAGGGTGTACCTAGCTCTTCTAAATATTAATATTACAGACTCATTTTTCCTGAATAAATTTGAATTTTTGAGTAAAATGATATAAACTTGGAAAGGGATTTAAATGTTTATCAAATGCTCCTCAGTTTTCTATATAATGCAAAACTATTTTTTGTTTATTAAAGACCTAAAATTTAATAAAATTAATATGCATTGTATTAATGAAGGTAAAAAGGAATTTATTACTCACAACAAATCAAGAAACACGAGCATCTGCGTATTTGCCATTTTCCTTTTCCAAGAAGTGCCCAGATAAATGCTTGATACATTCTACGGGAGAGGATTCCTGAGCTTATGGAACCCAAGTCATTCAAAACAGAGTCAGCAGGCCTGATCTTTGCCACAGAACGATAACTTATTTAGGATTCTAAACAGTATACATGACTGCTCTTTGCTCCAGAGCAAAGATCAATTGGTGTCTGTGCATCCAAGATATGGAAAAATGAGAGAGATCTACAGAGAATTATCTGCCAACAATTTTCTCGACATTATCCTGGTTTCTGAAGAATATCCTCCTAAGTGCAGTATTATATCAGTCACTCTGATAAATATGACCAACAAAAACTGAAACCGCAGCTGTTCAATTCAACTCAAATAGCTTTTTTTTAAGGCTACTCTCAACACAATTCCGAACATCAGGATGAGGCCATCTGGCAGTACTGACCGCTACTATTCCTGTTGGATCCCAGGCTCAACTGAGCAAATCTCACTGGAGTCTATCCCAGAAATGCAAGTAGTTTTCTCCTAAAATCTCTATATTGACATTTCTCCTTAAATTTCTATATCAGTAATTCCACTTGGCCTGAAATATAAACCAGGTACAGTAGGAAGTGTTAGAGATAGCAATGACTTTACCTCAGCCAGCTCAGAGAACGTCTAAGACAATTCTACGGTCCATAACCTCCCGACCTATGACTAGAGGATAGTCTGGTAGCCTTGCAATGTCAAGCTTTACAATGTCATTATGTTAAAGTCAGAAATACCTGTATTAATACTCTTTTTAATTAGAGGACGCCCAAGTAAGAAGAAGTTCTCACAGAGTAGGCATAAATTATAGTAATATACGAGTCAGTTAAACTTCTGACTATCTTCCACGTGTATGCAAAGTTAGCCTCACTTTTGAGATTTGCACAATCATATTAGATGTACATGACCTATTGGTCATGTTTTCTTAAATACTTGAAGATCTTTACAGCCACCCTGTACAAGCCAGTATAAGCCACAGGATTTGGGAAGGAAGGGAAGGTAGTAACTGGCTTTCACACAAGAAATATTCTTGGGGGTGCACCTGATATCCCTGGGGAAAACAAGTGTTATTTATTATTGTTTGGGTCCCTAAGAGGGACCTACATCAGTTGAGGTGGGGGACAGATATTGACTGTCTCCAATGTGACATCCTAGCCAATTGATAGACTTTAGAATCTCAGTTCAGTTTATTTATTTATTTATTTATTTATTTATTTATTTATTTATTTATTTATTTCTGACAGTGTCTTGCTCTGTTGCTCAGGCTGGAGTGCAGTATAGCGATCTCTACTTACTGCAACCTCCGCCTCCTGGGCTCAAGCGAGCTTCCCACCTCAGTCTCCCAAGTAGCTGATATTACAGATACGAATCATCACGCCTGGCTAATTTGTGTGTGTGTGTGTGTGTGTGTATATATATATGTACACACATACATATATATGTTTATATGTGTGTGTGTGTATGTGTGTGTATATATATATTTTTTCTTTTTATTTTTGGTAGAGACAGTGTTTCACCATGTGGCTAGGCTGCTCTTGAACTCCTGGCCTCAAGTGATCCACCCACCTCGGCCTCCCAAAGTGCTGGGATTATAGCATGAACCACTGCGCCTAGCTTCTCAGTTAAGTTTAAGTAACTGAGTCTAGTCTTTGTTTTTAGATGGACACTTGAGGACAATAAGTCCAATCTATTTTGATTGTTTATGCCATCAGCATGATGGCATTCATCTGCCCCACAAAATGACTGATGGACAGCTTTGGGAATGGGGCAGGGAGGATACCAAGAAGATGCTGTAGTGAAGCATCTTTTCTCATCCCCGTTCTAAAAGGGGAAGGCTGTCTACATTTTACCTATTATGTGTATGATGATGTTCTCTCTATATACACATTTCATATATTTGTTATATATATGTATACACATATACACACACATACACACACACATACATTTAAAGTTACCCTTTATTAGACTTATAATCTCCCTAAGAGAAATAGTTTGGGGTACCTTCCTCATTTTCACACATATGAGTTGTGGGCTTTTATTGGTGGAAAAATTGAGAGCATAACATGTGCACCTGGTGGCTGCATTGATCTGCAGTCCAGGATTTGTTTGGGAAAAGGAAGTTGGTTTATATGGATGAAGGATAGGACACATGCAATTGAGTACTTGTGTTAAATTGTATTGAGTTCTGTTCAATAAAACCACAGGAAGAGATAAACCTGACTTAGAGAGGAAATAAGGTGACATCAAATTCCTGGGGGCTAAAGAAGTAGCAATTGACCGGCTGGGATAGGAATACATTTACTGCATGAAGGACTCTGCGAATCAAAGAGCCCTGGTGATGTGGAAGGTCCCCTAACAACCAAAGATAGAATTGCCTGAGACTGAACATATTTAATTACTGCATTGAGATTGTGTTTGTCATTTTGAGTGACTAAGGCTAAACAACAAAAAAGTGTGGCCTTAATTTTCATATAAGGCCAAAAGAAAAATTAGCTTCCAAGGGTCAAGATAAAGTTCTTTCTGATCATGTCCACAGAATTAAGTTGGCAAAACATTCTGGTTACATGACATATAGGACAATTTATTTAAGATGCATGGGAATTAATACATGTTACATATTATCTATAATATATAATATCTATGTTTTAAACGTTGTTGAGATAACTTTAAATTTTTTCTCATTAGTAATTGGTGAAAAACCTTTAACTGGATATGGAAAATAAAATGTTCTATATTCTCATTCAGTTTATATGCTGTCTTTTTTTCCTTATCCTACATTTTTCTTTCTTCACTCACTGAGAGTTGTTGGAGCTTTTCATAGTAATTGTAGAAAAATCTGCCTCTGTTAGTTTCTTAATCTGTAATTTTTAAATACTCATAGCAAATAAGTAACCAAGTATAATGTCTGATTTAAAGTTTTTTTTTTTCTTTTGGGAGGTACCCACGGAAATAATCCTACCTACTGCTGTCTACTTACTATCTATTACAGAAACATTCCTACCGCTAGCTGCTCATTATTTACCTTTCTGTGTAGCTCTGTAACGGTTTACTTTTCCTGTCCTGAATAATGTGAATTATGTGCCCTCAATTCAGATCCTTTTATAAAGTGGCACATTCTGCATCATGAAGTAGGCTTTATAGTACCAGTTTTTTTGGTTAAAAGAGTGAGATTGGAGTTTGAGTTTCTAACAGCACTTGATTGATAGTCATGGTCAATTTAATTACTCCTGTATGACTTTATTAAATTTCCCTGAAACCATGTTGAAATTTCAATGTCTAAACATCATATCCTCCAAATAGGTTATACTCATCATGATTACATATTAATTCTCATATGAAGAATCAATATTTGGGGAGAACCCACTAGAAAAGCTATACTTTGCATTTAAAATATAAGGGGTAAAAGTATAGACCCTAGATATCCTCACTCAAGATGACACATCGTTAAATAACATATATATAATAAAGCAGTAAAAAAGTCATGTTATTCCCAGAATAAAAATTATGTTTGCTTAACTGACTTCATATCTACTGATGCTAAATAATTTTTTTTGTTTTTAAAATATAAAAGTGCATTTGAAACGGGTATCAAAGATAACTGTTGTGTAGGCTTTAAGTAATTCTCAATATAAGATGGTTCATGGAATACACATACTAGGGAACAATTGTTCATATTTTTCATATTGAATAATTGTTCATATTTTTCATATTATGTTTTATTACATAAATATCTGGAGCTTTTTTCCATTGGATTTTTATTATTTTTTATTTATGTTTTAAAATTATACTTTAAGTTCTGGGATATGTGTGCAGAATGTGAACATGCAGGTTTGTTACCTAGGTATACACATGCCATGGTGGTTGGCTGCATCTATCAACCAATTGTCTAAGTTTTAAGCCCCAAATCCATTAGGTATTTGTCCTAATGTATCCCTTGCCTAGTTCCCCACCACTCAACAGGCCTCGATGTGTGATATTCCCCTCCCTGTGTCCATGTGTTCTCATTGTTCAACTCTCACTTATGAGTGAAAACATGTGGTGTCTGGTTTTCTGTTCTTGTGTTACTTTGCTGAGAACGATGGTTTCTAGCTTCATCAATGTCCCTGCAAAGAGATGAACTCATTATTTTTATGGCTGCATAGTAGTCCATGGTGTATATATGCAATATTTTCTTTATCCAGTCTATCATTGATGGGTAATTGAGCTGCTCTCAAGTCTTTGCTATTGTAAATAGTACTGCAATAAACATACATGTGCATGTGTCTTCACAGTAGAATGATTTATAATCCTTTGGGTATATACCCAGTAATGGGATTGCCAAGTCAAATTGTATTTCTAGTTCTAGATCCTTGAGAAATTGCCACACTGTCTTCCACAATGGTTGAACTAATTTACACTCCCACTAACAGTGTAAAAGCGTTTCTATTTCTCTGCATCCTTACCAGCATCTGTTGTTTCCAGACTTTTAAAATGATCACCATTCTAACTGTCACAAGATGGTTTCTTGTTGTGGTTTTGATTTGCATTTCTCTAATGAACAATAATGATGAGCTTTTTTTATGTTTGTTTGCCACATAAGTGTTTTCTTTTGAGAAATGTCTGTTCATATCCTTCACCCACTTTTTGATGAGATTGTTTTTTCTTGTAAATTTAAGTTTCTTGTAGATTCTGGATATTAGACCTTTGTCAGATAGATAGATTGCAAAAATTTTCTCCCATTCTGTAGGTTGTCTGTTCACTCTGATGATATTTTCTTTTGCTGTGCAGAAACTCTTTAGTTTAATTAGATCCCATTTGTCAATTTTGGGTTTTTTTGCCATTGCTTTTGGTGTTTTAGTCATGAAGTCTTTGCCTATGCCTATGTCCTGAATGGTATTGCCTAGGTTTTCTTCTAGGGTTTTTATGTTTTAGGTCTTACATTTAAGTCATTTATCTATCTTGAGTTAATTTTTATATAAGGTATAAGGAAGGGGTCCAGTTTCAGTTTGCTGCATGTTGCTAGCCAGTTTTCCCAGTAACATTTTAAAAATAGGGAATCCTTTCCCCATTGTTTGCCTTTGTCAGATTTGTCGAAGATCAGATGGTTATAGATGTGTAGTGTTATTTCTGAGGCCTCTGTTTTGTTCCTTTGGTCTATATATCTGTTTTGTACCAGTACCATGCTGTTTTGGTTACTGTAGCCTTATAGTATAGTTTGAAGTCAAGTAGCATGATGAGAAATAAAGGATATTCAAAAATAGAGGGAGTCAAACTGTCTCTGTTTGCAGATGACATGATTGTATATTTAGAAAACCCCATCTTCTCAGCCCCAAAACTCCTTAAACTGATAAACAACTTCAACAGTCTCAGGATACAAAATCAATGTGTAAAAATCACAAGCATTCCTATACACCAATAATAGACAAACAGAAAGCCAAATCATGAGTGAACTCCCATTCACAATTGCTACAAAGAAAATAAAATACCTAGGAATACAACTTACAAAGGATGTGAAGGACCTCTTCATGGTGAACTACAAACCACTACTCAAGGAAATAAGAGAGTATGCAAACAAATAGAAAAACATTCCATGCTTGTGGATAGTAAGAATCTGTATCATGAAAATGGTCACACTGCCCAACATAATTTATAGATTCAGTGCTATTCCCTTCAAGCAACCATTGACTTTCTTTACAGAAAAAACTATTTTAAATTTTATGTAAAACCAAAAAAGAGCCCGTATAGCCAAGACAATCCTAAGCAAAAATATCTGGGACTTTCAAAGTTTAATTCAACTTTATACGATGTTGTCCACAGATCCTTTAAACTAGTTGGAGTTTAGGTTGCTAAAGAAAATCAGGTCATGATAAAATGTCAATGTGTGACTGCTGACTTCTTTCTGCTCTTGCCTTCTGTTCTTGTTCCAAGAGCACAGCCCCAAAATTAGTAGCAATATATTCAGTAATTTGGTGAATCCCATTTTGCCTGACATGGTGCCTCCAAGTTGCTTTTACAGCTGCAGAGCTGGTCTGTTCACTCACATACATCTCTATTTTGCCTGTTTTCTGAACCTAGGTATGAATCTGCACACATTTGCAGTTTACTTGACTTACTTCAAATCATACGATGGAGGGTTCTGAGGTCAACCATTCAGAAATTAAATTGGGAAAATAGTGTTTTTTCAAAAGTCTAATTTATAACTAGATTGATTTTATTATACATGGTATATACTTGGTGGTTACTTATTATTTATAGCTTTTATGTTTACAAAATACTGTGCTTAATCCTACTAGACATAACCTTGACATCAATGCTTTCAATTTGCAAAATTGTATTTAAGATATGTCAAACACCTTAAAACATTTTTTTCAGTTTTTTATACTAATCTGTGATTTTTCTATTATATTAAACTCATAAACCTGTGCTTGAGACAAAGGTTATGAGAGAGAGACAGAGAAATAAAGAGAACAGAGGCAGAGAGACAATGAAAGAAGGCAGAGAGAGGGAGAGGTTGATTTCCTGAGACACTGCCAGTTTTTTTATTTTTTTGAGACAGAGTTTTACTCTTGTCACCCAGACTGGAGTACAATGGCACAATCTCAGCTTACTGCAACCTCCATTTCCTGGGTTCAATCAATTCTCCTGTGTCAGCCTCCCAAGAAGCTGGGATTACAGGCACCCACCACCACACCTGGCTAATTTTTACATCATTAGTAGAGACGAGATTTCACCATGTTGACCAGGCTGTTCTCGAGCACCTGACCTCAGGTGACCTACCTGCCTGCCTCCGCCTCCCAAAGTGCTGGGACTGCCAGTATTTTAATTCTTAATCTGTGTAGTGGTGACATGAGTGTTTGTTTTATTTCTATTCTTTTAAAATATACATGTATTTTATATACTCTTTTCTTTGTATTATATATTTCAAAATATAAATGGAGATAGTTTAAGATACACATAAAAATGTGCTTCTAAAATTGCCACTTTAAATTTATATACTAAAATTAAAATATTCTCTGGGGTACAAAAGTTCAACTTCTAGGAATATATTTTCAGAAAAGTGTAGGGGAAGTCAGATAAAGTAAGAAAAATAATTGCAATATCTAATTCAGGACCTGTTGAATTCACTTGGAGTGGCTGGCAAAATATTAGGGAAAATATTAGGGAAAGTTATAGATTAGGGTCTCAAACCTTTTGGAAGTTCAAAAGATTTTAAAGGGACAGGCCAAAGGCAGTGGGCCCATTATGCTAGGGAAAAGATAGGGCCAATAAAGGGCTTTCCCAGTTTAAATCTGTTTACCCCACATCCCTTTGTCTCTACTGTAGCTGTTTACTCATGTAAACTTTGTGCTGGATAGCCCTCTCAGGGAAAGATCAAAGGGGAATTACCCATTAATCGTGTTCACTCTGGGCCCAAAATCTAAACTTTTTTTCTTTTTCTTTTTTTTTTTTTTTTTTTGCAGAAAATGATTTATTTAGGCAGAGAGAACAAAAAAGGTGAAAAAAACAGAAAAGAGAAAGAGCAGCTTCCATGAAGGTCGTGGAAGGGGCAAAACCTAAACTTTTTACCATTCATAAAACCACTCTTTTAACCATGTTAATTATCCACAGGCGTGTTAACTTAAAACCTCTGCTATAAAATTCATACTAAATAAATGTTAAAAAAAAAAAAGTGTTGGTCAATTCGTTGCATTTCACCCTCTACAAGCAGCCAACAACCAACCCTTGGCCAACTGAAATCACTAAACCAAGTATAAAAGTGCATTTATTCATCTATCTTTAAGTCAGGGTCTGAGGGCCGAACCTCCACAGGTGGTGGTCAGCGTCTCAAGGACCGTTATGTGGGTGCCCAAGAACAATACCGACTTAGAGATAAACCTATATGTTCATAGATGAAATGAACATTTTATAAATGTTCATTTATGAAAGTGTTATCTTTGCATATTGTGTTGACTTTAGCAGTTCATCGTGGGCAGGGTTTGAAACAAATGCAATTTATAGATATGTTGATATAAAAGAAATATCACATCTTGTTTTCATTGGTACAAAGAGATTTTTATGATTGATAGTTTGGTTAATATGTGACAGAAAATAGTTATTAATAAAAAATATGGAAGTATGTGAAAACCTTAAATATGATTTAAAGTGAAAATTTAAATTACAGAAGAGTATGTATAGAAAAAATGGAATTGGTGATATTCAGAATATCTAGGTGAGTTTTGTTCTCACTTCCATTTAAATTTTCCTCTTGAAAAGAGTAGCAGCATTCTAAGAAATGAAGTCTATATTTTGATCCTACCTGTGCAGTAACTGATGTACATTTCAAATGTGTCAAAATAAGTCATTCATATTTTTGCTCTATCTTTAACAAGAATATCTATGGACACTCTACCGAGCTTGATAAAGTAAAGCTCTTATGCATTTAAACTTTTTAAGGTTTTCATTTCAGAATAATGGTATCTATGTCTTAGTTGAAAATCAGTTGTGCTTGATTGGTTGTGGCAATTTAATTGTGTAATAACAAAAGTTAATTGAACTGGATCCTATTCTTTCTTCAAAATACAGGTAAAAGCTGAAGTTTATCATTTTTCAGGATTTCCCTTGTTTGATCTTACTTTGTCTTCATTTGAAGACCTGTAGTGTAGTGATGAGTTTGCAAGCATTGATGCTAAGTATTTCATATTGAAAGGTATGATATTAATGGCAAAATTATAAAAAATAGTGCAGTGCATCGGCAATATTTCCAGAGTTGCCAAACAGCATTGTCTGTTTACTAAAGTAATCCATATGCATAGATCTAAGAAAATCCACACTGTACAAGCATTCTGTTTGTAATATTACCAGTTTGTAAGATACGGGCAGTGGCGGGGGGCACAGCATAATAAATACCTGAAAAATGCAGATTAAAGAAAGCTGAAGAGATTTACTTTCATGTGTATAGAAGGGGCCCTGATTCACGAGAACAGGCATTATTAGCCCGATGTACTTGCCATCTTGTAATGAAAGAAAGACAAAGAACCATGCCTGAGTCAGGGGGGAGAGGGACAAATGCTGTAATGTGTCAGCCGCTAGGTAGACAACAGATCCTTAGCCTGGCCGCCAGCTTCTCATGTAGTCAGTTCTAAGATTCCCTAAGCTGATTTATTTATTTTCCATTAATATATTTTTTCCTTGATCTCTCTACTCCCTCTGTTGTAGATAAATGAAAGAGACTTTTTTTTTCCTCATCATATTTATACCTGTTTCTCACAAAAAGGCTGACTACCAGCAGGTCCCTAATCAGCAGATCCCAAAGACTGACAAAGGCATTTGAAGAGAGAAAAGTGTATTTAAATCGCATGCGCCAAGATGGAATGATGGGCCGTAATCACTGTTCATACAAATCCTTCTGCAATTCTAATATTTTTGTTTCTTTTGAAAGTGATTACAGGCACTCATAGACAACACAGATCCCAAGGGAAGGCTGCCATGAAGAGAAGGCTCATAGTTTCCTCCAGGATTCAAACGACATCAAATAGAAAACCAAGACATAGTACACATATTTTCACATAGATAAGTTAACGTTTCAACCTAGATAATCATGCTAGTCACTTCAATAGCAACAACAGAAACAACAACAAAACAAAAATTGCTGAATATGTAGAAATGGAGCAATCCGAACTACAATGATCAATATTTTTCCACATGCAAGTTTTAATGTGAGATACACAGCCTTAGGGCAAGTGAATATTAGTTTTCCTGTAAGTGATGTCACTAGAAACATGGCCCATATGACCATGGATATATGCAGATCTGTGCACATCACCATCAACAGAGTTCGCATTTTTTATTGAGATGCAGCACTGGTATGACAAAATCTTGTCAACTAAATAACATAACAGTAGTACTTTCGTTTTCAAAGAATCGTAATATAGTTTGGAGCCAAAAATTGTATACTACTTGTTTTTTTGGCCAAGGAAAGGCATTGGGATGCTTTGATTTTTTAAGTATTGCTTTGTGTGTGTGTGTGTGTGTGTGTCTGTGTGGTGTGTATATGTGTGGTGCAAAACATTTGAGAATGCCAGGGCTATAAGTATGACTAATTGGAGAAGATATACAAGTAAAAAGTATTTAGATCGCGGTGTAGTCAGTGGCAAAACAGATTTACCCAGTGAATACAATTTCACGTGCTGTGTGGACAGAGGGGATGTCCCAGCTGAATTCTAAAGAGAAGGTGTACACTGAAGTGTAAATGCTGTGTGGGTGCAAACACAAAAGTGGGAGGTTTAGAGAACTGTGGATCATTTGAATAAAGAACATGAGGAAGGCAAGTCCAGGGATGTTTCCAGGAAAAATCAGCAGGGACCAGGTCAGTAGGGAAAACGAGATACACTTTATATGCTTAATTTCTTTCTGTGTTACACTTTAAAAAATTTCTTAGTTTCTGAGAAAGATAGATCAGTCCTAGACCCTGATTCTCTTAGCACTAATTAGACCAACTCTACACTCCACACAGCAGTTCACTAACACAGTTACTTAGTCATTGTTTTTCCAGGTTTTAACATCTGACATCTAATGGCAGGTGCTAAAAGCTGCCTGTGAAGCATGAGTGACATAAAAGGGAGGAAAATAGCATTTGTTGCCTGAGCAAAAATGCTTTTTGGAGACCCAAAGCACTTTATTCTCTGAAATTTTGCAGATGTGGGTGAGGACTTTTGAGCGTTAGGTGAGAATGAGAATCATTCTGAAAAAATATGGTGTTTATTTTTAGAGGATGATGACTCATCAGGATTCATGAAAGCAGTTTTCTTTTAGGGTGATGACAGCTTAAAATTAAAGCTATTATTTTTCTACTAGATGCATGTCTGGCCTATTAATTATGCATTCAATATGTCATGTGCAAAGTGAGTTAAGGGATAAGGATTAATGGTTCAAGAACATCACAGTTGTAAATAATAAAAATATCTTTTAAAAGTATTTTATAACTTTATGTCAATTTTAATACAACATTTTTCTAAATATGTTTTTACCCAGAAAAGTATAACAGCTTAAAAGTAAGCAAGCATCAATACACCGTGGCCATAGCCAGAAATGCTAATTCAACATATATTCTGGTATAAATTGAGAAAAAAAATTGTGTTTGGAATTTCTGTCTACCAGGTCTGTTGGATATTCACCAAAGACTGACCCTCCTTTATTTGGTGCCCCACCCTCACTAATTTACTGTGGAATGTTAGACACCATCAAGATGACCATCCACTAGCTTGGTATCATCGAGAACTGCACTCTTCCAAAATGACAGCCACTGGTAATATGGGGCGACTGGGTAATTGAGACGTGGTTAGTCCAAATTGAGATTTAAAAGACAGTAAAAAACAGAAATATGAAGTATGTCCTTAATAATTGTTTTTCTTGACTACATGTTAAAGCAACATTCTGAATATATATAGAACTACATAGGTATAATATTTTATACATAATATTAAAATAAATTTTACTTGTTTCTTTTTAGTATTTCTAATATGGCTACTAAAAAACTTAAAATTACAAAGTGGCTAACATTTGTGTCTTATATAAATAATATTTCTACTGGACAGCACTAGTCTAGGGTGTTTTTTTTTTTGGGAGGGAGGGTCATTACATGTACATATCGTGTTTCTTTCTTTTTTTTTTTGAGACAGAGTTTCACTCTTGTTTCCCAGGCTGGAGTGCAGTGGTGTGATCTCAGCTCACTGCAATCTCTGCCTCCCAGGTTCAATTAATTCTCCTGCCTCAGCCTCCCAAGTAGGTGGGACTACAGGCTCCCACCACCATGCCCAGATGATTTTTTGTACTTTTTGTAGAGATGAGGTTTCACCATGTTAGCCAGGATGGTCTTGAACTCCTGACCTTATGATCCACCTGTCTCAGCCTCCCAAAGTCCTGGGATTACAGGCATGAGCCACCATGCCTGGCTACTGAATTATTTTATCACCTCTATTTCCTACCTGACTCATATAGTACTCATGAATTTATTTCTCTCTCAGCCAATTTAATTCTTCTAAGAGAATTTTCTATGAAAGTTTTTCTATTGTAGACTTTTGAAAATTTTATGATTAATAATATCCTTATTTTACCATTTATATAAATAAAATGTTATCATTGATATTATCCCTATTTTAAATAAAATATTTGACTGTGACATTCTATATTCATAGTTCTTTTTCTTTAACACTTTCAAACTATTTTTCCATTTTTTTACTTATATCTTGATTTGACATTGAGAAACCTGGTCACAGTTAATTCTGTGTGTGTGTGTGAGGGTTATGATGGTTAATTTTATATGTCATCTTAGGTGTGTCATGTTGCCCAGATATGTGGTCAAACATTACTCTGGATGTTTCTGGGAGGATGTTTTAAGATACAAATAACATTTAAATTGGTTAATTCATAGAGAAGCACAGTGCCCTTAATTATGTGAGTGGGCCTTACCTAATCAGTTGAAAGCATAAATCCAGCAGAAGACTGACTGCCCCCAGTCCTGTCCCCATCAAGAGGGAATTCTGCAGTGGAGTCTTTGGGCTTAAACTGAAGCACTGGGTCTTCTCTGATATCCAATCTTCTGACCCTCCTCACAGAGTTTGGACTTGCCAGCCTCCATTATCACCTGGGTGAATTCCTAAAATAAATCTCTTTCTTTATTGTCCTTTTTTTCTGTATGAAGTGCTTTATAAACTTTTCTTGATTTGATGTCCTTATAATTCTCTAAACTTGTTCTAGGATTTTTTTTTCTTCCCAGTTGTGCTATATCTCTCACAACCAGCCTTTTCAATTTTTCTTTATTCATAATAATTATTGGTCAACATGTTTTCTTTTCCTACATTTATTTTTCTTTCTCTTGAGAGCTGATGAAAGCTCATTTTTCCTTCACATTTCCATCTTTTCTTTTATATTTTCTATGACGTTTTCTTGGCCTGATATTGAAGCACATGAATGCATTCTTTGGCTCTTTCTATTCTTCTACACAACTCATCTGCCATATTCCTTTTCAGACTGTTAACAAATCTCATGTTCAATGTTTACTCTTTGGCTCTTTACAGATAAGCTGGCTTATCTAGTTGTGAGCTGTCAAACCCATACACTAGTTTGTGCATTTTCTGTTGAATATAGATGAGGGTTTCTGGTAGGCAAAGAGTCCTCTCAGGCATGACAATCGAGCCTCCGAACATTTCCCATTTGTGACCTCCTCTCCCTTAGACCATCACATAGTCACGGAGTGTCTCTCTAGAGAGCTACAGCACCACACTTTGCTAAAAGCACTTACTCGGTTGTAGAAACCTGAAGGTGTGGGAAGAGAATAGGAAGAGAGAGTGCTTCAGAGCTAGTAAGACTACACGTGGGGAAAAACAATGTTTATCACGCTGGCTGAGCTCAAGCTCCGTCCACCTCTTTTTACCTGGATAACCCAGGTTGGCATCCTAGGCTGGTGCTGCTTTTGTTCTTTTGTTCTGTCTCATGTAGTGAAAGTAGGCAGGATCTGTCCAGAGCAAGGCTGGAGAGAACAAAAGAGTACCAATAATCAGCTGTTTCCTAACTTATCCTTAAATTATGGCAACTTTCCCTTTTCTGATCTGGGCTGTCACTTCCTCCTGCCTTGTTACCTCTGTCACTACAGGATATACACAAGTTTTACAATTGCTTTTAAGGCCCATTAGCATCTTTGTTGCTTCTTGTTTAGTTCCAGCATTTAATGAAAGGTGTTAGCAGTGGGGGCTGGGTCACCATTTTTATAAGTGATATTTTAACTGGTGGTTGTACTTTACTCTCCTACTAGTTCATACAGATTTTCAGTCGATCCCATCGTAAGTGTTGGTCAAAATGTACAATTCTTAAATCTTAGGAGAAAGAGGATCTGTCCTACCTGAAAAGCACTGTAGTCACAATGTTGGAAATACAGGTGTCTTTGATGTTTTAACTGCCTCTAATGTGAGGAACTTCCAGTTTTGCCCTATCCAGTATTCTTATTACCTCATGCTTCTTGTTAATAAATGATTTTTATGAACTATTAGCAGTAACTGTTATCATGACATCACATTTCAACTTTGAATGTATAATTTTATTCCTAACTATACCTATACATATTATTCCTTTGGCCAAATATACTTTATATACTTAGCATTCTACATTTATGTGTGTGTGTGTGTGCATGCTTGCATGTGTGTGTGTGTGTAGACACAGTGTCTCTTGGTATCCATGTGAGATTGGTTCCAGGACACACTCCACAGATAGTCAAGTCCCTTATATAAAATAGTGTAGCACTTGCACATAACCTACTTACATCCTCCCACATACTTTAAATCATCTCTAGATTACTTATAATACCTAATACAACGCAAATGCTAAGTAAAAAGTCGTTATGGTGTACTGTTTAGGAAATAATGGAAAAGAAGTGTGTACATGTTTAGTACAGACACCCCACCATCCTTTTTTATTCTTTTTGAGATGGAGTCGCTCTGTTGACCAGGTTGGAGTGCAGGGGCACAATCTTGGCTCACTGCAACCTCTGCCTTTCAGGTTCAAGTGATTCTCCTGCCTCAGCCTCCCAACTAGCTGGGATTACAGGGCACTGCCACCACACCCGGCTAATTTTTGTATTTTTAATAGAGATGGGGTTTCACCATGTTGGCCAGGATGGTCTCAAACTCCTGTCCTCAAGTGATTCTGCCACCTCAACCTCCCAAAGTACTGCGATTACAGGGGTTCACCACCACATCTGTCATCACCATTCTTTTTAAAACAATATTTTAATCATAGTTGGTTGGATTTACAGATGTTGAACCCTAGGATATGAAGGGCTGACTGTGTGTGTGTGTGTGTGTGTGTGTGTGTGTGTGTGTATGTGTATGAGCTATTTGAATATTTCTACAAAATAATGAGTTTAAAAAACTGATATTTGGCCAGTGCAGATTGACTATCTTGCCAGATAGGTTTACATTTGATGCTTATATTGTGTCTGATGAAAAATAGACCATTTACTTGTGCTTTTCTAATAAACAATATATAAATTTCTCTAACTATATGTAAAACTAAACATTTCATATATATATTAAACAATTTGTGTTTTTGAATAAAATATAGTCAACTAACTGCTGTACGTAAAAATATTCAAAATCTGTTATATATTGTTAATAACTGAACTTTTAATAATGTTGATATCAATGTCTTATAAACTATTTTTTGCTTATCCTTTTTTAAATATGGCATTTAACCTTTATGCTAAGTACATAATTACTTTGTTCTCATACCATTTCATTATATTCTCTCTATAGTTACCACTAACTGATCACAAATTGATTTCTTTTTGCAGAATTCTCATATTTTAAATGCTTTCCTGTAATAACACTTAATTTTTATCACTTCAGATTAACTTTTTTCTTACAAATATATTTCTTTTGATGCACTGCTCTTGCAAAAGATTATAAGTACCTTGATGTGTATTGATCACGTTATATGCAATATTTTGCTCCTGCCTAAAGGACAGAGGGCGGTGCGTTTGCTGACATGACTTGAGAAAAAGTCTAAGATAAATCTTAAAAGTCATGATAATTGACCATTAAATAAGGGATCAGAATATTAAAGCCTGCAGGCCAAATCTAACCAGATTTCTTTTTAAATTTTATGCAGTTCACCATCAAATTTAATTTTCCCTTTTTGTATCCTGTTTTTGAGATCCATTCTGAGTACTCTTTCCCTAATGCAATATGTTGAACATGTTTTCTCATGATTTTTATATTGTTCATTAAATCCCTGGTTCTTGTTCCATTTGAAGTGTAAGATTTAGGTTGAGGGTTATTTTTCACCTATGGATGTCCCATTGTGCCAGCAATATTTATTGAAAAGCCTATCCTACCTTTAGTGAATTGAATCATTGTCAAAAATTAGCGGGATTATCTACCTGGGACTCTTTCTGGGTTCTCTTTTCTCTTACACTCATCTATGTGCCTATCCTTGTGACAATGCCACACTGTGATATTAAGTAAATCTTAATATTAGCTAAAGTTATTCCTCCCACTTTATTCTCTGTCAAGAATGTTTTAACTATTCTAAGGCTCAGGTCTTTTGCATAAGTTTCAGAATAAGTGTGTTCATGTCTACAAAATCACTTGCCAGAATTTTGGTAGGAATCACATTAAATATAAGGATCAGTTTATGGATGATATGTTTCTCCATTCATTTAGATCTTGACGACTTTCATCAACATTTTGTAAATTTCAGCATGCATTTTCTATACATATGTTGTTATATTTTACATAAGTATTTAATTTTCTTTGGGACAATAATAACATCTTATTTTTAATTTTGATTCTCCTATGTTTCTTGTTATTATATAGAAGTACAATTGCTTTTTTTTTTTTTTTTTGGTCTATTAATCTTGTATCTTCCTATGTGGCTGAACTCATTTGCTAGTTCTGTAAGTTTTGCAGATTCTTTGGGGATTTTTTATTTAGACAATCATTTCATCTGTAAATAGAGAAAATTTTATTTCTTTCTTTCCAATCTCTATGTCTCCCTCCCCCACTTTGTTTCTGCTACCTTGCAATGGCTAGAATTTCCAGTGCCAAGCTGAGTAAGAATGTCGAAAGTAGACATCATTGTTTTGTGTCTGATCTGAGAGGAAATGTTCCAGTCTTTTTACCATCGTGTAATGTTGATTATTGTTTGTAGACATTTTTATTAAGTTGAAGTAATTCTTTTATTTTTATTTTGAGATGCAGTCTTGCTCTGTTGCCCAGGCTGGAGTGCAGTGGTGCAAACTTGGCTCAGTCCCACCTCTGCCTCCCAGGTTCAAGCAATTCTCCTGCCTCAGCCTCCCGAGTAGCTGGGATTACAGGTGCATGCCACCATGCCCAGCTAATTTTTGTCTTTTAATAGAGACAGGGTTTCACTATGTTGGCCAGGCTGGTGTTTAACTCCTGACCTCAGGTAATCCACCTGCTTCAGACTTCCAAAATGCTGGGATTACAGGCGTGAGCCACCATGCCTGGCCAGTAATTCCTCTTTATTCATAATTTCCTTAAGGTTTTTAAAATTATAAATTAGGTACTGTGAGATGCTTTTTCTGTAGTTATTGAAACATTATATAAATTTTCTTTTTTTAGTTTGTTGATATGGGAGATTACACTGACAGATTTTTGAATGTTGAACCAGTCTTAGAAATTTGGAATATGTATCATGTGGTTATGTTGTGTGATTCTTTTCATGTAGTTTTATTTAATTTACAAATGTTTTGTTGAGGCTTTTACATCTAATTTCATGAGACATATACGTCTGTACATTTCTTTGTTGCACTGCCATTTTCTGGTATCGGGACTGAGGTAATACTGAACACATAAAGCAAATTGGAATTGATAATTCTTTTAAAAATGTCTTTTAGAATTATCAACCACCACTTACTTTTCAAAACGAAGTTTTTTTTGCAATGCAAACAACATTCATTTGCATTTGCATATTATGCATGTCTGTTTTCATGCTATGATGGCAGCGATGGATGGTTGTAACAAAAACTTTCTTGCTCACAAATGCTAAAGTATACAGTACCCGGCCCTTTACAGAAAATCATTTGCCATCCTCTGACTTAAACCATCTTTTTCTATCCAAACTTTTACTATGCCAATCAAATTGATTTTTTTTTTTTTGATCCTAACCTGTCTTCTGATGAGGTAAATGACCTGAGGCAAATAAAAGTAGAAGAGAAAATGAATAATTAGTGGCCTCACAGCTCAGCAACAGGATAACCAAAAGTGAAATATTTTCCTATCTGTAATACGTCTTCAATAATTCCCCATTTCTGTTCTCTAACCTGATTTCATAAAAAGTTTTTCCCTCAATATCTCAAGAGACCGTAACTTAGTGTCTTTTGATATGCATACAAAAATTAAGATTTGGAAGTGGACACTAAATTAAAGCTGAATCATCTAAACGGAGCACTTTAAGATTATTATTAATATACTCCCACAAATACCCCAATGATACTTACTGGAAAAATACTTTAATTCCATATCTGAATCCAGTAAACGAAAGCATCTTATTGTTGTTCTGCCCTTGGTGTGGGATCCAAGTTTCTTGTTTGTTCTCCTCTGGTGCTTTGTTCTCTATTCCCTAATGTGATTTTGTTACTGCAAATCTTTTCTCAACTGTCAGTTAAAATGGATTGAGCCAAGGTCCCTGAATCAGACAATTTCTCTGCCTGAACTTACAACTTCAGCTTAAGTTGTTCCAGTTGGCTCTTTCATGCCTTGTGAGGCTCCACTCAAGATGATTAATTTTCATCCTTTTATCTATTTAGGAGAGAAGAACACTGTCGATGGCCAAACATTTTCATATTGACCCTGAAATCTCACTTTATTTTTACCTATGCTCTTCAATCTTTCTTGTCCTCACATGCGTATTTTCAATCTGGTTTTATTATGAACCTCGTAATAAAACTGCAGAAGTTGCAGCCACTCATTCCCCTAATCTTATAGTAGTGGGCAAGGAGGAGTTGTAAATTATTCTAAGAAGAGAGAAAAAGGAAGATTGGCTATTAGTCATTCAGACCAGAATTGCTGGTCAGAAAAACTTGCTTGAACACAAATATTTTGGTTAAAGTTGGAAACAAAATGCAGCTTAAATTCTGTTCTAAACCTGAAGACACAGCTGTTTATGTTATACACAGCAAAAAACAAATATATATAATGTGGCTCTTCCTTTGCCACACCACTTTTGCTATTATCTAAATGTGTTGTGAAAGTTTTTTAAAATTCTCTAAAGAATATTATCTGTGGGAACATGAGCTTATAATGATTTCCATTTTGTTTGTGTTTTCTCTAGCAAAATGTTGCAGATGCTTTTTCCATTATAAAGCTCAGAGTTTTACATACACAAAGAAAGTCCCTGAGTCACCAATTCTTTGCACAACTGGTTTTAGTTGGCACTTACATTGTTCACCAATAGGTGTGCCACTCAAGTCACTGTTCAGAAGGTGATGTCCTTATTGTACATATAATTTTCATATATATATATGGGTTGATTTTATGTCCTATACCAGATTAGAAATAGCAAATTATAAGAATATAGAAGAGGTATCTCATTTAAGCATATTTGTCACAATAAGAAGCTTGAAAGAAAAGACAGTAATAAAGACAAATACATATTTAATGCATGTACTAACTCTCATACTTCAGCATAGATACAAATGTACACACACTGCACATACAACTATAAACACCCATCTCAACGTGTACAAGCTCTTTCTAACACACAGGCACACACACACGACCTTAATTACAATACATACAGAATAACTAATTGCAATATGCATACTACCGAAATCACAACATACATGGAAATAGTACATCTACTCTCTCCTCTGCTTTCTTTATCCTCCTTGAAATCATCCTCTCCCCACACTCCCTTACTCTCCCTGTCCGCCGCATCACATTCCTGACTGCCTCTCCTATATCTCTCTTGCATCAGCCATGCATACACACGTTCACCCCATTATTCACACACAAGTATGACCAAATACATACACATACAATTTAGTGAATGACGAATACTCTTACAAACATCAAAGGTATCCCTTCAGGGGCATGATAGTAAAAATCATATTTGGATAAGCTAATGATCCAGAAAAATTAAGTCACATTCACTCTATTTTATCTTAAAGGCATAATACTTCAGACATTTCAGGAAGATTCATATAATTATGACATAACAAAATATTGTAGCAATTGAAAATCTCTGGGGAAAATTTCAACCTTCTGGAAAGGCACATCTATTAATATTTGTAATTTGCTGATGTATTATTTCCTGGACAACCATAGATTCTTACCTGCCACTGTAATAATTACATCATTTATATCTCAACTCCTACCTCCTATCATAAGGCAACTATATAATCCCCATTTTTAACCATGAAAGTGAAAGCTATTTATAATTATGACTGAAAAACAGTCATAACTAAGGGCTCTCTGGGGAAAATTGTGGTCACCTTTCTTGTGCACAGCTCCATGTACTCTCTTTACTTCTTCACTTTCCAGTCTTTGTGGGGCCCACTCTAATCTGGATCTTGCCACCCTTACTCCAAGAAAATTGTTTGTGTGCTTTTCATCAAGGTCATTTATGAGGCAGCTATTCAATGGACACATCTCTCAACTTGTTGACCTCACAGTTGATCCTGCAACATGAAATATTCCTTTCTCTTGGCATTATGACACCACACTATGCTGCCTTCCTTTTATCTTTTTGTTTTTTTTGAGACAGGGTCTCAGTCTGTGGCCCAGGCTGGAGTGCAGCAGTGCAACTTCTGCCTCCTGGGTTCAAGTGATTCTCCTGCCTCAGCCCCCCAAGTAGCTGAGATTACAAGCACCTGCCACCATGCCTGGATAATTTTTGTATTTTTAGTAGGGACAAGAATTCACCATGTCAGCCAGGCTGGTCTTGAACTCCTGACCTCTAGTGATACACTTGTCTTAGCCTCCCAAAGTGACAATACTGTCTTTCTTCTCCTTTCTAGATCACTGTCTCTAGGTTCTTCTCTCTCTGCTTTGAACTTTCTTCCTAGACTACATTTTTGTTTCCTCATCATATTTGTTCCCATGTTATGTCATTCAATTTTACAGTTAAATATGACCCCTCTAATGCCAGTGTCTACCAAATTTATCTCTTTATCCCAGGAAGTCACTGAGTTCCAAATCTGTGTGTCTACTTTCATTCGGAAGTCTCACAGGCACCTCAAGTTTAGTATGGCAAAACTAAACTTTGTTCCTTCTTTCTCCAGAAAGAAGTTCCTTCTTTTCTCCTCAGCTCTACTAAATGTGTTCTTTTTGCAGGGTTCTCCATCTCGCAAACACCTCCCACTGTACCCATGCCAGAAGTCTCCTGTTACTCTATCTCATCTCTGTATCTCATCTCTTATCAAACCCTGCCCTGTTTTTTTTTTTTTTTTTTTTTTTTTGAGATGGAATCTCACTCTATCTCCAAGCCTGGAGTGCAGTGGCGTGATCTTGGCTCACTGCAACAACCTCCGCCTCCCGAGTTCAAGTGATTCTCCTGCCTCAGCCTCCTGAGTAGCTGGGATTACAGGCACTCAGCACCATGTCTGGCTAATTTTTGTATTTTTAGTAGAGATGGGGTTTCACAATGTTGGTCAGACTGGTCTTGAACTCCTGACCTCATGATCCACCCGCCTCAGCCTCACAGTGTGCTGGGATTGCAAGTGTGAGCCACTGCTCCTGGCCAACTCTGGTCCATTTTATGTCAACAATGTCTCTGATTCCTTTCCTTCATCATCACTGGCACTTTTCTATCTGAGTTACAATGGCCTCTGCTGCAAATGAAACCCAACTTTATCCATTTCTATCCTTGTTCACCTCCTAGAAATTCGCTGTGTTGTAGCCCAAGCAGTTGTTTAAAAAGGCAAATTCATGCCTATATTTCCCCAAATCAAAACCTTTAAGATCCCCATAATGATCAAGACCTTCTAAATACTTTAGGTTTTGCATGATCTAGCTCATATTTTTCAGTCTAATTCTCAATTTTCATCTACTGCCAAATCCCTGCTCATCACACCAGCTGTGTTTCCACTCCTTAAAATTCCCCTTTCTGTACCAGAACCTTCACACATGCTGTTCTTTTTGAATATGCTTTCTTCTCTCTCTTTAATCTGATTAACGCTGTTTATTTTTGAGACATCAATTTCTTTTGTATCCCATGGTCCAGATTAGTTCTCAATGTATGCCTCTGAAATACCATATACTTTTATTTTACCATATATATCAGAGTGGCAATTATATAGTTATTGAAATATGTTGTTAAATATCAATTTCCCCTACTAAATTAAAGTTTCATGTCTATTATTTTCATCATTATATTATAAATGTTTAGAACACAGAAAAAAAGTAAATACTGGTTGAATGAGTGAGAGCTGTAAAATCTTAATGTAAAATGTTTACTAATTAAGCTGGACTCAGAATGAACAGATACATCATATATTTTTCTCACTACACCTTCAAAATTGTTGGATATTTCTTGCTCTCTTTGTAAAATCTCAATCATATCCCATAGCTTGTTTTGTTAAGCTTCATGTAATTAAAAATCCTAAAACCATTAAAAATGATAGTCCACTCAGTACATACCTCCATGGCTTAATTCAATTTCAAATTTAAGATTTTTGTATTCCTATAGCATAGGTCAAAGTCAAGTTTGAAAGCCTGCAGTAGAAGGGTGCAAGGATAATGTATTCTCTTTCACTTGATTCACATTTTTCTTTACTTCCTTCCTGCTTCTTTCCTGATCCCTCTAGGTCAGACGAAAGTGGGAGGAGATTTGGAAAAGGGGTCAGGGAAAAGGGAGAGCCCTTGATGGAAACCTCCAACTGCAGATTTCTTGATGCTGGAAATTCCTCAGCTAAGTTGGCATCTCAAGTCTCTTTTTTGCCCCATGGCAATTCAGGGAGTCTACCATTCTGCTCGGGTCATATTGATCTTCCTGACACAGGGCATCCCCTTCTTCAGAACAGATATGTCTTTGCTTTGCTGGGAGCAGAAGTAACACTCACTCTCAATGCATCCCTCTTTATTCTCTCACCAAGCAGGGTAAATACAAGCCATTGCCTTTTACTGTTAGACTTTGTAGGCATTAGGAAAATATGACTACTTGTGTTTCCCAAACTTTAAGGGACTCATCTAAAGCTTTTCATGCATTCCTTTTAAGATTCTTCCTTTTGGCTTAGAGCAATGGGGAAAAAAAACAGAAAATAAAAACACTCTTTCTTTCATCAGTGGATGAAGAAAGAGTAAATATAACACATAAACAATTCTGTTCCAAGTAGTCCCAACTTCCTGGAAACTTCTCAAGGTATAATGATGCTGACCAAACTGCCTTTAGAATTTCTCAGCCTGCTCTGTGTAAGTGGACCATCCTCTTTACAAATATTGGTGTACATAATACTCATTATACTTTTTCAGCTTTGGGAGTTCCAGTTGAAACCAGTACAGAAAAAAACACATTTTAACATCTTTCTACATTTAATCTACCATGACTAAATCACCAGATTAAAAGGGAAACCTGGAGAAGTTTATTTTTAATCCTACCTTGCAGATAATAAGCAAGAATTGAAGGGCAGTTTAGTACTTCTAATTCAAGACATTTTAAAGTCTTAATTCAATATTTTGAATGTAAGTGGACATCTGTTTTTCCAAACACTGTTTATGAAAGAGACTACTCTCTTCATTGTGTATTCTTCACATCTTTGTCAACTATATTTGACTATATATGTTTATTATTACTTTTGGGCTCTCTATTCTATTCCATTGGTCTATATATCTATACTCATGCCAGTACCATTCTGTTTCAATTACTGTAGCTTTATCATATAGTTTGAAATGAGGAAGTGTTATGTCTTCAGCTTTGTGTTTCCTTTTCAAGATTGCTTCAACAAAATTTGAGATCTTTTGTAGGTACATATGAATTTTGTAATTTCTTTTTTTATTTCTGTAAAAACTGTCAGTGGAATTTTCATAGGGATTACATTCAATATATAGACTGCTTTGGGTATTAGGAACATTTTAACATCATTAATTCTTCTAATTCATGGACATGGATGTCTTTCCACTTATTTGTTTCTGCTTTAATTTCTTTCATTAGTGTTTTATAGTTTTCAGTGTAGAAGTCTTTCACTCTTTTTGTTAAATTTTTCCCTAAATATTTTATTTTATTTTATGTTATTGAAAATGGGATTGTTTTCCTAATTTATTTTTTGGATAGTTTGTTGTTAGTGTATAGATACATAACTTACTATCTTTAAATGTTGATTTTGTATCCTGCAACTTTACTGAATTTATTAGTTCTAACAGTTTTTTATGTATAAAGTTATTAGGGTATTTTACATAATAAGATTGTATCATCCATAACCAGATATAATTTTACTTCCTCCTTTCTCATTTGGATGCTTTTCATTTCTTTCTCTTTTCTAATTTCTAAATTGATATGCATATTTATTTATATAGACAGCCAGCCAGCTTGTTAGTTACTGTTCTGGTCACTGAAAGTTTTCCATGATTATGTCCAGTCATTCTGGACATTAAGTGTAGAGTTACATGAACTCTATACTTCAAACAATTATTTATTTTGATGAGTTAGAATGTAAAATGAAGGAAAAAATTTAGAATGAGGTTTGGAGGGATATACTGACTTAGGAAATATTTTCTTTCTTATTTGCCTATTAGGTGTTTATGTATGAGAGGGCATTAAATAGACTAAAAGCTATATTAAGAATCTGATACAGAGATGCTGGTAAACCACGAAAATAAACAATCTATGTTCTAGAGGATACCGTCTTTTCATAGGCACTGATACAAAAAAGGATTGAGAAATAAGGACAGGAATACACCTAGAATAGAAGGAATACTTTTTCATTTGAGACCACAGGAAAGGGTATAATTTTTGAAGACAAGTAATTACAGCTTTATAGATAAGTGAAGAGTAGGGGGTAGTGAAGTGATTTTCACTCTTGACAACTTCGTTTTATTATCTTTGAATTTAGAGGCAATATCATCACTTGGAGTGTGCGGGTTATGGGTTGTTAGAGAAAAATTTCTCAGAAAAATTGATCTTGAGCACATGTCAAAGTATATTAACGTTAATAAAGGAACTCGCAAGAAGATAATAGACTGTCGGGTCAAAGCAGTTTTGGGGAAAAGAATTTTACATAACATAAATGAGAAATATTTATATAACTAGTTAGGTTGCTAAGGGCATTTGCTGGTTTATTTCACATATTTTCTAAATCAGTTATAACTAGAAAATTACCCTTACTTTATTAGTTGACATGAGTTAAATTTGGGATCTCAGCAATTAGAGCCAACTTCCTTTGTTGTCAGGCATGAATCACTGCTCAAAAATAACAAGTCATGTAGCTGAGAAGTAGACAATTCACAATTAACCTGTGATTGTTGATCAGATAGATCAAGTTAGCAGGGTCTATTCTATTTCAACAATACATTTATCACAGAGATAACAAATGATATCAAAGAGAGATTGGTTAGAGAGACAGTCACTACTGAATTACTCTAGCATGCATCCAAATATACCGACCACACAATCCACACAATGTTCTTATTTTTCAGTTTTGCAATTTTTTTCTTTCTTTCTTGATTCCTTCTTTTGGGCTACACAACCACAGATGTTTCTTGGCATGATCATAAAAATTTTTGTTAAAAGTTTATGCTAAAACCATTACAAAAATGTCTTGCTTACCTAATTACTTTCTGAATTTCTATAATGCAATGGTAAGTTAAAGTATGCTCATCTAATTCAGTATCATTATTATCACCATTAAGAGCAACATATTTAGAAATATATTATTCCTTTAACTCAATGTTTGATATTGAGAAATAATTTCCAGTTAAAATTCTAAGATTTAATATGAGACTGAAAGACAGAACATGAGAATGGATACAGAAAAATAGCTTTATAGACAAATAAATGCTGGGGTGATATCTCACAAATGCCACTTCTGAGAACATTTTTTTTCTGTTGAGATTGGAGACAATGTCATGAGTTAATGAGATAAAAGAGTTGTGAGATAAAGGCATAAAGAGAATAATAAGATTTAACTTGTCCTGGAGAAATATTATTATTTGCCTATTTTTATTGTATTTTCCAATAGTGTTTTTCCACTGGGCATCTGCTGATTATATATTTGTGCTCCCAGCATGTTTTTTTTTCTTTTAAAATCTGAACTTCCTGACAGGAACAGATATAGAGGATATTCAGCTAAATTTCATTTTATACTGTTATATTTAGTAAAAATATAACAGTATTTATATTTAGTAAATACTAAATATATTTAGTAAAATATTTAGTATATTTTAGTAGACTTCCCCAGAGAGAGTAGATTCAGATTTTACCACTAAAGCTCATACTCACTTCTACAGTCACTAAATAGGCCTGAATAGGTCGAGATGAGTTAGGTTATGCTCTGGTAAAAGCAACTCTCAAAACTTCAATGGATTTTAAACACAAAGGTATATTTCTTGTTCATGCAACACGTTTGTTGCTAGTTCACTGAGGAGCTCTACCGCACGCTGTCCTCCAGGAACCAGGTACGATCTGGAATCTTGCTTGAGAAGAGTGAAAAAGGAAAAAACAGTTAAATGTTCCAACAGGTGACTCGAATCTTTTCTGTTCATAATTTTTTGGGTAATATTAGTCATATGGCCACAGCCAAACACAAGGGAGGCCAGAACTGCAATTACAATGAGCCTGGAAGCCGGAGTGCTGGAAATAGTTGACTAAGTATGTTAATGACTGACAGGGTCTACCCTTTTGCCACCAAACAGCCATATATTCTCCCTTTTGTAGGCAAAATGAACTTCCCCAGCCCCAGGAGGAATAAATTGTAAGTCTCATTCAGTTAAAACATCAAGATCAAGGTCCATCATTTCTCAGTGATGCACCCCTATTAAGAAGGAAGTGTGACTCTTCTTGATCTGCAAGCACAAAAATCAAACAGCAAGTTACTGCTGCTCATACATGCACCCAATGTACAAGCTGTAATAGAGATAGTTAATTACAGGAATCATTTCCTGTGTGAAGGAGGAAGAATGTGAGATACGCAGCAGTTATTGCTCTGCAACAATGCTGAACCAGAGCACAGGAATCTCTTACCCTGAGGTTTTCAGACATTTTTTGATTAGGTTCTGATGCTCCTGACACTCGTGGCAGAGTCTGTTGTTATCCATGCACTTGCCTTTGCTATCTGGCAGGTTGTTACAGTTTTTAAAAAAATATTTTAGAATGGTTTTAGATATAAAGAGAAATTAAGGTAGTACCAAGAGTTCCCTTAAACTTCCCACCTAGTTTCCCCTACTATATCTTAGTAACTATGATGCATTTGCCACAATTAATGAGATAATAGTGATACAATATTAACTAAAATCCATCCTTTATTCATATTTCTTTACTTTTCACCCAGTATTCACTCTTTGTTCCATGGTCCCATTTAGCATTCCATATTATATCTAGTCGTTATGCCTTCGTATTTTCCTTCTTGACTGTGAAAGTTTCTCAGAATTTCCTTGTTTTTGATGACCTTGGCAGTTTTGAGCAAGTCTGATCTGGTATTTATCAGAATTTCCTTCAATTGTTATATTTCTGTTGTTTTCATCGTGGTTAGAATGGACTTATGGGTTTTTGGTAAGAAGACTTCAGAGGCAAAAGACTATTCTCATCACATCTTGTTAATTTGACTTTTGTTGAATTGATTAGAGTTGTTTAGCTTTCCACAATAGATCCTGTACATTTTTGTTAGATTTATACCCAAGCACTTCATTTGTCGGGGGTCATATTGTAAATGGTGCATTTTTAATATTTCAAATTCCAGTTGTTTATTGCTGGTATATAGGAACACAATTAGCGTTTCCATATCAATCTTACATCCTGTGACCTTGCTGCGCTCACTTATGACTATGATGCCTATCATCTCTCTTCTAAATTACCAACAGAAATTAAATTGCAATAATGATTTTAATCTTTCTTCCCAGGAGTTGTTTTGTCAAGTCTTCAGGATTTTCTTAGCATAGGGTCATGTCTACTGTCACCACAGAGAGCTTTATTTCTTCCTTTCCATGTACCTTTAACTCATTTTCTCATCCTATTGCACCAGCTAAGACTTCCACTATGTTGTTGAATAGGAGTGGTCTGGTCATCCTTGTGCTCCCAATCTTAGGGAGAAAGTCACGAGTGGTTGTGAAAGTTGGTCAAATGCTTTCGTTGCATCAGTTCATATCCTGGAGACTGTCAATGTGGTAATAAGCAAGAAGGAGAGAATTCTATAATCTTCCGAGGAAATACCAGAGTTTGAGTGAGCCTGTGATTTTGGAATCTGACCTGCAGTATTCCCAATAAATTTCTGCAAAGTTCTCCCACTGTTGACGATCTTATTTTATGTGAGACAGAAAGTTTAGAGGGGATATAAGTAGAAGAAATACCCCTCCCAGCTGGAGTAAGGCTCTGCTATTTGTATTTTCCCTGGAAAACATGCTGTTCCTATGGAGAAGGATCTTGGATTGTTTATAATAATTACTCTTCATTTCTTTATGGCGGATCTAGGAGTGGATTATTTGTATGTTTATTGTGAAATCTGGTGAGTACTGAAGGCAAATCCCATAAAACTACAGGAGTACAACTAAGACTGTGGCTTCGAAGAGCTCTCTAGCTCCATAGCAATCTAGCACCATACTCAGCTCCCAGAAATTCATCAGAATTACCACAAGTGTCCCTACTAGTTTACAGTGCTAGCTGCTTCTGCTCTAAGTAAGCAGTTTTCAGCTGAGGCTCTGTGAATGTGCCTGTTTCCCAGAATTTAGGTGGTTGTTTGCCCCACAACCTCATGCCTCTGATGGATATAAGAAGAGTCATTGATTTTCAGTTTGTGAAGCTTTTACTCATTGCAAGAATGAGAGGGATGATAGAACTGAACCTGAGATTCATTTTTCATAATCCTCTTTGTCCACAAATAAAATGTGTTTTCCCGTTTCTTCCTGGGGTCAGAGCCTTTTTCTCTGTCTGCTTCTTGCCAATAGAACATTGGAAACACAATCATCATTTCCAGTCTCACAGGGTCACAGACATTGGAATTTACTTTTCGATCTCTTTTTCCGTATAATATTCTTAAGAACTTGGTAGGCTGCTTAATTATTTGAATAGTGTCTTTCTATCAATAACATTTCAGCCATACTTCTTGCATTTGCTATATTGCCTTGTATATTAGTTATGAATCTTCATAAAAACAGAACCAATAGAAGAGATATGAGTCACATACACACACACACACACACACACACACACAGGGATAGAGAGAGATCGAGAGAGAGGGAGAGAGAAAATTAGTTGGCTCATGAGATCATTGGGGATGGCAAGTCTAAAATCTGTAGAGCAGGTCAGGAGGCTGGAAATTCAGGGCCCAGTTGATATTACAGTCTTAAGTCTGAAATTTGCAGGCTGCAAACTCAAGAGTAGTTTTTATGTTGCAGCCTTGAGACACAGTTGCTTCTTCTTGAGGAAATCTCAGTCTTTGCTTTTAAGGTCTTTAACTGATTAGATGAGGCCAACCCACACTATAGAGAATAATCTGCTTTACTCAAAGTCTACCGATTTAAAATCGCATCTAAAAACATTTTTACAGTAACATCTAGACTAGCGTTTGAGCAAACTGGGCACTATATCCTAGCCAAGTTGACACGAAAATGTAATCATTACACTTTGCTTCTGTGTCTCTCCTCTCCCCTCATCTTTCTTTCAGCTTACTTGTGACTTCTTTGGCATCGTTGAAGTGCTACACCTTACTCTCTTATACTTGATCCATTTTGTCCAATTTTTAGGATTAATGGGTACCACTTCAATCCAAAGTGTTCACCAGTGGAGTGAAAGCAATATTGATTTAATTCTGTCTGCACAGTTTTAATAAAGTGTGTTATTTAATTTTAAGTTTTGCTCTCTGGAGGTGAGAAGCAGTTGGTTTCTCTAAATACTCATGTCCATAAATGTATAGCTTTTCTTATTCTTCAATCATTTCTGTTTACAAACCATTCAATTCATTTTTCATCAATATCTTTCTCACACTACCTTGCTATATATAGCCAATGGAATTTACCTCATGCTAATAATCTATTTTCCTCAGTATTACAAAGTTATTGAATGCCTGACACCTTTGACAAATGCTTCTCCATCATATGTACGTATATGACTAATGTTCCTTTCACCTCCAATTGTTGCATCTTGACTGCTTCTGCCACATACATTATTTTTTAATTTTGGATTTTTTTTTTTTTTTGGTAATTGTTGTTGATGGTACCTCAGTGCCCACTTCTTTTACCAATTCTTGTATTAGTCGGTATAGGTTAGGTTGTGCCAGGTGATACGGCTGAACCTTCCCTGCCACGGTTTAGAGCGTTGCTTGTCTCTGTGGCAGAGGGAGTAGCATTCTGAATAAGGCATATGGCAGCAGTTACATACTGTGTCTCAGAAGTGACATCCATAATTTCTCGTATCCACTCACTGGAAGAATGAGTCACATGGTCTTTCCCAAACACAATGTCCTAAAATGTACAATGCTCTTCGGCACCCAGAAGACACAATGCCAGAATGCTACCAAAACAGCAATGATGAACACTGTAAGTCTTATCACCCCTGCTTAAAGTTACTGAAGGAAATTAAGTCTCCAAGAATGATTTTAATCTTTTAACGTAATTATTTGGTAAATGTTATGAACTGAAATGTGTTCCCCCGAAATTCATAGGTTAAAACTCTAACCCCCAGTATGACTCTTTTGGGCTAGAGAGCCTTTATGGAGATAAATAAGATGAACAGAAACCACAGGGTGGGGCCCTAATTCAATAGGACTTGTGTCCTTGGAAGGAGAGAAAGAGGCGAGACACTGGAAGAACACATACTGAGGTAAAGGCCACTCAAGGACACTGGCCGCTGTCTGCAAGCCAAGGGGAGAGGCCTCAGGAGAAAGTAGCCTTGCCAGCATCTGCCTTGATCTTGGACTTTCGGACTCAAGAAATGTGAGAAAGGAAATTTCTGTTGTTTTAGACACTCAGCCTGTGGTATTTTGTTATGGTTGCCAAAGCCAACTAACATAGTAAACTTGGTAAATTTTATATATTATTTGGTACATGTATTTAGAATAAACCATTTGATACCTCAACTTCCCAGAGATGTATTATTTTATAAATTTATCTAGGGAAACCTGTAATTAAGCATGAAATGTACAGCCTCATTTGCATTGTTTAGTTGAATTACCCAGAGGACTACAGCAAAATGCCAGTATTTGTGTGAGTTAGGTGGCATTATAAAACCAATCTAATGTAATATAACTTTCAGTAATCACAGAAATGGTCTATTTTCAAAGTGTCTAATTTTTAGGAAAAGATTTAGAAAACTCTGTACATGAATATATATTGAAATATGATTTAAAGAACTCAAATATATGCTTTAACATATACGCTATAGTAAAATTGATATATATTTGAAAATACGTTAGCTTAGGTATTTCATTGCTAAATAGTGGATTTATATTGCCACTAAGTTTTGAACTTTTAGAATAGAGAAAATATTCTTTATAAATGTATTTTTGGGTTTTAAATACATTCAATATGTTCTACATAGAAGATTTTTTTCAACACATCCCAATAAATGTGCATTTTCTACTTCAGTGTTATACTTAAAACTTTTTATCATTACAAACATGTATTTTAAGTCAGTATCAGGAGATAAATTTTAGTGCAAATACTGCATTTTTACATAGAAATTACACTTCAAAACTATGTATATCTGCTGTACTGTAAGCCATGTGTACACATGGGTTGTAACTTGGAAACATTTAGATGCTTTATAGGCTATGCTATTATTCTATGCATTCATTACTCCCTATCAGGAACTGGGACCATTTAAATGAACCTTCATTAGAATGCTTTCTTTTGTACTCACCTAATCTACAATAGTTCAGAGTAATAACAATAATAGCAGTCATGCTATTAATTCTGATAAAGCAGCTAATATTTCTTGGGCATTTTCTATAAGCTAGACCCAGTGCTAAGTACTTTAATTAATTCACTCAATCTTATCAAAAACCATATAAGCCAGGTGTAATTACCAGCATCTTATTACATAAAAGAAAATGGAAGCTAGTGATGGTAATGTAAATTTTCTGAGATTAAATATCTAGTATGTGGCTTTCGGATTGGAACAGAAGCAGCTCATTTCATGATTCCTGTTCTTAGAAAATTATGTATTTGTTCCCAAATTTAGTATGCCCACATGTCACTGGGGAGTCTGCTTTGGTTACATTCTCGTAGTCTACCCATGGAGACTCTGATCCAGAAGGTTTGGACTCACAGACTAATTCATCTTTGGAGCCACAGTTGAACAACAACTGCAAGGGGTGCTGGATGCCTCTGTAAAATAATAGACTTTTTTGTTGTTGTTGTTGTTACCAAGGCTGGAGTGCAACGGCGTGATCTCAGCTCACTGCAACCTCCACCTCCCAGGCTCAAGTAATTCTCCTGCCTCAGGCTCCCGAGTAGCTGGGATTACAGGCAGGTGCCACCGCACCTACTAATTTTATTTTTAGTAGTGATGGAGTTTCACCGTGTTAGCCAGGATGGTCTCAATCTCCTGACATTGTGATCTGCCCACCTCGGCCTCCCGAAGTGCTGGGACCACAGGCGTGAGCCGCCACACCTGGCCTAAAATAGTAAACTCTTACTTCCAAATAGAGGTGATTTGGTTCGGATGTTTGCTCCAAATCTCATCTTAAAATGTAACTCTCAGTGTTTGAGGTGGGGCCTGGTGGGAGATGTTCGGGTCAGGATGGCAAATCCCCCATGAATGTCTTGGTGTTGTCCTCACCATAACGCATGAGTTCTCCTTCTTAGTTCACATGAGCTCTGGTTGTTTAAAGGGGTGTGGCAACTCTCCCGTCTCTTGCTCCTGCTCCTGCCATGTCGCATGCTGGCTCCCTGTTGCCTACCACCATGATCATCAACTTCCTGAAGTCTCACCAGAAGCAGATGCCAGCTCCGTGCTTGCTGTACAGCCAGCAGAACCATGAGCCAATTAAACTTCTTTTCTTTATAAATTACCTAGCATCGAGTATTTATAGCAACATGAGAATGGACTGACACAAAAGGTTTGAAAATTCTACACAATTATAGTGTAGTAGACTGAATACATGCCCCACGGATGTCAGCATCCTAACTGCTGTAACTTGTGAATGTCACATTACTTGGCAAAGACTTTACTGCTGTGATTCAGTTAAGAATTTTGAACTGTGGATGTTATCCTTAGCTTCCAAACTGCATTCTAGATGTAATCATAGATATCCTTATAAATGGGAGACAAAAGGCGATTTCACACAGGTAAGGAAAAGTCAGTGTGACCAAGGAGACAGAGACTGGAGTGATGCAGCCAGGAACCACCAGAATGTGAACAAAGCAAATAAGGATTCTCTTCTAGATCCTCCAACGGAGTGTGGCTTTAGACACCTGCACGTCAGATTTTGGACTTCTGGCCTCCAGAAACGTAAGATAATAGATTTATGCCACCAAGTTTGTGCTAATTGGTTGCAGCAGACATAAGTTAATGAATTTTCTATCTGCTTCTGAAATCAGTGAAAATTTAACATGCCTTCAGGTTCATCTTTGGAGTATCTGTAAATAAATGCTTTGCTTGTCAGTCTAGTATTTGTAGGTTCCTGGTTCTAGCTCACTGTGTGTGATTGGGTTGACAGAATTAGCAGATAAAAATACAGGCTGTTCAGTTAAATTGGAATTTTGAATAAGTGATGGATAATATTTTACTTAAAATTTAAACTAAACTAGGCATTCTATGTTTTTCTGGCATGTGAATATAAGTTGGAAAAGAAGCAAGTGGTTTTGTGTATCAGAACTGGTTTTCAGGGCTCAGACCCATGCTACTGAATTCACAGCCTAGTAAAATTCTAACTGACTTTATATCTTAGAAAGATAGAGTAAACAAGCTCTGATGAAATAAAACTAACTGAGTTTCCCACTCTCATGCAAAAAAAAGGTAAAAAAATATATAAATAAAAGAGAGGGCAAGTGAGTGGAAGAAATGTAGGAGGTGCTCTGTCCCCTGTTAGACTGAAGCTGTGGCCCAGCTGTCTGGTTTCCTCACTTGAATATGACAGAGAATACCTATCTCTTTAGAGTGAGGGTAACAAAGCCTGAAGGTGGCCTCACATCGATTTTTTAGGAAATTCAAAGCAAATGAGACTCTCCATTATTATCAGCCTTCAGGATACTAATTAATAAGAAGCAGCCACATTTCCTGGGCTCAAACCACAAGTAACTTCTGACAGGAAAAAATAAATGATTGCCTTGGGCCCAGTCTGGTCCAGGGAGGAGAGTAAATGTCTGGTAGGCATGTTAGGATTGTGGCAAAACTTTAATTCACACACATTATTGCTCAACACCCAACAAATCAGAGTTGTTCATTCAACCCCATCCATCAATGAAGAAAGTGACTTTTTATTTTATGGAGCAAGAGTGCATTGGACCAAAAATGTCTGAAATTTGCTTATGAAGTTATCATGTAATGTATAAATTTAGCACAAACCTGCAAATAAATGTGTGAAAATTCAAGCACATTAATAACTTTTTTTGTGAGACTCAACCAGAATAGAACCTACAGAACCTGTTCTACTTTGAATTTTGGTAAAATATTTTAAAATGCTTGAATTCATATTAATTTATGTGAATTTACAGGTATATTCAATTAAAAATTGAACTTGTATGTGTACTGAGTTGGGAAATATCTGTATCTATTAAACCTTTTTGAAAAAATAGAGTTTAATACTGTATCTGCCTGTGATCAAAGATAAATAATGACAATAGTCCCCAAGAGAACAGAGCATTAAAATAAGATTTTAAATAATACAGAAAGGTTATATTTGACTATGTTTTCTTTCTTATGGCTGTTTACTTTTCTTGGGCTTTTATTAGATCCTGAATGTTTTATGCTAAGGGATTCTTCAATATTCCCTTGGGAAAAAAGCCTAGTTTTTATTTTTATTTTTGAAAGAGATTTCTTTTTTGTATAGTTGTGCTCAAATAAGGCTGGAAAGAGACTTTCCGGACTTGTATATTTGGAGCAAATTCCTTGATACGTGAGCAGAAAGTCAATTTTTGTTTTTATTTTTTAAATAGGAAAATAAGCCAGATGCAGAAAATAAGCCAGACCTGTAATCCCAGAACTTTAGGAGGCCCAGGAAGGAAGGCCTGAGCCAAGGAGTTCAAGGTTATAGTAAGCTATGATTGCTCCACTGCACTCCAGTCTGAGCAACAGAGTGAAATCCTATGTCTAAAAAAAGAAAAAAATGTTAAAGGAAACTAAATTATTTCTACACTCAGAAACCATACTCAAGTTCAAAAACATATTCGACATCTGAACATATAATAGGATACACTAAAGTTATTAAAAGGAAATAAAAGTTTTTAATAAGCTTAATTAGATAATCATAATTAAAAGTTTAATAAAATATTATAAAGAGGTAAAAGGAATTTAGTTAAAATTAAACTACCAACCTGAACTTACAATTATTTGAATGTTTTAATTCTGCTTAGCCAGTGTAATTTTTAATTTAGTTTGTAGCAGAATTTACAAACAGTAAAATGCACAAATCTTAAGAACATCTCAAGTATATTTGCAGATATGTACTGTTGTGTAAGCCCTTCTGGATACTAGGGTTTTCTTTAAAAGCTTCTTTCCATTAAGTATAGAAGGATGGTATACACATTTACTCTCCTTTACTATCTCTGCATAAAGGAATTTGGGATCTTCAGAATATTAACTGATTTCATGTCTTGAGATAGGAAGAAACAAAACCAAATAAGCAAACTTTTTTCTTGGAATAGGGAGAGAAACATGTACTTTTAGAGCTGCCTCAATATAATGATAAAGGATAAAGAGTTTGCCTAATGAGAGGGCCAACCACATCCACGTGGGGATAACGCCAGGATCAATAAGAAAATATTAATTCCAGTTTCTGGAACCAAGTGAGCCTAGAAGTTGAGAAGTGTTGCTCAACATAATGTGTGCTAGTGCAAAGCCACACATCCTAATGCCAGTGAGACATCCAATTCCTCCTAAAAGGGAGGGAGCTGAAGGATTGTGGAATTGATTGGTTTTGCTGATGCTGCACATTTCCTCTCTTGAGTAATTCAAACAGCTATTGTAGTAATACAGATGGGTCTCTATTTTGATCTCTGCTTGAAATGTGTGTTAGGAAGGAAAAGAAGGATAGACTTGCTAAGCTGTTACCAAAACACCAGGGGTTCATTCTAGGTCTTGCTTGCCACACAGAAAGACAATCACTGAGACAATAAGTATTGCCAAGGAAGAAGACCTTAGTTGAGTGCTGCAGCTGAGGACATGGAAGATCAATCTCGAATCCATCTCTCTGACCAATTAAAATTAGGGGTTTATAGAGAAGGGAAGAAATGTAACCATGTGTAGGAAAATAGGAATTAGAGAAGGCTAAGGAAGAGATATTGGTTAACAGGAAGCAAGTAATTAGTTAGACAATCATGATGGGTAAGGGGTCTTGTGTCTCATTGTCCAAATGCAGGGATCTTGTAAGTTTCAGCTCCTTGTTACTGTCTGGGAGCCCTGGTGCTTGGTTTCCTGAGAGAGGGACTAGATAAGATAAATGTAACTTTCTCAAGTGTTAAAACTGTGAGGATTAATATCTATGTTTATTCAAGGAAACCATAAACATTAGCTCTATAGAACAATTGGATGGGTTTCAAAGCTCCTACAGAAAACGAGGGACTCCAAAACTTAGTCTTATTTAGGATTGCCAGATCCCAGGACCTCTGAAATTACTTTCTGATTCATCTCTGCCTGCTGTGTTTTCACTGCAGTATGCTGAAATTGGTGCACACTAATTCAATAAATAATAAAAGAATTAGGTAAATATTAACAAAACAAGACATTCTGGTGTCCTGAAAATCACAGAAATTTCAATGGCTTTACAACAGAGAGAAAATAATGCTCAATTTAAAGTGGGGTTCATCCCAATAAATGCATCGTAAGTTGAATAGTTTGTGTTCTCAATACTTACATTAAAGGAATTGTAGTCTTTACCTAGTTATTGTCATCTTTCAATCAAATATATCACACTTGCTTCAACCACCTAGCCAGCTATGGTAAGTTCCCTACAGAGAAGAGATTTCTCTCACAGGTGACTTTCAATCTGAGCAAAGGAACTGAAATTTACTAGATGGTTTCAAACATTAAAGAAGATGCATTGTTGCTCCAGAAACCAATAAATAAAATCAATTTACTTTGAAACTGTATTTAAATTATGTTTGTTTGAATAATCAGAGACACAATTCAAATAAGTATATAACAGCTATAGAGATGTATGGTTTATAACTCTTCCTCTATAAAGATGTAACATAATCTAGGAAATCTGTATTAATATAATTGGCAAAGTGAGGTAAATGACGTAAGTACTTACATACTTTATATCTGTTAATCATACATTCATAGTTTTAATGCAACTCTGATATAAGTATTGCCATAATTAATCAATTCTAAGACACTTTTGTTTTACATTTTAATGTCTTTGCTGCCAGTATTATTTTTTTACAGTCATGACATCTCGTGATTTTTGTTAGCTAGATGACAACTCTGGTGTAGATGCCATTGCCTAAATATGCAGGAATATTAAAAACTGCCAGTATAAAAACTTCAGATTCAGCATCAGAAGACTGAGGGAAACTTCAGAACATTAGGGAAGTACTCTCTTATATCTGGATGATGATGAATATAGGAAGAGCAATGGGATGGTTCGGGACTTTTAAACCATTTTCCTAGAACAGGATTCAAAAGTAGATTGGTTGTATATAATATCAAAGGTAGCAAAAATCCAACATCAATAACTTTCAGTTCTTTTATATTATGATAAGAAATACTGAATCACCAATCTTTTTGAAGACCCAGAGAACTATATTGTGCAGAATAAAGCAGATTTGCATGAATTCTGAATCCAAAAGTGATACAGAAAAATCAGATGTTGAAAGTGGAGAAGTTTCACAGGTACTTTGACCAATTTATTTATCTTATATTTTTATTGTATGCATGCATAAAAATTATATATGTCTATAATAAACAGCGAAATCAATAAATATAAAATTGTCATAAGTGAAAAAGCAGTGAAGCATATTTTAACTGCAATATCTTTTTTTGGCACATAAAAAATGGTATGTCGTAGGCCGGGCGTGGTGGCTCACGCCTGTAATCTCAGCACTTTGGGAGGCCGAGGCGGGTGGATCATGAGGTCAAGAGATCGAGACCATCCTGGTCAACATGGTGAAACCCCGTGTCTACTAAAAATACAAAAAATTAGCTGGGCATGGTGGCGCGTGCCTGTAGTCCCAGCTGCTCAGGAGGCTGAGGCAGGAGAATTGCCTGAACCCAGGAGGCGGAGGTTGCGGTGAGCCGAGATCACGCCACTGCACTCCAGCCTGGGTAAAAAGAGCGAAACGCCGTCTCAAAAAAAAAAAAAAAATGGTATGTCGTGATTATTGTCCTTACGTTAAAGATGAGAAAGGTGAAGACTGGGGTAGACTTATTTTGCCCCAAAGTTGCACAGTCAGTAAATGGTGAAACCAGTTTTCATATTCAGATTATCCCATACTTTATTATGAATGATCATCCACCATATTGTGTTATGTTTACTAAGAAAACATTACAAGTCTGTAAAAGAAATAAAATACGTCTTAATAGAAAACAAAGCTTCATGTTTGTCTTTCCATTAGGCCTTACAATTTAAATGTTTCATTCTTCATAAAACTTTTCCCCTTTGCCATATTTTTTTTTTCTTTCTGGCAGCAAGTATTTCAGCATTGGGCAGAAGACAAAAGAACCAATTTCAGGATTATAGCACTGAAAAGTCAGGAAGGTTTGAGTACATCCTGCATAAAGCAGAAGATTCTGACAAGACCAAGACATTTATGTTCCTGCCAGTGCTGTAGCATATACAAGTATGAATATTGACTATTCCATCCTTAAAAGTGATAAATGTGTGATTCTGAATAAAAAGATGTCAGTACAAAATTCATCAGTGACTGCTGGATCCAGATATGTTGATGCCATTCTGAGAACATGTTTGATGATACCTGCTTCCCTAAAAACAGTCATCTCTGCAAGGGGATTGCCAGTTGAAATCAATGACGTGCAAATCTCCACTGTTGTAAGCAAGCATTGTCATTGTGGATACACATCTGTACTAGGGATCTCATTTGCCTGCTTTATGCACTATGACTCTGTGAAATCTTACTGTATATTATATTAGAGTCTATATTCAAAGAAAAATTGTCACTTTTGATCCAAGTTCAGTTTCCAACTTTTTATAAAAAAATTCTAAGTTTGATGTAAATAAGGACATTAATCACCTGCTGATCATATCAACTTTAATTCAATTTGGATGGCTGATATACAGATATTTATTTAGTGTCTGTGACTAATGAACAAACACCCATTCCATAAAGGAATTTGTTTAGCTGTTATACTACATCTTTCAAAGTAATCTAAGCAAATTTTCTAAAACCTGTGTGTTCCACAAATATTAGCTAATAACATTACTATTTTGTACCATTTAGTAAAACTCAGAGGTAACTTTACATTTGCATAATTACAAGTAGTTTTCCCTTCAGTCTATGATTACATTTTCCGTGTCTGGTTCACTTGCCAAAATTTATGAACAGATTAAAATTACATGGATCTCATGGAAGTGTTTCTGAGTCATCTCCTCCATACAACCATGAATAAAAATTATCAATTTAAAACAAATAAAAACCTATTTTAAATTCAAGTCCAGTTAGAGCTGAATAGTTGAATCAATTGCTTATCTGAAAGAGCTATGGGAGCTAAGGCTAGTTATGATGAAAAGAGGAAGCTGCGAAGTGAATGCATTCTTGTTTTCAAGTGTAATGAGAAACTGTTATATAGTGAATATTAGTCCCCATTTCTTTTTGGAGACAATCAGCTAACTTTAGGTTGCAGTGTGACAGATTAGGATCTAAGATTAGGGAAAAAAATGTTTCAAGAAGTCAGAAATGGTGAACAGCAGAATAAATCAGATTCTGCCTAATTTTATTCACTGGAAGTTGAGAGCTTTAAGAAAAAATATTACATTTTGTATAATTTTGTGTGATAAAGCATAAGACTGAATACAAATGAACTTGCTGCCAATGTTGTGAGACACAAAGAAAAATATGTTTTTGCCCAATTCTATATTATCTGCCTTTAAAGCTCAAATTTCCATGATTGACATGTTATTATTTAGGGTATTAAGTTGTCTTGTTTCCAGGATTCCCCACTTAATATCACATACTTTTTCCAGGTTTTACATCTTTGCTAATGTCTTAGTCTTAGTAAGTTTAACACTGTATAGCAGGAAATCTTATTTTTAATTTATAATTATGCTCATTGTGAGCAAGACACAGATTAAGGAGAATAGGAATACTAAGAATGGACCAGTGGCACATACTGTAGTGGATGTTCAATAACTATGCCTTAACTATTGAATGTGTGCAAACATAGTCATTAAAAGAGAGGCTATATAGGTGTGCATATAAATACATGTCTACTTTATATACATGACGTGTAATAACAGAGACGCAATACTCTTTTAAGAAGACACTTCACATAAGGCATGAGATAATTTGTTGTCTGGATTTAAATGAACCTGGATTTTATTTTTGGTCTCCCTGATCTTCAGCTTCCACATCTATATAATATGGATAATACCTGCCTTGTAGAATTTTCCTGAAAGTAAATAAATAATTTAGAATTTATTTCATTAATTAGCTGTGAAGCTTAAATTACACAGTAGTTATGTAATACTCAGTCCTTACGTGACTCAGAGATTTTGCTCAATAAATATTCCTGTAATTACTATTGGCCTCTAAATTGCCTCCACTGTTCCTTAGCTATGTGAATGATTGATGCAGTAAGTAGAGATAAGTAGGGATATGCAAAGCACTCTGTGGAAGTACAGCAAAGACTCAAAGGCAAGTCACTAAGACTCAGGGTGTAAAGGAAGGAGACTGGGTTTTGTGCTCAAGAAATATTTTCTAAGAATTGATGATATTTTAGCAAGATTTAAAAGAAATAAAATTTTTATTCAGGCAAGGCACGTTGGCTCATGCCTGCAACCCTAGCGCTTTGGGAGACCGAGGCAGGTGTTATTACCTGAGTCAGGAATTTGTGAGCAGCCTGGCCAACATGGTGAAACTCCCTCTCTACTGAAAGAAAAAAAAAAAAATACAAAAATTAGTCAAGCATGGCGGTGCACTTCTGTAGTTCCAGCTACTTGGGAGGTTGAAGCAGGAGAATCGCTTGAACCTGGGAGGTGGCGGTTGCAATGAGCCGAGATCGTGCCATTGCACTCCAGCTTAGGTGACAGTGAGATGCCATCTCAAAAAATAAAAAATAAAAGAAATATAACTATTATTCAGATGAATTGAACAGGCAAGAGCATTCTAACAAGTAGGATTAGTATACAGGAAGACACAGAGGCATATGAAATGTACTTTCAGGCACCATAAATTCTTCTACATGGAGGTAGTGCTAGAAATGCAATGAGAGAGGCTAGGTAAGAAATGGGCTGGAAGGCTGGGCATGGTGGCTCCTGCCTGTAAGCCTGGCACTTTGGGAGGCAGAGGAGGGTGGATCACTAGGTCAGGAGATTGAGACAATCCTAGATGTGTCTACTTAAAAAAAAAAAAAATTAGCCAGGCATGGTGATGTGTGCCTGTAATCCCAACTACTCAGGAGGCTGAGGCAGGAGAGTCGCTTGAACCCGGGAGGCAGAAGTTGCAGTGAGCTGAGATTGCCCCATTGCACATTGCATTCCAGCCTGGCAAGAGAGTGAGACTCAATCTCAAAAACAAACAAAGAAATGGGCCTGGAAACTTCGACAAGATCCATGGCATGAAGGATTTATCATTCATCATAATAAAATTGGACTTCATAATGCAAAAGAAGGAAACTTCTACAATGTCTTAAGGGAGGGGTCAGTGTGACTGGATTTGGAAGCAGTTTTGAGGTAGTGATGAGGGAATGTATTCTCTTCCCAGGTCCACAAGGGGGCATAGTTTCAAGGGCAAGAACTTCCCAATGCCCCCCTCTCCAGGTTAAAAGCCGCTGTCTCCCCAGTCCGGGTGAATTTCCCCTCTGGGATCCCCTTCCACTCTTGTGGAAGCTGCTTTCTATCTCCTGGATTCCATACTTGGGTCCCCTTCCACAATCCTCATGGAAGCTGCTTTTCCTCTCCTGGATTCCATCTTTCTGGATTCTCTCGCTCAGCATGAGAGGAGCTTTCCTTCTTGGTTTTCCCCCTCAGGGAACCCTTCTCACTCAGTGTGAGAAAGGCTTTTCTTCCCTGGTTTTCCCCTTCTGGGAATCTTTCTCACTCAGTGTGAGAGCAGCTTTTCCTTCTCACTCAGTGTGAGAGCTAGCTGTTTTTCTCTCTCCCTTTCTCCTTTTTTTTTCTTTCTCTTTCTCTGCCTAAATAAATCACTTCTCTGCAAAAACTCTTTGGGGTCCAATATTTTCTTGTGAGTGCACCGTGCCGTGGTCCCCTCTCCCATTCTTGGGTGAGTGACAGACCAAGAGTCTGGGAAAACATGCCCTCAGGGGAGGCTGTGCCTCCCCTGCACCCCAAAACCCGGCAACATTGAGAGTGATGAATTAAATATAAACACTCAAGGCAAGATGATTCATTAGTGATCAAAAGTCCAGGTATAGGTGTGCCAGACAGTCACGTTGGTACAGCTGAAGAGAGAGTGATTCTGTATTGAAGTATGGATGAAGTGAGACAGGCAGGACTTAAGGGGAATTAAAAAGAGGGAGACCTCTCAGATGACTTTCAGGTATTTGACTTTAATGATTAAATGGTACTGTTCACCAAGATAAAAACATAAATGGGTGGAATGTGTTTGAGAAGATAATCAGAACAATAAGAAAGAACAGTACTTCGGCTTCAAAGAATTGAAGATCCCCCTTTTATTCTTCTACTTTTACAAATTTGAATGCTGACTAGATTTTTTTGTTAAAGAGACTTGTTATTCCACTAACTATAGGGAAATTTGGTGGTAACCTTAAAAATGTAAAAGCAAAAGTTGGATATTATTAATGAACTTTTAATTATCTTGCTTCACTTCTATTTTCTGTATGTTCCCTGGTTGTACATTAAAAATTTTCCACCCTCTACAATAAAAAAGGCCATTTAAAATATCCTCTATAGCGCAATCGTTTCCACATCACTCAGATTCTCAAACATTTCTTTTAAAAATATTTAAGGAATGAAATTATCTCAATGAAGGTCAACTCAGCAGAAAATCAGACAAATTTGGAAACAGTCAACTTTTTCTGATATCAAGTAGTTACTTATTTTAGAATGTGAAGCACATTAATACCTATCCAATAAAATTGTTACACTGTAATTTAACTTCAAATTTATCTGTGGAAAAGGGTCAGTGTGCCATATATCCATGCTGGTTGGGGCTTTAATTGGACTTACAGTTCCACGTGGCTGGGGAAGCCTCAGAGTCATGACAAAAGGCAAGGAGGAGTGAGACATATTAACGTGGATGACAACAGGCAAAGACAGAATGAAGAAGTTGCAAAAGTGGAAACCCCTGATAAAACTATCAGATATCCTGAGACTTATTTACTACCACGAGAATAGTATGGGGGAAACTGCACCCAAGATTCAATTATCTCCTACTGGATCCCTCCCACAACACATGGGAATTATGGGAGCACAATTCAAGATGAGATTTGGGTGAAGATACAGAGTCAAACTATATCATTCTGTCCCTGGCCCCTGCCAAACCTCATGTCCTCACATTTCGAAAACAATCATGCCTTCCCAACAGTCCCACAAAGTCTTATTTCAGGATTAACTCAAAAGTCCACAGTCAAAAGTCTCATCTGAGACAACACAAGTATCTTCTGCCTATGAGATTGTACAATCAAAAGCAAGCTAGTTATTTCCTAGATACAATGGGGGTGCAGACATTGGGTAAATACAGCTGTTCCAAATGGGAGAAATTGGCTAAAACAAAAGGGCTCCAGGACCCATACAAGTCCAAAATCCAGCAAGGCAGTCAAATCTTAAAGCTCCAAAATGATTCCTTTGACTCCGTGTCTCACATCCATGTCATGCTGATGCAAGAGGTGGGTCCCTAGTATTGGGCATCTCCATCTCTGTGGCTTTCCAGAGCACTGCCTCCCTCCCAGCAGCTTTCACTGGCTGGCATAGAGTGTTGGCAGCTTTTCCAGGCCCATGGTACAAGCTGTCAGTGGATCAACAATTCTGGAGGATGGTGGCACTCTTCTCACAGCTCCACTAGTCAGTGATCCAGTAGGGATTCTGTGTGGGAGTTCCAACCCCATATTTCCTTTCTGCACTGCCCCAGCGGAGGTTCTCCATGAGAGCACCGCCCCTGCAGCAAATTTCTGCCTGAACATCCAGGTGCTTCCATAAATTCTCTGAAATCTAGGCAGAGGTTTCCAAACCCCAATTCTTGACTTCTGTGCACTCGCAAGCTCAATACCCCATGGAAGATGCAAAGGCTTCAGACTGGCACCCTCTGAAGCCACTGATTGAGCTCGACATTGGCCCCTTTCAACCACTGCTGGAGCAGCTGGGATGCAGGGCACCAAGTCCCTTGACTGCACACAGCACAGGAACCCTAGGTTTGACCTATGAAATCATTTCCTCCTGAGCTTCTAGGCCTGTGATGGGAAGGGCTGCTGTGAAGACCTCTGACATAACCTGGAGACAGTTTCCCCATTGTCTTGGGGATTAACATTTGGCTCCTCTTTTCTTATGCAAATTCCTGCAGCTGGCTTGAATTTCTCCTCAGAAAATTGGTTTTTATTTTCTATTACATTGTCAGGCTGCAATTTTCTGAACTTTTATGCTCTGTTTCCTTATAAAACTGAATGCCTTTAACAGCACCCAAGTCACCTCTTGAATGCTTTGCTGCTTAGAAATTTCCTCCACCAGGTGGAAGAAAATTTCTAAACCATCTCTCTCAAGTTCAAAGTTTTATAAATCTCCAGGGAAGGAGCAAAATGCTGCCAGTCTCTTTGCTAAAACATGACAAGAGTCACTTTTGCTCCAGTTCCCAACAAGTTCCTCATCTCCATCTGAGACCACCTCAGCCTGGACCTTATTGTCCATATCACTATCAGGCTTCTGTTAAAAGCCATTCAACAACTCTCCAGGAAGCTCCAAATTTTCCCACATATTTCTGTCTTATTCTGAGTCCTCCAAACTGTTTCAGCCTCTGCCTGTTTCCCAGTTGCAAAGCCGCTTCCACATTTTTGAGTATCTTTTCAGCAATGCCTTACCTACTCTACTGATACCAATTTACTATATTAGTTCATTTTCATGCTGCTGATAAAGACATACCTGATACTGGGCAATTTACAAAAGAAAGAAGTTTAATCGGACTTACAGTTCCAGGTGGATGAGGGGGCCTCACAATCAGGGGTGGAAGACAAGGAGGAGCAATTCCCATCTTCCATGGATGGCAGCAGGCAAGGAGAAAATGAGGAAGACACAAAAGGGAAACCCCTGATAAAACCATCAGAACTTGTGAGACTTATTTACTACCATGAGAAAGGTATGGGGGAACCACCCCCATAATCAATTTTCTTCCACCAAGTCCCTCCCATAACATGTGGTAATTATGAAAGTACAATTCAAGATGAGATTTGGATGGGGACACAGGGCCAATACGTATCACTGTACAAAGAAGGCAAGTTGAAGTTATCATCATATTGCCAGTTAGTGCTTTTATAGCTAATAAATTCCATCAGATTTTACAGAAAAAAAAGGTTTCTGGAAAGTTGTTCCCACAGTAATTGTAGATGTAGTTTAATACTGGCCATAGAAACCACATTTACTCCACAGGAAAAATGACTTCATAGATAAGCGCAACTTTTTGAGAATCTCCTAATATTTTTAAATGACATGAGACTTAGCTCTAGAGCAGGATAAGCCAACTTTTTCTGTAAAGGGACAGACAGTAAATATTTTTCAGTTTTGCAAGCCAAGTAGTCTGTATTGCAGCTCTTCATTGCTACTGTTGGAGTGCAAAGGTAGCTGTACACAGTATGTGTGCAAATGAGGGAGTATGTGTTCCAATAAAATTTTATTTACACACACACACAGAGGCTTGAATTTGGTTCCCGTAATTTGCCAATGCCTTCCTTAGAGCCTAGTCAATAATCTGTAAGCTGGTGAGATGTCACTGCAGGGCCCTGATTCAAACAGTATCGAAGGATTGATTCCTTGTCATTTGTCAATCAGTACAACTGACTTCCCCCTTAAGAAACTAGAGTGAATATAGCAGGGATGACTTTTATTGCTGTTCCCTTGATAAATCTTTCAAATCAGTTGCTATAGCTAGGATTAACTGACTTGTATCTCATTCAATTCCTTTCTGTCCCTCCTTTTCTACTTCTAATTTCTCCCCGAGACCAATCCTGTTATTGGTAGTTATTATTATGACTGAATATGCAGTCATAGTACAAAGAATTTAATCATAGTGAGGATCCCTCATGTTTCCCTTTTACAGCCTATGCGTCTCCCTCCTTTCACACTAAGCCACACTAACCTCATCTCTAAACCCTGTAATCATTTCCACCAACCCATTCACATCAAGTGCACCAAAGCTTATACAGAGTATATTCCACCTGAGCCTACTACTTACTTCACTATACCTTATTAGCATTTCTTTAGAGTCACTGATGCCATCCAGAACATTTGTATTATTATATCATAAATATGGGATAATGTATTCACTGACCACCCTTCTTTCAGGACTTTCAGCTAGTCTAGCATCTTGTAATACTGTTAGATCCCTTTTTATTCCCTGATTATTACAGATGACCCCTGCTGCTCATCGGTTACTTCTAATCTTGGTTTAATTACTACTTTGCTAGAATTTTCTGGCTTTTCTTCACACACATCTGCACCTGTTAAAGAGAAGACATGCTTAATAAAAGCAGGACATAAGCAGGACATCTCCGATACACTTATAGAGATATATAAAATCACATGATTATAGCCACATGTTAATCCACACATCTCTACACTCATGGCCTAACCAATATAAATGAATTTTAATTTATCAATCAAGTCATATTTTAAAATTAAACTTTTGTTTACAGATAGTTGTAGATTCACATGCAATTGTAAGAAAGAAAATAAAGAGATCTAGTCTAATTTCTCTCAGTGGTAACATTTTTGCAAAATCATATTACAATATCACAATGAGAATATTAAAATTAATGCCATCAAAAATACAGAACATTTCTGTCATTATAAGGATCCCTCAGGTTGTCCATTCATAGCCATCTCTCCCTCTCCTTCTCTATTCTCTTAACTCTGTCCCTAAATCCTAGCAACCACTTATCTGTTCTCCAACTCCACAAATGCATCTTCAAGAATGTTAGATAAATGGAATCAAGCAGCATGTAAACCTTTGGGAATGGCTTTCTTTCATGCAACAGAATTTCTTGGAGATTCATCCAAGTGTTTGCATGTGCTTATTGAATCCAAATTTGTTTCTGTTTATTGCTGAGTGGTATTTTCAAAATTGTTAGATTTTATGAGTGTAAAGTTATTTACAGTATTCCCTTAATATCTTTTTAAGGGCTACAAGATCTGCTGTGATAGGAACTATTTAACTCCTGATGTTGGTGACTAGTTTCTTCTCCCTTTTTATATCAGTCTTGCTAGAGGCTTATACATTTTGGAAATTATTTCAAAGGATCAGCATTTTGATTTATTGATTTTCTCTGTCTTTGTTCTAATTTCTCATTAATTTATATTCTTATCAGTAATTCCTTGATTATTTTCTTTGTGTTTGTCTTACTCTTTATTTCTACTTCTGTGAATTAAAAACTTGGATTATTTATTTGAGACTTTTTCTCTTTCCTAACAATTTGCTATTATAATTTTTCCTCTAAGCACTGTGTTAACTATGCTCTCTGTGATACATTATATGTGTTTTATTTTAATTTAGTTCTATGTTTTAAAATTTCATCTAATACTTAATCTTTGAACTATGAATAATTTAGAAGTGGATTTTTAAATATCCATATAGATTGACGTTTTCCTTCTGTCTTTTTGTTTTTGCTTTCTATTTTGCTTCCATTATGGTCAGATAACATAATGCACATGATTTCAATTATTTTAAACTAGTTGAGGTTTGTTTTATGACTGAAAATATGATCTATTTGCATCCTATAAGTGCTTGAAAAATTATACGTTGTACGGTTTACGAGGGTATTCTAGGGATCAATTAGATCCTCTTGTTCGTTGTGTTGTTCCCACCTGTCATCTTACCTGCTGCATGAATTGCTGAGAGTCGGGTATTAAATTCCTCATGTATAATTGTGGATTTGTCTGTTTTTAAAAAATTCTACCTGTTTTTGTTTCAAGTATGTTGAGGCTCTGTTTTTCATGCATACATATTTGTAATAGTTATGTCTCCCTGGTGGATTGATCTTTTATAATTATCTAATGTCTCCCTATGTCTAATAGATTCATTTGCTCTGAAGTCTACTTTCCCTGATAGAAACATAACTGTTTCTGCTTTGTTTTTTAAAAAATTAAACAATGCTATCATATCATTGTTCAGAAAATTTAGGCTAAGTACTACAGAATTTATTTATACTTTTTCCATTTGAATTAATTATTCAACTCAATTAGCATAGAGTTTTAATTGAAGCTAATTTTTAATATTAATAAAAATGATTTTACTATATTAGTTAGATTGGTTAGACTATGCTGCGGTAGTGAATAAATCCTGAAATCTCAGTGGCTAAATGCAATGTGTACTTTTCATTCAAGACCCAGTTTGATGTGGATCAGGAGCCCTCTTTTACCTTTCAGTTTGACAGTCATAAGCACATAGCCTCCAAGGTTGCTGTATTAGGGGAAGAGTGAGCTAAATAATTTTACAAAAGAATTTTATTAGCCAGGCTTGTAAGTGGCTTATAACCCTTTGGTCTATGTAACGTTGACTTATTGTTTGCCACATGACCCCAATCCATGTGCAGAAGGCAGAAAAAGAAAGTTTTCTTTTGGCTTTATGTGCATAAACACTGATACAGTTTCGCTGTGTCCCCACCCAATTCTCATTTTGAATTCCCATGTATTGTGGGAGGGGCCTGGTGGGAGATAATTGAATCATGGGGGCTGGTCCTTCCTGTGCTGTTCTAGTGATAGTGAAATAAGCCTCACAAGATCTGATGGCTTTGAAAAACAGGAGTCTGCCGGCACAAGCTCACTCTTTGCTTTCTGCCATCCACATAAGACATGACTTGCTCCTCCTTGCTTTCTGCCATGATTCTGAGGCTTCTCCAGCCACATCAAACTGTAATTTTAATTAAATCCCTTTCTGTTTTTAATTGCCACATTTTGAGTATGTCTTTATCAGCAGCATGAAAACAGACTAACAAACATTTAGCATTTTTTCCTGCTACCATTATTTTTATTATATGAGGTATAGTAAGAAACAACCTTTCCACTATTACTCTAACCTTTTGGATACAATTTAAAATATATATTTAAGAGGGTTTCCCATGCCAATTTTCTTGAGATAATTAATAAAGACTTCCTGTATACATGAAAGTTTTTGCTTTAATGAAAAAAAAACTCCCTTAAATTGTACTGTTCTGCAAGATTTCATAAACAATTAGTCTTAGTAGAGTGCCAATTTAATATGCTGATGAAATTTAACCAAGTTACTTAACATTGTAGTAAACCACTTTAGAAAGATCTCATAGAAATATGCTATGCTTAAGCCAATATGAAACTTTCTTTAAAGACAATGGGATCAGAATCTTTCACTGAAATAGGAAGACTGACTCAGCAGAAAAAGTATCTGCTATCAATTGCATTGCTGGTTATACAGGCAACCTTTTTTTGGTCCGTTCCCAAGAAATTAATGAACAGATTTGATTCTGCTTAGCTTGGAGAAATGATAAAAATCTCACTCCAAGGTAGCGTGAAAGAAGCTATAACCTTTCATTTTCTATTCTTTTAAGAATAATTAAAAGACTTAATTAAAAAATTCTCTATACCATTCAGAGTTCTTTTCCTCTCCAAACTATAATAGTGCTGATTTATCTGATAAGCCTAACTGTCTATACCCTAGGCTGTAATAACCTTTTCTTTGTATTCTGACTTTGTGAAAGCTTGAATTTGTTTTTAATGGTAAAGTGATTATTCCTATTTCTCTTTTAACTTGCACAGGAATTTCTAATTTATAAAAGCAATGAAACTGTTCTTTCTTTTCCCCAAAGGAGAGAAGAAATACATAAAACTCTTATATTGAGACACTATACATACAAAACAAAAGAGAAATACCTAATTTTCCAGAACTAAAATACATTCAACTGTAGTATTTTAAAAACACTTTTAGTGCTAAGGATATACTGATTAGGATCAATTAATTTGAACTGGAAGGAAAATTGCAAGGAAAGATATGTAGAAATTCCATAATTTTCACCAATCTTTGAAATGCCAATGTGAGAAGTGCAAAGTGATTAAGAATAGAAGATGGTATTCCAGGATAAAGCAGCAGACATAAACTGTATATAATATGGTGTTGTTAGAATATGAGGCATACGAAATTTGTAAATGGTGCTAAACCCAAGAAAACAGTGTTCAGGAAACTTTTCAATATAATTAAAATGTTTTTTTGAATAATTTCCTAGGAACCAACTCTGTGTATGCAATGTACAATATTCACTTAAAAATCATTTTTCAGAAATCAATGAGAACATATCAGACCTTTCTGCTCTATGTTTTGCTATAATGAGTTTTGCAGCATCATTGCATTAGTATGAAAATATCCAATATCTGTTTTTAAGGTAATTTACCAAATGAGTGTCAAAGATCTCTTTGATTTATTTATGTCAATGCTTAGAATGTTACAGAAAGGCAACAGAATGTGAAGGTCATGCTTGTCAGCCAAATCAAAGCTGGTTCCACAGGCAAATCACATGGAATTCATCGACATTGGTGCCCACAGTGAGAAGCAGCCCAGCATCCTGTACTCAGCATGGTGATATTGCTCAATGTATTGTTGAAGGGTTGACAGACATTTTGCATCAATTTACCATTCAAGAGGGTTTCAAAAGATGACTAAAACTACTAGTGCTAAATGCAAGTATTAAATGATAAACACTTTTCAGAAAGTCAAGTTCATAGGCCTGCCTATATGACTCATTTATTCCACTTATTCACTCATTTATCCATTCATTCATTCACACACACACATACACGTGTGCACAAACACACACACACACACACACACACACACACACAGAGAGAGAGAGAGATTATCAAGTATGTTCAAGGCATTATACCAGAAAAAAGATCATTAGGACAGTAACCTAACCTCAAGGAACTGATCATCTATTAGTAAAAGTACTCTAGCAGAAAATGAAGAATGATTAATGTAAATAATAATTTAAAGAACCAGGGGGATCAACATCCTGATGCAACAACATCCTGAATAGTTGGTGAAAAGGGAAGGTAGGCTGGAAGTTTGTGCTGAATGGGAAAAGCTGCACAACAGTATAGTAATTATCACTAAAGTTACAGACATTAGAAAAATAAATGCTCTTTGAATTAAATTTTCTATGTCCCCAAATACTTGTAAATTTGCAAAGAATAAGAGAGAATTTTAATATCCAGAAAATATTTTATATTGCATGTTAATATGACTATATACATGTACATATTATGCATTGAAAGAATGAAATCATTTTCACTTTAAAAATTTTACAACTGTTATCATGTTATATCTAGCTTGTGCATGAGAGGTATTTTTTTCCATGTGCTGGAATTTAACTTCTGTTTTACAACTAATTTTAACTTTAGGGAGCATGACTTCACCACCTTTGTCTCTATTATATGTGTGTAGGTGATCTGTACCTTAAAGCCTTGACACTTTTCCAAGCTTCTTCCTACAGAAGCCTTGAATAAAACTGATCCTGGCTACCTTAATAATCACTATGCATTGACTAACAATCCAGATGCATTCTCAGAATCATTGTGTGACTGAGTAATCTATTAGTAGTCTCTGAAACTAATTTGAAGCCATTTTGTTTTGCTCAAAAAGGGAACTTAAAAAGAATAATATGTCATATACTCTATTTTATGATTGAAATTAGAGTGAAAGTTCAGTGTCTCAAATCTCCCCCAAAAGTTTATCTTGAGAAATATAATCTGACATCAATAGAGCAGTCTTTCACAACTTCCATGTTTATACCTCTCTGTTACCTTTTGTAGCTTAGTATTTTCAACTGTTTCCAGAATATTTTTGAAAATGAGATACAATAAGAAACACATTTTCTCTCATGATCCAGTAAGCACACACACACAGACAGACACACAGAGACATAAGCAGGCATACACAGACACACCACACACACACATAGAGTGAGACAAGATTCTTATAAAACCTTATGATGCTCTCCGATATTTTTCATTTTATTTTGTTTTGTTTGTATTTCTTTTGTGAAATATGTTTTAGTGAGATCCATTATATTTATTTTACCGCCGTTAGTAGATTAAAACCTGCATTTGCAAAAAATTTAAACAATCTGTTATTCTGCCCTTTTTTGATAGAAAAAATAAAGTTAAATTAAAATTTTATTCTTTAACTTATTATTCTTCTACTCTAGACTCTCTTACTGTAATGTATTCTGGCAGCTTTTTTGCATTTTGCTAGAATAAAAGCAATTTTATCTTGACTTGAGGCTACATATGTTTTCCAAATAATAACAACAAAAAATTATATGTTAAAAACCAAATTATAATGTTTTCTCCTTGTCAGTGATAAAATGAATCATTTTAATTATTTTGATACTAAGAATTACTTCATAGATTTAAGAGATATGACATTGAGATATAGTATGGTTGGTTGACTTCTGTGGGAAATTGATTTGCTAAACTAAACCAAAAGGTCAGAGAGCTTGAGGTCACCACGAAATTTTTGTTGTGTGTTTCAATATTAATGAAAACCACTTTTGTGTGAGACAAAAGTATGTCACATATTATGCCTACTGGAAAAATTACATTTTTAAAACTTTTAAGTCATTACAGTTTGATTCTCATTTGATAATTCGTGTAACATTTATTGAATTTGGTATTGATCTGCTTTCTCAAAACTTTAGAGACACAAACATGATAACAAAAGTAGACTTTTAGTTGATTATTGACAAACAATATTTCCATGCTTCAAATAAAAGTATTGTGGTATTGATTCACAAATATAACCATATTCCTTTAAAAATTTCAAGTGAAAAACTATAAATTATAAGTTTATCAAAATATATGCTATGTGTCAGACAATATTCTAAACATCTATACAACATACTCTTTTTATTCTCAAAAAATTCTTTAAGAAAATATTATTTTTCCACATTTTAAAGTTTACATGACTTAAAAGGAAATTATATTGACACACTTTGAGCTTAGTCACATCAGAGTTCTTAGCTGTTATGCTGTACTGGTAACTTTATCACCACATTTATTTTCCTTATTTACATGGATTCAAACAGTTATGGTGCTAGCAAATTAACATCTTCCAGAATAAAAAATATGTACTCACAAAATGTGACATATTTACTTGAGTACGTCATTTACTCTATCAAAACATGCCCCAAACCCTATCTTCTCTTACTTACCATAAGACCCAAAAGAATGACCTCATGGAAGAAATGTAAAATGGTGGACTCAAAGAGTAACGGGGAAAAAAAAAACCAGTTATGTAGGCATCTTTTTTTTTTTTTTTTTTTTTGAGACTGAGTATCGCTGTGTCGCCTAGGCTGGAGTGCAGTGGTATGATCTAGGCTCACTGCAACCTCCACCTGCAGGGTGAAGTGATTCTCCTGCCTCAGCCTCCCAAATAGCTAGGACTACAGGCACATGCCACCATGCCTGGCTAATTTTTTGTATTTTTAGTAGAGACAGGGTTTCACCATATTGGTCAGGCTGGTCTTGAACTCCTGACCTCAGGTGATCCACCAACCTTGGCCTCCCAAAGTACTGGGATTACAGGCATGAGCCACCAGGCCCAGGCTATGTGGACATTTTAATAGTGCTAATGTACAAGGGACATTGAGTAGTTAATAAGCATCTGCTATACAAACATATGCAAATGTGCTCATCTTCATGTAACTCAACAGTAACATAATATAAATGATACTTTCTTGGTGTAAATAATTAAACAACATTCTTCTAATGTAATTCATTTAATTCATAGCTTTTGTCCCTGATTTTCAGTATTTCTGTAATATGGATTCACAGTAATGTGTTGTTAGAAGGAGTGACTCGCAAATGAAGGCAGTGGGTGTGGGAGGGAGGTCAAATATTGCCAGGAATGAGAAAAGCCTGATTTAATACACTAGCCTGCACACATCTCCTTCTTTTATCTGATGTTTTTCCTCCAAAAAGCTCACCAATTTAAATAAATAAATGTATATTTATATATTCTGAAGCTGTAATGAGCATAAGTAGATTTATTAACTTTTAAAGTGTTTATTGATATAAGGCATTCACTGAGAATTTTTCTTCCTTAAAGCCAAGTAAAACTATCAATGGCCAAAAAATCATTTGTAATTAGTTTAAGAACAGAAACTGACATTTTTTTCACCTCAGAGCATTCTATCCTATGATTTTTTCATAAAGATGGTGAGAATACATACATTTATTTTAAATAAATTATCAGAAGCGTATACTTACGTTTATTTGTTAGTAAACTTTATTATCATATAATAGGATACAAAGCACATAGTATGCAGACCTTGACATAATATGCGTTTAACTAAAACTTTTATTTGTAGCTCATTATCCTCTACATCCCACAGTTAGGAAGACATTGTAGTATACTATCTTGGAATTAATAGGGAGAGAAAATGAGATAATAACATTATCTACTTTTGGACAACAAATCTAATTGGGTTTTGGCTGTCTGATTTCCTGCTAAGAACATTAGAATTATTTGATCTTTAAGATTTTTAAATGTTTATTGAAAAGAAAAGACATTGAGTTAATTGGAGCCACATTTGACCCTAACATACTTCAAAGAACTTTTATTAATATTCATACAATTCACCAGCATTTAAACTGACATTTACAGAATGGTTAGTTCAGATTTAATACATTTAGAGTTCTCCTTTGATTATGAAGATAATTATCTTCCTGATTTATACCAAATGATGATTATTATAAAACTGGCTTTTATGGAAACTGAACACAATGAACATGTGTTGGTGTGAAGAGAAATTTTAAATACATAATGTGCTTACTAGCACAGTGACATTGTAGACAATTAATGAGTCAGTCAGTGAACACTAACCTAGAATTTACTGTGTTTTTATGAAGTTCAAATTGTAAGAGTTTTAAAAAATTCTGTGGTTGAGTAGAAATCATTCAAGTTTTTCTCTTTTTTTTGTGTGTGTGTAACTTTGAAAAACATAAAAATAAATATTATTTAAAACCCTTTATCACAGAAGATAAGCTTACATTTTTGAAAGTAAGATGTGTATTATTGCTTCTTCATTAAGAAATTAAATTCAAGAAAATGTTAGTGATCCAAAATATTGCAGAAGTAAGTCTTTGAAAGCAATTTGAAAATTGATAAACACCTAGTAATTTTTTGCCAAACAATGTAAGAGGTATGACTGACATACAAAAAGCTGTATATATTTAATATATACAACCTGATGAGTTTGAAAATAGATACATACGCATGATGCCATCACCACAATCTAGGGAATAAACATATACATCCCTGCCAACAGCTTCCTACCACTCTTTTTAGTTTGTCTCTTCTTATTTTTATTATTAGAAACAGTGTGAGATCTACCCCCTTAGCACACTTTTAGGAATAGAATGTAGCATTGTTAACTACATACTATACTGTGCACTAAATCTTCAGAACTTACTTATTTGCATACTGAAACTTTAAATACTTCCATTAACCCTCCCATTTTTCCTTCCTCACAGCCCCTGATAACCACCATTGTACTGTATTTCTATGAGTTTAGCTATCTTAGATTCCTATACAAGTAGTATCATGTGGTGCTGATCCTTAGGCTCCTGGCTTATTTCACTTAGCATAATGTCCTGCAAGTTTGTCTATGTTGTCACAAAAAGCAAGATTTTTGTCTGGTGTTAAGTGAAATTATATTCCATTGTATGCACATAACACAATTTCTTTATCCAGTCATCTGTACATAGACATTTAGATCTCCTCCATGTCATGTCTATTGTGACTACTGCTGCCATTAACATAGGAAAGCAGATATTCTTCGAGATTCCAATTTTAATTCTTTTGTATATCTACCCAATAGTGGGATTTTGGCTCATACAATAGGTCTATTTTAATTTTTTGAAGAGTTTTCATATTGTTTTCCATAGTGGCTGCACTAATTTACATTCCTACCAACAGTGTAAAAGAGTTCCCTTTTTCCACATCCTTGACAACACTTGCTGTTTTTCATTTTATTTTATTGAATAATAGCCATCCTAAAGGTTTGAGATGATATCTCGTTGTAGTTTTGATATGCATTTTCCCGATGATTCGTGATATTGACCACCCTTCCATATCCCTGTTGGTCATATGGTGTCTTCATGAGAGAAATATCTATTCAGTTCCTTTGCCCATTTTGAAAATCTAGGGTTTTTGGTTATTGATTTGCAAGAGTTTGTTACATATTTTGATATTAACCCTTTATCAAATATATGGTTTACAAATATTTTCTCCCATTTAGTTGATTACTTTTACATTTTGTCACTCATTCTTGGGTTGTACAGAAATTTCTGTGTTTGAGGTCTTGTCTATTTTCGCTTTTGTTGCCTGTGTTTTGGGTTAAATCCAGTAAATTATTGTGAATAATGTCAAGCAGCTTTTTCCTTATGTTTTCTTGAAGGACTTTTATGACTTCAGGTCTTAGATTTATACCTTTAATGTATTTATAGTTAATTTTTGTGTATGATGCAAGAAAAGGGTCCAATTTCCTTCCTTTCTCTGCATGTGAATATCCAGTTCTCCCAATACCATTTATTGAAGATGCTATTCTTTCTCCATTATGTATTCTTTGCACTCTTATTAAAGATCAATTGCCCATACATGCATGAGTTTATTTCTGGGTGCTCTATTCTGTTCCATTTGTCTATGTCTGTTATTATGACAGTACCATACTGTTTTAACCACTGCAGTTTTGCAATACATTTTGAAATCACAATGGTTGATGCCTCTAGCTTTGTTCTTATTCAAAATTGTTTTGCCTATCCAGGATTTTGTGGTTCTATATGAATTTTAGGACTTTTTTCTGTAAAAAAAAGAGCCAGTGGAATTTTGATAGAGATTGCATTGAATCCTTTAGATCACTTTGATTATTTATTGCTTTTAATTCTTAATTAATTAATTCAGTATTATTTAATAATATTAATTTTTTCAACTCATGGATATGAAATGTCTTTCTGTTTATCCATATTCATAATTTTTCTCATCAATGTTTTAATGTTTTCAGTGTACAAGTATTTTACCTTCTTTATTAAGTTTACTGCTATATATTTTATTCATTTTCATGCTGTTATAAATATAATTGTTTTTCTTAATTTCCTTTAGAGGTAGTTTATTATTAGTATATAAACACAGACATACAGACACACATACATACAAACCCTAATGAGAATTATATTGGAATAATATTTCTTGTAAGCTACAGATACATTCAAGAACATGATTCCTATTTTCATTTATTTAGGCTCTTTGTTATCTTTTTAAAAAATTAATTTAATTTAATTTAAAGTTCTAGGATATATGTGCAGGACATGCAGGTTTGTTACATAAGTAAAAGTGTACCGTAGTGGTTTGCTGCACCTATCAATCCATCACCTCAGTATTAAGCCCCACATACGTTAGCTACACATCCTGATGTTCTCCTTCCCCCTCCCAACAGGCCCCAGTGTATGTTGTTCCCCTTCCTGTGTCCATGTGTTCTCATTGTTCAGCTCCCACTTATAAGTGAGAGCATGTGATGTCTGTACCTGTGTTAGTTTGCTGAGGGTAATGGCTTCCAGCTCCATCCACATCCCTGGAAAGGACATGATCTCATTCCTTTTCATGGCTGCATTGGATTCCATGGTGTATATGTACCACATTTTCTTTATCCAGTCTATCATTTATGGGCATTGGGTTGATTCTGTTTTTGCTATTGTGAATAGTGCTGCAATGGACATACACATACATGTATCTTTATAATAGAATGATTTATCTTCCTTTGGGTATATACCCAATAATAAGATTACTGGGTCAAATGGTGTTTCTGGTTCTAGGTCTGTGAGAAATTGCCACACTGTCTTCCACAATTTTTGAACTAATTTACATTTCCACCAACAATGTAAAGGAATTCCTAGTTTTTCACAGGCTTGCCAGGATCTATTGTTTCTTGACTTTTTAGAGGTGGTTAGAATGTCCTCGAAGTAACCGCTGAGCTAAAGCCAGCCCATTTCTTGACTTTTTAATAATCATCCTTCTGACTGGCATGAAATGATAACTCAAGATTATATAATTTTCTTCATAGAGGAGTTATAAATGTGGTGCAATCTCAGCTCACTGAAATCTCTACTTCCCGGGTTCAGGCAATTCTCGTTTGTCAGCCTCCTGAGTAGCTGGGGCTACAGGGATGTGCCATCACACCCAGTTAATTTTGTATTTTTAGTAGAAACAGGCTTATACCATATTGTAGGTGCAAGGCCAGGCTGGTCTTGAACTCCTGACCTAAGATGATCCACTTATCTCAGCCTCCTACAGTGCTGGGATTACAGTCATGAGCCACTGCACCTGGTCACAATTCGAATTTCAACTTAATAATTTTTCTTGATAGAAATTTGACTTTAGTACATTTTCAGATATCTTAATTTTTCTTCATGTATTTAATCTCCCTTTTTCTTTAAAAACTAAGCATACTAATTATGTCTTCTAATTTTATAAATCTCATATCTATAGAATTTTCAGATCAGATTCTACAGTTTTTACTTTTTGCTGACTCTTGTTTATGACTTCAAGCCAGTAAGTGAACAAGGTCACTGAAATTATGCAAATAACATGAATAAAGATAGCTCCATAGTCACCTCTCAAGTACTCAGTAGCCACATGCTGCTAGTACTTACCATGTTTGACAATGCAGCTATAGAACACTTTCATTATAATAAGTTATAATTGACAGCCTTGGTCCAGTGAATCTCAACTTATGCAAACATGTTAAATACAGACGTCCTCTCGAGTATGTTACATATATAAATACATTCTGTTGATTTCAATATGCATTGCTCACACAAAAGGGTCTATAGAGTAACTGAGGGGTGGTTGATGGCTTCTTAGCCTAGGATTTTCTGGGTCTGCCATGACAGTGAGGCTAGGACCTAGGGAGGGGCAGTTGTTCTAGGCTTGTACACTTCTTGGACTTCTCCTTTTTAGTTCTATGAATGTCTCTGTCTTCCCAATCTTAATAATGTTAAAATATTAAAACATTTTAACTTCTTATTACCTCATTACATTTCAAGTATAAACTATTTGCCTTGTTATTCGATATGAATGCATGATCACTATAATATGACCCTTTGAATGGGCAATTACGATATTTTTTCAAAAGGAAGAGATAATTTTATTACATGAAATTAGAATGAGGTCTTAATAATCAATTAATAGCTTTTTAACATTAACTTTCTGTTTAAGATAAAAATAATATATTTTTGAAACTTAACCAAAATGAAATTTTAGAGAAATAGTTCTAAATGAAACAATGCATCAATGATATAATTAATAATATATTGTAACCTCTAAAATTATAAGCAAATTATTTTTAATACAATCCAGTGTTCCTTCAATTAGTCTAGAAAATACATAGTATACAAAAAGAGAAGTTTTAGTTACATTTCATTTCTTTTAATAACGCCTTGCCACAATTAGATGAGACGTATATATGCATGCATTCTTAGCTCCTCAGTTACAATGGTTGAGAAAATAAGCATTTATCCATCTATTTGTGCCTGGAGCCATGGTTCTCTAGGTGAACAGCTTGGGAAACAGATTGTTTACATCAACATATTCTTTAGAACAAAATTCCTTACAAAAGATCTATAATACACGAACCATATGAATCCAGGGTTTCATTTATTTTCCTGGTTCATGCATTTTCTTGGTTGTAGCAGTTCAGAAAGATAAATATCACACTTTATCTTTCATACCTTTTAAAAATGAAATATGATAAACACATGTTACTATCTCTATCATGTTTTGGGAATAGTAACAAATTAAGCAACAAGGTTTTAAGTTTTTGTTTTGCTTTGCTCAGACACTGAAGCCAACAGCCATACTGATTGTAAGACAGTGATAAAATGCTGTGGAGTGACCCAGGTCAATATTCCAGTATTAACACTAAGGAAATGCCCATAGTTCTTCTATTTAATGGGCACAAATTAGTCTCATGTTAGTCACTGAAAAAGATGAGCATATGTGAGATCCATTGGATTGAATTATGAACTCATCCTTTATTAAGTACATGATTGAAACACTTACTTTTAATACAACAGTTTGCTACCAGATAAACTGATCCTATGCTAGATATTCAACCAATGTTAAGGCACAGCTGTTTCCCCCAAATACACTATATTTTAAAATTCTAACTTAGTCAGCCAGGGTAGACAACAGAGATAAGTGAATATTTTTCTTCAATCAATGTAATTTTTGTTTCTTAGTGCAATATTTTTACTCTTAGAATATTATAATAGTATAATTATCGAATTAGATATTAAATGGGATTCTCTAAAAATCATGTAAAAATGGTAAAAAAAAATACGGCTTAAAAATGTTAATTGAAAGAAAAGGGAGAAATCTTGAAAAATATGAGGCCTACCTTTTATTCTGTTTGGAAAGCGGGATATAAATATTATTAGTTAAATTTATTTAACTTGCTTCCAGTGCTTTGTGGAAACTTTAAGTTAATCTATTTCCAAAAATATCTTTATATATTAAATGTTTGAAACTAATGTGCAACATACAAATCACCTAAGCAGAAAGCATTTAATGAATGCCTAATTAGTAAAATTATTCCTACAGAAGTAGTCCTTGATTCACTCAGCAGAGGTTTTAAAAGTTCTGAATTCAACATCCCGTATGCCTTAGGCACCCAAGTAGCCATTTATTTTCAGGAGAGCATTTATTTCTTCATGCTGTTTTTTTCCCCACACGATTACACACGATTATGTTTTTAGTTGGTAAAAGACTCACTTTTATCAGTTGATCATGAATAATCTTGTAGTTAAAATGATAACAAGGGGGAATTAAGGATTTAGACAGAAAAAGAGCTCTCCTCCCTCTATCATTATGTTGTTCATCTTGGAAAGCTCCAAACATATGGATTGCCCAAAGTGTTCAATGAAGCATCTGCATGAGGAGAGATGAGAATCTATTGAAAAAAATGGAACTATTTTAAACAGAATTAATGAGCAGAAACTAACCTCCCTCTCTCCCTCCCTCCCTTCCTTCTTCCTTCCCTCCCTCCTTCCCTCCCACCCTAATCTTTCTTCCTTTTTTCCCTTCCAAAACTTATACGTGCTCAGCTTTTGTTGCAATATTTAGCCAAAGTTTTCCTGTAGCGTTACAATTCAATACTGTCTTATTTTTCTGAAGGGTTTTACAATGATGTCAGAAGGTCTGCTCTTTGTCTTAATGTGTTATGAGTCTTAACCTTCTGTATTTTCTTCTGTACATTCTCTTCTTAATCTGGTCTATATAATTACTAAATACCTAATTTACTTACTAGACTTTATAAAATGCGTAACCTGATTCCAAATTATTCTGCAATTAGTTCTGTGTCTGTCTTGGACTTCACTTTATATCTCAGCGAAAAGAACACACACAAACACACACACACACACACACACACAGTTTCTCTTTATAAATATTTAATTTTATGAATGTTTTGCATAAGTAATGTAATGTCTGAAACACTTACCAATATAAAGCATTTAAATAATAAAATTCATAATGAAAGATTTCAAAAAGAATGGCACAGATGAGGTTGACTTTCTTTACTGATGTTTTCCAAAAGTCCATTTTAAAAGGTTATTTTTTTTTATTGTATTTTAGGTTTTGGGGTACATGTGAAAAACATGCAAGATTGTTGCATAGGTGCATACATTATTTTTTTAAAAAGTTATTATACCAGTTTCTGAAACTTTCCAAATGTGAATTCATTTTAAACTAGCTTTTTATTTTTCCTAATTTCTTGTTTCTTCTGCTCTGGAGGGAACTTTGTAACCTTAGCATATCAGAGTAATGTTTTATTCTTAGTTTTTTTCAAAACAGCATGATTCTTTTTTTGAAAGAAAATGGTTTAGGTTATATTTAAAACATGTTCTAAATATGCTGGAAAGCAAAACAAATTGTCAGCATTTGGAGCGGTTTCTTCTCCCACTAATGTATTTGTCTTCACTCCACCTGACATGGAACTTGTGATTAAGTGTCATAAATATATAATTATTAGAGAGTTAATGTTTCTAAATGTATTTATATTCTATATTATCCATTTGTCTTCAACAGTGGATTTAAGTTTAAAAAAATCTCACAATAAACAAATCTGGAAGAGGTATATTATACTTAGCAATTTTCTGCATTCTTAGCTACTGGAAGCTGCTGTCACTATTTCCTAATGGTTAAAGCCAATTTACCTTATCTGGTCTATTCTTTTTTGAAAGACAAGATGAATTTCTAGATTTTATATTTTTGACCTCTACCCTTTTCTTCGAACTCTTTTCTCTTAGTTTTCTTGATTCTTCCCATCGTTGGTTTCACTTTCCCTCTCTAATGGATTCTGTTTGGCCTGCTTTATACCTGCCCTCCACCACCTCTCACTTCCTTAAACACTGAAGTTTGGGGCAGGATTTGGAACACCTGGTTCATCTCAGTATTATCAAAAATATTTTCTGAAATACAGATTTCTGGACCCCTGTCTTAGAGACGTATACTCAGTACATCTGGGTTGAAGTCTGTATTTGTTTTCTATGTATGCTGTAACTAAGTACCATAGACTGGCTGGCTGAATTATAGACATTTATTTTCTCACAGCTTTGAAGGCTGGCAGTTCCAAATCCAGGTGTCAGCAGGCTTGGTTCTTTCTGAGGACTGTGAGGGAAAGACACGACCCAGGCCTCTCTCCTTGGCTTGTGGATGGCCATGTTCTCATATGTGTCTTCATATTGTCTTTGTCTCTGCATATTTCTGTGTTCAAATCTCTCCTTTTTATTAAAACATCAGTCAATTTGGTTAGGACCCACCCCAATGACCTCATGTATCTTTTTTTATTTTGTATATTAATAAAGTTTATTTTATATTCTGTGTTAATGCAAGTATATTTTATAGCATTTTTAATTTTTTATTTTATTTATTTATTTTTATTTTACTAGGTTCTGGGGTACATGTGCAGGTCATGCAGGGTTGTTGCATAGGTGCATTACATAACCACCTCGTTTGCTGCCTCTATTCCCCCTTCATCTATATCCAGCATTTCTCCCCATGTTATCCCTCCCCAACCTCCCTCCAACCCGCTGTTCCCCCCCCCAGTCCCCCCACTACCCCCAGTGTGTGATGCTCCTCTCCCTGAGTCCACATGTTCTCATTGTTCAGCACCCTCCTATGAGTGAGAACATGCGGTGTTTGATTTTGGGTTCTTGTGTCAGTTTGCTGAGAATGATGATTTCCAGATTCATCCAAGTCCCTAAAAAGGACACGAACTCATCGTTTTTTATGGCTGTGTAGTATTCCATGGTGTATATGTGCCACATTTTCTTTGTCCAGTCTATCATTGATGGGCATTTGGGTTGGTTCCAGGTCTTTGCTATTGTACACAGGGCTGCAATGAACATACATACATGTGTATGTGTCTTTATAATAGAATGATTCATCTTTATTATCTGTTTAAAGAGCCTATCATCAAATGAGACTGCATTCTGAGATGCAGGGAGTTAAGATTGCAAAATATGCATGGGAAGGGAGGCACAATTCAACTTGTAACAGAGTCTTAAGACCAGTTTTAAAAAATTGTATTGAACCTTGTAGACAAATTGGGAAATGCCCTGAGGCTATGTCTTTGGCTTTCTCTCTATTTATTTTATGTGCTCTTTTTGTTCATGCAAACCTGGGCCATTCCTAAGTAAGCACACATCGCCCCCACTTCACCTCTGCTGGTGTCCCGGGTACATGGAACAATGTGGGAGAGGGTAAGATGAAATGTTCAGAATTAACAAGTCATCCCTCCTGTATGTAGATCTCAGCAGCTGTGCAGAGGGTCTGCTGGAATTATTAGAGATACAGACTTTGTACTTTATAGGCACTGAGACTTTAATTATATCTAAAATATGCAATGTTTTTATACAAATTATTACACAGGCTGACAATTTATTAATTGGATTCTTTGCATCCTCTGCTTCACCCCATCCTACAAAGATTAAGGTGTTGAAGATTCAAAAAAAAAAAAAAAAACGCTTGATATCATTCATTAGGAAAAATACAAACCCCCCATTTTTGTACCTTGCTGTGTTAAGGCTGCTAAAAATAAAACTTTATAATTAGTTTTCAATGCAGTTTTACTTTCAGTTATCCTTTCAGGCTTTGAGTGAATAATCAAACAAAAGACATTTTTGTAACCAGTTGTTATTATTTTTTTCTTTTACAGTGCACATTTCTAAATTATCTCTTTGCTTTAACTTTTTCTGTGAGCTATATTCAGAGATGTGCTCTGGAACACAGAATTCAGAGAGAGAGAATAAGATGAATTTTATTTCATTAATAGTTTTCATGCATTCAGCCTGAGATAATGATGACCACTGCTCTTATTTAATAATCACAATAATCTTCTGAGTTAGATATTATGTCAATGTTTTATAGATTTTTAAAAATGAAATTTGAAGACATGGAGTAACTTATCCCTCCAAGAAACAGACATTGGATTTCAGAACCATGCATGGTTATCCTAACTCCAAAGCCCTAATTTCAGCCACCGACTATTTTGTTACCCTGATTTAGAAGAGCATTTTACCTACCAGTCAAAACCACTATCCCATAGCCACTCTGAATTAGACAGCACAGATATTTCTACTGCATTTTAGGGAGATGAGGGAGCTGAGGTTCAAAAAATTAAATGTCTTTGTCCTGCATTGTTCATCTTTACCTGGCAATAACTAACTTCAGTGGCTGGTCTTCTGTATTTCGGAGTACTGTTCTGTTTAATCTACATTTTCCAAGTCAGTTTAATATAAAGGTTAATTTTATTATGGTAAAAATTTCAGTAAAATTTGATATAATACTATTTTGTTTAAGAATAGACTTTTTTCCAATTAATTTACTGAAACAAATATTCTCATAATGGCTTTTACTAAGTTTTGTTTCACAGAACTGTCACTATTATTTTTATAAGCTACTAATATACTAAATGGACCAATATCATTGATCATATCGGTCAATTTAGTATATTGGTAGCTTATAAAAATAAAGGTTAAGAAAACAGAAATTCAAGGCATAATTTTTAAAATTTTGAGGTACATGAAAATACAGAATGGGATTGGGAGGAATGGGGATGGTTATTGGGTACAAAAAATAGAAAGTACTTGATAGCACAACAGAGTGACTTTCGTCAATAATAATTTAATTGTACATTTAAAAATAACTGAAAACATAATTGGATTTTTTTGTAACACAAAGGATAAATGCTTGAGGTGATAGATTGAAAAATACAAACATATTTAGGGAAAAAAGATGAAATAAGTGAAACAGAAAACCTGATACTATTTTCTAATTTGGTCTTAAACATTTTCTTGTGCTTACTAAATGAATGCCTTATTATATGAAAGTGAATTTTTAATTATTCATTCATCTTTGCTACTCCAGTGTACATAAAATGGTATTTTATAAGATTAAGAAATCTTGAGGGAGGCTTGTTGCTCATCTAAGAATCAGTAGTATTGTGTAACTTTGTCATAATTGAAGTAAATTTGATAATTTGAAACTGGGCTCTAAAGTTAAATATCGTTATTTGTCTTTATCAGTGACTTTCAAGATCTACTTGGATTAAAGTCTTACAGTTTTGTTTTTGTTTTTTTAGCAAAGCTTAGAAGTAATATAAAATCTTTATGGAGACCTCATTAACTGCACAAGGAAAGAAAAATCCATAACAATTTGTTGTTAACAATGGATTCAGATGCCCTTTCAAATATTCATAAAGATTATGGAACAGTTATGCTAGTTTCTCTTCTGCATTTAATTACCCTTCTAGAATTTGGATTAATGATCAAGCAAAATATACTTGTAACTTGCTGTTATTTTCTTTCATTTACTTACTGTATGTAGAAATTCCCTTTCTGTATTCTACTTTTGATTGAACATGTTCCTGAAAACTGGAAAACTGGTTACAACATAACCACAGCTGAATTCTTATAAAATTTATTTTGTAAAATCAAAAAAAGAAAAAGTAAGGTGTATGTGTTGGAACATGTTGGAAGAAACTAAAGAAGAAAATATCATTTAAAATGTCCTTTAGGTTGAGTAGTTCAAAGTATCTTCCCTTTGGAATGTGCAGTAGAAAACTTGAGGAAGTCATTGCGATCACCTCAATACCTCCTTATTTTAGTGGATGATGAAACTGACACCTAGGGAAGTTCATTAATCAAATAGAATGGAACTCTTGCTATTTGCCTGCCCCTGGACTAGCCAGAGTAATTTGCCTAAGGTTATTTTATTAATTAGCTTCTAATTGATTCCAAAATATTAATTTAATTTTCATAACCAATATAGAGAAATTCACACAGGCCAAATTGTAATTAAGTGTGATTGAGCTGGGCATGGTGGCTCACACCTGTAATCCTAGCACTTTGGGAGGCTGAGGTGGGTGGACCATGAGGTCGAGAGATCAAGACCATCCTGGCCAACATAGTGAAACCTCATCTCTACTAAAAATACAAAAATTAGCTGGGTGTGGTGGTGTGTGCCTGTAGTCTCAGCTACTCAAGAGGCTGACGCAAGAGCATGGCTCGAACCCAGGATGCTGAGGTTGCAGTGAGCTGAGATCACACCACTGTACTCCAGCCTGGTGACAGAGCAAGAATCCTTCTCAAAAAAAAAAAAAATAGTGTGATTGAATATCTTTCTTATATATGTCAGATTAATGCTATGTATCAATAGCCCTCTTATAATTACTATTTGTAAAAATTGGTGAGCTTCTTTCTTCTAGAGATGACTTTGTATTTTTCCCACTTCACCAGCCACTTGTTTTCTGTCACTCAGAAAGTTCATGATCCTCCCTAGAATCTCTAAATTTTAGAAATCAAAGGGAAAAATATCGTTATTTTCTATTTCTAAATATTTGCATTTTTCCTATGTGCTTTCATACACTCCCATGGCCTTAACCATCTGCTAAATGCTCATAATACACAAGGCAAAATCACAGCCCAGACCCTTCTACTGAATTTTTAGCCTGTATATCCAACTGCCTACTTGGGTTACCTTAGGACATCTTATAGCTTTCAAAAATATTACATGTAACATGTCTTCACCCCCTTTCCAGACATATCCCTCTACCTCTGCTGATCTAGCCTTCCTCTCCTATACATTTTTCTTAGTAAATGATATTTTTCTCTAGCTACTCAGAATTGCCCAAAAACAAAAATCATTTAAAAATTTTTTATCTTTTTCCCTTATGCATATTGGAATGGTCACCAAACTATTAGATATAATCTGTAAAATATACATTAAATTCATTATCCACTCATTCAGCCAATATTTTAAGCACCATGTGCCAGACACTGGATTAGGCAGCAAAATATACAATGGTGAAAAAAAGACACAGGATCCCTGTCCTCATGGACTATTTATTACAATTGTAGAAGCAGAAAAATAGTTAATAAACAAATATAATATTTCTATAAACTAATATAGACAGAGGATTTTTCCAGGTTATTTTGCCAACCTGGGACCTCAATGACCAGCAACAACCCCCACCCCATCACCCCTGCCTGGGCCTCAGTCGGCCCTGAGCCTGCCACTGGAGGTGCCCCACCCACTCAACCTGCCTGTGCTGTAGCTTGTACCTGTGTTTAGCAGCTCCCAAACTCCTGTCCTGCATCCAAGAAGAATGAGGAGACACTGACAATTGAAGGGTGAGGATGGGCAGAGAATAATTTTATTGAGCAACAAAATACCTCTCTGTGGAGAGGAGATGCAGGAGGTGGTCCCCCACCCCACAGTCATGTAGTTTCTCTCCCAGCGTGGCTGAGGCTTTAATCAGTCTTTGGTTGAAGGTGGAGTTTCACTTGGGACCTGCCCCTATCTGCCTAGGCATCTGCCTACCTCCTACCGATATCAATATCACGCAGGAAATAAATAGTGTGCTACAACAAAGAATAGTAACAGTGAATCTGTTTGAATGTGATAGTTAGAAAAAGACTTACCTGAACTGATAGCTGAATGACGAGAATGTTATAACCATAGAAAATGTCTTGAGAAAGGTCATGGCTGTCATATTTATTGTAAACTTCACTGTGTCCTTGTTGCAGTTTTTAGTTTCCTTATAAGGATCCATGTGGTTTGCATGAATTCTCCCCTGCTAACCATACAGAAAATCAATGTGCCAAATATGGTGCAGGATATTGCAATACAGCTGTAAAATAGAGAAAAGTTTGGTAATTGCAGTACTAATATGGGAGATAGTTAGAAATAAACTAAAATAGGAAATCACAAAAAAAAACATGAGAGTGATAAATACCACAAAGACTCAGTGGAGCCACTAAGAGGTCAGAGAAAACCCTTTGGGATGTGACACTTACCAGTGAGATTTAAATGAAAAGGAAGTTCTGGTTTTAGAAAGATTAATAGAAACAACATTCAGATAAAAATGGTGAAGTAAAGGTGTGAGAGCTATCAAAATTTTAGTGTATTTGTATGACAGAAGGAGGTCGTTTTGCTGGAGTATGTGGGAAGCCAGGAGAGTGGAACAAGACAGGCTATGTAGAAAGCCAGGAAGTAATCAGGGTGGGGCCTGAAATGTAGGGCCTGAAATTGATTTTATGATGTTATATATTCATATAACATCATAGAAATGATAAAATATATGTAACTTAATCAGTTTGGGTCATTTTCAATGACATATATAATGCACATTACTTTTTGCTTCTTTTTAATCATTTTTAGTCACAGAGTCTTGCTCTGTTGACCAGGCTGAAATACAATGCTGTAATCACAACTCAGTGCAACCTTGAACTCCTAGGCTCAAGAAATCATCCCACCCCAGGCTCCTGAGTAGCTAGGATTGCAGGCATGTGCCAGCAGTTCTGGCTAATCTTATTTTTATTATTTTTTTTGTAGAGACTGGGTCATGCTATTATGTCCAGGCTGGTCTCGAACTCCTGGCCTCAGACAATCCTCCTGCCTTGGTCTCTTAAAGCACTAGAACTATAGATTTGGGCCACTGTGCCTGGCTTCTTGATTATTTTTAACAAAAATGTATTATTATACATGCAATTCTAATTAATTGGTTTAACACGAAAGAAACTTGTTTGTCCTAATAGAGTGAAAATTAAATGCTGTCAATTATTTAGTAAACAGATAGCTCCTGTAATTGGGCTGTGTTTGGGTTTTGTCATAAAGAATTATAAAATTTCCTCTATGTCTCTTATGCAACATGCAGCTATTTTGAGGCAGTGCTACATTTTGCAATTTCATCTACAATTTGACATTTGAATTTGTTGACATCATTAAAATGTGCTGCTATCCTGGCAACAAAAGTAGATATCACGTGAGTTATTGCACACCTGGATCTTCAGAAGAGCAGATGTTGGCTCATTTTAAGAAATGGAAATGTTAAAGATCACAAAATGAATTCACCCCAGATAGAGTGCTGCTTACTTTTATGAAATGGATTCATAATCAAACAACTGGAAATGAGCCATCCCACGAACATTGTAGAAATTAAGAAAAAGAAGCATGCTCTGTGTAAACCTAAACATTGAATAACTATACTTGCTTTGTATAGTGACTAAATAATTCTAAAGTAAAATGCACAAATACTGAAAAGAGCAATTAAACAAAGTTTACAAGTGTTATATTGTGAGATCAAACATTGATTTTTACTTATTTTTAATTTCCCAGAATTTACCAATTGATGAAATAACTGTTCTCTGAACTGTACAAGTTCTAAAATGGAATAAACACAGTATAGCACCCTCATCATTAATTTTATTTATATTTTCAAAGAACCAGCTTTTTGTTTCATTTATCTTATCTTTTCCTTGTTTGTTTCAATTTCATTTAGTTGTGCTCTGATCTTGGTTATTTCTTTTCTTCTGCTGTGTCTGGGTTTGGTTCGTTCTTGTTTCTCTACTTCCTTGAGGTGTGACCTTAGAGTATGTATTTGTGTGCTTTAAGTCTTTTCGATGTAGGCATTTAAGGCTATGAACTTTCCTCTTAGCACTGTCTTTGTTGTATCCCGGAGTTTTTCATAGGTTGTGTCACTATTATCATTCAGTTCAAAGAATTTTTTAATTTCCATCTTGATTTCTTTGTTGACCCAATGATCATTTAAGAGCGGGTTATTTAATTTTCTTGTATTTGCATGGTTTTGAAGGTTCCTTTTAGAGTTGATTTCCAATTTTCAGAGTACTTGATAAAATTTCAATTTTCTTAAATTTACTGAGATTTGTTTTGTCTCAATAGATCATATAGTCTATTTTGGAGAATGTTCCATGTGCTAATGAAAAGAATGTATATTCCGTGATTGTTGAGTAAATATTCTGTTAGTATCCATTAAGTCCATTTGTTCTAGGATATAGCAAACTGCCATTTTCTAATGCAAGTAAACACACTATAGTAAACTTCACTTATCTGTCAGGAATGTTTCAAGACCCACAGTGGGTGCCTGAAACCACGGCTGTCACCGAACTCTACATACACTGTTTTCCTTTTTCTTATAAACACATATCTGTGGTAAAGTTTAATTTATAAATTTTTCATCATAAGAGATAAAAAATAACTAATAGTAACAATATGTCAGCATCACTAATCTTGTACTTTGGAGGCCATTATTAAGTAAAATAAGGGTCACTTGAACACAAGCACTACAACAGGGCATCAGTCTATCTGACAACCAAGAAAAATACTAAGTGACTAATGGGCAGGCAGCAGACACAGCTTGAATATGCTGAACACAAGGATAATTCTCATCCAGGGAAGGATGGACAGGTACAGCGGACATTTCATCATGTTTATCAGCATGCCACACAATTGAAAACTTATGAATTGTACACTCCTGGGATTTTTCATTTTTGGACTATGTTTGTGGATTACTGAAACCATGAAAAGCAAAACTGTAGATAAGGGTAGACTATTGTATTATCCTGTGATACAGCTTTCCTCCTAGGTCTGTGCCAAAAAAGAAATGCAAAAATGTGCCAAAAATGAGTTTTACAAAGATGTACACAAAACTTTTACTCATAATATTGAATGTAGCATCAAGTAAATGTCCATTAACAAGCGAATACAATACATTTTTAAATGCAGTATAGTTGTGTAGTACATTCCTATACAGCAACACAGAAATAATGAGTTATATATGTGTGTATCAGTATATATAAATGTATAAGTATACATAAGTATATATCAGTAAATAAATATATAAACTCATATATATATACACATATATATATATATATAAACTGTCTTCAAAATTCAAAAATAATACATTGAGTACAAAAAGGCAGTCTAAGTGGGTGGATATGATAAGTTTCCATTTATATAAAGTACAGGAAAAGCACAAGAAAAACTGATTTTTATTTTGCTTATGGAACTACGTAGTTATGTAAAGGTGAGAATCGACAGGCTAAAGACAGTAGAAGGTATTATGGCATAATGGAAATATATTATATTACAGCAGCAGTTACATGAATATGTACATTTGTCAAAATTGTTTAACACATACTTCAGATACATATATTTCACTGAATGTAAATGTTGCCTTCTTTAATACTGTACTTATTGTAATACTTTCCATGCTGTTCTATTTTTACTATGCTGCATATATCCCCCCAAAACAATATGCATGGTATTATTTTGAATACTACATTGTTATGATTGACAGCATAATGTATTTATTCTTCTTTGTCTTGCTTTATTCTGTTGCTTTGGGATATTCACTATAAACTGTGTAGCTATAGTTAATTCGTGTATAAATTCCTCTCTATAATTGAACCCAAATTTATTTTTTTCTTCTGTTGATAGATGTTTTTGTTGTTTTAACTTTTTTTATTAATCAAATCAGTTTAAGGTATATAAATATATACATATAATTATGTGTGTGTATATATGTATATATATACACATATGAGTAAAAATATTTCAGTTGACTTCATATTTCCAAATTGATTGTTTTTCAAAATGATTGTATCTATTTATATGCACAAGAATAGTGTATGAAAGTTTTAACACTTTACATTCTCCTGAATCTTATATGTGGTCAAACTTTTAAAATGTTGTCAATCTGCCCTTGTAATAGTATCAATTATTTAATATTTTATTGTCCTGTTTTCTGGACTGTCTGTTTATATATTTTTTCTATGTTTTATTTCTTAAAATTTAGCATTCTTTATTTTGGATGATAATTCTTTAATCCTTATTTACCTTTCAAAGGGCTGCTCCCAATATTGAATTATATTTAGGGGAAATGGCCAGACATTTTCCATTGTCTATACTTGGTTTAAGGTAACAATTACATAAATCAAGTTATCCTATAGAGAATATTTGGAGAAAATACAGAATTTTTTTTTTTTTAAAATCTCCTTTACTTTCTTTTATTCAGATTAGAAGTTGTTTATTAATTTATCTTGGGTTCACTGACACTGTCTAGTTTTCCTCCTCATGCTACTATTTTTTATTTATTTTATTTTTTTGAGAGAGAGTCTCACTCTGTCTCCCAGACTGAAATGCAGTGGTGTGATCTCAGCTCACTGTAACCTTTGCCTCCAGGGTTTAAGCGATTCTCCTTCCTTAGCCTCCTGAGGAGCCACAATTACAGGCACATACTGCCATGTCTGGCTAATTTTTGTATTTTTAGTAGAGACAGGATTTCAACATGCTAGTCAGGCTGGTCTCACATTCCTGACCTTGTGATCCGCCTGCCTCAGCCTCCCAAAGTGCTGGGATTACAGGTGTGAGCCACGGTGTCTGGCCTCTTCATTCTACTATTAAATCCACCCAATAATTTTTGTTTTTAAATATTATACTTTTAAGCCACATAATTTTTATTTTTATTTTTTAAAAATATGTTTCTACTGAAATTTCTTATCATTTAACTTTTTACACATATATTTTCCTTTATTTATATTAACATAATTATCATAGCTGCTTGAAAATTTCAGTCTGCTAGTTTTAGCATGAGCTTCATCTCAGCTGGTTCATGTTGAGTGTCTTTTTTCTTGAGAATGAATCGCGTTTTCCTGGTTTTACATATATTAATTAATTTGGATATTTTCCTGAACATTGTGAATGTTATTTATTTTGTAGAGACTCTGAATTTGGTTGTATTCCTTCAATAACTGTTGTTTTTTGTCTTGTTGGTTTTATATGAGTTGGCAATTGAGTTGGTTAGACTCAACCTTCTGTAGCTCAAATCTCATTTCAATTCTTTTATATTTAGTTTGGCTTCTCTGAGTTTGTCTTACCTTTGAGTGTTTGAAAGGTTAGCCAGACAGATGGGCAGTTTAAACACAGGTTTGTAGGCTCTCCTCACGGTATCTCTCGTCTCTGAGATTAACTTCATTACATTTTAGTTGTGTGATTATTCCAAATATTTACCTTCTGTTTCTTTAGACAAGAAATTTTGCAAGTTTCTTTTAAGAATTTTTGCCTTCTTGTGCTGTGCTAGCTGAAAAGCAGCTTTCAGGCTAAAAGCTGTGAACACGGGAAACTTACCCTGTAACCTTTATTTTTCCCAAGTATTAACCCTCTTATAGAATTAGTCTGCTTTTGCTCATTCTCCAGTTGTCTTATCTATTTTATCCAGAGTTAATAGCTTTCATTTACAAGGTTGTAGTTTTGTAGGAAATTACTCAGCTATACTAAAAGTGGATGGACAACTTTTAATCTTTAATGTGTCACTAAGCATGTCTAGCTTATATTTTGTCATCACTTTCTAGCATCAAAAATTAAAGAATTAAGGCTGGGTGCGGTGGCTCATGCCTGTAATCCCAGCACTTTGGGAAGCTGAGGCAGATGGATCCCTTGAGGTCAGGAGTTTGCAACCAGCCTGGCCAACATGGTGAAACCCCATCTCTACTAAAAATACAAAAATTAGCTGGGCATGGGGGCACGTGCCCGTAGTCCCAGCTACGTGGGAGGCTGAGGCTAGACAATCACTTGAACCCAGAAGGCAGAGGTTGCAGTGAGCTGAGATGGCGCCACTAAACTACAACTTGGACGACAGAGTGAGCTCTGTTTCAGAAAAAGAAAAAGAAAGTTAAAGAATTGTTTGATGCTTACCTTTGTAACTCTACTGAAATAGTTGACTTTAAAACTTTTATTTGGCAATTCTACATGAAAGAGTTAATAAAATATGACTTTAATTTCTTATGTAAATGGAAATTTTAGTTGACACTATAAAAACAGCAACATTATAGAGTAGTTTACCACTTTAATTGTGCCAGGATGATGAAAAAAAGCAGACATAAGCCTAAAATGTAACATATAAGATTCTACCAAATGAGGGTAAAAGCTGTCACAGAGTGCTGCATAAATAGAATTTTTTAAGTCAAACATTCAATGCGAAAGATAAAAAAAAAAATAAGAACGCAATTTAGTTTACATTCAAGTCGCTTGCAAAATGGTTTGTATTAATTATAACAGAATTTGTACAACTAAATAATTTCCATATCTAAGTATTTCCCCCAGTTTTGCAGTAATAAAAACTAAAATGACATGTTAAATGATAGTTTTGTATCTCCATTATTACTGGATGGGGTTGTTTGTAAAAAAACAATGGTAAACTTCAAGTGGGTAAGGTGCCTATACAGGCTTATCATGTGATAAGTAATTACAATTAAATTTTGAGAATTGCTCTTTTGTTGCGATTACATATAAGGTTCCATTATTCTGAATTAGCAAACCAAAGTTTGACATTAATTTCAGTCTCATAACAAAATGTTAATTCGATTTATTTTACTGATTTCTATATTTGTAAACTTTAAATGTAAAACCAGGCTTTAGATAATCTGTTTTTTTTTTTCTGTAAAATGCAACTTCAGTTTATCACCATAAATTAATGCTGCAAATTGAAATATTATTGCTTTTTAGATTTGTTTGTAGTTAATTCGAAAAGCATTTTTTGACATAAGAGCAAAAAGGGTAAGAGTTTTTATATAATTGTATTTCCCCAATCAAAGAACCTTTTATTAATATATTAAGATATAACTCACCATTAGGATTCTTCAGATATTATTTTTCATTCATAATGGAGACTTATATTTAAGGGTCATTTTCTTTATGAGCTACAGAAAAATCGTAGACGGAAGCCTACCTTCCAATCCCAGCTTTGCCATTCGCTAACTGTAAGACGTCAGGTAATAACACAAACCCCCTGTGCTTCAATTTCCTCCCTTGGAAAATTTTAGGTAAAAATAGCACTATCCTCTTAGGGTGTTATGAAGATTAAATAAGTGATATTTGTAAAACCCTTAGACAAGTGCCTGACATGTAACACATGCTATCAACATGTTTGTAAAATAAAATATTACTAGTCAAGTAGGAGAAACACATCCCTTTCTAGATAATGTCTCTTAGGGAGGCTATGAAAGAGAAGAAAAAGGCAGCGTAGGAAAGGGTTAGCTTTTATCAGAAGAGTTTTGAAATAGGAGCTTTTTATAGACACCCTGGAGAACTGTTAAATCTTAGAGAAAACATTAGACAAAAAAGCACTGAAGGTTAAAAAATATTTATCTCTTCCCTAATGTCAGACCAGTTTGCTTTTTGCAGATTGGATCTCTCTAACATGGATGGTCAATTGTGTTTGTCGTCAGGTAATATGCGGCACCTGTCCTCTGGTTCTTCCACTGCCCCTTCTCAGGTATTTTTCTTTTGCTGCCTTTGTCTTCCAAATCATGGGGTATTACTACTAATGAGTGCTACAACAAGGCTTGGTAGGGCTTCTCATTTAAAATCCCGAGACATCTTAACACTTGGTTTGTAGTGTATAGAGGAGCTATTATTACATCCTTGAGCCTGAGTAATAAGTCACAGAGAGAGAGCGATGCGCCAGTTCCATTTATTTTGGCCTCTCTGTATTCTCTACAGGACACCTTGACTTATGTGATTGTTACCTCAAACCACGTCTAGGAAGCAGCTGGCCTTCTCCCATGAAGACGCGTTTTTAGCATGTAAGAGTGGAAAGGGAAGTAAGAGAATTTAGTCTTCATAAACTCGTTTGTAAAATTGAGTAAGTTGTGGTAAAAAAATGGCCACTTTGATTTGTTTTAGAGAGATATTTTCATTAAAATGTCTCAAATACCCTTTTAAAATTGGTAAAAATGATAAAAATAAAAAGTGCTCTGACTGACCATACTTTTAGAATGTCTACAGTTAGAAAACTTCTCACATTAATAGAGAAAAGGTATTGATTTGTAAATATTAACAGCCATTGCAGCAGTAGTAGAGTCAACTGAGAAACCCTAAAACTAGAAATTCCTACATCAAAATAGAGAGAATATAGTCAATCTTCTCGTAAGAATGTGGTACTGACTCTTATCAGTACTTTCTATTTCTGTTCTGGCAACATCACTTGAGTGCAATATTTATAATGGAATAGTCAATATCTTTTTTGCTATAGTAGATAAGAACTATATTATTAGGATTGCATAAAAACAAGATAGAGATTATGATATATATTTATGAATTTGATATATTCATCCAAAAAAGGATCTTTATAGCAGGAGGAAAAAAAATGAATTTGGGTACCCTAAAAGTCCATACCTTCCATTTTGATAAAAAAAAAAACAAACCTGAAAATTTTAAAGATATCAAACAGGGTACAGCAATCCTTTTATCTCCCCTTTTCTCTTAGAAATGACTATCTCACCAAACTGAAAGCAATCACATCATTACTAATATGCTATATTAGTAACCACAATCTAAATGAAAAGCTTTGCTTTAATCCAAGTGAAATTTTCCCTTTTGTTATGTGTATTATATTTGTAATTACACTGAAGTTACTATTTGTTTATAATTTACTCATAATACATGATGTAAACTAAGAGGAAATAACTAGCTATATTACAAACCATTAATTTTCATGGACGAAGTTGATGCTCTACAGATGTAATTTGCAAGTCAAATATAAGCTTTATCCCTCTTGGATTCTTTTTTATTTACAGGAAGTCTTGGCTGAATTAATAAATAAACAGTAGCTGAAATATTTCATTTTAATTAGTATAAGGTGACATTTGTAGAGGGATGTTTAACCAAGAGATCTGAGATGCTGTCAGGCAGGGAATTAACACTAAAACAAAGGTCTGAATAAATATGTGGTTTTTCAAACCAAATTCACTAAACACACTGGGGATCACACTTTGGATAAGATGCTTGCATTTGATGTGAGATGGTATAGGCAAGCTCTTTGGACTGTGATAAATTGCTCAGCAGGTGTCTTTGGGGACATGAGACAGTAAGGTATTATTCTTCCTTCTGAAACTGTCCAATTCTATTAGTTTCTTAGAGGCGAGACAGTTTGGGAAGTAAAATGAAAAGACTGTTGCTTAGAATTACAACACTGCAGGTATTTTATTTAGTACTTACACAAAATTATCACCAAGGTTATTCTTTGAAAGCATGTATACTAATCATAAAAATAAAAAGCATGCATCTTCTCCTTCAAGCATGATAATCAAAAAGTAAGATAACCATTCCATTTGGGATTCTAGTTTTCCTTGTATCAATATTGTATAGGTTCCAAAATTTATGACTAGTCACTTTATTTATATATTTTTTCAACTTATATTTAGATTCAAAAATACCTGTGCAGGTTTGTTAGTTGGGTATATTGTGTGATGCTGAGGTTTGGGGTATGAATGACCCTGTCACCCAGGTACTGAACATAGTACCACATAGTATTTCAGCCTTTACCACCTTCCTCCCTAACCCTTCTAGTAATTCCCAGTCTCCACGGTTGTCATTTTTATGCCCACAACTACCCAATGTTCAGCTCCCACTTATAAGTGAGAACATGCAGTATTTGGTTTTCTCATTTTATACACTTGAAAAAGTGTTCTTCTCTCTCCTTTTTTCCTATATTTTTTCTGTGTATGATCTATGCTGAAACAAAGATAAATTTACCTCATTCTTATGTTTTTTTTAATATCATGTTTCATGTGTTCATTCATAAGACATCTATTCTAAAACAATATCTTTGCTCAAAGATTTTCTATGTGCCGTCTGTAATTCAAATATAGAAGAGATATGCTTTCTGTCTTCCTTCAATTTTCTATTTGGGGAAGTAAGACACAAGAACAATTTCGGATTACAACTGTTTAAAGGTGCTACAGATAATGACAGAATAATTCATCAGAAGCAGATACGAATTCTAGTTGAACCAATCAAGGAAAGGATATTTATTTGTAATTTTTGGAGTGATGCACAGCTGTCCACACCTTCATTCATGTAGCCACATACCCATAGCATACACATTTAATTTTAGTGTAACCCCACCCTAATTAACAAAGGAAATGTCAAAAGAATCATGACTCCAATCTAGAATTTAAGTAACCTTAATCAAACCAACATTTTCTCCATTCAAACCTCACAATACTGTACGGCTGTCTGTGTATTTTAGACAAAAATAATCTATTAAAAATTTTCATAGATTTACTTTTCTTTTAATGAGCTCTTGAAGTTTCCACGTTTTAAAATTAAATTGATAACCCATATTTTTATAATTAACATTGTTTCAGTGTCATATTTGGTGGAAGGTATGTGAGATACAAACTACTAGACAGGAAAGTTCACTTGTTTTTTTATTCAGCTTTTGCATTTTGGACAATGTAGAGAATGACATCTTGGCAATTCTGTGTGCAAAATTTTAACTTCCTAAACAGATGGAGAAAAGGTACTGACATTTTATATTTCACGAAGACTCACAAAGCTTACTTATTTGTGAACAAAGGCTTATTAAAACTCTAAATAAAAATATGCTTCAAACATAAGCATCTTAATAAAATGCAATAGTTTGGATTCATTTTCAGAAACTTAGAGAAAATACGTAAGTAAAATAAAATAATTATTTGCCATTAAATTTTGCCAATTTGATTTACTAGTTCTTTTAATGTGTATGTTAGCTGTTAGTTGAGAAGATAGAAAATTTGCAAGAATCATATTTTTATTTGAATATAATTTAGATACTTTTGTACGAGTTAGTGGCTTAGTATTACAGTTGAAGACTTTATATTATATACTTTGGCTTAAAATACATTATATATTTGGATTCTCAATGCACATATTTTTAATGTTTTGCTTTGTCAGTTATTTTTGTCCTCTGAGGAAAAGAAATAAACATTAAAAACGTCTACGTTATACATCCAGATTTTTAAAGTTATGAAATAAAAGGAAAATGCTAAGGTTTATTTAATAAAGATCATGAAAGTGCCTGTCAAAATAGTCCAGGATCAATGAGATAGCAGCAGTTTTAAAAGTTCAGTTCAAAGATTCTTTATACTCAATGAGGAAAAGTTTCCCTTAATCTCTCACAAAAGAGTTTGTATAGTCTCAAGCTGCACAAAAGCAAAACTAGGAACAAAAGATTAGGTGAAGTTACCTGGTACTTTGTAAGTTAGAATTCTCTCTGAAACTTTTTCAGTTGCCTTAGAGGACACATCCAAAGAAAAATCTGAGGAACCAAATGCTGTATTGCACAGATTGAAATTCCGTTACATGTAATTCTTCTCAAACTTAAATATTTTCAAACCAATCACCTTTTTTGTTATTAAATTACAGATGTACGTTTGTTTTACAATTATAAAGAATTCTCCTTTCATGAGCTTCCCCAGCACCTTGGTCCTCTGGTTTTGTGATGGTTAATATTGAGTGTCAACTTGATTGGATTGAAAGATGCAAAATATTTGGATGTGTCTGTGAGGGTGTTGGCAAGGAAATTAACGTTTGAGTCGGTGGACTGGGAGAGGCAGACCCACCCTCAATCTGGGTAGGCACCATCTAATCTGCTGCCAGTCTGGCTGGGATAAAAGCTGGCAGAGGAACATGGAAGGACTAGACTGGCTGAATTTCGCAGCTTACATCTTTCTCCCATGCTGGATGCTTCCTGCTCTCAAACATTGACTCCAAGTTCAGCTTTTGGACTCTTGGACCTAACCAAGAGTTGGTTTCTCGACTTTTGAGGTTTTGGAACTCAGACTGGGATCCATGCTCCTCAGCTTGCAGACAGCTTATTGTGGGACTTCACCTTGTGATCCTGTGAGTCGATACTCCTTAATAAACTCCCTTTCATATATACATCTATCCTATTAGTCCTGTCCCTCTAGAGACCCCTGACTAATATGGGATTTTTTTTTTTATCATATTTTCTCCTTTTTGAAACATGCATTTACTTAGAACACCAAAAATCAATAGATTGTAGAGAATGATTTCTAGAACCAATATTAATGTTAAAACGTTTATTTTCTATCATTTTATATCTTTTATTTATTTTTTATTTCTGGAGACAGAATCTCGCTCTGTCTCCTAGGCTGGAGTGCAGTGGTGCCATCTCAGCTCACTGCAACCTCTGCCTCTTGGGTTTAAGCGATTCTCCTGCCTCAGCTTCCCCAGTAGCTGGGACTACAGGCGCATGCTGTCACATTCGGCTAATTTTTTGTATTTTAGTAGAGACAGGGTTTTACTGTATTGCCCAGGCTGGTATCGAACTCCTGAGCTCAGGCAATCTGCCCGCCTTGGCCTCCCAAAGTGCTGGGATTACAGGTGTGAGCCACCACACCCGGCCCATTTTATATCTGTTTGCTATATTTATATCACAAATGGAACTATGCTGTCATGTGATTACAGAAATTTGCTTTAATGTACTGTACCAGCTGGAATATTTTAGTTAGAAGTAAAGGAAAAGAGACTCATATTGGCTTCAAAATAAAAAAAATTTTTACTTCTCATGCCAAGAAATGTACTTGTAAGGTGAACTCTAGTTGTAGGAAGCAGCTGAGATATGACAGAATGTCTGTTTGGAGATTTGGGAGAAAGAGTTCCTTGCTTTTAAGCAGAAAGCAATTTCTCCAGATATTGCTGTTCCTCTAGAATGAATTGCCTAATGTGGAGGCCGCATTCTGAGCTGGAACAATGGGAATGAGAGTGGATAGAGTAAGAGAGCCAGGCTCCTGATGATACTACTGAACTTCAGATGCCCATTCCTAAACCTGCCATTTCCGTGGAGAGGATAGTGATCTTACCTGTGGCTTAACCTATTCATAATGCACTCCATAAACTGATGAGGGGCTCGCCTTTCTCTCAGCCACTGTGTGAGAAGAAAATCTGAGCTTTTCTGTGAAAGGGAAGGAGGGGAAATAAGTAGCAGCATGCACCACAAGTGCAAAACTCAATTTGGAGACCTAAGTTTTCCGATCCAAAGGTCCTGCGATTTTATAATACCTTAAACATCAGGAGTAAACACAAAACTTCTTAAAGCTCTCTTACAATATTGTATTTAGGCCACTTTTATAAAATATGTACCATAACAAACTAAAAAGCTACACAGCAAAGGAACAATTAACACAATCAAGAGGCAACTGACAGGAAAGAAGGAAATATTTGCTAACCATATATTGATAGTTAATATCCAAATTATATAAGGAATTCCTACAATGCAGTAGTAAAATATCCAGATAACCTTATTTTAAAATGTGCAAAGAAATTTAATAGACATTTCTCCAAAGAAAACATACAAATGGCTAGCAGGTTTTTGGAAAGGTGTTCAACATTGCTAATCTCAGGGAAATGCAAATTGAAACTACAATGGGGCATCACCTCACACCTGTTAGGCCAGCTATTATAAAAAAGATGAGAGATAACAAGTGTTGAAACTTTCTGGAGAAAACTGAACCCTTGTTGAATGTTGAATGTAAATTCCTGCAGCCACTAAAAAACAGTATAGAAGTTTCTAAAACCATTAACCATAGAATTACTACACGATCAAGCAATCCCACTTTTAGGTGTATATTCAGAGAAAGTGAAATCAGCTTCTCAAAGAAATATGTGCATTCCCACGACCATTGCAGTTATTCAAAACAGCCAACATATGGAAGTAACCTAAATGTTTATTGACATATAACGGATAAAGAAAATGATACACACATACACACACACTCAACGGAATATTGTTCAGCACCAGAAAAGTAGAAAATCTTTTCATTTGTGACAACATGGGTGAAACTGGAGGATATTGTGCTAAGTGAAATAAGCCAGACACAAAAGGACATGTAGTACATGATCCCACTTACATGAAGAATCTAAATTAGCATAACTCATAGAAGCAGAGAGTAGAATGCTGGTTGTCAGAAGCTAGGGAGCGGAAAATGGGAGTTATTTGTCAAAGTGTATAAAGTTTCAGTTATACAAGATGAGTAAGTTCTGGAGGTCTACTGTAGAATGTAGTGTCTATAGTTAATGATACTGTATTTTAAACTTAAACATTTGCTAAGAGGATAGATTTTATATTAAGTGTGTTTATTACACACAGACATGTGCAAATAGTAATAACCAACCAGGACAAGAGAAAACTTTCGGAGGTGATGGATATGTTTATGGCATAAATTTTGTTGATGGTTTCACAGTTGTATACTTATCTCCAAACTCATCAAGTTTTGTACATTAAATATGTACAGTGTTTCTATGTCAATCATACCTTTAAAAAGTGGATTAAAATAAATACTAGAAAAAAAGAGCATTATGTGAGTGTGAACTGAGTGCCTGTTTGAGAATGTCTAGTCATACCCCAGCTCTGACCTAGCTACTGAATGCTTATGTGACTCTTGATGACTATTTTAACCTTTCTTTGTTCCCCAATTTATGAAAACAAATGATGACATTAGATTCTCTAAAGTCTCCTATTTTTTTTTTTTTTTTTTTTTTTTTTTTTGCTATTCTGAGATCCTATACTTATTATTCATTGAACCAGGAGGTATTTATTGGGAATCCAGACTGCCATTTATTCCTTAAACAGGATTGGTCCTCTCCCTCACTTTGCTTAAGCAGAAGAATGGCAGCCGCCATTGCTCCCTGCAATTGCTTTGCATATGTGCAGTTTTAGTCCATCAACTGACCTTAATTTCGTCTCTCTAATGTTGCATTTCCAGCTCTGCGTCTGTCTCTTGGACACTGTACCTGCCTTTGTTCCATGGTAGGCTGACAGCCCGTTTAGGCTTCTCAGGCTAATTGCATGTTTGTTCCCCCACTGAGCGCCGGTTTTGCAAATGACTTGGATTTTGTATCTCTAACAGCCTTAGCTGAGAGACATTTTCCCTTAGCCCTGTTATCATGAAATGGTCCAGTGGAACTGATCCCGGACTTTTGATAAAGGAGGTACTTCAAACACTGCCAACACCGAGATAGGTGCAGAAACAAAATATAGATGACAATTATCCCTTGTCAAGGGATATTTTATACACACATACACACACACACACACACACACACACACACACACACACACACGTATGAATCGCCAGCATATTAATGGGCAGTATCACAGAGTGAGCATGCGGTGTATCCACTATACCCTGTGTGGTATGAAAGGCCTCCCTTCACAGAGATTTTCTGCAGTGCGTTCTTATCCATAATGTCCTCTTAGACACAAAGATCGTCTTTGTTGTTATTAAGCAGTTCCATTTGCCTGCAGCATTGACATGTAAACAAATTAACATTTATTTGTTCATACGTGAATTTATTTATTTACTCATTATATATTTATTCAAGCATTTAATAAGTATCTGATAAATATTATGTAAAAAAGACAATAAGAAAGCAATCTACAGAAAAAGAAAGGAATTTGGGACACTTGGCATCAAATTGCGAAAACTAAGGAGTAAAAAACTGTGAATTAAAAAATTTGCATTAGGAGATGGGAAATATATGTTCTTCTCTAATTCTACATTATAAAAAGTGCATTGTGTGGCTAATTCATACAGGTTATATAGAGAAATTACTAATAAAACTGGTTGCATTGGACAATTGTATTAGTATTTTCCCTGGAAGAATCTTCCCTGAAGATTCTTCAACAAATATTCAAAACTTCTTATTGGCTGAAATGTTTCATATATGTCTTTACTATGGCTCCACAATATGTTTTTAATATCTCTATACAATAGTCAACATAATACTATGAAGATCTTTATAAATATTTGTTGACACCAAGGTTAAATTCATGTTTAAAAACTTGCTTCGAGATATCTTCCATCCATGCTTGTTTAGCCCAGATAGGTTTATATAATTATTGTCAATTGTATTTATAGAATTATGTAAAAATGAAAGAATACTTGTAAAAATGATTTAATAACCTCTCTTGAAATTCCACAACCAGTTAAACGTTCTAATTTCCTTTCACGCCATCTTGGTCATAGTGTGGTTATATTAGATTCCCATCAGGTATAAGAAAGAGAGTCAGATTTATAGGTAAAAATGCTCAAATCTGACATATTTGACAGATCTACTGATGTGATGGCCATATTTAACAGACATATTTACGTGTATATGAAAACAAAATGTTTCACTATTTTAAAAAAGATTCCTTTTCCTTAGCATTGGAGTAGTAGCTAATTCACTTGGAATTTTTTAAAATCCCTCACCTAAATCAATTTTCCTTTGTAATGTTAAAAATTTAAGATGCCTGAAGCTATAGGATCCTCTAGGTAATAAGAAGAGTATCATTATTATAACCAAAATGTTAAACCAGTCATTTATATATCTGTTCTAAGATAGGTTGACTCTTTTTTTTTTTTTTCCTGCCAGCGATTTTCCTTTCATCAAAAAAATGCTTCAACTTCCATCCTAAGGGATTAACTGGTCCATCAAAGAATCAGGTTCTTGCAAGTGAGATGTGGAGCATACTGTGAAGGAACATCCAAAATTCAGGATAACTTTGTTTTGTTTGTCCTCCACTGCCAGGAACTAAACTGATGTCAAAACAAGGCAGTGTTATGCAAGAGAGCTGATCTAGGAGCCATTATCTCCCAGAGTCAAGGCAAATGATGACACTTACACAGGAGATGCAGGTAACAATGGAAAGGGCAGTGTCTGGATGTGGTCTGGCTTCTTGTTGAAGATCTGCTTTTGCCTACACCCAAGTATACCTATGCCTTTTCTAATTTCAGTGCATAACTCTGAACCTGGCATTTAAGGCCTCTTCCCACCCTAGCAGTGATTTTTCCGGCTGAGGTCTTGCTGGAATGGCATAAGAGAAGAGGTTGGGTTTTGGTGACTGGCAGGCTTCAGAGTTTCCTTTTGGGGAATATGGTGCTAATTGATCTGATTTGCACTTAGTTTTGATGCCACAGACTACAACATTAGAAAATGCCATATTTAATTTCCTATTCACTTCTGTGAGGGAAGGGAAGGTCATGTGCATGGTGAAATTTTTATTTGTTTAGATGAAAATTAGATCAAAGGAATTGAGGTTAGACTAAGAGAAAAGCTGGGAACTCGACGTAGAAGGAAGTGTATTGGGGAAATATTTAATTAGAAGGCTCTTGAGAGCTTCTCTGACTTTCTGAAAGACCAGGTAAGCAGTGAAGATTTGAAGCTATCTCTTGAGAAGGTCAATAGATGGAATTAGATGAACAGACAAAAATCACTGTTAGTAAATGTGTCATTCTTCATATAAGGCATTCCATTGACCTCAGAATATTAGTAATGAGCCATTTGCTTAAGTCACATACTAAGGTTTGAATCTGAATGCCTGTAATTCATTAAATAAGTAAGTTTTTAAAATGATCTGGAAATTTTAAGTTCAATATGTGAACTAGTTTTATCATTTACATAAAGGATCATTTTATGAGCCATAGGTTTTCTTAGGAAGGTTATTTCTTTTCCTCCAAATTTTATTTCTAGCAAGATTTTAATTTAAAAAATTATTTGATCCCATGAAATGGCCTCGGTTTTGTCTGTCTGCTCTCACCATACTCCAGAATGACTATAAATTAATGATGTATTAATTTACTAAATTAAAATGAAATGAAAATTAGATACTGTTGTTCATGATGTATTAATTTATAGTTATAAACAAATGTACTGATATTGCTCACTTCATTCATGAAATCAACAATGAGCATATCTAGTGAAGTTCTTGGAATAAACACTCCTGATAAATAATGTAAAAAATAGAAAATGGGATTAATGTTCTTTTTATATTAAAAGAAACTTTTCAAGTACAGTAGGTTTGGCAAAGATATCCAGGGTAGTATTTTTCATATTTGAAATACACTTGTCAAATTTTAGTCACACTTACAATAAACTATCAGGATAAGTAAATATTTTTTAAAAATCTGTTAGATTTTTATTTACTTATTTTTTAACTTTGACTTTAAATTCAGGGGTAAGTGCAGGTTTGTTAACACAGGTAAACTTGTGTCATGCAGGTTCGTTGTACAGATTATTTCGTTACCCAGGTATTAAGCCTAGCACCCATTAGTTATTTTTCCTGGTCTTCTCCCTTCTTCCACCCTCCAAAAAGCCCCAGTGTGTATTCTTCCCCTTTATGTGGCCATGTGTTTTTAAATATCTCAAATACATTATAAAAATGTGTCTCATATTTAATATGTATATCTATATATCATGAGATCAGATGAAGGTCTCCGAACTAATCTAGCTGATTGACTAAATAAACTAAATTATATAAACTAAACAATACATCAAATTCCATAATTACATGTAATTATGGAATTTGATGTATTGTTTAGTTTATACACATTGTTTTAATGTATTTCCATGTGGTTAGATGATGCTACTACAATACCAAATGTTTTGAGTTGTATTTATTTCCAATAGCAGGGATAGATTTACTAAAATTTTCACACTAACATATAGTTTATTTGTAACTATTAAAGATCATGGATTTTTTTTTTAGATTGTTGGTGGACAGAGAAGAAAGTTTTTCCTTGATAACAACTGAGCCAATGGTGGCAAATGGAAGGTTCTGGGTTATGTTTCATTAAGTGTTAAGCTATCAGTTAATGCTGTTATCAATTAGATGATGAATAAGGAGGCCAGGAGTGGTGGCTCACACCTGTAATCGCAGCACTATGGAAGGCTGAGGAAGGCTGATCACTTGAGGCCAGGAGTTTGGGACCACCCTGGCCAATATGTTGAAAACCCATCTCTACTAAGAATACAAAAATTAGCTGGATGTGGTGGTGCATGCCTGTATCCCCAGCTACTTGGGAGGCTGAGGCAGGAGAATCACTTGAACTGGGTAGGTGGAGGTTGCAGTGAGCTGAGATAGCACCACTGTACTCTAGCCTGGGAGACAGAGCAAGACTCCACCTGAAAAAAGAAAAAAAAAAGATGATGAATAAGGAGAGTTTGCAAGTTGAAATACTCTTGATCAGCAAAAGTGTTTTAAGTTATCTGCCTGCTGGTCAAGATTATGGACATTAAAATTTCTCTAATTAAAAGGCAAAAAAGGAAATATGAGAAAACTAAATAATGAGGTGCAAATTATTTGGTGGCTGGTTTCCATGAATAAAAATCTAAGCTATGTTTACACCATTAAATGTCTACTAAAATGAAATGAAAATTAGATACTATTGTTCATTTCCACACACACAAAATGTTTAATGACTGTGTATAATATTTTTCATGTGAATGCATAAGTAACTATTTTATTGCTTTTTTGAAAATCAAATTCTAGTGTATTCAATAATGGTAAGATTTAAAATTTATGGTGACATTTGAAGTAGATTCATATTTTAAGGAAAATACAATTTTTATAGTTATTATGCTTGGATAATTGTTTTTTACATGTGATTTAATAGCACTGATCTTTTACTAAACAATTGTTTGTGGTATATTTTGGAAAATAAGGTTAAAGAATGAGTTCTAAATTAGTAATAATTCTTCAGTAAAGGACCAGTTTTAAACAATTCTGCAACTAGAGATTATATCATGGAATCAGGTTGTAGTGGTGGAAATTATGCAGTGTGTATTTGTGTGTGTGTTTGTGTGTGTGTGTGAGAGAGAGAGAGAGAGAGAGAGAAAGAGAGAGAGAGAGAGAGAGAATGTTCTTTTAAATATATCAATTTATCAACATAGGCCCATAGACTCCTGTTACATGGGGATATGGGCAACATCTCCTGTAAAACTCTGTTCAGAAATCTGTTACTACGAAATGAGCAAATCCAACAACAGTTTATCTCTGTCCAATGCTTTTTGTCTTCTTCATCTAGAATGGAAATATATGTTCTTATGTGATTGACAAATACCAGAAAAGAAGTCATGTGACTACTATTTTAATAGATTTGCCATAGATTTTGTTGTAAATTCCGAAGTTCCAAATGTCACTATTTGATGTATTGAGAAGAAGAAAACTATTAAAATTGTAGATGAATATATGTTAGAGTTCTGTGCTCACTGTTGCAGTCTGTACATGACCATAATTCCACTTCTAAAATAAAGAATTCTGATTTTTTTGCTCCTGTTTGCATTATGAACTTTCCTATCAGACTGTTAATATTCAAGAGTAGAAGTGGAAATTACCATCGAAACAACTAATCTGAGATCTCAATTAAACACTTCTGTGTTTGAGGCTATTGAATATAAACTATGTGCTTGGCTCTATGATAACAACTGCAAGGGTACATGATTCTTGTCAACAGGAGTTTACAATTCTTATCACAGGAGAGTTTTAAAAACAGTATTACTGTAGTATCTGCCAAATCAGTTAAATTCTAGAATCAGCCTGTAAGTTGAAAAACATATTGGCAGAATCACCCTTGAAAAACCCTAAGACCTGAACCTAAGGCAATCCTCCAGCATCGAAACAAATATTTATCTGATTGAATCAAGCTCAGAATGATGAACTTCTGTTATAATAAGCATTATAGCAATCAAAAAGATTTCAGTGAAAAGCTGATAGCTGTTCTCCCTCTCATCTTCCAGTTGGGCTTATACTCACTGATTGACTATTTAAATAATGAGCTATTTCTTTGTTTATCTGTTTTTCTTTTGTTTTATGTATGTATCTATGTATGTGTTTGATTCTTTCTTTCAATTTTACTCATTTTCATGTTCTTCTCTTTGCTCAGGTGCCAATATTTGAATCCTTAATGTATGGCTGCCGTAGTGATGCTGCCAACAAATGACTTAAGGTGAGTACTCCTGTGTTCTACAACATTCGATGGGGTTCAAGAGAACAAAGGATAACCTCCAGTTAGTTGGGAAGTGGGAGAAACTAGCATAGCAAGGCGATATAGAGATGAGCTTCCTAGACATATGGGTAGAATTTTAAGTGGCACAAATAGAGAAGAAAATACCATTTATGGTGAAGTTTTCTTCAGAGACGCGGAGTATGAAGGAGTAGAACATATCTCTATCATAACAGAAATTTGGAAACGCATCCGAAGGCATATTAAATTCATTTGCTTATGTAATTTAAGATCCAAATTTTATTTTTGTTTTCTAACTAGATACACAACACTTAGAAAATACAGTATTTTTTTAAATGTTCATGCAAAACAAAGTTTACTTAAGCAAATTTAAAATCTCATGGCTTCTATGTTCTCCCATATATGCCTTCTCTGTTTCCCATGAAACAGTTTAAGAGAAGGGAGAAATATAAAAGTTTATCAACTTTGGTTTTTGAAAACCTTTCATAAAAGAGATCTTTCATAAAAATACCTAATGTAGGTAACTGGGGGATAGAGGAAGCAAACCACCATGGCATGTGTATAACCTATGTAACAACCCTGCAAGATCCACACATGTACCCCAGAACTTAAAATACATATATATATATTTTTAAATGTGTGTATATATATATATATACACACAAGCTAAAAAAATATTTAATGAAGAAAAAAAGATAAAATGCTCCCTATTGCTAAAAAGTTAAGGTTTTTATATACTTTTCTATCTTTTTCCCCTTTTCTTCAGCAATGTCCTTTAAGTTTATTAAAAAGGAGCATATATTTGTGTAAGCAAGAGAGAAAAATATAAGTTACTTTTCCTGTGCTAGGAGAGTGATATTTACATGTAGTGTTTACTCACCTGTTAGTGTTTAGGTCTTTGTCCTTGGTTCTGTGTCAAGGTGAAGAAAGGTCAGCAGAATGTTGGATTTCTAGCACCTTATTTTTAACTAAGCAACACAGAGATCATGAGGAAAAGAGAGAAATCTCATGTGGTTAGAGGTCTCAGATGGGCACCAATAACCCTCTATATTCTTTATTCTGCTCCAGCCAGGAGCAAGCAACTTGATATTCTCTTTTCTATATAAGAATAACAATAATTTTAAAAGAGGTATATTTTACTTAGTCTATACAGACTATGTGGTTGCTTTTAAATGCAGGAAAAAGGAAATAACATTTTATTAATTTATTTCATGAATTACATGTATTAAATATGTGACTGTAGAATATACTTTGCTGAGATGAGTGGTTTATAAAGGAGGACAAAGGCAGTTTTAAAGGCAACTCTATTCTGGATAAAATGCTCCTGAAGGCTGAGTATATTCTATCACAGGAATGCAGAAACATTATTCCTTATTGAGATGTATGGAGTTAGTAATAACCTCTAAATTATGTACAAACTCTCAAACGATACTAAAGCTGTGATATTTTTATCTTGAAAATGCAAGTCTCATTGTCAAAGGTTTTCCCTGTCTAACCATTGCCTATCAAGAATTGTGTTTCTTTTCTGAAAAAATGAGCATGCTTGCCAAGAATAGATTATTACTTTGCCTTAAAAATCAATTAAGGATTTTGTCTAAAACTTTATCAAACACAGCAGAATTTATATACCCTGGAGAGTATATAGATATCAGGGTTGTTTCTGGGACATGATTTGCATATATATCCCATAAAATATGAGCATGAAGTGTAACAGAATTTAAGATTATGGCCATGTCCTCCAGGTTCCAGAGTACACACTTTGCAAAGATACTGTTTGGATTCCATGCTGCAAAAATATGGCCAGTGCCCCCCTTCCCCCACCAGAATTAATATTCTCATCTTGAAATGGGCAATTAAAAATACTTTAAGTTGGACACAGTGACTCACACCTGCAATTTCAGAGATTTTGGAGGCTGAGTCCAAATAATGGTTTGAGTCAAGGAGTGGGAGCTTGCAGTGAGCTTTGACGGTGCCACTGTACTCCAGCCTGGGTGACAGAATGAGACTCTGTCTCCAAAAGCAAAACCCAACCAAACGAAAAAATGTCAAGATGCTACTGAACACATGGAAACCCAGATACAAGTAGAAGTTTCATTCAAGGTATTTGACTTTTTGGAAATGGCATCTTTATGGCATGTTTTGAAATTTGAAAGATTAAAAGTTGTTATCAAGGTAGATGAAGGAATGAATAGGTGATGCATTCGATGACTTGGCTCATAGAGCAAGGCAGAAGAAACATGAAATGAATACACTAAATACACTAATTTTGCTTTGTTTCCTTCAGGGCAGTGATAGGACCTAATTCAAATCTGAAGAGTGATAAAGAAGTACAAAAAGTTATTTATGAAACAGGGTTGCATCTTATTTATTTATGTATTTATTTAGTAGGCATTAAGTTCTTTCTAAGAGCTAGGAGTGGAGTTGCTGCTGTTGGAATTTGTGAATTTCTGGCCAGTAGGAGCTGAATTCTTTGCTGACGGGGCAGCAGGAGGCTCTGCTTTTCCACCATTGTGTTTGACTGCAACAGGGCAATTATTGCTAAAATTGTTTTTCTAGATTGTCCTTTGTTAATCCTTTGGCTGAAGAAAGTAGTCTTCTTGGTGTGTAGTTTCCCAGCTGCCAGTTTCTCCAGGACATACAGGAGGCTAAAAGAAAACCTACAAACTCACTATTGTGTGGTTCCTTGGGTTCCCTAGCCCATCTGTTTTCTCCTTTCCACCTTTCATAGTATTTTACATATTGTTCAGTGATTTTAGCTGTACCTGGTGGAAAGGAAAGAGAAAATGTGTGTGCACTGTACCTTGTTTGGCCTAGAATATTCTTTTTAAAATTTACATCTGGCTAGGCATGGTGGCTCACCTGTGATCCCAACAGTTTGGGAGGCCAAGGCAGAAGGGTTGCTGGAGCCGAGGAGCTTGAGACCAGCATAGGGAACATGATGAGACACTACTATCTCTACAAAAAATAACAAAAACATATTGGCCAGGTGTGATAGCTCATGCCAGTAGTCCCTGCACCTTGGGAGGCTGAGGCAGGTGGATAGCTTGAGCTCAGCAGTTGAAGACTAGCTCGGGTAACATAGCAAAACCCTGTCTTTACAAAAAATACAAAAATTAGCCGACTGTGGTGGCACACACTTGTAGTCCTAGCTACTCCAGAGACTGAGGTAGGAGGATCACCTGAGCTGGGGAGGAGACTGTAGGGAGCCCTGATCTGGCCACTGCACTCCAGAGTCCAGAGCCTGGGTGATAGAGTGACATTCTGTCTAAAAAAAAAAAAAGAGAATTAGTCAAGTGTGGTGGTGCACACCCCAGTGGTCTCAGTTATTCAGGAGGCTAAGGTAGGTGGATCACTTGAATTCAAGAGGTCAAGATTACAGTCAGCCATGTTTGCACCACTGCATTCCAGTCTGGTTGACAAAGTGAGATCTTATCTCAAAAATAAATAATAATGAGTTCATATTTGCATTAATTAAAATATATTTTTATTTATAGCCATTTTGTAATAGTAACTATTTCAACTTTTGCCAGAAGATTGAGTCAGCTCTACAAGAACACTGAGTTTTGCCCATGGCTTTAGTCAAGACTTGTCTATTTCTAGGGTACTGTACTGTGTTCTGTCTCAAGCCTGTGTTACAATTTTTCCTGTTGCTGTAGGAGTTAAATGGTCAGTTATGAGACACAAAGCCACGGCAATATATGTGCATTTATCTTCTCCTGACATTTTCACTGTCAATCAGGAGCTCAGGGGAAAAACCTCATGAGTGAAATTTATTTGATTTTCTTTATCATACAGTAATACTGGAGATAAAAAACTTAATCTGAGCAATGCTTTGAAATCACTGCTTTAAACTTTTAATGTGTGTTTCTTTCAGGCAGTATTTTCATGGACTGTTCTCTAGGGTTTACTATTATAGAGAAATGTCTTGAGTGAATAAATAAAAAAACCCTAATATATAGATATATTGGTAAATTTTGAATGAAACTGTGCTAGCCATGTTTCCCTTCAGTTTTGCAGATTGTACCCATGGGTTTTATTGGTTTTAAAATTCATCTTTATGACTGTAGAGGTGAATTCACTTTTGTGCCTTCTTTTTCTGCAGAAGAAATAAAATCATGTGTCTCTACACTAAATTCTTTTTACTGTTCTTTGGTAAGTGTCTTTCATAATTCAGCAGAGAAAAGGTTTATCAGTTTATCATTTATAATGTCTCAATTTTTGTAGTTTTATCTGTTTTGAAATGTTTCTATGTGGGTAATTTGAAGTACACATTCTGTGAGTACAAAACACTGCTATTTTTTTTCTAAAGGTGTTATTTAAAATAATCAAATTGCTTTTCCATCTCATCTACTTTCTTTTGGAACAAAGAACTGCAAATAACGAGAAAACTCTTTATTACCACAATATAAAAGAATAAGAAAAAACTTTCCAAATATTATTTTTCTGTTTGACTCTCTCTACTACCTTTCTGGCATCAAAATAACAACAACAACAATAATAAATCTTATATGGAGAGTAAAAGTCACATTTTTATGTTTGGGGCTTAAGAAAGTTTTCATGATCCTCTGCTTTTAATATAATTTTCTAAATATAATTTTTAAATGTATCAAAACAGATAATCAATGCTAATTTTTAATATTTAAATATCAATCTGGATTTATCTCTAAAAGATAAATAATTTACATTATGAAGTTATAGAGCATGAGATCTTTACTTGCATTATTTACTGCACACCATTTGGAAATGAATCCATAACTTTGAACTTGAGCTTAGTGCTCATGGCCTGAAAGGAATACTTTTCAACCAGAAAGTGGGGGTAATCCTTCCCTCAAGGGGCATTTGACAATGGTTATTAAACAAGCGTCCAGAGACATTTTGGATTTTCGGGGCTAGGGGTTTGCTATTGACATCCAGTGGGGAGAGGCCAGGGATGCTGCTAAACATTATAGAATAAAAAGACATATCCCACATGAAAGAATTATATGGTAGAAAATTTCAATAGTGCTGCTGTTGAGAAACATCCTAGGTTTCAGTAACTTATGGATTTTTGAAACCTGAAAGAATAAATAACTGGTTCATGCTATGAATTTTGTTTTCTGTGTTAATGCACGCATAATAGAGTACAACAGTTTACCTGACAGAGGTTTGGAAATTCCACTAGCATTTATTAACCTGCAATGTACTCTACAGTTGTTTACTTTGTTTTCACATGCTTTTGAACAAATACGCCTTGTGAAAAAAATTCTTCTGAGTGGCATGACGAAATAGGAATGAAGATAATCGTGCATTTATGGCTTTACAAATCATTATGTATCCCTAATGCCTCTGGAGAGGATAATTGAGGGTAGGATTTAGGTTGCATTCTTTTTAATCTGCATCGTGTTGGATGTAAGCCTTACCTTTTTGAAACAGATGAGCTGCTCTTTGTAATTTTCCATCTGGACCTATGCACCTCAGGAAGTCACCCCATGTCTGTCCTTAGGAAGTCACACTGGGCAGCTCTCCCTGCTGCGGATGCCTGGCTACTCTGTCTCTGCTGGTTCCCCTCACTGTCAGGTGATACACAGCCTGGGCCTCATTACTCTATGCACATTTCTGCTTCTAGCAAGGGGCAGATTTCTGCCACTTTGCCCCAAAGATGCTCTCACTCCGCTTATTGCTGTGAAGATAAAGAAACGAAAAACAACAACAACAACAACAAAAACTATGCTTTTGTCATGATAGTTTGCTTCATTGTTATTTATTTTGCTGATTGAAGACATAATGGGGCCTCAACTGAGTTAGAATAACATTGGATTAAAGTTGTCATGATACATTATAAGGTAATAGTCCTCTAAGGAATGCTTGTCTCTAAGGAGGACTTAGAGTTGTCAGGGAACCCAGAGCTTTGTAATTGTAATGAGTACATAGTAACAGATTCCTCAGAATTTAGAGTCCTCTTTAGAGACAAACATTCCTGAGAGGACTATTGTCCTATAATGTATCACGAAGAATCATCACTCCTCAGAAGGTTGCCCATAATGGGATGCTCTCACCCGCTGGTGTTCCAGACTCTAGAAAGACGACTTTCCATTCCATACAAACATTTTTCTCCCTTGGGCAAGTGGAAGCCTCTGGAGTATTCTTAGGACGGGTTTGAAAAATCTGAAACCAGAAAGGCTCAAATGACCACTCTTACAAACTTGAGGCTTCATCTCTGAGCCTGGTCTCCTGGACAGACTCTTTTCTTTCTGCATTAATTAAAATATATTTTTGTATATTGTTTTTGTATATTTTCTTTAGGGTGAATCTAATTCGGGGGCTCCAGCATCCTTTCCTGTCACAACGTGCCAACTGCAGCTATTCCCCAAAAACCATCAAACTTCTATGCATATTTAGATCTAAGTGTGGGAAGGTCCCACCTCCTCCCCACCCCACAGGTGGCTCCTAAGTGGAGACAAACATTCCTTTGAGGACTATTGTCTTACAATGTATCATGACAGCTTTAATCCAATATTATTCTAACTCAGCCGAGACCCTATTATGTTTTTAATCAGCAAAATAAATAACAATGAAGCAAATGGTCATTGCAAAAGCATACTTTTTCTTTAACCTGACTATAATTGGCAATAACAGGACAAAGCTAAACAGAGTAATAAGTTTGGAAGCATTGAGAGGCTTTAGGAGTACACAGTCAATGTGTTTTTCAGACTTGAAAATGGTCCGATGTCTCTGGAGAGAGACATAGAGATATCAACAATATTGAAAAAGTTATTACACTTATATCTTGAAATATATGTACATATATGCATTTATACTTTTTATGTATAAATATTTCATTTGAAAACCTGTTCCTGGACAAATACAAGTAAAAATTTCTTAACAGAGATCCCATGTCTGATTCTTCAGGGAACCCAGGGCTTCATAAACAGAATCAGTAAATAGTAAGAGATTTCTTGGGATTTATGAAAAAGAAGATGTAAAAAACACTTTGAGCGTTACCTGATACATTCTGGCATGACTTGTAGATAGTAACTATTACAGTCTAGATTGGTTCTTGTCACGCAGGTGCAATGCTATGTGAATGTGTGCTGTTTAGTAATCACTGCGCAAGAATAAACCAACAAACATTGAAACAGTATCGTTCTAGAGGCATAGTAAGGAATTACTTTGAGATGGACCTTAATTGACAAAGTTGAGGTTATAAGAGGGTTAGTAATCTGTGGTAGACTGAAAAATGCCCCCCCAGACGGTCCCAAACCCTAATCTGTGGCACCTATGAATCTTGCCTTAAATGAGAAAAGACACTTTGCACATGTGATTAAGTTTTGAAGTAAGGAGATTATCTTGCATTATCTGAACTTGATGGAATTCAAAGATACCTAAAAGATGAAGGCAGTGCATGAGATGAGTCAGTATTAGGAGATATTATGAAAGAAGCAAGAGATTGGAGTGATGTGAAAAAGGGCCCATGGGCCAAGAAATGAACACAGGCGGCCTCTAGAAGTTGGAAAAGGCAAGGAAACAAATTCTTCCATAGAATCTCCAGAAGAAACCAGGCCTGCTCACACCTATACTTTAGCCCAGAGTTACCTATTTTGGGCTTCTGACCTCTGTAACTGTAAGATGATAAATACATGTTCTTTTAAGTCAACAGATGTGTGACAGTTTGTTGCAGCAGCAATAAGGAACTCATACAAACCATGCTTGTGTCTCTCACAACCTGAATAGTGTAGGCCTCCAGATGCAAATCCCCAGGCCAGACAGCCAAGCTATTTCTTGTGCAAAGCTGGAGCAACAGGAAAGCAGTGCTAACTGACCTTTCACCTTCTGCTTGGATTTGTTTTGTAGAGGATGTATTCTTTTGATATTTCACAATAAGTTTTAAATTCTATATGTGTCCTGCAGCAAAATTTTACCAATTTCTTTGGGTATCCATTTCTATATAAAGACCTTTCTCTTCTTTTGACTCTTAGGAATCTGTTTTGGAACCAATTAGTCGTACTTTTGAAATCCATGTCTGCCATTGATCTTAGATGGCTAACTTAGCATCATTGACTCTTGGTTTTTTAAATCTATAAAATACACATTTTCATAGTTCTCTCTCTCCTTCCTGGTGAATTCTTAAGGATTAAATGAGAGAGATGTAAAACCCCTACAAAAATTATTTTAACTATTTTTAGTAAACTATTAATTTAGTAGTTACAGTATTTAGTAAACTATTTAACTTTTTTAAAAATTTTAATTTAATTTCTGGGATACATGTGCATAACATGCAGGTTTGTTACATAGGTATACAAATGCCATGGTGGTTTGCTGCACCTATCAACTTGTCATCTAGGTTTTAAGTCCCATATGCATTAGGTATTTGTCCTAATGCTCTCCCTCTCCTTGCCCTCACCGCCCGACAGGCCCCCAGTGTGTGGTGTTCCCCTCCCTGTGTCCATGTGTTCTCATGGTTCAACTTCCACTTATGAGTGAGAACATGCGGTGTTTGGTTTTCTGTTCCTGTGTTTGTTTGCTGAGAATGATGGTTTCCAGCTTCATCCATGTCCATGTAAAGGACATGAACTCATCTTTTTTTATGGCTGCATAGTATACCATGCTGTGTATATGCCACATTTTTTTTTATCCAGTCTATCATTGATGTGCATTTGGGTTGGTTCCAAGTCTTTGTTATTGTAAATAGTGCTATAATAAACCTAGTAGTTATCACTATTCCAAATGTCAAGGCATAAGGATAGCTATTTTACTTGGTACGGCAAACCCTAAAGATAGTTAGCCGCCTACATTATGGAATCGCAGAGGCCCACAGGCCTCACCTTTTTAAAGCCACATGATTTCTGTTCCCCTGCCCCCAGTTGAGAGGCAGCGTGATGTGACAGTGATGTGTCTGGGCTCCAAAGGCAAGCTGCTGGCATTCAGATCCTATCTCTTCTATTTATTTCTATCTCAAAAAGTGGTTGCAAAGATTTTGTGAATTGATGCACTTAGATTCATGACTTGTTGCTAGTAGTCAGTAAATATTACCATTATCGTTTCTACTGCTACACTAAAGGCATTTTTATTGAGAGTAGAAAAATAGAAAAAGAGAAAGGCCAAAGACACTTAAAAGTGATTCCATTGAGACAACTTGAAATGTCAGCTCAAAGGCCTTCGCACACGAGTGAGGCAGACATCTCAAGGACATGCGTGTACAAACTTAGCAAGGTCAGCTGTGTTAAAAAGATATGTATTGAAAGGTAGAAGGATAGGAAAGTGTTGAAATGTGTAGTAAATTGAGAATTCTAAATTTTTACTGAAATTTTGGCAATTTGCTCATTATATCACATATTACTGGAAAATGTGCTTAACTCATATAATCATTCTACTAAACCTTTAGACATTTTATCTCTTCTATGTTTGCTTGTTAGGTTTAATTTTATATTATTTAAACATTTTTCAAATCTGTGATATTACTAATGGACGGATAATCTCTTTCGAATTTGTCTTCTTTGACTCTTCAGATATTTGGCTCTCACTTCAAATTCTCTCATAGCAGGGTGGTACCACAATTACGAGATTCCATTGATTTGTTTGATTTTGAAATAACATTGGATTCCTCTCTGAATGAGAAGCTCTATTACAACAATGGCTTTGTGTATTTTCAGCATTAAACCCAGGACTGACACACAGCAGATTCTAAATGAATGAAAAACGTAAACCCTCTAGGACACATTCATATTATTTCATAATTATGCTGAGTTAATGTATATTTGATGATATAGCCAAATAATATTTTACAATGTTGTCTCTTACTAACCTAGAATTGTTGCCACTTTATCCTGCATTTTTCTTTGCATCTCCAAAAATCCCTTTTCTATATGGTTTTGAATTAGACTCGGCCAATGACAAATATTTACACAAAATTTGGGAGAAATAAGAGAAGCAGCAGCTCTGATCTGTAGCGACAGAATCTCTGTTGCTCTGGGCAGCTGAGGCAGTCACCAGAGTCATTTGCTCCTGAAGCATTCCATGGTTAAGGCTCCAATTCAAGCATTAAAATGTTTGGTTTTTTGTTTTTTTTCTGAGTAAGCAAAATGGCTTCTGTTTTCCTGGCTTAATCCTCAATAACACAATTAGTTTGGGGATCTCTGTTTCACTAAAGAAAGACATTGAATGTATACTTTTCATAAGAATAGAAACCTAACATTCAGATGATTTTCTTGTATAATATTTTCAGGATCATATGCAGTGCCGTCTAAACTCTGTGAGCAGTTTTGTGTGCTAAAGGATATCTATTATCCATTTTATTCTACTTGTGGATGTTGAATTATCTCGAACCTTGCTTAAGTAATTCTATTTTTCTCATTTCTTAAAAAAAAATTAATATTATGTAATGGTTTAATAAAATACAGATTTATTAAAATGCAATAACAGATCAATGGTTTAGAATTTTAAAATTGTTTTCTTAGCATAATTTGGTGTTCCTTACATTTTTCCTCCCTGAAAACATTTGGTGTTTTTCACTACTTCTCACACTCAGATAGAGGCCATTCAGACAATATGCTCTTTTAAAGATAAAAGACCTGTGAGAAATCATATTGTCAGACACCTTGAGAGTTTTGTTGCTGTCCCTATTGTTTTTGTTTTCAGTAGTAGAAATCTGCTAGGCATTAAGATCTGAGTAGTTACTTCTGAAAGGCATTTTGCACAGATTCAATTGCAGTGGTCATATATGAGCAATTTTAGTTTTGTGTCAAATCTGTTTATTATTTGCTACTCTTGCTTGCTACAAATTTACCAGAGACAATACCAGTGATGTTTCAAAAGGTCCTAGAGTCCCTACTTTGAAATATGATTGGTTTATCAAAAGGGAGAAACAAGGCTTTTCTCTCCCATGAGTATAAGTCATTCAGAACAGAGGCACCACATTCCAGGAAGCTTTACGTTCATTTCCTCTGAATCCTGTCCATGTTCTTTGTACCATGGCTGTGTGCTTATCATTTTGCAAGATGCACCTTCTTAGACTGAGGTATCAGAAGGGTACTCTGGTAAGTTGTGATTCTGACAAACCTTTTACTGAAAGAATATATTTGGTTTATTTTCTGTTATTATGCAACTAAAATTCAAAATTAACAAATTAAAATATTTTTAAACTGTGGTTGATTATCTGAAGGGAAAATGTAAATGACACATAAGATTAAACAAAGCTGAGGGCACAACAACTTCAGGTCAGCGGAGCAGACAGTGCTACAGGCGGGTTTCTAGAAGAGAAAATGTTTAGGGCATATGGAATGGGAATCTTATTCAAAGAAATTACTTTAGTAATTGTACTTTTACCCTTTTTAATTTTGGTATTATATTTTATAATGATTTATAAAACACAGTTTTATTAAAATCTAAGAATGGATAAATGATTTAAAATTGTTTTCTTAACGTGATGTTTCTTACATTTTTCAAGTTAATAAATGTACGTAATGAGTTAGTATCTGAAATTATGATTTGGAGAATATGAAAGAAGCTAGAAAGCCATAATGATTAAGTGGAAGTATTAACATAAAACAATGGGGACTTTCACTGAGCGAGAAGAATTTGTATTAAAGCTGTGTTACAAAAATAAATGAATACAGAATTGGATGCACTTTTACTCAGCAATAAACAGACTTGCACTGCTGATGCGACAACATGAATGATCTCAAAACAATATACTGAGTGAAAATAGTGAGTCACAAAACCTAACATACTATATGTTTCCATTTATGTGAAGTTGTAGAAGAATAAAAAGTAATCTCTTGCCCTAGATATTAGATCAGCGGATGTCTCTGGGATTGACTGCGAAGGGGCCCAAGGGTACTTTCTGGTGTGATGGTACTATTCAATACCTTGACAGAAGTGTGTGTTTACATATGTGTTTGTATTTACATTTGTTAAAACAAGTCAAGTTGTCCATCCAAAAATCTGTTCATTTCAGTGTATGTAAAATAAGTTTTTAATACTTCTATTATAAAATAAATGACGTTGGCACACTTCATATATTTTTGACATTTCCATGTCAATACATATGAATTCAGTTCTTTTCAATGACCACACCATATTCGATTGTATTAACATGACAAAGTTATATAGGCATCCACCTTTGAGGAGACATTTCTATTGTTTCATATTATTTATTTTTCCTTTTTTTTCTTTTTTGTTATTTATCATTTGCAGTTTGCCATAGTGCTGCACTGATCATCCTTGGCAATCTATACGTTCACATATTTGAAGTCATTCTTTAAGATAAGTTCCTAACAGTCTGAATTCCATGATCTCTCCAGCCATGTTTGCTTCGCTCCTATTTTTATCCCCTGTGACGAGGCAGGTCTTGAGATACAGACATGCTAAAGTACTATTCCTAGAAAAGTGAATGAATGGAATTGCTAGACCAAGGGATAGAAGAGCTATTAATTCAATTACATATTTTAAATTGTCCCAGCCAGTTGTTCCCATGGGCTGATGTCTGTTCAATCACAACATTATTAAGATGCTGAAATAGAATCCTGACTATCGATAACGTCATCACAGCAACAGCTCCATATCCCAGTGCGGCACCCACCCCACCCTCTACCTGCCCCATTTCTCCCCAGAGACCCCTGCAAGTCCTCACAAACTAAAGGTTCAACACTGACCTTAGGAACAAAGGGCCCTGCTTCAGTGGAACAACTTTTTCTGTTTTGATTGGTCAGTGTCTGCATGGTTCCCTGTTTTGAATACTCTCAGTATCCTTTGCTCTGTTGTACCAATTTAAATACAGTAGCCCCACCTTATCTGTGACTGTGGGGGTTACATTCCAAGACCTCCAGTGAATGCAGGAAACCTTGGATAGTGCAAAACCTTATATATAATAAGTTTTTTGCTATGACAAAATTTAAAGTATAAATTAGGCATAGTAAGAGATTAACAACAAGTACTAAAAATAGAACAATTACAAGAAGATACTGGAATAGAAGTTAAGTGAATGGGGTCTTTCTCTCTCTCTCTCAAAATATCTTCTTGTAACTGTTTTCACCCTCCTTTCACTTGTGATCTGATAACTGAACCGGCTTCTAAGTGACTAATGGGTGGGTAGTGTGCAAGGAGTAGACATGCTGGACAAAGAATGATTCATGTTCCAGGCAGGATGGTGGGGGATTTTATTACACTACTCAGAATGGTGCATGATTTAAAATTTAGGGATTGTTTCTGGAATTTTCTATGTATTTTCAGACTGCAGGTAACTGAAAACATGAGATTCAAAACCACTGATAAAGGGGAACTACTGTCCCTAAAACTTAGAAGGAAAGTGAACATTTTTCCTCACAGGCTCACCTACTCTGGATGTATCAGTTGTGTCTCATTAAAAATAAAACAAATAAAATATGATAACTAATTTTAAGTTTAGATCTTTGATAACTACTGAGATTCAACATTTTTAATGCTTTTATTCGTGTTTTTATTTCCTCAGTGAATTTTCTGTCCTTGTCAACTGTCCTCTTTCTTGTAAGTAGTTGCGTAGTTTGTGTTCTGTCATTGTTCTAAACTGATTAGCAGACTCCATTACACTTCGCTAACTTTAATAATAACAATACAAACAATAATGCAATTTACTCGTTACTATGTTCAGGTGCTATACATTAGTATTTTGGTTATGCATCGTATCAAACTAATGAGGTGTCTACAATTATTTTACTAATTTACATAAAGTAATATGAAGTTATGTAACTTGTCTTGAGTTATAGAGTTGCTAGTAATTGGGGCCTGGACTTCACCCCAGGCAATCTGTCCCTACTCCAGTATTTTGAACAATACATATTATGTTTTTCCATTTTAAGTTGATTTTCTTTTGCATTTTTTTTACAAGTTAAATTTGTCATCTTCCCTTGTGATGACCTTTATTGTGTAGTAAAACCGCTGATGCACATTACTATATGTATAAAGAAGAAAAACAACTTACTTTTGAATTCTAGGACAATAACCCTTTACCTTTCCATCTTATCTATTTCTATAATGTGTGTTTACACACACACACACACACACATTTACACATAATGTCATTAAATTGGATAATCAGAAAAAATAAGATAATATGAGAATAGAACCATGTTGCTTGTCACTGTGGACATTTTTCATGAACTCTTTGTATCTGTGCATTCATAAGAGGCTTTATTATCTATTGTTTCATTATTTCAAATGCAAATAGTTCTTCAGTGCTGTCTGCATTATCTGAGTAGTGAATCATTGCTTTAAATAGGCAAAAACCTCCAGATACCAGAACTTCAAAGCACATATGACATTCTATTGTTTTTTACTTACTCCTCACAACCTAAATTTTCTTTCTTTCACCATCTTAAGTATAATGAGTTCCACCTTTTTAACCAGTCTTAATTATTTGCTCTAGTCACAGTGTTATAACAGAAACATTTATGTTGAAAGATATTATTTTATTTCCTAATCATTATATGATGTATATTATTTTATAACCTGCCCTTTTAATGGAAGTTTTTGTTATTATTTTTAATAAAGTAGTAGTTATTCATTGTAAAACAGGAAACTATTTTCCTGTAGTTGTTGCTGAGTATTCTAATGGAAGATCAAAACTTGGAAATCAAGCTATGGCCAGTTTATTCACTCATTAAGGGAGATACTTTGGTCAATACTTAAACTCAATATTATATGAAAAATTTTCTATAATTTCCAAGTGAAACACATGAACATATGAACTTTAGGGAATGCTGGGGCTGTAGGTCTCCCTTCTGGACAAAAGAGCTCATTACTCCAGCTGCCAGACTGATGACTTCTGATAGCTCACAGATAAATCATTCTCTAGAAATTAACTTCAGCTAAAGTGAGCTGCCTCCTCACACAAGGTTTTGTCTTAAGCCTTTATCTAGGGGCAGGCTGCATCCAATACTGATGTAGGGATACCCAGGTACCCTTACCTCATGCAGCAATTCTAAAGGGCCTTTCTAGTTGCAGGGCCTTCCTATAGAAATAGCTAGGGATCTGTTGCATGCTTCTCAGTTCAACTTCTCAGTCTGCTCAAGCTTGTTTCTTTAAACACCCAAGTGTGTTGTTTGAAGGAGCATGATTTGATAAAATTCCTGCATGTAGATCTCAGATCTTACAGTCTCTTTCTCAGGGAACCTAATAAATGACATTTGGTACCAAGAGAGGTCTCAGGAAGCTTACTCTAAAGTAAAACAATGCTTAGATGCTGCAAAAGTAGCCTAGCACTCTCCTCTGCTCCCTTTTTTTTTTTTTCCCGAGGGAGTTTTGCTCTTATACCCAGGCTGGAGTGAAATGGTGCAATCTCAGCTCACTGTAACCTGTGCCAGCCAGGTTCAAGCGATTCTCCTGCCTCAGCACACCGAGAAGCTGGGATTTCAGGCACCTGCCACCACGCCCGACTAAGTTTGTTATTTTTAGTAGGGTTTCTCCATGTTGGCCAGGCTGGTCTCAAACTCCTGACCTCAGGCGACCCACCTGCCTCGGCCTCCCAAAGTGCTAAGATTATAGGCATTGAACCACCATGCCCAGCCGCTTCCTTATCGCTTACATGACAACACATCCAATCCTACTGCAATATCTACTTCCTTCTCCCCTCCAGACCAAAAGCTAGGGTTAGGTCATCACATAACCTGGTCAGGGAAGTTCTGGGCCTGCTAAGGGATAAAAGGGACTCTACGCAAAAGAAGCTGCAGGACTTAGCCTACGTGTAACAGTAGGAGCCACAAGAGGAGGTATGGAACTGGGTCCTGAGATTACTCAATGTTAGGTAAGAGGAAATTGATTGACAAAAGAGAGATTTCCTATCATACAGGATTTAATGCTCTGGCAATAATTCAGAGATAAAATGTTATCAGGATTTAAGTTTGTTCTTTGAAGGTGGAAAACACATTGGCTTGCGCTAAATTAATTAAAAATGGCAGACTGCTAAGGAAAAGAACACCAAAAGAATTAAAAGATACAAAGTGTGTGTAGTGGAGCAAATATTCTACGTAAGATAAGAGGTCCCATCAGCTGACTATCATCTCTGAGAGGGTCTGGGGCCACCTCAAGGGTAGGACACCTACCTTTTTTTGTATCTTAGAGGTAAAGAAAGTGTAGACAAGAACAGAATCAGCTTTGTTAAGATGGATGCTGTCCCTAATGACTGTCGGTAGGAGATTCTCTTACAAAGCTGTGTTTTCTGATAGCAGTGAGCTTGATAGGAGTCTAAGATAAGAGATGTCATGTGTTAGGTTCAACTCTCAGAAATAAGTGGAGTGCAGATGTCATAATAAGCCATCAGGGCAGGGCTCAACAAGCTGATGATTTGTAATTTCCAAAGTAAGCAATATGGACAGCCGACAAGGTATTTATTAATGTATACAATTGGAAGAAATAAAAACAGATAACTATGAGGCTGAAAATGGCCACAAAAATAGAGTCTCAGTCTTTTGCCCTGTCTCCAGATCTGAGTCAACACTGATCGCTGAGTCTGCTGAATAAAGGACAAAGTGGGTTTCTAAGGGGAATCACTCAGCAGCACCTTAGCAGTTCAGGACTGTAGTGGACTCTCCAGACTGTCCCCGCAAAGTTCCTACATCAACACCATTTATTTAGGTGGCATTATACTGAAGAAAGGGAGGATATCAAAATATTTCAAAGGCTGTCTGACATAGGGTTCAAGTTGATACTTTGGGACCCAAATCTTTATGGAGGTGTTTTGGTTTCAGTGGAGCAGATTGGGGGCAGGAAATAAATAGGATCTTCATCTAAGCATGACTCACAGTGGGGTTTTCTCAGATGCTTCAATATATACTTGGAATGGGCATTCCAGCGAGTTGAGTTAATAGCAATTGTAGTGGGGGAAAATCCAGGCAAAGTTTCTGAAACCTCCTCACCCCAACTCCTAATTGAGACATTAAACCAAAGCAATATATTACAACCTAGGGTGAATGGCCAAGATTGATTACACACATTATTTGGTGTGTGAGATTGCTCCTGAAAGCTCCAGCCCCCTTTCTCTAGACCTCTCACTATTCTGGTCAACTGTTTAATAATCCTAAATAAATCCATCTATGCTTAAATTAACTTGAGTGGAGTAAGTTGTCTGTAATAAATATACCATGAAAATATTAGGCTCAACATTTTTGTTTCTTCTTCTGCTGAATAACATGTGTCATTTACTCATTCATTGGGCCAAACTATTTGAGATCTATCTATCTATCTATCTATCTATCTCAAATAATTCTATATCTATCAAATAATTCTTTTATTAGAAATTAGAACTGTAGAGATGGCAGTTATAAAGTGCTCTATAAACTTTACAAGTGAGAGTGCAAGAAAATGTTGAAATATATACACAAGCAATTTACGGATTCCCACTGTGACAAGTGTCACAAGGACAATTACAGACTATAATAACACTGCACACCAGTGGGACCTAATCTAGTCTGAGAACTCAGGGAGGTTGTCAGAGGACTGATATTTAAGCTGAGTTCCCAGATGAGTCCCAGTTGAGCCAAATCAAGATTTGGGGAGAAAGAGCATAACAGGCAAATGAAAAAGCCCTTACAAAATGAAATTGTCAATGACAAAGTTACTCATTGCACTAGGCACGATGCAAAACAGCAGAAAAAATGCTGGAGAACATAAGACACTGTCCTCAAGATAAATTAATATATGGGGATTATTTTAATAGATATATAGTTAGAAGATTTTTATGTTACTAGGATTTCAGTATGCATTACATCGACATTCTTGCAACAATCATTTGATGATGTATTCAGGGATTACCATTCTCATTTTCCCTTCAATTCAGGGATTACCATCCTCATTGAGTTTCATTGAGGGGTAGTGGATGACTTCCTGAAAATCATGACTTGTAAGTTTTCACAAGCATTTGTAAGTTAATCTGTTTGCAGGAAATGCATACTTTTTTGTTATAGCACACATAACATTGATATGTTGATATGTACATATCGGTATAAAAGGATAGAGATAGAGAAAAATTTAATCATCCTTTTATAAAATACGTCCTTAGTTTTTTTTTCCTGCTTTATTTTTTGACCTAAGGGGAAAGAATACACATAAAATATTAAATGCAATTTATTAATGATTTAATTATTTAAAGAAAAAATTTTTAACACTGCTTTTTAAAGTAAGTTAGCATTCATTTGCAGTTGATTAATTTCCAAAAGCGCAAAGCTTAGGTAGGAATGAAAAGAAATCAGGTAGCTTAGAATAAGAATAAAGGAAATTATGAAGCATGTTTTCAAAATTGACTAAAATGTGGTTTAGTCATATACGATTGTCTTAAATTAGAACTAATAGCAAAGCAGTGAAAAGCAGCAATCTATACTTAAAGGCAGTATTTCAGTGTTTTCGAAAGTAGCACAGAATAAATGCAAAAATGTCTTTGAATCTATTGTTTCATAGGAAGATACATTCTTTTGTTTCTTATTCTTTAGCATACTTAATATTTTTGAGAGATAATGTTAGTAGTTCAGATGGCTTTTAGATTTTACTCTATACTTCTTATTGTGACAGACTTGTACATCGTCCAGTTTTGGGTGAGAATTACCTTGGATAAAGGAAATAGTAAAATCTTCAAATCTACTTCTCTGTTAAAGTGAAACAAGGCAAATCAACATCTGTTTTCCGGAAATAAGTGTAATTCTGTTCATGGAAAAAAGAGATGATAATTCAAAAGCAAACACATTTGCTAAAGGAATGTGTTATGACTTTCAGATACGTAAACTATCACTGGCTTGGGCTTCACAGGCTTTGTGACATAACCCTTGAGTGTTAAAAATTCAGTTCTGAACTTTTTGTCTAATGCATTCTCTTTACTTTAAAACTTATATACACACTTTTTGGTCTGTCATATTGGGCGGAACTTTTTTTTAATGCAAACATTTAGGAATTCTTAAGATAAGCTGACAATTTTGTAGTTTCACATTAATTAGATAATTTTCCTGAAAGAGTGTGAAGTTAAATGATTAGTTACTAATAAAAAAACTGAAAAGAATTTGTCCTGTTTCATCATTCAACTTCCAGAAAACAAATTGGGATTATTCCTACACATATGATTATTTTGTTTTCTTATATGGCTAAATTACTCAACTTTTTATGTACTTTGTAGGCATAAGAATGCTCTATTTTCCTTGCTAGATCATCCTCCTCTCTCAATTTAAATCCCACTCCCTCTCTTTGCCCTGGTGTACCTCTGTCACATCATGAGAAGAGCTTCCTCCAGCTGGCTGTGGCTTCAATCACAAGCAAGATTCAAGAAGATTCAAAACTCAATTGGACAAACACCAGATAATGAAAAGTTAACTCTATATGTATTTAGTGCACATGCATTTAGTAATATGAAGGTGTAGTACTAGAAAAATCTTACCTTTACAAGACAGGGACTTTATTTGCTGAGATTGTAAAATAATTCATAAGCTTGAAATCTGAGATAGTAGAAGGAATGCTGTGAATATGGTACAACTTGATACCTGACCCTATCGCTTAAGGCCTTCTCACTACACACACACACACACACACACACACACACCCCTGTGTGAAAATGAAATTAAACTCAAATATTGCAATCTCGTTATGCTCCATTATTCTCCATGCAAGGAAAAGCACGATATTTAAATGCTCATTAAGGTTGCTGCTACTCTTTCTCCATGGGTGGGTGGCCACGTAGTAGTGAAGATCAAACAAGGAACCCAGGAAATAGCTCCCTTCTGTAGATACCATTTAACCTGAAGATGGAAATGCATTCTGAAGATCCACTCAATATTAAGAGAGACTAGAGGAGAGTGGGTTCCTTGAGAATGTAATTTTTTTAAGAAAATAGGAAGCGACTAGAATATAATGATCATCACCAGAGGTCATGTGTAGAATAATGACATTACAAAGTGTGCGTATTCATTCAGGACATATAATTTTTCACTGAAAAGTTATCAATAATTCTGAAACATACAGTAATTAGAAAAAAATAAACATCAGAAATTATCATTTTCTGTATAAAATTTGCTAATTTTGAGTAAAATAAATAAAATTTTAAAAGTGTATGAGAGATTATTTTAGATATAAAACTAGTGAATAAATCTTACTATATTTTTATTTTTGATTCATCCAATTATACTGTCACCATTGATAAACTTTTCAGTTTGGAAGTAGCTATGCTGAAACAAATAGTGCTACATTTTAAAAACCATTATGGCTCTTGAAATGAGGTAATGATTTTTAAGTTTGCAGTGAAAAATTTGTTAGTGCAACTAAGAGAACACCAAAAAGCAAATTAGGATGTTGTATTTGATTTACATAAATGTAACTAATACATTGAAGAGAAATAACATATTTATTAGTCACCCAATCATGAACATGATATTTCTGTGCAGGCCTGGGGCTCTTTATTACATTCGTTATTAGAGTTTTACTACTTGTCAATTTTTCCTGTTTATTTTCAACATCTTATACTTTGTATTAATTTCACATATTGTCTGAATTTTAATCTCATTTTATTTTCCAGTTGACTAATGCTTTAGTTTCTCTTAACTTTGTTAAATTTTCTTAAAATTCTAAATGTTAGGTGGTTCTTTTGATTTTTTTATGTAAATAAGGAGATCATTAAACATTTTCCTTCTGGTACTTTTATTTTTACGAATCTTACTGTATTGAGAAAGGTCTCCAGGTCCATATTACATAACTGGAAGGATTAAAACAGATATTTGACTTACATCCAAATTAAAGACTACATACCTAATGTTCACAGTAACTTCTGTGAATAAACAGTGTGTACTCAATGAAAAGTTATTTCTATATCTTTGAAATACCTTTATATGTATTTTTAAGGTTAACTTTTATTTTTAAGATTAATATTTAGGATTAACTTTTTACAGTAATTAAATCTGTTCTTTCTATCAAATTATTTTATTTTTAATATATTTTCTTGTTATTTTATATTATAAATGGTTCTTCTTGGCATGTTGTAATATCCTCCTTTAATCACTTTGGAAATAATTATTATGCTGCTTTAAAATTCTTATTTTGTTGGTCCATTAATTTTTGTTTTATCTATTGTCTGGATTAGATTGCTTGATTCATTTGTATTTTACCTCCTACTTTTTAATAAATTGTTCCTTGGACACCTGGTTGGTTCCTCAAAGTAACTTAAAACTATAGTTGAGATTGGTGTATTGGTGAGAGATTGGAGAGGGAATGAAAAGCAGATTCTAGGCCTTGGTTTTTCCACCTTCCAGTCAGTTTAAGAGCTTGGAGAATGTTCTTTGAAATGGGAAATCACCAGTGTTGCACTGTGGGCTACACCACCTGATGAGCTGTGACTGCACCTGGCGACTCTTCCACCTGCAGCTTTGCTTTCTCCTCACCCCTGCACTGCTCTTTGCCACTGATTCTGCCCTGCGTGGTAACATCTTCATCCTTGGGTTATAAAGGGAGCATGAGGAGGAAGAGCTGCTTTCAGCTTTGCTGATGTTTCAGTTATGGGCAGGTCTGAGTGGCCAGATGCTACCTATAGGAGACTGACTAGTGCTGCTCTTTTTTCTGTTTTGCAATTAGGATCATGAAGGCAGTGACCTGAGCCAGGGTAAAATGATGAAGAGAAATCTGTGCAAATAGCATTTACAATGCAACCTGTCTCTTGAGTGGATCCCTGGCCTTTTTCCCTTGTGATATTACTCATATCTGTCTCCTACATGCCAAATTCCAGGGTCTTCTGTCTACCTAGGGTTTCCTTATAGTTTTCTAGGCCTCATTATAATTCTTCATGGTTGCATTAGTAAAGGAACCCATATCACATTTCAGTTTGCCATCTTGGTGGGGAAGATGTATTCAGTTTTCCACACAAAAAATAGTGTTTAACAACAATAAATTATTTCTGGGTGGAATCTGCCCTAATGCTTCATGGGATTAAAAAGCTTTTATTATTTATTTATTTTTCTATTGGATATAACCATCAATTAAAGGGTGATTACTTCTTGGGAATTAGAGGTTGAGAAATTCTACTTAGATGGTATAATGAACTCTAGTGTTGCTTTTAAAAATATATAACTATGTTTTCCTAAATATAGAGGAAGTTACAATAATTCATGTACATGAAAAATCTGATAAGATAAAAATCATGATTTGGGTAGGAGAAAGAGAAGTCTAATAACAGTTAAAGGGAGAGACAACTTTGTATTGGCCTATGAGCATATCTGTGCCCCCAGGAAGAATAAGCAAAATAAAACAACAAGGCAAACAAACAAAAAAAGACATAATTAACCTATGAAGCTCTCTCACTATCATAAAATAAACACGAGTCCAGTAATCTCAATTGCATGTTTTTGTAAAGTCCCCAAATTCTTGTCTCCTTTATATATATTTAATATTATAAATGATAATTGAATACAAAGTTTAAACACTACTACATATAATTAAATAAATAAAAACTCAGGCAATGTTAAGTGTGAAGACAAGAATAAAGCAAAAGTCTTTTCTTAAGAAATCTCAGAAATTAAAAATACATTTTCACATAAAAGAATACTTTGATAGAAGGAGCATTTGTTGAGAAAAGAAGGTGAAATGTGTGAACCACTGGGTCGCCATGGAAAGAGCAGCCTTTTCAGAGCTTGGTGGCTCTGAGAACTGCTTGAGTGTTGGTCTTAGATAAGCAGTCTCATTAATGGAATCTTAGCTTCTTATCTGTAAAATGGGAATCATAGCACATATCTGCTAGCACTGTAGTCTGATTGAAAGAGATAATTTGTAAAGTACCAGTTAAAATTCTTGACACTTGTGAAGATTCAAACATTTCCTAATCCCTATGTGGTGTGAACATAAACATTAAATTAAATTCTGTTTCTACTACTAGCAAGATTGATGGGAAAAAATGACAGAGCTAATGAAATAACTTTCCTACAAGAGATATTTAATGAAGCTATAAAGCTATTTCACTACTTCACATCATTTTTTCAGTGTAGACATGTGGTTGACATAGAACTTCATATCAAATTACTGCCCTCTTATATACTGTATTTGTTTTGTAGTAATTAAAAAACTAGTTATTAAGTAATTTGTGGACCTATTTATTGTCATTATTAGGCTAAATTCAGCTCAAACCTTTCAGTTAAATATTCTTATTTTTTACACTTATGCTAATCAGCACCATTCTGATTTTTCATCCAAGGTCCTGACAGTCACATCTTTCTTTCATTAATTCCCATATTTACCCATCACATGATATCATCTTCAACTTAAAACACTGCAGCACAGCAAGGCATAGAAATGATTACTGCATTATGTAAAAGTTCATGCATAATTATTGGCCTTCATTATAATGCTTATGTTGATCTTAAGGCAAAAAAAAAAAGACTCCATGCTTTAAGTTTTAAATTGCGTTCACCTTGCTTCATCTGCTGAAGGTTATGCACTGTATTAAATAAATAATGTAGGCTTTTTTTAAATTTCCTTATAAAATAATTGCTAATTGAAACAGTGGCAAGTACAGTAACATCATGTTAAGGAAAATAACAAAAACTCAATTGTCTCTTAAAAAGAGCCTTCTAGATTGTGGCTGGTATAACAAATATAGGTCATTCAAACTAATCTTAGGTCCTTGCTCCACTGCTTCTGCTCATTCTCTCATAAAATTCTCACTGTTTATATCGTAAGTCCTAAATGTAGCCTGATGAGTAGATACAATTCATAACACCAACTGAATTAACTGTCACACCTACATACTGATTTGTGGGGTAGCAGTTCTGTCCTGTAATCTGGCTTCTGCCTTCTTTCCTATTAGTTTCAGAGGTTATGACTTTTAGTCAAAAGTACTATCAATAATCTTGGTAATGACTCCAAATGCTGACAGAGAGAACATCATATTTCTGTTAGAGGGGATATCTGTGGACTTGCCTTGTGAAGTTGGCCTTCAGAAAACCAAGTCATCCACAGGAGAGTTCTCTTGAGAAAAAACACAACAAAAACCTGTAGAAGAACTTCCATTTACTTAAGTTCTTACTTGATAATGTATTTAAAAATAAAAGCGATTGCCAGTCTAACTGCCATGAGATGGTATCTCAATGCGGTAAGGATCTAAAACTAGAAATACCATTTGACCCAGAAATCCCTTACTGGGTATATATCCAAAGGATTACAAATCATTCTACTATAAAGACACATACACACATGTTTATTGCAGCACTGTTAACAATAGCAAAGACTTGGAACCAACCCAAATGCCCATCAATGATAGGCTGGATAAAGAATATGTGGCACATATACACCATGGAATACTATGTAGCCATAAAGAAGGATGAGTTCATGTCCTTTGCAAGGACATGGATGAAGCTGGAAACCATCATTCTCAGCAAACTAACACAAGAACAGAAAACCGAACACTGCATGTTCTCACTCATAAGTAGGAGTTGATCAATGAGAACACATGGACACAGAGAGGAGAATATCACATACTGGGACTTTTTGGGGGTGGGGAGGCTAGGGGAGGGATAGCATTAGTAGAAATACCTAATGTAGATGACGGATTTCTGGGTTCTAAAATTTCTCTTCTCTTTTGTTTGGAGCTGAAGAAAAAATAGCTAAATAATTCAAGCTTAGCATAGAGTCCTAAAATACATCACTGTGTTCTATTTGATAACATCCTTCCGGTCTTACTTCTCAACAACTGTTTCCCAAAAAGTCTTCCGAAATTAGCCATCAGGGGAAAGAACAAAACAAAACTTGGAGTGCCAATGGCTCATCCCATTTTGAAATATTACAAGCCCCTTCTCATCACAAAGTGGATTTATAAAACATAAATAACATTTTTGGAGTTATCACAGCAAAGAAATGACAATATTTGCAGACTGACTGATAAGATAGTCAAAAAGTTGGCCTTCCAGAGCCATTAAAACTAAATAAATTAAGTCCAAGACACAGCTGGAAACACAATGAGTCAGGCAGTGACAGTACTCTAAAAGGAGTCTGCAGTCACTCTGTGAAGTCTGACTCACCCACACCTGCACTGTAGGGAGGTGTAGATGATGACACACATCTGGGTGGAGGTACCTGGGAGGGGTGTGGTCGCTGCACTATGCTGGAGCCACAAAACAACCAGAACAGAGACCATAAACTCATGGAGCTTAATTAATTCTAGAAGGAATCTTGGGGATTCTCCAGCCTCAGTCATTCCTTTTACAGCTGAGACAAGAAATGTTGGGAGAAACTAAGCCACTCGCCTGAGATCAAACAGTCAAATGGGAGACACAAACTAATCTCTGGGTTCCTGCCTTAGGCAATTCTTTACTCAGACAGCCACAAAACGTGCAATTGTATCTCCCCCCCTCCATTTTCTAGCATAATTAAATACAATTAAACATTGAATTAGTATATTTTTCTTCTGAACATATGCAATTCTCTAACTGGACAATAGACAGTCTTGTATTACTTAACAATAGGGATAGGTTCTGAGAAATGTGTTGTTAGGTGATTTTGTTCCTGATTCTAGAATGCAAACATTCTAGAATGCATTTACACAAACCTTGATGGTATAGCCTACTACATACCTAGGCTATGTGATGTAGTCTACTCTTTCTAGTCTACAAACCTATGCAGCATGTGACTGCACTGAATACAGTAGGCACTTGTAATACAATGGTAGGTATGTGTGCGCATAAACATATCTTAACATAGAAATGTTACAGGAAAACATGCTATAAAACAAACAAAGTGGTACACCTGTCTAGGGCACTTACTTACCGTGAATGGAGCTTTCAGGATGGAACTTTGCTCTGGTTGAGTCAGTGAGTGAGTGATAAGTAAATGTGCAGGTCTAGGATATCACTGTACCTTCTGTGAGCTTTATATACACTTTATGCCTAGAGTACACTACATGTATTTAAAACATTTTTCATATTCATTATAAATTAACTTCAGCTTGCCGTAACATTTTTACCTTATATACTTTTTTTTAAGCTTTTTGACTCTTTGGTAATAACACAACCTAAAACACAAATGCATCGTACAGCTATACAAAAATAGTTTCCTTATTTTATAAGCTTTTTTCTATTTAAAAATATTTATTTGCTTATTTTCACTTTTTAAACATGTTTATTAAAAATGAACACACACATTTGCCTACATCTACACAGAGTCAAGATCATCACTGTTTTCTACTTCCACTTCTCGTCCTCCTGGAAGGCCTTTGGGGGCAGTAACACACATGGGCTAGTCATCTCCTATGATAACAATGCCTCCTTCTGAATACCGCCTCAAGAACCTACCTGAGGCTGTTGTGCAGTTAACTTAAAATATATATATATAAATAAATATATATATATATATGAAGTATGCTCTAAAGTAACAATAAAAATTAGTATAATAAATACATAAACCAGCAACATAGTTGTGTTTATCATTGTGTTAGCCTATTCTTACATTGCTACAAGGAAATACCCAAGACTGGGTAATTTATAAATGCAAGAGGTTTAATTGACTCACAGTTCTGCATGGCTGGGGATGCCTCAGGAAATGTACAATCATAGTGGAAGGGAAAACAAACACATCCTTCTTGACGTGGCGGCAGGAAGAAGAGGTGCCATGCAAAGGAGGAAAAGGCCCTTATAAAATCATTACATCTTGTGAGAACTCAGTCACTTTTATGCAAACAGTATGGGGGCAACTGCCCCCATGATTCAATTACCTCCCACTAGGTCCTTCTCAGGACATGTGGGGACTATGAGAATTACAATTCAAGATGAGATTTGGGTGGGGACACAGTCAAACCATATCAATCATCATCAAGTATTATGTGCTGTGCGTAATTGTATGTGCTATATTTACTTTTTTTTTTTTTTTTTCATTTTAATGATGGAGACTCACTCTGTTGCCCAGGCTGGAGTGCTGTGGCACAATCATAGCTGACTGAAGTCTTGAACTCCCTGGCTCAAACAATCCTCCCACTTCAGCCTCTGAGAAGCTGGGACTACAGGCAAGCACCATCACACTTGGCTAATTTTAATCTTTTTTTGTGTGTAGATGGTCTGTGTTGCCCAGACTGGTCTTGAACTCCTAGCCTCAAGTGATCCTCCTGCCTTGGCCTCCCAAAGTGCTGGAATTACAAGCATGAGCCACTGCACACAGCCTTCTATGACTGGCAGTACAGGAGGTTTGTTTACACCACTGTCACTAAAAACATGTGCGTAACGGATTAAGCAGCAATTTTTTTTTAGGTCGGAAGATATGTGAGAATAAGTTCTAAACCAGAATATTTGGTAAGAAAGGAGTACCAGTGAGGATACAAAGGAGTCTCACAACTGTGTCTCCCTACAGTTCTTCCAAAAATAATTAACACTGGATATTCAATTCAAGCATTGATCATAAATAAATGATGTCATAATCTCTGTATTCATATTCCCTTAACATTTGGACCATGGAAGGTGTGATGGATCCATTGTAGGGTAGCCCTGTGTGCCAGTAGGTATGGTATTCAAGCTCTTGTATAAATCCTTTCCTTCGACTGTGAAAGAGAGCTGTGACTCAATTCTAATAAATGGAATACGACAAAAGGGACAGGATGTCACTTCTGTGATTACATTAATAGAATGTAATATTCCTCTTGCCAGTAGACTCTCTCCCCTACTAGATTCAAGGAAGAAAGCTGCAACAGTGGGAGGTACCCTGTTGAAACATCTATATATCCAGTGATTGAGGGAGGTTGGCCTGCAGTCTAGAAGGAAGTAGATCCAGCCAACCTGGTGAGCATGGAGGCAGAGACCCAGATCTGGACAACAGTTTGATTGTAGGTTCTGAGAAACCCTGTAGCAGTGGTTGTAACTAAGGCATGCTTGGGCTCCTGATCCACAGTACCTGTAAGATAATAAATGTTTGTTGTTTTAAGTCACTAAATTTGTAGCAATGTGTAATGAAACTCACAAATATAGAGGGTAAGTAATAAATATGTGTTTGATAACCAGTAATGATATAAAGATCTATTCAGAAGAACAAAGCTCACAAGTTCCACAGGTGTAATCTAAAATTTAGCTTACAACTCTATAATTCATACTTAGGAGAGAATAAAAAAGTACATGCAACTAGAAATATTTGGAAACCTCTTTTTAGAAATTGATGTATAGAAGTATGTACCTTTTTATCTTTTATCAGAGGTATTTCTGTCCATACAAACTAGAATACGCTAATGGTAAAACAGCTTTGATGAGAAGCCAGGAGTTCACAATGAACATTTTAGAAATAAACTTCTGTATCTAAAAAACTATTGCATATAATTAATTTTTTCAAAAGACAAAAATTCATGTGGCTACATTTTTGTTAATCATATATAAGGCCCTAATTAAGTCTGTTATTTGAGATAAGTTTAAACACACACACATACACACACACATGCAAACACACAACCCTGAATCAAATTTAGAAAGTCAAAAAACAATAGATATTGTCATGGATGTGGGGAAAAGGGAACACTTATTCACTGCTGCTGGGTATATTAATTAATACAACTTCTATGGAAAACATATGGAGATACCTTAAAGAGCTAAAAGTAAATCTACCATTCAATCTAGTAATCCACTACTGAATATCTACCCAAAGGAAAGGAAGTCATTATGTGAAAAAGACACTTGCACATGTATGTTTGCAGGAGCACAATTCACAGTTGCAAAGATGTGGAATTAACCTGTGTTCCCATCAGCTAATGAGTGGACAAAGAAAATGTGATACATATTCACCATGGAATACTACTCAGCCATTAAAAGGAATAAGATATTGTCTTTTGCAGCAACTTGGATGGAGCTGGAGGTCATTATTCTAAGTGAAGTAACACAAGAATGGAAAACCAAAAAACATGTGTTCTCCCCTTTAAGTGGGAAGTAAAATATGAGTACACAAAGGCATACAGAGTGATATAATGGACTTTAGAGACTCAGAGGAGGTGGGTGGGAGGGGGCCAGGGATAGAAAACTACGTATTTGGTACAATGTACAACACTCAGGTGACAAGTGCAGTAAAATCTCCGAATTCACCACCAAATAATTTATCCATGTAACCAAAAAAACACTTGCACCCCAAAAGCTATTGTATCTCCCAGGATTCCCCAAAACACTTATATCACAAATGCAATTGAAATTAAAAAGGAATAAAGCTGTAAAATATAAAAAATAAATGAAAAAAATGACATAGAAGGGACATGAAGTCATATAAAGACTCAAAGTCTGAGTGAGGTTTGTTTCTATACTTCAGATACTCCCCTGCCTAGAGCCTTGTTTCTCTTCTTGAATAATTTAGGAGCCTTTTCTGTTTCTTTTTTGTAACTTTGATAGTCTGCTCTTCTGCTTTGATGGATAACGTGATTTTACACGGCCCACATCCTGCATAGGGAATGAGAATAACTAAAAGAGGAGTCCTCTTTTTCATTTGTTTCATATTATATATGAATATACTAATTGTTTGTCATGATTCCTGTCAAAAGCATCATGTGTCAATTTAGGTGAAAGAGTCAGGGGTTAACAATCCCTATTGCATGTCCTTAGAGCTGCTTGGCAAGAACAAATCAGCAGACAGTTCCAGTTCACCTGCCACACGGCTTCACTTCAGTGACTAGGTCCTAACTCGATTTTCACAAACGTCCTGAGTGTCCACAGCAGGTTCTGCATAATGAGATCCACTTGTGCATGTCCTCTGCTTCCCACAGGCGACTGAAAAGAACCCAGCATGGGGAAACTTCTAAAAACTGATTGTAAATACAAATTACACCCACAGCTGTTCCCTATGCTCTAGATCTTTCCTGAGACAGTTTGTGTAGTTCTAAACTGTGACAGGTTCAATTAACAACATGGGAAAATAAACAGTATCAAAATAAAATTGGCATGGTGGCATCAAACCCTCAATTTAAATCAAGAGGAATTTATTGAACTTAGGCATGATTATAAATTATGCATTTGTTAAGAATAAGTACTTATATACTTTTTTTTTTACCACCTGAATATCTTAAATTGCAAATCAGACAGCAAACATCTATTTATTAAGCATCTATAACTTGCAGATGTTGCTTCATACTGAAATACCTATGTTATTTCCAGTGTTTTCTGCCAGCTCTCTATGCCAAAGCATTGCAAAGATGCCCAGAAATATAGTGCTGAAAGATGTTGATCTTTTTTCTTTACTGAGCAATTATTAAGTGTAACTGATGAAAAATAGATCATGGGTCATAACTAAACTTATGAACTGTTATTTTTATAGAAAATTTATGTTTGTCTTGCTACTTTTAGGGAGACTTTAACCTCTCAATATGTTGATTCCAAGAGGATAAGAAATATATATTAAATACAATTTTTATACAGAAAAACAATGTAGTAACTAGGCAATATTATGAGAAAGGCAAAACATATGAGATTTCTCTTCTGATTATGTTATGCATTTCCTTCACCCTGCTTGACAAAATAATATTCTGTACATGTATGTTTCTCTGTAACTTAGACAAGATTTTCACATACATTGGTTGATACACTGATCACAGCAAAATCCCAAGTTAGGTATTTTCACCCTTCCAGATGGGAACATGGAGACTCTGATGTTTCATCCAAGATTGAAAAGCTTCTGAGAACCACAGTGAGTATAGACACTCACGTCTACTAACTCAGGGCTTATCCATGTTGCCACAGATTACTTCTTGCTTCTTTTCTCTAACTTTGAAGGTTTTCATTTTTGGTTATATAATTCCACCTGATGTCTGGGAATGCTCCAGACTCATCCTCCATACACAAAGTAAATAGTCTCTTGTCATGAGAAAAATGAATTATATTAATTTGTTTTTTTCTGCAAGCAAGATGTGCTTTAGGACATGTATTTAAATCATAAATAATAGATCTAGGGAGGTTCAGTAAAGTATAGGGCTAAGGTCTGCAGAGGCTGGAAGACTGGATATATTCCTTGAGATACAGAAATTTCTCTTTCATGTTGGGCCTATCCTATGAAGTCATGCAGTTATACTGGGACCCCAGACTGGGACAGGTTGAGTACTTTGATCAATAGAAATTTATGGTAACAGAAACAGAAGCATGCAAAGTGACATTGCTATTTAATGAGATTGCAAAAGTCTCATGGCTCAGACATTTCTTGCAGTGAAGCAAAAACAATAGAATTTTATATATGGTGCAGAATATTTTATTTTGCTATTGGAGGTATAATTTTTAACCCAAAAGAAAAAAAATGTTTTCTGCAGTCTTCATCTTCAAAATGTTGTACATTAAGTGAATGGCATTTTATTAGATTGGAAATTGTGGCGTCTAAGAAATTTAAAATGTTAATCCAATTTCTTATTGGATTATAAATAAAATGGTATTCAAAACTATAACAAGCATGTCTCTAGAGATGTTTCCAGTTGTCCCTCCTGGTCTACAACCTATAGAGTCAGAAGTTAAACTATGAAAGGGTAATACTCGTACATTTTAATAGAAACAGGAGAAAAAGTCATAAAACATGCATAATAGAAAGCTTTTCCCCACCACCAGAAAATTTATGTTCAAGACTAAATTAGTTTCTTATAAATTATGCATAACCTTTATGATGTTAGCAAAAATGTGGAACAAACTATTTCAATATTGTTTCTAGTGCAAATTCTATAGCGTTTTTGAAAATGACTGTATTCACTTTTATCAAAATATGTAAAAAGATAATATAACTTAATCATTTATTTTTGTTTAGCATTTTTTTCACAAGAAGTTTATATTAACGTAGCAATTAAAACAATGTGAACATTAAATCAGTACTTTTTGTATTACCTTTAAATATTTGTCAGAGATATTTCCAGAACTCCAGTGACTCTACTGTCACTATTGGTGACTGGTAGTTGCCTGACCTCTAATAATAGGTAAAAATGATGGTCACAGTAGAGGTAAAGACAGTAATTTGTAATTTAGAGCAAGACAAAATCTGTGGACCACATGCTTTTGGCCTTTCTGTTTTCTCCATCTGAAAAATACTCATATAAATGAAACATGCATGTGGTCTTATGGTGTTATAAATCCCTGCTGGAGACTATGTGATACACAGCACTTGCCTGCATCTTCATAACTTTCTCATTCTATTAAGATAATTGAAATATACCAGTTGTGGTGAAATATGCATTTTCATGTATTGCCTCTAGAAAAATAAATTGCCAAAAACTTTCTAAAATATGGTTTGAAGCATGTAACATGAACTCACGAAATGTTTATAACCCTTAGCCAAATAATTTTCTTTTTAAGGTAAAAAAATTACACATGTGCACACACACACACACACACACACACACACAGAGAGAAATTTGCCACATCATTTATTTTAAAAATTGAAAAGCTAAAAAGCTAAAATGTCCAACAAAGGATAATTAGTTATAATAAATCTATATTATAGGATACTATACAGGGGGGTTGCATAAGTAAGAAAGAGAAACAGGAAATCCTGGACCTTTCTTATCCTCATAGACTCAACAATTCAATAACAACACACAGAACCATTTCCTTTGTGAAAAACCCAGGAGCAAGTTGAGAGATTCCTCCATCTCAAGTGAGTGAGAATCCAGTCACTGAAGCCAGTATAAATTATTGAGATGCCTTCTCACCATAAGCCCTATCCCAATAGATCTTCACATAATTAGGAGGAAACCTCCAGCTTCCAGCTCCTCCCTGGAGATGGAAAGAAAGGACTGGACTGTACGTCCAATATTACAGTTTCTCTGGTGGCTGCTTAAGGTCCTGGCTTCTGTCTTGAGGAGCTGATGGGATTGGGAAAAACTATAGATGCTGGAGGGGTGGCACTGAGAGCAAAGAAAATGTATAGACTAGTATGAAATCTTGGGAAGATACCTAGAATCTCTGGTCAAGCTGAAAATTTTATCTCATACTAGGCTAGTCTGAAGACTAGAGTGTTGGGTAATTTCTTTAATGTCCAGACATTAACTTAAAACATGGAGGAAACTGAAGAAACAGGGTACTATGTTTCAACTACAACAACAAAAATAAGATAATCTCCAGATATTGTTCCTAGCATGGAGATATGTGATTTAACTGACAAAGAGTTCAAAATCACAATCATAAGGTTGCTTCACAAGATCGGGAGAATGATTGATAAAGAAAACAATGAAAGAATAGCGATAAATATACTTTAAAAATTATAAAAAGAAGTACCAAACATGAATTATAGGACTGAATTACTATTACAAAGTTTCAACAGCAGACTAGATCAATCAGAAATCAGAATAAGCAAAACTGAAAGACAGGTTGTTAGAAATCAAAGAAAAGTGAGCAAAAATCTTGAGACAAATGAAAATGAAAACACAGCATATACAAACAGAGCAGAAACATTACTTAAAAAAAAGTAAACAGTAATAAATGCCTACATTAAAAAGAAGATATATCTCAAATAACCTAATTTTATGCTTCAAGGAACTAGAAAAATAAATAACTAAGCTTAATGTTAGGAGAGGAAAATAAATAAAGATTAGAGCAGAAATAAGTAAAATAGGAAAAAGAAAAAAATTAACAAATGTGTGTTGCTTTTTGGAAATGATAAACAGAAATAGCAAACTATCGTCTAAACTATAAGAAAATATAGAGAAGACAGACAAAATTGGAAATTAATGAGGAGACATTATAAATGTCATCACAGAAATTAAAAGACTTGTAAGAGATTACTATGAAAATTATGAATTGGATAGTGTAGAAGATATGAATAAATTTCCCTGTGTATGTTTCTATTATATTTACAAAAGCTGAATCAAGAAGAAATAGAAAATCTGAACAAATCTACAACTATTAAGGAAAAGGAATCAATAATCAAATATCAAATTCCTCCTAAGAAATAAAAAAGTCAATGATAGGATGAATTCACTTGTTAATTCTACCAAGCATTTATAAAATTAACTTCAATCCATTTACATCTCTTTGAAAAAAATGATGATAATGAAATACTTCCAAATTTATTCTATGTCCAGCATAGAATAAATCTGAAAACAAAGCCAGCCAAAGATTCTACATTAGAAGAAAACTACAGACCAATATCCCTGATAATCATAGATGCAAATTTTTTCAATGAAATACCAACAAATCAAATGCAGCAGCAGATTAGAAGCGTTAATATTATTTGGAAATGTCCCTATTACCTAAAGTGATTTATAGATTCATTGCAATCTCTAGCAAAATCCCTATGGCATTTTTTAAAGAGATAGAAAATCAATTCTAAAATTCTTGTGGAATTAAAAATTACATCAGATTGTTAAAATAATACTAATATATCTGGAAACATCACACTTCCTGATTTCAAAATATACTACAAAGCTATAGTAATTAAAACAATGTGGTCCTGGTATTAAAACATATAGATAAGTGGGTAGATAGACAGATCAATAGAACAGAAACCAAACCACATATATATGAACAACTAATTTTTGACAAGGGTGGCAAGAATACGCAATAGAGAAAGAATGGACTTTCAACAAATTAGAAAACTGGATATCCAATCACAAAAAATGAAATTGGAGCCTTGCCCTATAACATATTTTTAAACATCAATTCAACATGGATGAAGGACAATTAAACATAAGATGTGTAACTGTAAAAGTCCTAGAGTAAAATATAGGAAAAAAGCTTCATGACATTGTTCTTGTCAATGATTTCTTTGATGTGAAACATAAAACACAGGCAACAAAATGTAAAGAAGACAAGTGGAGTTACATCAAAATGGAAAAGCATCTGCTCAGTAAAGAAAGCAACAAAAATCATTCAAAGGCAACCAGTAGAGTAAAATAAAATATTTACAAACCATATATCTTATGAAGTGTTTACATCCAAAGTAGATAAATAGCCTTTTTAGCTCAATAGTTAAAACGAGACAAAACCACAAGTAACTAAATTAAAAAATGGACCAAGAAATTGAATAGACATTTCTTCAAAGAAGACATAGAAACGGCCAACAGGTATATTAATAGATGTTCAATATCGCTAATCATCAGCAAACTGCAAATCCAAATCACAATTATTTATCAACTCACATTTGATGGATGGCTAGTATCAAAAAAGAAAGGATAGCAAGTGTTGGCAAGAATGTGGAAAAAGAGGAAAGCTTTGTACAATGTTGGTGGAAACCTATACTGGTGCAGCAACTATGTAAAACAGTGTAATGGAATATTATTCTACCACAAGAAAAAACAACACCTTTAAGCCTGGAGGATATTAAGCTCAGTGAAACAAGCCAGTCACACAGGACAGATGCTGCATAATTCCACTTCTATAAGACATATAAAATGAACATAGAGAAGCAGAGAGTAGAATGATCGTTGCAAGGTGCTGATGGATTGGGGAAATGGAGCCTTGCTACTCAAGTGTATAAAGGTTCAGTTTTGCAAGATAATTAAATTCTAGACATTTGCTGTAAAATATTGTGCTTTATAGTTATATATATATAATAATTATATAACTATAGTTATAATGCTATAGTTAGCATTACTGATTATATACTGAAATATTTATAAAGATGGTACATCTAATGTTAAGTGCTCTTACCACAATAAAAAGGATACTAGGTAGTTGCTAAAACCAATGGTCTCAAATAATATTTATATCTTTTTGGAAAATATTATAGGTAGAGTTTAATATTTTAAAATCTGGTTGAAGAAGATGTATAATGAAGATAATTCTTTCTTAAAGATAGAAGCACTAACAACCAAATGTAATTGTCATTTCATGGCAAAATATCAGGTGTTTTCTCCTATTTTCTTTTGTTATTTTCTAGGTTTCTGCAATAAACTGTTAATAGTTATTTTTTTAAGATTAGAATGCACACTGGGTTATATGGATGAAATGAAAGGTATTATTTTAATATTGCCTCCTTAATATGGTGTAAAATGTAGAATATGAGTAAAATGGGATTTATTTTACTTGGCTATGAATGTTGTCTATGCTTTTTCATGTCACGTTGCTTTAAATGTATCTAATTAGAAATTATTTAATTTTTTTTGTTGTTTACAATGAACACAGTCACAGAGTCTCGTGACTTTAGTACACTTCTCTAGACTTCGATTTTTTTTTTTTTTTTTTTTTTTGTGCCTGCACCAAACTTCATGATAGTAACGTAACTGCACAGGGGAAAAACAATTTAATTCTAAAAGGGAAAAAAATTATTTTCTCTAAAGGCAAGGCCATTTGCTCTAATGGATGAACACAATCTTGCAAAGTCCTTTTTGTTTCTGGAAAGGATTTTATTTATTTTTGAAGAAACAATGTGGCAATTTAGAATCTGAAGAGGTTTGTGGTTTCAGTTCAGTTGTGAACTAAATTTGATGAGTACGATGGTGTTACAGTTCTAGACACGGAAAATTATGTGTTGCTCCAGGAGAGAGGAGAGCTCCAGTCGTAATTGGATGCAGTAGTAAATGATGTAAAATCAGCCAAATTTTTCCTTCCTGCAGATGGAACAGACTTGGGCATTTTCAGTTAAAGTGTTGCTGTCTACATGAGCCTCTGGAACACCACATAGATGGAATTAGAATAGCAGAATCCCTTCTGCCTCACCCACACAAAGCTACTCTTCACCATTAATTACAGTAATTTGAAAGCCACATTTTGTCTTGTTAGATTTCCTTTTACAAACATACTGAAACCAAATAAATATTTATAAAAATATTAATTTCCAGGACTCATTTTGAAAATCTAATTTAGTAAGTTAAACTTGAGACCTGGAAATTTGTTTTTAAAAGTTATTTCTGTGATTTTTTTTTTTTTTGATAAATTGAAAATATAGTGCTGGAACATGTTTAAAACTCAGCATCAGCTATTTATTAAGTGATACTCCACTAACGTTATCTGCAATTTCTCAATAAGGTTTAACTAGTTTTATTTCACATGTATAAAAAAAAGAACAATCTAGAAGCACAGCATTTGATTTTTGACATTAAGTATATTTTATATTTAAATTTAAATATGTTGCACAGTTTGGTTTTCCTTATACATTTGCATTTTTTACAATTTATAATTGCCTACACTATGTTTCCTTATTCTCTTTCTAGAAAACCAACCCTAAAAACTGAGGAAAAATTAAGCACCACACATTATAGCTGTGAGTCCCACTCTGATCCCAGAGCATTTTCCATTTTTGTCTAGGATTACAAGTATGGCACTAAGTTTAATAGTATTTTTTTCCTGTTAAACTAGCTTACACTAATATACTTTCAACAATGCCAAAAGAGAGCTTTAAAATGTCCTTGCTACAAACAATGATAAATACTTGGAGTGCTAGGTATGCTAATTAGGGCCTAAGTTAATTGCTCCACAATATACACATGTATTGAAACATTACATTATATCATTATACCCCATAAATAATCAAAATTATTATTTTTCAATTAAAAATAAACTAAAATTTAAAAACAATAGCTCTCACAACTGTGTAGTTTCTCAGTACAAGCAGGGGATGCATCTGAAGCTTGGAAGAGGCCACTGCTTGTCTAACTTTGCAAAAGAAATGATGAGCTGGGATACTAGACAAGGCAATATCAGCTTAGAGTTTCAGAAACCACTCTACCTTTATTGCTCTTTGTTCTGGAGCAGATGGGAGAACCTGCCACAAAGAAAATGATTTCTTAAAAACGTGTTGGTTGGTTGAACGAATTAATGGAAAAGTCTTAATATAAACTCCAAGAAAACATAAAGGTGAACATGTATTACACCTATTGACTCTAGTGAAAAATCTTTGAAAATAGTGGTATCACACCACACTTTCTATGATTACATTTGGAAAACACCCATACCTTATATTGGAAGAGTTTATTGTGACATCTGCTATGTCACATGGGTCACATGGATGATTAACATAAACATACACACACACACACACATATATGTGTATATATATGTCTAATGGAATTTTACTATGTTAACTTGATGGAGCTCAAAATTCATAAATACATCTAAATATTTTTGCCTAATTCGACAACAGTGGGACTTCTTTAATAGCACTTTAATATACTAAAATGACAGTTATTAAAGTATAGATGACCCTACCTCTATTAGACCTTTCCATTATATAAAAGTTTGCAAAATCGTGCATAATTCAGTCAATAAGAGTGAGAGGAAAGAGTAGGAATCGGCAATCTAACATTGGTTGAATTCTTGTTCTATGAGATTTTTTTCTGGGCATGGTGGTTCATGCCTGTAATCCCAGCACTTTGGGAGGCTGAGGCGGGTGGATCACTTGAGGTCAGGAGTTCAAGACCAGCCTGGTCAACAAGGTGAAACCCCATCTCTACTAAGAATACAAAATATTGCCTGTGTGCATTAGCAGGCACCTGTAATCCCAGCTACTCTAGAGGCTGAGGCAGGAGAATGGCTTGAACCTGGGAGGCGGAGGTTGCAGTGAGCTGAGATGGTGCCTCTGCACTCCAGCCTGGGCGACAAAGTAAGACTCTGTCTCAAAAAAAAAAAAAAAAGATTTTTTTACACTATTTACCTCTATTTACTTCAGACATGAGAACTAGTTATGCCCAAAACATTTTACGAGCAGAAGAACTGAGGTAAGAAGGGCCTAAGTTTTAAAATTGCGTACCAAGTTTCATTAGTTACTAAGTTTTAAAACTGTGCACCAAGTTTCATTAGTGTCAATGTGTTTTTCATCTACTTCCCTAAGTTACGTCCTAACAGTCATTGCTCACAACAACATTGTAATGTTATTCAAAATAATTTTCCGGATTGGAGGTGGGATATGACTTTATTTTGCTCCTTTTCATCTTAATGTGTGAATATAAACATACATTTTGCCATAAAGATATAGACACTTCTTCATAACTAAAATTTAATCAGTATCCCATTGATAGAAACATGAAAATCACACTCAGCACTCTTAGTTGCTAATCACTGTGAGTCCATGTGCTGATATAACCCAGTGGTCTTCAGAAGTGTAATCACACGTAACTCCTAAAGAATGAATGTTGCAGAAAACATCATGAAAACCTCTGAGGCAAAAGGCGATTTTAAGACAAAATTTCAGTGGCTTCTTTCAAAATGAAAAGAAAGAAACACTTTTTATATGTTGATATATTACTTTCTCATCTTAGGTATTTTGGACAAACAAATTGCTTCCTTAAACTTCCTAAATTCTGCTCCACCAGTCAAATCTGCAAAATACATAGAATGAAATAACACCGCGTTGCCACACCTGGGCATATGGCACGGTAGCTTAGTGCAATTCAGTGACTCCTCTTTGAAACTTCATATCGTGTCATCCACCCGACCTGGGCTTCAGTGAAGTAATCTTGAAACCTACTGGTTTAGTACCAACCCGGTCTGGAAATTCAAACTGTCAGCTCAATGAGTGAATGGAAACTTTATTCATTGCATTTGCTATTTACATGGGCATATTCACATGTGCGCATTACTGTTGCTAGGAAACTCAGAGCTAGATTCTGCCAGCAACCAGAGAGATGCATAAATAAGTGTCATCACATCACCTCGGTTATCACAGCACACTCTTTTCTTTATTGCTCAGGTTACTGCAACTGAATTATACTTTAAAACCCGAACCTGTTTAAATTAGCCTAGGCTGTCGAGTGTTTGCAAATATCTTAAACTAAAATTAAACACACCACAGCTAGCCATTGTGGATTCTTTCATCTATAATTGATTTGTTGGCGTACATTCTTACATATAAGAAGCTACACTACATCTTTTTTACTCTATCTGTACTATCCACTGACATTCTCTTTGTCATACAGCCCAGAAATGATAGTTTTTTAAGAGCTGTTTTTGTTCATTCAACATATTTTCATATTACTGTAATGATTGAATGATGAATGCTCAGCATCTGGGCAGTAAAAAGATGAATTAGACCTGGCTTCTACACAGAAATAAATCGCAGTCTAGTGAACAAAATCAATCTTGTAAACAATTAAGAGCTAACACCACAACAGGGATAAAAGTATTTTAATGTTCAGACTAGTGACTATTGCCCATAGGGGATATCAAAAAAGAATAACTAGAATTTGGGTTACTTGACTTTAGATTTGAAGATGAGTGAAATAAAAACCTTATAGAGTTGTGAGAAGAGCAATTCAGCAGGGAGAAACATTATTAGTGAAGTTTGTTATAAAATCAGAGATGAAGAAGTTGTTACGTGTCAGGGAAAATGTGAATAAATTGCCACTAGGTAATATAGGTTGGGTCATGTGATGAAGAGTGCCTGTAAGTTACAAAAAAGGAAGGGAAGAGGTTCCCTGAGAATGATAATGAGTTTATTCCTTCTGTCATAATTTCAATAGTCCTATTAAATACATGGGAGGTCTGAGAATTTATTGAAACTTTGTGCATATTTATTTCCAGTCCCATACTTCACTAATGATGCCTGGTTAAGAGAGTGAGACGCCATCACAAAAAAAAAAAAAAAAAAAAAAAAAGAAAGAAAGAAAGAAAGAAAAACGAAAAGATACCTTATTCTAAAAATTTAAAAATGCAATCATAAAAAAATACCACATTCCAAATATCATCTTCTTTTCTTTCTTCCCCTTTTCTTCTTTCTTCCTTTGGTTATTTATGACCTATTCTGTACATCAGAACGGTATGCCTAATCAATTTCATGAAACTAAAATAACAAAGTCAACTTAGTAGAGTGTGTTCCTTTTTCTTTTATGTCCATTGTTATCATATATTTAAGTAATATTTTCTGAATATTCCTTATGTTCTTACAACACAAGAAAATAATGCAAAGAGCATGCCATATAATACATGTGCAGCAAAATTAATATTAATCCCTTTCAACTGCTCTTGGGATACTAATTTTGTCAATATATCATTAATATTACTTTTTCAAGGTTGACAGCTGAACATATGTGTATTTATTATATTTATTCTGTAATATTTAGGCATTTATCAGAAAGAGAATGGGGGGAAACCTTTTTCTAATTCTTGCTGTAACCTCCCTTTCAGCCTGAGAAGTTTTCAAAGCTATTGTCTGTTTAACTTATACTTTATATTGTTGTTTTCATTTTTCAACAAATTAAGTGAAGTCCTGAAATGTTGGAGCTTGTGCAGAGCTGCATAGAGAGTTAGTGAAATAGCAGGTGTAGTCTTGCAGTCAGCTGTCCCAGGAGTACTGTTCTTCACATCTCGACATGCCATCCTTCATGTAGCCTGGCACTGCAGATGGAGACTCTTCCACTGAAGATCGAATGCACATATTATGTATGAACAGCACGTATGTATTCTGCAGGAGTGTTAGCAAAATAAACCTATTTATTTCCTGCACATAAACAAATTATCCAGGATAGTCACTAATAGTGTCTGATGATTACAGCATGTATTCCAAGAGGTGCTTAAGAGCACATATATGCTCTTAAAGAAAATTACTTTTTAAAATGTCAGTGCTATTATTATCCTTCTCTTTAAATATGGATACCTATGCCTAAAAATAAATACATATATTTATTCCTGTATGATTTTCTTCTGATTTTCCCAGTTGTTTTATATAAACTTAAACTTCAGAGCCACCTTTAACCTTCTCCTGCCCACCCTTTCTCCTACTAACCAACATTATTTCACACTTTGCATTTATGCCTAAGCTATATGACTCACTTTAATCATCTTTTAAAAAATTATTCTCACAGCGACCTTCGTAGCTTGGGTCTGCAATATTTTTTCATTATTTCTTCTCTGAAAAGAGCTTCCTAATGTACAGCTCTGCGTGTACAAATTCAGACTAATTTTCATGAGTGGACTGAAGCTGACAAACCATGTTTGCAATTTTTTTCTATTTTCTATCATAAGAGAAAGAACAAGGAATTTCTATAGAAGAAATAAATGATAGAAAATGAAACAAAATATTCTGAATAATAACAGTGGAATCAATACCAGTATGAATCAGGAGGAAGTAAAATATGACCCCGAGGGAATATAAAGAAAGAAAAATAAAAGAAATGAGAGTAAGTGGTCCTCTTCAATGAATGACTCTTGTTTTGGAGATAAAAATGTCTAATATTGAATCTTCTGAAACTGTATCCAACATGCATAAAAAATTAGAAAAATCTTAAGGAAAAAATACCGTGACACTTCACTAGCAAGAAAGGGATGTGTCATGATGATAGGTGATAGGTGACTCTTTGCTGAGGAGTAGTCATTCGGCAAGAAATAATGTTGGCTTGTCCGAGGGGGAAGAGAGGTCTGTCTTGTGACAGCCACCTTATGATGAAAAAAAATCTCCATCTCACCAAGCCTCCTAATGGCTGCTATGCACTACTTATTAATTGGGCATAATTAGCACTCTTAAAAAATGTCTAGGCAGAGAAGCAAATTATTAAGAGACCTTGTCATTTTTATGTGTTTTGAACTGAAATTTTGAGCTTTCACACAAAAAGAATAGGAATCTCAAAACTGGCTTTATGGATATAGTAGCAGAGACTGATTACAATAATCAAAACCCATTCCCTTTTCTTCTAGACTGTACAGCTAGATGACATTTCTTATTCTCACCTGGAAACCTGATGCCACTAATAGAATGGAGCAGGATTGACTTCCTCCCACCTCCACATCTGCTGTCAAACTTTCCCACTCATGCTTTTCCATGCTCCTTGTCTTGCTACCATCCGGATGTTAATATCCAGAACAATCTTTGAAACAATGTGTATAACATAGCAGAGCATCTGTTGGTTTGGGTCACTTAATGCGTAGAGAAGCTTTGAAGAGCCTTGAACTTTTTTAGACAAATTTAATGACTGAAAATTAAATAGCAAGTGTGCTTAAACAAGTATTCAGTTATACTTCTAATAGATAAACCAGGTAGCATTAATACAGGTGGAATCTAGAAGTATATCTACGTAACTAATATAGATGGTACACAGAAGTGTTTATGTAACTTTCTGGTTTATGAATTTAAATGATTTAAAAGCCTTTTTATTTTGGCTAGTCAAAGAATGTAGTTTGTAAGACATAGATTAACGATATGTTTTCACAAAAGAACTATTAACATGAATATGAGGGAGTTTGAGTAAAAGAAAATTTTGTAAAAAATTAAAAATTATTTTAGTAATTAACAAGGACAATGTAAAATAAAACCAAAAAGGTAGTCATAATTCATTTGAGAGGGAATAAGTCATTATTTAGTATACCCATCATGACTTCTGAACTTATATACCAAAGAACAATTATCAACAATAACTTCTTGTGGTTTTTATTTAGGGAGGTTAATAGAACCTGACAGGCACTGTAATGGTTGTATGTGGTTGTATTCTAAGACGATAGAATTTGGGAGAAATGAATTAAGAGTGTGTCTATTTGAGAAATATGTAGTCTAGTGTTATTCTTTCACCTTGTTGTTGATAATGGTATAGGAAAAGACATAATGATGTGCATTTAGAGATTTAAAAAAACACATTTTAATAAAAATATCTAGCTGCAAAATTTTAAAAGCCACAAATCTCAGTACTCAACATGATAAAATTTTGTTCTCACTCACACAAATGCCAATCCGAATCTGATGGCTTTCAAACTGGAAATGACTTGAGAAACAAGGACTTACTCTATGTTGTTTTTGGATGAAGAAGACTGAGGTCACAGCAAGGCTAGTTTAGCGGTGGGTTGTGGGCAAAAAAAAGGTGTAGAACTCACTTCTTCCTTATATCCGAGAAACTTGGGAAGAAGGAGTGATACTAATCAAATCTTTACAATCATGCTAGTAAACAGAACTTTTAATAAGCACATGAATGTGTTTGTACCAAGGGAAAGATAACAGTTTTATACAAGAAACTTTTATCAGGACATACCAAGTCTATTTAGGTTATTTACTGTGTTTTGTTGATTTGTGGTCATGGCTGACTGAGAAAAATGGGATAAGTCACATAAACCAGGTTATTAATGTGATACAACATGAAGATATTACTTCACATCTCAGTAATCATTGTACCTACATTTCTTGGAACAAATCTTACTGATTGAACATAAACCAGAATGCATCTTGAAGCCAGAGATAAAGGACCACACTGAGAAGCTATTTCTGACAGTCTTGATGTCTCCAAAAGAAGGCTGCTTTGTGTCTTATAATTGCCTATATGCTTTAATTCACTAGTAAAATGAATTAAAATGGTTTTATTAATTATGGTTTATGATTCCTATGAGTTTGATGTGACAAGTAACCTCTGTGTCATTGTGGTGATTTAATGTGAATATGTAAAAAAGAACATGTGCAGTTAATACATTTCTAATTTACTTCCCTCTTCTTTGTGGAGAAAGAAATGCAACATTGAACAAGTGGATCAAAAATCAGTACCATTACATGTTAGTTTAGTCAGAAAACTGCAAGAAAATATGAACCTTCTCTACGTAAATTTCAGTCTTTTGTCTGGATAAGTGTGACAGTGGGGTTGCCTTTGGCTGCAGGTAGCGTGGTGTTTATTACTTGACAGAGTTTTATTAATCACACTTGAGAGGAAATCAGAAGGCAGATTTTTCATATCTGCTCCAAATTTTTCTAGGATGCCACCAAGGTCACTGCTTCTCATGTCTTTTATACCTAAATAACCCTTAGCGGGGGGCTTTACTCTTCTGGTTACAAGACAGATTCTCAATCTCAGGCACTATATTTGGACACTTTTTATGGAGGAAGATGAAGCGAGAGAGAGGAATAAGATGTACTGAGCAAAAATATACGCAGAGATTGCTGACAGACTATTGCTTATGTTTCCTTGGCTAAAACTTTGTCAAATGATTACTACTAGATAAAATAGCATCTGAGATGTTAGTTTTTTCTATGCATAGAACCACATCAAATAATATTATGGATAAGTTAGTAAGAAAGACATTTTAACTTCATTTTAAATTTCAGAAGTCTCTTAAGTAGTAACCACATTCAGGAATCTTTCTTATTTCTTCCAGGTGACAGTATTCCTTTTGGTGGACACAAATAATATTTTGTATGTATATTTTATGTCTCATATAATATTTTATCTTTTAGCACAATTTTGAAATATTATAATTTTATCACATTTTCACCTCTTTGAATATTTTAAAAAATGGTTCTTATACTAAGCATAGCAAAAATTCAGTAAATGTTTACCAACTTTGAGAAGTAATAACATGCAAGATGATCAGAGAGAGAGAAATAGAAAATTGAAATTTAAAGACCATTTAAAAGCATAGATTATATTCAGAATTAAGCTATATTCATTAGTATAACAAACATCCCATTGAGATAAATGTATAGTATGCAATTTGTAGCAAAGTATTTCTACATTTTCCCATGAAAAATAATATCATAAAAGACCAAATAAAATAATTTTAATAAACTTTTATATATGAACATTTCTCTTTCTGAATTTTGAAGCAGAATGTCTCTCTCTCTGTATAAACTTACATATATATATAATATATATGTATATGTGTGTGGGTGTATATATATTATATATTATATATATTATACATATTATATATATTATATATGTACCCACACACATATACACATATTTTAGTGTATAATTATATTGAATTGTGTTATATGTTACATATTTCATAAGCTACGTGTTGTGAACTCTTTAATAGAAAAAGCATTTTCATTATGATTTTAGCATAGTCATTAGACAAATGTAAGTGGAAGAGCTCAATGTCAAGGGAACATTCACAATTATAATGATTGTAATGGATGGGAAAGGGAGTCATAGAAATTAAACTCATTGTCAGACTTCACATTTCTTTTTTCATTTGCATGTTTTCTGCATCTGTGGTCTGAGATAAGTATAAATTAAGAAATCTGAAATGACACTAAGCTTGACGATTAACTGCTGGGATACAAAGTAATCAGTATGCAAAAATCAACTGGGCTGAATGAAATATATTTTCAACCTTCAAGGGCATTGCATTGTTATAACCCTAGGAAAACAAAAATGTGCAATATAAAAAGGATTTGTACTGTATAATTAACAAAAACCTTGGATACCAATTGCAAAAAAAAAAAAAAGTGACAGAATGCTTACAAGTGAGTGCACCTAAAATTAGAGAGCCCCTCCACCTGGCCCTTAAGGGAAAATTGAAGAAAAATGTGAACTTGAGTATTATAACAGTGCCATTGGTGGCTCCCCACTGGATAGAGTTTACTAGTATCTTGTCTTGGGTAATTGTTTTTTCATTTGCAGATTTAGATAAAGATACTAGCAAACTCCTAACTGAGTCTTTGTGTCCTCTTCCTCCCCCTGCCCCCAACATATCAAAGCTTAAGAATCCAGTACACCCAAGAAATAGAATGCAAGGCACCCAAGAAATGGGGAGATTTTTGACAGAGCCTTAATTTGGAGGTGAGAGGCCATTAGTTTTATTCTTTAGTGACCCTATAGAATTCGATGGAAAAGAACACCTCTCAAGACACACCTTGGACATAGACACAAGGGAGCAGGTACCTATTTGAGCTTTCCATTTGAACCCTAAGTAGATCTCAAATTCACAGCCTTGACTCTCTGGTACTGGAACTGAGTACCTTCCACTTTGATGCCCTTAAATCAGTCCTCGGTAGGGTACTACGAGGATGTATCAATCCAAAATATTAAGACTTTTCTTCTTTATTAGCTTATAAAACCTAAGTTCCTTGACAGTATAAAAAAAAAGATTCTTAGAATCTTTCCCTATACTGTCTCCAATGCCATCTTTACAAGTGGTTTCTTACATGAATTTTTCAGCATCTTTACTGCTTCTCTTTCCTTCCACATCTTCACGCAGCCTCCTGTCCTCAAATGTACTTCCTAATGTTCCAGTTCTATTAATATTATGTTAACTCCACTCTATATGACTCTTCAGGCATTACTTTCTTTGAGAAGGTTTTTTGGCCTCCAGGTCAAGGATCCCTTTTCTGCACACTCATAATGCTACATTTTTAAAGTAATCTTATTATTGAAGTATAACTGGCATGCAGAATAAGACAAAGACAAAAACTGCTAAGTGCATAGCTCTGACCCAGGTAACCAGCACTCAGGATGAGAAATAGGACATTACGAGCGTTGTGGAGGCTTGCCTCATGCCACCTTGCATCTACAACTCCATCCAAAGACAACTACTGTCTTTATTTCTAGCACCACGAGTTATTTTCATCTGTTTTTGAATAACAAAACATGTAAAAGTTTGTGTGTTGAGCAGAAGTTCTTTTTAAACGAGGATCACGTTTTTGTGTAGTTAGCCAAGTGATGAATATATGATAGGTGAGTAAACATATTCAATGTTTCTTCCCAAAGACAGGCATATTTTCTTGAATAAATTAGTTTATTTAGCATACTGCAAAATATGTTGATATGTAGCAATAGGAAGGCTCAGAGCTGTGTACAACCCTTCTAAGAATGGCTTTGCTAAGTTCTTTATGCTACATTCTTTATGTTTCTAAAAAGCATCTTACATAGCCCTTCCTCCAGTGTCAGGTCATTCATCTGGACATTTCGATGAAGTGTTTTATTTGTTGAAGGAAAAAAATACATGATATAAACAAAAGTAACAGGTGGCTCTGAATATACTGATTTAAATGGTATTTGAAAACTAAAGGATAAAAGAAGAGTGTTAATATCATCTTCCCTGTAAAACTGCAAATAAATTTAAAAAGAAAGCATGATCTATGTTTGAATCAGGTTACAGGAAGAAAGCATGCTAAGAACTATTATGAATCTGAGAATGAACCTTAATTTCAAGAAAACAAATGAGTCTGCCACAATTTTATGGAGGCTGACAGAAGACACGAGGCTCTTGACCACACGCAAAGGACTGTATTATTCACAGGAATAACAATAGCCAAGATATCGTCATTCGGGTGGCTGTTTTCCTAAGTTCTAATGACCACAGTATGATAAGAGGGCCTGTTAGCCCTGCACGGTGGGCTCGTGCCAGTAATCCTAGCACTTCAGGAGGCTAAGGGGGGAGGATTGCTTGAGGCCATGAGTTTGAAACCAGGTTGGGTAATAAAAGGAGACATCATCTCTACAAAATAAAAGTGATAAAAAAAATTATCTGGGCATGGTAGTGTGCACCTAATCTCCAAGCTACTCAGGAGATTAAGGTGGGAGGATCACTTGAACCCAGGAGGTCTAGATTGCCATGAACCATGATAGCACCTCTGCACTTCAGCCTGAGTGTCAGAGTGGGACCTTATCTCAAAATAATAATTTGAATTTAAATTTAAAATAGAAGACAGCCTTTGAAACCTGCAAATATAGTGGATTCCACTGCAGAAGAATCCTGAGTGTAAAGAGCCCAAAACTTTTATGATGGACAGTGAGCATGAACTTTGCTCTAGAGGAAGACACTGGTTCTATCTCCCACTGTTTCTCAACAAGTCTGCATTTCATTGTAGTAGGAACCACTATCTCTGTCTTCCGAGTATTTTTCTGTATTAACATTCTAGAAAAGACTGTCTGGAACAGAAGTGTCAATGTCTCTGTTTACCATACATGTAGAAATGCAAGAAATCAACAGATCCTTGGTTCCCCCAAAATATTTATCCCTAGTTAATACACTTCTTTGGATTCTGGTAAATTTTCCCATGAAAAAACACTACTTTGTCCGTCACTTTGATTAACCTGACTGAAACAGACCAAACCCAGACTAATCACTGTGTCTTAGTTAAACTTATTAAGGTTATTATCAACACAATGACAAGCAGCAGGTGGAGGCTAACCAAGGGTACTGACTTTAACCATGACCTCCTGGGCCCTGGACCCAGACAGCCAAACAAATCCCTCTAACAACTATAGTATACCTTAGAATATCAAATGGCACCCTCAACTTTCCAAATTGGCCTTTCTGTTTTGCCTGAGGATCTAATGCATGCATAGCAGGATATATTAGGAATTGCACAACTCCTCCATAGCCCTTAAGAAGTGTAGGGAAATTCTGTCCTTCATAACAGCATTGGCTGGTGAATTGAGGATGGGTGGTTTGCCTTTCAGAGGTGATGTCATTACTACCACAGATAGAACCAGGAACCTAACTCATATCACCATTTCTAATTGGGTGATTCCCATTGTAGGGATAACTGTGCACATGGTATATTATCCTTGTGGGTAACTCACCACAGTAATCAAGAGGAGTGTCATTTTGGGGAGGTCCCTGAAGTCATCTGAGAGTTACATGAATTTCTAGTTTTCATAAGCACTTAAAAGTCTCTTATTGCACCTTAATAAGGTGTAATACACTGTTTTTTGGGGAGGGAGGCAAGTTAAAAATCTCAACTCTACACATAAAGTATTGTTCCAGATTCCCTGAAGGGTAATGGTTACAGTATTTTTGCGGGGGGGTGCAGCATGGACTATTCCTGTGAGTGGACAGGTTGACATCACCTCTGACAGGGTCCTTCGGCTGGCTAGTAAGCCTCGGGGCTCTCAGATCAGTTTCAGTAATTAAGTCTGATTCTTGTTTTATAAGACATTTCATGAAGACAATTGGTCATACTGTGCTGCTTGTCCCTACCACCAGCAAGATGGCATTCACTGAACCACTGAGTCAGGACCAGTCAATGGGGATGGAGACACATCCAGAGGTTCACCATCATGATTATGTACTTCCTTTAGGGTATCCTGCTCCTGGTTCTTTTCAGAAATTTTTTGGTTATATGAAAGTGAAATGTTCAGACTCTTTTCTTATTTGGTCATTTTAGAAGTAAAATGATTATACATGCTAACGAATATCACTTTAAAAAATCGAAATCATTTTCCTCCAATCTCTGCACATTTTGTGTTCATATATGTATAAGCACAATTCTCTTGGTAAATTATTTCAATATGTATGTAGACTTGGGCTCTTAAGAGAAGATGAAATCTCTTTGAGTTGTCTATATGTGTGGAAGTACAGATGATCCCCAACTTAAAATGGTTTGACCTATGATTTGATTTTTTGAATTAGCAGTGGTGTGAAAGTGATATGCAGTCAGTACTCTCTTTGATTTACCATGCTAGGTTATGTTCAATGAACCTATCATCAATTGAGAATATGGTAAGTTGAGTGATGTAACTCCAGCGTAAGCTGAGGAGCATCTGTATAGAGTTTTGCAGATGATAGTGTTAAACTCACATATGAGGAGAGGTAGATCAAGATTATTGAGCTGAGTATGATATGCTAGCATCACCCACTCAAAGGCTTTACTGGAAAGAAAGGGGTTAATAAAAATAGATTTTAGGCGTTCCTATTGGTTGAAAATGAAAACCTATCTAATATAATAGTTATTTCACTACAATTTTTATTGACCTTTTTTTTCAGATAGCTTTCAGTCTTATGGACCTGGGTTTACATTGTTATATAAAAGGTATTTATTAAAATATTTATCTTTTTCTGAGTCTTGCAATAAAATGCATTCTAAAAGAATTGACATCTCTACAGCATTTTTGAGTTACGTATTTAGATTTTTCTTGTTGCTTATTTTTTCTTCTATTCTTTGTCTATTTCTGGAGATAATCCATTTTTTCATTCAGTGTACTCATTATATAAATATTCTTTGTCTATGAAGAGGTAATTATTTGGAAATGAAAATTAGATTTAAAATATAAATGCTAAAAGCCCATAATTGGTCATGTTTATCATTAATATAACTTTTATGTTATGTGGGAAAAAAATCTGTGTTTTATTTTATTTAAATCTTCTTTTCTTGTTTATGTCCTGGATTCTTCTTGTCACATAACCATAATTAAAATAATTGATTCTGTGAAAAGATCCAGCAGCGCAATGCTTAACAGTCCATATCAAAAAGGTCAGACACCAATTACTGTAATTTTGCATAAAATGAAATAAAAAAGCTGCCCCTTTCACTTCAAGTGAAAAATGTTAGGATAATCAGAATTCTCAAAAGGCTTTTTCAATCAATACATGCTTCAGTAAATGATTGCAGCCCCCAAATTGAAAGAACATTCTATTCAGGCCTACGATTATGGTCACAGAGAATCTAAGTCTTTTTGGAAGGACTTTTTGTGCTTGAAAAGATTGATTTTGGTTGTTTATAATCCTCATGTTTTCTTTGACATGTATTTTGAATATTTCCACAGTTCAGTCCCTTTTGTGAATATTTGCACTTACTGGATTGACTTTTACCTGAAATGTCTGAAATTATTTGCAACAAGGATACCTTTCCCATTTAGACTTTCTGGGCTTTAATGATTAAACAAATCTTTTGCAACATTGAGAGTACCATTAAAGTCAGTGTATGAAAAACAGCATTCACATTAAAATAAAGCATTGAACCTGTATAAATTCAATTTCTTTTTTCCAGTAAAGTATCATTTTATTCTTTTAGAACCAACTACTCATATATTAGATTATAAAGTAAATATTTAAAGGGTAAATGTTTAGGTGAAGGTTGTGAAGTTTCAAGAAACTTCTGACCAAGCAAGTATTAGCTCACAGCATTTTGTTGGGTACTGAAGGCAGATTTGCCTCTCTCTCCTACTCACCCAAACACTCTTGTTGAAAACTATAAAACACAAAGTTAGGTTGGAATGAGGAGGTATAGAGAAAGAAGGCATAGAGTAAGAATAAATTTTCTAAATGTATAACAACATGGCTTCTTGTATTCACTCTGACACTTTTTTAAAAAAATTCAGTTTTCAAGGGGTCTTGGATATTATCTAGACCTATTTCTTTATTTTACCAGAAACATAAATGTAGTCTAACTTTTTTATCCCCCGTCAACAACTCACCAGTTAAGGACAGGTTTCCGTTGAAGGAGAAGGAGACTGGTAGATCTTGGACAGCAGGGCACTTCCTGAGGAGCCTGAAGCTCTGTGGGATTCCCCACAAGCAAACCCAATGCTAGGATCAAGATGCTGAAAGGAGAAGTAACAGTGCTGGAAGGGCAAAGCAAAGCAAAGCAAAACCGACATGGTTTCACTACCCAAATTCTACCAGACTTTAAATTCCATCTACCCTGGAAACTCACAAACAAAATTGAGGATCATGGGTCTAAAATGAATTCAACAAATTAAATTTTGATGGTGAATAAAACTGCCACATGCATTTCTGGGGAGCCTTCAATATACTCCTGTAAAAGGTGGCAATAAAGGTGTGCCCTTTGTCAAAGGCAAACCTTTGTCCTCTGTTCTCCCCTAACAATGTTAAATCACACATGAATGAATAGAGAATTAATGAAACCACTCTTGGGCCGGGGAGGGGGTCCCATGAGCTATTCCACTTAAGTTTAGAACAGTAAAATATATCAATAAAGATATATGCTATTTCACAATTAAAGAATGTCATCCGGCCGGGCGCGGTGGCTCACGCCTGTAATCCCAGCACTTTGGGAGGCCGAGGCGGGTGGATCACGAGGTCAAGAGATTGAGACCATCCTGGTCAACATGGTGAAACCTCGCCTCTACTAAAAATACAAAAAATAGCCGGGCACGGTGGTGCGTGCCTATAATCCCAGCTACTCGGGAGGCTGAGGCAGGAGAATTGCCTGAACTCAGGAGGCGGAGGTTGCGGTGAGCCGAGATCGCGCCATTGCACTCCAGCCTGGGTAACAAGAGCGAAACTCCGTCTCAAAAAAAAAAAAAAAAAAAAAAAAAAAAAAGAATGTCATCCTCCCACTCCCGCCAAAAAAAAAAAAAAAAAAAAAAAAAAATTCGCTTGGATTGTGAATGACTAGGTATAAATTGGTAGAGAATGGCATTTTATATAGGGAAAATATTTAATTTTGCTAGAATTATAGGTTTGTGTGGAATCATTTCAGATGGGCCGAGGGGGAAAAAACAAGTTACCCTACGCCGAAATCCAGGTGCCTTCAGGGTTTGATCCTTCTGGAGGCTCTGAGGGAGGATCATTCCCTTACTTCCTCTTAGCTTCTGGTGGTTACCTGTGATCCTTGGTGCTGTCTGACTTGTAGCTGTGTCTCTCCAGCCTCTACCTCATTGCCACATAGCTGTCTTCACTGTGTCTGTGTCCCTGTGTCTTCATATTGTCTTCTTATGAGGACACCAGTTTTACTGGATTTAGATCCCACCCTAATCTATATGATTTTATCTTAATGTAATTAAGTCTACAAAGGCTCTCTTTCCAAATGTCACATTCATAAGGAGATACTATTTAATCCATTAGACTATAATAAACTTAAAAATATAAAAATATCATGTCCTAAGTGAACTAGCCAGTTAAGTGAAATAGATCAGGAATAAATTTAGATCTGTTTGGTTCTATACATAGTTTTTATGCTGCTTCACCTTGATACTATATAGTTGTATATATATTCTAAGCTTTATAGAGGGCTCAAGGCTATTAGAGCTCTTTATTTCTAATACCCAAATCTCAACCCAGACACACATACAACTATCTTTAATTTTGTGGCCAAATTTCCAATGTGGATAGAGACATGAAAATAGCATGTTTGACATTTGTGAAGCACAGGAAGAGAATGTAGAGTATCTAGTTTGACAGACTGCATCTGGGCTTGAAGTTTATAAGGGCATAGTCTCCTTTTCTCTCCTCTTTTAATTAAATTTTATGCAACATGATTTAGAGGGTAATTCCACCACGATACTTTACAGGAATGGTTCTCTAAGTCTGGTCTCTGAACCAGGAATATCAGTATCCCTTTTCGACCTCACTAGAAATCCAAGTTATGATGCCTACCAATCTCTGTTTTAACAAACTTTAGGTGATTGTGATGGACGCTAATGTTTGAGAACTACTCTCAAAAAAGGATTTGTTTTTCTTTTACTCTTGGACATTTGTTAAAAGAGCAAGAGAAGTCCTTGGTATCTCACCTGGCCCAGTAACATACATCAGGGGCAGAAAACAGAAACACATTCATTCTTGGGGCTTAGTGACTAGTATTAAAGTTCATATTCTTGCTTTGTCTCTTTTAAATATACTCTGCCACATCCCGGTTAGGTGGTGCTCCTTTAGGGAGTGGTTGTGTTGCAAGATCAGAGGAACCTTATATATTCTATCCCACACACATTTAATTTCAGTTTCTACCTCATAGTACACATATTTGGGTACAAGACATATCTCTCTTTTATGAAAATAAACACTTTCAGGGCAAAGATATTACATTGTTATTCTTTATCCTTTGATAATACCTAAAAATAATAATTTTTTCTTCCACATAGTAGCTACTCAGGACATTATTTTAGGAGGAGAAAAGTGAATTAAATATATAATCTTAGAAAAAAATAATTTCACAAAAGCAATTTTGTGTCCCATGTATTTAATCATAATGGCATTTTGCAGTATTTATCTGTACATTTCAAAGCTAATGCCTTTCATTGGAAACAAAATAAAATTATCTACTAAACACATTTCCATAGTGGGGGAAAAACCTTTTAGAGCAACATGAATCAAAATGTCCTTTTGAATACAAAGTACAGTGACAGTAATAATTGAAGTTTCTAGAAGCAAGTAGCCATAATGAGCTCCTGCCATAGCTGTCATACACTCACTTATTAAGCACAGAGGAGCTGTTTGCTGCTATGGATAAAAAGAGCTAGACTCCTTGATCATTTGCTTAACTCCACTTTAGATAAAGTCTTTAGAAAATAAGCTTCCATTAAGGAGAATTTCTTAAAACCATTTAACCTGTCCTGCCTCCCATTTAACGTTTAAGATGTCAAATGAATGCACTTCTTTAGGGTTCTCTCTTGCTAATTTATCTCTATCTTTCACAGGATATATTTCTCTTTAACTTCAGAAAAAAAGGACGCTGCATTCCTCCTCCATCATATACTTTAAAATTATTCTTTTTGCTTCTCTACATTAAAATATATTTACGTTTATAGTCTCACTATAATTTTATTGATCTTATTTCATACTTTACAATTAGAAATTCTTTCAAAAGCTTGTTATTACCTTTGCATAGGTCTTGACATATTTTGGAAATATTTCGAATATTGTATTAGTCTGTTCTCACACTGCTAATAAAGACATACCTGAGACTAGGTAATTTATAAAGAAAGAGATTTAATTGACTCACAGTTCCACGTGGGTGGTGTGGCCTCAGGAAACTTACAATCATGGCGGAAGAGGAAGCAAAAACATTCTTCCTCACATGGCAGGCAGCAGCAAGGAGAAGTACAGAGTGAAGTGGGAGTAAAGGTCCTTATAAAACCATCAGATCTTATGGGAACTTGCTCACTATCGGAAGAACAATATGGAGGTATCCACCCCCGTGATTCAATTACCTCCCACCGGGTCCTTCCATGACACATGAGGATTATGGAAACTACAGTGCAAAATGAGATTTGGGTGAGAACACAGCCAAACCATATCAAATATTATATCCATAAAGATAGAATTTAGAATTTTATTGCATTTATCACTGATTACCAGACTAGAACATACACACTTGCTAATATTTTAAAAAGTGAATAAATTAATTTAATGATAGGTAAATTTTAATTTGAAAAAAAGCTACCCAAGGGATAAAATATTCTAGAACTGTTGTGTAGTGGGGAAGAGGATAGCACTGTCTTGGAGTCTGAATGAGACAATACTAAACATCAGCTGTGTGGAGAGAAAGCTGCCCAGTAATTATACAGAGTGTCTCTAAATATGTAGATATGGTTGAGGGTATGTTAATAATTTATTACACATTTAGTCAACTTTTGGTTAATAATTTGAAAACTATATGGCATTATGGAATTTAAAATTATTATAAAGCAATAATAGGCAACATCAGTATATGATGATAGAAACCACCACCATGAACCCATTTGCTACTGTCACTGTAGAGAGCAGTTTTTGTCCTTAAAAGCAGAGTAAATAATGTAAGATGACCAGTTATTTATAATTTACACTTACGTAAAGTTTTCTCACTTTTAGACATCATCCAATTCTTCAGGTCATCAACTGAGTGTAATGTAATTTATCTACAGCTGAACTGGAGTACAATCATCTTAAAGAAGTAAAAATGACGTCTTAGCATAAGAAGTTGCTAATACTTTGACATGTCTACTAAATATAGGTGCAGTCAGAGTTAAGAATGCCCAGATTAAAAGGATCTCATACATATAAATTAGTCCACTGAACTCTCTTCACTTTCCCTCAGTCCAGCCAAACTGGTGATTTCCTTCACATTCCCTCTCACCTCATTTCCTACTCTGCAAGTTAATCATCAGAGGAGTTCTTCCAGAGCCACAGTTTCTGCAGGATAGAGCAGACAACTGTCTGAAGCAATGATTTAACTACCACTTTTCTTCATTTTCAGATGATTGATTATTCCCTCATTTTACTTTTTCTCCTCATCATAAATTTTGTCAACCTTTCACTTAAAAAACATTATATTCCCACTCCATCCTTTATCTTGCTGCACAAAAATATTTTCTTTTGGCCTTCTCTTTTCATTCCATATATGGGCCAAAGTTTACCAAATTATCACCACATGTATGAAACTTGCTACGGATCTATCTGAATTGAACAAATTAAAGTATAGATTTTGGAAGGAAATTCTATTTAATAAAGACCTGTTGCCATCAACTGATAAAGTCCTGAATAGATCACAGAACTCTTTTTCAAAATCAGCCTATTTTTTATTTGCTCCATTATAATCTAAATGACATAGACCCTCCTTGAGCTACAGTCAGTAATATTAAAATATACTTGATTGTTAGCATTATTAAATTATCTGAATTTTATTGTAATATTATTTACATTATTTTTCAATAAATGCGTATTATTTTACATTTAATACCAGTGGAAAACATTATGTTGACCTAATCTGGAAAGCATAACATTCTTTATTGCTCTCATAAGAAAACAATCCCAGTTTAGGCAAATGAGTTATAAACGGAATATAAGAGCATTAGCAAATGACTCCTACAGAGAAGTATTTGCTGATTCAGAATTGCTACTTAGAAACTCGCTTTTGTAAGAAATATTTGTATTCATAGTCATAAGGTTTTCTAAGATATATTTGTAAGCAGTTTAGGAAGGAAAAAGGAGAGGAGTGAAACTGTAGCTTTGGAGTAAAGCTGAGCTAATAGTCAACTTGGCAACTTGGAATGGGTAGTTGATCCCAACATGTATCAAGCATCAGAATCACCATAAGATTTGTTAGTACACAATACGGAGCACCTTCCCATAGAGTTTAGGATATATGAGAATTTGCACTGCTAACAAGCTGCCAGCTGATGCTGATGCTAATGATCATGGGACCATAGTTTGAGACCCATGGGGTAGCAACTGAATATTTTCTAGTCTTACATGGACCATAAAAGTCAAGTGAATTGCATTTATTTTGAAAACCCAAATATACTTTAATAGCATACTGATCTTTAATTTGTTAAGATGTCATTGACAGAGTATAATTACATGTTTTATATTTATTATGTGGAAGTTTGTTTCAGCATATTGAAGAATTTCATTTGAGATTCAATTGACCCATAGCATGTTTTCATAAGAAAATTCGAATCTCCAACATTTCCAAATTTTTGGACTTGTATACCTTTAGGCTACTAAGAGGCTAAATATTTTTCTCAGGATTTAGGGGTAGCAAATTGTTATTGGAAGTCCTTTCCTAAAAAATAATTTTGGCTTTTACTTCTTAGTATAAGTACTCTGATGGTATATAGAGAGGTGGGGTACATTTTTATGGCTTAAGTAGAGAGTATATACGTTATTTATAACCTCATCATCTTAGTTAAAATATGCTGGGTGGGTAGCAGATTTTAGCAGAATGCTTAATTATGATAGGGATTTGGGAAGTCAAACTATTTTCTTCAACCTACAGAGGGCTGGGCTCAATGGAAATCTTATCACGATGAAACCAATCTCAGTGATCAGGTATTTTTTTTTCTTTTTCTTTTTAGAACAAAACTAAAGAAAAAACTATGGCCTCTAAGCCTCCATGCAGGGAACAAAGGAATAACAGAGGAATAGGGACATTCTTATACATTTTTTAAATTCCTTAATTGGCTCCCAGTTTATTTATTCATATTCTCTCTGTCATTATCCTCTCTAAATATGCTCTTCCTTCTTCCTCACACTTTACTATTTTCTTATCTATTTGTTTTCTTCAGGACTCAGCCTATGCAAAATTTCTCAGGGAAGCATCTCTAACCTCTAGTAAAAGTGAGTTCTCCTGTTTGCGCTCCACAAATATGTATATATATTCTGTGTGTGTGTGTGTGTGTGTGTGTGTAGCACACCATGTTATCTCCTTCACAACACTTGCACCCTGATGCTGTTTAACTATTTGTTTAACATCTCATCTTTCTATTTAGGTAATAAGCTTGTGAATGCAGACTACTTTGGTCAGTACTACACCCTTGTATTTAACAAAGTAAATGTTATGTTGGTTAGTATGTGCTGGATACATAGTAGATATTAATTACACATCTTTAGAGGTTGAAATTTATTTTGATACTAAGTATGCAACTATTTTAGATGTAAATATCGTAACTGCATTGTATAAGGGGGAATATTTCATCATAAAATAAATTAGATCAGCCAATCAGTTCATCTGGAGAAGGTTTGATAATGGTGCTATGGAATGGCTCACTTAACAGAGATTCGTATCCTAAGTTAACTAAGAATATATTCTACATCATAATGTTTTCAATCTAAAAAAGAACTCAGTGGCATGAATAGATTGTGATGTTAGACAAGTATGGGTCTGAATTCCAACTTTCTATTTAACTAAATTAGGCAAGTAATTTGAATTCTAGGAACTTTGCTTTTTTCATATGTAAAACATGATTAATGTTACCAAGTTTGCAAAATTGTGAATATTAGAAAAAAATTCATGAAAAAAGGTTTTACACATTAGAGGTTTTACCCATACCAATTCAAGTCATGAATCATAAAAAGTCATCAACAAAATAACTTTAAAAAAAAATTCTTTAGTTAATTTAGCAAAATGATATTTATGCTGTTTATTCTATATGACAATCATTAACTGTCCAATTTGCCTAATAATTCCCTCTGACTTTTAGGATATACAATCTGTCCTCACCTAAAGTTTATGTATGACATGAAATGATTTCTTTCAACTCGAGTTTTAGCAATAATATTTTAATTGTCTTTAAAGAAGCATTAAATGACATTATAAAATTATGTTACCTTAAATGAATAACTAATATTACCTTGTAAAGCTACTGTGTGACTTCCCTAAATCAATCTATTAATTACATGGTTTTAAGAATTAATTAATATGGGAACTGCAGCAAATACATTGTAGTAGGAAGTAATTTTTTTGGTTTTAAAATGGTTTTATTATTTTTAGTAGCTTTTTAAATGACCATTCCAATTCTGAATTAACATGGTGGACTGAATGCATATTAATCAATTTGATTTTTTTTTCAGGAACCCTAGTAAAAGTTATTTTTGTTTTTATTGTTTCAGTTTTAAGAAAGGAGAATACCAAAGCAGGGAAGAAAGAAAGTAATCAACAGCAGTAGAGCTCTGGAAATAGGGTAGAAGGTGAACAACTGGTTGTTTACTTGGCTGAATACTAAATGCCTTTTTAGTTCGCTTTTTAGTTTAGTTGACTTTTTAGTTGTTTTGACATTAATGACTTTTTCATATCGTGAAAAGGTTTGGAAACTAGGACCAAATGTATTTAAATGGCAGAAAACTCAAAAGTCACAGGAACTGGTGACAACTACCTCTGTAAAATGAAGGTAAAGAGATGTGACTTGAATAAGGTGGAACGGGAGCACATCACTGAGCAGAGTTAGACCCCCACATCTCCAGCCTTTTACCAACCTCTAGGGATTTCCCTCTGCCCTTGTTCTAAAGTTTAGAGAGAGATTTGCTAGAAAGGCTCTCTGAACTGGGAGATTCTAGCCATCATTAGAGGTGTCAGTACCCAACTGAAAATGGTGAGATTAAGGACCATAATTCTTACCCCTGAGATCCCCACTCACCATTCTGTTCATATCACTTCCAGAGTGCCAGTGGTGTCACCCAGAAGACTCTAATATTGAAGGTTCTCAAAGAGATGGCCCAGGTTAGGTTTGAGATGTTTATTTGATCTTCAAATTGAAATGTAAAGTAGGAATTTGATATTATAGTCTGAGGATCCCCAGATGTGCAGGACAAAAGTAACAATTTAGGAGTCATTTGTGTAATAACTAGAAAAAAATATAATATGGAGTTCCCAGAAAACATGACCAGTTGGATATCAAGACTAAAAATATTAAGAAGGAAAATATGAGCAATGGCATCATGTGCTGCTGGGGTGAAAGGTCAAGCAATAAGGACTGAGGCCTGACTAAGGGTTGTGAACGCAGGGAGACACTGGTGACCTTGGAGAAACATGGGAGGTAATTTGGAAACAGTGGACAAAAACTATTTTGTGGGGTTTTTCTGTAAAGGGAAACAGAGCAATACGATTATTGTTGGAAAAAGAAGTGGAGATTGTGGTTATGGTTATTATTTTTATTATTATTTAGGGAGACCTGACAACTTGTTTGTTGGCTTAAGGGAAAGCGAAATTAAAGATGAAGGAGAGAGAAAAGGTAACTGCTAAGAATTATCCTTGACTATGCGAGACAGAAACAGAATATATGAATGGGAGGTTGACTTTCACTAGATTTACTCCGGATTTATTCAGAATAATAGGAAAAATGTCAAATATAAGTATATCAATATTGAGTGTATTTTGGTACACTTACACATTTTTCCTAGCACAATTTCCATAAGTAATAAAAATGTCAAATATAAGTGTATCAATTTGAGTGTAAGAGCTTGTGAAATCTTCAATTTTTCATTTTTAATGCGTTAGGACTATTTGGAAAAAATTTTGATGGCTGGGACTGTAGTTGTTTTGATATTAATGTTGATAAGGCATAAGGTACAGGCATGAAAGTGACAGTTAAGGAGGACTAGGGCCAAATAACATAGATTCCAGGATTTGGAAAGACCACACAGTTATACACTGAAATAATTAAGAATGTAAAAGTTGTGTCAGAGAGAAATAGAGTTGGCATGGAGATAAGATTTCAAAGAATAAGGAGGAGTATACCACAGTCAGTGCTACTGGCAACAAGAAAAGATTGATCCATGAAATGAGAGTCCAAGCTGAAGGTGGAGAGGGAAGGCTCTAGAAAAACCAATGGAGAACAAAGAAGTCACATCCTTCACTTTCAAGCCTAAGGGTATGAGGAGTGAGGGAGGAAGGCACAGGCACCCCTGAGAAGCCTGTTGGAGAATCAGCATCCTTGGGGGAGATTCGAGTTTCAATTGGAGCACGTAGGTAGGGACCATTTAGAGGAGCTGTTACAACGAAAACACGGTGTTTGACTTCTCAGTAGTTGTTCACACTTACATCTTGTAGAAAAAGTTCTTAACTTACATTCATATTTAGAGAAAATTAAATGTCTAATTTGAAGGAAAATAAAATTTTGGATTTTCAAGAGATACATTATAACTACATGAGTTGGATATTTAAGAATACCTTGGCTAGGAGCGGTGGCTCACACCTATAATCCCAGCACTTTGGGAGGCTGAGGCCTGTGGATCACAAGGTCAAGAGATCGAGACCATCCTGGTCAACATGGTGAAACCCTGTCTCTACTAAAAATACAAAAATTAGCTGGGCGTGGTGGCACGCGCCTGTAGTCCCAGCTACTCGGGAGGCTGAGGCAGGAGAATTGCTTGAACCCAGGAGGCGGAGGTTGCGGTGAGCCAAGATCGCGCCATTGCACTCCAGCCTGGGTAACAAGAGAGAAAACTCCATCTCAAAAAACAAAACAAACAAACAAAAAGAATACCTTGAAGGCATAGGACTTTGTTTCCATATAAATATGGATTACATACTTTATACTTCTTTTTTCATATATATGCAACATGCCTAGTACATCACACACCCTGAATATTTTTATATGCATTTTAATCTGATTGTGTGACAACATAGTTACTCTATTCAATCAGTGACTCATCTATTATGAAATTTTATATTGTTAAGGAAGTTCACGGTCTCACATTCCTTAAAGTAATTAAAACAAGTCTACTGTGGCATTTCTGACTTGATTATTATAAGTTCAATAACTCCCTTTTCTATTATTCTTCATTATGACTAAAATGTATTGTGAGGTGATTCAAAGTGTTAAGACCCTGCAGCTATGTTTGAATAAGAGCAATAGTTACATAGAGAAAGAGCTTTCTTCCACTCTCACTGCCAGTTCTAAGCAACTGCTGCAGTCATCACAACATCATTGCTTTTAATAATCCCTATGATCTGATGTTTAATAGCACTTTCATCAGGGCTATATGGACCATATAAAACAGAATACCCCCATGCTATCACATGTGACTGTGTCTTTTAAAATACTAATTAGACACAGAACAAACCTTGGCAATCTAAAACTCAGGAGATGGACTTTGATTTTTGTGAAATGGCTAAACATTAATCAATGACAGCATAGTATTCCTAGATATCAGCACATTTGACAACAAATAGAATCATAAACATAAGCACAAAATATTTATCTTAAACTGTTGTGAAATTTTGAAACTAATATTTCTTTCTAACTGCCAGCATCTGGTTGTCAATTTAATAGGTCACTTTCTTTGTGCCTTTAGTTTTTGCCTAGAGAGCAGCATTTTACTCTTATTATCTTAATGAAGAAGAATTGTCCTAATTCTGCTCTAATCACTTTATAGATTAAAAATATAGACACTCAACGTTGGAAAAAAATTAAATTAGCAAGAGAAGTTGGGACAAGTATATTTTAAAAGACAGTCAATTGAATCTAAAATTGCAATTACTATCTCTAGTGTATATGTTTCCAAAACTTAATATATGTAAATATGTATCAGTGAAATTTGTGCAAAAAATGAAAAATAAACTAATATGTGTTTTTTAATGTCTTAAAGAAACTACTTTGAAAACTATAGAAAATAAATTATATCTTAAAGAGTAAGGATGATTCTTCATTGCTACCAAACTTCTAGTCTTTTTATGACCTATCTTTTAAGTTACTGACAAAAGTCTAATCTTTTTCCTAACTGGGGTGATTACACAGTCATCACTGGTCTCTAACTGTCCCAGAGCACTCTGCTGAGGTTACTTCAATTAACCTTTGCTGGAGTAAGTTTGGTTAATATGCTACCTCCGGAGAACCCCCAGCAAATGTTAAGTGTTTTATTGAAGTTTGCCAGGAATATTATATCACATGCTAACATATTTCCCTGGCTTATATGAGTATTATTCAAACTTCAATTGTTAAGTAAACAGAACCTTATTAAATATTCAAAGAAGATTTAATAAACAGAATATTTGAAAAAATGTATTTTTACATAACAGAACCAGAAGTATACCAATTTAATTAAGGGAAGAGAACACGATTCACATTAGTTCTGTTTCCCTTATCCAATAGCATCCCAGAGGCACTTTAACCAAACCCTGGAGAGAGATGAAATAAGGTTTGAAAACTACTAGACTACATATTTGGATTGGACAGTTATTGCTTGGAAAAGACAGATGCTTTTCTAGAGATGAACTGTCTAGAGATATTAAAGATATGAAAGTATATTAGTTTAGGTTATTGTTAGACAGCGGGCCTAAGGGTGTTGATATCTAGGTAGCCCTAATGAAATGCTCCCAGGATAGTTGTAAGAACCATGGCTGTAGTTAAGGAAACCCAGAGAGCAACCGGTTACTCTTAAAGCTTACTTTAAAGCCAATCCCTTCTCCTCCTGCCCATTCTCACCTCAACATCACAGAGGCAGGCCGTTCTAAATGGAGCTCTGATCAATTGAAAAGTACCACGAAAGAGCGTTCAGCTATAAAAATGTAATCATCGAGAGATAAGCCACATAATTTTGAGATTATAGTGAGAATGGATAAAACTGCTTTAACAAAGGGAACACATTCAACAGAAAATGTGCAATATGAAAACGATTTTTATATAGTGTGTATGATTTTACAGAAAACTATTTGGTAGTAATAAATAAAACATTTAAACATTTTTTTCTTAAATTAGAATTTTTTCTTGGCCTCCAACCATTCACAGTTGCGTATCTAGATAGAAATATATGTAGTATCAGTTTTTATTGAGGTTCAGTTCAACTTAGCCTCAATGTGGACATATTCAAAAACCTATTTATTGAATGTAGCCAGGAATCCATTGCATGGATTTAGTACTTGGTCTGTAGAGACTGTCATCTTCACAGTTACTCCTTTAGCATTAACATGCTATTGTTTGACAACTGTGCTGTATATGACTATACAAGGTGAGTCCTGGAGACTTAAGCAGTCCTATTGGTGGTCCACCCACTTCATGCAATGATTTCACAGGATTTCCATATGCATCTTTTCTGTGAATGCACTAATCTTAACTCCATGGTGTGCAAGGGTACATCCTCTAATATAACTTCTCCAACTTTAGCATTCAAAATTAACCACCTGAGGGCTGAGGGCTGAGGGCTTGTGAATGCACTGAATTTTGGCTCCAGTCTCAAAAGTTCAAATTCAATAAGATGAAGCAGGACCAAAGAATTTCAAACAATGTCCAGATAATGTTGCTGCTGCTGGTGTGTGGACCACATTTTGAGTAGCCCTGCACTGGAGGAATCCTCTGGCCATCCCTCATCTAGGATGATGCATGAAAGCAGGAGAGGGTTTTCTGTAGTTTGTAAAAGCATTTTATTTAGTTTCTTCTGTCTCCACCCCTGCAGTATATTATTTTATTCTCTTTGCGCACCAAGAACTTAGCATCATCCTCTTGTATTTCGGATTTTGTTTCCTATTTACTCAGTTTAATCTTCTCAGATGAGTTTGAAAAACAAAAGTTGTTTACCTGTTAAGGAATGAGGAGTTTTAAGGATCCTTAGAAATATTTTCCTGAGCTCTTGTTTCTGGAACAGGTTAGGAAAAGTATATGTTAACACTGCTTAAATTTTTTTTTTGATAAGTCAAATTCTGGATGTAGAAAATAGAGAACAAGAATCGGAGGTAGACTAGAAATTTTTAAAAATGTGAAAAAAATTGTTTTCCAATTCAAACTATATATTAAAATAGTCTAAAACAGAGCACATTAAAGAGACCAGGGAAAGGGTAAAGTCACGTTATAAACGTAAAATACTTCATAAGAGGTGTTTGTAGAATCAATTATTTTTGGAAAAAATGGGTTAGTTAATAGAAAAAAGCATGAAAAGAATGAATAAATACAAGTGTGCAATAGAATAAAAAATAAAATTATATAGAAATTAAATCTAGGTTAGGCAAAGATTTTATATAACAACTATTTTTATAGAGGAGAATGCAATGAAAATTTATCATGCTCTAAGAATGGCTACTGTGTATAGAGAAAAAAGTAATACAAAACTATGAACACAGAGCAGTATTTTTCATTCTTCTAATGAAGGCTTATTGAGTTCCTAATATTCAAGAAAACATTCTGAATATAAAAGACTATCTTACACATCTAGACAGAGCACATATAGTCCTTGAAACTGTGGAGAAAAGTGAGACTGGCCTTACTTCTCATAACATTAGATGCCAGAAGATGGTACAAAATAATTTTCAAATTTTAGAGACACATAGATATGTTTAACATTTTCTACCTACCCAGGATATTATACAAGTTAAAAGGAGCAGAAAGATGTCCATATACACACAGCACTGAGGAATTACAACATTCACTATTTGAAAAATTTAATTGAATCCTTGTGCCAGGAATCAGTAGAGATAAAATAAAAACTAGTAAGTAAAGTTGTCATGAAAGAGCCCGCTACTCTTTTAAACAATATTTTCTTTAAACAATTATGGCAGTTATATTATATCGAGTCCTAAACTCTATTAAGTCAACAATAGGGAGTACGTGTTTTGAAAATTATACTACTAACCAGCCAGTTATATCCATAAAAATGCACTAAAGATTACAAAGCAGAGAACATACTTAAACAACTATATTTATTCCTGTGAAAATCCACAAAAGAACCATAAGAAAAGCAGTTACATTTTGTTTTCCTCAGAACCTATGAGACATTATTTAAGTAAATTATCATTTTGACCTATGCCAGTCAATACAAAGTTCTTAATTAAAACCAGAAAAGTTCTAACCAAGACACATTAATATTAGACCCTATAAGGGCTTGAAAATTAACATCTTAGTTCTATTTTTTTTATGTTTTGAATCCATAGGTTGCAAAGATGGTCACAGTTATTTTCTACCTCATACCATGGCTTGTTATGATGTGACTTTGCAGTTCTTCTGTTCAGTAAGCAGAAGTCATTATTTTGCTCCTTGCTTCTAGTGACTTTGGGCAATAGAACTCATCAGAAAGTGACCTCATGCCAATTCCATGCGTTGTCTTCGGGAGGCCTTGAGTACTCTGCCTGTTCCTTCAGAACCTTCTGAGCCACTAATTAACAAGCCTCAACCTCTCCAGCAGAAAGATGAGGCATGATACAGAGGAGAGGCAAACCATCCCAGAGAGACCACACGAGGCCAACCAGTCCAGGTGACAGGAGGTTGACCGTGACCGTGTGTAAGCTCAGCCAAACCCAGCACAGATCAGAAAAGACATCTACCAATGTTCAGCACAAATTTCCAACCAACAGAAATATGAATTAAATAAATGATTGTTCTTTAAACCATCTTGATTTTGAGATGCTCACACAACTGACAGCTGATTGCACTGCCATCTGGCTACTTGCCAGGTTTAAACATCACAATTACGTCTGCATATGCACGTTATGCTAACTCTTTTGGATGGGCTTTTGCTCATAGGATTCTTTCTCGAACACAGCTGAATTATCTTTTTAATTGTGTTTTCTCCATCCAATTCCTAATTCTTTAAAATAAACGATCTGTGTGGCTTTCTGTGACCCCAGGTCACAAAAACCTATGAGGTTTTGTCTAGAAATATGAAGGAGAAAAAGAAACAAATAAAAAAAAAGAGGACAGAATAAGAAGAAATCTTCTAGTAGAGAAACACACATGCACGCGCGTGCACACACACACACACACACACACACACACAACTTCAATACATGAAATATCCCAAGGGATAGAACAGAAGCCGTTGGTTTCAGCAGAATGAGCTAGAGGCAGGCGACTGCACAGGTTCAGAAAACTGGGTAGGCTAAATTGTGAAGTGGCCTGTAAACCATAGTAAACTTTTGACATTTGTTTCTTATTTGCACTGGGTAGCAACTAGAATGTTTTAGGTAGGAAATTGGCATGAACTGATTTATATATCAAATGTATTATTATTGTTGTATGTTAAGTAAATTTTTAGTAGAAATTGAAGAATAGCTGAGTCTATTCCAGTAGTCTGGGGGAAAAAAGTTAATAACTTGGATAAAGATTTTGCCAGTGACCATATAATAACATTAAAATATATTTCAGGGGATAATGTTGTAAAGACTTTATGATGGATTAGATTTGGAATAGGTTCTGGGCAAAAATTTCCTGAGCAATATCTGACAAACACAGACAACCAAAGCAGAAATGGACAAATGGGATTACATCATGTTAAAAAGCTTCTGCACAGCAAAGAAAACAATCAACGAAGTAAAGAGACAGCTCACAGAATGGGAGAAAATATTTGGAAACTACTCATCTGACAAGGAATTAATAACCAGAATATATAAGGAGCTCAAATAACTCTATAGGAAAAATATGTACTAATTCAATCAAAAATGGGCAAAAGATGTGAATAGACATTTCTATTCACATCTATAAAAAGAAGACATGCAAATGGCAAGCATGAATATGAAAAGGTGCTAAACACTAATCATCAGAGAAATGCAAAGCAAAACTACAATGAAATATCTCATCTCCGTTAAAATGGCTTCTATCCAAAAGGCAAGCAATAACAAATGCTGGCAAGGATGTGGAGAAAAAAGAACCCTCATTCTCTGTTGGTGTGAATGCAAATTAGTGCAACCACTGTATATGGAGAACAGTTTGGAGGTTCCTCAAAAAACTAAAAATTGAGCTACCATATGATCCAGAAATACCACTCTTAAGTATATATCCCAAAGAAAGGAAATTAGAATACTGATGAGTTACTGGCATTCCCATGGTTGTTTGTGGCACTTTTCACAGTAGTGGAGGTTTGGAAGCAAACTAAGTGTCCATCAACGGATCAATGAATAAGGAAAATGTGGGTACATATACAGAATTTAGTACTATTCAGCCATAAAAAGAATGAAATTCTGTCATTTACAGCATGGATGGAACTGGAGGCCATTATCTTAAGTGAAATAAACCAGGCACAGAAAGACAAACATCACATGTTCTCACTTCACTTATTTATGGGATCTAAAAATCAAAAAATTGAACTCGTGGACAGAGAGAGCAGAAAGATGATTACCAGAGACTGGTAAGGGTAGTGGGGAGATGTGAGACAGTGGGGATGGTTAGTGGGTTCAAAAAATAGAAAGAATAAGACCTACTATTTGATAGCCCAACAGAGTAACTGCAGTCAATACTAATTTAATTGTACATTTTAAAATAACTAAGAGTGTGACTGAATTGTTTGTAACGCAAATGATAAATGCTTGAGGGGATGGATACACTGTTTTCCATTATGTGATTATTTCACACTGCATATCCCTATCAAAACATCTCATGTGCCCCATAAATATATACACCCACTATGTATCGACAAAAATTAATTTTTTTAAAAAAAGAATGCAGCCCTGCCAACTCCTTGATTATAATAACCTGGTGAGACCCAATTAGCACTTCTAACTATTTGGGCTGTTTAAGCCACATAATCTTAGGTTGTTATGGCAGGAGTAGAAACCGAATATAGCAGGGAAAAAGGAATCTATTAAATGCTAAAAGAACAAATGTTACTATATTGCTTTGAGTTTAATCTTTAGAACATACTTCACAATTTAACACCAGCAGTCAGATTGAATGTTTGTGAGGAACTGATTTCCATATCACAATTCTATTCTTTCCCTTGTACGTAACTCTTCATTGAATCGAAATTTAATAATTGCAGAATACATTAGAAAAACATCTGCATACTCATATTCTGAAGTCTTTATAGTGTGACTTACAAAATACTTTGTGGATATACATGCAGTGTATATATCCACAAAATATCTGTCACTTATTTGTGGGCTCCAAAATTAGTAATAGATACAAATAAGTGCAGATATTTTCTGTCTTTTTACATGCACAGTGTATGAACTACATGCATAAAGTGCTTATAATGACGAAGTCAGTTATCACCTGTGGGGTGGAAGCCATTTCTGAGTTTGGCTATGTGAAGATAAATAATAAAATCTTTGAAGCCGACTTGAAATTATGTGAGAATTGCATATCAGTGCATAGTCTTTGTTTAATTCTCTGGAAGTCAAAATAGCTGATATGCTCTCTAAACAATGCAATTTTTCTTCTCTATATTATGCTTTGAGAATTAGTTTATTCTTCACAAGTGATATAATTTGGAGTCAGAGAGACTGATTTTTTTTCTATTTGTAGATGTTGAATCGTTCTCAGTTAAATAGAGTGGAATTATTCATCAAGTTTCTTTTCATTTCTGCACACTCTGGGATTTATGTTTCAGAGTATCTCACTTCTATTGTATGTAAATGCCATTCTGGATTTGTGCTGTCACTAAACTCAATTGTGCTTGCTAGTAGCTAGAATGCAGCTGCTAAAAACAATCAATTGAGCATAGTCAACTTGAGCAGGAACAAACATATTTTATTTATTTGAATTAATGTTTTGTCTGAAAAGTGATCTATATTGATCTAATATTTTAATAATAAACTGAGTTTTATATTAGCTATAATTATTATAATATGCATGCATGATTATACCCTAAGTAAATAATGTAATAGGCTAAAAGAAATAAATTTTGAGTGTTTAAGAACTTAAATTACATCCCTTTTTAGCTTTTCCCCTTAATTTTGACTCCACATCATAGATACTTAAAAGTGAAATCATTTCATTAAATAGCTATAGAATAAAGGGTACTTACTGTACCCTTTTCCGTTTATCATTGTACCAGAAATCCTGCCCAGCTCAAGGCATGGAAAGAAATGAAGGACTAATAACAATTGGAAGATCATCAAAACTTTCATTACTCGTGGATTCCACGATTGCCTAGGTAGAAAACTCAAAAGTATCTGTGGACAAACTTTTAGAAATAATAAATAAACTCAGCCATTTTTCTAAGGACAAGGTCAAAGTACAAAATTTAAGTATATTTCTATATGTCAACAGTAAAAACAATATCTCACACATAGAATTCATTAATATCAAACACTTGGACATATATTTAACAAAAGATGTACAAAACCTCTACAATAAAAAATCACAAGACATCTGTGAAAGATATTAAAGGAGACCTCACCTAATGGAAGAAAACATACATTCAAAGATTGTCAGACTAAATATTTTAAAGATACAACTAATATATATATGTTAGTTATGATAGATTTTCCCTCAAGTTAATCTATAGGTTCAAACTATCTCAATCAAAATCCTAGAAGTTCTTCAGGAGATAAGATCACAGATAAAAAAGTTCTAAATAAGTAAGGAAAAGCTTATGCCCAAGAGTAGTCATGGCAATTTGCAAGAATAAAACTGGAATATGTACACTACACACTGGGACTCTTATCAATATTAGTATCTATCGGGCAGTTTGGCAGAAAGACAAACTAGGAGATGAATAGACACTAAGAGTCCAAAACCACACATGTTCCATTAGCCCATTTATGACAAAGTTGGCATTGCTGTGCAGTGAGGAAAGTGTGATAATTTCAATAGTTGATGATGAATCGCTTTCCCAAATGTATCTTGACCAGTAACTTATACCATAACTAAAAATACATTTCTAATGAACCACAAAACTAAGCACACTACCAGTATGTTATTTTCAAAATATTTTAAACCTTCCAATGGATGCATCATGGCATTTAATTTTAGTATGAATTCTTTCCGTAATGACAAATTACATTTAGCAACTTTTCATGTGCTGATTTGCCATTCGTTTATCTCGTTTCATGAAATGTCTTAAAAGAAAATTTTCAAGAGTTCTTTTTTAGATTGAATTATGTGTTCTCTCATCTTTATGATTAGAAAAATATATATATATGTGTATATATATATGGGACACAAGTTCTTTAAAATCTCCATGATGTTCACATATTTTATTACAAATGTAGCTTGACTTTTTATTATATTACAATGTCTGACACAAAGCAAACGTTTTAATGTGCTTAAGTAAAAGTTATAGATTTATTTATTTTATAGACTGTATTTAGTGACATATTGAAGATTTTCCTAAGGCAACATCATAAAGATCATCTCTATTTATTTTTGTATTTCACGGTTTTACATTTTGTACTTAAGTCTATTATCTACTTGAGTTAACTTTGCATATAAAGTGTGACAAAAGCTTGAGGTTCATTGTTTTTCATCTGATGTCTATTATTTTCAGCACCATTTACTGAAAAAAGAAGTATTTTAGACCATTGAATCTTCTTTACACATTTTTAAAATGTCAGTTGGCTGTATTTAGATGGATCCATTTTTGGATGTTCTATTTATTTACATTGATCTTCCTTGATCTATGTATCTATTTTTCATCAATACTATGATGTTATGATTACTATATCTTTATAGTAAAAGTTGAAATTAGCTAATATGAGTGCTCTGATTAACACATGCACCCCACACATATATACAGTAATTATCTAACAGTTAAAAATAATTGTTTTGGCTGTTCAAGTATTTTGGTCTCTCCACACAAATTTAAAAATAATGTTGTTAATATCTCCAAATAGCTTGTTGGTATTTTGATTGAGATTATGTTGAGTAAATAGATCAACTTTGGGAGAATAGACATTTTAACAATACTTAGTCCCAGCACTTTGGGAGGCTGAGGCAGGAGGATCACTTGAGCCCAAGAGTTCAAGACCAGCCTGAGCAACATGGTGAGATGCTGTCTCTACAAAAATAAGTAAATAAATAAAAATTAGCCAGGCCACAGTGACTTATGTCTGTAGTCACAGCTATTTGTGAGGCTGAGGGGGGAGGATCACTTGAGCCTGGGAAGTTGAGGTTGCAGTGAGCTGTGAACCCATCATTGCTCTCCAGCCTGAGTGAAAGAGCAAGAGCCTCTCTCAAAAAAAAAAAAAAATATATATATATATTTAGTCATCTAATCCATGAACACAGTTTAAGTAAATCTAGTCACTTATTTAGGTCTTCTTTGATTTCTTTCATCATTGTTTTATAGTTTTTTGCACATACAGTTTCTACATATAAAAATATTCTATTAGATTTATACCTAAGTATTTAATTTTGTGGAGCTATATAAATAACATTATTTTTAAATATCAGATCATAGTTTTAGTGCTGGTATACGGGAATGCAATTGACTTTTGTATATGAACTTTGATCTGGACATTGCTAAATTCACTTACCAGTTTCAAAAGTAATTTTGTAGATTCTTGGGGATTTTCTACATAGACAATTTTGTCATCTGTATATAAAGACAACTTTTTTTGGTCTATGTAATTTTTATTAACTCATTTACTTGTCATGTTCCAGTTGCTAAGACTCTCAATACGGTGCTGAACAGTGGGGGTGACAGAAGATATCCTTGCATCATTCCTGATCTTAAGGGTAAAACATTAAGAATATCATCATCAAGTGTGATATTAGCTGTAGTTTTTTCCTACATCTTCTTTATTAAGTCAGGAATTGGTCCTTCTTTTCTAGGGTTTTTTTTTATCATCATGTATGTGAATTTTGTTGAACAATTTTATTCACAAGATAATATATGTATAATTTTTTTTCTTATTTAGTTGTTAAAAGACTGACATGGTGAGCTACATTGATAATATTTTTTAAATGTTGAACCGCCCTTGCATTCATGATGTAATGCATTATCATTTTTATGTATTGCTAGATTAAAATTAACAATATTTTGTTAAGGATTTGTTTCATCATTGTTCATGAAAGATATTAGTCAATAGTGCCCCAGCCATTGGATTTTCTTTGTCTTGTTTTGTGATAAGAGTAACCCTGGTCTTTTTTTTTTTTTTTGGAGACGGAGTTTCGCTCTTGTTACCCAGGCTGGAGTGCAATGGCGCGATCTCGGCTCACCGCAACCTCCGCCTCCCGGGTTCAGGCAATTCTCCTGCCTCAGCCTCCTGAGTAGCTGGGATTACAGGCACGCGGCACCATGCCCAGCTGATTTTTTGTACTTTTTGTAGAAACGGGGTTTCATCATGTTGACCAGGATGGTCTCGATCTCTTGACCTCGTGATCCACCCGCCTCGGCCTCCCAAAGTGCTGGGGTTACAGGCGTGAGCCACCGCGCCTGGCCCCCTGGTCATAAAATAAATTGGGAAGAAATTTTGCTATTCTATTTTCTGGACAATGTCATGAATATTATTATTTCCTATACCGTTAGGTAGATTTCATGAGTGAATCATCATGATCTAAGGTTTTCTTTTCACTTTACATTTAATTTTCTATAGATTGAGTTTTCAAAGCTTTTCTGAGCTCTTCTGATTTGCCAGGTGTTGGCACCCGCTTGGGTCCCGTCTGATACCTGCGTGGTAGTCTACATAACAGTTCAGTTCTCAGAGTTGGTGGTATGCTACTTGGGGCTATTTTCATGTTTATACCCTGAGGGTGCTGGACACTTCATAAACAACTTTATGCAATCACTTTCCAGAGTTGCCTGCTATTCATGATTCTCCTCAGACTTTCCAGCTCCCTAGGCTTTTCCCGGTTTATCCCCTAATTCTACAGCTAGAAAGCCAAGATTTTGCCAACCTGCATCCTTTTTCAATTTTTGGTTACTTTACCTGCCTCTGGGACAAGATAGTGGGAGAAAGGAGAGGGAAATAAGAACCGGGGATTCTTCCTACACTCTTCAGATCAAGGGGTCTGCTTTCCCTCTCTGGTCAGGGAGGATTCATTTTCTCTCACAGTCTCAGGTGCCTTCAAAGCCACTGTCTCAGTGCCCTGCTACCATCCATCACAGGAGTGTAGCATCAAGACTGGGTTTTGCGTTGGGATAGGACAAACAGAAGAAAATTACAACAAAAACAGGGGTTTCTTATTCTGTTTTGCACAGGGGCCCCTGCTCAGGTACCTGTCCAGAAAGAGTTTATATTGCATCTGTTTCTGTACTTGCCTGATGCACATTTCCAGATTTGAGTTATGCTGAGTCTAACTGGGAAGTGATGAGAAAAAAAAAGAAAGAAAAAAAGAGAAAAGAGGCTTATCTGTCATATTTGAGTTTTGATTTACCTGCCCAATCTACCAGCTACTATTTACTTTTCAACGAATTTGGAGAGTTGCCTTATGCATTCTGTCAAGGTTTTTTAGTTGTAATCAGTGGAAAGGGTTGAGTGGGAAAAACTATTTGCAATCTACCCATCTGACAAAGGGCTAATTTCCAGAATCTACAAAGAACTAAAACAGATTTACAAGAAATAAAACAAACAAACCCATCCAAAAGTGGGAGAAGGATATGAACAGACACTTTTCAAAAGAAGATATATATGAAGCCAACAAACATATGAAACAATCCTCATCATCACTGATTATTAGATAAATGCAAATCAAAACCACATTGAGATACTACCTCACACCAGTTAGAATGGCGATCATTAAAAAATCTGGAGACAACAGATGCTAGAGAGGATGTGAAGAAATAGGAACACTTTTCCACTGTTGATGGGAGTGTAAATTAGTTCAACCATTGTGGAAGACAGTGTGGCACTTCCTCAAGGACTTAGAAATAGAAATTCCATTTGACCCAGCAATCACATTTCTGGGTATATACCCAAAGGATTATAAATCATTCTATTATAAAGACACATGCACATGTATGCTCATAACGGCACTGTTTACAATAGCAAAGACCTGGTACCAACCCAAATGCCCATCGACGATAGACTGGACAGGAAAAATGTGGCACATATACACCATGGAATAATATGCAGCCATAAAAAATGATGAGTTTGTGTCCTTTGTAGGGACATGGATGAATCTGGAAGCCATCATTCTCAGCAAACTAACACAAGAACAGAAAATCAAACACTGCATGTTCTCACTCTTAGGTGAGTGATGAACAATGAGAACACATGGACACAGGAAGGGGAGCATCACACACTGGGGTCTGTTGGGGGGACTAGGGGAGGGACAGCAGTGGATGGGGAGGTTCAGGAGGGATAATATGGGGAGAAATGCCAGATATAGTATGGGTGATGGGGAGATGGAGGCAGAAAACCACATTGGCATGTGTGTACCTATGCAACAATCCTGCATGATCTGCATATGTACCCCAGAACCTTAAGTACAATAAAAAAAAAAGTAGAGATCATTATTTGTTTGTTTATTTTTGGTTGTTACTATAAATAGTATTTCATTGTGGCTTAGATTTTCATTTAAAAACTATTCATAACATGAATAGTTATTTCATATGTTTATAGGTTGTGGCAATTTACATATTGGTGGATTTGTATTTGCATCTTCTATTAATTTTGTAACCAAATTGTTTATATTATTCTTTTCTGCTACTTAAGGTTTGTATATATCACAGTGATTAGCCTTTTGCACATCTTTTATGTAACAAACAATAGTTTTCTATCCATATAAATTTTAACATTGTTTATAGTGTCCTGTGAATAAATGTCATAAAAGCTCATATATTTTAAAATATTTTCTGTTTTCCTTTCTGATTTTGGAAATGGTATTCTTCTCAAATCCAGAGTTATATAATTATTCTTTTTATGGATTATTATCTTTATGAATGTAATGCTTTATTTTATAATATAAATGATTCAAAATTTAAATTTAAAAATAAGTGGTTTGGCCTCCAGTCACATGAGTTAGTAACCGTGATATCTTGGGTAAATTACATAGATAATTGGCATGCTAGTTCCTTCATTCAACAAACATTTAATTGAGTGCCAGTTATGTTCCATATACAGCTCTAGAGTTTCAAGATAAAACAAATCAACAAATAGGCAAGAATTCCTGCCCTCAAAAATACTTACTAGGGTGAATGAATGATTCTGATATGAAGTGGTTATAATAATAATAATTTAATAGAGATGATGTGAGTCATAGATGACAGAAATAAAATCTTTTTTTTAAGAAAGTAAAGCGATAAGCAACTAGTATGTTGATCTTACGATCATAATGAGTTAGAACATACAAGCAGCTTTCTGTTTCTATCCAGTATGGGCTATTGGTGGGTGGAGGTGGTGTCTTGCCCCTTGTTATCATAAGCTGCTCATAATTTGGTAAAAAATAGTACTGGGATATTCATGGCTCTTTAACCAGCAAGTTAAGAATCAATAATAGTAGCATTAATAAAGACTAATTTTTGCTGTTGTTGTAGTTCCTCATTCCTTTCTAAGCTGAAACAGGAGCCTAAAGACAGGCATTAGCTCTGCACTCCTTTGTTCCTATCAGGGGAGGGTTAACAAACACAACATGCATGTGTATGGTGGTTTGAGGCTTCCCTTCCCACACCCTTCCTAAAGGTTTCCATGGGTTTCAGGATTTCAAGCAGTCTCTATAATTTGTTAAGGCTAATGATGTTGCACAAGTAGGAGCTGTAGTTTCTAATCAGTGTTTAGAAACCAACTAAAATGTGCCAGTACTAATGAAGTGGACTATGGCAGAACGCAACTTCTCAGTTATTAAGAGAACGACACTTAAGAACACTAACAGTGAGTGTTCTGCTTCGGTTCGAATAATGCTTTTTGAAGTTCGGTGAAAGGCAGCCAAGTCACTATTAGCTTTTAGTATGTTGCATCAGTACTGATTGAGCTTTCACTGGTGTTTTCTTTGTATGAGTTGGTGTAATTATAGTTTCAAAACAAAATAATGTATTGGTATATAGCAAAGGCCTCTGCATTATTTTTCATTCTGCTGCTTTGATTTGGGGAATAGCTTCTGATCATTAAAATATAAACCTATTTACATACTAAACATCGTGTCATTTAATAATTTGAATCTACATTTAATTGCTTCATATCAATTTTAAATATTACCAGTGAAGAACAATGCAGAGCATTATGTGTTTTGATCATCATGAAAACTTGGACAATATCTATCCTGAATTATTCTTTCTCTTTCATTTCTGTTGTTCTTATTACAAATGCAGTATATGTTCACTGTAAGGGAAAAACAGAAAATATAAATAAGCTAAAATAAAATGACATAAAATGCCATCCCTTGAATACATTGCTAATGTATTGGTTATGCTTTTTCAAGCTGTCAACAGGTATAACATAAGGAGAAAGTTTCTTTTTATAAAGTTAGGATTGAAGGAAGTAGGATCTTCCACATGATTCAGGAAGTTTTCCTACACCAGTCAGCAGGGAGCCTGAGGAGCATCTCTCTAGGTGCTAGGAAAGTCCTGAGTAATTCCTTTTAGCCCACCCTAACAAACTTGGACTATTGAAACCTTACTTGGAATGCAAACTAACACTTTTTTGAAAGTTTCAGTCTGTATTAGGTTTATCCAGAGAGACAGAACCAATATGATAGATAGGTAAAGAGATTCAATAGATAATCCCAATGTCTGTGTCATATCACCGTCTGTTTTTGATATTTGCTTTGTCTCTCTAGACTACTTTTTCTTGCATGTGCTGTGCCTTGTATGCTTGGTTGTGTTGTTCTGTATATGTTATATTGGGTAATATCCTGAGTAGGCCTCAAATGTGAGGATTTGTTTTCACCTGGCTAGGAGTTGTGTTTTGTTTCATGATTTTTCTAGTTCTAGATGCCAGCCCAAATTTCTTTAGTCTTCTTGTGTTTGGTCTTCTCCCTTGAATTTGAACTTCCCTAACTTCTCTCTTCACAGAGTCTGTGTCTTTACTCTCCTACTAGTTTATACTCAGCCTTCAGCAATTTGTCAGAATTACTATTTAAATGTTATTACCAATTAATTTATAGAATCATTGGCTTCTGCTCTAGTTAAACATATCTTCATTCTATCTTTCTGAAATTGATTGTCTTTTTATATCCCCAGTGGTGGTTTGCTCTGCAAACTTAGTTCTCTGGTGAATCCAAGAAAAGTTATTGATCTTCATTTTATCCAGGTTTTTCTTGTTTTATGTATGTTATTGATATTTTTTAAGTTCTTTACATTTCTGAGTTGCTATTAAAAGTCTCCATAGACTTTTGCTTACTTTGTATGTTAACGTAGGTCAACCACACCGTCTAAAGTAGAATACCAGATATTTTAGCCTTTTTAAAGTCTAATTTGTTGCTTCCATGTGCAGAACTAAGAGTGATCTCTTTTTACTTCTGTCCAAGTGGATCCTAACCCAGTGGAAACTAAATGTTACAACTTTCACACTACATAGGATATATATCATAGTATTCCCAAATAACAAAGCTAGACTATTGTCAAAACTTGGGCTGAATACAGATATCAAAATATCAACAGCATTCAGGCAGTTATAAGCTGGTAGTTGAAGAAACTAGTAGCAGATAATTATTTAAATTTGTGTCATGAAAATCAATTGCACTCTTAAATTCAACCTAGCATTTCGAAATAAAGCTAAACGGTTTTACTTTAGTAAAGTTACATCTCCTTACTGATAACAGAACTTTACAGACTTCAACAAATTTATTAAATAATCTGGTAATCAAAGAAAAAAATATTTGTTTATAGACTCTGGGCCAGAAATGAGCATTTCCCTCAAATCACAACAAAAACAAGTATATACAATTTTTTTGTACCAAAATATAAGTGTCTCAGCATCATATTCTGAATAGAATCTATTTTATCTAATTGCAAAATCTGTGTTCATTATGTGACATAATTTTATAAAAACTGGAGTTTATACCAAAGCGCCTCATTAAACTACTTACATGGTAGCTATTTTTATATTTTCACTATTTTTATGGTAGGGCAATTATTACTCATTACTCAATTGTTTTCAAAATATTTTCTTTTTTTTTTTTTTTTTTGAGACGGAGTTTCGCTCTTGATACTCAGGCTGGAGCGCAATGGCGCGATCTCGGCTCACCGCAATCTCCGCCTCCTGGGTTCAGGCAATTCTCCTGCCTCAGCCTCCTGAGTAGCTGGGATTACAGGCACGCGCCACCGTGCCCAGCTAATTTTTTTTTTGTATTAGTAGAGACGGGGTTTCACCATGTTGACCAAGATGGTCTCGATCTCTTGACCTCGTGATCCACCCGCCTCGGCCAAAATATTTTCTATCTGTCTTAATATTTTTAGGAGTGAAACTTTAGAGACATTATTTCAAATTTAAATTAAAATTACATTAGAAGTGTCTTGATTTTGCATTAAAGAAGAATTGTCATTTTAACAATATTGGAACTTTCTCTTCTAGAGAAACAAATCTCTTTCTTCACTCAGCTTTTTTCTAAATATTTTTTAGTGTGTAGGTGCCTCTGTTTATTATGTTAATTCTTGATCTATATTTTGATAAGTCAAACCTTCTTAAAATTTGTCACTGAGTAAAATACATTATTTAGGCTGAAATTCAGAGCAACTGCATTTTATCTATTTGTGGCTTTGTTCAGTCATAGGCAAAATACAATTCCATATATGTATATTCTATTATGCTAGAATATATATACATATATTCTATTTTGAGAAACCTATACCAGTTTTACCTTATAATCTGTGGCATAATACAGTCTATGTAATAGTTCTGTTTTATCCTATTGCCACATTTTGACCCCTTCTTCTTTCTTTTCCTTTTACTAGAATCCATCAATAGTAGTCTGTCAATATTATTTTCCTTGGTGTTTTTGCTCTATGAATATTTCTTAATCTTCAATCCTCACATTCTTTTCTCTTGTGGACTTCAGACAAAGTCTTACTAAATATTGACTATGTACTTTTTTTTTGTAAAGGATTTATCTGTTTCCTGCTGTGCTCTTTCTGATTGTATTTTTCTTTCACAGGTATACGACTCAATTTTCTCAAGAGTCAGAAATGGTTTCAAATATTAGAACAACTGCCAAGGTTCTTAACCCTGGGCACATTTCCTAATCTTTCTCCTGATGGTTTTCCTATTTATCCTTCCTCTCATTTATATTGTAACTTGTAGGTTCATTACTTTAAAATAGTTAGATATAATTTTACCTGTTATATCTCTGTAAGAAACAAATTAGACACCAATATTTTGTTCAGGAACGTTAAGCCTCATTAAAAATACTTAGCATTGTAAAAACCGCTTTCAATCAATTTTAAACATTATAATATTCAGGAAAATAAAATCTTAGAATTATTTTATTTATAATGTTAATTAATAATGTTATTGATTGAATTTGTGTATGTTCTAAAGTGTTTCTATTTTAGAGAGAAGTGAAAATGACAGTAATTGTCTTACTCAAGTATAGAAATATGTTGTGACATAAAATTATACAATCAAATAAATTTGTTTATCATTAACATACCACAACCACTGAGGTGACTTCTGTTATTTTTCTTCAAAGTGGTGAGAGAGTTAAATATCAAGTTTATATATATATTATATAGTTATATATTTTGTCTATATAATTAAAATACTGTTTTCTTCATACAAGATATTTTCACACAAACTTTAATGTGTTTCTAAGGTCTTCATTTATATATCAACTTGCACAGCTGTTATTTTTATAATTTATTAGTTTAGGGGAAATTTTCATATCTCCCTCTGCCCATCTGATTTCAGTGCCACAATAGCTGTGTGTGATGCCAGTCCTGCTCTTATTCCTTTTTCTTGTTCCTGAAGTCAAAGAAAGCACTTTATTCAGCACAAGGAAGCAGCCTGGGAACCTGAGAAAATTAAGCCCCCCAGAGCCAAGGATCAGTTAAATAGAATGAGTATTAATGGGTAAATTTCTCAGTATCCTTTCAGAGTAAAAGTGTTAAGGTGCCTCTTGTACTAATACTTGGAGGATCTTTCACAGGGTACGGGCTCCATTCGCCTACCGTGGTGGCAAATCAACAACATGCTTTAGCATCTTTTCCTCCTTCCCTGTCTCATTTACCTTGTGCTCTCCTGCAGTTCCTGAAATTACCTCCCAAATATTAGACATGAAACTAAATCATTGTTTTACACTCTGTTTCTGGGCGAACAAAAAATACGATTGTTACAATGGAAGTGGCCCAAGAAAGCCATTTCTTGGGTGGGATTCTGGACCTGGATGACTCAGAAGCTGCCAGACAAACTTGTGGTACCACAGGTGGTGTAAGCTCTGGGGTGCTGTAGCAACACAAATATGATGACTTTTTATTGTGCTGAATCAGGAGTAGGTATAGGTAGAAGGGGAAGCTGTGGTTTACGTTGATCTAGCACCTGAATGCCATGGAGGTTATAGTATTTATTAACATTGTGAAGCTGGGTTCTTTATTAACTGCTCTAGAAGCCTCGAAAACAAGAATATCAGGTTAAAGCCAATAACTATCAACCCTGTTCACACAATGAAAACCAGGAGGTCTCCATGGAATTTATTTATAGAGATACTCAGCTCTTGCAGATAGAGAGTAAATAGTGATGAAGATTAAGCCTAGGATTTAAGTATAAGGATAGAAGAACTTCAAGGGTGAATAAATGTACTGTCTCCAAAAGTCTTCACTATAATTAGAGCTCTGATATGAAATGAGAAGAAATCTCAGAATCGGGATGGAAACAGATGGGGGAATTAATCTGAGGAAGTCGAATTCAGAGATACTCTAAAATCCTGGGAAAGCCAAAATATACCCTCTACACTGCTAGAGCCAGGAGGGTTTAGTCTCATTGCTTGGAGACTAAAATGCATTCCTCACAAGATAACACTTGTTTTTCTCATGATTCTTGCCTGGCTGTCATGATTATTTCATATCAATAACTAGAGTCAGGTTTATGGCTAGCTGCATCCAGGAAATATAGTCCTCAATGTGAAAGAATAACTATTTATTGATAGATTTTCAGGATTTTCCTCATACATAATGGCATTACTCAGTTTACAGATGTTCTAGCAGAAGTTGAAGGTATTAGACCAGGCCATTGGGAAGAGTTGGGACTGAGTGCATTGTAAGGCTAGGTAGAGAATAATTCATTGCTACAGAGGCTCTCTCCTGTGACTGGAAATGTGATATCCTGAAAAGACATGTAAAAAATGTTCTAATATTACAAAATGGGAATTGTGAGGTAGGAGACTGATAAGGGGCACCAGAATCTTTGAGAAGTCCAGTGATGTCTGCCCCCTGTAGGGTTTCACTGTAGCAGATTCTGAGGTAGAACTGGGCTTCCTAAGGTTGGTGAAAATGAAAGAATGCTAAATAAGCAGAGTGCAACTGGTGGCACTTACCTGTCAGAGGCATGGTGGACATAATTACGGACATTGTCAACAAGGTTGGAGTAGCAATGAGTGTGGCCTGCAGGGGTCCGTGGTGATGTCTAACGGAACTTGGTGTTCCTAGAGGTAACATAGATGAGCAACTGAATGGGATGTTCCTTGCCTTGTACAAGTAGAACAAATTAAGTACTGCTACGTAGAGGACTTATTTCAAAATTGTGATTCCCTGCCCAGTTTCTAGACTATGTCAGATGTTAGATTTATGGATCATTGATTGTGGCTTGGCTGATTCCTTTTGAAAAAGGAAACTGAAATGTCATTTTAAATATAAGCAATAGATACTCCTCCAAATGTGACCTAAATTTTTGTGTGTTCATTTTTTCAGCTTGACTGTACACTGGGGGAGAAAGTAAGGCCAGGTTTTTTTGAGGGCAGCTGATACAGATAGAAGTTGGCCCCAAATGCCAGCATGGCCATCCAGCTGGAGTGGAGGCTTAGGGAGCCCATGTGTAAATGGAGTCCTGGCTGGAGCCTGACTCACAGCAATACACTCATGATTGCTCTGGTGCTCAAGTGCATAATTGGGATAAGTATACTTAGCAGCTGGCAGGGCTGTTAAGTTAATTTCTTTTCATGTAGAGAAAGAGCTGTCATCATAGAACAGGCCAGTTGGATGTTGCAGAAACTGCCCTCTCAACTCTAGCCATGATGGTAAATCAAAGCAATTTCTCATTCCAAGTGGATTGCAGATAGTGACACGCTCAAAGATAGATTGCTCCTGTTATCAATACCACTCATGAGCCCCCTGCAACTACCAAATGGACTTTGGCATAAGTCCATGAACTGCTGTAATCTTAACCAAGTGGTTGTTATAATTACAATCATGATGCTGGATACATCTTTCCTACTGAGATGAGCACAGCGTCTGGCACTGGGCATTCAAGTTGATGTGGCAAATGTATTCTTTCAAATCCCTTCAGAAAATAGAATCATCATTTGCCTTTCCGTGGGAAGTACAGCAAGGTTATTTTAAACTTTTCTCCTCTTGTTACAGAATTGTCCATAGGATCTTTGATTTTCTTGAAATTTTGAAGAGCATTGTGAAATCAAGCTGACTATATCTGCTAAAGAGAAAGTATTCCCATTATCCTAGTGAAACACATTCTGGTGGTACTGGTGTCTGAAGGGTGTTTTGTTAGGCTAATTCTGAAAGTCATGGCATAACTACAGATACCAGATGTTAGAGAAAGGAATTGCTTCCAGGGTGTAACCACAGCCCTTTAAGGTGATGCTCACAGGAACACAAGCAGAAGGCATCTGAGATGCCAACTGGAAGCAAAGAGGAAAGAGCAAGTGCCATCTTCCCCACCCAGCCTTATAGTGTTCCTTTAGTAGTCTTATTGGCAGAGGCTAACAAGAAGCAAGCTGACAAAACAGAAATATGGATCTGTCCATTGTAGTTGGGTCCCTCTGTAGTATGCAATAGTGGATTTGGATTTGAGAGACATTAGCTTAATATGTGACATAACCACACTGCTGGCTGACTCAATGATGAATACTTTATTGGCTTTATCTGCTTTACTGACAGTGTTCCCACCATTTTATTCTGGCCTCTTACATTACCTTCCAAATAACTACCTGTACCCAAGGCCTTGCCTTAGTATTTGTTTGCAGGATGGAATGCAAATTAATAAAATAAAGCATAGTAGTGAATTCATAACTAAAGCACACACACAATGGCACCATTACTTAAAAAAATCACAATGAAAAAATCCAGTTTTTAGAAAATAGCATTTTCCTCATATAATCTTTAATCAATTGTGCCTGAGGTCAACAGTCATCATTTGGTTTACTTAAACTCTAGTGTGCCTAAAGAGATTTGTTGAAATGCAGTCTTACAGGATAGCGAAACTTGTTCCTTTTGAATTATGATTGATCAATGATTTTTGTCAATTTTAAGGTGCATTGAAATGATGACAAATATTAACCTTAGCATTATTGAGTCAATATATAACTCTCAGCTCAGCAAATATTTACAGCAATGCAGAAAGCAACCTCTGAACTTTATCTTTTTCATATTATTGTTACTATAAATAATCTATTAAAATATTTATTTATTGCAAACTTTCTGAAGAACAAAAATATAAGTAGAAAGCAAAAAGTACCTGTGATAGACCTAATTTTACGTTGTGATCACTTTTACTGTTACCGATGCCCACTGTCATCCTTATGAAGCTGCCATTCAGTAGCTCAAGACTCTGGATGGGAAATAGTCTCCTTTGAATCAATTTTAGCTTTAGAGTAACTTGGATTGATTTTAAAATGAAGTTAAATTCCTGCATTCTGCAATTAAAATTAAATTTTTCTCATTGAGCTTTAACAATTCCATTTAATATATTGAAATTTCCAGAGTTTATCATAGTTTTACCAAGTTGGCCTTTTTGGTGATATGTTATTTATGAATTTATGGTTAAAAGTTGAATGGTAAAAGAGTCAATCACTCAAAAAATGTTTATTGAATGCCTGTCTCCAAAGGCTTATATTCTAGGTCTACTTCTCTGTTGGCCAAAATTTTTACTTTCATGATGACTGTGATCTAATCTTTAAAAATAATTTTATAGACAAAAGACTGAAATTTTCCATTTGAATGGTTCAGCAAAATTTAAAAACACAATATAAATTTCAAGTGTTTATTATATTGTAACCTAGTATTCAGTAGTTTTATTAAGTTCTTAATAACTAACATTCTATTAAGAAAGATATTTTTGTCTGTGATTTGCTATTGTATTTCCAGCATGTAGAGTGAGACACAATGCACATTGGGAGCTTAATAAACAAGATTTAATAAATAAATCAATACCACTTTGCTTATAAATGAAAGTTCTTTTTTATAAACAACTGCAGGAGGTGGTTGAAATAACCACATTCCTATATTTTTGTCACATTACAGCAACGCTGAAATACTGCTTTCTCTTTTTATTTAATACTTATTCTCCCATATATAATTATCTTAATCAATATATTCACTTAACATATATCTTTTATTTTATGCATTTCTATAGAAGTGTTACATCTTTAATTTCAGTGACTCATATGTATTTTTACAGAATCATGTAATTTCAAACTTTATTTTTGAAGAGTAGATTACAGATATGCATACACAAAATTTTTCACTAACACTGAACTATATCAACTCCAACCACATTGCTATGTGTATATTCAAAACATCCTTACTTTTCACAAGTAATATGTCATATATAAGTTATATACTCTTTCCAATGAATAGCTTACCTCCAACTAATCACAACAAAAAAAAATACAGTTGATCCTTAAACAATGGAGGCGAAAGGGGTACTAATCCCCCCACAGTCAAAAATTTTCATATTGTTTTTGACTCCTCAAAAACAAACCTACTAAATGTACTGTTGACCAGGAGCCTTACTAATAACAAACAGTTGATGAAACATCCTTTGTATGTTCTACGTGTTATAGTGTATTCTTACAATAATGTAAGCCAGAGAAAAGAAATGTTATTTTAAAAAATCATAAGGAAGATAAAATACATTTACTACTGATTAAGTGGAAGTCAGTCTCATAAAGGTCATCATTCTCATCATCTTCATGTTGAGTTGGTTGAGGAAGAGGAGGAGTAGCAGAGGTTGGTCTTGCTGTCTCAGAGGTGGCACAGGCAGAATAGTTGGAAGAGGTGGAAGGAGAGGCAAGAGAGGAAGAGACACTCATTGCAACTTTTATTGAAAAAAATTCATGCATAAGTGTAGTCACACAGTGCAAACCTGTTTTGTTTAAGGGTAAAGTGTAATACTCCATAAATATTTGTATTAATGTTACTTGTGGACCTGTGAGAATTTTCTTTGGTATGTTTATGCCAGAGTGTAATTGCTGCATCACAGCTATGTGCATACCCAATTTGAATTAGTCATATCACAATATGAATTCCTCCAACTGGGTTTTCCTGATCAAAGTTGTGTATCTGTAGATTAATGTTAATTTTCAACTACCTTTCAAATAGTGTGCTCACAATGTGTCTCATCAAGGTAAAACAAGTTTAGCATTGTTGCATTTTATATTTATTTGATTCTGTCTTGTTCATCTAATCTTACACATAATGCATTATGAATCCTAGGAAAAAGTGAAGAGATGCTTTAAATATATATTCTTACTGGCCTCATAAATTTTACTAATCTGAAACTGAAGTTAATATAAAATTGCTTATTATTCTTTCTTATAAAATAAGTATAAAATTGTACTACTTATTTAAAAATCATTGTGGTTTTATTTTCTTTAGTTAGTATTTTTTTTTATTTAATGGCTTGTGAACAAAACAAGCAAATATTAATAAGAAAACCAAGTGGTAATATTTAACATTTTATAATGCTACCAATAATATTTAAAAATTTATGAAATCTAATAATTTTCTTGGTATTACCTCAATGTGTAAATATAGTAAAATCTAGATCTTGATTAATTACTTATTATTGTGTTTTCTATTTATAATTTTTGGTTTACTTTCAGGTTCCGAGAAGTAATTGAACATTTTCTGAGTTAATCAGCAGTAGTTATATCACACACTGTAGAATGTGATATCATCAAGTTTATGAAACATAGTTTCATAATACAGTTTCTTTTCAGCTTTTCCCTTCATGTCCTTCTTGGGACATGAAGATAATACACTTAATCTCAGGGCAGGGGTGAAACACCTTTAACGAGGTGTTATGAAAAATACTTGCCAAAGTCTTATTCATCTCCTACCTTTCTTGCATTTTATTATACAAAGGGATTATGTATTGATCAGCGAATTCCCAATGAATTGATATACACTGAAATGAAACCCCAGATCTCCTGAATATAAATCCCAGCTGTAATTCATTCAATAAGTGATTTAGTGAACACTAGGCTCAATATTAGGTGCTGTGGATTAAGAAGTAAAATTTAGGCAATTTTCCTTGCAGTGACTGGGGGTAAAGCAGATACATCCATATATGTGTACATCTGTATAAAAAAGTTAAAGATGTAAACATAGGGAAAACACAGAGATTTGTTTCTGTTCCCAAGTTTTCAGTCTGAAGAACATTGTTTCTTGAGATGTTAATGATATGCTTTGAAAAAAAATCTATAATCAAAAATCTTGGAGACACTAGATGAAACAGAATAAGCGAGAAGAGACCTTTTTAAGAATTTAAGAGCTTGAAAGGCTGTAAGATTATTCACTTTTAGAGGCTTTACTCTACAGCAGATAAACAAACTGATTATTCTTTGGCATCCTATATTCAATATGCAGGGTTTGTCTATGAAAATAATTTAAAAATTGTCCTATGTTGATAATGATCAGTTTTATTTAGAATATTTCCTTTCTGTTTAAACTTAATGTATTAACAGATAACTGCTCTGCCTAAAAATTCCCCATACACCAAACATTTTGTGGACAATTATTTTATAATAAAAGTTATAATGATTAAAACAACTTATGTGTTTAAGTAACATTATTTTCAGTAGCTTATTGTGAAACCTGAGCTTGAAGAGTTCACTTTTCTTTATCTATCAGAATTTAATTTTTTCCCCTTTGATTCATTTAGGCAGTTTAATTTACTGCTGGTTATAAAGTATAAGTACATGGCAATTCTAATTAAATATAGCCTTTTATTATTTGACTTGAAAAAATAATTTATCTGTGGGAAATAGATGCTTGACAATAAATAATTTCTGAAAACTAGGAGACTGAATGTTACAGTAAGAAAAATTAAGGAAGCCAGATGAAACAAATGAGTTGAGCAGATGATGGGTTTGGTTTTGGGAATGTCTTTGATTTGCTGGTGAATTTTACCACTTGGATTTGTTTCAGAACTATTTACTGAAAGCGTAAATTTAATGTGCAGATGATATGTAAGAATAACTAAAAGTGAAATATTATAATGCAATTCTTATAATTGTATGGTAAATTTGAGAAGTTGGAGAAAAATGAGAAAAGACAGAATAGTCACCCTTCTGTGGATTATCAAATAAGAAGCAAACATTAGAAGAATGAAATGTTGGGCTGGGCGTGGTGGCTCATGCCTGTAATCCCAGCACTTTGGGAGGCTGAGGCAGGTGGATCATGAGATCAGGAAATAGAGGCCATCCTGGTCAGCATGGTGAAACCTCGTCACTACTAAAATACAAAAATTTGCTGGGCGTGGTGGCATGTGTCTGTAATTCCAGCTACTAGGGAGGCTGAGGCAGGAGAATCACTTAAACTAGAGAGTCAGAGGTTGCAGTTAGCAGAGATTGCTCCACTGCACTCCAGCCTGACGACAGAGCAAAGCTCCGTCTCAAAAAGAAAAGAAAAAAAAGAATAAAATGTTAAAATAGTTGGTTAAGATAAATATTCCAATTCTCATAATTTACAAGGAAATTGGATTAGTATTTTTGTTTTGTTTTGCATTTAGTTTTCCATACAAATACTTTTATTTCTTCTGTTTTATTAAAAAATAGAAAAAGTCCAATCTTTAAATTTTTTTTTTATTGCATTTTAGGTTTTGGGGTACATGTGAAAAACATGCAAGATTGTTGCATAGGTGTATACGTGGCAGTGTGATTTGCTGCCTTCCTCCCCTTCACCTATATGTGGCATTTCTCCCCATGCTATCTCTCCCCAACTCCCCACCCCCTGCTGTCCCCCCGACTCCCCCCCAACAGACCCCAGTGTGTAGTGCTCCCCTCCCTGTGTCCATGTGTTCCCATTGTTCAATACCCGTCTATGAGTGAGAACATGCAATGTTTGATTTTGTGTTCTTGTGTCAGTTTGCTGAGAATGATGGTTTCCAGGTTCATCCATGTCCCTACAAAGGACACGAGCTCATCGTTTTTGATGGCTGCATAATATTCCATGGTGTATATGTGTCACATTTTTCCTGTCCAGTCTATCATCCATGGGCATTTGGGTTGGTTCCAGGTCTTTGCTATTGTAAACTGTGCTGCAATGAACATTCGTGTGCATGCGTCCTTATAGTAGAACGATTTATAATCCTTTGGATATATACCCAGCAATGGGATTGCTGGGTCAAATGGAATTTCTATTTCTAGGTCCTTGAGGAATCGCCACACTGTCTTCCACAATGTTTGCACTGATTTACACCCCCACCAACAGTGTAAAAGTGTTCCTATTTCTCCACATCCTCTCCAGCATCTGTTGTCTCCAGATTTTTTAATAATCGCCATTCTAACTGGCGTGAGATGGTATCTCAATGTAGTTTTGATTTGCATTTCTCTAATGACCAGTGATGATGAGCATTTTTTCATATGCTTGTTGGCCTCATGTATGTCTTCTTTTGTAAAGTATCTGTTCATATCCTTCGCCCATTTTTGAATGGGCTTGTTTGTTTTTTTCTTGTAAATCTGTTTTAGTTCATTGTAAATTCTGGATATCAGCCCTTTGTCAGATGGGTAGGCTGCAAAAATTTTTACCCGTTCTGTTGGTTGCTGATTCACTCTATTGACTGTTTCTTTTGCCGTGCAGAAGCTGTGGAATTTGATTAGGTCCCATTTGTCTATTTTGGCTTTTGTTGCCAATGCTTTTGGTGTTTTGGTCATGAAGTCCTTGCCTACGCCTATGTCCTGAATGGTTTTGTCTAGGTTTTCTTCTGGGTTTTTATGGTGTTAGCTCTTATGTTTAAGTCTTTAATCCATCTGGAGTTAATTTTAGTGTAAAGTGTCAGGAAGGGGTCTAGTTTCTGCTTTCTGCATATGGCTAGCCAGTTTTCCCAACACCACTTATTGAACAGGGATTCCTTTCCCCATTGCTTGTTTTTGTCAGGTTTGTCAAAGATTGGATGGTTGTAGATATGTTTTTTATTTTAACTGCTATATTGCTGCTATAACAAATTGCCAAAAAGGTAGTCACTTAAAACAATATTTTCATCTTATAGCTTTGAAAGTCAGAAATTCTAAAATTGAAATTTCTGGAGGGCTCTGTTTCTTCTCCAGGCTCTAGGGGAACAGTCCTTTTCTTTCTTTCTGAGCTCCCATACACCCCGTACATTTCCTTTTTCCATGGCTACAACCGCTATATTCACAGTGAGCTGTGTGGTTTCTTCCAGTCCTTGTCTCTGACTTTGAACTTCCTGTTTTTCTTTATAAGGACTCTTGATTACATTTGGTCATCAGAACAATCAAGGATATTCTTTACATCTCAAAATACTTATTAGATACCATCTGCAAAATCCCTTTAGCCACATAAGGCAACATATTCACAAGGAATTCAAGGAATTAGGATGTGGGCCTCTTTGGGTGGTCATTACTCAACCTTTTACATCTGTAGTGGTTAGTTAGGGTGCTATATAATGAGCCACTGTTTATTAAATGCACATTTATTGCTCAATTTTTAATCAAAAGTCTGTTTGATCTAATAAGATCAGCGAAAGAGTAGTTTTGGAAGTGTATGGTAATAAATATTTATGAGTCTATTATGTATAGAAACTCATTTATTATTTATTAGTTCTTGTTGAGAAACTTCCTCAAATTATTTTTGAGTCGATTCATCTATTCTTGTTAATTCACGAATAGTTTTGAGTGATCGTTGGGTATGGTAAAGGGTCCTTTTGTTATTGCAAGAAAAATACAATGAAGAATCAGTCCTTGGGTGTCCCTGAGGCTAGAGGGAAGGGTTACGGATATTTTTTCCACTTTTCAAATAGTGATGCTCCATAGTCATGTTGTTGTCTACAGTGAACTAAATCTCAAAATTCCCATGAGAAGTTGACTGATATTGCTCAGTGTTGCATACTAATCTTATTTTAAAGTGGGAATATGATCTTCCTATCAACTCATATTATAGACCAGAGTCTACGCAAGTCCTCACGTGGTCCAGTCCATTTGTAACCTCATCTCTCTTGGATTTTCCTCTTCTTGCTATTTTGCAGCCATGCTGCTCTTGTTGCTATTCTTCAGTCCTTCAGTCTTGCTCCCGTTTCCCTTTGTCTGCCCAAAAAGCTCATGGAACAGGTATTTGAATGGCCCTCTCACATATGGTATATCTCTTTTCAAGCACTGCATGGTTAACATTTCCCTGCTGCCCTGGACAAATAACAACATGTAGTGCCAAAGGTCCTCTGTCCTTTACCATAACTTCATTGCTTTTTGATTAATGCCTGTGTCCATGCATCTCCTAGTTTATTTATTTATCGTCAGTCTGACTTTGTTTTATTCACTATTATAGCTTTAATACCTAGAAAAATGCTGAAAAAAAATTGAATTTAGTCATGAATTATTTGTCTACTTTTTATATAACTACTTATCCTGTTTAAAATGTTTGAAAATATATACTCATCCAATCCCCAAAACAACACTGTTAATATCTCCATTTCATCAATGAAAAAATAGATGGAGTGTCATTATAATATTGAAAAATTTTGTTTTCTGTAAGTCTTCTCCGGTCCAAAATCACTTCTCTATTTTCTCCTGTCTCTATTTTATAATGTTTATTATTATGTAAAAAAATTTCAAACGGAGTTTATTTTATGTTTCTCAAAATATCTTTGTGTATTTTTACAAAGCTTTTGGGATGGTGTCATCTTTAACATCTTTAGAGATATAAACCTCAGGATGTGTGGCATTTGAGCCACTAATTATAACTTTGATTTTTAAATTGATTACTAAAAAAGTTAAATTTGTCTTCTGTAACATTATATTTCTTTTCAATTAATGGCCTTTGATCAAGTGTCTTTGATCTTTAGGACAACATTTTGTAAGAGAAAGAGATTGATTAGCATTGGCTGACAGAGGGAGTTCTCCTAATTTTTGGTTAGTGGCTGTTTCCATTTTAATTACATCCCAAACTTGCTCAGTTTTCTGTTAGACTTTTTGCGAATTCATGAAATGTTTTGTCTGTTATCAGTTACCCACAAATTTTAAACATTAACAGTGGCTAAATTTTGTTTAAATGTATTTTGGATAAAATTCTTAAAAATAATGGACACAGGGAAGGATCACACACTGGGGCCTGTCGGAGGGAGAGGGACTAGAGAAGGGATAGCAGGGTGTGGGGGGGTAGGGGAGGGATAGCATTAGAAGAAATAACTAAAGTTAATGACGAGGGGATGGATGCAGCAAACCACCATGGCATGAGTATATCTATGTAACAAATCTGCATGTTCTGCACACATACCCTGGAACTTAAAGTATAATTAAAAAAAAATACATTCTGGATGTACATTAAAAAAATAAAAATAAATAAATAAATAAATAAATGAATAGCCAACTATTTTAAATGGAATTTTGTCAAAAATTAGAGTAATAAAATTAGTGTGATGTTACAGCTAGGTAACTGTGATATATGATAGTTACAAAATAGCTTATGTTCTTTTTTTCCCATGGGACTTTTTTTTAATACAAAGCAAAACAAAACAAAACAAATAAATAATAATAAAAAAAAATGGCATCTTTTAATGGTGTTTATAAGAGTGGGTTAATATTACCCTCTCTCATATTCTCTACATCAAAGACCAGAAACACAAATGCCTAGAGATTTGAAAAAGATTACAAATAAATGAGCCAGTTTGTTGATACAATAGAATTGTGGGAAAATGTGAAACAAAATCTAGAACTCGACTACAGAAAATTACGGTATTATTAAATTATGGACCTATCAATTACTCAATGGATATGAGGTTTCAGTTATACAAATGAATAAATTCTAAAGATCTGCTGTTCAATGTGGTACCTGTAATTAGCAATATGGTATTGTGCACTTTAAATTATTTTAAGGGAACAGATCTACTTACAGGTTCTTTCCACAAAATGGAAACAAATGAAAACACACAATGATGCATATGTCCAAAATCATCAAAATATATACATTAAATATGTGTAGTTTTGTAGATCAATTATTCCTCAATTAAACTTAAAAAATAATATGAGCTAAGGATTATCAGATGTTCTTATTTTATTCAAAGGAAGTTTAAAATACAGGTTTTGATGAAAAATAATTTGCAAACTAAGAGATATCCATTGTCAAATGCTAATTAATTCAATATGAATACTGTTTAAATTAAATCCACTGAGATAAAAAATAAAAATTACCTTGTAGAGTGTTAAAGACTTGGTTATGTTATCTTAACCATGAGATTATTTAAAAATTTGTCTCATATTTATTTTTTAAATTCTTTTCTGGCAATTCTATTTTTGATAGGTTCTTACATATATTTTATTCTATTACTTCAAAATTTTAAGCAGACATAGATGTTGACAAGGGTTCAAAATATTCATTAATTAAAGTATGTATTAATTACTAAGTGGAAATAGTAACTTTACAGTAGAGAAACCTGGCAAACACTACCTCAATCCTAATGACCCAGTTTGACATCCCCAGTAATAATGAACTATTGGCTTCATGTGCCACAGATATGGTATGCTGGGAAGTACACACTAACTCTGTCTTATTCTTCTCCAGAATACATAACCTCAATCTAATAATGAAATATAGCAGACAAACTCAAACTAAGGGGCAGCTACAAAATATCTGTCCAGTACTTTTCATACTTAACAGTACTCCAAAGTACAAAGGTCATGAAAGATAAGGAAATACTTAGAAACTGTTACAGATTAGAGGAGAAACAAGGACTAAATGCAATGTGGAACCCTGGATTGGATCCTGATATGAAAAAAAAAAAATAGAGTTAAAAAAAAAGTAGAAAAAGTGGTGAAATCCTACTGTAATCTGCAGTTTAATAACTAAATACTACTCTATCAATGTTATTTTTTTTGGTTTTGATCACTGTACCATGGTTTTATAAGTAGCTAATGTTAGATGATTTGAGTAAGGAGAAATGCTTTCTATTATTATACAGTTATTCCAGACATCTGAAATAATATCAAATAAAAAGTGAAAATAACTTATAGAGCTCTTTAAGTAGATATTAATATATTTCCATTCTAAAAGCAAAGTTGAATCTCAGTGGAACTTAAAATTGGTGTTGAAAGAGTTCTCCCACTACTCATTTGGAGCATGTTTATTACTTAAATTAAATCTGAAGAAAAGTCTGGGCTTATCAAATTTACTTTTAATGGGAGGAAACACTAAATTCAGGATAAGCCATGAAGATGTAAAGGTTTCATGTCTGATGCTTTCTTTTGTCCTATTGTGATTTCCAAAATCACTGTGTCTGCATGCCAATGGCAATTGCCTGGCTCAGTCTGGGGCAACATTTTTTTACTTATGTTCTATAAAACCATTTCTATTCTGCATGCAAAAAGGGAAAAAAAAAAATGATCTTTGAATCTGTTCACTGGATTTTAAGAGTAGCTTTCCTCACTGGTACACATAATTTAACTCCCTGCCAGACAACGGTGCTTCATCTGCTTATCAGTTCTTGTATAACTCATCTTAACAGATGGAAAATGTGGTCAAATGCAATTCATATTTCCTTGGTTAAAAATGTCTGTTAACAGCTCATTACTTTTCTCTCTAACTTCACACATCACAGCTACATCCAATTTGTGGTAAATACATTTTTGTCAAAGTTTCTACTGAATGTTTTACATTTGTCTAAAGCTGTAGCTGTTATACTTAATTAGGTTGCACTTTTATTGGAAGAGCTGGAGCTTAAAATCAATTTATTCTGCTCATTTAAACCTTGACCTCTTTCGCTTATAAACCAAAGACAAAAAAATACTGCATTTTCTTTGATAATTTTGCAACTGTCATATTAAGTATTAATAATGTGAATTATTATGGCTCATAATGCTAAATGTACTCATAATTGGATGTAATTAATCAACTTTGCATGGTAATAGAATTTCTTTAAATTCTGCATCTGTTTCTCTTAAATTATTGAAAGTATAGTTTTATTTATGAATCTAAAATAATATTTATGAATCTAAAAGAATTTTTGATGATTTATGGTTGACTGATGTAGTGTGTTAGTTAATAATGCACTAACCATAATTGTGTTATAGTTAACACTGACTATGAAGAAAATCTGTCATAGAGCACTTGGTGGCCCTTAGGAAGCACCATATATGTCCTATTGAAACTGCACCTCTGACAGTCTCACCACCACAATCCCTTTTTTTTTCTTTTTGAGACAGGGTCTTGCTCTGTCTCCCAGACTGGCATACAGTGGCATGCTATCAGCTTATTGCAGCCTCGACCTCCCAGGCTCAGGTAATCCTCCTGCCTCAGCCTCTCAAGTAGCTGGGACCACAGGTGGATGTCAACACACCCAGGTAATTTTTGTATTTTTAGTAGAGACAAAGTTTTACCATGTCTCCCAGGCTGGTCTCAAACTCCTGGCCTCAAGCAATCCACCCACCTCGTCCTCCGAAAGTGCTGGAATTACAGGCATGAGCTGCTGCACCTGGTCCAACACCATAATCTTGAAACAACTAGTGCAACCAAGAAACTCTTCAAGCTCTGTTAGTTACTGCTAAGACACTGTCTCTCCACTCACTCTACCACAAAACCTAAAATTATTAGATTTGCCATCCTAATTTGCCTAAGAGATTATTCTATAATAACTTATCTGGATGTGCCCCACATTCCAAGAAGTCCTAGGCTCACAGGTTATCCCTTACCCATGCTGGCATTTATACCATATAACTCAGTGCCTCTCTCAATGTTAGCCACTTTCACAAGCATCCCTACATCTCCAGACATTCCATGGAGTCTGCAGGAACAGTGGGTCAGTTGCTCAGCCAGGTATCCTGAATCTTAATCCCTGATTTGCTTTCTCAATCTCTTTTTCTACTACTATTAATACTTGGCTGTCCTCAAGGACAGGGTGATTGATCCCCGTAAACATCTCCAGTGATGCTAGTTTCTATCCCACAATTCAGATTTCAAACACTTACAGATGGAACATAGGTTTTAGGTTTTCCTTGCACTTGCTGCATACTTAATATCATTTTTCCTCTCTTTTTTCTAAAAGTCTCCAGGGTTTTGCAACTGCTGTCTTGCATTACATGGCTTTTCTATTTTTCTAATAAGTCTGATACAGACTGATTATTTCAAAATACTTTGCTTCTCTCCTCAAAAACGTCCAATGGCTCCACAGCTCTCTCAGAGTAAGATCAAAATATGAAGGCTTTACGGGATCATGGTCCTCAAAATCCATCGGATCTCATAATATTCCCAGTAGGCCCACTCTTGGCTCAGAGCCTTAACAGCTCCTGTTCCTTTGGCCCAGATGGATCTTCCTTCAAACACCCATCTGAACCATCTCCTTGATTAATTTGGGCCTATGTTCAACTACGTATCACTTTCTCAGAGAATCTTCATCCTTATGCCATCTATTACGTGCACTCATCTCACGGTTATGTAATACCAAGTGCCTAAAGCTAGAATGTAATTTCTGTGAAGGCAAAGACTAGTCTGTTTTATTTGTACTTCTGTATTTTTAGAAAGCGGCTATATATTGAATGGTCAATATATATTTGTGAATGAATAAATACTATTATTTCATTGAACAGATAATTTAGGAGACATAAAGAATAGAATTTTCTGAATTCACAGCACTTTTTTCATAAAAAAACAAGATGGTCTTATTTTAAATAATATAAAAGCTTTTAAAGAAATAAAAGTATTTAGAGATTCAAAGAAAGTAGTTAAGCCTGTGTTGAAGTATCAAAATAGACAATCTTGAAAAATCATGGTGTTTTAGAACTGGCTAGTTTAAAGATTATTTAGCCATGTAATTCCATTTTTAAGAGAAAGTGATTCAGGCCAAAATATATTGACAAACATCTGACAGTGATCAAATTCAGTTCTATGTCCAACTCACTTATCCCTATCGGAGAGCTGTGGAACTTTATTTTAGTAAAAATAAAAATATAATGAGCAAATAAAAGTGTGCTGCTGAGATTTCTAACGGACCCCAGTATCACATTTGCCTTTTTTCTATGATAATTCACCTACTATTTTTATCTGAACAATCTTTCCCAGGTTCTTCTGCCACTTGGTACGGCCAGGTAACTTCATGATGGTGAAAGTGCCATAAGTAGCATTGGATTTTGAAACTTTGTGGACATATCCTCAAAAAACAAATGGTGCTTTTGTTCCTTCCATTTTTTTTAATCTCCCTTCTGGCTCACATGTGGCTATAACACCCGCACTGGACCAGCCGACTAGGACAGTGCGTTTTCGTTGGAATAGAGACATGTAGTGTATACTCGGATCCCTGACAAAATAGAGAACCATGTTAACTTTGGGTGCCATGTGTCTAATGTGAAATCCAAAGCAACACCATCTTGGTTGCTAATTTGCCATCTTGACTTCTGATTAAACCTAGCTCTGGAGAAGATTCTAAAATTTCCAGTTTATTGTTCCTAGTGTAAGAGCATATATTTATCATAAATCCTTCCCTTGGGTCAAAACAACCTTGATGTTATCCTACTTCAATTGACTACACATTTCTTCTGAATCATGTATGTTCGTTCTCTTATATTTATAAGCCCTGGGTCTGGAAGGTAATGGTGTGGGGATCCCCCATCCCGTTTCACTGATTCCCAAGACACAGACATGGCTTCTGTTTGTAAATCCCAGTAAATTTTTTTGTTTGTTTTGTTTTTCTGAAAAACTGGATATGTCAGCCACTTTCTTCAGCCTCTTAATTTTATTGAACTTTGGGGCTAGGTTTACTCACTGAGAAACATCTAGACTTTCAGATGAGAAATAATTATACTTCTCTCATACGAACAACTGATACTGTAAATTCTCTATCAGTTGTAGCTAAACCTACCACTAGTGCAAGGAAAAGAGTGAAACAAAGATGCTGACATAAGCCTGAAGGCAGATATGATGTCAGGTGTATATAGAATATAAGTAATAGGAAGAACAATTTAGTTTCATATGTTTTTGAATTGTACTTGAACTTTCAAAATTTAAGAATTATCAAGTCACCAACAACAAACTGAATAAAAATGAAGATAAATTAAGAATGTCTTTACAGTAACTTATTTATGAACTAAGAAAGAAAGGTATGGATTAAATTGATTGTAAAAGAATTAGAAGCAATTCTAAGGAATGTGTTGGATTTTAAAAAGAGAAGCTCAGAAAACGGGGAGAGAACAAAAATGCTGATATTCTAAGGAATGGCAATATCAAAAAAGAAAGCGAAAAGTAGATATAAAAATTCTTATCTTGGATTATCTGTTAATGAATCTCATCAAACATTCTAAGTACCGTGAGATTAATGAGTTGCAAATCTGTTTAAATGACTTGACCTCAAGATCTTAAAAATTTGTGGAATGACATAATTGTTGCTAAATGTCATGAAATTAGGGGTTGGAATGTGTAATTTTTTCACAAAATTTTCCAACATTACTAGAGACTATTATTTTATTCAATAAGTCACTAAATTTCTAACTGATACGATTAGGGAAGGAGATTTATTAATTTAAATGGTTTAGTCATTTTATAACTTTTTCATATTTATTCCATACCATATGTTAATTAGTTTTGTCATACAATGGCACTGATTATCAAACACATATAAGTGGTTTCCAAATGTTAAAGAAAAATTATGTAGAGAACAGAGAATCCTACCTTAGGAACATTTCTGCTTTGTAAAGGTATAAATGATTGCCATTATACCTGGTTGGAAATGGAAGAGCATTCTAATCTATAAAGATTATAGAACCCATGTTCCACAACAGGAGAATTTACAAACCAATTTTGAAAGGATTTGAATTATTTAGCCAGGAATTTTTTTACTCTTTGAACTTCCTGGCTATTTTTGGATCCAATACTATGAGATGATGTTGTTATTCATGAGACATTGTAGGCAGGAAATTTATTAATCCAGTTATTCAACATTTCCTGAGTGCTTAGGTTCTAAGACTTATTGAAATGGAGTGAGACAGACTGGGGATAGGATCCTATATTAGTCCTAAGCCTTGTTCTCAAGGTACTTAGAGTGTTTTATGAGATTCATTAACAGATAATCCAAGATAAGACGTTTTGAAATAGACAGCACTCTATTATTAACAGAATGAACAGAAATTAAGCAGGACATAAAATGAAGAGTTATACTTAATTAAAAGTCATATGATTTGAGTCAAACACTGGTTTGCCTTAATTTCACATTGAAGAGTATTTGCGAGGTTCTGCGATGAACTTTATAGCAGATGTAAAATATAAAGCACTCATAAGAATTTTAGATTTAAAGAAACATAATATGGTTTCCTTAAATGTTGGTAATACTTAATCAATTACATGGAGAGTGTGATTTCCAGACGGGATTTAAGGGCAAATGAGAATTGAATGTAATAAAAGGTCAGTGGAAAGGGGGAGCATTAAGCACGGGTTGGGAAAGCTAAAAGGAATAAAGGAAAACCATGAAATTTGTATTGAATATAAAGTAGGTAGAAATGAAGAAGAGAATAATCTGTGATTAATTAGCTAGGGCCAGGTCATGGAACACCTTTTATTAGTCACTGAAGAGCCACAAATACTTTTCCACAAAAACAAAAAAAAAAAGTCATTTTAAAAAATACCGTTCTTCAGAAAATTAGTCTAACAACCTCTTAGAAAGTAACTTTTGAAAGAATCAGAAAGTGGGATATATAGGTATAGTGACATATGCTGTGGAGGTTAACTCAACAGAACTTGGCAATAGCTGTAAGTATAAGAGTTACGTTAATACTTGATTCATACACAGCTGGTGCTTGGTTTAAGTGACTCTTCTCCTACGTTTAATGAGTTTGCCCATAATTATGTAAATATGTTTCTATTTAAATGCTTAACAGTTAGAGAACCAAGTTCCTTGCTCATGTATAGCTCCATGTCTTTGCAATTGAAAAACTCTCACTATGTGTTTTTATTGTCACCTGCTCAAAACTAAAGCATTTTTATAAGTTTCTAACAGTGAATTGCAGGAAAGAACTACCTCAAACACTGTTTTCTCCATATATTAACATTGTGAACTATGAGAGAAAGTATCTCTCAACTTGGCTGAATTTTCCAGGTTTAGGGATGTTTACTAACTTAAACTGATCATTGCATTTCCAAGAAGTCAGAGAGAAACACCATAAAAATTTATCCCACCCCTTTGTTGTAGTCCTGATGTTTGTATTTTTCTTACACTTTCTACTTGGACTGCTGTCAATATTTCTCCATTCCTCTGCTTCCTATTACCAAAACTTGTTGCTTGACCTTATTTTCTCGTAAGAGTTCACCTCTCAAGGTCTATGCCCTCCTAGTACTTGACATTTTACTCGTTGTGACTCTGACATCTTGCCTCCCTCCCTGACTTCCTGACCTTTGCCATGTCAAGTGTCTTTTGAAAAGTGATTGAGAGTTTCCAAGAGTTTCTTCAATCTTCAAATGTTCCCTATATTTTATTGTGTATTTTTGGTTGTGAGCTTCCGTCACAGTAATTCAGGCAACTTGACATTTTTGTGTCTAGATTAACACTTACTTGGTTTGCTCTGGTACCCCTCCCTCCCCCGCACCTCCAAACTCATCTGGAATTCTAATCCCCAGGTGTCAAGGGAAGAACGCAGCGGGAGGTGATTGGCTCCTAGAGGCAGTTTCCCCCATGCTGTTCTCATGACAGTGAGAGAGTTCTCAGGAGATTTGATGGTTTAAAAGTGGCAATTTCCCCTGCACTCTCTCTTTCCTGCCACCATGTGAGAAGGTGCTTGCTTCTCCTTTGTCTTCCACCATGATTATAAGTTTCCTGAGATCTCCCCAGCCATGCAGAGCTGTGAGTCAATTAAACCTCTATTGTTTATAAATTACCCAGTTTGGGGTAGTTATTTATGGCAGTGTGAAAGCAAATTAATACAAACATGTAATGTTATTAATGATGATTAGCCAAAGTGACTACTGTTTCAATTACTTAGTCAACAAACACCAGTTAAGCAACTTCAAAGTATAACATGGGCTGTATAAGAGTTAAAGGGATAATACCAAATTACTAGCATGTAGCTTAATACCTCAGGGACAACAATAAATTATAGAGAAGTTCAAAGTTTAAAAAATATATATATTTGAATATACAATGTTATTTGCAAAGCAATGGATTATTTTAAGTCTTACCAGCTGCCATACATGATCCAAGAATGTGTTGAATTCAGGGCAAATAAATATAAATTAGGCATAAGTCATTATCCAAAGGAGCTCACATTTTATAGAAGATACATTGGAATGATTCCCATGATTTTATGTCAATGAGTCAAATCTCTATTTTTCTGAACTTAAATGATACACAGAAAATTTGTAAGGAGGTTTATATAAACTTAGTGTGTATTAAAGTAAAGCAACGGAATATGTTTTTAGGTTTTAGTTTTGCCTTATAAGCTTGATTTTCTTTTATGATCTTAGTATTTCTTATAATATTTAAGATTTTGTCAACTGACTAGAGCAAATCTATTCTGAGGAGTCCTTCTTTGTCATAAGTAAGTTTAGTCAAATGTCTAACTTGTTTTATGTAGTTGTCTTTAAATAGATATATCTATGATAAAAGCAATATTCTATAATACAGTGTTTTCTTATGGTTGTAAATAAAATCAGAAATAGATGGCTTTCAGAAAAAGAGAGAAGGCAAAATCTTACACATATTTTTGTTAGATTTATTCCTAAAAGTTCCATGTGCTTTGATCATGTTATAACATTACGTTTAAAATTTAGATGTCAAGTTATTTATTGATAGTATAAGTAAAACACAGTTGCTTTTAAATTTGTTATGTGTATTGCAAATTTCCTAGACTCACTTCATTCTGAAAATTTTATGGTATATTTTTCTGAATCTTCTATGTAGACAATCATGCTAATTGCACTTAAAAATCATTTCATGCCTTTTTTTCCCAATCTGTAGGCCAACTGTCTTGGCCTTCTCACTCTAAGTATGTGTATGTTGGGGAAAAACTTGAGGAAGTTTTCTTTCTTAAATATTTGAAGACTTGAGAAACATATTTAAATTGTCATCAATTAGGGATAAAACCCATCTTTCTGCTTTTATATTTTATAACTTAAAGAACTCCACTTTCTTAAATATTTATAAAAATTGATATTCAACATTTTTACTCTCAAAACTGTAGAATTATAAAACATATTAAGACAATTATCAATCAGGAATAAAATAGCAAATTACAATATAGTTGATCCAAGTGAGTTAAAAGTTGGATTCAAGCAAGTCTGGAAATACCAAATCAGTGAGCAGAGTCAAAAGCTGGTACTTGGCTAAGAGATTTTTGTTGACCAGGTGATTGCAATTGAGTAGATATTGTCTTAGACTGGACAAAGGAACACTCATCAGAGTCAAATGGCAAAATCTGTCAGAGGAAGACTAGGACTCTGTGAAACATTGGGCATAAGCAGCTGCTTTAGGACTAAGGAACTACCACTCATAATGGATATAAAGGCAGGACACAGCATGGGTCAGGACACCGATGATCAGAAATAAAGCACTTCTGCTCTTACTTCTGGGACTTTCCACCATGGGAAGACCAGACTGCTGCTTTTATTCTCAGAGAAATGAGCTCAGTGTTAAGTGACTTTCCCTCTGTGACTTCCTGGGCATCAGAGGGGCTGGAGCTGAAGGATATTTAATGGTGTTTTATGAATTTCTCTAACTACCAGATAGCTACCAGATAGCTTGATAAAATTTCATTTTAAAAAGCCAGAATAATTATGGTATTCTTATGAAATAATGAAATTTTAGTTATTCCTTTAAATATAACTATATTTTGACCTTTATTCTGGGAAGCTTGGAGAAAACTTCACCAAGTTTTAGGACTTTGGTGGAGCACTAGGCCCTGTTTGGAGGTATGTGGGGCCCCATCTTGCCTACATGGTTTTTCTTTATCTCCACTCTTTCTCTTTCTCTTCTTTCCTTCTTTCTTTCTTTCCTTCTTTCTTTCTTTCCTTCCTTCCTTCCTTCCTTCCTTCCTTCCTTCCTTCCTTCCTTTCTTCCTTTCTTTCTTTCTTTCTTCTTTCTCTTTAACTTCTGGGGTACATGTGCAGATCCTGCAGGTTTGTTACGTAGGTATACATGTGCTGTGGTAGTGGTTTGCTGCATCCATGGTCCTATCATCTACATTAGGTATTTCTCCTAATGCTATCCTACCCCAATTCCCCTACCTCCTGCTATTCCTCCCCTAGCCCATCACCCCCTACAGACCCTAGTGTGTGATGTTCACCTCCCTGTGCCCCTGTGTTCTCATTGTTCAACACCCACTTATGAGTGAGAATATGCGGCATTTGGTTTTCTGTTCTTGTGTCAGTTTGCTGAGAATGATGGTTTCCAGTTTCATCCATGTCCCTGTAAAGGACATGAGCTCATCCTTTTTTATGGCTGCATGGTATTTCATGGTGTATATGTGCCACATTTTCTTTATCCAGTCTATCATTGATGGGCATTGGGGTTGCTTCAAAGTCTTTGCTATTGTGAACGGTGCCTCAATAAACATACATGTGCATGTGTCTTTATAATAGAATGATTTACAAGGTGCTCAGGGTATTCTTAACACTGTTCTTGATGGCATACTTTTTTTTTCAACACTTCCAGGTGAATGTGGCTTAAATGCACTGACAAAGATTAAAAAAAAAATGAGGGAAGGCAATGCCTGCTTTTCCAACCACTCCCAGTCCTATCCCCAGGCCTGAACGTGGATGGGTTTTAGAAATACCATTCATAACGGAGGTCTGGAAATTGTGGAATAATGACATAGTCCCATGAACATGTCAGAAGAAATCTGTAGAGAAAACACAAGAGACTTCTTTTAAAAAGTGAGCAAAGAAATGATGTTGCTGAGATGTTTACTAAAGTTCAATAGAATAAAACTCATAGCATTTCCTCATTCCCTGTGGCCGACTCATAGTGCCCTAAGATGTAAGAAGTACACTCTGAGTCACAGCATTATGGTGCTGAGAAGGTCAGTCTGCTGGTAGAGTGATGAAATTGGGAAGAATCTACAGTGTCTAGGCACTTTGAGATCAGTAGCAAATGACGGGGATGCAAAGTCCAACAGGGAGTACCATAAGATTGTACCTTCCTCCCATAAAGGTCTTATATATCCAGTCAAATCTTGGTGGTCACCAGCTCATGGAGCCAACTAATGAGGAGCTAGTGGAAAACGTGAGCCAAGGACGCATGCTCTTTTCTCACCCTGAGGTCACACCTGTATCTTGAAACACTACCTTAAAGACAGACACTCATGTACATGGGAACCTCAAAAAGTGAGAATTTATGCAAGTCTTTCAAACAAGAATGATACATACCTTTAGAGACCATTGAAAATCTTGGACCTGATCAAAATTAACTCTTTAGAATAAACACATATATTTTAGTTGTTGCTTTCTTTTTTCACTAATCAATAGGATTGGGACTAAAAAGGACATTGGATTACTAAGAAGTAAAACACAGGGAAAAAAAAATAAACAAAAAGATGAAAGCCACAGGAAATACAAGATTTATAAAGTATACACATAACTGACAATACTAGCCTGAACAATATAGGGAGATCCTGTTTCCAGAATTTTTTTTTTAATTAGCCAGACATGGTAGCACAACCTGTAGTCCTAGCTACTAGGGAGGCTGAGGCAGAAGTGAACCATGATAGTACCACTGCACTCAAGCCTGGGTAGGAGAGCAGGACCTTGTCTCAAACACAAAAAAAGAAAAGGAAAAAGAAAAAGAATAAGCAAATTGCATAAACTGTTCTGCACTTTTTCTCCTTAGAAGTAATCAGAGGATGCTTTTCTTACCAAAGTTTGAAAAACATCAGCCAATAAAATAGTTACTAAAGAAGAAACACTGTTTGTATTTTCATGAAATTTATATAGTAGGGAATAATTATAAAATTTATTTTAGTCTGACTTCCTTTTAGTAAGTTAATATATAAAGAAAACCAATATCACCTAATAGCCAATGCTATATTCTTTATGTTTTAAACTGGGTTTTCTAAAAAACTAAATATTTACATTAAAGGTGTGATCAAATATAAGTGACCATTTTTTAATAAACTGTTTTTAGTTTTAAGCATTTTACATCAGCATATTTTCTTGAAGAAAGGTTATATTTGCAATCTGTATGAGAAGATAGAGTTTTCCTAGTGCTAAAGACTGATAGCCTGTAGCATAATTACACTAAGAGACTTCACCAATTACATTGATTATAAAGGTCACTGGATGGTTCCATTCTCAGTTCAGAAAGTGTAAGTTTCCTAGCACCATTCTGATTAACATTGTCAGTCTTCGAACTATTATAAATTTTATTTTATTTAAAAAAGAATAATATATTGAGAATGCCTTTTGAACAAAGAGAATGTGCAACTTTAAAATTCACATTGAGGTGCATGATTAAGGTACATCAGGGATATGATGAAAATTTCACCAAAGACCTATATAATAGATGTTAATTATTAATGCCAGCTGAAAATAAATTAATACCATTTTATAACTTATTCACGTTCAATTTTTTCTTTCATACTAAATGTTATCTTCCACTTTATCCAGATAATTATTTTGAGAAATAAGCTGAAGAAATAGTTTAGATACCTATTGAATAGAGCAATTAAACTTACTTATTTTGATGGAATATTATCTTTTGAGTAATTCAGGCTCACAGTGGAGCATAGCATTGAATACATCAACATGCAGCAAAGATATTATACAGGGTTTTAGTGTTTAGTTAGTATCAAACTTTAAATTGCATTTTTTTTCCCTACAAATGCTTTACTTTTACAGCACATTACCTCATTTTATGGAAACTGATGAAATTGAGTGCTATCAATTTCCATTAAGTGAGATAATGTGCCTTACAATGATAATCAAACAGTTTTTCATAGATGAATTTTTTTCTTTGCTGCCTTTTGTTTGCAATCTCCTTTTAAGACTTTAAATGGAGTTGATTCCCTATTAATTTTATCATTATCAATTGGAAAACAGTAGCTTTTCCCCACCCTGTGTTTCTAATGGAGCTTGAAATTAACATTGTGCTTTCGTTGTAGTTTACTTTTTATTTTTGTGGTGCTAAAAATTGGAAAACGTTCATAGGTTTTTTTAAAGAAAACATTGCTCAGTGTTTAAATATGTCAACTAAATGAAAGAATTTTTTTTTTAAATGCTACACATGGTGGGTAGATTCTGACTTTGATTTTATGCAAGTTGTTTTAATTGGTTTTTTCATAAATGAAATATAAATGATAACCAGAAAGACATGAATAGGTTGGTCACTTTAATCTCTGGGTGAATTCTTCATTAACATGAAGAACACGAGCTCCCTTGAATTAAAAGGGAAATGACTTCATTGCCATTCCTCTATTCAGTTAGTCGGTTTATATCTGGCCTTATATGAACATTAACCTTCAGAAGCTAATTTTCTACATTGGCTGTGTTGAGGCTGCTGGTTATAGGATTTTGATTAGTGTGTACTTAGTTTGTGCAGAGGAGAGGAGTCCATGCATTACTGAGTAGATTCAATACTAAATCTACTCCCTCTTCATTTTCTTTCACTTATCGACCTCCTGACTACTCATTTTCTTCAATGTCCTTACCCAAAAAGTGATTTCAAAATCATTCTCTATAATGAAGATTCTGATTTATCCTTGATAATGTATTTTTATTTCTGGAAAATTAGATTTTAATATTTAAAACTAAATGGATGGAAAGTAAAAAGATGTGATATTAATGGAGTATTTGTTCCCGACTTTTTTTTTTTTTTTTTTTTTTTTTTGAGACAGAGTTTCGCTCTTGTTACCCAGGCTGGAGTGCAATGGCACGATCTCGGCTCACTGCAACCTCTGCCTCCTGGGTTCAGGCAATTCTCCTGCCTCAGCCTCCTGAGTATCTGGGATTACAGGCACGCGCCACCATGCCCAGCTAATTTTTAGTATTTTTAGTAGAGACGGGGTTTCACCATGTTGACCAGGATGGTCTCGATTCCTTGACCTCGTGATCCACCCGCCTCGGCCTCCCAAAGTGCTGGGATTACAGGCTTGTTCCCGACTTCTATTAGGAAATGCATTGAGACCACTGATTTTAGTCAAAGGTGTTTGAATTTAGTTTTAGTTAATCTAAAGTTATATTCTCAGTCCTGGCTGCACCTCAGACAAGCTGCAGTAAATACTCATGCCAAGGTCCCAATGACTAAAAATGTAATTTGATTGATCTGAGATAGGGTGTGTCCAGCTGACATACATACCTTCAGCTGTTATCACTACCATGCAGAAAGTTGTGATAACCTCTGTCATAAAACATCAACAGTTATTTAGCATCTGAAGCAATTGTACTGAATACTTGGCTGAATGTCTGTGGATCTCGGTGGTATAAGGTCAGAGATCTCCATTTGATGGTTTAGGACCATTTTGGAAAACCCTTCCCTACTGTTTTGGCCTTTTAAAGTTAGAGTGGCTACAATTCTCCTCAACTTGAAATGGGCATGAGGTTTCTAAAGGATGGTAGTTTGATCCATGATACTTTGTTACTTAACAGATGTCCCTTTCAAATTGGCCAACAGTTCCTGTTATAATTACACCATCCCCAGCAAGACTGAAAAAAAAAAAAAGACTTTTAAAATTTATTTTGAGAATTTACCCAGAGAAGACCTTTATCTGAGGCACTTCATATATTTTATGAATTGGTAGAGTGTCATTTGCACATAATATCATTTGAAACTTTAAATGAGGCTAATTTTTCAGGCAGCTTTTTGCCTAATGGTTTTAACAGCTGTCCACTCATTACCGACATAGTGTAAGTATACAAGGAGGTGATGATTGATGAGGTAATTAGACTGAGGGTGCAGCAGTTTCAAAGCTAAAGTAGGTGTCCTGGCAAAACCCAAATTGTAGTTAATTACCCCTACCCATCTCAATATGCTAAGTAAGTGAAAATTGATCAAGTGTCCTGTTTTCCTGCTAGTATGCTTGTGTTATATTGACAGGGGTAAGGGTAGGGAAGGGCATCTGAGGACTGGAGGGAAAGAGCAAGCAGGTCATTAAATAAAACATGAATATGCATATATGAGATGGCCACACATTTTCATGGTTTCTTCTTTAGTAGGAATAACCAACTCCTTTTCAGCCAGTCTTGATTATTCTTTGCTTTAATTTTTTAAAGCTATGTGAAAGAGTCTTTACTTCTGGAAAAATTATGTTAACTCTTCTCAGCTACTTCCTTTAATTATTCTGTTAGTTTTGGAATGTCTTCAAAAAGAATATAGCTATGTCATTCATATATAACATGCTTTTTTTTAGTTTTTTAAATTTACGAATTTCTCTCCTGTCAGATGGAAGATATTTGAAAAGCCAGATTGTATTACTTACATAAGACATGGCACATTGTCTGTAGTTCATATAGATTGCAATTCAATTGGAACATCATGGGAATATTGTAGAGAGTGTAGGAATCTGAGGTTGAACTGCTTCTAAGTGGTTTTGTGGTCTGTATTATAGCAATGTAATATCCTCAGCTATTAGATTTCTAATTTTTAAAGTAATCTCTTTAGACTCACAGTACTCTATTGTGTGTTCAGAGCCACTCCTCTGTGATTAGTTCCAGAGTGGCATCTCCTAGATCTTTTGCAATTATGCATTAATGCATCTCTTTCACACATTGTCAGATGGAAGACCTTTGAAAAGCCAGATTTTATTCCTTATATTAAGACACAGGACATTGCAGTTCAAATAGATTGTAAATTCAATTGGAGCATACCCCAAATATTATAAAAGGAGTGTAGAAATCTGAGGTTCAAGTACTTCTAAGTGGTTTTGTGGTCTGTATTATAGCAATGTATGAGATAGATTAATTAATTAATGTATAATTGCAAAAGATCTAGGAGACACTCCCTTTGATCTAATCATAGAGGAATGGCTCTGAACATACAGTAGAGTATTGTAAGTAATGCCCATGAGAGAACTGACAGTCTTATTTCTGTACAAATTCAGATTCAAAGAATTATTGATGCCAAAGTATACATTTTCCATGATTCTGTACTTTGGTGATTATAAGGGCATTTGGCATTTTCAAACCTTTCCTAATTTATGTCTGACATATAAGGCAAAACCACACCTTTAAAATAAATTTTCCCCTTTCTTTCCCTCTTTTTTTTTTTTTTGCTAGAACTGAAGCCCTAAGTGGTACTCAAACATTTTTGACCGAGGTCCTGAAAACCAACAGAACTTCCAAAAGAACATTTCTCAGGGGCTGGAGCAATCCTTGCATCTTCTCTAGTCACTGGTAGGGAATGTGTTAAACCATAGAACATTCTTTGTTGTTTGCTGTTTTCTAATTTTGTTTTAGATTCAAGGTGTACATGTGCAGGTTTCTTACATAAATATATTGCATAATGGTGAGGTTTGGGCTTCTAGTGAACTCATCATCCAATTGTGACTGTTGTATCCAAAAGGTAATTTTTCAATCCTCTCTCCCCTCCCACTTTCCCCTTAACCTCCTGCATTGGAATCCCCAGTATATATTATTTTCATCTTTATGCCCATAATTACCCATTGTTTAACTCACTTTTAAGTGAGAACTTGCAGTATTTGATTTTCTGTTTCTGAGTTATTTCACTTAAGATAATGGCCTCTAGCTCTATCTATGTTGCTGTGGAGGACAATATTTCATTTCTTTTTATAGCTACATAGTATCTATAATATACACACACACACACACACACACACACATATATATATTATATATATATAATCACATTTTTCTTCATCCAGTCAACCACTGATGTACACTTAGATTGATTCCATGATTTTCCTACTATGAATACTTCGGTGATAAACACAAAAGTTTAGTATCATTTTGATAAAATGATTTATTTTCCTTTGGATAGATGCCCAGTAGAAACAGAATAAAGAACCCAGAAATAAAGCCACATACCTATTACTAACTGATCTTTGATAATGTTGACAAAAAGATTCCCTAATAAATAAGTGGTGCTGGGAGAACTGGCTAGCCACATGCAGAAGAGTAAAACTAAATCCCTATCTCCTACCATATGAAAAATTAACTCAATATGGATTAAAGCCTTAAATATAAGACCCGAAACTGTAAAAATCATTGAAGAAAATGTAGGCTAATCTTTTCTGGACATTGGCCTTGGCAAATAATTTATGACTAAGACCTCAAAATCAAATATAACCAAAACAAAAATAGACAGATGAGACTTAAACTAAAGAGCTTTTGTATAGCAAAATTAACAGTCAAAGGAGTAAACAAACAACCTCCAGAATGGGAGAAAACATTTGCAAATGTGTATCTGACAAATGACTAATATCCAGAATCTTTTAGTAACTTGAACAAATCAACAAGGAAAAAAACAAGTAATCCCATTAAGAAAAGGGCAAAGGACATGAACAGACACTCCTCAAAAGAAGACATAAGAGTACTTCAAAACATTCTAAAGCCATCACCTGGTTCTATCACAGCCAGACCAGTTCCATTCCATTAAACTTGCCTGTTATCCATGGAATGTGGTGCTTGTAGCACTGTAGCCAAAATGAAGTTCTCACAGCTTTGCTGCTTCTTCACATCACTGACCCCTCATTTGGTCTGGGCTAGATGTTGAAGGTCATGAAGAAAAAGAGTATCTGGTGTTTATTTTTATAAATGGAAAAATAAGTGAGCCACATAAGTTTCTGACTGTGCTTAGGAAAGGATTCAGATATTGGGTGACTGTAATGTCCCCATCACTTCCTATAACATCCAGTTTCCAACAGGAGGAAAGTTATGATTTCAATTCGATGGGAATAATTATGTTTAAATAAAACAGATGCTATTGTTTATGAACTCGTTTGTCATTCCATTAACAAAATCTCACCTGCTATATGGCTTTACTACTTATTTTGATGACTGGAACACCTTAGGAAAGATTATACTGAAGCAATGAACTTTTTATATCTACTTACATTCAATTAACTGGAACATTCTAAATTGTATCATACTACTAAAACTATGCTTCTTTGTAGCAATTTAGCTTAAAAATAATTATATATAACATATATATGTGTGTGTGTGTGTGTGTGTGTGTATATATATATATATTTGTGGCCACTCCTACAGTTTGGATATTTGTTTAACCAAACCTCATATTGAAATTAGATCCCCAGTGTTGGAGGTGGGACCTAATGGTTGGGTATGGGAGCAAAAATCTCTCATGAAGAGATTAATTCCCTCCTGAGTGGGGGCGAGTGACTTCTCACTCTATTAGTTCCCAAGAGTTAGTTGTTTACAAAGAACCTGCTACTACTCCCCTCCCACCTTCCTTGATCCCTCTCTGGCCATGTGATCTCTGTACCTGCTGGCTTCTCTTCACCTTTTGTCATGAGGGGAAGCAGCCTGGGGCTGTTATCAGAAGCAAATGCTGGTTCCATGCTTCTTGTACAGCCAGAAGAATTGTGAGAAAAATCAACCCAGCCTCAGGTATTCCTTTATAGCAACATATAATGGAGTAATGGGCAAAGGACAGTGACCAAGACATAATTTTTATAAAGACAAATAAAAATTGTATAACAACATATCCTAATGTTTCAAATAACTCTATGCTTCTCCTTGTTTTTCCAAATATCATACTAAGGAAAAATATAAAAATGCAATACTTTACTGAACATGAAAATAGACTAACTTTAATATTTTGTGTTACATTAACATTTCCCCTTATTTACAATAAAAAGTTTAAACACAGCAGTTTATTAAAATGTATTATTTTAAATTGAAAGAAGTATGAATTGCAAATCAAATATTGGGCTATAATTAAAGATGGAGATCGCAATATATAATGTTAAATAGTTTTTCACATTATGATGTTGATGCTTTGCTTTTATTATTTTTACTCAGTGGAACCAATCTCATATTGCCTCATGGAACTACTTGCATTTCTAAAATATAATTTACATGGTATTTTCATATTAACATGAAACAGCTTGATTTAGAATGAATGTATAGCCAATTAAGAACTAGTACTAATTTTTCTTCTGGCAAATTAATACTTTTGACATTTTCTATAAATGTCACTCCATGAGGAAATCATTAGAAGTATGATTAGTGAGTAATTTATTTAATTTAATTTTTTTAATTCCAATAATGTATTTGAAGCTTATACATTAATCAGAACTATTTTTCATCAAACAAATACAGGTTAAAAAGTGTGTATCTATTTACGGTATGCTTGAATATTTTAAATATATGTACAGAGAGAGTATACATACATTTGGAGAATTAGTATTGAATGAAGTCTCTTAATTCAACAATATAAATATTAAAACAACATAAAAATCAGACTTTTGCTTCTGATTTAGACCTACTGTGTAGCTGGCATTACGTTTTTCTTATATGCTGTACTTCAGAAGTTTAATTGAAATCTTATGCACTTTAATGTGATATTTTAGACAATATAAAATATAAAGTTTTTGCAGTAGATAGCATTTAAAAATATTTCCCTGTCTCCATGAGTTCAATTGTTTTATTGTTTGTTTCCACAAATGAGTGAGACTCAGTTACTGAGAAGAATCTCACTGTGCCAGGTGTGGTGGCTCACGCCTGTAATCCAAACACTTTGTAGGCCAAGGTGGGCAGATCACCTGAAGTCGGGAGTTCAAGACCAGCCAGACCAACATGGTGAAACCCTGTCTTAAAAAAAAAAAAAAAAAAGAATCTCACTATAACACCACAGTTCATGTAAAATTATGACATACAATAAATTCTCAGAGCTCTATAGTATTCTAAAAAAATTTTTACTTCAATGCTTATATTTTAACAATTGATATAGTTTAGCAAATTGATAAAGTAATAAATAATAACACGTTAAATGTCCAAAGTTGATAGAGTTCTAAACTTGTATATACTTAATAGCATAGCCTCAAAATAAGTAAAGCAAACATTGACAAAATGACAGGAACAATTTAAAGAATCCTGTGTGTCCTAGAATATTGGATGGTCATGAAGTATTTATTTACATTTCTTCTAAATCATAGAATTGTAGCAGGACACAGGACCTGCTCTCAATGCAGGATATTGAAATATTGAAGCCATTTGACCAATGATAATTGGTAACCGAATGTGAGAAGCATTGATTTGTACCATCTCCAGGCAAATAATACAACTTCCATCATGCCCTTTCCAAATTTCTTAAACTACAGTAAAATAGACATGCCACAGTTTCTACAAATCTTTTTGGTTGCCATAAATTCATTTTCTAATCCCTTCCTCAGGAAGGCTCATGGGTACAAATATTCCTTGAAGTTTTGCACATTTGTAACCAATTTTATTGGGCCCTTTATTACTGAAGGACAGCCTAGCTGAATCTAAAATCCTTGACTTACATTTTTCTTTCTTTGAATATTTGTAAATATTATTTTCTTGCTTCCTGGCATAGAATGTTGCTGTCAGAAATCTGACGACAATCTGATTTTCTTACTCTTAGGAGAAACTTGGGAAGATTTGCGGAGTCTATGTCTTACTGTTGAATAGCTTGGGCTGATTGCTCATTCACATGTTATGGCTTCTTGTATGTAGGTTCAATTATTTTCAGTAAAGTTTTAGGTAATTATTCTCTTAAGTGCGTATTGTGCCCCATTTCTCTGTTTTTTGTTTTTGTTGTTGTTTTGAGGACTCCACTTATTAATATCCCATTTAGAACCAGCTTCGTGAGTGCCCAATCAATGCAATTGTACAGAAACCCACGCTCAGAAGAACTTCGTGCTTGGCGTTTGGCTGTCTTTGATGTTTTTAAAATTGTGTATTTTACTTTGTATTGAATAAGTGAAGTCAGACAGGACCATGGAGAATGTGTAGGGCCCTTGGGGCCTCAGTTGGCCCCCTGGGATGGGTTCTTGGTCATCAGCTTCTCCATCCTGTTGTTTCCCCTACACATCCCGGCCAACTCTCCCCCAACACGCCTAGTGACTGCTGCTGTCCCAGCACTTGTCAGGGTACTGATCAGACAGAGCAGGATCAGGGAAAGTCAGCATCAGATACATGCGTCTCTGCATCTTGGAGTGTTGGCAGGATGGGAAACACCATGGGGCATTGGGCAGGCGACTGGCTGGGTAAGCCTCTTCCAAGTTACCCAATGAGTCAGGCAAGGTGGTGGCATACTCTTGCATTAACCCCTTTGCTGCCTATTAGAATGACTGGCTATGGGAAAAGGTGATGCCAAGTTGGATTTTCCCTATCCACCTAAGCACCTTATTGGTTCAGCGGCTGGAAAGCAGGGGAACCCACCCAATGGACCACTATCAACAGGGTGCCTGATGGCTGCCAGGCATTATGAAGGTCTGCATTGACCTCTCCAGCACCCCTATGGCCCAGGAGAGCATAACATGAATTAGCAAATAAAAAACATCATCACTGGTTGAGAAAGAGACCTCAAGAGAAATCGTAAAAGCTTCATGTTATATTACCTTTAACAGTAATTCTTTTCCTACCTTGTGAACAACGGTGTCATATTTTCATTTTGTATTTGGCCCCACAAATCATGTAGCCAGTCCTAATACAACCTTCCTTGGCATCTTCTACACCATTGATTTTTGCCCTGAAGCCTTTTCATTTCTTTTTTGCTCATGTTTTTTTCCTCCACTTTTCTGTTCTGTTCTAATTACTGTGCTTTTCGTGCTATCAGTTTGCTCTTTATATTACTTTTAGTTTCCACTCATGAAATGTTGCAATTTTTCATGTTATAATTTTCCTCTGAGTCTGTCATTTTCCTTTAAACAAATTCTTCCTGTCTGATTATATCAACTCTGAGCTCTTTCGTTTTTGTTTGTTATTTGTGTTATTTTTCGTTTCTCTTAGATTTTTGGTAAAATTAGTTACATGTTTCATCTGTTTGGTTTCGCATTCTTCTTGTATGTGTTTTTTCAGCTATAGGAGGTTCTATGAATTGTCTATCTCTTCCCATGCACTGCTAGGTGCCTTTACCTGGACAGAAGGGGAAATGAGAGAACCTCCTGTTTCAGTGTTCATGGCTCAAGTGCTTTGTCCTCTGTTATAAAATACTCTAAATTTGGTCTCTCTTTGCAGTCTGTTCTTTTTCTGTCAGCCCTCAGTCAGCTTCAGGAAGACTTGTCCAAGCACTGAGTTTCCAAGAGAACCACAGTTCCTACTTTTGAAGGCACTGCTTACTTTTAGATATGTTATTTTGCTGAACCACTACTTTCTGAGATCTGCTTCCTCTGACCTTCTCACCCTCTACCATTTGAAGATTTTGTCTTTTTTATTCCTAGTTTACCTGCTCTGTTAAATCTGGGTCTTACTGAAAAAAGACTTTCTTCAATTTAACATTTGGTTTGTCTAAAAGGGGATATATCCTAGATGGTTCTCAAAGTCAGAATGCATGGATTAAAAAAAATTTAAAAATCATTAAATACCAGCATATCCATTTAATCATTAAAAATGTTAGCTAATATAGATGATGGGGTGATGGATACAGCAAACCACTACAGCACGTTTATACCTATGTAACAAACATGCACGTTCTGCTCTTGTACCCCAGAACTTGAAGTATAATACAAAAATTAAAAAATTTAAAAAGAGCAAAAAAAAAAAGTAATAAGCGTTTTCAATTACTATTACAAACTACACTCACGACTGGTCACTGTTACAATATGAGAATACTTATGTTTTTGTTCTTCAGTGGGGGGAAGGGGAAACATTCTCATCTGCTAAAAATTAATCTGGATAATTGCAAAATAAATAGTGTTATTAACATAAAGTTCTTTACAATTATAAGCCAGTTCCTTAGATTTGACTTACCTTTTCATTGTTCATTAAGATGGCTAGCTTCGTGCAGACAATACAGTATTCTCATTTTTTCTCCTAACTTTCTGGCCATGATCTAAGTACAAAGTACACAACCATGTTGAAGTTTTTGCTGCTATCCAAAACAAGAAATAAAATGAAGATAAATAACTGTTCAAAGATGTACTTTTTCTAAACAATAGACCACCATCTTGTAACAGAACTGACTGCAGCACTGGAAAGCACAGAAGGACAAAAGATGAAGCAATTTCTATTTAAGAGCAACAAAGAGAGAAAGAAACTTGTGTTACCGTCTACATCGTGTGGTTCCTTATGGCAGCCCTTTAGTATAGTAAGGGAGACATGTAAATCCAGTGATTTTAAGTCAGAGCAAAATTTTATTCAGAAAGCTCACTGTTATAAAATGTGATAATAGGCCAGGTGCGGTGGCTCACACCTGTAATCCCAGAACTTTGGGAGGCTGAGGTGGGTGGATCACCTGAGGTCAGGAGTTCAAGATCAGCCTGACCAATATGGTGAAACCCCGTCTCTAAAAAAAAAAAAAAAAGTTAAAATAAATAAAATAATAATAAAATTAAAATAAAATGTGATAATAGATATAATATTTTATGTCTCAAAGTTGAACAACGTATTAACTCTTCAAAAATAAATAAAAAATTTTCCAGTAGGCTCATTTATTTCCTGTTCATAAACTTTAGGTTTTTTTTTAAATTTGTATTTTAACTGACATAATAATTATACAGATTTATGGAGTACAGTGATATTGTGATATTGTGTACAGTGATCAGATCAGAGTAATTAACATATTCATCATCTCAAATTTTTATTATATTTTGAATAGAAATATTTAATGTCCTCTTTCTAACTACTTGAAACTATCTTTTCTGGTCTTAAATGATTTTTATAATAATATTTAACCTAAACCTATTTACAATTAGTTATGAACAATGTCACTGACTCTAGACAACTCATACATAAAAATAAAATTTAATTATGCAATCATAGAGACACAATGTAGTAGTAACTACTGTAACAGACATCCATTTGAACTTGATGTAACTAGGCAAATACTTCTTACTATTTTTTTTTGCTTGTACTGCTCAGCTTTTTAGTCCATAAAACTCATCTTTCTCAAGGTTCGCTCCAAGCTTCTACAGAATATAAGGCAGTAGATAAGATATAAGCTTTTAGGTTGACTCTTAAAGTCATTGTGAATATTTGCTGTGTCAGATTAATATGTATAACTTTCTCTTTCCCTCATCGGTGGGGACATTTCTACTCTATAAAGCATGCCTCAGGCATTAGGGGGATTTCTAAATCAGTATAGTAAACACTGTATTGAGTAGAAAATTCTTCAATATTCAATATGGTGAATTAGTTTCTGAAATACCTAGGACAACTATGGAATTATTTACAATCTGTATGTTGTCCTTTATAATTTGTTGAAAATTTAGTGGCAGATGATTGATTATCCTATCTGAAAGTCAATTATTTTTATGGATTAATATGAGTTTAATAATATTAGAATTAGGGAGTTTTCCAAGAAAAGGTTTAATGTATATTTGTGAGGTGGAATTAGAGAATGTGCATATTTTACAGTGGGTACCACTGCACACATTTTGCTGTTGGAATAGAGAACAAAAACTAGTTTGAATATAGCAGGTGTATACAAAGATACATTTGTATTAATTTTGCAACTTTACAGAACCAAACTTAAACCTGTACATTCAGATAAATCTTTCAGAATTCAATTCACCTCTTCTCCGAATCTTCTACTGCCTGCCAGCAAGCAGAAGCCTCATCCGTATTTAGACATCCCTGTGTGCAAATTGTAGTCCTGAGCATACTGAGTTATTATTATTGTTTCTCTTTTCTGTCTCTCTCTCTGACTAAACAAAACCTGCATCCTAGTGCTTACACCATGCATGGAATATAGATATGCTGAACCTACTGATGAATAAGCAAATGAATTAATGAATTAATTATCTTGAAGTTATTGAAGCAGCACTTGTGATTTAGGATTAAGTGCAATTAGAAAGTGTGTTCTCAGAACCAAATAGAGGATGAACCTTGATATATGCATGCACAATAACGAATATGGACCCAGATATATTAAAAATAACCCTTATCTCCTGTGACTAACTCTTCTTTTCACCTCCCCTAAGACTTTCAGGCTGCTCATGCTTTATGACTCTGTGGCCTGGTTGGTATGCTCCCGAACTGTCCTCAACCCTCCCATTTGCCTGGGGCCTTTCTCCAAACTGCCAGTCACTCCTAGGAAGTAAGCCCTCTTGATGAGGAGGAGAAAGAGTGGCTCAGTTCTGACCACTTACAGCTTGGTCAGCCTATACTTCCCTCCTTGACATATTCTGCCCATTTGCATTGACATGAATACATATAAGACAAGAAACTGGTTTGGAGCTTTAAAATATTGTTTCAATGAAATCTTTGAAGTTAAGTCTGTATATCATAATGAGGAGAAAACTAGAAATTGTTTAAATTATCTTAATGAGTCATGTAATTAGAAATACACCCAATTTAAAAAGGCAAATATTGGTTTTTTTGCACACTTGTTATAAAATAAGCAAAGATGAGACATTATCTTTTTTGAAGTACTGACTGGAAATATATTCTTGATTGCTTCACATTTATTATCAATTACTTCAAAACAATTTTGGAGAATAGCAACATATTCAATCTTAAATTAACCACAGGAAATATGGGCATATATGCTTATATGCAACATACAGATACAGCAATAAATAAATATAATATAATTGATATCTACAGTCAGTTATCCTAGCATAAAAGGCCCATAGAAATGGTTCTTTGCATATGCATAAATTGCCTGAGAGACCTATTTGGAACTTACATTTTAGTCATTTCAAAAGGTAGTCAAAAAGATTGTATAACAATTTTTCAAAACATCACCAGAAACAAGCAGAAACAAAGTTAATAAGAAGTTGCTTGAGGGGTGAGCCTCTTAATGGATGAACATTACATGTATTCAACTCCAGAGTAGAAATAATCAGGACAATTCAGCATTTCAAAATAGACAAGGTTATTGTAATGTAACACTGAATTCAGATTAGGAAAACAAAGCAATCTTTGTTTTGCAATAATTTAGATGAAATGAATATGAATATTTCTCCAGTAGAGATGATTTGTAGTAAATCTTGGAAATGTGTTGTTTTTTTATTTTATTAACACCTGCCACAAATTAAAGGTGGAATATTGCAGAAAAGCTGGCACACAGAATTATACAATTTAATACTTTTCAATAGTTACTTTAGAATTTTGTTGTTGACTGTTTTGTCATTTTATATATATGTGGCTTGAATTTTTAAAATAGATATTCTTCTTTTTATTCTCATACAAAAATAAATAAATACTAAACCCCTACCCCGAAATAGAAGATCCTTGCTTCTTTTAGACACCTACAAGGAAAAATTACTCCTAAATCAATGATTGTTCCATCAAGCATTATTGTGTGCTAGTTACCATGTGGAATATTAGTTATAGTATATGTCCTGTGTTCAAGGAACTTACAATCTAGCTAATGAGCCTTATCGAGTTTACCAGAATACACTGTATTACTTAGATAATGTTTAGTAGCCCAGGAAAAACAAATATCTTTTGATGGCAAAATTAGCCTAAACATTGTACAACTCCCTAACATAATCATTGCAAGTATCAAAACGCTACAGCCATACACATGTACTAATTTTACAAAATATGTGTAAGAACATAATACTTGATATTTTAGAATAGCATCATTGTTAAAAAAAAAAAACAAAGTTTATTCAAAATATCATGATTTTCCAATACAGCATTAGTAAGAACACAATTATTTTGTTGCAATAATGACCAAGGAGTAATAAATGGTTCTTCATAGATCCAAAGCATTTTATAGTCCTAAATCAGCATTTGGAAAACTATGGCTTATGTGATAAATACAGCATGTGCCTCTTTTTGCAAGTAGTTTTATTTAAACACAGCTACAGCAGCCTTTTTATGTTTTGTTTGTGGAGGCTTTCATGCTACCATGGCAGAATCAATTGTAGCAGAGATAGTGTAATATCTCCATGATGCGTACAATAATTACTATCTGTGCTATTACTTAAAAAAAAGTGTGCCTATCCCTTTTCCTTTCCGAAATTATTAGAGTGTGTACTGGGGCAACAACAACTAAGGCCGAATTATAATGCACTGCTCCATCCATCAGAAATTTTACAAGAATTATTTCATTTATAATTTATATTGGTTTGTAAAATGTACATTCCTATCCCAGGCTGAACATTTGTCTCTATGTGACAAGCAATTTATAAATGTATTTTTAAGGTGTCCTTTGATTATGAAGCTCTTCGGATATGTGTTGTCAAAAGCGGGGTTCTAATGTTTAAAATATATGTACCGTTTGTCATTTATCCCCCTCATTCCTTTTTTTACTATACTGAAGACTTGGAATTTCATTTTAGGTGTACCTTGTGAACAATACTCTACTTTAGGAAAATGATATAAGGATTCATTCTAAAATAATGAATGATCCACTATTTTAAATTTCCTAAAGCTGCTGAAAACAAGTCTTGAGAAAATATAGAAAGCTGCAAAATACATACTGACCTTGACTAGCCATCAATGGGATTCCCTGCAAACCTGTTATCATGGAGAAGAGATTATCATGGCATATAGGAAGACGGGTTTGAAACACAGTAATACAAGATGCTCTGACACATTCTTTCTTACTTGAGTTTAAGAGACAAAAAGAGAATTCCATGGAAAAAGCTAAAACAGATTTCTACATAGAGAAAAGGAAGAATGAGCCAGGCTGGGTATTTACAAACATGTAGTTGCTTGGTTTGAATTTTTAATAAGAAGATTTTTTTTGAGAAGAGGAAAAACAAATAAATGAAGTAAAGCAGGCAGGAAGGAAATTTCAAGAAATTAGATTATCATTAAATATAAATAAGAAAGAGGGACCCAGAAAGGAAGAAGTGATGTGGAGACATGTGTTCTTTCATGATGGGTACATCATGGGGACACATAAACAGCTTTCCAACAGTAGAAAAGATTTTGCTGAAGAAGAAAATGCTCAGATCTATATTCATTCGTGAATTTTCTCCAGCAGCACTGAGTCCAGAACTGCTAAGTCTTAACAAAGCCTGTGTACTCAGTGTTTACCATTTTCTTCCTCAGGGTTTATCTGGTATCAACTTCACAATTATTTCTAAGCTATATCAGAAGATTAATTTTAATTTAGCAGTTTATATATTCTGAATTTTGCCTTCTAGGAAGTTGTGTTTATTATGTATTTATTATGTTTTTATTATTATTATATATTCCACTTTTATACCTTATTAAAATCAGAAATGTTGCCCATCTAAATTGTTTTCTATGATCCTTTGAAAGTTTGAAAGTATTTCTCATTTTATTAAATAAAAGAAGTTTAAATAGAGAAAGTCGTAAGCTCACTTACACAATTCTTTCTAGTGTTCCAACAATCTGGCCTTCAATCACATTGTACCTAACTGGAATCTACCCTTTGCAAATTTGAGGTACTTAAACCTTTTCCAGGAAACAGAAGCTACATGGAGGTTATTGGTTCTGTCCCCAGAAAAAAATGGCTCTTTGTTGTTGTTGTTTGAGATACAGGTTTTTTCTTTTCCTTTTCCTATTAACTTTTCCTAAATTTCATATCATTAGTTAAGCTTTGAAAAAATATCTCAGAATCTCTTGCCTTGCTCTTACATGTATGCTTCATTACTAATTCTTCATCCAGTATTCCGCTCTAGCTTTTTAAAGATTATAGAGTCCCTTGTGTGGACTCATTAGACTTCTCATATTCATCTCACTTTCTTTCATTACAGAGATTACTTTTGTTTGTATTTTCCGAGTTTTACTTTTTATGTTATTTGCAATTATATTTTCTGACCCTTTATTCAGTTTTAAGCACTCAAATCATAGAGTTATTCTAATTTGTTATCTAAAATTTTTGATACTAATTTTTCTAAATTTAAGCAAAATGTGTGGCTAGGCCTTATGCTTTCTCTCTTTCAAAGAATCATCGGTCACCATGTGTGATTTTCTTCCTTGGGACTGAAGCACTTCTGATTCTTAGAGCCCGCGACTTCCTGGGTATGCTCCTCGCTGTTCCCTCCTTGCAGGTCTGTACTCAAATGCACGTGCCTGCCTGTTGGGCTGTGAGTGCACAGGGGCTGTTAGTGGTCACTCCCTCTTTTTGTTCTTTGCCATATTCTCCCATTCACTTATGGCGCTTCAACTGACTTGTGATCCAAGTAAGTTAGTCAGGTTTGCTTACCACGGGATTTCTGAGAGCTTTTGATGTCTTAACGTGCAAAAGGGAGACTGTCCACGTCACAGCATCTCCAAATGAACCTGAAGGGAAGCTTTTCTGAAAGAAGCTATTAGTGTTCATCCAATTCCACTCTGAGAAAAGTAGATCTAGGTGATTTTTGGAGTAATCCTTCTAAAGTTAATCACAGAAGATTTGCTGAAATCTAAAAAATGATAATTAAGAAAGATTCCACTTTGGGGTCATCTTTTAGGAGCTATGTTTTCATTCTTCATTATTGTGGTTTCTAAATTTTCTATGAGGTTTTCACATTAATTTTATAATTACAAAAAAACTTATTTTATGAACCCCAAAATAACATTACTGTGAGGAAAAATTCTTCTTTATGATGTAATTTTCTTTGTACTTAGGAGAACTTCATTATTTTCACCAAACCTGAGTGTGGAGATGCTCCTAAAGGATAGCCCTCCTTCTACCAGGAGAAAGTTGCATTTATACGATAAATAATGGTGACTTCCAAAATTCATAAACTCAGCTCTACAAAATGCAACTTCAAAAATTATTTAGCAGATCTTAATTACTTTAAAAGCCTTGCTTCTCCCAGAAAACAGAGAAGGAATCTGGTCACTTCAGGGTAAAATACAATGAATTCATGATTTTCTTTTTATAAGTTACTGAAAATTTAGTTATGTAAACTAGAATTTTCTCCACAATCATTCCCTTCTCAGAATTGATCCCAAGCTTCATGAGGTGGAAAACTCAAGCAACAATTTTGAATTGTTCTGTATGTTTGTTGAGTTATAAATTCCTGCCTTCTGAAATTTTCTCTTGAGACTTTATCTACATGGTTCCTGCCACCAGGATTAGGTCAGCCTCTTTGGCAAACCTACCCTCATTGTACATACTAAGTCTATTTCCAATCTTGATTTTTAGGAATTGATGGGTTAGTGCTCTAGTAATAATATAATGATAAATACTCACACTCTGTTTTATTCAAGTTTATTTATTTTAAACTGAGAGATAAAATCGTGTGTCCTTACAGAGTACAACATGAAGGTTTGAAGTGCATAGACATTGTAGAATAGTTCAATCTAGCTGATTATAATACACATTACCTAACATCTTTTTATAGTGAGGATATCATACTGTGTTCTTGAAACCCAATGGAAGAATATTCTTTTTCTTCAAATTTGCCCTATGACTAGTCCTTTTTTTTTTCCTTCCTATTGTCCTCTCTCTGAACATGATATCTTATGAGAATTATGTTGTCTGGCTCTCATTGTTTTTAGGGACAAAAGCTCTTGATTATTGTTCAGGAACTCCCAGAGTGGCACTTACTGTGTGCCAACACTTTTCCTTTTGACAGCAGTGTGACCCATTAGTCCCATCTTTTCTCCTCTGATTTTTGCATCCTGTATTTAAAGCCTTTAACTCATTGAGAGATAGACTATAGAGAGCACAGCCAGATCTTACAGGACAATAGATCTCTGACACACAACCTCTCCAGCCAGCCTACGAAGCCAAACAAGACCTCTGTGACAATCAGCTCCAAATCAGCTACCAGGGCTTGAGTAAAAAACTGCCAACTTCCCTAGTTATTGCCCCCACTTCCAACTTAGCATCCTAGAAAACAAAATACACACCTCTAAACAGTCACATAAGATGGGCGGCTCCTGTCCGATATGCCATCACCAGCTTCCCTTTGCCAACAGCTTCTAGTCAGGGCATGCTTAAAGCCTTCACGTTTCATTTTTCACCTTTAAAACTTTCCCACTCTCCTGCCTCCCACTGTGTTTTTGTCAAACTAAAGTGATTGTGGCTAACTTCCCTGCTTTAGCAAGCTCCTAATAAATAGCTTTCGCGTGCTGTCCTGTTGGTATTCTTTGTTTATTCCCACATCACAGTTACTATTTCAGCCCCTCACAAACTGATACTAATAATGAGGAACTGTAGCAGTGACTGCAAATCAACTCTGCACTGTTTTCCTAATTTAGTGGCTTAGTTCTTATCTACCTTTATTGGTCAAGCACTTGCTTTATAATGCAGTTGTGGAAATTGTGTCTTGGTCTGAAAAGGTTGATGTTTGATTCTCTTTTATGTCCTTGTTACTTCAGTGCTGGGGTTTCGTTTTGTCTCCTTAAAATTACAGAGACTGGCATTCAATCTGAATTCCACCTCAAGTAACCATACTCAATGGCCACATTTTGAAACTAACTGCCTGATTACTTTGAATTTAGGAAATTACTTTTTTTTTTTTTTCCTGGTGCCTCCTACTACTAACTGCTCTCTTAACTTACGAGTTGTGGCTACATTTTGAACAGTTAGATCTGATTATCTGTTTTTCTTTTACAGATCTGTATAATTTTGCACTGATTTTAAAACCAACACTTCAGTGTTTGCTCTTCAATGATTTCCATTTGCATTTCTATTTTCTGGTTTAGACTCTCAGGTAACTGAATACCTGATACCTAAACAGTGACATTTTTCTGGCCATTCCTCACTCCAATATGTGTACCTGTCCAATAAAAGGCATCAACTTGACTTTAAATATCCTAAGTCTCTTTATTCTTTCAGAGAATTGGTCCATTACTTCTCAACTTGATGAGTTTATTATTCTAATACAAAACTATTCTTTCTTCATGATTAACTCTTTATAAGACACATTGTTAGTCCTTTATTCAATTGCTACCATGATAAGACAAGCTTTTTTTTTTTTCTTCAGAATGAACTGGAAGTTCTTATACCAGCTATTGATGACAGTCCTTATGTTTTTAAAATAATCAAGTTTCTTGCTAATGGATTCTTCTCACTGAAGCTGTCATAGGAAGGCAATCTCTTTTTCAGAACTTATAATAATACCCTAAAGTTGTGGTTTTACCAGCAAAGTCAGTAAAGCTAAGTATAAACATAATCTCTGTCATTTTTCTTGCCAAGTGCTCAACATTTATCTCTACATCACAATATAAACATTTATGAAGACAAGTATGTGGCTTTTCAGTACTGAATGTTGATTTCAGGAATAATCGCCCCAATTTGACTCACCAAATGATTTTCTGAGCTGTGCCACAAAGTTTGTTAGTGAAAAATATAAAGTGTCTTGGCAAATCATTTTTCTCTTAAAAGAGATTGTAAAAACATGTATACATTCAATTTATGATACGTGTTAGTAGGTAAGTAGCATGGATCATCTTAACTTGGTGACTCCAGACATAAAACAATAACAATTATTTTAAAATTATCATAACAAATAATGGGATGACTCAATAATTTGGGGGTTGAGTAAACCTAATTTCTCAGTGCATATAGTATCAGGAGGGGAAATTATGTGAAAATAATGACCTCTTTGATTCAACACTCCCTTTCTTTTTCTCAAAGATGCCCATGTTCAGAAATTAGTCATCACTGTGTTTTTCTTTTTCTCCCTTATGCTAATTCTAGCCATCTCAATGTTATTAGCACATTATTATTAACTCATTGGAAAGAGGATTTAATACATAACTACTACTTGATACATTGGCCAAAACTAATAGTGTTACATATTGATGGATTTTGTACATTCAAAAGATTTTTCAGACAATGTAAACCATTACATAATGATAAAGACTATAATCTAGAAAGATGACTTCACTATCCTAAATATATATGCACACCACATTGGCGCACCCAGATTCATAAAACAAGTTCTTCTTGCCCAGTGAAAAGACATATACTTACACAATAATTTTAGAAAACTTCAATACCCCACAGATAGTATTAGACAAATTATCAAGGCAGAAAAGTAATGAAGATACTCTAGATGTAAACTTGACACTTGAACAATTGGACCAAATAGACATTTACGGAACACTCCATCCAACAACTACAGAATATCCATCCTTCTCATCTGCACAAAGAACATATTGTAAGATAAACCACGTGCTTGGTCATAAAGCAAATCTCAATAAATTAAAACAAATAGAAGTCCCACCAAACATACAGTTGGAAGATAGTGCAATAAAAATAGAAATCAATATCAGGAAGATCTCTCAAAACTATATAAATACATGGAAATAAAATAACTGGTTCCCAAATAATTCTTTAGTAAACATTGAAATTAAGTAAGAAATTTAAAAAATTCTCTGAAATTCATAAAAATAGGGACACAACTTACCAAAACTCTGCTAAAACAGGGTTAAGAAGAAAGTTTATAACTCTAAACACCTTCATCACATCAAAAAGTCAGAAAAACCTCAAATTAGCAATCTAATTTTGCACCTATAAGCACTAGTTAAAAAAAAAAGAACAAGCCAACCACAAAGTTACCAGAAGAAAAAAAATCATTAAAATTAGGGAAGAACTTAAAAATTTGAGATGCAAAAGCCTATTCAAAATATCAATGAATCAAGGAGGCTTTTCTCTGAAAAATTAACCAAGATTAGTAGACCTCTAGATAAACAAAGCAAAAGAAAAGAGAAAGAGAGAAGATCAAGTAAGCATAATCAGAAATGACGAAGATGAAATTACAACTGGTCCCATAGAAATAAAAAAGATATTCAGTGACTGTTATGAACAACTCTATGTATACATATTAGAAAATATAGAGGAAATTGATGAATTCCTATAAACACACAGTTTCTCAAGATTGAATCAGGAAGAGATTGAAAGCCTAAATAGACCAATACTAAGTTCTGAAATTGAATCAGTAATAAAAAACCTACCGACTAACAAAAGGCCTGGACCAAGAAGAATCACAGTTGAATTCACATAGATTTATAAAGCAAAACTGGTACTAATCTTACTGAAACCACTCCAAAAATTTTGAGATGGGACTCTTCCCTTATTCTATGAAGCTAGCATCAACTTAATACCAAAATTTAGGAGAGAAATGACAAAGAAAGAAAATTTCAGGCCAATATCCCCAATGATCGTAGACAGAAATTCTTAACAAAATATTAGCAAACTGAATCGAGTGGCACGTCAAAAATTACTTCGCCACAATCAAGTATGCATATTCCTGGGATGCAAGGTTGGTCCAATATATGGATATCAATAAATGTGATTTACCAAATAAACAGAGGTAAAGGCAAAAACCATATGATGATCTCAATAGATGCAGAAAAAAACTTGATAAAATTCAACATCTCTTCATGATACAAACCCTCAACAGAGTAGGGATTGAAATGTACCTCAAAATCATAAGAACCAACTCTTACAGATCCACAATCCACATCTTACTGAATGGGCAAAAGCTGGAGCCATTCCCCTGGAGAACTGGAGCAAGACAAAGATGCCCACTCTGACCACTCCTATTCAACATAATACTGGAAGTCCTAGCCAGAGCAATCAGCCAAGAGAAAGAAATAAAAGGCATCAAAATAGAAAAGAAAGAAGGAAAAAAAAAAACCCTGACTTACTGTTGATGTAATTCTATGTTTAGAAAATCCTAAAGACTTCACCAAAAGAGAACTAGAACTGATAAAGAATTTAGAATTGTTTTAATATACAAAAGCAATAGCATTTTATACGAATAACATCCAGTCTGAGAATCCAATCAAGAACACAATCTTGCTTATAATAATCGCAAAGAAAATAAAATACCCAGGAATACAGCTAACCAAGGAGAGAGGTGATATACCTATTCAAGGAGAACTACCAAACACTATTAAGAGAAATCAGAGACGACAAAAATAAATGAAAAACATTTAATTCTCATGGATTGGAAAAATCAATATCATTAAAACTGCCATACTGCCCAAAGCAATTTACAGATTCAGTGCTATCCCTGTCAAACTACTAATGCCATTCTTCACAAAATTAAAAAATAAAATTATTCTATAATTTACAGGGAACTACAAAAGAGCCCAGATAGCCAAAGAAATCCCAAGCCAAAAGAAAAAAGATGGAGACATCACATTATCTGTCTTCAAATAATACTATAAGGCTACAGTAACCGAAACAGCATGTAATACTACCAAAATAGACATATAGAACAGAACACTCAGAAGTAAAGCCACACACATAAGACTGTCTGGCATTTGACAAGGCCAAAAAAGGCAAGCAATGGAGAAAGGACTCCCTGTTCAATAAGTGATGCAGGAATACCTGGCTAGCCCTACGCAGAAGAACAAAAATAGAAAAATTAATTAGTTTGATTAAATATTTAAATGTAAAACCTCAACCTATAAAAATTCCAGAAAGAAAACTTAGGAAATACCTTTCTTGGTAATGGCCTTGGCAAATAATTTTAGTCTAAGTCCCCAAAACCAATTGCAACAAAAGCAAAAATAGACAAGTGGGACCTCATTAAACTAAAGAGCTACTGCACAGTAAAAGAAATTATCAACAGAATAAACAGAAAACCTTTAGAATGGGAGAAAATATTCCAAATCATGCATCTGACAAAGGTTTTATATCCAGAATCTATAAGGAACTTAAAGAATTCAACAAATAAAAACAGGTGTCATGCCAAAGAAACAGATAACCCCATTCAATAGTGAGCAAAGAACACTAACAAATAATTTTCAAAAAAAAGACATACAAGAGGTGAACAAACATGAAAAATGCTCATCATCATTAATTATAGGAGAAATGAAATCAAAATACAATGAGATATCATATCATGCAAATCAGAATGGCTATTATTAAAAAGTCAAAAAGCAACAGATGCTGGCAAAGATGCTGAAGCAAAGGGAATGCTTAGGCACTGTTGGTGGGAATGTAAATTAATTGAGCCAGTGTGGAAGTCAGTTTGGAGATTTCACCAAGAACTGAAAACAGAGCTACCATTTGACCCACCAACCCATTATTGGGTATATTTGCAAAGGAAATTAGATCATTATACCAAAAAAGACACGTGCACTAGAATGCTCATTGCAGCAATATTCATAATAGCAAAGACAGGGAATTAACCTAGATGCCCAGCAATGGTGGAGTGGATACACACAATGCACTACATTTACACAATGGAATATTAAGGAGCCATAAAAAAAATAAAATCATGTATTTTGAAGCAATGCACATGAAGCTAGAGGCCATAATTCTAAGCAAATTAATGCAGTAAAAGAAAACTAAATACTTCGTGTTCTCACTTATAAATGGGAGCTTAGTGTTTAGCAAATATGAACACAAACATGAGAACAACAGACAGGACTACTAGAGCAGTAAGAGCAGGAGAGGCTATAGGTTTAAGAAGTATCTATTGGGTACATGCCCACAAGCTGGATGCAATATACCTGTGAAACAAACCTGAAGATGTAGCTTCTGCACCTAAAATAAAAGTTGAAATTAAGACATTCTCTCTCCTTCTCTGCCCCCTCCACACCCCTATATATCCTGATTCATGATATAGAATGTCTCTTCAAGGGCTTTCTGTGGAGGTGATTGGGTTGGGATGAAGTTTTCCTACATCTGTAAACACTGTGTGTGGCTTTCAGAGATAGTGTTAATTTGTAAATAAGTTATTGTTGAATATAAATAAAAAAACAGATTGTTGATAGTAAATTATATAGCAGACAGACATATGAATGCAAATTTATTTATCTTTTTAAAATAACTGATATTTGGATGTAATGGAACTTGTGCCTTCAGCATTTATGCACATTTTCAGTTTATATCAGCTCAAAGTGTCTGAGCATGTAAATCTCTATAACTATAAATCTTGTTAAAATTAATCACAAAATTCTTCTGAAATACATACTTTTTGTTGATTCCTTTATAATGAAATTGCTTTTTATCTGATGGCAAATAAGTGATTTTTTAAGTTTCTTGAATAGTACGCATTATACTCAAATATAGAAAATTATAGATGCAAATAAACTGCTTTCTTATTCATTTTTTTGTTTTATAAGACAATTTCAGATTATAAAATTAGGGTAGTTTGAAGTGTCTGTACTTTTTTTTCTGAGGTTACACGGGTTTTATGCTATGCTCACCTAGCTTTAAGTTTTGTGGTTCTTAATAATGATGAAGCACCCTCATATACATATATTGACCTATATATATTTTTTAATAAATGAGAAGCTTTATAATGACATCTCAAATACAGAAACATGGCCTTACATGGTAAATTCTAAATGCATGTCTTGAAATGAAAAATAAAAATATACTTTTAAAGTAATACTTTCACGAATGTTTTCCATTTATTTCATTAATTGCATATGATAAAATCTTCCCCTATAAAGACAACTTCTTTCCTTTTATTTATATTTACTGAGTCTGTAATTATGTGTTTTGTTGGTGTACATAAATCATTACTTAGATGCCAAGAGCATACGGGAGAAATTTCACTCAGGAAAGACATATCAACTTTGACTGCAATTTAAAAATTATACGGTAGAATTTTGCTAATAACATACATACATATATATATATATATATATATATATATATATATATAAAGTTTTCTAAAAGCATAAGTAGCAGAGAGTGTTCTATATTGTGGGCCAATGTAAAAAACATGGCTTCAAAGAAAAACTTGAACTTATGTTGGGAACAGTAACATTGAAGAGGGAAAAAGAGAAAGAGAAAACTCCATGGGGAAGTGTCACATGAGAACCTCCTTCTTCAGATTCGTTCCAAATTTGTCCAAAGTTTACTTTGCTATTTTTTTTTTTTTTTTGGTCATAAAGTAATTTTAGATCTTAAAGACTGATGTAAGTTTGAATTAATAATGCATTTATATTACTTTTATTTTTCCTGACTCATTTATAGGAGACTAAGAAAAAATATACTTTAGGCATTAATTTTCTAAGGATGTGTAAATACTTGGTATCAGAAGCAGTGACATAGATTGGAAGCAACATGAAACAAGAAAAACTAGATGCGGGAGTGGGGGTTTCAAAACTTGTAAAGCAAGGAGGCAGGAACTAGAGTAACTGTAGGAAGAAAACACAGTTCAGATTGTAAGGTTCACAAAAAGGTGTCATTATGGAGCAAAACACCCAAACTCCTTATGTTTTGTGATGAAATTTACTGGAAAATTACCTATGTTCTCTTCATTTTGTTGTGGGTGTCCACAAATTAAGTCACTATTGGTAAACATCTTTTCTAAAATAACTAGAGCTCACAAGCTTAATTAATTCCTGAATAGAACAGTCTACATCAACCTCATTAAGCAGCAAGATGTCATGATTTGATTGGGTGGAAGTCAGGTAGGGAAGGCTGCCTGCCCTCCCTCTCTCCTCTCTTCCCCCCTTCCTCCTCCTCCCCCTCCCTCCCCCCTCTCTCCCCCTCCCCTCTCACCCTCCCTTCCTTCTTTCTTTCCTTCCTTCCTTCCTTCCTCCTTTTCTTCCTCCCTTTCTTCCTTCTCTCCTCACTCCCTCCCTTGCTTCCTTCTGTCTGTCTTTTCTTCCCTCTTTGTTTGTACTCTATCATATGAATTATATAATTTTGTTTGAAGTGTGCACTTTGGGTCACATGATGTGGGATATAGAGCAACCAAAATTAAGAAAAAGCATGTATGAATTTGTTCAGAAGACCAGAGAAACACAGTTTGGATATTCAGCTCAGGATTCTCACCCTTTTAATCAGTGTCTTGAATTGATGATTTCTTTCTTTCATCCTTATTCTATTGTTTGTTTCTTCCATTAGGCAATTTTTCTATATATGAGGTTTCTTTCATAACAATTGTCAGGTTTCAGAAAACTTTAAATTGTGTTCCAGCACATCAGCGGTTTTAGGGACTACTATGTGCAAAACATTTTCCAAGTTTTTATGAGAAACAACTAAAAAAGAAGACTGAATTTTTTGCCTTTGAATTGGTCCCAATTTAGCAAAGGAGACAGATACAGTCATATAACTCAGGTGGAAATACTTGGGAGTTCCACAATTACCTATTTTTCCAAAGGACTCCTAGAATCTTTGCTGTGTCTAGAAAGACCTTTAAAAGCCAAGATTACTCCGCTGTATATTTATAAAAATTATAAAATTGACTGCCAGCATAAATATCTATGCCACAAAGCTTTTTGCAAAAAGCCAATTTAAGAAAAATACTTAGCTTTGAACCAAACCTAGCACCTTGTGGTACTAAGTTATTGGTTGTCTTCTATAGATTCATACTCTGAGATCTGAGTGATAGAAAAGTCCTACTTGCACCTCTAATTGCTTTTCAGAAAATGAAGAATTCATTTAAAAACATTTGTCCAGAGCTAGAGCTAAATGATTCTTTTTTGTTTTTACTTTCAACTAAGATTAAAATGGCTTTGAATGTAATAAAACTCCTTTAATACTATATATCTCAATGCATGACTCTAAAGCCATGTTCAAAGTAATGAATAAACATTAAGGAGTATAGACAATAAAGCAATAGAAATGTGGAACAGTAGCAATATCATTATGCTGCAGCTTCAGTCTTTGAGAAAATATAAAATGGAAAATACATGTAGAAATTATTCAGAAAACTTAAGTAAACATTTATTTTCATGTATCTTAGAAATTTTAAAATTGAATATCTAATATTTTGATCATTTCAGCTATTACATATTTTATATTTTTACATATATTTGTAATGCAATAGAATGGATTAGGTATAAATAAAAAAGAATATTGAAAATGGTGTTAGTAATTTGAAATTTTTATTTTGCTGAATAATAAAATTATTTAGGTAGTCTGATATGCACAGTATATTACCTTTACATTTATTTTGATTTCATTACCAGTTCTGCATTATATCTCAGACATATAATTCAACTTTTACATTAATATTTTTCCATAAAAGTATCTAACTAGAAATAAATGCCAGATAGACATAATGTGTGATTTATAGAGAAACAAAAATACAACATCTATATTTGGCATTTATTTTCCTTTGAAGTTTCAGGTTTTGAGCTTATGACCTTTACTTTTATGCCATATGAGATGGTTACTCTTTGAAATGTCTTGAATGAATCAAATAGTTCATTTTAAAGGGCTTTCAGAAGTGAGGCTAGACCCTGATATTTCAGAGAATATAAGTTGTGTTTTACAAATTTGCATTTTAAAGGTTATCTCAGCTCTAGCATTATATCCACTCATTCAGCAAATATTTTCTGATTACATAATGAAGAGCAGAAGCATGCCAATGGTGGATTCTGTATTTATGTTGCTTGTGTCTTATAAAAAGAAAAGATGCACAATAATAAAAATAATGCTAACTGATAAGGGATAAAGACCAAAAATAGAACAAGCCCGTCTTAAATTTATCCTTTATATATATGATAGCTAAATTCAGTTTCTCAAGACCATAAGTAGTCAGATAAATTAGGTAAGCTGATTCTTGTAGAAACAATATTAGGGGAAGTGTCAAATTCCACACTAAAACTATTCCATTTTCCATATAAAATATATAAATGATCTGGGATTTTTGGCAAGTCAGAAAACCCAGCTCAAACTAGCTTAAACAAATGTATGTGTGTGTGTATGTATGTGTGTGTATTTATTTATTTATTGTTTTATTTTAAATAACAGTTAATGGCCTTGGTGGACCCATGAACTTATAATATATTGTTCATTATATTCTTGTCTGGCTCTCACTCTTAACTGTATCCCTTCAATCTGGAATCTGTCTCTGTTCGTTTCTGCAGGATGGTCTTATCTTCTCTTTCTGCAGATTAACTTTCCCAAGGTATTAGCAAACAATTGCAAGTTCATGCTATCCCACTATAAGACCTCAGTGAAGACAGCTTATTTTTTCCACTAACCACAAAACATAAAATTCCAGAGAAAGACTCGGTGCTGACCTAGATTAAATTATATGCTTAATCTTTGGACCAATTTCTTTGGTTTATTACCTGGGATTTTATTCATGGCTGGTAACAAACTGAGCAAGCTTTCCTGTGGCCAGAGAGAATGCAAGTGATGTTATTAGTAAAACAAATGACATATGTGATGAATAGTTTCTCAAATGATACAGGTAATTTGTTTTACTAGGGATAAAACTGTTATGTCTTAAATTGGATTCTTTGGAAATCATATCTCAGATAAGATCCTGAGACCCTAGATTTTGTCATTTATTTGGGAAAGCATTAATTAATATTTTTATCTGTAAAGGCAGATGGGCTATATCAAATTGGGCATGTGACCATTTGTCTAAGCAACAACCAATACCACAGGTCTTTTTCCTTTTGCAATTTGCGAACCGGTCTGATAGCAAGCATGCATTTTGAACTGCTGTCTACTGTGTAGAGTGTGCTTTGTGCTATGCTTCGTGGTGCATTGTTGAGTTGTACCAAGCCTCTGTTATAGATTTAGCCAACTGAAATCAGCAGTTTTGATAATTACATGTCATTTAGGTAAAAGATTATGACCAAATTGAAACAAAATAGGCATTTTCGTTAGAGCTGCTAGAGACTCATTCACTGTGGATGCCTTAGAAATCTCATGCCTCATCATGTCCATAAATTGCCCACTGGCTTCTGATACAAGAAACTTTCTTTCTCAACTCTGGCCTAAACTCCATTACTGTGGCAACTGATGGCCATATACTAGGCTTTCCTAGAATAGAGTCTCTTACAAACCTTAAGCCTGTTACCCTCCATGCCCAGAAACACATCTTGTATTCGGTCGTGTAAGCAGCATCCCACATCTCAGTACAGCTTCTGAGGCCTCCTTGCTACAAGATGGAGTGAAACCCAGGCCTTCTGGCACACCCAGTGCACAGGATGGGTGGCTTTTCTGTTCTAATTCCCTTGCCAGATGCTGCTGTGCTGCAGAAGATCAACTCACTCCCAGAACCCCAGGATACCAGGGGAAGCCCGTGGTTTCACCTGCATTGGCAGCAATGGGATTTTATATACTTTAAGACACTGTTGTTACCACATACTTATGGAGCTAAGTGGAAACTCCATGCTTTTAATCTTTTGAGCAGGATGTCCCTGATAAAAGGACTAGGCATATGGGTCAACACAGTTGGCCAAACTTCAAGCAATCATCTCAGCACTGGATTCTTCAGTCAACCGTCCTAACTGTTCATTTTTATAAGCTCTTGGGCCATCTCCCAAAAGGCTTTTTTTCCTTTAGATTAAAGAATTATCAGAATATTTTTCCTCATGAAAACCTTATCCAAATCAAGGTTTCACATTTCCACGTAGCATAAGGCCACAATATAAGGTTTCACCAGGTGTATTAATCCATTCTCACGCTGCTATAAAGAAATACCCAAGACAGTAATTTATAAAGGAAAGAGGTTTAATTGACTCACTGTTCCGAATGACTGGGAAGGCCTCTGGGAACTTAAAATTGTGGCAGAAGGTGCCACTTCACAGGGCGATAGGAGAGAGAATGAGTGCCCAGCGAAGGGGGAAACCCCTTATAAAATCATCAGAACTTGGGAGAACTCACTATCATGAGAACAGGATGGGGGAAACTGTCCCCATGATTCAATTTTCTCTGCCTAGTCCTTCCCATGACATACGGTTGTATCACTAAGATAGTCCATATCCACTCCGTGTTTCCAAATATCGTTGATTGTGATTGAGGCACTCATTTCACTGCACAGAATTCAGACTACTGAGCTCTTGACCAAGGCACTCAACAGAACTTTCACCTCCTTTACTGGCCTCTGGATGCAGGCTGTGTAAATTGCCATTGTAAGTTAAATACAGTCAAATGCGATTAAATAAAAGTTTAGTGATCAAGCATCAGGAGTGAATTTTGATAGAATCTGACTCTCTTTTTTGATACCTGGCTGATGACAGCTTTTAAGCCTCATCCCTCTCACTTCTTCTGCCCCACATCTGTGCAAGCTGGGTACTCTTTCCTTCGGCACCATGGGAGATTCAAATCATGCTAACCTCTGCTGCCCGGGAACTTTTACTCTGGTCTAATTTCCTAACCATGATAAAAAATTCAGGCCACTTTCCCTTTTTGGCTCTCTCCAGCCATTGAAGACCTACTCCAGAGATTTGCTTTGCTCTCCTCCCAAACCCCAATTCTATAACCGTTAACCTCTCACACCTCTTGATATGTGAGATATATCATTATTCCTGATACCTAAACAAAACCTTAAATAGAAATCCATTGGGTTTTTCAGATAATTATAACAGAGAGGATCCTAGAAAGCACAGGTATAGGAGTAGGAAAATGAGATAGGGAGTATGGAAAATGAGATAGGGAGTATAGAAAATGCATGACATGCTAATTAGCACAATAGCACTGGATCTCTTGCTTGCTTACGACATACACACAACCATGCAGAGTATCCTCACAGTTGTACCAACCGAGCATGGAAGAATCAGGTCTTTGTCCACTAACTCCAGTGTGCTATTAGGGCTGTTTGCCTAGCACTTTCAGCTTGTCATCCACATCAGAGGAAGCATCCTTCATGATCAGAAAAGGCCCTCACGCAGAGTTGCAGATACTTGCATCAAAGGCTTTTAGTGTACAGAGGTATGGTGCATATTGAGGAGACAGAAGATGGGGTACAGCATTCTTCACAGGAAGTGATACTGGTCAAAAATAAATCAACTCTCTCTCCCTCTCTCTCTCTCTACACACACATACACTTTTACACTATATGGCTGATTTAAAAAAGGAACCTTAGGAGAAAGATTTCAAATAATGTGACACACACACACACACACACACACACACACACACACAAATTCATAAAGCTCACTTCAGTTCACATCTTTTAAGTGTTACCAGTAAGATCCCAAGGGAGTTTATCTTTTTATTATCTATGAGACACAGTTATGATTAATTGCCTCCTTGCAATTTTTTTTAACCAAATATGCTCTCCTTTGCTAGCATCAAGTTCAGAATCTTTCCTTAAGATCCCAGTACCTCTCTGTCAATTTGAGTGTGAGGTTATTACCATCTCTAGCTAGCTTACACACATCATAAAGAGATTCATTTGCATTGCTGAATTTTAGCAAAAATTCTCCAAAGTCCTTCATGCTCCCTTACAGCCATTTCATTAATGTATAGTCTCAATGGCAATCTGCACCAAGTTTAGGGAGATGGGAGCTCTTTACTTTATCATCCTCATATGTTCACTCAAATTACCAAGGTGAGTGGAGTCATTCATGAATTACTTTTAAGGAATTTTGAGTATCTAGAATTTGATATTTTATGTTGGAACTGAATCTTTTATTTTAGATCTTTCTGTGGAATTAGCCAGATTGCCTCTTGTGAAATCAAACCAATGATGAATCCCTTTTGTACTGAAATGTTAGTGTATTATTCCCGTTTTCTAACATTGATTATAGGCCCTTGTCCAATAAGCCATCATTAAATATTTAATAAACACATTTTGGGATATCTTAGGATTCTGGGTGAATCCTAAACCAATGATAAATGCAATTAACCCATCCCAGGTGACTGCTTTTGACAAATTGCTGGAAGCAGATTTATATGATTTGGTGAAAAACTATGGCCATGAGAGATAGTTCTTGGAATATACTGGTAAATGCTTATAGGGGAGAGCTATAAAACATTCCATGAAAGAACTCAAAGTGCTTTCTCTCCATTCTTCTATTGTCACCAAGTTGTGTAGAGAAACTAATGGTGCATAAACTGGGAAAGGATACTGCAAGGAAGAAACTGTGCTGGTTACCACAGTGCTAATAATGAAGAAAGCTGGTGTGAAGAGCATTTATCCCATAAAAATAGAATGTGACTGGAAGCTTCTGCCAGGAATTCCTACCTAACCAGAGGGATGTCAAAGCTCCTGAAAAATGCTCCTAAATATGCAGAAGGTGGGTGTGGAGGCTAAAAGGCATCATTTTTCTGTGGTGACTATTGGATCTAAGAAAACGTGTGCAAAAGAAAGAAATGCTTCTTTTTCTTCCTTTATCTTACTGTGCTTCATTGAGAGAGAAGGGAGGGGGAAAGAGAGAGAGAGAGAAGAAAAATCACTTCAAAAATCTAAGGAATATATAGATTATGGACTATATCTACATATAGGTTAATGGAATAGTTGAGAAACCAGATATGTATTAATATGTGCTTCAACTTGGAAAAATTGTGAAACATTATGCTAAGTAAATAATGTGAGACACAGAAGATGACATATTGCATGAGTCCATTTATATAAAATGTCCAGAACAGGTAAATCCTTAGAGACAGAAAGAAATTTAGTTGTTGCAGGAGTCCAGGAGGAAGGAAGTACAGGGGGTGAGTACTTGATGCACAGGATGTTTCCTCTGAGGAGCTGAACGTGTTTTTAAAACTACAGAGAGGTGATTGTTGCACAACACTGTAAATACACTACACGTCACTAAGTTGTACACCATAAGGTGGATAATTCTAGGCTGTGTAATTTTTTCCTCAATTAAAAAAGTACAAGAACTAAAGAATGCAGTAGGAGAGAGTCAATGTATAGTGGGAGGACTAACTTGAATTACAGAAACTGGATGTGAATGGACACCTGCCATTAAAAATTGTAAATCTGAGTTATATGTGAAACAACGGATAGAGTGCTTCACCAGTAGTAACTGAACTACTACTCTAAACTTTTTAAATAAAAAGGCATCGATAGCAGCAATAATAGTTTGTCTCTGGTAGTATTTTCTAAATATTCAAAACAGAAAACTTAGTCTGTTCTTTAGAATAACAAAGAATGCCAGAATTTAGAGTCCAGATGCTTGTGTTGCATCACAAAATTCTTAAATGGTAAAATTAAAAAAGTACGAGGAATTTAACCACTGTAGGCTTTTATGTCCACTTCTATAAAGTTAAATATTGCATTAGAGGAAAAATTTGTTTTCACCTAAATGTAATAGGATAAGATTAAATCCTATAAAGATTAAATCCTATAACTAAGGAACAGTTCCTGTGATTTAGAATTTGATTTCCTAAAGATGGAAACAATGGGGGAGGGAGTATTACCTTTGATGTCAGAGATTATGTAGATTATTTAAGACAAATACAAAATAGTTTGTGCCTCATGTCCCAACTATAGTTGATGGACAAAAACCATTGATCCTGGAGGACTGTGCTGGGAAGGACTTTGTCATATGTTTATTAATAGCATAAATGAAGCTGTCATCAACTGGTGGTGTCTGCCGTGACTGCTAGAGACAGTGAATGGAGAACAGGTTGAGAGGAACTGGCCATGTGCATATCACGTATTTTGTTTCCCTGACTGGAGAAAAAAAAATGGATGTAAGGAACATTATTTTAGCTATTCACATTGATTAGTCATAATATGTTGTACCTTCTTCCCAAAATTCATATGAACTAGTGTCTTAAGACAAAACGTAGATTTTCCCTTTTTTATAGAAATGCTAGAAAATTTATCTAGTTATTATTTTGTTTTTATCTCTAAAGAATACAAAATTTCATGCCCACCAAAATTTCCTCTCATTTCTACCAGTTTAAGATTTAAATGTGAGTATGTGTGCTTGTGTGTGTAAGATTTGGATCTAATTTTTTATTTTTTCACTCCTGTGAGCACAGCTTAAATCCAATAAGACTCAGCAGGCATGCCAAGTCATCTCTAGTTTTTCTTGCACAGTTTGGTGTTTAATCAAAAGGGTCGATGGCATTATGCAGATCAAAAACAATTTTGAAAATGCCATATAGCAACCCCTGCTAAATAAAAGTTTTGAACCACAGTGGGTAATAAGATCTCCTCAGTCAGAAAGGAAAGAAACGTTAATCATGTTGGGATGATGTGAAAGTTAAGGTGCCAGTCAGGTGAGAAAACCAAAAGGGTGCAAGAGGTGGGAAGAAAGATACCATAATTAGGGAAACTTCCAGGTGAGAAGAATTCTCTGATGTGCTAGTTTTCACCAATTGTTAAAGAACCAGGTGAAGTATGTTGGTGTCAAAGTAGGAGAAGGATGTATTAATTTTTCAGGCTATTTCTCACATCATAATTTATAAGAGATTCTAATTTGTAAAAGTACAGGCAAAGTTTGCTAAATTAAGCTTTTTTCCAGTAGTCTAATTTCTTAAGGTAAGAATATATGTAGTATGTTTAAGTTAACAGGATAGAAGATTTAAAAGTCACTGAGGGGCACCGTAAGATGCAGTTGTAGTTCTGCTAGACTATTGATGGTCCCCTATCCCTGGCCTGTGTCTTTAGCCACAGCCAGTGTGAGATGTTTCTCCAGAGAGAAACACGAGCTCTGAATTTCTGTTCAGAGCAGCCATAAAGTTTGTTTGTTTGTTTGTTTGCCTTAACCCCAGGTTTAATAATGACTTTGGAACTCATGCAGAATGTGATGGCTAATGATTGGAAACATTTGAGCAGGCTTTTGTGGCTTAGGCTTGAACCTTTGGACTACTTCCCATGTAATGTTTACATTTGGCAATTTGACAGCTCCGGATAATGCATGCTTGCCTGCAGTTGTGACACCCTTTGTTAGTGGAGTCAGTGCTGGGGCAAGATATACTCAGTAATATTTCACATCTTTTCACATCACCTCGTAAACTTTTAAAATCATAAAAACCAATACACAGTCAACTTTAAACAATAAATACATTAAATATATACATAAATAAATTGGAGCTTATCAAAAAAGGGATCTCTTTTATATAATAAAAAATAAATTTAAATCACATTCCATCTGGGGAAAGAAATTCAACAATTCTGTTGATTCACCCACATGGTCTTGCCCACTCCACTTTGAGGGCAGCAGTGTGCATTAAGGCTGGCATGGTGCTGTGATCTGTAATCATGTCATGCTCCCCGCTCTAGTGAATTTCAATGTCAAAGCTAGTTACTAGTGCTTTTAATACCTTTCCTGTGGTATTATTCCTTCATCTGCATGTTTTATATTTTTAAAAAGATAGATTGCTTTTTAAGAATTTTATTTTATTTTTCAAATAATTTCAGCTTTTATTTTAGGTTCAGGGGTACATATGCAGGCTTGTTACAAGGATACATTGTGTGATACTAAAGTTTGGACTACAAATGATCCTATTACCAAGATAGCATTCATAGTACCCAACAGGTAGTTTTCCAGCCATGGCTCCCCTCCTCCTCTTCCTCCTCTGTTAGTTTCCATTGTCTGTTTTCCTCATCTTTATGTCTACAAGTACCCAATGTTAAGCTCCTACTTATAAGTGAGAACATGCGGTGTTTAGTTTTCTCTTTCTGTACTAATTAACTTAGGATAACTCCAGTTTCATCCGCATTGCTGCAATGACATGATTTCATTCATGTTTACAGCTGTGTAGTATTCCATGATGCATATGTGCCACGCTTCTTTATCCAATCCACCATTGATGGACACCTGGGTTGACTCCATATTGTCACTAATGTGAATAGCACTACAATGAACATATAAATGCGTGTGTCTTTTTGGTAGAAGGATTTATTTTCCTTTGGGTATATACCCAGTAATGAGATTGCTGGGTTAAATGGTAGATTTATTTTAAACTCTGAAAAATCTTCAAAGTGCTTTCCACAGTGGTTGAACTACTTTACTTTCCCACCAACAGTGTGTAAACATTCTCTTTCCTTTGGCATTCTCACCAGCATCTATTACTTTTTGACATTTTAATAATGGCCATTCTGACTGGTATTAAATAACATCTCATTGGGGTTTTGATTTGCATTTCTCTGATGATTAGTGAGGTTGAGCATTTTTTTTCATATGCTTGTTAGCCACTTGTATGTCTTCCTTTGAAAAATGTCTGTTCATGTCATTTGACTACGTTTTAATGGGGTTATTAGTTTTTGTGCTTGTTGAATTATTTAAGATCCTCGTTGATTTTGAAGATTAGAGTTTTGTTATATGCATAATTTGCTATTTCCTCCCATTCTATAGGTTGTCTGTTTACTCTGTTGATAATTTCTTTTGCTGTGCGGAAGCTCATTGGTTTCACTATGCTCCACTTACCAATTTTGTGTTTGTTGTATTTGCTTTTGAAGACTTAGTCATGAATTCTTTGTCAAAGCTAATGGTAAAAATTATATTTCCTAGGATTTCCTCTGAGATTTTTACAGTTTGAAATCTTTTATTTAAATCTTTAATCCACCTTGAGTTAAATGGTATATGTGGTAAAAGATAGGGGTCCACTTTCATTCTTCTGCACATAGCTAGCCAGTTTTTCCAGCACCATTTGTTGAACAGGGAATCCTTTTCCTATTGCTTAGTTTTGTCAGCTTCATCAAAGATCAAATGATTGTAGGTTTATGGTATTATTTCTGGGTTCTCTGTTCTGTTCTATTGGCCTATGTGTCTGTGTTTTTGTACCTGTATCATGCTGTTTCAGCTACTATAGCTTTATAGTGTAGTCTCAAGTCAGGTAATGTTATGCCACATTTTCCACTAAAGAATTTCATTAAAAAGCAGAATAAGAATTGTTTTCCTCTGGATTGAAGATATAAAAACTCATTGGAGAAATTTTATAAATAACTGACATTTTTATTGTGTTCTCCCAGAGTATACAACTCACTCAAATAAATGCTTTCATTGATTGTTAAAACAAACTATAATATAGTAGCATTGATATAATCACTTATCACATGTCATTATTCACATGACCTTCATGAGGCGGCATCGTAGTATGCCAGTAATGGTAGAGGATAAAGGAACTAAATCAGGACTAAAGTAACTGCACCAAGCTATAGAATCAATTCTCTAGACAGCTTATTAACTCATAGTCTAAGTTTCAATATTTGAAATGGTGCTAACTTTTACTGTGAACAGTGTCTTCCAATAATTTCAGTTCTAGTAGTTGGAATTGTGCAGAAGTCTTTGCAAAGTAATAATATTCAAATCAGATGCAGGACATAAAATACATCGAACTGGCCCATTAATTTTGATAAAACAGTCAATTATAAAAGGTAGAGTATTAAATCATCAGACAGAGTGGCTGTTCAAAGGCAGGTTGACAAGGCTGTGGCTAAGTGGGCAGTTTTCAGAAGTTATGTATATTTATATTATATGATTATATAATTTTATATTTATATGCACATATAAAATTGTTATACATGTAATATATGCAATTAATTACATATAATTATTCATGTGTGTGTATATGTAATATTTGATGTGTTATTAGTTGTGAAGCAACTAAAACACTTATTGGAAAACAAAGTAGAGACCCAGTTATGTGAATTGGACAAACATGAAAGAGATTACAGAGAGGCCTAAATATACTTAATTGGTAAAAAAGATTAATTCAAATAAGGCCTACTCTGTATCAGCTACAAAACCCTCTAACTAAAGGGGTTTAGCTTTCTATTCAATACATTCAATGGCTTAATAAGGATTGGCTTACAACATGATAAATTGTGACTCTATGTATTCCAATGCATAATGTACATATTATGACACAGATGTTTTGAAAAGGGGATATTTGATACAACATAAAAAACAAGACTTAAGATTTTTATTATTTTCATGAGCCTCATCCTTTCCATGAGATCAGCCACTTTTCAATTGCTTTCCTTGTTGAAAATTTTGTATATTGTGTGATTATTTTCTATAAAATATCTCGTCATGGTGGATTATTAGTAATCTTTTTTATAGTCACATTTTGTATTGATTTAATTTCTACTTTTATACTTATATGTTGGTAAAAATATGAAAATTATGTCTGCCACATAACAGAATCACAGCCATCCTTCTCATTGCAATTCCTGGTTCTCTTGATGTCAAATGGTCATTTATGATTGACAGTACCATTTATATAGAATGTGAAACCTTGCATCAAGACAAGAAGAGTTAATTATTAAAATCTTTTATTTTGAACAAAATATTGTGAAGTATTCCCTTTGTGGTAAATGTATGTAGATGAAATATTGGGAATATTTTTATTTCAGAATTTTTAATAGTGGAAGTAAATGATGGCAAGAAACCGGCATTGACTATTGAAAGGTAGTATTCTAAAAACTGAGTTTAAACCTATGTTATGTTGAAACTGGATAGTATGTAAATTTGTATAAAAATGGCTGTAGAAGCAAAATAAGACAGTTTTCATATCTTGACAATTGAAACAAATTATCCAGAAAATTAACCTCAAGTTATAACTTATTTTTAAATGGTACCATATTTCTAGAACCTTCAGCACTAGGCAACATCAAATCAAAATCTTCTCTGAATAAAGATACCCTTATTCTAGGTCTGGAACAAACTCTGCTAATGGTTTTTCTAGGACAAGGAGCATCAATACATATTTATATTTACCCACATATTTTCCCTCTCCCACTGCTCTTTATTTCTTATCTCCCAGCCTGCATCTGGGATTATTTTCTTCTTGCTAGAGGAAACCCTGTGGTATTTATTTTAGTGTGTGTCAGTTGCTTATGCTGTTATTGTGAGTCTGTAACTCAGTGAAGAGTATGGTATTGATGATACAGGTGAGAGTACTACTGAAAAGGTGTAATATATGTGTAATTGCATTTTCAGATAGAGAAAGAAGAGGAGGAAAAGAACAGAAGTATTTTTTGTAGATACAGGGGCCAGAATTTTGTAAAAACTCATGAAAGATATCAACTTACATATTCATAAAGCTCTACAAACTCTTACAAGGATAAATAAAAATGTATTTATATCTAGGCACAACATAGAATATAATATGGACCACATAGGCATATGCCCCCAAAAAGTAGCAGCTGAAAATATTTTCTGGACATATGGTATTTTCTGTAACTGCTCTAAGTTTCTCCTTTTCCTGAATCACTTTTATTCCTATTCTCATGCTCCTTTAACACCTGCTCCTTAAGAGCTCGTGCTACTTTGATGACCTCTAAAGTGGATGATAGTAAGTGTGAATTACAGTGGTGAGGATCACAACAAGATTACAAAATTATGAAGAAACATCAATCCTCAACAAAATGCATATCTGGATATGTAAATATGTTAAATATATTTTGAAACGTTTACTTTATGAGAGAAAAGATGAGAGATACCTATATAAAAATGTTCCTGTCAGTATAGTATAATATATCTAGAAAATGACACCAACACAAATTCATTTCATTCTCAACATATTTTTCTGCTTGGTTTTAGTATTACATTGATACGGGAGAGGGCAAGAAAATGCTGGGTAAAGAAGGGCTGAGTCCCTAGTGAGACCTCCACCCTCAGGCCTGTGCCCACGACCTAAATGAGGACAGGCACTCCTGTTTTTGTGCCCAAATGTTGCATTTTCAAAAGCAACCTGGCCCACCACGACCCCCACCCATCCTGTGCCCACAGAAACCCCGAGACCCTGGCGGGCACACACATAAGCAGCTGGATGTCAAGAGGAGCAGAGGAGCAGAAGGGCACACGGACAGATGCCAGCAGGCCATAGTCAGCGGAATTCTGTCCGGAGCTATCTGAGTCGGGCAACTGGGCAGCCGGGCTTGAGGGGAAGACCACCTTCCCACTCCATCCCCCTTCTGGCTCCCCATCTACCTTGCAGAGAGCAACTTCCACCACTCAATGAAACTTTGCATCCGTCCTCCAAGTCCACGGGTGATCCGAATTTTCCGGTAAAGAAAGGCAAGAACCCAGGATGCAGAAAGCCCTCTGTCCTTGCGATAAGGCAGAGGGATAATTAGCTGATTAACACAAGCCGCCTGCAGAGGGCAAAACTGAAAGAGCGCACTGCAACACATGCCGACCAGGGGTTCAGGAGCTGTAAACACAACTCTTGAGGCTACCATGGGGTCGGAGCCCAAAAATGCTCCCAGGATCTGCCTGTCTGCATGCTCCCCCTAGGGGTTTGAGCAGCAGGGCGCTGAAAAAGTGAGCCACGCCCCTTTTGCATGCCCTGCGAGGGGGATAAGGGACCTCCTAAAGGTTCAACATTATTCGTGTTCGCTCACCACTTCTGTCCAAATCGTATTACACTTGTGTGATTGCGTTTTTTGTTTTTTAGTGCTAAATTTTAACAATAATATTTAATAACTAGTATTATAGCACCAAATTTTGCTTCAAAATATATTGGAGTTTGGCCTTATTTGCAATGTTTAATCAGATTATATAAAATTAAATGCAGGTAATAAGAATTGTTTTGTATCTGAAAGGTAAGATTCAGAAATAAGTAAGAAGCAGAGTTGCAAAGTGGCAAGTTCCAATACAGCATTTCAGGCTTGTGTCAATCAAACCAATATTAAGTTGTTCAAATATCAACATATTTTCAGATAATTTGGCCACAGCTCTTACCCAGGACTTCACCAATTTCTCACTGTCCCTTAGCACTTAGGACCCACCTGCAAATGTTAGGAGACTGCCAGAAGCACGTGGAACCTTTAGGGTACTCTGGATGGAGATGGAGGCGCACTATGCTATGCAGGTCATTTTTATCATCCCTGCTAAATTTCACCCCCATTTTGCATTAACAGTTTATCAAAACTCACAGATTAGGGGGTAATGAACAACCACAACTAAGTTTATTTATCAATGCAATTAATTTTATTTGTAAAAACAAGAGCTACAAATTATATATTACTTGAGGTATCCTTTAAATTATACATAAATTCTTACTAGTAAGAGATGATTAAGAAAAATATTTAGAGAGATGTTTTTGTGACTTTAGTTAGGAAATGTGATTACTATGTGAAGCACAAAAAAACTGAAGTGAATCATGAAATGTATACTAGCTGTGCTTAAAATATTCGCACACCTCCCAAAACCTATTAACAAACCGAATGTCTATTGATTAAGTAGCTAAGAATGCATCTCACCTAGGTTTACTGGATAATAAATAAATCAAATTATTTTTAATAAGAAGTTTGCCAATTGATGATTAATCCTGACTGTGGCCTTCAAAGCACTGTGCATATGTATTAGTGATGACACACTAAGACTGCCATGTTCTAGGTAGAACCAATTCTAAGGGCAGAAGTAAACACCAAAGGGACTAGGATTTGTACAACAACCTAAAATCAAAGCTACCTACAGAGAGCTTTCCTGGATAGCTTCTGAGGCCTACATTTCCATGAAATCTGGAATCATTTAAAAATATATATAATCAGCCTTTTTACGCTGGTTTTTCCTCATCTTCATGAATTTATCTACCTTTGGTCTTTGATGTTGGTGACCTTCAGATGAGGTTTTTGTGTGGACGTCCTTTTTGTTGATGTTGATGCTATTCCTTTCAGTTCGTTAGTCTTCCTTCTAATAATCAAGCCTGTCTCCTGTGGGTCTGCTGGAGTTCGTTGGAGGTCCACTGCAGATTCCGTTTGCCTGGGTATCACCAGTGGAGGCTGCAGAATAGCAAAGATTACTGCCTGTTCCTTCCTCTGGAAGCTTCATCCCATAGGGACCCCCGCCTGATGCCAGTGGGAGCTCTCTGGTATGAGGTATCTGTTAACCCCTGCTGGGAGGTGTCTCCCAATCAAGATTCACAGGGGTCAGGGACTCACTTGAGGAAGAAGTCTGTCCCTTAGCAGAGCTCGAGCACTGTGCTGAGAGATCCACTGCTCTCTCCAGAGCCAGCAGGCAGGAACGTTTATGTCTGCTGAAGCTGCGCCCATGGCTGCTCCTTCCCCAAGGTGCTATGTCCCAGAGAAATGGGTGTTTCATCTATAAGCCTCAGGTATTAAGCCTAGTGTTATTATTTTTCCAAATCATCTCCCTCCTCGCACCTTCCACCCTCCAATAGGCCCAAGTGTGTGTTGTATCCCTCTCTGTGTCCATGTGTTCTCATCATTTCACTCCCACTTATAAGAGAGAACATGCAGTACTTGGTTTTTTGTTTCTATGGCAATTTGCTAAAGATAATGGCCTCCAGCTCCATCTAGTTCTTTTTTATGGCCGCATAGTATTCCATGGTGTATATGTACCAAATTTTCTGTATTCAGTCTATCATCAAGGAATATAAATTGATCTATTGTGAATAGAGCTGCAATGTGCATGCATGTGTCTTTATAAGAGAATGATTTATATTCCTTAGGGTATATACCCAATAATGTGATTTCTGGATTGAATGGCATTTTTGTCTTTAGGTCTTTGAGAAATCACCACACTGTCTTTCACAACAGTTGAACTACTTGACATTACCACCAGCAGTGTGTAAGTGTTCCCTTTTCTCTACAATCTTGCCAGCATCTGTTATTTTTTGACTTTTTAATAATAGTCATTATGACTCTTGTTAGATAGTATCTTATTGTGGTTTTGATTTGTATTTTTCTAATGATCAGTGATTAGCTTTTTTTCATATGATTGTTGGTCACATCTGTATCTTCTTTTTCAAGTGTGTGTTAATTTGTTTGTCCACTTTTTAATTTTTTTTTCTTGTAAATTTGTTTAAGTTCCTTACAGACAGTGGACCTTTGTCATATGCCTAGTGTGCAAAACTTTTCATTCTGTAGGTTGTCTGTTTACTCTATTGATAGTTTCTTTTGCTGTATAGAACCTCTTTGGTTTAAATAGATCTCATTTGTCAAATTTTGTTTTTGTTGCAATTGCTTTTGGTGTCTTTGTCATAAAATCTTTGTCTGTTCATATGCCCAGGTTGGTATCTCCTAGGTTGTCTTCCAGGGGTTTTTATATTTTTGGATTTTATATTTAAGCTTTTAATCCATCTTAAGTTAATTTTTGTATATAATGAAAGAAAGGGGTCCAGTTTTTAATCTTCTGCATATGGCTAGCCAGTTATCCCAGTACTATTCATTGAATAGGGAATACTTTCCAAATTGCTTGTTTTTGTCAGGTTTGACAAAGATTATGTAGTTGTAGGTGTGCAGTCTTATTTCTGGGTTCTCTATTCTATTCCATTTGTCAATGTGTCTTTTTTGTACCAGTACTATGAGGTTTTGTTTACTGTAGCCCTGAAGCATAATTTGAAGTTGAGTAGCAAGATGCCTCCAGCTTTGTTTATTTACTTAGGATTGCTTTGATTATTTGGGCTCAAGAATATAAAAGTTCAAAAATTATAAACCAAAGTATAAACAGAAAGAATTAAAACAAAATTTTCTCTGCTTTTATACAATATCTATTTCTGTAATTAGAAGAGAAAATAAGATTTGTCATATTTTGTACATCTAAAAGACTGAATAACATAAATACAGTTTTATTATTGTTACAAGACTGTTCATTACATATTAAAATTCTTGTAAAAAAAAATGCTTCCTCAAAACTTCAAGGGCACCTATTTAATCTAACCTAAAAATGGCTATTTAGTGGGCAACTTTGCCTGAAAAAAAGAGGTCACAATGGGAATGTGAAATTATGGACAGCAAAGTAGGTATTGATGTGACTGATATAAGCCAAAAAAGTTTTCCTGGATTTGCTTTTTACGTCATATTGCTTACTAATAGCATATTGTAAGTTTTTTAAAGGTTCATAACATTAAATCTAAAATAAAGAAAAATATTTTAAAGCAAATATAGGACATTATTTTACCCTAAAATAGTTCAGTTTCAGGTTAGCACTCCAACTAAAAAGTATTTTTTAAGAGTCAGTTTAAATATAACAGATGAACTAGAGAAGATTCATATTTAAATTTACATGATTTATGACAAACTAATGAAGAAAGAAAATGTTTATCATGCTTCTTTCTGATGGAGAATGCTAGCTTTTAAAATCTTCAATTAATAGAGGGAAAAATTTGGTAGGTTATAAAAGAAGCGATTCATAAATGATGTGTCATTTCCGAAAACATCATCATATAATCCATCTATATGAACATAAATCTTTAGTCACTCTGAAATAATAATTGATTTTTAAATTTCAGTCTCACAAAATATCATTGGCACACAAATCATTGACTGATACTAGATTCTGTTAAATAAAACTTTCATAGTTTCATGCATAATTCATAAACTAAAATCAATATACAAGTTTATTACAAGTACACTAGTGTTCAGGTTAGGATAGTATCTAATTTTATCTTATTTTTTTTAACTTGTGGGAATTTGATGAGCACTTTCTGGGATCTTTTTGAAATGTATCTTATGTATCTAATAAACAAAACTTTTCCCTAATGATTTTTCAAACACCAAAATTACCTTCCCAAGAATTTCTCATTATAAAACTACTCCTAACTCAAAGTCTTCAGGAGGCTTGAGCATCATGTACCCTAAATTTATTTCAAAACTTATTTCCCTGGTATTCTATTTTTCTTAAATGATTAAAATGTATATATATATATATATATATATATATATATATATACAAAATAAATATATTTTATATTTATATAAAATAAACATGGCCAGGCGCGGTGGCTCAAGCCTGTAATCCCAGCACTTTGGGAGGCCGAGGTGGGTGGATCACGAGGTCAAGAGATCAAGACCATCCTGGTCAACATGGTGAAATCCCGTCTCTACTAAAAATACAAAAAATTAGCTGGGCATGGTGGCGCGTGCCTGTAATCCCAGATACTCAGGAGGCTGAGGCAGGAGAATTGCCTGAACCCAGGAGGCGGAGGTTGCAGTGAGCCGAGATCGCGCCATTGCACTCCAGCCTGGGTAACGAGCGAAACTCCGTCTCAAAAAAAAAAAAAAAAAAAAACATTTTATTTCTTCAGTTCTCAAAGGGCTCTGTACATCATATGAAGAATAAAACTAATATTTCCAAAAATGCTCCCAGATAACTCATATCATATTCAAATGAAACTTTCCAAAAGTCAAATTTATATCAATAAATGACTACGTCAAAGAACTAGAAAGATTTCAAATAATCTAATGATGCATCTTGGAAAACTAGGAAAGCAAGAACAAACAAAATTCAAAATTAGTAGAAGGAAAGACATAATAACACTAAAGTAGAAATAAAATAAGTTGAGAATAAAATGATTTAAAAGATCAAAAAATTCTTTTAATTAACAAAATTGGCAAAACATTAGCTAAACTCAAAGAAAAACCAAGATTTCATTAATTTGGTCAAATGAATAAACTCAGAAACAAAAAAGGAATTGTCATAATGAATACCACAGCAATACAAAGGATATTTAGAGAATATAATGAACAACTTGTATATCAATAAACTGAAAACCTAAGAGAAATAAATTCCTGAGTACATATAACCTGTCAAAATTTAATGAAGAAGAAATGGAAAATCTGAACAGATTTTATAGGTAATAAGATTGAATCCATAATAAAATCTCCCTAAAAGAAAAGTCCAAGACAAGTTGGCTTTACCATTAACTTTTACTAAACCTTTAAAGTAGAATTAATACCAATGCTTCACAAACTATTCCTAAGAATTGAAGTGGAGAGACAGAATTATTTCTAACTCACTCTCTGAGACCAGAATAACCCTGATACAAAAACTAGACAAGGACACATCATTAAAAGATGACACATCATAAAAAGAAAACTACAGGCCAATATCCCAGATGAACATAGATGCAACAATCTCCCCAATAAAATTACTAGTAAATTTCATCCAATGACACCATGGTCAAGTGGTATTTATTCCAAGAAAGCAAGCATAGTTCAATGTCATGTATCATAAAAATAGAACGAAGAATGCAAACCATATGACTATCTAAATAGATGCAGAAGAAGGATGTGGTAAAATGTAACATCTCCTTATGTTACAACTTTCAATAAATCAGGTATAAAAATACCTTACCATAATACAGACCAAATATGATATTGCCATAGCTAACATCATACTGAATGGGGAAAATCTGAAAGCTTTTCTATCAAGAACTGGAAAAAAACAAGAATGCCCACGCTCACTACTCTTATTCAACATAGTACTGAAAGTCTTAGGTAAACCAATTAGGCAAGAGAAAGAAATAAAGAGAATCCAAATGGAAAAGTAGGAAGAAAAATTGTCTGTGTTTGCAGATGACATAATCTTATGTATAGAAAACCTAAAGACTCTACCAAAGAAACTCCTAGAACTGTTAAATAAATTCAGCAAACTTGCAGAATATAATGTCAATATGAATAAAAATCAGAAGTGTTTCTATACATGAGCAATGAACTAGCTGAAAAAAAAAAATTCAAGAAGGCAATCTCATTTAAAATAGCTACAAGTAAAACAAAATACCTTGGAATAAATACCTGGGTAACGAGGGGAAAGACCTCTATAAGAAAAATTACAAAACTGATGAAAGAAATTGAAGAAGATACATACAAGTAGAAAGATATCCCATGATCATACAGAAAAAGAAATGATCACACCAAAAGAAATTTGTAGATTCAATGCAATCCCTATCAAAATAACAATGACATTCTTCATAGATATAGAAAAAAATCCTAAAATTTGTATGGAACCACAATGAGCCCAATTAAGTAATGCAATCCTGAGCAAAAAGAACAAAGCTGAAATCATCACACTACCAGACTCCAAAACATACTACAAAACTGTAGTAATCAAAACAGCATAGTACTGGAGACAAATGGAACAGAATGGAGGATCCAGAACTTCATGCATATATCTACAGCAAATTGTTTTTTACAAAGTTGCCAAAATACTTTATCAAGGAAAGGACAGTATCTTTAATAAATGATGCTGAGAAAATTGGATATTCATATGAAAAATGAACATAGATCTTCACACCTCATCTTATGTAAAAAAGTTAACTTAAAATGGATCAAGGACTTAAAGTAAGACCCAAAGATATAAATCTAATACTAGAAAACTTAGAGGAATTGCCTCAGGATGTGGGTCTTGGAAAAAATCATGAATAGGACCCCGAAAGCATAGGCAACAAAAGAAAAAAATAAAGATAAACAAATGAGATTATGTCAAACTAAAAATCTTCTGCACAGCAAAGGAGACAATCAACAAAGTGAAAAGGTAACCTACAAAATGGTAAAAAATATTTGAAAACTATTAATTCAACAGGGAATTAATATCCAAAATAACAACTAAATCATTAAACAACCAGAAACCTGATTTTAAAAATTAAAAATGGAACTCCATATTACTCAGTAATCCCTGTACTGGAATTTTATATGAAGGAAAGGAAATCAGTATATTGAAAACATATTTGCACTCCTGTGTTTACTGCAGCACTATTCACAGGAGCCAAGATATAGAATCATTCTAGTTGTCCAAAAACAGATTAATGGATATAGAAATACAAACACACACACACACACACACACACACACAATGGAATGCTATTCTGTCATTAAAAGAAAAACATTGTCATTAGCTGCAACATGGATGGAACTGGAGAACATGGTCAAGTCAAGTAAGTCAGGAATAGAATGGTAAGAACTGCCTGTTCTCACTCATATGTGGAATATATTTTTAAAAAATTGTAGAAGTTAAAAGTAGAACAGAGGTTACCAGAGGCTAGGAGAGGTAGTGGAGATGGAGGACAGAGATTTATTAAATGATACAAAATTACATCTTGATAGGAAGAATAACTTCTAATGTTCTGTTCTCTTGTAGAATGATTATAGTTAACAATAACACATGAAATAGTTTCAAATAGCTAGAAAGAGGATATTGAATGTTCCCAACACAAAGAAATAATAAATGTTTGAGATGAGGAATATGTTAATTATAAATGTATTGAAACATCACTATATAATACATAAAGACGTACAATTTTTATGTGTCAATTTAAAGTGATCTGAAATGGATATAAAGACATGAATAAAAGCAATTATAACATGTACCTAACGTGTAATTAAATATATTGTATATGTCAATAGAAATGAATTATTTCACATTGTATCTCACTGAGTCTATAGTATAAGGAGCTGCCATATTACATTTTAAGTCCTTTAGTGGTCTTCATATAAAAATGGCAAAAGACTCTTTAGGACTACAAATTGATATAATGGTCCTCAGTATGTGACCACAGAAATAGATATATATTTCTGATCCCGTTGTTTCTCTGTCACACTTGCTGTCAGGCTTAATTATTTTCAATCATTTCTCAGTTCATCTTATAGCTCAAAAGAAAAAAACAGACAGCAAAGTGTAATGAGTCATGTGCAATGTTTTATCACTGGGGCTGGGGGCAAATAAGCCCTGCCTTTATAATACCACAAATGTTTAGCTCCTGTCTTATGGGTGTAAACCTCCTCTTTTGACACAATGGTAGAGACCAGTGTTGGGAAAAATAGGCTTCAACTCTTTGTAAATTAATCTCTGTGTAATATTGCAAATTATGTACTCTTAGTTTTAAAACATAAGTCTGGCATTTCAATTTCTCCCTATATCTATGAAACAACATTAATTCAAATGGTGTAAAGGTCTCATATAGTTACATCTACATATTTTGTCATCCAAAGATCGTTTTTGTCTCTTCTCTGTGAAACACATTTACCTTCATTGGAGATTCATTTTTGTTGTTGCTGCTGTAGCTAAGCACTCTGCCTTATGTATCTAAAATGAATCTCTGCTGCTGCAAATGCTTACAATTCAGACATTTCAATTTCACATAATAAAACTTAAATTCTCCACATATCATATTAAAATGAGGGGTACAAATAGCTGAGGAAGTTAGGATCTAATCACATATCTGTTAAATACTCATGGGAATCCTAATATTAAGATTATGAGAATCTTATTTTTATAAGGTGAAGCAATAAAATAAAAAAGTTTATATTTTTACAGTTTTATTATTCTTTATGAAGCTTGTATTTCCTTAAGAATATAGAATATTGCTATTAATTATAATTGATTATTTTTGAGTGTAAAAGTAGTTATGTGATATAACCAGAAAATAATTAATAAAATTAACTTGTCTAATATGCTTTTTATGAGACTTCAAATCCCATGACTGTCAAATTTGCAATGCCTCTTTGATTTCAGTCTTACCTGCCCTTCTCCCTTCAGATCAAGAGTAACCTGTTTAAAGTATAGCCATTTACTCATCTAGGTAGACAGAATTGTCAAGATTGTGAAATAAACTTGTATTTCCCAATACTCTCTACATTATAATCCTACTTAGGGAGTCAGCTAGCATTTGCATATAATGTAGTGGTATATCATAATATATATCTGTTATATTCTTCTTATGATAAATTTATTCCTATAAGGGGAATGACATTAACAATAATCTATTTCTAGTTGAGGAAGATAAAATATTTTCTTCATACAGCCTTTTTTTGTTCTTTATTACTGTATTAAAACACAAACAAGCAAAAACTGTAAAAATACATTTGAGGAATCAATGCTACATCATTCTAAAAATAAATTAGTTTAGTAAATATAATAAAGTCTATAAAACATTCTCTGTTGAAAAGAAATTGTAGCTGGAGCGATGGTATTAAGTGTTAAAAAAATTACAACAGGACAGCATTCATGCTATACAATAGTTGAATGAGTCACTCTGACTTAGTAAACAGATGTGCTTTTTTTTTCACAATTTATTCTTTATTCCCAGATTAGAAATGATATTTGCCAAATTCAATGAAGTGCAAAGTTCAGCCCATATGACTATGAGTGTCTGCAAAGGTAAGAGTAATTAAGCTCAATAGATGTGTTTTTTTAATCTGTATCCTTGAAAAACTTCATTTGGGTAAATGTTTGGAGATTTTGGAATTTTAGAGGCATTATCTTGAGTTAAAAAATTTCCTTTTGCTTTTTTTCAGTTTATGACTGAAATTTGTAGTCCTTGCATTTTTTCATAAATATGAATAACCATGTCCTCCCAAATTGCAAAGGCATTCACTATATTCATAAATTTTTAAGTAAGGAAGGAGCTAGAAGTGGGATATGTAAACAGATAAATTATGGGACGGAGCTAATTCTGTAATGGAAATGCAAAGGTGAAGTGTTTTCGCTGTGAGCCGTCAAAAATAAGTTAGAGTTTATCTGATGAAAAATGATAGAGCTTTCTTGCCGGGCAAGGCGGCTCATGCCAGTAATCCCAGCACTTTGGGAGCTTGAGGTGGGCAGATCACTGAGGTCAGGTGTTTCAGACTAGCCTGGCCAACATGGTGAAACCCTGTCTATACTAATAATGCAAAAATTAGCTGGGCGTGGTGTCAGGCACCTGTGATCCCAGCTACTGGGGAGGCTGAGGCAGGAGAATTGTTTGAACCCAGGAAGCAGAGGTTGCAGTGAGCTGAGATCATGCCATTAAATTCCAGCCTGGGCAACAAGAGCGAGAATCTGTCTTAAAAAGAAATAATAATAATAGAGCTTTCCAGACACACCAATAAGTGTTTGGATTGAAGACGTTGAAAGAGGCATATCATGTTCAATAAGAGGGAAATACTTGAGAATTTCAGTGTCTATGAAACTTCAGGGGCAGTGGTAGATTAAAGATTAGATTCATTTATGTATTAACTCCAAATTGAGTTGTCAAACTTATTTTAGGTACACAATTTACCAAAAAGTAAATTGTCTAATCTTTTATGATTATTAAACATAAAATATAATGCATCACTGAAATATGTCTCTCTATAATATGGAAAAGGCTTCTCCCTAACAATTTTTGTATTTGTAAATATTAGCTTAAATCTGACTTCCAAAATGTGTGATATCCACATCCTCTAACCTTACCACACAACCATTTGCTTCTAGATACTAAAAGACTATTCTGTTTGATTTTCTTCCAAGCTCTTGAAATCCTTTCTGCAATTGTTGATGCTTCTGCTCTTAATGCATGTACAAGCAATGGTATCTCCTCAACAGAGTATTAAAAACACCAGTTGTTAAACAGATCCCAAGTTTATCGCAGGGGAGAGGGTTTTCGTTGACAGTTGGCCATAAGTGATTCAACTCCTAATCTTATCTTGGAACCACTCCTGCAACAACTGTCTTGGTGAAACGGGAAAAGTTTCCTTATCCCTCTGACAGAGTGTGCAAGGGGTGTGTGGCTCTAATTTTTTGTGTCCTGCTGCTCAAACCCCTAGGGGGAGCACGCAGACGGGACAGGTCCTAGGGACCCAACCCCACAGCAGCACCCAGGGTTGAGTGTTTCAGCTCTTGAAGCCACCATGGGTGTGCTTTCAGTGTAGCCCTCTGCAGGTGGCTTGTGTTAATCAGCTCAGTTAGACCCTCTGCTTTATGGCAAGGACAGAGGACTGTTTCCCCAGGTTCTTGCCTTAGTGTACTGGAAAAATTGGATCACACATAGGTTTGGAGGAAGGGTGCAAGATTTTTTTTTCACTGTATATAGCATTTAATTTAATTAGAGCAGTGGTTATAATCCTCTTGGGAAAATCCTTAGCCCTCCACAAACACACACACCCACTTGCCCTGATGTTAAAAGAAAGCACCTGTAGTTTTCATCTGACAGTTTTAGAGGTGAGTGAGCTGTACGCTGGGACTCTCACCGCCATCAACTCCTTTGTTGGGGTCGGACAAAAGAAGCAGTTGTGAGAGTAAAGAGGATCCCTTCATTGAGAGGTGGTAGTGCTCATTGAGGTGGATGTCGAGGCCAGGAGGGTGATGGAGTGGGAAGGTGGTGTTTTGTCCCTGGAATCTGGCTGCCCATCGGTGGCGCGCTCCTTCTACTGCCCAATCTTAATATGTTTATATTTATTATTTATTATTCTTTATTTTAAACTTGTTTTAATCCTAAGAAATCTCTTCCTATTCAAAGTTTAGAACCTCAGTATGTATTTCTAAGAGTTTTGAAGTTTTTCTGGTCGTATTTATAGAATATTTTTGTATGGCTGTAAGTAGAAACACATTACCACATTCTTGTGTAAATAAAATGAGCACTCCACCATCCTATATTAAGTAATTCTCTGCATCATTTGTCAAATTTCCATTTACTTATTGATCTGTTTCTGTGTTCTCTAAACTGTTCCAAAATTCAATTGTTTTAACTTCTAATAGTGCTCTCCACTCATGTGATAACACAAAAATTATAAAATTTGGTGTCCAGTGGGACAAGAAACATTTATTTGGATGTCATATAGATATTACAACCAAAATTGTTGTCAAAGATAACTACAAATGAGGGTGATTGGGGTTCTTTTCATTTTACCTGACTTACAAGTTCATTGAGTAAACCCTCCTTTCTTTTCAAGTCGTGTATTTTTACCAAAGCTTGGGGCATACTGGAGAGAGTTTTATTACAAAGGATTCATCTTTAGTCAGGAAAGCCAAGATCAATATTCTGCAGGAGACTCAAGACCCTTCTTTACAAGAACTTGCAGCGCCTCAGTTTTGACTTGTACATCCAAAGCAGAGCAGGTCAAAAGTACTACAGGATCACAAAGAATAGATTTAGAAAGAGTTTATGTTAAGTCATTTTTGGCATTAGCCTAAAAGCAGGAGAGGCAACTTTAAGCACCAAAGTAAATACGGTTTTCATACCGTACAGAACATGAAGGAGGCAGTATTTGCCCTCTCTGTCTTCTAGAATGGCACCTTGCATGATGTTAATTGATTTTTACTCTCTAAAGGTGGAAAGAGTTAATGCCATTAAAAATAGTTAGAATATTATTTCTGGTTGAGAATGTGATTATACATATTCATTTAAATTATGCTATGACTTGGATTATTCTGATCAGCTTATTCTAATATCTCCCATATTAAAATAAACACAGGCACAAAAATTCAGCAAATCAAATTAATAAAACAAATAAGTGAGGAATAATAAATTATAAGAAAAAAAATTTCTCTTGACCACGTTAATGTCAACCCACCGCCCAATTTCTCAGTTCCTCTTTATAGGAAAACATTTACAGAGTTGTATACTGGCTCTCTCCTTCTCTCTCTATTCTTTCTTGAACCAATTCCAATTAAGGTTTTTTCCAAATAATCCAGTAAAAATTCCGTAATTGAGGTCATCAGTGATCATCACTTTGTCATACCCAATAGATAATTCTCAGTCTTTGTGTTATTTCAAATATCCGGTGAGAAAGTTGATCACTCCTCTTTCTTGAAATGCTTTCTTTACAGAGCATCAGTGATTCCATATTCTGTTAATCCTCCTACTTGTCTTGCTTCTCCCTTCTTTCTGGTCCTCTTTGTAAGATCCTCCACTTACCAGAAGTTACTCCTTTTTATTCTCATGTTACTTTCTATTGGGTAGAACAGCCATTCTCATGGCTTTGGATGGAAATTATGTAGTGACAAATTCAACACAAAACGCTTCACTTTTCTATTATTTCATGAGTTGGCTGAACTCAGCTGAGGCTTCCACTTCACATGCTTTAGGCTGGGCCCGCTGTAATCTGGAGGCTCGATTGGCCTGGAATATTCAAAATGGAACACTCACATGGCTTTCCATTGGTACTGGTTATTATCTGGAACTACCAACCCACGTGCTTCAGTTCTCATCTATGGGATTTCGCCAAATAATTTGGTCACTAGTTCTGAGAGACTGGCTTAGAAGCAAGCATTGCAAGGGAAAGGAGGTGGAAGTTGCAGAATCTCTTAAGGTTTGGCTCTGAAGTTTCAAATTGTCACATCTACCTCATTCTAGTTGACAAAGCAGATACAGCATGAGATCAGGTGTAAGGAGAAGGGAACCATGCCTTCTTGACGTAAGGAGTAGCATGACCATGCAGGGAGAGAAGGAAGGATCAGGGGCCATCTTCAGAGAACAGCAGCCACAGATCTCTTCAAAGTGTTATCAAAGAGTTTCAAGTTAATGTTAACATTTTCTCAAATTGTTTTCTGTCTTCAAGGGGTAAATTAAGCTTTATCTTTGTCAGTAAAATTAAACGAATCAGAAACGACCAGAGTAAAATATTGGAAATTGGATCAAATAAACTTACTATTTTTGAAATATTTTCTAGTATTTATGTTAAAATTAAACTCAGCTTAAATCAACTATTTTTTAAAGAATTATGTAATTTTACATAAAAGCATATGTAAATATGATGTAGTTACCTGTTTGTGAAATTACTTTTCAACATGCTTATGTCAAAGTAAAACTTCATGAAATATAATAGATGTAATAAGATGTATAATAGATGTATAATTTATGAAACTAAATAATATAATGTAACATGTCAAAATAGCAAATCCAGTGAAAACAGATATATAATGAGATCAGAATAGTTTAAATTACTCCATTTCTATAAACAAGTGAATAAAATATTTCTGAATTTTTAAACAGTTGAGGAAAGAAAATAGTAATAACAACTTGGTTCCTGAATAGCATGTTAAATTTAAGTAGTATACGTTTAATGATTTAGGAGAGCCTAGAAACATAGTTATCAATATAATGTACTGCATTCTAATTAAAAAATAGAGAAGCTCAACATAACATTGCTATTTTATTAAGAATATTTTCTCACAAAATATCTCAAGACTTTGGTGTCTGATATTTCATTTGAAGTTTAAATTAATTTCAAGCCAATATTTTGAGCATAATTAAGATAAGAATGACACACAATTTACTGTCTATACCTACCTTTTATAATAAGTATACTTTCAAAACACCCCTGCCACAATAAAAGTAATAAACATATCCATGAGCCCTAAAGATTGCCTGTGTCCCTGTGAAACACTCTCTTCTTCAGTTGTTTACCCCACATTCATCTTAAGGAAAACATCAAATGCTTTCTGTCAGTAGAGATTAATTTGCATTTTCTAGGAACTTATGTTAGTGGAATCCCACAGTATGTACTCTTTTTTAATTTGTCTAACTTCCCTCATTTAATGAAATTATTTCCAATTTTCTTCATGTTTTACCATACTTTAAAATTTATCCATGTTTTACTGTGTATTGATAACTCATTCTTCTGTATTACATAGTATTCTGTTGTGTGACTATCCTACAATTGGTTTATCATTTCAACTGTTAATAGATATTTTGATTGTTTATAATTTTTGAATATGACAACTAAAGCCTCTATGAATATTTGTATACAAATCTTTGAATGGGCCTGCTTTCATTTCTTTGAGGAAATACTTGGCATTAAATTGGCAAGATCATATGATACATTAAAAAATTGAAAAACTGTTTTCCGAAGAGGCCTTATTCCTGCTAGCAGTATATGAGAGTTCAGTTCCTAGATAGCCTCAATGAGACTAAACATGGTCTAAGTTTTTCATTTTTATTAAATGAATAGGTACATACAGGTATCTTTTGTTGTTGTTGTTGTTGAGACAGAGTCTCACTCTGTCATCCAGGCTGGAGTGCAGTGGCATGATTTTTGCTCACTGCAACCTCTGCCGCCCAGGTTCAAGGGATTCTCCCGCCTCAGCCTCCCGAGTAGCTGGGATTACAGGCACCAGCCATAGTGTCCAGCTAATTTTTTTTTCTTTTCTTTTTTTTTTTGTAGTTTTAGTAGAGATAGGGTTTCACCATCTTGGCCAGGCTGGTCTTGAACTCCTGACCTCATAATCCACCCGCATTGGCCTCCCAAAGTTCTGGGATTACAGGCGTGAGCCACGGTGCCTGGCCCATATGGGTATCTTGATGTGGTTCAAAATCTACATGACTAATGACGTTGACCATCTTCTCTAGTAACTAATGACATTGACCATCTTTTCATGTTCTAATTTACTATAGGTATAATTTCTTCTGTGGACTCTCCATCTTTTGCCCATTTAAAATTTCAATGACAAATACTTTTCATTATTGAATTTAGAGAGTTATTCATATATTTCTCATACAAGTCTTTTACCAAGTATTTTACTTAACATTTCTTTTTCTCAGCCTGTGGAGAAATTTTCATCATTTAAACTGTGCTTCAAATAGCAAACGTTTATTTTTTTAATGGGTTGATTTTAAGCCCAATATTTCTTTTTTAGAATGGATTATTTTTGGTGTCATGTGTATTTGCCTAATCCATAGCTTTTATCATTATATTTTTCCATGGAAATTTTAGGTTCTACATTTAAATAAAATCAATTTTGCGTTGACAATTAAATTATGATGCAAGGCATAAATCAGAGTTTATTGTTTTAAATAAGTGTATCCAATTGTTCTAACACCATTTATTGAAAAGGCTATTCTGTCTCCAGTGAATTACCTTTGCATCTACTCCCTATTCAATTACATTGATCTGTTTGTCTATCTTTATGCCAATACTATGCTGTAGTTGGCTGTGACTTTTTAACAAGTTTTAAAATCAGATAGTGTTAGCTCTTCAAATGCATTCTTCTTGTTCAAAGTTTTTTTGGCTAGTCTAAGTACTTTGTATTTCCATTTGAACTTTAGAATCAGTCTGTCATTTTTTTCCAAAAGCACCTTCCAGAATTTTGATTAGGAATACATTTAATCGACAGATAAATTTGGGGGAGAATTGACATATGTAATAGGATAAATTGTGCCCCTCCGATGTTGTTATATTAAAGCCCTAACCGTCACTGACTTGAACTGGAGATAGGACCTTTGAGGAAGTAACTAATACTAAATGATATCATAAAAATGGAGCTGTCATCTGGTAGAGTCAATGTCCCCAATATGAAAAGAGGCAACAGAAGTCTCTTTTTTAAAATTCTGAAGATCTGTGTCCACACACACACAGTTCAGCAGAGCTAAGTGCATTTACGTTGTGATGCAATTATCACCACCATCTATTTCCAGAACCTTTTCATCTTCTGAAACAGAAACTCCCTACCATGTGAGGATACAGCAAGAAGGTGGACATCTCAATCCAGGGAGAGAGGCATTACTGGAACCAACTGTTCAGGCATCTTGATTTTGTAATTCAAGCCTCCAGAACTGTGAGAAAATAAACATCTCTTGTTTAAACCATTTAGGCTGTAGTATCTTTTTACTGCAGCCCGGTCAGACTAACACAATATCTAACAATGTTAAACCTTTTAACCATGAGCACTCAATTTTTTTACTCCATTACTTGTCTTTAACTACTGTAGATGTTTTATCGTTTTCAATGCATGTCTTTGACAACTTGGCAACTATGACAACAATGAATCCATTATTGGATCCATTCTGAAGAATTTCATTTTTTATACTACTGTGAAAACATTTTAAAATTTCAGTATCTGTCCATTGCTAGTACACATAAATAAAACTAATTTTTATGACTGATTTTCGTTAATCTTACAACTTTGTTAGATTCACTAATTTTGTTAATCTTACAACTTTGCTAGATTCACTAATTCATTAAAAAAAATTTAAATAGTCTTTCAGATTTTCTACATAAACATTTATTTCACTTGTAGATAAAGGTTATTTTTTCTTCCTTTTCAATCTGGATGCATTTATTTATTTTCCATGTCTAATCTCACTTGTTAGAATTTCCAACGCAATGATGGAGGGTTAAAAAGAAGATATCATGTGTTATTCCTGACCTCAGGAAAAAGGCACTCAGTCTTTTACTAGTAGTATGATGCTATATCTAGGTTTTTCATAGTTGTTCTTCGTTAGGTTGAGCAATTTTTTTAAAAATTCCTAATTTGTAAGAACTTGTATCAGCAGTAGATTTGGGATTGTGTCACTTAACTTTCATGCCTGTGTTGAAAAGATTATATGGATTGCCTTTATTAGTTTGTTAAAATTGTGAATTATATTGATTGAACTTTGAAGTATAAGTCAACATTTCATTCCTTTCACTCCTGTAATAAAACCTACTGCATCATGTCATATTTGTAGATATTGATATATTTGATTAGGTTTTTATTTATTTGAATACCATCTTTATACTGACATTTATTAGAGTTGTTGTTCTGTAGTTTTCTTATAATGTCCTTGTCTGGTTTTAATGTCAAGATGATTCTGACTTCATAGAATAAATTGAAAAATATATCTTCCATTATGATTTTCTAGAAGGTTATGAATGTTAATATGTTATGTTTAACTTTATCTTTTCCCTTTTGGTTTCTCTTGTGACCCATGGTTGCATTATTTGAAATAGGCTATTTAGTTTTCAAATATGTATTGTGAATTTTCAGATGTATTTCTGTCATTGATTTCTCACTTATTTCCAAATTTTCAAAGAAAATAATTTATATGACATGAATCATTAAAAATTTATGAAGACTTCTTTTTTTTAAGGCTCAGAACACAGTCAGTTTTGGAAAACTTTCCATGTAGATTTGAAAAGAATGCGTACTGTCTTCTTTTTGGGGTGGAGCATTCATCTAAATGTCAATTAAGTAAAGTTAGATGGGCATTGTGTTCCAAGGCTTCTATATTCTTACTAATCTTCAATCTATTCTGTCAATTATTAAAATAGATATATGTGATCTTATATTAAAATTGTGAATTTCGTTTTAGCTCTAAGAGTTTTGTATTCAAATATTTTGAAGTTATGTCTCTAGCTGCTTTTAAGCTTAGATTTCTTATGTCCTCTTGATTACTGACTGTTTTCTCAATGTAGCTTTTGTTGTTTTGCTGTTTTTATTATCAAAGGCAATATTTTTGCTGCAAAATATACTGTTTTCCTAATATTAATATAGTCACTCCAGCTTTCTTTTGATTGTGTTATCATGATATACCTTCCTCAATCTTTTACTTTCCTTTTTAAATATTTTTAACTGACAATTAAAAATTGTATGTGTTTATGGTGTATAATATGTACTTTGATATATGTATACATTGTGGAATGGCCAAATTCAGCTAATTAATTCATTATTTTACTTTAAACTATTTGTGTCTTACTAATTTAAATGTGTTTCTTATGTGTAGTATATAGCTGGATTTTGTTTTGTTATCTAATCTGATAATTTCACTTTGGAAACTTAGGCCATTTACAGTTCATGTTGTAATTAATATAGTAAATTTTTAATTCATATTCTTGCCATTATTTGTCTTATTTTCTTTGTCCCATCTTTCTAATTTTCTATCTTCTTTTGTGTTAATCATGCATTATATATGATTCCTTTTCATTCCTAATACTGCCTATTTAGTGATGCGATATTAGCAGTTGTAGTAGTATTTAAGTAGTTGGTTTAAAATTTATACTATGCACTTTTAATTTATAATAATCTACCTTTTAGTAATAGCATAGCAATTTACACACAAAATAAGAATCTCACAACAGTTTATTTTGGTTTTCATCCTCCTGATTTTATGTTATTGTCATCATACATTTGTTTATACTTGTACACACCATGATATATTTTAAACTTTTAAATAGTAATTTAACTTTAGGTAGATTAAAAAATAATAAAAAATAACCCTCATATATCTACCAATGGATTTCACATTTCTGGGTCAATGTCAACATTTTACACCTGCTACAATCTTCCAAAACAGTAATTTGCCTCTGATGAATTGAAGATAGCCCCAGAAAAGTCAGATTATGGATCCATTTGTTTTTTCCAGTTATTTCCCTTGTAAGTGGATCTGCTGATCTTAGGATTCACAGGATTTTCAGCTTTATAAGTCATTCTAATTCTATATTACTCTCCCAAACAAAACTAAAAATCATGTCTTTGCTTCACTTCTGTAAACCTTAAGAATCCTACCTAGGTAATTTTGGTTCAAAAATTTATTCATAAGTGTTTTTCTCTAGTATTAGGTCCACATACAAAATAAAAACATGTTTCTACATTCAAACTATTTATTATTTCAGGGTGTCAGCATTCCATGGGAAACGTTGAATTGCTAAGCAACTCATTTTAAATATTTATAGCTTGAATAGAAATTAGTCTTCATTTTGATACATAATAGTAGAAGATGGCATTCTTAAAGGGAGGAGTGTTGTTGCCCAGAATCTATCTAGAGCTTAATGCAGGAAATTTCATTCATATACTAAGAATCCCTTTTGCCTTCTTTGCCTACCATATCCTTTCCCATTTACTAAAGTCTTTTAAACATTTCTGTTCAATATGTCAGTAGAATACAGTTTTATCTGGCTTTTCATTGATCCTCTGTTCATTCGATTTTAATAAGGTAATTTAGTACTAATTTTAAAATTAAATCTATGGCAGTAAATAGATACATAAGAAACTATGGGTATCATGTAGCTGGAGCTAGGCTGGAATTTTGACAAAAGAGTTACCAAAATAAACCATTTTTAATAATCACTTTGGTCTGAATATGGAAAAACATTTTTATACAAATCCTTCAACTATACAGTAAATACAGTTTATGATTAACATTCACTGTGAGCATATTGTAGTTTCATATGTAAAAGTTTTAGATACAAGAGCAGTATTTCCATTATCCATGACTCACTTTTGAAACTAATGTCCACTGGTTCTTAAGTAGCATTGTAAATTACCCAGCAAATCACCAATAAAAGGAAAGAAGATAACTTCATAGACATAAATTATAAATTTATGATATTTCAAATATGTAGTCATTACCTTATATGGGAGACTTTAATGTTAATGCATTTAAACAAAAATAGAGTTTTCTCCATGCATATAAATTGAGAAATTACTTTTTGACACTTCTAATTTACAGCAGTTCTGGCATAAAAGTGAGAAATGTGAATGTCTCTTTCTTCCCACTCTTGAATCTACATAAAGATTAATCTTCCTGCTAAGTAAGGTGGAGTTATCAATCATTCATGCCTCCAAATGTCAAATGCTAAGAATACACCAGGAAATAAGATTGGATTCTTTTGTTGTTTAAAATAAGATGAATTTCATCTTTTTGAAAAAAAGAATAAAGGAAAATGCTTTGAATTCAATTTCTTCTTAAAAATTATTTAATAATAGAATAATTCCAAAGACAATTATGCAATTCTTTCTCCAAAAAAATATCAAAAAATGTACAGATGGATTAGTTCTAGTTAGATGATGTTTTGTTGTAAGAAATGAAGTTTGAATTTTGAGTTTTATATTATTTGCACATTTGGATGATCATGCTCTTTGATCTTTCATTTCTTTACTTTTGTTGACATTACAGTAACATATATATATACTTAGCTCTCTGGTCTTACCTAACAAATACTTGCAAATATTTTACCAAATATTTTATTCCTTCTGTAACCAATGATGCTGGCTAGTTTTACTGGGCTTTTTATGTAACTAAAGAGAAACTCACCAGGAATTTAAAATTTTATAGATATGTAAGTTCGAACACCTGCTCTTTTCTTTTCTCTGTCCTTATGGACTCCCATTAACAAGGTTCTTAACTTTGATAAGGCAGAAAAAACAAGATCTTGATTACTCATGGAGAGGTCTTTGCATTGTTAACTAGGAAAAAATACTTAGCTAAATCTGGAAACTTGAATATGAATAATTGCTTTCTCTTTTAATTTCCTTTTGTTGGCCTCAGTTTTATGAGGTATTGTTTATTTGCCACCAATTTTAATGTAGATACAATCATATGTAACCTACACCTAATATTTTCTATATTTCAGTTATTTCAAATAGATTGATATAAGATTATGAGTTTTAAGATTATCTAGATTCTGTTCAAATTCTGTTAAAATCTTCTTTTGTTGTTTTTATGTATCATGATAAATAAAAAAAATCTGAATATATTATCATCTTTACCAGATTATCATGCAGTCTACATTGCTCATGTTTAGTTTCTATCTAAAATGGAAAAATTCAGATTCACATTTTTAAAAGTTTCAAATTCACAATAAAATTAGCAAAAATCCCATGCAGATATGATGCTTTTAGTTTCACACTATGAAATCAACCCAAGTATGATGCAGGAACAATAAGCTCTTATCTCCTGTAAGAGTGGATAGCTGATGTGCCAGAGAATTATGCATAAATTATCAATCCAGAAAAGAGACAGAGCCAGAATAAATGCAGTTATCTCATAATAATTGTTTTCTTTTTAAGGTAAACTCTATGGCATGTCATGCATGCAAATCAACCTGACTGTCAATCTTAAAAACAACCTTAAATAAATTCAAATGCTAGTAGAAGACAAGAAATAACTAAGATCAGAGCAGAACTGAAGGAGATAGAGAGACCAAAAACCCTTTAAAAAATCAATAAATCCAGGAGCTGTTTTTTTGAAAAGAATAACAAAATAGATAGACCACTAGTCAGTCTCATAGAGAAGAAAAGAGAGAAGAATCAAATAGACATAATGAAAAATTATAAAGGGGATATTATCATTGATGTCACAGAAATACAAACTACCATCAGAGTCTACCAGCACCTCGATGCAAATAAACTAGAAAATCTAGAAGAAATAGACAAATTCCTGGACATGTACACCCTCTTATGTCTAAATCAGAAAGAAGTTGAATCCCTGAACAGACCAATAACAAGTTCTGAAATTGAGGAATTAATTAATAGTCTACCAACAACAACAACAAAAAAGAGCCCAGGACCAGACAGATTCACAGCCAAATTCTACCAGAGGTACAAACAAGATCTGGTACCATTCCTTCTGAAACTGTTTCAACCAATAGAAAAAGAAGTACTCCTCCCTAACTCATTTTATGAGGCCAGCATCATCCTGATACCAAAACACAAGAAAAGAAAACAGAGACACAAGAAAAGAAAATTTCAGGCCAATATCCCTTATAACAATCATTGTGAAAATCCTCAGTAAACTTCTGGCAAACCAAATCCAACAGCACATCAAAAAGCTTATCCACCATGATAAAGTCAGCTTCATCCATGGGATGCAAGCTTGGTTCAATATATGCAAATCAATAAATGTAATCCATCATATAAACAGAACCAATGATAAAAATCACTTGATTATCTCAATAGATGCAGAAAAGGCCTTCAATAAAATTCAACACCCTTTCATGCTAAAAAACACTCAATAAACTGGCTATTAATGGAACGCATCTCAAAATTATAAGAGCTATTTATGACAAACTCACAGACAATATCATACTGAACAGACAAAAGCTGGAAGCATTCCCTTTGGAAACTGGCACAAGAAGAGGATGCCCTCTCTTACCACTCCTATTCAACATAGCATTAGAAGTTCTGGGCAGAGCAAGCAGGCAAGAGCAGAAAAATAAAGCACATTGAAATAGGAAGAGAGGAAGTCAAATTGTCTCTGAATGCAAACAACATGAATGTGTATTTAGAAAACCCCATCATCTTAGCCCAAAAACTCCTTAAGCTGATAAGCAACTTTAGCAGTCTCAGGATCCAAAATTAATGTGAAAAAATCACAAGCATTCCTATACACCAATAAGACAAGCAGAGGGCCAAATCATTAGTGAACTCCCATTCAGAATTGCTACAAAGAGAATAAAATATCTAGGAATACAACTTACAAGGGATTTGAATTACCTCTTCAAGGAGAACTACAAACCCCTGCTCAAGGATATAAGAGCAGACAGAAACAAATAGAAAAATATCCCATGCTCATGGATAGGAAGAATAAATATTGTGAAAATGCCAATACTGCCCAAAGTAATTTATAGATTCAGTGCTATTCCCATCAAGTTACCATTGACTTTCTTCACAGAATTAGAAAAAAAAAAAAAAACTACTTTAAATTTCATATAAAACCATAAAGAGTCTGCATAGACAAGACAATCCTGGGCAAAAGAATGAAGCTGGAGGCATCACATTACCTGACTTCAAGCTATACTACAAGGCTACAGTAACCAAAACAGCATGATACTGGTACCAAAAAACAGCCAGTTACTAGTACCAAAACAGGTATATAGACAAATGGAACAGAACTGAGGCTGAATAAATAGCACCACCCATCTACAACCATCTGATCTTTGAAAAACCTGACAAAAGCAAGCACTGGGGAAAGAATTCCCTATTGAATAAATGATGTTAGGAAAACTGGCTAGCCATAAGCAGAAAACTGAAACTGGACCCCTTCCTTACACTTTATACAAAAATTAACTCAAGATGGATTAAAGATTTAAATGTAAAACCTAAAACCAGGCATAGAAGACAGAAGATAACACAAAATCTGAGACAAATTACAAGCAATATAAACCAGGCATAAACAATATTGCATACTAATTGGATGGTGTTGCCTGTGGGCACAGCACTTTTTAAACCTTCAGGCATAGAATACAAAAGATAACATAAGTTTGTCCACAATAAATTAAATGTTGAATCAAATGCACATAATTCAAAACCACCTTCCTTCTTCAAGGTTTACCTTGTTTTTGTAATGATTTTTAAATTTAAAAACCACAAGTTTTTAAAGCTAAGTTAAATTGTAGGAAGTTAAACAATCAAATATATTTGGTTTATGTTCAGAAATGTTTTAATTGAAATATGTAATACACACATAACAATACTACTGAATTCATGCATTTCACAGTGTAAATTTCAGACACTTTCATGCTAAAATCTCTTCACTGGTGTAGGACCTGAAATCACCACAGTTCTGAATATTTAAATGCAACAAAAGAATAGATACATAAAGATAATTTCAAGTAGTTTAAAACTGTTTCAAAGCTCACTCTGATTTTAAAATTTGAAAATTAGTTTAGTTAAAAATAAACTGAAAAATTAAATGAAAAGTGTCACATATTCTGAGTGTGAGGTTGGAGATGCAGAAATTCATGGACATATTTTGGGAAATAGAAAGTCATGAGTCCAGAGAAATCATTTCAAACGTCAACAGGTATAGACAAGTATACTACAAAGGCACTTGACTACTTAAGTGAATTTCATTCAAATGAATATTAAGAGTTATTTTATAAATGCCTTTCAGAAATCAAGAATGAAAATGTTTGTGGTGGTCCCTTTTAATATTTCAACCTTAACAAAGACAGCATTTTTACTAGACATGGCTTAACCAGGGAAACAGCCTATTAGTGTGCCATCAACATTTAATTATTGATGAAATCTTCTAATAATATATGGCCATTATTTAATTATTGATACTTTCCCAAGCCACTTATTAAACCAAAATGAGTTTCTGAAATTCAACATTTAACAACAAAAAGATAGACTTTTTTTATTACATCTTGGGAGTTTGTCTCCAAAATAGTCCATTATTTCTGAAGTATTTTTCAACACCCTGGGCTTATCTGTTTATTTTTTGATTATTTTTGTTTGTTTTTTAGCACTGGGGAAATAATTCATCTCCTATTTACAGCAATACAAAGAAGGAAGGCATATAAGAAAGTAGGCAAAAGGGGGAAAATAAAGCTTAAAAAAGCGTATTCAATATAACTTTGTAGTGCTACATTAGGGAAAAATAATAAAAAGTGTTATTTTATCTATTACAGACTAAAGAAAGAGAAAGATTCTTTAAAATTATCTTTATTACTAGAGACTTAAGGAAAAGCAGAAGTTCTCACACAAGATACAGAAGTCTTAAATTCTTTTAAGTTCTTAGCTAATTTATTATAAAAAAAGTTAAAAAGGTTTCTAGCTCTGTTCTTGGACACTCTACTCATAGGTAAAATTTTAGTAATGCCTTATTGTCTAGCTCAAATGTTACCTTCACAATGCTCCATCTTTGTAGCAATTATTTTATTTTTTTTAGAATTTGGGTATTTTATACTTCTATATTTTATTGTGCTTTTGAACATATTAAGCCCTTTTATTTAAAAGTCATACTTAATATTCTTAATATATGAACACCCTATGGGTGGTTTATATTGCATGTGATTTGTCTCAAATTTTATGTTATCTTCTGTCTTCTATGCCTGGTTATTACTGCCTTGGTGACTGATATTATGAAAATAATAATTTTGAAGATCACTTGAAATGTAGGATAATTTTTCCTCCAGATCCATAGTTCCTAAACTGTCAGCTGGAGCAATTTGGGGCATAGTAACAAACTTGTCATGGTGTCACAAGATGCTTTCAACTTTTGCAGAGAACAGCAACTTCTGACAGATGCAGCACACACATTTCTACTTGGAGTTAATTATTTGCTTAAACATTAAATCTCACTCAAGAGCTTTAATGGCATCTTATGTTTGTAAACCTTTTGGGTAGTTGCCATGAAAAAAGATAAGCTTTGTACAAAAATCAATGTGAAATAGGAAATGAATGTGATGACATTTATAATGACTCCAATGTTTAAAAGGTGCTGTGCCCACAGGCAACACCATCCAATTAGTATGCGATATTGTTTATTTAGGAGTGATATATAATATATATATGATGAATCAAAGTAAATAATTCATGACAAAATAAATTAATTTTATCCAGTATTTTTTATTTCAAATTTGTGTATTATTTTTCCAAATGAATATTGTTATTATAGCATACATTTTTAAGTGTTTAGGACCTAACTGATATATAAATGGGATTGTTAGAGGTATATATTTGGACCTAGGAGAAACATGAAACAAAAAATACTCAGACACTAAGGATTCTCTGAAGTGAAAAAGTTTGGGAGCCTTTGTTCTAGCCCTTCTAGTCTACTGTAACCTCTACTCGGGACACTTCGATGAGCAACAACCTAAATAAATGCAAAATGGACCTGCTTAACAGTACAATAAATGGGATACAACAAAGAACTGGAAGATACAACAAAGAAGTTAATATGATCAACAAAGAGGAAATAGACTAAAAAAGATGCACTGAGCCTCAGGGACATGCTGGACTATAATAAAGGATCTAATAGTTATGCCACTAAACACCCAGAAAGGTAGAAGAAAGAAAGCAGGGCTGAAAAGTGACTTGAAGATATAATGGCTGAAAAGAAAATTCAAAATTTAGCAAAATACATATTTCTACAGCTTCAAGATGCTGACTGAACTCCAACAGGATACATACAGACAAACCATGTCAAGACAAATCATACTAAACATTCTGAAATGTAAAGAGAGAATAAAAGAAGTTTGAAAACAATCTGAAAAATGACACCTTGTTTACAGGAGTAAAAGAAAAATGTGAATGACTGAGATTTTCTCAAGGAAGAAGAAAGCAGCACAGTATTTTTAAAATACTACATTAGTAGAAATGCCAATCCAATATTTTATATTGAGCAAAAATATCCTTCAAGAGAGAAAGGGAAACCAAGACATTCTCAGACACAGGAAAACTATGAGAATTTATCACCAGCAAATCTACTGTAGAAGAATGGCTAAAGGAAGCTCTCTAAACAGAAAGGAAACTACAGAAGAAAACTTGGAAGAATAGGAACAAAGAACTCGGTAAGAAAAAACATTGATAAATACAGAAGACCTATCTTTCCTGCAGTTTTCTAAAGTATGTTTGAGGGTTGAAGAAAATTATATCACTCTCTAGGTGTTGTTCTAATTGTATGTAGCAGAAACATAAAACAACTATATTGTAAACTGGGGAGAGTAAAGGAATGTAAAGGATTTTGGATTTTTAGATTTCACTTAAATAGGTAAGTAGTGGTGTAAGTAGACTATCATATGCTATGGACATACAATATAATATAGAAATATAGATAAATAGTAATAAAAAGGCTATGAAAAAGAAACACTTAAGGCACACTAGAGAAATCAAAATGTAAGTCAAATAAAATTCATGTAATTGACAGTAATGCAGAAAAAAAAACAGAAACGGAAAACCCAGAAATTAAGCATTAATTTACATTTCAAAGTAAACCACTGATTAAAGAAATTACAATGTAAATTAGAAAATATTCTAAATTGAATAATAATAAAAAAGCAGGATAGTAGTATTAAAGTCATGCTAGCAGAAAATTAATAGCATTAAAGGAATATATTGCAAAAGAAGAAAGACTGAAAATTGATTAACTAAGAATCTATCACAAGTTAGCATTCATAAACAACAACAAAAGTAACTCACAGAAAGTGACAGTAATAAAAAGTCAATGAAATGACAATCAAAACAAAAACAGGGTCAGCAAATCTTAAGGTTAGTTGATTATAATTAATAAAATTGTTATTATCTTGGCAAGATTGATCAAGAATAGAAGACAAAATACTCAAGTGATAAATGTCAAGACAAAAAGGGGCATCAATACAGAATCAATATATATTTTTTAAAAATTTTGTGTTTAATAGAAATAATTCTGTCAATAATATAAAATTTAGAAGAAACAGCCATATTCTGGAATAACACAAATCACCCAACTCCCCAGAGAGGAAATAAAAAATAATATTCATAAAATTATTAAACCTAACATGTCTGCAATTTACAATATTTCCAGAAAAGTCATATTTATATCAAGGTTGCTTTACTGCTGATATCTATCAATCATTTAAGAAAGACGTAACATTCATGTTACTTAAAATTCTTCCAGAGAATAGAGGAAATGGAAATAGTTCTTAATTAATTCTAAGAAGTCATGCCCTAGTTAACAAAAATATGACTAGATTTTACGTTATAAATACAAGCCAGTGAACTGATAAATGACATTGAAATAAAATCCTAAGGAAAACATTAGCTAATCTAGTAAATCAATACATTATAAGGATAAACATAATTAATTTGTGTTACAGAAATTCAAAATTGGATTGACATAGAAAAATGAATACAAAAAATTTACTACATACATAGAATATAGAAAAAAATTGGATCCTCAATAGATGCAGAAATTATATTTGATAGAATTAAATATTCATAATATTGTTGTGTATCACATAATGACATTTCAGTCAATGATGAACCACATAGATGATTGTGATCCCATAAAATTATAATACTGTTTTTTACTGTACTTTTTCTATGTTTAGATATGTTTAAATACCAAATTTGTACCATTGTAATGGCTTACAGTATTCAGTACAATAACATGCTTTACAGGTTTGTAGCCTGGAAAGAATAGGCTACACCACATAGCCTAGATGTGTAGTAGGCTGTACCATCTAGGTTTGTGTAAGTTTACTCTATGCTATTCACACAAGGATGGGAGCTTCTAATAATGTATTTCTCAGAACACATGCATTTCTAGAATGCAATGCATGACTGTAAATGTTTATTTAATACATTGTGCTTACAAAATTAACGTATAGCAAAAAATTATCCTTAAAGAAACAGTGTGAAACTCCTTTCTCTAAAATCAGTAACAAAAAAGAGAAATGCCCACTTTTATCATACATTTTGAATTTTGTATTGGAGATCCTAGCAACTGCAATAACACAAGAATGTCAAACAGAGATTCTGATTTAGTTGATTTAGAGAATGAATTGGACATTGAAATCTACAAGAAGGGCTCCCTAGGTAATTCTACTGTATAGCCATGATCAACTTTCACTACATTGTCTGCCATCTCCTGGGTGTTGGAGGAGAAACTGCCTGGCACCCTGGTTTCCTTTCCTTCTGCCTATCCTATAGAATGTCTGTGGCTGTTTCTTTGATTTTATTATTAAGGATGCTCACCCTAATATGTTGAAATAAGTGGATATGATAAAGCCGGGAAAGAAAAGCAGAATTTGCACTCACCCTGTAGTTCATGTAAGTCTTGTTCTTTCTGAGAGTTACATACAATTTTCTGTATCTATGTTTTCCTTCCCTTGTTCTTTGAGACTGAACACGTGGAAGGAGACATCAGTTACTACTGATTCAGCATCTTGGATGAAACATGAACATATAATCCAAGCATAAGGTATAGGAATTAGAAACCGTCATAGAGATTTCTCAATATTTGGTGTTCACCACAGACAAGTCATGAACCTACTATGCTATCTATGGAATTTTTCAATTTTTCATTTGTATTTTCTCATCTTTCTGCCATTCAAACATGTTTGTATGCGCTGTATTGTGTAAAAATGTAAAGACAGCTTATTTTTTAAAAAATAAATATTTTAGCTTAGATAAATTTCTTTTCTCGATAGCAGAGAGGAGTTCTGCTAAGAGATTGATCTTAATTGGTTGAAAAACTATAAAAAACAAAAACTTCATCTCCTTTATTCTAGACTATTTAATTGAATTATATTTATGATGTTTCAAAATTACATTGGAAATATAAAACTATTTCAATGATAGCAGCTTAAGTGTTATGATCCACAAATATATCAATGTCAAATTATGAGTAGCAAATAAAATATTGCAAGTGATACATGTAGTATTTTTAAAATTAAGTGAACCAGAGAAGATAATTTTCAATCTAAGTGGAATATTATGGATGAAAATGATTGAAATTTAAAGATTATAAAGTCCCATTAAACATAATTTAACTTGTAATGGCCTATAATTTGAGAGGAAAACTAATTAAAATAAGAAATATTATCATCAAGATGCTTTTGCAGAAAGTTGATTTGTTCTAGTTGTTTTGACTCTATTTTAACCTTCCTTGGGATGATTTAAAAAGAGCAGTTATCTTCAAGCTGTTTGACAATAACAGATGTTTAAGTGTTTAAGCCCTCAGAGAAAAAATACTAGATGATTAAATGTCACAATAAATTTCTTGGAAATTAGTGAATTTAAGTTCCATAGCAAAAAAAAAAAAATCATTTAAGGTGATTCAAATAATTATGTTATGATTTCAGTCTGGATTAGCCAAGATAAATATTTGTATTTTTAAAATTCTCATTTATAGTAAATCTAACATATGCTTATTTTCTATTTTCTTCAGGGAAGTAAAGGCCATTAGAAGAAATTTCTTTTGAAGAATTAGACCTCTACTTCACATGACCCCTTTTAGACTGTAATGCTATCATAACGAGAATTCCATTGGATTTTTGAAATGAGAATTTCAAAATTAATAAGGAAAATAATTTTTCCTGTCTAGAAGTTATACATTAAAAGTAATAAATAAATTAACTCTTCCATGAAGCAGCTAAGCAGGTAAACTCTACACACCCACTGATTTTCTCCTTCCTTCCTTCCTTCCTTCCTTCCTTCCTTCCTTCCTTCCTTCCTTCCTTTTTTTTTTTTTAGATGAAGTCTCACTCTGTCACCCAGGCTGGAGTGCAGTGGTGTCATCTCAGCTCACTGCTATCTTAGCTTCTCGGGTTGCAAGCGATTCTCCTGCCTCAGCCTCCTGAGTAGCTGAGATTACAGGTATGCACCACCACATCTAGCTAATTTTTGTATTTTTCATAGAGATGGAGTTTCACCATGTTGGCTAGATTGGTTTTGAATTCCTGATCTTGAGTGATCCACCCACCTTGGCCTTCTAAAGTGCTGGGATTACAGGGCTGAGCCACTGCACCTGGCCCATACCCCTCTGATTTCATGTTACATGTTCCTGAAGTGCACACTACTAGGAATTACCTCCAGCACAGGGTCAGGAATTATGAAGGATCACATAAGGTCTGGAGATTTCCTTTGTGTTTATTGGGTCCCATAGTTCATAAACTCCCATCAGCACCTTTGAGGTGCTGAGAGAAACTTTGCCATGGTATTCAGACTTTAAAATGGATAATTAAGTTAAAATGGTTTTAAGGAATGCCATTTCACTTTATCTGAAAATACAAAGATTATAAAACAAAAGGAAAGAGGTAAAGTAAGAGCCAAGTAAACCGTAATTCTTACAATTAATTCAGTTATTTATTCACTTAATGAATGTTTGTTGACTTCAGAAAAGTCAGGCCCAGGGCTAGATGACTTTATTTATTTATTTTTCATTTCAACTTTTATTTTAGATTCAGGGAGTACAAGTGTTTGTTGCATGGGTGTATTGCATGATGCTGAGATTTGGGGTAGGAATGGTCCCATCACCTAGGCACTGAGCATAGTACCCAGTAGGTAGTTTTTCAGCTCTATCCCCACTCCTTCTCTCTTTACTCTAATAATCTATGGTGACTATTGTTTTCATATTTATGCCCATGAGTACCCAACACTTACCTCCCACTTATGAGTAAGAATATGTGATGTTTGGTTTTCTGTTCCTGTGTTAATTTGCTAAGGATAATGTAATATACATGTCTACTTCTTATGAAATGGTCTATGTGATGTGATCTCTGTGGTTACAAAAATGTATCATTATTTTAACAGCAAAAAGAAGCAACTAAAAATGCATAAGCTTAGATGCATAAAATAGTCTATCAAACAGGATAAATGTATGAGTTTTAATATTTCATGTTTACTTCTAAGTAGCTAGATGTCTTTCTACCTCTTTCCTTATAATTAATTGTGTTAGTAAGTTAGCAACATTCCTCGTGGGGGACATACTAATTTCAACTGTAGGCAGAAGGATGACATGTATGGGTAAGAAAATAAATAACCCAATTAATTCAATCACAAGCTTGAGGATGGGACTAGATTCCATCAATAAACAATGTAATCAGCAGTTAGCATGCCTTGTATTAATACATTGTTTCTAGGCACACTGATTAATTGACTGAAATAAAGCCAGTTGTCTTGGGACCATTTCTATCTGTCTGTTCCATGGCACCTCGATCTTGGCACCTTCCAAACTACATCTGCTCTTGGGCCAAGTATGGCCCCACCTCACCTTCCCTTTTCACATCCTTTCTGATCAAAATGTGTCCTGAGTACTCACATCATCAGCATAATCAAGGTGCTTCTTTACAATACAGGTTAGGTTTGTCCCTGGTCTAAGTCAGAATTGTAGATTATCCCCAGGTAATAAGTATTGACATGAAAGTTTGAGAAACACCAGTGTATATGTCAATGAATGCTCCAAACATTGCCCCACTGTACACACCAGAAATTTAGGTTTGTTCCACGAAAACGTCTCTTGCTTTCCTGCTTTCTTTAAAGTCTTGTGATTCTACATATCAAATTCATTGTCTTCTTCTCTCTCCACAATTGGCAAGATCTATTGTCTTCGTTACTTTCAGTTCCACTATCATAATCCTACTTGAAGACAGGTCACATTTGCCTGGTTCCCATGGGTCACTTAGATTCTACATTTTCCACTCTCAGAATTTCTTCTATACATATTAACCACAGTGATCTTCTTCAAACATATATCTCACTCCATCTCCTCCAGTTCAAAATATTTTAGTAGCAACTCAGTTTGTATGATTATGAAAACAATTCACGCCAGGTGCAGTGGTTCATGCTTGTAATCCCAGCACTTTGGGAGGCTGAGGCAGGTGGACCACCTGAGGTCAGGAGTTCGAGGCCAGCCTAGCCAACATGGTGAAACCTCATCTCTACTAAAAATACAACAAAAAATTAACTGGACATCATGGCGGGCACCTATAATCCCAGCTACTCGGAAGTCTGAGGCAGGAGAATCGCTTGAACCCAGGAGGTGGAGGTTGCAGTGAGCCAAGATCACACCACTGCATACCAGCCTGGGTGACAGAGACTCTGTATAACAACAACAACAAAAAAAAAAAAAAAAAGAAAAAATCACAATATGGCCTGCAAGTGCAAGGCCCAGCAGAATCGAGTCCCTGCCTCCCACCGCATTCTCTTCTCTGATCAGCCTCACTCTTCTTCCCATGAATGTCTTGTCAGCATGAAACTAGTTCCCACTCATGGCTTGGTATGCGTGTGTGTTTCTTCTTCTTAGAACACTCTTCCCATAACAGAAATAAGTCATATTCATTATTCATCTATCTGTAAAATGTAAAATTTTCAGAGAGGTTTTCTCTGGTTTCAAATATAAAATCCACAGACATACAAAATAATCCCTTAGTATATTGTTACATTTTGTAGCAGTATACTAAACCTTTATTTCCATGTACATGAAAGAGTTCATGATTGAGTACTTGTCTCCCATAGCAGATTATCAGCTCTCTGATGATGGCAGCCACATCTCTGGTCTCATCATTTTATCCCCAGAGCCTTGCAAGTGGCACTCTCTGTCCACAGTTTAGGCGTGTAATAACTACATCTCTTCCCCATTCTCTCTTATATAATTTCAATTATTTTACTTTTCAACATCAGAGGCAGAATCTAAATATGTTTCTTATAACCTGACTATCCTACAAACATTTCCTAGGGCTAAATTTTAGTCCTGGAAGGAGTGAATGGTTCCAAAGCATAATAGGGAAAACAATTCTATATATACATTACTCAAGGGTCCACTATCATCTAGGAAACCTGGTCTTCAATAAGTAATGCACAAAAACAGGCACAAAATAGGTATCAGCGTTGACCACTGGCATCCTTCCCTGTAGTTGCTCTCCCTACTACTTTATGATCAGCCTTGAGTAATCTGAATCCTTTGTTCCTTTCTTTCTTTCTTTCTTTTTTTAATTGCATTTTAGGTGTTGGGGTACATGTGAAAAGCATTCAAGGTTGTTGCATAGGTACACACGTGTCAGTGTGATTTGCTTCCTTCCTCCCCTTCACCTATATATCTGGCATTTCTCCCCATGCTATCTCTCCCCATCTCCCCACCCCCCGCTGTCCCCCCCCATTCCCCCCCAAGCTGACCTCTCTTTAAGGATATATGAAGAACTCGATATTTTGAATTATTATGCAGCTTTTTGCTCCTTCATGTCTTGCTGGGGTGCCATCAGAACTCACGCTTGTGTCACTGGTTTTAGAACCTACACTTACGTCCCTGGTCTTGTTATCTCTCTCAAGGTAGACTGTAATTAAGGATGAAAAGAATCAAGGATTGGAGTTCCTGGACCATTGCTCTACAATTTACTTCTGTTTCCCACCTCTGTTCTGTCCTCCACAGAGCATCAGGGCATTGGGGAATCTCATCTTTCCCTCTCATCTGGGAAGTAAATTCAAGCTGCTGTTCTCAAATAGTCTGTTTATGTCTCTCAATTCCCCTTAGAGCATTCGATTTTGGAAAACATATATTAGTTTCAGACTTCCTTTCTCTCTACTCTTTTATATTCTTCTACTATTTAAAATAAAATTTCAAAACAGAAACAAAAACACTAGAAAGGCTTTCTCTGATTTACAGAATGTCTCCTCAAGTAGGAAATATTATTAAACCAGAAGAACATTAAATAGCTTGTCTTAACCTCTGAGGATGTTCTAAATGATCTAGGAGACTTTGTGTTGGGGGATTTCAGAGGACGTTTTTCATTTCTCTGTGTTGGTCAGCTATGGGAGAAATCTCTGTATCCCAGAACACTCATACCCTGTAAACTGGCTTATTAACTGTATCAACAAATGATGTGGAAAGCAAAGAATAGAACTCTAACCACAGCTTTCTTTTCTCAGGAGGAGACATTAGATGTGACATTTGTGTTGAGGTTGTATCCTGATTTTTAACTGACATGTTCTGTTCATTCAGGTCTGTTAACTTGAGACTATTCCAATTTTCATGGTCACTATAAAATGACCTCCTAAAACTGGGACACATTTTATTTTAAAATGCAATAAATATGGAAGCAAAATTGTCACAGCTGTAATTGTTCACAATGAAAGAAACATGTTATGGGGCAAAATAGCAACACATTTCCTTTTATGGGAACTGTATAAATAAATTATTATAGCTTTCAATATTCCAAACACCTATGTGTAATATATATGAAAATATACACATTGGTGTGTTTCTACAGCAGTGAACAATTCAGAAGGCGAGCTTGATAAGGCTTTAATGCTAATGAATAAAATATATTAAGTATCTAAATACTAATATACATTTCCACTTAAACATTTTATCTACTTTTCTTTTTTATTTTAAAGGTTATTTTAAATTCTGCCCTCTGCATATGTGACTTCCTCTGGAATGGGTTATGGTAAGAAGATGTTCTAACTGGTGTAATTAGCGTCCAGCTCCCAGTAATGCAATAGAATGTTGCTCTCAATTAGTCACCAGGGTCACACATTGTCCCCCTGAGTGCACTGAATAAAAATACAACACTTCAATCTCTTTATTAAAAGATTCTTTAGGGTTAGAGAAGCATATTAAAATTACTTTATTAAAGATGTTTTTAGTCTGCCTAAAGTGTTTTGCCAATCTAAAATGCAAAGTAAAAAGAAAAATAATTTAAAAACTTTATTCATTGTTAGGTGCATTAAAACTACAATATAATACAATTCAATCAATATTTATTTAGCAACTATTATACATAAGGGATTCTTTCAAGCACTGTATAAACTTTAAAAATGTAATATTTGGTTTCTCCTCTTGAAAGCCTTATAATCAAATCGTGAAAAAAGACAAGTAATAACTTACAGGAGTGCAGGCAAGGCACAATCTAAGTAATATAAAAAAGCCATGGGGACTCAGAAAGAAAGATACATTCCCTCAGGGTGTACAAGAATGCATCTCTTCTACAGAAGGTTTTCTTTTCATTTTGTCACTGTTTTCTCTGCTTTTTCTAATTTCTAAAAATCATTGTTTGTAACTCATAGAGACTTTATAATACAGTTTTCTTATGTTTTAAAAACTACACCTAAAAGGCAACAGACCACTCACTCTCTTAGAAAAAAATACCACTGCATATTCCATGGGGGCTTCATATTTAGTAATATGCATAAGTTCTTCTGCCTACGGTGGTAGAATTATATCTGCAATGTCATGTGTCATGACAGTGCTGTGGAGTTGCAGAGGAAAGGAGCGAGCCATTACTTTCTGATACAATTATGTAATATTACACACACCCATGCTCATGTTGGCATTCATATGTTGTGTAATTCTGAAAAATGCCTGTATATTATGCCCTCAATTAATAATATATCCTAATTAATGTCTTTCACACTCTTTTTGTTAGCCTTAAATATGCTATATGTACCAAAATACTTGCAAAATTTGTGACTGTATGTGTGTATGAGTGAGCAAAGCATTCAATCTACTTTACAAAATTAGATACAAAGTACATATAACATCTTTTCAGAAAGAATTGGATATTTTCATTAATTATTGTTAAGATTTACTTTTTTCCAAATGTTTTAAAACATTATTCATCTTCTTAATATTGAAAGATCAACTTAAGACAAATTAAATTTAACAGTGTTTATTTGAGCAAAGAATGATTCATGAATCAGGAAGCATTCAAAACCAGGAGAGGTTCAGAGGACTCCACCTGGCCTGGTGATTAGTGAGCTTTTAGAGGCTGGATGCAGAAACAGAATAGAGAAATCAGCTGATTGGCTATGGCTGGATGATTAACTTATTTTGGCGTTGTGTAAAGAGTTGGCTGCCTGTGATGGGTTGAAACTTGGCTGATTGTTATACTCCTGTTAGCGAGGTTTTGTGTCATTTATGTATTAAGCTTGTAGGTTTGTTACATAGGAACTCCAAGTACAGAGACAACTTCAGGCTATTATTCTCCTGCTTATTTACTTTAACACTAATGTGTTTCTATTTTTAATGTATACAATTATACTTATAATTTTTAAAGAACAACTTTAAATTTTACTTAATTCTGATGTTTTGATATAAACTGATTTAAAGTTACACTATTTATACATTGAATAAAATTCATGTAAGAAAAAGAAGCATAATTTTAGGAGGGTTGGACATGCACTCAAGACATTCCCAGGCATGAAAGAATATCTTCTGAACCAGTATACAAAAGATGCTACAGGAAAGCTATTTGAAAATGTAAATGGAATATAAATAACTAGAATAGGAGGTCCAGCTTTAAATACTTATAACAATATAGTTTACAATGGTGTTCAGCATCTTACTGGGTCTGTTATTACCCTCATTTCCCTTCACTAAAATTTCTTGATTTATAATATTGGGGACAATTATACTATTACCATGTATTACCAGTATAAATGTAAGTCAGTGGCTAAACAAGGTTTGCCTTACAGAAAATCATTTAATAAATAGTGATTCTGAAAATATTCTACCAAATTGAGAACTATCTAGTCACCAAATCACACAATCTTAATGTTGGAACATAACTAAAAATAGGTTTACATTAGTCCAACATGTCAAGTGCCTGGCTCATGTCTATTACCCATAGCTAGTGGGTTGATCATGTTTATTCTTCTAAAGTCTGATTCACTCATCCCCCACACTGCCCTCCTCACTGCCCATCTCATCTAAGGCAGTACTGAATACAAGAGTTTGATTTCTTTGCATATATAAAAATTGGTCACCCTCTAATTTCCATTCAAGAGCCTTTTTTTGTGTGTTTTGTTTTGTTTGTTGATAATTCTCAAGTCAACATGGTAAAAATGTAATTTATTTTCTGTGCTAAATGTATATTCAGTTTCCTATATTTTTATCACAAGACAAGGGCAAAATAGCATTTTTATTCCAACATCAATAAATATCTTAGGAAATTGCTATAAAGAAAAGAAAGGGCTGGGTGCAAGGGCTCATCATGCCTGTAATCCCAGCACTTTAGGAGGTTAAGGTGAGAGGATCGCTTGAGATCTGGGATTTGAGATCAGTCTGGGCAACACAGCAAGACACCATCTCTACAAAAATAAAGAAAATTTAGCCACATGTGGTGACATGTGCCTCTGGTCTTAGCTACTGAGGAGACTGAGGGAGAAGGATTGCTTGAGGCCAGGAGTTAGATTACAGTGAGCTATGATCACACCACTGCACTACAGCATAGGCAACAGTGTGAGCCCTGTTTCCAAAAATATTAAAATTAGTAAAAATAACGTCAAAAAGAAATGCAGAGATGACTAACAATATCATTATTTTTAAAAATCAGCACTTAGAACTATAAACTATTAACTACCATGTTGTGAAGCAATGTTGTGACTATTGTTTTAATGTTTACACAGGCACAAATTATTGCTATGGTGGAAAGAAAAAATGCCAGCACAAACCCATCCTGGTACCACAAATGTAATCTATGACCAACTTGCTGACACGTAACTGATGACCAACTTCTTCCAAAAATCAAAGTATATTGTGACACATTAATTACTAAAAAACTCTCATTATGTAAAAATTGTGAATGAAAAATAACTGGACTTCTAGAAAATATGAGATTACAACAGACATTCAAGCGGTGCTAGGCACTTTTGCAGTCAGTTTACTAAAATCTACTTCAAAGGCATTGTTAAAATAATGAAAAGGCAAGTACATAGTAGATAAAAGAATTCTAATATATAATATATATAACTAAATGTTCATATCTATCATGAATAAAAGCTCATACACAACATTTATGCAATAGAAAACTCAGAAAAAGTAGGGAAAAGGCCAATTCACAAAAGATAATGTATAAGCAGTCAATAAATAAAGCCGCTCAATTTTATTAAGCATCAGAAGATACATATTAAAACAAAACAATTTTAGCTAAATTGAAAAGGCATAAAATAGGAAGTATCAGGTACCTAAAATAGTTGGATCTCACATACACACTATTGGTAAAGTATGATAATTGCAGAAAATTATTGAGCAGAACCCACTAAAGTTGAATAAATCTGTATCCCATGGCCAGCAATGTCACTCCTGAGCATTTACCTATGAAAACATGCTCATAAAAGTTTATTAATGACATGTAAAAATATCAATTAACAATGAAATGGAAAATAAATGAGAATAATTTGGTAAAAAGGAATATTACTAACTCTGTGCATGAATGAACTGCTGATTCATGAAACAATATAGATAAACCTCAGAGTTGCAGTTTTGAAAGTGGATATCACAAGATTGTGTTCAAGAAATATCTATGTTCTATTATATAAACTATAAGTAAATGTGTTTAAGTTGAGAAGAGGGTGGAAATGACCACTGAAAAATTGTTCAAATTGAAGGATCGAAATTGGAGCAGAAATTAACACGTATGAAGGAAGCTTTGAAAGGGTCTCTTGGATTTCAGATTCAGTGGAAAGACTTAAAGGAAATGTTTAAAGAAAAATAAAGCCACCCTTAATTTTGTTTGTTTCAAGTTATATGTAAATAATTAGAGTTAAAAGAAGCAATGTAGTTTTTTTTTTTAAAAAAGAGACATTTCAGTTGTTCAAGTGTGGCTTTGAACCCTAGTTTTATCTCTTCACACTGTGGATTTGGAGTGCACATTTTTAAATTGACAGATAAAATTGTATCATGTAAAATGTAATGTTCTAAAATATATATATACACATTGTGAAATGGCTACACCTAGCTTATTAACAGATGCAGTACCCCCAACGTTATCATTTTAGTCTTCAGCATTTTTCAAGAATACTGTATACTGTATTGAACTCTGGTCACCATGTTATGCCATGGATCTCTTGAGTACTTACAGTTAGGAGGCATAAGTTCAAGAGATCCATCATATAACATAGTGACCATAGTTCATAATAACATATTTTATTCTTGAAAAACTGTAACAGTCTACGCTTTGAACATCTCCCTAACACCCACTCTCCCCACCACCTAGCCCCTGGGAACCACCATTCTATGGAGTAAATGTTTAAGTGTATATAAAAGTAACATATCTTTGCAGGTGATTGTAAATGTGGAGTGTGTACCATGTCTAGGCTATAATTAGTGTCTGGTAAAAAGAAGATGCTATGCAGAGAAAGGTTGTGACAGAGTGCGGGGCGCCTTTTCGCTAGAAGCTCAATCTTAGCTATTGTTCTTCTCCCAAAGGGTTTCAATTAACATCCTGTCACGGGATGTTTTACTAATTTAAGCCCTGTAACAAGATTGATGATTGTGGTCACTGACCTGCTCATTTTCCCATCTGATTCTAAGTATGAGATATTTGAAATATGGGCTTCTTGTTTAAATGCTTGATTTAACATGTAATTTACATTTTGAGAGAGGAAAGTGCCCGTGGTATATTTAGATGATTAAATTTCTTGCCTCTTTTTATCTATAATATTACTAATTGATAACATATAAATTGTTATCAACTGTGTCAAGAATATGTAAAAATTTGTTGTATCTATCAAATACGTTTTATGTGAGAACTTCATAAATTATACTTTGTTTAACAATAAATGTGCGTTGTTCACTTGTCGTCTTCTGTTGGCATCAGAGTGTTCCTCTAAAATGCAGGAAGCTGTGATTCTTCTTGGTCCATCTATTTGTCCTACAGAGCTATCCCTTTTTAGGATATAAAGATGGAGCAACTGCTATTACTGAAGTCAATTCTGAGCTATAAAAGTCAACAGGTGTCCTTAAACAGCAATTTTTTTCTTCTTTCTGTCAGTCTACAAAACTGTGGAAGATTACAGGTAAACTGTTCTGGGTCATTTTAAAAGATGTCACAGTGTCTTGCATTATATATCATTCCAGTCAATTGGTTGAAGTCGTATCAGGCACTACAAAGCTCACCCTTGGAAAAGAAAAATGTAGGTCAAATCTGCTTGTATTGTATATACACGATACATTGCTTTAAATGTACATTGCACAGCTAGTTGTAAGGAGGTGCTACCTCTATAGTGACCTCTGTACCTCAATTTCCCAATGTTTCTCTGATATGGGAGTTTACTTTCAGAAAATGTATGAGTACAGATTTCAAAATTTTAAGAAAAAAATTAGTAGTGTTCATCTCTTTAACACAACTCTGAAGATAATGTAAAATTAATAATCACTTAAACATGTAATTTTTATAAATACATATATTTTCCTATACAGATTAACATAAACAGTTGGCTCAAAAAAGTTCAATGAAATAGGCATGTTTTTCTTCTGATGTTATGATCATATTCATATCATATGACTTTTATTTTCAAGAGAGTAGACACCAAATACTAACAAACATAAAGCACAGGTTTTAAGTTATACAAACCTATAATAAAAAATATGATTGGCCTTACTAAGAAACTTGGTTTCTTCTAAAATTATTCAGTGATAAAATAACTGAGTTATCAAGCCATAAAAAAATAAGTCTGAACCTTAAATGTCCATTGCTAAGTGAAAGAAGCCAGTCTGAAAAGTCTGCATACTGTTATCATTCCAATTATATGACAATTATATTCCAATTATAGGAATAATATATGTGACATTTAGGAGTAATATATGTGACATTATAGGAATAATATATATGACAATTATATGACAATTATATTCCAATTATAGGAAAGGAAAATCTATGGAGACAATAAAAAAAAATCAGAGGTTCAGGGATATAAGAGAGTTTGAGTAGGTCAAGCATAAGAAATTTTTTAGGGTGGGGAAATTATTAAATTATACTGTAATTGTGAATACATGACATCACTGTCAACTTGTCAAAATCTATTCAACTTTTCAACACCACACGTGATTCCTAATATAGACAAATGAACAAAGTCATTAAGGAGGTCAGAAGAATCCTTGACTCCACTATATGCAGAATGGTATAAAAGAATCTGACTCTATTATAAATGTATGAAACAATATCACCGAAGGAATTGGGAGAAAATGCTCACCTAAGTAACTTTAGAAATAGGCAAAGTCTGTAAAACTAAAGGGAAAAGAAAAACAGAAAAATTGTACATAAACACTCTAGTTGATAAATTTGCTTCCTTAAGTGGGTGTGGGTTAACAGTTCTGATGGGTACTGCTCTTCACGCATACTGGAATTGAATAAATGGATGGCAGATGCTGGAAGCCAGATTTCTTATGGTTGGACTAAGAGTTTACAGGTAAGCGAGGGGGCAGTTTAGAATGACTCATGTGATAATGGATTAGAATTAGATACATCAGTAAGAGATCATGTTTAGCTTAATGGAGACATGAGTATTTTCTGATGGAAATACGTTTGTGTTTATCCATGGGATACTATAACACATATACTTCCTTGCTCTGTCTGCTAAAAGGGCCTAGAAAAAAATAACACCTTCATAACAACCAACACTCAGAGCCCACTTCTTAATTTCTAGTATATCTTTACAGTAAAATAACTCAGGCCACTTTAAAAATGGCAAATTCTAACACTGGGGACAGGATCTATACAAGATGAGTGTAAAGCATTGTACAGTGTCAGAAACTATGAAAGTACCAAAAGCAATCACACATACAATGGAGGTGTGTCAGAGGGACATGGGAGCCAAGTCTGAAAGCTCCCAGGGGCAAAGCTGAAACAATTTGACCAATAAAACAAATCAAATAGTATCACATTGTAACCCAAAGTATAAATTATATGGCATTTTAGGAAAGGAAAATCTACAGAGAGAAAAAACCTATGTGTCTATATTATTATAGTTATATAAATTATTGAATAAATAAATATATGGGAAAGAATGGGCAAAACTCTAACAGGAGTCCAAATACTCTTCGTAGCTGTTCTGCCTTAAGTGAGCAGACCATAACTTCCCAATCCTTAATCGTAGACTGCACATAGTGGCTTGCTTCCTAAGAGTACAGTATGGAAAGAGGGAGGTGGGAAAAAGTAACCTTTGAGTAGAGAAACCTAATACACCTTAGGCAGGTATTCAAGGTCAGTATTAACAGTGGTAAGGCATATCGATTGTATGTTCTCTTGGTATGATGAGATGGTAATGGTACCTTACCTCTGAAGTCTTCCTACAAAAATCCAAATCCCAGTGTAATTATGAGGAAGCAGTCATGTAAAACCTAATAGAAGAAAAGTCTGCAAAGTATGTGAGCAGTACCTCTGAAAATTCTCAAGGTCATCAAAACAAGGAAAGCCTGAGAAACTTTCACAGAGAACAGGATCCTAAGCAGGCACAACAGTAATGTGTAATCTGAAACGGGAGCATAGAACAGGAGAATATTAGTTGAAAATTATGGAATTCTGATTTAAGTATGGACTTTATAACTAAAAAAAATTATAAATTAAAATTCTTATAATAAGAATATATCAATACATTAGTTCATTAATTGTAACAAACATACCATCCTAAATGAAATACTTTAATAACAGCAGAATCTGACAGGAATATATGGAGACTTTTTGCAGTATCTTTGCAATGTTTCCATAGTTCAGAGACAGTATTTTTAAATACTTTAAGTTCTGGGGTACCTGTGCAGAACATGCAAGCTTGTTACATAGGTATACACATGCTATGGTGGTTTGCTGCACCCATCAAGCCATCATCTACATTAGGTATTTCTCCTAATGCTATCCCTCCCCTAGCCCCTCACCCTTGACAGATCCTGGCATGTGATGTTCCCCTAAGTAAATGTCTATTTAAAAATATACACACAGCAAAGCAAAGAACAACTATAATGTCTCTCTACAGATATATAAAATCAGTCATATCAATTTAGATTCATATACCATGGTTCTAATTTTCTGTAACAGAGTAAAGATTCTAAAGTTTTCATAAAAATAGGAAAACAAGAAAAGAGAAAGTGAGGATTGTGTCATGGAGAAAAACACCACAATCACACACCAGTTACTAGGCTCTCAGCCTACCATTCTGTTCTTTCACTTCTGTTAAGTCTCGCTTTCCAATGATTGCTGTAAATCTTTTGTTCCTAATAAATACTACCCCTTGCATGATACAGAAAAATCCCTTGAAATAGGGCTTAACTTAAAGTGAATGATCACTAAGTGGTAGCTATTATAACAATTACGGGGAATGAAGTCGTTCTCCAATATTAAAGCTCCAGTGATTGTCTTACAGTGATAATATATGTAATCACAATGCAGGGTGTAAAATGTATCCAGACTAAATAATGGTCTCAGGACACTAGTTTTCTAGTGTAACCAACTCAAACGACCTTTATTGCTCAAAATCCCACACCATGGTGTCTTTAAGAATGTGTTCATGATAAAGTTACTTTTCTATTTTGCTTTTCTGCAGATGGTGAGGATATTGTTTCCTGGGGGATCTCTGATCCATGAGGGTAGGGGCAATGTTGTGTGATGTGAGGCATAGCAAGAAAAGGTGCAACTCCAGGAAATTTAAGGCTGAAGAAAACACAGGACTACTTTGCAAACCTGTGGCTCCACAACACTGTGAGGCTCCTAGGAGACAAATCTTTGGAGAAGAAATCAGCAATCTCATGAAACTCAACAGCAACATGGCAGTAAACTGGTAGGGCAATTGGTGGGGAGAATGGAGATGCTGGAGTGAGAGGACATGGGAAGTAGTTTTTTAGTAGTATAACCAGGTGTTCCAGGCTCTTGGCCTCCCTTGCCCCAGGAATGGGGAAAGAGGCCCTGGAGGTGCGGTGGGCTCCTTCAGGTAAATATTGGACCCAAAGAGTTTTGTAGAAAAGCAATTTATTAGGCAGAGAGAGAGAAAGAGAAATAGAGCAAGCGAGTTCCCACACTGTCCTGGGAGGGGATCCAGAGATGGAGTCAGCACAGGTAAGGGGCAGGGGGACTTTTAATCTGGGAGTTACTCCCGTCCCATTCAAGTTCTTGTCCCATGAGAGGAGTTCCCTCAAACTTCTGCTGGAGTGATTGATCTTTGACTTTGATATCTGATTTGTTGCCTGGCTCGCAATAAAGCCCCTCCTTCAAAGGCTTTGGCAGGCTTTTCTAAACAAAGGAAGCTCACCTGGGCAGTCTTCCTTCCGAAGCTGGGAAAGTTAGACAAAGAACTCTAGGCTCCAGATGGGGTTGGGGGTGGATAGAGGTATGGCTCTGGAAGGTTCTTGCCTTTGAAACCACGGCCCTTGTGGACTTGGGAAGAGAAGTTAACACAGTTCCTAAGTACCTGTACTCATGCAGGAGATGAACAATTATCAAAACAAAAAAACAAACTTACAACTTGTTTTGAGGGAGCTTGATTTTCATTAAATATTCAGATAAGTTATATAAGACAATCCATTTAAGTTAGTTTTTTAATACAGCCAAGTTTATAATTTCATCTGTGGCCAGGGATCTAGACAGCCATACCATACCCCTCAGCCAAATAAAACTTTGGACATATTTCTTCCTGACTCTACTCCCTTTTCTTAGAGCATTTACTTTAGAAAACTTCTAATTTTAAATCCTTTCCCTTATTCTCTGAGATGTAATTTATTTAAAGCTTCTTTCTAGTTTTACAATCCAGGGATGTCTTCCTGAAAAATTTGGGAGCCATTATTTTTTACAATGCAATCAAGAGTGGTTTCCCATCTCCTGGTCTCAGTGAGCATCTTGTTCCAGGTTATCAAGTCAATTAGCAAACACCATGTCCCACTTTACCCTGGTTCTTAAACACCTGCTAACTGTTGTTTCACGAGAACTGAACTCAGACTCAGTTCTGGCCTCTCTCCCCTGTTGTGATAGCCTTAAATAATGTCTCCCTGGATTGTTTCATATTGTCCACTGTAATTTTTACTTTGACACTGGAAATATTTTGATGATGGATAAAATAAATGGCATGCCATTATGTTGACAAATGTGTACTGGACCAAAAATTGAAATATATGAGTTGTAGTTCTGAGTATAGAATTTTTTTTTTTATTTGGCCTATGGCAAGTGACTTGTACTCTCTGAGCTTCAGAAATTTCTGGTGTAAAATACATTGTGGATCAATAAACTGTATTGTCCCATCTGTAGTTTTTGATGGCTCCCCCAAGCCACACCTTGGGACAAGCAATGGATTATGTAGTTTGAGCATATTCTGTACTTTTCTCATCCTGTCTCTACTTTGGGGCAGGGCCGGAATTGTGTCTAATACCTTAAATCCTTTTATTATAGAAGGCAAAATTAACAACAACAAAAAATATAGCCTTGGCTTCTACCCCTTCAATTTATGAGTTAACGCTCAGCAGACATTTGCAGGTCATGTTTCTTTACACTGAAAAAAATGATTGTGAGGTGTTTCAACTTGTTTCTGTGAAGAACAGCCCTTAAGGGCAAACTTGGGCTAAGGTTGTTAAGTCTGATGCCAAAAATTCCCTATGGCCCCCAAACAGATTTCTCTTGTACTTGCTGCTACACAAACCAAAGAAACTAGGCCCTAAAAAAGAAAATGATGCTGTTTCTTTTGTGTAGAGACAAGATTCACAGCATCTCAAGTGGAAATGAGACTTTCTCAGTTTATAATATGCTGGCCTTTGTGTTTGTAAATCCCAAGAGACAGAAGACCTTTTCTTCTCTGCCAAGTTCAACCTTTGTAGGGAATGGTTCTTTCCTACAGGATTTGAGAAAAAGGATTAGGGAAAAAACGAAAAAGATCAAAAATGGAAGAGGAAGAGGAAGTAAGGGGAGAGGGAAAAGGGGAAAAGGGAAAAAGGAGGAACAGATGAAGAAAGAAAAAAGAATGGAGGAAGAAGAGAAAGAAAAAGATCAAGAAAACAACAATGTGGTGAAGTATGAATTAAGACAGAATTTGTGTTAGTTTAAGCAGGATACTTCCTCATCAATCAATTACTAGAGCACATATTGTGAGATATGTACTGCACAACCCCAAAAAACATTAATTGGAAATACAGAACTACTTTTGATATAGCATATACTTTTGTTATTATTAAAATAATATGCTGTAGACCGAAATAAAAAATTTACTAAGATGAAAAAGAAAAATCACAACTCTGCAAGTGTTGACTGACAAGTGAATTCTCTGCTGGCACATAAAATAGTTGGTCATCTCTATAAAACATCTGGGTACCTTAACACAGTGCTTGAATTCTTCACAGAGTATAGCTTTTCTTTATTTTGTACTTTTTATTACTGTCTATATTTTACTATAGGGTATCTGTGGATTTTTTAAGAAATGAAATTCAAATTAAATAATGTACTAGAGAAGAAATTGCATCATTCCCTGCTAATAACATGCTTTAAATTTCTTTCCTCTCTGAGCCTAAGCTATGCTACATGCTTTAGAGCACCTAGTCTTATCAGAAACCTAGGATAATATCAAGAATGAGAGACAATCATGAAAAAGACTTCAATTTCTTTTTTTCCAAATTTATTTTTAGTACATGTGGAAAAAAAGAACAAAGAAATATAGTATTTTGCTTCACTGTCCCTGTTTTTGAAGGGAGAGGCACAGTGAAGCAAAATACTATATTTTTTGCTTCATTTTTTTGCTATATTTTAAACCATTTTTTTTCTGTGAGACAACACTTTTCTGAAATAAGTTGTTATTTTAAAAGAAAAAATATATTTAAAAACTATACAAAAGCACTATGGGATTCTTGTAACTAATAGAGTAGCTCTGGATAATTGTGGTCTTGTGATAATGACCAGTATTATCTATTAAGGAGTTAAATTGAGTTCTGGAACTACAATTGCTTCCTTTTCAATTTTATGTTGTAAATTTTATTTGGTGTTTTTCTTACCTTGGACTTTAGGCAATGCATTTGTATTGAGGATGCCTAATGCACAATCTCAGAAATATGTACGTTTATGTAAGTTGTCAAAAAGCACAAAAATGATCAGAATTGACACATTGGCTTTCTTCTCCTAAGCATCATGAGAGCAGTTTTTGAACTTAAGGAAACATAAAAGTCAATCAAAAGTTAACAATAATTTGGGCTAAATGTACAGAGTTTATTTTTTTACATGGTGTGATATACTGCTAGTTCAGACCCCGGAAGGTGTTTTATCCTTGTTAACTAGGAAAAAAAATTAAAAATAAAAAAGGTTAATGACCCAATAATTACATTCAATTAATTCATGTGTGTCGTGGGTGTGTGTGTGTATGTGTGTTTGTAGCAGTATTAAAGATGCACTAGGTAGCTAATTTTCTCCAAGGATTTATTATTTATCAAGTCTACGTGGTTTATATGGATCTTTAGAAAGAATTATTTGACTATTCATCTAGAGTCCACCATTACAACTAAGTTGGAAAAGGCAAGATTTTAGCCTCTAACTCATTAGCTTAAACAACACCTTAATATTGTTTATTTTATTCTGATTGTATTCTATATTGCTTATTTTATTGGTTTTAAATTTAGTATATTCAAGTCATCATAGACAAAATTCTGTTAGTAAATTTATTTGGCTCACTGTATTTTTTTTTAATCTGTTGAAACTTTATATAAACCATGTAATAAGTCATTATCAAAATAATAGTTTTTTCTTTGCATAGTGCACATTATGACACGTTCAGAATCATTTCCATTATTTTTATTGACATTTAAAAAGAATTTATAGCATAGATATTGATAAGAACTTCTAAAAATTAAAGAATAAATCAGAGCTGGGGCAGATCCAAGATGGCTGAATAGCAACAGCTATGGAGTGCAGTTCCCAGCAAGAACAACACAGAGGGTGAGTGATCACCACATTTCCAAATGAGTTATTACTGCCCACAGACCAGGAGATTCCCAGGCTGAAAAGCCCACTAGTTTCCAGCATGGCTGTTTCAGCCAATGCAGTAGGTTTCCGCACAAAAACTCACACAAATCTGAGTGGCCATTTCAGCTGGCACCTGGAATGCCTGGGAGACAGAGCCGCCCATTCAACTGAAAAAAAGGGGGCTGAAACAGATAGTAGGTGATCTGGCTCAGTGGGTTCCACCCCCACAAAGACCAGCAATCTGAAACGCTCTGGATTGAGAATTTCACAGCATGTGAAGCTGGACCTGGGACAGTCCAGCTCTGATGGGGGTAGGGCATCTCCATTACCAAGGCAGTCCGCCACTACCAAGGCAGTTCTAACTATACCTCTATAAACAAAATTGCAAGGAAGTTCACACAGCAGCTGGGCAGAGCCGACGGTAGCTCAGCAATGCCTGTGCTGGCAGACTGTGACTAGACTGCCTCCTTGCTGGTCAGGGCAACACTGAAAAAAGACAGCAGCATGTCAGGAACTTATAAATAGCCTCACCTTCCCAGGACAGAGCACCTGGGAAAAAGGCAGTTATTGAGTTCCACTGCAGCAGATTTAAATGTACCTGCCCAGCAGCTCTGAACAAAGCAACGGAGCTCACAGCTACTATAAGGGACACACTGTCTTCTCAAGCAGGTGCCTGACACCCCAGCCCCACCGTATATCCAAAGAGTCACCTCATAAAGGAGAGCTGAGGCTGACATCTGGTGGCACTTCTGGGACGAAGATAACAGAAGAAGAAACCAACAGCAACCTGCATATATGTGTATATATATAAAATTTTTTTTTTTTTTTTTTTATTAAGAGACAGGGTGTCACTCTCTCACCCAGGCTGGAGTGCAGTAGCATGATCATAGCTCACTGCAGCCTCGACCTCCCAGGCTCAAGGAACCCTTGTGCCTCAGCCTCCCAAGCAGTCGGAACTACAGACATGCACCAACATTTATTTGTTAATAATTTATTTTATTTGTTATTAATATTAATTTTTAATTATCAAATCTTTGTTATTTGTTAATAATTTATTTTGTTATAATGTATTTTGTTCCTTTTTGTTGAAATGAAACAGAATGTTGCTATGTTGCTCAGGCTGGTCTTGAACTCTGGGGCTCAAGGGATCTTCCCTCCTGGGCCTCCCAATGTGCTGGGATCACAACCATGCACTGCCATGCCTGGTCCACACTAAGTTCAAATGATTATGTGGTATCATGTGATTACATTATGTACTTAGAGTTAATAATGTAGTATGTTTCTTTCACTTAGATAACTACTGAAATGTAGGAAGATATGACTGTGGATGTGCAAAGCTCTGACTGTACAAATTTAAACATTGCTTGGAGAAGTAGGTGAAAAAGATCTTAATTTACACAGGCTCTTGTTCATCTTTTAAACTCCTTCATAACTTCTTACTCAACAGGTCTTTGGAATGGGCCTCTGAGGTGAAGGTAATATTTTATTTCTTGATCCAAAAACTAGTTGCCCAGGTATATTTACTATATTGTAAAACAATTAAAAATCAAACTGAACTCTGATGTTTTGTTTATTTTTCTTCAAGTATGCTTTAAAGAACTGATAGAAAATAGTTCTGTTCCTTGATTATTTAAACTTTCTTTAAAATTAGTTTATTAAAATATTATTTAACTTCCTAGTCATTATTATTTCATTGAAAACAATTAGTTGTCATCTTCTAATGTGTATCGATGCCCTGTTCTAAAGCTATTTAAGTAGGTAATTTATTCTCTTATGCAGAAAACTGCCTTAACTTGAAAAATATTAAAGAATTACAGGTGTTTGTCAATGTGATTGTGGTAATTTGTGGTTGTAGCTAGTAATTTAAAAGATAATGTAGTACAGAATGGAGCTAGCCAATTTGCTTATTACTCATCTAAAATTTAATGCATTCTCTGGAACTATTGCCAGTCAACACCTGGAAATATATGGCCCTGAAGTAAGCTTACCAAAATGGGAGTAATGTATAAAAAGTGAACAAATACCTTGGGAGAAAATGAAAAGTTCATATTCATCTATAAGAAAATTTACTCTAACTATCAAAACTTCTTTAAATTTATATTACCAACACATAAAATTACATCATTATTGGATTTTGCAATAAAATGCAAAATTGCATATCTTTATTATCACTACAGTATTGTATTATGTGAGGTAGAATAGTATGACATGAATACAACGAAATCAAAAACAAAAACAAGTAGAAGGTCAGTCTGTGAAGAGAATCACACATGGACACAGGGAGGGGAGCATCACACACTGGGGTCTGCCGGGGGAAATAGGGGAGGGACAGTGGGGTGTGGGAAGTTGGGGAGAGATACCATGGGGAGAAATGCCTGATATATGTGATGGGGAGGAAGGCAGCAAATCACACTGTCATGTGTGTATCTATGCAACTATCTTGCATGTTCTTCACATGTACCCCAAAACCTAAAATGCAATAAAAAAACAAACAAAAAAACAAAGAAAAAAATATATAATGTGAGCTAAATGAAAAAAAAAAAAAAAAGAGAATCCTAATTAGGGTGCCATCATTACATTGCTAAAGAAGAAATAAAGAACATCCATTAATAGTTTAGATGATGTAAATATATGTCTATCCATATCCAGCCATGCATGTTTTAGAGGATTTGAAAGAGAGGGCTAAACATTTAAATGATTAACATGTAATCACAGCCCTTGTCATCTGTCTATCTATCTATCTATCTATCTATCTATCTATCTATCTATCATCTATCTTTCTATCATAGGCAATGCATCAAAAGTGGGACCCATCTAGAACAAATATGGAGTAGCTAAGGGTGAAGATGTCAGGGAATAGATATTTTTCACTATGTCTAAATGTGAGAATATAGCATATTAAAATGAGCATTATTTATAATACACTGACTTAAAAATTATTAAATTTTATCAAAGTGAATAATGAATATTAATATTTCCTCTATAAATCTGTCAGTAATGAAATATCAAAATGTCAGAAAAGAAATGCAATAGAGACAGGGCCAAGAAATAAAAACGTAGAAAGAAAGAAAGGAAAAAGGAAAGAAGGAAAGAAAAAGAAAGAAGAAAGAAAGGAAGAAAGAAAGGAAGGAAGGACGGAAGGAAGGGAAGAAGAGAAGATAAAAAATTTGAACAAAAATTCAAAGCTAGGAAGTAAATGAATTGATGATATTGGACTTAAATGAAGGAAAGAAGATAAAAATTTAAGCATATATGAAAGACGCTGTAAGAAGGAAGTTAGTTCCTACTTCAGATACCTGAAGTATGTCAAAAGTTAACATCAGACACCTCTAATTCTGGGATGTGAAAAGCTAAAGTAAATTTTAAAAATGGTTTTGAAAATGGTAAAACAAAGAGACCACGCCTGTTTATCTTTAATTCACAGCTAATAAAATATGTTTTCTTTCTTAGCAAAAATAAAGTTAAATTTACTTTGTTGAGGATGAAACAAACAGCTTGGGGCTGAGGAAACCAGCTGAGCTTTATATGAGGTGCCTTTTAAAAACAAGATAGTAAATTAAAATTTGTAGACTTACTAGTGAGATTCTTCAGCCCTCTCCACCTCCTTGCTCTCAGAATGTTGCCAACCAGGTGTAAAATATCCACACCTGCATTGCCAGCAGAAGCTCTGATAATTTCTTTCCAGGAAAACTGATGGACCCAAAGGAAAATACTAAGTGAAACAGTCAATTGGGATTCTCAGAGTGGAAATATAAGTTGTCAACAATTATCATATCAGTACAATAAATAAAATGTAAACCTTGATGCATACTTACAGATTTTGGATAAGTCATTTTTAAAGTAAATATATGAAAAAAACAAAAATACACGTTTAATTCAAATAATAAAACTAAGGTCTCACCTGGCAAGCTCCAAACTAGTTTTGCTAATTTATCATTTGTGCCACCACCCTAAATGTAATCAGCTTTCTTCTCTTTAGTATTAATTATTTCAGCGTGCTCCTTAACACTATTGTAAACTAAAGAAAATCTCTAAAAGCTGCCTGGTTTAAGCTTAAAAAAATGAAATCCTATGTTTTCCACTCAACATTCTATGTGTCTATATGTGTTCATATGTTCTATTAATTTTTGTCATACACAACTAATATTTCAATTTCATTTCTACACTATTCTATTGTATGAAAATACAATAATTTACCTCTCTTGCTCTTTGATTTCATTGGTTTTGGTTAGTTATTTTGCTATTTCAAACAATTTGCTATAAACATTTGTTACGTATCTCCTGATACATGTTTACAAATATTTTCCCAATATATTTGTGAAAGAATAGAAACACTGTAATAGGATAGTGCTTCTTTAAATTACTAGATGATGAAAAACAATTTCTGAAGTCTTCGTACAAGCATGAGTTCTACCAGGAGTGTGTATGAGGAACATAATAATTATATTTCCTACAAATTCTTGTCAGCAGTTCAAGAGGCTTTTTTTTCAGCTTTGCCTATCTGAGATGTGTGCAACAGTGTCCCTAATGATTTTAATTTTCAGTTCCCTGATTACAAACCTGGTTGAGCATATTTTTATCTGTTTTATTTGCTAGTTAGATGTTTGTATTTGAACATTTTTTTCTATAGAGTTTTCTGCTTTTTTCTCGGTAATTAGTGAAATCCTTTGTATATTTTCAATAAGAACCTACTGCAGGAGTCAGCAACATTTTCTGTAGTGTTAGATGATGTATATTTTAAGATTTTTGGCCAAGAGACAAAACCAAGGATATTATATAGGTGCTTATGTTAAGGAAGAAAACAAATCCCCCAAAAACTTTTATCACATTCGAATATATATATATACATATAAACACTATAGTATTTTTGTTTTGTAATACAATTTATTAATGAGAAGAAGGAAATTATTTTTGGAAGGAATAACATTTAACTAAATGGAGCATATTATTAGCCTTTGTTATTATTAAAATCTATTGCAAATATACACCTTTTAATGCTTATCTGTAATGAGATTTTTCCATTCTTCATTATTTCATCTTTGAAAATACCTCATTACACAGATAGGTACCGTCAAACGCCGTTATCAGTCTATTAGTATATGATTTTAATTTATGATATGTATCCAATAACAGTTATTTGTAAGATTTGATTACATCATACTCTTGATATTGCTTTAAGCCTGTCATTCCATTGCTAATTAATCACACAAATGAAGATTAAGGAAATGTTCCTCAATTGCAAATAAATGTATCTTGAAATGTGGAAAATATATTTAAATTTGCATTAAGGTCCAATAAATGTTTTGGACTTTAGTTTTATCTTGGAAAATATACCTATTAAAAAATCTGTGTGGGAAGAGGGATCTCATATCATGTTTTTTCTTTTGACAATACAGGAAATGGATAAAGCAGGTTGACAACTTGTGACTGAAAATGTTATTTGGTGGAATGATTTTACTGCAATTTAATTTTCATACATAATGCTGTTTTACTTTGTAAATTTAATTGAATTAACTAAGAAACATCTTGTCTACAGAAATATCCAATTTCCAGGACTGTTTAATAATCAATGGTAGATGAGGTTGGGCTGTCTTTTTAAGGAAAAAAACAAAAACAAAAACAAAAATCAGCCCTGAGCTAAAAGAATCATATAAAAATTTACTAATGCTATCCTTGTAACTGAAATGTAGTAGGCAATTCAGAAACCCCGTTTCTATTTCTGACAAAATACAAGTTACCATAGTTAAATCTCAGAAAGCAATGAAGACTGGCATTGATACTACTGGTTCCAGAACACAAGATGGATTCAAATATTTTCTGCAAAATTTTCACATCATGATGTATAATACAAAATACCCATAGTCTTTAAACATCTTATATTTTCACAAGGTGTATAATTGTTTCCAGGTCAGGTGTGGTGGTTCATGCCTGTAATCCCAGCCCTTTGGAAGGCTGAGGGTGGTGGTGGGGAGGATCACTTGAGGCCAGAAGTTCGAGACCAGCCTAGCCAAAATGGTGATACCCCTTCCTACTAAAAGTACAAAAATTAACCTGGTGTGGTGGCATGTGCCTGTAGTCCTAGCTACTCCAGAGGCTGAGGCAGGAGAATCGCTTGAACCCAGGAGGCGGAAGTTACAGTGAGCAGATATAGCTCTACTGCACTCTAGCATGGGTGACAGAGCAAGACTCCATCTAAAAAAAAAAAAAAACCCAATATATTTGGATAATGTGGTGGATATAGAAAAATTGTCATCTTTCATACCAGAATGTTATATAATTTCTACATGAAAAATTAATAAAGAGCAGTTTGAGATTGTCATTTGAAGATATTAAGATAAATAGCAGAAGAAATGTAAAACAGTCAAAAATATTTGACTTAGATAACACACATTTGGACTGGAGGCCAATTTTAGGATGAGACTCTTTCATAATCACAAGCTTTGTACTTAGACATTATTAAATGAATGTGAAAATGCATGCAGCATAATATATCCTACAAATTTGATATTGTAGAATACACAACTTTCTGGAGTAGCCTCTATTTTAGTAGACAGTAAAACTGTATACCATCTCACCCTAAATAGACCTCAATCAGAAAGATCAGGAAAGACAATAAAAATAACAGTAATAATGTTATATACGGATAGCAAGTCATAAACAAAAACATGGAAAATATACTATTTAAACATGATTAGAGATACTGAGATCAAGTGTGAGAAAGCAAATAGTGAACGCACAAGGACAAATAATAAAAAATGTTATTGGAAGTGTAATATGACAGTTTCATTTTGGAAATTAATTGAGCAATGTATGCCAATAAATGGATATCGGTGTGCTGTCAACAAGTAATTCCCCTCATTGGCATTCATTCTAAGAAGATAAATGTAAAAAGTGAATAAAGTTGTGCAGAGCGATGTTCATTATGTTGCTATTATGCTATTGAATCTGGTAAGGAAAATCTGTAACATAAACAAAATGAGAAATAATGCAGAAACTCAAAAGATCACTTAAATGTATGGTCTAAAATGACATCTGCAACATTTTGTTGCATAATATATTTCCATGTGCGTAATTGTGTGCTTAAATATACATGTATCTATCTAGGTAGACATACTTGAAGTATGTCCAACAAAATATTTGTGACTGTTTCTTGTTGGTGAAATTGTAGAAGAATTTACTGTCTTTGTCATGATATTTTGATGTGCTTGAGGTTTTTTTTTTTTTTTTTTAACAAGAGAAAGTTCTTATACTACCAGAAATAGAGGCTTTTGAAAACTGTGCCATCTATGAAAGAAGAATAAGACAATATTTATGTCAAAGTCTGAATGTGAAAACATATCATGCTCAACTTAAAGAAATAAAAAATTTCCTCTGATGTGATTTCCTAAATGTGAGTGATACAGATGGTGACTTTTTATAGTTTGCAAGTAGATACCCATATGGTCATCTCAAATAGTGAAATCTCTTCTCCATTGAGTACTTTCTTTCCCAGTAGTTGGCACCATCATTCTCCACTACACCCACACTGGAAACTTGGCAGTGAATTTTGACAGCTGCCTTTCACCCATCTCCCTCATGCAATCACCAAGTTCTGCAAACTCTCCTTCCTAGTAATTTATAAAAATAGTCCTTTTTATCCTTACTCTAATTTGCCTTCATGGTCACAGAACTGGGGGAAAACACTATGCTTTTTGCTTCAGAGGCATTGACTTTGATTTATGTCCCATATTGTGATAGCCTTGAAAAAAGTCTTTCCTGCCTGAGTTACTTACCTATTAGAAGTTTTCTTTGACAACAACGTCAAGATAAGTTAAAGTGAGAAAGGAGTAAGTAACTGCATTATGATTGCTTGGCACCTTTAAAGAATTTGTGGGGTTTATAGTCATAAATTTTAAGTAGAATCGACTAGCGGCCTTGTGAGTTTTCCTCCTCTCATGTTCTTCTGAAAGTGTCACAGATGCAATGTAAGGAAGAATTTAATTTAACCAGGTTTGGGGTTTTAATTTTTTTTGGCTCTCCCCGGCCCTTCCTGCAAGCTAATATGTAAAAAGAAAAGAGTGAAAAGTTTGGCAATGAGGAAAAAGAAATTACCAAATGAACAAGTTAGTGAAAAGATGACAGGCTTTATACCAGTGGGTTTGGAATATCTTGGAATCAGAGTGCTAAAGAAAGTGAGCTGAAAAGATAGAAGGTAATGGTGATGAGGTGGTATTACAGAGCAGGTGCATATAGAGGTAATGACCAGGCCTAGGATATTTATTATAAAAGAAATATGTTGTTACAGGATGGAGGAGAAGAACAGGATTATTAGAGGAAAGAAACTAAAGGAAAAAAATACCAGTTGCATGAAGAAACATCTATAGGTATATTGAAATTGAGAAGAATTAAGAAGGAAGTAATATGGAAGACAATGAAGAGAGTGATGGAGCCAAGAGATACAATCTTTTAGAAATGAAACGTCCATGGATTGCAGCTTAAATCATGATGTATACAACCTGACAACATGAGATTCAATCTGATCTATAACTTGACAGCATGAGATTCAAAGCTTGGTGGTTTCAGAAAGTCTGAGCAGGAGGTGGGAGAGGGAAATGACCTGGAAGGAACAGAGAAGAGCAGGGAGAATACCTATCCTACCCCTCCGCCCAATAGTCAAGAGAGGAGAATGTTGATGAGCCATTAATTCATAAACACAACCATTTTCATGGTAATCAACTATTTCAACATTTAAAAAAAAAAAAAAAAAAAACTAAACTAAATCCCCAAACCACCTTCCCATTACCCAGGTAGCATAAATTAATAAACAAGTTACATGAGTTTTCATAATGAAGCTCACAAGACATTTGCAGACTTCTCTGGAAGGCATTTTACTTTCTGAAGGATTCCTAGATCTGATGTTGATCTTGGTGGAGGGCATCTTCCGCGTCCTTTTTGTGGAAAAGGATTGAGACCCTGCAAATAAACTGAAGTTCAACCTAATATGCCTGGCATCATTTCCAAGTCATTTGCCTGTAACACTTCCAATGAACTTGTTAATAATGATAAAAATTGAATTTATATTTTTTCTTCTATTAAAGAGATCTGGATAGAAATATTTTGATCTTGTTTTTTTTTCTAATCCCCTATATCTTGATGTGAATTTTGTGATTCAGATTTGAAATTCAAGTCTTACTCTGATTGGTGCTTGGTAGCAAATCATCATTAAGCTTCCCGTAGCTCTCAGTTAATCAATGATCTTAACTAACCTATTTTGAGATCGAATATATTGTCTTCCATGGCGGCCAAGGAGGCAGGAGGATTCTTTCCATTAATCATAAAAATGTGGGTTATGATGAAGCTTTTGCCTGGGCTGACAAAAACAGGGAACAGGATCTGTTGTTAGCTTTCCTTCAGACTCTGTGCCTATCTACACAGGCAATTCCTAGGGTCAAATCCAATTTTCCTTCCTTCCTTTGGTGAGACTTGTCTCTTTCACCACTTCAAACTGAGGATGGGTCGGGAGCCACACTGATACTAATTTGTCATCATTTTCCGACTCCTTTATTTTCATGTTGAAAGTGCCTTAGCAATTCGGATTCATAGACTGAAAGACAATCTTGCTTATAGGGGAAATTTGTGATAATAATAAAGGTTCAATTATCAAATCAGACTCACACTGATTTGAAACAACAGACCGTACTCAGTAACACGTTTTATTAATGATTCGAAGGATACAGGCAATCACATGGCACAAGCTATTCTTTCTTTAGAGTGGTCTTGACCATCTAATGCAGCTCCCCACAGGATTCTTTCTCCCATATTAGGGCTAACATGTGAAGTTTATTTTGAGTAAGGCATGAGGATATATGGCTAACATAGAAAGAACAACTTTAGTTATAGAATATCTCCAATTTTATATACCATTATTTACACAGTTTATCAACATTCCTCAACTAGCTAGGCCTGCAAAATTCATACATAATGCTAAAAGCATTTTTGCTGATAAGGACTCTCCATTTCCAATCTGGTAGGAAATAGCATGTGCATGTTTACCAAAAGGTCTTATTACTAGGATGCAAAAGTGATAATTTGACTGGGTCACTCATTTCCCAGATGTCCTGTTGAAGGGAAAAGTTAGATTACAGGCTTCCTTTTAACGTTGTCCTTCACAAAAAGGCATAGAAATCTCTATTAACAATTATATTGCATGTCAAGTAGTGACCATTCTATTCATTAAATGATTTCTCTGTAATTTTAAATTTTTCTGTGTGTCAGATGTTGTCATTTCAAAAGTGATAGGATCTTGAAGCTGTAAAAATCTACCAATGTATGTTCCCTGGGTGATAAATAGCTCTATAATATTTTTTCCTTGTATATTTTAACAGTCATAGATTAGGAAAAAATGTATGTCTATTGAGGGAAATCATTTTCATAGAAAATAAATTGATTTCTATCTGCATGGTACTACATGAAGACACTGAAACATAAGCACGGGCATGTGGACTCACATTACCATGCAATCTTACAAATAAATGTTGAATATTTTCTGAGCTTGATACATAAATGATTTATTTTTAACCTCTTACACCATCATTGGAGTATAGGGTTGCACATTTATTCCTTTTATGTTTTTTTATGGCTGTGAAGGCATGCAATCACAATTCAACTCAATGCCAGTCCTTGGTTCATGCTGGTTAATCAGTTGCGTCAGATCCCAGCTGGATCCTCTTGCATACTTTGATTTCACAAAATCATTAATCTCATTCCCAACTGAGTCAAAGCATTTCCAAAGTCAGTGAAACCCTGTGCCTTTTCATTTCTAAGATAAACATATGCATTTTTCCCCCCTAGGGCACCCAGAGTGAGAAAGCTTGTCATATAGAGCAACTATTTTTGTCGCTTAGCTTTAAAAATCTTCCTTAGTCATCAGTAGGTTTGATTATTCTGCACCCTGATCATTAATAAAAAGAAATTTTATCATTTGTCTTTCATCTTTAATTTACATGTCATATAGATGTGTGGAGATCCTATGAACTGTATCGATGCTGAAACAAAAAATCAAACTTTTAGAAATTTGTATTCTAAATACATAAAATAGGATTTTCTTGTATATATAAAAAATGTGACCCATAGTATATGTTTGACAACATAGAAATAACAAGCATATCCACACATCTTACACACAACCACATATGCCCACAAACATACATATATACACACTTATATATACATACATATTTAAAATTTTAGAAAATAAATTTATAAGAATGTAATGTTATTTTTAGGTATAGCCTTCATAGTTTTTTTTCTTTATACTTTTCAGAATTTTTCAAGTCATTGACAATATATTCATATTGCACTAATAGAGGAAAAGAAATTATACTTATGTGGAGTATTATTATATTCTTATATGATGCCATAGTTATGGATTGTGATGATTTGATTTCTCAATCCTGTGATGTGAATATGAATCATAAATTTATATTCTCTATGCATTTTTATAAAATCACAGGTTTGTAACAGATGAAATATGTTTTTAAAATTTTAGTATAATTAGAAAAATAAAAGTACTGAAATATGGAAAACCTAATATGAAAAATTACTTACTGTATAGGTAGTCAAAATGCATATTAAAAAATGTCAAATATAATAATATACTAATCCATCAGGTGAGTCTGCATATTTATTGAATACCTAGCATTAAAAATGACTTTTACAGAGTAAATTTAATATTCACAACCATCTGCCAAGGTAGGTAAAATAACCTCCAACACACAGCATATTTGAGGCTCAGATAACTTAAGTAACATGCAAAAATTTACAGAACCAGGACTGGAACATAAGCTTGTATGCTGGCTTATTTGCTTTAAATTCCAAAGCTTTTTTTTGTTTGTTTTTTTTGGTCTCAAATTACTGACATTGCTTGTCTACATATCTTGATGTCACTAGATAACACTTTTCACTTCACATTCCTATGTAGAGATCATACAAGAGCATTTTGTTATGTGCAGATAGGAAATAGACCCAGATGAAGAATGGTGCTGCTGCCTAGCACGAGTTGGTAAACTGTGGCCCTCAGGGTCCAATTCACTTGCACCCCAACCATAACTGCTTGTGCAGTTGTAGTCTTGTGGCAATGCGTGGAGTCATTTGTGTATTTGTATATGTCTGTCTTCATGATGAAGTTACAGAGTAGTTATGACATAAACCATAAGGTCTATGAAACCTAAGTGATTTACTATTTAGGCATTTATATAAAAGTCTGCATCTTCTACATGTATTTAAGGTCATTTGTTTTGTAATCAGACAATTCACGTTAGATCAGAGATATAACACTTCATAGTTTTATAACCAGAAACAAATAATGAGGTTCTTTAAGTTGCATTTTCTTTATGTATAAATTAGGAATTATTATAATACCTACTTTATTGAGATGTTTAGAAAATGAAATGACATGAAGATAGTGAACACCTGGCAAAATGCCTGATAATAACAGAATATTTATCATTATAATTCACTAACATTTGCCATATGCTTTCAATTTTATTTGCTTGAGATTATTGTAAGTAAAATATCAGAACTCTGCTACTATGAAAATGTCTATTTATTTAGAATTATTGTTATGTACTTCAGTAGGGTACTCGGAGTAATCTACTTCATTCAGAAACCATTTTCTAGGGTTATGTTGTTCTAGTCAATACGGATTCTTGTTGTATTGAATATAAGTAGTATAAAACACTCCTCAAACTCACAGTTTAAATGTGATCCCTTTTACTATTCTAAGTGATCTCTTCAATATCCACATTTCTTATGTGTGGGAATTCTAATGCCACATGCTTGAGATTATGTTACTGAAAATTGTTCATAAATTCCAAAGAATGTTAAAATAGATTATTTTTTGTTTTCCACAATAGGCTTATCTGGTCAGTCCTGATGTTTTATGATACTTACCTATACCTTGAAGCAGCTCTAAATTCTCTCCTGGGTAAAGACAGGAAAACCAACAATAAGAAAAGAAACTTGGCCGGACGAGGTGACTCACACCTGTAATCCCAGAACTTTGGGAGGCTGAGGCAGGCAGATCAGGAGGTCAGGAGTTTGAGAACATCCTGGTCAACATGATGAAACCCCGTCTCTACTAAAAATACAAAAATTAGCCGGGCGTGGTGCTGCACACCTGTAATCCCAGCAACTCTGGAGGCTGAGGCAGGAGAATTGCTTGAACCTGGGAGGTGGAGGTTGCAGTGAGCCGATATCACACCACTGCACTCCAGCGTGGCAACAGAGCCAGACTCCTCTAAGAAAAAAAAAAAAAAGGAAAAAGAAAAAAAAGAAACCCAAGTACAACCTGTGTAGTCCACTTGCAATACATCAGTGCATAATTCCAATTCTTTCTAAAAATATATGTAAATTAAAAGAAATAGCGACTTTTAAGTCATCTATTATTAACAATAGCTAGGTAGCTAGTAGAGTTGTGGCCATGAAGTACTTATATACATCAAGGATTTTCATCAAGTATTTTGTTTGCTCATTAGGCATCTGTATTTAATTTCTTTGTTACATCATGGATTTAAGCAAGGTGAATCCTCTCCTTCTGTGGGCTGCTTTTCGTAAAAAATATTCTAATTTCATTACTTTTTAACTTAATAACTATGTTACATCCACCAAGTAAACAGGGAAGTCAAGCATGACTTTCCCAAAATATAAATACTGTTCTACAAAAACCCAGGGAAAATGCTTTTAATTATTTCTGTCAAATGTTTCTCCATGTACACAAAATCTTGACTTTATTTGGTCTGAATATGCAGTCTACCCAAAGGCATAAATTTGGAAAATAATTTGAAGGCATCTATTTAATATCAAAAATAATTTAATAATAGTAAACAGGAGCCACGGTTTTCATTTGCAAGCTACCTACTAGCTCCGGTCTAAGCAGTGATTGTGCCTGTGTGTGTTAAGAAGTAGCTGTGCTAGTTCAATATAATATTCACTAGACCATATGATATTTATCTGGATTTATATTGATTTCTTTCAACCTGTGGGCATAGTTTCTTCCTGGCGCTATTCATCCTGGTTCTGCCTTTATTAATATTTTGAGAAATACAAAGAATTTGCAGGAACAGTGTATTGCTATATGTGTTTTCTCTAATGCAGAATAACTTTCTATATGCCTAGAACTTACTAAAAGAAGACAATGTTTATAAGTAATTCCTCCTAAAACATCACAATCTGATACTGGCATAAAAATATATATGGGAATAAATAACTTGAATAAGCATGTTTTCTTGTTCTCAGGATATTTCTCTATTATAATAGAGATTCTTCTTTTATGTATAATGTATTACTATCCTATTTTTCTCTATATTTGGTTACACAACTCTGAATAATTTTTACTTTGTTTTATTTTTGGTTTACAACTTAAATCACAATCAGTTAAAAACAATGTGGCTAGTTTTTTTTGAATTCTAAAATAAAATTTTAATAATATATATAATATTCATAAGGCTCATTATATGTACGAAATACATTTTAATTATTCCTTAATAAAAGATATGTAGAATCTTATTTTGTTCCCAAATATCTTCTAAAATATACTAAAAAGAGTCAAAGAAATCATTTGAAAATGCTGAAATATCTGTCAAAATTATATTGATTTTGTCTGAATCATATGATTAATATGACAATGATTATACGAAGCATGTCTGAATCATATCATTAATACGACAATGATTCAGACATGGTTTCTGTGCATGACATTGTGACTAGTAATAACCATGATTTTCCATATGCAGAGATATAGTAGATCTCTCATTTGATGTTCACATAACTTTCTCTACACAGAAGTTTGGTACACAATTGAAAAGTCTTCCCTTCAGAATACTTATGGATTAATGAGTGCAGCAGAGGGGAAAAAAACTGAAAAACTATGATACACCCTCAAACTAATGACTTTTCAGACATTTTAACACCCTCTTCTCATGTTATTCAAAGTACACAACACACTGTTGTTCTTTGCTATGTTGGGTCAATTTGAATATATTCGTATGTCAAAATAAGTAGATTCTAGTTAAGCTTCATGAAATGAACATATGTACCCATAAAGATACATTCTGGAAGCCTCCTAAAAGCAATAGAAAGGTGGGATAAGGTACAAACTCAATAGAGAAGAAGAACAACAAAAACAAGAACAGATGGGAGGATCACAACATAGGAGATGTCCAACATTTTTGCAGATGAAAGTAAATGGATTTAAGACAGAGAGAGGAAAAAAAAGTCCAAACACAAGCACTTAAATGAGAAGTCAAATGAACCAAAGCATTTCCAATTGAAATTCCCAGAAAGTCTTGGAATTAAAGGCACAAATCATTCACTTGGAAAAAAAAGGAAAATAGGAATATGGCTTGATTAAATATATAGATTGTTTTAATTATTCTGCTTAACCATGAAGCTAATACTCTTTCATCACAAAATAAAATTGGAATTAAATCAGTGCTTACACTATTGTAATGTAAATTTCGGGATGCCAGGTACAAGGAATTGAGACGATACCTACTGAAAAAGGAAGGGTTAAACCCAAACTTGTTTTCTAAGTGGTGATACCTCCCAACACCCTTTGCATTCAGCTTCCAGAATTATATATATATATATATATATATATATATATATATAGTGTGTGTGTGTGCATATATATATGGTATATTATATTCTATATATTTTATGTTTTCCAAATAACACATTGAGAAAGGTGTAAACCATTAATTTTACAGTCACAATTATCCCTTAATTGCATTTATTTTATCATTCCCTTCAAAAAATTCCAGGATATATTTATGGCAGAAATTAGTTATTGTTTAAAATAATGTGTATATTTCTTACCCTAGTGGCATGTTCATACCTCACTGCAGCCTTGAATTCCTGGACTCAAGTCATCCTATGGCCTTGGCCTCCCAAAACCCCGGGATAACAGGAGTGAGCCATCACATCTGACCCTAAAATAGTTGAGATTTTTAATAGAATTTTTAATAGAAAAATGTTAAATTATTAAGGGAAAATGAAAGAAAGCATGTTTTGAAAAAGAATATTTAAATATTAGAAAGTCAATTATAATAGATGATTATTAAATTGTAAGAGTAAATTTATATAATTATAAATTATATTAAAAGGCCACAATAAATCCATGTTAACTTAGACTGTATCTGTCTCCTCAGCATGAATTGAAAAGTACAGGTGCTGCTTTTTAATTTGAAATTATGTATATATATGATATGTTTAGTGAAAATTAATTTTATTATGTTAAACCTGAAGACACATGAGTTATATATATACCATAGTGAATGATTCAATTTGTATGCATTAACTTTATCTCATTTAACAAATACTAAATTATCTTATTGAGAAATATTCAGAGAAAAAAATACAAGTGATTTTCAGGTTGCAAAATTTTAATTTTATTGTTGCTATTTAAACAGTTAGGTGTGGAATAGGAAGATTTTAATGCAATCATATAAAACTGTGATTCTTACAACCCTATGTATATCCTGGATCCCAGATCTGGATCCCTGGATCTTTTGTTATTCATTAATTTTAGGAAATATTGATTGTCTACTAAGCAGCAAGCATTTTCCTAGTCATTGGGATGTAATGATAAATCAGATTTGGAAGAATGTTTACTTTTTCATTACTTTTAGATATAACTCAAAATAAGCTTTTGACATAAATAGCTTGATTTGTTTCTTCTCGATTGAAATGGAACACTTTTCTTTGTTATTTGCTTGTGTAGGCACAGCACAATTAATTATTTGGTTTAGAATAATGTATTTGACATTTTAATATGCTTGCTTTATTACTGTCTCCTACATACAGTGAAAGTCAATTGTGTCTTATCTGTAGAATGCTTGAAACATAACAAACATTGTGAAAAATAAAAAAGAATCAAAAGCATGACAGAGTCACAGCACAGTCGTGAATATCAAAGTCTCTATTTGCTATGACAACTACAGTGGAAATTTCCTCTGAATAGGCATTAAGTTTTTGAATGTTATAACTTGTCATTAAGGCCTCATAAGCAACATAAAACATTAGGAATGTCAAAATCTATGTTTCAAAAGAAATGTTTTTATCAGAAAGAATGGTGTGATGTCACAGCTTATATGTTCTCCAGTATCTATAGCTGAAAAAAGCACATATAAAGGCAAACATCTACAGTAAGAAGCAGGTTTTGTTGGGAATTAGCAAAAACGTTTTGTGGAGTGCAGCTGTGATTCCAAGATAGGAGGCTTGGTCATGAACAACAACTTATTCAATGGATGTCAACATCTTTCAGCCAGTGAGGCACTTACATCTATCTCACTGCTGAACTTCTCTGAAGTCTATTTAAGAAAATGAGAATGCATATTTCATTCCAACGGGCTTTTCTTCTGTGATATGCCCACTAACCTATTTTGCCTTTAATAATATTCCAGTAAGTTCTGTCCACAAAGAAGTATCAAAGGAAAGCCTTCGGTCAAACGTGTTAGTGCTGTGTTCATGATGACATGCATCAGCTCAAATGAAACATAAAAACTTTTAGAGAAAAGTATAAAATGTGGTTATTTGCATACCAAAAGCCATTTGTTGAGAGCTAAAATTAAAATAATTTTAATTAGATTTCTGTTGGGAGACAATTCTCCAGGAGTCTTTCATGTTTTTGCATGCCTGTGAGCAGAGACACTGACAACAGATTTTGTTCTGTGCTATCTTTCAGTGGTTTTAGAGTAATCAGCCTGAGAAGACAGAAATAGGTTCCACCCAGAGCAAAGGGCAAGTCCCTCTGCTCTCCACTATAATGAAGCTCATGTCTCCAGCTTGATGAGGGTGAGCGTAAGTTTGTTGCAGCCTATTACAAATGATTGGGATTGTCCTAGTCAGTTTAAGTAGCTCTCTACTCAGCCTCTTGCAACTATATTACTTATTTATTACATTTATAATTTTTCTCCTCCTTACCAGAATGTAAGCTTTGTAAGCACAAGTAATTTTAATTCTTAGTTTGTCTCTATGATCCAAGTATTGCAAATGATGATTGGCACATATTAGTCATCCGATATTTGATGAATAAGTTAATACATTATAAATGAATAATAATTATTTTTTAGGGTATGTGTTCTTTTATTTCTCTAAATTAATCTATTTAATCTCTAGTCTTCCTTTATAAGCACAAGATACTTCAAATTATGCTATAATTCTGAAACAATATGAATAATAATTTTTCCAGAACCTTTTTACCTTCTTACCACATGGATTATCAGTGGAGACCTACCCTCAAACTCTTCAGAAGCAGTGTTTTTGATCTATGACACCCCTCCTTTTCTCCATCAGAGTTAGGGATATAACTGTGAATATCTTAGGAATCAGTGTTTTCTCTAGAATGATTCCGAATACATTCTACATATGACCTCTTCCAGCTCTCCTAAGGTTCATCTTCATTTTTGAAACACAAAACTTTTTTTTTAATTATTTTTATTTTGAGTTCTAGGTCTAAAGGATTTTAAATCGTTCTGTTATAGTGACACATGCACATGAATGTTCATTGCAGCACTGTTTATAATAGCAAAGACTTGGAACCAACCCAAATGCCCATCAATGATAGACTGGACAGGGAAAATGTGGCACATAAACACCATGGAATACTATGCAGACATAAAAACGTTGAGTTTGTGTCCTTTGTAGGGACATGGATGAACCTGGAAACCATCATTCTCAGCAAACTGACACAAGAACAGAAAATCAAACACCGCATGTTCTCACTCATAGGCAGATGTTGAACAGTAAGAACATATGGACACAGGGAGGGGAGCATCACATACCTGGGTCCGTTGAGGGAACTAGGGGAGGGACAGCTGGGGGTGGGGAGTTGGGGAGGGATAACTTGGGGAGAAATGCCAGATATAGGTGGTGGGGAGGAAGGCAGCAAACCACATTGCCATGTATGTACCTATGCAACAATCTTGCATGTTCTTCACATGTACCCTAAAACATAAAATGCAATAAAAAATATATCAATATAAACAAAAAAGAAAAAAGAATGAATTAAGTTAAGAAAACTATAATCAACAGGGAAGATGCTTTCACACCCTTATGTAATACAGAGACATATAGTCACATTGTTAAGTCTTATGACAAGTGATTAAGCAGTTGATAAAAATTTGCAAAAATATTCTATTATCATGGTACATGATGAACCATTTTTAAAATATTTTAAACGTTGATTATATCAAATACAATTCAAATGTGTATATTTATTTGAATATTTAATGATACTTAATCATACATTCAATGTTTAATAGCTTTAAATAAGAAAGTTCTCTCCACCCCCAGTAGCCCTAGTGTCTATCGTTGCAACTTTATGCCTATGTGTACCCAATGTTTAGCTCCCACTGATGAGTGAAAATATGTGGTAGTTGGTTTTCTGTTCCTGTGTGAGTTTGCTTAGGATGATGGCCCTCCAGCCTCATCCAGGTTGCCACAAAGGACATGATTTCTTCCTTTTATTTCTATAATTCATTTTTCCTTAACATTCTTTTTTAAAAATTTATTTATTATACTTTAAGTTCTGAGGTACATGTGCAGATCGTGTAGGTTTGTTACATAGGTATACACGTGCCATGGTGGTGGTTTGCTGCCTCCATCGCCCCATCATCTACATTAGATATTTCATGATTTCATTCTGTTTAATGGGTGCTTAGTATTCCCTAAGGACACCGGTCAGATTGGATTAGGGCCCATCCTAGGAAGTTCATTTTAACTTAATCATCTTTTTAAATGCCCCATCTCCAAATACAGTCACATTCTGAGGTACTGGTGTTAGATCTGTAATACATAAATTTTAGAGAGATACAGTTCAGCCCATAAAATATATGGGAGCCTAGGATAACTTCAGTGAGCGCTTTCCTCTTAAACTAGACCTTTAAATTTTCCTCTCGCAGTTTCAAAACTACTGGCTCTGTTATTTTTCTTGCACTGTTGTGTATGAATGTTTTCATTTTGCTATTTTATATTGGCTTGCAATGATGAGCAATAGAGAATTTCACTCATAAATCATTTTCACATTACTTTCCCTTTTTCTCCAACTCAAAATTTGAAACGCAACTTTAATCAACTTAGGGAATAACTTAACAATAAGCAAACCTATTCTATTTATGTGATAGTCTACCTACCATCCACAGTATTTCCTGCATGTTATTCTGTATCTAGATTGTCAGATGATACAGTCTCTAAGTGCTATTATTTTTTCCTTAAAATCATAATTTTGCTTTCATTCTATTAAATACATTTAATTATCACAAACACTTTAATGTTAACATTTCTTTATTCATTTTGCTGTTTGACATTCAATCTCTAGTATCTTCCTCATAAAAAGACTCAAAGAACAAGATTATTTTTGCATGATCATAGTAGTTTCTGACCTTTACATATGAAAATAATTTCTGTAACAGATAGTATACTTGGCCTACATTTTTGTCTCATTCAATATCTTACTTCATTGTATCCTTAATATATGTTGTTTCTAATCTGATGGCAATCTGATTTTCTATTATTTAGGTGAATTCATCATTGAATCCAAATGCCGTAAGGATTTATTATTTTATTTTCTTGTCCAGAAAATTTGCAAAGGAAATGTACTGATATCATTTGTTTTGGTCATTTTCCCCCAATTATGTCATATGATTCTTTCAATAAGAAGTTTTAATTTTCTGAATTTTTTAATGTCAATATTCATATAATTTGTTCTTTGCCATTCATTTGGTTTTCTTCTGTAGGAATTTCTTTCTTCTAAAACATCATGTTACCGGCATAAAACTCCATAGAAATTTTTATCTTACATATATTGTTTCTTCCTTACTCATGTTCCACATCTGTTGTTTCCCTTTCATTTTTAATTTCTTGCATCTTTATTCTCTGATTCTAATATTATCCTCCTTTTGACTGTATTTCTTTAAAGTTATTTTACTTAATGTTAATTTTCCCTTTTCTTCCATGGTAGTTTAGTCTTTATTTCTAATACTTTTTATTGTTGTTTGTTTCCATTTTTTTTTTTACTTCTATCATGTCATTTGTTCACTTTTGCAATTCTGATTTATAGTGTTCTTGTTATTTTTATTTATTTTGTTTGGTTTGATTTTATGAGAAATAGATTATACTAAACTTACTGTTGTGTGGCCATAGTTACTTTTCTAATATGGTTCTAGAGCTAACTCTCTTTGCTTTAGTTTTTTAAAGTTCATTTTAAAAAGGGGAAAATTCATTTACTCTTATAGCCACCTTATCTTCTGCTCTTCTCAATTTTTGTTTGGGGATTTTTTTTTACATTGTTTTTGCTTTTGTTGTTGTGCTAAATTTGTATTCCATTCCTAGAGGTTTTTCTTTAGAAAGTGGCTTTTCTCTGAAGGGAAAATTTCACTTGTTGGTTAGGAGAGTCATGATGCTTAGATTGTGCCAAACTTTTGTATTTTTTTATGAATTGGAATGTGTAAAAGATGTAAAAGCATGAAGAAAACCACATCTTTTTCAGCAGCTGCTTCCACATTCTTCCGCCATATTTAATAGAGAGTGTCATTGGTGACACTCCTATACTTAATGCCATTATTTTCTTATTATTCTTTGACAGTAAAACAACAAACTTTCTCAGAAATTTATGAAGTCTAGGAAAGTCATTACATGTATGAAGAGATGACACTGAAAAAGTCACATTTAAGGTGTTTTATGCTTAGGGTATTTTTGACTTAAAAAATAAATCCAAGGATTCATGAGTTTGTGGCAATGGTAAACTCTCAACAATATTAATTTATGGACTTGATAAATGAGATGCTTTTCCAATAATGTTAAGTCTGTTAAAATTGTGGAGACAACTGAACTAATCTAATTATTTCTAGCATCTATAACTCATGAGTTTCATATTATGGATTCTTGGGGGAGACAGTGAGCTTTGTGCTATCCAATGATTCAGGAAATGCCAAAAATAGTCGGAGTCTACAGAATATTTTGAATGATTTATTTTTCTGAATTTGAGCCCAAGTTTCAGAGACTTTGAACCTTGATAAAAGAGAATTAAATATGAACCTAGGCTTTGAGAAACAAAGTGGTCACAGCATTGACTGTATTATTAACCAAATAAGAATACTTTATAGTAATTATAATTTAAAAATTAGATAATAATTAGGAGAGTTAGCTTATCTGAAAGTGAGCATTCAATTTTTTTCTCTTGTTTTCTTTTCTCTTTTTTATTGATTCAAGTGCCAGAGAAAAGCTGGGCTGTTAATGGGCTCTCTTGGGAAGAAATCACTACAATATGGATAGAATAAATAAATGCACATTTGTACTGGTTGCTATTAAGAGCAGACTTTGTCATCTGGAATTTTTTATTTGAAGTATTGATTCTCTCCTCATCCAAAGTAGTAATTATTTTCTTATTTTAAGTATTAATTATTTTCTGCTTGTCATTTCTAAGTTTCTTTGGTATAATGAATTAAATATGCCCTTGTGTGTGTGTTCAAAAACACACTTTCAAATTTATAGCAAGGAAACTATATCATTTAAAATTCTCAATTTCAGCATTAAAACATGATAACCTTATTAGCATATTTTAAGCACTTCATATATCTAATATGCTGTCTTAATTGGGGATGTAGTAAATGTAAATATAATTTTAATAGACAATTTACAAATAAAAAATGATGTCTTGTGGTCTAGTGCTTTTGCATATTTTGTCTTTATTACTTTAATCTACTTAGATATCATCTAGATAACTAAATTGATAACTAATTCATTCAATTTAATATTGGTCTAAGTCAATAAAAGATTTTGGAAATATATTTAATGTGACATTTCAGAGAAACACTTTTTTTACATCAGAATTTATCATAGAAATGGCATTTAAAGATTTACTTAGAAAGTTCACATTCAGTAGCAATTAAAAAATGACTTCAACACCATTAGTGTCTAAGTTCCAAAGGAACCCATTCTTCATTACAATATGCAGCACACTGTTGTTGAATGCATACATTTATATTATTAAAACCTTGAGTACTCTGGAAAGAAAAACTTATCTGATCTGTAAACCCTGCATTTAGACATTGTCTTCACATAATAAAGGAGAAAATGAGATTCAGAAGTGTTAAGTGACTTAATGGAAGTATTCCCAACAAAGAGTGCCAGAGTTGGGATTCAAATCTGATCTAACTGAACCCACAGCCAGATTTTCTTGCCCTTCACCGCCCTGTGCACACCTACTTCCTACTGCGCCCGGGCTTTGGTCATTTTTGTATGATAGGTTCAAGAGCTGAACAGAAGGCAGAGAGTATCTTGATCAACCCAACTGGGAATGTTTTGCCATTCTGAGCATAACGGGAAACAACTATGAAAGTGCCAGTGTATTGAGTTTGTTGTTACAAATATTTTTAGCAAATAGGCAAATTTCCAAATATAAATCTATAAATAATAAAGATGTGTTATAGATAATAGATATAGAAAAATAAAGACATAGATGTTGACATAGACACTAGTCATTGGATATATATATATAGTTATACTTTACAATACATACATATGATAAATATATATGTTTTACATTTAATATATTACCATCTATTTCAAACAGTATTACACTGATTTGTGTATAAGGTAAGTCAATTATAGCAGTGTACTTCCAGTGCCTTCAGCATACACTTTAAGGTATTTTTATTATATATTCTTTCATATTTTTTATGCTTAACTGAGTATATTTCTCTTTGCCTTAATTATTTTTGTATTTGCAAGTCACATGAAATTGAAAGAGGTCCATCATTCATAGTAGTACTGGTAATAATCGCCACAGTTGATCATTTGCTACCTATCAGGAGTTGTAATGGTTCATATGTACATCCTATCTCAGAATTACAACCCATGAAGCAAGGCCCATATCATCTCCATTTTGCAGATGAGGACACCAAGGCACACAAAGTTCAACACATTTTTTTATAGCTGTACCATCAAAAAATAATATGATATTTTGTGGTGAGGAAATCTGACTCCAAAGCATATGATTTTTATCTATTAAATTATAACACCTTACAAGTAGTGAAACCTGTTATAACCCCGCCGGTAGTCATCACTCTAGTCAGGGACTGACCGTCTTAGGACTAGCTGTGTGATTTCTGTGGAAGGACATATTTCTGATTCCTTTTCTCTTTCTATAAAATAATAAAAAAAAAGAATGTAACATAGCAAATATCTAATATACATTGATTAAATTGTAAATAAACAATTGAACAAATACATGTAATGAACCGGTACACCATGAGTGTCTAACAGACACTGACTATCAGAAAGAAAGAAGGAAGGAAGGAAGGAAGAAAGGAGGGAAGGAAGGAAAAAAGAAGGAAAGAAAGAAAGATGGAAAGAAAGGAAGAAAGGAAGGAGTAGAAGAGGAAGAAGAAGAAAAGTAAAAGAGGAGGAGGAGTGGGAGGCGAAAGAAAGAAAAGAAGAAAGAAGAGGGAGAAAAAGAAGACTTTCTTCTATCACTGAAAACAAAAGCTATACAATTTAGGTGTATTATTCCAATTTTCTTTCATCTCTTTGTAACTTTAAATTCTTTTGCAACTTGTGCTTCTTGGCACCTTCGTTAGAAATTACGAGTGATGATAAAAGTCTGGTACACCTTATATATTCAACTAGTTATCACTTTGCCTTGTCATGACTCTTACTATATAAAGTATATTTTTATTAGGTCAAAAATTAAAGAATTGATTATCAGAGACACATTAAACAAGGACCCACGCATAGGACAGTACAGCTAGAAAGGACCTTAAACTCCATTCAGATCCCATTTGTCATAATATTGTAGATTAGAAAACTCCACAGCTTATGAAAATTTAAGTCCAATTAAACCTTTTACTTTTGTCACTTGTGGAGTCTTTAGGATGTCTTGCTTTATATATATAATTGTGTTTTAGGTTTTGGGGTACATGGGAAGAACATGCAAGATTGTTGCATAGGTACATACACGGCAATGTGGTTTTCTGCCTTCCTCCCCATCACCTATATCTGACATTTCTCCCCATGTTATCCCTCCCCAACTCCCCACCCCCGACTGTCCCTGCCCCAGATCCCCCCCGCACAGACCTCAGTGTGTCTTTATCAGCTTTGTGAAAATGGACTAATACAAAAAGATATCAAATAAAGAACCAAAGAACAAAATGTTACACCTTCAGAAACTAGATGAAGAAGAGCGAACTAAGACCAAAGTTAGTAGAAGGAAATAACAAAGATCAGAGCAGAAATAAATGACATAAAGTATACACAGACCATAGTAAAAGCCATAAGACTAAGAACATTTTTTGAAAAGGTAAACAACTTTGACATTTCACAAGATAAAGAAAGGAGAGACTCAAATGCTTAAAATCAGAAATGAAAGATAAGACATTACAAATGATGCCACAGAAATAGAAATGATCATAAGAGAATACTATGAACATTTATATGCCAACAAATTAGATAACCTAGAATAAATGAATAAGTTCCTATTATCTCTGTTCTTTGTGGTTTTAATCAGGTGAAATTCTTCTAAATGAGATTTGGATGCTTTAATTTTTATTTTAAAGGTGTTATTTTGACTTTACCATCTCATGAGGTCTTTATTTTCCAAAAGGATCAAGAAAGAGCTAACACACACAGTTTCCTAGAAATGTAAATGGTTAAGTGTAATTTTAGGTTGAGCCATCATCTAGTGATTCTTTAGACTATTCTGGAGCAGAAGAAAGAGGTGAGAAGGGAATCCAGAAGGGTCAAAATTATGATGCTTTGTTTTGTATATGGAAATGAAGAGTTTAGGCTTAAAGGTTTGTAAAGGTATAATCAAAAAAAGATCACAAATTTAAAGGAACATAACTACCCTGCATATTCAAAGAAGCATACACAAAAGTATCAGAGTTAAATTCAATTCATAAATCTAAGGTGCTGGGAAATGTGAAATAGCTACAGTGAATGGAAAATACAGTAATCAAGGCATTTCTGCTTATATATTTTCTTGTAGCATATCATTGCAACTAGAGATATTTAATGATAATCAGAAGGAAAAATCTAGAATTGATAGTGCAGTAATACTTTCATTTAATATGGATGAGTTCAGAAGTAGATGATCAGAAAATGAAAGATATCTAAGAGGCTCACATTCAACCCACAGCAAAATCTAATGCATGCAGTAATTGTCCCTTTTTTCATTCCTGAAGTTTGCATATAACCAATGTTAAGTTTTAGAGATTTACTTATTTATTTTTTATTTATGCATTTTAAATTTCCCATGGAAAAGTTAACAATTCAGGCGCTCTGTGCTTTCTAAGTGCTTAGAAATACACTTTTTGGGGAGTTTGGGGAAGGATAACACTGGGAGAAATGCCTGATATAGGTGACAGGGGGATGGAGACAGCAAACCACCATGGCATGTGTGTACCTGCTCAACAATCCAGCAAGATCTGCACATGTACCCCAGAACTTAAAGTACAATTAAAAAAATACACTTTTGAAGTAGGTAATTTTAATAAGTTCTTGAAAAAAATATCTGGGCATGCTTTTAGCTTTTAAATATTTATATAACATGGTAACAAAAACATCAATTGCTGGTTTAGAGTTACAAAACATTTGTATGTAGCTAGACTACTTTGATCCAGCACATTTTATATAACTTGTGTTTAAGGTATGTCAATATTTTCAAAGAAAATACATAATACAACTTTAGAATTTGGGCAATATATTACCATCCTCATAGTCAAATGAGTTAAAACTCAAAACATATAAGTACTTAATACTAAAACGTCTAAAATAAATAGTTATTTTATCATCAATATTTTTCCCTGTTTTACACATTACATCAGTATTTTTCTATTATATATTTACATACTCGGTTGTCTATTTCATAACTGACATGCAATAAGAAAATGTGAATTGATATCTAAACAAACACTACATTATTTTGGTTTTCATAACAGACATAAGCATTTTATTTATAAAGTAAATAATAGGGCGTATCAGTATTTTCCATCTTGTTTCTGAAACTAAAATACATGAAGAAATAAACATTGAATATCAGAAATTTTCATTAAAGCAGCTACATGTAATGATTAAGAGGTACTCGCGGGGTTTTAAAGCTATTTGTCAACCACTAAAATGTCCCTAAGCTGTTAATTATAGAAGACAGTTATTTCACCAGCAAAAGATGCCTCATTAGTATGACAAGAGATGGATGTTCTCATTATATACATCTTTGTTTTGAGAGCTACCGGCCAACTCTGTCTCTTTGATCATAAATGTTCATGGCGAGTGAAAATGTTGCTTAAAGGGTGCTCCCTATGTCATTTTACATAGAATTTTTAGAACTAATATTTAGAAAGTAAAATGTCATATTTTACTTTACTTAGAAAGCAAACATTTTATGTTGAATTTGTAGAATTTTACTTAGAAAGTAAAATGTCATATTGTTTCAAGAAAGAATGTTTATTTGAAAAGTAATATTGATTAAATTGAGTAAAAAGGCAAAGTATTTAAAGCTTTTATTTAAAATAAATGTTGCCTAAATAGGAGGGCTAAAACAGGTGAAAAATAGTTAAACTATAAATATATCTACAGTATGGGAGAATTTAATTATTCCACAGGGCTGTGTTATTATTAAGTTATTAGCTATAGCATAATTTATCACAATTTGATCAGGTTAGAATTGCATGAAAATATCAAGAAAAAATAAATAGTATTCTGAATCTTTTTTGAAATTTAATACTAGTTTATACACTATTCTAGATTTCAGTTGACTCCTAAAGTTGTCAAGATTCACATTATGTCCTAGAAATAATATTGACCTTCTTTTTCAATGTTCCATGTACATTTTAAAATAATGTGTCCACCACTGCTTTTGTTGGAGATTGCCATAAACATCAGTTAGGTCAAAATGCTTAATATTATAGTTCAGGCCTTTTTCTAGTCATGTTCTCTCATTCCCATGAAAATTACAGCGCCCTTTCCGGTGACAGCATCACTCGCTGCCATTCCCAGCCTGCAGAGGACAGCAGAATTTCTCAAAGAAAATCTCATAATGTATTTCTGAACTACTTAGTTGAGAACACGTCCTCTTGCCAGGTATCTTCAGAAGGTGCTTAAAAGGATCACATTATTCTAATTAGAAAGATCTAGGATCCTTAGTCTATAAGCTTTTGGATTCCTTTCTCTAGGCTAAGGTAAGTTAAGTTGCTTCTCAACCTGATATAATGAATATCATCATCGAATCTGGATTTTACTCAACCTGTTGATAAAACTTGAATACTATTCCCAAATATTCAGGTTACACATCTCATTCAGAATATCTGAAGTGTAACGATATGAACAAAACTGATTCATTCTTTATTTTACTCTTTAAATTCTGGTTTATTGCTTTTGAAACAAATTTCCCCGATTTCTGCCAATGTAAACTCTATTAATCAGGCTCTCTTTGGTAATGAATAAACCACAAAATTAACTGAGTTAACACAATAGAGGATATGGTTAAGTCTTGTCACTGCTTGATGTATAGGAAGTGGAGTAGCTTTCCTTGGTAGATCTGTTCCATGATTTGATATCAGTGCCAATTTTTTCCAAGTTGCTTAAAACTGTCGTTTTAAATATATCAACTTGGAAATTTGCTTTGGAAGGGGAAGATAAGAACATGGAGAGTGTTCAGATGATTTTGTGATTTATCTTGGAAATAGTACACATTTGCTTACATCCCTTTGGCCAAAACCTTGTGTCATAAACCTATCTGAAAGGAAAGGCAGATGGAAAATATAGTCTTTCTGTAATACACAGAAAAAAATGATGTAGGATTAATTCTGTATATAGCATTATCTCTGCAACAGTTGCTTTTGCTTTTAAAATTACAAAAAATATAGAATACCTGTAGAGAGCCAACGGTGACCAAGAAGTGGTAATAATATAGCCATACCTGCAAGTTGGTAAGGGGCAGGATCTCAGGCTTCAGCAGACAGAGTGAGAATCAAAGAGACACTCTCAAGCTAATTAACAAATCCATCATGTCAAATACTTATCATTTTTTACAGTGAGAATATTTGAAATTTACTTTCAGCTGCTTCATATATATATATTTATTTATGAAGCATATATTACACATATATTATTATTTACTGTATTATGTTATTTATTTACTACAGTCACCAGGTAGTGCAATATATCTCAAAGGAAAAAAAAAACTTACTTTTCCTGTCTGATGAAGGCAGAATATGAACTCTAATAGCAAATTTTAAAAATGATTTGTGGGGTGCAGTGGCTTATACCTGTAATCCCAGCACTTTGTGGGGATGAGGAGGGCAGATCACGAGGTCAGGAGTTCTAGATCATTCTGGACAACATAGTGAAACCCTGTCTCTACTAAAGATCCAAAAAAATTATGTGGTGGTGTGTGCCTACAATCCCAGCCACTCAGGAGGCTGAGACCAGAGAATCGTGTGATCTTGGGAGGTGGAGGTTGCAGTAAGCCCACATCTTGCCATTGCACTCCAGCCCAAGCAACAGTGCTAGGTTTAAAGTTTTTTTTAAAAAAAAAATCTTTAAAAAAAGATTTTAATCACTACTCACCTAATTTCACCAATAATCATCCTTTATTCTCCAAATATGACACACAGTGTTTTCCTGCATGTGACTAATTCCCCAAATGGTTCTTACTCCAGTCAGGGTTAGAAATAAGTTAAGTTTCCTACTTCAGATAATTTCTTGGTTGTACCCTTAATTTATAAATTCTATGATAACTTCAAATGTTGCTTCAAAGGAAGCTAGAAATTTATTCTGATGACTCTATTTCAAACAAGTAGGCATCTTAGCTCATCCACAATTTAAATGATTTCTATCAAGTGTCTTAAGTATAAGTTTTAAATTATCTTGTTCCCATCCCATCACAAAATGATGAATACACATTTATACAGCAACACAGAAGTTGACTTATGCGGTAAGGAGTAGAAGACACAAAATTGTCCTCAGAACTTCTTTCAATATATTATTTTATATTAATAGTGTGTAATTGATACACTAAGGTGATGGTGTGCATATCTATCACTGGTTTTCCAGGGCTCTGGGATACATACGAGAATGACTTACTATTTAAAACTAGAATATCTTAGATGCACTTTAAAATTTACTCTGTCACCGTGGAGACTAACAATCAATATTGACATTGAGAGGTTTAGGCTATAGCCATCACAATGGACAGTAGAGTATAAAACTGTTGGACATCAAATAAATAAAAATCTAATACTGGTACAACTTGAAAAGTAAAAAAATATAATTACTTAACTCCCTGTCTCAACCAAGAATCATGATGGCTCACTTTAAAACATTAATAGTTTAGCTTACCTTCCTAGGTATGAAGGCTTAATTCCACCACCTTCTTGACTTGTTGCTCTTAAAATAATAATAATATTAATAATAATTACAATAAATTATTGTAGAAATATTTTGTGGAATTGTCCAATACAATTTTCCTTTTCTGAACATTATTTAGTCTGCATTAACACACTCTTTTAAATTAGGAAGCAATAATTGAGACATTGTTGGTTACAGAGGGGCAAGAGTTTGTTATTCAAATTTCTGCTGTAAGATCAATACTAATATGCATTTACTTCCAAAATATGCACAGCTGGTTAATGTCATGGTGGTTATTTTTCTCATTTCATCTGTTTACTCTCACTTACTTCCTTGAACATTAACTTGTTACATTTCTGTAATTATGTGTTTTAACATCGTTTGCTTTGGAGTACGATTAAAAAGTCAAATACTATAGAGCTTTTTGGCACTGAAGACTATAAACATGTACATAACTGTGAAGCTTATTTCTGCTGGGTGCCACATGTTGGTCATCTAGAGATATTTTTCCTGAGCAAATGTAGCAAAGAAGTGGACGAGAAAATATCCTTATCATTAAGGAAAATAGTACATTTCCTTCTTTTCTCTGACTCATTAGGAATGCTCTCCTTTCATTTATTTTTAAATCTTCATAGTTTAATTCCCTTAAAGGGTTTACAAAGTGCCTTCTTAAAAACTAATAAATTCAAGTTACTTACTAGTCAAGCTTGAAGAGATAAGAGTGATTGCATTTACCAAGTCTATATTATATACCAATGAGAATTCCGTTGTTAACATGAGAGTTTGTGGCTAGTTCTAGGAAATGGTCTCAGTTAGGTAGGCATATTCAGATTGAAGAAAAAGTATGTGACTTTTGATTCAAAGGTAAACTAGTTTATTTTTAGTGCTACTTTTAAATCTATGCTAAAACTTGGGCTAGAAAGCAACAAAGTGATTAAAAATATTATTGTATTTGTTTTAAATAATTTATATTGCATTGTTTGCATAACTTGATTATATAGAGACCATAAAATTATTTGAAGAGAGATTTTTAAGGAAGAGTTTCTAATTTAAATAAAGATATTTTTTGGTTTTGTTTTTACTGATATCAGTGAAGTCTTTTAGCATTGATTAAATAATTATAAATAATGCTTAAATATGACTTGTCTCTCAGATACAATATACTTGAAGAATGAGTTGTATCTAAAGTGATGATTACATCATGTAATGAGAAATATTAATAACTTGGGACCTGCAGAAAAATCTGCAAGGAGCATATACCAGGGAGAGTCTAGTTCAGTTTGGAAAACAAAAGCCTCCTGAGACAGAGAAACTTGTCTGAGTCCAGAGAGATGAAAAAGTTTGCCAGAATGCCTATTCTATTGGGGGATTCCTTTAATTAATTAATTTATTTATTTATTTATTTATTTATTTCTGCATAAGACATTACCACAAACATGCTGCTTGAACAGCACTTATCTATCATATCACTGTTGGGTAGGTTGGAAATCTGGGCAGGCTGTGAGGGGTTCTCTGCTTAAGATTAAACAATGCAAGTGCTGTCTAGACTGGCCTCTTCTTTGGAGGCTTTCAAGATGAATCTATTTTCAAACTCATTTTTGTTGATGTTTCTATTCTTTTGTCAGCCATCAACCAAGGATTGCTCTCAGGTCCTAGAGGACGATCACTAATCCATGCACTTTGTCCCTCCACCCTCAAGCCAGAAGTGCTACATTAAATTTTTCTTGTACTTTGAATAACTCTGACTGTCTCTACTACGTGCAGCCAGAAAAGCTCTTCCTTTAAAAGATATATGCAATTAGATTATGCCCACTCATATAATCCCTATTCAAATAAATTAAATGTTAACTGATTAATAACCTTAATTCCATCTGCAAAATCCCTTTTTATGTTACATAACAATCTAAGACATAACTAATGGGGCACAAGGCCTGGGGGTCATCTTAAAATATAGAAAGTACACAGATGAGAAGACATAAATATTGCAAGTATGTTTGCCTAACTATAATTTGTTAACCATTTTTCTGAATTTGTTAGGCAAGGTTGATTGGGGTGGGAAAAGAAGAGAAGCTGTAAGTCTTGAAACTTACCCCATATTTCATATTGGGATTCAGGTTTATCTGCAAATGAACTTTACCTGCATGCAGGGCAAATTCACTGCGACAGGGAATGAACAAGGGCCTACGACAGTTCTACTTTTGAAGGTGAATGATGTCAAGCTTCATGAAGGGGAGAAGCACTCAATTTATGTTTTGTTTATATCTTCTAATATTTTTAATTAAATTGATATAAGAAAGTGGTATAAAGTGATTGAAACAACAGCTGCTTTATAGGAATTAAACGGTGGCAAGTCAAACAGTATTCCAGGATGCTGAAAACATATGCATGTGATATAATATGGCCAAATGTGTGAATGAATTAATAAAAAAGGAGTTTATTAATAAATGAATGAAGTTAGCAAGAGCACAAACCAAAAATAAGTTAATAATTCATGTAATTAGAAATAGTGGCAGAGCTGGGCACAGTGGCTCAGACCTGTAATCCCAACACTTTGGGAGACTGATGGGGACAGATCACGAGGTCAGGAGTTAGAGACCAGCCTGGCCAATGTGGTGAAACCCCATCTCTACAAAAAATATTTTAAAAATTAGCCAAGCATGTGGTGGGAGCTTGCAATCCTAGCTACTTGGGAGGCTGAGGCAGGAGAATTGCTTGATCCCAGGAGGCGGAGGTTGCAGTGAGCTGAGATGTCACTACTGCACTCCAGTCTGGGCAACAGAGTGAGGCTCCATCTAACAAAAAAGGAAAAAAGAAATGGTGGCAGAATAGAAAGAGCAAAAAAACAGATTTCATTGAAAGGGGAAGAGGTTGGACATCTCTATTTATGTATCTGAACTTGACACCAATGTGCAAATAAAACTCATTGATAGAAAAAGTTTGAGCATCACTAATCCAAAAATCTGAAATCAAAGTACTCCAAAATGCAAACCTTTTTGAGCACCAACATGATGCAACCAATGGAAAATTCAACACCTGACCTCATACAACAGGTTATAGTTAACACACACAGTTTATTCAGCATCCCCAAGAAAAATCAGACCCTCCCAGCCACCTTCATTTGCTGTCTACATTTTCCCTTAACACAAGCACACCCATAAAGACTAATAAAATGGCATAGTTGCAGGCCAAAAGTGTCAATGGCTGATTTCTTAAAATGTCCCACCTGAGGCCAGGACCTACATGCATTGCTCACTATATACACATATATAAACACACATATATATATATAGTGCTTATTCTCTGTTCTTTAGTGTAAAGATATTGTTGAAAATGTCAAAACGCCCTGTAGATACCCATTTGCATAACAGTGATAAGAAAAAGTTAAAGCATTTATGTTTATCTATAGCACAATAGGTCAAACTTTTGTAGAAATAGGATAGCAGTATAAACCTGAAGTGTCTTACAGAAGAAGATGATGTTGGAATACCACCAGATATGACGTGAGAAAACTGTTGAAGTTCTATGCTGAAAGTGATTAACATGATTTAATAAAGAAAATAAAAACACCCCACAAAGGTAAACACAACATCTTGACTGTGTATTGAAAGAGTAGACTTGCCAGCATTGCTATGAACCCATACAACTTAATTATATGCTGATTAGAAAACAAGCAAAGGTCTATCACAGTGAACTGATAATTGAGTAGAACTGTGAGTATTCAACAAGCTGGTTGCAGACATTTAAGAAAAGGCACAGCATTAAACTTTCAGAGATTTCTTGTGATAAAGTATGCACCAATCATGACACAGTGAAGAAATTCACTGATGAGTTTGCCAAGTCATCACCGATGAAAATCAGATAGCAGAAAAAGTCTGTAATGCTGATGAAACATCACTGTGTTAGTGTTATGGCCCCAAAGAGACAGCTGACGTGACAGACCCTACAGGAATGAGGTATGCCAAGGACAGAACAAATGTGCTGGCACGTGCTAATGCAGCAGGCATACCTAAGTGTAAACTTGCAGTGACAGGCACAAGCTTGTGTTCTTGCTCTTTTTGAGGAGCCAATTTCTTAGCAGTTATTATGCTAAGGAAAAGACATGTGTCACCAGAGATACCTTTTCTGATTGACTTCACAAATATTTTATACTAAAGCCTCATGCTTACCTCAGAGAAGCTGGACTGCATGATGACTGCAAGATGTTATTTCTTGACGACTGTTCTGCATATCCTGCAGCTGAATATCTCATCAAAAATAATGTTCACAGAATGCATTCCCCCCACGCCCAAATATGGCTTCATTATTCAGCTAGGTGACCAGGGTATTATTTGATCAATGAAGAGTAAACATAAAAGCACTTTCTTGAACACCATGCTAGTAGCAGTGAGCTGAGGTGTGTGTCTGTGAGTGTGTGAGAGGCTTTAAAAAATGAGTTTTTCATGAAGGACACTGTATATGTCATTACCAATATTTGGAGCAAAGTAATTAAAGGCAGTTGCATGTGCCTGGGACAACTACTGGCCTACGACTGTGATTAGTGCTGATAATGAGCAAGATGGTGATTTGAAGGATTTCATATGTCAATTGAGTTAAAATGATGTCTAGTCTTCTTAGGTATGCAAAAATATACCTTCAGGATCCATTGGTATGCTGGAAGAAGTGGATAAAAAAACAGATTTTAACGTTGATAACGAGGCTCCAGTTGTTCATTCATTGACTGATGATGAAACAGCTGAAATGGTTCAGATTCAAGATGATTGCGACAATGGTGATCATGAAGATGACATTGCTAACACTTCAGAAATAGTGCCTGTCAACGGCATGGTGAAAATGTGTGATGGGCTTACTGCAGGACTAGAAGAGTGTGCATTCATAGCAGAACAAGAAGTCATGTCCATTTATAAAATCAAAGAGAGACATCTAAGACAAAAATTGTTGTTAATGAGGCTGATGACTGTGGAGGAGATATTTTTAAAAGCCATCCAGCAGAATGTGGCCTCATTCCTAGAAGCATAGCCCTAAAAAGTGTTATAGTTTATCCTTACCTTTATAGTACCAATGTTATTGTCTTCATTAGGATGAAAATGATTTCTATCAAATTAGTTAGTATAGTGCCACTTATACAGTTAGTGAATGCTTTTAATGATCATATAGACAAATTAAACCAACTATATGTATATGCATTAAAAGTTATGGTATCAATCTACCAAAATATGTTAATAGAAATAAATGCACATCCCAGCACTGTAGCTTTACAAAAGAGTAACTTCACAAGAGGAGTATAAAAGGAGTGTATGTAAATTAAATTTTTGTCAGTGAGTGTAAGACCACAGGGTAGGGTAAATTATTTGTTGAAAATTATAAAGACATTTTCTAAGTTTTCATATGGTTCACTCTTTCAACTTATGTTTTTCTAAGTGACTCTCAGTAGCATTACCCAAATACCCTTTTTAAAATTGCAAGCATTTCCTTTTTCACTCCAGAACAACTCTTCCTCCATCTTTTTTGGATTATTTCCTTCCCTGTAACACTAATCACCTTCTAACAAATTATAAAATCTAATATTAATAGTTTTATCACTCATCTTCACCCATTACAACACAGTAGAACATGCTTCATGAGTGCAGAAATTTACGAGTTTTTTTTTTGCACTGACAGGGACAAGGTAGATCCTAACTAAATATTAGTTTTATGGTTAAAAAAATGGATTAATAAAAAAAGTATTTGCTTGCATTTTCTATGCTTAAGGAAAGACATTAACAAACTTGATGTAAGCCAGGAAAAGGTGAACAATCTAGAAATATTACATAATGAACAACTAAAAGAAGAATTGCTGTTATAGTGGAGATGTGATTTGGCAGAAGTCATTCGCTATACTTTTCTTTCAATATCATTGTTGGAATATGAAAGAGCCATTAAATTATTGTATTGGTTGGAGGTTCAAAGTTTTGAAATTTGAGTAAAAACTTTCCCAAATGCCTTTTGCTTTAATCTAAGGAGGAATTCACCAAAAATTATAGTTACTTTTGGAAATGAAAATTATTGCTTTAGGAAGCTTTTTGTCCCTTTTCACTCTAATTGTTTGAAAAGTCACCTATTTGAGACATTGCAATGGGTTTCACGCAAGGGTCTACCTGAGCTTTCAAATCTTCAGATTCTCTAGAAAGCAAAACTTGTGCATAAGAATGAAGGATAAAAATTGTGGTTTAGTCTCAGAGTATACAGTAAAAATGTCTGGTTAAACATTACAGTGGAATTGTAATTGAATAACACTAAATTTGATTGTAGTTTTCAAGTGCAAGAAAATAACATTTAACAATATCATAAAAATGAATAGCTGCTCACCACAGATACTTTCTCAAACAACTAGTCAGGCACTCTAAGACACATGTCATAAAAAGAGAGAGCAAAAACAGTGTATATTCTACTTCCCAATGATCCCAATGTAAAATAACAACAGAGCCCAACAGATTATTTTTCTTTCTGGCTTCCATCTCAGCTTATGAAACACACATGTTTTATTTTAATTTCCTGGGTTATATTTGGTAGAATTACTCTATATTAAATGAAAATGAGAATATAGCAGAAAGAGATATAAAGATAGAAATAATGACAGTTGATTTATAATATGAATTTTGCCTATTAGTCTAAGACCATAGGACATTAATTTAACTTCCATGCATTTATGGTATTAAATTATCCAGAGAAAAGTGTAGGTTATATATGTCTAGAAGTCGTTGCACCACTAAGGTTCTGTGATTCTATACAGTAAGCACACAAAATTAAATATACAGCCTATCTTTTGGAACTTCATTTTATAGGACTAAATTTATGGATGTGGTGTAAAATAATTCCTGAGGTTTTCACCATCTTCTGTATATTTCCAGTGTTTAAACACATTTGGTTTTGACAGTAGATCATTAAAAATCTTGAAAGTCTTTATTTATAATTTTATCTCTAGAAAATGACATAATTTTTGGATGCTAATACATGTATACAACTTTAGATAGTATTATGTAATGCATATAATATAAATGGAAGTAGAAAATTGAAGGAAATATATTTTTAATGGTATGTTTATTGGATGAGGAAATCTATAGATTGATGTGTTAATCTTACGTAAAATATGAATATATTATAAATTGAATATAAATCTATGTTTTAGATCCCCAAATCTATGGAATATATCAAATCTAATCTTCTTTAATTTAAGTAGATAAAAGGCTAATTTAAAAGACAAGTTTAATTATTTTCATTAGATAACATCTTATATTTTAAAAGTAACTTAAATCTTACTGAAATCTCATCTCAGAAAAAAAGAAAATTAGCCAGGCATGGCATTTGTAGCCCCAGCTACCTGGGAGGCTGGGATAGCAGGATCACATGAGCCTGGGAGCTCCAGGTTGCTATGAGTTAAGATCACAACACTGCACCCCAGGCTGGCTGGCAGAGTGAGACTCCATCTCTATTAAAAATAAATAAAAGTAAGTAAAATAGGCTAGGCACAGTGGCTCAAACCTGTAATCCCAGCACTTTGGGAGGCTGAGGTGGGCAGATCATGCATACTTATATGTATATATGTATAAAAGATAGGCTGTATGTATCAATTGAATGTATGTGATATATATGTGTGTGTGTGTGTGTGTGTGTGTGTATACACACACTACCATATTTTTCATGGGCATTTGGTGGAGTCCTGTGAAAAAGAGCTTGCAAGTGAGTGTCACCCCCAATTAGTCTGGAGTTCTCAGCTATTTTCAGGGAGCAAACTGGCCCACTTATGACCTTTAAGAATTCATGAAAATTTATTTTCCTCTGACCACTTTTTATGACAGCAACTTTTTCTCTCCTACTGTGTAGATACAGAAGCAATCCATATATTCTGTCTTCCTAAACTTGCATATTTTTATAATTCAGTTCAGTGGCAGAATATTTGGGTTACCTCACTACTTCAGATTGCCCTTCAAGCCCAAAGCCTAGGAAGCCTTCTCCTCTCTCTTTTTCCTTCAAGCCCACAGCATCCATGTTGCTGCCACTAACTCAGAAAACTTTCATAAAAGCATATAAGATTTCTTTGGATTAGAAAGAGGAAAGTTGGGAATGATGACTATGTTAGAAAATTAAAGTGGATGAGATCAAGCAGGTGAGATTAGAAAGATACTAAGTACGTTGATTAAAATAAATATATTAATAGGATATTCTGAATGTTAGTGGGAGTAGCAGAGGAGGTGAGATGCGTCCGAGTGACTGCCTTTAATAGGGTAGGAAATAATTGAGTATGAATGGCATCAAAGAGAGGAGTGGAAATGTGGGATTGAAATAGAGATACAAAAATGTAATTGCTTTCTCCCTATTTTGATTTTCTCTCTGTTTTTGGAAGGTCTGTGAGGATTTATCTTTCGGGTATCTAATGAATGCATTTGTAAGAGATAGAGAGCAGGAAAGGCGGATAGGAGCTTAAGGAGTTAAGTATCAATAATCTCTATGGAATATAAAGAAAACTGTGTCTCCCAAAAGAAATGATTAATTCTTAACACATTGTCAAAGACAAAAAGGAAAGCCATTTTGGACGGAACACATGCTGTGCCTGTAATGTACACATGATCATCAAGCACATCTGGCCTCCTCTCAGCTTCCACATTGCTAACATTGGCGATGTCTCAAGAAAACACAGTCTAACGCAAAATATATTGTGAACATTTTATTTAGGAGATGAAAATGTAGGTCAATGAGAGTGAGGATGGAGAAAAATGAGTCAGAGGATGATGGGATAAATGGAAAGAAATTTGTTACATGGCATCACTGCTTCACTGCTTCACAAGATGTAAACAGATATCACAGATGTGTCCAGCTTGCCTCAAAGTCTGTCTTCAGACAGGCTCTCCACTAAGCCAAATCTCAGAAGAGACCATGGAAATGAGAAAGGACAATTACGTTATCTGTTAGGCTCTCTACCATCTTCTATTTCTCCTTGGTCAAAGCCCATTCTGCAGGAAGTTAACTCCTGTGTACCTTTTTGGCTGTTAGTTCCTGTTACTAAGAGCTAGTTTATTTTATGAAAAAAAAAATCAAGCTACCTAAGATGGCATTAGAGGATGATAGGAACCCCCAGAACTGTGTTACAGAACAGAGGAGGTCATGGAATCAAAAGAGAAGCCACATTACTAAGATGTAATTATGACTCTATCTCTAAAAGATATTCAGTGATTTTTATCTTTGAATAATGTCAGCAGTCACCTTGAACTCAGATAGCCAGCTGGTAGGGAAGTTGTGCTCCTTACATATGCTTTGTTTATTAAAAAAATATATATGTATTCTGACCGGGCGTGGTGGTTCACACCTGTAATCCCAGCAGTTTGGGAGGCTGAGGTGAGCAGACCACCTGAAGTCAGGAGTTAGAGACCAGCCTGGCCAACATGGTGAAATACTGTCTCTACTAAAAACATAAAAAAATTAGCCAGGCATGGTGGTGGGTGCCTGTAATACCAGCTACTCAAGAGAGTAAGGCAGGAGAATTGCTTGAACTCAGGAGAAAGAGGTTGCAGTGAGCCACTGTGCTCCAGCCTGGGCTACAAGAGAGAAACTCCATCTCAAAATAATAATAATAATTATTATTATTATTATATTTATTATCAAATAATGACTTACTTGAAATTCCTCCAAATGCTCTATTATTTGTCATACTGATTCAGCAAATATCAACTATCAATAATATGTAGATAATCTATTCATGTACAATCAATATATCATATACAGAACACATAAGAAAATAAAGTAATTGTTATGGTTATTTTTCATGACCTAGTCATTATGAATCTGCAAAAGTTTGGCCTATAGCAAAAGAGAATAGTCAAAGATAAAACAGGAGCAATCTAACGACAAGTGTATTTTATGTAGAAACTTCTATTTTAGCCTTGTTTTATCTCAATTATTTTGTAGATAGCAATGTGGTTATATAATACCATTGATTCTTCTTTTTCCATTTATAGATTTAGATAGTAATGCCTGTAGATATTAAGGAAAATCTGGGCAATGGAAAATCTTGTGCAGATAAAGATATTAGGCCACTTGTTGAGCTGTCCATATAGCATTAACCATCACATTAAACAACAGCAATAATGAGATCAGTAGTAAATAGACAGACTACTGGGCTATAATAGCCTAGAAAGCACTGTGTCAATATGAATGCTCAGGTGAAGTCATTTTTCCTTTGTTCTCCCATGAGAGCATCTTAAAATATTCCAAGAAGGATTGGGAGATTGAAAATATACCATATACAATTTTCATTTATTAAACTATTTGATGCATTTATACATCAAGTAATCCGAGACATTTTTCCCTTTCAAAAATATTTATTAAAAATCTACTATGTAGTATATGTTATTATATGTGAATTACACAAGCATACCCCTTACCCTTCTACAGTTTTTATTCTTGCAAAAGGCATGATGGGTAATTAAGATAGTTATAAGCTCTAGATGGCCTTATGAAAAGTCAGATGACCTCGCTACTCTGTCTGATGGGCCGGCCTTCCTTCCTTCCTTCCTTCCCTCCTTCCTTCCTTCCTTCCTCCCTCCCTCCCTCTTTTCCTGCCTTCCTCCCTCCCTTCCTACCTTCCTTCCTTCTTCCCTTCCTTCCTTCCTCCCTCCCTTCCTTCCTCATATAATTTTGAGCAGCTATTATAACTTAGTCACTGTTGTGAGTTATAGAAGCACAACAAAGAAAAATTTATTTTTATGTGCTAGCAGGGATAAAACACATTTAAGGTACATAAATAAAATAAACGTTTTAGCATCTGTAAGGTAAGAGTGACAAATGCTAAGGCGTAAAGGAGGGCAGTGAAAAAATATGTGGGAGTTGCAGTTTTAGATAATGGTGAGAGAAAGGTATGGTGATGGTGACATCCAATGAAAGATGAGTTATATATAAGGGAATAAACAACATAAATATTACAACTGAAATTAGGGTCAGAGAAAACAGTGACTAATCCCTCAGCTAGGAGGAAGCTGGCATGTGTCAGACATAGAATTAAGACAAGTGTAGCTGGAGCCCAATGAGAAGCCAAGAGAAGTAAAAGATGAGGACCAACCAAGAGGTTACAGAAAGAGCCAGGCTGTGAACGTCCTTGCTGGCCATTAGAAAACAACAGCAGTCACTAGGACTGATCTGAGGAGTCACTTGAGAATCTTCAGCAGAGGAGCAGCAGTATTGTCTTGGCTACAATATTAAAAAGAGGTAAGGGTAGAAAGTGGCTACTTTGGTAAGAGACCATAGCAATAATCCAGGTAAGAGATTTTGATTATGTATTAAACATAGTTGTTTGGAGAAGATGAAAAATGGTTTGATGATGGATATTTTAGAAGGAGACTCCAGTGATTTTATTTTTATTTTTCTGAACTACTTTTTTATGGAGTCACATTTACTGAAATGTAAAAACTTCTTTGCAGACAAATAAGATTTTGAGGGAAAAGGCATACAGGAAGATATACAGGAAGGGGCAGAGTAGAAAAGCCTGCAAAATCTTCTATAGATTTCATTGATTTTCTCCAAATGCATCAGATTTAAATATTTTCTTTTTATCTCATTATGGGTAAATGTTAGCTATTATCCTGTCATCTTTTCAAACCTGGAAAGAATTTCTATTGCAATTGATCTTCTGGGTTTTTTTGTTTTTAGGACAAAAGTTACAAACTTGGGTAACATGACTTTTTTTATTGTGGCAGAAAACACGTAACATGAGATGTGCCTGGTTAACAATTTATTGTATTTTATTTTTTATCAGTACATGGTAGGTGTATGTATTTTTGGGGTACATGAACTATTTTGTCACAGGCATACAATGTGTAATAATCACATCGGGGTATATGGGGTGTCAGTCACTTCAAGCATTTATCCTTTCTTTGTGTTATAAACAATCAAATTATATTCTTTTAGTTATTTTAAAATGTAAAATAAGTTATTATTGACCGTATTTACCCTGTCGTGCTATCAAATACTAGGCCTTATTCATTCTAACTATATTTTTGTACTCACCACCCGTACTCACTCCCCCAACCCTCTCCCGTTCCCAGCCTCTAGTAGCCATCATTCTATGATCTATCTCTGTGAACTCAGGTTTAATTTTTAGTGCACATTACAGTGTTGCCTACTATACGTACATTAGTATATAGCAGATCACTAGACCTTTGTCATCTTCCATGACTGAAACTCACTTTGCCTCTCTTTTAAGTGACTCCTCTTTACCCAACAGGATAAATCAGAATAATTTTAAGATTCCATGTGCTTTAGAACAAGAATGAGATAAAATTATAATGCACTGTGGTTAGAGAAATGTTTGTATAACTGTTTGCTCCTTTAGTTTTGTTAAACAAATACAATTTCATTCCCAAAGAATATTTTCCCTCAATCACGAGAGTTGCTACTCATGAGTTTAGGAAAGTGAACAATAACCATCACCCCTTTAACAGAGGCATATCATTTACTTAGTTCTGATTACACAAACACCACTTATTTAAAAAAAAAAAAAAAAGGTCATCTAATATTCTCTCTGTTTTATCTAGGCTTTCTGAATATTTCAGCTTAAAGCATTTCCACTCTCCTCTCTGGTTCCATCAACCATCGTTTTTAGTTTAGTGACAAATATAATGATGTATTGTGAGATATAGAAGAGATAGATTTCTTGGATTTAATTGATTTAACTCTCACCTTTAATTTTTAGTGTTTTTAGTTATATACATGACTGTTTCTCTTCCATGATTAAAGATAATGTGTCAAGATCAATATTTCATTATGCAAATTTTTGCCAATAATACATAGAGCAGTACCTTTCCCCTGGTAGGGGTTTAACAGCATTGCTCTTCAAGTGAATGAATGAAGAGATAAAGGGCTTAGATAAGTAATTATTGGACTCACTAATAGGTTTAGTAAAATATAGAAACTCAATAGTTGAAAAATTGAATCAAACCACTAAAGGATATAGGAAATATGAAATTACTTTAAGGAAGAGTTTTAAAAAATCAAAAATCTTACTTTTTTGAATTGGAAAAATCTTGTTAATATCAGATTTGATAAACTATGATGTAAAATATCCAACAGTTTCTTAAAAATATGATTTATCTATCAATTGTTATTCTAATTTATATTAAAAATTGATTTAATGAAATCTGGAAAATTATTCTATCCTGGCTTAAAATATTTGGAAAATATTCTCTTTATGATTTGATATAAATTTATTTAAGTAGAGACCAATTTAGATCTGATCATATAAAAGGTTTAGATCATCTGAACTATTCTAAAGAATGTGAAAATAGATGAATATGTCTTGCAAAATCACATGCCTGAAAGTATAGTGAGATTTGAGATTTTATTAAAAAGCATTATTTTGATTAAAAAGAGCATTTTCATATTTTATTAATTTTGTGTAATAAATATCTCACATGGTGAAAATGATGTTTTAGAAGATTTAAAATCAAAGGAAACATTGATTTAAAAATACATAATATTTTATATTTATGCAGTGATCAGTTACATATAAAAATACATGCTGTCATATGATACCACAGTAGCTATGCATCACAACAAATTCAAGTCCCTGTGTAACTATGTTTTTTCTGTAGTTTCTCATGAACAACAAACAAGAATTGTATCTGTGTGCTAAATGTCTCTTTATGAGAACATCTGAACATTTGGCAAATTTAATGAACTCCTTAAAGTAAATGAGCATTACATTAAAAGTGCATCTGACTGTTGTAAACTAATGCCCTTCTTTATCCAAGAAATAACCATCATCAAAAGGAAAGATTAAGCTATTAAATTGTGACTTATTTAGACTCACTGTGCAGTTTTTTAATATGTTTCTAGATTAGGTGAGCATACTAATTTCAGTTTGAAAGAAACCTGTTGTAATATTAACATGGATATTTTGAATGCATTATTCTTCTTTAGTTGATATATTAAAATTATCAAATTTGTTATGTACATTGCCTTATGCATATGCACTTGGTAAGAAGTAAGTACATTTATATAAGTTGAACAAATGCCAATCAAATTATAAGGCTCTTTCCAAAAGAAAATTTTGGACTGGGTGTGGTGGCTCACACCTGTAATCCCAGCACTCTGAGAGGCTGAGGTGGGTGAATCAGAAGGTCAGGAGATCAAGACCATCCTGGCCAACATGGTGAAACCCTGTCTCTACTAAAAATAGAAAATTAGCTGGGTGGGTGGTGTGTGCCTGTAGTCCCAGCTACTTCGGAGGCTGAGGTAGGAGAATCGCTTAAACCCAGGAGGCAGATGTTGTAGTGAGCCGAGATTGCACCACTGCACTCCAGCCTGGCAACAGAGCAAGACTCTGTCTCAAAAAAAAAAAAAAGAAAAAAAAAGAAAAAAAGAAACCTTCATAAAATGCAAATAAATTCTCATCATTATACTTTGGAGAAATAGTAGTATAGTTGCCTTTATTGACTACATGCAGTTTGTATCATTCCACTGTTGCCCTTCACTTCCCTACTTTATAAAGCCCTCCAAAACATCAAAAAGAAAATCTCTTCTAACCTGCATGAATAAATTCAACATGAAATACCTATTGAGCTTATGTCAGGCTTCAGATGATAATTGGGCCATTTCATTAATTGCATAATGGTGCTCCAGAAGTTTTTATTATTTAATAGGTTGATTTTTAAAAAAAATCAAATGTCTTCATAGTCAAAATCAAAAGAGGTAAGCCAAGGATACAGTATTCAGGAAGAGTATTAATGTGATACATTTTTCAGATGAACAATTTTTTTACAGTCTCTAATCAAAGAGTCTCTTTCTTCGCTATCAGAGAAACTAACTCAACCAACCAGCAACTGCAAAGTCAAATTGCAATCACTCTGACTTTTATGTGATCATGGGCAAAGGAAATGATTTAACAGATGGTTTCCTTAATGAACATAAAATCAATGCAGGCCCAAACTTATTATATGTAAAGTCTGAGTGGAAATCAGTAAAGAACAACATGATGTTGTGATACATGTATACATAGTGAAATGGGCAAATCAAGCTAATTAACATGAATTACCTCATATACTTATCATTTTTTTTGTGGTGCGAACACTTAAAATGTACTTTCTTAGCATTTTTCAAGTAGACAGCATATTGTTATTAATTAAAATATCACGTTATACATCATAAACACATACAATTTTTATCTGTCAGTTAAAAGAAAAGAAAAACAACAGTAAAAACCATAATTCTCAGCAAACTGACACAAGAACAGAAAATCAAACACTGCACGTTCTCACTCATAGGCGGGTGTTGAACAACGAGAACACATGGACACAGGGAGTGGGGCATCACACACTGGGGTCTGTGGGGGGGAAACTAGGGGAGGAACAGCAGGGGGTGGGGAATTTGGGAGGGATAACATGGGGAAAAATGTCAGATGTAGGTGATGGGGAGGAAGGCAGCAAACCACATTGCCATGTATGTACCTATGCAACAATCTTGCATGTTCTTCAAATGTACCCCAAAACCTAAAACGCAATAAAATATATACTAAAAAAAAACAAGCAAACAAACATATCTCTCCTTAAAAAGCCCAAATAATAAATATTGTCACAGTATATAAAGTAGCTGCTTTTATTAATGAAAGATAAATGTAAAGTCAAAAGTTTAGATTTTATAGATTATCTATGAGAAAAGATCTTCCGGATGATCTACCACTCACAAACTTTACCAAGTCTGGAATTAAGTAACTAGATGTGTATTTCCATTTTCTTCCTTTCCTGGTTATTCTCACACAGAGTCCAGGATACAAATTGAAAGACCAGTATAAAGCTTTGTCCTGAGGGAGAGCCATCCTAACATTTGCAGTAGATTTAATCCACATAAGAAATAGGCAGTTAAAGCTGGGCACGGTGGCTCAAGCATGCAATCCCAGCACTTTGGGATGCCGAGGTGGGCGGATCACGAGGTCAGGAGTTCCAGACCAGCCTGAATAACATAGGGAAACCTGGGGTCTCTACTAAAAATACGAAAATTAGCCGGGTGTGGTAGCATGCACCTGTAATCCCCAATACTCGGGAGGCTGAGGCAGGAGAATCTCTTGAACCTGGAAAGTGGATGTCGCAGTGAGCTGAGACCATGCCACCATACCCCAGCCTAGTATGACTCTCTCTCAGAACAACAACAGCAAAAAAACAAACAAACAAAAACAAAACAAAAAAGTAGGCAGTTAAAACAGCAATTTGGCCATTTGTATTCACGTATATCTCCTTGTTCTCCTAGTGCCTCTAAAATTGCTGTATTTATTTAAAATGTGTTTATCAGCAGGGACAAAGACAATAAAAGAGGAGCCATGAGTATATTACGTTTTAATAGCAAAAGTTGAAAAGTAGTACACGAGATCAGTGTGTGGTAGCAGAACCACAAGGAGGACATTAAAGGCAGAGCTAGTCTCAAGACAGAGATGAGTTCCCAAACAGAATCAATCCACAAAGATTCAGTATTTGGAATACACAGTGCCAGTGAAGACACACAAGAAGGGCAGAGCTGAGTATATGGGGACCAAGGGTAGATTTAAACCAAGAGCAATTGGCCAGTTAGGTACTCCTGTGGTCTGAATGGTGTGTCTTCCCAAATTCATATATTGAAAGCTAATCCAAATAAGTGGGGCCCTAATAGGTGATCAAGTCATTGGGGCAAAGCCCTCATGAATGGAATTATTGACCTTGTAAGAAAGGCCCCAGAGGTACCTTGCCCTTTCCACCATGTGAGGACACAGTGACAAGGTACTTTTCTTTGAACCAAGAATCAGCCTTCCCAAATTATGGAAACTTCCAGTTTCTTGACTGTGAGCTTCTCAGCTTCCAGAATAATACAGCTAAACATGCTGGTCCCACAGATGATAATAGAGATTACTTTGTGGAGAAATTATGTAGAGAAAATACTTCAATTGAAAAAGAGAAAAAAATTATAGAGAAAATACTCCAATATAAAATTTAAAAATAATAATAACTATTGTGTTATGAGATAATGAAATACTGGTTCAATGTCTTCTCATTCTTTATTAAATACAACTAGTAGACAAGGCCCCAAAATTCAGTATCTCAGTGCTAAATGTTAAATTTTACATGGAATTTAAGCTAAGAATCACAAATTATGGAAGAAAAACCTTGAATATGAGACAGGGCAATGATAAAAAGCTCTCACAAATAAAGAAAATAATTATTTAGAGAATGAAGACTGTGCATCAGGCAGAAGAAAACTTCCAAGAAAATTTTATTTAGAGAAGTAAAAGGAAACATTAAATACATTAAATCAAAGCAAGATGCTACAAAAACAAAAATATCAGCAAATAAGAAATTCTTTTAAATGAAAAAAATACAGTTTCAATTAAGGAACTTACTTTGGCTTTCTGTCACAATAGAACAAAAGATTTGGAATTATTTTCATTTAAAAAATTTTTAAACTTGATAAAATGTATAAAACTATTTTTGTTTTGGGAGAGATCAGACATCAGACATTGTAGGGCAGACATGTATAGAGGAGAAACAAACAAAATGAATCCTTCAACTGCCCCAACTTGAGAACCTGGAAAGAGTTTCAAAAACAACATTCAGCAAGGGAATCCAAGCAGTATGTGTGTTCTCTTTGAATGAAGTACACAAAGTTAGCGTCTGAAGTCAAGGCAGCTAGATAGAGGAGGGCAGAGTACTAGGGAGGAGGGGGTGCAGAGAAAGCTCTCCTTAAACCTTCAGAATCTCCCTTAGGCTTTTATCTGAGTATTGAACAGAACACGCATATAAGGGAAGTAACTGAGACTGGCAGAAGAACCACCCTAGAGGGGCGAGAAGAAAACTTGCCAGAGATCACACCACCAGCCGAAGTAGAAACCCTTACAAGACAAGAACATAAGGTAGAGTTTTAAAAAGCCTATTTCCTTAAGAGTGAGGCAAAACTAATACTAGAATATGGGCTGCACTGCTTTGTCACATACAAAAAAAAAAATATGTATGATAAACCTCAATGTAAAATATAAACTTTCAAATCTTCAATAAGAAAATACAGTTTTGTATTAGGCCAAAATTTCTCAGATATTACAAAGCATAATCCATAAAAGAACAAATCAATACATTTAAAACTTCTGCTATTCAAAAGAAACTAAGAATGAAAATATCAGCCACATACTGGTAAAATATTTGTGATCTCTATATCTAAGAACTTGGATCTAAATATATAAATAATATATAATAAATATATTAAAATATTAAAGATTCTTAAGATTTAATAATAAGAAAACAGCTAAACAAGTTAAAAATGAGCATAAGATTTGAGCAGAAACACCCCAAAATAAATATGTAGGTAACAAACAGAAACATATAAAGATGTCCACATCATACTTATTAAAGATATGCAAATTAAAATCACAATATCACTACACATCTATTAGATTTGCCAAAAGTAAAAAGCCTGTTGAATCATACCAAGTGATACGAGAGACTTGGAAAAACTGAAAGTCTTCTACATAGAGGACAGAAAGGTCAATTGGTATACCACTTTAGAAAGCATTTTCCAGTTTCTTAAAAAAGAAGGATCATCTGGTCTATGATTCATAAATTATTCTCATTGATATGCACCTAAGAAAATGAACACATGTCTACACAAAGACATGTCAAGAAATGTTTTTGGCACCTTTGTTACAGTATGAAGATGAAATCAGCATGAAATTCTATCAACCAATGACTGAATAAAAAATATGGCATATTTATACAATACCATTCTATTCAGATTTTGAAAAAATGTATGATTCATGATTATTTCATTCCATATACAGATAACATTCTGAATAATTTCCCATTAATAAAGAATAAGTATGATTTGTGAAAAAAAGACAAAACAAATTATTGATACAAGCAACAACATGGATAAACCTCAAAGTAATTTTGCTAAGTGAAAGAAGCCATGCAAAAAACTTGTAGTCTCCAATTCCATATATGTAAAATTCTACAAAATATAAACCAATCTACAAAATATAAACTTAGCTACAGAAAGTGTAATAGTGGTTCCTTATGGGTAGGTTCCAGGTATCAGGGAGTGATTGCAAAGAGGCATTAGGAAACTTTTGGCATTGATGAAAAAGTTTATGATTTTGATTGTGCTGATGGTTTCTTGGGTATATACATATGTAAAATTTACAAAGCTGTACACCTTAAATATTTTATTATGTATCAATTATTCATCAGTAAAACTGATTAAAATGAAAATGAGAGAAACAGATAATACATGATTGACAAATTATTAAAATCAAGCTTTTATAAGTTTTCTAATAAATGGCAGCATAAATAACAGGGTGACCTGACATCATATGGTTAACATTTTTATGCAAATTTCACAGTTTCCTTTAGTACATTTGGGGCACTCCATTTAGATACTGATTTGCTTTTCTGAAAGTGGGAAGGGAGGGTCTTTTTAATTCCAGCTTGTACAAATTGCATAACAGATTTTTGTGTTCCAATGCAGATATTTTGCTGTTATGAATAATGGTTTATTTTTTTCTCTCTTCTAATTCTGTTTCCCTGCTCTAGGCAAAACCATAACTCCCAGGCAAAAGTAAAGGAGAAGGAAGAAGAATTTCTGCAGCAAGCCAACAGAATTGCTCCATCACCAAGGAGAGTCACAAGGGGACAAGAATCATAAACATCCACAGTAGCCCGTTCCCAGTTTTCCTCTTGCACAGAAACGATGAAGAATATGAGAGAAAGCAAATGAATAGCCACAGAATGTATTACCTCCACTGAAATCAATAAACATCATCAGGAAAAATAACAGGGCTCATATAGAGCCCTGTGGCATTTAAAAACCCTCTGAAGCATGCAATTTTTGGTTCATTCTTTCTTTACATTTGTCAATTTTTCCTACTGATTGGAACTTTCTGGGGACTAATTACCTCATTCCCTTCCATAATCTTCACCCAATTTTGACCCAGTTAAACCATGAATAGCTCTGTTTTTACTTATTGTTGGGTGTTTTGGACATTTTCAGATTACAGTGTGACCATTTGCCCAAAATATCAGGAGGACTTCATGTATAATTTCAGCTTCCTTTAAAGTCATACAATCTTCTTGGTTAAGAAACTACTATATTTTGACTTGCTTCATTTTTTATAACACACAAAATCCAATATTATTCAGTTTCTCCTATTTTGAACATACTAGAAAAAAGTCAAAGCAAATGAGTACTAGTGCTTCATTTCTGCTCTTCATTTTACAATTATATTTCCTATTACAATTGAAGAAAGTCACAAGGACTATGCTTGAAAAGTCTTCTGTTGTTAAATTTAATAACAACAGTAATGCTGCTGCTCCAGTAAAAGGTAGTTAGAGAGATTTTATGTTTCATGTAACAGATATTTTGGCAAAAACAAGAGGAAAAATACTTTCTAAGTCTGTACTCTCATGTAGAGCCCTAGCCCTATGTCATTTTCATTTTAGGACCTTCCACTATAGGATTATCAGTTCTGACAGGGTTTTTCCTTCTATCTCAGAGAGAATAAAAAGCCTGCTGGGGATCTCTCTCTCTCTCTCTCTCTCTCACACACACACACACACACACACACACACACACACTCTCTCTCTCTCTCTATGTGTGTATGTATATATACATATATGTATTTCACATATCCACATACATATTCATATATCATCTATATCTCATATATATCCATATAGAGCATCCTCAGATATCGACATCCACAGAAAAAAAATAATAATTAAAATAGAGAAACTGAAATTTAGTTTTATGAACCTTAAATCCTATTGTTAATAAATATTACAAGCAGCAAAGCTCCATGATATATTTACTTTCCTTTAAATGGAAGTCATCTGGCTAGGTACAGGTCTGAGTGGGTGCAGAAATGATAGCTTTCTACATCTCCTGTTAAGGACTCTTACAAATGCACAGGTTTTAAGAACCTGAAAGCCTAGTTGTCATGAACAACGTATATGCATATTTCTAGCTGCCTACTACCATTCATATACATGGGGATCTTTATTCATCATGGATTCTATATCATTTTATACTTTATAAATCACTTTAAATACCCAGCATACAAAATACATAGCACGAATCTATGCTTTTTGTTCTGTTTTGTTTTCTGCTGGAAACTCCACCCTCCAAATTGCTGCTGGTTCTGCTCATGAAGTATCATTTATATTCTATGAAATATCATGAAATCAACATTTGGAACTTTCTTTCTTCTTCTTCTTCTTCTTCTTTTTTCTTTTAATTTAGCTGTGCTACGTTGAAGCAAATACATTCTTACCTAAGGTATTCTTGATTTCTGACCTTGAGCTGAAGGTGGGTGGTCATGGTCAGAGAAAACAGGCAGGAGCCAGGAAGGCAGAAGCAAGGAGAGAAAGAAAGCAAATTGGAGAAATAAGTGGTATTTACTGAATAACTCTGAAGTAGTTTATCACCACTGTATATTTCATTTAACCCTTCATCCACTCTATATGTGAGTATACGTATGACAGCAAATCTTAGCAAGTAAAGAGAAAGCAGCTCAGCCAAGTTAGGCAACTGACCCAAGGTCACAAAAGAAGTCCACAGCAGGACCGAGATTTGCACATGGATTTATTTGTCCAAATGATATTTGACTAAACTCCACTCTATGGAGTGTTGTCTACGTTCTCCAATATCTATGTTAATTACCTTCTCTTACCTAAGTTACTCGATTTCTTCCCCACCATCAATCCATCAACCTCTAGAATTGAGGACATGGTGAAGAATAGAATAGACAATATACTTTATTTCATGACCCGATCTCTTAATTTTGCTCTTGATGCATACCACCCACATTCTGAGGAATGGCCTTTAATAGAGAAATCCCCATGCTTATTAGAAGAACTATGGCACATTGAATGTTAGATAGCAGTATAATGTTATTAAGCTCTTTGTGCTGATTTTGATCAGTTCTTAAAATAAACATCAGCTAGTACTTTTACACACATATCTAAAGATGAGGAGAGTTTTGCCCAGTTTAAGAAAACAGAAATGGATCTACTCATACAAAGGACTAGATAAGATAGAAATTTTTGTACAGTTCTGTTGTTTTAGAGACAAGGTCTCACTCTGTCACCCAAGTCGGACTGCAGTGGCAAGATCATAGCTCACTGCAGTCTCCAACTCCTGGCCTCAAGCCATCATCTGCCTTTACCTCCAGAAGTGTTGGCTTACAGGTGTGAGCTACTGTACCCAGCCCTCTAGATAAACAAGTTTTCAAACAAGCTTTTGATAATGTAAAAGTACTTACAGATGTTATTTCTGTAGTACTCTATAAGAGTCTGCAGATCTGGAAAGACTAGGTCTTTAAATTGTTGGCTTATAGCTAAAATTTTCCCATCCCTCTAACACAGAACTATAATACCAGTTATGGCTGGGAGTGTTAATGATTTAATGTATTATTATTGAGGCTATTGGTGTGATAAAAAGAAAGATATAGAACAAGCCAATTCCATTCTTTCAGTTATTCTGACCCCAATACTTGGGAGTCCTTCTCAATTCTAATACCCTGGGTCTAACACATCAGGAAGTCTTCTCATATATCCTTTGAAATATATTCAGAATTTGACTACCTCTTATCACTTCCACCATGCCAATCTAAGCCAAATATTATTACTTCTAACCTAGGAAATTGTGATAATCTATTTTTCCCACTCCAACACTTGACTTGTTATAAGACTCATTTAATCGGTATAGTGATTAGACTTCTCCAAGTCATTTTTATATTATTGACCAAAGAATTCAAGTACACCTTGACCTACAAGCCTTATATGATAGACTCCTTCTCTACTGCCTTGCCAATCATATGTTTCATCTAGCTTTTCTACTCTGCTCTTGTCATGCTGACCATGCTCCTTTTCCTCAAAACCACTGACATGGTTTTGCCTTGGCCTTTTTGTGACAAAAATGCCCCTTCCAGGTATCTACACAGTGGACTCTTTCATGACCTTCCCCAAATGTCACCTCAACAGAAATGCCCATTCTAGATAAGTCTACTCTTCAAAATCATATCTCTTCTGTCCTTTGTCTGCTACATTTACCTTTCCTTTACTATGGTCACCAGAAATATATTTTATTTATGTATTTATTGCACCCCCCTCCATTAGAATGGAATGGAATTTACATAAGGGCAGAGGTTGTGATCATTTGTATTTAAAACTATATCCTCAAACCCTAGAACAGAGCCTGGCACACAGCATGTGCTAACTATGTATTTTGATTGAGTGAATTAGTGAATAAAACAAATGTAAACTTAAATCTTTTGAATTTTTAAGTAAAGAAAGTTTTATAAGACTAAAACATATTTTTTCTGTACTTTCATTTGAGATAGCAAATGGTATCACAATCAGAAAACAAAAACAACAACCATTCCCAAGCAACTATTTACAAAACGAAACAAAAATCACAGGATGGAAAAAGGAACGCTTCCCAATTTTGAGGGGTTTTTAAGTAGTTTTCACTACTTATGCTTTTATTTTGTTTTATTTTGTTAAAATTCCCTCATTAACAGTCTAACCTGGTAGAATTTCAAGTATAGTTTTTCATTTATGAAGGCTGCATTTTAGATAGTGATTTATAAGAATACGATATTAAAGTGTACATATTTGAACTTCACATTCCTGAAATTAGTCATGGAAAAGTTTTACTCAGAAGCAGTTATGGCAAATTGTCTTTCCTCTTTTGGATCATTGTTATTACCTTTATGTAGCATTGCTCTAACACAATATATAACTTGTAATTATATAAAACCTGTAGCTAACATTATTGTGAACCATTCAATCATCTAATGGGTGAACGGAAATGGTGTCTCTCTATTTGTGATGGAATTTTACTCTTGTCACCCAGGCTGGAGTGCAATGGCACAATCTTGGCTTACTGCAACCTCCGCCTCCAGGTTCAAGTGATTCTCCTCCCTCAGCTTTCTTAGTAGCTGGGATTACAGACATGCACCAACATGCCCAGTTAATTTTTATATTTTTAGTAGAGAAGAGGTTTCACCAAGTTGGTCAGGGTGGCCTTGAACTCCTGACCTCAAATGATCTGCCCACCTCTGCCTCCCAATGTGCTGGGATTACAGGCTTGAGCCATGGTGACTGGCCTAGAAATGTTTTCTTGACAGCCTATGCCTAAAATTCACAATTTGTGGCATAAAATCTAATGAGAAGTATGAAATTAAAATTATGTAATATATGAAAATTACCTTGATTTATTATTTATGAGAAAATACAGAAATTAGAGGACTCCATTTTCCTCTTCAGTTAAAAACATTTGTATGTATAATAAATATTGTAAATTTGATAAGAATTAATATTAAAAATGTTTTGAGGTTATGACATTATTAGATTTCACTTTTATTTTAGGTGATTTGACTTGTGACTTTTTAATAATTTTTTTCATATATTTTTACTGAATGTGTACAATTGTACACACCCAAAAATATAACTAAATCTTAAGTATAAAGCTTAATAAATTTTTAGAAATGGAACATAGTCATATTATCAGCACTTATATCAAGAAAGAGATCATTACCAGCATGTGAAAAAGCTTTCTGATACCATTTTCCATCACTGAGTTCCATGAAGGACACAAAACATCCTAACCTCTAACACTGTAGATCAAGTTACTGGCTTGTGAATTTTATATAGATAGAAGCAAAGTGAATAAAAAAAAATTTGTGCATTAAGTCATCTATATTGATATATGTAGTTGTATGCAGTTCATTAATTGTCATTACCCACATGTTAAATTGTATTTGAAATGGAGCTATACTTTGTAAATGGATTGATAGCAAACTGTTTATTTATGCATCCTACCATCTTCTGCACTTTTTCAATTGAACCAACTTATACAAAATAAATTTAATTTTAGACATCTTTTGACAGTAAGCTTAAACAGTACATTACTAAAGAGGTAAATATACTTTCAGGAAAATGACATGGATCCCACTCTTAATGTGCATTTGGCACTTTCTAGTTTGGACTCACGAATATTGCTGCTATGAAAATTCTTGTGCATGTATTTGATTGCCATGCATTGCCTATTCCAAGTTTATAATATCTTATAATTCCTTCCAAAATTGTATTGTATTACATTTTATTTGTAATTGTTTATTGTATATAGTGTGAGGTAAAATCATGATACCTCGTATTCCATATGGATATTAAACTAATCTATTTCCAGTTAGTTATTGCCACATAATACTATATTTTAAAACACCCAAAACTCAGTGTTATGCAACAACAACCATCTATTACTTGCTCTCAACTGTGTTCAGCTGATCAGCTCTGCTTCAGACTCCAGATCTCCTGGCAAGCTGCCTAGTTGGCTCTTTACACCCCTTAATATTATGGTACTGATGGGATATTTGGGACACATTCTTCTTATACTGACAACCGAAGCACAAGAAAGTGCTTTTACTGATTATCTATTAGAGACCTAAGCTAGTAAGTGGCTCTGCCATTCTATTCACCTGGCATTAGCCAACAAAGTCACATGGCCAAGCACAGCATTACTGTGATGAGGAAATGCACTCTGACGCCAAGGGATTTTATGTTGCAAATACAATGGAGGACCACAAATTCTAAGAACAAAAATATTCAGTGTGGGGGAAAAATTGGGAAAAATAACGTAGTCTTCCAAATTCTGCCCTTTCAGTCAGAATTCTTCAAGTGCTACACAAATTAAAAGTGCCCTTACCACCTACCGAGACTCCCCCAAGTAATCATTCAATCAAATTATCAGACTCAAAGTCCAGGATCTCATGATTTGTCATAAGGTCTAAATATAGCTCCTTCTGATCCAGAAACCTACGAACTAAAACAATACATTATCTGACCCACCTCATCCAACTTCAAACAGCTAGAATATTATAGATGGGGTGATTATGTACATTTTACAAATATAAGAGAGCATACTGGTTATTTGCTTTTGCTTATTTTTCACTGGAAAATCTAAAGTTGCCTACTTGGCTCCTACTCATTTCAAAATCAGACTACAAAATTAAAACTAAAAAGTAAATTATAAGCATTCCATGTTAAAACTAGGCAAATAGAAAAATAATCATGCATGCAAACGCACACACAAACCTGTAAGTGCATAAAACTGAAATATAAACTGGTGAAGTATAAATCACTGTTACCTGTTTCCATTGTGAAAAGGTCAGAAGCAATAAGGAAAACTAGAAAGAATAACATCCACCATCCTCAACAATATTAGGATACTGAGATAAACATAAAAATCATGCCATACCTAATTTTTTTAAATGATGGAGGTTTTGGGGGTAGATCACAAGAACATGCCTGCTTATGCTGCACGTGGACAGAACCAGCAGAGCAGAGATTTCTCTAAGTTTGTTGTAAGAAAGAAAAAAATAATAATTATTTAGGGCTATAACATCAAGGTACAAAAGTAATGCATGGGCCTGGTGAAAGCCCTCTGACGTTGAATAATAATGAGAAAGGTAGGCTAAATGGAGAAGTGGGTGAAGAAATTTCAGGCATACCACCTTTGGAACCATGCGCCTGCTGGGGAGCTTACGAGTGAATAAGAAGCACTGCAGAGATCAGTATTTCCTATTCATTGAAAATAAAAAGAAACAAGGAAAACCTCCAAACTACAACTGTGATGCACCTTATGAATTCCATTGTGCATTAGGGGTTTTCCCGACAATCTGCAGCATTGTTTTGGATAATTTCCCTTACTGTTCATCAAAACAGAGCCCAGGATGAAATCTTCTCATTCTGAAGTAAATATTAAGGAAATAATTCTGCATAAAAAGAGCATGACACACAAATCTACTGACAATGAGTACATGAAATTTTGAAAAAAAAAAAAGCTTGATATATATTAAAGAAAAACGCTGTTGTAAAGAAAGAACAGAAGGCAAATCTACAAAGTTCAAGTGAAAAAACGATTTGATACAGTGAAGAACCAATATGTAATATATTTGAAGCAGCAAATGGGATAAAAGTTCTACTGAGATTAGAGTTTTGGGCATGGTCCATGGAAACTGCTATGAATAAAAAGCAAACTGAAATGGAAACAAATTGAGAATTTTGAAAAGCAAAAGCCCTTTCTTTTTCTAATGTTAGTTCCATTTTTATCATTTGATTCCTTAGACTAATTGCCTTCATTTTCTACACCGTTTGTCCTCCAGCCTTAATGTCTGATTTCCATGTGGATTCACCATATGGGAAGAGGTAAAGGAAGTGGAGGAGGAAAAGGAGGAGAGAGAGGTGGAGGTGGAAGAGGAAGATGTTGGGAGGCTGTGATATCTATTTTATTCAGTCTCTGGTTCAATAATGTTTCTTATAAAGAAATAAGGAGAATAACTTTAAGAAAACATTTGATACATTGATAAGAAAAATAATACATATGTTATTCATTAGTAAGTTCCAATATTATAACAATAGTGTCAACTATGTATCAAAAATATAAAATTGTCAAATATCACTTTATTAATTTATTATAGAACCAATAAAATGAAAATTGGATTTTTCCTTTGAAATGCAACATGCTCTCTTAAGGTTCAGGTAGAAAATACAAAAAAAATTAATAACACCAGAAAAATTTTAGAAAATCTAAGTAATATATATATATGTATGCTTTATCTGTGATGTCTAACATAGTGTAAAACTGTAGTAATTCAAATAATGTTACATGTATACACAGAAATTTCAGTGGAAGCAGAGGGAAAGCCAAAAAATAGACATATAGAGAGCATTTCAAATCATTAAGGAAATTATGGATTATAAAAAAGTGTACTAGGTACAGTCAGGAACACTATAGAGACACATGGAGAAAAATGCATCTATGTCCATACCTAGTTTTACAAATAAAAACAGCCAGACATAATATATCTGTCTAGAAGGTAAATTTAAAAGATTATTTCAGCAAGAAAATATTTCTAAGCTTTCTAGGCATAATGCAATATCCAAGCATGATAAAGAAATAAATTATAACTGATTAGAAAAATATTAAAAGTCATGATCAAAAAGATATTTGTTAGAAACAATTTCAAAGACCAATAAGAAAACTAGAAAAATTTTAAACAAAATATATGACATCCAATAGCATATTTTTATGAAAAATATTTAAAGAGGTTAATAAAAACAAGAAAATAACCAGCAGCCTAACAGAGAAAGGAGATAAAAATATGAACATTCAGGTCATAGGGAAATAAATGTATATTTTAAGGCATATTTAGAATCACTGATAATATAAGGTACAAATTAAAATTGTATAAGATTAAATGTTTTACCCACTGAATTGGCACATATTTGATTAAAGAATATGGTAGCCAGACTTTATATTAGTATCTACCAAATAACAGTTGCCATATCTTTTGTTTATTTGTTTGTTTGTTTTGAGACACTCTCGGTCTATCACCTAGGCTGGAGTACAGTGGCGTGACCATGGCTCAATGTCACCTCCATCTTCTGACCTAAAGCTGTCCTCCTGCCTTTGCCTCAAAAGCCTGGGGTCCTGGTTATATCTTAAATGCAAAAATTAGAATAATAGAAAAAAAACTTTTTCAATGGTACCTATAGAGATATTTTTTTTCATAGGTTTTAATTAATCAGAGCTGCCTATTTTTCAACAGTGCTATGAGCAACCATTTTAAAGCATCAGGTGACAAAATATGTTGAATGTGTCATGCTCTCTGCTATAATGTAAATTTACATGAATTCCCACCTCAGAAGATGATGTACCATATTTTGCATAAGATGTTTTGATGTGAAGGAAACTTAACATTTCATTATCGGGAAGCAAAAAAATTTTTGAGGCTTCTAACATAGGAAAATCTTTTACAGGACACACAAGACTCATGGACTAAAACTGAATTAGGTAGTAATTCACTGTTTAACATCAAGTCTCTGCAATCCATTTACAGTTACAATTTTAGCACTTTACAGGCAGGAAGGGTTTTCCTCCCATAAGGTAATTGTGAGTATTCTTTGTTCTTGAAAACTTTTATAATCTCCATCATTTTTACAAGATTTTTCATCTTTCAGGTGATCGTTTATATAATTCTTTTGCAAACAATGAGAAGAACATTTTGTTTCCTGTTTGGGACAGAACCAACTTTCCATTGTTTATAAGTAACAAACTGTCAAATATTTTATCAAAAACTCCATTCAGACTGAGAATAGTGATCCATAGTAGTATATAAGAAGAACAATTTTAAAGTATCTTATTTTGTAAATAATAAAAAATGAACCCATTATTAAAGTTATAATAAAGTCAAATTAGAAAATAAATTTTTCATGGTCCAGAAATTATATGAATTTGTAATGGCAAGACAGATAAGCTGGGATTTATGTACAAGCAATACATAATTCCAGAAGATGGTGATGTGCTCATAGCAGAGCATAGTTTGGCAAATTTAGTATGTTTAGTATAGTATACGGTAGATAGGTAGTATGTAGTATGCTGTACCCTTGCATAGTATAGCAACAGTTCATAGGGATTTGTTTGCAGATATACCAGTTTAAGGGAGAGGCTTTGGTGCCTAGATTATCTTAAGAGAAAAGCAAGATTGAATTTATAAAACAATCAGAGTCTAGATAAAGATTTATTCTAGCACCTTGTGACTTTTCAAGGATATTTGAAAAGTTCTGTTTATATGAAGAGTCTAGATGCTGGTTGAAGATACATTTAGTGGCAACAAAGCAAATTTACAGTGTCACCTGGAGATTAGCCAAGGGTTTCCTATGTTCCTCACTATTTAGGGAGAGTTTGGTTCTAAGTCCAGCTGTGCTTCATTTATGTTGCCTAGAATTACAAGCAGAATTATATAGTGTCTTTGTTTGAATCCCTCCTCACTCCAGTATTTGGCGAATTATGTCCAAGACTTAAACCTCAGGCTTCCAAAGTCTAATGGATTCATAAGCTTTACTGTAAATATTTCAAATTAAAGGTTGCAACTTAGAAAATCTCTGATCTTAGATGCATTCCTAATGCTGTATATTAAAATGACTTGAATTTTAAATAGAGGAAGGGCCACTGTTTTCTCTTCATACTTTTTAGCATGAAAACTCAATCCCAAGAGATTCCCTACACTACTTCTTTTGGATTCAGTATGATGTCTTTGCCACTCAGCAGGAAATGAGAAGTAGAGTATGCATTTTACAAAGTGCTAGCCTGGCATGACACTTTAGGAAGAATTATAAGTATCATTAACATTACTAAATTAGATGCTTCAATTTACAGTTCTAGTTAATTACTTTACATATTGACAAAATTATCGCAGCTGGGTATTTCAAACATCACCCTTGATGTATAGTATATACGATTTTATGTAGCATACTGGCTTTTCCAAACAGTTTTATTTTGTTTCCTTCATTAACATTACTAATACTAGTCAAAAATCTTTGCCAGTATTTGTTTTGTTTTTGTATAATTCTACTGTTAGGAAATTTGATTGCAATATTTAGGGAGAGTCCAGTAAATTCTGGTTCAAGTTGTTTAGGCTGCTGAAATTCCAACAGGGAGGAGCTGTATTGTAAAGTACAAGGAGCTAAGTTATAAAATTTCCACGTGAGGCCAAAGGTTGGATTTCTTTTGAAACTTGTTCACTTAAATTACGCCTGTTCTTCCAAATTTTACCTATTTCTTGGTTTGCAATATCAGTCTATGAAAGTAAATGAGTTACAGTTGACAAAAACCCTCACATGATTAGAAATTCTGGCTAACAGCCACTTTTTGTTTTATTGTGTGGACAAGCTGTTAGTCCACTTCTCTTGAACTTTACTGAAATCTCCATGGTACGTTATCAGGGCCTTTTATTTAAAATTTATGTTTAACTGTCTCAATTATTTTCAAAGGAATCATTCTGTATTTGTCATAATTTAATTATATCAAATCACCCAGAATTAATTATGTTTAATTAATTAATTTCACCAAGATTTATTGACTACTAATTATGTGTAAAATATTCTAGACTTCAAAGACTATAAAGTGATGAACCAAATACAGGTGACTCATGAACCCAGTGCACGCCTTTCTCCTGTTTATGATTCAAGGAGGAATTTTGGGAAAATTCACATTTAAATTTTCTAGCAACAGAGTTACTGTATTCTAGTAGAATATTTAAATGTGGTTAACAGAGACAGCAGGACTGTAACAGTAAGTTTGTAATTTGTCCGGTTTATTTTAGTTGATATTATAGAAACATCGACGGGCTACAGTTGTCTGATATCCTTTTTAGAAGTGGAAATTCTTCTTTATTTCATTTCAATAATACTTGAAATTTAAAAAAAATCAGAGTTGCTCTTCTGTATACTCCCAAAGACTTCATAGGGGACTTGAATCCTTTCCTATAGTAAAACTGAAAATTCCATTCAAAAAATAAATATGAAACACTTAATGGCCCCAGGTTTACACTTACGTTAGAAGGACTACATATTTAAACCAAAGGAAAGAGTTGACTGTATTTGTCAAAAACTAGTAAATTCACAAGAATGGTCGGTGGATTGTTCTCGAATCACCTGTGTGAATATCTTTATTTCACTGTGAATATAAAAATATTTTTGTAAGACTATGGGAATGAAGAATTGATATATTCAACTTTACATAGACCATGTAAATAGTAAGCATAATAACTTAAAACTAATTATGAAATGAGAACAATCTAAGGAAAAACTTTTTCACGATTTAACTAGTGTCATAAAAATGTATTTAATTCACATGAAAATATGTAACAACTGCAAGGGAGTAGCCCTAATTTTCCTTCATGCACACACACATAGAAACTGCTAGATAGCACTGTTAAAAACAAAACCCAAATGCTTCATCTATGAGGCACTAGGTATTTTCACTTTGGTTAAATAACCAGACTCTTTAAAACATTCTTAAATGTAGACAAGTTTACTGAAATAGAGATGGAAGACACAACCATTAATGCAAGTGTCTAGAGAAAAATGGCCATTCAGAAGATACATCTAAAAAGCTGTTACATTGAAAGCATTGTCTATCATGTTAAGAAGAGTAATAGTTTTAGATAATGTAAATGAGTTTCTTTAAATTACATGTTGTCATAATGAAGTTTCAAATATCAAATTATTACTGAAATAGAACATGTGGAAAATTTACTAAGATTACTTCTAATCACTTATAAAAATGAATCAAAAGCAAATTATAATAATGATGAATTAAAAACTATTGGGGAAACATTATCCTTCATCTTCAACTAAATATTTAATAAAGTTCAAAGACCAAGAGCAATCATTTTGGATGACTGAATGGATATTTAAGAGCTGTGTGATAACAACATTTTTTAAAACTGAAACTATCTTCTAAAAAACACTGTAGTTTTAATCACTTATTTTTCCTTGCAGTACAAGGAAAATGCTTTATTTTATTTGTCAGTTTAACATAAAATCCTCTTTTTTGAAGTTCTATAGTTCTAATGAGTTGAAGGAACATTGTAGATAATAATTATTCTAAAGGCTGTGTCAAATTTTGTTTAAGCATTTGAAAAACTCTAGCAATTTGAAAAAAAATCATTTCATTCTTATCTTGCTTAAATTTTTTATGCAATGCAAAACAAAGTAACAATAATTAAAACAACAGTTTTATAATTTTTATACAAGAAAGCTGTTTGTGGCTGGGCGTGGTGGCTTCTGCTTGTATTTCCAGCATTTTAGGAGGCTGAGGCAGATAGATTACTTGAGGTCAGGAGTTGGAAACCAGACTGGCTAACAAGATGAAACCTGGTGTCTACTAAAAATACAAAAATTAGCTGGGCATGGTGGCATGTGCTTGTAGCACATCTGTAGTCCCAGCTACTCAGAAAGCAGAGGCAGGAGAATCACTTGAACTTGGGAGGCAGAGGTTGCGGTGAGCCGAGATTTTGCCATTGCACTCTAGCCTGGGTGACAGAGTGAAAGAGACCTGTCTCAAAAAAAAAAAAAAAAAGAAAAGAAAAGGAAAGGAAAAAGGAAAAAGAAAGCTGTAAGCTGTTTGTAAAGTACAGAAATTTTTGAGGAATTTTACTTTTGCAATGGCCTCAATCAAAGCAGTACAGAATCTGCAAAAAAATCTTGATATAAGATAGAAAAGGTGTCTAACAAAGTAGAAAATATACAGCTTCCTTTGAAATACAAATAACTTGCACCAAATATTGACTGCATAATTTCTGAAATTCTCACTGAAAAAATCACTATTTTGTGTTAAGTTAAATTATTTGCTAAGTAAAGGTCCCTAACAAAAGGGAAAAATGAATGTTGCCTGAGAGAATTAACACAATAATTTAATGGAATGCAAATTCAAAGTAAATTTCACAGCTACGTATTCCTTTATCAAACACATTTCATTTATTATGTATATGGCATTGAACTAGATGCTGAAGTGAACTAGATGCTCAGTCCCTGACTGAATTAGCATCCAAACAATTATGCAAATTATTTTATTTAAAATTGTATCATGCCCTTCCACTTTGCAAGTAAAAGACATAGAAACAGAGAAAAGAGGAAAACTGGTAAAGACTTTGCCCAATGAATAACTAATGTTTTGCCAGAGTCTATGAGAAGTTTTAACTCAATATAATACTAGTAACTTGGATGGAAAAAACAGGATTTGGGGCAAATACTACTCCAACTGTAAACATAGTGATGCTTATGCATATAAATGAAGGCAAGAAAAATCTCTGCTCTGCCTTAATTGACTGCTTTCTGGCTCAGAATTGCAATATTTCAAAAAAAAAAGTCAGACGGGACAACTATTTGTGTTTATGCATCATGTCTAACTTTTAAAACAGTTAGGGTGTTGTCATAAAGGAAACTACTCGTGGATTAGAGAATGTCACCAGATACCCACCAATTTTAATTATCATGGAAAGAAAAACTTTATATGGTGAATAATTTTAGTCAAAGTATAAACATGAAATGACAAAAATATAATCAGTGTATAGCCAGATTGCTGAAAAAGTTCAAAAATCATAATGGCAAAACTGGTAAATGGCTTCTTGGAGTTTGCAATGGCTGGTTTGGCTGTATTTAGACGTAAATAAGAGACATACTACGATTTGAAGAAGAATCTGAGAAACAGAAGAAATACTCAAAAGGTTTTAGGAAGAAAAATGAAATAACAATGTAAACAAGCTGAAGAGCCACACAAAAGAGACTGATACATTGAAATGTTACTATTGACATAACTGAAATGGCAAACCCACAGTGGGAGCCAGATGAGAATTAGGCTGGCGAAGCTGCACTGACTTTTTTGTTGTTGTTGAGAATATCTGTGAATTACTCAATAGAAACATCTAACACACTGTTAAAGATAATTTAACCAGAACTCAGAGGAGGTATGTGGGCCAAACACATGGAGGAGAGCTGATCCTGGCAAAATGGATCCATTTCAAGAAATACAATGAAAGAGGGAAACAGCAGCACTATGAGGAACTGGCCTTTTGCAACGTCCACTGGTGAATGATAGAAGGGATGTGTCAGGAGATTGAGAGAAAATACGAGAAACCGAGTTAGAAATATGACAATAAGAGTGGATCAAATCTTTTGAGGCATTTGGATATAAAGCATTGAGTCAAGTTTGCTGATTACAATAGTCCCTTTAAGAATTCTTTAAAAACCACTATTTGAGGTCTTGATATTTATTTCCCTTCAGTGTTGGTTGGAATACACCTCGTTTGATGGCAAGATAAAGGACTTGGACTGCTTTGGAAGTATTGATATATGGAAATATTAACCTTTAATCCTATGTTGAGAGAGATCCCACACTGTGACAAACACAAATGAACTGAAGGGGCAGAACATACACAACTCCTCTGCTACTAATACTGAATGCTGCCAAGTCCTAAAAAAAAAAAAAAAAAAAAGCGGTTGGTTGTCAGTGTTTCAGGGAGGGAGATAGTGAAACTATTCTGTGTGATACTGCAAATGAAAGATATATAACACACTGCATTTGTCAAACCACTTTTAACTTTAGGGCACATGGTGTGCCTTAATGTATGCAAAATTTTAAAACTTCATTTATAGGTTTTTGAGATCCCCAAATTGAATGCAAAATGTAAGAAACGAGTCTTATAAATAAATGAATCAACCCGGATGGAGCAGGCAGGAAGAACAGTAAGAATGTAAGTAACTTTGCAATGAGTAGAGCATGTAAAACTAACACAAAATGAGCTCTACATAAGCACTGTACTCTAGCTGATGACGTTGCTTTCTACAAAGATACAGGTTCACAATTCTGAATTTCCTATATGTATATAATGCAACTGAATGAAGTAAATGAAGGATGGTTTGTGGGAAGCAGGATTTTCACCATTGTAGTGGGAGGTTATAGATAAGCAATGGCTAGAATGATCCATGTGATATTGGAGACATCAATATGAATTCATGTTTAGTTTAATAAAAGCATAGATGGTTTCCTTAAGATTTCTAGACATATATTTATACAGTTATCAGTATATACATATATTTCCTTGCTCTGTCAGGTGAGATCCTAGAAGCAATAATAACCCAGTAGCAAACAGTAACTTGATTTCTAATAATGTTCTCTAGTAAAAGGATCCAGGGCTCTTTGCAGAAAGAGTTAATGTTAGGACTGGGACAGGAAATATATAAGATCTGCCTGGAGTATTTTGCAGTGTCAGAAAGTAGGCAAGTGTTTAAAAAGTAACATACTTAAATAGATAAATGAATGAATGAATGGGAGGAGAATAGAAGAATCACCCCCATAGAAGACTTAGCTAATATCAATGTGTTGTATAAATATAACTGTGCAATGAATTATTTTTAAATGTATTGAAGTTAATGAACCTGTGGAATTTGGATATTCTTTTATATGTTAATAACTGGATGTTGATTAATAAACACTCCTAAATCACACCTAACATTTACAACTCTTGTTCAAACTTTTCTAGCTTCGTTAATCCAGGTTCTTACTTGCCTGTGAAAGAATTCCAAATCAATATGGCTTAATACAGCCCAGGGTAGATAGATTGACTTCAGGCATTACAAAACAGAGATGTTGTCATGATATTAGGAGTCAATCTTTTTGCCTTCTATCTCTTCCTTCCTCCACATTAGCTCTGTTCTCAAGAATGTTTTACCTGGTAGAAATTTGGTCCTTTCATTCTAATGGCCTAGCAAAGCAGCCTACACTAGTTACCCTAGGTCTGCCATAATAAATTACCAATAACTTGGAGGCTTAAAGCAATAGAAATTTATTCTGTCACAGTGTGTAGGACAGAGGTCCAAAATCACGGTGTGTCTTTTTTTTTTTTTCATTTTGCATGTTCTGAGGGAGAATCTCTCCCATCTTTTTCTCTTTGCTTGGATGTCCTAGGTTTGTAGCTGCATTACCCCAATCTCTGCCTCAATCTCAACAGCCATCTCTTCGGTATCTTTGACTCAAACTCTTCCTTCCTTTCTAAGGACATCAGTCATTGGATTCAGTGTCTACCCTAAATGCAGAATGGTTTCCTCTCCAGATTCTTAGATTAATTACATCTACAAAGACTCTATTTCTAGGGAAGAGTACATTCACACGCACCAGAGGTTAGGACTAGATATGTCTTCTAGAGAGCCATGATTTAGCCTATCTCCACCATGAGATGGGGGTATCATTTTATTCCATCTGTTCCAAAAATGTATGAGGGATGAGTATAATTTGCTGTCTAACCTATTTGGACCATATGACTACTCAGGAATCAATTATGGTTGCCAGAGAAAAAAATTACATTTATCAGCCAGGTAGGGGACTCTTCCCAACCCAGAGTACAAGATTTGCTTCTTCTGTCCCATGTCAACTGAGCACAGAGGGATCATTCATCAAAGGAGAATTGGATGTTGCTGCTGCAATAAAGAATGCTTTACAACTAACTCACAGATCACCACTATTGTATCTGTGTCTTTGGATGATCAGTGTTTACCAGGTAAGTGGACTGTTGCAAATTATAATAAAGTCAGGAAAATGTAATTTTGTAGTTTTGCTTTAGAACAAGTTAAACGCAACAATACAGAGGTAATTTTATTTGCTCTCACATTTGCAGTGATGTGTCCTTGCACCCTGGTACTTCAAGGATGACTTAATTGCTTTCTAAAATATCGTAGTAAAACAATAATATTGTATCGCATTTCTGTAAGAATATAACATGAACATGCTAATAATGAAAACCTTCAATTAGCTACAAAATAATTGGAATAAAACTATAATTCACATATTTATAGCTGACGTGATTACAGCTTAAAATATATTTTGAAAGCAATATATTTATTTTCTGAAAACACAGCTGAGAATTCATCATTAGACAGTCAAAAAATTGAATGTGGTGAAAAACTCAAATATTTACATCATTAGTTGTAATTTTTTGAAGGATGAACATTTAAAAACAACAACAACTACAACAACAACAAAAACCAGAAGACTATGGACTTACAGTTGAATGTGTTATACCTGGTTTACATACTGCTTAGCAACACACAGGACTTTGTCATCTCTAAGTCAATCAGTAAATAAAATTACACTATATCATATTACCCATATCCAACACATGTTATGTAACCTTTTGGGGAGCATTTTTTGGACTCTGTGTTCTTAACCCTTTCTTCTTCTTCTTCTTCTTCTTCTTCTTCTTTTTTTTTTTTTTTTTTTTGTTTTGAGATGGAGTCCCACTCTGTCACCCAGGCTGGAGTACAGTGGTACGGTCTTGGCTCGCTGCAACCTCTGTCTCCCAGGTTCAAGTGACTCTCCTGCCTCAGCCTCCACAGTAGCTGAAATTACAGGCGTGTGCCACCATGCCTGGCTAATTTTTGCATTTTTGGTAGAGACGGGGGTTTCACCTTGCTTTAAGCTGTCAAATTTGTGCTAAGTTGTTATGCAGCAATAGAAAAATAAGTCAAAAATAAGACAACAGAACTTACAAATAGCGTTTTCTGTTTGTTACATTTTCTAGAGTACTATCTCCAGAGGATATGTATTTGTGCATTGAAGTCAGAGGAAAATGTTTTGATAATAAATAGCATTCCAATACAGTAAAAGCTATCCTCACAAGGAGGGAAGGTTAGCGTCATCTTAGTTGATGTGACACAAGAAAAAATGGGAGTGAAGAAATTTGCATGGGCTACGAACTAAAGATCTATTAGTGAGGATCTTAGGACAGCTATGCAAAGTGGGTAAGCGGGTTTATCTTATCTGGACAGGTTTTTTGTTGCTGTTGTTGTTGTTTTTAACTAGCCTGGCTAACACAGCAGAACCCAATGTCTACTAAAAATCAAAAAATGAGCCTGCCATGGTGGGGGACCAGCTATGTGAGAGTCTGAGACACGAGAAACACTTGAAACTGAGAGGCAGAAGTTTCAGTGAACTGAGATCATGCCACTGCACTTGGCGTCAGTGACACAGTGAGACCCTGTCTCATAAAGACAACAAAGAAAAAAGAATACAGTTTTTAACCTAGCCATTATATCCTTTTGGATTTACTCAATGACTGTTGATATAGAAAGTATAGGAGAAGGAACTAATGCATCCCTGCCACACATCAAATTTGCTGTAACACCTTGGTCTCGAATTTTAATCAAGTTTTCTCATGTGAACTAGTGGCTATTTTGCTGTTGATATAAGGAAGTTCAGTCTTGCAGAAATACTGATGTATTTAATTTGTAAAACAACTGAAGGTTGTTCCTCTTGAAGCAAGAGAACAGTTAGCATCAACCCACTCTCAAAAGAACAAGAGTGACTGGGCAGGTAGGTAGAGAGTATTATAGAAATAAAAAGAAATAAAATAAAAAGATATACTACTTAGTAGGATCCTCAGGAATATTTTTCTTAAACAGCATGACTTTATAATCTGATTATGATTTTGTTTTAGTATTTTAATTTAGGGGCCAATATATATAAGATGTTGGGATAGCCGGAATAGTAGAGAAGCTGGAGATAGGCTCTTTGAGTTATCAAAACTAGAATCCAAGCACTCAGGAAAAATATAGAAGTATAAATAGAAATGGAAACAACAATAGAAATATACACACACATAGATATGTATATGAACATAGAGACACGTGTATACGTGAATGTGTGTAGTGCTGACCCTGTTTTCTTTAATAACATTGTGATTTTATTGTTTTATAATATAAAGATTCCTGTTTCTGAAGACTTTCTTTTAGATATGGTAAAATTATGCAATCTGAACAGATACAAGAAAGTTCAGGCAGATAGGCAAATTAAACACTCTTAATTGTCCTCATGGCTAATCCTTAATTACAAGCTAAAAAGATAAAACCTACACATGAAATGGTCCTCAAATTCAGCCAATAGATTTAAACACATGTTTCAATTAATTGTATGCTTTCTTTCCTGTTACAGAGGAGCAGAATCTCTCCTCTGTGGGATCCTAAAACTTCACATGATTCTGGTTTCCAACCTTTTGCTGTTTTAGGTACCCAGGTACTATTCAGTATGATCTTACTTTTTCCCCCTTGGATTAGTCTTGTTTCTTTTTTTTTGTTTGTTTTGTTTTGTTTTTGTTTTTTTGTTTGTTTGTTTTGTTTTGTTTTTTGAGACGGAGTTTTGCTCTTGTTACCCAGGCTGGAGTGCAATGGCGCGATCTCGGCTCACCGCAACCTCCGCCTCCTGGGTTCAGGCAATTCTCCTGCCTCAGCCTCCTGAGTAGCTGGGATTACAGGCACGCACCACCGTGCCCAGTTAACTTTTTTTGTATTTTTAGTAGAGACGGGGTTTCACCATGTTGACCAGGATGGTCTCGATCTCTTGACCTCGTGATCCACCCGCCTCGGCCTCCCAAAGTGCTGGGATTACAGGCGTGAGCCACCGCGCCCGGCCCCTGGATTAGTCGTTTTTCTTTTTGTTCCAAACATCTCTCACCAGGAATTTACTGTGCTCGTATTTCTGTCATAGGCTTACTCTGTCATACGACTTTTGTCACAGTGCTCACTTGCATGGATGATACCGTAACTACTACTTTCTTCTTCCACAGACAAAACACTCTTGGGTTTACTGTATGAATGGTTTCCTACCTTTTCCTACACCACGCATTCCTCAAGGCAAAATAAGAGTTCTGTCTCCTCTCACTCTACTGAAATTCTTATTCAAAGGTACCAATGAATCACACCTATAATCCCAGCATTACGGAAAACAGAGGCAGAAGAATTGCTTGAGCCTAGGAGTTTGAGACCAGCCTGGGCAACACAGTGAGACTACCTCTCCACTGGAAAAAAAATGAAAAGAAGAAAAGGAGATACAATGAAATAGATTATCACTGTCTCCTATTTGGATTTTGACATCCACTCATCTAAGATTTCTCCTATCCAACATTTTCTGTTGACTCTTCCTCCTATTTCCATTCATTTAATATCTGTGTGACCGGGGTTCTGTTAGGGCCTAGGTAATTCTTTGTTCTTTCTTTATCAGGAAGAAAGATGGGTCAAAAACAATAACACATGACACTTTCCGAAGCCCACTCCCACCATGAATGACCTCCTTCCAATTTAATTTATTTCATTTTTATTTTATTTACTTATGTTATTCATTTTATTTTTGGCCCTTTTTAAAATTTATTTTATTTATTTTTGTTTAATTTTTGAGACAAGGTGTTGCTCTACAGCCAAGACTGGAGTGCAGAGGCACAGTCAGAGCTTACTGCAGCCCCAGTCAACCTCCTGGCCTCAAGTGATCCTTCTGCCTTGGCCTCCCAAAGTGCTGGGATTATAGGTGTGAGCTACTTCTTCTGGCTCCATCTGGCTCTTGAATGACCTCTGGCTAATAAAAACAGAAGTAGTATCATGTAATTATTAATAAGTCCTCCATGACAATATTCCATTAGAATGCTCAAAGATATCTTACTTACTTCCAAATTCCTAATTTTTGTTTGCCTTATGATAAAAAATTTTTAAAAAAATTATTCATTACAAATATCATGATTAAAAAGAGCTTTTTCTTTTTCCTAAAATAAGCAAACACTAGTTATATAGTTTATAGCATAAATTATTTTTATCTATTTATAAAAGTCTCAATTAAAAAAAATACAATGTACATACTCAGACAAACATTCTGAGTTAGATTTCCAGAAGTATGTATTCCCTGGGCAAACAAATTCATAAAGAAGGAACAATTGATCTTTAAATTCTTCTTATTTTCCTTCTCTCAGGGCCATTATCTTCCCCAGTTCCCGATCCATTGTCACTTGGCTCCTCATAAAGGCTCCAAACACACTTTTCTCCTCCTACTAAACAACGTACCTTTTCAGAAGATATTTCCCTCATGGCCTAGAAGGTAATTGCTTTCTTAATCTCTGTCAATCTCATGAAGATAAAATGTTACTGCTTGAATAATTCATTCATATAAGGTTATTTACAATTTTAAAAAGTATTGCATAAAATATCTCTTTACCCAAAGGAAAAATCCCTCACAGTGAAAATTGTAGTGCCTACACTGACAGGTTGATTTTTAGGTTTGGAAAACAGGCACTTCAAACCGCATCATCAGGTCGAAGTTTAATAAGATCTAGTTCATGAAAGAGTAGCCCCTCATATAGCTATCAGAGATTTGCTTTTTCATATTTTGAAATGTTTCTTCTTCTACTTTTCATTGTTGAATTCTATTCTATTTCCTTGGGATTCCTCTACTGCATTTTTAGTCTATTTGAAAAGCATGAATTTGTTTGTTTATTCTCTAGGCTGAAAATCCCATTCTCTTAACTACACTAAATTTGTTATATTTCCAATCTGATACTTATTTTTTATACTTATTTTCAATACTTATTCACTATATTGGAATGCTATTTATTATAAAAACTTTTTCTTCTGACTTCAGCACATAAATTCATATCCCGGAATTTGTTCACATTGCATATTTATATTGTAATGAATCATAGGCTTGGACATACACTTTAGAAATGAAAAGATGATACTGCATATATGACATTTGGCATATTATATTGGTGTTTATATATTGACTACAAATAAATGCATATCTCCAGTGGGGACCTCTTGCCTCAACTCAGTATAGGCCTAAAACATGCCCAACTAGCTCCTTACTTTTCTACTTCTCTGACATTTCACAATGGGCCAATATCTCTTGTCATTTTTATCTTCAAAATCCAGCCACATTCTGTTTCTCACCACACCTTTTCCTGTTCCTCCATGCAAATCAACGACATCTCTTATCCAGATTATTTCACAGTCTCCTCATCACGCTCTTGAATCTGCTCTTACTAAATTTCCATCTCCTGTCAGACAGCAGTCTTTTCACAGCACACCTCTACTTCAAACTTGACAATGACTGCTCTTAAAAACAGCTGACTTAATGTCCTTGCCTATTAATTCTACAATCATTGTCATTTAAGAGTCTTTTATCTATTAATTGATTTGTCTCCTTATATGTGGCATTTTCCTATATATTTTTTTCATCCTTGGTAATTTTAAAAACATTGAGACTTTTACTTTGTTGGGTGTTCGATTTTTTTTTTCTTAGTTGGGGCTTTGTTCTCGGATGTGATTGATACCTGGAAACAGTTTGATCATTTTGAGATGTGTTTTAGGCTTTGTTAAGTGGATTCAGGACAAACTTTGGTCCAGGTACAATTTTCCTGAAGGACTTCTGTTTTTCCCCTTGAAGCGCTTAGTTCCTTATGCATTGGGGTCATTTTGCTCTGGTTGTACGTACACGAAGTAGCCTTAGCACCTCGTGAGCTTTTGAAACTGTTCCTCCTACCTTTCCCAGTGGTTCTCTTCCTGGCCTTGGTCATTCCTGGCTCACATGGTTAAATACTCAGCCACAGACTCTGCAGGTACCCTGGGCTCCTGTTCTTTGAAGCTCCCAACTTTAGATTTTCTATACAGTGAATTCTAGACTCTGGTCTCCCTGAATTCTGTTGTATCACTTAGAAAGGTTCTGAGCTGGATTTCTGTAAGTAACCCCATCTCCATATCTTGAAAACGCCTTCCAGAAGTACGGTGAGACAATTAGGTGTTCATTTCATTTTGTTACTTTTTCCAAGAAATTGCTGAGCCGGGCTGCTTGTCTAATCTCTAAACTGGTGATACATTATTTTTCCCTAGTTTTTAAAAGTTGTTGAATGCAGAGAGTACATCGGTTTCTTGATAATTTACTAAGTTTGAAAGTGAAAGCCTAGAGATGGAGCAAATGCTTTGTCACTTTTTTTGTTTGTTTTTTTTCTGATAGATTTTATGTCCATAAATTTAGTATATAAACAAGATGTTCTGAAATTTACCTTGCTGCCCCAAATCGATATTATATAATTTTAGCACATTTTAGCATAACAAAGTTTAGCAAACTATAGCTTTATTTTGCTTATTTCTATAAGATCATATATGTGTATATACATACATGTATCAATATTATGCATATATCATATGTACATATAAAATTACGTATAATTTTGTATTTTAATATATAGATGTTTAATGAATATGTGTTTCTTTTTCTGTATTAATTTTTTATTTATTAATATTTCATTTGCTATTTTTTGTTGTTGTTGTTGTTGAGACGGAGTCTTGCTCTGTCGCCAGACTGGAGTGCAGTGACGCAATCCTGGCTCACTGCAACCTCTGCCTCCTGGGTTCAAGCGATTCTTCCACCTCAGCCTCCCAAGTAGCTGGGACCACAGGCAAGTGCCACCACACCTGGCTAATTTTTGTATTTTTAGTAGAAATGGGGTTTCACCATGTTGGCCAGGATGGTCTCGATCTCTTGACCTCGTGATCTGCCCACCTCGGCCTCCCAAAGTGCTGGGATTACAGGCATGAGCCACTGCGCCTGGACTGCTAATTTTTAATTTTTTCATATATATAGTTTTTCTTCTGTCCTTTTGGTTGTCTTTAAAGAAACACCCTGAAAAAAATGGATTTAAGCTATGACTCTTTGGCTAGATAGTGCACCATCTACTGCCATTTGAATTTTTCACAGATATTACCACATTCTTGGTTCAAGCCAGATTTTATTGGATCACATCAGTTTGTTGATGTGAAAAATATATTTAATGTCCACCACAAACTAATCACTGCAGAACATAACAACAGCGACACACACACAGGTACACACACACAGAAAACTACGAAATCTGAAAGGGAACTAAAATTGCCCCTTGTCCTGACACATTCTGGCAGTGGCCTAATCAGGCTTGTTCTCTAAGCAAAATGGTTTAATATAATTTCAACACATAACGTATTGCTTCAGTATTTTAGAATTTGCAGTTCTTTCTCATTTAATGGTAGGAGAGAAATAGCCAAAAAAAAAAAAAAAATGTAACCTAATGTAGCTCTTTCTGCTGTTCTATTCAAGATATAAATGCGTTGAGTTGTTAATGTGGATGTGGGATGAAGTGGTAATAGGCTGAAACTCCTGGTCTGTGAGTATTAAGGGCAATAGACTGAAACTCCTGCTCTGAGTTATATTGAGGGCAAGGGAGGAATGATGTATTTTACCCCTTTCTTTCATAATAGAGACCTTTATGTTTGTTTGTTTGCTTGTTTTATTACCCAAAGATAAAGCGAATTGTTTAGGCTGGGAGACAAATTATATTCCATGTCTTTCACATTTTGGGAGTCCTGTTTTCTTCCTATTATCCGTTAATTTAAAAAAATCTTTATTTCTGCCTTTGTGTCACACAAACAATTATTTTACTTTCATTGTTATTATTTATTTAAGAAAATATGTTAGGTTCTCAACATTATGTACTATATCAACAATTTTTCTTCTGAAAGTTTTTCGTCTATCATTTGCTTTTTCCACACATTTTCTTTTTCTTGTTTCTTTGTTTGCACCTTTTATTGTTCTTTTGTTTTCAATAATCACCTATATTTGAATGAGATAAATTATTTTTAAAATGGATATTTGCCAGTGATTCATCTGGGGAAGACTGTAACTCCCAAGTAAGAGGGATTTCTTGTAACACGTGGTTGTGTTTGGAGTTTCTTTAGCAGTCTCCTCCATCAAGCCAGCTGAGATCGGCCCTGTAGAGCTGGACTGCAGGTTGGGTCATTCCTTCCAGTTCCAAGTGGCATGATCTTTGTCATTCCTCATTCAGTCCAACTTCTTTCATTTATCCTTGAAACCAGTAGGGCACAGGTTTGCTCCAGCTGGATACCTCAACCCTCTGTTGGCTTCGTGGCAAACAAACCACAGCATTATTCATCATAAAACACTCCCTTACTAGGAATGAGTGTGTATTCTGTCCTTTGAGCTCTGCAGCCATAAATGTTACCTCCTTACATCCTCCCATACACTTATTTTATCTGTTTCTTAGTGGCTTCCTATTTTTTTTTTTATTCCATGTTCCTAACAGTTATTTCTTACATTTTAACTGTGGTTAGAATGTGCACATATTTTTTTTCTATTAAAACTTTGCAGAGATTTAACAGAAAAACAAATAACCAATTTATTCATCTATAATTTTTCCTCAATACTTAAAAAAAATCAAAACAATTATTTTTCCTTTGTTTCATATCCTGCTAACCATAAAGCTGCTCTCATTGCCCTTCCTTAAGTGGAGACATTGCTCCTTTTCCTCCCACCTGCAGAATCAGGCACCAAAGAGATCTGAATTCCTCCTCTCTTCAGAAGTCATAAAACTGTATTTTCAAGGGTTGATTAACACCCATCTCATTCTTCATTGTCACTTCTTGTGACCTCTAAAGGTTTCCACACAAGGCTTTCTCAAACTCTCAAGTAGAGACCTTCTTCTATTCCACAATATTGCATTGGAAACTAGAAGAGTCAAAACAGACCTAGTTACTGTCATCCATGGTCTTTCTTCATATTATTTCATGGTCTGTCTGCCCTTTAAGCTTCATTAATTTAGAAGTGCTTTTAGCTCCATTTGTAAGGGAAATATGTATATATTTTGCGTTTGCCCACTTTGGATTTTAACAATTCCCTAGTCCTTATCTGGAAGTGAAACATGATCACCCCAAAACACAGCAGCTTAAAACAAAACCAATTGTTGTTTTCTGTAGGTGAGGAGATGATTCTGCTGACCTGGGCCAGGCTTAGCTGATACCACACTGGCTTTTCAAGCACCCACAGTCACACTGAATGGCTGAGACATCCAGGATGGTCTTAGTTGGGAAAGCTCATCTCTGTTGCATATCATCTCTCCTCTTCAAAAGGATGGTGTGTGTTTATTTACATAGTTCCTGGACAGGTTTCCAAGAGCAGGAATGCAAGCGTGTAGGGCTCCTTTGGCCTGGATGTGGAACTAGCACCAAATCAGTTTTCTTCATTATGTTGCTCAAAGCAAGCTTAAGGCCATTTTAGATGCATAGAAAGAAGAAATAGATTCTACCTCTTGACTGAGGGACACGCAAGGCAATAGTTGGAGAATACAAGGAAGAAAGAAAAAATGTTAGCTTTTTATCTACCCAAAATTACTAATACTGAAGAATAAAATAGACTTTTCACAGTAACAGATTTTTAAGTATTAAGCTTAATACATCTGAAATGAACAGCAAAAATGCTATATTTATTATTTATAAAATATATAAATTAGTTTCCTTTTCACCAAGTATTTTATTGAGTCTCTTATTATTACCTAATTTTATTTGCACCAAAACCCTATGTGGTAAATTTTACTACCCCTAGTTCATAATCCAAGAAACTAAAGCTCAGAGAACATAAATATTTTGGCCAAGTTCTCACAGTCTTTAAATAGGAGAATGCAGATTTAAATCTGGATCTCTGTAGGGTCACACATGACATTTTGAATCTCTATGCTAAATTGCCTCTTAAAGCACTCCTGACTTATTTATTTATAAATTAAATTTAAATTTGAAGTTCTTGTATTAAATTTAAATTCTGTCACCATCTTTGAAAGTAGCATGCTTCAATGAATAGCCACCAGACAATTTTGTTGAAAGCATTAGACATAAAAGTACTCAACCACAGAGACACTGTTACTTTGAGATAGTTGACAACTTTTGGTAGCACTTAGAATGTATCACAAAGAAAAAAAAATAATGGTATAGTCTGTTGCAATAGGTCCTGGTTCAGTGTATTTTTTTTAGTTTACTAATGCAACTCTTTCTCTAATAAATTCAGACACTTTTAGAGACCAAATGCATAAAAATGGTGATCAGCACTATGGTGATTGATTTAATGCAATAACTTGGCTAGGCTATGATGCCCAGTTGTTGGTCGAGCACCAGTCTAGATGTTGCTGTGAAGCTGTTTCTAAGGAGTGCTTAATATTTAAATCAGTAGATTTTGATTGAGTTAAGCAGATTATCCTTGGTAATTTGGCTGGGCCTTATCCAAACAACTGAAAGCCTTAACCCCACAGACTAGGATTTCCTGAATGGAAGGAATTCTCAGGATTGAATCATAGAAACCCTGCTTGAAGTGCTAGCTTGCAACCCAAGACTGCATCTTAAACTCTTATCTGAGTTTTCAGCCTACCTGCCTGTCCTACAGTGTTCGGACCTGCCAGACCCTACAATAGCATGAGCTTAAGCAGATTTTTTAAAAAATATATTTTTTCTCTCTCCATTTATGCATGCATAATGATGCTTCAGTCAGTTAGGACCTGTATATATGAGGGTGGTCTCATAAATTATAATACTGTATTATTTTTACTCTATCTTTTCTACATTGAAATACGTTTAGATACACGAATACTTTAATACTTACCACGATATTATCATTGCTTACAGTGTTCAGTGCAGTCACGTGCTGTATATGTTTGTAAGCTAAGAGCAGTAGGCGAGCCTATGTAGCTGGGGAGTGCAGTAGGATGTACCATCTAGGTTTGTGTATGTACTCTCTATGATTTTCAGACAACCACGAAATTGCCTAACGACGCACTTCTCAGAATGAGTTCCTATCGTTAAGTGGTGCGTGACTGTGGATACATATGCACTTATTTGTTTCTATAGAGAACTGTGACTACCACAATAATACAGTTTCATAAGGACACAGCACAGTGTTTTGGGTTAATAACTGTAATGCATTAAAATATTTTCAAAATCAAAATATCTCTGGCTATAATATTAGTTATTTAAATATTTGCATTGTTTTCTTTTTCTCCCCGCTCTCTCCATCCCTTTATAGCCTATTTTTCCGTTTTTTTGTTTGTTTGTTTGTTTGAGATAGAGCCTTGTTCTGGCACCCAGGCTGGGCTGCAGTGGCATAATCTTGGCTCAATGCAACCTCTGCCTCCCAGGTTCAAGCAATTCTGCTTCAGCCTCCTAAGTAGCTGGGACTATAGGCGCCCAACACCACGCCCAGCCAATTTTTGTATTTTTAGTAGAGACGAGGAATCACCATATTGGCCAGGCTGGTCTTGAACTCCTGACTTTGTGATCCGCCGGCCAGGGCCTCCCAAAGTGCTGGGATTACAGGCATGAGTCACCGCACTAGCCTCATTTTCTCTTTGCACTGCATTTCTATCTTAACTTCCCTGCTTATCGGTACCTCCACAGGAAGAGAACTGAATGTACGCCAGGATTGGACAAATCCGTGTTCTTAAGGGTGTTACTAGTAACATTCATTTCACGTGTAGGAGTCCAGGATTCAAATTGAAAGACTGGTGAACTTAGAATTATTTCTGATTCCCCTGTTTTCCCTCATTTTTCTGTGCTTTTTCCTATCCACATGAGGTACAGAAGAGCTTCTTGCAGTTTAAAAATGACTTCTTATTTTCCTATCCTGACTGTAGATCTAGAATTAATCATACTTTTGCATGAGTTTTTGAAGACTTGGGAGAATAGGAAGTTTGAGTGGAGAAGGTACATAGTAAATTAAGATGTGTAAAGATAGTTTTGGTCTTTATCTTTTGTCCAAGGAGAAACAAACTTGTTAATGAAAGACATCCAGCCTTCATCTTCTAAAATGCAGTTATCTGGGGGCAGAAATTTGTATGTTATTGCTTAAAACCCTTAGAGGAATAAAGGACTTCTGATCACTAATTTAAGGGCCGAAGATTTAAGGCAACATTTCAGTAAGGGTTTGTCAGCTCTGTCACCAAGACATTACTTGTTCTTTCTGTCTTACCTTTTAATATAGCTAGTAAATTGAAACCTTTTTCAGGTCCATACTTTTTTGCCATGTCTCCGATATTTCTTTTTTATATTGAACAGGAAAGTAATGAATACAAAATTCTCTGTCCTTGAGGTTATTTAGAGTTGAACTTTTGACTTTTCCCCAGCATGAATCTCTGAATCTTTTTAGACAAAAAAAAGGCTCCAGCCCTTGAAGCAATGAAGCCTCAGAAGTGAACGCCCTTCAGGAAATGGTAGCCCCTGCAGCACTAGGCTGCTGTCAGCTTCTTCAAGATCCCATATAATTATTCAGGGCCACTGACTTACCTTCTCCAAGTGCTGATGCTGCCTCTTCTCTCATATTTCTGATATTGTATTTCCGATGAAGCCACAAAGGTGAATGAGAGTTCATAGAATGTGGACACCTATCAGAGAGTTCCTTAGGAATCCAGCTTCCCTAATTATGTCAGCTCACTATAACTTACAGAGTACATTGCAGTGAGGGGATACAGAATAGATATGTATTTCATATTTCTTCACATTGCTGGCTGAAACTAGCCATAAAAGTCATATTATTTTTTAGGTGGCACTGCATTAAAATCAAAAATAAAATAAAATAAAAAACTCACATATGCCATTTTATCTTTGTTTCTAATACATTTTCTACTTAGTTATGGTATCCCACCATCAATTACAAAACTGTCGTTTAATTAATACAAGGATAGTTAGTGGCACACACTATTTATATATAAGCACTATTTGGTCAGAAAAGTCATTTTATTGTAGGATATGCCAGATGCTTATCAATCCTCAATGTCACTGATTATCAGTATGTTTTTATGGTTATATCCTGTGTATGTATATAGGATATATATATTTTTTAAAATGTATAATATAATAATATATAATTTATATTACTATATAATTACATATACATTATATAATATATAAATATATTTATAATATATAAATATATATTATATAATTTATAAATATGCATATATTATATAATAATATATATGATATAATGTTACTTGCCAGTAAATTCCTAAAAATTTCTCACTGCTCTCTCAAGAGTAATGTGCTCTAAATGCAACTAATAATATCTAATACTATTTTTCCCCAGTCTCCTCATTTTTCTCGTGTTCCTTTGTTTTTCAAATAATGATACCATGGCCTACCTGTTAATAAAGACACTAACAAAAGAGTCAACACCAGTTCCTCCATCTCCCTAAGTCCTCCTCCTTGTTCAATAGATAATTACCATTATATTGCATTGCTCAAATATTTGCACATTGTTTCCTTTTCTCCTTCATCTCCACGAATATGTAGTTTGTTTTTCTTTTTCACTTTATTTCTATCTTACCATTCCTGCTTGCCAGTACTTCCACAGGAAGTGAACTAAATGTTTGATGCAACTGGACAAATCTATGTTCTTAAGGCTGTTACTAATAACATATGTGTGTATGTGTATATATACATATTAATCGGTATATATACAGATAAATGGTAATTGCAATGCAATTTTAAAAATAAATGTATACATTTAGGTATATCTTGTAGAATATTATGTATACATAAAATAGATATTATATATAATAAATCATATTATAAAATAAATATATATAAAAATATTCTACAAGATATACCTAAATCTGGAATATTTCTCTCACATAATAAAGAATTATAGAGATAGGAAGTTCATCACTGGTGTATAAGTGCCACAAAGTTGACAGAGACCCCGTTTTCTAATGTTTCCACTGAGCCCAACACTGATTACACTGATTCTTCTGGTCTAAGATGGATGCTGACACTCTTTCCACAGTTATTCCATCTACTTGAATTCCCACGTGTTATGGGAATATAAGCTCTCTCTTTGCCTGCTGTCAACCATGTAAGATGTGTCTCACTCCTCCTTGACTTCGACCATGATTGTGAGGCTTCCCAGCCATGTGGAACTGTTAAGTCCAGTTAAACCTCTGTCTTTTGTAAATTGCCCATTCTGGGGTATGTCTTTATAAGCAGTGTGAAAATAAACTAATACACAGTATTAAGGTATTTGGATCAAAGAAGAAATATTCTCTACCTTAAAAGAGATTGAAATATTAACAAATACATTCACAAAAACATTAGGACTCACTGTTAAGAACTTAATCATGTGGACTGTATTAGTCTGTTCTCACCCTGCTAATAAACACATACTCAAGACTGGGTAATTTGTAAAGAAGAGAGGTTTAATTGACTCATGGTTCCGCATGTCTGGGGAGGCCTCAGGAAAATTACAAACTTGGTGGAAGGAGAAGCAAACACATCCTTCTTCACATTGTGACAGGTAGGAGAAATGCAGAGCAAAAGGGAAAAAGTCCTTTATAAAACCAGATCTCGTTAGAACTCACTCACTATCATGAGAAAAGCATAGAAGTAGCTGCCCCCCGATTCAATTACCTCCTACCACTTCCCTCCCATGACATGTGGGGATTATGGGAACTATACAATTCAAGATAAGATTTGGGCACAGAATAGCCAAACCACATCAGGATAAACCTAGTGCGCAGGCATAAATCATCTCTTTCAGCTAGGTAGCAATTAGTCCAGTGTTAACACTATCTTTTTAATAAAGAAATAATAAATGAGAATAAATCTTCTCCACTAATCTTTTCAATATTTTACCTTACATTAAGAAAAAAATTAACAAGCTTTAATAGCTTAAAAATATTTCCAAGATAAGAGCTTTGTCTATCTTTTCAATATCTCTCTTTTTATGACAGATATGGAGATCTCTGCAGATACTTTTCCCAATGCCAAAAGTTATTCCACCCTCTAACTTTTCTTTCAACAGAACATGCCTGAGTTTAAATCTATTTAAATGTAGAAATACAGATAAATGATAATTGGAATAAAAATTCATTTAAGTTGAAGATGAAGGAAGGCAGGACAGATAGCTTAGCAAGAGCCATATTTAGCATGTTTAACCCCAGTGGCAAAAGCACCAGTCTTTGGGAAAGGAAGCACCAATGAACCCCAAGAGATTACTGGCTGAAATGACCAGAAAGTAATTTTATTGTTGTGTGTACCAGATGTTTATCAATACTGAATATTAATGTGTTTTTATGTATATATTCTATCACGAAGTCAAAGACATTACCTAAAATCCAAAAAGGAATTTTGTTCTGTTTGTTTTTAAAGCATTTCTTCATATGCTAAGTGATTCTTTGGGACAAATGATAAGAATACTGTGGAATTAGTGTTTTGCATATTAAAAAAAAAAGACAAACACTGAAGGCGAAGTCTCAGTCTATTAGGGACATCAAATGTAAGCTTTGCGTTAACTAGAGCTTCATCTTCTTTTAAGAGAACCAGAAATCTGCATATTTAAGTGAAATTTTCTGATTTTTAAACAAACTCATTGTACAACAAAGAAAACAAGTGCGTGGGCTGCTAGATTGCAAGCTAATTTGAGGAATCTTTTAAGAACTTCTTTTTAAAAGAATACTTATCACAAACTATGTAATTATTATTAGTGGCTTTGTTTCTGTTTTTATTATTACCTTGCATATCTTTAAAATTAAAATTGTATTACAATTATATTTGACATTATTCAAATTCTCTATCTATATATCTGTGGATCGATCTGCATATCTTTCCATTTATTGTTAAATCTTCTGTCTGTGTATTTTGATAAATGTCTGGTGTAATGTTCATGAAATGTAAATTTTGTGTCTGGATAGAGGAATGCTGAATGACTTTTAATAAATGTGTTCTGTTTACACTTTTATCTAGGGTACATATGATTTTAAAATAAGCATGGATCACATTAACTTAAACACCAATATGATTATTTGCTTTTAAAAAGTCAAATAAGGGTATGCTTTCCTTGAGAATTAGAATTGGTAATAGATTTGCTCATGATACCACATTTTACAAATCAGTTAGCTAGTTAAATCAGCGGACTCAAAAATGTTAATTAAAATTATTATAATAAGTCAGTTAAATTTAGTAAGTTTTTAAAATATATTTTGAAACTGAATTTATTCTGTTCTACTTTAGGAATGGTTATATTTGAGAGCTAGTAAATATGATTTTGTTTCTAAAAACATGGATAAGCTGATGTGAATTATGGTAGTCACAAAACCAAAACAATGGCTACAAACAGCACAAACTATAACAGTGAAAATCATAAAAATAAAAATGCTGGTAAAAAATAGAATACATAATTTTGTGCAGCATGGAACTAACTCAGTAACAATGCTGTGTCTGGAATTGACAAAAATTCTCAAAAAACACTACTATTCTCAACATCCATTTACTTAGTTTCCAAATAGAGAATACACACAACACGGTATGCAATTAAGAGCAGTTTCCACGTGAGGTTTTGTGACCTCTCAGGCAAAGCTTCACCCCACTGCAGGAGACAAGGTTGAGATGGGCACACACCACCTCAATGTGGAAAAGCTGCTACCTCCATTCCTCCCCACGTTTAGTATAGCACACAGGCCAAGTGCATCCCCTAGGTGCAGCTACAACTCACCTGGATGGATTTCACCATAAACAATCTGGATGACCAGAAATAATCATTTGGAAAAGCAAAACATTCAATTAATGTTTCACATTTATTGAAATCATTGTATTTCAGGGGGAAAATAAGTGCCGCAAGAAATAAATCAGGATTATATACCAAAGCATCCCTGGCTTTGGGTTAAGATACCATATACATTATAATTATTTGATAGCTAAGATTTTTTAAAAAGACACATTCCCTAGGAGACTGAAATGAAGAGCAATAAGTCCAGTAAGTAGTAACTGGCTCAGGACGGTCTGGGGATAGTGAGGCAGATATTCACCATGATAGATGAAAGCAGGATTCTCTTAGCAGTACAAGAACAGGGGAGGAGGTCTCAGAGTCAGTCAGAAAAAGGTAACTTGAACTGAGATCCTAGCCTAAGCCATGACTCTAGTTGTGTGATTCTCCAATGAAGAGCCTTAAAACCTTCATGCCCTGGTCCAGAGAAGCAAAATAATTCCTTCTCCACACCAGGTTCTGGAGGCAATGCACATAGGATTAGAATGATTTCAATTTGAATTATGGCTGCCACTACTTGTCAGATGTGGGATCTTGTGAAAATTTAACAAATTATGTAAGTCCAAATATCTGCAAAAAATGAGGATTCTGACTCCTCTCCAATAAGCTCTTGTGTTTATTAAATGAGATATGTTTCATTCTTGTCAAGAATTGATGTAGGTATTATATATTATTTTAAGGAAAATATTGTAATGCCACATCAATATAACATTGTGAATTTTGTACATTATATATATATATATATCTCTAACAAAATTATCATTAATTGAATTGTCAATGCTCCGTATTATATAAAAAGTAATTTTATTATGTTGTGAAATAAAGTAAGTGATGAGGAAATTACCAAAGCAATGGGTGATCATATTGTATTTTTAAAGTAATTTAATTTAACTCATCTTTCTTCTCTTTGCCTCATAGCAAATTTAAGCTGAAAATATGGTTTCTACATATTTTAAAATTACAATTATTTCTGAAATGGTATATAATAGTGATTTCATCTGCTATTATTTGTATATGTGGATTTCTATCACAATTTTATCTCAAGGGCACTTTGGAATGATATATCAGATTGTGATAGTGTCTTTCAGTTTATTTTAATTTATTTTGCTTTTAAAAAGCTTTTAACAACATAAGATTGTCTCACAAAAATGAAGAGAGAGAAATGTTAATTCAAAGTCTAATGGGTCTCTACAGGATATTAAGAAAGAAGAGTGTTTGGGGGGTTTTAAATTGTTATTTATTTATTTGTTGCTGTTATTATTATTGCATACATAGAAATGACTGCAGATACTTACTTCATTGTGAGAGGATGCTGAAACTCCTTGAATTAACATAATAATCATAATGTATTATGTACTGGGCCTTTTCCATATTGACTATGATGCATTACATAGGCTTACAAATTCAGTCTTTTCTTTTAGCTGAAATAGCAATTTTAAAGTAAAACACCAGAGAAGGAATATTTAGAAATTTCATACTAATTTCAATATTAAAAAATTACTTTGGTTTATGTAAGTATCTTAATCTAAGATGAAAACACACAGTTGTTCACTGATTTCTATTTCCAGTCCATAAATGCATATTAACTGCCTGCCATATATCAGGCATTGTGCTAAATTCCTATAGATATTGGTGGTTGCTGTGTGAATTCACTGTACCAAAGTTATGAACCATGTTATTTTACGGACTTTTCCATGGGGCTTGTAGAACATGGGTGGATTTATTGTTTATTTAATTTGGCTTAGCTTCCTGTACAACACTGAATGAACTGAAGGCTGAGGTTCCCTTCCAGCAAAATCTGAATTGCTCATTGATTGCTGATTTACATCTTTCACACATACATGGGGAGTCCAGTCTCTTGGGTCTGTTAAACTACCTTCTAAATTCCTAACTGTGCAGTCATGTTCTTTCATTTGCATAAGCAGTTTGTTTCCCTCAACTCTTTCTCTCTTTTGTCTATAAAGTCATTGCTAATTATTTCTTATTATCACCAGAATGTACACATTTAGTTACCTTGATCAAGAGCCACCATTTTTCTCTCTTTGTGTATTTCTGGCCATGCACTGCACCTTTGCCTTACACACAAGCACAGGAGACAGCTAGCTCTTCATCTTCTAAGGACTGTCTTGGCTGGGGGCTAAAACACACACACACAACACACACACATACACACATGGGCAGATTGGACAAACAGAACAACACACATTATGTAAACAACTGTTATCTGAGTATGAAATGAAACAGTATGCAGTCGTCCCTTAGAATCTGAAGGGGATTGGTTCCAGCAACCCCACAGACACTGATTCGCAGGTGCTCAAGTCTCTTATGTAAAATGCGGTAATATTTGTACATAACTAACACACATCCCATATACTTTAAATCATCTCCGTAGTTCTCATAATAATATAATGTAAATGCCATGTAAATAGTTGTTATGCTCTAGTTTTTATTCATATAATTTTTAATGTATTGTTATTTTGATTTTTTTGGAATATTTTCAATACATGGTTGGTAGAATTTGTGAGTGTAGATGGTTAATAGAGGAATAAGACTTTCATAGGAAATAATGAAAACTCCTGAAAAGTTATTTAGAAAAAGGATATTTTCTCATGTCTTGGACAAGTTTGATGAATCCTTAACTGGAAGATAACCTAGATGGTCTCTTAAGTACTCCCCTGAGAATCATGATTTCATAAACTTGTGAGAAATTATACATGAGAAATAATAGTATGTAGCAATATTAATGATAATCTTGATATTTCCCAAATCTTTAATAGCCCTTGTTGGAAAATATATATTTATTTTATAAGTTTCTTCAGTGGTATGTTTTCAAACTGTTACATGCTTTAACAAAAAAAGTATTTAGCATTTAAATTTCGTCTCTCTGTATTAAATGATAAGTTTCCCAAAGGGATTAGGAGATGTATAAAGGAGGACTTCATATACATTGTAGTATGTAGTCATATCACTAAGTTACTGAGGAGAATATTTAATAAATAAATGAAATGGCACGAAACAATATAAACCTTTTCAAGAGCCATCTACATATATAAAAGTTCAAAAATTGCTGACTAGGCCAATTGTTCGTTTTTTAAAAATATAAGAACTACAGTGTTTCAAATCTTTATGAAGACAGAACAGTTTTAGAAGCTTTGGATTACAAACAAGGTATTAATATGTTTCCTTAAAATTTGAATATGAAAAATATTATGATTATTATGTATAGCAACCTCCAAAGTAAAAGCTTTTGTAAAGTAGCACAACATAATCTTTCAGCTATTTTAGTTAGAAAATCTATTTCTAAAATATTTTAATATTAAAGCAAATACAATTGCTTATAAGTGATATCAAAATAGGTTGAGAATTTAGAACAAATGCATTTTCACTGTGTGAGACACTTTGCATTATAGATTTGTATTAATATATCCATTCTTCTATTAGCAGTTGACAAAAATGAAATGATTTTCTTTTTTTAATGTTGAAAATTTATATGTTTTTTATAATTATGTCAGCACAATAGTAATTTTATTCCTTTCACTGACCTGGTAGCTGAATGATTAAAATATTTTACAAAAGGTCTTGTTAACAACTCCCATATTTTTGCTGTTTTTACTTATTTTTACTAATTCCCAATTATTTTTAGGTATGGAAGCCAATATCTGGACTGTTCTAATTTAGAGATTAACTCAAAGGCTTTGCGATCTGCCAATTACCATACAAGTCTATGGCTTTTGGTCAGATATTGTCCTCTGTTTATAAGTTCCCACCATGTGGCAGACAGACATTTAAACGTCTGTCGATTTTATATTAGTTAGAACAGAGGCTCATCCTAGCTGTGAACTGAGCCTGTGCATTTTCACTGGATTGGTGCATACAGAAATTACCAACTGAATCAATCTGATTTCTTACCTCCAAGTAATAGCTTTGACTTTTCACAGTTTTTCTATCTGAAAATGTGATTTAAAACTTTATATATATATATATATATATATATATATCATTGCATTGACAAAAATACTAACTGAAAATGTGCTTGTTTTGCAATGATGTCAAATTTAACAGTTTCCCTTATTGACATATTTACTTCCTAAAATTAAAATATAAGACAAATACATAATATTTTGACATTATGTATATATTAATGCCCAATTAAAATTAAAGTGAACAATTTAATTTTATTCAAAATATTGTTAGATTTGCATAAGATACATAAAAGTTTTGTAGAAGATGCTATACCATTATTGAAGTTTATATTACTTGTGAAAAATACAAAATTTGGGTATTGTAAATTAAGTTATCTAACTGAGTGTCTGTATTCACAGGTATACAAGAAATACTCAATGGGCCTGAAGAGTCTAGTTTTCATTCAACTATAAAATGGATCGACTTTCATGTTTGTATACAATTGTGGTAGTGTTCAAACTACCAGGTATTAAAATTCTTTGGGAAGCTTTACCTTTAATTCAGCATAATGTAATAGGAAATGGGTGATTGGTAATATGTTTTCAATGTAAGGAAATCAAGCTGAACGCTGACATCCATGTTGACTACATTCAAGGCCTATGGTGAAGAGGTGTGTTAGGTTGTTTATACCTAGAGTCTAAAATAGAAAATATTTAATATTGGCAGCCAAGGTATGAGGTAAGGAATTGGATAAATTATCTTCCATTGACTTTGGAAATATCCAACCATTTCCCTCTCTTTACTCTAGAGACAAAAGTAACATTCAACCCAGCGATTCCATTACTGGATATATACCCAAAGGAATATAAATCATTCTATTATAAAGACACATGCAGTCATATTGTTCACTGTAGCACTATTCACAGTAGCAAAGACATGTAATCCACCTAAATGCCTATCAATGATAGACTGGAGAAAGCAAATGTGGTACATATACACCATGGAATATTATGCAGGCATTAAAAGGAACAAGATTTTGTCCCTTATACAGACATGGATGGAGCTGGAGGCCATTATTCCTACAAACTAACACAGAAACAAAAAACTAAATACAGCATGTTCTCACTTACAAGTGGGAGCTAAATGATGAGAACACATGGACATATAGAGGGGGACAACACACTGGATCCTTTTGGAGGGCAGTGGGTGGGACGAGGGAGATGTTAAGGCAGAGTAACTAATGGGTACTGGGCTTAATACCTGGGTGATGAAATAATCTGTACAACAAACCTCCATGACGCAAGTTTACCTATGTAAGAAACCTGCACTTGTGCCCCTGAGCTTAAAATACAAGTTACAGAAAATAATTCCTTGTATTCTAGTTGCTCAGAACATATGCTCTTGAGTAGAAGCTATCAAAATTGAGCATGCATTAGAATCACCTGGAAGGTTTCTTTTTCTTTGCCTCACCCACTTAAATAAATAACTCTCCTTAGTTTTAATTAATAAGCTCCCTTGATGTTTTATTGCACATTCAGTTATAAAGTACTATGAACATATTAGGAATATTTTCTTTATTTGATTTTTTGATGAAATAGTCTGTAATATTTTTACATATCTTTAATGAAGTGGTCCTTGAATTAGATTTAGAATTAATAGCAGAAAAAAACATCCTTCTCAAATTTATGTAACCCATTTTTCCCTTTTGTTGTGTTGCCAGAAAGTTCCACAATAAATTTAACAAATTTAAATGTATTGCCCAATATTTATTTTTATATACATTTATAGCAGTATTTATGTTAGCTTGATTATTTCTTCTTTCTCTCTCTCAGAGTTATTAAGATACCCAGTCATGGAATTACTGTAGTTTCCTGAACACATTCAATCCCTACCAAATCTATAAACTCTTCCCAAAAGCTTGTGTCATAAGCCCATATCCAAAACATGTCTTTTCTAACACACTTTTACTGAGATGCTCTTTGTGTTGTGTGTTTCCCTTGATGCAAAGAGGTATTGACAGAAGTGCACTTTATGCAGAGATGAGACCTCCTGCCACAGACTGGGATCCTCCATTCTGTAATGTTGGTGCATACCTGAAAGGTCATTTGTCTCTGTCATGTCAATGTGCCACTATGGCTGAGGTTGCTGGTAATTTCTTGCTGAATTGAGTTTGGTCCTTCTATTTTTTTGGTTTAATTTATTTTGTTGGATTTTCCAGGAATAAAGTCCTTTGAATTTTGGTTGTTGCTATTTTTATCTGAACATATTTGTATTTTTTTGTGTGTGAAATGTTTTTCTAGCATTCTAGTACTTGCTGTTTTGATCTCCTCGCATGTGTAATGTCTCGAGTGTTGATTTTGTATAGGATTAACTGCCTATAACAAGAAGATGGGCAGAAACGCATAAGTCTTTACACAACACTGATCCAGGGGCTGAGTTGTCCGGGTTTTCTTCTATACACGTCTTGGACACACATGGCCTTGGTTACAATTTTAAAGCTGTATAAGGTCATTCATTAATAAAAATATATATCATCTTTATACATTTCAAGCTAAAAGAATAATAACTACTTTCAAGAAAAAAGACTGGATACCCCTGTGCGAATCTATTGATTTGCACATATCTCCAAAACCTGGTGACTGGTCCTAGTTGTATTAATTCAATTGTACAGGATTTTTCAGAGGGCTTTTGATTATTTCATTATGCACAGTAGCCAAACATTTCCATATTTTCTGAGATATAGGACAGTGAAATGAAAAAAGTGAAAGCTTCAGTTAATTGAGTTCTATGGTATTTGCTAAACCTAAGAATTCCCCCATGTTGTACCAACTTTTCTATTGACAACAAGCATTGCTCAGCTCATTGGTTTATCTTCTATGAGATACTGTTGCTTTCCTTTCATGAATCGCTATCTATCACTTCAGCACTAGATGTATACACCCTAATTCCCTCCTCTGAAGAAGCTCTTGAATGCTTACCTGTGATAGGAAATTTTCCATATCCTTATACTCTCTTAGAAAATTGTCTTCAGATGTTCAGCTGGGCAGGCATTAAGTAAATATGCAAATATTTAGACTTAACCAGTGTTAAGACATAGCTCAATATGTACATTATAGAGGAGGTAAGAAAAAAGAGATAAGGGCATTGGTTAGTGAGTGATTTTCATGGTGCAGCGTGCAATACAAGGCAGATAGCGAAGAAAGTGAGTACATAAATGGAGTGAAGGTTAGAAAAATCAAGTTTGTGTCAATGAACTGGGAGCCTTGACACTGGATAATTACTGGAATATAGACATACTAAATATGCTAGAAGGAGACCGGGTTTGAAGATAGTTATTAGAAATGACAAGCCCATGCATAAACTTTGGGAAAATGTGGATAAAGTTGTGGTAAAAGAAACAAATCTGGGTTGTGAGGAGTTGGATGGTAAAGAGGGCTAGATGCATCTTCCACAAAGATGTTGAGAGTGAAGCTCTAAGAGAGGCAGTGTTTTCGTACCACCTTTCAACTAGAGCAAGAAAATGAGCTTGCAAGGTTGAGAATATAGAGCAATTTCTCAATGGCTAGCAGAGAGCACAAGGCATGAACTTGGAAGTGAATGAAAGGGAGAGAGACTGGGAAGGTAAAGGGATGAGATTATTGGCAAGAAAGATTCTAGTGGCTATGGATACTCCAGATGATAATCAATAATCTGAGGAAATTACCTGGTAGTGTTTGAAATGAAAGGAATAATGCAATGTGTTCTGTACTTCCTCAAAGAGGCTTTATGTAATCAATATTAAACATAGTGCACAGTATTGAATTAGAATTATGTGTCTGCTGGCTGACTGTATCTTCTTTGGAGAGGTCAGTTTCACTGGAACATGAAGCTGTGAAGCCTTAGAGGAATCACCTGACCTCCCCAGGATACTTGAAAGCTTATGGAGAGCCAACAGTTTAATCCTTGGGACCTGTCACTTCTCAAGAAATAGCATAGTACTTACCTAATGGATTTGACTTCTCTGGACAACCAGTAATACAACCAGTGTATCCTTAGGCTAAGACTTAACTTTTCTGAACCTCCAATACTTGTCTATATAATTATACCATGATATACAATGAGGTAAATTATATGGTCTCAATTCTTCAAAACATAGACAAGAAAGAAGGCATGTTTTAAAAATTACATGTGAAGAGACACAAAAGATGACATGATAACCTTCTTCACATAATGTTCTTTATACATTCTAATCCTGGTTAAAAGCCTATTTACCTTACATGTGAATCCCCTGAGCCTAGTATATTGCTTTCTACTTGATGATAAAATAGAAGCAGTACATTTTAAAAGGGGCTCCTGGAGAGCGGAACGCTAAGAGCTGCACAAACTGACACTGACTAGCTGACAAGGAAAGACAAGTTTGTAACGTTGATTATTGTATGTTAAGGTACATTCAGAAGAAACCTGTAACTATAGTCTTGTGAGGCCTTTTAGTGTAAGGCCAACATTTTCCACATGAAATCCCTACCATAGTGCTACAACAAACAACAAATGGCTCAAATGCTGAGTTAAGTTGATTTTGTTTGTTTGTTTGTTTGTTTGTTTTTTGTTTGTTTGAGACAGGGTCTCATTCTATTGCCCAGGCTGGAGTGCAGTGACATGATCTTGGATCACTGCAACCTCTGCCTCCCAGGTTCAAGGAATTCTCATGCCTCAGCCTGCAAAGTAGCTGGGATTACAGGCACCCACCACCACGCCCAGCTAATTTTTGTATTTTTAGCAGATATGGGATTTCACCACGTTGGCCAGGCTGGTCTTGACCTCCTGACCTCACGTGATCCTCCCGCCTGAGCCTCCCAAAGTGCTGGGATTACAAACGTGAGCCACCGCACTCAGCCTAAGTTGATTTTTTAAATATAGCTTTTAATCAAAATTATTTACTTGTAGAGATTTTAGAAAAGCTTCTGTTAAAATACTAATTTTAAATTCTATTTGAAAAATATTATTTGTAGTTCAGAAATAACACTTTAGACAGAGTTGGTATTTAGAAAATCAGCTTCCATAGAACAGAACAGCTCCTCTGAATCTGACAAAGCATTATACTTTGATGTCTTGGATATTGAAATATATGGGCTATTTATATAGTCTGTGTTATGATGTATTATGAAAACATTAATCAGGTTGGGGAAAATATGCATTAATTGTGAAAGATCTACTTGCTACTTAACTATATGTACATTTTCTAAATCATTTTCTCTGTGACTAGTGAAGGTCATTTTTAGTTTCTAGAATCAAGTATGTAAAATATCACTTAGCATAATCCTAGGCTTTTATTTCTTATTTTTAAAAATAGAAATAATAATATAAAGAGATCAATAGGGGGAATAAATGAGATGATTCATGTAAATTACTTAATATGCACTCAGTATCTGCTTATCATAATTTATATATATATATATATATAAAAACCATTATTGCATATTATCAGACGAAAAAGAGATTAACTCAATAGCTAGGAAAAGTGAGGATTCATGAGAATGACACTTTAGTTCAGCCCTCAAGTAGCCCAAGGAAATTCTAGAATCTGTTTAAACTTTCATGATCAAAAAAATACTCTAATTGACTACAACTTGAAATTTCAATGTTGATGTAGATGAGATTGATAATAGAGCCACTTTCCAAATTTCTTATAATAAAATTCTTATGGTTCCTGGAAGAATAAAAATGAAAAGTAGATAAGTAAGCTGGCTCTCAAATAAATTGAAACAAGTTTTTAAGGATCGGGGGAAAATATTACAATGTCCTCTTTCTAACTCTTATCCATCACTTCTGATTTGCAGAGAGGTGGTTAACTAATTGAGATGGCAAAGACTGACTGATTTTATACTGTTCTCATTGTGAATTTCATCAGTTGTGAAACTGGATGATTCTTTCTAACATCTGGGTTATCTTTGGTAAAATGAAGACAATAATACTTCCTCCCAGCACTAGTGTACAGATTACACAAGGAATCTAAAAAATATCTGGTGCCACATTGGCGTTTTACGTATGTGTGCTGTCTTTATCTAGGAAGCCCTAAATGTGATTTTATTTTATCAACTATGCTCTAGAGCTTATGTGTTTTTTTAATTCATATTTTAAGTTCTAAAACGTAGAAATTAACTCAGGAATGTAATAATGATTGCTATTTTTGGTGTCTCTAAAGTGGCAAAACTCCTTGTTTAAGGACAGATGTTTATGCCAATGTCATCCCAACACTCTAGTTTGCAGAACTTATTCACTGTAGGGATGTACAGCTCCACGTTGCCTTAGGTTCTTCAAAATTTGGTGTATCAGTGTTATGGAGGCCAGATGTTTTTAATCATGTTATGCTATTTTATTCCTAGTTTTCTAAATAGTATCAGATCTCTTCATTATGAGGAAAACATAGCCTTGCAATCCTATTTCATTTTTCTATGTAAATAATTCAAAATCCTTTAAATAGCACACATCTGTTTTATTTATCCATAACTTCAAAAATACTTGAAAATATGTTAAATAAAATGAAAACATTAATTTGTACAATTTACATTAAGAAACTAGAAATGTAGAAGAATATCTCTCCAAACATTGGAAGTTTATTACAAATGATGAGACTTGACTGGTTATATTGGTAAGCAGATAAAATTTCTGTAGCAAATTCAAATTTTGCCCTACAATTAGGATCGAGTATGAGTAAGATTCTTTCTATTTAAAAGTAAATGTACTTGATTTCAATAGGTTCCATTCCTTTATTAGCCTAAATGTTTGTCTAAAACGCATTCATCTCTTTTTACATTACATAAAATAGTAACATCTGGCAGTATATGCCGTGGCTTGCTCGATTGAATCTTATATCTGGCACGAGATGTGTAAGTAGTCAACGCATAGAGAAAGAGTGAATGCATTTCTATTATAAGAATTAAATATAGAAATCACTTAATCAACCTTCCAAATTGATTTACTATAGATGATGCAAATCAATCAGTACACCCTGACATTGGCCGTAAATATTTTATGTTAATGGACATATTCTGGATTATTTTCATTGGTTTGGAGACAGACAGCTTGACTGAAAGTCATAAACTTTCACCAAATAAGCTTATAATGTAATAATTTATAGAACAGACTACTGCAAAACCATGGTCCTTAATACTGTTTCTTCTGCTTTCTATTTCTATAGGACCATATATAAATGGCTAGAACCTCTATAAATATTTGACCTATATAAACAAACAAATGAATAAATGGTGTGGAAGTCAGCATGTATTTACTCTCCTTTAGTATACTTTATATTTTTTAAACTCAAATTTTTCTAAAGTTTATACCCCTGGAATCAGCTTTCTGCAGCTTTAAGTTGTTACCCCTTCAGATTGAATATTCTGTTCACTCTTTAACGTTGCCTTTCATCTCCTTCATCCTACAGAATGAGTCCTAAACCCTTGAGTTGCTAACTCTATGGAACATTCTCAGCCCTTGGATTGCTGTATCACTCCTGGATCAGAGCCCCTGTTAAAAAGAGCCCCATGTATCATAACTACATGAACATAAAATGCATGTTTTGAAAAACATATAAATGCCTTTATCATTCAAAACTATAAAACTGAAACAGAAAAAAATCTATAACCCTCAATAACTAGTCTCTTCAATAATATCTATTAGCCCTGTCTTCTCTAAACAAAAGAAAACTGCATCAGAGTGCAGCAAGAGTTTATGTTTTACATTGTTGCCAACATCACAGATAGTCTGTACTATGTTTTGCAGAGGATTAGAGCAGTAGTAGCCCTAGATGACAAAGATGACAAAATATTTGATTTGCCAAATCCTTTCAGCATAAACCTCAAAATTTATTCCATATAACTTACTGTTTCTTGTGTTGCTGAGAAACATTGTTTTCTCATTTTCCAATTCTTGGGTCTAGAGCTTCTCACAAATGTATATATATATTTACAAGTATTAGTTGAGAAATATTTAGATATAAACATACATAATTAATTTAACATGTATTTAGATATTACTTTAGTAAAAATCAAATTTTATGTAATGGACTTGCAAGATGCCATGAAATAACTTTGTAATATTTTATTAATACCAAAAAAATTATATGCACCAGAATAAAATATTTGAATACAATATTCATTGTTCGTTTGTACATAAACGTATTTTCTTAAGAATTTAAGGGGTTCAGAGCTAAGAAGGAGAACTAGACACCTCCAAGAAGAGCTTTTCCCACTGAAGGATATCAGACCATCAAGTGGAGCAGCACACTTCAAACAGATCTTAGGAAAGAAGTCACTGAAAATGAACAAAGGAAGGACACAGACCCTGCACCAAAAGGGGAGGAAGCTAGGATCCCTGCACAGGGTTGCTAAGCACCAGGATGTTTTCCTGGCCTTAAGTAGCTCCTAGGAAAAGAGTGAATAAAATAGGCATGGAGAGGCCAACTCTCACCATAGGCCTCCAGGACCCTATCTTCTGGAAACCCCATGACCTCCACAGACATCTGAGCTGGCAGGGATAACTGCCTGGAGTGTTGGCAGAGACAGAACTCCAGCCTGCATGGAGCTCAGAGGGTTTGGCACAGGAACAGCTGGAGCATGACATGGGCACTCATCCCCAAGGTTTGCCACATTCTCTAGAGAGCTCTAGTCATTTTGGGCTGCCAGACATGGACAGAACAGGGCTGCCTTGCCAGTGGTATGGGTCCAGTCTGATTTGAGCAACTCAAATCAGGACCCATTTGATTTTTACTATCTCAACTTTGTATGCTGGCCTCTCCCAGCGTTCCTGCCTGGCCGCACTCACTTGCAACACAGCCTCAGCTTGCCAGCAGCCACTGCTGTAATTCTTTCATCAGTAGACAGTGCTGAACCATTGGAGCACATTTGCAGATGAACTGTTACCAGGTACAATTGCCACAGTCTCCCCAGCTGGTATACACTCGTCCACCAGGAGACACTTGCCTGCAGCACCCCCTTACTGGCTCGCTGGTATGCACAGGCATGTCGACTGGCTGCCCCTAATCCCACCCTCCCAGGGCCCCCCACTTGCCTCTAGTGCGTGTGAACCTGCAGACTCGCATGCACCCATGCATGCATGGGATCACAACCAATCTGCCAGAGTGCTTTTGCCAGAAGCCCCATTGGAGTGTTACTATCAGCAGATCGCAAAAATCTTAGTCCCTCAAGCGCAGCAAATGCTTAATCTCAAGAGCTACAGAACAAAACTGTGGGCCTTGTCCAAGGCCCCCAGAGTTAGAGCACGCAGCCCAGAAGTGCTGAGCTGAGATCTGGCCTCCTGAAAGCTTGCAGAAATGAAGCCAGTTGACTAAACCCAACTTATATGACAGTCAAACCCTCAAAGGCATTAAAGAATATAAAAGTAAAAGACAGTAACTTCAAAGACTAAAGGAACATCAGTTCATACAGATGAGAATGAAGCAGCACAATAAATCTGGCAACTCTGAAAGCCAGAATGTTTTACCTCCAAATGACCACACAAGTTTCTGGTTCTTAACCAGACATTACCAGACTGAAATGACTGAAGTGACAGACATAGAATTCAGAATCAAGATGGCAAAGAAGCTTATCAACATATAGAAGGTTGAAACCCAAACCAAATTATATAATAAAACAGTCCAAGAACTGAAAGTCATTTGTAGGCATTTTAAGAGAACCAAACTAACTTTTTGAAAAGGAAAAATTTACTACAAAAATTGAAAGATGCATTTGGAAGCATTAATAATAGAGTAGATCAAGCAGAAGAGAATCTCAGAGCTTGATGACTGCTCCTTTGGATCAACAATGGCAGGAAGAAATAAGGAAAACAGACTTTTAAAAATGAACAAAACCTCCAAGAAACATGGGACTACGTAAAGAGACCAAACCTATGACTTACTGGCATTCCTGAAAAAGATGGAAAAGGAGCAAGCAACATAGAAAACCTACTTGAGGATAAGGACTGTGAAAATTTCCCCAGTCTCACTAGAGAGACTGGCATGCAGATTTAGGATATTCAGTGAACCCTTATATTATATAAGACAGCCATTCCCAAGATACATAGTCATCAAATTCTTCAAAGACAATGTGAAAGAAAATGTCTTCAAGTTAGCTGGGGAGAAGAGCAGATCATGTATGAAGCAAACACCATCTGTCTAACAGCAGACCATTCAGCAGAAATGTCACAAGTCAGAAGAGATTAGGGAACTATATTCAGCATTCTTAAAAAAAATAAATTCCAACCAAGGAATTCATATCTCATCAAACTATGTTCCGTAAGCAAAGAAGAAATAAAATTCTTTCCAGACAAGCAAATATTAAGGTAATCTGTTACCACCAAGACTTGCCTTACAAGATATCCTCAAAGTGATGCTAAACACAGAAGTGAGAGTGTTACCAGACAAACACTGACTTAAGTACGTAGCCCACTGACACTATAAATCAACTATACAATGGAGTCTACATAACTATGTACTAATAACATGATGACAGGATCAGGTAGTCATCATATATCAATGTTAACCCTGAATTTAAATGTACCAAACACAACACTTAAGACAGAGTAGCAATTTGGATAAAGAAGCAACACCCAACTGTATACTGGCTTCAAGAGACCCATCTCATATAAAAGGACATCCATAGGCTTAAAGTAAAAAAATGTAGAAAGACCTATCAAGAAAACAGAAAACAAAAAACAGTAGGGATTTCTCTTCTTATCTCAGTAGAAAACATACTTTAAACCAACAATGACCAAAAAGGATAAAGAAGGGCATTAGATGATAAAAAAGGGTTCAATTCCACAAGAAGACTTAACTATCCTAAATATATATGCACCCAAAACTAGTATACTCAGATTCACAAAACAAGTTCTTAGGGACCTACAAAGAGACTTTGACAACCACACAGTAATAGTGGGAAGCATCAACACCCCACTGACAGTTTTAGATAGATCACTGAGGCAGAAAATTAACCAAGAAAATCAAGACCTAAACTTAACACTTGATCAAAGGGTCCTAAAAGACATCTACTCTACCCAGAAACAATAGAATATATGTTCTTTTCATCTGCTCCTAACATATACTATATACTCTAAGATTGACCACACACTCAGCCATAAAGCAATTCTCAACCAATTAAAAAAAACCTGAAATTACACCAACCACACTCTCAGCCCACGGTTCAATAAAATCAGAAATCAACACCAAGAAGATCTTGTAAAGTCATACATTTTCATGGAAATTAAACAACCTGCTCCTGAATGACTTTTGGTTGAGGAATGAAATTTAAGCAGGAATCAAGAAATTCTTTGAAACAAATGAAAACAAACATACAACATGCCAGACTCTCTGGGATACAGCTAAAGCAGTGTTAAGAGGAAGATTTATAGTGCTAAATGCCACATGATGAAGCTAGAAAGATCTCGAGTTAATAATCTAATATCAGACCTAGAGGGACTAGAAAAACAAGAGCAAGCCAATCCCAAAAGTAGCCAGATAAAAGAAATAACCAAAATTAAGCTGAATTGACAGAAACTGAGACAGCAAAACCAATCCAAAAGATCGCCAAAACCAAAAGTTGTTTTTTTTTCAAAGAATAAATAAGATTGACAGACCATTAGCTAGGTTAATAAAGATAAAAATAAAGAATATCCAAATAAACACAATTGGAAATGACAAAAGGGACATTACCAATAACCCCAAAGAAATACAAAAGAACCCTCAGAGACAATTAGGAACACCTCTGCATACAAACTATAAAACCTAGAAGAAACTGATAAATTTCTGAAAACACACAATGCCTTAAGAATAAACCAGGAAGATACTGAAATCAAGAACAGATCAATAAATAGTTCCAAAATTTAATCAGTAGTTAAAATCCTACTAACCAGAAAAAGCCTTGGACCACAAAAGTTCACAGTCTAATTCTAACACACATATAAGGAACAGCTGGTACCAATCCTACTGAACATGTTCCAAAAAAAACGACTCTTTTCTAACTCATTCTATGAAGGCTGCATCATTCTGATGTGAAAACCTGGCAGATACAAGGAAAAAAAATTATAGTCAATATCCCTGATGAATAGAGACACAGAAAATCCTCAAAAAATATTAACAAAATAAATTCAGTAGCACATCAAAAAGCAAATACATCACTATGAAGTAGGCTTTATTCCTGGGAGGCAAGGTTGGTTCAATATATACAAATCAAATAATGTGATTCATTATATAAATAGAACTAAAAACAAAAAAGCACTGATTATCTGAATAGATGGGGAAAAGGTTTTCAATAAAATTAAACATCTTTTCATGTTAAAAATCTTCAACTAGGCATCAGAAGAACATACCTCAATATAATATGACACATATTTGACAAACCCACAGCAAACATCATACTGAATGGTCAAAAGCTGAAAGCATTTTCCCTTGATACTCAAAATAAAACAATGAGGCCCACTCTTACCCTACCTATTAACATAGTACTGGAATTCCTAGCCTGAGTGATCAAGCAAGAGAAAGAAATAAAAGGCATCCAAGTAGGAAGAGAGAAAGTCAAACTATGTCTCATCACAGATGATATGATTTTATAGCTGCAAAACCCCATTGTCTCTGCCCAAAGGCTTATAGAACTGATAACTTCAGTAAAGTCTCAGAATACAAAATAAATAAATTCAGAAGCATTTTTAGACAACAATAATATCCAAGCTGAGACCCAAATCGAAAATTCAATTCTATTCACAATAGCCACCAAAAAGAAAAAGAAAATACCTAGGAACACTGCAAAGTAAAGAGGTAAAAAATCTGTATAATGAAAATTACACAACAATGTTCAAATAAACCAGGGATGATACAAGCAAATGGAAGAACTTTTCATGCTCATGGATAGAATCAATATCCTTAAAATGTTAATACTGCCCAAAGCAATTTACAGATTCAATGCTTTTCCTATCAAACTACCAACATCATTTTCACAGAATTAGACATAAATATTCTAAGGTTCATACGAAACCAAGAGTCTGAATAGCCAAGGCAATCATATACATAAAGCCCAAAGCCAGAGATATCACACTACATGACTTCAAACCATACAAAGTTACAGTAACCAAAACAGCATGATACTGGTACAAAAACAGACACATAGACCAGAGGAACAGAATAGAGAATTCAGAAATAAAGCCACACACCTACAATCATCGGATCTTTTACAAAGTTGAGAATAACAAGCAAGTAGAAACAGACTCTCTATTCAACAAATGGTGCTGGGATAACTGACTAGTCGTATGCTGAAAATTGAAACTAGACTCCTTCTTTTCACTATGCACAAAAGTCAACTTAAGATAGATTAAATACTTAAATCTAAGAACTAAAACTACAAAATCTCTACAAGGAACCCTAGTACATTCCATTGTGGACATAGGCCTTGGCAAAGATTTTATGATAAAGGCTTGAAAAGCAATTGTGAAAAAAACAAAAATAGACAAGTGGGACCTAATTAAACTAAAGGGGTTCTGTGCAGCCAAAGGAACTATCAACGGAGTAAACAGACAACATGTGGAATGGGAGAGAAATGTGCAAACTTTGCATCCAACAAAGGTCTAATACCCGGAATTTATAAGGGTCTTAAACAAATCAACAAGCAAATAAATAAATAAAATAAAACAACCCCATTTAAAAAAAAAAATGGGCAAAGAATATGAAGAAACAGTTTTCAAAAGAAGACATACATGTGGCCATCAAGCATGTGAAAAAATGATCAACATCACTAATCATTACATAAATGCAAATCAAAACCACAATGAGATACCATCTAGCACCAGTCAGAATGGCTATTTTTAAAAAGTCAGAAAAGATCAGATGTTGGTAAGTTTGAGGAAAAAAGGGAGTGCTTGTACATCACTGGTGAGAATGCCATTTAGTTCAGCCACTGTGGAAAACAGTTTGAAGATTTCTCAAAGAATTTAGGACTATCAGTTTATCCAGCAATCCCATTACTGGGCATATACCAAAAAGAATAGAAATCATTTTACGAAAGAGACACAGGCACTTCCATGTTCATTGCTGTGTTATTCACAATAGCAAAGACATGGAATCCACCTAGATGCCCATCATTGGTGGACTGGATAAAGAAAATATGGTACATATACATATACCATGGAATACTACACAGCTATAGAGAAGAATGACATCATATCCCTTGAAAGAGGAGACAATAGACACCGGGGCCTATTTAAAGGCTGAGGGTGAGGTCTGAAACTCCCTATTGGGTACTATGCTCACTGCATGGATGGCACAATAATTTGCACACCAAACGATTACAGCGACATGTAATTCACCCGTGTAACACAATTGCACATGTATCTCCAAACCTAAATTAAAGGTTGAAAGAAAAAAATAAGCATCAACAATCATTTAGTGTTTAATAAGTAAATGTTTCTCCAAAATTGAAATTGCCTACAAAACTGATGCTTCCAATCACTCAAGAAACATTATTTCTTGATGTCTAATATATCTAATTCAATATTTAATATGGCATTACTCACAATAAAATATGAACTAACTGCGTGAAAACCTTTATGACAATATTCTTAATGATTTTGTTAAAATTAAAGAAAGGAAATATTTTTGCATAGACACAGAATTCATGTACAATATATGACTAATTCTTACTTATGTAAGCCAGCTTATGAGCAGCATTTTTAACATGTTCAATCATAATTAATTTCAGTCATTTTGACCTTTTGCCAACTTCTAGTCATATCAAATGCATGCGTTTAGAGATATTTGTGATTTTCTTCATTTCAAAGGTTTATCTGTCAGGTTATAAAGATAACACACATTGTGGGTATTAGTTCACTACCTTGCTTTATAATTCTTAATGCTCATACATACTGCATGTGGCCTCTGTATTTTTACTTGAGGCCTTCTACATATCAAGATTGCGTCTGCCATTTTGCATTCAACGGTATTGACCTTCTGTTTCTGAAATACTCATTTTTTGACCCTTGTTTAAACTACCCTCTCTGTATTTCTGCCCCTTTATCCATTGTCTATACAAAACATATAATTTTCATAATAATGGCAGCAATAATAACTATTATTAGGGCTAAGTTAAATATACTCTCATGCTCATTCAACTCTTTTGTTGTTCATCTTTTTGCAAGTCTACCTCATCTTTTTCCATGTAGTCATTAAATTTCGGTGTTTCTCATGGTCTGGTCTTAAATGTATGTTCTTATTTCCCCTAAACACTCAACTCAAATCCACAGCCTCAGTTACTCTGTATATATGTCAATGAATTCCAAATTTATATTTTCAGTGTCAACCTCCTCATTGAACCCAAACCTTACATATCGTAATGTTGAATTAACACATCCAGTTACATACTTGAGATGCATCTCCAAGCCTACACGTATGTGAAATACTAGACTCATGATGTTTCTACATAATTTTTCTTTATCCATTGTTTCACAGTTCTGAATGTAATCAGAATGTGTGCGTGAAAGTCAGACATTTAGTACTTACTCTTTATGCACACTTTTATTCCTTCCAGGATCAAACGCATCTTCAGCAACTGGATTTTGCTCCTCAGTACCTCTGGAAATTTTCATCTTTTCTTTCCCTTAATTTCATGTTTTCTTTCATCTCCAAATCATTTGAACTGCATCTTCTTTATTAAACCTTTTACGTATTTTCTTTCTTTTTATGTTTTCAATCTCCTTTTTCATGCAATAGCCAGAATGGAGCCTTCTAGGTACAAATATCATAATATCATTCTCTTTCTTTAAATTGTTCAATGGCTTTTCACTACTCAGGGCAAAAATAAAAACTCACACAAAGCCTCCAAGAATCTGTAACCATTTTTCCTCTTTGCATAGACAACATCTATTCTTCTTTAGATATCAAATATAACTTCCTCAAATTATAAACTAGATGACTTCTAAACTAGTCAGGTTCCTCTGTTTTGTCCCACCTGGCACTACAATGCTTTTGCTCATATCAACTATCACAGTATATTTCACATATACATTTATACATTTTCATATTTTATACATATAGCTATATAGAACAGCTTTTATGTAGTTTGCTAAGATATCATAAAATGAATAAATAACTTGTAAACTAGCCATTTTCTCCTGTGAGTACCCAAGTATGAGGCAAAATAATTCAAAAAGATTTCCAATTAGCTTGGTTATATTTAGTCATCTAGAAACCAAGATTCAAACATTCTTGTTATTCTAGATGTCATTGGTTTGAAAAGCCAATTTTATCAGTGCACTGCTTTCCTGTGATTTTATAGGTAAGTTTTCTCAGGTATGCTTGGTGTTGGCAGACCTCATTACATGCTGTGACACTGATTGAAGGAGGCACTTCAATGAGGATGTTGTGTCTAGAAATTAGACACTTCTCAGATCATATTCTCAGAGCACAGTTAGCACAGTACTGTCCAGTTGATATGCTTAACAACATCCTTGGTCTTTATCATTTTGTTCATCCCCTTGTAAGCAGAACAGAAGATGCATAAAATATGAGTAAATACATTCTTAGTGAAGTGAGTGTTCACTTGTTTCCCATTATTTATTTCCTGTCCTCCAGGCTGTAAGCTCTATTGATCCATACTCCTAGCCAGCATCTTATCTCATAACCTTTAAGGCACCAAAAGTAGAGACACTCAAAATCCATATCGAATTTCAATTCTTTCCAAATGCTTTTCTAGGGAGAACATCATAAAATACTATGTCTGTCTCCAGGACTGATAATCCATTTCTAGCTTCAGTTCCTCGCCACTTTGTATTCTTAAGTCATTCAACAATTTGGTCCTCTAATTTATTTATGCACAAAATACGAAACTAATGTAAGTGATCATTTGGGTCTTTTTCATCTAAAGATATATTTTTAAATTTTTTATTATTTTTGTTATTATTACTGTAGAAACAGACTTTCACCATGTTGTCCAGGCTGGTCTTAATTTCTTGGGCTCAAGTGATCTGCTCACCTCAGCCTCCCAAAGTACTGGGAAAACAGGTGTGAGCCACCATGCCTGGCCAGGTACCTTTCATCATTAAAATGTGTAACTAGATACATGGTAAAAGTCATTAAATTGATATTTTACTGTATATTCTAAAAATACTATAAAATTTTTAAAAATTTAAATCTTAAATTATGATTTAAAATTTTAGTATAGCTATTTGTATGTATATGAATACATTGATACAACACAATATATGATTGTATTCATATATGCATACGTACAAATATCTATACTAAAATTTTAAATTAAATACATAAAAATTAACTCTCCTATTTTCATCAAGTGTTAAAAGAAGAGATAATTGGATATGTTGGGATAATTTCATCTGTAAGGAATAGTAATGATAAAAATCATGCCTGATTTGTCATTTCTTTGAAATATTTAACTGTGACATCATTTATGATTTGGCATTAACCTTTACAAAATTATATTGTATTACCATAATTTAAAAATTAATTTAACTCATTATATTCATATAATAAACCATTTGTTTGATTTGCCAGACAAAGCCAAGTTTTCAATATCCAAATAGTAAAATAAATTCAATAAAAACAACAACAACAAAAAACCCCACACACATTATAGTCACTTAGCCTACTTGGTTTATAGCTTCAGGACCATGTTCTCTACTGTTATGGTCCATATTGCGTATTTTTAATAAACTCAGATATTAGAGCTAGTTCTCCCTTTCCTTAAAATAATCTGAAACTTTTCCCCAAAGAGAGACTACAGAGACTACAGTGTAGGCAAAGCTGACTATATAATTTATTCAGCCTAGTGCAAATTTAAATTATGGGGGCTTGTGTTCAAAAAGCAATGAATAAGCGCCCTTAAAGATTCTAAAAGGCTTTTTTCTCAGGCTTTTTTTTTTTTTTTTGCTCTATTTTCTACAAAGTTTGTATTTGTCATGGCATTTAAAAAATATATGTGCTACCTAATGCCATTCACAGTAAAGAAAAAAAGTAAAATTCTAAATAATACGAATTTAGCATTCATCTTTATAATGAACAACAGTTTTAATTGCAAAGCAGACTCATCAACATTGAACATTTTATATTTGTAGTTTTACTTGCATATGTATTTTTGTTTTTGCGAAATAGTAAAAATAGCTCATAAAACTAACATAAGTGGTTTGATTTGATTTAGTGTTTTGATATATGCACTTTCTATGCACACTCTCTAGTTTTGGCTTACTGATGAATATGGTGGAACTTGGAGGAAATGAATGTATGGATTTCTCCTTTTTCCTTTTCATCTATCTCATACTCTTTTCTGTAAGTGGTTGGCTAATACAGGAAGGTAACACAAATAAAGAAGATAAAATATGGCTCCCTGGTCATTCCTGTTTCTTAGAATGGCATTGTCTTTTCTGTTGCATTTGAAGCAAGTTTTATTCAGGAGGGGAAGTGTAACCACACACATATACACACACACACACAGAGTTGTAGAGAACAGGGAAGCAAGGAATGGCAGACACACAAATTGTTCATATCTCCTCTGCTCATTCACTGTCCTGTCAGACTTCAGAGATACAATCATTGAGAATTTTAAAGCGGCAACAGCAGTGCATTGCAGGCTGCTCAGGCTTCTTCTGAGAGGACATATGCTACGCGACCAACCAGGTAGTCTGACCATGAAGTTTGCCCTGAGTCTCAGAAAGCTAAACACGGTTGTATAATTTTGCCTGTAAGGCCTAAGAAAAAAAAACCCGTACACTAAATATGAACAATAAATTATTTGCATGCAATTTGCCATTATTGGCCTTAATTTATTTATCCTTTAGTTCATTTATTGTCTTTTACTCTTGAATTGTTCTTATCGCTTCTTTAGATTTTGTGTTATCTAACTGACATTTATCAAATGGTTAGCGTTAAAGCTACAGTAATATGAAATAAGCTGGACTGCCACATATTTACTAATAGGACAAATGTCAGACTTTGTTTCTACAATAGAAGGCGCCAACAACAACCCTTGTAAACAACCGTGTGGGTATAAAGTGTAGAACACGTAGCCCTACTAAATTTACATTTTGATCATATCCAGTGGGCATATCATACAATATGAGAGTATATTTCTGTATTACTAATTGTAGTAATAACTTTTCTTTTTCAAGTAAAAAAATTATGAAAATAAAATTATGTAGGCAAACAATTTTAGATTCATATTTTATCTTTTCAATCAGACAGGCATATTTTTAAATAATTGGTAAATATTATTTAATGTTGAAATGCTCAGAGTCACATGCCACTAGGCTCCAAAGAGTCTTTTATATCAGATTAGGTAGTGTGGGATACTACATTAACTTACTGCTGTGCTGAATTCCTGCCCTCCCACAAACAAATTTATATGTTGAAGACCTAACCCCCAATGGGATAGTATTTGGAACTGAGGCTTTGGAAGATAATTAGTTTTAGATGAGATCGTGGGGTGGGAGTCCCCATGATGGAATTAACGTCCTTACATGAAGATACATCAAGAGAACTTGATCTCTTTCTCTGTCATTTGAGGCCATATACAAGGCAGAAAGAGTGCTGTCACCAGGAAACCACCATGCTAGCATGCTGATATTGGACTTCTGGCCTCCAAAATTATGAGAAATGCACATCTGCTGTCTAAGCCACCCAGTCTATAGTATTGACTTGTAGCAGTCTAAGACGACTAAGATACTTAGACCAACATTCAGTATGTTCTTTTAGAACAGAACTACTTCGGTGCACTCAATAAATTCCTAACCACTTAAGTGCATTAATGTGTTCTTCCACTTGAATGATCTGTAATTAAGTAGCAATAGACTTCGAAAAATGTGATTTAAATTTACAATAAAGTTTCACTTTTATAAGACTCAGAATACTGTAGGATACAGAAACGAAACTTTATTGTAAATTTAAACCACATTTTTATCTGTCTAGAGTATTCACAGGATGAAACTCACTATTGATCTGGTGTTAGTGTATCATGAAGACATATTTATGGAAATGATAAAGCAGAAATAATATTTAAAATTCAGTGTTTCTCTGTCATATTCATGACTTTGTTTTATATAATATAAACATAAAAAGGACTTGTAACGAATGAATAAAGTACTTTGAAAAACAGTTTGAAAATTAAGTAAAGAAAGTTTCTTCCTCTGATACTTATTTTTAAATGGCTTTTTCTTATAACAATAGGAATTTAACTTAGTAGACATATGGCTAATATTGAACCAGAATAAATAAATTGCATAAAAACTTGAATTAGGTCTCTGAAAATGTAACTAAGCCACTAGAAGAAAAGGAAAGAGAAATTTTGAGTTTATATTGTTTTAAACCTAATACTAATAACCAGAAGATTTTAATATTTTAATCAAGTGGCTAGACCACAGGACATTTGGATATATATGGCAAAAAAGCAACGTGATGAAGTGAAAAGAATATGGGAAATATTACAATGAAAATCTAAATTAAACTCACTATATAAATGGAAAATCATATAGAATCACATCTGTCTATAAGGCTTTTATCAGCAATTATAATATTAAAAGTATATATTATAGAATTGAATTCTATAATTAATAGCCTAAACTCTCCATTGGCATGCACGTGTAAAATAAAGCTGTGTTAACTCACGAAGCTTGGGGTTTATAAAAGGGCCTGGTTCACAGCTGGCACTTAAGTATTTAGTGAATATAAAAACAGAAATTTATAAATAAAACTTGAGAAATCCACTCTCATTATAAACCTTCTTTAATATACTTTCTCAGAAATTAATAGATAAAAAATACAGTCATCTCTAATATTGAATGTATAAATCATAACATTATTAGCATCATCTGAGTTTTAAAAATGAATATCATAGCTAAGCACATAAAAACACCAAAAATAATGAACTAGTCAATCATTACTGAGGAAGTCTAAATTAATCTTATTATCAAATTATCATCATCAACTTTGCAAAAGTCATAAATGATACATTCAAAATTACTCTCTTCCTTTAAACTAAGAATGTTAACATCTCCTTGGAATTCTAGACACTTATCCAAACAGCAAACAAGATGACATTTAATAAATAATGATGTACACAGTTCCACGACTACACAGTACTTAGACATTGCCAATGTTTAAGTTTTAAATAAATAACTCTTTAAGGTCATAAAAATTCCTGCAATTACCTCTTTCTGTTTTTATTAATTCTGTGAGAAATACACTATCTGCCTGCTTTCAGATATTTTATTGGGTATGCAGTAATTTATCATGTAACAAATATTAGTCACCTTAGAACCCACGTGGGGATCATATAAGGTCAACATTTGACATTTGTTATAATTTTGATCTTGATTCCAGTGTATTACACAACCCTAACAAAGTTTTATTGGTTTTTCTCTGCTTTTTGGAATGAATTGTATCATGGTTAGTTTTCTGTGTCAATTTGACTGGCCCATAAGATGCCCAGATATTTGGTTAAACATTATTTCTAGTTATGTCTGGGAGGGGGTTTCTGGGTGAGACTAACATTTAAATTGGTAGACAGAGGAAAGCAAATTGCCCTCACTATGTGGGTGGCCCTCATCTAATTCCTTGAAGGCCTGACTGGAATAAAAGGCTGATTAGAGAACTGATTTCTCTTTGCCTGATGATCTTTGAGCCAGAACATTGATCTTCTACTGTCTTCAGACTCAGAGTCAGACCGCAACCTGACCCATTGGCTTTCCTGGGCCTCAGGCCTTCATACACAAACTTGAATTCTACCCTCTGTTCTCGGGCCTTCTGCTTGTTGACTACAGATCTTGGGCTTCTCAACTTTTGTAATTACATGAGCCAATGTCTTATAATAAATCTCTTTATTTATATGTGTATAAAGTAAGAGAGATATATATGAGTATTGATATAACATAGATAAATATATATAATATATATTTTACATCAATATGTGCCTATATATTGTGGTTATTGTTTTTTGACTATGTTTCATGCAAAAAATAAAGTAAGGCCTGGTGTATAAAACATACTCCATATTGTCAAAATGATTAAATTTGTTAAATACATGTGAGATGGAAGAGCTGAGAGGAGGAAAATAAGAAGACCAAATGGGGCATGAAATGTATTGGTAGTGTTTTAAGTACAACACATAGGAAAAACCAGACAACTCTTTATTTTGGATAATGAACATATGGATGCACACACTTTTCATATATAATTTTGGATATATTTAATTATTTGGTAGTTATTTCAAATAAGCAAATAATGAGGATTTGGTAGAGAGCAGTTGAGCCTATGCTCTAAGGAAGCGTACTTTGAAGGAAGAGGAGAAAGAGTGTCAGAGAAATCGAAAACTGTGCCATCATTTTTAATAATCATTATATATTTATTTATTTTTGTGACAGAAGAAAACAGAACCAAAAGCTAGTAATGGAGCCAAGAAATACTGAGCCCTGTGGAAACAGATGGTTCAGGAGCATGCACATGTCCAGTGAAGAGATGGTGGCAAGGGAGAAGGCTGGGTGGTTGCAGCCTCTGTGCCCACGTAAGCTTAGCTTTTATACCACTGGTGAGGCTGTCATTGAAAGGTTGCTTTGTTTTGTTTTGTTTTAAAAGAGGGAAGTAGGATAGACCCCATTGAATTTGAGATAAAGGAGTATGATAGGTATGTGAAAGGCCAATTTAAAAAGGGCAAAACAGCCCAGTTAGGAGGGAGGTCAAGGTGAAAAGAATTGAATTAGTTGAAACAAAGATAGATTTGTGACACAATTTATTAAAATTCTAAGGCTTAGTGACTGAGTAGTGGTGAGAAGTGACAGATGTGTAGGAACCAACAAAGCCATCCACATTTGCGACTGGGAAATGAGGGTGAAGGCCAGACTCTGTCTCCTTGATTTACTTATCTTTTAAGTCACTTGAAATTAATCTTTATTTAATACATATGTGTGTGTGTATGACACACACACACACACACACTTATGCATGAAATTATGTATTAATTTCATATACGTATTAACTTCACACACACATATATACGAAATATAGATATATTTGTTACATTAAGAATACTTTATTTACCACGGAACTTTTTCCTAGGACATTATATATTAAGCATATAATCGCTCATTCTATGGAAATATTCATTATATACAAAAGTATGCCTTTGTAATCACAGTCACTCTGTAATATATGCATGCACCATGGTAAATGTAGATTAGCTGACCAGAGTGGAGTGACCGCCATATCCACATTTGCCCCGGTCATTTGGTTTTTACATCTAAAACATAATTATAAACATTTTGTATGCCTCAATGTTTCTCATTTTTCAAAGAATTGTATTAGCTTAGGCACTATCCCCACATATTTATCTCCTAGAAAATTCCCAAACAGACAGTGGAATAACAAGGTTCTTGAACTTATTTTATTCTTCTTCACAGAGTGCGTGTGTGTGTGTGTTGTGTGGGCATGCACACACGTGTGTAGTTGTGTATATTTGGGAGGTCTCAGAGAAAACTTAAAAAGAATTCCCTTAATTCTTTTATTATTGATGCTTTTTTTCTTTAATGTAATAATACAATTAATCTGCATTAATTGGCAAGCATATACCTTATATTGGAGTAAATGGCAGTAATACAATTGTGAAAAAGTTTGGTCTGGATTCTGGTCTCATATAACACACAAAATTACTGATGCTACCAAAGAAATGCATCTGTGAGAAATTTCTGGCATCAGCTTTAGAAACAATTGTTTTGTTAGGTATCACTTAAGAAGTATCATCCTCCTGGTTTAACAGCCAACGATTAACAAATATTTACCCAATGTTTCTCTATCTTGTATATGAGCTAACAAAGAAGTCTAAAAAAGTTTTGATAAACTAAAACAATCACAAACATAATTTTCTTCATTTTAGTCATCAATGATCATGCAGTGTTGAATCTTACACAACTTTATAAAATATGAGTCTTAGAATGCGACTGCTCTTGCAGATTAGTAGCTTCTGTGAAGTTAAAAAGATTTTTAGATATGCTACATTATATGGGATCCATAGGAGAACTACAGGAAACAACAAGAATTCTAAGATGCCTTTGTTAATAATCATGAATGTGAAGTCCATTATTAAATTAATGACACACGTCCCTCGAGTGTTTCTCACGTCTTGAGGATTGAAAGACTCAGGACACAATTAGTTTTGAATCCACTATTAGGATAATTCAGGCTTATTTTCTCTCCTTAGGAAATGGATAGTATCTAAGTCTTTTGAGAAAAAACAAGAGAAGATTCCTAATCAGCAGGCGGTTACTTAAACAGGTATCCTTAAATATGGGAAGGGAAAACAAGACAGTCAGTAAAGGCAGAAGGCTGAGTAGAATTTCCCTAGTAGCTTTGCAAGGAAAATTAAGAGTGAATTTTAAAAGCTCTTCAGATTTTTAAGGAAATACATTGATTCTTATTTATTCATAAAGCTTAAAAATATAAACAACTGAATAAATTGAATTCTGACTTTTTTTCTTTTTTCTTTTTAGATGGAATCTGGCTCTGAGACCCAGGCTGGAATGCAATGGTACAAACTTAGTTCACTGCAACCTCAACCTGGGTTCAAGTGATTCTCCTGTCTCAGCCTCCAAGTAACTGGGAATACAGGCACCTGCCACAACACTCAGCTAATTTTTTTGTAGTTTTAGTAGAGAGGGGGTTTCACCATTTTGGTCAGACTGGTCTCAAACTCCTGATCTCAAGTAATCCACCTGCCTCAGCCTCCCAAAGTGTGGGGATTACAGGCGTGAGCCACCGCACTTGGCCTGAAAATATTAATTGAATAAAATTTAAGTAATGTTGGCATAACAGCTGCAGAGATTACTCACTTATAAAATTTGAAGAAGTGGAAAATATTACTATATGGTATAAGTAAATACTACAAAATACATACATAATGATATAAAACAAACACTATGAACTGTAAGAAAACATCTCTTTCTCTTTCTCCCTCTCTGTATAAATTACTAAAGCCTGTTCCAAATTCAGCGATAACTATATGGAGACATTTATGTGCCTTTGTGTGTGTGTGTGAATAAGCCATGTGCTTTCACTGAGTTTCTGGATAACAAAGCCTCCTTTTCTCTGTAGCGCACCATGAGGACAAAGTCTTCAAGATGATATGTCAAACCTGCCATACATACTACCTTATTTGTAGAACTAAATCTTTTGCTAGCAGAAAAGCAGTGGAGGGAGCCAAGCAGGCCAGATTTAAGGAGTCCGTGGAATTGAGTTGTAGAGATTTTGTAGTTTCTAAATGTCATCCGGCACTTTTTAGTACCTAGTGTTTCAAAAGGGAAATTGAATTAAATAGTAGCGTGCTGGAGGACTCTGATCTGTTCACCATCAGCTGTGGTCCTTGAACTGCTTTAATTAAAGCCTTTGGAGATATGTGAGGTGAGGTTAAATGCTCAAGACCCTTAGGGTCACTGAAAGTTTAACTTCTGTCATTTTGGAAGTTCTGCTAAGTTACTCTAATTTTATTCCAAGGTAGATTTGCAGGCAATGATACGAGGTCTCATGGGTGCTGGCTTTCTTTCTTGTTAGATTCAGATTCTGTTTCTTAAATATACACTAATTTCTTTCTACTTAAAAAAATGGGAAAAAATCCCTTTAGATCATACACATGTGGGGTTTAACATTGGTTTCAAAAAGAGCTAGATTTTTAACTCTGGAATCTTAGTGAATTGGCAGAAATGAAATTTATTTTCCACAACTTTTATTCAATATTAAAACACCACCAGCAGCAGCAGAAGCAGCATCGTTAACAGTGTTACTCCATACCATAGTTCGGAGAATTTAAAGAGGTCAAAACACGTAACTAGCCTGACACCAGAATAAGTTTTAATTTTAAAGCTGAGTTCTACCATCTGAGGAGGGTTGTTGTTGTTGTTGTCTTGCCTAGTCTCCTTTTTTTTTTTCCTTCTTGACAATATCAAGCAATTATTATTTTGATTAGTATTTGTAGGATATAACTTTTCATCCTTTTACTTTTTTTTTTTTTTGAAACAATCTCTCTCTGTTCCCCAAGCTGGAGTGCAGCTGCACAATCTCGGCTCACTGCAACCTCCACCTTTTGGGTTCAAGTGATTCTCCTTCCTCAGCCCAGCGTGTAGCGGCGATTACAGGCACATGCCACCACACCCCGGTTGATTTTTGTATTTTTAGTAGAGGCAGGGTTTCATCATGTTGGCCAGGTTGGTCTTGAACTCCTGATCTCAGGCAATCCACCCGCCTTGGCCTCCCAAACTGCTGGCATTATAGGCATGAGCCACTGCTCCTGGCCCAACCTTTTACTTTTAATATATCAGTGTTTTTATTTGATATATATTTTTATTAGACAACATGTATCTGAGTATTGTTTTCTACACAATTCAACAGCCTTTCTTCAATTGGGGTGCTTAGAACACTGACATGTTGGATAATCATTGATTTCATTTTATTCTATATTATCAATAAATATGCACGTGTATATATTGTGCCTACCTTCATGTTTACCATTCCAATTCTCCTATTTCTTACATAGATTCAGATTTTCAGCTGGCAGCATCTAACTTCTTCTAAACATATTTCTCTAACATTTTATCTAGTGCTTACTGCAGGCCTATGGCGATGCCTTTCCTCAACATTTATTTGCTAAAAAAGTTCTTCTTTTACTTTAAGTTTTTAAAGTTATTTTCAGTAGATCTAGAAATCTGAGTTAACATTATTCGTTATTAGTTAGTATCTTGATGTTGCTCTGTTAATTGGGTTTGCATGGTTTGGATAAAAAGCTACCTGTAAGTCTTATCTTGGTTCTCCATATTATCACATATTTTTTATTTTCCTGACTGGCCTCTACACGTTTTCCTTGTCATTTATAGTGATTTTCTTATGATGTATCTAGGGTTTTCCTTTTCCTTTTGCACTCCTTTTGAAAAATCCTCAGTCATTGTTTGTTCAAATATACTTCTTCCCTGTTATTTCTTTCTCCTCTTTTGGGGTCACCTGTGACACTCATCTTAGCCTAGATACCTTCCCACAGCTTTTAGATTCCTTGTTTGTTTTTATTTTATTCTTTGTGTTTCATCTCGAATATTTTTACTGACTTATTTTCAGGTTCTCTGACTATTTTTTCAGCTAGGATGAGCTGGCTAACAAGCCGACCGAATGAATTCTAACTATGTTATCTTTATGATTTCTGCCATTTCTATCTGATGCATTTTTAGATGATATTTATACTTCTTTTGAAAATCCTTATTTATTATGCATTTTAACCACATTGCACACTGTACAATTCAAGATATTATTGGCTTTATTTTAAAGTTTCTCTTCGATAGGATGGGAAGAGGTGAATAAGGCAAAATTGAAGGGGGCGACAGAAAATCGGTAATGAAGAAAAGTGATATTTTAATGCAATAGAAAAGATCACAATTAATTAAAAATTCCATAATGAACAAAATCTTGACATTTTAAATAATGACAGTATGTGTCATGATTCCAATGCCTGAATCATCTTTGAGTCCTATTTTTTTAGTAATTCATCTTTTAGCAATGGGTTGTCTATTTTTTCTTTATTCTTTAGAATGAAAATGAGACAATGTTTAGAAGTATAGTATAGACTGAGGTAAATACTATGAATGCCAAAAAAGAACTACCCCTATTCTGTCAGGATATTAGTGTGATGTATTGATTGAGTCAATCAATCAGTGATTCAAGTTGGATTGGCTTGTATTACTGTTATCTTTACCCTTGGTGTCCACGGGCTTCAAGCTCCTCTGGCTATGGGCAGGCATTACCTTGTATTGACTGTGGGGCCGGCCATGCTGAAGGCTTTTCCAGGACTCTTGATCTCCCTTGAACTTTTAGATCCTGCATAACTGTCCATACAGGAGGTCCCTCTCTATACTCTCGCCTTCTCCCCAAGCAATAGACTGCTACTGCTGGACATGTGGTGTTAGTCTTGTGATGTGAATGTCTGGGTTTCTTTTTTCAGTTCTACTGGACCAGTCTCAATCTTGGGTCACCATGTCAGGAGCTTCTTAGTCCTCCTGTCCCACACACTACCCTGCCCTTGGCCACAGCTCTGCCTTGTATGTGTGGCAGGTCGTAGGCAAGACAGTTCCCTACCTCTCTTCCAGTGACATTGACCTCTGCTTTTTATCTCAGTATACTGTGACCAAGAAGGGTTTCTGTTTTGTTTTGTTTTGTTTTTATTCTACCCACCAAGGGGAAAAAAAAAAAAGATTTTCTTCTGTTGTGCCCTACTGTGCCTTTGTTTGACATGATATTGCCTGGGAATATGATATCTTGTTTTTGTTTTTAATGAGGAAAGATCCTTAAGCATTTTTCTTTCTGTTGTAAAACCAAAGAAACTGACTAAGGTGAATCTCCATCAGTTTAGAGTTTTATTTTGCCAAGGTTGAGGACGTGCCAGGGAAAAAGGAACACAAACTTACAGAACCATCTTTGTGATCTGTGCTTTTTACAGAGAGAGTTTGGGGATCTCAATATCTAAAGAGGAAAGAGCAGGTAGTAGGGGAAAGGAAAGAAAAATGGAGGACAGTAGATAAAAGAAGCAGGTGGTTGCGTTGTTTAGAGGCTTTAATCCGTGTTCACTGAATTCACATTTTACACGTGAAAAGAGCATGTAGAGGAACAGTCAGCCACGCACTCCCTTCATGCTCAGTAAATCTGCATCTTTCCATAATGTAAGATAAATACAGAGGAAAGGAAGCAGTCAAATATGTTTTGGTCTCAGGTGAGTGGAGAGATGATTTCTAGCTTGTCTTGTTCTGTACCTGTGAAGATAATCAATGTTTGATTGATGTCAGGGTGAAATTGAGCAAAACTCTGTTTTAGGGCAAAGATCTTGGAGCCCACAAGGAATTTTCTTGTGAACAAATTATGGAGGCGGCCCCCTGAGGAGGTGTGGAGGCTGCTATGTTTGCAGCTATCTATTTAGGAACAAAATCGGAGGCAGTGTTGCGTGACCCAGTTCCCAAGTTTAACTTTTCCCTTTGGCACACTGAGTTTGAGGTCCTGAGATGTTATTTTCCTTTTATACTGTGCATTTTTGCTTTCCATGGAGCTGTCTGATGTTTCTTCCTGTCCCTCAGTAGCCATCAGTAGCCATCAATTATCTCTGCACACGTCTACACCTAGAGGCTACCCTGGCCATTTGTTCTGCCCTAATCTTTCCCTTGAACACCCAGTGGAGGGCAGTGGGAAAGAACTTTCACATAAACGTTGATTCCACTTCTGCCTGGGGCTCCCAGATATTTTAAACTGATACATTAGTCCATTTTGGACCATAAGAATTTAATAAAATTTTAGTTGATTTCTTCCTACCTGCCTCTATGGTGACCAGTTCCTCCTGTATTCTGCCAAAGAAAAGGTGGCTCATGCACCTTTCACCTCAGAGAGGCTCATCACAGCTCAGATGAAGGCTCTGTGGTTGCCTCGCTAGCTCAGTTATCTCCTGGGTTCAAGAGTTATTGTGATTTTCTAGGTTATCCAGATAATTCTAAATTTTCGGATGAGAGTGACATTTTCTTGCAGCTTTGAACATTCTAAACAGAATTAGAAGTCTTTCAGTCAGTTCTGATTTGAGTGAAAAGGTTTCATTTCATTTGTCTACTTTTAATACAGGGTTTGCACGATTAGGACCAAGAAAATTCTTGCCCTTCCTCACAAAACTGAGGAGGCCCCCCTGGTATTGTTTCCCTGTATTTCTCATGTCTGGGCAAACATCCAACTTCCCTGTGCTGCCTGTGGATGTGCCATGAGGTCCAGCCAAAAGACCCTCTGTAAACTTTGTATTCCTCACTGAAACATTCTTCAGAATTCTTCACCTTCTTTTCCTATTTCCAAAAAAGCACAGACAAGTAAACAAGGACAAGTGAAATTCAGAAGCCATACGATGTTAGCTGCCTGTGTCCCTACAATCTCCACCTCCCTGATCATCCCTGATTTACATTGTTATGTGCCGTAACAGAAATACTCTTTGATCAAGACAATTTGTATTTATATTATTATTTCCATGTAGAAATTAACTTTACTCTTATTAATATAGCTCCCTTCTCACGGACGTCTTCTCCCTCAGATTTACCTATTGTCCAACAGGGAAACACAGGGAGCAATCAGATTGCTTATTCCTAGGATATTGATCATGCCTGCTAACAAGATTCTTGCTCAATGCTGCAATGCCTCATGCTTCCATCCATATTTTCTAATAGCTTCTTCCATTGCTGTCATCATATATTTTATCTTCTATTTCTTTACTTCTACAAAACCAGATTATCACTTCCACCTTCTCTTCCTCTTCTTCCTCCTATTCCTTTCTCGTCTCCTCCCTCCTCCTTCTTTTCCTCCTCCCCCTTCTCCCTCTCTTACTCCTTCTCTTCCCTTTTCATCTTCTTCTTCTCCTCTTCCTCCTCCTCCCTCTCTTCCTTGTCTTTCTCCTCCTCATCTTCTTTCCCTCTCTGTCTGAGAATCTTAGTAATCTTTTCCTTTTAAATGTTATACTAGAAGCCACACTTTCATGGACTTAACTTCTTTCAATTTGAGATTAAAGAAAGAAATTGAAGAGATTGAATTAAAGGAATCTCAAATTGAAAGAAGTAAGTCCATGTATATATTCACATGTATATATTTTTCTTTCTAATATAATACGCATTTTGGTATAGTCAAAAAACTCAGTTATATGATCTTTAGCAACAAATATATATCCTTCCAAATGTATTCTACAATTTATTTTCCGATCGAGTATGTAAAGATAAAAGAAACAAATCAATTATTTTGCATTCAGGTGGCTCTACTTATTTTCTCTCTTACTGTATCCACTTCTTACATTGCCCCAGATAGGTCCTTTCTCAGAGCATTAGCTCTTCCCAGCAGTGACAAGGGTTCTGGATTAAGCTGTGATATCCCTGAATAAGTAGAGATCATTAAGTTAGTCTTGGCTTAAACAAAGCAATATTGAGTTTAATTTTACCAGGCAAGTAAGTAAATCCTCAGTTTCTGGTTCCCTTCAGACTTTCCTTTCCCATTTCCTGAGAATAATCGCATTGTTGGTGATTCTTACAAACTTAAAAGTAAAACATCTCTGGGTAATTAGCCTGTGTTGTATTGCATCTTTTATTTCTCAGCTTTACATTTGCCCTTTAAAGCCATCTTCAAAATGACTTTTTCCAGCTACTCTACCGTCCAGCTACCTGCTATATTCTGTAAATGCAAAGTGTAAGTAGGAGATTGGGAGGGGGACTGAGATGAGATATTTTTTCTGTGCTTTTGCAGGCATGCATGGTAATGGCTAGCAGTGGGTGTGGCAAAAGCAGCCAGCACGAGCAGCCTCTGGGATGCTGCTGCAGAGGTGGGTCTCCACCTCAGGGGGCTCAGTGGCACGATGATGGGAAGCTCTGAGTAACAGAAGATTCCCTTTTGCTCATTCAGTCCTAGGGTGACAGTGGCTTTCTGCAGTTGTTTAACTTGTTTAACCTTCCTGTCCATCCCCTTTTGTCTTCTCCAAACCTCACATCGATTTTTAACTACCTATCAGAGTACTTTCCATTTTACTGATTAGCTGCTGACTGAACTGCTCTTTCAGCCTTACACACCATGGTCTTTGCTCTTATTTGGGGAGTGCAGTCCTGTCAGAAGAACTCAGTGACCCTTAGAGGGTAAACAGCACACCTGCTGACCATTAGCACATATTCGAAGCCCTTGTGAGTGTCCAGGGACAGAACCTCAATATGTCCACCTCAAATATTCTTTGTCAATATACACCTATGCAGCTTGAAACAATTTTCAGAATACACCTGCCACACAGTTTGCTGAGTCACAGTGTTAAATGTCACATTTTATTTAGAACCAAGTTTCCCACCTAGTGGAAAATTAACCTCCACTGGGACAATAGGTCTTTCTTAGAGAGACTCTTAATGAAGAGGACAAGATGTGCTTAATCTTCCTCCTCAGGGCCCTCTTTGTGGGGTATTCACCTTAAGGGGATCCAAATCTGAGCTAGACTTCTGGCCCAAAGTCTGCACTTCTGTTTCTTGAGGGAAGACTGTTTTACTGTTTTGCATTCTTTTACGAAATTATGTTGTTAATAGAGGCATTTTCAGAACCTCTTGAGTTTCTTTGGAATACAAAGGTTTCCTAGATGAAATCTCTTACAAATTGCCCTATCCACAGTCATGCGCCCATTTGCATTGAATTTTATAAACTACATCCAATATTAATTTCATTGTGTCTCTCTCACTAATGTTCACAAACAAATATGCAAATATTGGCTTCTCCTTGTTTTTAGTACATGGTCAGAAATGTGACCATTGTGGAGGAATAATGTTCCACATCATGGAAATACTCCTCTAATTATTTATGCAGAGATACCAAGGAATAGACAAATTTAAGATAACTTGTAGCTCTGAATTCCAAAACTTTTCCTGTATGTTTTCTTTCAATCTCCTTAGCCTTTCCACTTGCAGTATCCATAACCCTATTTCACTACTATGCTCTAACAATAATTTAAAATCCCAAAATAACCCAGTTTTACTGAAGAGAAAGCTAAGTAATGGATAGCCTAGAGAGCACGCTGAAGCTCAGACATCTGGCACATTTTGACATTATAAATAGAACTGATGCCATGTTGTCTGATTCTAGAAATTATATACAAACAAGTTCAGTACATGTGAGTGCACATTCTCACCAAATGCCATACTTCGAAAGCACCATTCACTCAATCCCTGACACTAGAGAAAACTTTCAGCCTCCATCATCTATCTTGAGTTCCAAACATGTTTATTCCACCCTCATAACACTAGAAATAACACTGGGTTGGCCTGTTTGGGTAGGTGACTGGAAAGATGTTTGGTCTCACAGCTATACTGTTCTGTACGTTCTGAATGTTCAGGCTTGTGTACTACAGCCCAGACCACTGAGACCCAGCTGCAGGGAGGAACCCAGGTTTCTTCGCCTTGGAAGAAGAATGTGCACACAAAGTTGTTACTGTGATATCCATGCTAATTACCTACTGCTCAAAGTTGACTAACACTAGGTGCTATGATTAATGTAAATAGCGACTTTCAATAAAAACACCATTTCTCTGGATCATCCCTGGTATTTATAAGCATGTGACATTGGCCAATATTTTGTGTTTTTGTATCCTTAAGCTCTGCCTTGTCCTCCATAGCATAGGTGAACCTTCTGGGTCCAGGGTCAAAGAGGCCACAAGACCCCATCTAGTTGTCCATAAACTTTCAGGTCTCTCCTCACCACTGACAACACAACTTTCAGCGAACTTGAGTGGGATCATCTTTCGGCTCTTTTTCATCAAACTATTTGACTCATCTTACATTTATTTCAACTTGGCCTACCAATCACATGACTGATTCAGTTTCTTTTTATTCAAGCCACTTGTCTTACTGGTCAGCTCCAAGTGTTTTATAATAAACATTTTAAGCTCTTACATTCTTATGCTCTTCTAAAATCTACAGAGGCAGTGGACAGTGTCTTTCTCATGTTAAATATGAGGTATCTGAAGATTAGGCAGGACTTGTAGTTCTTCTGTCTTGAGAAAATACATCACAGAGCTTGCATTTCTGAGGACACATTACAGAGATTGCATTTCTAAGGATATGTTTGAATGGTAGAAGCATCTCATTTTATTTTAAAATTACAAATGTTAAATAAAACAATATTAAATATGAAGAAACATCTCTCACATAAAAAAAATTAAAACACTATGTATCTCTGTGTCTGGCTTATTTCACTCAGCGAAGTGTCCTCCAGCCTCTCTTATGTTGCTACAAATGATAGAATCTCATTCTTTTTATGGCTGAATAGTCCTCCATTGTGTATTTGTACCACATTTTGTTTATTCATCTGTTGATGGACACATATGTTGACTCCATTTCTTGGCTATTGTGAATAGTGCTGCAATAAACATGGGGGTGCAGATTTCTCATCAACATTCTGACTCCCTTTTCCTTCCTCTAGAAGTGGGATTGCTGGATAATATGGCATGTTCTCACATATGTGGAAGTTACAAAGTTGATAGTATAGAAATAAGAGAGTAGAATAGTGTTTACTAGAGTCTGGGAAGAGTAGAACAGAGGGGGAGATAGATAGGGAGAGGCTGGTTAATCGTTACAAAATAATAATTAGATAGAAGAGATGAGTTTTAGTGTTTATATAGTTCAGTAGCGTGTCTATAGTTGAACAATTATTTATTTTATATTTTAAAATAGCTGAAAGAGAGGATTTTGAATGTTCCCCAAATAAATGATAAATATTTGAGGTGACGGATATAAATGTTCTTATTATATTGATTTGATTATTACAAATTATAAACCTATTCCCAAATATCATGCTATATCCTTAAATATGTAAAACTGTTATGTGCCAATAAAAAATAATAAAAATTACTTTTATCATCTTCACCATGATAGATCAGAAAAGCATATATCCAAAGTTTATTTCAACCATGCTGGTTTAAATTTTGGGGCTTTTCAACATGATCATCCATGTTTAAGTGCTTTAAGAGGCATTCACAACAGCTACCTGCTATTATGTTTCTCACTCCCTAGTAAAACAGGATGAAGCAGATTTTCTTTAAAATGAAAATTGAAAAAGATAAACATAAATAAAAATAAATGATGGGATTTTTCAATATTCTTCCTCTTCCCCAAGACAGAAACCGTTTCTAGAGCCAACGGCATTATTTTAAAATTTATGAAGATTCTGAATCTTTTTTCCAGAACAGACTTTGTTAATCTGTGAGTTTAAAGGTAAAAAGATTAAAAGATATAGTAAAATAACAATTTTAGAGATATGAACCACCAACCTCATTGTTAAATTAGCTGAATAAAGCATAGTAAGACAGTGTGTCTAAAATTCAAAAATAACCCTGTTTTTAATTCTGGATGAGAATAAATAATATTTGTGAAGAATATATTTTTGTAATAGATTTTGTGAAATGCTGTAGCTTTCCTTGAGTATAAAATATCCTCTCAACAATTTTCAGAAGTGAATTACTTAGTCAACTTTTCAGATTAAGACTGTGAGACCGAGTCAAAAGAAAACTTTTAGAGTACTACAGAGTAACTGAAAATAAATAAATAAATGAAACTAATGGAATGACTGACAACAAATAAATGATTGAATAAATGCTGTATCTCTGGCTAAAATCCTATATGGCTTCCACCTGTTTAGAAAATGTCTTTTTTGCCTGTCCGACATGACAAAACCCCATCTCTACTATAAATACAAAAATATTAGCGAGGCATGCTGGCGCACGCCTGTAATCCCAGCTACTTGGGAGGCTGAGGCAGGGGAATCGTTTGAATCCGGGAGGCAGAGGCTGTAATGAGCCTAGACCGACCTTGCCACTGCACTCTAGCCTGGGTGCTAGAGCAAGATTCCATCTCAAAGAAAAAAAAAAGGGGGGGGGCTCTTTTTTTTTGGTCCCTGCTTTTAAGCAGGAGGATAACAGTTAACAAAACATGGTACTATTTTATGTGTATCTGTTTATATGTGCACATGTGTGTATATACATGTCCATATGAAGAACATTGAAGAAGGGCGATGGAGCCAGTGGCTCAGTAGACATTTTGGGTCTTTCTGTCACATCACCTTTATTTTTCATTCATGGGGAGTCACCTGGGCATAAATCGCACCATCTGTTTTTACTGTTTCTATGAAATGTCTCTTTTTCATGTTTAGTAAATGTTTTAGGGTACAACATATATTTATTGACTAAAATGCTAAAAATTTGTACTTTATAACTTGTAAAAAACTTCTGTTAATTCCATGGACATTGTTATATTCTGTTCAAGTTGACTTTCCCAAGGTATTGCCTTAAACATTCCATGTCAAAACAAAGGGAAAGAGCTATTTTAGAAATCATAACCAGAAGTATAATTTTAATTTTGAAAAAATAATATAGTTAATACTATATAGCTGTATGCATCTATGTATCTATATGCATGTATTTTTATATAGGGAGAGGGAAAGAAAAAATTTTTTATTATTTTAAAATTTTAAGTATTTTAAATTGACGATTGTAGTTTCTATCTAAATATTTTTAATTCATTTATAATTTAAGATCTGAAATGTCTTCAGGTCCTTCTAAGCCAATTAATTTCCCCATCTATAAACTGATACAAAGCAAAGTATCTTTAATTTCTACTCTCTATTCACTATTATTACCCTCTCGAGGCCACCATCATTTTTCACCTGAGAAACGCAGCCTCCTGCCACTGCTCCCTCCTTTTGCTCTTGGTACTCTCCAGATTACAGTCTCAGGGATTTTTCTAAAACCAATATCTTTCCATGGATCAAAACCTTTCATTACCTATTTATTGCCTTTATAGAAAAGGCCAAACTCCTTTAGATGCCTGTGTGAGAAGCTGTGCTGCAACCTTACTGTCGCTGTATCCAGCCTTATTGCTCTCTACTCGTCCTGCCCATTCTAAAGTTTTTTAATTCCCTGGAAACTTCCTAGTACCTCCCACCTGGGAGTTGTCGATCAATACATGCTACCTGGACAAGGCATGAAAAATGTTTTATTTGCCTCCATTCCTTAATTTTTTACCCTTTCCCCGAACTATTTTCCCTCTCAAAACTCACTTTTTAGATACTAGTTTTATGTTTATTTACACTGAGGGGATTCTAATCTAATTCCCTAGTTTATCATTGTTTCTTGGTTATGTTCCTGCATCACATTCTGCACTGCTCAATCATATATTTAATCTAGCTTTACAAAAGGATGTATCATTTTCTTTCACAATAAGTACAAACAACCCAAGGGCAGTCATCATTTCGACCTGCTCTCCAGCTCTATTTATAGCATCTTATATGAATGATTACCATATATCACACAATAACCTAGTCAATTAACCGATTGAGTGATCAATAGTGCATGAGTTCAGTAGATCATGTATCCAAAGTGAAGATCATAGTATCGGGAACAGTGTTGATTACCTGGGAAATGGTTGCTATTATCATAACTATAATTATAGCCAAAATTTTACTTGATATATTTAATGCAGTTAAAAGCTTCTTCTTTGAAGCCTCTTTGTAATTTAGTCTTGCATTCAATAATACACCTGCAAAACTCAGTTGTTTTATGTTATTTCCCCTGCTCAGGAGACACATACATCCTAATCTTTTAAATTAAGTTTCATTTAATTAGAAGGTCTTTTTCTATCGTATAGCACCCTCAGCTTGGCCACCCTTTTAGAAATGTACCATTGAAAGGCCTGTCAGAACAGATCACAGCACCAGTCCATCTATTAGCAGTGCAAAGCTTCCATTACGTGCTCCCTGGCTGCAGGGTGCTCACTGCTATGGGATGATGCTGGGTGTGGCTGTGCAGAGAGTACTGTACCTTCTATTTGTGAAAGACAGAGGTGAACCATTTCCTTCATAATAATGACTGCTAACAATGTGCTGTGTTGCATTCATTATTTTTTCAGCATTCATTTGTTGTTGCTGTTGTTGTTAAGATGAAAGATAAAGTCCAATCAGAATAATTCAGTAATTTTTTTAACTTTGCAATGTACATGAACATTGCATGTACATTGCGTGTACCCATGCAGACACTATAGAAAAGATACAGTTGGTAAAAATATGTGCCTCAACACCAATGCAAAAAATAAGAAAGATATATTAATGTTCATGTGTTAATTTAGACAATTAGAAATAATGTGAAATTTCACTGAGTTCTGTGAAAGATGGATTGCCTACTTTGGATTTGAGATTGACTGCAATTGAAAGAGAAGTTTCACTCCATCTAGCTAGCTAAGCTAACCAATAACCAGAGAAAATACATGAATTAGTAAGAATGCAACACAAAGATTTATTAAGAGTTTTGTATTTACAGTAATTATAAACTTCATATGGTGTGATTCTGATATAAACCTCCAGTATTGCTTCACTAACAAGCTGATGAATCTCTTAGGAAAACCTAAATAAACTGTATCTGCCAGATTTCATCTAGATTCTTCTTTCTTGCTTGCTAATTCTTCATCTGCCATAGTTTCTTTGGCAATTATACTTCTAAGACCCAATTTAATGTGAAGAGATAATATAGCTTGTTAGTATAAGATACTAGGTATATGATTTGTATAAAAATAGTATAACATCTTAGTGATCTCTGATGCTGAAGGTCTAATTCAAATCACAGCAACACCAGTACTTTCTGCTAATATTAGGATGATCTTGCCACAAAATGACATTTAATCTAATAGGACGATTGATACGGTCTGGCTCTGTGATCCCACCCAAATCTCATCTCAAATTGTAGTCCCCATAATCCTCAACTGTTGAGGGAGGGACACGGTGGGAGGTGATTGGATCACACGGGTGGTTTTCTCCATGCTGTTCTTGTGATAGTGAGGGAGTTCTCACGAGATCTCACTGGTTTTTTTTTTTTTTTTTTTTATTGCATTTTAGGTTTTGGGGTACATGTGAAAAACATGCAAGGTTGTTGCATAGGTGCATACGTGGCAGTATGATTTGCTGCCTCCCTCCCCTTCACCTATATCTGGCATTTCTCCCCATGCTATCCCTCCCCAACTCCCCACCCCCCCGCTATCCCCCCTCCCCCCAACAGACCCCCGTATATAGTGCTCCCCTCCCTGTGTCCATGTGCTCTCCTTGTTCAACACCCGCCTATGAGTGAGAACATGTGGTGTTTGATTTTGTGTTCTTGTGTCAGTTTGCTGAGAATGATGTTTTCCAGGTTCATCCATGTCCCTACGAAGGATGTGAACTCCTCGTTTTTAATGGCTGCATAATATTCCATGGTGTACATGTGCCACATTTTTCCTGTCCAGTCTATCATCGATGGGCATTTGGGCTGGTTCCAGGTCTTTGCTATTGTAAACTGTGCTGCAATGAACATTCGTGTGCATGTGTCCTTATAGTAGAACGATTTATAATCCTTTGGATATATGCCCAGTAATGGGATTGCTGGATCAAATGGAATCTCTATTTCTAGGTCCTTGAGGAATCGCCACACTGTTTTCCACAGTGGTTGAACCAATTTACACTCCCACCAACAGTGTAAAAGTGTTCCTATTTCTCCATATCCTCTCCAGCATCTGTTTTCTCCAGATTTTTTAATGATCGCCATTCTAACTGGCGTGAGATGGTATCTCAATGTAGTCTTGATTTGCATTTCTCTAATGACCAGTGATGATGAGCATTTTTTCACATGTTTGTTGGCCTCATGTATGTCTTCTTTTGTAAAGTATCACTGTTTTATAAGTGTTTGACAGTTCCTCATTCACAGGCTCTCTCTCCTGCCGATTTGTGAAGAAGCTGCCTGCTTCCCCTTCCGTCATGATTGTAAGCTTCCAGAGGCTTCCCCAGCCATGTGAAGCTGTGAATCAATTAAATCTCTTTTCTTTATAAATTACCCAGTTTCAGGTAGTAGCTTTATAGCAGTGTGAAAATGGACTAACACAATGATCATTTAGGATGTATTTTCTTGGGATGAAAATGAATTTCAGGCAAATTGCTTAAAGTTTCTGGGACTCAGATGTTTTCCTCTCTAGAAGAGTGTGGATTACATCAGTATCTTGTATGGTTGTTGTAAAGATTAAATCAGTGAATACACATAAAAGATTTAGAACAGTTCTCAGTACATAATAAATACTCATTAAAAGCCCTTTTTAACATTTATATCATTTTTTCCTATTCCAAAATCTCTTGAGGTGTATTATTTAGTTCTGTTAGGTAGGTTCTGAGATCTCCATTTTATGAATGAAAAACTAAATTAAGGCTAAGACAGGTTAGTAGGATACCTTCATTTAGGGGAAAAAAGGGGGGAAAAATAGAAATTATGCAGTGCAGCTCCAAGACCTTATCCCTATCTATAACTTCTCTTTTCTTTTTCTTCTTATGTGTTTGTTCTGTGGTTCATATGATTGAGAGCTCTTCCTCTCCTCTTTACATGTTCAAGTAAGAAAAATTACATTCTTTTGAAAATTTGAAAATCAACATAAAAAGTAGTCTACTTTGGCCAACTTTACTTTTAGTCTAACAAAAAGAGGTGTCCCCTTTTGCACTAGAACTGTGAGACAAAATAAAATTGAAGTCCCAGGGACCAACTGGCATAGACAGAGAAAGTGCTTAAGTAGAGTTTTTGCGCAGTCATTCAGAGGTAAGAGGGTAATCATTAAAAAATGGCTTGTAAAATGTGCAGGAGCAGAGAAAATTTCTAAAATGTGCTCTGTGAATCATTTATCATATGCTAGACTATGTGTTTTTATGTAGAAAATTTAAAAATATTTCTGAAATCCCCTAATGTATATCAGATATTGCACCTGATGTTGAGAAGAGAGGGGTAAACAAAATAAAAGAGGTCTATGTTGTTATCCAGTAGGTTAAATAAATAAATATATAAAGTGATTTTAGACAGGAAAATGTACTGTGAATAAAATACAACATGGCACACTGAGATTTGATGAATGAGAAATAATAATCCACTTGAAAATCTTAGGAAGATCTCTAGAGGCAGAGGAAGGATAAAAAGCAGTGATTGAGAAGCAAATAATTACAGTATGGCTGGTAATCAATAAATAAGCAGAGAGATATACAAGATAAGTGTCACAATATGAACTTAGAATTTTAGATAGGGACCAACTTACCTATGGTCTTATAGATCAAATTAGAATGGGACTTTGTGGGCCAAATTAAGTCTTAATTCAAAAGGTCTGTACAAAGTGCAAAGTACTCTGTGAAATTCTGAAGATACATGAATGAACAAAGCACATTTAATCTTATCTTCTTGGGTGGGCTCCAGATAGAAAAATAAAGTGTTTTACAACTACATAAAAGAACAATCCCTGAAAACTGTCAGATAAACTAGGAAGCAGATAATTCAATAATTCCCTCAAGATCCTAGGAGAGAGTCTCACTTATTAAACAGTTATTTTGATTTTCATCAATTCTTTAGCTAAAACAGCAGTTAACAAACTTACATTGTATGCCACATACAAAAGCTTCATCATTTGTAGAAATATGTAGATATAATCAATAATAAATAATTTTCTAACAAAGTGCTAAATAATGGGGGGACAAAAAAATGACTCACTGTACTCAAGTTGCTTAGAAACTATATCAGGTTGCAAATAACTTAGGAGATCTTGTTATATATGATAAGGAAAAAACAGAGCATTAAAATAGTATGTATAAAATATTAAAGTAAACTTTATTGCATGCCAAAAATATAGAACAAAATTTAATGCACTATAAATGACCCATAAATGTCCATGCCTACATTTAGAAAATCCAGGTGATTTCAAAGCCTAAAATCCTTGTCAGCCAACCAAACTGAATTGACTTGAAATATTACCACTAAGAGCACCTGGGAGTCTGAGGTCATTAAAAAAAGAGAGAGACAGAGATTACTGTAACTTAAATCATAGAACAACTGCATAATATGTCAGACCAATTTTTTAAAATTAATTTTGCTAGATTTACATATTCATTTATATTTATAAAATAATGAAATGAAGTTAAATATTTTTTCTCATTTCTTGGGAACAATGATTCATTATCTTCTCTTTTCTGCTTAAACAGCAGATTGATTGAACATAAACCTTACATGATGGCCTTGTGGAATTAGGTATTATATGAGGATTTGTTCTGACATGTACATCAAGTTGACTGATTACCTCTGTCAGGAGAGAAAAAAATTTAAAGGGCCATCATTGCCAAGTTAACCAAAAACTCTAAAAATTTTTATTTTTTGAGATCTATAATAAATATTTTGTATTAATTGTGTGGGAAATCCATCTTTATTTCAATGAGCCATATTAGGCATATATGTGGATTAGAGAAAAAAACTAATTATTTTAAAATATAAGCATATTTCACCAGATGTATGGCTTTCTTTAGATTTACATGAAATTGTATCACAATGAAACCTTGTCAAAACATGCCTCATGTTGATAGAGTCAGAAAAAGTATCATAGACTACCTTAGGTTCTCCAAAACATAACCATTAATATTAATATTTTTATAATTATTGTTTGTTTGTTTGGAGTGGAATCTGAAGGGGCTGATGCTATGAAGTCAAGTATGGAATCTCTGAACATGGGAGACTACAGGGAGGAATGTCTCTGAAAATATAAATTCCCAGAAATCTGCAGAAATAATAGGTGCTTTGGACATGCACAATGTATCGAATGGGAATTTGAGTCAAATGTGTTAAATTTCCAAATTAACTCTTGCTGGCACCTGAATCAAATATATATGGATTACATACACAGTCTTTTTAAATTTGAAAGTCCAATTAAAATTCAAATCCCATTGGCATGCTTTCCTTAGCTCCCATCTGCAGAATTTTTCCTTCCTCAACTCTCCTATATAGCACTTAATATTTATTTCTACAGTAATAATATATATTCTACTATAATTATTAGTGTGTATTTCTTCTCTTTTATGTACTCTGAAAATGGCATCTAAACAAGACCTTTCTATATGATAGGGACTGAATGTATTCATATGTGTATTCCCAGATGCTAACATAATATATGGTATTGATATCTTTTGATATATTATAACCTGCTAACAGTATTTGTTTACCATAGCATAGATAATTGATAAAAGATGGATTGAATAACTACACTGAACAGTGGTTGGATGAATGGAAGGACAATATATTTTTGACTACTGTAGCACTGATGCTTAAATTTTTATAATTTGAGTGATAATGTCCACAATCACTGAAATACGTTGAAAATTATCTCAAGAAAATAAAAACGGATTAATTTATGTATGGCTCGTTTCATTTTTTCTTTTGGCACAGAGACCAAAAATACCCAAAGACCAAAATATATGAAATATCAGTTAAAGCGTAATTCTCAAAGTTAAAAAGAGTGTTTGCTTTAGGAATTTAAAGAAGTGTCTCATATAAAATATTGTTAGATGTTTAATTATTAATTATATGAACTTTACCACATCATTATATAATTACCTTCTAAAGTAGCTAAATTGAAAACCTCTGGAAAGGTATTCACCATTCTAGATATCATCAAGAACATTCATGATTTATGGAAGAAGGTCAAAATATCTCAACATTAACAGGAGTTTCAAAGAAGTGGGTATGATTTTCAGAGTACACAAAAAAGAGAGAACATACCTATTAATGACTATGGTACAGTAGGGTTTCAACCCTCATGGATGACTTTGAGAAGTTCACAACTTTAGTGGTGTAAGTAACTGCACATGTGGAAATAGCAGAACTAGAATTAAAAATAGTGTCTGAAAATGTGACTGACTTGCTGAGATCTCATGACAAAATTTGAAGAGATGACTATTTGCTTTTATGGATGCAAATGAAAGTAGCTTCATGAGATGGAATCTACTTCTGGTGAAGGTGCTGTAAACATTGTTGAAATGAAAACAGAGGATTTAGAATATTATAAAACATAGTTGATAAAACAGTGACAGGGTTTGAGAGGATTGACTCCAATTCTGAAAGAAGTTTTACTGTGGATAAAATGCTATAGCAAACAGCATTGCATGCTACAGAGAAAGCACTCATGAAAGGAAGAGTCAACCAATGCAGCAATTTCACTGCTGTCTTATTTTAAGAAATTGTCAGTCACCCAACCTTCAGCAACCACCATCCTGATCTGTCAGCAGCCATCAATATTGAGGCAAGACCCTCCACCAGCAAAAAGATTACAACTTGCTAAGGCGATGATGATCGCTAGAATATTTAACAATAAAATATTTTAAAATTCAAGTATATACATTTTTTCCAGAAATAATGTCATTGCACACTTAATAGACTATAGTACAGTGAGACATAACTTTTGCAGTCTCTAGGAAACCAAAAAAAAAAAAAAACAACTTGTGTGATCTCTTTATCATAATGTTTGCTTTACTATGGTGGTCTGAATCTAAACTTGTGATATCTCCAAGGTTACCTTAATGTCAGTCTGTCATAAATAAATTGCATTTTTCTAGATTTCTCTAAAGAATAGTAATTATAGCTTTAGTATTCAGTTACTGAGCGCCGATTATACCTTGCCCTGTCCAGGGTGATTTAAATGTTTTATTTAAATATCAATTCAATTTGATAAGTAGTAATATTGCTACTACTGTCATAGTCTGATATTTTCACGAAAATTAAATCAATTTCTCAAGGTTTATAAGCTGGTAAACTACAGAGCAACAATTTGATTCCAGGTCTGATGTTTACCCAGGCAGGAAGCAGTTAAAATTTACCTGCTGCCAACAGAAAAACACAGTTAAGCAAAGGCAAGTGGTGGAGGTGTATTTGTTAAGAGTTGTTGGATTAAGTAGAACCCATCATCTGCTTTAGTCATTGCATTGGACATACTCTTGAAATGTATTGCAAATAAATTTTATCTTATAGATTTTGGAAAATAACATATATGTGTATATATGTATATATATATATTAAACATTTTTACACTTGTTAGAAAAAAATTCTGAAAAACTTTGTAATGGTCAAATATTTACTAAGTGTATTATCAGTGGAATACTGGGCATTGTCTAGCAGACATCTGGTTGTTATCTAATTCTCTAAGAATCTTTTTTGAGCTATTTTGCAAATCTACAGATAAAAGATAATTATTGGAAGACTGATGGCAATGTTAATTATTTCTTTACTTAGAAAAGCAAGTTTATTTTGTGTGGTAGCAATAAAATAGATTTTGTTTTGTATAAGGTATGATTCCAAACACTATGATTGGTTTGTGTCTGGAATTACGTCAAATTCAGCACTCCTGTTTGAGTGTTTAAAAGTTCTGTTTTAGATCAATGAAAACATTGTGCTGGCTCTTGCACTGTTAATGAACAAAATGCAAATTTTAACACAATGTGTTCATTTTATATTCATTTTTAAGTTATGACTTGGGCTCCAGTAATCCTCCTGCCTCAGCTGCCTTTGTAGCTTGGACCACAGACACATGCCACCACACCAGGCTTTTTTTTCTTTTTTTTTGTAGACACAGGTCTCACTTTGTCGTGTAGGCTGGTCTCAAACTCTTAGGCTCAAGCAATCGTCTCACCTTGACCTTCCAAAGCGTTGGAATTACAGGCATGAGCCCAGCCAATGTATTTCTTAAATAGAATATACACTGTTGTATTCTCTTCACCATTTCTTACAGGAGGTTGCTACAGTGCACTATGTGTGTGAATTTGCTCATATATTCAGATTGTGTATATAAACTAAACATAATCAAAAGTTCCACATCAGGTCTTAAGTGTGATATTTAAATGTCTGACCAGAGAACCTCCAAATAACAATGAACCAAGATTGCACCATTTCAGTCCAGACTGGATGACAGTACAAGACCCTCTCTCAAAAAATAAAGAAAATTGATTTTGACTAGGAAAAATAGCCATTTTCAACTTTTTTATACAAAATCTCTTCAGGAAATATTGAAATACTATTTTTGTCGGGTGAATAATCCAGGGCTTGAGCATTGCTGGAGAATATGTTATCAATTCAAAACTTAGCAGAACACGCATGCATCACATGCATCGTCATCAATATGTGAGAGCTGGTTTGTGGTTTGAGAGCTGGATCGGTGGTTTTTAACAGATGCTCAAACAGAAGATCAGTGAAGGAGATGGTGGTTTGCACATGTGCCTAAAGTCAGAAACTGAAAAATGTTGTAGGTATTTCAATTTTCTCAATCATTTTACATAAATTTATTAATATTTTGAGTAGTAATAATTATAAGCTGCAGGGAGGCATCATGGTATACCGTGATATGTAGAGAATACTAATCTTAAAGCACTCTTTATCTTAAAATATTTTGGTTTTAGAATAATATGAATATCTCCCTCCAAGCATTTTGTGTATTTGGACAGTTATTAAAGGAGAATATAAAATTATTGATTATGGTCTAAACTGAGAATAATGGAAATTTGCTTCATTCTGCCTTGGAGGAGTTTTCGGTTCATCCTCTTCTTGAGAAACGATGTGTTGGTGTTACTAGATAAACATCTACTACAAAATGTACTACCTCAAAAAAAAGTAATAAACACATGACTTTACCCTCTCAAAATTTTTTTTTCTTTAACTTGACTGACTTTTTCTAATAATAACCAGACAGGTATTGTTTGGAGTATCTCCTTTATGGAGATGCTGCCACGGCCAGCCTCTACCTCATCATGACCAAAAACAACAAGATGCTCTTTGACTTCAAAAACTATGTTCTTGATCGTCTCACATACAAGAGAGGTTTAGTCAGTTGTTTCACCTTGTTACCTTATACTTCTTCCTAGTATCTATTTTCGAATACCTGTTATCACAGCTACTACTCTGTGACTTTTTCAGTAGTCTGTGAGATTACTGGGATTACGCATCGATACCATTGAACTTCCACTATTTAGCACATATTCTACACCAATCAATTAATAAAGGTTTACTAAATGGACAAGTAAGATGGAACACAGATTCTACCTATGTTGAAAGGGTACCAGCTGCTAATTCTTGAATGGTAAAGTTGAAACAGTCTCCGGTAATTGTAAAGGTGGCACTTAAAGATCCATAGCAGAATGAAGCAATGTGATTAAGGATATCTATGGAAATTTTGTTATTATATAAGTATTAGGCTATAATCACATAAATATGATCTAGGCAGCAGATTATCTTTGCTGAAATAACTGTAAGGGTAACAATCAACTTGATATTTAGCAAACTCATTTGTGGTTTCTGGATTTTTATTTTAGCTGCCCTCTTATACCAATATAATTGACATATGACTATTTTGTGGCATTCTTTTAGTTGAAGAAATAGTATTATAGAAATATTTACCATATGACTATAACCTATAAAATGTGATATGCATATGTGTGTGAATGTGTTTTCATATCTCTGCTGCTTATGACATTGTTTAAACTAATATTTTTGTGTCCATTTTTTCCAAATGTAAGATGCAGATAATCATACCTTTTTACAAAGGCTATTGGAGGAATAATAAAGAGTGTAGAAGGTGACTGATACATTGTAAACCTTCAATAAGTGTTACATACTATGATTATTCACATAAAGGAAATCTGTCATTGTAGATTATTTATGAGAAGGCTTAATCAACAAACCTTACTGGAATATAAAACTGTGGAAGTGGGACTTCACTTTTGAGAGTTTAATTTTTTTAAATACAAAAATATCATGTGGTTGATTGACTTTCATCATGTACAATTAGTTAAGTAATATAAATGTCGAGATTTTTAATATAAATGTTTCCTAAGGCTCATTCCTCAGCTTCAGTCTGGCATGGTTTTTAATATTGAATTAATTCTGAAAAAATTAAAACACATTTGAACTACAGTTTGTAAATTCAAATTTTTGTATCAAAAATAAAGCATCCACTTGTGCATACTCTAAGTCAGAGACTTCCCACCAACAAGCATCCACAGATTCTTAGATACTTAATATACAAAACCCATTCAACTCTGATAGGTAAATGTTACATCAAAAATTAGAGATTCTGTTTTCTGTCTTTACCAAACCATGGAGACACTGGGAAATTCATCATAGTCACAATCACTGAATATTTTTATATATCAAACCAGAGTAATAATATATTCCCCAAATTCCTGTTGCTATTTTCTACTCCCAGTATACAGGAGGTGTTATATGTTTGTCTGCAAAGTTGCTGAAGAAATGATGAAATGTACTAAAACCAAGGAAGATGTCACTAAATACTACCTTTTGAAAAGTTTAATCTTCCAGGAGAGATTTGTTCTATTAAAGGAGTTCGCTCAAGATAAGATAGCAGTTATTAAAAAGTGTTATACTCACCAAGGACGCTTTTCCTCACAGACTCTACTTTCCTTTTTCAGATAATTAAACACTGTCTTGCAAACACTACATTCTCGGTTGCCCTTAAGCATGTAGGAGTAAATTGCATTTTCAAGACATTCTTGCCCCATCCATCTTCTTTTCTAAATGTCCTTTTGTCACTCTGATCCCTGCCATATTGAAAGCCTGGAAAGGCATAGTTTTCTCTAATGAAATCACTTGTGTGTTTTTCTACACCTGTGCAATACCTGTTAACCAATAATAAATAATGATCCTGAAGGTTAAAACACAGTGCCCTTATATTTCTTGGTCATCTATTCACATGATTTCAAATATCTAAGGTACCAGGATGATTTTGATTTATATTTCTGGACTTGACCCTTTTCCCTCTCTATCCTCATGTGTGACATAGCCTGTTAGACATACCTGAGTAGAAATAAGACCAAATGCTTTCTTTCCATCCCCATATATTTCTTTATTCTAAAAATTTTTCAAAGAATTCTAATACCTCCCCAGTCTCAGAGTCTATGAATCATTTATCATTCTTCCAAGTCTTAGGTTCACTACATAAGTAGTGAAATGTACTAAAATACAATACATAAGTACTAAAATGTATTGTATTCTATCTCTAAACTCCGCTGTTCTGTCTTTTTACCACCAACCATTTATCCAAACACGTAGGGAGTCATATAAACTGCCTTAAAATATGGCAATTATGTATTTGTTTGGAAATAATATTAATCATAGCTATTTTTGTTTTACTCAGAAAATATTATATTCCTTCCTGACATTACTCCACCGGCTCCTTTTTGCCCCTTAAATAAAACTCACTTAGCAGATTCAGGAACAAATGGCTTCAGTTTGTGTCATATGCTTACTACCTGTTGAAACATTTTATTCTATCCAGTCTTGAGAACCTCATTCCTTTTTTCCTCTCTCATGTTCCGGTTTTTTTTTTTTACTAAAGATACTGTTTTTAGGGTCTGCATCTTCCAGACACTGACTTAAGATACAGGAATTAGAAATAAACGAACTATGACTACCACACTTATGAAATATTATTTTCCTGGAATGGATACAAATACAAGAACAACTAAGGTCTGTTCAATGTGATAAGTGCATAAATAAAGATTTGTTCATAGTAGCACAGCAAAGGCATGAGTAACTTGGTTGCAGTGAAGGAAAGGTCATAGGAATAAAGACTCACTGCAGGAAAATCGGGCAAGGGCTCTCCTGGTATAAAAAGAACAATGCGAAAAGCGAAGCAGAAAATAAACAAAGATATTTTAAGAACAATGATTATTTCAATAATGCCAAAATCAGATATCTAGGAAGAAATACATATGAAATAAAGTTTAGAATAATGTTGCAAATGTTTATGAAATGAGTCAATATAATGCAAACATAATGATTTTCTCCAACATGTGTATAGTCTATCAATTTTTAATATGTATTTATATTATGAAATAAGGCTTTTCAATGTTAAGCATGTCTTTATATAAGCCAGCATTTACTTGTAGGTTTTTGTGTCCTCTTTCTGATTGAAATGTTTATGCATCACATTTTGTATTTGTCTTGGATAAAGGGTCCAACAGTAGCTAAGTTGGCTGCCTGGATTCTTAGGGGTTGGTCATAAAGGTTAGACTTTTTATTGCTTAAAAAAAAGAGTCAAAGGCAAGGTAACTTTCTGTATTTGTGTAGATTCCTCCATGTCGCAGAGACATCTATTAATCTTTCTTTTGACCAAGCTCACTCGTTCTTCCCTTTAAGTCTCAGATCATTGGTCATCTGAACATATTTATGAAGTTGTCTGAAATGCTAAGTTTTCTTTCTCTGCAACCTACGATGACACTTGATATGATGGCATCATAATTTTAACATAATCATATTAAAACAATCTTTTAAAGAAATGTGTCTTCCTATTATTTTATAACATTCTTAGGGCATCATCTTATAAATGGTTTTTAGTGCCAGAACTAAGTACGGGGTATGGTTTACAAATGAGTCACTCCATTTGTAAAGTTGTGCATGCCTCATATACAGTGTTTCTGTAGTCACGTATTTCATAAATAATGATAAACATCTGTAGAATGGCTGCATAGAAATGAGTCTTACACAGAACTCCAGAAAATAGTTTCAGTGGTGTTCTTGAGGTTTGTCTTAGAAGACTCTTGAAGATCTTTGTTCTTTCCTTTCTTCGTCACCTAGAATTACCATAAAGCATGGTTTACCCTTGTGAATATACTTAGTCATTTTTGATTTTTCAAGCCAAGTCTCTGATACAATATGCATAGATTTTGATCTTTAATTTACGTCATGTTATAGAACTATTGCTGTAGTCAGTTATATTTAAATTAATAAAGAATTATCAGGCAAAAAAAACCCTAACATAATTAGTGTAACATAATTACAATTAACAATTATGTTAGTGTACACTAAAATAATTAGTGTAAACAGCTGCCAGAGACTTAAAAAGAGACAAACAAAGAGAGAGAGATTGATGTTATTTGGGCTATTGCAGTAGGCTGAGCTCCCAGATCTGCAGATGGGAGTGTCTCAGCAGAGTGGTTTTGCATCACATGTTTATAGGACATAGTAAACATGCTACAGATGGGTTGATTTACAGTTGGATTGCTCTGCAAGCAGGGAGAGTCTCAGTCAATTATCTGAACAGAAAATGTTTTTCTCCATTCTTCACTAGCTTCAGGGGAACAAGCAGTTCTAATCTCAGTTAATCACTTATGAGACAAAGAATAGAGTGTTGTGGAGTCCGTATCCGGCCTTGTCAGCAGGTTCAGGCAAAAGGGGAAAGGTCTGAGGACTTGTCCTCAGTAAACAAACGAGACCAAAACAAGACTTATGGGAGGCATGAAGAAGAGCGAACAGGGAGCCTTTTCTAAGCCATATGGGAAAGAGCTGTACTTTACAATGAGCCATTTCCAAGCACAAAAGTGTGGGAAGATTTTGGGAAAAATAGATTGTTGAGTTTTATAACTTTCATTGTTCTCTGAAAGTACAGAACTCAGGTAAACTTCAACATTGTCACAGCTTACAAATATTTGCAATGAGATAGTTTCTGATAGTTGTACTCAATGCTATTACTTCTTACTCTTTCTTGTTTTGTATTTTACAAAATTAATACATTCTTCAAATATATCAGCAAATTTCTTTTCCAAAAATATTTTTTCCATAGAAATTCCTTCCTTGGTCCTAATTCCTTGGCTCCTTTGATTTCTTGCCTCAGCATGCTTTTAAATTATAGTAATATATCATTACTCCCAACAGATGTAAGCTCATTTTTAGGGTCAGAAACCTGACTTCAAAATATGTTAATATCATGAAAAATAGAATTGATGCTTTTGTTTAATTTCATTAGCAAGCAAGATGCTTTTCCTTGTTATACATAGAAATAGGGTTAACTGATCAGTTTAAAATGTCTTATAAAATAAATGACCATATGTCTGATTTATACAGGCAACACAGAAGCCATGTACTTTAAAACTGAAGGAAATAAATAGACTTGAATTTTCTGCTAGAATCTATGTCTCATGTAATTTTTTAGATATGGGTAAAATTAATGAAATATTTTATTGATATTTTCCCATCAGAATTTATAAGCATGCTATAATTTTACATAGTTTACTGTTCTTGAATCTATATTAAAATAAGAAAGATTCAGTACTGTGATATATGGTGCTATAATACTGGTTGTTTATAGGCTTTATTTTTTTAAATTATATAACCCCAGGGATACCTGCTTCCTTTGGAAGGAATGAATCTTCCCAACAAGACTGCAGGGATTAACATGAAACAATAACAGATTTCTGCTAGATATTCCTGTTCAACAAAGTATAACATTTTATAATTAGCTTCAATTGTGACATAGAAGAAACTGTCATCTTTTTCTTTATAAAAAATTTGTAGAAACAAAACTTATTGTAATCAATGTATGATATTTTGATTTATTTGAGATGCACATCTATTAAGGAAGAATGAACAAATGTTGATTTAAAAAGGTTGACATTTTGTGGATAAAGTACTGCTCTCATTTAGATATATCTTCAGCATCATTATAAACCAGTCATAGCACAGACAGCTCTGTGCTAAAAAATCAATCAAAATTTTCTTCTTGTTGTAGAAATCCAGTTAGGAAGTACGCAGACAAAGCAAAAGATGTTTTAGGCATTTTAGCCTGTCTAATTAAAAAACAGGCCTAGTGAAGAAATAATAACTCTCATTTCTGTGATTGATGACAAGTTTTTAAAATTCGCTGCACAGAAGAAACAGTCAATAAACACAGCTTTTGAAAGTATAACCAGTTTCTTCTCTTCCATAGTGAAGAATCTAAAGATTATTTGTAGTTTGTAGATCTCCAAGAGAAATTTCAGAAAGATTAAACTTCTATTACTATTTCCTGTATCATAGTCTTTGTAAAACTCTTTTGTAAAATGATGAGTGGTGTTAATAATGATGCAACCATTTAACAGTACATGCCTCCTGGCATGAGGATGAGGCAAGTAACTTTTGAAACACACCATGAGCACTCTCCATAATAGACACCCATTTTCCAGGAGAAAGACTATAATGCAGTCTTATCCCACCTAGAGGGAATGGCATTTACCCAACTGCACTCCCTCTAGGCTTGCGGTCTCACCTGAGATGGGAAGCATTTGTATATATATGAAACACTTGTGAAAGTCAGCCCAGGTGCACAAACCCACTAAACACTGAGATTTACTCATAAGGTTATAGAAAGCTTCCTTTTCTTTATGTGTTACCACTACATTAGCAGGGATCTGAAATTATAACTAAGAATTACAAATGAAAGAAACAGAAAACTCAGATTCTACTTAGGGAGGAGTTCTTAGGGAAGCTCAGAAACAAAAGAGGAGGTAAAAGCAACAGAGGAATTTGAAGCCACTGGCACCTCAAGTATAGCAAACAGTAAATACAGCTCAACTCCTAGTCAGATAACCATAAAACCCCAAAGAAGGGGCTTTTACTTCTACATTACCTGATATGTTTTATCTAGATTTCAACAAAAAATTATAAAACATGTTAAAAGGCTAGGAAAGACACTGTGAAGACACAAAGCGAACATCATAACCAGACTCAGGTATGACACAGATTTTGAAATGATTAAACAGGTAATTAAAAACTAAATAAAATAAAAATAAAGCAAAGCAAAATAATAAAATAACAAAGTTACTGATGAATAAAATAAAATGATCAATACGTTAAGCTCTTTAATATAAAAATATACAACATTTAAAAACAGGTAGGGAATGGTCAGTAGAGACATGGAAAGTCTAAGAAAGAATTGAAATAAAATACTAGAAATAAAACACATTGTAATAGAAATAAAGAATGTCTTTGATAAGCTCACTGGTAGACTTGACACTGTGGAGAAAAGAATCAGTAAGCTTGCCTGGCAATGATGCCCAGCATTTTTATTCACCATAACCAACGGTGCTGTCTATTTTATTCTAAGTTTCAAGTTTACACTTGTGCTTGCAATGCTACTAAAAGAGAGGATGGAGTTACCCTGTTGAAGCACAGCCTGTGATGCATCCATCTAAGCATGAATCTAGGCACAACTCTGTACTGAACCCTGAGAGAATGTGACCTCATATCCCAGATGACATATGGACTTTTGTTTTCCAGCCTTTGCAGAGTGATACTAATAATATGTACCTGAATTTCTTTGGGAAACTTCCTCAGAATTAACATTCAGAAAATTATAAAAGTTGTAATAACCTGAAGCATAAAATTAAAATTTAAATCAATGCTTAGAAAGCAATATATCATAATGGGAAATGTGTTTCTGGACAATTGGGGATAATTTCAGATTTCAAAAAAGCATAAAACTGGAGGAAAAATTACACTGAATTTCTTCTATGAATATTAACAATAACTCATAAAAATGCTAGGCATTTATTATTATTTCTTCTTCTTAAAATTTATTTTTTTGAATTGGAAGTTTATATCTTCTAAACAACAGAAATCATGTGCTTTAAAAAAAACCTATTTTCTTAAATGATAATCTCTCTCAGTCTTTATCCTACACAAGACAAAAAAGCACCCAAATGCATCAAACAACTTCAGCTGTGCACCTCAAAACATGCATAATAAGTTTGGGAAGCCTAAGATAATCAAGAGATGGCATGACTTTGATACGAATAGAGACTAAGAAGACTGGGATGCATGTTGAAAGCATAGAGAGAGGATATGATCAAAGCTTTCATCAAAGTCTTTTTAAACTTGGCAGGGTATGAATTGCCTGAGTATTAATCAAATACTATACAAAGCTGTAGTCTGGAACAAATGACAGATTCAGATTAAATGTCTGCAAAAATCATAACTTGGATCAGGGTCCTTATATCTCAGAGAGGCAGTTTCTATCTAGCTAAAAATTAAATGCATTTTAACAAGCGTTTCTGAAGATAATAGAATGTGCAGCTTTTGAAAACTGAGGGATTTTGGCTGTTGATTGATTGATTGATGGATGGAAATATTCACAATCTAGAGAATTGCAGATTTTAATATGAGCATATTATAGTTTTATATTTCAGCTTAAGTATATATCTGCATTGTATGGGAATTTAAATAAATAATATTTAAAGAGAATTTTAGTAATAGAAACAAAAGGGTATTTTCCAAAAAACAAACAGTAAAAGTACTCAAAATCGCGCATTTTCTGCCTTTGTTATTATTTACAACACTGATAATAAAATTTTTGGAGAATTAACTGGAAGCAACATTAAATGCAATTAGTACTTTTGGAAATTCACATAACTGCAAATGTGTGTATTATAGGACCTACTGAATGCTTATTCATTGCACCTCCAAGAGTAACTCAGCCCTCACAGATAAAGGACAAAACGTATTGAGGGCTCAGCACATTGCCCTGCTTTTTGGCTACTCTCAGCATAATTGTCTCATTTGAATAATATTAACCTTTTCCTCTTTTCCTTCCTGTCTCAGTTCCAATAGACAATTGGAACTAGGTACCTGTGGTCAGGCTTTTGTGATACCATTCTGATATTAATCCCAGACGGTATATGGTATTAGTCCATTTTTACATTGCTATAACGACATTCCTGAAACTGGGTAATTTCTAAATGAAAGATATTTAGTTGACTCAAAGTTGCACATAGCTGGACACCTTCTTCACAAGGTGGCAAGAAGGAGGAGACAGCAGAAGGTGTAAGTGCCAGACTCTTACAGTACCATCAGATCTCATGAGAACTCACTATCATAAGAACAGCATGGGGGAGACCAGTCACATCCCACCAGGTCTCTCCCTTAAGACCTGGGTATTCCATTTGGAGAGCAGATTTGAGTGGGGACACAAAGTAAACCATATGACACACTACAGCTTAAATTTAGTAATCTGACACATTGGAATGGGATCTTACTATCAGCCATTGCATAATCCTAATCTGACACTTCGCAATCACATATATTGCATAATGAAGGCAGAAGTAACTGTATTCAGAAGCTTGGAAACTGTTCGTAGGAGACTGAAATAGTCCTATCACAGTTTTTTAAGGAAAACCACATCTGCTGTTATAAATAATCAGGTGTAACTTGCTATTGGGAATATATATATTGCTCACCCTCACATGTTTCACTTCTTCATTTTCCATTTTGTTATACCCTAACTAGGGCTTTCTACAGATGCCATGCACCCCTAGTCCTGTTGTCTTCCCGACATAATACGGATAGGAGTATGGAAAAAAAAACAAAAACAAAAACAAAAAAAAAACCTCTTCTCTGACTACTGAACCTGTGTTCTTTTGACAGTTATGTGACAAAATGTGACTGTGCCCAGAGGGACCAGAAGGAAGCCTCGTCCTCCCTAGTTATTTCCACATTCTCTCCACATTAGGGCTGATCATTTTGTTGGAGTTTTGCACATTTTTTTTTTTGTAGTTGCTCCAGATCTCAAATGATTGTCTAATTCATTCCTCAGTTTCTCTTCCTAAAGCTACAGCCCAACATTACAGCAGCTGGGTAATTTCCTAAGTCTTTTTCAAACAAATATAAATTTTCTTTTACAAAAACCAAGAAACTGCTTTCTTAATTGGTTTGACTTGTGACATACATATTTGCATATATGTGTGTGTGTGTGTGTGTTTATACAAGCACAACTTTTTCAGTGTATTTTTACTTTTCAGAATTCCAAAGCAATCATCCTGTTTGTATGTATTTCCAAAGCACACTTACCACGATGGTATTAGATGAAAATGTCTTGTCTGACTGAGGTTAATTTTTATAGCTCTTGTACAAGACTATTAACAAAAGGAATTTGACATTTTATATTTTTATGTACATACTGCTCCCCTATCATATTCATTCCCTATTAATCTACTTAGGGCCATGGATATACCAGATATAATAGTAAGAAAGATAAAGTGGATAACACATAATTCTCCAAGAAACTGAAAATTTTCACCTTCAGATCACTTTCAGAATCATTTCCTTTTAAACAGACCAGAACCCATTTAACTTTAAACATGTAGTCTTAGAGAAATTTTAAATCTTTCAAAATCTTATTTATCTTATATTTCCTAAGATAATTTTATTATTTCTACAGTGATTACGACACAAAAGGAAACAAAAAAGATCTCAATTCAATTTCTATGTTGCCTAGGTCCCTTTTGTTTCTATGAGACATATATAACAAATATCACACAACTTGTCCCCACCTCCATGCCAAAAACACAGGATAGGTTCTGTCATTGTTTTCTGCTCAAAAGTTTGGCAGCTTTGCTTTTTTTCTCCACCCCCATCTGTCTGTTTGCAGCTGCTCAGTTGCCATTGTCTTCACAGTTTTAGCTTTCAAAATCAACAATTAAAAGGTTTTTTAGTTGTTAAATGAAAATTCCTCAAGCCTCAAACTCTAATGCCCCCTCTATTCCCATCTACCCCAACATTGGATGTTCACTCTCAGAATAATTTCAATGAAATAATCATTTTTAATATCCTAATTAAGTTCAATTATATATTAATCCATTTTTACATATAAATGTAAAATTATTTTGCCTGCTTAGACAATAAGTGTATATGTACACCTTTAAATTTCTTTGAAGAATACTGTGTCTTATAAATAGAAGTATACAGATATTATTCATGAAGGTAATTTATATGTCAGGTTATAAAGAGATTGTGACATATTAATTTAATTGATTTCTAAATCATCTCAATGTCAAAAACTCGGGTGGATATATATATATACATGTGTATATGCGTATATATGTATGTGTGTGTGTGTGTATATATATATGCAACTACATATTTCATAAGAACACAATTCCACTTGAAGGGATCAACTTAAAGTGATAGATGCCCAATTTCTTACAAGTATGTATGAAAAGGGAGGTTTAGGGAAAGAAACATAAATGTATATGCATATTAATGAATATAATTACTTCTTACAATCCAAATTATCTTTAGAACACAGAGGTATATATGAAAAAAGGTGGGGAACTTGTGAATTTGAATCCTAATTCACAATGTAAAGTGAAAGACGACACACTACTCTGTATCCCTTAAAATGTGTCTGGATAAAAATAATGATTGGAAGCTTATAAATACATATATGAACAATGAATAGATCACTGCTTCAGAATTTTAAGTGGTTTAATTTTTGGTTGCTATTTTAACTGCATTTCCCAAATGGCTTGAGTTATAACACTGGAGGGAATCCGTTACAGTAAGTGATTTAGGAACTCTATATTGAGGGAGTAGCTGTAATCAAAAGCAAAGGAAGAAATTAGCTCAAAGCAAAAATGTAACCAAAAAGCCAATAAGAACTATGACTGTATGGATCAACCAGAAAGTCAGAGTAAGAACTCATTCTGTGTCACCTACCCACCCCGCCTCCACAGGCTTCCCTGGGTGCACTGCCTGTGCCATCAACCCACACAACTGCTGTGAATTCCCAATTCTTGTGAAAACCCAACGTAGCCAGGGTGACTCAGGAAGACTCATGGCCACAGGATCCACTGGCAGTAAAATGCCTCCATCAAAGTCCACAAAGTTAGAACCAACTGAAGTTGCATCCAGATAAAACCCTCAAATGCAGTTCCTTTTATATATGAGCATATAGCAAGATTGATTTAGCAAGGTTTTGAGATTGGGATGATTTAGATATCAACTGAATTAATATGTCAGGACAGAGGACAAGGACAGAGGTTTCCTTGTAATCAACTGTATCTATAGTCCAAAAATTGCCAAGTTTTTCAGAATTAATTGAAGTGCTGCACTTGTTCATATCTATGAAATTTAGAATGATTGTTATGAATTGGTTTTGTTTTTCTTCTAATTTGTTACAAGTGCTCTTGAAAATTAAAATCAGTTTACATGAGTTATGCAACACACTAGAATTATTAAGCTTTAGTTCATTGCTAATATGGTAAGATAAACTCTTTTTGATGCCACTCAGTAAAAATTAACCTCTATTATGCATTAAATTTTTTAAAAAGCTCAATAAAAGTTAAAATACAATTTTTTTCCAGCATAAACATATCCATACATACATATGTAAATTTGAGTTCATCCAAGGATCATAGCATTTCAAACATTACTTGGCATTGAATATACTCAAGAACAGTTGGCCAATTTCTGTTATTTGTATTATGACATCTCAGGAGAGCTGTAATATAGAACGTTGCTCTAATAGACATTTATATTAATATGCAGCCAGTAGCTTTCTGTCACTACACTTTGTCATTAGTTTTCTAATTACTTCATTTTTTAAAATTTTTGTTTTCTCAGCCATTCTAAAATGCTAATCCTTCCTAAAGCTGCCAGATGTTGAAGGTCTTTTTTGTATTTCACAAATAAATCAGATTTAATGTCATCAGTAAAGTAACACAGACAATTTTACCCCTGAAGAAACAGTCAGTGATATTTCAAGGTGGCAATAAAAGATCTTTTTTTTTTTTTTGAATTTAGGAATTTAGGGTTCTTAAAGTTTTATTTGAAAAGAACAACTTGCTATACAAGGCTATAGTAATCAAAACAGCATGGTACTGGTACCAAATCAGAAACATAGACCAAGGGAACAGAACAGAGGCCCCACAAGCAACACCACACATCTACAACCATCTGATCTTTGACAAACCCAACAAAAACAAGCAATGGAGAAATGACTCCATATTTAATAAATGGTGTTGGGAAAACTGGCTAGCCATGTGCAGAAAGCAAAAACTGGATGCCTACCTGTCACCTTACACTAAAATTAACTCTAGATGGATTAAAGATTTAAACATAAAACCTAACACTGTAAAAATACTAGAAGAAAACGTAGGCAATACCATCCAGGACATAGGCATAGGCAAGGACTTCATGACTAAAACACCAAAAGCAATGACAATAAAAGCCAAGATAGACAAATGGGATCTAATTAAAATTCAGAACTTCTGTACAGCAAAAGAAACCATCATTAGAGTGAATAGGCAACCAACAGAATGGGATAAAATTTTTGCAATCACTTGTCTGACAAAGGGCTAATATCCAGAATCTACAAAGAACTAAAACAGATATAAAAGAAAAAAACAACCCCATTCAAAAGTGGGTGAAGGATATGAACAGACACTTTTCAAAAGAAGACATCTATGAGGCTAACAAACATATGAAAAAATGCTCATCATCACTGGTCATTAGAGAAATGCAAATCAACACCACATTGAGGTACCATCTCACACCAGTTAGAATGGTGATCATTAAAAGATCTGGAGACGACAGATGCTGGAGAGGATGTGGAGAAATAGGAACACTCTTACACAGTTGGTGGGAGTGTAAATTAGCTCAACCATTGTGGAAGACAGTGTGGCAATTTCTCAAGGATCTAGAAATAGAAATTCCATTTGACTCAGCAATCCCATTACTGGGTATATACCCAAAGAACTATAAATCGTTCTACTATAAAGACACATGGACACATATGTTCATTGCAGCCCTGTGTACAATAGCAAAGACCTGGAACCAACCCAAATGCCCATCAATGATAGACTGGACAAAGAAAATGTGGTACATATACACCATGGAATACTATGCAGCCATAAAAAATGAGTTCATTTCCTTTGTAGGGACTTGGATCAATCTGGAAACCATTATTCTCAGCAAACTGACACAAGAACAGAAAGCCAAACACTGCATGTTTGCACTCATAGGTGGGTGTTGAACAAACAAGAACACGTGGACTCAGGGAGAGGAGCATCACACACTGGGGGCAGTTGGGAAGGTAGGGGAGAGACAGTAGGGGGAGGGGAGGGAGTGGGGAGGGTTAGCAGGGAGAGAAATGACGGATATAGTATGCACCTAAAGTAAAATAAATATATTTTTTAAAGTAGGAAAAAAAAAGAAGAAAATCACTATAATTCAGCCTCACAATGCATGCTAAGAATAATGCTCATAGGTATTTGAGGTTTTTTGGATACCAAGGTTGTAAACTGTTCTTTTAAGGCTCATGATTACATATAAGCTGTGACCATTCTTTTAAATGTCAAAGGGAACAGAGTGACAGACCCACATCTGAGTCTTGTTACTTGTCTGGTAAACATTTTTTCAGCATGCAGGACCAAGGCCAGTTGGATTGGGTCAGCCCAGAGGGGACACTGGTGCCGGGTTAGATGCACAGGCCAGCCAGCCACTCAATTCCCATTCCAGCTGCAGAGGTCACTATGCCAGGAGTTCTGCAATTCAGGCTGTCAGAAGGTGTTAAAGTAAATGTGTTTGCAACAATAAACATGGCATAAAACAAGAGCCTGGAACAAAAGTTATGAAAAGGAAAATAATTTAATGTTGTTATCTGAAAACCTAATGTTTTTATGGAGAATAAAAAGGGCAAAAATAACACATTTTTATCTTTAAGTGCCTGAGCAATATGTCAAGTATCCCAAAGTATTTTAAGATAGACATTTGACTAAGTACTTGTCTAGTACCTTTCAGAAAACATGGAATATAATTTTATTTGTTTGTTTCCCTAGTAACTCACTTCATTGTGTTTTGGAGGCATTGATTTAATGGAAAATGTAAACCCACTAATTTAATCCAATGGAATAAGGCAAATTGTAAGAAAGATACTATGAACAACAATTACAACACAAAATTTTGCCCAATGTGGAACTTAAATATGATTTTTTTCTAGAAAATGAAAACTATTCTCAAAGCAGTTTTAAAATGTGTTTTACAAAAAGCCATAAAATATTAATTTTTATGCTAAATATCTTGAGGCATACAATACATATTGAAAAATCTTCAATATTTTAGGATAAAGCATGCAATAATTTAGTACAGCACTAAAGACAGGTTTAAGAAATGCTCAGAAAAATACACTCTTTTTAAACTATAAAAAAAATTTAAAATACAGATACACTATAAACTACATAGGTATGTGAGCATCAAGAGATGTAGCATTCAATATTTCAGTATATTCCATGTAAATAATTCATACAATTGTTCATCTCCATTTTGGTAAAGATAGATTTCCAAATTATCATATTTTGCTCTATAATAGCATATTTTAAAATCATTCATCAGATAGAAATTTGATCAAAGGACACACTTGTAAATATTTTTATACAGTTGACCCTTGCAACATGCATTTGAACTGTGAGGGTTCACTTACAGGTGTTTTTTTTTTTTTTTTTTTTTTTTTTTTTTTTTTCAGTAAATACAGTCTACCCTTTGTATAGATGGCTTCTGTACCTGCAGTCAAACACAGATCAAAAATACAGTATTTCTCAGATGGATATGAAACACACAGATACACTGGACCAACTTTTCATATCTTCAGTTCCACAGGGTCAACCGCAGGACTTAAGTATGCATGGAGTTTGGGTTCCGAGGGGATTCTTGAAATAGTACCCTGTGAATACCTTGGAGAACTTAAATTTTATTTTGTCTTCTTCTTTTGTTTTTTACAGTTTTTTTTTCCAACTTTTATCTTAGGTTCAGTGGGTACACATGCAGGTTTGTTGCATGGGTAAATTGCATATCTCAAGAGTTTGTTGTACAGATTATTTCTTCATCCAGGTAATGCCCATAATACCAGATAAGTAGTTTTTGATTCTCACCCTCCTCCCACCCTCTACTCTCAACTAGGCCCTGGTGTCTATTGTTTTCTTCTTTCTGTCCACATCTACTCAATGTTTGACTCTCACTTATAAGAGAGAACATTTGCTATTTGGTTTTCTGTTCCTGTATTCGTTTGCTTAGGTTAATGATCTCCAGCCCCATGGATGTTGCTGCAAAGGAAATGATTTTATTATTTTTTATGGCTACATGGTATTCCATGGTGTATATGTACCACATTTTTTCTTTATATAATTCAAATATGATGGCCATCTAGGTTAGTTCCATGTCTTTGCTATAGCGAATAGTTCCACAATGAACATATGTGTGCATGTGTCTTTATGGTAGAACGATTTAAATTATTTTGAGTGTATATCTAGCAGTGGGATTGCTTGGTCAATGGTAGTTCTGTTCCAAGTTTTTGAGAAATCTCCAAAGTACTTTCCACAGTGGCTGAACCAATTTATATTCCCATCAGCAGTTTATAAAATCATTTTCAGCCAGGCGTGGTGGCTCATGCTTGAAATCCCAGCACTTTGGAACGCTGAGGCAGGTGTATTACCTGAGGTCAGGAGTTTGAGACCAGCCTGGCCATCATGGTGAAACCCTATTCCTACTAAAAATACAAAAAGTTAGCCAGGTGTGGTGGCGGTCACCTGTAATCCCAGCTACTCAGGACACTGAAGCAGGAGAATCGCTTGAACCCAGGAGGTGGAGGTTGCCGAGATCGCACCACTACACTCCAGCCTGGATGACAAGATGAAGACTATGTCTTTAAAAAAAAAAAAAAAAAAAGTAAGTCCCTGTTTTCCACAACCTCAGCAGCATCTGTTGTTTTATCTTTTTTCATAATAGTCATTCTGACTGGCATGAGATTGTGTCTCATTGTGGTTTTGATTTGCATTTCTCTAATGATTACTGATACGCATACAGAGTGGCATAGAAATAAATGTTAGGAATTAGTAATAAATAAAAATCCTGTTGAGAAAATTTTCTTTATTTATTGGATTTATTTAATGGAGAATTAATAATTTATTTAATGGATAAACTTATTTATTTATTTAATCGAATATTGGGATTAGTAATAAATAAAGAAGAAAATTAACATTTTCTCAGATCCTAATTATTACTAATCCCAATAATCCACTTTCTACCACATTCTGTAAGCATAAAAACACATGGGTATATGCAACCACTATACAAAAGACACCTATCTACCAGCTAATGAACATTCATCCCTTGCATGTGGATGGCAAGTTTTTAAATTCCTTAGTTGGTAGAAAAATATTAAAGAGCATGTATCCCTGGAATATTTGTGCAAGCAAACTCCATGCACAGGTAATGCCATGGTAACATTATGATGGTACAGATTTAACCCAGTTTAAAACATCCTTACTGTGAATCACCAATAATTATTTGAAATATAGTTGAAGTCAGATTTTGAGGAAATAAATAAAGTAGGACATTTAATTACAAAGTATTCAACATGAATGAGTGTGGATATTATTTATTTATTCATTAATTCAACCAAAATGTATATAGTCTTCATTATGTGCCACATAGTGCTACAGATACAGGTGATGCCACTGTGGAACACAATAATAGTCTAGATTTTTCCTCAAGGATTTTATTCCATTAGGGGAGGACAAGAGGTATCTATAAAGTTATATAAAGGAAATAAATAACTGCATAAATTTACTTGATGCATTAAATAGCATTTTTACAGACTTAACTATTTAAATATGCATGTTTAACTAGATATAGTATATGCATATATATACGCACATAGTATATATGTATATAAATATACATACAGAGAGATAAATGACTCTAAATTGAAAAGTAACTAATAATAGTAAAAGCCAAAGGGTTTGGAATCTAGGGAAGTATAACTCAAGCAGAATCTCCCTGAGTGATAAACTTGCTTTGTGGAGAGAGAACCCATGAAGTCCCAGCACAATGGGAAGATGCTCAGATCAACAGAGAACCTACTAGGAGTGTGTGGTTAGAAAGGGGCATCCATGCAACCAATTTATTACAGAGGCATGTTTTCAAAGCCTCAGTGCTGCGCGGTGTTGTGTTGACTTTTATATGCAGCCATCATACAGAAAATCATCAAAGACTTATTTTACTTCACTTAGTGAAAGCATTTCTGATTACATCCAAGGCATATGTCTTAGAAACTGTTTAGGAATTCAAAGCCTATCTTTATTTTTGTATTCCTCCCTCTAATTGAATAGTGAAGAAAATATTAGTATGAAAGCCACTGCCTTTGAAATAATTATTGTATTTTTGATGATGTCAATAGAACATGGCTAGAGAAGAGATTTTTATTAGATTTCCTATGTAGATAGTATACTACAGAATTTACTAAGACTTCAAACATAGCTAGGCACTATGTTTCCCTGTTTCTCTGAAGAAGATAAAATAAACAACGGTAACAACAAATCACAGCCAAGAAAAAAACAAAATAAAAAAACAGCTGTACATATTTTATTAGATGTCCATAAGACAAATTGCTAAGCTAACCTCCTCTGTAAGTAAGCTGAGTTCCACTTATACCAAGGACACTATGAGATTCAGATATGACACTGATCTATTTCCTTTTTTAAAATATTATTGTTTAAAAAGTCCAAAGTATTCATAAGAGAATCAGGGATTCACTAAAAGGGAATAGGATATGCTAGGTCCACAGGTGCCATTTATCATGTCATCTTGGCCTATTAGCCCTGTCTCCAATTGCTTTACTCCAATATCAGTTTCATGTAAAGCAATTTTTTATACTTCTGAAAAAGGCTTTTTCCCCTAGCTATTGTCATCGGTCAAAGATGAAAACAGTGCATGGTATGTAGTAAATGCTGTATGATACTAGAGCATAAAGTGATTTAAAAATATGTTTGAATTTAGTGGTCATAACAATGATGGACTGTGTGAACTGAGCTAAATAAATGGCATGTCGCCATTCACTGCTTGGCCAAGATGCATCATCTGTACTCTTCCAGTTAATACCGCAGCTTTTGAGTTTTTCTACAAAGCCCAATCCAACCATCCAGTGTTAACTAGCAATGCGATTTTTGTGAAATGCACACAAACTGAGTTATAATAACTCCTTGATATATTACTCAACCATTAAAGGGCATTAGTAATTGTTGCTGAAAGACTAATGTCTCCTTAGGTTGTTGGAAGAAACAAACAAACAAACAAATGTCCTGTATTCTACTTCTGAAATTTATATTTGTTCTCAATTGGGTAAATAGGTTTAAAATGCAAATGATAATACTAGCTCACAGTCCTACAGTGGTTATAGTTTCCAAAATATCTTACATTGATATTTCATTTTATAATTTTAGTGTCTGTTGCAGTAACTTTTTTTTGAAAACTAATACTCTAAAATGTTTCAAACAATCTAACTTATATTTAAAAAATATTCATTTTGATCAATTCCAAATTGTATTTTATTCTTAGAGAGCCAAGCTTCTTATTGCCATTTAATATTGAGGACTCTTACTGTTTAATATCACTACTCATAACTCTCACAATAAAATGCACATAGGGAATTATTATTTTTGTAGTGAAGCTAGCTGAGGTTCAGGAAGGGTAGATGACTTACCTATCATAACCAGACAAGTTGGGACAAGAACCATCTATGATATATTTTTTATACATACTAACTGACCAAATAGAGTATCTAAACAATGCATTCATGAAACCCAAATGAGCTATTTTGATAACTTCATTTTTAAAATTTGATGTAGTATAAAATTTAATGTAATATTTAAAAGTGATGTAGGTATTGCCAGTCATGATATTCACTAAAATTTTATCATTTGGTTGGTGCAAAGTTGCAGTTTTTGTCATTGCTTTTAATGGCAAAAATACCAATTACTATTTTTGCACCAACCTAATGCAAGGAAATGCTGGTGTCTAAATAGAAGGTATCATGTAGAGAGTGTTGTGGTAATAGACTGGGGAAGTAATTATTTTCCAATTAATAAAGAAAATTGTTATCAACACTTTCTAGGGAATGCGCTGTAATTATCCTACTGCAACTTGCAGAAAAGGTCATATGCTTTCATTTTATAAAATGACAGCTGCACATTTACCATTTGATTTCTTTTTGAAGTTTTAGCAAAATAAACTGAATAAGCAGTCCTAACAATATGTAAAAGGCAATGCCATTACATGATGCTAGAATAGCTTTCATTTGGTATTTAATTAACTAAGGAAAAGACATGAATAAAAATATTCATAATAAAACTGCTTCCACTAGCATAAGTAAATTAGATGATCATGATTTATCTTAGTAGTTGGGTATCTATTTCTGATAGAATTTAAAATTGCCAGCATCAACCTATCAACTTGCATTTATGGAAAAGAATTTTAAAGGTGATCACGGCTCTTTTGGAAGAATACTTAATATGTTTGTAAGTAAAAGTTATGCTAATAAACCTGAATAGGTGATACAGAGAAAAAGAGAAGGAGTAAGAAAGAGATAGATTTACGTTAAGGAATGACTCAACGTGGGGGCTGGTTGGAGGAAAATCTGTAGAGAAGGTCACAGGCTGAAGACTCAGGTGAGAGTTGATGTTGCAGTCTTGAGTCCAAAGTCCTCAGCCCATCAGGCTGAAAACTTAGGGGTTTCATGCTACATTCTGGACCAGTTCTTCTTCTCTGGGAGTCCTTAGTATGTTTTCTCATTAATTGATTGGATGAATAGTATGGAAGGCAATCTGCTTTTCTCAAAGTCTACTCACACCATTGTTAATCACATCTTAAAAATATCTCACAGCAAGATATAGACTGGGCCCCACAGACTACTCATATGTAAAATTACCCATAAGCTAGAGGTAGAAGGTTCTGGCATTTCAGGAAAGCAGAACTAGCACAGCTTCTATGCAGCCCTGGCAGGTGACTGGTTGTCATTTGTCAAGACTTCCATTTTTGAAAACAACACCATGCCCTATGCAAACCCCACAAACCTAATCACCTTCCCCTTTATAAAAATATTAAAATCAATTCTCCAGCTTGTGTGGTGGTGGACATGGAGTGGAAGAGAAAATGTAGATTGCTTGCCAGTTGCCTCCAGGATTTATTTACTATTATAATCCCAGAAACATGTAATGATGACATAGATTAGAAAAAAGAAAGAGACACATGCCTCCCCTCTAATTATTAGAAGAAAAGCCAATATATGTGGAAACAATATTGCTTGCATCTTCTGTCAAAAATCATTTTTCTTAAAGTCATTCTTTCTTAGCAACTGTAAAACATTAGAGGACAAATTCAAAGCTGTTTTGCTTTCAACTAAGTCATCATAAGAAGCTGGTTATATGATCGTTCAGAAAAATGATAGTTCTACGAAAATATTCCGATTGCATTGGGGAATTGAAAGATCAAACTAAAACAGATCAGAAGATTCTAAGATATCATTTTTAAGAGATCCATTGTATAACATGGCAACTTGGGTATTCTTAATGTACTCATGTCAGTAGGTTCTGGAGAATAATTTGTAGAGACAGTTCAAATTAGTACCTACTATTAGTGAGCTATCAGCAATATTTTAGCAATTTAAAGACTAGAAAAAATAAGCATAGCCTGAAATTTAGTATACACTGTGTATTACCAAAAAGATTAGTAGGAAATGATAGTGAGATAATGATATTGCTCCTGTTAATAATAAAAACTTGCATGGATCAGTGATTTTACAAAACACTTTCACACAAATCCTTTATGTTAACCTCACCACAATTGAACTCAACTGTTGTGATATAAAATTTTTGTATTTCATCCATTTTACTCATTAGATAGGCAAAATGTCATACTTAAAATAATCTATCTTTTTATACACTTACGGAAAAGTAAAATTACAGTTTTAGTCAACATTTGTGGTCAATTTTAACTAATTCCTGACAGAATTTATAGACAATAACAAGATAGTAGAAGAATTTACTGAGTCAGAAAACCAAATATTTGCCCCCAAATTTTAAAAATCAAGTAAAAAAAATGATTTAACTTTCTCCATATACAAAGAGCATATAAACGTTGTTGAGAGAAATACCTAACACTGGTATTTTTTACAGCCTACCACATATTAGGCAGAGAATTCACAGTATTAATACCATAAACAACAAAATTCAGTCAAAATGTTTTAGAACAAATTATTGAATATATGTGTTTATCTTTTTTTTGCACCTTGAGGAACCTAACTTAGTCATTAAAAAATGGTTATTTATTCCAACGGAAGTAGAATATAAATCTTCTCATCATTGTAGCATGAATGAGATCATGGGTTATTTAAAAAGTGTTTTAGAACTCACCACCAAAAGAGAATATCTAAGCGATCACACTCTCTTTTTTTTTTGAGACAGGGTTTCGCTCTTGTTACCCAGGCTGGAGATCTCGCTTCCCCACAACCTCCGCCTCCTGGGTTCAAGTAATTCTCCTGCCTCAGCCTCCCAAGTAGCTAGGACTACAGGCACGTGCCACCGTGCCGAGCTAATTTTTGTATTTTTAGTAGAGACAGGGTTTCACCATGTTGACTAGGATGGTCTCGATCTCCTGACCTTGTGATCCACCTGCCTCACTTTGAAAGATATGACATTGCTGTCAAAGTAAAAGGCCATGTGTTTTCAATCTAAGTAAAAAGTAATAATTAATTTTAGATTATCTCTAAGAAATAATTATCTCCCACCAACAGTGGTCTAAGCCAGAACATGACTAACACACCAATGCTTGGAATCACAGGGGGCTTCATAATTTGGGTATTAAAAACAAGGAAGATGGCTTTGTGCTGAAGCAAGCAAATCAAACAAAGTTTTATTTGTCCTACTACAAGCACGAAGAATACCCCAATTAGATTCAGTGATTGTTATAGACTGAGTTGGGTCATCTCTCCCAAATTCATTGGCTGAAATCCTAACATCCAATATAAGTGTATTTGGAAATAGGGCCTTTAAAGAGGTAAATAAGGCTAAACGATCTCCTAAGCGCAATCTGACTGGTGTTCTCATAAAAAGAAGAAGTAACACAAGGGATGCGTGAGCACAGAGGAAAGGCCACGAAGGACACAGTGAGAAGGGTTCTGTCTGCATGCAGAAGAGACTGCAAAAATATAAATAAGTAGGTATCACTCCCTGACGCTAGCACAAGAAATACTTTTGGTAAAACATTGACTTCCTGGATTATCTGCCTATTAGACACCTTTTTGAAGTGGAGAAAAATATTGAATGTGAAATGTACATAATCACCCAAAGAAATGATTAAAGATACACTGTTTATTTTTTGTTTTATTTTGTTTTTTTGCTTTTGCTTCCGAAGAAGTACCTTAAAAATTGAACAAATCAATAGCCTGCAGCCTTCCCATAAATACAATCTCGCCATCACCTCATGACTCAGCATTTACTCTGGGCCAACGTTGCCAGACAGATCCTCAGGAAGTATAATAAGCATGCAGTTTAGCAGAGTAAGTACAATGAGAGTGCTTAGGAGAGGTTCGATTCACTGGAGATACGTGATTATTATACAATAAATGTGCAGTCTGTGCACAACAAAGAAGCGGCTCTGGGCACAGTTCGCACATTGCTCGATGTTCTGTAGTTTTTATAGTGGCAGGATATGTACTCAAGTGAATGTACTCAAGTACATGGAAACTGTACTTGTCACATACACAGGCTTGAATCCAAAATAATTGAAGATAAGTTTATAGCACACTTTCCAATTTTCTAAATAACTTTTTTCCTTCAAATTCTAACGCTGTCATAAAAAATGGTAAGAGCTCAGCACTCAGCACCAAAATAATACACAAACACACGCACAAAAACACACATCTGTCTCTGCGTGGGTATTGTTATCTGCAAAAAGCATTCCCAGAAATTAAAGGCATTTTTACCTTTAAAGAGATTGTGATTAGACATGTAAATTATATAGAAATAGTTTCAATTCACTGTAAAAGAAAACAGTGAGAATAAAGAATGCCATGGATGAATATAAACACACACAATCTTGCTGTATGTAGCAAGCTGTTTTCCCATTTTTGCTATAAAAAGGAGCTGCTCAAGTATGGTGGTGTTAGGAGGATAATACCATTCATATCTATGGATTTTATACATAAAACATGGGAAGTATCAGTATGTAAGTTATGCATATTTGGGCAAAGCTGGGTAACCTAAGGGCAAAATGAGATGTCAGGAAGAACAGGGTGTAAAAAATGAGTAGATGTTATTGCTTTCTAGAACTAATGATGCAATATTTAAAACCACTTCAGGAGAAAGCATTCATATCTTTAATGTAATATGGATATAAATATTGTGCACTTTAATTTTTAGACTTCAAAGGAAAAATATCTTTAAATGGAGATCCAATTTACAAACTGTGAAAGGAACTACTGAAGAATTTTAAACATTATCATCATCTTCCAGTGCCTGAGAGAAAACAAGAAAGGAAAAAATAGATTGCGTATAACAAGACACTAAAGTTCTCTAAGATATTTAAATTTAGTTACTCTTGCTTCTTGGAAAAAAAGAAGTGTTTCTTTGTATTTATCTTAATCAGCAAAGGAAGAACATCTGATGGCATATTTTTTTTTTTTTTTTTTTTTTGAGACGGAGTTTCGCTCTTGTTACCCAGGCTGGAGTGCAATGGCGCAATCTCGGCTCACTGCAACCTCCGCCTCCTGGGTTCAGGCAATTCTCCTGCCTCAGCCTCCTGAGTAGCTGGGATTACAGGCACGCGCCACCATGCCCAGCTAGTTTTTTGTATTAGTAGAGACGGGGTTTCACCATGTTGACCAGGATGGTCTCGATCTCTTGACCTCGTGATCCACCCGCCTCGGCCTCCCAAAGTGCTGGGATTACAGGCTTGAGCCACCGCGCCCGGCCTGATGGCATATTTTTAATATTCTGCACTGAAAACAGATCCAAACCATTGCTTTACACATTTTTTATTACCCAGCCATGCCAGTCTTTGACTTGTACTGGTGCAATTTGACCATTGCACACTTGGGTATGGAATGTTGAATCACAGAAGCACATTCTCTTTTTCTCAATACAGTGTTTTAGTTCTTAGTAATTAACTGTCTGAATCCAGCAGAATTAATAGACCAAGTTATTGTTCATTGTCTTCTGCAGCTTTATTAATCTCTGCTCCTCAAATGTGACTGTGATGCAGCTCTCTGGTTTGTTAGCCTTGACTATCTTGTTCGTGTGAAGGACAGTCCTAGTTACATGTTCTCCAAAGTGGGAGGAAAAACCAACCTTCCCTTGGCCTTCTGGAGCCTTGCCTATGCCAAACATAGGAGGCTAATGCCTTGGCCCCAAGATGTAAGTAGGGTGGCAAAGAACAGATTTACAAAAATTAATCTACAAAAATAGGATATTTTGCTGTGAGAATATAGCTAAAGTATTCCTATGATAAATAACGACATGTTCTTTCCATGCTTCTGGCATATCACAGTAATATATGATTAGTTTGCATAAACATAAGCTATGTAAGATTCACTGGCATTTTCACTGTAAAGAAAGATTCTTCTTTCTGACCATACACTGCGGCATTTACTATTTTCTGCTCCTTGGTTTAGATAGATATAAAGTGCTCAGCCATTTATTTAAAAAAAAAATCTTGAAATTATCTCTGTCCTCAAATGAGTCACAACCTGTTGAAAAATATAAACATCCATACAAATGTTTATTATCAAGCTGATAAAAATTATACAGTAGAAAATATTAGAGCTTTCTGTACCTGTCTTGGTGTCTAGATTCACTCCTAAGTCCTCTTTGTGTGTCAGACTCTTCTGAGGTCATTGATTATAAGTAATTACACTGTATAGGAGGTCATGTTCAAGGAGCAGGCAGGGATAAGGAGAAATGCATGCAGCTCTGCTTAGTCTTGCAGACTAAAAACTACAGAATTGGATAATGTAATGCAGTTATTCAAAAATATTTAATTTAGCATTGGTGTCTTAATCTATAATACTGCTATAAAGAAATACCTAAGACTGGGTATTTATAAAGAAAAGAGACTTACTTGGCTTACATTTCTACAGGGCATACTACAAGCATAGCACTGACATCTCCATCTGGTAAGGGCCTCAGGATTTTTCCACTCATAGTAGAAGGCAAAAAGTAGTCAGTATATACTTAAATTATGCGGTGAGAGAGGAAGCAAAAGAGGGCAGTGGTGGGGGCAGGGAGTGCCAGGCTCTTTTTAACAACCAGATTTGGGCAGGAACTAATAGAGTGAAACTTACTTATCATTCCTATCCAAGGAAGGCATTCATGACAGATCCACGCCCATTACCCAAATACCACCCATCAGGCCTCACCTCCAACACTGGGGATTAAATTTAAGATAGGATGGGCACAGGAGAGGTGCCTTAGCTCACACCTGTAATCCCAGCACTTTGGGAGGGCAAGGTGGATGGATCACCTGAGGTCAGGAGTTCAAGACCAGCCTGGCCAACATGGCAAAACCCCCTCCCTACTGAAAATAGAAAAAATTAGCCTGTAGTTAGAAAATAGAAAAAATTTGCCTGGCCAACATGACAAAACCCCCTCCCTACTGAAAACAGAAAAAATTAGCATGGTGGTGCGCACATGCCTGTGGTCCCAACTACTTGGGAGGCAGAAATAGAAGAATCACTTGAACCCGGGAGGTGGAGGCTGCAGTGAGTTGAGACTGTGCCACTGCACTCCAGCATGGGAGACAGAGTAAGACTCCAACTCAGGAAAAACAAAAAAAAAAACAAAGGATAGGGACAAACCAACCAACCATATCCAAACTATAGCAATTGATACTATGCTAGACTCCACCATTTTTCTATGTGGTGTATCCTATGAGGAGGTACACATTAGAAAAGGAGAAACTTTTGAGGCTTTGGTGTTTATAACTTGCGGAGGGCAATTACAGCTCCTAGTTCATTGTTTCATTGCAAATCTCTTTTTAAAGTATTTAATGTTGTTTTATAACTTATACTCCAACTTTGACTCACATTCAGGATTTTGTTTTGTAGGCTTCTCTGTATAAAAACATCCTACCTTCTTTTCATGCCCGGATGCTACTTTACTAAAAAACATAATATGGTGGAGTTCATAAAAAAGAGCCTTGGAGAAAAGTGTTTCAATAGTTGCATTATAACCTTTACATTTTGTGTAAAAGTAGCAGCAATATATTAATGGCATAATAAAAATTGTTATTTAGTATTTTAAAAAAAGAGCCTTGGAAATAATCTAACTCATTCCCTTCATTTTCTAGGTGACTTATTTTATTCAATTTTTAAATACACACTGAAATGAGATTTGAGAATACTCAACAGACTTTCCTAATGAAGTATCTAAATAAAATTGAATTAGAAAGTAAACATTTATATTTGACAAATCATATTTACTTGAATAGTAAACTTCATTAAAATTGAAAGAATTCTAATGCCATTTTAATTAAAATCATAAGCAAGATAAGGACACCAGTGATTAAACAAATAGAAACACATTTAATGGTTAGAACTATTTAGAAAGAAAACAAATAAGATATTTTGAGAAGAGTAGACAAATTTATTTTTTTGGTGTAGTGTTTATATGTAGAGAGTAGCTGAGAACATCACTTTTTTGGAAAAGCAAACAATATTTGATAAAATAACTCAGTGAGACAAATAAATACAGAATAAATGTGAAACAAATCAATCAATTTTGTGAATAATGATTATAATGATAATTAGTATTCAATTCACAATAGAAAATACAATTATACTTTAGACTGTAAGCTTGTTCAGCTCATGGCCTACAGGCCACATTTGGCCCAAGCTGGTTTTGAATGCAGCCCAGCACAAATATGTACACTTTCTTAAGTGAGATTTTTTTCTCAAAGTTCATCAGCTATCCTCAGTGTTAGTGTATTTTATGTGTGGTCCAAGATATTAATTCTTCCAATGTGGTCCAGGGAAGCCAAAAACTTGGACACTCATGCTTTGGAGTAAAACTTGGATTTTTATCTCACATCACATATACTTTACATTCCAGTGTATTAAAAAATGTAATACAATTCTATGCCATAAAAGTGACCAAATCTGAAGTGTAAATTTAAGAAACTAAAATTAAACTTAGAGGTTGGTAAGATAACCTTTAACTAAGTTACCTTCAATTGTTTCATATTACAAAAGTGACTATGAAAATATAAAACAAACACCAGCTGACTTTGGAGAAATTGCATGATGGTTAATGTATTTAATAAAGAAAAACATCCAGAAAACATTTAAAAAGTGTGAATAATAATTACAGAAATTTTAAAACTAACACACAAATTACAGTTAAATACGTTGAAAGTGATTTGTATTCACTGAATGCAAATTAAATGACCATAACTATCATTACTTTTTGTTGGGGGAAGCAGCAAAGGAGAAGGGACTTGAAGAGTGCCTACATAAATTGTATAATATATAATTTATGAAATTTAAACATAAAAATTAAAAAACATACAGAAGAGTTATTCTTTAAAAAGTAGACTAAATATTTAGATTATTTTTATTCTTGTTTTTAATATACATGATAGAATTTCAAATTTATCTAGTGCATAGCCTTAGCTGCATCAAATAACTGTTGATTATATCATCATAAATTTGTATAAAATATTTTCTAATTTCCACTTTGACTAAATTTTTCATCCATGCATATTTTAGAAGCATATATACATCTTCTACTAAATTGATGTACCGTACATTTTTTCAGTTATCTTTTAAAAATTATCCTAATGCCTAAACTGTAATTTGAGAATGCAATGAAAATTATTACAATATGTGAAATGTGGAAGATTTTGTTTATGATGTAGAATATGGTGAATTTTGATAAATATTCCAGATTCAATCATAAATATGTACTCTGATGGATTCAGAATTCCACACAGATATATAGTGAGGATGAGAATGAGAGAAAGAAAAAGATAGAGAGAGAAACAGATAATACACATGAGGATATGGATGTAAATGTGGTTTTGGAGGTAGATGTAGATGCTCTTCTATAGAAACTACCAAATTCTTTTGCAAAGTGGAAGCATGATTTTATACCAACACTAAAAATCTAATTGGAAATCTAATTTTGACATTTGCTTGCTGGCTATTAGTGTTTAGCTCTTTTTAATTTAAGTTATTCAAATGAATATATAATTAACTCTCATTTTGGACTTAATATACATTTCCCTAATAATTTGAACTTTAAAAAATTGTCCTTTTAAAATATGTTCTCTTATGGAGTGTCTGTACCAATCTCTTGGCATATTTTTAACTTTATCATCTTTATTTTTAGTTTTGAGAGTTCTTCTACAGCATGATTGTAAGCTCTTTATCAAGCACACAATTTGAATATTTTCTCCCAATATGTGTTAAATTTTATTTTATAAATGGTGTCACCCAAGCTCAGTGGCTCACATCTATAATCCCAAGTCTTTGAGAGGCTGAAGTGGAAAGGTCAATAGAGTCCAGGAGTTTGAGACCAGTCCAAGTAAGATAGGAAGACACTGTGTCTGTGAAAAAAAGAAAAAAAAAAAAAAGCTGGGTATAGAGGTGATCTCAGCTACCCGGGAAGCTGAGGCAAGGTAATAAAAAACCCATAGTTTGAGGCTACAGTGAGCTGTGATTATACCACCGCACTGCAGCCTGGGCAACAGAGTGAGACTCTCTCTCTCTCTCTCTCTCTCTCTCTCTCTCTCTCTCTCTCTCTCTATATATATATATATATATATATATATATATATATAGTGTGTTTTAAAGAGAAAAATGCTTACATATTGATCAAGTATAATTTATCACTTTTTTCTTTTCTTTAACGTATATGTTTTCAAACTAAAAAATATTCATTTAAATATTTATCTCAAGTCTAATTTATCTTTTTCTTGTTTTTATTAGTGTATATGTTTTGAAACTAATAAATATTAGTAATCAACAAATGGTGAGAATTTGTCTTTTCTTTTTTCTTAAGGCTTGTTTTAGATTATATGTTTAGGTTTATGACCCTTCTGTAATGTTGTAACGTGTGTGTATGGGAGGTATTTATGGTTAATGTTCAAATTACATTTTTTATACAGATAAACAGTGGGTTCCCTGAATTCAATTGATTAATTCTATAGTTCTGAAAATCAGTTGATTCTGACAAATCTTCCGGTGATCTTTTTTGCTTTTCGGTGGACAGAATTTTGGAAGATCATTATGCCACCATTTTTGCTGACATTTCCCCTCTTTTTGAGATTTGAAGTCTATCCTATTGCACTTTGGCTTTCATTGTTTCTTTCAGGAATTCAACTACTATTCTCATTTTCTTAAGATAATGTGTGTCTATCAGTTCATCTAACGTTTTATTTGGTTTTGCTTTTCAGCAGTTTAACCGTCTTATTATGATAGAGTTGATTACAAATATGGCCATAAATTCCTCCCATTCCTGTACATACAGCACTTCTAAAGGTAATTTTATTTTCCTCTCCTTAATAGGTTGAGTCTCTTCTCTATTCCTTACAACTGGAATATAACTTGTTTTGATCAGTAGAACATTCACAATTATGATATAAGTGGAATCTTTCAAACTCTTGCAATTTGGAGCTTAATTGTTTGAGTCTGAAGGCAATTTTATTTTCTCTTTCTTAAGAGGTGGAGTCTCTTCTCTACACTTTAAGTCTGGGCTTGACTGTATAACTTGTTTTGAGCTGTTTTGAGTGTTTTGAGGACATTTGCAAACACGATGTTAGGAGAATTGTTCAAATCCTTGCAATTTGGAGCTTGACTCTCTTGAGAAACCTGCCACCATCGTCATGTTAAGATGGGCTCATTTGCTGGATGATGAGAAACACATGGCCAAGCAAATCCGTTGCCCTATTTAGAAACAGCTAACTGTCAGATATGGTATTGAGGCCAACACAGATCTTACAGTACAAGCTCAGCTGGCCCAAAATAGCACCCAGTTGTCTCATTGAATTATGAAAAATGGTAAATGCCTTTTTTATGCTGCTAAGTTTTGGGTGGATTGATATGCAGTTAAAATGAGAAGATCTTGTGGTTTTTCTTCTATTCACACTAACTGGAGTACCCTTAAATTGTGGATTGATGTGTGGATTCATGAAGTTTTGAAAATTTGGGGCTATTCTTTTCAAAATTGCTTTTGTTCTTTTCTCTCTTCATGCTCTTTATTGGATCCCAATTAAAAGTATATTAAAGCTATTAAGACTGTCACATGTCTTATATGTTCTTATATATTTTACTTTTTTGGTGTGTGTTTGTTGTCTGTGCTAAAATTTGCAATTTGTTATACATATGTCATCCTGATTTACTAAGTCTGTGTTCTACTATGCACAGAATGGTATTGAAAACACACACATTTTAAACTTTTAATTCTTGATACTTATTTGTCTATTAGAGGATGTCTATATTACTCTTCTGTATCAATGGCACTTCTGTGGTTAATCTATCATCTCTATACTTTTGGCTTATTTTACTCATTTCCTTTAACACATTAATTAGAATTATTTTAGAGCCTTTTTCTACTAAATCTATTAGATGGACCATCTGTTAATTTATTTTTCTGTATACTCTTTCTTCTCATTATTAATAAAATGTAATTCTTGCATGACTAATATTTTGTTGTTTTCTGTGTGTCGGGGGCTAAAGAACACAAGATTATGCTTTCACCAGAGTAAGTTGCTTCTTCAGCTAGGAAGGTTGATAAGAAGCTGAATAAATCATTTCAAAGAAAGAAATTAGGGCCTGGGTTTGAGTTTTTTGGAAGACCGTCTCTCTCTGGTTTGTTCTCAATCATAAAGTGTATCTTTCAAGGAACTTCCACAGTAAGCATGGAGAGCATTTGTCTCTTTAGTGTTGAAGGATGGGGCAGATTCCCTTCATGCCTTCCCAAGTTTCAGTTCTTTAGCATCATGCCACATGAACAGTCAAACTTGGCCAAGGATCATTAAGGAAAGATTGATCGTGTGTTTGAGAACATCCAAGTCTTCAATATTGTCACACAGCAATTCTATTTGAACACTAAAATTGTTGCTGGCTTCTCTTATCCCCCAAAAGAACTCTACAAATAATAAAGCTCAGATTCCCAACTTCTAGTAGCCCCCATACTAAATACATTTCCCCAAAGGAAAAATCAAGTTATATTCCTTGTCAGTATACACTGTTTTTCTTGCATAACTTGTATCTTCTATTTTCAGAATCCATTCCATCAGTTGTGACTTTATATTTAAGTACTGAAATGCTTCATGGTATTTCACTCTATTTTTCAAATGCCTTTGTCTTTGCTCTGCATTTTTCTGCATAATGTTGGCATTCAGAAAAGAACCTGTCAGGGAAACCATCCATGTCTTTGAGTCCCTTCAAGTTTCCCATATGTTACTGCAGCCCTCTGAACCTTCTAAAAGCTGTTTCTCCAAAGACAAACACAGCATCACTCCTCTACAATGTCCAAGCATCCAGCATTAGCAAATAAAAATAAAAACAATTCTGGTAATAGTCGTCTCCCTTACTTCTAAATTCTTGCTCCGACTCTGAAATTTCATTTTTTCTAGTCTTAATGAGGAATAATTGTCAGATAAAAATTGTATATATATATAAGTTGTATAACATGATAATTTGACGTATGTTAACATTTTTAAATGATTTCTACAATCAAACTAATTTATATAACTATTACCTCACATAGTTAACAGTATTTTGTGATGAGAACACTTTGGATCTACTCTCTTAGCAAATTTTAAATCTATAATATAGCATTATTAACAATAGGCACCATGCCATACATGAGATTCCTCTATCTGATAATTGAAAGTGTATACCCTTTGATCGACATCTGGACATCTCCCCCACTCTCAACCACCTGGTAACCATCATTCTACTCTGTGATTCTGCAATTTCAACAATTTGAGATTCCAAATGTAAGTGACATCATACAGTATTTGTCTTTTTGTGTCTGGCTTATTTCACTTAACATAACGTCCTCCAGATTCGTCCAAGTTGTCACAGATGGCAACATTTTCTTCTCTTTTTGGATGAATAATATTCTATTTTATGTGCACATCATTTTTTATCCATTCACATGTAAATGGTAACAGGTTGTTTTGTATCTTTACTATTGTGAATAATGCCACAATAAACATGAGAGTGCAGATACATCTTTGAGATACTGATTTTATGTTTTTAGATGTATGCACATAAGTGGGCTTGCTGGATCATATGGTAGTTTTAAGCTTTTGGAAACCTCAATACTGGTTGTCCCTATTTACATTCCCACCAACAGTGAATAAGGGTTCCCTCTTCTCCACACCCTCCCCAACATGTGCTGTCTCTTGCTTTGTAATAATAGAGATCCTAACAGGTGCAAGGTGCTTTCTCATTGTAGTTTTAATTTTAATTTCCTGATGCATAGTGATATGGAACATCTTTTAACTAACTGTTGGCCATTGGCATGTCACCTTTGGAAAAATGTCCCTTCAGGTTTTTGCCCATTTTTAAATCAAATTTTTTTTATTTTGGTTTTGTTTATGCTGCTGAATTGAATGAGTTCCCTATTTTGGATATTAACCTCTTATCGATATATGGTTTGCAATATATTTTTTAAATTCTATATGTTGCCATTTTGTTTTGTGGATTTGTGTTTGTTTGTTTTACTGCCCAGAAACACTGTGATTTGATGTGGTCCCACTTGTTCATTTTTGCTTTTGGTTCACATGCTATTGGTATCATATCCAAATTTCCAAGACCAGTATCAAGGAGCTTTTCACCTATTTTTTCCTATGAGTTTTATGGATTCCATTGCTATGTTTAAATATTTAATCCATATTAAGTTAATTTTGGTTTATGGTATAAGACAAAGGTCTAATTTTATTCTCCTGTGTATGGATATCCAGCTTTTCCAACAAAATTTATTAAATAAACTATCCTTTTCTTATTGTGTATTCATGGCATCCCTATCAAAAAATGCTTGACCATATATGGATTAGTTTATTTCTGGGCTCTCTATTCTGTTCAATTGGTCTATGAGTCTGTTCTCATTGCTGTACTATACTGTTTTGATTACTGTATGTTTGTAATGTAGTTTGAAGTTATGAAGTGTTACTTCCCCAGTTTTGTTCTTTCTCAAGGTTGCTTTGGCTATATAGGATCTTTTACAGTTTCATATGCAATTAACAACATTTTTTTTCGATTTCTGTGAAAAATGCTGTTGGAATTTTGAGAGAGATTGCATGAATTCTGTTCTCACTCTGAAATTTTAGTTCATTTGACCCTTGTTGCTTCTACAAATATGTATTTTAAATACCAGGCTTTGGCACTTTACCTGACATTTTTCTATCTATTGTTAGTGAAACATTGTTCTGTTTCAACTTACTGTATTGTCCTGAGACCATAATTTCATAAAGATTATAATAGAAAATTTACTCTGAACACAACCTTGAAAATAAAAGAATGGGAAAAAGAAGGTAGGAATCAGCCTGTAAAAGCTTTTTAGTAACACAGAATACAATTCATCTTTTTGGAACTTACAGAGTGGCAATGATAATGGAGTGAACTGGTGGTATCCCATGTAGTCAAACAACCCTTAGAGAAATGAGTCCTTATTATGTACCAAACACAGGTCTACACATATGAGATACAACAATGAATAAAACAAACATAAGTCCCATCCACAGGGAACTTAGGAAAAGCAGATAATAAATTAAATATGCAATACATAAATAATGTATTTAGTTACAAAGAGAGGCATGCTATAAAAGCAAAAATAGAATAAAGTCAGATGGTTAAAGTTATCAGATGTGGATTGGTGGCTTGCAATGTTAAATAGAGTGGCAAAGTTAATACTTTAGTGTGATAAGGTAATGTAGGATTTAATATAAGTGAAAATTATGATACTTTATAATTGAATTGAGTGTGGGCAATTTTGAGATTGTTTTAAAGATATACTTGTTATATATGGTTCTTATATTTCATTAGGCAACAACTCATTAATTCTAATGTATCTGTAGATGATTTTGAATTTTGAACTCATACAATTACACATTATGAAAAAATGATATTTTAATTACTTACTTTCTAGACCTTATGTTATTTTCCTTTTTTAACTAGGTGACACCTTTAAATTTCAACAGAAAGCAATGTTTTCTCATTCTCAATTTCTTATGGGGAAAGTTTCATGAATGAACATGAGGTTTGTCTACAGCTATTTTTTTCACTACAGGAATTTCTGACAATATAAGTTCGTGTTATTCATAGTTTGTTAAACATTTTTTGAATGCTTAGATACTGGGACTTTATCAAATGCCATTGAACAAAAATGGAAAGGATCATATGGCTTTCTTTCAGTGTGACAGCATAATGAATAACTTTGGTTTATTTTCATAAGCTGACTTATATTACTAAAATAAGTTTGCTGATTTTTTCATGACTTTTGAGGATATATTTATAGTAATTGGTAACTTTCAATTTAACTTTTCAATCATGCCCTTATATGTTTGGTTATAAATTTATTCTGGCCTCATAAAATAGTTGGACATTGTTTCTTTTTTATAAAAAAATTCCTCAAAGACTTTGTAAGTTACCTACTATTTTTTCTTTCAGTGTTTGAAAAAATTCATTTGTGAATTCTTTGAGCTTGAATTTTCACTGTAGGAAGACGTTTAAATTAGGATACAATTTATTTAAGAGGCAGCATAATTTTTGTCTTCTTGAGTCAAACTAGGTATTGTATTTTTCAACTTCAATTCTTCAAAGTTACTAGTATCAATTTGTCAGATCATCTTATTTTTATCTTTATAATGTTTCTAGAACTACTACTAATGGTCATTTTTTCAACCCTGATGCTCATAATTTCTACTTTCTGTGTATTTCTCAGTTTTATTATAGTTTTATTGACATTATTAATCTTGTGAAAGTAAAACAATTTGGCTTTATTGATTCTCTATTGAATACTGCTTTCTATTTCAGTAATATACGCACTGGATTAAACCAGGCTTCTTTTGCTTTCTTCTCAAGATGTTCTTTTGTTCATTTATTTCTAGCCTTTCTTCCACTCTGTCTTATTTATTTGAGTGTATTTCCTTCTCACCATGAGTAAAACAGCATCCACAAATTTTAATATGCTAGCGGGTACCACAACATGTGTACATTCGATTCACTGACATTTGTGGAAAATAACTTCATGCTTCTACATTTGATTAAGTGTGGTGAATACTCTAACACATTTGAAAGATGCTGTATTCTGTATTCACTGCAACTGGCATTCCATATATGTCAATTTGGTCAATTTTTTGAATGATATTGTTCAAATGTAGTCCCCTTAATGGTATTTTTGGCTGCTTCTATCAACGTATGAGATACATGTGTAAAATGTTTCAATGATTATTAGGGCTTTCACTATATCTCTTTTGTATTATGTCATACTTCAGTTTAATATGTTTAATTTTGTTCCACACATGAAATATTCTTTTATTCTGGGCTTAATTCTTTGTGGCAGCTGTTCTTTTTTTTTTTTTTTTAAATTTACACATACTGTTAACGTACAGTCCTTCAAGAATCCTAACTTTAATTCTGGCATATTTCACAGGTTTCTTCTTTAATGGGCTCTGAATTTCATCTTTTGTCATCACAGACTCAGGAGACTGACAAACGCCCTACTCAGCCTTTTTAGCCTCCCTTGCACAACTTTTTGGTAAACAAAATCCTTTCTTGGGAAAAGCAGCTTTTAAGTTTGCAAGCACATCGCTGGTCCTTCCTTCATCTCTGAGTCATAACCGTTCATATCATCACTGCTTGCCTGGTTCAGTGTTGATTCACAGTATTTTCTTATAATATTTGTTCAGCTTGCTTAGTTGTTTGTTTCTTTTCCAGCAGATGAGTTAGTCCAAAATGACAATTTTGTATTCTCGTAAGTATAGTTCTGTCAGATTCTGATTTTAAGATTGTTTCTCAGATTGCAATAAGTTATCTTTTCTGAGGTCTCTTAAATCAATTTCATGTTTAAAAAAAACCTATTTTTAAAAGCCCAGATTTTTCTCTGTATTACTTTAAGGTAGTAATGGCATTTGTAATGTAAGAGTTTGTTCAAGGCACATTTCGTTAAACATTTAAACAGGGAAAAGTAAAAATTTACTACATTGCAGCAGTCTGCTTTACATTTTTCTTTATCATAAAGTTTAAGAGTTTCTGGAATCATTTCATAGTGTCTCTATAGAAGACTAATTTTTAGAGGCATGTAATCAACAAGAGCTGAGATCATTTTTTAAATGAGCTCTTCTCATCCTGACCCATAGATTCCAAATACCTTATCTGGACATGATTTTCGAAGTTTATGCTTTTGATTACAGCTGGGTAGAAACTGTGTTTCCCCCCTCTAATCTGCTGCCTCATGTTCTTTTCAGCAACTGAAACAGCATATGTTAAGGCAATGAGGCATGGCCACCCTCTGGGCTTTCATATGCCAGAATAAAGAAAATGAATGTTAATGGCAAAAATAAAGAAGCATATTAATATGAAGATGTTTTGGAATAGTATTTCTCTCTAATTTGTGGTTTAAAGTTGCCATTTTGTGTGATTTAGAAAACTCAGACTGGAATCATGAGTTATTTTCGGTGGATTTTTGCAAACAAAAATGCCTAAATTTGTTAGAAGAATTCGTTTGTAAATTTATACATTGACTTACTGTACACATAATTTGAGTGCCAGCATGTGTGAGCATATCAACGTCAGATATAGAAATAATACAATATTTTGTTAATAATACTAATACACTTAGAATTAAATTTAAATTTAAATTTAAATTTATTAACATTTTAAATAATGTAACACTTTACCTATAATTACTTTTTAAAGTGTGTTAGTTATTTGCATTACTAACCAAGTATTGCTTGTCATATAAACATATGTGTTTAAATTAAATGATTATTAGAATGCAGATTTCTAGAGGCAAAAGTTTTGGAAAAAATTTAATATAAGTATAGATATATATTAAAGACACTGTGTCATGCAGATTTCTAGAAGATGGTTGATTTCTGTAGAGATTATACAATGATATAAATAAAGTATCCACAGAAGTAATTACTGAAGCTATAATTCATATGTTAGTCATAAAGGAATTGACACTTTTATTTGTTCCAGCTGGCAAAAAATCACAAATATGAGTTAATTTACATTCATTGATTTGAGATGTAGAAAAAACAAAGAAAGCACAATTCACAGAGAAAAATTTAAAGACACATTAGAAACTTTTTACAAACTTTGGTTGAAATAGTAATCAGCTTTGAAAGATGGCTATCAGTTTTTAACTTATAAAATGGTATCATCCATACTCTCCATGAAAATTCCTAAAATTCCCTAGGCCTATGAAACAGTCATCTGTTTTCAATTAGGTACATCAGAACGTGAGTATTTGAATTATGTGTACAGACATTAGCCATATCAACATATAAGATAGGATATTTTTTAATCCAATAAAAATCCAAATATTGTAGTTATTTGCATGGAGAAAGAGATGAGATAGAGACTATTACCCAGAAATAAAATGAATATACATAAGAAGTATGTTTTTTAGCAGCAATCAAACAATACCAGGTTCTTAAGAGTCAGAAGCTCATTTAAACGTCTCTTTGCAGTTACTGTTTCAGAAATTGCTCTCAATGGATGTATGCTTTTGGATATTAATTTTTAATGTCACTCATTCACCTTTATCTTTTTATGAAGATTTTCTTCTTTGGTTTTAGTCTCCTTATAGAAATATTCATATTTGTATTCCTTATTATTTATGAAATAATTTATTCACAGTATATGAAACCCCATATTGAAATACTATAATTCAAATAAAATAACAAAATGACTTTTTTTTACATAAACTACATGGAAGTAATTGACTTTTTAATTACCAGCCTCATAATAGGTTGATTTATTTAAATGTAAAGTTTGCTTTATTGAAATTTTATTTGCAACATATCTTAATATAGTTAAAGAGAATGTATGCATATTATTCTACACCTTAAAATGTTTATGGATTTTTCTACATACAATTTAGTTATGCATACATCACATGAACTATGCTAATTCTTTTTTTATTTAGAGGCCTGAACAATAGTAAGTGTATGTTTTCTTTGCTTTCGATTTTGAAATAATTTGTTGTTGTCAACTGAAAATAACGTGGGTTTATTTCCATATGCTAAAAAGAATCTATGTTACCTAAACTGTTTCATAGTGAATTCTCTGATTTTTCTTATCTACTTAAAAAAATCATTAGCACATTTAATAAGATTGCATTCGATCTGCTTAGATAATTCATAAATCTGGCAGCAATTTGCAAGTTAACACCTTTGTAATATACTTATAATAATTGACGTCAATTGTGGGTCATTAATATGATTATTATGCCACCAGTAAATTGCACAGCTTATTTGGGTGACTAATTTGTGTTTAAGCTTAATAACTAATGTCAGTTTCAATTGCTGTAGTCCTTCCATTTTTCTTCCTACGTATAATTTCTTAAGAAAAATGATCTTATAAAACTATTGTAATGTTAATCCAACCACTGAAACAAATTCAGAAGGTATAAATTACTTTGCAGAATTATAATTGTACAGCTTGTCATGATTTGCAGATTAAACAGGAAATTAATATATTGTTAGGTATTTTTATGCATAGAAATTATTTTCTTAATGTCTGTTATTACGAATCTTTATATTATTACCTTTTATTAAAATTAACCATTTATTTGAAAAGTTCATTTTCATCTCACATTTACACCTTAAAGGCCATAGGGCTCCTATGGCTTCACAATCTGACACATCCTAGCTTTTCAGCCTCATCACACCTACTTTCCTTGACACATGATTTGCTCTGACCATTCCAAACCACTTTAAATTCTTTAAGATTGCTCTGTGTTTCATAATACTGTCTTTGCTCATCCTCACATTTCCTTTCCAATAGCTGAGCATCTCTCTTACTATCTTTAATTTACCCTTTAAGGTTACTTTTTCTTTAATCTCTTCCAGATCAAAAACAAGCCTTCCCCATCACTCTCCAGGAAAATTAATTGAAATTCCATTGTTCAGAAATGTTTTGCAACCAGACAGATAATATAGCATATATTACATTGCATTATATTATTTTATGTATGTTTTTCTAATCAGCACAAAGTCCTTGAAGAGATGATAACATGCTATATATAATAAAAATAGCATAATATATATCTATATAATAATATATATATAAAAAAGCATAATAAAAGTATAACATATGTAATAAAGATAGAGGAAACATCTTAGCAATACGTATGTTCACATCCATGTGTATAAGTATATACCAGAGTCTATCAATATAATATGAATAAAATATTCATAAATTAAAATATTCATAGTATATTGATAGACTCTGGTATATACTTATACACATATTAAAGATAGAGAAAACATCATATATCTTATATACGTGTATATACTAATATATGTGTATAAACTTACACATGTATTAAAGATAGAGAAAACATCTTAGCAATATGTGTGTTCACATCCACATGTATAAGTATATTCCAGAGTCTATCAATATAGTACTTTCTCCACAATACTAAATTAAACATTCTCAGGAAGCCAGCAAAAGAATATCCATTTTATTACAATATTATCTGTGGTATATGCAGTTTTTATGCTGTGGACATTTGAAGTTGAGGACTGTTAATTTCTTCCATAAATGATGGCATATTATTTTCACATCCAGAAGTGTGCAAGAGAGCAATGAATATATAGAAGAGCCTTATTCATCATAGCGACTTAGCTGTACAATAAATCTCTTAAACTCATTCCTCTTGTCTACCTGAAACTTGTATTATTAGAAATGACTAAGACAGTAGATTTTAAGTGTTTCTACCACAAAAAAAGATAAACATATGAGGTAATTCATATGTTAATTAGTTCAATTCATGCAGTTTACAATGTATAAACATTTCAATATATCATATTCTATATATGTATGTAATTTTTGTCAATTAAAAATATTTGTTTTTGAGTATTTTCCTATACATTTCTAAGTAAACTGTTTTCCTTACGCTTTATTTGGGGAATGCATAGAATCTGCCCATTGAAATGAGAAGCTAATGGAAACATTTTGCTCCATCTTTATTGAATTTTTTATTTAGTCAAATATGTGTTTTTAATTTCAAAATAGTAATTCTAATGGTTTCTTCTGGGTATGTTATATACATGTCTAATTCTTCTTACATGTAAAAGTCTCGTAAGTATTTTTAGATAACTATTTAAAAAAATGCAAGCATTTTGCATCATGCCAAATCATGATCATTGTACTCTGTGCGTAGTATTGTGTCTCTAAGTACCTCTTAAAATGCAGTTCTAGAAAAAAACAAAAACAGAACACTTCAGCCCTAGTCTGGAGTAGACATTCTCCATTGATTACAACCTATCTATCCTCTACCCTCTGCGACTCCACTGAAATTGTCCCTGTTAACATCATTAATGCCCCCATTTAATACAAAATCCGATGAATTCTCCATTGAATCAACAGTTATGTTCCCTCACTCCCCTGTGGCAATGATAAAGTTACTCACAGTGATCTTAAGTTTTCTCTTCATTATTCAGTTTCTGACACTGTCTTGAACTTCCTAGACCTGTAATTTCTTTATGTTTTTCTTCACGAGTTTCTGTTCCTTTTCTTGTTTTCTACATAACAACGTCCTTCAAAGTTAGATCCTATAGCGTTTTTGGTTATTTATCTACACACTCTCCTACATTATTTCATAAAGGAAATTTAACCCTGTCAATTCTAATTTATGATCCCAAATATATTTCTAGACTGGCTCTTAGAATCCGTATTTTTAACCATTTATCAACTGTTTCCTAATGACACTCATTCTTCAAACAACATGAAATCATGTATTATTTTGTCACTGAATGACTGTCACTTATTCTGAAATTAAAAATGTGAGCAGGCTTGGGACAGGAAGAAGCAGCTTATGCCCTTTGAAATCAGAAGTGTAACGGTGAAGAGAAGGAAGATTTTGGTTTTTCCACATACAACTGGTGAACAAATGTGAATCATTTGACATGTAACCTGGCATAATGAATCAAGATTTGCTATGTGGTCTAGGAAATCTGAAACACTCAAGAAAGAAAAGATCTATGAATATAGGAATCTCAGCCAATGATGTGTGCATGTCCTCATTATATGAAAGAGGGGACACTCTCAACAATTTACTGGATATCTTCCTGTCCTGGATAGTTCTATTTTGGGCATTATGCTTATACAGTGGTTCACTTGAATATTCTTTTTTGTGTAATTTCCTTTTTTAACATTTAAATTGCTAAACCATCTTGAAACCTAATGTATTTCCAAATGGTGAGTTAGTTGTATTATCAATTTTCAAAAATTTTGTCTTGAAACAATCATTTATGCCACCTTTATCTTGTATATATGTATTACCCACATATATTTATTATGTATATATGTGTGTATATACATATATATATATAACGTATGTGTTACAAAGAAAGTATTCTCACCTGCATATGTATGATTGCTCAAATTTCCATGTGATTAAGATTTACCATGGGCCAGGCTCAGAGGCTCATGTCTTTAATTCCAGCACTTTGGGAGCCTGAAACTGGAAGATTGCTCAAGCCCAGGAGTTCGAGACTAGCGTGGGCAACATAGAGAGATCTCGTCTCAACCAAAAAATAATAATAAGTAAATAAAATAAATTAGCTGGGCATGGTGGCACGTGCCTCTCATCCCAGATACTTGGGAAGCTGAGTTGGGAGGATTGCTTAAGCCAGGAAGGTTGAGGCTGCTGTGAGTGAAGACAGCACCATGTGCCAGTAAGACTCTGTCACACACACACAAAAAGATACATTATTTATGTATCACCTTTTACTTAGATATCTAATAAAATGACAGTTGTATCCAGTATGAATAAAGTGATTATGCGCTGCAATTTTAGAAGGCATTATTACCTAGAAATCTGAACTATGTACCATAATGCCACAATTTTGACCTGCCGTTGCTTCTTCTATCCATAATTGTTGTTCTTGATCATCTATCTTATTCTAGAAGGAAGAGTAATGGTGAAAACACGAGGTCCCAAAGTTAAATTTCTCTTTTTGTAAAAAAAAAAAGTAAAAATTTGCATTTCCAGCATCTATAGCCCAATTTAAATCATCTCCGATATTTTTTTTTTTTTCTGGAGCAAACATCAGCGAAATTGGGGCATACAATTCATAGTATCAGGGTGAGAAGAAACATTAAATTTGGATGCAAACTAAACTAGAATTTTTGACCAAAAAAAGTAGTATTCATAAAACATTCTTATAATATATTGGGAATAAGTTAGTATTTCATTTTGAAACTCTTGTGGAAGTCTAGTTATTAGTACAGGACTATAAAAGCAGTCTTAGATTCAGGACTATATCCCACTTCTTGCTCACATTGGTACACTTGGAGAAGAATATAGATATTAAGATGAATACATAGCATATGGTTAGTAATAGAAGTAACTAACAGTTTTGATTATGAATAGAAGACAGATAAGAGAATAAAAACTAACTAGAAATACAAAATTTTGGTACAAGATCAATTGAATATGTAGATTTGTTTACCCCCCAATAATTTATTAAAATTAACATAAAGCAATAAAAATTTTAAAGAATATATAAAGTCAAATTGGATGAGCTCTGTATTTGTACCTGGTGCAAGTCCAAAAATCAACTGAGAGACTCAGGTCTGACATCTGGTCATCAAACCTTTCCTCCTCTTGTTTTTCACTCAAAAGTTTACAACAACAACAATAAAAATGTTTCAGATTTATTTGGTGACTTTTAATTTATATCACTGTGCACATGACCATATATACAGTTGGAGTTTTCCTAGAGCAAGGAGAGGTCATTTTTTAATCTTTCCTGCTAGATGTGATTCAGTTAACAATCCCACAGGACTGGAAGCTACCCTTGCAGAAAGCAGGAGCATTTGCAGTTTGAGACTAAGGAGAGAATATTAATCACAATTCAATGTTTTATCTCAATGTACTTTTAAAATTTTCTATACATCTATGAGATTAAGAACAGAATTAATAGCTCATTCTTTTTTCAACAGAAATATTAAATATCATTTTTATCGAAAAAAATATCTAGCAGACCCTGGTAATACATTTCATAGCCTTCATTCTATTTTCTAATTTCAAAAGTAAATGTTTGAGTATTTAAAGCCACAATTGTGCTTGATATTAAAGTATGATGGCCATTGTACATTTATTTCCTCTTTGTATTATATTTTGAATACTGATTTATTTTTATAAGTCATAAAGTACTTGATAAATATAAGTATATACTAAACTTTACTGTTTTTATGTATTGTCCTAATAAAATTATGTAATATCTGGTCATATAATTTGTAATATCTTAGTATTAATAAATTGTTTATTTTACCTCAGATTATTAGTTTGGTCATAATCACTTTGATGTTTGAAATTCATATATTTTTATGTTACATATTTAATTTAATATTTTTACTGAAGTTCAAGATAGACATGCAAATGTGGAATAAAAGGATATTAAAGAAGATCAAAGAATCAAGTTGCTGTAATCTGGAGAAAAATCTATAAATTTGAATTCACTCTTTAATTATTTTTTCTACTTACTGAGTGAGCCACTTCTGAAAAGTAGATTAATCCCTCTCATATGGAAATCCATGAGAAAGTTTATGTTTATTTCATAGGCAAGCACATTTCAATCGAGAACAAATAAGAATATTATCTAATAAGATAGTAAGAATATTTTTGAATTGGATATAGTCAATAATTGTTTTTTCTGCCAAGAGTATTTATACAGTTATAAAATTATTTTCAGTATTTGAGAATGTAGTTTTCAACTTCAGTTTAAAATACTCTGTTTATCTGAAAAATTCTATGAAAATTACACTTTTCAATAGTATCATTTTATCATCATTTAGAGGAACATAATCGAGTGTTATACATGTGTTTTTCTCTGATCTATTTTTTAAACACTCAAGGATATACTTTTACTTTTGAAATTAGAAAATAGAATGAAGGATATGAAATGTATTCTAAAATCTTGATGATTATATATATCTATATCTATATATAGAGAGATATAGATATAGATACATATACATACATATTCTGACTAATCATTTCTTGACTGATAATTTAGTAGACATTGACAGGTTCCATACTAGTAATGCAGGGAATAGTGCTGCTGTTGTTGGGGTTTACTTTAGTATACTTTGTGCAACATTATTTGATCTGGGGCTGTACAGATAAGGCAATGGATAGTAAAGAATTTGTATGCAGATCTTTAGTGTTTATTAACTTGTGAATAAGGAAACAACAATCAATAAGAAAATCAGAAGACTAAATCTGCTATCCATTTTGTGCTTTTGTAAAAATAATGGCTGAATATATATGTATGAATTATTTCTAATCTCCTTTATAATTTTTCAAATTGTTTATCAAGCCATTCCAGTAAAAATAATTCAGTTTCTAAATGTAGACATACTGAAACCAAGAATAAAAACTTCCTAGGCATTACTTCTAAAAAACAAAAAAAGAAAATCAACAACAACAACAAAAGAAAACTTTTAGCTTCAGCGTCAGGGGTACATATGCAGGTTTATTACATAGGTATGCTTGTGTCACGGAGTTTTGTTGTACAAATTATTTCATCACCCAGGTGTTAAGCCTAGTACTCATTAGTTATTTTTTCCTGATCCTCTCTCTCCTACTTCCACCCTCTGCTAGGCTCCAGTGTGTGTTGCTCCTTCTGTATGTTCACGTGTTATCATTTAGCCCTTACGTTTAAGTGAGAACATGTGGTATTTGGTTTTATTTTCCTGCATTAGTTTGCTAGGGATACTGTCCTCTGGCTCCATCCGTGTTCCCGCAAAGGATGTGATGTTGCTCTTTTTAATGGCTTCATGGTATTCCACAGTGTATATGTACAACATTTTCTTTACTAATCTATTATTGATGGGCATTTAGGTTGATTCCATGTCTTCGCTATTGTGAATAGTGCTGCAATAAACAGACACCTACATATGCCTTTATTATAAAACAATGTATTCCTTTGGGTATATAACCAGTAATGTGATTGCTGGGTCAAATGGTATTTCTGCTTTTAGGTATTTGAAGAATCTCCACACTTTCTTCCACAATGATTGAACTAATTTACATTTCCACCAAATATGTATAAGCAATTCTTTTGCTCTGCAACCTTATCAGCATCTGTTATTTCTTGACATTTTAATAATAGTGATACTGAGTGGTGTGTGATGGTATCTTACTGTGGTTTTGATTTGCATTTCTTTAATGATCAGAATATGTTGAGATTTTCTGATATGGGTGTTGGCCACATGTATGTCTTCTTTTGCAAATTGTCTGTTCCTGTCCTTTGCCCAATTTTAAAGTTGTTGTTTTTTTTTTTTTTTTGTAAATTTCTTTAAGTTCCTTATAGGTGCTGGATATTAGACCTCTGTAGGATGCATAGTTTAAAAAAATTTTCTTCCATTCTGTGGATTGTCTGTTCACTCTCTTGATAGTTTCTTTTCCTCTGCAGAAGCTCTTTAATTAGATCCCATATGTCATTTTTTTGCTTTTGTTGCAGTTGCTTTCGGTGTATTAGTCATGTAATCTTTGCCCATTCCTATGTCTTGCATGGTATTGTCCAGTCATTCATTTCATTGGTCTTCATAACAAAAAATATTAATTGGGATATTTTATTCTCATTTTACAATAAAGAATATTTTAAATAAGAGAAGTGAAGTAACTTGCAAGTGGTGACACAGGATTTTCTCAGTCAATCTGATGCCATTTCCTTCTACTATGCTCTTGTATTGCTTCCCAAAGTAACCAGTTTTACCCATTAGGAATCACACAAACACAGGTACACACACCAAGATGCACACTCACACAAATCTATTCTTACACAGTATAACCCCAGTTCCTGTTTTTTTACACATTGTTAAGTTTCTTCCCTGCGATATAAACTTCTAACTTTAGTCATCACAGAGATGGATTTGAGACTGAATTCCTGTCTCCTCAGGTGCAGTACATGATTGAAGGCTTCTTCCTTGGCAATAATCATTTTCTCAGCAATTGCTTAGTGTTTCAGTAACATATTCGGTTCCACGGGTCTGTATGTCTCTCTTCGTAGCAGGACCACGCTGCTTTGGTTACTCTAGCCTTATGGTATAATTTGAAATCTGGTAGTGTGATGATTCTGGTTATGTTCTTTTTGCTTAGGATTGCTTTGGCTATTCAGGCTCCTTTTTGGTTACATACAAATTTTAGATTATATTTTATAAATCCAGAAAAAATGAGGTTGATAGTTTCATAACACTAGTGTCAAATCTGCTACCTTTCACCATGTACAAAAATTAACTCAAGATGAATTAAATATTTAAATATAAGATCTCAAGCTAAAAAAATCATAGAAGAAAACATAAGAGATACCATTCTGCACATGAGCTTTGGCAAATAATTCATGACTAAGCTCTTAAAAGCAATTGTATCAAGAACAAAAATTGATAAATGGGACCTAATTAAACTAGAGAGCTTCTGCAAGGCAAAAGAAACCATCAACAGAATAAATAGACAACCTACAGAATGGGAGAAAATATTCACAAACTCTGCATCTGACAAAGGTCTAATTATCCAAAATCCACAAGAAATTTAAACAGTTCAACAAGCAAAATAAATGACACATTAAAAAGTGGACAAAGGACACAAACAGTTACATCTCAAAAGAAGCTATGCAAGTGGTCAACAAACATATAAATAATGTTCAACATCACACAATCATCAGAGAAATGCAAATCAAAGTCTCACACCAATCAGAATGGCTTCTCATCAATGTCAACAATAACAAATGCTGGCAAGGCCATGGATAAAAAGGAGTGTTTACAAATTGTTGGTGGAAATGTAAATTAGTTCAGCCACTGTGAAAAGCATTTTGGAAATTTCTCAAAGAGCCAAAAACAGAGCTCACATTTTACCCAGCAATCCCATTACTGGATATATACACAAAGAAAAACAAATGTGTCTACTGAAAAGATGCATGCATGTATTACGTGTGTTCATTGCAGCATTATTTGCAATAGTAAAGAAATGAAATTAACCTGGTGCCCATCAGTACTGGATTGGCTAAAGAAAATATGGTGCATATTCACCACGGACTACTACACAGTCATGAAAAAATATATATGGAAGATGGCCAGTTAGGAGGAACTCGGGATTGCAGCTCCGAGAGAAAGCACAGAGGGTGAGTGGACGCTGCATTTCCAGATGGATATTTACAGCCCACAGACCAGGAGATTCACAGGAGGAGGAGCCCCACGGGTCGCCAGCACCACTGGTTTGACCGGCGCGGCCGCTTGGCCTGCGCCCTGGCCCAGCAGCTCCCTGTGCAGAGTGAGCGAGACTGAGTCCCCTCTAAGCCAGCAAGGGGAGCTTAATCGGGGAGCCAAGCCAGGACATTCCCGGGCAAAAAAAGTGCCACAGCAAATACAACTGAACCTGGGACGGTCCAGCTCTGTGGAGGAGGGGCATCCTCCATTATGGAGGCACCCTGCAGTTCCCAGGGCAATCTGCCATAACCAAGGCAACCCGCCACTACAGAGACTCTGTCACTACAGGGGCGGGACAACATAGCGGAAGCAGTTCTAACTACACCCATATAAAAAGGACTGCAGGGAAGTTCACACAGAAGCTGGGCAGAGCCCACAGCAGCTCAGCGAAGCCTCTGCAGGCTGAGTATGACTAGGCTGCCACCTTGTGGGCAGGGAAAACGGTGGCAGTACAACAGAAAATCATAAAGCCCTAACTCCCTGGGACAGAACACCTGGGGAGAAGAAAAGGGGGTTTATGAGTTCTGCTGCTGCAGACTTAAAATTACCAAAATCAGAAAGACAGCAACTACAAAGTCGACAGGTGGATAAATCCACAAAGATGGGAAGAAACAAGCACAAAAAGGATGAAAACACCCGAAACCAGAACACCTCTCCTCCTACAAGGGATCACAACTCCTCACCAGCAAGGGAACAAGACTGGATGGAGAATGAGTTTGATGAAATGACAGAATCAGCTTTCAGAAAGTGGATAATAAGAAACTTCCATGAGCTAAAAGAACATGTTCTAACCCAATGCAAAGAAACTAAGAACCTTGAAAAAAGACTTGGCGAAATGCTAACAAGAATGGACAACTTAAAGAGGAATATAAGTGAATTGATGGAGCTGAAAAACACAACATGAGAACTTCGTGAAGCATGCACAAGTTTCAACAGCCGAATTGACCAAGCAGAAGAAAGGATATCAGAGGTTGAAGATCAACTCAATGAAATAAAATGGGAAGGCAAAGATTAGAGAAAACAGGGTAAAAAGGAATGAACAAAGTCAACAAGAAATATGGGACTATGTGAAAAGACCTAATCTACGTTTGATAGGTGTACCCGAATGTGACGAAGAGAATGCATCCAAGCTAGAAAATACTCTTCAGGATATTATCCAGGAAAACTTCCCCAACCTAGCAAGGCAGGCCAATACTCAAGTCCAGGAAATACAGAGAACACCACAAAGATATTCCTCTAGAAGAGCAACCCCAAAGCACATAATCATCAGATTCACCAGGGTTGAAATGAAGGAGAAAATACTAAGGGCAGTCAGAGAGAAAGGTCGGGTTACCCACAAAGGGAAGCCCATCAGACTCACAGCAGATCTCTCAGCAGAAACCCTACAAGCCAGAAAAGAGTGGGGGCCGATATTCAACATCCTTAAAGAAAAGAACTTTCAACCCAGAATTTCATATCCAGCCAATCTAAGCTTCATAAGTGAAGGAAAAATAAAATCCTTTGTGAACAAGCAAGTACTCAGAGATTTCATCACCACCAGACCGGCTTTACAAGAGCTCCTGAAGGAGGCACTACACATAGAAAAAAACAACCAGTATCAGCCACTCCAAAAACACACAAAATGATAAAGAGCATCAACACAATGAAGAATCTGCATCAACCAATGGGCAAAACAGCCAGCTAGCATCAAAATGACAGGATCAAATTCACACATAACAATATTAACCCTAAATGCCCCAATCAAAAGACACAGATTGGCAAATTGGATAAAAAGCCAAAACCCATCAGTGTGCTGTATCCAGGAAACCCATCTCACATGCGAGGATACACAAAGGCTCAAAATAAAGGGATGGAGGGAGATTTACCAAGCAAATGGAGAGCAAAAAAAAGCAGGAGTTGCAATTCTCATCTCTGATAAAATAGACTTTAAAGCAACAAAGATCAAAAGAGACAAAGAAGGACATTACATAATGGTGAAAGGATCAATGCAGCAAGAAGAGCTAACGATCCTAAATATATATGCACCTAATACAGGAGCACCCAGATACATAAGGCAAGTTCTTAAAGACTTACAAAGAGACTTAGACTCCCACACAATAATAGTGGGAGACTTCAACACACCATTGTCAATATCAGACAGATCGACGAGACAGAAAATTAACAAGGATATCCAGGACTTGAACTCAGACCTGGAACAAGCAAACCTAATAGACATTTACAGAACTCTCCACCCCAAATCCACAGAACATACATTCTTCTCAGCACCACATCACACCTACTCTAAAATTAACCACATAATTGGAAGTAAATCACTCCTCAGCAAATGCAAAATAATGGAAACCATAACAAACAGTCTCTCAGATCACAGTGCAATCAAGTTAGAACTCAGAAGTCAGAAACCAATCAAGAACCGCACAGCTTCATGGAAAATGAACAACTTTCTCCTGAATGTTGACTGGATAAACACTGAAATGAAGGCAGAAATAAAGATGTTCTTCGAAACCAACAAGAACGAAGACACCACATACCAGAATCTCTGGGACACATTTAAAGTAGTCTCTAGAGGAAAATATATAGCAATAAGTGCCCACATGAGAAGCAAGGAGAGATCTAAAATTGACACCCTATCATCAAAATTGAAAGAGTTAGAGGAGCAAGATCAAAAAAAACTCAAAACCTAGCAAAAGACAAGAAATAACTAAGATCAAAGCAGAACTGAAGGAGATAGAGACACGAAAAACCCTACAGAAAATCAATAAATCCAGGAGCTGGTTTTTTGAAAAGATCAACAAAATAGACAGACCACTAGCCGGATTAATAAAAAAGAAAAGAGAGAATAACCAAATAGATGCAATAAAAAATGATAAAGGGGATATCACCACAGATTCCACAGAAATTCAAACCATCATCAGAGATTATTACAAACAACTCTATGCACATAAACTAGAAAACCTGGAAGAAATGGATAAATTCCTGGACAGTTGCCTCCTCCCAAGCCTAAACCAGGAAGAAGTCGAAACCCTGAATAGACCAATAACAAGGTCTGAAGTAGAGGCAGCAATTAAGAGCTTACCACCCAAAAAAAGCCCAGGTCCAGATGGGTTCACAGCTGATTTCTACCAGACATACAAAGAGGAACTGGTACCATTCCTTCTGAAACTATTCCAAATAATCCAAAAAGATGGAATCCCTCCCAAATCATTTTATGAGACCAACATCATCCTAATACCAAAACCCGGCAGAGACTCAACAAGAAAAGAAAACTACAGGCCAATATCCATGATGAACATAGATGCAAAAATCTTCAATAAAATACTGGCAAGCCAATATCAACAGCACATCAAAAAGCTTATCCATCATGATCAAGTAGGATTCATCCCGGGGATGCAAGGCTGGTTCAATATACGCACGTCTATAAATGTAATTCACCACATAAACAGAATCAAAGACAAAAACCACATGATTATGTCAATTGATGCAGAGAAGGCCTTCGACAAAATTCAACAGCCCTTTATGCTAAAAACTCTCAATAAACTAGGTATCGATGGAACGTATCTCAAAATAAGAAAAGCTATTTACGACAAACCAACAGCCAATATCATACTGAATGGGCAAAAACTGCAAGCATTCCCTTTGAAATTTGGCACTAGACAAGGATGCCCTCTCTCACCACTCCTATTCAATATAGGACTGGAAGTTCTAGCCAGAGCAATCAGGCAAGAAAAAAGAAATAAAGCGTATTCAGTTAGGAAAGGAGGAAGTCAAACTGTCTCTATTTGCAGATGACATGATTGTATATCTAGAAGACCCCATCATCTCAGCCCAAAATCTCCTGAAACTGATAAGCAACTTCAGCAAAGTCTCAGGATACAAAATCAATGTGCAAAAATCACAAGCATTCCTATACATCAATAACAGACTTAAAGAGAGCCAAATCAAGAACGAACTGTCATTCACAATTGCTACAAAAAGAATAAAATACCCAGGAATACAACTAACAAGGAATGTAAAGGATCTCTTCAAGGAGAACTACAAACCACTGCTCAACGAAATAAGAGAGGACACAAACAGATGGAGAAACATTCCATGTTCATGGTTAGGAAGAATCAATATCGTGAAAATGGCCATACTGCCCAAAGTAATTTACAGATTCAACGCTATCCCCACCAAGCTACCGATGACCTTCTTCACAGAACTGGAAAAAACCACCTTAAACTTCATATGGAACCAAAAGAGAGCCCACATAGCCAAGTCAACTCTAAGCAAAAAGAACAAAGTGGGAGGCATCACACTACCGGACATCAAACTCTACTACAAGGCTACAGTAATCAAAACAGCATGGTACTGGTACCAAAACAGAGATATAGACCAATGGAACAGAACAGAGGCGTAGGAGGCAACACAACATATCTACAACCATCCGATTTTGACAAACCTGATAAAAACAAGCAATGGGGAAAGGATTCCCTGTTCAATAAGTGGTGTTGGGAAAACTGGCTAGCCATATGCAGAAAGCAGAAACTCGACCCCTTCCTGACACTTTACACTAAAATTGACTCCAGATGGATTAAAGACTTAAACATAAGACCTAACACCATAAAAACCCTAGAAGGAAACCTAGGCAAAACCATTCAGGACATAGGCGTAGGCAAGGACTTTATGATCAAAACACCAAAAGCATTGGCAACAAAAGCCAAAATAGACAAATGAGACCTAATCAAACTCCACAGCTTCTGCACGGCGAAAGAAACAGTCAATAGAGTGAATCAGCAACCAACAGAATGGGAAAAATTTTTGCAGCCTACCCATCTGACAAAGGGCTGATATCCAGAATTTACAATGAACTAAAACAGATTTACAAGAAAAAAACAAACAAACCCATTCAAAAATGGGCAAAGGATATGAACAGATACTTTACAAAAGAAGACATACATGAGGCCAACAAGCATATGAAAAAAGGCTCATTATCACTGGTCATTAGAGAAATGCAAATCAAAACTACATTGAGATACCATCTCACACCAGTTAGAATGGCGACCATTAAAAAATCTGGAGACAACAGATGCTGGAGAGGATGTGGAGAAATACGAACACTTTTACACTGTTGGTGGGAGTGTAAATTAGTTCAACCATTGTGGAAGACAGTGTGGAGATTCCTCAAGGACCTAGAAATAGAAATTCCATTTGACCCAGCAATCCCATTACTGGGTATATATCCAAAGTATTATAAATCGTTCTGCTATAAGGACACATGCACTCGAATGTTCATTGCAGCACAGTTTACAATAGCAAAGACCTGGAACCAACCCAAATGCCCATCAATGATAGACTGGACAGGAAAAATGTGGCACATATACACCATGGAATATTATGCAGCCATCAAAAACGATGAGTTCGCGTCCTTTGTAGGGACATGGATGAACCTGGAAACCATCATTCTCAGCAAACTGACACAGGAACACAAAATCAAACCTCGAATGTTCTCACTCATAGACGCGTATTGAACAATGGGAACACATGGACTCAGAGAGAGGAGCACTATACATTGGGGTCTGTTGTGGGGGAGTGGGGGGGACAGCGGGGGGTGGAGAATTGGGGAGAGATAGCATAGAGAGAAATGCCAGATATAGGTGAAGGGGAGGAAGGCAGCAAATCACACTGACACGTGTGCACCTATGCAACAACCTTGCATGTTTTTCACATGTACCCCAAAACCTAAAATGCAATTTAAAAAATATATATGTATATATATGTATATACAAAATATTTATGTGTATATGTATATATATATATTTTTTTAATATGGATTTAAGACTTATTTCCTGTCTCAAAATACATATATTGCCTTTGGAAAAACATGGCTGCAGCTGGAAGCCATCATCCCAAAGCAAAGTAATAGAAAACCAAATACTGCATGTTCTCACTTATAAGTGGGGGCTAAACACTGGGCACATGTAGTTAAAAAGATGGGAACGGTAGATGCTGGTTACTACTAAAGGAGAGCAAGAGATGATAACTATCTATTGGGTACTATGCCCAGTAACTGCATGATGGGATATTTGTACTTCAAACCTCAGCATCACACAATATAAAAACCATGCACACATACACCCTGACTCTAAATAAAATTTCATTTTTATAAATGAGCATGGATGGTAATGATTGATTTTTTAAAAATGAGGATGGTTGGTAATGATTGAACCAAAAGCCATGACTCTTGGTTCCATTCACAGTTGAATATAAGGCAGCCCTACTGTCTCTAGGGACCAATTACATAATATAGGACCAGGTGATAATACAAGTTGCATATTCTCTGAGTGCTGTTTACTGCATCTCATAGTCATTGTCTGCAAAATAAGAAGCCGAACATTAAGATTTCAACATGCCTTTATACTCTAAAACATCTGATTCCCTTCTTATATCTTAATTTGAAAGAAAAAATTTGGCATAATTTTCATTTATTCCACTCACATTTAAATTTCTGAGTAAAGTTGTCATATAAATGTATAATAAAAAGTCATATTAAGAAAAAGAATCTTTGAAAAATTTTAGATTTCCAAGCAGAGATCAAAACTTGTTTAAATCCCTGTGGTGTCACCCCTCATATTCCTTAAAAATATACTTTAATAATCCGGAAAAATGTATGCAAGACTGAAATACACAGTCCAATATATACCTTAATTAAATTAGAACAAAACTCTAAAAATAGCAAAATGTTGAGTAGTCATATTCAGGGCACGGAGAAGGTACAACTAAATCCTGCAGCACTGGCTCCCCCACTGCTTCCAAGAGGGGCCAGTTCACGAAGACTTTTCAGAGCTCCGAGATATGCTCATTGTAATTTAGATGCACTAGAAAATATTTTGTGCTATCCTGTAGGCCTAAAATACATCTGCCTTAGTATAGGAGATACATAATAGATGCTTTATGGTCCATTGTATATTTATTTGCTGTATCTCACTAACCTTACAGCTATCCATACCTGGCATGCTGACAAATATTTAATGTCTTGGTTAGAGTTCTGTTCAAACTAATGTCTACATTGGATTTATATAAACAAAATATTCTAAATATATGCTGCTTACATAACAGGAAAAAATTATACAAATTAACATTGCAAATATATTCAAAATAATGCATATATATACACATATATGCAACATAGATATGTACGTGTGTTTATTTTGTGTGTATATATTAATATGTATATATATGCATTTAAATACACATAATATATATATAAATTCATATATATACATATATATAAATTCATAAATATACACACACATATATATATAAATTCATGTTTAAAACCCTGAAGATTCCTTCATAATAAAGGTAGCCTAAAAGCTAGGAAGTTAAATTTACCTAAGATTTATCATCTTGAATAATAATGGCATACTTATCTGAAGTTGTACTAAGCCTCCTGGATATTTAAGATGTGCTAGAGAATCTCTCAACAGTAGACCTTAATTCCCTCTCCCTGACTCTCCTACACAAAAACTGTTCTGAAGGAAGAATGTTGTTTTATTTTCTATTGCTAGCAGTGCTTACAGCTAGATAAGAGGAGAAAAACCTCTCATCAAACTGCAACTGCAAGAGGAATTTTTTTCCAAAAGAGCATTTTCTGTTTTCCGTGATCCATTTTGCCCTTCATAACAATCATTTAAAAACCTTGCACAGCCTAAGGAGTTTTGGTCATGGATAGGAAATAAATATTTATTAATACATAGATATGCTCTAGATGAAACCTTAGTCTTTAGCCTGAATGCCTAATAGAATTATGATACATCATTGATGTCCATACACATAACTCATTTTCAATAACCCTTATACATTTTAAATTTTGTACTGCAAAACATTAACTATAGTGTCATATTACAGTTTCTCTTTAAGTACTATTTAGAGGATAGAATCTTGGCAAATTAAGAGCCTTTTCTTACTACCTCAATTCAATAGCAATTCTCTTTAGTCTCACCTTGACATGAGACTACTATTCATGGCACTAGATATTTTCCTTCTCACCCCCATATTCTTACCTCCTCCCTTTTTTATAATGGGAACCTATGTCATTATTACTATAAAACAAACAAACAAAATGTCTAGAGATGTATGCTACTATGAGCCATCAATACAAAAACTCAAGTGAGCAGATAAACATAATACAATTTTTTTTTTTGAGACAGAGTCTCGCTCTGTCATCTAGACTGGAGTGCAGTGGTGTGATCTTGGCTCACTGCAACCTCCGCCTCCTGGGTTCAAGCGATTCTCCTGCCTCAGTCTCCCGAGTAGCTGGGATTACAGGCATGCACCATCACGCCTGGCTAATTTTTGTGTTTTTAGTTGGTCAGGCTGGTCTCGAACTCCTGACCTCATGATCCACCCACCTTGGCCTCCCAAAGTGCTGCAATTACAGGCATGAGCCACCATACCTGGCACAAATTTAATAGAGGATAATTTTACATGTAATTTCAGACATGTAATCCTCAAATATGCAGCACATTACTATCAATGCAAGAGGTTCATTTTTATTCTCTTCTAGTTAATCCTTTCTTGAAATTCAAATAATATTTTGGTGTCTACCATTAAGGAGTAGAATTGCTTGCTCCTGAACATAATATTAGTAAAATAACAATGTATGTTCTCATTTTTCCTGGCTTCTCTTGTTCAGTATTATCGGTGAGATTTATTCATGTCAATGCTATATCAGTAGTTTAGTATTTTTTATTTTAGTGTAATATTTAATTACATCTATACGCTATAAAATGTATCTTTTTTCTTGACTTTTTGTTTTGACTATGACCTGCAATACTGTACCAAATAGAAATGATGATTGCAATTATCATAGATTTCCTGAACAAAGAAAATTATTCAGTATTTTAGCATTGATTATAATCTTTACCTATAATTTAGACACTGTATTTCAGTTTAATGAAATTCTCTTTTATTTAGTGTTAGTTGAAAAATTTTAGAATAAAATCATTTTGAAATAATTAATTTCTTATTCTGCTGTTACCTAGATGATCATATACTTTTCCTATATTCTGTTCATTGCAACTTATCCTTATTGTCTCTGTTAAAAACATTACATTCGTAAAACAAATCTTATTGACCATGATACATCATCCATTTTATAGACACTGTATATGATTAGTTTCCTTAGAATTTTTGGTTTGGAATTTATAGAAATATAGAATTATGGACTTATAGTTTTCTGTAATGTAATTTTCTTGGCAGGTTTTGCTATCAATATTATAATATCTCCCTTCTAACATATGTAGGAATGTGTGTCATTATCTATTTTATGGGAAGTTTTAAGTTTGGAAACATTTTTTTCTTTAAAGGCAATAATACAAATTTAAAGGACTAATTTATCAGGATTTCATCTTGACACATAACTCTTTAAAGAGCAAGAAAAAATATTTTTAAGTCAATTTTTATTATATATGCTATTCATAATCAGTACATTTCTATTTTCATTAGGGTTAGGTCTTCTCCATTCAATTTATTTTCTATTTGTTCCACTTGTTAGTTTTTCTTTTATTTTTTAACCTAATGTTATTCCTCAAAGAACTATATAACATTAACAAAGTGCAATTAACAGAGAAAAGGAAATAGTAAAGTACAGAAAAATGATTGATATTGACACTAGCAAATTAATATAAAAGATCATGAAACTAAGAGTTATCTTTGTGAAAAACAAAATTGATAAATTTTTAGCTAGACTAAATAAGACAAAAAGAGAGAAGAGACAAAAATAATCAGAAGTGAAAAGAAGATATTTCAACTGAAACCACAGAACTACAAAGGATCATAAGTGATTACAATGGACAATTATACACTAACAAATTAGATTACCTAAAATAAAGAGATAAATTTCTAAACATACACAACCTTTGAATCACAAAGAAATAAAAAAACTGAATAAACCTATAATTGGCAAATAGATTTAATTAGTAATTTCAAATATTTCAAGAAGAAAAAGACTAGAATCAGATGATTTCACTGGTGAATACTTCTGAACATTTTAAAAAGAATTAATGCCAATCCTCCTTAAACTCTTCCAAAAATTTGAAGAGGAGGGAATATTTCCAAGCTCATTATACAAGTATAGCATTATCCTGATACTATAACTAGACAAGGCACTACAACCTTACTAAACACAGATGCAAAAATCCTCAACAAAAGATCACTCACTATGATCAAGTGTGATTTATTCCTGGAATGCAAGATTGGTTCAACATATGCAAATCAATAGCTCTGATGTACCACATTAATACCATGAAGGGTAAAAATCATATAATCATCCCAATAAAAGCAGAAAAACATTTTTGACAAAATTCAGCATTTTTATGCTAAAAACTTTCAAAAATTAGGCATACAAAGAATGTACCTCAATATAATAAAAGCTACATATGACAAATATAGAGTTAATGGTGAAAAATTGAAAGCTGTTTCTCTGACATCAAGAATAAAACAAGGAGGCCCATTCTTACCTCTTTTGTGGCACATAGTACTAGATGCCATTGGCAGAGCAATTAGGCAGGAGAAAGACATAAAAGACATTCAAATAGAAAAGGAAGTAGAGAAATTGTCATTTACTGATAACAAGGCAGTACATATAGAAAGATATAAAAACTTCACCAATAAAACTGTTAGATCTAATAAACAAATAGTAAAGTTGCAGGATACAAAATCAGCACACAAAAATCACTAGCATTTCTATACACTAACAATGAATTATCCAAAAATAAATGAAAAAAAGTTTTATTAAAAATAGCTACAAAAATACTTTGAAATGAGTATACAAAGACCATAATAAAGACATTAATTATATCTATATGGTGCTTTAATTAATCATAATTCATTAAATATATAATCCTAAAAATTTAGTAGAAACATAGAATAAAATAGTTGTCACACAGAAAATCTTGGATTACCATTATAATATCTCAACTTATGTCTTAGGGAAACATTGCATACATTTCACAGGTGACATTAACGCCTATCAACTGTTACTGTAAAATTTGTTTTAAACCAACTTAAAAATATTTTTCCATTTTAATCAACCCATGTCAAAATGTTTTTTTTATTTTACATTTTCCAATTTTCCCTTGTCCTAATGTTTTAAATTCCCATCCTTTGATTTTTGATTTTTTAACCTAACTTAGAATAATGTAATTTGTCTTTAGCAAAACATCTATGCAATGATAAGTAGTAATAAATACTAATAAATCTCTTCAATGTCTTGCTAAGATGTCCTGCACATAAATGGAGTGTCCTAAGCAGTTATCTGTAAGCAAGATTAATTTATACAAGAAGCACCTATAAAATATTATCTAGAAATTAATCTACAATGTCAAATTTGCTGTGCTTGTTAACTACTGTTCTGAGAGAACTGCACATACATATGAACAAAGAGTTTGCAGGAGGATTAACGTAGTTACTGTATCAAAGTGGGATCGTCTTCTTTAATATAATTTTTAATTTATTATACAATTACTTTAACTTTAAAATGTCATTCAGAAGTCTGGATTGTTTTTAATATTACAGCTGTGTACTCAATTCTAAACAAAATTCAGCTACTTTATTGACAGTTAAGAGACAACGATGAACCAAACACTCGCATTTTATGACCATTGTGGTATAAATTAAGCTTCACAAATATTTTATCAGGTCTTATGTTTAAAAAGTGAAAAAATAATAATAATTATTGAAAGAATAGTTGAAGTCTGTGGCACAATCTTGAATCTTAAATTCTTTAAATATAGCCTTATCAAGACTAAAGATCTTCATAATTAATGAAACCAAAAAGAGATACATTTACCTAGAATTATCAGTTTTTGTGTTACTTTGAAATACTCTAATATTTTATTATTAATTCACCAGAGTTCATTTCATACTATGTCTGATACATCCCTAAACACTTCAGCACACTAGCACATATTTTATTGTATGGTTAGAACTGATAGATCTGATAGATTTAACGTATAAAATTATTGAAATGTTTTAGATTAACTCTTGAATGATGCTGAGATCATACAAGTCTAGACTTTTAGAAATAAATTCTATACCATTATTTTTGGCATTATAAATTGCATAAAGAGTGGAAAATTGGTTATTGTTAAAAATTAAGAATGAACAGAATAAACCTACTGATCATTGTAGATTGAACAGAATAAATCTATTGATCGTTGTAGAATACAATTATAGACATTTTCAAAAGGTAAAAGAGGTTTTGGTCATCTAAATATTGCAAAATGCTGTAAAATTTATGCAACATGATACAATTATGAAGCAAAGGTAAAGATGGATTAAATATTTCTGAAATCAATAATATTTGAGATATGTATCACAAGTTTTAGGAAGATTTGATAAAAAATGAAGTACAAAATACACTATACAAGCAGAAGTTTATTTGGAAGTAAATAAACTGAGAAATAGTAACTAACTTATTCTTAATATCAACATAGGGTAAATATACAAATAAGAGAACTTTAAAATATGACAATGAATGTGAAAGAGTACTGCAATGGGGCATTTAATATTATTAAAAGCTTCATATTATTAATGATTCTACTGAGTCCTTTCAAAGGACAGACTCAATGCGAAAGATTCTCTTCCTAAGAAAAGGAGTCAATAGAAAACTCTTCACAGTCCTGCAGTGCAAACAGAATGCAGAGACAGCTGGGCTTCGTACAAAAAGAGTGCTTAGAGTCAGAAAGTGGAAGCATGCAGAAAACTAAAGGAAGAAATTTCCTGATTTTCAGCGATAGGCAGCAAGCTTTCACTTGAGAACCTCGGAAGAATAATTACTCTATTAAAAAGAACTGAGAATATCCTGGGACGATGACTAATTCAGCGTATTAGAAATAAAACAAGGTTGGAAAGCCTCCTCAAAATTTCACAAAATATGGATTGTAAGTGGGAAAAATAGATCCAGAATAAGGCAGACCAATGATAAAATTATTAATCACAACTAACTGGAGACTTCTTCTTATTCATTTCTGTAAATAAGAATCAGAAATTATTTAAACATCATAGATTGCCAATAATGAAAAATCACATATAGATTGACCTATTAACTGTATATATTTTTCATTTAATTTATTTTTAAATAAAATTATTAAATAATTTTAATTTTATGACATGTAAAATTATTTAAATGTGTGATCTTTTTTAAAAGTTATATAAATTTACTTTTAAAATATGACTGTTCCTGAAATATAATGTATATACAATTAATAACCTATTTTAACTGTGCAATTTATTAAGTTTTGGCAAATATATGTGTGGGTGTCTTTATACATATATATATATATTCATACACAGATATAAAACCAAACGATATATATATGGTATATTATTGACATATATATGTATCAATAATAAACTAAAATATAACAGGACATTCTGATCACTTTGAAAAGCTTTGTATTCCTATCTTTAGTTTTATATTTCACCACCTCCCCCATCCACAACCACTGGTAACTATTGATCTCATTTCTATCCCTCTAGAATTGGCTTTTCCAGAACTACATATAAACATATCAAATAGAATGTCTTCTTTTGTGCCTGGCTTCTTTTATTTAGCATGATGCTTTTGCAATTCATCCATGTTGTCGCATGTATCAGTGACTCAGTTTCATTGCTGAGAAACATTCTATCCTATGGAGATGCCATAGTTTGTTTATCCACTGATGTGATAGACATCTGGACTCTTTCCAGTTTTAAGGAATGATGAATACAGATACTGTGAATATTTGCATATATGTTTTGTGGGGACATATGCTCTCATTTCTCTTGGGTAAATACCTAGGGATACAACTACTGCGGCGTATGGCAATTTTTAATTTGTAGAAACTGCCAAAATATATTCTAACATAGCTGTACTACTTTGCATTCCCCTAAGTAATCTATGTTCTATTCATTTGCTTCACATTGTTGTCCACACTTGGTATTGTTAGGCCTTAAAATTTTAGCCATTCTGGTGGTTATAGAGAGGTGTAGTAATTTTACTTCCATCTTCGTAATGACTCAGTGTTGTTCATCATTTCATGTATTTATTTGTAATTGGTGTATGTTCTTTGGAGAAGAATCTGTACAAACCAATTCAAGTATTTCATTACTTTGTTTTCTTATTATTAAAAATTATTTGTATTTCAAATATGAGCCTTAAATCGCATACTTCCTTTGTATATATTTTCTCCTAGGCTGTGGTTTGCATTTATATTTTCCAAACAGTGTCTTTCAAAGAGTTTTTTCTTTATGTTTTAAATCTTGATGGAGTATAATTTATTAAATTTGTAATTTTACAGCTTTACTTTTTCTAATTAAATAATATTTGTCACACTCAAGTCACAAATAATTGTGATCATATTTTGTTCTATACATTTTAAAGTCTTAACTTTATGATAAAATTATATGCAAAGGTAAATGTGGTCAAAAGAACATGAGCTCCAGGTCAGGCGGTCTGCAATAAGTTCCATTCCTGTGACACACACTGCTCTGCATTGCAGGGATAACTGCTGTGCTCTTCAAGCCTCAGTGGTCTCATTTATAAAATAGGGTTGATACTACCTAGAATTTAAAACTTCAAATTACAGTCATGATTATGTAAGGTACAATAACGCTTTAGCATGATGACTGAGTCATACCTTAGTACATTTTAAATAATGCTGCCTGTTAGTATTTTGTCATTATCAGTGATGTCCTTAGTACTAAAAATATATTTAAAAAAACATTTTTGCTTGACATGAAGGAAGAAAGACCTCACCAAATTTTTTTTGTAGTTTCTCCATCATAATATCATACCTACATATTTTTAAAAATTACCTTGTTTTACAATAATTGAGATAGAAAAGATAGTGTTCAAAAGGCTATATAAAGTATGAACCAACTTTTGAATATATCATATACTCAATTGATGGATCTATATGGCTATTCATGTGTAAGAAACACAGATGTTGATGTCATGCATATTTGTATAAACCAAAACTTTCAAACTCTGAGTGTAAAATACTAAAGAACATGTAATAGATATTGGGCACTTTTCTAAACACCTTGCAGTCTTATCTATTTTCCTCACGACAATGCTTTGAGGTGAGAAACTATTATTATTCATAGTTTGGTAAAGAGGTAATTAGTTCAAAAAGAGATTATCTAAAGTGACCTAGGACCTAACTGGCTAGTGCAAAGCTAGTATGCGAACCCAAGGAGTGTAACCTCAGAGCCCATGCAGATACCAACTACATCATGTCAACTCAACACACATGCCATGAAGGAGCACAGGTCCTGAGCATACACCCCCCCAAACCATTGAAGTAGCTTTCTGGAACCTGGGACTAGAAGAGAGGCTGATTAAACACTACTGAGGATCAGATAACCAGTGTTTTGTTCATTGCAGCACAGTTTACAATAGCAAAGACCTGGAACCAACCCAAATGCCCATCAATGATAGACTGGACAGGGAAAATGTGGCACATATACACCATGGAATATTATGCAGCCATCAAAAATGATGAGTTCACATCCTTTGTAGGGACATGGATGAACCTGGAAACCATCATTCTCAGCAAACTGACACAAGAACACAAAATCAAACACTGCATGTTCTCACTCATAGGTGGGTGTTGAACAACGAGAACACATGGACACAGGGAGGGGAGCACTACACACTGGGGTCTGTTGGGGGGAAATAGGGGAGGGATAGTGGGGGGTGGGGAGTTAGGGAGAAGTAGCATGGGGAGAAATGCCAGATATAGGTGAAGGGGAGGAAGGCAGCAAATCACACTGCCATGTATGCACCTATGCAACAATCTTGCATGTTTTTCACATGTACCCCAAAACCTAAAATGCAATAAAAAAATATATAAAATAAAATGAAAAGTAGATTTGGATTTCCTTTTATGAGTCTAATACATAAAATATTCCAGTGAGAGATGGTGCTATATGTGTCTGTAATATAGTATATTATTGTTTACCAGTAAGTGCTGCATTTCGAGGACCTTGGGGTCCCAATTTTATGCTTCACTGAATGTCAGGCATAGCAACGTGACCAAAGTGATGGATGCCACCACTGAGCAGATGTTTTAAGAATGGGAGGATGCTTTGCCATGTTTATTTTTATCCTTTCCTCTAGTTACAGTTTGGTTTTTCAGGGTAGATTTTGGAGTAAATACAACATGGGAAAATCACTGCAGCTAAGGTATGAGAAAGATATAGTATAAGCTAGAAATTTAGTCTGTTTTTCTAAGCTAGAAGTAATTTCTCATTTGTTACCACAACATAACCTAGCTACCACTATTGATATATAGTGCCCATCTTCCATTGTTAGGTCAAACTAGAATTTCATTAAATATGTACTTATTAATATATCTGAATTATTTTCCTCTAAGATAGCCTCAGTAGGGATATGTGATTGTAGACTGCAATTGCATGGTTAGTATAGGTCTTATGGATTCTACAACTGTAGAAGATGGAGAGTTTGGATTGTTCTCAGATTTCCCTGGATTTTGAGCTAAGTTTTCACAATCAGCTCAATAGTTCATTGACCAAGAACTAGGCCATTATGACAGACTAGAAATATTTCCAGGAACACCTCTGATTTTGATTATTTTTCCCAAATTAGAATTACATATGTTTGAAAGCTTCAATATTAACAGTCATTTGGTCTCAAAAACCATATATATTGATATATATACACATATGGACAAGATATTTATAAATTCTTGTTAACATTGTTATAGGGAACAGGCTTTATATTTATTATATTTCCTTGCTTTTTAACACATCAATAGAAATTTGGATATTTAAGACAAAAGATGCAAAGAGTTGTATTAATGTATTTCTCAATTAGGATAATAAAATCTGTAAAAACTAGAAACAAAACTAATAATCCTATAAATATTTTCATCTGAGTTCTAACTCAGTATACACATAAAGTGGCATTAAATCCTGTGACAAAGCTAATGTAAAATCAGGATCAATATATAAAACCAAATAGAATTTGTGGCTATGACTACAAACTTAAGGGTAATCTGAGTCATCTAATCTATACATGTATCTTATCAGTGAGATTTAATAAGAAAAAATAAAGAGGCCCCATATAGTGCTTATATCACATGACTTCACAAATTGAAATTTTTGAAAAGTATAAGCTAGAAGGTCACTCCCTGAGCATGGATATGTGTAAATGTTACTGTTTTTGTGATGCTGATTTGCAGAAAAAAATGTAGTAGAAGACCTATTTAGGAATATGCCAATCTACAGTGGTGTAAAATTAGCTACATGTAGCATAGCCAGAGGGAACATGTTGTCACTTTCTCTTGGCAAACTTTCCAAAGATCATTATCAAGGGAAGTATAAGGAAAGGAGCTGGGGCACAAGCACTCTGCCAAGTGCAGGTGACAGTAACTATAATGCACAGTGTCAAAAAGAATTAGTGCAGTAGAGGAACTGGTTGGCACTCATGAGTATTTCCTTACCTATGATCCCAGACTTGAAAATAAGTCATGCAAAGCCTAAGAAATAACAGTTTACCACCCCAGTAAACATCAAACATAGACATAATTGCCATTCAAAAATATTAGACACACATATATCATAAATGTAAAGTATGATATCAGGACTATGTTTTTTCTTGAATTTATTTGGATAGTATTTAAATATCTAAATCGTATACCTAAGGGTTCTATGTCAGAAACAGTGACTTTGAAAGCATTCATAGGAGGGAAATCATAAAGTAGTAAAATTTTGGCATGATGTAACATTTTTTTAAAGTCTTCATTTACAATTGGATTTTAAAATCAGTTTATCTAAGTAACACAGACTTTATTGCACTGAGAAGGTCATTATTTCAACCTCTGGTCTTCTCTGTTTTTTTGATGTCGCTCTGTGCTGGTGCTGTCTCACTGTGGCCCATGCTGTCTGCAGGTCAGTCCCACCTGAACCAGCCACTCCATCCCACCACCTGGCCAAGGCTCTCAGGGTAGACCTTTGAATTAATGTTAATGCGTCTTGTCTTCCTTCACTTTTTTCCTATCATCAAGATGGTATTGACTCATGTTACCTTCCTTGATATCTCATTAGAAATTAATTCAGCAAACTATAGCCTAGCTAAGACATTTATGACCAATATGTTAAAACATACTTATTCTCTCAAAGTTTTGTTTTAACAGAAGGCCTTAGTGCATGAGACAAATGATATGAGTAATACACAACACTTGGAACTAAGGAATTTCTCAAATAACATAATATTGTTTTACTGCACTATGTTAGTGAAAGGCTCGAGCTGTCTTTGGTGTTGCAATGTGGTCAGTACTATATCTGCAAGACCCCAGCTGTAGTAACAATGAAGTCTCAGCTGAATTTAGGTCAGAAGCAGATAGGAAATAAAACTAGTATAGACTGGAATGAAGTAAGGGAGAGGTAGAGTCTTATTAGAATCCTAAAAAGGTGCTTCATTTAAACTGAATCTTTAATAAGTATAACAATAGGGCAAGTGACCAACAGATATTATAATGTGAGCTATACTGAAAGCCCTCATAATTCCAAGAGATGTCAAGAATAAGCAATTTATAGATACAGAGATGTTTTATTTGCTTAAGAGGTAAAATAGGACCTTATGAACACATGGAAGAAAAGAAACATATTTTCTCCACATCACTAGACCAAAATTACAGATTATCTTGGTTTATCTCAAGTGGCTAGTTAGCTAAGCAGTTCATTATTGTGCTAATCATTACTATAAATTCAATTACTTATATGCTATAATTTTAAATACAGAATGTTTTTAACTTTTAATGAAGCTAAAGAACAAAGGACAAAATGCATTGAATGATCTTTTGATAAGAATGTGGAATACATTATAGTGCAATTTCAGATGCTAAAAAGCAGTAACACTGATAGACGAACAACTTTAGCTTGGTAAAATCTATTACATTTTGTAGGATTCATATAACTATTTGTTATATATAAATGTAACATTCATATTGAAATGTTATTGAAATGTTATTTTATAATTATCAAATGCAATTCTGTATACTATATTATAGTTTGCAAGATGCATGTGTGTATATGTATGCATGTGTATGTATATGGTAAATATTCTTATAAGTATGAAAGCAGAATAAATATTACCTCTAATAGTTACAACTATTAACATGGATGAATTCATATTTATAAGAAAAATGGAAAATAGAAAAAGACTACAATTTTATTTTACTTCATATCTCCCTCAGATAAAATAGTATATCTACATTAGCAAATTTTATCAACTCAACTCCCAAAACATATCCTTAGCCTGCATATGCCCTAATTCCGCCATGACCACCTTAGACCAAGCCCTGATTTTCTTCAGATGAACTATAATAATAGCCTCCCAATGTTCTGCCTGCCTTACTTTTACTTTTAAAATTCTGTTGATGGATATTTATGTTTAATATAAACATATTTATTTAATATAATAAAATATATTCTAAAATGCATAATTTTATGTATAATTCAATGAGTTTTATCAAATAGGTGCCTCTATTATTTTATAACCAAATTCAAAGTCTAGACTATTTTTATTTTTCTTGAAATTTCCTCATGTTCCTTTGTGTAATGCCTACATTATTTTGCATAGCATATTTGTAAAATTAATCTGTTATTTATTAATAAGTAAATTATTTTTATTCTTCAGTAATGTTTCATTACAGGAATATTTGAAAATCTTTTAGTATACTCTTGATAACCATTATGTAGTATGTATATGAATGTAGGTTTTATAATATTATTTTTTGTTTTAATTTTTCATTACGATTGGTACATTAATAGTTCACATCAGGATAATAAGGTATCCATCACTTAAGTAGTTATCATTTCTTTGTGTTAAGAATATTTCATTTTCAATATTTTAGCTATTTAAACTCATAAGTGGGAGTTGAACTATGAGAACACATGTACACAGGGAGGAGAACATCACACACCAGGGCCTGTCGAGAGTCGGGGATGGGGAGGGATAGCATTAGGAGAAATACCTAACATAGATGGCGGGTCATAGATGCAGCAAATCATGGCACATGTATAACTATGTAACAAATCTGCACGTTCTGCACATATACCCCAGAACTTAAAAGTATAATAAAATAAATTAAAAATATATATACAATAAATTATTGTTAACTATTGCTACCCTATTGTGCTACCAAACAGAAAATCTTATTACTTTCTCTCTACTGTATTTTTGTACCCATTTGCCATCTCTTCTTTATCCACTCCCCCATGCAGAGGGCCCTTTTGAGCCCCTAGTAACTATCGTTCTACCCTCTATCTCAGAGTTCATTATATTTTTAGCTCCTGTATATGTGTAAGAACAAGCAATATTTGTTTTTTTTTTCCGGGTCTGGCTTATTTCACTTAACAAAATATCCTCCAGTTCCATGTTGTTGCAAATGACAGGATTTCATTTTTTATGGCTGAATAATATTCCATTATATATATGTAGTACATTTTGTTTATCCACCCATTCACTGATGGACACTTAGATTGATTCCATATTGTGGCTATTGTGAATAGTGCTGCTCTGGTTGGGCACTAAGCTCCTTAGGGCTGGCTTCTTCAGAAATATAACTTTTGGAATGAGAAAGGCACATAGCAAATAACTGGTTTTTCAACTTTAGTGAAAGGAATTTTATTTCATGACTCTAAATTGTGTTTTCTAACTGTCACAGAAATCCCAAACTTGATATACAAAAACCTGTTAATTTTATTTTCAACCAATAAGGACAATATCTACATCTATTCAAACCTTATAAATTGCATTTCTGTTTTAAGATACACACACTTGCCCTTTCTAAGTCTGATACTAACAATCTCAATGTAAGGAAGTAGATATAAGAAAGTGCATGTTCATTTTAGTTTAAATTAATATATAATTTGTTTACTGTTTTCCAACTCCTTTTTATCTACACATATAGATTGCAATACCAGTACATGAATTGTAAAAATCATTTTACTTTATTTTTATACTGTAAACTTTTCATTTGAAATGTATTGGCCTGATCAATTTAACAGTTATATGCCAGCCGGTAGTGTGTTTATTTGAAAATGATTTCCAGTTTCTAATTCTCTGCTCAGCCAGGAGGAGAATCTAAAATAATGTTCTAAGCCTAAGTAGAAAGAACATTGGGTTTCCTTTTATGACTCATTCGAAAACATGTCCATAGCACTCTCCATTTACACTAAAAATGTTTTCCACCTGGAGTTTTCAAGGGGACTCAGGTGGATACTTCTCACCTGGCCTCCTCTAATTGGCATGTGGGGGCTATGATTGATAGCTTAGTAACAGGGTACACAGAAATGGCCTGGCTAAAACTAATGCTTTTTTCTGTCTGTAATATACAGTGATGCCAATTTTGAAGTGTGTTTTGGTCTTTGTTCATAAGACTTAGATTTATTCTCTTTTTTCCCCTTACTTATCAGCCACAAACCTTCTAAATCATATTCTGCTTTTGCATTTATTTTGCAAGTTAGAAACTGCAATTATTCTCACTTCATGAATGCATCACAAAACTGTTTTATTCTACATATGTCATTAAATCTCATTTAACAGGTTTTCCTGTAAAAGGTCAAGAATTAGCCTGGAATAATTAATTTTTAATCTTCATCTCATAGTATCGCTCAGTCTTTTTAGATTACTTCAATCAGAATGTCACACAATGACTCATGTTTCTAAGGGAGCATACTTGTAAGGGTACCAGCAAAACAATTAATCTCTTGGGCTACATATTCTGCTTTAAGAAAACTCTGAGTTCTTTTAAAAGGTAAGGGCATAGTAGATTTCCATTGAAGTCTAATTCAAGAAACAACTTTGAGAGTCCTTAGTCCAGTTTGAACTCCTTCCTAAATTCAGAATTACATTGTAATTCACAGAGGAACTTACTGGGGGGTCATTCCAAATTTTAGGATGGTAATAGGTTTAATTTATATTAAATGTGTTTCTGAAAACTAGGATAGTTAGATCACAGAGAGACAAATTATAGAAAGACAGGCAACTATATGTATAGATATAATATAGTTGTACATATTCCATCCTCTATATTATCATATTTTATAAGAAAACCTTCTATGCCTCCTTAGCAGTCAATGTTTTAGCAATATTTAACCTTATCATAATTGAATTAGTAGTTGTCTTATTCATAAAATGGATGATGATATGTTTATTGTTGTGGATAAATTAAGCTTGTCATAGCAAACATCTATTTTCATATTTTTACTTAATTAATTTATTGATAAAATATGCATCCAAAGAAAACAGCTAGTTTTAAAAAACATGATAATATTAACTAGCTGCTCATATATTGTTTCCCTTGAGGGAAATATAGAATGTAAATATCATTACATATAAAATACCAATGTCTAAACTTGAATTTTATTTTCACCTATTTGGAAATGAGTATACATATTATCTCATTTATAAATATTAACATTTTGAAAATAGCAATACGTTTGCACACATAAAGAAAAATATAAATTCATACTTTAAATCAGTAATTTCTATAAAAATACAGAAAGTGTATGGGCAACTTGCACTGGTATCCAAATCTAGCAAATACAGAACCAAATATTGGAATTTACAACTTTTCACTCATTCCTAAAGACCAGAACATACTTTAGCATGGCTACCTGAAGATATAACATTAATTACAGTCTTAGTTATGAAAATTACGTTTTAAAAAATAAACTAGGATATATGCAAATTAGGATTTAACATTTAATAGCTTGCCTTAACACTACCAAAAAATAAAAGTGCTATCAATAACTGTTATGGAAAGCAGACTCTTTGGAAAGTAGAGTGTAAACCTGTAGTTCAACTATGTCATTGCAGGTAATAGCAAAGCCACATAACACAATTTATTCCTTTCGTATGCAATCCGGTGATCTCTTATTTTTACTAGACTAGCATAACTGCAATTAATTTTCTTTAGCAATAGTTCTATTTAAGATAAACTGAAAATTTAAATCCATAGATCAAAGAAAGAACTGAAATCAGTCATCTCTATTTCATAGACTATGCCAATAACTTTAATTTTAAAGCCATCAGCGGTTTTGCTCTGAAACATAAAATACAGTGTTATCAGTTGTAATCATTGATTCAAAGTGAGCTAAACTTGCAGGTAAGTTATTTTGTACTCATAAGGGACCATATGATTTAAATTCCATGCAAAGGGAAAGATAAATCTAAAACATTACTCTATAACAAAATTAATTATTATTCCTTTGGGTGCTTACAATACCCATATTTCCATATTATATTAATTTAGCTAGCAATATAAATATTTCTAACTACTGAAAATTAGAATTAAAGTGATGGAACATCTTAAGGCCAAACCATAAACCAAGAAAAAAATGAGGTAGATAAATGTCGTATTTGAAAATGAATCTGCTGAGTTTCTGCATATTGTCTGCTCTTTGCTGCATGCCTCCTCTGCTTCTGCCTCTCTTGCCCTGCTCTTCCTTTCCTGCCTCATCTGCACAAGCAGGTAGAATGGAACATACTACAGTCACATGATCCTTTGGAATATCAGTAAAATATAGGCATATTTATTTGCCTAGCTTTATGTATTTTTTAAATCTAAGCATTAATTTTTTAACAAGCCATAATAAACACTTAGATTCCAAATACAATATTTTGTTGAATACTGCTCCAAATACATACCATACGATGTAAAAATTTGAAAATATCTCAGAAGCCAACAAAAAAGAGTAATAATTTTTATAAATGATGTTATAAATATTTGATTCATGAATAGCAAAGCTTCATTGTCATAACTGGTAATTATGATTATGAGTGAAGTACAGTTGACCCTTGGACAGCAGGAGGGTTACAGAGCTCCCCCCATGCAATTGAAAGCCATTAATAAGTTTTGACTCCCCTCAAACTTACCTAGTAATAGCCTACTGTTGATGAGAAGCCTTAGTGATAACATAAACAGTTATTTAACATGTCTTTTGTATATATATTATATACTGTATTCTTACAGTAAACTAGAGAAAAAAATTTTATTAAAATTTGTAAAAAAGATAAAATATATTTACTGATCATTTTATGGAAATGGATTATCATAAAGTATTTTATCCTCCTTGTTTTCAAGTTGAGTAGGCTGAGGAGGATTACCATGAGGCTAGGTTGATTTTGCTGTTTCAGGAGTGGCAGAGGCAGAACAAAATCTATGTATAAGAGGATCCCCAGAGTTCAAATCCATGTTGTTCAGGGATCAATTGTATATGAGCAATATAATTTTGCTATATTTTACTGAATTTGAAAGTTATAAAACTCATATTCAGTAAAAAAACATATTTGATTCCAAGCTCCTTGTGTGACTAATTTTTGCTGAAAAGGATTTAATTATTTTGGACTGTGAAAAAATGATGATGTTTTATATGGTTAGGCTTTGTGTCCCCACCCAAATGGCATCTGGAATTGTAATCCCATGTGTGGAAGGTAGGAAGCGTGGATTATGGGGGCAGTTTCTCTCATTTTCTCATGAGCGTGAGTGAGTTCTCTTTAGATTTGACGGTTTTATAAGGGGCTGTTTCCCCTTGCTTGTTCTCTCACTCTCATCTGCTGCCATGTAAGACATACATTTGCTTCTCTCTCACCTTCTGCCATGATTTTAAGTTTTCTGAGGCCTCCCCAGGCCTGTTAACCTGTGAGTCAATTAAACCTCTTTCCTCTATAAATTTCCCAGCCTCAGGTAGTATCTTTATCACAGTGAAAACAGAGTAATATAGTAAGTTGGTGCTGAGGTAGTGGGGAACTGTTCTAAAGATACTTGAAAATGGGGAAGTGACATTGGAACTGGATAACAGGAGAGGTTGGAACAGCTTGGAGGGCTCAGAAGAAGATAAGAAGATATGGAAGGTTTGGAACTTCCTAGAAACTTGTCGAATGGCTTTGTTAAAAATGCTGATTGTGATACAGACAATGAAATACAGGCTGCGTGATCTCAGAAAGAGATGAGGAACGTATCAGGAAATGGAGCAAAGGCCACTTTTGCTATGCTTTAGCAAAGAGACTGGCAGCATTTTGCCTTTGCTCTAAAGATCTGTGGAACTTTGAACTTGATAGAGATGATCTGAAATGGGAACTTATGTTGAAAAGGGAAGCAGAGCACAAAAGCTTAGAAAATTTGCCTATTGAAAATGCAATAGAAAATAAAAACCTATTTCCTGGGGAGAAATTCAGTTCTGCAGAAATTTGCATAGGTAATAAGGAACCAAATTTTAATCACCAAGACAATGGGGGAAATGACTCCAGGACATGTTAGAGATCCTCACAGCAGCCCCTCCCATCACAGTCCCAGAGGCCTAGGAGGGAAAAATTGTTTTGTGGGCTGGGCCCAGGGCCTTACTCATTTGTGCAGTCTCAGGACTTGTAGCCCTACATCCAAGCCTTGTCTAAAAGGAGCCAACATACAGCTCAGGACATTGCTTCAGAGGGTGCAAGCCCCAGGCCTTGGTGGCTTCCACATGGCCTGAGGCCTATGGGTGCACAGAAGTCAAGAATTGAGGTTTGGGAACCACCGCCTGGATTTCAGAGGATTTATGGCAATGCCTGGATGTCCAGGCAGAAGTTTGCTACAGGGATGGAGACTTTGTGGCGAACCTCTGCTAGGGCAGAAGGGAAATGTGGGGTTGAAGCCCACACACAGAGTCCCCATTGGGGCACTACTTAGTGGAGCTGTGAGAGGAACACCACTGTCCTCCAGCCCCCAGAATGATAGATGCACAGACAGCTTGCACCATATTCCTGTAAAAGCTACAAACTCATTGCCAGCCCATGAAAGCAGCTGGGCAAGGGGCTGTCCCTTGCAAAGCCACAGAGGCAGAGCTGCACAGGGCCTTGGGAACCCACTTCTTGTATCAGTGTGACCTGGATGTGAGACATAGAGTCAAAGGTGATTATGTGGAGCTTTAAGATTTAATGACTGTCTCATTGGATTTCAGAATTCGCTGAGGCCTGTGTCCCCTTTATTTTGGTCAATTTCTCCCATTTGGAATGCCTGTACCCCCACTATATCTTGGAGGTAACTAACTTGTTTGACTTTACAGGCTTCTATGCAGAAGGGACTTGCCTTTTCTCAGATGGAACTTTGGACATGGTCTTTTGGGTTAATGCTAGAATGATGTGCAGAAAGCAGAAACTGGACCCCTACCTGTCACCTTACTCCAAATGGATCAAAGATTTAAACATAAAACCTAACACCATAAAAACACTAGAAGATAATATAGGCAAAACCATCCAGGACATAGGCATAGGCAAGGACTTCATGACTAAAACACCAACAGCAATGGCAATAAAAGCAAAGATAGAAAAATGGGATCTAATTAAACTCCAGAGCTTCTGTACAGCAAAAGAAACCATCATTAGAGCGAATCGGCAAACAACAGAATGGGGAAAAATTTTTGCAATCTACCCATCTGACAAAGGGCTAATATCCAGAATCTACAAAGAACTAAAACAGATATAAAAGAAAAAAACAACCCCATGCAAAAGTGGGTGAAGGATATGAACAGACACTTTTCAAAAAAAGGCATCTATGAGGCCCGCAAACATATGAAAACATACTCATCATCACTGGTCATTAGAGAAATGCAAATCAAAACCACACTGAGATATCATCTCACACCAGTTAGAATGTTGATCATTAAAAAATCTGGAGACAACAGATGCTGGAGAGGATGAGGAGAAATAGAAACACTCTTACACGGTTGGTGGGAGTGTAAATTAGTTTAGTCATTGTGGAAGACAGTATGGCAATTCCTTAAGGACCTAGAAATAGAAATTCCAATTGACCCAGCAATCCCATTACTGGGTATATACCCAAAGGATCATAAACCATTCTATTATAAAGACACATGCACATGTATGTTCATTGCAGCCCTGTGTACAATGGCAAAGACCTGGAACCAACTCAAATGTGCATCAATGATAGACTGGACAAAGAAAATGTGGTACATATACACCATGGAATACTATGCAGCCATAAAAAATGATGAATCTGTGTCCTTTGTAGGGTCTTGGATGAATCTGGAAACCATCATTCTCAGCAAACTGACACAAGAACAGAAAGCCAAACACCATATGTTCTCACTCATAGGTGGGTGTTGAACAACGAGAACATGTGGACTCAGGGAGAGGAGCATCACACACTGTGGGCAGTTGGGGGTGGTAGGGGAGAGACAGCTGGGGGTGGGGTGGAGGGTGGGGAGGGATAACATGGTGGGAAATGCCAGATAAAGTATGCACCTAAAGTAAAATAAACAAATTTAAAAAAAAAAAAGATTTTGGGTGACTGATGGGAAAGCATGATTGATTTTGAAATGTGAAAGAGACATGAGATTTGGGAGTGCCTGGGGCAGAATGATAACATTAGGCTTTGTGGCCCCACCCAAATCTCTTGAATTGTAATCTCCACATATGGAAGGTGGGAGATGATTAGATTATGGGGGCAGTTTCCTTCATGTTGTTCTCATGATGATAGGTGATCTTTTTCTGAAATCTGAGAACCCAAAAAAGGCAGTTTTTTCTGTTCTTGTTTGCTCTTCTCTCTCCTGCCACTGTGTGAATTTGGTTTTAGCTTCCTCTTCGCCTTCCACCCTGATTGTTAGTTTCCTGAGCCTCCTCAGGCATGTGGAGTTGTGACTCAATTAAATTGCTTTCCTTTATAAATTACCCAGTCTTGGGCAGTGCTTTATAGCAGTGAGATAAAAAAAAAACTAATACAATATTAGACTAAACTTTCACTTGCACTTATTCAATCAGGTATGATTCTAAAAGAATTTACTGATCACTTTACTTGTACCAGAAACTGTGTAAGATTCTGGGACTAAAATAGGAAGAAAAATAAAGTCTCTCTCTCATGGAGTTTATATTCTAATGTAGAAAGAAAAACAATACACATAACAAGGTAACCTTATAATATCTTAGAAGGTGTTAAGAACAAAGGAAAGAAACAGGGCAATGTAAAGGTAATGGGAACTACTGGGTAATGGTGCTGTTAATATTTTTAAAAGGAGCAATGAGTGTTGGCCTCACTGGCCAAGTGGTGTTTGAACAAGGACTGGGTTGAGGTGAGGGTGCAAACCATTTGTGGGGACAGATTTCTTCAGGCAGAAGCCTATCATGGTCATGGCTTTGAGGAAAGAGTATAAACTCTTGAGGAAAGAGTTCATTTAGCTTTCACTATGTAAGAGACAGAAAGTCATTGAAGGCTTTGAGAAAAGTGCCATTAGCATCTGTCTTTCATTTTAATAAGATCATGTTGGCTGCTGGTTTAAGAAGACACTGAGAGACAAAAGGAGGAGCAGAGAAACCATTTGTATGAGGCATTTGCAATAGTCCATAGAAGGTATCTTCTAAGCTTGGACCTAAAAATCCAGTGTTTCCAAACTCATCAAATTCTAAATATTTTGAAAGTTGAGTCAACAGGATTTATTGATACAATAGATTTGGATGTGAAAGAAAAAAGCTAAGAATGACTATTGTGTGTTCATTATGATGAAAATTAAGTATAAAACTCTATCAGGTCACAGTGAGAAAACAACATATTTAGCCTTGGATTAAGATCAGCGTGTCCAAGAGAGGAAGTGATGCAGATGTCACATAAGCAGCAGAATATAGACTCAAGTTAACAGGACTGGTTAATGCTGGCATACAAACTTTAGATATATTTGAAGACATTTGTAGATAAGATCATCAAGGGAATAAATGTGGATATAAAATTGGAAGAATCCAAAGGCTAAGCCCTGAGGATCACCACAGTCAGTCAATTAAGAGAAAGTAAGGAAAGCACATAAGGAAAAATGGGAAGCACAATGATGAAATAGGAGGAAAACCAGAAAATAATGTCCTAGGAATAGTATTATAAGGAAAAGGAAATAATCAACACTGTTAAATAAGGCTGAGCAGTTACAGAAAGATTATGCAAAAGGAATACTGAGAATTTACTCCAAATGCAGTCATTGTCAGTCATTAGGGGCTTTTACAAGAATAGTTTTAGTACAGAGATGGCAGGGAAAGACTGGCAAATCAAGGAAAAAAGATGGATCTGGAGTAAATGGTGAGGTCCAAGAGGTCACTCTTTATATGAGAGCAATTACAGCATATTTAAATGCAGATTAGAATAATCCTGAGGATACCAGGGACAGAGAAAAATAGTTGCACTGTTGTCCTGAAGAGGCCAAGATGGTACAAAGCCATGCACAAGTGATTCACAGGTTTCTTAGAGAGATTTCTTCCTCTTAGAAAGGAAAGTTCTGAAAAGATAAATATGCTGAAAAGAACTGCTTAGCTGTATAAACACACACACACACATCAATATATGTTCAATATGTGTGTATATAGATGTGTGTATATATATATACACACACACATTGTGTGCACACTATTGATTCAAACTTTTTTTCAACTTTTATTCTAGATTCAAGGGTACATGTGCAGGTTTGTTACATGATTATATGGTGTGATGCTGATATTTGAGGTCTGATTGATCCCATCACCAAGTAGTGAGCATAGTACCCAGTGGAGAGTTTTTTAAATCTTGACCCCTCCTTCCTTCCAATGGTTTTCACTGTGTATTGTCATTTTTATGTCCACAAGTACTCAAAGTTAAGCTCCCACTTATAAGTCATAATGTGGTATTTAGTTTTCCATTCCTGCATTAACTTGTTTAGAATGATGGCTCCAGCTGCATCCACGTTGCTGCAAAGGATACAATTTCATTTTCTTTTATAACTGCATAGTATTCCATGATGTATATATAGCATGTTTTCTTTATCCAATCCACAGCTGATGGGCACCTAGGTTAACTCCATGACTTTTCTATTGTGAATAGCACAGTGATGAACATACAAGTGTATGAGTCTTTTTGGTGGGACAATGTATTTTCTTTGGGGTATATACCCAGTAATGGGACTGGTGGGTGGAATGGTAGTTCTGTTTGAAGTTCTTTGAGGAATCTCCAAACTGCTTTCCATGGTGACTAAACTAATTTACATTTCCACCAACAGTGTATAAGCATTCGCTTTTTTCCACTGCTTTGCCAGAGTTTGTTGTTTGTATACTTTTTAATAAAAGCTATTCTGACTTGTGTGAGATGATATTGCACTGTGGTTTTGGGTTGCATTTATCCAATGAATAGTGATGTGATTTAACTTATGGAGGATCAAATATAGTGTGTGTGTGTCTGGGTATTTTTAAGTACTACAAGTATGCTATGGGCTTTATTCTCAAGTTGTTGATTTGGTTGTTTATCCACCCAAGTGATAGAAGGACAAACCAGTTGACTATTAATATGCAAATTAGCCAATTTCAGAGTTCATTATGTTCATTTACTTTGAAAGTGTGTTTATTATTTGTGGGTGCAATTTAAAAATAATATTAGCTACAGGTCTATCAAAAACATTTTACTTTTAATGCTTCACATAATGTGGTAGAGGGAATTTTCTAAAACATGTACATAAAATGTTGAAATACTGTGCTATTTAGGAAAATATATATGGTCTTAATGAAGCTAGCATTTTATTTTGACCGGGATGAGGTTATTTACATTGAATCATCAATATTTTGACAGTTTGTTATTTCCCACATACATATGGTAGTTTACTCAATATGGTGGTTTCCTTTAAAAAAAAATTACCAGTTGTAGAAAAAAATACAATTTAAATAAGAGTAGATCACTCCCTTATATTTATGCCAACATTACATGAAGCAGAAGAAATGGAACATAATAAATTATTCCACATAGGAGGAGTATTCTTGGATGAAGAATCTGATAGAGGTATTTGAATTTAAAATCTAACAGCATTTACTAATAAGATTTTAGTTAGGTTACTAAGTAAAATTATTAAAATTCTAGTAAGATTACTAAGTAAGGAAGGTGATTGGGGGTCAAGACATGATTGCTATATACATTTCTTAGAACTTTTTTGTTAGGTTGGTGCAAAAATAATTGCTGTTTTGGCTATTACAATGGTTTGGCTATTACATTTAATGGCCCAAACAGCAATTATTTTTACAACAACCTAATAATAAACTCCAATCAGGTAAATTTATTGAATTTGAATTGCAAAATGATATCAGTCTCTATTCTATTAGTATTAAAATTTACATTCCATCATTCTTTACCATTCCTGTTTTTCTTTTATATTTCTTTCAAATCTACCATTTCACACTATTCCAGTATTGTCTGTCATATAACATCACATATTGATACAAAAGTAAATACATCTGCATATTTTCCTTATTGCCCTGCATTCATTCAAGTTGCAGCAAGTATGGAACTTGAAGTTACTTTGCAAATAGTTCTGTGGTGAATCTGATGTCTAATATTCCTTGAATGTTTCAAAGTATTATTTTTAGTATTACCGTAAAACAAAAGACTGAAACATGTTAAATACAAATTGTTTTGAGAGCAAAATAAAGTGTTTCTGTCTACCACATTTCCATTATAAATATCCTAGGTCACATTTATATCTTAGATGATGTTGATACTAATTAATTTTTGACTATTACTTTAGGAAAAATTAGCATATCAAGTTTCAGTAAAAGTTACCATAACAAAATCTTTAATAGAAGTATATATTTACTATTAGTGAACCAGTGTCATGATGTTCTCACCTAATAATTGAGTGCTGCGGCTCAAAATATCTCAACAATAATATTAATCTCAAATATATTAGGATGGAATCAATTCATATTTATTTCCTTACACATATCGTAATGGTATCTACATTGTGTACACACTACTGATTCAAATATGTTTCTTATTTAACTTGCTTTTCATTTATATGGAGGACCAAAATAGTGTGTGTGTGCGCATGTGTGCATGCATATGTGTGTATGTGTGTTTATTTTTCAGTGCTACAGCTATGCTACAGGAATTTATTCTTAAATTTTTGTTTGGTTCTTTACTTCTTTTTCTTATAATGCATGTAAATGATAATCAATAACAATATATTTAAACTGTGCAGTTTATTTTTATTACTCATAATTTTGTTTTGGTTTTCAAGATATATATCCCTTTTAAAGTGTCAAATTAATGTTTTTGTCCACAAAAAATTAAATCATTTTTAATACTTATAGGATACAAATGTCTTTATTTTTCTTAAATTAAAATCTCTTAGAAACTTGCATAATAAAATTATTTTTGTGTCTCATGTATCAGCAATCATTTGAAAATTTGCATATGAAATCAACATAGGGAAAATATTCTCTATTTTGCCCATTTTTAAGACATCTCTGGTTTGATATGCAATATTGATCAGTGAAAGTGAGCTGAAGGTGTGCTTTTCTTAACAGAAATAGACACATTGACTACTACTGTTGTACAGATGTTTTAACATAAACTCTTTCAGAAGTTGCCAAATTGTTTGCAAGATATGGGAATATTTCAAAGACACAGAAATGTATGAGTTAAAGTATATTATTTAACTGTTTTATGTATTTCATGATTTAATAACTAATTATCAAAGTTTACATAAGCCATAGGCTAAATTCACCAGCAAAACACAAAATCACTAATTGTAAAGTCAAATGTTCTTCCCTTTACCTCAAGTAAAATGTGTATAGGCTGTGCTAGTTTTAAAAGTGAAGTTTTCATTAAAAATACTGACACTTACTTTGGTTTTGCTTGTCAGATCTCATTTAAAATGGAAATATATTATTTAGTATTATCTACTAAGAATCTTTGGTAATCTTCATCTAACACCACTGTAAAACCATAGCTTCTATAGTATACATTTTAAAAGATACACTTCAAAGTATTTTGCTACTATAATTTAGAAGTCTTAATGCTGCAACAGGAAAGCTCTGAAATATTAATACATATAGTTTCAACTAAATATCAATTGCAAAAACAAAATGTGTCATAGTCAGATATCAACAAGACTTTATATGTAAATATTATATACATTATGTAATTATAATCAAAAACTGCATGAATATGCTTTTGTCAGTTCATATTATTTAAAGAACATAACCAACTTTATAGCTTTTCAAAATTGAATGTGACGATTTATGCCTATTTTTCTCATATAGGTTGGAGAGTTCTTTTTCTTCACAGATATTGAACTTCTTTATAACCTCTTAGAGCTGTAGAACTGAAGCCCAGGTAATTGCTATCAGACAAGAGGAGAGCCTCTTGAAATTGTACAGCTCATGAATTTCTTTAAGTTGTCATCAACATAGGTAGAAGATGTTATTAAACTTAGCACTAGCTGCTGGCCCCTGATTGATATCATGTGTCAGATCTTAAATTCTTTCCCATCCAGGCTTATAATGTATGCATTTTCCAGTCACTGGTTTGTGGGCTTTAGGAGAGTTATATGTCTCTAGCTTAAGTTTGTCATCTCTCAAAGGCTTTTTTTCACTGTTCTTTTAAAAATCTCAAAAATAAAACTAATTTTCTGCTAATTATGAAATACTAATCTCTATTGTTTCCAATAAAACCTTTACTAAAAGTAATTTTCCAGCAAATACATTTGAAAATATGTTAAGCAATATTAGGTTTTGAAATTGTTATATTTGTTTTCTTCATAGAAATTTGTCTTAATTATTTTCTCAAAGAAAATTCTATTGACAAATTATAGGCATCAGATAGAGGCACATTTTCAAGGTAGCTTCTGATATTAGAGCTATTTAGGAACATGTGTATCTCTTTGAGAATATATATATATATATACACATGTATATATATATATATATGTATATATATACACATGTATATATATATATATGTGTATATATATATATTTGTATTCACACACACAATTTACATCCCACATTTAAAAAAATATATGCTAGATTTTAGAATAAATGAACGGGAGAATTTTGCAGAACATATTCCAGAGAGATTTATTCTTAGTATTTTCTCTCTAAAATGGGTTGGAATGTGTAGGGTAAATTATACAGGAATATATTCTAATTCAAAAAGCAAGTGCTTTCAAAATGATTACAAAACAAAATCAGTGTTAGGTGTTCCCTCACTTACTCTCTATTCTTTCTCATATTAACATATGTAGATTACCTCCCTACCTGGAATTCCCATCCTCTCACATAGACCTGAGAAACAGATATGATTACATGCCCAGAAGCTTTGTAGGGAGCCAGTGTTATGATTTTAGAAACATTTTGTAGTAAGGTGTAATTCACAGTTACAATTCCACACTATCATGCAAAACAGTTTTCCTAATTTTCAAACATAACAACAGTTTTAGTTTGAATGCTTTTGAAAGAACACATCAGATAAAAAACAAGTCATAAAAAGACCACAAATTACAGGGAATTAAGACAAAGGGGAATAAAACTTTCTAGAAGCGCTTTCAAAATATCTTAACACTTTGGAAATAACAGGAGTCATTTTGCAAGTATGTCAATGTATATATACTGTGTGTAGAATATAATAGACATTCATTTCAGAGTTCAATACCCATCAACCACTCCAGAAGAGTTAAGTCCCCTTTCATCCCTTTTCTTTGCTAGAAACTCTCTGTGCTATTAGCTATGTTTACACACTGCTCATCTCTTTCTGTTCCATGTTACCTTTTCATGTGCATTTATTTGCACAAAGGACACACCATGACTTCACAGACCTAAGTTAAGTTAACCAAATTATTTAAAATGCTGTAAATATAATTCAAGAAGAGCTTCTTTTTAAAAGTTGAATATGCATTTATTGACTCTCTCTCTGAATGCATTTATACAAAAATGCTAATATATTTGTACAAAATATGTGGATTTCAGACAGTTTACAGTAGACATCATGAACATTATAATTGATATATTAGTTTCTCAGACATACCATGACATAAACCAATGACTAAATGTCTTAGACAACAAGACATGTATTCTCTTACAGTACTGGGAGCCAGATGTTAAAAATCAAAGCATTGGTAGGGCCACACTTCCTCTGAGCCTCTAGAAAAGAATATTATATTGCCTCCTGCAGTTTGTGGTGGTACCTGGCATGCCTTGGCTTGTGGCAGCATCACTCCAATCTGTTTCTGTCTTCACATGGACTTCTGTCTGTATCTTTGTACCCTCTCCTTTTCTAAGGTCACAAGTCATTAGATTTAGGACACACCATATCCAGGATGAATTTTATCTAGAGACCTTTATCTCCATTATATCTGCCCTGACTCTATTTCCTAATAATGTCATATTCTGAAGGTACTGGTGGATGTGACTATGGGAAGAACACAGGGATATTTTTCAACTCATTACAGATTACTGCTGACTTTTATTTTCTTCTCTGTGTAAGAAGGTATTTCTTTCTTCTATGTGTATGTGTGTATGTATATATATATACACACACACATATATACATACATAGAATGTGTGTGTGTGTGTGTATATATATATATACACAATGTGTTTTTATAGTCAGAAATTCTAACACTTATAATTTGGAAAAATATCTAATCAGACATAGGTATTAGAGGGTATTAAATTCAAAGGTATCATATACATGAGTAACAAATACAAATACTCAGATGGACATTGAATTGGAAATTCCTGTTGTGATTGGATGGCACAGAGGATGTTTAAGCTGTCTTCTTAGTTTTATTATTCCAGAACACTGCTTCTTGGGACACTGAGTCCAGCTTATCATTGATCATAAAGAATGTGAATTTTTTCAAATGAATTGCTTCAAGAAATTCCTAGATGGTACATTCTCTGAAGTGAGAGATATTTGACTTGTTTACGACTCTATTGGTACTATCAAAGGCAATATCTAGTAGGTTCTCTTAATGCATTTTTATTGAAGAACTTAACGAATAAATGCTTTTAAAAGGCCACACTGCCTTAACTCCTCTAAAATTTTCTAATTCATTTTTGACAACTGCAAATGTTTATTCTTTGTGCAACTTTTAACTTTAGCTACTGCAGTTGATCACCTAATTCTGATTGTCCTCTGTCATTTGGTATTTCTGATTTCCCCACTCAATTTATCATACTCTTTATGAGAGTACTTAGCAGAGAATGGGTTTACCAGCCTGGTCGTTCAGCATCTGCCTCCATTTAAATGGTTTACTTCCTTTTATTTTTAATTTCACTGTTTAATCATTTAGACTTTTTTGAAGTTTTATAATATTAATTTCAGATACTGTTAATCATTTGTAATCTTTATTTAGAGCTATTTTACTTGGTATTGTCAGTACTGTTTCTTATGTTCTATCTCTATTGTTTCATTTGTTTTAAATAATATCTTGCCTTCAGTAGCTTATCATCAAACATACACTGATCTTTATATCAGTCTATAAAATGGAAGGATCTCATTAACAAGCAATCTCTGCAAATGGTTCTGTTGTTATAGATCTTCAAAACATAGATATTCTCATGTATTAAACATTATATGTTAAACTATAAGCATTCATCTAAAAAGCAACTATAATATATGACATTTAGAAACATAACCTCTCTCAATGTCAAAGAGATTAAAAAGTAGGAGAAAAATGCCAATTAGGAAAAGGTAGTGATACAAAAACATTTTACATGAAGGCAAGTTTCAGTGATAGGGAACTTTAAATTTCAGATTCTGAGAACAGTTTAGTTTTTCATTGAGACAAATATTGCCAGTAAAGAGCATTTACTCATTTAACTTATTCATCATATAAATGTGAACACTAACTAGAAATTCAGGCTACATAATAATTGCTCATAAGTTTTTCAAATAGAAAATTTTAAATATTTTTTCCTCAAAACATTAACCAAGCAGTGTCATATAATTTATTGTGTTCATTTGGATCTTTAACTTTCTTCATGCTTCTTATTTTTCACAGATTGAAAGTTGTTAAAGCTCTTGAAACTTAAATGTGAAAATTAACTGCTAGATTCATATTCTTGCAATAAGAAATCGAAATGGAACTGAGCCCAAATGACATGTCAATTAAATATGCACATAATACAACAGTAAATTTAAAAACCTGCCATAACTTTGTCAACATTATTAAAAATTCAGTTTTTCATATCTTAAACTTGATGTAAATAAAAGTAACTGGTAAAAATCGTCAAAATGTAGAAACAGCCTAAATGTTCATCAACTGTAAACAGAAAATTAAAATTAGGTATATTTATATAATATTATTTAGATATAAAAAGGATAAAATACTGATATATATGAAAGTATGGATGAACTTTGAAAATTATTATGCTAAGTGGAAAAAACAGACAAAAGTTCACATATTACGAATCTATTTGTATGAAATGTCCAGATCAGGTAAATTCATAAAGACAGAAAGCATATCAGTGTTTGCCAGGAGATGGGGAAAGGAGAAAACAGGGAGCGACTGTTTAATGGTTATGGGATTGTCTATTTATTCTGTTGATAGTTTATATAACTGTGCAGAATCACTACAGTTTAACTATATCTCATTTGTCAATTTTTGGTTTTGTTGCAATTGCTTAGAATCTTTGACAGAAAATTTTTGCCTGGTCCTATGTCCAGAATGGTGTTTCCTGTGTTATCTTTCATGGTTTTTATAATTTTAGGCTTTGCATTTAAGTCTTAATCCATCTTGCACTTTTTTAATATATATGACGTTAAAGAAGGAGGTCCAGTTTCAATCTTCTCCATATGGCTAGCCAGTTATCCTAGCACTTTTTATTGACTAGAGAGTCCTCTCCCTATTGCTTGTTTTTGGCAACGTTGTCAAAGATCAGATAGTTGTAGGTGTGTGACCTTATTTCTAGGATCCCTATTCTGTTCCATTGGTCTATGTGTTTGTTTTTAAATCAGTTCCATGATGTTTTGGTTACTGTAGCCTTGTAGTAAAGTTTGAAGCCGGGTAAAGTGATGCCTCAAGTTTTATTCTTTTTGCTTAGGATTGCCTTAGCTATTCACACTCTTGTTTAGTTCCAGATATATTTTAAGACAGTTTTATTCTCATTCTGTGAAGAATTAGTTGATAGTTTGATAGCAATAACAATGAATCTATAAATTGCTTCAGACAGTATGACCATTTTAACAATATTGAGTCTTTGTATCCATGAGCATAGAATAGTTTTCTATTTGTTTGTGTCACGTCTGATTTCTTCGAGTAGTGTTTTGTAATTCTTGTTGTAGAGATAATTTACCTCTCTGGTTAGCTGTATTACTAGGTATATATTTTTTCCTTTTGTTGCTATTGTGAATAGGATTGCATTCTTGATTTGTTTCTCAGTTTGGATGCTGTTGGTATACAGGAATGTCACTAACTTTTGTACATTGATTTTTGTATCCTGAAACTTTGCTGAAGCTGCTTATCATGCCAAGGAGCTTTTCGGTAGAGACTATGGGTTTTTCTAGGTATAGAGTCACATTATCTGCAAAGAGGGATGGTTTGACTTCTCTTCCTATTTGATTCCTTTTATTTCTATATCTTGCCTGATTGCTGTGGCCAGAACTTCCAGTCCCTTATAGAATAGGAGTGGTGATAGAGGGTATCTTTGCCCTATTTTGGTTTTTGAGATGACTGTGTCTAGCTTTTGCCCATCTAATATAATGTTGGCTGTGATTCTGTCATAGATGGCCCTTATTATTTTGAATTATGTACCTTCAAGGCTTGAGAGATTTTAACATGAAGGGAGTTTGAATTTTATCAAAAGCCTTTTCTACATCTATTTAGATGATCATGTGAATTTTGTTTTTTTGTTATTTTTATGTGTTGAATCACATTTGTTGATTTCCATATGTTGAACTAACTTGCATCCCCAAGGATAAGATCTACTTTATCGTGGTAGATTAGCTTTTTGATATGCTGCTGAATTTGATTTCCTGGTATTTGGTTGAGGACTTTTGCATCTATGTTCATCAAGGTTATTGGCCTGAAGTATTCTTTTGTTGTTGTTGTGTCTTTGCCAGGTTTTGGTGTCATGATGATGCTGGACTCAGAATGGTTAGGAAAGAGTCCCCACTTCTCAACTTTTTGGAATAGCTTCATTAGGAATGGTACCAGTTCTTTTTTTACATCTGACAGAATTTGTCTGTGAACGCTTCTGCTCCTGTAATTTTTTGGTTGGCAGGCTTTTTATTATTTGTTCAATTTCAGAACTCATTATTGGTCTGTTCAGGAAATCAGTTTCTTTCTGGTTCAATCCTGAAAGGTTTATGTGTCCAGGATTTTATCCATTTCCTCCAGATTTTCTAGCTTGTGTAAATAGAGGTATTCATAGTAGTCTTTGCAAAAACTGCATGGTAGTTTTGCATTTCTATGGAGACATGGTCATGTTCTCTTTGCCATTTCTGCTTGTATTTATTTGGTTCATCTTCCTTTGTCTAGCTAGCAGTCTATCTTATTAATTTTTTCATGAAAGCAACTCCTGTATTCTCTGATTTCTTGTATTTTTTTTTATTTTTTTTCACATCTCAATTTCCTTTAGTTCAGGCTCAATTCTGGTTATTTCTTGTCTTCTGCTAGCTTTTAGGTTGGATTGCTCTTGTATCTCTAATACTTTTAGTTATGATGTTTGGTTGTTAAATTGAGATTTTTTTACTTTTTGACATGGGCGTTTAGTGCAATGAAACTCCCTCTTAACATAGCCTTAGCTGTGTCTTAGACATTCTGGTATATTGTATCTTTGTTCTCATTAGTTTGAAAGAATGTCTTGATTTCCAACTTAATCTCATTATTTTCCCAAAAGTCATTCAGAAACAGGTTGTTTAATTTCCATGTAATTATATGGCATTGAACAATTTTCTTTGTATTGATTTTTATTTTTTATTGCATTGTGGTCCAAGAGTGTGGTTGGTATGAATTTCCATTTTTGTAATATGATGGTTGTTTTATGTTCAATTATGTGGTCGATTTTGGGATATGTGCCATGTACAGATGAGAATAATCTATATTCTGTTGTTTTGGGGTGGAGTGTTCCGTAGATATATATTTGATTCATTTCATCCAGTGTGAAGTTCAGGTTCTGAATATCATTGTTAATTTTCTGCCTCAAGGACCGGTCTAATATCATCAGTGTGGTGTTGAAGTCTTCCACTATTATTGTGTGGTTTCCTAAGTCTTTTACTATGCCTCTAAAAACTTGATCTATGAATCTGGATGCTCCCTTGTTGGGTGCATATATGTTTAGAATAGTTAGGTCGTCTTGTTGAATTGAGCCTTTATTGTTATGAAATGTCCTTCTTTGTTATTTTTAAATGTTTGTGAATTTACAGTCTATTTTGTCTGAAATTAGATTAACAATCCTGCTTTTTTCTGTTTTCCATTTGCTTGGTAGATTTTTCTACACCCCTTTATTTTCAGCGTATATGTGGCATTGTGTGTGAGATGTGTCTCCTGAAGACCACATATTATTGAGTCTTGTGTCTTCATCCAACTTGCTACTCTATGTCATTTAGTTGGGGTATTTAGCCTATTTACGTTCAAAGTGAGTATTGATATGTTTAAATTTTATCCCATCTTCATGTTGCTAGCTTGTTATTTTGCAGAGTTGTTTGTGTATTTGCTTTGCAGCCTCACTGGTCTGTGTACTTAAGTATGTGTTTGTATTGGTTGCTAACAGCCTTTCCTTTCTATGTTTAGCCCTCCCTTCAAGACCTCTTACAAGGCAGGTCAGCTTGTAACAAAATACCTTAGCATTTGCTTGTCTGAGAAGGATCTTATTTCTCCTTCACTTATAAACTTAGTTTGGCTGGACATGAAATTCTTGGTTGGAAATTCTTTTCTTTAATAATGCTGAATATAGGCGCTTACCTATTATCTTCTGGCTTGTAGGTTTTCTACTAAAAGGTCCACTGTTAGCCTTATGGATTTCCCTTTCTAGGTAACCTGCTCCTTCTCTCTAACTCCCTTTAATATTTTTTCTTTCATTGTGACCTTGGAGAGTCTGATTATCATGTGTCTAGGGATGGTCTTATGCAGTATTTCACAGGGGTTCTCTGCCTTTCATGAATTTGAATGTTGGCCTCCCTAGAGAGGTTGAGGAAATTTTCACAGGCAATATCCTGAAATACGTTTTCCAAGTTGCTTGCTTTCTCTCCCTATCTTTCAGGGATACCAATAAGTCATAGATGTCTCTTTATGAAATCCCATATTTCTCTGAGATTTGGTTCATTCTTGTCTTTTTTTTTTTATTTTTGTCTGACATATTATTTTGAAGAACAGTGTTTGAGCTCTGAAATTCTTCCTGCCAGTTGGTCAATTATGCTATCAATGCTTGTTATTATATTCTGAAATTTTTGAAGTGAGTTTTTCAGCTCTGTGAGCTCAGTTTGGTTCTTTCTTAAAAAGACAATTTTGTATTTCATCTCCTGTATTGTTTTATTGTATCCCTTAAATTCCCTGGATTGAATTTGGACCTCTCCTGAAGGTCAATTTTCTTTGTTCTTATCCGTATTTGAATTATATCACTTCAGCCATTTCAGCCTAGTTACAACTATTTTGGGGGAACTAGTGAGATCGTCTGGAGATAAGAAGACATTCTGGCTATTTGAGTTGTCAGAGTTCTTTAGCTGGTTCTTTCTCATCTTTCTGGGCTGATGTTCCTTTAATCTTTGAAGGTGCTGTCCTTTAGAGAGGGGTTTTGTGTTGTTGTTATTGCTTTTCTTTTATCTTCTTTTATGTTCTTGGGGGTTTGATTGTGGTATAAGGTGGGTTTAGTTGACTGGCTTTGTTTTTGATAGATTTTTGAGGGGGCTAAGGGTCAACTCACCCTTTCTGGAATGTGTGCTCAAACTCTGGGAGTCTGGTATTGAGCCCTTGGCTTTGTTCTCTGGCTCCTCAAACTTTGAAACCTGATGTACTGAAGGAGCCCAGGTGTTCCCAGACCACTAGCCATAGCACTACAAAGGGTGGTGCCACCCACAGCACTTCATCAAGCACTGGCAGCAGAATCCATGCACATTCTCACATGCCAGCAGAAGTGGGGATGTGGGAATTGGCAGGGCAGGGAGGTACATGGTAGTCAGCTGAGGAGGGGAGCTAGGTGGCTTGGGGCTGCCAGCATCCATATGGGCATTGACAGCAGTGGTGGTGGTAGCACAGGGAGTGGGAGAGGAGGAGTGGGGAGATGGATGGGGCCACTGGCATCCCTGTGTGCCTTGGCATCCACCGAGGTGTCACTACAGGGGTGGGGCACTGTAGGCACAGATACAGCAATCTCCCTGCATGTGATCACACCTGCAGCAGTGGCAGGGCAGGGGGCAGGGTCACTGGTGTCCATGCTCCTGTTCAGGCTGGCAACAGCAGCACAGAGAAGCAGCATCGATGGGATGGTACTGTGCTCATGTTGGCAGCAATGACACGGTGGGCTGCATATGCACCCATGTGCCAGTGGGGAAGGGGAAGGCAGATTTGCCGATACATACACAGGATAGCAAAACAATAGCGGGGGTGGCATGGGTTAATGCATGCTTGTAGAGTGTCATGGGACAGGCTGCAGTGGAAAGAGGGCAGACACGGGCTGGTATGTGGTAGAGGGGGCCTCTCTGCTGGAACTCGCCTTTGGTCAGGCATGGTCTGCCAGTACAGGGGCCATGATGTGGGCCCTGGGAGGCACAACAATTGGGCTTCTGAGGCTGCACTGTAAGCAGCTATGGCCAGGCGGGAGCCCTCAGAGAGGCCACCAGACAGAAGAGTGCTTAGGTTAAACTGGCCTCATCTAACAGGCAACATCACCTTGCTCTGTCCAGGTCTGAAAGTTCCCCTAAGGTGTCCCTGGCTATGCTCCACTGTAGAGGTTGCTGGACCAAACTTCCAGGCTCCACACAGTCTGGAGTTCTGCCTCTACCACCTCTCTAAGCAGCTCTCCCTGCCAGCGTGAGTGTCTGTGTGGGCTGTGGGGTCTCCTGCTGCCAGGATTCCAGAGGCCCATGGCCAGAGCAGGTTACTCCTCACCTGTTCAACTCACACCTTTCCCAAGAGTCTTTGGGGGCCAGGAACAAGTCCTCATGTGCTGTAATCCTATGTACGGTTCTCAGCTTTCTCTTTGCTCAGCCCAGCATTTGTCCTCTTCCTCCATCTACTCTCAGTGCTCTCCTTTCAAGGATCTGTGCAGAGTGCATTGGTCTTCTTGGTCTCCCAGTTCTGTGGTGGCAGATATTCCTCCTAGCTGATCTAATCGGCCATCTTGCCTCCATCTCTTCAGTTCCCTTTTTGGAAGTCACTGGAAGTCAAATTTATTTGGTATAATACAGTCATTCTTGTCTTCCAGCACTTACTTTGCACGGTTTAATTTTTAATCACATATACTTTTTTATTGTGTGTTTTGTTTAAAGCATATCTCTTGTGAACAGCATATAATTGATACTTTTTTTTATTCATTATGAAAATATTTTAGTTGGAGTGTTTAATTTGATAAAATTTAAAGTAGCTAACAATGCACTTAACTTAGTTCCACCATTTTACAATTGATTTTCTTCAGGCTTCTTGTTTGCTGTTTCTTCTGTGCTTTGAGAGGAATTGAATATTTAAAATTCTATTTAATTTATCTTTGGACTTTATAGCCCTATGTCTTCGTATTATATCATTATGGTTTCTCTCTCTCTCTCTCTCTCTCTCAATATATATATATATATATATATATATATATATCTCCATAAGTTTGCCTAATCTATTTATAATTAATGTTGTGGTACTTAATGAAAAATATAAAAACCTTTTAACCACAAAGAGTTATCTACCTGGTCTTATCTCTGTATATATGTATGTATACACAATCACACACACATACACACACACATATATATATATACACACACACACAGATATATTTCTATATTTACATGTAGATATATATATTTATATAAAATAAGTATCTATAAATGTAAATATATATCTATATTTTATATATATGTGTGTGTGCATATATATACATACATATTCTACATGCTTACCATTAGGCGGTGCTATGATTTTTTGCTTTAAACAATTTTTAAAAACCTTAAAGTTCATAAAACTTGGTAAAACCAAAAGATCTCCTTAGTAGCACCAGACAACCTTAAGTGGGTGATTGACAAAACCCTTTATGGCACAACACACTCCACTTAGGACCAGTTGGTTGCACTGTTGAGTAAAAATTATAGGGAAACTTTTTTGAGACAGTAGTGGGCATTACTGTCACCTACCTTCCTTTTAAATGCTGTAACTCTGGAAAGCATATAAAAGTGAGGTATATAGAACCTATAAACACCTCTAAATGGATTTTTATAATTGATTCTCATATATATTTTGATTATATCCTAGTAACAGTAAGTTTATTTTTGCATGGTTTGAAACATTCAACAATCAGAATGCTATGTGACTCACAGAGTCTGAAAGTTATTGTTTTTATTTTCTCTGCCTGGGGGATTCCAAATATCTATCTGGTGTTTTTAAAAGGCAATTTATGAATTTTTTAATAAAACATGCATGGACAAAGTTTACTCTTTGCTCAGAAATTGTATGATCCTCATTAACCCCTATACCAAAACTCTGATGTCAGCATGGTTATACGTCTTGGTTGGCTGTTTTCAGCCATATTTAGCTATTCAAGTATGGGGGTAATGCAAAATGGGCAAAGAGTTGCCTTTAACTACAGGATTTAATTTTATGACAAATATTACAATGGAAAAAGTGGAACAGAATAAACTTTTATCATTAAAATGGCTTTAATGACAGGCCATAAAAATAAGCTACATAATGAAGAATGAATACAAAAAATATTTATATTGAATGGCTTATTACTATAATTGCAAGATAAAAGGAAGTGAGTCAGAAACATAAGAGGTGATGATCAAAGAATGAGGGCAGGGAATTAGAATTACAGCTTCTAAGGCAATTCAGTTATTGATAATGACAAACCAGGTGTGACCAGCAAAATGAATGAATAGGCCGGTGGGAAAGAAAATTGAAGGAGAGACTATCAAGTAACTAAAAAACCACATAATTAGAATGATTATCTCTGATGATATGGAAATCACCAAAAAATAAAACAGGAATAATATTTCTGCAAAAAAGTAATACTCAGAGAAAATTTCAGAAATAGCATATTTTGCTGTTAAGTGGAAATTGTAGAGGCCACGGTGAATTTAAGGATTGGGAAGGAGTGAGAAATTGGAACTATATTGGTGATACAGTGCTGATGTAGATACACTGTGGTAGAAAGAATTATAAACAAGAATAGAAAACATAGGCTACTTCTGTTGCCAAGGCAGGTGCGTGCGATGTCTCCATGAGTGCTGGGGAAGAGGGATGGTAGGGGTCAGCTAACGGAGGTGAGTGGGGTGCAGGGAAGTTTTTCTTATTTAGGTTCTTCGAACTCTTGCTATTGGATGATACTCCTGCCCACTCAGTTGTCATGAGTCATTAATCTGGATACCATTTCCTTCTATTAACATCTTCGTGACATTCCCCTTCGACCATATATATTTGTGCTCTTCAAAACAGAGAAATAATATTTTTGTTTGGTTTTTATTTAATCTCCATGCTATCACACTATTTATCAACAAATTTTACACATCTAGTGACAAACAAATGCTGAATTAAATGTGGCATTTCTGGAATGGATTACCAAATTGATACATGTGAAAAGATGAATGAGACACTTTTGTTTTAGTAAAGCAGCTATCAAAAATGAGGGGGATCTACACAGGGTAATAGAGGAAAGGGTATCTAAATCACTCACTTTCCCATCCTCTTTGAATAAATAGTGGTGGAAACCGATGCTGCTGTTTCACCTGCTCAGTGACATTTCTGCACACACGTCACACCAAAAATAACGTAAGCCACTTAGTTCAGACTCAGAAAGTTAGCAGTGGTGTGAGTCCAAAGATGGTATCCATTCCCAATAACACCAGGAAAATTGTGTTATTTAACAGGTAACATATAATTCAAGAATGTATCTAGTAATGAAAGAAATGTTAAATTACTTATATAAGCCTTTTAAAATATTAAAAACTAGGCTCAATAAAATATTAAAAACTAGACTCAAAAACCACTTACCATAAAGAACATTTAATATAATAGGAAAGTAAAACGTGTAGAAATGGCCAAATAACCAGAGTTCAGAGATATAGTTCAACCTTGGGTGCTGTTTTGCATACATGGGCCTGCTGTGATAAGGTGAAATTGGAAGCTGGAAGGCTGTATGGCAGAATGTGTTTTCTGAAATACTTTTTTTCTCACTCTGGCAGATGTTTCATATTTTAAGAATATGATTATTTTGTCATATTCTCTCCAATGTAAGAAATAAATGTCTGGAGTAACACAGTTAAAATATGTAACGCTGGACTCTAATACTATTTCTCTATGGTTTGGCAGTACAGTCTTATATCCATGAAAAGAAAACAGACTCTTCCTAATTCTACAGGATATTAAGTGCATTAATCTGAACAATACAACTTGCATTACAGTTTATGTCCTCACAAGAAATATTCTAACATATTTCCTAAAATTTTTATATTTATCATGCTTCTTTTTGGTTTTCCTCTACTTGCTCAGAGTAAGAAGAAATGAAATGAAAGGCTATTTTAATAACTAATATTTAGAACGTATCTACCATGCAGTATTTTAATTTTTGCTATTATTATCCCTAGACATGGGTGAGTGAAATTAAGCTTTCTTAAATTGCATACATTGAGGAAGACAAAGGAGTCATTCCAGAAATTAAAAAAAAAAAAATTGTTACTAGAATAAGATTTCCATGAATGCAAAGCAACAGATGTATACTAAACAAATAACTTCTATCTTATGCAGACACAGCTTTCAAATACTACATAAAATGTTGTTCAAAAACAATTAAGTGTATCTACAAATATTTGAAAGCAGGAAACAGATATGTTTACAATATACATTTGCTTCTGTTTCTTAGGCAAGATAAGATATTCTACCTTCAAAATCACCCTCACCATTCACAGTGACTATACATATGAGGAACTCTGCGTCAGTCATTGAATTACAGTTGCAATTTTAACAAGTGTTCCCTTTTGCATATTATAACGCATATTAGCTGCCATCTGTGCTTGATAAGACAGCTTGACCAGTGGTCACAGGATGATCCCTGACCTCTGTCACCAATTGTCTATGCATGGCTGCCTCTACATCAAAGTTCATGAGCAAAAGCAATGGTGAGTAGCCCACAGCCATTATAGACAGATATGGGTGAGTACCAAAGTTAAATGAATATGACTTCTTAATATTACTTTCAAAAACAATGTAGTAGAAATCCATGGGTGCCAAATGTATTAGAAATTTAAAGCCAGATTAGCAAACTTACATGTATTGATAATAAACTGTATGCTGATTGCTTCAATCATTTTCACAAGAATATGGGCTTCTGTTTTGATAAGAAATATTAAGGAAATTGAATTAAGATTTATAATAAACACGTATCTTTAAAATGCCTTTACTGGGGCACCTAATGATTTATAATTATTTATTGTCAAACATAAAGGACATATAATGGAAGTTATTAATTGAAGTGGGGACAATGTTAATTGTTTCTTGTGAAACTTAAATAATATTAAATCAGTGAAAATAATCATTTTGGTGTATTTTCAATAATACAGTAAAGTTTTGAAGCAAGTAGAAGATTTAGGCTTTGAATATTTACCAAGATTATTTCCTTCATGAAAGTAAGTTTTATATGTACTAACATTGCAACTATGGAATGCAAACAATACAGAAAACTCTTCAATAAAATAAGACGTAAAAATACCTCTACTTCACTGATTCTGTAACATTGATCAGCTCTCACTATTTTCAATACATAGTTGATTTCACAAATGATTTTCTTTTTGTTTATTCAAAATCATTTAAATCATGCTTCAGTTTAGAGCTAAACTTGCTGTCTTTTCAGTTTACTGTGTGTCCTTTCAACTCATTTTATTTGTTCCTTTGTGTTTCAGAGAAACATTCTTTATAGCATTTTATAGAAGCTTCCAAACAATTCACTAAATTTATGCATGGATCCTGCCTTGGATAATTTTCAGACACCGTGCTGCCTTTGGATGTCATTCCCTTTGTCTTCATACAATGCTTTTTCCTTAAAGCCTATCATTTTTCTAACGAAGCATCGTCTGTACAAAATTGTTATTTATGTTATCTGTGTACCTCATTTTCATCTTGTTATAAGTGCCCCTTCTAAGATATTCCCAGAGAGCAGATGGGTATGCAGTTCTCACTTCCAATGGCTTCACTCATAGGAGAATTGCTCTCTGCACTGATAGAATTGCTGTCTTTGAATTGATTTAACAAAATAATTACATAGTTGAACATGTCTGAAAAATAAATGTGTAATAATTTTATTGTCATCATAAATACCTTCTGCTCATTCAGGGAACTGGGAGTTAAGGAAGAAAAAAATACCTTCTCCTCCTATTTCTCCTCCTCCTTTTCTCCTCCTTCCTCTTTTTTCAAAAGCTCTGTTTCAAAAGAGATGTGATATCTAGAGGGACTACAAGTCAGGTCGAGTGTTTTCTTTTTCCATTCATCTGTCCTATTGTTGGGGAATGTGCTCTAACATATTGATTGGTTAACAGCATATGCTTTGGACTTCTACCACAGTTTTGTTTTTTTTCCCAGGTTTCACCACTCACTAGCTATTGACATTGATCATATTACCTAGTCTAAGTCTCAGATTTTAAATCTATAACACTAGAATTTTTCACACCATTATGCATATATGAAAATAAAATGAGATAAATTATGAAAATTATTGTCAAGAGCCTAGATTACAGTAAGTTCTTCATAATTTTTAAATATAATTAAATTACCTAACAATCATTATTTTATTGCTTTGAAAATCCTGGCCTTGCATTTTGTCTCTCTCCTTTTTAACTGTTCTTATATTTTAATCTGTTATTACAAGTATTTAGCAGAAATAAAGCAATACATAAATAATAATTTCTAATTCAAATTATCACAAAGGCACAAAATGCTAAAATAAAATTTTGCAGGAATATTTGACATGGAAAAAATTTTCATTATATATTTGCCTTCAAAGAATTAATATATCAAACTATGTGCTGCATAAAAAGGACTAGAAGTCAGTGCAATGTCTAAATATCTATTATGCTATTTCTACTTACATTAGTGAAATTATATGTGGCATATAAATTAAAATTCTATACCAATAGAAAGTATTCATTTACATATACAGATTTGTAGCATTTGTGTGACCTGATGAACAAAATATTTTATAAATATCTGTATTTTTCTTCATATTCCAAGACTTATGACTAATCTCACCTGGTTTCTTCCTACATCTCTGATTACTTCCTTTATCTCTTTTCAAGGTTCTCATTCTCAGCATGTCAAATAAATGTGAACATTTACAAAGCTTGGTTTTAGTTCTCATTCTGTGTCTCTCCTAAGGCTATCATTTCATCTCATAGTTTAAATAACTATCTATGTGTTGAAGACTACTAAAAACTTTATAGCTACCCAATATTGCTCTGCTAAGTGTCCAATATTTTCCACCAATAACCCAATGGAATAATGATAATAATCTCATAATTAAGAAGTCTTGCTTTGAATTCTTCATCTCATCACTATGGAACTGAAGGTCTTGGATACATACCAATAGATCAAATAGATTAGTGATGATATCAAAATTTTAGGGGGAAACCTACAGGCTGAGATGGAGTAGAACCTGCTCAATTTCCCAAAATTCTCATTTGGGACCGTGCTCATATCACAGACTGTAACAATTGTTTCTTCATTTATTTTATTACATTTTTTAGAGACAAAGGTTTCTCTATGCTGCCCATACTGGCCTCAAGCTCATGAGCTCAAGCGATTCTACCACCTCAGCCTCCCAAGTAGCTGGGACTGCAGGTGTGTACCCCCACGCCTGGCTAATAAAAAAAAATGCAGAGAAAATATTCAAAGGCCATTAAAAATGTTGATATATTTTTATTTAAAAAATACAGAACATGTCAAAACTTCTGTGTTGATCAGTAGTGGGTTCTCACCTGTGACTATCCACTGCATGCAAGCCTGGACAACATAGTGAGACCCCATCTCTTAAAAAAAAGGAAAGAAATAAAAATAAATGAAAGCTTTTACTTGAAAATTAGCTTAAAAATAAATGATAAATTAGAAATATATTTTAGCTACAGCAAAAATAAAAGGCTAATCTCCTTTATATCTAAAAATATTATAGAAATGAAAAAGAAAAAATACAATATGTAAAGCGAAGGGAATAAAAATGACTCTCAATCATATGAAACATGCTTAACCTTACTGAAAAGAGAAATGCAAATTAAAACTATCTTGCTTTTCTCACTAATCGCTTTGGCAATGGTGAGGCTATGGTGAAGTGAAGCCTTCATCTGGTACTACTTAAAATGCAACATATTTTTGAGAAGTAGAAAGAAGCTTTGAGAGCATTGTGCAGATGAGCAGGTTGCAAAACCTCAACTGCAGCAAGATGGTCAGATGTAGAGACCAGTTTATCTGCCCAGTAATCCTATTCAAGGGCCAGAAAATTTGACAGGTCAGCCTCTGGCTGAACAGAGGCAGCTGCATGAATCCACTGGCTACAACTGTATTTTTTAAAGGATGCCAACGCTTCCTGGACAGATGCGGTGGACTTCATAGAAGAGGAATATGCTTTTTGAAGTGTCCATACACATCTTTTTCAGGAGATTAGAGGCTGTGACATCAAGCTGCTTCAATACCTATCAGTCAAATACATCTGTGACCTGATGGTAGAGAATAGAAAGCAAAGCTTTCTATTGAATGTGACGTCCTCTGAGGTGGACAAAGCCCAGTTCTATGCCAACTTCACTCTGCTCTGCATCCTACATCTGGGCTGTGAATTTTTCAAGGAATACACGGATTGAAATGACATGGCTGAAAGGCAGATTTTTAACTGGAAGCAGGATGTTAAGTCCCCATTGAGCACATCTGACTCATAGACTCACTCTCTGAACATTCACTGGAACCAGTATCAGTGGAACCAGTATCAGCAGGTGGGACCTGCTGCATCAAATACAAAACTATCCCCAACTGCTGATTTCCATAGTTAACAGCAACTATGAAAGCAAGCTGCTGGTATCTCAGTCTGGGATCAAATCCCTCTTTTCTACACCTTTCTTTGTGGGCTGATGGGCTCATCCACACATTCCTTAATCCTGCTGAGATCCTCCACCTCCCCACGGCCTATTCCCAGTTCCTCTTTGGGCACATGATGGTAGATAGGCTCAGCAAAGGAGGGGAGATTTTTTCTGCTTCAGTTTTTGAAGCATATTATCTCCTAGGAGTTCTCTGCCCTGAAGACACACAGGTGACAATTTGTCAGGCTGGGATGCAGGCTTCACCATGGAGGATATCTGTGTGCTGAGATGAAGGGATCTCAGCCTTGGCAGTGAATTTTCTCCCTGGTCATGGAGAGCCCCAGGCGTCACTGAGAGCTTCACCTGTGAGATTGTGGAGCAAGAAGGATCACAGACTCGGGCAGCTTGGAGAAGAGTCACTTGTTCTCTCCATAAAGTATACTCTGGAAATGACTGCAGCCCTCGGACATGATGTGCCTTTTCAACAGAGGCTGCAAAAACCCAGTCTTCAAGCTCCTCATTGTTGAACCTTTGTAACAACTTTTTCAAAATTGGTGGTGTCCTCTGGAAGTCCCGAGAGGAAGACTTGTAGCCCTGAGTTATCAGGGGGCTTAGCCGCAAGAGTGTACCTAGCTTTATTGGCCACACACAGCAGCACAGATCCCAGTCCCTCTGACGCCACTGGGACCTGCTGGAGCAATTTTCCTGCAGTGTTATCTCCAGGGCACCACCAGCAGCACCTGCTGAAGCAGCCAGTCCAAGATAGTTTTCTACTCCTTGCTAAGATGAGCCCTGAACTGACTGAAAGCCATGCCTAGCTAAAGGTTATTTCAAGCTCAGGAGAAATCGCTTCACTCCTCCCTCTCCATCATACATCTGGCAGCCCGCAAATTCATCAGGACCAAGGACAGGATTGCCGAACCCCTGACCTGTTGCTAGTGACAGTGGTCTCCTTTTGTCACTGCCTCCACCTACCCCAATCTTTGCTAGGATTCCCCAATTCTCAAAACTGTGTGAGGTTTCCCATGGCCCTGTGGAGGGCATGACTTCACAAAAGATATTTTTCAGCACTAATAGAAACAACTATCGAACCCAAAAAAGACATGGCAGAACTTTAAGTGCATATTACTAACTGAAGTAAGCCTATATGAAAAGGCTATAGACTGTATGATTCCAACTTCATGACATTCTGAAAAGGGTACAATTATTGAGGCAGTAAAAACATCAGTGGTTGCCAAAAGCTGTAGGGGGAAAGGCAAAGGGAGAATGAACAGGCCCAGCAGAGGATTTTTAAGGCAGTGAAACTATTCAGTATGATGCTCTAATAGGGGATATTTGTTATTATAAATTTGTCTAACTCCATGGTATTATAACACCCCAAGGTGAGCTATGAACTTTGAGTCATTTTGATGTGAACTAATGAATCTTAAGGTAAACTATGAACTTTGGGTCCTTTGGATGTGCTAATATAGGTTCATCAATTATAACAAATGGATTTTTCTAGAGAGAGGATGTTGATACTGGGAAAGGCTGATACTTTATATGGGGCAAGGAGTACATGAGAAATCTCTGTTCACATTATCTCAATTTTTTGGTGAACCTAAAATTACTTTAAAAAGTGAAGTCTATAAAAATGTATATATTTCAATCCATATAGAAAAGAAATGGACAATCTTTAACAAAAATGACAGAAGTATTTACTCTTCTGTCCAGCAATATCACATCTCAGAATCTATAGAAGAGATACTTCATCATCAAATGTATGAAGTATATATGCATGATTTTATTTCTAATGTGATATTAATTTAAATAGGAAAAATATGGAAACAAGCTGAGTCTTATTATAGAGGATTGGCTGCATAAACTAGGGTACATACACAATAGAAGTATTATGGAGAAATTAGAAAGAAATGAATGATGATGTCTATATATTAGTATTTATAGATCTTTAAGATAAATTGTTAATGAAAAAACAAAGTGCTGAATAGCGGACCTTGTTTGCTTTTTTTTGTAAAAATGTGTGGAGAAAATAAGTGTCTCCTTGTACACATACATTTGCAGCAGTAAGCAAAGAACTAATAAAGATAACACCTACGTCGTGTTGGGGAAAATGGAGCGAGGAAGGAAAGACTTAAAAGGATACACCATGGCCAAAGTTTTTATAAAGGATAATGTATATTTTTTATAAAAATTGATTTAAAGAGGCCGGGCCTACCGCGGGAGCGTAGAGTAGGCCGTGCATTCCGTTCCAAGGCCTCTGTGTGCCCGCGGAGTAGCCACCATGAGTAAAGCTCACCCTCCCGAGTTGAAAAAATTTATGGACAAGAAGTTATCGTTGAAATTAAATGGTGGCAGACATGTCCAAGGAATATTGCGGGGATTTGATCCCTTTATGAATCTTGTGATAGATGAATGTGTGGAGATGGCAACTAGCGGACAACAGAACAATATTGGAATGGTGGTAATACGAGGAAATAGTATCATCATGTTAGAAGCCTTGGAACGAGTATAAATAATGGCTGTTCAGCGGAGAAACCCATGTCCTCTCTCCATAGGGCCTATTTTACTATGATGTAAAAATTAGATCATGTACATTTTCATATTAGACTTTTTGTTAAATAAACTTTTGTAATAATCAAAAAAAAAATTGATTTAAAGAAATAAAATATAAAAGATGTAGGTATAGTCATATGAATTTACTTGACTAAAGATACAAGCTTGTTTTATTTATTAACATAAAGTTCATAGGTTTATAATAAGGTCAAAAAAGAGGAATTTAGAAGAGCCTTTGTCACCATTTGAGGTGGCCATTAAAACACTTCTAAATTTAGAATTAAAGGTAAAATTAAAGCATTTACCTTGTCTTTCCAAAGAACAACATTTCGATATAACCAACTAGCTCTAGATGATGAGGAAAAGCTTTGTTTTGTAAAAGATGGCTAGTTACAGATTATTGAAAGAATGACAGAATTAGTGTATAATCCTTTCACCAATGCTACAATAAAAAAGTATTTCCAATTAGTGTCAAAATAATTCTGTGAATGATTGATAGAGGAATGGACATTCGTAGTGTCTGAGTTACATTTTGATGGCCAAAAGAAAGCCATAACTATAGGATGGAGGATTCAGAATGCCATAATCTTGATCAATCTGAGCATTTTGGCAAGTGGTCCTATGATAATATGTATTTCCTATTGGTTTTATAAAATATTATCATCATTCAAATCCAGATTCAAGTTGAATGCTTTAAGGCAATAGGAAATTACCTCTCCAATTTATACTTGATCTAATTAAAGTGATAATTGGCTAAATGTATTGTCATTATTAAGATGATACTTAATAGTACCACTTTCCCAAACAGTTACCTATTATTTTACTAGTATCATGTGTAATTATTACTATTCAGCAACTTGTTTCATATAATTTGTGTAAATCAAATTAAACACAAGTTATGGGGTCGTTGTGATCTCATTGAAACAAGTATATTGACTCACTATAAAAGAAATGACATATTCAATGACAAAAATTCATAAAAAGATCATAAAAAGTCAATGTAGAAGGTAGTTTGTCTTCTTTTTGGTTTACTGAAAAGATGAAGTTCAAAATGTAGTCTCTAAAGTTTATGTCATTACTTCTCTTTATCTACTCTCCTTTCTTTTGAAAGTTGACATGACATGTTCATGTTTAGAAATCATCAGCTTTGTGTTGGCAGAGTTCCTACAAGGTGTAACAAACTAAAAGTGCTCTCTGTAAAAGCAATGAGATGGAAAATCTGCCTAAATAAAGCCATTCTTACTTTTTTTTCTAAATTGACATATTAGTGCCCTATCTTTGACTCTACACTAAGATACTTTTTACCTTTAAAGTGACAAACTTGTTATAGACATATAAACACATTGCTATTAATTCAAAAAGACAAAGCAGAATAAACTTTTAATAACATCATTAATAGTCTGTATTTGAGTTATTTTTAGTAAAATACAATGTGAGACATAGTATTTGATTATTCAAGGATGATTGCATAAAAAATGTAAGTATAGCCTTTTGGGATTGTGCAACTCGTGATGGGCTTGCCTTATTCACACACATGAAGTCTGTAAAGTACAGAATTAATCCCTAAGGCATGTTAATGTGCTTCTTTGACAATCCTTATTAGCTATTACAAGGTATTTAAATTGCAGATACCCTGCTGAGTGAATATTCAAAATCATTTGACAGCCCTACACCAGAATACCAGATGCTCATTACTGTGTTTTATTTTGTGACTTATAAAAGACTGATTTTATTTCATAGTGTCCTGGCTTTAGAGAGAGGGAAAGGAAAGAGAAGAAAAGAAGGAAAGGAAGGAAGGAAGGAAGAAAAAGTAAGGGAAGGGAAGGAAAGTGAAGGGAAGGGGAGGGGAGGGAAGGGGAGGGGAGGGGAGGGGAGTCAAGGGGAGGGGAAGGGAGAGGAAGGAAGGAAAGGAAGGAAGGAAGGAAAGAAGGCAGGCAGGCTGTTCTTACATTTCAAGGGCTAATCATAAGTCAGACATATTTGCATTCCTCTTACTAACTGTTATTTGAACAAAGATCATGATTATTTTCTATCTCACCTTTTTCCTAGCCATTGCCTTAACATATCTATTCTTGTGGTCCACTCTACTCTTCAATGTGGAAATTTCTGGTTTTTCAGAATTTTCATTACACTATCTATTAAAATTATTTTAAGTTGCTAGAAATTAAGTATCCTTTTATTTTACTTAGTTTTAATATTAATTCATGAGGGTACTTGCCTTCTGTATTAGTCCACTGAAGAAACGCCTGAGATTGGTAATTTATATGCTGCTATGAAGAAAAACACGAGACTGGTAATTTGTAAAAGAAAGAGGCTTAACTGACTCACAGTTCTGCAGGGCTGAGGAAGCGTCAGAAAACTTACAACCATGGCAGAAGGGGAAGCAAACAGAATCTTCTTCATATGGCGGCAGCAAGGAGACGTATCAGAGCAGAGTGAAGGGGGAAGCCCTTTTTAAAACCCTCAGATTTCATGAGAACTTACTATCAGGAGGATAGCATGGGGGGAAATTGCTCTGTGATTCTATTGCCTCCCATGGGCTCCCTCCCACCACATGTGGGGATTATGGGAACTATAATTCAAGATGAGACACAGCCAAACAATTATCACCTTCTGTCTTTCAAAATAACTAGTACTTCTTTTTGTTTAGCTAGAAAGAAATTATTTAAACCCCTTGAATATTATCTTCTTAAGAATTCATTTTCATAATGTGGTAATCTGCTTTCTTTATAAAGCAATAGTGGAAAATTTTAGTAACAGAGCAATTCCCTGGGGAGAAGGGGAGAGTTTTTCTATATAACCACCTTTTGAACACAGGTCTGTCTCTCTGTCCCGTTACTGTATGGTGTTTTCTTAAGAAGCCGTAGCAAAAAGCAATGACATAGTAAGTACTAATGTAAGAGTCTGACAGATTTGGTCTTAATCACATTTCCAGCTTTTCTTGGTTGTACAGATTTTGCATACTTGAAGTCTCACATGTCACCCCCTTTTATAATCCACGTAGCAATGCCTGCTTCTCAAGATTACTCAAACAATTAAAATTGAGATAATATTACATGAAAAAGAAAATACTGCTTAGCATATATCATTTGGTCATTATGTGTTATGATTACTCCAATGTTTCCCATCAACTTATTTTTACAGTTTTATTTCTAGAAAAAAAGCATGAAATATAGGAATAATATAGGAGACTTAAAAAAGAATCTCAATATGAATAGATATTTAATGGGTGTTCCATTAATATCCATTAAATCAATATTCATATTTAGTAAAATTTGTGGCTACTCTGGTTTTAATATTGGTCTCTTCACGGAGCTAGTGACCTGGCTTCCTCACCAACAGAGAATACACCCTCACAGATCTACATCTGATGCTGTGGTCGTATCAAACCCAAGTGGTCCTTGTATCCAAGAAGCAAGGCTCCTCTTGTACTTAAATGCAAAGAGATTATTGTAAGTTTCACCATTTGGAATGGGTATGCTAAAGCTTTTCAACCCACTGTACCTCTTTTGCTAATAACTAAGTTTTGTGGTAAAATCTGTATAAAATTTTCCTATTAACCATTATAAAATATGTAATTCAGTGACAGTGGCCACACTCAACATTTATCCAGTCATCTGTTGATGGACACTTGGGTTGTTTCTACCTATTGCCTGTTGTGAATAATGCTGCCATAAATTTTGGCATAAAAGTATCCAGTTTCTGTTTTCAATTATACAGGATATGTACATAGGCATTGACTTTCCTGGATCACAGGATAATTCTATTTTTAGCTTTTTGAAGAACTGCCAAACTGCTTTCATGATGGCCTCATCATGTCACATTTTCACTAGGAGTGTATGAAGTTCCAATTTCTCCATATAATCACTATTTGCTATTTTCTGTTTTTTTATTACAGCCATTCTAGTAGATGTGAAGTTGTATTGCACTGTGGTTATGATTTGCATTTTTCCTAATGTCGAGTATCTTTTCATGTGCTTCTTGGCCATTTGTATATCTTCTTTAAGAAAGGCCAGTTCAACACATTTGTCTATTTTTTGTCTTTTTGTTTTTGGATTTTAGCAATTATTATTATATTCTGCATGTTAAACCCCTATCAGATAAATAATTTGTGAATATTTTCTCCTATTCCATAAGTTGTGGTTTTACATTCTTGATAATGTCCTTTTATATATAAATGTTTTAAATATTAAATATTTATTTATTTTTCTCTTGCTCATACTTTTGGTTCACTTTTAAGAATTCATTTACAAAATCCAGCTTCATGAAAATGTAAGTCTATGTTATTTTCTGATAGTTGTAAGGATTTAGCACTTATATTTAGTCTTGATTCATTTTGTGCTAATTTTTGTAAATGAAATTCCTTTCTTAATTTCTTATTTTGATTTTTTGCAAGTGTATATAGAAAAAACTGATTTTAGCATGTTACTCTTATACCCTGAAATTTTGCTTAAATCATTTATTATGACTAGTAGCTCCTTATGGAATCTTTACAATCCTATGTATAGAATCATGTCATCTATTAATATTATAGAATCATGTCATCTAATATTACACAGTTTTACTAATTCATTTTAAACTTAGATTCCTTTTACTACTTTTTCTTGTCTAAATGCTGACTAGAAATTGCAGTTCAATGATGAATAGCAGTAGTAAAAGCAGGCAACCTTCTATGTTTGATCTTAGAGAGAAAGCTTTCAGTCTTTCACTATTCAATGTATAAGGCTAGCTGTGAGTTTTTATTAATATTTTTAGTATGTCGATGAAACTCTCTTATATTCTTAGTTTTGAGTGTTTTTAACCACGAAATGATGTTGTATTTTGTCAAACGACTTTTATGTGTCAATTTAGATAATCATTTGGGTTTTTTTATTGCTTTATTAATGTGGTATTAATTGATTTATTTTTATGTTTAATCATCCTTACATTTCTGAGATAAATCCCACTTGACTGTGGTGAATAATTCTACAAATACATTGTTAGATTCAGGTTAGTTTTTTTTTTTTTTTTTTTTTAGAATTTCGACATCAATATTTATGAGAGATGTTGGACTGTAATTGTGGGGGGGAGGTGTGTGTGTGTGATGTCTTCATCTGGTTTTGGTATGAAGTTAATGTTGGTCTGATAGAATCAGTTTAGAAGTGCTCCCTCTTCTACTTTATGGAGAGCTTGAAAATGATTCATGTATATTTTTCTTTAAACATTTAAATATTCCTTAAATATATGTGTTAATTCTTATTTATATATCAAATATTAGCATTCACTATTGTATCTATCTGGTCCTAAACTTTTTTGTTCTTGGTAGGTTTTAGATTACTGATTTAATCTATTTACTTTGTTATAACTCTAAACTTTCTATAGTTTCTTGTGTAAGTTGAGATCATTTTAGTGATTGGGGAATCTATCCATGGTGACTCCCTAGTGTTGGAATTAGACTTGCTAGATGTTCAGCACAAGCCCAATCTTTCCTACCACATTGACATCTAACCACAATCCACCTAATCTAGCTGGCCCCAGAATGAATTCAGGAACCTCTTTCAAGAAAAAAACAAAACAAAACAAAACAAAAAAGCTACGGTCACTTTTGACCAAAAAAAGTGGTCACTTCTGCATGCCAATTCTTGTATCACCTGTAGTTTTCTTCAGTAATACTGATGCTAATGACTAAGAAGCTAGGATTTGTAAGGGCTTATGAGGAGGCAATCATTCTGTTAAATATTTTGCAGATGTCACCATCTTTATCTTTACACTTTTACATGAAAGAGACACTATAGAATAAAGGCTTATTTTACCTTTAGTGGGTAAGAGAGTGGAGTAGGCTCTACAGAGAGACTGAATAACCAGTCTAAGGGAAAACAGCAGGAAGAGAATTTGAAACAAGACCTGTCTCACTCTAAAATGTGAACTCTATTTCATGCCATCCTAAGGAAAACAATCACTGCCTATAAGGAAGGTCTAACAGACTGACCTGAGAACAACGATACTGGCTGCTCTGGGAATTTTCATTATTTCCTTATATCAAACTAGCAATTGTGTAGAAGGCTAGACAAGAATAGTAGCACTAATTGAAGCCAAATTGAGCTGCAGACCTACGGATCAATACAGAGTTTAAGTATTTAAAGGCAATTACTTAGAATAATGAATATTCTTTAAAAATTGATTGAAAGCAGTTACACAGTTACACACATACATACACACCCACACACACACATTCACACATTTACACAATTTGTTACCAGTAAATGCCATCCAAAAATCACCGAAAAGATTAAAGAGAAGGTAAAGTTTCTATATATGACACTTACAAATTTTATTACTCCAAAATAGAAAGTAAAAATCTGCAAAGAAAATATATTGGATTACGAAACCCAGTTCCTTACAGATTTAATGATGAATTCCTGAGGTAAGTCTTCCTCAGGCTGAAATGAATGTGAAGACCTGCACAGCACTAACGCTGCGCTTCCTGACTAGAAATGAGAGAAAGGTCGTTCTATATTTGACCTTCCTGTTTACAGAAAATTAGAGTCACGATGAATTAAACATTAGACTGTTTTGCATTTTTATCTCATGTTTATCTCATGTTTATAGCTACAGCATTCTCAATGTCAAATTATTTTGGCAGCTGCATTCAGTGTAGATTTTGCCTTTTGTTTATTCATTTCTAAATAGAGTGTATCATAGAAATACACTCAAATTTCAATAGTCCAATTGCTTACAAATGTATTAAAAATAGCTCACTCTAGAATTATATGCTATAATTCAGATAAGCCTCACAAGCATTATCCTCAATGAATGGGCTTATAAGTCTGTAAAGCATAGATGCTGTTTTGAAAATGCATGGATTGAAAAAATTAATAAAATAGAGAAATTCCATCAAGGAAAAGCTTTGTGGTCACTGTGTGCAATAAACAGAAGTATAAAGAAAACAGCTCTAGCTTATTCATCAAAGTATCTCTCTTAAGCAAGTTTTCAACTGATCATGAACCAATAAATGACAATAATTATTTCCACTCCCATTTTCACTTCATTGTTGAACTGAGACACATTCCCTACCACTCCAATTATCTTCCTTTTCCATATTTATTTAAAGACCACAGATATTAATTAGAAACACAAATATGGGGTTAGAGGACTGTGTACAATCTCAATGAAATCTGAGATTTGTAGATGCTTCAAAAAATAACATTAGAAGTTGGTTAGATTGAGGAAAAGACCAAATGGCATTCCTGCTGGCTGAATGGCTTTTATGTTGCCCAAGGCAGGTGGTGACCCTGATAGCACTGATGTTGTGTCGAGGAAAATGGTGTTTGTGAAACCTTGTAGTTTATGCCAGGATTTTCAGAGACTCAAGACGTCAGGAAAGGCAGAATTTCAGAAAAGCAACCCTAAAGGAGCAGCAACTGGGTCTCAGAATTTCAGTGGGGATTGTACTTATTCCCCCACTAGCTATGATTTGAAAGGAAGGATATCCCAGCTCTCATAAATGAAGCAATAATATTCCTCATTCCATGTGTTTTCTAAAGTTTTGATCTCAATAGTTTTGTCATTTTAAAATAATTATTAAACGGAAATGATGTTTTGGAAGGAACTCTCAAAATACAGATGAATGTAGGAAGAGATAAAATTGATGAGAAAAAAATATAATAGAAATGAAGAAATAGGGGAAGAGGTCAACTGTTCAATATTATGTAAACCTTCAAAGTGAATACAGGAAAATAAATGGATAGAAGTGGGTAAGACTAACTACCTGAACCACAAAGTATCTAGAGATCAAGCATCCTCACCCAAGTTTTGAAAAATTAATTTAAAATTAAGTTTGAAAATAGTCACATACACAGAGAAAAGCCCTGATAACATATATTTGTAATTCCAAGAAATCTGTACAACATTTAAATATGAATTCAAATTACTTTAGAAAAGTAGTAAAATTAGGTATGTCTCTGATTTTTTTCCTTTGCAATTCTGAACAGCAAGATAAGGGAAAGACGTCCACAGACTATTAGGATGGTTGGCTGAGACCTAAAATTCTACATCCAGCCAATTTGCTGTTTGTATGTAAAGGTAACTGAACTGTATTCAATGTATGCATATACTCAGAAATTGTGCAGTCATAGCTCTTATAAAATACTGGATATGAGCTCAGTTCAGAGAAGTATTTTAGATCAGAATCTTAGCATTTCTGTGGCTTCATTCCAGATATTTTTTCTTTCATTTAAAAAAATATTAAATAATGCCCATATTTCATTCAGATTTTCTTCATTTTTACCTAATGGTTTTCTTTTGCTTTTTGTATTCTGATCCAGGATCCCATGTGGGATACCACATTATATTTAGTCATTTTTTTCTTCTTACGTGCATGCTGGCCATGATCTTTTTTTTTATTTTTCCTTTTTTATTGTTATACTTTAAATTCTGGGGTATATGTGCAGATCATGCAGGATTGTTACATAGGTATACACGTGCAATGGTGGTTTGCTGAATCCATCCCCCAGTCATCTACATTAGGTATTTCTCCTAATGTTATTCCTCCCTAAACCCCTGTAATCCCTCCCGTAGCCCTCCCACTCCCCAAAAAGCCCTGGTGTGTGATGTTCCTCTCCCTGTGTCCATGTGTTCTTATTGTTCAACAACAAGTCATGAGTGAGAACATGCAGTGTTTGGTTTTTTTGTTCTTGTGTCAGTTTGCTGAGAATGATGGCTTCCAGCTTTATCCATGTCCCTGTAAAGGACATGAACTCATCCTTTTTATGGCTGCATAATATTCAATGGTGTATATGTGCCACATTTTCTTTGTCTAGTCTATCATTGATGGTCATTTTGGGTTGGTTCCAAGTCTTCGCTATTGTGAACAGTGCCACAATGGACATACGTGTGCATGTGTCTTTATAATAGAGAGATTTATAATCTTTTGGGTATATACCCAGTAATGGGATTGCTGGATCAAATGGAATTTCTATTTCTAGATCCTTGAGGAATTGCCACACTGTCTTCCACAATGGTTGCAATGATTTACACACCCACCAACAGTGTAAAAGTGTTCCTATTTCTCCATATCCTCTCCAACATCTGTTGTCTATAGATTTTTAAATGACTGACATTCTAACTGGTGAGAGATGGTATCTCAATGTGGTTTTGATCTGCATTTCTCTAATGACCAGTGATGATGAGCATTTTTTCATATGTTTGTTGGTTTCATAAATGTTTTCTTTTGAATAGTGTCTGTTCATATCCTTTGCCTACTTTTTGATGTTTTTGGGGTTTTTATTGTAAATTTGTCTATGTGACCATGATTTTTTCTCAGACTTTCCTTGTTTTAAAATAATCTTGACAATTTTGAGCACATATGTTATAGGATGTGCATGTATTGAAATTAGCAGATTTTTTTCCTCCTGATTAGACTGGGTACTAGATTTGGGGTCCTGTGAGTTTTAAGATGCAATATTCCTATGTATATTAATGCATTTCTTGAACAACATAATTTTATTTACCTTTAGCCCTGTTACAATGAAAGAGACAGTTTAGTTGGGATATAATTGTAACAAACAATGCCAAATTGTAGTATGCGAAGACAGCAACTATTCAACATCAACACACTATTTGTGTCTCACTGGTTGGCTGGTGCTTTTACCCCACATAATATTTTGGGAACTAATCTATTCTGTTATCAAGCTAATGCCAGCATATTTCTGGCATACAATGTAGAGAAAAGAGAGGGCAGGGGAAATCATATCCCTTAAATTCCATGGCCCAGTCTTACCATAAGGGGCAAAATAGTATAATTATCACCAGGAGGAAAAATGTATATTGGTAAACAGTAATGTAATCTATCATATGAAAGTTTTTATTATTTTCATCGTCTATAAGATGTAAGTGAGATACGTAATGATATAACAAAAGTAAATCAGTGGAAAGTTAGAAGAAAATAATTAAAAAATCAGAATACTTTTTAAAATGAAAAAGTATACATTAGAATGCATCAAAGAGCTTGAATGAAAGAAAAATACTTAACAGATCTACAACAGATACATTTAAGCAAGAAAAAATGCCAATATCTAAAAGAAGGAAGAAAGCAGCTGTATCAACAAACATGAAGAATGAAAGAGACAATAGCTTAAATTTTTCTAAACAAATAAATTAGGAAATCTCAACAAAATTGCAAAGCAAAATTGACAAACTTGTAGCTGAGGAATTTAAAATGCAAAGAATTTAAAGTGTGAATTCAAAAACCATAGAAGAAACTGAAAGGTATCAAACAATGATTATGTTCTCTATTTTAAACTTCTTGTGTAGATTGAGGCTGTAAACTCTCCAGAATAAAACAAATTTAGCTTTCAACGATTTTTTTTCTTAAAAAAATAAAGTTAACAATACCCAGCTATAAAGAAGCTATTGTGTTCTTCATAATGAAATATTAATAAAATACTGCACATGACCTCAAACAATGTTTATTAAATAACTGTATGATGCTGACTAGGTACTTTTTCAAAGCAATCAAATAGCCCATTGTTTCCCTGTACCTGCAGTGAAATGGGTTCATTTTTCTTATAATAATTGAGCAAGGATTCCAAATTAAAATAACATTTTCTGTTTCAATCCTGTAGTTGTTTAGAGACATTTGCTTTTTGTGGTTGGGCATGCAGATCTAAACAGAGAATGAGTCTATAGCCCAGTTAAGATGCATAGGTATCCACAGAGATCTGTGAATAACAGAACCAATGCAGTCCATTTGCCCACTGTGGGCTGCTCCACACCTGCATAGTATGGCTTACCACACCTTAGTTTCTGATGTATGTTGAGAAGGATGACAATTGTTAATCTATTTTTGTGCTTTTGAGGGACACAGTAGAAAATGACCTTTTTCTGTCCATGTACATTGCTTGAATATCACAAATGCTCATCTCAGGTACCCAGAATGCTAATATCAAAGAACAGATGAGAACATTACTTGTTTCTATTATGCCTTTTCACATTCAGAGGAACAGTTTTTTGATGGGTATTAATATAGCTCCACTTAATTCTATTTCTTTCCATGTATATAACAATTTGCATCCAATAGCATTTTCCATAAAAGTGCATTTTATTATTTAATTATTCAGGCCTGTTTTCTAGACTGTATTTTCAGTCCAATGGCTGCTACCTAATAATTGGTATAATCCAATACTACAGAAATATTATTACTACCATTTTTATTCTTAATTTCACCTGATATTGCAAAGAATATCACTAGTAATTCTAGTCATTGAGGAGATGTGTGTGTGTGTGTGTGTGTGTGTGTGTGTATCATTTTTCAGAATGTGACCATATCTTGACATAAAGCAGTAACCTTCTAAACCAAATATTTCCCAGCGACCTGAAAACCACCACAAGTAAACACTGATGCCTTTTATACATCACCTAACAATTTACCAAAAGACAGTGCTTATTTAGCTGTGGGATTAGGTAGGTTCTCAGGCGCTTCTAAAGTATTGCCCAGAAGCCTGACTACCACCTGCTCATTTATGTGACAACTATCTATTACACTTCCCCATCTAAATATACCATCTATATTTCACGAGAAAACTTCTTTGTATATTTTCCTCCCTATTAGAATGTTGCTTAGATACATTACTTGTGTCACCATGAATATTTTAAGAATCAAACTAGGATTATGTACTTTAATAATAAAGATAGTTTGAATGGGTTCCCAATCATAGGACAATTATTATCTCCAAAGAGTATATATTTATTAACAATTCCAGGTAACTTCCTAGTACAAAATCTTGCGGCTATAGCAGTGTAGCAGCAAAGGACTTACTAAACATGTTAGTTAAATCAGTAGGGGTTGCTAACATTTCTAATAATATGATCTGCACAATCTAACACTGAAGACCCAGAGAGGTCAACTAAGCAATGGAGTTGCAATATAATGTGTTGTTCAGAACCTCAATTAGTTTCCTAGGTATGCCAAAGCAAAATCGTACAAACTGAATGGCTTAAAAATCACATAAATCATTGTCAGTGATGGAGGATTGAGGCCTGAAGCAAAGGCTTCAGCAGGGCCGTGCTCCCTCTGCTACCTCCTTTCATTCACCTGGATTCCGACAGCTTGCTGGCAGTCATTGGTCTTCCCAACTTGCAGTTACCCAACTGCAGGCTCCACCCTTATTGGCACATTGTGTTCTCCCTGTGTCTCTGTCTGCACGTGGCCATCTTCTTATAAAGACACCTGTCCTATCAGGTGCCCAGACTACTTCCATAAGACCTGATGTTAACTAACGGCATTTACAATGACTGTTTTTACAAATCATGTCGCATTCTGAGATACTGGTGGTTAGTATATGAATACATTTTTTTCAGGGGAAACACAATTCAACCCACAACAGAGGCCTATTCAAATTCAACTTTGTTTCATAGAAACACTAGTTTAATTATCATTCTTCAAAAATAAAAGAACCATTTTACTGTCTGTGCCTCTTTTACATAATTTGGTTCAGGAATAAACAATTTATTTTTGATTGTTTGACAAATGATGTGTAATGAGCTCATGTCCACGTTATTCCTAAGACTTCTGCCATCTGTGCCACACCTTGTATTGTAGTATGTTGAGCAGCTATCCCCAGGGGATCATACCATTAATTCTCATTTGTAATTTAGTCTTAGCTTGATTTTCACATAGAGATATCAATATTATATCACGAAAATCATCCTAATGCAGTATTTAACCAAGTTATAAGTATATTTGTGGCAGCAGAGTAAAAATGTATTGTAAGTCACTATGTGAATACAAATTTACTTTGACTTTCTTATGAAGTAGAAATCAAAAGACAGAATTAGACAAATCGATCTCAACAGAATATAAATATACTTCAACTTGTGGCACAGCTTGTCTTGTTAGCTCTACTTCTAGTAAAGCTGACACCTTTGGAGACATCACTTTTTTCCCCCCATCTAGAGTCTATCGTTAACCTCCAAGTTATGGCAGCTTTTCTTGCAGGTTATGCTGGACTGACATGTACTCTAACACATCTTGAGTAAGAACGGAAAGGCTTTGATACCTCTACACACCCCAGCCAAGGTATTGTTTTCAATTATCTTACTGAATGGACATAGGTAAATCTAAAACTTCCCTTAAAAAGTGTCCAGTTAAAAGCACACCAAGAGCAGATATGCAGGATGATTTTCCCGGAGACTTGTGTAAAGGAAGAGGCTCCCAATTCTGTATCTTACATGCTTTCTAATCACCACATGATCATCCTCAAAAATCATCACATTGCCATTTAAATTTCTATCATGAGTTTAGGGTCTGTGCACCATGCTCTGGTGTTCAGTGATGCCAATAAGAGTACCTTACACGTGCATGTCATTTTTCCACACCCATGTTGATGGCTGGGGGATGTGCCAGGAGACTTTGACCTCCCCTTTCATTCAGAATGATAGCTCTCTTTCACCCTGTATCGACTTCACTGGTTTTACCCGGGAGAATCTGCATATTCGGTTTTCTTTTTCCCAGATTTGTTAAACTTATCAAGGCTGTGTATATATAACAAATCAATTGAGGCTCTTGTAATGTCAGAGGAGTTGATAGATGAGATTCACTTTGGAGGCACTTACTTTCTGATGGTGACCATCAGCACCTCAGCAGCCACATCATTCATGTTCTCCTATTACATTCCATTTTCAGAAAGCCTCTAAAAACCACCACTGGGTTTAATCTTGGTGATAGATTTCCTAATTTTTAATTTGGAAGGTTTTCGTAACAACTTAGAAAGTGTTTAAATCACTTTCCAGACATTACCATGTATCCCTTGAGGAGCAAAGTCAGCCCCAGTTGAGACTCACTGACATAACCAATCCAAAGTAGCTTACACTTGTATATCAGAATATTTACAGCCTCAGTGGGACTATTACAATTTCTATTCAGCAAGACCAAAGCAATTGTTTTTCTCCCTATACTTTGATCTAACTCCTCATTTAATATAGATTAATAAATTAGGGATAGGATAAAGGGTGTCATTTCTCAAACAGACAGTGGTGAATGTAGTTGTCTACTGAGACTTGAGAATCGTGTGTTAACTTAAACATCTCTCTTCTTTCAGTCATGAGCAGAGCCAATGAAATTTGCTCTTATTAATAATATGTAAAATTCTCTGCAGTAAGAGTACTGTGGGAGCTACCTATATCCGTCCACATTATGAGTCAATTCCTTGACAAAATAACCTGTAATCTCAAGAGTTACCTATTCAGAACCCATATATTTAGAATGCTTTGTGTAATAAGAAGTGGGATCAGTTCTGATACTTTTACAATATTTCATCAGGATGACATTTCAATTCCTAACCTGGTTCATAATTAAAGTAGACAGATTTTAGAGTTGTGAACATGTTTGGCTCTATTTAGACTTTCAATAATATAGTTTTTTCTTCCTTTTTTTTACAGCCAAGGAACCAAATGGTTTGTGATTTTCCCTTGGCTTTTATCTTGTCCTTTACCAATTTTACTATCTCCCCTGATATTGGACTTGTTATCGCTACATCCCATTTTCCTTCATTGATCATAGTGTTTGGAAAACCTCAAAACAGGGGTGGTTCAAGAGGCAACCTGGCATTAGAGAAGATTCATTCTCCCTGTTCTTCTCTTTACTTCTTCCAAAGCTTTAGTCATATTCAAATTAAATCTGGAGATGTTGCACAAAAATTCTGCCACTTTCACTGCAACAATTATTTCTGTATATTCACATATACGCTAATAAAGGCAAAGGATACAATATAACAGGAAAAATAAAGCACTGGAAAACATCAGAGCAGTCGGAGAAATCCAAACAAAGTTCCCAGTAATCTCTCATGCTTAAAAAAGAGTGGATTTCATCTCTGTTTGCAAGCCACCAATATGTGCATGAAATATATCAGTTCTAGGGAAACTGCCTTCTTATCTGATAAATTGTCTTTTATACCTCTATCAGGTCAAATATTTACATTTGAGGCTACTATGTTTTATAATTCTCCACTTATGACTATATTTTTTTAAATTGATTTTCCTGAAAGACCAGATAGTGTCTCTGAAAACACACAGAAATACTGGTGACACATGCATCTAAGCATGAGACATAAGACAAATTCTCCTAACAACTAACAATGAAATTGCAATGAGCTTAACTCTGTTGCTTGTATTCTAGAAGCATGAATCTTAATGAACATAGTCTATCAGCTAAATTTTCCTAAGTAACTAATATGGCCTGAATATTGTGCTGGACATCATACTATCTCTCATCCAGCAATACATTTTTTCTCTCAAATTATGTTTATTATTAATTTAAAAAAAAACTGTATGAAACATTCTAAAAGCAGTATAGAAACACCAAGAAGGAAATGTTGACGTCTATCAGGAAAAAGGGGAAAAGACTGCTTAAAGATGAGAACCTCAAACATTAATTATGAATAGGTGCATATATATATTACAAACCACTGCATTCCAATTGCCGTTTTTCCATTTGCATTCATAGGATGCACTAGCATAAATTTATCTGCATTGGGACTTAAGAAATCTGATTATTTTAACACAGTTAGAAGATAAGTTTCAAGCTTTAGTGAAGTTTGGGAAAATTCAGTATCGAAATTTTAAATTTGTTATTTTTTGAGTATTTTTTACATTTCATGGTACATATATTCTTCAAATGCTGACTATGGTTTTGTCTAAATTAACTAAAAATGTGTATACTACCTGTTAAAGTCATAAAGAACTTTTGTCCTTGAAGTTGCATATTAAATACTGAATATTGGGAATATATTTAATATGGATACATAGTTTGCAGTCAGTATGCTACACAGTGATACTTTCTTCAAAATTGGGACCCTTAGTTGAGACTCCCAAGAAACTTCCACCATGCTTTATCAACTTACATTTATTGCATAACTTAAATACTTATAATATGTATAAATTATTTAGGCCTTTTAGACTTCATAATTATACGCTGATTTAATTACAGAGAATAAAACATCTTTACATGTGTTTTGGAAGCCAAGAACCAATGGACACATAGAAGTTTTATCTTTAGCACTTAAAAATATCCAGCTAATTTCCCAAATGAAGTATATTTTCATGTGTTGGAGGAAGGGTAGACTAAAGCCAGCTTTAAATATAAAGTCAAAAATCATTTATTCTCATATGGCCTTTTTCAACCTGATATAAGAGGATGTTTCTATTTAAAATGATTGTTATCTAATAAAAAGGAATACTTAGAGGACTCAGGACAGAAGATATAGTATCTGTTATGAGCATCCCTAGGTTTATACAAAAAGAATCTCTAGGAAGACAATGGTGCAATAAGCACTTTGTGAAACATGAGGGAAAGGTGATTATTTTTTTAACAGGAGGTGATTTGTTCAAACATATTAAATAGATTCCTATAACTTTGTCAGATATTTTAGAGGTGGCAATATTGAAAGGAACACAGAAAATGGCAAGAAAGATGATACAGGTATTAACTTGGGAAAATATAAAAGTTTTTCAAGATGGTAGATGTAAACACAAGATGGTAGATAAAAGAGCTACATAGCTTAGGAGTCACCCATATGTACCTAATATATTTATATAAACACTAAAATAGAGTGATCGGTTATGATTACCTAGGAAACTGAAATATAGCAATTGCAGTCATGAGCTAATTGTATGGTCACATATAAGGCATATGAGGTAAAGTATGTAAATGCACAATGCCTGGCACTTATTCCTTGCTGATGAAATCAACGTGATAAAATGCAATCCAAATTTTAAAGATTATTTTGTACTCATAAAGATATTTGACATTCAGCATTTAAAAGTGTATGTGGCCAAGAAATATAAAACAATAAAAAATGATATTTTGTATACACAACTAGGCATCAATGTCCATATTTGGACAAATGGAAACAGTTTACAAATTAATTGTAAAATATATGATTTTTAAAACTTAAGTGTCTTCTTGTTCCTTTTACTCCAAAAAACAACAACAAAAAAATCTCTCACTCTCCAAGTTTCAGTGATTATTTCCTAATGCCCTTCCCTTTCAAAAAGCTATCAAATTTTGTCAATTGCATGGTACATTTCCCTTCTATTTCAACATTTATTAATTTTATAAAAATTGCATATTATGAATTTTGTCTCCGAGTAGGGAATGACTTGGTCTATCATTTGACATGTAAAACCCAGGACAATTAGTGCAGATAGAACTGAGAAAATATCCTGTAATTATTCTGCTCCTTAAGATAGGCCTGCGAAGGATAACTGAATTTGAACTGTTAGGACTTGGAGTTGAAGAAGGGGTGAAAGACAAAAGTAGGAAATTAGGACTGACTTCCTCACAATGTATTGCCTCTTTCTAAATGTGCATCATTGCTCTACTATAACTTCACTGTTGGCCCTTATAAAAGGGCAGGGCAATGTGATAATACCATAGAGATATGATATGTATAGGAGACAGCCACTAATAGAAAATGAACACAGAGAATCTCAGAGTAAAGTGTTAAATAAAACTACCCCAGAAGATGGTAAAAGCAGGTAATGGTGTCTGTTTATTTGCCTCACTAGGATGCACAGGAGAATTAAAAACTAGTGAAAATGTCTATTAGAAATCTTGTAGAATTAAGTATGTGATTTGGTTTTCCACTTAAGTGATTATAGTTACTATTATATTATATGGAAATGGCATTTCATTTATATCTACATAATTAGCATGTAGCAAAAAGACAATTATGCATGTCATTAGAAATATATCCTATTAAATTTGCTGTGAGTTTTATTTGATTGCAGCAATAAACTCTATCTGTATATTTAGTATACACATTTTATTGGCTCATGTAGCAAGTTGACAGTCCAAGACAAGGCACTTTAAGAGAAATATTGTATACAATATATGACATAATGTGTAAACTTCAGGAAAAGATTATATGTATTTGTATTTATAAACACTGGTAATCATTCTCCTTCAGGCATAAATGTTTCCAAACAAGCTTCTTTATGTCTTGGTGCTTTCATATATGCTGTTTCTTCTGCCTGGAGCACTTTTGATGGTTTCACACCAGCATCAGTTCTCTCTGCTTTCATGATGAACATCGCCAAGGCTTAGCTTGGCCCTTTGTGCAATGGATGACCTTGTTTGGGACAATGGCACACGAGAAGTGACAGGTGCTCCTTTCACGTCAAGCTCTTCAAAGCACTGTGCTTGCTTTTCTCATTCCTGTTGCCTAGGATAAAGACTGTTGGCAGGATCTTTGGGTGCAGAGGGGGAAGCTTTATGTTTAGAAGGACAGAGGGAACTTACCAGTGCTGGACTATCAACCTTTGGAGACTTATACAGGAGAGAAACATTTCTGTCTTGCTGTTCCCAATGTATATTCAGACCTCTGTGCTATGGCAGGAAGACTGGAAATATCATGGTCCTGAAGATTCTCCTTGTCCCTTCAGCTCACCTGTCTTCTTCACTTTGCTTCATCTCCTGGGCTGCTGGCTATTATGAAAACAAAGGAATGTCTGCCCTGTCTTTGGTTTGGGTTCAGCCAATGAGAAACATAAGCTGGAGGTTGTGGAGGGAAAGAAGAATGAGAATGGTGCCGTTTTTCCTTTGATCTCTTGCTTGCTAGAGTCAGGGATGTCAGTGGTTTCATTTCTTTCTTGAAGATGACAAAGTTCCTACCAGTTGTCTCTCTCATTGCTGGAACCACAGCTCCCAATTCAAAGAGTGGTAAATGTAACTCTTCCCTCTCCTTATTTCTAGGCTGGTTGTGGAGTTTTCTCCACTCGCTGTTGATTTCATTTGTAATTTATCCTTTTACTTTTCTCATTACATTGTTGGGTATTTAATTATTTTTCTTGTAGATGCCTGAATTGGACAGGCTAACTTCTACTTTTTATTCAAATCTTAAATTACATGTTAGGTGAAGTCGAAATTTAAAACTCAAGCCATTTCTTAAAGAGCACTATTTATCTTAAGTAGTTCTCTGGATGTTGAGAGATATATAAAAGTAGAAAACACAGTGCATCAATCGCTGAGTACTCACAGTGTTGGCAAGAAAATCCTGGAAAACATCACATGAATGATTATTTAATTGTAAAATATGGCTACAAACACCATAGAAATTGGTATAGAAACATTTTATTTAAAATAATATTGGACATGATGAAGCATCTAAACTTGGTTTGAATCTCAAAGAATTGATAGAACATAAAATGAATAAATGGAGAGGAGAGCATTTCTGTCAAAAGGGTTTATATAATCAAACTTGGAGAAATATGAATAAGCATGTTATATGCATGAAGAGCCCATAAACTACACCTTCCTTGAGTCTTTCTTCTATGATTGAGTATTTAGTACGTGCTGGATACTGGAAAGGCCTTTATCTCGTGGTATATAATTAGAGCCTGGGAAATGGACTTTAAATACACAAACATGCAAATAAATGCATAATTTAAAATGACAATGATTGCTGTGAAAGAAATATAGGTATCAAAAGGCACCATAATTTAGTTTGGGCAGAATGAAGCAAAACGTCTCAAGGATATGTAAACTGAAACCTGAAGAATGGATATGCTGTTACTAAGAAAAGAAGTGGGGAGGAAATGTAATCTTCTACAGTACTGAAAACCTGGGTCAGTTTCTGGTGAACGAGATTAAGTTTGGTATACATTCGTAAGTGAAAAATATCAATGTAATGGCATCCTCATAACCAAAGGAAAAATAAAACCCTATGGTCATAACGGTACAGTTCATGTAGTATCAGTAGATTAAGAACACTGAATGAAAATATATATTCTACTCCTAAAATAATAGGAATCTGTAATAGATTCTGAAAGTCAAATCATGTCAAATTGCATATTTAGGGATATGGAAATGGCAGATGATGAAATTAAAATTAAGAGTGAGTTGGCTGTGGCAGTGAAGTGATTTGTACGTAAGGTGAGACCCCAGATGAGAATTTAACAATAGGAACATATGTGAGAAAAAAATCATCTCAAGAAAGAATTATTGTTACCTGATATTACAACACAAAAATCACGTTCTTTTTCGGTGCTCAGTGAAAGACACCACTATGCATGAAACTAAGTGTTCAAGGAAATACCAGGGAATTATTCTTCAAATCTCTTTCTGTGTTTTCCAACTAAATACACACACACACAGAGACAGAGAGAGAGAGACAGAGACAGAGAGACAGAGAGACAGAGACGGAGAGACAGAGACAGAGAGAGAGAGAGACAGAGAGAGAGATAATTCATCATATTTGTAGGCATCATTCTGGTCTCAGTTTATGTATTACTGCCTTGAGATGACTTGTATGATGCCTCCTCCTTGTAAACCCTCTTATTATTCCTTATTGCATGATTTTCATTTTAAATTTCCCCATTATCATGCTATTAAATAGAAATGTATATTTTTTTGCTCATAGCAATTATCACAAGTTTAAATTATACAATTGTTTGTGTATTTAAATGTTTAAGATACATTTCTCTAATTATAGTGTATTACACTCCATGAAAGCATAAACTTTGTCTGGCATGTATCATGAGTCCAATCACAGCAAGAGTTGAACAATGAACCCAACATTAATTCTTCATATTGCTTTCTATCTTAACCGATTTTGAAATCATGCAGAAATTCTTGAAACTGTGTGGCTTTACTAAAGATAAAAAACATGGATAGAGAAAAAAATAAAAAGTATTACAGATGGAAAAAAATATGTTTGACCTGAATTGTGTTTACTCTGAGACAACAGCAGGTTTTCCAAGTGATGATACTATCTGGACACCAGGACGTAAGATCAGACCTAGGATGCAAGATTGGGACTGGAATCGAAGACAAGGCTGTCAAAAGGCTTGGAGTGAAAAATGAAGATAATGGTATAGATAGACTCTTCTAGAAATTAGAATGGAAAGAGAAGGACAAAGAGATAAACGCCTAACTGTGGGATTTGAGATTTGATTAAATGAGAGAGGTGATGTGAAGCAACATTTAAATTCCTAGAGTTTAGATCTGGAATGCAGTTTGAGTTTACACTGCAACAATTGACAGTTGTGTGCTTTGATACAGGTTACAATTTTCTAATCTATTTTTTAAAGTGCATGGGTAAAAATGTCTACCTAATGTGTTGAACTGTGGACTAAATGTTAGCACGTACTTAGCACTCTAATGTCCACCATTATTATTAGATGATGGAAGACCTAGACACTGCAAAGTCAACAACAACAACAACAAAAAGAATGAAAAAGAAAAAGAAAAAAAAAACCTAACCCTTTTCTTTCTTTAAGAAAATTCATCTTAATACTTGGTCCAAAATATGTAGTGGGTTATAGATGACAATATTATATTACCAAAATCTCACGTGGAAAAGTACACAAAGATTGTAAAATAAGATGGTGTGAACATATCAGACAAAGTCTAATTTGACAAACTGTCATAAATGGAAATTAGACTTTATTTTTTCCTGCCTTCTCTAGGTCATGTTCTATTTTCCTCTAGGTTCTAAAGAACTAGTTAGTTAACACGAACTCAGTTAAAATTCTTAGCACACGGCACCTCTCACCATTATCCTATTACCTCTACAAAAAGACCCTAAGGCAGATTCAATATTGATCCAAATGACCCTTCAAGAGGAAGTCATTTATATTATATTTGAGAAATCAGTATTCAGTTAGGATAACATTTTAGCTCTTAAGCTAATAAAGTGACCCTATTAAAAATGATCTGCTTTTTCCATGCATATTGATTTCAGAGACTAATGCAAGGTAGACAAGGCAAAGTAGCACCATTTCACACAGCAGAAAAATAGGAAATTGCTTGTTACACTTTTATGATTCCAAGATTCATTTAAGTATCACTGTTTTCAGTTACACAGATGTCATGAATAGGCATGGAGCATTATCAGTGCCTTCCAGACACAACAAGTCTAGTTGCTGTCATTAGTCTGGCTCTCTTCTGATTTTGGCAGTCTTACAGATTGGAGGAAAGAAATGTTTTCAAATACAAGAAGCCATGACTGCTTAGGTTGGAATGATAAATGCAGAAAGATAATATTGTTGTACCTGCAATTATTTAGGTAGAAATGATCTGTAAAGATATGTACAATATTTTCATATAATTAAATTGAAATTTAATATCATTTATTTTAAATTGTTGATATCATATTTTAAATATATGGAAATGATTAAGATAAAAGAATATGCACAACATATTTATTTAAAAAGCAGACAAAATGAAAATAAGATATATTTAAAGTTATACCTTGCATTTTTAAAGTGAAATTCTACATGTTAAAGAATATTTTATTATACACATCTATAACTATTATAAATATTCTACATCATACTGAGTATTTTTGAAAATATATAAAAGAAGATAGAGAAAACTAGATTCTCATAACCCAGAATGTATGCTGGTTGACATTTTGTCATATTTACTTTGTCTGCTTTTTAAATAAAGCAATATACATTAAGATGCAATTCGATAACATTGTGTTCCTGTCTGTTCTGATCCCAAAACTCCTCTGGAAGCAATCATGTATCCAAATTAAACATAAATCATCTATGTCTTTGCAATATTTATAAGTCATTATTTTATAGTAAAACTCACCATCTGTATTATGTTGACTGTTGTATTTATTTACCTATCTGTATGGTTAAAGTTTTGGATAGGGATACAGATACATGATAGTAACCCAAGCCACCAACTTTATGGGGAAAATCATGGCCACATTAAAAGAGAACTAAGTCTTTGCTATTGTGAACAGTGCCACAATAAACATATGTGTGCATGTGTCTTTATAATAGAATGATTTATAATCCTTTGGGTATATACCCAGTAATGGGATTGCTGGGTCATATGGAATTTCTATTTCTATATCTTGAGGACTCGCCACACTATCTTCCACAGTAACTGAATTAATTTACACTCCCACCAACAGTGTAAAAGCGTTCCTATTTCTCCACATCCTCTAAAGCATCTGTTGTCTCCTGATTTTTTAATGATCGCCATTCTAACTGATGTGAAGTGGTATCTCAATGTGGTTTTGATTTGCATTTCTCTAATGACCAGTGATGATGAGCTTTTTTTTATATGTTTGTTGGCTGTATAAATGTCTTCTTTTGAAAAGTGTCTGCTTATATCTTTTGCTCACGTTGACAATAGCAAAGACTTGGAACCAATCCAAACGCCCATTAATGATAGACTGGATAAAGAAAATGTGGCACATATACACCATGGGATACTATGCAGCCATAAAAAAGGATGAGTTCATGTTCTTTGCAGGGATATGGATGAAACTGGAAACCATCATTCTCAGCAAACCAATACAAGAACAGAAAACCAAACTCTGCATGTTCTCACTCATGAATGGGTGTTGAACAATGAGAACACACAGACACAGAAAAGGGAACATCACACACTGCAGCCTGGGGGGTGGGGGGTTAGGGGAGGAATAGCAGGGAGTGGGAGGATTGGGGAGGGGTAGCATTAGGAGAAATACCTAATGTAGATAACCGGGCAATGGATGCAGCAAACCACCACCATGACACATGTATACTTATGTAGCAAACCTGCACGATCTGCACATGTACCCCAGAACTTAAAGTATAATAAAAATAATAATAAATTTTTGAGATGATTGACATACTAGTTACCCTTATCTGATCACTATACATTGTACATATCAAAATATGTACCCATGAATATGTAAAATTATTTGTTAATAAAAAATAAAATTGAAAATTTTTAAAAAGTGAACTAATCATGGTAGCAGTCAACACATACAGCAAAGCAGAATATCAATGTTCTCCAGACCTACCAAGGTATAGATACAGTTTTACAGAAAAACCTCATATTAGTGTTTGTCTCTCAATTTTTTTTAAAAAAAGCTGGCAATGGGTTTAATCAAAATACTACTATTAAAATACACCAATAGAAGTTAATATGCCAGACTATTCTTCCAAAGATATTTAAAGCAATATCTTGAAGACTAGAGTCTATGTTTTCTTTTCTTGAATCTTGGTTTACCTTTTCCACAATTAAGTAAGAAAGAAATAATGCTATATGGTTTCTGAGGCTAGGCCAATTAAGTCCGGACAGCTTCTGTCTGGTTATTATACATTTGCTCAGGTCAATGCAGCCAACATGCAAGCAATTTGACTACCCTCAAACTGCCATGCTGGAAAGCGGAGGTGATCTGGTCAGCAACACCATTGAACTTACTGCAGCCAACCAGCCTCTAATGCCAGGATTGAATGGGCGATCTTAAACATTCAGCCAAGTAGAAACTTCAGTGAACTGCTGCCCAAGGCAACATCTGATTATAGCTATACGAGATATTCTTTCTAATCTGAACTCCTCTGCGAAGCACATTTCAAATTCCTGAAACAAAACATCATGAAGAAAATAAAATGGTTGTTTTAAGGTGCTAAGCTGGGGGGAAATTTACCATTTTGTAATTTGTAGCAAATACATTTTATATATTTTTCTAATGCATTGCAATAAATTATAAACTTTATTTTATAATCAAACAAAATTATAAAAACAAATGATTTAAAATATTTTAATTAATGAGAGATAAAGGTATGCATTACTTTCTGAATTTTCATGAACTTAATATTTCTTATTATGACAATTCCAGTTTTACTTAAAATTCACCACCAAAATAGAAAACCTGCTGTCATGTATTCCCATCTCTGTGCCAACACACGTTTCAATGTGTGATTTCAAGGGAGAAAATGTGGAGTTTGCTTCAGTCATATTTCAAACTCTGAATTGGATTACATTGATTAAAAATGCTATGTATTATCATCATTGTTTTCTCTTATATTGCAATGACAATATCATCTTTGAACAAGATAAACCTTGTTGAGAAAATAAATTAACCTCACAGTCTTAAAAAAGTGCTTTTATTCAAATATTTGGAACAAATAATAGTAAATCGAAATACATAAAGGTGTAACTGAATTAAGCATACAAAACAAGATTAATTTTTTATGCATGAGAAAGTTTAGAAGATGAAACAAAAAGTTACCGTTCCTCAGACATTCAAAGATTAGCTAGTAATGCTTTATGATGGAAATAGTGAAGTTTTGATTGTACTAAAATTGTTGTGTCTGTGCGTGAATCACTCTGAAAATAAAAAATGTATATATGAGAAAATATTAAGAGTTTCTGTCATATGGCTTTCAAATCATAAAGCCTCTGTAAAGAAAAAGTTGCTAGAGGCAAATTTAACAATCATTCTACCATCAATTATTAAGAAAGAATAAAACACACAGCTATTTTGATATCAGATGATGCACTAGGTGGTATTCTAGTGTTCGTTTGTTACGGAGGTAATTATGAGAAGTAATTTCCCCTCCCAAAACCATATCATTATTAATATCTCTAGGCCAATAAACTCATCCCAAATTTTAAGGGATATAGTCGGGTGTTGATGCAGATGGCATTATTGTGATGAATGTTTAATGGAATTTTTTGGTTCATTAATTGATTGATAAAGCTTAAAAATACTGCAGTAAACAGTAAAAGGCTTAGGAAAGAAAAGGATTCCTAAAATGTTTGCTGATTTCCAGATTTAAAGGCAATAATTATACAATGAAAAATATCTTAAAGTGAAACAGATGATAAATATATTAAATAATAGTCAGCATCACTTAATAAAAAATTTACTCCCTAACTTTCCATTCAGTTCAATGTTTATCATTTAGAAAAATGAAGAATATGAACCATAAGTACACTAAACCAAATATTTTAAAGAATTTTCAAATCATATTTTTAAAAAGTTATTGTAATTGAACATAAAAAATATGAGCAGAAGCATCACATTTAGTTACTTGGAAAAATTAGCCTGGTAAACAAGGAAGATCTTCATTCTGGATTCAAACAGACCTGATTTCAATAATTGGCTCTGCTGTGTATTATTGACAGAGGAGAACAATTAAATCGATCATAATCTCTACCTACAGAATAACGGTGAAAACAATGAACTCCAAGTGGTCTACAGGTAAAAACATCTGTCCCCTAAACAGTCTCATAGGTGCTATATATCCCATGCCAGTGTAGAGAAACTGGCAGGATCTATGCAAAAGCAAACGTACATGAAAGAGCACAAGCAGTGTTAGAGCCCAGATGATGTCAACCAAAGTATTCCCTGGGAAGAAAAGAGTTTACCCTGAGTAGAAACTGATATAGTACATCTGATACAGTACATCTGACACATGGCAAAGTGCAACACTGGCAACAGGGAGTCAGCAGGAAGGAGCTTGGGAAGTACATGAGGTCAATGGTTGCAATCTTGGAAAGGTGCTGCTTTTGGAGGAGAGAGAACAAAGTTTTCTTGAAGGTGACTATTGCCTGTAAATGTGGGAGTGGGTAGAGAAAAGAAGAGAGGCTGATGATAAGAATCTTGCAGGAATCAGATATCAAGAAAGAATCAGGACCAGCCTACAGGCTGGCTGCTGGCTATCCCCACACAGCCCACCCTGTGCTCCCTGGAGGGACCATGTGAGCTGCAAGACTAGGTCATTATGTTGTCAGTAGATGTCAAACCCTTTGTTCCCAGATTACCTGGGCCCAATGTGGCATGATCAGAGTCCTCAGAAGCATGTGTCTTCCATAGATGTGGCTGGACGTCTATGGTTCCACTATCTATTTGTTCTGGAACCACGAGTGACAGAGCAGAAAATATATTCTGCAAATAAGGCCTTAGGAGCTTCAACTTTCCCACCTCAGAATTTATCTTCTGAGATAACTCTTCATCTGTAAGCCTATTCTCCTTTTACCCTGACTCTACACAAAAGGCTTGCTCAATACATGCTCCCAGTACAATTATAACCAACCCAGTTGTTACCAAGGTTTTCAAACAGTGAAGCCCTAAAAGGATTCCATGTGCCATCTTCCACAAGAAACAAAACTCAACAATAATGAGAAAAAAAAAGTGTGATGAGCAAAAGTTTGACAGTAAAAGGGCTGATGGAACTATATCATCTGAGACAAAATCAGCCAAACATTCACACCATTAGTCCATTCATGCCGAAAATAGTTTGAAATCAGATGGTTAATATTATGAACAAATAGACAGGGGCCAGGCTTGGTGGCTCATACCTATAATCCCAGCATTTTGAGAGGCTGAGGTGGGAAGATCATCTGAGTCCAGGAGTTTGAGACTACCTGGGCAACATAGTGAGGCTCCACCTCTACAAAAAATAAAAATATTAGCTGGGCATGGGTATGCATGCCTGTAGTGTCAGCTACTCAGGAGGCTGAAGTAGGAGGATCCCTTGAGCCTGGGAGTTTGAGGCTGCAGTGAGATATGATCTAACCACTGCCCTGCAGCCTAGGCAACAAAAACAAACAGGAAATCCAGAACCACTGCAAAAAGTAGGTCTTTCACCAATCCTGAATTTGAATTTATCAGGCTGGATTTTCCTTAACTGCAAGGTCAAGAGAACAATAATATGTCAGAGATACAAAAGCAGCCTAAGTGGGGATCTGGTTACTCCACCTGGACCAACATTTATCTTCTAAGAGAAACAGTAAAATCAGCTGACATATTCTCAGAGGGTGAAATAGTGGTGAAAAACAAGTAATGAATCTGTAATGGCTAGTACTGCTACCAACTCCCCTTCCTGTACAAGCGTTATCTTGGACACCAGTGGTGATGCTGTTTGGCAGACATTACATATAGCACTGTCTCCAATCCCTAACGATACTTCCATGCTAAACCTATGACCCTATGAAGAAGTATTCCTTCATCAGCAGAGCCTAAAGGTGTTACAGTGTGTAACTTTTTGAAGTTTTATCTTCAGATCCTTCCTATAACAAAGAGAAACATATTATCTATCCTGTGAAAACGTCCGAAGCATCACATGTTGGTGACCTTGAACAAAATGAAGCCTCAAGAAAAAAAAAGAAAGAACGAATGAAAAGAAGAAAGAAAGAAAAGAAAGACAAGTCTAAATTGAAATAGGACTCCTGATACTTCGAAAGCAGCCAAGGGTTGAAGATGTCAAGGAGTTTCCCAACCTAACAGTTACCTCTGAAAGAAGAGAGTCGAGTCACCAAATCTAAATCTAAACAGTAGCCATGGAATACTTTTTTAAATGGCTTAAAGAAGAGCCAGATTCCAGTGTGGTTGGGTTTGGGGAAAATGCTGAGGGCACTGAAAAAGCAGCAGCACTCCCAGCCCAGCATGCAGACCAGCAGTGTTCTCAGCGGGAGCCAGGCGGGCCCTTTCCAGGGAAGCTGCGTGGGTCAGGTGAGGCTCTGGCACAAGCCCTCGCACGGCAGCATTCCGCTGAATATGAAATGGAAACAGAGGGAGGTTGTCTGTACCTTCACAGAGAATAAACAATTGCCGCTTTGGCAAATTATAGGGTGTCATAAAATGGACACACTATTTACTGCTATTCTTCTATTTTTACATGTCCTTTCAGAAAAATATCTATGTATACAAAATGAATACATAATGAAAGAAGACAGGCAAAATTGACATACTTGCCAGCATCTTTCTAATTCTCACCATTGTCACCTGTCACCTGGCAACAGTAACTTCAACTGCTGCATTCAAATCCCCTGTCTTTTGATATAGTACATAAGCTCCTTTTCTCCAATTCCCCTGAATTTTCCATTGGTGAGTACACCCAAGACTGAAGGCTTTTATCATCTATTTTCAGTGAGAATGAATGGTTTACAATTTGACCTTTTAGACCTATAATTCTAGTACAGAGTATATTTTTCTTTCTTGATCTAGAGAGTTAGATCGTGTACTTGTGTGTCCTGGAAACAAAATATATTATCAAAAAATGCTGTAAATTGAAATGAAGTAGAATATTTTACTTCCTTAATATAATCAGAGTAGGAAGTCACAATACTGACTTAGAGAAAAAGAAAGATGTTACCCTTATGTATTTCTTCATATTTTTCATCTAGAGAAGTTTAATACCAATCTAAGTTGAGATTTTACTTTTTTGTGATTTAATTTTATTAAATATATTTATTTAAGAGGAGAAAGAAACCACAAAGCTGAAATTAACTGATTTTCCTGGCCTGGTAAGAAATCAGACACAAAATCATCACTAAGTGTTACAAAGGCAAAATAGTTCCAATAATAGCATCATATTAATTCTGCAACATCAAACATTGATTTGAGATTGCAGTTGATTTTTCTTTTTCCAGAAATGTCCAAATATCATCATCAAATGTTATAGTATAGTTGACTTTCAATATGGTGATGGATAAGATATAATATTACTGAGGGGACACTATGTACTAGATTATATTCTAAGTACCTTTTCTATATTAATGTAATATGCACAATGATCTATGAGGAAAATATTAAAATCACTATTTTATAGATTTAAAAGCAAAGGCAAAAAGTTATAAATGGTAGGGGAGTTGGGATTTGAACTTTATCAGATACTTCAGTTCTTCTTTATGTGTTTTACCATTAATCATATGGATTCTTTAGATGATTATTATTTTTGACCAAAGGCAAAATAAATAAATGTGCCCTTTTTTTTTTTTAACTTCTAATTGTCCTTAAGGTCTAGATAGTGAACTTACTTCCACTGGACTTTTAGAAACAGCTTATTATTAGTCATTTTTTTCTTAACAAAATTTTATTTCAATGGCTCTCATTTTCTACGAAAGAATAGAAGACAAGATAAAAAGTGGTTCAGATACTAATTATACACTTAAAGATGACTAAACTACAGATGTGGAGGAAAGAATTGTCAAAAACAGATGGCAGGATAGACTGAGCCCACAGGCTGAGTTTGCCAATCTCTGAGTTAAACTAATGAATCATGGGCGGGTGATAAATGCAGGTAATTTGTTTCAGTATTTGTTATTAACAAGTTTACACAATGTTATAGAAAATCATGAAGAGTTAATCTTAAGAATCTTGCTACTAATTTTGCTCTGTCTATTGACTGTCATGTAGATGTGCTTTATTTATTCATTAAATCACCCACATACTCAGCATTTATTGTTGTGCCTACTGAGTTTCACATGTTTTTATTTTCGTATACTGTAAAATCAGCCACCATTATATGTGTTTTAAATTTGTACTTAGATTACTGAAATAACTGAACAGCATTTGGTTATAAACATAATACCTTTACATCTTTGAATGTTCATTGGAGAGGTGGGGAGAGGCATAACATTGTAATTAGAATTACTAGACGCCTAGATTAAAAATTGACAAGACAAAATACATAATAAATTGATCCAGCAGGAGAATCCGTTTCAGAGTGAACGAAAATAATTTAATAATAGAAGCTTATGAATAGCTTATAGCTCACAGATGATTTACTTTGCTTTTAGTCATTTCTGTACGATTCCCTACTTCTTGCCCTCCATCTTGTGTGTTTTTTTTCTCCTTCCCATTTCTTTGCTCTCTCACAATATCCAACCATCATTTTTTTGTCTCATCCCTGTCACCTGTAAGTTTTCATCTACCACTCCTGTTTGCAAGTAAAATCCTCATGCATCTTCTCCCTCCTTTTAACTTTAAAATGTAGACATTGTAATACATACAGGTAGAGCTTAGTCTTTTGTAGAATGCAAATTGGAAACTACAAAAATATTGTTTAGTTCTATTGCTAACATATCAATAATTACATGAAGGGTCCATCTAGGATTCAGAAGTTTATTATAAAATGGCACAATTTCTTTTCCTGAGACCTAAATCCTTTTTTATGCCTTTCAACAATTAATCACATTACATTTATAAGGGAAATATAATACCCCATGTATACATTCATGTATCAGTGCTTACTATAGTTACATTTTCTAACATCCTTTGAATGTCTCACAGTGACTAATTCTTACGTCAGACTCTAATATGGGCAGTGACTCGTGGAGACAATAGGAGAGGAGTCGAGGGACTGATTTTGATCAGTTAACGGTATAAAGCCCTAAGATGGTATTTATATATTTCATCACTGCCACCTACCAACACCAAAGGAGAGGGGAGTGCCATTATATCCCTCTTCGGCATAAAAATTTTATAGATTTCTTTATCCTATTCAATTCAACAGTCTGTTGATAATAAGATAAGGTTTGGAAGAGATGGAAAAAGAAGCTTCTCATATTCAAATCTTTCCAGTTAAAAGTCTCGAAATGTAAGATTGGAAGTGAGCTTAGAGATATCATCCTTTCTACTTTTTTTGTCAATGAGAAACTGAAATATGCAGGTTGACCCTTTTGTTCACAGTCACACTGTTCTCTGATAAAATAACTGAGTCTTGGACCTGGTCTTCCACATCCTTATACAAAATAGAGCAGGGAGGAATTCTGAAAGTGCTTTGTGTATATTGGGGCTATTTTCTGCAGTAAACATAATGAAAGAAGACATTCATTCAAACTGGGTTGGATGGTGTTAAAAATACCCATCCTACTCTTTAAGGGTTTATTGTGGAAACATAAGGAAGGACTGCCCACACATGGTAAATCAGTCTTCTTTCTGAAGACTAACAAAAGTGATCTGAAATCAGTGTGAATGTCACTCTTAGTATTCAGACTCCTTTAGAAAATGTAAACCTTGAAAGACCAAGGAAAGGCATTCGTAGCAATTTTAAAATTTTACCTGCTGGTTTCCTGCCATATTCTTTAAAAAATGAACTCAGAGCTAATGAAAATAATCCTCAGGGGCATGTAAGAATAAAATCTGTGCCTAAATGAAAATCTAGGGATAAATAATGAAGAATTATATTCCCAAGACACTCCCATTGTAGAAAGCTGCTATGGAAACCTATCTGTATAATATTGGAAAACAAAAATGTAATGAATTTTGTATAGATCAGAAAGTAACAAAACATAAACACTAATATCTTGTAGATTTGTTTGAAATAAAATTGCCATTCATTTCTTACCAGGCATTACTATTTCAATGTTCCTGCTTCTCCCTTTGTAAATTATATTTAAATGACTAAAATTAATTTAAATATACAAACTTGTTTGTAAACAGCTTAGTTTTTTTTCAGTTAAAAAAAGGAGTAACTAATTTTAATTATAAAATGGTTGTGATAGGAGTAAAAAAGACTTATTGGGAAAAAAGTAAAATAAAATAAGGAGGAATGGTTGTGTTGTGAGTTTATTTTGTAGTAGTTGCTTATATGAAAATATTAAAAAGAGAAAAAAATCATTAAAATAAAATCTGGCCCATTCAAATGGAGAGGAAAATTTTTAAGCAGTATTAATTCTATAGCCCAAACTCAAAATACTCTCCACCTTTTTCCTAATAATGGTATTAAAATGTTTCTGCATTTAATGGTATTTGTTAACGTGCTTGTTTTACTTTGAAATGGTATATGAATGGCTCGTTTATCTGTCTTTTTATCAACTCAGAGAGACATTTGGTGTAAAAGGTAGATGCTAGGTGAGTAAAAATGTCAAATTCTCTTATTAGTCACCATGAACCTGGAGCTAGAAGAATGTAATTTTATTCTTCCCTTCAATTACTTCTCACGCTTGCTTGTTATGGCTTCCAGGCTGTGGCAGCAGACTTGGAATTACTGACTATAAGAAAGATGATAATCTATCTGTTGGATAAACAATGAACAAACAAGCAATAATACCAGTTGAAGAAGGGGACAGATTTGAAAACTGCTTAAGTGACAATTAAAATTGACTAGAATCAATTTTGCATGAAACCTTTCTGACTCCAAAGACTTTGTCTTGTTTTGTTTTGTTTTCTTATCTCATGTGGATTTAGAAAGAGAAAATAAGCAAACCTATTGCTCTCAGAGGGTACAGTGAGTTGTAACAGGGAGCAGGTGACAGTTCTGATAGGCTGACAAACATTTTCTGACCTGAGCAGATCTTTAACGTTTCTGCTTCCTTAGCACTATAGGTGAAATGGAGCAGAAAGTAAAATGTTCAGTTAAATATCTATAATATGTTCAAGTTTTTAGGCAGAGTCTCCACAGATATGAAAATATAGTCAGTAAGTCTTACCTCAATATTATGATTATATTCAAATAATAGTAATCTTCATAAGATATCTAGAATGTTTCCTTTCTTACACATTTTAAGAACACTTGTGGCTTTTCCTTTTTAACACTTAGAGGATTTTTCAACATGTAACAGTTCATTATTAAATTTAATGAAGCCGAACTTTTCCTAATAAGTACGTTGAGGGAGAAAGTCTTTATTTTTCCACTAATTAAAGTTCAAGAGCTTTTCTACTACAATATTAAAAAGTTGCTAATATATTTATGCTCTTAAGATAAAAAAGTTGCTAATATATTTATGCACTTAAGATATTTTGTGTTTAAAGTTAATGTTAGAAGTTGACTTCAAATTGTCATTCTCTTTGCATATATGAAGCAGAATTAGGAACAGAGAAAATTCCATTATAAAAAAGCTCTTGATTAAGACACATAAAGTCATAAAAATGCATCATCATTCTTATTATGTAAGGAAAGCATGCTTTATAGGAAATAAATTAGGTTGTAATATCTTTCAAAAATTATGAAGTGTGCTGAGAGACATATTAAAAAATCTGACAGTAAGATGAAATATATTTAATGAAGCACATCATGGATGTTTAACTGAAAGCCATACCAGCTTTATTGTTGTTGGAGGCAATATATGCCTCATGTTTGAATGTTAATTCGCAATAAAGCTGGCATTCTGAAGTAAAGAAGAATGTTAAAGAATCTTAGAAGCATCTCTGATGATGTGCTTATTAGTCCACTCACTCTATTTGAGATAGATTGATTATACTTTCTCTTTTGAATCTATTTAGTTTAAGTATTTGATTGCTGGAAATTGATTTTTGCATACCCGACACACAAATTCTTAGATAGGCTGGTGGAAAAGATCACTAGAAATGTTGCAGCAGACTAAAAGTGAGATAATAATAGTGCATGTCCTATGTGGGTGATGTGAAAGTTAAATGAGAAAACACAAATGAAATGATCGCCATAGAGCTTTGCATCTATTAATAAATGCTCATGAGTAACAATAGTTGTTGTAGTGGAAAATAAGCAATTAATTAAGAAAGTGATATAAAATAGTAATATGAAATGAGTCAAATATATGTTAGAAGTATTTTGAAAAGAGAATATTAACAAAAGCTCACATGTTTTCCATTGACAAAAATAAGTCATTATGAATATTTCAAAACAACCATTTAACTTTAACTAAGAAACCATACTTGACTTATTTTCCTATGTTTCTCTTTTTTTTTTATTTCTCTGAGAATGTGATGAGCAGTAAATATGGATGTTTTCACTAGAAAACTTCAAGATTGTACTTTATGGATTGAAAGAAGTGTGCCAGTATCAGGTTAAACTCTGGTTTAATAAAGAATTTTAAAAAGAATTAAATTTGAAAATCTAAGTAAAATTTTGCATTTGGCCATGAATTGTGCCTTCTTTCCTTATTCATACACATTAAATCTTTGTAATTGAAGATCTTAGTTTAATTCTTTGGAACTAACTAAGTGGTTAACATATTCTAGAGAAAGTCAGGGAAGAAAAAGAAAACTGACAATTTAGTGAGCTTCAGCTTAAGTAGAAACAAACGAAATCCAAAGGCTTTCAATAACATACAGGTATGTCGAAGTTATCAATTTGAGCTTTATAATTTCATGCTTTTATAGTCATTTTCATCTCCTGCTTCTTCAATTATTTTTATTAATTACATTAAAATAAACAGATAAGATCTAAGAAACTGAGAGAGAGGGAACCTGGAGGAATTCTTTCTTCTTCTATTTTCAGTTGTGACATTCAGGAGAAGAGGGATACTCTGTGTTAGAATACAACACAGTGATATTTAAAAAGAGAAACAAATGAAGCAGGTATGACCTCTTGGGCATATTCTTAAAAGACAAAGTAGAACAACAGGAGCCAGAACATTTTGGTCTGAAAAATTGCCTTGAAAATTAATGTCAAAAAGGCATATGCAGATTCCACACATCAGCCACCAGTAATTTTCATCACTTCTGGACAGTTAACACAGGGGACAGGGCTTCTTCTTGAGAGCTGGGGCTATGGGTCAACTACAAAGACAAGAATGACTTGAAATTCAATTCAAAATCTGTGTACATACATTCATAATAGAACATTAAAGATCAACTAATTACCCCTCTTTCTGACTTTACAGGTAGGAGTATTGGGAATCTAAGATGCTAAATAATTCACCGATGACAACAACAAGCAAACCCATAAATGGCAGGTTCAGATATAGGAGCTATGTTTTTCTCTCAGCATGTAGTGGTCTTTACAATATATATTTACATTCGTTAATCAAATTATTTATTATCACCTTACCATTAAGCATGCACCTAAAATATATCAGGCACCAATCTACATAATTAAATGCAGTATATCATTTAATTCTCAGTGCCAATTGGCAAGTCTGACTTTATTAATTGGGGAGTTTGAGTAGCTTGTTGGAGGTAGATCAAAAATTCTAAAATTCCCTGACTGTAAAACACCAATCATATTATACTCTCATTAGCCTTTGCTATGTCGATAACTCTCCTCTCAAGAATATAAAATCATTTTGTATTCTCTTTTGTGCCTTTGTTTTTCAATGCAATTTTCACAGTGCTGAGCATGAAGCAGGCACTCAGGAGATTCCTGTTGGTTGAGTGATGATGGAGATTGTGGTTTTGGTGATATTCGTGATTTGGTAGCCACCCAGACCCCTAAGTGAAGGAAGTAAAAGAAAATGTACCTCGGAAGTATTGATTTCTCATTAAATATTGAATCTGTATAAAGACAGTCAACAAGACGCTGAAGAAGTACATGGAATACCCATCAATTTATCACTCAGAAAATTAGATTTAGAAAAGAAACTCACTGACTTCTGAAAGCAATAAACCTTGGAAAAGTCAAATTGACCCTCAGGCTTATTAACACCCTCAGGAAATATGGAGACAGAATCAAACTGTAAAGAGACTATTTTCTGAATTATTTTTGCTATTAATCTCACTATTTTATAGGCTCATTGATTTTTAAAAAAGTATATATGTTTACTTTCATATATGATGAAACATATACATCATATATGTTTACAAACATATACTTTTACTTTCTTAATTACATATAAAGAAATAATTTAAAATAAAATATAACCATAGAGGTTGAGCCAGCAGCCCTATTAATGAACACAGGATAGGATTATGAATTGGTACAATGGAAACCATTTGCACACTGGCAGGTAGGCATACCTCCCTCAGTTACGGTCACCACTACTGAAATGAAAGGTATTCTTTGACTTAAAAGATTTTAATTTTCAAGGAATATTTAACTTTTCTAGATGAAGTCTTTATATTCTTTAACATCAATTGGGTTGAAGAAAAGGACAGAATAATCACATCAGCAAATAATAGTAGGTAAAGAACAATAGATGAAAAAGAGAGATACTGAAAAGAAGACTTGAAGACTAATATTTGAATAGACTAACACAAGGAATCAAGCCAAAATATTTCATGGAGGTAAACAATCATGAAATATCCTATTTCAATAACGTGCTTCTACTTAATTGTCTCTGACAGAGACTTGACTTGTAATATTTAGATTTATCCCTTTACCTCTGCATTCTACTTCATATTAGGCCAAGCAGTTGAACTCAAACAAGGCGTTAATTGTTAAAATATCTTTTGTTTTGTTTAATATGTTCCTGGTTTAGAACTTCCTTACCAATATGTGTCTCCTCAAATTAACTTGTCTGGCTGCCAATTTCATTTTGAGAAATATTTTTGACATTTACTCATGCAAAAAGTTGTATCCAACTTGCTCTTAAGTCACACTTATATCAGCTTTCCATTTTATGACCTCAAAAAAAAAAAAAAAACAGTAATAGATAAAATCGGCCAGGATACTTGAGGAGCTATCCTTCAATTTTCAATATATTACAGACCCCTCATTACAATGAATATCTAGAATCTTCAAGGCATGAAGAATGCAACTAGGGATGTTTTGGAGGTTAAGTTAGGATTCTCAGATTCCTCTGGATCCCTTGGTGATCTATACTTTAATATCTAATACGCTACATTTTGCTAATCAACGCACTGCCTTTAAGACACAATTTAGCTTCTTTAATTGAGCAGGATACATAATTATCTGATCCAACACTTTTTCTAGTCATTTGAATACAGAAAGAACGGGCTTCCTCTAGTAAAGTCATCTACTTGCTGTGTGTTTGTTACACATGTTCAAGTGCACTAGCTGGGACTAGAAATCAGCTCCTTCATAGTACCAACTGAAGGCAACCAGAAGTAGCTAACCCATTTCACCCTCCACCAACTTGTTCTCAGATCTCCAAGGAGCCAAATTAGTGAGAATATAGTATGAATGCTTGGAGATAGTGAGCAAAATTTTAATCCTTTGTTCACATTTTTATTGAGGTCAGGAAATCCTTACTCTGTGCACCTCATCTTAGCAAGTGGTCTTTTAAAATTGTGTGTGTGTATGTGTGTATGTGTGTGTGTGTGTGTGTGTGTACTATTTCATAGCATGGTCCATTTCCATGGCATATACAGGGCTCCTTGACATGAAATTTGGAAATGGCTGTACATAATCAGTAGCATTCCACTTCCCTTAAACTGTAACTAGGCATAAATATGATGGTGCTTGAGAATAGTGACATAACCACTCAAAGGCCTACCTATATTCATGTAAGAAATGATTTGGTTAATGTTATGATATCTTTACTCTATATTTTACTGTATCTCTGAGCTATGGAGTTAAAGGTATCATACTCCCACAAGAGTTCTGTTTACTTGTTCAGTTTCTATCAGCTGTATAACACAACATAGAACCATAACATAAAATATATTTTATAAAAAATCTTAGATGATTAATGTTTTCCATGACGGTATCAAAGGCTCAGATCCACGCAATCAATTATCTTTATACTATTAGTCATGTCCTTCTCCTTTGAAATGCTTGCCTGCCATCTGTTATTTCATTAAGTATTAAATCTTTGTTGCTGAGCAGCAAGCCAATTTGCCTTAGTGACTTTACTAAAAAAAAAAAAAAAAAAAAAGCATTTTAAATGTCTTTATGAGAGATGTAATTGCTTAAATTCTGTGTTCTTTTACATTTCAGATAAAAAGTGAATATATGCACATGAAATACATGGCAATAAAGTTAATGAAGCCATTGGTTGTGCAGTCATACAACCCCTTAAAAGCCTAGTCACAGCCTCAACCCTACATTATCACAGTGTGTATCTGTTACAAACTTAGCCCATTAAAAATGAGGATGTGCATATGGTAACTAAGCAAGGGCAACTTTATTGATAATTTCATGAGGGAATAAATTGTTGCCATTTATGCCTGCTACTAAACTGCCTTGAATTGTATTTTTCTTGTAGATGTGAGATTGGTATATAGCTGATCCCCTATATTACCATTGATCTAAACACTCAATTTGCATTCCCTAAGGGATCTCATAATCTAGATTAAGAACTATTTAATTTGGAGCCCTTAAGAACATGTTCTTCATAAGGCTATGTTAATGTACAAAACAAATAATACATATTGCATTCAAGTTTTCTTAATAATCACAGTTATCAAAAGAATCATAGTTGTTGTTGTGTGTGTGCAGGCTGGAGTGCAATGGCGTGATCTCAGCTCACTACAACCTCCACCTCCTGGGTTCAAGCAGTTCTCTTGCCTCAGCTTCCCAAGTAGCTGTAGTTACAGGCATGCACCACCATGCCTGGCTAATTAGCATCATAGTTTACTTCCAGAAAAAAAGATAGTAAATATTATTAACATTATCTTCTGGTCAAAGACAGTATTTGTTGGCCAGAGCTGACTCTCAGAAGAGGTTATTTCAAGTAGGCCAGGTAGACTGCCAAAGAGTTTACCTTAACTAATGGCAGTTTAGACAGTGCTCATTGTGAGGGTCCAATACAAGACATTTGTTTCAAATCACTTTCTAAGCCCAAGCAGACAGAACATTTATAGACAAAGACATAACAACTGGTCACAGAGGCAGGTTATTATTAGAAATAAAGACTGAGGATGGAAAATTGTACAGGGAAATAAAAGATTCAAACTTTGAAGTGGTATTAAAGACTTAGGTATATATTAGACCAGAAACAGAATGTGGATCAAAGTTGTAACAGAAAATCTCAAGCTGGAACACATGTTTTTTAAATAAGCCTGCAATTAAATTAAAAGTGAGGCCACCATTATTGGAGTGTAGGTTTTTAGAAGAATGAGCTAAAAATTGTAAAACCAACAGAAAATCTCAATGTCAGAACTAGAATACCGAATCTAGCAGCAATTCAACAGAGAGGATAACTAAGTGTCTAAGGAGCCCTACAAGTGAAGGGTAAATGTCAGCTGCAGAAATTCCCAGAGATGTTTAGATATTGCCTGCGTCAAACCTAGATAGATCTCACCTAGGGAGAGAGCCGACTGTGGAGGGATGTCAATTTTGTGTGTAGCAGTAGTTGTGAAATTAAAGGCTGAGAAAATGAGAAAAGGCATTTTCTAAATATAATTGTTTTTGCTAGTGTTGATTATCAAATACTGCATCTTATATAGTTTTTGTCTCTTTCAGCACTTCAAATTGATAATGTATTGGAAATCAAATTTCTCCTCTAGCTTTAATTTATAGATCCAAGTTCCTAGAACTATGACAGATTCTTATTTGATGTCACTGGCCAAGCTTTCTAAAAATACAGATTGCTGGGTCTCAATACCATCCTAAGGTACTGTCCAGGAATCAATCTATCTATCTATCTATCTATCTATCTATCTATCTATCTATCTATCTATCTATCTTAAAGATTTCTAGGCGATCCTGGTATATATTCAGGAATGAAAGTTATTTTTTAAAATGACAATGTTATTTAAAAAAAACTTGATATAAAAGAATTTAGACTTAAAGGCTAACAAGATGAAAATGAGTCAGTATTTGAGTAATAAGGAATTTATTTCTGGAAAATGAACCATCTGATTGCAGAGGGTGACCTATAACAAGACAGACAAAAGGCAAGCAGTTTAAAAGGGAGAGAGAAAAAAGCCAAGAGAGCTTTAAAACCAGAGCACCATTTGATTTATATTCACCCAAGGAGATGGAAAATGATTTCCCTTTCTCAAGTAAGAGTAATCAGCTTTCTGGAACCCTGGTGTTGGGGGATTTTAAGCCATGTAATTACAAAAGCAAGAACAAAAAATCACTGTAACATAAAAAAGGTAAAAATGACAGCTATTACCTAGGGTATATGCTACAAGATATCTAATTGTAATCAGACTTAAAAGCAAAATTAAAAACAAAAACAAAGAACTATTTTATATGTAGGGATCACTGCTAGTTCTGATATGTGAGGAAAAATTCTTTAGTTTAATGATAGTGAAGTCAAATGTCTGTGGTAATGGAAAGTCTTCATTCGGTAAAAATAAATAGTTGGTTAGGTAACAACAGGAGATATTCATGGAAATGTGTGAATGATTTACAAGGGTCACACTATTCGAAACACGGATCATATTCTGAAGGTATACAGAAAAGTAATATTTTTAGAGAAAAAGAGAAAGTATAATGGAATAGTCTCATGTTTAATACTGTTCGAAATAGAGAAATAGACCTTTTAGCAAGCGGTGTTTAAATTCAGTTAATGGAATTCACTATAGGAACCCTTAAATCTCATGTGTTCTTCTAATAAAGCCATTTGTACTTCTTTTAAGTATTTGAGAAAACCGGAGGTGACAAGTTCATGCTGAATCTTACAAAAGTGCCTATAACTCAGTTTTATACATTTCAAATTTGATTTGAAAATTTCCACAGTTGAGTGTAACATATTTTTTGCTACCACATTTCCTCCCTAAGCCACTTCCTCAGTTAAAAAAGAAAAGAAATGAAGACACTTTTGAGACATGGCTCAAAATCAGAACAGAAGTAAGCATTAGAGAAGCATTTTGGATATTTATTTTAGGAACTGAAAAAAATTTAATTATAGTTTGTATATTCTTTGGGAGAGTGAATAAAGAATTGAAATATATATATTATATATATATCTTGTCACTTATATATATAATAATATATATTATATATGTTTTATATAGATAATATATATGTAATATATATTATATACAATATATAACATATATATGTTTAATATATATAACATATAATATATAAAACAAAGTGGCAAGATATTATATATATATAATATATATATATCACACAAAGTGGCAAGCTTTAAGGTAGTTTTATTATTAGGAATTGGCAACAGGAAATTAACCCAACAGAAGAATCTTGGAAGAGTGTGTTAAGAAGCAATCTCAACTAAAGCATCGTGGAAGAGACTGGCAGGAGAAAGCTGGCATTTCAAGCAAGTGTGGGTACATTGTTGTTAACTGCTCCCTGCAACAAGAAAAAGAAAGAAAATTCAGGAAAAGCCTTTAGTGTCTTGATAATCAGAAGTGTCACAGGGTGAGAGGGGTGAGTGAAACAGAATTAGAGGATGAGTGAGTGGAGAAGGAAGGCAGTGATTATAGAATGTATCGATAGTGAATGAAGAAATGTTATAGTTGGGTAATGTGGTGAAAACAATGTTAAAAAATCATTACCCATGCCTGTTTTTCAGATGCCATTCAATGAATATGATAAATGTATTTCTAGCACTTATAAGAGAATGCTGAGTCATTGTAAGCTATAGATTGAGCTTACACTCATTTCTTTATCTCTTAATTTATAGTATTACAATGCATATTAATATCTCCTTCCCTGCTTATGATAGAGTTTGTTGTTAAGGATAAAGGAGTGTTGTAAGCTATTTTACAAAATTCATTCTGATTAATACTTGCAGAGAAGTTCTGTAGGGCATTTGGACAATATGATGGGCATCTAGGACCATGAGGACATTGAGGAACTCACACCTGAGCTGGCCAGTTCTATCTGGGGACACATCCAGTCACTCTTGTCATCCAGGCTGGAATTCAGTGACACAATCTTGGCTCACTGCAACCTCCAACTCCCTGGTTGAAGCGAGTCTCCTGTCTCAGCCTCCTAAGTAGTTGGGACTCAGGGACATGCCGCAAGTCCCAGCTAATTTTTTTTTATTTTTTATTTTTTTGTATTTTAATAGAGATGGGGTTTCACCATGTTGCCCAGGCTGGTCTCAAACTCCTGAGCTCCGTCAATCTGCCCATCTCGGCCTCCCAAAGTGCTAGGGTTACAAGCATGAGCCACCAAGCCTGGCGAATTTTTTTTTTTTAAACATTCCTTGCAATGTTTCAAAGTATATCTTCCTCAAGGACAAAGGAACATCTTTTTTTTTTCTTTTTAAATAAGTTGCTCCTTTGCCACAAATGCTGTCCCTGTCTCCCCAAGGTTCAGACCACAATTTCCGCAGCTCTGATTTCAAGGGGAAGCAAAGACGATATGACAGGAAATAAACCACACTTAAGTAATATAATAACGGGACTCTTGCTCTAAGCCACAAAATTGGGCAAATCACCTGCTAAAAAGGGAGACTGTTGTTATGCAGCACTCAGCACCAAGGGCAGAGCTGCTCATGAAGAGGATACAGAAATATGCAGACATCTTTCTCATCATTTTCAAGAAAGTGACTTAACTTCCAATGTGAAAATACTTATATGAATCGAAATGTGACTTTAATGAAAAGTCATAATTTGGCATTTTCTGAGGGGATATAATCTGAATCCACAGCCATCATGACTTCTAAACATTTTTTAGTTTAATTATGTTACTTAATTATACAAATTTATAATATGATCAGTACACTTAAAATGTTGATTTACTTATTAATATTTTTACTGTAAATAAATATATAATTTCTTCAACTTCAAAAGAGTTGGAACAAATGATAGAGACATTTTTATTTGATGAAATGCTTGTTTTAAGTAAACATAGAGTCCTGAGCTATTCTTTTCCTTTAGAGATATGACATTGCAGTTTTCAAGAAAACGAAATAACTGCAGACCTTATAACCTTCCAAGATCTCTATCTTCTATCTCAATATCTACCATCTCCTTTCATTAAATAAATTATCTCCTTTGGTGAATTAAAAATGTTAACAAATTAAAATGGTACTTAAAATTTGTGAGAAAAAATTTTTGTGTGTTTTAGTTATATTAAAAGAATTTGAATCTTATATTAAAGGTCACTTTAGATATGTTTCTTTTTTCAACTCAAACCTGGTGTTTATATTTAAATCATAGCTTATAATTATTTTTCTGGAAGCAATGTTTATTTCCATTACTTCTGTAGAGTGGATTTTTCTGTCAGGCAGAGAGATGTCAAAAAAACAGAAAAGTGCTTGCAATAAATAATTTCATTCAGAGACAAAATACCTTCAGTCAATTTAGATTTTACATAGCCATGCTCAATAAGAAAAAAAAAAACTATCAAATCTTTGAAACACCAAATTCCATGAAATTTTATGGGTCCCTGATAAACTGACCTTTTAAATCATGAAAAAATAGCATAGAGAAAACAACAGATATTACTGACTATATTTTTAAGAAAGCTTACTATACTATGTTTTCTTCAAGGTTACATTTTTAATATTTTTAAATGTGTTTAGAATGATCATAATTTTACTGTGTTATGAAGCAAATACTTTGCATAGTACATGTGCAGCACTATTTTCTGTAAGTATAATAATATAAATTATTTTATTTAAATTAGATACACATTTACACTTTGTGAAATCATTTTTATCTTATCTAAAATGTTAGTGTGGTTTTATTTATAAAAGCTATAATCTCCTGCTAATTACACTTAAGAGTTTTAAATAAATTAGTATTAAAAGAAGATTGGACTAGATTATGTATACTCTTTAAAAATAAAACAGAAAATGCATTTATAAGTTCAGAATGTTTATCAATAATTTATTTTGGAAGGTAAAAATGAATCAACATGTTACATGATCAACCAAATCTACATATAAATAATTTTCTGTATTTTGTGAACCATTGATATCAACCATACATATCTTATACATATTTATTAGAATTATTCATTATTGGTACTGAAAGCTGCTATAAATTGATGGTGGTCTCTCCTTGCTCATTAAAGAAACATTTTATGGATAGTCCTATCAACTATATTAATAATAAGCAAGTGTAACAATCTCAATTTCTATTTCCCAATCCCATGACATTTCACTGCCATCTTCTGCTCTTATATATAAGGCAATAAATACAAAAAACCACAAACACATACATATGCTCTAAATTCGTCTGCAGTTTCATATATGTGTACATATGTACACAAATAAAATTACACTCGACTCAAATTTGAGAGAAAACAAGTTTAGTTATTCCTGATAAATCTTTTTAAAAAGTCAGTAAAAAGTACTTGATAAATGTATTATTCTAGATAAATATAACAAAATAAATAAAACACAATTTCACAAAAATTTAAAAAATAAATACAAACATTTTTAAAAACATACTACCAAAAACTTTTATAAAATGATTATAGAAAAGTTCTAACATGATAATATGTATAACAAATATGGATAGAAACTATTTCCCTATTAAAAAGTTAATAGTAAAAGATTTAGATTACATAATAATAACACAGAACCAGTTATAAGCTAAAACTGGGAGGCTGGAAGGCAAAAATAAAACATAACTAGCCATAAAGATGAAAAAGGAGCAGGGGACAAAGACGTACTAAACAATTTCTGTGATAGGTAAAGTTGGCCTGAAAATATTCATTCGGAATGTAATCCAAAATGTTTAACACCTAAAAGAGGAATTTTGTTGAAAACAGTGGTTTCCAAGAATATATGAGGCCATCATCTTATATGTACATGAAACCAGGATCAAAATATATATAATGAAAACATTAGATATATCTGCAAGGTAATGAAATGTAATCACATTTGAAAACTTATATATAACTTTCAAATACCAGCCGATTAAGTAAACAAATAGATAAGTGAAGAAATACATTATTTTAAGAACATAGTAAATAGGTTGCTATATTTGTGTATTTTATATTACTTGTATCTTATAAACATAAGGAAGAACAAGCAGTTGACTTTTTTTGTTGCTGTTGTTTGTTTCTTGAAAGGCTGGAATGCAATGGCTCTGTTACAGCTCACTGCCACCTTGAACTCCTGGGTTCAAGCAACCCTCTCGTCTTGGTCTCGCAAAGTGCTGAGATTAGAACATGTATTTTGTGGGGTTTTTTTAAAACTTTTTAAAACTTTGAAGTTCAAGAGTACAAGTGTATTACATAGCTATATTGTGTCATGGGGGGTTGTTGTACAGATTATGTTGTTACCCAGGTATTAAGTCTAGCACTCATTAGTTATTTTCCGAGATCTTGTCCCTCCTCTCGTTGTCCATCCTCCAAAAGACCCCCGTGTGTGTTGTTTCCCTCTATGTCCAAGCACATGGGGTTTTTAAAAGTTGATTTATTAAATTGACCACTTATTTGTCCTCAACTAAAATTTTAATACATTCAAAATAGAGGAAAACATACAGTTGATATTGTACTTTTTACCATCGAATAACACTGCAAATAGTAAAATTTTCACTTTGATATTTTCTTCACTTTGATATTTTCACTTGGATTAGAGAGGAATATGAAGAGAAATTAGAAACAGAATGAAAAGAGTCCCAGTGAGAATAAGATACAGTCATGCAGTGCCTCAGAAGGATGTCTTGGTCAACAGCAGACTGCCTATTTGATGGTCGTCTCATGAGATTACAATAAAGCTGAAAGTTCCTCGAGCTTAGTGACCTCTTAGCCACTGTAACACTGTAGTGCAATAACATGACTCATGTGTTTGTTGTGCTGCTGGTGTAAAGAAACCTGAGCTGCCCGTTGTGTAAAAAGAGGATAGCATACACAATTCTGAACAGTGTGCAATACTTAATAAGATAATAAGAAACTCTTACTGGCTTATGTATTTATTGTACCATGCTTTTATTATTTTAGCATATACTTCATATATGCTAAATAATGTGAATATCATGTACTTCATATATGCTAAAATAATATGAAGTGTATGCTAAAATATAAATAGTATATACTTCATATATGCTAAAATAATAATATGAAGTATATACTAAAAATGAGGTACATGCTAATATATATACATATATATATTTCCTTTTACACTCAGATCACTACAAACACATAAGTAATGCATTGCACTACAATGACACAATGGCTATGAGTTTGCAAAGTTATAGAAATGTTTCAACTCCATTATAATCTCATGGGACCTCTGCCATAAAGATATGATAAATTATATATATATATATATGTGTGTGTATAAAGTTAACTGTACATCAGTCAGTATCAGGCAGGTCCTTCAGGAGTTATTTTAGAAGGTATTGTTAGCATAGGAGACAATGAATATTACTGTCCCTGAAGACTTTCCAGTGGACAAAATGTGGAGGTGGAAGACAGAGATATTGATGACCCTGACACTGTGTAGGCCTAGGCTAATGTGTGTGTTTGTTTTTAACAAAAAGTCTAAAAGAAAAAAAAATTAAAAATATACAAATCTTATATAATAAAAATGTAAATAAAATATTTTTGCACAAATATACAATATGCTTGTATCTTAAGCTAAGCATTGTTAAAAAAAAGTCAGAAAGTTAAAAATTAACAGTTTATAAGGTAAAAACACTACAGTAAGCTAAGTTTGACTTATTACTGAAGAAAGAGAAATACATTTTTTTAAAATTTAGTGTAGCCTAAATGTAGACTAGTTCTTATAAATTGTATGGTAGTGCACAGTCGCGTCGCAGGCCTTCAGATCCACTCACTACTCACTCCTAGACTCACCGAGAACAACTTTCAGTCCTGGAAATCCCATTGAAGATAAATGTCCTAAGCCTATGTGCCACTTTTTATCTTTTATACCCTGTTTTTACGGTGCCTTTTCTAGGTTTAGACATGTTTCAATTCACAAATACTAATGTTACAATTGCCTACAGTATTCAGTACAGTCACATGATGTGCAGGTTTGTAGCCTAGGAGCAATAGCCTAAACCCTATAGTCAGGTATGTATTAGGCTATACCATCAAGGTTTGTGTAAGTACGCTCAATGTTCGTGAAAGGACAAAACAGCCTAACGGCACATTTCTCAGGACATACCCCCATCACCATGTGATGCATGACTGCATATATTGTTAAAGTGAACTAAATATGGCCTGAGAAAGACTCCGTACTTCCATATTTGAGTCCTTGTGGATGAACTGCAACCTAACTTATTAGGTAGACAAGACTGAAAACCTAACTTAGGAGTATGCACCTGTAACAATAGCTGAGTCTTGGCCAATCCCAGTAGCCATACTTCAACCACTCATACGCTGGTGAGAGTTCAAACTGTGTTCAAGTAAGGCAATGCCGTCGTGCTGTACACAATCCAGTAGTTTCTATACCTCATTTCCCATTTCTGTACTTCACTTCCCTTTTCTTTGCTATAAATCTTCTTCCGCCACATGGCTGTGGTGGAGTCTCTGAATCTGCTATGATTCTAGGGGCTGCCCAGTTCACAAAAGCAAACCTTTCATTTCTCAATTAAACTCCTTTAAATTTAATTCAGCTGAAGTTTTTCTTTTAACTATATATTTATATATTAAATATAGGATTCAGGTAAAACAGTCTTACAGGAAAATGCATAGACCTAAAATCATTGTTACAAATCAAGCAATATTAATAAGCACTTTCTTAAAAATACAAAACATTTTGTACATTTTTATTTTCTACAAAACTATTAGAATGACTTTCATCAAATGCCTAACCACTGCAAATGTAGTTTACTGTATTTCCAGTTTCCATGGTGCTAGGCAGCCAGCCATGACGTCAAGGACATATGTTTTTGTCTTAACCGTACCACACCTACAAACCTAGAATTAAATACTAGGCAGTTTATACTAAGGCTTTCTGCTTAACAACCTAAAAACCTTAATGGATGTGATGGTCAATTTCATATGTCAACTTGGCTGGGACACAAATTAAACAGTAAACATTGGTGACTAGATTACACACTATGTCTGGGTGTGTCTGCGAGGGTATTTCCTGATAAGATTACTATTTGGATCTATAGAATTCACAAAATAGATTACCCTCCCCAACCTGAGTTGGCATAATCCATTCCACTGCAAGCCTAAATAGAACAAAAGAACAGAAGATAGAAGAATTCACTCTCTCTACCTGACTGCTTAAACCAGAACATCAGTCTTCCCTGTCCTTGACTGTGAAGTGTAAACATAATTTTATATATACTGCATTACCTGCCCTCCAGTTATTAGAACTAAACCATCAGCATTCCTGGGTCTCCAGCTTTCAGGCAGCTGATTGTGGGACTTCTCGGTTTCCCTGACTACATGATGCATGAGCTAATTCCTTACAATAAATTAGACACACACACACACACACACACACACACACACACACACAATTGGTTTTGTTTCTCTGGAGAACTCTTATACAATGACTTTTATACCATAAGTTATTTGTGGCTGTAACATGTTGGCAACTTTGAGTTGGTTGCTGTGAATTGTTTTAAATCGTCTTTAGGACAGAACCATGGAAGCTCTGGGCTATGCTGAAAAGTAGCTCCTATTGGAGATGCTCCCTTACAGCAGAAGGCACAGGAGCAAAGCTTTTTATTCAAACTTAGTTCTATAAAAAAGGGGAAGTGATGGTCAATTATACTTCCAAATGGAAAATTTTAAAATATATATCCCTATTTTACAACAAGCATAAACATAAATTGTAGGTGCATTACAGTATGATTTAAGAGTGTAAGGTATCCTTATAAAACTGAAAGGTAAAACAGTACAACATCTCATGAACCTAGAGCACGGAAAGAATTCTAAAATGGGACCTGAAATACTTTAGCAATAATAAAAAGAATAATAAATTGGACTATTTGGATATTAATAACATTCATTCATCAAAAAAGTGATATTAACAAAGGGAAAAGAAAATTATATACATGATACAGGGCTTATATCCAGAATACATGAAGAATTCTATAAATCAGTTACAAATGGTATACTTTACTTTAAATATTATCAAGGAAATATAGCACTTCAAACTAGAACATGATCAGAAAAAGTATATAAATGTGTGCTCAACTTTGTATGTTTTCAAGGAAGTGCAAATTCAACCACAAGGAAATATTACTACAGGCATACCATGGAGATATTGGGGATTCAGTTCCAGACCACCACAATAAAGAAAATATCACAATAAAGCAAGTTACACAACTTTTTTGATGTCCCAATATATATAAAATTATGTTTACACCATACTCTAGAGTCTATTAAGTGTGCTATAGCATTATGTCTTAAAAAAACCCAATATGCCTGCCTTAATTTAAGAATAATTTATTATATCTACAGAACTCTCCACTCTAAATCCATAGAATATACATTCTTCTCAGCACCACATCACACTTATTCTAAAATTGACCACATAATTGGAAGTAAATCATTCCTCAGCAAATGCAAAAGAACGGAAATCATAACAAACAGCCTCTCAGACCACAGCGCAATCAAATTAGAACTCAAGATTAAGAAACTAACTCAGAATTGCATAACTTCATGGACTCTAAACAATTTGCTCCTGAATGACGACTGGATAAACAATAAAATGAAGGCAGAAATAAAGACGTTCTTCAAAACCAATGAGAAAAAAGACACAACGTACCGGAATCTCTGGGACACATTTAAAGCAGTGTCTAGAGGAAAATTTATATCAATAAATGCCCACAGGAGAATCGAGGAAAGATCTAAAATTGATACCCTATCATCAAAATGGAAAGAGCTAGAGGAGCAAGATCAAACAAATTCAAAAGCTAGCAGAAGACAAGAAATAACTAAGATCAGGGCAGAACTGAAGGAGATAGAGACACCAAAAAAACTTGAAAAAATTAATAAATCCAGGAGCTTGTTTTTTGAAAAGATCAACAAAATAGACCACTAACCAGATTAATAAAAAAGAAAAGAGAGAAGAATCAAATAGATGCAACAAAAAATGATAAAGGTGATATTACCACCGTCTTCACGGAAATAAAAACTACCATCAGAGATTACTACAAACGACTATGCACATAAATCAGTAAATCTGGAAGAAATGGATAAACTCTTGGACACTTACACCCTCCCAAGACTAAACCAGGACAAACTTGAATTCCTGAATAAACCAATAACAACATCTGAAGCTTAGGCAGCAACTGACAGCCTATTAATCAAAAAAAATCCAGGTCCAGACAGGTCCACAGCTGAATTCTATGAGACATACAAAGAGGAGCTGGTACCATTCCTTCTGAAACTATTCCAAACAATCCAAAAAGAGGGAATCCTCCCTAACTCATTTTATGAGACCAACATCATCCTGACACTAAAACCTGGCAGAGACACAACTGAAAAATAAAACTTCAGGCCAATATCCATGATGAATATAGATGCAAAAATCTTCAATAAAATACTGGCAAACCGAATGCAACAGCACATCAAAAAGCTTATCCATCATGATCAAGTAGGCTTCATTCCAGAGATGCAAGGCTGATTCAACATACACAAAACTATAAACGTAATCCATCACATAAACAGAACCAAAGACAAAAACCACATGATCATCTCAATAGATGCAGAGAAGGCCTTCCACACAAAACTACAGCCATTTGTGCTAAAAACTCTCAATAAACTAGGTATCGATGGAACATATCTCAAAATAATAAAAGTTATTTATGACAAACCCACAGCCAACATCATACTGAACGGGCAAAAACTGGAAGCATTCCCTTTGAAAACCAGCACTAGACAAGGATGCCTTCTCCCAGTATTCCTATTCAATATAGTGTTGGAACTTCTAGCCAGAGCAATCAGGCAAGAAAAAGAAATAAAGGGTATTCAATTAGGAATAGAGGAAGTCAAATAGTCTCTATTTGCAAATGACATGATTGTATATTGAGAAGAACCCATTGTCTCAGACCAAAATCTCCTTAAGCTGATAAGCAACTTTAGCAAAGTCTCAGGATGCAAAATCAATGTGCAGAAATCACAAGAATTCCTATACGCCAATAACAGACAAACAGAGAGCTAAATCATGAGCAAACTCCCATTCACAATTGATACAAAGAAAATAAGAACCTAGGAATACAACTAACAAAGGATGTGAAGGACCTCCTCAAGGAGAACTACAAACCACTGCTCAAGAAAATAAGAGAGGACACAAACAGATGGAAAAACACCCCATGCTCGTGGTTAGAAAGAATCAATATTGTGAAAATGGCCATACTGCCCAAAGCAATTTATAGATTCAACGCTATTCCCATCAAGCTACCATTGACCTTCTTCACAGAACTGGAAAAAATCACTTTAAACTTCATATGGAACCAAAAGAGAGCCTGCATAGCCAAGGGAATCCTAAGCAAAAAGAACAAAGCTGGAGGCATCATGCCACCTGACTTCTAATAGAGGCCTCGGATGTAACACCACACATCTACAACCATCTGATCTTTGACAAACCTGACAAAAACAAGCAATGGGGAAAAGATTTCCTGTTTAACAAATGATGTTGGGAAAACTGGCTAGCCATGTGCAGAAAGCTGAAACTGGACCCCTTCCTTACACCTTACACTAAAATCAACTCCAGATGGATTAAAGATTTAAACATAAGACGTAACACCATAAAAACCCTAGAAGAAAACTGAGGCAATACCATTCAGGACATAGGCATAGGCAAGGACTTCATGACTAAAACACCAAAAGCAATGGCAACAAAAGACAAAAATAGACACAAGGGATATAATTAAACTTAAGAGCTTCTGTACAGTAAAAGAAACAATCATTAGAGTGAACTGGCCACCAACAGAATGAGAAAAACATTTTTGCAATCTACTTATCTGACAAAGGGCTAATATCCAGAATCTACAAAGGACTAAAGCAGATTTACAAGGAAAAAAACAAACCCATTCAAAGGTGGGCAAAGATATGAACAGATGCTTTTCAAAAGAAGACATTTATGAGGCCAACAAACGTATGAAAAAGTCCTCAACATCACTGGTCATTAGAGAAATGAAAATCAAAACCACATTGAGATACCCTCTCAAGCCAGTTAGAATGGTGATCATTAAAAAATCTGGAAACAACAGATGCTGGAAAGGATGTAGAGAAATAGGAACACTTTTACACCGTTGGTGGGAGTGTAAATTAGTTCAACTATTGGGAAAGACAGTGTGGCAATTCCTCAAGGAGCCAGAAATAGAAATACCATTTGACCCAGCAATCCCATTACTGGGTATATACCCAAATGATTATAAATCATTCTATTATAAAAACACATACACACATATGTTCATTGCAGCACTGTTTATAATAGCAAAGACCTGAAAACAACCCAAATGCCACCAATGATAGATTGGATAAAGAAAATGTGGCACATATACACCATGGAATACTATGCAGCCATAAAAAAGGATAAGTTCATGTCCTTTGTAGGGATATGGATGGATCTGGAAACCATCATTCTCAGCAAACCAACACAATAACAGAAAACCAAACACTGCACGTTATCACTCATAGGTGGGTGTTGAACAATGAGAACACATGGGCACAGGCAGGGGAACATCACACACTGGGGTCTTTTGGAGTGTGGGGACTAGGGGAGGGACAGCAGGGGGTGGGGAGGTTGGATAGGGATAACATTGAGAGAAATGCCTGATGTAGGTTATGGGGGGATGGAGGCAGCGAACCACCATGACATGTGTGTACCTATGCAACAATCCTGCAAGATCTGCACATGTACCCCAGAACTTAAAGTACAATAAAATAAAAAATAAAAAAATAAATTGTTACTCAAAAATGCTAATGACCATCTGAACCTTCATCAAGTATTCAAATATTTTGCTAGTTAAGGGTCTTTTCTGGATGCTGATGGTTGCTGATTATTCAGGGTGGTATTTGCTATAGGTTGAGGTTGCTCTAGCAGTTTATTAACATTGACAATAATTTTGTAAAATTGACAACAATGAAGTTTGCTGCATCAATTACCTCTTCCTTTCATGAGTGATTTCTCTGTAGCATGTGGTATTGTTGGACAGCATTTTACCCATAGAATTTCATTCAAAATTTGGTTCAATCTTTTCAAATTCTGCCACTGTATTATCAACTAAGTTTATGTGAGATTCTAAATCTTCTGTTATTATCTCAACAATGTTCACAGCATCTTCCCCAAGATTAGATATCACCTCAAAGTGCTTTCTTGGCTTATCTATAAAAGCAACTCCTCATCTGTTAAATTTTTATAGTGAGATTTCATCAATTCAGTCATATCTTCAGGTTTGACTTCCAATTCTAGTTTTCTTACTGTTTCTACCACATCTGCCGCTACTTTCTCCACTGAAGTCTTGAAGAAACTCAAACTCAACTGTAAGGATTGGAAACAACTTTTTCTAAACTCCTGTTAATGTTGACATTTTGACATCCTCCCATGAATCACAAATATTCCTAATGGAATCTAGAATGGTGAATTTCTTCCAGAAGGTCTTCAAGTTACTTTGGCCAGATCCACCAGAGTAACCACTATCTATGACAGTTATCACCTTACCAAATGTGTTTCTTAAAATAATCAGACTTGGCCGGATGCGGTGGCTCAAGCCTGTAATCCCAGCACTTTGGGAGGCTGAGGCGGGCGGATCAAGAGGTCAAGAGATCCAGACCATCCTGGTCAACATGGTGATACCCCGTCTCTACTAAAAACACAAAAACTAGCTGGGCGTGGTGGCACGTGTCTGTAGTCCCAGCTACTCGGGAGGCTGAGGCAGGAGAATTGCTTGAACCCAGGAGGCGGAGGTTGCAGTGAGCCGAGATTGTGCCACTGCACTCCAGCCTGGTGCCTGGCAACAGAGTGAGACTCTGTCTCAAAAAATAATAATAATAATAATAATCAGACTTGAGAGTTGAAATGACTCATGATCAACAGTCTTCAGAATTCATGTTGTATTAGCAGGAATGAAAAGAACATTAATCTCCTTATACATCTCCGTCAGAGCTCTTGGGTGACCAGATGCATTGTCAATGAGCAGTAATATTTTAAAAGGAATCTTTTTTTTTCTGGGCAATAGAGTTCATCAGTGGTCTTAAATATTCAGCAAATCATAATATAAGCAGATGTGCTTTCAGCAAAGCTTTGTTGTTCCATTTGTAGAATATAGGCAGAGTAGATTTCACATAATTCTTAAAGGTCCCAGGATTTTAGCAATAGTAAATGAGCATTGGCTTCAAGTCAGAGTCACCAGCTCCATCAACCCCCAACAAGTCAGTAGGCCTGTCTTTGACAGGAGGCCGGCAAGCAGCAAAGATTGCTGCGTGTTCGTTCCTCTGGAAGCTTCCTCCCAGAAGGGCACCCACCTGATGCCAGCCGGGGCTTTCCTGTATGAGGTGTCCACCAACTCCTGTTGGGAGGTCTCATTCAGACAGGAGGCACCGGTCAGTGCGAAGGGAATCCCCCTCATCCAGCTCACCTGGACTCTTCAGAGCCAACAGGCAGAATATATTAAGTCCACTGAACCTGAGACTGTGGCCGCCCCTCCCCCTAGGTGCTCTATCCCAGGGAGCTGAGAGTTTCTGTAAACCCCTGGCTAGAGTTGCTGGAATTCCTGCAGGGAGGGCCTGTCCACTGAGGAGGGTTGGATCCAGGTCCCACCTAAAGAAGCTGTCTGGCCATGACCTGTCACAGCTATGCTGTGCTGTGGGGAACAGCCCAGTATAACCCGCCCAGCCTCCCTAGCACTGGCAGGGAAACACTGCTGACTAGAGCCGCAGTAATGTCAGTCACCCCTCATACCAGGAACTCAGTATCTTAAGCAGACTCCTGGCTGCTGTGCTGGCGGGTGGGGATTCCAAGCCAGGGGGCCTTAACTTGCAGGATTCCATGGGAGTGGGACCTACTGTGTGAGGTTGCCTGGCTCCCTGGCTTCAGACCCCTTTCCACAGGAGTGGATGGCTTTCCTACGACCCTGGAGTTCCGGGAGGAGAATGTGAAAACTCCTGCAGCTCAGTGTCTGTCCCAACGGATGCCAACCTGTGCAGCTACCATGGGTTGGCCCAGTTTTGTGCTTGGGACCCAAGTCCCTGGTGGTCTAGGCACACAGGGAATCTTCTGATCCACAGATTGTGAAAACCCGTGGGAAAAGTGAATAGCATGGTCCCTTACTGCCTCCCTTGGCTGGGGGAGGGAGGCCCCTTTGCCCTGTGTAGCTACCAGGTGAAGCATCAGCCCACTCTGCTATTTCTTGTTCTACATGGTTCACCCCAACCGCCTAGTCAGTTTCCAATGAGAAAATCTGGGTATCTCAGTTGGAAATGCGGAAGTCACTTGCCTTTTGTGTTCATCTCATTGGAAGCTGCAGACCAGAGCTGTTTCTACTCAGCCATCTTGCCCCACTCCCCGCCAAGAACAACTCTTAATAAAATATTTTAAACATTAGTGTGGCAATATTAAAAGGATACTTAATCTGACAAAGAAGGAAACTGAGGAAGAACTCAGCTTTTGAATCCACTTTTCAAATAAAATTAAAGCAGAGAACGTGAGAAATTATGAAGTCATTTTATGCCCAAAGTTATGAAGAAGAAAACGATATTGGGGACCAAGAAGGCCACCGTAAATTCTCTCCAACAGCCCAGATGTTTAATTAGGATCCCAGTGGTTAAACCTTAGGATTAAGAGATTACTTGAAATATGTCAGCAAGGACAGAAGCAAGTCAGTGTAACATCTGAAGAATAAATAGCTGATAATTTTCCAAGAGTGATGAAAAATATTAAGGCAGAGATTTAAAGCAAAATCTACAAAGAGGAAGACAAATTCAAAGAAAACCTCAACTGGGCATATCTCAGTCAAACTGCAAAAAAGTAACAAAAAGAAAATCATAAATGCAGGCGGGATAAAGAGAGATAAACTTTAGCAGAATAACAATATCTTTGAGCACATATCTCAAGAGAAACAGTGGGTATCAAGAAATAATGGAATGATATCTTTAAAGTAGAACAGAAAATGACTGCTAGCTCAGAATTCTGTAGCCAGGAAAATCTTCTTTAACGATGAAAGTGAGTGTCATGAAGACAAGGGCAACTATCTAAGCAGCACATCACTACTTGCATAAAAGCAGCTAGAGCATCTCATCAAAAATACCGCAGAGAAAGGACCACTGGCATGGCCGTCGTCCTCATTTTCCTAGCACACTGAGAGGGAACATGCAGCATCTAACGGAGCAGGCGTCAGAGTCTAGGAGTATTGTCCCGGTTTGGATTGGGGGCTCTGCATTGCATGATTAGGAAAGTATTGATCCTTCCTGGTCAGGATTCAACAAGAACATAATAGGACAGAACTTAGGATAGTGGCTCCATTGTCATAGCTCAATTTTCATATGTAGGGCTAAACACAATCCCTGCCTGGCTATCCATAGAGTCTAGGATGTCCAAACCTTGTGGTTGCAACTCTGTTACATAAAATCATCAGCATTTATGGTTCATAAAGCACCCTGGCTAGATAGGGAGGTTTGAGTCTAAGCCTAAGCTTGACCAAAGTTGGTGCCTTCACACTGAACCTTAAACAGTTTCTATGGAGCTTCACAGAAACTAACAGCTTTGCTGGGAGCCCATTCTACATAGTATCAGAATTGGAAGAAACAACACCTACCTCTCAGTGAAATGAATATATTTGTGGAAAAAAATTACTTGTAAGAATATTCCAGCAAAACTACAATAAAGATAAGAACACATGTACACATAGAGGAGAATAACACATACCAGGACCTATTGGAGGGTGGAAGAGGATCAGGAAAAATAACTAATGGATACTAGGCTTAATACTTTGGTGATGAAACAATTTTTATAACAAACTCCTGACACACATTTGCCTATGTTACAAAGCTGTGCATCCTGTACATGTACCCCTGAACTTAAAATAAAAATTTTAAAACCTGCAATAAAGGGAAAATGAAAGGAAAGGAAGGGAAATTATTCTAGATAGAAGTGGGGAGATATAGAAAGAAATAAAGAAAAAATTGTAACAGTAAAAACTTGTGTTCCTACAATTAATTCTAAAATATATAAAAACAGTAATATCTTGTGAGGCTATAAATAAACATAAAATTAAAATATTCAACTACAATTCCAAGTAAATAAGGAGTGAGATGCACTTGTAATAATAAGTTTCTTTAGAAGCATAGATCTATAAATTAACCAGGAAGTCATAAATATCTTAAAGGGTTTGTAATTAATCACTGATGCATGTTGTAATCCATAGCCTTATGATCAAAGGAAATAATGAGGTATAACTAACAAAGAAATAGATGTAAATAGTAGATAAATAAAATAATCCATGCAAAAGATGGTATAAAAGGTGAGAAAATATTAAAAAGTGAGAAGAAATAGGTAATAGACAAGCAAATATGCATTTACCTTATTGTTTCTAAAATACAAAAGTTACCAGACTATCTTAATAAATAAAACTCAGCTGTATACTTATTATAAAAGACTCATATAAAAAAGTGGTTGAGGTAGATTAAAAATATGGAAAGTAAAATGATAGAAAATATTCATAAAAATAAAATTGACATGCTTTATGAATATCAACAACATTAGATTATAAGGTAAAAAGCATTGTAAGAGACAAAGAGATATATTTTAATAACATGTTCAATTTTCCCAGAATAAATAGCAATTTTTAATGTGTATATACATAATGATATGACACAAAAAGTTATGAAGCGAGAATAAAGGACCAAAAAATACAAATAGAATACTCTCAATTATAATGGAAGATTTTTAACATGTCTCTCTCTTTCACTGACGGATAAAAGAAAAACAATGATAATTAGCATATTTGTAAAAGATTTGTAAAACATAATTAACAATATGAATGCATGAGTCTTTAGAGCATTGAACCCAACAACTGAAGAACACAGTTTTCTTTTCCAAGTTCAGATGGAATGTTTATAACAACTGATCCTATGTTAGACCCTCAATAAAGTCAGTGCATTTCCCAAGACTGCAATTATACACAGTAATGTATCTTCCTGCCATGAAATTAAGCCAGAAATCAATTTAAAACAAAACAAAAGATTAAAATATATATTTGGAAATTAAGCAACCCATGCAACAAGGCAAAAATGGATTCAAAATGAGAAAGTGCATTGAAACCAATTTACAATAAAAATCCAGTATGTGAAAATGTGTGAGAAGCAGCTGCTTAGAGGGATACACACACACACACACATGCATATATACATGCACACATACACACAATATTAAAAAGGACAGTCTGAAAAATCAGTGACCTGAAATTATCTTTCTAGAACTAGATATATAATGGCAAAATTAGTAGAGATAATGGAAGAATAAAATAGCAGCAGAAATTATTTGCATAAAATATACAGTAAAGAGAATCAATGGAACCTAAAGTTATCACTTTAAATAGACCAATATAACTGATAAACCATTGGGAACATTATTTTACAAGAATAACAAAAAGGAAAAGGAGAATATCAAACATCAGGAAAAAAATTAGAACAACAACATAGTCTAGAAACACAGCTTGAAAAATAAATTTTAACAAATAATTTCTGGAATAAATGGCCTTGACTCTTCCATAGAAAACAATGAAAAGAGACATTTTGCAGATTGCTACATGATGCCAGCATAACTTTAACACCAAAACTTGATACAAATGTCAGTAGAATGAAAAATCCCAGATCAATGTCATTACAAACATGGATAAGATCTTCACAAAATATTAGCAATCAGAGCGTTCTGTGATTTTATATAACCACAAAGATGATTATATTAGAGAAATTCATGGTTGTTCAATATTTAGGAAGCATTTAATGCATATCATTGCATCAACAAAATAAATCAAAGTCTGTATTAGCAGATAAAAAATAAATAAAATTGAAGTCTTTTGTAATAATAAAAAACTCAGCAGAGTGCAATAGAAAATAAAATTCTTAGTCTACTAAAGGATAGCCATGGAAAACCTGGTGAAAAATCTTACTTGACCACAAAATATTGAAAGGACAAAGATATGATATTATTACTTCTAGATGGCAATGTGCTGGCGGCCCTAGAAGTTTCACTGAGTGGGAAAAAATGTTTTGAGTATTGAAGACAAAAAGCAAATTTCTCATTGAAAGAAAACATGATAATGCATTTAAAATATCCAACTCCATAAATGAATTATTCAAATCACCACAGACAAATTGGTTGTATACACCAACCAGAAAGTGTTAGAAATAGAATCTTCAAAAAATCAAAATTTACAAGAACATCAAAACAGGTAAATATTTGGGAATAATTTTAGTAAGCCATCTCCAAGAATTCTGCACAGAAAAATGTAAAACATTAAAATTATATAGGAGATAAATGTATTTATGGAATAGAACATTCAATACTATGAAAAGTAGTTTTTTTCTAAATAAATCTATAGATTCAATACAATCAATGCCAGAATTCTCTGCCATAGTTTTGAACTAAATTTTCCTTACTCTTTTCAACAAGTGTCCAGTGAAATTTTTATTTTACAGAGCTCGAATACGGAGATGTGAATATATGGTGAAAATGACATCTAGCTATACGTTATTTGAAAAATCATATATTAATGGAAAAGATTTTAAGGAAAAGGAAGGGAAACAATTTCATGTGCTATTTAAAGGAAACACAAAGCAATCTGATATAGAGTTTTGTTTTAAGTCAACCATGGATATACCATACAATTGCAAACAGAGAGAGAAAAAGAGGGTGGGGGTGATTGAGAGAGACAGAGAAAGAGAAAAATATAATTAGAATATGTAGGGTTATAATTAAAATATATATTTAATAATAAAACCTTATGTGGAAAATTATAAAATACTATTGAAGGAGATGAAATAAGATCTGAACTAATGAACATGTATGCCATGTTCTAAGATGAGCTGAATTGATATAATAAAAATTCCAGCTTCCTAAAATCAATATATGCAAGAGCATATTAGGATGTGAATTTACCTGAGTTATTTTGACTCGGGTGACAGTATAAAACTTAGCAGATAAATGCCTGAGTATGAAACTAAACTATTGTACCCATGATATGCAGATTTTACAAAAGGAAAGACAAAATTCTTTTATGTGATTACTGAAACCTTCAAATAGATAAAGTTGGCAAAAATGATCAAATCTTGGAGATTGGTAGGAAAATTTCTCTGGGGAGAGCTGAGGTAGTGGCCTGTGGAATCCTCTCTCATCCTCCCTACTAAAAAGACCTATACAAGTATTCTAACACTTGGAAAGTATGGACACACTCTTCCTGCAGATGAGAGGTGCAGATCATTAAAACACCTAAGAAAGAATCAAGAAGGGTTGTTCCAAGCAAAGGGGTTCAGTGAAAGCACCAAGCAAAGAAAGAGAATGGAAAGATCAGCAGCTGCAAGAATTTGGATATTTTGAGGCATAGAGGCCAAGGCAAGAGAGAGAGAACTGATATTAGAAAAAGATTCTGGACTTGGATCAAAAATCCAGGAGAACCACAGAACATGTGTGAGCGTCCTCTGAATTTTCCAAGTTTTATTTTTATATGATATATAACTGCATACATATTTTATGATCGGAATGACTTTTAAAATAATTGTTTATTTCAGTATTAAGGTAATTAGCAGACTTTTTCAAAGCAAGATATTTCAGTCTTTATGATATATCATAACCCTTTTCAGACAACAGATGGAAAAAATGGTTTAACAGAGATGGGTACATGTTTTTTCTTTTGTTTTTCCTTTTGTTTTGTTTCTGTTTTTCCCAGCAAAATAGTTTCAAAACCATTCAGCAACAGATTGTCCACTTGAAAGAGAAGTATGCTAAGTAAATACGATTTTAGGTGTTTGCCAAAAGAGAGGGGCAGGAGAGATGCGATAGAAGAAGGAGGCAAAAAACAGTTAATACCTGAAGGACTTCCTCCCAGCAGCTGTTGGGGAGCACTAGGCTAGTGATGTGCAGCAGCAAAGCAGCTGTCACCAGGAGATACATGAAATACAACAGGGACCATCCTCTCCCCCCGGGGCAAACCTCTGGAATGATAGGCTTCCCTCTGAGAAGATAAGTATCCCCTCTTATACTGGAGAGTTAATCAATGAGTTAGAAACGGCTGGACAAGTGCAGTGGCTCATGCCTGTAATCCCAACACTCTGGAACCTCGAGACAGGCGGGTCACTTGAGGTCAGGAGTTCAAGACCAGCATAGCCAGTATGGTGAAGCCCCATTTCTACTAAAAATACAAAAAAAAAATTAGCCAGGCATGGTGGTGCATGCTTGTAGTTCCAGCTACTCTGGGGGCTGAGGCAGAAGAATCCCTTGAACCTGGGAAAAATTATATATTAATGGAAAATCTTTTCCATTAATATATGATTTTTCAAATAGTTGCAGTGAGCCAAGATCAAGCCATTGTATTCCAGTCTGAGTGACAGAACGAGACTCCGACTCAAGAAAAAAAAAAAAAAAAAGAGAGAAAAAAAGAAAAAAGAAACAGCTACCATACATTTGAATTACAGAGCGCCCCTAACTTTTACTGCAAATGACAGCAGCACAAGGCAGAGAACTAAAAGCTAAGGAATGTGTATATGATGGGGGTGGGAAAAGGTCACAGAGAAAGAGAAATAGATAGACAGAGATAGAAAGGGAGAGAGAGAGAGGAAAAGGAAATAAAGAGAGAGATCAAGACAGTCTTATCTTTTTGCTGCATTAAAAGTGTAGAAAACAGAAAATGAGAGGGTAACTCACTTTTACATAGTGTCGTTAAACTGTTATGATACTAACATTAATTGTCAAGAAAATGACGTGTTTGAGAATGGAAATGTATCAAAGGCTGTATTTGATTCAAAGAGTGCATAAGAAAGGGAACATAGTTAAAAGCTGATTTTTGAATGTGTATAGATTTGGGGAGAATCAAAATCTGAAAATCAATATAAGCCTTAAGAAACTTGTACAGGCATGTTCACAGCTTCATTATTCAAAATAGTCAAAAAGTGAGGAAAACCGATTAATGTATTAAAATCAACATGGTACACCCATTCGATGGAATATTATTCAGTAATAATACATAATGAACTATTGACACATGCTACAACATGGATTCACCTTGAAATAATTTGCTATGTTAAAAAAACAAAACAGATAAAAGACCACATATTTTACAACTTTGTTTAAGTAAAATTTCCAGAATAGGCAAATCTATAGAGACAGCAAGTAATTTAGTAATTGCCAGGGTTTGGGGCCAGAGAGAAATGAGGAGTGACTATGAATGGGCACAGGTTATTTGGAAGGAGGTGATGAAAATATTCCAAAGCAAATATTGGTGATGATTGCACAATTCTATGAATACACCAAAAACCATTCCATTATACACCTTAAACGGGTGAACTTTATGGTGTTTGAAATAATCCCAATTAAGCTGTTATAAAAAATAATGTAAGAAGAATTTAAAAGACACTTGCTATACATGCCAAATAGAAGATTCAAGGAAAAATGCACAAGCTACCTGACTTGAGAGTTACACCAAAACTGGCCATGAAAACTGAAGACCCATACTTTATTTCTAGCAACAGCAGTGTGGGTAATTTGGATGAACCCAAAAATAAAAAGAAATTTTTGAATTGATGGGGATGTTTTGAAAAATCAAGTTCTTAATGTCGTTGAAGAATTGACAAAATACTAAGAACCATTAAGCTAAGAAAGAAAACAAAAATATAATGAAGAATTAGAGTCCAGATTGTGATGTGAGGTGCCAAGAGCTGAAACTACTTTTTCTCTAGAGGAATAGCTAATCCCAACAAACTTGGGTTTAGCATTTAGTTTTTCTATGGAAAGAATGGTAAACAGGCTAAAAGGAAAAAGTCTGATAATGCCAGCTGTTAGGAGATAGAGAAAGAAGAACATGTCTGGTGAAAGTGAAAATCAGTAAAGTCATTTTGCAAAATAATTGTTGAGTAATTAAAGACTTTTAGCTATACAGAACAACATAGATGAATCACTAATAGATGCAATTTTGGGAAAAAGAAACAAACAAAAATGGGTACATCTATAGTTAAAATACTCAAAAGAGCACAACGTTATTAGTGTTATATACCTAGTTGTGAAACAATTTTTAAAAGAGGAATCAAGCAAAAATGTCTTTAAACAATTTAGGATAGGGTTACATCTGTAATAGAAGAATTTAGCCACATTCAAACTGATTCACATGGCGAACCATTGATAATCGCTATTTAATAATTAGCAATATGTATAACCTAAGGCACACATTACTTGTATTAATGTATGTCTAGCTATATATTGTGATTTACATTACAAATGAATAAATAAATAAAATGATGAGACTCATTGTCCAAAGTACCTGCCAAGTTTCTTGGGTCTTGCAACCACCTTGCCTCTCCACTGCATGTGCACTGGAACAGTTGATTCTGCTCTGGGTTTTTATCTCATGCTGAGCCACATGGGGTTGGGAGTCACTTGTGTTAACACCAGACACCCATCTAATAGGGAAGTGCATTAACTCTAATCAATAAAATGAGAGATATCACCTTGTATTCCACCTTTGCTTTCTTATTCTGGTGTTTTAAGCTCTTACTTGGATTCTCTGATCTGTATTAGCACCCCCCTATTTATTTTTCAAAATATGAAAAATAAAATTCATATATTTGTATACAGAAGAAACAAAAATGTAAAAACAATTCATCAACTCCCCCTAAAAATCTTAAAGAATCTGTATGCGGTTAACTGTTTAGGTTTAGAAAAATTGCTTTACTGATTTATTTGTCCAACTATATGATTTTATTACCTTAAATATTTCTCCTTTAGTATAAGACACACTGAAACAATGCCAATTATATGTTGACATGAAAAATATCCAGATATAATTTATGCACTATTTACCAGCTAACCCTTCTTTGGTCAAGAAAGGGTGGATTATTTGTTTTGGCAAAATTACTGTAAATGTTAATAAAATTTTGATAGTAAAACCTAACAAGCACATATGTGTTAAACCCAAATGTACCAGGTTTCTGACTTTTATGTGCATTACACCCATCTTATAGTGACATTTAACATGTTGATTATACCACTCTAGAATATTTGAATTTATACTCATGTGTAAATAAATCATCAAAATCATCAGGAAATTTACCAAGCGTTAATTTGAGAATTTGTTAAAACCAAACTTTATTCACTACCTTTATTCCAAATATAAATGGTTGAATTGATAACATAGAAGTCATCGTGAGAACATGCTCAGTTGTACAGGAATAGAGCCTCACGGTCACTAGCCTGAACCAAAAGATTCAAGGGTAAATAAAATGCTGAAATGTAGTATTTAGTTGAATTACATAGTTTAGTTTTCAAAGCATTGCATTATTCAAAGAAAGAATAGATTATGTTACAGAAAATTGTAGGTGACATTCTAGATTAAGTTATAATTACATAAATATTCCATCATGGTCAATAAAAGGTAATGTTCAACGCTCATCAGCAAAATATTTTTTACAAAAACAATCTGATTAGTCAGAACTGATGACCTAATGAGTTGGTACTCAGAGCAATTATAGTCCTGTTCTTGATGGATGTCCTAATGATCCAAGGTTATGCTAAAATTATATTGTCAGAAAACACAACAGGAAATTCTACTGTGCTTTCAGTGGATTAAAATGACAGGCAAAATTGCTTTGTCTGTAGATATTTGCCTTGGAATATAAGGCTCTAAACTTAATGTATTTGTATATGTATATAAAATGTAGGGCTATTTGCTAGAATTAGAGACAAATAGACTAGTAATTGGTAGTACAATCATAAATACTTTAAGATCCCCTTATTTTAGCTGACAATTGAGTTAGCAAATTCAAATCTTGCCTCTCTTTTCACAGGTTAGCAGTCAACAAGTGCTTGACCCAAATGTATTAATACACAGCATGGAAATGTTAAGGCATTTATTTTAATTGTTAGATAATTCACCCTTAGAGATTATTCTTTATGTTTAGTTAAAATATAGTCACAATTTTAAATTCATAGATTTTGTTCTATTTGACAACATGAGCAAAATGCATTTTTCATGCACATGAGTTCCCTGTTTTCTTTTGAAATTACTTTCTCATGTATGGTACAACTCCAATTAATCTGTTAGTTATTTTGTCTTACCTTTAAATTATTTTTATCCCCATTTTAATCATTGAATGAACTTCAATTTGCCAATATTGAGTTTACTATTTTTTACTATTCCTACATTAATTTTTTCCCATCTTTCTGTGTAGAAAATGCAGAGATTTTGACACTTTACGTAACCTATCCAGAGAGAAAGTCAGCTTTTGATTCCAAAGTTAAAGAAACCCTATCAAAACTGAAGTGTTCCCTTGAAATGTCACTTCTCTCAAACCTCCTTGACAGAATTACTTATTATTTCAAGCATGACATTCATAAAAGCCAAGAGGGGAATAACATTCTGTTGATTCAGAACTTCCAACTCTTTAGCACCCTCTTGATCTTATGACTCAAGTCAGCAAACTAAATCACTTCATTCCTTGTATTGCTAATATCACACTCACTCCAAAATTGTTTGCTCATAATTTTAATGTCTGGCTTTCAGTCATTCTCTATCCTAGGTTTGCTGATGTTTAGAAGGTACGGTTGTCTAGGCACATCATTCATGCTCTAATTAACTCTACAAATACCTGGAACTTCTTAATCCCAATGATTTTACCCTGCACTCAACTTTAGCTAATGATTTATACTCAAAACAGTACTCCAGATCATAAAAATCAAATTCATCCGTGAGTAGGATACCTCAACTTAACATGCTTTTTACCTATGCCAACAATTTCTGTCCACTGGGTTTTCTTGTGTTGTGTCTTCTCATACAGCCGTCTGCCTTTAACCTTGACTTTTGCCTAATCTTTTGATATTTCAATTTATTTCCTAAACTATAAGCATTTTCTTTCTTCTTTTACTTTTTTTCTCTGGACTATAATTAGTCATACTTAATTTTCTCCCATCACAATTTTTTTTTTATTTTGTGCTATTATTTCAAAATATCAACCAAGCAAAACCATAGCTTTGATTACAACACTAAGGAGTGCTATCACATAACATTTTTATACTATAAAAAGCATATGTAATATAGTTTATAAGTGTTATATATAAGGTTTATATATGTTATAAAGTTTTATAGTTTTAACTAGAGTGCAAATTTTATACTCAAAAAACTAAGAACTGCTAGAGAACAGTATACATCATGTCTAGTAATGGCAAAACAATTTTGAGGACTTCATATTCAGCTAGATTGTCTACACTGCTGAACATCATTTAATTTTTCTTTTCTCAGTGCACTCAGAGAGCTGAGATATCAGGGCAGCCACCTACCCTGATATAAAAGATGCATACCTCTAGGGAGAGAAGGAGACATCAGTACTGATTCACATGGGGACAAATATGAGAAAAGAGACTGCCATTTAAGCAAATAGAAATAATTCAGTAAATTTTTATTTATTTATTTATTTTTACCAAATTACCAAAAGCTAAATATAAGCAACAATGAGAGTACAGAACCCCAAAACTTTCAGGCAAAAGTGAAGTTGGCCTCCACTCACGTACTCTTCTCTATGGATCATCACAGAGTACAGTCAGCCCTCTGTACTTGCGAATGCAGAACCTGTGTATACAGAAGGCCAACTTTTCAATTATGGCTGAATCTGCAGATGTAGGAACCTGTTTTTATGCAGGGCCTACTAGGAGACATGGACATCCATAGATTTTGGCATGTGTGGGGGTCCTGGAGCCAACCCTCCATGGTTGAGAAACCAAGAGATGACTGTACTTACAGCAAAAGATTAGACGAAGGCTCTCTCTATATCATAAAAGTTTGAAAAAAAGAGTGAATATCATGAGAAAAATAAGATATCTTACATATACTCTTCCACTTATAAAATATAGATCACAAGTTTTAGTTTTGGTTAGGAAGAAAAAAACAACTTTACCACTTCCAGGAACAAAAAAGAGAACAGGGAAGAAAAATATCTACCCCTGGGTAAGAAAAGGAATACCATATTGAATAGATACTATTAGAGATACCCTGCCACTGGGGGTGGCTCAAGAGTACTAAAAAGTACCTCCTCCAAGAGTTAGGACCTTCCTAAGCCAGAGGCTGAACCACGATAACAGATAGCCTCTTTGTCTTACCCTACCATACTAGCCAGCACTGAGAAACAAGCAAAAACAGTTTATTGCCAAAAAAAGGACAAGAGGTTAAAAAGAGACCCTCTCTTAGCTATAGGCTCAAAGGGATGGCTACAAGCCGAAGGTGAAGGTGACAGTAAGAAAAGTTATGTGATACACAGATACCATTCTAAGAACAATATAATGCTAGAAGAACCTGAAGCTACTAGTTTATTGGAGGAAACCACCATAACAACATTACTAACTCACAGCTCAACTCATGATTGAATTCAAATCTGTACCCCACACCTTTTAAAGACATAGCAGAAAAAAGACATGCCCATTTTCAAGCACAAACACACAGAATATCTGACTATCCAAAAAAATTTTCAGACAGATGCAAATCAAGGAGGAAAACAGAAAGGAAAATCTACTATCAATAATAAAACAATCAAAAGGACCTGACTCAGACGTGACTCAGATGCTCAACTGTCAGCCGGGAGATTTAAAATAATGATGATTGATATGTTAAAGGTAGTAGTAGAAAATGTGGAAAATGTGTACTGCATGTGAGGAATTTCGCCAGAGAGGTGAAAATAAGTAAATGAAAATAATTGATTCAAAAAATAAAAACAGAATTGGAATATTTTTGACAGGCTCATCAGTAATCTTCTGTTGTACTGAAAACGTTTAAGTCAATAACCACTTTTATTCTTATCTAAGACTAAAGCTATTAGCATAGGGTTTGGCTTAAACTGTGCATTCAATAAATGCCTTGTAATGAATAGATTTACTATTTTTAAAATATTAATTGCAAGATTTCAAATAATATTTTAAAAACATGAATTGAGGAATAATTTGCATGCAATAAAGGTCACCTATTTTAAAGATAAACATTAATTCTTTTTATGCAATTTACAGTGAAGTGCAAATATCACTTAAATCTAATTCTGGAACATTTCAATCATCCCACAAAAATCTTTCAAATTCATTTACCTATCCATCCATCTATCTATGCTTTTTTGGGGGTGGGGGACAGTCTCACTCTGTCACCAGGCTGGAGTGCAGTGGCGGGATCTCAGCTCACTGCAATCTCCGCCTCCCGGGTTCAAGCAATTCTCCTGCCTCAATCTCCTGAGTAGCTGGGACTACAGGTGCCCACCACCACGCCCAGCTCATTTTTGTATTTTTAGTAGAGACGGGGTTTCACCATGTTGGCCAGGATGGTCTCGATCTCTTGACCTTGTGATCTGCCCGTCTTGGCCTCCCAAAGTGCTGGGATTACAGGCATGAGCCACCGCACCCAGCCTCTATGCTTTAACAAAGCATATTTTATTCATTTTTCTTTTATTTATTTTTGTGCACATGTGATATAAAAGGTATTTGTTATCTCACTCTTAAATTATTGCCTTTTATTAAAAATTTTTTCTGTTGCCAGGCGCAGTGGCTCACGCCTGTAATCCCAGCACTTTGGGAGGCCGAGGCGGGTGGATCACGAGGTCAAGAGATCGAGACCATCCTGGTAAACATGGTGAAACCCCGTCTCTACTAAAAATACAAAAAATTAGCTGGGCATGGTGGCGCGTGCCTGTAATCCCAGCTACTCAGGAGGCTGAGGCAGGAGAATTGCCTGAACCCAGGAGGCGGAGGTTGCGGTGAGCCGAGATCTCACCATTGCACTCCAGCCTGCGTAACAAGAGCAAAACTCCGTCTCAAAAAAAAAAACAAATTTTTTTCTGTCGCAGTGTGTGTGTGTGTGTGTGTGTGTGTGTGTGTGTATTTTCTAAACACATTATAGATGGAATATGATTGAAAGGGTTACGTCAAGAAACAAAGTATGCATACCTGAGTGTGCTGTGGAAGAGATTCACGCAGAATAACTTAAAGGACTACTATTTGAGAAATAAGAGGTAGAAAAGGTGAATCGAGGAAATAAAAGCTGAATCTATTTTTACTGCTTTATTTAGATCAGAAACTTTCACAGTCTTGTGTGTCAAGTATGATAAACTAAGCATAAGCATAACAAGTATTAAACCAATGAATAGTAAGTCTCAGCACCTAACTAATGTAGTCATTCACTTGTATTATTGCAGTCAAGGACAACACTTTCCTGAAAAGATGGACATCTCAATTTATTTTTTGGTGTGACAGATGGAGACAAGAGAGGGATAAACAAAGCACATTTATGGTATGTTGACTCTGTAAACCAATAACAGACGTGCTCTGCTGGGGTGTGCTGCTCCACCAAGAGAAAATGTGTAGGCAGGGAAACTCTCATTTATAGTTTCTGACTGTTATCACACATTTATTCTAGTACAGAAGAGCTTTGGTTGCAAGAGGGTCAAATATCAATACATCTACTCTTCCTGAGTATACAATATTAAAAATCGAAAACTAGATCACAATATCTCAGCTTATACCTTGAGTAGAGAAAAAAGAAAATAATATATGCAAATATTCACCTCTGCTAGAGCGGTTTCACTGTATAGTAAATGACTTTCTCAGAATATCCCATAAACCCAGGTTAGTCCTCTTCTCGCTACTAACTGCATAAATTGGCAGTAAAAATTCACACAATGTAGTCCTCAAATCTCATCTCTGAGAAATAAGATTCTTATGTCATCTAGTAAATAGTGAAATAATCTAAATAAAAGCCTTCCAAAACACACATTAAAAACTATAGGCCAAAGTATACTTACAGCAGTTTGAAATAAAACAAAGAAAACTTGAAGCCTTAAAATTTTCCCAAAGTAATTTACAATGCTATCCCCATCAAGCTACCAATGACCTTCTTCACAGAACTGGAAAAAACCACCTTAAACTTCATATGGAACCAAAAGAGAGCCCGCATAGCCACGTCAATTCTAAGCAAAAAGAACAAAGCGGGAGGCATCACACTACCAGATATCAAACTATACTACAAGGCTACAGTAATCAAAACAGCATGGTACTGGACCAAAACAGAGATATAGACCAATGGAAGAGAACAGAGGACTCGGAGGCAACACAACATATCTACAACCATCCGATATTTGACAAAAACAAGCAATGGGGAAAGGATTCCCTGTATAATAAATGGTGTTGGGAAAACTGGCTAGCCATATGCAGAAAGCAGAAACTGGACCCCTTCCTGACACCTTACACTAAAATTAACTCTAGATGGATTAAAGACTTAAACATAAGACCTAACACCATAATAACCCTAGAAGAAAATCTAGGCAAAACCATTCAGGACATAGGCGTAGGCAAGGACTTCATGACCAAAACACCAAAAGCATTGGCAACAAAAGCCAAAATAGACAAATGGGACCTAATCAAACTCCACAGCTTCTGCACAGCAAAAGAAACAGTCATTAGAGTGAATCGGCAACCAACAGAATGGGAAAAAATTTTTGCACCTTACCCATCTGACAAAGGGCTGTTATCCAGAATTTACAAAGAACTAAAACAAATTTACAAGAAAAAAACAAGCCCATTCAAAAGTGGGCAAAGGATATGAACAGATATTTTACAAAAGAAGACATACACAAGGCCAACAAACATATGAAAAAATGCTCATCATCACTGGTCCTTAGAGAAATGCAAATCAAAACTACATTGAGATACCATCTCACGCCAGTTAGAATGGCGATCATTAAAAAATCTGGAGAAAACAGATGCTGGAGAGGATGTGGAGAAATAGGAACACTTTTACACTGTTAGTGAGAGTGTACATTAGTTCAACCACTGTGGAAGACAGTGTGGCGATTCCTCAAGGACCTAGAAATAGAAATTCCATTTGACCCAGCAATCCCATTACTAGGTATATATCCAAAGGATTATAAATCGTTCTACTATAAGGACACATGCACACGAATGTTCATTGCTGCACACTTTACAATAGCAGAGACCTGGAACCAACCCAAATGCCCATCGATGATAGACTGGACAGGGAAAATGTGGCACATAACACCACATATTATGCAGCCATCAAAAACGATGAGTTCGCGTCCTTTGTAGGGACATGGATGAACCTGGAAACCATCATTCTCAGCAAACTGACACAAGAACACAAAATCAAACACCACATGTTCTCACTCATAGGCGGGTGTTGAACAATGAGAACACATGGACACAGGGAGGGGAGCACTACACACTGGGGTCTGTTGGGGGGAAATAGGGGAGGGACAGTGGGGGGTGGGGAGTTGGGGAGAGATAGCTTGGGGAGAAATGCCACATATAGGTGAAGGGGAGGAAGGCAGCAAATCACATTGCCACGTATGCACCTATGCAACAATCTTGCACGTTCTTCACATGTACCCCAAATCCTAAAATGCAATAAAAAAAATTTTTTTTCGCAAAACATGGTGGCTGGCAAGATGGCCAAATAGGAACAGCTCCGGTCTGCAGCTCCCAGCGAGAACAATGCAGAAGATGGGTGATTTCTGCATTTCCAATTGAGGTTCATCTCACAGGGGCTAGACAGTGGGTGCAGCCCATGGAGGGTGAGTGGAAGCAGGGTGGGGCTTTGCCTCACCCAGGAAGCACAGTGGGTCAGGGAATTCCCTCCCCTAGCCAAGGGAAGCCTTGAGGGACTAAGCCCTGAGGAATGGTTAACTTCTGCCTAGATATTACATTTTCCCAGTTTTCACAACCCACAGACCAGGAGATTCCCTGGGTGCCTATGCCACCAGGACCCTGGGTGTCAAGCACAAAACTGGGCAGCCGTTTTGACAGACACAGAACTAGCTGCAGGAGTTTTTTTTTTTTTTTTTTTTTTTTAATCCAAGTGGTGCCTGGAATGCCAACGAGACAGAACCTTTCACTCTCCTAGAAAGGGAGCTGAAGCCAGGGAGCTAAGTGGTCTAGAACAGCAGATCCCACCCCCACAGAGCCCAGCAAGCTAAGATTCACTGGCTTGAAATTCTTGCTGCCAGCGCAAGTCTGAGGTCAACCTGGGACATTTGAGTTTGATGGGAGGAGGGGCATCCTCCATTACTGAGGCTTGGTGAGGCAATTTTCCCCTCACAGTGTAAACAAAGTCTCTGGGAAGTTTGAACTGGGCAGAGCTCACAACAGCTTGCCAAAACTTCTATAGCCAGACTGTCTCTATAGGTTCCTACTCACTGGGTAGGGCATCTCTGAAAGAGAGGCAGCAGTCCCAGTCAGGGTCTTATAGATAAAACTCTAATCTTCCTGTGACAGACCACCTGGGGAAAAGGGCTCCTGTAGGCACAGCTTCAGCAGACTTAAACGTTCCTGCTGTCTGGCTCTGAAGAGAGCAGACAGACTGCCTCCTCAAGTAGGTCCCTGACCTCTGTGCCTCCTGACTGGTCCCTGACCCCTATGCCTCCCAGCAGGGTTCAACAGACACCTCATACAGGAGAGCTCCTGCTGGCATCTGATGGGTGCCCCACTGGGATGAAGCTTCCAGAGGAAGGAACAGGCAGAAATCTTTGCTGTTCTGCAGCCTCCACTGGTGATACGAAGGTAAACAGGGTCTGGAGTGGACCTCAAGCAAACTCCAGCAAGCCTGCAGCAGAGAAGCCTGACTTTTAGAAGGAAAACTAACAGAAAGCAATAGCACCAACATCAACAAAAAGGACGTCCACATAGAAACCCCATCCAAAGGTCACCAACATCAAAGACCAAATGTGGATAAATCAAGAAAGATAAGGAAAAAAACAGCGCAAAAAGTCTGAAAATTCCAAAAACCAGAATGCCTCTTCTCCTCCAAAGGATCAAAACTCCTTACCAGCAAGGGAACAAAACTAGATGGAGAATGAGTTTGATGAAGTTGGTTTCAGAGGTGGGTAAAAACAAACTCCTCCGAGCTAAAGGAGCATGTCTTAAGCCAATGCAAGGAAGCTGAGAACCTTGCAAAAAGGCTAGAGGAATTGCTAACTAGAATAACCAGTTATTAATAGCCTACCAACCAAAAAAAGCCCCAGACCATCTGGATTCACAGCAGAATTCTACCAGAGGTAGAAAGAGGAGCTGATACCATTCCTTCTGAAAGTATTCCAAACAATAGAAAATACAAAAGAGGGATTCCTCCCTACCTCATTTTATGAGGCCAGCATCATTCTGATACCAAAACCTGGCAGAGACACACACACAAAAAGAATATTTCAGGCCAATATCCCTGATGAACATCAAGGTGAAAATCCTTAATAAAATACTGGCAAACCAAATCCAGCTGCACATCAAAAAGCTTATCCACCACAATCATCAGCCTCATCCCTCGGATGCAAGGCTGGTTTAACACAAGCAAATCAATAAAAGTAATCCATCACATAAAGAGAACCAATGACAAAAATCACAGGATTATCTCAATAGATGCAGAAAAGGCCTTTGATAAAATTCAACACCCCTTCATACTGAAAACTCTCAGTAAACTAGATATTGATGGAACATATCTCAAAATAATAAGAGCTATTTATGACAAACCCACAGCCAATATTATACTGAATGAGAAAGAGCTGGAAGCATTCCCTTTGAAAACCAGCACAAGACAAGGATGTTCTCTCTCATCACTCCTATTCAACATAGCATTGGAAATTCTGGCCAGGGCAATCAGGCAAGAGAAAGAAATAAAGGGTTTCAAATAGGAAGAGAAGTAGTCAAATTGTCTCTGTTTGCAGATGACATGATTGTATATTTAGAAAACCCCATTGTCTCAGCCCAAAATTTTCTTAAGCTGATAAGCAACTTCAGCAAAGTCTCAGGATGCAAAATCAATGTGCAAATATCACAAGCATTCCTATATACAGGTAATATTCAAACAGAGAGCCAAATCATGAGTGAACACCCATACACAATTGCTACAAAGAGAATAAAATACATAGAGATACAACTTACAAAGTATATGAAGGACCTCTTCAAGGAGAACTATAAACCACTGCTCAAGGAAATAAGAGAGGACACAAACAAATGGAAAAACATTCCATGCTTATGGATAGGAAGAATCAATGTTGTGAAAATGGCCATACTGCCCAAAGTAATTTATAGATTCAATGCTATCCCCATCAGATACCATTGACTTTCTTCACAGAATTAGAAAAAAAAAACTACTTTAAATTTCATATGGCCATACTGCCCAAAGTAATTTATAGATTCAATGCTATCCCCATCAGCTACCATTGACTTTCTTCACAGAATTAGAAAAAAACTACTTTAAATTACATATGGAACTAAAGAAGAGCACATATAGCCAATTCTAAGAAAAAAGAAGAAAGCTGGAGGCATCACACTACCTGATTTCAAACTATACTTCAAGCCTACAGTAATCAAAACAGCATGGTACCAGTACCAAAACAGAAATATAGACCAATGGAACAGAACAAAGGCCTCAGAAATAATGCTACACATCTATAATCATCTGATCTTTGACAAACCTGACAAAAACAAGCAATCGGGAAGGGATTCCCTATTTAATAAATGGTGTTGGGAAAACTGGTCAGCCATATGCAGAAAACTGAAATTGGACCCCTTCCTAACACTTTATACAAAAATTAACTCAGATGGATTAAAGACTTAAATGGAAGACTTAAAACCATATAAACCCTAGAAGAAAACCTAGACAATACCATTAAGCACATAGTCATAGGCAAAGACTTCTTGACAAAAACATCAAAAGAAATGGCAACAAAAGCCTAAATTAACAAATAGGATCTAATGAAACTAAAGAGCTTCTACAAAGCAAAAGAAACTATCATCATAGTGGCAACTACAGAATGGGAGAAAGTTTTTGCAATGTATCCATCTGACAAAGGGCTAATATTCAGAAACTACGAGGCACTTAAACAAAAAAACAACCACCACCATCAAAAAGTAGGCAAAGAATATGAACAGAACTTCCCAAAAGAAAAGAAATTTTCTTCCCAAAAAGAACATTTATGAAGCCAACAAACATATGAAAATAAGCTCATCATCACTGGTCATAAAAGAAATGCAAATCAAAACCAAAATGGGAAACCATTTTATGCAGTTAGAATGACCATCATTAAAAAGTCAGGAAACAACAGATGCTGGAGAGGATGTGGAGAAGTAGGAAGACTTTTACACTGTTGGTGAGAGTGTAAATTAGTTCAACCATTGTGGAAGACAGTGTGGCAATTATCCCAGCATCTAGAACCAGAAATACCATTTGACTCAGCAATCCTATTACTAGGTATACACCCAGAGGATTATAAATCATACTACTGTAAAGACACATGCACATGTATGTTTATTGCAGCACTGCTCACAATAGCAAAGACTTGGAACCAACCAAAATGCCCATCAATGATAGACTGGACAAAGAAAATGTGGCACATATACACCATGGAATACTAGGGAGCCATAAAGAAGGATGAGTTCATGTCATGTGTTTGCAGATAACATGATTGTATATTTAGAAAACCCCATTGTCTCAGCCCAAAATTTCCTTAAGCTGATAAGCAACTTCAGCAAGGATGAACCTGGAAACCATTATTCTCAACAAACTAACATAGGAACAGAAAACCAAAGACTGCTTGTTCTCACTCATAAGCAGGAGTTAAACAGTGAGAACAGGTGGACACAAAGGGGTGGGGGAACATCACACACCAGGGCCTGTGGGGGGCAGAGGGCTAGGGGAGGATAGTATTAGGAGAAATACCTAAAGTAGATGACAGGTTGATGGATGCAGCAAACCACCATGATACGTGTACACCTATGTAACAAACCTGCACATTCTGCACATGTATCCCAGAACTTAAAGTATAATTTAAAAAATTTTGCAAAACACAAAAAAATTTAAAATAGCATTAAAGATAAAGAAGTGCATCTTCTTTAAAAAATGAATAAATTCTGTGCAGTACTTATAGGAGTATTAAAGAAAATGAAAAGAAAAAAGAAAAAGAAAATGAAAAGCAGCTTCAATATTGAGAATAATAGAAAGCATTTGAAAGTAAAATAAGGCTATTAAGATATAAGGTAGGAAAAAATAAAATGTATGACCAAATAAACATTTTTAGTAGAAAATATGTGTAATATGAAGTAATCAAATTCTCTCACCTAGTAGAATATCACTTTTCTCCCCTGCAATCAGCAGGGGGAGTATAAAACAAATAGAAGCAATATACACACAGAGACAAATGAAAAGATGAGCAAACAATCAAAATCCATCCAACGGTTGAGAGGAAACATATGACATAAAATTCGGTGCAAATATCAACAAATGAGAAAATGGACATCTAAGGAGAAGGAGACACCATAGCACACAGATCATTCTTCTGTATTTTGCAACATGCCTCACAAAAACTGTGAAACACACATAGAAATTAAATATAAAGTGTCATTGAAAAGCAAGAGGTGTACATTTGGGGAAAGACAGTCTCTTCAGCAATTGCTACTGGGAACACTGGATATTCATAGGCAGAAGAATGAAACTGAGCCTATCTCTCACCAAACACAAAAATCAAATCAAAATGAATTATACACTGAAGTGCAAGACCTGAAATTACTAGAAGAAAACATTGGAAAAATCCTTTAGAGAATTAGTCTGGGCAAAGATTTTTTTTCAGTAAGACTTGAAAAGCACAGACAACAACAGCAAAAAATGACAAATGGGATAATATCAAGGTAAAAAGCTGCACTGCAAAGGAAACTATCAACAAAGTAAATATTTGCAAACTGCCTATCCGACGAGAGATTAATAACCAGCATATATAAGGAACTTGAACAACTCAATACCAAAAACACAAAAATAGTCCAACTTAAAAATGACCTAACTAGACATTTCTCAAAAGAATACATACAAATAGACAATACATACTTGAAAAAATGTTCAACATCACTAACAATCAGGGAAATGCAAATCAAAACCACAATGAGATATTATGTTCTACTGGTTTAAATGGCTACTACGAAAAGGTAAAAAGATAAATGTGAGCAAAGACATGGGGAAAAAGGAACCCATTTACACTGTTAATGGGAATGTAAATCAGTACAGACATTATAGAAACATTATGGAGGTTCCTCAATAAACTAAAAATAAAACTACCATATGCTCCAGCAATCCCACTACTGGATATGTATAAATATACTGAAAAGAAGGAAATCAGTATACTGAAGAGATATCGGCACTTCCACATTTATCGAAGCACTATTTACAATAGCCAAGATATGAAATCAACCTAAATGTTCATCAATAAATAAATGGATAAAGTAAACATGAATATAAAGAAACATACAATGGAATCTTATTCAACCATAAAGAAACATAATTCTGTCATTTGGAGCTACATGGAAGAGCCTAGAGGGTATTACGTTAAGTGAAATAAGCGAAGCACAGAAAGACAAATGTATGCTTGCACTTGTAAATGGGAGTTTGAAAACAAGATCTCATGGAGGAAGTGAGTAGAAAGATGGGTACCAGAGGTTGGGAAGGGTAGTGGGGAGAAAAAGAAAAAGAGAGATAGAATAATGGGTAGAAAAATATGTTACATAAGATTGAATAAGTTCTAGTGTTGGATAACACTGTTGGGTGACTAGAAAGTAATGCCAACACACACAATTACTTTTGCACAAACCTAACTTCAAGAAAGAATTCTGAATCTTTTGAACATACACAAAAAATGATGAGATCAATTCTTTCCAAAAGAATTAACCACTAATTCAATAAGTTTATACTAAAATTTACTAGGAATACATAATGAGCACTAACAACTATAAAAACTTGGAAAACCCAGATTAACTAGAGTTATTACTTGTGAAATAACCACAAATCTATACTAATTAAGACATTTTTATTCATAAATGTTTAAATAAAGAGATATAGTACAATGTTTAATCCATGGGAATTGGTACATAATAAAAAGTGTCCTTTGTTTTAATTGGTGAAAAATAAACTATTTGATCATCAAATGAACTATTTGATGATCAAATATGGCACAATTGATTGATAATTTGCTGTCTTCAGCAACCAGAAGCATAACTTTAGATGAATTAAATATCTAAACATAGAAGCTTTAAATGGATGAAAATAAAAATCATGATTGTTGACTTACAAAGAAAAATATTTTCATAATATATGTAACTACATAGAAAGGTACTAAATATCAAGAAAACAACAAAAAAAGCACAATAAAATACAGGATAGGATTGTAATAGTATTCATGAAAGATTAAATAAAATAATCAACAAATATGAACAAAAGCTTAACACCATTGATAATTACAAGAGCACAAATTAAGCACTAAAATCATTTTCCCCTTATTGGATTGGCAAATATTAAAATAACAATATTTTTGTTAGTGAAATGAGCAGTGATATGCTTTGTGGGACTGTGAACTGCTAATAATTTTTAACAGAATATAGTTGTATCTGTTGAAATTAAAATATAAATACCTTTGAAATCAGCATTTCTGCTTCTGAAAGTCTATCCTACAGAAATGTTTGAATCTGAACTCAAAGATGTATATTTAAAGATAATAATCAGTAGCAACCAAAAATGTGGGAGCAGATTGAATTTGTCTCTATGGGAGTGCTTCAAAAAACAATGTTACACAATATCATACATAAATATGCAGACATGCAACACATTACAAATAAATGTTGTGTTGACATGAATGCACCCCAGACATATGTTTAAGAGTAAAAAGTAACACATATGGAGACAATATCAGAGATGGAAAGAATCCCCTAAATGACTGAGATGGGAAGTCCACTGTTGCACCAGCCCTCAACATTTGCCACTGGCCATAGGAGATGGAGCTAGGATACAGAGGTATCTCGATGAAGAGGCATACTTTGCATAATTTAATTTTGTAAACTAAATTAAAAGTGACATATTAAGTACAGCCTTCTAAGAAAGTCTTTTTTTCTAGATTATAGAGAATCCAGAGGGGTACTTAAGAAACATAATCCCAAATCTTAGTCTAAGTATTTATCTGTTTTACCTTTTTTTCCCAAGAAAATGTATGTTTCTCTTATTATTAAGGTAAGCTGAGTTTTTGTGTTACACAAAGAAGATAGAGAGCATTGCTAAATAGCGAATGAATGAATGCATGGATGAATGGATGGATGGATGGATGGATGGGTGAATAACTTTAACTTTCAGTATTTACGTTTTTTTAAGACATTTTTATCTCACTTACAGCCACTCCTTACACTTCAACTGCTTATAAACTTCACTTTCCATCTGGTTAACCAGGAGCAATCTTGCAATGCTGCACATGAACAAACCTAATATTTCACACTCTAAAGATAAAAATATTTAGATTCACAATTTATCTCTCAGTCCTGCCTGGTCACCAGTTACCTAACATAAATCCTAACCTAGTTAATTAATTTGTTTCTTGCCAATCATTCTGAAAATGCATATTCTAATTTAATATTAATAATTCAATGAGTTTAATACTGTAAAAACTAAAAAATAACAATTAACATGGATTACATGCTTACTATCTGCTTTAGTTCTCACAACAATATAATAAATAGCCTCTGTTGTTTTATTTATAAGGAAACTGAAGTCCACATACATTAATAAATGTAAACGTGGCATGTGGTAAAATATACGCAATACTTCATCCAATGATTTGGATGTGATTTATTAGCATAAAAATTCAGGTGTGGTGACAGGGGAATAATATATTTTAGGTGAAGCAAAATTTACTCTTGCTCTATATTTTATATCTCACAGGCAGCAAAAGGATTCAGAGAGGAAGAAGAAAAAGTGTTAAATCCAAGAAAACTAAAAGCATTACTACTTCCATAATCTAAAGAATAATGCTATGCTTAATTTTCACTTGCCTCTTGCTTCTTCATGTGAACTCATCCCCTAGAATTGTTATGTGTTAATTATAAAATTTAAAACTTTTGGGCAATATATTCTACAAATGCTTGACAACAATTAAAATTTTATTGCATCAAGTTCATTAAGCAAATCCTATCGGACTGTGGGTTTATTATCAATTTTAACTTGTTCAAGTGTTTCAATTACAATTCCATTTTGAACTGTAATAAGGTGGTTGATAAATGACAATGGTTAACAACTGCTATTAAAACTACCCAGGGCAGAACTCCGTAAATGTAGAACAATTAGAGTAACTAATGATAGTAGCAATATGCTATTATCTTTACATTATTCAATTGATTTAGTACAGCATTTTAATAGTTCTACCAAAAAAATGTTCCCCTTGTTTTTGATGGTTTAGGCCACTTTTCTGAACCAATTTTTCTTATTTTTTTGATTCAGTGGTTACATGGGCAGGGTTGTAATATATTTATTCTTTTTTTTTTTTTTCTAGAGACAGAGTCTCACTCTGTTACCCAGGATGGAGTGCAGTGGCGCAATCTCCACTCACAGCAACCCCAGCCTCCCAGTTTTAAGCGCTACTGCTGCCTTAGCCTTGCCAGTAGCTGTGATTACAGGTTCATGCCACCACACTCGGCTAATTTTTGTACTTTTTGGAAAGACAGGGTTTCACCATAATGGCTAGGCTGGTCTCAAACTCCTGACCTCAAATGATCTGCCCACCTCGGCCTCCCAAAGTGCAGAATATACAGGAATAAGTCACTGCACCTAGCCATTACATTTATTTCTAAAGAGGAATGTTCGGAGTTAAGATTTTGAGGAATGAATATCAAATAATGTGAAGTATTTATGAGTTATTGACTTTGCTATGTGTAACAGGACATGGAGGTTAAGACTCAAGGCAAACAATTTTGTTCAGGTAATCGTTAAACAACATGACTAACAACGATTTTTTTCCTTCCAACTTCCAAACCTGTGAATTAGAAAAAACAATATCACTTAAGTGCTTAATTACTTTTTTCTCTTTCTTAAAAATGTACCTATCATCTTGGCTTAATTTCCTCATTTGTAAATTGGTGATTATACCTCACAAAGTTGTTAAGAAGCATAAAAGATAACAGTGCTTAGCATTTGCCTGGTATGCGGTAAGAGCTCAGTAAATGATAGCAATCATTATTACTGTGTATATTCAATATTGATTATGTCTTTAATTGAAATAAAATGACTTTTAATCAGCATTTTTAAAAAATGTAACTATTTTAATACACCCTTCACACTCAGCGGAAAATACAGATATCACAGTGTTTTCAAAATCTCAAACTGCAATTTGTCATGTTTCCTGAGCCAGGGAATTAGGCTAAACATTAAGGAAACTACAGTACCCTGAACATTTATATTATACTCAATAAAGAAAATGGTACTTAGACAATAGCGATGCATTCATTTTTTTTTCATAAAGCTCTCATCAATGATTTACTTAGAAATATTTATAAAATGTTTAAAAACGATTTGACCTCCTCCATCCAGCTGTCATCTCTAACCATCAACCCAGTTGGATCACTAAAATGGTTTGATTGAGTCCAGGGCTTTCTTCAGAGAAACTGCTCACACTTTAATAAATGTCTCCTCTGCTGAAGTATGACTTAAAATGTAGTCACTTTTAGAGAGCCTCATTTTGGAAAAAGTAATAAAAATTTGAGAAAGGCTTTCAAGAAAGGATTCTTGAAACAGGACAGAACACTGGGTATTAAATAAAAACTTTAACGGAGAAAATCACCTATCTCTCTTCTGCTGAGACAATTCTTCCATGGTCCTTAAATTGTAACTTAAAAGTTTTAAAGTTTTGAAAAACATATTGGGTTTGAAATTAATTTCCTTTTAAAAGCACATATATGTTGAAGTATGTTTTGTCACAAAAAGTCAGTAATATTAAATTATTTTATACAAAAATATCTTCTCTGAATAATGGAAGCAAATCTAAAATAAATTTTAAGAACCTTAGTAAAATTCTCCAATGCCTTTTAATAGCATGGGGAATCTTCTGCTGGTTGCTGAAGCTTGAATAATGCTTAAAATTACTCAAAACCTAACAGTTATTTTGTGGGATGAGTTTATAAACCATTATTTACTTTAAATCACATTGTGGCTTTTAATGTTTTGAATAGCTCCCAAGCTCAGTGATTTTGTACCTCAACTCAGAAACCGTCTAAGAAGACTGAAAGCTTTATCGAACTTAGTTCAGATTTATCCTGAGATAAAATCCAAGTAAGTTTAGCTTATATACAATTTTTTGCTCCTCTGTGCATTTTCTTTTGATTAGTTTTTTGTACATGCACATCCACGTAACTTCTAAACATTTCATATAACTACATTATCTCTGTTTACATATTTATATTAAACTAATATTTATGTCAGGATATATGAACAAAAAAACAAGTTAATCTTAACTGAAAATGGATAGCATCAGATAATGGGAAAAATAATGGAGCCTTATGAAAATTATTGGTCAAAATTTTCAAAAAGACAGCATACTAAATAATTACATGTTAATTCTAGTTTAATTAAAATCAGAAATAAACTGTGAGTAGATATTTTCAGTATGGCCTTGGTGGTGTCTAACTAACAAAATAACTTTAAAAAACTAAATGTTCACCAAAATAACTTTAGCTTCATTTTATGTTCACATATTTTGAAAATATTTTACTATAAACATAGTATAATGAACTCCATATTTTTAGTATGGCTGAATGCAGGATGTGCAGATTTGCTACACCAGTAAACCTGTGCCATGGTGGTTTGCTGCACCTAACAACCCATTACCTAAGAATTAAACCCAGCATGCATTAGCTCTTTTCTCTAATGCTCTCTCCTCACTCACCCACCCACAACAGGCCCCCGTAAGTGCTTCTCCCCTGCCAGAGTCCATGTGTTCTCACTGTTCAGTTCCCACTTGTAAGAGATACATGCAGTGTTTGGTTTTCTATTCCTGCATCAGTTTGCTGAGGATAATTGCTTCTGCCTTCACCCATGTTCCTGCAAAGGACATGATCTTGTTCTTTTCTGTGGCTGCATAGTATTTCATGGTGTATATATGCCACATTTTCTTTATCCAGTCTATCATTGATGGGCATTTGTGTTGATTCCACATCTTCACTATTGTGAACAGTAATGCAATGAACATACATGTGCAAGTATATTTGCAATAGAATGATTTATACTCCTTTGGGTATATAACCAGTTATGATATTGCTGGATCAAGTGGTATGCCCATTTCTAAATCTTTGAGGAATTGCCACTCTGTCTTCCACAATAGTCGAACTAATTTACATTCCCACCAACAATGTAAAAGCATTTGTATTTCTCCACAACTTCACCAACATTTGTTGTTTCTTGACTTTTTAATAATCACCATTTTGACTGGCGTGAGATGGTATCTCATTATGGTTTTGATTTGCATTTCTCTAAAGATCAGTGATGTTGAGCTTTTTCTTATATGAATGTATTTTTTTGAGAAGTGTCTGTTCATATTCTTTGCTCACTTTTTAATGAGATTGTTTGTTTTCTTATAAATTTGCTTAAGTTTCTTGTAGATTCTGGATATTAGACTCTTTTCAGATGGATAGATTGCAAAAAAATCACCCCATTCTGTAGGTTGTCTGTTCATTCTGATGATTTCTTTTGCTGAGCAGAGGCTCCTTAGTTTAATTACATCCCATTTTCCCATTTTTGCCTTTGTTGTAATTGCTTTTGGTGATTTCATCATAAAATCTTTTCCCATGCCTATGTCCTAAATTGTATTGCCTACATTTTCTTGTAGGGTTTTCATAGTTTTGGATTTCACACTTACGTGTTTAATCCATCATGAGTTAATTTTTGTATAAGGTGTAAGAAAGATATCCAGTTTCAATTTTCTGCATATTGCTAGCCAGTTCTCCCAGGACCATTTATTGAATAGGGAGTCCTTTCCCCATTGCTTATGTCAGATTTGTCGATAATCACATAGCTGTAGATGTGTAGTTTTAAGAAATAATCTCGTAAAGATGGCAGGAAACACCATGGACCTGGGTCCTGAAACAGGGGTTGGAAAAAGCCTCCCTCAACCAGCAACACCTAACCTGGCATAGGAGAAAGAAACAGCTTTCTGCTTTTTATGAACTTTCTGATTTTGAAGTCTATTTATTATAGCTGTTTAGATGATCCTAAATAATACAGACATCTTTACGAACAGCAGATAATTTAATTCAACTTCATTAAATTATTGAAGTCAGTTAAATGAGTGCTAAACTGTGCAGAAAAAAAGAAGCTGTCATGCAGCTCATCACCAGCATGGGCAGTGTTGAGCACGGAATAGAAGCCTGAAGGGGTTACACTCAGCAGGACACCGGGAGGCAGGGATCAATAAAGCACTTGAAGTAATGCTGCCTTTCTGCAAGACCCTATCAGAAGTCAGGGGGAGCCCCAAAACATCTGCTTCTGGCAGTCCTTCCTCTCCTATTCCCCACACAATCATAGCCTCTCCAGTTCTGTCTTCTTTAAGGATATCAGGATATATTTAATTATGCTCTGTTGTCCATGCTCCTTTCAGGCACCAAAGAAAGCTTTGGCATTGCAATCTCCCTGTGATTCTGTACATCACTTTTTTTCCAGAAACCATTAGCATCATGTCCATCCTGGTCACCTTTTACTGTGTCTCCTAATGTAGTAGATGCTCTTGCTGCCCCTGCCAAGACCCTTTCTGTGATTTTCCTGTGGTCTCCAGGGTATGGGTATCCAGTGACTTGAAAGGAAAGATGAGGCACTGTGGTAGTTAGTGAGGTGGAGAGACTGGAGGGGTGACTTAAGTGCCATCAGCTGGCAACTTCAATAAGAATATTCAAAAGGATCACTGATATGCATGATATTTGCCTTGAAACAAAAAGCATTTAAGATCTATAAAGGAATTAGTTATATGTATCCAGGGAAATCAAATATTAAAGATCCACAAAGAGGTCAAAAGGCTTGTCCAGGGGATTTAAAACATAAGGGAACTTTTTGTGAGTGGAGATTTTTTAGCTTTCAGACTTAATGACATAAAACAGTAATAATTAAAGAAGGGCTGGTTTCCTCACCAACCCTCATTGTCTCTCTTTGATGCAGTGGTCTACCACATTCCCAGGCAGCTTTCATCTGCCTTTGATTATTTCAGTTCTGAATCTTTGTGATTCTCTTCGAAATATGACTCTTTCCATAATTTTTTGATGATTTTAATATCCACTTTTGAGGATCTCCTAACATCCTGCACTATAAGTTCTTCAACCCCTTCTTCTCCAATAATGGGGTCTCCCGACATGCAGCTGCCCTTCCCTGCCAAGGCCATTGCCATGAAATTTATGTCCAAGGTAATTTGCCATGATCCCAGCATCTCAATTTTTCTCCTGTTTCTAATAGCTCAGGCACTCTGGTTCTCTGGCTGCAACAATCTTTCAGTGCCACCAAGATGTAAATCTTCTTATCCTACAAAATTCTTACATCCTCTCATCTCCCCACCCTCACCCCCATATACTCTTAACATTTTAAATTTTTACAACCATTCGTTCCACTTTCCTGTATAAACTCTCAAATTTTTGCCCTTTTGTTCTTGTTACCCTTACTTTGTGCTAATGCAACCTTTATAACTTGAAATTTCTACTTGTTCCATATTTGCACCGTGAAACTGAATCTGGCTAGGGAAACAAAATAAAACAAAACCAAAATTAACCAAATAAAAATGTTCTGACTGCAAAGCCTCCCCAGTACTGCTTGGGAAGAACAGTGTATGTTACCAGTCTATTATTTCTCCTCTTTCCCAGAAGATATATTGTTTTCTTGCTGCTTCTCAAATTACCTATACTCCACTCCCGACTCCTTTATCACTGTCTCCTGGTAAACTTGATTTCTACTTCACTGAGGAAAGCAAAGCAATTGTTACCATTTTGTGCTACGCATGGTATGGTAAGTGTTTTGTTATACTATTATCTATTTATATACCATTTATGAATCACTTTTAACCATAAATGTTCAAACTAAATAAAACTTTGAAAAATATAGGTGCTTTATAGTAGCATTTATTTTTTCAAGATCACATTCTCATTTGTTTACAGAATGCTGTTTTTTTTCCCACGCAGTTTGAAGCTCTCTCATTTTTACTAGATTCTATTATTGGTTCTAATAATAATTTTCAGTTGATTTCTTTGAGTTTTTCAGTTAGACAAGCATATATTTCCACACAGTTTATCTTTTCTTCCAATAGCTGTTATTTTTCTCCTTGCTTCCTTACTGTGAATAGAACCTCTCACACTAACAAGCATATATTCTTGCTTCAATCCAATTTTTCTGAAAATACTGTAATAACTTCAGTATAATTCTTTGTTTCCTGTTCACATAGAGGAATGCGCTTTATGCATTTAGCCATATTATTATATTTGTATTTGCACAGATGTATTGAATGAATCCTGAATTTCATCAAATCCATTTCTAATGTCAACACTCCTTTGCAATCTCCCTGCCAAACTGCAGGAGGTTCCATGGTAGCCCACAAGCAGATCCAAAGGTACGCCTGAAATCAAGACATTGCAGAGCTAACTGTGACCAAGCAGAAAAGAAAAGAAGGACAAAGGTGGGGTGAAACTCTTGGAGATGGTGAGGATGAGCAAAAACGACGAGGAGAAGCCACACAGCCGAGACAAGCGGATCCTGGCCCAGGAGGCCTGGGAGAAAAAGCAGGAGAAGCAGCAAATGGGAAGGTTCTGGGAGAAAGCATCCACCATGCACCAGCAGATTGTGGAGGACTCAACAGAAAGCTGGATACACTCAGGGAGCATTCAACACTTCAAGTCATTTGAACCGAGTTCCTCCTCAGCCTGGGTGTGGAGAGGCATTTACCTTCAGGAGCAGGAGGTCACGTCCAGGTTATGCTTCCTCCCTTTGGTATTTTCTGCAAACATTGTTTTATACAGGCCCTTATATCTTCTGCTACAACAGTGTTATTTCAAAGTTGTGTCCCCTTATTCTGGAGCTTGATTAAAGTAAAGCTATTCTTTTACTCAGTTTAGAATTCTTGGTAACTCATAGAAAATACACCATTTTTGTTTAGACGAAAAGCTTTGAAAGTTTATCTAGTGGTAAAGGCCGTCATCCTGGAAAAATGTCTTTAACCCCATTTCTATCTGACCCTCTGAGGCCAGCCAGAGATCTTCACCTGAATGAGAGGGGCTCCTGAGAATAAGGAGCTAATGCCAACTTGGCTATAATGTGCAGACCCCGTGTGGGTGCCCTTCCACTCTCCCTTCAGCTTTGGGTTTATGCTGTTTCTTGTAGGTCCTGGGAAACCACCTTTGGCTCTGTGGACCTCAGATTACCTCCTCTTCCACCTGGCCAGTGAAAGACTCAGCCTCGGTGGCAGAGCAACCACTTAAAGCGAGGATGGAATATTTACCTTACTCCTTTCTGAGCCTGATTCATGGAAATTCCAGACATTTCTAATGGGTATTGCCATGGAAGACAGCTAATTATCTTTCTTTGTAATGGAGCCCAGACACAGCTTATCTCAACCCTCGGCTTGGGGCTTCAAGCAGTCTCTCATGTTACTCTGAGTTGCCACATCACATGGGACCTGTCTGGCAATCCTGCTCTAAAGACATCTGAGTGGTGACAGGACCAGAGCCCAGCCCCATCACAAACAGACCTGGGTGCAGTCAAACGGGAGTGCCCATGTGCTTGGGCCCTGACTCTCTAAGGGCTTACAAGTTCCCCCTGATGAGGATCAAACTGCATATGCAAAGTTTTCTCTGTTGATGAATATTTAAAGAATAATAAGGTCAGAAGATAAAAACCAAGTGTTGAGTGTGGGGATGTTTTATGTAAACTACAGAATAAAGAGAAGTTATTATATTTTATTTTTTTAAGTAAAAAAAAAAACCTTTTGATACTATAACAGGAAGAATTTGAGTCATTTTCTAGTATTTTACCAAATTCTTCATTCTGAAATAAAAACTACTTGGCTAAGATACAAGATTATACCTCCAGGGTAAATTTGCTAACACATAATTACATTTTTCTACTCTGCATTCAGTCAGTTGATTATTTCCTAAAACTGCTCTCTCATCTTCACGTTTATTTGCAAGGTTATACTCTTCATAAAATGAACTGGGAAGTATCACTTTCTCCACACCTACCTTCAAATAGGATATGTTGCACAGAGGTGATTAATTTCTTGAAAATTGTGTGTGTGTGTATATATATATATAGATACACACACACACATACATATAATACACATATACATATACATAAATATATATATAATAAACTTTTAAACCTGACAAAGTGACTTTCAGAGATTTAAAAAAATATATATGATCTGCCTATTCTCCCCAATATTTAATATGTCAGGGATATCTACAGGCCTTACAGGATGTATTAATCCAGCAGCCACCAGTGCTCACCACTTCCCTGGTCTGAGTCACCATCCTCTTACTTGCCTTCCTGTAGCAGCCTTTTGAGTAAGTCTCCCTGCTTCCGTTCTTGCTTCTCTCATTTCATTTGACTTTTCATGGAAAAGAAAGATCTGTACTATTAAACAAGCCAGATCATGTCACTCCCCTGCTTAAATCTGCAAATTCTATGCATTTCACTCAAAGCAATGCAAAGCCCTTTCCATGGTTGAGCAGACCTTACATGATCTGGCTTTTTGTTACCTCTACACCTCCTGTCCTCCTTCTTACTAACTCTGCTTCCACCATACTGGCCTCACTGTTCTGCCTAGAACATGCCTGGCAAGCTCCTAAGGCAGCCTCTTCACTGTAGTTGCTCCTCCTACATAGAATGTCATCCCTCATCTGGCCCCTAGTTGACTCTTCCACTTACTACAAGTGTGTGCACAAATCTTATCTCCTCCATAAGTCCTAATTTGACTACACTTAATACCGAAAACTAGTACCCATTTCCTCTCACTGTACCCTCTGTGGCTTTTTCACATTTTCTTTTTAAAATCCACATCACTTAAAATCTTCTGCCATTATAAACTCTGCTAGAATGTCTATTAGTTCTTGTCAATTTCCTGTCATTGGGATGTAAGACCCATGGCATATTCTTTGTTTATTTAATGATGGCTCCTGTGTACCTAGAAGCATAACTAAAACATAATAAGTACTTGACAAATAATTATTGAATAAATAAAAAGTACTTGGACCCCCATTTATACTTCTAAGATAATTACAATACTCCAGAAAATCAATTAATAATTATTCAGATTTTCAAATTTATTAGCAAAATCCTTGTAATATTTAATGATTTAATCGTATAAACTATGTGAGATGTATAGCACATATTATGCAATATGACATATACAAGTATATGATTAATTAAGCAAAATAATTATTTTAGTTTAATTTACCTTTAATTTTGCCTGTCATGTATAAAAACAAAGAGAGACTGTGATGAAAATCTTTGACACTATTGCTTCTTTCTTCATTCCTCTATGTATTTAAAACAATGGTTTGTCTAAATTTTCAGATTATTTTACTATGTGGAGAAAATTTCCAGGCAGATAATATATAATTCATAATTTCTGAGCACTTGCATATTTGAAAATACATTTATTACCTGCATACATAAATAAAAATTTGAATAATTACAGAATTCAGGAATCACAAGCTATTTTTCTCAGTATTTTGTAGAAGTCAATTCATTGCGTTTAATATGATGAAGTGTAGTGCCACCCAGTCATTTATTCCTTTACAGTTCAACTAACTTTTTCCAGATGGTGGTGGTAATATCCATGACATTCAACAACTTTATGAATTATTAAGATTTTTCCTCTCTGAATATGTAATTTCATACCCATAACCTATCTATATTTTATTAGTTATCCTTTCTTAATTTGGACATCATTTTCAGATTTTTAAGATCTGGTTTAGGAGTTAATCATTTTAAAAAATAATAATTTGATTTGCTATAGGTTAAGTCTTTAGATCTGCTGCTAAAGATTCCTTTTTTCAGCCTAACATTGTTTTTATCAGTTACATGTCTTATTATAATTCTGGTCTTCCATTCAGGAGCATCAATCAATCTATAATCTGCAAAGTCTCTGTTCATATTCAACTTATATTTCCTTTTTCATTGCTCTTCTAGTTGTGGTGTTTCATTCTTTAATTTTGCATACTGCAAGAGAGTCTGAAATTTGGTGTCACAGCTGTGCCAGAGGGGTTATTATTCTTCACATTGTGTTCTTATTTACATGGTGTCATGCTACATACAGATTACTGAAGTGTCCAGCCTTCCTTCTCTGCAAATCATAGAGTTGAGGTGATTGTTTTATAAGTCTAGGATTTCTCAAAGCAGTTTCTGGAACATATATAGTGTGAAATATAGCTCCAATCGGAAATCATGTGCTTATTTTCTACAATTGTACACTGTTTCCTCCTAAGAGACACTTAGTAGACTCTGGATCAGGTCCATCAACTCTGTTACATCTACACACTAGCATATATTTCTTAAGGTTTTTGGTGGGCCAACGTTCCTTCCAAAATTTGCAGAACGTTTGCTATTTTTAAATCTTTTGGATTAAACCAACAGGGACCAGGAAGAGCAGCATTAGTTCTACTTGCCGCGTAATTGTGAGGTATGTTGCCAAAATGCTATGGATGTAATTCATGCTGTCAAATGCATATTTTGCAAGGGTTGATACGTGGCTGCTTGATGTGTTGCCACATAAACCCTAAATAGTTTTAGTTTTTATGTGTTTTCTTTTTTAAGAGGCTTCTATCAACCTAAGCAAATTAATGTGGGAACAGAAAACCAAATATGCATATTCTCACTTACAAATGGGTGCTAAATGATGAGTACATGTGGAAGAAAGGTGGGAACAACTGGTACTGGGGACTAAAAGAGTGGACACAGTGGGAGTGGGGCAAGGGCTGAATAATTACTTCCTGGGTACTATGCTCACTAGCTGAGTGACTGGATCATTTCTGCAACAAACTTCAGCAACACACACTTTCTCCATGTAACACACCTGCACATGTTCCCCTGAAACGACAATAGAAGTTGAAAAAATAAAATAAAATTTGAAAAAATAACAAACCGCTATGTTCTTATTTCTTGGTGGATGAATAAATACGTAGTTAGGGTAATTTTAAAATAATTCAGTACATTTTCAGAACTTGACTTTTTTATTTAGATCTAGACCTTAAAGTTAGCTGGAAGTGACTATATATGGTCAACTGAGTACTCTTACAGAATAGAAATACTTTAGGAAACTCTAGATGTCTTAATATTTATAGAATAGAATATATTACACTGTACTAGCACTGTTCGACTGTCCAGCAAAACTTTTGTTTTAATATTTTCTGTGCAGTCCCAGCTGGAAGACAGTGGAGCTTGCAACGCTTCTGTTGCCTTCTTACCCTTCTCCTTCTACATAGTTACTTCTTGTCATGAATTAATCACTTCAAATGTGGAGTCTCATGTTACATATATGTAATAATAATGGTGAATCTCGACATTTGCTGTATTTCTCTTGCTTCCAAAATTCTATTTGTATATTTCCCTCTATAAACTAATGGGAAGAAGTAAAAATATTCCTAGGTAATTTAATAATAAATTCGCACAAATGGAAATGGAAAATTATCTACTGCTAAAACTTTCTATACTAATAAATTTATATTATTACTTACTGATTTTTAGAACTGAGGTTATATAAAAGAAGTCATTTTATTCACTGTTTTGTCTTGATGACTCTATGAACCAGATATTTAAGAATCTGAAAATAGTGTCCAAATTAAGAAAGGATATCTACTTAGATATAGATAGATAATGGGTATAAAATTATATATTCAGAGAGAAAAATGTTTGCCAATCATCACTGTTCTGAGTAATTCTAATCTATCTTAATTTCAGCCAGAATCGTAAAAACATGCAATCACTGAGAAAGTCCAGAATGAATCCAAGTGCACTAACATTTTACGGAAGAAAAATTAGTACAGTAAAATGCTATGCCAAGCCAAAAACAAATGTGCATTCTATCCATGTAAACTTGATTTTATATATTACAGTTCAAATAGCTGCACATAAAAACATGATGGAAATTTGAAACATCATCCTCAAAGCTTACTGATAAAGGTTTAGTAAGTCTGTTTGGAAAGATGAATAATAATAAATATAAAATATTATCTTACCTAAATGTCTACTGGCCTTACAGCTCTCAATATAATACATATTATGAGTTATAGTTTTCTGGCTTTCAAGTAGTAAAAGATGAAAACAAAAGTAATGTTCTATGCCAAAGAAAAACAAGGGAACATACATGGCATACCTACAATAATATAAATAAATATATCAATTTTTGTAAAAATGCATTGTCAATCACAACACTACCCTCTACAAGAAGACAAAATTCAAACTCATGACAGAAGTGTCTAAGGTTATTGCTAACAAGTCACTTATATAGCAAGAGAGTACTCAAAATGCAAGCATCTTCAAATCTTTCATTGGTTTTATTAATCAAGGTAGCAGTTGAAGAAAACATCCTTATACCTGGTAAGAATGCTCTGCAAATCTCAAAAGTTTCTGATTTGGTAGACTGATGCAAATAATTAAAATGTGCATATCAATATTGACTTAGATAGCTATCTTCTCAATAAACAAAGAACAGGTCATTTAATAAATAGTTCAACATCTATCACTATAATTTACTTAATTAAAGTCTGATTCTTAAAGGAAAAAAACCTATGAGTTATATATTCTTTAGCTTCTACGATTAGGACACACAAAATAATTGACTAGCATCATATGCTGTTTGGGTCTCTTAAAGTTGACTCTACTCATTGGATGATGAAAATAATTTGATTCTCCTCCTTTGCCTTAGCACTATTTTTTTTTTATTGATCAATGACATTTAAAGTTACATGACATGCGATATGACTAGAGGCATACAAAATTTTACTTTAAAAATGCAAGAAACCAATACTGAATGTATAGATTGGTCCTCAAAAAAAAAAATGGAAACTCCTAACAATTATAGTAATTTAACAAATTTTTTAAGTCATGCATTATATACCAGTTCTCTTAGATGTTCTTGGGATTCAAAGCAGACAATAACTTTTACTCCTGTGAAGCTTCTATTACAGTTAGTGAGGTTATGCTGGAAAATAACAGTAGAACTATAATAAATATTATAGAAAATTATAATGAGTTAGTAACTATAGGGTATTTGAAGTAATAGATTCTATGGAAGATTGAATAGAATAAAGGTGATTGAGTGTGTGCTATGTTAAGGTGCACTGAAATCTTGATATTAAATATGGTGTTGATGGTAGGACTAATTGAGATGACATTTGAGAATATACTTTAAAGAACTGAGAAAGTTAGGCAATGAGGAGTTCCAGGAGGTAACCACTTAAAAAAAAGAAAAGTTTTGTGTTTGCTGCCTGGAATACTTCAGGAACTTCTCAAGTTCACCAGGGTAGCTGAGCCAGGGAGAAAAGAGAGAACAATAGGATATAAGGATAAAAGTTAAAGGTGTGGGTTTTCACATTAGGCTTTCAAGACCAAGGTAAGAAATTTGCTTTTTACTCTGAGTTAAAGCAGAAGCTGTACAGATTGGACCAAAGGAGTGACTGGGTCTGATTTATATTTTTAAATGACTATTTCCTTTGTGGGGGGTATAGACTGTGAGGTGAAATTTAAAAAATCAAAAACCATTTTTAGGAGAAGACTGCAATAATCCATTTAACAGATGATGGTGAGTCAAACAAGAGAGTTAAAAATTCCTATGGGGAGAAGTGTCTACATTCTGAACATCTTTTAAATGTAGACTCAGCAGGATATCATGATGTTGTATAACATGAGAAAGACTGGAAGGTGTGTGAGCCCATTTTGTATGGCTATACAGGAATATCTGAAGCTGGGTAATTTATAAGGAAAAGAGGTTTATTTGGCTCATAGTTCTGCAGGCTGACTTGGACAGCACAAGCATCTGCTCACATTCTGGTGAGGCTTCAGAAAGCTTTTAGTCATGATGGAAGGGCAGAGGTGTCAGTGTGTCATGTGGCAGGGGAAAGAGCAAGAGAGAGAGATGCCAGGCTCTTTTAAACAATCAGCTCTCAGGTGAACTTACAGAGCAAGAACTCATTCATCACCATGGGGAGAACACCAAACCATTCATGATGGGGCTACCTGTCCCCCAACCCAAACATTTCCACCAGATCCCACCTCCATCATTAGGGATCCCATTTCAATGTAAGCTTTGGAGAGGATAAACATCCAAACTATATCAGAAGGTATGTTTAAGAAACTGAAATGATGGAAATCCATTCAAATAAGATGAGAAAAACAGTAAATAGAATAAGACTGTGAAAAAAGATTAAAAATCCAGTTTTGCTCTTGTTGAGTGTAATAGGTCTCTTGGAAATCCAAATGGAAATGTGCAGCAGGTAAATTATTAAAAGCTAAGATGTTATTACATGCAGTCACCAAAAGTTAAGAGAAGCTGAGATACGGAGCTCTCCCAAATTAAGTATGTGGGAAGGAAAGAAAGTAAAGAGTGATGCGGGAGGGGAGACAATACCACGTAAAGTCCAGGACAGGAAGTGAATCAAAAAGAGAGAATGATAAAATCTGTCAAACATTGTTAATAGGTCGTGTAAGATGAGAACTGAACATTGTCATTATATTTAATGGCATGTAGGTTATAGGTGACATTTATGAAAGTAGCTTCTATGGAATTGTGGAGACAAAAAAAATGATAGAAATAGGATTGAGATAATGGAAAGAAGGAAACTGAAGACATTGTTGACATATTTTTATGAAGTTTTGTAGCAAAAAAAAAGGTGGGGGGAAGCAGAGAGTCAAAAATTGGTGATATAATGCAGGAGGAAATGACAGTTAATAGGAATGTTGCATTACAGAGCAAAACACACACACATAGACACACACACGGTTGTAAGAGGAAAGAAAAGCATTTGGAGCAATGTCATTGATTTGGTGAGAGATATGTCTGTATATTACACAAGTAGGGGCATGTATATTACACAGGAACATTGATCTCCAGAGTCATAGGAAGGGAGGAACGGATGTAGGTATAAATGTCATTAGATGGGTAAATAAGGCTGTGAGAATTTGGGAATCATTTCTATCAACAATTCCAATTTTCTTCATTATAGAAAATAAAGGCATCCACTGAGACCGAAGTGCTGGTATTTCAAGGAGAAAGAAGTTGGAAAATGGTTCTCTATTACACAGAAAGAGTAAAAGCCTAGGGAAGCAGAATATAATTGCCTGGCATCATACTGGTATTCCTGGCATCCCAGGTCAGAATTTAAAGAAAGATGAGAGACGAATGATGCTGATTTTCTGTTTTCTAGTCCAGTTCAGCTAAATGGGTAGATGAGGAATTAGCAGATGTAAACTTGGAAACATTTTTTCAATTGAATATAGCAAAGCAAGGAATGAGCAAATCAGTCAAGGTCATATGGAAAAGAATAATTTAGAAGATTCACTATGGCCTTAAAGCTAGTTAAAGATGAATAAGGATATTAAACAGATAAAGGCAAGTGAAAAGGTAATAATTTGTTGAGGAAATGAGTGATGCCAAAAGATTGTTTTTCAGAGTAATCAAGAAACTCAAGAGACAGTGGATGAATATGTGATGTATTAAATTAGAATTTTGGAGAGGTGAGCTCACAGTGCATCTGAATCAGAAGTAGGTGGAGAATACACAAGAAACACTGTTTGAAATGTTAGCTATTTTGTAGAATATTCTGCCACTCAACAGACATGTAACATCTTATGCAGAGTATTTGGTACTTATAGACACCTAGTCAAAACAGAAATCCTCTCCTGTTAGGAATGTACACAGTAATTCAGCATCTCTGTATAAAAGCACACCATGCATTTGTCTTATGCATTTCTAGGAAACAAATATTTAGTACTCCTACAAACATCAAGTACTTTTGGGTTTATATTTTCATGTCTTAAGAATTTCGGCTAACAACAATAAATAGCATGATTAATTTATAATACCAGAAGTAATGGATTTTTAAACTCTCTTCACAATAAATTTTATTTTACTTATTTATTTTATTATTTATTTTTCTTGACACAGTGTCTCAATTTGTCATCCAGCCTGGAGTGCAATGGCAAGATCATAGCTTACTACTACAACCTCAACCTCCTGGGCTCAAAAGATCCTCCTATCTGAGCCTCTCAAGGAGCTGGGACTACAAGTGCATTCCACCGTGCCAGGATATTTCATTTTATTTTATGTTTTCATAGCAACAGAGTCTTGAACACTGGCCTAAAGGAATCCACCTGCGTTAGTCTCCCAAAGTCCTGAGATTACATGCATGAGTCACCAGGCCTGGCCTTTTATTTTTAAAAAATGATTTATAAAAAGAGGCAATCAAAGTATATGTAGTAAAAGTTAAAAGAAAAATGTTTTAGAGAGCTATATGTAATTGTATACATGTACATTCTAATTTTGTAATGCTTGGATTGTCTTCTTTTCTTTTTACTGTTTATTTACTCTTTTAAACATATATTCCCTTTTGACATATATATATATATATATATATATAAATTTTTTTTTTTTCAGGACACTGGTCTAGGCAGAGATTTTTTTGAGTAAAACCTCAGAAGCACAGTCAACGAAAGCAAAAATTGACAAATAGACTGACCATATATATATATATATACATACACGCACACATACATATTATATATATTCCCTTTTGACCAAATATATATATTCCCTTTTGACCATATATATTTAGTCTATATATATATATATATATATATAGTCAAAGGGAATATATGTTTGAGAGAGAGAATAAACAGTAAAAAAAAAAAACTTCACATCAAAATATATAATATATATATATTTTGATGTGGAGTTTTGCTTTTGTTGCCCAGGCTGGAGTCAAATGGCGCGATCTCAGCTCACTGCAAACTTCGTCTCTCAGGTTGAAGGAATTCTCCTGCCTCACCCTCCTGAGTGGCTGGGATTACAGGCAGGTACCACCATGCCCAGCTAATTTAGTATTTTTAGTAGAGATCAGTTTTCTCCATCTTGGTCAGGCTGGTCTTGAACTCCCGACCTCAGGTGATCCACCCACCTCAGCCTCCAAAATTGCTGAGATTACAGGCATAAGCTACCGTGACCAGCAGAATATAATTTTATCTCCGTGTGTTATTTTGTTTTTCTTAAAGAGAGCCTCTGATAAGTATGAGCTCCAAGTTCCATGAAAGCTGGATCTGCCCCTTTGTTTAGTGCTGATAAATTCAAATATATTAAAGTTTTAGCTCTTTTTTCTCATATCCAAATGTAAATATTACTTCATATCCATGTTAAAGGAGATGGAAAACCCTACCAAAAGAAAAATAGCGAATTTGCCATTTGAAATATAAATCTTTTTACTTTTCATTTCTTGAGTTTCAAGAAAAATGTTTGCATTCAATAATTGGCTAACTTTAGGTACACAGATATTTTTAGATAAAGGACATTTTGCTTTTCTTCAGGTAAAAAGAGAATGTGTCCCCAAATAAATTATGCTTTCTTCATATTACACACAATATTTTATAGACTCTGAAATAATTTCCATATTAAGTAAGCATGATATTTTTACATCATTTTTTCTCTTATTCCTTTATTCACAAGATCTTGCTAATTCATCTTGTATATTCACTTTCAGTATATGTTCCTGTAGACCATATACTGAGTTGTATAATCTGGATGGTGTTTTTCTTTTCTCTCTGAAGGAAAAAAAAGCTCCTTTTGCAGGGTCTTCAAACCATCATGCCTATTGTTTAAAAAAAACAGATTGATAGTGTTAATAATTCAATATTAAAAACCTAGAATGAGATCATGTGAAATGAATGAATGTGGGAAAAAAATAAAATGCCAAATGATCCTCATGAAACAGTGTGGAGCTGTGATGTGACACTGAAGTGGAAGAGAGAGCAGGACAATGTCACCTGCGGAAACCAAGTTTTCAGATAAAAGAGAAAAATAGCTCTTTATCTCACAAATACTTCATTCTTCACAAAAAATAGAGTATAAAACTTTCTTTGCACTTATTTTCCTAAAATATTCTATTTGTATGATTTTTTAAAAAAAAAAAAAGCACAAGAAAAAGAAGAAAAGAAAGGAGAGCAAGAAGTGGACAAAAGCATGCCTTCCAGTACTACTTGGGTTTTATAATCTTGAAACATATACTTTCATTGAATTACATAGAAGAAAATGTTAATAGCAGAGTAAGATCAAATCTACTATGAGTTAAATTCTTCCCATCAGTCATAGAAGTCATCAGGTCTTTCTGGTCAAGTGTGGTGGCTCACACCTATAATCCCAGCACTTTGGGAGGCTGAGGTAGGCAGATCACCAGGTCAGGAGATCGAGACCATCCTGGTGGCTAACAGGGTAAAACCCCATATCTATTAAAAATACAAAAAAAATTAGCCAAGTGTGGTGGCAGGCGCCTGTAGTCCCAGTTACTCGGTAGGCTGAGCCAGGAGAAATAGCTTGAACCCAGAAGGCAGAGGTTGCAGGGAGCTGAGATCTCAACACTGCACTCCAGCCTGGTGACAGAGTGAGACCCCATCTCACACACAAAAAAAGAAGAAGTCATCAGTTCTTTCCACAATACTGTACATGCAAACTACTTAAAGAAACAGTAACTTATTAAAACATAGTATAATACACTCAATTTTAAAAACATTTTTATAAAAGGTTCAACATTTACATCTACAGATTAAGAAATAAAGTTCTATATTCTTCATTAACATTAATATTAAGTGTATTATCAAATATTGATGATGGTCAGTAGGAAGCTGGCAAAAGAAACAGCACGGGCATATTTCTACACCATGGAGAGACCACAGATGGTGCTGAAAAGCATGAGAGCAGTCAGTGTCTTTCATTTATGGAGTCTGTCTTTTTCCTGGCTTCTGTGTTCTCCCCTAAGACAGCACTGGCAGAACTGTTTGTTTGGATACTATAGCAGAAGCCAGAAGATGTGTCCAAGTTGTGATAATGGCAATGGTATTTTTATACTTGAGATGAGTTGACATTTCACTTAGTATGCCAATAATCAAAGTAGTGTATCTTCATGAGCCTGAAAAAAACTGTCCTTCTTGTCTTTTATTTAATATTTTGCAACCATGAACTCACCTTCCTCTATGACCTCAGTACATATTGGGGTTGTAAGATGTGTATAATGTCTGACAGGTCTAAAAACTCTAAGACTTAAATGCGCAATCAAAGATTATATTTATACAGCCCCCAATTATCTGTACTAATGCCATTAAAACATGGAACTGATGAAATCCACAGAGAAACCATCAAGCTTTATTTTAGCCATTAGTTTCAACCACCTCCTACACCTCAACTTCATAAGAAACCATAAAAAATATTTAATAATGTTACTGAGCAGTAAAGAGTCCCACTTCCCTTCCCAACCTATTAAATAAACAACATCAGGAACCAAAGGTGAACAACAAAGATAAACCAAAAACAAACAAATGACTGTTGATGAGACCATGCAGAAAATAAACTTTGAGTAATATCTTTTTTTTCCCACAGATTGTGCTGAATATAGTGAGTATTTAAACTGTGTCTAGGAAGGATCTTATTCTTTCAAGAAAGACAAGATAAATTAGCACTTTATTTTTTTAAAAGGCCTCCAGATACCACTCATTTATCTCAAGGATCTTTAATTTAGAATCAGTTTATCTGCTGACATACTATGCAAAAATCTATAGCATTGTAACACAGCTGGCATCACTTCTTAATGTAAGTATGTGACTCAAAAATAGTTCTGAATCAATTCTACATAGCAATCATGGTGCTGTTCAAAATGATTTAAATGTCGTTGACTTTGGACTTTGTTCCAAAGCTAACTTAAGAGCCATGAACAAGGTATTGCATTGTATCATATTCAAACTTTGTCATTGACACAAAGGTAATTTTCAGTTGCCTGAATTCAGATTATTTTTTCTGAAACCTTATGAATGAAATGAAACGCTATGGCAGAACGGAAAAACCATAAACTTTAGGGATAGCCTTCTGAATTCTTGTTCTGCTGGATAAATTAGACTATGCTATTTAAAATCATTGAGCCTTGGTTTCATCATCTGAGAAAAGTAGACAATATTTACATTAAAGTTTTGTCCTGAGAGACTTATTAGAGAGTATTGTAATAGAAATGTATTTGGCACATAATAAGCACTTCATAAAAGTTAATTTCCTTTATTCCCTTCCAACAATAAAGTTCACATTTAAATAGAAAAGCACTCTATCAATAGTACATTAATATAAGGAGAAAATTTAAAATATATATTTGATAAAATATCCTAAGAATGATTTTCTAATTAATTTATATAGCAACAGGCAACTCCTGTAAGTTACCAAGTTTGAAGAGGAACAGTTACTTTCTTGTATCTATTTCAGTATTTTAGAGGTGGTCTCGTTTCAGGAGACAATATGCTAACACTACAGCAGGTAATCTTATAGGCTTCTGTACCTTGGCCCAAAAGGATGAAAACAAAGAAATCTAGCTTCTTTCTCTGTGATAGTGAAAGATATATACATCCACTTAAACTTTTCTCCACTTAACTTATGTTTTAAGGCCTTATAAAAACAGAATTGCTTGAGCTATCAGTATGTTAGAATGTCAGTTGATATATATTCACTGAAATTCATAATATCGTATCTTAGTGACAGCATTATTTGTAGAACTTACTTATTCACTCATAAGTATATGTACCTCATAGTAAGCTAAAGTACACTATACTATCACAACGTAGAAAAAAATGATGCAGAATTACCAAACTTTTACAAAGTTTCAGAATTTAAACTTGACAATAGTATTTTGTTGAATTTAGAATGTAAAGGAAAAGAAACGTTGTACTTAAGCAGATGTGTTCTCAGATATAATTCAGTGGTATGGGGGAATTTGAGTCTGAAATGGGCAGAAAAGAGAGAAAATGTATAAGGTAGCAGACAAAAAGTAATTAGAACCAGCTTGGAAAATCGTTCCTCTACAGATATTCCACTGTTCTTGATGTCTACACTTTTAGCTATAATATTTAAAATTTTCTTTGAGGGAATTTTTTTTCCCAAAATCATTTTACTTTGGTTAAAACTAATGTGGAAGGGAGAGCAAGTGAAATGAAAAGTGAGAAACACCCCACCACACTCTCTTTATCATAATTTGTTCGGGATTTTACTTTTCTTAGAAATATCCCTTTTGTCAAAGGTTCATTTCTTCTTCTTGGCTAACTTTAAATAATTTTCTGCATTTCATGAAGTCAAATCTGAAGATGTAACAATTTCTTCACATTCACTGCAGCCTATGCCTGCTGACTCAGATTCCCTGTTCACTATTTAAATCTCCTAATAGGCATAAGGGAATCAAGGTAATAGATTAGCATGTTCGAACCACAGCCTTACTGTATAGGACTTAATATTGTCAAACAATTAAATTAGAGGGCTATTGAAAATCTATTATTTTCAGAAAACATTATTTGGTAACAAACTTCAAAGCCATTTTCCCCATGAAAATATGTAATGGTATATTGACTTTAAGCAAAAAATAACAATTTTTTAAAAACAGAAAAGGAAAATACAGATGTGGGAAACTGTTACACGATTGAAAATTCATGTAACTGGAGTCTCACAAGGAAAAGAAAGAATGAGACACATGCAATATTTGACCTGTAATAGCTGAGAATCTTCCAAAATTTACGGGGTGCTAGAATATATATATATATATATATGTATATATATATATATGTATATATACATATATATATATACACATATATGGCTGTAAATTGGTGTAATTGGTGTAATATGTGAAGGTATGCCTAAGGTTAGCACTTTTTGAGATTTTTACTACACAGATATTATTCCCTGATTGAAAAATAAAAATTTACAAATATATATGAAAAGAGCTCTGAAAATCAACTACCTTAGTTGAATTTCTTCAAAAGCACATTCTGATATTAGGATTCTAGAGCAGATTCTTTATTTGGGAGGTAAAGCTAGAAAAGTTAGAGGTGAGATAAAAAGGAGAGAAAGTTAATGTATTTTTAAAGCTGTTTGTTACATTGTATGAATGGAGATAAGTTCCACTGGGAAACTCTAAGAGTCATTTAAAAAGTGCTTCAGAGATAATCTACTAAATTTCCACACAATTCTTGGAAGGGCCGTAATTTCCTGGGATCTTGGCCTGGCCAAATGTGCAGCGTAAAGAAACCCAGTGGCAAGAGAAAGTCCCCAGGGACTACGGGGATGGGACTTAGACATTTGGGTACCCTCTGAAGAAGTTGTGGGTAATCTGGATGGATCATCAGTAGCAATTGATACATCAACCAAATGTCTAATTTACATCCTAATTCAATCAAGGAAATTTCAGCATTTACTGGATGTTTGATGTCATTAAGGAATTAACATTAGTTTTATGTGACATACATGGTTAGGTAATATAAAAGCAAGTTTATTTATTTACTGAAAGATGGTCTCACTCTGTTGTCCAGGCTAGAGTGCAGTGGCCTGATCATCGCTCACTACAGCCCCAATCTCCTAAGCTCAAGCAATCCTCCTGCCTCAGCCTCTCAAGTAGTTGGGACTACAGGTGCAAGATCTCACTATGCTTCCCAGGCCAGTCTCCAACTCCTGGGCTTAAGTGACCCTCCTGCCCTATCCTCAGAACCCGAGAATTATAGATGTGAGCCACTCTGCTTGGCAAGATAAGTATATTTAAAAATATACATAATGAAGTACTTGAGAATAAAATATTACATGTGTGGTTTTACCTCAAAATATATCAAAAAGATGGGAGAAGGCTGGCAGAATTGATGAACTAAATTGTGAAGAGTTGATAATTACTCAAGATGGTTTTTGGTATCTAAGGTTTTATGATAGAATTTCTTTAATTTTGCATATATTTGAAATTTTCCATAATAAAATTTGTTATTTTAAGTAAGAAAAAAGGAAAGAGATATAGGTGGCTCACAAAAAAACAGTAATTTAGGGTGGCAAAGCATATCTGGTTAGAATTTTGAAAACTCCATAGCCCCTTAACTGTTGGTGTCTAACAGTTAGACACCATAATTAATTCCCATATAAAAATCATTTAGGGGCCGGGCGCGGTGGCTCACGCCTGTAATCCCAGCACTTTGGGAGGCCGAGGCGGGTGGATCACGAGGTCAAGAGATCGCGAGACCATCCTGGTCAACATGGTGAAACCCCATCTCTACTAAAAATACAAAAAATTAGCTGGGCATAGTGACGCATGCCGAGATCACGCCATTGCACTCCAGCCTGGGTAACAAGAGCGAAACTCCGTCTCAAAAAAAAAAAAAAAAAAAAAAAAATCATTTAAACTAGGGCAATAATTTTGAAAAAAAATTTAGTTTCAAATATGAATATTAATCAATATTAATTGAAATTACAATGGAAGTTAATCACTTCATAGAGTTATTACTTTGAAGTTATAGGAGATAATATTCAGCATGATGCAAATAAATCATATGCAGGAATTATACAAATTTCTATGGACATTATGAGTGTCTCCTCAAAACTCTGATATTTACTAGACAACCTGCAATTGAGCAGTTGTCTTCTTATAGATTCTTTTTTTAAGAAGCCATGCAGTGTTTAAAAAACTAGATCCTAACTTAGAATAGAGTAATATAATAATTTAACTGTGAAACAGTAAGATAGTTCAGTTCCCAATTGTCTAATAATTTCACAGAGTATAATTTAGTCATTTAGAAAATTTCCTAAAGTATATTTTATATTTTTTTTCCAAAAAAGTACAGTTAGACTGAATTGTCTATTAGTTCTAGCTAATTTATATGGTTGTCTAGTTACAAAGAAAAATGTAGACCCTGGCATGAGAATGTTTCTAAAACCAGTAACTAGTATAGAATTAAATATGAATTATCTGTAAAACTCTATTAAATCCCAATATCTTAAAAATTATCTCTGTATTGTATTTATGATTTTTGCTAAATGAGTAGATTATGGCTCATCATGACACTGGTTGGGGAAAACAGTTAACTCTGTGGGATCATGGATATGTTAAGTTGTTTCACTATAGTAACCATTTTACTATTTATATGAATCGTATAAATAATGATTTATACCTTAATATATACAATAAAGTTTATTTTTAAAAATGGAATATCCTGGCCAGGTACAGTGGCTCATGCCTGTAATCTCAGCACTGTGGGAGGCCAAGGTGGGCCGATCACCTGAGGTTGGGAGTTCAAGGCCAGCCTGACCAACATAGAGAAACCCAGTCTCTACTCAAAATACAAAAAAATTAGCCAGGCGTGATGGGGAATGCCTATAATCCCAGCTACTCGGGAGGCTGATGTATGAGAATTGCTTAAACCCGGGAGGCGGAGGTTGCGGTGACTCAAGATGGTGCTATTGCACTCCAGATCCTGTGGCAGGTAGCTCCTTGGTTACTAGCTCCTTGGTTACCTGCTCCCTGTAGAGAATCCATGAGTCCCACACATTGGGTGCCAGAATGTAGGGATCCATGAGCCCCACATTGGGCACCAGGACGTAAGGAGCCATCCCTACATCACCCATGGGTATCCCGAGTTTGGTGGCAACAAAGGAATGATAAAAAAAAGATTAAGAGAGATAGTGGGACCAGGAGGTGATCACTCATTACTCTGGAGGAGGCAATGAAGGCCCTGAACTCTGATCATCCACACTATTTATTGGTTATAATTAATTTGATCTACAGGGCAGGGGTGGAGCAATGGTGGGGAGTGGGTGACGTGATGGAGTGAATCAGTGAGCCAGAACTGAATCAGTGAGCTGGAGCTGGTGTGTCATTTTAAGGATTGATAACAGTGGTGGGTTGGGAGTTTCACAAAACAAGAACATGTGGTTATCTTTAGCTTATTATCTATGTGTTGTGCAGCTCATGGAACTTGGATCTTAAAAGGAGCCTACAAGTCTGACTATGTCATAGTGCTACGAAGGGGTTTTACGTCCTTGAGCACAATGTTTATGGTAACAGAACCTAGGTCACCCTGCACTGGAACATGAGGCCTTCCTCCTCAGAGGCCTCCTGCGGCCTTCCACAGTTTGTCGTTCTTTGTTTATATGTTACTCATAAGCAACTTACGTAGGCACTCTGTAAGTCCTTTCTCCTTTGCTGCTTTTCCCAACACACCCGGTACTCATTTTTTCCCCATACTCCCTGTACTTATTTTTTCCCCATCTCTGCACACATAGTTATCCAACTATAGGCTACCTTTCTAACTACCCTGGTAATGTTGGGGTTCAGGGGAGCCCTCAGCTTTCCTGAAAGGACATTTCTCCAGGTTCTTGGTCTATCACTCTCTCAAGAATGAGAAAGGAGACCACGGTGCAGTGTGCTTGTAAAGTAAAATAAGGGACTCAAAAAGTGGTTGCAGAAAGTGATTTATTTAGATAGAGAAAGAGAAAAAGGAGGAGAAAGGAAGAAACAGCTCTCACACTGAGTGAGAGAAAGAAAAGCTGCTCTCATACTGAGTGAGAAGGGTTCCCAGAGGGGAAAAACCAGAGAAGGAAATCTCCTCTCACACTGAGTGAGAGAATCCAGAAAGATGGAATCCAGGAGACGAAAGACAGCTTCTACACTGAGTGGAAGGGAATTGAGAGAGAGAGAGATGGAGTTTAGGAGAGGAAAAGCAGCTTCCACACTGGGTGGAAGGGGAACCCAGAGGGAGAAAATTCAGGAAGGGAAAGAGAGCTCCCACTATGTGGGAGGGGATTCCAGAGAGCTGGAAATCGGTGTGGGTGAAGGAGCAGGGAATTCATCCTGGGAGAAATTCCTACCTCCCAAGTTCCTCTGGCCAATGAAAGGAGTTCCTTTAAACATCTGCTGGGGTGACTGACTCTTAGTTTCTTCCCACACCCACGAAATTTAAACATAAACAGTTAAATCTCCAGGATGGAGGCGGGGGTGCATGGCACTGGGAAGTTCTTGCCCTTAAAACTACGCCCCCTTGTGTACCCAGTAAGGGAATATATTCCCTCAGGAACACTATGCAACTATGAGAAATGAAATATAAGTGGAAGCAATCTGTGAAAATTTCACTTTAATTTATTTTAAAGGTAGCACCTTTGACCTAGACTTTTCTTTTTATTCATGTCCATTCATGCAGATGGCAACAGTATCCAAAGGGAAGGAAGATAATTAAAGTGGAAGGAAGACGGAGCCATAGAAAACCAGGTGGAGCAAAGTCACTACATGAGCCTAGACTGAAAGAATGTATATGGGCAGATATAAATGGCTATTTCATTTCATGTATTTTACTTAGGACCTCTTTGTTATAAAACCTTGGCTTTTAGTCAAATAACACAGACCAGTAAGAAGTCAGGTTGGAAGATGGGAATAACTAGGAGCAGTAGGAATGATAAGTTCAAATTCCTGACAGCAACATTTTGACACAATTGAGAAATAACAAGGAAGAATCACAAGAGAGAATAAGAGTGAGAGTTGCAGGAGATACAGTCAGAAAAGAAACAGGGTCCAGTTTATTTTTCTTTTTTTGGGACATAGTTTTGCTCATCACCCAGGATGGAGTGCAGTGGCGTGATCTTGGCTCACTGCAACCTCTGCCTCCAGGGTTCCAGTGATTCTCCTGCCTCAGCCTCCTGAGTAGGTGGGACTATAGGTGCACGCGACCACCTGGCTAATTTTTGTATTTTTAGTAGAGATGTGGTTTCACCATGTTGACCAGGCTGGTTTCGAACTCCTTACCTCAGATGATTCTCCCACCTTGGCCTTCCAAAGTGTCAGGATTACAGGCATGAGCCACTGCACCTGGCTCAGTTCATTCTTCCAATTTTAATATTATTCTATCTTAGATTGTAGAGTATCTTCAATACTTGTTAGCTATCTTAAGGAATTTCACTCCAAATATTTGAAGATATCATTAAAGGGACTAGAACAGAAGAACATAAGCCAACTTATATTGTGAAAGGGTGGCTTTGGTCACTCTGTTGAAACTAGACTGTAGGAAGGAAAGGAAGATGCAGGGAGATAAATCAGGACAAATTACAATAACATAAAATTGTGTGTTACTTGAACCGGGGTGCTAGCTGTGACTATGGTCATAGTGCAAAAGTTGTTGGAAAGGTTTAAAATTTAAATATATTTTAAAGCCGAGTCATTAAGACATTCTAATAGTTTGGATAGAGACTGTGACAAAAAGCAATAACTCAAAGATGACCCCAAGTATTTTCACTTGAGTTCCTGAAAAAATGAAGTTCATATTGTGGGCAAAATGAAGGAAGATCTGGGACAGGATAAAATATTTAGTATACTTAGTTTGGGACATGTTAAGTTTTATGTGTTAGACTTCCAAGTTATTTGAATGTCTATTGCATAGCAAGTTGTGTAAATAAATGCAAAATATAGAGGAGGTTCAGGTTGGAGACATCAGTTCATATGTTAACGTTTTATGGTATTTTTTAACATTTATACTAGATGAGTCCACAATGGAGAAGTGACACAATCTAAAGGTTAAATTTTTGATAAACCACTATTTAGATATTGAGAGTTTAGAAGGAACTAGCTAAAAAGACTAAGAGAGAAGAGCTGGTAAGCAGATGAAAACCTAGTAACATGTCAATCATGAAAACCACTAGAAGAAAGTAATTCAAAGAGGAAGGGGTGACCAATTGTGTGAAATGAAAATGTGCTGGCGCAGAAGAGACAAGAAGGAAGTGCTGGAGCAAACTGAGTGAACTGGAAAGTGGAGATGGTGATCGAGAACACAAATAACAGTCAGTGCCCAGCTACAAATCGTAACAGGAGGAGTGGCAGAGAGGCCGATGTGGTCACAGGTGCTTGTGCAATATCTTTTCAGATTTCTTTCTTTGTCTTCAGTGAAATAAGAAGCAATAGAAACTGCTGAATCAGGTTGTGGTAACATGAGAATGTGTTAATGTTCTGAGGAAGTAAATGAAGTGAGTAAAGTCCATGTGAGAAGGAAATAAGAAGTGCTTGAAATCTCACTTGGATAGTAAATTAAATCGGTGATGACTTTTAAATCTTTTGGCCAACACCCTCAAAAATAATTTTTACAATGATGGGTTTTTTTTACATTTTAAATTAATGTTTATAATTTCTCATTGTAATACTAAACATTGCAGATTATATTTATAGAGTAAATATAAAATTAGATATGTTACATTACCCTTTTATATGAATCCAGTAAAATCTAAATAATTATCACAATTTTTATCTGTAACTATTTAAAAAATATGTGAACAGTCATTTTTAACAGTTATAAAGTAACATTTTTCTTTTTATACTTTGAACTTGTATTTTCCATCTACGTTTGCTACTACGTCATATATCTCTGTAAAAATAAAATATATTACTTGAATAGCATTTTATTCATCTCCTGTGACCATACAGTTCTAACTGTCCTAATCTTCTAAGAAGAACAGAAATATTTGTCTAATCCTTCTGGACTTACTATATAATTGAAAAAATAAACACAGAAGTATTTTATACTTAAAAAAATCATTAAGCAAAAGCAAATTTTTACTGATTGAATCTCAGTTAGATGTTTATTCTTTTCAATTACTTCATTTACAATGTGAATAAAGATTACTTACTGTTAGAATTAGAAAGCCTTCATTGAGAATTAAAACCATGAGGAAAAAAATGTGTTGAGCTCCTAATAAATGAAGTTTACAAAAGATAAACATACAAGTGCTTTATTTAGAATTCGGGCCACAGCACTGCACTTATTATGGGAATTAAATAACTAGAAGACAAGTAACTAATGAAAGAGAGTGAGCAGAAGGCTTAGATCCAAGTAAATCAATGGGTAATATTTTCCACTATACGATACATTTTTTGTAAATGTTAATGGAAATGTTCCTTTTCACATTTGAATAACTGTTCTAGAAACTTTGAAACAATTACTTACTGCTAGCCCATATACATTATTTTTCAAAATTGCAACATTGACTTATTGGAAGTTTCACCTCCTAAGTCATGAAAAATATGCAGTTGCAACACAGACTTAATCATGGGTTGAATGAATGCATTCTCCAAGCTTTTTCTCATTGCTGAGCTGCAGAGAGGGAAACTTCTTGGCAGACTGGTATTTCTCAACATCGTTTTTACAATTCCTGAATGCCCTAATTCTGAGGTAGAAAGTGACTCCAATGCCTGGCATAGAGTTTATATGAACGCCAGCACCACTGGCTGCAGTGTTTCTCTGCATGTTTCCTTTGCTTGTTCTCTCAGGACTTGTCTTCCAGTAACCATGTCAATGAATGGAGAATAGAAGAGGCAATTTCACTAAATAAAATGTTATCACTCACTTCACCCAGTTCTAGAATCAGAGTAAACTCAGAATATTATTCAAATGGACTAAAATGTTCAGTTTCTGATGCTGTGAGTTGCCTTTAACAGGAATGTTTATAAGACAGTTTTTATTAATGCCATTTCTTTATTCAATAAGGCTCTCATGATACCAATTCTTGAACTATACATTTGTTTGGAATCCCAGAGGTTTTTACATTCTACTAACATTTATGATTTGTGAGAGGTAAGCCTTTCTTCTGTAAGTTGGAAAAAGAGTGTTTGTGAAGGGGAGAAGAGAACTGCCATAACTGCAATAATCTTTCTAGTAGATTAGTTTCAGGAACTAGTATATGTGGAAGATTTAAAGACTATCCAGGATTAAACATTCCTTTGTAAGATACCCTATTCCTTGAGGGGCATGCATCATGCACAGGAAAACCACAGGATCTGGGAAACGCAGGATGACTCAACTTCCAACAGAGTTAATTAATGGAGTAGTCATGAATTTCAGTGTGCTCAATTAAACTTTGTTGCAAAAAATCATGATAAAGACTTTTTCCATTCTATCTGTATAGTCTTTTAATGTTACAATTTATGTTTTATCCATATAATTTTCCCTTCCTTGAACAGATATACTTCCCTTACTATCTTGAATTGAATGCTTCTTTCATTTATTGCTAGTTTCAATGGCATGGGAAAATGCTAAATGTAAGTTTTATTGGATACACACAGACACACACACACGCTTTGATTGTTGGTATGTTTTGGCTTGCTTTATATCTTGCTGTGTTTTGGATAATCTAAGGGATCCTCTCTTAGGTAGTCTAGCAAAAAGGGATGCAATGTCTTTGATGTGATAATTACCTAGGAAAGTAACAACAGGATAAATGTGTCCAGATACACAAGTATCTAGAGCACAGTCCCCAACCCCTGGACCACAGACCAGTAATGGTCCATGGTCTGTTAGGAACGGGGCCACACAGCAGGACATTAGCAGAAGGCAAGCGAGCAAAGCCAAAGCTTCATTTGTATTTACAGCCACTCCGCATCATTCACATTACCGCCTGAGCTCTGCCTCCTGTCAGATCAGTGGTGGCATTAGATACTCACAGGAGTATGAACCCTACTGTGAACTGCACGTGCAAAGGATCTAGGCTGCACACTCCCTATGAGAGTCTAATGCCTGATAATCTGTCACTGTCTCCCATCACTCCCAGATGGGACCATCTAGTTGCAAGAAAACAATCTCATGAGTCCCACTGATACTACATTATGGGGAGATGTGTAATTATTTTATTATATATTACCATGTAATAATAATAGAAATAAAGTGCACAATAAATGTAATGCACTTGAATCATTCCAAAGCCATCTCTGCTCCCATCTGTGGAAAAACTGTCTTCCACAAAACCAGGTCCTGGTGCCAAAAAGTTGGGGACTGCTGATCTAGAAGATGACATGGCTGTGATAGTGGAGACTGGCTTCTTCAAGTATCCCTGTGAGAAGGGGCACCCAACCAGCTACAAGCATTGCTAAGGACAATAAATAAAAACATTATATTTTGGGTTGATTTGTTACCATGTTTTTCTTGTCATGAGAAAACAAGAGATAAGCCTTTGTTTCTGTATCTGTATCAATATTCTTCTGTTTTGCATGTAAGCACAATTAAAAGCAGTATACACTCTCTATATCAAATATTCTCATAATAGTTTACAGTATTTTTTCACTGTGATCCGTCTCATACAATAAAACTGATAAATAATGAAGTAAACATTCAGCTCAACCTTAAAGGGGCGGTGGAGGAGAAAATTGTGCTACAGAATATTGGATGGTAATAATATAGAAGAAAAGATTGATGAAATAAATTAGAATTTAAGGTAGAATTGATCAATAAATTTTAGATTACTATCTTTGAAAAGAAAATTGAACACACTCAAACTCAAAGCCCCTTACCTTAGTTTCATCCTTAAGGCTACCCAACTTCAATCCTATAGCGTGACAATGCAGCATGCATACCTGCTAGGGTGAAGAATTCTTTCCAACCAGCATTTGAGTGCAAGCAGTCTTAAAATCTTGTGTCTCTATATTATACTATTGCCTAAAATTATCCTCTGAAGTACACTCTTGCCAGAGGAAAGCCTGAAATAATGGTTTTCATCAGAAGAAATCTCCAGAGACCTCTCCATAGAGTGCCCACAGAGGAGGAGATGGCTGGCAGGCCACCTTGGCAGTGACTGCAATTAATCCAATAGATGAAATAAAAAAAGAAAAAGGGGATACCACCACCAATTCCACAGAAATACAAACTAAAAAAAGCAGGAGTTGCAATCCTAGTCTCTGAAAAAATAGACTTTAAACTAACAAAGATCAAAAGAGACAAAGAAGGGCATTATATAATGGTAAAAGGATCAATGCAACAAGAAGAGATAACGATCCTAAACATATACGCACCCAATACAGGAGCACTCAGGTACATAAAGCAAGTTCTTAATAACCTACAAAGAGACTTAGACTCCCACACAATAATAGTGGGAGACTTTAACACTCCACTGTCAATATTAGACAGATCAACGAGACAGAAAATTAACAAGGATATTCAGGACTTGAACTCAGATCTGGACCAAGCAAATCTAATAGACATTTACAGAACTCTCCACCCCAAATCCACAGAATATACGTTCTGCTTAGCACCACATCACATCTACTCTAAAATTGACCACATAATTGGAAGTAAATCACTCAACAAATGCAAAAGCTTGTGGTGCTTCCTCAAGGAAATTCAATAGAAATTCCATTTGACCCAGCAATCCCATTACTGGGTATATACCCAGAGGATTATAAATCGTTGTATTATAAAGACACATGCACATGTACATTCACTGCGGCACTGTTTACAATACCAAAGACCTGGAACCAACCCAAATGCCCAAGCATGATAGACTGGACAGGGAAAATGTGGCACATATACACCATGAAATACTATGCAGCCATAAAAAAGGATGAGTTCGTGTCCTTTGTAGGGACATGGATGAACCTGGAAACCATCATTCTCAGCAAACTGACACAAGAACAGAAAAGCAAACACCACATGTTCTCACTCATAGGCAGGTGTTGAACAATGAGAACACATGGACACAAGGAGGGGAGCATCACACACTGGGGTCTGTTGGGGGGGACTAAGGGAGGAACAGCGGGGGGTAGGGAGTTGGGGAGGGATAACATGGGGAGGAATGACAGATATAGGTGATGGGGATGGAGGCAGCAAACCACATTGCCATGTATGTACCTATGCAACAATCCTGCATGTTCTTCACATGTACCCCAGAACCTAAAGTGCAATACAATATATATATTTTTAAAAATATACAAAAATTTTCCAGGAGTGGCGACACATACCTGTAATCCCAGTTACTTGAGAGGCTTAGGCAGGAGAATCCCTTGAACCAGGGAGGCAGAGGTTGCAGTGAGCCGAGATCATGCCATTTCACTCCAGCCTGGGTGACAGACCGAGACTCCATCTGAAAAATAATAATAAAAATAAAGATAAACATCGGTTCAATCATCCCACTGTCAACACTGGAAGACAAAAATCTAAGGGCAAGTCATTTTCACCCAGTGTTCTACAGCAAGACAAGAGGGGAAATAACAGAGCTGATGCAAAGGATTTAGGAGATATTTCTCAGAAAAGGGGAAATAGGGTATTTAACTTGTTTGAACAAATTAAAAGGAGATTTTCACGAGTGAAAAGAAATTTCGTCCTCAAATAACAAGTAAATAGAAAAGTAAACACAGAAACATACAACAGCTGTAACAAAACAACACAATAATTAGTTCCAGTCAAAACTCCTGATTGTGCAGAAAAGGAAAAGCAATCAATGATTACTACATGGCGCAACAAAATAGCATGTTTGTAATCATATTAATATAAACACTGAACACTGATATAGCAAAGTAAAATAGAGCAAAGATGATATTTACTAGCTTGCATGGGTACAGCCACCTCTGTTGTTTCAGGCTATATCACTCTGATTATTCAGAGCAAGAGTTGAACGGGGTGATTAAGTATTTTGACCATCCTCTCAGAAGTGCAATTCTGGCAAGTGTGGGACTGGCATAAAAAGTTGCACGTACAGCAGTATGGCAGGGCTATAGTGAAGAAGCCTATTATTTATCTGGAAAATTAGTTATTAGGCATTGTCCAAAACTGGAAAATTAAGATATTTCTATGTAAGCATGCTATTTTAAAAATTTATCCAGAAAAATAAGCTGGGCACAGTGGTTCATGCCTGTAATCCCAACACTTTTGAAGGTCAAGGTAGGAGGATTGCTTGAGGTCAGGAGTTAGAGACCAGCCTGGGAAAAATGGTGAAACCTCATCTCTACTAAAAATACAAAAAATTAGCCTGGCGAGGAGGCGCACACCTGTGGTCCCAGCTACCGGGAAGCTGAAGTGGAAGGATCACCTGAGTACAGGGAGGTTAAGGTTGTAGTGAACTGTGATTGTCATTGTACTCCAGACTGGTTGACAGAATGAGACCCTATCTCAAAAACAAACAAAACAACAACAAAAACCCCAGAAAATTAATAAAATGTATTGGAAGGGAGAGAAAGTGAGACACACTCTCTCTCTCTTTCTCTCTCTCTCCCCCCCCTCCATTGGTAAAGAAAATAAAACTAGAAAAGCAACTGACATTAAATTTCATATTATACTCTAACATTCATTTGTATAGAAGGTTGCATATTTAGTGCCAATATTCCTAATTGCTAGTTTTTTAAAACAATATAAATACTTAAACATTTCATGTTGCCAAGGAGATTTATTAAAAGAAAGAGAAAGAAAGAGAGAGCGAGAGACGGGGGAGGGGGAAAGGAAGGAAGGAAGGAGGGAGGGAGGGAGAGAGGGAGGGAGGGAGGGAGGGAAAGAAGGAGAGAGAAAAAGAAAGAAAGAAAGATGAGTGTGCAATGCCCTATTTACCTGATTCCAAGCCTTTTCTTCACAGTGTAATTCTAAAATTTCACATTTGAGGAGTACATTTGAAAGGGTTTTTCTCTTCATTTTCCAAAAGCTACTAAAGTTTATATCATACCTTCTAAATTTCCTAATCCATTTATTCTCCAGTCTCCTGGATGATGGTTTTGTATTTTACCTTTTCTATTCAAATACCCAACACCTCCTCACCCAACCTATTCTCACATGTGATCTGTTTCTTGTTCCACTAAGAAAATAGTAGCAATCAAAGGGAACACCCATGGGTTCCTAACATCACATATCTGCACTTCCCCAGCTCCCCATCCATGAATTCTTTGCCTTAGATCTAGTTAATCAAGATGCATTTTTTGCTACTGCATACAACTAAATTTGTATACTACATACTATTTCCCTCCACTCTTCTAAGTTTGTAATTCCAGAATTTATCTGCAATATCCTATGTATGCTCAAATTTTCTCAGCCAACTAATCATTATGTTCACTAACCAGCAAGTTATTACATAATGCTTTAGTTGATTTTTACATTAAGAGCTCTCTTGGCCAGGGGTGGAGGATCACATTTATAATCCCAAGGCTCTGGAAGGCCAAGGCTGGAGGATCATTTGAGGCCAGCTGCAGAGAACTATGATCATGCCAGTGCACTCCAGCCTGAGCAGCAGAGCAAGACTTTGTCTTAGAAATATAATAACTCTCTTGATCCCTCACCTCCTTTCAGAAACTTTTCTGCTTCTCTGCTACCGTTCACTAAAAAACTTCCTTAAAATAAGTGGGTTGTAGTTGGAAAATATTTCCTCCCTTTCTGTAGGATGTCTCTTTACTTTGTTTATTGTTTCCTTTGATGGGCAGAAGCTTTTTAGTTTGATGTAAGCCTATTTGTCTATTTTTGCTTTTGTTGCCAGTGCTTTTGAGGTCACATCCAAAACAAAAATTATTGCACGGACCAATGTTCATGAAGCTTTTCCTTTTTTGAAAAATTTAGTAGTTTCACGGTTGTGAGATTTAAATTGAAGTTTTTAAATTTATTTTGAATTGAGTTTTGCATATAATGAGAGATGGAGTCTAAAAACTTATAACTGTGAGGTAATCCATGTGTTTATTAGCTGAACTTAATCATTCCACAGAGTATCTATACTTCAAAACATTACTTTGTACAAGATAGATAAGATTTTACCTGTCAATTAGAAAAATAATTAAAAGTGGATTAGACTCACTGTTTCCAGTTTCTCTATCACTTTCTCTTTAGAGTATTAGATCATTAAAGGGAAAATGATCACTTTAATCACTTTTGTCCCTTTATTAAAACTTATCTTGACAAGACCTGCAATGATTTCCCCCTTGCTAAGTCACATAGATGTTTCCAGTCCTTATGTTATTTGACTTGTAAGTAGCATTTAAAACCATGAAATTTTGTCGTCTCAGAAATTCTTTCTTAATGTGCATTTCCAAATACCATAGTTTAGGTAATATTTCCTACATATATAGTTATCTGAATCTTCTTTGCTTTTTCATCCTTTAGCTCTATTCACTAAACAGTGGAATTTCCCAAGCCTACCCCTTATTTCCCCATATACACTTATTCTGTGTATTATTTCATCCAATCTCATGACTTTAATGTATATGCCAACAACTGCTAAATTTTTATTGCCTGAGCTCTCTCTCTTGAACTCCAAGCTCAAATATCCTCAACATCCCTAGTTAGATGGCATAAGGGGCATGCCAACATTTTTTAAATATTAAATTATTCTCCCAATTCTCTGTCTCTTCTTTAAGGCCAAATGCTTAGTCTAAAGCCAAAGGTATTTTCATCCTCTTGTCTTTATTATCAAAAGAACAATCTTGCAACTTTTCTCTTCCTCCACTGCAATCATTCTGTGCTAAGCTAGAATGACCTTTTGTTTATTTTAATAGCTACTATCGCTGTCTCCTTTCTTACTTTCCTACTGTCTATTCTTAACACCGAAGCTAGAGTGATCTTTTTAAAACATTCCAGGCCCTGTCACTCCTTTGCTCACAACCTTCCCACAGTTGTTCAACTCTCTGGGGTGGTTCATAAAGTCCTGCATACCTGAAACTTCATAAATTCCTGAGTCATTTGCTACTATTCGAACTGCATGAGACGTTTCTCTCTCTCTTTCTCTTTTTTTTTTTTTTTTGTTGTTGTTTTGAGATGGAGTCTTACTCTGTCACCCAGGCTGGAGTGCAGTGCTGCAAATTTGGCTCCGCCTCCTGGGTTCAAGCAATTCCCCTGACTCAGCCTCCCGAGGAGCTGGGATTGCAGATGCACACCACCACACCTGCTGATGTTTGTATTTCCACTAGATAACCTGGTTTCAGAAGACCAGGTTCAGCCAGGCTGGTCTTGAACTCCTGGCCTCATGATCCACCTGCCTTGGCCTCCCAAAGTGCTGAGATTACAGGAGTGAGCCACCACACCCAGCCCACTTTTTTCTCTTTGATGCATAGATCTTTGTTTCCCAGATAATCTGCATGCTGTCTGCGCCCTCGCCTTCTTCAGGTCTTTCCTCTCAAGTTAGCATTTCAATAAAACTTCATTTACCAACCAATTTACAATGGAAAAACAAAACGTGTACACTTTTTATAGTTCTTCTTGCTTTATAGTTGTCAACCAAAATTATCATCACCTGAAATATGTCATAATCACTTATTTACTTCATTGACAACCTGCTGACTTCGACAAAGTATAAGCTCCATGAAGTCAGAAATTTCTGTTTTGTCATCTGCTATGTGTACACCAGTTAACAAACATGTATTGGATGAATAAATGAAAAGCAGTTGTGAAAATGATGAAAAAACGTCATAGTGGAGAGCACTTTGGAATGGAGGAAAGAAAGTAAATCTCACTTTAGAAATTACTATTTTTTTGAACAATTTGTGAACATACTTGCAAATATTCATATTACAGTAAAAACAGGTCTTGTTTTAAGTAACTGCCTCTAATCTAGCTCAGTGCTCAATGGAATTAAAAAATGTATTCTATGACCTTAGTCACATCTCTATTCTTTCCCCAGAGCAGCCATTCTTAATTTATGCTAGTACTATTCACTTATATCTCCTAAATCACCTCGCTCTCAGCAGGCGATTGGGATTTAACTTCAAAAAGAAAACAGTCATTAAGAGTGAAAACACTCAATTTTGTAAAACCCCAACCTGCAAAATTAGTGATCTGAATCCATCTTTTGTGTCTTTCATTTCACAGTGCCTTCTCCTCTATCATTTTACCTAATAGAGGATCAGGAAGAAAATCTTTTCTCCCCTCTAATCATGAGGCTGTAAAAGGCCAGATCTTCCAGTAATCTGAAGCTCTGTCTCAAAAAGGAGCTGGTTTGAAACATTAAAATCAACAGGGAGGTTGAAAAATATAGACAAGAGACAGTGTTCTGATTATTATTTTGTTTTCTTTGCCAAGGGAAATACAACACCTATCATTCCCACAATTTCAACAAATTTTTTTCTTTGTGCTATCATTATTGATTCATATATATTTATAACATACTTTTTGTTATAGTTTATTTTCATATTATATCAGTTTTGGCTGCTAATAACTCTTTGATTTGCCTTGTGTGACCACTGACATTATTATAAGTCTTTGTCTTTATTTATTTTTTGAGCACTTATTTACTTTTTGGCACCATGATATGTTCCAGACTTACCTTGCATATTCCTTGCCCCAGACCTAAATTCGACCATTTCTCCAAGGTGTCTTGATTCCTTTACTGGGAGAATGTGGAAAACCAAGATATGAGCAATCTCAGCTGACAGAGCAAGAAAATATATGTGAGTATACTAACCTCTGTACATACTCATACCTATAAATGTGTTGATATGTAATCATCTGTATGATATTAAGCTAAACATGAGCTCACACTGATGTCTACAAATCTCCATCGCCATATGGATCAGTTCAGCCTCCTCCCAGGCTTATCTGTAAGCTCAAATTTCAATAGTGAAAAACCTGGTATCCACCATCCTCCACATATTTACATGATTGTTTAGTTCCAGAAATACAAGAATAGCAGTTTAACAATTGCTAATCCATTCCCCAGGAGAAAACAACTTGGTCAACTAGAGTATCCTACTTTTGTACAATTCTTTTTGTCTTCAGTTCCCATTCATTGTCAAGCTTACTTAGGTCATCATCGTTTTTGTCATCTCCATTGAGAGGATGTTTTGGATATTTGTAACACAGTGAGATTCTTCTGTCATACTCTTCATTTTATACTGGGATCCCTCCCACCTCCTAAATTACACTTGAAAATTTTTATATATTAAGGTATACTCTGTGTGCTGTAAAGTTATATGAGATTTGACAGATGCAGTATCATGTAGAATATTTTCTCTGCCACCGAATTTATCTTCTTTTACCAGTTCAAAAACATCCCTTCCTCATTCCCTACCTCTACCTACACTGAACTCCTGGCAACCACTGATCAATTTACCTTTTTTTTTTTTTTTTTAACTTTTCCAGAACATCATAGTTAATTTACATCTTTTTAATTCCTATATTTTTTATATATTTTCAGGGTCTCTTCTACTGGATATTTACAGTCACTCCTAATTTAACTCTTGGCTTCACTTTTCATTTCATAATCTGTCTTGCATTTGATCACCAGATTAGTTTTTCTAAAAGTGATTTTATTGTTGCTTTCTTGTATAAGAGCCTTCATTTAATGATCTGAATGATCTCATCTGTACTGTGGGATATTGAATGAGGGAAATATAAACAGCACATTTTTCACGTCTCCCTGTATCCACATCCTTAGTTCTGTAGCTTTGAAGCATCTTTCCATTGTGGGAAGATTTTCTGCCCCAAACTCATGACTCTCGAATCAGCTATGTGACTTTCTTTGGCCAATAGGATATTAGCAAGACGGACAAGCAGAGGTTTGTCAGAGCTTTTCCACCTTTTTGAACCTTCTGTCAGACCCCTTCACTACCAAGAAACCTGCCTAGGCCAGCCTCCTAGACAGAAGTGAGAGAAAAGAGGAAGACAGCCAAGCCACACTAGCTCAAACTATTCTCGGCAGCCTACCTCCATTCACAAGGGGGCTCGATTGATATCAGTTATCCTAGAACAGCAGAATCACCCAACAGGCTCATAGACTGTGAGAAATAATCTGTGAGTACTGTTTTAAATTACTATGTCTGGAGATGGGTCATCCTTCCTAACTCCTGCCTGCTGTTCTCTCCTTTGCACATGATGCCACATTTATACTGCACTATTCTCCATCCTCTAGAGATTTGGAGCCATGCTGAATATATCCATTTGATACTCATGGAATGTTGAGTTATTCAAATGAGCATGCGAACAAACCTGCACCTTTACTACAGGGAAAGCATCCCGTGAGCTAATCTCTGGATTTTGTGAAATTCAGGATGTCTTCAGTCAATTGGAGCTGCTGGCTATCCTGTCAGTTTTGCCAAGGGAAGGGAAGGGAAGGGAAGGGCAAGGGGAGGGAAGGGGGGAAGGGAGGGGGAGGGGAGAGGGGAGGGGGAGGGGAGAGGAGGGGGAGGGAGGGGAAGAGAGAGAAGAAAAGAAGGCAGGCAGGCAGGCAGGCAGGCACGCACCGTGTATGTCACTGTATATTGGCAGTGACATCTGGTTGACAATTAATATAAAGAAAACATTTGTATATCACAACTTTTTCCTCTGAAATGGATTCTGTTAATTGAAAATAGATGCTTTTCCTATGAAAAATAATTAGTAGTAGGAATTAATATATTTTGTGAAAGCTTATATACCATGTAATGTTCATCAAAGAAATTATGTTTCCTTTTTATGTTTGCATTTTTTAAATAAAACAAGATAAATATTGAATAATTTGTCAATTGTCAATTTCTTTAATTACATTAGTAAACACTATCACACAACTTATCCAAAAAGAATCAGAAGACTCATTCACTCCATCATCTTTCTAACACATTTTTCATGGAAACTATATTTATCAGCATTTGATACTCTATGTTTACATTTTTAATTATCATTTAACTAAAGACTTTGAAATTACTTCTTTTACATTTTTAGAGAGTTTGCAATATGATTTCTCTTCAGGAGATCAGACTCATGCTGGTGTTGGAATAAAGGTTCTGGCTCTCTGTTTAGTGGACTGTTAACTTTCTCTCAACTTCAGCTGTCTGCTGCTTTCCCAGTACAGCATTTATTCCCTCTTCAGAAGGACTCTGCCTGCTAAACCAAACCTTTTTATAAAGTTCACAAATTGATATAGTCCAGAGAGGTAACACTTCTTTTCTCAGCAAGTTAATTTAGTAGGTAACTCTAAGATGTCCATTTAGGGTCCAGTTTTCAATTTTTTTCAGAGTACATAAGCATTAGTGAGGTTAATATTTTTAACAGCACCATGGATTAATAAATAAACCTTCAAAAGCATGATATGCTTTTAATAAGATTTCATATCTGTTTATGTGGTTACTTGGCAGCACAAAATGAAAAAAATAAATTACTGAAGGCAAATTTTGCTAGCTATTAGTGTATTCTGGTAGATATAATTTTTAATGTTTTTAAGAGGATACATCCATTGATATAGACTAAAATATAAAGGTATCTTTAGAAAATATGGTTATGTATATGGAAGAGTACACACTTTTGATCCAGGCAGAATTGGTAACTAGCTTCTAATATGAAAATACTCTTCAGCCTCGTGGTGGTTTTCTATTAACTACAGACAAGTCTAAACTCCTTAGCATAACCTACAAGGTTCTTTATGAAAGTGACTCCAGTGTACCTTAGGCTTTCTTCCAGGAACACTTCATAAACCAACCACATCCTCACATTAATTACTGGGATGGGCAAGTGATTTACACTCAAGCAGGAACACTTTTGAAAGCAAAGCAAATACTAACAAAGTTGAAATAACAGGCATGGATTTGAACTGTTAGAGAAAACTGGGACATTTGCTCACCTTAATCATATATGACTACTGGACATGCAGCGTCAGTACCCTTAATCAAAAGAATGACACGTCAATCAACATTTAAAAACTAGATTAAAAACTGCTAGAATGCAAGAATTTGCAAAATCTAGAAGGCAGAGAAGAACACGTATGTTCAGTGGGATAGTAAACAATATAAAGCCCTCAGTACAGGACCTGATTCATATCAAATATCCCTCAGTTATTGAAATTTATCGGTAATAGCACTTGTGTCTTCTAGTCCTGACTCTGCTTCATATTAGCTGGATGACCTTCACTAAGTCATTAAAACTTTTTAACTTGATTGTTAAAAATATAGATATGTAAAGTGGTAAATATAAAGTTGATGCAAAAGAAAGCAGGAGTTTATTTATACAAGAAAACTATATTTTACATGTTACTTATAAAACTGTATATGTATATCTATAGTTATCTATCTATAGCTATAGAACATTTCCAGGTATTTTAATTATTGATAACATTGTATGTTTCTTAAGATAGTAAAGGCAAAGCCTTTTTTTCTAGAGTATTTTTTGTTCACTTAAAATAAATGTCAGGTGAACTTAGAATGCCAAGTGTAGTTATGGGTCAATATTTCATTTCTTTGACTTAGTTTTCCTCTAGCTTTTATATTTGTTTTATCTATGCTATGGATATTTTATGGCATTAAAGATGGGATATTTATAGTAAGGAATGTTTCCCTTCCTTTGGATATTTCTTACTCTAGGAGAGTTGTTTATTAAGCCTGCCTAAACTCAGCCTGTATCATGTATCAGCCTTTATTCCTCCCATTGATGTGACATTTGTTCCTGGTTAGTTAATCAAAGTCCTCCTTCGTGAGTGGGTGGAGTTAATTTCTCTATAGTGTTGAACATCTTGTGAGTATTAATTTGTTTTTTCATCTAGTTTCACAAAAACCTAAACGTAATTGGGTGAGACATAACTGCTTTGTAACATTTTCTTCAAGTGGTTTGTCTTAACACGACTTATCTTGTGGACAGGAGAGAGCAAGATCATTCTGTTCAACTCACTCAAGGCTGATTTTATGCTCACGTGGCCTTACAATTGTTATACTTGGATGCTACCACTTTGAATGCTCTAAGACTTTGCCACAGGATTGTTAAATATTTTGAATCTATTCAAGCTACATTTTCTATTTTAGTCTTTACAAGTTATGAGTTATAATTTTCATTTTCTATCTAGTGATGATTTTTGCTGCTGTGGTTGTTTCTTATTTAATAATTAGTTCATTACTCAGGCAGGGTAATAAAGAGCTTTTTATTGACTCCACTGAAAACCCCAGGACTGTCATGTTACACAAATCCAGGGATTACCACTACACTATCTTTTATGATAAATGTACTCCCTGGAGCACAAGTATGCAAAATCCCAACAAATACGTCAAATGAAAAATTACCTGTCTTTTAGTACAAATGAGTATATTGAATTGCTCTTTAAAGATTTAGAAATGATTTTATAAATCCATAATTAATTCTGGACATTTATGTCAATTCCTTTTGTCTGTTTTTATCTTCAGAGAAATTAAGTTAAACAGAAATAAACAACTGGAATTGCTAAAACATGCACACACATTATCTCTTCAAACCACAATTATTCACTTCAAGACAGCAGGTATTTAAGAAAGTGGAATATGATAAATCAGGCTATTGTTCTACTTCCTAAGTATTATGGGATCTTGAGTTGCTGGCATTTATGAAATAAAAAGGAAGAGTTATATATGAATCTTTGCTTGAATTTGCTCTACACCGCAAACACCATCCTCCCTGACAAAAAGCAAGCAAACTTCACAAATGGCCTTTTCTTAATTCTCCTCCTCCTAGTTGTTTTTAACTGGCTTTGTCTTCAAAGCTGTCTTTGACACCTGTTTTAGTTCAGTATAATCTTTCTGAAAATATCAGGAATAATGAAGACAAGAAAGCATATAGTATGAATTTTTCCCAGGTTTTACACACTGCAGAGAGTACTCTTATTATAGAGAATATGCACACATACATACATACACACACACACACACACACGGACAGCGAACACAGTCTCTGTCCTCAAGAAATTCATTTGCTACTTGTGTATTAGTCCATATTCACGCTGCTGATAAAGACATACCTGAGACTGGGTAATTTATAATGAAAAAGAGATTTAATGGAATCACAGTTCCATGTGGCTGGGGAAGCTTCACAATCATGGCAGAGGCGAAAGGCACTTCTTACATGGCAGTAGGCAAGACAGAACGAGAGCCAAGTGAAAAGGGAAACCCCTTATAAAATCATCACTTCTCGTGAGACTCATCACTACCAGGAGAACCATATAGGGGAAACCTCTCTCATGATTCAATTATCTCCCACCAGGTCCCTCCCACAACACATGGGAATTATGGGAGTTACAATTCAAGATGAGATTTGGGTGGGGACACAGCCAAACCCTGTCAACTTGGATGCCTGAACACACAAGCACATCACAGTTAGCAGAGAAATAATTGAGAATTAGCTCACTCTAAGGGAATATCATCTACTTCTGCCTTGCTGGTTGTATATGTCGACTTTGTAGATGCATATGACCAGAGTAAGATGGCAGACCTGTACACCTAAATGAAGGTTTAAAAAGTAATTGATCAATAAAGTGATTTAATAACCAATGTGTGAAATATAGGAATACATCGCTGCACATGTATATGTGAGTATGTAATCATTTCTGTGTGCCCAATCAGCCAATTAAGTCTTATATCAGACTGTTCCTCACATTCCTATTTCATTGATGTCAATTAAATAATTTCAAAAATAATAAAACAAAATCAACAAATAAGAAGCCTCAAAGTTTCCACAGAGAAAAAACAGGGAAACCACCAAAATCCCTTTCGTTCATTATAGAAAGGATTGTAATTATACTCCAGCAAAGAAGCTAGAAAAGAATACTGATCACTGCCTTGCATTATGAGGTAAATAACAGTGTTCTTATGTTCAGTGAAACCCCTCATTTTTCTGTGGTTCACAGTAGAGGGCTTCATACTGAGGACCTGAGCATGACATTACTGTCAGGACTCAAATTTTGGTTCATCCTTCCATTCTGAACCAAAAAGAACCTGATGAATAAGGAGATACCTTCCATGCTGTAAGCTGGAGAAAATAATTTAAATGGAAATGAGAAACTGAAAGTGCTAAAACACAAACACACGTAGCCAATGTCAATTGTCTATAGGAAAGCTGGAGCGGTACATCTTGGTAGGAGGGGCAGGTTTGTTATAGACAAATTGGCTCAATGTTTCTGCAGCCAGAGCCTTTGTAAGAGGACCATTGATGGGGTTACTACCTCTATGAGTGTGTGCAAGTCAAGATAAAAATCTTCACTTAAGTGGCAACCAAGGCCCAAAAGTAAAGTATAGTTTAAAAGAAAAAAAAATTAATTTTTTTTTTTTAGTTTCTCAGTTTAAGACAAAAGACGAATTTCACACTTCTCCATGTGTCTCTCATGAATGATCTTTCGATTCTTTCTCCCGCCCTCCGACTTCTTTATTTTCCTACATTTTCTTACTTTGGGTCACCTACTTGGTCTACTTATTTTTTTATTCTCTTTCTTGGTTTACTTACTCAGGGCCATGAAAATTGCAAGTCCTTAGGCTATTAATATTTTTGCAAATTTTCTATAAGTTTGAAATTATTTTCAAACAAAAAGTTAAAAAATTCAGGCAAAAAGATCTAAAACAACAAATTTATACAAATCACATATAACCATGTTTGTTGCCTCAATTTATTTATCACCCTAATTTGCATTTATTTTATACATAAATGCATCTATCCATATATATATGCACTTCACATGTGTGTATGTGTGTGTGTATATATATACACATTCTGCTTATATTTACATTTTGGGAGATAAAACAGTTTTATATATCGAACTGATTATTCTTTTTACTGGGTAATATTTCTTGCAGAAAGTAATTGCTTTAGTTAAGATTTTAATCAGTATTGCTCTCATAGAAATACTTTTGCCCCAAATTTCCATCTTGCCCAGAACGTGATAGCTATCAATGCTGATGTTTTTGAAAGTAGGTTAAACATGCTTAACTCATATTTACAGGATACACTTTTTATAAATAGTATTATTTTGTGTATCTTTGGTCTCTCTCATGCTTAGTACTTTAATAATTTATGCTGTCAATAATATATCTTTTATTTGTATTATTTATTTTACTTTCGATGAAAACACAAGCCAACTAAATTTTTTGAGGTGTAAAATCATTCATTCATAGTAATTTCAACTTCAATGCCTTCTTAAATTCAATCATACACCTTTTGGTTTAGAACTAAAAATAGATTCTGGTTTAATAATCCATTTTCTTTCTGAAATTCTTTATTTTAAGAACATGTCATCTCAGTTGTAACTATTATAAAAGCCTAAGCTAGTATTGATGCTTTGTTGGCAATAAAGTTAATTGTAAAACTGTCTTTTTTTTTTTTTTTTTGCAAGGATGTATAAAAGTGAATCACTTTATGGGGAGAAATTTTAAAAGATTAATAGCTTTATAAACACCTCTGAAATGTTAGAAATACTGTGAGGAGTGTTTTTTTCTTAACAGTTTTGTTGGCAAATTAAAAAACAGAAGGGATATTACAATGCAAAAGGGAATTTTCAAATGTATTTCCATGGAGAGTCAATAAAAGTACTTCTTAAAAATAAACAAATTAATCCAAATCTATGAGCCCTGGGCTGTGCTACAAAAATAAACATAGATTAGAAAGTACAATCAGTTGTATAGGAAAGAAGCTTAAAATTTGATTTATTTATACTGGATTTTTGAAAAATAAGCACTTAAAAATTTCAGACTAGCTGTATATCCTTTAGTTCCAATAGGAATTGCATATTTACATGTTTGCTTAAATGGAATTAACTGTTGGTTCAATTGCCCTTTTTTATATAAATGAAAATGATAATGACATTTGTTCTAAGAAGTATATAAAAACTAATTATTTTATTCATATATTAGTAAAATGAGTGATTAGAATTCCTCAGTTTTACATTCATTCATCCTTTTTAGTTTGTAAGAAGCTGATTCCAAGCAGGAAATGAGTTTAAGTTGTTATTTGGATTAATTATAGATGAAGAATATTAAGCAGATTTAGGTTGGTTTGTAGTCACAAGACCAAATTAAAGTGAGTTTAAGTGGTCATTATTTATACAGATTTTCTAAAATTATATTAGAAATTTTAGTTTAAACTCTGATATCACGACAATGGATTGTATAATGACTATTATTTATCAGTTATTATTATATGGTAAATATTTTTATACATTATATCCAATCCTACCAAGAACTATAAAAGGAAGCCATGTTTTTTAATCCCTACGTTCCCATCTTTCTGCAAATTCTTTGCACCCAACTAATGTAAAATGTTTAGTCCTCTTAAACCTCTAAACCCTTACACTTGCATTCCTTTAGATTCTCAGACTCCTACTCCTGATTATCTTTATTCAAGCTTCGAAGTCTCAGCTTAAATATATTTTTGGGAGTAAGAACACTCCTTTATCTGAATAAACCAAGCCATTTGTCCATTTATTATTTGTTTATCTAAATCTTCTTTTAATCCTAATTCTATGTACATAGAGGCTTTAACTAATGAATCTCACAGGTTAGTATGGTGTCTGGTATATAATCATGACTTAATAAGAATTTTTTGTTTTAATGATAGAATTATCATTTACACTGGAAAAAATAAATAAATTTCAGGGAAAAACAAACAAACAAACAAAAACTAGGCATGAGAAATCTCACAGCCTGTATCAGAACTAGAATTCCAAGTAAGGTTGCTTTCACTCTAAAGTCCTTGCTGCCTTCAAGAACAATGGAGCCCTTGACATGGTTGTATGATAAGTTTATGAGCACAGAGGCATTCTCTGGTCTAATTTCTGGAAAGAGGTAATTCAGAAGAATCAGATGCATTCAAATTCTAATATCCAGGGCTAGAAATATGTTGATTTTATTGGTAATAATGGAAAAGACTATAGACTACATGAGTTAATTCGATGTTGGAATAGATGCAAACCACCTAACAGGAATTTGGAAGTTTTGAAATATAGATTATGGTTTTCATCTAAGTGAAGTACATAATTAACATGGAATAAAGAATAAATAATACAAAATTTGTTAAGCGTGTTAAAATATTCTTGCTTATATTAAAAATAGAAGCTACTGGCTTTATACCTTCTAAGTACTATGCTAAACAGATTGTTGAGATTCCAAGGTGATTTCTACATTTTATATCTAGAAAAAGATACCAGGAAAATCTCAGATTCTTACATTATGCAATGGTAATTTCCTGACCAGATCACAGTAATAAAATATACATGAAAATACTTTTAAGTCTTACGTAACTTCTCTGTTTTCCTCTTTCTTTTAGCAGATTTCAACCAATTACAATATAAAGTCTGCATTTACAGTCTTAAAAAAAATGGGCAGAAAAGTGTTGGTTGAAAGAAAACTCTATGACCTTCCTCCATATATATTAATATATTTTAACAGATTGATTGAATGTTTGACTGATAAACTGTGATTTTTCACATGGAATTTTAATACAATAGACTAATAAAATCAAATGATTTTAGAGCTTTTTTGACTCTCTTTTCTTGGAAACCAGTGACGACACCAGACTTTCAAGTGTCCTGTGCTTTGTTGTATATTAAAGCTCCAAATCTCAATGCCTGTGGGTTCTGCAGCCTCCAGGAGCTTGTTTTCAATTACCATTTTATATTATTCTTATTATGTTCAAGGTAAATTAAGCAGATGCATCCACCAGTGACTGCATAAAAATCATAAATATTGCAAACCTCTTTGACTCTTTGGCTCTGCGGGTATCTTGTTAAATTTAGAGTGGAAGGAAATGTGATGTTATATCACCGAAACAGGGTGCACTTGCCCAGGGCTGCCTTCGTTTACTGGGCTGTTCCATACAAGCTCTTCTTACGGGGGCATGAAAGAAACTTCTTGTCACTCGACAGTTCACCAGAAATGCACTATTCAAAAACTTATTGCCAAAGTGGAATTTAACATTGATCTAAAATCCCAGAACCCTGAGAAGACTCTCACAGAAATTGTCATACTCAACATTTTCCACCCAATCTATTCACATATACTCACCTACCATCCAAAGCATCTCTCATAATACAGTGACTTTTAAGAGAATAGACAAACAGCAGATGAATGTAGATATGTGAAGTTAGAAGGGCAATAATTTGGAAAATCTTTCCAAAGTGAACTTCCAATTCATTTGGGGGTGGCATGGCAAGGGATGAGATAAAATTAGCTAGCCTCAGCCATTCACCTAATAAGAATCTTTGATACTTGTATTAATACAATATAGTCTAATAATGGCTAGAATATGCATATAATCTCAATAGATTCCAGTTTTTCTTATCTCCAGAAAATTTTACAGATTTTATAATGATTAGCTATTCTTTTTTTTAAATTGCACTTTAGGTTCTGGGGTACACATGCAGATCATGCAGGATTGTTGCATAGGTACATACATGGCAATGTGGTTTGCTGCCTCCATACCCCCATCACCTATATCTGGCATTTCTCCCCATGTTAGTCCTTCCCAACCTCCCTACCTCCCGCTGCCCCTCCCCTATTACCCCACAACAGACCCTAGTGTGTGATGCTTCCCTCCCCATGTGTATGTGTTCTCACTGTTCAACACCTGCCTATGGGTGTGAACGTGCGGTGTTTGATTTTCTGTTTTTGTTTTTTTGTGTTTTTTTTTTTGAGATGGAGTTTTGCTCTTGTTACCCAGGCTAGAGTGCAATGGCGCAATCTCGGCTCACTGCAACCTCCGCCTCCTGGGTTCAAGCAATTCTCCTGCCTCAGCCTCCCAAGTAGCTGGGACTACAGGCGCGCACCACCATGCCCAGATAATTTTTTGTATTTTTAGTAGAGATGGGGTTTCACCATGTTGACCAGGATGGTCTTGATATCTTGACCTCATGATCCACCCGCCTCGGCCTCTCAAAGTTCTGGGATTATAGGCGTGAGCCACCGTGCCCAGCCTTGATTTTCTGTTCTTGTGTCAGTTTGCTGAGAATGATGGTTTCCAGGTTCATCCATGTCCCTACAAAGGACACAAACTCATTGATTTTTATGGCTGCATAGTATTCCATGGTGTATATGTACCACATTTTCCTTGTCCAGTCTATCATCGATGGGCATTTGGGTTGGTTCCAGGTCTTTGCTATTGTAAACAGTGTGGTAATGAACATATGTGTGTATGTGTCTTTATGATAGAATGATTTATAATCCTTTGGATATATACCCAGTAATGGGATTGCTGGGTCAAATGGAATTTCTATTTCTAGGTCCTTGAGGAAGCGTCACACTGTCTTCCACAATGGTTGAACTAATTTACACTCCCACCAACAGTGTAAAAGTGTTCCTATTTTTCCACATCCTCTCCAGCATCTGTTGTCTCCAGCTTTTTTAATGATCACCATTCTAACTGGCATGAGATGGTATCTCAATGTGGTTTTGATTTGCATTTCTCTAATGACCAGTGATGATGAGCATTTTTTCATGTTTGTTGGCCTCATAAATGTCTTCTTTTGAAAAGTGTCTGTTCATGTCCTTCACCCACTTTTGAATGGATTTGTTTGTTTTTTTCTTGTAAATCTGTTTTAGTTCTTTGTAGATTCTGGATATTAGCCCTTTGTCAGACGGGTAGATCGCAAAAATTTTTTCCCTTTCTGTTGGTTGCTGATTCACTCTAATGATTGTTTCCTTTGCTGTACAGAAGCTCTGGAGTTTTTCTTGAGCAAGACAAAAATTGCTAAACTATTTTTGAAAGAAAATTTCAAAATATTGAAATCTTCTGTTATCTCTTTTTTGTACCTGAGTTCAAATTATAAGTATGGTGGGTCAAAAGTGAAAAACAAAATTCTTAACTCATTAAAGATTCATACCTTTTACTGCTTCCAGGAAAAAGTTTAGGACAGGGTATAAGGTCTATATACTTATAGCCGAGAAGTACTTCATTTTTTTCCTTTAGAACATATCTAGTAGTAGTGAAACTGAATTCTCTAGAAAAATATCTTTATTTTTCATATGGCAGCCTTTTAGGCATTTAAGATGCTTAATTAAGAGATTTTTTAATGTTTCTGTTCTTCAGTTTTCTCAATAATTCAATTTAATTTTATAATAATAATATAGATATTTTTAGTTTAGTTTGCCATCTTCTTTCTTCTGCCACTTGGCATAGGCATTTATATACACACACACGGCATACACAAAGACATACATATTTTTCTATATATATATATACACACACACACACACACACACACACGTACATATCACATAGAGAAAGATATACATATTTTTCTAAATATCATTATTTTAATTTTATAAATTGAGTCTTCAAGCCACATACTCATACACTCTAATGTTTCAGAAATTCAAGTACAAAGGTATAAATATCCTTCTCTTTCACATTTAAGATTTTTCTAGATAAACTAAATGCTACATACTACAATTAATGTAAAAGATGAGTCAGTAATTAACAAAAAAATACTCTATTTGAGGTAGAAATAATTATATAATCAAAATCACAATTTTTTTTGTGAGAAATTTTTGTCAACAAGAAAAGGTGACTGTTTTAGTCCTTTGTAGAGCTGGAGAAATACTCCAGCCGGCTGGTCTCCAGATAGAATCTCTTTAGCATTAATTTAGACAAAACAATTAAACTTTTGCTGAAATGATTTTTCCTTCTCACCAGTTAGATAATTATGGGTTTGTTTATCTTCCATATCAAAAATGGTGTGATGGAAGGTTGATTACTAATAGTTTGATGTAATTACTTCACAGTGTATACATATATCAAAACATCACATTATATACTATAATTGAATACAATTTTATTAGTCAATTATGCTTTAATAAAGCTGGGGAAAATGATATTCTTCCTGTTATTTATGAGAACAATCTAATCCAAGTAACCCTGCTGCATCCTGAAAATTTTTTTAAATATTATCACTCATCCAGCAGATGATACTAAGTAAAATAACATATAAAATTCTTTAGTCTTTCCCACAAAAACACTTCAACCAGCAATTGCTTCTGATCTTAAATATTCTGATCTTTGTTCATTTACCAGTGTCTGTCTCCTAAGCACCTTGGTATGTGAGATGAATGCAAATTGCAGTAGGGCTCACAATTACTCTGTATTCACCTTTGCAGTCTGGAGATGATCTGATATACGCTGCTATTAGGCTATCTCTTGAACAGCATCTCTGAATGATATGACCCGTCAATCTTTCCAGCAAAGCTGGCTGGAGGGTACGATGTGCTGATCTCAAAGAAGCAAAAGACTTTGTTTTGATCACCGAAAGGAGGAGATCACAACTGCCTTTATTGTAATCTTACCCCTGCACCTGCCATATCCTGATATGACAGAGAATTATTGTTCAGCACAACAGAATAAGAAAACGTGATTTTGTCTCTTCATATGTCACCTCAGAGACCCAGTAAAGTTGAAGGCTGTGATTCAGAAGAATTTGTTAACTTGCCAAATGTAATTCTAAAGCAGTACTATTTTATTTGGGGACTTTAAACTTTGTTGAATATTGAGAACCCTCCTTTATTTCCAACAATGGTGCTTCTTGACAGCACCATATTACTCAAATCAGGAGTTGGAGTCACAGCTCGTATTTTTTTTTTTACCACATGGCAGTAAAAGCTGTGTCTTGGCAATAGCATTAGACTGAGCATCTTCAGAATTGGATTTTTGTAATGACTCTGTCATTGCAGAGTTAACAGCTAGGTGACCTTGCTCAAGTCATTTCTGCTCTCTGGGCCTCCCTTTTCTCATTTATGAATTTTAATGGGCAGGGAAACCAGTTTTGCATAAGTGGTTTTTAGCTACAGCTGCGTAGAAAAACTGAAGGATCTTGTTAACTGTACAGTTTCCAAAGCAAACCCATGGGGATGCTGATTCAGTAACTCTGAAGTAAGAAAATAAATGTGCTGAACGTGCTTCCAAAGTGATTCTAACACAGTGAGACTAAAGTTGGGCATTTCAGAAACACTAAGGCAATAGTCTTCGTGATCTTTTTTAGTTCTAAGATGAAATGCTTTCCTAAGGTAACTCTTGGCCGGACATTAGCCTACTAGCATGCTTTTGAATGGTTGCTGATGTGCAGGAACCATTCTTGGCCAGGATGTTGTAACAGAGAGCGAGCCTGAGCAATGGTACATGAGCACATCCCCACAAGTTACTCTCTGGCACAGCCAAAGACAGGGCGCACTGCTTCAATAGGCTTTCTCGGATTCAGTTCTCATCTCTTGAGAACCTATGGCACCCCGAGTCTGCCACACTAGACACACTTTCTAGCCAAGTGGCATTATCTTCAGTTCACACAGGAGACACTCAGGTTTACAAAGGTCAAATAACTGGCCAAAGATTAAACAGTTAATGTGAGGAAGGGAGATTTGTAGCTCTCTGACTCTGGTGTGACTTATCTTACCTGACTCTTTTCATTGGTTTATTGGATGGCTATAATGCACTGACATCAGATTTGGGAAAACTAATCAAATGTGACTAGATTCCCAGTTTCACTAAATCCCAGAATGATCAAAAGAGTTTTCTTATGGGAACCAATTCTCTGATACTCCATCAGAGGATTCAATATCATAAACTGTTTTGGGTCAAATTCAACTGATATAATAATGGAAATAAATCTTAGGCCAATAATAATGGAAATAAATCTTAGGCCATTTATTTAGAGTCCCCTTCCCATTAGCCATAGTAAAATTTACTACTAGTAAAACATCATCAGGTTGGAATCAATTTTTGAGTCCCAAAGCAATTAAGAAATAGCCAGAATTTTTTGGAATAAATCATGCTGATTCTGTTTCAGGAAGCACCCTAGTCAGACATTTTAATTAACTCCAACTGTAGGTCAATGAGGCACTTGTAGGAAAGCCAAAAATTAGGTTCTGGAAAATGCTAATTTTCTTTTTCTGGAATAAATATTTCTAGTCCAAAGAGTTATAATATGATTCTGTGGAAGGGTTATAATATCTCTGAACTATTTCTTCAGTTTACTTGTTCAATTTTGTGATCAGTGTTAGATACTAGGTTTTCAATATTCTGCCTCTAAAATACAGAGGAGAAACATTACTGGTGATGGGATTATAGGTCCCCAATGAAGTGTACATGTCTTGAAGATATTGTTATAAATTTTTGACTGAAATTAAGGATACGTTTATTACTGTAGGATTTTTTTTTTTACTTATTTGTTAGAATTTGTAAATATTTGCTTCAATCTTTATTTCCTGGCTCCCTGCTCATATTGGGTTTGCTACAGTTTGCTAAATCCCTAACCTCAAACTATCATTGGCTCTTCCTCCATCCAGGATCTGTTAACACGAGAGCTTTTTCAGTTTCTGATCTCAGCCTGCTTTCAGATATTCTAACTCTATGTAGGTGCAAAAAATAAAATAAATAAAATAAATAACAACTAACAGAAACTCTCTATTCAACAATATGTATAAGAACCATGAAGATGGCATATGTCTGAGTGACCCAGAGCAGATGGATTCTAACTTTAATAAATTGGACCCCCATCAATGATTCTTACAAAAGGTAGCACCCCCACCTCAACCCCAAGCCATCATCAAAGAAGCCTGCACAAGTCTTGGCAGTCACAAATTGTCTATGTCCATGTTGATTCTACTTATGAATCCTTTTTTCTATTTTACCAAAATTTTCATCCTTATTTTAGTGTGTTTTCATCAGCCATAGCCCCACTGTCTCTATTGCGTTCTGGATGACTGCTCCATTGCTTCATAGATGTGATTTGCGACTGCTCAGAAAACTATTGCAGATTGCTGTCAGCCTAGTGTGCATCTTAAATTGTACTCAAGGGATTTGAGTTTTATCTTCAGCATAAGTTCTGCACAATGATCTTGTTTATTGACTAGACAGAATATAAATAGAGTAAAATAAACTTAGGGTCATTACTATTTTCATCTGTCCAAGTGCATTATCCTTTAAAACACAGATAATGTTGTTTATAAGTATCTTTAAAGCTAATTAACATTTTTCATTTGTTTTGTTAACCAAGTGAGACATGGCAAAGGAAGAGTTCTATTAAGAATGCATTTTTGTTCAGAGTAGCTGCATTCTACAGATAAAGTATTTATAAATGTTTATTCTGAATGCTAAAAAAAAAGAATACAGAACTGGTTAATAGGGTATTTTGCTTGATTATGAGTAATCTACACATCATACTATGTAGACTATTAAAGGCCCAGTAAGACCTAGCTCTAGTTAACTAGTTTTGGGAATATATAATTTAGCCATGGAAACTATTTCATCAGACTGACACTCATTCTGAATGAAAAACAAAACACATAATTGATTTCCCTTCTGTGACTGTGATTAGAGACCTATTGATCTAGTTGATACTTTCGATTCAACTGTTAAATGTGTTAAAACATGATTCTTTGGGCTCCTATAATAATGCAGCAAACCTAATAAAGTATAAAATAAGGCTAAAAAAAAAGTGCTTTTATCTAGTGATCTTCCCACTCTAGCAATGAAAATCTTAACAATAATTTTCAGTTGGTACTCACTTTGTTTACTTTAGCATATCTGAAAGAGTCTTTAACTTGGAAATTTAAAGAATATGAATAATAATTGAAAATATTTGGAATCACACTGTGCATTAATATAGCTTTACACAATCTATATATTTTATCAATTTAGCTCATAAAATTATACTAGGTAAAAAATGTGGAACTGTTTCTTATACAGACTAGATATAAAACCATAGTATAGAAACTTTTATTTTCTATATATGTCGTAAGGAAGTGTTGTATTCCTAGAAGACAGGAGCTGAGAAACTTGCTGTATACATTTTTTTTTTTGAGACAGAGTCTTGCTCTGTTACTCAAGCTGGAGTGCAGTGGCACAATCTCAGCTCACTGCAGCCTCAACCTTGGGGCTCAAGTACTCCTTCCACTTCTGCCTCCTGAGTAGATTGGACTACAGGCATATGCCTCCACATCTGGCTTTTTCTTTTTCTTTTTTAGAGACAGGGTCTTACTATGTTGACCCGTCTGGTCTTTAACACCAGAACTCAAGTGATCCTCCTGCCTTAGCCTCTCAAAGCACTGGGATTACAGGACTAAGCCACCACACCCAGCCCATTAATCTATTTTCTAATGTACTTATTCCAGTTCAGGATCACAGGTGTGGGGGTCTCTCCCAGCAGCTCAGGTGACAGGCAGGAACCTGCCCTGGACAGGTTGCCATTCCTTGCAGGGCCACCCCACCAACACCCCCATGGCTCACTCAGACTGGGACCATGCCAATGCACTAAAGACCTTAATGACATGTCTTTGGGATGTGGAAAGCAGCAGAGTATCTGGAGAAAACCCAGGCCGACCAGTAGAGAAACTCCACACAGACAGTGACCCCCAGCCAAGAGTCAATTTGTTTTTTTCATCAAAAAGAGAATTAAAAAAAAAAAAAAAATGTTTGAGGACCTACTGTACAGGTATGACAAAAAAAGTAAGCCAAAGTATGAAATATAATAATAATAATATAAATTGAGTGCTTATACAATAAAATGCTGAAAGTAACAATAACAGTAATAGTGATGAACCTCTATTGAGTGCTTTACTCATTGTCAGGCAATGTATTAAGGGCTGGCTACACAAACAACACACCTGACATATCATCTGATTGGATGTTCACCTCCAGACAAACATGGAGCCTAGACCAGGCGCAAAAGCTCATGCCTGTAAACCCAGCACTTTCGGAGGCCGTGGGGGCCCAGATCACCTTGAGATCAGGAGTTCGAGTCCAGCCTGGCCAACATGGTAAAACCCCATCTCTACTAATAATACAAAAATTAGCTGGGCATGGTGGCAGGTGCCTGTAATCCCAGCTACTCGGGAGGCTGACGCAAGAGGATCTCTTGAACCCTGGAAGTGGAGATTGCAGTGAGCTGAGATGGCACTACTGCACTCCAGCATGAGCAACAGAGCAAGACTGAGAAAGAAAGAAAGAGAGAGAGAGAGAGAGAGAAGGAAGGAAGGAAGGTAGGAAGGAAGGATGCATTTTCTCATTAAATCTCAAAATCCTAATGAGATAGGTACTATCATCATACTTAATTTCACATATGCAAATGTAGATGCTCAAGGCATTGAAATAGCTTTATAATGTATTACAGACACTCAAATACAAATTTGAATCTTGAACCCAGTTGTCTTACACCATAGTTCATGCTTTCAGCTTCTTAGATTAATTGCCATTTTGATAGAGACTATATTTCTATCTTGACAAATGCCCAGGAAATAAAAGTGTGTGAAACACTTATAATTGGTTTCATTTGGATAGAGATTTTGTTTTTATAAGTGTCACCCAATCTTACTCTTTCCCATCCTTTCCATTATAATATAGCTAGATAATAATAGTTACAACTTCAAATATACAGATACGTAGATATACCTTCTATACACCTACAGCAAATAAAATACATTGTCTCTGGGAGAAATGCATAAACATCAACTTAGTGATGAGCCTCCTCTACTCTAAATTAACCTTTTCTAGAGTAAGAAGAGTTCCAGCCATAAGAGATTACCAAAGGATTTTCTGCTAGTTTTTTAATTTTTTTAGGTACATAGTAGTATAATACATATATTTATGAAGTACATGAAATATTTGGATGCAGGCATACAACGTGTAAAAATCCCACCAGGGTAAATACAGTATCCACCACTTAAAGCATTTATCCTTTCGTTGTATTACACACAATCAAATCATGCTCTTTTCATTATTTAAAAATTTACAATAAATTATAGTTGACTATAGTCATCTATTGAGCTATCAAATACTAGATCTTATTTATTCTTTCTAACAATATTCATATACCCATTAACCATCTTCACTCCTCTTACCTCCCCACTAAACTTCCCAGTCTCTGATAACCAACATTGTACTCTCGATTTCCATGAGTTCAACTGTTTTCGTTTTTGTTTTTTTGGCCCCCAAAAATAAGTATTCTGACTATATCTATTGGCTTGGCATTCTCTTGGATTTTTAATATTACTCTTGAGACATTTCTTCTCAATACAGACTAATCATGCCATTGCTTGTAAGACAAGCATTTTCTCTCAGGTGAGTTTCTCATCACAGATATTCTCTTCTCTCTCTCTCTCTCTCTCTCTCTCTCTCTCTCTCACTCACCCTTTGATAAAATTGTGAAGGATGTTTAATGGTTCAATGAAAGGGTCAGAATGTACTGAAAAGCAACACCTACTTTCTACCTAAAAAGCCTTCAGGAAGAAAATCTGTCTTGGCTGAGGCCTAAAGATTGTTTCATTAAAAAAAAAAAAAAAAAAAATCCTTCTGTTGATTAATTCACCATTTTGATGTCTTTTCATTGCTGCGTGTACCCAATGCTGGAGCTCTGGTTATTAAATATCCAGAATAAATATTTTAATCTCATTAAATTAGGTTTGCATTGTTTTGTCATGGTTTCAGAAAGGGATTTTTTTCACCAACTCCAGGCTGTAGTTTCTATAAATATCATCTTAATTGACATCAAAAGAAACAAGTCTCAATATTTTACTTTTTCTTTTAAAAAAAGATGGTACTGGTAAATTACATGGCCATGCTAAGCCTGCTGCTATGGCCAGAAAAGGCAGAGAATGCCTGTTATGGATTTTCTTTCTGCCTGTTGGATTTTACTGACACCTTTTTTCAGCAACATAGTTAACAAAGATTATTTTAAACATCCATGGAAAAACAGTGGATAGTTCTAGTTCTCGCCATTCCTCAGCGTATGAGATGGAAAAACACAGCTGGCTACTTCTACTCATTTCTACTATGTTTCTGATACAAGGGCAGCTACACAGACTATCCCCATCATCTAGCCTCTCATGAGAGAGAACAACTATGTCCCATGTTCTTCTCTTGAACTATCTGAAATTTCTAGGACTGTTGACAGATCATTGTGAGCTCATTTTGTTACAAACACCCTACCTCCTCTCAATGTACCCATTCCAGAGCACACCCGCCTCCTAGGCTGAGAACACACGTCTGCTCCACTAGCTAGCTCACTTACCCCTTTACTCATAGATCATACATGTCATGGGAGTCAGAAGTTCTTCTACTTTTGAGGTGGGGAAACTGCATGACAGCTACCCAGAGCACTATGAGCCTGGTGACTGTAGGACCAGCACTGATCTTTGCATGTTTGATATATCACATTAAATCTTAATCTATATCCTTGGAGTTTATTTCTTGGAAACGTGGACTTTAAATGTAAAAGTGTTCACTGTCACTGGTAGATAGTCAATTATACAGACATATTTTGTTCCATGTATTTAGATTTATGTTAAATGACTTGTATTCTCTTTTCACAGGGATACCATTCCGTTATAAATGACTCTGAATATTGCATTTGTTCCTATTAATGCTAAATCTCTGGAACGTACATCATCATTCAGCTGAAATCAGCTTTTTGATTCTGTCTTTCCCATTTTGCCTGTCACTATGACTTAGCTGGGTAATTCCAAATCATTCCTTATCTATTCAGATTTTGCTTCCTTCTTTATCAGTCTGGTCAGAGGAACAAGATTCTTTTGCATACATTTCTTTTCTGTTTTACCTGATTGCAACTTACACACTATCTCTGAATCCTGTCAGTTTTCAGTCAGTGTGTCCTTTTCTGTCAACAGTGGGATTATATATCACCCAGAACAATAATTTTACATTTCTTCAAGCTTTTCTATTTTGTTCAATTAGATGGCCGAATGTTTTTCACTAAACAGACACTTTACAGGCATTGCACTTCTACTTATCATATAAAATGTTTGATAGTACAATGCTATTGATGTTTTCAATTGTTGTAGTCTGTGATTATACAAGCTATGTTTCACTACTTTGATATTTCAAATTTACAGACTTCTTTCCTAACTATCTTACATTTATATACTGGTTGAATTTCTCAGAAAACATTCCCATGCAATATTTTCTTTGTTCATCACAGTACCCAATGAGTTAGGCAGACAGAGCAGATGGTGTTGGAATCACTCTTTATAGATGTGAAAGCTCTGACTCATGGAGGTTATGAGTGACAAAGTCACTCAGTTAGCAAACAAAAACACAAAAGTAAATATTATTTTTTAATATAGTAAAATGATTTTGCTAATTATCTTACTCCCTACATATCGGATCTACTGACGGCAAAAGAATGTGACTTTAGAGTTATCAGGAAGGGACGTATTACTGATGGATGGGGGTTTTGGAAATAAAATAGAATTACTAGCTGTAAGTAAATATGACAGAAGATTTACAACTTTGATAGTAAAAAAAAATGGCATGCTTGAATTTCATTTTTAAGAATCAACTATTATCACTCTACTACATTCATGCATTTTTCAACAAATAGTTTTTCATTGCCTACCATGTGCCCAGATTTTGGTGACATATGAGTGAGCAAACTATACCAAGACCCAAGATTCAAGATCTTATGTTCTAAAAGATAGATCACAAAAATAAAGTATACAATATTTTAGTAAACACAAAGTGAAAAAAGAGGAGAAAATAAGCAGAGAAAAAAGAAGACAGAGGTTGAGCTTAGGAAGATCAGGCAAAGTCCTTCCGAAAGGTGGCATGGAAAATAATTTAAACAAGGAGAAAACAAGCCATATGATAGTCTGATGAATAAGTTTTCAAGGCCCACTTCTTTAGCTTGAATACTTCCTACCTGCTTGGAACAATGCCATAGTCCCTAAATGTCAACATAGCATCAGAAGAGGTAATACCGATTACATTTTTGGGAAATGATGAACAGAGCTGGAGTTTCTTAACTAAATGTATATTCTTTTGCATTGTCGTCATTTACATTAAGTGAGCACTTTGTATAGAAAAATTGAGTTATATTACCACTGTTAATCCCTTGATTTGTGCTAGGTAGAAGACATATGTTACTATTAATCCTCAGCAACCCACTTGAAGTTATCACTTTAGAGATGATACAAATGTGGCTCAGAGAAGGCAGGTGACTTGCCCTTGATAACTCACTGGGATGTCAGACTTCTATAATTATTGGACAGTTGTCTGGAGTTTTAAATGCTGATACTTGCACTTAGTTCAAAAATAAATAAAATTTTCTTATTTAAAGGGATTTTTGAGTAATTTTCTCTAACTCTTTGTTACCGGGTAGATTGAGAAACTAAGCACTTCCAATGTAGAGGTAGTCACCACTTCTTTAGAATGGTTTTATTGGAGGGTGACTTATGCATTTGTAAATATCCATACTGCATGTGAGAACTGCATTTTTTACATTAAGAATTCATGTTGCTAACAAACACGTAAGAAAGAAATTTAAAATTACTAAACATTATCATGTTACCAGCTAAAAATAACTTCTATAAGAAACTAATGAAGTAATCTATATTCCCTCCAAGACATTTTTTGTACAAATGTATACATATATTTTTATAAAAATGAGTTCCCTTTACATACTCCACTGTATTTTATTGAGGCTGTGTCTTTAATAAATAGAACTCTTTATTATTATATTTATTATGCTGTCGTAATCTTGTATTTAAATGGCCAATTTCCTACTGCTAGATATCTGAGTTGTCTACAACTTTTGTTTTATAAAGAACATTGCTGTCTATTTCCATATAAAACATTATTTACTTATCAAACTATTTACTTCAATTATTTTTTTCCTGATATTCCATTGTGATCAATTCTTTTCTGCTGGCTACTTTCCATAATATAAGAAAAACCAATTTCCTCTCATCCCAGTCACAGTAAAGCTGAAAATTTACATACTTTCCCTTAGTGATAGACACATGTTTTATTATTAAGTTTTATTATTAGTAGTAGTCATCATCGTCTTTCTTCTATAAAGATACATTGACTTATATAACACATTTCTGAATAATGTTTAAAGTCAAACTAACTTCAAATTTCTAGCAAATATAATTGGAAAGTAAATGGGGATTATGTTCTTAAAATACAGCAAATATTCAGTCCTACTTCTTTCATCTCTCTCTTTCTCTAGTGCCTTTCTTCATTTACTCTAAATATTTTCCCAAATCCTACTTGCATTGATATTGACTTTACTTCTCCTCCCACATCACCTTCCACATCTATTCATTCATCATTTCAGTAGGTCTCTGTCTCTTCCAATGTGATTCAATCCAAAGTTCCTGCATATGTCTTACAGCTCTCCATGTACAGCCAAGTCCCAGGTAATGAGATGACAATGACAAGATTCCTCTTAATGGTTAAGGGTTAAAATGGCTAAGAAATTCATTTGTTAAGATGTTTAATTCTCTTCCAAATAATGTCTAAGATATCTTCATAACAATAGCATACCATAGAATTGATAGGGAGAGGGTCAGGGAAGTGCTGGGTAGAGAAGGGTGGGGTCCCTGGTGACTGCTCCACCCTTGTACCTGTGAGGACAGGCACTCCTATTTTCAAGGCCAAATGTTGCATTTTCCAAGACCACTCGGCCCATCACACCTCCCCATCATGTGCCCATATAAACTCAAGAGACGTACACACAAGCATCTGGACGTGGAGGGAAGCAGAAGAGCCCATCAACAGACACTGACAGACCATCGACAGCAAGATGATGTAGACGACCCGGAATCTGGTCGGGCTGTCAGAGGACAGTCTCGCAGCTGGGCGGCCCAACTCCAGGGAGAGACCACATTCCCTCTCTCTTTCTCTTTGGAGTCCCCATTCACCTGGCTGAGAGCAACTTCCATCACTCAATAAAACCTTGCACCCGTCCTCCAAGCCCACGTGTGATTCGATTGTGCCATATACTAGGGCAAGAACCTGGGATGCATACAGAAAGCCCTTTGTCCTTGTGACAAGGCAGAGGGTCTAATTGAGCTGATTAACACAAGCCACCTGCGGACAGCCAAGCTGGAAGAGCACACTGTAACACACGCCCACTGGGGCTTCAGAAGCTATAAACACTCAACCCGCGAAGCTGCCATGGCCTCCGACCCCACGCTCCCCACGACCTGCCAGTCTGCTGGCTCCCCTTAGGGGTTTGAGCAGTGGGGACCGAAGAAGCTAGTCACACTCCTGCTGCTTGCCCTGTAAGGAGAATAAGGGAACTTCTCCCATTTCAGAGATGAAAAACATGAGGTGCTTCTGGAAACAGGAATCTGTTGTAGAGGTCTGAGGTGAATAGGTAGTGGTTGTGAAATTGTATACAAATCACAGTCTGCTTTGGCAGCACTGAAATTAAACCTCACAACTAACTAGGGTAACTTTGTAGTTAGAGAAATACCTCTCTTTAAATACAGAACTGGAAAGTATTGGAGACCTAAAAGCATGTGCTTTGTAAACATTTTTTACTAATAAATAAATAAATAAGCCTGAAAGTAATACAGAGGCAAACAGGAAGAACAGCACTGAAAAACTGATCATACTTCCACTATATTTCCCTCTCCCTTTAAATGTATCTTTCTAAGAACTATTTTTCACATGCAATCTATTAAAAACAATCAATGATGAAGCAGGTAAGGATCTTTATGCAAGTGATAGGATTCTTGAATTAAGTACCTATTTGAGTTTCTCTTAGAAGTATAACACGTTGTACACAATTTTTTAGAGTTAAAATCTGTAGAAATGTACTCTTACTATATAGTCAGAAAGGTAAGACGTAAGTGAAAACAGGACAAATAATAATAATACAAACCTATTTGAAATTTCGGTGTAAATATCTATAGATTCTTCAAGGGAAAGCAAGGAATATACTCCAAATAAGAAGATCTAAGTCTCAAGAACTTTGTGCCTTGTTTGTAATTCTGAACTTACTTATACATATTTTAGGCACACACTTAATAACTATGGTTATCTGATTATCATAGCAAACTAGTGGTAGTAAGAGAGATTGCTATAGGAAAGCTAACGACTAATAGATATCTATAATGGAAGCAACATATAAAATTATGAATCAGAAAAATATTTTTTCGGTAAGCACTATCGTTTTAGGTAACCTATTATCAATGAAAATATAACATGATTAGAGCCACCCTGTAATTTAACAGTTGAAAAACTTTTATCAGTAGTGATTGTACTAAGCAACCAAGAAAATTACTAAGTTATTTATCTCAAAAGTAACAGACATGTACTATTTTGGTAACATATCTATCCACAATGGTTAAATAAGAAAACATTTAATACCAAAAAAAGTACATCTTCATTAAGCCAGAAAGCTTAGCCTACAGAATTATTTCCCGAAGGTTTTGAGAAGCAAAGATTTTATTTAATGGAAAAGAATTTGAATAACAATAAAATAATAATATACCATAGGGGAAAACATGATTAAGACTTTGAATGAAATATATAGGCAATTGCTATAGCTGCTCAGAAAAATATCAGTGTGATGAGAGGTTACACTCATGACAGTTTTCATCTAGGTATCAAAGGATAGAGAAGATTTGGATAGGCAAACAAAAAAAGAAAATTTGATGAGAGGTTGGAATTCAGATGCTTTATGTAGAATTTTAATAACTGCATTGCCTATTTGAGAGGCAGAGAGTAAAAAGCAGTAGCTGACACTTAGAGTGTTCATATGTAGGAATGGTTAAATGTACCAACACGTGGGAAGAGTCTTTGAAATGTAAGGTTGATGTCTTTTGTATTTTAACACTCAGGAAATTAGAATTTACTAAATGCTTGCTTTATAGAGAAATGATGCCATAAAAACAGTACTAGAAGAGTTGAATGTGGCACTATTTAGGTTGGGGAATAATTTAATTGGTATAAAATGTAGAGGCAAAATAATTTTGCAAGGGACAAGACTATTAAGAAAGGTATTAATAGTAAGCTAGAAATGAAATTGACAGTTTCCATGGGAATAGAAGGCAGGGAACACTTTTCAACTCCCAGAGTGTTCAAAGGTGGCCCCACTTGTTTTGCAAATTAGGAATCTCAGAGAGAAGAGGCCTATAACTTGCTCAAGGTCACACCCCTAATCAATGCTGAGACCAGAGTAGTGTCCTGGTTCTCAACCCAAGGATATTTTCTATTTTGATATCTTTTCAAATTAGGTTTCTTTATTTTTTTTCTAAAAAGCATTACCCTTGAGAAACCTGGCCAGAAGCCAAGAGATTTCATTTCCTGAAATACCCAGAATTGTTTTCTTCTTGTCACTTAACCTGACTGTGCCTTTTCCTACACCTCTTAAAGCACTAAGAACATTTCTGCTAGATAATATTCGTTGAGGAAAAATGTCATTTTTCTAAGAATGAGGCAGTATAAATGTGACTTGCAAATGTAGCCTGTTGTGACATACACAGAAATCGGTCAATTTTCTTCATGTTGTCATGGATTTTTCCATGAATATTATAAAAGGAAATGCACGTTATTCACAAAAATATGTTTTTCATATAGATGATTTCAATTCACTCTCCAAGGAAACTTAGGTTTCCACTAAGGTAGCAATAAATTTGCACTAAAAAAAAAAAATTAGATGAATGCATATAATTACAAAGAACACAAGGGATGTTCTACAGACTGTTTCCAACCCTGTGTCATCCAGTAACATGTACCTTCCCTTTTCTTCTTCTGCTGTGCTCCTCTGTTCACTTACTTTAGTGCTGAGTCAGCAAAGATCTTTTTATGAAAGCTGAACTAAGTCTGTTTTCTTCCCCGAGTTAAGATATCTTTAACCTGCTATTTGACAACACCAACACATTTTACCCTTTTAGTGATTTACTTTTTGTTTTTATCGGATTTTGTTTGTGACAATATAACACATTCTTCTTGAGGCATTATTTTGTGTTTCCCTCTGGTTTAGCTTCAATTATTTCTAAGATTCTTTCTTGGGGTTCCCTGTTGGATTATATCTCATTTTATGTTTATGCTTTCATTTGGTAATACTGCTTGGTTTTATGACTGATTTTGTACCCCTAAATTCCCAGAATCCCTCATGCAAAGTGCATGTTTCTTTTGTATCCTCAAGACAGTTCTCAAATAAAGTGCAACACTGATAATCTAAAAGGGGTCAGCAAGATGGACTGCAATGGCCTTTTCTCTGTTCTTTTAAAGCCATGTTTTTCCCCCAGGTGCTGTGTTTCTCTAATAGAGTTTTCAATTTACTTTATGCTGTTGTCTTTTTGTGATCTGGAAATAGGGAGTATGAAATAAACCAAAACAGAGATTCCTATTAGAGCAGTACTTCGAGACTGTTGTTATTATTGAACCCTGCTTTGGTTTTATGTTATAACCTTTATTATTTTTGGCACATTTGTGGTTTGGTGCTTAATTATCTTGAAGAGTTCAATACAAGGAAAGGATTGACTTGACAGGTAGACAGGACAAAGCAATGGATAACTTCAGAGAAGGTGGAATTAGAGAGACAAGCCAGCCTCTGTCAGCAGATAACAGGGTCCTGGGAACCCATCTAAGAGAATGAAAATAGAAAGACAAGATCCACATTATCAAAGAATAGGCTACTAATACACATATTTAGGGACATAGATACAATAATTAACCAAAGACAAAAACAAAACTAGGCAGAGTCCAGTTATTAAATCTAGAATATATGTCAGAATGGGTTTTGGAAATATGAGAGTCTCCTAGGTGTAGAATTAGGGTCATAATAATTTGAGTGGTTATTAGTCATGGAAACCTAACCATGATGTCCCTGTAATAAGCTTTTCACTGTTTCCTCTTTTTCTTTCTTTCTTTTTTTTTTTTTTTTTTTGAGACGGAGTTTTGCTCTTGTTTCCCAGGCTGGAGTGCAATGGCGCGATCTCGGCTCGCCGCAACCTCCGCCTCCTGGGTTCAGGCAATTCTCCTGCCTCAGCCTCCTGAGTAGCTGGGATTACAGGCACGCGCCACCATGCCCAACTAATTTTTGTATTTTTAGTAGAGACGGGGTTTCACCATGTTGACCAGGATGGTCTCGATCTCTTGACCTCGTGATCCACCTGCCTCGGCCTCGCAAAGTGCTGGGATTATAGGCTTGAGCCACCACACCCGGCCCTTTCCTCTTTTTCTAAGGTCAGGATTGGCCTAGAGTCTCTTGTCAGTCTAAATCTTCAGATGTGTTGAAATGTCCTAAATGTAGTCAGAAAAGTATGGAGAACTGACTACCTGGACATATCATGAGAAAGTATTCAATTCAAACACAAAGTTAAAAATGAAATACAGAGGGAAAAACTACAAGACTAACTCAAAGAATAAATAAGTACTGGTAGTCAAATTAAAACATGGAAAGCATTAAATAGGAGAGAATTATTCTGGAGTTTCTCGATTAAAAATGGCAATCGGTTTCAATTAGTCTCTATTCCACAAAAAACTACCTTTTGTTGGGTATAACATATTATTTTCTGACAATCATATAGAGTAGTGTGTCGGGGAAAGCAAATTCAGCCATCTGTGCATGAGTCTTCTCCCACTATTTTGAACAGAACTTGAACAGGCTTTGTACAAGTAGGCCTTTGGGTTGTCCTGAGTCCATGTCCAGTGTGTATGGCCCTCTGGCCCTAACAGATTACCTCATGAGAACTGTGAGGATGGAGGTGAACTGTTTTAGGATGTGGATATTAAATCCCACAGTGTGGGTTTCACATCAAGGTACTCCTCTTACTAGCCACATGACCTTTACACTTGAAGCCTCAAGTTTCTAATCAATAAACTAAAAAGTACATAATCTGCCTTATGAGATTATAAAAGCAGACACACGAAAAGTACATGGAGCATTTGAGTTGCAAAATAAAGTGTAGTTTTTCTTACCCTACATAAGTATAAAATATATTGAAGGATTAAATATCTGTTCCTTCCTCTAAATGACAAAGGTGACTTGCTTCTCCTCTGTAATAATTTTATGTTTGAGACATAGATCCATACTTTCTATGTACTCTATGTGATCTGTGAGATTAGCTGTTGTTACTTAGTTTGCTTTGTCATTATTGTTGTATTTGGAATATTGTTGGATTTCTAAAAGGCCTGGCTTTCTGTTTACATTTATGATTAAGCATCCTAATTGATCACTATCAACATGATCAGTATTAATAGATAGACTTTCCTGCCTTAGTCAATGTGAAGGTCCCCTTCTTTACCCTGGCAGTGAATTCATATTTTTCCAGGAAAAGGGGAGTGAAACAAGGGATTGGAGACACTAGGCTCAGCAGGAGTTTCTTTAGGGTATGCAGCGAACTTGTTTTCCAGCTGCCAATATCACAACCCATGGCAAGAGTGAGGATAGGAGGAACCTCTGCTTCAAGGACTCACCTGAGAATTTGCTGTTAATAAGCTCCACTTTAGCTTTAATCTAGAATTAAAATACGGTGTCTTTTTTTTCTGCAAAGAGGTATACAGAGATTCTCATAGCCCTTTAATGGTGTAGCTGAGCATCTGACATCAACTCCATTCATGGGATGAGTCCCAAGATTTTCTAGGAAAATCTCTTGTTTTCAGAATCTCTCTCTTATACTCAGTGAGTATCAGAAGATCTATAGTTCTTAGAGTTTTACCAGCAATCTTATCCCACTAGATATACATTTTCCAGAGTGCCTCACTCTTCTTTTTTAATTAATAGCACAATTCCCAGATTTCCAGTGTTGTGATGGATTTTATTTCATTTAAAGGGTTATTTGGCAATGAAGAAAAGGTAAACACATTTTCCACCAAATCTGTTTACACTTATTATTCATTAAGGTTATTACTTTATATTATTTGAACATGTATACTTTATTAAAAGTCTAAAAAATGACAGCTATAAATATACTTTTATCAGAATTTTAATCTACTACTACTGGATACTCATAAATGTAAAGACTGAATCTATGTGTTTTTCATTTGAAATTGGTTTAGTTCATATGAGATAGGTTAGTTTGAAATAAGCTTTTTTCCTAAAAATTGATATAAGCAGAACCTCTGAAGTTTATGTTTCCTATGTACATGTGTGTTAGTGAATTACAAAGAAATTCTCTATGACCTTATAATACAATTATTTAAATCTGTTACTTAAAAATACATTTTATTGTGACATTGGGTTTTAGGTAAAGTCATTTTTAAATAATCACAGTGCAATAATGACAAAGTAGTTATTAGAGATCTTCATATTAATTCTCCTAATTTGCAGATGAGGAAACTCAAAACCCTCAAGGTTGCAGAAATGATGTTAGTCACTGGTGTATTAAGCTAATCTACTACAGTATAAATTCTACCCAAAAACAAAATTTCTGGGGCAATTTAGGGGAGTAATACAAAGGTCTATTTTTTCTTAATCCAATACAACTTAATCTTAAAATCAAACTAATCTACTTACAATTACAGTAATATTTTCAAAAGTGTGATTATATTTATATATATTAATTTATTTTTGTATATAGAGACTGCTATTTGCTAAAGTTGTATTCTGGGAAGACTGAGTTGAAGAGACTTGAGTACTAAAGCTTCTCTTTTTATTCAGCTCCTGCTACGGACTGAATTGTGTCTCCTCTCCAAATTGATATGTTGAAACACTAACACCCAGTACCTCAGAATGTAGTGGGTGTTAGAGTTTGGAGATAGGGCTTTTACAGAGGTAGATAAGTTAAAACAAGGCTGTAAGGGTGTATCTTAATCAAATCAGATTGCTATCCTTATAAGAAGATGATACTAGAACACACAGGAAAACCATGTGAGGACACCAACAGGGTGGCCATCTGCAGGCTAAGCAGAGAGGGCTCTGAGGAAACCAGCCCAGTCGGCACCTTTATCTCCAACTTCTAGCCTCCAGAATTGTGAGAAAATAAATTTCTGCTGTTTAGAGCACTGCACCCAGTCAGTGGTATTTTGCTGTCGCAGCCCTAATAAACTAATACACCTGGGGACATCAACGGATATAATTATAGCAATAACCTGTTAAACTTTAATTTGGGAATGATTGTATATAGAATATTTAAAAATTAAAGTTTCTCAATGAAGCAATAGGTGAATAGATTCTATAGAATTGTGGTCAGCTTAAAATTTAACATTTTTTCTTGCTGATTCTTTAAAGGTACTGCAATCTTACTCCACCTATTTAAAAATAAACTATATGACAATTCACCTACTGCAACACTATCATTACACAGAACATTTAAGGAAAAAAGTAGAGCAAGATACCTCTTAGCAGTCACACTATATGTCACAAAATATCTATACAGTGTAAATATTCTACCCATGAAGAGTCTCACAGAGACTCTGTTATTGGCTCTTACATTAAACACAATCTGAGACATGGTTAAATGCTTTTTGAATTGACAGCACAGTGTAACATCAAATTAAAAGTGGGGAGATGGACAAATAAAGAGGGGCACACTGACAGTCATCCACTGCAACTTGTATCATTACATTAATTTTAAAAAGCAGAAACTGTAAAACATCAGGCTCCATTTTTATCAGCCACTAAATATAAAATTTTACACATTCGTGCCCTTAAAATTTGGTGTAGGATTTTATTTTATTGCAAATTTATGATTTATAATACTGTATATTTATTGTTTTTATTTTTCAAAATATATGTTGAGTTACATATAAGATATAACCTTGAGTAAACAATACATTTTCAAAAATTAATCATTCTGAAGAACCAAAGATATATTTCTACACGGTTATGAGTTTAAGAAAAATTTCATTTATGTTAATTTTGAAAGACTTTATTCTAAAAATCTATTATATATTTTTCTATCATAAACAGTGTACAAAATGTAATTATATGTCTTTTTATTGATCTCAGATTATCATTATGGTCATCAACTATTAAACCATATATGCAGTAATTTATTATAAAGCTATCATAATCTGTACCTCCATATTATTCCTCTCCTCCTTCCTCTTTTCTGTATATCATCTATCTCACAGAACTCATTTCATATATTTAGATTTACACACATGCACACACATATATATCTGCTTTCTCATTAGCCTTAATTTCATTTCTGATTTCAGATTCTCATAGGTAGAATAAGGAGAGGCAACATCCATAACTCTAAACTATTTAATAATAAGTCAGAAAAACAAAACAATAAATGTGGCAGAAGTTTTTCATTAGCTTTGATAAAAAACATGGATAACAATTTAGTTCTAAACTTAGTTGCCCTGAACTCTTTAAATGACCAAAGTAGAGGAAAATGAAAAATCTTGAACATCAATTGAGGCTCACAAATATATTGCAGCACTAAATATAAATACTGAATATACTGCTTAGGCTCACAGACTCATTGAATCACTAAACCGACTTATAAAATTTTTTTTTTTCAGTGTAGAAAAACAAGTAGTTAGGGAAATCATGGGGAAAACTTCACAAGGAGTCTAAGTCTGATTAGATAATGGACCCACTCCAGCCTGTCCACCCCACTGAAGGCTTTCTTTTGCCATCCAACAGTTTAGGGAAATACATATCACAAAAAGAACTGCAAATAACCAAGGAAAGCTTTAAGAAAATGTTTTAATGCAATTTTGGCGAAACATGCCTATAGTGGGAGAAGTGTGGTTGGATATTTTCCTTTCATCTTTAATTTTAGGGCAGTTTTATTAGAGAAAAGAAAGTTCTTGGCAAGCCTGTAGGGCTTTTCTTAACCCTATTCTGTTAAACACTTTTCATGTTGATTTAAAGCTGGTAAAATTTTGACACAACATACATGGGAGAGAAAGACAAAGAAAAATCTATTTTCAATGAATGATCTGCAATGTGTACCAATGAAGAGATTTATTTTAAAGGGAGGTGGTGTCTGTAGTACAGTATGTGCATGTGTAACATACAAATCTAATATTTACCCTCCCATTTACTGGCTTCCACTGTTCTTACGACTGCTTTTTCTTTGCCGTTAACTATGGCCACAAAGCTCTACAAGACGTGACACATGCCATCTTCATCAGCTTTCTGAACACAAGTCACAATAGATTTTTTTTTTTAATTACTCAAAATCACTGTGCAGCTAATGGCCTCAGGGCCACTGCCTGGAATTTATTTTGCTGGAATCCATTTTCTCCCACCCACACCCAGGTAATTCCTAACTATCCTTCATGACATATTTAAGCATCACTTCTGAGATTTTAAGAACTTCCTGAACTTCCCCTGTCAGAGGTCCTCACAACTATTCTGCATTTCTTTATGACAGTACCATCTGAATTAAATTTAGATTGAAAAATGCACTATGTTAAATGACACACCACTGTTAAATTCCATACTTACCCTACACAGGAATGTATTGCTACAAGAACAAACACTGTGTTTTTCTCGCTCACCAATGTGGTGCTGGCTACTATTTTAACGATACAGTGAGGACAACCAATAAATGCGTGTGAGTGAATAAGAGAATGGTACAAAGGGCAGAAAACAACAAAATTATAAGAAAGAAGAGTACATCTAATAGAAAAATCAACTGTCCTAACACAGGATACGGAAAGTTATTTTCATAGTAATAATCCTTAAACTTATCTAGGGTTTAAGAAAACTAGAATTCATTGTATGTCCAGAGAAGTACAGTGCTGTGTCAGTCAGGGTTCTCTAGAGGAACAGAACTAATAGGATAAATGTATGTATCAAGGAGAGTTTATTAAGGAGTATCGAGTCATAAGGTGAGGTCACACAACAGGCCACTCGCAAGCTGAGGAGCAAGGAAGCAAGTCCAAGTACCAAAACCCCAAAAGTAGGGAAGCCGACAGTGCAGCCTTCAGTCTGTGGTCGAAGGTCCAAAAGTCCCAGAACTTGGAATACAGTGTTTGAGAGCAGGAAACAACCAGAACGGGAGAAAGATGGAGGCCATAAGACTAAGCCAGTCTAGTCGTTCCACATTCTTCTGCATTCTTTTATTCTGGCCATGCTAGCAGCTGATTAGATGGTGCCCACCCATATTGAGGGTGGGTCTACCTTTCCCAGTCCACTGACTTAAATGATAATCTCCTTTGTCAACACCCTCACAGACATACCCAGAAACAAAACTTCACATCCAATCAAAGGACACTCAATGTTAACCATCACAAGTACCAATAACAATCTTATTCAAACTATATTATGAATAGATTTTACCATACTAGCAACAGCATGAATCTTTAATTCTAAATATCAGAATTAAATAAACTATTAAAATACTAAAGAAAGGCAGAGGTTGATGCTGTATATCATAGAGTATTTAGCAAGAGAATTTAGTAGATATGAAAGCATTTCCAAATATCTGAAGAGCAATTATGACAAAGGGATTCAGACTTAGTCTTTATAGCTAGAGAAAACAAACAGAATAAATGTGTGGTTCAAAAAAAGAAAAGATATTAAAAGTGCTAAGCCAATCAAAATTAGCTATTACCTTCTGGGATACTGAGCTTCTCTCACAGAAATCCCTGCAGCACTGGTTACATGACTAAGCATGCATCTAGGATCTGAGCTAGGAGGAACTGGGAAGAGATTCTGAAGTTCTTATGACAGTCTTTTACAGCTGACATGAAAAAATGTTGGTAACTCTTACAATTCCAAAGATTCTGATTAAAAACAAACTTAACAGCATGCTATAAATCTTCGCCCACGTAAATGATGTACACAAACCTCTACCCCCATCTCGCTGTGAACTATTAGGAAGAAAGCAACTTTATGTTTTAAGCTAACATCACTATTAAAATTAGGTTGCAGAGATAAGGTTTTGAGTAACATCCCACAGTTTGTTCTGTATTTAAAGTAATGTTATTTCAAATTTGTAGTTTAAGAAAAAGATGTCTGAAATAGTTCTGCTTGGAGAACCTTCTGGGAATTTTACTATTGTAGGAATACTATTTTGAACTGAGCCAATTGATTCCATATGCTCCTGGAGAACTGCCCATTAGCATATGTCAATGTCTAGAAATTTTTGTTGGGGTATCTATATTTCTTGAAAAGATTTTGAAGGGCAGGAACAGTGGCTCGTGCGTATAATTCTTGCACTTTGGGAGGCAGAAACAGAAGGATTGCTTGAGTCCAGGAGTTCTCGACCAGCCCGCACAACGTAGTGAGACCCCATCCCTACAAAAAATAATACTGATAAAAAGAAAGAAAAGATTTCCAAGATGTTTCTGTGTCTAGAATGTCCTCAAATTTATTCTGATTGGTTGATTTATTAACCTCTTAATTAAGTATTAATAGATGAGTGAAATTTAACTTCTATTAAGTCAAATTAATTTATAATTGTGTATGTTTTGTAAATGTTTGTATGTATATAATTTAACATAATAGATCAGGGTGTTGAGTTTAAGACAAACCTTATGATGGAAAGAATTATTCCATTTTAAAGGACTACTGCCCATAGCATGTCATCTTTACCCTCCCATATGTACAACTCCCCTGAGATGTCTGTTTGTAATTATCAAAAAAGTGGGCTGTTCTGACTGAAAGGACCATGAGCAAGATTTCTTGTTGTAGTTTACCATGGATGTAATTTCCATCAGTTTTGTTTTGTTTTTTGTTTTCTGAATGCTATGAGGCTTATAAAAAACTTCCCAATTTAACATATCACATACTAATTGATAAACCCATTATCAAATCTGTTGGTGTGTTTTGAATATAAGGATGTTAATTATGGTCTCTTTGTCCTCAAGAGTCTGTACAAACCATTTAAAATTAAGGCTATGTGCCAAATGATTCTCTCCAAAACTAAGCATGGCTAAATTAAATATTCATATGGATTATTTTCATATGTTGTAACAATTATGTCCCATATTAACATTTTTATGAATGTCTGCCTATATATTTGTCAGCATACTGTTATGAGGGAAATTAAAATTATCATTAGCCACAGACTACTATCATCATTATCTAGTTATCTCACATTTTCATTCAGCATGTTTATGTTCAAATGTTATCCTATCAAGCCATAGCATTTCAGGTTTTCATATCAATGTTTCAGATGAGTATGTGTTTACCGGAAGAAACACTTAGAAGAGTTCTGCCTTCATATTATTCCTAATATTAGTATTTAAAATAGAATTTAGTTAGAGGGGACATCTAGCTTTTACACAATTGAAAACCATTGCTTTAGAATAAACTATTCTGAATATTTTTTAAAAAAATTTGATCTGGCTTTGATATAACATTTTAATGTCCTTAAGTAGAAGAACATTTTTTTTCCCTCTAATTTCACTTTTGTGCAAATGTTTTACTTAGGTCACATTGTTGTAAAACTAAATTAATTGAGCTGTAACTTCACAGTAAAATTCATTCATAATACTTGTAAACTATTTTTGTTAGAATCATGTGGAATCTTATACTTTTGAAATTAAAAATTTCAAGAGGCTGCATTAAGTTTGTTTGCCTTGGTTATAAGGAGGCAGCTGGTCATTCCTAATTTGAAAGTTTTCTATATTGTTAAGAAGAAGAAATTTAATAATTTGATTTTTCTTTTTTTATGTTATTTCAATTTATTTTCATATGAGTATATCAACTTCACCTTTTATTGGTTGACCTCCTTTATCTCGCCTTGATCAATGACTTAGCATTCCTGTATCTGTCTCACGATAGACAATTAAATCTTTACTTTTGCTACACATCTTTTATAAATATACTGGTTTAAGTGAAAAAGAATTAAATAGGAGCAATGATGTAGAAATATGAAAGTTTCTATCATGGGTCAGACAGTGCAAATGTAATCAGAGAAAGGAATATTGGAGAAAAATAGATAAGAGTTGAAATATAGTAACTGAGAAGAGAATTACTACTATCTCCACTACTGTCCACACTAGAGTAATTCAAAAATGGAGCAGAGTTGAAGACAATAGAAGCCAGCATAGGATGAATGTCTGAACGTACTATGAAACAAGAGGAAGGGATTAGTGTTTGCTGAGCAATTGAAACCTGCTTCTGCAATACTGGCTTTAGTTAGCTTGAATAGGTGTTATATCTACTGGTTATCTGCTGGTAAGGATGTCTAACAATGATGGACATATTTACCTCACTATGGTAAATATTGTATTATGTATATTAAATATTTCATTTTGCTATGTTCCTCTTGCTGTAGGTCATGATGGTATTCCAAAGCTCCATTATCTATGAGTATGTTGATGAATTTGCCATCATTTTGATATAGAAGGATTTGAGGAAATTTAATAAGATATGGTGATAGATAGGCTCCAGTATCTGACATTAATAGTCTCTTAGTGAAAGAGAATGAGTACCATACGAGAAGTGTCAGGCCATGGGTAGAATAATATTAGTGAAAGTTTAGCCAAGTTGGTAAGGCATGTTTCTCAAGACTCTCAATGATTTTATGTTAGTATCCAGATAAATCACCTTTCAAGTTAAAGTAGCAAGTTATTCCAACTGATCTCGTCGCAAAATTAATAAATAAATAAAACATCCACATTGGGTAATATTCACAAGCCCTGAATGTCTGGGTTTTGAGAGAGTAATTCATAAGCATAGTCTCAAGTCCTTGAAGGATGTATTCCTTCATCAATTATTTGATGAAAACCTATAGTTATAAGGTATTTTTTCAAATGTCGTGAATATCAGAGAACAAAATTGATAAAAAAAAATTTCAGTTGGGAATTTAATCCAGGTGGGATGAAGCAAACAAATTAAAAACATGAATACATAAAATATATTGTATGTTAAGTGGTGATTATGTGATAGAAAATCAGCAAAAGGGAACAGAAAGTTTAGGAGTATGTTATACACTTTATACAAAGGGGTCCAAAAAGTTATTTCTAAGAAGCAACATCTTGTTAGGGACATTCAAGGACTATGGACGTGAGCACATGGGTATCTGGGTAAAATTATGCCAGTCTGGGAATAACAAATGCAGAGATACCGAGGTGAAATCAAGTCAAAATCATTTGTTTTAAAGGAAGAAGTTAACTAGAGTAGAGCAAAGTGAGTAGGCAAGATGGGAGGCAAGGATGACACAGAGAGGAAAGGATGCATGAAAGGTAGGACTTTGAAGATAACTGAAATCACTTTGGCTTTTCTCTGCACAAGATGTGAAATGTAGAAATTATGGAGCAAAGAAATAACAGATATCTGCTTAGAAATAAAGCAGAAATAAAGATTTCTGCTTAGAAATATTTTCTGAGCAGATTATGTAGATTATGTATCAAGACTGGAGTAAAGGGACAGGGAATCAGGCTCAAGTGATCCTCCTACCTCAGCCTCCTAGAGTACTGAAATCATAGGTATGAGCCATTGCACCTGGCCAATAGACACATTACTAGAAGAAAAGGTGTACAAATGTATTAACATGCATATGAATGCAAGAATTCTGAAAATATGAGACTTGAAGGGCCAGATGGTTGAACTTTAAATATTTATACTTTTTTCATAGGGTGGGATGTAAATGAGGGAAAGTAGGTAATTTTGGGGGTCACAAATGATTTTCAGGGGGCACAAATGAGACCAAAGAACAATGGCCTGCATAATCCTCAGTGAACTAATGCAAGAACAGAAAACCAAATACCACCTCTTCTCTCCTATAAGTGGAAGCTAGACATTAAGCACCCATGGACATAAACATGGGAATAAAAATACTGCAGACTGCCGGAGGGATGAGGGATGGGGACATGTGTTAAAAAACTACCTACCTTACCTACCTGTTGGGTACTATGCTCACCACCTGTGTACAATATATCTATGTAACAAACCTGCACATGTACCTCCTATATATAAAAGTTGAAATTTAAAAAAAAGAAAAAGTAGCCTGGGACAGAGTTGCTCTGAGCTCTAGGGGAGGTGGCAGCAAGGTGAGAGGCAGAACTTCATCATAAGCAAAGGTTGTTTTATTATGTAGATAAAGTCTCCCAGGTCTCAGAACTGCCCTCAAAAGAACAAGTGAAAAATCTTTCTGGGTCTTTAGTTTTGCCTCTTTTCTAGTGGTTAATCTTTCTTTATTTGTCAAAACTAGCAAGACTCTTAAGATAACTGAATTTCTTTTGGAAAGATTTTTTAGCAGAGAAGGAGATAGCAGATAGAGTCCCTCCCTGCAGCTGGGGGAAGGGAGAGAAGGAAAAAAGGATTAGAGTGTTTTTGGTTCTGAAGCAGCTTTTATGGCCTACTAATTTCTTTTAATTCAAAGTGCTCTGCATGCCAAAACACCACACTTTGGGGTCTGACTCCCTGCACCCTGACAGTGGTCATAAATCAATGAATACCACATGAATCACATCTGATGCGTAGAATTTGGGAAATCTACTGACTACTGACCAAAGCTGCATTAGTATTTTCTTCAGTTTGACTAAATTTTAGGCAGGTTTCTTCCTGACTCTAGGCCCTGACATCTTTTTTCTTAGGGCATTTACTTTATAAAGATTATAAATTCTTTCTCTGTTCCTTTGAAATACAAATCTTTTCAAAAGCCTCTTACTAGTTTTACAATGTCTAAATGTCTTCCCCAAAGACCTGGGAATGATCTCTTTGAAATGTAAACACTGAGAAAAATAGCACTCATATCTCCCAATCTCTGTGAGAAAGTAGGAGCCTGACTTTAGTAAGCACCAAGTAGCAAAAACAGATAGCCTAATCAAAGAGAAAAACATCTTTATGACATATATAGACATATATTTTCATAAATATATACACATGTATGTATAAACTTAAGGAAGTATTCGAATTAGACAAACTTTCTAAGACTAGAAAATGCTGATAATTCTTGCTTAGAAATTTTATCGTCATAGAACGAGTAAAGGCAGAACTATGCAACACCTCACATGACAAAATAGAAAAGGCCTCTTTGCGTCATCATAGTTTCATCATAACATCGTCTTGCCATACACCATCTTTGCTTCTTTTGCCCTAGATATTTCTAATATTTTCTATATATTACAGTCACTTAATTTTACAGCAACAGAAGATTTTTAGAGTTACACAACGACTTTGCTTATATTTGTTTTTCGAATGAAGAGAGTTTGTAAGACTTATGGTCAAGCATATTTCCAGGTAGAGAAAATGACCTGCCTTTCAGTAAGTCACCACTGGACATTGTTTCCTAGTCAGCATCCATGAACACTGCTCTAAACACAAGTAATACGTTGACTGTGACTTGCTTTTATATAACGTTCCCAATTTTACTTAGCTCTTACCAACTAAAAATTTTTAAACGTATAGTAAGCAGCTATTGATATATAACATTTTATTTTTCTAGTTAAGAATATGTGGATTTGCATGTTAAAATTTATTAATACTATTATAATTATCCCATCATCAGGAATACCTATTGTTCAAAGTTTGATGCATAGTCTTTGAGAATTTTTTTGCAGATACTAAAAAGGAAAAGTACATAAAATCATATCTTAACACATAGCTGTCTGAATTTGTATTAATTTTCTTCTGGCCTACCAAGTCTTCCTTTGCAGCACTTCTTTCTGAAAATTAGTTTCAGTATTCATTCTTATTAATAGCCACTTGTCACGGGGCTTCCTTACATTTCTACGTTATTGAAGACTCTTTCTCAGGAATATATTTTAGCTTAGAATTTCTACATAATGCTTATTTCAATAGTGAAGCTCCATTTCTTGGCATTTATAAATCTATCTGAGGTCAGTGGGGGAAATATTTAATATTGAATAAAGCTGTTGATCCCTTCAGTTTCCCAATACCAAAACAACAAGCTTAGTAAGGCAGAGCCTAGATGAAATTTCCAATTCCATAATGTTCAGAGTTATTCAAGTCCTGCTTCATTCTACTTTTGGCACAAGTGGGCATATATGCTCACATCCACTATAAGAAAAATGAAATCCAAAACAAACATTAGAATGAAAAACTTCTAGAAAAGTTAGTTACATTTTCTAGAAATATGGCATTCCAATTTACAGTTTAGTCTGTTTCACTCATGTTCATTAAGTTTAATTGATTTAAATTGGCCTGGATGCCCAAAATTCTGGGAGGAAGACAGGGTGACCTACAATTCAGAGGAAAATCTGTGCTTTTTTGAGCTGCTTGTTATTTGGTGAGAACCTGGAAGGGAAGCATCCTCAGGGTGTGATTAACTGTGTTTTCTTGCCTCATTTCTCCCCTAGGTGTGTAAGCCTGTGGGAGGTAGGAATTGTTTGGTTTTCACCTTTAAGTTTCCTTTTCTTTAGCAAAGACTTTGGTACATAGACACTCAATAAATCGTTTAATTAAATTTAACTGGAAGCAAAACCACAATGTATTTTGACTGGTTCCCAGATCGAATAAATCTACGTCTAGAATTGCTGCTATTGAGAAGGTTAAGAAATTTCTTATTTAATCTAGTTTCTAAACATCATTCTAAAACATTTAATGCTCTTTACCTTGCCCCTAACCTAGAAAAAGTCAACCAGTAATGCACATCTACATAAGAAAGCTTGGAATTTTTGTTTAAAACTGCTTAGCTCTCTAGTACCTCACCAGACCAATGGGAGAAAAAAGAAATGAATACTCAATTGACTTCCCTGGCAGTCTTGAGATTCTAAAAGTGAATTTGGCCAGAATCAGAATGATCTGAGAATGATGATATTTTGTAACCACAGTTCTAATTAGCATTTAGTTACTGTTATGAGGAACAAGTCTTGGATTTTGTGTAGTTTTTTTTTTTAATGAAGATTTGTTGTATCTGAATTCAGTATAGTCAGTTTGGCAGCTGGTAAGTCTAGGCCTGTAGTAGTCAAAGTGATATGGTGGCAATGAAATGTCATGGAAACAGCAGATCAACTTAAGAAAGTGTGGGGTTGTCTGGAAACAGCAAATTAAAATTTAAATAAAGTAATACTGTATCACAACTCATTTGAGTTTTAACAGCTGTTTTAAGCAATATGCAAAAATGCTCCAGTAAGCCTATATATACATGATTGAAGGATTATTTCCAAAAATGACAGAAACCCAATAAGTAATTTAATTCTTCATTTAAAATATCTGACAAAAAGACTTAAAGGATAAAAAGGATAATCTTGGAAGTGTAACCCTTCCTTGTTTTTCTCTCCTACTGCTGCCTTCAGACCCTGCTGTCATGCCTCTTCAGTGCGCATTTACTTGCACATTGGGATGTATTTTGGGTGTATGTGAGTATGAAAAGACCAGGAAAAAAGAAACAGCAAAAGAAAGATAGACAGATAATAGAATGAGAGCAATAAAGACAGGAGAGAGAGAAATATTGTGTGTGTTTTAGCAGTCCACATATGAGTCATCTGGATTGCGTGCAATTGGCTACATCCAACAAAAGCAAAGATTGTGTAGCTTGGAGATATTTTCCCTTCTCTTTTTTATCTGGAATTCTTAAAATGCAAGGTTATGCATCTATCCAAAATATTTGCATTGGGATGTAAATATATTAAAGTGAAGACAAGGTAAGATAATGTGATTAAAAGCTAAAAATAAAATTATATGTGAAATTCTTGGTGCCAGCAGATTTTAAGCTTTGCAGTGATTTTTCCAAGAAGTGAGGAAAAAAATAACAAAATTATCTCATTTTGCATTGCTTTTAAATTTGCTGCCAAAGTCTATGAAATATTCATGTTTCACTTTTACTTATTACTCTTCCAAGTTTCTAGTGATAGTTAACAGCTAGACATGTAGAAGCTCTGTTTTTTACTAGAAAGATAAAAAGTAAGGCACTCAAAGATTCCAGGCAGAGTTTTTTCTTCAATAAATCAATAGGAAATGTGGCCCCCAATTAAAGAAAAACAAACATTGCTTCAGAATAGCATACAATAATAATGAAAAAGAATCTATATTTTGATCCTTACATTAAATAATTAGAATGGGTGGTAAAATATAATAATGGTATAAATTGTAGGTCCTTTGTTCATTTTATAAAAGACTTATCACAGTAAGGCAAAAACATTCTATTTTAACTTCTCACAGGGATCCAAACATTGACACAGAGAAAGGGCAGCTGTCCCAATCACTAAATGAATGGTGCAGTTAGTTACAAGTCAATGCATCCTAAAGTCCCTATGGAGAAAATGACTTGTGAATGATCCCTAAGTAAGAAACTGCACAGTGCATTAATATGTATTTTTCATTCATCATACCTCTGAATGTCTCTTCTGGGCTTGTCCTTTGGCAGTGTATCACTACATTCCACCTAGACACCAGCCAATGATTTATCTATATGTCTTTCTACTTTCAGCTGTAAACATTATACAGACACACATATATACATGCACACAAAATAGTGAGGATAAAAATGTTCACACCCAAAGCTGGCCTACAATTTTACTTGTTCATACAATAAATAGGAATGACCAGCGACACTGGGCAAACCAAGCTGCCAAATTATTAATAGACATTCAGGCCACTCCCTTTTGTGATATATCCTCTGTCTTCCTACCCAGTCTCTCTAGTTCTGGCAATGTCTCTCTCATAAACATAAACACAAAAATATATGTTTGTCATAGCTGTAATATGTTATAAAAATTTATGATTGTATGAGATTATATCTGCCTCTTTAGTTGAACATGTTATGTATTATTTTGCTGTTAATTTCTCTGAACAGCTATCGCAATGATGCTAATCTATGGCAGAATATTAATCAACATTATTTAGCAGAATGGTTTTGAATACAAAAGGATGTAATCCAGTGCAATGTGAAATGCAGAAAATAAGATAATAATTACTTTTTGAATCACTATATTCTAGATACTGTATTAGTGATTACACATCTTTCCTTTGACCTGCAGCATAATATTGCAGCATATATGTTTATGTTACCAATTGACAGATAAAGAAATGGGCTCACAAAGAAATACTAAACAATTTAATCAAGGTCAAATTTAATGCTAACCGGTAGAGTCAGAATTTTAACTCACAATGCTTTGACAGAAAAAGTGTTTTATGTCTATTAATTGAAGGATAAGAATCACCAATATTCAATTTTTACAGAATAGCTTTATTCAAGCTGAAGAGTAACATGTATTATGAGATGATGCTTTGAAAACCATTTTTATAAATTTTTTACCAGATAATGATTTTCAGGGTAACTGGGGGGAATTTACACATTTATTTCTACCTCAGATAAAATTCTCCCTCTCTTCCCCTCTCTCCACATTAATCTATTATTTACCTACTTTTGCTGTATTTATATCTAGTTTGTCCTTTAATAGCAATGTGCATACATTTGCTACTAAAGTTAGGAGAAACATGGGGCAAGTTGTCAGAACATTGGAATATATATATTGATATTGTTTGGCTCTGCGTCCCGATCCAAATCCCGTCTCAAATTGTAATCCCCGCCGTGTTCAGGGAGGGAGGTGACTGGATCATTGGGGCAGTTTTTCCCATGCTGTTCTCATGACAGTGAGTAGGTTCTCGTGAGACCTGATGCTTTTATATGTTTGACAGTTCTTCCTTCACATGCCCTATCTAGCCTGCCACCACGTAACACGTGCCCATTTCCCCTTCTGCCATGACTGTAAGTTTCCTGAGGCCTCCCTAGTAATGCAAAACTGTGAGTCAATTGAACCTCTTTTCTTTATAAATTACGCAGTCTGGGGCAGTTCTTACAGCAGTGTGAGAATGGACTAACACATATGTATATATCTGACATTTACTTTCTCGTATGGATGACTTCAATAACAGGACCTACAACATGGTTCTGTGAAGTGTTAGAGACAAGTTGAGATTAGGGCATGTGACATAAAATACAGAGGTTTTCCTGGTAAAAACTTTCGATCATCGACTATTTAGAACATTGAGGTTAAATGAGATTGTTGAAGGCTCTAAGAATGAGACCACTGGAAATTTTTAAAATATAAATCCATTCTAGATGCTTCAACTGGCAATTCAATCCCTTCTTCCTGGCCATTTTGCAGGAGATGGTAGGCCATTGACAGTACTCTCAATACAGGTTACTGGGTGAGGAATAGTTTGTCTTGATTCATTGTGCTTTAATTCTTTGACCTGTCAGGGATTCCAAATCACTACTGATGTATCTGGGTATAGATATGTATTAGTCAGAGTTCTCTAAGAGGGACAGAATAGAATATATATAAATATATATATATATATATATATATGTGCATATATATGTATTATATATATGCGCATATATGTATTACATATATATGCATATATCTGACATATGCATATGTCTCTTGCATGAATGACATCATTCTGTGAACTGTTAGAGAAAAGGTGAGATTTGGGCATGTGGCATAAAATACAAAGGTTAAACTGTATGTATGTGTGTGTGTATATATAAATATATATATACATATATAATACATATATATATATACACACACACACACACATATACATGGGAGCTTATTAAGTATTAGCTTACACAACCACAAGGTCCCAAAATAGGCTGTCTGCAATCTGAGGAGGAAGGAGAGCCAGTATGAGTCCCAAAACTGAAGAATTTGGAGTCAGATGTTTGAGGGCAGGAATCATCCAACACCAGAGAAAGATGTAGGCTAGGATGCTAGGCCTGGCTTTCATTTTCATGATTTTCTGCCTATTTTATGTTGTCTGGAAGCTGATTAGTTTGTGTCCACCAGATTAAGGGTAGATCTGCCTTCCCCAGCCCGCTGACTCAAATGTTAATCTCTTTTGGCAACACCCACATAGACATACCCAGGATTAATACTTTGTATCCCTCAATCCAATCAAGTTGACACTCAGCATTAACCATCATAACATAATATTTCATTTGCTGTTGATACCACTTAGACCATTATACCTTGGATGGTGAGGAGGCTATATAAGCCTTAGAAATTAATGAGATAAAGGTCACACCTACCCATCCAGAACTTTGCAACAGTGTGTTACAATTCCAGATAAATATCAGGATTGGTAGTATTTCTTTTTTGACTTACAACAACAGAAATTTATTCCCTCAACGTTCTGAAGGCTAGAAACCCCAAATCAAGGTGGGGGTAGGACTACCTTTCTCTGAAGCCTCTAGTAGCCCCAGACATTCCTTACTGTGTGGCAGCATAACTCTAATCTCTCAATCTTCACGTGCCCATCCTTCTTTTGTGTGTGTCCAGTTGTTTTTCTCCTTATAAGGTCACCATCTTAATCTATTACATCTGCAAAGGCCCTATTTCCAAAGAAAGTAATATTCACAGGTACTGGCAGCTGGGAATTCAACGTGCTTTTTGGGGGAAAATAGTTCAATCCATAACAGATGTGAACCAAGTGAGGGAGAGTGAGCTGAATCATCTGAGATTTCCAGAATGGTAACATTTTACCCACTTCTTTAAAAACTGAGGCCAAGCTTCTCAAACTCTGCCACTCTGTTATCAACTAAGTTTATGCAATATTCTAAATTCTTTGTCATTTCAACATCGTTCACACCATCTTCAGCAGAAGTCAATTCCATCTCAAGAAACCATTTTGTTTGTTCACTTACAAGCATCAGCTCTTTATTCATTTTTTTAAATCTTGAAACTGCAGCAATCACATCTTCAGGTACTATTAATATTTTTGATTCTAGTACTCTTGCTATTTTCATCACACCTTTAGTTACTTCCTCCACTGAAATCTCAAACCCCCTAAAGTTATCCATGCAGGTGGAAATTGGCCTCTTTCAAACACCTTTTAATGTTGATATTTTGACCTTCTCCATAAATCACAAATGTGCTTAACTGTGACATTTAGAATGGAGAATATTTTCCAGGTTTTCAACTTTCTTTGCATAGATCCAGCAGAAGAATTACTCTCTGTGGCATCTATAGTCTAAAAAGGTATCTCTTTAAAAATATGACTTGGCAGTCAAACTTATGAATAGTAGAATAAATGTTGTATTAGCAGGCGTGAAAACAACATGAACCTCCTTGAATGTCTCCATCAGAGCTCTTGGATGAGCAAGTACACTGTTGATGAGGAGTAATATTTTGAGAGTAATACTTTTCTAAGCAGTAGATCTCAAAAATGGACTTAAATTATTTAGTAAATCATGTTGGAAACAGATGTTGTTACCCAGCTGTGTTGTTTCATTTATAGAGCATAGGCAGAGTAGTTTAGCATCATTCTTAAGGGCCCTAAGATCTTCAGAATAGTCCATAAGATGAGCATTGGCTTTAACTTAAAAATCATCAACTGCATTATCCCCTGACAAAAGAGTCACCCTGTCCATTGAAAATGTGAAGCCAGACTTTGACCTCTCCTCTCCGGCTATCAAAGTCCGAAATGGCATTATTTTCCAATAAAAAGCTGATTTGTCTATATTGAGAGTCTGTGATTTAGTTTCATCACTATCTTAGCTAGATGTTCTGGATAACCTGGTACAGCGTCTACATCCTCACTTGCTGCTTCATGTTGTACTTTTATGTTACGGAGAAAACTTCTTCCCTCAAATCTCATGAACCAATCTCTTCTGGGTTATAACATTTCTTCTGCAGCTTCCTCACCTCTTTCAGCATTCATAAAATTGAAGACAGTTAGGGCTATGCTCTGGATGTATTCAATTTAAGAGAATTTTGTGGCTCAATGAATCTTTAAACCAGATCACTAAAATATTCTCCATCAGCAATAAGCCTGTTTTGCTTTCTTATCATTTATGTTTTCTCTGGAATAGCATTTTTAATTTCCTTTAAGAATGTTCCCTTTGCATTTCCAACTTGCCTACCTGTTACATATGAGAGGCCTACAATTTGGCCTAGTAACTTTCATCATTTCTAGTTTTTTTTTTTTTTAATTTATTTTATATATATATATATATATATATATATATATATATATATATATATAGTACTTTAGGTTCTGGGGTACACGTGCAGATCATGCAGGATTGTTGCATAGGCATATACATGGCAATGTGGCTTGCTGCCTCCATCCCCCTGTTACCTATATCTGGCATTTTTCCCCATGTTATCCCTCCTGAACCCCCATACCTCTGGCTGTCCCTTACGGTTTTGTTTACAGAGGTACAGTTAGAACTTCCTCAGTAATGGCAGTCTGCCTTAGTACTGTCAGAGTGCCTCAGTAAAGGCTGATGCCCTCCCCACCAGTGACCTGGACCATCCTGGGTCCAGCTGTGCTTGCTGTGAAACTCTCAATCCAGAGCGTTTCAGATTGCTGGTCTTTGTGGGGGTGGGAACTGCCGAGCCAGCTCACCTGGCTCCCTGTTTCAGTCCCCTTTTTTTCAGTTCAATGGGTGGCTCTGTATCCCAGGCATTCCAGGTGCCAGTTGAAATGGCCCCCCAGATGTGTATGAGTTTTTGTATGGAGACCTACAGCGCCAGCTGAAACAACCATGCTGGAAACTCTTGGCGCTTTTCAGCCTGGGAGTCTCCTGGTTGGTGGATAGTAAAAACTCATTTGGAAATGGGGTGATCACTCACCCTCTGCATTGTTCTCACCGGGAACTGCACTCCAGAGCTATTCCTATTCGGCCATCTTGGATCGCCCTCATTTCTAGTTTTAATGTCAAAAACACGTAACTCTTCCTGTCACTAGAATACCTGGAGGCTATAGTAGGGTTCTTAGTTGGCCTAATTTTGATATTGCTGTGCCTGAGGCAACAGGGAGGCCTGAGGAGAGGAAGATGAGGAAACAGCTGGTTGGTGAAGCAGTCAGAACAAACACACGTTTATCAAGTTCCCTGTCATATATTTCATGGTGCTCTCAAAATAATTGCAATAGCAACATCAAAGGTCATGATTCACAGATCACCATAACAGATATAATAGCAATGAAACAATTAGAAATATTTACATGAATTTGTAAATGTGACACAGAGACACCAAGTGAGCACATGCTGCTGGAAAAAAATGGCATCAATATACTTGCTCAAAGCAGGGCTGCCAAAGTCCTCAATTTCTAAAGAATACAATATCTGAGAAGTACATTAAAATGAGGTATGCCTGTATTTAGGGTAAGAAATTTCTTAAAAAATAGGCTCATTTTTCTTGGAAATTATTACTCATCAAAAATTGCTTGGAGGAGACTATTAAAGGTTATATGAGCACTGGATTTCTTTTAAACCTCAGAGATACATGGCTTAGCTACTGTTATAAAAAATATTTAGTGAAGTAAAAGAGTAATTTTCCAATTCATCAAGAATAAAAAGGCTTTTTGTCACTGACTACCTTTGCAAATGTTGACTAACCTTCCTTTTTTTGCTGGAGAAATAAAAACAAGGAAAAATGATGTTTATGACTTTTCCAGAATTTTAGAGTAGTTTCTTCCATAGCTGAGATCATTCTCTAATGATATTTCCATTCAGAAAAACCCACAAATATTTTGTCTGTCTCTTTCTTCCTATGAATTTTAATGGAAAACCGTGTCAAAATAGAAAGAAGCTCATACATAAGCTGTTTTGAGATGGCCATGAGCTAAATTTCATGGTGTTTTCAGTCAGTCTTCACAACTGCTCTTTGAATTTGCCCTAAAGGACACTAAAGGTTAATTAATTATTAATGACTTTTAGGGAGAGGAGTGTAAAAATAAATCCCTTCTCCTCCAAGTACATTAGAACTGACATACTGCACAAGCCACACATGCCTGACTAATACCCACATCTGGCCTCTGAATCAGGAGATAGGACGCTGTGTGGAATGCTGCCGGGCGAGTGAAAGGGTCGTCTGTGCTCTTGTCACACTATACTTCCTCCCCTTTCAAGGGTTTCTATTCCACCCTAATGCTGTCATTGAAATAAAAATAACTTCAATACTCGTTTAGTCGCAACTGCACTCATCAGTTCTAATGCTTTTCAAATCCCAAACTACTGCAATCAACTTTACCATATTTATCACTGTAGACATGGTTGATTTGGTGGCAAAGACATCAATATTTTTACCCTAATTGTGTAAAATCCCATAATCAAAACTATTAACATATGCTTACTATTGATTTGCACACATTTTTATGCCTTCTGCCAAAAAAACCATAATTCATTTGGAAACGAAAAGTAAAACATTTTGTGCATACACTCAGCAAGTATATCCAAAGCACAGCAGTTAATACTATGGTCAGATAGATTCGAGACTGGCATGGGAGCTGGTTAACATACTTCCCACAGATTGTAGCAATGGAAAGGTGGATCTCAAATCATATTGATTTTCCTGAAAATGTGTGGTTCTAATGATGCTATGTAATTCTAAATAATACTTTATTGCATTATTTACTTTCTATTATAAATAAGAAATTAAATTTATTATGCTTTAGAAATGCTACACATTCTGGCACATTTTAGAATTCAAGAATTCCTTTCAAGGTATTCAGAAAGTGACACCAACTCATGTCATACCAAAATGTAATGGGGACAGTTCCAGGTGCCAAGCCAGACAGCTGAGAACATTTGGACTGTGCTTTCAGCTGAAGGTAGCCAAGTGAAGCTCCTTATCAGTTGGAAAGACTTGTGCCAGTGGTTAGATCTGGGAGCTCTGGAGACCAGATGTGGTTAGTCCACACTGAACTTGAGCTAAATATAGGAGATACATATAAGTCAAGTACAGATTCCAATGCAGATTCATAAATTAGAAATCATGAGGAAACCAAGAGCTAAGGAAGATGACTCATCCATTGGAATCTGACTTTCACAAAATACTTAGAATGAAATGAGGTGATATTCAGGAAGGAAATCTATGAGGCAAATTGACGAAGAATTTGCTCATTGCTAAATTTGTACTACAGAGGAAGTGAAAATGTGTTTTACAGATTTTTTTGGTGCAAAGATTTTCAATGGCAAAGCAACATATAAGATAGTCTAGTTTCAAATTATTAAATAATTAAGGTGTTTCTTTCAATAAAAGAGAGAAGCTTGTTTTTATCATAAAGTTTTGGTGTTTTAGAGCTGGGAGGAAGCCATGCGACCAAGCTCCTGCGACCCAACTCCATTATTCTACCTATTAAAAAGCTGAGGGTAAGAAGTTAAGAAACTTTCTTATACAGCAGAGAGTAAATGCTAGAACCCAACTTAGATATTTAATTTTATTCTGATTCAATCTATCTCTTTGGTCACTGGTAGCCCTAATCTACTACAAAAAAATTTCACTCAATGCATTATGGATTCCGGAAGAAGTTTGTCCAAAAGAAGCAATAGTAATCATAGCCCCCTAAGTCTCAAATTTTAACTTAATGCCCTAACCCCCAGTGTGATAGTATTAGAAGACGGGGCCTTTGTGGGTAATTGGGTTTAGATGAGGTCATTGGGTAGAGTCCACATGATGGGATTAGCGGCCTTATAAGAGGAAGAGATGTCAGAGATTCCCCTCTCCATCATGTGAGAAAACAGAGAGAATGCAGCCTTCTGAAAGCCTGGAAAGGGGCCCTTACTGAGAACCCAACAACACTGTCATGCAGCTCATGGATTTCTAGTCTCCAGAACCATGAGAAATAAATGTCTGTTTAAGCCATTCAGGGTATGGTATTTTGTTACACCTGCTCAAGAAGACTAAAGCAGGCAGTATTGCCAGAAAAGTAATACTGTGTTCGCCTAAAAGCAGCATGAGGAAGTCTCCTGCAAGTATGTACTCAGGAGCACTCTCTTGCCTCCTTTCCTTCATCTCCCAGGAGTCACCAATTTGATTGGCACTGTCACTCTAGGGCTGTGCACTGTATCTGATGACACTGACTGATTGCATGCCCTAAAGCATTTGTTCCTGGCATAGCTCCGTTCTCTGACAAATATTGCACAATTGTTGAACACCAATAAAATTCTGTCAGGAGAGGTAAATTAAATCTCATCTATTTTGAGCTATTTTCAACAAGAAAAATATCTTCAGAAGAATTGTCTTGACTCAAGTACCTAAATACTTTTTTAAACAAGTCAAGGTCTTTTATGTCACTTGAATTTGAAAATACAGCATTTTTAGATTGTTTATGAGAAATACCTTTTCCTGACATGTAAGACTATTCTAGTTTATGCATTATAATGTAGAGTTAAGTACCTCATGAATTTGCAACAAAAAGGTTTCTAATATATATTAGCAAAATCTTAGTGATAGCATAGAGATAATTCATTTTATAGGAAAGACTTACCAGCGAAGTGAAGGTAAATAGAAATGAGAAACATTTCAAGAACTGAGTCCTGGTATAGTCCAAGGCTAAGGTGGTCAGAGAGGTAAAAAAGGAGACCAGCAAGTGAGACTGAGAAATAATGACTAATGAATGAAGAGGAAAGCCACGTCCATGTGAAGTCCTGCAAGCTAAGTAAACAAAAGAAAAAAGAGTTTCTAGGAGGAATGAGTGATACAATGGCAAATGATGCTGGTAGGCCAAGTAAGATGAGGGCCAAGAATGCATCATCAGGCAGGGCTTGGTGGCTCATGCCTGTAATCCCAGCACTTTGGAAGGTGGGCGGATCACCTGAGGTCAAGATTTTGAGATCAGCCTGACCAACATGGAGAAACCTCATCTCTACTCAAAATACAAAATTAGCCAGATGTGGTGGCACATGCCTGTAATCCCAGCTACTCGGGAAGCTGAGGCAGGAGAATGGCTTTGAACCCAGGAGGCAGAGGTTCCAGTGAGCCGAGATCAAGCCACTGGACTCCAGCCTGGGTGACAGAGTGAGATGCTGTCTAAAAAAAAAAAAAAAAAAAAAAAAAAAATTATCATATTTAGCACTACAGAGGTTTATATTTAATTGTATAATAGCAATTTGAGGGAGTAATATGGATAAGGCCTTACTGAATTGGGTTAATAAAAGAATGTCAGTAGTACTGGGAGTCCAAGTGAAACCACTTTTCCAAAAATTATGACAGCGAAAGAGATCTGACCTAACAAATCCTCACCTTGCCTTTAACCTTCAAACTGCCATAAATGATTCCTGGAATTGGGCCAAGATAACTTTATGAGAAATTTAGTTTATATTTTAAATGATAATAGCCCTTTTCCAGAACGAAATTGCCTTTGTAAAACTAATGAAAGAGACCACCAGGTTAGGAAAATGAGAGGAGCTATTCTGCTAAAAGGTAGTCATAACTGATTACCAGCTATTATTCCGAGGTCACAAGATTTGCAACTTCCCCAATTACTCCTGCAGAGATCACTATAGTAGAACCTAAGATTGGCCTTTTGAGATGTCTTTTCAGGCTTTGGCATTTCTGAGAACCAGATTACCCACCTGTGGCCCCCACTCAGAAGCGGACTCAGCACACTAGAACCATTTTCCACACCTCTATGTTTACATCGTACTCCTGGGCAACCCCTGGCCACTGCCAAACTATCTTTTTAAAACCCTCCATATTTTGGGGGAGCCTGATTTGAGTAATAATAAAACTCCAGTCTCCCTTTTAAGCAGCTCTACATTTGTAAAACTCTTTCTATTGCTATCCCCCGGCTTGATAAATTGGCTGTATGTCAGCAACAGGCAAGATGAACCCATTGGACGATTATACTAGACAAGTGAAATAAATAAAAGATATTCAAACTGAAAAAAAAAGTCAAATTATCCTTGTTTGCAAACCATATGATCTTATATTTGGAAAACTCTAAAGACTCGACCAAAAACAAATAGAACCCATAAACAAATTCAATAAAGTTTCAGGATACAATATCAGGATACAAAAATTAGCAGCATTTCTATATGCCAACAATGAACAATTAGAAAAAGAAACCAAGAAAGTAATTCCATTTATAGTAACTACAAATAAAATGACTTAGCATAAACTTAACCAAATAAATGAAAGATCTCTGCAATAAAAACTAAAAAACATTAATGAAAGAAATTAAAGAGGACACAAAGAAATGGAACGATATCCCATGATCATGAATTATAAGAATCAATATGGTTAAAATGTTCATACTAACCAAAGCACAATTGAATAAATGGGATCCCAACTAGATAAAAACCTTCTGTACAGCATAGGAACAGTCAAGAAAGGGAAGAGACAACCTGCAGAATGGGAGAAAGTATTTGAAAACTAGCCATCTGACAAAGGATTACTAACAAAAATTTATTTTATGTATTTTTTATTGCATTTTAGGTTTTGGGGTACATGTGAAGAACATGCAAGATCGTTACATAGGTGCACACATGGCAGTGTAATTTGCTGCCTTCCTCCCCATCACCTATATCTGGCATTTCTCCCCATGCTCTCTCTCCCCAACTTATATATAATTTATATATTATTAAATATAAAATATATATATATAATTTCTTTTCTCCAGATATATATATCCAGAAGGAAATATAAAGGAAGGAAAGAAGTATATGGAAAGAAAGGAAAATCAGTAAATTGGAGAAAGGAAAGGAAATCAGTATATTGGAGGATATACTGGAAAAGGAAAGAAAAGAAAGAAAAAGAAAGGAGGGAAAGAAGGGAAATCAGTGTATTGGATACATATTTGCACTTCCATTTTTATTGCAGGACTGTTCACAATGGCCAAAATATGAAATCACCCTAAGTGTCAATCAGGGGATGAATGGATAAAGAAAATGTATATATACACAATGCAATACTACTCAGACATAAAAAAAACATGAAATCCTGTTATTTGCACCAACATAGTGAAACCGAAGAACATTACATTATGTGAAATAAGTCAGACACAGAAAGACAAATATCATATGTTCTCACTCCTATGTGGGAGCTATAAACAAAATCAAACTCATTGAGATAGAGAGTAGAATGATGATTACTAGAGGCTGGGAAGGGAAGCAGACAGGATAGAAATGTGATGGTATAGGTATAAAAGTACAGTTAGAAAGAATAAGGTCTAGTTTTCAGTAGCATAATAGGGCAAATAGAGTTAATAATTTAATTTATTGTATATTTCAAAATAAACAAAAGGGTGGAATTTGAGTGTTCCTAATACAAAGAAATGATAAGTACTTGAAGTGCTGGATATCCCAATTGTCCTGATTTAATCATTACACATTGTATGCTTCTATCAAAATATCACATGTACCCCATGTGATTACAACTAATATGCATGCACAATGTTTTTTTCTAGAAAAGTAAAATGAAATGAAGTTAAAAGAGTATACAGTATATCTGGTTTCCATAAGACAGTCCAAATTTGCACTAAACTTCAATCATTATCAATAGCATTTCCATTTATTCTCAGTAATATCCTGGTTACCCAGTGAGTTAAGTCAACACTTCGTTATTAAATAAAGAATACAAGAAAACAAACTGGAGATAGCAAATGCATATGACTTTTGAAAGAAGCTTTGTTGAAAGAGAGAGTAGAAAAATGGCTAAGTATGACTTGGATCAAGGGAGGCTCTTTTTGTTTATCCTTTAGAGATGAAAATTTACCGAAGTATTTTAGGTTGATGGATATGCTCATGTAGGGAAGGAAAATGTGATACTGCAGGATAGATAAGAAAGTTTCTGAAGCACTGTCTTTTGGTAAAAAGGAAAAGATCCGATGCTCAAATGGAGGAAGGGGCTCACAGAGGAATGCTACTGATTTAAGCAACTGTGTAGAGGGCAGAGTTCATTTATTAGCTAAAACAGGAAACACATTTGAGAGCTAAACATGAAAGCTAAGCGTTCTGAAGATAGAAGACAGGGAAAGGAGATGTCCAGGAAGTGGTAAAAGTTAAAGAGATGGGGGGAATAGAGGAGTGTTGCTGGGTAGCACTATGGGCCACTTTGGTCCAGATCATAAATTATTGCAGGATTACCCAAGCCTCTTAGGTAAAACAACAAGAATGGAACAAAAGAGGTAAAGAGTTGGAAATGAATTTAAGTGCCGTTTCAAGGAAGATTTTGAGGGCAATGAAGGAGAAAAATCAAAGATCCCTCCAAGGTTCTTTGTGTTATGAGAACAGTAGACCCTGTATCTTAAATTTATGAAAGACAGAACATACATTAGGTGAGAAATTTGATTCAAAAAAAAAAATTTACTTTGCACTACCCTTCATATCTGTAGAAAGTTGTGTTAATAGTTGCAAATGTAGATATAAAAATTTGGTAGAGATTAAGATAAAGAACATAGGCTTGACAGGCTCAAAAATGATTTCCAAAAGCTCAAAAGTGAGTATTTATTTGAAAAGGAAGACGTTATACATCAGTTATAGAATACAATGCTGAAGAATTTGTAAAATTTAGTTATATCCAACATGTAGCATAAACTCTGGCAAACAATAGACATCCAATAAATGTTGATTGAATAAAAACATGAATATATTCATCTGTACAGATAATAAGAACATAGCACGAAAAAGTGTGTTGTAAAGTCTTGCCTTTCAAGGGGTTTGATGGCTAAATGACATAAAAAAGGGAATATTGCAAATATAATAAAAATGTTTTTATTAATGTGTTTTTAGAAAAAGAAAGTAATATTTTAATATGGTTGCCTATTCTTGATTTCATTAACTCCTGTCTCTTCAGAGATTTTAGTAGATACATTATAAGCACAGATTTATAAATAAAATTATCTGAAATGCAGATGAAGAATACAGATTATTTTAAACAAATGTACCACTGGATTTGATTTTAAAATACTTCCTGCAATACAGAGATCATGCTATCAACATTGTAAAGTGAATACTAAACATTGTTATTTATAATTAAACTTATACATGAATCCACAAAAAACTAAAGTTGCAAAGGGATATTATGACATCACTATATATTAAATAACAAATTGACACAATTTATAACTATATTCAAAACGTATGTGTCTGTGTTCTTAAAAAAAAAAAAAAAACCTAAGCTGATGGTTATTTCAGCAGAGACCAACCATGATTTCTCATTTGGGTAACTTCTAACAACTGTTTAAAATAGGTTTAACACTTCACAAACTTTAGCCAGTTATTATTCTCTCTCTATACAGAATTCATTTTCACGTTCCACAAGGAGCCTGGCTCTGACTGGCACAAATGATTGAATAAGCTTTAATTACACCCCTCCAAGCCTGAGTGGTTCTATAACTACAACTTAAGAAGAGTATATTCTTTCATCCCACAAAGACTTCATAGAGGCCAATAAGCATTTTGTGTAAGGACTTGCAACAGGAAAATTTTATTTTATTTTTAAGCAAAAGATTCCTTGGTTCACAACATCTCACTTTTCCCTACTGTTATTTTCATGTTAATAAATAATTAAAATTTCATCATAGCACCTTTTCCCTTAGACTACATAAGAACAGTAAGGTTCTCCAGAGAAAGATATGGCCTCAAAACCTTTATAAAGTCATTTTTGGCTCTAGGGGATAAGCATTAAGAATTCCCAGAAGAAATGGGAAAACAGGCTTGCTCTCCTCTTCTGGCTTTCTTGAGAATCCGAACCTCATCTGTGAAATTGCCTGAGGACCTATTTGCCCGACTGACGTATCCATTGCTTCTTTTGAACTATGTTCAATATTTTGAGAAGTGTATTGGTTTTCAACACTCTTTTTATTTTGTTTTTTCACTTTTCCTGTATACTATGTGATTATTTTTTATCTTACTAGCACAACCAAGTGAAATGCACTTTAATACTAGTCTTTGAGTAGGAAGAATCAAAAGGCAAAACAGTGACAAAAATTCTTCTTTGATGTATTTTTTATGTTTCTGAAGGGAAAAAAAAATTAGTGAAGCTGAAATAGATTACTTACTCTCCAGTCCTAATCTCTGACAGGCTGCCTTTTTCAATAAAACTCAAATATGGAGTTAGAACAAAGATGGCGTACCGAGGACATTGAAATGGTTTTCAGGATCTCAATCTTCCCCAGGGATGTCTACACACCTTACTTACTCCTATCAGGTTCTGGTTAGCAGTGTTTGCTAACAAGCTTTAAGATAAAAAAAAAAAAAAATTGCAATGTAAGTTGATTTTTAAGTAAATATTTGTTGTTAATTTCAGCAATTGTGAAATGTTATAGTTAAAAACCAGATTGAATCCAGCCTTGTAACGTCTATCTGTGCATTCTTATGGCTTCTCAACCAGGAAGCAGAACTGTGACATAGCTGAAAAACAGCTCGTTATTTGTTCCATTGGGCCCATTGGAAAAAAATCTCGTCAAATAGGCATATTTATTCCAACTTTGGTGCCTGGTCCACTTTAGAGACAATCTATGCAATTCTTAATGCATGCGGTTTCAGAAATAAACTGGATTTCAAGTGATCATGACTCAAAAGAAAAAGCCCCTTCTATTCCCCAAAATTTACTTCTTTGTGAGTCAGAGCTGCTAGACTCATCAGGAAGTCAGACAATGTATCAAGAGGCAAAAGACTCAACCATCCTCCTTCCTAAGCATCTCTTTATTTCACTGCTTTGAAAGTAACCCTGGAAACCCAGAGTTTTCGATTTTCTCTCTTTCCCTTTCCTCAGTCTCCTTTGAAGAGGTGTTGGCAAGCTGGCAGTGGTAGTCTAAACAGAAGAAGTGCTAATTGTCAAAGAAGGAACTTTGTGTGGGCAAAGTCTAACATACAAGGTGAAAAGATTAATTCATAAGATAAATGTCTCTAAATAGTTAGGAATTTTCTTAATTGCATAATGAATCTCAGATGTTCACATTACAATGCGAGGAGAAAAATTTGTAATAATAGCATTATTATAGAACATAGGACCATTTCAAGATAGAGAAAAAAAATGTTCATTTATTGTCTTCTCTTATAATTATATTGCAACAATAACTAATTATTTTTATTAATAGCACTTAATTATAATTGCACTTACTTTATTATTCAGTACTATTACTATTATTGCTAGTACTTACTCTGACCCAGGTACTCTGCTAACATCATTTTATATATTATCTCATTTGATTGTCAGAATAATCCTGAAATTAGGTACTATTATAGTCATTCCATTTATAGACCTAATTTTATAGAGCTATAAGAGTTTCAAGTTAAGTAGCAGAATCAAGCTTGAAATTTGCATTAGCCAAAGTTAAAGAGGTAAGGAAGACTTTATTTAAGGCTCTTGCAGTAGGAGAGGCCAAAACTAAGTCAAACTGAATTCCTGTAAAACAAAGGGTGGGAGCGTTTTTACAAACTGCCGTGAGAAATGAGTCTTATGCCATTGTGCTAATTGGCTTTACTCAAAGGAAAAGTAAACTTCCTCATATCTCCATAAAAACAGGTAGTTTTTATGTAAGGAGTAAGGAGACTTCTGAAGTTAGGCTTCTACCTTCTCACAAAAACTGGGAGATAGGGGCTCTGTCTTCTTGGATAACTGTATAGTCATGCTTTGCTTAATGATGGGGATATATTCTGAGAAGTGTGTTACGTGATTTTCTCTCTGTGCAAACATCATGCAGTGTACTTACACAAACACTGATGGTATAGCCCACTAGACACCTAGGCTATAAGGTGTAGCCTACTGCTTCTGTGCTACTAACCCATACAGCATGTTACCACAGTGAATACTTCAGGCAATTTGTAACACAATGGTAAGTATTTGTATATTTGAACATGTCTAAACATAGAAAATGTACGGTAAAAATATGGCATAAAGGATAAAAAAATGGTACACAGGTATTGGGTACTTCCTTTGAATGGTGCTTGCAGGACTGGAAGTTGCTCAGGGTGAGTCAGTGAGTGAGTGGTGAGTGAATGTGAAGGCTCAGAACTTTATTCTATACTATTAAAGACTTTATAAACACTATAAACTTAGGCTACATTACATTTATAAAGAAATAAATTGTGCTACCACATGATGACAGGTACAATGTCACCAGGTGACAGAAATTTTTCATGTCCCTTATAAATCTTATAGGGACGGGGAAATCAGTGTATCACATACACTGTCATAAATGTGATCTGTCATTAACCAAAGTGTCATTATGTGGTACACGATTTTATTTCAAAGGGATGACCCCCAGGTTCTTGATCAGTTCTGGGTTGCAACACTGGCAAGATGCTTTTAAAAAGATTTAAAAGCATCAAAGGGGCAGAGAAAGGATGTACAATTATATGTTTTCTAAAGTAAATTATCTAAGATAAAGGGAGGTTAGGGCTAGAGTCAGGAAAAAGGCTGTCTAAAGTTTAGTCCAGGGGAGAGGATAAGGTCTTCTGGTTATTAACAGAGTCAGAGCCCATCTTTACCCCCATGTATGAGAATCCATAGCAATGAGAAAAGCAACTAGCAAAGAAAAAATACTTTTAAACTTCCTGCTTATTTCTTTGCTTCATTGAGTTTCCATTCTCCCATTCTTAAAATGAGACTTCTCTAGATCTGTAGATTACAAATCACACCTCTTAAGCCCCAGGGATTTAATGAGCTAGGAGATGCCAAAGATTGATGGGAAACTTTGATGATGGGTAACAAATTCTGACAACTATCATTTTGCTTTAAGGAGGACAGATTTATTTATAACGTTTTCAAAATGGACTTCTGCTTAAAGCTTTGTTAGAAAAATAAAGACACTGAGGGAGTTTTCTTGGCAAGAGCTAGCGTGGTAAGCACTACACAGGGTAACATTGCCTATGCCATGTAATGACACCGGTTATGATCTTCCAGACCACCACAGATTCCAGAATACCCAAAGATCAAAGGACTAAAGAGAAAAATTAGTAATTTCTTTATAGGAACTGCCTGTATGGATGCATGGCTACTGTAGTAACAACCTGTGCAGACATGATCCATTTTCAATCATATATGCAACATAAAGGCACTAATGTCATAAACCTATCCTCTGCCTCAGCCCTTTACACGTACATGCATATGCTCTTCTACATCAGGGTATGCCAACCATTAATCTAAGTAAGAATAAGGCACAGATCCATAGATGATCCCATCTGCCTACATGGCATTTAAAATGTATTTTTTTCCAATAAATTGAATGCATCATAATATTCTGCAGCACAGAAGAAGATCATGAGATCAGAAACATCATTTTTGCCAGATTCCGGAAAAATAAAATTCTAATTTATACAATATAAAGAAGGGTGGTGAAATTCATGAAGTCTTTGTAAGGCCAGCTGCCTCACCGGGAATTAAATGGACACACTTATCTCTCCCCGTGCCGTCCTCTCCATGCTGACACACTTATCTCTCCCCGTGCCGGCCTCTCCATGCTGACACACTTATCTCTCCCCATGCTGGTCTCTCTATGCAGGCTCCACACACCCACTCCTGCATTCCTCACTCAACCCCCTCAAAATTTAAAAAGCCCGCCAAAGATTTGTCCAATGGCAGCTTAACATTGACCTCCCCAGCCGGTCAGCCCACCAGTAGTCCCGCCTGGCAATCAATGGCAGCTCGTCCCATCAGCACCTTGACTTCCCCTCACCAATGAAACTCTCTGTTCTTTGTTTCCCTAGTAATCAATCAAACCCCCTCACCAATGAAACTCACCAATGAAACTGTCTGCTCTTTGTTTCCCTAATAATCAATCAACCTTCCTCACCAATGAAACTGTCTGCTCTTTGTTTCTCTAAAGACCAATCAATTACCTCCACTCCCTATAAAACCCCACACCCTGAGAAGCCCAGTGCGACTTCTCTGGCCCCTTCCTGGACCACAGAACCTTGCCCGGGAGCTGAATAAATTGGATTCTCATTTTCTCACACTGGCCTCAGTTTCCTCATTTTAACTCAGCAATATACCTTACAGTCTTCAAATTAAAAACACTTATATTCCTAAGTTTTACACATTGTAGCTTTTTTGTAATATAAAATACCCTCTAAAATAATTTAACTCAGCATCTCCATTTCCTTTTAATATTTCTCAAAATTAACATTCTGTGGAATATTTACTATGATTATTACACTAGATAATTTTTCACAGGATGCTGGAAGATCTCAATTATTTAATCTCTTAATTGTCATGTTAGTAAATAAAGTTTAGTTGGTTAGTGCTCTGTAAAGGCACCAATGCTCACATTTGAGCTTGTTGTGTTCAGAAAACATCTCATAAAGCAGCAAAATAAATAAACTCATAATTATTGACTCTCATGATTTCAAGAAAGCATGTCAGCATGTGGGAAATCAAAAAGGTTAAGTTATAAAAGAAAGGACCAATTTAAGGTGAGGAGACAGTTGAATGCCAGGAATTTCTAAAAATGGAGTCTTATTGGAATGAGATCTTAGCCTTGGCTAAGATCATCGTCACCATCTTCATTCTCCATCACTGCCTGCGGAAATGCTTGCAGGCTGTACTTTTTCTGGTTACTGCTATTGCTTTTAAGGATACATTTTCTCCCCACTACCCTATCATGGAAGTGAACAATTGCATGTCTTTTACCTTACTTGTGGCCAGTAGCAACAAGAAATATCTGTAAAAAGGAATATTTTTAAAAAGAGGCTATGTTTATAGTACTCTGCAATACATAGGCTATTTTTATGCAGCCAATTCCTTCTCCACACACAAAAAAGTACTTTTCAGCAAAGGAAATTTTATACATAGTTTTACAAATTAATTGTGCTGTTAATCTCACTCTCAGGAATAAAAAATAAAACAACCCCAATTTATAGCATTTGACAATTTCCATCCTGTAAATCATCTAATTTTTGACGATTTAATCAAGGTAATGTCACTGGAGACAGAGTTGGGAAGGAACGTGCTGCATCCTGCAGCAGCACACCACCAGAGTTATTGGCATGTGCAAGATGGAAGGCTCAATATATTCATCCTTCACTGAGCAATTCAGCACCATGTCTCTTTAAGCAAAAAGGAGTTCATACACAGGAATTTAGTATTTGGACTTAATCATTCCCTTAGAATTTGATAACAGACGGACTTATGTTTAAATATGGAATATGGGGCATTTTAATGTTGTTGCTGTTGTTTTGAGATAGGTCTTGCTCTTTTGCCCAGGGAGAAGTGCACTGATAATTGTACCTCACTGTAGCCTCAAATTCCCAGGCCCAAGGAATCCTCCTGCCTCAGCCTCCCGAGTAGCTGCAACTACAGTCATGTGCCACCACAATGAGCTATTTTAAAATTTTTATTTTTGGGGAGACCAAGTCCCACTATGTTGCTCAGGCTGGTCTCCAACTCCTCAACTCAAGTGATCCTCCACTTTGGCCTCCCAAAGTACCAGGAGTACAGGCACTGGCCACAGCATTCAGTCCAAAGTTGTTGGGTTTTTATTAGAGGCATGCCTTTGCTACTTTGATGATAATAGCAGTATGGCTAAACATGATTTGGAAATAGAACAGTGAGTAAAATTTCAGCCTGATAATAGAGTAGCCTAGGAGTTAATGCACACTGTATGTACTCTGACCCATTTCAGAAGCTTCTCTGAGCAAAACCTAATTATCCACCCATTATCTGAGTAAGATTGTTTGTGATGGATCTAACCCACGAAAGATAAAAGCAAGACTGTTTTGACCCAGAACTAATTTTCTCCCATGAGGAACAAAGTCACCTTCTGAACGACTTTTGTTTAGATCAATAGCCAAACCCATTGGTTAAAGGCTGAAACATTTTGCTGTGGAATGTGTGTTTTCAGCAGACTCCTTACCCCTGGTTTTAGGTCTTCAGGTTTGCTTACTGCCATTAGGGTATCAACACTCTTCATTCAAGTTACAACAGCCTTCTTAGAGGTAACCTCACACCTCTCCCCAGAATAGGATGGGACCTATCTGGTGAGAATGGCTGGCTCAGCTTTCACTCCCAGACTATGAAGATGTTAAATTCCTCCTGTCTGCTCCCTTGGTGACTTGTTAAATGTAGTGAAGCTGGGTCTGCCCTGCACCCTGGAACGCAGCAATCTGGGTGCTAAGCAAAACTCAAAAGAAAGTTAGCATGCTAATGTATTTGCACTACCAAAACTTCTCCTCCAATGTGTCTTTTCCTGTTGGGAACCTAATCTGCATCCTGCCGCTCTCCTTCAATGGTTCTGAACTCCAGTTAGGAAGAAATATAATTGATATTTCAAAACCTAGTCACCTTTTTCATTTGCCTTCTCTGAAGTACTTTTGTAACACCAATTCTGGTACCAAAAGTACAGAGTTTTTTTTCTTCACACCAACCAATTATCTGATACCAACTGGGTGTCCTACAATGTAATTAAATTCTGAATAACAACCCAGAGTAAGCATTGGGCTCCACATGTTTAAAATCTCAGGCTACAGACTGCCCTGACTTCAGAGGCCAATTGCAAGTAGTGGGTCCCCAGGTTACCCACACTTCTGCCCCACTTGGCTACAAGGTCAGGGGTCTCCATGACTTCTTGCTTAGATAATTTGCTAGGATGGCTCACAGAACTCAGCAAAACACTATTTACTATCACAGGTTTATTAGAAAGAATACAAATGAACAGTCAGATGAAGAGGTAAATACAGTGAGGTCCAAAAGGGTCCCAAGTATAGGAGCATCTGGTCTGTGCCCACGAATTGCAGTGCACCATCCTCTGAGCACATGAATGTGTTCACCAACCCTGAAGCTTTCTGAACTCCATTCTTTAGGGGTTTTTAATGGAGGCTTCATTATGTAGGCAAGATTATTAAATGATTGGTCATTTGTGATTAACTCTGCAGGTCTCCATATGCAAGCCTGGAGCCTGAAAGTCTGAAGTCCAGCTTGCCTCGGCTGATTGTCTCCCATGCCCCCACCCCCCTGCATTTGCCATTGTCCCTAATCGACCAGCCGAGATTCCCTGACAAGCCCCTCACCCAACTGCCATCTTAACTGTTGTTATGATAATGTGACTACTACTCACCCCACCTACCATCTTAACTACTCTTATCCCATCCGCCATTGTAACTAAACTTATGGTAATGTATACTCCTTGCCCCTACCCCACCACTGTAACTGATCTTACTCTGTAACTTTCCACTGCCCACCCCAAACCTATAAAAGCAACTCCTATCCCACTGCCTTTGCTAACGCTCTTTTCAGCCTTAGCCCACCTGCACGCAGGTGAATAAACAGTCATGTTGCTCACACAAAGCCTGTTTGGGGGGTCTCTTCATTCAAAGCGTGCATTTTTAACAAACTCAATCTCCAGTCCCTCTGCCCCCAGAGAGGCTAGGAGAGGGGAAACAGAAAAATAGGGCTGAAAATTCCAAACCTCTAATCTCATAGTTGGTTCTTCTGGCAATCAGCCTGTATCTTGAAGCTTTCTAAAGGGCCCACCAATAATCACCTAATTGGCATAAATAGGGGTGAAAAAAGTGGCTTATTAGGAATATCAAAATACCTTCCTCACACCCCTGTCATGAAACTTCAAGGATGTTAGGAGCTCTGTGCTAAGAAACAGGATGAAGATCATATATGTATTGCTGATTATGTTGCAAGATCACAATTTGTTTTATGAAAGTGCGTCTCTGTTATCTACTTATTTTCATGTAAGTGTAGTTTTAGAAGGAAGTAAAGATAGTAGCTTATGTTTAATCTTCAGTTTAACCTGTCAGTTTTGTCTCTGATAATTGAAATACGAAACAAGCACATTAAGAAAAATTAGAGCTTGATTAAGCATTGACGAATGACACCTGATTAAGTTCTACCTGTATCTGTATTTTTTGAAATGTTACCCTAAAAACTGCATGCATTAGTTTGTTCTTATACTGCTATGAAGAAATACCTGAGATTAGGTATTTGTAAAGACAAGAAGTTAATTGACTCACAGTTCCACACGGCTGGAGAGAACTCAAGAAACTTACAATCATGGCAGAAGGCACCTCATCACAGGGCAGCAGGAGAGAGAATGAGTAACAGTAAGGGAAATGCCAGACGCTTATAAAACCATCAGATCTCACGAGAACTCACTCACTCTCAGGAGAACAGCATGGTGGGAACCACCCCCATGATTCAATTACCTCCCACTTGATCCCTCTCACTACAAGTGGGGATTATGGAATTACAATTCAAGATGAGATTTGGGTGGGAACGCAAAGTGAAACCGTATCACTGCACAACTCAAATTGTGGTCCAGAAATGGCTTCTTTGTCATCAGTATGGACGTTTCTGTTAAAGATTCCATAGCAGTTAAAGATACTAGGCAGGAGCCAGTAATAATTACTTTCACTCAAGCACTCCAGGTGATTCTTACCTAACACCTGTTTCTGTGGGAGGTGGGGGGCGGGGGGCAGGGGGCAGGGGGAGGGGAGAGAAGAGAGATTCTTAAATTACACAATAAAAAAAAAAGGAAGAAAAAATAAGTGGCCTAGAAATTAATGATAAAGTGGTAAAGGCAAAAAGTGATTTTAGGAGAATTCTACCAACAAAATAAAAGTTCTGGTTCTGGAGAAAGCACTTGGCAGACTGATCTTCCGCTCTTCCATTCCTTTCATTTGATCTAGTGGCTCTCGACATTAGCAGGCTTCCAAATCACCTGGAGGGCTTGTTAAAATGCACGTTGTTGGCCCAAGCCCCAGAGTTTATTGGATGTCTGAAAATTTGCATTTCTAACAAGATCCAGGTGATACTTATCTGCTGGTTAGGAAACCTCACTTGAAAATCACTGCTCTAGTACTGCCACCCAAACCCTAGCTTTCAGTGGTACAAATAAATGAGGAGAATTGGGAATACATGGATTTGGAGAAGGGAGTAATAACTGAGATGAGAAGAATAATGTTTTAGTTAGCAACAACTGGGTCATCTAACTGGAATGCATTTCTTGCACTTATATATTCATCAAAAACATTCCAAAGATTGTGCTATAAAAATAGCAACAAACACTGTTTCAATGTCATTATTTACATTCATTTAAAACGATCCTATTTTATCAGAGTGTTTTCACAGGCATTAACTCATTGGATTCTCACAAGGACACTTTGAGGTTAACAAACGCGTTACATTGTACTTATTTCCATTCAGATAAAAGCTAAAGATAAATGAGTCTATGGTTTTCCAAGTTCACATCACGAAGATGCTCCAGAGATGGAACTATTACTCACATTTTGTCCTTTCTAATGTAATGTTCTTTCTACTGCATCACTCTGGCTTTTAAATAAGGCAAACATTCAAAATGTGCAGCTACTCATATGTATAATTGAGTGCCAGTATATAAAAGCAATGATCCCTCATGGTAGGGCTAAGATTAAAGTAAGGCGAGTGAGGTACTCACCTTGGGCACAAAATTTTGGGGTTAACAGAAAACAGAATAATCAAGAAAGCAATAACTAAATGCAATATTTTAGAAAGTTAAAATTAATGTAAAGATCAATGATGAATAAAATATACAAAATTTTGAATAAGTACAGGTTATTTGTTTTACAGTAATCATTATGGTACAGTGCAAACAGTCTTTTGACCTTGTTTTACGCAATAGGACCATTTTTAATCAGCCCTTGGTTCCTGGGCCCACATGACTGTTGGGTTCCCAGCTGGGCAGGGTTATGAGTGTCGACAACGGTGTGTGAACAGATTGGGTGACATGGGGCTTTATATATAGTCATGTCTTTTGATCATAGAGCTTACATTATCATTTCTACTGGGTTTAAAATATATGAGGATATTCTGGTAAACGTATATGGGGCTCATATTTTCCCTTTTCACTTCCTGCAAGGCAGTGTCTCATGGCTCAATGCTTGATATATTGAGGACTTCTGGAGTTTCCAGCAAGATCTGAACAAGAAGGGAAGTAGTAATTTATCTCTAATGTGAAACAAAGACTTCAGTTATATGTCCACTTCAAAGTATCAGTCTCAAAGTAGCCTAATAGCTTTAAAACCTCATTTGCCTTCTCAGCAATGGCAATTGGCAATTCAGGTTTACAATTCTAGAAGCTCAGAGAAAAGAAGTGGCTAAGGTAGGAAGTTTTAGGCAGCAGGGATCTGAGGCATCAAAAAATACGTTAAATATGTTAATTTGGCTCCCTCCTGTAATTGACAACAGACATGGCATGATTTGTTGACTCAAATCTTTTTTGCTGCAAGTGGTTTGACTATCCCTTATGAAGCTCATTTGTAAACATTTTTTCTACGTTAGCATAAATGATTTTGACACAAAAGTCTGCATAAGGTTTTTTAATTCTCTGAAAACTTTCCCCCACCACTTCAAGTATTCAATTTTGTGAATAATCAAGGTAATTACAACTGTCATTGTTAGTGTCACTTTAATGAGAAAAATAATTATTGGGGAGTTTTTAATAATGCAGATTTCCAACCTCCATTTCGATATATTCTAACTCAACAGGCCTGGGATAAAGACAAGTCATTTGCATTTTTAACAAGCAATCTGATGATTTTGATATAGGTGGTGGCCTACAGGTCAAGGTCCCTGGGAACCAGACTCTAAATTAAAGATTTGCTTATAAGGAATTTATTGGAAAATGCAGGCCAGATCAATTCCTGTGGCGAAGGGTCTCACAGGAATTGGATGCATAATAGCCTCAGCTATCCTATGAGGAGCTCTGGAGCAATAAGCGCTCTTGAGAAATATTGAGATTAAATTAAGAGCTTGGAATCTTTTACCCTCACTCCCATCAAGTGGTTCCAAGTCATTGTACACAGGCTTGTCCCTGGGAAAGCAGCTGTATTCCTGAGGAGGGAAAAAGAGACTTCCACATCTAGTCTGCACCATTACACCTCCCAGGCAAGATTCAGTTGAGGCCATGTGACTAGCACTGGCCAAAGAACTGCAGTTAGAAGTGATGCCTTCATTTCACTTCTAAGCTAGATAGTATCAGAGAAGCCTTGTGGCCCTTTAACTATCTCTTCTGAGCCATAAACAAAGGAGGCCACATATGCTAGATAGTACAGCTACAATACTGTGGGGGTCTGCATGACCCTGAGTTCCTGAGTGCTAGTGCAGAATGAGGCCCTTAAGCCAATTGCAATGGCAAATAACGCACAAACTAGAAGGAAAAAAAAAATGTTTTTAATCTACTAGAACTCTAGTATTAGTTTTATAGTGCAGCATTATCTTAACCATCCTTACTAAAATAATGGCCACATTTCTGTTACAAACTGCATTGGATCAGTCTTGTCTAGTGACATCTATGATTAGACTGAACTACATCTCAAGACTCTTGTCAGGCTTGGCATTGGTAGAAATAGTATCTTGGAAAAGCAGATAACAATCTCCAAATGGCAAAGGAAAGGTGATCTCTTACTGGCTATCACTTTGGTGTGTGCCCTCCCTTGCCATCTTGCTATAAAAAATGATGAAGCATTGCCCTATATATATATTCAAGACATGATAAAAGGAAACCATATCATTGTGCTGCCCTGAATAAGAATAAATAAATATATATATGATATATCTCTTATATCTAAAAGATTTATATAAAATTTATATGTATTATTTATATATCAAAAAATATAGAAATAAACATATATGATACATATTTTATATATATATATCTCTCTCATATTTTTAAAATGAATTTTCCCTGGTGTCAGATGAGGAGACTTGCCACCTTTCTCTTTGTTTAATTTCCTTTTGAAAATTAGTAATTGTAAATTCTTTCTCTGTCCCATAGAGATGTATGTAAACATTTTTAGAAAGCAAAATAAACCTCTTACCTGTCTTGTAACCCAGTAATGTTTGTTCTTGAAGACCTTGGAGCTATCTCTTTGAAATGGAAACATCAAGGAAAACAGCATCCCAATCTGTCTGTCTCTGAGGGATTTTAACCTAGGCACTTGGCTCCACATTGTAACAACCTGCTTTCTAGACAGATGTGAGACATTTTGTTTTTCCTTCAGATAAATACAATTAACTAACACAGGTGGCTATTCTGATTACTACCTGAATTTGGAATAAATTACCTATATCAACAGTACTACCAAGTCCTCCTACTTGATACTAATGAGAATATGTGTGAAATGAATTGGATCTGCCTGGCTATTTACAAATTAAAATTTATTTATGTCTTCCTAACTTCTGAGTGGATTTCCTATTATGTACATCACAGTCTGGTTAATGGTAATTTGATTTAAAAAAAAAAGAACAAAACCCTGTTTGATTCTTTTATTCGTTTAGAGGATTCAGTGGCTTTAAGAAGATTCTACATGTACTTATTTATTTTTCCCAATACCGCCAATATAAGAATAAAAATGCCTCCTGATCAATTATTTTAAAATAAATTCATCACTGTTTTTTACATCATCCAAAATTTAACCAATATAGTGTCTTAGCCCATTTTCCGTTGCCTATAACAGAATACTAAAAACTAGATAATTTGTAAATAAAACAAATTTATTTTTACAGTTAGGGAGGCTGAAAAACCCGAGTCAGGGCCTGCAAGAGGTGAGAGCCTTCTTGCTGACGAGGACTCTGCAAAGGCCGGAGGCAGCGCCAATCATCACATGGTGAGGGGCTGAGTATGCTAGCTCCAGTCACTCCCATGATAACCCATTAATCTATTAACCCATTAGTCTGTTACTCCATGAATGGATTAATCCATTCATGAGGGCAGAGTCCTCATGACCCAGTAACCTCCTACAGGCCCCACCTCTCAATACTGCCACACTAGAGATTAAGGTTTAACATGAGTTTCACATAAAACATTCAAACCACAGCAGTGAGCAACCCTGTAAATCAAGTGATCACGTACAATCATACAGGAGTTAATAGTGAACCCAAATTGCCTCATAGAATTTCTCATTGTGTTTGTTGGGCTAAAATTTAAATAGTAAATGAGTACTTCAATGAGATGATTTTTATGGTTGTGATAGATAATTAATATCAACCTATATTACGTTTTTCCAGATTAGAAAACAATCATTTTCATTTGGTCACAGAGTATAGGAATTTAGAACTTTGACCAATTTCACATGTCACTCCCTTAATAGAAACAGAAGAGAAAACAAAAATTAGAATTATCTGTAAACATGTGCTTTGTGGACTTCTTTGTGAAGATAAAGTGGCCTTCTATTCAGGCCTACATTTTCAAAAATATCTAGGGAGCCCACTATCAGCCTGTTCTGATCACTTCTAATCACCCTACTGGTAAAGGAGGAATCCCACATTGGTAAATAGTATGAGACATCCAAACAAGACACCAACTGTGGTAAGAGGGGACTGGTGATGTCTTATTAAGTACATATACTCACAGACTATGGAAGATGGATGCTAATGCTGTGCAGAGCCACAAGGTTCACTCAGATGCAGAATGAATCATCAGAACTGTGGGAGGCAGGCTTTGTAGTAACAAGAGGGTGACATAACCCTTGATTCACTTAGGAGAATGAAATTTATTTATTTAAAGAATTGTATATAATGGCAAGGAAGTAAAATCCATTTTGTTGAGGACCAGGTAAGATACAGTTGATTGAGCTGGGTGGGGAGTCTGTCCTGTTGGGGGAGGGAATGTCTAATGAGAGCAGGAAAACTCATGGCAAGGCCTCTGGGGCCCAGTGGTGCTTACGGACATCAAAGAAGCACTTAAAATTTATGTCTTACAATACAAAATCCTAAATTAATACAAAATTGTGCTGTTTGAACATCTGGTATATCACAAATAATGTAATTAAAGTCATGGTTTCTGATGTATATAAAATTATGATTAAAAATATTGTTAGTGAGGATTTAAAAAAAATCCTCTTGCTCATTTTATCTTATAATTAGTTGAGATAGTAAAATAAATAGAGGCACATACTTACATGTATGTATGTGTGTACATATATGCAAATAGTAATTTTATTTTATTTTATTTTTTTGAGACAGAGGTTTGCTCAGTCACCCAGGCTGGAGTGCAATGGTGCAATCTTGGCTCACTGCAACCTCTGCCTCCCGGGTTCAAGTGATTCTTCTGCCTCAGCCTACCGAGTAGCTGGGACTACAGGTGCACGCCACCACGCCTGGCTAATTTTTGTATTTTTAGTAGAGACAGGGAGGGTTACACCGTATTGTCCAGGCTGGTCTCAAACTCCTGAGCTCATGATCCACCTGCCTCAGCCTCTCAAAGTGCTGGGATTACAGGTATGAGCCACCACACCCGGCTTATTAATATATTTTTTAAAACTTCATAAAGGAGAGTAATTAATAGGACTTTGGTGCCATTTAATTCTATTTAGGGATCAAAACAAATTGTATATTACCTGATTATTGGTCAAAGGCTTTTGAACAGTTAGCTGGGTCAATCAAATTTTTATGGTTTCTGAGTATTTTCAAAATTTCAGTACTATTGCAACATGACCAAAGTGAAAATATATTGAAGGAGCTAATCTGCATAAGTGAAGCATGTTTCAAATATAACTGGCTTTAAACTACCTTCATATTCATTATTATATATATAAAGCAGATTATGTTTCAAAGATCACTGTTTTTGTTTCCATGGCATTTGTAAATGTATTAATTACTAAAAAAAATTATAATACCAAGAAAAACTTTTTTCAACAAAAAATTTATTGTAAAATGCATATAATTTTTAAAAATATACTGTAATAATGCAACTTCTATTGGTAATTTAGGCTTCATACAAATGTGATTAGTTTTTGCATTCAAAATTTTTAGAAACTATTTAAAGTGCCAAGTGAGTAAATATATTGGGTTTCATGAAACAAAATTTCATTAGATTTATTTTTGTTCTCCAATAATCTTTTTCAGGATATATAAAATTACTGTGGTTTGTGATTTGCACCGCCTGTAAATAAAACACTTATTATCCAACAACCACTGTGTTGTGAGAACTTTGTAAGGCTAGATCTATGACATATCACTGAAAAGTATAGAAAAAAATTAACTTTTTTTTTTTTAATAGATATAAGGTCTCCCTGTATGGCCAAGGGTGGTCTTGAACTCCTGGGTTCAGGGGATCCTCCCTGCTTAGCCTCCTGAGCAGGTGGGACTATAGAAGAGGTCCATAGCACTGTACCATCTTAATAATTTACTTTTTTGAAAGGTGATCATCTTCTTTGTACCAGTAATCATGAGAACATTTGTTCTATAATACATAGACTATCATTGAGTTAACCAAGCAAACTCCTACTTAGAAAGTAATATGTCAAATTTATAGCACAATCTTAAGCTTGATTAAATGAATAATTATATCACTTTCTCTTGACAAAAAAATACTGCTTGGATGATTTAAGAGAAAAACAATGAATACAAAACCATAAAAGGAAATTATGCTATAAAAAGAGAGTACAAATCTTGGCCATAGCAGCTAAATTCCAGGAAGATGATGTATTCCTTTTGGCAAATCATAGCATGATTTGGTTACATATGTTAGGTTTAGGGTCCCTTATGTTTTCAAGAACTAGAAAAAGATTTGGAATTGAAACACATTTAACTGGAAAATCCAGTGTAACCGCTACTTTAAAAGAGTAACAAAAAGCCCAAAAATAAGAAGAGGAATATAAGTAACATGGTAAAATCTTAGCCCATTGTAGAACACCATCAATTTATGAATTAAATACAAATGAGAATAAGTAAAACAAAATCAAATTCAATATGGATCATGCAGTGAGATAGGCTTGATCAAATAGCAGCCCTCCTTAATTTAGAAAGCTATTTTAATTCACAGATATTCCAGCTTGTGAGGGAAGCTGGGGATGATGAAGGAATAAAGATCAACTGAAGTGGTCATATCAAAGCTTATAACCAGTGGGCAACAAATGGGGCGGCAAAGATGGTCCCACGTCCCTCTGATGTTATATGTGGATTCTGGGAGTATTTCTCAGTAAGAACCAAAAAGACAAAACTTTTGAATTACAATAAGAAGAGGAAAATGTATTTAATTTTGAACAGAAAAGCCAGCTTAAAAGTTATCACATATGTAATCAATCTTTAAAAAATTCATTGAAACTAGCCAAGAAGCAGAAACTGTTCAGTCTTAATCATTATAGCACAAAATTTCTACTAATTCGATACCAATGTCAGCATCTGACCATTTTTGAAAACCAAAATAGAGGATTTTAACATGCCTTTTTTTTTTTTAAGACAGAGTCTCACTGTGTCACAGAGACTGAAGTGCAATGGAGCAATCATAGCTCACAGCAGACTTGAATTCTGAGACTCAAGTGTACCTCTTGCCTCAGCCTCTCAATAGCTGGCACTATGCCTGGCTAACTTCCTTCCCTCCTTCCTTCCCTCCATCCCTCCCTCCCTCTCTCTCTCTCTCTTCTTTCTTTCTTTCTTTCTTTTTTGAGGTGAGGTCTCACTATGTTGCCCAGGCTGGTCTCACTGGTCTCAAACTCCTGGCCTCAAGCAATCCTCCCAACTTGGCCTCCCAAAGGGATTACAGTTATGAGTAACTGAGTTTGGCCTCTAACATGCATATTAATATCACAGTTCCACACAGGTACTCTGTGTTATTGAAACAGAGTAAAGAAATTACTATTATCAATGACAACCTACCTGTTTCAATGAGAAAACACTTATACAACTGCTGACTTTTCATACTAATATGCTCTCCAAAGGCATGACATTTGAAAATACAGTTGACCAAGAAATATCAACTGCAAATGAGCTCTTCTTTGATGGTATGCTTCAGCCAGATCTACTTAGTTTGTGTATATAGCTATAGCGTGTATATGGCTTGTACACAGACACACACATATGATATACATATTTAAAACCACATGTACATATAGAAGTATGTGACTACATATATAAATGCATACATTACATGCATATATATACTGAATATATCACTATATATTCATATCTATCTCCCAAATGATCTTAATGTAGCCTCAGCTAGAAATAAATTGTGGACTCTTACCTTTACCCGTTGTTCACATTTGGTAAATAAGTTCAAACCCCTAGGGAATGTTTCTTAGACAATGTCTTCACTTGAGAAGTCAACAACCTAACTGTAACTTATTTTTGCCAGGCAATTGCCTGGTAACATTTTCTCCTTCCAGCCTGTTCTTTTTTGAGATCAAAGAGAGTCTCTTTCATTTTATAATATGTTCCACACGAATAGCAAAGGACTAAGTGCATGTGACCGAAACACACATTTTAATTGAGAGAAAGAAGGAAATGAGAGAGGCAGAAAACAAGCAATGAAAGCAGGATAGAGAGCTTCAGGTCATCCGACTCTAGCCGAGGTCCATCAGATATAAATACCTACTAGGCCCTAGACTAGGATAAACCTATACCTTGAGGAAAAGCAATCAAACAATGCTATGTGACATCATCCCAGACTTTTGTTCAGTCTCTTAGACACAGGTGAGGAGAGAGAAAATACAATATCAGGATCAATAATTTTCCTTATTGATTATAAAAAAGGACTTAACCTATTTAGGGGGGAGAAGAATCTCTTCTCTGTAAGAATACATTCCTAACTCTATAATCAACATCTTCCTCTTCCACAAACCATACTTCCAAATCCCCATTTGTCTTTATTTATATTTCTCTACTCACTGTGACTTGAGGTTTGAACAATTAACGTTGTAAATATGTAATGTAAACTCCAGAACAGTCTTACCAAGTTTTCTATTAAAACCACAATTACTTTTGCATCAACCTAATAGTTCCATAAAAAGTACCATGTCCTCTTTGAGTGTCTCAAGAATAATCATTGCCTTTCCATTAAAAACAAGAACTAGAAATAGTTCTGCAGGAAGTAGAGAATAGATCTGCAATACCAAACCTAGGCAGCACTGTGGGTCAGAATATGCATGTAAGAGGCAAATTGGATGAAGCAGGGGTGAAACAGTGATCAGAATCAGGAGCATTAGACTTCACATCAGAGTCACAGCCTGAGCCGCAGCTCTCTCAGGAGGGATTTCAGTCAACCTGGGAATGTGGTCTTGTACTTCATGCAAGCAGCCACACTACAAACGGACTGAGGTAAAAAACTCATAGGTTCTTGTTTGATGTAATTACTCTTCCTCGGCTGAAGCATAAAGGTTGAAAGCCTAATAGAGTATGGAACAGTGAACTTTTGTTTCTGGCCTGTTATATATAGGCTGATGCAATTGATTTTCTTTTAATTAAACTATTTGATCTATAGCAGCCAGTGTAGTTATGAAGAGGGGTATTCACCTGCTTGATTCATTCAATTACTCATCAAATATTTACTGATTATATGTGCAAGAAATTTTGCCATTGATTCTAAGGGATATGTAAATAAAGCAGATATATAAACTGGTATTCAAACTCTCAGAAGGATATATATAAAAACAAAAATTATAATGTATTTTTAAATAATACATACAGGTATATATACTAATTATAATACTAACCAGATCTATGTAATATAATTAGTACAGATTAAAGCATACAGGAATTTAAAGGAGGATTCCATAGTTTTCAGTTTAGAAATATAAATTCAGGTTTATGTTTCATGTGGAATTTGAGTTAAGAAGTGTTCAAATAAGTTTTATTTATAAAAAAGATATTTCAGACATAGAAAACATTGGATCAAAAAGCACATGGAAAAATTTCAGCTTTGAGCTGTAATATTTTATAGTTGATTATGGCCAGTGTCTGTTCCATATAATAGCAAATAATGAGAAAAATAATTAGATTTTTCATTCCAGAGATGGAAAAATGACTGACATATTTGAGCATTATTCTATAGGCAATGGGTAGCCAGTAAATATTTTTGGCTCCTCTCAAATAGAGAAGTGATATAATAAGTACTGGTCTTCAGGAAATTGATCTGGCTGTCAATTGATCTGGTAGCTCCGGAAGTACACTCAGAGTGTACTTAAAGCAGGAAAAAATGAGAGATAAGGAACACTATGAGGAGATTCCTGTAGCTTCCTAGAGTTTCTGACATTCGAATTAGGATAGCAGAAGGAGAGAGGCTGAGTAATGTGTAGATGAATAACAGATACTGTGAATATAGAACAAATAATATGTCACCAGTGAACAGAGATGGGACTAAAAGAAAATTTTGAAAGATGATAACTAACAGATGACAAACCTGCCTTCAAGAGGCATTTGTAGAAACAAAAGATTCAGTCAAAAGAAGTGTAATATTCCTGGAAAATAAATGAGATCCATTATGTCACTGAGACACTTGATATAAGGATTATACTACATTTCTCAAAAATTCATTGCTGGCTTTTAACAAGGAAATAAGAGACCTATTTGAAATGTTTCTGACCTTTGGTTTTCTGACATTAGAAAAATAGTCATAATTGTGCATACATTTTTTTTAAGATGAGATGGAGTTGGGTATGGAAAAGGCAAGTCTGATTTCCCATCTGCATAGAAATTCTAATCCTCAAAATTTTATCAAAATGACTGTTAGACAAAGCTACTATTCAGTTTTGTTGTTTCATTGGTTTTCATGCTTGTGTCTGTTAATTTAGCGGCTTAATAGTAGGTTGAACTCAGTTTATGTAAACGTGAGGGTTACTTTTGGAAAGCATCCAGAGTTGCCATGCTCTTTCCTGCAGCCTCTTTACTTCCAGATACTGATGTCCAACTGCCCACCAACACTGTGGGCTCTCATGTCATCCTTTGGTGATCCGGTCCCCTTCTCTCCATGGTTCGTTTTGCCCTGTATTCTCCTTGAAGATTTAATTCTCTGGACTTTTACTAAGTACAGGTCTCCATCAACATGTATCTAGTGCTCTTCCAGACTTCCAGGGCCTGGCTTCCTGTGCAATGACAGCTAATTACTAGGAAAGCCCACCAAGTTTAACCACTCATTAATTTAAAAAAAGAGAAAGACGAAAATAATATATCTCAAAATGTTAAGACTGGTTATTGCTGGGGTAGTGTGGCGTAGAACCTGTGTATGTGTGTGTGTGGGTGCCTGTGCATACACACATGTGTATGCTATGGGAGCTGTGGGGAAATTCAAATGCACAAACTCAAAAATCAAGTAAGCTAGTTTAAGAAAATACTAGAGGAGCCTAGAAAACATGTGAAGGGAATACAGGCAGTATTGGTGTGTCATAGCTATGGTATAAGGATTGTATTCACTAGCTTTAGAGTCAACAGACTGGGAATCCTGTTCTACCCTTCACTGACTGTAATGTAAGGCAAATTACTTATATTGAATAGCCCTGTTTATTTACAATATAGGTAACAGTATCAATTCAAAATTTTCTTCAGGAAAAGGACCAAATAATAGATATTTTGCTCTTAAAGACACTTGCCAGCATATCAAGAACTCATTGATCATTGCGTCTTACTGTTATCACAGTGGATTCATTGCTTTTATTTTCTTTTCCTTCTTCTCTTTTCTCCTTCTCCTTCTTGCCTTCCCCATCTTGTAGTAAAGGATTGGTTTTGTGTCTTATGCCCTCAAAAATTCTCCCTTATGCCTAAATCATATGGTTTTGACATAGCTGAGACTGTCCCAGTCTTCTAGTAAAATTTTTCATCATAAAACAAATAGATCAAAGCTAATTGGCCCCTAAGGGATTTCTTTTTCACAGCTAAATTATATGGCCAAGTATTGTGATATCTATTTGGGTTTTTTTTTTGTAAAACAAATCATTATAGATGCTCATTTGAGATAACAAAAATACAAAAACACATTTTATACAATTTTATATTTTAAAATTAGTTTAGATTTGTGTAAACTAATTCCTTCCTATGTGTATATTCAATATGTATACATTATATTATTGTTGATAGCATTTTCCCTTCTACAGTTAACCTAAATACTTTATCCATTTGACTGCATGTTAGATGATGTGGAAACTACAAGAAAAGTCTGAGATTCCTTCTTTTTATGTGCTCTACCACCTGCCTCTCTATTTGCAGCCACCCTGCTTTCTGCCAAACACTTAACTTTTAAAAAGACAAAAAACAAAACTATCTTTTCTGTCTTTCATTATTTTCCCCATACACATGCAAATCACTTACTTGTGTATACATGTTATCCTTTTGTTATTGTTTTATAATTATGAGAATATACTATATGTACACTTCTCTACCTTTCATTTTTCTCACTTAATACATTATGGAATTCCCATGACTATCATGGTTCTAATGCATTATTTTTAATGACTGATTAATCTTCCATTGTCTAATTGGGCCACATTTATTCAACAGATTTAATAATGCACCCTTATATAACTTTAATTTTTGTGTGTGTCTGCAAATAATGCCACAGTTCTTAAAGATACCACTCATATGTCCTGAGTTTCTGTTTCTAGCATTACTCTGACTACGAATCTGAATAAAATGATATGTTTTATGTAAATACATATTTCTGGCTTGCTTCCTTCCCCCCATAATAGTTGAAATAATTCACATTTCTACTTTGTATCAATGCCATGCACCCCAAATTTGAAAGAGCAAGAAATATTACTTTATTTGATCTTGTCCATCTAACTTTGGAGAAATTGCATTTTATTCTTATTTGCATTTGCATTTCACAAGATACACAAAAGGTTGAGCATAATTTTCTTTTTTAAATTTCCTCTTTGGACCTGCATGAGTGTGACAGTTAAGTAAGCATATCTTTTACTCATTTTGCTATTTGATAGATGTCCTTTTATTTTATAATAGTCCTCTGTATTTTAAGGACATTAATACTTTATCATGTATTGATTTACAAATATCCCAATCTTCCATTTGTTTTTTGAGTTTGTGTTATATTTTCAAGTTCATTTATTTATTCATGCATTTATTCCTTTATTCCATCATTTTGGGCAGTCAAAGGTATCTATAGATTCCTTTATAGCTTCGGTCTTACTGATTTCCTTAAAAGGGCCTTGACACCTAATAAGAATGTTCCAACAATGAAGAAGAGGTCAGAGTGACTGGAAAGGAACTGAATGAGGGCAGATGAGCAAATGAGAGTATTTTCACAATTATTATTTTTGCCTTCCTCGTCTGTAAAGTACTGCATACATTTAGCACATATTTCAGTAGAAAGTGTCTCCATCTTCCTGATTTGTATTTTTTCCTTCCTTCTTTCCCTTCTTCCTTCCTTCCTTTTCCTTCCTTCCTTCCTCCCTCCTTGCTTTTCTCCTTCCCTCCTTCCTTTTTCTTTCTTTTTTCTTTCATCTTTCACTCTTCAGTGCCCTTTGATGAACAGAAGCTCTTAAATTAAATGTAATCAAATTTATGACTAATTTTCTTACAATCTGGCTTTTAATACTTTCCATGTGATCCTAAAACTTTCTAGATTTTAATCCAAAGTTTTTATAGTTTCTCCTTTCCTGTGTAAATGTGTAATCTACTTGAAATACAGATTTGAGCGTGACATATAAGGCGCAGGAACATTTTCATGTTTTTTCTTCTTTGTGTATAAATAATTGTCCAGGTTTCACTTACTGAAAAATATTTAATTTCACCGGACTTATTTTTTTCACATGGGTATATTTCTTGGATTTCTGTAATCTAAATTGACTCTGGCTTTGTCTTCTTGCCACTGAAATTTACAAAGTCATAAAACCTCAAGTTCATGTTTTTTAGTTCAGCAAATGTCTTCAATGCCAAATCACCTTTGATGTCTTCAGTTCCTGCTTTTGTCTTATTTTTAGCTGCTTGCTTATTTTTTCTCTTTTTAAAATAATGTTTAATTTTATTTACTTTTTAATTGACAGATAAAATTGCATACATTTATCAGGCACAACATAATTTTTTGAAGTGTGAAATGGCTAAATCCTAATTATTTCACACTTTTTGTGGAAAGAACACTTAACATCCACTCTCAGCAGTTTTCAAGCATTATTCCACTTCTGTCAATGCATTTATGATTATATTTTATATATTTTCATATATTTTACCTAGCACTATTGTCCATAGTGAGGCTAATTCTGATACTTAGTACTTGCACCCATGGAAACAAATGCTGTTTTATTTCACATATATAAAGCATTAATGAGCATAGAATTTATTCTTTTGGACCAAGACAAATAGAAATTCATATTTATTTTCTTTAAGATGGCTTTGCAGTTTTATAAAATAAAATATTGTGTTACCTATATAATTAAATGCCTCCCCCCACCCACACATGCACACATAAACATGTAAAAACACACCTAAACATGTGGCATCCATTTCTTGTCTAATTCCTTGTCTATTTAGTTCTTGATATGTTAGACCATATTGTTTATTTTTAAATGTCAAGTAAGACAAATCTTCATAATTTTCTGGACATTTTTGATATACCTTCTTTCACATGCACTGTAAACTAATGTCCAATTGCCAAAACAACAAAAATAAGAACAAATTCAATAAGAACAAAACCCTTAGGATATTTCTAAGTGTATTAAATTAATAAATTGATTTTGCAAAAGCTGATATATTTATTTTATAGCTTCACAATCAATAATATATTCTGAATATCATGTTTTATATGCTCCAACGATATACTATAATTTTATTCAAGTAGAGTTTATTTACTTTTATGTTAAATCTATCCTTAAATATTTTGTTGTTTTTCCTTCATTTTGAACCAGCTATTTCCAGCTAGCTAACACAAGTATAACTCTTTAATATCACTACAACTAATGATTTTGGGGGTACTACGTGCTGTCACTTTATCACAATTACTTATTAACTCTGTTAGTCTTCAGGCTTTTCTAGGTACTCATTGCTACAATTTATCATTAGAGTACTTGTCTTTTTTTAAATATTTATTGAAATCATTACATTTTATCTCAATTTATTTTGCATACCTCATACAATAATTGGATAATGGTGATTGTATTACTTTCTTAATTGTCATTTCTCAGTTTTGAAAGATCCTTGTCATTGTTTTGTGTTAAATGATTTCACCATACTCAAATTGTATCTTTATATTTATAGCTCACTTGGGATTTAGTAAATAATTACTAGCATATATTGTTATAAGTATGTGGCTTATATATTTTAATTTACAGGATACAATTAAATATGAAATATATTTTATGATATTGAAGAACACTAATCAACTAAGAATACAATATTATATTCTGTTATTTTCCTGCTTGAACTGAGTTTTCCTGTATTTGATTTGGGCTTTGAGATATAAATACTAAAGGAATATTGGGGTATATCTTTCCTCTTTTTCTTTTTAATCTTTACAGGCTTTTCTATTAAAACTATGCTTCCAAAATAAATTAGGGAGCTTTTTGTCTTTTCCCAGTATCTAAAATTTTTAAATGACCACTGAGTTTTTGTTAAGAGTAGATATAGCTCGACAGTAAACTCATGTTAAATGTTAGGCCTTTAATCAATTTTTCAATTATTTCTATATATTATTTTCTATTTAATACTTTTTCATGGATTCTTTATAATAATTTATAGCCTTCCACTTAACAGTTATCTAATTAATTTTTCTTATGTAGTATCTAATATTTTTGTATCATTCTATATATTCTGTATCTATGGTTTTGCTTCATTTTTCATTTCAAATATTGCATGTGCTTTTCTATATATTTATATATATATATATGTATTTGTTATTAGTAATCTACTATATTTAAATATTTTAACTGTATTTTTTTTTTCATAGACTAATGTTACCAGACATTCTAATAGATTTTGGGTCAATTTCTTATGCAAATTTAAATTGATATTTCTGAAAGTTCAGCATATATAAACAAATATTGAGTTTGTTTTTTTAACTATATTTATTTTATTTGCTTTTACAACCTTTTTAACTGCTTATATTGATAAAAATTTAAAGAGATATTGGTATTTCTTCTTACAAATGGATGATGTAGAAATAGCTAAAATAGGGACTTAAAAAACTGAGGTCCATATGGTCTACTCAGTTAGAAAGAAAAAACAAATGTATATTTATTACATAGAAAAACAAACTAATTATAATAGATTGTTCAATTCAAATAGCAGGTGAGAATTTGTACTTCTGGTCTCAACATTTGCATTTCTGTTTTTGCTAAATAGTTGCTTTTATAATTTCTGGCAATACATTCATTCTCATAGACTTTTATCTTGTGCTTGGAAATTCAGTAAACATTGACATATATTAATCTCATTACAAACACATGTTGTGGGTTGAATTGTGTCCCCTCAAAAGATATGTTTGATCCTAAACCCCAGGATCTGTGAACCTTATTTAGAAATAAGTTATTTGCAGATGGAATTAAGTTAAGATGAAGTCATGCTGAGTTAGGATGAGCCCTAATCCAGTTTGACTGGTGTCCTTAAAAGAAGAGTAAAACAGTACCTGAATACAGAGACACACAGGCAGAGGTCAGGGCAATGACAGAGGCAGAGACTGAAGTGGTAAGCAAAGCAGTAAGCCAAGAACTACCAAGTGTTGCCAGCAGCCACAGAAGCCAGGAGAGAGGTAGGGAAGAGACTCTCCCTAAGAGCTCTCAGAAGAAATCGAGCTTGCTGATGCCTGGATTTTGATCCTCTAGCGTGCAGAGCTGTGAGAGAATAAATTTCTGTTGATTTAAGCCATCTCGTTTGTTGGTAATTTATGAAGGCAGTCTTGGGAAACAAATTTGCCACTATATAAATCCTAAAGTTATAGAACCAAAGAAAAGCACATACTTCAAATTTCACGAGAAGAATGGTATCTGTCTTGGTTATTGCATATCATTAGCATTTGTCACAAAATACGTGATTAATAAGTATATTTAGGAAAGTGAATATGAATATAGAGTATTGCTGCATGTTACTTTTATGGAATAACAGCTGAGATGGAGAGAAAAGAAAAACTTTCTGAAACAGCTGAATATAGATAAAGATTAAATAATAAAATACATAGAATAATGCTAATAATGATTTTATAAAATGATATATTGGTTCAGAAGAAGCATCTTGGAAGAAATCTATCTTGAACTTTTATTGGAAACATTTCATTTACTTATCTTCTAACAAATTATTTACTATTTGTTTCCTGAATGTAATACAATGATGAATATGGCTAAGGAGGAGATAAGAGTAAAATCAGCAGGGAACAAAAAACAAAAAGGAAACAAATAATGCAGATAATAGGAGAAATACAAAGCCCATAATGGCTACAATGGAAGGACTCAGAAGGAAATCTTTGTGAAACAAGTTAATATTGGCCCCGAATACCATATCAGAATAGAAAGATAGTCATCTGTGTTCTCTGTTCTCATATTTTATGGTAGAGAATATGAAGTGAATGATATTAATTTTTTGAAAAAGAAGAGTCTCAAGACTTTTGCTGGAAATATGTATGAAACAGAAAGCATAAACACAACTCTGAGAGAGTTAATGTCATTGATGATACCAAGGATATTGGGGAGATTGGCAATTTGCTGTGGTGAGGGGTAGGAAGGGGTGGATGCTAAATTTAGTTTTACATGTCCATATGCAAGTACTAACAAGTTAGAGATCTGGCAGAACCTACATTGATTTCCTATTGTTGCTGCAAAAACTTATCACAGTCTTAGAATCTTAAAATAACAAATATGTATTAGCCTATAGGTCTGGAGATTAGAAATCTTAAATGAGTCTTATAGGACTAAAATCAAGGAAACAGCATTTCTGGTTCCTTCTGGAGGCTCTAGGGAAGGAGGCATGCCTTGGTCATAGCCCCTTCCTTGCCTCATTTCCAACTTTTGCTTCTTTGTTATGTCATATCACCTACTATTGACTTTGCTACTAATTCATAAGAAAAATTGTGATTACATCAGACAAATCTGATGAGCTAGGTTAATCTCATGACTGCACGATTCCTAGTTTAATCACATTTCTAAAGTCCCTTTTACCATGTAAGGTATCATTCATGAGTCCTGGACATATTTGCTGGTCCACTGTTCAGCCCACCATAGAGCCCAACAGACAGGTCTAAGGATGAGACTGGAAAGGGGACAGAATTCCTAACTAAAGCTATTTGTTGGTACAGAGTGTTAAAAAGCATGTAGCTTCACAAAGAGCTACAAAATATTTCCAGCCTGTAAAAGAAAATACAGAAAATGGCTCCATCCTGTTTGCCAATAAGAGTAAATATGTATTACATTTAAATCCAACTTAGAGCACTTACTAGTTGTGTAACTTTTAGAAAGTCACTAATATACATAGATTCCCAGGCCCAAATTATTAACTCTTACCTCCAATAGCCTCTCTGATTTTATAGGTAAGTATTTCTTGAACTAACTATAAGATATCATGCAGCACACAGCTATATGGCTCTAATCTGAATGTACATAGCAGTACAAGCTTAACAAAATTGGATCAAAAGAATACAGACTCATTTTCTGAAGAAGCACAAAGGAAGAACTGTGTTCATTCTACTCTGGCCCTCTCACTTGCCATGCCCTATTATATGGAATGACATTCATCAAGCTGGGACCTGGGGGGGCACAGTCTGATAGCTCCATCTTAGTGTCCTCTGATATCCATGCAAAAACCTAGTCCTGTAAAATGCACTTCCTGATTATTCTTAGACTTCATTGGCATGCATCCATGTAAACTGCCACTATTCTAGTTTAAAGGCCATTATTCCCTACCTAGGCTATGGAAAGCACTCTCACATACATTCTAGCTTAGGCAGCTGAGCTTTTGAAAATTTGGAACATCTTCAAAGTTTTACAAGTCTTACTCTGTGCTTCCCTACATAACAGCTTGCATTATTCTTTAACATTAAAGAATAATGCAAGCTGTTTGGCTTTTACACAAAGCCAAAATATTGGACATCTCCTAAAGGGTCTGATTCCAGATTGTATAATGGGCATCATCATGTACAACATTGCCTTTATTCCCCCTGCTCCAAACCACAGGGCATTTCAGGTCCTTGGCCTTCTGGCTTCCATGTTCTCTTCCTGGATTGACCTTCCCTCCTCTTTCTCTAGTTAATTCCTCTTCTTTCTTTATAACTTAACTCAATGATAAGTTAAGGTTAAGTTAACTTAACTTAACGTCCGGCATCTGGTCCTTGACCTTCCCAAAGTAGGCTACATAACTTCAATGTATCACACATCTCTCACTTGTAGCACTACTGATGGTTCAATAATCTATTGTGTAATTTATGGTTTCATGAATTACACAAATAATAGGCTAAAATTTCCTTGACTGCAGAAACTATCAATATTTTATCTCGGAATTTTGTTTTCAGTGTCTTAGACATACCTGATGATAAATGAATTTTTTTGAAACACTGCATAGCTCAAATAATAAGTAAAACACTTCTAAGTGGAGTGAGAGATAAGTAAAACATTTCTAGTCAAAGTAAGAACTGTCATTTCTAGCTAGTACAAGGGTCAAAAAAATCTAATTAAAAAGAATGAAAGGAGAAATATTGTTCATAGACACATACCACACAATGGAGAAGTGTACCTGAAGCGTATGGCCGAGGAATAAAGGTCAGTGAGTAGAGATTTTATTCATGTTTGTCAGTGTATGAATTTTAGCATTCTAGTTTGGAAAATTATCTCAAAAGTCTCTGTTCCAGAGATTTATCTATTTAGCTAATAATTTTTAGCACAGGGATCCTGGAATCCTAAGGGCTCAAAGTAGAAAAAAAAGTTAAAGTCCTTGCACAAACTTTCATTTAAGATAAGGGAACTGAGAACCGAAACATGGCATATTTGATGAAGGAAAGTGGCCATGTAGTGGCAAGGTTAGATATACCTTAAATGCAATGTTAACGCCTCTTTAAAGTCTTTGAGCATCTTTAAGACTCGACTGAATTACAAAATTAATAGTTTGTAAACCTATTATTGAGATAACTGAAACGTCTGCTAGCACATTTAAAGCAATTATTACCTGATATCTTCTTAGCTTATTCACCAAAGGAACAGGCTTTCTAAATGTACCAGTATTTGTATACTTAGAATCCAGCCAGGAAAATACTAAGAAGGCTTGCTGCTAAGTTTCCTTTGCTTAAATTTTTACTGGTTATATTTAAATGTATAAAATCAGATATATTTACAAGTGTAAAGAGTTCTATCTTTTAAAAATAGCAGTTTATCTAAATCTTAGCAAAGTGGATTGATGAAAAACTTAAAGACCTACATGATTATTATTACATTTTACTAAATATATTTTCATAGGCATAATTCGGAGGGAGTATTAATTAGTAAATCAATTTTCAATGTCAAAGAAATACAGAAAGAAAGTGAGTGAGAGAGAAAATATCTATCAATATTTTAAGTTTTAATTGGCAAAAATTGTAAAGTATTAAAAGTATCAAAATGTAAAATGAAACATAATGATACTTCTTGTATTAAAATATATAGCTCTAGGACAAAATTTTAATTTTATAATTTGAACTTTTATTCCCATTGTAGTCTTTGATGCATGAAAATAATAATAACTATAACAATCACTATCCCCTTTAAAACTTTTTATACAAAAAACCTAATTTTATAGTGAACAAGTTATAATATTTTTTACTTTTATTCTTCTGAGATATTGAATAGAGAAATCAAGTGTAAAATACCTGAAATAATTTACAAAAGACATAAATATGTTAAATTAGTAAAAATGAAGAAAATCATTTTATATGCTTTATATTTGTAAAAAGAACCCAAGATTAGTTAGCTAGCTTTCAAAGTGTGTATTTTTTGTATAAACTTAAATATATATTATTCATATTATAAATAAAATATACAAAGATAGTTGCAATGTAAATTTTAAAACCAGTATATTTTGACATGAAAAATGTACATATCAAAGTTAATAACATGTACTCCTTATCAAGTCAAAAAAAATTCTGTCAAACTGAAGAGTTTCATTCCTAGATAAGGAAGCTGCAATTCAATAGTGATTAAAAAGAATAAATCATTTGCATGATATATTCATTCCATATAACGTTCACTTTCAAAAAACATAGATACTCCAGAAAAATTGTCAAATGAAGCAGTCTTGGGAAGGTTGAGATTTTTCAGCTGCGTATGTTTTATGTGATCATACTTACTTAATAGATCAATGTGGTATATAATGAATGTAGGTGCTAAACATGGGCATGCTTTTGGAATTTTTAGAATCATAAACTTGGTTTCTTATCTGGCAGGTATTTTTCCCTTATTTTCATATGTGTTTAGTGAAATAATTTAGGACAAAAATCAAAATCTTGCTCAACCAGACTTTTTCTTCTAAAGTGCACAGGAAAATGTAGTTGGTTTTTTAAAACACAAAATAATAAACTGTTCTGAGAAAACCGTTGCAGAGGAATACCTGATTACTCTGCATCTCTCTGCTTATGACTTCATATACCAGGTGCATAATAAACTTGAAGGTCAGTTCTGAAAAAATATTTGCAAATATGGTTTAGATGTTACTTTTCCTACTTCATATTTGCATAATAAAGAGAGTTTTGAAGATTGAAAAGCTTTTTATTCACCACATTAAATGTCCAATGCCTGATAATTTAAAGAAAAAATACTATTCTGATTACTCCCCCATTAGAAGCTTGCGTTTTTCAACAGGATGAATGGCAAGCTCTTTATGTTTACATGCAAGAGCCTTCACTGTTTGTCCCCATCCACATGATCTGCCTGTACCCTCTTACCGACATTTGCTCATGACAATCTTTCAGTTCCCTAAATTGCTATTCTTGGATGCAAGTCTTGATTGACTCCGTACCCTCTGCTAGAAGTTTTCTGAATCCCTAAACCGTGGATGGAATTGACACCAGATTCTGAAGGTTCAATTGAGCCTGAGATAAAATTTGTATGGCCCCATCTTGAGAAATAGATGCAAAGCAGGATAAAAAATCAGAGAAGACATATTAGGAAACTTGTCTTCCTAGATTTGGCCCCTGGTTTCACTACTGGTAGATGGCAGCACAATTATGATATAAACAAGAAAAGGCAACTACTCTACATTTTCAAGAAGGGTTTCAATACAAGGGATTAATTACATAGGTGATTATAAAGTTAAAAGTGCAAATGGGACAAGGAGATGACCTAGAAATTAACAAAGAAGCTGCTACTATCCCTGGACTAAAAAAAAATGTATTGCTGGAATTTAGAGAGCGTTGATCCAGTGTTCCAAGGACCAAGCAGAAGCTGACATGAAGGCACATCTGTCCATCAAGGCCTGCAACAGCAAGAAGACATAACTGCTTTTACAGATGCTGCAAACTACAGAGAGAAGCTAGTGCCTTTCTCCAATTTTAGGACTTTCTGTTGTTGTCTTTTACCATATTTAGCAATAGGAGTTATGCTAAGGTTTAGCTCTACTACAATACAGGAGAAAAGACTAGATCTGAGAACCAAAAGGCCAGGATTGGAGACAGTACAATATACATGTAATGGCAAAAACCACAGTTACATTTGCTATTTAGATTCCATATCCTTTATCTTATATATAAACTCTCATATGCCTTATACATCTGTCTATCATGAGGCAATTGTCAATTCAATAGTCATCTCTTAACAGTGGTGCTGAGGCAACTGGATAGCCACATGCAAGAAATAAAGCTGGACCCATACGTTATACTATACATAAAATAATTTAATGATTATTAACCCGAAATTATACAATTTGTAGAAGGAAACAGAGGACTAAGTCTTTGTGTCCTTGAGCTAGGTCATTTCTTTTAGATATAACACTGAAGGACACAAGCAACAAAAGAAAACACGTAGAAACTTTGCTACTAATAAGATGAAAAACTTCTTGCTGCAAAGAATATCATCAAGAAAGTGAAAAGAAAACATCCAGAATAAAAGAAAATACTTGCAATCAGAAGGGAAATTATATCCAGAATATAGAAAGACCTCTTAAAACCTAGTAATGGAAAGACAAATAATCCAACTAAAAAATGGGCAGACTTCAGATTTAAGGAGTCTGTCCATTTTTTAGTTGGGTTATTTAAGGAGCTTAGAAGTCACTGCTCTATTCCAATAATTAAGATGCTGAACAAACTGAAAAATTAACAATTATTCTTAGGAAGGGCAGGAAAGTGAGGTCACAAATACAAAACCACTTCCATAAAATTTGGAGACACAGACAGGTGAAAACAGAGAATCACAACTTTGCAGAGCAGAAACGCAAGAGAAGCAACCTACTTGGGAACAGGTGCTGGGGTAGGAAAATCTGAATTGTAATTGATGATTTGCTGGAGGCTTAGTGTGAACAAGTTTGAGAATTAAAAACTCTTGCGAGAACTCTACACTTTTATGAGTTTTACTTCCTGGAACGTGACCTGGTTTTTGCAGTGAATACTGGAGAAAAATCCTCTCATGCTTCTGGTAGGAGTAAGAAAAAAGAAACCATTTTGAAATTTCCCAGAACACTCTGTTTTTCTTAACAATGCCTGCTCTCAGGAGAAAATATTTCAACAGAACCTAATTTGCTGGGGTTTTTACTAAGCCTAACTGGCCTGGGGGAAGGAATATACCCAAATCCAGCCCTCTCTAGCCTTTATGTAGGGGAAGGGAAATAAAACACTCCTGCCCCCTCTAGCCATCATATCTCTCAAAAAGAGGAAAAAACTGAGAGGCATTGGTGAAGATCTCAGTCCAAGAGCACAAGCTCACCAAAAGACTAAATCCTAACATAAGACTACAGAATGCTTCCCCTTCCCCCACACATTGCTACTGCATTATAAAGGCCTATTTGCCACAATTTCTTTTACCTTTTATCTGCCTTTCAACAAAAATTAAAAGGCATACTAAAACGAAAAAAAAAACTTTTTTGAAGAAACTGAACAAGCATCAGAATCAGAGTTAGATATGGCAGAAATGCTTGAATTATTAGACCAGTATTTAAAAAAATAATTATAATTACTGTGCTAAGGGCTTTAATGAAAAAAATAGACAACATGCAAGCACATAAATAATGTAAGAAGAGATATGAAAATTCACAGTAAGAATCAAAAAGAAATACTAGAGATCAGAGACACTGTTACAGAAATAAAGAATGCTTTAATGGGCTTATTGGTAAACTGGATATGGCTGAGGAAATAATCTCTGGGCTTGAGGATATGACAAAAACTTTCAAAACTGAAAACAAAGAGAAAAATGAATAAACAAACCAGAATATCAAAAAATAAAACAACAACAGAATATATAATGTATGCATAATGAAAATACCTAAAGAAGAAAAGAAGAAATAGAAGCAATTTTTCAAGCAATAACAATGCAGATTTTCCCAAAATTAATATCAGACACCAAACCACAGATCCAGAAAATTCACAGAACACTAAAAAGGATACATGCCAAAAACAACTATACCTTAGCATATTACATTCAAACTTCAGAAAACCAAAGATGAAATTAAAAGTCTTAAAAAGAAGTGAGAAGTTATGTATAGAAACAAAGAATTACATCTTACTTCTCAGAAAACACGCAAGCAAGAAGAGAGTAAAATATTCAGAATGTTGAGAGAAAACCCACCAATGTAGAATTTTGTACCCTGTGATATAATCCTTCAAAAATGAAGGAGAAATAAGGACTTCCTCAAACAAAAAAATGAGTTTGTTACCAGTAGAACTGCCTTGCAAGAAACGTGAACAGAAATTCTATAGAGAGAAGAAAAATGATACAGCTCAGAATGTGATAGCTACATAGAGAAAGAAAGAACATCATACAACAAATAAGTAAAGAAGAGAGAATGAAAGGGAATACTTCCTAACTCATTCTATGAGGTCAGCATTACTTTAAGATCTAAAACCGACAAAGACATTGAAAGAAATATGTTTTCATGAACCCATAGATGCAAACATTTTCAGCTAAATATCAGCAAATTAAATCTAACAATGTATAAAAAAAGTTATATACTACAACCAAGTACAGTTAACTAATGCAACCTATCACATCAACAGGTTAAAAATGATAAATCACATAATCATATCAATTAGATGCAGAAGAAGCATTTGATAAAATCCAACACCTATTCATGGTAAAACTCTTAGCAAGCTAGAAATAGATGAAAACTTTTCATCCTGACATAAAACAATTACAAAATACCCACAAATAACATCATACCTAATAATAAGAAACTAGAGACTTTCCAGCTAACATCAAGAATAAGGAAAGAATATCCCTTTACCATACTTTTCAGCCATTCTAGAAGTCCTAGTTAATGCAATAAGACATGAAAAGGAATTTAAAATTATACAAATTAGGAAGAAATAAAATCATTTTTGTTCACAAATTACATAATCATCTATGTGGAAAATCTAAAAGAATGAACAAAAAACCCTCCAGGATGGCAGTTTGTTCTTGATTTGGCTCTCTTTAAGTCTGTTATTGGTGTATAGGAAAGTTTGTGATTTTTGCATATTAATTTTGTATCCTGAGAATTTGCTTAAGTTGCTTATCAGTTTCAGGAGATTTTGGGCTGAGACGATGGGGTCTTCTAAATATACAATCATATCATCTTCAAATGGAGACAATTTGACTTCCTCCTTTCCTAATTGAATACTCTTTATTTCTTTTTCTTGCCTGTTTGTTCTGGCTAGAACTTCCAACACTATATTGAATAGGAGTGGTGAGAGAGGGCATCCTTGTCTAGTGCCAGATTTCAAAGGGAATGCTTCCAGTTTTTGCCCATTCAGTATGATATTGGCTGTGTGTTTGTCATAAATAGCTTTTATTATTTTGAGATAGATTCCATCAATACCTAGTTTATTGAGAGTTTTTAGCATAAGGGGGTAAGAGAAACTGACCCCCTGGGCCTGATGGTGCCATTCACAATTGCTACAAAGAGAATAAAATACCTAGGAATACAACTAACAAAGAACGTAAAGGACCTCTTAAAGGAGAACTACAAACCACTGCTCAACAAAATAAGAGAGGACACAAACAGATGGAGAAACATTCCATGCACATGGTTAGGAAGAATCAATATTGTGAAAATGGCCATACTGATTCAACACTATCCCCATTGTTGTACTGAACCGAGCATAGAAAGTCAACACCAAGACAAAAGTATGCCAAACTGCAGGGTCTTTATTGCTGGTGGCCACAAAGGACTCATGTCTCTCCAACCCGTGGCCCCGAAAGGAGGGTGTCAAGACCTTTTATACCCGTACAACCACCTTGGGAGTGAGGGTGAGGGGTGGGAGTGGGGGTGAGGGGCTTCAGACATTCCGAGGGCTAGTAGATTCTGTAAATCACCTCCTGGGCGGAGATGAGGGTAAGGGGCTCTGGACATTCCAGTGGATTCCTGGGCAAAGATGAGGGTGAGAGGCTCTGGACATTCTGAGGGCCAGGGGACTTTTGACATTCTGATTGTTACTTAAGCAGTTCACAAAAATCAAGATAAGCATTTGTTTACACATTGTCTGGGTAGGGTGGAAATTACAAGTCGCAGGGGCCAAAATAGCCTGGGTTTGGACTGCTTGTCTGGTACATTTAGGTTACAGAAAGCCGAGGTATGGTTGAGGTATGCAGGTTTATGGGGCTTTTTACCATGACACACCATCAAGCTACCAATGACCTTCTTCACAGAACTGGAAAAAAACAACTTAAACTTCATATGGAACCAAAAGAGAGCCCGCATAGCCAAGACAATCCTAAGTAAAAAGAACAAAGCTGGAGGCATCACACTACCTGACTTCAAACTATACTACAAGGCTACAGTAATCAAAACAGCATGGTACTGGTACCAAAACAGAGATATAGACCAATGGAACAGAACAGAGGCCTCAGACGCAACACCACACATCTACAACCATCTGATCTTTGACAAACCTGACAAAAACAAGCAATGAGGAAAGGATTACCTGTTTAATAAATGGTGTTTGGAAAATTGGCTAGCCATGTGCAGAAAGCAGAAACCCTTCCTGACACCTTACACTAAAATTAACTGCAGATGGATTAAAGACTTAATCATAAGACCAAACATCACAAAAACCCTAGAAGAAAATCTAGGCAAAACCATTCAGGACATAGGCATAGGCAAGGACTTCATGACTAAAACACCAAAAGCATCGGCAACAAAAGCCAAAATGACAAATGGGATCTAATTAAACTCCAGAGCTTCTGTACAGCAAAAGAAACAATCATTAGAGTGAATCAGCAACCAACAGAATGGGAAAAAATTTTTACAATCTACCCATCTGACAAAGGGCTAATATCCAGAATCTACAATGGACTAAAACAGATTTACAAGAAAAAAACAAACAAGCCCATTCAAAAGTGGGCAAAGGAAATGAGCATACACTTTTCAAAAGAAGACATATATGAGGCTAACAAACATGAAAAAATGCTCATCATCACTGGTCATTAGAGAAATGCAAATCAAAACTACATTGAGATATCATCTCACACCAGTGAGAATGGCGATCTTTACAAAATCTGGAGACAATAGATGCTGGAAGGGATGTGGAGAAATAGGAACACTTTTATACTGTTGGTGGTAGTGCAAATTAGTTCAACCATTGTGGAAGACAGTGCGGCAATTGCTCAAGGACCTAGAAATAGAAATTCCATTTGACCCAGCAATCCCATTACTGGGTATATATCCAAAGGATTATAAATAGTTCTACTATAAGGACACATGCACACGAATGTTCATTGCAGCACTGTTTACAATAGCAGAGACCTGGAACCAACCCAAATGCCCATCAATGATAGATATGGCACATATACACCATGGAATACCATGCAGCCATAAAAAACGATGGGTTCACGTCCTTTGTAGGGACATGGATGAACCTGGAAACCATCATTCTCAGCAAACTGACACAAGAACAGAAAATCAAACACCACATGTTCTCACTCATAGGCAGCTGTTGAACAATGAGAACACATGGACACAGGGAGGGGAGCATCACACACTGAGGTCTGTGGGGAGGAACTAAAGGAGGGACAGTGGGGGGTGGGGAGTTGGGGAGGGATAACATGGGGTGAAATGTCAGATATAGGTGATGGGGAGGAAGGCAGCAAACCACATTGCCATGTATGTACCTATGCAACAATCTTGCATGTTCTTCACATGTACCCCAAAACCTAAAATGCAATTAAAAAAAAAAAAATCCACCAGGAACTAATAGGTGATTGTAAAAAGACTACAAGATATGTGGTTACTACACAAAAGTCAGTCATTTTTGTATATACCAGGAATGAGTGAGTGTAATTTGAAGTTAAGAACACTTTACCATTTTCAGTAGCACACAGAAAAGAAAATATTTAGATATTAATCTAATAAAATCAAGACCAAATGAGGAGATCTACAATCTCTGATGAAAATATTAAAAAAAAAAAATCCTGATAGAGACATAGTCTGTACTGATGGGTAGGAAGATCTAATGTCATCAAAATGTCAGTCATTATCAACTTGTATAGATTTGATGCCATACTAATTAAAATTCCAGCAAGTTTTGTTTGTGGATATCAATAAACTGATTCTAATATTTATATGAAGGAGCAAAAACTCAATTAAAGAAGAAGAACAAAGTTGGAGGATTGATGCTATTTCACTTTAGGACTTACTGAATTCTATAGTAAACAAGACAATGTGGCATCAGCAAAAGAACAGACAAATAGAACAATGGAACAGAATAGAGAGCCCATAAATAAATCCATGTAAATATGGCCAACTGATCTTTGACAAAGGAACAAAGGTAACACAATTGAACAAAAATTTTCAACCAATGGTGCTGAAACACCTAATATACTATGCATGTGAGAAAAGAAGTGAATCTAGACACAGACATTACACCCTTCACAAAAATTAATTCAAAACTGTGTTAAATGCAAAATGCAAAACTATACAACTTCTAAAAAATAACATAGAAGAAAACCTAGAAGATCTTTTATATGGGGATGACTTTTTAGATAGAACAACAAAGGCAGATCAATAAAAGAAATAATTGATAAGTTGGATTCATTAAAATTAAAAGCATCTTGTTTGCAAAAGACAATGTCAAGAGAATGAGAAGCCACTGACTGGGAAAAAGTATGTGCAAAAGATAAATTTGATAAAGGACCATTATCCAAAACATACAAAGAACATTTAGAACTCAATAACAAGAGAATGAACAAGTCCATTTTAAAATGGGCAAAGGACCTGAACAGACACCTCACCAAAGATATACAGATGACAAGTAAGCATATGAACAGATGTTCGATATCATATGTCATTAGGGAATTGCAAATTGAAACAACAATGAGATACCTCTGCACATCTATTAGAATGACCAAAATTCTAAACACTGACAACACCATATGCTATTGAGGATGTAGAGAAACAAGAACTCTCAGTCATTGCTGGTGGGAGTGAAAAGGGTATAAAACTGTGGAAGAAAGTTTGGCAATTTCCTACAAAACTAAACATACTTTTACCATAAGATGCAGCAATTGTGCTCTTTGGTACTTACCTAAATGAAACAAAAGACTACTTCCACACAAAAATCTGCACTTGGATGTTTATTAAAGCTTCTTTTGTAATTGCCAAAACTTGGAAGCAACCAAGGCGCCCTACAGTTGGTGAGTGGATATAATATGATACATACAAACAACAGAATATTATTCAGTGCTAACAATAATCAAGCTATCAAGCTATGACAAGACATGGATGAAAGGTAAATGCATATAACTAAAAGAAAGAAGCAGTGGCCAGTGCGGTGGCTCACACCTGTAATCCCAGCACTTTGGGAGGCCTAGGCAGATGGATCATTTGCGGTCAGGAATTTGAGACCAGCCAGGTCAACATGGTGAAACCTTGTCTCTACTAAAAATACGAAAATTAGCTGAGCATGGTGGTGCATACTTGTAATCCCAGCTATTCAGGATGCTGATGCAGGAGAATCGCTTGAACCGGGAGGCAGAGGTTGCAGCCAGCCGAGATCAAACCATTGCACTCCAGCCTGGGGATGAGCAAGACTCCATCTCAAAAAAATTTAAAAAATTAAAAATTAAAGAAAGAAGCAATCTGAAAAGTTTGTATACTAAATGATCCCAACTATATGGCATTCTGGAAATTGCAAACTGTGGAGACAGTATAAATATAACTGGTTGCGAGGGTTTGGGGTGAGGGAGAAATGAATAGCTAGAACAGAGAGGATTTTCAGGCCAGTTAAACTATTATGTAGTATACACTGCTATGGTGGATACATGTCATTATACACGTGCCAAAAATTATAGGATGTTAAACACCAAGTGTGAACTCTAAAGTAATATATGAATTTAGGTGAAGACATGTTAATATGGGTTTACTGAGTATAACAAATGTCACAAATATACCACTCTGGTGTGGGATGTTGGGGAGATTATGTGTGTGTAGGGACAAGGAAAGTATGGGAACTCTCTGCATTTACTGTACAATTTTGCTATAAATATGAAATTGCTCTAAAAAAATAAAGTTTATTAATTTTTAAATGGGCAAATTATTTGAAGGCTGTTGTCCAAGTTATACACATAAGACATTATACTACAAAGAATGTATAGCATGATACACAGTAAGCACATTGACACATGCTCAATATCATTAGTCACTAGGGAAATGCAAATTAGAACCACAATGCAGTATCACCTCACATGCACTCAGATGGATAAAATCAAAAGGCCGTCAATAACAAGTGTGAATGAGGACATGAAGAAGTTAGAACCCTTGTACCATGTTGAGAGAATATAAAATGATGTCATGAGTTTGGAAAACAATTCAGTATTTCCTCAAATTTTAAACATAGTGTTACCATATGACCCAGCAATTCTACTTATTGCTATATAAACAAAAGAATTGAAAACGGAAGTCCCACATTTATAAAGGCATATACACTAATGTTTATATCAATGCTATTTATAATTGCAAAAAATGTGTTTTAACTGAGAAGTAATTGAAATTTCATATATTCATATAATGGAGTATTATTTGGTCATAAAAATAAATGAGGCATGGATACACGCTAGAACATGAATTGACCTTGACGATATTATGCTAAGTGAAAGAAACCAGGCAAAAATGAGCACATATTGTATGATTCTATTTATATGCAGTTTCAAGAAAATGCAAATGTACAAAGATTGAAAGGATATGATTTTTTAAAACTGAAGGGAGGAATTGAATTGGAGTGGGCTTATGAGAAGTAACTACAAATGGGTTTGACATTTCTTTTGGGGAAGTTGAAAATGATAGTAATGATGGCTGCACAACACTGAATATAAAACCACATGGTATGAAACCACTAAAAAGCACTGAATTACATACTATAAATGGTGACTTTCATAGTATACGCATTATATTTCAATAAAGCTATTTAAAAAGAGGGCATTTTGTTTTTCCAGACAAACAAAAGAATGCTCTTTTGAACCCCTTCCATCAGTAAGTTACTGTTCATGCTTCAGTCACCTAAAAGAGCTAAGATTGTATTTTGAAAACCATGGCAAAAGCAGATTAAAACAAAATATTTGATTTTCACAAGTACACATAGCCTGTGAGGTTGGGCACTGTCAGAATAGACTTGTTTAAATCCTCACCTATGAGATTTCCATGAAAATCAGCCAAATTAATGGGGAGAAAATGGATGTCGGTGTCTGACTCAACACATTGCTATGTATTAAGTCACTTATCAGGTGTCTATCTCTATTTATTTTTATAAGCCCTCTCCATTTCCTTCATGGTTAAATTGCATGATATGTGTCGTTCTGCTTCAGGAAAACCATCTGTTGTCTAATTATCACCAGGGGCCAACCATTATCTCAAGGTGCAGAAATTCAGCATTATAGGTAATATGAATGCATAATTTATCATGCTTATGTACCTAATTGAAAACCCAAATATATCTAGTTAGAACTCCAGTTGATCAAGAATGCTGTGTTTTAAGAAATGGCATTTTTCTCAAATTTGTGAACAGAGTAACTTTAAATCTCAAAACTTACTGAGAAACACTTTTTAAATGGAAAATTTCTTTTCTTTAAAACTATTGCACTTGACTCAAGAAAAATTAAAGGCATAATACTAAATTTTATGGAAAAAAATATTATTTTCATTGGCATATGGTCATGTGTGACTTTGAAGATTTTTTTTTTTTGAGACAGAGTTTCCCTCGTTACCCAGGCTGGAGTGCAATGGCGCGATCTTGGCTCACCGCAACCTCTGCCTCCTGGGTTCAAGCAATTCTCCTGCCTCAGCCTCCTGAGTAGCTGGGACTACAGGCATGCGCCACCATACCCAGCTAATTTTTGTATTTTTAGTAGAGACAGAGCTTCACCATGTTGACCAGGATGGTCTCGATCTCTTGACCTCGTGATCCACCCTCCTCAGCCTCCCAAAGTGCTGGGATTATAGGCGTGAGCCACCGCGCCCAGCTGTCTTTGAAGCTTTATTACCATTTGGGAACATAGGAAAGGCAATTATAATAATATGTGACAACGTCAATCAGAATACAGGGCAGTGAGCCTCACCATAATGTTTTTTTCTGAACAACTGCACAAATTAGAGGGAAGAATACAAATCATAAAAAATAATGAAGATAACAACTACTGAGGATAGTTTAGGTTATTTCATAGCCTCATTTTAATCCCTAGACACAGGTTTCTCTATCTACTAGGAAAATTGTGTGTCTATAGAAATGTTTCATTTTCATTAGGGAATCTCACATAAACTATTACTTAAAAAAATTAAAAAATAGTGTATATTCATCTTCATCTGTACATGCCTTTTAAAATATTATACCTGTCACCATAAATTAGTTTCTAAAAATTATAAAATTTATAAAATTAATACTTGTATGCAGGCTCCAATTTCTTCTCTTGGGAATTGTTGAACCTTGCACTAAATAATAAAATCATCTTAAAGTTTTAGTTACTGTGACATGTAATACACCCAATAAGAACATTTCTGGTCTGTTCTTGCTTTGCTTCTAAATTCTGAGAGCGACTATGAGATTGGACACATCTGGTTCATATACACAACTTTAGAATTCCTTGAAGGAATTCTGTAACCCAAGAATTCACATAAATAATCAAAGGTTTAATTGAAAAGTAATGCACAGTTAAGTGTATTTATTCAAAAAATACAGAATTGCTGACAATTTATCCTGTACTTTTTCAACTGACCTACAATCCAACATCAAGACTGAATTTGTGTCAGGCGTGGTGGATCATGCCTGTTACCTCAGCAGTTTGGGAGGCCAAGGCAGGCAGATCAGGTCAAGAGTTCTAAACCAGCCTGACCAACATGATGAAACCCAGTCTCTACCAAAAAAAACAAAAATTAGCTGGGTGTGATGGCACACACCTATAGTCCCAGCTACTCCGGAGGCTGAGGCAGGAGAATTGCTTGACTCTGGGAGGCGGAGGTTGCAGTGAGATGGGAATGCACCACTATACTCCAGCCTGGGCAACAGAGCAAGACTCCATCTCAAAAAAAAAACCAAACTGAATTTGTGAGAACTTTAACCAGCATTTACTCAAGGAAATGCTTATGGTGTAGTAGTCCAGGGGTTCTCAGGGTGTGGTCCTGGGACTATCATTATAAAGGTTACCTGAGACTTTCTTAGAACTGTGGAATCTCCTGCACAACCCCAGGCCTTCTGAATGGAAATTTATGGGCCTGTGCCAAGCAATCTGTGATTTAACAAGCCCTGCAAAGGAATCCATCATGCACTCCAGTTTGAAGACCACTAGTCTAGCTTGTGGTGACTGCTCTGATCTTTCAGTTCTAGAATTGTCTTCTGGTCCACTTCTTGATGTCTCTTTATAGATAAACTTTCCATGAATGGTCATTTTCTTGTGTCAGGAATTAGCTGACCATCTGTTATACTTACTGGCTGGCATCTTTTGAACATCTCCTCGATATTTTGATAGTTTTAATACATTGCACATTCCAGACTTCCAAAATGATTTCCAAATACTAAATTTCTCCCACTTCCTTGTGGCTAGCAAGTGGGTGCATGGACTAGGTTATACCAATTAGATGTACTCAAATGAAAACTGGATGTGGAAGGGGCAGCATAGCCACAAACATGGAACTGATCTTTGGTTGAGAACAGTGGTGGAGCTATCTAGTTCTTTGGGGGATGTGGCAGAATTTCTGAACTTCGATCAATATCCTTGTCAATGTCTGGCAGTGAGCTATGGCATTTGTGGTGTTTTTACTAGAACATTCTCACTATGTTTTTGGGTGCAGCTCCTGGCTCCATCGTTTCCAGTTGAATAGCACCAAGGCTGGTTCTTTGACCCTACTGAAAATTCTGTGAATTACCTCATTTCCTTTAATAAACACTTGCATTTCAATCCTGCTAGAGTAGATTCTGTTGTTTTCAAATGAGAGTGCTGAATGAAAAGAATATTTGGAAAAGATTATTTGTTATTAATTACTGGAAATTCTCCATGTCTTCATCTGTATTGAGCAAATGAGTTTTTTAGTTGGCATCAGCTGCACTTTTGAGCTCTAAGTGCTCCTCTCATTAAAAACACAATGCAAGTGGAATGTTCACACTTCAGTGACCGCTGCCAGTTACTCATTACCAAGGAAGAGCTTCTTTGTACTTGTAATGTGGTTCACACTTCTGCTCTGCATCCTCCTCAGCAGTCTGTCATCTCCCTAAATACCTCTATTTCTTTCGTTGCATTGCTTATTCTCTTTGGTTCAGTTCCTTCAGTATTGTCCTTGAGTGGTCCTTTGTTGGTGGGCTGATTTTATGGTTCTTGGCTTTTGGTCAGACGTAGCTTCCAAAATGAGCCTGACCTTGATGCTGCACTGATCAGAAGTCCATGTACCTTTGATTACTTCCTAAATATACAAATTCCTCTTTCCCCTTCCCCCCTTGCCTGCAGGTATTAGGATTTCATAATTTAACCATCTTATATCTACTTTGGGTAGTGTGCAATTCCAGGAATGAAACATTTTATTGAAAAATTTGAATGAAATAACATTTAGTAGGATGTAAAATGAATTTTTAAAATGTTAATGTTTATGTTAGAAAATAATTGGTGAGTTGCCTCTAATTTTGAGAACATGAGGAAGAAAATAAACCAGTATCAAGAAATCAAAAAGTAACAAGAGGATAAATAGAATGAGATCAGGGAGAGTTAACCTCATATTACCTCCCCAAAAATACAATATTTTAAATGGCTGACTTCAACAAACAGAGACATTTTACTAAAATTTTGGAAGATAAATCTATATTTCAAAGGGTTAATGAATTACTGGGGAAAACAGAGGCAGGGGATATACAACACTAATTTGATAAACTTTTTCATGAACCAATAAGTACAAATATAACATGAGTCTAATTAGTAATTTAAGTAAGAAGACCTGCAAATCCAAATATTCATCTGATATTGTAAAGCCATTAATATTACAAAAGATGTAGAGATGTCTTATCAAAATAAATTAAAATTATTCTTTATAACAACCAATAAATTAAAATTGTTCTTTATAACAACCATTAACAATATCAGAATTTGTGAATCTTTCTGTGGTTAATGCTAGTTTTTCAGTTCCTTTATGCTGTGGCCAAAGAGTCACAAAATATGTTCACAGGGTTCTATTGTATAGATTATTTTGTTTCCAAATCCATGGTCTGTTTATTAAATAAATAAACATTACGGGATGTGGGAGCACCAAAATAAAATAAGCTTTCCAGTAGTTCCAAGGGCAAACTGCATTTAAAGTTTGGAAAGCCTGTGTCCCTCTAGTAAGCAGCACTATCAGACCATCCAGACTTGCCTTCTGGCTCAGTAAATCAACAATTAACATGGAATGCTTCCCAGTATTTGAATTTGTCATCATGTTTCTTCCTTTAAAATTTCCTAGTAAAAGAACGTCATCAAACCTTGTAATTTATTTTAAAATATTGACATTGCAAGGTGTGCATATCTTTGATTTGTTAAGGCTTTTCTTTTTTACTAAATTATATGTTTCTTTAGAATAAAGTCATTTTTCTGTTTCAAAGCAGGCATAGTCTTTTGGTACAAGAGAGGTAAGGAATAACAAAAGTATGAGTTAGGGCAGTGACCTAGATGGGAGAGGATTTGTTTTAGAAATGGGCAGCAAAAAGGTAGGATTTTGTGATAGATGGGGTGAAATTAATGCGTGTAAAGTAACTATTAATACATACAGATGAGAATAAAAGAAAAAATAAGGTAGTATTTGAATAAAAACAAAGAGCAAAATGGTAGAATTTTTACAGTGGGAGAGACTCCACACTTACACGTTCAGAATAAATAGCTGGGGGGAAGGGGGAGGGGGTGGGGAGAGAGAGAGAGAGTTCAAAGATAAAATAAGAGCCAAAATTTATTAAATTTATTAAAGTGTCCTCCTAAGTACTTTATAAGTATTTCATTTAATGCTCACCAAACGCCTTACTAGGGAGGTTATATTATTATCCTATTTTACATCTGAGGAAACACAGACACAGACTTTTGTGTGTATGCGTTTCGGAGTTTTCGCTTTTGTTGCCCAGGCTGTGGCGTGATCTCGGCTCACTGCAATCTCCGCCTCCCGGAACAGACTCAGGCTTCTAAATAATATGTCCAAGTTCACATAGCTAGCAGTGGTGGAGCTAGACTAAATCCAGGTTCTTAACAAACTAACTGGAATTTCTCACTAGAGAGAGAGAGAAGAAAGTTGATGAAGTCCCAGAGGAAATGTGATTGAGCAAGATCTCAGATAAAGGTGTATACCGAAAGGAAGATTCTCTGGGACAAAAAGAGATGGTACAAAAATAGGGACAGATGCAGATAATGTTTTAAAAGAAGTTAGACAGGAAGTTAAAATACTTTGTGTCTGCCAGCTGCAATTTACCTGAAGAAAGCAAGGCTGTCCCTCAAGTCTACAGCAGAGTGAGTGTTAGCGGTTTACATTTAGAATACTTGCAGAAGGAATGGCGACTTGAATGTGTGAGCAACGACCAGCAAATTTTATTCTATTTCTAATTATTTCCGCGAACTAGAAACCTGAAAAGATCATTACAAAATGACCCTGTAATGATAACGCTGCATATAAAAGTAAGAAAAATGAGGATCGTTTTACCAGAAATTTAGGCTAACTCAGAGTAATACAGAATAGATAGTTACCTACTTCTGAGCTACATTATGTAAATTTAATTTTTAAAATCTCAAACAAAAATTAGGTTTTAAAGATTATAAAACAAATATAAGAAATTATACCTTCATATGCTAAAAAGTATATCCAAATAACTATAGAGCAATGTGTGTATATTATTAATTAATATAATTCCATATATCAGAAAGGGATTTTGACATTATATGACCCAAATGCTTCACTTCTCAGAAGGAGAAGCTAATTAAGGGCATGTGTAGCATATGCCTTGTCAAAAATCATATACAGTTCATTGCTAGGAAAGCCAGGACTTTTTGTACTGTAATCTCTTTCATCTTTCATTTGGTCAGAAGAAATGCCATATCTCATGTTCTTTCGTATCTCACGTTAATTTCGTGATTACCATGTAGGACACTGTACATATTTAACGTATGCAACTTGACAAGTTAGGGGATAAGCACATGTACACACCCATGAAACTACTGCCACCATCAAATTCACAGACATTTCCATCACCTCCAAAAGTTTCCTCCCATCTTATTATTATTAGTTTGTGATAAGAATACTTAACATATTCTTCCCTTATTCCTTCCTGTCTCCATTGTTAAGGACAATTATTGGCATAAAAGAGGTTTTCAATTCCCATTTTTAGACTGCATTCTAGCCTGGGCAATAAAGCAATACTCCCGTTCTCTCTCCCTCTTTCTCTTCCTTTTTCTTCCTCTTCTTCATTCTTTTTTCTTTCTTTCTCTCTTTCTTTCCTTTTTTTTCTTCAAAAAAAAAAAAATACTTAACATAAAATCCATCGTCCTAGAAGTAATTGTGGTTTTTGACATTACTTTCAATAGTAAAATCGCAATTACTTTTGCACCAACCTAACAGTATTATTAGCTATGAGCACTATGCCATTAATATATTTTATACATATATATATCTCCAAACTTCATTTTCCTGCATAACCGAAACTTTGTACCCTTTCACCATCATCTCTTCATTCTCGACACCACCTGCATATCTCCTGGTAACCACCATTGTACTCTCTGCTTCCGTGAGTTTGACTATTTTAAATTTTATATGTAAGCGAGAGGATCTGCTATTTGATTTTCTGTGTCTGATTTATTTCACTTAGCATAATGTCCTCTCTGCCCATCTGTGTTGTCTCAGATGAGAGGATTTCCATTTTTACTGTGGAATAATATTCCATTTTCTATTTATGTGAATACACACACATATTTTCTTTACCCATTCATTTACTGATTGATATTTAGGTTGTTTCTCGATCTTATCTATTGCAAATAATGTTGCAAAGAACATGAGACTGCTGGTATCTTTTCACAATTTTGATTTCAATTTTTTCCTTTTGTTGTACTATTATTTATGTAAGTTGACATCTTCCATAATTGATGTATAAACTATTAATTGATCCTGAGGGCAGGATAAGGGAGCTAACACTTAAAAAATACTCACTCATTGCCAATAATATTGCTGAGCACTTCTCTTTGAACTGTGCCCTATGTAATAACCCTAAGTCTTAACTGATGACTCCCTCTATTTTCACAGTTGAGAAAACTGTGTCTGTGGGAGGTTAAACAGCTCAAAGGAAGTCATTTATAGTCATTTGTTTCCACTGCACTGTGATATGGCATGATGCCTGCACCTTTTAAATATATGAGTTTTATTTTTTCCCTGTGCAACTTTTGATATTTTGTACTTTTAAATAATATCAGCGTTGTCCTGGAAAATTCAATCTTTTATTTAGATATGGATTATACAGAGTAGTTACAAATTAACTGATAAAAAGAAATAAAGTTTAGCTGCTATCATCCTTGAGCACCTCCAAGGGGAGGGGACAGTAACAGCAGAATCTGTGGGAGGGAAGTACATGATGGAACATAATTATCGATTTGACCTTATGTAAGAAAAAATAAATAAAACCTTCAGAAATGTATGAGTCTATCCTTAGTTTGGCACTAAATACCCCAATAGCCTTTAGGCCCTTACTACAAAAGTAGGTAAGGCAGAAAATTGCTTTAGCCATCTATCTTTCTAAATTTCTTATTCTCTAGTTCTGTCCAAGTTTTTAACTTTAATGTTCTATATCTGTACATGGTTTAACATAATTTGTATGTGAAAGATGAAAATGCCTCATTAAAATTTTTGGTCCTAGATAAGTAATGATAACCAAGTAATAGAGACATTGAGGGACTGTGGTGAACCCTGTGAATTCTGAATCATACAACATAACTGGTGTGCAGAAGTACATCAAGAGAATTCAACAAACATCTATTAAAAACACAAGATTCCCACCTATATATCATCTTATCTGATAGTGGAACTGGAATTCAGAGACACCAAAAGTATTTCCTCGAAGTTCAACAACTAATAAGCAGTACACTACTGAGGGTGCGTCATTGTAGACTAAGCTAGCGTGTGCCAGAAGGAATCTATAAAGGGATTTTAGAAAGTTCACTGGATTGTTAAAGGACTGAAGGAATAGATTTTTCACCCGAGGTTTTAAGGAAAAAAAATAAAGCACACTCTCCATAAATGCCCCCAGGGGAAAGACTAGCCTGTCACTCACCTCAGAACTCTGCTGCCTCTGCCTTTCTGGAGGATCTATGGCTACCATCATCACCTCAGGAGCTTGCTACTGTTGATAACCTTCTTCAAACCAGAAGAAGGTTGCCTCATGCCCTATTTCCTCATAAACATGCTAGCAAATATGAGTTTATAAGGGAACACTGGTTTAGCATAACCGAAGTCACATGTGTAAATTCTGATGACAGAGAAAACTGGGAAATGCAATTTATTAGATTCTCTGCAGGATATATATGGAAATCTCTCAATACAAAAAAGGATTGGAACATATTTTAAGCATTCCAGTCTTTATAATCCACTCATAAATTTTTCAGTATGAACAAGCAGCCCTTTTCCATACTTGAACTTTCTAGCAACAAAAATAATAGGCCCCACCACCCCATCTCAGGAAAACACAATTTCACCTATAAAAATGAAAACACGTTCACATTCTTGCCAAAACAAAATGTTCTCAAAACCATCAGCTTCTATCTCTAATGATATTTCTTCCTCATCTAGTTCAGTCATATAAGCACTTTGATATTCTGTAACATGAAAGTAATTTGAAATTTTATTTTGCCTGTGAGACTTCCCATATTTTATACTTTTAAATAATATCAGTATGGTTGATATTACTTGAAAATACAAAATATGGGAAATCTCACAGGGAAAATAAACTTTACAAATATCATATATAAAATAGGGTAAGAAAATCGGGTGGATGCTAATTAATGTACATGGGTAGATACATGATGCTACAAAGCAATTAGAAAATATAATTAGTAACTATCATTCTGATTTCTCCAATGAATCAGGAAATCACGACTGTGATTTGTAATATAACTTTTACACCCATCATTTCATATTTCTACTTCCTAGATTCATTACCCCTAATATATTTTAGTGTATGATTATCCAGCCTTTATAAGGTTGTTGTAGTCTTACATTACCTGTTAACACCTAACATGGCAAATTGAGAAGCACCTTTAAAATTCCCTGATTTGATGGCATACTTGTTCCTATCCCAACAGCATAGCAACAACCCTATTACTTTGCTTCAGGTTCCATATAGCATTTCTGAGCAACTACAGATACCCCAAGCAACACTGGGGCCACCAGTGTAAGTGGCCCAAGTGTCTATGATGTATACATTACAGCTTGGATAGCTTAAGAACCCTCTCTTTCTTTTAGCCTTACTGGTAGATAGGCCTACTAATTTGATGATAAATGGGTTTGAATAGTACAATCAAATGCTGATATAATGTTTCTCCAAGATTCAGTGTGATATACTTTGGATGTTTGTTCCCTCCAAATATCTTGTTGAAATGTCATTCCCCAGTTTTAGAGGTGGGAGGTATTTGAGACATGGGGGTGGATCCCTCTTGAATAGCTTGGTGCCCTCCCCATGGTAATGTGTGAGTTCTCTTAGTTCATGCAAGATCTGGCTGATGAAATAGTATGGGACCTCCCCACTTTCTCTCTCTTTCTCCTGGGAAATTATCAGGGAAATGCTTGGTCCCCTTGGGCTTCTGCCATGATTGTAATTTTTCTGAGGCCCTCACTAGAAGCAGAAGCTGTCAGTATGCTTCATATACAGCCTGCAGAACTGCAAGCCAAATAGATTTCTTTTCTTTATACATTACCCAGTCTCAGGTGTTCCTTTATAGTAACTCAAATGGACTAACATACAGTGTGACCAGCCAGTCTTCATGCACCATTATAAGTGGAAAGAATTATAAGAACTTGCACCTTGTCTTTAACTTTGGATGGCAGATCCTGAATAGGTTCCTGAAATTTCATGTTTCATGCACTCCAAATCAAGATGATATACTGTAGTGGGTCAGTATAAGGTTCTGTAGGATGCTGAGAAAACCAAGTCCCTGAATACTCAATAATGGCATGTGAGGTATAGCCATTTTCTATAGGAGTAAAATTGCTGCCAAATTGACATAAGAAATATTTTATTTTCTTAGTCAAGATGTCAATGTTTTCAACAAGCAAGTTGATTGTAATAATGTTTTATCTATATGGTTTTTGCATTTTCAAAACTGATTTCTTTTCTAAATAAGTATATGGCAAGTCAAAAGAGTTATAATACCTTTTTTATTAGATCACTGCTTGATCTTAGTGGAATACGTAAAATTAATATATTGCAATATCTATCTTCCATTCAAATTCTATCAAGTATATATCTTGTTTAAGTAGTACATACGCCTCTGAATTTTAAAATTAATATTCATAATCATGGTTGTAAAATAAATGTCATCATGGTGCATTGAATAATTTCTATATACATTATGAATATGTATTTTAAATACAAAACTGGCTGTTCAGATTTCAAAGATAGTTTTCAAATTAAATTTGCTCTGTAACTCAAAATTGGCCTATATATTTTTATTCAATTCATGTAAACCTTATTTAAAAAGTGCTAAATCAACATAAAAGTTAGCCATTAGACATAACTTGTCTCTGATGTTTCTGAAATATCAGAAAACAATTAATAATGCAATAGATTGAGTAGTAGTTATAATTGAAAATTTAATAAAATATACTATATATATAAAACCTAATTTATATTGCTTGTTATGCATGATTGAATGATTAGAATTACTTAATCCAAAATCTTTTTCATTCAATAGTGAAAACAATTCAGTTAGATTGGTAGTTTAAATTAGTGAATCAATTCAGTTAAAGTAAGTGAAGCCCATCTAGAATAAAGTTGGAGTATTCAGCTTCCATGAAACTTTCTAGATGTTTTTGCCAAGTGATTTAGCACCTCAAGTCCAATATATTCAAACATGGGTAACTTTATACACCAGTCCAACACTAAAGACACCTAGTAGATGCTTAATAGATATTGATGGAAATAATGACTAATACATATACCTCTTGCCTTTGACATCCTAAAGAGAAAAAAAAGTCACAGAGCTTCTATAGCATTTGTCTGTATCTTATGGGAATAAAAATAAATATTTTACAAAGTGTTATAAAAAATATTAAAAGCCATAAAATGATTCTGTAGGGATGTATGAAGTGAAGATATATCAAATCTTCTAATCAATGTCCTATATATTTCTGCAACATAACTATTCTTTTTTGGAGATTATGTCTTATTTTTATTATCCATAGTTAATTACTCCCCATCAAATGCAATCTTGTTTTTAAAATGTACTAGTGTTTAGATCAGCTGATGTTACTTTTTTAGCCTCAGAATCACTTCACATACATGATTATCCTACCATGGATAAATTCCAGTTTTGACATTGCTGATGATGTACTTCAGATCCTTGCCAACTTCCAGAACTTTAGCTGCAGTATTATCTCTTTCTCACAATTACTGCTTGGTCAAAACCCACTTACCTAGATATCTACAAATATTGAATAAGAGAGAGTATTCTTAGGGAAAAATAGCAATAATAATTAGGATAAAATCAATAATTCTAATCAAATGGCAATTCTCTTTCTCTTTATCTATCAAGAGAAAGCTACTATTTCTCTATAACTTTCAAGATACACAAAGGGCCAAGAAACATATGAACAAATGCTCAATATCACTAATTATCAGGGAAATGCAAATCAAAACCACAATGTGATACCACTTTACTCATGAAAGAATGGCCATAATCGAAAATTAAAAAATAATAATAGACGTTGGTGCAGGTGCAGTGAAAAGAAAACACTTTTACACTGCTGATGGGAATGTAAACTAGTACAACCACTATGGAAAAGAGTGTGGAGATTCCTTAAAGACCTAAAAGTAGAACTACCATTTGATCCAGTAGTCCCACTACTGGGTATCCACCCAGATGAAAAGGAATCAAGAAACAAAAATGATACTTTCATACACATGTTTGTAGCAGCACAATTTGCAATTGCCAAAAAAAAAAAAAAAAAAATATGGAGCCAGCCCAAATGCCTATCAATCAATGAGTGGGTAAAGAAATTGATATAGATAGATAGATAGATAGATGGATAGATAGATAGATGGATAGATAGATATAGATATACACACACATAAACACACACACACACACACACACACACACAATGGAATACTATTCAGCCATAAAAAGGAATGAAATAATGGCATTTGCAGCAACCTGAATAGAATTGGAGAACATTCTAAGTGAAATAACACAAGAATGGAAAACCAAACATTGTATGTTCCCACTCATAAGTGGGATGCATGAGGCATAAGAATAATACAATGGGGCCGGGCGCGGTGGCTCACGCCTGTAATCCCAGCACTTTGGGAGGCCGAGGCGGGTGGATCACGAGGTCAAGAGATCGAGACCATCCTGGTCAACATGGTGAAACCCCGTCTCTACTAAAAATACAAAAAATTAGCTGGGCATAGTGGCGCGTGCCTGTAATCCCAGCTACTCAGGAGGCTGAGGCAGGAGAATTGCCTGAACCCAGGAGGCGGAAGTTGCAGTGAGCCGAGATCGCGCCATTGCACTCCAGCCTGGGTAACAAGAGCGAAACTCCGTCTCAAAAAAAAAAAAATAATAATAATAATAATAATAATAATAATACAATGGACTTTGGGGACTTAGGGAAACGGGTGGGAAGGGGATGAGGGATAAAAGACTATAAATTGGGTACAGTGTATACTGCTCCGGTGATGGGTGCACCAAAATCTTACAAATCACTGCTAAATAACTTATTCACATAACCAAACACCACCTGTTTCCCAAAAACCTATGGAAATAAAAAAAATTTTAAATTAAAAAATAAGATGCCAAGCTGGTCTTAGATCCTGTTCTCTCTGTGTATTCGTATTGTGGCGCATCTCTGCTTTGGTATCACCCACTTTTTCCTGCTTTCTCCTTTGGTGACTTCCTCTCTCTCTCATCTGGTAATTCTAGCTGATTCTTTTCCTGTTCTTAATTTTTGATATCTAAGTTTGTTTCCTCCTTAATCCCTAGTGTCTCTCAGAGTAGGCTCTGAGATGTTCAGAAAAACAAGCTTCTCTAATATAAGCATCGTAATTTATTCCTAGACCTCAATAATTCAATGAATCTCAAAAATCTATGTGTAAACAAAAATAGTTATGACTCATTTTGAAGATATAAGAATAAATATTAAAAAGTTTTATTCCTATTCTGTTTTAACATTCTGTGGAAATCATATCAAGAAAAATGCTCTGCCAGAAAAATTAAAATATGTAAACTGTGTTAGAGACAAGATAGAAATTTTATCTAAGGAGAGCAACTGGCTGCACCATGGTCTCGAGTCTTGTTCTCAGTTTTGCGGATCCACTGAACCAATGTACCAGAAGACAGAATTCAGGAAAATTGAATCACACTCTTTCAGGAATCCTTTTGGACACACACACACACACACACACACACACACACACACACGCAAACACACACACACGCACACGTTTGGAATTACTCCACCCTAACAACCTATTTAGCATTGGTATGCATATTAAATTTGTTAACTCTAGATGTTTGAGGACTGATTTATTAGCATTTTGATAAACAATGACAATAAGTATATATTTTTAAATCCTTCAGAATCTACAACCTCATATTTCTTTATCACATTATAGGGAGAGAAGAAAGAGAGAGAGAGAGAAAGAGATTATTCTTTTCTTTCTGACAATGTCCACAAGGGACTGATATCCTTAATGTTTCCACAGCCTTGATACACTTTGTACAAAACAGGTAAAGTAGGAGTGTTCCAATAACAGAGTAAGTCAAAGGACCAAAGTAGCTCCAGCAATATCTCCCTCCCAGCTCTATCACACCCCTTAGACCTACTTTTGAGGAATTGCCGGGAAGTTACCACTTATGTACATAAAAGCACACACCAATAGCACTAAATCTGCCTCTTAATTCATGCTATTTTTCTACCAGACTTCGACATCAGAGTTTAATAGGGTTATTGAGCTCAATAATGTACTATTTTTCCTCAATATATTTTATCTGATTTAATTATCTGATACACACAAACACACCCAAAATGCTCACTGATTATTTTATCCAAAATAAATAAATAAATAGGCAGTATCGATTCTTTCACCTAAATATAAGCATCCAATCTGGATCCTTTATACACTTCTTGAAATTGAAAAAGTATTTTAATTAATATGTTTTCATCTGTATAATCATTTTTTCATATATTATCATCAAACTAAACTTTTATTTTTCCTCAGAAATCAGTTCTTTCTCTAAAATTACTTTCTTCACTTAATATTCATGACCTGTTGTTATCTTTGTCAGAATTCTAGGATTTTGACCTGCATCATTCTTCTCCCTGGGAAGAAATCACCCTTCTTAATTTTTTATTGAATATATACCCCCCACTGTATCACCGATAGCCATTTACCACACAAATTACCTTACCACTAAAGACTCTAGCACTCTGTAAGTGTCTTGAGCCTCCTAAAAGTCTCTATCCAGGAAAATCCTTTTATCTTCTACATTAACCTCCACCCCTAAAGGCAGAAAAAGAATTTCTAGAACACTGATAGTCAAAACAATTTATCTTATACAAAAAGATGGTAATATACCCTCATTTCACTACAGGTGTGTTTCTGGGTTGATGTGTTTTATTTTTTTCAAGACATATTTAATCTGAGTCTTAAGCCTGAGTCTTCATTAAATCATCCTATACAGAGGTAAGTGAAAGGCTCAGTCCAAGCATAGAAACAGGATGAGCAAAGGTAAGCTCTCAGGTAAATCACCAGTATATTGGAAGCCTGGTGCTGTGGGTAGATGTAGATAGAGACTGGAGGGCACTGGTAATCCACTCTCATAAATTCCTTCCCATGCAGAAACATCCTTCCTCAGTGTTCCTGAAGTATGTGTGCACATCCAAGATAGATTTCCTGCCACATATTGCATTAGTTATTGTTAGCATCTGACTTCCCAGGTAGGATAAGAACATTTGGAAAGCTGGCCCATGATCACCAAGTTCATTATGTCCCCAAATCATCCAATTCCTAGTATATAGTACAGTAAACATTTATTGAATTGATGTGTGAATAAATTTGCTTTCAAATTTCCATAAACAAAAAAAATCATTAATATGTATTTCTACCATTGTGAATACTAGCAACATAATTTCATCCATAATCCAATTATTAATATATGTAAAATATTTGGCACTATACCAAATTTTAACACAAATAATAGAAATTTATAATACTTTTAGAAAGCTGTATGACAGTGATGTATTAATTGTTTTGTGTTCAATGAAACCAAGCAGCATTTTGACCCACTGAAGAACTGAATTAAACTGGGTAGGTTTTTTTGCTGTTGTTGTATTCTATAGATGTCTTTTTTCAAAATGCTGATTTCCATTTCCTAAGATAATTTGCCGAACACAAGGTTTTAACTAACCTTTCTTAAACACCTAATCAACATCCTAAATAACTAATGCTCCTCATATTGAAATCTTCATTTCCATTTCCTTGGGAATGTGATGGCTCAGATTTCTTGGTATTTTCAGGACACTGCACTGTAATCAGATGTTTCAACTTTTTCACTGACAGATACTTGATAGCTTTCTCAGATATGGTAAGTCACCTATTTTTTAGATTTCAAATTTATTTTTTTCTTATATTTTCTTTAGTTCTCCTGCTCTTGTGGTTTTAAAAAATCCATTTCTAAACTCCAATAAAACATCAGGTGGGAGCAAATAAGACATTTGTATTTAATCTGTTTTACTTGGTATTCCCTGTGATAGTTTTTCAACACACAGTCTAACATTATTGTTAACATTCACATGGAAACTAGACTTCAACTTTCCTAAAACACATTGAACTAGTCAATACCAATGTCTCCCCTTTCTTTACTGCTGTTGATAAAGCCAAGTGGAATCTTTGCATATGGTGTTGTGTCAGAGTTTATTTTATAACATGTATAGTATTCAAAATTTTACATTCTGTGTCAGAATATAAGAATTGACAGCTCGCTGGCAAAATATTGTCATTTAGTTGGGCCAGCAAGGTATTTGAAAAATAATACAAGATTGTGAGAATATGTGCTCTTAGCACTTAGACCATTTACTTATCTGGCTACTGGAAATGAAGTCTCTAAAAAGGTTTATCAAGAATGAAAAAATGAATTAGTGAATAAATCATGCTTAGTCAACTGCTTTCTGTCCCAAAATAATAATTTTTGATCATTTTTTTTCTTTTATCTATACATTTCTTTGGCTAACTCACTTTCTTTCTTTTTTTTTTTTTCAAGAATGATTCACCTTTTATTCAACAAATATTTACTGACTTTATTTTTTCAGTTGTACTTTGGGCTCTGGGGTACATGTGCACATCCTGCATCCTGCAGGATTGTTGCATAGGTACATACATGCCATGTTGGTTTGCTGTCTTTCAATCCTTACTCATGTACAATAATATCTATATTCAGTCCCTAAACACAATGATTAACTCGACACTTCAAGTTCTAGCTTTTTAACATAATGTTATTGCCACATATTGTAATTATTTCTATCTTTGCTCAATAGATTGTGACTTTTTCAAGGACAGCAACCATGACTTACTTATTTGCAAAATCTCTCCTCTAAATCTCTCCTCTATTAATAACAAATTTACAGTGCTGTATGGAGCATCTAAAGCCTGCAATAAATATTTGTTAAATCAGCTCTCCTTGTGCCACCCTATCAGACATTAGCAGACTGTAGTTTTGTTTAACGGATATGACTAGAATACACAGTTATATAGATAGTTTCTCTAGAATACAAAAACATTTGGTCAATTTGGTGAGAAAAAAAAAGTTTCCATTATGGATGCAAAATTGTCAGTGTCTTCTTCCTTTTTGTCTATTTTCAAAAGATAGTTCTGGTATTATAAAAATAGAAATAAATACTGCTGTGTCCATCAGATGACAATTCCTTTAATCTCACACAGCAAATTGATTTTCCTTGCTCAGAAATGGATTTGCTATTTAAAAAATATCACCAGCCTCACAATGATTCTGGAATTTCATATATATAATAATTAGCATAACCTCATTTTATAATTCAATTAGCTATAAAGGAACAATTTTCTATAATATATTCACCTCTATTTTCCCTAATAACATTAACCATGAAATATGTCATTATAAATGAGTTCATGGCTTTTTCCATAAGCACTTTTGCTTTGACTTAAGGATGGATGAGATGTGAGAGGGTCTGGTATATGATTCCTTTTCTTTAAGAGTCTTTTTCTCCTCTTCTGCTTCTCTCACCCCAGTCATCTGTGATGTGCTATTTACATGATGTATGTACCGATTCTCCCTAATCCCTAATAGTTGCTTAGCTAAAAGTTTACTGTTGCTATTTTTTCACAATCTGTTTTTAATCCCTTATATTTCAAGGGTGGCCCTTGGAATAATACTAGTTCAGAATTTTTGAATTCTATGAAAAGATTAGAATCACCAAGTGAAGCAATGATCTTTTCTCCAGGACAAAATGAGGAGGTAGCTTACATTACCACTAAGGTCCTTTCCTGTTCTAAATTTGAGAATCAAGGATCAGCAAGAGTGCTAGGGCTGCTACATAACTCAACTCCTGGAAGGGACTCACACATACAGGCCTGTATTAAAAGGGTCTTCAAACAAATTATAATGCTTTTGACCACAGAACCTTGCCCAATTGGCTACAGCTGACTGATCAGCAGAGTTAAAGTAGGACTTTCATTAGAGTAGTGGCTACAAGAGTTCCCATACAGGAAAATTCAATTAAATCTGGTGCTTGGGAGTTTCCTGTGAGCTATTACAGAAGGACTAAGTGAGTTGCTAGCATTTCAGAGTAACCAGTAAGTGGAGCTGAGAATTGTCCAACTATGTAAGTACCAGATCTTTAAAGTCTCTTGAACATAATTTCAGTTTTCTATGGAACTGATAAAATACTTTCTGAATTTCTGGATTTTTGTATATATATATACTATAAGTAAGGTCATAGCATTTGAGGTAATTTGCATATGTCCATTTTCTTAATGAAGTAAAGATTCAAAATAATATATAAAACTACTGATTTTTAAAATGTCCTTATATAACAATACATACAATAGAAAATATTTATAAATGTTTAACTTCATTTTGATTAGATAAAATATAACATTTGAATGACTCATATTTAGTATATTTAATTTTAGATGGCTTTCCTTTTAATTTCATTACCTGCACACTTTGGAAAGAAATAGTCACAGAATCCCAACCAAATAGCAGAATTACACAAAAGTGCTTTTAAAAAATCAAATCTGGGCCAGGTGCGGTGGCTCAAGCCTGTAATCCCAGTACTTTGGGAGGCCGAGGCGGGTGGATCACAAGGTCAAGAGATCGAGACCATCCTGGTCAACATGGTGAAACCCCGTCTCTACTAATACAAAAAATTAGCTGGGCATGGTGGCGCGTGCCTGTAATCCCAGCTACTCAGGAGGCTGAGGCAGGAGAATTGCCTGAACCCCCAGGAGGCGGAGGTTGCAGTGAGCTGAGATCGCGCCATTGCACTCCAGCCTGGGTAACAAGAGCGAAACTCCGTCTCAAAAAAAAAAAAAAAAAATCAAATCTATTAACACAAAGCTCTTTCCTTTAGCTTCTAAATAATCTATATGGTTGTAGAATACACAGATAGTCTTAAAAATAATGTTTTGTTTAATTTTTTAAAAAAATATATGTATGGACATATTTTTCTTCAAGGCTTTCTGAGGATTCTTTTGTTTCCAACTTAACCTAACTTTCAAATCTCTTTTAATTTCACTGAAATCCAAAACTCCTAGATCTCACAAGAGTAAATGATATAATTGAATCAACAATACAACCGTATCAAGGTCATTTAAATCAGTTAGATTACAGATTAGCAAGCCTTTCATATAGGATAAAAAAAAGAACATAAGTATAGAAATTGGGCAAATTATTTCCCCCTTTGCTGCAGTCTTGGAAATTTTATCATACTAAAAGTTTTAAATTTTAAATAGCAGTTAAATAAGCCAGAATAAAATATCTGAAGCTATTGAACTATACTGTTTGATGCTTTAAAAATAATATGTACTTAAGAAGGAAAAAGGAGTCCGAATTAAATGGACATTGAATAATACTATTCATCCCAGTATGAAATGCAAAGATATTTCATTATTCATTTCATCTGGAATGAATAATGAAAATTAAGTTCATTTGATGAATGTAAAAGAAATGACCATTCAGATCTGTTTTTAAATTCCCCTAAGCATTTTTAAAAATTATATATTTGAGACATTTTTAATTCATAATTTTAAATTACTTTCTAACACAGAAGGACAGTTTAAAAGGAAAAGGATAAGAATAACAAGTTCTATCTTCATTTTAAGAAATGTATTGTTTTGTTTTGTTTTTCATGAGGCACAGGAATTCTGTAATTAATAGCACAATTCACAAGAAATTGGTCCCCTGCTAGTGCAAAATTCTTGCCACGGTAAGTGTTCTTTACTTTTGCCCCCAAAATAAGAGAGGTTTTATAAGTTGCCAAAAGATAACTATAAAAAGAGATACATAAAAAATAATCTCAAAATGTAGAATTCACACATGACTTCTTGTTTCCTTTTGTGGACCTCACCATTCAGAGGTTCTCATCAGCAAGCACTCAAAGCTACCATCAGCACTGCCTGAGCATAATGTGAAACATTAAGTTCTGGCAATGGCGTTAATGATAATTAACTGCAGGGCAAGGCAACTTCCTTTTCATAAGTTAATCAAACTTTGGTAGTCTTTGTATCTTTTTGGTTAAAACTGGTATTTCTATCCCTTTTAATGGTATATGAAAAATCTTTAAATGACATTAAGAATAGTATTAACATTGAATTTAAGGGAAAAATAAAAGCTAATCTACATGAGGTTGAGCTCCATTTTTTACAAGTAGCATTTTTTACTAAAGAAAGTTATTCAACCTATGTATTTTTTTTAAAAAAAAAAACAGTTGAATTAAATTTTTGATGTTTCAAGTCTAATGTTTGTCTAGTATGTGCAACACTTATTATCAAAGATTATTTTTTAAATTAATACATAGTATTTTATACATTTATGGGGCATATGTATTTATTACACACACAAAATGTTTGATGATTAAGTCAGGGTATTTGGAGTATCCATCATGCGGACTCAGTATCATTTCTATGAATTGAGAACAATTCAAGTCCTCTCTCCCAGCCACTTTGAAATATATAATACATCGTTGCTAACTATAGTCACTGTACTCTGCTATGAACATTAAAACTTCTGTCTTCTATTTAACTCTGTTTGTACCAATTAACCAACCTGTCTTTATTCCCACTTCCCAACCACACTTCTCTTCCTAGCCACTGTTGTCTGATTCTATGCCATACCACTATGAGATCAACTTTTTTAGCTCCCACATGAATGAGAACATGTAATATTTGTCTCTCTGTGCCTGGCTTATTTCACCTAACACAATGACTTCCAATTGCATCTGCACTGCTGCAAATGACAGGATCTCTTTCTTTTTTGTGGCTGAATAGTGTTCCATTGTGTATGTACATGTTTTCTTTATTCATTTGTCCAGTGATGAACACTTAGGTTGATTGTGAATCATGCTGCAATAAACATGTCAATGCAGGTAAGCCTTTGATATACTAATTTCTTTTCCTTTGTATAAATACTCAGTAGTGGGATTGCTAAATCATGTGTCAGTTCTATTTGAAGTGTTCTGAGAAGTCTCCATACTGTTTCCCATAGTGGTTGTACCAGTTTACATCCATACTAATTGCATATAAGAGTTTTCTTTACATCCTCACTAGTATCTGCTCTTTGTTGTCTTACTGATAATAGCCATTCTAACTAAGGTAAGATAATACCTCATTGTCGTTTGCTTTGCATTTCCTTGATGATTAGCAATGTGGAGCATTTTTCATATACCTGTTGGACAAGTTTATGTCTTTTTTAAATAAATGTCTTTCCATGTCCTTGGCCCACTTTTTAATAGAATAATTTAATTTTGTATGTTGAGTTGTTTGAGTTTCTTGCACATTCTAGATATTAGCCCCTTGTCAGATGAATAACTGGCAAATATTTTCTCCCATTCAACAAGTTGTTTTCTCATTCTATTGCTTGTTTCCTTTGCTGTGCAGAAGTTTCTTAATTTAATATAATCCCATGTGTCTATTGTTGTTTTTAAGCTTTGGGGGTATTATCTATTAAACTCTATCACATTCTGTCCCACATGGTTTTCACTGGGGACCTCACCATGATTCCTCCTCACAGGTGAAATACTCCCAACCAATTTCTGCACGCTTCTGCATGGGTGAACCTTTCACAGCCTCTCAGCTCCTTGAACACCACTTTCCAGTGAATTTATCCTCTACTCCACCTTTGGTCATGCTCTGGACCTTTACATCATGCAAAATTACTAATTTCTACATCCTGCTAGGGTTTTCCTGATGACACTTATTTTTTCACCATATCTTATTCTTCACATAGTAGTCAGAGAAAATTTTTTGAAATAGTTCATATCTTGCTGCTCCCCTGCTCAAAGCACTCTAATATCTTCCAAACACACCAAAGACACAATTTAGTACCCTTACCAAGGAACACAGGCCATGCATTACCTGGTCCTTAGTTACTTCTCCAAATCTTCATACCCCACATCCTCTAAATGCTTTCCAGGTGCACTGGCTTCCTTGCTTTTCCGCAGTCTCACTAAGCACTCCCATCTCCAGGCCTGTGTCTCAGCTGATCCATTTACTGAAATTCTCTTGCCTTGTTCTGTCACTTCGTTTGGTCCCGGTTCAAATATCACCCCCCAAGAAGAACCTCTAAATTAGCATTTCAGTGTTTCTGTGGCTTCTTAATCTGCTTTATTATCTTCCTGTTGTTGCTATAAAACATTATATTTTTTTGTATATGTAGGTATTGTATGTTAGCTTTACACGAAGGTAAGCCTCCTAGGCATCAGGGGTTTTAGTTCTTTGGTTCACTGGTCTATTTTTAGCACTGAGTCTAACTAGAAATTTTAAAATGTGAATGCAAGAAAAATAAAAAAAAGAAAGAATTGTGCTGTGATTAGGCTTTGAGTCCCAACTCAAATCTCATATTGAATTGGAACCCCCATAATCTCCATGTGTCAAGGGAGAGACCAGGTGGAGGTTACTGAATCATGGGGGTGGTTTCTCCCATGCTGTTCTCATGACAGGTAAGTTCTCATGAGATCTGAAGAAGATGCCTTGTTTCCCCTTTCCTTCTGCCATGATTGTAATTTTCCTGAGGCCTCCCCAGTCATGCCAAACTGTGAGTCAATTAAACCTCTTTCCTTTATGAAATACCCAATCTCAGGCAGTTCTTTATAACAGTATAAAAATGGACTAATGCACTTGTTCCCTCAAAACACCTCCTCTTTCTGCAGCTTACTTTAAAACTCTTTCCCTAAGACCAGTTGTTGGTCACATCAGAAATTCAATACAGAAACTTGCCATATTCATAGTTCCTTCTGTACACAGCTAGATTCATAGAACCTCATTTCAGTAGCACTGCTGCAAATACTACAGTCTCCTTGTACTGTCTTCAAGGTGAAACCTAATCTTGGATTGACTTTATAATCTGCTTTCTCCATGAGTATACCCACACAATTCATTGCTACTGCAGAGAATAAGAAAGTACAGCAAATGCCACTCTTTTAAATATTTAGAGAAAAGAACTAACTGAACTTGGTGAAAGATAAACTATGAGATGATGGAAACATAAAGGATGTTGGCATTCTGACTTATGTGACACTTCCCAAAATACAGGGAATGGAAATGGATCAGGTTTAGAGTAGGAGGAATTTGCAAATTTCAGTTTGGCCATGTGAATTTCTGGTTTCGTTTGTGAGAAATTCCATTGGCACTACTAAAAGGGCATTTGATTACCTTAACTTGGATATGTAAATATAGAAAATTAATCTATGGATGGCTATTAATGATGGGGTCATATATAAGATTATACAGTGAGAGGACAGAGTAGGAAGGAAATATCATCCAAGAGCCTTGAGGTTCTTTGAGGTTCCAATAGATAAGGACTGCAAAGGAGGTAGAGGTGAAAATGAGGAAAGTTATTCAGAGGCCAGTGTAAATAACAGCTTCAAAGACATACACTGAACAACAGTATCATAGGCTGCTGAGAGGTCAAGTAAGATGAGAATTGGAATAGTTCTATCAAATTAAACGACATAGATGTCATTGATGTCCTCAGAAGGAGCCTTTTCAGGAAATGGTGAGGGGAGACATGAGAATGCTTTCAGTTGAAGATAGTGAGAAGTGATAAAATCTGGGGAACAAATGCTGGGCAGAGACAAGAAGATAATTTCCAGGATCCAAATCAGAGGTGGATTTACTGACTTTAGGTTAAAAGAGAGATATCTCTCATATTGTAATCTGAGGAGGAAAGAGGCTTTGTGCAGATGTAGGTAGATCTGCAGGTTTGATAGCTGGACAATAAGGGAGTTTCTGTCTATTGATTTTAGTTTTCAAGGAAAAAGAACAATTTCACCTCTAGAAATTAAGGAGAAACATGTCTGGACGTGCAAGTGGGGTTCTAGTTTTTAAGAGAATGTAAAGGGTATTTACTAGTCATGGAGAGTGGGAGACTGAAAAGTTGAGGAGAGGTTCATGGAAGGATTACAGTGCAGAGTTGACAGCCCATTTCTCCAGTTGGGTCCCATCCATCCATCTTCACTGCTATCAATCTGATTCAAGCACCACATCTTGCCAGAACTACAGCAATAGACTAGCCTCTTTGGAAGTACCTTGGTAATTTATTCTACGCAGTATAGCCAGAGAGATATAGTGCAAAACACAAATCTGATATTCATGTTATTTTATATTTAAAACCCTTACCAGCTTCTTACTGTTAAGACAAAGAAAAAAATCTTAACATATGTAACGTGATCATAAAATGTATCATACAAACCAAGAAATGTTTGAGATTAGCAGGAAGCACTACCAGTACTTGAGATGGGAAAGCTAATGTAAACCCACACTATCCTGGGCAAAATGGAACTGATTATAAACCTATGTATTAGATCTTATTTGGTTGAACATCTTTAGTCTTCCATCACATCACATTATCCTCAGCTTTCTTCTATCCAGATAACCAATTGTTTTTGTTTCTCCTGTGAGCCTGCCTCCCTCCCTCTACAGGCATTTGTCCTTGCTATTCCATCCACATGAAACTTATTCTTCTCCCCACCCCTTACTGGGAAAACACACCATAGGTTTGATTTTTAAAAAACAAAAGTGTCTCATGTATGATAGTTGCACTGTAGGAACTATTGTTGGTCAAGGCCTGGACCACCACACTAAGTATCCCCCCCCTTAGAAAGAGAAATTTCCACCAACATGTGAGTATAACCAAGGCTCTCTTCCATATTTTCCCTGTGTCCAGTAGGGAAGATGGTACCCCATGACTCTCAGGAAGCAATAGTGTCATTCTACAAAGCTCACTGAGGGTGGGAGAAATAGACCTTGTGATTATAAGCTAGTAAATGTTAAAATAATTATGTTATAGGAGGCCTGATAACATATGTTGAAAGAGGCCATCATATTTGTCCAGAACAATATTCACATTTATAAAAAAGACTATTAATGAGACAGAGGATTAAAAATTAAAGGCATTTAAAAGGATAACAATATTTGCCTGAGGTAGCAAAACATTCAGAATCTCTTTGTAAGTTGAAATTGCTTAACTTTTAGAAAATATGATCTAAAGTTCAATAGATTATGGAAGGCCTGATTTTTTCCAACTCCTTCCCACAGTTTAGCTCAAGGAACAATTGCCACTTTCTCCAACAAGGCTTCTCTAACTATTCCTCCATACTGCCTGTCTATGTAAAGTAGTATAAAATATTTTTTTCACTTTAACACATCTTTTATTTATATATGTATTAGTGTCAATAGAACTTTTTTCTTGTACTAAGCCACAAAGTCAATGAGAACTACAACCATATTCTTTTGTTCACTATTGTATACCCTTTGCTAACTACTGAGATTGGCACATACTAAGAACTGTAATAAAATCTGTTGAATAAACAAATGAATAAACACAAAAATGTGTTTAGCTACATAATTTTGCATATTGTTTTATTACATGGATTATTTATTTATTTATTTATTTATTGAGATAGAGTTTCACTCTGTTGCCCAGGCTGGAGTGCAGTGGCATAATCTCAGCTCACTGCAACCTCCACTTCCCAGGTTCAAGAGTTTCTCCTTCCTCAGCCTCCCAAGTAGCTGGGTTTACAGGAACACACCACCACACCGGGCTAGTTTTTGTATTTATAATAGAGACAAGGTTTTGCCACATTGGTTAGGCTGGTTTCAGACTCCTGACCTCAGATGATCTGCCCGCCTTGGCCTCCCAAAATGCTGTGATTACAGGAGTGAGCCACTATGCCCAGGCTGTTTTGATTTAGTGATAATCTAAAATGTTATTTTAGAATTTGCCTAATGTCACATAGGAAATTAATGAAAAGGAACTGCCTTTGTTTTCTTCAACCATGACTTTTTAATATCAAAAATAATGGAAACGTAATAATGACCAAAATAAATGAAAAATAAATCAAACATTTGTTCTTCCTCCAATCAGCATTACTTGAATCCTAATCTGGAAGAAAATGTTCTTGCTATCTTTTTTTTTGAGACTAGTGCTCATCATGCTGAGATGGCTTAACTTAGGTGTCCTGGACTAAATGTCTTGCTTCTGAGGAACAGAGTAATGTGGAAGTAAAAGGTTGTGACTTCAGAGACAAGGCCAGCAAAGGAATGTAGTTTCCTCCTTTCTCTCTCTCTCTCTCTTGAAAGGCTAACTCTGGAGGACTTCAGGGGCCATACTGTGAGGACAGTCAAGCTGCCTTATGGTGTGGTCCATGTGAAGAACAGAGTCTTCATGCCAGCAGCCCCTGGGTGAGTCCTATAGAAAGTAGTTGTTTCAACCTCACTCAAGACCTAAGAAAATGTAGTCCTGGCAAACTGTGATACAGTTTTTAAAATGCTGTCTAAACCATTGTGAGACCCTAGCTAGTCTCTAGTCAGTTCTTCTTGAGAGACTAAGTCCAAATCCCAACCACCTCCCTTCTTGGGCTCTTATGCTCCAGGCCACTATACCTCAACCCTAATCATTCAGGGCCAAGTACCAGGAAACCAGGAACAACCCATATCATCAGAACCCATTGAACATATTCAAGCCAGCTGATTGCAAGCCTGCTTACCCTGCCTGGCCTGTTCCTTCCTGAAGAAAGAACAATAAGGACATTTGCCCACCAATCCTCTTTCTACCTCTGCCTCATGATCACTACACATTGCTTTCCGTGAACAGCATTGCATGGCCTGCTATTTCTTCCCAGTGAGCTGTGAATACAGCACAACTGTATTCCTTCCAGTTTCTCCATCTGTCTTTCTAAATAATGATAATAATAATAATAATAATTATTATTATTATTTAGAGATGGTCTCACTCTGTTGCTCAGTCTGGAGTGCAGTGGCCTGATCATAGCTAACTGTAGCCTCTAACTTCTGGGCTTAACGGATCTTCCCACCTCAGTTTCCTGAGTAGCTGGGGCTATAGGTACACACTACCATGCCCAGATAATTTTTTAAAATATTTCTTATGGATGAGGTTTCACTATGTTGCACAGGCTGGTCTTGAACTCCTGGGCTCAAGCAATCCTCCCACTTTGGCCTCCTAAAGTGTTCATGCCTAATCCACCATGCTCAGCCATTCTCTTTTTTTATCTGCATCTGGCCTTGTCATACCTCATCCAAGGTAATATGGTTAAAATACAAATATATTGGCTATAACCCTCTGAGTGACCCTGACCAGGACCATCCTGTTAATTAAGCTGCTTTGATTGTTAATGTTCAGATATTGTGTGAAAAAATAAACTGTTGTTTGTTTACAGCTGCCAAGTTTGAGGATAATTTGTTATACAGCAATAGATGACTAATAGCCAAGATAACATTCTTCAAAATTGGCCTCAAAGCTATTTTTCTCCTCTCTCTATCCCTCTTTGTCTTTTATATATAATAAATATGTAAAGTATACATCAAATTTCACAAGTATCATATATACATATATTTGCCAGACAAATATATCTGACAGGAGAATCATGCTTGTAATTCAGAGTGAATCGTAGAAATTATATCTTTGAAAATGATTCCTCTATACATGTGCTTCAGAGATTTTTATATAATTAAAACATTTGACCTAATTTCATTCCACCACTGTTCAATTCAATGAGTTAACTGAGTGGAAAGTATGTGCCTAAAATTCTGGCTGGAAGTGATGGGAAGACAAAAGAAGGACAGTGCCCAATTTCTGTCTCCAAGGACAGAATGGTTTAATTAGCTCGTTCGCAATCTTTTATTGGTAAACCTGATAAAAATGCAAATTTTCATGCCCTGATCATAACTCTGTTTCAAAAAGGATCTGTAATGGATGTAGATACTTGGCTTTTAAAAATGCTCCCAGAAAAATTTTGGGCCCTAGAAAATTCTTTGAAAAACTGCTCTAAGTTAAGCTGCACATAGAATTGTTATTTTATGAGTTATTTTTTTAATATCAGAATAAGCAACTTTATGTATTACTGAATATGCTTAAAAACAAATAGCATTGTCATGGCACGGCTGCAGATGGGTAGAGATCTGTGTTCTGGTCCAGCAGTCCTTCTGTCTGTCTCACACATCGAGCTCAGATTCTTCACCAGTAAAATGAGAGAACTGCACTACATGTTTCCTTCAACTATTCTCAGTCTTTAAAATTAGACAAGTTCAGAAAGCAAGTTGGTAGACACTGGTGTGGGTAACATGCCCCATGGGCACCGAGGAAGGAGAACTGTCCAGACCCCAGCACAACCAGTGCCTGAAGAATATCTTAGTTTATAGTGTTATTGCTCAGCTGTTTCCTTTATATAATCCTTCATATATAATCGTATATTAGTTTATTGAATTAGTGCTTGAAGTATAACTTACTGCTAACATATATCTAGTTTATACAATCATACTTAATACTTATATCTAGCATACTTAGTTCTATATACTCTTTCTATATACTCATATAGGTATTGTAGTCGGAGCTGTAGTGACACATTTAGTGCTGATTTATAGAATCCTTCTATATAACCATATAGTAGTTTGTAGTAGGAGGAATGCCTAGAGCAGTCACAGAACAGAAGCAGTACATAGGAAAACAGCCAGACCAGGACAAGAACCAAAGATCCAGGTAGTGGTGTCCCTGCCTGAAAGGGCAAACGCTGTATGGCAGGCTTGGAGCAAGTGCCTCTCCTCCTGATAAAGGAGTTGTAGTACCTTGCATCCAGTTCCTGTGGAAAGCAGGCCTCAGGCCTGAGATTCTGGAAATAACTGAGGGAGAAGAACCCCTCTGGTGTGACTAGTCACGGCGGCTGTACACCCTGTCAGTCTTTTCTGCTTCTGGGCTAGCTCAAATCATCCTCCCATAAATATCTTAAGAGAAGAGCACAAGTCTGTCAGCTCCCACTGCATTGGCTTACAGTATCCTTCTATTAGAAATCCTTTGAAGTCTCCAGCCCTCAGATAAGAAGTGTTGCGCATGACACCTGCTGCACTCAGCCCACTTCCTTGCCTCGGTGACCTAATGGGGGTGGACCCCTTTTCTGTACACGACCCTCTACTACTGCTCACGGCACAGCCCCCTGCTGCGCACGGCCCACCTCTCTGCCCAGGTGACATATTGGGGTGGTCCCTTCGCTTGTGATTCACGTGATTATGCATGCCCTATTACTAAGCCTATAGATGATGACCTCACGTACGACGCTGCCCCTTGCTAGTACCTAATAAATACAGATGCTCTGGGGCATTTGCGGGCCGCTGCGCTGATCTCTGCTCACAGGTGGCGTGGCCCCCCAAGTCCAGATGCTCTTCACCAGTTCTTCAGTGTCCTGTCTCTTTACTTCTCAGATCCTGCACCTCAGCACAGCATAAGGGACACTCCAAGACCCTGTGGGACCCCTACAGCCCTACACACTGGTATACTATTTTTGTCACACTATCCTAAGTTATAATATTTTCTATTCCTAATTTCTCTTTCTCAGTTCTTTAGTACACAAAATTGAGTAAATAATGTTTCACATGATTATTAAAAAGACTACATGAAATAAAGTTTGTAAAATGACTTTTAAAGTTTAACAACCCTTAAAGCTCTGTACTAAGAAATGTACCTGCCTCTTCTCATCTGATCTTCTCAAATACCCTATACAGTTAGTAATATTGTAAATCCATTTTACAGGGACACCTATATTCAGAAAAGTTAAGTAACTGGCCTAATACCTCCAGGAAACTTACAATATAATCTCAGAACTTGTGTTCAAACTCAGGACCATCTCATTCCAAAATCCAGCATGTAACTATAAACCTGTAAGAGTGGACCAGAAGTAAGCCTAGGACAACACACAGTAGGTAACTCAGAGTAATGCCATTACAGGGAGGGAATCAACCTTTACCCTTCTACTTCAGTACTTCCTAAATTTCTCTGCTGATGCTAACCACTTGATGTGCCTGCTAAGAACATAAAATTCTAGACTTGATCCCAGACCAAGAAGTCTGCATTTTCAGCTCAGGGAATTATTAAGAGCCTTTTGTGATTTTTTATCATCAGGACTTTTGGAGAACATGGTTCCGTTTACCTCTTTTCTATGTATTATTTTTAAAATGATTACCAAAGAGAGATGACTTTTGTCTTGCATTTTGAGTTTGACTAAATCCCATGACAAAAAGCTCTGGCCCATAGTGACACACACCAATGGTATGCCCTGTTCTTTCATACTGATCCTTTTCAGTGGCCTGCTTTGCGGCCAGCTGCAGAAAAATGGCTCAGTCTCATCCCCAAGGGCTCCTAGAGAAATAGCCAAACTACTAAGTTCTTTGTTTTTGAATTTCCTCGTTGTCTATAGGAAGTCTCTGGCTAGCTGTGCTGGAAACTCTGGAAGCAGGTCAGCAAGAGAGGGTTCAGCATTCCTTTCTTCAGTAGTCAGCCAGCTTGCTTTGTGCCTGGCTGGATTCCAGGCATTAGAACAGAAAGAGTGAACTTCTGAAAAAATGCAAACATCCTAGTGATTTCTTACAACATTTAGGTTTTTACCTATTTTCCCAGCTCCCGAGTCATTACTAATCTTCTATCCTCATTAATTTAAACATGATTTTGAAAATAATTGAATGAGGATATAGACGAACCTTCAAAGTCATTTAAATATGATGAAGTAATGATTAAAACACAGAAAAAAAATGAAGTAATAATTCCTGCCTTTTGTACCATTTCTATACACAGATTCTAAGCTCCATTTGGTGAAGAATGTTTTTTCCCCTTGAGGTTTCTCAGTGTCTGGCACAGTGCATTACTGGGCACTTAGTGAATATTTATCAAATTAAGGAAATAAAATTTAATACACATCTGCAGGAATAATGCTTGAATATATCACCAGTCTTTGATTGTTCCAGACTGAGAGGAGTTATAGCAGTAGATAACTTAAAAGAAAGGATAGTACTTTTTTTTCCCCAGAATTTAGATGGAAAGTTGAATTCCTGGGGTGTTTAGCTAGCATATGCAAAATCAGGAAATTTATTTTCATGCATCCAACTTAACAGTCAGAAGTTAAAAACCTTGAAGTTTATGATTTGAATCAGTTTTATAGATATATTTTATTTGGCATTCACAGAGTTTTCAAGACAATTTACGCCATTATAAAAATTAGATAATTTCCCATATGAGTTCAGATTTCTGGCTTTCTTTGCAAAATCAGGTTGTCTTGTGACACAGGGCCTTACATTCCACATGGTAACAAGCACCTGGCTGGCTTCACCCACATAAATTACCTAGCAGGACAGTGTGGTGCTACCCCTCATCTCTATCAAACTTTACTCTCTGAATCTGAAACAAAATTATGTTCTACCGTAAGTAGCTGGACAATTATTATTATTATTATTTTTAATCGACAGGTAAGGCCAGGTGCAGTTGTTCATACTTGTAATCCCAGAACTTTGGGAGGCCAAGGTGGGCAGATCATCTGAGCTTAGGAGTTTGAGAGCAGTCTGGCCAACATGGCAAAACCTTGTCTCTATTAAAAATACAAAAATCAGCCAGATGTGGTGGCACATGCCTATAGTCCCAGCTACTAAGGAGGTTGAGACAGGAAAATCACCTGAACTTGGGAGGTGGAGGTTTTATTGAGCTAAGATTGCACTACTGCACTCGAGCCAACAGTGAGAGACTGTGTCTCAAATAAATAAATAAAATAAGAAAAATAAAATAAATTGACAGGTAAAATTATAAGTATTTATCATGTAAAATATCATGTTTTTAAGTATATGTAGATTATGGTTTGACTAAATCTAACATATGCATCACATATAGTTATCATTTTTGTGATATCAGTATATCAAACAGATACTGATATATATCTCTGCACTGCCATGTTCATAACAGCCCTATTCACAATAGCCAAGCTACAGAATCAACCTAAGTGTCCATCAATAGATGAGTGGATAAGGAAAATGTGGTACATATACACAGTGGAATATATTATTTAGCCATTTTCAACAATATCAATGAACTTGGAGGACATTATGCTAAGCGAAATAAGCTGGGTACAGAAAGACAACTACTGAATGAACTCACTCAAATGTGGCTTATTTTTAAAAAATTAATCTCACACAACTAGAGTGTGGTGATTATCAGGGGCTCAGGTGTTGGTGGCAGCAGTGGGTTTAGGGACATGTTGGTAGCTGGCAATATTTTTAAAGGTTATCTAATGGTAATTTGCTAATTTTGCAGGATCATAATAGATTTGAAAATTCGAGCTTCTTACATTTCCTTCCTCACTCTATTTTCAAGTAGGGTCTTGGATCTCATATTTTGTGCTTTTAACAAGCAATTTGAAGTGAATCTTCTAATTAGGTAAATTTAATACATTTGACAAAAGAAATAATTTTCAGGGAGTAAGAAAGAGGAGTCAGCCTGTTCGTGATGTATGGGCATTTTTTAAACTTTCCTCTAACCCAGTCTTCCACTATCCCACCACACCTCAACTTCCACCACCTCAACTACTCACCACCAAATACGCTGCTTTTATGTGCGTCTCTGGGGGTGCATGACTCTCTGGTATGTCATTTTATAATATACTTTTAAGGTGTAATCTAGCTCTCTCTTCCTAAGATGACTGATACCCTGAACCCACGAATGTCAGCCCCTGTAGCAATATTTGAACTATATGACCCTGAATTGCTTTCCATTGCTGCTGGAGGCATGATGAAACTCTGACTCTGATATGAAACCATCTTTTCTGAGAATTTGAATTTGAGGTTCAAAAAGGATAATCAATATCTGCCTGATGGTAGAGTCAAGGAGATATAAACTTGTGCTGAAGGATAGCCATGTTGAGTTGTATCACCATGAAGGAGCAGGTGAAATTGATCCTCAGAAAAAGAGAAGCAGGTAAATGCTTAGGAGCAGAGAAAGAAGAGACAGATGGAGAGAGGAATCCTTTAGTGGCTTTCCAGCAAGAAGCCTACTGAGGAATATGGTACTGGCTGGATCTGAGTAAGATGCAGGTGCTGATGGAGGGTTAGTGGCCAAAACTCTACAGAGGAACCTGTCATTTCTGCTCTACCACTAAACTCTGTTTTCTGGGCAACGAACTCCTCTGTTAACTGCCATTTAATCAATTTGCACCCCCCCCCCCCACAAAATGCAAGTTTCAGTGTTTCTAGGTTGTATTCATTTTTTTTCTCTTTTCTGTTTTATAAATCTTATTTGCCTTTATTGGTTAACTCTACTACCTCACTCCCTCACATGTGAATAAACAATTTAAACGTTAAGACAATTAAACTAGCTGCAAAGTAGCTACATACATGTTTCTGAGTTATTCTGCAACATTAGTTCCTAACCCTAGTTAGTCCTTATGCTTCTGCCAGACTGAGAATGTTTCTGTTACATAGCCAAACAAACCCTCAGACACTGGTGTGTGGGCAAGGAGAAAAGAATGAGAATTACATTTCAATAGTGACTCTCAAAATTTGTTAGGCACTTGAGGAACATTTTAAGGTATAGAATACCAGGTTACACACTGAGATTCTTAATCCATAAGGCTGAGGCAGATTTGATAACTGTCATTTTTAACAGTACCATGAACTTTCTGATACTGGTATTCTAAAAATTGCAATTTGAAAAGCACTGTTCCAGTGGAAATAATCAGATAGTAAAGGTAATTTGGGTGTTTGATATGTAAGGGGTTGGGGGTAAAAGGACATTCTCTTATTAATATCAGAAGGGTGTTTCGAATAATCCTAAAAGATACATCATTCTAAATATTATTTGGTAGTAGTTAGTTTACTGCCAATTATGCCTATAGGCATAGCTCAAGCTTTTATAATAGGTGAGACAGCTGGGTTAGAAGTGTCTTAGGTCAAATGAAGAAAAATGAACCCCATATCTGGTAAACAACAAAAAGTCATCTGTGAATAAATGAGTAAGAGCTAGTGTCTTAGTCTGTTCTTGCCACTATAACAAAATACCACAGATAAAGTAATTTATATATAGCAGAAATTTATTTGTTTGAGTTCTCAAGGCAGGAAATTCCAAGATCAAGTTACCAGCAGGTTCTGTGTCTGGGGAGGGCTTACTCTCTGCTTCCAAGATGATATCTCTTGCTGAATCCTCACAGAGTGGAAGGGGCAATAAAGAAATGGACACTGTGTCCTCACGTGGAGCAAGAGATGAAAGACGCTATGGTCCCAACGTGTTCCCCAAAATCCAAGTGTTGGAAATGTAATCCTCAATGCAATAGCATTTGGAGGTGTGGCCAAATGAGAAAGCTCTTTATGAAGAACGGATTAATGTGTTATAAAAAGGGCTTGTGAGAATAATAGGTTCTCTCTTTCTCCCTCTTTTCTGCCATGTGAGGACATAATGACCTTCCTTTCTGGAGGTTGCAGCATTCAGGTGCCATCTTTGAAGAAGAGAGTCTGGACCCTAATCTGCCAGCACCTTGATCTTGGACTTACCAGCCTCCAGAACTGTGAGGAAATAAATTTCTGTTCATTATAAATTATCCAGGGTCAGCTATTCTGTTACAGCAACACAAAATGGACTGAGACCAAAGGGCCAAAAGAGACTGGGGCACTCCCTTCAACCTCTTTTATAAGTCACAAATGTCATTCATGAGAAAAGGACTTCCCAAAAGGCTCCACCTCTTAATATTATCACATTGGTTCCAACATACACATTGGAGGAACACGTACATTCTAGCCATAACGGTTGGCTCTAAAACAAACTGCAAGTAGGTAATTGGCAAGCTAAGGGGACAGTTCAGGACTTGATTTGAACTACCAACAATTTGCTCATAATCCATTTTTAGAGTCAGTGGGATGGGTCACAGTTTCTCATTCTCAGCAGTACTGACTTTCCGAGCTGGATAATTCTTTGTTTTGTGAGACAAGAGGGGAGAGGAAGTTGTCCTGTGCATTGTAGGATATTTAGCAGCATTCTGACCTCTATTCACCAGATTCCATCAGTCCCTCCCACTGAACAAGACCAATATCAAAATTTCTGCAGACATTGCCAAATGTCCTGTTGAGAAACACTGGTGTAAGTAGACCAGGCCAGGGGAAATGGAGGGAGGAAGAGCCCTGGAGAAACCATCTTATGATCCCTTTGCAAGTTTTACTTTGTTTAGAATTTTCTTTCCTATCAAAAGCCAAACTGTACGTAAGCAAATGTGGTAGCAATAAAGCTTTTCATTTATGAATTCAAGGCTTTAGTAGACTTATGGGAAATTTTTTTCCCCAGAATTTGGCTTTGGTATTTTTAAGTTTTAATAGATCTACTTACTGTCATACTGACTCTTGTACATACAGCTGGATAAACAAACTCAAGAAACACTCTCAGTCACATCTTCATGAGCAACTCTGCAGGCAAAATCCCTGTCATTTTGAGATGTTTTATATTCAAAGCAATTGTGAGGAAAAAAAGAATATTTCCAGATTCTACTGCCTGCTTTAAATTTGTGGTTTCATCTTTATTATTGGTGTGGCGTATTGCTGCTGGCCAATTGAGCAATTAAATTTGCAGCTTAAGTTTGGTGTCTGTTTCTAAACAGTCACAGCTGTAATATCGCTAACCTCTGGGGCAGACACTAGTTCAAATATTGCTAGTGGATCAATATAATATACATCTGGCCCTGGTAAGTGGTTCAAGAAATCTGCATCTGAGCTTTCAGGGCCAAAGCCATAGGAAAGAAGAGTTATGCTATCAGAATAACAAAGCTGTCTCCATATTCAAACGCCTATGCTGCATCAAAGCCCAGGTATTGGAGATCTGTACATATGAGTTGCTGAAAGCACAAAAATTGGTTCTCAAATGTATTGGCCCCGTTTATTTAAAAACCACCACAGTAATACATCATGGACAAATGCGATTTTAGATCAGGGACTTTGTGTAGTTTCTAACCTTGTGTTACCGCTGGTACTTTATCGTTCTAAGCCTCAGAGATTGAATTCGTCTATCTTAACATATACATTTCATGCAGAAATTCTCTTGAAAATGTTGTGTGACTTTCCAGTTTCATGTTTCACTTGAATTAAGTCACCTCAAGGCATAGCTCCAATTATGGGTTGTGTGGTAAGAGGCCTCTCAGCACCGGCAGGAGAAAGAGTGTGTGACTCTGCTTAGAAGGTAGTAACCCACTTTAGACCTTTATGCCTTTTTCTCTTCTGTTATAAAATGGGGGTGATAATTCATGTTTAACATTCACCATACACATTCAATAAAAAGTGCCAGGCTCTGGGATAGATATTGAGAAATAAAATTTAAAAAAAAGAGAGAGAAAGGAAGGAAGAAAGGAAGGGAAGGAGCATGAGAATGGCTTCTGCTTTGAAGAATCTATTCTACATAGCATTGTTTCTGTTGTAAGATAGGTGACTGTGGGTAGATTGATAGATATGCAAATAAAGAAAACAGATTTTCATAAGTACTTTGAAATCACAAAGTTAAAATCTCATGTAGATTTAAGATCCTTTTATATAGAGAGAAATCCCCAGAGCAATAGACTGTACCATTCTTCACTTACATTAAAATAAGATACTGCTCCAGGATTCTGAATTTAGCAGCTGTTGGTACATGTGTCTCTTGCCACACTCATAAAGGTTTTTAATGTACAGTAACATAGCATATAGCTCATCCCTTCTATGGTTGGATGCATTATTTATAATTAACTAACTTTGTACCATCTTCACGTGTGGAAGGAGCAATAATTGGAGCTATACATTTTTAGTTCACAGGAAACAAGACTCTCTTCATTTTTAATAGTGCCATTTACCTACCACCCTTTCTGCCAGTGATTTGAATTGTTCAGTTGTGGCTCTTGTTTTATTTTAATGCATTCACATTTTACCACTAAGAAAAGATGTCTGTTCAAAATGAATTAGCCTGAAAGCTCATCTGAGAATGCTGGGAGGCTAGCTGCATCCCCACTGCTTCAGCACAGATGCATGGGGCAGAGCTCAAAGGCCACAATGTCTGTACCTGAATTCATTCATCTGAAAAGTGAAAATGGTCATATTGGTATTTCAAGATCTGAAAACAACATTAGAAGGATATTTGCTTGGCAGATGTTTGTCCATTAATTCTGACTCACCTTGCCCTTGCATCATGAGACACTTTGGGTCCATAGAAATAAATAACTCTACCCACACACTTTGTTCTGAGAAATATTCTGTACATCTACTAGCTGTGTTTACTAACCCTAAATTCTAGGCTCCTCTCTGCAAATAGATAGGAGTCTCTGAAGTCAGGCCCCACTTTTCGCCAACTGCACTCTCTCATAAATGAGGTTGGAGGCGATGGATCCTCTTCCTCTATCAGGGGCTATGCAGCGGGACAATCCAGATTTTACAGGAAGTTGTGTTAGAAGAGAATCTTTGTTTTGGAATGAACCTCAGTGGAGGAGACCAGGCGCTCTCTCAGCCCAATTGTTAAAGGTTTAACTCATTTCAAAAGCAGGTAGAGTACTTACAAAGGGGACTTGAGTGCTTACCCATGACTTGAAGGAGTTTTGAACAGGGTACAGGAGTCAACCATTTGAAATAGAAAGCAGAAAATAAAACAACCTAAAGGGCTGAATATAGGTACAAATGATACAGTTCTGGAGTAATAGATTCTGGCTACAGAAACTCACGAGTTATTTACAGAAGAATTTAAGTATCTGAGTTGAGACTAGGATGACCAGATAAATTCAATAGTCAGAAAAAATTTAACTAGTAAGTGAGGTGGTTGGGTAAAGGACACTGTAAGGGAAGAAATTGAATAAGCATAGTTACAGAATCTCCAAAGCAAAAGCAAGTGTGGCCATTTGAACTGGGCTAGAGTTACTACATTGACAAAATAGAAGAGTGATGAAGAGTTAGAGGCTACATTTCACCTCAACGTTAAATGATTTGAAATTTATTCTGCTAGCAGTAGTCTAATGTTTGATTTTCACCAGTAAATGATCAAAGCAAGACATTTATTTTTAAAATGTTAAAAATATATCTTATTAAATATTACCGGCTAGGAGAGGTGGCGTAGCCGGGCACAGTGGCTCATGCCTGTAATCCCAGCACTTTGTGCCGCCGAGGCAGGAGAATCACGAGGTTAGGAGTTCAAGACCAGCCTGGCCAACATGGTGGAAACCCATCTCTACTAAAGATACAAAAATTAGCTGGGCGTGGTGGTGCACGCCTGTAATCCCAGCTACTCAGGAGGCTGTGGCAGGAGAATTGCTTGAACCCGGGAGGCAGAGGTTGCAGAGAGCTGAGATTGCGCCACTGCACTCCATCCTGGGAGACACAGCCATACTCCATCTCAAATAATAATAATAAATAAAAATAAATAAAAAATTTATCAAAATAGTATGGGAAATGAAGAGACTGAATGTGTTACTAATCTCCAACTGGAAATGGAATTGTTCATTTTTGAAGTTTGTATTTCCCTGTATTCCTATTGCTACTAAGTTATTATTTGTGACATCTGAGGTCAGACCTTGGGTTAGTTTACGCCAAAGTGTCATCTCATCTATCTGTGAGAAGTTCCATATGTGAAGTAAAACAGTATTCCCAGCCTGCTCTAGGATTTCCACGCCCTGGCACTGCACTCACATGTCACAGTAACCGGGCACACTGCCTTCTCCTGTCTGCATGTAGGTCTTTACCGAATATCAGGTCCCATTTTTAAATAAGAGGTTCCTTCTACTTGTTTGTCCCATGCTTCCCCTTATTTATACTACCTGAGAAATTGTTTTCCATCAGTAAAGTTGATTAGTCTTTTCTGTTTTCTCCTGATCTTTGCTACCATCTGGGCTACAGAAGTTATTCTGTATTAATCTGGATATTTTGGTTTTACTCTTCCAAAGGACAGCAAGCTCAGCCAGGCGGCCTCTCAGTTCCAAGGGAGTGCTCATTCCCTCCCTCCCAGCCCTTGCTCTTTCCAAAAGGATGATTTTTCTCATCCTAGTGCTAATCCCTTCCCACTCCAGCTCCTCCCATCAGCCCCCAGTATGGCTCTATTATACAGTTGTCCTCTTTCCAAAACCAAAAGATTTTAACGCCAGCACGGAGGTGTCTTTAGACACTCGCACTCCCAAACTGTCCCCTCCTCCAGCTCAACTCCTCCGGAGGCGCGCGGCCTTCGCTGCAGCCCACAACGCAAAAACCCCGAGCTTCCTCTGCTTAGAAACCCAGGGCGCTTGCCCCGCCTCGGCTCCGTCCCATCTTCTGTCGGCCCCGCCCCGTCCGCCGCCGGCCTGCCCAAGCCTCCTCTGGGCCTTCCCGAGGCCCCGCCTCCGACCCCCAGCCCGTGCTGTCTCTGTCCCGCCCCTCGCCCGCCGGCCAGTGTCGCTGTCTGTCGCCCTCCCTGAGACCCCGCCTCCAGCCCCGCCCCGTCCTATCTCCGCCCCGCCCCCGCCTGCCGGCCCGGAAAGCCGCCTCTCACCCTATCCGGGCCGCGCTGCTGGAGCTGGCACAGTAGAGCGGCTGCCGAGGCGACAACACCTCCTGAGGACGCGGGCGCTGCGCTGGACGAGGCGCCACTGAGACCGCCCCCCGCCCGCGGGTCTCTGTCCCGGGGTCAGGGGTTGCCCCTGCAAGCGCTCGACGTTTCCTGAGGGCGGGCGTGTCCGGGCGGTGCGGGGCGCGGGAACCGAGCGCGGCTGAGGAGACCGAGCTGGGGCCGCCGCCTGCCAGAGCGCTGGGGACGCCCGGAGCCCCGTGACTCTCGGTGCAGAGCAGTTTTCTGGAACTCTCCACCTCCGCCTCCCTCGGGGCCCAGTACGGCGCCGAGCCCCCGTGGGGATCTGCCTGAGGTAAGCGGACTTGGCGGCTCAGGGGTCTCTCAGCCTCCTACCTCAGCGTCAGGGCGGGGAGCGGAGCTTGGGGACGGCAGGGTCGGAGGACGCCAATGAAAAAATGCAACAGGCGGGGCGGATCAGGAAACTCCTCGCAGGAATGTTTCCTACAGAGGGGAGACTTGTCCAAGACTGAAACTTGCTTAGGTTCTTTCAGCCGCGGACGGGCACGGAGAGGCGGCTCCCGACACCGGGGTACGAGCTCCCTCTGGCGGCTCCGCTGAGGACGGGGACGCGGCCACAGGTGAGCGCCGGGCGCGGAGCTGCCGCCCCTCGGCCTGGCGCCGGGTCAGGATTTGGGTTCCCCCGCCGAGAAAAAAACGACTGGTCCGAGTAGTTCTCTTTAGGAAGATGCATTCTGATCCCATGAAAGCGAAACCTTCCCGGAATTTTTAAAAAGGTCTTTTCAACTTATACTTTTTTGTCCCTCGGTCCTTGGAAACAAGATGTAACAAAGATAGCAGGACTCATCTTTGTGTAAACTGCGTTTGAATAAAAACATTTTTAAGTGACTAAAGCCACTTTAGTGGCGTTAAACTCTAGAAATTGTCAGGAGAGTTCGATCTTGTGTATTTTGTATTGTTAGTTGCTTGTCTGCTGACGGTCATTCGGTTCCAAATAAGTGCATTTAAATGGGTAAGAAAAAAATCACTTGCGCTAGCTTAGGTTGTAGATAATACGAGATTTTACCTTGATTCTAAAATTTGTATCAAGTGATTGCAGAATGTTTAAGTCATCAGTTTATGTTCACTCTCAGCCTACCTGGAGCCTCAGAGAATTTTTGTTTTGTCCCCCACCCCTAGAAAAGAGTGTCATGAGAAAGGAACAGAAGAGAGACCTCCCTGTTGCTGAAAGGGGAATTTTCTTTCCCAGTTGGCGGTTACTTCATGATTGGACGAGAAGTACCTAGGTGGCCGAAGGGATTCCATTTTTACAGTTGTAGAGATGACGCTGATAAAAGAAGATGTGAAAATGATTTCTCTTTGTCATAATAGGCTGACGAGTAAGTAAGCCTGAAAAACATTTGAAATGAAGGCAGGAATTTTGAATTTTTTAAAACCAAGTAAGACTTTGACCACTTGTTGAGGATGTTTTTCTCTCATAAATGGAAGAAAAAATTCACAAGACAAGAAGTATAAAAAGTTGAGAGAAATGACAACTGAGTCCACTCACTCCAGGAATGTCAGTAATTCATCATCATCTTTGGGCAAACATACACAAATGGATCATACATGCGTGGTGATTTTATCACCAGTGATGGTTTTCTGTGGTAGAAATGACTCTTAATTTGAATTTTGGAGTGCGTTTTCTCTTTTTTTTACAATGTGTGTCCCAACTCTTTGTGTTAAATAGATTTAAGTAAAGGACGTAAATGCTTAATTCATAGTGTTTTTTTAACTGTACCACTTCCCTGTGTATTATGGAAAATTTTGAGATTTTAACATTCTTTGAAGTTTTACTGGAAGCAAAACTGTGCCAGGGACAGAGATACACAATGTAAATTTTCTCTTTTTGGCAACTGCACTTGCTTAGAATGAACTGAATGTCAGCTGAATTTCACAGCATATCAGATTTACAGTCTTTGTTTTTTTCAAGGCCTTTACTGTATATTTTATACTAACCAGATGGGAAACACGTTGAGCACCATATCTGACATGTATGCCTAAGGAAGGAGCACCCCCATGGATCATGGCGGTAATGTTTACAGGACATTTACTATTCTTAGCGTTATTGATGTTTGCTTTCTCTACTTTTGAGGAATCTGTGAGCAATTATTCTGAATGGGCAGTTTTCACAGATGATATAGATCAGTTTAAAACACAGAGAGTGCAAGATTTCAGACCCAACCAAAAGCTGAAGAAAAGTATGCTTCATCCAAGTTTATATTTTGATGCTGGAGAAATCCAAGCAATGAGACAAAAGTCTCGCACAAGCCATTTGCATCTTTTTAGAGCTATCAGAAGTGCAGTGACAGTTATGCTGTCCAACCCAACATACTACCTACCTCCACCAAAGCATGCTGATTTTGCTGCCAAGTGGAACGAAATTTATGGTAACAATCTGCCTCCTTTAGCATTGTACTGTTTGTTATGCCCAGAAGACAAAGTTGCCTTTGAATATGTCTTGGAATATATGGACAGGATGGTTGGCTACAAAGACTGGCTAGTAGAGAATGCACCAGGAGATGAGGTTCCAATTGGCCATTCCTTAACAGGTTTTGCCACTGCCTTTGACTTTTTATATAACTTACTAGATAATCATCGAAGACAAAAATACCTGGAAAAAATATGGGTTATTACTGAGGAAATGTATGAGTATTCCAAGGTCCGCTCATGGGGCAAACAGCTTCTCCATAACCACCAAGCCACTAATATGATAGCATTACTCACAGGGGCCTTGGTGACTGGAGTAGATAAAGGATCTAAAGCAAATATATGGAAACAGGTTGTAGTGGATGTAATGGAAAAGACGATGTTTCTACTGAGTCATATCGTTGATGGTTCTTTGGATGAAGGTGTGGCCTATGGAAGCTACACAGCTAAATCCATCACACAGTATGTTTTTCTGGCCCAGCGCCACTTTAATATCAACAACTTGGATAATAACTGGTTAAAGATGCACTTTTGGTTCTATTATGCCACCCTTTTACCTGGCTTCCAAAGAACTGTGGGTATAGCAGATTCCAATTATAATTGGTTTTATGGTCCAGAAAGCCAGCTGGTTTTCTTGGATAAGTTCATCTTAAAGAATGGAGCTGGAAATTGGTTAGCTCAGCAAATTAGAAAGCACCGACCTAAAGATGGACCGATGGTTCCTTCGACTGCCCAGAGGTGGAGTACTCTACACACCGAATACATCTGGTATGATCCCCAGCTCATACCACAGCCACCTGCTGAATATGGTACTGCAAAAATACACACATTCCCTAATTGGGGTGTGGTTACTTATGGGGCTGGGTTGCCAAACACACAAACTAATACCTTTGTGTCTTTTAAATCTGGGAAGCTGGGGGGACGGGCTGTGTATGACATAGTTCATTTTCAGCCATATTCATGGATTGATGGGTGGAGAAGCTTTAACCCAGGACATGAGCATCCAGATCAGAACTCATTTACTTTTGCCCCCAATGGACAAGTATTTGTTTCTGAAGCTCTCTATGGACCCAAGTTGAGCCACCTTAACAATGTATTGGTGTTCGCTCCGTCACCCTCAAGCCAGTGTAATAAGCCCTGGGAAGGTCAACTGGGAGAATGTGCACAGTGGCTTAAGTGGACTGGTGAGGAGGTTGGTGATGCAGCTGGGGAAATCATCACTGCCTCTCAACATGGGGAAATGATATTTGTGAGTGGGGAAGCAGTGTCTGCTTATTCTTCAGCAATGAGACTGAAAAGTGTATATCGTACTTTGCTTCTCTTAAATTCTCAAACTCTGCTAGTTGTTGATCATATTGAGAGGCAAGAAGATTCCCCAATAAATTCTGTCAGTGCCTTCTTTCATAATTTGGATATTGATTTTAAATATATCCCATATAGGTTTATGAATAGGTATAATGGTGCCATGATGGATGTGTGGGATGCACACTACAAAATGTTTTGGTTTGATCATCATGGCAATAGTCCCATGGCTAGTATACAGGAAGCAGAGCAAGCTGCTGAATTTAAGAAACGGTGGACTCAATTTGTTAATGTTACTTTTCAGATGGAATCTACAGTCACAAGAATTGCATATGTCTTTTATGGGCCATATATCAATGTTTCTAGCTGCAGATTTATTGATAATTCCAATTCTGGACTTCAGATTTCTCTCAATGTCAATAATACTGAACATGTTGTTTCTATCGTAACTGATTACCATAACCTGAAGACAAGATTCAGTTATCTGGGATTTGGTGGCTTTGCCAGTGTTGCTGATCAAGGCCAAATAACCCGATTTGGTTTGGGCACTCAAGCAATAGTAAAGCCCGTAAGACATGATAGGGTTATTTTACCCTTTGGATTTAAATTTAATATAGCAGTTGGATTAATTTTGTGCATTAGCTTGGTGATTTTAACTTTCCAATGGCGTTTTTACCTTTCTTTTAGAAAATTAATGCGATGGATACTAATACTTGTTATTGCCTTGTGGTTTATTGAGCTTCTGGATGTGTGGAGCACTTGCACCCAGCCCATTTGTGCAAAATGGACAAGGACAGAGGCCGAGGAAAGCAAGAAGTCTTTGTCTTCTGAAGGGCACCACATCGATCTTCCTGATGTTGTCATTACCTCACTTCCTGGTTCAGGAGCTGAAATTCTCAAACAACTTTTTTTCAACAGTAGTGATTTTCTCTACATCAGGGTTCCTACGGCCTACATTGATATTCCTGAAACTGAGTTTGAAATCGACTCATTTGTAGACGCCTGTGAATGGAAGGTGTCAGATATCCGTAGTGGGCATTTTCGTTTACTCCGAGGTTGGTTACAGTCTTTAGTCCAGGATACAAAATTACATTTGCAAAACATCCATTTGCATGAACCTAGTAGGGGTAAACTGGCCCAATATTTTACAATGAATAAGGACAAAAAAAGAAAATTAAAAAGGAGAGAGTCTTTGCCAGAACAAAGAAGTCAAATGAAAGGCGCCTTTGATAGAGATGCTGAATATATTAGGGCTTTGAGGAGACACCTGGTTTACTACCCAAGTGCACGTCCTGTGCTCAGTTTAAGCAGTGGGAGCTGGACGTTAAAGCTTCATTTTTTTCAGGAAGTTTTAGGAGCTTCGATGAGGGCATTATACATAGTAAGAGACCCTCGGGCATGGATTTATTCAATGCTGTACAATAGCAAACCAAGTCTTTATTCTTTGAAGAATGTACCAGAGCATTTAGCAAAATTGTTTAAAATAGAGGGAGGTAAAGGCAAATGTAACTTAAATTCAGCCTATGCTTTTGAGTATGAACCATTGAGGAAAGAATTATCAAAATCCAAATCAAATGCAGTGTCCCTGTTGTCTCACTTGTGGCTAGCAAATACAGCAGCAGCCTTGAGAATAAATACAGATTTGCTGCCTACTAGCTACCAGCTGGTCAAGTTTGAAGATATTGTGCATTTTCCTCAGAAAACTACTGAAAGGATTTTTGCCTTTCTTGGAATTCCTTTGTCTCCTGCTAGTTTAAACCAAATATTGTTCGCCACCTCCACAAACCTTTTTTACCTTCCCTATGAAGGGGAAATATCACCAACCAATACTCATGTTTGGAAACAGAACTTGCCTAGAGAGGAAATTAAACTAATTGAAAACATCTGCTGGACACTGATGGATCGCCTAGGATATCCAAAGTTTATGGACTAAATGCTGCAGGTCAGCAGAAATTTGCACTAATACTTTCCAACCCACTTTGCAGATATGAATTAGAAGAGTTTGTTTATTCTTGTAATGTGTGTGTGTGTGTGTGTGTGTGTGTGTTTTCAGTGTTATTTGCACAGAGAGATTGTTTTAAAAATTGGCACCATATTTGGCCTAGCAGAATTTATTTTTATGTTATCACCTCCCTTGCCTTTGTTTCTGAAAATTTCGTCTACTAAAATGTTTCTGCTACAGAGTGGTAGATGAAGTTATATCATGGAGGTCAGGGGAGATGGGAAAATTTTAAAGGTTTTTGTCTAACTCTCCTTCATTTGTAACTGTGCTAATCTATCTAGGGACCTCAAACACTGCTAAAGGCCTTGCAATTGCTGCTTTCCCCACGCATCTCTTGCTTTCAAGATGGACTACAAAAGTTCCTTATCCTTTTGAAAAGATCTTCTGACACACTTATCTTGCACAAAGAAAAAGAAAAGAAGAATTTCTTTTACTATATATAAGGTTCAGTGATATCACTGAGGAAATGGTGAAAGCTCCTGTCAGAACTATAGGATTTCTTCTGGGAAATACAGATGGAAATACAGAATGAATATGTTTTTTTGAAATCAGAAACTGACTTGAAAAGCCTCCTCAAAGTTTTTTACTTAAAAATAATAAGGAATAAGTCTTTGAACAATCTGGGTGCCAAGGGCTGGTAGATTATTTTACACGTGATTGTCTGTGAAACTGTCCTTTCACATTTTTTCCTCCCTGGGCTACAGCTCTTCGCCATCACATCACTCCTACCCTATCCTTCCTGTCACTGTCAAGAAAAACAATCAGTAGTTACTAATTGCTAAACTCCCAATATTTGTGGGGAATTTTCCCCCTGATGATTAGTTTTGCATTAAAGACTGACACAGACTTAGAATCAAACTTATTTTGGTGGAATTAACACTCTGTGACTCAAAGTAATGCCACTGCAGTGTCTTTTTAGACTGGAAACAGAATTGGAAAACTGCCTGACTTATCTTGCATCCCTTTGAATGAGTTTACAGACTGCCAGTGTCTGCAAAAGTTGAAAGCAAATGGGAGATGATGTCAGAGGCATCTGTTTCCTTTACCATCTGCATCTTATTATAAATGTAGTCGTCACAAAATGTGGTTTATTTTATTTTGGTAGGCTCTGAAATCAAAATGCTATGCCATTATAAGCCAGTGGAGTAATTACAATGTATTGGATGAAAACATTAGGCAGTGGCGAGGCTTGATGAAAATCTCTGTACAGATTTCAGTCTTCCTGATGTTTCAAACCGTAGTTCCCCCAAGCTCTCTTAACACTTGAGAGTCTGTCATTCTGACCTAGATAAAAGTGGTTCTTTCTCAGTAGTTTGTTATCATGTCAAAATCTGCCTCCAGAGTGATAAAGCTGTGGATATGTTACATTCCAGCTAAACCTAACTTGGCTGTCATTTTTCTTCCATCATAGTGTGAATGGAGACTGCTCCCCCTCCCCCACATCTTTCTTCCCATATCTCTCATGATCTTCCTTTTATAATGTCGAAATGAATGAAAATCATGTGAATGTAGGTTGAGAGGGCACTGAAGACCTGAATCTACACTATTATTCTCAAGAAAGATTATTCTGTCTATCTCAAAGTTACCGACAAGCATATAAAGTGGTATTTGGATGATATGTACATGAATATTGCATGGTACATGGATGATAACACTATTTCTGTTATTGATCAGAGTCTCAGTGTTTAATTTCAATTCCCAGGATATGTGACCTTGAATCAGATCACATATAAAAAGTCTGGACCGTCAGTAGTATTAGGTCTGATCAAGGTAGGAATTACAACTGTGTGCAGGTAGCAAACAAGAAAGCAGAAACTATTACTGCCTTTATTTTAACGTTTTACAGACAATACAGAAATGTACTCATGGGCAGGAGAAGGCCAGTGGAGTGTGTGGAGTAATAGGGGAAGAAGAATTACAGAAAATGAAAAAGAAAATGAGTTACATTGAGAATGAATATGGGGACATGTTATTGATAGCAAAAGAAAGGTACAGGCTTACCAAAATGATCTTTACAATGTATCCCAGGTTTCACCCCCACATGGCAATGCAGAGTTGTATTTGCCCGTTTCTATATTCACCTACTCCCATCCCAAGGAAAAATTTTAGACATGCATCTTACTATTTAGTTAATTCTAGAATAGAAAGTTTGCTGGAGAAAGCATCTACTCACAGATTCTCCTATAAGAAATGTTATGTATGGGTTAGGGGGTGACGCATCCATTGGATATGCATGCATTTGATCCTGCCTGAGACCCCTGCCTTAGAAACTGAATTCCTAAGGGTACTGACTGTCCCAGCACATTCCCAGGTCCTGCACTTAGGGTGATCTAGGAGAATTTTAAATAGCTTCTACTCTTATTTTTGTTCATATCTTTAAAATAATTAAAAGAGGGATTATCACTATCTGACACTTCTGAAAGAAACATAAAATTTCTTTAATGTAAAATCCATATTTTTCTACATTAACTTCCCCAAAGATAGGCCTAATTGAGATAAATGCTTTTTATTAAAATAATAGGATTGAAATTTTAAAATTTTGAAAGGACTTACTAATTTTGCTGACAAAAGTAAAGTAACAAATATAATTGGCTTTTTAAAGTTTCATACATCATAGATTTATTCAGGATGAAATAAAAAGGCCATATTCAGAGTTTATTTACTGTAATGAAAATTCAGAGAAAATAGGAAATAGGAAAATCTGCTCAGGAAAAAGAAGCTAAATCTACATAAATTTAATTTGTAGAATTTAATTTAAAATTCAAATTTTAATAAACAGATGACATGAGAATATGTACATATTAGGTATAGACACCAAAATATTAGACATTTAATAATAAATACCTGACAAGAATGGGACAGTCCTTCCTTATATCAAAGTTCCCAGGTCTTGGTACATTGCCCTCTGCAAATGTACTCGAAGAAGAACCTCCTCCACCGCTTACTTTTGATTGGCATCATTGTTCAGCAGTGATTTCTGTACATCACCAAATATCCTAGACATTCTTGATATGCAAAGTATATCACAATTATAAGTGAGTAAATATTAATGATAATTTTTGAATTGCTTTATTTGGGTTAATTGATCAGAAATAGAAAAGTATTCATTTATTAATTTAGGAAAAAGTGTAAGTAGAAGGCAGTATAACACCACTTCCAAAGATAAGGGTACCTAACATACTAAGAACAAGACAGTTAATTTCTGGGCTATTATCTGCTAATTTAAATGACCAAATTTTCTAATGTATCTGATTAGTCATTATTTTACTTCATTTTGGAAGAAAAATTATCTATATAATTTTTAAAGACCCAAATGACTTTGGATTTTTGCATAGAGGATAATAGACACTTTTTAAACAATAGATTCTGGCATTCTCTGAAACACTTGAGATGTTTGAGCTACCATTTATATGGCCTTGTCTTGTATTTAGTCCAGGTAACACATGTTTAATTGATTCTGTTTTCAAAGACAGATTCAGCTAGGTCTTCCAAGCAATTATTAGTTTTTGTTTGTTGTCATTTTCGTTTCACATGCTATCCAGTTAATGCAGCACTGGAAATAGACTGAAGATCATAAAGTTTATGACTGAAAATCATAAGTTTATCAGACCTATGTATAATAAGACTCCTGTTAATACAAAAATAAAAAGCTAAAAGCAACTTGTCTATTATTGGGATAATTTTATCATACCCCTTTTCCTTAGGTCTTTGGGTAATACTGTTAGGATTTTGTATGGAGCCGAGGAACCAGCAGTTGGAAAATGGAGGACAAGTTGAATACTGTTACCCAAAGCCACAATTTTAGCAACTGAGCTTGGTGCTTCTCCACCTCCCCAAACCTCCGATTCTCGTGCCTCTGTTCCCCTAACTTAATTCCAGGTCCTGACGGCAACTTTCTAAATGGCGAGGATGTACCTGTATCAAGCATCTGTATTCTACATCTGCCCCTACTGCCACTGGTAAGATCTACATTCAGGCATGGTATCACTAAAAGAAGAAACTGCACTAAAGTGATGTAAGGTTAGCATATTGAAGATGCTTTTTTTTTTTTTTTTTAAATAGAAAGCAGTATAACACTACTTCCAGAGGTAAGGTTCCCTAACATTCTAAGATATTGAGACAGTTAATATGTGGTCTATTTACTGCCTGCTTAAATGTTGACTGAATTGTCAATAATTGGTTTTACATTGGGTAAGGATCTATCATGAATTAATCACTTAATATGTGCTGCACATTGAATCATAAGGTTTTTATGTATCATTCATTACAATACTCACAACAACTGTCTCTAGTAGTTGTTTTACATACATGTTTGAAAATCATGTTAAGTGATTTGTCCAAAGTAAATCAGCTGATAAATGGTATGGCCAAGATTTAGGCACATTTTATTTCAATTCTATAGTTTTTTGAAGGAATTTTAAATGAATTTATAATTCATTGTTAATTTGCCTATTTACCATATTTTTGGTGGGTCTACTGTCTAGGTACTGATTAGCATAAAGAAAGAACATAAAAGTCAGTTGACTATGAATCTGCTCTGTAGAGACTGAAACTATTAGGAGTTCATCAGGAAGAGGAGGAGTGAGAGGAGGGGCATGCAAGGTAGTGATTACCATCCAAGGAAAAGCACCAAGAAGTGGTACCTGTTCTATAGTAGACATGGCTTACTTATTTCTGAAACAGCATGGTTAGAGGAAAAAGAATAATTTATTGAGTTAGGGGGGATTATGATAGGTAAATTCAAGTAGAGATCACTGGGTTTTGAGTCTGTATTTCTCACAGCATGTCTCATCAATGAATAGCTCTTCTAAAAGAGATTCTGGGTTATCCATAAGTGCAAACAAAATAAAACTACTGTAACTCACTCTTAGAGTTTCCACTCACTCAACCACCCCAAGTTTGGTCTGTATTTGAATCAAGGAATGACCTGAAGAGTGAAAAAAAATGCCTGAGTGTGGTCTGACTGCCCTGTGTGTGGACCACTGCTAGTAATGGTGGTACGAAGGACAACTCAATGTATTTGTTTCAGGCTCCGTCAGGCTTTTCTTTTCCTACTCTTCCTACTCTCCCTGTAAGTACCTCCAGATCCACAGTGCCGGGCACAGCTCTCAATCCTGGGAATGCGGTCGTGAACAAAGCACACATAGTCTCTACCTCCATGGAACTGACAGTTTAACATTCTTTTTCCACTTTTCACACATTTCCCAGCAAAAAAGAGCCTACACCAAGTAGAAGTGAGAATGTTGTGAATTCTGTGACTAACAGTTGATCAAATATATTCAAATAGAGTTTGTTTTAGGGAAAATCAACAATCTGTTGTTCTTTTCCCTGTCTTGTAAATAATGACAGAAAAAAGGAATCGAAGGAGGGAGGGAAGGAGTGAAATGGGAAGAAAGGAGAGACCCTAAACCTGAACACAGAAAATAAAGTACTCCAGGAGAATCATTCCCATAACAGTGGTGTTAATTATTGTATAAACTGTTTAAAAGACTGAAATATTAGGATAGATGAAACTTGAAAGAACAGAAAGGTAAATTATAATCATCTAAGTTGATACTGTTTCACAGTACATGACAATTGCTCTTTCTATTTTATACTGTTTAAATGATTTCTGTATTGCTGACTTTTGAGATGAATGTAATTTTTCTTTCAATGTCTCAGGCTTTCAAGTGTCCTAGATTACCATTAAAAATGTTGTATACATCAACAAGTTTATATTTTATGTGATCTTTGAAATTAGAAATAAGTGCAAATCCCCCAGGCAGTATCTATTAGCTCTGAGGTCTTATTATCAAGTGCATTAACACTGATGTTGAATTTCACCTAATGTCTCAGGTTTTCTAGTGTCCTAGGTAAGCAGTGGTCTCTCATATGTTGCGTTTTTCTCTATTTCTGACCGTGGGATACATACATTATTTTTTATGGTTTAAAGAGGGAAATATTCATGGTCATGCAACATCCTTAATGCTCCTTGTTTCTCTTTTTGGAAGTCAATTTGGCTCCTACAACTGTCACTTTTCTCATTTGCTAAATGAGAATTATAAACTCTTCAAATCTTGCATTAAAATCTGACACCCCTCAATAAACTATTTTTACTTTATCCATTGCATGATGCAAATAATGCTCCAAACCCTTGTACTATACTGAAAAATTACTGCTAAGTTTTATTAATTTTTGTTTGTTGTTTTAATGGTATGTTCATATATTCATTCCTTCACTTTGTTCCAAAAGATTACTTTTTCTGTAGATTTGTTTACATTACTTTCAACTTTAAAATATGGCTATTTTAACTTTATTGGACCAATTTAATTTAATGCTTCAATGCAATATTTCACTTAAAATCGAAGGGAGATTTATACATATAAAAACACAGTACAACCAAGAAATTATGAAATTGTTTTGATGAGATACTCATTAAAATATAAGTTCATATAAAGGATATAGCTAATAAAAGTTAACCACACGTAAACGAAACAGAAGGTTTTTACTATTATTTTTAAACTAACCTGAGCACTCTGGCTAGTTCAGTGCTAACTGGAGCACAACACACTTTCAGTTGGCTTATGTACACCAACTATTCTGATTATCTCTCTAGATTTGTCGAAATAAACTGAAATGTACACATGTGCCATTGTTATTTTGACTTTTTCCCAACAATAACTATAAAACTATTTAAAATACCCTGTTGTGGAACACATGAATAAAAAGATACATGCTTGTATACCCATACACAAAATTTCATTACATTGAGAGACAAGGTTTTCTCTGTTCCACCATCAGGTTGTACTGGTGGGTTTTTCACAAGCCTCATTTTTACCTTTCCTCTATTTCTATCCTTAATTTGAAGGGGGACATTACCATTGAAAATGTTATATACACAAGAAGTTTATATTTTATCTGATCTTTGGAATTACAAATAAGTGTAAATCCCCCAGTTAGTATCTACTAGCTCTGAGGTCTTATGCAAGATTCTTAATTTTAAATCTTCATTTTTCTATCAGTAAATTCCTGCAAAGTTGACACAAGGATTTTCAAAAAGTATGTAAGTTAATGGAACAGTAATTACTTCCTCTTTGTGACCTTCTCCAATATTCTTGTCTTACTGATGAGAGAGAGGCAGCAGAGGTATCTTTACTTTCATTCTCCTACAGTATATGCCCGAAGAGAAAAACCAATATAAAATGTGATGCATCTGTTTTAAGTGAGAAAATATTTAAAATATTTTCAGGTAATTTGGGCATATATAGTAGATATCTATACTAATCACATACCTATCTTAGTATTTAGTATATTAATTGAGTTGCACAAACTGGGAAAATAAAAATTACCCAATATGTTGATTTAGAAATGCTGCTTTTTTAATGTTCATATTTCAACAAACAATTTTATTCAAGCTTTCATTTTCATTATCTTCATTTACAGAGCCATATTTTGACTTTTCTCAAAGTATATTTACTTCTGAGATTTATTGAGATATAAACATTTCTGAATTCATGTTTGCTGCTGTTATTGTTTTATTCCATGTCACAAATGTTTTTATTTTTTCTTTTGAGACAGAGTCATCCCACTTTGTCACCCTGGCTGGAGTGCAGTGGCATATTATCAGCTGACTGCAACCTCTGTCTCCTGGGTTCAGGCAATGTTCATGCCCCAGCCTCCTGAGTAGCTGGGATTTCAGGAGCCTGCCATCATGCCCAGCTAATATTTTTGTATTTTTAGTAGAGATGGGGTTTTGCCATGTTGGTCAGGCTGGTCTTGAACTCCTGACTTCAGGTAATCAACCCCCTCATACTCCCAAAGTGCTTGGATTGCACGCATGAGCCACCCTGCCTGGCCACAAGTGCCATTTGCATAACATTAAGCATAAGTGTGTTTATACCTTCATTTGATAGATATATATTTGTGATTGTCTACATTGTAATTATTGTATTTTTTCCATTTCAATTTTTTCCACTTAAGTGTAAATAAAGCTCAGCATATTTTAGAACATTACATTTACTCCATTGGCTATGATGGAAGAAATAGAAACCAGTTGGAGGAAGTGTATTCAAATTACATATAAATGTGTATCTATATATTATTACCTTAACACCATACATAACAGAGGCTTATATCAATATAAAATGATCAAGTCTACCTAGAATGATCTTTTCTGTTAATTCACAGGATATTCACACATTTTTGGGGTTGTGCTTTTGGTTGGTGCTTTTTAAGTTTGGATGCTTTCTTTTTCATAGCTTGTATATGGGGACCCAGGAGCAAGTTCCAGAGCCTCCAGTCAGAAACTCAGCCTTTCAGTAGGAAAGTGGGAGTGTGCACTTCTGAAGTAGGACTGAGTGTCATAGTACTGTGATAGTGAGGCACATACCCTCAATGGAGACTAAGTCCTTGTGTGTGATTGTTTATTTTGGATATTGCTGCCACATCCTTGCATTAGTTGTCTGTGAGCAGTTATAAACCACTATTGTGTTGATTCTTGCACATATGAGCTTTATTGTCCCTCTTTGTTGAATTTTAGATATTTGGATATGCAAAATAGATTAATATGTTGACAATGAAAAGATGCATTTACCCTGGTTGAGAAGTTGGAAGCCCTCCCCTATGATATCCATAAGTTGTTTTGGCCGGAGCACCTGGGATTTAGGTTTAGAATTCATATACTTACACATTCTACAAAATGTTATGAAGCATATTTAATATGAAAGATAGTAATAAAATGAGCATGAGTGTACACACTAACCTTGCTAAGAAATATTCAGTTAATATTAGTAGTTCAGCTCTCCATCTGACCTTCCATTTTCACATCCTCTTCTCCCATGAACCATCCCAGAGGTTACTTCTGTCCTGGATTTTGTGTTTATCATTTCCTTGTTCCACTTTATAGCTCCACCATATGTAAGTCTATTATTATCAACATACAGTATGATTTTGCTTGTTTGTGAACTTTATTTAAATACTGACTGTATTAGGGTTCTCCAGAAGGACAGAACCAATAAGATAAGGTTGTTAGGGAGAATTGGCTTACAGGATTACAAGGGGACATTCCACAGTAGGCCATCTGCCAGCTGGGGAAAGAGAAGCTGGTAGCCTTGGCTCAGTCCAAATTTAAAACCCTCAAAACCAGGGAAGCCAACAGTGCAGCTCTCAGTCTGAGACTGAAGGCCGGAGAACCCCTGATAGGCTGCTGGTTCAAGTCCAAAGGCTGAAGAACCTGGAGTCTAATGTCCAAGGTCAAGAGGAGAGGAAGCCAAGTATGTGGCATGGCAGGGAGAGAAAGAGAAAAAGCCAACTCAGCAAGCAGTTCTTCTGCCTGCTTTGTTCTATCCTTGCTGGCACCCTATTAGATGGTGTCCACCCCTGCATTGAAGGTGGGATTTCCCCTCCCAGTCCACTGCCTCAAATGCCAATCTCCTCTGGCAGCACCCTCACAGACACACCCAGGAACAATGCTTCATCAGCCATCTAGGAATCCTTCAATCTAGTCAGGTTGACATCTAATATTAACTGTCACATTAACATATTGTATATATTAGTATCTATCTTGCTTTTATTTTTTGCTCAAAATATTATCTAATGTATGTGATGTTTGTAGGTGGAGATCACATATTTTCACCAAGGTAGTGATTCATTATATGAATATACCATTGTAGGAACATGCCATACCTTATTTATCTTTTAGCTGCTTGATAGGTTTTAGGGATATTTCTAATTTTTGCAAATTCAAGCAATTTTCTGTTAAAATTATTAAGTATATTCCATACTGTGCAAGAATTTGGTTTTTTTGTTACTTTGTTTGTACTAAGAGCCTTCCCTCTCACAGCTACCCAGTCTTCTTTTTTTTAACACACACACATATATATATATATAATCTAGAGCTGAAAGGTTCTGGATTCATATGATATGTACATCCTCAACTATTCTAGACAATGCCAAATTATTTTCCAAATTATGTAAGTTAACACTGTAATATGGAAGAGTTTCTGTTCTAGATTTTCTTCTGCACTTGATATTTACAGGATTTTTAATATGTTCCTGTCTGATGGGATAAAAGGATGTCAAATTATGATTTTCATTTACATTTCTCTGATTAGTAATGACTTAGAGCTTATACACACAAGTGTGTGTGCACATGTACACATATACCCACCCACCCATCCAAACCCACACATCCACCCAAATTCACACACATAGTCTTTATTTTTGCCTTGTGTGTTTCTTTTCTGGAGTGAAACTGGGGTCATTTCTTTTACCCCTTTTTTTATTCAGTTTTTTTTTTTTTTATTGACTCACTGAAGTTTACTATATATTATGAATACTAATCCTATTTTGGTTATATTTTATTGTGACTAACTTTTTGGCTTATGTTTTCTTGATTTTTGCAGAGTGACCTTTATGATAGCTTTAGATATACAGATGTTCTTAATTTGAAAGTAATCAAATATGTCAGTTTTCCTTTATTATTTATACTGTTTTTGCATCTTACTAAAAAATTTTCCCCAAGATGTTGGCCCTAAAAATATTTTCCTGTATTTTCTCCTAAGCATTTTTTATTGCTTAGGAGAAATAATAAATAAAACTTATTTATTGCTGCCTAACAATATTATCAGAAACCTAGTGGCTTGAAACAACATATTTTAATTATATCACAGTTTCTGTGGGTCAGGAATCAATCATGACTTAATTGGGTACTCTGGTTTATGGTCTTTCACAAGGCTGCAATTAAGTTGCTGGCTAGGGCTGCAATGTCATCTGAGACTCAACTGGGGAATCATATGCTTCCAAGCTCACATGATTGTCAGCAGGATTCAGTATCTTATAGATTGTTGAACCTAAAGCTTCAGTACTTTTCTGGTTGTTGCCTGGGGTCCGCCTTTAGTAGCTTACCATGTGGACCTCTCCTTATAGCAGCTTGCTTCATTAAAGCCAGGAAGAGAGTCAATAGAGAAACTCTGCCTACAATGTAGCCTAAATTATGAAAGTGACACCCCATCATCTCTGCAGCATTCTATTGGTTGAAAGCAAGTCACAGGTCCCACCTATACGCAGAAGGAATGGGCTACATAAGGGCGTTAATACCAGGAGATGGGGATAATTTTGAGGGGTCATATTACAGTCCATCTGCCACAGATTTTGTCTTTCATATATAAGTATTTAATCTACTTTATATTAATTATTATATCTATTCTGACTTTTTTCCTGTATGAATAACCTATTGTCCTAAATTGAAAAGATTGAATAATCTTTTTTTTTCCCCCACTAATCTTCAATGCCATCTCTACCAAATATCATGTCTCTGTATTTTGTAGGAGTCCTTTTTTGGCTTTCTCTTCTATTCTGCTGGCAAATTTGATTACATCAATGATGATATCACGCTGTCTTTATTACTGTAGTCTTGTTAGCCTTGAAATCTGGCAAGATGAGTCTTTATTTTCTTTCTCATTGTTGTCTTGGATTTTCTTAAACCTTTGTTCATCCATATGCATTTTATAATTAGTTTTCACAGTTCCTCAAAACAAACAAAAGAACAATGCATTTTAATTTTAAGTGCATTGTATGAGTTTTGGGAGAGTTGACCTCTTTAATGGGCATGGCATGAGTCTCCTTTTATTTAATACTTGGTAATTTTTTAGTAGATTTAAGTCAAAGCACTTTATATATTGTTATTACTGTGAATTATGTTTATTTTTAGTAATATGTTGTAACTCTTGCTAGTATATAGAAAATGCAGTTTATTTTTGTGTATTTATATTGTATCAGGGACCTTATTAAATCTTCTTATTAATTCAACAATTTGCCTGTAAACTCTTGGAGATATTTATGTACATGGTTTGGTAACGTGTAATTACTGAGAATTATATTTCCTTCTTTCTAATTTTATAACTTTTTAATATTCTTACATTTGTTAGGACCGTCTATGAAATACTGAATAGATATGGTAATATTTGTAATGGGTAGTCTTGTACTATTTATAATGTTAATAGAGTGCTTCTAACATTTCACTGCTTTCCAAGATGGATGCTGTGTGTATTTCATATGTTTACATGATCAGGATGTGATATTCTCTTCTATTGCTAGTTTGATACGTGACATTTTATCCTGAATGCATGATGAAATTTATTGAATGTTTTTGCTTCATCTTATGAAGATTCTCATGTGTTTTTTGCCTTTATCAGTTAATGTAATACATTATGTAAAACTCTTTCCTTATTTGAGATTCAATCAAACTTTGTTTGCTATGATAAAATGAGCCTGGGGATGATTTGTTTTATTTGTATAGTTTGCTGAATTTTCTTTGTTAATAATTCGTTTAAGATGTTTACATCAACAATTATAATTGTGATTTGCCTGTAATCATCTTTTCTCATATTGTACTTGCCTAATTTTGAAGTCAACATTATACTTGTCACATAAAATAAGTTGGAAATCTTCCATTTTTATGTTCTTTAGATGAGTTTGCATAATATTGAAATGATTTAATACTAGAATGTTCATTAGAACCTATTGGTAAAGTCATCTGACCATTGTATTTTGTTTGTGGGAAGATTTTTAACTATGTATAAAATTGTATTTTGTGCTTATAGGCTTATTCTATTTAGCTCACATAGTTATTTTGTAAGTCTGTTTTGGCAAGCTGTAGTTTTAAGAATTTGTCTTTTTTGGTCTCATTTGGTTATGTAGGCTGTGTTGTGTGGCGTGACCTTGACTGCCTGGGCTCAAGCCATCTCCCACCTCACCCTCCCAAATAGCTGGAACTACTGGTGCATACCACCAGACCTTGCTATTTTTTTTTTTTTTTTTTTTGGTAGAGATGAGGTCTTGCTTTATTGCCCAGTCTGTGTCCTTTTCTTTTTCACATTTATTGACCTAAATTTACTCAAAATGCGTTCTGTTGCCTCTTTAACTCTTCACCCCCTACATATTTTTTTCTATCTTTAGTATTGAGCATGTGTGCCTTATTTTCTTCTATTACTTAATTGGAGTTTGCCTTTTATATAAGTCTTTTTGAAGATTAACTTTTAGTTTTGGTTTGTTTCTAACTTCTATTTTATGTACATTTGCTGTTGCATTAACTTTGGTTCCTGATTTTACATATTTCCTTCATTCTATTTTTTTCTAATTTTCTTTTGATGTTGTGTTTTGTATCTTCTTTAATTTAGATATATGATCCACTCTTTTGGTCAGTGTCCTACTGCCAAAATCCACCAGGAATAAGCTGGATTTATTGCATATTGCAGTGAGAGAGATTTAAGAAGTGTGGCTTCTCTCTGGATTAGTTTCTCTCAGGAAGTAGGAGTAGTTGGGTATCTGAATAAACTTGTATAGAAGAAGAGATGAGTACAAAGAGGCTAAAACTATAATTGATGAAAAAGTACCCTTTGCATATATTAACTGGGAGACAGGAATGTGTACTATTTTGTGGTTTAGCAAATGTTTATACTTCTACTGTATTCAAACATGATTATGAAGTAGTGTCTTTTTCTTGATCCACTGTGGGAACAGAGTGGCTTTGTTCTGTGAAATATTCATGTTTAACAAGAGGATATTGGGCCTGGCTGATGGTAACAGACCAGCTCCTCAGTGTCAGGAGCTATTGTTTTTCCATTTGCATTTTAAAATTTTTATTATTTTTACTATACTAATTTAAGGCTATTAATTTATCTTTTAAACCATTTTGCTTATATTTCACATATTTTGATATGTAGTTTATCCATTAACCTTTCTAAGTGTTTTCTGAATTCCAGTGAAATTCATGGTTGAGTTATTCTTAAATTTATATACTGCTATTTATCTTTTGTTATTATTTTTATCTTAAGTATGTTGGAACTTCGTTTAGTATTAGTTTGACATGTAAATTTTCATTTTGATATTATCAAACATTTTGTGGTCTGATGTTTTTAATATACATACTGTAAATAGATGATAGCAGGATTTTCACTCACATTCTAACAATCATTGTCTTTTATCTGAAGTGTTTATATCCATATGATTATTGATATGCATGGATTTATTTATAATTAGTATGTACGTTCTGTCTATACCTCTTTTAACTATTAATATATTCCTTTTTAATTTATTTCTTTCTTGAATTATTTTGAGATGATTAATGCTTCCCTTCCTTTTATTAAAAACAATGCATCCTACTCTTTTATACATCCAATATTTATCTATATTTATTTCTATGTTTATGTTTTTCTTTCTGTACCATCATACTGTTCAAGCCTTTTTTCTGTGCTCATTTTTTTCTGCCTTAAGTGTATCTTTAATATTTTCTCAATTTTTGTTTGCCTAAAATATGTCTTTTTATGACATTCATTCTTGCAAGGTAAGTTGACTGTACATACAGTCCTAGGTTTACAGCCCTTTTAATATATTATTCAACTTACCTCTTTTTACTACTTCTGTTTTTTCAGTGAAATAGGAAGCAGAACAATAGATGAGAAAAAAGATGGGGGAAGAGGTCTTGGAGGCTGAGAAGAGAAAAGGAGGTATAAAATAGGCATAGTCATCTAGGAGATTGAGAGAGTAAAGGGGATGAAGAGGGGAAATTTTGTACCGTTGCTAGACAGCTCTAATGGCCTTCTTGAAAGTAATGACTGTTCACTTAATGTAAGGAACCTGGTTTACCTCAGCTCTGTTCAGCTAGCTAGATTGGCCAGATTGTGTTTTCCCCAGGAGTGAGAAGATGACAGAAAAAAAAAAAAGTAGAGATAATATTGCATGCAAGGGACTGATTATAGAGGGTAAAGTGACTTATGAGAATATGAGGCTTAGGAAACACTGTAAAAGGGATTTTAGATTCTGGTGGCATCCAAGACTGTTGGATTGGAGGTACTAGCTGGTAAGATTAACTAAATAAACCAGTTATTGTTATTTTCAAAATTGCCTCGTAAGCACAGAAGGCTAGGATAGCTCAAATCATCATTGCTGCATTCCAGGGAGTTGGAAGGAAGAAGAGAAGAGAGCAACATCCCAGATGACTCTTTTCTGAAAAGAGCCTTTCAACCAACAACTTCCACTTTCTTGAGGTATAATTTTGTAGAAAGGAATTTCTGGAATTACTTGAGTTGTTAAAAACATGAAAGCAGACACCTCCACAGATTCAGATTTCCATGGCCTGGAGGAGAGGGTAAAATGGGTTACCAGCATCTGCATTTTTTAAATGCTCACCCTCCAAAGGATTCCACTGTGTAGTGGAGGGAAATCCACTGCATTAGGCAGGTGAATAGTCCATTCTTGTTTTCTGCAGTACTTATGTCATATAACATTGTTGCAAACACTGAATTAGTGAATGATACCCTATTGCTCCTGGGGAAATACAGTGTTAGGGGTCCCAGAAGGCTTTGGTCACTGAAATTTTATCCATCAGTCAATAACCTTGGTTCATGAGTGTTTCTGTTTAAAGACACCTTATATAATAAATATTATTGATTGGTCTTCAACATTGAACTCACAGCCAGCAGTGCTGTAACTCGTACCTGTATGAAGCTTATCTAACACTTGTATTTTCTTTGTAAGGCATATCACACATAGCCTTCTTGAGCCTAGGAACACTAGACAGCCCTGCAGGTCTACACTTTGGGGCCAATTTAAACAGCAAACTCACTAACAAAAATCACACAGAAAAGTGTGAAAAACATGGTATTAAATAAACCCTGAAAAGTACACTTGTTTATAGCATGAAAGTAGAAACAAGCAGGCAAAGTACTACCTTGTTCACCCTTAGCTGGGAATGTGCTCACTCTTCAGGTAACTTAAATTTTTTGCCACTCTGCATATATCTGCAAATGACCATTGACAGTGATTATTGATTTTTGAGGTAATATAAATATTAGCAAGAAGACAAATTTACAAATGCAAATCTACACACCATAAGGATCAACTGTTTCTGAAGTTCTTTCCTCTCTGTATCTGATGGCTCTGGTTTTTCAGAGGTCTCTGCTTGAACAACAGCTCCCACATCCACTCTCCCTTCTGTCCACCTGTGCTGTCTCTGTCCCACTTTAACAAGAATTCTTCTGTCTCTTTCAACAATTTGCAAAAAGTTTTGTTTTAATCTTATCCTTTCGCTCATTTTCAGCATTTTTAAAAATAATGTTCTTTGCTCTCATTATAGTATAGTATTGTGGAAGGAGGACATCTAGAAAAGTCCCTTTTGTATTAAAAAATAGATATGTTTTGAAAAATGTCTTTAAAAATAAAGAGAAATATGAGGGGCACCCCAAAAACCCTCTCTGAGAAATATCTACTAGCATTTTTCTGAATGTCCTTTCACTTTTAGGTTTAGAAAGGTACATGAATAAATAAAGTGATCTGAATTGGGATTAAAAGTATAATCTACTTTTCAATGATAAAGTAAATATAGATCCAGTAATATTAATTCTCATATAACTCTCGAGCTAATTGCTAATTTATTTGGGTATATTTTAAGTTTATTCTTCCCAATAGCTTTCTAAAGTACTTTATAGTATTTCCAATTCAATAATTAATGGATGAAACATATTGTGCACAATAAGAACTAATCTTATTTTTCTCATGTGCCCTAAAATATATTTCAAGTGGATTTATGGCTTAAATGTAATCACAGGCATTTCAGATTACTATGAGGAAATAATTGCTTATATAATATTGAGGGTAAAAGAGGTAGGACTAACTAATCATTAGACAAAAGCCAGGAACTGTGTAAAAAAATATTGAAATGTTTACATACATATTTTTATATCTTCTCTATATCCAAAAAACAATAACAGTAACAGCACTAAAAAAGAGCACCAAATTAGAAAACATGATTGTACTATAAACTGGTAAACATTTAATATTTTTAATGTAGAAAAAGGTTTATAAATCTTTAAGTAAAAGAGAAAATTTTCAACTTAAAAAGAGAAATCAAAATGATAAAATATGTTAAAACAATCTGTTTTACCAGTTCAGGTATGCGTACTGTTACTTTTCTTCCATTTTTTAATTATTTCTACTTAATGTCTTCCTCCTACTACTTACTAAATGGAGGAAAAAGACATACAGGAAAAAAAAACGTCTAAAATTTATTGGAATTTAATCAGAAGTTTTCAGGACTAATTCCAAACAAAATGAAGAACGACCTAAAATCCCATGTGGGCAAAGCTTTCACTGCTTCTCACTGGTATAAAGTATCATGATAGAGGACTGGTTCTGCTCACCTAAACAAATGACAATTGTGTGTGAGGGCCAAAATTGCATGCTTATACCATTTCGTGCCATTGACATTGGTGGTTCATGCAAAAGGCCAGTTCATTTTAGTTCACCTTGTTTGCTTAGTTTGTTGTTTTTTAAAAGGACCACCTACTGGATCATTGTTACTAGAGCTAGAAGAGCTGCCTACATTAGGTACATATTATACAGAAATCAGCCATCTTCCCTTACCCTTAACCCCTAAAAAACCATTAGGAACTTCTGTCGAACTTAAATTATCAGCCTAAAATTTCCTCTCAAGGTAATTCTATTTCAGGTGTTTTCTTGTTCTTTCCTACACACAGACTTGCTTTGGGGTCATGCTTTCCAACTTTCAAGGCCTCTCTACATTCAAATTCTGAAAAAAAAGGGGGGTGGGTATGGGATTGGTTAAAAGTCACTTCAGTTTCAAAAATGTCCTGGGCTCCTTCAGTGATCAGTGGTCATCACAGAGACCAGCTTGGCATCTCAAGCCATAGATGAGGGATTCATTTTTCTCAACCCACAAAATATTTCTTCTCTCAAGCCAAGAGGCCCAACTTAAGTTAAAACTAAGGCTACATTAAGGCTACATCTCTTTTGTTTGTTTCTTGGTTTAGACAGTAGGGGAGAAGTAACATGGCCAAAAGTCAAAAATAAGCACTTAACACTAAACTTAGAAAAATCACTGTTGTTTATTTGTTTCTATGATTGTTTTTAAGTATTGTGAAAGAGAAAGTGTAACAGTATATCAAAATGTAGGTTATCAGCTATTGTCATTCTTGTTCATATTCTATGTTTTGTATAGAATTATTCTATTATCCTAGCTTTCCATTTAGGATGATGTCAATTACCATGAAAATGATGGGAGTGAGTACTCCTCAGGTACATCCTGTTTACTTCTGAGTGCTCCATTTCAGATGCTTTTAAGAACGGCACACTGTGACAGACCTACACATGGCCAATGCTGACTGCTTTTAGGCACTTACATTTTCTGTTTTCTTCAGGAGGTAAAGCATGCCCACATGTCTAGTTCCTTGAATAGTTCCCCAGAAGAGGGGCATTCTTTTTCATTGTGATATTTACTTTAAATCTGGCTCAGTGGAAGTGATGGTGTTTAGGATTTGGATTTCAAAACCCTAAGAAAGTTTCCTTACCTCTCTTTCTTTCTTCCTTTATTTCTTCCTTCCTTCCTATCTTCCTTCCTTCCTTCCTTCCTTCCTTCCTTTCTTTCTTTCTCTCCTTCTCTCCTTCCTTCCTTCCTTCCTTTCTTTCTTTCTTTCTTTTTCTTTCTTTCTCTCCTTCCTTCCTTCCTTCCTTTCTTTTTCTTTCTTTCTCTCCTTCCTTCCTTCCTTCCTTCCTTCCTTCCTTTTTCTTTCTTTTCTTTTCTTTCTTTCTTTCTTTCTTTTTTTTTGAAGTTTGGATTTTTTATTGTATTTTTTCATTATTATACTTTAGTTCTGGGATACATGAGCACAACATGCAGGTTTGTTACATAGGTATACATGTGCCATGGTGGTTTGCTGCACCCATCAACCCCTCATCTACATTGAGTATTTCTCCTAATGCTATCCCTCTTCTAGCCCCTTGCCCCTCAACAGGCCCCAGTGTGTGATGTTCCCCTCCCTGTGGCTATGTGTTCTCATTGTTCAACTCCCACTTATGAGTGAGAACATACAGTGTTTGGTTTTCTGTTCCAGTGTTAGTTTGCTGAAAATGATGGTTTCCAGCTTCATCCATGTCACTGCAAAGGACATGAACTCATCCATTTTTTACTGCTGCATAGTATTCCATGGTGTATATGTGCCACATTTTCTTTTTCCAGTCTATCATTGATGGGCATTTGTGTTGGTTCCAAGTCTTTGCTATTGTGAACAGTGCTGCAGTAAACATATGTGTGCATGTATCTTTATAGTAGAATGATTTATAATTCTTTGGGTATATACCCAGTAAACGGTTTGCTGGGTCAAAGGTTATTTCTGGTTCTAGATCCTTGTAGAATTGCCACACTGTCTTTCACAGTGGTTGAACTAATTTACACTCCTACCAACAGTGTAAAATGATTCCTGTTTCTCCACATCCTTTCTAGCATCTGTTGTTTTCTGAGTTTTTAATGATCGCCATTCTAACAGGCACTGGCATGAGATGGCATCTCATTGTGGTTTTGATTTGCATTTCCTTAACTTTCTAAGATTTGCCAGGGGTAATATAGTGAAGAGCCAAGAAAAAATCCAAATGTAGTTATTTCACAAGACATTCATTATTTTCTTCATTTTACACATTATTTTCTTCATTTACCTCTAAATCAAAGAAAGGTAAAAGAGAGGAAGAATAAAGTAGAAACATTCTCAGCCAGCTTCTGGGTTGTTAGTAAATTTGCCTCATTAGTAAATCCAAGCATTTTACAGCCAGAAATAGAAATAGTATTAGCAAATCATTAGTATTATAGCTGATGGGTTAAACCAGTACTGGAATGCTATTACTCAAGAAGAATAGCTAGCATGGAAAAAGTTATAAGTAAGATATAAATTCTGGGAAACTAATATTTAAGGGGAAGGCAGAAGTTTAAAAAGGTAACTGAGGAGAAGCAGTGCTTTAATTGCATCCTATACGTTTTGATATGTGATATTTTCACTGTTCAGATTATGTTCTATTTTTATTGTTATTTTTATGCATGCTTTAAATTTATCACTCTTAATTTCCAAATACATAGGGATTAGTAGTTATGTTTTTTGATAGCACTGTGATAAAAATATTGTATATTAATACCTGGAGATTTTTTGAAACTCACTTTATCATTCTGCATATGGTCAATAATTGGAAATTATTTATGTGTCCTTGAAAACAAAGTGTATTCTGAAATGTTTGGGCATAGTGTTTTCTATATGTCCATTAGGAGATCACATTATTTAAATTGTATAAGTCATCAACAACACATTGGTGAGTGTGTACACACACAGTTTTTTCTAACTTGGAGAGGTGCTTTAAAATCTCTTATTAAGATGGCTTTGTTTCCTAGTAGTTGTGTCAATTTTTGCTCTATGTATATTTCTGCTATTATATTTACTTCTCATTGATGTAGGCTAAATACCTATGAGTAGAATGCCAGGGTTGTATTATGTGTGTGTTGAATTTTTAACATTTATCTTTATTAATTTTAACCTAAAAGCGCTCATGAGGTGTTGTTAATCATAGGTAAAGATACTAGATGTGTCACTGCAAATAATAGGTGTTCCCCTCCCTTTGCCTTAGTCCTTACCCTTAGAACAATGTGATGAGAAGTAGGCCAGTTGTCCTATACAAGTAGCTAGACAGCCTGATAGCTAGGGATAAAGAAAAAAATAATTTTTCTCTGCTTATAAAGGGGAAGGAGGCAGCTGCATTCCCACCCTTCTGAAAGGGACTCCTTCCTTCAGCCTTTCAGCATGCATGTATATGAATCTCTCTCAGAGCCAGCTAGCCCCTTGTGACCCAGTTTTTATGACCTAGAGATGTGTCCAGATTCTTGGAGACCATTCGCCTTTGATATGTAAATACCCAGGAAAGTAACTGCTCTTATTTTTTCAGGTACCTTGGACTCTTAACCTGGAACCTAGTACAATTGTAACCATTTTAGTAAAATGAGAAGTTTGTCTCCCTCATTGGGTCAAAACAACTAAGTAGACAAATGGCTACAGATTTAATTGAGATCTCTAATGGTTTGTGAAAATATTTCTAGGAGGTGAGGGCTTTTTACAGAAACAGTGAAAAATCTAGGAAAGTTTTATTTCCCTCTATGTAGTATATTTATCTGTTTAAGAAACTGAAAAACAGTTTTCAAAAGTGTTTATACCATTTTACATTTCCACCAGCAGCACATGAGAATTCTAGTTTCTCCAAATCCTTGCTGATACTTGATGACAATCATTCTGTTAAATTTTACCATTCATGTGGATATGGAGTTTGCTTGTTGTTGTTTTTTTTTAATGGAATCTTAGGTAATTGATTTTAAAATTATATTTTTCTAAAACAATAATTTTCAATTAATTTTTTTAAGTACTGACTAGACTTTATTCAACAAATTTTTATATATCTTTTTATTTCATTCAATAGAGTATATATTTATACATCCCATATGATGTATTATGCAATCATAGGATATTTACAGCTGTATGTTGTTTTAAAATATTTAGAGTTTTCTCTTCTGTCCTTCTGTTAATTTTATAATTTAATTTCATTGTGGTTAAGAAGATGCTTTGTATGATTTCGATTACTGCAATTACTGAGCATTATTTGATGCTCAGAATATTGTCTATAAATGTACCATAACATGATAAATACACACAAGCACTTAGAAAGGATGAATATACTGATATTTTTATGTATTACACTTTATAATTTTCATTTAGGTCAAGCTAGCTGACAGTATGTATATCGTTATTAATTTTCCTTCGACTAGGATAATTTTTTTTAAATTTCTGTAGTACAGGTCTGCTGTCAAGACATTATTTGCCTCTCACCCAAATAGATGCACTCTCTAGAAAGCACTTTGAATATACTGATACTTTTATGTGTAGCACTTTATAATTTTTGATAAGGTCAAGCTGGCCAATAATGTGTATATCATTATTAATTTTCCTTCAACAGGAAGATTTTATTTAAAATTTCTGTGGTACAGATCTGATGACAGGACACTATTTCCCTCTCACATTAATAGACACACTCTCTCATTGGAAAATATTTTCATTTTGTTTTAAATTTTTGAAAAATATTTTCACTGGAAATGGAAATCTTAGGTTGAAAATATTCTAAACTTTTGAAATATTATTACACTGTCTTCTGGTTTTTATTGTTTTTGATGAAAGTCAGCAAACATTAATATTATTGTTCCCATGTATGTAAAGTGTTCTCTTTCTCTTTCTTCTTTGAAGATTTTCTTTTAAGGTTTGAATTAACAGTTTGATTATGATGTGTCTAGGTGTGATTGTTTTTGTACTAGTTCTACTGCTGTTAGAACTCCCAGATTTGGGTTTGAATATACAGTGCAGAGTAAGCCCAACACTGGCACATCAGTGCATAGGAGCAGAGAAAAGTTTATTTGATTTAGCCAAGGCGTGAGAGTGGGAGAGGCAAACTCTCAAGTCTGACCTGCTTTTGAAGGAGATTTTATGAGTAAGGAAGTTGAGTGTGAGGTAAGAACCTTCCGTGATCAAAGCTGTTTGCCTCCCTCCTCAGACTGAACTTCTAGATGCCATCAAAGAGGTCTGTATGACCTAAGAATCATTGTTCTTTAAAAGAAGAACAATTTCATTAATCTTGCAGGCAACCCCTGGGGACTTAGAAAATAAAGTTAATCAATTATTAGTGACTACTCTCTACCAAAATAACTACATGTAAGCAGTCATGCATGAAGGAAGAAAAGGACAAAGAGAAAAGTAAAGCAAACACTTTATGATTTTTATAATATAGGATCAGTTACACTAATTAAGATTGATGAATTTCTTAAATTCATAAAATTGTGCCTTTCTCAACTTAGGGAAATTTTTGTCCATTAATTCTTCAAATATATTTCAACTCCATATTTTCCCTCCTTTTCTTCTAGAATGGTATTTATGTGATATTTAACCTTTTGTTTTGGAAAGTTAACTTGGCTAAACTCAAAGTGCAAACTGAGTTCCCTATTGTTGACAGCAGCCGAGGTGTATTTTCAGTTCTTTTAGCTTTGTCAGTACTGCTTGGAATCTGTTGCATGCAAGTGTAGTTTCTGGATCTGCCAGAGATTCAGTCAGAGTTTATGTGCAGAATTTGGTGCTACCCTTCTGTGGTTTTCTTTTCTCTGTGATTTTCCCCATTTAAAAGTTTTCTAATTTCATTAGTAGCCTTGACATCTGTCTTCTAATTCTTTAAGAGAGTCAGATTACAGGTTTCTGGCTATTTTAGCTGCTCAATGTTAAGCCAACTTGCTGAGAAGGCCACAAAGATTTTCAAAGATAAAATATTTCTTAAGTAGGATGATGAGGACACATTCTCTGTGTGTTGATTTTCCATTTGTATTTATTTGTGTGCATTTATTAATTTGTATTTCCTTATACTAAAGAGTTTTCAATTTATTATACTATAGTAGATAGCAGACAATCTTCAAGAAGAAAGAATTTTAGAGTATGAAGGAATCTTTGTGATCACCTAGACTGCGTATGCAGAAAATTATACCTAGATAACATAAGTGACGTTTCTTATTGGCATATTGTTAATGACAAAATTAGTATGGGAAAACCTCCTGAAAGTTCCCCCGAAGCTTACTATTAAACAAAAAGACATGAATATCTTAAATGGTCTTGAATTTATTTTATTACATTATTTTATTTTAGACAACAAATCTGTGTTTAAAGTCTAGGTATTTCTTGAACAGAAGGGCTTAGTACTGCAAAATGATAGGCATTCATTGTGAATTGGAATATTGGAAATCTACAGTTTATAGGTAAACTTAGAAAAACAAGTTGAGTATTCTGTCAGAATTTATTCTCACTAGCAACAAATTTGAAAAAAAAATGTTTCTTTATCATTGGTTCTCAAGTTTCTTGAAACAACAGGATTTTCTTACTAGCAGTGCCCCCTTGATATTATTCATCAGTTTTTCATTTGACCACACTCCTGTAATACTTCAATAACCTTGAAATAAAACTCAGATCTCAAAATACACTTTTCTCTTCCAAACAGAAAAAAACCTGCAGATAAAAGAAAATAAAAACTCCCAAAGACACTTTGGAAGGTTTTTGATCTGCTAATGTAACTATTCACAGCTTTTAGAGACCATTCAGCATAGAGACTCATACCCATTCCTGCAGACTCCAGTTAAACAAGCATCCTTGAAATTACTGTCACTTTCAGTAAAGAGCTGGGACACATAATGCAAAAGAGGAGAATGGATCCCAGTTCTCAACATTAAGTTTCCATTTGTTTTCTAGTTCTTTTTTATCTTTCATGGAAATATATAATCCTCAAACTGAATAACAGAGGCTTCATGATGTGTGCATTCACTCCTCAGCATAGGTCATTACTGATCAAATTATATTTTGTTTGAATTCTCCATAAAGATATACCTTGGTTACTTGCTATTGGTGATTCTGATGTATCTTATGGTCACTGAAACTATCAACTTTATAAGGCATAGTAGTTATGCAATTTACTTTTCAGATAACGATATAAGAGACTATTAAAGCCAGATTGACCTTTTCTAACAAGTGTCAAAAATACTAATTTTTTCTTAAATAAATTGATTATGTGCTATAAAATAATAAGAATTTTTGGAAAAATGAGTGTTTGAGAAAGCATTAGGGTAAAATTTTTCTAGCTAGAATTATCTAATTACTTTGGAAATTTGTCCTCAACATGAATATAGGATAAGGCTTTCTAAGTATAACAAAATTTACATGCTTGGGTTTCACTCCTGGTAAGGGACAAGTTAGCTACCATTGAATCAACTTCCCATAGATAGTTGCTGTAAACTCTAGAGAAAATACAAAAATGAACAAACGACACTGGGGAATGATCAAAAGTTAGCAGAAACTGGCAAGTAAACCACCATTGGCAAAAGGGAATGGTGGGAGTGATTTTCATATTTTCATCACTTCTAGCCTGAGGCCACCCCTTGTCTGAACCACACATGGAAGCAAAAATAATTAATACAAATAAAAATAAATAAAAATAAATCTTCACTGGGAAGTGAAAGATGAAACAGGAAAAGGAGAGTACCTGGGATTGGAGGCACAAATTCTCTTCATTTGATCTGCTTAGCTGGCAGACTCACCACAAATGCTAAAGACAGAGTCTTAGTAGGCAAGGTAAGAATAGAATAACTGAACAAAGACTTGGCCTGCTACTCAAGACCATAAATGCAATTTGAGAAAAACCCAGTAAAAGAAAATCTTGACACATTTGACAGCATAAAACTTTAAGAAGAGAATAATTGAGTAGGAAAAAACACCAGAACAAAGTCAAGAGACATATGGAAAATGAAAGAATATATACCACTGTATCACTGATAAAGGGCTGATATCTTAATCATAGGAAACTCATAATATGAGAGAAAAAGTCACAAAAAGCTCATGACAATGGATTTAAAAAAATAGACAATCTACCAGAAACATATTTAAAACCTCTTTGAGCATATGGAAAGATGTTCAGCCTCTCTGATAATCAAAAGATACACATAAAAACCATCATATTATCAGACTGACAAAATTAAGATGTATAATAATACACTGCTAACAAGTATATAAAATACTCTGCTTGCAAGAGTATGTGGAAACAATAACTTTCTTACATATCTAATAGGAATGCAAACTGGTAAATCCTTTTTTTTTTTTTGAGATGGAGCCTCACTCTGTCGTGCAGGCTGGAGTGCAGTGGCACGATCTCGGCTCACTGCAACCTCCTCCTACCAAGTTGAAGCAATTCTCTGCCTCAGCCTCTCCAGTAGCTGGGATTACAGGTGCCCTCCACCATACCCAGCTAATTTTTTGTAATTTTAGTAGAGACAGGGTTTCACCATGTTGGCCAAGCTGGTCTTGAACTCCTGACCTCATGATCCACCCGCCTTGGACTCCCAAAGTGCTGGGATTACAGGCATAAGCCGCCGCATCAGGCAGGTAAAATCCTTAATGAGGGAATTTGGAAATATCTTTAAAAACAAAACAAAACTAGATATGTGTTAACCTTTCATCCACAGTCCAAATTCTAGGAATTTACTCTGAATATCCAACTCATTCAATACAACACTATGTATATATTTTATAAATTTTTCATACATTGATGTTTTATTTAATATCAAATATTTCATATTCTGTATTCTATATTTTCTTATTTAAAAATAAAATCAAACCAATACCTATGCATAAATTTGAAGATAGAATTAAGTGAAGGAAAATAGCCCTCAAAAATAAACTTCTAGTTGGGATTCTGCCTTCTCTTTATAACATGACTAGCATTCATTTTTTTCAGCAGAATGATCACACTATATTTCTAATTGAGAAATTTCTTTTTTCTAAAACTTATTTGAACATTGTTCTTTCTACATCTCTGTTTTCATGCAACTCTTCTTTAGAGGCGATGTGGACTTTAGGTCTCTGGGAAGGGGCACCTGAGGATACTACTGGTCTTTGTGACAGATAAGTGTGGTCAGAATATTTGGTGGCTGTGTGTCAGGGGCTTTGTTGGGCCTCTCTGTTATGCAAATATATCACTCCGAGGCTCTCTACTTGAGGAAATGTTTGTTTCCATTTTTAATCATCCTGGAATGAGATGCTGAGGGTGGTTTCCCTTTGTTTTCCCACAGACCTTCACTATAGTCTTGTTAAAGTTCTGTCCAAAGTACCGTTATGCTTTGAGGAATGAAGGAGGCCTGCTTGTGTTCCAGATGTAGTAGTCATGTTCTCTGCCTGAACACAAAATAGGGCATTTCAGTGGTCTACATGCCACAGAGAGTGTCCCTAGTACAATGGCAATGTCCCTAAAGTGGTCAGCTTTGGATGTAGCACTGAGACAGTCTGGTAAAGACACAGGTGAGAAAGGGGGTGAGGGATGAGTAAGGAGAACACGTGAAACCACCATCAGGAATTTGAGGAATTTACCTGGACTAATTTAGGGCACTTAGACCACCATATCCAAATAAAACCAGTAATATGGATATTAAAATGGAGTGTAATATTCCTATTATTTTCATTTTGGAAATGTGAAAATGGAGACAGGCACATTACTTGGAGTTGCCTACTGCATACTCCAAATTTAAAGCCTCATTGTAAAATGAAGTAAATGTCATATACTATTGTAATAGGGTGGGATGCAAGAGGGCCCAGCTCCCTCCCTGATTTGATGTACACGAGGTTCTTGGCCTCTCTTTGCCCCAAGAAGTGAGGGAAGGGGCCCTGGAGATACGGTGAGCTTACCATTCAAGTAAATATCAGACCCAAAGAGTTAGCAGAGAGCGAGTTATTAGACAGAGAGAGAGAGAGAGAGACAGAAGGAGAGAGAGCTCTCACGCTGCTGTGGGAGGGGAATCCGGAGGGGATATCCGCACTGGTAGAGAGAGAGGGAGAGACAGCTCCCACGCAGTTGTGGGAGGGGATCCCAGAGAGGGAAATCGGCACAGGTAAAGGGCAGGGGGATTTTAACCCAGAGTTATTCCCACCCCATTCATGTTCTTGTTCAACGAGAGGAGTTCATTCAAACTTCCTCTGGAGTGATTGATGGGCTCTGATCCCAGATTGGTTGCTTGGGCCCATAACAGAGCCCCTCCTCCCAGGGCCTTTGGCGGGCTTTCTGAACAAAGAAGCTCACCTGGAATTTCTACCTAGCCTGGGGACGGGAAAGTCAGACAAATAACTTTACATTTGAAGCCCCTCTTGTCCCCAGATGGGGGTGTGGATGGAGGTATGGCGCTGGGAAATTACTGCCTTTGAAACACAGGCAATTTTTCTTAACACAGTCCCTCACTATTCCATAATATAGACAGTTGCATTTTAATAGTAAGCTATTAATATGAACATGGTCATGAAACGATTTATCTCAAAAGTTTGTATTTAAACTTGAGAAGCTGAGAAATGAAGGATGCTTCTTGTGTGGCTTTTTATGCTGCCTGCTTCCTTTGCAAACTTAGACTCAAACTGCTGCCTACCTACGTGGAAAGTGCTTAGTGTTGCTTTGTTTGGTATTGTTTTGTTTCTTCACAGAAAAGGGAAGGCAAAAGGAAAAGAGAAAAGGGAAAGAAACACAGAGAAAAGAACAGACTAAGCTTCTCAGGAGTAAAGGCAGACAGACTTCAATCCCAACACCATGGAGACTAGGGGAAACCGGCGTGGCCCAGAGCTGTCACTCTCACTCTCCTCTTGCTTGGACAGCTGCCAGTATTCAGAATCAGCCTGTCTTGTTGCCCACTGAGCTTCATGCTTGCAGACAAACACATCATCTGTGCCAAAAACCTTTCGCCCAGTTCTGACACTTCCACTTTGAATCCCATGACTCTTCTCGATTGTACCACTGATGGTCCAGGACACAAAAAGCCCTCAGGCCATTTGATTTAGGATTTGAACAATGGAGAGATGATCATGATCAGAAGAAAAATCCTTTACACTTGACAAAGGCAGAAATAAAAATCCAGTTCGAAATTGACTTTTGAGACTGGAGAATAATGGGATACTTCACCCATGTTACTTTCTGTTTTGCAAACGAAGTGTCTTTTTGTGTTAGAATTTTCAGGAGCCTCATCCACTAACCGTAAGGTATTTGCACATGCAATTAAAATCTCCAGATTTTTCTTTTTAAGGAACTACTCCAAAAAGCTTTCCTTTCCTTTGAAAGTATACCACTGAGTTTTGAAAAGTACCGGATTTTGCCTGAGTTCTGTAAAATGTTGTCTGTGTTTCTACATAGCATGACAGATGGTCAAAACCATGTTTTCCCTTGATTTTGTGTCTACTGAGTTAGTTATTACTCCTAGCTTGCTGCCATCTACAAATCTTAAAAACATGCCCTTTATCTGTCTTCCTCCAGGTTATTAATTAAAATTTTAACAAAGCAGGGCTAACAGCCAACCCACTATAGGGCTTTGTTAAAGAATATTGTACTTTGCAGTTTGATGTTTATTAACATTCTTTGGCCACCTAGCTACAATATAACTCAATTTTCTGTGAAAAACTATTAATCATCCTATTTTTTCCTTGTCTTTGATATGAGATAAATTTTATAGCACTATTTCTCATACCATCTGTTGTGAGGGATAGTTTGCTTTTTAATTTACAATTGTCAGAGACCTATGCTTTTGTAAAATACAATTAAAAACAAACATAAAAATAAAATTATTAGAAAAATGAAATAAAAGAAATGAAACTAATAATTTTATTATTAGATTTAACAGATCAAATATTTCAATACTCAAATGTACAATAAGAAAGGGTTGCAAAAAATGCACACATTTTTCATTAAAATCATTTTTATAGGTAATTTATATAAAAAATATTATTACAGTTGCAACTTTCTATTGTTCCACAACTATAATCAAACAAAGGTTATAAGTGAAGTAGCAATCCCGGTACTAAACTTCCATATGTGCATTTTGAATCAATCATGTATGTCAACGAAGTGATAAACTTGCTTTTTTGGTTGTTAATTTATATAATCTAGGTTGGATAAATGACGGTGTCACTCATAGGGGATAGTGTCGATCTTAAACGTTTATGCATTGATTTCATAACACTCAGTGGAGAAGCTAGTCTCAGATAGGCATGTTGCTTAGACTGGAAGAAAAGAATTTGAAGTAATTACGGTAAGCTGATGGAATTCACTTTTATCTATTATAAAGCAAGTGATTTTGTATTTTTAAAATTTATCTTAAATCCTTCAACAATAGTAATCTTCAGTAATCTAGGAAGAATAATAATACATCTAATCATTAACTTATAAATTTAATTTTGTTTTAATCATATTTTAATAGCATGGATTTCATATTTTTCTGGTGTGGATCTTTGATAAGAAAATAAAATTCAAAATATTCTGTTAAATTTGGAGGTGCCTGGTGATAATTTTTCACAGATGTATAATAAGATCCCATGAAGAGTGTGTGTGTGTGTGTGCGCGCGTGTGTGTGTGTGTGTGTGTGTGTTTTCCAGGCATGAAAATAGTAGAATGATTTACGAAAGACATTAGACTTGCTGTTTATTTTGTGTATTTTAAAAGTTGGGGTCAAGTCAGTTTCTTTTTTTTTTTTTTTTTTTTTTTTTTTTTTTTTTTTTTATTTATTGCATTTTAGGTTTTGGGGTACATGTGAAAAACATGCAAGGTTGTTGCTTAGGTGCATACGTGGCAGTGTGATTTGCTGCCTTCCTCCCCTTCACCCATATCTGGCATTTCTCCCCATGCTATCCCTCCCCAATTCCCCACCCCCCCGCTGTCCCCCCCACTCCCCCACAACAGACCCCCATGTATAGTGCTCCCCTCCCTGTGTCCATGTGTTCTCCTTGTTCAACACCCGCCTATGAGTGAGAACATGTGGTGTTTGATTTTGTGTTCTTGTGTCAGTTTGCTGAGAATGATGTTTTCCAGGTTCATCCATGTCCCTACAAAGGACGCGAACTCCTCGTTTTTAATGGCTGCATAATATTCCATGGTGTATATGTGCCACATTTTTCCTGTCCAGTCTATCATCGATGGGCATTTGGGTTGGTTCCAGGTCTTTGCTATTGTAAACTGTGCTGCAATGAACATTCGTGTGCATGTGTCCTTATAGTAGAACGATTTATAATCCTTTGGATATATGCCCAGTAATGGGATTGCTGGGTCAAATGGAATTTCTATTTCTAGGTCCTTGAGGAATCGCCACACTGTTTTCCACAATGGTTGAACTAATTTACACTCCCACCAACAGTGTAAAAGTGTTCCTATTTCTCCACATCCTCTCCAGCATCTGTTGTCTCCAGATTTTTTAATGATTGCCATTCTAACTGGTGTGAGATGGTATCTCAATGTAGTTTTGATTTGCATTTCTCTAATGGCCAGTGATGATGAGCATTTTTTCATATGCTTGTTGGCCTCATGTATGTCTTCTTTTGTAAAGTATCTGTTCATGTCCTTCGCCCACTTTTGAATGGGCTTGTTTGTTTTTTTCTTGTAAATCTTTTTTAGCTCGTTGTAAATTCTGGATATCAGCCCTTTGTCAGATTGGTAGGCTGCAAAAATTTTTTCCCATTCTGTTGGTTGCCGATTCACTCTATTGACTGTTTCTTTTGCTGTGCAGAAGCTGTGGAGTTTGATTAGGTCCCATTTGTCTATTTTGGCTTTTGTTGCCAATGCTTTTGGTGTTTTGGTCATGAAGTCCTTGCCTACGCCTATGTCCTGAATGGTTTTGCCTAGGTTTCCTTCTAGTGTTTTTATGGTGTTAGGTCTTATGTTTAAGTCTTTAATCCATCTGGAGTCAATTTTAGTGTAAGGTGTCAGGAAGGGGTCCATTTTCTGCTTTCTGCATATGGCTAGCCAGTTTTCCCAACACCACTTATTGAACAGGGAATCCTTTCCCCATTGCTTGTTTTTATCAGGTTTGTCAAAGATCAGGTGGTTGTAGATATGTTGTGTTGCCTCCGATGCCTCTGTTCTGTTCCATTGGTCTATATCTCTGTTTTGGTACCAGTACCATGCTGTTTTGATTACTGTAGCCTTGTAGTAGAGTTTGATGTCTGGTAGTGTGATGCCTCCTGCTTTGTTCTTTTTGCTTAGAATTGACTTGGCTATGCGGGCTCTCTTTTGGTTCCATATGAAGTTTAAGGTGGTTTTTTCCAGTTCTGTGAAGAAGGTCATTGGTAGCTTGATGGGGATAGCATTGAATCTGTATATTACTTTGGGCAGTATGGCCATTTTCACGATATTAATTCTTCCTAACCATGAACATGGAATGTTTCTCCATCTGTTTGTGTCCTCTCTTATTTCGTTGAGCAGTGATTTGTAGTTCTCCTTGAAGAGGTCCTTTACATTCCTTGTTAGTTGTATTCCTAGGTATTTTATTCTCTTTGTAGCGATTGTGAATGGCAGTTCGTTCTTGATTTGGCTCTCTTTAAGTCTGTTATTGGTGTATAGGAACGCTTGTGATTTTTGCACATTGATTTTGTATCCTGAGACTTTGCTGAAGTTGCTTATCAGTTTCAGGAGCTTTTGGGCTGAGGTGATAGGGTCTTCTAGATATACAATCATGTCGTCTGCAAATAGAGACAATTTGACTTCCTCCTTTCCTAATTGAATACCCTTTATTTCTTTTTCTTGCCTGATTGCTCTGGCTAGAACTTCCAGTACTATATTGAATAGGAGTGGTGAGAGAGGGCATCCTTGTCTAGTGCCAGATTTCAAAGGGAATGCTTCCAGTTTTTGCCCGTTCAGTATGATATTGGCTGTCGGTTTGTCGTAAATAGCTTTTATTATTTTGAGATACGTTCCATCGATACCTAGTTTATTGAGGGTTTTTAGCATAAAGGGCTGTTGAATTTTGTCGAAGGCCTTCTCTGCATCAATTGAGATAATCATGTGGTTTTTGTCTTTGGTTCTGTTTATGTGGTGAATTACATTTATAGACTTGCGTATATTGAACCAGCCTTGCATCCCCGGGATGAATCCTACTTGATCATGGTGGATAAGCTTTTTGATGTGCTGTTGTAATCGGCTTGCCATTATTTTATTGAAGATTTTTGCATCTATGTTCATCATGGATATTGGCCTGTAGTTTTCTTTTCTTGTTGAGTCTCTGCCAGGTTTTGGTATTAGGATGATGTTGGTCTCATAAAATGATTTGGGAAGGATTCCCTCTTTTTGGATTATTTGGAATAGTTTCAGTAGGAATGGTATCAGTTCCTCTTTGTATGTCTGGTAGAATTCGGCTGTGAACCCATCTGGGCCTGGGCTTTTTTTGGGTGGTAGGCTCTTAATTGCTGCCTCGACTTCAGACCTTGTTATTGGTCTATTCAGGGTTTCGACTTCTTCCTGGTTTAGGCTTGGCAGGCGGCAGCTGTCCAGGAATTTATCCATTTCCTCCAGGTTTTCTAATTTATGTGCATAGAGTTGTTTGTAATAATCTCTGATGATGGTTTGAATTTCTGTGGAATCTGTGGTGATATCGCCTTTGTCATTTTTTATTGCATCTATTTGGTTATTCTCTCTTTTCTTTTTTATTAGTCTGGCTAGTGGTCTGTCTATTTTGTTGATCTTCTCAAAAAACCAGCTCCTGGATTTATTGATTTTTTGAAGGGTTTTTCGTGTCTCTATCTCCTTCAATTCTGCTTTGATCTTAGTTATTTCTTGTCTTCTGCTAGGTTTTGAGTTTTTTTGATCTTGCTCCTCTAGCTCTTTCAATTTTGACGATAGGGTGTCAATTTTAGATCTCTCCTTTCTTCTCATGTGGGCACTTATTGCTATATATTTTCCTCTAGAGACTGCTTTAAATGTGTCCCAGAGATTCTGGTATGTGGTGTCTTCATTCTCGTTGGTTTCGAAGAACGTCTTTATTTCTGCCTTCATTTCATTGTTTATCCAGTCAACATTCAGGAGAAAGTTGTTCATTTTCCATGAGGCTGTGCGGTTCTGGGTTGGTTTCTGAATTCTGAGTTCTAACTTGATTGCACTGTGGTCTGAGAGACTGTTTGTTATGGTTTCCGTTCTTTTGCATTTGCTGAGGAGTGATTTACTTCCAATTATGTGGTCAATTTTAGAGTAGGTGTGATGTGGTGCTGAGAAGAATGTATATTCTGTGGATTTGGGGTGGAGAGTTCTGTAAATGTCTATTAGGTTTGCTTGTTCCAGGTCTGAGTTCAAGTCCTGGATATCCTTGTTAATTTTCTGTCTCGTTGATCTGTCTAATATTGACAGTGGTGTGTTGAAGTCTCCCACTATTATTGTGTGGGAGTCTAAGTCTCTTTGTAAGTCTTTAAGAACTTGCCTTATGTATCTGGGTGCTCCTGTATTAGGTGCATATATATTTAGGATCGTTAGCTCTTCTTGTTGCATTGATCCTTTTACCATTATGTAATGTCCTTCTTTGTCTCTTTTGATCTTTGTTGCTTTAAAGTCTATTTTATCAGAGATGAGAATTGCAACTCCTGCTTTTTTTTGCTCTCCATTTGCTTGGTAAATCTTCCTCCATCCCTTTATTTTGAGCCTTTGTGTATCCTTGCATGCGAGATGGGTTTCCTGGATACAGCACACTGATGGGTTTTGGCTTTTTATCCAATTCGCCAGTCTGTGTCTTTTGATTGGGGCATTTAGTCCGTTTACATTTAGGGTTAATATTGTTATGTGTGAATTCAATCCTGTCATTTTGGTGCTAGGTGGCTGTTTTGCCCTTTGGTTGATGCAGATTTTTCATTGTGTTGATGCTCTTTACCTTTTCGTGTGTTTTTGGAGTGGCTGGTACTGGTTGTTCTTTTCTATGTGTAGTGCCTCCTTCAGGAGCTCTTGTAGAGCTGGTCTGGTGGTGATGAACTCTCTGAGTTCTTGCTTGTTCACAAAGGATTTTATTTTTCCTTCACTTATGAAGCTTAGTTTGGCTGGATACGAAATTCTGGGTTGAAAGTTCTTTTCCTTAAGGATGTTGAATATCGGCCCCCACTCTCTTCTGGCCTGTAGGGTTTCTGCTGAGAGATCTGCAGTGAGTCTGATGGGCTTCCCTTTGTGGGTAACCCGACCTTTCTCTCTGGCTGCCCTTAGTATTTTCTCCTTCATTTCAACCCTGGTGAATCTGATGATTATGTGTCTTGGGGTTGCTCTTCTAGAGGAGTATCTTTGTGGTGTTCTCTGTATTTCCTGGACTTGAATCTCGGCCTGCCTTGTTAGGTTGGGGAAGTTTTCCTGGATAATATCCTGAAGAGTATTTTCCAGCTTGGATGCATTCTCTTCGTCACATTCAGGTACACCTATCAAACGTAGATTAGGTCTTTTCACATAGTCCCATATTTCTTGTTGACTTTGTTCATTCCTTTTTACCCTGTTTTCTCTAATCTTGCCTTCTCGTTTTATTTCATTGAGTTGATCTTCGACCTCTGATATCCTTTCTTCTGCTTGGTCAATTCGGCTGTTGAAACTTGTGCATGCTTCACGAAGTTCTCGTGTTGTGTTTTTCAGCTCCATCAATTCGCTCATATTCCTCTCTAAGTTGTCCATTCTTGTTAGCATTTCGTCAAGTCTTTTTTCAAGGTTCTTAGTTTCTTTGCATTGGGTTAGAACATGTTCTTTTAGCTCACGGAAGTTTCTTATTATCCACTTTCTGAAAGCTGATTCTGTCATTTCATCACACTCATTCTCCGTCCAGTCTTGTTCCCTTGCTGGTGGGGAGTTGTGATCCCTTGTAGGAGGAGAAGTGTTCTGGTTTTGGGTGTTTTCATCCTTTTTGCGCTGGTTTCTTCCCATCTTTGTGGATTTTTCCACCTGCTGACTTTGTAGTTGTTGTCTTTCTGATTTTGGTAATTTTAAGTCTGCTGTGGCAGAACTCATAAACCCCCTGCTCTTCCCCCGAGGTGTTCTGTCCCAGGGAGTTACTGTTTTCTGATGTTCCCCTGTGCGGTTGCTGTTTTCCCTGCCCACAAGGTGGCAGCCTAGTCACACTCAGGTTGCAGAGGCTTCGCTAAGCTGCTGTGGGCTCCACCCAGCTTCCGTGTGAACTTCTGGGTGTAGTTAGAACTGCTTCCGCTATGTTGGCCCGCCCCTGTAGTGACGGAGTCTCTGTAGTGGCGGATTGCCTTGGTACAGAACAGCAGGGTGCCTATGGAGAACGCCCCTCCTCCACAGAGCTGGACCGTCCCGGTTTCAGTTGTGTTTCAGGTCTTCTTGCTGGGTAAGAGGGGACACCGTCTCATCCGATCTGCCTCCGGAGCCGCTGCGTTGGCTAAAGCCGCGGCTCTGAGATTCGTGGCGCTGGCCTGGCTCCCCGTTTCAGCTCCCCTTGCTGGCTTATAGGGGACTCAGAGTCTCTCACTTTATACAGTGAGCTGTTGCCTCAGGGTGCCGGCCCAGCGGCTGCGCCGTTCAAGCCAGCGGCGCCAGCGGCGCTGGCGACCCGTGTGGCTTCTCTGCGTGTGAATCTCCTGTTCTGTGGGCAGTAAAAATCAGTCTGGAAATACGGCGTCCACTCACCCTCTGTGCTTTCTCTCGGAGCTGCATTCCCGAGTTCCTCCTAAGCGGCCATCTTGGATCTCCCCAAGTCAGTTTCTTATATTACAGAAAGTTCTTGCAGAATGCTCCATTCAGTAATTCAAACATTGTCAATAGAACTTTTTTAAAAACCAGAATATATACTGCATTTCAGCACACTCTAAGAGTTGTTTATGACGAACTTCTGTATTAAAACATAATGAGAATAATCTAGGAAGAATAATACATATATTTATGTAGTATCAAAGTTTTACAATATCACCAAATAAACTGTTTAGTTCAATTGATTTTATTTTTTCATTCATAGCAAGTGTTTCTGATGAGTGAAGCAGTCTGGTGATTCACAGTCTGATACAAACTTCTTTATCTGAGTAACAATTCCAGACTGTTTTCTTGTCATTAAAGTCATACCATCAGAACACATTCCTAAAAAATTTAAAATTCAAAACACAGACTTTGTGATGAAAACACAAACTTTCATAGTTTTATACAATTTAGAGCCAGTTGCATTTTTGACAATAATGAAGCTGTAAACACAAATTATTTATAACACCATCCTTTTCATATAACAACAGATGAGCAAATCGTGACATTATTAGTAATAAATAAAAGAAAAACTATGCATTTGTAAAGTCCCAAGAAAAAATACTTAGCCAAATTTATGTGTACTATGAGCTGGTCTTCAGGATTATCTCTATTTCCTGAGTAGAGTGAGCTCTGATATCTCTGGCCATTTGTGTTAAATCAACTTGTTTTTTAGAAACTGCAAGAAAAAAATGATGCTATCAATACACATATATGTTTGTTTTAGTAACCTGAGGTGCTAGATTATAAGAAGCAAGCAAACCACTAGTGCTCCCATATCAAAACTGAGTATTTGTTACTGTTGGATTTTAATTTACTACACATTTTATCAACTATTTTGTGTCAATATATTAGTAGCCAGTATTATTGAAGTATAACTCACATACTGTTAAACTTACACTTTGTAATGTATAGTTCTGTAAGTCTTAACAAATTCATATAGTTTTGTAAATAGTGTTACCGTCAACATATAAAACAATTTCATTACCCTCCAAAATTTGCTTTTGTTCTTTTGTTGTCAATATCCCTACCCCCTCCATTTCCCAGGTGCCAGCAAATACTGATGTGTTTTCTGAGCCTATAATATTGTCTTTTTCAGAAGGCCATGTATATTGAACAATACAGTATATAACCTGAATTTGCTTTTATCACTTACCATACTGATTTGAAATTCATTCATGATGTTTGTGTCAATACTTCTCACAACTGACTAGTTTTCCGTCATATGGAAGAACTAGCATTTTACTGGTTGTAGGACATTTTGACTATTTTTGGGTTTGGTGAATGTGAATAGAAAAGGTATAAACCTTCATCCACAGAACTTTCTGTGAATAAGAAAGTTATTTTTCCTTTATAAATACCTGGGACTGAGATTTCTTGATTGTACTGTAAATATATGTTTAATAAATTTTCAGAATATTTTTCAAAGCAAATGTATAGTTTTGTTTTCCCACTACCAATGTATGAACTCTGTATAATTGTCAACACTTAGTATTGCCAATTTTATTTTTAATTTTAGTTTTGCCATTCTAGTATCTGTATAGTGGAATCTTACTGAGGATCAGGTTTGCATTTCTCTAATAACTAATGATCTTGAGCATATATTCATTTTTTTTGCCATTTACGTATCTTCTTTGGCAAATGTTTGAAATATTTTGCTGTTGTTTATTTAGTTGATTTCTTACAGTTTTGTTAGTTCTTTAAGTATCATGGATATAATTCTGTGTTCAAATATACATTTTGAAAATATTGTGTTCCAGTTTATGGCTTTCCTTTTTATTCTCTTATGTCTTTAAAAGAGGAGAAGCTCTTAATTTAGATAATATACAATTTATTTATTTATTTTAAGGTTTACATTTAAGTATATGTTCTATTTTGTGTTAGGTTACATACATGATATGAGGTTTGGGTTGAGGTATATGTGTATGTGTGTATATATATATGTGTGTGTGTGTGTATATATAAATAAATAAATATGTGAGTGTCTCGTATTCCAATACTGTGTGTTGGAGATAATTTTTTCTCCATTGCATTAACTTTGCACTTTGTCAAAAATGACTCACCATATGCATATGAGCTTATTTCTGCACTGTCTATTCTGTTATATTGATGTATATTGCTGCTTTCACTTATCCAACACTGTCTTGATTATTATAGCTTTAGAATTAGTATTGAAATTATGAAGAGTTAATCCTTCAAGTTTATACTTTTTCAAAATTGTTTTAGTTTCTTTGCCTTTCCAAATAAATTTTAAATTTCATGTGAATTTCTCCCAAAAAAGTCCTGTTGTGATTTAGTTGAAATTGCATCATATTTTCAGATCAATTTAGGGAGAAATAACATAATAACATTTCATTATAAATGGAAATAACTCCATTTACTTAGATGTTCTCTGATATCTTTCATTAGTGTTATAATTTTCAGCATTCTGACTCTGTACATATTTTTTAGATTTATGCTTAATAAATTAATTATTTTTGATATTGTAAATGGTACTTTTAATTTTTAATTGGCTTTGCTGTTATATAAAAATTGAGCTAAATATTTGTATTAACTTTGTGTCATGTGATTTTGCTAAACTCAATTATTAGTTATAATGGCTTTGTGGATTTTGTGGAAATTTCTACATAGCTTATTATGTCATCTGTGAATAATGAAATTTACTTCTTTCTTTCCAAACATTATGAATTTTATTCCCTCCATTATCATACCTGTACTATAGATAGGTTTGAAATGATTTCTTTTAAAGTGTATTTTTCTGATAAAGTCTATTTTTCCTTTGTTCTTGCTATTTTCTCTGGGCTTACTATTTTCAAGACACATGAGATGCATTGAATAAAGAAAGGTGAATGCTATATGGTTCATGTTGAAATATTTCAATTGAGCCAATTTCGTAAACACACAGACTGTTGATTCTGTTTCTCTGACTATTCCTAACTAGAATCCACCTGAATATTACTATCAGGATATAGTGCTGATCTGAATGATTATATATATATATATATATATATATATATATATATATATAAAATACACATGTATATATTTATGTCATTTTCTTGTTTTCCCCTCTTCTCTCATAGCAAAAATTCTCCAAAGAAAATAAGTCTTTTTGACAATTAAAACAATAAACTTTACACGTCATTGAAACATTAGAAAATATGTCTGCACAAATGAATAATTTAAAAATAAATCGTCAATGAAATGGAGATAAACATGGTAACATCTTGGCATGTGTACTTCTAGAATTTTTTTTCTTTGTTTTTTAGATGGAGTTTCACTCTTGTTGCTCAGGCTGGAGTGCAGTGGCGCTATTTCAACTCACTGCAACCTCCGTCTCTCCGATTGAAGCGATTCTTCTGCCTCAGCCTTCAGAGTAGCTGGGATTACAGGTATGCACCACCATGCCCTGCTAATTTTGTATTTTTTTATTTAATACTTTATTGTGTTTTAGGTTTTGGGGTACATGTGAAGAACATGCAGGATTGTTGCATACATGGCAATGTGGTTTGCTGCCTTCCTTCCCAACACCTGTATCTGGCATTTCACCCTATGTTATCCCTCCCCAACTCGCCACCCCTCACTGTCCTTCCCCTAGTTCCCCCAACAGACCTCAGTGTTTGATGCTGCCCTCCCTATGTCCATGTGTTCTCATTGTTCAACAGCCGCCTATGAATGAGAACATGCTCTGTTTGATTTTCTGTTCTTTTGTCAGTTTGCTGAGAATGATGGTTAGAGACAGGGTTTCATCATGTTGGTCAAGCAGGTCTTGGACACTGACCGCAGGTGATCCACCTGCCTTGGCCTCCCAAAGTGTTGGGATTACAAGTGTGAGCCACTGCACCTGGCACTTACAGAATTTTATCTGTGAGTAATTACCCATACCTCCCCATAAAAGACAAATTTTAATATGCGTTAGGTCACATAAAATATTTTTCGTAATCTATTTATTTCACATAACAATGTATAATGAACATCTTCTTCTGACACTAAAATATCTATATCGGCATTTGAATATGCAGAAGTATTTTTTAATTTTCAAGTCCTTGGTACTAAATAACTACTACTCACTCAGTTTCCCCTTCATAGCTTACAGAGAAAAGACTGTAGCAAATCATACCTTTCAGTAGGTACAGAACATAGGGAAATATTTTTGAATTTCATAATTATACTGAGATATAAATTACAAATCTTGGACATTGATAGACATCTACTCATATTAATTTGGCCTGTGTACTTACATAAGCAAAATAAGATAGTATCTGGGAACACATTTCAAACAAATTTCTACTTTATCAATAAATCGAAAATGTGATCACCATTCATTTGAAGTGAAGTACCACCACTTCAAACCATGCAAAGGAATGATTGTAAACTTATGATATTTAACTGCGACTTTAGTCAATATATTTGGTTTTATATTTTGAATAATGATCTGTTCTGTAACATGCTGATCTGTCACCAGTCCATAGAAAACCTTTGTAAAATCTGGGAAAAGATGTCCTTTCTGGATGGATAAAGCCCTGAAATATGCCTGACTTGACAAGGTGACACCCCTTCCTCCATATGAGGCAGGTACAGCCCCATGCCAACCCCAGTTTAGTAAGTGTACCTCAGGCTGAATTTCTGCTCCTGTTCTCCTGTCAAAACTGTATGTGGTACCCTGACCAGCTGCAAATACTAATGAGAGATTCAAAGTAAAATTAGTATTCCTTACTATATTGTCTTACCAAATTCAAAAATGTTACTCTCTGCTAAGAAACATTATTTCAGTATTTCATATGCAGATATTTAGGTTGATTCTCAAACAAACGTGAAATTTTTCAGTCTGTCTCTGCACTTTAAAGAGATAATCTCCAGGGTGCAAACTGTCACAGGCTGAGTCACTAATGTATTTTGACTTTATACTAGAAGAAACCATTTCACATCTGGTATTAAAAAGTGTTTGTGTTTCTTGCTTCTTGTGACAGTTCTTGGCAGAGTTTGTTAAATCATAATGTTTATTTAAACATGTTTTAAAAGATGTGCCCAAATTGTTTTTATGTCCTTGTAGTTTAATCATAACATTATGTGCCACTGAAGACCAGAAGATATGTGATTTATACAAATTATCCACAAATTGCTGGTTGGGTGTGATGGCTCACACCTGTAATCCCAGCACTTGGATGGGCCAAGACAGGAGGATTACCTGAGGCCAGGAGTTCAAGACTGGCCTGGGCAATATAGTGAAACTCTATCTCTACACACACACACAAAAAAAAAAAAAAACAAGAAAGAAAGAAAACTAGCCAGATATAGTGGTGCATGCCTGTGGTCCAAGCTACTCAGGAGGTTGAGGTGGGAAGAGGTTGAGGCTGCAGTGAGCCATGATCCTGTCACTGCACTCCAGCCTAGGTAACATAGTGAGACTCTGTTTCAAAAATAAATACATACATACATACATTATTGCTACTTGAATCTAAATCCTTTAATACATGATGTACAATGAGGCTTGTATTTGTGGAACTCTCAATAAAATCATACCTAAAAATGATAGAAAATTTCAACCCATGAATAATTTTAAATTCAGACCAATGTTCGTCTGCATCAAAGCAGAGCTCTCCCTTCTGTGCTTTTGTAAAATTTTGACCATCCTTGTATGTATAAAGTTATCTCTGCTGTAACGAAGTTACCATAAACTTAGTAGCTTAAAACAACAGAAATTTATTATTTTACATTTATGGAAATCAAAAGCTTGAAATGGGTCTCATTAGGCTACAATAAAGGTGTTGTTAGGTCTGTGTTTCTTTCTGGAGTCTCTAGGAAAGAATCTGTTTCCTTGCCTTTTTCAGCTCTTAGAGGCTGCCTGCATTCTTTTGCTAAATCCTCACAATGATCGTCCCCTCTCTGCAGGAGAGTTTAGACTGTGCTGCACTTTTGAGGAGGCAGTATTGCACTTCTACTTCCCTGCTTATGTTCATTCTGATCCTGTCGAGGGAACAAAGGATCAGAGATTGAAATGTGAGCTCTATTAGTGAGAAAGACAAGGTTGAAGAATGTGACAAAGATGAAATCCCTAATACTTAAGACCTTATTTAGGCAAAGTTTCCCACTCAGCCCCAAGCGGTGCTGGAAATTGCACATGGAAATCTGCCCTTACAGTACTCTTAACCTGCAGGAGTGGATTAGAACACTTAATCTTATTCTCATGTCAGGCTGATTCCCAAGAAACATCAGGACTGGAGTCTACACGATTTGGCAGTTCCCCTCTAGATTTATCAGCAGGTAACTTTGCCCCTGTGGAAAGAAGAGGAGAGCCAGTAAAAACCACTCCTCATGGAAACCACAGCAGTGAGTTTTAAACATTCCTCTCTGCTGTCCAGCAGACTAGTCATTTCAGTAAACATCCAAATCAGCCAATTCATTAAAAATACCAAAAACCAGCTGTGGATTAAGACAGACAAAACATTTATCTTTGAATAAAATACAAATTTTTAGAAATTTATTAAAGTCAGTTGTAAAACCTGGTAACATTATATAGTAGTTTAGCTATCTCAAAGTAAAAATTTCTCCTCATGGAAACCATAGCACTGAGTTGGAAACATCTCAAGTTATGTTAGGAAATAGATGCAACATTTACTAGTAAATTGACTTGTAGGAAGTAATTCTCCAAATAATCTGATCCGCCGTTTCTTCACATTTAAATTTCAAACTATTTATTTTGATACATGCTACCTTACATATTTTGGAATAAATAAAATCTTGTTTTAAATTATTCAAATGCTTAAGGGAACAATAAAAATAATTATCTGACTATAAATATCACTTTTCTTTATACTAAGATCTATAAATTGCAAAGTATGTTTCCATGGGAACATATTATCTATGGTTAACGTGAGTTTTAGAGAGGCTTTTTACTTTAGAACTTACTTTAGAATTATGTGCTCTTCGAGATCAGAGATGGAACTGGGCTAACCATTATAAAATGTATCACCATGCATTCCTTGGGAGCGCTGCAAAAGTTTGTGGAGGTAAAAAAGATAAGCAGGAAATTATTTCGACTTGGTTGGAGCCAAACTTCCTAAGTTCAAATCCCCTTACTACAACGTACTAATATTGCATGACTTTAGGCCAGTTACTTAATATTTTTGTGCCTCATTCTCTTCAAGATGTAGAAGGATTATAATAACAGACCTTCATAGGTTTGTTGTAAAAGTTAAGTTTAATGTGTAAAACCCGTAGAATAGCAGCTGGCAGATTGTAGGCTATTATAATAAGTGTTCATAGTAAAAGAAATGGAGACTTAGAGACTTATCTCATGTCACAGGATTAGAAAAATCCAGGACTTCAGCCCAGTATTGTGATTAATTCTGGCTCTGTATTTAATATGCCAAAATTATCTTTGTGATATATATTCATGGGACTTAAAACATTCCAGTTTCCTTAGGGCTAGATGTTTGGGTATGGATGAAGATGTTCCTATAGTGAAATTCTTATGATATCCGGTGTTGTGGGGTTATCCATTTTTAAAATACAAATGCGTAATTTGACTTCTGATGCCCTGTAACATCTGTGATCTCAGAATTTCTTTTGATTTTCTCAGGATTCCCACAGGATTCCACTGGGATTCTTATCTGTTTTTCAGGTTGCAATGTGGCCCCTCTTCTGCCTTTACTTTATCACTATTGCTAATTTTTCTTGTGCATTTGCATCTGATATTTTCCATTGCATGATTTGTTTCAAATTTGAACAAAAATCTCCCCTCAATTGTCCAATAAACCATTAATAAAAGATTGTGATGGGATATAATCTTTTCTTAAGTTTTTGAGCATATTTCAGAAGAATTTTAGCATGGAACAGGTAATAATTTAAAATTTAATATGAGACTTTTTCGTTGGCCCTGGACTACTGTCTCCTTACAGAAATCTTGTTCCCATCTTTTCTCTCCGTGGTGTGCCAGGAAGCTCAACATTCTGGTTTCTTTTGCTTACCAAACAGAGAGCAAAATTAGCTAACCTCAGAACTGCCACTTTTCATTATACATCATTCAAGAAAATAATTATTAATGTCATAAATTAAATTTGCTCTTGAAACCTTAAGCGTAATCATGATAATCTTTTCCTTCTTGAAAATTAACTTTAAAATTTATATTTTTATTGAATATAGATGTTTATGGTTATTGATCATTTATCTATATAGTTACAGAGTAATATGAAGCAATTTTAATATGAGACAGTCAAACCTTGGTATTGTAGTATGACAACCAGACTGAGGAAAACTAAGATTTATCAAATGGTTTTTTACAAGGGCAAAATGTGTTTTAATCTGAAAGAAATGTTTATGTACAGAAAAGACTATGTAGAGAGTTAAGCTACCATTGTTTTTTAACACATCATAAAAATGCCTCAATTTACATTTAAATTCAACTAAAAAAATCATTAGTCTATTTATTTTACTTATAACAGTAATTATATCCCTTCATACATTTTAAATTGTACTTTCAAATATAATGTATTCAATTTTATTTTTAAATATTTTAAATACACAAAAGGAAAACTTTTCCAAGATTGAAAGAAATCTTGTAAATCTAATAATAAAAAATTAAATGTAGTAAGTCTTAAGTTCATTTAAACATTTTCAGCAGTCATTAAAACATTGTCACGTTGCTGTGATGCCAAGTTGCTGTCACAACTTAAAGTCATTTACTTAACTAGACATTTTAAAATTGAAATCTTAAATCTGATCTTTCAAAATCTCTGCAGTGATAATGTTTATGAAACACTGTGCGCCTTTCAATGCCAAATAGCTGCAGGTTGTTCTAGTGATAAAACCGTATCCCTTACTTTATCATGAAATAATTAAATCAGTGAGTTTATTTGCTTTTATTATCTTTTTACTTAGTTATAAATCTTTCCAGGGTTGAAAGACAAGTTCAGGAAATAATTTTTGTTATTTGAAAACAGTTGTATGTCAGAACTGAAGGCTAGAATGTTGAACCTGAGAGCAATTTATATTCAGGGTGACTTGACTTGCATTAGAGATAAACTGTGCTATCTACCAAGTAAGTGTGAATATGAGACTTTAAGTTAAAACTATATTTACAAAATATATGAGGTACACTATGGTGTACATATGTATTATCTGGTATAAACTTACAGATTCAAGTTGTACTTTTATTCAATTATTTTCCTTCCATGGGTTGGAGAATTTTCACACCCCTCCTGTCCCCAGTGTGCGTGCACACACACACGCACACACACAAACACATACACTGCAGCTAACTTGCTTCTCTAATCTTATTATAATTGAATTGTATATTAATAGAATATTATTTGTGTCTAGCCAGACAAAAATTCACGTAGCTATTTTTATGCAATCTGAAAGATTCTGCCTATTTCAGGTCTTTTTCTGGCTGTGCAGGTCTCATGCCACTAAAGTTAGGTTGATGGAACATTTATGTACATAATGTGTTCCTTACATTAAATGATTTAAACTTTCTAAATTCAGTGAGGCATTCTGTCTTCAAAAATTAGGAGAGTGCCTCACAAAATCTAAATAACTTATACTAAGTCATAAAACTGATGAGCAGCAAGCTCAAGTTGATCTCATATCACAGTCAAGTTTCTATTCACTACAATGTGGGGCTTCATTTTTTAAATAACCATCATTACAACATTTATTTAAATTCTATATACCAGGCATAGATTTCAGGGAAGACCCGAGGGATTCATATCTGGTGAGAAGTCTTGTGGATAAACTGGGAGTTATTATACAATAGTACCTATGAGAGCAGAAAGACTGTGGTTAAATGAAAGAGCTATGCAATTCATGTTAGTGTGGGTAAATTTAGAGAACTGCATAGAGCAAATACATCATATTAAAATTTAGGAATATCTGACTCCTAAGACCCACAGTTGGGTCTATTTGTAGTGTGACTTGGGGCAAGTCACTTAACCATTCTTGCATTTTTATTCTAAATATGACTGATGCAAAGAACACATTAAATATGCTTTTCCATGTGTTGGAAAATTACTTAAAATTTATTTCAATGAAGTTCACAAATTCTTTCTTATTCAATATATATATTCACTTTTGTGTATAGTTTAATAAAGCAATTGTTATTAATTTACACATTGAAAATAATTTTGTCAATACTAGTTTTCTTATGATGACAGGTTTTCTTACAATGACAGGAATCATATACTGTCATTATTATTGAGAAATTATTGAGCAAGGCCAATCTAAATTACTAAGAAGTTAAAAAATAAAATATGTAAGTCAAGCTTAATATTGCTCTCAAATACAGAATACTTAAAACTTTGAAAAATTTAGTGTTTATTCTAGGACCAAGTCACTTTCTCACACCCAATATACCTATTCTCTCTTTCTCTCTCTTCCATAAATATTTCTCTGATACATTCATTAGTCCTTTCCTTTTCTTAACTTTAAAAATTTAGTGTAGCTAGTATTCTAATCCTGTATCAAATGCATGTTACACATCAAGGTACCATAATGTACTGGTGTTTTTATAACATGTGTTTTGTTTGTCCAAGGCAGGTCTTCAAAAGCATGGTAATTTTTATCCAAGATAATTATGATCCTAGACGAAAACCTTGTGGTCTTCTTTGGTCCTCAAAAATATCCTTTTATCAATAACTGCGTGGTTTTGATGGAAACACAGAAAATAACCTTTATCAGGCCAATTGTCTTCATGTAAACTTGCTTTAGGGGAATCTACAGTTCAATTTTTCCAGCTTAATCTACTCAGTAGTTGTGTGTGCCCCAAAAAGTTTCTTTTATCAATAGAGCAGCACCACGTGGTACCATACAACAGTGAAATTGAAGTACATAGAGCACATGCAAGGATGCATGCCCCTCGTCCCCACATATTCTCACCTGCTTTCCTCTGATGTCTGAAGTAATACTGTGAAGGGAAAAGTGATAATCATAGCTGTAATTTCAACTAGCTTAAGCAATTTTGATGTTTAATGAAGAGATCTATATTGAGAATTTTACATCACCAGTATAATCAGTGTTTGCTAATGTTAAAATTGTATGTCCTAAATGTTGAATTTACATAGTTCTTAAAAATTCTTATATTTTTTACTAGCTCAGTAAGTGCCTCTTATTTACTGGTGGCAGTAAGTTGGCTCATTAGGGATTGTATTGTATCACATTCTGAAGAAGTTAAGTCTCAGCTAATAGAATTTTTTAGTATAATTAAAATTGCTCTTTGGCACAGTCACATACATACTCAATTATCCAGTATGTAACTATAGTTTAATTTGATAGCATTTGTAACAATGAAATAAATGTATTTCAATTCTCTTTATTTAGCTTATATCAAGTAACTAAAAAAATGATTGTAATATTTCTCTTGAACTTTTAACTATTATTTGTCCAGGTTAATTCTTAATTTTTGCACATTTTTGGTTGAGCAACTGAGATAAAATCAAATGTATTTGTATCAATTTATTATGAATGAAAGATTAGGCTTTTAGTTAAAGTATATTCTGGAGACTCTAAGGCAATGAAATTCCTAGAGTTGAAGGGATATATATCTGTGTGTCTGCATATGTTCTAGGGATGTTGAGTTCTCTTTGGTAATAACTTGGTGCCAATTTATTTATATGGGTAGGGAACAATGGAAAGAGAGGGAGAGAATAGGACCATGAAGCAAGGATTCCTGCCAGAAAGCTAGGCATGGGACTTTCTATTTGTTTAGTTATGTGATACTGACCTAGCCACCTAACTTTTATGAATTCATTTCATTTTCCTAAAATGGATATAACAATTATATTTACCTTTGAGATTATAAAAAGATAAATATGTAAAACGGCTCTAAATATTGAGTCATATCTAAGATCTGGATATACTTCTAGGCAGAGGTTAGTGATATTTCTCTAATATCTAATCAAAATGAGGAATGGACTCCCAGTAGATCATGAAATATAGGCTTAACATGCTTCACAACTAGGGCAGCAAAATGGCAGGCATGTTTGAACACCTAAGCATGGGGTGGGGTTAGTGAAGAGACAACGTTGCTGATGAAAGCTACATTACAAGAAGATAATGGGGCTCCAGAAGAAGAATCCTCATGGTTATGGTGTGTCTACTGCAAGATGGAAGAAACAGTAGTTATGGGAAAAATTTAGCCTATAACAAAACTTACTTTTTCCAAGTTGTCTGTGGTTACCTTCCCAGTTTTGAGATTAAAAAGGGCTATAAACAACTATATCTTTAAGACCCAACATTTCTAGTCTGGGTCTTTCTCCACAGAATAGTTGCATATGAGAAAGGAAAAATGTTTCCTATTAAGTGGAAAATGAAGTAAATACCTGAAATATACAGGCTGGGAGATTTGAGTGAAACATCAATGACAATTAGACACCGACAATTAGAGACAATGGTGGGAAAACAAGCAAATTGACCCATAAGCATTAAAAATTAAAGAAGGATCAAATAACACTGTGTTGGGCCTCAGCAGAGGGTTTTTGACCTATGAGACATATGGGGCAATAAACCAATGAGGAGAATGGCAATGGGGAATTTCCAAGGGAAACAGGGAGAGTAGCTCTTCAGTTCAGATAACAGTGGAGGTTTAGGAAGGATTGGAGAGCATCTCTGTGGTAAATCCTCCGTGTTTGGGACTCCTAATGATGTCTCAGAATGGAAGCGTAGCACAGGTCTTCATAGTCGTTTTAGGCAATCATCGATACAAACAGTTTTAAGATGAACTTGCAATTAGTTTGCTTAGGATCCAAGCTGATGGACACTTATACGCTTTTGTTTCATGTTTTTAACATTTTGAAGTTTCAACATTAAATAGAACTTGCAAAATATTTGCTATGTTTTAGAAATATTTTCATCATAAGTTAATTAAATTTTAATAATTTCATTTATTGTGACCTAAATGTTCAATGCGCCATCCAGATTGGATGATTATATTATTCAAAATCACAATTCATATGTTTATGCATAGTAAAATCAAAAGGACATTTCATTTTATGTAAAATGTTTCTTTTAACTTCACACCAATTCTTTCTTAAATTCCCTTAAACCCATGCCAATTCTGTCTCACATAACCAATGGCAAAACCAAAGCCATAGCTTGGAATATTTTAGCTTTGCTTTCTCAGTGAGGAATAAACTTTCTAGCAGCCAGAAATACTTCTAGCCTCAAGTAATAGAAATCTCAAGCAATGGCTTTAACACATTTGATTTTTTCTTTCCTGAGACAATAAAAAGGAAGTTGCTAGTATTGGTTCAGTGGTTTGGTGATGTCAGAGGTGGATGCTCTGACATTCTCATGGTAACAAAATAACTGCCAGTATTAAGACATTACATCCACAGTCAAGATTGAAGGAAAAGGTGATGGCAACAGATGCTTAAATCTCTTTACCAGGGAAAGAGAATCTTCCCACATAATTCTAGTAGAATAGTCATTATGTCTTATTAGGTGAAACTGTAACATGTGACCATCTTTAGTTTTGAGAATGTATATAAATATGAGAATTTAACATTTCTATTTCTTTAGGGAGGTAGGAAAGGGGAAAATGATTAGGAAAATAAATATGATTAGCAAGCCAAAAATATTTGCCCCATTACCCACCCCTACTTCAAGACACACCAAAATTGTTTTAAAAGTATGTTTGTTGAATAAACACAGTGTGAACGTGAAAATTTTGGCATCTCTTTTCATTCATCTTGCATATTTTAAGCCCTTCTGCATGAATTATTGAACCATAAATGTTCCTATTCCATTTCCTTCACTGTCAAAATCACTCTATTGCTGTGTGTATGTGAAAGGGAAGGAGACAAAAACAGGGAGACAGAGAGTGAGAGAAAGAGAGAGAAATTGATTGACTTTAGACTGTAGCCAAAATTAAAAATATAGTCATATTTCTAATGTCCTCATTTACTTCAGTTTATCCCATTCTACCTTTAAGTTGTACCTCGTATTTCTAGGTTGCTGGCTTGCTTGCTTTTTCTTCTTTAATGTTTTTTTAAAAGGATTCCTGAGTGCTCTTTCCCCTCTCTTACCACCTGGAGATTTCCTAATTATCCTCAGAGTACCAGAGTGACTGCAATCTTCTGCATGAAGCATTTCTGATTCCTGATTTTCTCTTGGCAGTGCTGTCCGCCATCTCCATTGTGCTGTGAAAACAAATTGCAGACGCCTTCTCAGCATGTAATACTTATGTAACTTATGCCTCCTTTCAGCTGAAGGTGTCTCCTTGTGTCCCTGAGAAAATAGAAAGGAGTAAATTTATTCGTTCTACATGTACAAAATGAATATAATATACATATTTTTTTTAGTGTGAAATGGTGAATACAAGTATTTGCTGCCCAGAATAAGAAATGGAATAGAGTAATGCAGCACATTGGAAGCCCCATTGCACTACTAATCATCTGCACTCTCATACCAGCCATGAAGATAGAACCCTTATCTTGACTTGTGTTAAATTTTCCTTCTATTTTTTTGTTTTTATTGTGTTGAGACAGGGTCCTGCTCTGTCACCCAGGCTGGAGTGCAGTAATGTGATCACGACTCACTGCAGCCTTGACCTTTCAGGCTCAAGTGATCCTCCCACCTCAGTCCCCTGAGTAGCTGTGGTTACGTGTATGAGCCACCATGGCCGAATAATTTTTTTAATTGTTTGTAGAGATGGGATCTCCCGAAGTGACCCAGGCTGGTCTCAAACTCCTAGCCTCAAGCTATCCTCCTGTCTTAGCCTCCCAAAGTGTTGGGATTACAGGCATGAGCCACTGTGCCTGGCCCAAATTTTACTTTTATTTTATTTTTGCATTTTTTTTAGCTGTGCATGTGTGCTTATTAATAATGGTAAATATATCATTTCCTATTTCATAAGGTTATTTTGAAGACTAATTGAATTTTATAACACCTCAAAATTGAGACTCAAAAATTTATACAAAGAATCAATAAAACCAAAAGTTGATTATTCAAAAGAATAAAGAAAATTGATAGACCAATAACTAGATTAAGAAAAAAAAAAAGAAGATCCAGTTAGCCATAATCAGAAACAAAGGTGACATTACAATTGATCTAACAGAAATACAAAAAAATCTTGAGACTATTAGGAACACCTCTATGCACACAAACTAGAAAGTCAAGAGGAAATGGATAAATTCCTGGAGACACACAACCTCCCAATATGGAATCATGAAGAAATTTAAAATGTGAACAGACCAATATTGAGTTCCGCAATTGAATCAGCAATTTTTAAAAACCCTACCAACCAAAAAACAGCCCTAGACCAAATGGATTCACAGCTAAATTCTACTGGATATACAAAGAAGACTTGATACTAATTCCACTATTCCAAAAAACCAAGGAAGAGGGTCTTTACCTTACTCATTCTATGAAGTCTGCATCACCGTGATATCAAAACCTGGCAAAGACAGAAAAAATACAGGTAAGTACCCCTGCTGAACATAAACACAAATATCCTCACCAGAATACTAGCAAGCTGAATCTAGCAGCACATCAGAATTAATTCACTATGATCTAGTAGGCTTAATTCCTGGCATGCAAGTTAGATTCAATATATGCAAATTAATATATGTGACTCACCACATAAGCAGAATTAAAAACAAAAACCATATGATCATCTCAATAGCCATGGAAAAAGCCTGCAATATAATCTACTATCCCTTCATAATGATAACCCTCAAAAAATTAGGCATAAAAGGAATGTACCTCAATAAGAGCAATGTATGATAATCCCACAGCCAACATCATATTGAAGAGGCAAAAACTGGAAGCATTCCCCTTAAGAGCTCAAACAAGACAAGGATGCCTATTCTCACTACTTCTGTTCAGCATAGTACTAGAAGTCCTAGCCAAAGGAACCAGGCTGAAAGGGATCCATAAAAAAAAAGAGTCAAACTATCTCTTTTTGCTGATAATGTAATTCTACACCTAGAAAACCCTAAAGACTCCACCAAAAGGCTACTGATACTGATAAATGTCTTAAGTAAATTTTCAGGATACAAAATTATTATACAAAAATCAATAGCATTTCTATACACCAATAACATTCAAGCTGATGATCTGCACATGTACCCCAGAACTTAAAGTATAATAAAAAAAAAAAAGGAAAAAAAAAGCTGAGAGCCAAATCAAAAATCCAATTCCACAGAAAAATAAAATACCTAGGAGTACATCAAACAAGGAGATGAAAGACTTCTGTGAGGAGAACTACAAAACACTGATGAAAGAAATTGTAGATGACATGAACACATGAAAAAAAAATTTCCATGTTCATGCATTGGAAGAATCGGTGTCATTAAAATGGCCATACTTCCCAAGGCTATCTACAGTTTCAAAGTTATTCCTATGAAACTACCAACTTTTTCACAGAATTAGGAAAAACTGTTCTAAAACAAGTATGGAATCAAAAAAGACCTCGAATAGCAAAAGCAATCTGAAGCAAAAAGAACAAAGCTGGAGAAATCACATTACCTGACTTCCAATTGTACTATACCCAAACCATAGTATAACCAAAACAGCATTGTACTGGCATAGAAACAGACACATAGACCAATGGAACAGCATAGAGAACCCAGAAATGTAGCTCCACACCCGCGGCCATCTGACCTTCACAAAGTTGACAAAAAAAAAACAATTGGGAAATGACTTGCTATTCAATAAATGGTGCTGGTACAGCTGACTAGCCATATGCAGGAAAACAAATATGGACCCTTACCTTTCACCACATACAAAAATTAAGATGGATTAAAGATTTAACTATAAGACTTCAAACTATAAGTATCCTAAAAGATAATCTAGAAAACACCATTCTGGAATCAGCCTTGGTAAAGAATTTATGATTAAGTCCTCAAAAACAATTGCAACATAAACAAAAATTGACAAATGAGACCTAATTAAACTAAAGAGCTTCTGCACAGCTAAAGAAATTAACCACAGAGTAAATAGACAACCTACGGAATGGGAGAAAGTTTTTGCAAACTATGAACTGACAAAGGTCCAACATCCATACTCTATAAGGAACTTAATTCAACAAACAAACAAACAAATCTCACTCAAAGTGAGCAAAAGACATGAACAGATAATTCTCAAAAGAAGTCATACTCTTAGCCAACAAATGTGGAAAAATGCTCATCACCGATAACCATCAGAGAAATGCAAATCTAAACCACAATGAGATACCACCCCACATCAGGCAGAATACCTATAATTAAAAAGTCAAAAAACACCAGATGCTGGCAAGGTTGCAGCAAAAAGGGAACACTTATTTACTGTTAGTGGCAATGTAAATCAATTTGGCCACTGTGAAAAGCAGTTTGGAGACTTCTCAAAGAACTTAAAGCTACCATTCAACCCAGCAATCTCATTACTCTGTGTGTGTGTGTGTGTGTGTGTGTGTAAAATGAATTGCACCATCAAAAGACATATGCATTTGTATGCTCATTGCAGCACTATTCACAATAGCAAAGACATGGAGTGTCCATCAACTAGTGTCCATCAACAGAGGATGGATAGAGAAATGTGATATCTATGGAACATGGAATACTATGAACCCATAGTGAAGAATTAAATCATGTCCTTTGCAGCAACATGGATGCAGCTAGAGACCATTATCCTAAGAAACTTAATGCAGGAACAGAAAAACAAATGCTATGTGTTCTCATTTATAAGCAGGAGCCAAACATTGAGCACTCATAAACATAATAGATAACTAGGTACTACTAGACAGGGGAGAGAGGTAGCAGGGATGGTTTGAAATGCTGGCTATTGAGTACTATGCTCACTACTTAGGAGAAGGGGTCATTTGTATCCCAAACTTCAGCATCACACAATATACCCATGTAACAAACTTGCACGTATACCCTTGAATCTAAAGAGATCAAATTATTTTTTTAAAAAGAAGGAAAAGCAAAGGAGAGGGTTTCCTAAGGAATAGGAGAGTGAAAGCACTTTAAGCCTTGATGTCATGAGATGTATCAGATGACATAGTGGATCCTTAATATTTTAACTAAATTTTTTTTCTTTTTCTTTATATTTGCATATTTCTGTCTAGGATAGTAAAAATTTATCTTTATAAAATTACATTTTATTCCAGTCACAACCTTAAGTTTGCACTCCCATTTATGCTAATTAAAAACAAAACCAAACTCTTCTAGTTCTCATTCTGGGCAGTGGGTACTTGTATTGACTATTCTACATTTAAAAATATATGTATTTATTATATATGTTAACTATATAGAAGTTATCTTTTGGAAATAGATTCAATTTACCTCAATAGGTATGCATTGTAATGTAATTTGGTAAACTAAAAATATATTTTTCAAAATCTTAGGCACGGAAGGTAGAACTCAGAGGAAAAGATTAATTATATGATGCAATATGTAATATATTCTGAAGGGCCATAATTACACATTATTTAACTGTTTAAATGTTCATTTTTTTCTTCTAGGAGAGTACATTGTTCCAATGGATCACAATAATCACCATTCTAATTATATTACTCTGTTATTTCCATCCTAATATGACAAAGCTATGAAATAGGAAATTCTGCCCAGGAAATAGTAATTAGAGGAGTGTTGCAGATAATGAAAATGTACATTTTGCAAAGCAGTTTTATTAGAATTTTAATAGTTTTTCTACTGTCTCTTATTTAATGAAAAGTTCAGGTCAAGAAAATGTGGTTAATTAAAAATTAAACTCAACTCAGATATACAAACATATTTAGTCAACAACATGTGTATAAAGACGTAATAGTTGTGTCTGCTGTCATATGAGTGCTTTAGGAATTAACTTTTACTTGGAGTTTTATAAATTCCTCAATGTTAAGAGATTTGACCTTTTTCTCATCTTCTCTTTGGGTTTTGAGCCAAGACTGGATGCCTAAAATGACAAAGTACTACAAGGAAGATGTCTTGTAATTTTCTGGCAGTTGCCCAGAATATAACATTGAAAGTAACTCTCAAAAGTGCTTTCTATGAGGAGCCACTGAAGCGATAATTTTTTAGATGTTACCCTAGTGGCCTGAAAGACATGATGCAAGTTTAAAAAAAGGAAAAAGAAAAATACCCTTGTGCATCTAGGGAGTAACTTACCAACTGATGCATCAGTTTTGAAATTCAGCAGAAAAATAAAAAAAGTGATTCAATCTTTATCTCTTAGGGAACTAGAGGTCATTTAGTGCAAGTATGTCCTTTTAGGCTCATGACATAAAAGTTTGAAAATGCTTTTAGTCAACACACATGTTTCTTTATATATTATAGGCATAATCCATATAATAAATTGATATTCAAATGTCTATGCTTTTCTTCATGTTCGCATACATGAAAACTTTAGTTCCTATGACTTTAGAATTTATGTCAGTGTCTCCTTTTATTTTTAACTGTTTGGGATATATAATTTCCTTCAGTTCATTTATCACAAAACATTTCAGAATAAATTTGATTATATTATGACATTTCTTACTGTCAGAGGGGTTTGAACCAGAGCAATTCCTTTTTGAATAGGAGCTGGATAAAATGAGGCTGAAACTTACTGGGTTTCATTCCCAGATGGTTAGGCAGTCTAAGTCACAGAAAGAGATGGGAGGTCAGTACAAGATACAGGTCATTAAGGCCTGGCTAATAAAACAGTTTGCTGATTTAAAAAAAAAAAAAAAAAAAAACGCCAGCTAAAACCCACTGATACAAAGATGGCAAAGAGAGTGATTTCTCATTGTCCTCATCGCTACACTCCTGTGGCACCATGACAGTTTACAAATGCCATGGCAATGTTAGGAAGTTACCCTGTATGGTCTAAAAGTGGGAGACATGAATAATTCACCCCTTGCAAGCATATCATCAAGAAATAACCATAAAAATGGGCAACCACACCCTTAGGGCTGCTCTTCCTATGGAGTAGCCATTCTTTATTCCTTTACATTCTTAATAAATTTGCTTTCACTTTATGTACTCCCCTCAACTTGTTTCTTGCCCAAGATTCAAGAACCCTCTCTTGGGACCCCTTTCCCGTCACATTACTACTTATGTAACATGACTAATATTGTACCACTTAATGATTTTTGCCTTGAATTGTATTTATGTTGCCTATAATGTTACCTCTATTATTTATAGTAAGTTTGTGTATGACTTTTAGAGGTTGCATGATGATTGTCTGACCCCATTAGTCAAGAGTCTCTTATCTCTTGTTTGTTGTTTGATTAGTTTTGAAATTTTATTTGCAATTGTTGTTATGACCTGAACATTTGTCTGTTTTGTCCCCTATGATTTGTTTGTATTTCCTTTGTTTTTGTCCTTTGATGTGCATATTTTGTTTCCTGCCTCTCCCCATCGTCCTGGACAAAACCCTGGCAGTGTTTTGGAGAATGTTTTGTTTTAAATTCCACTTGTGGTTATCTTTTACTTTTTTTTGATTAGGTTCAAGAATGAGATTTTAAGTCCTTGCAATTTGGAATAAGAAGTATAGCCCATCTTACTGTAATTTCTGATGTAAAATCCTGATTATTGTTTTGAAACATTGTTTGAATGTTAGTATGATTTTTCAGAATACTTTTGACATTTTATTCAGTTTAGGAATTATACTTTCCAAAAGTTATTTTAAATTACATTTATTTGAACTAATTTCAAAGCAGCTATACCTCAATTTGATAAGATTACCCAAAATAGATTTTTTAAAGGGACAAGCACAACGATGATACATTTTTTGATCCATTCTATATCTAAATCCTTAAAATCATAAGATGTTTCTTGCACCTTCACATAGAAATAGTTTATTGGCTCTATAAACTTTTTCTTAGGCCATATTTTCATACAAATTTGAGAATTTGTTTCATTTTTATATTAACCAAGTGGATTTTTACTTGTTAAACTTTCTACACAACATCTCTTCATTTATTTTACCCCAATTTTATTCAGAGGCAGTTTTATAATCAAAATTATTTACTGTATTCACATATTCATCTAGTTCAGCAGGAAATGAGTAGCACATATAAAAGAGGTAATTGAAGAAATGAGGGACTGTTCCCAAAAGTGTGGGCTAAGAGAAACCAAAAAGGGAAGCCAAAAGGAGCAAGAAGGGACAGTGGTTCCTGCTTATCCCTTTGAGGGATGAAACTGTAGTTGAGGGGCCATCTGACTGGAATTTTCTACCTTTGCAAGCAGTTGTCACTTCCACACTATGGCCAAACTGTTAAGAGTCAGAGAAATAAGCATTGGGATATCTCAGTCTCCCGCTGGTACTCACTGGCCCCACCCAACAGGTATGCCAGGAGAAGAGGGAGCCTGCTGATACCTCCCACTGTGATCTGCAATCAGTGGTCCCACGAAATAGCTCTAATAATAAGATGAAAGGGAAAGTTTAAAAACAACTAAGTGTAATTATTTTCTTTTCTTGATAAATGAGACCAATGCTGTTTGTTCTAACTCTTTCCCCCTTTCCCCTCTTCCTGTCTGGAAAGCAGAATGAACCAAAGTCCCTGAGAGTAACTTTAAACAACTGCACCAGCTCTGGGTTGCCTACATTTGAATTTATTTTCATATGAGCAAAAGCAAACCTGAATGTTATGTTTAATATTCCTCACTGTTTTCATCTCTATTGTATAGTAATTCTCTTGATCCTGTGTTTTCAATGTTTGAATATAGCTCTTCTCATTTCCACGGTATGCTCCCTATATGACATTTTATTTTAATCCCAGATAATGATAACAGGTTATTAACTGGCCTTTTAGTTTATAATCTACAAACTCTAAACTGTCCTGGTATGGATTAAAATAATCTTTCCAAAACACCACTTTGACCATAGTGCTCTCCTGACAAAATCCCAGTAATTACTTTTATCCTATAAAATTAATTGCAATGTACTCCATGGACATATGCTATTTGGCTCTGCTCTACCTGTTGGATCTTACCTCGTAATACTTCCTATGGATAGATGATACTGTGACATAGCCATTTTAATGCCAGTTACATTTTGACAGTCCACATTGATGTTGCTATTATAAGGAGGAGCAAATTTGGTTTTGCCAGAAAACAAACTGCTCTATGTACATTCTTTTTTTTTTTTAGGTTACAACTTTAATGAGTAAAAGAGGCATTGTAACCCTATCCTAAGCCCATTGTCAAGCCATCTCTGAGCTTTATGCCCTACTCTCCTGTATGGAAAAAATTTATGAACAGAGCTTACATGGTGTTTTCAATTGTTAAAGTGCCAAAATAAATCCATGCCTATGATAGTATTAACCTACAGTAAACAAAAAAATTAACAACATAAATTCTCCTATGAACACTTTAGTTTAATGAAACAGATGTAGGATGTCACAGTAAGCATGATAAAGTTTCTTCTGTCATACTTAACACCACAGGAATGTTAGTCTGTATCATTTTGGGCCGTGTTGTTTTGGTTCTCACTCTGCAGGAAACAACTCTGCTTAAGGAGATTCTTCATGGTTTGCTATTCACAAAAGAGGTCATTGCTGCCACTTTTAAATTACTGGAATTTTACATTCTTTCTTTCTTTCTTTTTTTGAGACAAGGTCTAGCTCTATTGCCCAGGCTGGAGTGCAGTGGTGCGATCATGATCACTTCAGTTCTCAACTTCTTGGGTCAAGTGATCTTCCTGCCTCAGCCTCCCAAGTAGCTGGTAATATAGGCATGCACCACCACACCACTCATTTTTTTGCAGAGACCAAGTCTCACTGTATTACTCAGTCTGGTCTCAAACTTGGCCTCAAGCCTGCTAAAGCAATGGATTAGAGGAAGGAGCCACTACACTCAGCCAGAACATTTTATTCTGATAAACTGTTGTAATTTTTATAACTCATGAATTCAACAATTCTAGTGGAATATCAAAAACTAAAACCAAGAACAAAAAGACAACAAAGTTTGGATATTATTAACATTTCTTTCATGTATCATGGTGTCAGCATCACTACTTGTGGGAATCTGTCTTATAGACTTTGACATTGCAACGAATGAATAAAGTACACTGACACACAGATATTATGCATTGCTAGTCTGGCTGAGGGTCTGTGGTTGCTTACAGACTCCTTGGAGAGTGCTGTAGAGATAGCAGCTGCCAGCCTGTACTAGCTAGTGAGACTTGCATTTATTTAGAAAAGTTTAATTGACAAAGGCTTAAGTCAACACTACTAGAGGTTGAAAGATTAAAGGACAGCTTCTGATGCTTAAACACTATTAAAGGGTAGCTCTTTGTTTGATTACTTCTTGAGAGGGGCATCTTTCTTAAAGGTTAGTTTTAAGACTACATGAGTAAACAAGCTAGTTAGATAAACTTCTCAACATACCTTAACTATTTGCTTTACTTATTAACTAAATGTAAAGGGGATTTGGGCTGCTTTCAGCCAAGAACTATAGAAAAAACCTTTAGGCTTTCTAAAAGGGTTTGAGACTATATTCTATAATTTTCTGTAACATTTTTCCTTTAATATTTTTGCCACCCTCCAGAGTGAATTCCCACATCATGGAAATAAACCTTTTGAATTTATAAAAGGACAACTACCAAAGTAAGATGAAACTCTATTGTTTGTGCTTGAAGGAAATGTTGCAATAAGAAGTATTTATATAAAAACCATATTAGATTTTGTGTAGATGGTGTTGATATCATGACAAAGAGAATTTTTAAATGATTTATTTATTTTTACAGACAAGGTCTCACTATTTCTGAAAAACACATACACACACACACACACACACACACAAAACTACTCTGTGGAGTGCAGTGGAGTCACAGATCCTGGGCCCAAATGATCCTCTCATTGAAGTGTACTGGCACTACAGGCACAAACTGCCATACCCAGCTAATTTTTCTTATTTTATAGACGTGGTGTATGTGTGGGGAGGGGCCGTGTCTCCTCAGGATGGTCTCAAATTCCTTGCCTCAAGCAGTCTTGCTGGCTCAGCCTCTCAAGTAGTTGGGATTGAAGGCATGAGCCACTTTGCCCAGCTAAAAGCAAATTTTTAGTTTTAGCTAACATAAAAAAGTTAGGTTTTTAAATTGATCATGGTTTTCCATGCTGTTCTCAATTAACTATATATAGATTATTCAGTAAAAGACGTAAATCAAGTAAACTACATACACTCCTGTCTTGATAAATTATGTATTTTTCTAAAATACATCAAATAATACAAGAGAGGATTAAATAATAAATCTGAAGGATTGAGAATTGAAATAGAAAGTTAAAATTATAACTCAAAAGGAATTATGTAATGAAGTGATTAGAAAACAGTTTGAAAACTGATTTTGACCTTGTATTTCTTTTTTTATGATACTCTGTTTAATTTTAGCCTATCTTTTCTTTTACAAGATACATGTATGTCATACAAAATAATATCCAAGAGATGTAAAAGTACAGATTGTATTTTCTTTCTGAATCTATATTTTTTTAATTTTATTATTATTATACATTAAGTTCTGAGATACATGTGCAGAATGTGCAGGTTTGTTACATAGGTATAAACACACCATGGTGGTTTGCTGCACCCAACAACCCATTATCTACATAAGATATTTCTCCTAATGCTGTCCCTCCCCTAGCTCCTCACCCCCTGACAAGTCCCACTGTGTGATGTTCCCCTTCCTGTGTCCATGTGTTCTCATTGTTCAGCTCCCATTTACAAGTGAGGACAGGCAGTGTTTGGTTTTCTGGTCTTCTGTTAATTTGCTAATAATGATGGTTTCCAGCTTCATCCACGTCCCTGGATGAAAAAGAGGTGGTGGAAGAAGATACTAGTCTATTAAAATACAATAGTATTTTTATTTTAAGCAAAAAGGCAAAGGCCAGGTGCAGTGGCTCACACCTGTTATCCCAACACTTTGGGAGACCAAGGCAGGAAGATTGCTTGAGCCCAGGAATTTGAGACCAGCCTGAACAAAATGATGAGACCCTCATCTCTACAATTTTTTTTTTCTTTTAATCAGCTGGGCATGGTATATTACTCCCTGCTAATTGGGATGCTAAGATGGGAGAATTGCTTGAGGCCCAGGAGGTCAAGGCTGCAGTGATCCATGCCATGCCACTGCACTCCAGCCCTGGGCAACAGAGTGAGAAACCCTGTCTCAAAAAAAAAAAAAAAGAAAAAAGAAAAAAAGATAGAAAAAGAAAAAAAGCCACAAATACATTGTAACTGATTTTGAGTGAACAATAAAAATTTAGAAGTTCAGTAGGAAATTTAGCAGAATTAGAACTAACAAAGCTTAAATGATTTAACTTAAAAGTTATTACTATTTTCTCATGTTGGTATGCAAATCCAGTGGACAATTATAGGAAGTAGCTATGGGACTTCAGAAAGTAGTTGAATAAATTTGAAAAGCTTTCAAAATCTCATTGTCAAATGAATCAAAAGGCTTTAATCATTTTCCTTAACTGCAATATGGAATAAATTATTCTGCCACATGAAATAATTCTCATATCTTTTGCAGTGTTAGGTAATAACTCTGATTGCAGAATGCCATTTATGCTTAATTGTGGCATAAACTCAGTAGACTACACTTGCAAAAGTTTTGACTCTTTTTTTTTTTTTTTTTTTTTTTGAGACGGAGTTTCGCTCTTGTTACCCAGGCTGAAATGCAATGGCGCGATCACGGCTCACCGCAACCTCCGCCTCCTGGGTTCAGGCAATTCTCCTGCCTCAGCCTCCTGAGTAGCTGGGATTACAGGCATGTGCCACCATGCCCAGCTAATTTTTTTTGTATTTTTAGTAGAGACGGGGTTTCACCATGTTGACCAGGATGGTCTCGATCTCTTGACCTTGTGATCCACCCGCCTCGGCCTCCCAAAGTGCTGGGATTACAGGCGTGAGCCACCATGCCCGGCCCGACTCTATTCTTTTTCTTTCTTTCTTTCTTTCTTTTTTTTTTTTTTTTTGCTAAAGATTTTGGCATTTACATTAACCACCAATGAATTTCACACATAATTATATTTATACCAGATTTTCCATATATTTTGTCTTGTTCATCAATCAAATTCATTTTCAACAATCAAGTTTTATCCTAATCCCTAGAAGATACAATTTGAAACAGTATTTCCAACTTTATTTTCCACTATTTATCATCAGCAATTTAATATAGCCTCTTGTTGACTGCAGATTATATTTCTCATTGTTTAATCTTGAAATGTAAATATTTTAATATCTCACAAAGCTGATCAACTTCAAAATTCTCTTTGCTTTCCTGTTATCATGTCAGTGAGAAGAACGAATACACAATAAGTTTATTAGTTATCCACTGACTTCAAGAAAGTGAAAGTGGTTATGGTTACTCAAGAATTTGACTAAAGGTAGAAATGTATACTTATAATTTTATCAAGAAACTCCTATAGGTGGGTTTAATTTTCTATATTTTTGTTCAAATACATATTTATTATTTTACTGTGTTAATTTCAGAAGGCAATTAGTCAAGAAGTCTATAATAGCATTACGAATCCAAGATTTCTGTTAATAAAATGAATACATGGTAAAACATACATAATCTGACTGTTTTGACCAAAGAGAGTACAAGATAAATTATTGTGTCTTCAACTTCCCACAATAAAGGATGAAAGCACACTGCTTGATAGATTTCTTTGAGTTTTGGAGTAAGCATGTTTCACCCTTAAGAGTGTGCCCCAACCTGTATACTAGGTGACATTAAAAGCTTTCAGCTTTCAGTGGAGCCCAGACCCAGATGTACTCTGTCAGCTCTGGACAGCTGCTGGGGCCATATAGCTGACTCTGTGCTATTAAAGTTATCAATGATGAGAAGAGATAACGTATGTAGTTTATAGAAAAATCTAATCAAGGCCGGGCGCGGTGACTCAAGCCTGTAATCCCAGCACTTTGGGAGGCCGAGGCGGGTGGATCACGAGGTCAAGAGATCGAGACCATCCTGGTCAACATGGTGAAACCCTGTCTCTACTAATACAAAAAATTAGCTGGGCATGGTGGCGCGTGCCTGTAATCCCAGCTACTCAGGAGGCTGAGGCAGGAGAATTGCCTGAACCCAGGAGGCGGAGGTTGCGGTGAGCCGAGATCGCGCCATTGCACCCCAGCTTGGGTAACAAGAGCGAAACTCCGTCTCAAAAAAAAAAAGAAAAGAAAAGAAAAGAAAAATCTAATCAAATAATCACAGTATTAACCAGGAGGGTTTTTGACCTAGAACATGATATCTGCAGTAAAAAATTATACACCTTTTGCAAATAGCTCCTGGCTATTGAACCCTGGGAAAGACAGAGATCTTTGACTATAGGACATCAAGTGACCATATAATTAAAGCTGCCAATCATAAACTGAATTTTCTCAGACCCACTCAGTCATACAGTTGCAGGGCCTTGCAACATTTCTTTTTAAGATGAAAATGAGCATAAGCAGGACTTGGAAGCATAAATAAGGTTCACAACCAGGTAGCCCCGACCCTACATCAGCTACTGCTGAGGAGCTAGTGCCCCTTCCTGGAAACAAACCTATAATTGCAATGGGGATCCCTTATGGCAGCAGCAAAGGAGGGAAATGTGGAGCTTTGTTCACAGATAGATCATCACAGAATGCAGGTGCAGTTTAGAAATGGATGATAGGTGTACCCCAGTCTGCCTCAGGGGTGACCTCAAAAGATAGTTGATGAGAAAAAATCCTGCCTGTGGACAGAGCTTCAAGTAGTATTCCACTTTGTGTAGAACATAAAATGGCCTGAGATAAGAATGTATATCAAATCACCACCTGCTAAAGCTTGGCCAACTTATTAGAAGCTTGGAGGGCTTAGGAGGTTTAGATTAGAGGCATATTAGCTTACGAGGTCTAGAGTAGAAGCATATGTTCAGACAGATGAGAGTAAGTACAAAGCATAGAGATATTAATATTTCATGATAACCACCAAATAACAGCTGGTACAGAAGAGGCATGACACAACCATATAGACCAAAATGACCGAGCAAGATCATGTCAGCCAGCCTCTGTCATTGACCACTCCATTGCTTTCTCAATAAGAACAGGAATGAAGTGGCACGTATGGGATCTGATGTGGTTTGGCTGTGTCCCCACCCAAATCTCATCTGGAATTCCCATGTGTTGTGGGAGGGACCTGGTGGGAGGTGATTGACTTATAGGGGTGGGCATTTACTGCACTGTTCTCATGATAGTGAATAAGTCTCCTGAGATACGATGGCTTTATAAGGTGAAGTTTCCCTGTACAAGCTTCTTTTTTTTTTGCCTGCCACCATCTATGTAAGATGTGACTTACTCCTCTTTGCCTTCTGCCATGATTGTGAGGCCTCCCTAGCATGTGGAACTGTAAGTTCAATTAAGCCTCTTTCTTTTGTAAATTTCCCAGTCTTGGGTGTGTCTTTATCGGCAGTGTGAAAAGAGACTAATACAGGGTCCTAGGTGGAGGTTATGCATAGGCCCAACAGCATGGGCTCTCATCTCGCAAGGTTGGTCCAGCTGGTGTCGCTGCCAAATGTTAAACCTGCCAGCAACAAAGAGCAGCTTTGCACTTCCAGTATGGCATAAAATGTTAAGGAAAGTAACATCACATTCTAAGGAAAGATGGCAGATTGGTCTCACTGGACCTCTTCTTCCCTGGCCTCCAGTGGTTCATGCTGATAGAATGGGTACATATTCTGGGAAGAAACTTAACTTGCCTTCCTGCGCGGTCTGAGTCTGTCTCATTCTCTGAGGGCCTACAGTAACTGATTCACATGTGTGATATCCTACATCATGCCACAGAGACCAACAGATGTCACCTGGCAAAGGGGGGGCATTGTGGGCCCATGGCTAAGGAATCCACTGGTCATAGTGCACCCTGCATTAACTAGAAGGGTACTGGAACAGCCTTGTAAAGTGACAGCTGAAGTGTCAGCTCAGAGGCGATACTTCATAAGAATGCTGAAGCATCTTCATACATAGCAACCTTATATTAAAGTTGTTTTTATGGTGTACTTCTGAAATGTAGAATACATAGATTCAAGACCAAAACGTGGAGGCAGGAATGGCTCTGCTTCTCTCAATCCTAATGATCCAATCCAGGAATTTACACATCAAATCTGGACTCTGCATATTTCAAAGTTTTAGTTCCTGATGGGCAAATACTTCATACATAGCATGAAGTATTTTTTAATCTCCCCAAATAGTCTGAAAATATTTGTTATAGGATCTTCGCCCCTAATTAACTGCAGGTTCATAAAGGCAAACTCAATATCTCATTTATAACTCTATGATTCTGTATGTATATATGTATATATATGTATGTGTGTATACCTATAAAATGTCTTATGCCTGCTTGAATGAATGACTATGAATAGCTACCATTTATTGGGCACTTATGTGTCAGGTAATATGCTGAGTATTTTCTACATAATAATTATTTAATACCCACAGGAACTCTACACATCATTATCTCTATTTTACATATATCAAGGTGCACGAAGCCATTGACTAAAAACACATTGTTAATGAATAGCAGAGCCAAGATTAAAACCCATTTGTCTGCTTCCAAATATTTTGCAGTATTTCTTTGTATATTATCTAAATGAATGTATATGAATGCAAAGAAATAATAGATAACCTAAACCATGACCACAGGAACATGAAAGATAGCAAGAAGTTTGGGGTAAGTGTATGGATTAGGAAAAGTGAGTGGCTAATAACCAAGATTGTGGGAGTGATTGCTCATTACATTCTTTCTTTTGTATCTCCCCAACCAAGAGGTCTCCAACTTCATTTCTATGTATAGATGGTAGGTGCATTAGTCTGGGCCTGTGCTGCTAATGAAGCCATACCTGATACTACATAATTTATAAAGGAAAGAGGTTCAATTGACTCACAGTTCCGTATGACTGGGGAGGCCTTGCAATCATGATGGAAGGTAAAGTAGGAGCAAAATCACATCTTGCATGGCAGCAGGTAAGAGAGCATGTGTGGAGAAACTTCTCTTTATAAAACCATCAGATCTTATAAGACTTTTCACTATCATAAGACCAGCCACAGAAAAAAACTCACCCCCATGATTCAGTTACCTTCTACATTGTCCCTCCCATGACATATGACGATTATTACAATTCAAGATGAGATTTGGGTGGGGACACAGACCCCAACCATATTGATAGGTTAAACAAATCTATACAGTAAAGATAAAAGAGATGGCAAGAGCAAGGAAGAAGACAGAAAGAGGAAGAAGAAAGTAATTGCTGGGGATTGAGTCAGATTATATTTTGAACATGTGGGTGCTGCAAGACCTCTCACTGTATATGCTTCTTATGAGCTGGTTACATCATGTCTTGGCGTTGTAAACCTAGGTGGCCCTTTGTGATTTCCTTGATGTATGGAGTAGGCTAGAACTGATGTTCTGTGACTTCTGAAGCTAGACCATACACTCCCATGCACTTCTGCTTTGCTTTCTTGTGAGGCTTGCTTTTGGAACCCACACACCATGCTCCTTCTCTGAGGATGCCCAGTCAGCTATGGGAGCCAATCCCATTGGCACAGCTCAAGTCCCATATACTCTTCAGTCATGTGAGTGAACTTGAAAGTGGATATTCTAGCCCCTGTTAGGGCAGCCTTTCATAATGCTATGAGGAGCAGAGAGGAATCATTCCAACAAAGCTGTCTTCAAATTGCAGATTTATAAGCAAAATAAATGGCTGTTGTTTTAAGCCATTAAGATTTGTGGTAACATGTTATGCAGCAATAGTTAACCAAAACATGAATCTTCAGAAATATCACCCATTTCATTTCATTTAATTCATTTAATTTCAAGGGAATCCAATTTTCAAAATGTCAGAAAATTTCATCATGCATACATACCTTTGAAAACAGTTTAAAATATATAATAATGTATTTAGAGTAAGAAGTAATACTAGAGTTGTAATACTTAAGCAAAAGGCAAACCAGAAGAAATTTTTTGTAAAAACTCTATGACATAAATAGATTCATTTTTGATTATCTATTATTATATGCTATACTCCAAACAAATTTGGTTATGAGGAAATATCTCAGTTAATATTGTGGGTTATGTTTTACTGTTTCTAAGTTTTTTGATAAAATGCTGTTCGTTCTATTGTAGTTCTTCAGCTTTGATGACAGTCCTCAAAATAACAACCTCTTTCCTTGATTAGCAATTGCTATTAATAATTTTCTAACTCACTATGCCAATATAATTACAATTATTTTTAAATTCTTCTCTATTTTATAAATATCATTAACATTGTAATATATCACTCACACTCTGGTGTCTTGTTAAACCTATACATCCCTTAAACTGTTTTTTAAATAATCTTCTATGAGAAGAAAACTCAGAATCTAAAATGTTTTCACTTTTCATAGCAATGATACCTATTTATTTGGTAGGTTTTTGTTTGACTTCTGTTAAGTAAGCTGATCAGAAACTGACTCCACTACCAGTTCCAAGGATGAGGCATCATTGATCCAGAGTTAATTCTACCACTTTAATCACTTTGATACAAAGATTGATTCTGAGGTTGACTTATGACCCTATTCACACACATGACATGATGAGTTTTGCTGAAAACTTCTGGGAAGAAATAGCTTAGAGTTTGAGCCACAGAAAAAGAAACTCTCCTAATCTCTGGGAAGACTAGTGTGTGGGAAACCTGAAGCTGCTGTATGCATTTTACTGCTATGAAAGAGGCTAACTTCCAGATGAAGCCAGCACACAGAGGAGGGGCCAGATGAAGAAGTCAGAGAATAATGAAACTGGGTTAGGCCTGAAGCAGTCTTCCCTGTTTGACATGGACTTCCAGCCATGTGAACCAATTAATACATGGTATACAGGAGATTATATTGTGAATCCTGTTACTTGGTCCTCAAAGACAGACAGAATTCAATAATAAATCCACATTTGATAGTGGCTTGGTTCTGGGACCGAACCAAGGGTCAGGCTGCATATTTTCATGGCCTAATAATGAGATGCAGATGAACTGGGAAAGAAGAGAGTTTATTTCGGTAACCAGGTACAGGGAGAAGGCTGGAAAAATATCACCAGACCAACTCAAAATTACAAAGCTTTGCAGAGCTTATACACCTTCTAGGCTATCTGTCTATGTGTAACTGTGGATTCATGTACAGATATAAGTGATTACCTTCTAATCTATAACTAAGATCTGAGTCCTGAAGACCTTCCTCTGGAGCCTCAATAAATTTACTTAATCTAAATGGTTCCGGGTACCAGAGTGATTACCCTTACTTTGTCTCCTACTAAATCATGGAGATTTGGGGAGTTCCTTTAGTCCCCAATAAAGCTTGTTTGTGGAGGTTTGGGGAGGTCCTTCAGGTCCCCAGTAAAACTTGTTTAATCGTAAATGGGTCCTGTTCAGAATTCCTTCATTAATTTGTCATGCTTCAAGACCCAAGAAAGGCCTAGGCAAAACTCTTGGTGGGATTTTGTTGCATTCCAGCCTATGTATGAGGGCACTAGCTCTATCACCTTTTAATATTTAACTTAACTACTCAGTCAGTGCTGAAACAGTTGTCATGGAAGCCTGGCTGTTCAGCTCTTAGTGAACCCTGACCTGCTATAGAATCACCTAAATTTTTTTGTTTGTTTGTTTTATTGAGACGGAGTCTTGTTCTGTCGCCCAGGCTGAAGTGCAGTGGCACCAACTCTCGGCTCACTGAACCTTCACCTTCCGTGTTCAAGAAATTCTCCTGCCTCAGTCTCCTGAGTAGCTGGGATTACAGGTGTGCACCACCATGCCCAGCTAATTTTTATATTTTTAGTAGAGGTGGGGTTTCACTATGTTGGCCAGTCTGGTCTCAAACTCCTGACCTCAGGTGATCCACCAGCCTTGGCTTCCCGAAGTGCTAGGATTACAGGATTGAGCCCCCAAGCCTGGCCTAATTTTTAAAATATACAATTATCTTTAAAGTAAGTGACCAATCATTCGACATTAATAACCTATCACGTGTCTTAGGCCTTAATCCCCTATACCGCTATCTCAAGCATTTAAAAGGAAAAATCAAGATCTTTCTTTATTGCCTAGAACAATCTTAGAGACTAAGAGGTAGAAATTTGTTCTTCTAAAAGTTGTTAGTATATCAGAGCTTACAGGGAGAGAGCTCCGTGGTTCTTTTTTTTTTTTTTTTTTAATTGCATTTTAGGTTTTGGGGTACATGTGAAAAACATGCAAGGTTGTTGCATAGGTGCATACGTGGCAGTATGATTTGCTGCCTCCCTCCCCTTCACCTATATCTGGCATTTCTCCCCATGCTATCCCACCCCAACTCCCCACCCCCCCGCTGTCCCCCCCACCCCCCAACAGACCCCCATGTATAGTGCTCCCCTCCCTGTGTCCATGTGTTCTCCTTGTTCAACACCCACCTATGAGTGAGAACATGTGGTGTTTGATTTTGTGTTCTTGTGTCAGTTTGCTGAGAATGATGTTTTCCAGGTTCATCCATGTCACTACAAAGGACGTGAACTCATCGTTTTTAATGGCTGCATAATATTCCATGGTGTATATGTGCCACATTTTTCCTGTCCAGTCTGTCATCGATGGGCATTTGGGCTGGTTCCAGGTCTTTGCTATTGTAAACTGTGCTGCAATGAACATTCGTGTGCATGTGTCCTTATAGTAGAACGATTTATAATCCTTTGGATATATGCCCAGTAATGGGATTGCTGGGTCAAATGGAATTTCTATTTCTAGGTCCTTGAGGAATCGCCACACTGTTTTCCACAGTGGTTGAACTAATTTACACTCCCACCAACAGTGTAAAAGTGTTCCTATTTCTCCACATCCTCTCCAGCATCTGTTTTCTCCAGATTTTTTAATGATTGCCATTCTAACTGGCGTGAGATGATATCTCAATGTAGTTTTGATTTGCATTTCTCTAATGACCAGTGATGATGAGCATTTTTTCATATGTTTGTTGGCCTCATGTATGTCTTCTTTTGTAAAGTATCTGTTCATATCCTTTGCCCATTTTTGAATGGGCTTGTTTGTTTTTTTCTTGTAAATCTGTTTTAGCTCGTTGTAAAAACCACCTTAAACTTCATATGGAATCAAAAGAGATCCCGCATAGCCAAGTCAATTCTAAGCAAAAAGAACAAAGCGGGAGGCATCATACTACTGGACATCAAACTCTACTACAAGGCTACAGTAATCAAAACAGCATGGTACTGGTACCAAAACAGAGATATAGACCAATGGAACAGAACAGAGGCGTCGGAGGTGACACAACATATCTACAACCACCCGATCTTTGACAAACCTGAAAAAACAAGCAATGGGGACAGGATTCCCTGTTCAATAAGTGATGGTGGGAAAACTGCTAGCCATATGCAGAAAGCAGAAACTCGACCCCTTCCTGACACCTTACACTAAAATTGACTCCAGATGGATTAAAGACTTAAACATAAGATGTAACACCATAAAAACACTAGAAGGAAACCTAGGCAAAACCATTCAGGACATAGGCGTAGGCAAGGACTTTATGACCAAAACACCAAAAGCATTGGCAACAAAAGCCAAAATAGACAAATGGGACCTAATCAAACTCCACAGCTTCTGCACGGCAAAAGAAACAGTCAATAGAGTGAATCGGCAACCAACAGAATGGGAAAAAATTTTTGCAGCCTACCTGTCTGACAAAGGGCTGATATCCAGAATTTACAACGGGTTCTTAACCGATTCCGAGGACTTAGGCTGTGGAAAGCCTGCATCACATATCAGAGATTGTATTTACAGTACATAGAGTTCTGCTTAGCCTTCAGAGCAAAATGGCTGTGTACTGTAGCCTGTTTGATTGATACAAATTCTTCATAGAAGTCAATTATTTTCCTAAAATGGATTTCTATTAAATAATATTATCTATGTGGGTTTCTTACTCACCACATAAAATCTTGCCTGTGGCCTTGCACTATGGACTTTTAAAGATTGATTTTGTAAAAGAATAAATGAAGTAGGTCAAAAGTAAGAGTCCATCAGTGTTACTTTTATGTACAGTCAAAATGTTAATGGACAAAGAAAATGGTTTCATTACTTTCTATTAAATTGGCTAGTTTAAATATTTAAATAGTAGATGCTGTTTAAAAGCATGTTAAAGTTTTCTCCTGGTATATGATTTGCTGATCATTATTTTTATGTATAGAAAAGGGAATTATCATGAAAGAATATTTAGTTATCCTTATGGAAAAATTTCACTGGTGCTAGTTTAATATGAAATTTCCTCTAGGCAGTGTTAAACATTTAAAGTGGAAAATGATTGCTAATAAACTACGACAATTTCCTTTTATGCTTTATTACAGGAAAGAGCTTTGGAGGAACACAATGGTCACCATTTCAATGTTATCAATTATTCATTTATGGCAATGAATGTTAAAAGTTGAATTGTGACATCAACTATAGGGCTTCATGGATATATGAGCAGCTTAGATACAGGGGCTTAGAAACCATTGTCTCCATTGTGATTACCTATCAATTAGAGGTTAAAGAAGTGTTAGAGAAATTGTGTCTCTTTTTATTCTATGGAAAATGCCTATAAATATATTTGATATAGTTTGAAAATTATTTTGTCCATTTGTATTATACTTTTAAGTTCTGCAGTACATGTGCAGAATGTGCAGGTTACATAGGTATACACATGCCATGGTGGTTTGCTGCATCCATCACCCCATCATCTACATTAGGTATTTCTCCTAATGCTGCCCCTCCCCTAACCCCCACCCCCTGCTATCCATCCCTTAGCTTCCCACCCCACAACACGCCCCAGTGTGTGATGTTCTGCTCTCTGTGTCCATGTGTTCTCATTGTTCAATACCCTCTTATGAGTGAGAACATGTGGTGTTTGGTTTTCTGTTCTTGTGTCAGTTTGTTGAGAATGATGGTTTCCAGCTTTATTCACATCCCTGCAAAGTATATAAACTCAGACATTTCTATGGCTGCATAGTATTCCGTGGTGTATACATGCCACATTTTCTTTATGCAGTCTATGGTTGATGGGCATCTGGTTGGTTCCAAGTCTTTGCTATTGTGAACAGTGCCGCAATAAACATGTCATGCATCTTTATAATAGAATGATTTATAATCCCTTGGGCATATACCCAGTAATGTGATTGCTGGGTCAAATGGTATTTCTAGTTCTAGATCCTTGAAGAATCACCACACTGTCTTCCACAATAGTTGAACTAATTTACACTCCCACCAACAATGTAAAAGCAATCCTATTTTTCCACATCCTCTCCAGCATCCGTTGTCTGCTTTTTTTTTTTTTAAGAATCGCCATTCTAACTGGCATGAGATAGTATCTCAATGTGGTTTTGATTTGCATTTCTCTAATGACCAGTGATGATGAGCTTTATTTCATATGTTTGATGGCTGTATAAATGTCTTCTTTTAAGAATTGTCTGTTCATATCCTTTGCCTACTTTTTGATGGGGTTGTTTGCTTTTTTCTTGTATATTTGTTTAAGTTGTTTGTAGATTCTGGATATTAGCCCTTTGTCAGATGAGTAGATTGCAAAAATGTTTTTCCATTCTGTTGGTTGCTGGTTAACTCTGATGATAGTTTCTTTTGCTGTGCAGAAGCTCTTTAGTTTAAGTAGATCCCATTTGTCTATTTTGGCTTTTGTTGCCATTGCTTTTGTTGTTTTAGTCATGAAGTCCTTGTGCATTTTGTTCTTTAATAAAACTCAGTAATATATTTTAAAATTTGGAGAAAATCTTTTATATTATAATGAGATTCAGCTGATCTGCAGTCTTATTTTGATCAGTCTCTTGATAAAGGTGCACTTGGCTTAAACAATCCTAGGGTTTATAAAATAGTCAAAAATACTTTAATAAATTCACTAAAGTATAAACTAATACTTTGATGTAAAATAAATAATTGCTTTTTCAATGTATATTTATTTTTGTTAAATTAGGATTTAAAATGGCTTAAATGGAAGGAGAAACATGTTACTTCCTCCTTTGTTTCAGCATTTTGCTTTGATGCAGACTCCAGTATAGTTTATGCCACATGTGGCAGTTTTAAAGTCATGGGACAGTTTTCTTGGTAGTATGACTATCACCACTACCTGTTAGAGTGAAAGACCTCTTTTGGTTTATAGTGGTTTCTGCTATTGGGAACTGGAGAAAGAATTATTCTTAACCAGAGGTGCACATGAAATTATCAAAATCATCATTTAAAGAAGATGTTTTCTTAAAATACTCAGTGTCTTACCTGCCATCTATGGGTCTGATATCTTACATGTTACATGAATACAGGTAGAAAATAGAAGTCAATTGAGTAGAGGATGGAAAATTCAAATATACATTTCAGATATTTACAATATTCTGATACTTTGTTTCTTCAATTGCTAACCACTGACCTAGATTTTAAAAATTCATGTATGGTGCCTGTGACATAGCCTGGAAAGAAGAGACAAAAATGCTTGTTCTTGGAATATTTAATGCAGATAAAATATGTCTGGAGTATTTTTTATCCATCTGTCTATACTACCCATACTATATTAATCCAAATCTAAACAAATCTGATTTATTCACTATAAAATTACTTATCAAAATACGTGCTAGAACTTGTTAAAAAAGCAATGGTATTGATAGTTTTAAATGTTCTTGTATTATTGTGCATGTAACAATTTAATATATTTTTACCAATATTGGCTTACAGTTTTGAACAGCAGGGTGATATGATTTTGTTTTCCTAAATTTAGATTTTTGCAAATAGCTTTCCTGAAAGTCAGACATAAATTGGCTGTAATTGATTTTCTTAAAGTGGCAGAAGCTTTGGCAACTAAACAAAAGTAAACAGAAATGTATTAATCTAATTCTGACTCAAAAAAAATATTCTACACTCACTAGAATTTTCAAAGGTGGGACTTAAAAACAGAAATTTATTTGAGATACCAGAATATATTCAAATATCATCACATATCAAATATGTCACAGTTTCTGAACACGATGCTTTCATTCAGATATTTAAATACATTTTTTTAATTGCAGGAGAACTTCAAATTCCTTGATAATCTCTTTATTTTTCCTATCCTCTAAAACTTCAGCTACTCTCTTGGCAGAACTTTCATTTCTTTTTATGTCACTGCTACACATTCCTGAAAATAATTTTATTCAGAGATCAATATAAAGTTTTCCTTTTCTTTGTGTTGGCATAAAAATGATTATGTAACCAGGTGGTTTGGTAGCATTATAAATTCAAGGGTTGCCACTTCAATTGGGCTCTCAAATGCCTTTTTTGAAAAACATCATGCTATATAATTTATAATGAGCTTTCTCATGCTTTATAACACCAGCCTAGTAGTGTATTTGTCCTCACAAAAGTACTAGGTAGTAAATGCTCTTTTATCTTACTTTTTAAAAGTTTTACTTGACAAACAAAAATTGGATATATTTATCATGTTTATCATAATATTTTGAAATACCCCGCAGAATAGCTAAATCGAACTAATTAACATACACATTACCTTAAAAATGTCTTTGCTTGTTACCTCAAATAATCATCAGAAAAGAATTAATTTCTCCTCAACAAATCTACAAAAGCAATTACAACTGTACACATCTGATTTTGCTACTACTCTGGTCTCCATGTGAAGTACTTCCCACGGGTAAATCTTGTGGCTTGTTTATATTTCCACCAACCAATTACCCAATTTACATGAATAGGCATGCTCAGCTACCTACTTTTCTTTCTCTTGCGCACTCTCTCTCTCTCATTATTATTATTATTATTTTCTAGTTAGCCAGTTTTCCCATTGAAAATCCTGATTTAGATTTCTGTGCTTAACCTTTATAAGAGCAGAGTTCTATGGGAGTGTTCAGACTTGAGAGTAAATTTTAGCGTATAATGTAAGCAAGACCATTTGTCTACACCCCTAAACCACCTCCTCCAGTATATGTTTCTTCCAGATAAAATGGATATTTAAATCTCTATTCTCTTATTTCACCATCTGTGTATATCTTTCAATTGCTTCAGGGCTAGGACAAAGAAAAGAGACTTATATTGACATTCCTAATATCCAAGAACCTCCTTGCTGACCTTAATTATGTTATAATGGAAATCTTACTGTTCCACTGATATAAGCCTAATACTGTGATCAGGATGCCCCATCTCTGCTCTAAAAATTCATTCAATTGATTTATCTCAGCACATTTTTTATCAAATTCTATTTCTCCCAGGCTTTTTCTATCAATATTTAAATATGACTAACTCACTTTTTTAAAAAATTTAAAATTTATGTTTTCATCGATGGATAAAAATTGTACATATTTACTGTGCATAACCTGTTTTTGGAATATGTATACATTGTGGAATGACTAAATTGAGCTAAATAACATATGCATTATTACCTCACATATTTATCATTTTGATGAGAACACTTAAAATAGTAGAACTACTATTTTAGCAATTTTTGAGACTACAATATATTGTTATTAACTATAGTTACCATGTTGTACAATAAATCTCTTGAGCTTATTCCTCCTATCTAGCGAAATCTTATATCCTTTGATGGATATCTCCCCAATTCTCCCTTCTTTCAGCCCCTAGTAACCAGCATTCTATTCTCTACTTCTATGAGTACAACATTGTTAGATTCCACATCTAAGTGAGATCACGCAGTATTTGTCTTTCTGTGCCTGACTTATTTCACTGAGCATAACGTCCTCCCGGCTCATTCATCCACATTTTCAAAGTGGAATATAAAACTAAGCCAGTTTCTTCAACTGGTATCTAATCTCTTCCCTATCTTTTCAAAGCCACTCTTTTGAAAAGCACTATTTATATTCATGATGTCTATTTTTTTATAGTTCTTTTGACACATCACTGTATGGTTATTTGAGTTGTTTCTTCATTAATTACTCCACTGAAATTGTTCTTCCTAAAGTCATTAGTGTAGATACTCTGAGAATTTTACCTGTTAGGTCTGCAATATGCACCAAATGCTGAACGTGCGTCGACCCTTAATGACTCTCTTATTGTCTTTGATAACTTTGTTTTCTTCTGATTTTTTAATTACACTTCTGGGTGCTCTTCTTGATTTCTTTTTCCTTCAATGATAATAATTCCTGCTCTTCATCTTAGTTCTTCTCTCATCTTGCAGTCTCTTCTTTTTATATGATCCCCATTACTCCAGAGATTTCAGTTACTCACCATATAGTTGTGATGATAAGACAACTTACTGAAAATTTTTACTTGGCTGTTTCACAAAGACTTTCAATACAATATATCCAAAAAAGAATGTCATCATTTTATTATCTCCATGAATACTACCATATTTGAATGAATGTATAACTTATTATCCAAACTGTAAGACTTATGAAGTTAACGGAGGGGGTAACTGCGTGGGGATACCCACATGTAAGTTAGGACTCTTTTAAGAAAACTGGAAGAACATGTCACACTATTGTTCATGGGCTTGCCGAAACCAGAAGCCTAGAATTCATACTGGTAGGATAATAAGATTGCCACTGAACATCTGAAATGAGGAAACAGAAAGCACAATTTTCTGCCTTTTCTAGAAATGAGAAGCAATGCTGGTCAGTCACAGTCTCTCTTAATGGAAGGCACTGATGACTTTATGTGGGTATAGAGGAAGTATGAGGGTGAAGACTGATGTATCTTCAAATGGATAGAATCATTATTACTTGAGTCTATTTAATGTTTGATATTCTGAAATGTGTTTATTGGAGTGAATCCCTTCCTGCCTGGCTGGCTTTCAGAAGGAAAGGAATGTTGCTGACTGGCTAGCTTGCAGTAGAAACAATGTTTACTAAGGAGAGATTTTGTTTGTTTTGGTTTGGTTTCAACTGATAGATCACTTTAATACCAGTTCTGTTGGCTTTGGAACGATATCAGTCTTTCCTAGAATATGTGAACTCCCAAAAACTATTGTGCCTTTCTTTTGGTACTCCTTCAGCTGATGCTTCAGAAAGCCCATCACGGCTTGTTCAGATCTTCATGTTGTGGGTCTCGTTGAAGAAGTGGTTCTGTCTTCAGGAAATATTGTTTTCAGCTTAAGCATGAATCAGCAGCATTTTAGGCTCTTTGTTTTTTCTATTTGAAAAATTTGTTGTATCATCTTCTGGTAGAGTTTAGAGACAAGACATTTCATCTTAGGATTACAGACATTAAATAACTCTGAGACAAATGAGTGCAACTAAGGTTATTATAAGAAGGGAGAACTGAAGACCGTGATTCCGGATTTCCCACATCTGACCAAGAAAAAAAGTGACTTCAAAGTGAAATTAAAGTAACTTCCTAAATCTGTCGTGGCAAGCCAGATTGCCTCTTCTTTTAGACAAAAATTGTTTTATCTCACCTGAATTAACATTATATTACATATTATTTGTTACATAAAGTATCATTAATGGTGCAGGCTACTGTTAGTTGGTTAAAAGAAAATTAACGACTATGTTGTTGTTCATTACTACTTGGCTTTAGGAAATTTAATGTTTGTTATTTAGAAGTCTGTTATTTACTATTTCAACCAAAGTGAGAAATACACTTTGGAAAGCACTTAAAATTCCACAGTTACTATAGATGAAATTGATATCCTTCAATACCTGTTCCCTCAGTTATTTATTTGACCAAAAAATGTTTTATCACTGTGGACTTTTTTTAGGGGGCTGGAAGGACTAACTACTAATTCCACGAAACAATTATTCTTAATCCTAAATTGGCGGCCAGGTTCATGCCTGTAATGCCAGCACTTTGGGAGGCCGAGATGGGCAGATCACCTGAGGTCAGGAGTTTGAGACAAGCCTGACCAACATGGCAAAACCCTGTCTCTACTAAAAATATCTCCCAAAAATTAGCTGGATGTGGTGGTATGCTCCTGTTGTCCCAGCTACTCGGGAGTCTGAGGCAGGAGAATCACTTGAACCCAGGAGGCAGAGGTTGCAGTGAGCTGAGATAGTGCCATTGCACTCCAGCCTGGTTGAAAGAGTGAGATTCTGTCTCAAAAAAAAAGAAAAAGAAAAAACAAAAAAACAAAAACAAAACCAACCAAAATTGGCACTGAAGAGCCACCTAATCTCCCATAGAGGTAATCCAGAAGCTGCAAAAGAGATGCAGTTAACTTTATTGGCGTCATCATGACAAATAGTAATTGCTGATTCTAAGAATCAGTGCATTCCCCTTATGTAGAGCAAGGATATTTTTATTTATGTTTATATTAACTCAAAAAAGTGTTGTCTTGTTTGAATGTTTGTGTTCCTCCAAAATTCAGATTGAAACTGAATCCCTAATGCTTTAGTATCAAGAGAGGGGGACTTTCAGAGGTGATTAGGTTATAAGAGCTTCACCCTCAGGGATACAATTAGTGCCCTTAATAAAAGGGCTTGAGTGAGTCTATTTGGCCCTTTATCCCCATCTAGATGTGAGAACACAGTAAGAAGGCACCACCCGGAGAGTAGAGAGCAAGCCCTTACCAGATATAAAATCTGCTGTAGCCTTCTTCTTGGACTTCCCAGCCTCCGAAATTATAAAGCAAATTAATTTCTGTTGTTTGTCAATTTATCTACTCGAATTTTATTAGAACAGCATGGACAGACTAAGACAAGCACCATTATTAGTAAGGTTAGTAAAAAGTAACTCTATCTTGTTTTTCATATTGGCTGCCTAGCAGTGGCTCAAGAAAGTTGAATTTGAATAGTTATTTTCTACATTAAGCCTCAAACCTAAGTTATTACTATTAATAATGTAAAAAAAAGCAAAGTCAGAAGCATATAAAAGAAGACAATCTGTATTCTTATAGATTTTGCTCCAATTATTCAGTCTATTCTCTATTAGTCTTTTCCCAATAAGGATTCTGGAACTCTGGGTAATTCTTTGTTAATTTAATGTTTCATATATAATGTAAGTATTCTAATTTCTAGATCAGCTACAATCTGATTACGTGTAGATAAATGAGATTTTAATACATTTAATCTGGCAGTTCTATTTGCAGAGTAAATTATACTTATTAAAATTTTACAGATCGTATCACAAAGAAGAAAGGAATGATCTTTGATAATAGTTCCTGAATGGACGGTATGTGTTAGAAGTTGAAACTGTTTAGAATTACTAGAAATTTTCATTACTTGAGTGCTTCCAGTAAACTAGAGAAAATAAAGTAAATTGCCCATCAAGCTTTCTACAACTAACCATGCATAAAATTTGTCTTTTATTATGTCTTATATTTTCTGTTACAACAAAATGTTTTACTTTAAAACAAAATTGTTCTCCTTTTCCCTTTATTCTTATCATAATTTATCAACATTCCTATTTATTTCAACAATATTAACATTTCCCCTTAAGAATACACTGTTTCATGAGATGGAATTAATTGTAGCTAGAGTGGCTGTGTTTATAAGAGTATGTTGTCACCTATGTCCATTTGTAGGCATTGCTGCTTTGGGAGTTAAGAAAAATGACAGGGAGTTTTTGCAGTACTATTTTATTTTTAATGTGACGTAATTGAACAGTTTTTGATAGTTATTATTGTCTCCTATCAATATGGTAAACAGGAGCTTCCACAGCTGTTTGCTTACAGTAAGTTTACATGTACCGTCCTCTGTCGGTTCTTAAATATTGGAGAACAGAGGAAATTTGGTTTTATATTTCTTTTGGAGGCTGGCTCTTTTCTCTAGATTCAAAAGTCATTTTACTTCTTTAGATGGAGCTCTACAATTTGATTATAAAAGCATAGATTTTATATTTCAACTTATATTTTTGACTAAATTTCTTATTTCACAACATTTGAAGGCATTTATGAAAAGAAAGTACATAATACCTTTAATCAAGCTGTTGAGTCTGCCTGAAGTTTGAACCTACGTAAATTCTGCTTCTCTTCCTTGCTTAGTTTACATTTTTAAATCTTTGGCCTTTTCTTTAAAAAAAAGCCTCTAAAATTGCACTATGCATTAACATTTTTGTCCATTTAAGGCATAAAATAATTTTAAAGAATTAGATTGATCTTTCTATTCTATGATCCTGCTTTTTAACATTTTTTTTTTTACAAAGGGTCTCATTAACCTAGATGAGTTGCTACATATTTGTAGCCTAGGACAATAAATATCTAATAAAATAATTCTACTGCACATTTATATATTTCTTCTTGTGGTTTAGAAAAATCTGTAATTGCAGTCCTTCATTTGATCTGATGCCCTGAATTCAAGCAGCCATCTTACATCAGAGAGTAACCCTGGGCAAGTAAGCCAAATGCTAAAGGCATCAGAGAAGAAAAATAGAAAATTCCTTGTAGATTCTAGATATTAGACCTTTGCCAGATAAATAGATTACAACAATTTTCTTCTACTCTCTGGGTTGCCTATTCGCTCTGATGATAGTTTCTTTTGCTGTACATAAGCCCTTTTGTTTAATTAGATCTCATTTGTCAATCTTCACTTTTGTTGGAATTGCTTTTGGTGATTTCATAATGAAATCTTTGCCCATGCCTATGTCCTCAATCGTATTGCCTAGATTTTCTTCTAGCATTTCTATAGTTTTGGGTTTACATTTAAGTCTTTAATCCATCTTGAGTTACTTTTGGTATAAAGTGTAAGGAAGGGTCTAGCTCCGATTTTCTGCATATGGCTAACCTGTTCTCCCAGCACCTTTTATTAAATAGGAAATCCTTCCTCTAATTTCCCTAATGAAATGAAGACCTCTTTTCTAAAGGAATGTTTTTGTAAGATTATAAATAGAACATGTCTGGATATTTTTTAAAAATTCAGTGTTTTTAATGTAGTTGAAAAATTAGGAGAACTTAGCAAATGCTGTTCTTAGCAAATGCTGCAGTATACACCATGTACTATCCACAAATATTCCCTCCTCCTTCTCTTCCTGCTTGTTTTATTCTTCATTATTATTACTCATATTCTTTTTTTTTTGAGATGGAGTTTCGCTCTTGTTACCCAGGCTGGAGTGCAATGGTGCGATCTCGGCTCACCGCAATCTCCACCTCCTGGGTTCAGGCAATTCTCCTGCCTCAGCCTCCTGAGTAGCGGGGATTACAGGCATGCATCACCATGCCCAGCTAATTTTTTGTATTTTTAGTAGAGACGGGGTTTCACCATGTTGACCAGGATGGTCTTGATCTCTTGACCTTGTGATCCATCTGCCTCGGCCTCCCAAAGTGCTGGGATTACAGGCGTGAGCCACCGCGCCCAGCCCTATTACTCATATTCTTAACTCAATTGTACAATTTGATCTTCTTAGACCTGTAGCTTTCTTCACTGTTAATTACGAGTTTGGATAAGATCTTTGTGTACTCTACTAGTTCTGGCCTCTTATATTATTATACTCCATATCTACAAGTGTGTGAAAGGATGTTAATGTCATAGAAGTAATAATTGCAAAAAAACTTGAAGATATATAGGATATAATGGAAATTAAAATCTTTCTAGCCATTAGTAATTTATGATGAACAGTATTATGGTACTTTTTCAGATGGGTCAGTTGTTTCTAGAAATCTTGAAATAAATGTAAATAGATTTAACTGAAAAATATCAACTTTACAAGCTCTTTAATACTATAGGTATATGCATATGCTGTACAATCTATATATACTATGTTGTATATATATAAAATATATATGTGCTATTTATTATGTAATACTACATTATATATAATTTCAACTTGGTATTCATTTATTAACAAATATAAATACTCCCTGAGCACCCAGTACAGTTCTAGACGTATTTGTTACTTCTGTGACAAATAACAAAAGTAAGATAATTTTGCAATAATCTCTGAAGAGCTTTCTGGACTTCTCTCCAGTGGGAAAAAGGTTGAAAGCCTTCTCCAGTCTAGATTCTCACTTCTTTCTCACTTCTGAGCAGATTACTCCACTTCTATTTACCAAGACACATTTCTGTAACCTTTTATTCACTTTCTGAAACAGTTTCTGTCCTCCTATTCATGTGAAGAATATGCATTATCAATTATTCTATAAAGAAAGAATATCAGTCTGGGCCAGGTGTGATGGCTCATGTCTGTAATCCCAGCACTTTGGGAGGCCTGGGTGGGCAGATTATGAGGTCAAGAGATTGAGACCATGCTAGTCAACAGGGTGAAACTTGTCTCTACCAAAAATACAAAAATTAACTGGGCATGGTGGCATGCGCCTGTAGTCCCAGCTACTTGGGAGGCTGAGGCAGGAGAATCACTAGAACCTGGGAGGTGGAGGTTGCAGTGAGCCAAGATCATGCCACTACACTGCAACCTGGTGACAGAGTGAGACTCCATCTCAAAAAACAAAACAAAACAAAAAAGAGACTATAATCTGTTAAGTGCATCCTCAATGATCCCACATGTATTTTTGATCAGCTTGGGTGAGAGAGCTAGTGTTCTATTGAGTTTCTTTTTTTCTTATTAATCACTATGAACACATCAATAGTATATAGTACTTTTTATAAATCTAATATCACAAAATAAACACAGGTAGCAGCATCCTAACAACAGTGCTACTAAATTAGCAAAACAACAGCACATCCCTGGTTTCATAGATAGCATTCCTAAGGAATCTTTTTATCAAAAATTAAAATAAATGATTTATCTATTTAAATTTGTTCTTGCAAGTCTAATCTCAATCTTTTCTGACCAAAATGCAGAAGTGAAAATATGAATGAATAAGCAAAGTGTGAGATATATATACATATATATATATATATATATATATATATATATATATATATATATACACACACAATAAAATACTATGGATCCTTTTAAGGAAGGAAATCTGACACACACTACATGGTAACCTTGAGGCCATTATGCTCTGCAAAATAAGCCAGTCACAGAAGAACAAATACTTTATGATTTCACTTATATAAAGTTATCAGAATACAGTTGTTCCCCCTTATCCGTGGGTGTACTTTCAGAGGTTTTGTTTACCTGTGGTGAACTACGATCTGAAAATATTAAATTGACAGTCTATTAGTCTGTTCTCATACTGTTAAAAAAAAACATACTAAAGATTGGATAATTTACAAAGCAAAGAAGTTTAATCAATTCATAATTCCATGTGGCTCGGGAGGCCTCACAATCATGGCAGAAGGCAAAGGAGTAGCAAAGTCACGTTTTACATGGTGGCATGCAAGAGAGCTTGTGCAGGGGAACTCCCACGTATAAAACCATCAAATCTCATGAGATTTATTCACTATTGAAAGAACAGTATGGGGGAAACTACCCCCATGATTCAATTATCTCCACCTGGCCCAGCCTTTAACATGTGGGGATTATTACAATTCAAGGTGAGATCTGTGTGGGGACACAGCCACAACATACCAGATAGTTCCAGAGTAAGTTTCAAGTTGCACACCATTCTGAGTAGCCTGATCAAATCTTGCATCATCTTGTTCCCTCCTTCCTGGGATCTGAATCATCTCTTTATCTATGCTGTATATGTTATACATACCTGTTAGCCACTTAGCAGCCATCTTGGTTATCAGTTCAGCTGTCCTTTTTTTTTGACATTTATTTTAGGTTTGGGGGTACAGGTGAAGGTTTGTAACACAGGTAAACACGTGGCATAGGGGTTTGCTGTACATATTATTTCATCACCAAGGTATTAAGCCCAGTACCCAATAGTTATCTTTTATGCTACTCTCCAAGCTGAAGTAGATCAACTGTCACAGTATCACAATTCTTGCGTTCCAGTAACCCCAACTTAACTCAGTTGATCAATTTTATTACTAATAATTGTTGTTAATCTTTTGTGGTACTTAATTTGTAAATTAAACTTTATCATAAAAGGAGAAAAACATATTACATAATGGTTTCAGTACTATGCTTAGTTTCAGACATCCGCTAGGAAAAAACATACTACCCAATGGTTTCAGTACTATGCTTAGTTTCAGGTACCCACTAGGGAGCTTGGAACAGATAAGAAGAGACTGCTATCATCAAAATCATACAGACGAAAAGTAGAATGGTGGTTTTCAGGGTATAAGGAGATGGAGTACTGGAAAGTTGGCATTTAATGGATATAGAATTTTAGATTTTCCAGATGAAAATAGATGAAGATAGATGGTGGTATTGGTTGCACAACATTATAAATGTATTTAATATCATTGAACTGTACACTTAAAATGGTTAAGATGGTAATTTTTTTGTTATTCATATTCCATCACAATTTTAAAAATGGAAAAACAGGAATGTCAGGGTTGATGTTTGTGTGTGTGTGGGTGTGTGTGTGTGTGCATGCATGAAAGTTGTATTTTTGTTTTGTTTACATTTTTACACATATTATGCCAGTCTCCTCAGATAAAAACACCTAGGGAGTTTCCAGAATTTCTGATTTTTGAATTCTTAGAAAATAAAGCAAATCATTCTTTGAAAGTGGTTCATTTCTTAGTGAATTTTTCATGTTCATTAAAATTTTATGTTCATATTAATGTTTTTTCTAATTTATAGTGACAAAGATTCATAATTTATTCATTTCAAAGTGCTATAATTTAAGTAGCATTGTTCCTTAATATATAAAAGATTGTTAAGTCACAACCCTATTAACATAACAGTGAATCTTCAATTAAAATCTTTCCCTAGAAGATCTTCTCTATCATTTGCTTTGGTTCTTACATAACTTCCTAATCTTGTTTCTTTTTCTTTTTAAAAGAATAGGATACCATTCTAAAACACACCAAAGTGGCTTTAATAAAACTTTGAAGATTTATATATTATGCCACTATTATACCTTTTATATTACAGAGTCATTTTTTAAAGGCAGTAATTTCTGAGAGAAAATCATTAGGGTTTGAACTCAACTTGTGGCTTTCTGCACTATTGCAAATATGTCTTTCTAAACAGTCAGGTTTCACTAGTCTCCAGGAACTAACCCAGTCCAATTAAAATTAATGAGCAGATTGCATTGGATAACTGCAATTTTCAAAGTTTTCCGTACCAATGCTTTTGGGAATCCTATATGACCTCTATCATCAGACCAGGTGATTACCTGATGCTACATGTCTGCTGTTTAATTCCCTACACCAGGCTGTTGTATGATTCCACAGTTCTGAGCAAAAGATGTAAAATACAGGTTCAAATCCCTGCTGATCATTATGCCTATCAAGACTTTGTATCCCCATGACATCACAGACTGACCAGAACTATGGCAAATTGAGGAGGAGAATAAATCTCTTTCTCTATGTCTCTCTATTGAAAGAGTTCCACAGTGAGGATATTGAGGTGTCAGACATCATAGTGAGGCAGTTATTTGAGATTTGCCTTTGTCTATTTTCCCAAGATGCATACATACTTCTGAGGCGACTGTGTTGGAAAGGGTTCAAATAGCAGTAGCCAGGTTGTGAATATATCAGACTGCCTGCTGTTCCACAAGGTTTATTGCTCATTCTTCCTCACTGCAGCCAATTTCTTGCTTTATAATAAAATATTTCTTGAAATCTGGCTTCTGTCACTCTGCTCCTTCATTTTCATAAGTGTATCCCAATTACAGCTGTAGTCCTACATTGCCAATTTGATTTATATATCTCTTCCTCTGGTGTGTGTGTTTGTGTGTGCATTTGCTTAATACATTTTATAAGACAATAAGAATCAAAATCAGTTTTTATTTCTTTTTCATGAATTACCTATTTTATGTAGATATAAATGTATTTATATGTATTTATGTATGTATCATGTATTCATATGTATATGTATGCATTTATATATTTACTTATATACTATTTAAAAGTGTGTGTGTGTGTTTGTGTGTGTGTGTGTGTTCCTAGGAGAGAAAGAGACAAGACAATATTAGGTTTTAGTTTGTACATTTTTATGTGTGTGTTTGTGTATGTGTGTACACATGTGTGTTTTGTTATTCTCTTTGGAGAAAACATGTTTTTCTTTCAAAGAAAAACCAACAATAATTAAATGCAGCAGTTTTTAAATTTTGCTGGTGGTAGGGTGTTGCTCTAAAATATACATTATATTTGGCTTACATATGTTCAAATCCCGTTTCAAGAGAAACTTACAGTTCTACATGACAATGTTTATAGTTTTCTACATTCTACTTTCTAAAATTGCACCCCAAAATCTAAGTGTATTGTTTACTCTAGAATAATCTCATTATACATATGCACACAATTTTTTACTGAAGTTGTTTTCTAACAACAGATTATCAAAAAAAGTCACCAAAACCAAAACAAGCTAAAGAAAACAAACCATTGTTTCCTGTTATTACATAGAAATGATATTTCCATTAAAAACATTTATGTCTGCCACCAGATGGTTCATTATATTCTGAGTCCCTATTTAAGATTAGGCAGTAACCACATTGAGTGCAAAAATAATGAAAGGTTTTGGTCTAGCCTGATTCTTCATTGTGAATCACACAGGTATAAGCTCCCCAGTTTATACCCTAAAATTTTCACTTTAGAGCAGTCACAAATCCTCAGAGAAAAGAAAGAATACTTCCCAAATCCATTTGGAAGATCTGTGATTACAGGCTATTCACGACTCTGTGAGAACATTAAACTTGGCTCCTGACACTGAATCGAAGCAACTCCAGGTGATTCCATGTCCTTAATGTAACCTAGCTTCCAATGCAGACTTGCCTAGGCACATTTTGAAGGCAGAAGACAACTTACCTCGTAGATTTTCTATTTCAATAACTTTTCAGGATCCCTGAAAAATAAAATCTACTCTATCCCTAGAAAACATATGAGTAATATTTAGATTAATAAAATAATATCATATTCTTTGAATGGTATAAAAATACTGATGAGGATTGAGGGCACAGAAATATATAACTTATTTGCTATTCTGTTTTTTTTTTTTTATTTATAACTTTGATAAGCAGTAGCAATGATTATGTAGAATCTCTACGCTTGGACATGAATGCAAACTAAATGAGTAAAAGCATATTTTAAAATATCATATTAGCTTGACCAACTGCTACTATTGTTATTAATAATGATTTAAAGTTCTAGAATTGAAGATGTTACACTTGACTTTATCACAGTAATGATAATTATAATGATATTTGGTGGAATGAAAACTTGGAACTGTATTGGATAGTTTACACAAAGCAATGGACAAGGCCAAGGCTTTCATCCCCTAAGTTAAGTAATGGGAAAGATATTTAAACTGTTTCAGTTGTTCCAAAGAACTGATGTTTATGGTTTCTTTTGAATAAACACAGAAATTGACCTTCCCAGTCTTGAAACTTGAGAAAGTTACTTTTGTCTTATCTGAGTTCCTTTCTCAGGAAACCAACCATCAGTCCTCCCAGATAGTCTCTAACAGCTGAAACTCTCCAGATCACCACATATAGACAATGAGAAACCAGACCCCATACCTGTCATGATGACCTAAGCAACCATCTGCTTCCTACTGATCAACTCGTCTTTCTAACCCTTCCCCAGTTCCTGTTTTCCCACACATGATTACATTTCTTCCCTGCCATATAAACCCCTAATTTTAGTCTATCAGGAGACCAATTTGAGACTGATCTGCTCCCCTCAGCTGAAGCACCCAATTAAAGCCTTCCTGCCTGGAAAGACTCATTGTCTCAGTGATTGGCTCTCTGTGCAGTAAGCATCAAAACCCCACCATTTTGGTAACAATATTCCATCTTAAGCTGCTGATAATGTCAATAAATAACTAAACATTGGGGGAAAAGGCACATGCATACCAGAACAAAAAGCAAGCCTATATGGTGTACCTGCTGCCAATACTCAGGATGAGATATTCTGAAGCTTGAAAAATAAGTACAAAAAAACCTGACAAACACTGTTAAGGTCATTTGCATGCTTATGCAAAGACAAAGGGAAAATGAAGTCTACTCTTATATCTGGGTAGAAGGCACGACACAGAATCATAATATCTCAATATGAATTATCTTTGAACATGTGGAGAGAACAGCCAAGCTGAAAAGTGGCTGAATTTGCTTTGAAGGATAGTTCTTGGGAAGTGGTGAGAGGACAATGAAAGGAGTTACTGAATGTGAGAATACTAAGTGAAAGGCAAGAGCGTGTCTTGTGGATATGAGGATGAACTGGTGGAGACTCTGGCAAAGCCACTGGATAAGAGATTTGGATAACAACTGAGACAGAAATATTAGATAAGTCAGGCTGGTGTTGCATACTGATCTGAGACAAGCATGTCTGTGGGAGCAGAGGTTTATTCTGCGGTTAGATCCTTTTGGCTTTCAGATATTTAGACTCCTTGGGAGATTTTAACACAAATTACAACTTAAACTTGAGTTCTTTGGACAATGCAACTGTTCCTTTAATGTAGCCCAGATGTCACTCTGATTCGCTCTTCCCGTGGATTGACTGAAAACAGGCTCTTCAATATACATGGTGAACAAAATATTTTTTTTGTGTGTGTGTTTGTGCATGTGTGTAAGGTTGTTTTGAGTTGCTTGTTTTCTCTCTGTTCATTTTCTCTCTTTAATAGCAAATTGGAAAGTAAAAAGTAACACTACCTTCCTAGTTCTTTCCAATCAGAGAAATATGTACATACTCATGGTTGGTGAAAGGAATGAGTGTATTATGAGCCAATCAAGGATGTCCTTGCTAACAACTTTTGTACATTTGCATGGGAATGTTAAAAAATTTACTCTCCCTCATTTTCTGTATTGTATGTTAGAGAGTACAGTTTTGTGGTGACAATTATTTCAATTATTATGCCCAATTTTTATACATTCCAGTAACAATTGATACTTGAAAATAAGCTCCCCATACCCTAAGCCATTGTTCTATCTTTGGCTATACCTAGTACAATATTTAGACAAATGCCCTTGATAAGGAAATACAATATTGCACAGATGGATATGTTTAACCGTAGAAATTGAAATTAATCTATCATTGTAGTAATATGCTAATGGCAATTTTTTTTTATATAAACATGGCCCTGCTTGCTCTTTTACTTTTGGGCATATGCTAAAGTCTCTTGGATTTCCTAGTGCATTGGCTACTGCTAATAAAGTCTTGCAGCATAGAAACTTTCTAGTGTTAGTAGCCTTGCTATTTCTGCTGTGGTATTTAAAAACTTAAAGTAAGAAAAAATAAATAATGTTACTGAAATTTTCCACCAAAGTTTTTAAAATTATTTTTTTATTTAATAAGTTTTGCAGGAATATTCTGTTTTATATTTCACTAGCATTGAATTATGATACTTTTGCAGGGCATTTCAAAGCATATATTCTTTTCTGAAACTGTCTTTTTATGGACAAACTTTAAAAGACTGGTTTTATATTACAGAAACTCAGACAAGACTGGAAAAACCCTTAAAGAAACCACCCTCTATGAATGCGTTGTGTGCTTCTTTGTAGTTGAATGTTGCCTTTGAAGACTTTTTGCATCTTTGAACATAGACCTTTCTAATATATTTGTAATCAAAAGAGATTGAAAATGGTGGTTGTCTTTTATCACTGAAGACTATCTATTAAAAATATACTTATTGACACTATTTACAATTGATAGTTTAAATTTCTATTAATAAACTAGATTTCTTTTTAAAAGTGATTCTTCCCTTTTTGCCTGTGGATAATGCCAGTTTATGTAGGCATTATTTTGTTTTATTTTGCTTTTCTGTCAAATATTACCCTATCAATCATTATTTTATTAATTCACACAAAAATATTTGCAGGAGTTACTTTATATTAGAATATTTGCTGAAATAGATATGAGTGATAGCTGTAGTAATAGTGATAGTTGTTTTTAACCAATGTCAAAAAACAAAATTACAACACCTTTAGTTACAGATATATTGGCTTTTACAAAATACAGTGAGAGCTCTCTGGGCAATATCGGAGCAGTGGGTTTTGTAAGGTTGAAACAAGTAAACAGAACAATAATAATAATAAAAAACCCCTGATTGGTGACCTTAAGTTACTTTAGGTTACCCTTTTGTAATAGTTAAAGCAGATGGGGATTCTTTATTATCCTGACTCAGGTAGACTGTAATCACCTGCTTTTAAGAAGATCTGATCTGTTTTGGGATCTGCTTCCTTAAAATCTCTGATTATGTGGCATTTAGTGTGAGTGACTCCATTTTGGTTTGGTCAGCTCTGTCAGAGCCTAGTGTAGGGACTGAGTGCAAAAAATGGCCTCCTCTAATTTTTGTTTAATCTTATAGGAACAGAAAATTACAAGAGTGTGTAACCTTCACTTGATTAGGGTACATATAGGAGGCTATAGGAATAGAGAGGAGAGGGGAAGATCACATTTCCAAAACTGAAGAAGATTTAGGAAATGAATGTTGACAGACAATTCTCCATGGGTGTCTCAAGTTGATGTAGTCTTGCAAAAAGAAGTCCTGACTGCCTTTGTTCTGGATTGCCTTTTCATCATATTTGTATAGCAAACGGCCTTGGAAGATAGAGACAGTGTATCCCTATGGAGTAAAGGACAGACTTGTTTTCTGACTAGTGTAAGAAAGATGTTTCCCTCCATAACAAAGGTCAGACATGCTTTCTGCTGATTATAAGATTTAGGTTCTCTAAATTCAGGATTCTTGTGCTGTTATACAACTTACTGGGTGGTGAGGATATCATGTGAACCTATTTGCTTTACTCTGCCAGAACGGAACTCAGGAAATAGTGTAAATACTGATGTTCTGGCTACTGCTTCTGTTTATTAAATTAGCCTTTATATCTGACCCTGTGGTCTCATGTCTTTGATCAGTAGACATGAAACTTTAGCAGGCCAACTTGTTAGCTTGCAAGTAGGGTAACATCACACATCCTTCACAAACCCTTCACAGCTTTTGATAATGAGGCAGAATTCTTGAATTTTGATACCCATAATCGTATCTATTATTGAATCCCATCTACTATTGTGAGTATTGTGTTATGTATTTTTTAAAGAAAATAAACGGTGTGGATAAATAGCTTTCTTTTTTCTCACTTCATAATCTTTGAACATTTGTAACTTAATTTGAAAGACATACAAAAGGGACATGAGTAACATTAAGCTTAAACCATTTAAGTTTTAGATACCCCTATTTAAAAAGTTTCATGGCATGTAACAAGGAATGAAGGCATTGGTTAAGCATCAGTTTCCTTCATTTTTTATTCTCACCGTGGTTAACACCTTGGTTTTTCTTCATGACTTCTTTTTTACATTGCTTTTACTTTTGGCAGAAATGTTAATCAGATTGTCTTTCTGAAATTTGTATTATCAGCTTTGTAACTGAGGAATAAACTGCTGATTTCTTTGGATGGTGTCATTCTCAAGGAATTAATTCCTTATTGTTCAGAAAATCTAGAATAATTTCTTCATTCCTGGCCTTGCTGTGACCTGCCTGGTCAGCATTCTCTTTTTAGTGATGTAACTATATTATCATTATTTTAAAAAATATAAGCTACCCACATCTTCCCACTATTTTTTCTTTAAGTTTGACCACATTGTGTTTAAATTGTTTTTATTTCCAAATTAATAAATGACACATTCAGAATTTCTCAAAGTTTAGTTTGCATTATCTTATTCTGATAAGTACAAAAAGGAAAACAAAATAGAATCTGAACTTGTTTTAATTATTATAATAGAAAGTTGTTGTAGCCCAGTACAAATTATTCAGAAGCTAATCACAAATTGTTTTGCCTTCAGTGTCATTAAGCTTTATCTTCCTGGTGTAGGAAATACAGTTGAGCTAATTTGAGTCTGGTGTCTAAAATGAGATTTTTAGAAGTAAGTAAGTCAATGTGAACTGATACATCCTGTTCCTGTTGTAAACTATTTGACAACAACGTTTAGCCTGTGCTTCTGAAAATAGAATTGGGGCAGGATGGAGGGATGATACCATCTGTGGTTGGAATGCTGATGACATAGAGTGACATTTGCTGCTGTGAACACTCTGCTGGTTTTTATTAGACTGTGAGCACTACCTAAGGTGCTTGATTTTTTTCATTTTGAATAACCACTAAAGCCTTGGTACTAAAGATATTACTAGCATCTTATCAAATACATAAAGTATAACACCTGAAACTAGAATCAGGGGTGTAAAATTAAAAATCTGGGTAATTGGTGCCACTAGTTCCTTATTTGTTTGTTTTTTTAAATTTAATAAGCAGTCATTTCTTTACCTAAATCATGGGAATAAAAATGTTCAGTTTGATCAATATATAGATTGTTTCAGGAAAAATATACCCATCCACACATATATGTGCATGTGTGCAATGTATTATTACATACACACACACACACACACACACATTTTTTTCTTCTATGATGGTTACAGCTCTATTCATAAACTCAGGGATAAATGGCACATGTAGGATACCTACACCTGTATTCCTAGATGCTCTGTGAAATAATTCTTACATTCAATTATATTAGTACCACCTTGATCTCTCTAAGGGCTCACAGGTCAAAATGTGTCGTGAAAAATGCTGATAGATTAACTTTATAAATGCTATTGCTATGGAAACGTGCACACGGGTGACACGACAGTGATACCAATGACAGTTACTTTTTGTGATTTGTTCTAAGTTAAATGTAAAAACTTTTATCTCATGGCCGGGCGCGGTGGCTCATGCCTATAATCCCAGCACTTTGGAAGGCCGACGCGGGTGGATCACAAGGTCAAGAGATCGAGACCATCCTGGTCAACAAGGTGAAACCCCGTCTCTACTAAAAAATACAAAACTTAGCTGGGCATGGTGGTGCACGCCTGTAGTCCCAGCTACTCGGGAGGCTGAGGCAGGAGAATTGCTTGAACCCAGGAGGCGGAGGTTGCAGTGAGCCGAGATCGCACCATTGCACTCCAGCCTGAGTAACAAGAGGGAAACTCCATCTCCTTTTATCTCATAAATTAGCATTTATTTTCCTTTTCTTTTATTTGTTTTCCCCTTCATTTAATTCTTGATGAAGTTTTCTTATTTTGGTATTATTATACAGTTGTAAAAGAGTGTCTAAAACTTTATTCTTAACCTCAAATGGTATATTTAGCCCTTGATGCTGCTTTTAGTATTTTTGTGCCAAACTATCATGCTCCATACCTAGTTATCAATCAATGCTTGATTGCTGCACTGCAAAAAAAAAAAAAAAAAAAAAAAAAAAAAAAAAAAAAAAAAAAGAGTTTCAACGTAGAGATTCTCTAATGCTTATTCTAGAGAAGTACCCTCGCATAGCTGTGCAGAACAATCAGTAAATTCTCAGGGGCAAAGGGCAATTTTTAATTTAGAGAGAGGCTTGCTTATGGTAACTGCTGTATTTGTACTCAACATCAGGTTGAGTAGCACGGTAGCAATGACATAGATCTATGGCTATTTTAAGTGATAATGAGGAGCTCATCCTTGATGGGATCTCACAGATGACATCCATGGGCTTTAAGACCACTGGTGACAGGAAACTGCTTCACTATAGGCATAGGCTAGTTATGCATTTCCAAAATGCAGGACATCAGGAACACTCTATCCACTGCTAAACAAATCATTTTTATCCCCTCTACTGTCAGTTGTGAAACTACTTTTAGTCTTCTTCATTAAAAAATGGTCTGATGGCCTAGATTAGTTAGGAGTCGTCTTGTAAGGGGAAGCAATGAGATTATTGAAAAGCAGGTGTCTCTCTTATTAAATATCAGAATATTGGCCAGGTGCAGTGGCTCACGCCTGTAATCCCAACACTTTGGGAGGCTGAGGCGGGCAGATCACTTGAGGCCAGGAGTTTGAGACCAGCCTGGCCAATATGGAGAAACCCCGTCTCTACTCAAAATACAAAAATTAGCAGGGCGTGGTGGTGCATGCCTATAGTCGCAGCTACTCAGGAGGCTGAGGGCGCAGAACCGTTTGAACCCGGGAGTCGGAGGTTGCAGTGAGCCAAGAGTTGTTGCCACTGCACTCCAGCCTGGGCAACAAAGTGAGACTCCATCTTAAGGAAATATAAAAAATTATATATACATATATATGTATACACACACACACACACATACACACATTAGCCCAAGGCCTGTTGCTTCCTGCTCGGTGAAAACACTCTTGGTGGGATGTGCTTTCATTGCTCTTTTATCTGATCATCACTTTCCTTGTTTTCAGGGCTCAGACTGAACATCGTGCACAGAGATGAAAGCCCTCACTGCTGTGCCTCATCAAGTACTCTGTTCATTTCCTTTGCAGCACTAATTACAATTACTAATTATTTTAATAATTATAAATAAATGAATGCCCCACCCATACACACACACAGCCGGACCCTCTGAAATGTAAGCTCCTGTGGACAGGAGTCATCTCTTCATTGTTCTTCATTCTCCCCAGGGCCTGCAGAGGTGTCTGAAAACCCATTATGTGTTCAGTACATGTGTATTGAATCTTGGATGAATGAAACACCTTTGCAACGTTTTTCTATTTTAATACCAATTGACTTTTTAATATAGTAGTTTGGTTCCCAAATTCATTAATCTATCTGTTCCTCTAACTACTATTTTCATTAGGATTTTTATATTTTTGTAAGTGAGGCTATATTTCTTGTTTTCTTGACATTTCTGTTGAATTATCTGTCTCAGGATTCTGCTGCTATCTGGTGATTCTACAGCAACTTAGAGGCACAATTTCTGGTTAGAGGGCTTAGGCCACAATTACCTCTCTCTAGAAAATTTTCCATGCCTGGTCCAATGAATCAACAGATATTCCATCACAGCTAAATCTGATTATGCATTTCAGTTACTGGATATAAAATGTGAACATTTATATCCAAAAATTTTTATCCATTGTTGGATATAAATGTTGTTGATACCAGTAAATATTTGATAGAACATATTATTAAGGTAAAGCTTGCAAATTAATTACATGAAAAAGATACCTTGTATTTTCAAAATGAACTCATGGCTGGGCACGCTGGCACATGCCTGTAATCCCAGCACTTTGGGAGTTTGAGTTCAGGAGTTCAAGACCAGCCTGGCCAACATGGTGAAACCTTGTCTTTACTAAAAATTCAAAAATCAGCCTGACATGGTGGTGGGCACCTGTAATTCCAGCTACTCAAGAGGCTGAGGCAGAATAATTGCTTGAACCCAGCAGGTAGAGGTTGCAATTAGCCAAGATCGCACCACTGCTCTCCAGCCTGGGTGTCACAGCAAGACTCTGTCTCAAAAAATATGCAAATAAATCAAAAATAAATAAAATGAACTTGTAAATAACAATAAGCTCCCACAGTAAATATCAACGTGTTTGGAAAATAAATTCTTATTTTTTTTATGAGTATAGTGAATTAAAATCTGTCAAAACAGGTTCATGTTATTTATTTTTGTAACCAATCCCCAGCTCATATAATATACTTTACCTAGTGGGCACCTTACCAAAAGAAAATGGTAAATAATTGCTACAAGCCAATCCAGAAAGCTGATTTCCTTCTTAGTTTAAACGTATTTTATGAAGCAGGAGAATGCTCCATTCCATTTACCTGATTCAATAAGAAGTTCAAAGTATTGTATTTAAACAGAGGTAACATAAAACCATCTGTCAAGCCAGTCAATTTTTTTTTCTTTTTCTTTTAATCACCACATAGGAAACATTTAGAACAATAAAAGTGGTAGAGATCAGTTTTTCAATCCGCAGTGTGGTGATTCAGTGAACAACAAAATTGAAATCTGGCATTGTTGACATTTAAGATTATTGGTGGTCAGCTTGAGGGGAAAAAACAATATGTAACATGTTTCTCTACCTGACATGTTTCTAGTTCCTGTAAAATGTCAGATTGAAGGTGACAAGGAGCAAGCTTTCTGCTTCAAAATGTAACAAGAAAAGGCTCAAGCATGTGGTCTACGGACTTGCTGAACATCATTTTTACTGACAGCTGAACAGAGTTTTGTTTATTTCATAAAGGCAAATCCAAACAAACCTATTGAATTTTTATTACATTTGCTTTAAAAAAGAAAGCCCAGCTTAGTGATAATACCTTTTTGGGATACCACTGTTGTTCTGTATTAACATATATATGAAGTATTTCCTATATATAAAGACCCATCTGATACTGATTTAACAGACTGTAAGGGTAGTAGTAATTCAACAATTTTGGCAAAGGATTTTTTTTTCCAAGGTGGTATAGGATGCATTTCTCCTAATGTATTCATTTACTTATTCATCCAGAAAATAAAATGAGTAACTTGCTGTGTTAAGCTTGGTGTGTAGCAAATAATAATAAGATAAAATCCCTGCCTTTAAGAAACTTACCATTTGTTTAAGGAGAAATGCCATCATAATGCAAAAGAGTAAATTCTTAAACAAGGCATATGGGAGCACTGAGGAAAGACAGCAAACCTCACTAACGTGTTAGGGACGACTTGCTGCAGTAAGTGATGCGACATTTGCCGAGAGACCATGAGCTCTGCCAGCATAACAGCTACCTGAATAAATTATTCCCTACTAGCCTAGGCATGCTTTTCCTTATACTTATTGAATATTTATTGATTTACCAGCTATATTTTGACCACCTAATTCACTCTATTATGAACCAACAGAAAATCTGAAAACTTTTGTCACACAACAGATTTGAGGGATTGCCTTTTAGTTTTGTCTTTGAAAAAGACATATTTAGGTATTGAAAAAGGAAGGCCACCCATCCAGCTAATGAAAATCTTTAAGTTAATCTAACTTTTATTGTTACATTTCCATTTTGAGACTGATGTTTTATCGGGTTGGAGAACATGTATATTTTTTCCCTTTTTCAAATAAATGAAAACTATTTTATTTGGCATTAGGTTGTAGAATATATCAATATCCATATCTGTATCATTCACCAGGAAAGACTTTTCCTGCACGAATGGCTTTTATTAGCATAATGTAATAGAATGATTACAGAACACAAAATCTACTCTTTTATCCAAATTATGAGATGCAGAAGTACAAGCACATAATGCTGCAATTCCTACTATATATTTACATGTAGAAGAAAAAATTACACTGAATCAGCCTGAAGAGTTGCACCCAAAAGGTCATATTGGGTTCCATCCTCATTGCAAAAACTGCCAGCTCTAGTAGATAGATTGCATGAGATCTCAGCCCCAATGAGACCAAGTAGAATGATGACTGGTACATGTGAAACCAAGAAAACCGTAAAGGTGTCAGTTCTTTGCCCCTCTTAGATACCTCAGCTCAGGGTACAGTAGTATATAACCTTTAGTTCCTGGTTGGCACAGAGGGACTTTAGATCCATCTTTAATCATCTATCCCCTTGAAGTTTCTGAGGTAGAAATGCAGAAGGAGGAAGGGGTTGGGGCAGAAGAGGAGAGAGCATCTCTGTCTAGTGAGATATGTGGATTTACTTTCATTTATTATCAGCAAGTTGTCTGCTTGCAGTTCAACCAAACAATATTCAAATGCTTCTGTTGCACCCAAAGGTACACACACACACACACACACACACACACATATATGGGGGAGGTAGGTGGCAATGTCATCATTCTAGACATTGTGCATTTACCCCTCAGGCATCTCTTTACCCAGCTGTCACAGCCAAAGACACAGTGCTCTCCTTCTAGGATTACAGGGTTTGCTCTTTCTGGCCACTGTGAGCTTGACTCTCACTAAGTTCCTGGGGGAGCATACCTTAATCTGAGAGGCATTTGTTGCTCCATTAGCTTAATGATATCTCATAAATTCATGCTTGGTTTCAAGTTAAGTACAAGGGAAGTTTCCCAGAGTAATCAGATTGACTGTAAACATTTATCTATATCTGTGGGGTTCCATTTTTCATTTGCCAATGGTCCACCTTCATCAGCCTTGTAAACACAATCTGGGACACTAAATGCCAGTATACTGGTCAATGCATCATCAATGACTTTACACGGGAATTCATCTGTTTCTGAGAAACCTTCCTGAGAAAGCTGAGGTTTACATGTAGTTTCCAGGACTCACTTAAAAGCAAACAAACAAACAAACAAAACAACTCAGGTGTTTTACTGTCATTAGCAAAAACATCAAAGCTTGATGTCATAGATTCCAGAAGTGGCTGAGCTGTAAGACTGCTGAGCTCTTGCCAATGTTATGAAAGCATAACAAGGCTGAAGCACCTCACACTCTCACTTTGCAATTGATCTAATAATGTATTTTGTTATGCCCATAGGCTACAAGTTTCCATCTATTCTCTCTCAGTATAGGTACTCAGCTGTTTAACTTTTTTTTTTTTTTCCTGAAAGGAGTTGGAACCTTTTTGCCCTCCAGGACAAATCTTAGTACTGGTTGTTAAGATGGGTAGACACAAGGCTGACTGAACCCCTGAAGGGAGTTAGCAGCGAGCCAGGCAACATTCAGGCAATTGTCTCTGAACCTACTCCTTGGTAGGTTCAGCCTGCAACCATACCTCCAATCCACTGACAGAAGGATGATATGTTACTTGGTTGACCATATATTTTAGTCAATAAATTTATTAATTCTAATGGACTTTCCTCATATCATGTTAATCAACTCATGAGGTTATCATCCTTCCTTTTCCAAAAATCCATGTTTCTCTCAGCAACCCATCTTTATCACCAGAACTGTTAAGAATTATGAAAGGACAGAGATTTTTTTCCTTATGTGCAAGCTAACACATTAGCCTGCTGCAGTTTCACGAAAGCAGAAGATAAGAGACTCCTGAGTTAGAGACAAAGGATTTTATGACTCACACCAACAGTCATATCCACTCTATCAGCTTTTATCATGCCAGATCTCAGAGCTCCAATTCCCACAGGGTAACATGAAGAGGGCTACGTGACACCTCATGTACACAGTGGATTATGTTATATAAGAAGAACCCTGAACCTTTTATAATGGTGATTAAGCTTGACTGTGCTTTGCTCCAAAGGGAGATGTTATTTTTATTATTCTGGTAAGTAAACATGGCTACCCTTTGCCCCAGAAGATACTACATCTATCTTCCAGAATTGGCTCATTCCTGTCAATTCTGTACATTACTGAACAATGTTCATTCCTTCTCAATAAGGGTATCATGTATTTCCATAATCCGCATTTAATTTAAGGTCATCTGTCACACCTAGAATTCTCTATGGAGGTTAGAGTTTTAGTGGACCATATTTTTCATTAACATTGACTATCATGTCTTGAGACAAAAAGTTGTAAAATGACCCTGATTTCAAAATATCTGCCTAATATGGTAATTATTAGCAAATACAATTAGACTCTTCCTTTCAAAATGTGTGTAAAATGCGAAATACAAAGAAAGTTTGAATCTATAGTGGAAGTAAAACAAGAAAGAAAATACAAAAGAACATGCACAGACAAAACCTGCAAAAGCATTTAGAAGTATTATTTTATGTGCGTGAGAAAGAGAGAGAAAGACAGAGAGAGATGACAGACAAGAGCAAGAAAGGAGAGAAAAAATCTTCTGATGTGAGGAAAGTTAGAGAATAGAATTCTGAAGCTATGTTGAACCTTTGAACCTTTTTGGTTCCTGACTTTCACACACATTAGACTCTGTGAAACCAGGGGTTTGCATTACAACAAATTTCCTAAAATTTTGGTCCTCCCCGTTATCCTTTGAATGATCATCTGTTACATGATATTATATAAATAAATCTGTATTTCTTAGAAGGAAAACAGCCTAACGTTGATGAATATCCTAGAATTACCTTGCTTTGCATGGCTCTCTTTGTAAAATTGTTTCAGCAAAGCAAATTTTACTGGGGGCTTTAAAGCAGAGTTGGATGGATTTGTTTATATCACATAGTTTTTACGGCATATACATTAAAAAGACAGTTTTCAGAAAGTTTTTTATTTTTATTTTTTTCCCAGACTTTGGGGAATACCTGAGCAAGGTTGTATGTTGAAAGAGTCTCAGGTTGGACAGGAGTGGACCAATGCTGATAATAATCCTGCTCCTGCCTGGTCAGTCTTTGGCTGAAAGCAACCTGGGCTTCAGACTTTTGCGGAGGCTGTCGGTCAGTTACTCACCCAGCTGCAGGTTATCTTGAAAGACATATGAATGGAGCCACTCCATAGCCATCCCAACCTAAATGGAGAGCTTTCCTTACCCCAACTTGTTTACTATATTAGAACTTAGCCTCCCTTGTGTTATGTTCTGGCCTCTGCTTCTCAATTTCTGGGGATGTCATTTTCTTGTCTCTAACTACATTGACCCAATATAAAGCTCAGCCTTTAATCAGCTTCAGTAACAGCTACAAAAATCAGGCACACCAAGCATATTGGGATTTTACAGACTTTAAAACAAAGCATTTTTAATTATATTGAAGAGGGTTTGCATCTCTTGGCTATGCCCATGGGACCACCCCCCTGGTTGCCATGTCTATTTTCTACATCCCTACTTTTGATCACCTCCTTCCAGGTTGGGGCTCTATATTCTCCCACCTCACTTATCTAGATAGCCTTCTTTTCTCATTGGCAAAAAACACACAAGGACCTAGAGTGATGCTCATATTCAACCCAACACTGTCATTCAATTATGCTTTCCAGGAAACACTTTGTTCCCTATGAGAACCTCTTGATTAATGTCATATACTATCATTCACCACAAGAGACTTGTGACTTTGAATTTTAACCATGCCAATAATTTTCACTCTGTAAAGTTTGTTAATAGCATGGCTAATTCAAAATCTTATTCAGAGTTGAGGTAATTTCAGAATCCAAGAGTCACATGTAATCAGATAGAAGTGCACTTTTTGGCTGTTCATGTCAGACTCTGAAATAATTATTTTACTAATTACATTTTTACTTCCAACCATAAGACCTGTTACTTTATTCCAAATAACATATATTCTAACTCCCTAATATAGAATATCTACTGCTGCTGTTGCTGCCCCAAACACACAACATGCAAAAATCAGTAACAACAAAATCCTGTTGCTGTGTCATGGCAGAGAGCAGTGGCCCACTCTAGTCACAGGAGATTTATAAAAACAGTGTTGTTGATGGCTCTCAGTTGCTTGGTAACCATCTTGATGTTGAATCCTGCATGTGTGGTATGCTGATGTTTCAGTTGTTCTTTTACCCAGAAAATCTCTTTACTGGGTGAAGCTTTAGAAATCCATATTTTTGCAATCCAAGTGAATTACAAAAGAAAGTCATGAAGAAAATGTTTTTCACCTTTCCTGTTGTTCTTCTTAAGAGACTAGAGACTACTATTGTCAAAGTAAAAAACTACTAGTGACAATGTAAAAAACAAGCAGATTTAGTGACAAGCGGTGGGAATACTTTCTGCATCACACTGTTGACATGGCTTCCCATTCTGCTCTACAGCAATGATTGGTAGGGTGAGACTGTACTTGGCAGACAGAGTGACAGTGATATGCTTTTTAGGCTGCTAACTGATGACTAGAACCAAAGGCTTTTGTTTGTAGGATGGATGAAGGGGACAGGTGCTTGGTAGTTGGAAGGAATCTCTCCTGACCAGAAATAAATAAAAACCTATTACACTGTACTCTTACTATCTCAAAGGGGATACACTAAAGAAAATACAATATCTTGGAATATTGTACTTAAGAATATTTTAAAATAATTCAAGGTCACCGTTAGTAATGTTTAGCAAATTCACAGCAAGTTTAAAAATAGTAACTAAGGTGTAGGTATAAACTGCAATATTGATGTTGATGACAAATTTCAGTTGTCTCTTATTGTAACAGCAATTTTTCCTCCTTTTCCTCCTTATTAACTTCTCATGTGAGCAAATTGCCATTAGCTTAAAATAAAGTTAAATACTACTGGCAATTACCTCAAAATTGAGGCCTGATTAGAAATACAGGCTCATTCATGTAGTTAACATACATCAATACCTTCATTATTTACCACACATTAACATCTTAGAATGGAAATTTAAAAATCTTTCTAAGAATGACTGTTACAAGTAAACCTCAGGTATTGTTTTATTTTGTGTTTATATGAATACATAATTTGGTGCCACCACAGTTAAACAATGTTGGAACATTTAGCACATATTTGGATGTCTTCATGCTGCTCTGAAATAATCTGTTTTCCATATAGATTCCCCCACTGGCTATGGGGTAAATGTTAGAAAGGCCACAGCCTGAAGATTGCTTTTCTTCTGGAGATGCAGACTTATTTTCAGGCATCTGATTCCTTAGAGTAAAAATTTCAACTATTTACTCCACGTACTACTCTCTAATATTCACTTACTGCAATAAATGGCATATTCTATGATATGAGCTGTTATCTGCTATACATTTTAAGCACCTCCAAATCAGAGTACATATGTCTGTTTTGGATAGTGGAGCAGCAGACTTGAGACACGGTTCATATTTCATGCAACAGAGGAAGAGTGATCTGGTGAGGAAAGGACAGTGCTTAGGACTCGTGCTGCACTGGGGTAAAAATGAACATGCTTGGACCACAATTTCAGACCAGAAACAACCTTAACTATCATGTGGCTGACTCACTCACTTCAGAGGAGAGGAAAATGAGATGGTTTTGAATCAAATAATTGACCTAAACCCATTATACTTAGTTATTGATGAAAACGATTAGAATCTGACTCCTTGACTCCACTGCAGAACTAAACTCTATGGACTAGGGCCATAGCGCATGTGGGAAAATGGCATATTCTATTTGTAAATTATTGTATTACAATATGATTAATTTTTATCAATTCAACAGTACTTATTGAATGCTAAAATGCCAAAATATCCAAGAGGGGTTGACATTCCCAAACGTCAGCAACTTGAAACTGGATTTAGAATCACAGGGGTGTGGGGAGGGTGGCATATTAGGGGCACCAGATGAGGTAGAGTTTGCTATAAATGCAATAATTTTTATAAAGAGGACAAAAAACAATATATATTCCCCAAATACTAGAACAGCAATACAATGGAATCAATGATAGACATTGAGGTTAGGGAGTGGGGAGGCATACATTGGGACTAAAATTGATAGAATAAATGGAGAAAGACTTAAGTAAACATTTTGCCAGACTGTGGTACATAATTTTTTTTTAATATTAATAATATGGCTGTGCACAGTGGCTCATGCCTGTAATCTCAGCACTTTGGAAGGCCTAAGTAGGCAGATTACCTGAGGTCAGGAGTTCGAGACCAGCCTGGCCAACATGGTCAAACCCCATCTCTACTAAAAATACAAAAATTACCTGGGCTTGGTGGGACACACCTGTAATCCCAGCTTCTCAGGAGGCTGAGGCAGGTTAATTGCTTGAGCTGGGAGACAGAGGTTGCAGTGAGCTGAGATTGTGCCATTGCACTACAGCCTGGTCAACAGAGTGAGAATCTGTCTCAATCATCATCATCATCATTATCATCATCATCCAAGCAATTAAATACTGTTATTAGAAAATCTACCATATAATACTTAACAGCAAAATGATGAAGACATTACTCCCATTATTAGTCAATACTATTCTAGAAGTAGAAATAATGCAATTCATAAAGATAATGGATATTGACATAAAGGAGAAAAATGATCATTTTGTCTGATAATATAATTGCTTACTGGAAGAAATAATACAAAACGATTAGAACTGAAGACAATTTAGTTGTCAGTTATAAATAAATTAATAAGTAAATACAATTTTCCTCCAAATTCTTCAAACCTTAATAGAAAAATGAAGCAGAAGAAAGCATTTCATTTATCCTAGATACAAATATAAAAACACCTAAAATAAACTTAACATGAATAAATGGAGAAAATATGTTGTTGGATGATATAATTTAATATTATATGCATCTAGGTTAGCCTCAAGATGATATATAAAAATAATGCAATTATTTAAGAATCTCAAAAATAATTTAAATACAAATATGTACTATTATCAAATTGGCCAAAATTTCAAACACAACACTAAATGCTGGCAATAGACTTTCCTCCATCGTTGGTGGGAACATAAAATGGTACAGACACTGTGGAATAGTTTGCCAGGTTTTTTAATTAAAACGAATCATATTCTTATCATAGGATCCAGTGGTTTTGCTCCTTGGCTTTTACCCAAATGAACTGAAAACTTATGTCCACACAAAGACCTGCACATAGATGTTTATAGCAGTTTTATTTATAATTGTCAAACAGAAGGCACCACCAAGGTGTCCTCCATTGGGTAAATGGATAAACTGTGGTACATCCGTACAGTGAAATCTTACTCAGCACTAAAGAGAAATCAGATATCAAGCCATAAAAAGAGGTGATGCAAACTTAAATGCAAATTACTAAGTGAAAGAAGCCAATGTGAAATGGCTTCATACTATGTGATAACATATATATGTGTCTAACTATATGGCATTCTGGAGAAGGCAAAACTCTGGAGACAGTAAATGATCTTGGTTGCCAGAAGTTGGTGGAGGGCAGGATGAAAAGGCAGAGCACAGAGGATATTTAGAGCAGGAAACTATTCTGAATGGTACCATGATCTATGCATGTAACAACATAGCACTCATACCCCATAAATTTATATTAAAAAAAGAGAAAAAGGAAAAAAGAACTTGAAATCTCTTATAAAAAGCTTTAAAAATGAGGCCAGGCATGGTGGCTCACATGTGTAATCCCAGTACTTTGGGAGGCTGAGGCAGACGGATCATCTGAGATCATGAGTTCAAGACCAACCTGGGCAACATAGTGAAACACGTCTCTACTAAAAATACAAAAATTAGCCAGGCGTGGTGTTGGGCTCTGTAATCTCAGCTACTTGGGAGGCTGAGGCAGGAGAATCACTTGAACCTAGGAGGCAAAGGTTGTAGTGAGTCGAGATCATACCACTGCACTTCAGCCTGGGTGACAGAGTGAGACTTTTTCTCAAAAAAAAAAAAAAAAAGCTTTAAAAATGAGGATATGAAACAATTGTACAAAGGTTTAGCTCTTGTAGCATTGTTTGTAAGAGTAAAAAAGAAAGGAAATATAATTGATATGGATAGATTAAATATATAATTCAATAATAAAAGAAATGTAATTTATCAATTATAATTTTTATTGTATAAACTGTTAGGAAAATAATTATGTTGCCAGAATATGTAATTACTATTCCTTTTTGTAAAACAAACAAAAAAAAACCTAAAATCTAGATACTGTTATCCTTGGTTTTAAAAATTATATGTGTGAAGTTTCTATCTTTCTGTTTCCTGATATGCATATTTTTTTCTCCCTAAATTAAGCATATACTACTTTTGTATTAAGTAATTCTGCTATTTATAATTAAAAGTAGTTTTATCTGGCTTAGCTCTTGAGAAGCTAAGTGAGCTCTCTTGAAAAGTTTTAGGTACTCACAGAAGAACTGATGTTAAAGAAAAAAAAGTATTCATGACCCAGAGATGCTGCTTCATATTACACATGAGAAAGTGGAAAAAAAAACCCGCTGAATTATGAGAATTTGGTGAGGTCAGTAATATTAACAGGGAAAAAAAAAAACCCATCATGATTAAAAGGGGTATGTGCCCCCTTTAAATCTGATGTTGTATTGTAGTCTCCAGTGTTGGAGTGGGGCCTGGAGTGGGGCCTGGTGGGAGGTGACCAGATCGTGGGGGTGGATTTCTCACGAATGGTTTAGTGCCATCCTCTTGATGCTGACCTTGGCGATACTGAGTGAGTTCTCATGAGGTCTGGGTGTTTAAAAGTGTGTGGCACCTCCCCACCCTTCTCTTGCTCCTGCTTTGGCCATGTGGTGTGCCTGCTTCCCCTTCACCTTCTGCCATGAGCAAAAGCTCCCTGAGGCCTCCCCAGAAGCCCAGCGGCACCATGCTTGTACAGCCTGCAGAATCATGAGCCAATTGAACCTGTCTTCTTTATAAAGAAATTACGCAGTCTCAGGTATTTCTCCTGCAAGAATGGCCTAATATAAATCTTAATGGGTATATTTTGTCAATCAAATTTGAGATATAGAAGCTACAATAAAATAATATGATATGCATGGTGAAAATTACTTCACATAAATAAGACAATATGTGAAGATACCTCTAATTAAACATTTGTATCTAAACAATGTCATAGATTTGGGTAAATAGAATACTAGAATATGACAAATAAGTGAATGTATCAATAGAAATTAAGTGTGTCAAGCTTTATTCAAGAGTACTTAGATTAGAAGCAAGCAAGCAAGCAAACAAACAAATAGCAGCAGAGTTCATAAAAACCCTGGGATTCTGTGCATTCAAGGATAGTATTACTGCTTCATCTTATCACTGATGTTAATTAAGTGCCAATTACTCTCCTCATTCCTATTTAAACCTAGATTTCATCAAATACTGATTTATGCCACCTGCAGCCTAAATCAAGCGATTCTCTGGCAGCAATCAAGCGTCTGTCTTTTCAAATTCAAAACAATTGTTTCTGCACTGGAAATAGCTGTTTAGGATAGGGCTGGGAATAGGGTGAAGCAAATGAGCTGGTCACCTTGACTACAAACTTTTAAGGGGCATCAAAAAACTCAGAAATCAAGATACATGATATTTCAATACAATTTTAAGAAATTTAAATTAATGCAAATATCTATATTGAACAAAATATCAAGATTTTATATAAATTATTATCTGATTATAATTTATTATAAAGCAGGTAACAAAAATCTATTATTAAAATTAAGTTGATAGGTGATCAAATGGCAAAATTAGCAATTTGGCTTCAGTGTTTTATACCGATCTCTTGAAAATCTTCTGTAATTTAACTTTTTTAAACTTGACTTTATGAAAGTTTTAAGAATAAAAAGCAAATGTTTGAGAGATATGTCTAAGCTATTAATTGGTTGATCAAAGTAATAATTCAACAAATGAATTATTTGAAAAGGAAGGTCAAGTTTCAAAATCTACCACAAACAATAACGAAAACGAGACTGACCACCACCTGTCTCACCCAGTGGCAACAGAATCTAATTAAACTAGTGAATGACTAGAAATATGGGAGCCTTTGGAAACAGTAAAAGGAAAATAAATGAACTTCCAATCACATTAATTTTTACTATTCTGAGAAATGTGTGGTCCATGTATTGCCACCAAACATATTCATTACTTCAACTGTCGGGGGTTACGAGCCTTGAGTATAACCTATGGTTTGGAATCTGAAATGGAGTTGGGTCAGAGCATGAATCGCTGGCACTAGATCCGAGAGTCCTCTTTCACTTCAGTGGCTTTCACTTTCGTTTGTTGCTGAAAGAGAAACTGACAGCAGAAGGGTGCATGAGCTAGAGCTACCAGTGACTGAATGGAGATAGTTCCCTGATTTCTTTCATAAGAAGTGTGTGCATAGGTATGTATACAAACACACATGGATAAATATGTGTATGCTCATATAGACATACATACACACACTTTATATAGCAAATTATATACTTATATATTTATAAGCACATGACTCAGCATATGTAATTTTTATAAATACAATGTTATATGCATACACAACAGGGAAATCTGAGCAATAATTTAACAAATTATTTTTAGTTACCGTGTCTGTGTGTCTGAATAGTGATAGTATAACAGTTTTTAAAAGGTCTATCTTTTGGTATATTTGCAGATGAAATTATATGATATCTGGAATTTTTCTACCTATTTTGTGTTAAGGAGGTTAGGTTGAAGTTGGCATTACAGATTTAACATGACTGGCTATGGGTTGGTAATTCTTGAAACAAGGAGATGGGAACGTAGAAGTTTTGTATACTAGTTTTGGTATCTGTATCTATTTGAAAACATTTATAATCTTTTTTTAATCAAAAGGATAAAATATTGTTTTACTTCTTTATGTCTGCATTAGTAATATGTTAGCTATTGAATAGGGCTATAACAATGGATACAGTGCTTACAGTGGCCGGACCCCAAGCTTACTCACTCACACACCGCTCGCCGCTCAGTGCCTGGCTCGCCCTTGGCAGGTGTGAGATCTGGGCCGGTAGTACAAGCCAAGCACAGTCTTCTGGGCCGAGTGGGCCAGACGAGCCCAGTGGGCACAAGCAAAACTCAAGCAGAGACATCACCAGCCACAGAGGTTTCCGGCTGGCGAAGCAACACCCTGAAGATCCTGTGACAGTGTGATGTTTTCTTACAAGACAACTTTGATTTTTAAATAACAAAGCTTTCCCTATTTGCTTCATCTCTTTTTTTTTTTCTTAAATGTGCAATTTACATAGAACTAATATTAAGATGGGCCATCTTATTCAAACATTAAAGAATGAGGTTGTTAAGAGCATGTGGATTAATTATACACCATTTCAATTTAATAACATTAAAATATGCTTTCTGAGTCAGCCAGTCACACTTGTGCTATAGGCCATATTCTCAGATCTATAAATGATAAGGACAGAGGCTATAATCTTTTCTTAGGTAAAATATTTTCATTCATCTTTGTATGACATAGATTAGACTCAAAAATATGTCAATCAGCTTATTAAAAACATGCTTCTCATATAAATAGGAAGTTAGAAATGCAAATAGTTTATTTTTTCACCCCATATATCACATAATGTTGTTTTCATTTTGGGGATGAGGTCCCATGGTTAAATCATAAAACTGATACTGCAGAAAATACTTTTCTAGTTGTTTTAAATGTATCCAGTGGAGAATGGAAGTGAGGCTGACTAGATAACATAGTGGAGTCAGCCAGGCACGGTGGCTTATGCCTATAATCCTAGCATTTTAGGAGGCCTAGGTGGGTGGATCACTTGAGATCAGGAGTTGGAGACCAGTCTGGCCAACATGGTGAAACCCCGTCTCTACTAAAAATACAAAAAATTAGCTGGGCATGGTGGTGGGTACCTGTAATCCTCGCTACTCAGGAAGCTGAGGCAGGAGAATCCCTTGAACCTGGGAGGCGGACGTTGCAGTGAGCTGAGATCTTGCCTTTGCATCCTCCAGCCTGGGCAACAAGAGTGAAAATCCATTTGAAAAAATAAAATAAAGAGAATAAAAAGAAAAGAAAACACAGTAGGGCTGGTGGGAGCATGGAGAGTAAAACCTGAATTTTCTCTCTAGGTACCGATAGAGGAATCATTTTGTCTGACCTGCTGTGTTTCTTCAGCAAAAGAGGACATACTGAACAGTTGTATTGATTCAGGAATGATGCATGTGGACACCAGGGCATGAGATTGTAGGTAGGTTGTAATATAACTTTTGGGAGAAAGAATATGAAGATAAGAGATCCCTGTTGGGAGAGTATTCAGGCCAGATGTGGACGATCTTCACTAGAGCTAGCCCTAAAATGAAGGTTGGGCAGAGCCCTTGGGGACAGTAGTACCAGAGTCAGAGGAAGCTGAAGAAGAGTATAGAAGAAAAGCTGCTAAACACTTTAAGTGTCCTACAATGTGACAGCTTGGGAATGAACCAATTTTTCTATAATGTGTAAGTGTTGTCTTTAATCACCTTAATGTGCTGAAATAGTTGATTAAATCAATTTTTAAAAAGTAATATTTTAGAACACTGGTAAAATATGTATGTGTAAAATATATAGGAAAATTATGAAAACCTTAACCATGCTATTTATTTAATGACAACTTCTTTACAAATGCTGCTATTAAACAGGTAATTAAAAATAACTTGCAAAGGTTAAAAACACCAAGCAGTTATAATAAACTAAAAATTGATCTACTATCACTCTGTAAACTGCAGGCTTTTTACACTGATGATAAAGAAATTTATCACTTACAGACTTTTATCTTTTTTTTTGTAGTTACTATAGTGTGTTTTTATCTTTGCAAACTGTAAACAATATTATGAACTCAAAGTTAAATACACATCGTTTAGTCAGAATATTTCTTTTCTAATATCACTTCAGGTTTTACAACAAGTGATGGAGGAACTGAGCTTGCTGTCTCAGAGGGATTTTTGTGACATTAAGTAAAACTGACATACTTTTATCAGTTTCTGTGTCATTTTTCCAAAACAGCTGTTTCAAGAAATATCAACTGAGTTCACATAAAATATTTTGCCTTCTAGCTTCAAAAAGCAGCAGGTGGATCTTCCTTTGTCGGAGTGCTTTACTGTGAAAATAAGAACTAGTGCCAATACTCCAAGGAAAAGAACAGTATCCTAGGGATCGGAGCCAATAATCTCATCTTATCCCCATTATTTAGGGAAATAGAGAAAAGCTACACTCAAACCAGACAATAGTACAATATTCAATAAGCAGATAGTATTTTACCATACATACCAAGTACATATATCATTAAATAGCAATAGAAACATCTATCACTATGTTCCTAGATCTGACAGGGTCAGCCTTTGGGTATGTGTTCCTCCCTCCAGAAGCTTGGGATACTTGATTCTTGATGGTGTTCTACTGCCAAGAATTCTGCTTGCAAACTCCCAAGCCAGACAAAAAGAGTTGGTTTCTAAAGTCCAATAATGTAAAGAGGTACTTACACAAAGGATAAAATTATAAGGTTCTGTTACAAAAACTAGAGATAATGTCCTTTTAATTTATCTCTGAATAATCAGTACAATGCAGTACAACACACTCAATTATATAAACCAGATTCATGTAATTTCCAAGCCTTCACAAATACAAAATGTTATTTTATGTGGTCAGAAGCCAAAATGCAAAGCAAGTTGGGAAAGTTTGTTCCAAGAATTCCAGAGGAAATACATTCTCCAATTGCTGAAATGCAGTTTCTTGAGCACTTCCTGCTTATTCTCAAAATGCAAAGCAAAACTAACAGCTTTCAAACTACCTCAGAAAAAGTAGCCTACTTTTTAATATCAGCAGAAATACAAGCAAAATATATCTCCTTTTTCCAAAGAAAATAGTAACCCAGTGTTCTCACACTTATAGAATTTTTGTAATGTTGTCTGTCGCATACCTTAATTACAGACTCTCTGTGGGTGAGTCAATTCACAGCAATTTTATTTAGCCTCTATATTTTAAGTTTATTGAATGAGAATGTCAAACATCAATTTTATATATGTCATTTAACAAGAAAATGAATACATAATGGACAAACAGACTTCCAAGAATTTACCTTGTCTAATTATCTGATACTCAAGATTCTCTGAGTGTTTGTTTTTTTTTTTTAGAGCTGCGTCTCCTGCTGGGACAATAATTTAACACATTTTACGCTAATTTACATACTGACAAAGAGATGAACTGTTACCACGCATGTAATGATAACTGCAGCAGGGTTGTTGAAGCATCTTGTGGCAAACCCTACTTTCTTAGAAATTTTTTATAAATTCTGAATGAAGGTATCTGACTTTCAGAGTATTATTTTTTGTTGTAAGATGAATTTGCTTTATTGATAAAGATACACATGTACCATGTATGTTTACACTGAGTAGAAGCAAAATGTTGACGATTACTGAAAAATGTAAAGCCATTTATTTTGATCATGTTGTTATCACCATTGAAATGAGACAATCTGGGTGAAATAAAATTTCAGACAAGATTAAGAGCCCACTTCATAGATATTAGACACTAACTTAAAATGGAGGGCAGAGAGATCAGGATGTATGCATACTTTGCTACCATATTTATGGCATTACCTGTTACAAACCATTGAGATATACTTAGTTTTTTATAAATAAAATCATGTTAGTCTCATAGAATTATTTTCGTTTAATTTTACAAATTTGAAATCTTGAATCTCTAAATATATGAAGCGTTACTACTCTGCCAATTTTCCTAACACCATGGCTTAGTCTGTTTTGTACTGCTCTAACAGAGTACCACAGACTGGGTAATTTATGAACAACAGAAATGTATTTCTCACAGTTCTGGAGGCCAGAATAAAATAAAGGTACTGGCTGGTTTGGTGTCTGGTAAGGGCTTGGCCTCAGTCATCCAAGATGGTGCCGCATCTCCCAGAGAGGAAGAACACCGCCTCTCACATGTTAGAAGAGCAGAAGAGTGAGCCCTCTCCTGCAAGCCCTTTTTATAGTGGCATTAATCAATTCTTAAGGGTGAAGCTTTTATAACATAAATGCCCTCATTAGGCCCAGCCTTCCAACACGGTTGCATTAGGGATGAAGTTTGCAGTGCATGAGTCCCAGAGGGAACAAAGACAATCAAAGCATAGCACACTATTTGCCTGGGGATTGCTACACAAAGTTCCACTCAATAATTTTCTACTCATATGGTAAATATTCACTCATTACATATGTAGACAGCATCTCTTAAGTGTCAAAAACTGTGCGAGAAAATGTGAAGTAATGTTGATAAAACAGCCACAATCCTTACTCTCGTAGATCAGACTCCTATCATCTTTTGTTCCAATTGCTCATACTTGCTTTTCTTTTATCATATAGGTAGACAAATGACATCCTTCAGGATGCCTTCAAAAAGGGTATTTTGAGATTCGAATGTCAGAGAATGTAGAGTGAATCATTTTTGAGGATGGATTTAAGAAAGTGTCTACCTGTGGTCCTGGAAACCACTCCTCTTCTCCAAATCTTGGTTATTATAATTTTTTTTTTCTGCTTCTGGAAGTCATTCAAAGCTGCCAGTCCCATTTCCATCTCTCTATTCACTTCTCAGACTTGGCTACATGTGGCTTGGCTCCAAAAATAGACAAACATTGAGTAACTTACCAGGAACTGTCTCAGCTACACTAGAGGAGCAAGTTTTTCTGCTGTGAGTGAGGTGCTAAGAATTCATATGAGAACTTCAAAAAAAAAAAAAAAACAAAAAACAACCAGGTTTGGAGTAGTGTGTTAGTGAGATGTCAGTAAAACCTGGCTGTAGATTAGTAAAATTAATTCAGGAAAGGGATAGACGAAAAGTGCAAATATAATAATGCTGGAATGAAGGAGAGTGGAAGACATGGGCATTCTTACTAAGTGCAAATCACAGATAATCCTTATATAGAGATGTATTTATAAAGGATATTGTTGCAGTTATCTTATATTGCCCCCCAAATTGAGGGTTGTTTGTACTATTTAATCACACATGCATAGAATATGTAGAATACCTACATATATATGATATATATCCATATACCTTTATATATCTACTGTCAAATAAAAATGAGCATGATAGGCTGCATTAACATTCACAAAGCTCTTTCAAAATACTTTGAAATAGTCAATTCTCATAATTGTCCTTTCATGCTGTCAGATTTCACCCCGATGCAAGGACAACATTTTCTAGCACCAAAAGAAAAATACTTGTCAAATGTTAAATTACAAGATTCAGGAAGCATTGAGCCATTATTTACAAAAACTTTCGAAAATGGGCTGCCCATTAGCCGGAAGTGGTGCTTTGAAGATGATTCAAACATAAACAGGGAGCCTGACATCATAACCTTCCCACTCCTTCAGAACATTGTGATTCTCAAATTATCAGAATGATGTCTTTGTTCATACCCCTTGGCTCTGCATCACTGTGAGAGTGTTAAACTCACTAACTCTACTATTTGCCAGATGGTACTCAGGGGCCATTTCCTAATTAACCTGGTTCTTGGCATGGTATTCATTCATTTTTGGTATTACTGACATTTTATCAGCAAAAACACATTTCCTACTTACACAGCTTATCAGCTGCATTTTAGTCAAAGTGGTGCAACAAGGATAATGTTCTTAACCTATAATGGAGGACTCATAACATTTTTTGGTACTTTCATTTTACTCTATTTAATTGCTGCAATGATAAGGCAAACAGTTTGTTTAACGCTTTTATATTCTCAAGATCTAAATAACTTAGTTTATTAGTCATGAGCATTTTCTATTTAAAACAAATTAATATTATTGAATGTTGAAATTATCACTCTTAAAATTGCATGGATAGTTTAATTCAGCTGAAATGTAACAGTGAACAAAGGAGAGAGATCTGTCAAAAAATCAGCACTCCACAGAAGACAGCTTAGTTTAGTGGTCATGGCCTTGACATACTGTGTGTCTTAGATCAAGTTATAAAACCACATTAAACCTTGTTTTTAATTCTTCGAATGAGAATAATAATAATGCTTTTCTCACACAAACATTGATGGTATTAGTTGAAATTGTGCAGTTAAAATATTTAGTACAGTGTCAGATACAACAGTAATTAATCAATAAATGATACAGGACAAATATCCTAGACAAAGAAATACAGAATCTTGTATTTGATCTATATCTCAAATGAGAATTGCTTTCCAGAATTAACACGCAGCTAAGTCAGATCTTAGTTGGGTCATTTAGAAATAGAAGAAATGCCATGCGTAACCCCCAAATGCTACTGCACTATCCTTTCACAGAGATAAGTTTGAAAAACCCTGTGCAAGCAGAAGTTGGTTTTCCCTGAACATCAGGAGGAGGATTTTGCAAACCAGACATCTACTGGTTTTGATGCTGTCTTCCATCTCCCCAAGCATTTTCTCAAAATGACACAAGTCTTCTTGGATAGTCAAAGGAGTCACTGGTGTTGTGCTCTACAAAACCTAATATGTGGAATCATTGTGCACTTTATAGAGAATAGTGCACAGGAATTGCCTGTGAATACTTTTTAATAGGAATATAAAGAATCTTGGAGTCAACATCACTGAAATTATCATAAATGACCTAATGGGACCCTCTATAGAGATTATAGACTCTCTCTGTCTAACTACAGAATTTAAAAAATTAATTCTAACTGTAGGTTTAGGTGTCATAGAATATCTTTAACAAGAAAATCCCACACTATATTTTCTTAAAAGTACCACCTTTCCAAAGCATATACTCTAGTGGGAGTGTGTAGTACATCATTAAGAGCTATAATTAACAATCCACAAAGGCCTAACTCTCCTTCCTGCACTGTTGGAACAGGCAGATGATATTTTAGAAATTTCCAGTCTTCAAGACAGAAAGTAATAATTCATCTGAACTAATTTATTTCAGAGCAATGCCATTTTTCTAAATATAGTTCAGTTACACATCTGTTTGTTGACATTGTAATTGAGTAACCATCAGACTATTATAAATGTAAGAATTTTTAATTTGATTTAATTTTAGATTATTTTTATGGAAAGCAGACTAAATAACAGTGAATCATATAGGAACTAAGGAGCATTTATGAAGATGCTGTGGAAGCCCTGCTGAGTTTTGCCTAAAATGTTATCTTAGTCATTCACTGACAGATATTGGTCAATCATTAAATTATTCCTTATTCAGTGAGAAATACAATACACACACACACACACACACACACACACACACACAACAGAACGTTCTTCATATTCAAGTATACTACTTGGCAAATAATTCCACAGGTGCCAGTGACCATCACATATTATACTAGCACTGTCCAAATTCATGTGAATGACATACGGTGAATTCTTGTTGTATGGTATAAAGGGTATGTATGGACTTTAAAGTCAGAATATTTTTATTTTAAATTTTAAGTTAGTTTCTTTGCTCTATGACCTAGATGTTTACTTTATCTGGTATTGAGTTTCCTAATATGTACAACTCAGAAAATAGTTCTAATAATGCCACTGCAATAATGGTCCAAGTACCAACACATTATGAGAGATACATAGAATGTTAATCTGAGTAACAGCCCCGAATGTATTAAAAATCCAACTGAAACAATATATATGGTGCGGAAGACAATTTCTCTGCAATATGATGCTGCATTCACTTTTCAGTCTTACGCTATTGGTTTAAATATTTTCTTCATCCTTTCACCCCATGTGGGCCCCATATGTACACATCCATTTTCATCATCACCTTCATTTACTTTGTTTCAGAGCTACCTATCTCTTCAGCACCACACAGTATACATATATACATCTCTTCACGTTCGTTTCACCATGGCTTACTCCTTTTACATAAGGCTGTCCATTCTATCAGACAATAAAGGCCAACATTCTAGCAAGTCTTGGCACTTGCTAGCCTCTTAATTTAAGGTTAAAAGTATATAGCTGGCAAAAAGCACAATGATTCAGAAGACTTTTAAGAGTCACACCATCTGGAATTGCTGGCAGATTGGCTTTAAGGGGTAAAGAAAAGAGAAAGATTAAGGAAGACTCTGTGGATTCAAAACTATGTGGATGGTGACACTATTTACTGAAATGGGGAAAGCCAGGAGACAAACAGGTCTGGATGAGGGGGTGAAATTAGGAGCTATAGTCTAGACAGAGTAAGTTTGACAGGCCTAATGCATACACAACTCAGAAAAGGTTTGCAGAAAAGAAAAGATTTACAGAACAAGAAAAGATGCTTTAGAAGTTAGCCTGAATAAAATTCATCAGGGTCTAGTATTGCAATTATTATCAGTGGAATCCTCATTCCTAAATAAAGGAAGATTTTGGACCCAAAGCTATACAGCTTATAGGAATCTAATATAATGCCAAAATTTGCTTATTTAAGCTGTCACTTATCAATTTTGTTTTATGAAAAAAATGTTTATTTTTTCAATTATCACTGCTTTACTCATTTAATGAATATCTGTATTTCACCTATTTGTCCAGGAGCTAAGAACTGGGAACAGGAAAGATGCAGCTCCTGCCTTCATGGACTATATTCCAGTAGAAGAATCAGGAAAAAACAGGTAAATACAGATAAAATAACCTGAAGAAAAAAAATTAGAAGACTGACATCAATAATACAGGAGGAAACATTCTATAGTAATTTTAGAGAAGGCCTTTTTGTGGATTATATTTGTGCTGAGAAATAACTAATGAGAAGAAAATAGCCATGCAAATAGTGAGGTTTCATAGCACTTAAGGAGGAAGAAACAGTATGCCGATGGCCTTGAGTTAACACAAAACTGATCATGATCAAAAAACTGAAAGAAAACCAAAGTGGCTTTACTGTATTTCAATAAGTTGCATGAATGCATAATTTAGGAGACATTGACTAGAAAAAAACTTAATATGAAATATGTAGGTACTTTAGGTAAATCATAGTTAATTCTACACTTGATCTTAGCCAAAAGGCCAAGAAGCGATAATCATAGTTAATTCTAAAAGCAATGGATAGTCATTAAATAATTTTAAGCAAGAAAGCAATACTTCCACATGTGGGTTTTTGTTTTCTTTTTTTTATTATTATTATTATACTTTAAGTTCTGAGGTACATGTGCAGAGCGTGCAGGTTTGTTACATAGGTATACATGTGCCATGGTGGTATGCTGCATCCATCCCCTGTCATCTACGTTAAGTATTTCTCCTAATGTTATCCCTCCCCAATTCCCCCATCCCCTGCCATCCCTCTCCTAGCCCCCAACCCCTGACAGGCCCTAGTGTATGATGTTCCCCTCCCTGTGTCCATGTGTTCTCACTGTTAAAACCGACTTATGAGTGAGAACATGTGGTGTTTGGTTTTCTGGTCTTGTGTCAGTTTGCTAAGAATGATGGTTTCCAGCTTCATCCATGCCCCTGCAAAGGACATGAACTCATCCTTTTTAATGGCTGCATAGTATTCCATGGTGTATATGTGCCCCATTTTCTTTATGCGGTCTATCATTGATGGGCATTTGGGTTGGTTCCAAGTCTTTGCTATTGTAAATTGTGCCACAATAAACATACATGTGCATATGTCTTTATAATTGAATGTTTTATAATCCTTTGGGTATATACCCAATAATGAGATTGTTGGGTCAAATGGTATTTCTAGTTCTAGGTCCTTGAGGAATCACCACACTGACTTCCATAATGGTTGAACTAATTTACACTCCCACCAACAGTGTAAAAGTGTCCCTCTTTCTCCACATCCTCTCTAGCATCTGTTATCTCCTGATTTTTTAATGATCGCCATTCTAACTGGCATGAGGTGATAATCTCAATGTGGTTTTGATTTGCATTTCTCTAATGAGCAGTGATGATGAGCTTTTTTCCATGTTTGTTGGCTGCATAAATGTCTTCTTTTGAGAATTGCCTGTTCATATTCTTCACTCACTTTTTGATGATATTGTTTGTTTTTTTCTTGTTAATTTATTTCATTTCTTTGTAGATTCTGGATATTAGCCCTTTGTCAGATATGTAGATTGCAAATTTTTTTTCCCATTCTGTTGGTTGCTGGTTCACTCTAATGATAGTTTCTTTTGCTGTGCAGAAGCTCTTAAGTTTAATTAGATCCCATTTGGCTATTTTGGCTTTTGTTGCCATTGCTTTTGGTGTTTTAGTCATGAAGCCCTTGCCTATTGAGTTTAAGATCTGTTTTGCAGATATGTGGAGACTACTTTCAAAGATGGGAGGAGAGAAAGTGGGAAACCAGTTACTTTCAAATTATACTTCCCATGAAATATAGTATATATACTTCTATCATGCTATAGAGCTGTAGAATTGGCATACAATAATGCTAATTAATTTGATTACATACATTATTTTCTTATTGTTTATTACTTTTTCTTAAAACATACATAAAGTGGCCTTTGATAGAGAAAACTAATTAAGAATAGATGTGTTTTTTTTTCTCACTAAACATTTCTTTGAGTATGCCTTTTCTCTAGGTTGATAAAATAATGTTATCAGTAGGTGTGCCCTATGTAATTGTTTTCTTATTGTATGTTAGTTTGTGCCTCAATTTAAAAATTATTAACGTTATTAAGAAAATAATACTTGTGATCTTAGCTGAATGGTCTTTTCTTTTTAATGATACTTTGAAAACTCTTGTATTCAGCAAATAGATCTCTGTTGCTTACTTAAAGATAGGTTAATATTAAGATATTAATCAACACTTCATGCCAAGTATGAAGATGTTTTTCATTATTGTATTACTCAAAATATATCATGTATTAGAAGTTCAATTCTAAAATGTAATGCACTTGAACTTAACTATAGTGTTCATTATTAGCAATGCTTGGTTTAGACATGAATATTCCATTTGGGTTTCTCAGTAAATACTTTCTAGGCTGTCTACACTGATACAGGCAATCATTTGGTGCATTACAAATGATATAACATTCAAGGCACTGTTCTCTCCAGGTGCCCCTCTTCCAGATGTTAGTTCTAATTTAATAATATCATTTATTAAATAACACAAACTATTTAAAAGTATGCAGATTTCTTTAAGTCCTGCCATTTGATTTGCTTTAATGATGAAAATCAGAAGTATTATGAAATAGTAGAGAAAGGATTATTGGAAGAGTTTATATGAAGGAGGTTGCAAAGACAAGAGTCTGAAAATCTGTGTCTTTGGGGAAGCCACTTCCCAACATTTTCTTAATTGATTGATCAGTTAGATAAATACACACTTCAATATGTATACTAATGCAGCAAGTGGTAATTTGGACGATTTTTTAATGTCGTGTAATGGTAAATCCTAAAATGTACTTGCTATAGTCTAAAAACTGAAATGAATAAAATGAATATGCAGTAAAACCAAGAGTTGTTAGTGGTAGGGATAGGTGTTAAACAAAACGTCTCAAGGCAGTGAGAGCGCTTAGTGGTAAAAACTTTACTATTCTTCTAAGCTAGACTGCCTGGATTTGGATCTTTGTTAGTGAAGTGACCTTGGACAACTTAATGTCTCCACATTTCAGTTTACAAATCTATACAATAAATTTAATACTTGTACACAATTTCCCAAGGTTGGTGGGTGGCTAAACAAGTGTTAATATGTTTAACAAAAACAAGAACTGTATCTGATAAGTTCTATATATGTTTCAAATATTCTTACAGATCAGAAAGCCCTTACATCCTATTTAAGAAGTTTTATGCATTTCTTTAATCTGAATATTCCCGGATAGTAGCTGTGTGATGAATTCTGCTTATTTTGTTGTCTGCATGAGTTTCGTTGATGAGGGGAATGATTTATTCCAGTGTGCTACTATTGAGTTGAATAATTATAGTGATATTGGGCATCATAATTATTCTTGACTTTAATGGAATTTCTTTTAATATTTCATCATTAAGTATTTTGTTTACAGAAATTTCTGTTAGATAATTTTCAGCAAGTTGAGAATATCTCTTTCCATTTATAGAAAATTAAGAGTTTTTTCTTGTTTTAATCAGAAATGAATATTCAATTTTAACAATATCCCACTAGTAGGTCCTCCTTTAAATCTCTCCAATGAGGATGACATTCTATTTATATACATCTTATTTACATATTCAGATACTATTTAATTCTATCTTATATCCCCACTTAATAATTTTCTCCACTTCTCCCACTGGAGTACTTTTCCACAGAAGTACATTATACTCCTCTGAATAACAGTACATGCTTTTAATCTTGCCAGAGTGTGACTAACACATTTTTTGTGAGTTTATGTAGCAGGAACCACAATTGCCAGGGAGATTAAAAAGGCACTTTCCCTGCAAATCTTGCTTCTTTCTCTCTCTCTCTCTGTGTGTGGGCTGGGGCGGGGCGGGGTGGGGGGGCCATAAATTTTACTCAAGCAAAGATTTTTAAAAAATGGTCAGTTGGATAATCCATCTTCTGTTCCACGTTGTCTTGTCTACTCCATGTACCAAACACTAAGCCTCCTACTCACCAGCTAGCATCTGATGCTTCTCCTCTGAGAAAATATCTTAAGTGCCCGTGTTACTTAAAGGAAGAAAATAGAAATAACAAAAACAATTCTGAATTTTACTTTTCTCATCATTATATCTTTATCACATTTGTGGTCCTTGTAGCAGCAACATCCCAGAAGTGTAAAAACCCAGAAGTCAATATGGAACTCTTCTCTTTGTAAATTCTCACCAAATCCACATCCCCTAATCAGTACATGAGGAAGTTTGGTAATTTAACTCTGAAATTTATCCTGAATCAAATCATTTATTTCCCTTGCACTACCACTTCCTCCCAATCTGATCTATTTCATTTGTCAATTCCTCTCCACTCTCCCATCTCCCACCTGGACTCCTGAAATGGACCCAGCACTGGTCTCCTTTGTCGCCTTCTCATCCTGTCTATACAGCAACACAAGTCATCATTTTAAAATTACACATCAGCTGATGTCTAGTCATCTTAAAGCTTCTCAGAAAGTCAAATATGGTATGTTCTGATTTATAAGTAAGCTAAATAATATGCACACATGGACAACCAGTGTGGAATGATAGGTAAGGGAGACTTGGAAGGGTTGGAGGGGGTGAGGGATAATAAATTACTTGATGAGTACAGTGTAGGTTATTTGGTTGACGGTTACATTAAAAGTCCAGACTTCACCACTATGCCTTATATTTGTGTAAGAACACTGCACTTTTACTCCTTAAATTTACACAAATGATAATTAAGAACTTTTCTTACAGCTTATAAAGCATTTCATAACCTGACTTCTATGTAAATCTTCAACTTCATTTCTTGTTTCTCACATTCATTTAGTTTTAGTGACAATGTCAGTCAGTCTGTCTTTTTTCAACCTCAGGGAGCTAATCATAGTCTTTGGTGTATTCATGTCACCAAATTAAATTTGCTTTGTTACATTTTATTTTCTATTTTGTTCACTTTACTCTGGTCTTACTCTTCAGCACAATCCCTTTACCCCCACTTCTTATATGTTACACTTTCATCTGTTTTTACTTTTTAAACTTAATCTTATATATTTGAGAGCTGTTTACATTTATATTGGAATACTGAGCTTGTTACTTCTTTCACTGTGCACTATTTCATCATTTGCACATGGCAGATTTCATGGTAAAATATGCTTCTAAGTCATGCAGTGCTCTTTCCTAAGTCAGGGCCTCTGCATCTGCCTTTCTCACTTCTGGATCTGGCTTGTTCAGAGAGACTAATTTGGTTAAGAGAAAGATCACTAAGTCAGTGATTTCCATCATCAAATCCAAGATGACACACTGTCAGAGGATAATTTCAAAAATGTTTAAAACATAATCCTAATATAAATACTTATTAATCAATTAATTATATTACTTATAATAATTGATATAAATTAATCTTATTGCATATGATAATATTACTTTAATGTAAAGTAATAATGTATGTTACACTTTTATATAATATATGTTAAAGTAATACTTTATATTATTATTTAAAATAATATTACTTTATGTTATATAAAGTAATAAGTAATACTTAACTACTTGGTAGAGTAGTTAACGTCTCACTGGAAGATAGTAAAGTTGCTGTATGGAGAGGAGTGAATAGAAAGTGAGGAAATAAAAGCATATTAAAAACACATTTGAGAAATTTTGCTGTGAGAGAGAGGAAAGAGATCTGAAGACAGCAGCAGCATGATGAAGGGTTAAGAAAGGGGTTTAGTTGTGCTGCTTTCCCCCCTTAGTTGCAGTGAGTTTAGTAATAAGTGGAAGGAACTGCTAGAAATGCACAGGCTTAAAATATATGAGAGATAAGGGATATACTTTGGGGTAAGGTTTATGACACCTTTATGAATACCAAAAATGTCACAGAAGATATTACTTAAGAACTCTAGGGTTATGTTTTTAATAATCTCTGTTATACATATTCATTTGTATATTTTAAGGCTAAAAAATCAAAATGAAGAAAATTCATCTTCACTAGGTTTGCTTACAGAAATTATAATGTGGGTGAATTGTATTTCCCCAAGTTTGTTAAAGTTTATGCTATGCCAGAAAGTGACTTTCCTTACTGCCTACTATATGAATGATTGAAGCCATAGGAAAGATCCTATACTAGTTTCCTAGGAAGGCCTTATAGGCCCTGATCCCACAAAAAACTACAATAATGTTGCATGATTATTGTTATTAGTATTATTGTCATAAATCATGTCTGATTTTCATATGAAGTTGATTTTAAACATGATCCCAAAAGTAGGAACTTTGCTGTGCAATGTATTTGTCTAACTATAAAGTGACGAAAGTAGGGTTGCTTTTTACTGAATGCATGCAGATAACCACATTGCTCTTAAAAGTAAAATCCTTAGAAAAAGCTTTTTTTTTTCTTAAATTCTGTGGCATCAGTGAGAAAAAGATGTTATTCTAGAAGTGTTGCATTTCAGTTTATACAAGAATAGTCTGCTAAAGTTATGGTTAGAAATAGATGAAGAGGAATGTAAAAAGTCTTCTTCATATGCCTATTAGCATATAGACAATAGCACAATAACAACAGTATTCCAAAGCAGATGCCAAAATTACATTCTTTTATTAAGTGTGTTTTTTCTTCAATGAGTTCCTTTGTTTCCTGTAGGGTCTTAGATACATAGTTATATTTCATTAAGTCTTGTTCTTTGGGATGCAGAAAGAATCATGGAAATCCACGTCCATCTCTTGAACAAGTCTGATCACTGTTTAGTGGAATGGTGATGTCCACTCCAATGGAAAAGTTGCTACCCAGGAGTCTGTCACTGGTAGTATTAGAATTATGAGTACTTGGTAGGTTCCTTTACACTAATCTAACAGTGCCCTTTATCACTTCGAAAAAAATAGAGGTAACATGTTGATGATAGAATGGGTTGTTCTAGTTAATTTATTAGAGTGATTACTTCAGTGGAAGATAGTGAAGTTTCTGTATAGAGAGGAGTGAACAGAAAATGAGGAAATAAAATAATATTAAAACATGTTTGAGACGTTTTGCTGTGAAAGAGAGGAAAGAGATCCGAAAATAACAGCAGGATGATCAGGGGTCTGTTGTGCTGTTTCCCCAACTTAGTTGTTGTGAGTTTAATAAGAGAAAAATAACTATTTGAAAGGCACCGGCTTAAAATATATGAGAGATAAGGGATATACTTTTGGGTAAGCTTTATGAAAGAGAGCTACAAACTCCTGAGCAAAGGGATTAGACTTTCATTGGAAGAAAAACTCCTCTACTTTATCAGGTGAAAAGGAAAATAGGTTTCTAAATTTGGTATCAGAAAGTGAGAGCATTCCTTTCTGAGGCCATCTATTTTCTCTATGCAGTGAGAAGTGAGGTCATTTTCTGTGAAAAATAGATGAGAAGGTTTACAAATTTGAAAAGAGTAGTGAAGGTTTCAGATGATCTGTTGTGATGCTTGGTGAGTGAACTGAAAAGATAAATGTCAGAGAATCAGAAAGCAGCATGGAGACCCAAATGTATTTTGTGATTAAGAATTTTCAAATGCACATAAAATATTCACACATGTCAATAGTAAATAGAATGTATGATAGCAAAACAAGTCTCAATATACTTAGAAGTCTTAAAATATTTCAAAATAAGGTATTTGACCAAACAGAATTAAATTTAGAAATAAATAAATTACATGTAAAAATAATGACATATTTAGAAATTAACATAACTTTAAATATCACATAAAGAAAAAATCTCAAAGTAAATTATAAATATTTTATTTAAAAATAAAATTGAACATATAAAAATTCATAGAAAGCAGCTACATGAGTGTTTAGAGGAAATTGGTCTATTCAGTGCTAATATTAGAAAGAAATAAATCTTTAAGATTTGTTTTCTAAAGTTTAACCTTAAGAATATAAGCAAAGACAATAAAATTAAATGCAAAATTAAAAGCATAAGGTAATAGATAAATTATCAGAAATCAACAAACCCAATGTTAAAAGCATAAAAGAAGTGAGCAGAAATCAATAACACAGAAAAGAAAAAAAAAAAGAATTAATGAAGACAAAGTTATTTGAATAGAAAGAATAAACTTATAAACTCTAAATTGATGGGAGATGCTTTTTATAAAAGGAGAAAAATATTAGTATCAGGAGAGAAAACAGGATATTACTAACATCTTCTGATTATTAAAGGCATAGTAAGGGAAAATTATAACAATTTTATGGCAAGTAAGTTCAACGACTTTAGAGAAAATGAAAAAAATCTTTAAATAGATAAAATTTTAAAATTGACAAAAGAAGAAATAGAAACTCTGTATATCTGTATATCATAAACAACTTTCTAATGAAAATCTTCCAACAGTGAAAACTATAGAACCTAGTGGCTTCACTGATAAGTTACATGAAACTTTTAAATATATAATACCAAGCTTACACAAATAAATTTAAAAATTGTAAAGGTGAACACCCCCCCTCAGTTATGATGCTGCCATATCTGACTTGAAAAATGGACAAATAAATATAATATAGAAAAAGGTAGCTATAGAAGACTTTCCCCATTAACATGGGAAAAAAATTAATAAGTATTAACAAGTGAGATTCATCACTACAAAATGATATAATCAATAATGACCTAATGGTGTTTATTCTATGTGTGATTTACATCTGGAAATTAATAAATTCAGCTCACAAATTTGCACAAAAAGGAGAAACATTATTTTAATAAAATAAGAAAAAGCATTTAACGAAATTCAATTCCCACTTATAGTAAGAATGATCAAAAAGTAAAACAAAACAAAACAAAACAAAAAACTAAAAAACCAAACCAAACAAAAAAGCCTTGTATATGAAAAGGTACTTTTAAAAATATCTTACAAAACATATTGTGCTTAATGATAAAAGACTGAACACCTTTTTCCTCAGATCAGGGATGTATTACTCTGTTCTTGCATTGCTGTAAAGAAATACCTGAGACTGGGTAATATCTAAAGAAAAGAGGTTTAATTGCCTTACATTTCTTCAGGGTGTACAGGAAGCATGGTGGCTTCTGCATTTGGGAAGGCCTCAGGAATCTTCCAATTATGGTAGAAGGCGAAGTAGGAGCAGGTGCCTTACATGGAAAGAGTAGGAGCAATAAAGAGAGAGGGGGAGGTGCCACACTTTTAAACAATCAGATCTTCCAAGAACTCACTATCATGAAAACAGAACAGAGGAGATGGTGCTAAACCATTCATGAGAAAGCCACCCATCAATATAATGACATACTCTACTATCACTAAAAAACACCACATAGTAATATTTTAAATGTTTAATGAGTGGGAAATGCTTACAAATATTAAGTGGGAAATGCTTACAAACAGCAGAATAAAAAAATTTTTTAAAAAATACACAATTGTTCATATGAATATGCATTGGAGGGTAATTATTATATTCTCTCTTGCCCACCAAGAAATAAGTGGGGCAAATAAAGAAGACAGGAAAAAAATCATCAATGTCCAAAGAATTTTAAGTCAAAGGATATCTAATATTTAATTTGAAGTTATTTTTGTATCTTTCTTTTTACTCACTTAGGCAAACTTTAATAAAATCTACTAGATATACTATTGGGGTAAAAAGAGAGAGAGAATGAAAGAGAGCGAGAGAGAGAAAGAGAGAGACAGAATTTAATGCAATCCATGTAATTCATTTTAAAAATCATTTCTTGTTAAGTAAACGTTATGTCCAAAAGGCTCTTTTTCATCAGTATGTTGGTTAGCTATTGTATTGGTTTCCTAGAACTGCTGGAATAAAGTACCACAAACTAGGTAGCTTAAAGAACAGAAATCTATTGTCTCACGATTCTGAAGCTTAGAAGTCTAAAATCAAAGGATCAGCAGGGCCATGTTTTCTGTGGCTTTTTCAATCTCTAGCTCTGTTTTTGTGTGGCATTTTTCCTCTACATATCTTTGTCTCTGTCTCTTCTCTTTATAAGGAAACCCATCATTTTTGTCTAGGATGACCTCTTTGTAACCTAAATAATAAGTGGAATATGGAAATTATATACTATTATTGTGCTGCCATATATTTTACCTTCCAGTTTTCTTCTTATGTTTTGGTGTTCTAATGTTGGATGCACATGTATTTATAATTGTTGTATCTTCTTGGTTAATTGACCCAGGAATGATATATCATCATTCTATAATGTCTTTTTTTCTTCTCTTGTGATAGTTTTTGACTTAAAGTTTATTTTACTTGCTACAAGTATAGCCACACATGCTGTCTTTTGGTTATCATTTGCATTAAATATATTTTTCTATTCTTGCCCTGTAAACATAACTCTTAAATCAAAAAGAGTCTCTTATAGACAGCATCTAGTTGGATCTTGCTTTTATTTTAATTCAGCTACTGTATATTTAATTCATTAAATTTAATCCATTAGAAACTATCTGAGACAAACAAACATTAAAACACAATATCCCAAAATTAATGGGAAAGAACAAAGGCACTACTAAGAGAAAAGTTTATAGTGAGCGAAATCTTCATTAAAATGGAAGAAATATCACAAACCACTTGACTTTATACCTCAAGGAACTAGAAAAAGAAACACAAACTTTGTCTGAAACTAGCAGAGGGAGGAAATAATTAAAATTCCAGCAGAAATAGATAAAATATAGAACAGAAAAAACAATTTTAAAACATCAAAGCAATGAGTAGTTTTTTTTTACAAAGATCATCAAATTTGTTAAAACTTTAGCTAGATAACTAAGAAAAAAAGATCCAAATGAATAAAATCAGAAGTGAATGAGGAGACACTGAATTCACAGGAAGTTAAAATTAACTGTAAAAAACAACTATGAACTCAAGACTTAAAAATAAGACCTAAAGCTATACAACGCTAAAAGAAAACATAGTAAAAAACTTTACAACATTGTTTTTGGCAGTGCTTTTTTGGATATGAAATGTTATAAAAAATCAACACCAAAAAATATATACGTAGAAACAGGTAACAAAAGTAAAAATAGGCAAGCGGGATTTACATCAAATTACAAAACTTCTGCACAGCAAAGGATATAATTTGAAGAGTAAAAAGGCAACCTATAGAATGTGGAAACATATTTGCCAACCATATATCTCATAAAGAATTAATATAAAAAATGAGGAACTCCTACAACATGATACAAGACAAAGAAACAATCTGATGAAAAAAACGGACAAAGGACTTGAGCAAACCTTTTTCAAAAGATGACATACAAATGTCCAGTAAGTATATGAAGAGATGTTCCACATCATTAATCATTAGGGAAATGAAAATCAAAGTCACAATGAAGTATTAACATTTATTAGGATGGCCATTATCAACAACAGCAACAACAACAATGTGCTGGAGAGCATGTGGAGAAATTGGAAGCTTTGTGCGCTCAGGGTGGAAATGTAAAATGTTGTAGCTGCTACGGAAAACAGTAAGGAAGCCTCTCAAACCTTTAAAAACCACTTGATCTGGGAATCCAGCATCTGGGTATACAGCGAATAAAACTGAAATCAGGATTTTGAAGATATAGTTGTACTTCATTTTTATGGTAGCATAATTCATAACAGCCAAGAGGTAGAAATAACATAAATGTTCATCAATGGCTCAATGGAAAAAGAAAATGTGGCATGTACATAAACTATTACTCGGCAATAAAAGGAAGGAATTCCTAGCAAATATGACAACACAAATGAAACTTGATGATATGCAAAATGAAATAAGTCAGTTACAGAAGGACAAATACTGCATGATTCTGCTTACGTGATGTATGCAAATAGGCAAACTCGTAGAAACGTGAGAGTGATTTTTGCTTGGGGTGCCGGGGGGAATGAGGAGTTGCTGTTCACTAGGTATAGAATTTCAGTCATGTAAAATGAAAAAAGTTCCAGAACTCTACTATATAACATTGTGCTTATAATTAACAATACTGTATAGTTAAAAACTGAAGAGGCTTTTCTTCATGTTACGTGCTCTTTGCCACAAGGGAAAAGTAAAAGGAATATGCAATTTGATTAATGCCAATGCTGTGTTCTATGGGCAAAATCCATTTCATTTTTCTTCAAAGAACATGTTAACTCTTTTGATGCTTTAAAGGGCATTATGTGTATTGCATTTTGCTTTCAATATTATTTGGTGAAAGCAATGGTTTTCCTCAAAATTTAAAAGTAAATATTTAAAAAATATATTTTGTATACAATTTATATATTTGAAAATATCATGAATAATTTCTAAACAAACTTAGCATGCAGCCTCTAAATAATTGTTCATATGTACATACATGTGCATATTGGGGAGAGGGAGAGGGACATAGTAACACTAACCTTAATGACCCATTGTGAGTTGACATTGGTTTCAAATTTTTCTTTTCTAAATCTATTTGCAATATATGGGGACATTTCACTGAAACTGAAAATATTTGTATCATTGTTGAATAAAGTAAACTTTGTGCATTTTCAAGACAGATATATGCTTCTTCATTTATGCTCAAACTTAAGGAATGCCCAATAAAAGGAATATAGGATGACATAATTTTTAAAATATCTTCTATCGCAATTTGTTAGGATTAGGATGCATAGCTATGTCATTGTCATTTTCATGCACTCTCAAATAAGTATTGCCTGTGTTCAGGTTTGTAAGAAGTATTTTAAAATGTGATAATCCTCTGCAGTTATTGTTTTTGGATGCACCCTCAAAATATTTTCAATTATAAATATTTTAGCATCTGTAAGCCCATTAATAAGACAAGAGATATTATTCATGTTTCCTGGTTTAAAACCATGTGTTTAAAATAGTCGCTTAATATTTAGCATTTCATATCTTGCTCGAAATAATTTTATTCATCACTTTTCTAATTATTTGTTTTATGTTTTTTCCCATAATACATCACATATTTTTGTTGTTGTTCCCAGAGTTTATCGTCTTTGTAAATGATATGCCACATTTTTCTTAATGTATTGATAATTTTTTTAAATTACTATATCATGCTCATAAAATTTCTTGGACAACTCTCTCAGCACTAGATTTTTTTTTAGCAAAACTAAAATATGCATATTATCCATTTGACAACAAAATAGCAATTTTTCTTATTAAATACTATTTTTATAACTGACAGTTATATTTTTCCAACAAGTTTTCAGTTTGAATGCTTAACACTATTGTTGAGGTTCATTTCATTTTCTTCATTGTTAATATGAATATATGATAAGTAAGGCCGAGTTTTGCAGCTAACCCCATTCTTCATTTGATATTTTTTCATCTCCAAAGCATAAGCAATATAGACAAAATGCATAACCTTTTAAGGTAGTAGTCACAATTCAGTCAGTTTTTTTGTACCACTGAGAATAATTTGTATGTTATAAACTCCTATTTCCTACTTGTATTGCTTTTTATTCTTGAATACAACCCAATCAAATTTCAATTATTTTTCTCAACTGTATCACACTGGCTTGAAAATTAGTACACCTACATAAGCAAGCAGGATGTCTACTTTTTCCCTTGTGTGATTCTGTAACTAAAATGGGCAAATACCCTGGCGTTACATAGGTCAAACAGAAAACCAGCCAATATTCCTACCAGATAGTAAGGAAAAATTCTAATTAGCATATGAATGCTATTGATGTCACTATTTCTGATTATTATAAGCAATTGCTAGAAAAGCTTATTCTCCATACTTGAATAGAGGCATCTGTTCTACTCTACAGAAACAGTTGATTGGTTCAAATTCATGCACAATTATATTGTCACCTGCAAGAAAAAGTGTCTAAATTCTTTCAGAATTAATTTCAGCCAAGGGTGTTTTTATTTAAATTGCCAATATCTCTCCTGTCTATTCCATACAGACCAGTCGCCCTGAGCCATCACCCACCCTAATAGTGCTATTATTTCACATTTCTATTTTTCCTACTTCTAATTTAGGGTACAATATTTTATCAAGAGTGTTACCTTGCTAGTATTCCGGAGGAAAAAAAAACTATTCTGTTTATTGCATTACTGTGCATTTCTTTTATTTCAGATTTTAAAAATCATCAGTTATGATTCTTGATGGATAAGAGAAAGTTATAGTAGCTCTGGAGATTTGCCCTCTTTTTATTCTATCATCTATTTGCTTGAAGGCAATTTTAACATAAAATGACGTTTTTGTTTTCCTTTAAAATTTTTCATTTATGTTTTCTGAGAGTGATTTATTTATTTCCTCCATGTGTGAAATATACAATGGCTTAGTGCTCTATGTTAGAAATTTGAAATATTTTAAAATAATATGTGTATATTATCTATATAACATTATCTTATGTATTATCAGAATTTCTATTATTCATTCAATAAATATTTCTTGAGCTCTCAATTTGCCAGTCCACATCTTAGACATTTGGATAAAGATGAGCTAAAACATAACTAGTGAGTGTTTATGTAGCAAACCTGTTCTTACTCCCTCTTCATTGAAGCTCTTTACCCACTTGGCTACCAGAACCTCTCACTCTTCTTATCCATGCACTCACCCCTCATTGTACTTGGCCATTGAGCTTTTTCTCTTCTACTTTCACAACCTACATCATCCATATAATCCTATAACATTATTTGTATTCTCAAAACTTTATATAATCACCAAGACATTTACTCTAATGAAGACTTTTATTTCCAATTGTAAACTTGGCTAGCTAATAGACATCTTAAGCTTAACGTGTCCTAAAGAAAAATACTGATCCTTCTTTCTCAGCTAACCCTTTTATCTCTCACTGATTTATAGAAACTTTAACTTCAGTACAAAAAAAATCAGCAACAACAAAACTTTAACTCCTTAATTTTCTTCACACAGCACAACCACATCTTAAGCAAATCTCATAATGTATGCATAAATATATATTCAGAATTCAAACACATCTTGTAATTTCCTTAGTTTAATCAGCTTAGTCCGATAAAACATTTTTCACCTGCAATATGCAAATGCCTCCTAGCTAGTGTTTGTGATTTCACTTATTTTCCTGCCTTTAGCCTCTTTCCAAAACAATAAATGCAATTATTTCATAAATGTAAGTCAGATCATATCATTCCTACGCTCAAAGTCTTCTAGTGGTTTCTTACCTATAGAGAATAAAAGCTCATGTCCCATAAGGGGAGATACAGTTTAGCTCCCATTATTTCATCCTGTCACCCACTGTGCTCAAGCTATAGAACTGCCTGAACTGTCCTCATCACCTAAGAATCCATATTGTTTTCAACCATATATATGAATCATGTAAAACTACACACTTATCTTGAAAGCAAACCTCAACACATGACTGGATTGAAAACATATAAAACAGGTTAGCAGATCACAATAAAATTTATATGGAAAGAAAGAGCAAAAAGAGAATCACTTGAGGTCAAGAGTTTGAGACCAGCCTAGTCTGGCCAACATGGTGAAACCCTGTCTCTACTAGAAATACAAGAAAATAAAATTATCCAGGTGTGGTGGAAGGCACCTGTAATCCAGCTACTCAGGAGGCTGAGACACAAGAATAATTTGAACCCAGATGGCGGAGGTTACAGGGAGCTGAGATCGCAGCAAGGCACTACAGCCTAGGCAACAGAGTGAGACTCTGTTGAAAGAGAGAAAGAGAGAGAAGAAGGAAGGAAGAAAGAAAGGAAGGAGGGAGGGAGGGAGGGAAGGAAGGAAGGGAGAGAGCCCAAAATATCCTACAGTTTGAAATTGAGACTCATTTCAAAACACTGTATTAATAAAAGAAGAAATTAATTGAGGAATCAGAATATATGTATAATTGGAAGATACACCTGTGATGTAACTGAAACGATAGAGAGAAATTGATAATTTTAAACAAATATGTACAAAAATATGAATAGGTGAGGATAAGTGAGGGGGAAAAGGAGGAAGGGAGGGAGGGAGGGAGAAAGAAGGAGGGAAATGAGTTCAATCAGAAGGCTGAACAGAATGTTTGAGTCACGGAGGCAGAGATCACAGCATGGCTAGGAGGTGGCAGGAGCACATAATCAGAGACAATTATGAGAATATAAGCTTTTCAGTTACTTGCAGAAATTTCAAGCTGAAGTTTGACTTCTAAGGAACATGAAACGCAATTTAGTGCAAAATGTAACCTAGATCTAAAATAGAAGGGAAAAGCCAGTGGGTGTCTGCATATGTATGAGCTAACTAGTAGCAAGGACATATGAGTATTTTCCAAAGAATTTATTAGATTAGGTGAATTATTGCTTACTTATTTCTAAAAAATATTTTTGACATATATAATTTATAGGGTAGAAAATAAATATTACTGCAAAGCTAGTATGACAATATGAAATTTTCAAAACTACTATCAATGTTTGTTTGACCATAGGTAACTATAACCAGTAGTAAACTTTTGATGCTTTTTCCTCTCTTTCCTAAAATATTCATCTTATCTTTATTTCTGAGCACTCTAATGTGCATAACTGTCTTCTGAGGACAGCATTAATGCATTTATATTTGTGTCAGTTATTTCAGTCAAGGTCAGGCAGTGATTCTGAATTGGCATTTCTTTTCTTCAATTATATAAAATAAAGCTCCCCCCAGAACATAAATTTTATAGAAAAAATACAAATATGACCAAAAACAATTCCATTACTCACCTTTTAACTCTGATCACAGACACATGTACAGTAATTGTATTATTTGATGCAGTATTATGCAGTAACATTGGAGGAGTGTTTACACATACATGTGTAGTAAGCACAGAGAGTATATAGTTTTTAGAGTATTAGTTGTTGAGAGAATACATTCTGTTTCTTTCACAAGGGGAAGAAATCATGGTAAAATAATTTTAAACCAGAAATATCCACGTTACTTCTCCACTGAGAAGAAAGCTAGTCACTGTCATCACAATGCAAATAATATTAAGAAGAATATAACAAACAATATCAGCAAAATATTTGGCTCTGGAACTTCTTGCAAAATAGAAAAATAAGCAAAAATATAAGAAAACTAAGAAAAAATAATTGATGCTTTAAATAGAAAGATCGGGAGAAGAATAATATGTCAGGAACACTGCACAAAACCCTGATTTGTGAGGGAAGAAAGAAACAATTACGCTTTTCTTTCAGTGATGGGTTAATGTAGGTTCGCCAGTTGTAACTAATGTAATACTCTGGTGGGGGATGTTGATAATGGGAGAGGTTGTGCACTTGTGGGGCAAAAATTATATGGAAAATGTCTATGCCTAACTTTCAATTTTTCTGTCAACCAAAAACTTCTCTAAAAATAAAGTCTATTTTTTAAAAAATAAAGTTTTGAAGGTGGATTAAAAAAACAATAACTTGGAATGAAACAATAACTTGAATTCAACAAGTTAAATGTTACCAATTTCTGTCTTAATCCATTTCTATAGGCCTTGTATCCAAATATTTTTCTGCTGGGATCAAAGTGACCTGGGATTTTGCTACTGAAAAGTGACTAGATGACTCATTTTTCCTTTCTTCCCTGCACCAAAAAGGGGCAGAGAATCAATACTGTTGCATTACCTTTTGCATTCATATGCTCCACACGCCCACTCAGGAAGAAGTGTACAAAAAAAACCTCAATATAATCATACCTGTTTTTTTTCCTTTTGCCTCTTTTCTGACTTAGAAAAACATTCTTATTAGATGATTATATATAGTATCAAATAGTTATGTTACTCCTACTTCAGAATATTCCATTTCATTTGTTAAGACCCTATTAACAATTTGAAAATATATTTTATTTGGGGATAAATTTTTCTCTAAAAGAGTACAGTCTCCTAGATGATGTTGGGTGACACAAACCCCCTTTAGAACTCAGTTTGATAAAAGCTAAATGTAAAGTCAATTGGTAGGAGACGGTTCCACATGTGTCTTGAGAAACTCAAGCTCCTTTCAACTCATGGTTTTGCTTTCTAGGGCATCAGAGTACTCCATCAGGTTCCCCGTATATGGCCAGAGAGAGAGATAAGAGGCGGAATGGAGAGGGCACTTTTTCTTTTCCTTAAGTGCCTTGGCTTGGAGATGAGACACTTCACTTCCACTCATATTGCCTTGATGATAACTGTTTACTTGACCCAGCTGAATGTAAGGGAGCCTGGAAAGGTGGTCTAGCAGTGCATCAAGAGACAGCAGAGCACTGAACATGAATGCAGTTGTGGTGTCTGTCACAAATTGTCTTTTCATAAAACAACTGAAAACTAAATAACCAGACAACACACCAATCCACATGTTAGTTCTCCACCTAGAAGAAAGCTAGTCACTCTCATCACAATGAAAGTCTTATTAAGAAAAAGATAAGAAACAATGACAGTAAAATATTTGGTGCTGGAACTTCTTGCAAAATAGAAGAATAAGTGAAATGAGCTAAAGCAAAGGAAAGGGGCAAAAGTAAAATACCTGCACACCCAGTAATCTCATTCTTGTCCTGCACGTGTCATGAAGAATAAAGGAAGGATAACTTCTAAGGTCCTATGCTTACCCTCTTACTCCTCTAATTTATCTGTATATTATTCAATTCATTCCTTGACCATTCATTAGCTTGATTTATTGTAGCACTACCTGTGCTTACATTGGTGTCTTAATTACTAGAGTTTTCTGAACTTCCTGATATATTTCTTTGCAACAACTTGTTAAATTTTACAAGAAACCCCATTTTAACATAAAATCCTTTAAGTTTGTTGTTTGATTTAGAGAATTGATGATATCATCCAGTCAATAGCCACAAAATATTTATTTATTTGGGTCCTTTTTTAAGAATTTCAATAATGTTTTGGAATTCTCTTTATAAACACTGTTTGTGTGTTTTATTAGATTTATTCCAAAGGATATCGCAGCTTTTTATTATTTTGCTAAAATTTTAATTTTTCTACCAGTATTAATCACCAGTACAACACTGACACATTATGCAGGTGCATCACTATACATTTGTTTGTTGTTGGATAACATTTTATTTAAATAGTTCTAAAAGGCTTTTGCATTTCCTTCATTTTTACAACGTACATGACCAATAATCTAAGAATCAAAATGTTGGCTATTTCAACATACATCTTAGGGTTTCTTTTTTCTTGTTTAGTGTTTGTTTTCCCAAGGACCACTATAAAATTTTGAATATAGCTGTCATTTTTATGATTGACTTTAAAGAGAATGCTCTAAATGTTTTTCTAGTAAGTATAATGTTTTATGTAGCTTTTTCCTCCCAGAATACTTGTATTAGTCCATTTTCATGCTGCTGATAAAGACATACCTGAAACTGGGAAGAAAAAGAGGTTTAATAAACTTACAGTTCCACATGGCTGGTAAGGCCTCACAATCATGGTGGAAAGCAAGAAGGACCAAGTAACGTCTTACATGGATGACAGAATGCAAAAAGAGAGTTTGTGCAAGGGAACTCCCCTTTTTTAAAACCATCAGATCTCATGAGACTTATTCATTATCACAATAAAAGCATGAGAAAAACCTGCCCCCATGATTGTTACCTTCCACTAGGTCCCTCCCACAACATGTGGGAATTCAAGATGAAATTTGGGTGAGGACACAGCCAAACCATGTCAATACTCTATCAGGTTAAAAAATTTCTTCCTTTCTATTTTGGGAGGAGGATCCAAGATGGCCAAATAGGAAGAGTTCTGGAGTGCAGTTCCCAGCAAGAACAATGCCGAGGGTGAGTGCCCACCACATTTCCAAACAAATTTGCATTGCCCACAGACCAGGAGATTCCTAGGCAGAAAAGCACCATGAGCTTTCAGCAGGGCGGTTTCAGCTGGTGCTGGGTTGACACACAGAAACTCACACAAATCTGGGTGGCCATTTCAATTGGCACCAGGAACACCTGGGAGACAGAGCTGCCCGTTCTACTGAAAGAGAGGGGGCAAAGACAGGGAGCCAGGTGATCTGGTTCAGCGGTACCACCTCCACAAAACAAGCAATCTGAAACACTCTGGATTGAGATTTTTGCAGCAAATACAGCTGGACCAAGGACGTTCCAACTCAGTCGGGGGAAGGGCGACCACCGCTACTGAGACAGTCTGCCACTACCGCAGCAGTTCACACAGCGGCTGGGCAGAGCCTGCGGCAGCTCAGCAACCTCTGCTGGCAGACTGTGACTAGACTACTCTGTGGGGCAGGGCATCCATGAAAAAAGGCAGCAGCACAACAGGAACTTATAAATAAAGCCAGCCTTCCTAGAACAGAGCACCTGGGAAAAGAGGTGGTTATGAGTTCTGCTGTAGCAGACTTAAAAGTACCTGCCCAGCAGCTCTGCACAGAACAACAGAGCTCCCAGCACAGCACTTGAGCTCCTGTAAGGGACAGACGATCTCCTCAAGCAGCTCCCCGACCCTCATATAGCCAAAGAGACACCTCATAAATGAGAGCTCAGGCCAACATCTGGCAGGTACCCTTCTGGGATGAAGCTAACATAAGAAACTGGCAGCAACCCTTACTGTTCTGCAGCCCCTGCAGATGATGCCCAGGCAAGCAGGGTCTGGAGTCGACCTCCACCAGTCTTGCGCAGAGGGACCTCACTGTTAGAAGAAAATCTAAGAAACAGAAAGAAATAATTTCATCATCAACAAAAAGGACATCCACTTAGAGACCCCATCTGAAAGTCACCAATTACAAAGACCACAGGTAGATAAAGCCACTAAGATGGGAAGAAACCAGTGCAAAAAGGATGAAAACAGCAAAAACTAGAATGCCTCTCCTCCTCCAAAGGATCACAACTCCTCACCAACTAGGAATGGATGGAGAAGGAATCTGATAAATTGACAGAAACAGGCTTCAGAAGGTGGGTAATAACAAACTTCTCAGAGCTAAAAGAACATGTGCTAACCCAATGCAAAGAAACTAAGAACCTAGAAAGAAGGTTAGATGAGATACTAACTAGAATAAACAGCTTAGAGAAGAATATAAACGACTTGATGGAGCTGAAAAACACAGCACGAGAACTTCGCAAACCATACACAAGTTTCAGTAGCTGAATCGACCAAGCAGAAGAAAGGATATCAGAGATTGAAGAACAACTCAATGAAATAAACAAGAAGGCAAGAATAGAGAAAAAAGAGTGAAAAGAAATGAACAAAGCCTCCAAGAAATATGAGATTATGTGAAAAAACCTAATCCACATTTGATAGGCATACCTGAATGTGACAGAGAGAATGAATCCAAGCTGGAAAACACTCTTCAGGATATTATCCAGGAGAACTTCCCCAACCTAGCAAGCCACACCACCATTCAAGTCCAGGAAATACAGAGAACACCACAAAGATATTCCTCAAGAAGAGCAACCCCCAAGGCACATAATCATCAGATTCACCATGGTTGAAATGAAGCAAAAAATGCTAAGGACAGCTAGAGAGAAAGGTCGGGTTACCCACAAAGGGAAACCCATCAGACTTACAGTGGATCTCTCGGCAGAAACCCTACAAGCCAGAAGAGAGTAGGGTCCAATATTCAACATCCTTAAAAAAAGAACTTTCAACCTAGAATTTCATATCCAGCCAAACTAAGCTTCATAAGCAAAGGAGAAATAAAATCCTTTATGGACAAGCAATTGCTGAGAGATTTCGTCACCACCAGGCCTGCCTTATAAGAGCTCCTGAAAGAAGCACTGAACAAGGAAAGGAACCATCAGTACCAGCTACTCCAAAAATGTACCACATGGTAAAGACCATCAATACAATGAAAAAAATGTGTCAACTAATGGGCAAAACATCCAGCTAACAACAAAATGGCAGGATCAAATTCACATATAACAATATTAACCTAAAATGTAAATGGGCTAAATGCCCCAATCAAAAGACACAGACTGGCAAATTGGATAAAAAGTCAAGACCCATAGGTGTGCTGTATTCAGAAAACCCTTCTCATGTGCAAGGACACAAATAGGTTAAAAATAAAGGAATGGAGAAAGATTTATCAAGCAAATAGAGAGCAAAAAAAGCAGGAGTTGCAATCCTAGTCTCTGATAAAATGGACCTTAAACCAACAAAGATCAAAAGAGACAAAGAAGGGCATTACATGATAGTAAAAGTATCAATGCATCAAGAAGAGCTAATGATCCTAAATATATACTCACCCAATGCAGGAGCACCTGGGTACATAAAGCAAGTTCTTAATGACCTGCAAAGAGACTTAGATTCCCACACAATAATAGTGGGAGACTTTAACACTCCACTAGCAATATTAGACAGATCAACAAGACAGAAAATTAACAAGGATATCCAGGAATTGAACTCAGTTCTGGACCAAGCAGACCTAATAGACATCTACAGAAATCTCCACCCCTAATCCACAGAATATACATTCTTCTTAGCACCGCATTGTACCTACTCTAAAACTGACCACATAATTGGAAGTAAATCACTCCTCAGCAAATGCCAAAGAACAGAAATCATAACAAACACTCGCTCAGACCACAGAGCAATCAAATTAGAACTCAGAATTAAGAAACTAACTCAGAACAGCACAACTTCATGGAAACTGAACAACTAGCTCCTGAATGTTGACTGGATAAACAAAGAAATGAAGGCAGAAATAACAATGTTCTTTGAAACCAATGAGAATGAAGACACAACGTATCAGAATCTCTGGGACACATTTAAAGCAGTGTCTAGAGGGAAATTTATAGCAATAAAGGCCCACATGAGAAGCGAGGAAAGATCTAAAATTGACACTCTATCGTCAAAATTGAAAGAGCTAGAGGAGCAAGATTAAAAAAACTCAGAAGCTAGCAGAAGACAAGAAATAACTAAGATCAAAGCAAAACTGAAGGAGATAGAGACACAAAAACCCTTCAAAAAATCAATAAATCCAGGAGCTGATTTTTTGAAAGGATCAACCTAGCCAGATATATAAAAAAGAAAAGGGAGAAGAATCAAATAGATGCAATAAAAAACAATAAAGGGAATATCACCACTGATTCTACAGAAACACAAACTACAATCAGAGATTAATTCGAACAACTCTACGCACATAAACTAGTAAACCTGGAAGAAATGGATAAATTCTTGGACACTTGCACCATCCCAAGCCTAAACCAGGAAGAAGTTGAAACCTTGAATAGACCAATAACAAAGGCTGAAGTTAAGGCAGCAATTAATAGCCTACCAACCAAAAAAAGTCCAGGTACAGATGGGTTCACAGCTGAATTCTACCAGAAGTACAAAGAGGAGCTGGTACCATTCCTTCTGAAACTATTCCAAATAATACAGAAAGAGGGAATCCTTCCCAAATCATTTTATGAGACCAATATCATCCTGATACCAAAACCCTGCAGAGACTCAACAGAAAAAGAAAACCTCAGGCCAATACCCATGAAGAACATAGATGCAAAAATCTTCAATAAAATACTGGCAAACCCATTGCAACAACACATCAAAAGACTTATCCATCATTATCAAGTAGGCTCTCCAGAGCTTCTGTACAGCAAAAGAAATAATCATTAGAGTGAACTGGAAACCAACGGAATGGGAAAAAATTTTTGCAATCTACCCATCTGAGAAAGGGCTAATATCCAGAATCTACAAAGAACTAAAACAGATTTACAAGAAAAAAACAAACAAGCCCATTCAAAAGTGGGTGAAAGATATGAACAGACATTTTTCAAAAGAAGACATAGATGAGGCCAACAAACATAGGTAAAAATGCTCATCATCACCAGTCATTAGAGAAATGCAAATCAAAACCACATTGAGATACCACCTCACACCAGTTAGAATGGTGATCATTAAAAAATCTGGAGACAACAGATGCTGGAGAGGATGTGGAGAAATAGGTACAGTTTTACACTGTTGGTGGGAGTGTAAACTAGTTCAACCATTGTGGAAGACAGTGTGACGCTTCCTCAAGGACCTAGAAATAGAAATTCCATTTGACCCAGCAATCTCATTACTAGGTATATAGCCAAAGGATTATAAATCATTCTATTATAAAGACACATGCACATGTATGTTCATAGCAGCACTGTTAACAATAGCAACTGTTAACCAACCCAAATGCCCATCCATGATAGACTGGACAAGGAAAATGTGGCACATATACACCATGGAATACTATGCAGCCATTAAAAATGATGAGTTTGTGTCCTTTGTAGAGACATGGATGAATCTGGAAACCATAATTCTCAGCAAACTGACACAAGAACAAAAAATCAAACATTGCATGTTCTCACTCATAGGCTGGTGATGGACATTGAGAACACATGGACACAGGGAGGGGAGCATCACACACTGGGGTCTGTTAGGGGGGCCAAGAAGGGCCAGCTGGAGGGTGGGGAGGTCAGGGAGGGATAACATGGGGAGAAATGCCAGATGTAGGTGACGGGGGGATGGAGGCAGCAAACCACATTGCCATGTGTGTACCTATGCAAGAATCCTGCATGATCTGCATGTACCCCAGAACCTTAAGTACAATAAAAAAAAATTTCTTCCTTTCTTAGTTTGCTAAGAACCTGCAGCATTAATGAATGGTGACATTTAGTGCTTGTTTTAATATGCAGCCATTGAAATAATCAAAGATTTGTTTTCTCTAATCTGTTATTGTGTTCTAATACTTTCATGTATTTTCTTAAATCAATTTCATATAAGGTAATTACTGATATATGTTTGCATTTAAATGTATTATTTTGCTATTTTTAAATTTTTTGTTTTTAGCTTTTGACTCGAGCTTCTCTCTTAGTTTATTATTCACAATTCTCTTTTTATTTTATAGTAAGTGCCATAGGGATTATAATACATATTTTTCATCTGTTACAATATGTTTTGAATTAAAATTAGACCATTTTCCATATATAGGAGGTCTTCAACGTCATGTTGTTCAACATAGTTTTGTTATGATCCTGATGAGAAAAAAAAATCAACTTTCTCCAAGGGCCACTGTCTGTTGGAGTTAAAGTTCTCCCCATGTCTGCCTGAGTGTCATCTAGGTAATACAGTTTCCTCCTACAGCCCACAGATGTGCACATGTAGGTGAACTGGTGTGTCTTTACTGACCCAGTAGGAGTGACTGTGAGTGTGCATGGGAGTCATGCCCTGCTGTGCAATGGTGTCCTGTCCAGCCTTGGTGGCCTTGCATCCTGAGCTACCTGAGTAGATTCCAGTCACCTGCAACCCTAAAATGGAATTTACTGGGAAAATAATGATTTTGTTTGTTTTTTTATTAATCTTTCTTAGATGTATGCATAACTTACATTTATTGTAGTGTTTAGTATTAGAAGTGTTTTTGTCTTTATTTAGAAGTTTGGTAATGTATTTGTGACCAGTAATATGCTGTAGAAACTTAATTCTTGTTTGTATTCATTAACCTACACTAAAATTGGTTTCATTTTTGTTTAGCTTAAAACTGCAGTTGCCAGAAATCTATCAATGGAGTTGAATGAAGACTTACAATATATAAGAATCTTACTACAGTGTATTCCATTTACCTCAAAAATATTTATTTTTACTTTAAAAAGTCAATTACCTAAAGAAATGAAAAATAAATAGAATTCAATATTTTATATTTATCCACAAATTTATTATTTCCAAAACTATGCAGATATTTAGCATTATTTGAAGTAAACTTCTGCTGATGATTTATGCTTTTGCCTAATGTTTATCTGAAAATATCTTTACGTAGTCTTCATTTCTGAAGGAGTAAATAATATTTTCTTTTTTTTTTTTTTTTTTATTATCATTATTTTGATTATGGGGCACTTAATTTCCACATTTAACATTTGGTACTGTTATGTAAGTAACTGACTCATAAAATCCAAACCCTCAACATCTTTGCAGTCATAGGGAGGACGAGTAAGCAAATTAGCTGAATATAAGACCTAAATTAATAGGCAAGTGAATCATACAGAATTTATTAATAAGAATGAGGATGAACTACAGCACTTCATTCGATATTGATGGTGAATTGTTATAGTGATTACTAAAATATCCCTTCTCTTTTTTATTAAAAATGAGGATATCAACAATTTTATTTATATTAATAAATATAATATAAAGTATATGCCTGGGAATAAAGAAAACATAGATAAAATATGGTACACGACCAGGCACAGTGGCTCATGCCTGTAATCCCAGAACTTTGGGAGGGCGAGGCAGGCAGATCACAAGGTCAGGAGTTCGAGACCAGCCTGGCCAACATGGTGAAACCCCATCTCTACTCAAAATACAAAAATTAGCTGGGTGTGATGGTGGGTACCCATAATCCCAGCTATTTAGGAGGCTGAGACAGGAGAATTGCTTGAATCCTGGAGGTGGAGGTTGCAGTGAACTGAGATCATGCCACTGTACTCCAGCCTGGGTGATAGAGCAGGACTTGGTCTTGGAAAAAAAAAGTATGGTACACATGGTGATGACTGAGGGTGGAAACATGATTATCATTGGCTGCAACATATCCCTTGCTGTCTTGGCAATCTTGATCTGACATATTATTAAAGAATCACTCAAATGGCTACAAGTTACAAACCAATCAGTTTGGGTTATTATAATGAATCCTCAGCCACAGACAGATGCCCTATTTTCTGTATAGATCCCTGATATTCTAAAAGCCTGAAAGCTGCTATGGAGCATTTGCTGTCCTTCCCATATTTTTTTTTTTTTTTTTTTTCTTTAAGAAAAAGAGAGAGAGAGAATAGGAAGGAGGAAAAAGGAAGAGAAAGAGAGGGAGAGAATGGGGAGGAGGGAGAAGGAAAAAAAAGAGGGAGAGAGAATGGGAGTATTGCTTTCTTGCCCAGGCTAGAATGCAATTTAGTAATGGGTTTTGAAAACCTCTTTTATACTGATAATTATACTTAATGATGTAGTCAGGAAGGAATAAGGGAAGAAGATAACAAACAAACAGCCAACCAATATTTAATTTAAACCTATGAAATGCTATGCGATTACTGAGGAGTGAGTTACTTCCAATTATATAGTCACCTTTGGAATAGGTGTGAGGTGGTAATGTATGTTTTGTGTATTTGAAGTGGAGAGTTCTATAAATGTTTATTAAGTTTACTTGTTCCAGGTCTGAGTTCAAGTTCTGAATATCCTTGTTAATTTTCTATCTCATTGATCTATAGAATCGTTAGCTCTTCTTGTTGCATTGATCCTTTTGCCATTATGTAATGTCATTCCTCGCCTCTTTTGATCTTTGTTGCTTTAAAGTCTACTTTATCAGAGGCGAGAATTGCATCTCCTGCTTTTTGTTTATTAGTTTATTTTTACTCTCTGTTTGATTGGTAAATCTTCCTCCTTCTCTCTGAGTCTTTGTGTATTGTTGCATGTAAGATGGGCCCGGATGCAGCATACCGATGGGTTTTGACTTTTTATCCAATTAAAATATATATAAGTTTAATACCGGCGTTTGATGCTAGCTGGCTGTTTTGCCCATTAGTTGATGTAAATTTTTTATTGTGTTAAAGTTCTTTGCTTTTTGATATATTTTTGGAAAGGCTGATATTGGTTGTTCCTTTATATGTATAGTGCTTCTTTCAGAAGCTCTTGTAAAGCAGGCCTGGTGGTGGTGAACTCTCTAAGTACCTGTTTGTTCGCAAAAGATTTAATTTTTCCTTCGCTCATAAAGCTTAGTTTGGCTGGATAGGAAATTCTGGGTTGAAAGTTCTTTTCTTTAAGGATGTTAAATATTGGTCCCCACTCTTTTCTGGCTTGTAGGGTTTCTGCTGAGAGATCTGCTGTAAGTCTGATAGGTTTCCCTTTATGGGTAACCTGACCTTTCTCTCTGGCTGCCCTTAGTATTTTCTCCTTCATTTCAACCCTAATAAATCTGGCGATTATGTGCCTTGGGGTTGGTCTTCTTGAAGAATATCTTTGTGGTGTTCTCTGTATTACCTGGAGTTGAATATTACCCTGCCTTGCCAGGTTGGGAAAGTTTTCCTGAATGATATCCTGAAGAGTATTTTCCAACTTGGATTCATTCTCTTCATCACATTCAGGTACACCTATCAAACGTAAATTAGGTCTTTTCACATAGTCCCATATTTCCTGGAGGCTTTGCTCATTCCTTTTCATCCTTTTTTCTGCATTCTTGTCTTCTCGTTTCATTTCACTGAGCTGGTCCTCGACTTCTGATATCCTTCCTTCTGCTTGATCAATTCGACTGTTTAAACTTGTGCATGCTTCGCGAAGTTCTCGTGTTGTGTTTTTCAGCTCCATCAATTCACTTATATTCTTCTCTAAATTGTCCATTCTCATTAACATTTCGTCAAACCTTTTTTCAAGGTTCTTAGTTTCTTTGCATTGGGTTAGAACAAGTTCTTTTAATTCACAGAAGTTTCTTATCACCCACGTTTTGAAACCTGCTTCTGTTATTGGAACACACGTGTAATCTATTAAGCCTTGTTCCGTTACTGATGACGAATTGCAATCCCCTGTAGAGGGAGAGGCATTCTGATTTTGAGTATTCTCTACCTTTTTACGCTGGTTTCTTCCCTTCATTATATATTTGTCCGTCTGTCGTCTTTATAATTACCGACTTTCTAACTGGGTCTCTGACGTCCAACTTGTTGATTCCCTGCGCCAAAATCTGAGCAATCCACTGAGCCGGCCAAAACAGCGATGTTAAGATTGATGGTGCTTTTCTGCCCGGGAATCTCCGGACTCTGCACCAAGAACTGGCGTGCTAAGGCACCAGCAAAACCGCCACGCCGGCCACAAGAGTCGCCCTGGCGACCCGTGGAGCTCCTCCACTGGGAATCTCCTGGTCCGTGAGCAACTAATATTCGTCTGAAAGTGTGGCGTCCTCTCGTTCTTTGCGCTTTCACTGGGAGGTACGTGCCCGAGCTGCTAATCATCAGCCATCTTGGATCAATAATGTTTTCATATATGTTGACAAGTTTTTGTTTTTAAGAAATTTAAGGATGACTTGTCATTGTTTTCTGGCTTTCATTATTTTCTATGGCAAATCAACAGGTATCCATTTTATTGCTCTTCTGTTTTCTATATTGCTATTCTTAAGTTTTTTTTGTCATTGATTTTGACACGTTTTAAAACTGTAAAAGGGTAAATTGAATGTAAAGATATAAAACTCCAAATGTCTACAGCAAATAACAGAATTGCAAAATGCGTGAAAGCAAAACTGACAGAGCTGAATTTAAAAATAAACTCAGTTATATTCAATTCTCCTTGTTCAGTTATCGATAGTGCAAGCAGATAGAAAATCCACAAATGGGGGGCAAGGCCAAGATGACTGACTAGAAGCAGCTCGTGTGCGTGGCTCTCACGGAGAGGGTGAGTAAATACTAGCTCAACTGGACCATCCAGGTGGACACAATGGGATTCAACAAGGAAACAACTCGACCCACGGAGAACAGAGAGGAGTGAGACAGGAGGACTGTCCACCTGGGAATGGCACGGAGCTAGGGGAGGACCCCCAAACTGTGGGGAATCAGTGAGTGAGAGTCCCTGGGGACCCACACTTTTGCCAGGGACCTTTGCAACTGTGGGCTCCGGAGTTCCCTTGTGATCCCATCTCATCCGGGCCTCCAGACTGACAGGGAAGCTGTGGAGTATGACCAGATCCGCTGCTCAGGTACATATGGAAACATGGAGGAGCCTTGGATCGCCAGGTGTCCCAGCATCACCGGCTGAAGCTCCGGGAATGGGGCCGAATCCACAGGGCTGAAGAGCAATGGACCACAGGCCTCACTTCCGTGCATCTCACAGGATAAGACCACTGGTCTGTGACCCTAGTGTAGCCCAGCCCTGCCTGGACTCTCCGCTGGCAGCAGCTCTGCACTTCCCTGGGAAGGAACTCCCAGAGGGAGAGGCAGGCCACTGTTTTTGCTGCTCCGCAGCCCTCTCTGCTGTTGCCCTTAGCCTCTGGGGGATGCACGGTGGTTAAGGGCTGGTACTGACCCCCAGCACAGCACAGCTGTTCCTCAGAAAAGCAACCGGGCTGTTTCTCACGTGGGACCCCATCCCTACTTCTCACTGGGCAGGGCCTCCTGGCCTGGGGCTGCAGCACGATGACCCTGTCCCACCTGAACTTCAGTGGGAGGCGGCTGTGTCTTTCTCTGAGGGGGAAATCCCAGAGACAACCCACTATTCGTCCACCATTGTAGCTGCAGGCATGACACCCTTATCCCTCAGGCTTGGGAAGGAACAGAGGGCCTGGCCGCAACACTAGAACCTCCAGCAGCCACCATAGGGAGAGGAGTCCAGTATCGCTTCCCTGCAACTCCCCACCCCGGACCCTTCACCAGGCAGAGCTCCTGGCTCCAGATTAAAGAACACCTGCCTCACCCCCAGCTGAACACATCTACTGGGAGTAGCTCTGTGTCTCTCTGTGCAGGGACTACCAGAGGCAACAAACAGCCCCTCTGCCACAGCCAAGGCAGCTGTTCTGCCCTGCTGCCGTCTGTCTGGGGAAGAAAGAGCTGGGAGAAAGAGCCTACCTGAGCTGGGGGCTCCACTCAGCAGCACAGCTCCCGGCCCCCCGCACTTTAACGTGCCCATTAGCATCAGTTCTGCATCTCTGAGGTGGAGCCTCCAGAGGCAGCCAAAAGCCCACTGCTATTGTCACTGCAGTGGCACTGCCTTTGCACTGGGGAAGGAGAAAAGACCCAGGGTACCTTAACCACACTTCTAGCAAGTCCTAACATGAAGAAGCCAGTCTGTCTCCACCATGACCATCTCCCGCTTCCTGCTTGTCACCAGCTTGGACACAGTGCAGCCACCCTACCCTGGGCTGATGGCACTGATAATAGCTCTTTATCTCTCTGTGGTAGAGCCCCAGGAGACAAGCAGAGGCCCTCTGCCACAGCCACTGCCAAGGCCTTTTCCCATGCTGCCTCCAAGAGCGTGAGGGAACATAAAGCCTGAGCTCGCCCCAGAGTTGCAGCTTTCCAAGCTGAGGAAAGAGTCCCAGAGCTTGAAGACTGTTTTTTCTAAGTCAGAAAATAAATAAATAAATAAAAAGAACAAATGAAGCCTTTGTGAAATATGGGATCATGTAAAGAGATAAATCTGTGACTCATTGCCATCGCTGAAAGAGATGGGGGGAAGGCAGGCAACTTAGAAAACTTACTTCAGAATATCGTCATGAAAAAATCTTCCTTAACCTCACTAGAGAGACCCATATTCAAATTCAGGAAATGCAGAAAACCCCTGAGAGATACTACCAAAGAATACCATCCCCAAGACATATAATAGCAAGATTTTTCCAGCATCAAAATGAAAGAAAAAAAATGTTGAAGTATGCTAGAGAAAAGGGACAGGACCACACCTATAAAGGGAACCCCATCAAGCTAACAGCAAACCATTCAGAAGAAAACCTACAAGCCAGTGGAGACCTGCATTCAGTATTCTTAAACAAAAGAATTTCCAGTGAAAAATTTAATCTCCAGCCAAACTAAGCTTCATATCTGGAGGAGAAATAGGATCCTTTTCAGACAAGCAAATGCTAAGGGAATTTGTAATCGTTGAACCTTCCTTACAAGAGGTCCTGATCGGAGCACTATAAATGGAAAGGAAAGACCATTACCAGCCACTACAAAAACATACTTAAGTATACAACATATAGACACTATAAAGCAACCAAGCAAATGAGTCTGTATAATAACCAGCTAACAACATGATGACATTACATATCAATATTAACCTTGAATATAAACAGGCTGATGCCACAATTAAAAGTCACAGAGTGGCAGGCTACATCAAGAAACAAGACCCAATGGCATGCTATCTGCAAAAACCATCTCACACGCAGTGACATCCATAGGCTTAAAATAAAGGGACGGAGAAAATGCTACCAAGCCAATGGAAAACAAATCAAGAGTTGCGATTTCAGATTCCGACAAAACAGACTTTAAATCAAGGAAGATCAAAAATGACAAAGAAGGGCATTACATAATGGTAAAGTGTCCAATTCAACAAGAATTCTAACTATTCTCAATATATATGCACTCAGCATAAGAGAACCCAGATTCATAAAATGAATTCTTAGAGACCTGAAAACAGACTTAGATTTCTACATAGTAATAGTGGGAGTCTTCAACAACCTGCTAACAGTATTAGACAGACTATTAGGGCAGAAAATTAACAAAGATATTGATGATCTGAATAAACACTTGACCAAATGGGCCAAATAGAGATCTATAGAACTCTCCACTCCAAGACAACAGAATACACATTCTCCAACATCACCACATGGCATGTACTCTAAAATTGACCACACAATTGGACATAAAATATCCTCTGCAGATTAAAAATAACTGAAATCATACCAGCCTCACTCTTGGACCACAGTGCAATAAAAATAGAAGTCAATACTTTAAAAATACTTAACACTGTAAATGAGATGGAAATTGAAGTACCTGCTCCTGAGTGACTTTTGGGAAAATAATGGAAATAAGGCAGAAATCAAGAAATTCTTTGAAACTAGTGAGGACAAAACACAACATACCAGGATCTCTGAGACAAAACCAAGGAATTGTTAAGAGGGAAGTTTATAGCACTAAACACCTACTTCAAAAAGTTAGAAATGTCTCAAATTAACAACCAAACACACCTAGAGGAATGAGAGAAACAAGAGTAACCTCAACGCTAGCAGAAGACAAGAAATAACCAAAATCAGAGCTGAACTGAAGGACATTGAGAAACAAAAAACCATACAAGATCAGTGATTCCAAGAGTTGCTTTTTGAAAACATTAATAAAATAAACAGACCACTAACTAATTCAAAAAAAGAGAAAGAAGATCCAAATAAACCCAACTAGAAGCGACAAAGGGAACATTATCACTGATCCCACAGATACACAAAAGACCCTCAGAGACCACCACAAACACGTCTATGCACACAAACTATAAAACTAGAAAAATGCATAAATTTCTAGGCACAAAGAGCCCACCAAGACTGAATCAGGAAGAAATTGAATTCCTGAACAGATCAATAATTAGTTCCAAAATTGAATCAGTAGCAAAAAGCTTACCAGCCAAAAGAAGCCCAGGACCAGATGGAATCCCAGTCCAATTCGATGAGATGTATGATGAAAAGCTGCTACCATTCCTATTGAAACTCTTCCAGAAAATTGAAGAGGATGAATTCTTCCTTAACTCATTTTTTGAGGCCAGCATCATCCTGATACCAAAACCTGGCAGAGACTCAATACAAAAAGAAAACTTTAGGCGAATATTCTTGATGAACATAAATGTAGAAATTCTCAACATGATACTAGCAAACCAAATCCAGTATCACATTAAAAAGCTAATCTACTATGATCAAGTAGGCTTTGTCCTTGGGATGCAAGGTTGGTTCAACATATACAAATCAATAAATGTGATTCATCACATAGACAGAACTAAAAAAAAAACACATGTGCATCTGAATAGATGCAGAAAAGCCTTTTGAAAATTCAATGTATCTTTGTGTTAAAAATCCTCAACTAACTAGGCATTGAAGGGATTCTTTTTTCCTGAACATACAGTTGCAAAATTGTTTGACATTTTCATAAGTATATGTGGAAACAATATATTCATCAATGTTCATGACTTTTATGATGTAATACTATAATGTTGTAATGTAATTTAGTAATTAATTCAATGAAAAACCAACATATTATTCAATTTAAAGTAAACATAATGTACATATTAGTGTGAAGTTTATAACGTATGCTTATGACTATAACTTTATTTTATAATACTAAATCCTTTGAAGGTAATATCCTTATTCCAACTTAAAAAATGTTACAGATAAGGATACTGATGGTAAGCAATATTATTTGCCCAAAAATCAATCAGCTATTACATGATAGCTTCAAAACTAATTTTCTTCTCCTTCCATTAAAGAATAATGCATTTTTTATTGACGTACGAGAAAAATTTCTAAAACTGTAGATGTATTTCTTGCAAGTCAGTAAGAATATTATTAACTGCATTATTCTTAGAGTTCAAAATTTATTAAAACAAAATATTTAAATCTTAAGCTATTAAAAAACCATTATGCTAAATGTAAATTTATATATCTGATTTAAAAATCATGAATAGCAAAAATGTAATATTAGTATGTAACGATAATATATAATGAATAGGTATCTTTTCAAAATATATATCTGTGGTATGAAATACTAACATTAGAAAACAAAAATCACTTCTATTGAAAAATTCACTTTCTATAAAAAGATAGGCTGTGTTTATTTTCAAAAAGCCTTATATTTACATTTAAATGATTTCCAATTAAATATCTTGCATTAATTAAGACAATAAAGTATTTCCTTATAGATGTTAAATTATCCACATTTTCTTAGGTAAAAATGTCATAAAAGAAGCCAAACCTCAGAAACAGCAAACTAAAATGATTTTTACTTGCTTTCTCCCACAACATTATAGCTGTAACCAGTAACTTCTACTTATTATTTGCAGTAACTTTTTCATGCTACAATAGAGGGACATTTTGCAAAGGCATCAAGGGCTGTGTGAATATTTGATATGTTGAAGACCTGGTCTGAAACCTTTTTGGTGGAAAATTCATTAGCAGTTGCTTAGCAACTGAGGTGTTTGGATGTACTGAGAATTGCTTGACACGTTTTCAGTGGAAAATACTTTCAAAATGAGTGAAAATTCGGGATTTGGGATTTGTCTGTAAAATTCGAAAAACATTAATTGTTCCTTATGAATAAAATATTATATTTGGAAGACATTTTGAAAGGAAGACTTTTAGGACTGAGTCTTTAAAAAAAACACAACCAAAGAAAGTAATTGTCAAATTAAACTAAGATGTACTTTTCTGCTTTTAAACCTCTGGAATGTAAATAAAATATCTGAAGTTATTTTTATAATAAATAATGCTTCAAAATTTACAATATATTTGGAAATATTTACTGGTTTAACTAGCTGATGACAGTTATTTCATATAAAATTAATGACCAACTAAGAGGGAAGATCTTTCAGTAGATATTACATTAAAAGGAACTTTATTGTCAGGAAATAACATTGATTTAAAAAATATATATTACTTAAAGACATTATTATGAAAAACTACTGTGAGAATAGAAATGTAAAATTAAGATTCTCAACTTGGAAAAATGTAAAAAATATGGAATTTAATTAAACATTATTTAATTCTTTATGTAATTGTGGTAAAAAATAGTTACTATTTTAAAACACACCTTTTTAAGATTACTAATTGTGATGTTACTAAGAAAAGTCAGATAGCAATTTATCCTCCTTTAAAACTTAAGAATTTTATATTTATTTAAATTCAGTGAAAACAATTATCAGAAACAATTAATGGCAATATAACCAGTAATCATTCTGATGTATTTTCCTTAGTGGTTATAATTGGCAAATTTTACGAACACAAACTAATGTACAGAAACCAATAGTATTCTTATATATAAACAATATAGAGAAACAGAGAAAATAATGTTATATATTAAACTTATATATAAACAGAGAAAATAATCTTAGTGACTCCATTTGTAACATCAACAAAGATTATTAAATACTTAGGAGTAAAATGTATGAGAAATGTACGTAATCTATAGGAGGAAAACATTAAAACACTCCTAATAGACAAAAGTAGAGTTGAACAGTTAGAAAATCATGCCTGGTTCTTGAACAGGAAAGTTTCACATGATTAATAGGTCATTTTCCCCAAGTCAGTTTATTAATACCTAATATCATTACAATAATCCATACCAACCAGGTTCAATAGGAGAACTAGAGTCAGAGAGAGATTTGCTGTCTACGTTTATGAGTCTAAACTCATTGCTGGAAGTTCCTGCTTGGTTTTCCCCATTTCACAGTATTCTCTCTTTTTTGACTACCTGCCTTGCTGACTTCAGTCCCCAGCATAAATACAGAAGCATAGTCTGCTAACACAGACTGTTTACTCCATTCTCACCATTGTATGAAGTGTAATCATTTGACAAGTCCCTTTTTATATCTCAGACATAGTGATTCTGCTCTTCTGATCAACCCTGATTGACACAGCCCCAGTTAAAGAAAATGGAAAGAGCTCTTGTTCATTAACTAATTTGAGATTAACATTGCTTTCAATATTTCCAAGGTATGCCGATGACCACAGGCCACATTTGAATATTCTATGATAGCCATATTTTCCTTATGAATTTGTAAATTTAAACTGTATGCCTCTTATGGTGCAGATAGTAGTGATTTTTTTCCATATCACTTTATTCATTTATCCAATTTACATTTTGTCTGTCTTATGGGTTTGTACCTGAATTATAACTAATATCTTTCCAGTATTTCTCAAATAATATTTTTGTGATATAAAGTATTACTTAATTCATCATTACCTAAAAATCAGATTCTGAGTAGAAACTCCTAGAAAGATATAAACCTGAATATTTTCATATTTTTTATGAATTTCACTCTTTGGAATCAGTCTTTTTCCAGAATTTTAAAGTGGATAATCTAAAATTTATTTCTTTAATATTATCCTTAACAACTAAGAAATATGTAGCTATAGATTATGCATAATAATGAGTTATAGTTACTGAAAACAAGATAATCCCTTAATATATGTTTATACATTAGTGTATCATTTTAATGTTAAAAAGGGTAGAATAAATCTTTTCACAACCAGAAACTGCTCTAAACTCTCTTGCTATCTTATGTTATTTAACCATCCACATAATTCCTCAAGCAGACATTGTTGTCCTTGCTGTACAGATGTTTGAACTCAGGCTTAGAGAGAGTAGTAAATTGCTCAAGATGAGAAAGCTAATAGGTGGTAAGTTTGGCATTTGAGCCAAGGTCTGACTCTAACACATACTCTTAACCTCTTCAACGTAAAGCCGTCTTATAAATGGATTTCGACCCTAACACCAGTATACAATTCCTTTCACTCAAATAATTTCGATAATGTTCTTTGTTAGTCAACACCAATTGTTAGAAAATACTTTCATGTAAAATATGCTTTCCTATAATTTCTTCCTGAATTCCTTCGACTGCTCTCTGAAGTGACACCAAATCAACACTCTGCTTACCCGCATGTGGACATTCCTAAATCTGTGGGGTTCATTATTGTCTCGCTTTTATAAATAGTTATTTTTACTCCCTTCACATGTTCATTTTCAGATGGGCAGCCTCCTAACTGTAGCTTGCCATTACTCTTCTTAGAAACGGAATGCCCAAAGCTGGAAATAAATTGACCAAACTTCCAAGCATATTAGTAGCAAAAGTAGCAATAAACAAAAAACAATAATGTAATGCTCAGCAGTTGTCCTTTGGCGTTGAAACTGCCACTGTTCTAAACTGCATTAACCTGCTTGGAGATATCATTGGCATTACTCACTTGTGATCGTCAATGAGGCATGATTTCCCTGATACACTCATGAGAACCTGGTCCATAGTGGATATGCACTAAGTATTGTGTAATAACTGAGTATACATTAAGCAAAGATCATTTTTGAAGAAACTTTTCATTAGAAGAGCTACATCCAATAGAATTTCATTTCCCATGATTTGGAAGTCTTTCCTGTATGTCCATCATGTCTTGGTTTGGGATTGTTATTTAGAACTAAAATAGTACTCTCTTTATCAAAATGACATCATATTGTCTTTTAATTATCTCAGAGTATAGCCCCAGGCACCATCACCCTTCCTCTTTCAACCACTCTATCTCTGGTATTTTATATGTGGTTTCTGCTCAATTGTCTCTCAATGGATTTTCATAATTCTCAATATTTTTTTCCATAGCTCTGGAAAACTATCTATGAAATCATACCTAATAAACACGTTAAAGCTTTGGAGTAACTCTTACCCCAACACCTGAATTTATCCTGGGCATTTGGTTGGTGAAGCCTAGTCAAGCCTTTTTAACTGCAATTGTCTGGAAGAGTGAGTCTAATGTGTTAAAATTGCAACACTTCAGTGTTCTGAATGCATCCATGTGTTCCATTATATTACAGGATTCACAAGAAAGTGAATCACAGATTAGAAAGTAGAGAAAGCACTACCTTCTGACTTACCTAACACATTTTTTTCATCACCCTGTTCTTAGATTATAAGGATCAGGAGAAACAGAGTCACTTTACAAAGATATTATAGTATTTTGATGAGAACCTTCGAAGATGTTAAATTTAGAAAGTTCTTTTCACTTGGAAACAAGCCAAATGCCCATCAATGATAGACTGGATGAAGACAATGTGGCACATATACACCATGAAATACTATGCAGCCATCAGATGAGTTCATGTCCTTTGCAGGGACATGGATAAAGCTGGAAACCAAACATTCTCAGCAAACTAACACAAGAACAGAAAACCAAACACCACATATTCTCACTCATAAGTAGGAGTTGAACAATGAGAACACATGGACACAGGAAGGGGAACTTCATACACCCAGGGCCTGTTGGGGGTTGGGGTGCTAGGGGAGGGATAGCATTAGGAGAAATACCTAACGTAGATGACGGGGTGATGGATGCAGCAAACCACCGTGGCACGTGTATACATATGCAACAAACTGCATTTTCTGCACATGTACCCCAGAATTTAAAGTATAATAAAAAATAAGTAAAAAGAAAATCCTTTTCAAAGACAACCTTATGCTGAATTGTGAAATTGCTGTCATTACAATTCCTGACTCTTGTAGGTCTTTCAATCATGTTTCAAACATTTATTCCACTCTCCCCGGCCACCCAACGTGCCCTACAGAAGTTCTATATCTGACACATAGTTAATGCTTTAAATTCAAAACATCCCTTTATAACTTGTTCCTCATATTTGTTTTCCTCATGACTCTACTCTTTTCTTGGAATTTATAGCATTATTTAGAGGCAATGTTCCTGTGAAATCATATGTAAAGCAGTTTTTGACTATGGTAAAGTCATCTTAATTTAAATTTAAAATTAATGCTGTTTTGATATATACATTGTGGAATGACAAAATAAAATTATACCACAGTAAATAAATACAATTTTATTTGCCAATTAAAAAAAAAAAGTAAATGAAGGGTGAAATGCTGATTCTTGCAGGGAGATGATGGGTTTGTCCAGGATGCCAAAGTCTTAGAGTATTTTTCGAGGCATCCTTTACAGTTATTCAAGCTCTACTCTATGCATACTTGGTTTTGTTGGTGCTTTTATCTTAAAATGATTATTGATCACAATCATACTTTATTATTCCATAATTGCTGTTCTCTACATACTGAACCATAACTCACATGCCTTCTTGCAAGATAAATTCAATCTCTCACTTGAAGAGTGTATTATATTATTTTAACTTAAATATATCTCTTCTTTTTGTCTTTCTGCTTATACGTGAGTGTCTCAGGATTAAAAACTTGGCTGTCCAGTGATACCCATCCATTTAAGGAGCAGTGATCAGATTGTTTAATGATACTCTTTGTTTCTAATTGCTTCTTGTTCCACACACTAATCAACCTTTGCCTGAAGACATTTTTCATGAACTCCCTTGGCGCACTATCTTTTCTTAGCTTTAGCTTTGGTTCGTGGCCTCTTGTTTTTCAGTCCATTACCTCCTGAAACTATTTGTGACTTGCCACTTTCTTTGTCCTTCAAAGTTTTATTCAACTTCAATAAAATATTTTTTAATATTCATTTGTTTGTAAGGTAATATTTTTCTACAGCTCTACAAGCTGTTTATGTTTTAAGCTATCTTACTAGAAAAGAGTAGAATAGTTAGAAAAAGCTTTAAAATAAAAACATTCCAGTAAGCTAAGCAAAATTTTTTATTGGAGAAATAAAAAATATTTTATTATAAATTTAGTGTAGCCTAAGTGCACAGTGTTGTATTAGTCTGTTCTCAGACTGCTATAAAGATACTACCTGAGACTGGGTAATTTATAAACAAAACAGATTTAATTGACTCACAGTTCTGAATGGCTGGGGAGGTCTTAGGAAACTTACAATTATGGCAGAAGGCAAAGGGAAAGCAGAGACCTTCTTCATAAGGCAGCAGGAGAGAGAGAGGGAGAGAGAGAGAGAGAGAGAGAGCGAGAGCGCACACCGGGGAACTGCCAAACATTTTTAAAAATAATCAAATCTTGTGAGAACTCACTCACTATCAGGAGAAGAGCATAATGGAAACCACTGGCATAATCCAGTCGCTTTCCACTAGGTCCCTCTCTTGACATATGGTGATTACAATTTGAGATGAGATTTAGATGGGAACACACAGCCAAACCTTATCAAATGTTTATAAAGTCTGTAGTAGTGTACAGTGATGTCCTAGGCCTTCACAGTCACTCACCACTCACTGACACCCAAAGCAGCTTCCAGTCCTGCAATCTTTATTCATGGTAATGGCTGTATGCAAGCGTGCCATTTTTTAATTTTTTAATTCATACTTCTACTGTCCTTTTTGTGGGTTTACATATGTTTAGATATGCAAATACTTACCATTGTGTTGCAATTACCTACAGCGTTCAGTGGAGTAACATGCTGTACAGGTTTTCAGCCTAAGAGGAGTAGGCTAGTTGTGTAGTAGGCTACACCATCTAGGTTTGTGTAAGTATACTCTATGATGTCCATACAATAATGAAATTGCTTGACGATGTATTTCTCAGACTGTATCCCATTCTTGAATTATGCATTATTGTATTTGTTTGATTTTGCTTTATAACTTTGGAAACTAAACTGTGGTAAAGAACACAACCTCTAGGAATGTAGTCAAGTGGATTAAGAAACTTGGCTAGAATGTTGCATAGTTGTCAGATATTTGGCTTTGTTGTTTTGTACATTATGTAGCTCAATATCCACTTTGCTCATACAATTACACCTCCATTTAATTTTTAGAATTTTTTTCCTGTTATATATTAAATATATATATATAACCCAAATTAGAAAAGTTCATGAAGTCATATGATCAAAATTCCTCCAATTAATCACCAAATGATCTTGAACGTGACAAGGATGCCTACTTTTACCACTGTTATTCACCATATTACTAAATGATGCAGAGTCAGAGCTTGTTGTTTTCTGGCAGGTGGCATTTATACTAATTGAGGAAATGACTTATTCTTGGGCTCCCTCTTATTCTATTGGTTTACGGCTGCATCAACCACATTCTGATGAGTCATACACACATGTATGTGTGTACATGTATATGTCTATGTATATATGTAATACTTACCTATACATGCTTATAGGTTTTTTTAAATGGGTTTTAATCCACACTTTTTTTTTCAAAAAATTGTAGAATTTTTTGGTGTTGTCCAAAACATATTTACAACTTTAGTATATAGCACTATTTAACTGTAGTTTGCAATACAACTATGTGCTTGACAAAACATAAATGTGTTTATAGCTGCACTTTTCGAAAACATGTTTATAAGCAAAGAAACATTTCTAGTCACAAAATTTTACCACTTTCAAGCATAGCAAACATGTTAAAATTCACCCTGATTAAAATGTAGGAAGAATCATCTTTTACAAAATTTACTTCACACTTCCTACTTAACTATTATAGGTAACAAACAGTTATAAAAATAAATTCTAAAATAAAATCAGGTTATTTTGAGTGCCATTTTTCAAGTTGTTTCTAGTACTATTTGGCAAATTTTAAAGTATATTCATAAAAATATCTTTTGAAAATTTAAGATATCTAACTAAAGACAAATGCCTAAATATAATACAGGATTTTTGAAAACATGAAATAGAATTGTTTAGATAAAAAATTTTTTGGATAATTGGCATCCAAGTGATTTGTACTTGAGGATAGCAGTTTGCTGGTGGCTTAAAAAGTAGGGGAGAATGGGGATAAAAAGGCAATGAAGTTTTGCAAAACAAAACAAAACAATAAAATGAAATGGTACATATAAAATTGAAAGGAGCTATAAAACTGAAGGGACATATAAAATTCACCCTCCATAATTGTGAGTTGTGTGTAACATGTATTTTAATCTGGTAGCTTTTAAGATTTAGTCTTTATCTCAGGTCTCTTGAAATTTCAAAACACTGTACTTTCTCATGGATCTTTTTTCAACTCTTGTTTAATGTATGGGCTTGAAGAGTTCATGGAGGCCTCCAAATATCAGTCGCTGGTGTAGCTTTTCCCTCTGGCTGTTGACTTTCCACAGGGAATTCGGGAACCTTCTGTCAGCTTTCTTGAAGCTGAGGGTAACCTTGAGATTGGGGGGCTTTAATCACTCAATTAGCCAATTTGAACTTCACAACTTATAAGTTTGTTTTCAGTATTTTATTTCTATCTAGTGCTAAGTTATGATTCATGTTCCTGAATTTTGAGCCTCACTATTCACGTTTCTGAATAAAATAATTCTGCAATCTCTAGCATGGTTAAAGCAACTATAATTGCACAACTTAGCAGAACTTATTTTTTTCTGGCAAAATTCTAGTGATTATATATGTATTTTATGTTTCTACATGTTTCTTATATGGAGTTTCAAAAAATTCTTCAATTTCAGCTTCATCATATCCTACCTTAGAGGTGTATGTCACCATTTATGTTTTTTTCTGAGAATTGGTGACTTGAACAACCTTGCTGTGTCTCTTATCTACTTCTGTTCTTACAGGACTGCTCAAATTTCACTAGTGAGCTGAATCAGCAAATCAATTATTCATCTCCTTTTAATTTTTAAAATTTCTGGAGATTATTAATTTATTTTAATAATTATACATAATATTTTTATTATAATGTCATCTCAGTATGTTTTCCTAACCATCTGAAATGAAAGTTGTAAATATTTGTGAATCCTGTAGTATAGGATCTGTTATGTTTTTCCAGTGAATAAATGATTATGTTAATACCATTTATCAACTATCTTTTAATCAGTGATTTTACATACCTTATTTATCACATACTTAACTTCTCTTTATAGGTTTATTTATTTGTGCTTTTTCTTATTTCAATTTCACACCTTTTTAATACTATAGCTTATTAATATATTTTAATATCTGACTAACCTCAAAACAATTTTTATTTAATGTTTCTAGAAAACTGTATTACATATCCACTACAATTTGGCCTCCAAATATCATAATTCTATGAAATTTGGCTCTAAGATCTAATTAGTAAAACTTAATTATTAAAAAAAACCCTATATTTAGTAAAGCATTAGATGCCTTTTAAACTATTTTCTTCCTTCCCATTGATTCTTCTCATTCCTTTACACCACTGCTTGCCTAATCTCATGATTTGTTTTATCTCAGTTAGTTATTGCCAGAATATCAGTTCTACCAGGACATTCTTCATCACCATGAATCTTATTTCCATGAAGTCTCAAATGGTTCTTCATCAATGAGCTTCTCCTCGACTACTCTGTTTAAAACTGCAAGTCCTGAGATAGCATCCATCCTCCTTGTTTTATTTTTCTCTATTACAGTTTTTGTTTGTTTGTTTGTTTGTTTTGCATTTGGAGCATGGGTTAATATGTTTATATTCTGTCTTACCCACTAAAATAAAAGCCTTAAGAGGATAGACACTTTGGCCAGCTTTAGAACTTGCACCTAAAAGGTATCTGGCTGATGGTGGATACTTAATACATGTAGGTTGAATAAATATCTCTATTTATGACTACATTAAAAAGGGTTCTACTATAATGGCACCTATTATTAATAATAAGGGCTCTGAATTTTTCCTCATTTTTACATGAGTTTTCTCTTTCTAATCAGTTTCCAGGTGTACAGATCTATATCATCAATTGCCTGGTGTTATCTCCCAGTTAGTCATGACCTAAAGTAAACATGACAAGCTTTCTTTCATTCTCGTCAACCTGAATATTCTCTTGAGAGTTCTCACTACGTTTTTTTGGACCTCTTGAATCCACATTCTATCAAGTCCCGTGACTATTGCTTTACTTGAAAGCTTCATCATCTGCTATCTGCTGTGTTGTCCTTCTAAATTTTCTTTACATCTTTTTTTTATCTTTGAAATCATTCTCCTGTTAGCAACAGAACGTTTATGTCATAGCACTCATCTACTCATAACCCTAAGCAGATTCTTGGTGTGATTAGCAGCCATTTAAAAGCATAAACTGTGGCCCAGGCATAGTGGCTCATGCCTGTAGTCTCAGCATTTTGGGAGGCTGAGGTGGATGGATCACTTGAGACCAAGAGTTCGAGATCAGCATGGCCAATGTGGTAAAATCACATCTCTACTAAAAATACAAAAATTAACCCGGCACGGTAATGCATGCATGTAACCCCAACTGCTCAGGAGGCTGAGGCATGATAATCACTTAAGCCCAGGGGGCAGAGTTTACAGTGAGCCAAGATCACACCACAGCACTCCAGCTTGGGTGACAGAGTAAGACTCTGTCTCAAAAAAAAAAAAAAAAAAAAAAGTATATGCACAGTGCAGGATTATTCTGAAAGAAGTAACTTGTCTAAGGTTATTAAAGTTTATGACACATTACACATGATATATATTTCTTGAACATTCACAATGTGTCATCACGATATACTGAGTCATAATTTGGCAAACCATTTAAATGACATGGATTCCAATAACAAATGAAATAGGTAAATAGGAGAAAACCAAAAATGTATAAACTCAGGAGAAAGAGATTGAGATATGACTGTGTCATATTGGGAGTAGAAGAAATGCAGAGCTGTGACTGTGGCTGAAACCTTTGGCCTCTGGGCTAAAATGCAGGCAGCAGAAGCTGGAGGTTCACATCCTATGGAGTAAACCCTGTTTCTATCAAGAAGCACAACTAGAACCTAGTTCAAACCTTGGAAGCAAGGGCTGGAATGGGGCTGAGAAAACTACTACTAACTCATTCCCTTGAGATTTGGTTTTATAACAAGACAAGATCATGATGAGTAAAGAAAACAAAAGCTCATTCTTATCCATCAGAAACCAATCAAGCCCCCTGTGGCTGGCATCTGGATCTGTCACACCCAGCATGTTTTAGCACGAAAGCTCAGAGATGATGTTATATTCAGGGCGCTCAGGATGCTAAATGAAGGAGGCACAAAAGGACTAGCCAGGAAAGGATATTTGAAAGTGGCACATCATGAAGATAAAAATAACAAAACGTTCATTTCATCTAAAAAATCCTGCCAACCAAAATTTCAGAACAAAAAAGTAGAGAGTTTAATAGAGAAGAGACCCAACAAAGCAACAATCATCCATTAACAATAATTTGTAGTGAATCTAAATATGCCAGATATTGCCCCAGAAACTACAAATACAGACCAGAGATAACGCCTTAAACAAATAATCAGCCTTTCTGGCAATTGCATTTTAATGGACATGAAATGAATCCAGAAAAGATTAATTTTATAAAACAATTCTAAAATAATTATGTGTGCTTAAGATGTTTAAACATATTATCAAAAGAATCATTTTAATTAAAACTTAATTAAATTAAACTAAAATGTAAGGACAGAGAAGGCAGGGATCTTTATGTGTAGAGGTGGAATCATTTCAGTACTCCTGCTACATAAAAGTATGCATGTAGCATAATAAGCACTCAATAAATACTTTTGTACCAATGTGTGGATTTGAAAAGTAAGAGATTATGGAGAAAAAAACAGTATGCTACAAAAAAGAGACATGATTTCTAAATATTCTGCAAAAACAAGTACAATTATATATCTTGTTGAAAGTTTACGCTCTAGTATTGAGCAAGCCAAAGGATAAGTGAAAAACTAAACACTTCACAACAGAAGTAGAGATTCTCAGGGATAATTAAAATGTTTTGTAATGATCAGAGAAAATGCAAAAATACCTAAACAAAGATTGACATCAACATTTTTTATCCATAGGAATAGATAGAATACTATTTGCAAGAGAAAATAATTTTAATTTAACTAAACTCTTATTAATATCACAGATTTTAAAAAGGTATTTGCAGGGATATAAAGATGAAATCCTGGCTGGGTGCAGTGGCTCACACCTGTAATCCCAACACTTTGAGAGGCTGAGGCGGGCAGATCATGAGGTCAGGAAATCAACACCATCCTGGCCAACATGGTGAAACCCCATGTCTACTCAAAATACAAAAATTAGCTGGGTGTGGTGGCACACACCTGTAGTCCCAGCTACTCAGGAGGCTGAGGCAGGAGAATCCCTTGAACCCGGGAGGCAAAGGTTGCAGTGAGCTGAGCTCATACCTGGCGAAAGAGTGATGCTCTATCTCAAAAAAAAAAAAAAATTCTATGTTGAGACCTAACCTCCTATGTGAAAGCATTTGGAAATGGGGCTTTGGGAGGTAATTAGTTAATGAGGGCAGAGCTCTCATGAATGGAATTATTGTCCTCACAAAAGAAACCATAGAGCCCTTCCTTGTCCCTTCTCCCACGTGAGGACACATAAATAAGATTGCATTCTCTGAACCAGACTCTCGCCAGACACTCAATCTGCAGGTGTCTTGAATCTTGGAATTTCCAGCCTCCAGTACTAAGCAGAAATAAATTTCCTTTGTTTTTAAATTATCCAACTTATGGTATTTTGTTGTAGCAGCCCAAACACACTAAAACAGTATGATTAGATAAAAGGTAAAAATTCAAGGAAAATCGATAAATTTGTGAGCCAATTAAATTAAAATTTGACCAATATTAAGTTACAATTATTGGTAGCCAATCTCTATCATGACCCACAGTAATCCTTTCCTCTTAGTATATATATATTATTGTTATTCCCTTTGAGTGTGGGCTGAACTTTTATTTCTAAGAAAAAATGACTGAAGTGATGGAATGTCACTTCAGAGATTAGCTCACAAAAACAGCTGTGGCTGCTGACTTAGACATCATCTCTCTCTTGTTCTCCATTGGATCTCACCCTGGAGAAAGCCAGCTACTATGTTCTCAGGCACCCTACGGACAGCCTGTGTGTCCAGGGACCAGGGCCGGCCAAGAGACACGTGAGTGAGCTTGGAAGCAGTTGAGTCTCAACTGAGACTTCTGACAAAGCCAGAGCCATGAACAGCAGCTTGCAAGTTCTTGAGCCAGAGACACCCAGCTAAGTCACATGCATATTCTTGACTCACAGAAACTCTGATATAATACATGTTTGAAGCTGCTATGTTTTAAGGCATTTTTTAACAGAATAAGCAATGACTAATATAATCATAATAACTATTGAAAATATAAAATTAAACTTTTCAATTATAACAAATAAGCAGTATGCATTGGGCAATCATATGATACAATACTTGTTACCATCAGGAGAAGACAAGTTTTGGATTTGAAAAAAAAAAATCATGATGAAGAATTCATGCTAAAAAATTAAGGGTAACCATTAAAATAAAAAAATAATAACACTCTAAAGCTCACAATATATACTGCAAAACTTTACAAGTAAAATATAAGAATATAAGTCATGTAGAAAGTATGAAGTTTTAATAAGGAATTATTTTAAAAAAATACTCCCAAAGAAGTATGTATTAAAATCTATGGCCGGGCATGGTGGCTGATGCCTGTAATCCCAGCACTTTGGGAAGCTGAGGAGGATAGATCACAAGGTCAGGAGTTCAAGACCAGCCTGGCTAACATAGTGAAACCCTGACTCTACTGAAAATACAAAATATTGGCCGGGCATAGTGGCATGTGCCTATAGTCCTGGCTACTCGGGAGGCTGAAGCAGGAGAATCACTTGAACCCAAAAGGCAGAGGTTGCAGTGAACCAAGATGGTGCCACTCCACTCAAGCCTGGCAGACAGAGCAAGACTCCATCTCAAAAAAAAAAAAAAAAAAAAAAAAAAAAATACATTTTTTTTTCTGAGTAGCCTTTTCATTATGTTAAGCTTAATATTAACTGTAACACTATAACAGACTCCTTTTGTGCCAGTTCTATGTCTTGCGGGCCAGCTTGAACGTCAGGATAGCTGGAGGGGACCTTCTTTGCACACACAGGCTGCCTCCCACATTGCTGCTTTCTGGATCACTTGGGTTTTCGGCAACACAGTTTTCTCAGATGTCCAAGCAGCTTTCTCAACAGTTATTAAATAGAGAAAGTTAATATCCTTGAAGTTAACCTCAACCAACGAGGTACAAGATGACATGGATAAATTTGCAGACTCTGTGTTGTGGAAAAACAATTGTGAGTTTCCTTTATGTAAGGTAATTTTAAAAATTCTGTTCTTACATTTAGTATATCTTTTTGGCTGTTGAGGAAGACAACAGCCAAAATTGATAATTTATAAACTGTCTTTTAAAAAATATTTTGAAATAGGTTAAATAATTTTTTTCTTAATTTATCTCTGTGAAACTACTAATGAAAAGGTAATGAATTCAAGTCAGAATAGTTTTACCAATTGGATCCTACTGAAAATTGCAAGAAGTGATTATAATCAATGTCTATTATGGGAAATTTGAGAAATTTCTTTCATTATGACTTAGATTTTCTCCAAAAGCAAACTCCAGACATGGACGTGAGAACAATTAGGATATTTGGGATGTGATCTGTGAATGCAGTAAGTGAAGAGGTGGGAGAGTGTGACAGAGCAGGAGGGACCCATACAGAGTAGTTATTTAGCTGGTTATGTTTTTTTTTCTAATTTTTTTTCAATTTTTCAAGGAAGGTCTGACAAAAGGAATTTCATAATAAGGTGGATTGCAATTTTTGTAGTTAGTTATTTTAAAACCGTAAACTTTATTAATATTCTGTTATTTTCACCATATGTTATATATATGAATTCAACAGTGATTAAAAATATCACCATGTTTGAATAATACTGTGTTCTACTTCTCAGCATTTTTAAGAGAAAAGCAAAATAAAATTAAAACAAATTATGACATAGGTAGTTTACAGTGATCAAAAGAAAATATAACTGTTCTTAAGACAATTATTTAATTAACTATTTTTGACTTTTTATTGCAGTCATTATAAGTGTGAACTTACTTTTTAAATTATCGTCTATTTTCTGAGTAGAACAGGACTATTAAAAACATCCAAATAAACAATTATCCTGGAATTTAGAGTATGCAGAGTCATTTATTTATGCATATGTAATTTTATCAATGAAAAGTATTTAAAACCATTATCAAACATGATTTTTGACTTTATCTTAGTTATAAATATATAATGACATATAAGTAAAGTCTACTGTGTACGTTGTCACATTACACACAGAATTAGTATTGAGTTTTGACACACGTGGTATAAGTAGTTTAGACATAAGATTTGGAGAAATTTGAAAGCCGTGCCTTTCCTTTAATATATAGCAAGATATAGTCATGAAGGAGAGATAATATTAAAATCATCAAGAAATTGAAATGGAATAATATATAAAGGAAAAGTTGTGGTGACAAAGAATTGAAAAATAATCGCAAGGATTAAGCTTCAGGTGGCTGAAGAAATGTGTACCATCATTGGGAAGAAAAGTGTACTAATAGTGTAGTCTTGACCTTTGCAAAGAATTCTACTATCAATGGAAAATCACTCTTTTATATTGCAAATACTGGGTTTTCTCATTGCAAATGACATTTGCCAAAAAAGGAACATTAAAAAGTTATAAACAAATAGTCTCCTGTTCAGTTAATGTTGAAATAAAATTTGTAAAACTCATGAAAAAGTTTTATTGAATACCTATCTATAAATTTATTTTCTGGTTTCCTGCTCTAAGGTTACCCTTATATTCACCAGAATTTAAACACATTCTCTTCAAAAGACACAGAAAACCTCAGGGATTTTTTCTTCTGAATTTCCAAGAATTGTCACATCACATGCACTATTCACATTGAACACTGAAATGTAACAAATGTTCTATCCTTGAATGAACTGTTGTTATATTGTATATAGAAGAATTTTATTTAAATGCACATAATATATTGAATAACAAATTGAACTTGGAAATGGAATTCCTAACATTAAAATGTTTATTTGTATCCCTTATGGTGAATGTGGGGACAAGGAATTGTCCTGTACTGTTCTTGATCTGAGAATTGATCCTGGTTCTTTGGTTTATTTCACTTTCCGCATCGTATTTTCAAACCATGATCTGATGAGGTTTTAGAAGTATGCTCTCTTTCTTTAGTTTCACATTTAGTAGTAGGCTTTTTGCAACAAATTATTATTCCTTAAGGAAAAACAAAATAAAAAGATACACTGCAAATCATCTTCAAAAGACTCAACATTCCTTTTCCAATTTTTGTTTTTTGCTTGAAGTACTTCTAAATATCCTCATCTCCTGCATTCTCAGCCTCTAAATTTATTGTCTGCTTCCTCTAAGTGGTGGTCACGTAAATTATCTGAAAATGCTGTTTCTGCAAGATGGAGGGAACATTTCCTCTCTCCGGAGAATAAAATCCTGACCACACTTTCATAAACACAGTGAAAGGTTTACTCAGTGAACAACTTGTTTCTAGTGATTTCTATCCCTTGGGAATTCCCAAAGACCACTCCAATTTTCAGGACAAGGTTTTCAGGTATAAACTATTTTTTTTACTCTGTAGGTGCCATGTATTATTCAGGAAATTGGCTGTATTCTTCCACAGCTGTTCGGTAGCTCTTCAATCACATGGAAACGAAAATTCTATCATGACCTAAATGAGTCAGCATGGAATATTTTCTCATTTTCCAAACCAAGTGACCTCTCTGGCTTCCAGACTGATTCCATGAGTCATTCTCTGAACAGACACACAGAGGTATGGCCCTGAGTCAGACAGTAATCTTAGAGCCTGATCAAGTCTCAATATTTAGGACAGGCTATGAGTTTTCTCTTCTCAGACACAGTTTTTGAAGTAAAAATATTATTACCTTAAGTAAACTTATGAGTGATAACAAGAGGAAGCAGAGGGTGTACACATAATCTAAGAGCAGTAGTGAGTTCCAGAAGCAAAGGCTGAAGGGTATATTAGGAACTCCACAAAGGATCCTTATGAATACATTTTTATGTAACAATATAAGTCAGATGCTATTCCTAAAGCATTATTCCTATATGTATTATAGCAAACCAAACTAGAAATGTAAGAAAAGGCAAGTCCCACTGTATTAGTCCATTCTCACACTGCTGTAAAGAAATACCTAAGACTGGTTAATTTATAAAGGAAAGAGGTTTAATTGGCTCACAGTTTCACATGGCTGGGGAAGCCTAAGGAAAATTACAATTATGGTGGAGGGTACCTCTTCACAGGACAGCAGGAGAGAGAATGAGTGCAAGCAGGGAAAATGTCAGATGCTTATAAAACCATCAGATCTTGTGATGCTGGCCCTTCATTATCACAAAAACAGCATGAAGGAAATTGCCTCCATGATCCTGCCCTTCACACATAGGGATTATGGGGATTACAAACCAAGGTGAGATTTGGGTGGGGACACAGATCCAAACCATGTCATTCTGCCCCTGACCCTCCGAAATCTCATGCCCTCACATTTCAAAACACAGGTGTTTCCAACATTCCCCAAAGTCTTAACTCATTCCAGCATTAACTCAAAAGTCCACAGTCCAAAGTCTCATCTGAGACAAGGCAGGTCCCGTCTGCCTATGATCTTGTAAAATCAAAAGCAAGTTTGTTACTTCCTAGATACAATGGTGGCGGGGAGGGTACAGGGACTGGGTAAATACACCCATTCCAAATGGGACAAGTAGGCTAAAACAAAGGGGTTACAGGCCTCATGTAAGTGCAAGTCCAAAATCCAATAAGGCAACCATTTAACCTTAAAGATCCAAAATGGTCTCCTTTGACACCATGTCTCACATCTAGGTAATGCTGATGCAAAAGGTGGACTCCCATAGCCTTGAGCAGCTCCACCCCATGGCCTTGCAGGGTACAGCCCCTCTTCTGCTTGATTTCAAGTGCTGGTGTTGAGTGTCTGTGGCTTTTCCAGATACATACTTCAAGCTGTTGGTAGATCTACCATTCTGGGATCTGGAGTACGGTGGCCCTCTTCTCACAGCTCCATTAGGCTCCACTAGTGTCCCAGTGGAGATTCTATGTGGGTGCTCCAAACCCACATTTCCCTTCTGCACTATCCTAGCAGACACTCTCCATGAGGGGTCCATCCCTGTAGCAAACTTCTGCCTAGACTTCCAGGCATTTTAATAAATCCTCTGAAACCTAAGCAGAGGTTCCCAGAGTTCAATTCTTGACTTCTGTGCACCTGCAGACCCAAGGCTATGTGTAAGCTGCCAAGGTTTTGGGCTTGTACCCTCTGAAACAATAAGCAGAACTGTACCTTGGCCCCTTTTAGCCCTGACTGGAGCTGAAGCAGCTGGGATGCAGGGTGACATGTCCCAAGGCTGGACAGAACAGGTAGGGCCTGGGCCTGGCCCAGGAAACCAACTTTTCCTCCAAGGCCTCAAAGTCTATGATGGGAAGGGCTGCTGTGAAGGTCTCTGATCTTACCCTGGATACATTTTTCCCATGGGCTTGATGATTAGCATTCAGTTCTTGTTACTTATGCAGATTTCTCCAGAGGGCTTCAATGTCTCTCCAGAAAATGGGTTTTTCTTTTCTTTTAATTTTTATTTTATTTGTTTGTTTATTTATTTATTTTTGAGTCTCACTCCAGCAAACCAAACTAGAAATGTAAAGCTGTAGTGCAGTGGTGTGATCTTGGCTCACTGCAACTTCCACCTCCCAGGTTTAAGTGATCCTCCTGCCTCAGCCTCTTGAGTAGCTGGTACTACAGGTGCATGCCACCGCGCCTGGCTAATTTTTGTATTTTTAGCGGAGATGGGTTTTCACCATGTTGGCCAGGGTGGTCTCAAGCTCCTGACCTTGTGATCCACCTGCCTTGGCCTTCCAAAGCCCTGGGATTATAGGCACGAGCCACAGTGCCTGGCCAAGTTTTTCTTGTCTATCACATTATCAGGCTGCAAATTTTCCAAACTTTTATACTCTACTACCTCTTGACGTTTTGCTGCTTAAAATTTTTTTCTGCCAGATATTCTAAATCATCACTCTTAAGTTCAAAGCTCCACAGATCAAGGACAGAGTCAAAATGCTGCTAATCTCTTTGCTAAAGCATAGCAAGAGTGACCTTTATTCTAGTTTATAACAAGTTCCTCATCTCCATCTGAGATCACCTCAGCCTGGACTTTACTGTTCATATCAATATCAACATTTTGGTCAAAGCCATTTGACAAGTTTCTAGGAAGTTCCAAACTTTCCCACATATTCCTGTCTGTTTTGAGCCTTCCAAAGTGTTCCAACCTCTGCCTGTTACCCAGTTCCAAAGTCGCTTCCACTTTTTGGGTATCTTTATAGCAGCACCCCACTCTCTGTGGTACCAATTTACTGTATTAGTTTGTTTTCACATTGCTATGAAAAAATACCCAAGACTGGGTAATTTACAAAGGAGAGAGGTTTAATTGATTCACAGTTCCATATTGCTGGAGAAGCCTCGGGAAACTTACAAGCATGGAGAAAGGCATCTCTTCACAGAGTGACAGGATGAAGTGAGTGCAAGCAGGGGAAATGCCAGATGCTTTTAGACCATCAGACCTCATAAGGCTCACTCATTATCACCAGAACTGCATGGGGGAACCCAACTCCTTGATCTAATTACCTCTACCTAGTCCTGCCCTTGACATGAGGAGATTATGGGGATTACTTATGGGGATTACAATTCAAGGTGAGATTTGGGTGAGGGCACAGAGGCAAACCCTCCTCCCTGAATACTAGCTGATATTGGACATGAAGAAGAGGCTTTGGGGGAGGAAACTGCATTTCAACAAGAAAATGTGTTAAGAATGCTAAAATCTTTAGATTGTCTTTACCACAAACTCAGCATGGAAAAAATATTATACAGAAACCAGGCCAGAGTAGGGAGATTCTTATTGATTGTAGTCTGGAAGTTGTCTGAAAAGCAAAAATCCCTGATTAGATCAAATTAGTGTCAGAGAACTAAAATGCAATTGGATAAAATTGATTTGTTCCCATAATATGCTACATAGTCTGCATTTCACCTAAGTAATACACATATTACAGATAGTTCACAGAATGTTTAAGCCCTATTTTCACTAATTTAGGAAGCCTCTTTGATAAATAAGTGGATTGTCTGGAAGAGCAGGTTACATCAATACAGATCGACCTTTCTGCATAAACTCTATTTGAAAGTTAAAGATCCATTTGCAGCTTTTGGGAGGATAGTAAATTGTTCAGAAGGAGAAATGCAGTCTAATCTTAGTGGTCTGTTTATTTAGGGAAAACGCTTGATTAGGCTTCTCTAAATTATAATTAAAATAGATCGTACTAAATGAGATGTAGTGAATAATATTTCACAGGCAGTAGGATTTCCTAATAGCAGTTATTAAATATGCTCTCAATAATAAAATAGCCCCCCAGAAGCTGATATCCATTTTAAGTATTATTGGAAGTATATTTACATGGATTTTAAATACTTATTAGGCTAAATAAATATTTATTTAAAAAATCTTACTTTCTGGGAGCAGGTTGTGAAAAAACTTAGTTTCTGTTAGCATTTTCAGTGGTCTGAATTAGTATTCATTAAAGCTTAGGTGAATTTGCAATTAAAATCACTGTAAATTTTATTAGCTTTTGGTTAAACTGTTTCCATTTAGTACAGAATGCATTAAACTATCCTCCGCCTAAGTCTTAGAAGAATCAATACAAGATGTAAATAATGTCCTCAAACAAAATTTGGTCAGTGTAATTGCCTCAAGTTTAGAATCCCTTCTAACTGAAATTAATAACACATCTACAGTACCACCTATTCTGTAACACGTTTTCATGTCTTTGATTTTGATTAAAGTTTAAAGAATAAAAAATAAAGTATAAGGTAAGTCTCAGTTATGTTATTTAGTAGAAGAAAAAAAAAATCTCTTTTAATGGGAAAAATAGTTTTTAATTAAATGATTTCCTAAGCTGTCTCCTACACTTTCATTTCCTACCTGTGACCTCAAAGTCTGAGTAATTGTCATGTATACTTAAATTTCACATGACATAAAATTTATCATAAAATTTCTATATCTAAAACTTTTGAACATTGAAATTCCTTATTTCAATATTTTACTGATTTCTCAAATATAGTGGATTTAATATCTTCTGTACTTGACCTTAGGAAAACCTATGTGTATATTCACATTCATACATACTCAAATAACATTTTAATAGGAGGGTAGAAAGTGGAAAATCCTTTGAAATCAAGGACTTATTAGTAATTTTGAAAATTATTTGGAAATTAGAAACAAGAGTAATTGCACAAATAGTAAACTTTTATCTCTAGGTAAAGAGATTATGTTGTATATTCAAGAAAGTACTAGAGGAATGTCCTTTTTAAAAAAAATAAAGTATAAAATGATATGTTTAGAACCCACTAGAAGATTAATATCAATTCATTGAATGATAAAATTATAGCATATATAAGTAAAATTCACAAAATAAAATAATTTCATTCTGATCTTTAAACACTGCTGTCAATTACTTTTTTGGTTAATTATTCTCTTGTTTAGATGTTGTTAATAACTTATTTAAGCAATTACTTTTTAAAAATTTTCTCTTCAGGTTTTAATATTCCACATATTCCTTAACTTATTAATGTACATGAACATTTTCTCTCTGATATTAGTTTGAAACTTTTATATACTTTAAAAAATTAATTACAGTTGAAGCACATTCCTCAAAAAAATTGCTATTATATCTGCACCATATGATAATAAACTTATCTATGATGGGAAATAAAAATTGAACAAGTTGCTACATAATAGAACAGCATGTTAACTGATGTTCAAATGGTTAATATTTTATGTCAATGAGGAGTTGTAACAGTATCTGCCCTTAGCCATCCTGTAGAATAATTTTATAAGGTGATATCATATGCAACTCTACTTTTATATTTATTTGAAATAGTACATGTACACATGGCTTTAAAAATATCATGAATTGATATGATTGATGGGAAATTATGAAAAATCCTCAATGAGACACCAAAACAGAAAATCTATTGACATCTATCTAGCTATCTTCGTATCTATGTATGTATGTATCTACCTATCTATTCATCCATCAATCTAAGCATTTGTGTGAGAATGTGTGTGTGTGTATGTGTGTGTGTGTGGTGTATTTACAGCATACATATTACAAAATGAAGAAAGGTGTTTGTTAATGTTATGAGTGAAGAGAAACATCATTAAAGCTATAGATAAACTTATTTTTACTTTGAAGAAGCTATTAGAAAGAGTGATTTTTTCCTATAGATATAATTGGTCATATTCAAATATTTTAAAATGAAAAAGAAAGACTACATGATTTAATGTTTGAGATTTTGCATAACTGTAAAATTTAGAGGTAGTAAAATATCCAGGCTATAATTAATAAATTCAAATAATATACCAAAGATTATATGGTTATGCTAAAACAAGAGCATTAATTTCAATAACAGCAAGCAAATTTATGGGCATGGGAATTTAAAAATTCATGTTCTGTAATATGACTCTATACTTATGAGCCCTAAGGACTCTGCCAAAGGCTACTAGAACTGATAAATAATTTTAATAAGGTTTCATGATACAGAATCAATGTACAAAATCAGTAGCATTTCTATACATCAATAATGTCCGGGCTGAGAGTTGAATCAAGAACACAATCCCATTTACAATAACCACATAAATGATACACCTATGAATACTGCTAATCAAGAAGCTGAAAGAATTCTACAAGGAGAACTAAAAGCATTGATGAAGGAAATCAGAGATGACACAAATAAACAGAAAAAAACATTTTATGCTTATGGATTGAAAGCATCAATATTTTTAAATGGCCATTCTGCCCTAAGCAATCTACATATTCAACACTATTCCTATCAAACTACCAATCTCATTCTTCACAAAATTTTAAAAAATGATTCTAAAATTCATAGAGAACTAAAAAAGAGCCCAAATAGCCAAAGCAATACTAAGCAAAAAGATCAATGCCAGAGGCATTACACTACCCAATTTCAAATTATACTATAAAGTTATAGTATGTCACACAAAACAGCATGCTACTTATACGAAAACAGACACATAGACCAACGGAAAAGAATAGAAAACTCAGAAATAAAGTCACACACTTAAAACCATCTAATCTTCAACAAGGCTGACAAAAGCAATGGGGAAAGGACTCCCTATTCAATAAATGGTGCTGGGATAACCAGCTAGCCCTATGCTGAAGAAGAGAATTTATTTTTCACCATACACAAAAATCAACTCAAGATGGATTAAAGATTTAAGTACAACACCTCAAATTATATTAAAAAAAAATCCTAGGAGAAAACCCAGAAAACATCCTTCTTTGACATTGATTTTTGCAAAAAAGTTTTTTACTAATTCCCCAAAAGCAATTGCAATGAGAACAAAAATTGACAAGTGGGACTTCATTAAACTAAAGAGCTTCAGCATAGCAAAAGAAACCATCAACAGAGTAAACAGGCAACCTAGAAAATCGGAGAAAATATTCTCAAACTATACATCTGACAAAGATCTAATATCCAGAAACTTAATAAATAAACACACAAAAAACCCCATTAACAAAACTGGCAAAATACACAAACACTTCTCAGAAGAAGACATACAAGTAGCCAATAAACATATAACAAAATGTTCATTTCCTCCTTGCTGTTCTCATGATAGTGAGTGAGTGAGTTCTCACAAGATCTGATTGTTTACAAGTATGTAGCACCTCCCCCTTCTATCTCATCCTCCTGCTGGAGCCATGTGAGATGTGCCTTTTTCCCCTTTGCCTTCTACCATAATTGAAAGTTTTCTGAGGACTTCCCAGTCATGCCTCACTGTATAGTCTGTGGAACTGTGAGTCAATTAAACCTCTTTTCCTATGGCTGCATAGTATTCCATGGTGTATATGTGCCACATTTTCCCTGTCTAGTCTTATCATTGATGGGCATTTGGGTTGGTTCCAGGTCTTTGCTATTGTAAACAGTGCTGCAATGAACCCTTGTAAGGACATGGATGAACCTGGAAACCATCATTCTCAGCAAACTGATGCAAGAACAGAAAATCAAACACCGCATGTTCTCACTCATAGGTGGGTGTTGAACAATGAGAACACATGGACACAGGGAGGGGAGAATCACACACTGGGGTCTGTCGGGGGAAATAGGGGAGGGACAGTGGGGGGTGGGGAGTTGGGGAGACATAGCATGGGGAGAAATGCCAGATATAGGTGATGGGGTGGAAGGCAGCAAATCACACTGCCACGTGTGTACCTATGCAACAATCTTACATGTTCTTCACATGTACCCCAAAACCTAAAATGCAAAAAAATAAAAGAAAAAAGAAAATACCTTTGCATGCCAACAACAACAACAACAACAAAAAAAAAAAACACCTCTTTTCTTTATAAGTTACCTAGTATCTGGTATTTATTTATAGCAGTGTGAGAATAAACTAATACATCTTAATATTTCAAATGCTATATTTAATAAATAGTTTCAGTTATATGTTTAACAAAATGAAAGTTAAATATGAAGTTATACTTGTTTACATGCTAACTAGTAAATAACAAATCAATATTCTAGAATCAGTAGAAAAAAAGAAAAAAATGTAGTTTAAATTTAGCAAAAAATAAGAGTCCTTACATTATTTAATATTTTATAATTTACTTTTATTTCCAGATTGGAGCATAATAAAAATGATTATATTTAAGGAACAGTAAATATTTGTATAGTGTTAAAAACATTACTTGTGCAAAATATTGTTATGTTAACATATGTATACTTTTATGATGATGCGTTCTTTGATAATCCATTATGAGAAAATAACATGATAGACATGCCCTTATAGATTTGTTTAATTTTCTTTTGTGGCTCATTTCTGTACATCTTTTAAAGTTTACAATTTTAAAACTAAAGCAATTTATTTTGGAACTTCATTACAGGCTGGGTGAGGTGGCTCATGCCTGTAATCCTAGCATTTTGGGAGGCCGAGATAGGAGGATCTCCTGAGGTCAGTAGTTCGAGACCAGCCTGGCCAACATGGTGAAATTCTGTCCCTACTAAAAATACAAAAATTAGTGGGGAGTGGTGGCAGGCACCTGTAATCCCAGCTACTCGGGAGGCTGGGGCAGGAGATTCACTTGAACCCGGAAGGCTGAGGTTGCAGTGAACTGAGATCGTGCTATTACACTCCAGCCTGAGCAACAAGAGTGAAAGAGTGAAGAGAGAAACTCCGTCTCAAAAAAAAGAAAAAAGAACTTCAGTGTGATCTGCACTACTAACTTTAAAATCATTGCAAGAAAGGCAATTTTATATAACTGTATTAAAGACACAATGAGTACTTCTAGATCACATTAATTACACATAAATCCTATAAAATATTGATTTATTATTGCACTATTTAAAAATCATCATTTTAACTGATACCATCAAGTAGACAACTGCTGCACAGTCTCATAACAGGTTAATTAATTGATCCTAATTAAAAAATCGTAAAGGAATCATTCAGGTTCTATTGTTCAAAAACCATGTTTATCTACACATAGTGAGAAAACAGTCAATACTTTATTTGAAACTTTATTGCATTTGCATAGGTTTTAGTTCATTTAGTTAAAATGGAGAATATTTTAAATATTGGTTTATGGAATGTTACACTTTGCTGACTATAAAGATTGTCAACAAATTTGCTGACTATGAATACTGTCCAAAAATAGAACCTCTGTTACAATTCTAAATCATTATTTCTTCATGTTTGCTTCTGGACAAACATTACTTTAATGATTGTTCAGTAACTGAATCTCTATTTTGCAAACAAACATTTTTTAACAACAAAATCTATTTATAAAAAGTCATTTTTTGTTCAGCTCATTGCCAGCCATGTAACCTCTGAAATAATCATGGGAATTTAATCACATGAAAGATTTACTTCCCTTTACCAAAAAGAGAATGTAGTCGTTTTGGCAACTGCAGTTTTTGATTAATGGAGTGGGGTAAATGAAATGACTTTCAAACTTTGCCATTTGTCAGGGTGTACCAGATAGGGATCTAGGCATCTACATATTTCTTCCAGCAAAAACAAAAGACAACCCAAAGGAGATTGTAGTTATTGCAATTTTAGGAAAGAGTGAGGATAAGATACAAAGACAAGGAATTATCTAAGAAATCAGCAGGTACAAATATGGCCCAGGAGTAGCACAGCACCAATAGCAGACTTGCTTGATGGAGAACTGCCAGATTGCTGCGTTGGACAGGCACTATACTGAGCCCAGATGCTGGGGTTGCGCTGAGCCCCAGCCTTGGGGTTAATTCAGTGTTTCAAACTGTGGAGATCAGGAAATTACAGGAACAAGGAGGGATGCTGGTTATTTCAGTCTAGGTACTTTTATTAATGGGAAAATAGTTAAAGAAGTATTTAATGAAGCTTTAGGGTACACTGTGAGGAAAATATATAAAAATGATGCTTTATACAATTCTGATGATTTATAAAGAGTGGTGTTTTTCAGTAAAAAACAAATGGGTAAACACAAAACAGGTGGCAGGTTCTAACACACTTCCATTAGTTTTGTGTGCTTTAAGATGAAAACATATTATTTCACTGCTTAAGAATAAATTGTGTAATGACCAATAACAGACAAATAAATAAGTTAAGAAAAATAAAATTAGCATGACTGACTGAAAAATTCAGTAACTTGTCAGTCTTTTTTTTCCAGAAAAGAAAAAGCTATTTAAATATATCACATTTTACGCTGTCTTTGAGAAAGTCTTTGATACTCCTGGTAACTAACTTTGGTTTTACAATAAGCAATTATATTCACAACAAAGATCTTTTTTCAAGTAACTTGCTAAACCAATGCTTTGAGGATATGTGGGCTTTTTTTTTTTTATAAAATAAGATAATATCATTCCTTAATTTTTACACTCTATATGTAGACACTGACATCGTTATTTATGAATTGACTTTTTGTCTTGGCCTTATTAAAACCTTATAATATCAAATGTGATTTTAATAAATGAATATAAAATACTGGATATTTAAAACAAAGACTGTTTTATATTCCTATAATAGAACATGAAAGCAAGAAACATTGTTTTCATAGGTGAGGAATTTTTAAAGCATTATCTTGCCCTATTTTAATACAAAAAATACCATAAATAAATTACTAATATCTAACATCTGGAGATATCTTCCTGTTTCCTTTCAGTCTTGTCCTAGTTTTTATTTTTTTGGGTTAATCCTGCTTTAAAAATATCTATGCTTTATTTCTAAAGCATTTTGAGTTGACATCAGCATTGTACATAAACATCACAAGGTCTACATAGAAGTCCTCATTGTGTACGTTATATGACCTGCTGCCCCATTCATTGATGTAGCTATTCTAGAATAGTTGATCGAAATGTCCTTCATCTATTCTCTTTTGAAAAAATTTTGATTTTTCTTTGTTTTAAATTCCTCTCACAAATAATGTTGTAATAAACATATTTAAATCATTTTCTACATTATTTTGTAGGCCCTACTGCTGCAGGGAACTAGTTCCCTCTTTTAGGACTCATTTTATTTACTAACAAATTTTTTAACCAAATGTGGAAATCTAGAACACTCATTCTAGAAGGTCAATATCTGAGAGCAGGAGCTTGTCTCACGCTGTTCCCAGATTCTAATATATATAAAAAAGTCATTAAATATACAGGAAATTTATAAATGAGGGAGTGACATAATGGAATGTATAATGTTAATATTATAATACCATTGATATTACCAGATACAAAAAAGATATCTTCTGTGATAATAGATGAAAACATTCTATATTTAAATTTTAACCCATTTTATTAGTTATTTAAAATATGGTTTATCTTTATTAACTAGATATCTTTTTTGTATATATGTGTATGCATATGTATACATATATACATGTATGTAATTTCCTAAATCACAATTTTTTTGCAATTTGTTTATGTATGTACACAAATTAGGAGGCATTGAATATAACAATAAAAATATAAAAATAGAAATTTTAATTGGAAAGAAAACAGTTTGGTTTGACACTTTCATGTTTTGAGGAACCATATACACTCTGTATTGTGGCTATAGGTAACAATAATTATTAAGATTAGGATAAATGTCAATAGAATATCTTGCTAATGATAGTAACTTTGCAGAAAAAGAAACTGTTCATATTGAGCATGGCTATATAATATATATCATGTATTATAATATTTCATTTGTTCTTTTTACTGACATTTTATTACAATACCTGAGAGACATTTATGAGGAAAAGTATTTCTCATATTCACATGAAAAACATGTGCTGTGCCATTGCATGTCCAATATGTTCTAGTCCCATCTTTGCCATGGACTCCTACCCCGCTTAATTCATTTTTAATATAATCTTAACTATCTAGTCTTAAATATCTATTGAGTTAGATAAGAATAGATCCAATAAACATATCCATCCTTTTACTTATTTTTGGTTACAAAATTTCATCTATAATCAAGGTTCTGGATCACTTGCTAAAATTACACCGTGATGAATAAAAAAGACACAGCCTCTGACTTTTGAAGGTAATAACCTAAAAGAGAGAATAGATTTTGTCAAATCCACAAAATTAGATAGGAAAAGAAGAAAAGTTGATAATGAATACTGCAAAAGAAATTGCAGAATATAATAGACACTCTAACAGGACAAACTTAATTAGATGAAAACTGCAGGAGGTCCTATTGAGTGAAAAGTTTGATGAGACATGCAATTAAGAAGAATTGAGACAGAGAATACCTATAAAATTAATTTTCGTTTTTTTCTGTCTACCATGGTTGAATGTAAAAAAAATAATTTTCAAGAAGAAATAGCATACTCAAAAACCATCAGGATGGAAAGGTTTTATTAATTAAGAAACTGAAAGGACATCAGAGTAGCTAGTGAGAAGGTTACCACATTAGAGAAGGAGCCTGGGCAGGACCAGAGGATGGAAAATCCTGTTTACCATATCAACGATTTTGCCTTTTATTGTAAGGAATAAGAGAAGCCATTGAGGGGTCTTAAAAGGAAGATTATATGATTTAATTTTTACACTGAAACTACATTTTAGACAAAAACACTTTTGTCTTAAACCATTCTCCCAGACTTTAGCTTCTCTAGGAGTCTGATTTAAGACAAAGGAGCAAAAGGGAGGCAAGAATGAAACTGGAAACACCAGTAAAGTTGCTATTATAGAGGCCTAGGCAGATGAGGTTGGCTTCAACTAATTCAATAGAGACAGAGTGGTACAGTAGAGAAATATGAAAATGAATGTTATGTTATATCTTGGTTATGTTCATTTTTGTGCTTAAATACAGATTAGCTATTGGCAAGGTGGGGAAGGCTTGTAACAGTGGGTGAGAATGAGATAAGTGTGAAGGAAGATGATCAGTGTGGGGACACGTACACCTTGGAAGATGTTGGAGTTTAGTCTGCTAGAGAAAACTAAAAGAGATTTCAAAATCAAAAGCAAGAGTTCAGTTCTGAACATGTTAGCTTTGAATTTCCCTTAATATATACAAATAGTAGTAATGTCAATTCTGTGGTTACATATAGAGATATCAATTGGAATATGGATAACATTTAAGCAAATAATGGGAAAAAGTGTGAGAAGAAAGGCAAAAAACTAGTTTTGGAAAACTCTATTATTTATCATCAGGAAGACAAGAAATCAGCAAAAACCAGATACACTGATAGAGTTAGAAATAAATGAATATAGTGACATAGATGTCAAGAAATAGTGCTTCAGTAAATACATTATTAATTGTATGGTATGTGTATTAGTCCATTTTCATGCTGCTGATAAAGACACCCGATACTCGGCAATTTACAAAGAAAGAGGTTTAATGGACTTATGGTTCCACTTCGCTGGGGAGGCTTCACTATCATGGTGGAAGGTGAAAGACACGTCTCACATGTCTGCAGAAGAGAGAATAACAGTACCTGTGCAGGGAAACTTCTCTTTATAAAACCATCAGATCTTGTGAGACTTATTCACTATCATGAAAACATCACAAGAAAGCCCACCCCCATGATTCAATTACCTCTCACTGGGTCCCTCCCATAATACATGGGAAGTCAAGATGCAATTTGGGTGGAGACACAGCCAAACCTGAGAATTCAAGTAATATGAGGCCAAAAACTTGCTTATTGAATTTGTAATATAGTTGTAACTGGTAAAGTAAGAGCAGTTTCAATGGGTCTCCAGGAATAGGAACTAAATTTGTTAAAGGATACAAAATTACAGCTAGACAGCAAGAACAAGTTCTGGAGTTCCACAGCACTGCAGGATGACTATAGATAACAATAATACATAGTTTCAATAGCAAAAGGAGGACTTTTTTTTCCCCAAAGGTTTTAGGGAGACTCAACTTTTTCCTTGACAAATCCCAAATTAATTATTAGGTTATATTTCTAAGGGAATAAAAGGAGGGTTGGGAACTTCAACTTACAGATACCAACCTGGGGAATTTTCAATAGCATCCATGTTTTTTTCTACTCTTGATAACAAAAGTAACAGTTAGATAATACTAGATACCAAAAAAAAAAAAAATCACATAGAAATAATCATTCTCTATTGATTAGATGACTTTCCTGGAAATGTTTAAAAGATCTGAGGCACTCTCCTCTTAGAGCAATACCCTCTCCCAACTGTTATATAATATACAAAGAGAGATTAGTTGACTAGCCTCTTGGAAAAAGACTAGTTCCTTTTTCTCTTCCTGTAATTAAATTGCTTCTTTCTTTTATTTCTAAGAAGAGTGGCTTTTTATAATCTCTTCTTTCTTGTTTGGGGCATTGAGAAAAATTTCTTTATTATCATCTTATAGAGTTACAAAACAAAAGAACTTTCATGATAGAAAATTTCAGAGTTTGCTTTCTTTCCCTTATTATCATGAAAAATTTCTCAAGAAATTAGGGGTTCCATTGTGATAAAGACAGGAGACAGGCAAGGGTCCCCAGCAAAACCCCAGCTTCAAGCCTAAAACAGCCTGAAAGCTGAAAAACCAGACTGCTGATCCTGGATGAAGCCTGCCCTTTCCCGACTGATTCTTTCTGAATGACCCACCTGTGTACTGGGAGGACATGGTGGACCCTCAAGAAATTTGGGACATCTGCAGGTGGAGGAGCCTGGCGTCTGCTATTCCTGGGTGGTGACCTGGGATTCAATCTGTGAGGTGGGAAATCTACTAGTAGGACTCTCTTTCACTTTGCTGAGAGTTATTTTACTTTTTTTCCTTTTTGCCCAATAAATTCCATTTTCCTCACCCTTCTAGGTGTCCATGAGCCTAGCCTTTCCTGGCCATGTGACAATAACTAAGGTGAGAGTTCTCCAACAGTTGGTCTTGATGCACTATATTCTCCTTGTTACAATGAACCAATTTCCAAGTGCTCACAGACGATGGAATTCTTGACATTTGGTAAATGGCCCAGGGTTAAGCAGGACACTTAATATAGTTTTCTCTCTTGTCTTTCTAGTTGTTATAATTGTTTAGCTCCAGTCTGATTGTATAGCAACTTCACTTTGCTCTGGTCTTTTTGGCAATTGTTGTACTTCATCAAAATGTTTTCTAGTGAGTTCATCATAAAAATTTAACTGGAACAGGTGCAGTGGTTCATGCCTGTAATTCTAGCACTTTGGGAGGCCTAGGTGAGTGCATCACAAGGTCACCAGTTCGAGACCAGCCTGGCCAATATGATAAAACCCTGCCTCTACTAAAAATACAAAAATTAACTGGGTGTAGTTGTGGGCGCCTGTAATTCCTGCTACTCGGGAGCCTGAGTCAGGAGAATCGCTTGAACCCAGGAGGCGGAGGTTGCAGTGAGCAGAGATTGGGCTATTGCACTGCAGCCTGGGCAACAGAGTGAGACTCCATCTCAACAAATAAAAATAAATAAAAATTTAACTGGAGCTTCTGCATTCTAGCTAAAGATGATAATTACTTGGCTTTGCTAGTGTACATAGATGAACTAAAACATATAAAATGTATTAATTATTTTAAACATTGATGACATTTCTACTGGGCAGTCTACATTCATTTAATTTTTCTTTTTTTCACAAGTGAACAAGAGTTTTTTTTAACTGTATGTGTGTCTTTTCCATAATCAATCTTAACAAACATTGCATTATTTAGTTTAGTATAGTATAAAACTGCATGAAACAGATAGTCGGAAAATTAAAAAAAGAGTATGTGTCAATCCCATAAAAATGTTTTCAAGAAAAAAGAGAGGAAAATCGTAGCAGTAAACTGCTGGTTAAATTGCATTTTATATATAATTTTCATTACACAAGAATGAGAAACAGACACCTGACAAACTAGGGGAATTGAGCCATGAGCGTGCATTCAAGGAGACTCAAAATTTGGAAGAAAAGAGAGCTGTTCATGGAGCCATCAGAAAAGTGATCAACTTGGAATTTAAGAAACCAAGTGAGAAATTTCTGCAGATCTCTGAAACATAATTATGCAATGCACACTTAATAGGGTCAGCACAAGGTAAAGATGAAAGCCTCATAACTTCATATGTTTAATCAAATTTTGATAAACAATTGAAAGATCTTTGTCAGGTAACCTATGTATTACTCAGAGGCTTCTGGGTTTCATGAAGTACTATCCAGATAGATCATCTCTTTCTGGATAACTTTAAACTATTGCTTCTTATAAAGATCATGGATAAATTCTAGGTGTCTTGTTTATAAAAACCTAATATAAATATTATTTGGCAAGGTTAAGGATATAAAGATTTTTTTATAACAGGTATACACACATGCACATATATGAGTAAATCAATTAAAAGACACTTGCCTTTAGAGATAAAATGTTAATTAAAAACAGAATATAAATCTCATCACTCTGGTCTTCAAGATAGAGTTAAAATTTTTAAAGTGAGTGTTACATGGATCTGTCTACTCGAAATGTATGGCTCTTAAAATCTGACAGATGATACATTGTTAAACTTTTTCCCCTAAATAACTTCAATATTTTTACCACAAAAATGATTCTCTGAAAAAGATGTCAACAGTGCTAAATTGAAAACCATTTCATTTGCTTTAATTTATACAAAACTGAATTATATTTTTGGCTTCCACTTTGTGAAGGGTCATTAGAGTGTAATTGTCCCATTAGTGACAGTCTGAAAATGTAGGCAAGAAGCCATAAACTATAAATCCATTTCACTGATCCTGTGGGGTTTGCTTTAATGCCTTCTTGTCTGTCAGCTTTTCAATAATGTTGCATACTGTAGACAAAGATAAACCTGGCTTTATTGAATGAAAAGCAATAATGATGAGTCATATTCACAATAAATTATTTTTTTTCAGTTGGTTCCCAAGTGAGTGGTTAATGTAAAAATGGTTCACAGAATTTTATGCTCAGTATTATAAAGGTGACATTACTTATTTATTTTTTCTCTCCAATGTCATTTTTGCCCAGATGTGGTTGCAGGAATAATTTGAGAAAAAAACATAGAGAATATTTAAGAAAATTATTTTTGCTGAAATCCCTGAATATTGTCTATTTTGCTAGCTGACATCTCTCTGGAAAATAATAAATAATATTGTAACAATCAGATGTATTAGCTGTATAGCTAATAAAAAGCACAGGAGCATGTTTGATCTGGAGAGAAATGCCTGATATTCATAGTAGCTGATGTGTTCATTCCCCTTCTGAAAGAGTGACCACCAGATGTTATTTACACATAGGATGCTTTGCTTTAAGTGGTGCAGCCTGGCTGCCTGGGTCACAGTGGACAACTAGGGGATTAGTCCTTAAAATTAAGAGCAATTATTTTAGCTTATGTAAGATGGCATGAAACTCTTGCCAAAATACACATCCTACATTGATTGTAATTAATTAGACCAACATGATCCTCCTCTTCAGGGATCTTGGCAAAAAGTATACAGAAATACATACAAAAGGCAAAGGAGACCTGAGATGATGGAAGCTGTGTGTCCAAAATATCCTGAAGTAGGAAAAAGGAAGTAAGGAGAAGCTGTAGTGTTGTCAGGTGTAGACATAAAGAGAAGAGAAATAGAGAAAAAACACATCCCAAGAACCCTCAGGTCAGTAATGCAGGACTGCCATTCAGCAGGTGCCCCTGGTATGGTCAGATTGCTAGCCACATATTGCAATAAGTTCATGATGGTTGGTAAAGAGCTGCTTTTGTGAGGCACCTGTGCATCTGTCTGTCACAACTAGCTATCTTGGCCACTCTCCTATATCCAGAAATCAACATGTTAAAGCCAGAGAGGCCTTCATTCTGGTTTATTAAGCCCTGAGCCTTCCTGGAAGCCAAATATTTGAACTTTTACCCATGCAAAAGTAAGGTACTATGAAAGCCTGCCCCTGAGGAAATAGGATTCTGCTGCTGTGATCTGAAAAACCAAAATAGATGGCCCTTAATCAACAAAGACAAGCCTCAAGGTAAAGATATATAAGTTACCTAAAGGTCAAGGGTTCGAGATTCAGCTGGCATTGCACCTTCCTAAGTTCTTATGGCTACAAGGACAAACATGCTCTTGAGAAACTCCCTAAGAAGAGGAGCTATTAGGCAAAATGACCAGATTTACAACACAGACCACTACAACGCCCATCAAACAGAGAATGGACCTTGCAAACATTCTTTTCTTATAAGCAATTGCAGACTTTAAATTGGCTTCCGCAGCTTACAGAGGCTGTGCACAAAGTGCCTTTGTGACCTGCAGCTCACTTTTTGGTCACTTTTTGATGTACAAGAGTCAAATTCTACCTCACTGTAATGCTAAAACCCCACCCCAAAGTGAACCTGGAATCGTGTTACGTGTTTGCCCATTGCACCCGTGCTCAGCTTCCCTCATAAATATGTATAGATTTCTCCCCAGACCTATGGAATATATGTGTCTCTATTGTGTAACAAAGACTCTGTGGGGCCTAAACCCCAGCCTGCCTTCTCCCTCTGTACATGCTGGAGACTGTCTCTTTGCACTTTTGAAACAGTCACCAACAAAGCTCTCATTTCCACTATTGAGCCATCCTGGTGGTCTTTTGCACCACACTTCCACACTCTAAGTCAGGGGTCCCCAACCATTTTGGTAGCAGGAACCAGGCACTGGTTTCATGGAAGACAATTTTTCCATGGACAGGGGAGTTGGGGGATAGTGTTGGGGTAAAATATTAGGGTTCACATTAGGGTCCACGCTCCTATAAGAATCTAATACTGCTGCTGATCTGATGGGAGGTGGAACTCAGGCAGTCATGCTCCCTCATCCACCACTTGCCTCCTGCTGTGTGGCCCATTTTCTAACAGGTCATGGATCAGTACCAGTCCATGGCCGAGGGGTTGTGGACTCCTGCTGTAAGTGACATTACAGGGCCTGCAAGAGTCTTGATTACCAGATCATCTCATGTGCTCCTTAACTTCTCTGATGTATTATCACAATACATTTCTATATTTAAGCAAACTTTTGTTCTTTCCAGTCAGACAGAGCATAACCATAATACAGGTCATTCAGAACATAAATCTGATTTTAGAATCAAAGAAACCTATTTAAATATGGAAGGCTAAGAAATATGGCTTAACTGATTTTATGTTCTTAGCTCTACTGAAAGTAGGTATAGAAAAGTTCAGTACACCTGGCCGGGCGCAATGGCTCAAGCCTGTAATTCCAGCACTTTGGGAGGCCAAGGCGGGTGGATCACGAGGTCAGGAGATCGAGATCATCCTGGCCAACATGGTGAAACCCCGTCTCTACTAAACTACAAAAAATTAGCCAGGCATGGTGGCGGGCACCTGTAGTCCTAGCTACTTGAGAGACAGAGGAGTGGGAATCGCTTGAACTTGGGAGGTGGAGGTTGCAGTGAGCTGAGATTGTACCACTGCACTCCAGCCTGGCGACAGAGCAAGACTCTGTCTAAAAAAATTCCAAAAATCCAATAATCCTGAGAACTATAAGTACCATGCCTACTAGTTCTAGTTCCACTAGTAGTTGGATTAATAATGACATAGTGCATCATCTTAAATAGATAAACGATTATAGAAAAGTGAAATATTTCCCCCTATTTTCTGATTAGTTACATTAGTCATAGTATTCATAATGAGGATTAGCCCATATAAACATAAATGTACATATTTTGTATATACGTATATATATGTGTCTTTTGACTTGCGTGTATTGACATCTTTAAATATCAGACAAATAAATGTATGTATTTATGCAATATGCAATGCTGTAGAGACTGCTAGATCACTGAAATCCAAATTCTCTTCTCCTTCCTAGACACACAGCTAGACTACACTTTCTAGTTCCCTTAGAGGTTAGGAGTGCCCACCTGACCAAGTACTTGCCTGTCTTTGAAGTAGGAGCAAAAGTGTTATGTGCCACTTTCATGAATGGCCCATAGAAATGTCCAAGCTCCTTTGCCTTTCTGGATGAGTGAATTGAAGACAACTTCCAGAGCAAACTTTGAAGCCATGAGTTAAAAAAAGAATACATGGCACAAAGCTACCTTCTTAGATTGTTTACCTTATAGTACTGTTATATGAAGAAAAAAAACTTCTATAATATTTTTAATAGCTTTGAATTGATTCCCTATTGTAGTTAATATATCCTATCTTGCCATACACAGTAAACCTAAAATGAGAAGTTTGTGATTAAAAACAGCTACTAGAAAATAAAAAAAAACATTTTATACTATAGGCTGGTAACATATTTGGAACTAATTATTCATAAAATAGGAAGAATTCTGTATTTTTACTAATTTTCTATTTAAAGAGAATAACATTTAAAATTGTTGATGTTACTAGGCTCTGGCTAAGTGTTATTACAGCAGGATTTGAATCTCTGTAAGAGCAGACTTTTCATTGTCTTTACATTCATCTGATGGGTTCTTTATACACAGTAATTTATTTTAAATATGCATTAAATAACAAAGCAAAAATGACATTTAGTAAGTTGATCTATTACTTTTCGGAAATGTTTTTTAATGTATTTTTTAAAAATTATACCTTAAGTTCTGGGGTACTTGTGCATATCATGCAGGATTGTTACATAGAAACACGTGCCACGGTGGTTTGCTGCATCCATCCCCCCGTCACCTACATTAGGTATTTCTCCTAATGTTATCCCTCCCCAATCCCCCCAACCTCTGCTAGCCCTCCACCCCACAACAGGTCCCCATGTGTGATGTTCCCCTCCCTGTGTCTATGTGTTCTCATTGTTCAACACTCACTTATGAGTGAGAACATGCGGTGTTTGGTTTTCTGTTCATCACTGGTCATTAGAGAAATGAAATGTTATTTTTAAAATGTATCTGTTAACTGTATCGTGCAATTTTCCAATATGGCAAAACTAAAATTGGTGAATTTGAGGAGAGTATTTAAAAGTAACATTTCACGTAAGGTATGGGCAAGGTAACAACAGTGCAAAAAAAATCCACAGTGACCAGTGCACTACACCAGGTAACTAGTAAAGGGAGCAGACTAGTAAACCTGAAAAGATGAAGGAAGAAAGACATTACTAGAACCAAGAAAGAGGCCATATGGAGAAAGTCATATAGGAACTGTGCTCTCCAGTTTAGAGATTTAGCCATTGTTTAGCCATTCTACAAAAATAAACAAAAGGAATAATCACGCCAATGCCACTGCCCTCCCTCCTCCAGTTCCTACTTATGTTGACCATTGGCTGAACCCAAATAACTAGTAGAAAGCAAGGAGCCCGTTAATGCAGTCTCTACCCATTAGGCTTCTGGGATGAGGAGCACATAGTACAGAAGATTAGGGAAAGAATATAGAGGGCAAATCAGTTATCTAGCCATCTCACTAATAAATGGCTCCACTTACATTAGTGGTCACTGCACTGTAAAAGAAATCAATCAATAGTAGCTGATTAGGGTGTGATCTGAACATAAAACACTCTAATCATCTGTTTTATTTATAGATATGATGATTCTATACTTTGGAATATTGATTTGTTTGACTTCGCCAAATCTCATGTTGAAATCTTGTCCCCTGTGTTGAAAATGGGGCCTAGTGGAAGGTGCTGAGTCATGGAGTCAGATCTGTCATGAATAGCTTAGTGCTGTCCTGGAAGTACTGAGTGAATTCTCGCTCTGCTTGTTCCCACAAGAGCTGGTTGTTAAAGAGAGCCTGACACCTTCCTCTGCTCTCTCTCCCTCTCTTTCTTGCTTCCTCTCTTGTCATGTGATCGCTGCACACTTCCTCCGCTTTGACTTACACCATAGTGGACGCAGCCTAAAGCCCTCACCAGAAGCAAATGCTAGTGCCATGCTTCTTGCATCGTCTGCAAAGCCAGGAGCCAAATACAACTTTTTTCTGTCAAAATTGTCCAGCCTCAGGTATTCCTTTATTGCAACACAAATGTACTAAGAAAAACTATATCTAGGTGTCTTTAAAAACCAATTAAAGATGAAATTCATAAACATTGTATGGATGAAATTAATAATCAAATATTATTAGACCTGGAAGTAATGTAAGGGTCATCTTAAAATTTTCCAGACAAGAACTTTTAAATACAATAGTAAAATAAACGTATATAAAAAGAGACAACACAATGTGTGGTCTTAGGTTGATTAATCACTCCTGCCTCAACATACAATCCAAGTTCTAAAACATTAAGATAAAAGATGCAGAATAAAATAATAATAGAATTCAAAGTAGTTTTCTATTGATGGTAAAGCCATTCCGAAAGCCACAAATTGGAAGTGACCACAATTTGCCTTCTTACTTCCTCTCCTAGGATTAGCACTTATGAAAACCTGGCCTGAGTAGAGCTTGGCTGAGAAATAGTGTACACACCCAAAATCATTTTCTTAAATGTCCTGAGACCCATAGGTGTGGATAGGAGAGAGTGACTCAAAATTTCTTAGGAAGAAAGGACTGAATCTGAACACACAAAAAAAAGGAGCTGGAGGAAAACATTCGCCACCTCAGGCTTGCAGATTTAAAATTTGAGTAAGAATTTCAAGCCAAGAAATTCTTTTGCTCAGGACTGTCATGCTCAGGACTGTCTTTTCAGACCTGTCTTCTTTATAATTTAACCTCTCTGATACATCCAAGAGTTGACCATATCCTCCTGGAAAACCTTCTTTCTGTGACATTACTTTTTTAAATTCTTTATCCTTCTGCCTTTTCAGTTTTTATAACTCAGTAAGTTTGCTGTCACCTACTTTTTAGGATTTTTGGTAGTTTGAGTTACTCAATTTGGGTCTTGATTGACATTTTTTAATCTTAAACTGTACTCCAACCACAGGCCACTCCATTCTAGCATGATGGACTCAAATACCAAACTTTTATCTCTGAATTTGTATCCTCAAATATTTATTTGATATTTCAATATCTGGGTGAATATGTTAAAACTATACTCATGATGTTCCCGTAATCCCAAACACTATTAATTTCCAGACATGGAATTTTAACATTTCATAACAAAGTAATTTGGTTAGCTTCATGTCAGTAATCCGGAGTAGGGTTGGCACCACGAGTTTCCAACTCCCACAGTTGATGACCCATAATATTTTATTGAAAATAACTTAAAATAGATATGTTTTGTGAAAATTCTGCTTTCTTTCTCCACTTATTCAAATAAAAGAAGAAAAAAATCATAGATGAAATTTAGCTTATTTCAGAGATGAGCTCTAAGAGGAGGTGAAACCTCATCAGTGTCCTCAGTGAAGAGAGAAAGAAAGTCATGAAATTAGATATACAGGCTTTTTCTTTGTTTTGTCTTTGGTTTTCAGGCAGAGAGAAGAGAAAGAGGTAAAGATCCTGTATAGGTTTAAATTAGAGATACAATGGAAGCCAATAGATTGGAACGAAATGAAGAAGGCTAAATTAGTAGGACAAAAATTTGGAGATATGGAGAAGATAAGTCAAATTTTAAAGTTCTTGTTATATTTCAAATATTATAAAACATATTATATATTATAAAACAGTATGATTTACATTTTTACATTATTACTCTTGTTTATTTTTCTATTTTGAAATTTAAAAAATTTTAGAACAGTTTTAGATTTATCAAAAAATTATAAAGATAAGCGAATTCCTGTACACTGCACCCCCAGTGTTCTCTATTATTAACATTTTATTTTAATATGGAACTTCTATTATAATTAAGACATCAATGTGAATACATTCTAATTAACTAAAGGCCGTAATTTATTTAGTTTTGCTGAGTTTTTTCTCTGTATCCTTTATTCCAGAATATCATTTAAGATACCACATTGCATGAAGTAGTCATGTCTTCTTAGGCTCTTCTTGGCTATATTTTTCTCTGACATTGTTTTTGATTACCTCAGTTGTATTGAGGAATTTTCAAATATTTTGTAGAATATTACTCAATTAGCATTTGCCTGATGTTTTTCTCATGATTCGACTGAGTTCATGGGTATTTGGGAAGAACACCAAGCATGTAAACTGAGTTTTCTTTTCTTTTCTTACCTTAATGCACTAACTAGATACTCCAGCAGAGTATTGAATAGGAGAAGTAAGAGAAGACATTATTGCCCTATTGCTGATATTAAAAATACATCCAGTTTCTCACCATTAGGTATGATGGTAGCTATAGGGTATTTTATCAAGTGGAACAAGGTCCCTCTAGCCCAAGATTTCTGAGAGAGTATTTTTTAAAATTTTTGTTTATTGTTTTTTAATCATAAATGGATGCTAAATTTTGTCAATGCTTTTTCTGTATATATTAACATGATTATATAATTTCTGTTTTAGTTTGTTAATGTGTCAAATTACATTGATTGATTTACTAATATTGGACCTGCCATGCATACTTTCATACCATGAATAAAGCTCAATTGGCTGTGCAGAATTTTTAAGTAAATTGTTTGATTCCATTTGCTAATAGTCTGTTGAGAACTTTTGCAGCTATGTTCATAAGAGTTATTAGTGTGCAATTTTTCTTTCACATTTATTTACATATTTACTTATTTATTTTCATGGTTATAGAAGTAGTGGGTAAAATATTTTTTCTTTCTTGAAATGTCTTTTTCTGGTGTTGGTATTAGGTTAATGCTGGTCTCATGGAATGTTTCTATTTCCTGGAAAAGACTGAAGATAATTACTACCATTTCTTCCATGAATGTTTGGGAAAATCCACTGGTAAAACCATGTGGTCCTGGATGCTATGCTTTTTGGAATGTTATTGGTTATTTATTTAATTATTTTAATGTGTATTGGGTTATTTAGATTATCGATTCCTCCTTTTTTTGAGTTTTAGTCATTTGTGTCTTTCACAGAAAAGGTCCATGTGTTCTTTGTTTTTGTTTTAAAGATAAACTTCATTGTGCATATACAAGGTACATAACGTGCTATAAGACATCTATATATATATAGAGAGATATAGATATAGATGATATAAAAACTGACCATGTTGAAACAAATAGACATATCCATCATTTCATATAGTTACCCATTTTCTCCTTGTGGCAAAGGCAAACGTAAACTACTTATTCTGAAAAGTCTGGAATACAATACAGTTTTATTAACTGTGGTTCTCATGTTGTACATTTGATTTTTAAAATTGTTCTTCCTATGTGCCTACAACTTGGTATCCTTTGACCTACAACTACCCATTTCCTCACTCTCACCCTGACCTTCATAACTAGTTTTATTCTCTATTTCTGTATATTTGACCTATTTTTTATATAAATGTAAATATTACATCTAATATATATATATGGGCTGGGTGCAGTGGCTCACCCTGTAATCCCAGCACTTTGGGAACATGAACATGAACTGTTACATGAATGAACAGTACCACATTCTCCCACAGCCCCCCATCTGCTGTACTGTGAGTAGAGGGAAGGAGAGGGAGCTGTAATGGTCCTTGGGGCTCAGACCTTGGGACTCCCAGGCAAGAGCCATAACACCCCTTTGCACTCCCCAGTTGCTGGTTTCTCCAAGGTTACAGGCACTATCATGATCCCCTTGTCCAGATGTAAGCGCCCAAGGCAGAAGCAGTTTGTGACCTGCCTGCCCAGGGCTGAGCAAAGCCCAGGCAGGGTCACCACCAGCTGTGGAGATTTATAGCTGGTGAAGCTGCACCAGAAGAATCCTGTGTCATAGTGATTGACCATTCGTATTATATTTACCTTCCTTCTTAACTAGAAGTAGGGACTATTATAGGATAGGTGTCCCTTTTTAAAGATTTCTTAGTTTTCTAATTCTTTTATATCTGGTTTTATTCTTTATAACTAAGCTCCCAACAAAGGAAGTAGTTTTTATTTCTTTGTTTATTTATTTATTTTTTATTTCGAGACAAAGTCTCACTCTGTTGCCCAAGCTGAAGTGCAGTGGCATGATCTCGGCTCACTGCAACCTCCACTTCCCAGGTTCAAGAGATTCTCCCGCTTCAGCTTTCCAAGTAGCTAGGACTACAGGCACGCGCCACCATGCCTGGCTGATTTTTGTATTTTTAGTAGAGACAGGGTTTCACTATGTTGGGCACGCTGGTCTCAAACTCCTGACCTTGTGATCTGCCCTCCTTGGCCTTCCAGAGTGCTGAGATTACAGGTATGAGCCACCACGCCCAGCCCAGAAATGGTTTCATTAATAAAATATATGTGACTATGGCTTGTTCTTTCGGCTACTTTTATTGTTTTTATATCTCAAATTTAGCCAGTACAATCATTTGCTAAGGCCCAAAATGATACCTAGCTTGCTTTTTAGCATGCTTTGGAACTGCCACTCTGCCATACCCTTTTTATTTCAGATGGCAAATACTAAGCAAATCACTTTCTTTTGATCAAGCTGTTCCACAAACCATCCATCAAGAGTGTAGAGCATGGCTGATTTTAAGTTGCACAGCAGATCTCTTCCCAGGAGATTTACGGTAGATTCAAGGGAAAGTAAAGCACACATTGCTCAATAAGGGGACCTGTCTGCGTGGGAATTGTGGAGGAAAGGGGTAAGTAAAAGGCTGGCCCAAAATACCAACAACCTCTGTATTGATCTATTACTAGTTGTAAAGCAAGACATTTCCAAGGAATTTGCAGAATAGGTATAGCACCAGTGTCTGCCAGAAAAAGGCAAAGATAAATTAGCCTGAGGAAAAAATATTGATGTATTTGTCCATCATTTTCCATCTCCAATAGTCTCTCTAACTGTTAATGTTGAGCCACTGCCAAGCATTTGTTGACTAAGTGTTTTGTCCTTTTAGGTTCCCTTAATTCTCTTGCCCTGGCAATCCTGGCATTGTCGAGTCTCTTTCTACAATCCTTCTTCCAACATCCTGCCCACTTGCAAGAGTAGCATACAATCTCTATAAGCACTTTGCTACTTTCTTAGGTTGGCCAGAGTAAGGATTACTCACTTTAGTAAAGAACTGTAACACAGCAGCCAACAGCACAGTCTTTAATCTGTTCTCCTCTTTGTCTTTCCTAAATTGTCTCCAAATGAGAAAGTATGACCAAGATTTGAGAATAATTCAAGTTTGCCATCCTACCACCTTTTCCTTAAGTTTAGATAACTGGCAAGAAAGCCAAGACAAAGGTAATCAGGATAAGAGGGAAATTTTGACCTGCTCTTGGATCTATTGCAATAATTTTTCAAGAAAGCCTCAACAAACCACTGATGTAATCAGAAGACTCACCAGTCTTCTGGTACATCACTGCACATCTCCCAACTCAACTCTGCCAGAAAGGCTAAAAGTATTGGTGTTAGCCACTCTTCTCAATAGGTCTCTAATGCCCTGTAATCATTCTTAGTTGTGGAGGATGATAGATAGATGGTTTCATTGGAACCAAACAGCTTGATGGGTGTGTTCTTCTAGATCCTATCAAAAGATCACAGTTTGTCAATAACAGAATTCAATGCAGTAGCTGGTGCACATCCCCATGCATATGCTGGTAAACTGAAAACACACTGCAGAGTACTTCTGAACGTTTCTAGGGGCACAGGGAAAAGTGTCCTTTAAATGAGTAACATCAATTGGTAAGAAATGCATCCGAATTACCCAAGAGTATTGGGTAGCTTCCCAATGGCATCAGCTTTGCTGAAAATTCAAATGAGAAGACCTGGTTTTTGTCACATGGGAAAAAGAAAAAAAATTGCATGTCACTTTCTTCCCACTGTGTCTGTTGATATTCATCAGCTGATGCCTTGTTTGTTTTCCTCTCTCCAAGTGGATAGCGGAACTGCTCTCCATCCTGCTGTCTTCATATGGGGACACAGTCTTTCATCCAAGCTCTCAAGCATTCCATGATCCTGTTTCTTTATTATTTCTGCCTTTCTTGCTCTGTGGTGTGTGAATAACAAGGAACTCCTAGAGGTGAAACCTGACCTAAGACACGAAGCAGACCCTGTGTGAGCCTACCAGGCACACACTCCTGCCTCCTTAAACAGAGCTAGGAATTCATTCAGGAGTCACTTTGAGGCAGGGAGGAATAAAAACATGCAGGGGGAGTGGAGAGAAAATGTGAAAAGGAAAGTGCCTTTAATTATGTGAAATGTGCCTTTAAAAACGTGAAAGGAAAATGCCTTTAATTATTGCCTTGCCTTTTAAATTTTTTAATTGTTTTTCCTCTGAATATCCAAATCATTTTGAACATTTCTCCTAGAATGATATTTAATCCATAAATACCGGTAACTCCTTTGCTTGAGATGAAGTTCTTACTTTCACATATATATTAATTTATCCAAATCAAAAGAACGATCCTTAGGCCACTGCAGGCCTGGAGTCTCCTGTGAGTCATCATTCCAGAAGTGACAGAGGGACAGTAATCAGAGAGCGAGAGAGCTGCAGATGACACTCCTGTCTTCACATATTGTCTAACCATATGTGACTCTGATGAGATTTCAGAGCCCATATTGCTCATGCTTATTCCATAGAAAAATCATAAATTTGATAAGAGTGGATTGGTCAGAGTGCTAAACTAGAAGAATTTTTTTTTTTTAATAATTCGGAGTCTCTTACGTCATTGTGTGTGGTAAGATTACCAGACCTTCCTTGTCTGCTCATTTTAGGAAATACCAGATTCATCCTGTCCTCATTAAAATTGTCGGGAAAATGTAATTTAAAAGAAAATATTCTGCCAATCCAGAAAACCTCTCTTCAAAGGTAACAGAGAAAGAAAATTATCTTATTATTGAATAAGTGTTGAAACAGAGTATGATGCACGTCATAGGCAATCCACTAAGTGACCGCAAAGACAGAAGGAACTGACACCTTTTATATAGAGAAACAGATCCAATCCATTACACATATTTTCAAGATAAACAATAACTAGTCTTCAAGTAAAAGGACTAGACAGCCTATTTTTCTTTAATAGTTCATCCTAAATATACCTGGTAATTGAGGTGATTATCTATGTTAATTAATTGGCTTTTTAAGAAGAAAAAGCAACTTTCATATCTTGAAGACAAGAGATGTTTTTCAACTCGGATCCAGCACCAGCTAAAGGTAGGCTCCTAACCCTCTACAGAAAGTGGGAAGTAGGAGTGATGTCTTCTTTGATGTTGACGTTTCAAAGAGATCTCTCAGGTCCTTGAGAAAGATGTTCCTGAGCTATAAACCTGGCAAAGGGCTCTTTAAAAAATGATATACTTACATCCTAAATGAGTAGAGAAATAATTTACATTAAAAGTTAACCTAAGAAATATTTTAAGAAAAGGAAGACGGGAATGTCTTTTCCCATATTTCTAACAGGTACTCCTTATTTTAAAATTTCCTGGGTCCTGTAGGTGTTAGTAGTGTGTGTAGTTGATACTTGGTTCAATTTGTGATGTATTTTAGAGATCAATCACTGAAATTTCTAAAGGATTTTTATGCTGGAACAATGGGACAGGAATAATTCAAAATACTAATGTGAGCTATTGGTGAGTTACAGCACTTCTTACTAAACCATGAACCTTTGAGGGAAAACCTAGATTTCTCATTCGGACATGATAGATTTGAAATATCTAATAGATGTTGAAATGCAAGTATTTTCTGGACTATCTAGGATTCTGGGCAGAAGTCATGGCTCTAGCCATACCTTTTAGTGTGATTATAATGTAAATAACTTTAAAGGTGGAGCTCTGGAGAAGACCATTAAGTAAGTACCCTTACAGAACAGATTGCATTAGAGAATTAGGCCTCACAGACTTCAAACTTTAGAGGACAAAGCACAGATAATGAGAAGAGGGAAGTTAGTCAGGAGAAAAAACAAGCAACTGCAGAGTCTTTAGAGCCAAGTAAAGGTAAAAGTTTAGGAAGAAGACAGTTGATAAAGTGTAAAGCCCTTCCCTGCCTTTCTTTCTGTTCTCAAGATAGCACTCTTCCCTTACTCCCTGATCTTCAGCTAAACTTCACATATGCAACTTTCTATTTCATATAGGCCCTTTTTAAAACTCTAATTTCTCTTCTTCAGCACAGTCCAGACACTGTCTCCTTTTCATCTATCCAACTTTTCAGAGCTTGTTAAAATGTCACTTTCTCAGAACGACTTTCCCAACATCCAGGCTTATTGTAATGTAAACCGAAAATAAATTCTAATGTAATTGAATGCAAGTCCAGCTGCTCACCACCCAAAAACCATAATATGAGAAGTGTGGTGAAAGGAACATGTATTAGAGGGTTCTCTAAAAGGATAGAACTCATAGGATATATGTGTATATGAAGGGGAATTTATTAGCAGAATTGACCCACACGATCACAAGGTGAAGTACCACAATAGGCTGTCTGCAGGCTGAGGCATAAGGAAACCAGTCTGAGGCCCAAAACCTCTAAAGCAGGGAAGCCAACCATGCAGCCTTTAGTCTGTGGCCGAAGGCCTGAGAGCCCCCTGCAAATCACTGGCGTGTAAGTCCAAGATTCCAAATCCGAGGAACTTGGAGTCTGATGTCACTACAGTGTACCGAGCTTGGCATTGTCATTATTCCATGAAGCTGCAACTGTTGGTGTAAAGCTCCTAAGTCTGGAGTGGCCAGTGGTTGGTCTGAGGGGTCTGACATGCTAGAATAAACTGCATCATGAATTTCTAGGAAATTGTTTCATATTTTGGTTGGTTACAATGGCTAGAAGCAAGGTGACTGGATTTATAGCCATGATGATTTGTGAGGTGATATTTGAGACATTCAGTAGGATGGCCTGGTGTTTGCCCATTTGCCCTGCAGTAAGCCGATAGCCTTCCTCTACTCTAGCAATGCACCTGATGAGGCAAAAAATGGTGACAGCCTGTCTCAGGGTGAACATCTCTGCCCCTCTTAGCATCTCACAGGTGGCAGCCACAGCCCAGAGCCAGGGAGGCCATCTTTTAGTGGTTTGATCCAGCTGTTTAGAAAAATAGCCTATTGGTTGTAGAGTGCCTAGCATCTGGACCAACACTCCTAGCCCTATATTCTTTTTCTCGTGGATATAAAGTTTGAGTGGCTTCCAAGGATTTGGCAGTCCCAGAGCAAGGGCTGACATTAACATTTCTTTAATAGTGTCAAATACCTGTTGATATTCTGCTGTCCAGGGCAGCGAATCTGAGTTCAGCCCTTTTAAGGCCTCATAAGAGGGGCTTAGCCATAAGTTCAAAGTTGGGGATCCAAAATTGGCAGAAGCCTACCATGCCCCAAATCGCTGTAGCTGCCTTGTGTTCTCAGAGGCCTTCATAGTGGCTACTGGCTAGTTCCTATAGGACATTAGACCCCTCTTCCCCTGCTTTAATTGTAATCCCAACAGAGGTCACTTCCTGTTTACAGACTTGAGCCTTGTGGAAGGATCCCTTTTACTCACATTGTGTTAAATGATTTAAAACCAAAATAGTGGTGGACAGACTTTGGTCTTAGTTTGAGCTTGCTATCAGCAAGTCATCTATGTATTGTAATAGTACTCCTCTATCTCCTCATAAGCTTAATTTTTTTTTCCAGTATTTTACCATAAATGACGGGTACAATTTTAAATCCTTGAGGCAACACTGTCCAACAATATTGGAAAGTCATATTTTTGTCTGGGTCTTGCCATTCAAAGGCAAAGAACATGTGGGCCTTTTCCTCAATTTGGATGCAAAAGAGGGCATCCTTTAAACAGTTAGTAAGGTCAATTGTACCCAGGGCTCCTGTGGGAAAATTTTAATTGACTCTGAAAGATTTAGGGGAGCCCCTGGGAATCCTCATTCTTTGTAGGGGTCACAATCCTGTTCCCCCATCTTCCAGTGGGCCTTCTCCCTGGCATGCTCTTCTTCTTCTGGCTCTCGAGTCCTTTGCTTTTGGGGCCACTGAACTTCCAGTGATCTTTCTCATTACGCACACTGTGACCCAAGGCCTTACCTCGATTTCTACCTTTTCTTTTATGTGGGGTTTTTCCCACCACTCCTACATATACAGTAACTGGCCTTAACTTCTTAGCTTCTGAAGAACAGTATGCACCGAAGACGGTATCTACTATCTGGGAGGGATCCATCCCCAGAGTCCCCTCTTGCTTTTCTAATTTCTTCTTTATGTCAGAAGCCCTCTGCTAGATAAAGGTCATGGAGTATGCCATTCTCAAATTTCCAGGAGCCTCTGGGTCTAAATCTGTGTATTGTGGGTTTTTTTTTTTTTGTTTTGTTTTTCAGACAGGATATCACTCTGTCATCTAGGCTGCAGTGCAGTGGCACAATCATGGCTCACTGTAGCCTTGGTCTCTGGGCTCAAGCAGCATTCCCACCTCAGCCTCCCTAGGAGATTGACTACAAATTTATGCCACCATGCCCGGCTAATTTTTTTTTTTTTTTGGTATTTTTTTGAGACAGGGTTTTACCATGTTGCCCAGGCTGGTCTTAAACTCCTGAACTCAAGTAATTTGCCCCCTCGGCCTCTCAGATTGCTGGGATTACAGGTATACACTACTGTGCCTGGCCTATATCTGTATATTTATGGTAAGTCGGATAAACATATTCCAGTTATTTAGAAGTGCCAGTCTTTGGATAATTGTTTGACCTTTATTTAAGCTTTTTTATTTTGGTTTTCTCTTTCTGAAAGCTGCTAGGATGAATGTCAGGCTACATCCCTATGGCCGTAGTGTTCTCTCCCTGAAACTAGAAAGAAATTTGGAAAAGTATGTTCTAAAATTTATTTTAAATTTGAAATACTTGTTTACACTAAGCCCCCCAACCAAGTGAATTGATCAGTCAAGTTTTCAAGATAAACAAGAACTAGTCCTTAAGTAAGAGAACTTAACAGTCTTTGTGGCCTCTGGGCCAAGGGAACCTCAGAGAAACCTCAGAAATACAAAATTTGTAGCCATCATGGGAATGGGGGTTGGACACATTGCATCATACATCCTCCCTTCTAAAGTTTAGGCACAGCTTACCAGCATTAGCACTAAAATGGAAATCACAAGATGGACAAAGCAGACTCTCTGTGGCAATAAAATACCAATTCCAACCTGACTCTGGTGTAGCATCACAAGAAAAATAGCAGACCCTAAAGGAAATAAAGTGCATTTTCATCTGAAATGTGTTTCTTTGACATATTTCAAAATGGTTCTGTAAAGCTGTCTTTTTTTTTTTTTCCGAGATGGAGTTTCGCTCGTTACCCAGGCTGGAGTGCAGTGGCGCGATCTCGGCTCACCGCAACCTCCGCCTCCTGGGTTCAGGCAATTCTCCTGCCTCAGCCTCCTGAGTAGCTGGGATTACAGGCACGCGCCACCATGCCCAGCTAATTTTTTGTATTAGTAGAGACGAGGTTTCACCATGTTGACCAGGATGGTCTCGATCTCTTGACCTCGTGATCCACCCGCCTCGGCCTCCCAAAGTGCTGGGATTACAGGCTTGAGCCACCGCGCCCGGCCGTAAAGCTGCCTTTTTTAGAGGAAACTTGCATCTGTAGAGAATCTCCATTAATACAGCTAAGACTTTCTAGAAGCCAGGAGAGACTGACTCCTAAGAGTCTAACGTCTTTTAACCTCTATAAAAAGATATTAACTATCTATTCTTTTGGTAGATTGCCACCTGGAGGCTTCATCTATATAACAAAAAAACACTTGGTTTCTACAGCCCCCCAACCTTAACTCAAATATTTCTTTCTACTGACTTCAACGCCTTGACAAAGTTTAACTTTTTCAACCAATTGCCATAAGAAAATCTTTCTATTCACGTGCCATGGTGATTTGCTATATCCATCACCCCGTCATCTACATTAGGTATTTCTCCTAATGCTATCCCTCTCCTAGCCACCACCCCCCACACAAATCTGCACATTCTGCACATGTACCCCAGAACTTAAAGTATAATAAAAAAAGAAAATCTTTAAATTCCCCCATGACCATCCATAACACCTCCAACATTGCCCCATCCCACCCTGATCCCATTTTGATATGTCTTTCCTTTCCAGGCCACCAAGCCTATATATAACTTACATGTATTGATTTATGTCTGTCTAGAATTTCTGTCTCCCTAAAATGGAGAAAACCAAACTGTAACCCAACCGACTCGGGCACACTTTCTCAGGACCTCTTGATATTGTTCCTCAGGCCATGGTCATTCATACTGGCTCGGAATAAACCTCTTTAAGTATTTCACAGACTTTGGTTTTTCCATTAACAGTACCTAGTTGCTCTCCTTCATAGCACTCAATCCAATTTTAACTAGAAAATATATGTAGGGCATTTTCAATTATCTGTATCCCCCAATAGACTACGAGCTTTATTAATTCAGCAATTATATTTCCTTTTTCACTTCTCTTTCCTCTCCACTTGGCACAATGAGGCATACTTGTTGAATGAGTAAATAAAAGAATGAAAAGAATATTTAACTATCTTGGCTACTGCAGGACTGCTTAAAGCAACCACGGGCAAAGATATTGCCCACTTATTCCTGTGCAAACTAAATGTACATCCTTTCAAAGCCAGTAGTGGCTGAGAAAATAATGAAGTCACTCTATTCAATTAAAATAGAAAGGTGTTTTTTTTTTTTTTGCTTAAAAGAGTCATTATGCAAATATATCACATAAACATGCTAGTAATAGCAAATGCTTTGTGACAATTAAATTGACTTTTGCATCTCATTGATTAAAGTTAACATTGCCTTCACACATCATTGAGTTCTTATGTCATAAACAGTAATTAAGATATTAATCATAGGGATTTTCAGATGGTATTAGTTGTTTACATGGTAAGGCATTCTTTCATTCTTTTTCTTTTTTTAAAAATTAAACTCACCTTACATTTCAGTGAGAATTACAACCAATATGATCTGGAGATTAAACACACCCATATAATCATTTTCATAAAGCCTATTATTTAGGAGTTTTCTCTGTTTTCATTTAGGTCATTTACTTGCATAGTGGTAACTTATAGTGTAAGCCGCAATAGCTCTTCTGAAACTAAATACTTTTTTATGTAATACTATTATTAGACATAGTAATGCAATTGCTTCTGTAATTAAAATTATTTCTTACTTGCCAAAGGGAAGACAAACAATAGAAACAAGAGGAAAAAAAAAAAACAAATTTAGAACTGGATAGCTTCATTTCAAACAATATCACATCTAAATGCAAGTTGCTTATAAGTGTTATCCCATTATGGATTCTCAGAACAACAGCTAATTCCATTAAACAATGAGGTGGCAGCATCACTATGTGTAATGTACAGAGACACTTGCTGTTGTTGCCAAGCAACTTGGGCATCCACGTATAGAAATGTGATTTTTAGCTGGTAAAATGAAAAATCTTCAACTACCATGAATAGCTAATAAAGTTTTAGAATTTAAACATAAGGAAACTATTTAATGTGAAAAAAAATTTTTTTAAATTATTTTACTAAATGAAATAAACTCTAAACCAAGTGTATGCTATGAGCAGACTTCTATGGTTGCTGGTATTGTTCATTTCTTTGGTATTACTTGAGTCTGAATAAATTAATGTTTAACTCTGTTAGTTTATTATCCAATTAAAAAATAAAACTTTTGACTTGACTATTTGCAGTTTCAATGTAAAATTTTCCGATTAATCACTTTTAGCTCCTCTGACCAATAATATGCCTATTGAATTAAATTATCTCTAGGAGTTTCTAAACAACTTTTCAGAGTCTAAGAATTGCAGAGCTGTTTTTATGTGCAGGGAAGAAAGAGAGTTGATGTTATTCTCAAAGTGAATATGAACTTATATATTTGGCTGTCTAGGCAGCTACCTTCAAATCTGGGACACATTAAGTGTCACTCCAAAGGAGGAGTATTCAAGTAATAAATTAACAGTTGGAAGAAAATGGAGGCACAATATAAATTAATTTTCTGAAGATTTTCTACGAAATTATAAGCAGAAATCCTTTCAATAACAGAGGTTACTATCTTCTTCTATTACTTAATGGCATTTTTACCAAATTAATATACTTTCCTCTTGCTGCTTAACATTAATTATTTGTCTCTCCACCGTTGTCCTCTGGGTCTACAGTCCGATATTACAGTTTGTAATTAGGTATCAGTGAGATGGTTGCAGGCAGTTTTGATTACTACAATGTAAAAAAAATGAACCAAACCTAAACTCTCTCTAGATATACACGTTTCTGAATATTTTCAGACTATATGGATGTAAAAATCATCTTCTGTGTTTCCTAAAGCACAAAGAAGATGAAGAAGAGAAGACAAGAAGAAAGAGAACAAGAGAAGAATTCAATTTTGGAGCTTTTGATTTTTCTTTAATTAATGGATGTTATATAATTAATGTAGTATGAGAAGTTCTATCAGCAGAATGGCAGGAGTAATTTGCTCTAACACCAGTTATTTGATCTTGGCAAGTTAAATCATTTCCAATTTAACCATCATTGAATTAATTGGGAATAAAATTCTTACCTTACTCAAAGAAGTATGTAATATAAGAATCAAATAATAATAAATGTGGAATTCCTTGAAATTTCTAATGTACTGGACAAATGCAGCCTAATGATGCTACTGTTGTGTGCAAATGTCCTGTTTATCTAGTTTCACACAAATTCTAAGTCATTTTCTTTGCTCATATTTTCCCCTAAAAATAAATGGGGCAATTCCTAATCCATTTCTGTCATTCTAAACCTTTTCCAGCCTTCTTCACAGTTGTGAAAGATTTTATGATGTTTGCAGTTTTACTCTACTTCACTGGTAACTTCCCTCTTACCAGGATATCATGGTATCCCATGTGAAAGAGAAAAATAGAGATTAATAGAATTTAGCTCACTGGACCTAGAGAAAATATAGAGAAATTAGTCACGAGCAATAAGAGATTCGCTTTCTGCTGTGTTCACTCACCTCTAAACTCATCTACCACTGAACACACCAAATAATATCCCCCTTACTTAGTTATCCTGCTCTATACCTTAATCTGAATTTCTGTAGTTCTAAATCGTCTTAGCTAACAAACTATCCACTAATTAGCATATAGATTTCTCAACCTAATTAAATAGTAACTATTTATCAGATGGACTGATATATCCCTTTCAATTTCAGGTTCTAATTACTTTGACTTTACAGCTCAGTTTCTTCCAAAAGTCATGCACACTACTTGTCTTCACACCCTTACCTCCTGTTTTCTCTTTGTGTTAACTAGGGCTGTTTGTATGTATGTGTATGTAATAGTAAAACACAGAAAAGGTTATGAAACATACATATGCAGTTTGACTAATAATTATAACATGAACAATCTTGTAATCATTACTCAGATTAAAAATAGAAAGTGGATAAGACTCCGGAATTCCTTCTCCAATGTCTGACTCTTCCTATAACAGTCTCTCTCCATACCTGCCACTATGTTCTAGAACGACACTGTCCAATTGTATATTGCAAAGCAGCAGAGGTTTTAGGTTCAATCTTCCTCAAATTCACCAACAGCATGTGTGTATTTAGATTTAAGTTAATATAGATTAATTAAATTAAATGAAAAATTTAGTTTTCGCTCACACCAAGCCTCATTCCTGCCGCTCATGCATGCCTAGTGGCTAAAATGTTGGCAAGTGGAGGAAACGTTTCCGTCACCAGAGGAAGTTCTACTGGTGAGGGGCTATTCTAGTAATTAAACACCTTTAGAACAGAAAACCTAAAAATAAAACTTCATTATTGTACACCTAATGAAAGAAATAAAAGAAAATTGACCAGCTATGACCAAATTTAAAGAGATTTGATTGTTATATAATTTTTAAAATATTTGGCAATATTTGAAAATCATTTTGGCACTCTCCTAGAGGCCTCTCTAATGACATTAACTTATCTATATTTTTATCTTTCTCTCTTTCCATTATCTTTTTAATCTATCTTTTATCATGTCTTTAGCAAACCAACATAGGAACAGATAACCAAACATTGCATATTCACACTTATAAGTGTGAGCTGAACAATGAGAACACATGGACACAGGGAGGGAACAACACACATTGGGGCCTGTCTAGGACGTAGAGGGACGTGAGGATAAATAGCTAATGAATGTGAGGCCTGATACCTAGGTGATGGGTTCATAGAGTCAGCAAACCACCATGGCATGCTTAAGTAACAAATCTGCATGTCCTGCACATCTATCCTAGGAACTTAAAATAAAATAAAATTTTGAAAAGATAAATAAAATATATGGATTCTTAAAATGTAAATTTTATAACATTTTAATGTTTAAAGAAAGCCTGAGGGGGAGGGATATATCTCAACTCTGTATGCTTTACTCTTTCATGGCCACTCCCTGAGTTTAACTTAACAATATCTCTTTCTTAAATTATTAAAATGGATCAAAACAGAGTCTCCATCTTCCCTTTGTATGCTCCCAATCAAATTTCCACCCAGCAACTCAATAAATCATTTAGGAACTAAAAGTGATCATGTCATAGTCTTTCTTTGAACAATATGAAGATTTCTCATTTCACTAAGGATAAAATAAGACACCCTTGACTACTGTACAAGCCATGAATAATAGGAGCCTTGTCTGACATTGTAATCCGTTCTATTGACCTTACTCAAATTACAGCCTCATGTTCTTCTTCCAATTCTCCAGGAGATCAAGCTTTTTTTTTCCTTTTCTATAGAAGAGACACCTTTTTTGTTTCCATTTCCTGGAATGCTTTTTGTCCCATTTTAGTCTATCTTAATCATTCTTCAAATGTCAACTAAAATGTCCCTTTCTCAGAAAAGTCTACATCCTAAGAGTTCTTCAAGTTCTATGAAATAAATGGATTTCCCTTTTATATTTTCTTAGAACACGTCTATTTTCTTCTATAGAATGTACTACACTTTTGAATTTTATATATGTGTTTTGTTTACTGTTTCCTACACAATACAGATATCTATTCCAGCCTCCTCATGGGAGGAAACAGTAATCAAAACACAGGTATCTGTATTGTTCAGCATGTAACAGCCCCATCGCACCATGTTGATATCCTGTTGATGCTTAGTGAATCTGTCGAGTGGAAAAAAAACAAACCTAATATTTGAAAAATTACAATTAACACATTATTTCTATTTCAGGTACAGAAAGCAACTCAAATATAAGGATTTTCCAAATATACAAACTTAAATTGTAATGTGCATTGAAATAATAAGTCAAAACAAAACTAAACTAAAACATTTTGGCTGGAAGAAATTGTCCATTTGACTGGCCAATTATCAACATTGGTCTATTTTTCCAACATTGTAAAATATATCTCAAATTTTTCATATTTATTTCAAAATGAACAAACAAAAACCATTAGGACTATTCTCATACTTTCTTGTCCATTTAATTGTTTTATGCTTAAGCACCTTTTTAAAAAGTATTTTAAAATAGGTTGGGAATATTTGTTTATTTATTTGTTTAACTTGAGACAGGGTCTCACTCTGTCACCTAGGCTGGAGTGCAGTGATGGAAGCACCGCTTGGCTCACTGCAGCCTCAACCTTCTACACTGAGGTTATTCTCCATCTCAACCTTCTGAGTAGCTGGGCTACCTACCAGCAAGTGCCAGTATGCCTGATAATTAAAAAAAAATTTTTTTTAGAGATGGGGTTTTACCATGTTGCTCAGGCTTCTCTCGGATTCCTGGACTCAAGTGGGAAATTTGAGATCTGATGCAGATTTCTTGTCCACAAAAATGTCAAGGAAAGTTTGAAATCTTTAATTGTTTCCGATAGGCAGATACCTAAAAAGTTATAAGCCAGAATTTCTGGCATTTGCCTTTGGGTTATATAAAATAGTATTATATATTCCCCAGCCACTTCCATGCACCATTCTTGGAGGGTTAGCAGCAGGTAGGACATGGAGAAAGATGGCTGAAACCATGCCTTCTCCCACATGGTCTGCCATTCTTTTCCCTGTTGGATGTCTCTATGACTAATGTTTAAAAGGCTGACATTTGCAACCCTGGTCACAAGACTATAGGAAATATGATATTTTAGTCAGTTGCTTGCATTTTTCTCCCTTGGCTCATATCTTAACACTTTGAAGGAAATTTCTGGATTGCTTAAATAAAAATAAATGGCCCAAATATTTGGAATTTGTTTAGGATAACCTTTGGCTTAGCCATGCTTTTCTAGGTCTTAATAAAATTAACCAAAGTTGAAATAAAAGAGCATTATCTTCTCAGCACACACTCCCTCCAAACCAGCCTTGCTGAACACAACAAGTTGCAATTACCACAAGAAATCTCTGTCAAGTGTATACAAAAATATTTCAAAATAATTTTCTCTTAAAATCTTGTTTGCTCTGCTAACTATATTAGTAGTTAATACTGCTGTCCTTTTTTAAAACCACTTTCTAATAACAGCTAATAGTTGTGCCAAGTGATGTGTCAAGCTCTGTGTGTCAAGCAAGTGCTAAATATTTTGACTACTCAGCCCATAACTGAATAATCAAATGCATGAGATGAAGTAGAATGAATGAGGTTAACATCACTGTGTAAAGATAAGATGGAGCTCTATTTTTCCATTGTTGAAGGGAATACTATAAATTACTTTTGTTAGAAGAAGAGGATAATGAAGATGAAGGGAAATGTATTGTGTCATCTCTTACAGAAAGTAAGAGAATGCATGCTATGCTGATGAAAAGAGTTACCAAGTTTACTTGAATAAATGTCATACGTCATCAGTTTACTTATTCTTCAAGTAAAGTCTGACAAGGGACACAGCAGAAATCAGGCTTTGTGTAGAATAGAATTAAATAATTATCTCTCTCAATCCTACTTAAAATCAGTAAAAGTTTGTTTAAAAATAGCATAATAAAACAATTGGCTAATGTAAGAAGAGTTTCATTTAGTATGTGCAATGTGGAGTAAAAGTGATTTTATTGCTAGGAGTGACACAATGCATCTCAAAACACATCTATGGGTTACTTTTCAAGAATATATATACTAGAATTTTTTTAAAAATCAGACTGATGGTATAGGATTGAATATCTTTATTAATGTTATGCATTTGTTATTATACTATGTAAAAATTTAAGATTTTTACCTATTATTCCTTTATGCATAATATAAAACATTTAATTTATAAGATACCTGTATCAAAGAAAGAAAAGGAAAACATGGATGACAGAAATAATATTCAACTTTTTAAAGTTAAGAAACAAATTTCATTACAATGAGTTGTATGACATATATTTATTATTTTATGTATAATACTCCACCTAAATAAACCACTTTTCAAAAAATAGGAAATTTTTTCGATCTCAAAAATATTAGTTTATCTCATAATGACACAATCATTTGTTTTTAGTTGTACACATGTATGTCTATCATGGCCCTCATTTGCCTGAATTCAATTTTTCTCCCTTATATGACGTGAGGGAAGAGGGGAAACAAAAGTGGCCTTGTCTAATCTTCTTGTAAAATTACTGATAAACAGCAAACTCTTGATAATAGCAGAAGTGCAGTTTTTATTGATACAATCGTTTTAGCAGGATGACCCCTTTATTGGACTGCTTATATTAAACAAATGTAGAATCTACAGTTTTATAGTACAAGACTTCTTGGAAGATGACATGTAAACTATATGCTTCTGTAAATGGAAGATGAGAGTCGATAAAATAGAATACTCCCTTTCACCCGAGGTGACTGCACACATCATTAGAGACCTTATCTTTGATCCTGGGACCAAAAGCACAGGTGAAATGTGAGGAGAAAGGACCTACGGAGTCACATTCAATATCCTAGTCCTCCTGTCTTGCTTGTGAGACTCGTTAGTCAGAAATTACTAGTAAATAAGATTGGATAAGCTCTTGGATTCATCTGCGTCTGGTTTGATTATCTGGTCTTTGTGTTAGTGAGCACACACACACTCGCACCAACTCCGGTCTTTCCAATTTTCTGTTCCTTCTATGATCTTTTTTCACCTTGGTTGTCTTTCATATTAGATACTTCTGTCAAGCACCTCCCGAGTTTTGGCTATTTATTCACATCTACAATGAGGATGTTTTAAAGCTAACTCAGAACTTTGTCTATATGTGTGATGCCTATTCACTTGTGAGCAATGGATTAGGATGATTAGTGGGATTTTTTCTTGTGCAGGTTATTATCTTCCTGCACCAGCACCTCTAAGCCCCAAGATGTCTCCTATTTCCTACAGAACACATAATTTGGCCATTAGTGTTCTAAAAAGCATGTGCAGGAAATGGGAATACAACTGTTCTGTGTATATTTCACTTAGTTCCTATATTTTCACTATCTCTCTCTCACACACACACTTACACTCTTACACACACACCTTCAATGGTGTCTACTCTAAGGCCAGAGAACACAATAAGCAACTTCTCTAGTGCATAGCTTGTTCTAGGCAGTAAGAAGAACAGAAAGGAAGGAAGGAATCTGGAAATTTATCTTTTCTTTGGAATATGTTTCTAATCCTTCTATATTTTAAGTCCTTTCTCCCTTCCCTCATAGGTGTCTTCAATTTTCGACGCTTTCATAGGATCACAGGTGGTGTGTTAGTCTGTTCTCACATTGCTATAAAGAAATACCTGAACAATTAGAACATGTGGAAACAGGGAGGGGTACATCATACACTGCAGTCAGTTTCCGGGGGCTAGGGGAGGGGCAGCTGGATGGGGAGGGTGGAGAGGGATAATGAGGGGAGAAATACCAGATATAGGTGATGGGGGCATGAAGACATCAAACCACCTTGCCATGTATGTACCTATGCAACAATCCTGCATGATCTGCACATGTACCCCAGAACCTAAATTACAATTTAAAAAAAAAGAAAGAAATACCTGAGACTAGATAATTTACAAAGAAAAGAGGCTTAATTAGCTCATGGTTCTTCAGGCTGTTCAGGAAGCATGCTGCTGGCATCTGCTTGACTTCTGGGAGGTCTTAGGAACCTTTCCATCATGGTGGAAGGCAAAGGGGAAGCAGGCACATCTTATACGACCAGAGCAGGAGGAAGAGTGAGTCGGGAGAGGTGCCACACACTTTTATACAACTAGCTCTCATGAAAACTCTATCACAGGAGTAACACTAAGGGGATGGTGCAAAACCATTCATGAGCAACAGCCCCCAACTATCACCTCCCAGGCCCTACTTCCAACACTGGGGATTACAAAACTGCATGAGATGTGGGTGGGGACACAGATCCAACCATGTCAGATGGAAATCAAGTTTCTTCTTGTTGAGTTACTTTCAGGAAAGCATAGGTTTCAGTTTTACCTGGCTTCTTGAGAAAATTACAACTTGTCTGTCAGCATTCCAGTTTTTAAATTATTAATTTGTCTCCTTGTATATATCTTTTGGGGTTTATGCCTTCTTAATCATATTAGTATTTTAATTTGAAAGTATAAATAGTAAAAACAGGTGTTCTTGAACATACATATTGTTCATTTTTCATAGCAAATTCAATTCCAAAAAGTTTAATTATGAAGTCCAACAAAGTGCAGGTGGTGCATTTAAAAGGCTTTTGGTACTTATTGAGAAATTGTGCTCCAGGTAATAGGCATAAAGATGCACTTCTACCAGAAATATGTTCATATAATTTTCTTTATAACCCTAAGATTCATATCAGTAATATGGTTTTAGCTTTTAAAAACATATCTAAGAATTAATTATTTTGGAGTATGTATTAAATGCCAAGGACTTTTCAAAATGTTTTCTTATTATTAAATATTTTAAACTTTACAATAACCCTGAGATAGGTACTCCCTTTAATGTCATTTTGTAGATAAAAGTGCTGAAGCAAAATTATGGTAAGCAACTCACCCGTGATCATAATCTGAGAAGTGACAGTCAGGATTCAACCTGGGAATTTTAGCTCCTTTCAGCCGTTGTGATAGGTTGCGTCTCTTACAGAGTAACACATACAATGTATTCATTTCGTGTCCATTTCTGCAGAATCTTTGTTCATATCTACCAAGCATGTCTTTATTCTTTTAAGTCTTTTCTTATTATTTAACTTGAGAAAGTCTATTTTTGAGGGCATTTCTTATTTTGCCTTTTAAATGTGTAAAAACACTTTCCAAAGATATAAAGGAGAAAGTCTCATCTGTCACTATGGAGGTTAAAAATGGGCAAAAGATCCTTGCTCTGTCCCCTGGTAGGTATGACATGGACAAGGAATAGGAACACACATTGGTAGAGGAGCTGGAAACAGCAGGGTCTACTCTAGGCTGGTTATATCCGGTGGCTTCTGAGTGCGTCTTGGTCTTGCTTCCAGCAATTCTGTGAACACACTTCTGGACTTCTTGTTGATTTTATGAGACACTAAATAGCCTCCCAGTAAACTTTATGCTTCAGTTAAACTGAATTTGTTTCTTTAATGTTACTTTTGGAACCAATGTGAGAAATTTTAAATAAAAATGTATTTATTATAAAAATGTTCACTCCTGAAGAAACTTTTAAAGGTAACAATCTAAGCAGGTATGACCAAATTAAGCACAATTATTAAGCTTAATTTCTGTTTCAGTTTATTTTTAAGAAATAAATTGTTAAAGATGTAACATGCTCCCTTTTTAAATCTTGTATGTAATTCTTTTCTGAAATTGGTATTTTTCAATCATAAAATTTTTTAAAAAATGTTTATTACCAACATATATATCCATATAATATACACTATTGCTTTGTGGATTAAAATATTTGCATTAAAATACCATGTTGTATGTCACTTTTCATTATTTGATATTGGATTTCTGAATTTCATGTAAAATATTACATTTGTAATGTTGCATAATTTATTTTTTACTAAATAATAAACCACAGTTTGTTTACATAGTCCCTAGTAAGACTGGATAATGGTTTCTCAGATACTGTTAGCTCTTTTAAATATTATTAAAAGTCCTATAATATCTTCTTCTGCATATATGAACAAGTGTTCTTGTAGAGGAGACATCTATATTTGTAATTGCTGGCCTTTTAGTTTATTTATTTATTGCTGGTCTTATAATGTGTACTACTCACTGGGTATTTATATTTTATATTTACACATGGCTCCTCTAAGTAATTTTATTCAAAGTATATTCTCATAATCATTCCCATTTGCCAATTCTCATATATTGCAATAATTAATATGATAAAGATAATTATCTTAATGTTAGTAGTAAAATTTTATTGTCTTATTATTTGCCAAGGACAGAGCATTTCTAGTTTTTTATAAATATCTTCTTAGCCTGATAATTCATTTCTGACATATCCCAGAAATCCTTCTGGGTTTCATTACTAATATTAGCTTTTTTCCCTTATGTTTATCACATACACTTGGTCACTTGTGATAAAATAGAAAATTAATTTAGTAAACTACATCTTTACAAGAGTCAGCATTTCTATCTAGGATTGTAAGTAGGCCTCTTTAGCATTTATCTTGTACTTAGAAAATTTACTGAACTTTCTGTACATTCAAGTAATTTCTCAATTAAGTCCATTTATATTTTTCAGCCTGTATTTAAAATGTTTTCAAATAAAAAATTAAATTTCTTTTCCCAAATTACAACATTCATTTCATATTTATTTTATTTGTCAGAGTAACAATAACAACTTTTAAAAATATGATATATGGTGATATCCTTTTTATAATCTTTCTTGGAATGTTTCTAGTATGTTTTGACTATCTGTTTAATGTTTAAATTTAGAATATTTCTATTTGTAGAATATTATTATTCCTAAAATCATACCAAATAAATCTTGAAATAGTATGCTATAGAAGAAAGAACAGAATTTCATAACAAAGTACGCATTTTGTGGTAATTTTTATGTTCTTGATTTTTATATTTTTCTTTGTTTTGATAATAAAGTTGTGATTTTGCAGTAAATTGAATGCCCTACCTCCATTTTCCCTAAATAGAACTGAATAGTCTTTTGTTCTATACTTAGAGCATATCATCATTGTTGAGTTATCATTATATGGCTGTTAGTAAAAAAAAAAAAGTAAACAAATATAAATAAATTAACATGTAATGACACCATTGAAATATGAAAAATTTATTTAACAAATGATTTGGTCCACCAGATTGCTATGATTAACTACTGATGCAAATGAAATCAATTATTGACACAAATAAAGATTAATATCACTCTCCTAGTAGATGCGATTTTCTGGTTACATCAGTTGGAAAATAAATAGAACAGAATCTGCACTTTTTCACAATTATTATTATTTAGTTTGATAATTTAAAAAAGGCTGAATTTTAGGAAATTTTATTTTCACTCACATAGGGATTTCTTACTAATACAATCAAGCAAATTGTCAATCTCTTGCTAAATATGATTTTTTACATGCCTGTTAGTTGATGTGCATCGTATAGATACCCTTAAGAATTTTACAAATACCACCTTATTTATTCATCTTGTTATATCTTACAATTTCTGAGAAGGGGTTTAAGAAAACAGAAATGGATTAATTAGACTGGATTTATGCATAGACAGCTCCAAACCATTAAACGAACTCTGAACTTCTAGTCAAATAATGAGTCAGTAATCAACATCTAGTTTCCAAAGTGAGGTAAAAATACAAATGTTAGAATGTGGCCTGAAAAACTTGGTATATGAAAAATGAGTATTCCCAAATGCACAACAACAATACTTTTGTCTAAAAAGGATTATTATTGGGTCCATTACACTCTGAAATAGTCAGCAGCACTTTTAAGAGGAACAAGGTGGTGTTTTTTAAATAAAGGATACCAAGGAAAATTCTCTAATAATGTAAAACTTAGTGTCATAATTAGAAAGACTGTTTCAATAGATTTGAATGAACAGGCCATAACATCAGTGAGAATACTAAAATGAAAACATACATTCAATGTCTTATACAGTAGTTACAGATTTGATGAAATTAGTTTCTTCAGTATCAAAACATAAGCTAAAACATCTCATACATTTTGAATACATATTTATAAATTGTCTTGATAATCAGAATATGTTCTTCAACAATAAATCCAGTTGATTATTTAATATAAATTATTCCAAACTTACTTACTTTAATAACTAACATTAGCAAGCAAAAGAGGATTTTTTTTATACTGATTTGCATGATAAATAGTATTTTATGGATGCTTACAATGCCTTACATGTTATAGCATATACTCAAACATCTGGTGAAAATTGCCAAATCGAGCTTGTCTGTAGCTTTGAAATAAAATATCAATTTTAAGTTGCACCATTTTAATTGCTAAAATAAAATTAAAAGGTAATGAATATCTTGCCAAGTTAAACTAAATCTTTACCATTGAATAGTACATAAACCAATATTTATTAAAATATCAGTTTATCCTTTCTGCTGAAAAGTATTTTCTCAGGTCAGTTTTTTTTTTTTTTTTTGCCTATGAAAGACCTGAACTAATACATAAAGGACTCAGTAATTAATGAGCAAACACCTTTTAGAAACGAGACTTGAATAATTTCTTTAAATTATATTCTTTGTGAAGTGATATAGCAGTTCTCATATGCCATTTGTTTATTCTTTTTTACCAATTTTTAATGTTCTGATTCATACTTATAGGAGCTAGATTTATGATTTTAAAATTTTGAATAGGTTCTTATTAAATATATGAGAAACTAAAATTATAGTTGGATCAGTGCCTCTTTGAGGCTTATGTCATAAAAAAGTAATGAAACCCAATATTTACAGCACAATGTATTAAAAAACATCTCAAAATACCAAATGTAATCTTTTTGGCTCACAGTTAAAAACCATATAACCATTTTTCATTACATTTAAGCAGTTCCTTAACATTTTATTAAATTAATGATGCAGTTCTTTAAAATTTCAATAAATTTACTATTGTGTACATATTCTCATGAATCATAACTAAAGTCTATAGACACACTGCCCTGAAGGTGCCTGGTGTCCTCTGAATCGTAGCTTAATAATTCCCTTCCCATGCCATCTAAATGCAGTTTAAACTATCAATTTGTTGAAGAATTGCCATTCTTTGTTATGTTAATACTAACAATACTCATTTTCTTAAGAGGGCATTCTATGTTTATTGCTAGTCTTTTCTTTTCTCCTATATAAATAAACCTTAAAAATCTCTTGGCAAATAAATCGTATAATTTTGTCTTTAAAATTTTCAAGATTATTGATATACAAGGAGTAAATGTCATTATTATTTAAATAATTCTTTTGGGACAGTTAAGTCAGGCTTTTACCAATATATAAAAATTCAAATTTAAAAATTAAAAACATATTTTGAATAAATATTTCTGGCATCCTTTTGACTTGGAAATAATGAGAAGAACAGGAAAGTGTTTTTTTTTTTGTGATGGCAATGGAAGACACTATTCTCACTGTATTATATAAATATTGTTACATTTCTGCTCAAGATATTTTAGGTTATTGCATTTTCAACATTGTTTTAGTTGATTTAAATTACTTGTTTTTTTAATTCAGTCATGAGCACGATATTCAGTAACCCCTGAATTCATTATACTCAGAAATATAATTCTGCAATTTAGAAAAGTATAAGTGCCATTAGGTTTGCTTAGCTCAGGCTGCTATAACTAAATACCACCGACTGAGTGGCTTAAATAACAGATATTTATTTTTCACAGTTGTGGAGGCTGAGAAATTCATGATTACGGTACCAGCAGATTCAGTTTCCGGTGAGGTAAGGACACTCTTACTGGCGTGAAGCCTGGCCGCCTTCTCACTCAGTCCTCATATCACAGAGAGAGAGAACATTGGTCTCTCTTCCTCTGATTATCAAGGCATTAATCCCATCATGCCTTCCCACTCATATGACATCATCTACACCTAATTACCTTCCAAAGACCTCATCCCCAACTACCATCCTATTGGGAGATAGGACATCAACACATGAACTTTAGGGAGACACAAGAATTTGGTCCAGAACAAAGACTAAAGAGAATACTATACTTAATACAACATTCACTAATTATAGAATAGTGAGAGGTAAGAATTATCTTTTGTCAATGTCAGCAGCCATGGGAGTCAGGAGAACTCCTATCTTATTAGTTCTGTTGCATTGGGTAATCACTTTACTTTTGTAGTCCTCAGCTTCATCCTCTGTAAAATTGAGAGATGGAATGAATTACATTAAGGTACTTTTCAACTCTAACATTTATGGGCTTGGAAAAATTTATATTGGCAATTTTTGCTTTTTGTCTTAGTCTGAATGTTATTAAACATGTTTAAATGTCTTGCAATTTTGAAAGCCATAAATTACTTACACACACTAAAAGCTTTGAGCTCCTGAGATAAACCACATCTTGTGTTTTCCTCTCATCTTATTTCTTCTGTTCTGATTTTGCTTCATGAAACTTTATCCATATGCTATTTAATCCAAATTTTGAAATAGCATATGTAGATATAAATTATTAATTAAACTTTTTAACCATTCCAATGTTTTTTATCCACTAATAAACACAATACATTTCCAATATCTAATACTTATTTTCAAAGGCCAAGCATTTATTTTCCCTTTAAATGATAGCAAGTAATGCTTGTGAGTCTTAATACCCAGAACGGCAGTAAGACTTGCAAAGCAATGGTAAAGGCAGGTGTCAGTTTCAGAGTAGATAAGAAACAAAGTGTGTCATGAGACATGAAAACTGTAGACATCACCACAGTTAATTTAGCATCCATGACCAGTATATTAAAAGCCTGTGCTACAATAAAACTCTCCTTTGCTTCACCATGAATCTATCAGCTAACAGGGATTCAATCTAGTTTTTTGTTAGGATTTATTCACACTGCATCCGCTATGACACTGTCACCAAGAATGTAGGCTTATTTACAAATTAACATTGTCTAGCACATTCTTCTTTATGCACTGATGCTGGTGTTTCTTTATTTTGCCAGACAATTTTAACAAGGTGGAAGTTATAGGACATTAGAGCCATGTTTATGCCTATGTCCTTATTGTGGCCTATACAATACAGATATGATTGTTCTCAGGACTTCTCAACTGCTCTTTCATTCTTGGGAGGCTCTTTGGCTGAGTGTTTAAATGATTACAACTGAACATAGAGGAGAAATAGATGGCAGAAAATACAAACTCTCTGCATGGTCTCTATTGAACCCTTGTAAAGCACTCCAATTCCTGAAAAAGATTAGTTGAATTATAATTTGTGAAACGGTTATAACTTAGTTGTTAGTTTTTCCAGAACTGTTTCCTTACTATGAGAGTATGATCTTAGCAATTTGGAAAGCAGAGGTGGGAAGATTATTTGAGTCCAAGTGTTTGGGACCTGCCTGGGCACTACAGAAAGACTCCATCTCTACAAAAAATATATGTAGCCAGGCATAATGCCATGAGCCTGAGGTCCTACCTACTCAGGAAGCAGAAGTAGGAAAGTTGATTGAGCCTACCAGTTCAAGGCTGCAGTGAGCTAAAATCATGCTACTGTGCTCTAGCCTGGACAATAGAGCAAGACCATATCTAAGAATAAATAAATAAATATTGAGATCTGAAAACATATACAGATAGAAATATATTCTGATGTGTATATATATATATATACACACACACCAATTTATCCTTTTTCCTATGAAATATCTTTCTTTATGAATTTTCAGCTATATTACTTATTTTAGCTTTTTAAAATTATAGCAATGACTACCCCATTATAAGTTTTATCATCTTATAGGCAAGTTTTCAACTTTTCAGTGTCACTAGAAGATCACTCTATACTATTACCATATAAACGCATTATACCAGTAGTACAAAATGTTTTATCGTATTTTTAAATATATGAGCAGATATTAAAGACAGTCTGTGTTTATGGGTTGGAAGATTTAACATTGCTAAGGTGGCAATATTCCTCACATTGGTCTATGTATTCACCAACATCTCTATCAAAACCTTAAGTAATCTTTTTTTTGCAAAAATTGAAAAGCTGATCCTTAAATTCACATGAAAATGCAAAGAACTCAAAATAGCCTAAACAATAAGAAAGAACTAAATCTGAGGACATTTTTCCTAATTTTAAATCTTACTATATTTCTTAACTTCAAAGCCTACTACAAATCTGCAGTAATAAATTTTATATTGTACTGAAATTGGTACATATAGACAATAGAATCGAGAAACCAGAAATAAATCTTTACATTTAGAGTCAATTTATTTTTTACGAGGGTGCCTAGGCAATTCAATGGAGAAGAATCATTTTTTTTCCCAGCAAATGATTCAGGGTCAAGTGGAAAGCCACACAAATGAAGTAAAAATGTCAGACTCTTATCCAATGCTATGTACAAAACCCAACTCAAATGGATAAAGACATAAATATAAGATCTAAAACTATAAAACCCTTTAAATAAAATATAGGTGTAAATCTTTATGACACTGGATTAGCTAATTGTTTCTTAGACCTGGCATTAAAAGCACAAGCAACTAAAAAAATTGATCAATTGAGCTTCATAAAAGCTAAAGACTATTGAGCTTCAAAGAGCAGTGTCAAGGAAGTCAAAAAATTCACACAATGACAAAAATATTTGCAAATGTTATATATTATGAGTCCAGTATATGGAATATTTAAAGAACTTGTATATCTCAATAATAAAGACTACCCAATTAAAATACATAAAATGTTTGAATACACATTTTCCCAAGATGTATAATAAGTTTATGAAGATATGCTCAACATCATTAACAATTAGATACGGGAAAAGCATATCCACTGTGAAATGTCAATTCACAGCCACTGTAAGAGTTTTAATGAAAAAGTTGGTCACTGATAAGTGTTGGCAAAAATATGGGGAAATAAGAACTCTCCCACATTACTTGTGGGAATTTACAATGATGCAGTTGCTTTTTGGAAAATAGTGTATAAGTTTCTCACAAAGTTAAGCAGAGACTTATTGTATGACCCAGCAATTCCACTTTTAGGTAAATACCAAGATCAAAAGGTCTGAAAACATGATTACACAAAATCTTGTACAAGAGTGTTCACAGAAGTATTATTCATAATTTTAAAAAGTTGAAACAACCTCAATTTCAACAAGTGAGGAATGGATTTTTTGTATATTCATACAAGAGTTTTATTTTTTCATTAAAAATGATGAAATATGAATGCATGTTACAACATGAATGAAAATTGGAAACATTATGTTAAATTAGAGAAGCCAGACACAAAAGGTCATATATTCTATGATTCCATTTATATTAAATATGAAAATTGGTCAATCCATAGATTAATTTCACTTAATGTGTACAAAGGTTTTTAAAAACTCAATTCATGGATAGGGTAACCAAGATGAAATAAAGACTGAATCCCCCAAAAATCTAATATGCAAATGTATGTCATACGTTCACTGAAGAAAGTGAGAAGAGAAAGCTGCTGAGTTAACTTTGGAAATAAGTGAAGATTGTAAGACTAAAGACAAAAAAGTGTACAAGCTTTGTAATCTGATTGTTAATGTTGTTTCTCATAGGGCCGTGGGTTAATAATTCTGATATAGCTGTGCAAGTATACTCTATTTGAACAAATATGTAAATTGATGGTGCATTGCAGGAGCCACATCTCTCACTGTTGGAATAAGAGGTTACAGATGAGCAAGGGGGAAGTGGTACTGGGTGAAAGTTGGAATCATCCATATGAACTCATGTTTAGTTAATACAGACACAGATGATAAAAAAGGGATTAGATAGGTGTATAACACAAGTTACTATAGACATATATAATTGATTTCTCTGTCTGCTGAGAGGCCTAGAAGCAACAACACCACAGTAGCAATGAGCACAATTAGTGCCCATATCTTGGTTTTAATACTATTCTCTAATAAAAGTAGCCAGAGCATCTTGGATTTCTGAAGCACGAAATATGTAAGATGACCCTGGACCATCTTACAGTGCCAAAATGTGAGAACGTGCCAAACAAAAAAATGGAGGTATATCCAGGAGATACAGTGGCTGACAGAAAGAGTCTTCATAGCCAAATCTGGAATACTGTGAACAAAAAAGAAATAAATAAATTTAAATTGAAGAATAATGAAAACTATAAAATAAATATAAATGGATTTATACTGTTACAAATAAATGATTAAATAAATAAATAATTAGGTAGAATATACAAAGCTCAAGTAAAGAATTCCAAATTTTTTATATATATATATATATGCTCCATCACCAAGAAGGCAGAGCGTAACTTCCCAACCCTTACATGCCTATTGTCTAATGAACGTAGTATGGAAATTTGGAGGAAAAGAATGGCTTCATCCTGGGCAAACAAAGGAAACCTAACATGCCTGACCTCAGCCAGGTCAGAGTTAACACCATCAGCTATGTCATGTTGATAGCGTGCACCCTTGATATGATGTGATGAGAATGGCCTTTCAGCTCTGTGATCTTCTTCCTCAAACTACAGCACAAATCTAATCATAAGGAAAAGGTCAGTAAAATGCAAATTGAGAGACATTATGCAAAATGTCTGTCGAGTACTACTCAAAACTGTCAAGATCATTAAGTAAAATAAGTAAAGTCTAGAAAACTGTCACAGCCAAAGAGTAGCCTAAGGAGACGTGATAACTACATGTAATGTGATGCCTTAGACAAAAAGACATTGTATTAAAAACCAAGGAAATCACAATAAAGTATGAACTTTAGCTGATAATTGTGAATGAGTATGGATACACTAGTTGTGACTAATACACCATAGTAATGTTAATAATAGGGAAATCTGTGTGCAAGGTACATCTAGTGTGCTGGGATATGACTGCAATTTTTCTGCAAATATAAATCTATCCCCAAAATAAAAGTTTATTTAAAATGCTCAATAGGAGTAGGTTGCAGTAATTCCAGCTACTCAGGAGGCTAAGTTGGGAAGATCACTCGATCTCAGGAGTGCAAGGCTAGCCTGGGAAACCTCATGAGACTTTGTATCTAAAACAAACAAATGCACAAAACTTAATATTAAGGAAATAAATGATCAAATACAAAATTACAAAATAATTTAAAAAATTGAATAAATACTTCATCAAAGAAGATAAATGTATGGCAAATAAACACAAGAAAGATCATTAATCATTAGGTATTAATACAATAAAAACACATGATGAAATACTTCACTCCGTTTAGATTGCCTTGAATTAAAAACAGACTAACCATACTAACTGCAAGTGAAAATCTAGGGCTAGCTGGACACTTCATTCACTATTGGTGGGACTGTAAAATAATATGACAACTCAGAAAACAGTTTGTGATAGATAGCCTAGAATGTTAAATACACACCTCTCATTTGATCCAGCTATTTCACTCCTAAGTATTTACCTAAAATTAAGTAAAGTATGCCCACGAAGATGTGTCCATGAATATTCAAATCATCTATATTTTTAATGGCCATAATTTGGAAGAAATAACTGAGATGCCTTTCAGTAGTTGAGTGGATGAACAGATAGTGGTACATACGCCTGATTGGATAGTACTCAACACTAAGGGATGAGCTATTGATACATGAAACAGCATCTAAAAACAATTATAGTAAATGAAAGAAGCCATACCCAAATATATATATTGTATGATTTGATTTATACAAAAACTCACAAAAATGCAAACTATTCTATAGAAACAGAAGCTTGATGTGTGTTTGCCTGAGGAAGGGAGGTAAGAAAAAGGTGGAAAGAAAGAATTAAGAGGACTAAGAGAAACATTTTGGAGTGATGAGAATTTCCTTACAGTCTTGACTGAAGTGATGGTTTCAAGGATGTGTACATAGGTCACAACTCATCATATTGTACATTTTAAATATGTGTAGTTTATTGTATGTAAATTATACCTCAATCAAACTTTAAAAATGCTTTTAAAATAACACTTAGCAGACATCTCAAATCCATATAGACGTTACTCCTTTTGGGTATATAAGTAGAATTTGATACCAAGTAGTTAGGTTAAATATCAAGACATGTGAGGAAGAAATGATTCCCATATATTTCTGTTTCAAATATTAATTTCTTTGTGTAATTACATTAAGAGAGCTGGTTCTCTTACCAACAGAGAAATCAATATAAATAAAAACATTTTTCTTTTTCTAAATAATTTCCTATGTTGATCTCTTGATTTCCCTAGAGACTGTCAAAATGAAACAGATTCTAAGGAAGTTAAATAAAGACTTCTTTTTATATCTTAAAGAAATTTGCCTCTCAGGCATGTAAGTTTTGGTGACAAGTAAATTCAGCAATTATTCTTAGAAGAAATTAGTTAAAATATTCTTCAAATTATAATACTAATACAAGGTGAGATTTAGAAATAACCTTTATTAAGATAAACATTTCTTCAATCATTATCAATTTCTTCTTAAAAAGGTGTTTGTTGAAAAGTTGATTTATTTAATGTCACTGTATATAGAAATATAAAGTGATACATAAATGTTGGTAACAGATTTTTATAGAATTGATTACTTCTGTATTTATATATATATTTTAATTTTGCTTATACTTGCATTGTAAATATAAGTACTTACAGTAATCTCTACAGATGTTATACAGTTTCATGAGAGTTTCCAAAAGCATAAGGCAAACTACATACATCTCTACCAAGATACCAAACATTTCATTATCCCATAAATTTCTTTCATGTCCCTTTCCAGTCAATCCCCTCTAAGCTTAGAGACAGACATTTTCCTGAATTTTTGTGAGACAAAAATTATTCTTAATAACAGATTACTTTTTAATAATATCATAGATATCAAAACTATGAAAATGCAATTTCTCCTAGTAAATCTGTTGAGTTCCTTTCGTCCTTGGTTAGTCATGTTTTACTGTGTTTTTATCATAAATTTGAATCGTGAAATATCAGAAGCACTGAATAGAAAAATATTTAAACTTATAATTTATAATGTCAACCTCTGAATTTAAAGATAAGTAGAAAGATGATTTCAGGTAGTTTTATTTGCTAAGAATAATCTAAGCATGAAAAATAATAAGCACATGAGTGCTCCTGTCTGAAAGCCTCTAATTCTTTATGACTAAAAAGGAGGGTGTCATTCTGAAATATAATTATATATGAAATTTGAAATTTTGAAAAAGCACAAGAAAAAAGAGCTGGAAATAAAATCCAGTAGCCTCATTTTAGAGTAATGAAAAGTTTTGTAGAAAAGGAAAGAGAAGCTAATGCATAAAGAAATTTCATATTAAATGAAATTTATGCATCTTTGAAAGAAAGAAACTTTTAGGTCTTCTGTACCTGTTTGTATGTAAGTGTGTTTTTTTTTGTTTGTTTGTGTTTTCATGATCTTAGAGTAGCTGTTTAGTTCTGGACCTGAGAGTTACTGCACTAGATTTGTGATGCAAAAAATTGAAACCCTCAAAGGGATAGATCTATCTCAGAGCCTACCAAACTCTTGAAAATTTCCACATACGGAAAAATGTCTAAAATAAACAAACTCCCCCTACAGTTACAATTTTCTTTAATATTTCTAATAAAAATAAGAAATGCTATGTTGTGGAATACCAAAATATTTTACATCCTCGATCTTACTCTGCTACAAAAAAATAAGTTATATCAGCTCAGAAAGAAAAATTTGTAGACCACTCTGTAGAAAATATGTTTAATATTTTCAAGGGTGTAGTCTATATTCAATTCAGACATTTTAAAAGCCCAGAACTACTTTATTATGTTTTTTTTCAAAGTTATGACTCATTATATGTGTAAAGAAGCCCCAGTGGAGATGCTCTGTCTCCCTGTTTTGGCTGTGATATCAAAGAAACTAGAGAATGGAAAGCTAGTTTTACCTGTCAGTGATCACCTAGTAAAGAGAGTAGACATTAGAGTGAGGATTTCTTTGGAAAAAACGTTTCCATGTGTTCTGTGTTCATAAGGCCCTACTGCCATGGTGAGAAAAGAAGGTACCTTTCCCTTTCATCAGATGGATGAATTGTCAAGCAAAATAATTGCTCCCTGGAATTTTGAGTTGATAACAGAGAAAAAATTGCTGTATTTTAAACCAACTGCAGTACAAAACCTAAAAGATTTATTTTGGCAAAATGTACCTGTGATAAGAGGTAGATTCATGTTAGATTTATACCTAGATGGAAAATTACTTAAAGTAGTGGTTCTCAAAGTGTGGTCTGTGACCCAGCAGCATCAGCATCTGCTGGGACCTGTTATTCATGCAAATCATTGGGCAGTCAGGAACTTGTGGTTTGCAAGCTCTCCAGATGATTTTGATGGCTGCTGATGTGAGAGAGGTGGTGCTGGTTGGGAGAGTCTGTGTGAAGAGGACCACCTATGACCTGAGGTAGAGAGAGGAGTCCACAGCCAGCACCCAGATATGGATGTCAGAAATCCATGACTGTAAGCTCCCTCCAAGAGGGCTCCAGGACTGAAAGATCCAGCCAGATGTGCCTTCTTCATCTCCAGAGGGAATGAACTCCAGATTACAGTTGCTCTAGATTTGTGAGAGTGTTCACTTTCCCTAATGCAGGGTCCCTCAGCCTGACTCAGGACCTTGGTCATGGACGTGATTTTTTTTGCTGAATACCCATTAAAGCCAAGGTCCTGGGGTGCTTTATAAAATACCTAAACCTGATAAGTTAAAATTGAAACTCTGGGTAAAGTTCTGTAAACTCTGATACACTAAGAGGTGTGAGAGGTATTGGACTAGTGAGAATCTGAGGAGGCAAAAATAGAAACAAAAGGAGAATTCAAACTTCTTCCATCCTATCTCCACTACGTTTATCTAAGCCTGAAAAACTCTGTAACAAAGGGGCAGGTATAAGGTAGAAAAAAAGAGAAGTTTAGCTGAATAGGACTTTTAATCTACTAATTCCATTAATATTTCAATTTACTCAGCAAATATTCATTTTGTACCTACTTCATCATATGTACTCTTTGTCAGGTTCTAGCCCATGCTGAGGTTTGAGGGGGAGTTGGTGGGCAGGTGGTGGGTAGCTGGAAAGACACTCAAGGAATTGCAGGCAGTTGTGACATCACTTTATTATCTCTCTGGGTGCAAGCCTTTGTCTTGGCTGCCTGCTCCAGCCGCAGCCCCTCTTAATGTGGCTCCATGGCTCTTGTTCACCTCACCACCTGCAGCTGTGCTCCCTGGCATGCTCGCCATTACCTGGCTTCCCTCTTCTGCCTGCAAGGCGGCCAGCTCCATTATGCATGTGCCTTCTTGCAGTGTCGGTGACACATTTATGTACCTAACAGACAATAGTGGCTCAAAGCCAGGTATGAGGTCACACAAACAGGTCACATAATGCATGGGATTGTGCACCAGTGCTCCAAATCTGCTGAGTCATGCTGTACTAAATGTTTATCTCGGCCTGTTCTTGACTGAAGCATATTCATTATTGTTACACTCCACCCCTTAGGCTGGAGGGAGTTCTTTTAGTGGGGAGACATGCCCACAGAGCAGAACAATGAACCCATAGGCCATAACAGCTATACAGGGAGGATCAACTTCAGGCTATGGTGGGCAACCACCCCATGGTGACATAACCCTAATGTTGCTCTATACATCACAGTACCGGGGCACCAGGTGTGCTTCTATGAGCCAGACCTACCCATCATAAATTTTATGGGTAAGCCAAGGGTTGAGTATGCCATTAGTTCTATGGCATCTCTATTCAAAGCTTGCCGTGTTGCATTCCAGGCATCAGCCATGGGACTCCAAGTCTCTAGCTATGTCCAGTTCTCCATAGAAGCTGGATGTATGTGCCAGGGCACACACATACACAATACGTAGTTCCCTGCAGGAGGGTTCCTTTTCTGGCCATTCCTCTACTAATGGTTAATCGCAGAGGCCATATATTTAATACCCAAGGAGTGACATGTAAATTATACTGCAGGTCCTCCCTCGGGGGAGTTACAATAGCTAACCGCCTGCAATTGGGGGTGGGGGCTTGGAGGGTCCATGGCCAAAGCCAGGTTTTTTGTTCCCCTACCTTTAGGGGCATTAGGGCAGGCAACAACAAATTGCTGTTCATTCCCATACCTGGTCAGAGGAGATCATCCTTCCTCCCATTGGTCATGCAGCATGGCTTGTCCCTACATGGGTTGGTGAACAGCTAGTCAATTCTGTAACTTCCAGGTAGTTAACCACAAGGTTAAACCTTGATAAACTGCCCAGCTATTGGTGCAGATAACCATAGGTATCACCTCCTTGGTGATCACTATTCACACTGCTCTGAATTCAGCCCACTGGCTACTTTGTCCACACCGGGTATTGAACCGTATGGTGTCAGTACTAGGCTGGACTGTGACAGCAGTCCAGGCAGCAGCAGCACCCGGGGTAGATCAGTCTATATACCATGCCCCATCATGGATGGAGGGGGGTGGCACTCTTCCTTAAATGGTGATGGTTCAGGGTCTAGAGGTGCCTCAGTCCCCATGAACTTATCTTGCATTAGGACCACAGTTCCCAAGACTTCTTGTAATTCTGCTGCTAAGGGGCTTGTACTCAGCGTACCCCACTGTTCTAAGTAGGCATCCCACTTTGCTAAAGTGGACGTCTGTGCTGTCCCAGTCTGGGAGGTTGTTACCCATGAAACTACCCATCCTTCTATGAGTAAGTCATCTGCAGGATAACTATAGCCCATCCTATCACACTCTGAGAAGCCTGAAGAGCAGCATACGCAGCTACTAACTGCTTCTCTATCAATGAATACTTGAACTCAGCTCCTTTCCATAGCTGGGACCAAAAGCCTACCAGTGTTCTCAGGTGCACTATGCGTTGCCACAGGCTCCAGCTGAAACCATCTGTGGTTACGTGCACATCCAGCTCAAACTGGCATCCCTGGTCAACTATCCATAGGGCATGTGCCTGCGGAATAGCCTGCTTGGCTGCCAGGAAGATGATCTCAGCCTCATCATCCCAATCCCTGTTAACACCCCCCTTTTTTGTCGACCGGTGCACCAGTTTTGTCACCTGATCCAAATGGGGCACAAATGCCCGCAAACATCTCAGGAGGCACACAAAGGTGCATAGCTGCCTCACAGTGGCGGGCCAGGATTATATCTAACTTTTTTTCTATGATGGCCTGTGGTACGGCTTCCATCTTACCTGATCAGATAACTCCCAATAATTCAGCAGATAATCAGGCCCTTGAACCTCAGATTCGTCAATGGCCCTACCGCATGCTGCCAAATGTTGCAAGAGGGGTGTCGCTGCTTCTAAATCTGCAAGAGAATCAGAGGTTATAACCTCTGATTACAAGGTTATAATGAAACATTAGGTTAAAATGAGACATTAGGTTATAATGTCATCAATATAATGGAATAGGTGGACCCCCTTTGTACGTTTTCAGGCTGCTAAATCCGTGGCAAAGAGACCATGACATACCGTGGGACTATGCACGTAGCTCAGTGGCAACACTATGAAAGTCCATTGTCTTCCTTTCCACGTGAAGGCAAACTGTTCCTGGCTCTCTAGAGCGATGTAAATTGAGAAGAATGCATAAGCCAAGTCCGCTACATACTCGTATTGTCCCAATTCCACCGTCAAGTGATCCATTAAATCTGTGATAAGTGACACAGCTGCCAAGCTGTGCATAACATTCAAACCCAGAATGTATTCAGGTATGGGAGAGACATACACAGTGTGTAAGTGGGGAGCCAAGTGGCTAATGCCAAGGTGCAAAGATATAGGTTTCACTTTCACTGACTACCCTCCATAACTGTCAGTGTATGCAGCCTTGCCTGGAAACTTATCTGGGTTCCCGTAAAGAAGGCTGCAATCTACGCTGGTGTCTACCAGCACCAGCACCTGCTACTTTGGTGAGGGACCAGTAGATTGCCAATTCCACATGTGGCCTCCAGTCATCCAGGGTCCCCCCAAGCTGGGAACCTCAGCCAGTTCCCTAATTAAATACAAAAGGCTCTGGCTGAGAATTTTAGTTGAATAAAAAAGAGAAGAAACTAAGAAGAAATATGGAACAGAGAAAGAGAATAAAGATGGTATGAGCTTGCTATTGCACTCTGAGTGGTCAGGAAATACCTCTCTGCCCAAGAAGGCTGACATTTGCAAAGAAACCTAAATGAAGTAAAACCTAAATGAATCAAAATGTGTTGGTAGCTGTAAGAGTCTTGACTTCTATTGTCTTTGAATCCCTGGAAAATCAATGAAACGTATTCTAAGATTTTTTTCAAGAGCAGAAAGAAACTGAAAAATCATTTTAACAGGGTATTTTGGGAAATGGTAAAGTTGTTTTGTATTTAGAATTTATACAGTGGGCAGCTTCTTTAATAAAAATGCTACATATATTTAATACGCACACATCATTATAAAAGAAGCTATTCTCTTTTTACACAGAGATGGTAAAAAATATTTTTCTGCTGAGACGTTATTTTATGCCTGTTTTTTGACATTCATGCAATATGTGTACAAGATTTAATCATACTGTTTGATTCAAGTTTGGGTTCATTTGACGATACATATTGTGTACTTAGTGTTCTCGGGAGGCACTCTGGGTAAAATAAATAAACAAATAAATAAATAAGTAAAAATGCATGTTTTGGTCCATGCTGTCAGGAAACTCGTTCACAGTGATGGACACATTTAATTGAAGAATTGGAATGCTTTCATTCATTACACAATTATTTATTGAATGTCAAGAGTCCTAGAGTAAGATCACACACAAAAAACATCATGTAAGGAAAAGAAAGGTTTATTTCAGACTGACATTACCTCAGTCTTCTAGAAGTTAATAGATAGTGTGTGTGCCACTGGCACTTAGGTACTCAATTAGAAAAAGGGAGTTAAAAATTAGCATTGTGAGGTGAATGGTCAGATTAATTAAGATCCTTTGGCTTTTAGAAAGATAGTTTAAGTGTAAGCAATTTAGAGAATAAGTATAATCTTGGGGAAATTACATTTTTCAGTTTAGTTTCATCAAGAAAATACAAGAGTACAGTCAACAATTTTCAACTCTATTATGTAAGGATTGTGATCTTAACCTGTTACATGACAACAATCTCTGACTTCATGAATCATCCAATATAAATACTAAAGATCAGTACAATGTAGTTATTATGCACCTAAACTTAAGGCTCAGACTGCCTGGGTTTAAATCCTAGGGGTTTAATCTACTAATTTTATTTCACAATGTTTTCATCTGTAAAGTGGGTTTTCTATTATAATAGTCTCTACTGATGAATGCTATTAGAAAGACAGAATGGGTTAATACTTGAAAAGGCATTGACATTATATATAGAATGTCAATATTCCAAAAATAATAACTAGTATCATATAATTGAGAGGATAATTAAAAAAGTTATAAGGAAATAATGCATTTTAATTTTAATGAGATAAATAATGTTTAATTCTGGAAAGTGCTATAGCTGGAATGATTCATCATGAAAAGTTCATGAAGTCCAAGAAGGGTCATTTTCTTTATAAATCTTCAGGAAGAAGACACAAAAGCCATTCTAACATGTTAAAGTAAAATACAGGATAAGGAAGAATAACCTCAGCTTTTGTAAACTGAATTGTCCCCTACCACCACATACACAAAAAGTCTCTGTCTTCTAGTCCTAACCCCAAAGACATTAGAATGTGATTGCATTTGGAGACAGATATTTTGAAAGGGGAAATCAAGTTAAAATAAGGCCATTAGAGGTGGTGTAATCTAATCCAAATGATATCCCTATAAGAAGAGGAAATGTGGACACACAAAGAGACACCAGAGATATGTGCACACACAAAAGAGGCCACGTGAGGACCCAGTAATATGGCAGCCATTTGCAAGCCAAGGAAGGATGTCTCAGGAGAACCCAAATCTGTTAACACCTTGATCTCAGACTTCTAGCCTTTAGAACTACGGGAAAATACATTTCAAGTATTTAAGCTATCCAACCAGCCTGTTGTTTTCAGTTATGGCAACTTGAGTAAACTAATTAAAATTGAAATTGTAGGCAGAGTTCTGTGAACTCTGATACACTAGGAGTTGTGAGAGGTTCTGACTAGTGAGAATCTGAGGAGGTAAAAATGGAAATGAAAGAATTCAACCTTCTTCCCTCTCATCTCCATTGCATGTGCCTAAGCCTGAAAGGCTTCCTAGCAGGGGTGGGGTAGGAGATAAAAGGAGAGAGCAGCTTTGCTTAATGGAACTTTTAAACTACTAACCACATTATTATTTTTATTCATGCAACAAATATTTATGGAGTACCTACTCTAGGATGTTGGGGATACATGGGCAATAAAGACAATAGCAAATCCTTCCCAAGTGCTGTGGGACTCTTTCTTTCTTACTCTTCTGGATCAGCAAAGACAAAACAAAATTTAATAACTCACTTGACTCTTCTGCCCCAGTTCTGATGAGGAAGCAATACAAGAGAAAGTGGGAGGCCAGGCACGGTAGCGCATGCCTATAATCCTGGCACTTTGGGAGGCCAGGGTGGGCGGATCATCTGAGGTCGGGAGTTAGAGACCAGCCTGACCAACATGGAGAAACCTAACTCTACTAAATATACAAAATTAGCTGGGCATGGTGGCGCATGCCTGTAATCCCAGCTACTTAGGAGGCTGAGGCAGGAGAATCTTGAAACTGGGAGGAGGAGATTGTGGTGAGCTGAGATTGCGCCATTGCACTCCAGCCTGGGCAACAAGAGGAAAATTCCATCTCAGGAAAAAAAAAAAAAAAGAAAGAAAGAAAGTGGGAGAATCTCCATAAATCTTATCATTTAAGGACTCATTTAAGCTGAAGCCAGTCAGGGAGAATCCTGTCGACTGATGGAGGCAGAAAGGGTGTATCTAGGTAGGCAAAATTGCAGGCCTCATGGTTTTGAAGAGTAAAAAACTCTCTTAAAATGGAAAGAAACTGGTTTTGTAACTAAAGATAAGTAAAGCGTTGGACAGTGGGATGCAATAAAAGCACAGATAGGTCTGGAGCGTGAGAACAACATGAGAAAATTGTCTTTTCACACAATTATTACATGCCAATTATAAATAAAATAAAACAAAAACTTACCATTCCTTCAGGCAATCTGGGTCTCTATTCCTTGCAACCCAAACACATAACATAGAGGTTCCATGCAAAAATACTTTCCAGATAACTTATGTACCAAACTAATTTGATTACAGATTTCAGAAACTGATATAAAGGTTTTATAAAGATTTCAGCGTTCTTTTTTTAAAGTCATGTAAAACTAATTACTGACCACTGTTCCCCATTAGGCAAAAAGGAAAGAAGAAAGAAAGAAAGGAAAGAAAGAAAGAGAGAGAGAAAGAAAGAGAGAGAAAGAAAGAGAGAGAAAGAAAGAAAGAAAGAGAAAGAAAGAAAGAGGAGGGAGGGAAGGAAGGAACGAAGAAGGAAGGAAAAAGAAAAATATCATTTCAAAAGACTACTTTGGCCCTTGTATCAATAAAAGGTTAGACCTGAAGATGAGAAGTGAGAAAACAGTGAGGAAGCCGTGAGACAGTTATGATAAGATAAAATGGTGACTTAGACTAGTATATTCTCAGGGTACTGAATAAACATGTGAGATATATGTCCATGGGAAGTAGAAAGGAAGGACTGGACTGTGGTTCAGATATGGGAGTTCAGGGGTAGAGAAAAGTCAGTGGTTATGAGCAGAGTTCTCACTTAAGATCTGGGTGGTTGCTGCTGAGTAACAGGAGGTATTTTAGAACTGGTTGGTTATATTCCTGTGCTTACAATTATCTTAATAAGCCAAAAAAAATCATTATTTGTATTTTATGTGTCATCTCCCCAGCCCTTCAGATTATCTGTAGGTGTCACTGATTATTTTATGTTGATCTTTTGATGATGTTGATATTCAGTCTCTGGATTTTATAGGAAATTTTTCGTATATTTCTAATCTTTGTCTTTCTTCACAGTACAGTAAAAAAACATATTAATGTGGAAGCAATACTTCTTGTGGAAGTTCTTTATTATTTCATCTTAAACATATTTCCTGGATCCCCTGACTTTCCACTGACTTGATCCACTGAATTTTTAAAATTAATTTTAGTTTTTCAAAAACTAGTGACTCATAAGTAGAGATTTATTTTACCAACACAAGATAATACACAAAGATTTAATTAGAATATTTTCTATCCAAGATGACATTTTTATATAAGGAAAAAGTATATATTCCAATGAAATCTGGAGCCAAATAAATTTATTTTTGTGCTTCAGCAATTCACTAACCTCTGATGAATATGGCATTAGAATTGGAATTAACATCATTTTAAAATTACATTAATTACATAGCTGTAATTAATTCAATTATGATGAAAACATACATGTATTGAGAATATTTTTTGTTTACTTTTTTTTTTTTGCTTTGAACAGGATTCTAAGCTTTTCACTCACACAAACAGTGTTTTATCAAAGGTAATATGAAACTTGCTTTTATTCTGGAAATACAAGAAAAATATCCTTATACTGACTGCATTTTAAGACAATAGTTGTGTGCATATTTCCAATACAAAAGAAACCTGGATACAAAGTTTGAAAAAAATATATAAAATTAATTTTGATGAGATATTATAGAATGAAGTTGAAACATAATGTATCTATGCATTTTATTGTAAATTTTGATATAATTATTTTCTATTTCTAAATACTTAAGTCATATAATACAAACTTCAAAGACAGAAGAATAACATAAATTAGCTTTATTGCTGAGTTTTCTGCAGTACAAAGCACGTGGGTTATCATAGAGGTTGGAAGAGAGGGAGCTGAGAGGGTGACCACAAATATCCTTCAGCTGCAACATCTACTCACAATTGAGAAATGGACTCTTTGGTGCTCCCCTTTAATGAGCAGTCTGCACCACGTCTTTTAAAAATTTTAATTGTATGTGTTAAAAATATATTTATTTGTATTTTTTAAATAAATAGCTTTCATATGCTCTCTTTGTGTTTTGTTCCATGAGTCAGTCTAGCTCTGTCTCCCACTCTGTATTTCCAGTGATCTCAGCTCACTGCCATCTCTAGCTCCCAAGTTCAAGGGATTGTCCTGCTTCCGCCTCCTGAGTAGCTGGGATTACAGGCCCGTGCCACCAGAAGTAGCTATTTTTTGTATTTTTAGTAGAGATGTTTACCATGTTGGCCAGGCTGTTCTCAAACTCTTGATCTCAAGTGATCTGCCTGCCTCAGGCTCCCAAAGTGCTGAGATCACAGGAATGAGCCACCATGCCCAGCTCGTATGCTCGTATGCCACTTTGCAACAAGAATATCTATTGCTCTCTGAAATCCTTGCCCTCAAAATTTGGTGACAGGCCGATTGAGATGCTTTCCTGTTATGACCCCAGGGTAACAGTATTTTCTTTTTGTTTCTTTCTCACTTTCTGGAATAGACCTTCAAATTTCATATTTTTATACCTTTTTGTGTCCTTTTTCCCGATTACTTTTTTAACCAAAGTTTTGTTCCATAAACAGGGTCTCTGTCTCAGACTCAAGCCTTATAAAAGATGATTTAGAAAATCGTCTGTGCACTTCCTATAATAAAAATGATTCTGACACTTATTATGGAAAGCCGGCAAAAGGAACAAGAGGTATTTGCCCCTCCCTCATCATCTTTCTTTATGCAGTTTCTTCACATCTGCTTAAAATGTACAAACTGACTTAATACAGCCTTTCTGCTCAAAAAGCTATACCCTTCTAGATTCTGAAAATAGCATGCAGACTATTTCAACAAGTGAACAAATAAAAATCTAAACTAAATTCAAAGGGCCCTGCTGGCATATCTGCCTATCACCCATTTTAAGTCAAAACCTAACAATATAAAGATCATGGGAAAAGTAAAATAAAAAAAATACTCTTTAGCTTGGAAGATATTCATTTGCTTTTTTCCAAAACACCGTTTCTGTGTAATCTTTCTGAATTGATGTGTGGATATATGTTTTCAAATCATTTGAGTAAATACCTAGAAACTCGATTGCAGTAAACTGTGGTAAAATTATGTTTATCTTTGTCATAAGATGTCAAAATTCCTTCCAATGGAGTTGTACAATTTTTCATACTCAACAATAAATGAGAGTTCCTGTTGCCACGGTACCTTTGCCAGCAGTCGATATTACCAGGATTTTTCAATGTTAGCCACTGTAATAGGTGCATAATGATATCTCATTGTTGTTTTAGGCTGTAATTCTCTAATGAAAATACAATTGAGAATTTTTTCATATGCTTATATTCCATCTGCATATGTTCTGTGGTGTTTTTTTCAGATTGCTCATTTTTTAAAAAAATTGAGTTGTTTAATTTTTGTGGAATTTTCAGAGTATTTTATAATTGTGAATCTTAGTCTTTTATCATATTTATTTTACAAAAATATTCTCCCAGTTTCTGCCTTGTTATTTGATTCTTTTAACGTGGTTTTTGTAGAGCAGAAGTTTATCATTTTAATAGTATCTAAATTATTGATATTTTAAAAAATGGTTTGTGATTTTGGTGTTAGAAGTAAAATCAATTTGCCAAATACAAAGTTACCTAGATGTTCTTCTCATCTTTCTTCTAAAAGCTTTTTAGTTTCGAGTTTTATACTTAGGTCTAGGATACATTTTAAATTAATTTTTATAAAAGTATAGGGTCTGTGTCTAGATGCATTGCTTGCATCTAGATATCTAGTTGTTCCAGAACCATTTGCTGAAAAGACTCCTTTCTTCATTGATTTGCCTTTGTTCCTTTATTAAGATCAGTTGACTGTGTTTGTTTTGGGCTATTTCCAGGCTCAATATCCTGTACCATTAATCTGTATGTCTGTTCTTTCACTAGCAATGTGCTATCTTTATTGCAGTTTTTTTTTTTGAGTCTTAAAGTCAGCTAATATCTGTCTTTAACTTTATTCTTCAGTACTGTGTTGGCTATTCTGGATGTTTTGCGATCCCATTTATACTTTAGAAAAAAATTGTCAATGTCTACAAAATTGTTTGCTGGAATTTTGATTGGGATTTAATTTAATCTATAGAAAACATGGAGAAGAACTTACATTTCAATAATTTTGAGATTTTGTAATCAATGAAGACAAATTATTCATTTATTCAGATCTTATATTTTTCTAGAGTTTTGTAATTTTTCATATACTTCCTTTATATATTTTGTCAGATAGGTGTACACCTAAGTATTTCTCCTATTTATGATGTTGTGGCGGTATTATTTTGTATTTTGAATTCAAATTATTTATTGCTGCTATATAAGAAAGCGTTTGACTATTAACCTTGTATCTTGTCATTTTCTATAATTGCTTATTAGTTCTGGAAATTTTCTTTTACTGGTTCTTTGGGATTTTCTGCATCAACAATCACATCATTTGTGAATAAAAATAAATTTGAATGTGAGACAAGAGACCGGAATATTGAGTAGACCAGTATACTCTGAATAGATCTTCTAAGAGAATGTACTGAGAGTGGAGGGAGAGGTAATGCAGACACCAGGGATGAAGGGGAAGGAAACTGGAACCCTGCACTGAGCTGCTGAGCTCTGGGACTTGTTCCTTGCTCCTAACAACCCCCTAAGGAAGGGGTGAGTGAAATAACTGTGGAGTGGCACACTCTTGCCATGAACCTCTGGGATCCTAGCTTCAGGAGATCCCATGCCCCTCATTGACATTTGAGTTGACAGGGGTAATTGCCCAAACAGTCAGAAGAGATGGAGCCTGAGTCTGCATGGAACCCACGGACGTTTGACACAGAGACAGCTGCAAAGGAACAAAGCTATAGGGACCTACCCCCCAAGGCTCTCCATACTCCTCTAGGAGACTCTAACCTTTGTTAACTTTCAGAGAGAGAGAGCAGGCTGTCTTTCCAGTGGGACCAAGATGAGTCTGATTTGCACATCCCCTTGTCTACCAGCCTATTCTAGTGTCCCTGCCTGGCCACACCCTTAGGAGCCAGCACACAGTACAGCTTTCACTACTCTTCTGGAGTGCTTTTGACAGCGATCATTGCAATAGTGCTTTTAGCAGCAGCCCCTGCTGCCCTGCTGGAGCCCTTTTGCTGGTGTCCCTTAATACAGAACTTTTGCTGGCAGCCAGGGAGCACTTTGGTCCTCCAGCACAGCTGGCGTCCGACCTCCAGGGGCCAGAGGACAAAGCTACCCACCTAAGGTTAGAGCATGCAGCCCAGGAGTGCTAAGCTGAGCCTTGTCCCTCTGAAGCATCCAGAAGCAAAGTCAATTGACTAAACCCAACTTACACCACACTCAAACCCTCAAGAGAGAGAGAAAAAAAAAAAAGAATAACAAGCTCCTTCTAAAGGACAGCAACTTCAAAGGTTAAGGGAACATCAGCCCTCACAAATGAGAAGGAACCAGCACAAGAATTCTGGCAACTCTAAAAGCCAGAGTGTCTTTTTTATGTCCAAATGATCATACCAGCTTCCCAGCAATGATTCTTAATCAGACTGAAATGATTGAAATGAAAGCCATAGAAGTTAGAATTCCAATGGCAAGGAGGTTTAATGAGATACAGGATTTCCGACACAAGAAAACCAGTAAAACCATCCAAGGGTTGAAAGATGACATAGCCATTTCAGAAAGAACCAAACTGAAATTCTAGAGGTGAAAAAATCACTGCAAGAATTTAGTAATACAATCAGAAGTATTAACAGCAGATGAGACCAAGCTGAGGAAAGAATCCCAGAGCCTGAAGACCACTTCTTTGAATCAGTGCAGACAGACAAAAACAAAGAAACAGTAATTTGATAAATGAACAAAACTTCTGAGAAATATGGTATTACATTAAGAGATCAAACTTACGACCTGGCATTCCTAAAAGAGGAGAGAGAGTATACCACGTGGAAAAACATATTCCCTGGGTTTGTGTATGTACCATACACCCATTGTATATGTATGGGACATATGCACCATACTACACAGCCACAAAAATGAACCAAGTTATGTTCTTTACAACAACATGCATGCAGCTGGAAGCCGTTCTACCAGGTGAATTAACTTGATGTAGGAATGGAAAACAAAATATGGCATATTCTCACTTATAAGTGGGAGCTAAACATTGTACATGCATGGCCAGAAAGATGGGAACCGTAGACACTGCAGAGTATAAGAGGGAGAGAGGGTTGAAAACCTATTGGATATTATGCTCACTACCTGGGTTATGGGATCATTTTTATACCAAACTTCAACAATGTGCAATTTTCCCATGTAACAAACCTGCATATGTTCAACCATACCTCAAATAAAATTCTAAAGAATAAAAAGCAAAAGAAAAAATAAAATAAAATTCTCAAAATTTATCATTCAGGAAAGAATTTTTTTTCAGTATCTATAACTTTATTTTATTTTATCTTCTTATGGTGTAACCTAGGCAATTCTCAATTACTACTTCTGCATTTAGTAGTTGAAATTGTATGAAGAGAAAAGCTTTTCATTGTAATTTATTTAGATCATTATGGACTCACTGATTCCTATTTTATTTGAGGGCTTTTAATTACCCAACAGACCACTGAGAAACATCATTTATCAAACAATACCAGAATTAGTAAACTTTCAAAAAAAAAAAAAAAAAGAGGGAGAAAGACATATTGGCAAAGTCTTATTATTATCTCAGACAGAGGAATTCAGGAGAAGACACTGATATCTTTTTATGACCCAAAACCGGCAATTTGAAAACATATTTTATAAATTGTAGAAATAGGATTGGGAAAGTTTATGAAAAAATAGCTTTGAATTGATAAATACAATGAAGTGAAGATCTTGAAATGAGTATTGATAGCAAATTGTTAGTCTCAAAAATTAAGCAACACTTTGCTCATTTTTTACTTATTGTATGTATATATAGATTTATGCATTTTATTATCTCAGTATAGTTTAACAGTAAAGTATGTGAAATCCTTATATTATTGAATATAGGTAGAATAAATTATGTTGGCTTCAGTTCTCATTGTCATTATCTATATTGTTTATTTGCTGAAGTTCCCCTTTTATGGATAGTAGGGACCCTTTCAAGCTAGCTTTGTGTTCCTTTTATATGTTTTTATATATCATGATTTGTCACTACCTGTCTTCCTGGAGAAACAGGTGGTCTAGGCTTATCTTAAACGTTCCCTGCTTCGGCTCTGGAATCAGCCATTTCTCTGGGGATCCCTAGTCCTTGAAGGGGAAAATGATGTTTAAATTCAAGACATGAGCAGTAGATATACTCATAAGTATTGGGCTGTTGTTTCTTTTAGGATGTCTCAATGGACAGAACCAGAGAGTCTGACATTTACATCTTTATTTTTCAGCCTATCTCTAAATATTACAAGTCCACAAGAATACCTCCAATTCCAAATCAAAGCACAAGTGTTTGTTCTGTTTATTCTAGTTTCCCTCTTTTCCATATTGTAACTCTGTTGGCCCAGAGCAAAGAAGTCAGTCCCCTTACCCTCACTATATTTCTTTTTATCACTGTCACATAGATTTCCACCTCAGGCACCTCATACCGGGCCAGTGCCTCTGGCCCCTCTACATAGATGTCCTTCTTGTCTTTTTCTGGCTTGATATCTCTGCTTGTGTTCACTGCATTTAACTTGCATGAACGACCTTCTTACCTTTTCCAGGATCTGCACCCCATAAAGAGCTGCCATTGCTCTCCCTTCTCCCCTCACCAAGGCTGCTTTGTAGATGTCTGCTTTGCTCAATCTCAAGGAATATCTTCTGAACAGAATATTTTAGATAGTCAGAAAGAAAGTCAAGAATAGAAAAAGATAAGAAATAAGATGGAAAGAAAAGCAGGCAAGAAGACAGGAAGGAAAGAAGGGATAAAGAAGGAGAGAAATATTACTTAATTTTCAAATATAATATTATTAGTTTGAGCATGTTCTCATATGCTTTTTTGGCCTGTCAAGTTTTCTCTGATAGAAATGCCATAGTTATAATCTTTGTACTTTTTGCAAAAGTTCTTATATATTCCCAAATCTAGAGAGTAAGCTCCTTGAATTTTCCATATTATGTTTTATAGGATTTTATATGTTGTATTTTATAGAGAAATATCCTCTCCTTATCTGTTTTCTTATTCCATATGATGTTTTTGTAGAAAAGAAAATGTAAATTTTGATTTAATTTAATTTATTCATTGTGGGACTAATAGTTGTGTTTCTGGAACTCTGAAAAATTATTGCCTAACCTTCGATTACAAAGACATTCTCCTATATTTCATCACTTCACTTTATTGGGATTTCATTTCAGTTTTGTTCTTCATCTTCTAACTGAATCTGATGAGGGGGAAAAGCAAAGAATGCTGCGAAGGTGTAGCTGTTCTTGTCATAGTAAAACCTGGGAATTGGTTGTGGACTCTCCCGAGGGAGCTGTGGTTTTCCCCTTAGAGCTTGGCATCCTCCGGAAAGTGATTTCATTGTTATGATCTATGAGAAAAGTGGGGACTGGTGTTCCTGCAAGTCCACCATGTAAGCAGAGGATTCTGCAATGGGAAGCAGGCAGTAAAACCACAGATCCTGTCAAGTTTGTGATGCCTTCCCAGTGCCCACTCTCACTTTCCAAATACTGAGTGTCTGGGGTGAAATTTATTACATGATAAAGCAAATATTTGCTTCTGCTGTTACTGTTAAACTTGTGTAACAGTTTTCAAAGCTATTAATTATCTCATTAACCACATTGCCTCCTTAATGTTACACATAGACGCAACTGCATTGTCTCTAGAGAAGATGCGACTTGTTTTTAGTGCAATGGTTACTTGTGGCAAAACTGACATTGAGCTCATGTTTTATGATCCCATGTTGAGATTTATTTTTACTACGAAATGTTAAATTTCCATATGTCTGCTCCATTGTAATTGAATGTGTTGTATAATCACAATCCTTCATGGAAGAACACTCTTTCTTATATTTAAGAACAGGGTGATTAAATAAACATTAAAAAGGCATATTTTCTATCATCTAATTTTCAGTTAGACAAATTTTTTTTTTTGATGTTTATTTCATCTTTATTTGAAAGGAAGAGTCTAAATTTTCACTCTTGGTAGAGAACCTTGTAATTATACTGAAGATATACTCCAGTAGGTGCTTAGATAATACTCCTAAGATTAATACATGACCATCCAGATTTATATGATCCAGAAATTGATATGTGATATATTTTAAATGTTGTTCTCTTACCCCTTTATTTTGAATATTGGTAAATGTTTACATAAACAGTATTTGAAAGTAAAATGAATTTGAATTTAAAAAACTAGGCTGAGCATGGTGGCCCACGCCTATAATACCGGAGGCAGAGGCAGGCAGATCACGAGGTCAGGAGTTTGAGACCAGCCTGGTTGGAGAACAATATGGTGAAACTCTGCTCTACTAAAAATTCAACAACAACAAAAAATTAGCCAGGCATGGTGGCTCGCACCTGTAGTCCCAGCTGCTCGGGAGACTGAGGCAGGAGAACAGCTTGAACCTGGGAGGCAGAGGTCGTTGCATGAGCTGAGAGGTTGCCACTGCACTCCAGTCTGGGGGACAGAGTGAGACTCCGTCTCAAGAACAAAAAAAATCTAAGATAATCAATTTTTAGGTTAACATAGAAGTTCAAATTAAAAGATGAAAAGGAAACACTGGAATCTGCTGAAGACTAATGCATTAAAGGGAGAAGACACAGTGAGAACATTACAAAGGTACCCACTGGAATTACAATCTTGGAGCCTCCCAGTGGCGTCTATTTTAAAAGGCAGCCAATTGACTGGGCTCTGTCTGCTGGCTCTTTCCAACTCTTGTCCATCTTGTTCCAATAAAAAATGTGACAGGCTTCTGGATTTATTTCAAGTGCCCTTGAAATACTGAGAATTACAACATTCTGTAATTGCTCTCTCATTTCAGTCCATTTCAATCTGCAATCCATTCCAAGTCTAGTCTTCATGACTTTTGGAATAAAGAGAACTCTGATAGCACAAAGGTTGCCTTGCTCTTACTCTTAGTAACATGGCCGTGGTCAGGGTCATGATTATTAATTTCAGAGATAGTTATTATCCTCTTATTCTATCTTCTTTCCAAACCTCAAAATATGTAAACCACGTAAGCCATTAGAAAATACTAGCTTCCCATGTTCCTAGCAGCTATGCACAGATCTATGCAAGTGTAGATTATGTTTGTCATCCTTCTGCATGTCTTTTCTCATTGCTTCATTTATTTTTCAGAGTGCAAGAAAAAAACAAGCTGGCTTCTACTTATGCATTGCTCAGCTCTGTGCTCTATTGTTCTTTCTCACTGATCATCACTGTTAAATGATGATCGTTGGAGGTAATTACATCCCACTCTCTCTTTTGGCCAGGAAGCAGTTTTCAAACTGGGAACAGCTTGAATAACATTCACCATTACACAAAAACCACATCTCAATGATCCCCCTTGCTTATCAGTATTAGACATCTTCCCTGGGCCTGGTGAGGGCAGCTCAAATTGTCTGGTGAACCCTTGCATGCTCATTAACATATTGGCCACACAAATGCTGTTCATAGCTCACATTTCACCACCCCGATCAACACGCAGATCCTGGAATTCCTCCAGATCACATTATTGTATGCCCAATCTAAGTTTCTCTAAAAGTTACTGCTGGTAACATTCTTTAATACCTAGCGATATACTTATAGGTGTGTAAGATGTCGGTGCTAATGATATGCCACGAATTCTGGAGTAAGTGCTGTTTCTTAAAGATCATTACGTCCCCTAGAGCTGAGCTATTTGTAAAGCACTTTTCAGCAAGTATCACTTAATACATTTTAAATTGGATTTAATTGTACCCAGGATGCATGGTGTTTTTTAATATCACTCACAAGGAAATAAACTTTAGAAGTGGGTTAACAAATGAAATGCTCACTGCAGTGTTAATATCCCCTTTCCTCAAGCCCTAGGCAAACTCTGCTTTTAATCATATTTTATTGTGCTTGCCTATTTATGCTTGTTTTCTCTGATGGGCAATGAGTTTCTTGAAGATATGGGACTGTGTCTTTCTTCCTTTCTTTCATTTTTCTCCTCCTCTTCCCCTTTTTCTTATCTTTCTTCTTTCTTTCTTCCTTTCTTTCTCTTTTTCTGTCTGTGTGTGTGTGTGTGTGTATCTATATGGATGTATACATATGTGTATAAATCCATATACACATACATATAATATAAGCATACATATGTTTTATATATGTATATGTGTGTATATATATATTTCTAGTCCACACAATGGTACAATGCTTATATAAATTAGATATTTAGTTCTTTTGAATAAATTATTCATTTAGATTTTAAGTTTGAGACTAAATATTTTTTACTGTGCAATCCATTTGTCACGCCTTTGTATCTTTATTAATAAACAGAATGCGTCTCCACTTCTCTCCTCACCATGATAACCTGAGTTGGAGAACCTGACAAGTGACAAATGGAAAAAGTGATGGTTTTTTTTTCATTGTTTGTTTTCTTTCTCCTGAGGCTGTGGATTCTAGAGATAATCACGAGAATATATTGAAAGTTCTATTTTTTTCTTTAAATCTCCTTCACTCTGCTTGGGTGTTTTAATGTCTTCCTAGGGAGAAAAGATTACCAGTCATCCCTCTTTATCTCTTCATTCATGTAACATATGCTTATAGAATTCCTATTGTGGGCTAGGCATGATTTGAGTCCCGGAGGCAGTGGCTAGTTTACTAACTAGAGAACAGAGTCTTCTGCTGTCAAGGAGGGTGCAGGACAGTCACAACCCACACACTACTGTGCCTGTTTCTTAGGCCAGTCTATGATATCAACAAATATCAGCTCAACAGAACAGTTCTTTGAGGTCATTAATAGTATCCATATTTCACAGGTGAAGAAATTGCATCAAAGAGAATTTCCAGGATTGGAACATGACAAATTTCCAGCCCCCCTGACTTAACTCCCAACTAGAGGAGATTGTGTTCTGTTCTGTTTTGATTTCATTCATTACATGACACATCTGTAGTTGGGGGGGGGGTGGTTCCTTGTAGACTGTTCTATTTTTTTTTCCCCCCCATTTATACCTCCCTGGAATTGAACTAGTTTATATTTCTGAGTTGGTACTTTCTTTGCCAAATCTTTCTCTTTTTTCATTGTGTTTTGAATGCCTGCCTTGTAACATATTTGAAATATAGAAATGGATGAAAACTAGCAAAAATAAACCAAACATTTTAATGAACAAAAGGACTTTTAAAAATATATCCATATCAATAGATACCATAATAAAGTCACAGGAGGGGCAAAGCAAATGTTAGTCAGATACATTAATTTAACAAATAATGAATTTTATGCAATAGTAGATATACTTATTAGAAGAAATGGATGTAACACCATATACACACAGTACTTTATTTTATTTTCACTAAACCCTGTAATGTTGGTATTATGGCCCTTCTTTGCCTCATGAGTAACTCATGAGGTTGAACAGATCGTTATAAATTTTAAAATGCTTCCAATAAAAATAACAACAATGACTAAAACATTTCAGTATAGCCAGTATTTATTAGGTGGTTTTAAGACTCAGGCTATACAATTTGCTTAATACACTTTTTAAAATTCAACTTTCCATTGTTACTTAGATAGGTGTTCTGTAGATAACGGTTTTCTGTATGGTGCTGAAGCATACAGTATTTCTACTATATAAGGTAGAAAACATGTTAGGTAGAAAACATATGTGAAAACTTCTGTTCAAATCTCTGATTCTGGGGAAAAACAATAAAAACATGCGACCAAAATGATAAAAAAGGCAGAATTATTATATATCTCTCGTGATCAGGCAACATCAGCGAGTATATTTGCTTCCCCACATACATGCAAAAATTGCCTCAATTCTGCCATGCAATTTGACATGAAGCATAATCAACCAATTCAATTAAAATGGAAATAATGACAAGATAAGGATGTTGAGCAGCTATCTTCTGCTTGAGCTTGAATATACTATATTTTCTATTCAGTCATATATATATATATATTCAACACTCGATCAGTTCACAGTACATCATTCCCAAGCAGAGTGAAATATTTTATACTTTGTCAGAAACATCCCATGGCCTTGTGGCACTCATAATTCTTTGAAAAATTTTAAATAAAACAATCAAACTACCAACCCTTCCATTACATCTCTACTCACAAATTCTCTACATCCGTTCAGCAGCGCTGACACCCTGGCAGCTGCTGCCCAGCTAGAAATAACCTTTCTGTTATCCCTTCCAAAATAAAACTGCTTTTCATTTCCATAGATTTTTGCTACTAGTTTATCAGTTCTTTTGTAACTTGGATCAAAGTAAAAACAATCAAGTATTCTACCTATTTGACATTCCATGTATCTTTATCTGAATAGCACGCTGAGAGATGAAAATCCTGTATCTTGATAGGTTGCTTTATTTTAGAATTCCATTATTAGAAAAGAACTAAAAACTGTTCCAAAAGACCACAACATGGACCTCTTCTGCTTGGTCCTCTTTTACTTATTTTTTTCTATTATATCACTTTTTTTGCCCCATTTTACCTCAAAGTTTCTACAATAAACAGCAAAGAGATTATCAATGAGAAAGTTCGATAAATGTGAATGTGATTTTCAACTTTTGCCAATTCTCATTCAGAAAAACATATTTCATCTTTCATTTTCTTTGCATTCCATTGCCTGCATTCTAACATAATAGTTCCTTAATTCAAGAACACTTATAGCTTTCTTGACTTTCAAATAAAATCTAACTTTTAAACTTGTATCCAAATATCACTTTGATTTTGCATCAAACTATGCTTCTGGTCTAAATGTATCTTTTACTCAAACTATACTATTTCGTGTCCTTGAATTTTCCTAATCTAAATTGAATGACCCTAGTGCTTCATTGCCACATTTACATTTGACAAATTTATTTGTATATTATTTCCATTTTCATCTAGAATGTAAGCTCTTAGACCCATGTCATTCTTCATCTTCTTATCTCCAGAAGGTCTTTCATCTTTATGTAATTGTGAAAGATGTTATTGTCTGATATTGATACAAGGATTTAAGAAAACTGGCTGAGAATTTCATGAGTTAAATGAGAACCAAAACGGAATTATTTTTGATTAAGCTACAGTTTTATGACAGCAATGATCTAGGCATGTTAACATATTTTTATATGTGGGGAGTGAGATGTATTACCTCAGGATATCACATACAGAGGATTCACACTGAGGTGCAATTTTGCTACTATTTGTCTCAGGTATCATATTTAAATAATACTGCTGCAGAATGTCTTACATAGACAGATAGATAGATAGATATTCTTTACTGGTATCTTATTTTTCTAGCACCCTGAAGTTTCCAATTGAAAATATTTAAATGAATTACATAAATAAAGGAAAATACTATTACTAAGGAAATTATGAGAAATAAAATTTGCACATGTAAAGGTAATATGTAATATCTCTTAGGTTGTTAGTATGGAGTAAAATGCATTTGACTTAATGATGCCAGAATATATTGCTGTAGGAGGTATAAGGCATACTGATTCAAACTGTGTCAGCAATAAGCATCCTGCTTCGAAATAACCATGGCCACTCATGCATGCCTTTACATATGTCAAATGGCAAAGTAAAGACTAGAGTTGAAATATAGCAGGGATATTTATGGCTGCTTTAATTGCATTTTCTTATCTTATTTCAAGGCTGTCACGTGTGGAATTGTGAAACCACAATGGCTTTTAAAAATAATGATACATTCTGTCTAGTTTTAGGGTAAAATTTTTTAATGTTCTTTGCTGCAAATTGAAAGACGTGATTTCTTTCTTAGTAATAATTCAGGAATTTATTGTTTTCATTTATTTTTTAGACTTTCAAGGCATTGTTTTTTAAAACAAAATGATATTTAATACACATCTCAATTTGTTGTTTGAAATAATTACACTTAATAGTTTGCAATTTATTCTACCAACATTTTCAGTACATCCTCATAGACATGTACACGTACACGCAGGTATTTGGGGAGTGTATTTTTTTTTACATAAATTGAGTTATAGTATATGAATATCTGTGATTTGAAATCTTGAGTTAAAAGGTATCATGAGGATCTTTCCATTTTATTACCACTATTTTATTTAAACGTCATTTTCCACATATATAAAGAAATGTATTCTGATTGTTATTAAGTATCACCCATCAATGGACATGATGTTGACAACAATTTATTTAACTCATTTTAAACAATGCTTTACTATATGTCTTTATACTAATATTTATTCTTACAGATACACTTACATTTGGTTAGAGAGATGTTCAGAATTGTAGTTATTAATTGAAGTGAATGCATATTTTAAAATTTGACAGAAAACAGCAAGTTGCCCTTTACAGTGATTTTAATCAAATCTTATAGCCACCAAAAGAGTAAGAATAGTGTTCCCATATATTTTCTACCCACCTTAGGCTGACTTAATATTAACAACATTGTTAATTTTGTTATTTTGCAGGGAGATTGAAATCTCTAAATTACATTTTACTTTCCATTTTTCTTGAGCATTTTCATTTTGGTCTGAACCACCTTTATTGTGGCTTGATTACTGCTCATTTTATGGGAGTTTTTTTTTTTTTTAAACTTTTTGTTACTGAGACTACCATGGATATTAATCCTTATGGGAATCTGTGGTTTGTCATGTAAAATTTATATAGTTCCTTTCCATTAAAAAAATACACTGTGGTTTCTATTTCAGTACTTAATAATATAATAAATATAAGATCAGATATTATAACTGAATGTATATTTAAAAATAATTAGAATATTTTATTAATTCATTCATACAGCAAATACTTTTTTATATAACAGGCACTTTCCTGTACACTGTGAATAAAGAATGAGAACGGTATGCATATTAACTCCAGAGAGATGTTAGTTTTGAGAGGAACAATAGAATTAAGCCAAAAATTAACACATAGCTACTGAGTAGAAGCTTGATGGACTTTAATGATAATACGTAGAAGAGACACATAACACAGGAATGGAATGGGGAAAATACGAAGATTCAGGAAGACATTGTGAAGGAGACATTTTAGCAGAAATACAATGAACATATACAGTACAATATTTTAGCAATTCTGAGAGCAGCTTGATACCTTGTAATTCTTCTAATAAATAACGATTAGGTTTTGCAATCATGTATAAAATAAATGTTTATCAAAATGCTAACTTGTTTTTCAGAAAAATAAGACATTACATGAAAAAATGCATTCAAATTATAACAAAATTTTTTAAAATGAGTTTTTCAATTGAAATATTTTTAAGTGACCCCCGAAATTTCAGCAACATAATAAAAAAATTTCAGCACCTCAATAAAAAAGTCACAAATTTGTTTTTCTTTCTTCTACATGGTTGGGAATTTTCTAAGTGGTGAAGTAAAAGACGTAAACAACTAATTGGAAGAAATTTAAAGCATGCATAAGTGGGTTAAAGGGAAATGTGCAGTGTTTGATAACTTTAACCCATTTCACAGTTATGTTTTGATACTAATGCTTTAAAGAGATTATTAGAGTCGGGCATGATGGTGCAGGCCTGTAATCCCAGCTACTCAGGTGGCTGAGGCAGGAGAATCACTTGAACCTGGGAGGCAGAGGTTGCGACGAGCCGAGATCACGCCACTGCTTTCCAGCCTGGGCAACAGGAGCAAAACTCCATCTAAAAAAATAATAATAAAGAAAGAAAAATGAAAAAAGAAAAATAAAAGAAGTTAAAATAATTCACCTGACTAGTTTATTTATGAAATTAGTGCTCTAAAAACTCAAAGATGGCTGGGCACGATGGCTCACACCTGTAGTACCAACACTTTGGGAGGCCGAGGTGGGCTGATCGCGAGGTCAGGAGATCGAGACTATCCTGGCTAACATGTGAAACCCTGTCTCTACTAAAAATACAAAAAATAGCAGGGACTGGTTGCGCACGCCTGTAGTCCCAGCTACTTGTGAGGCTGAGGCAGGAGAATCACTTGAACCCGGGAGGGGGAAGTTGCAGTGACCCTAGATCGCGCCTCTGCACTGCAGCCTGGTGAAAGAGGAGACTCTGTTAAAAAAAAAGAAAGAAAGAAGAAAACAAAGATGTGCATAACTATTTATATACAAGAATATTCATTTCTATGTTATTGATAATAGTAATAAATTGGAAGATAATTTAAATATTGAAAGATGAAATTAATTAATTCCATGTAGTGGAATATTATGCAATGATTAAAATATGTTATCAAATAATATTTTTCACAATATAATCGTTAATGGAATAATGTTTAAAATATAATGTTTAGCAGATACAATCCTGGGTATACAACAGTTTCTTACTTTTATAACATATACACAGAAACATACTTAAAAATTACTAGAACAAATACATCTAATGTAAAGCAGTGACAATTTATTAATAAGGATATTAAAGTCAGCTATTACTCTCCACTTTCTAATATTCTGTATTCTATATTTTCAACAATGTGTGCATATTAAAAATGAATGAAACTATGTTTTACTTTATTTTGTTCTCACTTTTAAATACCTTATCTCAATAAACGGACTCCATTGTTTTTACTTAAAAAAAAGATATTATTAGAACAAATAACTTTTATTAGAACAAAGAACTTCACTAGAATAAAAAAGCCTTTTAATTAAAAGTCTTAGCATCAAAGGTTATGTCACCAGACTCTGGTTAGTATCAACAGTTATAAATGTATCTCTGGATTATTGTTACTTATAGGGGTGTAACGCTTCTAGAGAATAGGAGATGAACACATCATATTATGTAAATTAACTGAATGTGTGCATTATTTGGTTTGTGAATATATTTAAATGAATCTACAACCTTTCAAATTTGTAACAGTTAATTATGTGAGAAGAAGAAAGTTATCTATGTTTGCTATTTAATATAGAGCTATGATATTATTTCATATTCTACTTGTGCCAAGTTTTAATAGGAAATTGAATTCAGGAAGATGCTATCGCACATTTATAGTCTTGATGAAATAAATTATTACCAAAGAAGAAAATACTTTCAGCTTTATTTTGTTTACAAACTTAAGCACCATCCAAATAATAAGTCCTGAAAATTATTTTATTCCCTAAGAAGTTAACATCCATGGTAACATGTGCAATACACCCACAAAGAGGCCCCAGTGTCTATTATTCCTGTCTTTCCATTCATGTGTACTCAAAAATTAGCTTTCGCTTTTGAGTAAGAATATGTCATATTTGGTTTTATGTTCCTGAATTAATTTGCTTAGAATTGTGGCCTCTAGCTCTTTCCATGTTGATGCAAAGGCCATGATCTCATTTATATCTGTGTAGTCTTTTATGTGGTGGATGTACCACATTTTCATTATCCAGTCCACCACTGATGAGCCTCTAGTTTAATTTCATGTCTTTGCTATTATGAATAGTATTGCTATGAACATATGAATGCAAGTGTCGTTGTGGTAAATTTAGATTCTTTTGAGTACATATTTGGTAATGGGATTGCTGGGCCTAATGGTAGTTCTACTATAAGTCATTTGAGAAATCTCCAGATTGCTTTTCACAGTGGTTGAACTTTCCCACCAGCAGTGTATAAGCATTCCCTTTTCACTACAACCTCACTAGCATCTGTTATTTTTTTTGCTTTTTCATACTAGTCATTCTGAATGGTATGAGATGGTATCTCATTGTGATTTTGATTTGTATTTCCCTAATGATTAGTGATATTGAACATTGTTTTACATGCTTGTTAGCTGTGTGTATGTCTTCTTTCAAGAAGGGTCTATTCAAGTATTTTGCCCATTTTTTTAATGGGTCTTTTTCCTTGTTGATTTGTTTGGATTTCTGGATATTAGACCTAAAATGGCCATACTGCCCAGAGCAATTTGCAGATTCAATGCTATTCTTATCAAACTACTAATAACATTTTTCACAGAATTAGAAAAATAAAAATTCTAAAATTCATTTAGAAACAAAAAAGAGCCTGAGTAGCCAAAACAATCTTAAACAAAATGAATAAATCTGGAGGCATCATATTACCTGACTTCAAACTATACTACAAGGCTACAGTAACCAAAACAGCATGGTACTGGTATAAAAACAGATACATAGACCAATGGAACAGGCCCGAGAACTCAGAAATGAAGCTACACACCTACAACCATCTGATCTTCAACAAAGCTGAGAAAAACAAGCAATAAGGAAAGGACTCCCTATGCAGTACATGGTGTTGGGATAACTGGCTAGCCATATGCATCAGACTGAAACTGGACTCCTACTTTTCACTAGATACAAAAATCAACTCAAGATGTGTTAAAGACTTATATGTAAAACCTAAAACTAAAATCCCTAGAAGATATAGGACATTCTATTATGGACCTCAGCTTGGGCAAGGACTTCATGATGAAGAGACAAAAAACAATTGCAACAAAGACAAAAATTGACAAGTGAGACCTAATTAAACTAAAGATCTTCTGCACAGCAAAAGAAACTATCAGCAAAATAAACAGCTAACAGAATGGAATAAAATATTGCAAACTATGTGTTCAACAGAGCTATAATATACTTCTTTCTTATTTCTTTTATTTTTTATTAGAGATGCGGTCTTACTGTATTGCCCAGACTGGAATGCAGTGGTCTGTAAAGAATTCACTTCAGCCTTGAACTCCTGGGCTCAAGTCATTCTCCAATCTCACCCTCCAGAGTAGCTAGGACTACAGGAACAGGCTACCACACCTGGCTAATTAAAAAAATAAATTAGAGATGGAGTCTGGATATGTTGCCTATGCTGGCCTAGAACTCCTAACCTCCAGGGATCCTCCCACCTCACCATATTTCTTTTTCTGTCAACAAGTATGACCTGTTAGCAACATGGAACAATCTGTTTGTTTCCTGTGGTCTTACACTAAACTGAATAATAAATGTTTTAAATATAGTATATCTGTTTATTAAATTGTAAAATATTAAAATTAATTCAGATAATTTATTAAATAGGAGGTTATAATTTTCAGAGAAGGAAAACATTTGAATTAGAGATAAACTTTGATAAACTTACACCATCTCAAAAAGCAAACTTTCAGAAGCAAGTGTTCAAAATCTTTGAGGAATTGTAATTTATATAATAATCATAAAATTTTGAGATGTGTTACTTTTAAAATGCTTTTTTTTGAAGATAGAGATCTGAATTAATTAATGAGGTAAAAGTAATAACATTTGAATCAGCTCCTATGTCTTTTTCAAAAGTTTGATTTCATAATTATTCTCCTTATGTTTGAAAGATGAATCATGCTTAATATTTCCTGGCAAATTAGTCATCACACTTCTGTTGGATTTGGGTTTTATTTTCGTCTTTTAGGTGCATAAATCACACAGCTTATTAGTTAGAGAACCTTTCATGTCTTTAATCAACTCTGAGTTTGAAAACTCTGAAAATGAATCAGATTGGCAGACTTACTTCTAAAGATTTTAAAAATATTCTCCTGTAAGGAGGGTAAGTGGAAAAGATGGTCATTTAGCAATGATGCATTCAGATAACTATGCCTTGCTGAAAAATGTGTGCCTTGATACTTTGGAATGTATGTGATAAACAGCCTGCCTTCCTCAAAGTTGTACCTATGCCTGATGTTAAACCTAGAATTTGAAAACAGAACATTAGTGGCATTGCCAAGCATCTGTCATCATGAGATTATTAACATATTTCTTAGAGCCCCCTTAAATAACTACAAGTGAAATCTATCTAACTTTCATACACACATTAAAAAACTGATATCACTCCTTGTGATGTTTAAATCGTTCAAAAACATTTGTGTCAAATAAATTGAAATAAATATAAGAAATATAGTTTGCCTTAATTCGTTTTAAATTTAATATTAGAATATTATATGTCTTTCACATGTTCTCTAATCATTTATTTCATTTGAATGCAGATTGAAATCAGAAGTTTTAAATTTAGAAAATATCCATGGTAGTCTAGCAGGATTTCTGAACAAGCTCTATAGAACCCTGGGGATTAAGCGCTGTAGGGTGCAAAGTGTGAGTATAGTAAAGAAAACAAGGCAGAATTTTTGCCTGGTTTTAACCAAAGAAATGCATCTTTCTAATTAAGGCATTATCATATCAAATAGCAAACAAATCCTGAAGAAACAAACAAAATCTGAAAACTTACATAGGTCAGACCCAGTGATTCTTGACCTGGCTATACATTGGAATCACCCAGGAAATTCTCACTTATACGTGGGAGCTAAATGATAAGAACTTAACTAAGACAAAGAAGAATACAAGACACTGAGGTCTACTTGGGGATGAGGGTGGTAGGAGTGAGAGGAACAGAAAAGGTAATTATTGGGTACTGGGCTTAATAAATGATAAAATAATATGTAGAGCAAACCCCTGTGACATGTGTTTACCTATACAACAAAGCTTCACAGGTACCTCTAAACCTAAAATAAAAGTTAAATATAATAATAAGACTCTTGTCCAGTTTCCCACCCACAGACATTCAAATTTGATTGGCTTTGCTTGTGGCACAGACATTACCATATTTGTAAAAATTAAAATTATTTGTGATATGCAGCCAGGATTAAGAATTAATCTTCGCCTACGGTTTTTACTTTTTTACTAAGACCAGAGAGATTTAAATAGATAATAAAAATGTCACATGTATAATGTACACAATACAAACTTTACATACACACAAACACATACATGTACATACAAACACGCTAATTGAAACAAAATTAGTTTAAACAATTAAAAATATTGAAACGTGACATTTCACAGGTAGCAAAATGCATTAAAAAATGTAAAGGACTATGCCGGTTAGAAGGTGGAAAAAGTACACCAGCCAGCCACTTGACATAATTTCACAAATCGTAATTAAGGGCAATCTCCTTTCTATTAAGTTTTTTCTATTATCCCCTTATCACTTCTCCATCTTCACTCCTGTAACACAAGGGCTTCTGGCAATGTTTTAATAATTATTTCAACTCTATCTTCAGCATAAGAAAAGGTGGGGTGTGTTAGAACGAAGAGGCCAGCCCATTTTCACATCTCAGATTGAATGTCTTAAGAGAATACGGAAAATCTCAGGGGCCTTCCAGAAGTATTGTTGCTGTTCACACAATAGAACTAAATCTGATTGCCATCCACTCTGTGAAAGGAACCCCAAAACTCACTAAGCTAAAGGGAAAGTCAAGCTGGAAAACAGGTGACACAAACCTGCCTCTCATTTCTTTTCACAACGTTTTTTTCCATAAATACCTCCCTTACATTTTGCTTCCAAGGAAATTCCTTGTGGGCTCCCAGATCTTTACCCTAAAGTGCTTCTGTTGAATTTCACCATGACAATGTTCATTAACAGCTTATCTTCACAGGTATGGGACAAAGGACAGAACTAAAAGTCATCCCTCTGTCCACCTGAGACAAGTGAATATCTGACTGCTTCCTATACTCTATGATTATTTTATCTTAGGTAAAAATCCAGATTCACCGAGCGCCACTCGAGTGCATAATTGATTATGCCTGTCAGCTCATTTCATGTGAAAAACGCAGGTTCAGTGGAGCTAATCAGAAAACTCAAAAGAATGCAACGCCTGCCTCTTTTATCTACTCTTCCTTTTCTTCCTTCTCCTCTTTCCCTTACTGTTCATTCTTTTCCCTTTAAATGTTCAGGTTCTCCAGATCCTCTTTGGAAAAAGCACAGACCACAAATGTTTCCTGTGGTTATGTGTCCCTTTTTCCCAGGTGTGTTCAACACTCTGCCAAAACAAACTTCTAAAAATGATTGAGACTTGCCTCAGTCATTTTCGTTGACTTACAACATTTTTGGACACACAAATATTGAGCTTTGGTAATTGCTGCAGTTATTCTGTGGAAAAGAAACAGTGTCGACTGGGTTTCTATGACAGGGTGGTCTGTGGCTCATGGTTTCTGAAAGGTTAGCCTGATACATGGGATATAGCAGGGTTTTCAAACTTTAATGTAAATAAGAATCACCCTAAAAGCTCACTGTAATTCAAACACTGACTCAGTAGTGATGAAACTGAGGCTAAATTCTGTAGTATGAACAGAATCTCAAGAGATGCCAGTGTTACTGGATTACGGATCACATGTTGGCAGAAAAAAAATGTTTCAGTATTGTCATCCAAAAGACGTGTGTGAGAGTTGCAATCCCCATTCATGGCGATGTTCCACTAGTGACCCACTTACAATGAAGTAGATCTTTGTACCTCCTAGGGCATATCTTGTCAGAATCCTCAATCAAGAACCTTTACATTTTCATGTATAATAATTGGGTAGTATCTGCAATATCATAGTCTCATTATGATCAGCTGTTAGGACAAGATGTATTTTGTGCCATCTGATACCCTGAAGCACACTGAGCCAATGGCTGCTGATGAAGAAGTGAAGCTGATTAGTCTGGTCCATAATGACTGACATGCTTTCAGGAGACAGACACAGAGGACAGGTCAGTGACTCAGCATTCACTCTTAGAGGGCCCTGAATCCCTACTTGATTTTCTGGAGTGTCAGAATGGAGGTGTCATCTTCCAGGTTATGTAAGAACTATTGAGGAATGTGATATATTGAAGAGCAGCCGTAGCACAGGGACTGCAGGTGAGGCATGTGCCAGGTGCTGGTGGCGTAGAACACTTCACTCATGATGACTGTGCTGCAGTTCTGCTCTGGTCCCTCATCAGTCAACTGTTCCATCTTTCAGAGGAAATATTGAGTATTTGTTTGAAGGGAGCATTGAGGTCTACCCTTACTCTGGAGTTCCCCCTCTTTGGAGCCTAAATGAAGTTTCGCATTGAGGGAAAAATGTGCTAATAGAAAAATGTGCTTTAGGCAGATGCACTTTGAATTGCTTTGGGCTATAGTGTGGCCAGAATCTCCAAATATCAACTTGAGGGCTGAAGAAATAAATGTAGGAATGCTACAGAAAACTTAATAGTTAGGGCTGGTACTGAGGCATGGACTGAGCCTGCAGGCTGGAGGCTAAACCTTTAGCTTGGGCATCAGAGAAGAAAACTGGGGGCAGATGGTTAAGCAAATACCTAGAGATATCTGGGCCTTAAAGGTATTGGCCTTGGTAATGTTGTTCAGTAGAGAGGACAGACTGTCTCTCTACAAGTCAATGCTGCTCTCCTTATTGGGCTATGGTTTGGGTTGTTTCGGGGAATCGGTCCCTCTCTCCTTATTGATCTGAGGTGAAGGACAGTAAGGAATAGAGGGGAAGGTGAGAAGGACCCTCAAAAACAGCCTTAGGCAGGGGAAGGGAGGTAAGGAGAAACCTTGGGTGGATGCCGTCAGCTTTTATTCACCAAAACATGGTCCATTCTGGGAACTGAGGCTTAGGTGGGATTTGAGTCTTCCAACATACCACAAAGGACCTGTTGGGTTGTGACAATCTGTTACTGGTTTCCAGCTGCTGAGACAGTTTTGGGCTTCAGCTGTCTACTCATCACCACTTCTGTGCACTGGTTGTGGCAGTAATCAATATTGCCTGGTGATACTTTTAACATTACATCTTTGCCTTAGACAGTCTTTCCAAGGAAGCAGTGCCGGGAGGAGGAACTCCAAGGTTGTCTTCATGGGGACAGAGTCGAACCCTGCTGCTTATCTTTCTAAGTTATGATGCAGATGGTCTATGAAAAATTTTCAACATATTTTTACAGAATAGATAAACTTATGTAATTACTTAGAAATCTATGTATCAAATATTAAAGAAACTGGTTGTTATGTTTAGAAAGACTATCTGTTTAGAAATAAAATGCATTGTGGAAAGCAGAATGTCCTGTTTCCATAATTACTAAAACTTTCTTAATGTCCATCAGTGGAGGAATAAAGAAAATGTGCTATGTATGCACTATAGACTATAGAATACTACTTAGCCATAAATATGAAATCCTCTCATTTGCAACCACGTGGATATTATGTTAAGCGAAATAAGCCAGCATAGAAAGATAAATTTTGCATGTTCTCACTCATATATGGGAGTTTAAAAAGTTGATCTCATGGAAGTAGAGAGCAGAATGTTAGTTACCCAAGGCTGGAAAGGATGTGTGGAGTTGGGATGAAGATAGGTTGATTAATGGGTTCATAATTAGATAGAAGGAATAAGTTCCAACATTCGATAGACAAGTAGGGTGACAAGTAGGGTAACCATGTACATTTCAAAATAGCTAGAAGAGAGGAGTTGAGGTATTACAACACATAGAAATGATCACCGCTGGAGGTGATGGATACCCTAAATACGCCGACTTGGTCATTATGCCTTGTATGAATGTAACAAAATATGACATATATCTCATAGATATGTACAAAAATATGTATTAATAAAAAAATTAACAAGAGTGATTATCTCTGAAAAAAAGATTGTTTCCTCTAATAGTCTTTAGCCTATATTGATGATACCTTATACTTCATAGTAAAAGTACCTATTATTTTTATCAGAATTGGAGAATTATTTTTACCAGGATTGACTTTCTCTGGGTTAAAAACTGGGATTTCATACACAAAATAAGTGACTAATCAGAGCCAGATAATAAATAGTATGGAAAGATGGTTTATTGTTAACTGTGAAGAATACCTATATTCTTTGTAAATCAGGGCTTTTAGGTAAGTGCTTTCATATTTTGTGTTTTGAGATATAATTTTTCTTCTTCACTGTTCATGAAGGAAAAATCAGCTCCTATATTGATATCAGTACATTTCGAAATGGGACCTAAAAGAAAGACTTTCATACTTATATAATGTTGAACTTGTAATCTGATTATCTGACATTATTATAATACCCATTACTACCTACAATTAAAGTACAGGTTGAACCATATAAAACTGTCATTGTTGTGAATCAGATAATGGTTGGATATATTAGTAACTGTTATCCACTAATTCCAAAGAAAGACTGCAGGAAAACATAGATCAGCTACGTGGTTGGTAAGTGAAACTGTCATTTTGCAGGCTATTAGATTTTAAAAATATATGCTGATTCATTGTTATGAAAATTGCCACACAAAAAAAAACCTTAATGTAACTCAGTTTCTATGGTTTCCTTGGTAGGACATTAGGAGAAAATGACCTTGCTTACTCAACATCAAATTAAAATGTTAACGAAATACTTTGCATACCAACTGACAAGAAACAGAGCAGCATATATCTTTAACCAGTGCCTTTCGTGCTCTTTTTTCAGCGGATTCTAGAGAGTTCATTATCACCCTTGAAGGATCTGTACTTAGGGATTCTGGAGTCTGGACCTTGCTGTAAAGGTATGGACAGTCCTTGAGGAAGAAAAGAGACACAATTGGGAAAGAATATTCACCAATATCCCTCTATGATTTCCCCAATGAACCTTGAGAGTTATTACCCAAGGTTTTCTGAACACTAACAGATAGTACAACCTTGATTTTCTATAAATCTCACTAAGTCCCTGACATACAAAGCTGTTCTCACCTCTGCATATTTTTTATTGTTCTTCTTGAACTCAAAGGCTGTCATTTCAACTTTCTAAATAAAATATTCTTCTCAAAACCTTTAATGGGCTTTACACTGTAATCCATACATTATAATATTCCTCATTTGTAAGTATTTTCATTTAAATATATTACTTTTATGTTCTTTGTCATTTATACTTATTTTTCGCAACCATAATAATTCACTCTGGGAATTTTTTATGGTCTGATAATGATGAATCAGAGTTGTTAGGGCAGCTAACACTCATATTCTTAACAACCACTAAGGTGTGTGCTTATTAGACTCTAATGTTCACACTGTTGTGTTTTATTACCTAACTAGTGAAGTAAAAAATCAGTGCATAATGCAATTGGACAGCTGCATAGGTCTTAGGCAGTGAACTGCTCTAAAGATGAACATTTCTAAGCTCAGGAAATTTTTATTCTATTTTCAGAAAAAAAAAGTTCATATAGGGATAAATACCAACTTAGTGACTAAATGAGAAGAAAATATTCTGAAAACAGAGCTAGAATAAGTGAATTACAGGGCTCCTGATCATGTCCAAAGTCTGTGGCATTTACTAGCATTGGAGATGGAATAAAAGGGACAAGTGATAAAACGTGAGGATAATGTTCAAAAATGGAGATTTAGAATTGACCATTGCTTTCCCCCAATGCATTGAAAATATGAATACATATTGGCAGCTGGCTATGTTTACAGTGGGTCAGATCAGCACTGAGGTCTGAGATGTAAAGAGTTATTTCCCATCCATAGGAAGTTAAGAGTCAAGTGGTTAGATTTGCTGAAGCAACCACACTAAAATAGAACCATCTCTATGGGCAACTGGCACATTATGGTAAGATCTCAAGAAAAGGATCACTATGCCAGGTAAAATAAACACTATTGAAAATCAGTAGTATTTAAGCTAAAATTGGAGAGCTGTGTAGGCCTTTCCAGCAAAATGAAGCATAAGAGTGCTTTTCTACACAGAAAGAGACACATGTGTAGATGCACAGAGCTGGGTGGTGTGTGGTGAGAAGAGCAGGTGGTAGATGAGTGGTTTGCACAGGTACTTTGCTAAATATTTTACATTTAATATGCCCTTTAAGTCTAACAGTGATTTCGTAAAATAGAATCACATTGCCTCCATTTTGCAGCAAGGGAAACAGGCTTAAATTCTTCACATCATCCTTAATACTAGAATGGTAGCTTGAGTTCAGATTCCTGGATGCCAGACACTAACTTGAATCTTGAAAGCTGTCCTATGACAATTAAACAGATATATATTTTTTCTTGCTGCAGGGCTGCAAACCTTTAAGGTTTCCTTGCTGCAGGTCCGAAGCTCTGTAAAGAGCTGAATAATAAACATTTTAGGATTCGAAGCTACACATTGTTTTTCCATTTGTAAGTTCAAGTTGTAAGTTCTCTTCCTCTTCCTCCTCCTCCTCCTTTTTCTTGTTTTAGTCTGTAAAAACCATTCTTAGTTAATGGGATATACAAATATAGACCACCAGCTACTTTTGGCTTGGGGGTTGTACTTTGCCAATCAGAAGAATATCCCGGAAGAGCTTTGAGTAGAGGAGAGAGAAGATATAAATTCTATAATGCTTATATATAATATGATACTTTTATATAATAACCAATCATGTCTTAAATATGAAATTCTTAAAAATGTGACTATGCTAATTACATATTTTTGAGACCAGTTGCTTTTAATTTACAAATCTTGTTAGATTTGTTTCTTTCTTATGTTTTCAGGTTTGACACATGACGACTAATTTTCTGGATTCATGTACTAAGAATTGAGATCTCGTTCACTTCCAAGCTCTGTTCTGGGATGGGGAGTGGGAGTGAGAGTTGAAGCAGTAAATGGAATAGACAAGAGCTCTGCTGTCATGGACCCCACATGCTAGAGCCCCTCTGTGCAAGAGCCACCTGTGGATATTTACATTTAAGTTAATGAAACCAAGTGAAGTTATACATCCAATTCCTCAGTTGTACCACAATTCAAGTACTCAATAGCCATGTGTGGCCAGTGGTCATATATTAGAGAGTGCAGATTTATAAATAATTTTATTCATTATAGAAGGTTCTATTATGTAACGTTCCAGAGTATACAATGGAAATGTGTTTGAAATCGTAATTTCATTGCAAATTGCTTACCATAAGTGAACTTTTCTCAATAAAAGCTGCCCATTTCGTGAATCAAAATATTTCCTAAACAAAGAAGTTTATGAAATTTCGGTAAGGATAGATTAGTCAAACTGACAATGATTCACCTTAAAATGACTGTTGTGCTGGGTGCCGTATTTCACGCCTGTAATCGCAGCACTTTGGGAAGCCGAGGCAGGCAGATCATAAGGTCAGGATATCGAGACCATCCTGGCTAACATGGTGAAACCCCATTTCTGCTACAAAACACAAAAAATTAGCTGGGTGAGGTAGTTCATGACTGCAGTCCCAGTTAGGAGGCTGAGGCAAGGAGAATCGCTTGAACCTAGGAGGCAGAGGCTTCAGTGAACCAAGACTGCTCCACTCACTGCACTCCAGCCTGGGCGACAGAGTAAGACTCAGTCTCAAAAAAAAAAAAACCAAAACATAACAAAAAAACAACAATTACTATTGTTTCCAATTATTTGGCATAAAGACAAAAATACATTTGCAGCATTGGACAACTCAGCCTTTTTATGCTTAAATTTTTCTGGGGTCACAATGAAGATGAAATAGGTTATTACATAAAGAGTAGAACAGTTGTAGATAAGTTTGAGTTATCATTGCTATTTTTTCCTTTGTTATCTTACATTCACTCCTCATTTTATCAAATACCTCTCAAATTGGTTTATTTTATTTTTTCTCCTATACAGTCTCTTCTTCAAAATTTTAAGAGTTTTCTAGATCTAAGGTCTGTGGATATATTGAATAAAAATGTCATTCTAGAAATTAAAATTGACATAAACATGAATTGTCACTTTTTTAGTTCAATAAAAGCTATTAACTTGAATTTTATTTGATGATATTTGTAGATACTCAGGTAGTTTTAAGGAATAATACATAGAGATGCCTTATACCCTTTATCCTGTTTCTCTCAGTAGTAGCATCTGCAAAACAAGGGTACAATATCTCAACCAGGATATAGACATCAATATAGCCATGATATAGCAGACTTTCATCATCACGAAGATCCCTCAAATTTCCCTTTTATGGCTGCTTGTCTTCCCTTCCATCTCACACTATTATTCATCACTTGTAACCACTTATCTCTTCTACATTTCTATAATTTTATTATATCAAGAATGTTATATAAGTGGAATCATAGTGTATATACATTTTTTTATTAGCTTTTTAACTTAGCACAATTCTACAGAGATTTATCCAACTTGTTGAGTGTAAAAATAGTCCATTGGTTTTCATTGCTGAGAAGTATTTCATAGAATGGATATACCACAGTTTAACAATTCACTCAATGAAGGGCATCTCGGCTCTGTCAAATGTTTCGTTACTATGAAGAGAACTGCTATAAACATTCCTTCATGGGTTTTCCTATGAACATAAACCTTCATTTCTCTGGGATAAATGCTCAGAGATGCAATTAATGGGTTGTATAATGGTTAGCTACTTAGTTATTTAAGAAACTTACAAATTGTTTTCCAGAGTGACTATACAATTTAATATTACCATAAATGATATATGAGTGATCTAGTTTTTCTTATCATTGCCAGAATTTGCTGTTGTCACAATTTTGTATTTTAGCCATTCTAATAAGTATGTAGAGCTATCCAAATGTACTTTCAACTTGCATTCTCCTAACAAGTAATGACTTAATGATGTAGAACATCACTTTACTTGGTTATTTGCTGTGGGTGTATACTAATGAGTGAAATGTCTGTTCATGTCATTTTCCCATTATAATTAGATGTTTATAAATGTTTACTGTTGACTTTTGAAAGCTATTTATATATTCTATCTATTGGTCCTCTGTTGGATACGTGGCTTGCAAATATTTTATTCCCTATGTACATTATCTTTGTATTCACTTAACAGGGGATTTTGCAGACTGGGCTTTTTTAAAGCAGGTCAGATTGCACCCTGAACACAAGATGAAAGTGTTATTTTCCACCCATAATAAGTTAAGAGCCAAAAATGTAAATTTTTTATATAGAATCCAATATTTTCAATTCCTACACTAACGGCTCATGCTTTTGTATAATTGCAGTCTATTAGTCTATAATTTAATCTGTTGGAGCAAAGTAGAGAAACCTTACCTTCCTTCACATCTCTTTACCATCCCTGGCTAATAATACAAGTTTCTTAAATATTTTATCTGTATGTATTTAGAACTATGTCAGATAGTGTTTTAATTTTGCTTCAATCATCAAGTATAATTTAGAAAACTGAAAAAAAAGTCTATAATATTTACTTATATTTCTGCTTAATATGTTATTTTTCTTCCTGATATTCCAAGATTCCACTTATCCTTTCTATCCTGTTTAGACAATTTTCTTTAGCCATTTTTAAAGTGAATTTCTGGGTGACAAACTACTTTAGTTTCCCTTCATCTGAGAAAGACTTGATTTCTCCTTTCTTTGCTGAAAGATATGCTTGTTAGGTATAGGAGTCTAGGTTAAAAATTCTTCTTGCAGCACTTGGAAAACACTGCCCTTCCTCCTGGTCTCCATAGTTTCTAATAAGAAATTTTCTGTCATTTTATTTATTTTTTGTCTTTATATGTATAATTGTTCTCTAGTTGCTTCCAAAAGTATTTATTTTTTACCTTTTTTTTGCAGAAGTTTAATTATGATGTGTTTTATTGTATATTTCCTTAGTTTTATTCTGTTTGAGGTTTACTCAATTTCTTGAGTGTGTATTTTATGTCTCTAAAATTTGGAGGTTTTCAGGCGTGATTTATTTGAATATTTCTTCAGTTTTTCACTCTTCTCTCCTCAGACTCCAGTGAACAGAATGTTAGATTTTTCTTATAGTCTTACCAGTCTCATCAGTTCTTTCTTTCTTCCTTCCTTCCCTTCCTCTCTGCTTTTCTTCCTCTCTCTCTCTTTCTCTCTCCCTTCCTCCCTTTATCCTTTCTTCATCCCCCTTCCCTCCTAGTTCTGTTTGTGCCTCTTGGCATTTCTGGGTTGCTGACTCCTCTAGCTCCAGACTGGGAGATAGGAGACAGCATGATTATCTGACCAGGTCGAAGGTCTCTAGTCAGCTTCTCTTATTCTCTTTAACTTTCAGTTTTCTGAGGTTTGTTTTAGTTTTCTTAAGTTTTCCAAGTTATGTATATAAATAAAAATATATGTATATACCTAGTGTGAACAATAAGAAAAAGAATGTGCACTCTATCCTCTTTGAAGTTGAAGTTCCTAAACACTTGTTAAAGGAGCTTCATTTCTCATTCTTTCACTGATTTTGATTCTTAAAAATATGCTTTTTAAATTTTGAATTGTCAAATGAAAAGTGAATGAACCATTTCCACGACATCTAAGATATATGTTTATTAAATAAATTCTCAGATGAGATATCCAGTATCTTAGAAATCAATAAAACAACATCACTGATGTTTTATTTGTCAGTTAATTTAATCAGATATGGTTGGAGAAATGCCCCTAAATAATATACTATTAAATCTTTAACCAATAAAATATAGAGGAAATAATGTTTATTGAGAGGTTTCTGTTTAATCTGTGGGACATTTCAAATTACAAAAGTTTGACTTTTACATTTCTGATAAGGTCTTGATTCAAGACAGAAGTGAGTGGAATATGGTTGAGAATCACAACTTCAGTTAGTAGTAAATGGAGAAATGAAGTTTACTCCATCTATTAGGTGAGAAAATGAGAATCAATCTAAATTTGTAGTTAACAATGTGATAAAATATAAACATTAAATTTAGAATCTGAAGGTCATATTCTTTATAGTCCTAGGTCTATAGAAATTTGTTGTGTGGTGATGAAAAAGTAAATTATCCTCTGAAATGCATATTATTTTTATTTTTAACTCTACTTTATTTCTTTAAAAATATTATTAATATGTAGATTCAGGAGGTACATGTGCAGGGTTGTTACATGGATATATTGCTTAATGGTGAGGTTTGGGCTTCTGGTATACTCATCATCTGAATAATGAACATTTTACCCAGTAGGTAATTTTCAGCACTCATTACCTTTATCTGTATGTCCATTTGGATCATTTAACTCCCACTTGTGGGTGAGAATATGAGGTATTGGATTTTCTGTTTCTGAGTGATTTCACTTAGAATATTGGCCTTCAGCACCATCCATGTTGCTGCAAAGGACATGATCTCCTTTTTTTTGTGTGGCTGCACACTATTCCCAGATGTACACATACCACGTTTTATTTGTCCAGTCATCCACTGATGGACACTTACTTTGATTCCATGACTTTAAAACTGCAAATAGTGCCACTATACACATGTGAGTGTACGTCAAATATGTCTTTTTAAAATAATAATTTATTTTCCTTTGGGTAGATACTCAGAAGTGGGATTGTTGGGTCAAGTTATTTATTAATTTTTTTAAATTAATATCTTAAAGACATTGCCATTATGAAATTCTATATTAAATATGAGATCTATCTAAGAATAATAAGATAAAATGAAAATTAGTTGAGTAATCTATTTTACTATGATTTTATTTTATTTTAAGTGCTGCATGTTAAACAACTTTTTAAATAGTATAGTTCACAATAATTTTATAGAAAATAATGTATGGTTTTTCTTGTATATACCATAACTCCTTATTCTTTTTTTTTTTTTTTAAGATGCACCACTCTGCACCTAAAACTGTCCCTACAGGTTGTGTGCCCCTGGGAAAATTGCTTGGTGTCTCTGGATCCCCAGTTGTTCCCCTTCTCTCTGCATAGCTAAGCCCTGCCCATCACTTGAGGCTGAACCTAGAGCTCTGCCTGACCACTAAGCCTTCAGAACAGGGTTTCTTTTTTTTTTTTTAAAAAAAGACAGGGTCTCACTCTGTCACCGAGGCTGGAGTACAGTGGTATGATCATAGCTTGCTGCAGCCTTGAACACCTGGGCTCAAGCTATCCCCCAACCTCAGTTTCCTGAGTAGCTAGGAGTACAACTGAGTACCACTACACCTGGCTAATTTTTTAAAAAAAATGTTTTGTAGAGACAGGGGCCTCACTATGTTGCCCAGGCTGGTCTTGAATGCCTGGCCTTAAATGATTCTCCAGCCGCCTCCCAAAGCACTGGGGTTACAGGCAGGAGCCCCTACCCCCAACCAGAACATTTCTCAAATGTGATTGGTTGATCTGCATCCATCTCTGGGGTGCTTGTTTAAAATACAGATCCCTGGACCCTCCCCCAACCTATTGAGTCAGAACGTCTGGAGTTCCACATCTTAACAAGCTCCCTGGGTGATGCTGCTGGGCCTCCAAGTTGGAGAACCTCGTAGTTGAAGAAATCCAGACTCCTTGGGGACTCAAATCTTTTTTTTTTTTTTTTTTTTTTAGAAAGAAAGAAAGAAAAAAAAAAGAATGAAGAAGAGGAAGAAAAAGGAAGAGAGAGAGAGAGAGAGAGAATGGGAGTATTGCTTTCTTGCCCAGGCTAGAATGCAGTTTAGTAATGGGTATTGAAAACCTCTTTTATACCAATAATTATACTTAATGATGTAGACAGGAAGGAATAAGGGAAGAAAATAACAAACAAGCAGCCAACCAATATTTCATTTAAACCTATGAAATGCTATGCGATTACTGAGGAGTGATTTACTTCCAATCATGCAGTCACTTTTGGAATAGGTGTGAGGTGGTAATGTATGTTTTGTGTATTTGAAGTGGAGAGTTCTATAAATGTTTATTAAGTTTACTTGTTCCGGGTCTGAGTTCAAGTCCTGGATGTCTTTGTTAATTTTCTGTCTCGTTGATCTATAGAATCATTAGCTCTTCTTGTTACATTGATCCTTTTGCCATTATGTAATGTCCTTCTTTGCCTCTTTTGATCTTTGTTGCTTTAAAGTCTACTTTATCAGAGGCGAGAATTGCATCTCCTGCTTTTTGTTTGTTTGTTTATTTTTACTCTCTGTTTGGTTGGTAAATCTTCCTCCTTCTCTTTGTTTTGAATTTTTGTGTATCGTTGCATGTGAGATGGGTCTGGATTCAGCATACCGATGGGTTTTGGCTTTTTTTTTTTTTTTTTTTTTTAAAGTGCTCATGCTGCTGCACTTTATTTTTTTATTTTATTTATTTATTTATTTATTTATTTTTTTATTGCATTTTAGGTTTTGGGGTACATGTGAAAAACATGCAAAGTTGTTGCACAGGTGCATTCATGGCAGTGTAATTTGCTGCCTCCCTCCCCCTCACCCATATCTGACATTTTGATTTTGGCTTTTTATCCAATTAGAATACATATAAGTTTAATACTGGCATTTGATGCTAGCTGGCTGTTTTGCCCATTAGTTAGTGTAAATTTTTCATTGTGTTAATGCTCTTTGCTTTTTGATATATTTTTGGAAAGGCTGATATTGGTTGTTCCTTTATATGTATAGTGCTTCTTTCAGAAGCTCTTGTAAAGCAGGCCTGGTGGTGGTGAACTCTCTAAGTACTTGTTTGTTCGCAAAAGATTTAATTTTTCCTTCGCTTATAAAGCTTAGTTTGGCTGAATATGAAATTCTGGGTTGAAAGTTCTTTTCTTTAAGGATGTTAAATATTGGTCCCCACTCTTTTCTGGCTTGTAGGGTTTCTGCTGAGAGATCTACTGTAAGTCTGATAGGTTTCCCTTTATGGGTAACCTGACCTTTCTCTCTGGCTGCTCTTAGCATTTTCTCCTTCATTTCAACCATAATAAATCTGGCGATTATGTGCCTTGGGGTTGGTCTTCTTGAAGAATATCTTTGTGGTGTTCTCTGTATTACCTGGAGTTGAATATTACCCTGCCTTGCCAGGTTAGGAAAGTTTTCCTGAATGATATCCTGAAGAGTATTTTCCAACTTGGATTCATTCTCTTCGTCACATTCAGGTACACCTATCAAACATAAATTAGGTCTTTTCACATAATCCCATATTTCCTGGAGACTTTACTCATTCCTTTTTATCCTTTTTTCTCCAATCTTGTCTTCTTGTTTCATTTCACTGAGCTGGTCCTCGACTTCTGATATTCTTTCTTCTGCTTTATCAATTTGACTGTTTAAACTTGTGCATACTTCGTGAATTTCTCGTGTTCTGTTTTTCAGCTCCATCGATTCACTTATATTCCTCTCTAAATTGTCCATTCTCGTTAACATTTCATCAAACCTTTTTTCAAGGTTCTTAGTTTCTTTGCATTGGGTTAGAACAAGTTCTTTTAATTCACAGAAGTTTCTTATCACCCACCTTTTGAAACCTGCTTCTGTTATTGGAACACACTCGTTCTCCATTAAGCCTTGTTCCATTACTGATGAGGAATTGAGATCCCCTGTAGAGGGAGAGGCATTCTGATTTTGAGTATTCTCTGCCTTTTTAGGCTGGTTTCTTCCCTTCATTATATATTTATCCATCTGTCATCTTTGCAATTACCGACTTTCTAACTACGTCTCTGAGCGGACGTCCAACTTGTTGATACCCAGCGCTGAAATCTGAGCAATCCACTGCACCGGCCAAAACAGCGGTGTTAAGATTGATGGTGCTTTTCTGCCCAGGAATCTCCGGACTCTGCACCAAGAACTGCCACGGTAAGGCGCCAGCAAAACCGCCGCGCCGGCCACAAGAGTTGCCCTGGCGACCCGTGGGGCTCCTCCACTGGGAATCTCTTGGTCCGTGAGCAACAAATATTCGTCTGAAAGTATGGCGTCCTCTCGTTCTCTGCGCTTTCACTGGGAACTATGAGCCTGAGCTGCTAGTGATCAGCCATCTTGGATCTCTCTCCCCCATGCTTAAAATGATCTCTTTAAAAAGTACCTTGATCTTCTGATCTATATGAACTATATATTTTCCCCATAGTTAAATTTCAATCACACCACCTACAACCTTGAAAATTGACCTAAAAGTATTTTGAAGCAAATAATACACTCAATAATTTTTTACTAAATGAATATGTGTTGTTTTATTTAATTGATTTTCCAATTAGTAAGTCAAAGGTTAAGTGCACCAACATTTTTCTTTACTGAGCCCACTACCCCTCAGCTTATATAAATTTTCTCACTTAACAGTTTATGTAACTGAATTTCATAGTGAAGATGAAGCATGAGGTCTTTCTGTCAAGTTGCTATGAAATCTACGTCAGTACGGCACATCAGTGGTTTCCATATATCCTTACAAATAATTTTTGATCCCCTTCTTTGTGTTTGTTTTTCTCTCTTCCTTAAAAGTATTGCTTGAAACAATTAGTCATCTGATGTCCTTAGGTTTCCAAACACTCCCATTAAGCCCTTGTAAACCTTTACAGAGTAAAAAAAATCAATGTTGAGACTTTGTCGTGATTATTTTGTCTGCGTCTTTTAAGTGTTGAATGCACCTCAAATAATTCCAGTGCATGTGTGAAGAGAACAGACTAAATCACAGCTTAAGTCTAGAGAGCTGAGGGTGATTATTAGTAAATCCAAAACAGGAAGCTGGGATAAAAGGCTGAGTAATTTGAAAAGCAGTCAAGTATGAAGATCTAAGACAAACATTCTGAGAATGTAAACAACTTGTTTAGGAAAAAAAAAAAAGAAAGAAAAAGAAAGAAAAGGCATATGCAAAAAAAAAAAAAAAATTAAAAGCCCAGAAGTGTAGACAGATTAATTGGCTTCACCAAGAAAAAGAAATCTCACAGCTGTCATATTCACTCAAGACATAAAAAATGTTGTGTGGATCTATGATAGAAAAAAAAGCGTAAAAGCAATGGAAAGAGTCTGTGCATGTCAGTACCATTCTTTCAAATCGCATGGCTTAGGCATAATCATACCAATTTAAAACAAGTGCCAGTTACAGCTCTGGAAAGTGACTATTTGGAGATCTCCATCACCCTTAGGTGACATATTCACAGCTTCTAGATAGGATATTATGTTGAGGAACTTACCATAAATAAGAACAGCACTCTAACATGAGTCAAATAATTCAATAGTATATGCCTACACATAAAGGAGAAATCGTTCCCATTCAAGCAAGTATACCAAGTAATGAAGGCAAAGAGAATGAAAGTTACAGAGCAGTCATCTTATGAAAGTGAAAATGGAAAGTGAAGCATGCTGCAAATTGTAAAAAACAATGAGATCACAGGAGCAAATCAGATTAGTAGCATGAAAAATGGTTTAACCTGCAGAATCAAGTGCTTTCTTAAGCTGGAACACAAGCTTGACTAAGACAACCCCAGAACTACAAAGTAACATCTCTCTTCCTAATGTTAGCCTTGCTCTATCTTCAGCATATTAAGTTCCTTTCATTTTTTTCCTAAGTCCTTAATACTTATTAATTACTTTGTGATATTGGTAATTTTTTTTCAAATTTTGAGAAATCTTGTGAAATATTTAATTCCATGGAGTGCAGAAAGTTATCTAGCTCCAACTACATAGTCTATCCAGGTTTCATCTACCCATGTGACTCTGAATTTCTGTTTGCCAATCCCCAAATCATTTCCTCCTCTTCCCATCCAAATCCTTATTCTACACATTATGAAAAACTACCATGATGGTTAAAAAATCTATTGATACACCTTCATCTGCTTGAAATAGTACTTTCACTGCAGTCTCCATAAGCAAGAGTTGCTCGTCAGGTGTTTATGTGCTAGTCAGAATACTGGCCTCTCTAAAATGTCACATCTTAATAGTCAGAACTTGTAAGTACATCATAGTACCTGAGGAAAAGAGGGACTTTGCTGTTACATTTAACGTTAGGGGTCTTAACATAGAAAGATTACCCTACATTATCTCAGTGGGCCTGATCGAACCACATGAGCCCTTAAAAGTAAGCAAGCAAACAAACAAACAAACAAACAGAAAAAAAAATCTTTTCCAGCTGGATTTAGAGATATGGAGCAGAAAGGAAAGCCAAAAGGTTTGAAGCATGTCACCTACCGTTTCTAGAAGGAGCCACATGGAAACAATGTGAGCAGTTTCTAGAAGCAAAGGCTAACACCCTGACAACCAGCATAAAAGTGGAGACTGCAGGTCTCTGAAGACCTCAATTCTACAACTACAGATACACAAATCTGGCCAGCATCCTCAATCGGCATGGGTTCAGGTTCATCCCCAAAGTCTCCAGGAGCACAGCCCTGGCAAAACCTTGGTTTCAGCAATGTGAGAATCACCACAGAGGACCCTGTTGTTCTATGCTGTACTCAGACTTCTGAGTCGGAAGACTTTCACTCAGAATAATAATAAACAGTTGAGATTTTCAAACTCCATGTTGGCGGTAATTTGTTATGGAAGAAATAGAAATTGAATGTATCCTGTTTACCTATGAATCTAGAATGGTGATGGACGTTCTCACACTATATGGATATTTTAAGATCATTCCAGGAAGATCCAGGAAAGCCAAACTTACTTTTTTTCTTTCTGTCATTTTCTCACTCCTCTACAATTACTCTTGTTAGGTATGAGAAATCTCCATACTGTTAAAATGTATATTCTTTTTAATTAAATTGTTACAAGTGAGTTTTATCTTAAAGACATTTCTATCAATCATGAAATTCTTTATTAAATATGAGACACATCTAAGAATAACAAGGTAACAACTGAAACTAACTGAATAATCCATTTTACTATGACTTTGAAACCCATTCCCTGTCTACACTATCATTCTGCCCATAGCATAAAAACTCTCAAAGGCCATATGCATGACATATATAATACACTGGCCTTTCATGTTATTTATCTCCTTATATCCAGCTACCATCACATCAGCTCTGCTTTAGGCACTCACTGCATTGTCATGCCTGGTATTTAGTTTTACAGAGAACTGCTTTACTTTTGAATTACTAAAATATAACAATCGCCAGTCTAGCCATATTTTCATATATTTCTCTTAGGAAAACAGTTCTTCATGGGTCTCTCGTGTTTCTGCCTGTGTCGTGACAAATTATATTCCATATTATCTTTTCAAGTATGTTTGTGTAACAACCTCAGGGAACAGAGATATTGTCTCCCCTGAGACAGAAGGCAGATATTTTATACATCAGGATAATAAAAATGATGTATTTTTTCTAGGTTTCCTTGTAGCCTTCTTTTACAATGTTTAGTAGGGAGACTGAAGTCTCCATATTGAAGCCCAAATTTGGGCCTTCTAGCTGTAAAATGGATCCACTGTGTGTATAGCATTCCCCTGGGATACTCCACATTGCCCCAGGATACGCACCGGGAAGGAGAAATATGAAGCTCCTGCTGCCTTCTGTGTAGTAAGTAATAATAATAAGACTTTTATTTTTATCTCTGCCTGGGGACTTGTATCTTCTGCCAACAGCTATGAGATTGAACAGACTAACTTTTAGCTTGTAAACAGACCAAAATTTCAGCCCCTTTACAGTTTCTAGCATCTTCTTGCTCTCCTATAAATACTTAAGCATTCTCCCTTTCCAATTATCTCCTCCTATATTTAATTATTTCCTTATCTAGATATGTAAGGTTGAGGCTAACGTACAGCTGGACTGAGGTAACAGTCTGCTTACCTCCAAGGACCTCTGAAAGTATGGTATTGCCTTTGGCCAAGATGAAGATGAAACGTGCTAGTTAATGATTCATACTGTGCTATTTAATGCTCAAAACTGCTCTGGAGGGACCTTGTGCTAGTATGTCTACACTGTTTAGAGAAAATGTATAAACTGATGGTTTGGGCTTCATTTAATTTATTAGACTGTCTAATTTTATCTATGTGACCGGGGGTATAAAAGACCCCCAGTAAACCTCTGCCTTAGTGTCCCTGAAACCAAGATACCTTGTGTATTAGTCCGTTGTCAGCCTGCTGATAAAGACATACCCAGGACTGGGCAATTTACAAAAGAAAGAGACTTAATTGGACTTAGAGTTCCACATGACTGGGGAAGCCTCACAATCATGGTGGAAGGCAAGGAGGAGCCAGTCCTTCTTATATGGCAACAGGCAAAGAGAGAATGAGCTTGTGCAGGGGGACTCCTTTTTTAAAAACCATCAGATCTCATGAGACTTATTCACTATCACAAGAACAGCATGGGAATGATCTTCCCCCCACAATTCAATCACCTCCCACCTGGTTCCTCCCATGAAATGTGGGAATTGTGGAGGTTCCAGTTCAAGATGAGATTTGGATGGGGGCACAGTCAAATCATATCATCTTACATATGTATTGGCATCTCATAATCTGAAGACGTGTGCCCTATATGTTTGAGAATACATGAGAGGTTGAGCCTAGAAGTCTTGTGTCTCTTAATGGTAGCCCATGCTTTATTTCTTCTGCTGTACTGATCATGAAATTTTATTAATGCCTAAATGACTGTGGAGTCTCATGAGTCTTTTCAGTTACTGGACTCTTGAATTATGAGGTCAATTATCTTAATTACTTTATTGCTAGAATCGTCAATTTTATATTTCATTCTTTCATCTCATCAACATGGCAAATCTTTTTTTTTTTTTTTTTTTTTTTTTGTTGAGACAGTGTCTCACTCTGTCACCCAGGCTGGAGAGCAGTGGAATGCTCCTGGCTCATTGCAACCTCCCTCTCCTGTTCAAGTAATTCTCCCACCTTAGTCTACCCAGTAACTAGGACTAGAGGTATGTGCCACCATACTCACTAATATCACTAATATTTGTATATTTAGTAGAGACAGTTTTGCCATGTTGCCCAGGCTGGTCTCAAACTCCTGAACTCAAGTGATCTGCCTGCCTTGGCTTCCCAAGGTGCTGGGATTACAGGCATGAGCCACCCCACCTGGCCTGCAACACATAGGTCAATTCAGCTCTACACATTCGGGCTGCCTACGCAGAACATGATGGCAACATGCATAAATGCCCTCTGTTATGGACTATAGAGTTTGTGTCCTCCCAAAATTCATATTTAGAAACCTCAATCCTCAATGGGATTGAATTAGTAGTTGGGGCTGGGTTTACATGAGGTTATGATGGTGGAGCCCCCCTTAGTGTCTTTATAAAAAGAGACTAGAGCTTTTTTTTCCTCAGCCACATGAAGATACAAAGAGAATATGGCAGTGTGCATACCGGAAAAATTGCCCCCACCAGACACCAGATCTGCTAGTGTCTCTTGATCTTGGATAAATATGTTTGGAAGAATTGATGTTTGTTGTGTAAGCCACCCAGACTGTAGTATTTTTCTTATAACAGATGGAACTGACTAAGGCTGCCTGCAATTTGAATTCAGTTCTAAATACTAATTTTTACATTTGTGAAGTGAATTATTCCTCCTTTTCTATCATTTTGTATTTAAGATTAATGAATGAACGTAATATTTAATCAATAAATTTTGAAACTCATACCCAAAAGCTACAACTCTAATATTTGCAAAGATGTTTCTTGCCCACTAAAGGTATATCAAAGACTTTTCATATAAAATTTCCACTTACTTTTATTATGATAGAACATTTATCAAGGGAGCTCCTCCTATGTGTATATATTTATGTATATATATTTCACACAGTGATAGTTTTTGGTGCAGGATATATACTTCTGGCAATCTATTAGTTCTTCAGATAGGGCCCATATCTTTTACCTTCATATGCTACCTGTTAGCATTCAGATACATTTTATTGTAACTTCTTTCCCCAAACATTTTTTAAAGGAAGTAGTTCATATGTGATTAAATTTAATTAAGCATATATTGTTTGATTATACATTTACTTACCAGACATAATGCTATTGCTATATACAAATTTACATAACACTGAATTATCACAATTCTTAGACAGTAGATAATTTTTTGTAAAATCTATTAATCTACAAAAGCTCTATTAATATCTATTAGATATTAATCTTTTGTAGATTAATGGATTCTACAGAAAGCAGCAGTAATATAAAGGGAAAGGTAGTGCACAAATGGTGTAAACAACATTCTTTAGGATAACAAGAGCAACACATTTTTCTTCTGGGTTCCTGAAGGGCTGGAGAAGAGTCAGTATGACTAGAAGACTCTGATGTGATTAAAATCCTGCACAGCAATGACACGAGATGAATATTAGGGATCAGATTTTGGAATCAGGCAGTTTATTAAGAGTCCAGTAAGTTAAGAAGCTGCATTTCACCATACATAGATAAAAATATAGGAAGAGCCAGAAGTCTATCCAATGACTACATTTGTACTATGTTATGAAGAGCAGAAAATAAAGCTGAAACCTCATACTCCAGTATAGGAGGGATTGCATTATAATGGACTTAGGTAACTTCCTGAAGTTTAGAAATTAGATTGTTTAAAAAAGGGGAAATTTTAAAGCATGTTAATAGAGAGAAATGACATTTTGCCCAGAGTTATGTAAAACTGAAAGATGAATAGATTCTAGTATATAAAAGTAATCAAAAGATAAATTTTGAAATAATCAATGTGAATTTTTTAAAAGGTTAACCATTTGGAAAAATGTATATGGCATGTAGTTTGCTAATTTACAATTGGAAATTTATTCTAGAGGCATAATAGCAAACATAAAATGATATTTTCATATCAAAACAATTCTTATATTAATAACACTAAAATGGACAGGTAAAAGATAAATTCAACAGTGTTTGTAAATAATTCAAAAATCAAATTGTTGTTTACAAGATTATAACAAATTTTGCTGAAAGTGGAAATGAGCCATTTTGTGTATTGCATGTAAAGTCAGGTTGACTTCCCTGGAAGGCAAGTTGCAAAGACAGTTTAAGAAGTTCAAATAAGTCTATGTCTTAATTTATTCTCAAATATCCCTTCTGAGAAAACAATGGGAAATGCATACTAAGATTTATGGACACATATATTCAATGTATGATTAAGTAAAACAGAGAGTAATTAGAAAAATAACTAAATTGCCAGCAATAGAATAATACCTAAAAGTTGTGAGACTTTTAGAAATAGGAAGAAATTTATAAATTATATTCTTTTTTTTTTTTTATTGCATTTTAGGTTTTGGGGTACATGTGAAAAACATGCAAGGTTGTTGCATAGGTGCACACGTGGCAGTATGATTTGCTGCCTCCCTCCCCTTCACCTATATCTGGCATTTCTCCCCATGCTATCCCTCCCCAACTCCCCACCCCCCCTCTATCCCACCCCCCCTCTATGTGTGGGAGTCTAAGTCTCTTTGCAAGTCTTTAAGAACTTGCCTTATGTATCTGGGTGCTCCTGTATTAGGTGCATATATATTTAGGATCGTTAGCTCTTCTTGTTGCATTGATCCTTTTACCATTATGTAATGTCCTTCTTTGTCTCTTTTGATCTTTGTTGCTTTAAAGTCTATTTTATCAGAGATGAGAATTGCAACTCCTGCTTTTTTTTGTTCTCCATTTGCTTGGTAAATCTTCCTCCATCCCTTTATTTTGAGCCTTTGTGTATCCTTGCATGTGAGGTGGGTTTCCTGGATACAGCACACTGATGGGTTTTGGCTTTTTATCCAATTTGCCAGTCTGTGTCTTTTGATTGGGGCATTTAGTCCATTTACATTTAGGGTTAATATTGTTATGTGTGAGTTTGCTCCTGTCATTTTGATGCTAGCTGGCTGTTTTGCCCATTGGTTGATGCAGATTCTTCATTGTGTTGCTGCTCTTTACCATTTCGTGCGTTTTTGGAGTGGCTGGTGCTGGTTGTTTTTTTCTATGTGTAGTGTCTCCTTCAGGAGCTCTTGTAAAGCTGGTCTGGTGGTGATGAAATCTGTGAGTACTTGCTTGTTCACAAAGGATTTTATTTTTCCTTCACTTATGAAGCTTAGTTTGGCTGGATATGTAATTCTGGGTTGAAAGTTCTTTTCTTTAAGGATGTTGAATATCAGCCCCCACTCTCTTCTGGCCTGCAGGGTTTCTGCTGAGAGATCTGCTGTGAGTCTGATGGGTTTCCCTTTGTGGGTAACCCGACCTTTCTCTCTGGCTGCCCTTAGTATTTTCTCCTTCATTTCAACTCTGTTGAATCTGATGATTATGTGCCTTGGGGTTGCTCTTCTAGAGGAATATCTTTGTGGTGTTCTCTGTATTTCCTGGACTTGAATACTGGCCTGCCTTGCTAGATTGGGGAAGTTTTCCTGGATAATATCCTGAAGAGTATTTTCCAGCTTGGATGCATTCTCTTCGTCACATTCGGGTACACCTATCAAACGTAGATTAGGTCTTTTCACATAGTCCCATATTTCTTGTTGACTCTGTTCATTCCTTTTTACCTTGTTTTCTCTAATCTTCCCTTCTCGTTTTATTTCATTGAGTTGATCTTCGACTTCTGATATCCTTTCTTCTGCTTGGTCAATTCTGCTGTTGAAACTTGTGCATGCTTCGCGAAGTTCTCGTGTTGTGTTTTTCAGCTCCATCAATTCACTCATATTCCTCTCTAAGTTGTCCATTCTCGTTAGCATTTCATCAAGTCTTTATTTAAGGTTCTTAGTTTCTTTGCATTGGGTTAGAACATGTTCTTTTAGCTCACAGAAGTTTCTTATTATCCACTTTCTGAAAGCTGATTCTGTCATTTCATCACACTCATTCTCCGTCCAGTCTTGTTCCCGTGCTGGTGAGGAGTTATGCTGCCTTGTAGGGGGAGAGGTGTTCTGGTTTTGGGTGTTTTCATCCTTTTTGTGCTGGTTTCTTCCCATCTTTGTGGATTTATCCGCCTATTGACTTTGTAGTTGCTGTCTTTCTGATTTTGGTAATTTTAAGTTGCAGCAGCTGAACTCATAAACCCCCTTTTCTTCTCCCCAGGTGTTCTGGCCCAGGGGGTTAGCGCTTTATGCTTTTTAGCTGTGTTGCTACTGTTTTCCCTGCCCACAAGGTGGCAGTCTAGTCACACTCAGCCTGCAGAGGCTTCGCTGAGCTGTTTTGGGCTCCGCCCAGCTTCCGTGTGAGCTTCCCTGCAGTCCTGTGGGTGTAGTTATAACTGCTTCCACTATGCTGGCTCGCCCCTGTAGTGATGGAGTCTCTGTAGTGGCAGGTTGTCTTGGTTACGGAAAATTGCCCCGGGAACTGCAGGGTGTTTCCCGATGGAGGACGCCCCTCCCCCACAGAGCTGGACCGTCCTGGGTTCAGCCGTGTTTCCAGAGGGGCCCTCTTTGCCCGGTAATCTCTTGGCTTGCCTCCTTGCCACAGCTCCCCTTGCTGGCCCAGAGGGGACACAGTCTCGTTCACTTCACTCAAGGATCCGCTGCTCCCCACCCCCGGTGCAGGCCGAGCGGCTGCTCCGGTCCAACCAGCGGCGCTGGGAACCCGTGGAGCTTCTCCGCCTGTGAATCTCCTGATCTGTGGCCTGTTAAAATCTGCTGCCCTGTGTGCCGCTGCGTCAGCCGAAGCAGCGGCTCTGAGATTCGTGGCGCTCCCTTGCCCGGGGGTCTCCTGGCTTGGCTCCCTGCTTCAGCTCCCCTTGCTGGCTCAGAGGGAACTCTGTCTCTCACTCTGCATAAGAAGCCATTGCCCCCCACCCCAGGGCGTAGGCTGAGCGGCCACGCCACTCAAACCAGCGGTGCTGGCGACCCGTGGGGCTTCTCCCCCTGTGAATCTCCTGGTCTGTTGGCAGTAAAAATCCGTCTGGAAATGCGGCGTCCACTCATCCTCTGCGCCTTCTCTCAGAGCTGCAATCCCGACTTCCTCCTAAGTGGCCATCTTGGATCTAATCCTATAAATTATATTCTTAAAGAATCTTTAAACACAGGTATATTTGGCTTTGTAACATGCATCAATAACAGCATATTCTTAAGCAATATTACAGGAAGCAATTCATCATAGAATGCTCCCAGGTGCCTCTTTGTTTTGCTTTTGTATTTGTAATAAGCAAATACCACATTTTATGATGAGAAAAAGAAAACAGGTAAATATTATTAAGAAGAAAAAGATGTTGGCATCATATATGACAATGAGATTTAGTTGAATAAGGACAAATAATCTTATCTCCTACTTCTTGAAGAAAAAGGAAATAATTAGGTAACAAGTTTTTTTGACTATTGGAAACATTCTCCAAAAATCCAACATTAGTTTTACTCTCCTTGAATCATCAAACTTCCTTTGTCTTGTATGCCATTTCCTTATACCTCTTCTTAACTTTCATGACATTAACTACTTATTTTCTCCATTTGTTAATTTTTTCTACTCTTTATTAACACTCCACATTGAAATATAGTCATATCCATCCCCTACCTTCCCAAACCTGTTGTTTAACAGTGATCCCTCTGGAAAAATGCTGCTCTTTCTCATCTTCTTTACATAAAAATTATTATTGTTATTATTTGAGATGAGTCTCTCTGTCACCCATGCTGGATTACTGTGGCTCAGTCTCAGCTCACTGCCACCTCTGCCTCCCGAGTTAAGCAATTCTCCTCCCTCAGCTACTGAGTAGCTGGGATTACAGGCACCCACCACCACACCTGGCTAATTTTTGTATTTTATTTTAATAGAGATGGGGTTTCACCATCTTGGTCAGACTGGTCTTGAACTCCTAACCTCAGGTGATCTGCCCACCTCGGCCTCCCAAAGTGCTGGGATTACAGGTGTGAGCCACCAAGCCCGGTCACATTAAAATTCTTACAAAGTTTGTGCACGTTATCATTACCTACTCACTTAACCTCTAAAACAATTCCTCCATCACAAGGGTTATCACCTTTATGGTGCTAATAGACATAGTTGGTTTTTGGGGAGCCATTGCGAACTGATGACTGATATACACAGGTATTTTATTAAATGTTTAAACTTGCTGAACTTTTTTGGTTCAAGGTACTTACTGTGAACTAAGTTTATTATAATTAAGTTTTCTACATTTATTATAATTTTATCTCATTCCTAACAACAATCTTACGTGTTGGAGTTGATTATTATTCCTCATTTTACCAATGAGGGGGCAGAGACAGAGAGGTTAGTTAATTTTCACATGGTCACCAGATAGTAAAAGTTGAACCAACCTTAGTGTCTGAAACTATAGTTCACAGACATGACCACTATGCTTTGCTGCTTTTGTAGGAATGACAATAGGATATAAAAAGAATGAGGTTAAACATCATCATTTATTTAATATTTGAAATGCAAATATTTTAAAACATTATGCTTATCATTATTATTCCATAAATAATACAAAAAGCATTAAATTCGAAATCATTTTGGCTGTTGACACACTACATTTTAGAAGATATTACAAGGACAGAAAGAAAATAGACACAACAAGTTACCACAACATGTGGTAGAAAATTAACATAAACGCTTAGGGTGGAAACACGGTTGAATTGAAGCTTTTCATTGAAAAACTAAAACAAATTTACTTAGACAAAGTGCTGATATTTAGAAGGAAAATGGTAAACGATTTCAAATATATGTTAAATTGTACGAAAGAATAGGCCAACTTACATGTGTTTTCTATTATTTTACTGTCTATGTAGCAACTAGCATTCTTTTCTTACACTTATGAATGTTTTGTTGTACTTATGAATTTGCATGGGAGTTACCAAACTACCGTTGTTCAATGTATGTAATAAATTACCATAAACAGCAGTATCCGAGAGAGAAGACTTTATGTTAATGCTGGCCATATTTAATATCTTCACTAATGATCAGCCAGAGGAAGTCAAGGACACGGTAATGACTAGAGCAGTTAATGATACAACTTAAGGCAGAAAATAACATGAAGCTCCACATCAGAGAAGTCTTTTTTTAGTAAGATTTATTACATTGCTACAGAATTTTTCCAAGAAAGGTGGAAGTTCAAAACATGTCCTATTTATCACTGAATACTGATGTTTACTGGAAAGTATAATGAAAAACGATAGAGAAAAGTAAGACCCATACTTCTTATCCTGATGCTTTTTAAGGTAAGCACATTTCCTGTGCAGTTGATGCCTGAGGTTGTTAGTCTCTGCTGCCAGCATCTTTTCTCTGCTATCCTTCCATTCCCTCATTCATCCTCTTGCCAAAATCAGAAAGGGCTCTCCAGTACTTATGCCAAGATCAAGGATTAGAAAGTTACTTTTCTGAGGTCATATTTTTGTCAACATATCCTTTCTGCTATAACTCCTAATAGATTTTTATCCTTCCTGAATCTCAGTCTCTCTCTCCTTTTTTGTTTTTCTCTCTCTCCCCTGCTCCTACTTCATAAACTCACACCTTTTCGTATACAGGCATTTATTTCTTCAATATGGATTTTTTGATCATCAACTACATGCCTGATGATTTTCCAAGAAACTTCCCAATGTAAGTTTTTTCATGGAGAAAATTAACTATGTGGTATAAATGGTCCTAATAGAACAACAAGAGATTATCCCTGGTAGATAGTGTAGGCATTTTAACAGTTCATTCCTGTTAAACTAGAATATAAATACTTTTTAACACTGTAATCTGAGCAATGTTACAGTATCGACCCTCCCTAGTTCCATCCATCTTCATCATCTAGAAACTCTATGTGCTCCAAGCAAGATCTCCACCTCTGCTCTCCAATGACAAACACTGAAAGCCTTGTTGCCACTATCTACTTTAGGAGAATTATAAATCATCAACTTAATGCCTCTACTAAAAATACAAAAATTAGCTGGGCATGGTGCGGCATGCCTGTAATGCCGGCTACTTGGAAGGCCAAAGTGTGAGAATAGCTTTAACCTGGGAGGTCGAGGTTGCAGTGAGCAGAGATTGTGCGACTGCACTCAAGCCTGGGCGACAGAGTGAGACTCCATCTCAATAAATAAATAAATAAATAAAAACAAAAACCTTAATGCCTTTTATGTCTTGTTACTTTAACACCATAATTACCATAAATAATCCATCTCTGTTGGAATATTTGCATCTTGTTAAAATTCATATTTTGAAATCTCTTCACGAATGTAATGATATGGAAAGAATCAGTCTTTAGGGAAGTGATTAGGTCACGAAGGCAGACTCCTCATGAATGGAATTACTGCTCTTATGAAAAGACAAAGGACTTTGCAGAGACATGGGCGAAGCTGGAAACCGTCATTCTCAGCAAACTAACACGGGAACAGAAAACCAAATACCGCATGTTCTCACTTATGAGTGGGAGTTGAACAATGAGAACATATCTGCACAGGGAGGAAAACATCACACACTAGGGCCTGTCAGGGGATGGGGGGCTGGGGGAGGGATAAGCATTAGAAGAAATACTTAATGTAGATGATGGATTGATGGTGGCAGCTAACCACCATGGCACATGTATACCTGTTTAACAAACTTGCGCTTTCTGCATATGTATCCCAGAACTTAAGTATAATAAACTTAATAATAAAAAAGAATATGCATATATTAATAAATGAAATAAAAACAATAAGTTTTGTGCAGCATTTGTACTCTCCTGGTAAGAACAAAATATGTATGCATGTATGAGCTACTAAATACAAGTTCTATAATTTCAGTAATTTTGTATCTGAGTTAAATGCTCTTATATTTGCAAAAAATAAAGGACAGATATTGATATCAATATAGATATGTATATATAGATTAGAGAGAGAGAGAGAGAGAGAGAGACATCCCATTCTTATTAGACTTTGTAGTTATGTTATGTAAAGTAGCCGCTGATACTGAATTAGTGGGTTAGTAAATAACTAATGAATACTGAACTGGTGAATATGGAGCCATTTCTCCTAGGATAACTACGGGATTCAGTTTCGTCTAGTATTTTGTCACAATATTTTTGTCAACAAATTAGTGTATAACTTTGTTTTAGGTGGTTTCTGTTTAAAGATAATTTACTTAATACATATTGTTGATTCATGAACATCAAACTCATGGCCCAAAGCAGTGTAACTCATGCTTGAATGAAGCTTGTCTAACACGGATTTCTTCTATAAGGTACATCACAGGCTCCTCACACCTGGGAACACGAGGCAAAGCCTGAGCACTCCACTTGGGGCTGTTTTACACAGCAAAGTCACCAACCGAAAGGACAAAAATGTCCAAAACAGGACACTAAGTAGACTACAAATAGGATACTTGTTTACTGCCTGAGAACTGGAACAAGAAGTCATTCCTTTTTGGGAGGCCGAGGCAGGCAGATCATTTGAGATCAGGAGTTATAGACCAGCCTGGCCAACATGGTAAAAACCGTCTCTACTAAAAATACAAACATTAGCTGGGTGTGGTGGCAGGCACCTGTAATCCCAGCTGATCTGGAGGTTGAGGAGGGCGAATCGCTTGAACCCAGGAGGTGGAGGTTGCAGTGAGCCAAGATCATGCCACTGCACTTCAGCCTGGGCAGCAGAGTGAGACTCTGTCTCAAATAAATAAATAAATAAATAAGAATTTTAAAAAAGGCAGCTCATCATGGAATCCTGCACTGGGAGGTGTAAATTCCTCGCTGCTCTGTGCGTAGGCCCAAATGAATACAGAAGCGTAGCTAGTATTGATTTGGGGGCTTACAAATAAATTTTAATGGGTAGGCAGATTCACAAATATGAAATCTGTGAACAGTGAGGATTGACTCTGTCGTATTTGATTTTGCAGCATGCATTTTCATGTAATTATTATGCTATTCAATGAGTACAAATTCTTAATATAATTTAATTCAGCATTGGTTTCCATCATGGTTAGTGCATTTGTGCACAGTTTTAGAAATCTTTGCCAAAATCAAATTAAAGAATTGACTATGTTTTCCTCTGTTTTTTTTTTTTTTAAATATTTTAAATTAGACCGACAGTCCATATGGATTTATTGTGTTTACAGTGTGGTATGGGTCTGGTGTTTTTTCTATTATTTTATTTTATTTAATCATATTGGAAACAAATTTACATATGACATCTTATTGAAAAGACTACATTTTGCCCACTTTTTGATGAATTTTGGTCTATATTAAGTTAGACAACTGAATGTGAATCTGATTTTGGATTCCACTTCTTGCACTGGTCTATCTGTCAGTATTTACTATAGTCTTGCTACCTGGCCGAATCGGTAATCCCAGTTTTTTTCTCTCTCAAGATTGCTGTGACTGTAATTGTTTCTTTGCATTTCCATATAAACTTTGGAATCAGCTGTCAATTTGTTTGGGGTTGTATTGAAACTATTAATGTACTATAAGAAAACTGACATAGTTATATTATTGTATCTTCTAGTCCGTGCATATAGTACATCCCTATTCATGAAGTTCTCTTTGCTTTCTTCCATGTAATCATATATTGTAATTCTTCAGTGTAGACTTCTTGAACATCTTTTGTTAGGTTTATTGCTAGGTTATTGATGTTTGTTAATACTATTATAAATTTGAGTTTTTAAATGTAATTATTTATTAATTCATTGCTAGCAATACATATCGATCTTTTCTCCAGCTGCATCCTGTTTTCTAACATTCGGTGTTTTTATTTCATTCAATTCTGTATCTTTTTCTTTCCCGGTTTTGACAGTAGCTTCCTAATCTGCTTCTACTCTTCTCCTGCTTTGGTATTTTCATCCACTCAAAAAGGGAATTAGATGATGTCACTCCTCATTTCAAACCCTGGGACAGTTCTGTATTTCACTCAGTGCAAAATCCTTTCCTTACAATAACCTGTAAGACCCATCATGATCTGTCTACACTCTAACTACCTCCCTTATCTTCTCCATTTCTCTCATTACTACATTTGGTTATAATGGCAGCTTTATTTTCTCTTAGAATAGTATTCAGCTCCTGTGCTTAGGAATTTGGCTTTAATTGTTAACATTTTTCCTCCTTCCTAGAAGGCATTTCCTCTGGTTGAATCACATTCTCTTTCATTTAATACATATGTTCAAATCTCACCTTCCCAATGACATCTATTTTGACTATCATATTTAATACTAAAAATTTTTCACATTCTTAACTCTAGTACTTCCTTGTGTCTTTTCTACATTTTCTATTTTTCTTGTTTTTTTATTCCCCTAATATTGTATTCACTTTCTTAATGTATTCAGTTCATTATTTTGTGTATCGTTTTTTTAAAATTTAATTTTTTTTATTGCATTTTAGGTTTTGGGGTACATGTGAAGAACATGCAGGATTGTTGCATAGGTGCATATGTGGCAGTGTGATTTGCTGCCTTCCTCCCCTTCACCTACATCTGGCATTTCTCCCCATGCTCTCTCTCCCCAACTCCCCACCCTCCACTGTCCCTCCCCTATTTCCACCCAACAGACCCCAGTGTATAGTGCTCCTCTCCCTGTGTCCATGTGTTCTCGTTGTTCAACACCCGTCTATGAGTGAGAACATGCGGTGTTTGATTTTGTGTTCTTGTGTCAGTTTGCTGAGAATGATGGTTTCCAGGTTCATCCATGTCCCTACAAAGGACGTGAACTCATCGTTTTTGATGGCTGCATAATATTCCATGGTGTATATGTGCCACATTTTTATCATCGATGGGCATTTGGGTATCATTTTTTGACCAATTCTTCCAGTTAGAATATAAATACGTAAAAGGTAAGGTTTTAGCCTGCATTTGTCACTAATACCATCCAAATGGTTAAAACAGTGCTATATTTATCACATATATATGTATATATTTAATTTAATTTAATAAATGAATGAATAAATGAATGACAATCTTTGATGCCTGGAAAGTGGGAAAGAGGTCAATAAAGTGATTATGAAAGAAAAGAAACTAAACCAAGCCACTGAGTGGGTAAGAAGAGACATATATTTATCTTAAAAGTTATGCCAAAATCTTATGAGCTTCAAATAAGATATCAGAAAACGTAAGGGCAAGCTATAATGATATAACTTGGGTTTTTCTCTCTTACATATATTGCTACTTTCGTTGTTCCCACTCCTCCAAATATGTCAAATACTCAGGATCTCTTATATTCTCTCATAAATTGTATGTTTCATTCTTAGATTGGCATTTGCTATGATTGCAGAAAGTCTAGTCCTCAATACAAGTCTTTAATATCGAAGTTATGGTGCTAGAAAAAACTCATTTTTAGTGTTAAACTTTAAATGACTTTTTGAAGATAATGAACAAGAAAGTTCCTGGATTGAGAAAAGAATTTGAGAATGAAGAACACATAATTGAAGATCTAAGAAATTCATTGTCATCCGAAAGAATAAAGCATAGATGAAAATGACATGAATAAAAATAGAATATCTTGAAATAAGTGAATATAGGAGAAAATGACAAATACAACTGTTAGCAGATCTTATATATATTTTAAATTTTAAAGAAAAACATGTTTTATGGTTCATTTCTGAGTACAATTAGAAAGAAAAGATATTCAAATATGTAACTCACATAAAAATTCCTGGAATGTAGAAATAACTGAATTTGAGATAATAAGTGTATTTCATATTCCAGGAAAATTTGATATAAAACAGATACATTGAAATATATTTAAAGCTATTTACTCTATGGGTTAAAAAACAAAACAAAACGAATCTTCAAGAATTCAAAGAGTAAAAGCAAGTCATTCACAAAAGAGAGAAATTCATCTAACCTCAAATTATTTGCAGGAATTAGACGAGCCGCAGTAATCTTGATGCAAATTGAGAGAGAAGAGTGATTTTAAAGTTCTAAGGGAAAGAATATGTCCCAATAACGTTAAAACCAGCAAGTTTTCCCCTTGAATGTAAAAGCAAGCAGTTGTTACTGTCACTTTCTGAAAACTTTGAAATATAGTAAAATGATCTTTTTAAAAAAATAAAACACTGACAGTAAGTTTAACTGATTAACAAATAAAAATAAACATATGAGTATAAATAAGTGCTACAGATAAAATATAATGAACATTGAATCTATTATTGGGCAAATTAGAATACACAACTAAGGAAATTATTGTGACAGATTATAAATATTATAAAACTTAATGAGGTATGAATAATGGTAAACTCAACCAGCTGGTGAGTAGATGGAGAATGTTGTATAGGAGTGCATATTCATCATCATATATGGCTAGAGATCTACTTGTAGTACTTTTAAAATCGATGCAGGCAGTTATAAAATCCATAGTACCCTAACCTCCTAATATTTTGGCTTACTCTTCCCTTTAATCAGAAAAAAAAAATTAGAAACAAAAATTTCTAAATTACAAAACAGTTATCTGGAAGTTCAGAAATTCTTTTAGGTTTTAAGAAATAATTTATTTTAAGGGTAAATATAAATTGAACACCATGCTTTTAACTTGATATATAGATATATATGTTTAATTTTGATATTATAATTTGATCATTTAATCTTATGTAAGATTAAGATGTATTTTAAATATATTCATTATTATTAAACATTGTTTTTGGTATGTTTTGATTTATTTACTTTTATTTTTTATTGCTTGAGTTTTATGTAATGTACTATATTTCTAGAAACAATGCATTCTTTTTTTAAAATCGTGATGCGATATCCACACTTACATCTATGTTTAAGTATTAAGATTATATACTCTGATTTGTGGTGATGTGATTTTTATAGCAGCACCAGGAAGCAGGTACAAGAATAAGAGCAACAGGGAAATATCTCTTAGAAATTCCAAAGCTGCAAAAAAATTGAGTTACTTAGGAGTTAAAGTGACACATCGAAAAATAATGTCTAAAAGCCATCGTACATTAAACCGAGGCACAAATACATTTCCCTTTCATTTAATCAGTATAATCAACGTTGTATTTCTTAAATTAAGCTCATACATTTCACAATATATTCTAGTACAAAGGGTACTCATAAATGGCTATACTTCTTATATGTATTAAAATAATTTTTCTTTGTAAAAAGGTGGTTAAATTTCTACATGACTCTGGATACTGATTTTCACTTTGTATCAGGCAACATTGATACATGTTGTTTGAGAAGCTTGCCAGTGGGAGGCACATCAAGTGGAAGATATCAGTGACAAAGTACCAGCAGCATCAGCAAAGATTAATGCTGAAGCTGTGGAATAAAAGAGAGATGGAGCCAAAACCCTGGAGACGCAGTGGGCAGGAAGCAGCATGTTGGACAGTAAAGTGAACAAAATAGCAGAGTAGGAAGAATAATGCCTAAGTGTCAGGAAATAGCTACAAAGCACGATCAGTTATCAAAGGTAAGGTGAAAGCAAACATTCTGATTCAAAGTGTATCTCTATATTTCTAGGTAGGTGAAAAAAAGTAAGTTGTAGAGAAAAAAAAACTGTGATTTTAATATTTGAGTGAGTCAATTAGTTTTCTATCAGTGCTGTAATAAAGTATCACAAAGTTACTGGCTTCCAAAACAAACATATCTGATATGATTTTGGAGTCAAAGTCTGAACTAGGTCTCCTAGGGTATAAAGGAAAGGGACAGCCGAACTATGTTTATTCTTCGAAGCTCTAGAGGAGAATCTGTTTTTCTTGCCTTTTCTAGCTCTTAGAGGCTACCTGCATTCTTCAGCTGATACCCTCTGATTACAACTTCAAAGTCAGAAATTTAGTGTCTTCAAACTTCTGTCTCTCTCTGACCTTTTTTCCTGCCTATTTCTTCCACTTTAAATGACCTTTGAGATTATATTTGGATTCACCCAGATAATCCAGAAAAATTTCCTTGTTTTAAGGTCAGCTGAATCACAACCTAATTCTGTCGACACCCATAATTCCACCTTACTACATAACATAGCATATTTGCAGGTTCTAGGGATCAAAACATGGACATCTTTAGGGAGCCATTATTCTACCTACCACAGTGGGTTCAGGACTGAAAATTACAATTGCTGTCTATACTTAGTTAATCTCAAATTTTATGGTTATGATTTGTATGAGAATCTCTGATGATAATCTCCCCAATTCTACTAATTAAACATTTGGACCTAAATTGTATAACATATTATGATGAAACTAGTAATGCCCATTTATTATTTGATAAATATCAGTAAATATTCAATTTGTATGTGTGTATACATGTGTATATATGTGTATATGTACATATAAATACATATGTACACATACAAACACATACATACATATGAGCTTTCAGAGATACCAGTTATATCAGAATAATCCAGATGTTGTCACTCTGCACATGGAACAATAATTATAGTATTCATAAATTTCTGAATAATATTCTGACATTATAAACATTTTGAGTGATGAGAGTTGATATTATGTTAGACCAAGGTTATAGCAGTTAATGTGGAAAGAAGAAATCATATTTGTTACATAGTTACAGCCAACAGAATTTTATGAAAGTGACATGCGTGTAGATCAGGAAATAAAAGTGTAAGTTAATAACAACTGTAAGGATTTTAGACTGAGGAAATGGAAAGATATGCTGGGAAAGTTTCCATTGAACTTTGAACACATGAGTTTTTAATGTCCATTGCCCTTTTAAGGTAGAGAGGATACATGTGCAGTTGGGTATACAAGTCTGGAGTTTAAAAGGTAGAGTGCATATTTACATGTGTGAATCATGCACATATTGGTGTGAAGCCATGAGGGATGAGAACATCAAATATCTGGATGCAGACACCAAGGGGGAAAGGACCAAGGATTGAATTCTGGCACAGGCTGGCAATAAAGAGGTCATGTAGAAAGTGATACATCAGCAAATCAGACAAAAAACAAACAAACAAGAGGTACCAGAGTGGGGAGAGAGTTGAGAATTCTAGACACCAAGATAAGAAAGTATGCCAGTGGGGAGGGAGACATCAATAATGACAAATTCTGTGGATAGAGCTAGTGAAATGGGTCCTAATCATTGAATGTCGAATTTACCATTCATCAATGAATCATCAATTAAATTGGCTCTGGGGACTTGTGAAAATGCTTCTATTATTGAACAGCACTGGATAGTAAGTTGCTTTAAGAAGTCCTTTTTCCTACAACTGTCCCAACCTTTTGAAGTTTAAACAGGTGGGTACACTAGAAGCTATAAATAGTTAACCATATTTCCCTTTGATATTGGTCAGAGAAGGCATTTAAAAATAACTTAATTCATTTTTATTGGATTAACAAGTACTCAGTGTGAAAAGAAGAGGATCTGATGACTGACTAGTGACCAGTGGCCTCTAGCATCCCTATCCTGAAGCACGTAGTGGGTGTGGGGCTGGCACATAGGTCTGATCTCTGGCATCCTTCCTAGAATTGACTCACTCTTCATCCAAGGGCTAAGAACAAGATGCAGAATGCTGACCTACCATCCCATACTTTTCTACTTAATATGCAATATGCTATTCATCTGGCATTTCAGTACTACTTGACCTGGATTTTTTCATCATTTTGTTCCACCTCTGTGTAGGGTACTTGATGACAGGGAAACCTCCCGTTTCCTGACCTAAATTAAGGTTATTGTATCTTTTTAAAACTGTACCTAGACAATCATCCAGAGCCAGCCAACTCATGACACAGGCCTTCTAAGTCAGAAAGTGTCATCTGCAAGTTCCTGAGTATATGCCCCTATTCTTCCCATTTTCTCTAATTGGCTAATTTCTAGAGCCACAAAACTTTTTTTTAATGCATCATGAAAAAAATTCTGTGTATATAAATATTAAAACATGTATACAATATTTTTAAAAATTCTTCACAAATATTTGCTTATTCATCTCCTTGTAAGACACTAGAAAAAAAGAAAAGAATGTTTCCTAATTTCCTGCTTGTCTTCTGTAATGGGAGAAACTATGAGTGTATTACCCAGATTTGTTTTTTCTCACTTCAACTCACTGGTGTATCCAGCAAGATATTTCATCATGCTGACTTCCCTTGCTTTCAAATAACTGATTGTGGGTAACAGCAACCAGAGATAAATTGATTCTGAAAAAAACCGAGCTGATATGTGAGCAGTGCTAAAATGAATAAGGAAGACCACCTGAGGCGACAGCCTCACTTGCAAAGGACATGACTGAGCCCGAAAGTGTTACTTTTCTGTTAAGATTCTGACCATTTTATACTAAAATATAGAGAGGAGGTAGTGTCGATTGTATTTTCTAGTGTTATCACTTTAGGGAGTGTAGGCTACCTAAAAAGCTCTGGGAAGTCCTTAAGCATACTGGACAGATGCTTCAGGACTGCGTGTCATCTATAGGATGAAGCATAAAATCTGCCATATAGCTGTACCCTTTTTGGCATTTATGGTATTGGCTGATGACTCCTGCCTTTAAAATAAATTATAGTTTCATGAAAATGTGTTCAGCAACATCTTACATAGAATTATTCTCTTCCTGTCAATTCACAATGTGACATTGGCAGTTAGCAAAAATCAGGAAGCCATGAGCAAATGATAAATGACGAGATTTATGAAATCCACAACATAATATACATCTACTTTTAAATAATATTCTCAATTTCAGTTGATATTTATAAATGCTGATTTAACATAAAAGTCAAACTTTAATACATACAAATAATGATTAAGAATAGCGGCAATTATATTTTCATCAGTAGCTTAAGTAATTCACAAGCTTTACACTGATAATGCAACTAGGAGTCTAATCGCATTTCTAAACAGTCATTCTTGACTGGTTATGTGTAGTAATGACATGTCAGCCTGTGTAATGTTTATCTACTTTCTTATATTAAGACCCCTCCCCCTCACAAATCAGCTCTGTTAATGGAAAAATAAGCCACATCATAGTACAAAAATAATTATTGGTATACATCTCCTCTGTATTTACTTGGCTCCAAGCTTTACCTTCAGGTATTTGTCAACACGAGGATGCACTTAGCATATCTTCAGACTATGGGAAATAAGTGAAACTACTTTGATTGATTAGCCAATTAACAATAAATACTAGTGTTTTTTCATTTGCATAGTAAAAGTCTGTTAATAGTCCATTTGGAATTAAGTACCTATAAATGAAGCCAAAGAAAAGTGTCATAAAGAAAAATACATATTTTCAGAGTTAACCATGTTCCACAGGATAAAGTTGATAGTAGAGAACCAGGCAACAAGAGCCCTGCATTTAGGAGTCGCTTGTCCTCCACTCGGATCAGCAATTTAAACTCGCCTTGAACTGCAGCTCCCTCATTCGTAAAACATGTCTGTTTGTTTGTTTTCACTAAAATGACAAGATCTTACACTTGCAGTTAGATTACTTGAGAGTGGTAAGTAATGGTAGCTTTGGTAGGATGATTTGATTCTCTCTTGTACTTTATTTTAGCTGCTACAGTTTCATCAGTTTCACTATCAGTTTCTGTCATCATTGTGTTCTTTTACTTATTCTCTAATACAAAATGCAACATGGGGCTGGGGATGGTGATTCACGCCTGTAATCCCAGCACGTTGAGAGCCTTGGGTGGGCAGATCACCTGAGGTTATGAGTTTGAGCCCAGCCTGGACAACATGGTGAAACCCTGTCTCTACTAAAAATACAAAAATTAGCTGGGGGTGGTGGCAGGTGCCTGTAATCCCAGCTAATTGGGAGGCTGAGGCAGGAGAATTGCTAGAACCTGGGAGGGAAGGTTGCAGTGAGCCGAGATTGTACCACTGCACTCCAGCCTGGGTGACAAGAGTGAAACTCCATTTCAAAAAAAAAAAAAAAAAAGAAGCTTACCCTCTAGAATTTTCATTGACTCATTTATTCAACATACTACTTGATTGGCTTGAGAAGTTATTTAACTAATTCTTAATTTCTGCATATGAAAAATGTATAGATTTACAACATCTTTCCCAGAGGACTTATGGAATAATGAAGTTTAATCATTCATGGTAAGCAGTATGAAGACAGCACTCTTTACATATAACTTCATTCTATGTTCTCACTTTAAAATCTTTATTATTATTTTTATGTTACTTATATCCCCTTTTTTTTAGAGGCTACATATGGAAGGCTATGAACTCAGCACTGTGCTGGATGTGGGAAATAAAACAGAACAAAAACCTGGCTCCTAACCAAGCACTCACATTTAAGCAACATACCATTAAATAAAATACTTTCATAACCATTTTAAAATTTTAACATACAGAGAAAAATTGAAACCATTGTAAAAAGAACATCTGCTTATCCACTACCTTGATTCAATAATGGTTAATTCTTTAATAATAGTGCTTCCTAATGTATATGTATATAAATCTTTGCTCAGCCACTAAAGTATATAATTTTAAAAGATTCCAAATACTTTATCATCCTCTAACAATAACAAATCCTAGTAAAATTGTATAGCATTGGAGACTTTTGTTAAATATGTAGATTTTAACTGGTCTTGTCACACACACACACAAAGTAGCCTTTTGAGATGATATATATGATAATCTGCTTCACTATCATAATAATTTTATTATCTATATGTATTTCATAAAATCATGTTGTAAATCACAAATATACACAATAACATTTATTTTAAAATATGAGAAACGTGACAAAATATATTTGAGATCATTATATTTCTGAAATACACATAAATACCTAAGACACAAAATGCTACAAAATGTAGGTAACAGTTCATGACTCCCAGTAAGCATCTTAAAACAGCAAAATTAAGAATAAAACATTACTGTTATAACAGACACTATAGCTTTCATTACTTTTAAATGAATGCGTTTTAGAATACTAAAATGTTTTATAGGTTTTTATTTAAAAACTAAAAGGTACAAAAATAAGTTTGGCCACTTATTCTTGAGGTACTTGGGACATTTTGATATCTTGAGAATGTATTCATAATATTGTCTATGTTTTTTGTATGAGGTTACTATATGAAAAGGTATTTACCTAATTAATCATTGTTTCCATATGAAACTCTTATTTACAGTTTTATTTTTAATCAGAAGGCAACTGACACATAGTACACATGCTAAATAATTGAATATAAATTTTGTTTCATTACAACCATGTTTAGAGAATCTTTGAAACAGCAAATCTATTGATGTAGTATCTAGAAATTGATACAGCAAAAATATAGATGACTGCAAAAATCAACAAAAAAGAATCAACAGTGCTTTATATTCTAGATACTATTCATTCAATTAGATTCTTAGTCTTCTGGCGTACCCCAAAGCCGTGGAGGAGTGAGTACAAGTGAGGTATGAGAGACTTGTGCTTCGACTGATCAGTTTCTGGAATAACTTCAAATTTCTTACTCTGTATGGACCCTAATTATGGCTATATTAATTATTATTTTGAGAATTTTGTTGTTATTTAATAATTCCTTCAGTTTTTACTCCTTAAATTGGGAATCATTAAATTACATACATCTTAAGTATATGCTGATTGAATTAGTTAATGCATTTAAGGCAGATACAGCAGTGCTTGGGTGATCAAATAAATGATCAGAATCATTTTGGTAAGTGATTACTTATCAAAATAAGTGATTGCAATTGTCATTTATCACTATCATTATTTGTATCCCCATCTACCATATTTTGTTAACTACCTAAATAACATTGGTATATTGTCTGTCAACCCACTTAAATAAATATACGAGTATGAGGATTATTGTAGTCTTTGTTCACTGCTTTATTGCCTGCATATCACATCCTGACTCTGGGTCTGTCTTGCTGTTTGTAGCCACAAGTCACACTCCCATTATTCACAGAATGAGAGAGAAACAGAAGCCGACAGTTGGATCCTGGGAGGGGGAACACTAGTTTACACCACATTTAAAGTTACAGGATTTATCTAATTCACCACTACATGATTTATAAAAATATCCAGCTTACATATGTTTTTGCATAAAACATAACAGAGTAACAGCTAGGATTTCCACATCTGCCACTTCTCTAGTGGTTGTTATTCATGTGCCCTGAGGATCTATATACTACTAAAAAATTACGTGTATACACAAATAACTAATAGGCACCAGAAAAAACACTTGGGACTGCAAATATTGTCTTAATCCCCTTCCAAAAGTAACTACTTTACCACCGTTGGAGGGTGGGAAAAGAACAGAGAACTTCTAAAATGCAATAAAAAAAAAATAAAAAAGAACAAGCCAAATTAGGAAGATAATCACCACTATGGATTTTGCCGCTGTATTTACTTATGCATGCAGATTTGTTGTATCTCCCATTGTACCATGCAATAACCGGCCAAAATTACCCCTGATTTTCAAGTTCTCTCTTCCTATCTTGCTCCTTCTTATGAATGACAACCTAGGCTAGTGTGACAGCCTCCATTCACTGGGCCTTGGAACTGGCTGTGGTATTTACTCCAAAGCCACATTCTCCCTGGGCCTCTCTCGGCTATTGGCTAGGCATGGCAGTCCTACTAGATTGAGAACATTTCTGCCTGATGAAGAACTCCTCTAAAGTGAACTTTGCTTGAGATCCTCCTCGGTCTGGCTGAGTTCAGACAAAACTTCACATTGTCTCCCTCCTCGTAAACTTCTCAAGCCTGCATTGCAAAAAGAAAACGCTTCCTTTCCTCTCACTCCTGCTGCGGCCCACCTTTCTAACATTACAACTGTTTCCCCCAATACATCTTTTACATTCATAATTTTATTTTATCTTATTTATTTTTATTATTTTAACTTTTTAAATTTTTGTTTTTAAGTTTTTTGAGACAGAGTTTCGCTCTTGTCACCCAGGCTAGAGTGCAATGGCACAATCTCAACTCACTGCAACATCCGCCTCCTGGTTCAAGCGATTCTCAGCCTCCCGAGTAGCTGGGATTACAGACACCCACCACCATGCCAGGCTTATATTTGTATTTTTAGTAGAGATGGGGTTTTACCATGTTGGCCTGGCTGGTCTCAAACTGTTGGCATCAGGTAATCCACTCGCCTTGACCTCTCAACAAGTTGGGAATACAGGCATGAGCCACTGCACCTGGCCCGTGTCTAATTTTAATGACCTGAATTGACACAAATGAGGAATCAGTATACAAGATAGAGATAACAATAGAGTAGCGCATCGCCTTGTCTAACTCACAAGTCTGTATAATAATGAGAGACAATGGCCAAAAGACCCATCATTCAAACCTACCATGCAATTCAGAAACACCTCAGGATGTTTTAGAGTGTTTCATCAGATTTTTAAATGGGAAGGTCGATCCCAATGCTGCCTAGCAGGTGACACTGAAAAGAAATATCAAACCAATTCAACTCACACAACGTTCAGTTCACTGATCAGTGAAGATAACTGGAAAATACCAGTCACAGTTCAAGGTTAGCAAACAAGATAGAATATTCTGTTCTTGTTCCCCACTCAATATTGGAAGTATAGAGAGGTTGAGTAATCATTCCTCAAATTTCTGTAGGAGTAATTTTGGCACTCGAGATTTGAATATGGATTATGTGACATTTACTGTGACTTCCAAATCTTGGAACATCTTTCACTGACTATTTTTAAACTGTATAGATGTAAGTACTGTAATATTGGCTTCTCAATATATCATGGGGCTTTAAAAAATGTTTGCATTAAGTTTATGTAATGTAATTTTGTTTCCATTCAAGCGAAGAAAACAGTTTTATTGAGGAAGCATGTGTGTGTCGGGCTCTGTACTTTATGTGTCTGATGGACTTTGAACCTTACAACAATCTAACAGAATAGGTAATATTATCTTAATTTAAGAGTAATCCTATAAATACTAATAACTAATAGATCCATGTAGAAAAGACACTAATATCCAGAGTAAGAGATAACATAAAATGTCTTATTTTTAATTTCTTAAATTACAGAAAAATGAATACACAAATTTTATTTTAATATATTTAGTAAAGTTAAGAATTGGGACAAAATTTTAAGCATTAGAACTCTATCTGCTTGTCTTCACATAAAACATCTGAGCTTCTTTAGTCTAATTGTTAGTTATTAAATTGGGGTAAATAATTCTTTTAATGATTATGTAGTTAAATTTAAATCATTCTCCCTAACTAATAAGAGTCAACTACATATGATTTAAAATAAGGCAAAAAAGATACTCTGATTTTGAAGCTACCTGAAAAATACAGAGTAAAGGGTTTGGAAGCACATGGATTTGCCATGGGATAGCAAACATTTCTGAAAACAGTGCTTACTTTGGAATGAATTTAAATTGGGCAGGATAAATCTGACTATAAACTTTTCTTTGGGTGCAAAGCAAAAGGAAAACATTGCAAAATCTCAGTTGACACAGGGTGAAAATAAATATAGGTTACTTATTAAAATATTTTAAAGTTATAAGACAGAATCATATAATGAAGTATGTTTTTAATAGAATTGATAAACAGTAAATGTAAAAATCAGTATATTCTATTTTAGAAATTTAAATTTATTTTCCACACTACTGGAAATTATGACAAGGAAGACAAGATAGAATTTTCAAGCTAGCAAACATGTCTCAAGGCATAGAGGAATGGTGATTGGCTTATGCTCTTGGATGTGAAGCTCACCCACTCATTATTCAACCTTTAGGACTTCCTTGTGCTGCAGACTAATTGAGAGTCTAAGCACATGTGAGAAGCTTCAGGTAACAGGACAATGAAAGCAATGAGAGGGATTTTCAGAAAATATTTGGTGTAATAAAAATATATGTTCCTAAAGGGAAATCAATGTAATTAGTGCTTCTCATACTTATTTGATGAGCTAGTTATTTTATTCTTAAATTTATTTTAGGGATGAAGTCCTGCTATGTTGGCCAGGCTGATCTCAAACTGCTGGCCTAAAGTAATCCTTCTGCCTCAGCCTTTCAAATAGCTGAGATTACAGGCAGGTGCCAGCATGACAGGCTTCTTTTTAATATTTTGACCCCACACAGTATGTGGAAGTGTACACAATAATTCTTCCAGTGCTTAGAGATTCTAAACATTTTAATTATGTTCTGTGACCTTCAGTGATCTAATTTTTAAAACTGAGAGAATAATATCTTCCTTACACATTTGAAATGATAACTAGGTAACTTTCTTGGAATACAAAAGATTATGTAGGATATTTAATGAGAGTTGATAGACATTGACTATTCAATAAATCAAAGGTCTGGTTCAAATCATAGTTTCAGACCGTGTTGTTTTAGGGTTTAATAATGACATCCATCCTTCTCTCTGAAGTTCAAAATTCATTGAGCAACAAACTGGCAATTAGCCTTGTGGGTATTAATTTTTAATTTATGACTACAAAAATCTACTTGCAGGACGTGACTTAGATGCACAGCAACCTTAGGTACTGCAGCATACTGCCATGAAATTGCAATGACCTGCCAAACTGCACTTATCCTTTTTGAGGACTAGGACCTTCTTCTGGGAGCTCATGAATGGGAAAGTAGAGAAAATTTTCCCCATGCACATAAATCAGATGAGACAGAAAGGGGGAAAGAGAGAGAGAGAGACAGGAGAGAGTTACTAAATTATAAGAAGCTCTTTAGGTCAAAATAAACCATCATCGGTCCTGCTGGATTTCACAGTGGCCTTAAAAATATGCTTGCTTTGGGAAGGGAACATTGCAAAATCATATGAATCCATGCTTGGAGAATTAGAAATATGATACGACTTCTAATAATTTCCTTATGTATTTTTTGCTAATAGTTGACATTACTTATGTTATTTTTATGCCAATTTCATTCACTATAATTCAATTGAATACAATGTGAAATGGAAAGCAAGGGATAATACTCAAAAGTAACAATCCTTTCTCCCTGAGTGAAGCAGAGTACTTTGTGACATTTGGATTGTGTACAGAATTCGTCAGTTTTAATCTTTTCAAATTTATTCTAGAAAATTGTTCAATAATTTTAATCTCAAAGTCGGGATTTTGAGATTTTCTTCTTTAGAGGAGGAAATGCGCTTTATTATAAATGACTTATTTCAGCTTATAACTGTGGCAAGATATCTTGTTTGAATTTAAAGTCAAATAATATCTTGGCATTATTTTTATACTGAAGAGTATCATTTATTGTTTGTTAAACCTGAAAGGAGGAGCCACAGTACTTTGAAATCCAACCAGTCTTTTTATCTTACAAATGATTAAACAATTGAGAAATATTGACTTGCAAATGATCAAGTAACTGCAGCTGTATGGCAAGAGATCTGATTTCCAACTCCGTGAAGTGCAATTTCTCCCATTGCCCTCCATTCTCCTCCCTTCCAGTTATCCAGAGACAGTTATGTGTATATGCAATGCTGTACTGCAATGCTTGGTTCGTTTTTGTACATCGGATTTCCACAGAATAGAAGGACACAGTTCCTTTTCACTGCATTCAACCATCGAAAGGAAAATGAATTGCTAAATAATAAGCAGAATTTTCTGGGATCATAGACTTAATGGGAGCTATCAAATAAACTTATAGTGGAGATTACTCTTTTTTCTTATCATTAGCTTCTGCCTTCAACTTAACATGTTTCCTGTCATTAAAGTGGTCAGTCTGGAACAGTAATGAGCTTCTGATAAAATAATTAAAGGAGTTATTTAACTTGTTGGTGTCTAAGTCACAGCTCACTACAAGTTAAACTTCACGTCTATGTGGTCTGATGGACCTTGTACACGAACTTACTTGTGGTTTGGGAACAAATCCTCACATAGCAGCAATATGTTATTTAGAGAATAATATTTACTGAGACTTTGTATGAAAGAGGAGGGGAGACATAATTTGGGGGCCTTTAATTTCTCTATAGATCAGAGGTTTAACTTAAAAAGATGCATTGATATTCATTTGCTAAGATTTATAGTGCAGTAGATTATGGACATTTGAGAGGAACCATATCATTTAGACTACGATCTCATGAATTGCATATTCAATAAAAACAATTGATGAAGTAACTCAGCTCCATCTAATTAGAAAAAGGACAAAAAAGATGTGGCTATTTATTTTCCTGGTGTGCTCTTTGAAGAATAATTTTAAATAAACTTAAGTTTTGTCTAGATAGAAATCAGGAGCTTCATAGACCAAGATCAGTATGACATTAACAAAGATATTAAGGGCAGGGTGCAGTGGCTCATGCCTGTAATCCCAGCATTTTGGGAGGCTGTGGCGGTTGGATATCTTGAGGTCAGAAGTTTGAGGCCAGCCTGGCCAACATGGCGAAATCCCATCTCTACCCAAAATACAACAATTAGCCTGGCATAGTGGCATGCTCCTGTAGTCCCAGCACTCGGGAGGCTGAGGCAAGAGAATCACTGGAACCCAGGAGGCAGAGATTACAGTGAGCCAAGATCTTGCCACTGCAATCCAGCCTGGGCTGGAGTTTAATATGTAAAATCTCAAGATCACTTATATATACTTATGGCATATATCGAAATAATATACACTCAGAGGTTATATCATTAAATCATATAATAGCTGCAACTAGTAGTATGACTTTTGAAACTTGGTTTTCTCATCGTTATGATAGAGAAAATAATATATTTCCAAAGGATTGATGGTAACTAAATTAGAAAATCAAGATAATTTGTCTGTAATGTTTTGGGCACAATGTTTTTACATGAATAGGCTGAGTTTATAATATTTCCATATTAAGATTGCATCCAAAATGAATTATGAAATTTGAAAGATGAATTGTAAGAGAGAAATTACATCAAGTCTTACTATAAATTATTTGGTTTAAGGGAAGCCCTAGTTATTTTTCTCATTGACCATATTTCTTACTGGTTGACAATAAAAGTGAGTATAGTTACAGAGATCCTAGGAAGTGAGGAAGCTATGAGAATGGTCTGCATTCAATAATTAACTTGCTTGAAAATAAGAAAAAAAGATAATTAGAATGATTTAGAATTCTATTAATAATTTTATTACCCATAAAAAGTCAAGTATTTATAGTAAGCTTCTCCATACATAAATTTCTATGCAAACACATCACAATACGTACATTATGAGAGAGCTATTCTTTTGTGACAAAAGATACAATTCTCTTGTCCTCTAAGAAAATAATCACTAACACCCCATTTATTTAAAAAGTAAAGTATTTTCTGACTCTTAATTCTCTTAGTCAAAAAACTGAATCTGCTTCAATACAAAGACATATACATGTGCACATCCAGCATACCCTTTTTTCACTGTGAGGAATTTTCACTAAAGATGCTTTATAAAACATGTTTTCAAGAATATACTTCAATAATGTGTCATATAGAAAAACAAGATCAGAGAAAATTTTATTCCTGAGAACTTATTAAATGAATGATGTAATTTGAACTCACGGAAACAGACAGTAGAATGACAGTTATCAGGTATTGTGGGAAAGAGGACAGGGAGATATTGCTCAAAGGATACAAAATTTCCATTTGATAAGAGGAAAAAAATTCAAGAGATCTATTGTTTAACATCGTGTATATAATTAATAACAAACAATGTGTTGCATTGCTGAAAACTGCTTAAAAAGTAGATTTTAAGTATTATCATCACAAAAAATAACTATATGAGGTAATGCATCTGTTAATTAGCTCAATGTAGTCATTCCACAATCTAAACATATTTCAAAACATCATGTTGTACACAATAAATATATAGGATTTTTATTTCCTGTTTAAAAATAATTTTTAAAAAGGAGAGAGGAGGCTGGGTGCAGTGGCTCATGCTTGTAATCCCAGCACTTTGGGAGGCTGAGGTGGGTGGATTACCTGAGGTCAGAAGTTCAAGACCAGCCTGGCCAACATGGTGAAACCCCCATCTCTACTAAAAATACCAAAAAAAAAAATAGCTGGGTATGGTGGCAGGCGCCTGTAATCCCAGCTACTTGGGAGGCTCAGGCAGGAGAATCACTTGAACCAGGAGAATCACTTGAACCAGGAGGCAGAGGTTGCAGTGAACCGAGACCATGCCACTGCACTCCAGTCTGGGCCACAGCACGAGACTCCTTCTCAAAAAAAAAAAAAAAAAAAAAAGAGAGAGAGAGGGAAGGACAGAAATTATATTGTCATAGCAAGGACCTCTGCGAACAAAGAAAATAAATGGTTGTCTTCAGAAATCAGGTTACCTTCTCCATTGGAAATTTATCAGAGCTCCCAGGAACAACAGAATGTGAGGGAAAGGAAGTGTGGCAAGATCTCTGTCACCCAGGCTGGAGTCCAGAACAACTGCAGTCAAAGAATCCCAGTTTGCGTCCTCAAAAACAATAAGGAAATAGAGACACTTCGGTGGAGTATATCTGAAAGAGATCTCCTACACATTTATATGTTCCTATGAACCTGCAACATTAGCTAATAATAACAATGAAGTAACCCACAGAATTTATTAAAAATATATCCAATGTAAACTTGATAGAAGCACATACACAATGTTGATATTGAGAAGACTGAGACGGGGTAGACTCGAAGTACATACAATAGCAAAAAATGTGGATCAGAGTGTGTAGGCCACACACACACACATACACACACACACACACACAGATGCCTCTCCACTTTCGATGGATTTATATGCTGATAAACCTATCCTCATAAGTTGAAAATATCCTAAGTTTAAAATGCATTTAATAAACCTACCCTACTTATCATAGCTTAGTGTAGCCTACCTTAAATATGCTCAGAACACTGACATTAGTCCAGAGTTGGGCAAAAGCCTATTCTATAATAATGTGTTAAATATCTCATGTAATTTATTGACTACTGTACTGACAGTAAAAAACGAGTGGTTGAACAGTCAGGAGAATCCCTTGAACCTGGAGGTGGAGGTTGTAGTGAGCTGAGACTGAGCACTCTAGCGTGGGTGACAAGAGTGAGACTCCATCTCAACAAAAGAAAAAAAAAAGGTAAGAATAAAGTTCTAAAGGCACACACAGAGGTCAGGGACAGAAAAAAGACAGAAAAAGAGAGGTAATTTGTCCCAAGGCAAAGAGCAGAGGTTTATGGGTCACAAATCCCGATGTTTTCTCAAGTAGCGTCAAAGTTCCCAAATTCAATCTCCATTTAGGATAAGAGACAAAAGCTGGAAAAAAGGGAAGTGACAGGTAAAACAGCTGCAGAATCATCCCATGGGTGGGAAACCTTTAGTCCTACTTAATTCTCATTACAGAAGGAAAATACATTATTTCTTTACTACTTGAGTTATTGGATAAGTTGCAAAGAGAAAGAATAATAAAGGGAAAAATATTTCCCCATATTCTCACTACCTAGAACTTGTGAAAGGTCATATCGCCAAAATATGACATCCGCTAATTAAAGAAAGGTTTCTTGATCTCAAACAAATAACGAAAGGAATTTAAGCAGCCAGGGGCTCCTCTTCTTAAAGCAATGTATAAGTATGTTAATTGCATATTACTTGATTAAGACTGATTCATAATACTTTGCAATGACTTATTCTATCATTTGTGTTGGTTTCTTGGACTTTGAAACACATAATTCTAAGTTTACATCTAAAATAAAGTGCTGAAGTTGTACTTTGAATGTTTACAGTAATTGTTAAGAAAAACAATATTCCTAAAACAACCACGAATACAATGCTTTAAAAAAATTAACATGATCTATGTTGTAAAGAGTTGTCTAGAAAAGGAAATGCTTATGACCCAGCAGTAATACTTGTTCTGTGTTCTCAAAATATATGGGCACAAATAGTTAACTGACCATCCTAGAGCATCGTTGCATGATATTGAGACAATCATGGTGCTAATACAATCAAGAGGTTTTTTGTTGTTGTTTAACAGTAATCTTTAACTATAGAATATGTAATGTGAAATAAACTGCAGTACTTTAAAATGTAGGTTCATGCAATATAAAAAAGAAAAGTTAAGGACATACTAAATTTGAATCTTATCTTAAAGTAATAAAATGATTCAAATGATTTTAAAGGCATAAAACAATAATTTCAAATTTTAGTAAAATATATATGTGATACTTCTCACGAATTGGAGTATTAAAGAAATAAAACTAAACAATGTAGATAAATATTTTGATGGAAAGGTACAATAATACACACATAGTATTTTAGTTTTCTTATAGGGTTACTTTTATATTTATTTGTTAGTTTGAAGATGACATTTAACTACATGAAAGCAATTTCAAATGAATGTATTAGAATTTTTTTCAAGTAGAAAGATGAGTAGTCTTAAATTCAAATATTCTTTAAATATTAAACTAATTGAAGCGTTATTTTTATGCAACACAACAGCTTTATGGAACTATTTTTTAAAGTGTCCTAAATAGTAATATCTACTTTTCAATTAAATTAAATTAGCCTCATTTTATAAAATAAGTCAGAATTGTTTTAGATTTTAATATTTAGCTCATTTTCTTAAGTACTATAAACTGACTTTAGGTATCTGCACTCATTCCTACATCAGATTGTCTTAAAGAGCAAAAGTCAAATATTCAGAGTATATATTTCCAACCTGTTCTCAGGAGAGGGCCATCTTTTCTCAGATTATATATAGCCTTCTGAGTTTTCACATTTAATCCTTAAATAGATATGAGGCATCTTTTTGTCTTTTACTTTAGTTTAGAAGGATGAGTGAAAACTTTCTAATTTTGGTCATGTTGGGCAGGTCTTGACCTTCTGCTGGTCCAAGAGGTTGATTTTTATAGAAAAACGTAAGAAATAGAAGGCACTTTTTTTTTCTTTGAGACACAGTCTCGCTCTGTCGCCCAGGCTGGAGCGCAGTGGTGCTATCTTGGCTCACTGCAACCTCCGCCTCCTGGGTTCAAGCGATTCTCCTGCCTCAGCCTCTTGAGTAGCTGGGATTACAGGTGCCTGCCACCACACCTGGCTAATTTTTGTGTTTTTAGTAGAGACAGGGTTTCACCATGTTGGTCAGGCTAGTCTCAAACTCCTGACTTCATGATCCGCCCGTCCCAGCCTCCCAAAGTGCTGGGATTATAGGTGTGAGCCAACGGACCCAGCCATGTAAGGCACTTTTCAAAAGAAGGTACTCTTTCTCCCTCTTGTCTTTAATTAAACAAAACTTCTAGTAGTTATTGATTCTGTGGTTTCCAGCCTTAAGCAACTGCACTCAGAGTGGCCAGAGACAGCCATTGCTGCAGTTTCTACTAATATAGTTGAATAGCATCACAAAAACAACTAGAGATATGTTGAGGAGTTTGCAGTTCACTTTATGTCTGTATTCTGAGATGTTTGGAAGCTAATAAGCAAGAAAAATAGTATCAACTTTTTGTTTTGCTACTATTCTCACTAAGCTCATTTGTCAGACAAGATCTGAGAACATGTCAGCAATATGTCTTATTAGTAAAACAAACTGAAAACCTTCCTGGCTTAGGTCATGCTGCAGTACAAATGATAGAACTGACAACAAGAAATATGAGGAAATAAATTACTTTTCACTTATGGACCATAGCAGGGAAAATAGTGACCACTGGAACTGAAATATACTGTCAGGCTTAATAAACATTCAACAGATTATTTCAGTTTAACTCTTGCTACAGAGCGTTTTAGCACTTGAATCTTATTTTATAAAACTATATTAAATATGGATGTTTAACATTTTATTAGCCATCATTAAAAATAACACCTCTGAAAAGAAAGAGGAATTTGATGTTATGTAGTATTCTAAAATAAGAGTGAATAAATACATATATACCTTTTTTTGTTTTTGTTTTTGACATGTGTCTCACTTTGTCACCCAGGCTGGAATGCAGTGGTACAATCTCAGCTCACTGCAGCCTCCACTTCCTGGGTTCAAGTGATTCCCCTGCCTCAGACTCCTGAGTAGCTGGGACTACAGGCGCTCGCCACCATGTCCAGCTAATTTTTTTTTTTTTTTTTTGTATTATTTTAGTGGAAATGGGGTTTCACCATGTTGGCCAGGCTGGTCTTGAACTCCTGCCCTTAGGTGACCTGCCTGCCTCGGCCTCCTAAAGTGCTGAGATTACAGGCGTAAACCAACCCACTAGGCCCATACATATAAATTATTTATGTAATCTCAATCTAAACATTCATATTTTCTCTAGAATTAAGAGAAAATATAAATTGGTCTATACGTTGATGAATGAAAAAGATCTACCAGTCTACTATAGCTTGTTATAGTAGCCTGAATGAATAAAAACAGTTTCTGTCATTGGAAAATACATACTTGATTTAGTTGATAAATCCTGTTTCCCTAAGCTTCTAACCACTTCACCAGTGTATTTGGAAAAAGAGGATTCAAATACAATCTTTAATACCAAGTGATACCTCCTACCTAGTTTGCACTTCATAACAAAAAAATGTAAATTAAAATTTTTATAGGATTTAAAAATACTAAATAAATTTGTGAAAGTAGAGAATCATGCTAAATTTAGTTCTCATATATTGATGCATAAAAATTAGTAAATACACATATAGTGTGATCCCAGATATGCATCTCATGAGTTTCTTTGGGGTTAACATATATTAAGACATTTGACTTGAAGTAGTCTTTATCTTCATTTTCAGATGGTAAAATTTTCTCCAAATTACACAGAATATGGTTCTTGGGTTGACGTTCTTTAGGCTGAAGTATCCAGTCTTAATCATGAATAAAATGGAGAACAGGACAGAAGATATTCTGTATCAAACAACAAATGGTAGTGGTGGGACGTTGTGTGATTTCAGCAGAGTGAGTCACCCAGGGATAAAGTTTAAAATGGTTGAGAAAAAATATCATCTGAATAATCCCTTTTTCTACCACAATAGACTATAGTTCTATTGGCAAATGTACACATATTTTTATAAATATACACACACTTCTTGCACAGCATTTTGGCTATTCTAGTTAGAATAACACCATAAATCTGTACAATAGATTGCAGAAAGCTTCTATATTATTCTCTGTTACATGATGTTATTGAGGGTGGAAACTTAAAAATCTAAGATTTCTTTAAAGACACGGTTTACTAGAGTTTTTCTCAAATATATGTCTGAGAAATTCAGGGAACAAAAAGAGGTTGGATGTGATGTAGGAAGGAGGAAAAATAATTCTGTCTGCTGAGCCCCAGAATTGGCTTAGATGAAAACAGATCCACTGTATATATATATTTTATAGATGTAGATGGTACTAGTGTAGTGTCGAAGTCTGGGCTTTTTGTGAAACCGTCACCTGAATAGTGTACATTGTGTTCACTACGTAATTTCTCATCCCTCACCCCCATCCCACCATCTCACTCGTCTGAATCTCTGATGTCTATTTTCACTCTCTGAGTCTGAGTGTGCACATCATATAGCTCCCAATTATACTTAAGATCATGCAGTATTTGACTTTGTGTTTCTGGATTATTTCACTTAAAAATAATGGCCTCTCATTCCATCCATGTTGCTGCAAAAGACAAGATTTCATTCTTCTTATGGCTGAGCAGCATTCCATTGTACTTATATAGCAATGGATACAAATCCACTTTTATATGGCGTGTTAGTTTCCTAGGACCGCCATGAATAGAACCATAAATTGGGTGTTTTAGGATAACCTAAATTTAATCTCTCACAGTTCCGAAGGCTAGGAGTCTGACATGAAGGTGCTGGCGGGATAATTCCTTCGGAGGGCTGTGGGAGGCTCTGTTCTGTCTTCTCTTTGCTCCTGGCTGCTGGTTTCCCAGCAATCTCTGGGGTTCCTTTCAGATGCATCGTTCAATCCCTCCATCCTCACATGGTGGGGTCAGGTCATTAATTAGACCCAGATACTCTTCCTATTTTTAAAGTCAGTCGATTTGGGACTTTATGTCTTCCAGATTCCTTCACACCAGTGTATAGATTCGTGTTAGACAGCATGGCCAGTGGGAAGTGTGTGCACACAAGGAACCATTAACCCGTAGTGTTCTTTTTGTTTTCTGGGCTTGCAGTAACAAAGTAACACAAACTTACTGGCTTTGAGCAACAAAACTATATTGTCTCACAGTTCTGGAGGCCAGAACTCCTACATTAAGGTGTTGATTTTGGCTGTTGGTTGGGCCATACCCTCTCGGACACCTGTAGGGGAATCTCTTCCAGCTTTTGATGTGACGCCAGCGTTTTTCGGTGTTCCTTTCCTCTGACTCCATATGGAATTCTCCTGTGTCGCTTTACATCGTCTTCCCTCTGGGAACGTTTATCTCTATGCCCAGATTTCCCTTTTTTTGAGGACACCGGTCATATGGGATTAGGGTTCATCCTAATGACCTACTTTTAATTTGATTACCTCTACAAAGACCCTATTTTCAAATAAGCCCATATTCTGAGTTGCTGGAGGTTGGGATTTAAACATATCCTTTTCGGGGTGGCAGAATTCAACCCACAACACTATTTTATGTGTTGGATTTCTGACTGTATGTGGTTTGAAACAAGAAATTCGTGACTACAAACAACTTTATGAACAAAATTCTAGAAGTTTCTTAATGCCGAGAGAGTAAGTTTAATAAAATTCGTGTGTGTTAGAAGTAAATTTAGAATATACATTAAAGTAAAAAATGCACTCATCCTTGTAATCAACAATTTTACTTCTATATATTTACTCAAGAAAACCCCCACAAAACTCCTACATCTGTTCATATCCTTACCCTTGTAATCAACAATTCTTCTTCTGTATATTTACTCAACCCCCACAAAACTCTTACATCTGTTCATAAGCAAATATTCACAACAGTAGCAATTATAACATTTCTATAAAATAGGAATCAAGTCAAAAAACGTTAACAGGAATATCTATAGTGGTGTAATAGTTGTAAAAGGAAATTCTATAATTAACTAAAATAAGGAAGAAGAGGTGCGTATATCAACTTGAAAAATGAATCACAAACTATCTGTGTAAATACAATTATGCCTGGTTAATAAATAGGGACACCTTCTTAAAAATGTTTCCTTAGGTAATTTCATCACTGTGTGAACATAACAGACTGTACTTACACATACCTAGGCTACAAACCTGCACAGCAAGTTACTTCACTGAGTACTGTAGGCAGTTGTAACATGATGGTATTTGTGTATCTACACATAACTAACACTGAAAAGGTAGAGTAAAAATGCAGCATCAAAAATTAAAGAATGGATACACCTGTCTAGAGCACTCATGAGTGGGGCTTGCAGGACTGGAAGTTGCTCTGGGTGATACAGTGAATGAGTCGTGAAGAATGTGAAGGTCTAGAACATCACTTAACATGACTATAGGCTTTAGAAACAGTGTGTACTTAGGTTACACCAAATTTATTTGAATTTTTTTCTTTCTTCAATAATACACTAACTTTAGTTTACTGTACTTTTTAAAGTTTTAAATTTTAAACTTTTGACTTTTTTTTAATAACACTTAAAGGCATTGTATAGCCATACAAAAATATTTTCTTTCTGAATGTCCTTATTCTCCACATTTTTTCCTTTTTAATTTTTTTAAATGTTTTTACATTTTAACTGTATATAAATATATATATATATATTTTTGAAAACTAAGAAGCACACACACTCATTAGCCTAGGCCTACACAGGGTCAGGATCATCAACAGGTCACTAGGTGACAGGACTTTAAGGGACCATCAACAATTAGTCATTACCCTAAACATGTGGCTCATAACTAAATGTAAATTATAGAATCTTACAAATAGTAAGGCACTGTGACAAAATCTACATGAATAATTAGAGGCTTAAATATTAGCAAAATTATAAAAGTTGCACATGACAACTAAGTACTCAGTTTAGAATGGTGATTACCTTCATAATATTACTTCTGGGATGGGAGGAAGGCCTGGTTTCAGAAGAAATAATTGAACTTTTTTTCTATAATATTAATGTGAAAACTGAAGCAAATAAAACAATTGCTATGATTTGATAAAGTGTGATTTGGCAATTTGTTATGATTTCCCTTGATAAATCTAAGTACTGTTGGTTATTATTTTATTCTCTACATTTTGTTTTTGAACTTATAGATATTTCATGAAAAAAAAATCTAAAATAACTGAAAGGAACCACCATAGTTCTAAGACTGGATATTCTAGATTCTAATTTCTGAAATCAAATGTATTACTACAAGCAAGGGATGTAAACTCCCTTGGGTATCTTTTTATCTCAAGCAATATTTACTTCTGAAGGGACGTTATGAGGGACAAATGTAGGGGGAAGTATTTTGAAATTCTGAAAGCCCTATTTAAAACTAAAGTATTATAAAAGCATTGAAACAATTGGGCCAGTTTTTCCTTACTTGTTTGTTAGTTAGTTTTTTGTAAATTAAAATAGTATAGATTGGTGATCTAAAATATGAAGAATTATGGGATTAAGGTAATGTTTTGGAGCTATTTTTCAATTGTTATTTATTTATTTATTGGCTAAAGGAATAATTAAACATGAATTAGACAAAAAGCTGTTTTTGTGAAATATCAAAGATATTTATAAATTATTTTACTTGTTTCAATATGTGATTAATTTAATAGTACATTCTTCCTAAGATGACTGGTGTTCATGGATTCTTATTAATTAAGCGCAAATGTGGGGTAGCTGGATCTGTGGACTGATTAATGGTAAAAGCTCGCCATCTTGTGGATACACTAAGAACTGTGACGCATTCTCAAACTGATTAGAAAAACCAGAAAATCTAGCTTTCCTGTTGCCCTTCTGGGTTTCTGGGTGCATTTGCTTTCCACATATTTATTTATATTTTATGGTTGAGTAATCCAAATCGTTGTTTAAATACATACATATACCAATATACACTTTCACACGCATGCACACTGAGCAGCCCTAATAGACTTTATTTTCAGACAACAGATAATATGAAGTACTATCACACAACTCATTGAGATTCATTTTTGCCCAACACGGTGCTGTACACCTTGAGATCTACTATCTTATTAAATCTGTTTATACTGCCTTTGAAATAATTTTTTTTTTTTTTTTTTTTTTTTTTTTGATACTGAGTTTCGCTCTTGTTACCCAGGCTGGAGGGCAATGGCGCGATCTCGGCTCACCGCAACCTCCGCCTCCTGGGTTCAGGCAATTCTCCTGCCTCAGCCTCCCAAGTAGCTGGGATTACAAGCATGCACCACCATGCCCACCTAATTTTTTGTATTTTTTTAGTAGAGACGGGGTTTCACCATGTTGACCAGGATGGTCTCGATCTCTTGACCTCCTGATCCACCCGCCTCAGCCTCCCAAAGTGCTGGGATTACAGGCGAGAGCCATCGCACCCAGCCCTGCCTTTGAAATAATTTAAGCAACCTTAATTCATAGTGATTTGCAAAAACAAATGTGTCATGTACATCTTATATTCCTTTTGGTGCATCCTTTCCCACTTTTTACTCCTGAACAATTCAACTAAATGTGTCATTGACATCCCCAGCTTCCATCCCCAGAAAACTTACACATACACATCAACTAGAAAAATAAGATAGAATACACTCTGTTTTTCCCTCTAGGCGAAAGTGTTTCAATGGGGGTTCTGTTCAACCCTTAGGGGTCCACATTCTCTAAGGGCTTCTGAAAGAAATTACAATTTTTAAAACATTCTGTTTTTACTTTGCCTCTTTCATCATGCTCAGGGTGATACCCTGTTAGCTATTTTGTTACAGGTCTCTCAGCACTCCACGGCAGTGTGCATCCAAAACATGTTTGTTTGCGTAAATCCAATCTTAGTTTTTTGGAAAGAAAGAGATTTGCCCATTGATTGGTAGTAAGTGGTACTTTGTACAGAGGAAAGATTAAGAGGCAGGTAAATAGGCTGACAACACTGATGTCTTCCTGAATTATTCTCCCAAACTCCCTTGGCACACCTTCGGTTTACAAGACAAAGTCTTCTAGTGTAACACAGGTAGGAGGGGAATTTGCAAACTAACAAAGGCATTTTTATGTGCTGTAATCCAGCCGCACCTCCATGACTGTTGTGTTGTCACTGTGTGACTTGCAGACACGGATCATACAGGTCAGAGGTGAATTGCATTGCCACTGTTAAACATTTTGTTGACGTTTTCTCATTTACTTGTTGTACGTCTGTTCATATTTTCTTAGGAGTTGTGTTTTGCAAATGTGTGTTACTGGGGAAAGATGTGACACACAAGAGGAAGATTACAGGCCTCAGCCAACGGGCAATTCTAATGGTTACTGATGCAGAATTTCAGTTCATCTGCTGCATTCCCTTTCATGAGTGAGACCATGACAGCCAGGTTTACAAAGAGGGCCACTTACCAGTGGGGTTACTATGGGATAGGAATCTATGTTGCCCTGTCCCAGTGTGGACCATCTGTGAAAAAAAGTGTACAAAGGCACCCAGGCCTCCTGCAAAGCCAAGAAAGCCTCATGTACAACCCAGGGTTACTGAACAATCCAGACACTGATTATTTTGATTGCTTGTTGGGATCTTAAAGACTGTGTTAAACCAAAAAAGTTATCTCCTGTGACAAAGTTTAGGGAACAAGTAATTATTTAGTAGCAGAAATTTTTGCCTAGCAGAAGAAAATAAAAAACACAACTGGTAAAGAAATTCAAATATAAATTAGAGTGAATAAAATACTAGGACAAAATGCAGTGTGAGTACATGAAAAGAGCCCACTTTCAAACACTGTAAATGTATTGAACACATGGACAATGCTGAGGAAGTTCAGTGTGATCCACTAAAAACCAGTAACTGATACACCTGCATTAATAATCCAAATGATTTTATCAATAAATGTCACATTGTAGTGTTTGTAAAATTTGCCAACTATGGTGAAATTCAACTTTTTTTTCCATTGCAATGAGCTGCCTCAAAGAATCAGAAGGCTAGCTGTGATTTATGTTTTATTTTTATATCTAGACACAAAAGATGTATCTTGGAAAAACTGCATTGGCATCTGCATTCATAGTGCCCATCAACGTTTGTTTCTGCAACAAGTTTCACCTCTCTGGATAAAAAAGCAAAATTAAAGTCCTGAGTTTTTGAAACAGAACTGTTTTCTTCGCAGAAAGATGCTCTTGTCAAATTTTTTTGGGTACAAATTTAAAAAAATAGTTTGGGATGATGTTATGAAACAGTCAAGGGCAGATCAATTGAGTCTGTTCAACAATTATGTGGAAACCATAATACAGAATGCAGAGTTCTTCTGCTATGTTGAATTAATGAGTAGCTTAGCAGAGGAAGGTTTCTCACCAGGATATTTCAAGGGAAGGGTGAATTGCTGGAACACTTACAGCAAAATAGTACAACAGGCATTGTGTTTGCTTTGAAGAGTGAAGGCAGCTTATGAATGTAGCCTACTTAACAAAAATTTCTCATCATATCAACCAGATGGGTAGTCTCTAAATGACACAAGAGAGAATGTTTTGACTTCACGTGGATGTAGAAGGAAATCCAATCTGTGGAAGGACCACATTTCAATAGGAAATTTTTGAAATATTTCCATTCTCATGTGGGCTTCAGCGTGAAGAAGGTATCAGGAAGTCTCAAATCTTGCCGAAAACCAAGCCACTTAAAAGAATTTCAGGACTAAACTGAAAAATATATTCCCACTTTTCAATAAAACTGTAAAACCAGATGACAGACCTGTTCAGTGAAGCTTCTGCTTGGCCTCAGAAGTTGACACTGTGAGAAGAGAAAGAATTTTGTGAGGTAAAATCTCATTATGGACGGACTCTAGATGAGAAATATTGATCTGTCCCTAGACAAGTTTTAGATTTCAGGGAAAACAATGTACATTTTGCTGCAGTTTTCAACTCCTTACATGAAAGCAAGCTTCTTTTTGTCTAACAAGCTCTGTGAGCCAGGCAGGATGGAAATGGACTTATTTCACTTGAAAATAAAATGTATGTGAGCTTATTTCAACTTCTACTAAGAATGGCATATTTGTTCAGCTAAAAGCAATATAAAGTTTTGTATTAAAATAAAAATTAACTTGTTTTTAGGCCTGAAGAGAAATGGATGACTCACTTGATTCTTTTTTCAAAAGGTACTATTTATAAGATGATCATGTCGAGAGACAAAGTGTGATGTCTAACCTCTGGATTAGAAAAGGTTGGTGGGATTAGAGACTTGCAGGGAGACAGTCTACTAAAACAGAGATTCTCAGACTATCTGGAGTATAGAATCCAGTTCAGCTTATTCACTGCTGGTGGAAGCATAAATTAATTCAACCATTGTGGAAAGCAGCATGATGATTCCTCAAACAACTTAAAATAGAACTACCATTTGACCCCACAGTCTCATTACTGGATATATACCTGCAGGAATATAAATCATTCTATCATAAAGACACATACATGCATATGTTCACCACAGCATTATTGACAATAGCAAAGATATGGAGTCAACCTCAATGCTCATCCATGATAGACTGGATCAAGAAAATGTGGCACATTATACACCACAGAAGACCATGCAGCTATAAAATGAGATCACGTCTTTTGAAGGAACATGTATGGAGCTAGAGGCCATTATCCTTAGCAAACTAATGCAGGAACAGAAAACCAAATACTGCATGTTCTCATAAGTGGGAGCTGAACGATGAGAGCGCATGGGCGCAGAGGGGAACAACGATACCAGAGTCACCTGAGGGTGGGGGTGGGGGGAGGGAGAGGAGCAGAAAAAATAACTATTGGGTACTAGACTTAGTGCCCTGGGGATGAAACAGTCTGTATATACAGGTAATGAGTTTACCTGTATAACCAACCTGCTGCACATGTACTCTTGAACTTAAAATAGTTTTTATTTTTTAAAGAGATCCATCTCAGCACAGTTTCTTTTTAAAATTTCCAGTGTGTTGAGAAACAGCACTTTTAGAGTAAATTAAAAATAAAATTAAAATAAATTAATAGAAATTTGTTAAATTAATATTTGTAATATTAAAATAAACCACTAAAAATGCCTTATATGGCCAGGTGTGGTGGCTCATGCCTGTAATCCCAGAACTTTGGGAGGCCAAGGTGGGCGGATTACCCGAGGTCGGGAATTTGAGACCAGCTTGACCAACATGGAGAAAACTCATCTCTACTAAAAATACAAAATTACCCAGGCATGGTGGTGCATGCCTGTAATCCCAGCTACTCAGGAGGCTGAGGCATGGGAATCGTTTGAACCCAGGAGACAGAGGTTGCAGTGAGCCAAGATGGTGTCACTGCACTCCAGCCTGGGCAGCAAGAGCGAAACTCTCCCTCAAAATAATAATAAAAAAAATAAAAATAATTCTCTTCATCGTATTTTTTTCTTTTACTAATTTTAGCTCTTTGACTTTTCTGTATTAGTGGTGGTAAAACCACTGGTAGGATACTTGTCTATGGTAACTTAGAAACATACTTAATGCACTTGTGAACCTGGCCAAGATGGTGTTCACGCATAATGATTAAAAAAAAAAAAGCTGGCTTCTGTTACCTATAGTTGATAAAATATTGTAAGACAATTCACGAGTATAGAGTGTTAATATAGCGATTTTAGAGCACTTTGGATAGAAAAATAGTGTTGTTTCATATTTTCACCTGTTTTAGACAGTAAAGGGTAATTAACTTGAGATACTAACAGCAAAAATTTATTTATGTGCCTGATAATTCTCATCTTGTAGTAATCAAATTAAGAAGATAGTCATAATTTCTTTGTTGAAATCATAGACTTAAATTTAGAGACCCTTGTTGCTGCATATACAACCTCATGAAATATTAAAATTGAGGTCACAGAGAAGTCTGTTGTGATAAAAAGTCCCAGAACTATGTCTAGAGAGAAAATAAAGTATCGAAGAGAATTAAAAGTTGGCTTTTCACAAACAGTCTGGATTCAAATCAAATAAATAGAAAACCCACAAAGTTTTTGAAAGTACTCTATTTGTAAGAAAGATACATACCTGGACTAAAAGACACAGAGACTATTTCTATTGAAGAAAGATATCCACACTGACCACTTTTGAAAGGTAGGAAGCAGAAAAAGAAGGGTGTTAACTGCAATAAAGAAAATGTTTTCCAATGCCTTATTCAGAAGACACCAGAAAATAAGATGAACAAAGAACTGTCTCAGAGGGCAAAGCCAAAATGTTAGAGAACAGTTGACTGAGAAACCATTTATTTTATTTTATTTTATTTTTTCCCCTGCAATCTTGGCTCACTGCAGCCTCTTCTCTTTGGTGTTAGGTCTGCAAAGTCTCCCTGCCTTGTTGGCTTTTACATGCTTTCAAATTGATATTTTTATTTTAAGTATATTTTATTTATTCTCAGAATGAAGGTTTTTGAAAGTACCTGGATCTTTATTTCTAGAATTGGAATTGTTAATATTAAAGTCTAGATTTCTACCTAGTTTTAGCTGTTTGTCTTGAAAAATCCTGAGTTTCTGGACCATGAAAGTTATCTACTGAGTTACAGAGGGGTACATTTTTACTTTTATAAAAGGAGCATTGCAAGCAACATCTTTCCTTCCCTCCCTCCCTTCCTTCCTTCCTCTCTTCCTTCCTTCCTTTTTCCCAGGCTGGAGTGTAATGGTGCCATCTCAGTTCACCATAACCTCCGCCTCCAGGGTTCAAGCAATCCTCCTGCCTCAACCTCCCAAGTAGCTGGGACTACAGGCATGCACCACCACACCTGGCTAATTTTGAGTTTTTAACACAGATGGTGTTTCTCCAGGTTGGTCAGACTGGTCTTGAACTCCCAGCCTCAGGTGATCTGCCCGCTTCAGCCTCCCAAAGTGTGGAGATTATAGGCATGAGCCACCTTTATTGGCCAGGCAACACATTTCTTAACTTTCCATAAGGATATGTGATGCGTGTGTGTGTGTGTGTGTGTGTATACACACACACATTTTTTTTTGAATTTCAGACATACACACACACACACACACACATATTTAGAGACTGTTTTTTAGAGAAGTTTTAGGTTCACAGCGAAGTTGAGAGGAAGGTACAGAGTTACACAGATTTCCCGTATACCTTCTTTCCGAATACTTGTATAGCTTCCCCCATTACCAATATTTCCCACTAGAGTGACACATTTGTTACAATTAAAAAACTGACATACTACTATCACCCAAAGACCACAGTTTACATACAAGTTCACTGTTTGCATATGTGCATATATTGACATATATATATATATATATATATATATATATATATATACTAAAACATATAATTATACTGGGTTCCCAATCATAATTTTATAATTTCCTTACAAGTTTCTTAATTATGGTGAGCACATTCTTTGTGGTCTGTATTTCCCAATGACTTTTGATGACCAGTTTCTTGAACCTGATGTAATGATGCAATATGAATGTAGTAAAGAAAATCGATACTTTGCTTCATTGTACTAATGTTCCAGAAAAAAATGTATTTTAGCAACTTTTATTATTACAATAAGATACACACACATATATGTATATATATGTGACAGCAAAACAACTCTGGAAGCAGATAACTATCTATGAAGGCATTAAGAAATGTAGTGAAGGATGCTTTATAAGTCTATTGATACTCCAATCTGTTATAACTGATTCATTTCTGGAACAAACAAAAATTGTTTTTTCAATCTATTTATAAAAAATTGTATTCTTTACTCATAAATGTTTTAAGGCAAGCTGGCCCACTGAAAACAAAGTGCTGGACTCTTGGCTAAGAAAAAATAATCCAAATAACCAATTTATTGTCTTGGCAAGGCTACCCAGGCTCAGTAAAGAGTTTGATTACAGCTTGTTGTTTTGGGAATAATGGCATTCAAATAAATAGTAAGCTTGCCAGTGCATTTATAAATTATAAAATGAATTAATGTAGCACCAAGCAAATTAAATTTCCAACAGTTGTTGCAGCCATAACAAAAATCTTGGCAAACTGTTATTTTATCTGTTAAAAAGTTCTGAGAATAAACTCATTCCAAAGTTTACAAAAACATGAAATAAGGATGCTAATAACGATCTTATTTTTTTCTCTGCATCTAAAGAGGAAGGCATTGCATATTTGACACTTCTTTAATTCTTTCTAATTTTTTCAAAATTAAAGGAGCACTTCCTAAAAACTACAGTTCAGGCAGGGTCTGGGCACAAGAAATACAGAAAACCTTTTTTTTGTATTGTCTTTCCTTCCATTATTTTTTCTTCCATTATCACATTTATTCTGTCTCAATATATTTTAGAACACATACAATGTTCAAGCATTTCAGAAAAAATATATGCAGTATTGGAGGTCACCATTACATAGAAATCTTATGAGGTCAACTGCTTTGAATTTCAGACATCGTGGAAAAGTTCATCAATGTTTGATGAGTTGTGCTATTATCATATGATATGTCAAAATCAAGGAATCAAATAACTTCTTACGGTGGTTTCTCCTCTCAATATACTTTTGTAATTCATTTATCACTGTCTTGTCGAACAGATAAACCCAAACTTAAATGACTTAAACTTCATAGCACAAAGTGGTGACCACGGAACAAACACAGACTATAGAGCTGCCCCACCAAGGACATGCTAAATATAAAGCCATACTTGATGCTAGCAAGAGTGAGACAATCCACAACTACAATTCCGGAGGTGCAAGAAGTGGTAATTATCAAATCTGTGTTTTTGTAAGAAATCATTATCAGTTTTACTGATGAATAATTCCTAAGAACATAGAACACTGCATGGCAAACAAATAGTTGATTTCAAATGTGTATTTGTTGCATTGTTGAACTTCTCTTTAAGCCACAGGATTGGTCATTCAATGGACAGATTGATTTCAGATTTTCACTAAGAAACAGACATGTACACACGTAGATAGTATTTTATAAATAAATATACACAGTTTAATTGGCTTGGTAAGATCCTATGGAGACTGAATATATACTACTCTTTTGCTCTTGTTACTTCACAAAATGCTAAAAATAAAATCAGAATTGTTTAGGATAGCTAATTGCTGCAAAGCCCATAAAAAAGACTACATGCTTCATCTAACATCTATCAACTAGATGCAGCTTGGAATACCTCATGTGTCTATTTAGTGCCTAGAAATCTTTGACTGGTTCATGAAGGAGACATATCTAAGGCCCAAATCTGAGATTCAAGAACCAGTGCGTCCCTGAATCTTCTATGTAAAATACTACACTCTTTAAAAAGTCAGCTGCTGAATATTTGTGACTTAGTGGGAGAAAAAACAAATTTTAAACATGACTATCATCACTGTCACAACAACAATAATAAAAGACTCACCAAAGGACACTGGGTTCATCTGAAATGCAAGCTAATTATGTAAACTATTAGATAATTTCCAACTCAGCAAATGAGAGCTGTACTGGGAAATACAATAATCAGGATCAATATTAATACAGCATTGTTAGCTACGGCTCCCCTCTGTGCTTTCCCCTTCTATCTGGAAGGCAAACTCAAGGGAAGCCTGCACATCAGCTCACGACACAGATATAACCCTAATGCTCTATGTGAAATTAAGGACTTTTTATGACCTTTTCTCTCTTCCCTCAATACAGTTTAATAACTTTGTGACAGTCTAAAATAAAAGTTTGGTGTGTTAAATTTTACTGATTCATTAAGTCATAATACTATTATGTAAAGCTGAAACTGCCTTTTAAAACTTTTGTAAACACACACAATTTATTAGTGTTTGAATACATATGTTTGTATTCCCTTCATAACTCATAAAGCGCTCTATCAATGAAATTTGACACTTGTTTTTATGAATTTTTTACTTCCTCTGTGTTTAGCACAGTCCCTGGAATTGTCAACCAGTGTAAGTTTGAACTCGAGATTCCTCAATAACAATTAGACAGACCTAGGAGATTTTATCAAACTCTAAATTTCTTCATCTGTCAAAAGTGGTTAATAATACCTATTTTGCAAGTTTGTTTTACGTCTAAATGAGATAATGCATGAGAAGATCTAAGCGTAGACCTTCTATTTCTTAATATTTCTCTCCCTCCCTTGCCCTCTCTCTTTTATATATATACATATTATCTATCTATCTATCTATATATATATATACACATACATATATATATATATAGATTGAGAGGATAAGATACACAGAAGACTGAAAGCAAAGTTCTAACATAATTTTGATCAGCACCTCTAGAGGAAAGGATAAAAGAGTTCAGAAGCAATAGTTAATAAAGCAATTATTTTCCAAAAGCAAAAAGATATTGAAGGATATTTTTCCAATTTGATAACATCAAGAATCTCAGAGAATCCCACATAGAAAAAGTGTAAAGATAATTGAGGCACCTCATTGTGAAACTGTTAAAAAATATGATAACTTTAAAAGCATTAAAAAATAAAGATGTCTGGGTGCAGTGGCTCATGTCTGCAATCCCAGCACTTTGGGAGGTCAGGGCAGGGGAATCACCTGAAGTCAGGAGTTCCAGACCAGCCTGACCAACATGGAGAAACCCCTCTCTACTAAAATTACAAAAAAATAGCCGAGCGTGGTGATGCATGCCTGTAATCCCAGCTACTTGGGAGGCTGAGGCAGGAGAATCCCTTGAACCCAGGAGACAGAGGTTGAGGTGGGCCCTATTGCACTCCAGCCTGGGTAACAAGTTTCCAAAAAAACAAAAACAAAAACAAACAAACAAAAGACATTAACTTCAAAGGCAGTAAAACAAGACTGATAGTAGAGTACTTAAAAGAAGACATAGTCACTAAAAGACAATAAAACAGCTTCCTTAAAGTGCTAACAAAATAAAAGTTGCAACATAAAATTTTTTACCCTCCAAAATTACTTTTCAAGTTAAAAAATGAAATAAAGAGGCTTTACACTTCCACTCTTTTCCATCTAACAAAAAAACATAAAACAAACAGCCAAACAAGTAAACCAAAGAGATGAAACAATACAGCAAGCAAAGAAAAAACAAATAATTTGAAAATTTTGAGAGAATATAAAGAAAAATATACAAAAATATATAAAACTATAGATGCATAATAGCTCAAAAGAAAAATATTATTTGCAGAGATATGATTGTGTATGTATAACATATTAAAATATCTATTTTTTAATAAACCATAAGCAATTTTATCAAGTTCACTGAATAAAATGATTACATAGTTGTTTTCTGTATTAGAGACACTTAGAGCAATTTAAAATAATTTAAAATTTCCTCAAATGTATCAAATGTCTAGAAAACAAAAAAAAGTGCAAGTCCTATCTACTGACAGTATAAACCTTTAAATATGAATTAAATTAATGTAGGGATATATCATCTTCATGGACTGCAAGATTCGAATGTTGTAAATTGTAATCCTTGTAAATGTATCAATTCTCTCCAAATTGGCTTATATTGCAATGCAATCCCATCTGAAATCCAAACAAACTTTTGTGGGAACATGTAGAAGCTGATTCTAAAATCCTGATGATAATAAAAAAGCCAAGAAGAGCCAATACAATCTTGATGAACAGGGATAAAACAGGAGAGCCACTTATGACTTGGTAACTTTTTCTTTTTCTGTTCTTTTAAAATTATTATTAAATAACAATTTTATGTGTTTGTTCCATTATTTTCATCTAGTATTATGAAAGCCAGCTGTCATATTTCTGTTCTCTATTTTGAACAATTTGTTCTGTGTTCCAGATTTAGTCTGCTTGACATACCCGGGTTAGTTTTCAGTTGTGTCTGTTTTGCTCTTCCATGCTATTTGTTTTTAGTTGTGGTTCCTATAACAGTAATCTTTGATTTTTATAAGAGTTTGTTCTAGTCAGATGTGTGCAATATTCTATTAATTTATATACAGTACAATGACTGTGAAGTTTTATGTTGCTCAGTTTGGTATATGCTGCTGAAGATTAAATGGCTATCAGATGTTTGATTCAAGATTTGAGCCCTAGCCTTCTGACCCCAGAGCTTTTGTGTTTAAACACTCAACCATGGAAAATTCCAAAATCAGTACTCTTTTGTAAGGCCTGCACTCTGATTTCCAGCGTTCTGTTCACTTGCATGATATACTTTTCAAATAGGCTGTCTTCTATTCAGAATGTCTTCTCAGTCCTATCAAAAATTATCTCAGAACATAATTATGTATTTGTATTGCTAATTTGTTAATAAAATACTTCACTCACATATAAGATTATTGTCTAATTCTATAATTAAAAAATGGTAGTTCTTAAAATTAACCTTAAATTTGAAAATTTATGTTGTCAATGATATACAAGAAACAAATTCATCCAAGTTCATAGTTCTGATCTAGTGGTTATAGTTGCATAGTCACAACATAAATATATAAACAAAAATAAGTCCAGGGGAATATATTTATGTAAATGGGACACCCAGAGTGTCCATTTGTTAAAGTTAGAGCTACACAGAAACATCACAAAAATGACAACTCAGATAACTTTTAATAGACTCTAAATCCTAAATTGTAAAGAAATAACATTTCATTTTACCAAAGCATTCATATTTCTGACACCTCTATATGAAATATTCTAAATTACCACACTCTGGGCCTAATCATTTACTGTTCTGCAGATAAGCAATATTGGTTTGTCACACTTTTCTGGCATAAGGACACAGTTTACTATCTCACTGGAAAACAAGCAAAAAAAAAATGTTTTTCGAAAATATACTTAATAACCTATTATATAAAGAACAACATAGTTCAGCACATGAGTACAATAGTCATTGTTTTCATCTTCCCAAGTCAGAATTAAAATGGGTTAATAGAATAATTTTCCAGTTTACTCATTTTTATCATTTATACATGACATAACTTGTTTTTTATGATATTATTTTTTCTTCCATTATACAACATAAAAATAAATTCTTTTTCCCTTTGGGATGGTTGGAGTAATTAAACTTCTGTGTTAGGAACTGTTCTATGTACCTAAAAATAAAATTACATTTTTTATATGAAAATTGTTTAAACACTGACAAAATTCGGTAAGATGAAATTATTGTCATATCTATTTAAGCAAATTTTTTACCTTCTTATTTTATAGCATATTAAGTACAATCATCATGTTATGAATAATTTTCTATGACTGGCAAGAACAGATAACCTCAAACCATCTAAAAATGGAAACAAATAGATTAATATTATATCATTTGAAATATTTGAAAGATAAAATGGAAGAATAAAATTCTATTAAAATACAAATTGAATATAATATGTTTTTTAGATATGTTTGAGCTTATTGGATTGAACATTCATGGGAATTATTGACAAATTTGTGACATAATTGTAAATAGTAAATTATATTTATCAGAATGATCCTAAGTAAAATGATGAATTTCAAATATAGAATTAAATGTCATAAAATTCATAATTATTGTTTTTGTTAACTACATTGGGTATAACATAATTATGAGACATATGAAGTGTTAAAGAAGCTATTTAGGATTGAATTCCCTGAACGGTGGGTTTAGTATAAGGCCAAACTGGGTTTGAGTACTTCCTTTGTTACATATTGGGTAGATTTTGCAAAGTTCATAATTCACTGTACCTCAGAACCTCCACTTACAAGATGAAGATATCTGTAAGGACATCAGGATGGTGAAATGTGATTATGCGCATGAACTTAGTACTGCATGGCAAAGGGAAATGACTCCAATGCTGGCCATTAGTATTGTTATTATTTCTAGAATGGCATCAATGATTTGTATGTTATATTACATATAAACTTGTATTGATTTATATTACGAATAAATTATTACTTTATACCAACAAAGTACAACTTTTACTTTAAAATATAAATGGCAATTTTAATAGTGATAGAATATAATAAAATTAGTATGGCTAAAACTTGACAATAATTAAAATTTAAGTTTTATTTTGGAACTGTGACTTTGAGTTAGTAATTTAACCTCCTTGAGCTCTACTAAGCTTTGTGTAAAGTTAAAATCCATCTCATAGGGTTGCCATTTATTAATATTTAATTAATTAAAGTTACCTTTGCAATACTACTAAGTATTGGTAAAAGTATTGTAATAACAGTACATTTAAACATAATCTACTAATTAGTACATTATTATGAATTAGGTAGTTTTACTTTTTTATTAATTACATTTGAAACTGGTATTTAGACTGTTTTAGGCACAATTTTTTTCTCAATAATTTGTAAAGTCACAATAGTAAAATGGCATAATAAACAATGATTTATGTAATAGGAAGAAAAAATAAGTTATTCTATGCTTTTTCACGGGGGTTTAGATATGCTTCCATTCTTTAAAACTTAATATAGTAATTCCATTTAAATTTACTTCAGTATAGTCTCTTATTATTATTATTATTATTTGCATCACAAAATGTTCATTTGAAAGATTTAAAATGTTCCCTTTAGGTTACTACATAAATTCTATTTGGTACAAATTAACTCACTCAAAATATTAAATGAATGGCTAATGTTTATTGGATGTATTAAGAAGTGTATCAAGTTGCAATGGATAATTATAGTGAAACAGGAGAGCTGGAAAGGGAAGAGCGTGGTCCCTTTCAATGAAAGGGAAGCGGGGCAGTTAAGTGCTGGGCGGAGAAAGGAGGGTCCCTGGCTAGGGCTCCACCCCCACGGACCTAAATGAGGACAGGCACTCCTGCCTTTGTGCCCAAATGCTGCATTTTCCAAGATCACCCTGGCCCCCCTACCCTCATACTGTGCGCATAAAAACCTGAGACCCTAGCGGGCAGACACACAGGCAGTCATAACTCGAGAGGAGCACATCAGAGGAAGAAGACACAGGCGGCTGGATGGCGAGAGGACGTTGAAGGAGCACACCTGGGGAAAAGCACACCAACAAATGCCGGCATACTGCAGGCCACTGACTGACGGGCCACTAACTGGCTGGGGTAGTCAGAGGAGAGCCAGACTCACCCAGTGGCCCAACTCCCCTCTGGCTCCCTCATTGGCTGAGAGAAACTTCCCCATGTCCCCTCTGGCTCCCTCATTGGCTGAGAGCAATTTCCCTTCTGGCTCCCTTATTGGCTGAGAGCTACCACCATTCAATAAAACTTCACATTCATTCTCCAAACTCAAGTGTGCTCTGTTTGTTTTGGTACAACAAGGCAAAAACAAACAAACAAACAAACAAACAAAAAACCCAGGATACAGAAATCCCTCCGTCCTTGTGATAAGGAGGCAGTTTAACTGAGCTGGTTAACACAAGCTGCCTATAGACAGCAAAGGAAACGAGCACCCTGTAACACACGCCCACTGGGACTTCAGCTGTAAACATTCATCCCTAGACACTGCCGTGGGGTGGGGTTGGGGCCCTACATCCTGCCCCACAGTCTGTATGCTCCCCTAGAGATTTGAGGAGGGGGGTCACTGAAGCAGCGAGCCACACCCCTATCCCACCCTCTGCTGGGGGGACAAGTGAACATTTCCCATTACAATAATAGCTGTATTGGCTATCTAATATTTCACATTTGAAGGTATTTTACTCTCCTAGCATAGACATATTCTAGGTCAGATAAGAAGATGGTTAAACATTAATTTGGAAATTTACTTCATAGAAATATAATAAAAATATATTATTTCCAATAAGCAATTTTTAATATATTTTATGTTTTAGTTTTAGTGCTTAAGGCTGACTCTTTTCTTTGATATTATGAACACTTTCTATTTATTCATTAAGTGAATAAAAGACTCTTTTTCCTGTCTTAATATCGATATACGATGCTATAGCACTTAGGAATTGAGACCAGTATGTACACAGTAAAATTGCAACTTTCAGAAAGACCACTAGATGTCTCTACAACACACTTTTTAGAAAGAATATACTTAGAATTACTGTTGGATGACCATATGGAAAGTAATAGTGCACAAAAATAAGTACAAACAAAATAAAATGGATTTTTTTTTCAGAAAATGCAATACATTTTATAATAGAATGCATTCATGTGGATATGTGGATTTTTTAATCTAAAAAATGTATTTATTATAGAAAATATCTAAAGTCTCTGTCATTATTAATATTGTTTCTTAACAGCAATGACTGGAGGGTATGCACTGCAGGAGAAGGAGTCCATAGAAGCATCGTTGTTTATTGTAACAATCAAGGACCTTGCATGTAATCAGGGAGGTACAATTGAAGCCCAAGTATAGAAGGGCAGCCTGATTTCAGGCAGGCATTGAGATCTCAGAGGAGGCTGTAAAGGGCTTGACACGGAAGACATCTCCTACAAATTTATAAGTGAATGAGAACACACACACACACACACACACACACACACACACACACAGAAAACAAGACATGAAAGAGAAGAAACAAACTCAATAATTGGAGACAGATCTAAGAACAAACAGTAATGAAATACAGTCATCACAAGCTGCCTGGCATGGGAGAAAGATCTCCAGCCACCCTCACATCTACATCTCCACTTGCCCAGATGGTACATGTTCTCAAAAACTGAAGCTCCCTTAAGACCAGCACAGTGTGGGCTGATTAGTAAAGTTCTTTGCATGGAAACAACACAGCTACTACCCTCAGATAACTCCAATAGAAGTTGGTCTTGGAAGTGTACACGTGACTCAAGCCATGAGAAAGGGCTTATAGGATATCTTAGAGTATAGAATAGTGGGAAGCTCCCTCACCCCATCCCATGTGTACCACTAGTAAAGTCAAGCTACATGGATAATCGGCCCTACTGGACTTTTCTGAAACTGCTGTGAGTCAGAGCTGGCACCGGATGATTGCTTGTCCATTGTAAAAATAAGGAAAATGAGAAGGAATGGATCTACAGCTGTAAGCAGTTGCTGACAATCTCATTTGAAAGAACGAAAGTGTACTGGAAATAGCATCGCCAAACCTTGGTACTCTGAAGTTGTTGATTAAAAAACATTTTAAATGAAAATACTAAAACTAAAATGGGAGCATCTTGACATATGCTGGGTTTTAAAAAGCTTGAAAAAGAACACTGAATAACTATGTTACTACGTCAGGAAGTTGTACTAAACACACAAGTTAGAAAAATTAACCCATAACAACTCACTGAGTGAAAGAAGCCTGAATAAGTCCAGCAAAAATAATTAAAACTGAATAATTATATTTTTAAAAATTCTATAAAAAGCAGGCCCAGATGTTTATTCAGGTGAATGCTACCATAATCTCCCTGAAAACTGAGAGCAAATAATTATGTTCCAATTCATTCTAATAGGGTATTGATACATTGAAACAAAAATAAAAAATATTAAAAATTACATGCATTCTCATCTAAAACACAGATGTAAAAACCCTAAGCATAACATTAGCAACACAAATTTGGCACTATATAATTAAGAAAGTATATTTTATCTAAGCTCTGTTTATCTTGCTAATGCATAATAGCTTCCTATTTGTAGAACTGTAACTATCATTTACCACATTAACACACTAAATTAACCAAAGTTTATAATCAATTCAATAGATTTAGTGAAAACCTAATTCTGGTCAAAACTTTTAGCAAAATAGAATAGAAATGTTTTCATTCTTCATGGAGAAATGCTAGAAGCGATTATACTAAAAATAGGAAAAAGAAAATGATGCCCACCACCACTAATTCTATTCCACACTGCACTGAAGTTTCTGGTCAGTGCAATAATACAAGAAAAGTGGTTTAAGAGATTTATTCATTGGAATGGAAAAAACAGAACTGTGCTTAGTCACAAATTGCAGACCTTTTTCTCCCAAAATGTAAAAAGAGTTTTAAAAATTACTGGATATGAGTTCAATATACTGAAATAAATTTCCATTCTATATAATAGCAAAAGACATTTAGAAAAACATTTAAAGAGAGATATAACAGCAACAGTAAGAAAAAACGACAATAACAAATATAAGTTATCAAGAAATATTGCAGTGATCAATTTGCCAGAACTTCTTGGAAAACAATAAGAATGTTTTGTAATATGTTAAATAAAACTTAATATTTAAGAAGGTTTACACAAATGTAAATAGAAATACTATATCATAAATAAAATATCTTTCCTGATGTATCTACATATTTAATACAATTTTAGTAAAATTATGATGAATATTTTGAAGCTTATTTTAAAATTTACAGATAAACTAATAACAAAGAATAGTCAAAACACTTCTTAGGAACAAAAAAATAATTACAGGGTATTTCCCAAACACACTGAAGGTTTATGATAAATCTATAGTGTTGTAAGCAAATTGACTGACGAAAATAACAGAGAACCACTGTCTGTGAAGAGGTTATTCATCAAAGTAGATACTTGAATTTCTCCAAAAATAGTACAAAGAATCTCAAAACTGTGTTAGTCTGTTTTTACACTGCTGTAAAGAACTCTCTGAGACTGGGTAATTTATGAAGAAAAGAGGTTTAATTGACAGTTCCACAGGCTTAACAGGAAACAGCTTATAAGGAAACTTATAATAATGACAGAAGGGGAAGAGAAGCAAGCACCTTCCTATGGAGGTGGGAGAGAGACAGAGCAAAGGAGAAGCTGCCACATACTTTTAAAAGCATCAGATCTCGTGAGAACTGACTCACTATCACAAGAACAGCATGAGGGAAGTCCATTCTTAAGATGCAATCACCTCCTCCAGGGCTCCTCCTCCAATTTGATACAGGATTTGGGCACGAAGATAATTCCAAACCATATCACCTACATTGATTTATGATCTCATTTTACCACTTATGATAGAGTTTATTTGGCATCCAAAGCACAAGAAGGCCCCGCAAGGGTTCCTGCCCTCCATACAGGCTTATGTGCCAGTTGGGTCAGGGCACCCAACAGATAAAACAGTGATTTAGAGAAGGAAGGATCTTCAGCACATAGTAATTCCCTAAGGAGGCTTTGGCCTGTTTTCTTAGATTATTCCTTTAAGTTGACTTGCTGTATCAAGGCTCCCAACACCATCCACATGATCAATACTTCAGTAAAAGGACTCACAATACTCAGCCTACAGTTGTTCTCACAACTGAAACTTACTACAGACACAGAAAGAACATGCAGCAGGATAACTAAGGAAAAAAGATGAATCGGATGGAGTCTAGAGAAATTCATGCATAGGATTCCTGTTACTGTCTCTTGTTTGAAAGAGTCACACAAAGTATGTTCTTTCTCCAAGCAGCAAAATGCATTCATATATGTCTGCAGTGTTTCTCCCCAGGGAGGTCCTGTGGAGATTCACTGCACAGGGTTTTGCTGAGGACTGTGTATGTAGACATCTTCTGCCCACTGAAATTTTACAGTTTCTGAAGGAAATCAAATTCTTACATTCTTTATGGAAACAGTCTGGATAGACTGGCAAAGCCCTGCACGCAGACCCTACCGGGCATATAGTGTACCTTTTCCTGCACATAAACATGCAAATAGCTGCAAATGCACACAAACATGTGAAAATATATATTCTCCTATTGAAAAATAACTTATGACTTGACACTGATCCCTGACACAGACTGAACACTTGGTCACAGGCTGTCTAGTACTATGCCCCCTGAGCTGCCCAGCATGAAAGTGATGTGAACACAGGTAATGGTAACACAAGGCAGGCTATGTTTAAGCTAGTTTCTGAAGAAGAACGGCACAAGCAAGTAGCTTAGAGTGGTATAGTAACTATACCTATTTTACTGAGTCCTATCTCTCAACTCACATCTATAGCATCATAAGGGGGTGGGTCACTATAAGTGGACCCTACAATAAGGTATTATTTTTATGGTTTTCTGATTATTCTAGACATAAAAGTGCTACACATGAAACTAGAGAGCTAGAGAATTAGAATTTCACCCAGTTTTCACTGTCTGAAAGACAGTGATGAATAGAAATACTATGCATGAACAAAGCTTGAAACAGTGATGTAGGACTTTCCACGTTAACTGAAAGACAGTAAGGAAAAGGTGAATATCAGTGTGTGTGTGTGTGTGTGTGTGTGTGTGTATGTGTGTGTGTGTGCTTGAGTCTGAGTCTCACTCTGTTGCCCAGGCTGGAGTGCAATGGCTCGATCTTGGCTCACTGCAACCTTTGCCTCCTGAGTTCAAGTGGTTCTCCTGCCTCAGCCTGCCAAGTAACTTGGATTACGGGTGCGTGCCACCAGGCCAGGCTAATTTTTGTATTTTTACTAGAGACTGGGTTTCACCATGTTGGCCAGGCTGGTCTCAAACTCCTGACCTCAGGTGATCCACCTGCCTCGGCCTCCCAAAATGCTGGGATTACAGGCGTGAGCCACTGCGATCGGCCTCAATATGTTTTTAAACAACTTGATTGAGGTATGATTAATATACATACATATGTGTGTATGCATATTTATATATACAGACACATATATGTATACATACATACATGTTTAAATTCATAAGCATGATCAAGAAACTGAGCATTCATCACACCCAAAGATTTCCATATGGACTACTGGAATCTTTTGTCTCCATCTCTCCCTAAATTTACTCTCTGGACATCCACTGATCTCACATTTGTCACTATAGATTAGTGATGTTTTCAAAAATTTTCCTTTAATCACTGGAAACTAGAATCACACAGTATACCCGATTTTTGTCTGTTTATATGTTATTCAATAATTCCTGTTTTATGAGTTGTAACCTATTATTTGTATATATCACAATTTGTTTATTCTCTGATTGATATATATGGAGTTATATCTAGATTTTGATATTACAAACAAAACTGTCATGAACATTTTTATACATAACTTTGTATAAACATATGATTTATTTTATCTTGGGTAAGTACCTGGAAGTGGAAAGACTGGGTCATATGGTAAGTATTAATAATTGTTTAACTTTCTTGATAAACTTCCAAACTCTTTTCTAATGCAGTTGCACCGTTTACATTTGCACTAACAGTGTATGAAATTTCTACTTCCACCACATCCTGGCCACTAATTGATATGGTCAAACTTTTTAGTCACTCTAATTTTAGCTATTCATCTAGGAATATAATGAAATCTTATTGTGGTTTTAATTTGCATTTTCCCAGTGACTAATGACATTGCACATTTTTTTTACGTGCTTATTTGCACCAAAACATCTTTTTTGATAAGAGGTTTGCTCAAATCTGAGGAGTTCAGCTTAACTCTTGACCAAAAATCTATACATGATTTTTCAATCCTGAACATAGGCAATTACAAGGCCTTTATTTGACAGGTCTCTGAGAGAAAGCTGACCTCCCAACATCAGTGTCAATGCACAGCCAATGCATTGCATTATTTCAGGGGAGTTGTAATCAAGGACTCTGGGTCTAGTGGTCAGCCATGCTATTGTGCAGCTCTTTGTTCCTAACTCACATGCTTGCACACAGGATTAAGTTTTCATGACCTTGGCTTTGGCAATTAATTTTTTATATGAAAACTAAATCGTTAAAGATAAAAGATACCATAGATAAATTGGACCTCATCAAAATTATGAGCACATCAAAGGACATTGTCAAGAAAGTGAAAAGGTAGCCAACTAATTTGTCCAAAATACTTGCAAGTCATCTGTCTGCTAAGATTCAACTATGCAGAATATATAATAAAACACTTAAACTCAATAATAAGAAAGACAACAAACAAATTTATAAAATGAGGAAAGGACTTATACATTTTTTTCAAAACATGTATGAATTAGCACAAGTACATGTGAGAATGCTCAACATCATTAGAGAATAAGAAACTGTAAAACAAACCCCCTATCTGGCAGGACTTGACACTCACCAGGATGGTTATGATAAAACATTGGAAATTAGTGTTATAGGGATCATGGGGAACTCCAAACTCTTGTGCATTGCTGTTGGAAATGGAAAATGGTGCAGCCACTGAGGAAAAGTGTTTTTGTGGTGCCTCAAATATGCTAAAAATAGCATTTCCACAGAAAATGAAAATTAAAACAAGATAACACCACGCACCTATTAGATAGACAAAATCCTAAACACTAATATTGCCAGATGCTGGTGAAAATGTGGAACAACAGATCCTCTGCTGTATTGCTGGTGGGAATAAAAAAACCTTATCTGTCTGATAAGGTTCAACTATGCAGAATATATAATAAAACACTCACAACTCAAGAACAAGAAAAACAGCAAGCAAATTCATAAAATGGGGAAGGTACATAGACGTTTCTTCAAAACGGACAAATGAGCAACAATTACATGTCAGGATGTAAATTTTGGAGGACAGGTTGGCAACATACTCTCACTGTACAATCTAGAAATTGTGCTCCTTTCAACACAAAGGGTTTGAAAACTTATATCTATACAAAAAAGTATGCCCAGAAGTTTGTAGCAACTGTATTCATAATCGCCAAAACTTGGAAGCAACCATAATGGTCTTTAGTAGAAGAACAGATAAATAAACTGTGGTATATGCAGACAATGAAAAAACATAATTTTATATACATACATAATTGTAATTACAAATACATAATATTTATACATTTTATATTATAAAATATAATATAGTTAATTATGTATTATGTACAACTATAATATATAATTATATATTATATATTTTAATTATATTACATATTATGTATGATACTTATATATACTAATATATAACTAACATGTAATACATATGATTATATATTATATATTGCATTTGTAACAATGATATATAGTTAATATAACTATTACATATTATATTTGTAGTTATATAATATAGAGTTAATGTAACTATGTAAAAACATAGTTAATATTATATATCAATTATATTAGTTAATATATTATTTATATTATATAATTATAATTATACATAGTATGATTTATGTTGTTGAAAATATATTTGTTTATATATTTTATATATATAGTTTATATAAGTTGAGTATTTGAAATTTATATAAGTTGAATAGTTGAAAGCTCATATAACTTGAATATATAGTTTATATAAGTTGAATATTTTTCAACTGTATTTAACAAATGAAGTACAGATACGTAATACAACCTGGATGAACCTTGATAATCTTAAGCAAAGTGAAAAGAGCTTTATACCAAAAGTCACATATTATATGATACTATATATAAAAAATATCCAAAATAGAAAAATCTGTGAGGACAAAATGCAGATTGGTTGCTACCAGTATTTGTGGGGAGGAGAAAACGAATGAGGAGCAACTGCTTAATTTGATATGGTTTTACTATTTTTTGGGTAATAAAAGTTTTGAAACTAGATAGAGGTAGTGGTGTTCAACTATTTTTTAAAGAAAAATACAATATTCCTACAACAAGATCATACATTATTTACTATTTTAATAAATGTTGTATTTTTAGGCTTTACATTAGGTCTATGATCCATTTTAAGTTAATTATTTTATGGAATATAAGGTATGGTTAAAATTTCATCCTCACAAATCGCAACAACTTTGCATTTGTGGGATAAAACACACTTAGTCATACCATATGATTTTGTTAATACACTGTTGAATTCTATTTACTCATAGTTTTAGCTTCCTTATTTGTTTGTTTTTAAAAATTTTGCTTCAATATTGAAGATCTCATTTTTAATATTGAGAGAGTGAGAGAGATCTCATTCACCAGTTTTCATTTATAATATCTTGTCTTTCTATGGTCTCAAGCTATGGGTTTTTTTTTTTCTCTGAATTGTCATATCTTCTTAAATCTCCTTAGGTTATGCCACATCATTCTCCGATATTTCCAAATTTCTGTTTTAACCAGTTCCATAGGTAGGCTCCTTTTCTGTGCCTCCAGATTGATGCTACATTTCAATTTTTTCTGCCATATTTGTAAAAATAATTTCACTATTCCTGTTTCGCTTTTTGCTTTTATCATGCTAGAAAAAAAAGACCCTATCTACAGTCTCCACTTACTAAATAACAGAGTTTTTTCCTTATGATTGGTCCTTTTAGCACATTTCTTAAAATGATAGATTGTTTTTGGAGATTTAAAACGTTTATAATGTTTTATAATTAGAATTCTTAATGAAATTTCCAGATTCTACATGCTATTCACATTTTGTTAATATTCTCTATTGGTAAAATACAGAAATCATGTAACTGACAGATGTATCTATCTGGGGCAGTTTTATTTTGTTTTACTCTGTTTCTCCCTTTTAATATTAATTACTGTTTATTTTGCAAGGGGCAGGGGTTTACAACCACCAGCTGCAGACAACATGGGAAATTATTTTCATACAATGGTGATTTCTAAGTATACTGCTAGCCTGTCTCTTCCAGGGAGTCACAGAAGAGAAGGGCTCAGATCACAATAAGGTGCTAGAATCACAGGGTTTAATGCATCAATTTAAAGCATTTAGTGAGAAGCAAAGGGAAAAGGGTAGGAGAAAAGTGCATACAAGGTAAATGTAGAGGGGACACTCCCTGAATTCCCCAATATTCACCTTTCTCTCCCTTCCTTCCCCTCTCCTTTTCTCCCTCTCTCTGCCTTTCCATCAGTCTTCCTCTCTCACAGTGTGAATATGAGTACCAGAGTGAAGACTCAGCAGATAAAAGGTGCTTGCACTCATGCTCTATCTGCATGGATGAATATTCTTGATGCTACCCATATAACTAGCTCATAACCAGCTGAGCAGCCACAGAGTTTATCTGTGAATCTCAGTCCCAGGTCATATAGAGCCTTCAAAACAGGGGTCACCAATGGTTAGTTAATGGAAGACACATGAGTACCTGGTGGCTCCCAAGACTCATGACCATGGGTTTCCATTTGCTCTTCTTCTTAATGCTTTTTGTGTTCTGCACACAGATGTTCTACATATTCTATCTGGATTAAATTTACACCCCAAGCTACTCACATCTCAACTTTGTTCTACTATCCATACTTACTTGTGTCTCTCATTATCCAGCCATACATTAATTTCTCTTAATAAGAAAAAAACAAGCAACCCCATCAAAAAGTGAGCAAAGGATATGAACAGACACTTCAAAAGAAGACATTTATGCAGCCAGGAAACATAGGAAAAATGCTCATCATCACTGGTCATTAGAGAAATGCAAATCAAAACCTCATTGAGATACCACCTCACACCAGTTAGAATGGAGATCATTAAAAAATCAGGAGACAACAGATGCTGGAGAGGATGTGGAGAAACAGGAACACATTAATACTGTTGGTGGGAATGTAAATTAATTCAACCATTGTGGAAGACAGTGTGGCAATTCCTCAAGGATCTAGAAATAGAAATACAATTTGACCCAGCAATCTCATGACTGGGTATATACCCAAAGGATTATAAATCATTCTATTATAAAATCACATGAGCACATATGTTTATTGTGGCACTGTTCACAATAGTAAAGACTTGGAAGCAACCCAAATGCCCATCAATAATAGACTGGATAAAGAAAATGTGACACATATACACCATGGAATACTATGCAGCCTTTAAAAGGATGAGTTCATGTCCTTTGCAGGGACATGGATGAATCTGGAAACCATCATTCTCAGCAAACTGACACAAGAACAGAAAACCAAACACTGCGTGTTCTCACTCATAAGTGGGTGCTGAACAATGAGAACACACAGAAACAGGGAGAGGAGCATCACACACTGGGGTCTAGGGGTTGAGGGGCTAGGGGAGGAACAGCAAGGGGTATGGGGATTGGAGAAGGATAGCATTAGGAGAAATACCTGGTGTGGATGGCGGGGCCATGGATTCAGCCATATATGGCATGTATATACCTATGTCACAAACCTGCATGATCTGCACATGTACTCCAGAACTTAAAGTACAATAAATAAATTTGTAAAAATGCAATATATATATATATATATAATCATAAGTAAAAAATAATACATAGTTAGAGTGAGAGAGGGAAATACCAGCGACCATCAGTTATTTTCTTTCAACTTTTTGAGAATTGTAATGTTTGAAGATTGAAGTGGAATAAATTATATTTTTATAATAAATTATAGATTTATAAATTGTAATGTTTGAAGAGCGAAATGGAATAAATAATAGCTTTTCTATTGTTCTGATTTTTGAAATTTAATTGTCTGGTTGCCTCAAAAATCAGAAACAATAGAAAAGCTATTATTCTGTCTGATAGAAACAGAGCCCTGGTTAGAAACTGGAGTAAGAAGAAAGAAGGTTTCTCTATATCAGCATGAACTCATTTTCTAAATAATTGTTGTCATGCCCAACTCAGCTGCATCAACACCGTACATACTCACTTTCTTTAAGTTTCTGGGAATTTGACTTTTTGGTGTTTGCAAGTGTTCATTTTTTTGTCTCTATTTTATATATGTTGCCAGAAAGTACTTTTAGATGCTGTCTTGTAGTACTTAAAATAAAGGTAGGCAACTGACTCCAACAAAAGAAACTGAGAGAAGACTACTAATTTCTCTCATTTAATAGTAAAGGCATTGAAATTAAGGATTCCAACATAGAAATGATTGCAATAATGGAAAATATTTAATTATTTTCAAAATACTTCTTTCTCAAATATTTAAAATAAAAATTTATGTGTGGTCGGGGGTATTTGTTAAAACAATTTCTTTTATTTCAGATCATGTGAGAGATACCAAGTTTCGTATTTTTTGTTAATAGATATTAACTTATAATCATGGGATCACGAATTTGGACAAAATGTGAAGGATTAGAGTGAATCAATAGTTTATGAACTCCGTTTATCTATTTCTTGCAAGATAGTACACAAAGAAACAGTTTGCTTAGCGTTTGAACCTGAAGTCCAGAGTTTTAAAGTACAACAAACATTAGAGAAACTACAGACACTCCAAGAGTTCATGGAATAGAAGTGTTGTCTGCGGGGATTTAAAACAGTCTTAGAGTGAGTAGCAGTTCAAAAAGTAGTTAAAGACGTTAAAATGAGTTACTTTCACTCTGTGCTATAGTCTGATTTGTTGTCTTTTCAAAATATTGATATTGCCTCGCTCCATTCAGTTTAATGAATTGTCTTTAAAAGGTTGTGCTTTCCTAATAGATGAAACCTGAGTATAGGACTCATCCCCTTCTATTGCAGTATCTCTGCTAATTATTTAATAACAACAACATATTGGGTCGATTCTCAAACATAAAGACGAGTATTAAACAGCAAACACGGAAACATTGTCAAGAGACATGAAGCTCATTTTATCAAAAGATTCAATACATTCCCCAGAGCCAGCCACAACAGGGGTTTGCTCTTACAGTTCACCTTCTTCTTCTGGATCCAAATTATTTTTGTTATTTAAGAAACATGCCCAATGTTGTTTAAGACACATACTCGGCAATCTGAAAATGACAATGCTTACAGCACTTGATAAACTTTGAAATCTTAAAACAAGCCAAATTCACAGAACATTTCTAATGTATGTGTTGACAATGCCTACCTCATACATCAATAAACACCACACTATCTTAACAATGGGCAAAAAAAGAAATTGTCAGTATCATACCTTAATAAAATTTTACATATTAGGAAAAAAAGACATTTTTAGAATCAAGACTTTATTGGCTTTTTTTTTTTTGTGAAAATACTTAGTAATGTTATATAGTTAAGGTTTCAAGAAGAAGAGTTCCTTATCCAATATTTGGAAGACCAGACTTATTTCTGGGGAGTTGATGGAATTTATATTAATTGAGGTTATTTTAATTATTTATTTATTTAGAGACAGGGTGTTACTCTTTCTCCCAGGCTAAAGTGCAGTGGTCAGATCTCAGCTCACTGCAGCCTCAAACTCCTGGACCCAAGCTATACTCCTGCCTCACCTCCCAAAGTAGCTGGGACTGCAGGTGCACGCCCCCATGCCCAGCTAATTTTGGTTTTGCTTTTACTATGTTTTCGTAAAGACAGAATTTGCCATAGTTCTCAGGCTGGTATCCATCTGAGCTCAAACAGTCCTCCCTCCTCAGCCTCCTAAAGTGCTGAGATTACAGATGTGAGCCACCACGCCAGGCATAATCAAGGTTACATTTATGGAGTCAATTGCATTGGAGATTATTTAACTGAAGAAATGTGTTTCTAAGGGCTCTTTTGCTGTTAGTTCTTAATCCTATGGTAATCTAATCAAATTATTTGGAATGTATTAGTAAATATACTGTTTAAATATCCATGAAAATAAGAAAATAGAAAGCAGTTTTTGTTTACACATTGATAGGAAATTATTTCTTTTGAAACATTAAGTACTTAGGGTTATTTTTCTCTATTTTTTTAAAGTAATGTGTTCGATTAATTGCTCTTTTGTGCTAAAGAAATTTCTTTGAATCAAATTAAACTATAATTATGAAGATTACATTTTTAAATCAAATTATTTTATGGATGTGAAAACTAAAGTCAAGAAAGCCAAGTTGATTTAAACTGTGATTTGTTATTGGCAAAAGAGAGATTAGAATCTTGGATATCAACCTAATGTCTTACCCCTCCACTGTGCTACTGAATGCTCTATGTAATGAATAGATTTTAATATTTGGCTGCTTAATTATTTAAAAAAAACCAAAATCTTTTCTCAACAACATTATTGACTAATATGTGCAAAATAGAAGTTAAAAAATGTCAAAATGCTTTTAAAGTTAAGGTGCTTATCATATGTCATAAGTTATCCTATGTTAGACGCTACCCTTAAATAAATCAAAAATTCAGGACAGGGAGGTTCCTTGGATCTCTTCATAAAGAAAACCAACAGAGATTTCACCAAATCTATTCATTGTACCGGTCTGACTTTAATATATCACCTTCATGTTTAAATAATCTTAACTCACCAAACCTTCTCCTAAGTGCTTAGAATAAAGTTTTCAAAACTGAATACTTTAAAGATTACTTAGAAAGGGAAGTCTTGCTGTCACCTTTCACTTTGTGAATAATTAATTATACATCTTAGTAGTGACATCAGATTAATGATATATTACAGAAGCAAGTAATCAGCACAATATTTCCTTAATAATGCATTCCTTCAAGTCATCAACATCATAGCATTACAGAGATATTACATCCATAGTGGTTTCCACCAGCCTATCATCCATGCAATTGCACATCACTCCAGAGAGGAGACATGGTAATAAATCATTTGCTGCCACTTTAATAGAGAGTATTAACTTAATGCTGCCATGAGGTAACTGAAGGAATATATTTTCTTCTTCTTCTATTACTCATTGTCATGAGGTTAAAGTCTTGGATGTCTGGATGCAACAGAAATATAGTGAGATTTCTGTCCAAATATGAGAAGCCCTTAAACTTTAGAAACAGTCTTTGCTTTCAATGACATGTGTATTTTGGGGAAAAGTAATTCCTCTTGAAAATAATATGGACATGTATTCCTCATTAAAGGAAAATAACTGTTTAACACACTTTTAGGAAATAATAACAATAGTTTGGCTATTTTAAGAGTGCTATTTTTGTGTCAATGTGCAATCAACTTTTGAAAATAGCTTAAGAGGAAAAACTGAAAAGAGTGTAATTTATTTTATCTCTCAACTGTGTCTTTTTTGCATGTTTAATAGAAAAAATAGGTTTCTTCTGCCAATGACTGTCACCCAAGCTGGGGTGAGAGGTTCACTTGAGCCTGGGACATTGAGGCTGCAGTGGGCTGTGATCATGCCACTGCACCCAGCCTAGGTGTCAGAGCAAGACCTTGCCTTAAAAAATTAAAATAAAATGAATAAAAATAAAAATAAATAAACACACACATTATGTATCTGTGTATAGATAATTATACATAATGTATAATAAATGTTATAATTATGTGTGTATATATCCATATAAATCCATCAATTATCTACCTATCTGTATATTTCGGCCTAGTACAAAGACAGAGGCAGAGTTTACCTTTGCTGATATACTAATAATCCTGCCTTCCATTCTCACTTAGTGCCTTCTAATACTCTGGCTTTATCAATGCTTCTGTTTTCCATAACATGTGGAACTAAGTGAAACCCCCTATCTGCTTGAGATGCCATTGATATTACTGTGCACTATTGTTCATTAATGAACCTCATTCATTGTTTTTCAAACATCGCCACCTTCCCTCTCCAAGACATTTTCTTCATCCCAAACTGATAATTCATACTCAGTAAACAATAATTCCCCCTGTTCCCCAATCCCACATGCTTAGACCATTGTAATCACTATTCTACTTTCTGTTTCAATGGACTTGCCTATTCTAGGTGCCTCATATATTTGGATTCAGATAATATTTATTCTTTTGAGTCTGGCTTATTAAACTTAGTATGTCTTCATTGTTCATCTATGTTGCAGAATGTGTCAGAATTTCATTCTTTGTTAAGGTTGAATAATATTCTATCATGTGCATATACCACATTTTGTTTATCCATTCATATGTCTATGGACATTTGGATTACTTCCTCATTTTGAATATTGCAAATAATGCTGCTATGAATATTGGTGTACAAATATCTAATTAAGCCTCTGTAAAATAGTGCAGTCTCCATGGAGAACAATATGGCTGTTCCTCAAAAATTAGGCATAGAATTACCATATGATATAGAAATTTCACTTTTGAGTATGCACTCCAAGAAAATAAAACTAGGGACTCAATATGTTTTAAGAAAAAATATTCAAACATTTAAAAAATGTTAATACACTTACTGGTAGAAAAGTCTTAGAAAATGGAAGCATTATGTCCAGCAACTTATTTTCATCAATTTAACGGTGGGCATTTTACAAAGTATTTGATTTAGTGTCTGGTTTTCTGCTTTATGTTTCAGAAACCACATATTCCCAAATTGTATATGTAGCAATATGAACAATACAAACAGTGAATATATATTATAAATAACATAAAATATGGCAAATAAAACAATGATTATAATCAGAAAATGAACAGAATATTTAACAGTAAGATTATAATTGATGAGAACCAGAAAAGGCCATTATTATCTAATTTAGGCAGATTAATAAGTAACATATACATCATATATGCATATATACCATCAGATATTGTGTATTTTCGTATAAGTAAAAAAAACTGTAGATAGCTGTAATTAGCTTCACCATAGATCAAATAATGAAACTGTTGCAATACAAACTTTCTCCCATTTCATAAAAGAGAAATGATGAAGAAAACTTCTATATAATTGTCATTGATGAATACTTTTCAAAATCTTGTGAAACAATTTAAAAAATGAAGGAAAAAATTAAAGCTATTGAATACTTGTACATTTAAAAAACGTAGCCAAAACTTCCTTAAACTTTATATGAAAAGAAACACTTGGGAAGTTTCCATTGTACTTTTAATTATAAACAGGACAAATTTATTTCATATTTTATCTAATAGTTTAAATGTGATATTTTGCTTTTTATTCTCAAATTTAGACTAGTCCATTTAATACTACCGTATAAATCATCCTTCAAAGCTCAGAAAATGCATTGATTGTGCCATCCTTTCCATTTATTAGTGGTGTTTCTTCAGGTCTGGTTTATTACTAACAAGTGCATAGTCAATATATGGTATCTGACACTATTTATAACATAACATAATGCAATAGAATATCCTACATTCAAATATAATCTCATATAAATAGTATTTGACTTCATGATATTATATTAGTGACATTTCTAGCGGTTCATATTTTGCTTTTAATTGTCTCATCTATTGATATTAGAGGCTGTTTCAATCAACAAAATAATTTGTAATTGGACTAAAAACAATTAAAATAATTTCCCAAATTAGAAAATGCAAATAAGTGTAGCTAAATATTTACATCTATTTGCATTGGTAGATATTTCATAAATAGTAAGATTTTACTATAACCACATTATGTAGTCTTATTTTTCTGAAGTTTTACAATGTGTTTTGAGCACTTTATAGTAATTTAAACAGTAATAAAATGGGGTTATAGATATTTAAAAATAAGCCTCCTATAACCTAGCTTTTGTGTGTGTGTGTGTGATCATTGTAAAAATGACATGACTTTTAAAGGCTTTGTGAGATGATTACAGGAATATTATCACATATTAACATAACATTCTGATTTAAAACATAGTTTTTTTTTTTTTTTTTTTTGAAACGGAGTTTCGCTCTTGTTACCCAGGCTGGAGTGCAATGGCGCGATCTCGGCTCACCGCAACCTCCGCCTCTTGGGTTCAGGAAATTCTCCTCCCTCAGTCTCCTGAGTAGCTGGGATTACAGGCACGCACCACAGTGCCCAGCAAATTTTTTGTATTTTTAGTAGAGACGGGGTTTCACCATGATGACCAGGATGGTCTCGATCTCTTGACCTCGTGATCCACCCGCCTCGGCCTCCCAAAGTGCTAGGATTACAGGCGTGAGCCACCGCGCCCGGCAGATTTTTTTTTAAATGGTCATTCCTCTCCCATGATAACCAAATATAATGAAAACAGATGATGAAAGTTGAGGGTCAGGAGGAAGGCAGGACGTGAGAAATTGTCTTAGCTCATTTTGATATTTGACTTCTCACTTCTTGTTAGACCTCATTCTCCTTTTCCTCTTGGTGGCGCTTCTGGACAGGCTGATACAACTTATGAATTCTCATTCTTGTTTGTCACATGTGAGAAATTTAAGTCTCCCCTGCCTGGTAACTTTTTGCCAGTCTCATTCATTTGCCATGTGATAATGGCCCAATCCCACTTCCTCTGCTTTGTTCAACAAACTCACACCTACTTACACCCAGCAGGGGCTCCCTGCGCATCCTTGTCTAATGTTTTCTTAATACAAGGAGTGTCATCAGCCTCAACATCAGCACCGTGTTTTGGGCAGGGGTCTCTCCTGCTGTTGCAAAGGGAACTGTACAAAGCACAGAGAGAAGAGACCTTTAATAGCTTTGGAAAATAGAAAACTAGAATTAGATAAATATTTTGAAAAAAATTAGGTAAAGATACAATAAGAGAAATATGATGTGGAGAATGGTGATGACAAATCTAATGTTTAATATAGATACAGAAGGAACACCCTGAAAGCTAAGTGAATGGATTTTATCAACCAAGAAAAGAGAGTCCACAAAACTTGGAGTTACAGGAGCAAGGAACAAAGGTAAAGGTAGGCAGGGCCAGCCTCTTGTGCATGGACTGTGGGCCATGTATGCTTTAACCAACACCTCCCCATTTCCCCCATCCTTCAGACCGTGGTGACCACCACATTACTCTCTACTTCCATGAGTTCAATCGCTTACATTCCACATATATCATGGTGTTTTACATACACACACACTACTTATAATATATGACATATATGCAAATGTACACACATTGATATATTTATATATAGAGAGAGTGTATATATTTGTGATGTAACACACGATGTTTTGAAATAATCATTACAGTCAAGTGGATTAGCGTATCCACCACCTTCCATAGCTGTCTTTTAAATGTTTTGGTGTGTGTGTGATTAGAGCATCTACATTTTACTGTACTATCTAATTTTCTTTCATAACTGTAAGATTGTACCTTTGAAATTATTCTACCAATTTCTTCCCCATACCACACCTGGTAATGACTTTTCTATTCTCCATATCTATGTATTTGACTTTTTTCTTGAAATATTTGAAATATGTAAGTGATGTAATATGTTATTTTATTTTCTGTGTCTGGCTTATTTTACCTATTATTATGTCCTCCAGATTTATCCATGTTGTCATAAATGGCAGGAGCTGCTTCTTTTTAAATGCAGAATCATATTCCATTGCATATATATATACACACACACACACATATATATGTGTGTATATATATATATGTACATATATATATAAAAACAGAGAGATAAATAGATACATCCTTTTAATACCATATTTTCTTTATCCATTTATCTGTCAATAGACATTTTAATTGTTTTATTATCAAAGTCTTCTAATAAAATTTCAAACACTTTACATCAACATGATACAGAGTGTAGTTTACTTTTGTTTTACTACACAAAAGTGAATCTTGAATCTCCAGTAATAAAGGAAACACTTGCCCATCTGCTTTACATATGACATGGACTCACTGTGTGCATAAGATTACTACTGGCGTAAGAGTAACACCAAATGAATTTATTTGAGATTAAATAAGGACTCTATTATTAAATCAATTCGTCCTATTTTAAAATAATATAAAGGTCTATATAATGCACTGCCCTTTATTAAAATCAATACTGAGCCTAAAATAAATTAATAACAGTGTGGAAAATATAAAATTGGGATAAGAGATAGCTTTCTTTAGCAAATAAACTAAAGTTAGACAGATAGCTTTGATGGATCTATATGTGAAAAAGATTGTTATTGCAGGAAAAACTTCCCAAATATCTTAAGAAAAAAGATATAATTCTACTTCCAAATATGTTGCTATTCATTCACTGTGAAAGACAGATTTATTTTACATCTTTGTTTTTTGTTATTAAAGCCTAATTAGCCATCAAAGAAGCCAGTATATGTATAACCTTTCAAAATTAAAGAAAAGCCACAAAAATTTACCCATAAGACTAAAGGGATTATCTGTTTCAAAGGCCCCTTTCCACAGGTAGCAATGAGAATGTTAATTTTCAATGTTAACAAAAAGACCATAAGTAGGTCCATCATGTCAGTAATTTTTAATGCCATTTGACATATTCCTGCCACAATTGACAGCTAACTATGTATTTCATACATGGCTTTATTGTGTCAGGGATTAAAATTCAATGAATACAAAAACTAGACTTAATAAAGGAAATCATACAATGTTAAAAATCCATACCTATTATAGATGTATGCAGCTTTTCAATGAAGCAGAACCAGGATAGTACAACTGCTTGGTTATTCAATCAGATTTCATCATGGAAAGAATTGCTTACCCATGTACCATTTTCTAAAAGCTTTTGTTATAAAGAGCTAATAACAAGGTTGAACATTTTATAACCATTTATAACTCAGGTATATATTGTATGGCCTAGGGTAGCCATTAAGGAATGGCCTGGAGTAGTCATGAATGTTTATAGGTTCTCCATGTTTCATTTCTGAAGCAGGTAGAGATAAGTCAATATTCAATTTAGGACATTGCCTTTGCATGGAATATCTTGATAATGTATGTCTAGTCGATTCATTATGCATTTTATTTATTTTTCCTTTATTATACTCACTCAAAGTCTAATGGGTGAAATCTAGGGTTATATTTTCATTATTGCTATTGTCATTATTTTTCTGGACAAATCTTTCTTCAGGATCTACCTGAAATTAAAAAAATGATTGAACAATTTATTGATATTTTTTGTTATTACCAGAATAATTCTTAATTAGACCTAATAGAATATGGTTGAAGTGTAAAATGTGGAAAGACAAGAAATATATCTGATGATGCTTTCCCAAAAGTGTTGATGACTATATCAGAGTCTTTCTTTTAAAATGAGATGTTAACAGTGATACCTCAATTCATCATTTACAATGTAGTATTTCAGGGGCATTGTTTCTGTATGAGGTAGTTGGTGATGGTATTGTTTTACCTGTACTCAAATAAATGGTGCTTAGTGTGTTTGGGTGAAGGATAAATCCATCACATATCTCCTTTTTCCTCCCAGGTGAACGGTTTATACTTTCATTTTTTTAATCAGCTTTGAGTGGATGACTTATAGCTAAACAAATTAACACAATTTATAAAAGCAAAGGGAATACTTCCATCAAGATATCAACTTTTGTGCTGTAATTTGTTTTTGAAATATTTGAATTTCTGTTTCTTTGGTCTTATCTTTAGGCTACATTGAATTTTATTTTATTTTATTTTTTTGTTTCCAATATTTGAGATCCCAAATTATATTTATCATTACCCACAATCTGATTTAAGAAAAAATTCTAGTTTTAAAGCATTATTGTCATAATTCTTGTATACTTTTATTTATAGATAGGTATGACAGCAGTTTAAAATGGAATTTAGGAGTTGTCAGCTAAGGTGCTATTAAGAGTATAAACATTGCATTTTGATAGTAACCATATCAGTAAGGGCCATTCTCTGAAGACTGCCTTTTCTAAAATGCTAGTTCAGTAGCCAAAAGTTTTACTACATAGCACATTGTAGATTATCATTTTTTATATTGTAATAAGCATAATTGCTATTAGAAATTGGCTCTTATTAGTAAAATAGAAGGTACCAAGAAATGTGGATTAACTAAAAATTATTTAAAGGTTTTTCTCACTGCCTGTATGAACAGAAGTTACCAGGGACTTGAAGAAGTGGGTTCTGGGTTGGGTGTGGTGGCTCGCCCCTGTAATTCCAGCACTTTGGGGTGCTGAGGGGGTGGGTCACCTGAGGTCAAGAGGTCGAGACCAGCCTGGCCAACATGGCAAAACTCCCGTCTCTACTAAAATGCAAAAATTAGCTGGGCATGGTGGTGGGCACCTATAGTCCCAGCTTTACTTGGGAGGTTGATGCAGGAGAATAACTTGAACTTGGGAGGTGGAGGTTGCAGTGAGCCAAGATCACACCACTGCCTGGGTGACAGAGTGAGACTATCTCAAAAAAAAAAGTAGGGGATGGGATTGGGGTACTATCTGGTTCTCTGATACCCTGGTGGCTATTTCTTTTTCTTTTTTTTTACTTGAAATGAATACATTTTATTGTATGTAAATATTTTTAGGGTTTTATTATTTATTGATTTATTTATTTTCTTTTCTTATTGCAATTTAGGTTTTGGGGTACATGTTAGGTTGTTGGATAGGTACATACATGGCAGTGTGATTTGCTGCCTTCCTCTCCATCACCTATAGTTGGCATTTCTCTGCAAGCTATTTCTTTAATACAGTTCTCTATTTAGCCCTTCCTGAAATGTCTCATTGCAAGCTGCTGAATGGTGAGCATGTGTTGTAGCTCACTATTGAGGTGGAAATTAGTAAAATTTAAAATAGATTTAAGAACTCAATTGTGTCAACTTTAATAATGGTTTCTCTTTCTAATAAATTTGTATGTATGTGGCAGAATGCTGCCTGAGATTGCTTTAGCTACAACCTGACATCAAAGGTGCTAATTTTCACCACATCAAATTTCTTCAATTAATTATGTTGATTTTTGGAAAAAAGACATAAAGATTATAAATATGACTAATTGACTTGGGAAAGTTTGCAGTAAGACTAAGGTATGGTTAATTATGAAAATATTAATTGTTTCATTTTTAACTTTTTTTGAGAGGCAATCTTGCTCTGTCACCAGCCTAGAGTACAGTGGCGTGATCTCGGCTCACCACAACCTCTGCCTTCCAGGTTCAAGCGATTCTCCTGCCTCAGTCTCCCGAGTAGCTGGGAGTACAGGTGCACGCCACCACACTTAGCTAATTTTTGTAGTTTTAGTAGAGACAGTGTTTCACCAAGTTGGCCAGGCTGGTCCCGATCTCTTGACCTCGTGATCCACCCATCTCGGCCTCCCAAAGTGTTGGGATAATAGGCATGAGCCACCTCACCTGGCCAATCTTAATGTTTTAAAATATATTTAAATACTTTAATAATACAATTTTATGATGTATTTAATTTTTATATTGATATATTCTACATAAAAAATTAAAAAAACTGATTTTTATTATACAATTATATTCAACAATACATAAGATATAATTGCCTTATACTTTAAGGAAATATACCCTTAAAGAATTATTTCTTTTTTTTTTTTTTTTTTTTTTTTTGAGACAGAGTCTTGCTCTGTCAGCCAGGCTGAAGTGCAGTGGTGTGATTTCGGCTCACTGAAACCTCTGCTTCCTGAGTTCAAGTGATTTTCCTTCCTCAGCTTCCCAAGTAGCTGGGATTACAGGTGTCTGCCACCATACCCAGCTAATGTTTGTATTTTTAGTAGAGACACAGTTTCACCCTGTTGGTCAGGCTGGTCTCAAACTCCTGACCTCAAGTGATCTGCCTGCCTCAGTCTCCCAAAGTGCTGGGATTACAGGCATGAGCCACCGTGCCTGGCCTGAGAGCAAACTTTTCACTCAACGGTTGCCAAAAACATTACACTTAGACCAGCTGAAGAACAGAGCAGGGTTTTCAACAGAAATTTTAAACAAGTGAGATCAAAATATTGAAATATTTATTTGAAGAATTGTAACAGGAGATGGAACAGAGCTTTACCAGCACAATTGTGAAGACAAAACAGATCAAAGCAATGGTTACCAGGAGGTGGATGTGGTGCAGTCACAGCACAAGTGGACAGGTCTAGAACAAAGGTCATGAACAGTTTTTTGGATGCTCAAGGCATTTTGCTTGCTGATTTTCACCATGATAAACAACTGCTTATTATGAGACTGTTTTGAGAAAGTTAGAGAAATTTTAATAGAAAAATGTCCCTGAAAGCTACATCACCGAGTCCTTCTCTACCATGACAATGATTCTGCTCATTCCTCTCATCAATCAAGGGGAATTTTGCAAGACTTTTTATGGGAAGTCATCAGGTATCCATCTTACAGTACTGATTTGGCTCCTTCTGATTTATTTTTGTTTTATAGTCTTAAATCTTTAAAAGGCATCATTTATTTCAGTTAATAATGCAAAAAAAAGACTGCATTGACATGGTTAAATTTTCAGAACCCTCACTTCAAAAGTGTTTTGAACTTGATTGAGCTTATATTAAGAAATAGTTTTTGATTTCTTTTTTATCATTATTTTTGAATTCCATTTTCCAAGAACTTTTTGAAGTCTTCTCATATTATAGGTGTAGTGAGGATCCACAAAATTATTTAAATTATGCAGCAGCTCCATGCCTGAGACAATTGGATATTTCATTTCTAGATTATGGCACAATGTAGAGAATAAATCAAATCTGGTTTGGGGATTCCAGAAGGAAACTTTTATCATCAACTCTAATTTGATGAACAAGGCCACCTTTCCCTTGAAATCTGCCCTGGTACATTTCTTGTTTGGTTAACAGCAGAACTTTGTTAAGCATACTTAGTGTAGAATGGGAATTGTTTAAAACATCTGTACATGTTAACAATCAGATAATTATTTTTAATAAATGTGTACTAAATCAGAAACTAAGAATTATCTGTTTGTGAAACTGACCTGAGGTACAGGACATAAGAGAAATCAGTAATTAAAATGGAATCCCAACTTCCATCAGCTAATGTTTGAATCTATGTCATTATTGAATTATTTTTCCCTGAGTCATAATGAATATTTGCCACACTTTTTTTTAATAACCATTTCGGGGGTTTTGATGATGTTTGGAATAATATGTGTTTGTTCGTAACTACTGGTTTTCACTGATGCACATTTGAAATGTGGTAGGTTGCTATTTTTTTCTTATCCAGTTCACCTGGTTTTCCAATTGCTTTTCATATATCATTCCCCGCAGCTTTTCATTTTTCCCCAATTGAACCCATGAATGTCTCAGCATGGGAGACTGCTGCTTATTTGCAGGTTCAGTTATTTTCTCTGGTAAAAGTGGTTTTCATTTTGTTTGGTGTTTGGTCTCTCTGGCCTTCATCTGTTGCATTAAGAAAACGATAAATGGCAAAACATTAACTTGTGCTATGGTTTTACATAATAGATGATTAAATTTTAACTTATTTACCTTAATTTAAATATTGTTAATAACAGGTTTTATTGAACAACGTGTGTAATTGTTTAAATGCTCAGAATAACATATGATATGGGTTTGTTTAATGTTAATGCATCTTCTGAGAATTCAGTATATTCTGTTTAGATTACCTGCTCTGCCTTTTCACATCGTATGTAGTTAGCGGGGTATATGTAATCTTCTTTAACTCAATGCTAGCTCCATGAGGATACAGTCTCATTATAGTTTTGTTCACCCACCATAAAGCATATTGCTTGGTACATTGAAGGTCTGCATTTGAAAACACACAGACACACTTATAGTCACACAAACGAGACCTAACTTTATGTAGCCTATAAGAAGCACTTTCAAATATAAAGATGCAAAAAAAAATGTTAAATATAAAGGATAGAAAAATATATGACAGTCTAACATGAATGAAACTGGAAAAATTGGAATGGCTATTATTACCAAAGTTGACTTCAGAGTAAAGAAAGTTGCTACACATAAAATCAATATTTCATGACGATAAAAGTGTTCATTCATCAATACTACATTAAACCAGATAGACATTTATTTACCTAATGGCAGGGTTACAAATTATATAAAATAAAGACATAAAATTACAGGAAAAGAAGAGACATATACATATGTAATCAGATATTTTAACATCTCTCTCAATAATTGACAGAGAAGGTCTAAAGAAAAACAGTAACAAAATAGAATACTTTAGAAATATTATTGTATTACCCAGTGTTTTCCAAAGAAACAGAACCAATTATATAGAGAGATATGTAATAGGAGATTTATCATGTAAATTCTCTCACACAATTATGGGGGCCAAGAAGTCCCATAATATGCTGTCTGAAAGCTGAAGAACTAGGCAAGCCAGTGGTGTAATTTGAGTCTGAGTTCCAAGTCCTGAGAATCAGGAAAGTCAATGGTGAAACTCTCAGCTGAAGGTCAAAGGCCTGAGAAACCGGGAAGCTGCTGGATAAGCCTTCATATCTAAAAGTCTGAGAACTTGGAGTTTTCATATCCAAGGCAGGGGAAGAGGATGTCCCAGCTCTAGAGGAGAGAAAGGATGTGCCCCTCTTCTGCCTTTTTTTTTTTCTGTCTGGACCCTCAATAGAAGAGATGATACTTGCGCACAATGGTGAGGGTAGATCATTTTTACTGTCTTCAGATCTAAATGCTAATCTATTCTAGAAAGTCCATTACAGATACACTAAGAGATAATGATTTTACATCTATCTGGTTATTTCTTAACCACTCAAGTTGACACATACAATTATCTATCAAGCATCTTGACCAAAGTGACATTGACCAAATGTTCTAAACCAGGGTTCCCCAGCCCCTAGGCCACAGACTGGTGCTGGTCTGTGGCCTGTTAGGAATTGAACTGCACAGCAGGAGATGAACAGCGGGCAAGTGAACAAAGCTTTTCTGTATTGACAGCTGCTCCTCATTGCTGGCATTACTGCCTAAGTTCCACCTCCTGTTAGATCAGCAGCGGCATTAGATTCTCGTAGGAGCTTGAACCTTATTGTGAACTGCACATGTGAGGGATCTAGGTTGTGCACTCCTTAAGAGCATCTGATGCCTGATGATCTGTCATTGTCTCCATCACCCCCAGATAGGACCCCTTAGTTGCAGGAAAACAAGGTCAGGGCTCCCAGTGATTCTACATTAGGGTGAGTTGTATAATTATTTCATTATATATTACAATGTAATAATGATAAAAATAAACTGCACCATGACTGTAATGTGCTTGAATCATGCCAGAACCATCCCCCCATTCCAGTCCATGGATAAACTGTGTTCCACAAAGCTGGTCCCTGGTGCCAAAGAGGTTGGGGACCATGGCTGTACACAATACTAGGAGAATGCATGTTATTTCCCAGAGCATGCAGAATACTCATTGAGATGGACTACATTCTTGGCCATAAACTGAGTCTTAATAATTCTAACAGGTGTCAATGCATACAAAGTAGGTTCCCTGGCTACAATGAAACTAGCATTGCCTTTGAAAAACAAACATGTTGAAATAATAAAATATGCTGATTGGAAACGAAAAGGATGATGCCCCAAAGACAAAGCTCTTCTGCTTTAAAGCAATATATTCATAACATACGTAATAATAAAAAAATTGAGATAATAAAAATGCTAGTCAATAAGGCACTAGTTGATTAAAGTCAGTGGGTGACATGTCCACTGAAAGAACTACTATGTAGGAAAAAACAAGCAAAAAGAAAAGAAGAGTGAAGGAAAAAAGAAAGAAAAAGATAATATTCATGAACTGTTATGGAGTTACTTAAATTACATGTTTTCAGGTGAGAGAAATGAGATTCAAATGGAACAATGACTAATATGTCAATCTATGCTAATAATATGTATTTTTTGAGACAGAGTCTCACACTCTCATATTTTTAAATTATAAAAAAGTTATGTTTAATATGTTACCTGTTGATTATTTTATTAATAAATTATTTTATTTTCAAAAAGAAACATTAAAAGCCTAAGCTAGGTTTTAAAGAAAATCGTTACCCATTAAAATAGTAATAATGTCAGCAGCTCATTTTATGAGAACAAGAGTTCTTGATTATATGTTTTTACAGAACTTGATTTTAAATTATTTTTACATATTTAAAAAATAATTGCTTAAAAATAATAGCCTTTGGCATTTAAATGTAAATATAGATGTAAGTAAATGAAAGTATGTGTAATTCTGAAAACCTCATCAAACACAAAGAAACAAATTAAGTATATATAGTATTTTCAGTCTAAACTCCTAGTGCAATATGCTAAAGAATTCTTGGCTGGGCATGGTGGCTCACACCTGTAATCCCAGCACTTTGGGAGGCAGAGGCTGGGGAATCATGAGGTCAGGAGTTTGAGACCAGCCTTGCCAACATGGTGAAACCTGTCTCTACTAAAAATACAAAAAATTAGCTGCGTGTAGTGGTAGGCGCCTGCAGTCCCAGCTACTTGGGAGACTGAGGCAGGAAAATCACTTGAACACTTGAACACGGGAGGCAGAGGCTGTCTCAAAAAAAAAAAAAAAAGAATGTTGATATGTACAAAAAAGATTTAAATTTATAAACATATGATAGTGTAGTAATTTCAAAATTATTTATTACATTACAGAATAGAAGAGAGGAATGATATGATCACACAAACATGTTGACTGTATGAAAAGAAAGATACAAATATGGCATGGGGAATGAAAGGACGCTACATTTAAATTGTGCAATTTTAAAATATATTTGTAATTTGATATCAAAAATGGGTAGAAGCAGACATGCTCCAGTGGCCATGAACACACACAGCATCTGGGTCTTTGTTTTCTAAGTATAATTTGACACTAAAAGGACACAGGACTCTTTGCAAAACTAATGATTCCAAGTCAGGAGAGATAATTGTATTTGTGTTTCTGTGTATGTCTCTCTCTCTCTCTCTCTCTCTCTCTCTCTCTCTCTGTGTGTGTGTGTGTGTGTGTGTGTGTGTGTGTGTAAGAGAGAGAAACTAAGATGCAAGAAGCGGGGATCAAATGAAAAAGTTTTGTAAGGAGAGCAATACTCTCCAATAAATGTGGAAGAATGACAGACTTAAAAATTTCCATTTTGGCAACTCCCAATGAATAATTCAGGCAAGCTTCATCACTGGGAGAAAGGAAGTTATGGAATTAGATATTCAATCTTAAATTTACCTGATGGATTACTGATTAATTAAAAACAGCGTATGAAGCAACACTAGTAAATGACTAGTCTGAATCTTATTATGAGGAAGTAAAAAATGAAAAACAAGAAACAAAACACAAAACCTAGAGTTAGGCCTACAAAAAGAAAAGACTAACATATTTTAAAACGTTAATGTCATGAAAAAAAGTATGTAGATAATTCTGTAATGAAAGACAATAACCTCAATTTAATCTTGATTTTTAAAAAGATGAAAATTTTGAGACAATTGGATAAACTAAAATCTATATTATATAAAAATTATATTATTGAAATAACTTTTTTCTTGTAAATAACGATAATTTATAGAGAAGTATCCTTTATTCTTAAATGAAAGATTAAGGAATGAAGGGTCATGACTTCATGACCTTGGACCTTACTTTCAAAAGTTTCAACATATAAGATGTACATTTATGTGTGTGTATGTATAAACAGATATGATATATAGTCATCTATCATACAATTTTCTCAATTTTTAAAATTCAATAAAATTTAAAAAATATTTTCAGTCTATTTTATTTATGAATTATTCTAACACTGATATATATTTGTGTGTATATGTATACATATTACTTTGCTGCATTTCCTAAAATGAATCAACTCTATTTTCAAAGCAACTTTGAGTAATTTAAAGTTTATATAGTTTTTCCAAACCTGGAAGCTTGCAAGTAGAAAGTTAACATATAATAACAATATTATTGAATAAATTATGGTATTGGACAGCATATAGAACTCTATGATTACCATAATTACAACCTAAAAAAATTATTATTTAAAACATTTCTGTTAATTATCCACAAAATAACTTAATATATAGTTTAGTATAGTTGAAGTAAACATCGGAAAGTTTTGCTAAATTTGTTTCAGCTGCAGTTTTATAGTAATTTCTTATTAGTAATTGTTTCACTTAAATGTAAGATATTTATTTATTTTGAACTGTATTTTTTCCTTTCCATTCAATAGCAGTTAAATAACTTATAGCCATTTTGAAAACAGAATAATTCTCCTAAAAGAATTAGCAAATATTTTGGATACTTTAAAAATGGCAAAAATTTAGCTTAAATCACAACCTACAACCCATCTAAAATCAAATAGAAATTTCAGTACATGACGAAAGTATAAGACAATTTAATACAAATTTAATCTAAGGACAGAATTTTTTATTTTATATTTTATTTTTAAAAGTACTAAACATATTTGAATTGGTGGTATGTAAAACTCAAGTCATAAATGGCAATGTATTTTAAAAATCCAATCCAGAAAGGAATTGGAGGTAGTTTTGAGAATAACAGAATCTGAGAAAATAAAAATATATTTACATATAAGAAAAAAAAAATAAGAGTAGATAGAAATGCTGGTTGGCATGCGTTGACTATTTTGAAAATATTTTGTAATGACCAAGTGAGTCAGAGAAGAAGCACCATGCTCTGAGTTCAAATTATGAGTCCTTTATTAGCCACAAGAGATGGCTAATGCTCAAAATTCTCTCAGCCCTGAGGAAGGGGCTTGATTTCCCTTTGTACTTGATTTAGGTAGGAGATGGGGAGCCTAGCTAAAGTGGAATTTTACAGAAGCAGGACAAGCAAGTTAGTAGGAAGAGGCTGGTAACCAGGACGCAGGAGGTTTCCATTGTTACTGGTTACTAGAATATTTCCATATAATCATCAAGGGGGGTAGCGGGGGCACTTTCCAGACAATCAATCACCAAGAGAAGTATTCATAGTAGCAGGAGTGCTTGCCAAGCAGGATGTACAGACACTGAACACAGCCTGACCCAAACCTCAACGGTTCAAAGATCTGACTACAGCGTGACTCAGTAATGCACCTGTGAGGGCTGTGACAGGGAGGGAGAAGCTAAGCTGGAGCTTACAGCTAAGATGGAGTCAGTTAGGCTAACACAAGTTAGGCTAACACAATTTAGCAGTCATTATTATAGATTAACAATATTTTAATACATAAAATAAATTTAGTAACTAATTAACCATTAAATACTAGCATAAAAAGTAAAAGTTAAAATCATACATCTGAACACAATTATACAAAAAGCCTTATAACTGAAATAATTTTTCTCTTGTTCCTTGACTCAAAAGCAAGAGTATTTATGCAGAAGGCATTCCACATAAATGAAAATCGTAGATGACTTTTTGATTTATCTTAAATAATGACTCTTTTAACAGTCTGATGGATTATATCACATCTTACTATTTCTAATATATTCATTGAGTTAGTGCCATGGAAACTAGCATAGCAATAAGGGAAGTCAGAAAATCAGATTTCCCTTTTTTTAGTTGTTGTTGCATTCAAGAATCAGTGCTCCATTATTTTTAGTTACTTTCAAGGATCCCATTTTTGACTGTGCCACTAATAAGCTTGTATGGCTTTAGGTCTCTAGGTTTCCTAGAAAATGAGAAAACTAAATTCCATCATCTGTTACACTGCTATATATCTGCTCTCGGCTATAATGGGTAGTTTTTAATCAAACTCTTCTGATGACATAAACTATAATAATCTAAGAGAAAAATAAAATAGCTCTTTGAATGAACTACAGATCAACTGAGTTAGCCAGGATGAAGTGGTCAATATCCTTGGAAGAAGATGAATGAATTCAGGCAATTACATCATTTTTCACTAATTGTTCATTTGAGACAATTCATAATTCACCCACAGCCCTGGGCCCAGGGTCATGCTTTCAGCAGTCTTACAAAAATGGACAATGCTGTCCAGAGTTACTAAGGATGGCAAAAATTGAGTAGACAGGATCGAGGGTATCAGAGAACCACAGAGACCTTAGCCAAATATTTACCATCATATTTTGTCTTAAACATCTGCTAATCCCTATTTGTGTGAAAAAAGAAACCAAGAAGAAAACATCCTCTAAAAGGCCAAAAACCCAGACAAAACTTTCCAGAGTCTCACAGTTCTGGGAAAAGAAAAAAAATTCAAACCAGACCTACAAAGAAAGAAGTGTTCTGGTTAATAGCCCAGACTTTCCAAATGGGATCACTAGAGGCTAAAATTTAATAGTAGCAGCAAACATAGAAGTACCATAATAAGGATCAGAGCCTTGTTGGAGAAAGGTGATTTAACCATAAATTTACAAATTTCCAGAAGCAAATTTTATGTTTACAGGAAGAAAATTACTATAAACTCAACCTCTATGATTTTTATATTCTGTGAAATTTTCATATACCCTATTAAGCAACTTGCACATTCTCACACAACCAGAGAGCCCATTTTTAAACCCAAGCAAAAGAATAGTAGAGAATACGAGAACAAATGATTAGGATTAATGCTATTTACACCTAGCAAATGGTATATAGCTTTTCCTCTGCCAGACTGCTATGGGGTGGGTGTGGGGTGCTATGGATTGAATGTGTTCACCAAAAGGCATGTGTCAGAAACCTTACTACCCAAGGCAACAGTGTTGAGAGGTGAGACTCTTATAAGGCAATTAGACCATGAGGACTCTGCCATCATGAATGTTATTGGATTCATGTCCTTGTTACGAGAGTGAGTTCCTTATCACCCTGTGAATTTGTTATAAAAGCAAATTTTGTCTCTTTCTCTCTCTTCTATGCACAAACACATACACTCAGATTCTCACCCTCCTGCCTTCTGCCATGTGAAGATTCACCAAGAAGACCCTGCCAAGTATGGGCTCGCTAACCTTGAACTTCCCAGCCTAAGAACTGTAAAAAAAAACGAATTTATTTTCTTTATAAATTTGCCACTCTGTGTTATTTTGTTACAGCAACATATGATGGAATAGGACAATAAGTTAGTTATGGTCACTTAGCTTTTTGTCTACAATTTTTAAAACTTTATTCTTATTCTCCTTTGAAGAAGGGCATATACTATAGTGCCTATTATATGATTATTGATTATTTTAGAACATACTATTTTCAACCAAACATAGTTGTAGCAGTAGAGCTAATGTTTTACAGTTGGAGCAGTAGAGCTAAAAATTAAAAATTCCCAAGAATATAGAGTTTATTTTCACATACACAGACACGCAGACACACAGACACACACACACACTGACACACACACACATGGAGTAACTATGCATGGTGATGGATGTGTTAATTTGATGGCAGTCTTTATTGCACAATGTATAGGCACATCAGATTATCACATTGTACACTTTGAGTATACAAAATTTTCTTTTGTCAATTATACCTCAATAAAGCTAGGAGAAAAACAAACCAAACCATACAAGAACTGCAGGAAAAATAGAGTAATGGTTTAAATTATTCTAGAGAAATTCAAAAAATCTCCATTAGAGTATGACTTACTTTTGGCCATTTAAGGAGTTGGCATCCTGTATACCCTCTCTTTGATGAAAAAAAGACAGTTAAAATGAATGTTTACAAAGTGGGAAAGTGAAAAGAAGGGAGGGAACAGTGCCATGGAAAAGTATTTTGTAACTTGAAACATCGATGCAGTGCCAGCAATTGTCAAATGGGAATTATTTTGTGTGACCTTGGCAATTGAGTGTTCTGACCTCCAACTAGAAAATTACTTCCTTATCCTTTATTGAACAATGAAGTATAGAAAAAGTGTTGAAAAAAATGAAAGGGCAAAAATAATCTGTCATAGGGAATCATATTTTACCATTTAGGATCCTATGTCAGGAAGACAAGACAGGCTGATGACCGAGTTAATAATACAGACACATGACCTAATATCAAAGATGAACATATGCTCAATGAAAGATTTTTCTCCAACTAATCCCACCTTAATACATGCAGAGGTCCCCATACAATTCATTTCATGATGTGGACAATTTCACTGACTTTTCAAATATCATTTATAAATAAAAATGTGACCTTCATTTTTCTGTAACGTTAATGAGGCTAAATTAAAGAAAATACCAATTCATAAAAGACTATGCAATGGGGAATGTCAAAATGCAGAACTTTTCCCTGACATGTTCTGATTAAAAAGAAAAAAGTCACGAGAAGTTTAACAAAGTTACAAGTTATGCTGGGAATGCAGACAAAATAAATAAATAAAAGCGTTTAAATAGAGAGTACTTGTAATTTCCTCTTCACAGAGTTTTAAAGGTAACCAAAAGAAAAACTTTGTCCCAAATTATTTTAATTACTTATTAGGGACTATTGATTAAATATATCCTGTCAATCTACACATAATCTTTTCTCATAGGAAATCATAATATTTCTAGTTTGTCTCATTGAGTCAATCACATCCTGCATGCTAACTTCATGTCCAAACTAATACCTCAAAATAAAGGTATTTTATTTGTTTCCCCCAAATATCAACAACTGAAGAAAATTCCATCTGAAAAGTTATCTACAAGTACAGGCCTTCCAACTACACTTTTTAATGTAATAGTCCATTTTTATTATCATTGGCTGACATTAGATGCTTCATCTTTTTCTTTGATTAGTTAAAACAACATTAAAATTAAAGTCCTTTTCTCCTAATTTTGTCATATTTTTTATTTGTAGTAAAGTAGTGATTTTGATAGTGAGTACAAGAGAAGTCAGGTTGAACAACACTGGGACCACCTTAATTTCCAGTCCATACAACCTTGTCTTCCCTGCATTTTGGGACCCTTGATATCTATCTACTTACTCAGATTCAATGTAATATCCTAGCACCAAGCCCAAATAGTATTGGTACACAATCTAATTGACAAGCTGTCCTTCTCCCATCTTTGCTTGTAACTATATACACAAAATTATATTAATATATGAGCACATATTATCACACTGGAGAAAGCTGCACCTGACCATACTTGCTTCATTATACTTACATTTAGTAACTCCAGTCTGAACACTAAGCATTAGCTTAATATTTTTTTCCTCTTATCCTTTTAGGGTAACTAAATATAAGTAGTAAACTAATGAATTAATAGTAAGTTAAAGTTTAGGAAAATAGATTAATACTAGTCTTCAATTAATTAAAATGAGAGAAGTAATAATACAGTTCTATGAAATGGAAAATAAATGGTGTATATATAAAAACTCAAATCAGTGGTTTTGTAAAATGTAAAGAAATCATTCTGTTGAGAAGACTAAAATTGTTAGAGTAGATTGTTTAAAAAGTGAAGGTCAGAGTAAAAATATTTAATTTACACTCATTGTGAGAGACCACTTTTAATAACTAATAAAATAAGCAAAGGCAGTTCAGAAAAAAAATAAAAAAGATTTGAACCAATCTTAGCCTAATACACATACACACAGGCACACACATGCACACATACTGGATCTGCATTTTATCAAGCAAATGTCAATCTTCAATATTAGGTCATGTGTCTTTATTATTTACTAATTGGTCATCAGTCTATGTTTTCTCCCTGACATGAGATTCTAAATGGTAAAATACAATACCCTATGACAAATTATTTTTACCTTTTAAATATTTGCAATACTTTTCTACACTTCACTGTTCTGTTAAGGATAAGAGAGTAATTTTCTGGTTGGAAGTCTAGGGGTGTGTGTGTATGTGTGTGTGTACATGTGTGTGTGAGTGTTTGTGTGTGTGTCTGTTTGTATAGAAATAAATAAAAGAGAAACTTACTAAAAGCAATAGAGAAAATTAAAAAAAAAAATTCAATGGCTTGATTCATTGAAAATACTAGTCAAAATATAAACCCCTGGAAAGACTAAAACAGGAGGAAATACAAAATAGCGATATGAAGAATAAAATGAAGGGTCATTGGAGACCTTAATTATACTGAAAAGATAAGAGAATATTTCTTACTTTATGCACTTAACCGAAAGTTTAGATGATGTGGAAAAATTCTAAATACAAAAGTTATCAAAATTCACAAAAGAAATTTCTTTTAAAATCTGAGTACTTATTGTGGTGATAGATTTGATTTACAGCTGCCATGAATAAACCCGCTCTCACTCTGGGAATGCCTGATGTCTAGCTTTTGAGTCTCATCCAGAAATGGAATTTATAATGTGCTATTGAAAAGTACAAAATTCCCTTTGTTAGTCTTTTCATTATGCTTGAAATGGCCTAGCCAGTGTGACACGGCTGACTTTATATAAAGGGATTCTGAGAGCATCTCCGGTGAGCTCTCCAAGCTAAGATTCCTCGCATGAATCGTGGAGATTCAGCCTAGGACACAGCATGGTACTCGGGAATAGGGGGTCCATGGCAGCTTGTAAGCGTTATCTCTTAGAATTGCAATGTGTGCCTGCACCTCTTTCTCTTGTTGCATCTTATTCTTTGCCTTTAAATTGCTGTGCAGTCTTTGAGTCTTTTCAAGTATCTAAGGTGGGATAAAATGCACCTAGATATTCTAAAGACATCCAGTACGTAATTGAATCTTTTCAAAAATACCCAAAACAACTAAAAAGGAACAAATCACAAGACTCCAGATGGATTTAAGTAGATTTCCTTTTGTATTTTTCCGAACTGTTAAGGAAGTTTTACCCTCAATGTTACCTAACCTCTCCTAGAAAAGAGAAGGGAGGAAAACCTTTGCAAGTCATTTTATAGATTCAGCATAACTATTATATTAAAACCTGTCAAAGGTATCAAATGGAGAGTGGTGGCAAATTTACTGTCCATTATTTTCATATAGACATAAAATTCTTAAATGAAAATGTCAATAAATTAAACCCACCACAATAAACAAGACATAATGCATCATAACAGTGTAGTGTTTGTCTTAGGAACTGCTTTAGCATTTAAATACCAACAAAGGTAAATTTTCATATTAGCAGGAAAAAGAAAAAAGTATATGAACAACTCAATAAATTCTGAAGAATCATTTGATACAAAACAGAAAAAAACTTTTTAAATATAATAAAGTATCTAAAATTAATGTTAAGTAACATTATTCATAATGGTAAATAATAGAGAACTTTTCTTCTGAAGTCTTCAGTAAGTATCACCATTTGTATCCAGCATTTTATATCCTTAGGGGTAGTTCCTGACATAGTGTATGCTCAATAATTGCTAGCTCTGCCATCATTATTTTTAAGTGAATAAACTTACTTTTGGCATCTTATGGTAAGATGTTCCATTTCATGTTGTTGCTGGGCCTTTATTACTTTATTTTGGATTTAAATATGCAAATAAAGTTCCTATCAGGCTACTCTTTACAACTTTTCCCATTTACCAGAGTAATCTTGAACAGAAACTTCCTCTGGGATATGATTCCCTCCTTTTATACTCATTTTTAAAAGATTTGTCTTAAATTTGTTCTTACAAACTCTTCACATTTAAATCTTACAAATTATCTTGTACTAATTTACTGCAGCATGAACTTTCTGATTAAGTTACATTATTGTTATATTTCTGTTCCTTCCTTCCAAACTCTATAAATCACTGACCTTTAACAATACCTCAAAATATTTCCCTGGAGTTCCGTGTCCTCATGTCTCCTCTGAATCTCGTAAATTCTTCAAGTTCCAAATTCAGCACCATCTATAGAATAACACCCTTTCTAACTCTTCTGACACATTCAGATCCTGTTAGAGTCTGAGCTCTAAATCACATTATCTTTATTTTGCATCTATCATAAGCTCTTCTATACTGTACATTTGCATATTAATAGTTTATGGACAGAACAACATTGAAAGCTTCTAAAGTCAAAGATTATAACTCTGCTTTTTATTATATCCTAAAATGTCTATCATATTTTGGCTTCATATAGATAGACTGGTTAATTTTTACATGGTTCTCTAATAACGAACACCTTTCTTATTGCTGCAGAGCTGGGGCTAAGATGAGATGACTGAGGTATTTGCCTTGGGCACAAAATTAAGGAAGGCATCAAACACAGTAATAAAATATAATTTAGTGCAATGTATTTTTAATACATTACGATTCATATAAAAATCCGTGATAAACACAATATGACATTTTAAATAAATGCAAGAGTAGTGTTACTAATTCTGTCTTTTGTCTCAGGCTGCCATGTTGCTTGGGATAGCTATATACATTTACAAGTCAAGCAAAAGTATAAATATCTAGGAGTTTTTAAATTCTGTTTTTTCTTGGTAACTATAAACTCTAAACTAAAATGACAGGATGAGATTACAAGTCCTATGGGACATGTAGGTGTACTTACTTTTCAACTACTGTATACTGCTAGGGAATGAGTTATAGTGGTCAAAGTTCAGACAGGACCATCACACACATTTCTTTCAGAACTGTGGCACTTTGGAAAATATTAACTAGAGACTCTTTAGAAAATTACCTAGCATTTAAGATGTAGTTTCCTCATTTATAAAAGGAAAATGATAATAATTTTGTTGTAGGGCTATTGTGAAGATTAAGCAAAAAAAGCTAATACATTTATTTAAAACAAGTGATGGAAGCACTTGTATAATCTCCAAATTACAGATAAAATGGCTACTACAAACCATTTGTAAGGTATGTTAAAAGAATTATTTTCTTGTCTGTGATGAATCTGCAAACACAGGTGACTCTTGAGAAGTCAAAGAAGATTTTTTTCTGTGCTTCCTGGAGTTTATGGACAGCTGGAGGTAAATAAATACATCTGCTAAACCTGGAACGCTAGGGTTCTCTGAATGGATCAGGGGCATCCATAAGACTTCCAAACCCATTCCTGACAGAACCCTCTTCAACACCAAGAAGAACAAGCTGCAGTTGGCATAAAACACATAGAGAGAGCAGGAAGGAGTCCACTGCCGTTGAAGCCAAATACCGTGTAATAACACTGAATTTTGGTCTCTATAGACCTGGAAAAATGACACATTTTAGAAGCCTTGAAGAATGGCATGGGATCCGGGAAAATAAACTTTATTTACAATCTCACTCAACAAGGAATGTGTAAGCATTTATTATGGACCAAAATAAAGGAAAATTTAAGAATAATAAAATAAGAAGAAAACAAAGTCACTAAAATGCTGATAACATAAAATCTCTGTGTCCAGTGACTCACAGTCCAATGGAAAGACAAACAGTAGTGACTATAATTTAATAAAAACTAAAAATTTATTAAAATTATTATAGAAATACCAAAAAGGCTCTTAAAATAGTTCCTTTTACTTATTTCTGATAATCCGTGTTTAGAATAATGTACTTAATATATCAATATATTTTCTTACAAATAAAGGATAAAAGTGGACGTAGCAGAGGCTCTAGTCAAAATGAATTAATGTATTTGTTTTCATTTGCATAGAAAATACAATGATCCTTAACCTACAAGCAAGAAACGAATAGCATTTCTTACCTTTACTAGATAAAAATTTGCCAGGTCACAAGGTCAAAGGTGAATGAAAGACAAAATTTCAACATGATTTTTGCTTATGAATAAGTAAATGTCCTGATTTAAAAATAACAAAAATTTATAAAAAGCCCTGCAAATGCATGCAAATGTAAACAAACCACCCAAGTCTTCTTCCAATTTCACCGTATTAACATAGGAAGAAATCATTTATGTCAAGTGATTTAAAAAATAGGATACTCACTGTACTTGAACATTGTATTTTAAGTTGAATGCATTTGAATGAGAAAAAAGTACAATATAATACTGTATTATTTTCCACTATTATTATTATACCACTGCATTCATTTTTGTTGTTTGTTTTGTTTTGAGATTGAGTTTTGCTCTTGTTGTCCAGGCTGGAGTGCAATGGCATGATCTTGGCTCACTGCAGCATCAGCCTCCCAAGTTCAAGCAATTCTCCTCCCTCAGGCTCCTCAGTAGCTAGGATTACAGGTGCCTGACACCACACCAGAGAAATTTTTTGAATTTTAATAGAGATGAGGTTTCACCATGTTGACCAGGCTGGTCTTGAACTCCTGACCTCAGGTGATCTGCCTGCCTTGGCCTCCCAAAGTCATGTATTTACTTTCACTAATACAACTGAAATCTTGTTTTGAAGCAATTATTATATATTGTATAATAAGGTAAGTAGTTAATTATGTTAATGATACAAATGAATATTTTCAGTTTATGAGAATATGTAAAAATAAAAAACAAATAATAATACCATAATATTAAAATTAAATCAAAGACTTGGACCAACCCAAATGCCCATCAATGATAGACTGGATAAAGAAAATGTGCAGCTAGGGTAAGGACAGCAGGGGATGGGGAGGTTAGGGAGGGATAACGTGGGAAGAAATGCCAGATATAGGTGATGGGGGATGGAGGCAGTAAACCACCTTGCCATGTATGTAGCTATACAATGATCCTGCATGATTTTCACATGTACCCCAGAACCTAAAGTACAATAATAATAATAATCATAATAGGATTGTATAAAAAAGAAAGTATGGCACATATACACCATGGAATACTATGGAGCCATAAAAAAGGATGAGTTACTGTCCTTTGCAGAGACATGGATGAAGCTGGAAACTATCATTCTCACCAAACTGACACAAGAACCGAAAACCAAACACCACATATTCTCACTCATAGGTGATTGTTGAACAATGAGAACATATGGACACAGGAAGGGGAACATCATACACTAGGGTCTTTCAGGGGGATGGGAGGCTAGGGGAAGGATAGTAGGGGATGGGGGAATTGGGAAGGTATAACATTAGGAGAAATACCTAATGTAGATGACAGGGGGATGGATGCAGCAAACCACCATGGCACATGTATACCTGTGTAACAAACCTGCATGTTCTGCACATGTATCCCAGAACTTAAAGTATGATAATAATAACAATAAAAACTGTATCCTTGACTAAAAAAAAATTAAATCAGAAAGCAATATGAACTTGTGGATTTAAAATACATGCATATAGAAGGCTTTCACATAGAAAATATGTTTACCATATATTATATGTAGCATGTATAAATACATATGAATAATTATATATTTGTTTTAATTTTTTTCTGTTTATTTAAATAGAAACATTGTAATATGTGTATGTTTGTTGATATGGTTTGGCTGTGTCCCCACCCAAACCTCATCTTGAATTGTAATAATCTCCATGTATCAAGAGTGAAGCCAAATGGAGATAAGTGAATCGTGTGGGTGTTTTCCCCCTGCTATTCTCATAGTAGCGAATACTTCTCACAAGATCTGATGGTATTATAAAGGAGAGTTCCCCTGAACATGCTCTCTTGCCTGCTGCCAGGTAAGATATGACTTTGCTTCTCCTTTGTCTTTCAGCATGATTGTGAGGCCTACCCAGACATGTGAACTGTGAGTCAATTAAACCTCTTCCTTTATAAATTACCCAGTCTCAGTTATGTCTTTATTAGCAGTGTGAGAACAGACTAATACATATTTGAACCTTTTTTTAAGCTCTGCCTAATTCAATGGCTTAGAAATAATTTCCCCTCAGTAATAATGTGTAACCATAGCATCAGTTGAGGTTTCTAATAACCATTCTATATTAACAAGAATTTGGGTTCCTGAAGAATGCTTGATTTCATGAGTGAAGAGAGGAAGATATAAGATGAAGCTACAATATTACATTGTGCTTAAAATAGGGATAGCTTTTAATAATTTGGAAGGACTGTATGAACAGAATATAGAGGTCTACTTGAAGGCAATTCCATTATTCAAACTTGCTAAAGAATAATTATTTTGTTGGATAAATATTCATTCAATTATTAAAATATCCATTGGCTCCTAACATTGCTCACAAGAGAGAAAGCTGGATAAAATCCATATGTCATCATTAGACATCAGTATTAAATCTGTTTTTTTTTGAAAAAATAGTAAAGAAAATTAAATATTTATCAGTGAGTCTGTTATGTTAGGATAACTAAATGTTATCAGTCCATCTGGGAATGAAATAATTTGGAAATCATAACTTTATAACTCATATATATATGTATACATGCATGTGTATAAATATATATTTCTTTTAAGCATCAGCAATTGTTTTCATGACTGACAAAGGAATATTTGATATGGTATTAGTTATTCAAATAATTCCAAATAAATATTACATGTATTACTTGTTGTTCAGAAAGAGAGAAAATAGACTATTCAATATCAGTACCAAAGCCATTGATAAACTCTAGCAACAGTATGATATGGTACGTAGGATGATTAAGTATTATGTGATGTGGACACTATAAAGTATGCAACCTATAAAATTCATTTTAGCCAAAAATCTGAATCTACATTTTTTTTAGAACTAATACCCATTTTACAGAAAATACTGAATTTAGATAAGGAAGATATTACCTCAAATAAGTAGTTTGGAATATTGAGTTGTAATAATGTGGAATACAATGAGCCTGATGTTTTCAGTAAGTCAATGACAGAAAAACTTAATAAACTGCCTTAGATTAAAGGAGATGTAAGGGTCATGTGAACCAGATGCAATGAGAGGTCATAGACACCATCTGGGCAAGAAAAAGTCAGTTACCAGAAAAATTTCAGGAACAAAGAGGAGTTTGAACATGGAATAAGTATTAAAACAAGCACATTCATGGAAATGGAAAAGTGGAAATTAGTAACTCAAATATATAATAAAAAATTTAGAACAGTAAAATATTTGGGAAAATGTACTACACTAACATGTTAACAGTGATACTCTTTGGGTGGTAAGGCTATGAGTTATTTTCTTTTTCTTTTTGCCTGCTTCTAAATATGTATTGTGTGTATCTCCTGCTATTGAAGTGTAAGAAATATTTTAGTTAAAACACAATATATAGCCTATATATAAACCATTGAGGAATATCTGTCCATGAAACCCTCGGTGTAGCTTCAAGCAACATCTGGAAAGATGGAGAACAGAAAGCTCGGTTCAGAGAATTGATAGCCTAGAAAACCACAGCAAGAGCACACAAATTAGCAGGACACTGAGGGGAGACCAGAGACTGGAAAGGCGAAGTAGTACGTGACCAGTCAATAACAGCAGAGGTGCTGTAAGGACATTGGACAGAGGCTCACCTGGTGACCCAGCACATTTTTCTTAGGTTGCTTATACTAATAATTAACTTACCGGCTTTAGGCAAGTCACTAAGTTTGAATGGGCCTCAGCTTTCTCACCTTTAATATAATAGAAATGGATTTATTAATTTCTGGGATTATTTTATCCCTATTCTACAAATCAATGTCCTCAACATGACTTGCTACTTCTTTCTAACTGGAAAGCCCCTCCACCCATGTGAGCAACCTGGTCAACCCAGATTTATCTTCCAAATGCTAACAAACTTTATTTCTGCTTTGAGATCATTCCTAACTCCTGCAAGCAGAAAAAAAACTGCCAATTTCAAATCAGAGACCATTTTGTTATTATTTTCATTGAGCATGCTGCATCTCAATATACAATTCACGGTATGTTGCAGCTGTCAACTGGAATACGCGACTTCCGTAGGAGCTTGTCTATTCTGTGAGGCCGAGTGTTCCTTGTCCTTACATTGCTGGTTACTGTGTGCCTAACACAGTGTTTGACCATTAATAGAGGTTTTGTAGATTACATTGAGTAAATTTGTAAATAAAGCTCACAGCAAAAGAGTCTGTTGTGATTAAAATGATTGATATACAGAGCAGAGATTTTTTAAAAAGGAGATGCCAGAATCATTGTCATGTGTAATACATATTGTCACATTACTTCCTCACTGCTATCTTGACTAGTAGCATTGCCTGGAAGCTTATTTTAGTTGGTAATAGAGCATCCAATCTTTATCTGACTTAGTTGCTCTAAGAATACACATTTTGATTATCTTTGGGGTGTTAAAAATGGCAAAATAATTCAAAATAAATAAACGTTAGTTTGCAAGTTCTGAGTCAACTGAACTTAGTATTGCATCTGTAGATAAAGGAAGCAAGTGGTGTTGAAGACAGAACAGAGAATGACAGGTTTCCTGTTTGGCCTCTTTTAACTTTGTGCATTCAGTGTTCATCCCCTATGATTTCCTGTGTCATAGGGGTTAGCTCCTCAAAAAATTTTCACTTGTTTTTGTATTTTGGTGTCAAATTTAGTTCTAGGTTTTCAAATACGTGTCCATGTTTGAATTCAGTTTTAAAAGGAAATGGTTATTTTTGTTCTCATACCTTTTTTTATATTTTTTATATATAAAACTCAGCTAACAGTGCTTATGTTCATTAATGGAAAAACAAAAGCATCCACTCTACATTACAAATATTTTGATTAATTTCTTAAGTGTGTAATTTTATCTACACATTCAGAGGCTTTAAACCCTTAATTGGAAAAGTAAATGAAAATATGTGAATTCGTAATGGTGATCAGTACAAACACTAATTTTCTTTCTAATTTTACAAGTTGCACTTTCCCTTTTCATATGCTTATCAGTGAATAGGAATTGACATAGACCAAATTGTATAACACAGAACAAAGCTGTAAATCTTCAGCACATTTCTGAAGCAGCAACAGAGATGATTCTGCAAGTGCCGTTTGCATAGAAACAGGAAAGTCCTCAATATGTTCAGAGCTACTACATCAAGCAAATACATTTACAAAGCACGGGAGCCAGCGGGTTGGTTCTTTCTGTATGAGATGTCTGAATTATGTTGACAGTCTAATAATGCGGCTGAGTAGCTAAAGGCTGATGCAGGCCTTCAGGAGTTAGTAATGTTGTTGCAACATTTTACAACATTAATGGCATCAGGAGATAAATGAGACTAATATAGCTTGAAAATGATCATCTCTCTTGTTTTAAAGAAAGATTTAAAATGCATAAATATCATATATTTATATGCATATGCCACATCATTCACATTATATGTCCGAGTACACTGAGCATTGCATACAAAGTAGAAGAAACCAATAGTGGTATAAAATCTTTATGAAATTCAACCTAACATTTACTTAAAAAGGCTAATCAAAGTATAGTAAATGGTGAAAACTGATTTTAAGTTCTAAATGTGATTTGTAAGAGAGAACAGAATGCACATTTCTTTTTTCCATGCAATGGCTATATCCTTTTAAAAATTTATAAAAATAATATATAAAAAATACAAGTGTGGGTGAAGACAGACATCAATTTACATAATATGCATGATAAAATGCTTTTATGTTATGGTAATTTAAATGTAGTCCAAATACTAGTCAGTACAAACAAATGGTTAATGAGCTTATTACATTCAATTTTAAACAATAACTTATATTCAACTAAATTGTAATTTTATTACAGAGGTTAAGGACTATTTATTATTAATGCTGTATATTCAATACAATTTTATTAACATTGAAATCGTTTCAATACCTATTCAGAAAAAAAGTATTAAGAAAGTAACATTATATATTGTCACATAATACATTTTAACTAATTTCTCATGTATTCATTTGTAGAAACATAAATATTTATGCTAAATAGTTACTTTACCAATATGTTGAATGCATGTAAAAGAGTCTAAGAAAACAAGTATATATATGCAAACATTGCCTTGGCATTAGTTAAAAGAACTTTTTTTGTCTTTTATTTGGTAATAAAGGGCTAACATGGCTATTAATTTTCAGCATCTCATGTTTCTTTGTTTTGGAGGCATAAAAAAGTATGTGTCCAAGGGAAAACAAAAACATGAAAATAATAAGCCTCAACAGACAGCATCAAGGTGATTTGATCCTGATAGAAGATTTAAATCTTCAGATATCATATGACTTTATCTGTGTAAAACTGCACATTGCACAAATCAGAAAACCTTTGCAGCACCCAGCACTCCTCAGATATTATGGTGAAACTTGCCAAAGTAACAACAGCATTAAAGTATCTTCGGAGACAGAAGATGGTCCTTACAGTAATCTGGTTCAGTGAGCACCATCTTATCCACACATTCACCCCTTCAACAGTCGTTACTGTGCCCCTTCTATTTGGAAAGCTCTTTGGTCCGATTCTGAGGGAAACTAAAAAATGACTAAGATGAAGTTTATAGTCAAGATAACCATGTATCATCTGCCAGTTCTTTCAGTCGGGCCAATCCATTAGGCTTCCATTATATTATGAAAATAACTTTAAAATAAATGAGTTATTTTTTTCCCCACAATAATCCATTCCCTCCCTTTGCTTTTGATTGACATATCCTTGGCCTCATTTCCCTGGCACAGGACTTCTAATGTCTATGTTTTTTCTTTCTTTATACCTAACAGGTGACTATTTCTGTGGATTCTCCACTTCCTCCAGAAGACCCAACATTCTCACATGGTTTCTGACTTTGCTCAAACCTTTGATTGTGATATCTTCTACCATTTCCATTGACACACTCTAGTTGCATCCTTCAGCACTTGCAACTGGTCTACCAGCAGTTTAAAATACCACTCTACCAACTACTTATGTCATTACATAGGGGATTTCGATATTTTATTCATAACAGAATGAAAGTAGATTAAAATATATTTTAATACGAGGACATAGAAGAAAGAAAACAAAAAATTCATTTGCACAGAAAGAAATATAAATTTATTAAAGCATAAAATATCCATTTAAATGGAAAATGCAATTATTTGCTATACTATGATTCTTTTTTTTTTTTAACATTTTTAAATCTTTGCTCATGGTAACGGGTGAAACGTTATATTTCACATGGAAGATGAAAACTACATGAGGATAAAGTGCTTATTTTTATTTATTTATTTATTTTTTGAGGCAGAGTCTTGCTCTGTTGCCCAGGCTGGAGTGAAGTGGTGCAATCTTGGCTCACTGATACCTCTGCCTCCTGGGTTCAAACCATTCTCTTGTCTCAGCCTCTGGAGTAGCTGGGATTATAGGTGCCGGCCACCACTCCTGGCTAAATATATTTTATTTATTTATTTTTCTAGTTTTAGCAAAGATGAGGTTTCACCATGTTGGTTAGGCTGGTATCAAACTCCTGACCTTGTGATCTGCCCGCCTCAGCCTCCCAAAGTGCTGAGATTACAGGCATGAGTCACTGCATCTGGCCAGGACTAAGTGCTTATTAAAACAGCATTGAATGTGTTTTGGGAAGACATAATTGAAGACCGGCATTAAATATTCCACAATTTTTGCCAAGTACACAGTAACCGTAGGCAAAATGGTTGGAGCATGCAACAATAAAAAATCAAATCCAATGAAATACATGTTGGATATACTTTATTTTTGGAAAGATGAGTTGTTTCAGAGATTTAAAAACATGTAAATAAATCCATAGTTATAGACTTTTTTTTTTTTACTATTTATTATTAATCTCTAAGGTTTCCACTTTTCCACCCTGAATGTTGCCCATTTCCTGTATTCTCTGATTTCTGGCATCCTTGCTAATGTTCATGTTTCTCCAGCAGATTTTTATGGCATCAACTAGGGACCATCTACAAAGAACATTGCATCTTATTGTTTCCTGTTTTAAATCAGTATCTGGATTTTGTGCTGATACAAAGAAAAAAACATGAGTCATATAATAACATTACATTAGTTATTAAATAACATGACATTTACAGAAATGTATTAATGTTTAAATACTTTTTTTTTTATGTAAGAGAATACCTTGTTTGGTCTTATTTTTGTCTTAATCTAAAAAATGACTTGTACAATATTTTATCTAGGTAGTAACAACCACACTATTTATCTTTATCCGTTTTGCTATATGTAATCAGGATGTGTTCTATCAAAACTGATTAAAGAAAAATAAATGAAAACAACAAAGAACGCAAACTGTCCACTTCCCTTTTAGTCCCAGACTCCTTCTAGAGGCACAGTCATTGTCCCCCAAGGCTCTTCTCAAAAGTGACAACTTTCCTCCTTCCACATGAGTATAATTGGAAGATTTTAGTGTTGTAGCCACAATTAAAAGTGTAATGGCCGCAAGTTTTATTTACCATGTACTGATGTTGTGGCTTCAGGAACAAAATATCAGGTGGATAAAAAAGAAGAAAGTAAAATTAATCCAGGAAGGATGTAATCTCTCTAGAGTTTGGGAGTGTTTATGTTTCATTTCTGCCTTTTGCTTCCTAGCCCACATTTGACTTCTCCTTCTACCAGTGCCCCTGTTGAAACAGTATTCATAAAGTTCATTATGATATATTTATGTACAAATTCTAGGAGAAATTCATTCCCCAGCTTCTCTGAGTGGCTTTGAAGAATATTTTAAGATAGAGGAGCAAGTCAGGGCGTGGTGGCTCAGGCTTGTAATCCCAGCACTTCGGGAGGCAGAGTCAGGTGGATCACATGAGGTCTGGAGTTTGAGACAAGCCTGGAAAACACGGCGAAACCCTGTCTCTACTAAGGATACAAAAATTAGCCTGGGCTGGTGGCACCCACCTGTAATCCAAGCTACTTGGGAGGCTGAGGCAGGAGAATCGCTTGAACCCAGGAGGTGGAGGTTGCATTGAGCAGAGATTGAGCCACTGCATTCCAGCCTGGGTTACAGGGTGAAACTCTGCCCACCACCTCCACCCCCCAACACAAAAACATCGGAGCTAGAATTTCATAGAACATCACTGTGCTGCACTTCAGATTTCATTAATTTCATATGGTATGAAATGGTCTGTCCATTTGGAAAAGGAGGGGAGAATATATCTTGCAATTTGAGGGAGATGAGTAAAAGAAATGAGAACATTTATATATGCAAAGTTTAGGCTGTAAATACAATGGTAATAGTTACATAAGCCAGAGTGTACTTTTGATTAATAATCAAAGATGGTCACATTGGAAAATTTGAATTTCACAACACAGCCTAGACATATTATGTATTGTATTAACTTCTTATTTTTTTAAAGCTTAATAAAATAAAGGAAGAAAGTTTGAGAAGGCAGGGAGGGGGTAGTTCCAGATGAATGAATGAGGGAAGGAAAAAGAAAGAAAGAAAGGAAAGCAGAAAAGATAGGATTTTTCATTATTTAAAGAAGCCCTAATCATATTTATATTCTTAACTCAACGGAATTCAGACTATCCAAAGGGAGAATGAACTATTTCTTCAATAATGCTATATATCAAGCAATGCCCAATGTCATTATCTCTCAATAATGAGTATTGTGTGAACTGATTAATTGATTGACTGATTGACTCCTGTGGGGACAAATAGGAAGACACAACTTCAGGCTACATACTTGGGTTTGATTAAGGGCTGCTCCACATATCTTTTGGATCTGAAACCAGAGGTCTCCACATACCTTGAAAATACAAGAGTTAGCAAAAAACTGGTTATGCTTCCTAAAACTCCTTTTGAAAATCTGCACCCTGATATTTCTGCCCTCATTCTCTTGGCATGGGACAGTCATCTGGCTGCCCAATGTCAATGGGATGAGGAAAAACTTTCCATGTGTAGCGGAAGAAGATACAAAGTCAAAGATCAAAGAGCACAGGTATACATAAGAAGGAGAGAGTGAAACATTAAGAATAAGAACTCAATTTGCCCCTGATTTCCAGGCTTATCAGAAAAGTCATTACAGTGAGATAAATCCATACCAAATTTTATTTAAACAATAGTCAATATATCTCTCTTAAACACTTAGCATGAGTTAAGGGCTTTGTAGTATATTAGAGTTCTGAAGATTTATGCAGCTAAATTTAATTTTGAAGGGCTAATTCAGAGTTGTTTTGGAAACTAATTTAGTGTTTAGTTTCTCTCTAGGGTAACTCTGAATGCCTTATAGGTTCCGAATTAAACCAAATTACTGAACTGAAGACACACAAGTGTATTATTTTAAAGTCTATTGAAGAGTTTTTTTGTTGTTTTTTATCAATATGTGTAAATGCCCCATGTGGATTTTTTCAATTGAAAAAAGTATGTTTTAGTTATTTTTTGTGGCTAACATTTATAGTAACATACCCTATACATATCAGTTGTTTGATAAGTGTTTATTAAATCCATAAACAATTTTTTAGCAGAGTAATATATATTAATCTATAATGTAATGTGCATTATGCAAGATTTAAATTTAAATATTTAATACATCATATTTTATTATGCAAGACAGATTATGTATAGTTTCTTTAAGAGTAAAAATTATCAGATTTGTGGGCCATTTTTCAAAGCATATACATATAAATATATATATTTACTGTGCATATATAGGTATAAATATATACATATGTATTTACTGTGAAGGAAAAAACTTGGCTTGATTTCTAACACTAATTATTTCCACTGAAAAATAATAAAAGACAGTAATCAAAGAAGAAAGGGAAACATCTGTGTTTTCTCATTTCTGAATATCATGAGCCAAACTACTAAAGCATACTAAAATGTTAATTGTATAGCGTGGTGACTACAGTTTATTATGATATATTGTATTCTTGAAGAATATAAAGACGGTGGATGTTTAGTGTTCCCACCATGACATGATAACTACGTGAGGTAAAGTTGTTGTTAATTAGTTATATTTAACCAGTGCACAAGGTATATATACCTTAAACATGTACATAATATATCAAATATTATCTGCCAATTAAAAATGAAACAAAATCAATTCAAACAAAAATTTTGATTTCATTAACGGTAGTAATATTTTACAGTGACATGGGGTATTTTAGAATTAACTTTTTTATTTTCAGTTTAGTTGTCTTCATATAGATGTGTGCATTCATACAGTGCTGGTGATATTAGTGACTATGTGTGTGTTCATGCAGTGCTGGTGATAGCAACGACTTAATGATTATGTGTTAGTGTGTGTTTATGCAGTGCTGGTAATAACAATGACAGTTATAATTGAAACAGTGCCCTATGGATAAATGAAACAATTCTTTCAACTTATCCCTGACTGTTTGTCCACAGACTGCCAAAGAATTTACAGTAGATAAAAAAATAAAAGTTGTCTTTTTTTTTTTTTTTTTTTTTTTGTCTGTTGCATACAATGTTAGTTTAGTGACCACAGGGCAAAAATAAATAAAATTTTTAGATATGTATTCTATGAAGATAGCAAAATCCTACTGGTCAAGTAAGGTTATATGGCCAACCTAGATTTAAGGATCATGAAATAGACCCATTTCTTGATAGGAGGAAAAGTGTTTAGGGTTAAGTTTGCGATCGACCTCAATCTTTCCCCTGTTGTATAATTTTCACATTCTTCTTATGGACAAAACATAATCACTTCCATTCAAGGACTCTCTAAATTGTCCATCAATTATAACATTAATTTCCTGGATCACAATTTCATTGCGTCATCTATATCAGGTCAAGATGAAAATGGGACTCTTGTGGGTACAGCCTGTCTGGTGTGGCATCTCTTCATCTGTAGGCCTCTCAACTAAGGAACAAATAACATCTTTTTCACACATGGAATATGATGGTGAGACAATTTATGGATAACTGCAATAAATGCTCACATTTCGATGACTATAATAAACGCTCATCAGTCACTGGTCCAGAAGATTTTGAAAATTCAATGTAATAAATTCTCACAATTTATGAATAACTCTAATAAATGCTCACCAGCCACTGGCCCATAAGATTTTAAAAATTCCATTGGGTACATGGCTCCAGGTTCCCCTAAATAAGCAGTTATGCCCATTGCTTAAATTGTTCCTAGTTGTCATCTCTGGGAATAGGTCCCTACGCCATTGCTCTCTGTTTCCTGGCTATACCATATGAAGTCTTTACTCTGCCTCCTGAGATGTACCACTTTTTTCTTATGAAACTGCCAACATTTGTAGCCAAATAACTTTCTCAACACATTTCTGGTGTGTAACAAGTTGGTAACACCAAAGGCATGCCCCATATCATATGAATGTGCAAATGTCCAGAAAATATAATGAGGATAAAAATTCATAAAACAAGCTCTATACTTCTGTTACCTATGTACCTGTTACCATTTTCAAAAATCTAGAAGCAGTCAATGTGGATGAGAGCTAATCTCTGCTTGTCAAATAAAGTTATAAAACCACCAAAAAGGGGGCATTTAAAAATTAAAGCAGTTTCATTTTCTTTTAGTTTAAACCACCATGTTTCCCTTAAGAACTTTTGTGGGGATATTATGCATCAGTTTATATTCTATTCCATTAAGGGGGGAAAAAACTTTTTCTTTCTGAGACAATCATTTCTCTCCTTTCTGTGTTTTGACTTTTGTGAAACCCCTTATTCTAGCTGAGACGGTTTAGTAGGCATTGTATTAAATCTTTTGAAGTTATTAATATGGAGCGCCATAACCACATCTTTGATATTACCTGTGGCTTTAGGTCTCCTTTTGATTCAAGAACATTTTGCTCACTCAGAGACTAGGGATCAGAGTTTATTTTCAAACCCAAAAATTTATGGCTCCTCTATAACCCTTTAACTTATTCTTGCAATCATAACAGTTTCATCCGTAGTTCATCTCTCTCCTGGAGTTCTTTATCATATGCAGCTGGAAACATCTAACTGACACTTTCAGTATTCTCTCTGGAGGTATCGTAGGACAATTCATGTTTATTAGGTACATTTTCTATCTGACAAGTTACACAGGTTACAGTTCTGCCAGTTGTTTCACAACCACATAAACAAATTGTCAGTTTTCCCACCCTTCAATAATAATTTCTGCACTGTTTTTCTAGCCTTTTTCCAACAGAGTCCTTGGTGGCTTTTCATTCTCTATCACCCAATTCCAAAGTCAGTGCCATATGTTGTAAGTTTTGTAAAGATCCATTTCTAGGTATCAGTTACTGTACCAGGTAGTTTTCTTCCCCTTGTAACAAATTATATCAGAATTTAGTAGCTAAAAAGAACAATTCACATCAAGATTCATTTAGAGAAATAATCTGTGATTGCTCTGGTTTAGTCACTTGGTTGTTCATGCTTCTACAATGAGTGAGGGTTGAAAGCTGTTGTATGTTGTTTAGCAGGCTGGTGGTTCAACTGGGCCAGTTTATTACTTGTTCCTTGTGGTCTCTCAGTGTCTAGAAGCCTAGTTTGTCCTTATTCATAAATTTGTCTGAGGCTAGACAGCAGCAGCTAACATTCAAACACTTTCAATGCTCTGTGTGCCTCAGGGGATTGGTCATGTTCTAATCACCATTGCAAGTATTGAGTGCTAATCATTGCATGGCCAGCCCATATCAAAGGGTGTAGATACACATTACATATTTTCATGGGGAAGGGGGATAATTTGTCATCATTTTTAACTCTATGATAGTATGTTTCTATGTGTTCTTTTCTTTTTCTTACAACAGAAGAAGAAAACCACCCCAAGATAGTTGCTAGCCTTCCTAGCTAGCCTAGAAATGGATACGTTAACAGCGGACCTAAGTTAAAGGAGCCCTGGCTAGCCAGAGCCTTAGCTTTAAGTAGAGCCACCCGGACGGCTCAGCACCAGTCACTGGATGTCCGGCAAACACATACACAACAGAATATGTGAGCACTGCTTCACACCACTGCACTTTAAAATGGATTATTATGTAGCAATCACTAACAAATACAGAAAATAGCCCTTAAACATTGAGTGCTTCTCTAACAAAGTATTTAATATGTGGTAACTGACTTGGAGATAGGTGAAATATAGCAAGGTAAATAATATAGAAAATGGGAATCATTTTCAAAAATTATTATAGGAAGCTGCAAAAAGTGTAATACATGCTGTGTTTTGGTGACATAGCTCTTAAAACTGCCTCCTGAAATAATCTGGAAAGAAGAAAATAGAGAAAACTAAAAGTAGGAATCAAGCAATATTTGTCCAGTGTGATGTCAGAGTTGTTACAAACCAGTGATTGCTATGCACCTTTAATTTTTTCCATTTTACCTATAATTTCTTGTCTAATCTCTCATCACATATTTGTTTAGATGGTATATTACCTTTGTTGTTTAGGATATAACTCTCCAGATTAAATGGAGGCAGATACATTGAGGTGTGCTGCAACTTTCTAAATTCGAAGCCTGGGGCTATGATAGTTTAGCTATTTGGGAGTCTTGGGAGGGAGATGAGAGTATTTATTTTGCAAGAGAGCACATGGTGGTAGACTGTATTATTAGCCCAAGTTCATCATCTCGCCCTGTACCTTAGCCCTGTGCCACATGACTTTGCAGTTACAGTCTTTGTCAAGTGGAATATGAACCTACCCCTTTAATATAGGGCCGAGCCAAGATTTTGCCTTCGAAAATACAACATGGGGTTAGTGGCAGTATGCTGTTTCCCAGCATCAGCGTTCAGAGGAATTGTGTGTTTCCAGTTGTTTTTTAAGCTTTTTCCAACACCACAATAAAAGCTTTCTCTAGGTAGTTCCTTCCGCATTAGCTTGTACCCCACAGTGGGATCACACAGAACATATTTGACCTGACAGGAGGCAACATGCAGTGGATGGTGAGTCCTGTGAGACCTGCGGCTTGAACCAGATCATCCAGCCTCACCCATTCTACATCAGCCACAACCAGACATGCATACGAGTTGAGTGAGAATAAATGATCTTTACTATATGCTGCCAAATTTGAAGCGTTTTTAATGGGTCAGTACATGATGAGTACATGTAATTTGATGACCAGATGACTGGGGTGGGATGGAGATAAACTGAAGACCTCATCTATACTACCTGGGTTGGTTTATGTCAGATAAACTATGAATGTTCATAATGCTTACTTAATTGTTTATCTGTCTAAACCAATACATTTTCTTTCCTTTGTGCTTCAATGACAAGAGCTGCATGTGGTGTTAAGAACAAATGGAATCAATATGTTTTTCTTGCTATAAATTTTCATGATAAACAAGAAACCAGTAGACAAAACTTTTTTTTTGATGCATAGGATGTCTTCAAGAAATTCTAAAAATATCAGCTTTATATTTGTATAGTCAGATATCTGTCAATGGAAGCAAGGTCACATAATAGCAAATGGTGCAGTTAAGCCCAGTTTTGAAAATCTTTTACTTTTAATTCAGTTTGTGTGTGAAAAATTTTACCTAAACCATTGCTTGAGTCTCTCTGTTTGGGTATTTGTTAATAACAGTTAATAGCAATTCTAAAAATCAGAAATTTTTGATACAACAAAAGTTTAGTAGAGAATAATTTAATAGAGCCAATGGAATAAATAGTGAGGACTTTAAGAATTACCTTCAGTATAAATGAAACACCACCAAACACATACATACATGCATCCAAGCACCAAGGTATTCTTTACTAGGGCAATGACTAACCCCAGGAATGAGTGAAGAGAGAGGCCCCTAGCTCAGTTCTTTACAAACTACCGATTCATTTCTGTAGCACATGATTTTTCAATTGTACTTATCTGTGCCAAGACACACAGCACTGATTACTTCCCTGATTCAGTTGGCATATTTACTTATTACTCCTCACCTTTATGTACACATTCTCTCAAAATAGTCAATAAAACAGAGAATATGTTATTTAAAATAAGTATCTTCTTATCTGCTACTGAAAAGACCTATATGATATAAAGGCACTGGAGTGCAACATTTTTCCAGCTTAAATAAACTCTATTATCAAATTCGACAGGTTTCTTGTACAAAGTATATTTGATCACCTTTTGTAGTGTGGTGAGATAGTATTTATAAAAGTGGATGGTGTTAGGAGGACAAAGGATTCTCAGGGGTTTAAATACTGCTTGAGCACTTCTCCACTTTTTTCAGAATCAAGCCCTTCAGCTGTTATTTTCAATGAAACATCATGATGGTTTGTCTGCAGCAGTCAAATAGATTTCAGCTTTTTAAGTATTTCACGGTCATGTCATGATTATGAAAATACTGAAAAATGATCCTAGATTCTTACAAACATGCCACATATGAAGTCTTAACATTTGTTTTGTTAGGGAATTTTCCTTTCTTTGGGTGTTTTATTTATATTGCTTGTTTTATTCTGAAGGTCTTGTTCAAGTATTTATCTACAAAATGAGGGAATCAGACTTCACAAAGGTAGGAGGGCAGACTAGAGGGGCAAGTCTTTGATATTTTCTAGACACAGTCCAATATCCCTGCAGCAACCTGTTATTCCTGCTGGTGTGTAACTGCAGGTGCAAGTTGCCCTTGATTAAGTAATTGGGTTCAGGACCCTCTCAGGCATGAACATACAATTATTGCTTCTGTTTGCTTTTTGCTCCTCTGACCCACAAAAAGACATATGGCTCAACTGTACCATAAGGAATAAAGGAAAGAAAATTGAACAATTGATTCAAATTGTAGTTTTTAAAACTTCTTACAAATCTTTTCAACACAAAGGAGATAGGAATTTGTTCTTGACAGCTCTTAAGAGAAATAACCAGGAATCAGATTTAAAACTGATATCAATTCAAAAGAGTAATGTTTTAGGTAAGATTGTTATACACTTTCATAAGAAATAAATTGATACTTTAGTCTTTGTGATCATCATTGAACAGTGAGTAGCATCCAAAATGGAATCAGACACTGAGGAGGAATAATGGGGATGTGCATGCCCTTCTTTCTCCTTCTTCAACATCATTTTTTAAACTTCTATATCACCAGTTTTCAATTTTAAAAAGAAAAATAATAAATCATAAACATGCATACTGTTCAGAGATTTGGTGAGTTGTGTATTCTGTACTTACACCAGTTTAAAATACAGCTAAATAAGGAGACATTATATTTTCTGATACTGTCAAATATTCTATTTTTTATCACAACACTGACACTTTTTATGTGATAACATGGATAACACCCGATGGAAAATCTTATTTATTGTTCAACTGGTTACTATGATGAATTGCATTCTCAGATATCACATCTGACAATTCAGTTATTAAGCATAATTTCTAGGCTTTAAACATGTAATTCAATATATATTTCATGACTGGCTACAGAGTGGCAGGTCAAAGGTGAGGCTTATTGATTACTACTCACATTACTGCAATCATCTCTCTGTTTTTAAATATTTTAAACATCTCAATATCTTTCCAAATTTACTCCACTCCTGCTATGTAACATACACTTTTAAACAATGTCATCTCCTTGGACTTCTAGAGGCCAGTTTAGAATATCAGCTTATAAAAAATAAGAAAATAAAAAAATAAAAGCAATATTTAATACTCTATAGCTGATTTAAAAAATCCAACCTCAGGGAAAATATAATGGTTACCTCTTGAGGACTGTCTGGGTTCAGAAGAAAATTTCATATGAGGCAAACAGATGAGAAAACTTTTTAGAACATCAATATTGTTACTGTGAAGTTTTAGTGACAAATTTTAGCTTAAAAGGTAATTTTGTGAAAACGTACATGCATAAACATATATGAAAGTATTCTTACATTTGAATGGAACTATTTATCATAGCAAGAAACTGTTAATAAATTCAGTAGGCTTTCTGCCATTGTGGTAAGATGAATGATGATCAGATGCAAGGCAGGGTTCCTTAATAATTTATTGGGTCATGAGTTATGGTTTTGTTCAATTGAAAATTATTAGATGGGTTTGCCTCAGGCAAAGAGCATAGTGTATGGAAAAAGAAAATATATTAAGCAAACATACCATGAATTTAATCATCTCGAAAAGTATACTAGATAAAGGTCCTGATGCATTTATCATTAATTCAGGGGACAATTTTCCCTCCCCACAACAGAATCACAAGATGGGAGTTATCAGTATAGTTCTGTAAATGAGATGTTCATAATGAATACATAGTATAAGTCATTACTTTCACCTAATGCTTTTCCTTGTGAAAGAGGATAAGGAAAAATGAAAAAGCCAGAGATTGAGCTTTTTTCTTTTATTAAAAGTCAGTATTTTTCTAACTATAATCATTAATTAATAGTTTCTCACCCATTTAACATACTTTGCAGAGCACTAATTTCATGATGGAGAGACTGCTCAGAGCTCATTGTGAAGAACCACTTTCACATAAACTATTGGTGGTAGTCACTTTTGAAGAGAGAACAGATTTACGTGGGCTTTCTTAGGGCAAGACATTTGCAATAGTGGTCAGGTTTGGCCAAAATAATAAAATTAATGTATAAGTAAAATCAATATTTATTCAATTAGCAACTTTTTATAATTTTTGAGAAGTTAAAATGTATTATTCTTGTATAAAATAAGCAATGATCTATTAAACAATTTGCATAAGTAATATTTAGTTAAAGGGTATAAGCTAATGCTAACTCCACCTCCAATACTTATGTATTTAGTTTCATAATCTTGGAGGTTTTTTCTGGGAGGTTTTCCATGATGCCTCAGATAGTTCTTTACCTAATGAGTCCTCAGAAAATTGTATCATCCTGGCCAAAAAAACAACAAATACACACACACAGACACACACACACACACACATGCATACACACACACAGAGTAGTTATATTGGTTTTATTTCCCTCGATGGTAAATATCCAATGTAAGTCCAATGTAAGTCTCAATGTACTGGATTGTAAGACTCTCAATGGCAAATCAGTATGGTCATATTTAAATAGTAACATTTATTTAGCAGCAAGCTTCAATGAAATGCTCCTTTTAAGGACTAAAGTGGAATATCCCACTGATTTGGGGCAGCAAAACATTTTAGCCACCTATCTCTAGGCTTTAGAGACAACCTGGTAACTGACTCATAATGGTCAACCTTAGGGGCCTTTTGACTGAGGCTATGGATGAAATCTAGATTCCTGTATTGCCCTGGTCAGAGGTCTCTGTTCATTTCTACAGAATACAGCAGAGAAAACCACAAATGTTCTTACATATTAAGTACATATTTTTAAAAATGAAGCATTCATTATACCCAATTAATCTGCAGTTTTACCATAATCCCTATTAAAATACAAAAGACAGTATTCACAGAAATAGAAAAAAATCCTAAAATTGATATGAAACCACAACAGACCCTGAATTGCCAAAGTAATCCTGGGCAAAAAAGAACAGAAAGAAAAGATGCCTCATGTTACTTTAGCAAATACTAGAAAGCTCTAGTAACCAAAAAAAACCATGATATTCGCATAAAAATAGACATGGAACAAGATAGAAAACATAGAAATAATTCCAAGCAATTGCAGCCAACTGAGTTTTACCAAAGGTGCCAATAAACCCTAATGGGGACAGAACAGTTTCTTTAAGAAATAGTGCTAAAACGTGACGGTGTAGAATAAGTGGGAGGCCGCAGTCCCCGCGAGGGGGTGGGGTGGGGTCCACCGGCCTTGCCAATAGAGTGAACTGGCAACAAGCAGAATGGGAAAACATTTTTGCAATCTACCCATCTGACAAAGGGCTAATATTAAGAATCTATGGAGAATTTAAACAAATTTACAAGACAAAAACAAACAACCCCATCGAAAAGTGGGCAAAAGATATGAACAGACACTTTTCAAAAGAAGACATTTATGCAGCCAACAGACATATGAAAAAAAATCTCATCATCTCTGTTCATTAGAGAAATACAAATCAAAACCACATTGAGATACCACCTCATGCCAGTTAGAATGGCGATCATTAAAAAATCAGGAGACAACAGATGCTGAAGAGGATGTGGAAAAATAAGAACACTTTTACACTGTTGGTGGGAGTGTAAATTAATTCAACCATTGTGGAAGACAGTGTGGCAATTACTCAAGGATCTAGAACAAGAAATGACATTTGACCCAGCAATCCCATTACTGGGTATATACCCAAAGGATTATAAATCATTCTATTATAAAGATATAGGCACAAGTATGTTTATTGCGGCTCTGTTCACAATAGCAAAGACTTGGAACCAACTCAAATGCCCATCAATGATAGACTAGATAAAGTAAATGTGACACATATACACCATAGAATACTATGCTGCATTAAAAAAAATCAGTTCATGTACATTGCAGGGACGTAGATGAAACTGGAAACCATCATTCTCAGCAAACTGACACAAGAACTGAAAACCAAACACCATATGTTTTCACTCATAAGTGGGTGTTGAACAATGAGAACACACAGACATATGGAGGGGAACATCACACACCAGGGCCTGGGTGGCGGGGGACCAGGGGAGGAATAGCAGGGGGTGGGGGCTAGGGGAGGGATAGCATTAGGAGAAATACCTAATGTAGATGATGGGGCAATGGATGCAGCATACTACCACCATGGCACATGTATACCTATGTAACAAACCCACATGATCTGCACATGTATCCCAGAACTTAAAGTATATTATATAAATAAATGAAATAGTGCTAAGAACACTGAATATTCACGTGTAGTGGTAAAATCAGACCCTTATCTCACACCATATATAAAATCAACTCAAAGTGGAGTAAATACATAAATGTAAGACCTGAAACAATGAAACACAAAACAAAATCATAGGGAAATTCTCCCAGATATTGATCTAGGCAATTTTTACTTTTATTTTTGGATACAACTCCAAAAGTAAATCCAACAAAAATAAATGAGATTTTTTCAAACTCAAAATCTCCTGCACAGCAAAGAAAGCAATCAACAGGATAAAAAGACAACTTATAAAGGGGAGAAAATATTTCCAAACTATACATCTGATCATGGGTTAATATCCAAAATGTATAAGGAACGCACACAACTCAATAGCAAAAGAACAGCTATCCCAATTACAAATTGGTCAAACGAACTAAATGGACACTTCTTAAAAGAAGATGTAAGAGATGTACAAATGGCCAACAGGTATGTGAAAAATGGTAAACCTCTCCAATCATCTGGGAAATGCAAATTAAAATGATGATGAGATGTCATCTTATACCAGTCAGAATGGCCATTATCGAAAAGGCAAAAGGTATCAAGTATTGTTGAGCATGTGGGGAAAATGGGACTCTTGCACACTATTGGTGGCAATGTATATTAGTACAGCAATTATGAAAAACAGTAGGGAGGTTATTCAAAAAATTCAAAATAAAACTTCCACATAAGCTAACAATCCTACTACTGGTTATGTGTTCAACAGAAATGAAATTAGTATGTCCAAAAGATATCTGTACTCCCATGTTTATTGTACCTTTACAGACGCATTTTAAATATCACCCAATCACTCTTTTTACTCAAGTGTATATCATATTTTGTGCAATAATCTGTGAGTTGCTGGTGCATTAGAACTGAACAAAGCACTCAAATTTCACCCTCATAGACATTATATTCATTATATTCTAATGAAGCAAAATGATAACGAAAAATAAAATCAATATGATAAATTGTATACTAGATTAAACATATGCTATTTTAAATATATATTAAACATATATTAAACATATACTAGATTAAACATAAAGCAGTAAGAAGGAATAGTGACTTGTGTAGAAGGGTTATATGTCTAAATAAGTGTTTCATAAATTATATGGATGTCTTATTGAAAATACAATATTTGAACCAATACCAAAGATGAATAAGAGCATAAAACTATTATCTTTTGAAAAAAGTATTCTGGAAAGAGAAGATACATATTTAGCCTGAGTCTCTGAACCTGGAGATTGGAGTGGAAGCATAATTTCCCACCAGCCCCACCCTACAATAATAAATATCTTTTAAAAGATTGAAAATAGTTTGGTTTTACTCTAAATACAACAGGATGTTAGCACAGAGTTGGCATGATCTGAGATTGATATTGACTGGATAGCTCTGACTGCTGTTTGGAAATAAACTGAAGAACAAAGGTAGGAGAGAGATTATTGGAAAAGAAGACTATTCTGAAAACCATAAAGAAAAACTGCAGTGATTTACACTACATTGATAGTGGGTAAAGTGATATAAAGTGTTCAGATTTTGGATGTGTTCTTAAAAGATGGGTTTCTGATAGAGTAGATGTGTTGGGTAAGTGGAATAAGCAAAGGATGATTTTTTAATGTATTTCTGCTGAGAAATTGGAAGAAATGGAGAAGACACTGACTGAGATCAAGAAACCTGAGGGACGAGGAGAGAGCAGATAATTTGTTTTTGTTTTTTTGGTTTCAAGTTAGAAATTGTTCTCCTCTGGGAAGAGGTGCAGATGAAGATCTTATTTTGGGTGTATTTAGTTAGCCATGCCTATATCCTAGTGACTAGGTCATGTAGGCTTTGGATATGAGTGTGGGAATTGGAGAACAGGTCTGGAATGGACATACAAATTTAGAAGACGTTGAATTTTAGAAAGCACTTATAAATATAAGACAATAAAAGATTGCCTTAGGACTGAGCATAGATAGAAAGAATTCTAAAGACAATGCCCTATAGCCCTTCATATCTAAAAGTCTTCGGTATGAGAAAGAACAGATCAGAGTCTGAGAGTCCAGTGGTGTCAGAGAAAAGCCACATGAAAGTGGCATCCAACTGAGTGAAGAGACTTTTTCTAGCAGCAGGACATGACCACCTATACCAAATTCCATTGATGTGACTTAAAACCACTGGTATTAATTTAAATGTTTAACCAATTCCAATCAATAAACAATCCACACTATCTTTTAAATCCATTAAATAACAATTAGTGAATTGTCTCCTATAAATATTTCCCACAAATAATGTTATTGTTCTTCTAGAAGCCATAATCTCATATTTGATATATACTTTTTTCTTTTAAATAACTAAATATATAAACACCCACTTGAATTCATGTCTGTTTCTCAATTTTCTTACACTTATTTTCTATATGTACAATTTTTGTTAAACCTATTGTCTGCCCCAAAATTAAGCTCACTAAATATTCACGAAGTACTGCTTTTGTTTTTGTTTTCACTAATTACTCACACTTATTTTTCTCACGTTCATTTTCTATCTTGTCTGCTTAGTTACAGTTGAGGAAATCATAGACCATAGTCTGCAAAGTTTCATGCAACAAAAGAATTAAGAAACTGACAGCATTTCTGACAAAACAATGTATGCTCTAATATGTTCAGAGGATTATTTTTATATTACCACAAATGTAGTCCTTCCAAAGAAAAAAGAAAATTGAAAGGTCTAAAATTGTATCTCACCAGAATTTTAAACTAATATAAAAGTTGTCATAGGTTCTTTATTTTAAAAAAGGTCATCACTAATTGTCTAATGAGATGAGAAGGGATAGAGGTTTATCCAAAAGGCTGAGAATCTTACGGGGAAATGTCATAGTTAGCAATTTCCAGGGTGTTACTTTACAAGTTATTTGGTGCTTTAGAGAATAATGTGAAAGTATGGCATAAATTCTGTTTTATGAAATTACGTGTTCATCTTTCCATAAGAGTTTAAAAATTTCCTACAGTTTAAAAATGTTCCATAATAATTGTTGAAAAGTTATGGGGAAGCATAAATTCATAGATCAAGCAGACTTTGGTTGTTATGAAAAGGTGATTATTCTTTCCCTATTAGCAAAGTTCCTTGAAACAGACTTCTACCCTGACATATTAAAAATAAAATAACAATAATAAAATTGATGATCATAAGATGTCTGCCTATTTTACCCTGCTTACAGAATTAAATTGTTTCACCAAATGTCTATAACAGCAGTAAAATGATTACTCATTTAATAAACAATTATTTTATGTTAGCTCTGTTTATATTTTCCTGGAGAAATATGTGTAATATATGTTACATGTTTTAAAAAAGTAAATTCTAATATGATTAGGAGTTGATACTATTTAAAACAATTAAAAAAATAAAAATTGTGTCTGTTGAATGTGTGTCTGTGTTGCATGTGTGTGTGCTGCATACTATAGGCAGGAAAGAGAAAGCACACTTAAATATGCTTAGCTGAGTGGACTACTTACATATTTATGTACAAGATTAGAGAGATAATGAGAGATAGTGAAGGAGCCATGACCTAACAACAGAGGGAAGCAGTTATCATCCCCAGAACTGAAGGAGCAAGAGAAGACAACAGTGTTCCTGGAGCTTAGCCAGAGTTTGAGATGTGGAAGAGGAGTTGTCCAATAGGAACTGTCACTCAGGAGGAGTGCACTTTCTGCAAGTCCACAGCAAGACACAGTGGAAACAGAAGAGGCCAATACTGCACCCCCTGCTTTTGCCCTCTCGCTTCTTGCCATTGCTTCCTATTGCCTAAGTTCTCCAGCAGCAGAGAAGGGGAACGTGGGAACCTGGGTGATAGAAATCCTAGAGGTCGTCCTCCTTGAACAAAGCAAGAAAGAGAAAAGTGAAAGGAATCTGGCAAACAGAATTTTCATAATGGTTTACTTAAATTAGAATAAGTATATTTAAAACTGAACACAAGGATACAAAATTCTATCATTTATCTTCACACAGTAATGCCAATTCAGTCAAACCCCAACATGGAACCTATATGCAATATTATGCATCACTAACACTCTTTATGTAAGACTCCAGGGAAAGGAGGAAAGTAAACAATTAATATGAAATGTAGATGTGAGACATAATGGCTACATAGCTGACCAGAACATCCGGGATTATCATCAGAGCTTTCTTCAAAAACGCATTTTGGGTTCCCCTTATTTCCCACAGAACCTCTTCTAGGTGGAGACTGTTGTAGTGAGATCAAAGCCATCATTCCAAAAGGAACCATAGTATTAGGACCCCATATTGATTATCCGCTTGTTCCTATCGCATTATCACACATGAGGACCCTAAGAGGCAAGCGCCCTAGTTTCTGACATCGTCTAACTTGCCCCTATTATATATGTATAATCAACCAAATTTGTCCTTTGCAATTAGAAACAACAGTAACCCCATTCTCTGGCTGTTGATTCGGCAGCATGAAGGGACCCACTTAGAGCAGGGACTTTTCCACCTAAACTTGAGTATCAAGAAACCATGCCCATGTTTCTTGTTAAAAATTCCTACATTAAATGAAGGTTCTTCTTGCTGAAGTGCTAATGTACAGATAACCAAGGGAAGGAGGTGTGAGATGGTATCTTATGATGGTTTTGATTTGCGTTTCTCTGATAATTAGTGATTTGGAGAATTTTTCATGTTTGTTGGTTGCTTGTGTGTCTTCTTTTGAGACGTGGCTGTTCATGTCTTTTGCCTAATTTTTTAATGGAGTTATTTGTTGTTTTGTTTGTTCAATTTCTTCAGTTTATGGTAGAGCCTGGATAACTACACATCCTCGTTGAATGTGTAGTTACTGAATATTTTGCCCATTCTGTAGGCTGTCTGTTTACTGTGTTGATAATTTCTTTTGTTGTGCAAAAGCTTTTTAGGTTAATTAGATTCCACTGTTTGTATTTTTGTTCTTGAGTTTTAGAATTTTAAAAATACATCATGGTTATTAAAGCTTTATCAGATATGTGATAACCAAATATTTTCTTCCTGGTACCTCTGGGTATGACATACATTTAAATGCTTTCAACAGACCCTGGACTGTGACCATGCTCCATCCTGGGGTGGGAAACACGAAGGCAAGCTGTGGCCCCACAGTCCCTCAGAGATCTATCAGGCATGTAAAAAGCAACAGCCATCATTTTTGAGAGTAAGGTCTGTATTTCTCCCTATCCTGGCAGCATGGCCGCTGAAGAATTGGCTAATGAAAAATGGTAAGAAGGGAAGCAAAAATGCCACAAATCTTTCTTACCGAAACTATTGGCCTTTCTCTTTGTTAAGTACTCTTATGGTGGCTATAAAGTTTTTATTAGATTCCAGAGTTTCAAACACATTGATTTTCTGTGTTTCTTAGCTTAATATTTGCTTCAGTTTGGAAGTGGTGTTTGGAACGCTCTACTCACCATATTTTATCACATCACCCCCATAACTCTTTTGAAACTCTTTCGGGTGTCAGAACTTTTTTCAAAGTTTAGATTTGAAGAAGCATGGTTTCAGAGTTGTATATGTGTTTTATCTGTGCGTGTGTGTTTGTGCGCACACACATGCAAACATTAAATTACCTGAAGGATAAGCAGTGCATTCATTCTCAGTGTTAGTTATTATTAAACTTCAGTGTACATTGGAATTTAAGTAGCTTAATAAGACACACTTAATCTCATCCCAACTTGCTGATCCACTAGTTGTATAGGATACAGACATTTGGATTGTATATAAGTTCCACCTCTTTATTTTCTTAACTTTAACTCTAAAATATGATGTATCCATTGCCTGGATTTCTACAAAAATAAGAGTGCAGTTTATAGCTTATGGAGGTCCTATAAAATGGAGATTATATATACATACACATATGACTATATATGCAAATAATGTGTAAATATAAATCAACAGATAATTTATGTTCATTTTTTTAAGGAGAAGGCACAGATACAAAATAATTAGATATAGAGCTAGAGAGGTAAATATATAATTAGATATATAGAAGGATGGACAGAGTAAATGTTTCATACGGCTGTAATGTTCAAGAGTTGCAGGTTTAATTGCATTTTCTAGAATAAATTTGTGGGTGGATATAGGTGTAAAATTTGTAGACACATTTGTTAAAGTGTTACTAAAAACACAATAAGTTAATTTAGGAGAGCTATCATAGACATGTTCACAAATATGCTCATAGGACAGGTGGGTAGGAGTGTTCAGTTCCTCCAAGTTTCTGCACTACGATTTGAGTTTAACAAGAAACTGACCATAGGACAGCTTCACGTACATCATGGTGTACTGTGTCAGTCTCTGGGAAATTGCTACACCAGTATTCCCTTCTTGGGTTCCTCAGTAATGGTGTTAAAAATATTTTTTGAAAAAAGGAACATCATTCATTCAGATTAAGACAAAAAAAAAAAAAAAGAAACTATGAAAAACAGGATGAAGCAGAACAAGATAGCAAATTGGAAACCTTTAAAAATCATCCCCCCAGCAGGTACACCAAATTTAACTATTGTGCATAAAAAGTCACCTTTATAAGAACCAAAAAAAATCATATCAGCAATCAAATTTCTTGGTTTTAACATCGTATTGAGAAATGAGGCACTGAGGAGGGTAGGAAAGGCAGTCTTGAATTGCCAATGCCACCCCTCTCCATCCCTGGCAGTGGCTGCATTGGAAAGATATCTGTATATTTGGAAGATGGAGAGCTTAGTGATTAGGGAGCTTTATATTTAAACTCAGTGCTGCCCTGTGACAGTGGAAAACAACACTGGGCAAAACCAGAAGGCACTCATGGAGGAGGCATTTACACCAGCTTTACCCAGAGGCTAGTCATCCCTTCAAGGTGTCAGAACCTGAGTTCTGGCAAGCCTTGCCACTGCCAGCCAAGGTGCTCTGGGCTTCTAAATAAACTTGAAATGCAATCTAGACCACAAGGACTGGAATTTTTGGGGAAGTCCTGGTGCTGTCCTCAGCGCTAATGGACTTGGGGTGCATGCTACCTAGAGTTACCTGCTGGGGGTGGGGAAGGGAGTGCTTGTTTCACCTCTTCCTCAACAACAGGCAGAGGATAGGAGTCTCAAATTCCCTCTGTTGAGGAGAGAAGAGCAGAGAGTAAAGAGGACTTTGTCTTGCAACTTAGATTATCAGCTCATCCTCAGAGGAATAGAGGGCATGAGACAGAGGTCTGAGTTTCTTATTACAAGCACTAGCCACTGAACGACACTTCTAGGCACACCTTGGGCCAGAAGAGAACCTGCTTTCTTGAAGGCAGGGACCCAGTCCTGACAGGATTTGTCACCTGCTAACTAAAGGGCCTTGAGCAGTGGTAGCAGTGGTAGCCAGGCAGTATTTGCTGAGGGCCTTGGGTGAGGCTCAGAGCCATGCTGGCTTCAGGCGTGCATCCCAGCTGTGGTGGCTATGAGTAGAGACTCCTTCTGCATCAGAAAAAGAGAGGGAAGAGTAAATGGTACGTTGTCTTGCACTTGGTACCAGCTTGGCCACAGTCAGGTAGAGTACCGAGTGAGCTCCTGGCATCACTGATTCCAGACTTCGGCTCCTGGATGGTATTTCTAGACCCACCTTGTATCAGATGAGAGCCCACTGTCCTGAAGGGAGAGACTCAGAAATGACATCATTCACGTAAGCTGACTGAAAGCCCTTGGGCCCTGAGTGAACATCAGCAGTAGCCAGACAGTATTCACTGTAGGTAGGGGCAGTGGCCACACTCTTCTGCTTGAGGAAAAGAGAGGGGAGAGTGGGAAAGACTTTGTCTTGCAGCTTGGGTACCAGTTCAGCTTCAGTAGAATAGAGTACCAGGAGGCTTCCTCAGATTCCTGCCGTTAGGTACTGGTTTCTAGAAGGTAGGGTATAGAGGGAACTCGGTGCCTTGAAGGGAAGGACAAAAGCCTGGCAGTACTCGCCACCTGTTGACTCTGGAGCCCTTAGACCTTGAGCAAATACAAGCAGTATCCAGGCAGTGGTCACTGTGACCTTGGATGAGCCTCCGTGCTCTTCTGGCTTTTGGTCTGACCCACTGAAAATCCAGTGGTGATGGTCACAGGGGTACGTGTGTCACCTATCTTTCAGCTCCAGGTAGCTCAGCACACACAGAGAGACTTCATTTGTTTGGGGGAAAGTAAGAGAAGAGAACAAGAGTCCCTGCCTGGTAATCTGGTCTATTCTCCCAGATCTTATCCAAGACCACCACAGCGGTACCTCAGTGAATCTGCAAGAGCCACAGAGTTACTGGGTTTGCGGTGCCATCTAAAGTACATATGGCTGCAGTGGCTACAGACTTAGAGCAGAACACCCAAGTCCTTTTGAATTCCCCTAAAACCTTCCCAAGAAGGATGGATATAGACAAGCCCAAATGGCAAAGATTACAATAAATACCTAACCTTTAAATGCCTAGACTCCAACAAATCAAGCATGAAGACCCTACAGGAGAATATGACCTCAGCAAACAAACGTAATAAGGCACCAGTGACCAATCAGAAGAAATATGTGACTTCTCAGAGAATTCAAAATAGCTGTTTTGAAGAAGGTCAACAAAATCCAAGATAACACAGAGAGGGAGTTCTGAATCTTGTCAGATAAGCTTAACAAAGAGATTGAAACAATTAAAAAGAATCAAGCAGAAATTCTGGAGCCAACAAAAGCAGTAGACATACTGATGAATGTATCTATCTATCTATCTATCTATCTATCTATCTATCTATCAATCAATCATAGTCTATTCTGATATATATATAGATATAGATAGATAGTCTAACAGATAGACTCTGATATATATATATATATATCAGAGTCTATCTATTAACAGCAGATCAAGCAGGAGAGAGACCTAGTGAACCTGAAGACAAGATAGTTGAAAACACAGAAAGCAGATAAAAAAAGAAAACAAGGCCAGGCGCGGTGGCTCACGCCTGTAATCCCAGCACTTTGGGAGGCTGAGGCGGGTGGATCACGAGGTCAAGAGATCGAGACCATCCTGGTCAACATGGTGAAACCCCGTCTCTACTAATACAAAAAATTAGCTGGGCATGGTGGCGCGTGCCTGTAATCCCAGCTACTCAGGAGGCTGAGGGAGGAGAATTTCCTGAACCCAGGAGGCGGAGGTTGTGGTGAGCCAAGATCGCGCCATTGCACTCCAGCCTGGGTAACAAGAGCGAAACTCCATCTCAAAAAAAAAAAAAAAAAAAAAAAAAAAAAAAAGAATAAAGCACACCAAAAGACCTAGAATATAGCCTCGAAATGACAAACCTAAGAGTTATTGGTCTTAAAGAGAAGGCAGAGAGAAAGTTTGGAGTAGACAGTTTATTCAGAAGAATATTAACAAAGTATTTCCCCAAACTAGAGAAAGGTATTCATGTACAAATATAAGATGGTTACAAAACACTAAGCAGATTTAACTCAAAGACCACCTCAAGACATTTAATGATCAGACCCCCAAAGGTCAAGAATAAATAAAGGATCTTTGAAGCAGTAAAAGAAATAACGTACAAAGGAGCTTCAACACATCTGGAGGCACACTTCTTAGTGGTAACCTTACATGATAGGAATGAGTGGCATGAAATATTTAAAGGACTGAAAAAGAAAACCATTTACTCTAAAATAGTACATCCTGCAACCGGACGTGGTGGCTTACGGCTGTAATCCTAGCATTTTGGGATGCCAGGGTGGGCAGATCACAAGGTCAGGAGTTCAAGACCAGCCTGGTCAACATGGTGAAACCCTGTCTCTACTAAAAATACAAAAAATAGCTGGATGTGGTGGTGCATGCCTGTAATCTCAGCTACTCAGGAGGCTGAAGCAGGAGAATTGCTTCAACCCGGAGGCGCAGGTTGCACTGAGCCGAGATCGTACCACTACACTTCAGCCTGTGTGACAGAGCAAGACTCCATCTCAAAATAATAATAATAATAATAATAATAATAAAATAATAACAAAAAAGAAAGAAAGAAAGAAAGTATATCCAGTGAAAACATCCTTCAAACATTAAGGAAAAATAAAGACTTCCCAGACAAACAAAAGCTGAAAGATTTCAACAATGTCAGACCTTTCATACAATAAATGCTAAATGAAGTTCTTCAAACTGAAAAAAAAAAAAAAAGACTTTGGTGAGTAATAAGAAATCAACTAGCCAGGCGGGGTGGCTCATGCCTATAATCCCAACACTTTGGGGGGCCAAGGTGGGTAGATCACCTGAGGTCATGAGTTTGCAATCAGCCTGGCCAACATGGTGAAACCCTGTCTCTACTAAAAATACAAAAATTAGCTGGGTGTGGTGGTGGGTGCCTGTCATTCAAGCTACTTGGGAGGCTGAGGCAGGAGAATTGCTTGAATCTGGGAGAAGAGGTTGCAGTGAGCCGAGACCAGCAAATTGCACTCCAGCCTGGGCAACAAGAGTAAAACTCCATTTCAAAGAAAAAAAAAAAGATCATCTGCAGGTACAAAACTCATTGGTAACAGTAAGTAGACAGAAAAATACAGAATATTATAACACTATTATTATGGTGTGTAAACCCCTCATATCTTGAGTAGAAAGTCTGAAAGATGAACCTACCAAAATGATAAATAATAACTGAAACAACTTTTAAAGATGTAGTATAGTAAAATAAAAATGGAAACAAAAAATGTTGAAAAGTTAGGGGATGAACTAAAGTGTAGAGTTTTTATTAGTTTTCTCTTTGCTTGTTAGCTTGCTTGTGTCTTTATGCCATAAGTATTAAGTTACAATCAGTTTAAAGTAATGAGTTATAAGATATTTGCAAGCCTCATGGTAACCTAAAGTCAAAACACAAAAGATAAACAATAATAGCAAAAATAAATAAATTAATTAATTAAAATATGCACCTAAGAAAATCACTTTCACTAAAAGGAAGGCAGGCAGGAAGGAAAGAAGGAAGAGAAGACTAGAAAACAGCCAGAAAGCAAAATAACAAAATGTCAGGCATAAGTTCATATTTATCAATAATAATATTGTATATAAATGAAGTAAACTCTCCAATCAAAAGATATAGAGTGGCTGAATGGATTAAAACAAAACAAAACAAAACAAAACAAACAAACAAAAAAGACCAAATGATTTTTGCCTACAAGAAACACATTTTATCTATAAAGTACCACAGACTAAAAAATAAAGGGATGAAAAAAGATATTCCACGTCAATGGAAACAAAAAAACAGGAATAACCATAATTATAACAGACAAAATAGATTTCAAGACAAAAACTATAAAAAGAGACAACATAACTCTATAATGTTAAAGAGTTCAATTCAGCAAGAGAATATAACAATTTTAAATATATATACACTCAACACTGGAGCATCTGGATATATTAATATAAAGCAAATATTATCAGAGCTAAAAAGAGAGATAGACTCCAATTCAATAGTAATGGGAGACTTCACATCCTCACTTTCAGCATTGGACAGATCATCCAGATAGAAATCAATAATAAACATTGAACTCAATCTCCAATATAAAACAAATAGACCTCATAGATATTTACAGACCATGTTGTATAAAGGCTGTGACATACACATTCTTTTCCTCAGCACCTGAATCAGTCTCAAAAATAAACAACATGTTGGCCACAAAACCAGTTTTAGGACTTTCAAAAAAGTGAAATAATACCAAGTATATTCTCTCACTAAAATAAAATAAAACTAGAAATCAATAACAATAGAAATTTTGGGAACTATACTAACACATGGAAGTTAAACAGTATGCTCCTGAATGACCAGTGGGTCAATAACAAAATTAAGAACAAAATTAAAAAATTTCTTGAAGCAAGTGACAATGAAATACCAACATAACAAAACCTGTGGGATACAGTGAAAGCAGTACTAGGAGAGACATTTATGGCTATATATACCCACATTCAAAAAGAGGAGAAACTTCCAATAAATGATAAACTAATGATAAACTTAAAGAACTAGAAAAGCAAATCAAATTCAAAATTAGTAGGAGAAAATAAAATAAAGATCAGGGCAGAAACAAATGAAATACAAACAAAGAAAATAATACAAAAGAGCAATAAAAAGAATATTTCGTTTTTTGAAAAGATAAACAAATTGACCAACCTTTATCCAGATTAACTGAGAAAAACAGAGACAAGACCTAAATAAATAAAATTAGAGATGAAAAGGAGATATTACAATTGACACTGTAGAAATTAAAATGATCATTAGTGGCTACTATTGGCAACTATATGCCAAAGAATTAGAAATCGTAGAAGAAATGGGAACTGAAGGCTTCACTGCTGAATTCTATCAAACATTTAAAGAAGTATTAGTACCAATCCTACTCAAAGTATTCTGAAAAATAGAGAAGAGAATAAGAGAATACCTCCAATCTCATTCTACAATGCCAAAATAAAACAAAACAGAAAAACAACATTGCATGTTCTCACTTATTTGTGAGATCTAACAAGTTAAAACAATTTAGGTTGTATAGATAAGGAGTAAGCAATGGCTATCAGAGGCTGGGAAGGGTAAGGTTTTGAGGGTGAGTGGAGAGGATGGGGTGGGAAAAGGAAGCGGGCAATGGGTGGAGAACTGGAGATGTTTAATGGGTCTCAAAACATAGACTAACAAGATCTATTATATGATTGTGCAACAGGGTGACTACAGTGGACGATACTTTATTGTACATTTTAAAATAAGCGAAAGAGTATAATTAGATTGTAAAACAAAGGATAAATGTTTGAGGTAATGGATTCCCCATATATTTTGAGGTAATTATTATGCATTGTGTGCCTGCATTAAAATATCTCACGTACCCCATCAATATATATACCTATTATATAACCACAAAAATTTAAAAAATAACAGTAACATGTCAAAAAAATACAAAAACTGATTCTTAGCTTTCAATTAACTACAACATATTATTTTTTATTTTAAGAAAGTTTAAGAAAGCAACTTCTTTATTGATTCAGAAAACTTCCCTTTTGCGTGCATTTTAGTTACTTCTTAATATCTCTGAATCTGTTAAAAGGCTTCTGAAGGTATGGGCTTGTATTTTATTACAAAGAACATAATAAAAGGCAGAGAATTACTGTAGATCTCAAAAACTTTTTGTGTAAAAAAGAGCCTAAACTTTGCTGGCTAATTGTCATCCTTAATTTATTTTTTAAAGTGAAATATAGAGATATGTATTCACACAGTAGTTTTCCTTTTACAACGACCGAGAACTTTATCTTGATCACTGAGAACAAAGATGCACTTCCCAATGGAAGGAAAGTTTCATCATGTTCAAAATTATGCATTTTCATCTCAGACAAAACAAAACTATTTTTTTTTTTTTTTGGCCCTACAACTATTCCTAAAAGAGTCATTGAGACTTAGCTTTGTTGTACATATTTGTTTTCAACTCTGTGATCTTCACATGAAGGAAAAACTGAGGAAAATGTGTCCATCCTAAGATGGGCATCACTGAGTGCACAATTGTTATTGTGAAATAAGACACAAAAATCAGTGAGAGAAATCACACTAATATAGCAAGTTATATTATTACATAACAAAAAACTTCTCAACAAGGTACCAAATGAAGTTATCAATTCAAACCTTCAATTTTTTACCTTATTTTGAGTTGTGTCAAATGAAATTAGGCAACGAATGATTTTTTTTTTTTTTTTGCTATAAACTGATCTTAGAAATATCCTTTTAAAAATATTTTAGAGAGTGTAAATTACTTGTATAAATTATATAAATCATGACTAGATTATAATTAAAGTTAGAAGTATTTTATTTTCAAACATTATATTAGTACACCATTTATCATGTGTGCATAATGAAGTCATTACGTTTCTTCAATAATTTTTGACTATATAGAAAACATTTATCATAGTATATATCATGCAAGCTCATTAAGAATTCAGTAAATTGTTGTTGAAATGTTAGACTAATTTCTCCAGAAAACGAGACTGTAGTATACTCGTAAGTGTGTGGTACGCTTCTAAGAGTCAGACATTATTTCCTATGAAATATTCATTTCCTTAGTGAATACTGAATATTCTTGTTTAGTTACATATCAGAAAGACACAATTCAAAAATAAAAATTACAAGGGAAAAAGTATTTTTTTCTTCAACAAGAAAATTGAATTCCGTGGACTCTGGTGTGAGGTAAAGATGATACTAATGGTTGTGGAAGTTATTCCCTGTACAAATTCAGAAGGTACTAGTCTCATAACTGTGCAACATATGCGTCCAAGACTATGTCTTGTTGTGATATCCTTAGCTGTGTCTTATAACTCTGTGACTCTTGATCTTGCACCGCAATATTTGGATCTTGAAAAACAAGATAAAATATAGTTCATTTTGGAGAAAAGTCAATCAAAAAAAAATTAGTAAACCTTTTAATTACCCACTGATCCTATTGGACACAATATAGAAAAAGAAGGTAGAACCCCTGATCAAGAAGGAAAACTAAGGGGGTAAGGATCCTGAGCTGTTCCTAGTAAGTTTAATGTGAGGAAATAGTCTGTTCTCCACAGGTTGATTTTGTTTGTTCTCTTTTAATTTTAAATTTATCTGTAACCCTGGATACGCACAAGAAAAAACCCAATGAAACCACAAACTTAGAGTTGACATTTTCTTAAAAAGCAAACAGAACATTGGGGCAGAATTTAAATTAACATTTGATGTAATATGGGTAATCAATGGTAGATACAGGAGGTATTGATTTGAGGAAAATGTACGCTAAATGGCCAGATAAAGTAAAAACATTTTAACACAATCAAATTGTATATTGGAAAGTGACAGATTCCAAATTAGAGATAACAGTGAGCAGGGCACAGCGGTTACATCAAGAAAGATCATAGTATGAACGAAATGTTCCCAGAAACCAAACTTACTCTCGAAAAGCTGTATCCCGGAAGTCTCCTTAGTCAATAGACCACAGTGCCTGAATGGCTGAATGAGTAAATATCCACTGACTGACAAGTGGGAAAAGGGTCTGTCAGGACAGTGCCATATGGGTACAGAGCTAGGAGTTTAGGGGAGTTAGGCAGCTTGGGCTGGCTGCTCTGCTGTAACAGTTTATCACTGAAAAACAAATAGGAGCAGTGAAAGCTGAGCATAATTATAGGGTTATGACATCCTACTTAACTATGGTTTCACAGATTATAGTAAGGCAGAGAAAATTAATTAAATGTTGTATTTATATGGTGAGTTGTTTTAATAAAAGAGTCTGCAGCAAATCTATTAAGTCAGAGGTTAAACAAAAGCTTGGAAAATTTTCTTTGAAATAAATCTGCAGGAAATAGATAAATACATGTGCTTCTCTCACTGAAGTAGAAATGGGGCTTCAAAGTTCACATGAGTCTCTTGCCCCTTCCTCACAAGTAGTGAGAACACATCAGACTCTCATTTACAAAGTTCTCCAACCTTCTGAAGCACAGTCGGAGTAGTAGCAATCTTGTATGAACAAATGTAACGTTTCATCAAAAAGAATCCTCTTAACCTCCTGCCAAACAACAAAAGCCACAGATGTATAAAGCAAGCTTGACATGTTTAGTTCTTTAGATCTCTTTTTATCTACACAGAGTTCTGACATGCTCCAGTTTACCTCTATTTGTTTCACTGTCAATATTCAGATCTAAGGACCAAGATCTATTGCTGAACCACAGTCAGCAAGTTGAGTAATTAGTCATAAGCCAGAGGACATTGTCAGAAGTCTAACAAGTTTAACACAAGGGCATATTTTATATAAATTAAGCATTCCATAGAACCTTGTTCGCTGAGATAGTTCACTATTACTGCAGAGTAATCCAGACAGTGCAAATTCTAGGCCAGTCTTCTGTGTTTTCATGACTGATGTGGAATAAACTGCATACATGGATTTATAGACAATTCTTAGAATTCAGAGACCGTAATTCAAAGACTTAATAGCATATTACTATATATTACAATATGTAACATTAATATAACATTAGCTAAAAAGCCTGCTATATAGCCATGAAGTTAAGGGGGAAAAGTTCATTTACATTTTAATTTTAGCTTTAAACAGATAATTCTGAAATACAACTCAATTGATATTAAGTGACTGATAATCAATGCCTTCATTTAATCTTACATACTAATGCACAGAGAAAAATTAAACCAATGACTTTGATTTTCTTTTCCTGGAGCTATTATAAAATAGTTTGATCCATCTTTCTTAAATCTCAAATTAGATCCAATAAGACCTTGAAAAGGCCCAGGAATGCTGCATTAAAATTAAAAGCTCATATTCTGAGAAGCAGCTAGCTAAACCCTACAACGTTAATATCTACATGTAATCCTTTTGGTTGTATATAATGAAAACTAGCCTATAGGGCTGGTTGACCATTAGAAGCTTTAAACAGATAAAGCTTGTGTTTTATAGATAGTTCAACAAACTCACGTTTGTTGTTCAATAAACAAGGATTTTTGGGGTGTCAGTAGAAATAATCGTGTGAATACATGAAATATTAGGAAGGCCTGAACTTTGTACTCTACCACAATTCAGCCTTCGCCTTCTCCATTATTATTCTACCTTATTCATTTTAGAAAATTATGCACATCTATCTCTGTCAATCAATACACTTCGGCGTGGTTTTATACCTGCAAGTGTGCTTGGCTGGTAGGAAACAAAATCTGTTTTAGGAACTGGTGAATTATATTCTTCACCAAAATATAATTTATTTGATGTAGATATTTCTTTTATTCTTCTCAGACTTTTTTTTGTCTTCTATTTTCATTATTACCTTTAGATGCTTTAACATATCATGTCCATGGTGCTTCTAGAGGTATCATTTTAAGTTCAGATTTGTAGGATATGATGATGATTGACTGCATTTACTTATAATGAGCATCCCCAAATAGATTCCTACTCCAGTTCTATAGACCTCACCAGGAAATTAGAAGAAAAAGACAAAAAACCTGTTAGAACTAGTGTATCTATAACTTGGCTAAGCCATTCCTACACACCTTTTATGAAATTAACACTATTCTTATTCCTACCCTCTTTATGTTAGAAGGTTGGTTTTTTCAAGTTACAACGCAGGAAGTTCAGTGAGTTTAAGTAGTAACTACAAGTCTGTCTTATAACACTGAAAATCATGAAAATTTAATTCACGAATTTACTAAACAAAGACACCAGCCCATAGCATTTTGTTTGAAAAGGTTTCTTTCCCAAGAAATTTTATCTGTATTATGGCAGTTTGAGGAAAATATATTGGTAAGATAATGTTTCAAATGCAAGCATAATTTATTTTATATTTCTGAAGTCTTAATTGATTTTGCCAGTACTCTGAAGATTCACAGTAGTCTTCTGTATATTTAATAGCAAGTATATATTAAGTTATTATTATGGATAGCATATATTTTTATATAAAGAATATTAAGCTCTCTTAATAATTGTTAGTCATTCTTGAAACATAGGCAAGGGTGAAAGGACACTATACACAGTAAATTGTGCATATATGTAATTTTAACCCTATACATAAGTAAAAGAAAGAATAAAACTAACCATAAAGAGTTCTAATTCTCAAGTCTTTCCAAGTAGGAATATATATTTAATTTCTTTCATCCAATGTTTCAAGAATTTAAAATCTATTATAATCAACAGTGGTGTTTTTATGAGGATGAACAGATATTCACTTTTGCAAAGGTTCACTCATAAACCTATTTCAGGCCCAACTTAGCCAAGATTGGATTGAACACAGTATCTTATCAATGGTAAAATTACTTTCTTAGCATTCCTAAAGCTATAGTTCTAGCTGGAGTGGCCTGCCAGTTTTTATTCTCCTACAATTTATTCATCCTGAATATAAAGCTGTAATTAGGGGGTCTTTTGACATACTATATATGAAAATGAATATCAAAAAATGGCCTCTGGAACCAGACTGCTAAAATTTTGAATACCAGATTTGTGACTTTGGACATTTAGCTTCCCTGGTCTCAGCTTCTTCATGTTGCAAATGAAATAATGCTCAAACCTATTTTGTAGTGTTGGTGTGAGTTCTAAATGAGCTTTGGTGGAGAAAGCTCTTAGACCTCTATCTCAGGCATGTATATCTCTTGTTAATATTATATACAGTCAGTAATCTATTTAGATAAGATTTCCCTTTAAGCTATTCCATAGGCAGTTTTCATTCCTCTTGTGTGAAGTTAATATGGAATTAATGGACCAATCACTTATATATTTTATATGCAATTCACACAATATATGATCTATAGCAACACATACAACAAAATAGCTTTTTAGGCCATTTTACTTTTAGGTCTTTTAGGAAGTATTTTGTAGAAAATGCTATAGAATCAGCAGAAAATTTTTGTGAATGCTACAATTGCCTTCTGTATTCATAACATTTGTATTTCTACTCATATAACTCCAATAAAGGTGCAAAGCTAACTTAATTTCTTATTGAATATGGAATTGTGATATATTTCTCTCTATATATACATGCATATTTCTATATATATATCAGAATATATTGTACATATTTCTCTATATGCAGATATATACAATATATGACTCTTTTTCTCATATATAAGATTTTCTATATATAAATTTTCACATATATTCTATATTATATATATAAGAAAATTTCATATATATGTATATACATATATATACACACACGCACACATATATATATATGAATATTTCTGTCTGAGCTTGTTGGCTCATGCCTGTAATCCTGGCACTTTGGAAGGCCAAAGCAGGTGGATCACTTGAGGTCAGGAGTTCAAGACCAGCCTGGCCAGTATGGTGAAACCCCATCTCTACTGAAAATACAAAAATTAGCCAGATGTGGTGGCTGGTGCCTGTAATCCTACTTGGGAAGCTGAGGCTGGAAAATCACTTGAACCCAGGAGACAGAGGTTTCAGTAAGCCGAGATTGCACCACTGCACTTCAGCCTGAGCAACATACTAAGACTCCATCTCAAAATAAAACAAAAAAAGAAAGAAAAAGAAAATTTCTTATAAACAGCACCTAATTCATCTCTCAAAAATATATATACATATATATGTGTATATGTATAAATATATATACACATATATGTATATATGTATAAATATATATACATATATAAATATATACATATGTGTATATATACATATATATACACATACACAGAGAGAGACAGAAATATATAATACATATATTTGATGTATATTTATATGTTTATGGCTGAATCTTTACATAAACTGAATATCTGTTCATCTTTCTTTTTCTGGAAATTTTGCTTTCATATCATACAGATGATTCTCTTATTGTCTTTCTCCTTAACTTCCCATGCTGAATACCAATTTGCAGTTGATAACTGTGCCTTATTCTTCACTAAGAAAATAGAGTCAGTTGGTGAGACCTAATTCAACTTTCCACTGACAAATCTATCCATCTGCTTATATTTGAGCCCAGAGAGTCTGCCTTATCTTCTGTTACAATTAAAGGGCTTCTGCTCTCATGTTGATTCCTTCCTTTGATTATGGATCCCATAACTTTTCAGCTTCTCAGCTGAAATGTAATTTCAGAAATTATATTCTATCTTTCCACATTATTGATTTCGCATTCAGAACTAATTCTTTGGAAATGCTTTTCAAAATATATTCGACTTCTTTTTATAAAACCTCTTAAAATTTTCATTTTACGTGAAGGTTGTGTTCCACTGCCACATACAATCACATTTCAGTATCTGCCATGTGATGAGCTTTGATGAATGGTATGACAGGGAGAATCCATGTGCCACCTCCTGGCAAGAGCTTTAAGAGACATTACATGATTCCTCCACTGCTGCATTTCTCTAACATGAGAAGTGTGATGACCCAGAGAAGGAATGCTGTTTCAACCAGGGATAAACACGACTAGGACCAGACAACCAGAACTAAATTACCCTCATTGACACTAAAGAACAAATATGCTAATGAGATTATTCAACTTCGGACAATGTTGTATCTGGAGCTCATATTCTTAACTTTTGTTCTGAAATATATTCACTATTTCCTAAACAAAAGAGACTCAAAAGTCATTAACCTAACACATTCAGAAATGACATCCTGAGATCACTTCAGAAACTGTTTTTCTTACTGATAATCTCTATTTTCTTCCTGATCTCCATATTCCAATCTCTATTTTCTTACTGAAATCTCTGTTCTGCTAGTTCTTTTGTGATACTAACCAGAATGAATTCTTCTTCATCTTTCTGTCACTGAAATCACCTTATGAAAATACTACCTACACTGCCATTGTCCATAACAGCTTAAGATCTCAAAATTGAGAGATGAAAATCCTAGAATATTGCTTGAAAATGTATCCTAAACTTGCATGTAATAATATAGTGTTTTCAGTCTCTGATGCTTTCCGGAGATCAGTGAATAAAAATATGATACCTTCCTTTCTTCCTTACCCATTCTCTCCCTCTCTTTCTTTTTTCTTTGCTTTCTTCCTCACTTTAACACTTACTGTCTACAAAGTGATCTTCCCTGAGACATATGCTACTATACAAAGGTAGAGAAGACACAGTTCCTTTCATCCTGTGACTTTTAGGTAAATAGAGTTAAACAAAACTGAAAACAAATTAGTACAATAAAGTGTTACAGGTATCATTATATACTCATGCATAGGATAGGCTATTAAAGAATGCATAGTCAATTTAGAGGAAATCAAGAAATATTAGTGGAGCCCTGATTGTATAGCTGACTGACCACAAAGATGAACAGTGGTCTAAGTGTCAAGGAAAAATGGTAGGCAGGGCATCATGGTACTCAACTGTAATCCCAGCAACTGGTAAGGCTGAGGTGGAAGGATCCCTTAATCCCAATGGTTCTAAAGTAGCCTGGGAAAAATAGCAAAAGCTTGTCACAATAAAAATAAAATAAAATAAAAGCTTTAAATTAATAAAAAGGAAAAAATGGTAGCATAAGCGAAGATAATGAAGCATGTTAGAATATTTTGGGTGCCACAAGCATTTTAACATGGCTAGAGTTTAATGGATATGAAAGGAGTGGTGAGTAGGGGATAATTTGTTTCAAACCTATGGCATAGATTTATTTATTTTTCTAAGTGAAAAATAGATTAAAAATTCATGCTAAATATCCCATTTAAATTATGTCTATATAGGAGAAGTACATTAATTACACCACAAATCTATATAAAAACGTGCCACTGCCTTTAGAAGCAGTGTTTACTGATGCATCATAGTGACTACAAGACAAGGGTTTCAGATTGCTAAAATTGTCAACTTAAGTCTATAACATGAGAGTAAAAGTTTTAATTGCGTCTCAGATTGATTTAAATAATTGTAGTAGGAAAATAAATACTACAGGACACTTGTGAGACTGCAGGAATAGAAATATGGAATAGGAATAAAGCTACTGCAAAATTGTTTTTAGATGTATCAAGATAGACACCTTACTTCACATCAGAAAGGAAGTTCACCTATTCGTGAATAACTTTTTAATTAACTATTACATATATTAATTAAAGAAAAAATAAAATGGACAAATTGTATCATAAAGAAAAACCAAAATGAGTTTTTAAAATTATGGAAAATATCCAGATAGAATACTATTTGCTAGAGGATTTGTTTTTGACTTTGCAAACAGAAATGTATAATTGCAAATTAAGTTTATTATCATTTTTATATCAGCAATTTATTTTTCTGAACTTCTCACTGGGAGATTTGATGAATAAAAATTACAAGTAGAAGTGCTTCATTTCAGAAAAACATCAATTGTTAACGCACTATGGAAAACTATGCCATAAAGTAATGAGAGCGTCTGTGTGCTAAGAAAATTTTTTTCAACTAATAATAACTTTATTCTGCTTGAGTTATCTTTTTTCTTTTCTTCTAGTCTCATTTCCTTTTAAGCAAACAATGTGGAAACACTTTGAAAAATACATGAAGGTTTTTTTTTTTTTTTTTAACAAGTGAGTTGGATGCCTAACGGTGTACAGCATAAGGATCTTTTTCCTGTTTTTACTCTAGGTTTTTCTGCAACATTGACATTCATGTCTCTATATTTACTTATTTGCTGATTTAATGCTTACTTATCAAATAGTTAGAGCATGCTAAAACTGTACTGGCATGTAGGTTATTAAGGTGATTCAAGTCTATATGGCTTCTGCCTTCATACACTTTACCTTATTTATATCACAGCTTCACAAGACGGATTGCAAAGAATGACTTCAACTCTCATTTTTCTAGATGAAGAAACTGTGTCTCTAATTTAAAAGGAGTAAACCTGCCCAAGTTCAAAAACTGACAGTCTTTCTCTCCTAAATTTCTTTCCTATCTCATTAATACCAAACTTTTCTAAAGACACCCATTTTGAAATTTTAATGTATTTTCGGAAGTACCTTTCATCTTTATTGTTCATATTAGCTTGGTGGTTAATATATCAACTAATTCTTATATATAATTTTTTTAAAAATTGATTCATTTTTATTCCCACTGTGATCATCATGGTCCATATTTTTACTGTTTCATGGCTGAAATAATACAACAACTTCCTTCTTCAACTCCCTAAATGATCTTCTAGTCCATTCACCCAGCCCAGTACGATAAAATTCGCTGTTTGGTGCCTGACCCACCTGTCAACAATCAGTAAGTACAAAAGCAGGGCCTGCTTGTCTCTGTTTATGAGTAAATCTTAAAATAGTTTCCTCTTTGTGTTTTATATTTGATTTATACACTTGCTACTATTTCCCTTAGCTTCTGACCTTATTCCTATCTATAATAACATATTCTTAGTTCTGTTGTCATTTATTGCTCTTTATTTCATGTCTTGTTTAAAAGATATATGAGCATTTATTTCTGGTTCTTGAGTGTATCTCCAACCCATTTTCCTGATGATAAACTGAATCCCAGTCCTGCGTTGGCATTCAGGGGTGCTATCACTATGTATTTCCCAAGGTTCCATAATAAATGTTCTTCAAATAAATTCAGCCTATTACATACTTAAACATCCTTGTACTTCCCGTTTGATCATCTTCGAGGATCAAGTTTGATGTGTAAAACAAAATTCTCTGCATTGCTCTTCAAACCTTGTATCTCTAAGTTTGCCCTGTCTCAGTATGTGACAGCCTATGCACACTCATTTGCGCAAAGTAAATTCAGAAACTGTTCTCGACTGCTCCCTTTACCCCAATCTAGATCGGAAATGAATGTAGGTCCTGCCACATTTTATTTCCCAATATCTCTAAACTGTCCACTTTTCTTCATCTTTATTGCTACTACACTCACCTGGATCAAAATTACTTCTGCTGTGGCCAGATTCTCCAGGCTCCTAACAGATCAACCCATCTCACTAAGTTGAAGGAAGACAACCAACCGACTTATGTGTGTAACAATTGCTATATTGTCATCTGATTAATTATGACATATATTTTATATAAGATATAAGTTTCTCTTGACCTGGAGTCATGTCTCACACCTGTAATCCCAGCACTTTGAGAGCCCTAGGTGTGTGGATCACCTGAGGTAGGGAGTTCGAGAACAGCCTGACCAACATGGAGAAATCCTGTCTCTACTAAAAATACAAAATTAGGCGAGCATGCTGGGGCATGTCTGTAATCCCAGCTACTTGGGAGGCTGAGGAGAATCACTTGAACCTAAGAGGAGGAGGTTGTGGTGAGCCAAGATCGTACCATTGCACTCCAGCCTGGGCAACAAGAGCAAAACTCTACTTCAAAAAAAAAAAAAAAAAAAACTAAAAAAAATCAATTTTCTCAGTGTTATCCTTGAAAATATATAAACCTGACTATGGCATCACTTTAAATATGATACACTCCTTATTTTATATTTCAGGTATTAAACCTTTCAATAGTTTCTCACTAGAGCCAGACTCCTTAACATGATCAACAAATCCCTACATATTCTGAGCCACCTACGTGTCTGCTTGTCTTGCAGTTTTCTTTGGCACATGACGCCCCAGTCCTAGTAACTTTCCAGTACCTTGTGTAAAGCAGCAAACTACACGCTCTTTTAAACCAACACTTTAGCCAAGTATAATTCCCTTTCTAGATAATCCGATTTTTATTATACTCATGGGATATTACTGTGACCCTTAGTTATTATCTCACCCTTTACATACCTCCTTAAATGTCATTTCACAAACAGGTCTTTCTTGAACTGTACATTGGGTGAATTCCTCCAATTCCCATTCCAGGTTAGTGCCTATTTATTTACTTTTTTATTTATGTTTGAGACAAAGTCTCACTCTGTCACCCAGGCTGGAGTGTAGTGGCTTGATCTGGGCCCACTGCAACTTCCTCCTCCCAGGTTCAAGCGATTTTCCTGCTTCAGCCTCCCTAGTAACTGAGGTTACAGCACACACCATCACACTTGGCTAATTTTTTTGTTGTTGTTATTTTCAGTTGAGATGGGGTTTCACAATGTCAGTTAGGCTGGTCTCAAATTCCTGACCTCAGGTGATTCACCTACCTGGGTCTCCCAAGTGCTGAGATTACAGGCATGAGCCACCGCACGCAGCCCAAGTTATTGCCTATTTAATTACCTACTTTCTCTATTAGATTCTATGCTCCATTAGGAAAATAACATGCTTTATTTTTACTTTTTTGGTCCTTTTTATACCACATTCTCAGCATCTAACGGAGTACTTATGCATGATAAAATATATAGATCAATGTAACAAAACAGAGGCCTCAGAAATAATGTCACACATCTACAATCATCTGATCTTTGACAAATCTGACAAAAACAAGCAATAGAGAAAGGATTACCTATTTAATAAATGTTATTTAATAAATGGTGTTGGGAAAACTGGCTGGCTATATGCAGAAAACCCCTTCCCTAAACCTTATACAAAAATTAACAAGATGGATTAAGACTTAAACATAAGACCTAAAACCATAAAAACCTTAGAAGAAAACCTAGGCCATACCATTCAGAACATAGGTTCTTCTATGTTCTTTATAACTAAAACACCAAAAGCAATGGCAACAAAAGCCAAAATTGACAAATGGGATCTAACTAAACTAAAGAGCTTTTGCATAGCAAAAGACACTATCATCAGAGTGAACAGGCAACCTACAGAATGGGAGAAATTTGTTACAATCTATCTATCTGACAAAGGGCTAATATCCAGAATCTGCAACGAACCTAAACAAATTTACAAGAGAAAACCCCATCAAAAAGTGAGTGAATGATATGAACAGACACTTCTCAAAAGAAGATATTTATGTGGCCAAAAAGCATATGAAAAAAAGCTCATCATCACTGGTCATTAGATAAATGATAATCAAAACCACAATGAGCTACCATCTCATGCCAGTTAGAATGGTGATCATTAAAAAGTCAGGAAACAACAGATGCTGGAGAGGATGTAGACAAATAGAAAAGCTTTCACACTCTTAGTGGGAATGTAAATTAGTTCAACCATTGTGGAAGACAGTGTGGTGATTCCTCAAGGATCTAGAATAAGAAATAACATTTGATCCAGCAATCCCATTACTAGATATATATCCAAAGATTTATAGATCATTCCATTATAAAGACACATGCACACATATGTTTATTGCAGCACTGTTCACAATAGCAAAGACTTGGAACCAACTCAAATGCCCATCAATGATAGACTGGATAAAGTAAATGTGGCACATATACACCATTGAACACTATGCAGCCATAAAAAAGGATGAGTTCATGTCCTTTGCATGAACATGGATGAAGCTGGAAACCATCATTCTCAGCAAACTAACACAGGAACAGAAAACCAAACACCACATATTCTCATTTGTAAGTGGGAGTTGAACAATGAGAACGCATGGAGGGCAACATCACACACTGGGGCCTGTTGGGGAGTGGGAGAGTGATAGCATTAGGAGAAATACCTAATGTAGATGACGGGTTGATGGGTGCAGCAAACCACCATGGCACGTGTGTACCTATGTAACAAACCTGCACGTTCTGCACATGTATCCCAAAATTTAAAGTATAATTATAATAATAATAAAAAGAGGAGCTATCAGGTCAGGAAAAGACATGAAATGCACATTATTAAGTGAACAAACCCAATCTGTAAAGGCTACATTTTGTATTATTCAAATAATATGACATTTTAGAAAAGACTAAACTGTGGCAACAGAGAAAGGAACAATGGATGCCAGGGGTGTGGAGAGGGAGGGATGAACTGGCAGATCATAGAGGATTTTTAAGGCAATAAACTGACTATATAATGCTGTAAGAGTAGGTAGATATTATATTACATTTGGGAAAACATATGGAATGCATAACACCTAGGGTAAACCTTAATATAAATGATAGACTCTAGGTGATAATAATGTGTCATTGTAGGTATATTGATTATAACAAATATGTCACTTCAGTGGGACTATTTGTAATGAGGGAGGCAATGCATGTATGGGCACAAGGGGTGTATAGAAACTCTAATTTCCCCCTCAGTTTTGCTGTGAGCATAGAGTAATTGTTCTAAAAATAAATCTATTAAAATTATGTTTAAATATCTAGAAATAAATTTTAAAAAACCTGTGCAAGATTTCTACTTAGAAAAATTATAAAGTGCCAATGAGATAAATTAAATGTGATGTAAATTAATGAAGAGATATACAATGTTAATGGTCCAAATGACTCAATACTGCTAAAATAAACATTTTCTGCAAATTAAGTAATAGATTAAGCACAAGGCTATTCAAAGTTATAGCCAACTTAAAAAAATATTAGTGCTCAAGCAGACAATAAAATATACATGGTTTAGAAAATAACCTAGACTAGCCAAATAATTTTGAAGGGAAATGAAGTCTGAGAACTTACACTATCAGATTTAAGGATTTACTATATTGCTGCAGTAGTCATGAAGAAAATATACATGTAGATCTTGTAAAAAAAATATAGCATAATGTGGGAAACAGTTTCTGTATGGCACAAAATGAACAAGTACTTTTGGTTTTGTGACAACACAGAATTTTGTGGAATATCCTACTCTTATTTCGTATTGCTGTCATTTGTTTTGTTTTATCAACCTTTAAAAAGTAAAAATGGCCATTTTCACAATATTGATTCTTGCTAATCATGAGCATGGAATGTTTTTCCATCTGTTTGTGTCTTCTCTTATTTCCTTGAGCAGTGGTTCCTAGTCTCCTTGAAGAGATCCTTTACATCCTTTGTTAGTTATATCCCTAGGTATTTTATTCTCTTTGTAGCAATTGTGAATGGGAGTTCGCTCTTGATTTGGCTCTCTTTTAGTCTGTTATTGGTGTATAGGAATGCTTGTGATTTCTGCACATTGATTTTGTATCCTGAGACTTTGCTGAAGTTGCTTATCACTTTAAGGAGATTTTGGGCTGAGATGATGGGATCTTCTAAATATACAATCATATCATCTGCAAATAGGGACAATTTGACTTCCTCCTTTCTTAATTGAATACCCTTTATTCCTTTTTCTCGCCTGATTGCTGTAGAACTTCCAATACTATATTTAATAGGAGTGGTGAGGGAGGGCATCCTTGTCTAGTGCCAGATTTCAAAGTTAATGCTTCAACACTATCCCCATCAAGCTACCTATAACCCTCTTCACAGAACTGGAAAAAACCACCTTAAACTTCATATGGAACCAAAAGAGAGCCCACATACACAAGACAATCCTAAGTGAAAAGAACAAAGCTGGAAGCATCATGTTACCTGACTTCAAACTATACAACAAGGTCACAGTAACCAAAACAGCATGGTACTGGTACCAAAACAGAGATATAGACCAATGGAACAGAACAGAATCCTTGGAGGCAACGCCACACATCTACAACCATTTGATCTTTGACACACCTCATGAAAACAAGCAATGGGGAAAGGAGTCCCTGTTTAATAAATGGTGTTGGAATAACTGGCTAGCCACGTGCAGAAAACAGAAACCGGACCCCCTCCTGACACCTTACACTAAAATTAACTCCAGAAGGATTAAATACTTAAACAAAAGACCTAACACCATAAAAACCCTAGAAGAAAACCTAGGCAAAACTATTCAGGACATAGGCATAGGCAAGGACTTCATGACTAAACACCAAAAGCATTGGCAACAAAAGTAAAAATAGACCAATGAGATCTAATTAAAATCCAGAGCTTCTGTACAGCAAAAGAAAGAATCATTAGAGTGAACCAGCAACCAACAGAATGGGAAAAAATTTTGCAATCTACACATCTGACAAAGGGCTAATATCCAGAATCTACAAAAAACTAAAACAGATTTACGAGAAAAGCAAACAAACAAGTCAGTTCAAAAGTGGGTGAAGGACATGAACAGAAACTTTTCGAAGGAAAACATATAGGAGGCCAACAAACATATGAATAAAATGCTCATCATCACCATCATTAGAAAAATGCAAGTCAAAACCACATTGAGATATCATCTCATGTCAGTTAGAATGGTGATCATTAAAAAATATGGAGACAACAGATGCTGGAGAGGATATGGAGAAATAGGAACACTTTTACACTGTTGGTGGGAGTGTAAATTAGTTCAACCATTGTTGAAGACAGTGTGGCGATTCCTCAAGGACCTAGAAATGGAAATTCCATTTGACCCAGCAATCTCATTACTGCGTATGTACCCAAAGGATTATAAATCCTTCTATTATAAAGACACATGCACAGGTACATTCATAGTGGCACTGTTTACAGTAGCAAAGACCTGGAACCAACCCAAATGCTCATCCATGATAGACTGGACAAGGAAAATGTGGCGTATATACACCATGGAATACTATAAAGCCATAAAAAATGATGAGTTCCTGTCTTTGTAGGGACATGGATGAATCTGGAAACCATCATTCTCAGCAAACTGACACAAGAACAGAAAATCAAACACTGCATGTTCTCACTCATAAGTGGGGGTTGAACAATGAGAACACATGGACACAGGGAGGGGAGCATCACATACTCGGGTCTGTTGGGGGGAACTAGGGGAGGGGCATCAGGAGGTAGGGAAGTTGGGGAGGGATAACATGTGGAGAAATGCCAGCTATAGGTGACTGGGGGATGGAGGCAGCAAACCACCTTGCCATGTATGTACTTATGCAATAATCCTGCATGATCTGCACATGTACCCCAGAACCTAAAGTACAATTAAAAAAATGTAAAAATGTTTTTACCTTGTAATTTGTACAAAACCAGGTTGTGGGCCAGATTGACTGTGTATTTCCCACTCCTAATAAAAAGAGTCCAGATATACGCTCAGACAGTTTATAGATATATGCTCTGAAGCTTTTATATAAAGTTTTAAAAATGTTTATATAGATTTATGACACGAAGTTTTTATAAGAGAACCATTTGGAATTTGCAAGTTTCCTAACTTTTGCAACATTATTTCAATATAATATGCTATCTCATAATTATTATAAGTTTTTGTCATCCATCTATATGCCAATGAAATCTTGTTTAAAAAAATTACCCTCAGTATTCTGATTAAATGCCAAACACTTACATGTTTTACTGATATTACTGTTTGAAAAAAATATTTTCCAATGCTGACAGCATTTCTAAGGCAACCATATTTAAGCATATGACGATTTTAATTAATAAAAAAATAAAGTTTAAATTTATATAAAAAGTTAGTATCATTGCCTAGACCTAGCTGAAAAAATAAAGAAAATGAAAACCAATGAAATGAAATTTGTCAGAATGAGTACATAGTTTTCTCAAACTTAGTCTCTAATGATTAATGAGAGAATTTGATACTGAATTCCAGCAAAGAGATTATAATGAGCTGATAGTTATTTCCAGGCTGCGAAGGAGATCAGGGATCACTAGACACAAACAATAACTGATAACTATTGTTCACTCCAAGCAACGAATAAATATTTTCAAGGCAAAAACGTTATGTAAGTACCAAAAAATAAATATTTTTACATGGTCACTTAAATGTACTAATCTTTCCAACTGCTATTTGCTTAAATGTTCTTCTGTTTTACACTGTTCACAAAAATTAAGTATTGTTACAATTATAGATGGCTACTTTATTTTCTTTATCTGTAATGCAAACATTTTAATAAGAGAAAAATGCCACTGGATCATAGTAAGAAAGTGTCTTGTGATTTCTGAAAATTGGTTGATAAAACTGAAGAGAAATTGATGGTTAGAAGAACAACACTGTCCACCTGTCTAGAAATGATCTAAACCCTCTTCCCACTCTGCACACCTGCTACACTTATTATATGTGTAAACTTCTATAACTTGAATTTTTCTGTGCATTTTCTCATCTGGAATATCAGAATGATAGTGGCATCCAATTCAGAGCTTTGTATGGGAATAAAGAGTGTAAGGGCATGAAAATACTTTCAGGAGAGTCATCATTGAATAACTGTGTTTTTTTTTTTTTTTTTTAACCTTGATTCAGTTTTATATCATCATAACAAATGTTGATTTGGTTTGTTAGCACACATTTTCCTTTTGAAATAAATCAGAATATAAACCAGTACCTAAGATACAGATAAAATATCATGTAATAACATTTTAAAAATTATTTCTGTAAGCTTCGTTGACAAATTCTGCAGTCAAAAGAGCTATTGTTTTCACTATGACTAGGTTATATCAATGTTAGCTATTACAAGAAATACTCTTCAAAATGCATAAAATAATTACAGGGACCTTGTAATGTATGCACCACACAAAATGATTCAGGGGAAGATATGTTCCAGACTGTATGTTGAGTGTCTGGGATTTTAAGGTCAATTGTTCATCAAAAGAAGTTTGGAGGAAAAGAATAGGAGAAAAGAATAACTTGGGGAAAATATCTGTGGGACAATATCACCTAGAGATTCTTGTACTGAAAATAACACTTTCCTCACATTTCTTTATTGCCTCTGTATGTCTGAGATAAATGAAAATGTTATTTTGACATCAGCAGTTAACATAATAATAATAATAGCAGAAAGAAAATTGTATAGAGAAAAGAAATCTTAATTGGAATGAATGCCAACAACATACAAGCAAACGCTATGAAAAGTAAAAGTTATGAGGAATTCAAATAATGATGCCTAACAAACAGGGAAGGATTATGTAAACCCTGTCATATTTTCTGGTTTTCTCTAAAAGTGTCCAAACATTCTACTTGGTTATTTCATTTGATAAATTAGGCCTGATTGGAGCAGAAATAACCATACTTAGAATAGATGTGTGTTTATATATTACAGTGTAAGACAATGTCAAAATAAATGTTGAATAGTAGTATTAATCAAACTACAGTTAATACAAATTTCTGTAACACATTTTGATTCTGAATATTTTCTATTGATTTATTTAATATTCATGCAGAGTCCTTGAAAATGATTCATTTTGCTGATAGATGCAGTGGGTGGAACTGCATCATTGCACAGAAAATGCATTAACTCATATGATAACATAGTCCTAAATGTAACAGGATTCATTATTACCAGGAAATAGTGCTATGATGCCTATAAACACTTTCTCTAGTTTTTAAAAAATGCGTATCACACAGAAATTTCACAAAGATTTTACACCTATATAGGTTTATGTTATATTCAGTAAATAAACTGAAATTAATAATCTCAAAAGGCAATTGAAAGAGTTTTTTTCTGTTCTGCTCTACACGATACAGCTTTATTTGTTTTTATGATTAAGATGTAAAACAAGACAAAATGTGTGTGTCTCCATGTGGGTATACATACAGAAATACATCTATTACTACCTACAGCCAAACATCTGTGCAACAGTTTGCCCCTCAACTGAAAATATTATATCAGAAAATCCTGAACTACATTAAGAAACCATAATGTAGTTATATTAACAACTAAAAATGTGTTCAACTCCTTCCCCTCACGTCTTGTCATACTGACTTTCTCCTTAAAGGTTTTCCCATGACCTTGAGGTTTAATTACTTATCCATCTATCCTTTATAGTCCCATAGCTTTTGATCCATGTTAGTATTTGTTTTACTCTTGATTTCTTGCCTATCTATATTACAAAGAGAACACAAGCTTGTTGATGAAAAACATGCAGATGATAATCATGATAGCTATATTAGTCTGTTTTCATACTGCTATAAAGATACACCTGAGACTGCATAATTTATAAAGGAAAGAGGTTTGACTCACAGTTCTGCATGGCTGGGGAGGCCGCTGGAAACTTACAATTATGACAGATGGCGAAGAAGAAGCAAATACATCCTTCTTCACAAGGCAGCAGGAAGGAGAAGTGCTGAGAGAAAGGGGAAGAGCCCCTTAGAAAATGAGCAGATCTCGTGAGAACTGATTCACTACCATAAGAAAAGCATGGGGTAAACTGCCCCCATGATTCAATTACCTGCACCTGGTCTCTCTCTTGACATGTGGGGATTATTGAGATTACAATTCAAGATGAGATTTGGGTGGGGACAGAAAGCCTAATCATATTAACAGCTAAGATTTACTGAAAAGATACTGTGTGCACAGCTTCACTGAATAATATTACATTGAAATAGATTAAGAAAGGATAAGAAATTTAATTTCTATTTGGATCTTACATTTCCTCTTTCATCTTCAAGGCATTCCAATTTTCACATAATGTTAAGTTTTGCTGATTCTAAATAATAAAAGTATTTAAACTTTCCCATGCTTTGATAATCTTTCTGGACAGGCTCAAAAGAAAATAGCATCATTTGAAACAAGCTCAGTTCAGAGCTTGCAACAATTTCTTGTTCACATCACAAAATCTTTTTGCATACTATAAGGTGATTCCAATTCAAACTGCTAGTCATTTGGGTGACTATCTTTTTTATTTTGAGACATGGTCTTTTCTTGTTGCCCAGGCTGAGATCAGTGGTGTAATAAAGCTAATCGTAGCCTCAAACTCCTGGGTTCAAGTGACCCTCCTGCCTCAGCTTCCAGAGAAGAAGCAGAAATTACAGGTGCTCATCACCATAATCAGCAATTTATTTTTTTTTTTTTTTAGAAATGAGGTCTTGCTATCTTGCCCAGGCTGATCTTGAATTCCTACTTTCAAGTAATCCCTTTATCTCAGCCTTCCAAAGTGCTGGGATTACAAGCATAAGTCACTATGTCCAGCCCTTTTTATTTAATTTAAAACAAATCATATCATGGGTAACTTTAAATTACAGTTTTAATTACTTTGAAATTATTTTCCTGCTTGGTGTTCGTACTTTCCTTCTAGATTTTTCTTAAATTTCCTGTATGATATTCCTTATTATTTTAGCATGAATCTATTAGACTTCAACTCGCTCTTTGTTTCTATCAATATTTGTCCTTTAACTTGGATGATAGTTTTTCAGTGCACCAAATTCAGAAACGAGATTTAATTTATCTCAGCACTTTGAAAACATTCCTTTTAATGTTTCCTGTTGAGAATTATATTTTCCTAATTGCCTTGGCTTTGTAATTGTTCTGTTTCTTCCCTCTGGTAGCTTTTGGGCTCTTAAGACTTTGACTTCAGTGTTTGCCATATAAACAGAATGTGTCTAGTTGTACATCTTATCTATCTTAATTTGAACAACTCGTGCCTTCTAGATCTTTGGAATTGTGTCTTTCTTTAGTTCTAAACATTCTCATCCATTTCTTTATCTCTTTTGTTGTTGTGGTTGTGATTTGAGACAGAGTTTCACTGTAGCCCAGGCTGGAATACAGTGGCATGATCATTTGTCTCTTTCAATTCTCTCTGTTCTTTCCCTTTAATTTTCTTTTTATGTTAGTCTTTCATTCTTTAACCTACCTGTTGGTTGTGAAGGTCTCCTGTATTCTGGTTATACCTGTAAGAAAGTGTCCCAGGATCAGCTTTCCATTCTGCAGCCATCAATTGTGACCCTTCAGTTCATTGCTTCATAGTATTTCCCCATATTGATTGCATTCCTTTGACAATAGGCATAGGTTTTTATTTTACTCTTTATTTTGTTTCAATTCTTCTGTGTGTACGCGTGTGTCTATGTGTGTGTAGAAAGTAGTTCCTTTTGCAGATCTCCCTTTACTTTGAATTTCAAACTCATAAAAATTAATATTTCATCTAATTAATTCATAAGCAAATGTGTGTGTATAAATTTTTTGAGGTAGAAGATAATTTTAAAATTTTAATGTCATATGCCTATCAGAAGCTACAGTTAGCATAAAATTGTATCTTTGTTTTGATGGTTGTGATTGTGCTATTTCAACTATTTTCGCCTCAGTAATAGGCACAGTAACTGATTTATGGTGGATATTCAATCAACTGTTTAAGATGGACGAACAAAGAATGAAAAAGCAAGGGAACACATCCTTTTCTAGTAATACAGTAGTACTATATATTTTAAAGAGGCTGTTGCTTATGTAAGGAAGAAAAATAGTTCATTAATTTTTACATAAAACACATAAGAAACAACATCTGGTAATTTAATTTGTTTACCGGTGATAATATTTATTTTCCTTAACACGCCAATTATACATCCCATTGAAAACATTCAATTATTGTTGTCTAAATGAATAATGTAAATAGTATTTATTGAAAACTTCAAATTATCTTATGACTCTATGCGTAGTTTGAATAAGCATAACCAAATGATGATAAAGGTACTATGGTAATAATTCATAATTTATAAAATTATTTTTATAGTATCTGTTAACTGCTATCATAAACAGCCTTAAATCTATTTCTTTGTGGTGAATATCTGGGAGGTTTTCTGCAGGTGTGCACAGCACAGTAAATAATTTTGTAATAGTTTAGGTTTGTCGGGCATTGTTTGACTTTCCATTTGTTTGCAACTTATCCAGTCCTGTATTTTCTAATAATTTTTTATTAGAATGAAATCTTGCTTTTATCTTTTACTGGAGGATATCCATATAACTATCAGTGTGTCTCCATGCATTTCACACAAAGCTTCTGTTTAAGAAGTGATATTACTTCATTAGTCTGTTTTAGGATATCCGAACATAGAGGGGCACCTGGTGGAAAACAGTAGATACTTTTATTTAACTCAAAGTGGAGATAAACTGTTTCTACTGAGAAAAACAAAATACTTCTTCCATACTCCCTTCCAAAATATTAAATTGTATGTGAAACTTTCTTTGCAAAATGTATTTGACTATACTCAACCTTAATTGTAAATTGAGCTTATTTCCACCTGCCTTCTTGTTTCTTTCCATGGAAATAATATATAAACATATCAGTATAATGTAATTCACAAACTATTCTTTAGAAAGATATTTTTATGTACTTTTCAAATGATGCTTATAAGAGAAGTGTGCTTGGTTATGAATCAGATACTAAATGCATGTGTTCTAAAGCCCACCACATACACCAATTAAGTCTTCATTTTAGAAACAGATTAGTACTTTTCTCAAGTATTTCAAGTACTTGAAGTATTATCTCAGTATTTTATATTCTATCACTTGAAGGAAGTAGTTTCTCAATATTCTTTCAAAGTATCCTTCAAAAAACACTTCAAGTTATGTCAAATTTATTATTTTACATGTGCTACACTAAATATCATCTAACAAATGCTCTAACAAAATATTTACTTCATATTTTTGATTTGCTCATAGCCAAATTAAGTAGTAATTGGGCATATTGTGCCTGTAAGGGATTTTGGTCATAGTATATAAATTCTTTTTCATCCTTAAGCATTTAATATATATAAAATCTGAATATTACAAAGTACTATCAAGAAAAATGTCGCTGCAAAGTTATAATTAAGGCACATACTATCTTCTTGTTCCGTAGTGATATATTTAAATAATAGATATTCATCATTTTATTTAATATAAAATGCCCGTCACATTTACAATTAATAATTCAGCCATATTAAGTCATTTAAATCATATGGTTTCATTTCTTTTTTGTCTTCTGGCAATCTACCCCTACCTAGCTTACAAAAATGCATATATATGTGTATATATATATATACAAACACACACACACAGATATAGATAGTATATATCTATATCTATATAGATAGATATATTGATAGGTATAGATAGATATAGATGACAGATAGGATAGTTTGTAAGAAAACCATATATTATATAACTATATCTTATAGTTTGTTTGCATGTTTTCTTACAAATTTACCTTACTATAATGCATTTACTGTATCTTTAATAGGAATTTCATTTTCATTGTCTTTGCCTATATGCAAATTATATGCACCTACTAGCCAGTGAGTATACATTGAGGGCATATTAGCACTGAAGCCTCTTGCTTTATTAGAGAAATTAGTTATCTTAAGAACAAACCCATTACAGCTTATCCAGTATTGCTCCTTCTCCACTCTAAAATGTTGGTACTTTAAAGCAGACACAATTTAAGTGAATTGAGGTGAAATATTTGCAATGTGAAACACAGCTCTTACTGTGGCAGATGGCAACTATTTTCCACCTCTGGGATTATTAATACATTTAATAGCTTATATTTTAATTGTTTTTATTTGAAATTATTTTCAGAGGCATTTCCTTTAATGATAGAAGAATAAAAGATTAAAAACTCATCCAAATTTACTTTTATGCTGATTCACATTACTGATTTGACAGTATTTGAGACTTGAACTGCTTTTTTCTTTAGTAGCATTTATTATCTTTTAAAACTCTGCCATGTGCTGTGATTCCAGAAAGTAAATTACAAAATATATAATTTCATTTAAAAAAAAATCAACCATGTTGTATTTATTTCCTAAAATACATTTATTGATGTTAAATAGGAAGAAACCATTATTCAAACATTAATTTATGGAATTAATTAGAGGAAAATGTCCAATAGAACTACCTTTTTTGTTTTATTTTGCTTTTGGAATTCTACTTTAGTGACAGGAGCCAAATAACACATTTTCTCTATTCTTTGAACAAAAAAAGAAATGTCATAATTAACAGATGAATTGTAAAGCAATAACAAAAGGATGCATGTAGTTACTGAAAAATTGTGAACAGAGTCATTGACAGGCCCAGTCTGTGAGGAATCTGTGAAATATATAAAGCAAAGGAGGTCAGATTCACAGCATAATTAAACTTAGCTAAGAAATATCCCATTCCAGAAAAATAAGATTATCTCCAGTGAAGTTAATTTTCCAAAAAGAAATAATGTGAAAGAATCTATAAAATGAGGGCCAGAGCCTTAAAGGAGAACACTATGAAGTATCTAACTTGTTACCACACTTAACAAAAGGCGAAGTTTCTGCAAAGAAAAAAAATCAATCAACAAAGTGAAGAGACAACATATAGAAAGAGAAAATATTTGCAAACTAATTATTTGGCAAGGAATTTGCATATCCAGAATATATAAGATACTCAAAAACAAATCTGTATCTATCTATCTATCTCTCTCTATATATATACCTTTTGATATAAATATATCTATATATATAGTTTTTTAAATGGACAAAAAATCTGAACAGATGTTTCTTAAAATAAGACATGCAAATGGCCAACAGATATATGAAAAATTGCTCAACATCACTAATGATCAGGGAAATGCATATAATAGAATGGCTATTATGAAAAGAAAAAAATGGATGCAGGCAAGGATGTGAAGAAAAGGGAAATCTTGTGTTTTGTACACTGTTAGTGGAAATGCAAATTGGTACAGTAATTATGGAAAATAGTATGGAGGTTTCTCAAAAAACTCAAAATACAACCACCATGTGATATATCAATCCCGTTACTGAGTATTTACCCAAAGAAAAGAAATCTGTTATTGGAGAGATATCTATAACCCATGTTTATTGCAGCACTATTCATGATAGCCAAGATATGGAATCAAGCTAAATGTCCGTTGAAAGACGAACAGATGAAGAAATTGTGGTATATATACACGATAGAATTATATTCAGTCATAAAAAGTAAAATTCCATCATTCATAGATAAACCTGGAAGGTATTATGTTAGGTGAGAAAAGTGAGGCACAGAAAGATAAACACTGCATGTTCTGTCGTATGTGGGAGATAAAAAATGAACTCACAGAAGCATAGAGTAGAATTATGATAATTAGTGTTTGCTAAGGTTATTAAAGATAGGGAAAGGTTGATTAATGGATACAAAATTACAGCTAGATAGGAGGAATAAGTTATAGTGTTCTACAGCACTATAGGATGAGTATAGTTAACAATAATTTGTTGTATATATTCAAAAAACTAGAAGATTTAGAATATTCCAAACATGAAGAAATAATAAATGTTTGAGGTGATGTTTATCCTAATTACTCTGATTTGGTCATTACACATCATATACATTTATCAAAGTATCACTGCACACTAAAAATATGTATAATTAACATGTGTAAACTAAAACGCAGAGGAAGAAAAACCCAACAAGATAAACGTCCCCACAGGTTACCTCATCTACAACAAATGACTTCTGCAGTTTGCCTCAAGTTAGTGCCATAATATGACTCTTTAAGGTAGAAATCTTATAAGTAAGACTCCAGTATAAACAGGAGATTTGGAGAAACAAGGAGTTTTTCCACAGGTAATGCAGTTTCCTTAGGAAACGGAATAATTAATATAGGAAAGAAAAATTGCTGAAACATGTTGACGGGAAACCACTCATCAACAAATCCTGTCTTTTCCCTACATTACTAGAGTCCAGGTTTAATCATCAGAATCTTTCATGTAATAAAAGATCATGAGTAGAAATAAAATTCTTGCATGGGGTAAGACACAAATTTAAATTAGTTAATGTTGTCAAACTAGTCATTTATGCATAAATGCAATTAAATTTAGAAATTATTATTAGAGAACAATAAATAATAAATTTAGGAAAATTATCTACCATATTTAAACCCTCACATGAAAGGGAAATTGACACAGAAAACCACAGGAATATTTTAAGCGTAATTGAGACACATCAGAAACATCCTTGAATATGCTTAAGTGGTAAAGAGTAAACTATGGGGGTGGGGCACAGTGGCTTATGCCTGTAATCAGAGTACTTTGGGAGGCCAAGGTGGGTGGATCACCTGAGGTTGAGAGTTAGAGACCAGCCCAACCAACATGGAGAAACCCTGTCTGTACTAAAAATTCCAAAAAAAAATAAAGAGTAAACTACTATGAAACAAACAAACAAACAATACCTATATCCTTGGAAATGGAAAATGAAACTTCTTACTAAAATGGAAAAAATTAATCATTTGTATGATGTCCAAAGGAAACTTACTTGACTGGGGGCTGTTTCATCTTCAATTTTGGCTTAAAACTTAACCACATTGTTTTCCAGATTTTTTTTTTTTTTACTTATTGCAATTCTTAGGTTAGTGGTGCAGACCTATAGGCTTGGGAAGCATGTCTTTTTGAAGAAAGTATTTTTGGCTGTATTTATCTGAAGTGCAAATCCTCCCCTTAGCTGCAGACACCATGTTCATTCACTCTGGGAAAAATAACAAATAGATTAGCTATTAATCAGAACATGTACAGCAACCTGTAAGTCAGCAAACACGTAGAACTGTAATTGAGATTTTAATACTCTGTTTCTCCTTCTAGAAGGCCAATCAATTTTATATTGTTGGATGCATGTTAACAGGAGAGACTTCCATGTGAGATTATTGCCTTATAATTTTGTTGTGAATGAATTTTTTTTTTTGCTTTAAGTATAACTGACAAATAATAATTATATGTATTCAAGTTACACAATGTAATGTTTTGATGTCTACACACTATGGAATGTTAATGGCAATCGAGCTAATTAACATAACCATCATTTCACCTATTACCTTTGTGAGTGTGTGTGTGTGTTGTAAAAACACTTAAGACTACTCTTGCAGCAAATTTCAAGTATACGTTATTATTAACTATAGTCACTGTGCCATATATTAAATTCTCCATAAATTATTCATCTTATAATTGCAAGTTTATTCTTTTTCACCAGGACCTCCTCATTCCCCATGTTCCCTTGTCTCTGGTAACCATCTTTCTACTCTCTGTTTCTATATGTTCCACATAGATGAGGATATGCAGTATTTGTCTTTTTGTATATGGCTTCTCTTACTTAGCATAATGCTCTCTAGGTTTATTCATATTGATTCAACTGCAGTGTGAGTCGCAATAAAATATAGAAACAACCTAATTGTCCATTGAAAGATGAATGAATAGTGTTATATATACAGCCATGCACTGTGCATTGCATCAGCGAACAAAAAAAACACATTTACAAATGTGGTCCAATAAGACTATAATATTGTGTTTCTAGTGTATTTTTTCTGTTTTGGCATGTGTAGATGCACAGATGCCATTGTGTTACAATTGCCTGCAGTATTCAGTATAGTAACATGCTATACAGGTTGTGTATCCTAGAAGACATAGTCTATGTCATGTTGTCTAAGTGTGTAGTACCTTATACTGTTGTTGGACAGGCAAGGCCCAAAACTGGGGCTTAGCCAGGGAGGATTTTTGGCTTAACCCAGGAAAGAAGGATGAGCTGTAGTGTTATCAATCTTTTATTGAATGGTACTGCACCTAGCAGAGCAGAGCTAACTCAGAGTCTGTGCATTAGAGTCAGCAACATATGGTCTCTTGGCAACTGTATTTATACTCAAGTAAACCCACATTCAGTTACATGCAAATTGAGGGGTGAGCCAATGCAAATTGAGGAGCAGATCCTTTAGAACTTTTTAAGGAAGGGGCAGTAACTTTTAGGTTGTTGCCATGGAAAGAGGTGGTACCTTCTGGGTTGTGTTGTCAGGCTGCTCATATTGCCCATTAGCATAAGACACTCTCACCAATACCACGGCAATTAGATTGCAATGAGTGGTTAGAGATTGCTATTGTTGACATCTGCCGGTTCCTGCCAATTTCTTCACTTCATGCTCTGTAGACCAGATCCTGTTTTGGTCAGCAGGGCTGTGACCAGAAAACAAGTCCTGCTGAAAGATGAATGGATAGTGTTGTATATACAGTCATGCTCTGTGTACCCAAACTACAGAGTTTGGGTAAGCACACTCTGTGATGTTCAAACAATGATAATGGCCTAAAGGTACATTTCCATGTAAAACAATGCATGACAGTGTGTGTGTAAATATGTATATCACAAGAAAATATTATTCAGCCTTGAACAGAATGGGATTCTGCTATATGAAATAATATGGGTGAAATAAGTTCTCTGGTTTGGGGTGAACAGCCATGAGAGTGGAGAAGGCCATCAGTGAACCCATGATTTCTGGTATTGGCCAAGGCATGGCAAGCAGTGAAATCATATCCAAATATGAAATCAACTTTTCTTTTGATGACAACAAATAAACGTTGACTTTACTATACAAATTATAGGCAATTGTAAGGCTTGGTGTTATTTAATGCCCAGCAGGATATACCTATTATGTCCAGGGAATATTTTGGAGCAATGCTGTGCAAGAGACCTTTGTGTGATAACATGTGTTCTACACTTTCACAATCCAATATAGTAGCTTGTAGCCACATGTGCCTTTGAGTATTTCAAATACAGCTAGTGCAAGGGAGAGACTGACTTTTTAATATTTAATTAATTAAACATTAAAATTAACTTCAAATAGCTAACTGTAGCTCCAAGAAACATCTGGAGCTACCAGGAACTGGAAGAGATAAAAAAGAATTGACCCCTAGAATCCTGGAGGTAAAATGCAATCCTGCTGACACCCGAGTCTGAACTGCTTCTAGAACTGTGGGAGAATAAATTTCTGTTCTTTTAGCCATTTATTTTCTTTTAATCTGTTATGGCAGCCCTAGGAAACAAAAGCAGATGACTTTAGGGAGAAATCTGAAACAGAAGCAAGAAGTAAAAACAGTCAGAAATAAAGAAGTATGTATTCATCACAGAGGTACATAAATCAACCATCAAATATCCCAGGCCTGAGTGGAAGAAGTGTGCTGTGGCGGCAGCGCTATCTTGGCAGACTGTTCCTGTGAGGGGATTTCACTGCCATTCTGGAAGCTGGTTTCCATGGGGCTGCCCCGTTCTGAGCCTGTTTCTTCAGCCTTCCATTCATTATATGATTTATCCAATATAATCTATTATCTGGTTTAGGTCAAGTGGAATAGATTTCAGTCATCTACAACCAAGAACACTGACAGGTATACTAACATCTGTCAGATCGTATTGTGAATTGTGGGGAAAGTGTTCCCAAACATGACAAAACACAAGAAAGCTTTAAAAAATGTTGACAGATATGATTATTTATGTGTTAGTTAATAAACATAGATGACCATTTATATGGAAAACAAAGTATGTGATCCATGATGGATTAGGAAAACATACTCACAATATATGTAACAAAATGATATATAACGCCAATATTTATTTTTACAAAACAATATCAAATTACAAAATAAAAATACATATAATTCTATAGGAATGCAATAATTCTACAGAATGCAAATTACTGATACATGCATGAAAATAAGAAACTTCCGGCAATTAGAAAAATATAAATCGAAACAACAGTGTTATGACACTATTTTCTGAAATCAAATTGCAAAATTAATATATCCAAAGATACTCAGCATGATCCATATTAGACATGAATGTGTGAAGAAGGAACTCTAAATCTAGGTTTTCAGGGAAATAAATTTGAAAAGCCATTTCTCAAGAATGTGTGGCAACAATAAATAAGTGGCAAACTTTAGTATGTGTTAAGCTTTGACCCAGGAAATTTAACTACGATCTCTCTACAAAGACAAACATACTTGCACACAAGTTTCTAAGGGTCAGATAGTTCACTGCAACATTTTCAGGATGTTATTATACCATTGGTCACATCTTAATTTCTTAACTGTCCGTGACCATGATTTTACCTGAGAAAATGAGCCAAGAACCCCAGAGACTCTGGTGAGTTTGCAATGCAGGTTTTTCCTTTTCTTTTTTTCATTTTAAGTTTAAGATGTCCAAAGATATACCTACAGGCTAGAAAAAAAAATAGGTATGTTTCTAATTATATTTCTATACATTTATAGATGTGTTTTTGTGTACAGCTTTTTATCTCACAAAACTTGAGGACATGCAAATAATAAATGCCTGAGATGTACGATGCTCTTCTTAAAATAAAACACGTGATGAGTTTCCCTTTTGTTTGAGGAAAGCATAACTGTGCATTGCTTCACACTGAGAGTTATGATTGCCATAAGAAAGCAGTGGTAAGCAGATAAAAGTTGTCACAAAAGAAATGTAAATTGAGCTGAAATATTTCTTTTGGCAGCAGCAAAATTTTAAAGTTATAAGCAGAGTAACCTGGGGAAATGCCATATATATTAGTATTCTTAGTTAACAATGACTGTAATTAAAGAGTTCATTGCATTAGAGAGAAAAATCATGCTTAAGACTCTAAAAGTTTAGAATTCCAGTAAGGTGAAAGAAATGTTACTTCATATTAATATGGATACTTCATATATTTTAAAAGTGTTTCTGTCTCATCAACCAGAACTCAAAACTAATAGGGCTAAGTGCATATTATTAATTATTATTCTAGTCTTGTGTTTTAAAATCCACTTTCATTTAAATGATTTCATGAGCTTAATTACCCTAATATACACGATAGACTTACATACCTTAACCACTTTGTAGAATAGATATAAATATACAGATATATTTTTATTTATTTGTGCTGCTTCTACTTTCATAAACGTAGAATTTTTTCCTTTTCTTTTTATATAATCATAGCTCTGGTAACATACTGGTGATTTAATATATTGCTTTTTATCATATGCTTTTTAAATTATCCAAATTAATGTACTGGACCTAGGATTTCCTTCTACTCTTTATGATATCTGGCTTATGTTCACCATTGTTCCACAATCATCTGCATTTATGTTCAACTATGCAATGATTTGTCATCATCCTTGATCTGAAATGATGGAATATATTAAATTTAATATTTGAAAACTGCATAACATATAGTGAATATCTTTGAGTATTTTAATGAATTATGGTCTTTAAAATATTAACATATTATTATTTTTAATTATTATTTCTGCATAATCTATAACAAGATAGAAAAAATATAGCTAAAAATTACCCACAATTCTACCATTTTCAAAGTGTATTCTTCATTTAATGCTAGTAACTTGTCCATGTATTATTGTATATAAACTTTTTCTAAAATGCAGGGTTATTTTTCTTAACAATGTCCTTATGAATCCTTTACTTAGAAATACTTAGAAAATGAAGAACAGTGTTTGAAAATAGAGTCATCTTATTTTGAGACCCAGTCCCCTAGTCACTAGCTGTTGGGTGTTGGCTGGTATCTTAATTTCTCTACCTCAGGTATTTTATTTTAAAAGAGTGAAAAGGCTCATGTTGTAGAATATCTGTGTACCTTGAATTTTAAAAAAGAGTAAATAGCAATTGACTGAACAAGAACATTACACTGCCTAGGCATGACTTTCATCATGTTTTGGAGTAATTTGTAACAGTTGTATATATAGAATCATCACAAGAGATCCACTGCCATAAACATCCATGTTTGTCAGAATAAGTAAACATGTATTATTTTTCTGACAGTTCTGTTCACATTTCTCTAACCTTGGAGGTACTCTAAAGAAAATACTGTTATAATTTATCTACTATGTCTGCAAAACCTTACTGCATTTTTTCCCTGAAAAAAACAAACAAACAAAAAAAACAAAGCTACCTCAGGCTAATTAGATATATTAGTAAAGATATTTAGATAGAATGTTTTGAAGGCTAAATAGTATGTTTTAGTAATAAAATATATAAAACAGTTCCTTCTTTGAGATACAGTTGCTTGAAGTGAGTCTAGAGTACTCTGAAGGAATCCAAAAGTACTCTGAAAATTGAAATCCTGATTACAGTCCAGGACTGATCTTGTTAAATTCTTCACATACGGGTGATTCTCTGACACTTAGGCAAGTTATAAGACTGAGAAGATCAACTCAGCTAAACTAAGATTACATTGTAACTGAACAAAATTGGATTTACTTCTTGTTGCAGTAAAACAGACTGCCTGAGATGATTCTAGAAGAAGCTTGCTTGGACCTGTGTTAGGAAATTTTGGGGGAGGAGTCAAAGAAGCCGGGGATTTGCTCTGGACTGGATGCTTAGGAAACAAGAGTTTTTGTCAGGACATCCAACTCATGGTACTCCTGAATATGAGATCTCCACTTCTTAGGATGCCGATAGCATAAGGAAATTTTCAGTGATAGAACACTGTGCTATTCCTATTTAGCCCTCACAGTGACTTCAGGAGAGAGTAACATCACCTCATTTTTATTTTAAACTTCTGCCCCCAACTAGATAAAAGTATTACATCATCCAAGGGACAGCTTGCAGAGGAAGTGGTAATCAGAATGTCAGTGTTATCCTTTCAGTGGTATAAGAAAAGTTTTTAAAGACACGTTATCCATCTGCTTGATAAGGGGTAATAATTCAGCTAATGCATGTTAAATAGACTGAAAAGACAATAAAGACATCTAACATTCAATATAAAGAAAGAAAATAAGATTACTCAGTGCAATTATATATTTAGGCATTTAGATAATTCACACGTGTTTAAAAAGGATAATTCTTCTAACTAGATATTGAGACTTAGATAAATAGTTTATTATTGAGTTGTACTAAGAGCATAACTTGTGATTTTTCCTAAACCTAGACAGATTATAAATTATCTAAAAGAACAAAGTCATTTCAATTCAGGACATAAAGAATACATAAGACTCCTGATAAGACAAAATAAATTGAACGGTTGCTGAAGTTTACAAAATTGTAGGGATTGAAATTGGAACTGGACATAAACAAATATTGCTAAATAATTAAAGTAGAAGTGAAAACCATGGTAACAACATTTTGGTGACATTCACTATGAGCGTGTTTAACAGACATCGTTATTAATACTAGGTTTGGGAGGAGGCTAGTTATGATCATTGTGTTTGAGTCTAACTTTTAACGAGATTTAAAGCATTTATGATAATCTAATGTTTATGACAACTGAAGACTTGGACTTATGAAAAGCTTCATTGCAATCAGGTTTAAATCTTTTGAAAAATCTGATTCGTCCTATTGGCATTTTTTTATTAGATTGTGTACATATTGTTTGACTATTAAATGATTTTATTTAATTGGAAATAACTTTAACACTGGGCAAATTAGAAAAGAGAACAAATATTTCTACCTATGAAGTATTTTCCCAAAATGTATTTTTACATTAGCACTCCTGACTCCTGTCCCTGATTTAGAGTCCACTGATTACAACACACTTTTTACTTTATCTTGCTATACAAAAAAGAAAAAAAAATGAACCACCCATAATATACTCTCAAACACAGGTTGATAAATTTCAGTCCATTTAAAACTTCCCCTTGTTGTCACCCCCATCATTCTGGATACTCTACTGCTATACATTTGATTCCCTAAGGTAGGCAATTTCTTTACCATGCTTAAGACTCCATCAAAAAGGAAAAAAAAAATGTAATGGTCTACAAACAATTTTTAAAATTTATCTTCAAAGAATAAATTTTTTAAAAATCAGAGCTTTAAGAAAACAAGAAAGATAATGAATTCATTGGGTAATTACTAAAGGGGAAATTTAGGAGTTTTTAAGTGCTAGAAAGGAGAAATTCATGATGGCAAGGCTAATTAAGCATTGAAAACTAGCACTTGGGATAAGACAGAATGAGTCCAGTGTGTACACAGTTGGTTAAAATAAGTCCTGTTGTTCACTGGATGGGAAAGTGTCTTCATTAAGCGCAGTAAGAGTCTGGCATCCCGAGGTCACCGAAAGTCCCTGGTCCTTATCAGCTTCAATTTATTAGACCTGTTTTGAAGAAACATGATGTCAGTTTTGATATCTTCTGGGCAAGAGCTGCTGTAATTGGAAATATTTACTTTATGATCCTCATCATTTGAAAAGCAGTAAAAGAAAAATAAAGCTGTGACTCATAAGTTACCAGGTCTTTTATATATTAATTAAATTCAGAAAGAAAAAAAATAAATATGCATTTTTTTGGACTCAGAAAGATGTTATCTTCTTACAGTGAAAAAAACTAAATGAGAACATGCAAGCAACGATGATGATGATAATGACAGTAATGTGATGGTGATGATGATTTCTTTGGCACACGCTGAGTGATAAGAACTGTTCTGAGATCTTTGCATATGTTGACTAACATTTTGCCTTGGAGCCACCTTGTCAATTCAATACTCCTATTTTATTCATTTTGTGGATCATTAAGCAAAGCACAACAATGCTGGGTGACTCCCTAGGTGTGTGCAGCTGGTGAATGGCACAGACTATCCATTAAAGCTAATTATATCAAAACAAGAGGATGAATCCTGTATTCCAGGGCTGGCAGCTTATTTTAAGAAAAAGCAAGTTATAGTCACAATGATATTACTAGTTTATATGTCAGAACCTTAACTGAAACCATATTTTAAACTATACTAAAATATAATACTTATGTTGGCTCCTCTACTATACCCTTTTAACTGAATATAATTTATTTAAACTACATCTAATGAATACAGTTCAAATAATTTAAAAAATAGGGAACCAGAATGTTTCTCTGCTTAAGGTAATAGCTCTCTACCTGGAAATGAGGTGTATTAAGTTGAGACCTAAAACCACTTTGGTTAAGGGTAAATGAAATAATTTCTTAGCAGATAAATCAAACAGAAAAATAATCCATACATTTCTGTCATTTCTGGATTATGTAAAGCAGGTAACTCTGAATTAAACATACATGAGAAATTAATATTAAAATGATATTATTTTCAGATTTATCTTTGATCCTTAACATAAAAATTTAAAAATACTTGTGATAATTTAACTAAAAGGTTAAGACTTACAGGAAAAATACGAATAATTTAGGTCAATTTGATATTTTGCTTGTGGCCATGTCCTCTGTGGTTTCCGAAGGGAGATAGGAAGCAGGTGTCAAGGGTAGCATACTACTCTTGCTGTCTCAATACAGTAGGCTTGTAATAGTCCTGAACAGCAGAAAAATAATATTTACAAGTACATTCAACAAGATTTCAGGAAGCTAGGTGAGATGCAGAAGATAGTGAGATGCTCATAATATACAACAAAAAAAGTGATGTGCCTGTATCCTACCAGATGGTGTGAGTCTATTGTTCCTGCTCAAGCATAGTCTAAATCTAGACGAGCTGCAAAGGGAATCAGAAATGGAAGAAAACACAAGTGAAACAGGCAATTAGAGAAATAGAGAATTGGAGAGAGCCTAGAATGTAAAAGGTGTGCCCTGGAAGGAAAGGAGCACTATCAGGCGCAGGTGAAAGTTTGCTTAAAAGGAAAAGTCCACATTGGAACAGTCAAGCTCTGTCCCATAGCCTTAAAGGTAAGACTAAGGTATTTTGCCTTTTCTCTTGGGCAGCATCCCAGCCCTTCCTGGAACTGCAAATCACAATGACTCCCTAGAGATCATGTCTTCTTCTGTGAGATCACATGAAATAGTCAGATGCTGTTTTCGCACCTGAAAACAGTTGCTAATTCTGTAAGTAATGTGAAAACTCTTGATGTTGTCAAGTCCAAAAATAAAAAAAAAAGTTAACCTAAAATGTCCAAAAATTGTTTAGATGAAATGTCACATAGTTACAAATAAATGAATGGTCCTGTGTCTGGCTGTTTAAAAAAATTTGGAATTTACAAAACTACATTCTTTCCCTTATTGTATTTATGAACTATACACCCAAATAAATGACCCTGTGTTCCTTTCCAGGGTTAATTTTTCAGTAGTGACAGAGATGAATTAGAGGAGCATGATGAGTTTTATGGATGTAATAGTGACTATATCCATAAACTTTTTATATCAATAGTTGTTAGATTTACACTTATTTTTATAAAAGTTGAAATGTCTGTGTAGTGGCTAAAATATCTGAAAACTAGTTATAAATACAGTAAGAGACAACTAAACACAATGTAAATAGGAAATGCTGTAAAATATATTAAAATATATTTTAAGAGTTGATCCTTTTGGAAACTAGAAAATGATCTAAAAATATTGACCTTCAATATTCTCTTCCTAAACTTTTAGGAATTTTCCTTGCTCAGTAATAGATTTGTTTCAACTTCCAATGTAAATGTCCATGAATATTATCGGATAATTTTTTTCAAGTTATATAGAAGCCTATCTCTTAATTCAAGATAAATAAATTGAAGCTAATGAGATACTTTTGATACTCTGTGACATTATCACCACAGTCTAAAGATAACATTTCACTATTTAGGTAGTAAAACAAATTTGTAAAATGTATGACCTTCTCTGTAATGTTTTACATCTAACAATGTGGGAGCAGTTGAGAAAACTAAAAAAAAATTAAAGAATAAATTGCCTGGACTTTGTAACCATGCAAATTTAAATTGGGAAAGGCTTGGTTTTTATCCTCAGGAGGAATTGTGGGGCACACAACAGAGGGCAGTCGGGTGGAATTCTCATCAGACCTTATCCACCCATCCTGTCTACTCAATGGCCACATTTAGACATGAACTTCTTTGTTCACCTCTAAATACTTTCCAGAGGTCACCACGCTTTTTTCACTGTAGTCAAGGTTTGGAGGAAAATATTCTTCTTCCTTAAACATGCCTTATTAGCATATTCTGGCTTAAAAACTGGACATTTCACAACTCAGCAAAATTGTCCACTCCTTGATGAAGTTCTTCCTGAATCCTCCAGGTAGGATTAGATGTCCCACAATCTATGGTTGTCTACCGCCTGTTAAGTTTAGTCTAAAGTTACCTCCTTACATATTTTAAGTCTGGTCTTCAGGTTACTTCATAGAACACAGTGAAGTATAACATAAATGGATGTGTAAACAGACTGCAACCTACTCTTGTACCAATCACAGAGTTTTGGCCAATCACAGATTGCCAGACGTTCAGTTCTGTACCTCACTTTTATTTTTCTGTTCGTAAATATTATCACACCACCTGGCAACCATGGAGTTGTTATGAACCTATTTTGGTTCAGGAAGCTGCCTGCCTCATTAATCATTCTTTGCTGAAACACTGTTAAATTTAATTTGTCCTAAGTTTTCCTTTTTTCTTTAAACATACATACAAGTATGAAATAGAACACAATTACATTGTATTAAAGCTTTTTATTTCATTTCTATATCTCCCTCCTCTCATATGAATCTTCTGAAGAATTATATTTTTTTCAGTTTTGGATATTTAGCACCTAATAGGAAATTAATTAATGTTTAGTAGATGCATGAATAAATGAATGAAGAAAGGAAATCAATCACTAAGTTGACACAAATAAAAACAAAATTAATAAAACAATGCACTAAAATGAGCATAAACTAAGAGAAATAGGAATGGCTCTACCAAAGGGAAATACTTGGAAACCCAGATTTGAAGAAAAAAAAAGAAAAGATAAAGAAGCATTGGTGAAGATGTCAAAAAAGACAAAGGAGAGAGCATCAGATATAGTAAACACATAGTATTTGAAAATAATGTTTATAAAGAAAAGTTATAAAGAAAATTTATAAGGAAAAGAATATTTATAAATTTATAAATATAATATTTATTTAGAATATTTATAAAGAAAAATATTTTTTAAAAAAGAACAGGATTGTGAGAATATATCAGCATTTGTTGATAACCAAGGTTTTAAGTAAACACTTAGAATAAACCAAAGAGATGTTACTCTAATTTTGATGAGAAAGTTTTGTAAGAAGAACAGAACTGCTTTTTAACTGCTAGATAAACTCAAGGGTTAACAGGACAGATTTGGAAGCTTTGCAAATAGTAAAGGATTACTGTCTTGCTGCACTAACTTAGAGAGGAAACTGTGATATTGACCTAGACAATAAACCATCTCCATCCTCTTAGAGATGTTCTCCAGGAGACACTTGTACTGCATCAGGCTAAATAAATTGCTCTGGGCAAAGAAAAAAAGGTAGGACTCCCAAAGGCAGTTTTTAAAAATATCTGCAAATCAAAACCACATTGAGATACCATCTCATGCCAGTTAGAATGGCGATCATTAAAAAATCTGGAGACGACAAATGCTGGAGAGAATGTGGAGAAAAAAGAACACTTTTACACTGTTGGTGGGAGCATAAATTAGTTCAACCACTATGGAAGACAGTGTGGCGATTCCTCAAGGATCTAGAAATAGAAATTCCATTTGACTCAGCAATCCCACTACTGGGTATATACCCTAAGGATTATTAATAATTCTGTCATAAAGACACATGCACACGTATGTTCATTGCGGCGCTGTTTGCAATAGCAAAACCTGGAACCAACCCAAATGCCCATCAATGATAGACTGGACAAAGAAAATGTGGCACATATACACCAAGGAATACTATGCAGCCATTTCGTGTCCTTTGTAGAGACATGGATGAATTTAGAAACCATCATTCTCAGCAAACTGACACAAGAACAGAAAACCAAACATTGCATGTTTTCACTCATAGGCAGGTGATGAACAATGAGAACATTTGGGCACAGGGAAGGGAACAACACTCCCTGGGTTAGGTGAGGGGGTAGAGGGGAGGGACAGTGGGAGGGAGCGGGGAGGATGGAGAGGGACAACACTGGGAGAAATGCCTGATGTAGGCAACCTGGGGTAGGGGATAGAGACAGAAAACCACCACGGCATGTATGTACCTATGCAACAGTCCTTGAGGATGCAGGATGTGCATATGTATCCCAGAGCCCAAAGTACAATTAAAAAAAAAAAGAAATCACAAGAAAAAAATATCTAGTATACAATGTGTAAGAGAAAGAATATGTTGGTCAAAGGTAAAAGTTATAATATAAACAGATTCAGGAGATCTAATATATAGCATGGGTGGCAGTGTACATAGATTGCCAAAGCTAGCATAAGCCTGGGTGGTGACGGGTGTACTTGTTAATCTGATTGTGGTAATGATTACACAGTGTATACATATTTCATGGTGTATACCTTGAATATATAAAAATATTTACTTGTCAATAAAATATTTTCAATATAAAAAAATACCTTTCTTATTTTAAAAAATTGCACTTGTGGAAAATTGTCCATAAAAGTAGACAGTAGCTAAACATACACACACACACACACACACACACACACACACAGAGAGAGAGAGAGAGAGAGAGAGACAGAGAGAGACATGTGCGTATACATATACACACATATTTATAATATAGAGCCATATAGACCTAAATTGAATACTGACCTGTAGTCCTGGAGCAAGTCACATAATATTCTCACTTTTTTCACATCTCTAAAATGCAACATTAGGAAATATCTTGCAGGGTTATGGTGAAAATTAAATGAAACACTATATAGAAAATGCTCACTAAGCACTATGAAATAAGTAAAATGTACTAATGGAGCCTTGAAAATATTAAAATATATTAAACAAATTATTCTGCTTTTATTTCTATTGACCTCTGAGAGGGGCTAATTTATCTAACACCTTTTTTAGCCCTCCCCACTTAGAAACACAAACCCTGAAAACAAAGAGAATACGATATTTTATAGCAATAGCAGATTTTTAAATCCTAAATTCAGTTTATGATAAAGAAATGCTGGCACCTTATACATATACATTTCATGGAGAGATTTTTACTTGTTTTCTGACAAGTAAAAATAAAGAATTAATGAAAATATATAAAGGCTGCCATTATTTTCACAATGACTTTTTTTTTAAACTTCTTTTGATCAGTAAAGGAATTTAGTTCCTGAGAGGATAAAAAATAAATGTAAAGAACCTGTGAAACATGGTTAAACTTTTGAACTTTCAATTAAGCTAATAAATGAATATACAAGCATATTGTATATTAGTTGTATACATACTGTATATTACCTGAACATTGTAATAAACCTGCTAATATTATTCTCATGGTCTAAATGTCACCTATTAGACTAGCTGTCAGAAAATGAATCAATTACTGAAGGAAATTTTGTCAGTTTTTATAACAAAGCTCCATGTTTCAAATGGAAAAACAAACATAAGGAAAAATTACTGAGTTCATTATTTTATAATAGAAGGGCTTTTTATCAGCTATGTGTAATTAGCCAGTCTGTTACAGGCCAATGTCCTAAAGGACCAGGAGAACTTCTGGCACCAGGTATTTTTACTTATTTATTTATTTATTTTAGGCAGAGTTTCGCTCTGTCACCCAGGCTGCAGTGAAGTGGTGTGATCTTGGCTCAATGCAACCTTCGCCTCCTGGGTTCAAGGGATTCTCCTGCCTCAGCCTCCCCAGTAGCTGGGACTACAGGTGCCTGCCACCACGCCAGGCTAATCTTTGTATTTTTAGTAGAGATGGGGTTTTGCCATGTTGGCCAGGATGGTCTCGATCTCTTGACCTCATGATCCGCCCTCTTCGGCCTCCCAAAGTGCTGGGATTACAGGTGTTAGCCACGTTGCCCAGTAGACTTACTTTTTTAATTGACTGTTCTATTTTCTGTCCTTAACTTGGTTTTCATGTCAAAATAAATAATGTTATGCCCAATTAAACCTTATTATTTCCAATGTAACATTTCCACAGCTGAATAAAAAAAAATTCTTTAACATTAATATGTCTTTATAGTAAAAATATTTAAAAATATGAGGTTTAAATTTTTCCATACTAGAATGTAGATTTCCCTGATCATACCATCACATTGTTTGTATTGGAAACATAAAATCATTTTAACAATAGAAAACGTGATAAATAAAACAGATTTTACTTAAACATTGAAGATCCAAAACCAGATGTAGCATTGAAAAAAAAATCCATATTTTCAAATCCCTGAAACCACACATGTAGCATTTCAGAACTTCTAGAATTAGAGTAATATCAAAGAAAATATTAGATCTACTCGGATAGCACCCCCCACCCAAGAAAAAAACTTATTGAATCATCAATACATGATGTGTAATCAAAAACACAGTTATTCCATAGAGGAGGGAAAGTGTTTTAGCACAGTGTCTTTCTTAGGGCTCACTGAATCTTAAACATCAGGCCTTCTTGGCACCCGTCCTATAATACTAAGAAGTCATCCTGAGTCACTACTTTACAATCTATGAAGAGTTTAGATAACCAGGGTCATTTTTTTTTTTGTGGGAATAGTAAGTTTGTAATTAAACTTTCTCCTAAAGCAGGCAAAACTATGGCTGCTCTTTCTGTTTTACCTGTTGTTTTGTTATTTTTGGTTTTTGTCCATGTATTTTCTCTCACCAGCTACTTTTGCTATACATTCATGTGTTTCTGCTTTTAGTAAGGCCTCTGAGATAGAATGGTGTAGAAGACCTTTATTAAATATGTGGATATAACTGGAATGTGATCTTATGCTATCAAAGAAACAACTTCACATTTAAGGTAAGCTCTAAAATGTAGTAGTCATTATTTTTGATACAAAGTATTTCCTTCTTCTGGTGTTCCTATCTCCTAGACTTTTGAAATACTTCTGGGGGCTTAGTATCTTTCTTCTTCACTTTGTTTCATACTCGCTTTTTTTCTATGCTGCCATGAGAATTAAGGATTGCCCACACATTAGTTTATTCCCTCTTCATTTCCTTTCACACATTATCTATGACAGGATGAAAATTTAAGTTTCTACTTTTGATGGTTAATTTTAAATGTCAACTTGACTGGGCTTGGGGATGCCCAGATAGCTGTTAAAATATTATGTCTGGGTTTGTTTGTCAGGAAATTTTCAGAAGAGATTAGCATTTTCATGGGTAGTCTGAGTAAAGAAGATAGGCCCTCACCAACATGGGCGGCATTGTCAAATTTGTTAAGGGCATGAAGACAGCAAAAATGTCAAGGAAGAGCAAGTTTGTTCTCTTTTTGAACAGGACATTCATTTTCTCTTGCCTTTAGATTCTGTACTCCTGGTTCTCATGCTTTAGGACTCAAACTATATTTTACTTCCTGCTTTCTTGGTTCTCCAGCCTGTAGACTGCAGTTAGTAGCATTTCTCACCCACCATAATTATTTAAGCCAATTCCCAAAAAAAATCTCTACCTATTTATCTGTGTATGTATCTATCATCTATATAATCGATTCTGTTCTCTGGAGAATCCTAATACACCATGACACACTACATACTGTGCACCTGACAAACTAATTCAAAGTTACAAATAGGCTGAAAATAAATAAATAAAGTTCATCATGCAAACAGGAATCTTGGATTTGGAGGGGCTAAAATAACATAAAACAAAATAGACTGTAGGGCCAAAAATATTACCAGAAGCAAAGAGAGCATTTTAGTGATTAAAAAAAATTGTATTTGGCAAGCATAAATTATAAATACACAAGCATCAGATAACAGACCTGTAAAATATATAAGCTCAAAACTCAAAATTAAAAAGATGCTTAGACAATTTCACAATTGTACTTACAGATTTCAATATGCCAATCTCAATAATTTACAGAGCAACCAGACAGAAAATTAGCAAATGTATAGAAGACTTATAAAACACTATCATCCAACTTCAACTCTTGTCTATGAAACACTCCATCCAACCAGAGATGAGTACATTCTTTTCAAGCACCCATGAGACAATTTACAGGAGAGAATATATGCTAGGTCATAAAATGAATCTCAATAAATCCTTAAAGGATTGAAATAATATAAAGTGTTTTATCTGATTGCAAGATAATTGAGTTGGGAATAAATAACAAAATGCTTAATATATATTCTTCAAATATTTAGTAGATATGTCAATATATCCAAATATACTTTATGTAACCCGACATATATACTCACATATATGTGATATGTGAATATAAATATATGTCTTTATATCCAAATATACTTTATGTAACCTGACATATATACTCACATATATGTGATATGTAAGTATAAATATATGTCCTTCTATCCAAATATACTTTATGTAACCTGACATATATGCTCACATATATGATATATATGTGATATACTCACATATAAAGATATGTCTTTATATCTGAATATACTTTATATAACCAGACATATATACTCACATATATATACATATCTTTATATATATACATGTGAGTATACTTTATGTTTTTATATCCAAATATAGACTCACATGTAGCATATTTGGATATAAAGACATAAAGTATACTCACATGTGTGTATATATATACACACACACATGTGATTTATATATATATATTATATATGTGTGATTAATATATATGATTAATATATATACTATATATGTGTGATATATAATATATATATTATATATGCATGATTTATATATGATTTATATATATATTATGTATGTGTGATATATATATATGTGATTAATATATATATGTGAGTATATATGCCAGGTTACATAAAGTATATTTGGATATAAAGACATATCTACTAAACATTTGAAGAATATATCTTATCCTTCAAAAGTATATATATATACTTATATAAAGGTATACTTATATAAGTATATAATTTTACCAGGTAACATGAATATATTTTATATTACCTGATATATTATCTAATAGATATTCAAATATACATATACATACATATGTATACACACAATACCATATGTCAATCTTGACTTTAGTTTCTTTTTCCTTCTCTTCTCAATATTTTCTGCTTCTCATAATTGCTAATAAAACAGCAGACGTGAATAAACTAAAAGAAATCAAGTGCTTAAGTAGCACTCAAGTGTGGGAAATGGCAGAAAAATATACTAGACAATGAAGTTGAGGTGTATCTGAAGAGCTCTATCTGACAAGCAGAAAAGTTTATGGTCAGTGCTACAAGTCATGGATATGCCTTAAATAGTTTGCACTTTATTAATTTCATTTTCTAGGAAGTATGAAAGATGTATTAGAATTGTGGATTAAAAAGATGAATCCCTTGTTTTTGGCAAATTAATCTCTTAAAACTAGGAAGTTCACATATAAGAAAATATGTATGATCAAGAGAAACTTGCATTATTTTTATAAACAGTAAAGAGCCTAACATGAATGTATAACTTGAAACAACAAAACCTTTCAGACCTTTTTGCATTATAATTTTCACATACAAATAAATAGTTAACTCTAGTAGGTGTTGTTACCACTTGAGCTTTTAAAGACAAAGTCATTAATTTTACAAAATAAATTTAAAGTGGCCTTAGAAATTCAAGTGATATATACCTCATTTGGACAAATCTTTGCTAAGTGATCTGAAATGTCCTGGAGCTCCAAGAAAAACCAGCACACTTTGTATTTTGTTAGCAGTAAGCACATGAGTTTATATAGTAAGCAAAATAACTAATAAAAAGATGATTGGGGCTTAAATTATGAGCCTGTTTGCTATTCAATTGAAGTATCTCTCCTTTTGAATGGGCTATGGCGCCACACTGTGTTTCTAACACAAGTGAAATATTCTGTCAGTTCTTCAGCTCTAAACCACCCCATCACTTTAACTTAGATTAATAAGGAAAGCTTACTTGAAAGTGAGCTCTGCTTACAATTTTGATCTGACAAAATGCTTTCTATACAGTAGATTTTGGATTAGCTGATTTACAGTCTTTAATTTTCAGCCACATTAACTAGAAAAGTAATAATTTTGGTGGAATATTTTTAAATGAAGCAGAAAACGACTGTACACTTTCATTACAGGATCTGCATAATACTGATTCTCCTAAAACAGCCTTCAAAGAGTTACCAAATTGACACTACTCTACTCATTTGCAGAATTTTACTCTTTTATTAGGGGGTAAGGGAAAGGATTTTTCTACCACTGATATATCCCTGTAACAGAAACTTATCTGTTGATTAGTAAGCAGAGTTACATGTTATTAACAGTGTAAAATTATTTCCTTAATTAATTTTTAGTTGTAGTTTTTTTCATAGCATATAGAACGTCTCACCTTTTGTGATTTAGACATATCAAAGATATATATCTCTATCTATCCATCCATCCATCCATCCATCCGTATAATGCAAACATACCTAAACAATTTTCATTACTAGTAGAATTATTAAATGATTTAGAGTACATTCTATTCTATAAAAACATACACAGATGTTTTTATACAATATACAATCTATCTTTAATTTTTAGTTTGAAAGATGCTCAATGTATATTGTAACAGGAAAACAAGGCAAGACATAGTCTAGTATAAGGCCATAATCTAATCATTGATCCAATTCTTAATGCCATTTTATTTTATTTTAAATTTTAGACTCAGAGGTTACATTTGCAGGTTTGTTATAAGAATATATCATGTGAAGCTGAGGTCTGGCCTTCTAATGATCCTGTCACCTAGGCAGTGGATGTTGTATCTGATAGGTAGTTTTCCAAGACTTTCCTCCACAACCTTCCTTCCCCCTTTTGAAATCCTGAGCGTTTATTGTTCCCAACTTTGTGTCCTTATGTGCTTAATGTTTAACTCCCACTTACAACTGAGAATATGCAGTATTTGGTTTTCTGTTCCTGTGTTAATTCACTTAGGATAATGTCCTCTAGCTGCAATCATGTTGCTGTAAAAGACAGGATTTTGCTTCTTTTTTGGCTGTGTAGTATTCCATGGTGTATATTTACCACATTTTCTTTATACATTTCATCATTGTTGGGCACCTGGGTTGATTCCATGTCTTTGCTACTGTGAATAGTTCTGCAATAAACACATGAGTGCCTGTGTCTTTTTGGTTGATTGGTTTACTTTCCTCTGGGAATATGCCCAGCAATGGGGTTGCTGGATCAAATGGTAATTCTATTTTTCTTTTCTTGAGAAATGTGCTAACTGCTTTCCTTAGGGCCTGAACAACTTTGTCTTCCACCACCAATGTGAAAGCCTTCCCTTTTCTCCAAGACATTGCCCACATCTGTTATTTTCTGACTTTTTAATAACAGACATTCTTACTGGTGCGAGATGGCTTCCCATTGTGGTTTTGATTTGCATTTCTCTAATGATTAGCTATGTTGAATATTTTAAAAATATACTCCTTGGTTGCTTCTATGTCTTCTTTTGAGAAGTGTCTGTTAATGTTCTTTTCCCACTTTTACTAGGGTTACTTGAAGAATTTCCTTATATATTCTGGATATTAGTACTTTGTTGGATCTATAGTATACTAATATTTTGTACAATTCCATTTTGTATACCGTCTGTTCATTCTGCTGATAGTTTCTTTTGCTGTGCAGAAATTCTTTAATTTAATTGGGTTCCATTTGTAATTTTTTCTCTATTTCATTTGCTTTTGAAAACTTAGTCACAAATTCTTCACTAGGCCAATGTTTAGAAGGGTATTTTTTAGGTTTGCTTCTAGGATATTTAGAATTTGAGGTCTTACATTTAGGTCTTTAATCTATCTTGAATTAGGTATTGTATATGATGAGTGGTACAGGTCTAAATTCATTCTTCTGCACATGGCTGGCCTGTTTTCCCAGCACCATTTATCAAATAATTTATTCTTTATCCATTATTGACTTTTGTTAACTCTGTCAAAGATCAGTTGGTCGTAATTGTGCAGCTTTATTACAGAAGTCTGTATTCTGTTCCATTGGCCTATATATCTATTTCTTGTAACAGTTCCATGGTGTTTTGATTACTGTAGATTTGGAGTATAGTTTCAAATTGTGCAATGTTATGCCTCCAGCTTTATTCTTTTGGCTTAGGCTTGCCTTGGCTATTTGGAGTTTTGTTTTGTTTTACATACATTTTAGAATCTTTTTTTTTTTTTAATTCCGGGAAAAGTGATGTTAGTAATCGATAAAAATAGCAGATATTTTGTAGATTGCTTTGGGTGATAAGGACATTTTAATGATATTAATTCTTTCAATACATGAGCATGGAATTCTTTTCTATTTGTTTGTGTCACCTCTGATTTATTTCCGCAGTGTTTTGTAGTTCTCCTCTTAGAGGTATTTTACCTCCTCTGTTAGATGTACTCCTAGGTATTTTATTTTTGTGTGCGTAGCTATTTTAAATGAGATTGGATTCTTGATTTGGTTCTCAGCTTGAAATTTATTCATGCATAGAAATGGTGCTGATTTTTATATGTTGATTTTCTATGCTAAGAATTTTCTGAAGCTGTTTATCAGGCCTAGATGACTTTTGGGTAGAGTATTTAGTGTTTTCTAAGTATCAAATCATATTATCAGTGAAGAGAGATAATTTGACTTCTAGTTTCCTATTTGATGCCTTTTATTTCTTTCTCTTCCTGATTACTCTGGCTAAGACTTCCAATATTACACTGAATAAGATTGGTGAGAGTGAGCCTCCCTGCCTTGTTCCAGTTCTCTGGGTGAATGCTTCCAGCTTTTGCCCACGCAGAATGATGTTTGCTGTGAGTTGACACAGATGTCTCTTATTATTTTGAGGTATGTTCCTTCAACATCGAGTTTGTTGACAGTTTTTGTCAAGAAGCAATGTTAAATATTATCAAATACCTTTTAGCACCTATTGAGATGATTATATGCTTGCTGTTTTTAATTCTGTTTATGTGGTGAGTTACATTTATGACTTGCATATGTTAAACCATCCTTGCATCCCCCCAAAAAAGCCTACTTGACTGCGGTGAATTGACTTTCTGATGTGCTGCTGAATTCAGTTTGTTAGTAATATTTAGAGGATTTTGCATCTATGTTCATCAGGATATTGCACTGTAGTTATCTTTTTTTGTTGTGTCTTTGCTAGATTTTGATATCAGGATGAAACTGATTTCATAAAATAATTTATGGAGAAGTCTCTTCAGTTTTTGGGAATGCTTTAAGTAGGATTGGTATCAACTCTTCTTGGTACATCTGGTAGAATTCAGCTGTGAATCCATCTGCTCCATGGCCTTTTTTTAATTGGTAGTTTTTTGTTGTAGACCCAATTTCATTATTTGTTCTGGTCTATTCAGAATTTTTGTTTATTCCTGATTCAATCTTGAAAGGTTGTGTTTTTCCAGGAATTAATCCATTTTCTCTATATTTTTTAGATTTTGCACACTGAGATGTTTGCAGTAATCTCTGAGGACTCTTATATTTCTGCAGGATTGGTTGTGATGTCTCCTTAGTTAATGGTATTTTAATTGTGAGTATAGTAATAGAGGTTTCTATTAATATGTGTTATATCAGAAAACCAGAAGTCACTCTAGATATTTAAATAACCAGATTTGAGATATCAACATTTCTTTTAATACAGGAAATTAGAAGCTTAAGTAATTATTCAAATGACTGGGGGAGTAAGGGTTAGTGAAGTATCCCTATGCATCACCAGACTGAATGGTTCTCAAGAGCTCATCTAAAATCATAACTTGCTCAAGAACATTTCTTCACTAATATTTTCAGTCTGCAAAAGCAGAGAAGCCATCAGCTCATCTGTAAAATAATTTGAATTTCATTTATACTGTCTGATCAAATTACTGCCTGCAGTTGTCTCTGGAAAATAATAATTCCTTCTTTTCTATCAAGCCTCTTGGAGGAACATACCTCAAAATAATGAGACATCTATGACAAACCCACAACTAACATTATATTAAATGGGCAAAAGCTGAAAGCATTTCCCCCTGAGAACTGGAGCAAAACAAGGATGCCCACTCTTACCACTCCTATTCAACATGATACAGGAAGTCCTAGCCAGAGCAATCAGGCAAGGAAAAGAAATAAAAGACATTTTATTTCTTAGCCTGACAAACTGTAATCTATACCCAGATGTATAGACAATTAATCTTCTGTGCCATTAATTAGTAGCCCACCTCAACTGAGTTGCTATGAGCTTATATTAACTTTGATCATTAGATATAGGAATACTCACACACACTCAGATAATTCTCTGATTTCAGATGTACTCATCCCTTAGGTGGTAGTATTCTATTTTCCCTAGATACATTGAATTAGTCAACCAGCCAGCAATACTTTCTCTGGTTGATTGGCACAAAGAGCCACAGTAGCATGAGAACAATCTCAGCTTCCCATAGAATGGAAATTTGTTATATATGTTGTATATCTTTGGACACGGAGATATACACTTGAAAGCCAAAATTTTAAAGCATATTAGAGTAAATAGTAAGAAAGCCACTCTCATGTCACTTCTTGCTTTCTAGCCACATGAATTCTAGCAACATATTGGCTTTCCTAACAATGTGTAGGAAAGCACCTCACCCCCACAAGGTGTTGTCACATACTACCATAATCAGATTTGGAATAAGCCATCCCACCTTTAATTAGAACAGATGCTTCAGGATGATGTAATACATAATAAGACCAGTGCATCTCATAAGTGTGAAAATATTCCTTGCCTCTTTTGATGTGAATTGAGTTCCTAGTTAGAAGCAGTGCTGTGTGGAATATCATAAGGGTGTGTAATGCATTTTTCATTTAATATATTTTTATTTTCAAAGGTGGTGCAAGCAGAAGCAAATGAATATAAAAACTAAGCACTTATTCCATTAAGGAAGAAAATCACTGCTCCTGCTGTAAAGGATCCATTATAATCCACATGGCACCAGGTGTTTGGCTATTCCTTTAGGAATAGTGCCATTTGGAGAGCTCATTGTTACCACCCTTGTCCAGATGGGAGCTCAGCAGGGGTCTGAGACAGATCAGCCCTGATGAGGTTAAGTCTATTTTCTTGTGGTCATACTGCATAACCTCTATTGTGCAGCCATTACCTTCTTCTTCATTAGCCCATTGCACATTACTGGGTAGCTGGCAAAAGCTGACTGATAATCACAAGCCAAACTGACTACTTATTTAGACTAATTCTCCTATACAGTTGATGTCTTTTGGTGAACATTACATAACACTCAAGTTATGTGCATCCTGTGCTCATTGTCCTTGGGATGGTACCACATGTCTTTACTGTTCTTGATTCATAATTTCTGTATATCTTGCCAGGCAATCAATCTTCTAGGATATATCATAATCTATTCATTAGAAGTGTTTAGCTTTTGATGGCCCTTTGGTTTTGCATGTAAATTGAAAAATAATCTTCTCAAGTTCTGAGTAAAATTTCAGGGTTGTTACGTCTTTCTAAAGAGCTATATTAGCACACATTTAGTTTTATTTATATTAATTCCCAGATATCAATGTCATCCAGTACTATTGTAAGGTGTATTCAATTCTATCATCTCTGAGTCCTCTCCCTGCCCTTTTCATCTTCATATAGCCCACCCATCTTTGTAGTTACTTCTTTTTAAGTACACCCTCTTCATATTATACAAATGTGTACATGACATCTGTTTTCTGATGCATCCACAACAAACTCATGAAGACATATCATATAGGTTTTCTCTATGGTAAGGTTATGAATTCCATTTGCAAATTTAAAAATATTAAACCAATCTTGTGTCCCTGGCATAAATATCATTTTGATATTATCTTATGTAGACTTGATCTGATTTGCTATTATCAGTTCTGCCATCTCAGCACTTACCCTTTGGTCCCAACTGCTAATTATGCATGAATTAATAATGCATGTAACACCCTCTGCCAGCAGGTAGGGTTCACCTCTGCACCCTCAGATCACAGCACAGTGGCTGGCACAAAGAGGTGCCAGGCTTTTGGATTTGATTTGCTCTTATTTTTAGGATTTTGCATCTATACTTATAAATATAACTATTATATTGCCTAAGTAGAAAATTTGTTTTAATAATGCAATTTCCTGCTTTCACTAATATGATTATGCTGTTCTTTTGGAATGAAACATTTATTCTTTATCCCTTGTCAAGAAAAGAGAAAATAGAGATTGTTTCTTATAACTTTTATGGAAATTGTAAGATTACCTGAGTCTTTCAAATTTGAAGGTTATAATATTTAATCATTGCTTAATTTATTTAATAGTAACTGTATTATAGTTTTTTAATATTTTCTGAAATCAGTCCTGGTTAAATATGTGTATGTGTGATATATATATGTAATACATTACACACAAACTATTTTTGTGTTTCAGTTTTCAATTTGTTAATGTAGTTATTCATATTTCTTTAACCTTGTATTCCCTACTTTAACTGTAATTATGTTTTCATTTCATTCATGACATTGTTTATTTGTCTTTCCTCTTCTTTTGACTCTTGTCTATTTTGTTAATATTTTTAAATAACCAACATCTGGTTTTGGCGATATTCTCTACTGACATTTGTTTATTATCTCATTATCTCCTATCAAATTAATTATCTCTCATTCTAGCATATGTGGAATTTCCTTTCTGCACATTTCCTGACCTCTAAAAAGGAGCATTTAAATTATTGCTTTTTAGAAATCTTTGGTAATGCAATGATCTATGGCTAGAAATTTCTCTTGAAGTATGATTTTGCTGCATCTCATAAGTTTTATACATAAAGTTATTATAATTCTTTTTAAATAGTGCAATTTAAATTTTATTTTGTTTGAATGGGTTCTTAAATTTATATTTTATTTTGGAACTTTCCCTGTGTCCTATAAACATGTGTTCTAAATTTTTTACAAGAACATCTCTGGATAATTTCTTCAGATTAAACCTTTTAACTGTGTTTTCATATAACATTTATTCTTGGTTTTCCCTGTTCTTAATTATTATTAAGATTAGATGTTAAATCACCTAAAATATAAATTTCATTATGTAGGATTATCAATAAAATTGTTTAAATTTGCTAAAATTTCTACTGTGTCCATATCCTTTATATTTTATATTCTTGTCTATATTTTCTTTGATATTAATATAGCCACTGCATAAATAGTACTTTTACTTCAGTGAAGACATTTTTTTCATTAGAAATCTAGACTAAGGGCTTGATAATTTCAACTAAATCAGAGGTTATCCTGGTTAAGGCTGGGTTATAGTTTCAGTTTCAGTTCTACTCTGGCTTTGTATGTTTCCAAAATGATATTTTTCGAGTATTACTTGTCCCTTCTATCAGCAAGAATTTAGACTAAGGAATTTAGAAAAAAACATTTCTACACTCCTAAGGAAAGATTGATATTTCTATAGCCATGGTAACAATTAACTAACGGTTTGAAATTAATTTAAGTGATTAATGGCAGCACCTCAATGGCACAGTTTTCTTACTGGTACAGAGTTCAGTAATGAGAATTTAATATCCAGTGAAGATTGATATTTCCAAAAATCAGCCAGTAAAGGCCTCCTTTCAGTATCCAAGCCTCTGCAATACAATGTTTTATTCAACAACCACCACATTCTAGTGACTTTTCTACAGCCTATTTGTAAAACATTTTGTTCTCAAAAAAACATTTAATCTTCCTCTCCATAACTCCCTAAATCCAAGCTTTGCTTGTAGAAACCAGGCTTAAAGTTCATAGCATAACCTTGTTTAAGTAAATTGTAAATTCATTTTTTAGATGTCTTTTCCTACATCAGTTAATGTCTCTTACAATTTGTCTCCTAAACATGTAAAAATCCAAATACTTCTCTTTGCAGACTAGCTACAAGTATTCTATGCTGCCATGCATCTGGCCAAAGATTTTTGAAGAAGTATTGGTGGGTAGGGGGACTGTCTTTACAGATAGAACTTCCAGAGATATACAGAAGAATATCAATGCAGCTAATAAAAGCTCCTTGTTTTTGTCTTATTTCATCAAAGGCTTTCTGTATGTGAAAGACCTAGTCCTCTGTCTACCTGCACCTAGATTTGGCAATTTGGTGCAGTGTAAAGGAAGGAAAGGGAACATAAGTCTCTTGTTCCCTAAGAGAGAATCTTGTCTTTAAATAACTTATTATCATAACCTGACTTTATATTCTGAGATACAAAATGATTTATCCAATGGGTCTAATTATTATTGCAGAAAAGTATTCAGTGTCCTAACTGTGAGAGGCATATTTTAACTAGTGAGTTTAGATCATTTAATTTTTCAAAACTATTGTTAATTTGGATCCCTTATTTTTAGAACTAAATGTAATATTTCAGTTTGACCTGCTTTTAATGTTTCTTATTAACCTTTTATTATATTTTAAATGATGTCTATATCTCTCCCCTAATAAGGAAATAACTTTGAGACAACCTCAGGTTTCTTGTTTTCCCATGACAATTCCATCCTTGTATAGACTTCGTCTAAATATTAAATTTCATTCTGAGTTGTTACAGTTATATTTCCCCATTTTTATTTCGCCTTATTATTTTAAAGATGACAAAATATTTACTAATACTTATCATTTTTATTTGATAAACATCTATCAGCATGTTCTGAGTTTAAATATTCTCTTCCTTAAACATGTCATCCAAAACCTTTTCAGTATGATTGTGGGAAAATATTTTGGATACTTTTAACATAGTAGAAAATATTTTTAACATACCATTTGAATGACAGTTTGGCTAATATTCAATTCCAGAACCTAAAACTTTTTTTAAAAACTTCCTGACGCTTTTCTATTGCTCTTGAAAAACGTGGTATCAAGCTCATGTTTGTGTCTTTGTAGGTCATCTGTCCTTCTCTGAAAATTTTAGACATGTTATTTGGAATTCACCATAATTTTCCTTAATGCAATTTACATTTTCCTATTTCTCTTCTTTAATTTGTTTGGTCTCAGGTATAGAATCTGTTTAAATTACAGAAAATTTCTTGCCTTTATGTATTCAAATTATTTTGTATTTTTATTTTCATATTCCAGGATTCTATGTTGTATAGAAAGTGAGAAACATACTTTATAGCTATGGAAGAATTGTGTCAAGCAGGTGGAGATTCAAGGGGTTTTTCATTTTCACCCTACTCCCAAAATTAGTGTGCTGCTCTGTGGCAGTAAAGTTTGTGGCCAGGTTTTTGGAACCCCCATAATTTTTGTTTTTGATCTTTAAAGATCATTGAGAACACATCTGTAGTCAATGTCAAGTTTATAATTTGCTGCAGCAAAGGTAAGTGTGAAGTGAAACCATGATATATTGGTAAGAAGGAATTAAAAGTGGTGTTTAATAAATTTGAATTTCTTAGTTGCTTTTCAGGAAGGTCAAGAAAGTTGGAGAATGTATTCCATTGCATGCTGTAAGGAGGTAGAGGATTTAATCATCTTAATTTTTCTTTTTCAATTTTTTTAAATTTAAGAGGGCATAAGGAATGAAGTAGGGATAGAGTTGTCACAGGTCAGGGAAAACAATAAAACGCGTCAGGCAGGGTAGAGGTGTACTTGAACAGGGTTGTGGCTGCATAGTGTTTTGGTGGCTGGCTTGATCTCATTATGATAATAGATGACTTCAGTATTGGTATTTTGGTAAATTGTTTATGTTTGGAAGGAAATATCCTGATCAGATTGTAATTTGACTGGCTAGCTATCAGCTATTAGTTTTTAAATGTTTCCTTTTGTTTTAGTCTAAATCTCATTTCTTTTTCTTTAGGTTTCTTCAAATCCACTTAAGAACATACTATTTTTCATGAAACTTTTCTATTTGATGCTTTATTTAAAGTATGAGATCAGGCCAGGCGCGGTAGCTCACACCTGTAATCCCAGCACTTTGGGAGGCCGAGACGGGTGGATCACGAGGTCAAGAGATTGAGACCATCCTGGTCAACATGGTGAAACCCCGTCTCTACTAAAAATACAAAAATTAGCTGGGCATGGTGGCGCACGCCTGTAATCCCAGCTACTCGGGAGGCTGAGGCAGGAGAATTGCTTGAACCCAGGAGACGGAGGTTGCGGTGAGCTGAGATCGCGCCATTGCACTCCAGCCCGGGTAACAAGAGCAAAACTCCGTTTCAAAAAAAAAAAAAAAAAAGAAAAGCATGAGATCTTGAAAGCTGCTATGTTTTATGTTTCCAAATGTTTCTAAAATCATTATTTTTTTTTAATGTGACTGTGCAGTGTGAGAGGATTAGGACTGTGTGATATCAGCTATGTTGTTTTTGTTGAGACTTGCTTTGAGACTTTTTACATGATTTATTTTTACCAATGTTTGGTATGTGAATCAGTATAATGTTTTTGTAATTTAAGATAAAACGCTACAAATTTTCCTTTGATAAATGTTGCAAAGTTTTCTATTCAACTTTCTACATTTTTACATTGATTTTATTTATTCTGTTTGTCAAATACACATAAATTTTTAAAAATATCTTTCCCTATAATTATAAAACTGTTGGCAGCTCCTCATAATTCTGTAACTTTGATTTTACATATTAATATTTGCAGTTATGTTTTTAAGTGAATAAAATTTATCATTTGTTTCTCTTTTTGGTGATTCATTACTTTTATATTAATTTATCATGCATTTGTTTTAGCATTCAAGGATATTTAATTATGCCTAAAATATAAAAGAAAATTAGAAGCAAATTATCTTATGAGACATAGTAGACTTAGGTAAAGCAAGTGGGTAAGTTAGGCAAAGAGATAAGAAAATAAAAAGCAATGGTAAATAACAAACGAGTATCCATGGTGTATTCAAAATGTGTCTGGCTTTACTTAACCATCCATTAGTGACACTTATTTCAGCTCAAATCTTCTGAGTAAGAAATACAGATGAAAGGCAGAAATTCTCATTGGCTAACTGTTGAGCTAAGATGTGCCACTCCTTCGTCTCTTTACTAGAACAGGTGGATGTTTCTTTTAGGAACCTGCTTACAGGCCTCTGGTACCCAACTACAGCTCTGTTCTTTTACCCAAGATACCTTGAAAAGATAAGTTAAAATCATTCTAAATTGACTATATATAATTTTGCTAATTAAAACATGTAAATTATAAGAGATACACTGTGACAGAGTCACACATAAAGATAAGCACAGGAGGGGAATTAATCTCACGTGATGGAGTAAGTACCATTTTTAACACATTTTTTCAATTTATCTTTGCAATATTTGTATGCTCTTTCTCAGTCCTTCTATTTAATGCTTACTTTCCTACCTTCTCCAAAAATGATAGAATTGGGATTTTTGTTTTGTTTTATTTTCTGTTTATCTCTGTTAATGGTTTGGCTATATGCTACGTCAGCAAAAAGTGGTTATCTTATGACTGAAAACTTAGTCGAAAGTAGTGTCAGAGGCAGGTCATTTGATCAAGTAAATACTCCGATCAAAATTTGTCAACAGTAAATATATAAAATAACCTTTCATGTTTGTATTAAGACTTTTCAGAGCCTTCATTAGGGCATTCCTGAATCACAGATTTGTATATTTCACACAAAGTTCGTTCTAGAAGATATATATCATTGCACAAATATTTTCACAGTCTGGTCAATTCAAAACTATTGAAGAAAATAATAACTACTATTACTATTTGTAGCCTCAAAATGAGATTAATAAAAAGTTAAATGTACATATTGTCAGTTTACTTTTTCGTATTGTAGAATTCCTCTAAAGATTTGTGGTGCAGTTCTCTTTCTACGTGTTAAACATGAACACTAATATGAAATGATGACTATAGCAATAAAAACAATAGAGAAACATAATATTGTGACTTCTAAAAGGTCAATTTCATATCATTTCTTGGAGTTGAAATGTGTGGATAATATTGTGAGCATGGTCCCTCAGCTTTGCTGTCCATACTACAACCCCACATCCATCACTTTGCTAAGATGCTGAAATTCTCCAGTTTCCTTTTTGGTTATACATATCAATACGGATATAGTTATAGTAGGGATATTTTGGAGAAAGCATTTAATAGAGTTCCTTGAATATAAAAAGGTCCTTGATAAATTCTAGCAGTTATTACTTATTTATTACCTCAGTCATGGTCTAAAAAGGAAATAGAAACCAAGCAGTACATTGAATAGGGATACTCTAACAAGAATTATTTAAGTCCACCTACAACATATCTGTTTTAAGAGAACAACAGTGACTGCTCCAGTACTGAGGAAGAGTTACCAAAGAAGGAACACAATTGAAGAGGCTTCCTTTCTAGCAATGGAATTCAGACATCATTGGAGAGGTTGTAATTGAAACTCCAGGAATGGCAGTGAAATTTGCTGGGTTTCTTGAGCCAGAGTTACTCACTAGCCAGAGAGTTTATAGAACTGATGCACAGTATCTATATGGGAAGGGGCCAGGGTGCAGAGCAGCTGAGGCTGGCAGGTGGTCTGCAGAGTGAGTTAAGGAACTGGAAGCCTGATGATTGCAACTGGAGGTCTAGATGCATGGTGTCTCTGTTTTGTCAGAGGCTATGGCACAGTGGAACCCCAAGAGACAACTTCCAATTTCCTTATGGAACAAACTCTATAAAAGGAATAAAAGTGCACTTCACTAGTGATAATCTGTCTAGATTCTTTCCTGACAGGAACTGTATCCCTTCTTTGCCTGATGTTTGTTTTCCATGGAGAGGTGTTGTTTAAAATTTGATACTTTATATTGCTAGAGATCAGAGACTTCGCTGATACCTTTTATATGAGAGTTTAAAGATAGAAATCCACTTTCCAATTGCGTTGTTACAAATAAACTGACTGTTATAAATGTGCCACAAAGATCTACCATACATCATCTATGCTTTAACACCCTGCCAAGGCCTTCCCTGATGGGACTTTTAGATAGGGGCTATGACAAATGCTGCTGTGGCTGTGTGGACATGGGGATAAAGTCTGCCCCCACTTTGTATCCTTCACACACCAAGAGTGTGGCACTACCACCCAAAAGGACAGGGAAAAACATCTACAGCATCTTGTTGATGTTTTGTGTTTATGACTGCTGCACTGCTGAAATCCTCAATGAAAATAGTACTATGATATTCACCTTTAAATCAAGCCATTTTTTAGTAGATATTGAGAAAGTAAAACACTACGGCCCTTAAAGGTGAAATAAAATACTACATATATATTTAAGACCTGGAAAGCTGAATCTGAAAGAACAGATGAATGGGCATTTATGAGACCTAGGTTTCTTTTGCCTTAAAAATATACTTTGATTTAGTTGCTTAACTACTCTCAGAACTCACTTTCTCCTCTCTACATTTCAAAGGTTGGCTGTACGTCAGTTTTAAAAATCCTATAAAATATTTTACATAAATAGTAGCATGAAGAAGTAAAAGAATTAAGAAGTAGATTTTCACTATGATAAATATATTTATGTTTCTTGATAAGTTCAATATATTTTATCTCCTTGAAAGGTACATTGAAACATTATCAAGATTTAGGCATGAATCCATAGCCTTTTTAAAGTATGCTAAACCAATTATCAGGACAGAAACTAAGTTACACTGAATTGCTGACAGCTATGTTGAGAAAAAAAGAAAAACTTAATATTCAAGTCATTAAAGGATTTCAAGGTCAACTGCCTATCAAAGTCTGGCAGTGCTGCAAGCAGGAGTTGTCATCTTCTAGAGTTATTCTGGCCTTTGCTGAAAAATATTTTGAACTGGGAAATGCATTTCCATTTTAATAAGAACATTTTTTACTACTACAGTCATTGAAGGTTCTTTATAGTTTATTTTTGTTTTTTATAATTTAAAAAAATGGTCGTTAGGACTACCTTTTCCTTTTAACAAGGCCAGTCAGTGAACGTTATTCTCATTTAACAAAAAGAGATAATGAGCACAAATTATTAAACTACTTGACCAAATTTATCAAACAGGAGGCTAAAAAAGACACACTACAGCAGGAGCTATGAAGGAGTCAGACCCTGTGGTTAGAGAAACCCAAGTTTGAGTTCTGAGTCTGTTAATAAACTGCTAGTTAATGAACAAATTACTTGAATTTAAGCCCTAGAAATCTTATTTGAAGAAGGGGCATAACAATAGAATCTATGTCATAAGATTCTTGTAGAATTTAAATAAGAGTTGGGATAGAAATGCCATTTGAAGTAGAATAAATATTTGGATAAATTGATGATCACATTGAAAAATTTGTATGTATTTCTCTTTAACAAAAGTTTCCCAGGTACTCCTTTGTGTCGAAGAAAACAGACCTCTTTGCTGTAAAAGGGTGAGACATTGATACTCCAGTTGGAAAGAGCTAGCAGAGAAACTTTTCCGGTCCTCTTGAAGGCATTCTCCTTCAGCTAGATAGACCCACAGTAGAGAAAGAAACAAAAATAACTTAATGTGCACAATTAGTTACATAAGTTTGATAAGTCAATAACTTCTTGAAATCTCAGATTTTTATAATTTAATGAAAATAATAATGCTTACTTCCCATCAGTAATATGAAAATTAAAGAAATAATAAATTTCCTAGATCTTTGAAAATGTGAAGGGCTGTAAGGCACGTTAACGATCTGCAGTTATTAACAAAGGAAGAGAAATACTGACATGGTTTAATCAAATGCACGTTTAGATATTAATAAAATATTATTTTCCCACGACCGTTCTTACTTTTGTATTACCTAAGTTAGGACCTATAGCCAAATCCATTCAAGAATCAGGAGGAGGGTGATAAGGCTGTTCCGATGGCTGAAGTGAATGTCTGGAACATCTACCAATTTACCAGCAATACTAAAAGCCATGACAGAAAACTTCTTTTTCTTTTCCTTTGGTTTTGTTCACATATGTAGCTCTGTACCAAATTTGTGTGAAAACAGTGTAGGCATTCAGTAAGTATTTATGGAAAGGAAATAAGAAAGGGAGAGAGTCAGAAAGGGAAAGGGAAGAGAAAAGGAGGGAGAGAAATGGTACTGACATTACAATGATATTTTAAAAGAAAAGGATCAAAAAAGGTAACGTGATACTGTAAGATATAAAAAGAAAACACAGGCTTTTGCAAAACATGGGTGTGCTTATGTGCTTAGGTATGTATAGATGGATAGATAGATAGATAAAATTTAACGTTTAATGCAGCAACCATCAGGATTTATTTTGTTATTTATATTCCAGGAATGATTAACTTGTATATATTCCTTTTTATTTTTCTAGATATTTTAAATATTCTATAATTATAAAGCCTTACCTTTATAAATAAAAATTGGAAGCAATTATACCAAACTTCTGTTGGTATAAAGCTAGTTTTACTCAAAGCTCATCTGTATAATCTAATTCTATCTAATAGAGATTATGATTCGAATCTTATGATTAATTACAGAGCACATAGCACATTGCAGCATACTATAGTGTTTAAGATCAGATTCTGGAGCCTGATTTCTTGAATTTTAAACAAGATATGTCATTTCCTAGTTATATAACTAGGTAATTGTTTAACCTTTAAATGCTTACATTTGCTCTTTTGTCCTCAGAGTTGTTTTGAGCACACAGGGGTTAGTCAAGGTAAACCTCTGAGAGCTGTACCTTTCCCACAGTGATTGACAAGCAAATGAAGCCAGACTGACAGCACAGCCCATATTACAGCCCTGAATATACACAAATCTCAAAACTCCTATTTTTCTTCACTTTTTTTTTAGCAATTTAATATTTCTCCATTCAAAAGTTGAATCAAAATGCAAGTTTCTGTTAAAAATATAGCATAGCAAACTATAACTTAATTATTTCTTAAAATTATTTTAGTTCACAATGTTCTACCAACAAATGTCAAAGCAATGAAGGGTATCTAAACTTTTTAATCTAAATTAGGATAAAAAATTATCTGATATCTATAGTTTTTACTGTACTTACATATTCACATGCTTGCAATGTTCTTGGTATTACCTCCATAAATATCCCTTTCTCAATTACAATATGTCTTCTTATATAATTTTGACATTTCTGTTGATGTTTCACATTTTCTCCAATCACAGCAAATATATTTTTCATTTCTGTCCCACTACACATTAACAGCAATAGAATAATACATATATTTCATTTTACCTGATATTACAATTACTTTTTCACAAGCGTTTCTTCTTTAGATTTTATGTTACCATAGAGACCACATCATATTCACATTTTCATTTAGCACAATAATTACATTTATTTTTTACACATAGTGCTGGTGCTTCATCAATGTTTTTCAATCATTAAATGCCTCAATAAATATAGGATCATCAGTACTGAGGCTGACAGTAAGAATTAGAGTTCATTCTATTAATGTTTTAAAGTATATCAATTGCTCAATTTCTTATATCATCTGTAAATATGACTTTTTTTTTTTTTGAGATGGTATCTTGCTCTGTCACCCAGGCTAGAGTGTAGTGGTGCAATCTCGACTCACTGCAACCTGCGCCTCCCGGGTTCAAGCAATTCTCCGGTCTCAGCCTCAGCCTCCTGATTAGCTGGGACTATAGGTGCAGACCACCACACCTAGCTAATTTTTTGTATTTTAGTAGAGATGGGGTTTCATAGTGTTGTCCCTTATAATTTCTGGCAGTAGTGATAGAAATTAAGTAAACAAGAGAACAGAAACCACCATAAGGGGAAGGATTAGGTAGAAGATAAAAAAATGGGAAATTTAATAATGTTAAGGAAAGTAACTAAGACAAAAGGTCATAAAATAACATGTCCTGTGTGCATGAATTTGCATTATGGCATAGGCATCGTTCAGTAATTAAACACAGTTGCTAATATAAAACTGGCAGCAGAAAAGTAATTTATTATAAATAATTAAAGGGCTTTCCCTATTATAGTTATTTACATCATAATGAGCCAATTACTATTTGCTGTATCAATTTACTGAACCTCAGTGACAAACAAACAGAAAGGACAATTAACACTATAGATGCAATGAAGCTAGAATGATGTTTCCCTTTGTATTTTTTTCAATATATGTTGTAAATTATTCATATTTTTATGTAGACATGATAATTTTAATGGTTGACAATTACATGTTTATAATGTTAATAAAAAGTCATATATGAAGTACATATAGTGAAACATTATAATATAATGGTTAAGATCATGGACTCTCGAGTAATTTTGTACAGTGTTATAATTTAGTTGTACAATTTATTGCTCTGTAACGTGGGAAGCAATGTATCTTTGTGCTTTGGTTTTATCATCTATGAAACAGGAATAATAATAATGGAACTCAGTGAGAAATAAATCTATATCATGCAGTTTTTTATCATAATGTTTGACATTAATCAGCATCCAATAAATAGCAATTATAACAATAGAAAGTAATTATTATTATGTAACTCTAGAGCAAATAAGCAAAATAAAACGTGGATATCTAGTTTCAAGATGATAATCTGAAGTTATACATAAATTTTTCCATATACAATAGATCACAATATAAAACAGAGACAAATACATAAAATAACAGAAGGAAAGATACTTCCAATAAACCATTTTTAGGAATTTTCTCAACTATTAAAGACAAAAGACTCTAATTACAGAAAAACATAATTGCCAAACATGCAAAAAGAAACAAAAAAGAAAAAGAGTATGCCTTAGAATTCAGTAAAGAAGTATCTGTGACAGCAAAAGAAAATCCCCTGCACTGAGAGCTTAAGGGGCTGGTAGCATGATTGGATCATGAGGCATGTGGTGACTAGTATATTGAAATGATCTTTTATAATTTACTTCAGGGTCCTACACATAAGAGTGTCATGGTCATAAGTCCAAGTTTCCCATTTCACTTACCTTTTATTAATTAGTAGTACAGTACTAATCATAAGTAAGGAACCAGAGATAGAAGAATGTCTAAACTTAAGTGAATTTTTTTTCCACCACAAGTATGGGAGATATTTCTGGTTTCAATTATATGCAATAGTAACATCTGTTTTTTGGTTGTATCTCTCTCTAGATTTTAGTGGAAATGAAGTTCTAAACAGAAACTAACATTACAGGAATATCCCCTTAAAAAAGTGATAAAATGGGTTAGTTGAGAAGCACCCTGTAAAGGATGTTCAGAAGGTCCAATAGAACAGCTCTCCCAGTACACATAAAATGCATTACTAAAGATTCTACTGCATGTATCTGGTTCTTGCCTCTCCAATTCCAAATGCATGCACAGAGCTGTTGGTCTGTAAACACTGTCAGAAACCCAGTACTCTGGCCCTTTCTTCTCATTGTTCCTGTAACTGAGTCTTTCTATATGCACCTGTGAAAACGTGTCTTATTTAATAAAAGTACTGGATAGGATGGAGGGTGAGTGCTATTCAGGGAGACAGAAGAAGAATGATTGAAAAGAGAAGAGATTTGCCAGAAAAAAATAGAATTAGTGCCTACAGAATTGTCGATTGTATAGTTATCTATTTTTAATATGTATAGTGTTTCCTTAATCCAGACTTTACTGGGGAGCTTTTTGGAATCCAGTAGATATATTATATTTCAATAAATATTGCTAAAACAAAAATAGGAAAAAGATTTCTCACCCATATATGTATATTTAATTCATGTGCATAAACCACTATAACAGGGTATTTCTCCTACTTTTGCAACTTTTGTGAGTTTTGATTTTTGATATTCAATGCATATATACTTTGAAAAAACATATGTATAAATTTAAATTTTTTTAAAGTGACAACTTTGTTAGCTTCTTGCTTGCTAATCCAATTTATATTATGCCTGTGACATCACTATTCAAAGGTAATATAGTGTACGTAAATTATTATTGTGTTTTGTTTTAATAACACTCTAGAGATACTGGTCTGTTGATGTAAACAAAGGGCCAATTTTAGAGCAATTTAATAGCAACCTCAGGTGTTTATTTTTAACCTTTGTTGAAAATGAAACATCTAATCTTTTAATATCAAAATTCATCTTCAAAGTTTCACCTGTAGTCAGTTCCAGCAATGCATCTTTAAAGGTATTAAATTTAAATTATCTTTTGATGAAGAAAATAAATATATATTGAATTAATATTTTATGCATGTTTTAATTTACTTGAAATTATTATTGAGATAATTTTAGATTTAACTGCTGTCTTAGGGAAGTATGCAGAAAAATCTCATGTGTCATTTATCCATTTTCTATTTTCTTTTTCTTTTTTTTTTTTTGAGACGGAGTTTCGCTCTTGTTACCCAGGCTGGAGTGCAATGGCGCGATCTCAGCTTACCGCAACCTCTGCCTCCTGGGTTCAGGCAATTCTCCTGCCTCAGCCTCCTGAGTAGCTGGGATTACAGGCACGTGCCACCATGCCCACTAATTTTTTTTTGTATTTTTAGTAGAGACGGGGTTTCACCATGTTGACCAGGATGGTCTCGATTTCTTGACCTCGTGATCCACCCGCCTTGGCCTCCTAAAGTGCTGGGATTACAGGCATGAGCCACCGCGCCCGGCCCATTTTCTATTTTCTCTGAGTGTTAGCATCTTCAAAATATGACATAATCTTCCAAGGTTACTAAGTTTTGTATATGTTTTATATATACTCAGTTATACATACATCTATATATGTATATATATGTTCTACACATCTATTTGTAATATATATTAATATATAGTACAAGTTATTTAGTATAAATATAAATTTAACTTTACTATATATTAAATATACATAGTACGTATATATTTGTTATATGTTTGTATTTAATTGTAGGCACTTTTACCATGTGTAGATTTGTGAGCCAACCACCACACCGAGGCACAGAGAAGTTCTATTACTACAAGATTCCATCATATTGTCCTTTTATAGTCACACGTGCTTCTCTCCTGTGCTAAACACTGTTTGCTTGTCCCTAAGTCCTGGCAAAGACTAAATTGCTCTTCAATACTAAATCCTTTTATTTCTAAAATGTTATATAAATAGAACCATAGAGTATGTAACCTATTGGACTTGGCTTTCCTTTTTGGAAAAAAAAAGGAAAGCCATGATCTTAACCATTATACTATAATGTTTCACTATATAGACTTTATATATGTCTTTTTAATTAACATTATAAACATGTAATTGTCAACCATTAAAATTCCTATGTCTGCATAAAAATCTGAATAACTTACAACATATATTTCCTTTTTTCTTCATATAGTATAATTTTCTGTTGATTCATCCAAATTATTATATGAATCAATAATTAAGTCATTTTTATTGCTCGGTAGTATTCTGTGGTATGCAGCTGCAGTCCATTTAACCTTTTCATTCATTGAAGATCATGTAGTTTGCTTAAAGTTTTGAACTCTTTTTTTATTTTTTTTATTTTTTTTATTTTTATTTTTATTTTTTTTTTATTGCATTTTAGGTTTTGGGGTACATGTGAAAAACATGCAAAGTTGTTGCATAGGTGCATTCATGGCAGTGTGATTTGCCGCCTCCCTCCCCCTCACCCATATCTGGCATTTCTCCCCATGCTATCCCTCCCCAACTCCCCCCCGCTGTCCCCCCCACTCCCCCGCAACAGACCCCCGTGTATAGTGCTCCCCTCCCTGTGTCCATGTGTTCTCCTTGTTCAACACCCTCCTATGAGTGAGAACATGTGGTGTTTGGTTTTGTGTTCTTGTGTCAGTTTGCTGAGAATGATGGTTTCCAGGTTCATCCATGTCCCTACAAAGGACGCGAACTCCTCATTTTTAATGGCTGCATAATATTCCATGGTGTATATGTGCCACATTTATCCTGTCCAGTCTATCATCGATGGGCATTTGGGTTGGTTCCAGGTCTTTGCTATTGTAAACTGTGCTGCAATGAACATTCGTGTGCATGTGTCCTTATAGTAGAACGATTTATAATCCTTTGGATATATGCCCAGTAATGGGATTGCTGGGTCAAAGTTTTGAACTCTTATGAATATGGTAGGCTGAATGATGGTCCCCCAAAATGAATACTTCTCAAGTCTGTGAATCTGTGAATGTTACATTATGTGGCATAACCTTGGCTTTGAATATATGATTAAATTAAGAATTTTGAGATGTTACAGATTATCCTGGATTATCTGGGTGGGTCATAAATGTGATGACAAGGGTCTTTCTAAGAGGGACACCAAGGGAGATTTATATGTAGACAAGAGAGGGGAAGGCAATATTATCACAGAGCAAGTCAGAGGTTCAGTGATGCAGAGGCAAGCCAAGAAGTGATTGCAGCTCAAGGGAAGCTGATAGAGACAAAGCTGACTCTGCTCTAGAGGTGCCAGAGGGACTGAGGTCACCTTGATTTGAACCAAGGGATGCTGATAATGGACTCTGGCTTTCCAAAGTATAATGGAAAAAATTTCTGTTGTTTAAGGCTACTAGTTCTTGGTAATTTGTTACAGCATCAACAAGAAACTAATACAATGAGTAAAGGCACTGCTTTAAACATTTTTATACAGAATTTCATGGGAACATAAGTTTTAGTTTCTCTGGAGCAAACTGCTAGATCACATGAAAACTGTGTATTTTGGTTTATAGAAACTGTCAAAATTTGCCAAATGGCTTTACCGTTTTATATTCCTGTTAGCAAGGTATGAGTAATCTGGCTTCTCTTCACCCTCACCAGTGTCTGAGGCCATGATTACTTTAAAATTTTATTTTTTTCTGATAAAGGCGTAATGATACCTCACAATAGTTTTAATTTGCATATCCCTAATTGGTAGCGACATTGAACATGTTTTAAAGTGCTTACCATCTGCAAGTGTTCTTCATTGAAATGTTTATGTTGCTTGCCCATTTTCTAATTAGACTATTTACTTAATGTTAAAATTGAAGAGATCTTTATACATTATAAATACTAGTCTTTTTCCAAATATATACTTAACAAACATTTTCTCTCAGTCAGTGGCTTATATTTTCACTCTCTTAATGGTGATTTTCACAGTACAAGGGTTTTTATTTTAAAATGCAACTTACAAATTTTGCCTTTTACTGTTATTGCTTTTTTATCATGTATAATATTATTTTTCTAATTTTTTCTTTATTGAATTAGTTTTGCATCTTTCTCCAAAAGCATTGAATCAAGATAGTGGAGTTCGACATATCCAGGCATCAATTTTCCCACAAAACTACAACTAGAAACTATTCAAGATCAAGAATATTTCCTTCAGTTCAACAAAACTTGGTGAGGAAGTAAAGAAATGCCCTGATCTCACAAGATTGAGAGAATCACATCAGGTAAGAGGAATGGTCATTTCAGGTTCAGTTGCTACTTCCTACAGCTGGCATTGCACCACTAACAAGGCATTTTCCTAGATCCAGAATCTCTGCACTAAGAGGTGGGAATTGGAGGAACTTATGCCATCCTCCCACCAGTCTGGAAATTTTGATGGAAAGGTGACTCTAGTCACATCCTATGGGAACCTTTGGGAGCACAAAGAAGGCTGAACCACCCATTGTGAATTAGGGACAAAGACAGTTTCTTTAATAAATGGTGCTGAGGTTGAGCATGGTAGCTCATGCCTGTAATCCCAGCACCTTGGGAGGCCCAAGGTGGGCTGATCACTTGAGGTCAGAAGTTTGAGACTTGCCTGACCAACATGGTGAAACCCTGTCTCTACTAAAAATACAAAAATTAGCTGGGCATGTTGGCGGGCACCAGTAATCTCAGCTACTTGGGAGATTGAGGCAGGAGAATCCCTTGAACCAAGGAGGCAGAGGTTGCAGTGAGCCAAGATTGCACCACTGCACTCCAGCCTGGGACATAGGATGAGACTCTGTCTCAAAAAATAAAATAAATAAATAATAAATAAATAGCACTGGGAAAACTGGATATCCACATGCTTAGGAAAAAAATTAAACCCCTATCACTCACTATATAAAAAGCAACAGAAAATCTTTACAGATTTAAATGTGAGACCCCATACTATAAATTTATTTAGAGAAAACAGGGGAGATATTTCAGGATATTGGTCTGGGCACAGATTTTATGGCTAAAACTTCAAAAGCCCAGGCAAAAGAAGCAAAAATAGACAAAAAAATGGGGCCATCTGAAGGTAAACACTTCTGCACAGCAAAGAAAATAATCAACAGAGGGAAGAGACCACCTGCACACTAGGAAAAGTTATTTGTAAACTATTTGTCTCACAAGGGCTTCATATCTAGAATATACTAGGAACACAAGCAACTCTACAGCAATAAAACAAATAATATGACAAAAGAAAATAGGTAAAGAATCTGAATACACATTTCATAAAAGTAATACACAAATGGCCAACGAGTATGTGAAAAAATGCTATTCACAATTGCCGAAAGATGTAAACAGCTCAACTGTCCATTAATGGATAAAGAAAATGTGTTTTACAAAGACAATGGGATACTTACAGTATAAAAAGACGAAAATTCCGTGGCTTGAACCCGGAAGGTAGAGATTGTAGTGAGCCGAGATTGCAGTGAGCCAAGATTGTGCCACTGAACTCCAGCCTGATGACAGAGTGAGACTCCAGCTCAAAAACAAACAAACAAAAAATAATAAAATTCTGTCATTTTTAACAACAAGGATAAACCCAGAGGACATTATGTTAAGTGAAATAAGCCAGGCATAGAAAGACAAATATCACATGATCTCTCTCTTATGCAGACTCGGAAAAATTCGATCTCATAAAAGTAGGGCATAGGATAGAGGTTTGCAGAGGGTGGGGAGAGAAAGAGAAGGGGAAGATGGAGAGAAATTGGTCAAGGAGTACAAAGTTACAGTTACAAATAAGAACCTCTCGTGTTCTGTTACTAAGTAAGGTGACTGTAGCTAATAACAAAGTATTATATAAATCCATATAGTTTGAAAGTTATAATCATAAACATACAATAAAAGTTTGAAGTGATGAGCATACTAACTACTTAGATTTGGTCATTATACAATATACCTGTGTATTGAAACATCACATTGTACTCAATAAATGTGTATGATTATTATGTGTAAATTATAAATAGAAATTTTAAAAAGCAGTTGGACATGTCTATGTTATCAATTCTGTTCAACTAATCTATGTGTCTATATCTACACCAATACCACAATGCCTCAATTGACTTAAATATATAATAAACATTAATATTGTGTCAGATAAATCTTTCTATTTTTTACTTATTTTTCAATATTGTTTTAGCTATTCTTTGGCTTATTTCCATATACATTTTAGAATGAGCTTTTCTTTATCTGCAACAATCATTTACATGCTTTTGATAGTATTTGCCCTAAATCTATCAATATTTTTTACTATGTTGAGTATTCTATTTCATTAACAGAGAACAATGGAATTTTAAGGAAATGGCAATTTTGACATAAAGAACATAAGAATCAGTCCCAGTCAAAATCCCAGGAATTTACTTGTGGATTTTAATCATCTAATTCTATAGTTTAAATGGAATGGAAAAAAAAAAAACCAGAATAATCAACAGGGTTTTGAAGAAGGGAATAAAGCCACAGGATTGACACTACCCAATTTCAGTACCTACTATGAAGATACAGTAATTAAGACAGTATATCTATAGTAGGTAGACAACAGATCAACAAACAAAATAGAGAATTCAGAAGCAGATCCAAATGAATATTGTCAAATTATTGCTAAGAAGCAAATGAAATTCAATGGTAAAAAGGTAGTCTTCCTACAAACAATTAGGAAGCAATTTCAATATTGAAAATAATTCAATATTGACAGTTGATAAAAACAACAACAATAACAACAACCACTAATAACCAAAACCCTAAATCTAGAAACTGACATTATAAGTTTCATTAAAAATTAAATCAAAGTAGTTGATATAACCGCAAAATATTAAAATCCTAGAAAATAACAGACTATCTAGGGGACGTTAGATTTGGGCATAAGATACAAAACACGATCCATGAAAGAAAACAAAATTACGAGTTATACTACATTAAATTAAAAAAAAACTTCTCTGCAAATAATATACCACTATACACCAAGTAGGATGGAAAAATACTTCACATTGACAACACCATACACTGGCAAGGATGTGGAGTAATATTAACATTCATTCATTGCTTGTGGGAATGTGAAATTGTACAGACATTTTATATTTTGTACCTGAAACTCTATGTGAATGTTTATAGCAGCTTTATTCATAATTTCTGAACATTGGAAACAATCAAGATGCCTTTCAAAAGATCAATGTTTAAAAAAACTCTGGTTGATCCATACAATGAACTATTTTTTCCTGATAAGAAATAACCTATCAAGCCATAAAAATATATGGAGAAAATTTACCTGCATATTGCTAAGTGAAAGAAGCCACTTAGAAGAAGCTATATATACAGCATAATTAGCACTCCGTGACTTTCTGGAAAACATTAAACTGTAAAGAATAAAGAGATCAGTGGTAGCCAGAGGCTGCAGGGGGATGAGAGAGGGAGAAATAGGTGGAGTCAAGGGGATGTTAGAGAGATGAAACTATTTTGCATGATAGTGTAATGGTGGATATATGACATTTCATGAAACCCATAGAACTGTACAACACAAAGAGCAAAGCCTCTTGTGAACTATAGACCCCCCTAGTTAAAAATTATTTATCAATATTAGCCCATCAATTGAACAAATGAACCAAATTAATGCAAGAAAATGTGACAGGATCCTCGGGGTACTTTTCCAGCTGGAAACCTCTGTGGCCAGTGGTCCTTTTCTTGAGTTTTGCTTGAGCCAACTGGGCTTGGACTGCCCAGTCAGCCTGAAAGGCTATGCTACTAGCCTGGATCCCATGCCTGCCAAGAATGAGCCAGGCATGGAGTGGTGAGGGGCATGTGAGTGAGTGAGCATGGGGTCTGGCCTCTGTCTACAGCCAGGCATGCCAGCTGCAGCAGGGCAGGCAGCTCCAGGCACTGGCATGGGCACCAGCTCCCTGCGAGACTGTGGCTGGACCAGGTGTACCACAAGAAACTTATATGGCTGGTACCTGGGAACACAGTGGTGCCTGGACATGTGGGCATACCAGTAACTGGAGAGCCCCAAAGAGTGGCGCAGGCTTGAGTTTGGGGAACTCTTAGGTCTGGAATCCCCTAAGAAACTCAGCTCTTCTCTTCTCTTCTCTTCTCTCTTTCTTGTCATGCACAACGTGGGGAGCAAAGGGTGTGTTTAAGCCCTGTTTGTGTTACAGCTCCTTCAGCCCTGTCATTTAGTGGGTCCTGAGTTCTTATCTTGCATCCAGTAACAATGAGATACATGGGCAAGTGGAGGGTAAGCAAGGCAAAGAGGTGCGCAGACAGGGTGTCCCAACATCTGTCCAACTCTGGCTGAGGTCAGGATTTTTCTGGGCTTCAGAAGGGAGGAAGTGATAGCTGAGTGGTCCAAGGGCAGCATTGGCAGCCATGGGTAGGCCCGGGAAAAGCACCAGAAGTTCTCATTCTGGTCTGTGGAACTGGCAGAGCAGCCCCTGGCCTCCAGCCCTCCCTGGTATGAAGGTGGGGTTTCACTGGGGACTCATCCCTTTCTGCCCAGGAGCCTGCCTGCCACCTCCTGCCATTAACTGGCTGTTCATAGTGCCCATGGCACTCAGGCTGTTCATGGTGAAGGTTGCCTGCAGGCCCATGCTGAGCAACCCTCAGCTCACCTTGGCCTCCCTCCCATGCTCATAGGCGCCCAAAGTCTGAGGGTGCCCAGGAGCAGGGGGCTGGCATGTCAGCACTGCCCCAAGTACATGCACACCTGGCTCAGTCATGACAGTGCCCGGGTTCCATCACACCTTTGCTCCAAAATCAGGGCAGGGCTGGGAGTGGGTAGAGGCCAGGCAAGGGGAGCAGTCACTTCCTCACTTGTGGGGATAGGGGAGCTTCCGGGGCCTCCAGGAGTACAGAGATGCCCAGGTCCCCAACCATGGCTGGGAGGCTGCAGGTGCTCCCGGAAGGGCAGGGCTATGCCTGTTCATGGCTTGCACTAGCTCTGTGGAATGCATAGCCCCAGCCATGCCTTCCACCACTGCAGCTGGCATCATGGCAGTGGCCCCTCCAGACAGTGGCAGCTGCTTTTATTAACAGTAGAGGAAACTGTGGGTAGGAAAATGGGAGGAAGAAAGGTATTTAGGCATTCTTTTTACTTGCTCTTCAATATCTGGGTAAAATTAAAACTATTCTAGGAAATAAAGTATTTTAATAAAGAAAATGAGGAATAGAATATTAGTAAAATATGAATATAATGAATATAATAAGGGATCCAAAATCAGATAATGACACAGATGTAGAATAGTAATAACATCTATCACCATTATCATCAATATATTATGTCATTTCTCCAGTGATGCATGTTCACACACAATGAATCGATATCAGAATAGTAATGGTGAGATTCATGACATTAGACTTCTTTGTTCAGGCAGTAATCATGCCTGTTTGTGGGTAAAAGGCATATATTCCCAGACATAAAAGACATCTTACTCATGTCCACTTTATGAGGAAATAATAACTCAACATAATAAATTACTCACATATACTTGGAGGAAGAAAGAGAGAAGGGAGAGAAAGAGACATTAAACAAAATATTAAAACAAGAATTAAATTGACAGTGTCATGAACATAATTCACAATTATTAAAATAGTAAAATAAAAATTAATAATAACTTACATATTATTATCTTACATTTAGTTTATATTTCTTAGCAACCAGGTAATATTTTAGGAATTCTCTGTCTCTCACACACACACACACACACACATACACACACACACACACACACACACACACACTTGTTTGGTACTGATAGAAATCCTTTTATTTTTGCCTGCTAGTCACTTTCCTTCTAACTTACCATGCAGCAAAAATTCATTAAATAATATTTTTAAAGTATATTCTAAACTATTAGTACAAACTAGAAGTTAGTGATTCTATTATAATTATCATGCTCTATAATTCATATTTTTAAAGATATCTTGTAAAAATTAAAGATCCAGTTGGATCCCAGATAGCCGAATAGAAACATCTCTGGAGTGCAGTTCCTGGTAAGAACAATGCATAGTGTGAGTGATCACTGTATTTCCAAACGAGTTTTCACTGCCCACCGACCAGGAGATTCCCTGGGCTGAAAAGCGCCACGAGTTTTCAGCACGGCTGTTTCAGCTGGTGCCTGGAACGCTTGGGAGACAGAGCTGCCCATTCAACTGAAAGGGAGGGGGCTGAGACAGGGAGCCAGGTGATCTGGCTCAGCAGGTATAACCACCACCACAAAACAAGCAATGTGAAACGCTCTGGATTGAGGTTTTGCAGCAAGTGCAGCTGTACCCGAGAGGGTCCAGCTCAGTGGGGGGAAGGGCATCCACCACCACCGAGGAGGTCCGCCAGTACCTGGGCTGTTCTAACTTACCTCTGTAAACAACACCACAAGGAAGTTCACACAGCAGCTGGGCATAGCCTGCACACATCTCTGAAAAAAGGCAGCAGAACTTCAGAAACTTAAAAATAAAGCCCCACCTTCCTAGGACAGAGCACCTGGGAAAAGAGGCGGTTATGAGTTCTGCTCCAGCAGACTTAAGCATACCCGCCCAGCAGCTCTGCATAGAACAATGGAGCTCCCAGCACAGCACTTGAGCTCCTATAAGAAACTGACTGTCTCCTCAAGCAGCTCCACTACCCCTGTATATCCAGAGACACCTCAAAAAGAAGAGCTCAGGCTGACATCTGGCAGGCACCCTACTGGGACAAAGATAACAGAAGAAGAAACTGTCAGCAACCCTTACTGTTCTGCAGCCCCCAAGAGTGATCCCCAGGTTAGCAGGGTGTGGAGTGGACCCCAAGCAGTCCTGCAGCAGAGGAGCCTGACTGTTAGAAGGAAAACTAAGAAACAGAAAGAAATAGCTTCAACATCAACAAAAAGGACATTCACTCAGAGACTCCATCTGAAAGTAACCAACTACAAAGACCACAGATAGATAAATCCATGAAGATGGGATGAAACCAGTGCAAAAAGAATGAAAACACCAAAAACCAGAATGCCTCTCCTCCTCCAAGGGATCACAACTCCTCACTAGCAAGGGAACAAAGCTGGATGGAGAATGAGTCTGATGAATTGACAGAAACAGGCTTCGGAAGGTGGGTAATAACAAACTTCTCTGAGCTAAAAGAACATGTGCTAATGCAATGCAAAGAAATTAAGAACCTTGAAAAAAGGTTAGATGAAATGCTAACTAGAATAAACAGCTTAGAGAAGAATATAAATGACTTGATGGAGCTTAAAAACGCAACACAAGAACTTTGCAAAGCATGCACAAGTTCCAATAGCCGAATCGACCAAGCAGAAGAAAGGATATCAGAGATTGAAGATCAACTTAATGAAATAAAACAAGAAGGAAAGATTAGAGAAAAAAGAGTGAAAATAAATGAAGAAAGCCTCCAAGAAATATGGCATTATATGAAAAGACCTAATCCACTTTAGAGAGGTGGGCCTGAATGTGATGGAGAGAATGAATCCAAGCTGGAAAACACTCTTCAGGATATTTTCCAGGAGAACTTCCCCAACCTAGCAAGCCAGGCCACCATTCAAGTCCAGGAAATACAGAGAACACCACAAAGATATACTACAAAGCTATTCCTCAAGAAGAGCAACCCCAAGGCACAGAATCATCAGATTCACCAGGGTTGAAATGAAGGAAAACATGCTAAGGGCAGCCAGAGAGAGAGGTCGGGTTACCCACAAAGGGAAGCCCATCAGACTCACAGCAGATCTCTGGGCAGAAACCCTAAAAGCCAGAAGAGAGTGGGGGCCAATATTCAACATCCTTGAAGAAAAGAAATTTCAACCTAGACTTTCATATCCAGCCAAACTAAACTTCATAAGCAAAGGAGAAATAAAATATTTTACAGACAAGCAATTGCTGAGAGATTTCATTTCCTCCAGGTCTACCTTATATGCGCTCCTGAAAGAAGCACTAAACAAGGAAAGGAACAACCAGTACCAGTCACTCCAAAAATGTACCAAATTATAAAGACCATCGACACAATGAAGAAAATGTGTCAACTAAGGAGCAAATTAAAATTCATCAAATAACATACATATGCAGCAGGAATCATTTTTACTTACTTTTAGATCTGCTTAATTCAATGATTTAAAATATGTAAAAATAAGCAATACAATCTAAATAAAATCATATTTATGGATTGACTGATAACATAATCTAGCATTTGGTAAACGAAATCTCACTGTGTGGCTAAAGTTTCTTTGAATTATGCCTTTATACTGTTACAATTATAAAATAAGCTGAATTAATTAAATACATTCATTGAATAAAGACTACATTTGGAAGCAATGCAGTTTGGCAGTTACTTGATCCTCTTCACATCATGGCTAGTCAAAAACTAAAATTCAAGGGAGATTTCCTGTTGTTACATTATCAGAAGTTACTGGCTTTTGCTGAAAAATAATTTCTTCAGCTCCTCCATGTCTTATTAACATTAAAAACAAACAAGTATTGTTATAATTTTAAACCAATTGCTACTCAGTGGAGCACAGTACTTGCCTCAAATTGGCAATACCTAAGTATAGCTCTGGAAACAAAATCAATATTCCCAGTGTAATTTCTTACAGTCTTTCATTCCATGCATCTCATTTCTGGTTTCCTTTCTGCCTTCTTTTTTGACCGGGGTTTCAAAATCTTTTTTTATCATCAAATCACTAAACACCTTTCAGTCTTCACACTTGTGGGGATTAGATCTGTCACTGGCTTATATACTTTGTTGCTCAGCATTGATTTGATTTATGCCTTAGAATGTCAGAGCCTAAAAATGCCATTACACTTCACTCTTCAAAGTCAGTTTCAATATCAACTTATAATCGAGTAGCTAGTATTTAATACAGTTCTTCCTCAGCAGGCAGGAATACTTTACCCCAAGGATCTCTGACTTACATTGAACAGAAGAATGCTGAATCAGAAGATTTTTTTTCTGCTTTCCCCCCTGCTGCCACTTTAACTTGAGTTGAAAAAAAGAGTTTTACAAGTTGAAATTCCCAAACTAGCCAAAATATAGATTTTTAAGAATACTTTTAGTATTTTAAAGGTAATAGATTTTAATTTTTAAAACTCTTGTACTAGTAAACTCATAGGCATGCAAGTGCCATCAGCTTTACAACCATTCAAAATAAATTGAAACAATACATTTATAATCTAAATTTTTTTTGCTAATTATTGAATATTTGATTAAATTACCATGATTGTTATAGGTCGAATATTGTTGCAACATTTAAATATCAAATGAAGGAGAAACCTTTCTAAATAAACACAATTCTTAACTCTGATATCAGCTCTGCCTTACTAATAAGAGCCAGCATAAGACAATTTAATTGGCATTATTTCTACCTATAAATTTTCAAAAACATATGCCAAATTGGCAAAAAGCTCTCAGTTTCTCTTAAATTTCTCCAAATCACTCCTCTCCACATTCATATATTTTAATATACAGTGACAAAGTGAGGCTAAAATTAGAGAAAAATATCACTAAAGATACAGTAAAAATACTTTGTTTTCTAAAGAATTTGTATAGTTTTACATTTTACGTTTAGGTCTACAGTCTATTTCAAGGTAAGTTTTGTATATGATGTAAGGTCTGTTAATAGATCCTTATTTATATATGTATATATTTTCAATGGCTGTCCATTGAAATTGTTCCAGCACCATTTATTGCATATAATGTTGGAGATTCTAGCCAATGCAATAGACAAGAAAATATATACAGATAAGAAAAGAAGCAAAATTTTCTGTATTTGGAGATAACATGATTGTCTATACAGAATGTTCTGAGGAATCTACAAAACCCAAAATTAATGAATTTATCAAAATTACAGGATACTAGGTAAAAATACAAAAATATATTTTATTTTTACACACTAGCAATGGATCTGTAAGTTGATATTTAAATTTCAATGCTACTAAAACACTCATAGATGAAATAAGTACGTGTAAATCTAACAATATATGTAAGGAAGTTCTATACAAGTATCTAAAAATACCAATGAAATAAGAAAATATTTAAATGAATGGAAAATCTTACTATGATAATTGATTGGAAGTCTCAACAGAAAAAATATGTCATATATCTGCAAACTGCTGTGTGGGTTTATCACAATTCCATAAAATTATAGAAACATTTTTGGGGTTTTGTTTCTTTGCTTTTCCTTTAATGTTTGTAGTTATAGACAAATGTATTCTAAAACTTATAAGAAAATATAAAAACTAAATAGTGAAAACAATTTGATGAAGAATAAATTTTAAAGAAATTTTAATAAAAAATTACCTGTAATGATTTGTCAACACCAGCTGTATTTTTCCCATTGCTGCTTACCAAGTGGTTTAAAACAACACAAATTTATCATTTTACATTTCTAGAGGTGAGAGTCAAAATCAAGGTGAAGACAAGGCTGTACTCCTGGAGGGTATAGGGTAGAATCTGCTTTCATGTCTTTTTCAGGATCTAGAGCTGTATTCCTTGCATTCCTTAATTCATGGCGCCTTCTTCTGTCTTCAAAGCCAGGAGTGTAGCTTCTTCCAATTTCTCCATTCCTTCTTTGCCTTGGCTTCTGTAATGAGGTTGACTTCCACCTTTGTGATCTCCTTCTTTCCTCTAATAAGGATAGCTGGGATTATATCAGAGCCACCTGGAGCATTCAGGTGACTCACATTCTCCAAGTCCCTTTTGCTTTATAAGATAGCATTCACGTGTTGTGGGGATTAGTAAATAGACATTTTGTATGGGAGTGAGGTGGAGGGGAGTTTGTGTTAGTTGACCATACAAGCTAATAATAAACATTGGGAGATACAGGCAGCGCCACGGCTTGTATTGCCAAAGGTAGGTATAAAGTGAATTCAAAGGATAAAATGATTTAAATGTACATAATTTTCTTACATTAATAGTTCATAAAAATGAGAAAATCATTAATCTTAAGAAATAGTTTGTGGTGATTTCTAAGTACTGTGCCATCAAAAATACACTTAAGCATCTACTATGATATTGTGAATTAATATCAGGTTAAACACACATGACATCAATAAATTGCCACAAGGAAGTGATTGCATTCTGAAAAATATTAGAACATATTCAATAGTTAAATGCATTAATATAATTTTAATTAGATGGTTTAATTGTTGGTGGGGTTTCAAGATAATAATGAAGAAGTTTTCAGGTTTGAAAGAGAAAGCCTGTTTGTTTTATCTTAATTTTCACATACTGAAAAGGAATATACTAAGAAACTACTCAAGGAAAACATAATTACTTTGATAAACAACCTTTACTGAAAATATTTGGAGGAATACTTATTCCAGGTACACTGCATATGAAGTGCAATTTAATGGAATTAATTAAAGCTGTGTTTCAGACATCTAACCTCATTCACTGAGTTATTTTTTTGTTCATGGCCAAATCTAACAGAGTGTAGAAACAGAATCAATTTGTCTATCAGTAAATTTGTAAAACCATTACAATTAGTTGAAAAATACTGTTTATTTGCTCTGTCTAGAGGAAAATTGTTTTATAATGTGCATGAATATTAAAAGATACAAAGTCAGAAATTAGGTACTGTGAATTAAATTGCATTCTTATACGTATGCTTTCTAGGATTATTTGTATACTTAATTCTATTTTCATGTTATAGATAAACTTTTTTATATATATTTCTGTCATCACGTAGGATCAGCAATGCATCAACAATACAGAGCTATCTAAAAGATTGGGATAATATTCTTTCCATTTTTCTTATTCTTTCTAACATTTCTCCCCAAACGTAGTCAATAAACAGCTTTGCTGAGTTTGAGTCTCCTAAAGTCCTTTATTCTGTTTTTTTTTTTTCCTGTTGGTTCAAAGTTGAGCCAATTGAGTGTTAATCTGTAACTACAGAAATAATTGGCACAAGCTTAACTCTGCTATTGTTTTCAAATTTTTTCTTAGAGTGAATTAATACTAAAAAACAGTTCTGAATCAAATTAATCAAATTTGTGAATAAGCCATTGCTAATGTATTTGTAAATGTTTCCACAAAAATAAGAACAAATACCATATGCCACACAGAGAATTAGCCGGCCAGTAGCTCAATGTGATATTGCATAATCCAGCTATGCACAATGAGTATACAAATTTGAAATATTTTCTTATCCAAAAAGTTCTAAATTAACTGAAATATTTATTTTGAAAAGGAGAAACTGAGGGAAAATAGTTATATATTGTTTATCATACACAAAGCAAGTTTAAATACAATTAATTTATGAAGTAATTATGCAGTACCTGCTATTGTCAGACATTCTAGTGTGCACAGAGTCACAGAAATGGAGAAACAATGCAAAGTTCTTATTTTCTTGGAGCTTGTCCATTTTACCAAATAGAGAGACAAACTGAAATTAAAAGCATAAAATATCAGAAATGATATATACATAACAAAATATAAAAGAAAAAATAGTACTTGAATATTTTATGAGTATATGAAAGATTTCGTAATACAGTGAAAGTAGAGCAAATCCGAAGGACACAAGGGTGTGAACTATTTGGTGACCTGGGGAAAAAAAGCATTTCTAGCTAAGAGAACAACACCTGTAAAAATTTCGAAGCAGGACTGTCCTTTCTATCTTTGAGGAACGTCAAGAAAACAATAGCTGTGGAATGAGTTAATGATGTTGGGAAGAAGTTGTGTAAGAAAAGTTATACAGTTAACTGGGGCCAAGATCAAGTGTTACCTTGCACAATGTGGTAAGAATTTTATATTTTCAGAAGCCATTAGAGGGTCTCACCTGATGGGAGAAACAAGTGTGTGTAGTAGATTAAGGAGGGGTGCATGAAGCCCACTTAAGAAGCTATTAAATGAGGAATGCCTGTGACTTCTCCAATGTAGCTATGGAGGATATAAGAGGAAATATTCCCCTTTGGTAAATATTTCAAAAACAGGGATGACAGAATGTGTTGGTGGTTAAGTGATGTGAGAAAATGAAGGAGCTTGAGAAATTTTTTTTTTTTTTTTTTTTTTGAGACAGAATCTTGCTCTGTCACCCAGGCTGCAGTTCACTGGCACAATCTGACTCACTGCAAGCTCCGCCTCCTGGGTTCAAGAGATACTCCTGTCTCAGCCTCCCAAGTAGCCAGGACTACAGGTGCCTGCCACCACGCCCGACTAATTTTTGTAATTTTAGTAGAGACGGGGTTTGACTATGTTGGCCAGACTGGTCTCAAACTCCTGATCTCATGATCCATCCACCTAGGCCTCCCAAAGTGCTGGGATTACAGGCATGAGCTACCGTGCCCAGCCAAACAAATACATTTGTTAAAAGGCACCTACTGTTATTGAAATCTATAGTTTCATGTAGATCATGTACTGTTACTGAAATCTGTAGCATTTTTGTTTGTGAGTTATTTGTTGTTTGAGAGAAAGGAAAAGATTCTTTTTCTGAAAATGACAGTTCCTCCTATTTTAGTCTACACTTACCAACAACACAGATAATTTTCCTTATTGTAGTTAGTTTCATGTGTCCTAATTCATATGTTAAATGAAAAATTATCTTTGACTACTAATCCAGTTATCAATAACTTACAGTGATACAACATTAATACTACACTTCTCATCATAAATATATGGTTCTAACATCTCTAACATTTCTATGTTAACATACTGAAGAAGAGTGAATGCTGACGAACCAAAATGAAATCTTCAAGAAAAAAAAAGCTGTCATTAGAAGTATAGATGCAAGATGTTTTTCTTCTGAAGATTAACAGTCCAAAGGACTTTGAGTTTCTGTGCCAAATTGTGAGCAAGTGAAAAGTTAACAGACTGCTTTGCAAAGTGGATACCCTTCTGAGGGAAGAGGGAAAATACATAGCAGCAGCGGAATGAGATGCAGTCAGTTAGCATCTCCAGGAAAGAGCTTAAGATGAAGCTGGATTTTGTTATCTTTAGTCCACAAATTCTGTATCACAGTGAATTTCTGAGAAATGCTGAGAAGCTCTGCACCCCAAGATTTACATGCCTTCCTTAGAATAAAATGCAAATGGTTGAGTAAGGGATGCCTCTGATGACAGGCCAGGGCAGTATCTCACAGAAGTACATGGTGACTGCAGAAGATTACTACTTCAGTGAGTAGGGCAGAAACTCTGGACAACTGAGACATTTAGGATAGGAAGTGGAAATATAGGTTGCCTTAGGAATATTTAATAATAGATTTCACTGTTGGTGAAAATAAATTTACATGCAATAACTTCAACTGAAAAATGTTTTTCTCTATCTGCTTGGGAGGCTGAGGCAGGAGACTCACTTGAGCCAGGAGTTCAAGGCTGCAGTGAGCTGTGATGGCACCACTGCACTCTTGGGTGGGCAACAGTGCAAGACCCTGTCCCTATGCTCCACTTAATGTTATGATGTTGAAGCATGATGTCTAAGACACATAAATATTTGAATACTTTTGTTAAAAAGCACACAGTTTTGTTATGTATTATCTCAGGAAGGTAAGAATGGTAGAATTATATTTTTATTATATTTTCTTATTGTTAGAAACAACAGAGAAAAAAGAAAACAAAAAATGGAAATGGCTTCTGTTTCACAATCCTTTCTTAAAAGACACTTCATTTTACTGTGAGAAAAGATAGTCACTTGCTTTTTATCTTTACACTGTAATTCAAACTGTTAGTACAGCCAAGTAACAATGTATTGACAAAAACATGCTTCTACAGTAGTTCCTTTTTTTAATTGTAGTGAAAGTGCTTTGCACCTGTGGAGACAAAAGCAGTATTTTTCCTTGTCTAAAATGTCATAATGAATAATGATAATAGTGATGTTTCTATGAGTGAACTACTGTACTATTTCAATAGTATGAGACATACTGAGTTCTAGTTCAACAAATTGCACTCCTTGTCCAATTTCATGAAATACTAGATATTGACATGACAGAAAGGACTGCTGAGTTACTGATAATGTGAATTAAAACAGGACTTTAGGCAGCATTGTATGCATCTAAAATTTTTATTATTTTCTTTCTTTCCATAGAACAGTTCGCATGGAAGGTTAATCCTCAGTTTAAAAAGCTGTGGTGTGATATTCTAGTATATTCATGTCTTACTCAAAAAGTTCAATCATAATAATTTTTATTCCATTGCATTTTAATATTTATCTCTACATGTTAAACTTGGGTTTAAATCTTCAAATTCCGAATAAGCTCTGGGCATTACGCATACATCATGACAACTAAACATTATTATATTTTACCAAGATTTATCAAAACAGGATTCTGACTGATTTAACACTGTTAATAAGTCAATTTTGAGTCTTTTATTATAATATTATTTTTACTTTATTATCAGTGTAGTTGGGCACAAATCAAAATAACAAGGCAATATTTTTGTCTCCACTTATCCTTCTTCTGAAATAAAATTCCTAGTTTCAAATAACAAAATTATTGGTCTCATGGCATTGTTATTCACAGAAGACACACTTCAAACTCGATAAAACTACTGGTAGCTGTATGATTTAAAATGTAATAAGAAAACACTAAGGCTTGGGGTGCTGAGCATGTTTTTGAAAAAGCAAATGAAATCACTATAGCCATTACAGTATGACCCTCCCTGTGACAGAGTTATCACCTGGTAAAGAAGAAGAAGCCTCATACTTTTGAAACAACATATTGATAAGATTATTTGAATGGATACCTATCCAGGTAATAAATTAACATTCAATATAAAGCCACATCACATTTTCTGTTGACATAGTTAATGCTTTTTCAATATGCTTATTTTTAAGTTATTTTAGCCATACACAATTCATTTGTCATTGTAGAGCCATATTATATTAAATGATTTTTGTACTCACACATACCCCTAATGCTGAAATAGAAAACAAAGGTAGAAAGGTTAAATAAACCTTTCTGTTGTAAATTATGATAATGGTATAGCTCCATGGTTAAATGAAACTTATCCTGGAAAATTTTATTGGAAAGACAAAGTAGAATTATTATCCAGATGCCTATTCTTTTGAAAGTAGGTAGGGAGACTTATGCTTTATAACATAATGTAATCACTGTATATATATATTTTTATTTATAGGCCAGATAACTTCTTTCTGCTGGATATGAATTTTCTTTGAGATTTAGGGTCAGTAAAATTTATTTAATATTACTGTGTTGATTCCTAATTTAACCATTCTTGGATATACATGGATTTTTATTGCATAGCAAAAATGTATTCTTAATCTTTCAGAAAAATTTTACCAAATGCAGCTGCTCTGTCACTTACCAATGTGACTCTGATATATTGTGTTCTCTTTTTTAAATACAACTGCATAATTTATAAAGCAAGGCATTCATTAAAACCATAGAAGTAAAAATCTTTGAATCTCAACACTTTTTTACAAATAATATAATTGATTTCTTGAAATTAGTGTTGCATGACTTAGTATATTAATGCAATTAAATTGTAATCATAAAGATTACTGAATCAGCCTCTTTGTCTCTTGTTATTTACATGAAAAATTACTGGATTTCCACTATTGGGTTAGATTTTTAGCATATTCTATGACTTTAAATATTACTGATATCAAAGGATAGCTATACAAAATATCTTTTAAGAGTATCTAACTTGAGAGAAAATATAATCAATGTTGAAATCAGTATTGTCATACTTTAGATAAAATGATGTACATATTTCTTGAGGAAAGTCTCCAAAGTGATCCTCTGCACTAAGCAAACTGAAAAGGACATGAAGTTCCACACAGCAGATTGCAGTTAAACTGTTTTATAAAAGCATTATGTCTCCCACGAAGAACATAATGTTGACTGCTGTGATGGCAGTTAAAAAAAATATATCCTTCAAATAGTGCTATCAGTCACCCAGAAAGAACAGAATACAAAACACATGTATCAAAAAACATGAAATTTGACATAAATTGCAGTCTTCTTCACTCTAGCTAATATTAAGGGTTTTCTTTTGACCTTATAAGCATGATTTCATTATGTGATTATGGATGTCTGAATGTGTGTTAAGAACAACACACAGTAAAAGAGAAGCTGGGGTAGGGAAAAACTAACAATTCAGCATTTTCATACACTTTTGTTACCAAAGCTATTTTTGTAATCTGAGTCACTACTGATTACCCTATTATTTCAAATATACACAATATTTTAACTCTTTTCTCCCTTGAACTTTTTTTTTTATCTAAAATTGTAGTCAGTTTTTTTTTTCTAGGCATCTATGGGAAAATTAGTAAATGCTTTATTGACAAATATTAAATACTTTTTTAAAAAAGTAATCCTAGTTTATTTAAATACTTAATATGACAGGGAGTACCTTTTAAATGCTTAAAAATTAAAAATAGAAAATTTTGAATTCATTCTTCATTTTTCAGTTTTGAACCTGGCTAAAACTATAGCATGATTCAGAAAGTAAGTCTATTTCATATCAGCTCTCATAATGTCCCTATAGGATCAAAACATTGCATAGAAAATTATATCGCATGAACATTTTTAGAATCTGGATACCTTTTCAAATTAACTTTACTCACAATATCCAAATGTTAAGTAAACACATAAGATAACATGTCATCATGATGACTGAACAAATAGGTTACCTAACAAATATTAATTGGGTTGAGTGTAGTAAGAGTTCTTCCACGTTATTAGATAACTTGTAGAAAACTTGTTTTTACGTTTTATGTAACTATTGTTAGATATGCACTCGTTACTTGAGGAAAAAACAAAAGAGGATGTGAAGAAAGGGAAGGAAAAGTCAGGATGGAAATAACCCAAAGGGAATATTTTAGTTTTAGCAATATTTGGTAAAATAAAAGTTGGCTTGGTTTTTAAAAAGATAATTCCAATTTCAAAGTAAATGTTTATTTTAGAAATGGTAAATCCTATCTGGAAGAAGTTAATAAAAGTGATATATCCTAAATCCAGACAGTGGAAATGAATAATCACAGCCAAGTCCCACTGTTTATATTTCTGTAAGATTATTGTATAGACATATGATTTTACAGCTTGTTAAAATCAAACTAAACATGCAAAACAAAACAAAATAAGAAGACAACAGAAACCAATCTTCTGCTGTTATTCCTATCTCTACTAAAGTTTTCATAAGAAGCTATTACTAAAATTGTTACTTAGATGTTGTATGACAGAACTAAATAAGCAAGCATAATCATGAAGCCTTTAAGGCAATAGGAGTGATATAGATAATTATGGTTTTAGAAAGGAGAAGAATTTAAGAATATAGTGTTCCCATGCAGCGGAGTCTGGCAGAGCTGGTTATTATCAAAATGAGGCATTGTGAAAGCTAAAAGCAAAGGAAAATTGCTTATGTTTGGAGGGAGCAGAGCTGGGTGTTTATGAAAATAAGAAAAGAAGCTGGGTCCTGATATACAGTTACCTATACAAAGACACTAGAAACAAAGGTCACTAAATTTGAAGATTTCCATTATGACTACTTTTTCATAGAGCGTTACAAGAATTCACATTTGCTTTTGTCTTTGATGAACAATTTACTATCCCTATAGCTTCAGATTCCTGATTTGGTGTCTCAATGTGGATGAGTCACAGACTTGGCAAAGATATGGTATCAAAAAGATCTAATTATCTCAGCCTATTAGTCAAATCTCTTTTAGTAATGCAGGCTTTTTCACGAAATTATTTTATCTCTTTTTCCTCCTTCTGTCCCTGTATATATTTAACTCCAGCCCACGTGTTTTTTTCCTTAAATTCATGATGTGCATCACACTTGTCCTGTTAAACAGATAACCATTGATTTACTTTTTATTTACAGACTTTGTTTCATAATTATTTCATTTATTTCATGAACATTCTGAGTACTTACCAGGGGATAGGCAAGATATTCTATGCTGGGAGTATGATAATGAACAAAATATAATCCCTGAACTATGGAGAAAATGTTTGTACTGGATCAAGTGGTTTACTCGTTTAGCAAAGTACTTTTCAGTTTATTTTTTCCGTTACTATTTTCAAATTTAATTCTTATTTCTCTATAATCTGGTGTATTGCATCAGTTTCCTTGCACATATTTCACCTAATTAACCTCAGATATTATAATTACTTAAGTCATGTCACTTTTCAAACAAATAATTCTTTATAGAGCTGCAGTAACTATATTTCAGACAAAATATTCTACTCACTGTTTTTATTATCACATCTTTTATGTTCTACCTGTAAGTCTTTTCTTGGGTTACTTCTTGCATAGTCAATAGCTATGTACCATAACAGTAAATACATTTGTAAAAATAACAGTATACTTATTTAATATTCAGTACAGATGTCTCCAATTCTATTAAACTTAATTTTAGATTTTTTAATTTTATTCTTATATTTTTATTGTTTCATTTTTAGTATGAATTTATTAAAATTACTTTTCAAATTGTTGTATTTTAGTAAAATATATTAAACGTTTGGATGAGAATATTGTGATTATGCACATATACACACAGTCACACACACATTTAATTTTTAGTGATCAATGAGGTTGATTGACATAAATTAAGCAAAATGCAATCTACCATTTATTCATGATTTATAGTGCAATGGGGCAGGTGTTGTTTAATATGAATTTTATAAACCCACTCTGTTTAACAACTGAATTTTATTATTTTAATAAAATTGTCCATAATCATTTATCTAAATCCATGTATACAATGGCTCTTACACATGATGGCTTTTTTTTTCCTTATGGAGAGCATGAAACCCTGACAAAGTGGAGAAATTATTTCTTTTTGCATTTAGTTCAAAATTATTTCTTTGAAGATTATTATAAAATATTCTTCCTCAAATACAAGTGACAACACTAAGTATTGGAACTCCCTGAGCACTGAAGTACTAGTTCAAAAGTCATCCAGCCTATTTATAAAATGTCTGAAGGTATTCTCAATAAGTAGTAAATTTGCCAACACCTGAAAGGTAGTATACTTTGTTTTTATGTCAATTGCATAATTATCTTAATCTTTAATTCAGATATCCTATCCTTCAATAGACTTTTTGCCAGTTTGGTTGACTGCCTACACCTTTTGTTTTGTTTTGTTTTTTGTTTTTTGTTTTTTTGTTTTTTTTTTTAGAACTGAGTGTCAAATGTGGAAAAAACTCAAGGCCTTAAATGGAAAATATCTGTTAATGGGTACATTTCTCTAATAGATGTGCTCATTTGGAAGATACTGTTATTCAACTGCTTAGTCTCCATACATATCAAATAATTTGACACAGAGTAGACAATAAATGAATGTTTCTACTTAAGTGACCCTTTAACTATATTCTGTGTAATTTCTGACTTCCAAATCTGAATTAGGTTAAGAAAACATCATAAAAACACTTAATCTGTCTTATATTTTTAGTCCAGCAGTACATATAATACATATCATATTAAAAGGATTTATGCAGTTGTTCATTTTTTTACACTAGAATGTGAATTACTTAAGAGGTTGTTTCTTCTTTTAATATACCTAGTACATATTAGGACAAAACTAACTTTTTTTTGCAGGGAGGGGACTGAGTCTCACTCTATCTCCAAGGCTGGAGTGCAGTGGAGTGGCACAATCTTGGTTCACTGCAACATCCGCCTCCCAGGTTCAAGAGAGTCTCCTACCTCAGCCTCTCCAGTAGCTGGGATTACAGGTGTCCACTACCACACCCAGCGAATTTTTGTATTTTTAGTAGAGATAGGGTTTTACCATGTTGGTCAGACTGCTCTCAAATTCCTGACCTGAAGTGTGAAGACAAGAATGCAATGTAGACACTTTTAGCACAATGCTGTATTCATTTTTCTGTTCTCCATTTAAAGCATGAGAACAACAATCAACAATTAATATGTTAATTATTGTGATTACATGGTCCCATAAATGTAAAATAATATCAAAAATTAAGCTTTTTAGGTAGAGGTCAGTAACTGAAATTTTAGAGAACTAAATGTCTGCACTAAAAGTGGTAAAGATTTACACTGAAGAAGAGAGAGAAATAATGAAGCAAAAGGAGGAATCCTGACATAGAACTAACCACCACAAGATTCTATGTCCTGTATCTATCATTCTTCTTAAACAAGAAGTACTTTGATAAGTACAAATACTTATCAAATATTTACAATGAAAATGTATGCAGGTCACTTGTTACTCTTTACTCATAAAAGGTAAATATCTTTAATAGCCTTAAGCTCACATCTCTTCTTTGATATATTCACAAAATTAAAGCTCAAATCCGTTTGTTTCAAAACAGATGAAATATGAGTCAATTTAGCCACTTGGCAACACTAAGCCAACCACATATAAGGACCAACATGCCTTATGATACATAGACACATATCTACATGAATACGTTATTTGTATTGAATATCGAGGATAGTTTGTGGGAGCTTATTTTTGTAAAATTTATAAAACATCATCATTAATTTCATAATTTATTTCCTTTCTGTGTCCAAAAATATCTCAATCCACTCAGTGATAATTTTTGTATCTTCTAATCTTATAAAACAGCAACATAAAATGAAACATTGTTATCTTTATCTTAGAAAGACAATTTAGAGTGAATATATTTGGAAAATTTGGGGAATAAGGGCTGTCTTTCCAAAATGGCCCTATGTCTGGCAGCAAATCCATAGACTTATAATTTTGTGCCAATGTTGTAGCTTCTTGACCTTTAAATTCCAACATTAGCACATGTGGGTCAATACATCTTAGTAATGTCCTCAATTAAAGTTGCTATGTCCTTATTATGCTTACAAGAGAACCGCCACAAACACTTTGCGGTAAAAGCAGCCTAAGTAAATGGAAGCCTTTTGTCTTGTGCATAACGTGGTCATCTTCTGTGCCAGATGCTTTTGGAAGTCAGTCTGATGACTTGAACCAAGTTAGAAATGATATGACCCTCTACAGATATGCAAATCTGAGGAGAGTACTGGATTTCCCAAGGTATCTATATATACAGTACAGTGAAATTCTATTTAGCTTTTCACAGAATCAGCATTAAATAAATATGCAGTCATCACAGTAGTAATAGAGTCATTTTAAAAATGATAAACACAAATTTGGAGGAGTTTTTTCATTCAACAAACATACCATGAATTCCAACTGAGTGGCAATGTATAAGGGTAGTGGGGACAAAAATGAGTAAGCCAGTATCACCACGTCGAGAAATTCATAGAATCCTGAAATAACCATTGTATAAACTCACCGTCATAACACAATATGATATGGGATGTATAGGGATGTTTTGAAATCACTGTGGCATCCCTGAGGAAGAAGGGATTTTGTAAGTTTGTAGAAGTCCAAATTGTCACCGAGTGAATGATGAAGAGACAAAAACACAGTTTCGATGATCTCCGAATGGAAGGGGTGTGGAGAGGATATATAAGGCAAAAGTTTTGTTTTGGGATATTAATATGTCCTTTAGAAACTGCAAGTGGTATTGAGGGTTGTGAAAAAGTGCAGAGCATTAGACTGTAAAAGACACTATGGAATGTACATGGTTTTGATGTTGATCTGCCAGAGAATATACAATAACATCGATAAATCGCACAGAAAAAATCTGTAGGGTTTAAAGTATGGACTTTGAAATCAGACAATGGAAACTTTGCCAACCATGAAAAAGCAGCATGGTACAGTTGTTATACTTAAAGGTTTTTGAGTGAGATTTCCTTAGTTCAAATCTGGGCTCTCCATTTCCCAGAAGAGTAGTGTTATATAAATTAGCTAGACATGTCATGTGTCCACTGAGCAGAAATTACTTCTACTTCTCCATCTATCAAACAGAGATAGTAATAAAAGCATTGTAAGTGGCTGTCCCACCATTCCTGTGATTTGTTCTCTCTGCTGTGAAAGATGATAGTACATTCTTGTCCTCAGCCAAGGAAACTTCAAGGTCACTGGAATATGAGTAAATGTGAAATTTATTATTTTCAAGCCAAAGCTCTAGCAGCCTTTGCGGTTTCTGGCCAACCTATATCCCTCTGTCTTGAGCATGGTAGCTCTTCTTTCTTCCAACATCAGAAAAGGAGACATGTGTTAGGCTGGTGCAAAGGTAATTGCGGTTTTTGCCATTACTTCTAACGAATATTGAAAGAGAAAATGAACACTGAGACAAAATATTACTTCTAATGGCAAAAACTGCAACAACTTTTGCACCAACCTAATATTTTTGAAAGGAGAGCCATTCCTATTATACAACTTATATGTAACTTAAGGGAGAAAAATTGAACGAAGAAGGTATTCTTACATTTTAGGCAATGAGCCTACATTTTACAAATTCTCTCTCATCATAGTTGTCCTTAGATAAGTCAACTGGTAGCTTCAATGTTCATTTTTACCCCACCATGATTATTATATTTATCAGATCTGCTCGAACTCATGTTTTAATACTCCATCTGGTTTTTCCTGGTTAAACCTGTCTCTGCTTTTAGAATTACTACAAAGACTTCTTGTTTTTCTCCTACTATTTTGGCAAGACAGGTAGAGATTTTGGAAAATCTCTGAAATATAGTATTAATATCAAATAATAGATTGCTGGCAAGACTGGTGCTGTGTGTTGACAAATTCAAATTGCAGTGAATAAAATGGTATGCGGCTGGGACGGTTGTAAAATGCTTTTAAGTCACCTCACCAGCAATGTATTATGTTAGTGAGCTGGCCCTCACCACACACCAAACTGGCTGGCACCTTGATTTGGAACTTCCCAACTTTCAAAACTGTGGGATGTAAGTTTCTTTATAAAGTATCTCATCTGTGGCATTCTGTCATAGATGGACAAGCAGACTAAAACAATATCGTACAACCAATATCAAATTATAAGGTTACTGTGGTTTTCCCAGAATTCTCAGGAACAATCCCAAATCATAAAGTTAATAGAAGTATACAGAGTGATCCATTTTCCAGAGTATAGAATACATTACCGAGAGTTTTGACTTCTGCTGAACAAGCTTAAGTAACGTTAATTGATTGAGTATAAAATAATAATTCACCAAACTCAGTGCTTTGTTCAAAATTATCTGAGAATATCATTGTTAAAATATTGCACAACACACTTACACACTTAAAAGTTATCTCTAGTGATAAGAAAAACACGAAGAAATTTTTTAACGTTTTGTTTCTTGATTAAAAGAAATTATGTTAATTCATTATTTACTATTTCTCTTGGCCTATTTTTACTTTTAAGGCTTTTTTTTTGGTGTTATAATTTAACATGTCATTATGTTTATCAGTGAAAATAATAAACTGCCATACACACTAAAGCACTTTTCAACAATACTATAAGCGTAAAACTGTTTAAGGAATCAGTTTGTCCTCATGAGTTTCTAACTGAATTATAGGGTGTGCTATATGGTAGGAAATGTGCTTGAGAATACCATAAACCTTTGTCTCTAATTTTTAAGAATTATTAAAAATGCCATGCCAACAACTTTCTTATGTGTGATTACATGAGCCTATTGTTAATAAAGAATTATAAACTATTTAAATATGAATTATAAATGATAATGGTAGTTTTTACTTCTCAATAACTAAAACTAAAAATTTCTTCATTTCAGAAATCAATATCAAGGTAACTTGACAGAAAAGATAACCCATTTATTAATATTTGGATAATGTCCAAAACAGTTCCACAATTGATTTGCCAGCAATGACTTCCCAAAGGAATTTGATTGAATTGAAAGAGAATAGAATTAAAATGAATGAAGGAAGAGGTGAACTATCTGTGTTTAATCTCCAGTTTCATCAGAAATCGATTAGCTAGCTGACTTTGAGTCCAAAAGAATTAATTATACTCAGTTTTTAGTATAATTAACAACACTATGGCCATCTCCCAAAATATTCATTAAACAGTCAGGAACAATATGAAATTCAAATTAAAATTGGAAAAGAGATTAAATAGAAGTAGTCATCTCTAAAAAGAATCATACTACATCTGAGATGAAATCATTTGAGCAATACAAAATATGGAAATACATTTTGTGTTACATTTAATTATCATTAATTCCAGCACTGCAAGCTGGCAGCTATTTTAGGCTCATTACAAGACTAAAATGGGCTAGAATGTTAATATGAATCTATCCTCATTGGAATAATGGGAATATGTGAGTATGCTTCAAAGTTAAAGAAAGTTTAAGAGTCAAGTTGAGTTTCAGTTAGTTTCTTAAATTTTTAATTAGAGACACACATTATATATAAACTGCTGATAATATACTGATAACAATAAACGAAGTCCAGTGGCATTTTTTTCTAATGCAATTTTAAAATATATACACTATATTGTGGTTTTTTAAAAGCAATTTTTGGTTTTGTGTTTTAGTGAATGTAAACACAAAATTTAAACACACTATTTAAACACAAAATTTAAATACACTAAACACATGGTGTTTAATGACTGTGAGTCATACTATGAAATGCCTCATAGTGTGGAATGCCTATTGTTTTGTTTGAAGTAAGTAGGCATCCAAACTTGTGGGGAAATACTGTTAGAATATCTTATAAAACTATAGGTTTTTATAATATTTGCGACTTTCTGTTCCTGTTTTTTCTACTTGTCTGTGGGCACAGTATTTCTTCAGATGATTATTTAACTAGAAGGATTTGAGGCCTGCACATACATGGAGTCCGATATACATTAAGTGCCAGCATATCTCAATCATAGAGCTCATTAAAATAGTTTGTAGTTAAAATTGAAAATTTTAATACATGAAAAAATACTAGTTTAACACATTTTGAAAATTGATACATGCTTAACTCTGTTACCAGCAGTTGGGTTTTACATGTTGAAGATGTTATTATGGTACTGCCTACTCAATTCATTATGGGGATGTGTTGTAATAATTTTCTAAAAGAGCAAATATTTTAAAACAAACGTATTTCACTTTCACAAAAAATTAAACCAACTTCTTCTCAAAGGTATAACCAAAGCCAGATTTGCAGTTTTGAAAGTTGCAGTTTTGAAATATATATATTAAAATTATATATATGTACACACACATACAAACATTTGTATAGACATATGCATATACACTTATCTATATAAATACGCACATTCATATATACACCTACATATTTATGTTACTTTTAATTCATATAACTTGTATGAATGTTATAATAACCTTTTTAAAATGTCCATTATCTTCATTTTTAAATTTAGTATACTTAAAAGAATACATAAGGAATTACATTTTTAGAAACTAGAAGGACAAAAAAATCCTAAAATGATGGTTTTTAACTTCACATCAAACTAGGATCTGACTTAGAAATGATTACTGACATGAAGCACTTAGTTCATATAATTCGTAGTATATAGGCAGGGCAACACCATAATTTCTCCAAGTAGACATGTGGAAAGAGGAATAAAAATTAAAAACACTTTGATGGCCCCTGGATACATGTGTGCTCTAATCAGTATCAGTGTTTGATGGGGTTTGTAGGGGAAACCTCCAGGCTGCATGTTCTCTTGAGCAAGAAAAGTTTATGCTGTTCTTCTGGTCACCAGCAACCTATCTTCAGACATAGTTCAAGTTGAATTTTAGACAGACTTAAAGGGGAAATAACAGGAAATGAAGTTAACTGGAAAATATTGCTGAAAAATTTAAGAGTTTTAATTAGAGTAGTAAAGCAAAGTATAACACAGCAAAATCTAGGAGAAAAAGAAGTTCTGAAACACCTAGAAAATATGAGATAAATGTAGGAAGACTCATAATCAGACATGCTTCCTGGAAAAATATATAAGTATTAAAGTAAACTGAGTACAGGTGCATCTTTTTTATTGCACTTTGCTTTATGGTGCCTCACAGATATTGCATTTTTTACATATTAGTTTGTTGCAATTCTGCATTATGCAAGTCTGTCAGTTCCATTTTTAACACCTCATGTATCTTCGGCATATTTTAGTAATTGTCATGATATTTCAAACTTTTAAAATTAATATTCTATTTGTTATGGTGATCTGTAAAGAGTAATCTTCGATGTTACTATTGTAGTTGCTTTGGGGCACCACAAACCACAGCCGTATAAAACCACAAATTTAATAAATGAGTGTGTTTTGACTGTTCTCTCTATAGGTCATTCTCCCATATCTCTCCCTCTCCTCAAGATTGCCTATTCCCAGAAATGCAATAATATTCAAATTGTACCAATTAATAGCCCCACAATGGCCTCTGAGTGTTCAAGTGAAAGAAAGAGTCTCATATCTCTCACTTCAAATCAAAAGCTAAAAATGATTATGGAGAAGGCATATCAAAGGCTGAGGAAGACCAAAAGCTAGGACTATTTTGCCAGTTAACCAAGGTGTGAATGTAAAGGCAAAGTTCTTGAAAAAAATGGAAAGTGCTACTTCAGTGAACAAATGAATGATAAGAAAGAGCCTTATTGCTGATACGGAGAAAGTTTTAGTGGTATGAATAGAACATCAAACCAGCCACAATATTTCCTCAAACCAAGCCTAATCCAAAGAAAGGCCCTAACTCTCTTCAATTCTCTGAAGTTAGGGAGTGGCAAGGAAGCTGCAGAAGAAAAGTACAAAGCTAGAAGAGGAGGGTTTATAAGGTTTAAGGAAAGAAGCTGTCTCTATAACATAAAGGCTCAAGGTAGAGCAGAAGGTGCTAAAGTAGAAGGTGCAAGTTATCCAGAATTCTATCTACTATCATTAATGAAGGTGGTCACAGTAAACAATGCATTTTTAATGTAGATGAAACATCCTTATTTTTGAAGAAGATGCTACCTAGGGCTTTCATGGCTAGAGAGGAGAAGTCAATGTCTGGCTTCAAAGCTTCAAAGTACAGACAGGTTTTCTCTTATTAGGAGCTAACACAGCTGGTGACTTAAAGTTGAAGCTAATGCTCATTTACCATTCTGAAAATCCTAGGACCCTTAAGAATTATGCTACATCTACTCTGCCTGTGCTTTGTAAATGGAACAACAAAGCACGGATGATAGCACATCTGTGTACAGCATGGCTTACTGAATAATAACCTCACTGTTGAGACCTACTGCTCAGAAAAATGATGCCTTTCAAAATATTACTGCTCATTGACAATGTACCTGGTTACCCAAATTTTGATGAGGATGTAAAAGGGAATTATGTTTGTAAGTCTGTCAACACAACATTCATTCTGCACACCAGGGACCAAGGAGTAATTTAAAATTTCACATTATTATTAATATATATATTTTATAATATATATTTATATATATTTTATAATATATTGTATATATTAAGATGTGAAATTTAAAATACATGTAAATTTTATTTACATGTGTAATCTATATTACATATATATTTTATATATTATATGTAATATATATAACATTATATATATTATATGTAATATATATGTAATGTATGTATATGTAATATATATGTAATATTATATATAATATATAATATTACATATATATCCCATAGCTGCCATAGTTAGTAATTCCTTTAATGGATCTAGGAAACTAAATGGAAAACAATCTGGAAAGGATTGAAAGGATTTATTATTCCAGATGCCATTAAGAACATTTGTGACTCATGGGAGGAGGTCAAAATATCAACACAAGTAGCAATGAGGAAGAAGTTGATTTCAACCTTCACAAATGACTTTGATGGGGACAAAATTTTAGTGGAAGAAAGAACTACAGATATGATGAAAATAGTAAGAGGACTAGAGTTAAAAGTGGAGCCTTAAGATGTGAATGAATTACTGCAATCTCAGTGGAGAGGAGTTGCTTCTTACAGATGGTTTCTTGAAATTGAATCTATTTCTGGCAATGATGCTGTCAACACTGTTGAAATGACAACAAAAAATTGTAATATTACATAAACTTAGTTGATAAAACAATGGTTGGGTTTGAGAGAATTGGCTTTTATTTTGAAAGAGGTTCTGCTGTAAGTAAAACGCTATCAAACAGCCTCACAGACTATAAATAAATCTATTGTGATAGGAAAAGCCAGTTGAAATGGCAAACTCCATTGTGTTGGTTTGAGGAAATACTGTGGCTGGTTTGATCTTCTATTCATAGCATTAAATCTTTCTTCATATGAACAATAAAGCTCTTTCTTATCATTCACCTGTTCATTGAAGTAGCACTTCCCATTGTTCTCTTATTTTAAGAAATTGTCATTGCCCGCCTAACTTCAGCAACCACCACCATAAGCAGTCAGCAGTCCTCATCAAGGAGACAATGAAGGCTCAGAGGATTGTTAGCATTTTTTAGCAATAAGCATTTTTAATTAAGGTATGTACACTGTATTTTGTCATAATGCTAATGCACACTTAATAGACTACAGCATTGTGTAAACATAACTTTTACATGCATTGAGAAATATCAAAAAAAATGTGTGATTTACTTTGTGATATTGGCCTTACTGTGGTGATCTGTAACTAACACTGTAATATCTCTGAGATATGCCTGTATATGGCAAATATATTTGCAGATAAATAGAAATTAAATGACTATAGATTAGAAGAGGAAATATGAACTGTAATTAATCTAGTCCTCTGAAAAGAAGAAAATGAGAGCCCAATTCTTAAATTTCCTACATTACTGTGTTTTTCAGGTTGCATTCTAGTATGCTCAGGTATTCTCTGAATTCATCAAAGCAAAGCCTTATTTTTCTACCAGTGTCGATTAAGCAGTTCTAAGAATATCGTACCATGTTTCAACAGAGTAGATGGAGTCTGTGCTTTTCAGAAAGGAATCTGAAAAAGAAAATTGTTTTCTTCATAGGTTATACTTTCTTTTTGGTTATTTTTTAGTAATCAAAACATTTATTTGCTATGGTTTTTCAAAAGAAACTCCCTAAAATCACCTAACTTTAAAGGATTTCTTGAAGAGATATCAAAATTGTTTTTGATCCCCATTTTCTATATTCCTAAGATGAAGCTATTATATCAAACCAATACCAGGGACACTAAGCATGTATAGCCATGAAACAAATAACAACAACAAAACCACCATATGTACCATTACAACCAGAAACTGAAATGAAGAATGCATATTTCCAATTAGTAGTTGGTGGCTAAATGTGTCTGCTGGCACCAGCTACTGTTGCCAGGGAAATTGTTATAATTTTAATTTAGGAACTAATTTCCATACTAGGACAAATTTATTGCACTGTTTAACTTAGCTGAATTCTCATTTAATAAAAAATACCTAGCATCATACTATACATGTAAGTCACATAGTAACTGTAGTTGTAGAATACATAAAATATGTAAATACAGTTTCTTTATTGTATAATATTTAACCCTTTAATTATACACATATGCAAATGCGTCCTTTATGGTGCATTGAAACTAGAAAAAAACTTTGAAAGAGCTTGTCAGTAGACATAAGGGTCATTCTTCACCATGTTGTAGCTTCCAAAGGGATCTGCTGCAATCAAACCCAGAATTAGCAAATGATAGCCACATGAGAATGAACATAATTTTGATGGCATAAATTAAGTGAAAGATACATTCTGGGGAACAAAAGCAAGTAACCAAGTTTTTCAGGATACTATGCAAAGGAAGCCCTAAGGTGATTCAAGAAGTATGAATTTCTAAACACCTTTAAATTCTACAAGGACATGGCATCTCATGAAACTATACTACTTAATCTTGAAACATCGCTTTCATGATATATTTTGCAAATTCTAAGTTTGACTAAGTCCTTTCTTAGATTTCCAACTTTTGGTCCATAATAATGCTTACCTCAAAAGTAATTTACAATTGAACATACACATTTATTTTATTAATTGATAAGGAAATATTAAATCTATCACATAAAATGCTGAAAAAAGTTAATAAGTACCAGAACATCAATACAGGTGAAATATATGAAGGTCAAAATTAATGTAAATGAGAGGCTGAGTCCAGGAATAAAACATTATGAGTGTTTGGATGAATTTTGGAAAATTAATCTGAGTCAAATACTCAAATGCAAAAATCAGAACATCAGTTTATTATGGTGGGAGAGCAGATATTACAAACTGAAAGAAGAACAAATAAAAGATGTAAGACATTGAAGATCTAGAGAAACAGAAGTAGAGGTTGAAAAAAATCTATAGCGAACTCTAAAGTTGCTGTGTAAACTGAATTTTACCTTTTTAATGTTAGCACACCTCTTCAAACAGGAAGTGAGAACAGCAGGAAGCTACTTCAGTCCCTAAATGAAAGAATCCTGTTGTTAGCGCACCACAAATATAATCAGTTTGCTGTGTCAGCATCTTTTCTCGGAGTACCCTCAATAACTCATAAACTCAGCATATATTGAGGTGGTTTCATAAAACTTTGTGAACATCAAACCACTCATTCCTTTCAGCAAAGACAAAGTAGACACCACACTCTAAAAGTAACAATAACAACAACAAATATAAAGTATGTATCATATTCAAGAAAAGCTTTTTCTGCACTATGCTGCTTATCTTGTTGTTCTCAAAAGATGTTAACCTCTAAGAGTGTGTTTACTTTTTCAATCAAGAAATATTACCTTTTCCTTGAAAAAATGTCTGTCCAGGTCCTTTTCACATTTTATAGTCTGCTTTTTGTTTCTTTTGCTATTGAGTTGTCTAATTTCCTTCTACATTTTTGATGTTATCTCCTCCTGGCACATATGGCTTGCAAATATTTTCTACCAATTAACAGGGTATCTTTTATTTTGTAAATTATTTATTTTGCTGGGAAGAAAGTTTTTAATTGTGGCCTATGCTTTTCTATCATGCCAAAAAAAAAAAAAAAAAAAAAAGAAAAGAAAAAATCATTGCCAAAACCAATGTAATGGAATTTTATAATTTCAGGTCTTATATTTTTAAGCCACCTTAAGTTGAATTTTGTGTATGGTGTACAGTAAGGGTCCAATACAAATAGAAAACAAGTATATGAAAAGGTGCTAAACATCACTAATTATCATAGTACTACAATTCAAAGAATAGGAAAATATCAACTCACAGTTGTTGATATGGCTATTATCAAGAAGCCAAGACATAACACATATAGGAGAGGATTTGAACTAACCAACTTGTAAATTGTGGTGAGATGTAAACTGGTACAGCTATTAAAGAAAAGAGTACGAAGTTCTTTCAAAAAAGTAAAAGTAGACTTTCCATATGAAAAGCAGCAATATAACTTCTGCATACATATTCAAAGGAAATGAAATTGGTATTTCAAAAAGATACCTGCCATTTTATATTCATTACAGCATTAATTCACAGGAGCTAGGATGTGGAAATGGTCCGTGTGCCTTTCCATAGATGAATGGATAAAGATAATGTGATATATGCACATAGTATGGCATACTGTTCAGCTTTAAAAAAGAAGAAATAAAAGGGTGAAAATGATTATTTTTATATTGATCCAAATATGAAAGTCCTTGGCAGAGCAATTAGGCAAGAGAAAGAAATAAAGGGCATCCAAATTTCTAAGGAAAAATGTCAAATTGTCCTTTTTGGCGGACAAAATAATCTTATATTTAGAGAAACCTAAACACTTCAGCAAAAAACTCTTAGAGCTAATTTAAAAACTTAGTAAAATCCACATACAAAAATCAGTAGTATTTCTATGCACTGAGAGCAATTGATCTGAAAATTAAATCAAGAAAGCAATCTGATTTACAATAGCTACAAAAATTAAAATACTTAGAGATAAATTTAACAACAAAAAAGATAAATATCTCTACAGAGATAACTGTAAAATACTAATGAAAGAAACTGAAACGGGCACAAAACTAGAAACATATTCCTTCTTCATGAATCAAAATAATTAGCATTGTTAATGAGTCTATGTACCCAACACGATCTACAGTTTAAATGCAATCCTTATCAAAACACCAATAATAACTTCACAGAAATAGATTTTAAAAAATCTAAAATTTGTGGGAATCACATGAAAATCTGAATAGCCAAAAGAATTCTGAGCAAATAGAACAAAGCTGGAGGCATCTCACTACCTGATTTCAAATCATACTGCAAAGCTGTAATCACCAAAATACATAATGTTGACATACAACAACAACAACAACAACAACAATGGAACAGAATAGAGAACCCAGAAATACATCCACACACTTACAGCCAACTTATTTCAGCACAGGCACCAAAATTAAACACTACAGAAAGCACAGTCTCTTTATTAAATGGTGCTGGGGATCTGGGTATCCACACACAGATGAATAAAACTAGATCCCCATGTTTTAACATATCCAAATATCAACTCAAAAAGAATTAAAGCCTTAAATGTAAAACCTGAAGTTATGAAACTCCTAGAAGGAAACATTAGGGAAACACTGTAGGACACTGATTAGGGCAAAGGTTTTTGGGATAAGACCACAAAAGCTAAGGCTACCACAAAAGCTAAGGCAACCGAAAGAAAACTAGATGAATGTGATTGCATCAAGCTTAAAAGCTCCTACACAACAAAGAAACAATTAACAAACTGAAAAAACAATCTACAAAATGGCAGAAAATATTGGCAAATTATTTATCAGACTGGGGATTAGTATCTAGAATATATTAGAAATGCTAACAACACAACATCAAAAAACAAAAATAATAAAAATAAAACCACAAATAATCTGATTTTTAATGTGGGCAAAATTTCTGAATAGGCATTTCTTAAAATTAAGCAAACACATTATAAACAGGTATATGAGAAGTTGCTCAGCATCATTGATCATCAGATAAATTCAAATTAAAACCACAAGGAAATAGCACCTAACCCCAGTTAGAATAGCTGTCATCAAAAAGGCAAAAAATACATGCTTACGAGGTTGTGGATAGAGGAACCCTTATACACTGTTGGCAAGAATGTGAAGTAGTATAATTATGGAAAGCAGTATGGAGTTTCCACAAAAAAATAAAATTAGAACATCCATATGATCCAGCAATCTCACTGCTGGGTATATTTTTAAGGAAAGAATGTCAGTATATCAAAGGGATATCTGCACTCCTTTGCTTATTGCAGCACTATTTGCAATAGCCAAGATATAGGATCCATCTAAGTGTTCATCAATGGATCAACAGATAAAGAAAATATGGTATATATACGCAATTAAATACTATTCTGCCATAAAAAGAATGAAATTCAGTCATTTGCAGAAACATATATGGAACTGGAGCTCATCATGTTAAGTGAAATAAACCAGGCACAGAAAGAAAAATATTGCATGTTCTCACTCATGTGTGAGAGCTAAAAAAGTGGATCTCACGTAGTTAGAGAGTACCATGGTGTTTCCTAGAGGCTGTGAAGGAAAGGAGGGAGAGAAGTTGAAGAGAACTGGTAGATACAAAGGTACGATTAGATAGGAGTCAGTTCCGCGATTCCATTGCACAGCGGGGAAATTCTAGTTAACAAGAATTTATTGTACGTTACAAAATAGGTAGAAGAGAATAATTCACATGTTTCCAATACAACAAAACACAAATATTTGAGGTCTTAGATATTCCAATTACCCAGGTTTAATAATTACACATTGTAAACACATATCAAAATATTGCATGTACCCCCAAAATAAGCCCAACTGTAATATACCAGAAAAAATGAACAAAACAAAAATAGACAGTAAAATTTTTAAAAAATTAATTAAAAAATAAGGAAATCCTGTCATTTGTAACAACATGGATGAGCCTGGAAGAATTCTGCTAAGTGAAATATGCCATACCCAGAAAGGCAACTCTTACATGATACCACTTAGAAGTGGAACTAAAAAAGTTGAACTCATAGAGACAGGGAGTAGAAAAGTAGTTATCAGGAATTAGGGGTAGGGAGTAGAAAGGGGTGATTGATTTTGGTCTAATGGTATAAACTTGTAGTTATAAGACAAATAAGTTTGGAATTATTAATTACAACATGTATTATGTACTTGAAATTTCCTAAGAGAGCAGATCTTAAGTGCTCTTGCCACACACGCATACACAAAATTACCATGTGGGGTGATGGATGTGTTAATTAGCTTGATTGTGGTAATCATTTCACAATGAATATGTATATCAAAACATTATCCTGTATGCTATGATTATATACAATTTTATATTTCTCAATTATACCTTAATGCAAAGCTGCAAAAAGAGAGGTATTTTCTCTCATTATATGTGAAAGATTAAATATATTCCATGTTCTTAGAGACAGGCACAATGTAGGTCATGGGTCAGCACACTGCAACTGGCTGGCCTGTTTTTTTGTTTTTAAATGCAATTTTCTTGGAACACAGCCATTCCTATTTACATATTGACTATGGCGGCTTTCCTGCTAAAAGGGCAGAGTTGAATATTGTGGCAAGAGAGATCAGCTAGGCTTCAAAGCTGAAAGTAACCAACCAGACCATTTCAGATGAAATTTGTCAATCTTGGTCATGAATGATGAAAAGGTAGATTTAGAATCCAGAATCTTGAAAGTAAGGTCCACTATCATCTGTTTCATAAGTTACTTTGCTTCTTTGAGCCTTCCTAATAATGCATACAGAGCAAAAATATTAACCATTTACCTATCTCTCTCAAATAGATAAATGTTAAAAGTTATAAAATACAATGCATTATAAATGCAAGCAATGACTATATATTCGAGGGGACAATATTGTGATTTTTCTTTTTGCTTTGATATCCTATTCATTATTCAGCAGTCACTGGATGCATATGTTAAGTATTCTATTAGGTACAAAATTTATAATAGAAAACATAATCACGGTTTTTAAATTTAAGAGATTTAAAATTATCTATATCTTCAGATTATTTAGAATGGGGTAAAAACAGGTTTAGTGTAACATTACAAAGACGACTTTTGGATATGCTGATTTTTCCCTTAGTGATGTCCCATTACCACCCTCGCAGACACAGCATAACTTTTTTATGTATACTGTTGTTATTTTCCTCTTCTGATTTTCATTTTAATGCAATCTGGGTAATCTTATGTTAATTAAATATCACACTTACACGTTTGTAGATTTTTTGCCAACACTTTTTTGGTATGAATTGCACCTTATAATGCTTTATTCTTCAGGAAAAAATATGAAGGAATAGATAATATACTGGCTGCAAAGGAGGAGGATCTTGGCAAGCTTGAAGTAGAGCACAGGTTCGTAATGTATTTGATTCCTAACAACTGATTATCCTAAAAGATGAAATTAAAATATTGAGTCATGTAATTATGACAGGAGTCTCAGTAAGTGGAAAATAGTCACACTATACTGCAATACTTAATGATATAGAAAACTAATATACATATAATGAGCATACTTTTCCTTTTATATTTATTTATTTTGGAATGTTTGAAAATAGAAAAATGTAAAAAATGATTCTTTTTTTCTGTTTCAGGTTCGTCACCAGGTACCATGTGGTATTTAATTGTCATCTTCTTCAACTCCTTTTGGGTACTGCCATTTCTCAGGCACTTCCGATTTGTGATGACCTTGATAATTTGAAAGGGTGATGGTCAGATATTTTGAAGAATATGCTAATATTAGGAGTTGTCTGATGTTTTCCCCTCAAGTTGACTCCGATGACAAATTCTGGGAGGAACACCACAGAGGTAGCATGCCATTTTTATCACACCGTAAGAATGGTACATACCATCTACATCATTTATGACATTTAATGTTGGCTTTGATCACCTGGCAGTGGTAAAGTTTATTATGTTTTTCATCATAAAATTATTGTTTTCTTTTCCCTCTTCTCATAGTATACACTCTGGAAGAAAGTCACTATACACAGCCTATGCTTAAGGAATGGGAAGTTATGCTACTTCTTCTTGGGAAAATAACATTTGTACAAACTATTTGGAGTTCTGTTGCATAGATTTGTTTACTATCCATTATTTATTTGTTTCATTGTTCAAACTTAGCAATATGGAATGATGGATATTTGTTTGATAACTTTGAATATGATCCAACAATACTTCACTTTTTTCTGGACAGGGAAAATGTGGCACATACGCATCATGGAAGTTGTGAGCATGTTTAGCGTACTTCTATGCCCTCTGTGCATTTTTTAGCACTGTATTACTTTTTGGAACTGAAATATATACAGGTTCATCTTGTTTGTATCCTTGCTCAGTCTTGTAATCAGTCATTTCTTCTCAGATTCCTGTTTCATTACTTAAGTGATATCTTCATGAAGTGTTGGCTCATTCTCATCTTTTATCTAAAACATGATGGATTGATTCATCAATAACCCACCAACAATGGATTTTCTATGTAACCTTGTTTGGTTACACAGAAAATGGAATAGGTATTCCGCTTCCTTTTTCCTTGTGACTATGGAGTAGCTAGATGGGACCAATTTTATGACAGCTTCTCAGAGTACATGTTCTCATATCATATGTGGTACAGAACTATGTCTCTGGCTTCTCAGTGATTACATTTTTCCTCTACCAGTGTCACATTTGTTTTTCTCAAAGGTGCACTGATCACATTTATCTCATTAATCACCACACAGACGTTCAGGCTTGCCATTTTTCATACTGCTTTATATTTTATTTTGGGAGAGAGGACAGCAAGAGTTGGCCTCATTTCTCTGAAGAGTCTTGCTAGTCCTCGTATGAACACTTCTGCATTTTACATCTTTGTGCACCATTTGGCCTATCGTAAATGATAAAGTATAGAAATAAATTTTCCACTGGCCTGCCCATAATGCAATTCCTGTGCTCTGACCTTTACATACATTTTCTTTTTTATTACTCTACTACTCACATTTGGACTTCAAGACTCAGTCAGCGTAATTATCAATCTCTCTGGAAACCTTCTTTGTTTTTTCCTTTATTTTTCCATCAAAATTTCTGCATATATGATGGGACATCACAATATATTGTAGCCATCAATTTACCTCTCTGGAGGTAGGAGGGTCAGACATTGAGTCCAGAGACATGACAATTGCAGGGAAATAGCATGAGAAAAAAAGCAAAACAAGAAGGGGAAATTGAGTTAATGATGTTGCCATGCTTTCAGCAGATTACACAAATCGGTAATATAATCAGGAACAATTATAAGGTGTGCTGCTAAAGATGATATAACACTTGAGATTTAAAAGGTTAAAAATATTATATTTATGAGATAAGAAATGTAAATGCATTCATATTGAGAAAACTGGTAAAATACATTATGGCTTGAAATTCTTAGCATATGCAGAATATAATGTGATTTTGTTTGGGAAGGCTAGAGGTATCTTTTATTATTAAAATAATCAATCAGTAATAAGAACAGCAATAGTTATAACAAAATTAGCGAACAGAATTTAGATTTCATGGTTGGATTATCACATAACATATTTTCAAGTATAATCATAGTCACATCAGCTAATCTTTCATGATCATTATACCTTAATTGAAATTATTTGTTAGAGAAAAGTAATCTTTAAATCATTCAATGTTATCTTTGAGTAAAAACAAAAGATATACAGAAATAAAACTTCAGGAGCTGTTATTTTCACACAGGCTACATGATTATTAATTCATCTAATATTCTGTGCCACTTGATAAGTAGAACAATTGTACCAAATCTTTAAGATACATAAACAGAAATTTGTATTCTGGAATAATTTCAGCAAGAACATTACACATTGTTAGTAAGCAGTAAGTGGTATAGCTGTTGTTTTTTTTTTTTTTCAAGTTTTTTGATGATCAAAAGTTAAATTCCATTATAGTTAGTCTGGGCCCATTTTTATCACTCATTGCCACACTGCTCTTCATTAAAGCAAGAGTGTTATTGACTAAAGTTCGATAATTTTGATTCAACTTATACAACTGTTCTCAGCATGAAAAACAAATAGTAAACTTAATCTGGGGGAAAATATTAAACTTAATAATTCATCGTTTGTAACATCACTTAGGAAGTTTTGTGAATCATCTGAAATGAGTGAAATTTAGTACTTCAGCATGTATGAAAAATTTTAGATTATATAAATAGAAATTATTAATGAAACTATACATTTAGGTAATTTATGTAAGTTATAATAAAAAGAGAAACAAAAGGGAAAATTTGGGATGCTGATTTTGTTTTTAATCAGCCTAATAGTAGAGTTCAGATCAGGATCAAACAGTGATATCATAATTAGATTGCAGTCTATCTCCTTCATGTCAATGGGCAAAGCAAGCAACTTTCTAATATAGAATATTTTTTATTGGCACAAAATTTGTCAAGGCCACAGCTACATGTTATTTCATGTACAATGATATTTCTCAGAGATGGTGTTTTTAACTCATAAGTTTGGTCATTACCAACTTTTAGAACTAAAAATTCCTGGAAACTAAATCCAGTGTTCAGTCAAACGGTGTCTAAGAGAGCACAAAGAAACTGGTAAAAGTGTAGCCACCGGGGGCGGGGAGAAAATGGGGTTAAATATGCAGGTTGTATTAAAGATAGAAAACCATGCTGTGATGAGAAATTGAGTGTTGTGAGATTTTGCTTTTGTTTTTATGATTGACTCTGGCATTGGACAACCCTATGTCTGAATCCTAGCTTTGCCGTTCCCAATGTCTAGAAACCAGGGAATTCTGCTTGGCTTCCTTAAGCCTCAGTGTGTTCATTTGTAAAACAGAGATACCTAAGATACGTATTGTGTGGCATAGACTTGCTTGTAAATGGCATAACACATGCAAAAACATTTGGCACAGTGCCTGGGTCATAACAAACTAAATAAACAATAAATATATCAGTAATTATTTTTCTATTTAATGTCCCTATTATTATTATTATTTGCCTTTTATTTTAAGTTCAGGGGTATGAGTGCAAGTTAGTTACATAGGTAAACTTGCACCACGGTGGTTTGTTGTACAGATTATTTCATCATCCAGGTATTAAGCTTAGTGCTCATTAGTTGTTTTTCCTGATCCTCTCCCTCCTCCTCCCCTCCACCCTTTGAAAGGCCCCAGTGTGTGTTCTTTCCCTCTATGTGTCCATAGGTTCTCATCATTTAGCTCCCATTTATGAGAACATGTGGTATTTGGTTTTATGTTCCTGTGTTAGTTTGCTAAAGAATGCGACCCATGGGCCAGGCGCAGTGGCTCACTCCTGTAATCCCAGCACTTTGGGAGGCTAAGGCGAGTGGATCACCTGAGGTCAGGAATTTGAGATCAGCCTGGCCAACACAGTGATACCCTGCCTCTATTAGAAATACAAAAAATTAGCTGGGCGTGGTGGTGGGTCCCTGTAATCCCAGCTACTCGGGGGGATGAGGCAGGACAGTCGCTTGAATACAAGAGGTGGAGGTTGCACTGAGGCGAGATTGTGCCACTGCACACTCCAGCCTGGGCAACGGAGTAAGACTGTGTCTCAAAAAAGAAAAAACAAGAAGAAAGGAAGGAAGGGAAGGGAAGGAAGGGAAGGGAAAGGAGGAAAGGAAGGAAGGAAGAAAGGAAAAAAGAGAGAAAGAAAGAGAGAAAGAAAAAAGGAAGGAAGGAAGGGAGAGAGAAAGGAAGGGACAGAGAAAGAAAGAGATTATGTCCTATGCAGGGACATGGATGGTGCTGGAGGCCATTATTCTTAGCAAACTATTTTCTTTATTTTGATATACAAGCAGCAAATGGTAAATGATAGATAATTTGAGCTCAAAATTCATGTTTCACAAAGTTGAGAGTCATGGTTCTCTGATTAGTTGATAAGAAAACTTGTAAGTACAGGGTTGTGAGTGGTTACTTAGCAATCAAAGATATGCTGTGATTTAGGAATGATAGTTAATCATTTTTAAAGAAGATAAATCAAACTTTAAATCTTTCTGTCAAGGACCATCCTTGAAAAATTTATCAAGGTAGGTAGTACTGCAAGAAATTAAAATCATAGCTTGAATTACAGTAATTTTGCAACCATAATGGATTTTCTGAGTGTTCTCATTACTCCTTAATTACTATATATCAATAGAAATTGGGAAGCCCTAGAGAAGAAGAGGTATGGGAATGTATAAATAGTTATACCATGTCATTCCCAAGTTAAAAATTGTTTAGAATGCAAACAGTGTTATGCAATTTAAAATTAAATAGTTTTGACATATTCATGTATTAATGAATTCATTTTATTTAATTTGTGGATCTACAAACTAACTTTATTCAAAACTATTGAAATCATATTCTGTTAAAATATTTAATAACATCTGTTTGCATTAAAGAAAAACACAGAAAATCTTTAATCTTTTCAAAAATTCCTCATTTTGTTAGAGAATTTTTAATTTTGACAACTTCAATTAAATCTTTTCTGTAACCATATTATTTTTAAAGGAAAAAATACTCTTTTACAGGCTAAATAGAATTCTCTAAAATTTTCTCTTTTGCTACTAATGGAGTAAATGAAAAGCAATGTCACAACTTAGACAAATGGCAGAAACCAGTACTGTCCTTGGAGATCCATCGAGACAGAGGTGGAATGTTTTATATAGTGATACAATATACAGAAGAGAGTTGGTATAGTGCTTGTGTCATTGTATTCAATAAATGGTAAATATATTCATACTATTTTATTTTATTTTCCTAATTTTCAAAATTGCCATAAATGTTTGAAGTTATATCTCCAACATCAGCAAAAACCTTCACCATAAAACCAGGCATGACATCAAAGCTGATAGTTGGAGGCAAGTTGGCCGTAGCTCCACAAAAACAACCAGGACATATCTCCAATAGCAGATTCTGTCCTGTGCAATATATAGGATTTTTTTTGAGAAAATTAACATATAGTCCTTGGTGTACTAAACAGCCATCTCCATAACCTGTCTTTAGCAGATGTATAGAACCTGGTTCTGAAAGGGAGAAAATCATCTACTTGGGTACACAGAATGAAACATATTATAATTAAACTTAAAAATACAAGTTTATGAGGTGGGCATGCTGGCTCATGACTGTAATGTCAGCAGTTTTGGAGGACAAAGCAGGAGGGTCCCTTGAGGTCAGGAATTCAAGATCAGCCTGGGCAAAAGGGCAAGACCTCTTATCTACAAAAAGTAAAAATAAAAATAGCCATGGTGGCATGCCCCTGTGGTCATAGCTACTTGAGAGGCTGAAGCAGGAGGGTATCATTGAGCTCAGGAGGCTGAGGCTGCAGTAGCCATGATTGTACTCTGCTGGTGTCAGTGACTTAACTGGTGATGTAACCCTGAACTTCATATCAGACCATTCTCAGGCCAGGATTACTGCACTTGCCTTCTATCATTAAAATTGAACAATTGAGTACCAAGAACAAGTGGACTGAAATGGTACCAAACATGCTTATTTCTGCCTTCAGTCTATAGTAACACTCTACTTCTAATTAATGACCAGTATCCGTTAACCCTACCAGGATGATAACCTACTTGCCTGCTGGTGTCTTGACCCAAGACGACCTAAGAGACTGGTGGTCTCTTGTTTATAGTGAAAGGGAGCTAGTTAAGATGCTAGACTTTAAGAATTCTTGTGTATTTCCACTTGCCTTTTGAGGCCTTTGTCTTTTTTAAATTTCCACAGAGATGCCATACCAACCCAGAATCATCCCCAGGTTAAACATATTTGGGGTAGACCTGAGCCTAAACTCAGAAAAGATCCCAACCTAGACAGATCCATAGCTTGAAGAAGAACCTCCAAATCAGGCTCAACCTAGATCACCTGGCCCAGTCAACCCAAAATTGCATGAGGAATAAATGATGTGTCTAAAGCTACAGAATTTTGAAATGGTTTGTTACAGAGAAAAAGCTAATGCATACATAAATTAATACCTGGAAGTGGGTTGCTGCTGTAGCAGAAACCTGTATTTAGCAGGAACATTTCTTTTGAAACAGCGTGGCTAGAGGTGAGAAACCAAATAAAAGGCTGGATAATGACTAAAAAATTTTTATAAATGTTCATTTGGGAAAATGGCTAACCAAAATATTTCAGAAAATTGTCATATGTAGATATTTTTGAAAGAATATAATGTACTTGGCATATTTTCAGACTACATAAAAGTAACTTCTAGGCAGAAAGTGATAATTTAAGCACCTGTGTTTTATACCTAAACACAAACCTGAGTAAGGAGCCAAGACCAGCTATAGTCAAGGCCAGTGGAAGAGCTGTCTTCCTGTGCCAAGATGAGTGAGCCCTTAGTTAACCCAGAGACTCATCTGCAATGACACAGGACATTCTAGTAAGCCACCGATGTTTAGAGTGGTTTGTAATTCAGCAAAAGCTAATCCCAAAATAAAGGAAGAATGAGATGGTTGAACTATTCTAAACTTTCTGTTGTTGCTCAATGAATGATGCTTCATTAAAAAAAATTGTAGTTTATAGATGTAATAAAAGATTGAAAACAAGTGGAAAATAACATAAAAAAGAGAGAAAAAAGTAGAAAATTAGAAAACAATGATTGAAATGCAGGGGAAGTGGTATGTTGAGATAAATGGTATCAACAAGTAGGAAGAGAATTTTATGAAAGAAAGAAGTACGGAGTGAGTGTGGACAATGAGAATTTGAGGAAAGAGAAAGTTATGATGAAAGTATTGGAGAAAGAGAAAGCGTGGCAAGACAGGCACAGGAGAACAATGAATGACATTCAAGAACATTCCGTGAATGTCAGGGATGCACAGATTCATTTAATCATAGTCTATAAAATAATTTGAAATTATATTAAAACAAGGATTAAAGTTAGTACAATGTTAGAGTACTGAAACTTTTTGAAATACTCTAAGTTCTGAGAAAGGCATAAATGCTCTCCCTTTAAGTCTAAAACATAAATTCACAAGGAACAGAAGTATTAAATTAATATGAATAACAGCATGGTCAGTTGCGTGCTGAATAGACACAACTCAATTTTCTTATCCTCTATCAGAAAATACTTTCCTTCATATATAATTATTGGATGGCATATAATCTGGCATGTGGCCTTTATTGTTCTTTTTAAAAAATCTGTTTAAATGATTCATTATGGATGTTTCACCAGTATCTTGCTTTCTGTGGACTGTGATGATTTCAGTTGAAGTTTAAAAATAAATAAATAACAAGGAAACTTTAAAAAATGCATTGGCTTATTGCTTTGGGGTTTGGAGTAATCATAGCAAAAATGCTTTGTTGGCTGATTTCATGTTATGGACTGGGCTCTTTTCTCCAAGCACAGTCGTAAAATTGCTTTGCCAGTTTTTTCAATTACCAATAAAACCTGTCAAAGAGCCATGCTCAGAAGTGAGTCGTTAGCTGAAGTCAGCTCTTTTATTTATATTTAGTGGACCCACAGTACCTTTAGCATTTAATATTCCAACCAAGATGTAAGCATCCAAACAATTATATATTACCCTAATGCCACATAATGCTTTAAATAGTATTATTCACCTGCTCCCTATATCATCTATTTAGATAATTATAAAAAGAGGTAAAACTAATCATTTTCGATCACAGATGCTATTTTAGGGAAAATATATGTAATACAACAAATTACCATAATATTTGAAGCATAGCATGTAATGTAAGCATATGCCAGTCCAACAGAACTGTGTTTGTTAACGTACTTAGATTTTTTGGTTGGTTCTGTGGAGAAAATTAAGGTATGTGCTGCAATATTATATAATATGAAGATTTTCCAATGACAAAAATGAGGACATATAGCACCTGTTTTTAATTATTAGTGTTGGTGGCAGGAAGGCTGTCACCCATGATCTGCAGCATTTTCAGCATCAAATAGGTTTGAGAATGCAGAAGAAGAGTGCTAGACAAAACAATGACTACAGAGGAGGAAAAGAAAATCTTGGTGAAAGGCTGTTTACAGAATTAAAGGGTACAAGTGATGGTGGCACAGAAGCTGAATGATTTCTACACTGAAAGAACAACTTGGGAAATGCCTTGAGCAGTGCCCTTGTCTATTCAGCACATATCTGAACTTTATGATGATGGCAAAGCACATCTGCTTCCCCACAAATTTCAAAGAATCATAGACCCCAGATAAGGGAGGAGACTAGACATGCATCCAATCTCCATATTTTGTAGACATAGGGGCAAAATAATACAATTTGTTGCACCATGGTCTTACTCCTTTATAATGGTGACCTGTGATTATAAGAAAGCAGCAGAATCTCAGAGGTCAAAAATACATAAGGTAAAATTCCATTTAAAAGCAAAGACAGGATTCCATTGTCATGATTATTTACGTACCCATCTGTAATCTGCATGGTGCAAGTTTTGTGCACTATCCATACAAGTCCGCTAACACACAGTGGTTTACTGAAAAGAGTAGAGCCTTTGAACAAGGCAGAGCAAAATGAAAATCATCAGCCATTGTCAGGAGATGCAATATTTTCTCCATTAGTTAAATAAAGCTAATAATACATATGATACAGGATTATTGAATGGAAGACAATAAAAAACATGGAAATCATTTCCATACTCTCTGAGAAAATGGTATTTTACAATAGTTAGGTGGCCTCCTTTCTATTTTCTTAGTGCCTTCTTATGAAACACATGTCACAAGTTTATGATCTGCTATGTCTAACTACAAAATTGAGGTAAAGATGCTATTGATTAACAAAACATTCCCTGGAATTTCTATGAAGTTTAGAACGATTTTTGGTTGGAGAAATAATTTGTAGATCTTTAAGTGCAGCTAAATAAACAGGATGAGATTATGGACTGCACAGTGTCAGAGAATAGTGATGCTAATCAGCATAAAAGAAAAACAGAATTTGCACTTTCTTGGGTAATCAAGGAAAAAGTTAATGCAGAAGGTAGTGGAAAGCAGAGCTGAACAGGCAGCATGCTCTATGACATTGATATTACTGTAAACCACTGCATTAACTCTTATACGGGCTGTTGTATCTAATGCACTTTTAGTGTTACACTCTTGATAAATTCCGAGGCTGTGCAATATTTTGTTTTTTAAAAAAATAATTCTCAATATTTTATCAGCACAAATAGAATAAAATGCTTAATATTCCCTCATAGTGTATAAATATTGCAAACACATATATTCAGCTATGATGCAAACAATATTAAAAGATCTGGGAAAATTTCACAATGGTTGCAGGAAAGAAAGAGAGAAATATCAATATTCAAAACTTTTTTCATTTAATTTTTATTACATAGTGGCTAAGTGATTACTTTGTATATTTATTCTAACAAGGCCCCAAATAAATTTAAAAAAAAATCCTCTTGATCTCAGTCCTCCATATTTCCTGCTCTTCTGGTTTTGTCCATTTATAAATTCTACAAATATTCATCCAAATACTCAGACCAATCATTCTGGGTAATCATTAATTTCTCTCTTTTCCTCAAACCACATTCAATTCATTGACAAATGCTTTTAGGTCTACCACAAAAATGCATCCTGTTCCAAATGTTGTTTCAATTATATCACACAGCAGAACAAGTTCTTTCTTGCTTTCTTGCTTTATCTTTCTTATTTTAACTTGCAAATCACTTTATTTGGGGGAACACATAAATATTATATATTATATATATAATGTCTTATTTTGAGGGAACACAAATGTACTAGGTATGATTTGACATGTTCAAGAAACAGAATACATTGACGTAATGAATTTATTTCAATGTTTTTGTAAATGTTAGTGTTAATTATGCTAGAATGATATATATTCCATTAGCGTATACTCAATAATGAAATTGCTGGTTGGAAGGTAGATCTGTTGTAAGTTCTTTGAGAAATCACCAAACTGCTTTTCACAATGACTGAGCTAATTTGCATTCCCACTAGTAGTGTGTAAGCATGCCTATTTCTTCACAACTTTGCCAGTATATGTTATTTTTGACTTTTTCATAATAGGCATTCTGACTAGTATGAGATGATACCTCATTTGCTTTTGCTTTGCACTTCTGTAATGAATATGATGCTGAGCTTTGTTTCATATGTTTGTTGGCCATGTATATGCCTTGTTTTGAAGTGTCTGTTCCTTTGCCCACTTTGTAATGGGGTTGTTTGTTTTGTTCTTGTTAATTTGTTTAAGTTCCTTATAGATGCTAGATATTAGAGCTTTTTCAGATGAATAGTTTTCAAATAGTTTCCCCCAATTTTTGAGTTGTCTGTTTACTCTGTAGGTAGTTTATTTTGCTCTGCAGAAGCACTTTTGTTTAATGTGGTCCCATTTGTCATTTTTTACTTTCTGTGTCTTCCTCATAAAATCTTTCCCGATGCCTATGTCTAGAATGGTATTTCCTAGGTTTTCTTCAAGGGTTTTTATAGTTTTGTGCTTCATATTTAAGTCTTCATCCATATTGAGTTGGTTTTTGTATATGATGTCAAGAAGTGGTCCGGTTTCAATCTTAGGCATATAACTAGACTTTTATGTCAGCACCATTTATTGAACAGAGTCCTTTCCTCATTGCTTGTTCTTGTCAACTTTGTCAAAGATCAGATGCTTATATGTGTGCCGCTTTATTTATGGGCTCTCTGTTCTGCTTCCTTGATCTAATTTTGTGTCAAATTTTGTAGCAGTGCCATGCAGCTTTGGTACTGGTTTTTAAACTTGTAGTATAACATGAATTCAAGTAATGTGATTCCTTAAGCTTTACTCTTTTTTGTTTAGGATTATTTTGGATCTTGGGGCTCATTTTTGGTTCCATATGAATTTTAGAACAGATTTTTCCAATTCTGTCAAGAACGTTCTTGGTAGTTTGCTAGGAATAGTATTGAATGTGCAAATCACTTTGCACAGTATGCCCATAGTAACAATATTGATTCTTCCTATTCATGAGCATGTAATGTTTTTCCATTTGTTCATGACATCTCTGACTTCTTTCAGCTGTGTTTTATAATTCTTGCTGTAAAGATCCTTTACCTCCCTGGTTAGCTTATTCCTAGGTATTTTATTTTTTGTGGCTATTGTGAATGAGATTGTGTTCTTGATTTGGCACTCAGCTTGAAAGTTATTGGTGTATAGAAATGCCACTAATTTTTGTACATCGGTTTTGTGTCCAGAAACTGCTGAAGTTGCTTATCAGATCTAGGACTTTTGTACAGAGACCATACAATATATAGAGACTATGAGGTTTGTTTTTTCTTTCTTTTTTTTTTTTTTTTTTTTTCTTGTTCTGTTACCCAGGCTGGAGTGCAGTGGCACAATCTCAGCTCACCACAACCCCTACCTCCCAGGTTCAAGTGATTCTCCTGCCTCAGCCTTCCCAAGTAGTTGGAACTACAGGTGTGCACCACTATGCCTGGCTAATTTTGTGTGTGTGTGTGTGTGTGTGTGTGTATGCTTAGTAGAGACAGGGTTTTACCATGTTAGCCAGGCCTGGTCTCAAACTCCTGGTCTCAAACTTCAGGTAATCTGCCCACCTTGGCCTCCCAAATTGCTGGGATTGCAGGAGTGAGCCACCGTACCCAGCCAACTATGGGGTTTTCGAAGTATATATTTTGAGCAAGTAGAAATAGTTTGACTTCCTCTCCTTCTATTTGGATTCCTTTCATTTCTTTCTCTTGCCTGATTTCTCTGGCTAAGATTTCTAGTACTATGTTGAATAGGCATGATGAGAGTGGATATACTTGCCTTGTTCTTATTCTCAAGGAAAATGCTCCCAGTTTTTGCCCATTTAGTATTATGTTGGCTGTGGCTTTGTCATAGATGGCTCACTATTTTGAAGTAAGTTCCTTCAATGCCTAGTTTGCAGAGAGATCTTAACATGAACAGATACTGAAATTTATTGAAAGCCTTTTCTGCATCTATTGAGATAATCTTGTGGTTTTTGTTTTCAGTTCTGTTTATGTGCTGTATCACATTTATTGATTTATATATGTTGAACTAATCTTGCATCCCAGAAAAAAAGCCTCTTTGACCGTGGTGGATTAAATTTTCGATGTGCTGAAGGATTCAGTTTTCTAGTATTTTGTTGAGGATTTTTTCATCTATGTTTATTCAAGATATTGGCCTGAAGTTTTCTTTTTTTGTTATAATTTTGCCAGGTTTTGCTATCAGAATGATGCTGGCCTCATAGAATGAGTTAGAGAAGAGTCCCTTTTCTTCTATATTTGGAATAGTTTTAGTAGGAATGATTCTAGCTCTCCATTATATATCTGGTACAATTTGACAGAATCCATCTGGTCCTGGGACTTTTCTGGTTGGAAGGCTTTTTATTCCTGATTCAATTTTGGAACTTGTTATTGTTCTTTTCAGGGAAATATAAGTTCTTTCCATCAAGTCTTCTAAAATAGCCTCTTCCTAACTTCAGAGTAATTCATTTACTACATAGTAACTAATGTGTTGTTTAGAAAATAAAAATTGCATGACTTCATTCTCCTCTTTGTTCACTCTGATTATGTGACTCTGCCCTTCTTTCTACTCTGCAAACATGTCAAACATGTTCCTGCCTTAAGTCTTTTTTCCGTACTCTTCCATTTTTCTCCAATGCTTTTTTCTCAGAATGTGGCTTGAGGGGCCCATTCTCTACTTAAATTTAAGTCTCAACTTAAATATCACCTACTCAGAGAACATTTTCCTATGATACTGTCTTAGTGGCCCCTCCAATTGCATTCAGTGTCATCATTTTGTTTTATTTTGGTGTAGGGCACTTGTGATTATCTAAAATAGTCTTACATCTCTCCTCATTTTAATGCCATCTCTTAGAAAGTAAGGTATTTAAGACACTTGCCTATTATAGTCTGGAGGCTAGTCTGTCACTCACTATTTTGTGAATACTGAAAGAGGACTCAACACTCTTGGGTCAGAAATAAAGATTTTACTAAGTATGACACACCAAGTGCTATGAGCTTCATCTTGAATCAGTTCCTCATTCTCCTACTCCCTGCATTCTACCCCTCACCAATCTTATGGGTTTTAGGCAGAGAAGCCCAGGTGAATGACAAAAACTGAGGGTTTGTATCACACATGAGGAATTATGAACGTGTGGAGTCCAACTCTTTTATACTAGGCTAATAGCAAGTCTGCTTTTTATATGTTTCAAAGAAAATGCTGAGGAATGGCTGGACAAGTAACAATCACGGCCTTCAGTCTTGGCATTCTCAAGTGAGAAAATGCAAGGATTCAAGTCTCATAACTGATTGCATCTTCCAAAATTCCATCCCTTAGTCTGAGAGATTTTTAAATAAACTTAAATTTTAACAGGAGTGTATTTAATCCCTCTCTTATTCTTATTAATCTGACCAGAAGAGGCTGGGACACAATCCATTTAATTTGTTATAGATAGCATTTATTTAAGACTACTTCAATAGGACTCTAAAATGAGCAAAATGAGGCCAGCCAAATGAGGCCAAACTGTAGTGATGAGTTTTCTATGTCACACTCTCCAAAGACCAAGACACAGCAAACTGCATAGATCCAAAATTGGGGCGGGGAGGAGGGAGGCTTTGTGATGTACTACAAAGTCAGTCAATTATCCTTTATGATGAATGCAAGGGTGACCTGCCAATCTTTGGTGACATTACCAAAAATTCTCTATTGTTCTATTATCTGGAACAATAGAGAGTTCGAAAAGCATGTATACATGTCTTCCCTGAAGAAATATCCCATGGCCCACTCATATGACCTGAAGGGGCTCAGCTCATGTTGGCTCAGTGCTTCTTATTTGACCTGGATTTGGATTGCCAAATATTGTTTAGGGTAAGTCATGTAAGTATCAATTTGTGGTTGCAGCCCAGTAGCCGCATATCGCATAACTCCACACTGCGTAGGCATAAGGTATGTGGATTTGTATCCGTGAGACTTAAACAAAGCTGTTCTGGTCTCATGTTTGTACACATACTCGGATATCCACATCTTGGAGTGACTGGTGATGGTACCAGACACAGCATGATAGATCCGGAAGTTTATTATTAGTAGGAGCAGTAGCAGTAGGAGTAGCAGTAGCAGTTTGAGTTTTCATAGCAGGTGATTGGGGGTTTTAAGCTAAGGAGCAGGTCTAATTGCCAACTAAGCTACTGCTTGACTCAGGAAGAAGGTAGAATTCTTTAGCCCCGCTGTTCACCTTGTGAGCTTAATGTATTCCTTTTCCATGTGTCACAGAATTGGCAAAAATTGTCCCAATAATGATAACTCTACCATTTCTCCAGTAGTCTCCTACTCTCACGGAGATCTTTCATCTAACTAGTCAGGTTCAAGAGGATCAGGGGTATCCTAATAAAATTGACAAAGACTCAGTATCTCCCTCTCTTAGGCCTATGTGGGACACTGTTGGGGAACCTGACAAATGGTGCACACTACCAGGTGTTCATTATTTATAATCTAGGATGATGTCCATCTAGCATGAGAACTAGGTGAATGAACTGAAAGTTTTACTCCCTCAAGCCCCTTTTCCCTGGGCTGTTTTCCAGAAGGTTATGTTTACCTGGTTGTCTTGAGATTGTTGCGAGGAGAAAAAAGATGCATTATATGTAAAAATGCTCATGTTATAATAGTAAATTTTCAAAATAATTCTTCATATACCCCATGTGCTTTGTGCCTGATCATTAACGATGTTGTGGTCAAGAGAAGATGGTCTCTTTATGGGAATACCACATTCAATAACCAAACTAACTTTATTAAAATCTTTGGACAAAAAGAGTACAAGACTAAAAAGAGTTTTTGTATTGATTTGTGAGGAGGCGTTCAATAATACCAGACATCTGCGAATGATAAGGGACATGGAATGTCCATCAAATTCTTTTTACTTTTGGCCATTTATTGAGTGGAATTTTGGATAAAAGACACAGTTTTTTTGTCAGATTATAAATGATTTGTAAATCTTAAAGCCTAACACCATTTATTCTGAAGTGTCATAATGGTGTAGCTTGGGTCTGCTGATTGGATTATAAAAGCAATGGTATCAACAGTAGGGAGGTATGAATGAGAGCCTTGAGAAAAGCTCGAGGGTTTGATGTTGTCAATTTTCCAGCATCAGGCAGCAACAATGCCCTGTGCCATGTGGCCTCTTTCATTGCTTAACAATGTAAAGTTTAGTAGAAGTCACAAATATGGCATGCAGTGGGGAATTCTATGTCAGATACAAAGTCCTTTATTCTGGTCCAGTCAACATTTTGTTCCCCATCTGGTGAGGTATTTGATCAAGGAAGCAAGGATAGCAATCTGAAAAGTGCAATCTTGATCAGAAGCTTGAAACCACTCAGTCGCATTAGATAATTGGCTTTTATCATGGGCATCTACTTGAGTGCCCAGGTTGTCCTATCAAGAGCCATAATTTGTGTCCATGGTTTGTGTCCCCACAGAGGGATATCTTAATCTGACTATCATCTTTCAAGTAATAGGCCAGACAGCTATGCTATTGCCAACAACTCAAGAGTCAGTAAAATATATATCATGCATGATCTATAGGAGGATTTCTGAAGCAAGAGTTATACCTTTTCAATCAGCTTATTATGCTGATTAGCTCTTACTACAGTGGATCTCTCAGAATTGTCCTTGGAGCCAGACGATGGGTGTCATCTGCTTTTAACTTATCAATACCAGCAGACATTTAGAGGAGCCTCTATAAGCTGAGATCCTGTTAAACCAGGGACATTTTTGTCTTCTTGTGTGTTGATTTTTTCAGATACAGTTGTTTTTTAAGGTTTTCTCAAAAGCAGAGCTGACACTGTTTTTTTTTTCTTTTTCTTTTTCTTTTTTTTTTTTTTTTTGTAGAAAGAGTCTCACTCTTGTCCAGGCTGGAGTACAGTGTCGTGATCTCGGCTCACCACAACCTCTGCCACCCAGGTTCAAGCAATTCTCCTGACTCAGCCTCCCAAGTAGCTAGGACACAGCTATGTGCCACAATGCCCGCCTAATTTTTTGTATTTTTAGTAGAGACAGGGTTTCACCCTACTGGCCAGGATGGTGTCCATCTCCCTATCATGTTATCTGCCCACCTTGGCCTCCCAAAGTGCTGGGAGCCACAGTACCCAGCCACTACACTTTTTGTTGTTGTTGTTGTTAACCTGTGATGCTACTGGGCTAGGCTGGCCATATTCTAAAACATATTATTTTAATTTGGCAGTTGAGGCTCATAAAGCCTTTTTCTTGTTAGTGGTGGAGTCTGAGTTGACTCATCAAGTTAGGTACATGGTGCTGCTGGACTGAAAAATGGTTCGTTTAACCAAAAAAATCAATATCCTATATAGGTCCACATAAGAGAGAGAGACCCGTGTTACCATAAAGAAGATAGGGGCTCATGACCACAACATCTAATAAGCTTATCAATTTAAAAAGTGGAAATGTAGATTGTATTGTGCCATCCTGATGATGCTGGCCTGATAGAATGGAGGATAACCTGTTGAGAAGGCGCAGCACGGGCCAGAGAGTAGATTATATTAGAACAGAAGAGGGCTCTGTCCTCCAGGATGAACTATACATCTTGAATCAAAAGCCTTCATCTGTGTGATCTGGTCGATTCAAAGCTCATATAAGTATTCAAACATATTGAAAGCAGCAGTTGTCTCTACTTACCATCATCCCAATGACCCACTTGGGGAATATGTGTATATTCCCTAATTCTTCACTCTGTGAGTTTAGAGGTTGTTGTTATCAAAGGGAAAATAATTACATGATGTGATACATTCCCCTGCCTGGATTCCTCACGTCAAGGAAGCAGCAAGCAAAATAAGAGGCAGCATTTTGGCAGAAGTAATTGGCTGTGTTCACCAGGAAAATATTTTTACTATTACCCAAATCCCAAATAGGACAGAAACAGATACAAATATTTAGCACCTTCATGTTCTATATAGGTGCCTCCCGGTGTCCTTTTGCCCAATTTTTGTAGAAAATATATAAGTGCAGAAACTCAATCCTCAGAAAGGCCAAGGGACTATGGGCTCATTCTGCTCTGAGATGAGGGCTGGTCATGGCCGTAGTAAGTCATTATCGTCCAGCAGAAGTGCTAGCTTGGAGTGAGATAAATGCAATAAACATAGAAAAGGTAGGCAATGATCATTAGTTGTGGCTTCAAGACCAGCTGCAGCAGTGGGGCCTGGGGTTCATCCAATAACTCTCCTCTATCTCTCAAGAAGAAAGATGCAGTTGAGTCCCGGAGGAGCCACTTACAGAACCTATGCAAGAATGTGGATCTGTAGACACAAAATGTAGATTGTGATGGGAGCTGTGCTTTGCCTCCAATATTTCTCCTGAGGAATGAAGGACTTATTTTTCTAGATGCTGAGTCTGCTGTAAGAAATGCTCTTTATCTGTTCTATCTGCCTGCTTCCTGGTAGAAAGTGAGTACTTGCCTATATGCAGGGGCATATATATGTATAAAATCCTAGTCTTTGCTCCAACCTGGTACAATTCTGAAGGAATGCCCCATCTCCTGAGCGTTACGTGGTGTCAGCTGAGTCATTCAATGTGCCTGCATAGAAAGTAAGCTTCTGTTTTGGCAAATCCTTTCTTTCTTTTTTTCCTTAAATGTTGATCTCAAAAGTGCTTTTTAAATATGTCCTGTATATTTAACTCTTTCTCAGAATCTGCTTCTGAGGAAATCAGCTTGGAAGACAATAGAGACACCCATATAACGATTAATTGTGAAAAGCCCTGTAAGAGCACACTTAGAAATGTGGCTTTCGTTGTTGAAAAGCATCTCTAACAATTTTTGTTCATTGATTGTTTGATATAGTTTTAAATATAAGCCAATTTTGTCATAAATATAATGGCCTTTTGTGTAACACTAATAGAAGTATAATGTGCATAGGGAAGAGAATAAGGAATCACCCTTTCACAGTGACTATCCTAAGACAAGCCAGAAAATAAACTCTAGTAAACAAAGCACCGAAAACCTTGGTTGATTGAAAAGTAAGTAGATTACTGTGAGTAATACTGAGCTATTAGAATAATTGTGATAACAATAATTAATAATAGTAATTCATAGGCATATTTTATATTGATAGTTTCAGAAAACAAGCCCGATAATTAAATATCTTAGTAAAGAATAATAATGGATTGATATTTAATGTATGCAATAAATTAATTTAGAAAAAAGTAAAAGAAAGCTTATTTTATACAAATATATATCTTAAAAAGTTAATTATATATGCTGGTCTCAGTAAAATATAATCATCTGAAGATCTAATAGGTTGACAACAATCTCAATTAATTAAAGGAAATGTATTGACGATCATTTGACTTTGTGCTGCTTACAACATTGGAAAAATGATCTTAGAAGATTGAAAATATATTCATTTATTGACCTTTGAAACATTACAACAAAAAGATATATTTATCTCATCTAAAATAATTTATAATGACTAAAAATCTTTTAAAATATTTAAATATATTAAATATTTAACCTGAAATGTCACCTTGGCAAAACCAATTAGGCCTAAAGAAAGTTTAATAATTAATATATATATATTTTTAAGACAAATAACATCCTGTCATTTTTATTTATCACTCTTTGTAGATACTGACTTAATAAGAAGTTATAGATTAAGCATAAAGGTCTAGTCAGTATGTTTGAACTTATATAAAAGACTCTGAAAATGGAACGGTGGGAAAGGTATTTAATCTGTACTACCAAGAAAATAAAACCTGATTTGCTTTATTACAGTTAGAGTGGGTAACACTGAATGTATTATTCCAATTCCCTATCATATATGAGTGAGAGAGGCAGGCAGAGATAGAAAGCTGAGGAACAAATCTAATGCAATCCAATGACCACTAAATTCACATTAAACCTTTCTAAAGAGGGTTTAGATTTGTAAAAAGGACAATAGCTTATTTATTTAGCAATGAGAGGTGTGCTACGGGTTTCTCTATTCCTATTGTATCTCATATATTGCAGGGCATTAGTAATTAAAGTGCATGAACAGTACAGGGATAGGGTACCCAGATAAATAACAATTGGAAATCTGAAAAGAAAATTATATTTATATTTACATACCTAATTCTATCAAAATGTTACAAATTCAAAGAAAATATACCATAACATTTCCAAATAATAATTAAATATTGAATTTTAAGTAATGATGTGCTTGACAACCAGGTTACAATTTCTGAAAATTTAAGAGTCAGCTTTCCCAGACTAATAAAATTCAGCTCCAGCACATTATTGATAAAAGTCAGACACACAAGTAATGAACAACTGTGGGATTAGTAACTGTGGTCAGGAAGATAAAGGACTGGGGAGAAAACGTTGTCTTTAATATTTGAAAGAGTATATGTGGAAGAGGAACTGCCCTGATTTGAATCTAGAGATTTGTTTGCAATCCTTGATGCAATGTAAGAGAGATTACCTTTAATTTAATGTAATACTAATCAAGAAAAGTTTATCCTCAAAAATGTACTCTGGAGAACCAGCTTCATTTGAAAAATGTGAAGAGCTTAGAAGTCGTCAATCCATACTTACAACAAGAGAAATGCTGAATGAATTGAAAAGCAACAACTTCTTGGATACATGAGAGAACTACACTTGCACAGCACACTATCACCCCCAAGTCTGGAAAGATGGAAGAATGCAGAGAATCACAGTGAGATATGCCTACCTGGGATAGAAGCCACTAGAGCCCTGAACTAGTAGGACAATTAAATATTAATCTTGACATATATCTCAAAGGCAAGTGTGGATAAGAATGGAAGTAGAAACAACCGGTTGCTCCAACCTTAGAGAGAATCCCACATATTGTGAGGTTTATCTACATCAACTCCATTATGTTCTCACAAATAAAAAATGAGATAATATTCTTACGTATCTAGCAAGGGTAGGAGAACAGCAATCATTATAGACTATACTCAGAGCTTTTTCCATAACAAAATCTGCTCTTTATGGAAAATACTATACCAGAGTCTTATTCCAACTGTGTGGAATTTATCCTCACACTCTTGTCTAGCCTTTCTGAATAAGTTAAAACTGGGCAGGTGGGTTGTTGAAAGATATAGGACTAGAGAAAAACTTGTACAGGTTAGAGCCCACAGACACAGACTCATTCAAAATTATGATTTATTCATAAGATTATAGCTCACACACAACCCACACAACTTACCAGCACATCAATTGGCTCAGTACAACAGCACAATAACCACTGCAAGATTCAGCCTGTTGCTGAGGAGGAATATATAGTGAAGCCCAGGGTCAAAAACAAAGACATTGAATATATTTAAAGCCTATGGTAGCTGCAGCTATTGGAAACATTAAACGAAGCAAAGATTAGCCAGATGAAATCACACTAAAGGCCAACTTACCTCAGCACTTAAATCTAATTTAAAAAAAAAGTGTAGCTTTCAACCAAAAAGTAGAAAACATACCAAAACGCAAAAAAAAAAAAAGTTTGAATAGACAAAACCAGTACTAGAATTAGACTCAGATATGATATAGATGTTAGAATTATAACACAGGGAATTTAGATAACTAAAGACCAGGAATAATAGCTCACACCTGTAATTCCAGCACTTTGGGAGGCCAAGGCAGGTGAATCACCTCAGCCTGGCCAACATGGTGAAACCTGGTCCCTACTAATGTAGGAAAATTATCCAGGTTTGGTGGCATATGCCTGTAATCCCATCTTCTTGGGAAACTGAGGCACAAGAATCGTTTGGGGAATGCAGATATAACAGTAGTTAGAAAAAAATTTATGGACTTAAATGTGTATATTAGAAAAGATCAATGATCTCAAAGAAAGTATATAAGTTTCTAGAAAACTAGCAAAAGAAGAAAAATTTAATTTTTAAAAAAGTAGAGTGAATCTAATAGCATAAATGAGAACACAAACAAAAATATTGGTAACAGAAAAATAATATATAAATAAACCCAAAATCTGGTCTTTTGAAAGGATTAATAAAATGAATAAAACCCTAGCTAGGCTAACTAGAAGAAAGAGCAAGAGAGAGAGAGAACAAATGTGTGTGATGTGTGTGGTGTGTTCCTGTGTGTGTATATGTGAGAAAGAGAGAGAGAGGGAGAAAGAAAGAGAATGAGAGAGAGAGACTTTACCAATATCTGAAAAAAGTGAATTACTTCTTTATCTTCTAAACATTAAAATGATTTTAAAACTTTTTAAAAAATGTTTGAAACAATTATATAGCTCCAAATTTGAATAGTTAGTGAAAACAGACCACTTTCTTGAAATAATCAAACCAAAACTCACACAAAGAGAAAAATAAGATACTAGTAGGTCTATATCTACTAAGTAGATTGAATCAATAATTAAGAACATTCCACTATGTATGCACCATACCTAGATTGTTTAACTGTTGTATATCAGAAGCAGAAGGAACACTTCTTTTATATATATATATGTGTGTGTGTGTGTGTGTATATATATGATTCAGTCCCCGTAGAGACTGCCAAAAATTGCCAACACTGACTATATTTCAAGTTGTCATGGTGGGGTATTGGGAAAAGTTTTCAATTAGCAGTAATTGTGCCTCGGATAAACCTCATTGGCTACGATACTGCCACTGCGCAAAGCTCAGAAGGAACCCTTCTTAACTCATTCCATGAGCCCAGCATTACTTTAATACCACAAAGATACAAAGGTATTACAAGAAAACTATCAACTAATATATTTTATGCATATAGATGAAGAAATCCTCAACAAATATTAGCAAATAAAACTCAACAATGTATTAATAAAGGAAACATATTCAAAATCTACAAAAATATGAGGAAGAATTCAAGGAATGCAAGGCTAGTTTAACTTTCAGAGTTCAGGGGACGCTATCCATCACATTCGCAGGTTTAAAAAAAATTAAGGTAATACAAATTTATTTTAAAAAACTTTTGACAAAATCAAAGTTCTCATTAAAAACTTTCAATACACTATAAATTGAAAACTCTTAAGTTTGATGCAGAAATTTGTAAAAATCTACAATAAGCAATCATGTATAATGAGGAGAAACTGAGTGCTGTAACCCTAAAACAAACAAAAAAAAGTGAAAAATGCATTTTTCTCCAGTTCAACCCAGTCCTATGGTGAAAGTCCTAGCTAGTGTAAGAAGACAAGAAAACAAGAAGCTATACTGATTGAAAAGAAAGAAATGTAACATTTAAATACTTCACAGGCAACATGAATCTCTATGTAGAACATTTCAAAGAATCAACAATGTAACTGCAGGACTTAATAGCAAGGTCACATGAAACAAGGTTTACGTAAAACATTAATTGATTTTTATACAAAACCAATAAACAACTGAAACTTAAAATGTTAAAAACAAATCCATTCACAACTACTTCACCAACAAAAGTGAAATATTTACAACATATGTGCAAACTAGATTTGTGTAAAAATATAAAAATTGTGAAAAAACCCAAAAAGATCTAAAATAGTGAACTCTCCATGTTTATGGATTGTAATAGTCAACATTATCAGAAAGTCACTTCTTTCCAACTTGATCTATAAAGTCAATGCAATTACAATCAAAATTCCAGGAGGATATTTTATTGACACAGACAAATAGATTCTATAGCTTTATAGAAAGTCAAAAGATTAAGAGTAGCCAACACAATGTTGAAAAGCGAAGTTGGAAGTATTATACTACCAGATTTCAAGACTTACTTTAAAAGTGCTATGATTAATATGCACTGTTGTTTGAGAATCTCACTCTGTCACCCAGGCTGGATTGCAGTGGAGTGATCTTGGCTCACTGCAACCTCCAAGTCCCAGGTTCAAGTGATTCTCTTGCCTTAGCCTCCCGAGTAGCTGGGATTACAAGTGTTCATCACCATGCCTGGCTAATTTTTTTAAATTTTTAATAGAGACAGAGATTCACCATGTTGGCCAGGCTGATTTCAAACTCCTGATCTCAAGTGATCCTCCCGCCTTAGACTCCCAAAGTGCTAGGATTACAGGTGTGAGAACTAATAGGCACATATTCCAAAAGAACAGAATAGAAAGCTCAGAAAGGGCCCCACATGAATATCAAAATAGGACTTAGAGAAAAATGTAGTGTTAATCCAGTGAATAAAGGATGTTCTTTTCAACACACGGTGGTGGAAATATTGGATGTCTATTTGAAAAAAAAAAAAAAAAATGAGAATCTAAACACAGATATTACAATTTTTACATACACACCCTTTGCCCTCCAACACACGCAGCTCAAAATAAATCAAATAACTAAATGCAAACTGTGAAATTGTAAAGCTTCTAAAATAAAACATAAGAAAAAATCTATTTAATTTCACCTTTGCTGATAGAACACCAAATAAATAAGCCATGAAATAATAATTGATATTTTGAATTTTAATACAATTAAAAACTTCTCTGTAAATGACACTATAAAAGGAATGAAAGAAAAGTCACAGATTGAGGCAATATATTTGTGAAATACATACCTGGTTATGAAAAGGACATATTCAAACATATCTTCAAAATATCTTACAACACAACGTGATTTTTTAAAATTAAAAATGAACAAAATATCTGAGCAGATATCTCACTAAAGAAGATATGTAAATGGCAAAAAAGAAGAAGATATGCAATATTATTTGTCATGAGATAATTCTGATTTAAGATAACATGAGATACAACTACACAATTATTAAAATGGCTAATATCTAAATGCCTGACAACATCAAATGACTGAGAATACAAAGCATGAAGTCTCCTTTATTGCTAATGGGAATGCAAAATAGAACAGAACTTTGGCAGACAATTTGTCAGTTTCTTACAAAGCTAAAAATAATTTCATTGTATTTTCCAGCAATTTTAAGATATGTTCACATGAAAATTTGCCTCCAAATAGTTATAGAACCTTTTTTATAATTGACAAATTTGGAATCAAAACATTCTGTAAAAAGTAAATGTATAAACTGGTACCTCTGTATAATATATAATGTATTTTATTGCACAGTGAATTATTCCTCAGTAAAAAATTAGCTATCAAGCTGCAAAAAGGTATAGATGAATCTTAAGTGCATATTGCTAAATAACATAAGCCAGTCTGGAAAGGCTGTGTACTACATGATTCCAATTATATCATGTAAAAACAAAAGTAGAGGTCTAGTGAGAAGAGTCATTTCTAGGAATTAAGAGGAGAGTTTAAAAGAGAAGTACAAAGTTTTCATGAAGTAATTATCTACCACATAAAACATATTTTTCAAAATCCATAGAAATTAGTAGCAGTAAGAATATACTTTGATATATGAATTCTCAGAAAAAAATAACTTGTGATATTTTAGGATTTGGGGATGGATTTCAGAATGTGACAAAACAATCCAACTGTATTACTAGATATACATGAAACAACCCCACTAAATTGAACAGGAGTGGGACAGGGAGAACTGATCAAAGAAAGTCTGTAAAACAATGAAAAGAAACTGCATATAAGCACTGCACTCTAATAGGCTTTTTTCCCCCTTATGAAAGTATACATTAACAACTCTGATACCATTATACAATTTTACTGGAATTGAACAATGAGGAAAATGGATGGCAAATTGTAGAAGCCAATGTTAAAGTGGAAATTTGCATAGAAATAGTAGTTGGAGGTTGGAATAATCCATGGTCATGGGTCAGTATGACATCAGCATACACTCACTTAAAGCTTAATACAGATGAAAATAGTTGCATCTAGAAATATTCATAGACATGTTTATATACATGGGATGTCAGCTGAGAAGTTCCTGAAGCAATAACACCCCAGTAGCAATGAGCACACCTAACACTCAGGTCTTTATTTCTCATGGCATTCTTCAGTAGAAGGACCCAAAGCTCCTTGTAAATAGCTGACCTAGAACAGAACCAAGACATAAACAAGATGAAACCTGGAGTGTGTTATAGTGCCAGAGAGTGAGAATTAGTAAACACACACAGACACACGCACACACACAATGACAGGGGTATGTCAACTAGAGAAGGAAGCTACCTGAAGAGTTCTCAATGCCCAAAGCTGAAATGATTTTAGCAGCAAAATAAATAAAGGAGCATTGGGTATAACACAAAGCCCTAAATAAAGATCTGTGAGTCCATATTGGTATAAATAAATGATTGAATAAATTAATAAATGAGGAGCAATAGAAAATTTTCCCTTGCAGATTTCAAGTAATGTATGAAATATTGTCTTCTCAAAGAGGAGGAACATAACTTCCAACTCCTTAAGTCTGGGCTATTCAGGGTGAGTTTCTTCCAGAAAGAATAGAGAAGGAGAAGGAAATGATGGCTTCAGTGGAGACACATAAATACCACTCACCCTTAAGATCAAGATCAGTGTCAACAGTGATATGTCATTAATATGTCATGTAGGTAGGATGCATGCTTGAAATGGTGTGATGACAGTGGCACTTTACCACTATAGTCTTCCTTCCAAAATCATATAAGCCCTTTCTAATCATAAGAAAAATCTCAAACAAATCCCAATTGTGGGTCATTCTACAAAATACCTTACCAGTACTTTTCAGAACTGCCAAAGCCATCAAAAAGATGCAAATCTGATAAATTGTCAGAATCAAGAGGACCCTAAAGACATGAAAACTAAACTAAATTTAGTGCTCTGTAGAGGATATTGGAACAGAAAAAGGACATTAAGGCAAAAACAAAGGAGGTTTGAGTGAATATTACACCAACATTGCTTCATTAATTGTAACATATGTGACATACTCATACAAGATGTTAATAGGAACACCTAGTGGAGAGTGTTTGGGAAATCTCCGTACCATCTTCCCAATTTTTCGATATCCCTAAAACAGTTCTAAAATAAAACAACTTATTAAAATACAAAACACTCTACTGTGCTTATAAGCTCCACAATACTGAAAATGTTCATGTAGAGACTGGAGGATTGTAGATTGGGCATTTTCTTAAAATAAATGTGAGCCCGACCTAATTTCTTCATATAAAATCCTTCGTATTGCATTACAAAGTCAGGCCTACCTCTCATACACCTGAGCCTCAGCATAGTTTATTTGACTCTGTATAAAGTGCTGACAAAGTCAGCGTCCTTATCTACTAAGAACTTACAGTATATAGAAAAAAACACAGTTAAAACTTTAAGACCTATGATAGGGGTCTGCCAACGTGGTAACAGGAGTAGACAAGAAGCAACTTAGCCCAATTATAAGGGCTTGGGAAGATTTTCTGGGGGGAAGTGATTTTCCATTTGAATCTTGAAAATGGGTAATAATTATTTAAACTAAGAAGGGAGCGAAGAGCAATTTATGAAATAAATCAGGAGGGCAAAACTAGGTGAGAGAGCATCTTAGCGACTTGAAGTCATGGTGCAGAGTGAACTATTGTATCCCCGGATTATTCTGAGGGAATATGTAGGAGTCAGACTATGGTGAGTTCCATCTGTCATATTGAATAACTTGCATTTACCTGGTTTTTCAAATTAATCTTCCCTTTAAATATGTAAATTAACTCTATTCACTAATATAAATTTCTTTTATCCTGAAAGTTCTCATGAAAATACATATTTTCCTCTTGTTCTGGTTTAATGTGATTGTTTAGCAGGAATATTTGAGGGCATGTTTTGACTAATAGCTGGATATTATTACAAATTTCCTTCAGGGATGTATTTCAGAATAGCTGCTATGAAGAATATACATATAACTTTTCTCATTTGAAATAACGCACTAGATTGCTGTTTTTCTTCCTCAGAGAAAACTTTAGAACATAATGGAACTAGGCAGATGTCACTCATTATTTATCAAATAGTCTCAACCACTTCCTCTAAGAGCAAAATAACATGAAACGTTGTTCTATTGCATATAATATATTTTTATAACCTTTTAAATTTCTTTAAAAAACAGAATGAATTTCTTCATTGGCATTTTTTAAATGTTTTAGGCATTGATTTGTGCTTCTGTGCACAAAATGCCAAAGATAATGAGAGAGTCCTTAAACAATAACTAAAATGCCAGCTGCTGATTCTGTAATCCGAAAAGGTTTACATAGACAATTGGTCCTCACCACACATGCTTGCATTCTCATTACTTCCTCTATGTGTTCAAATAAATGTTCAATGAGTAGCTCTTTTTCTCATTATAATTTCTTAATTAAGTTAATAGAGACAAACACTGTGAATGTGCATCTCATAGTGTGAAGAAAATATCACCCACCAAGTAACACGTCCCCTACTAGGGTGATTAAATTAACAAAACTGTAATTAAATGAACAAGAACTGTTGGCTTCAGAAGTGTCCCATACACAGTATTTTATAAAGTGATGAAAGGCATTCCCAAGCAGATAACTTATATTGTCTTATTACTGATTGAACTCTGTAAGAAATGTTAGTGTGCTAATGTTTATTTATATAATGGTAACTGCTACAAAAACCTTCTTAGAAAACATCTAATTTATGTATACAGAAAAAAATCCATGTTTATTAATATCAAATTCAGAGTACATTTATATCATTTGAAAGCAATAATTACACTAGCATCTGCAAAACATTTTTGAGGTTCTTGAATATTTGATAATAAATATATATTCCAAAATAACTGCCTTCCTTCCTTTTCCAAAACACTGTGTTTAACTGTAATTCTTTTTAATAACAGTTAATTGAGGGGAGGTTACATACAGAGTTGTATAGATGTAAGCACCTTAAGTTAAATGAGCCAGGCACAGAAAGATAAATGGCATATGTTCTCATTCATATTTAGAAGATAAAAAGTTGCGCTTATGGCAGTAGAGAGTAGAATAGTGTTTATTAAAGTCTGGGAAACACATTGTATGCATCTATTAAAACATCATATTGTATCCAATAAATATATACAATTATGATTGTCAATTAACATTAATATTAATAACAAATAAATAAATATGATTACTTATAACCGTATATAATTTTTGAAACCTGAAAACTTTATTACTATCTCATTGAGACAGAAAGTAAGTCTCTTCTTAGTCTTGCATCTAAGATCATTGTTGCTTCCACCCTAAAATTGGACTTTTTATCTTCTCTAATCTCAGTCTAAAAAATGAACCTGACTTCCCAATTAAAATATGTATCTTTCAGTTTTTAATATACTCTATAATTTCTTCTTTACACTTGCTTTTATTTGCTACTGCTTTGGTTAAAAAGTAATTTTTGATCTTTCTTTCTTTCTCTTTCTTTATATCTTTCTTTCTCTCTCTCTCTTTCTTTTTCTTTCTTTCTTTCTCTTTCTTTCTCTAATTTTCGTTCAGCTACAAGTAAGATCCAGCCTAAAGTTTAAATTATCCGTGAAGTCATCTTCAATAACCCAAACTGCCACTTTTGTGAGTGTCCCTCTCTTATACAATCTGACTCACTTTAACATGCCCAATATTAATTTACAATGATTTGCCTATCACTCCTAGAAAAATTGAAATAAGTAAGCGTAGGTATAATATTCTATTTATCTGCACATTATTGGGTGTTGTTGGAATGCAGTACAGTGGCTGAATAAAAGAAGTGAATACTTTCCTGGGTACAAGTGAATTAGGCTGATAGTTCTGTATTTTTTGGCTGAATTTTCTGCATAGAATGCATGTTTTCATCTTGATTTTTTATGTAATTTTGAACAAAAAGTGTGTCTAACCATGAAATTGTGACCAAAAAAATCCCTCATCTAAAGTGGATTATAATAAAACTCAGTTATTTTAGGGATGAAAGAAGCAGATTGGAGCTGCAGCATGTCTTGCATAGCATTCACTTATGGACTTGTTTTCTAAGTATTTGAATTAATACAAAATGTCCCAAATGATAGGAGATTAGGTCCTCTACATTAGCTAATCCTTTGTGAAGTAACAGCATGCCCAAATGTTGCTTAGTTCTAATCAAAGACCCCATCCATGTGGTGAAATAACAGCAAAAGGAAAGCTGCTTTGATATGCTAATGATTCAATGTGTTATTCATGCAGTGTTGCTCACCATGGACACTGCTATCAATTCTAGCAGAGAAAACAGTTATTACACTTTGTTTTATTTAATTTCCATGCTTTACTTGAGAAGTGAATATGAATGAAGAGAATGCTAATCTTTGTTTTCAAAAAACCAAATCGTCAGAGGAACAATAGATCTTGCTTGTTCTTTGCCTTAGATTTACTTTAGCTTTCTAGAAGACATTTCACTTTTCATAGAAGTATGTGTTTTCACTCCTGGCATGATCTTTTGCTCCCACACACTAGATAGTTTTATTGAATAAACACAGTCAGTGTTATATTGTTGACCAATTTCTATTAATAATAGATATGATTAATGGAATGCTTTCTATATTAGATGTTTTGTGTGTATTATCTCTAACAAGAGACATTTTAAGAAAACTGATACTCAGGGAATGTACACCATTTCCTATAGTCACACAAAGGAAAATGTGTGAAAAAGCATTGAAATTCATGTTTAATTCGTTACACTGGCCATGTCTTTTGAACACCACTGTATTTATTTGGATGGGCCGTTGTACTGTAGAAACAAACACCCGCCTGATCTCAGTGATACGGCACAAAATAAGTTTATCTCTTTCTCAGGCTGTCTGTCCTGTATGAGTTGACAGGATGACTGACTGTAACTAGTGTGATGAATTTCCTGCATCAACACAGCTGTAGAAAGAGAATACGGTGAAAGACCATCGGGCCCTTCAAGCTTCTATGTGCAAAGAGCACATTTTTGTTTACATTATATTGACCAAAGCAAATCCATGGCCACCACTTTAAAAAGCTCTGGGCAGTTCACTTTTTCTATTAACCTGGAAAAAAAAATTGCTATAAATATTTGGTAAATGGCATTAATGACTGCTGCACCATATTATGCCCCAAATCGATTCTGAAATCTATCATTTTGGAGCTTACATCATTGAATAGTGAAATACATAAATCAAAAATCTGATAAGATATAGTGTAAGCAACTGTGATATATATTTCTATTGCTTCTTAGTAGTGGTCTTCAAGTACTCTGTTCTGGTTTTCTATTGCACCCCTCTTTCCTTATTCTATTTTTTAAAGGGAAAATTATTTCATTCCATGTTCCCCACTTTCCAAATAAGCCTGAAAATGTGCTGCCACCTTAAATGTCCTGAAGCTCTGCTTATTCATTTCACATTACCTTCAAAACAGTCACATTCATGACATGATTGGGTTGAAAGAGAATGAAAGACCAGGCTAGTGCTTAACACTGCCTGATTTTTGTCAACTTGGCACTACCACTCATATACATATGGACACATGTCTTCTAAAATCCAATTTCTTTGTCATTTGCCAACCAGAGAAACTCACATGCAATTTGAAAGGCATAAATTAAAAAGAGGTGGTTATCGATTAATGGTCTTACTGGTCGCAGAGAGCAGCTTGCTAAGACACAGTGGCCTCCACTGGAGTCTCCTTCAACTGCCATAGACAAGGCAGGTTCCCCAAAGCTTCTCCAGAACGGTTTCATCTGCTGTCCAGTCTGGTTGTCAGGTGGATTCAAATTCTCAGACTCTCCTGCACTCTCTAGTTTTTCCATCTGCATCAATGTTTGAGGATGATACATTTAGGAATTATTTCTCTGAAACTCAACCTACCTCTCGGCAAGTTTCTCTATTTCAGATCCTCCCATATTCCTGTGAATCTATTTCATATTATGTACCAGAAATATGCATTTTCCAAATCTGTTATGACTTGATATTACAGCCACAGTCTTCAGTTTAGAGTGTATGGTCTTTCAAACCCAAGCGTAGCTACAGTCTTTGCTTTCCTTTATAATGTGATTAATCATTCTGATTAATCAAGCAAGAATCAACTATAGGCTATATAACAAGTATGCACTTTAAATATAAAGACACATGAATTGAGAGTAACTAGATAGGAAAAGATATACTATGAAATTCGAAAGGCTGGGCGTGGTGGCTCAGGCTTGTAATCCAAGCACTTTGGAGGCCAAGGCGGGCGGATCACCTGAGGTTCAGAGTTCAAGATATACTACGAAATTCATAGGGTTAAGGAGACCAAAGTGACTATATTAATACCAAGGAAAATAGACTGCAAAGGCTACTACCAAACAAGAAGGACATATCATAATGATGAAAGAGCCAGTTTATCCAAAAAACTGTAATGGTCTATTATGTAGAATCTATAAGAGACTTAAACAAATTTACAAGAAACAAAACAACTCCATTAAAAAGTGGGCAAAAGGACAGGAGTAGACACTTCTGAAAAGAAGACATGTATGCAGCCAAAAACGATATGAAAAAAAGCTCGTCATCACTGATCATTAGAGAAATGCAAATCAAAACCACAATGAGATACCATCTCACGCCGGTCAGAATGGTCATTACTAAAAAGTCAAGAAGCAACAGATGATGGTGAGGCTGTGGAGAAATAGGAATGCTTTTACGCTGTTGGTGAGAATGTAAATAAGTTCAACCATTGTGGAAGACAGCGTGGCAATTCCTCAAAGATCTCGAACCAGAAATACCATTTGACCCAGCAATCCCATTACTGTGTATATACCTAAAGGAATATAAATAATTCTATTATAAGGATACATGCATGCTTATGTTCCTTGCTGCACTATTCACAATAGCAGTAACATGGAATCGATCCAAATGCCCATTAATGATAGACCAGGTAAAGAAAATGTGGTATATATACACCATGTAATACAATACAACCATAAAAAGGAATGACATTATGTCCTTTGCAGGGACATGGAGGGAGCTGGAAGCCATCATCCTCAGCAAACTAACAGTAACAGAAAACCAAAACCATATGTTCTCACTTATAAGTGGGAGCTAAGCAATGAGAACATATGAACACAGGGAGGGGAATAGCACACACTAGGACCTGGAGGTACAGGGGAAGAGAGAGGCTCAGTATAAATAAAGAGCTAAGCATGCAAGGCTTACTACCTAGGTAACGGGTTGGTAAGTGCAGTAAACCACCATAGCACACGTTTAGCTATGTAACAAACCTGCACTTCCTGCATATGTGTCCTGGAAGTTAAAATGAAATTACATTAAATTTAAAAAATCCGTAATGGTCACAAATGTGTAAACACTTAATAACAGGGCCTCAAAAACACATGATGCATGATTGAAAAAAAAAAAATGAAGAAAGCAACAGAAAATTCTATATCCTAAAGTAAGACATTTAAAAATACCTATTGAAGTATCTTGTGATAAACAAAAATTATCAATATATTTACAAAGAATCTAGACAACATTATTGACTGCTAAAACCATCTGTCATGTTTAGAGCTCCACATCCAAAAAGTAAGAATGCATAGTTATTTTCTACTGTGCATGTTAAATCCCCAAATATAGTTTATATACTGGACCATTAAACAAGTCTTACTTAATTTAAAAGCATTAATATTGTATAGAGTATGCCCTTTGATCACATCAGAATTAAATAATAAATTGAAAAGAAAGATCGTAAAACAAAACCTAAATACAAAGATATTGTATACCACACTTCTGGAACATCCATATGTGAAACAGTAAATCACAAGGGGCAAATTTTAAACTAAATAATAACTAACATGTAAATGAAACATAAAAATTACTGGAGCAGAGATAAAACTATTCTTTTGGGAGTATTCTGTTTACTTATAAACACACTATAAAAGAAGGTCTAGAATTAGTTGCCAAATGTTCCAACAGAAACATTTAATCATAATTATGTATTAGGTGAGAACTAAAAAGGACCAATCATATACCACAAACAAATGGTATTAGCACCAACAAACCAATGACAGTTTAACTTTCAAATGCCAATCAAATTTATATTGACAATAAGAAAAAAAAATATGGCTTGCTAGTAGTATTTTTAAGGGGATAGCATTAAATTGGAGAGAATTGACATATTAAAAATATTTGAACTTCCAAACTATGAACATGGCTTATCTCTGTACTTATCTAGGTCTTTTATCTCTTTTATCAGTATTTTTTAGTTTCTGCATAAAGATCTTCCATCATTTTTCTTAGGTTTATCATGAACTTTTTTCATGCTTTGATGTTATTACTTAATTTATATGAGCCAAATTATTCATTAATGTTATATAGGAATACTATTGAGTGTTTTATATTGACCTTGCATCTTTCAATCTCATTAAATTTATATTTGGAGCAGAAATGTGTTGTTGTTTGGTGGATTCCTTGGCCTTTTATATTAATTTATATTGAATTTTGTCTAAAGTCTAAAAGATAAATAACCAAATGTAAAGTATAGTCTTTGATTGGAGCCTACTGAAAGAAAAGGTAAATAATATATTTTGGGGATAATCAGTAAACATACTATAAAAGAAAAATCTGGTGACAGAGATTTTAGTTTCATCAGATCATGGCCATGTAATAAGAAAGAAGAAGAAAAAAGTCAAGAAAACAGTGGCTGACATCAGGAATTATTTTATGTCAATTTTTTTTTTTCAAATTACATCAATCAAATGCTCACTGGGCAGTGAATAACGTTTGGAAATTATTATTAAATCGTTAGGTGTGGTTTTAACAATTGTTTTTATTTGACTCACACTTAAATATCTTTTGAAGAATATTCTTCAGGGACAATTACAGCAAAACATTAAAATGTATTATCAAATCTGTATATATTTTTGTATTTGTTGTGTTTTCATTTTTACTTTTTTGTACATTTGGTCACTTTCACGGGAAAGAATAAGTAAATGTCAATATTTGCTAGAGCATCACAATTGTACCTCACACTATCTTGGACCTGACTGTTTTATTAGAAATCTACCAACACTCTAATGGCACATTTTAGTGAGTTAGTTCTATTTATGCTGTTTGAAACACTGCAGATTACATAATTCAATAATTTACAAATACATTTTAGGACTAATTTCTAGAGAATCCCTTGCTGACTAATGGTTGTACTTTGTATTGTAAGTAATAAATTCTACACATAAGAAGTTATTTTAATATTTAGGTTTGATATACATATATGTACACACATATAATGAACAGATATGATCTATAATTATGTATATATAAAATTCTATTTATCTTCTTTATGTGTAAAACAGATAATGTAAACTATCTGCTGAGATGAGATGAAACCATGGGAGACTAAATTACAATTTAGAAAATAAAAACCAGTATTTCATAGAAAGAGAATCTGGTGACAGAGATCATAGTTTTGTCAGATCATGGTCACGTAATAAGAAAGCAGAAGAAAAAAATCAAGAAATCAGTGGCTGACACTTCAGGTATCACTTTATATCCCAATATTTTTTCAAACTACATCAATAAAAGGAAGTTTTAAAATCTGACCTGGAGATTATTATGGGGTTAAAAACTTCCAGGCAGAGGAAATTGTATTTATGCAACCAACATGTGTCATTTCACAACCTATATTTATTGTATAGTGCCTTTCATCCTGAAGTGCTTCACAAATTTGATTTACAAACTCTGTGTACTGCAATCATTTTCATTTCTGAAATGCACCTCATCCGTTATGCATACGTATATTGCATTTTATGAATTTCAGGATATGGCAGAGTAATCCCCAAATATAACAGAGTTCGAAGTACTATTTTATGCCTGCATGAAAACAACATGACAAATTGCTTACTCTGGTTTCTCTGACAAATCTCTCTTTTCAGTAAGTGGAGATCTAATTGAAATGTATACTTCAACTTCCAGGCAGCAAAAGACAAAAAAGTATCAACTAGGGGCTCATGAATGGGAGATGCATTAGTTAGTAAGAAATTTATTGAGTTACCACTGTGTATACAAAATCTATTTAGGTGCTACATGGGGAAATAAAAAGTACAGCCTCTAGTCTTGGTAATCATACCAATTAATTTGCACAGACAAAACATACCCACATCTGGATTTGAGTATTTTCTGTAAGTGGCAAACCAACAGATGTGAGCAAACATATGGATCAAATTCAATTCACAAGTGCTGAGTGAGTGCTGTGAGAATAGTCTAATCAGAGCAGGACTGATTTTAATTTCTGAAGGAAGTAAATCTGAAGCAGCTTTCTGTTGTTAGAAAGGCTAAAATACTCCTAACACTTATTGTGGACTTAGTAGTAACACTAACTGTACTTTTATTGTATTAACAATATAAAAGTTTATATAATTTCTGTGTTTTTATTTGTTTGCTCATGTGATGGTTCATTCATTCCTTCATCCTTCCATGTTTTCTACCACACATCCATATATATTCAACCATCAATTATAAAAGGACTTCAAATACATCAGAAAAAGTGATAGAAATCGATGACAAACTAGGGAACAAAGCAATCTATATCCTCAAGAGAGGATTATTATTATTATTATTATTATTATTATTATTATTTTTTTTTTTTTTTTTTTTTTTTTTTTTTGAGACGGAGTTTCACTCTTGATACCCAGGCTGGAGCGCAATGGCGCGATCTCGGCTCACCGCAATCTCCGCCTCCTGGGTTCAGGCAATTCTCCTGCCTCAGCCTCCTGAGTAGCTGGGATTACAGGCACGCGCCACCGTGCCCAGCTAATTTTTTTTTTTTGTATTAGTAGAGACGGGGTTTCACCATGTTGACCAGGATGGTCTCGATCTCTTGACCTCGTGATCCACCCGCCTCGGCCTCCCAAAGTGCTGGGATTACAGGCTTGAGAGGATTATTATTATTAAGACAATATGGTTTTAACTACCTGATAACACTCACAGATTTAAAAATAATTATAGAATAAAAAGCCCAATAAACAAAATAAGTATATATAATTATAATATATAGTTATATATTAATTATATAATATATATTTTATATATACACATAATTATAGATAATATATAATTATTATTGGATCCAAATATATATATATATATATGTCTCTAATTTTATGAACTAAGGAATAACAAACTATAAAGAGCTAGATAAATCATATGATTTAAGTTATTGCTTGGTTTATGAATGTAGGTTTTTGATGAATTAAACATTGCATTGATCTAATAATAATTCTCCCATTCTTAATAAATAATTTCAGCATTTTTTCAGGAATTCCATTTCTTCATCATTTATGCCTAAGGTTTCTCTTGTCTCTGGACAGGTCAATATATAGAGGTGGTGAACTGTAATGAATATACTAAATAATATACTTGAATATTACATGTTAAAAGATCCTACATTTTTGGAAATACCGTGTATACACCCACAAATATGTTTACAAGCATGTATTTATTCATGTATAATATCTATCATATACATATGTGCACACCTATACCTATACTATCTTTTACTTACATTTTCAGAATTTCATAATATATGAGAACGTAATTTATTTTCAAAATGCAAGCTTGCACCAAGGCAGAATTAGTTTATCTACTTTAAAATAAAATTTCCTTTGAAAAAAAATGGCAACTTATGTTTAATCAAATAGCAAGAGAAAATTTATCTCAGATGTAACTCAATAAGTGCAAAAGCTTTTCTAAGTTGTAAAAATTACTAGTTTCCTCTGCTTTCTGACAGGCTTATCTAATGAATGGCAATTAAAGATCCGTTGAGTGAATGTGAAGGATAATAAAAAAATATTAGGGTGATGACAAGAGGAAACTGACAAAAAATGAAATTGCTGAGAAATCAAAACTAAGGAAAGAAGTGGATAATTAGAAGGCAAATAGCAAGAAAAGAGTCAATAAAGGGGATATGGAATATAAATTTAGATAGAAATTGTTTAGAGCATCTTCTCAATATTGAGAACAAAACTCATTAATACCAATTGTGTGACTAAGTCTTCTCTCTTAAAAACTAAATGAATTTCTTTTCCTTTGTATACTTTTAAAACTTGACTTGGTTTAATAAACAATACCTTGTTTGCATAATGCCATTATTTTCAGATGAATTAAATATCCCCCTGTTCCTATAACTTTACTGAAATTTTATTAATTCTAACAGTTTTCTTGTGGAATCTTTAGGTTTTTCCTGATATAAAATTATACCATCTGCCAGTAAGGATAATCTGACTTTCCAGTTTGGATGCCCTTTGTATCTTTTTCTTATCTGATCTTTCTAGCTAGGACTTCCAGTACTATGTTGAATAACAGTGGGGACTGGACGTCCTTTTCATGTTCCAGATATTAGAGGAAAGGTTTTCAGTTTTCCCCCCATTCTATATTATACCAGCTGTGGAAAATTCAGCTGATGTAAGCAATATTTATAGTACAAGTGTTAATGTATTTAATAATTCTTAGTGTTTGTTCACTTCAGTGTTTTTGTCAAACAGTAGTTACTGTTTTATTTTCTTTTCAACTTTTGTTTTAGATTCAGCAAGTACATGTGCAGGTTAGTTACAAAGGTGTATTTTGTGATGCTGCGATTTGGGCAATGATTGAACCTGTCACCCATGAAGTAAGCATAATACCCAATAGGTAGGTTTTCAGTTCTTGCCGCACTTCCCCTATCCCCAGTCTAGTAGTCGCCAGTGCCTATTATTCCTATCTTTATGTGTGTGTGCACTCAATGTTTAGCTCCCCATTATAACTGAGAAAATGCAGTATTCACTTTTCTATTTCTGCATTAGTTTGCTTTGGATAATGACCTCCAGCTCCTGGAAGTCCTAGTCAGAGCAATCAGGCAAGAGAAAGAAAGAAAAGGCATCCAAAGAGGAAAAGAATTACAACCATCTCTCTTCATTAATGATATTGTTCTATACTTAGAAAAACTTAAAGACTTTACTGATAAACGACTTCTGTAAAGTCTCAGGTTACAAAATCAATGTACAAAAATCAGTATCATTTCTATACACCAGTAATGTTTTAGCTGAGAGCCAAATCAAGAACACAATACCAATTTCAATAGCCACACAAGAAAATGAAATATCTGGGACTATAGCTAATAAAGGAGATGAAGAACTACAAAACACTTCTGAAAGAAATTAGAGATGATGCATGCAAGTACAAAAAGCTTCCATGCTCATGGATTGGAAGAATCAATATCATTAAAATGGTCATACTACACAAAACAATTTAAAGATTCAACACTCTTTTTATCAAATTACCTAACATCATTTTTCACAGAATTAAAAAAAAAAAAAAACTATTCTAAAATTTATAGGAAACCAAGGAAGAGCCCAAATAGCCAAAGCAATCCTAAGTAAAAAGAACAAAGCTGGGAGCATCACATTTCTCAATTTCAAACTTTACTACAAGCCTACAGTAAACAAAACAACATGGAACAGATACAAAAACAGAAACATAGACTGGTGGAACAGGATAGAGAGTCCAGAAATCACCCACTTACAACCATGTAGTCTTAGAAAACTTGATAAAAATAAGCAATGGGAAAAAACTCCCACTTTAATAAATGAAGCTGGGGTAACTGACTCTCATGTGTAGAAGACTGAAACTGGACCCCTACCTACCACAACATACAAAAATTTAGATGGATTAAAGATTTAAATGTAAAACTTTATGTCATGTTTTGTATGTTAATTTCAAGTGTGTCATATTGCTTGATATTAGCTTGTCAATGTAATATCACGCAGAAAAAGGCACAAATGAATTTCTACATATTTATATTGCCACTTTATGTAGTACTTAGTCTTCATAGCTAGAAATGAAGAAAGAAGCTCCATCACTGAGTGTCAGTGGAGATAAAGAAATAGCAATCCATAGAATCTCCTTATTTCTTTTGAAATACAAAGTATAAATTATAATTTTCCAAAGTACTTTTCTAGAAGTTTCCTCTGAAAACTAAATCAGAGTTTCTAAAACTCTTTTACAAAATATTTTTACTAAAACATAATGGCAGAAGTTTGCAAATAGGACTTTCAATCATCACGTAAAGGAAATATTGCCTTAATTCACTCTCCAGACAATAGATGAGAGTTAAGTTTTCCTTCAAATAATTTTTAAGAACCTCAGGCTTAAGTGCTTCGTCAATTTGAAAAACTGAAAAGACACTTTTAGAACCAATTTACTACATCAATATCTGTGATTTGTCATATTTGAAGTATATCACACAGAAGAGTGATCCAAGTGTTTCCCTCTTGAAGTTTCTAATTGATTGCATTCAAAGCCTCAAATGCATTCTTTAATATAACAGGCAGCCTTTCCTGAAAGATGCAACTTTAAAAATAAGTTGCAGTCATTTATCACTTATTCTAAAACTAAGTAAACTGTTATTTTAAACTCAAAGATCATATTTAATAAAATTTCCTTTTGATAATCAAAGATAAACCATGTTAAACAGGAAAAAACATAATTACACTTACCATCCACATCTTAAACCATACCATATCTAAATCACATTATTTTTTTCTAAATAAAAACAGAACACGCAGTAAGTGTATTGCATTTTTCATTAATCATACAAATCAGTAGTCATGACACAGTTCGTCTTAGAAATAACTGAATGGTTTTTTTGTACCATTGATCTTGGCCAATAATTTTGATTGTGAATCTAAGAATGAAAGTAATTGAAGAATCCTTGTTTTTGGATTTGAGTAACTCACAACATAAAAATCGCCATCCTTGGCTTGCCTTACAATTCATTCTAGTTAGTGTTCCACTACTAGAAAATGACCAAGGGAAAGCTGGCCAAATGTATGAAATATTTGCTTAGATATTTTAATCATCTCCATTTTGCAGACGATAGATAAATCTAAAGATCAAAAATAAACACATAATATATAGAAAGTCAGGCTAAAATCCCTGCTTCCTGTATGCAATACTTGTATTTCATTAATTTGACCACATTATATTTTTTTCTGAAACAAATATGTCAATGCTATAATTTGATGAAGTCAAATACAATGTGTGTTTCATATTTTAATCTGTACAACATTAACATAGTACTTGAAATATAGTGTACTTTACTCAACTATTGGGTAATTGTATGCCTTTATCGCCTGACCTTCAAGTGGAATGTATTTGTTTGTTTCTTCATTCTCATACCCAACTTTTACTCTTTTACTACATGAAGAACCTTTAACATTTTAACTAGTACCATCAAATTAGTCTGATTGTAAAATATTGAAGCTATCTGCCATCTAGGCCACTAGCCGTCAAAACAACTTAGGAGCATAACATTTTTAATTAAAATTTGCATGATGTATATTGGTGATACTTTCCTGAATAAATATTTTCTATTTCAAATAGAAACATTTGGCCTATCATAAATCCTATGTTTGAAAACCATGAAATTGTTGCAACAAATAGATTATTAAAAATAAGGAGTGGTTCATACAATGATTCATATAAAATCAATTTATTTCCATATTTTTTTTCAGCAAAGAAGAATCATACAACACTGATTTATTCATATAAAGAATTGAGGATATTAAAATATAATAGACTTCTGTAAAATTTCATATAAATTTAATTAAAAATTGATGCAAAAGCTTGGAAGAACTAGGATGCTTATTTTTTATTCTGTGTGTTTGTTTAAACATCACTATCAAACTATAACAGTCTTATAGTTTATAATTAAATGATGATTTTTAGTAGATAGTTTAATAGATTATTCAGCTAGTTTGAATTCTAATTCTAATTATTCAGCAGAATATTTTTTAAAATCTTAGTAGAAATTAAAATGTCTGTTAAAATACATGTGGTACTTCTGTAACTTTGTCATTCAAACTTAAAAAAAAATCTGTTCTTTGTGTTATCATAAGCTGTTTTACAAAACAATGCATTGATGTTTCAGTCACCTATTTAAACCTCTTTTAGCTTATTGAACATCACCAAAGGCACCTCTAACATGCTATAAAAATAGAAAAGATATTTCTTTAAAATACCATCCTAGAATAATCAAACTTTGAGCCTAAAAATTTGTCCCAAAGTATGCTTGAGTCTTAACTGGAATAAATATTGGAATGAGAAACATTATTTTTTTGCAGTATGGAAGAATAGTAGTGTACCGTTCAATCTTTATCAAGTTTTTTTGTCGTAATAAATTATCTGCAGATCATATTGGTTTACATGCATGTATTTATAGCTTGGTCATGTGCAGGCTCTGCTGAGGTTCATGAGCTTGCTGCACATGTCTCGCTGACATCATCAATCCTGTCTAATGCAATTTTTTAATGATGCTGTTATTGAGGTATAATGGACATACCATAATTCACTTACTCTTTGGAATTGTACAATTCGATGATTTTTAGTATATTCACAGAGCTGCAAATCCATTACCATTAATTTTAAGATATTTTCATTCTCTAAAAAGGAAATCCTGTACTCATTACCAATCACTCTCCATCCTTCTATGCCCAATCACCAGACCCTAAAAAAAATCTACATTGTGTTTTTAATATTAATAAATACTAATATTATGGACATTTCATACACATAAAATATGTGGCCATTTGTAACTGAGATTTTTCACTTGCAATGTTTCCATGGTTCATCTATGTTATAGGACATTTCAGTACTTCATTCTTCTTTACGAATGAATTATATTTAACTCTGTGTTTGCATGTGTGTGTGTTTGTGTGTACATATCACATTTTATTTATCCATTCCTGAGTTAAAAGAGAAAACACACAAGAAAAATCCAAGGAGTGGATTCACTGGATATACGGTAACTGTGTTTAACCATTTACATTAGGTGGAAAAGTAATTGCGATTTTTGCAATTAAAATATTTAAAAAATTGCAAAATTTGCAATTATCTTTCACCAACCTATCTCAAGCATTTTGAAGTGCTTATACAGTTTTACAACTTGACCAATACAGTTTTACAATTTGACCAATACATATGAAGGCTCCAATTTCCCTACAGTATTTTCTTCTGTTTTTTAACCAATCATCATATAAAATGCATTGCATTATGGTTTAGATTTGCATTTTCCTAATAACTAATTATGTGTAGCATTTTTCCCCTGTTCTTGCTGCCCACTTGTATATCTTCTGTCAAAAAATGTCTACTGAAGTCATTTGCCCATTCATTAATTGAGTTACTGGACACATGTTCTTTGTCCTTTATCAGATACATGATTTACAAACATATTCTCCCTTCTGTGAGTTATTTTCACTCTCCATGTGTTCTTTAAAGCACTACAGTTTTTCATTTAATGAATTTCATTTCATATAATTTTTCTTCTGTTATTTTTTATTTTGGTGTCCTAGCTGAGAAGTATTTGCCAAATCTAAGATGAAGAAGATTTACATTTATGTTTTCTCCAGGGAGATTTACAGTTTTAGCTCTTATATTTAGGTTACTGACACATTTTCAGTTAATTATTTTATGTGGTATGTTGTTGAGGTCAAACTGCATTCTTTAACATGTGGATATCTTGTTCTACCAGAATGATATTTGTAAATTATTTTTCTCCAATTAATTGTCTTGATACCCTGGTAAAAGGAAAATAAAACCATTAATCACAAAATTAAGTGTTTATATCTATCTGTATACCAGAAACACAATGCTTGCCTTAATGTAATTTTTAGTAAATTATAAAATCGGGAAGTGTGAGTCTTCTAACTTTATTTTTCTTACTTAATACGATCTTGAGTATTCAGGACACCTTGTATTTCCATTAAAAAATTAGTATTAGCTTGTCCATTGAATTGACAGTGTAGGTCAATTTGGAGAACATTCTTATTTTGAAAATATTAAATTTTCTAATCTATGAGTTAATGACATCTTTCTATTTCTTCAGACATTCTTTAAATTTTCAGTATTTTTACATTTTTAGTATACAATCTTTCTCTTATTTTGATAATTTATTCCTAGTTATTTATTTTCTTGATCCTACTGTAAATTATACTGTTAACTTAATTTTGGATTATTACTAGTGTATAGAAATGGAGGGCAACTGAATTTCTTCTGACTTTATGTACTATAACCTTGCTGATCTCATTCATTATTTGTAATAGGTTATTTTGTGCATTTCTGGGTATTTTCTATATATAAGATCATATCACAAGCAAATATAGATAACATTACTTCTTAATCACCAATGTAGATACCTACTTTTTCCCCTAGTAGCCCTGGAAAAACTTTCAGCAAATGCTGACAAAAAATGGCAAAAGCAGATATTTTATTTTGTCAATGATACCAATGGAAAATTTTCAGTCTGTCATCATTAGGATGATAATAGTGGCAGGTTTTTTTTTTTTTTTTTTTTTAATTGCATTTTAGGTTTTGGGGTACATGTGAAAAACATGCAAAGTTGTTGCATAGGTGCATTCATGGCAGTGTGATTTGCTGCCTCCCTCCCCCTCACCCATATTTGGCATTTCTCCCCATGCTATCCCTCCCCAACTCCCCCCCCGCTGTCCCCCCCACTCCCCCGCAACAGACCCCAGTGTATAGTGCTCCCCTCCCTGTGTCCATGTGTTCTCCTTGTTCAACACCCGCCTATGAGTGAGAACATGTGGTGTTTGGTTTTGTGTTCTTGTGTCAGTTTGCTGAGAATGATGGTTTCCAGGTTCATCCATGTCCCTACAAAGGACGCGAACTCCTCATTTTTAATGGCTGCATAATATTCCATGGTGTATATGTGCCACATTTTTCCTGTCCAGTCTATCATCGATGGGCATTTGGGTTGGTTCCAGGTCTTTGCTATTGTAAACTGTGCTGCAATGAACATTCGTGTGCATGTGTCCTTATAGCAGAACGATTTATAATCCTTTGGATATATGCCCAATAATGGGATTGCTGGGTCAAATGGAATTTCTATTTCTAGGTCCTTGAGGAATCGCCACACTGTTTTCCACAGTGGTTGAACTAATTTACACTCCCACTAACAGTGTAAAAGTGTTCCTATTTCTCCACATCCTCTCCAGCATCTATTTTCTCCAGATTTTTTAATGATCGCCATTCTAACTGGTGTGAGATGGTATCTCAATGTAGTTTTGATTTGCATTTCTCTAATGACCAGTGATGATGAGCATTTTTTCATATGTTTGTTGGCCTCTTGTATGTCTTCTTTTGTAAAGTATCTGTTCATATCCTTCGCCCATTTTTGAATGGGCTTGTTTGTTTTTTTCTTGTAAATCTTTTTTAGCTCGTTGTAAATTCTGGATATCAGCCCTTTGTCAGATGGGTAGGCTGCAAAAATTTTTTCCCATTCTGTTGGTTGCCGATTCACTCTATTGACTGTTTCTTTTGCCGTGCAGAAGCTGTGGAGTTTGATTGGGTCCCATTTGTCTATTTTGGCATAGCCAAGTCAATTCTAAGCAAAAAGAACAAAGCAGGAGGCATCACACTACCAGACTTCAAACTCCACTACAAGGCTACGGTAATCAAAACAGCATGGTACTGGTACCAAAACAGAGATATAGACTAATGGAACAGAACAGAGGTGTCGGAGGCGACACAACATATCTACAACCACCCGATCTTTGACAAACCTGATAAAAACAAACAATGGGGAAAGGATTCCCTGTTCAATAAGTGGTGTTGGGAAAACTGGCTAACCATATGCAGAAAGCAGAAACTCGACCCCTTCCTGACACCTTACACTAAAATTGACTCCAGATGGATTAAAGACTTAAACATAAGGCCTAACACCATAAAAACACTAGAAGGAAACCTAGGCAAAACCATTCAGGACATAGGCATAGACAAGGACTTTATGACCAAAACACCAAAAGCATTAGTGGCAGGTTTTTATAAATACCCTATATCAGATTGAGAAAGGCCCCTTCGATTTGTATTTTATTGAGTGATCTTTTTTTTCATGAAAGTTTGCTGGAATTTGCCAAATGCTTTTCTGTATTTATTGAGATAATCATGTGAATAAGCCCTTTAATCTATTAGTATGATATATTATATTGATGGCTTTTAAAATATTAGATTAACCTTGCATTCCTGGGTTAAAGCCTCAGGGAGTTAGTTAGGAAACACTCACTTATATTTTACATTTTGGAAGAGTTTACGAAAAACTGTTGTTAATTCTCCTTTAAATGTTTGGTAGAATTTATCAGGAAAGCCATCTGGGCCTTGAGTTTTCTTTGTGAGATTTAAAAAATAACTATTTCTATATTTGTATGTGCATAAATTTATTCATATTTTTAATTTTTAAATGAGTTTTTGTAGTTTATATGTTTCTATGAATTTGTCCATTTTATCTTATCTACTTTTTGTATTAAACTGTTCAAAGTATTATTATATTGTCCTATTTACTATTCTAAGGTCAAGTGATGTCCCCTCTTTCATTCTTGACTTTAATCATTTTATTCTTTTCTCTTGTTTTTCTTGGTCAATTTAGCTTAAGTTTTATTAGTTTTGGTTTCACTGATGTTCTCTCACATATTTCTATTCTCTATTTCGTGTATTTCTGTTCTGACATTTATTATTTTCTCTTTATGCTGTACTTGGGTTTTACTTTTTCTTCCTTAATGCTTTGTATGGTGGAATGTTAAGTTACTGATTTGAGGTTATCTTTTTTAATACTGGCATTGAAAGCCTTAATTTTTATTTTGAGCATTGCTTTAGCTTCATCCTGTAAGATTTGGTGTGTATTTTTGTTTTCATTAATCTCGAAAATTGCTATAATTTCCCCAGTGATTTCTTCTTTGATTCATTGGTTATTTAGGAATACGCTGTTTCATTTTTAGATATTTGGGGAATTCACAAATTTTTTTCTGTTACTAACTTCTAATTTCTTTTCTTTTTAGTCAGAGAGAGTGTGTACAATTTTAAACTTTTTAAATTCCTTGAGAGTTGTTATAATAGTCTTACACACATTATATCCTGAGAAATGTGACACGTGCACTAAAGAAAAATCTTGGAGTCTTGCTGCTGTTGGGTGGAGTGTTCTTTATCCGTAAGGCCGTTTGTTTACAGTGTTATTCACATCATGTATTTCCTTGTTGATATTCTGCCTTGTTCTGCTTGTCATTAAAAATGGGATTTGGTATTTTAAAACAATTATTTTTTTTTCCACTTTCTTCTTGTTTAGTTAATTCCCCTGATTCATTACGACATTATGTATTCTTTCTCATATGTGGTCACTGGAAATTGATTCAATTAGTACATTGTTTTAACAATGTTTAGACAGAGAGTTCCTTAAATGCCTTAAAGCTGTATGTCTCCTGGCCTTATTCAAATATGTATGTGTGTGTGTGTGTACGTATGCATGCATTTCTGGCTCATCTTTAACACTCCAGCAGTTTTTAATTGCCTTACTTTTCATTCCCTGGTGTATAGACCATTGATCATAGCCACAGATGATATTCTGCACATTCTCAGGTATTTGTCATGCACACAGCCCTGCACACATACGTGGCCTTCTAGATTGTCAGGAAAGTGTCTGGGTATTTTTAAGTCCCCATATGCCCATAGCTGTTTCCAGATTTTCTTTATAAATGTTTATGATTGCCTCTGATTTTTTTTTAGATGGATTCCCAGGAAATAGGGCTGTTCACACTAAATAATTTCTGAGTTAGGTCAGCTAAAGACAGTCCTGTGAATAGAAAATTTCCAGAAAACTTCCAGATAAACCAAATGGTGACAGTTTATTAGCTATAGTGATATGTGAGTAGTTCCAACTGTTACATCTCTTTAGTGATAGCTAGGGTGCTCAGTTTTACAATTACTCTGTTTTTGAGATGGTTGGTTTCAAGACTATCAGGGAACTGGGTAGGGGAGGGTGGAGAATGGCATGGGGCAAGACAGCATATCATAAAACTTGCTGTTGTTTTAAAGAATCAGCACTTTTTAAAAAATAAATATTTCTCAGATTGTTACAAACATTTGAGTAATTTCCAGAGTTTTAAAAAACGTGGATGTTGACATATTGTTTGCCAGAATTCTTATTGCTTTTACAGAAGAGAATATTTCTGGAAGTTCTTATTTTAGTCTGAAAAAGTACTTCCTATAATACATTATTAAACATGTTAACTTCTCATAAACACAACATAAATGCAATATATTGGCTGCACATAATGATTAATGGTATAGAAAATTATCAAGAACTTTCTCTCTATCTTTCTCTCTGTCTCTTGCCCCCTACGCTCACTCCCACCCATCCACTGAACTCATGAAAACATTTCTGTACTTTTCAGAGTTTAAAATGGCCACAAATAGAAAAAGATAATGGATAAGACATGCTTCTATTTGCACTGTAGTTGTTTAGTTACTTAATGTAGTCTTTTTTTAATCCAAATAACTTACAATTTCCAAGTGAAATGTGTGTGTCTTTATATTTTTTACAGCATATACATTTGAAACATATTGAAGATATGTATAATTGACACACAGACACACACAAATGTGTATATATATATGTGTGTGTTTATACATATATACAGATAGCAATATGGATCAACATATATACACTTTAAGATTTATATGTATGTATTTCTATGTGTGGATATACCCATTTACCCATATATCTCGTATCAGTATCTACTTTCATTAAGTGTAACTCTCTGTTTTCAATGTGTTTCTAACAAAAAGTATGACCCAATAAATATAGTAGATTAATTTTCAAATTTGGTAACATTTCAGGGTTACTAAACATTTACTGTAACATTTTATTATCAGCTTAATATAAAAATATTGAGCATAAAAGAGGACTTTGTCTATTTCTGATAATTATGTTTATTGTAACACGACTGTAAACTATCTCCAAGAAATTAATTTGTGGCAGAAACTCTATAATCTTATTTAACACTTTTATCTATGTACAGATTAGGTCCAGATTGTCATTAATTTATGAAAAACTTACATCTGGCCTACTAAGGAAGGGGCATTGTTCTAAAATAAATTATATGTTTTAAGCAATTTATTTATCCCAATATATCTATGAGAAGTGCGCTAGTATCATTCCTGTTTATAGGAGCAAATTTTACATTGTAATATTTTTATGTTACCTGCCCATCACCACACTAGCATGTAAAGTGTTGTTCATAATAATTTCCAATAAGGAAAAATTATAACTCTTGCAAATATCAAAAGATTACATGTCAAATGTATTATTTAACTCATTAATGTGGATTCAGTAAAATGTCAGATCCTGTCAACAAGCATTTGAGATACTAGATATTTGTAGGCTATTTAATAAAAGAGTTAAATAAATTTTGCTGCCTTAATCAACTGCTTAATATCCTACAGAGCTATAAGTCATAATATTTAGGAATGTATTTTCCACCAGACAGAATTTATTTTAGTCTTCATTAGACAAATTTTTATAAGTTAACCTATGTCCCTATGAGTTTATAAAAGCCTTGCCAACCGCAAGGTAATTAGCAATACTAAATTCATCCCTGCCACACTTATAACAATAATTAAATGAAAAATATTGCCAAACGAGTGTATGTATAAAGAAATATATATTTAGGTGTTTCCACTCTATTAAATGTAACACTTAATATCTACAATTGTGAGGTAAATATACTGTCAAATCTACATGTTCTCAAGTTGGCTAACATCCCACAAAATAAATTATTTGCAATATTCTCCAGGATTTAGAAGTCATTAAAATAGCCTTAATTTGCATTACATAAAGCTTGAAGTCTCTTGTAAATTCAGTTTTGAAGTTTATTTGCCACTTATAAAGTAAAATATTTTGATTTTTTCCTTAATAAACCAGTATTTTGATCATTTTATTTATTACTGTTAAAAGTGTCTTTGTTGTACTCTCTTTTATAAAATGGTAGTCATTTCTTGAAGATGAAGTGAAAGACTTGTCTTCCTGACATCAGTGTCTATAAAAATAAGATATCAAATGAAGACTAAATACTACCTTTCCCTGTGTTTGTGTTTGTCCTTTTGTAATTGGAGACAACTATGTCCATCTGTTCAGATGCAGCTTATTCTTTAAATATCTCCATTTGTTACTAACAGTTAGAAAGACAAGGAATAGTCCCATTGAATGTAATCAATATTTAATTTGATCTACATTGATTTTTTTTTTAACCACAGTCTCCATATTTTTCTATGTTCTTTTCCGTCTGCCCTGAAAATAACAACCTCATGCCCTGTAGGGCTCACATATGTTCTCTTGCATGCTCAGTTTCTGTTCCTATTTCTTTTCTAGTTTTTATAACTGTCCTGAACCCATTGGTTTCTCATAGAATCTTCTTGTTCCGTTCCTAGATCCTTGCAATGTGACTTTTGTCTCTACAATTTTCTGGACAATTTTTAGTATTCCAATATTATTTTCTTAACTGTTGACAGTTTTAAGGCGGTTGATAATTTTTTTTTTTTTGAGACAGATAATTTTTGTTTTTTGAGACAGATAATTTTTTTTTTTTTTGCCCTCTGTCACTTAGGTTGGAGTGCAGTAGCACAGTCTAGGCTCACTGCAAGATCAACCTCCAGGGCTCAAGTGATCCCTAAGTAGCTGGAATCATAGGCATGTATCACCGTGCCTGGCCACTGATTTTTTTATATTTGGCTACTGAGACATTTCTTTTACAGATTGTCCTTTTTAAGTAGTTTCCTATTAGTTTATTTCTTTAAAAATTATTTTATTTTACTTTTTATTGGACATCCTTTGTGTCTAGCTGGTCTTTAGGGTTCTTGTTTCAAAATTCTTCCTTTCTAATATATACTGACTCTAAAATAAATTGAATCCTCACTCTGGGCTTCATCAGAGGGTGAGGGGATTTGAATGAATTAATTTAAAAAAATATCAGTAAGTAACAAATTATTCAAAAAATTACAACAAAAATCTGAAATTACTTTGGGATTACTCCTCCAGATTAATTAGTTTCTAATGTTTCACAGTTTGAGATTATAGGCTAAGCATTAAAGAATTAAGCTAGGCACAAAATTCAAAATAGAGTTATTAATCGATTATCATCATGAAGTCTGTTAAGTGACACATATGAATCCTGACTATGTCTAAGGACTTTGCAGGTTTGGTATTTTAAGTATTACACTCAGTTCAAGAAATTACTTTCCCAACGGTACAAAATCCTTAGTTATCTCTCAAGACTTAAGGTAGCTCTTTAGTCCTGGTTATAATCTTTAAACATATATTTTATATGATATCTCCCATCTCAAATGAATATTAGCACAAGGAAATTGAATCAACTGACTAAGCCAGAGATCAGCATTTGGAAATCATATTTTTAAGAGTCATATATAATTAGATTTTTTTTTTAATGTTTTATGTCAATGTATTTTTATTATTCTGTTTTCCCATTACCAGTCTACATATTTCATTAATTTTCATTCATCCTTCATGATTTTTTTCTTTGACAATTTATTAAATATGTGAATTCATATTGATATGGGAGGGGGGCAGGAAAGTGCTGGGTAGAGAAGGCAGGTCCCCGGCTAGGGTTCCACCCCACGGACCAAGGTGAGGACAGGCACTCCTGCTTTCACGCCTAAATGTTGCATTTTCCAAGACCACCCTGGCCCACCATGCACCATACTGGGCCTCTAAAAACCTGAGACCTTGGCGGGCAGACACGCAGGAGGCCAAAGATCCAGAGAAGCGCAACAGTGGAAGACTACACAAGCGCTGGACGCGAGAGGATGTGGAGGGAGCTGACCGGGAGCAGGCAGGTGGAAGAGCACACTGTCAGATGTGGAAAGCAGGCAGGCCACCCACCAGCAGGACGAGACGGAGGTTGGTGGGGCCAATCGCAGAGCGGCCCAACTCCAGAGGAAAACCATCTCCCTTCTGGCTCCCCCATCGGTGAAGAGCTACTGCCACTCAATGAATCTGCGCACTCATTCTCCAAGCCCACGTGTGATCCGATTCTTCCGGTACACCAAGCAAGAACCCCAGATACAGAAATCCCTCTGTCCTTGCGACAAGGTAGTGGGTCTAATTGAGTTGGTTAACCCAAGCCGCCTGTAGACGGCAAACTAAAAGAGCACCCTATAACACACGCCCACTGGGGCTTCAGGAGCCGTACACATTCACCCCTAGGCACTGCCATGGTGTTCGAGCCCCCAACCCGTCCATCTGTATGCTCGCCTACAGGTTTGAGCAGCGGGGCACTGAAGAAGGGAACCATTCCCAACACCATATGCCCTGTGAGGGGAACCAGGGAATCTTTCCTGCTTCAATAAATAGCAATTAGAACTTTCAATTAGATTAAAAATTGGGTGCATTTCAAATACACAAAATCCGTTCAGTTGGATGGAGTATATGACAATAATTAGTCCTGATTTTAATGGCAGAGGAGATGACAAAACAGCATTAGTGGTAGAAGACTATTATGGCATTTTCCATGTGACATTATCCTAAGTGTAAATAAAAGAAACAATGTAATGACCTAAAGAAAGCTATGTAGCTAATACTAATTTAAAATAACTAATTTAAAAATGAAAAAAATAACTGATGTATGAAAAGTGGTCTATGTATGTTAGATAGAAGTTTTCATATGTTTAGTTTTTGGATAATTTAAACCATTTCGGATGCTATAGAGGGTACTCAGTGGAAATAAGAAAAAAATTTGCAAATTAAAATAGAAGATTATTCCACAGATAAAGAAAATATTCAGTTTTCTATTAGAGCTGGGCCACAATAGACACATAACTAACTCAACTTTATTATTTAATTGTTCTGTAATATATTTTATGAATTTGGTAATAAGCACATATTATTTGCTAAAAGAAGAGAGTATGGAAAAATCAATTTACCTATCACATTTTTAGCATTTTGTTCAATATAAATATTATTTAAAATATCTTATAGTAAAAGCTAATTCATAAGAAAGCAGAGGAAATTAAACAAACAATAACAACAAAAAAACACTTTTCATTCTAAGTAGGAAAATTTTGCTTACTAAATCTTCTCACAAAACTCATTAGCATGTTAAATCTCTGAGTAGCGTGTGATGTGAAATTTTTCGACTCTCCATAACTCAATGGTATCAGATAGGGTACTTCCACAATCCCAAAACCCGAAAAGGAAAATGTAACATATTTTGGAAACCCTGATATAAAGATTAGCAGTGTTTCTCTTACTATATTTGATAGTAATGCAATATTTGTTATGCTATGTTTTAGATTTTTAAAAAACTATTATTATTACTGTTTTTAGTTTTGGGGTACATGTGCAGGATGTGCAGGTATGTTATATAGGCAAACATGTGCCATAGTGGTTTACTGCACCTGTCAACCCATCACCTAGGTATTAAGTTCAACATGCATTAGCCATCCTTTCTAATACTCTTCCTCCCCTGAATCCACCCAACAACAAGCCCCAGTGAGTGTTGTTCCCCTTCTTGTGTCTATGTGATCCCATCCTTTAGCTTCCACTTCTAAGTGAGAACATAGGGTGTTTGGTTTTCTATTCCTACATTAGTTTGCTGAGCATAATGGCTTCCAGCTTTTTCCATGTCTCTGAAAAAGACATGATCTCTTTTCTTTTAATGGATGCATAGATTCCATAGTGTACATGTACCACATTTTCTTATACCAGTCTATCATTAATAGGCATTTGGGTTGATTCAATGTCCTTGCTATTGTGAATAGTACTGTAATGAACATATGTGTGCATGTGTCTTTGTAATAGAATGCTTTATATTCCTTTGGGTATATTACTCAGTAATGAGATTGCTGGGTCAAATGATATTTCTGTTTCTAGCTCTTTGAAGAATAACCACACTGTCTTCCACAGTGGTTGAACTAATTTACATTTCCACCTACAGTATAAAAGTTCCTATTTCTCCACAACCTTGCTGCCATCTGTTGTTTCTTGACTTTTTAATAATGGCCATTCTGGCTGCCGTGAGATGATATATCACTGTGGTTTTGATTTGCATTTCTCTAATGAAATGTTGAGGGTTTTTTTATATATGTTTGTTGGCTGCATGAATGTTTTCTTTTGAGAAGTGTCCATTCATGTCTTTCACCCGCTTTTTAATGGGGTTGTTTCTTTTTTTCTTGTAAATTTGTTTGAGTTCCTTGTAGATTCTGCATATTAAACCTTTGTTGAATAGATAGATAGCAAAAATTTTCTCCCACTCTAGGTTGCCTGTTCAATCTGATGATACTTCTTTTGCTGTGTAGAAGCTCTTATTAGATCCCATTTGTCAATTTTTGCTTTTTTTTTTCAATTGTTTTTGGCAATTTCATCATGATATCTTTGCTTGTGCCTATGTCCTGAATGGTATTGCCTAGATTTTCTTCTAGGATTTTTTAAAGTTTTGGGTTTTACATTTAAGTATTTAATTCACCTTGAGTTAATTTTTGTATTAGATGTGAGGAAGAGGTCCAGTTTCAATTTTCTCCAAATAGATAAACAGTTATCCTAGCACCATTTGTCGAATAGGAAATTCTTTCCCCATTGCTTGTTTTTGTCAGGTTTGTTGAAGATCAGATGGTTGTGGATGTGCAATCTTATTTCTGAGTTCTCTATTCTGTTCCATTGGTCTATGTGTCTGTTTTTGTACCAGTACCAGGCTGTTTTTCTCATTTTAGCCTTATAGTATAATTCGAAGTCCAGTAAGGTGAAGCCTCCAAATTTGTTCTTTTTGGTTAAGATTGTCTTGGCTATATGAGCTCTTTTGGTTCCATATGAATTTTTAAATAGTTTTTATGAATTTTAAAATAGTTTATAATTTTGTGAAGAATGTAAATGGTAGTTTAATAGGAATAACATTAAATCTCTAAATTAGTTTTGGTATTATGGCCATTTTCATGATATTGAAAAATAGGGAAACTTCACAAATGTGCATGCCATCCTTGTTCAGGGGCCACGCTAATCTTATCTGTATCATTCCAATTTTAATATATATATGCTGCCTAAGTAAGCATGTTATGTGATTTTTGTCTGATTATTTTAATAATGTCTTTCAGTAAATATTTCTTATATCATTATTTTAATGCTTAAAAATACATACTGCTGTTCATATTTTAACACGTACAATCCAGTATTCTGCAATTTAATGCATAATAGGTTTTACATCTTTATAATGGCGTGTGTGGTCATATCTAGTATATTTCATATATTTTCTTAAAAAGCAGATGCAGAGCCTTGAATTAATTGTGCATCCCAGTCCTTTGCTCATTATCACATAACCCCCATTAAGGTCCCTTTGGCTATTATAATTTCCCAGTATCCCTGTGGTTGACTAGTCTTTCTTCCACCACTCCCACTCCCCTTATAGAAAGTAATTAAATATGTTTACTGTACTTTATTTTATGTGTACATGTTTTAGTAAAATGTTTTGGGACTGTGCATATACTTTGTACTTATGAAAACTGTGCTGTATGTATCATTCTTTTTTCACTTGATGATGTGTTTTTAAGATGCATATATGTTACTAAGGTAGCCCATTTCCATAGCAGCTTACTATGATGTTCACTTGTCACTGTTAGCATCCACTGCACTCTATCTGTCCACTCTTCCTGGGATAGCCACCTTGCTAGACTCAAGTCTCAGTCTCCAAACCAAGGAGTATCAAGTGATACCCTCAGGTGGAATCCTATAAAAGTATATTTGGGTTGTACTCCCAGGAGAAGACATGTTTACTATTTTCTTGTAAAAAGTTCCAAGATTTGGAGTTACTGAGACCAAGAATATGCAAGTTTTAAGTCTTTAATATATATTATAATATTCCTGCAAATGCAAACTGATTCAAACTTCTCTAATAATATATAGACATTCACACTCCTAATGATACTAAATATGATTACTATTTTAAAATGTGGATTTTATAGTGATAAAATTAACTTGTTTTAATATTGTGTCTTTTATATGTGATTTTGAATAATTTTTATGATTAAAACAGCAAGTAGTATTTTTATATTGTGAATCAGTTATCTATAAACTTTGCCTATTTTTTTCTGGGGGTATATAGTATTTTATTATTTTTCATTTATTTGTAAAAATGCTATATTTTTGAGACTGTAACTCTCATATATTTATATATAAGTTGATTTTGAACTTAATATAGGATTTATGTGTGTGTGTTTTGTTTAATTAAGTTATCAATTTATTTATTTATTTATTTTTGAGGCAGAGTCTCACTCTGTTGCCAGGTGCCAGGCTGGAGTGCAGTGGCACAATCTCGGCTTACTGCAACCTCCGCCTCCCAAGTTCAAGCAATTCTTCTGCCTCAGCCTCCGAAGTAGCTGGGACTACAGGCGCATGCCACCACGCCCAACTAATTTTCGTATTTTTAGTAGAGATGGGGTTTCAGCATGTTGGCCTGGATGGTCTCGATCTCCTGACCTCGTGATCCGCCCACCTCGGCCTCTCAAAGTGCTGGGATTACAGGCTTGAGCCACCGCGCCCGGCCTAAGTTATCAATTTTTGAAGATTTATGTCTTTATCAATGTACCTAAATACAATACATTTTTAAGTAATATATACATATTTACCAGTCTTCTAAAAACATAAACAATAAATCACTATAGAATTATATTTGATGTAGGTATCTAGGTTACTTCTTTTCTAAAGACATATTTTTTTAATTATAGTTTATTAAACATGGATCCTAAATAAAGGTATGTTTTTCTTTGGTCTTCTAGTATCAAAATATTTAAATTACCCTACTTTTATATATGCAATATATAACATTGTACTGTAGAATGTAATGTACTTCCTTGAAAGCAATATACTATAGAAAAGACTTTCTCATATTATTAGAAAACTTTCTGCTTCAATTTTCTATGGTATGTATGTTGAAAGATTAATATTGGATTATTTCATATGCATGGACAAAAATCGTATATTTTGGCTTTATTTTCTAATTTTAATATCTAGCACACTATTTGACAATGTGTATTTGATAGCATGTTGTATAAGAACATTTAATCAATTGACATGTAATCCATTTTACTAATATAATGCAACGATCATGCACAATACATTATCCTGGAATTAAGTAATTGAGGTAGAAAGTTGACAGATACCTAAGGTTCAGAACTTGGTGGGCATTAGATTTATTCCGCATAAAGAAAAAATTTTTGAGGTTTGAATAGGTAATAATTGAATTTATTAATAAAATGTGACATGCTCTGATTTCCTTAAGAGACACTGTGGCTGCCATTTAGAATAAAAGAAGAGAGCCCCTGTAAGAGGCATTTGCTATACTTTGTTCAAAGGTAATGGTGATTTGGAGTAGAATTGTCATCCAAAAAGTGGTGTGAACGCAATAGATACTTGCTAGATTTCTGAGGAAAAAATAATACCTTGAAAAAGATTTGCATGTAGAGAGATAAGAGTCAAAGATGTCTCCATAGCTTTGTTTTCAGCAGCTGGAACAGAAGAACTTTTACAACTTTTGAAATAGAGAAGTTTAAGAGAGGAACTTTTCAAGCTATGAAAGACAAGTTAGATTTTAGGATTTTGAGCTTTCGATGTTTCTAATACATCAGTGTAGAGGTAATAATTGGACAGAAAACCTCAAATTCAGGGAAGATGTCTGAGATAGTGTTATTTGGTTGTTGTAGTACCACAGATGGCTGGATTGTCAAAGCAGATGCACAAGGATAATGGATCTTGCTCAGCATCAAACTTCCCCAATGATTAGTGAAAGATATAAACAAAATGTAGGGACACTGCAGCCTTACAACATTAGTCTTTCAAATAGCCTCAAAGCCAACAGATACAGCTTCCAAAATGAAATTAAACAAAACAGCACAACACAAAACAAAGCTAAACCAGACTCGTTCCTGCCCTGGAATGAGTTTTGATTTTGGAGAAACCGAAAGCCATATGTGTCTGTAACAATTTCGCTTGGAGAAAGTTTTAATTTGAGTTTTCTTATTTTCTACTTGATTGCTCACATAAGTAGATAATCTATGTGGCCAACTAGCATTCTCCAGCCTGTTTGGTCCTTTAAGTCTCTACGTTCCAGGTATTTTCAATGATCAATATAGACAAACATTCTTAGATAAGAACTTTCTCAGATATCTTTCTGGGATAAATCCCAATGTCCTGTTTCTACTTAGATATTTTTGAGGTCAGCATTGCCTCCTCTGTGCCAGGAGGAAGGGAAGTAGCTGCAGACCTGTTCACCCTTTTCTTCCCAGAGTCATCAGCATGCAGATAGTATTTGAAGCAATGAGATTGTGTAGACCCACACAGTATGTTAATATTTCCTACCGCAAGAGAGTAGGTGCCACTTACTTTTAGTCCACTTGCAGTGAATGTTATCCAAGTGCAGAGGAGAGCGAGCACTGAATTTAATAAGGCTTGGCAATTGCAAAATGAATGCATGGAAGGGGAATGTAGACATAAATGTGTGTGTGTGTGTGTGTGTGTGTGTGTGTGTGTGTGTAAGTGTCAAGTTATAGTAGGGTCGAAGGAGACAATGAGAAAATATCAAGCAATAAACTGCTACTAATTATCTTTGCTTACTTGCTCATCACAAATTCTGGATATCAGAGACCTAAATATGTCAAGGGACCTAAAGGAAGAGGGAGAACAACAAAATACACTTATATTGTCATTAGGTTTGGGAGAAAATCTTCTCTTTCATGAGATAGGCCCTCTGAATGTAACAATTTTCCAGTTCAGTACTACTGGCCAGAAAGTTAACTGATATTCATTTCAGATTCTGAAAATAGCTTGACTATCAGTCTTAGTTTGTGGTAATATTTCCACATATACATGATTGTACATACACTCACATACATATATACATCCCTACTACTTGTATGTATATATTTTATTTAGAACATAGGGGAATCCATTTCTTAAGGACTACTTGCTTCTACTTTTAAATGGAAGTACTCGTAATGTAAAAATCAGCTCATCTAGATAGAAATAGCCGTATTAATTGTACTTTCTCTGACATATATTGTTTATTTTGCTTTCCAAGTCAGTATGCTTAAATTTGAGATCAAAATTAAGTTCAAGTATATCATTTAACTAAATATATATGCAAAGTTTACTAGACTTCATGAAGTTTACATTTAAGTTAATTGGGAATGAAAGCGTTGTGATCAAGAATGAAAACAATGTGTATTTTACTCCAAACTAGCATAAGCATCATCACATGCAACAAATGGAGAAGTATATTATAGTCACCATCTGTTAAACATGCTTGTCCAAATCCTCAATTTTCTAAATCCACATTATGAATTATACCTTCCTTAGGTAGAATCAAAATGTTAGGTTCCTAGGGTTCCTTGCCAAAAGAGTGGAGCCAAGCAGCAGCATCCGCTTCCAAGGAAGAACTGACATTTGGAATGAAGGCAGAGTGTGCTCTCAGCTCTAGTGGCAATATTCATCATGAAGGTTATCACTCTTTTTGGAGAACTTTGTTAGAGATGGTGACTTTCTGGTATCTGGTTCCTGGCTTTTGAATGTCCAGTGTTTTGCTGTGGCTGAAATTATTTCTGCTTAAAAAATTATGGTACGTTTGGACAGTTCTCCTGGCTGTGTATCACAGATTGATTTCCTGGCCCTTTCAAAAACTGTCGGTCAACAAATAGCCTCTAACAAGACCCTTTCTGTTTAAGCTAAGTGAAGTAGCTTCTGTAATCCAATCTTGGCAAATATGTAATAGTCACATGCGTTCAGTGCCAAGCAATTGGCAAAAATACTTAGCCATATGTGGCAAAGGTAATTGTCTTTGTTTTAGCCTAGTGTGAATTCATGTGTCCTGTCCAGAGAATTAGTGTTGATGATTTGTTCCTACAGACCCTGCATTGTTCTTTTCCTCAGGTTATATTACTGTGATGACAGTTTCTTATTTTTCATTGAATTTTTTGCATTCACTTTAAATCTTAAATCCTTGTCACTTAGATGCCTAATATTTGCCTTTTATTTTCTCTGTAAATGTTACCCAATATTTAACTAATTGAGATGGTTTTCCCTTTTGCACAGGGCTGCAGCAGCCTTCCCACAACCAATTGTTCTCTGTACAATAAGCAGGAGAAGTCTAGGCTCTCGGCCAATTATTTTATGGTATATCTATGTCCTAGTGAGGACAGTGTTTTCTATTCTATTCCTTTTAGAAGAAAGGACATCTTTCTGTGTTGAGTGGGTGAAAAACGTAAAACTAAGTGCTCAGGAGAAGTATTTTTATGATAATGCTTAATTCTTCATCTCTAGCAGTATTAACGTGTTGCCTTCTCAGCTGAATGTTTTCACTTTCATGAAGATAAGGAAATAGAGCCTAGATCAAGAGGAAGTTTGCAGGATAGTGTTCATTAACACCAGAAGTGACCAGATGATACAATGCTGGGAATACCCAGAGGTGAATATTCCAGGCTGTGTTTAGCATTCTAAAACCATCTTGGAAAAGGAAGAAACTACAAACTAGGAGTATAGCTATGGAGCCAATGTTAGTGAAGGAAGCAACTGAGAAATAGGTGGGGTGAAAGCAAGAATGCAGGACTTCTCAAGCTGCCATGTGGGTCTCTTGATGCAGTTTACAGGGTTCCTCTGAAGGCACAAAAAGTTTGTCAAAAGAGGCTGAAACAGAGCATATAGAAACAGTTTGGGGATGAGGTTTGGCTTTTAAACTTTCCATACTTCATAAGTCTTGGACTGAATAAGCAATGCAAAAAGTTTTTGTAAAAATAACTATATTTAAAAAAAGCTTCTATGCACAGATCCTTTCTATTTTTATTAGAAAAGATATGAGGAAATATAAATTACATGAATAATTTAGTTATAAATCCTAACTATTGATTTAGCTAGAATTATTGAAGGACTTTAGGGTCCCAGGATTTTACTGCATGGAGGTAAAGTTGGCTTTCTGAGTTGAGGAAATTGTTTCACAAAAGCTTGTTTATGTGGCAGCAGTGAGAAGAAATAGGGTTTATATATTTATTGTATGTATATATATATATATGAATACATATGCTAACATATGTAATAGGTTAATATTTAGTGATAGAAAAATGTAAAACATATAGTAAAAGTTATATGAGTTGGTTATCTGCTATTCTCAACACAATCTAGTCATTCTCAGATTATCATTGATGTGCAATTACTTCTTTCAATAGAAAAATGCCAAACTTTGCCTTACTGAGAACATAAGCTTATAGAGTGACCGTAGTCAATGCATGAAAGGAGAACGTGTACATAACATACATGCCCATGTGTGCAGTATAGATGTGTTGCCATTTTGGTTTTCTATTTATAAGATAATGATCGTCTGGTGTGACCCATATTTTGGTTTAATGAGGAAAGTCACTACAAACATTCACATCCTTTTTGTTAAGATGTATGTTTTCTTTTCTGTTTTAAATAAATTTAGAAATGGGATAACTAGTCTTATGGTAAGTGTATCTTTAACTTCATGACAAATTGTTCACTTTTAGTGAAAGTTATTCCTACATGTTGCAATCAAATGAATAGTTTGTGTGTTTCAGTAGCTCTGCCCCTCACCAATGTTTTTATTACCTGTTTTTGTTTGTTTTGTTTAATTTTGAACATTCTTACCGACTATGTAATGGTATCAACATGGTTTTAATTTTTTTCTAATGACAAGTTATTTTAAACATTCTTTTATCGTGGTTATTTTCTTTCTATATCTCTTCTTTAGTGAAGTGTCTTCAAATTTGTTGCCCAGTTTTATTGGGTGTGCCTTATTATTGCATTATAAAAATTCACATCAACTTTGTATTTTGTGTATGCTTTCTTCCAGGTTGTGAGTAGTATTTTCATTTCATTAACATTCTGTTGCAAAAAACACACATTTGTAATTTTATGAAGTTCAATTTATAAAACTTTATGAATTATAATTTTATGCTCCATTGACATAACTGTTGCTTAATCTTGGTTTGCAAAGTACTGCTTTTATATTTTTCTATTAGATATAGATTTTGGTTATATTCAGATCTATGATCCATTCATTTTAAATAACATTTAGTTTATGTTGCAATGTATTTATAAAGGTTCATTTTTTCCTCATATGACTGTCCAGTTATGCTAGAACTATTTATAAAAAAGGTATATTCTTTCTCAAATTGAATATTCTTGACACCTTGTTCAAGAATCAATTGACCACATATGTCAAGCTCTATTTCTGGACTTTATGCATGACCTATATAATTGACCTTAAAGAATCTCTTATTTATTCCAGCTACAAGCCCAAATATATTATAAATCAGTCAAGTAATTTCATTATGTGTGTTTCAGTGCTACAAGATAAGTCATCAAATCTCTCCTGAAAATGACAGAAGGAATATAACTTTAAGAGTATAATTTGAAATTATAAATGTCTATTATTTTTTAAGCCGAGAAGCTATTCTTTGGCACAGAGAGGAAAACTGAAAAAAGAAGGTGTTATTTTTTTCATTTCACTTGAAATGTCATCAACAGGTAACAGATAACATAAATAGAAAGGCCTCTCCGTCTCTCTCTCTCTCTCTCTCTCTCTCTCTCTCTCTCTCTCACACACACACACACACACACACACACACACAGAGAGAGAGAGAGGAATATATTAACACAATTGATAGAAAATTCTATACTCTATATGTAATTAGACTCTGACTTTGATGTTTAAAATTAGACTCTCTTCCTTATATAAAGATACTGACTTACCAAACACCAGGGGTTTGGCCTAGGCCCTGCTGCTCACTGCACAGAAAGCCAATCACTGAGAAAAGTATTGCCAGGGAAGAAGGCTTTAATTGGATGCTGCAGCCAAGGAGATGGGAGATCAATAGCAAATCCATTTTCTTGACTAAAACTAGGCATCTGCCGAGCAGGGATAATATAGAACTACATGCTAAAAAACAGGAATTAGGGAGTGGTAGAGAAGAGAAGTTGGTCAACAGGAAGCAGGTAGTCAGTTATGCCATCATGACAAGTGAGGGGTCATGTAGATCATTGTGCGTATACTATTACATGATTCAGTGAGTTTCAGTTCCTAATACTATCTCAAAGGCTTGATGGTCGGTTTCTTGATAAAGGAACCAAGATAAGGCAAAGGTAACTTTCTCAAGGTTTAAGCCTGGGAGAGTCAATTTCTGTGTTTATTCGAATAAACTGTAAACATCAGTTCTATGGGACAGCTGGGCAGGTTTCATCTGGTTACTCACTGGGACTGAGATATGTCATGAGTTTAGCCAGTATAAGAAAAACAATACCCAAAAAAGTCATGAAGAATTAAGCTAAACATAATTGAGAAAGGTCATAAAACTGAGAAGACCAAGTGAGATAAATTTGTGCCTAATTTGTGACTATTTTTTCTCTCCCATTTGAAGAATTGAAACATATTCAAAAGATTTGATGCCTCTGTGAAATATCTCTGTAACCACTGCATTATAAAATCTAAGTATGATGTAACCAAGAAAAACAGTGAGATTAAAAAACAAACAAACAAACAAAATACATAAAGAGTAATGGGCAGCTTGTTTATGAATACCAGTGGCCAAAGTTACTGGCAATAGGTTTTATAGGGAAGACAACTCAGTAGTAGGCTGGCAACAGGCTTGGCCCAGGTTCAGGATTGCTTTTACACTTGTTTATGACTGAAACAGCTGACCGTTGATGCAAAATTTATGCCCTGTGAAGGTGTGGGTGTGTAAAATATGTGCTCCAGAAATGCAGAATGTGCTCAGAGCCTTTTATTTTTGCCAGCACATTAACACCAATTAGCATTTATGCTAACACAGAAAACTATGCTCTTCCAGAAGTTCCAACACCTAACCTAATGCTTATTTTCTGAGAATTAAGTTTTCTGTTTTTGAGATTTTTGTCATTAGGGTTGGAGTAATCTCCCTTTATTTATACCCCTGTGAGATCTTCATTTTTGTCCACTGAGGGGATCCTGTGGTCATGCTTAACCACAGCCTACCATTTGGTGGTGACAGAAATGATGAGAAGCTCTCACATCAAAAAAGATGAAAAGTGAGGAAAAATAATTCTGCTACTGAGGGCAGCAACCATTCTACCTACACTATTGGAAAAGAGAGATTTTCATCTTATTATTCACCCAATAATAAAGGTATATATTGTAATAACCTGGGCTAGCAAAACTGACTCCATTTTAGCTGTAAACTCCAACCTGGTTCCCCCTCCTTACCACAGCCCCTTTGGGTGCATAACTGGGTCACGCTGCACTTAGAAGCACTGAAGCGTACTGTTCTTAACACTTGTTACCACTGTAACCTCATCCTGCTTGGCATACCTCCCCCCTGCTATTGTAAGAAAAGAGTTTCCCTTTGCTCATTGTGTAGAGGAGACTGATGGCCCCCCTTTTCGGTAATTGTATGGAAACCACCTGTGCCAGCAGCCCCTTCCTCTAACCTGCTTTCCTGCTTCTGTAAAATTCTGCTTCACCTAGGTACTCCCCTTCGATACCTAAATCAAGGTATAAAAGATAATCAGGCCCCTTCCTTGGGGCTGAGAGAATTTTGCGCATTAGCCATCTCTTGGTCACTGGCAAATCAGTAAAGAACTCTTAATTTGGAATTCAAAGCGTTCCTTCTAACTTGCTCATTTACGACGATATCTTAGCTGTTAAAACAAAAGAGAAAGGAGACTTTAAATTTTGCTGAATTACAAGCAAATGTACGTTGGAAATTTTGACAAAAAAGAGTATATTAATTTTTTTCATAAATATTCCAAATATGATATCTCATAATATGCAAACATTCATAAAGATATTTTCTCTGATAAAAGTACAGTTCCAAGATAGAAAGTCAAATCTGAAGTGAATTGCATTGCTTTAAGGAACACAATCACTATTGCAACTAGTGATATTGTTCCTTAGGGTAGGTGTGGGAGGAGTAATTATCTTACACTAATTTGAATGTGTATCTGTTCAATCAACCAGATAATATATGAATTATGGTGTTAATATCCTCAAGGAAAACAAAAACTGAATGCTGTCATTATTGAAAAAACAAAGGAAATACTTCTTTGTGGCAATGCAGGTGGTACAATACTGCATACAATCAAAAATTTTACTGTACCACATTTTGGAATAATACTGAATTCTGTCACATATGGTAGTTCATTGTCTTATGATCTGCTGCTCTCGGTGGTGTAGGTAAACCACACTTCCAGATGGCAGAAGTAAATATGGACTCTCCATGATAAAAAAAAATACACAGTAGGCAACTTTAGTTTTGGCATACTCCATAATTACTACACAGCAAACAAAGATGAAAACAAAAAGACATCTTTGGAAAGTTTATTGATAGCTTTTATTTCTTGACTCAATAAGTAACACATGCTACTGAGGAGTGTTTTTTAAAAAGAAAATATTTGGAAATTTTGAAAACATAATAAACATAAAGAGAAAATAAAAATGACCCCTAAAAATACAGTATAGAATTTACCGTGAGTGTGTGTATGTTTTTGTGTGTAGTGTCTGTGCATTATAACAAGTTCATTTGCAGATATTTATCATAAAATAGGAAGATAAAGATATTTTGTACAAATATCTACACTATAAATATATCTACTAAATACTACACTATAAATGTCTTTTAAAATACATCATATAGTGTTTGAAAATGTAACTTAATAAGTAAATACTGTATGATAATTTTGTTGTACAATACTGTCATATCCTAAACAACCCAATAATGTAGATAGAAGTATTATGTTTACTTTGCAGTTGGCAAAACTGGATAAATAACTTATATAATGTCACACAACTAGTTTGTGTAAGAAATTCTGCAAAGATAGTTTCTTTAATAACTATGCCATTGTTTATATAGAATAAAGTTGTATAACTAGGCCAACCAAAATAAAAATTGCTGATGTAGGTCCCAGACAGGTTGTAAAACCATACATTCTGTGTAACAAAAATGAAAGGATATTAAAAAGCAATTTGAAAGAGTCCAACCTTTTGTTTTTGTTCAGTCATTTTTATATTTGCTTTGGATGAAAACAACTTTATTATTTATCCATTTATCTTACACTATTTGATTAGATTTTTCCTAGGCTTTTCATAAGCTAGTAATGTTATAAAGATATTCTTATTTCTGTTATGTTTGCCGCAGATATTTAATCTCAGTATGTCCTTTAAATATAAATTTTAGTTTTAATGTTTTCCATATAAGAAAATTTTATTTTTTAAATTTTTAATTGGGAATAATTACCAACTATCTTTCTTAAATTCTCCCATTGTTCTTTTATTTAAGAAGACCTCTCATATTTCAAGAGGTTGCAATGATCTCTTTAATTTTATTATTACTTTCCCACTTTCATGATTAAACATTGTTTATCTCAAAAGTATTTAACACTACAGCAAAATCTAATCTTTACATTTTTCTAAATAATGAATCAATTGCTTTAATATAGTTAATTAATAATTTATCCACTTATTAATAATATTACATTTTTATTATTTTAAATATAGAGGTGATTGTTTTTCCTGAACTACCTATCTTGTTCTACTGTTTGCCTTTTATATAATCTGATACAAATATTTTAACATACTAGTTAAGAACTACTTTTTTCTACTCATTATCCTTACTTGCAGTTTTATCAGGAATATCCTTGGGTTTAATTATTATATATAAATATACTCTTTACTACATTAAATAAATCTATTGTTAAACTGGAGAATTTAGAGAAACTTATAAAGTTTATTAAAATCTATTTCCAAATATTCAATGATTAAAATGTGATGTTGTTTCTTTGCTGAAATTGCATGTGCTCTTTCTGCTAAAGCAAGAGACAGAGCCAGCAAAAGTTGCTATTGATTTTTCTCAGGAGCGCTTTCCTAACCTCTCAGGGATATTTTAATGGTGAATGCATTTTCATCATCATGTTGTAGAAATGGAAGGATGTTTGCCAACATTTTTACACAGCTGATCATAGTTAGAGAGTTAAATCAGGCTAATGTTGTTGATTAATGAATTTTGATTTTCTCCCAAATACAGCATCAGAACACCTAAGTCTATTAGGCCTTCTAAGAATTTCTACAATGAAAGCAATCAATTGTCTGATTTTAAAAATAAAAGGAAATATAACAAATTAAAAGGACAAAGTAACGTCCCAAATCAGGCTTATGTGTGGCAGTGAATCTGGTTTTTTACTACTGTCTTATCTGGTGATGTCATTATTGTGGAGACACTTTGGCTTTGAATTAGATAATAACAGCTGATATTTGTGTGCATGTGCACATACTTCTGATTGCATGCCTGAAGAACTCTTACAGATTTTTCATTTATTTACCCATTTAATTCTCATAAATTCTATAATAAAATATTGTTACTGCTCTGATTTCACAAATGAGGTTACTTACTCACAGGATAATGACGTAACTTATCAAAAGTCTGAAAGCCAAGAAAGTTAATGGTCTGACTGTAGAACATACGTATGATATCACTTCCAAACATTAGAAGATTTCTCCCACTATGTGGTCTTGTTGGACCCTGTTACCTGTTTCCAGACAAGTGAAAATCTTTAATGTGGTGCTAATCAGACATGACCCACACTCAATTTTACAATTTTATGTAAGTCAGTTTCTTTAATCAAAGGTACCACCAAAGTTGTTTTCTATACAAAGAATCAGTTCACATCTGGACAGAAGGACAGCGTGGCCCATTAGGAGTATCATTTAGCAATGCTGGAACTGTGGCTAACAGTGAAAAAGAGAGGGTGTTAACAAGCAGTGATGTCTCCTGATTTATCAGTAGACCTGACAGATCAGGGGAAGAGATACAAGGCATACTTCAGGGAGAATCTCCAAGTGGATGATCTATTTCCTTTATTTTTTTTATATTCAGAAATATAAAATGCTATTGTGTATCTTGAATTGTGAGAATTGTGAAAATGAGTTCTCTATTTAGATGGCCATCTCTCTTCCTTGGAGAAGGTAAATTAAATGCACCTTTTATGAGGAAAGTGAACAATCATAGATTTTAATATAATTATAAGGTTTAAAAAAACTTTCTGAAAGAAATCCCGTTTGCATACTATTATATTTAATTTTCTTTTTTATATTTTAAAAATTTACTTCTAGTGTCATTTCATGTTTTATTTTTTATTTCAATGTTTACACTCTCAGGTGAGATTGACGTATTATTTTTGGGTCATTGTCATATTTTAGTATTATGGATATTGTAACTATAAAATCAATTGAAAAATATCTTTTTCTTAAACAAAGAGTTTACACAGCAGAATTTTAATCTGATTTAAAATAATTATTTATAAATGACTGATAATTATGGGAACTAATAACTAATAATTTTATTAGAACACCAAGATTTGGATATTAGTTATACTCTGTAATAATCTTATTTAGAAATGATATTTGGATTTGCTAAGTTTGTGTAAAGCTGTTTCCTCCCTATAAAAATGCACTAATCATCAATTTAAATGTGTTTTTAAATGAGTGCTGTTAATTATTAGAATGCATTTTTCTTCACCAATGTTATCATACTTAACCTTTATTAATTTACTCATAAATTTATCCACTCAACTTTATCTATTTGTTTATTTCTTTATTTTAGTGCCTAGTCAGAGCTAGGCCCTGTGATAATTGATGGAGATAAAATTAATTTAAAATAATGACATTTTTTTAGTGGTTTTATACTATTACAGTAAGGAAGCCTTTAATGCAAGTATTCCACATATGTGTGAATATATATATGTAACTGTTAAGGAGTGAATTGTCTCCCCCACATAATTCATAAATTGAAGTTTTAACTCTCAATGTGACAGTATTTGGAGCAAGGGACTTCAAAAAGGTAATAAAGGTCAAATGATGTCACAAGCATGGGGCGCTGGTACAATATGACTAGTGTCCCTATAAGAAGGGGAAAAGACACCAGGGCTGTGCTCACGGAGAAAAGACCCTGTGGAGAGACACAGCAAGAAATCAGCCTCTGCACGTTAAGGAGAGAGATCTCATTAGAAACCAACCTGCTGACACTTAGACCTTGGACTTCCAGCCTTTACAACTCTGACATATTTCTGTCCTTTAAGCCACCCTGTTCATACTATTATTCTGTGGCAGCCTGGACAGATTAACATGGAAAATTTAGTACATTCTGTGAAGAAAGGGTCCATGGTCTATGACGTACTATAATAGGACGAATCGACCAAAACTTAGAAGGTCAGAGAACACTGCACATGGAAGAGATGAGTGACCTGATACTGAAGGAACGTTTGTAGCTCCTGTGACAAAGCAAAAGAATGTCAGGGAAGAAATGAGGCTGTATCAGAAGGCACAGGCCTAAAGAGAAACCTGTTCTCCGTACTTGCATTTGAAGCAGGAAGTGTTTTCCTGCATGTGCATGCACTGTGTGGTATCTCACACTGTTAACAGGTCATTTGAGATAAGAAATGATTGTAACCTTAGACTAGATGAGGGTTCTAGGGATTTATGACAAAAATAACTAGGCTCCGGATAACAGAACATAAAGACTGAAACTGTGGTCCAGAATCCAATATCCTGAATAAATGAGGGGGAAGAGGTTGAGCACTTCATAATTCTGATATTTTTCTGCTTTCTCTTAATGAAAAAAAAGAGTATAAAAGTGAGGGGCACTTTGCACTTCAAAGAACACTGAACTAGAAAAGATTTAGGAGTGTTACAAAACAACCTGAGAAGTGTTAATGAAGCAGCTCATACTTAATTTTACTTTCTCTCTTTTAGCTTACTGCCATCCATCTCGTTTGAAAATGAGGCAAAAATGAATAGTAATATAACAACTAATAATACCACTTTCTGCTTAAACTTCTCCCTGGAAACTCAGGGTATTACATATATATTATTCCATCAATCTTCATAACATTGCAAATAAGAGCATTGACATTCCAGGAACACTGCGAAGAAGAATGAGTCCTGTACGTGTGATAATGGTCAATTGAAATTTTAGATTAGTTCTGGTAGCTCAGTGAAAGCTCATTAGGCAAAGGTTTGGTTTAAGAAATATATTTTACTAACTTTGTTATGAAAGTTGAACATTCATATCAATTAATTCACACTTTCTCTGCAACTCCAATAACATATATATATATATATATACCCTAACCATTAAGGAAGGCTCTAGTCTCTCTGCCTCACTACTGATTCTAAAAGAAGGTCTCTGATATGGGTCAGGAAATGTATTTAAGAATTGAGATTTCTGGGGGAAGACAAAATTAATTGAAATCCTTTCCATGTTTTATTTTTGTCCTCTCTGATTGAGTTATCCAGGTATTTCTAACTCAGTGGACTACTAAGACTGCACTGAAGTTTTTCATTTTGTGGCCAGTGTTTCAAGTATGTGGAAAGCCCAGCAGGACCAGAAGAAAAAGCTGTGGATGGGAAAACTTAAGCTCATTTCTGTATCATTGATTTCTTCTTTCATGTATTACTGTGGGATCGAGAAAATTCAGAGGGCCAATTTCAAGGATTGAGCCTAAGAGCATAAGAAGCTAGGAGCTGAAACAGGCAGCGGAAGTTTTCCTGGATTATTCATTTATGGTCCTAAGCAGTTTTGAGGTAGGAGACTGCATTAACCTTTAGGGTGAAAATATAAATGTTCTTATGAAAGTTGAACATTCATATCAATTAATTCACACTTTCTCTGCAACTCTGTTTGTGTTATGTCTAATGCAATGATCTCTGCCCATTGTAAATAGAGGATATATGGCCCAGTGCAATGTGGGGAATTATAAGAAGGAAAATAATCATTAACCCTTGTAAAAAATAAAATAAGTCAAAGGCCTATACGCCTACATCCAGGCTACAAAAAAAATCTTCCAAGTTCACCTGATTGTTTTATAGAGATGTCAGTATAATTTTCTGTTATTCTACTCATAGACTCTTCCAGCTAGATGGTGTTATTTATAAAAGTTCAGCAAGAACTATGAGCTCTCATACACACGTCTCTTTCTCTCGTCAAAAGAAAGCACAGACAAATGCCATGCTCTATGGCAATCCTGGCCAATGGCTTAAAATTAGTTTTCTAGGACTCCAGGGCACGGTTTGGGCAATTGATAATTTTACCATACTATATTTTCTTGGAAAATTTTTCTATAAAATATGCATAAAGTGAGAATCAGTTGTCCTCCTGGGATCTATTGTGAGTAGCCTAGGTTGGTATCACTGTGGAAGTTTCCAAGTATTGTTCTTGGAGACATGTTGTCCACTTGAAGATGAGGAGTTTCAAGGTTTAATGTCCCCACAAACGTCCAAATTGTCCAGAGGTACATGTGTGCAGTTGGCAACTGAATGTCTGGTGTTCACATAAGAAGTAGACTATAAATTGGATGAAGAAGGTATGAGGAGGTAAGCTTCATCTACAGGAGTGAGCCCACTGTGGGTTTATTGAGGCATGTCGGTTCTCTGGATGGATTAAATGTTCTGAGAAAGCAGGTTGGAAGGTGCCTGAGGAGAAAAGGATAACTTCTCAATTTCGATTTTTCAAATGAAAGTTGCAGATGAAACAAACTGTGAAGTTTGCGTGTAATTAGGAGAATACAATCTTCTAATCAGGTATAAGTAACAATTAATTTAAAATAATGTAGTCCATGATTAATCTGGCAATAAAAATAAAATATCAAAAGTAAAGATATTGACAAATCTCCAAAGGTTTATTTTATTCTGTAAAATTTATTGTGAATGTGACCAATTCACATGGGTGCCTAAACTTAGAGATAAAGACTTTAATCAAATTAGTTGGTATTGTGAAATTTCAGCTATAGGATTTTGGAGATTCTGCCAAGGAAGTTATTTCTAATCCTCATTTTCTCATTTCATCAATAGGTGCTGTAATTTTTCAAATGATTTTTTTTCTCAAAAAAAAAAATAACAGTTTGAACAACAGTATAGTTTTTCACTTCTACTAATATAGTTAGTTTAAATTGGTGGTAGTTGAAAACTAAATCAAATTTGCCTTAGACATATACTATTTGCTAAAACATTGTTAATAATGTTCATATCTGTGTTCATATGTTGGTCTAGAGCTTCCTTTCTTGTAGTATCATTCCCTGGTTTGCTTCTCAGGGTAAGGCATGACTCACAGAATGATTTCAAATGTTCCCCTACCCTTTATTTTCTAAAATACATTGATAGACTGCACCAGTGGTTCCAGCTGGTACTCAATGCTTTTATGCAACCATTTAACTCCCCTCTCTTGCCCTTTTGTCATTTTATTCGTCCTTCAATCACATCATCCCTCTATCTCCCCACAGCAGGAGCCTTGGTTGAGGCTTTAATGAAGCCTGGCCTAAATCATACAATAATTTCGAACTCATCCTCCTGGCTAAAGTCATCCCCCTATCACACACAGCTCAATGAACTTTATGACTTCCCTGTTCTTATGCAATAAAGATGGAACTGCTTAGTATGGCACACCTGGCCCTTATTTATATGTCTTTTTTTCCATGTGAAGTTTTATTTTTTACTGCACAGGCTTTCATATCTTCACAGCCTTACTTACTGTTTTCCACCCTGTATGCCATGAACTCTGAATGTGATGTTTCTCTGAACATAACAGTCTCCATTTGCTAGTGCATGGTGATCCCTCTTGGGAATGATGTTAACTAGTTCTCTCCAGTATATTTTTGACCACTCCTCCATCTTTCAGTCTCAGCTTATATATTTTCTAGTTATTCCAGAGTATTTAACTGCCCAGTCAGAATACACACATAGGTCATGTGCCACCCTAGGAAGATGTGATTATCTGTCTTGGAATGCCCATAAGGAGAAGGAAACTTGTAGTGCTTAAGAGACTTGAAAATTAGCCAAACGTCTAATTCCATCTTCTCCACTTACCGGCTGTTTGACTTGAGCAAATTACTTAGCATCTCTTTGCCTCAGTTTCTCTAGGTGTACAATTAAGGTAATAACAGTAGGTTATTTTGTTAGGATTTAATGAGATCATGTATGTCAATCCAGAAAGATAAATGACTTAAAATAGAAATACTACTTAAAAATTATATATGTTTGTAAAATGTTCTATATCACCAGCTGGATAGATAAGAACCAGAACATTCTTAAGTAGTAAGTCCTCAGTGCTATCAGGAAAAGTCCAGAATCAATGTCTAATATCTTTTTATTTTGTAAACTAAAGAAATGATTTTCTCTTTTTCATCTTATCTTTTGTTTTGGACAGTAAGATGAGCAAACATAGAGGGTAAACTATGATAATGTGAAGTTAATGTTGCAACATGCTTTAAATCCATTTTCAGTGTTAACCTCAGAATTATCAATAATTTAAGCAGTACTAATGGGAACTTTCATACAGTATCAAAGAGAAACTATAAGAAAATGTGTTTAAAAATTTATTACAAAGACTTGTACAGATGTGAAACACAAATGACTTTAATGTTGAAAAGAAATGACAGCAAGATCTGACATATAAGTTCATGTCATATTTTCAATATAATTGATTCTAGAAACAAAGTGGACCCACTACTGTGCCAGATGATTTCTTTTGTTTGAAGGGGATTAAACCACATGAGCTATGAAAACTGATAAAGCAAAGGACAGGATTGCAGGGTTAGTTCAAGGCTATTCCCTCCAAGCTTTTCATAGCAGCAAGTTTAGTACATTATTATGAATTTTTCTTCTTTAAAGTAAAAAAATTTAAGGAAAGCATACAAGAATGAGAGGAAACTGTCTGAAATTGAGAAAATATCAACATTTTCACCTGTGTTAACCTAGAAGTTAGGGTGACTCAGAATTTTCCTTAGCTGAATTTCATTTTTGTGTTATGTATTTAAAAAGAATTTGCCTTAAGCCAAGGTGTGAAGATGACATATGCTGTATTCTCAACATACTTAAAAGAAATTAAATACATTGGAAAATACTTTAGAAGCATCAATTAAAATGTAATTTGGTTAATTAGTTGTAATTATACTTTTATCCTTTCAATCATCCATGCAGCAAATGAATCGAGCCATTATTAGGTACCATTATTGGTGAACAGAACTGTTGGATCTCTTGATTCCCTTAGAACTTACATTTTACGTTAATCCTACTTATATTAGAAACAAGTAAGTGTACAGTTTGTCAGGTGGTGATAAATACAATGAAGAAAATAAGAGAAATTCCATAGGAAGTGCTAGGCAATGGGTGATGCTTTTGTTGAGTGGAGTGAACATGAGACAACATTAATCAGAGATGAGGATAAAGTGTGGAACTAAGAAAGGTATATAAGGACGGGGGTCTAAGGCAGAAAGAAAATCAAGTTCAAAGCTGCTGAAATGGGATCATTTGGGGAATACTGGTAAAGGAAGCAGGCAATTGTGGCTACAGTGGCTTTATCTGCTGGCACTGGTGGGCACACTATCACAGGCTGAATATGTTAGATTCTTATAGACCACAGTAGGAGCTTTACTGTATTTTGAGTAAGGTAAGAGTTTTGAACTGAAGAATGATTTGACTGGATGTGCAGCTTAAAATTATTTCTCCAGCTACTATGCAGATATCAAACTATACACATAGAATGATCACTTATAATGTGATCATAAAAATAACAGTATATAATTACAATATCTTAGTGTAAAAATGGAGGAGACAGGAATGAAAGATTAGATTTTAGACATTTTAAAGGTAGAGTCAACAGGATTTCAGGATTCGCTGGTGGCTTGATAGTAAATGTTTTTAAAAAAATGATTTCCACTCTTCCCACTCCCACTGATGGAGTAGAAGAATGTAATCTCCATTTACCTAGATAGAATACTGGAGGTGGAGCCATTTTGTGATGGAATCTACTTGTTTGGGGACATATTGAGTCCTAAATGTTTATGAGACATCATGTGAAGTTGTGAGCATATGAGCTGCATGAATGAATCAGTATTTCATGCGAGGTGAAATGATTCAAGATTGTTTTTGCTTTCTAATATTTGGAGGTCTACAGAGCAAATACAAATGGTGTTTAAGGCCATAATGAGATACCAAAGACTGAGAAAAGATAGTGTGGGCCCTGCTTCTATGAGCATAGGCAAAGCAGTTGGCAGTGCTATGAAAACAAGACAAAACGTAAACTTAGAACTTAAAGTTAAGAATGATCAGTAGAACTGCATTTTAGGTATGAAGAAGATGATGTAGGGAACCATTCACCTTTCAATAAGTTTAAGACTACCACACCTCAAGTCTTCACATATTACAACTCCAAACTCCCTTTTCTATTTGTGGATCACATGAGTTCTGCTTTGAAATGGCTTTTAGAAAGCTGAGAGGAGGGTGCTTTGGGTCTCAGTGAGGGTGAAGAGACGGTGATGCAGCCAGATTGTACTGTGGCTGCCAATGATCTACACCACAAGAGATACATTTGCAATTTATCAAAGAGGTTAGAGGAAAGAGAATTACAGAAATGGATGAGCCCTAAAATTAAGTCCAGGTGTTATGTGCAGCCTTGAAATCTGGCAAATTTAAGAGGGCCTTGAATGACCCAACAACAAATTACCCTCCCCACTCTACTCCTGTGCACAAAATCCTTGAGCCAAACTGTCCTCCTTATTAAAGGGACTTATTATCTTTCCTGATTATCCTTGAGGATACTTCCTGCTTATCCTTGAGAACCAAGTATCATTTGCCTGCCAGTTCAGGAAATTATTGGTACAAACCAATCTAATATTCCTGTAAGAACCAGGGCTCACATAACCCTCCTGGTATAACAAAATCTGCCTCTCCACTGCCCCTAATTGTTCATTCACACTGTCTCTGGATTCAGCCCCCATTCGGCCTTGTCTAGTGTGTAGTGTCCTCCCCTGGGCTGTGAGTCTATGTAACTAACAAACTAATGTCACTCGCATGTCTAGCACTAGGTATTTTGTGCTCTGGACCTCAAAATTCTAGGATGTGAATACCCAACAATTATTGAGATAAAATTTATTACAAAGACTGGTACAGATGTGAAACACAATTTTAATGGTGAAAAGAAATGGCAGAAAGATCTAACATACCACTTCATATCATATTTTCAATATAATTGATCTCTGACATATAACTTCATATTTTCAGTATAATCGATTTTAGAAACAAAGTGGAGCCACTACTGTGTCATGTGGTTTCTTTTGTTTGAATGGGGATTAAACCATATGAGCTATGAGAAATGATAATGCAAAGGACATGATTGCAGGGTTAGCTCAGGTCTATTCCCTTCAAGATTTTTATAGCTGCAGGTTTAGTACATATTATTGTGATTTATTCTTTAAAGTAAAAAATTCAATGAAGGCATACAGCTAATGAGATGAAAAGGATGTGATCAAAACAAGAAACTCTGTCCATACCTTTTGGGGTATCAATTGCAGCCCTAGACATAAACACTTCAAATCAAAAGTAAATAGTAAACAGAAATCATCCAGTGTGGGGAAATGCACCCCATATCTCTAAAACAAGAAGGAAAAAGTATAAAGAATTAACATGATATAAAAATGGGAAAGATATAAAAACTATTCCTGAAAAATGACATATTTTACAGAAAATATAGTCTTAATAATTATATTAAGTGCAGAAACTTTTAAATAAAAGTTCCCCAAGGAAGAGCTGATAAATCAAAGAATACATGATAAATACTAAAACATTAAAATGAAGATAGAAGTTCTAAAGAAATAGATTGTTTTTCTGTTTCATTATAAAACAGAAAACTCATTTGAAATTGTAAGAAAGATAATTTGAAAGATGAAATTACATACTTGGTATAAAAGGCGGACTAAAGAAAATGGCATAGAATACTAGGGAGAAGGACACAGAAAAGGATAAATATTTAAGTAGATTTTTTTTTTAAAAAAGCATTAGCTTAATTGGGGTTTCCCAGAAACATATATTAAGATGAGGTTCTGTGTACATATGATTTATTAAGGAAGCATTCTCAGAGGAGACCAGATAAAGGAAAGGGTAGAGAAAGTCATTTCATGGTGGGGGCATCAGAATAAATGAACTACAAAGGGCTAGCATAAGCTTTATATCACAGAAAAAAAGCTGTATAGGAGAGGTTATATTTTAAGGGCCACATCCAATGAAAAGGAGTTGAGATCTTACAGCAGAAGAATGCAGTCAATGATAAACTTCTCCCCTCCCAGTGATACTCCTGGTGAACAATGTCGATTAAAAAGTTGATGCAAAGGTTAAACAAAATAGAATAATTTATATTGACTTTAAAAATTTAATATATTAGGTTACAGCAGACAATGAGGTAATACACCAATTATCATTCACAGGTCAAGATAGCAGAAAATATTCTCAATTACCTACATAATGCAGAAATTTAATACTCTCAAAGTCTTTTTGAAATGTACTTGAGATGCAGTCCAACCATTACAAAAATAAAGCAGAATTGAAGATCACAAATCAAGCAGTTTGAAATGAAATGATTGTGGATTTCAGATCTAGAATTAAAAAAACATATGTATTTTATATATTATAATATGTATATATTAATTACATAACTTTTCTAAGAAACAGGTTATAATCTTTATGAAAGTATATAGTTATACTTTCAATAAGAAATATTCATATATTCTTATTGAAGTTTACATATATATTTCTTATTGAAAGTATAACCTTATAAAGATTGTAAGCTGTTTCTTTGAAAAATTATGCAATTAATGACTAATAGTAGAATCAAACACATTTGTAATTGGGGAAGAAGTATTCTTCCACAAAAATGTATACTCTATAATGTACAACTAGAAATTTACTGAAGAATATGAAAAGTAAATGAAATAAAAAACATAAACTATGAAAAATTCAAAACCAAAATGTGCTGCTTGATGAAATTAATAAAAATTATAGAACCCTAGAAAGACTAATCAAGAAAATCAAGAAAATGAAGAATGAATACATGCATTGCCAATATAGAAATGAAAAAGAAAAAAAAGCATTTCAAATTCTGCAAATAATAAAAATATATAAGAAGATGCACAAGACCTAGAATGGCCAAAATAAATGTATTACCCCATAATTTCAAGACTTGCTGTAACACTGTAGAATTAAGATAGCATGTACTTGATACAAGAATAGACAAATAGACTAATGCAACACAATTTAAAAAAAAAATCTCTAATATATATAATACACTTTGGCAGATAGTTATGATTCAATAGGAAAGAATTATTTTCAACACATGCACTGCAAAAACGATATCAAAGAGCATCAGAAGATAATTTAGAAACAGCATATTGTTCAAAGATAAAACTATAAAGCTTACCGATTGAAGTCTATAAAACATGGTTATGGGCTTGGGATAGGCAACTACTTTTTAGGGAGGAGCAAAAAGCAAACAAAGAAAATATATAGCATTAGTCATAAATGGAAAAGCGAAAAATGGTTAATAAAATTAGACTTTCTCACAAACATTCTACTCACCAAAAGACTCTATTAATAAAATAGAAATACAAATTTTAAAGGCTGAAACCACTGACAAAAATATATATCCATATTTGGAGTAGGGCACTTCAATAAATCAATAATACAAAGACAAACAACCCAATTAAAAATGAGCAAATTACTTGATAATACATTTCCCAAAATAAAATGTGTGAATGGTCAATAGACAGCATCATTATTCATCAGAGGAGTATATATTAAAACCGCCATGAAAAAACCCTACAGACTACTTTAATGTATTATATTAGGTAGGCTGACAGTACCAAATAAGTATTAGAGCGATAGAATAGTTCCATAGCATATAAATAGTGCAATGAAACCCCTTCGACAATTTAAGTTAAACATATACTTTATTTTAAGTCAACTTTTAGATATTTAATCAGGAGAAATGAAAACATGTACATACAAATCTTAGCAAGAGTATTAATAGCAACTTTATTTGCAATAGCTCTAAACTGAAAATAACCCAAATGTCTATTATTTAACTGCATTCTACTCATACAAATGTGAAGGAATAAATGATGTCCACAAAATAGAATATCAGAAACGTATTGAGAGAAATAAGCCAGGAATATGCAAGTACATGCCATTTTTCCTGCATTTATTTACATGACTATTATCTATAAGAAAAATATCTATAGTGATAGAAATTGGAAAAATTGTTGCCTCTGGAAAAGGGTTTAAGTTAGAAAGCAGAATTTTTAATGGTGAAAAAATGTTCAGTGTTTTGATTTAGATGATAATTGTATACATTTTAGCACTCATAAAGTATATGTTCAAATATATTAATTTCATGTATGGAAAATATATTCAATAAAACTAGTAAATAATAAGTCTAAAAAACGCTGAAAGTAAAATAAAAATAAAAGAGTAAAAATGCATACAATAGCCAAAGGAACATATATTGCTACAATATCAAACTTTTAAAAGTCAATCTATTTTATAAGTATTATTAGGAATAAGGAGAGATATTGATGATAAAAGTACCAATTTTACAGAAAGTCATCCCAATACTGTATCGATATTTTTTTAAATATCATCCTTGAAATTGTAAACTAAAAATAGCAGTAACAATTGTTTGAACTAAAAGGAGAATAAGAAAAAACCTTAATCACATAGGATAATTTAATGACATAATAATACACACAATTTTATTAATACAGAACATTGGAATCACAGAGGTTGATGTGAGTGAGTTTAAAAGCCTCTGGACTTAGCAAACAGAATTATAAACTTTCCAAAGCCATGTAAAATTTTTCCAAAATTGACATTATAATAGGCTATAGAAAACTCATTATAGTTTGTTCCTGATTGCAATAGAAGTAAGGTGAAAATCTTAAATAACAACAGACCTAGAGAGGCTCCAACCACCTGGACATTAAGTAAAACACTTCCAAATAATTTATGGTCAAAAAAGAGTAAAACTATAGTTAGAAAACACTTGAACCAAATATTGATGGAAATACAACATATAAGTATTTGTTACATGCAACTAAACATGTATAAACTTAAAGGCATATATTAAGAAGAGAGTTGAGGAATCAATGATTTAAAACTCCACCTTAATAAGTAAGAAAAGGAAAAACAGAAATTAGGTCTAAATAATATAGAAATAAAGTAGCAATATTTACAAGAAAAAAACAAACAAGCCCATTCAAAAATGGGTGAAGGATATGAACAGATACTTTACAAAAGAAGACATACATGAGGCCAACAAGCATATGAAAAAATGCTCATCATCACTGGTCATTAGAGAAATGCAAATCAAAACTACATTGAGATACCATCTCACGCCAGTTAGAATGGCGATTATTAAAAAATCTGGAGACAACAGATGCTGGAGAGGATGTGGAGAAATAGGAACACTTTTACACTGTTGGTGGGAGTGCAAATTAGTTCAACCATTGTGGAAGACAGTGTGGTGATTCCTCAAGGACCTAGAAATAGAAATTCCATTTGACCCAGCAATCCCATTACTGGGTATATATCCAAAGGATTATAAATTGTTCTACTATAAGAACACATGCACACGAATGTTCATTGCAGCACAGTTTACAATAGCAAAGACCTGGAACCAACCCAAATGCCCATCGATGATAGACTGGACAGGAAAAATGTGGCACATATACACTATGGAATATTATGCAGCCATCAAAAACGACGAGTTCGCATCCTCTGTAGGGACATGGATGAACCTGGAAACCATCATTCTCAGCAAACTGACACAAGAACACAAAATCAAACATTGCATGTTCTCACTCATAGATGGGTATTGAACAATGGGAACACATGGACACAGGGAGGGGAGCACTATACACTGGGATCTGTTGGGGGGAGTTGGGAGGACAGTGAGGGTGGGGAGTTGGGTGGAGATAGCATGGGGAGAAATGCCAGATATGGGTGAAGGGGAGGAAGGCAGCAAATCACACTGCCACGTGTGCACCTATGCAACAACCTTGCATGTTTTTCACATGTACCCCAAAACCTAAAATGCAATAAAAAAATAAAATAAAAATAAAGAAATAAAGTAGCAATGATATGACAGAAAGAGAGAGCAAACACACCGAGGCAAATCAAATAAAAAAATCAGTTGTTTGAAAACATTATATTGATAATACCCACCCAGCACTGAAAAGAAAGTGAAGTCAAGAAAACACAACTCCCTAAAATAATGAATGAAAAAGGGAACATTAAAACAGATTTGACAGGCATGCAGATTTCTGAAGATGTGTAGCACAAGTTTACATTAATAAATCTGACAAACTGTATATAATTGATGCATTTATCCAAAAGAATATCATTATAAAATTTAAAATCTTTGACAAAAAGTTATAGAACTTGAATTTGATACTAAACCCCACCCCACAAAAATAATTCACAGGAAAACATCCCTGCAATGCTGAAGTCTAAGAATCATTTAATGAGAAAATATACCAATATTTCACAAACTTTCCTAGTAATGGAAAAATAGAACACAGGTCTTATTGTCTGTGGCTTGCATAATCCTGAATGCAAAAGTGGGCAAATGTATTACAAGAGATCTATGCTATGTGGAGGTTGGTATAATGCACATAAATGCCCCACGAAGCAGATTCCTGGAATGAGTTCCTTACATATTTAATGAGCTCATTGAAGACTTCCTTTCTGAGTGGAAATGTGACATGTGTTGCCTATATGACATGGTGCCATCACAACTATTCACGTTTATCTTGATAATGGCCTGGTATGTTACTAGATAGCAGGGTATAAGATCAATTGACCATGGAAAGAAAGTAAGAAAGAAAGGGAGAGAGGGAAAGAGGGATGGAGGAAATGAGGGAGGGAGGGAGAAAGGAAGGATGGAAGGCAGGAAGGAAGGAAGGGAGGGAGGGAGGGAAAGGAGGTTGATGGAAGGGAGGAAGGAAGGATAGGATAGAAGGGAGATATTCAGTGAGATGAACCCTGGGCTCAAAGCTCTACTGGAAACAAACAGACAAAAACTGTTTGCCTGTGTCTGTATGTGCTGACCCGGGAATAGTCGCATAATTGGGTCTAGGACCTGATTGTTTGGCTTATCAAGTTGCAAAGTTATTTAGAGGCACAAACTAGCAACCTGTTTGACCCAGCAATCCCATTACTGGGTATATATATCCAAAGGATTATAAATCGTTCTACTATAAGGACACATACACACGAATGTTCATTGCAGCACAGTTTACAATAGCAAAGACCTGGAACCAACCCAAATGCCCATCGATGATAGACTGGACAGGAAAAATGTGGCACATATACACCATGGAATATTATGCAGCCATTAAAAATGAGGAGTTCGCGTCCTTTGTAGGGACATGGATGAACCTGGAAACCATCATTCTCAGCAAACTGACACAAGAACACAAAACCAAACACCACATGTTCTCACTCATAGGAGGGTGTTGAACAAGGAGAACACATGGACACAGGGAGGGGAGCACTATACACGGGGGTCTGTTGCGGGGGAGTGGGGGGGGACAGCGGGGGGGGGAGAGTTGGGGAGGGATAGCATGGGGAGAAATGCCAGATATGGGTGAGGGGGAGGGAGGCAGCAAATCACACTGCCACGTATGCACCTATGCAACAACTTTGCATGTTTTTCACATGTACCCCAAAACCTAAAATGCAATTAAAAAAAAAAAAAATCACATTTTATACCCTAAATATAAAAAAAAAAAAAAAAAAGAAGAGGATTGTACCTTGATATTTGTGATAAGTGTATTTGTAGACATAAAGACAAAGCTGAGAAGTTTGAATACACAAAAGAAGTGTCTGTCATAGCAGGCCCTCTTTCAAACTGAGGAAATGATGATTTTCTTGAAAGAAAAATAAGGAAGAAAACAATAGAAATATATTTTTATGACTTTGAGGAAATTAACACTCAAAGGGATATTTATTCTTTTCAAGACCTATCACAAACACATCTCACTGTTTCTGGAAACTTATGATATCAGCAGAGCCCAGAGAAATACAAAAGCTTTTGTATCCCTAATGCTATGCCCTCTGAAAACTGCCTTCTAAAAATCAAATAAAACTAATAATATCACATTTAATTAATTTTTTTCAATTTTTAACTGGCAAAATCATAATAAAAAAAGAAATTGTGCAACATTGCATTGGTATTTACAAACATTGGCATATATATCCATCAAATATACATATATTTTTTAAATAGTGTTTTCTGTGTGTTTGCTAAAGTTTAAGTTAATTCTCAAGAACTTAGACATTTTGGAATCCATTAAAAGCTTTTTGAATCAACATTATATTTTTTATTTAAAGATAATGAAATCAATACTTTCAAAAATGAAAATAAAAAAGAATGAGAGTCACCGTTTCACCCAAAAGTGAAAATTAGAATAGTTAAGGAGTAAGAAACATAAAAATGTGATGAAAATTGTAATTATCACTAGAAGTAATGAAAAAATAAAGTAACCATTGTAACAGAGAAAATCAAGGAAAAAGTCTATTATGTATAACTTCTTCCCAGGGAAAAATAGTGATGTTCAGGATGAAACAGAAATTAGAAAATATGTGTGTAGGTTCCTGTTGAATCTTATTGTCTTTTCTGCCCTTGAATCTAAAGTTCATATGTTATGTTTCAAATTTCCTTTGTGAGTTAAATGGGCAAGAAGATGTTACCTTGATGTTATGTGTTATAGTGCATAGCTTCCATCAGTGACTCATATATCAAAGCCAGCACAAATGCATTTGCATAAGAGAGAGCACCAAGTTCAAGGACAAAGTTAAGCAGTACTCTCAAAAAATCAGGGAGAACTTGAGGAAAAATGTGTACGTTCCTTTTTTCATTTTGGTTTTTTGCTTTTTGCTTTTGATATTAGTGAATAACTATCATCAATACGTAAGCATTCTTTATAAATAGATAAAAATCAAGGATTTATTTCTCTCCATTAATTAAGATAGATTATAAGCATAATGCTTCCAATTTTAAGCTAAATATATAAAAAATGTTTTTTCAATTCCCTGATGACAATCATGATGAAAAGCATTTGTGTGCGGGTGTACAATTAACACATCTTTCATTCAATCCTGAAAGCAAATGTATGCTTATATTAACACCCCATACTCACATCTCAGAATGGCAAAGAAATCTGTTCAAACTTCTACAATATGGTAATGGTTCCCAAAGATGTTCATGTCCTAATCCTTGGAGCCTGTAAGTTCATGTCATAATCCTTGGAACCTTACATGGAAAACAGGACTTTTAAATGTGATTACCTAAGGATCTTGAGATAAGGAGATTATCTGGTTTATCTGGATGGGTCTCATAATTATAAGCGTCTTTATAAATGAAATAGAGAAACATGTGAGTCAGAATAGAAGGCAATGTGAAGATATAAGCAGAGAGCTCAGGGTGTTGTGAAGGCTGCCTGGGTCTTAAGCTAAGGAATGCCCGCAGCTTCCAGCATCTAGAAAATTCAAGGAAACAGATTCTCCCATTAAGCCTACAGAACTCACCCTTATGCCAACACCATGATTTTATAAAATCATGAGACCAAGTTCTGACTTCTAACCTCAATAACTGTGAGATATGACTTTTCTATTGTTTTAGGCCACCAGATCTGAAGCAATTTTTTGCAGCACCAATAGGAAATTCATACACCTTGTTACTAAATTCTGGAGTTGTTTTCTGCCTGCATGTCCAGGTTTCAATCAGAATATTCTTTCAACTGTATCAAACATTTCATCCAAAGTTTCATTTTAAAATGTGTACTTTTTGAAAAAAATGCTTTGACCTATTGAAAGTAAAATACAAGAAATAAAACATAATCTCACCCGTTACATTTCTACATATATGTTATTTATTACTGGAATCTGGTTCTCAGTAATTGCAAACATGGGAGATAATTTTTCAGGACTTTTAAAATTTTTGATCTGATATTTAATCCTTTTTATTTAATGTTTATTATATTTCCATTTGTCAGTGATTTTAGCAGTTTTTTCACTCCATTCTAGCTTGACTTTTTTCTTTCTCTTTTTTAATTTTAATTTTTGTGGGTATATAGTAGATGTATATATTTATGGATTACATGAGATATTTTGATATAGGAATGCAATGCCTAATAATCACATCAGGGTAGTTGGGGTATACATCTCCTCAAGCATTAATTCTTTGTAACAAATAATACAATCATCCTCTTTTAGTTATTATTTAATGCACATTTTCTTTTTTTACTATATTCACCCTCTAGTGTTAGCAACTACTAGGTTTTATTCACAATGTTATGTATATCCATTTTTTTTGGTACCCATTATCTCTCTCCATGTCCCCTCCACCTCCCTCCCCAACTATCTACCCTTTCCAGTCTCTGGTAACCATTCTTCTACCTGTCTCCATGAGTTGAACTGTTTTAATTTTTAGCTCCTTCTAATAAGTGAGAACATACAAAATTTGTCTGTACCTGGCCCATTTCACTTAACATAATGTCCTCCAGTTCTGTCCACATTTTTGGACATGACAGGACTTCATTTTTTATGGCTGAATAGTGCTCCACTGTGTGTATGTGCCACATTTTCTTTATTCATTTTACTTTTGATGGGCACTTGGATTGGTTTCAAACCTTGGCTAATATGAACAGTCTGCAATAATGTAAGTTGAAAATAAAGAAAAAAAGGTGTAGCAGCTTGTTAGTTTATTTGAACAATATATGAGAAAAGCATGCAGGCTTTAGTTCTTAAGTCTTTTAACTTGTAGTGGGGAGGAGTACATGACTTTTTATCTCACATTAAATTATTTTTGAGTTGTTGCAACTTGAGATAGCAGTGGGTATCTTTGACTGAGATCATTTTCTCTTATTTCTGAATATGTTTAGAGGAAACCTGAAATAGAATATTTTCCTTCTTGGGCAGTATGTCAAATGGCAGTCTAATATTCAAGAAGTTTTTAAGATCTATTAACATTAGGAGTGGTTCTAGATGATGAAAGAGATAGCTAAATATTTTATTAATTGTGGACAATAGTAGTTCTTGATGCTCTATTAGAAAATCAAGACATTTAGGATGAAATTAGGTTAATATTATTTCTAAAATGTGTAAAGAGCTACTTAATTTAGATAGTCATATGGCTGGAAGTACTAGTAGTCACCTCCTTAAAAATTGGTAGCTAATTCAGATGAAATTTTATGATGGCTCATGGATTCCCTACAGTTGTTCCTGTGATAGTGAGTTCTCATGAGATCTGACAGTTTTATAAGTGTCTGGCATTTCCCCTATTGGCACTTATTGTCTCTCCTCCTGCCCTGTGAAGAGGTGCCTTCCACCATGATAGTAAGTTTCCTGAGCCCTCCCCAGCATGTGGAACTGTGAGTCAATTAAACTCCTTTTCTGTATAAATTACCCAGTCTCAGGTATTTATGCACAGCAGTATGAGAATGAACTAACACAATTTCTATACATAAAAGTATAATATGTTATTGAAGAGATTAAAATAAAACAAATAACTAAATTATTATGCCATGTTAAATGAATTAGGAGAGCAATAGTGTCAGTTTTTCCAAACTAATCTGTAGATTCTATATAATTCTAATCAAATCCCTGGAAGATTTCCTTTTTGTTTTATTTATTCATTTAATTTGTTTGTGTTGTATTTGTCTAACTTGACTGAGGTATTTAAAGTTTAATTAATTAAAATAAAATTAACATTATTAAAATGTCTATACTGCCCAAAGCAACATATGGATTAAATGTAATTCCTATTAAAACACCAATGGCATTCTTCCCATAAATAAAAAGAATCAAAATTCATATGGAATCACAAAATATACACAAATTGCCAAAGTAATCTTGAGCAAAAAGAAAAAGTTGAAGGTATCAACCTAAATGACTTGAAAATATACTACAAAACTTCATAGTAAGCAAAATATCATAGTACTTTGATTTCAGCAAATGTGCCGCAAACATACAATAAGGAAAGCATAGGTTTTTCAATAAATAACACTGGGAAACCAGATATCCACAAGCTAAAGAGTGAATTAAATGTTTATCTCTCCCCATACACAAAACCATCCCAAAATGGATTAAAGCCTTACATTTAGGACTCAAAATATAAATCTACTAGAAGAACACACAGGAAAGTCTTCATGAAAATTAGCAATGATTTTCTGATTATTGCTTCAAAATATGGGCAACAAAGACAAAAACAGTCAACTGTGATTTCATAAAACTAAGAAGCTTATGCACAGCAATGGAAATAATCAAAAACGGAAGGGACAACCTAAAACATGGGAGAAGGTATTTGTAAGCTACGTATCTGATACAGGGTTGATGTTTAAGATATGCAAAGAACTCAAAAAATTCAACGCCAAGATAACAAATAACCCAGTTTTTAAAATGGCCAAAAAATCTTAATGTATATTTCTCAAAAGAAGACATACAAATGACCAACATATATAAGTAAAAAAAAAAAAAAAAAATGCTCAATATCACTAATCATCAAGGAAATGGAATGAAAACCACAATGAAATAGTACCTCACTCCTGTTACAGTGACTATTGTCAAAAAGCACTAAAGATGAACTGATATTCTTGACAATGTGGATAAAAAGGAAACACTTGCATATTGTTGTTGGCAATGTAAATTAGAATAGCATTTACTAAAAACGGTATGATGGCTTCTCAAAAAATTAAAAATAGAACTACCATATGATCCAGCAGTCCCAATTTTGGATATATATGCAAAGAAAATAAAGTCAGTATGTCAGAGATATCTGCATGTTCATCTTTATTGCAATTCTATTCACAATCACCAAGATATGAAATCAACCTAATAGTTAAATGTGTTGAATCAACAGATGACTAGAAAAAGAAATGTTGTATATATCTAATAAATATTATTCAGCCATAAAAGGGAATAAAATTCCATTGTTTGCTACAACATGGATGAACCTGGAGGACTTTGTGTTAAGCATAATAAGCCAGGCGCAGAAAAACCATAGACTGCATGAACTCATTCACACCTGAAATCTAAAAAAGTTGATCTCATAGAAGTAGAGAAAAGAATGGTGGTAACCAGAGGCTGAGTGATTAGGGAAGAGGGCGTTTAGTGAGACTTTGGTTAACAGATGTATATTAACAGTTAGATAGGAGGAATAAGTTTCAAATCTGTTGTACAGCATTGTTACTACAGTTAATGACAGAATATGATATTCCTGAAAAATGATAAGAGACTGGATGATAAGTTTTCTCACTGCAAGAATAATTATGTGAAATTATACATTTGTTAATAAGCTATGTTTAACTGTTCCACAATGTGTATATACTTCAAAACATTATGTTGTACACAATAAATACATCAAATTTTATGTCAATTTAAAAAAATAAATGCATTTTAAAAACATTAATTCCTGGACACCAGTATTACTTTATCTTCTAGATTCCATAGAACATGTTTTAATTATCAGTGGTCTCAGCTAAGATATTGGCTAAGTAGATGTGATAAGGTTTAGGCAGACATGCTACAGAGTGTATTTGGAAAGGTTTGCTACACAGAGTAATAAGTCAGGTAATAAACAGAAAACATTGTTCTGGTTTGATGACTCTGTAATTAGAAGGAATTAATTTAATTAAAATGTGTATTTGTGAACCAAAAATATGCGTAAATGGTGAGGTAAACCCATTGTTGATACTTATGGACTGAATTATATGCTCCTAAAATTAATGGTCGGGCATGGTGGCTCTTGCCTGCAAGCCCAGCACTTTGGGAGGCCAAGGCAGATGGATCACAAGGTCAAGAGATGGAGACCATCCTCGCCAACATGGTGAAACCCTGCCTCTACTAAAAATAGAAAAATTAGCCAGGTGTGATGGTGCCGGCCTGTAGTCCCAGCTACTCAGGAGACTGAGGCAGGAGAATCTCTTGAACCCAGGAGGTGGAGGTTGCAGTGAGTTGAAATTGTGCCACTGTACTCCAGCCTGGCAACAGAGTGAGACTCTGCCTCAAAAAAAAAAAAAAAAAAAAAAAATTAATGTACAAAATTCTTAAGTTGAATAACTCCCAATGTTACTTGTTTTGAAGATAGGAAGGTTTGGAGGTAATTAAGATCAAATGTGGTCATAAAAGTAGAACTCTAATTGATAAAATTCATGTGCTTATAAGAAGTGGAAGAGAAGCAAGACCATGAAAAGATAAGAGGTCATGAGAGGACACAAAGAGAAGGCGGCCCTCTGCAAGCCAGGAAGAGAGCCCTCACTAGATACCTAATGCTGTCACTTAAATTATGGCATTCTAGACTGCTTTGCTAAGATAAAATAAATACCTCCTGCCCTAGCCATCCAGCTGTGGTGTTTTGTTATGACATCCTGAACTGACTAATACAATGAGTCATGTATTTATTTACATGAATAATACACTGATATGTGTGTTCTTTTATAGCTACTTACTAAATTCTTTTTCTATTGAAAAAGACATCATAACTCCACCATTGGCTCCAAAAATTGTGTTGGTTAAATCCTGAAAAAGGAAATAATAATATGCCAGCTAATACTATGGTAATTAAAAGATAGATGATAGACCATCCTGAGGAGGATGTAAAGGAGGACTCCAAGGACAGTCGCCATTTGATTTAGACAATGACAAATTGGGAGTATGTTGACAGTTGGGTATTGTGGTAGAAGGATTCTAACACTGGGAGAAAGACAAACAAGATTTTCAATGTGAGCAAACAGAAAATATGTTGAAAAACAGCAGGAATCTAATTGGCCTACCTTGTGCTCACTCTCTTTCACAGCAGTGGACAAGTGCTTATGTATTTGGTGTCTGGCTCTGCTTCTCTGTATTTTAGCAGCAATAACCATTTAGTGTCCACACTCACTTAAACCCTATATATTTCAAAACCAGGCTTCACAAATTGAAATGTATGCCAAAAATAAGCAAATTATAAACTTCAAAATGTATATTTAAATTACGTTTCAAATTTCTAGAAAATAACACTAAAATATGTAGATTAAATACTGTATCTTTCAGAAAATTTTAAAAGTGACTCACTATAATGCAAAAAAGTAACTTTCAATTGTAATTATACATATATAAAATAAGCTTAAAAAGGGTAAATAATTGTTTTAAGTTACTTTAAATTATTTATATTGTCAATTAAGAAACAAATTTAACATATAGAGACTTAAATGATCTGACCTCCAATTTGTGATGAAGTCAAATCTGAAGATTAAAATTTGTAAAAAAAAAAGTAAAAATGAAAATTCCAGAAATGTGGTTAAAAGCAGAATGTAGGAAAATAAAAAGGTAATCTTCATAATGGCAAGAGGATTAAGAGGAAAAAAAATAGTCCACAAGTACTGGAGCAATATTCTGGTTTGATGAGTGGAAGAGCTCATGTATTCTGTATTCTGTATTTCCAATTTTTGCTAATTTCAAATGTGTGCACGGGTTTGATAAATGGAAGATCTCTTGTATTCTGCATTTTCAATTTCTGCTAATTTAAAATTCATGCACATGCTCAAACACATTCCACATATTTATATGCACAGTGTTATAAGTATACTATAGAAATTACCTAAGTTCATTTTGTATCATTTTCTAGTGTTTTTTACTAAAAAGTATAGAAAGATTTACAGAATGACACAATAAGATTGTATGCTACAATTTTTGTTTGTTTTTTATTCAGGGAAGAAAGATGAAACATGAACTGGGAGGAATTACATTTTATCTATAAAAATTCAAGTTGCAGCTGGATAAGAATGGAATTAGTTGCCAAAATGATAAGGAAAAATATCAAGGACAGGCTATTATGCATTAATAGCCAAAATAAAATGAAGTAGGCACAACATGTGCCTGAATCATAGAAGAATGTTTATGTTTTTGCTAGCATGTTCATTGAGCTTACAGAAAACTATCAGAAAAATTCTGTGGTGGTTGGGATGGAAGTAGCTTTATAGACTGTTAAATGCTCTATTGACATAGGTATTTAAATTTAAGGTTATGGACATTTATGGAAGATTTAAATAGGTAATAAATGTGACTGTATTTTTAGGGAGATTAATCTTCAGGTTTTGATTTTTTGTTGTTTTTAGCAGGATGAATGGAAAGGGTTATATTTCAGGGAAGAACCAGAAGCTTTTAAGGTATTTGTAAAAGTACAGGAGAGGGTATCTACTAGAGTAGCAGATATATGGACTCAGAGCTCAAGAGGAAAAGATAAGTAATGTGTATTTCATCACACAAGAAATAGCAGTAAAATTCTGGGTGTGTGAAATATAAAAGAGAAGAAAATCCTGCAAAGAACAGATAAAATGGGAGACAGAGTCTTGCCCTGCAATGCTGTGTCAGATGAGTATGAAGGGAGAAAGAGCAGAAATTAAAAATGTTAAAGACAGAAATCAAAGCAATCCTGCTAAATGTTTATGTTTCTTCTGTTAAATTTGATATTTGGCAATAGCATATTAAATAATAATTTCACTCTTTTCTTTATTAAATAATAAGAATCTTAATTCTTAGGTTGCAGAGTATTTATATGCTGTCAACTGTAATGTGCATTCCTAATTTATATGATATCATTCAGGTTTGGGAACCTATATCATTATGAAACAAAATATAACACAATTACCAAGCTTAATTGTAGCTCAATGGGTATCATCAAAGCCATTTAAACTGTTTTCTGGTAACAATCAATTTAAAGAAGTAATTGTCATAGTGTTAACCTTGATGCATCATAATAAATGCTTCTCAAACAAATGAAAGTATGACAGAGCAAGATGATTTTGAAAGTGACACTAAAATAAATACTCTTATCACAGAATAAAAGGGACAGAGTATTCTGGCTCAAAATATAATTGGCTCCTGTTTTTGTGGAAGTTTTACTATTTTTCTACATTTGAAATGATACTGAATGGAAATAAACTGAATTAAGTTAAATTTATTCAAGTTTGTCCTAAGTATTCAGTCTAATAATGCTGCAAATTAAATATTATGGTTCATGCAAATTAATATCTTGGTTATACAAATGTTTTCATGATGACTGTTTCAGATATTTTTGTCATAGAAATTTGGTGTTACCAATTGTTTCAAGTAACTCATAAACAATAACAAGAATTAGCCATTATTTATTCATTATATCAGGGCTGAAAAAATGTCAACATAATCATATAATGGTAATAGTGAATAAGAAAATTATTGAATTTCATATTATGCTGTAGGGATTTTTTTTGTAACCAATGCTTATTAAATTAGTATATTTAAATATGTATTAGCTATATAGTGTATTATTCAATACAACAGGACAATGCATTGTTGACTTCAATGGACTTATTCCCAGTGTTTAGATCACAAAATCCACAAACCTTATTCTTTATGCACTTAGAATATTAAAACAAAGTAATTAGAAAAAAATGAAGGAAGAAGAAATATGTGGTTCAGTTAATCAGCAACAGATAACTCGTTTTCTTTTTGCCTACAGACATGGACAGTTGCCTGTGCATTTCAGCCTGATAACTACATAAGTTTAGTCTAATTCAAAAGCAGTTTTACTGTTGAATTATTCTGTGACTCTCTTCGCCTAAGTTTCTAGCAGTTATTCTATCTTTGAAGAGCATTTATAACAAATTTGATAACTGAACCTCTCTGAGGTAGTTGAATTAATCAAACTAAAATGTTTTTAAAAATCTAACTCACCTAGATTTTTCTAGATTTTTGAATTAATTTTAGAAACTACTGAGTTCAAGTAAGTTTAATTCAGTAAGCTAAGAACATTTTAAAATAAATGAATGATAGACAAAGTAATGAAAAATGGAAAAGTTTTATCCCAGGAATTATCTCCTAAAGATATTCAGAGTTGGCATTTGTTTTACATCAATATTCTTTATTATTTATTGTTTTAATTTACTTTTGTTGGTAGTCAGTTTAAAGGATCATATGCCTTTCCCAATCAGTGGCCATTTTACAATCAGTAAAACCTTGCCATTTAACACTGAGTGAAATCAGATTAACTCTAATTTAGGCAAATCATAGTTACACTAATCTACATAGAAAAAGCACTCAGTTTTCTGCAAAAATGTTGAGAGGACAATATATGTAATTGTGGAGATCCTAGGATGAACTCTAGCAACATACAGACATAATCAAACAATTTTGAAATTTGACAAAAAAAATTCAACTTTAACTGGTAAAGATTTATTTCAATTTTCCTTCTTTGACCCCTTTCTTTCTGTCAGATTTGTTAAAGAAACAAACTATGGACATAAGCACCAAGCTGGATGCATCTTAAGGACATTATGCTAGGTGAAAAATTTCAAAGGGTTTAACACTGCATGATTCATTTATGTAGCATTCCCACAGTAGCAACATTTTAGTGATAAAGAATAGATAACCGGTTACTAGGTTCTAGGGTTATGGGAATGAGGTGAGGACTGAGAGATAACACAACGAGTTTCTGTGTTGTGATGGGACAATTCAAATCTATGCATTTGATGAAACTTCATAGAAACATACACACACACAGAGAGACACACACAAATGTGTATGTAAAAAACTTTCTGAAAACTGAAAAAGATCTATATCTCAGCCAATTTTTTATAAATGTTAATTTCTACTGGTTTCTATAATATATATGTATATATATATTTTTTGAGACAGAGCCTAGCTCTTGTCGCCAGGTGCCAGGCTGGAGTACAGTATCACGAGCTCGGCTCGCCGCAACCTCCGCCTCCAGGGTTCAAGCAACTCTCCTGCCTCAGCCTCCTGAGTAGCTGGGACTACAGGTGTATGCCACCATGCCCAGCAAATTTTTGCATTTTTAGTAGAGACAGGATTTCACCATGTTGGCCAGGATGGTCTTGAGCTCTTGACTTCATGATCCGCCCGCCTCGGCCTCCCAAAGTGCTGGGATTACAGGATTGTTTTTATAAGTTATCTTCATTCCCATGGAAGTTAGATGAACTCTACTATTTTTGCAATTTAATTTGACTCAAAAACTATTTCAAAATAAAAGAAAAAGTGTTTAAATGAGTGGTTCTTAAATATTTGAAAAGTGTTAAGTATTTTCTTACTTGAAAAAAGTATGCCAATTAAAGTCACTCTAAGCTACTGTTTCTCTTTCATAAGACTGGGGGTAAAATTAAAAGTGTGTCAGTTCACTCTATTAACAAGACTATGAAGAAACAAGCATTCTACAGCGTGGCCAACATAAAGAAACCCCATCTCTACAAAAAATAAAGAAAAAAAAATCTGGTTGTGATGGTGCACAATACTTGAGAGGTGGAGGCGTGAGAATCGCTTGAAGCCAGGAAGTGGAGGTTGTAGTGAGCTAAGATTGTGCCACTGCACTCCAGCCTGGGCGACAGAGTGAGACTCTGTCTCTAAATAAATAAATAATAGAAATAAACAGGCATTCTCCATGCTTTGTTAGATGAATTTAGCAGTATTTAATAAGGCTGCATATGTATTTACAAGTCATCACTCTACTAGGTATCTACCTTGATAACATCTCCAACAATGCAAAAATACAACGCATGAGATAAATAAAAAATCTAGAAAACTGCCTAAATGTCTAACTAAAGAAAAAAAAAATGGCTGGATGAACTGTGGTGTATTCACCCTGTGGAGTACTATGTATCTGACAAAATATAATGAGGATTATATCTATGAAATGATACAAATTGATTTCCAGGACACATTATTAAGTGAAACGATTGATGTAAGAAACTATACAAAACAGTAAGAAATATATTATATACTTAATCTTTAAAAGGAATGAATTATATATAAACCACAAAACAGTAAAATTAGCTACTTAAATGGTGAGTTGGAAGAGGAGTAGTAGAAAATAATAACAATTAATGAAACTCTTATTTGAGGGATAATTTTTCTGTAACATTGATTTTATAATATATGTCAGCGTTCTACAAAGACATCAAAATTACATCAAGAAGCAATGGAATAAATGAAAATAACATAAATCCAAAGCAAATGAAAATAAGTAAGACTAATTAATTTGACTATATACTCTAAGTTTCATATAGTGGGGAGGGTGTAAGAATCAAAATTCCATGTTCTTTTTAATGGTTTACTTTGTTTGCTGGTTTATTGATTTTGATTTGTTGAGGAGGAAAAGAGCAGTTCTGAACAGGCTAAATGTCATATATGCTTGCACAAATTAGTAGGTGATTTGATGTTGCCAGTAACCAGGCACTTCATTTTAGAACATACAAATATAGAATTTGAGAAGCAAGAATGATTCATCTGGGGATTGACATGAGTTTATTGGTAAAGAAACTTATTATTTCTAAAATATGTACATGTATGCATATATACATATTTATGTACATATATAGTTATGTATCCATGTGTAAATTTATTTCTAACATACGTATGTATGGTATGTATCTTTTATAATTTCTATCTGCTAATTAGGCCAAAAACAGAGACAGCTGCATCAATGAGTCGACCAAAGTCTAGATCTTATTCTTTAAAATGTTATTCCCTAGTTAAGAAAGAACCAGGTCTCCTCAGAGAAACAGTTAAATCTAGGTCTGACCAGGGTGCATACCACATGAGCCTGAAATGTACCAAAGAGAGAATGGTTATACTTGAAAAATAGCTTAAGACTTCTGATTTCAGCAACAACATGTAAAGACCTTGGAAGCTACCTTTTTTCATCATTACAAGAAGACATAGCTGAACAAACTGAAAACTTATCACTTTTTCTTAAACCAGTTAGAGGAACAATGTTGTGGGGTAAACTATTACCCTAAAATCCAGAGAGGCAGGTACACCATAGAGATCCAGCTGTTGTGGTCTGCTTATCTGAATTGGAAGCTACTGGAGCAGTAAACTTGTAGGAGCACTTAAATGGTAATTGGCAAACAGATGAGAAACTCCTACAAGCCATGATGTTTGGGAAACTGCCACATTTTCCTGGGCATTCCCTCCAAGAATCCTACGAGGTTGCCATGCTGAGAATCAGAGAATGTGCCTTTTGTGACTCTGGCAGAAGATGAGGAATAATAACCATTGTGAAACATTCCCACACCCTTTTACTAGAGCCAAAGCTTACACTCTAGAAGAAAATATTTCACCAGCTTCACCAGAACATACTTCTGAAACCCCAAACCGATGGCTTCCTGACATTTCTTCCCACTCCAGCCCCTTCTAGAGTTCCTGTCTCCTGTGAGTGAGATAGGGCTCTAAAAACGGTACTGTGAATACTGTACATGGCAAAAGAGTAGGAGGCAAGTGTAAGTGAAGTAGGGACAGAAAATCTGGTAAACGCCCTAGCACTGAGGACCACCAAAAGATGGAGAGTTAATCAGAATATTCTCGAACACTCTCCTCCCGCACACTTTATCACCACACCAACAGGGCTCCAGTTTAATAACAGTGGATTTGACTAGAAAGAGAGCTAATATTTCTAGAAACAGTATATAGGAAAGACTCAAGAAAGTTGAAAAAACAAAAGAAAATCAAACATTAGAAGAACTTAGAGACTGATACCCATACCTACAACAAATATTAAACACAAACCAGCTTCTAAATCTCACACTAAAGTCCCATTTCCTCAGTTTCTATCAGCTGATGCAGATTGTTCTGCTGATCGTCCTGCTGTTATTTATCAGCAGGACAATATGTCTGCCTCGTCTTAGCAAATCACAAGGCATAAAAAAAGGCAAAAAAATGATAATGATTAACAGGACAGAAAGAATCACAACCAGACTCAGATATGACACAGATATTAAAATTATTGAACAGAAAATTTAAAATAGCTATTTATAATGCATTAGGTATTCTAATAAAAAATGGTAAACAACATGTAAGAACTTAGGACTAATGGATGAAGAAGGATCAAAACTGTAAGAAACAATCAAAAGGAACTGCGGGAAATAAAAGATGCTCTGACAAAAATGAAAGCTGCATTCAAGGTGCTCATCAGTAGACATAATATGATCAAGCCAACAATCAGTGAGCTTGAATACATTTCTGAGGGAAATATATTTCCCTGAAACGCAAAAGGAAAAAGAAATTGAATAGGACAAAAAAGAACAGAATGTTTAAAAACAGTGAAATTTCAAGATTTATAACATAGTGTAGCAAACCATGAAGGCATGTGTATGCCTATGTAACAAACCTACAAGCTCTGCACATGTACTCCAGAACTTAAAGTATAATTTTAAAAAAGAAAGAAAAATAAGAATGGAATCAAATAAGTATTTTAAGTAATAATGGCCAAGAACATTCTAAAATTAAATCCAAAAATTTAATGTCAGATATTAAAGAACACATGTAGAAAGCTCTGGGAATTCAGAGAACAACAAATACACACACCCCACACACTCACAAATTAGACATATGTATTCAGGTGGCATAAAAACAATGATGGATATATTTTTTTGAAAGAAGCCAGAAGGGGGAAATCATTTACCTATAAAGAAAGAAACATACGTAAACTTCTTTTTTAAAAAAACATGCAATCAGGAAAATAGTGAGTTATATGAAGTGTTGAAAAAAAAGGAGATCGCAAACTAGAATTCTATATTTAGCAAAATCATCATCCAAAAAGAGAACTACATATTTTCTGAAAAAAAAAAAAAAAAAAAAAAAAAAAAAAGAATGCCAGGGTCTTCCTATCCTGAAAGAAACATTGTAAGACATTCTGCAAACTGACTTTTTTAAAAACATTAAGAGAGGAAAAATCGTATAGGGTAGACACTTTAATCTACATAGAATGGTCACAGAAGCCATAAATGGAGGTAAGATAATGCCTTTTTATTTTTAATTCATCTAAAATATATCTTTTAAAAGCAAATATCAGTAACGATATACTATGTAATTATAGCATATGGATAAATAAAATGAATAATAGCAATACCACAAGAGATGGGAAGGAGAAATTGAATTTCATTCTGATGTAAAACATCTGCACTACTTTCGAAGTGATACAGTGTAATTTGTTAGTGAACTGATACTATTCAAAATGTGTATTATAAACTCTAGAGCAACTGCTGAAGAAAAAGTATAAATGGTACACAAAGACAGGAGAGAAACTGAAACCATATAAAATGTCCAACTGAAGCTAGAGAAATCACAGCAGATGAAAATAAAAGCAAAAAGAGAATATGAGACGGATGAAAATAATTGCAAGGATAGTAGACATGAATCCAATTAATAAATAATCATTTTAAATGTGAATGGTCTAAACACATCAGTTAAAGACAGATATTGCCAGATAAAATTTTTTTTTAAAAAAATCCTGATATACCTTATCTGAAAGATAATACAGCAAATTAAATGTGATGACTTGAGTTAAAAGTAAAAGAGTGTTTATATATATATATGGTCAATTGATTTCCATCAAGTGTACCAAGAACATTCAATGAAAAAATAATAGTATCTCCATCAGGTGGTGTTGGAGCAACTGTATGTCCACACATAAAAGAATAAAAATGAACTCTTCTCTCATATAATATGCAATAATTAACCCAAGAGCCATCACACTTCTAAATAAGTGCTAAAATTACAGATAAAACACTTAGAAGAAAAGGTATAGTTAATTCTTCATGGCCTTAGACTTGGCAATGATTTCTTAAATATGACACTAAAAGCTCAAGGAACAAAAGTAAAAAATAAATTATCAAAATGTAAATTCTTTTGTAATTCAAGGGCCACTGGAGAGTAAAAAGATAACCTACAGAATAGGGAGTAATATTTGAAAATTATGTACCTAATAATATTCTAGTGTTGAGAATACATTAAAAAAAAAACCCTTTAACTCAACACCTAAAAGACAAAGAACCCAGTTCCAAAATGGGCAAAGAGTTTGCATAGAAATTTCTTCAAAAAAGATATAAATAGCCAACAAGCACATGAAAAAATGCGTTTGATTAGTCCTTGGAGCAATGAATAGCAAATCCATGTCCAATAGGACAACTTCATGTCCAATACGAAAGTTGTAATAATAATAATAAATAGAAAAAAAGTGCTCGTGAGGCTGCAGAGGAATTGGAACGCATAAATTTCTGGTGAAAATGTGAAATGGTTTTACAATTGTGAAAAAGTTCAATATCTCCTCAAATGTTAGAACATAGAATTACCTTATAACTGACAATTCCACTCCCAGATCTATGCATAAAGAATTTAAAATGAATATTCACACAAAAACTTGTACGTGTATGCTCATAGTAACATTAATCTCAATAGTCAAAAATGAAAACAATAAAAAATCCATCAAATGATGAAGAAATCAAATGTTCTATAGATATACAGTAGAATATTATTCAGCTATAAAAAGGAATGAAGTATGTACAGATACTTGCAAAAACATGGATAAATCTTGAAAATACTATACTAAATATGATTGTGAATGTAATAAAAGCCACTGAATTTTATATATATAAATGGTTAAAATAATGCATTTTAGATAAAATTTGCCTCAATAAAAATACGCTAAAAAGTAATGCCAAGGTGAAAGATATGCTATACTAACATGAATCAAAAGAAATCTGGAGTAGCTATATTGACTTTGGACAAAACTACCTTCAGAACAAAAAGAATCATCAGTGATACTGAGGAGAATTATATAATGACGAAAGGATTGATTTTTCAAAAGGACAAAACAATTTAAGTGGTTATGTACCTTAAAAAAGTGTCAAAATACATGATGCAAAATATAAAAAATGAAAATAAAAATAGACACATCCCGTACTTGAGTTAGAGACGTGAATACCCCTCGGTCAGTAACTGGTAGGTCACACGGGCAGAAAATCAGTAAAGGTATATTTTACCTGAAAAGCACTATTGAGAAACTTGATCTATTGACATTATGAAATGCTTCATCCAAAAACTGCATAAAACACATAGTTCTTACGTACACATCAAGCATTCAATGGGATCAATCATATTCTATGACATAAAATACAGTTTAATAATTTTTCAATTTTGTTTTTTTTTGCAAAATGCTTTTTTTAAAAAAATTATACTTTAAGTTCTAGGGTAAATGTGCAGCTCATACAGGTTTGTTACATAGGTATACACGTGCCATGGTGGTGGTTTGCATGTAATTATTCTAGAAATCAATAAGGAAAGATGGCTTAAATGCATCCTCCAAGTATTTGGAGATTAAATGAGATACTTTAACATAAAAGATGGTTGGAAGCAAAATTTCTAAAAAGTAAACTAAAGAAGACAGTACTAAATTCATAGATAATAAGAAAAGAATATATTAAAAGCTGTACCCTAAGATTCCATCTTACAAAACTAGAAAAGAGCAAGCAGGAAAAAAAATGAAACAACAAATGTTAGAGCAGATATCAGTGGTACAGAACAGGAGTCCCCAAAGTTTTTGGCACCAGGGACCAGTTTCACGGAAGACAATTTTTCCATGGATGGTTGGGGGTTGGAAGGATGGTTTCAGATGAAACTGTTCCACCTCAGATCACCAGGAATTATTTAGATTCTCACAAGGAGTATGCAACCTAGATCCCTCACATGTGCAGTTCACAATGAAGTCAGGCTCCTATGAGAATTTGATGCTACATAACTGATCTGACAAGAAGCAGAGCTCAGACAGTAATGCTTGCTCAGCCACTACTGTGCGGTATGTGGCCTGGGGGTTGGGGATTCCTGATATGGAAAACAGAACAATAGGGCAAATCAATTACATAAAAACTTTTTTAATATATTAATAAAATTGATTAAACTCTGACCAGAACAGTCAAGGAAACAAAAGTACCAAAATCATAAATGAAAGAAAAGTCGTCAATACTTACTGCATCAACATTTAAAAATTAAAGGAATAGTACAAAAAAACGATGTCTGCACTTGATATTTAGATGTAAATGGACCAATTTCTTGAAAGGTACAAGCTACCAAAACCCAAAGAAGGAAAAAAAATTAGGTTGGTGCAAAAGTAATTGCAGTTTTTGCATTGTTGGAATTTGTCATTTGATATTGAAATACATTCTTAGATAAATATGGTTATGTTAAACATCATTTAAATGGGCATTTATCGCTTTATTGGTTTTTTTTTTTTGCTGATGAGTTAATGTTTATTTTAGGCTATGGAAATGATGTTAGACAGAAAACAAATTTGAGTGATTTTCTTATTCGAGTGCAAAATTGGTTGCAAAGCAGCAGAGAGAACTTGCAACATAAACAAGACATTTGGCTCAGGACCTGCTAACAAGCATACAGTACAGTGGTGGTTCAAGAAGTTTTGCAGAGAAGATGATAGCCTTGAACATTAGGAGCATAGTGGCTGGTCATAGAAAGTTGACAACATCCAACTGAGAGCAATCTTTGAAGCTGAACCTCTCACAACTATACGAGAAGTTGCTGAAGAACTCAATGTTGACCACTTTACAGCCATTCCGCATTTGAAACAAATTGGAAAGGTAAAAAAGTTTGATAAGTGGGTACCTCATGAGCTGAGCAAATATTTTTACAAAAATAGTCATTTTGAAGTGTCTTCTCTTATTCTATGCAATAACAAACCATTTCTTGATAAGGTTGTGATGTGTGATAAAAAGTGGATTTTGTATAACAACCATTGATTACCAGCTCAGTGGTCGGATGAAGAAGAAACTCCAAAGCATTTCCCAAAGCCAAACTCACAACCAAAAGGGGTCACAGCCACTGTTTGGTGGTCTGCTGCTGGTCTGATTCACTATAGCTTTCTGAATGTGAAACCATTACATCTGAGAAGTATGCTCAGCAAATCAATGAGACACACTGAAAACTGCGTCACCTGCAGCCAGCATTGGTCAACAGAAAGGGCCCAATTCTTCTCCATGACAACTCCTAACCACACGTTGCACAGCCAACACTTCAAAGTTGAACGAACTCAGCTACAGAGTTTTGTCTCACCCGCTATATTCACTGACCTTTCGCCAACTGACTACCACTTCTTCAAGCATCTTGACAACTTTTTGCAGAGAAAACACTTCCACAGATAGCAGGATGCAGAAATGCTTTCCAAGAGTTCACTGAATCTGGATTCACAGTTTGACACTGCAGGAATAAACAAACTCATTTCTCATTGGCAAAAAATGTGTTAATCGTATTGATTCCTATTGTGATTAATAAAGATATATTTGAGCCTAGTTATAATGAATTAAAATTTATGGTCTGAAATCACAATTACTTTTGCACCAACATAATAGATACTATGAAAAACATTAAATGTACCAGAGAAATAGAAATAATAAGTAAAAGCTTTCCAGCAAAGGAGGGGTCTTCCATTAGCAGAGGACAATTCTCTACGGAAGGAGATTGTTGTGTGAGCAATTAGCAATCAATGCTGACAGCAGATGGGAGATTGGCATACCAGTCTGTCAGAGTGGAGCTGGCCAGGGTACAATCACAATCACCATCTCTTACATACATACAGAGGGAGATCTTTTCACACCTCCAAGGCTGATGTTCCATTATTTGATCATTGTGATTTCCTGCAGCTAGTGTCTGCTCTCCCTGGTCAGAGCCCTTGTCATGTTAAATATTTGGAATGCCTCCCCTAGAGGATGTAAAGTGAATACATCAAAGTAGCAATGAGATATAAAAATCTGGAGCTTAGCTACTTTCAAAGTAATATAAGAACAATAACAAAAAATCATACTTGTAAGGCAAAAATTAGGCTAGGTCAAATCCCCATTGTGAATAGCAATGCAGCATTTTCTTTCTCTCTCTCTTACACATACAATAGTGATAATTCTACAAACACATTAGTTATAAATTTTTATAATAATTATTTTACTTCCATAAAAATATGCAATGATTTTGAATTCATGCATAGCAGATGATGGAGCTGAGGCAATTATCAACTATGTAAGCAATAGCATATAATTTAAAATTAGTGAGAATATGAAGATGATATGCTGTATTTGTAAAAATGGGGATTTTTAATGTAAGAAACATACCTGCAGACAGAATGTTATAATTCAGGAGAAACCAGGTGTCTTAAAATAATGCCAAATTCCAACATGTGTTTAAAACAATTATATGGACAGAATAAGGCAGATAATTTTTTAAATTATTTTGTAAATTGTTATACAAAGAAATAAATGTATTTGTAAATCAAAAATAATATTCTAAGCTCCCCAACCATCTGCACGGGCCCCTCCTGTTATCCAAGGGCATTCCCAAGTTAACCTGAAAAAGTAGTTCAGGGCATGATGGGAAGAGGGAGTAGCACATGCCTCATTATATGCTTTTCCCTGTTGAAATTCAGGCCCAACTGACCAGCATTCACATCAACACAGACCTTAGGACTGATAGACGCTTTAAGTTTTATAAGAAATATTTACAATCTATTCTCTCTGAAGCCTGCTACCTGGAGGCTTCATCTGCATGATAAAACCTTGGTCTTCACAAACCCTTATCATAACCCAGGCATGCTTTTCTATGGCTTCCAGGTCTTCAGAAAAGAACTCTTTCATCTGATTGCCAGTCAGAACATCTTTGAATCTGCTTATAACCTGGAAGCCCTCCACTTCCAATTGTGCCGTCTTTATGGACTAAACCAATGTACATCTTAGATGTATTGATTGATATCTTATGTACACCTAACATGTAGAAAATCAAGTTGTAGTCTGACCACTTGGGCAAAAAATGTTCTGAGGCTCTCCTGAGGGCTGTGTCATGGGCCATTGTTCACTCACATTTGGCTCAGAATAAATTTCTTCAAATATTTTACAGAATTTGACTCTTTCCATTGACAATAGTTCAGCACCCAACGTGGAGCATCAGAGAAGACCTGGGACCCTGAAGAAGTTGCCCAAACCCAGAGCTAAGTTACAAGCTGGGGCCCACAGAAGGCTCCCCAGTGTCAAGCTGCTTCTTTGTTGGAAGTGGAAAGTCTGCCTGAGCCCCAGACCTCCCATTTGGTTGATGGTCTTTGATTTATTTTGAGCTGGTTTTATTTTTCCTCCTAGGACCTTGTTGTTTAGGATACTAATTCTAGTTTGGTGTTGGGATCCTAATTCTACTTTGGAGGTACATTCTGAAAGGTCTTCTTAACTGCCTTTTTCTAAAAACAAGGGGAATGACCCCCTTTTGGGCATCTCATTTGGTTGCATGTTCAGGGGTACATTCTAGGGGGTCTTCTCCATTGCTTTTTCTTCCAAAATTAAGTTGAGTTGGCCTGTCTGTGTATTTATGTGAGGACCTGAACTGTTACTTTCATAGATATATGTGAGAGTGAGCTCTTCAGTTCTGAAGAGAAAGGGCATTTTGCTCCTGCCAGCTGAAGGATATCTCTGGGGAGAGTCTGGAGGGTTGACCCCTGCGATGTGCAGCAGCCCTACAGGGAACCTCCCACAACAAAACTAGCTTAAGATGGCTCATCCGGGAAGTGCACAGAACAGCTGTCCACTCAGTGTTTTCAGCCCTCTTAGAGGTGATGAAAAAGTTCTAATCAACTGGCTTAAGAAAAAATAAGTGCTTTTCAGGCTACTAAATGCTAGCTCTGATGCCTTTTAGTTTATATGACTCTAGCAACATTTGGTACGATTAATTTGGTAAATTTAATCTCAAAATTATTTCCAGTAGTGTTAAGTCTTAACGTCATGTTATGTAACCTCAGTTCCCCCCCACCACCCTGCCATGGGGAATTTGGGTTTCTAAGAGTTAAAATAGTGAGAAAGTAAGAGTTAAAATTTTAAGAAAGTACAGTGTATTTGGTGAAGTTTACAAAAATATAAGGATACAGTTTTTTTCTAAAGAAATGTAACTTTTTTCTAGTTTACAGGTTAAAAGCCTTTTAAAATAAATATATATATATATCTAAATACATATATAATATATAACTATATATAGTTAATCCACTTGGATATATATATATATAACTAAATGGATATAATGTGAGCACTGAGTCATTTACACCCTCTTAAATATCTCAGTTTCCCTCTCCAGAGGTCCATTTAGTTATATATAGAGAGAGAGAGTAAAAAAGGAAGGCTAGAGTGAGAGAAAATGTTTCAAAGGAAAACTGTAACACCTATTACTAGATTCCAGCCCTGACTTTGGTTTTTGAGTGCAGACTGAATCATGACTCATTCCTTGGCTACAATAATACTCTAAATGTGAAGCAGGTTATAATTTTTCCTTGTTTGTAGTTGGTACCCTAATATAGGTTCCTTTTTCTGTTCTGACACACACAAACACACACACATTTAATCAAATTATTAATGTTATTTGTTGCTCATATTTGTACTTCTGAGAAAACCAGAATCATGATATTCTTAGAGCTGATTTGGTAAAGCCTGTGAATCTTCTTCATTTAGAATCCCACCGGCCTGATCTGTTTTTCACTGCAAATGTCCTGCTGTTAAAACTATTCAAGCACCCTTTCTCTAGGCCCAGGGGCTATTGTGGAAGAGGGGGTCATGTGAGACTGTAAAGGGCAGTTTTGAGGCATAAAATTAGTTCAGAACCTTCAAATCAAGGAATGCTACACAGAATGCCTAAGCAGCTGGTAAAATAAAGGACTTTGCCTTCTGGGTTATTACATGACACCTTTCACCAATCTCAACCATAAAGAATTTCCTGTTTCCCATAGAGATTAAACAAAAATTATTATGAGAGGATATAAAGACACAGCATGGCAAAGCCTCCTGGGTATAATACACCCAGTTATGAGAACTATGCAGATAACATATATATTAAAACGATATTTTTAAATCAGCCACCTTACGACAAATTTCTAAAAGATCACAACAAGCACTGTGGCACAACAGAAGTCTCTAAATTAATTAGCTTAAAAGGTTTTAACAATGCTTATGTTTTCTATAGCTAATTACTGTAAGTCTATAAAATAAACCAATATTGCAGTAGCTCAATGTATAGAAATTAAAGATAGACAAGTCAATTTTCAACCTCACCATTGGCTTTATATATGTTGGCTTTTAAAACCTGTGCATGCCCACTCCTGCCTGGCCTAGAATAGTGAACTTGGCTATAAGTCCCTTGGTCATAGGGGTCACACCAAGGGATAGGAAAGCACCTATATGCCTTTAAAAAAGAGAAAATGTTTGTCAACCTTATCATCAAGTAATTAGTGATCTCATATAAATCATCATAGACCTGGGATTCCTTAAAAATGAAAGAACTTCAATCAATTTTAGATTAAATATGAGAAGAGAGGAAGTAGGCATTTGCATTCAGTTATATTTTAGCCATAATAGCTATTGAAAACATTTGCCTTTTTTTTTAGATAATACTTCTTTTGGTATTAAAAAACTTCTTCTAACTCAAAACTATATAATATATTTGTTATAAGAAGTGGAATCTTCAGCATTCTATTATAATGGCAAGACCACCATTACTTTTGTACTAACCTTATAACTGCAGAGAAGTTGCCCACTAATTTATGCCACACAACAGTATTCTTGGCCAAATTATACCTATCTATCTGTCTATCTGTCTATCTATCTATGGAACTAATGTGAAAGTTTTGCCATGTTTGAATGAGTCAAAGCATGTTATGACAAGAGGTTGAAAAATTACTGTTATCTACAACATTTCAACTTGTTTTGTACAGGGAACAAAACAATATTTCCTGCTATTTCCATGTATTTGAAAAGACTTTTGCATATACTCATTATTTTACCCCAACATATTTTTCTCCATTATAACTTTATGTGTGAGAACACTACATGTGCAAGATAATCAAAAGCCCCATAATTTGAAGATACATATTTTACAAATACTACAACAGAGTAAGAATGCTTTATCCATAAAGAAAATATAAATACAACTGAAGTGGGATATAAATAAATGACATTAATCTATCATCTGGTTTACCTTTACTGAATCTGTGATTACTTTGCAAGATGTAAGAAGTGAAAGAGTTCTCAATCAGTTGCACGTTCCAGGAAATTGTTCTCTGTCATGCAAAGTGACTTTCAAGGAGGTATATTAATACGAACTTAAAGAAGTCAACAAAAATCCCTGTTGCATTTTTTTTGGCTTGAAGAATTCACCTCTTCTATGGTTATCACAAAACTTTCTGCATCAGAGCTCTTTCTACGTGTGAAAGTTTCAATGAAAATAAAATTATCATCAGGCTTTACTGATTTTGATGTGGAATGCCTGTCTGAAAAATCCTTACACCTTTTGAAGAGTGATAAACTTTCTTAAGACTTTTTTTTCCTCCTTCAGCTCTTCCAATAAACTTGCATTATGTTGCTTTTTATGTACAAATATGTATTTATTTCCTTTCAAATTGGTGTACATTACCTACAAAAATTAGTTTTAATGACGCAGTTGATAATTTTTGTCTGTGAAAAATGTTTTGGTATCTAGGATTGTCACAGAATGCAACATAAGTTTTTCTCTTCATTTTATTTTTTCATTAAAGTCCTTTTCATTTTGTGTCAGAATTTTTGGGAATGAATTAAAGTCATTCAGTGAAAGATGGTTATTAAAGCAATCAGCAATAAGTGTCCTACAAATGAAAGCAGTATTTAAATATGATTATCATGTTCAACAGGGAATGGTGAACAATATCTGAGTACAAAGACCAAGGGTCAGGAACTATGGACAAAGGAGGAAGGAAAAGAAGCGAAAACAACTGAGCTACACAGAATGATGCCAAAATCTCCAGGTACAAACGTGGAAAGGGAAGGAGTGTGTGCCCCAGCACACAGATCCAAGCCAGAAGCACCATAACCTCAGTGAAATTCAGAGGCTAGGTGTTCTCAACCTCTTAACACAGTAACTGCTCATTGTGATGGAGGAAAATGGAGGGGTTATGTTCTGAGAAACAGGATTTAAATTGCAACTCTATAATTTGTTAGAGTGGCCGAAACAAGCTGGCCCTAGAAGTTCACCTGGGCTGACCTAAGCTGTCGTACTTTTGAAAATTATGACAGTCTGCATGATCAAACCCTCTGAGCTTTACTACTTTCTAGACACCTAATTTTTGGTGGCTCTAGCTTGTATGTTATATTCTAGCTTACAGTTATATTGACCTCCTCCTCCAAACACACACACACACTCTTATAAAAACTGCATTTTAAATTTTTTTTATTGCACAAGATGATCCAAGTTAAGAATTTTTATGGTTCTTCTGTCTTTTGCCTGGTGTTATGACTGGGAATAAATGTTGCACTATCATATATTATCTCCCATTACCAGCATCATAAACTTTGTATAAATAGAAGCACTATGACTTTCATGAATAAAATACAAATTATATACATTCATATGCATATATGAATACACATATTTGAATATATAGTCCAAATAACACCAATTTAGAGGGTATCTAGAAAGCTTCTTCATCCTTGCTCTTTCACTGCCCTGTTTTTGATTGATAATCTTTTCAGTATTCCAAGCTTTTCTGAAAGATTCATATTTGGGAGCCCTCTCAACCTTATATAAACCCTTTTCTTGACACTTAGGGATCACCTGGTATATTTAGATATTTTACTTTCATTTTGCCCAGCTGAATGACTCATGGCACACCAGGAAAGTTACTTATATTCTCCCTGTTATCATTTTCATTTCCCTTTCCCTCCAGCATATTTTAAAAATTATTTTTATCTAATTCACTTTCATTTCATAGTATTATTTTCAGTTTCCATAGAAGCACCTCATTTTTTAATCCCGTAATTGAAAACAAGTCCTTTCTGTCTCAGGCAGTTCATTCACTGCTTATAGTTGATTGAATAAATAAAACATAATTCTTAAAGGAGAGCAGGTAACATTCACACAAGCACAGGAATGTATAGTCTAATTTTTCACTGGGAGAATGTATTTAATAAAAGCACCATTTCCATCCCTCACATATATGTATCACCTAGACATCAAGTCTAAAATTTGTGAAGCTTTTATTCACAAGTATGACTGTTTGTCCTTGCACCAAGTATTTTTGTTTAAGAGAAGTGTGACCAGTTACTGCATTACAGACTGGTGAATCAACTATGAAAAAAGAGAGATAGTAGAAGAGGCTGCTAAATTAGTAGGAACACAGATTGTGAAAGGCTCGATATAGTTTTCTAAAATGTTCATATTCTCAAAAATCAGTATGGAGACATCACCGAATAAGTTAAAAAGTATCACTCGTAGATAGTTTCAGAAGCACTTCTCTTGTTAAAAGATAGTATGGATGACTAGAGAACTGGAGAATTAGATATTGAAATTAGCCTAAGTGAAAACTGATGAACACTTGGTTTTAGACATTGACTATGGCTTAGTGAAGAAGGAACAGATCTGACACATATGTTAACATGTAGATAATCACAGGGCATCCAGGAATGTGGGGCTAATCTAGGGAAAACATATGACAAGGAAAACACAAGATTTACTGAGAGAAGCCTTGGGAGTTTTGCATGTGGGGAAGTCTCAGAGTAGGAGCCTGTTTGGGTACTAGAGGTCTGGGGTGTAGCTCCACCATACTCAGAAAAATAAGGGAACTTCAGGGGAAGAGGTCGATTGGAGAGGGGGTACCTTACATATCTGGGTGATGTCCCTCAACCCTCAGCAGTGTGGTGCAGTCTCTGGGTCTCTATCTGTCTGGCAATTTACTAAAGTAAAACATATCAGTGGTAGAAGAATACAGATAATGGAAATCATTACAAAATCTCCAAATTACACATAAATATTTCTGCTGAATCAAAATACTTTGGTCACTTTCTCATGTAAAACAAACGATAGTCCTTACCACATAAAATGTAGTATAGACACATTCAACACATGATGCATAAGCAAATATAAGATAAAAATAAAAGCTAAATTTTTGGTAAAGGATGGATCCAGTTATGCAAACTCCCATACATCACACAACATGGAGAAAATTGCGTTTCATGAAATATCTGCAGTATTAAACAACTGGCAATATTAAAGAATAAAGAGTAATTGGGCAAAGATCTAAGTGAAAACAAGAACTGTGTGAAGAATGGAATAATAATTTCTCTTTTCTCCAGAATGCAGTTTCTTGTTTCGGATGGCCTCTCAAGGCTTGGGGAACAGAACAGCAACAACAAAAATCTAAGACCTCCCTCAGAAGAGAAATCTGAAATGGAGTTGCAAGATCAAATACAGGATAGCCAATTAAATTTGAATATCAGATAAATAACAAATAATGTTTTTTGCATAAGTATGCTCTATGCAATATTTGGGATATATTTATACTAAAAAAAGACAGTTATATGAAATTTAACTTTAACTCAGCAACCTGTACTTTTGTTTGCAATGTGAACACCAGAAAAAAGAAAATGTCTCCACATAAAGGTGGAGAATCACAAGTGCTACATCCTCAGTGTAAACGTGACCACATGTAAAATAGTGCACAACCTTCTCTTACTTTCAAATGATTATACGAAAATTTACTTTGACACTGAGCATAACACAGGGAAGAAAAAGAATCCCTGATAAATCACAATTGCAATCCTCTCTTTGTTTACAATGTAGCCTAAATTAACATTACCTGGAGAGATTGGGTTTATATCCTATAAAAACCATATAACATGTTCTATGTGCACATAGCATTGTTTATCCTGTGAAAAATGAGAAAGCAACTTACCAATCTTATCATATAAAATAAAGTATATTTGTTTAGGTGAATATTACGCAGAAGTGAACCACAGCTATGGGCATCATATTGTATGAATTTCAGAACACAAATTTGTACAAAAGAAGCAAGTTAAATATTGATTGCATAGTTTGATTCCATTCTTTTTTTTTTTTTTTTTTTTTTTTTTGAGACAAAGTGTTGCTTTTTTGCCCAAACTGCAGTGCAGTGGTATGATCTCAGCTCACTGCAACCTCCGCCTCCCGGGTTCCAGTGATTCTCCTGCCTCAGCCTCCGGAGTAGCTGAAACTACAGGTGCCTGCCACCAAAAAAACAAGCTAATTTTTGTTTTTTTAGTAGAGACGGGGTTTCACCATGTTGGCCAGGCTGCTCTTGAACCCCAGACCTTGTGATCTGCCCGCCTCAGCCTCCCAAAGTGTTGGGATTACAGGTGTGAGCCACTGCATCCAGCCAATTCCATTATTTAAAAACTCAAAAACATAAGCTAAAACTTTATAAATTAAAAAATATGTCATTCAGGGATACACTCATAAGTAATACAATTACAAGATATCCCAAGGACATGATTAACATAAAAATAAAGAGAGAGAAGCGATGGAAAGGGAAGCATGAGAGCTTGTTAGATACTGACAAAGTTATAGTTCTTATACTTAACCAGAATTCTAGGATGCTGGCGTGACACAGGTCTTACTTCTACCTGTCTGTTATTCAATCTACCTACCTACCTACCTACCTACCTATCTAAAACTCTTCTGTGTGTTGGCTGGCCTACTGGAAATTGTTTTATTTTTTAATTATTTATTATACTTTAAGTTCTGGGGTACATGTGCAAAACATGCAGGTTTGTTACATAGTTATACATGTGCCATGGTGGTTTGCTGCATCCATCATCCCATCATCTACATTAGGTATTTCTCCTAATGCTTTCCCTCCCCAATCCCCCCACCCCCTGCTATTCCTCCCCTAGCCCCCCCTTCCCCAGCAGGCCCTGGTGTGTGATGTTCCCCTCTCTGTGTCCATGTGTTCTCATTATTCAACACCCACTTATGAGTGAAAACATGCTGTATCTGCTTTTCTATTCTTGTGTGAATACTATGCAGCCATAAGAAAGGATGAGTTCATGTCCTTTGCAGGGACATGGATGAAGGTGGAAACCATCATTCTTAGCAAATGGAAATTGCTTCTATATGAAATTTTGAATCTATAACAGTAGAAGTTTTATGTAATTCAACCTAATATATATATATACCATATATGTAAAACCACCTCTACAGTGCATTCACCATTGAAATAAAATGATTGTAGAGTAATCACCATTCTTGCTTTTGCAAATAGAAAGCTTCTCTTCTGGCTTTAATAGAAGAAATTAATAGAGAAATTTCATTTTAAATGGGTTGAATTTATATAGAATATTAGAATTTTACACAAGTTTTTCTGTAGTGAAAGTATCTGATACAAGTTTGGCAATTTCAAAAAGTTTGTGGCAATCTTGTGCTCATTTCATACAGTTTTTGTTTTAGTGAAATGTTTAATTTGTAACTAATTACTGGGCTTTTACTTTCTAAGTACACAATGTTCATCATTAAAATAGTCTCAAGCCTTTCCCTAAAAAAGTGACCTAAAGAAATATTAAAATCTGACATATGGAACATTGTTAACTTATAAAACTTTATTCATGCATCTCAATTCCACATAGTCTTTTGTTCTCATATAACTTAAATGAGGTAGTACTATAATATGATTTTCTACCTAATTATGGGGTCATTAAAATTCATTTTTTAAGTTATTAAAATTATTATTCAGTGAGCAAGGCATGACATCTATCATCTTTATAATTATTTCAATATTATAGTTAAAAATATCTAAACTATAAAATTATATAATTGTTATGTTCCTCATTCATTACTATTAATTTCTTAGCATTCTACAACATTTCAAGAAAGAAAGGTATAATCTTTATTTCTACAAGTAAAGGAACTCACTACAAAAATCACTATTCATATCTCAATAAAACATAATTTTTTTCTGGAATGAATAGCTTAGATATTCCAATTATAGACATGACTATTTTTTGCAATAAAAACGTAAGCAATCCATTTAAATCAAAGGACCAGTATTTTCCTTATATAGAATATTTAGAAATATTACACTTCGTTTAAAAATTACAGTTTAAAGAGCAGAACTTGTACATGCCAAGTATATCATAGGAACAAAAATATTGTTTAAAAACAGGTATTAGATAATCCAAAATTTATAAAAATATCTTAGTATTGGTTAATAATATGCAACATGGAAATTAGATCAAAATGGAATTTCAAATAATTTCCAACATACTAAAAAGTTTTAATTTACCAAAATTAAGAACTAAGAAGATGTTTAAAAAGCAGCATTTGTGGTGCATTTTTCAAACAAACTCCATAAACAAAAATTATTTATCAGGTTGAAGCTCTAAAGGATTGACAAAAGAAAAAGTGCTTGCCAGAAGCTAAATAGTGATTTTTACAATTAAATTTTAAGAAAGAGCAGAAGAAATAGCTTTCCTAAGCTGTTTTTAGATGTCTTCATATCATCTTATAACTTAAAACTCATCCAGTAGACAATTATGTATTGCAGCTTCTCAGAGTAAAGATTGCTAATGGTCATTGACTGGGCTGCCCAGTCACAAAGGTGAACTGTTCAGTCCTCATGTCTCTACTTTTGATTTTTAAAACACTATGGTATGTCATTATAAAACATATATTGACAGTGTCAATGCTGTGTAGATATTTCCAATTTTCATTAAATTGTCTCTGAACTGGTAATGTCATGAATGCCGAAACTACTGAAATATTTGTCAGGTTTGCATTTAGAATTTCAAACTGGTGGAGATTTTATATTTGTAACATTACCTTCAGCAATCCACAAAAAAGATTAATATGTAGTGATTCACTTCCTATTATAAGGGTATTTTCAATTTTGCAAATGGAATTCAAGAGTTGTTTTCAAAATTATACAAGTTACATATTTAACACATTTGGCTTTCTCTATTCTACTGAAAATTATTCATGTGATTTATAGCTGTAAATACCATCTTACCAATGTTTTCATGCTTAATAGTCACAGAAATGAAATGACTTTCTTTCTACATGACCTGAACATTAATTACATAGTGAATACTATGGGGAAATATGCATATTAACAGACATTTAATTGATTACTGAAAGACTGTTCTACTATCTTAAAAATGCTCACAAAATACACAGAAGAAAAAGGCTGTCAGTGACTAACACATCAAGAAATTTTTATAAGAAATTGAGTTATACCTGTATTAAGATAACAAATACCTGTTACAAACTACCTGAAACATGTAGAAAGTCTTTGACAAAATTTCAAATACTTTGAAAATATTTACAAAATTAAATAAATAAGACAAAGAAACATGAGAAAAACTAGTTTTCTATAAATTAACAAAGTGAAATATTTATGGTTTTTAGATACTTTTGAAGAAGTGTGTCTATGAGAACACTGTTACAAATGAAGTACACGTCATCAGACATAAGCACTTATTTCTTCTTTGCCTTTTTTTTTTGAGGCGGAGTTTCGCTCTTGTTACCCAGGCTGGAATGCAATGGCGCGATCTCGGCTCACCGCAACCTCCGCCTCCTGGGTTCAGGCAATTCTCCTGCCTCAGCCTCCCGAGTAGCTGGGACTACAGGGATGTGCCCCCGTGCCCAGCTAATTTTTTGTATTTTTAATAGAGACGGGGTTTCACCATGTTGACCAGGATGGTCTCGATCTCTTGACCTCGTGATCCACCCGCCTCGGCCTCCCGAAATGCTGGGATTACAGGCTTGATTCTTTGCCTTCTTTTCTTCTCTTTTCCCTTTTCTTTCTCTCCTTCCTCCCTTCCTCCTTTCCTCTCTTGCTCCCTTTCTTCCTTCCTATTGTTTTGTCACTAGTGTCAAAGACTTTCTTCTAAATTCTCCATAACAGCTTCTACTGGCCAGGTTTGGTATATAGTTTCAATTCTACAATTCACTGAAAATGTTATACACAATAAACTTTTAAAAGATACACAGAAACACCTTAGCCAATTATTCAGAAACACCAATTATTTCTGAAACAGAAAATAATTGGCTAAAAGTAGAAAGAAATACTAGTTTACAGATGGTTTTCACTGGACATAAGTCAAACAAGAAAATCAAAATCTTTTTAACAGTCACATCTAATTTATCAAAATCTGACCCTTCAAACTGATACATTTTATGTTGGTCTATTAAATAGCACACATTCTTTAAGATATATGCTATATGTAAAATCACACTACTTTGTCAAGTAATTTTTGTATATTTTTAAAAACACCTATATATAGGTGTTTTGATATATGACTTAACAATACAATCATAATTATACCTAATACCATTTTATTACAATAATTATCCAGAGGAATAAAAATGGATTAAAAATATAAATTTGTTATTTCACTTAAAAATATAAATTTGTTATTAAGACCAATGACTCTTGAATTATAGGCAAAAGCATGGTTAGTATAATAAAGTTTTTCTTTTTGTAATAAATATATTTACTATCTCATAAAACAAATAGCATAAAGTGCAGTTGCAGAGTTGATTAGTCCACATCTCAGCACATCTCAGTATCATCATCAAAGACCCAGATCTCATGCTGTTTATTTGTACATCCACTCTAAACACCTTGGTGAAGGCCTATATCACAGGATGGCTACAGCGGCTCGTGCACGGCCTCCTCATGAACAAACACCCAGGGTCAATTTCTTAAATGTTTTTATTCATATTATGTCAGACTATTTAACATTTATCCCATAAAAGTAAGGATGGGGCCAACCTTCCCCAGTCCTCAAGGAAGAACACATAAACGTGAACACAGCTGTGGTTGCATCACCAAGAAAAAGAAAAGGGCAAAGCTGCGTTAACATAGCCAGCAGTGTCTAGAACAAACATGGGATAATCAGAAACAACATCGAAGATACATTTTGTCCTAGCCTTGTATTTTAATTTCAGTAGGTATTTTATGTCTATATTTTGAGATTTTACTTTTATAACATTTCTAAGTTTTATTAAAGTGAATGAATTATTGGTATCGTATGACTTGCATAGCACAGTGCTTTTCTCAAGAAAAAGCTTATTTTGCAGACTAGCAGAATAATAACAGGAGCATATTGATTTTTGCATTTGTAATATTAGGTTTATACGCTTCAAAACAAATGCACTATTGGCTAAACATCCCAATGATTTTGAGACCATTTTGACTAAGGCTGTATCCTTAAATATGCACATATATATATAATATGCGCTTAATTTATGTAAACATTATACACATATGTGGATACATATGTATATGCTTAATGTATATAAATGCTGTGTAGTCATTCAGGAAAATGAAAATAAAAACAAAACTTTTAAATATTCTTAATTATTTTCTATGTATACTGTCATATCAAATATAGAAAATATTTAAGAAATCAGCAGTAATGTAACTTTGAATAGTAGCCCCAATAAGCTCTTTCAAATTCAGCACAGTCATTAGATCATGCATAAAACTTAGAGTCTGGGATAGCTTTAGAGTGGACACAGAGGGCCGGCCCTCCCCATGCATAAAGATTCCAGGTTAGGCCCACAGGAGAGTCCTGACACAGTCTCCCACAGTCACTTACACTATACTATGGAATTAGAATCATACAAACAAAATCAAAAACATATTTTAGTCTAATTGTAAGAAGTTAAACGAAAACAAAATGTTAATTAATTGAACACATTAATTAAATGAGCTACAGTATGAGTCTAATGTAAATAAAACTGTATAGTTCTGAAGAGTATATCCATTAATCATACAATTATCTAAAACATTCTGTGAGGTACTTATCCTTGAAGGAAAATGAGGTTTTAGGAAACGTGCCCAGTGTTGTGCCTACTTTTCAGAGCTTACACGTGATCCCAAGAGATTTAGAAACTGACCTTGAACAATGTTTGCTCATCTGGACTCTCAGTTTCTTCTCAGAATATTTTTGCAATAATTTCTAGGATTTTTGAGTCCCTAGCACCATATGTAAGTGTAATTATCAGCTACTGTCAACTGTAAGAGAGATGGCTGGCAGATTGTGTCTGCAAAGATGTGGAAGTCATGGTAAGGCTTAGGGGAAAAACAGCTGACAGAGGAAGTAGAAAAACAAAATCAACGTCAGTGATTGAAAAATATGATTTAGATAATATCCATCCATTTCAGAATTACCAATGATACTTACTAAAAACCCAAAACGCTGAACTTTACTTTAGACTGCTGATTTTGTATTGAAATCTATTTTTTAAAAAAAGAGATTCTCCAGCTGATTCAAATCTACACAATATTTGAGAATTGCTTCTATATTTACTTTGCTGGTTTAGCTATGCCTAGTTTTATGAACAAATTCCACAAAATGTGGCATCAGCTCTACTTCACCTGGGAGATGTATGATTAAAAACAAAATTACCTACATCAGTTAAGGAAAAAGAAATAGTCCAGACACCGATTGCTATCCCAGGTTACTACTGTTACTAGTTTTTCCTCACTAAGGCCAATATTCTATCATTCACTCACTGTCCATTCTCTTTATTTTCTGAGCCCCAATCAGATTATTGGAAAGAAGGAAAGGCTGGGGGCAAGATGAAATATAAGGGCTGGCATTATGTATTTCTAGAAGATCCATCTTCAAGTCTATGGTAAGGAATGAAAAATAACTGAGAAACTTGAGCAGGCCTTATAAAAAGAGGGGATGTGTTTATGAAATACTGAAGACAATGTGAGTTTTAATTACATTGGATTTAGTTGCAACCTGTACCTGATTATTGCTGTTGTGGTCTTGTTTTACTTTAAAGTTGGGATCTCACGTGTTGCTCAGGCCAGAATGCTGTGGCTATTCATAGGAGACATCATAGCACCTCAAACTCCTGGGCTCAAGTGATACTCCCACCTCGGCCTCCTGAGTAACTGGGAACACAGGCATGAATTAATGAGTTTTTTTTCAGGTGCCTTTAAACTAGACAACATCCTCAAGAAATTACGTATCAAAACATTTCAAAAATAATATATAATTCAAATGAATTAAAGTCATATTGAACTAGTAGCCATAGATGTTTAAGTAGCCATCAGGGCAAATATAGAGGCACCCTTAGCTCTATAACGTATGTTTTGAATAAAGCGTGCATTTGAAAGATTTGCTGAAGGCCTTTTTAATGTGTAAATTTCACAAAATACAAACTTGTGATTTTCATTTTTGTTTAGTAATTGAATAATCCTCATGATTTCCTGGACATGTTTTAGGACAGCATAAAACAATAAATTTTTCATGGTAATTCCTTTTGAACTATAGTAGGTAAGGCAAAGATGACATTATCAGAAGATAATTAATCTTCTGACATAATCAGATGATAGTATGAGTAGAGTTAGAAGAGCTGGATAAAGATTTTCTAAAAAGTTCAGATATCAAATCCTAGCTCAAGTTCATAATACTCATGTGATTTTTTTGTTCCTCTGAGTCCTTCTGTACTGTCTTGCATTAGACTGTATGACCTCAAAGTTCACATTCACTATCATTCTGTGATTCAGAATCACTGTGCTAAAAAGTATATATACAGTGATTGTAGTATACGGAATATATTTAGTATTTAATCACTAGATGGCAGTAAATGTGCAACTGTGAGGTGCCTCAGATCTGTTCTGCATACTCAAGGAGGGCTCAACACGCATGCAAGACTATCACTGTTTGACAGCTTCCTTTCAAAGGTTAGCTGGAAGGAGAATATATCCTATCATAAGAAATCACTACAGAGTATAAGGAAAATAAAATGCCGTAGCTCAATAATGCAGTAGGAAATATCTCTAAATAGTAATTTAAAATACTTTATCTGAGGTAAACAGTGTTGGTGCCTCCCCATTTAAAACTGCTGTGAAGAAATAAATAAATAAACAAAAACATAGATCTGAATTTGCAAAAAGTGATGAAAAGGCATATATCTTGCCCACATACATCATAGGTGTCTGCCTTACACACAATAAATTATTTTTTTTAAAAAAGTAGATACCAGAAACTACCAAGAATGCTAAATCCATTTACCAAGTAAAATTGAATTAACACATTGAAAGGAATGGTACAAGGGATCCCACCCCATTACATTTAACGTGATCATGTCTGTATATTCCACAGCAATACACGCTTCAGAAATAGAACAAGCTTCCCAGTATATCGACATAATGGATGAGAAGAGGAAATGAGAGTCTGGTTAAATGAATATATAATTCCGTTTCTTATAAATTCCGCTTGTCAGCAGCCACTTATCACTTATACCACAGCAATGTAGTCATGACACTTTTGTCACTGTGTTCATCTAAAGTATATTGGGTGGAAGTGTGATGATTTAATTGTCATTGGAAGATTTCCAAAGTGGAATAAATTTTAAAAGTATTTTTTAAGTATGTATGGATATATATGTAATATGTACTTTATACATACATATCTATCTTCTGTGACCAGGGGTTGATAATGTTGGCTATGCATTATCTACAGAATTAGTTTTTAGATAGTAAGCTGTTTTTTTCCACAGGAATTTTGTGATTGTCCACAGTTTATAGCAAGAAAGAAGTTGTGTAGGAAAAAATGTCACAGTGACATAGAGTCCCCTAAGCATATTCAGCTAAAGGACACTGGTTGACCTATGCTGTGCCATGTAAGTTTTAGCATTAAAAAAAAAAAAACTCTAGATTTACTCATTTTAAACCTTACTTAAATATTTTTGTTTGTTCTATTTACAATTAATTGTATAGGAGAGGAACAAATTTGTAAAGGAGAGAAACAAATAATTCACAAAAATATCAAAATGATTAGGAAAATTGTTTTTTCCTAATTCAAACCAAATAATCTTCCATGTAATGTTACCCACCATGGTCTCAGTAGGTTGGAAGGGCATTTTTCAGGCACAATTTCAATCACTCAGTGAGCTTTTTCAAGATACCCTGCCACATTCCCCTAAACATTATCAAAACTTGCTGGATAGAAAAATAGAAAAGAAAAACAAACAGAATAGTTAACCATGTGGTAAAGGTCATGGGTTTTAACATTCAGGTATGCTTAAATAGTAGTCTATCTTATAAAAATCACTTTATCTTTCAAGCTGGAATTTAATTCTTGGCTATAAATATGTCCTCCAATGATTGTTGTGAGATCTGAGTGAGATACTCTTCATAAAATGTGTTTATATTACCTGATATATAGTAATACTAAATAATTAAATCAAGTAATCCAACCACTGCTCCCAAAGTGTTTATTTCCTGATTGAAAAGCTAGATAAAAGTATTGTTTTGTTTATTATATTGAGTACTACCAATAAAGGTTAAGGAGATAACTTGGAAGTTCTGTTGTTGGGACTCAGACTGTGCCCAGGGAAGAAGCAGAACTAATTATCTGGGGACAGAAACTCAGGATTTTTAATGACCAAAAATAAACTAGGCATGAATTTAGCCCGAGGATGAGGATGATTTAATCTGACTGACTTAGAATCTTTTCATTTCTCATGTATTCATCTCAAAGTATTGATTGCTTAATATAAGCTAGACCTTTTGATAAATCTTACATATATTAGCTTGTTTAATCCTCACAACAAGAATATCCATTTTGAGTTGTTATTCTTTTTTTTTTTTTTTGAGTTGTTATTCTTACTACATCAATTTGCAAGAGAAGACTACAGAAACGAATAACATTTAAGTTATTTGAAATAAATCATTCTAAAGGTAATCCCATGACAGTGACAATTCTGTGAGTTTTCGTAATTACATAGCAATGTGTTAAACATGGAAATAGTTATATATGTAGATTTATGAGGAAGGGAATTTTTTTCTCCCATAGATTTTGGTAGAGTAAGAAAAAACTTCCTGGAAGAGGTGATTTATGGTCTAAGATTTAAAAATTAAGTGACAAATCCTGGTGAAGATATTGGGGCATGAGATATAGTGGAAGGTAACTGACGAACAAAAAGACAAGAAAAAAAGGAACGCAAAAACAACAAAGAAGTAAGCCTAAATGATCCAGGTTGTCGGACACCAAAGCAGGAACTGGAGAGTGATTTGTAGAAGACTGGGAGAAGATGGGGACAGATAATGAAGTGTCCTTCAAACACTTCCAACTGCCATCATTGAGAAGTTACAGAATGGTTTTGGACCCACATGGATAAAAGTTTCAGAGAATATATTTGAGACAGAAACACTGTTATGAGGAGGAAAGTCATTTTGACATGTTGCTAGAGTTCAGATAAAAGATTATAAAGTTACAAACCAATATAGAAAAATAGAAATGGTACCACAGGTGAAATTTGAGAAATGCAATTTAAAAGAAGGAAGGGATAGTCACAGATTTAAAATAGGAATTTGAAGCAGGCATTTTACCATTAAGCAAGGTAAAGAACAAAGTTCGCAGAGGTGATAAGATTTCAGTTATGAGATATTCAAGGTACTTGAGGAAAACTCAGTCAAGTTTGTACATTAGAATTTGAGTATATATTTCTGAAACCTGAAAACCTGGAGAGAAATCTGAGTTGATATCATACACTTAGAAATCAACAATCCTCAAATGATGTCAGAAACTGATACCGCTTGAATTTATGAATGATAAAATGGAGAGTATCTTTGCGACCAAAATCATCAGAGTTTTGAAACCCCCTTTACCAAAGTAGGAGAAGAGACCATTAAGATTTTCATAAAGTGAATTCTAAATTGCAAAACTGAAATATGTTTGAGAACACCTCAAGAAGAGATGGAGAGAGCAGACCTTGCATAGGATTCAGGAAATACCAATAAGGGAGACTAATTCTATAACATGGATGTTCAAATATTATTTTTTGGCCATGGTAGGAAATAGTATTTCATGAAGAACTTGACTTCTATTCAGCATTTGTTGTTTCCTAGTAAGGATATCTGGGAAAATCTGTTATTAATTTGCTACATCTATCAATTTGGAAGATTGGAATGGAGGCTACATCATTGTGTGTTCAGTTAATTATTACTTTTTAATGCTTGATTAGTATAGGCTTCTAAACAGGATGGAAAACAATTGCCTTTATGAGGCCACGTTTTATTAGGATTGTGTGTTAAAAACTAGAATGTCTGTTTAAAGACATAGAAGGATGAACATCATATCCCCGCAGAGAGAACCCCTTACTAATAATATGCAATTCCACAAATTTTAGGAGTGTTGTGTCATAGATTTTATTAAATCATTTTGGAAGTTATAATCTCACAGTGTCGAGGATTTCTAGTTCCCCAGGGAGAACTTCGTGCTGTACCTTTTTTTATTTTTACCATTTTAATTTGAAAGTCTTTAACATTGCTATCAATCATATTTGAAGACTTTTAGATAATGCTGTCCGGTTGAACCAACTTTAAATTACAAGGAAATTTTAAAAGTCATTATATATTATCCAAACCTAACTTTGATTCCTTGTTTTCTTTGTGAAATTAAGACAATTTTAGAAAGTATTTTTAAATAGATCATCATTTTTCCTATATTTACTATATAATTGTGATTATTTCTGATACATTAAAAATAACTGGAAATAAATGAAAATAAGGTTTTATTATATTTAAATTTCTTTCTCTTTATTTAAGTAAGATAATCAAAAAGACTTGATTTTTCATTCATTATAAATATATGGCACAACTACAGAAAATTATTTCTAAAATTAAATTCTACATACATTTACTAGTAAGGAGTCATACAATAGAAATCTTGTCATTTGCTATGGCTAAATCTTAATTTATAATAAGAAAAGAAGGATATATTATTAAATATTTAAATTCAATTACTAACAGCCACATAAAATATTCTTACATATATCACTTGTATTCCTCTTAACTACCTTGTGAAGTAAATAACATTAACTCAGTTTAATATGTTGGAAAACTAAAGCATGAGACTTAAATAACTTTAATATATAAAATAATAATCTGTAAATCAGAATTCAACCCCACCTCCATTTGAGTCAATCTAACCTGATTATACACAGTTTAGACAGATCCAGTTGCATAGGTAAATTACAATTATATAACCAATGAAAATCAAGAGATTTTAGCAATATCAACTATGGCAAAGAGCTCTTGGATTTTGAAATCCACGTGTTTGTGTCTATCTATAACCACAAATATGTGAACATGAGTATAAAATAAAATGTTTATTGGAGCCTGTGGCATTCTGATTTCCTGTGTCTGTAGCTGAGGTGTAAGTTGGAGTGGGAACTATAGGGCCTCAGGCCAAACAGACAAGTAAGGCTCCTGATTTACACAAAACATAGACATTCAGATCATGAGACTGGCAGATAGACATCTCAACCAGTAGCTGTGCATTTGTAGCAATATTGTCGCTTAGATGTCTACATAGGGAATTTCGATACTCACTCATTTGAATGAGCTATAGAACACCTAGACAATAAAGAACATCTTCTGTGGAGAATGTATTTTTGGCAGCCCTTAAAAATAGCAACAACTGGCCAGGCGCATTGGTTCTTGCCTGTAATCAGCACTTTGGGAGGCCGAGGTGGGCAGATCACAAGGTCACGAGATTGAGACGATCCTAGCCAACGTGGTGAAACCTCATCTCTGCTAAAAATATAAAAGTTAGCTGGGTATGGCAGCACATGCCTGTAATCCCAGCTACTTGGGAGGCTGAGGCAGAAGAATCACTTGAACCCAGGAGGTAGAGGTTGCAGTGAGCCGAGATTGTGCCACTGCACTCATACCAGCCTGGCGACAGAGTGAGACTCTGTCTCAAAATAAATAAATAAATAAAAATTATGTATATATAAACAGCTGAAATCCTTATAGGTCAGAAAACCGTAGCTTCCAAAAGATCACCAAGCTCAGAGCCAAACTTTAATGAGTTCAAGTGTCATAATAATTCAGTCATAGTAAATATGAAGCTCATGAAGAGATTATTAGTGATGAACGAGCCAACCAGTCAGCAAGGGCTCAGCCATGGCATGTCCCAGAGGCTGAAGAAAAAAAGCATGGACTTCTCTGTTCCACCACCATTGTACTTTTCTCCTCTTCGGAATAATATCTCTTTGCCTTTGGTACCTTTGATTTGCTGCCTCATCTATCCAGAACTTCTTCCTTCAGATTCAACCTGGCTTGACCCACACTTGACCTTCAGTCTCTTCTCAGTGTTTAATTAATGAGACCTTTCAAATTTTCCATATGAATATTTCCCCTTATCCCATCATGTACTATGTTATGCTGTATTTTTTCCATGTTATTTATACAAATTAATACAAATGTCTGCATATGTTTATTTATTAGCTCTTTTGACTGCATCCCCAAAACTGAACTGTAAATTCCAAGATGGTGATATTTGTGTGAATTTTGATCATTCCTGTTTTCCTAAACCCTAGAGTAAGCAGTTCTTAAACACAGTTGGAACTCATTTAAAGGTAGTTACTCTTATATTTATAGTAACCCAGATGTATGACTGTCTCTCCAAGGTGAGATTGGACTAGACTTTAGCATAATGTGCTTACTTTATGGTGACACAGCTCTGAACAATGGGAGAAAGAGAGTCCAAGGCTGGTGTTGGCCATCAGTTCCCGATCAGGATGGGTGGGGAACATGAAGAAACAGTCTGAAACAGCAGTTAAAATTTCAGTGAAGTTTAAATTGCTAAAGGAGCCTCAATACTTAGCCTTACTGTTTAAACTAATTTTTTTTTTTTTTTCAAATGATAGCTTGCATCATGATGGCAAATAGCCTCCAGTACTTGAAAATAAATGTAAAGAGTCTTTTTCCTGGGTAGCCCACAGAGCAACCTGCAAAGTTTTCTAATCCTTTGATTATGCTAACATAATCTCTATGCTACCTTTGGTGACAAGGAAGTTTAATAGCAATTATGTGAAGAGCAGTGTAAACTTTGCAAGACTTAAAATTTCCATGGTAAACATTAAAGAGTTGGCTAATAGATGTAGGATGAATGCTTTTGGACTTGAGATTGTTTGAAAGGCCAAACGTATTTCACTTCTCTATTAGACTACAAACGTACTCGGCTCCAGTGGCTCTCAAACATTAGAATACAGGGTAATAGTTTAGGGAGCACCACAGTACAGATTTCCAGGTACTACTCTCAGTGATAAGAATTTCAGTAGGTGTGAAGAAAGTTTAGAAATTTTAAAAACTACTTCATGTAATTTTTAGCAGTTTTTCATATGCTTTTTGAAAAATGATTGGTTTTCAATTACATACATTTGAAAATGATTATATAAATTATTAGAGTCTTTTTATAAGAAGAGATTTACATTATCAGGATAAAGAGAAAAGCTTAGAACTCTGACAACATTTTCCTTTATTTTAAATAAAATTATAATTTAATGATATTAATGTATCTCAATAAAAAAGACAAAGAAAAGAGTATTTGTGTGCAACTAACAAAACTATGAATTAGACAAAAATGTGTACACCTCATTACTTAGAGGTTAAGATGTAGCATATACTTCTAGTATGAAGCCTACATAGATGTCTTTAAAGGATAACTATTTCAAGAGATGACAATGCTGTTAACAAGAATCCAAGTAATTCTTCTTACTCCCATTATATTTTTTTCCCAAACACTATCTTATAATTAACTTCCATATAGATGTTTCTATATAGTGTCCATGAGCAACTTGTTGGGGGTAAAATTTTCATAATAAATTGGTAAGTTGGCATTTTGATTTTCATGTTAGTCTTTTGTGAATACCGTTAGTGTGAGCTAAGCTTGTAAACCAAATCTACAAAACATGCAACAACACATTTCATTTTCTGTTTCTGCTAGTCTGTGAACCTCTCTCTGGAGTTTTGTGGCCCTAGAAGGCAAGAAACTTGTAAGCTGAGTGGTAACTACATTCTCCACCTCATATTGTTAATGAAATTTTTAAGACCTTCAATAAATCTTCCGTTAAATTATTTCTAAAATGCTTATTTCCCTACTGTTTGACTAATATCAGTGTTTCCTAATGTAAAATAAGGTCTCTTTTCTCTTGAAATCAGATCGAATGTTTGAAAACTAATTTCAAATAATCTGATTCATTTAGAGATTGCCTTACTTACCCTAATCCTAGTAACAATGTGGAATTGTTCCTTTTTCTCTACAATTGTCCAATGTGCTTTATTCAGTGAAGTTTATATTGCTAAAGGAGCCTCAAGACTTAGTCTAACCATTTAAACTAATTTTTTTTTTCTTTTTGGCAAATGATAGCATTCATCATGGTGGCAAATAGCAGCCTCCAGTACTAAAACGAATGACAGAGAAATTACCTAATCCTTCTGATTCCCAACATCACTGTGGCTTGGTCAGACCTGGATGCAGTCTGGTATACAAAGGGAAATAACCTGTGATTCCAGACATTCTCAGGGATGTCTACTCACTGTATCTGTGAAAGGAATAAGGCACCACTTTCCACGCTTGTCTTGATGTTTCCTCTCAAGGTCCATTTGGTTGAGGATTGATAACACAATGAGTGAGTGGAAGGATAAATGTGTGTCAGTCAAATCTCTACTAACATTTTTATGTGAGATTTTATCCTTGGATGAGTGGCCTTTATCAAAAACAAGGGACAGACAAATGTAATTCAACACACAGTCCTTACAATTCTCAGAGTTAAAAAACTAAAGAGACAGAACCTTCAGATACAGTGAAAATGCAGAGTATCATTGCACAACTGAGACATTTCAAGATGACATAGCTCTTGAAACATGAGTTCAGTTGAAAGGATTTGTTCCATTAGTTCTTAGACAGTTAACATTTCATATAGAAAAAAAAGGTAATTAGCACCAGAATTGTCTTCAATCCCATGAGAAGTTTTTGGCCTTAATACTGCCTAAAGCTGTGCTACACAAAGGTTACTGTTATTTATTGCCATGCCTTCCATCCTTAATAGGAGTCTATTTAATAAAAATTACCAGAAAGACTTTTCTGTTGCTTTCTTTAACATCCCAAAATCAATGACTTGAAACAAGTCCATCTGTTAAAGGCTAAAATGTCTTTTTCACAGATATACTTTTATCCAACATTTAAAATGCCTTTTATTATTATTTTTTTTTTTGGAGAAAGAATAGTGGTGAATAATGATTTTATTTTAAGGGAAAAAAGTGTTTCAGGACTAAGGATAGGATAATTATAGTGAGTTTAATCCATTTGGAGTACAAATAGTATATATTAGACAATTGAAGGATAATTTAAATTCTTAATGTGCTGTAAGTTGCATGGCCAAAAATAGTAAATATTTACTTAGTAACACATTCAATTTTCATTTATATGCTTAAAGCCTACAAATAACCCCAAAGTAAATTCAAATTAAAAAAAAAATAATTATGCCTCTGTCTTCTCACATATATTGAAATAGTTGAAGATAGAAGCTTATTTACCACCACCTCTCTAGCTAGGTAATGAATAATTTGATTCATTAACTCTATAAATTATTTGTACCTGCCATGTGCTACTCTAAGCAGATGCTGCACCAAGAAAACAATAATAATAGTTTTGAACCACCATGAGTTTTTGATGGTGTATACAGAGAAAAGTAAAAATTTAAAAATAAGAAACAAGCAATACTGTGTGTAATAACAAACCACAGTGCAAGAGTAATGGCCAAGTTTATTATAAATAAAACATTGCATTAAACCTTATTTCAAATAAACTTTTGCATTATTTTCTTCAATAACTTTATGTAATTTTCAGGTTTTATAAAATTTTTATATTGTTTTATTTTATGTTTGTTTTGTTTTGTATAACATCAGAAGCAATAGTAATTAAACTCCTTAACGAATAATTTAATTTTATTATTTCTTGTTTTTTTTTAGTTAAAATTACACTCTAGCTGGCATGGAGGCTCATGTCTGTAATCCCAGCACTTTGGGAGGCCAAGGCAGGCGGATCACCTGAGTTCAGAAAGTCAAGACCTGCCTGGCTAACATGATGAAACCTCGTTTCTACTAAAACTACAAAAATTAGCCGGGCATGGTGACATGCGCCTATAATCCCAGCTACTTGGGAAGCTGAGACAGGAGAATCACTTGAACCTGGGAGGCGGAGGTTGCAGTGAGCCAAGATTGTGTCATTGCACTCCAGCTTGGGAAACAAGAGTGAAATTCCATCTCAAAAAAAAAATACATTCAAATATTGAAAGCTCTGAATTGTCTCACTTTTCGAAAGTTTTTCCCTTTCTATCAATTTCTTACATGAAAAATAATTCAAAATAAGAAAAATTTAAAATATGCCTCTAATGTAAAAAGGGAACTTTTATGTTTCTTTGCAGACTTAGATTAGTTCTTACATAAAAATTACTAATTACATCTATTTATATAGAGAGCAAATTAATTAACTCATAATGTCCTGCTTCTCAGTTTTTTATTTGTTATATTTTTAAAACATAGAAAAATTATATAATTCTGTTTACTAATGCCAAAATTAAGCCATTTTATACCATTATCAGATAAATCATCACGGTGTAATGACATACATAAGTTCCTAAATATCACTTTCATTTGTAACTTCTAAAGAGATTCAACATTTATATCTGAATAACATGTCCCTGTGCTCTTATTTTTCTAACCCAAAAGAAACACAGCTGTTACATTGTTCCTTCTTTATAAAGCCCCTTTTCTGAAATAAAGTTATCTAAAAGCAACAAGGATCTTTTCCCAGACAGATTGTAACTTCTCACCAAGCCCCACTAGCATAGAAAATGGTAACATCTGCATTTAAATTACTTATTTATTCAACTCATTTATATAAACGTGTACTAAACCTAAAATTCGGTTCTGGAACACTGCTCTGAACCTAGAGGACATCCCATTTCATATAGTTTCTCCAACAACTCGTCTCTAGTAACTGTCAAACTAATAATCTATACAGTGTTGTATTGCAGCATCATTCAAATGTAGCATTTTGGAAAGCCTAAGAAAATAGACCGTAAAGTAGGCCTTTGGAAAAAAAAAAAAAATCCCATTACTATTTGAGACTGTCTGCCATCCTTTCAAAACATCTTTGTTAAATTAGTTCCCTCTGGCTCCAATGATTGTTTTACACCATCTGTTCATTAAAAAGGGTACTATTCATTAACATTTTCTAACCACTAACCACTTTGAAACAATTTCAAAATATATTTTCCACATTTTAAAGTATATCCAATCACTCTTACTAATACAGTTGGGCAGCCCCTGTAATAAACAAATACATATCCATTTATAAAAATAACACTGGTAGTCTCCAGTTTTGTTACATTAAGCAAATATTGAGAGGCTACTTTGTGCACAGAACTTCGCCATCATATGAGAAATACAAAAACAAATGAGATTTGGATATTTTTAAAAGAAATATGCAAGGAATAGATTATGAAGAGTCAGTATTATAACCACTAGGAAAGCAGGGTCCTTATTTATTACTGGATAAGAAGAAGTCACTGCATTGTTCTAGAGAAAACATGGCTTTTTTACTCTGGGAATGAAAGAAAACAACATAGGAGAGAGCATTTCAGTTTATATGAAATCAGAAGTATTTTAATGGTTAGATTATAAAAAATAGATACCTCAGTTTTTAAATATAACCATGGCATGGAAGTGGTTAAAATGAGTTTAGAAAGAAGGGTCATATCTGTGCATGTAGGCAGATCATATTTTGGGAACCATGTTTTGAAAAAGTTTAACCTGTTCACCTGTATGTTTCTTCACTCTTAAAAGACAATATTTCCAAAACCGTAATTTCATTATTTCATCTACACTTACACTTTTACATCTCATAATCATCCTTTATTCTTCCTTTCCCATTCACTAATTCTTTCCAATTTATTACAATCTGGTTAGTATTTTTCTTTTGATTTTGTTGTTTGGCTTTTATTTATATATTTTAGGGTTCACAATTTTTACTTGACTGTAACAAAAGAGATAATGAGTAGAACTACTGATTTAGAAATGTAAATAAACATAAATTGATATCTCTTTAAAAATCTGCTTCATTTATGTGAGGTACAAAGATCCTTCTGATACCAGTTTATATTCAGATATACCTATTGCCCTTTTAACATTATTTATTTTATTTTATTTTGGTGAGAATATTTACCATGAGATTTATCCTCTTAATTAAATTGTAAGTATATAATTCAGTATTTTGATAGGTACAGTATTTATAGCACATCTTGCGAACTTAACTTTCTCAATTAAAACTTTGTGTTTGTTGATTAGCGAGTCCCACTTCCCTCTCTCTCTAGACCTAGGCAAACACAATTTTACTCTTTGATTCTGTGAATTTGCCTATATTCAATACCACATGTAAGTGGAGTCATCCAGTATTTATCTTTCTGTGACTGGCTTATCTCACTTAGAATAATGTCCTCAAGGTTCATTCATGCTGCTACATAATACAGAATATCTTTTTACATGCTGAATAATATTCTGTTGTATGTATATACCACATTTTATTTAATCATTCATCTCTCTATGGACATTTGGGTTGTTTCCAAATCCCGGCTTTCTGGATAGTATTGCTATGAGCAAGGGAGTGCTAATATCTATTTGAGATTCTGGTTTCAATTCTTTTGGACAAATACTTAGAAGTACAATTTCTAGATCATATGGAAATTCCAGTTTTAATTTTTGAGGAATCTCCAAGTTGTTTTCCACAAATCCTATAGATTTTACATTGCACCAACAGTATCCAGAGTTTTGAATTTCGTCACATCTTCACCTACACTTGTCTTCTTCAGATTTTTTTATAGTAGCCATTCTGAGAGGTCTGAGATGATAGCTTATTGTATTGTGGTTTTGATTTTTATATCCCTGATGATTAGTGATGTTGGGGATGTTTTCACATACCTGATGGCCTGTATAAATTGAAGAAGACACAAACAAATGGAAAGATATCTTGCGTTCATGGATTGGAAGAATTAAAATATTATTTAAAATGTCCATTCTACCCAAAGTGGTCTATATATTCGATGCAATCCCTGTCAAAAATCTAATGACACCTTTTTTCAAAAATAAAAAAAAAAATTATAAAATTCCTATGGAACCACAAAAGACCACAAATAGCTACATCACTTTTGAGAGAGAAGAATGAAGCTGGAGGCATCATACTTCCTTATTTTCAAATACATTACAAAGAAACAGTACTCAAAACAGGATGGGGTTGGCATAAAGACAAATATATAGACCAGAGGAAGAGAATAGAGAACCTAGAAATATTTCCACATATACACAGTCAACTGATCTTAGAAAAAGATACCAAAATATTAAATACAGAAGGGATAGTCTTTTCAACAATTACAATTGGAAGAACTGGATATCCACATGGAAAATAACAAAATTGAATCCATATCTTACATATTACACAGTGCATTTTTCTTTTAAAATTTCTCTCCAATATGTACTTCTTTCCTTGTTTAAAAAAAAATTCCAATGCAATTACTCTAATTCCTATCTTCAGCAGTTTTAAATATTACTACCATTTTTTTCTATTTCCACAAAAATATATCTTACTCAAAGTTACCATATGAGTCTTCCAAAAAGGCAAGCGTGTGCTAGGCTGAGTGGGAGGCAATGTGGCCTTGTGATTGAAGTGAGTATTAGGGAAAGCAACCTGCCTCCAAGTTCAAGTACTGCAACAGTAATCTAGATAATTAATCCCTTTTACTGTAGCTTATTGTTTATTAGCAGGAAGATGATTGCTTACCTTTGTGTAAGTCAACTACTAGCATTAAAATATTACCATATCAAATGTCCGTCATACTCAGTGGTATGCCTTATATTTAGTGTTTTTTTTTAGTATAACAACATTTAACTACCCTAAAATGAAAGTTCCTGCACACTACACATTTGGTCCAGGTCTGCTCCCATGTCTCTTTTATATTGGTTTTCTATCTCTGCCATAACAAATTTAGTGGTATAAAGGAACACAAAATTATCATCTTACAGTTCTGTAGGTTAGAAGTCTTATACTCATCCTACTGGACTAAAATCAAGATGATGGTAGAATGCATGTCTCCTAGAGAAGAATACGTTCCTTGATCCTTTGGTTGACCATTTGGATGGTTGGCAGAATTCAGTTCCTTTCAGTGGGAGGACTGATAATCTCCATTTCCTTCCTGTCAGCTGCTGGCCATTTCAAACCCAAATCAGTGAGGAGAAATATACTCTCCTCATGAAGGTAAAGAGTGAAGAGAGCTAAGAAGTTACTATTTTATCATACTGTTTGATATATTCAGTAAGGTAATCAATATTAAAGGGTTAGTACTTTACCTGTGGTTGGCACTTGATTGGTGTCTTTTGTCTCTCTCTCTCTGTTTTTTTTTTTTTTTTTTTTTTGAGATGGAGTCTCTCTCTTGTTGCCCAGACTCTGTAGTGCAGTGGTGGGATCTCGGCTCACTGCAACCTCCACTTCCTGGATTCAGGTGATTCTCCTGCCTCAGCCTCCTGAGTAGCTGGGACTACAGGCGTCTGCCATGCACAACTATATATATATAATAATAATAATTATTATTTTTAGCAGAAACAGGGTTTCACCATGTTGGCCAGATTGATCTGGAACTCCTGACCTCAGGTGATCCACCTGCCTCAGCCTCCAAAACTGCCAGAATTATAGCCATAAGCCACCGTGCCTGGCCATCTTTTGTCTCTTAAAGCCTTGTATTAATTGAATGAGGCCCATGAACATTATGAAGGGCAATTTGCTTCACTCAAAATCTGTTGACTTAAATGTTAATCTCATCTGAAAAAATATGTTCACAGCGAATCTAGACTAATATTTGGCCAAATATGTGCGATCCATGGCCTAGCTAACTTGACACATAAAATTATCCATCACATGCACCTATTTCTATTTTTTAACTCAATATTTATATGGAATTATAAGAAATAGTATGAAGGGATCCTGTGTACCTTTGAACTAGTTTTGCCTAAGGGTGACCTCTTATAAAGCTGTAATACAATATGACCATTAGGAAGTTGACATCAAGCCTGTTGAGAAGCAGAATACTTTCCATCACCACAAGGATCTGTCATGCTGCATTTTAATGGACCCAAATCTTCCTTTCCACTTCCACCTATTCCTAATCCCTGGTAACAATTCCTATGTTCTCCTTTTCTATAATTTTTTCATTTCAAAAGTGGTACAGAAATGAAATCATTCAGTATGTAATCTTTGGGGATTGACACTTTTTCAGTCAGCATAATTCTCTAACCAATCATCCAGGTTACTGTGTGTATAAATACTTTGTTTTTTTTGTTAATCCTGAGTACAAGCATTTGTGTTAATATAAGTCTTCCTTTCTAAGGAGTGTAATTGATGCATCATCTGCTATTTGCATGCTTACTTTTTTTAAGAAAGTGCCAAACTTTTTTCCAGAGTTTCAATTTCTTGTATATTTCCACCAACAATGTGACAGTATCCCAATTGCTTCATATCCTCCCTAGTATTTGATGTTGCCACATTTTATTTTTAGTGTAATCATTTCAACATATGCACTATAATAGCTCATTGTGGTTTTCATCCTGAATTTCCCTAATGGCTAATGATGTTGAACATATTTTCATGTTCTTATTTCCTATTATGATTATGCACTTCATTGAAATGTCTATTCATGTCTTTCATGTGAATTTTAGTTGGTTTCTGTGTTCGTTGGTTGGTAATGTTGAGTTTTGACAGATTTTTATAGTTCTAGATAAGAGTCCTTATTCAAATATGAGATTTAAAAATTTTTTTTCTATTCAGTAAGTAGTCTTTTCTATTGCTTAATAAGATCTTCAAAGAACAAAGTTTTTAATATTGATGAAGTCTAGTATATTTGTTTTTCTTATTATGAATGGTAATTTGGTATCATGTCTCAAAATGATTTGTCTAGTCAAAATTCATTTGATGTTTTCCACTTTTTTCTAAAAGTTTGCTTTAATCTTTTTTTATTTTTAAATTTAAATTTTATTTTAAGTTCTGGGATACATGTGCTGAACGTGTGGGATTGTTACATAGATATACATGTGCCATGGTGGTTTGCTTCACCTATCAACCTGTCATCTGGGTTTTAAGCCCCACATGTACTAGGTATTTGTCCTAATGCTCTCCCTCCCCTTGTCTTTCACCCCCTGACAGGCCCTGGTGTGTGATGTTGCCCTCTCTGTGTCCGTGTGGTTTCATTGTTCAACTACCACTTATGAGTGAGAACATGTGGTCTTTGGTTTTCTGTTCCTGTGTAAGTTTGCTGAGAATGATGGCTTCCAGCTTCATCCATATCTCTGCAAAGGACATGAACTCATCCTTTTTTACTGCTGCATGGTATTCCATGGTGTATATGTGCCACATTTTCTTTCATTGATGGGCATTTGGGTTGGTTCCAAGTCTCTGCTGTTGTAAATAGTGCTGCAGTAAACATGCACGTGCATGTGTCTTTATAGTAGAATGATTTGTAACCCTTTGCATACATACCCAGTAATGGGTTTGCTGGGTCAAATGGTATTTCTTGTTCTAGATCCTTGAGGAATTACCACAGTCTTCCACAATGGTTGAACTAATTTACACTCCCACAAACAGTGTAAAAGTGTTCCTATTTATCCACAGCCTTGTCAGCATCTGCTGTTTTCTGACTTTTTTTTTTTGAGACGGAGTTTCACTCTTGTTACCCAGGCTGGAGTGCAATGGCACGATCTCGGCTCACCGCAACCTCCACCTCCTGGGTTCAGGCAATTCTCCTGCCTTAGCCTCCTGAGTAGCTGGGATTACAGGCACGCGCCACCATGTCCAGCTAATTTTTTGTATTTTTAGTAGAGACGGGGTTTCACCATGTTGACCAGGATGGTCTCGATCTCTTGACCTCGTGATCTACCCGCCTCGGCCTCCCATGTTTTTTGACTTTTTAATAATCATTCTGACTGGCATGAGATGGTATCTCATTGTGGTTTTGATTCCCATTTCTCTAATGACCAATGATGATGAGCCTTTTTTCATACATTTATTGGCCTCATAAATGTCTTCTTTTGAGAATTGTCTGTTCACATCCTTTGCCCACTTTTTGATGAGTTTGTTTTTTTGCTTATAAATTTGTTTAAGTCCCTTGTAGATTCTGGATATTAGCTCTTTGTCAGATGAGTAGATTGCAAAAATTTTCCCATCTTGTTTAATGACAAAATACAATTTAACTTATATAATAACGGAGCTATATACATATAATTAGGTAGACTGATTTCTCTCACTTTATTCTTCTTTTTCAAAATGCTTTTAGCTATTCTAGTTTCTTTGTTAGTCTACATAATTATTGAAACAATCCTCTTTATATCTGTAACACATTTACTGGGATCATGATAGGAATTGCATAAAATCTATATGTCAATTTGGATATAATAGAGATTTCTATTATGTTCAGAATTTCAATCTAGGAACATTATGTGTATTTCCATTTATCTAGTGTTAATGTGATTATTTTTCTGCATGTTTGTACAGTTTTAAGTATACAAGTCTTACATGCTTTGTGTTAGATTTATAGAAAAATTTCTGTGTGGATTTATTGGTATTCTCTCTATAGACAATTATGTCATCTCCAAATAGAGTCAGCATTTTTTCATCTCTACATTTATTTATGCCTTTTATTCTTTGTTTCTTGCCTTATCATACTTGTTAAATTTCCAGAAAAAAAAAATAAAAATAAGTGGTGAGAGCAGGTATCTTTAATTTGTTTCTAATATTAGTGGAAAATATTCAGTTTCTCACAACTAAATATAATATTAGCTATGGTGCTTTGTTTTTTTACAGATTTTCTTTATGAACTTTGGATATGCCTTTTATTCTTAGTTGTCTGTGTGTTTTTATTATGAATGAGTGTTGGATTATGTCAAATGCTTATCTGTATGTATTGACAAAATTTTATGACTTTTTATTCTTTATCTTTTAATATAATGTTTTACATTGATTGATTTTTAAATATTGAGCTAGCTTTGCGTACCTCAAATAAACCCCAAGGTGTCATTATGTATATATTTTTTGTATATGGCTCAATTCTGTTGGTTAATATTTTGTTAAGGATTTTTGCTTTTTGTATTCAAGAGGTAATACTGGTCTGTAATTTTTTTTTCTGTACTATTTTTGTATGGTTTTCTTATCAGGGCTAAACCAACTTTATAAAATCAATTAAGAAGCATTCCCTTACTATACTCTAAAATATATTTTAAAGAATTGGTGTTGATTTTTCTTTCAACATAACAGTAGATCACCACAGTTACATCATCTGGATTTAGAGATATGTTTTTGTATAAGTTTGTAAATTACAAAATCATTTATGTGAAATCTCAGTAATGTCTTCTGGTGTTTTTGAATCAAATCTTCCCTAGAATGTCTTTGCTTTCTTTACACCAAAACCTTAAAGGGAATTTTCCTTTATATCCTAACTGAGATACTCAGCTAATATTATTTAAAGCAAAGAAACCAAATTGTTAGTCCTTTCAGCTTTCTATTTGTTAGATTGGTTTCCCCCCAAACCAACCACGTACTTACATGTTTCTCTTCCCCATCAGAGGCTCCATGGCAATTACAGACAATTATAATTTCAAAAGTGAGCCAAAATCAGCAAATTTCCTCATGAGAGAAAAATGGTTGGAAATTGTCACTTCCTCAAAAATTCCCACATTGACTGGGATTATATTTCATAATATTTGTTGTTTTTATAGCTCTTAGAGACCATAAAAATATGACATTTAGAATTTATCTTTATTTTTCTGCGTATAATAAGTGACATATTGTTCTCCAGAAACAACTGCATCTTAAGTAGAAATGAACATTTATTTATGTTCATTACTTAACTGAGTCTTACACTGGAATTTAAACTTCACAAGATATGGAACTTTACCTATTTGATATACCACTGTATTAACAGGAATTAAGCCATTAGAAAATTAGCACTTAATAATAATTTATTAAGTATATTAGTAAATTAGCACTAAAGTAAGAGTTCCTCAGAGCAGCTCCTTCTGTCCATCCCCCTCCAACAGACTCAGCCAATTCACCCATTTTACATTTGATTGCTTGGATATTTTCAGAGAAAGATGCACTTTCTTGAGTTGCCATCTTGTATTCTTATTTGTGGTATTTTTTTCCATCAATGGAAGGTAAACTCCATTACAGCATGGGTGATTAAAACATTTTTTGTAAAAGATGTTTAAAATTATACATTATGAATGTTTGAAAGCATACATTTTAAAGATGTATTATATTTGATAATGAGCAGGCATATGAGGATGCACACACTGATTATTACAACAAGATTCTATCATGAAATGTTCATATCATCGATGAGAATATATGTCTAAAATGTAAACAACTTTGCAACTCACAAATCCCTATAAAAAAGCATGAATTGGTAAAATGGCTTAATAAAGTTCCTTTTCAGTAAACTCAGTGATACCATTGTACCCTTAAAATTTGTTTTAATAATTAAATAATATTTTGTTTCATACAGAGACAGTAATTGAAGTAATTCTAATTAAATAGTTTCTTGAAATAACTCAGCAACAGGTGCTAAACAGAATGCTGAGGTTCAGTGCTGCAGTTTCACAACTCGGTGTGTGTTAGAACCTACTTGAGGAGACAATCCACAATAGCCTTCTGTGCTTCTACACACTTTGCTTCATGTGCCCGAATAACAAGGACTTCAGTATTCCTTAATCCAGAACACAGGAGTGGCAAGCATCACACAAGGAGTGGCACAGTTCTAAAGGTCATTTTATGCTGCTGGAAACTGTAAAATAACTATACAGAAATAGACTCAGTGTTGCCACTTGTACCTGGTTGTCTTCCTGGCCAAGATCATTTTGTCTTACTCCTTGCTACAAAGCTTTAGTTCCTCAGCTGTGATACTGCCACTCCTTGTGTATCACCCATCTAGAGTCTTCACATTGCCTCCACATTGATAAAGGAAAATCAAGTATCAATAGGTCTGTGCTCCCACCACCTGCTAGATCTTGAGTAATACAATTCTTTATCTTCAACACAGGAACCTCTTGTCTTTTACCAGCATCCATGGAATTGTAGCAAACTAACTTATTAAAACTTATGGTTGTTTTTGTGAGTGCTCTACTGCTCCTAGCATTACATTGCCAAATTTAGGTAAGTAAGGTAACGTTTCTAATGTGGGTCTTATAGGTAACACTTGGTAGTAAAATAATTTTTAAATATCAGTTTACTTTCTTTCACAGAATAGTATCTAGGAGATTGAACCAATTGCAGCACTAAGAGTGAAGAAATCAGGATTCTTCCCCTGCTCTGCCAATAATTAACTATTAGACACTGATTAGAAGGAAATGTGATTAACATTCACTGAGCATTTACATGTGTATGTTATCTTGCCAAATTAATATGTTCATTTAATATCCATGCATTCTACCCAAATGAAAGATGTAGAAACTGAGGCAGAGACAGTTAAGTATTTGCCCTGAGTTTACAGGACTAATAGGCATATTCAAGATTCGAACTGAGGAAATTTCTAGTTGCAGAGTGATACGGTTAACCAACGCTTTCTGTATGATGCAAAGATTATGAATGTTGGATACAGACCTACCTGTGTTAATATCTGGGTCTACCACTCTTCTTTTTGTGGCTCTAGGCAAATTACTTAAACATCTAAGCCTTATTTTTAACAACATTAGAATATTGTACCTGCTTTGAAGGGTGTTTACATTAATTAAACCAGATCATTGAGGTGGTATCTCTTCACACACTACTTGACATATTATTGACTTTCAGGAAATATTAATGTATTTCCTTCTCTGAATGCTTCTAAAATATGTATATGGCTTCAAATGTTTTATGTTTAACCTTGTAGTTCTAGCTTCAAAGTGTTAAGTTTATGTTCTCATTTTGTGTAATAGCTTTTTCAAAATTATTTCACATTTCAAGAACTCATTTTTTTTCCACTACCTAGTTCAACGATAAAAATGAAAGAGCCTTATATTACCACATTCTGTGCTATTTGAAATAGCTCTCCAAGTAGAGAATTAAATGAAAATTTCCCTACTCTCAGATGTACCTAAAAATAAGTAGTAGATTGAGTTACATAACTTAATGTTTGAAAAATGACACTTTCCACAATAATTTACTTAGGGGATAAACTAATTCTTAGAAGATAGGTATTATAACTCTCCATTACTGATGATTATAAATTCTAACCATTTTATATCATATATATAAAATCTTGACTTTGTAATGCTTTTTCCGTAAGTTAACAATGTGTTTGTTATAAAAAGAAGCTATAATGCTTTGATGAAAATACTGAATAGTTCATAAAATCTATGCAGCTTGAATTAGTCTCATAATCTCCTTGCAGTTAGGGAACAAAGTGGTTTATGTTATTGCATGTATTATTACTGATTTTGATCATTTAATTATCAGTTAAGTTTAATCCAAATATCAACTGTGGAAGCTCATACATATTTTACAACAAATATAAACAATAAGACACCTTGGGGAATGGTTTATTACATTGATACAATTAAACTGCAGGCTGCCAATTAAGAACATATGTAATATTGTGAATTCCTATGCTTAAAGACAGACAAAAAATTACACAATTCAAATAAAATTGCTTAACTGCAAATTGAAAGAAAAAATCTTTAGAACAATAGTTTAGAAGGAAACACATGAGTGAACTCTTTTCCTCTATAGAAGGAATACAGTCGTACATAATCACAGGATAAAAAATTCAATCGAATAATTATTAAATAATGAAATTCTCTGCTTTGAAAATCTAGACTAAAATTTTATGTGATGATGAGATTTAAATTTGAGATACTAAGTATAAAGCTATAAAGTTCTTTTGTATGAATCAGAAGCATATTTCAGACAGAGATTTCTTTCTCATCAGTATGGTTGGTTTTACAGAAGTTATGGAAGAACATAATAGCAGATTTTAAGGCACACTATGAGAAAATGAATAGTTTTATTTCCTTTCTTTATAGCAATTTTCCAAACTTCAAGCTCTTCTCATCACACACGGCACTTAATCTAAAATTGATCACGTAATCGGAAGTAAAACACTCCTCACCAAATTTGAAAGAATTGAAATAATAAGTCTCTGACCACAGTACAATCAAATTCAAAATCAAGACTAAGAAATTTACTCAACACCATATAATTACATGGAAACTGTAATTGCTCCTGTATAACTTTTTGGAAATCATAGGCAGAAATCAAATTCTTTGAAGCTAGTAACAACAAAGATACACTGTACCACAATCTCTGAGACACAGCTATGGCAATATTAAAAGAAACATTTATAGCACTAAATGTCCACATCACAAAGTTAGAATGAAGTCATTAGCAACCTAACATCACAACTAAAGAATTAGAGAAAGAAGAGCAAACAAATGCCAAAGCTAGCAGAAGCCAAAAACTGACTAAAATTAGAGCTGAACTGAAGGAGTTAGAGACAGGAAAGCCCATCCAAAGATCAACAAATCCAGGAGCAGGTTAAAATAGCTGCATAGATCACTAGCTAGACTAAGAAGAAAAATGAGAAGATTCAACTAAACACAGGAATGACAAAGGAGATATTACCACTGCCCCCACAGAAATACAAACAACCATCAGAGAACATCATGAGCACCTCTATGCACATAAGCTAGAAAATTTAGAAGAAATGGGTACATTCTTGGACACATACATCCTCTCAATACTGAACCAGGAAGAAGTTGAATACCTAAACGGATCAATGACAAGGTCTGAATTGAAGCAATAATAAATAACCCAACAACAACAACAGCAAAAGACCAGATGGATTCACAGCTGAATTCTACCATATGTACAAAGAGGAGCTGGTACCATTCCTCCTGAAATTTCCAAAAATTAAATAGGGACTCCTTCCTAACTCATTTTATAAGGCCAGCATCATCCTGATGCCAAAACCTGGTTCCAAGTTTAATATTATTATTGCCTGCCAAAGCTTCCAGTCACTAAGCAACTCACTAAGCAGTTTCCTCATCCTGTCAAGACCATTTCCCTACAGAAAAATATGTATTATGAAAAACTGTGAATCAATTTCAAATCTGAGCAAAATATAGTTTGAGGAACTAAGAAGGATATCTGTTGCCCCTATAAGAGCAACATGAATTCTAAAATCAAAAGCAAGAGAAAACATCAAATTTATGGTGAAGCTTGGGTGGAACAGTAGTGAAATCTTTTATGCTTTATGAAAAGTTTATGGAGATAATGCCCCAAAGAAATCAAATGTTTTCAAAATGGATAACTCATTCTAAGAAGGGAAGAGCTCATGTTGAGGATAAAGCCTGAAGCAACAGACCATCCGTATTAATTGGAAAGGAAACAAAATCATCTTCTTTATGGCCTCATTAAAAAAGACCAATAATTAACAAAAGAAACAATTACTAACACCACAAACATCTCATTTTTACCAGTGACACAGTGGCTCACACCTGTAATCCCAGCAGTTAGGCAGGCTGAGGCAGGCAAATCATGAGGTCAAGAGATGGAGACCATCCTGACCAACATGGTGAAACCTGGTCTCTACTTAAAAATATCAAAATTAGCTGGGTGTGGTGGTATATGCCTGTAGTCCCAGCTACTCAGGAGGCTGAGACAGGAGAATTGCTTGAATCCAGAAGGCAGAGGTTGCAGTGAGCCGAGATCATGCCACTGCACTCCAGCCTAGTGACAGAGTGAGACACAGTCTAAAAAGAAAGAAAACCTAGTTAAAAAATTAAAGTTGAGCAAAGTTTCCAAACAATGGGTGCCAAAACCATTGTTCCCAAATCAGCTTCAGATAACAGCAGAAGTTTCAAGGAGAATTTTAAACAAGAGGGATCAAGCTCCTGAAGAATTAAATTGGTTAGCAATGTGCAGAAAGAAGAAACCAGACCCTTTCCTGACACCTTACACTAGAATTAACTCCAGATGGATTAAGGACTTAAACATAAGACCTAACACCATAAAAACCCTAGAAGAAAACCTAGGCAAAACCATTCATGACATAAGCATAGACAAGGACTTCATGACTAAAACACCAAAAGCAATGGCAACAAAAGCCAAAATAGACAAATGGGATCTAATTAAACTTCAGAGCTTCTGCACAGCAAAAGAAACAATCATTAGAGTGAACCAGCAACCAACAGAATGGGAAAAAATTTTTGCCATCTACCCATCTGACAAAGGGCTAATATCCAGAATCTACAAAGAACTAAAACAGATATACAAGAAAAAAAAAAACAAACAAACCCATCCAAAAGTGGGTGAAGGATATGAACAGACACTTTTCAAAAGAAGACATATATGAAGCCAACAAACATATGAAAAAATGCTCATCATCACTGGTCATTAGAGAAATGCAAATCAAAACCACATAGAGATACCATTTCACACCAGTTAGAATTGTAATCATTAAAAAATCTGGAGAAGAGAGAGATCCAAGATGGCAGGTTAGGAGCAGCTCAGGATCACAGCTCCCAGTGAAAGTACAGAAGATGAGTGGATGCCACATTTCCAAATAGATTTTTATTGCCCACAGACCAGGAGATTCCCAGGCGGAGGAGCCCCACAGGTCACCAGCGCTGCTATTTTGGCTGGCACGGCTGTTTTGCTGGCACCCCAGTGCAGTGGTTCCTGCTGCAGAGTAAACAGGACTGGGCCCCCCCGGTTAGCCAGCAAGGGGAGCTCCAGGAAGCTCCAGGAAGCTCTGGCAGGGCAGAGTCACTCACTCATCTTATTGAAAAAAAAGAGAACTGAAACAGGGAGCCAGGCCAGGAGATTCCCGGGCAAAAAAGTGCCACGAATCTCAGTGCCACTGTTTCAGCCAGCGTAGTGGGTCGCCTCACGGGACATCACACATATCCTGGTGCCTTTTCAACAGGGGACTATAACTCCTGGGAGAGAGCTGACCGTGCAACTAAAAAATAAAAGGCTTTAAGGCAGGGAGCCAGGTGATCAGGCTTGGCTGGTCCCACCCCCACAAAAAAAAAAAAAAAAAAACAGCAATTGTAAATGCTCTGGGTTGAGAGTTTCACAGCAAGCACAGCTGAACCTGGGATGGTCCAGCTCTGTGGGGGAGGGGCGACCGCCATTACCGAGGCACTCCACCACTACGGAGGCAGTCACCATTGCTGAGGCAGCCTGCCGTTGCTGAGGCAACCTGCCATTGCCAAGGCAGCACACCATTTCAGAGAGAGTCTGTCATTACAGAGGCAGGCCACCATTGCTGAGGCAGTTCTAACTACACCCATATAAACAGGACTGCAGGGAAGTTGACATGGCAGCTGGGTGGAGCCCCCAGCAGCTCAGCAAATCCTCTGCAGGCAGACAGTAACTAAGCTGCCTTCTCGCTGGGCAGAGCAGCCCTGGAAAAAAAAAAAGGCAGCAGCACAGTGGAAACTCATAAATAAAGCCCTAACTCCCCGGGACAGAACACCTGGGGAAAAAAAAGGGGGTTTATGAGTTCTGCTGCAGCAGACTTAAATGTACCTGCCCAGCAGCTCTGAATGAACAACAGAGCTCACAGCTCAGCATTTGAGCTACAATAAAGGACAGACTGTCTCCTCAAGCAGCTCCCTGACCCCCATATAACCAAAGAGTCACCTCATAAAGGAGAGCGCAGACTGACATTTGTCAGGTATCCTTCTGGGACAAAGCAGAAGAAGAAACTGGTAGCAACCCTTACTGTTCTGCAGTTGCTACAGGTGATCCCCAGGCAAGCAGGGCCTGGAGCGGACCTCAGCAGTCCTACAGCAGTGGGGCCAGACTGTTAGAAGGAAAACCAAGAAACAGAAATAACTTCATCATCAACAAACAGGACGTCCACTCAGAGACCCAATCAGAAAGTCAGCAACTACAAAGATGACAGGTGGATAAATCCAAAAAGATGGAAAGAAACCAGTGCAAAAAGGATGAAAACACCTGAAAACAGAACACCTCTCCTCCTACAAGGGATCACAACTCCTCACCAGCAAGGGAACAAGACTGGATGGAGAATGAGTGTGATGAAATGACAGAATCAGCTTTCAGAAAGTGGGTAAAAAGAAACTTCCGTGAGCTAAAAGAACATGTTCTAACCCAATGCAAAGAAACTAAGAACCTTGAAAAAAGATTTGATGAAATGCTAACAAGAATGGACAACTTAGAGAGGAATATAAGTGAATTGATGGAGCTGAAAAATACAACACGAGAACTTCATGAAGCATGCACAAGTTTCAACAGCCGAATTGACCAAGCAGAAGAAAGGATATCAGAGGTTGAAGATCAACTCAATGAAATAAAACGAGAAGGCAAGATTAGAGAAAACAGGGTAAAAAGGAATGAACAAAGTCAACAAGAAACATGGGACTATGTGAAAAGACCTAATCTACATTTGATAGGTGTACCTGAATGTGACAAAGAGAATGAATCCAAGATGGAAAATACTCTTCAGGATATTATCCAGGAAAACTTCCCCAACCTAGCAAGGCAGGCCAATATTCAAAGACAGGAAATACAGAGAACACCACAAAGATATTCCTCAAGAAGAGCAACCCCAAGGCATATAATTGTCAGATTCACCAGGGTGGAAATGAAGGAGAAAATGCTAAGGGCAGCCAGAGAGAAAGGTCAGGTTACCCACAAAGGGAAGCCCATCAGAATCACAGCAGATCTCTCAGCAGAAACCCTACAAGCCAGAAGAGAGTGGGGGCCAATATTCAACATCCTTAAAGAAAATAACTTTCAACCCAGAATTTCATATCCAGCCAAACTAAGCTTCATAAGTGAAGGAGAAATAAAATCCTTTGCAAACAAGCAGGCACTCAGAGATTACATCGCCACCAAGCCTGCTTTACAAGAGCTCCTGAAAGAGGCACTACACATAGAAAAGAACAACCAGTACCAGTCACTACAAAAAATTACCAAATGATAAAGAGCATCAACATAGTGAAGAATCTGCATCAACTAACAGGCAAAACAGCCAGCTAGCATCGAAACGGCAGTATCAAATTCACACATAACAATATTAACCCTAAACATAAATGAACTAAATGCCCCAATCAAAAGAAACAGACCGGCAAATTGGATAAAAAGCCAAAACCCATCAGTGTGCTGTATCCAGGAAACCCATCTCACATGCAAGGATACACAAAGGCTCAAAATAAAGGGATGGAGGAAGATTTACCAAGCAAATGGAGAGCAAAAAAAAGCAGGAGTGGTAATGCTCATCTCTGATAAAATAGACTTTAAAGCAACAAAGATCAAAAGAGACAAAGAAGGACATTACATAATGGTAAAAGGATTAATGCAACAAGAAGAGCTAACGATCCTAAATATATATGCACCCAATACAGGAGCACCCAGATACATAAGGCAAGTTCTTAATGACTTACAAAGAGACTTAGACTCCCACACAATAATAGTGGGATACTTTAACACCCCACTGTCAATATTAAACAGATCAATGAGACATAAAATTAACAAGGATATCCAGGACTTGAACTCAGACCTGAACCAAGCAAACCTAATAGACATTTACAGAACTCTCCACGCCAAATCCACAGAATATACATTCTTCTCAGCACCACATCACACCTACTCTAAAATTGACCACATAATTGGAAGTAAATCACTCCTCAGCAAATGCAAAAGAACGGAAACCATAACAAACAGTCTCTCAGACCACAGTGCAATCAAGTTAGAACTCAGAATTCAGAAACCAACCCAGAACCGCACAGCTTCATGGAAACTGAACAACTGGCTCTTGAATGTTGACTGGATAAACAATGAAATGAAGGCAGAAATAAAGATGTTCTTCAAAACCAACAAGAATGAAGACACAACATACCAGAATCTCTGGGACACATTTAAAGCAGTCTCTAGAGGAAAATATATAGCAATAAGTGCCCACATGAGAAGAAAGGAGAGATCTAAAATTAACACCCTATCATCAAAATTGAAAGAGCTAGAGGATCAAGATCAAAAAAACTCAAAACCTAGCAGAAGACAAGAAATAACTAAGATCAGAGCAGAACTGAAGGAGATAGTTCTGCTTCAAAATTCTTCAAAAAATTCTTTAAAAAATCCATAAATCCAGGAGCTGGTTTTTTGAAAAGATCAACAAAATAGACAGACCACTAGCCAGATTAATAAAAAGGAAAAGAGAAAATAACCAAATAGATGCAATAAAAAATGATAAAGGGGATATCAACACAGATTCCACAGAAATTCAAACCATCATCAGAGATTATTACAAACAACTATGCACATAAACTAGGAAACCTGGAAGAAATGGATAAATTCCTGGACACTTCCCTCCTCCCAAGACTAAACCAGGAAGAATTCGAAACCCTGAATAGACCAATAACAAGGTCTGAAGTCGAGGCAGCAATTAAGAGCCTACCACCCAAAAAAAGCCCAGGTCCAGATGGGTTCACAGCCGAATTCTACCAGACATACAAAGAGGAGCTGGTACCATTCCTTCTGAAACTATTCCAAATAATCCAAAAAGAGGGAATCCTTCCGAAATCATTTTATGAGACCAACATCATCCTGATACCAAAACCTGGCAGAGACTCAACAAGAAAAGAAAACTACAGGCCAATATCCATGATGAACATAGATGCAAAAATCTTCAATAAAATACTGGCAAGCCGATTGCAACAGCACATCAAAAAGCTTATCCACCATGATCAAGTAGGATTCATTCCAGGGATGCAAGGCTGGTTCAACATACGCAAGTCTATAAATGTAATTCACCACAAAAACAGAACCAAAGACAAAAACCACATGATTATTTCAATTGATGCAGAGAAGGCCTTCGACTAAATTCAACAGCCCTTTATGCTAAAAACCCTCAATAAACTAGGTATTGACGGAACGTATCTCAAAATAATAAAAGCTATTTATGACAAACCAACAGCCAATATCATATTGAATGGGCAAAAACTGAAAGCATTCCCTTTGAAATCTGGCACTAGACAAGGATGCCCTCTCTCACCACTCCTATTCAATATAGTACTGGAAGTTCTAGCCAGAGCAATCAGGCAAGAAAAAGAAATACAGGATATTCAAATAGGAAAGGAGGAAGTCAAATTGCCTCTATTTGCAGACGACATGATTGTATACCTACAAGACCCCATCGTCTCAGCCCAAAATCTCCTGAAACTGATAAGCAACTTCAGAAAAGTCTCAGGATACAAAATCAATGTGCAAAAATCACAAGCATTCCTATACACCAATAACAGACTTAAAGAGAGCCAAATCAAGAACGAACTGCCATTCACAATTGCTACAAAAAGAATAAAATACATAGGAATACAACTAACAAGGAACGTAAAGGACCTCTTCAAGGAGAACTACAAACGACTGCTCAATGAAATAAGAGAGGACACAAACAGATGGAGAAACATTCCATGTTCATTGTTAGGAAGAATCAATATCCTGAAAATGGCCATACTGCCCAAAGTAATTTACAGATTCAATGCTATCCCCATCAAGCTACCAATTACCTTCTTCAAAGAACCGGAAAAAAACACCTTAAACTTCATATGGAACCAAAAGAGAGCCCACATAGCCAAGTCAAATCTAAGCAAAAAGAACAAAGCAGGAGGCATCACACTACTGGACATCAAACTATACTACAAGGCTACAGTAATCAAAACAGCATGATGCTGGTACCAAAACAGAGATATAGACCAATGGAACAGAACAGAGGACTCGGAGGCAGTGCAACATATCTACAACCATCCGATCTTTGACAAACTTGACAAAAACAAGCAATGGGGAAAGGATTCCCTGTTTAATAAATAGTGTTGGGAAAACTGGCTAGCCATATGCTGAAAGCAGAAACTAGACCCCTTCCTAACACCTTACACTAAAATTAACTCCAGATGGATTAAAGACTTAAACATAAGACCTAACACCATAAAATCCCTAGAAGAAAATCTAGGCAAAACCATTCAGGACATAGGCGTAGGCAAGGACTTCATAACCAAAACACCAAAAGCATTGGCAACAAAAGCCAAAATAGACAAATGGGACCTAATCAAACTCCACAGCTTCTGCACAGCAAAAGAAACAGTCACTAGAGTGAATTGGCAACCAACAGAATGGGAAAAAGTTTTTTTCAGCTTACCCATCTGACAAAGGGCTGATATCCAGAATTTACAAAGAACTAAAACAGATTTACAAGAAAAAAACAAACAAGCGCATTCAAAAGTGGGTGAAGGATATGAACAGATACTTTACAAAAGAAGACACATACGAGGCCAACAAACATATGAGAAAATGCTCATCATCACTGGTCATTAAAGAAATGCAAATCAAAACTACATTGAGATACCATCTCAAACCAGTTAGAATGGCGATCATTTAAAAATCTGGAGACAACAGATGCTGGAGAGGATGTGGAGAAGTAGGATCAGTTTTACATTGTTGGTGGGAGTGTAAATTAGTTCAACCATTGTGGAAGACAGTGTGGTGATTCCTCTAGGATCTAGAAAAAGAAATTCCATTTAACCCAGCATTCCCATTACTGGGTATATGCCCAAAGGACTATAAATCGTTCTATTATAAAGATACATGCACATGCATGTTCGTCGTGGCACTGTTTACAATAGCAAAGACCTGGAACCAACCCAAATGCCCATCGATGATAGACTGGACAAAGAAAATGTGGCACATATACACCATGAAATACTATGCAGCCATAAAAAATGATGAGTTTGTGTCCTTTGTAGGGACATGGATGAACCTGGAAACCATCATTCTCACCAAACTGACACAAAAACAGAAAATCAAACACCTATGTTCTCACTCATAGGCGGCTGTTGAACGATGAGAACACTTGGACACAAAGAGGGGAGCATCATACACTGGGGTCAGTTGGGTGGGGGGCTATGGGAGTGATAATGAGAGGGAGAGTAGGGGAGGGGTAACCTGGGGAGAAATGTCAGGTATAAGTGATGGGGGGATGATGGCAACAAACCACCTTGCCATGAATGTACCTATGCAACGATCTTGCATGATCTGCACATGTACCCCAGAATCTAAAGCACAATAAAAAAAAAGAAAAAGAATTGTAACAGCAGGTGTAACGTGGTTTTACCAGTACAATCCAGAAAACAAAGCACAGCCACAGCAGTGGATATCAAGAACTGGACATGGTCTAGTCACAGCAAAAGTAGACCAGTCAAAAGCAAAAGTAATGACAAGTTTCAGGATGCTCAAGACATTTGCTTGGTGACATTCTGGAGTGCCAAAGAATAACAACTGCTTATTATGAAGAGTGTTTTTAGAACGTTAGCCAAGATTTAGCAGAAAATTTCCAGAAAACCTTCACCAAAGAGTTATTCTAAACCACAAGAATGCTCCTACTAATTCCTCTCATCAAACAAGGGCAAGTTTATAAGAATTTCAATGATTAATTATTAGGCCTCCATCTTAGGATCCTATTTGATCCTATTTGGCTTCTTTCAACTGGTTTGTGTTTACTAATCTTAAAAACTCTGTAAAGCATGCATCCTTCATCTGTTAATAATGTCAAAATGACAGCACTGATATGGTAAATTTCCAGGGACCTCAGTTCCTTAGGAGTGGACCAAATTGTTAGGATCATCATTTGCAATATTGTCCTGGACTTGATGGAGCTTACATTAAAAAGTCCATATTTATTTATTGTTTTAAAAAAATCAACTTTTAATTTAGATTCAGGACATACATGGGCAGATTTATTAAGCTGTGTGATGCTAATGTTTAGCATATGAATGCTCTTGTATTCCAGGTATACCCAGGTAATGAGTACATATTCAATAGTTATTCAACAGTGCCCCCTCCCTCCCTCTTCCTTGTAATAGTCCCCAGTGTCTATTGTTCCTATTCTTATGTCCATGAGTACCCTCCCAATTATAAGTGAAAATGTGTAGTATTTGAGTTTTTGTTCCTGTGTTAATTCACTTGAGATAATGGCTTCCAGCTGAATTCATGCCACTGAAAGGACATGATTTTGTTATTTTTTAGGGCTGCATAGTATTCCATGGTGTATGTGGACCACAAATTTTCTTTATGCAATCCACCATTTTTGGGCATTTAAGTTAATTTCCTGTCTGTGCTCTTGGGAATAGTTCTACAATGAACATATGAATGTATGTGTCTTTTTAGTAGAGCAATTAATTTTCTTTTGATACACAGCCAGTAACAGGATTGCTGGGTTGAATAGTAGTTCTGCTTTAAGTTCTTTGAGAAATAACCAAACTGCTTTCCAAAGTAGCTGAACTAATTTACATACCAACCAACAGTGTATAAATATTCTCTTTTCTCCACAGCCTCAACAGTATCTATTGTTTTCTGACTTTTTAATTACAGCTCTTTTGACTATATGAGATGGTATTTCACTGTGGTTTTGATACGCATTTCTCTAATTGTTAGTGATATTGAGCATATTTTTATGTTTGTTACCTGTTTGTATGTTTCATTTGAGAAGTGTCTGTTCATGTCTTTTGCCTACTTTTTAATAAGGTTATTTATTTATTTATTTATTTTTGCTGGTTGAACTGCTTAAGTTCCTTATACATTTGGGATACTAGACCTCTGTCAGATGCATAGTTTGTGAATATTTTCTCTCACTCGGTAGGTTAGTTGTTTACTCTCATGATAATTTATTTTGTTGTGCTGAAGCATTTTAGTTTAATTAGATCCCACTAGTCATTGTTTGCTTTTGTTGCGATTGCTTTTCAGGACTCAGTAATAAATTACTTTCCAAAGCTGATTTCCAGAATGGTGTTTCCTAGTTTCTTCCCAGGATTCTGATAGTTTGTGTTCTTACATTTAAAGTTTTAATCCATCTTGAGTTAATTTTTGTATATGGTGAATGATAAGGTCCAGTTTTGTTCCTCTGCATATAGCTACGTAGCTATCCCAGCACCATTTATTGATTTTTTTTCCCATTGGTTATTTTTGTTGGCTTTTTCAAAGATCAGATGGCTGTAGGTGTATATTTCTGGGTTCTCTATTCTGTTTCATTGATATATATGTTTGTTTTCTACTGGTACTGTGGGGTTGGTTACTGTAGCCTTATATTATAGCAGAGCAATGTGATGCCTCCAGCTTTGTTCTTTTTGCTCAGGATTGCTTTGGCTATTCCAACTTTTGTGTTCCATATGAATTTTAGAATAGATTTTATTCTAATTCTGTGAATAAGGACATTGGTATCTTAATAGGAATAGCGTTGAATCTGTAAATTACTTTGTGCACTATGGTCACTTTAATGATACTTATTATTTCATTTAAAAGCTTGGAATATTTTTCGATTTGTGTGAACTTTAATTTCTTTCAGCAATATTTTGTAGTTTTCCTTGCAGAAATCTTCTACCTCCTTTGTGAGATGTATTCCTAGGTATTTCCCGTGTGGCTATTGTATTATGCTCTTGATTTGGATCTTGGTTACAATGTTACTGGTGTACAGAAACGCTACTAATTTTTATACATTGGTTTTGTATTCTGAAATTTTATTGAAGTCGTTTATCAGTTCCAGGAGCCTTTTGGTTGAATCTTCAGGGTTTTCTAGGTATAGGATCCTATTATTAGTGAAGACAGGTAGCTTGACTTTTTATTTCCCTATTTGAATTGCCTTTATTTCTTTCTCTTGCCTGTTTGTTCCAGCAAGAACTTACAGTACTATGTTGAATAGGTGAGATGAGAGTAAGCATCATTGTCTTGTTTACTTCTCAAGGGAAATGCTTCCAGTGTTTGCTCATTCTGTATGAACTTGGCTGTGGATTTGTCATTAATGACACTCCTATGAGGTAAGTTCTTTTGACGCCTAATTTGTTGAGGGTTTTTATCATAAAGGGATGCTGCATGTTATTGATGGAGTTTTCTGTGTCTATTGAGGTGATCATATGATTTTTGCCTTTAATTCTGTTTATGTGGTGAATCACATTTATTGATTTGCATATTTTCTCTCATTTTGTAGGTTGGGAGTATGTTCTGTGTACATATAAGAATAATGTGTAATCTGTGATTGATGGGTATTCTGTAGCTGTCTATTAAATTCAATTGGTCTAGTGTTTAAGTCCAGAATTCCGTTGCTAGTTTTCTGCCTTGATGATCTGTCTAACACTGTTGGTTCATTTGCATATGTTGAACAAGCATGCATCCTGGGAATAAAGCCAACTAGATTGTGCTAAATTAAAGTTTTCATGTGCTGCTGGATTTGGTTTGCTAGTATTTTATTGAGGATTTTTGTGTCTATGTTCATAGGGATATGGCCTGTAGTTTTCTTTTATCATTGGGTCTTTGGCAGATTTTGGCATGGGGTGATGCTGACTCCACAGAATGAGTTAGAGAGGAGTCCTTCCTTGTTGATTTTTTGGGATTGTTTTAGTAGAATTAGTTCCAGCTTTACTTTATTTGTCCAATAGAATTCGGCTGTGAATTCATCTGGTCCAAAGCTTTTATAAGGGATTAATTTTTTTTTAATTACTGATTACATTTTGCAACTTTTCATGGGTCTGTTCAGGGTTTCAATTTCTTCCTGTTTCAATTTTGGGAGGTTGTGTGTTTCTAGGAATTTACCTGTTTCTTCTAGATTTTCTAGTTAGCAGGCATAGAAGTGTTTGTAATAGAATCTGAGGATCATTTATGTTTCTGTAGGATCAATTATAATGTCACATTCATCATTTCTGATTATGCTTATTTGAATATTTTTCTTTGTTAATCTAGCTAGAAGTCTATTGATCTTTTTTATTCATGAGAAGAAACAACTTTTGGTCTCATCAGTTCTTTGTATGGCTTTTTAGATCTCAATTCTGTTCAGTTCTGCTTGGATTTTAGTTATTTATCTGTTAGCTTTGAGGTTAGTTTGTTCTTGTTTTTGTAGTTCTTCCAGGTGTGATATTAAATGGTTAATCTGAGTTTTTCCCAAATTCTTGAGGTACAAATTTTGTGCTATAAATTATTCTTAATGTTGCTTTTGCTGTATTCCAGTGATGTTGGCTTGTTGTGCCTCTTTTTTTATTAATGTCAAAGGTATTTACTTATTTTTATTTATTTATGCCTTAGTTTCATTGTTTGCTGAAAAGTCATTCAGGAGCAAGTTGGTTAATTTCCATGTAACTGTGCAGTTTGGAGAAATCTTGTTATTGATTTCTATTTTTATTCCACTGTGGTCTAAAGTAAGGTCGATATAATTTTGACTTTTAAAAATGTATTGAGACTTGCTTCATGATTAAGCATGTGCTCAATCTTGAAGTATGTTCTGTGTACAGATAAGAAGAATGTATTTTCTGTAACTGATGGGTGGAGTATTCTGTAGAGGCCAATTAAGTCCAATTAATCTAATGTTGAATTTAAATCCAGATTTTCTTGGTTAGTTTTCTGTTTGATTGTCTGTCTAACACTGCCTGTGGGGTAATGAAGTCCTCCATTATTATTTTATGTATAAGTCTTTTCTTAGGTCTAGAAGTAGTTTTATGAATCTGGGTGCTTTAACGTTGGGTACATACACATTTAGGATAGCTAAGTCTTCTTGTATTAAGCTCTTTATCATCATGGTATGTCTTTCTTTGTCGTTTTTTTACTGTCCTTGGTTTAAACTTCGTTTTATCCGATAGAAAAATAGTGATTTCTGCTCTTTTTGGCTTTCCATTTACTTGATAGATCTTTCTCCAACTCTTTACATTGGGCTGATGGGTACTATTACATATGACATTGGTATCTTGAAAGACAGAAGATGGATGGGTTTTAATTTTTATACAACTTACAACTCCATGACTTTTTAGTGGAGCATGAGATTGTTTACATTCATGGATAATATTAATATGTGTGGTTTTGACCCTATCATGAAGTTGTTAGCTGGTGGCTTTGTAGCTTCTACAGTGTAGCTCTTTATAGGGCCTTTGGGCTATGCCCTTAAGTGTGTTTTTGTGGTAGCAGGTATCTTTCTTTTGTTTCCATGTTTAGAACTCTCTTAAATATCTCTTGTAAGGCTGATCTACTAGTAACAAATTTTCTTAGCACTTGCTTGCCGGGAAAAGTTTTAATTTTTTCTTTGTGCATGAAGCTTAGTTTTATGGCATATGAAATTATTGGTTGAAACTTATTTTCTTTAATCTGCTGAAAATAGGCCCTAAATCTCTCCTGGCTTGTAAGATTTCTGCTGAGAAGTCTGTTGTTAGCCCGAAATGGTTCCCCTTACACATAATCTGACCTTTCACTCTAGGTGTTTTTAAGATTGTATATTTTGCATTGACACTGAACAGTCTGGGGATATATGCCTTGGTGATACTCTGTTTGTATAGTTGATAGCAGATGGTCTCTGGATTTCTTGTACATAATGTCTATCTCTCTAAAAAGATAAGGGAAATTTTCTTGAATTATTCCCTCAAATATATTTTTTTAGGTTATTTACTTCTTCTGTTTTCTTAGGAATGTCAATAATTCTTAGGTTTGGTGGCTTGAATAATCTCATATTTATTAAATATTTCTCATTTTTTTCAAATTCTTTTTTTCTTTATTTTTCTTCTAACTGGGTTAGTTTTAAAAAAAATTTCTTCGTGCTCTAAAGTTTGTTCTTCGTTTGGCCTAGTCTTTTGATAAAGCTTTCAATTTTCCTCTGAAATTCCGTGAGTTTTTTTCTTTCCAGCAAATTTGACTGATTTCTTTTTAAGATGTTTAGTACTTCCTTCATTTCCTAGACTGATTTAGAAGTTTATTTGTGTTGATTTAAAACTTTGTCTTGGATCTGGTTGAATATCCTTGAAGATCATGCTTTGAATTTTTATGTCAATTCTGAGTTTACATTTTTGTTAGCAACCATTAGTGGAGAGCTCAGGTAAACTTTGGTGGTGTCTACCTTCAGAGTTTTCATAATGCCAGAATTCTGTGCTGGTTCCTTCTCATCTGGAGACACAGGCACTTCTAATTTTTGTAATTATCTTCCTGCAGGTGTGATTTTGTTTCTTTTTCTTCCCCTATAATTTCAATTTTTTTTCCCTTTTCTATTCCCTCCTACTCAGGGAGTGAAACTGAAGAGAATGCTGGGTAGGCTCTTTTGGTTTTGCTTCTATAGCCCTGTGTACCTTTTCAGCAGGTTTTATATTGGGCTATGAGTTTCCACCTACAACCCCATAGATGGTGCATATAGGTAAGAGCCAGCTGAGGCCAATATGGCTGATCACATACTTGATCCTTATTTACCAGGAGAAATTCTCTGTTGCCTCAGGCAATAAGCTGATCCATGGAATACACAGTGGTTTGAGCTTCCTTCTCAGCCCTAGCAGGGTAGGGGGCAAAATAGGTAGGACCAGACTGAGCAGGCTCACCTGTGAGTCCCCCAGGAGCAGGTACAATCGCCAGTATCAACGGAGAATCCAGTGAGTAGCTACCAAGCTCCCAGAGATATGTCTAGGCAGGCAGAAATATGCCTCCTGGGTCCCCAGTTCTATGCTTGCAGAGTGGGAGTGGCCCAAATTGTGAATCCAAGAGAATGGGTGTTCCAGATGCCTGGAGCTCTGTCTGGGCATAGAACGTAGAGGGCCCTGCTGTGCCACAATCTCTGCACAGAAAATGTGAGGTGGTTCAGGGTACAATGAAGGGTTGCCGTGACTCTCTGGAGATCTGCCTTGGCATGAAAGAGAGAGGGCCCAGCTTCACCAGAGTCTCTACACAGGATGGATGGGTTTGCTCAGGCTGCTGATTCAGGTGAGCAGGTGCTCCAAATGCCTGGAGAAAATATATACTGTTACATGTGACATAAGATATCAACTGTATTTAGATATGCATGATATAGACATATATATGACATTATCCATTAAGAACACTAATGGATACTCTGGTTTCTCTTCAAATCATATAAATCTTTTACCTTTTACTAAAGAACACCTATAGGGGAGTATATCAATGGGTATATTTTATTTTTATAATATGTAAGGTGCTACTTTTAAGTTTCTAAAATTAGAAAAAAAATATAGTCAATAAGAAAAAGTGAGACATTAATTTTCCAACACTACAAGTTTTAAAAATTAACAAAAATGTATAGCATTACAGGTAAAAAATAAATGACAAATTTGCCAGAAGATAAGTTCAATAAAATAAGTTTTAAAATATTAGTTTTTGTTAAAATAGCAGATTTAAATTAAAGAAAAATACTAAACTGTGTTTAGGTGAGGATTAATTCATAGTGTTTTATTTTGTTCTTTTTGTTTCATTTATGTTTTATTAAAATGAAACAAGAGATTCATAGCATTTTAAAATATATATGTTATTATTATTGGTTATCTTGATTTTTTTTCTAAATAGAAGCATTGAGTGTTAAGTATTTAATTACAGAGGACCTGCCAATAAATCATTGTTATCCCAAAGAACATGTTTGAAAGTACAGAGTCGGGCCAGGTGCCGTGGCTCAAGCCTGTAATCCCAGCACTTTGGGAGGCTGAGGCGGGTGGATCACGAGGTCAAGAGATCGAGACCATCCTGGTCAACATGGTGAAACCCTGTCTCTACTAAAAATACAAAAAATTAGCTGGGCATGGTGGCACGTGCCTGTAATCCCAGCTACTTAAGAGGCTGAGAAAGGAGAATTGCCTGAACCCAGGAGGCGGAGGTTGCGGTGAGCCGAGATCGCGCCATTGCACTCCAGCCTGGGTAATAAGAGCTAAACTCCGTCTCAAAAAAAAAAAAAAAAAAAGAAAGTACAGAGTCAGAATAAGAAGACAGAGAAGAGGCCAAAATGAGTGGATTGAGAAGTTGATAGTCTGGATAAAACAGAACATAGTACAATTCAGTGTTAGAAGACAATTAACCTCTTTTTTCTGACAGGCGTGGCTGCAATGATTGCACCTTCATCAATAGTTAGTTAATACTTCAGTATAATGTTCACCATAAAATTTTTAGATTTTTAATATGTCTTACTAGATTAAGTAAACTTACTGGGATATGATGCCTATTAAAATTGTATCATTATCACTTTCCTCCATTTTGACTGCTCTATATGTACTTTCAAGGTTTGTAAAGAACTAGAGAAGGAACAATTTAAATTTTAAATCTCTATAGAGATTTTTGAAAGAACAAATTATTTTAATGGTACAAATATTAAAAAGATGATATAAACCTCCAATTCCCTTAAAACAGAGATCCTGATATATTTTTTCAGTATTTAAGTACATTAACTTAAAGCAACACAAAATAACATAGTACTTGGCTATCAATTCATTTCTTTTAAAGACAAATATTTTATTATTTGAGTTTATCCAAAAATTATATGAATTTTCATAAAGCACTCTTAAGCCAAATCAATTGGTCTTTTATATATAAACATTTAATTTCTTCCAGTAACATTATTGACTGAACCTACTGTACATTTTATTGTCACTTTGCTTAAGAACATACAAAATGTCTGCATTTTATTATTTTCATTTTATTTTCAATTTATAGTAAATATAGTCACCCAACTATTAAGAGGGCACTTAGTTCACAGTTTGTAGCTGTCACTAATCAAAAAAGAAAAACACAAAAACAAAAAACACCACAGTTGTGCCCATAAATATTGGGGTTGTACTCAATTTAACTTAATTACGGAGTCATTGTGAAATGTGCAAATAGCATAAGAAAATTTTTAAATGAAAATGTATTTTTTCCTATTTACTTGTAAGTAATTGAAATAGCATTCATTAGGAATTAATTTAAAACGCTATATCTTCTGATGTTGACCAACTCGTAGACTGTATTTTCTTTATGTTCTCAAAATTGAAGTTAGTATGAATGGATCTTAAATTCACCGAGCAGTATTTTTGAAACAATGATGTTAGAATCTAATCAAATCATTCAAGTTCACCTTAGAAAAATATTTCAGGTTATCTTAGTAATATAGAAAAGAAAAAGCCAATTTCGAGAACTTACCATTTGCAAGATTCTATACTGGGTATCTATCATACAAACAAAACCAAAAAACAGAAACAAAAAAACCAGTGAATTAGATATTGTCACACCCATAAAGCAGACCAAAACAGTTTCTGGGAGGTTAACTTTATGTGTGGTAGAGCTGATATAACAGCTAGTTTCTTGATCTGCATGCTTATGCTCTTTTCATGAAACTTGCTGCCTCATATGTATATTGTAATTTACTCCTTTAATTAATCATGGTATAGATTTGCATTCCGTTACTGCATATTAAGACACAGATACCTAAGAAATATATACTTATTTTTTTTTTTTTTTTTTTTTTTTTTTTTGAGACGGAGTTTCGCTCTTGATACCCAGGCTGGAGCGCAATGGCGCGATCTCGGCTCACCGCAATCTCCGCCTCCTGGGTTCAGGCAATTCTCCTGCCTCAGCCTCCTGAGTAGCTGGGATTACAGGCACGCGCCACCGTGCCCAGCTAATTTTTTGTATTAGTAGAGACGGGGTTTCACCATGTTGACCAAGATGGTCTCGATCTCTTGACCTCGTGATCCACCCGCCTCGGCCTCCCAAAGTGCTGGGATTACAGGCTTGAGCCACCGTATATACTTATTTTTAAAGGATTTTTAATGCCTTTATGTATTCCAAAATTATTTATAAGAGAATCTTGGGAATATCCACAAACAACTGAGTAAAAGCAACTCAGAATTTGTAAGATAAAATGTGTAGAGGAAAATAACCTTTTCATAAAGATTATTACAAAAAAAGAAATAAAAAATACTTTCTGAGACGTAAGTGGTGATAGAAAAATATGAGATTTGAGGCTAAAGTACCTATTTCCATCATGTATTAGGTAAAGATGACATTAATTTCCAGAATTGCATCAACAGGAGAAAACAAGTTAAAATAGTATATAAATTGCAAGTTGCCACATAAATGTTATTTATATTCAGAGTTCCATATATTTTTACAATATACCTGATCTAAATTTTTTAAAATACTAAGTTTAGAATTGAAACATTTTAAAATTGTAGTATTTCACTCAGTGTTGTACCACAATGTGGCTAAACATTTTACAATTTAATTTTAAATTTACTTCAATTCAATTTTCAATTGTAAGACGTTCAGGTTTTGTGTATTATTTCCAAAATATTAAATCTTATCGTTTTGTACCAACTGTGAATGGTGTCCTTGAAGGAACTTAATTAACTATAATTATTTGAACAAAGCCAGGTAAACCTCAGGTTTAATTTGCATTTAATCATTCAAGCCCTCCAAAATCTGTGGTCACTGCACAGTGATAAGCTAAATATGAATGTAACTAATTGTTATAAATGTCTTACTTAACAAGACTTAGTTCAAACAGCTGCAAACACAAAGGTCATTGTGTCCAGTGGGTTGAAGGATTTCAATCCATGATATTAACAAATGTGAAGTGCAAGCAGATTAAAGGCCAAGAGACAGATGTATGGAAGAAGGCAGTGTATGAAAGCATGAGATAGAAGTGTGTTCACTGTGTCCTAGCAACTGATTTCCATGCAGGGCAAGAATACAAATGGTGTGCTTTACAGCAGTGGCAGTAAAATGTCAGGAAGACTAGATCAGTTGTGTTGATGTCAACATCCGCCCTCATTAATGAGCTCTAGATATCTATGAATAGAAAAATTGTTAAGAAAATATTTTGTACTAGATATGGTTTAAATACACACACGCACACACACACACACACACACAGAGACCACATGCAACAAGCACATATCTTGTACACCACACATACACACAAACATTCACATTGCTTATAAGCTTAAAACCTACATAGCACTTAGAGTCCTTCACTTCTATATAGAGATAATAGAATAAGACAAATTAAATGCATATTACATTATCAAAGCCTGATGAAATGTTTTATCTTTGTAGATTCTGACTCTGAGATATTTATTTTTATAGATACATAGTAGTTCTACATATTTATGGAGTACATGTGATTTTTGATACATGCATGCAATATGCCATAAGATTCAGTGCAATCCCTATTAAAATACTAATTTGTATGGAACAGGAAACCCAGAATAATAATAAAAAAATCCTGAGAAAAAAGAAGATAGCTGGAGGTACCACATTCCTGACTTCAAAATATACTACAAAGCTATAGTAACCAAAGTAGCATGGGACTGACATAAAAACAGATACATAGACCAGTGAAACAAAATAGAAAATTCAGAAATAATTTCCCACATTTACAGTCAACTCAATTTCGACAAAGGCATCAAAAGCAGATAATGGAGAAAGGACAGTCTCTTTAATAAATAGGCATATTTTTTTAAAACCTCACCATATTAAAGTATTTAAACTTACGATTTTGTAAAAAAAAAAAAAAAGCATGTTATATACAGTAGGAGCTTTACAACATAGAATATTCTAAAGTAAAACTTATTTCTGATTTAATATGAAAGGAAGATCTCTGGGAATAATATTTTAAGAATCATAATGGTGAAGCATTATCTTAACTTAAACCTGAGAGGATATTGGCCTTCACACTAATGCAGTAATAGGATGAATCTTTTGGATGACTTTTGAGAGATTACATGAATTTTGCATGTTGAAGGAATATATTCAATTTTTGGTCACAGGGTAAACTGTGATTAGCTGTGAAGAAAGATGACCACAAACTTTTTGCCACTCTTCACATAGAGAATGAGAATAAAATTCTACTCCCCTTGAACATCGGCTGACCTTAGTGACTTGCTTGAGCAACTGAATATGATAGAAGTAATAGATGGAATTTATAAGGCTAAGTTATAAAAAGACCTTAAGCTTTCACCAGACCTCTTGAAGCACTCATCCTTAAAGCTATCTTTCCACTGGAGGAAGCACCAGCTCAAGCAGCTGGGTGGAAATTTCCAGAAAGAAGGGGAAATTAATCTTCCCAGCTGATAGCCTCAGCTGAGCTATCATTCAGCAGCCTACATCAAAGTTCTAGCTCTATCTTTGAGCAATATTGACAGCAGATCCTAGCAGCCAACTAGAGCTACCTCCCGTGTTGTCATATAGAATGAAAGTTGCCACATAGAATGAAAGTTGCCACCTGTACCCTTTCCAAATTTCAGATTGTGAGGAGGATAAACTTATTAATGCTGTTATAAGCCACAATTTTGCCAAACACATTATACAATCAAAAGTTACTTAGCATGCTACATTCATACTGAAATATGCAGGTATCCTTACATGATAGAGCCACATGTTCCAGGCATTCACTTATTGTTTTTTTCCTAATATTGACTACACAAATTATCAAAACTATCCAGATATAATGGTCCATTGCAGATATCTTCGTATTCCTATTTAGAATCCAGGAAACTCTGAAAGCTCCTCAGGCCTATCTGTTTAGACTCTCAGCTCAGTCACTGCTGACAAAAGGCATATGGGTCTCTTTATGTCCCTGGCAATCTTTCTAGAGGACATCTTAAGGAGCCAACAATTCCTCTTTTCTAGGATGCCCAAACATAAATGGGCAGATTGTTGTGTTTTTCTCTTCTCCTCCCAGACTCAGGAACTAAAAATTTCAAACTCACATTTTAATTCAGGTATGCTCCCTTCCATTCTCATGGACTGTGTGAAATGTAATCCTCTTTTAGGATGGTATTTCTTTCCTTATATCATTATGCATTATCTCTCTTTCTAGTTTTTGAATTCATTTCTATGATTTTTCAAAATCCCTAGCTCAGAGGATTGATGGAAATTATTTTTCATAAACTTAGATCTTGAATTGAAACCCATGTTTAAGAAGAATTTTTATTTTGAAAGGGCCTCTTTCATAACTCAGCATGAAGATATAGATTCTTTGTCTTCAAACGTGCCATTTTTCTCTTGATAGAGTGTATAGAAAATCTTGGCTGCTAAATCTGCCACAGTAGTGTCATGAGTATAAGTGAGGTCAAAGCAGATCAACTTATTTTTTCAACTCAAAATAGTTTTATTAATGAATAAAAATAACAACAAGCTATAATAAAAGAGCTTGCCTCAGTAGACAAATTTAAAATAGAAAGGCTTATATTTTAACTGGAAAAATATTTTCTTTAATGATAACCTAACTCTCAAATTATTAGGAAAATTTAGAGCCTCAAAAGTGTTTTATCTTTTTAATTCTTGCCCTTACTCCCAAATGTCACTAGCTTTGTTGTACAAGTACAATTACAGGAAATTGCTCTAGCAGAAGGATTTTGGCAACCACAGTAAAAACCGATCAATAGTACATCAGGCTCATAGCAGTATAAACCTTAATGGAGAGAGTGAACACATTTGTTATAAATGCTTCTCACCAGGATCTTGGCAATTATACAAACTATTTAAACTTCAGTTGTCAGATGAGTGGCAAAGGGGAACTTCATGAGAGATAAAGGAAATAGATTTGAGTTTTAGAACCTAAGTATAGCAAATTTCCTCAATAATATTTTGTGAAAATAAACTGCTTCTGTAGTCTTTGTATTCTGTTATATCTTCTTTCTGGATTTTTTTAAAAGACTCTGCCTTAGTTGGTAAGGACATTGAAATTTTTCCATAATTTTGAAGCATTTAGAAAGTCATGGCAGTGTTTCTGGAGTTTTTCCAGAGATGATAACTAGAAAAGTAAGAAAACAACAAGAGAAGTCAGATGAAGGTCTCCATGAAAATGAAAGTGCACCTATTGAAAGAGCATTTAAAAAAAATTATATTGGTTTCCCCTCTATATCTCTTTCCTGAACTTATCCCTAATCCTTGTATTTTCTTTACTTTCATTAGGATATATTATTCTTGGTACTAATATAACTATTTTTTAATTTTAAAATGTGGCACATATATACCATGGAACACTATGCAGCAATAAAAAAGAATGAGTTCATGGCCTTTGCAGGGAATAGATGAAGCTAGAAACTATTATTATCAGGAAACTACCACAGAAACAGAAAACCAAACACTGCATGTTCTCACTCATAAATGGGAGTTGTACAGTGAAAATACATGGACACAGGGAGGGGAACATCACACACCAGGGCCTGTCAGTGGTTGGAGACTAGGGCAGGGATAGCATTAGGAGAAATACCTAATGTAGATGGCAGGTTGATGGGTGCAGCAAACCACCATAGCATGTGCATATCTATTTAATAAAGCTGCACGTTCTGCACATGTATCCCAGAACTTAAAGTATAATAATAATAATTTTAAAAAACTAGAATTTTGGTATTAATCGGCAATTGACTTGTATCTTAAAATATGTTTGTCTCTAAAAAAAGGAAACTTTAATACACATGATGCATATCTGTTTTGGTGAATTTTCTTCTTCTCCTTGATAACTAATGATTATTATCAGAAAAAGATGTATACAATACATGAATGTTCTGTTCTAATAATCAGATGTTAGACTTTAGAACTCATCTTCTTTGAGAAATAATATTATCTATTTATTTTGAATGTCTATATGTCATTAGTGTTTCAGGGATAGCACTGAGTGTTGCTATCACAGAAATGACTTATAGGTGCTGAATAATATGTCCTTAAGCCAAAGTACACACAGTGGGCCCTAACAGATTAAGTTAACTCACTAGAAATAGAAGAATTATGAATGATTAAAAATAATAGGGAAATTTAAAAGTATTTTTAATACTTATTTTCAAATCTAAATTTTTAATACTTATTTTCAAATACTTATTTTTAATACTTATTTTACAAATTTAAAAGTATTTTTAATACTTATTTTCTCTATGATGCTCACTGATGAAGTCTTTCCTCTTTTATAATTATAATTTTAGTTTAGTTTAGTTTAGTTTTTTGAGATGAAGTCTCTCTCTGTTGCCTAGGCTGGAGTGCAGTAGTGTGTTCTCAGCTCACTGCAACCTCTGCTTCCCAGGTTCAAGCAATTCTCCTGCCTCAGCCTCCCAAATAGCTGGGACTACAGGCATGCGTCACCGCATCTGGCTAATTTTTGTATTTTTAGCAGAGACGGTGTTTCACCATGTTGACCAGGCTTGTCTCAAACTCCTGACCTCAAATTGTCCACTCACCTTGGCCTCCCAAAATGCTGGGATTATAGGCATTAGCCACTGCTCCCGGTCAAAGTCTTTCTTCTAAAAGAATAATTTATAAATATAATTTCTATTAATATTGTTTTGAAATCCTGACAATTTCAACAAATTAGGAAGATATGCAATATTTGTATATTTAAAAACATTTAGAGAGAAACTGCTATGTATCAAAATTTATTCTAGGTACTAGAAATGCAGTTGTAAATAATGAAGACAATGAATCTGCTCTTGTTACATTGTAATTGGAGAAACCACAATCACAACAGATTTGGGGACTAATTATCTCCCTAGAAGGTGATACGTCAACTGAGCAGTTAATGTTTCTTGAGAATCTATGTGAATATTTCAAAAATTACATTCCAATAAAAAATGAACATCTTGTTTGTATAAAGGTCCTGACTTGGAAGTAAGCCTGGAAGGCTGAAGGATAGATAGAAACCAAAGGGTTACTGGAACACGATGAAAAAGGGCACAGGAGGATATTAGTAGGAAGGGTGAAAACTGTAAGGTCTTGTAGGTCACAGTAAATAAACAGTTTGTATTTGCATCTAAGTATACAGTACAATCAGCCAACGATTCTTTAAAATCTCCTTGTAAAATGTAAAACATTTAAGAGAGAATTCATTGCAAAAGTACGAGGCTTCAGAAACTAGCAGAATAAAAGGCAATTATTATAGTATCTACAACTTTTACATATCTGTTAAATGATTAAGTGGGAGAATGATCATTTCAGCCAAAATACCAACGATAATACCAGACTTGTTATGATATGGAAAAAAAAAGACTGCATCATTGTAAGAGTATAGAACATAAGATATCCACAGCATCATTCGCCACTTAGATTAGTGCTCAAACACATGGAAAGAATTAAAGGCAAAAAAGTTAAGATCTCATCGTGGACCTAGTAACCATAAACAACAATAAAAAAATAACCCCCAGCTAGAACTAAATAAATTTCAATAATTTACTTGTATACGCTTGGGTTAATTACAGTAGACTGCTTTACAATATCATATTATGTTGCATAGTCTCAGGTATTAGGAAGTTTTTTGTTCTTGTTTTCTTTCATTTTTCAGAAAATGAAAGAAACAAACCTATTTGTGACATCTAAGAAAACATCTCTGAGTTCATGAACAAAGACTTGTGATTGAAATTATAGCTCATATAAACTGGATATTTTCACACAGAATAAAATACATAATTGAATTAATTTATACTTGTAAACCAGACTTAAGAAAAATCATTTGTACTGGTATCATTCTTCTGTGCTTAAAAGTCTTTTCAGTTATGACAGTGATAACCTAATCCACTTTCTTAAAAGGTATACACTTAAAGACTGAATGACTAAATAAAATCATTGGATTTCAACCTTCATTGCCTATTATTTTCCAGTTCATTTTTCTCAGTTATTATGGAGTGCAAATGAAGAACTACTAGTGGAAAATACTTACAGTGCAAAAGGATATTAAAAATTAAGAGTAGATTTCTGTTTCAGCTTACAGAGTATAGGAAAGACATCACGTCCACCACTTACAAGAAAAAAAGGTGGACCCACTGTAAATTGTAGATTTAACATGAACCCATAACAAAACTGAGATCAACTGGCAAATGGCCATGCCAAAATCTGGCGTTCGATTTGAGACATCAGCAAGACACAAACATTGTGCATATGCTTACCTGGTAAAAGCACCAAAGGCCTTATGAGACCGTAGGGTTGCTACAGAAAATTTGACTAAGAGTTTTGACCAATTTCTGAAGACCGAGTATGGCAATCCTGGACGTGTGACACTCCTGGTGGCCACAGACATAGGGAAGTTCCCACTGTTATCAGACTTTCTTCCAGGAACACTATCACTAGGAAGATTCTGAGGAATCTGAAGAAATGCCCCCCTTCTATTGTAGTAAAAGCTGCTCAGTGAAAAAAGCAGCCACTGCTACATCTACCCTATCACATTTGCCATATTTCCTTGGGCCACTTAAAATAAAAAGCAATATCTAAGTGGAGATAATCATACAATGTACATTCTTATAATGGAATTAAGTTAGATCATCAATAAATGAAAAATATCTGAAAATTTGCAAATATTTGGAAATTTTAAATTACATTCTCTAGAGGAGGAGACAGAGCAAGATGGCCAAATTGAAGCCTCCAGTAACTGCCTCCCCCATAACCGAAAATACCAAATTGAACAACTATCCACACAAGAAAACACCTTTATAAGAATCAAAAATCAGGTGAGCAAACATAGTACCTGGTTTTAACATTATCTTGAGGAAAGAGGCACTGAAGAGGGTAGGAAAGTCTCGAATTGCTGAGACCATCACCCAGCAGTGCAGCATGGCATGGAAAAAGAATCTGTGTGCTTGAGGGAGCAAAGTGATCCTGGGACTTTGCATTGGAATGCAGTCCCAGTGGAAAGCACAGTGAAAAGCCAACAAAGAGTAGAGTTCAACCAGCATCCAGAGAGGGAGCATTTACAACAGTCCCAGCCAGAGGGAAATTATCCATCCTAGCCGTCAGAACCTGAGTTCCAGCTAGCCCCACCACCACAGACTAAAGCACCCTGGGGTCCCAAATAAACTTGAAAAATAGTCTAGGCTACAAGAACTGTAGTTCCTGTGCAAGCCCTATTGCTGTGCTGAGCTCAGAGCCAGTGAACTTGGGGCATGTGTGATCTGATGAGATATCAGCCAGGGTGGCCAAGGGAGTGTTTGTGCCATGCCTTCCTAAACCCCAGGAAGCATAGCTGAAACTTCAGGAGGAGAGGGAAATTTTCTTGCAAGGCCTCTTTTTTCTTTTAGTGGACCTTCTCTCTTGCAAGCTTGGTACTAGCTCATCCTCTGTAAAATAAAGCACCAAATAGATACATAGAGTCCATGATCCCAGGCCCTGGATCCTGCAGAACATTCCTACATCCACCCTGAGCCAGAAGGGAAACTGCTTCACTGACAAGAAAGATGCAGTCCTGGCAGGATTTATCAACTGCTCACTAAAGAGCTCTTGAGCATTGAATAAACATCAGTGGTAGCCAGAAAGTAGTCACCATAGGCCTTGGGTGAGACCCAGTACTAGACTGGCTTCAGAAGTGACCCAGCACAGTCCCAGAGGTGGCCATGGGAGTGCTTGCATTACCCCTTCCCCATCTCCAGGCAGCTCAGCACAGAGAGAGAGGCTTCATTTGTTTGAGGAAAGTAAGGTAAGAGAACAAGAGACTCTGCTTGGTAATCCAGGGAATTCTGCTGGATTTCACTCAGGACCACTAATGTGGTACCTCTGTAAGTCTGCAAGAGTCACAGCATTACTGGGCTCGGAGCTTCTCCTAATGAAAATATGGCTGCAGTGACCAAAAACTTACAACACTCAATTCTCTTGGAATATTTGAAAAGCTTTCTCAAGAACAGGTGTAAGCAAGCCCAGACTATGAACATGACAATGTAACACCTCAATAAATATCTAACTCAACAGATATTGCCTAGACATTGACGAACATCCACAAACATCAAGCCCATCCAGAACAACATGAGCTTAGCAAACAAAGTAAATAGGCATCAATAACCAGCTCTGGAAAGATAGAGATATGTGGCCTTTCCAACAGAGAATTCAGAATAGCTGTTTTGAGGCAGCTCAATGAAAGCTACGGTAACACGGAGAAAGAATTCAGAATTATATCAGATCAATTTAACAAAGAGATTGAAATTATTTAAAAGAATACAGCAGAAATTCTGGAGCAAGAAAATTCAATTGACATGCTGAAGCTTGCATCAGAGTCTTTCAACAGCAGAACTGACCAAGCAGAAGAAAGAATTAGTGACTTTCAAGACAGGTTATTTGGAAATACAGTCAGAAAAGTCAAAAGAAAAAATAATAAACAATAATGAAGCAAAACTACAGAATCCAGAAAATAGTCTCAAAAGAGCAAATCTGAAAATTATTTGCCTTAAAGAAAGGCTGGTGAGGATGGGGGGCTAGAAAGTTTATTCAAAGGACTAATAATAACAGAGAACTTTTCAAACCTACAGTAAGATATCAATACTCAAGTACAAGAAGGTTATAGAACACCAGGCATATTTAACCCAAATAAGATTATCTCAAGCTTTAAGACACTAATAATCAAACACTCAAAAGTCAAGGATAAAGAAAGAGCTGTAAAAGCAGCAACTTAAAAGCAAAAGGCAACTCATAAATGAGCTTTTATATGTCTGGCAGCAGATTTTTCAGTAGAAATCTTACAGGCCAGGAGACAGTGGCATAATATAATTAAAGTGCTGAAGGAAAACTCATTTATCCTAGAATATCATATCCAGTGAAAATATTCTTCAGACTTGACAGAAAAATAGAAAACAAAAAAAGTATCTCATTACCATGAGACCTGTCCTACAATAAATGCTGAAGGGAGTTCTTCATTTTGAAAGAAAAGAGTGTTGATGAGCAATAAAAAATCATCTGGAGGTACAAAAACTCACTGGCAAAAATAAAAACACAGGCAAATGCAGAATAATATAACAACGTAATTGTGGTGTGTAAAGTACTCATATCTTGAGTAGAGAGAATAAAAGCTGAACCTATCAAAAATTAACTACAACTTTGCAAGACATAGATAGTATAATAAGATATAAGCGTAAAAAACAAGAAGTTACAAAGTGGCAGAGGGGATGGTGAATTTAAAATATAATGTTTTATTAGTTTTTCCTCTTTGCTTATTTGTTTTTGTAATCAGAGTTGTTATCGTCATAATGGGCTATATAATGTTATTTGCCAGCCTCATGGTAACATCACACCAAAAATCCTAAAACAGATACAGAAAAAATATAAAGCTAAAAATTAAAACATATCACCTCACTTTCCCAAAACAGAATACCAGAAGGAAGGAAAGAAGAGAAGAGCCTAAAACAACCAGAAAATATTTTTTAATGGTAGTAATGTCTTTACTTATCAACAAAAACATTAAATTTAAAGGGACTAAACCCTCCAATCAAAAGAGGAACTGAATAGATTTTGAAAAAAAAGACCCAACAATTGGTTGCCTACAATAAACACGCTTCACCTATAAAGACACACATAAACTGAAACAGATGAAAAAAGATATTTTATGCAAATGGAAATGAAAAAGAATGAGAATAAATATACCTATATTTTAAAAATAGATTTTAAGTAAAAAATTATAAAAAGAGACAAGCAAGTTCATTATATATGATAAAGGGACGAATTCAACAAAAGGATATAGCTATTGTAAATATATATGTACCCAACACTGCAATACCCAGATATATGAAGAAAATATTATTAGAAATAATGAGAGAGAGACCTTAATACAATAATACTTGGAGCATTCAACACCCCACTGTCAGCACTGGACAGAGCATCCAGAGAGAAACTCAGCAACAAAACATTGGATCAAATCTGCATTATAGATCAAATGAACTTAAAGGATATGTACAGACTATTTCATCCAACAGCTACAGAATACACATTTTTCTCCTCAAGACATAGATCACTCTCAAAGACAGATAATTTGTTAGGTCAAAAAACAAGTCTTAAAAATCTCAAAAACAATGAAACCATATTAAGTATCTTTTCTTACCACAACAAGATAAAACTAAAAATAAATAGCAAGAGCAAACTTGGAAACTATGAAAGCACATGGAAATTAAACAATATGCTCCTGAATGACAAGTGGGCCAATGAAGACATTAAAAAGAAAATTCAAAAATCCTCAAAACAAATGAAAATGGAAACACAACATACAAAAACCTGTGTGACATCCAAAATCAGTAAATCAGTGCAAGGGGAAAGTTTACTGCAATAAGTACCTACATCAAAAAAGTAGAAAAATATCAAATAAATGACCTAACCATGCTCTAAGAACTTGAAAAGCATGAGCAAACCAAACCCACATTACTAGAATTAAAAATAGTAATAAAACTCAGAGCAGAAATAAATGAAATTGAAAAGCAATAACAAAAGATTAATGAAATGCAAAGTCGTTTTTTTAAGAAGATAACTAAGATTGACAAACCTTTAGCCAGACTAAGAAAAAGAGACAGTAACATAAATTAATTCACAGATGAAAAAGGAGATATTACAACTAATAGTGCAGAAATTAAAAGTATCATTAAATACTACTGTGAGTAGCCACATACCAATAAACTAGAAATCATAAAGGAATGGTATGGTGGGTGGGCAGAAAAGTGAGGATGCTAATGAGTCTGAAAACACAGTTGAATAGAATGAATAAGACCTAGTATTTTATAGCACAACCGGGTGAGTACAGTCAATGATAACTTATTGCCCATTTAAAAATAATCAAAAGCATATAATTAAAATAATTGTTAACACAAAGAAATGATAAATGCTTGAGGTAATGGATACTCCATTTACCCTGATGCATTTATTACACATTGCATGTATTTTATATATACTTTATTCCATGTATACACTGACTATGTACTTGTAGAAATAAAAATAAGTATAAAAAGCACATATGTATTACACATAAAAACATAAAAATATTTTATCTCTTTTAAAGACATGCAAATTAAAACCAAGATGAGATAACACTACACACCTATTAGAATGGCTAATACTTGATAAAACTCCAAATGTCAGCCAGGATGTGGAAAAACAAGAACTCTCCTTCAACAGTATGGATAAATATTTAATGCATTTTGATAAGTGAAAGAAATTAGACCCAGAAAGCTACATATTGCATGATTCCATTCATATCATATTCTAGAAAAGGCATATAATATGTAAAGAAAGCAGGTAAGTGGTAGGCAGAGGTCACTGGTTGAGGGTGTTCTTGACTACCGATGAGATGTAAAGATGAACTTTTGGGATTATGGAACCAACATGTATGGTATTCGGGTGGATACATGACTCCTTGTGTTTATCAAAACACACAGAACTGCACAACACAAAGAGATAATTTTAATGTATGCAGCCAATGAAAACAGATCATGAAGCAAACTATTCAACATAAATAGGTAAACAAAAGCACCCACGGCCTAGGAGGCCAGGGGATCTAAGGATGGAATTCAGACTATGGCAAAGGAATTTAACTGTAACACATTATATTTGTAGTGTAGTACATGGAATGCGGTGTAGGAGTAAAGGAAACTGACATCAGAAACTTTAGAAAATAATGTTTGCAAGTTTCAATGTGAATGATTAAATGAACTATGCATAAACACTTTTGTTGGTAAATTTACTTTTCATAAGTGCAAGGGTTAAGAATTCAGGAACTACTTTTTATATATACTGGGGTTGAATAGATAAGTAAATAGATGATGGATAGTGGACTCCAGATTTTTCACTGCTAGGAAGGAAAGTTACAGAGAAGCAAGAAAACCAGGCTATAAAGAACACTACGTACAGGATGGGTGTTGAAGATGTCAATATAAACTTACAAACACACACATGCATGTGCACGTGCACGCACGCACACGCACACACACACACCCCTGCATACATAGGCAGTGGGGTAGAAAAAGAAACAATTAGAAATACTTGCATATAAAAATGAATTGGTATTACATACACACAACAAACATCTAATTATTTCTATTGAGAGCACCCAGATGAAATGAACTCCAATAGCGAATGGCACTCCCAACTCTCATATCTTGATTTCTAAATGCCAGTTTCCAATAAAAGGAACCAGTTCTCTTCAGAGCAACAAAAGATGCTAGGGCTGGGTGGGTAAAACGCAGGATGAGCCTGGAGCATCTTGTAGAAACAGTAAGGAAGTGCTCAGAAATAAAAGGATAGAGTCAGGCCAATGGGACACAGCTGAAAAGAGTCCCCAGTGGCCAAATCTGGAACAATTTTTGCAACAAAATAAATAACATAGTACTAGATTATAATCCAAAGTATAAAACAAATATACTTAATTATTCATTATTAATATAATTTGTATATACTGAACTGATGATATACATAAATTCTCAGATAAACGTATGTGGGGAAGATATAAATTTTGTGGAAGAAATTCAATTAACACTGTAAATACTCCCATTTCAGCAGATACAGCTAGTTGTCCCCATCCACCATAAGAGCTGTATTTATTAAAAAGCAAAGGGAAGATGAGTACTTTTCCAATGGTGAAACCTGTGTCCCACTATCATACACAAGTGACCAAGTTTAAAGTCAACAGTGATGCCATGTGACTATTATGTACCCCTAATATGATGTGAAAAAAGGGCACCTCACTTCTGTGGTATTCCTTCCAGAGACCCTTAACCCACTCTGCCAATGAGTTAGGAATTCAGAGAAATGTAAACTGAATGAAATTGGGAGATATTCTACAAAATACTTATGAAGTACTTCTCAAAATTGTTAAACTAATAACAATGAAGGAAAAACTGAGAAACCAGAATAGGCGAAGTAGACATGATCACTTCATGCAATGCAGCATCCTGGACTGGATCCTGCAATAGAAAAACTAGGTTTATGGAAAAACTGGTCAAATCTTAACGAAGTCTTGAGTTAACAATGTTGATTTACTTTCTTAGGTTTTAAAAAAACATATTTAGGGATGTAAGATGACATTAGAAGAAACTGAAACTTTGTGAGGTGTACTGACACTTTGTGAGGTGTACTGAAATTATTTATATTACATTTTACAACATTTTTGAAAATTTTGCAACATTTTTGTAAATTTAAAATTATTCTGACAAAGAAAACAACAAAGAACATACATTTCAGCACTTTAATTACAAAACCATCTTTGAACAGTGAATGTTTTCTCTTGATATTGGCGTGATAAGATACATCATAGTTTAATGACAATATGTGTGGTTTAAAATCTAAATTCCACAATGGGCAATGCATCATTAGATATGGGAACTCAAATTCAACATATTCCTACGAAAGAAAAGGGCTAGGTTTTCAGTTCCAAATATTAGAAGTTAAAAAAGGTGACATAATCTATTTTTTTTTTCAATTTTGAGCTTGAAAACATATTCGCATTATTGCACATGTTATCTGTATGGGGCATATTTGAGTAAAATAAAATGTTACCATAATGTCTACATTTTCCCATTCACCTATTGAAATTGTGGTTTGGTTATTGCAAACCTAATCTAAGCTCACTGAGAATTATACTGCTATTTTTTGTTTTTTTTATTAGGAGCAGAGTGGCAGAGGAGAGGTTGTGAGGATTCTTGGAGAATATCTGAAGAATCTCCCCACTTTTGCAATATTGGGTAGGTCACTGAGGTTTGTTTATTGAACTGACAATGAAAGCAGAGGACTTAGCAGACCAGAGGGTCAAAGCAGCCAAGAATAGGAGGCAACTGAACAGAACTGATGCTAGACAGTGGGGCTTCCAATATGGGTAATTTTTGTTTTATTTTGTACCAAAGAAGCAGTAGAGCTGCTTCCATAAAGGAAGCCCGAGAAGGCAGGAGGAAATGGGAACAGGAGCAATTATTGATTCCATTTAGAGATGAAGGAAAGGATGACTGGAGGTGTGGGTAATTTTGGTGCAATAATTAAATAATTTTTGTTCTTATAATTTTTCTTCAAAGAATAAAGTAGGAAATGAGATCATTTACTGAGAATTAAGTGGTTAGGGGAGTAGAAGTTATGTGAATATAACTTTTGTGCCACAGGATAAAATTACATTTTAGCCTAGTAAAATGTCCACAGTTAGCACGGATAATTCTCAATCTTGGTTTTAAGTGAGAAATGCAGGATGTGAGGGTGATTTCTTACAGGCCTGGTGACATTGTCCCGTAGGAATCTCAGTTTTGCATTTTACCTTGTTGCCTGTTTCTTGTTTGTTTTCTGTCATTGTACATCCCTACAGTAACAGGCAAAGTTTGTATCTATAGAGTTCTCATCCAATGTAATGGGTAATAGACCAAACACCAAAGTAAAAGCCAGAATCGTCATACTAACAACCACTCCATGATGTTTTAATTTTCAAAGGCTTAGCCAAGCACTCCTGCACCACAAATCAGCAATAAACATGGTCAAGATTGATGACTTTAATTAGGAAAGCAGTACAAAGGTCCTTGGAGCAATGAAGAATGCCAGAGTGGTTTTCACGTAAAGCAAAGGTCTATCTTTAAATCAAATTTTATTTAACGCATCATTTAAGAAGTTTACCCTAGACTAACACCTTCAGAAATAAAAGTCACAAAAGGGCACCTTTATAAACTTTGAAACACTTAACAAATAGTTTAAAAAGTATTATGGGCTATCCCTGATATATTATTGACTATCCTTGATATTTTATTGTATAAAACATGCTTATGGGACAGTAACAAAATGTCTAACGCTGAACTGTCAGTTTTATTTGAATTTTAACAGTTCAGATTGTGACCATCTTAATCAATGTTCTACAAAGGGTTGTGCATACAACTGTGTAGCCATGTAGAGACACAAAACCACGAATTGCAGCAGAAAAGAAGTTACTATAAATTATTGCATGTGTGTAACCTACGAAAAGAATTTATGGTATATAGAACAATATGTATCAATATATATAATATATAATGTATGTAATATATAATATATAGTTTCTATTTTCTACTATCATTTGGTCCTTATTTATTATTGCATGGCAAAACCTCACATACGTGAGGGGTACTGAGAAATAATATCAATTTTACAAGCAGAAAGGGTGAGCACAAGCTTCGAGGGATAATTTTAGTGTTTTTAGATGTATTTTAATTAAATATCTCTAAGTAAGCAGAATATTATACAGTTTTAATTAAGTTAAACATGACAAAATGATGAGTAATATGAAAAACAATACTTGCTAAGAAACTGTGGATTTTCAATTGAATTAAAAGTATAAATGAGAGTAATTGTCAGAGCTAATGTGATTTCTGCCTCTACTACAACTTCTTTCTAAAAACAATGATGAGTAAAACATCTCTGGCTAGAAATCAACAGAGAAGGCTTCAAAACTGTCTCATTATGATGAATGTCTCTCAACTAGCAATATATTTAATGATATTGTTTATTATTCTACATTTTATTATTTAAAAATGTATACATTATACATTTTATAAATTTCACATTGTGCAGCTATTTGCATATGTACTTTACAAATATTTATTGGAAGTATGTGATCACAGGTTGTATGATAGTAAAAGTTGGAGAACACCAACTCTGGAGTAAAGGTAGATTAATATAGAAATATAATTAGAAAATAAACAACAACACTGATGCCATTTTCCATAATAATGCCAATTTTTGAAAATGTCCTGCTTATTTATTGTTGCAGAAATACATAAGCAAGAACTATTTTATTTTATGTGATGATTTAGTGGGCCAGGAATGGGCAAGTCTTTTCATGTTGATGATGCTGGAACTGATCGTTTCTATTAGTCCAGCAAATCACATAGGCCCACGCAGATTCACAGGAAAGAATGGTACCAAGTATTCATAGTGATCATTCATCTGCTACAACTATATTTAAGAAAATAAAATGACTTGGCAAAATATAGATATATACCACATTTATAAGAGTACTATGTTTAAAACTGACAGTTTTTTAAAAACAAATTATTTGATGATAATGTAAGTCTTATAATGTTAAAATAAAAATTATTTCAAAAATATTTTAAGATGACAGAAAAATATTCTTAATGCATTATGAAAATACTACTAACCCAATTTTGCAAAACAGAAACTCACACACTTATATACGAACATATACTTATATATTAGAGGAAGTAACCAACACATGAACAAATATTTCCCTCTAAAGGAATAGCATTAAATTGTATTTTAAATTGGTATTCATAATCTCTGTTTTATGAATTGTCTAGTATACATCATATATTATAAATTGTCTAATATATATCTTTTTTAATTTTATTTTTTAAATTTGTAAAACCCTTTATCAACTATGAATTATATTTGAATTTTTTAATAAATATTATTAATGCAATGAGTCTCATTATAATTAGTTATACTGAACAATTAGTAAGATATTTGGAAAATTTTTTGAATCAATAATTTTTAAAAATTTGTTTGCCGAAATATTCAATGTTTTAAATGAAATCTTATATATTGTGTAATTTTATCTTCCCAGTTCCTCTATACATTTTCTAAAAACTAAACATATTTTATATAAATATAATTATATGAAATTTAACAAAACTGAAAATTATTTATTGATACTTAATCTGCCATCTGTAATCAAACTTCTTGATTTCTTTAAATTATATTTTTATGCTTTGTTATTCAGGTATGTATCTAAAACATGATTTTAAGTCATTTACAATCTAGTGCATGGGATTTAGAAGGTTCCTGAAACTTTAGTTTTATATCTTTTGTCACCTTTGTAAAATTCATGGTAGTTCTTCCAGTGCGACACCTTCCTCATTTTCGTTGCCCTCTTCGTCTTGAACACCTATAACAAATGTACATAACACTTGCACTAACCATTCCTCTTTCTCTTTTGTGTTCATTTATCCTTTTGTCTTTTTGTGCTTCAATCAGAATTTTTGCTTGTCAATCTTTCAAGTTCATGAATCCTTTGTTCTGCTATATCGAAACTATTAAACTGAAATATTGATTTCTTAATTTTATTACCAGCATTTCTACTGTAATTGTTTTTATGCATTTCTAGTATCTTTTTATATCCCCTTAAACATAATCGTATTTGCTCCAAAATCCTTTTATAATAACTGCAATACGTTACTTTGGTTTTATTTTTCTTTTCTATTATTTTCCTGGTTTTCAGGCATCAGTCCTCTATTATGTCCAAAATGCTTTATCCAATGACAGACATTATGGATGAAAAGCTGCCCAAACTCAGGCTATTACTATCTCTATCCAAAAAGCGTTTCTTCTGCCGCATAAATGGCAGGCAGACAGGTCATCTTTATCGTGACCGCCTCTCAGAAATCATATAGCATCATTTTCACAGTTCTCTTTTTATAACAGCTGAGTCTGAATCCCATGGAACTAATCTCTCCATGGGAGAAGTAACAAAATCACATGGTTTAAGAATAGCACTGGGAATGAGGGCTATTATTGAAGTCCTCTTAAAAAAAAAAGAATCTGGCCAGGCGCAGTGGCTCACGCCTATAATCCCAGCACTTTGGGAGGCCGAGGCAGGTGGATCACGAGGCCAAGAGATCGAGACCATCCTGGTCAACATGGTGAAACCTCGTCTCCACTAAAAATACAAAAAAAATTAGCTGGGCACGGGGGCACATCCCTGTAGTCCCAGCTACTCAGGAGGCTGAGGCAGAAGAATTGCCTGAACCCAGGAGACAAAGGTTGCGGTGAGCCGAGATTGCGCCATTGCACTCCAACCTGGGCAACAAGAGCAAAACTCCATTTCAAAAAAAAAAAAAAAAAAGACAAACAAAAAGAAAAAGAATATACACATTTGCCTTCTCCCCCACAACAAATCTTGTATAGGATATAATATTTTTCCTATCATTGAATGTATATTTGTATACTTATTCACGTTGTACACACACAAACATATGCAGATAAATATATACTACATTTCATACATGCACACACAAACACACATGCGCGCACATGCGCGCACACACACATACACACACACACACACATATACACACACATCTCTAGATTCCCAATGAACTATCCAATTATGCTATGTCCAAGTCAGTGGATTCTTCAAGATTTATTTCACTTTGCTTTGCTTTTAAATTAGCATTTCCATAGTTACATGTGTAAATCTAGATTTCCTAATTCTTATCCAGCCTCTCATCCCAACTACATTTGCTTTCTTAGTAACCTATGACAAAAAACAATCGGGGAAAAAGAAAAAGTGTATATTTTATTACTGCAAAAATATCAGTTAAAGTTAAAAAAAAAGAGTCCATTTGTTCTTTTCTACTTACACTACCAAAAAATTTCTGCACACAATTCTAGCAATGTTTAATGACTATTTAAGAATATGGATATATCTCTTTTCCACACAATAACTTTAGATTCTCTTATGTTACAATAATTCCAATGTGTTTTTACCTTCAGTTTATATTTAAATGTATTCAGTGATCACCTTGGCATTTTACTATAGCTACCATTTTGTTACTTGGAGTTTTTTGACAAGATTTTTCTTTTTTTATAATTTTATTCAAGAAGAGGCCAGGGCTTACACTTTCTCAAGTTTCTACATGGGGGGAAAAGTTTTTAAATTAATTAAAATTTTTTTTTCAATATTCACTTTCTATATCCATGTCTATTTTTAGCTGACTGGCTATTTTCAGTTTATTCTCTTTTCTTTTGTATGTTTAATAAGGTTTTCACCAATTTCATCATTTATTTTCATTTATCTGCTTATTGTTGTGCTATAACTTTCTTCATTATTTGATAACATTTTTTCTACACTATGTCTCCATGGTAGCTTCTTTGTTATCATGCATCTCTGAAAGAGGCCCTTCTTCCTCTGATCACTTATTATTGGGGAATATTGGGAGAAGTTGGGAAAGTGAATAGGAATGGAAAAGGATTTTGCCCTTTCTTCCCTTGTCCTTTGCACATTCATCCTGCCATGTGGCTATGCCTGTCCAAAGGACTAGCTGGTGAACTGTATGGATAGAAGTGAAAGTGAACATGGCATGGATACTGAGTCTGAGACTTTGGGTGTCTTTTCCTGCAGCTATCCAAAACTAGGAGTTGCAAAGTTGATTGCTACCCAATTTTTCTACTCCATTTTGTTACTGACATTTTAAATTGAGTTATCCCAAAAGCAAACCCTGGGGCCAGTATACAAGTGCATTTATTTCATTTGGCAGATTATTTCAGGAATAATCTATAGGGGCTCCCATATGTAAGACTAGAAGTAAAAGAGACCAATATAAAATATGTAGTCAACGTATTATTGCTGCAGAGAAACAGTGTAGAGAATATATCAGAGTTATCGCAGCAGTGGGAGATGGCAGTCAAGATAGCTCCTCATGGAATCCTTTCTTTCACTCCTACCTTTAGGGAGCATAAGTAAACTCTAGAATTTCCTGCTTGTCCTATGCATCCTGGACAAAGACTACCTCCTATTAACATTTGGTAGCCATGGAATCTGGAGATGCCAAATACTGAGGGGGAAGATGGTGAGATATTAATGGCATCTGCTAGGGGTAATATCCACAATCTTGTCTTTTTTTTTTTCCTGTTTGCTATCTTGTTAGATCCCTTATCCATTGCCTTTAATAGTAGAAAATAAATCATCACTCTCATATTACACCTTCAGAAGCTTCAGAAGTTGTGGTTCTAGAAAAGGTAGCATTAGTTCAGCATCAGTAAGGATGTTTACGTATTCTAGAAGACCATTTAGCAATGGCTGAAAATTTAATAGGCTTTCTAGGAAATTAAAGTTATTTTGCCTCTTGACACATAAAAGATGAAATGATAATACTATTTTAAAATACATTTGGTGGTTCATCAAAAATGTCAGAATACAGAAACCTATTTTTAGCATCATTAATAGGAAACCTTCCATTTTCCAACATTTAAATTAAAAAAAAAAGAGAACATTCCCTTTTTTTTTTTTTTTTTTTTTTTTTTTTTTTGAGACGGAGTTTCGCTCGTTTCCCAGGCTGGAGTGCAATGGCGCGATCCCGGCTCACCGAAACCTCCGCCTCCCGGGTTCAGGCAATTCTCCTGCCTCAGCCTCCTGAGTAGCTGGGATTACAGGCACGCGCCACCATGCCCAGCTAATTTTTTGTATTAGTAGAGACGGGGTTTCACTGTGTTGACCGGGTTGGTCTCCATCTTTTGACCTCGTGATCCACCTGCCTTGGCCTCCCAAAGTGCTGGGATTACAGGCATGAGCCACCGCGCCCGGCCAACATTCCCTTTTTAAGGATTGTTTTCCATGTCTTGGAAATTGAATACTTTGGAGCAGTTAAGAAACATAATTGCTGGTGAAACAAGTTTCTGAAAAGGATTTGGATACTCTATTCAACACAGGCTAACATAATTACATTGATAATTCAGCACTAAGAGTATGCTGGAGCTAATGTCATGTTTTCTAAATGGATCTGCCTAGCTATAGTTGTTATACTGAATTTTTTATATGACAGTATATGATAGCGGTCAGTGTTCAATCATGATTCTTTTTTAGTTAGCGGCTTATACATTTTCTTTTCAGGAAAGTTCAGAGGAAAAGCATTTGCTCCAACAATGTTTCTGGATGTTTAGATGTTTAGGACATGGGATTCTTAAAACAGCTGTATACCATGCAAAGGTATACAACAGGTGCACTTAGGTGACTTCGAATATTTAAAGTCTTATAAGATTTATTCTCATGAACCTGAGTATATTAGTGTAAGTTGGCAAGGATAGCAATTTTCTGCATTGCTTAAATTTCTGAAAAATTTCTCCTTTTTTATCTTGAGTATCATAAAACATATATGACATTAGCTGACATGATCCTCCAACAAATTACAGAAAAGAAGACTTTATAGTAATGACTAACATGCAACAAGTACTTTCTTTATATTTTTTGAGTTCTGTATCTGGTATGTATGTCACTTTATTCAATTCCAATAAAAATCCTAGTGATTAAGGACTAATGTATCGTTCCCAACACCTAGATGAAGAAACTGAAGTGCAGAAATGTTACACAACTAAGAAATGCCAGAGTTTCAAGTCCGACTTGGCTATTCAGTCCCAGAGTAGGCCCTAACCACCATGGTGGCCTGTCTCCAATGACATCAAAGTAGCAAAAAGTCTTGTTCTATATTTAAGCACTGGAGGCAAGTAGTCTGATTTTAAGAACAAATAGGAGACTTTTCCACCTTCCTTTACTTTTTTGGTTAGTAAAGTGATAATATTTTTCAGCTTTAAGGAGAGAATTATGTTTGAATTCATCTTCCAATTTCATAAAGATTATCATATTTATTCTTTTAATAAGATATTTTTTGAAGGAGAAAATACACATGAGACCGGAGAATGAGGAGAGTAATTAGTTACTACTAATTGATGACATTTTGTCTACCTTCAGTATATTTTTAATATGTTGAGTATATCTTGAGTGTAAACATTCATATGAGATTGATTATGTAATCATCCTGACCCTGTAAAGTTGGAATAAAATATCTAAGAGTGCATAAAAATGTGATTTGTCATTAGACTATTAAAACAGTTTATGCTAGGTTCATGAAATAAATAAGTGATATTCAGTAGGATGTTCTGCATTAAGTTATATGTTTCTATATTTGCGCCATCCAATGTGGTAGCCACTAGCTATATACTTTTTTGAGCGCTTGTGTTATGAGTAGTGAAACTAGGGGATCCAAATTTCTTAAATTTTAGAGACTGCTCTTAAAACGAGAGTTGTGGTTTATTGATATTTAATTGATTAGATAACTTATTCACCAACAATCAACAATATATATAGAATTCTAAAGGTCAAAAATTACAGTGAAAAGTGACTAGAGATTACAAAAATGTCTAATTAAAATCACATTATAATATTAAACTTCATAATTTATGTCTTGTCAGCAATATGTGCATATGATACATGAGGAGAAAAATCAAACATTAGTGTGTGCTACAATCCTATGTATTTTAAGAAAGACAGGGAGGAAGGAAAAAAGGAAGGAGAAGGAAGAAAAAGAAAGTTGACATTCTTGGTTAATTTGTACAGCCAGCATATTATTATAATTTATTATTGTGTGTAAGAGATTACAACAAATTTAGTAGCTTAAAATAACACTAATTTATTGTCTCATAATCTTTGTTTTCAAGAAAACAAAAAGCTGTATATATGACCATTAACTTTTTGTTTTCAAGAAAATTGGAAGTTTGTGAGACAATAAATGGGTGCTGTATCTTGGGGACTGCTCACAGCTCCAAGAGGCATTTCACAGTATGCTAGTTTATTTCTTCCAAATGAGCAGAAAAGCACTTCCCTGACTTTTCTTAGCATCAGCCAAGGGCAGTGTGGCTGTGGAGCCAAGAGTTCCTAAAGCTAGGATGGATAACGTCACTAACGAGCAGCTAATACTTGATGGACAGCCTTTTGTGGGCTGAAAACACTCAAGTTTGCTTAAAGAATTCAAAGGTAGCCACTGTGACCTTCAAAAACAAAAGTTAGAATCAAACCTCACCGGTGGTGTGTAACTGCCCTCTCCTTCTGCATCTGCCTCTTATCCTTGTCCCTCCCTTTACCCTCTACCCCTACTTTACCTACATTAACAACAACAATCACAACAACAACAGCAAATTGTATTAGTTGTGAGATTTAGGTCTCCCTATCCCAAAGCAGGACCAAAGGCCATATGCACCCATCAAAGTACTCTGGGGGTTACTAAAAGTAGGCGAGACACGAATTATCCTGGCCTTGTTGGATATGTATCCAAGTCACCATCCTACCCAGTCCCATGTAAATAAATCAGTGGATGGAAAATTATTTTTAAAATTGAATCTAGTTTCCTGAATACTAACTATCCTGAAACATAAACTGTACCTGACATATATCTAGATAGAGAGTCGCTCTTTCCAGGAGAAAGAGAAAAATGACAACTCCCATTAGTCAATGCCTGAGGAAAAAATGTTATGATCTACCTGATTTTACAAGGATAGACACAGATTCATAACAGAATTTCTAACCATTTTTTATTTTTGGGTTATCAATTTTTACCAGTATATTAAATTTCTAAGCATCAGTTGTACAAATCCTTATGCAATTTGTTATAGCAAATCTTTGTATATTTGCCTAATAATGAAAAATTAGTCAGACATGTTGTAAAAGCATGTTATCTATGGAAGTACAGTAAAATATATGTTTTCACATTCAAAGTGGTATAAAAAATGAGAATATAAATGAATATTAAACTTTCACTACTGCTATTCTCGTGTATTTACCAAAACAATTCAAACAACAAAGAAAATTTCTGGAAAGAGCTGGTCTTTATTTTTATGCAACTGTATGGAATATTGTGCATTACATCTTCTACTTGCTGTAATGTTTTTCACTCAAACTTCAGAGCTTTAAATTGATAATAATTAAAACTTTTCTTATTGCCAGATTTGTAAAAACAATTTTAGAGTCATTCTAAGAGTGGTTTAAGAAAACCATTTGCTTTCTGGCAGTGAAAATAGCGTAATGTTTTCATAGTATATAGTACTTTCCATAATGATCGTGTAAGAATGTAGAAAACAACTGCTTTGTTGTTATGTATAATTGAAGCTGACACACTTTACTTCGACTTACTCGGCTATAATTGTCTTTCTGGATACATCAACTCCTAAATTTAAACAGGAGTTTTTGAGTGAGAGACACACAGGAAATTATTCTATTTGAATATGTTATCAAACATCCTGAAACATTTTATATTTTTCAATTGTCTGTAGGCTTTTAGTTATTTAGCCCTTGACTCAGAATAAGTTGTTGTAGTTGTTAGTTTGTTGTTGTTTGTTTTGTTTTGTTTTGGGACAGGGTCTTGCTCTGTTACTGAGGCTGGAGTGCAGTGGTATGATGTCAGCTCACTGTACCCTCAAGCAATCTTCCCACCTCAGCCTCCCAAGTGTCTGGGACTAAAGGCACATGCCACCACACTCAGATACTTTTTTTTTTTTTTTAATTATTTTTTGTTGAGATGGGTCTTGCTTTGTTGCTCAGGCTGATCTCAAACACCTAGCCTCAAGCAATGCTTCTGCCTCCAAATGTGCCAATGCACTCACCAGAATAAAATTTTAATAGATGTTTTTGAAATTTAAATTATTTCAGGCAAATTTAAAAACATTTAATAAAATTTTAAATTATTCAATGTATTTATATGAATATAATAAAACCATTAAATTTTGGTTTTTAAACTTTTTATTATGAGATGATTTCAGATTTAAAAGATAACTGCATTTCTCCCCATGTTATCCCTCCCCAACTCCCCACCCCCTGCTGTCCCTCCCCTAGTTTCCCCCCACAGATCGCAGTGTGTGATGCTCCCCTCCCTGTGTCCATGTGTTCTCATTGTTCAACACCCGCCTATGAGTGAGAACATGTGGTGTTCGATTTTCTGTTCTTGTGTCAGTTTGCTGAGAATCATGGGCAGCAAACCACATTACCATGTATGTACCTATGCAACAATCTTGCATGTTCTTCACATGTACCCCAAACCTAAAACGCAATAAAACATACATTTAAAAAAATTAAACAAATAAAAATAAAAAATAAAAGTTTGAGGTCATTACCTTAGTGGAAAGGTCACATTTATACAATAAAATTGTGTCTATGATATACATAGCTTAAAGCTTGAAAAAAAAAAAGATAACTGCAAGAATAGTATAAACAATTTACATACATACTTCATCTAGATTCTACAAGTGTCTACTCACATTTGCCTTTTCATGATCTATTGTTACATGTGACTATATATTAATCTAATCTATCATATATATATATATATATACACACAAACATATTTGAATACACATGTACATTTATTTATATAACTGTCAATACAGCTATAAATATTTTTGGAAACTTTTGAGAGTAAGTTACCAATTATAATCTGTAATGTCCTTTACTTAAGCTTTTTAAGGTATATTTACCTAAAACAAATAATTTTTCTCATAAAACCACAGTGAAATCATCAGAATAAATAATTTAATATTGATAAAATACCACCTAGTTATCCACAAAACATAATTTTACTTATTGCCCTTCTGATTTACTTTGTAAATCAAACTTTTCTGGTCCAAAAACGGATCTAGGATTACTAGGTGTATTTGTCTACCATGTCCTTTTGGTTACCTTTAGTCTGGGATAATCTTTGTCTTTCATGACCTGAGTATTTTTAAGAGTACAAGCTATTTACTTTGCAGAATAAATACATTAGTAGATTAAAATGAAAATCATCAAATTGGAAGCTGAAATGTAACTATTTGAAAATTTACCACATATTTGGGAAATGCTTAGGTCAAGAATATCAACATTGAGAATTTCTAACAAAGAAAAAAATTCTTGTAGTTACAGTTAATCATATTATTAATTATTGATATAATAAACTACAAATACATTAAATATTTTTGGATATCCTGTTTCTACCAAAACCTAGCTTCTAAAAAATGGGACAGATTATACTCAGAAATTAACAATTTTTAAGTTTTCATTTATTTATCTCATTAAATAAATGATCACAATAAATATTCCTGGGTTAAAGAGTAAGCAAATATTGCTAACCAAACATTGCTGAAATTTAAACATAGTGTCTTTTGGTTGACAACATTCTGCTGTTACTGCATGAGAAAGTTTGTTCACTAGAATAGTGCACTTATAAACTAATTCAAAGAAAAACAGCAAATAGATTGAGGGTATTTGCATGATTTCCTTCATATTATATAATATAATGTTACATTTTGGGGATTATCTAGACTTTCATGTATTTTTTCTTAGTTGTATACTTTCATAAAATAATATTTAGAATTCTTTGGGGTAAAAAAATATATATAAACATCAGACTAAAAATGTCTAATATTTATTTTTCTACCTCAAAAAACATGCACTATTTCTAGTGATCATTCTGTGTTTTCTAGGAATAGTACATGTTTTTAAGAGTTCCTAGATCTTCCATTTCATTTCATCATTGTATTTGTCTGTTCTCCCACTGCTATAGAGAACTGTCCAAGACTGTGTAATTTATAAAGAAAAGAGGTTTAATTGGCCTGCACTTCCACATGGATGGAGAGGCCTCTGGAAACTTACAATCATGGCAGAAGGGGAAACAAGCGTATCTTACATGGCAGCAAGGAAAAGAGAGAAAAAAACTTGTGTAGGAGGAACTGTCAAACATAAACAAAACCATCAGATCTCCTGAGACCTCACTGACTGTCATGAGAGCAGCATGGGGACACTGTCCTCAAGATCCAATCAGCTCCCACCAGGACCCACCCTTGACATGGGGGGATTATAAGGATTACAATTCCAGATAAGATTAGGGTGGAGGCACGAAGCCAAACCATTTCAATCATGGAAACTTATCTTTAGGGTATAACAGTAATATCATGGGCTAAAGCTTTATCCTGCACATATTTAAGAAGAAAAATACAAATTGCAAAATTTTAAAATTAACTATCTATTAAAACAAATTTCTCTTTATACAACACAATAATAACGATAAGATAATGTGTCTTTGACATGACACATAGCTGTTATGAAAAATGATAGAAATGTTAGAAAGTACTGTACAAGATAATTTACATTATTTGTTCATATGATATTATTTTAACCCACAGGAACAATTACATGTAAAACCATTGGTATTTTTTTTTTCAGGCTGGGAAAATGCATTTAAAAGTTCTGCTGTCTAAAAAAACTACATGCTTAACAAAGCTGGAAATTCTTATTGAAGAACATCATTAGTATATGGCGAGATTTAAAATAAATGTATCACTATTTAGTCATCTGTTAATAAATTAGCTGGTGATGAGAAAAGTAAAGAAATACATAATTTTTTTCATGGCATACAATTCAGGGTATCTGGAAACTTAAGGAAGTAAACAAAATGATCTACTAACATAAGATAGTGACTGAAAAAAGACTTCCATATATGTTCCAAAGAATCTTACAATTAACATGGCTTAATCTAATGGAAATATTTGTTGGTCAATTATTTATTTGTTCTAACTGTGTGTGTGTTTGTGCACATATGTGCATCTGTGTGTAATTTTATAGATGGTAGCTAGCAAAGCGTAATGAGAATTGCCATGTCTTTTTAAATTTATCTCTATTAAAACACTAAGAGAAAAATATTTAAGTCTTTGTGCCTCTGTTTCCTCAATTGTAAAATGGGATTACAGTAAATGTTCATTCTAATTGTTTTTATGTTATTTTTTGAAATTTCTATAATTTTATCATTTAAATTATTCTAAATAAAATTACCTCCTTGCCAATTTTTTCTTTTATACTAAAACTGTTAAAAATTAATTTATTGATCCATTCATTAATCAAATACAAATTTGATACATATTTCTATCCTAAACACTATATTCGTCCATGCAGATACAGATGAAAGACAATCTTTCTTCAAGGAGCTAATAAAAGAAAGAGATAATTACATGTGGAAAATTTGTTTAAGTATTGAAGTAGATATAAGCATGTAGTTGGATAGAATAGTGAGAAAAAGACATAAACTAGGATAGAGTTAAGGAAGGTTTCCTGGAGGAATTCTTAGACTAAAAGATGAAAAACAGCTAGACAAGACAGTTGTCATCTTACTTTAATATACGATTTTTATCAAATACTATGAAATCTGGAAATCTCCATTAATCAAAACTTTGAATTAAACCATGAGTAGCATTGTCTTAGATTAAAAAATAAAATGCATACCCTCAAAATCAAAACAAACTGCATTTTTCAATCTTCTTTGAAATAAAAAAGTCATTAATCTCAAAATAATTTAAAAAATCAATGTTGATGCTTTCTCCCATGGAGCATGCCACTTATGAAAATAAAAGATATTTACTATGTGACTTCTCTTTACTAAAATATTCAGTCAATAAGCTTCAAATACAAATATATTAGAGGTAACATTATTTAACTCTATTTTTTTTTTTTTTTTTTTTTTTTTTTTGAGACGGAGTCTCGCTCTTGTTACCCAGGCTGGAGTGCAATGGCGCGATCTCGGCTCACCGCAACCTCCGCCTCCTGGGTTCAGGCAATTTTCCTGCCTCAGCCTCCTGAGTTGCTGGGATTACAGGCACGTGCCACCATGCCCAGCTAATTTTTTTTGTATTTTTAGTAGAGACGGGGTTTCATTATGTTGACCAGGATGGTCTCGATCTCTTGACCTCGTGATCCACCCGCCTCGGCCTCCCAAAGTGCTGGGATTACAGGCGTGAGCCACCGCGCCCGGCCTTTAACTCTATTTTTATGCCATTTTATACTTTATCTTATCCTGCTCATATAAAATGATTAGATAACACAACTTTCTGATCTGCTAATGATTGATATACAAAATGCTAAGAGTGCTTCAAAGGTTTAAAAGGATTAAGTTAAGAAAATTGAACTACACTTGAGATCCAAGTTCTTTCTCTGACATTAGGGTGATGAGATGGCTCTCACTTCCCCACATTCTGCCAGAACCATATATAACCGTAAAAAGTGGTAGAAACTGGCACTTACCCATGTCTTTAAATCTTTGCAATTTGTCAACTTTAGGGCTGGTGCCTGATGAGCTATATATATATTTCATCTACATATATATTATATACATATATATATATAGTATATAGGTATATATATTATATACATATATATAATATATAGGTATCCTATAATTCCTGGAAAATTGCAGTGACACTATTTCAACTTTGCTGAGTAATTTATCTCTAGATCTTAATATAACATGGTTCCTTTGGCCAATAAATTTACCTAAAGACTAGAAAGTGTGAGTAATGAATCTTTCTCTATAATAGATCCTCAAATTTTTGACTGAATAATACTTCCCAAACCATTTATTTTGCTTTTGTCTTATCCACTCACTTAGTCACTTAATAAACACTTATTAAGAAGTTTGTATATACCATGTTCTTCAATCAGTTTACTAAAAGGTTAGAAATTATGCTATGTGGCTGATTTGAGCAAGAAGTTTAACCTCCATAAACCTTATTTAATGCCATGCGGATGGTCTTATCTCCACAATTTGATCATGAGATCGTCCAAAAAGTGTAAAGTCAATAACATTATAGTGAACATGATTATTCATCTTTATAATATAATTAAGGATAATAGTAATATCTGCCTTACATTTTGAAATAGTGTCATCTCACCCAGTGTGATGACACTTTTAATTTTCTTTGTTCATTATCAATTAGCTCTTCAGAGTCCCCTGTTCTACTCAGTCAGAACTGGACAAAAGTCTTGAGGGTTTGAAGATCTTTCTGCATCTTATTTTGTCATCCGAGTTTTATGTAACCATAAGAAGCTCTGCTGCTTTCTCACATAGAGATTTTCATACACTCGACCTAGAGTAGCTTTGCTTGGCAAAGTCCCCAGTCAGAGCTATATGTCTTCAATTCACTCTAAAAGATTCCAGGCACTTTGGGATTTTATACCCTCTAGTAATTATTGCTTCTGCATGTTTCACATGCCTTAAAAATACAGGCTCTCAGGACTGTGCAAATATAATGAAGCATATTCAAAGTATAGCCTTGTATATGTTTGGTTTTGTTTAACCTCATTCATTATTTGTTAGATGTATTAACATGATTTTCAAATTAATTTTCTCACATTCCTTACTTGCATTTTGGTCTTTTTGCCTTGAAAACATTTTCATTTTTCCTCGAAACTTTTTCTTTTAAAAAGTCTTTTAGCAATGAGGCAGTGGTAGAAAATTCAGATTTTTCATCTGAAAATATCATTAACTTAGCATTATGTCAGAAAGACAGCTTTGCAGAATGTAAAATTTAAGTTGATAGTACTATTCTCTTGGTGATTGTGAGATTTTGATTCCTCTGTATCGTGGTACATATTCTTGCCTTTGTGAAATGAAAATAGAATCTTGGGACCCAAACTCACTATGCCAAAGGGAAAGTTAAGCTTGGGAAATGAATCACGCAAAATCTGCCTTTCTTTTATTCCCAAACAGAGCTTTAATTTCACATGCTTACTTTATCTTATGGAAAATGTAGATCTGTGGAGCTCCAGAGGAATGCATAATCAACTTTTCCCCTCACTCCTTTTGCACTTTTAAAATGTGCATTCAGTAAGCACTAATCAAAACCTCACAAGAACCTTCTTTTCTTTTTATTTTTCTATGACCCTCCTGATCGTTTCCCCCCCCGCCCCGCTTTAAATATTGGAAGTCCTCAAAACCCTCTTAGGAGAAAGCACAGGCCACAGATTCTACTGGAACTTGTGCTTTGTTTTGTTTTCCCCGGGTGCATCCTCAACCCTGGCAAAATAAACCTCTGAATAGCTTGAGATCTGTCTCAGACACTTTGGTTTACATCTTTGAGAATTCAGCAATTTGTATGACTGTGAGTCCTTTGATTATAAACCCTATTTTCCTTCTGAATGTGTGTCTGTTATTCAGTCTAACAGACTGAATGTGCATAAGTATGGACTTTATTTTATGTATCCTACTGTATGTACATTGTGCTTAGTAGTTGATGGAATCTGATATCAATCAATGTAGGGAAATGTACAGCTTATAATTCTTTATGTATAATCTCTCTTCTACATATCCAATTATTATTTTCTAGTAGAAATATATTTGAATTAGAAATATATTTGAATCAACCTTTCTCTCTTACATAACTTAAATGCTTTTAAATAATCTAACCATTTGTTTATTTTTGCTACAGTGGATAACTGCTTTAGTTCTATTCATTAATTCTCTTTCTGGCTGTGTCTAATATGTTGGTTAATCTATCCATTAATTTTTTTTCTATGGCATTTATTTTATTTTCAATATAAATTTTAAAAGAGTCACTTCAGATGAATTTTATATTTTTTAATTTTGGTTTATTTTAGTGTGAGTATATAACATGAGAGCCACTCTTTTAACAAATTTTTAAGTGCATAATACAATATTGTTAACTCTAGGCATGAAATTGCATAGCAGATCTCTAAAGTTATCTTGAATAACTGGAACTTTATATCTGTTTAATATAAACAAGTATAAACTCCACTTCTTCTTCCCTCCAGTTCCTGGTAACCAGTATAAAATATTTATTACGTTTGTAATTTTTTAATATTTTAAAATCCATGGAGGTTTTTTTGAGGAAAGACATATGTTTATGACAGCCTTAGTAGTACTCATTTTTTAATTTGTATTCTATTTCATTTCTTTTTTTTATTATTATTGCATTTTAGGTTTTGGGGTACATGTGAAAAACATGCAAGGTTGTTGCATAGGTGCACACGTGTCAGTGTGATTTGCTGCCTTCCTCCCCTTCACCTATATCTGGCATTTCTCCCCATGCTATCTCTCCCCAACTCCCCACCCCCACTGTCCCCCCAACTCCCCCCCAACAGACCCCAGTGTATAGTGCTCCCCTCCCTGTGTCCATGTGTTCCTATTGTTCAATACCCATCTATGAGTGAGAACATGTGATGTTTGATTTTCTGTTCTTGTGTCAGTTTGCTGAGAATGATGGTTTCCAGGTTTATCCATGTCCCTACAAAGGACACGATCTCATCGTTTTTGATGGCTGCATAATATTCCATGGTGTATATGTGCCACATTTTTCCTGTCCAGTCTATCATCGATGGGCATTTGGGTTGGTTCCAGGTCTTTGCTATTGTAAACTGTGCTGCAGTGAACATTCGTGTGCATGTGTTCATTTCTTTAAATATATTTTTTCTATCATCAGTATATTTTTCCATTTTATGAATACTGTCATGAATATACATTTTATTAGATATTTGGCTAACTCTCATATGGTCAATAAGTAAATCTGGGGGAATTTATATATGATTGTGCCTAATGTATGAGAATGTTTTGAGTCTAGTCTGGAGATTCTTTCCTCCAGGGAAGAGTTCTTTTTTCTACTGTTTAAGAAGAGAGGAGGGAAGTTTAGATTCAGCTCCCCAGCTGAATGCAAAAGCAACAGCAACATCTTCCTGTGGCATACTTACACTGGCATTCATCAACTGAGCTTTTCCAGTTTCCTCATTCCTTGTGGTTTACATTCCAGCTCAGATCATTTCTCTTTTCACCTATGTGTTTGTTTAGGTTATTGAGATTTTAAAATGTTTTGCAAAGTGTTGATTGTATTGTAACAGGAATAGAGTTGAATCCAGTGGAAGAGTCCCTCAGATTATTAGTTTTCTTTAAAGACTACTTTTTTTCTATACCTGCCCATGTCTTAATTACCTGTTTTTGTAAAGACACAAGTCATAGCAGATAGGGTCCACCCCAATGAACTTACTTTAACTTAATTATCACTTTAAGACTCTAGCTCCAATTCTCATCACATTATAAGGTAGTGGGAATTAGAACTTCCACATAAATAGTTTAACAAATTATGTCACATCTGTACCATGGAATTCTATTCAGCCATTAAAAGGTGCAAAGTATTAATACACAGGCAACTTTGATTGGTCTAAAGGGAATTATCCTGCATTAAAAAAGCAAGTTTCAGACAGCTACATACTATTCGATTCAATTTATGTAACATTTATTTATTATTAATGTTTACTTTTAATCGACACATTGGAATTGTACATATTTATGGGGTGCAATTTGATGTTTCAATACATATATAGATGTGATGATCAAATCAGGATATTATTCCTGAAAAGACAATATTATAGAAGGAGAAGGCAGATTAATGTTTGCCAGGGGTTAGAAACAGGGTAAGGCAGGACTGTGACTGTAGCCATTGAGTGGTACTTGTAGAAAACTTTGTGATGAAACTTTTCTGTAACTTAACTATAATAGCGTTCATCTATCAATGTGCTGAAAATGCACAGAACTAAATACACACACATACAAATAAATGCACGTAAAACAAGTGAAATGTGAATACAATTAGTGGATTATGTCATTAAGTTTCTTTGTGGAAACTGATCTAGAATATATTGCTTATACTTCATACAATCTCTTTAGTAGTTTAGATAGAAAAAACAATTTGCCAACAACTGATGCTTTATATTTTAGAATTGTTAGCTAAATTCTTGGGCCCCAGAAGTATTGTGAGACATGCCAGAGGTAATGATCTAGGCAAATTGAAAAATATGATACTGATTAGGCAAATAAGGAAAGATATCACTGCTCTGCATGAGTCATTACCACACCATTTGATAATGTTCTCAGGCATTTTCCACTGACAGACTTTTATCAATGGGTAATTAGAGGAATACAAATAAAGGAACAAACAGAGCTCATAATTGCACCAATGCAGTAATAACTTCCTTTCAGACAATACTCAGACATGATTGTAATTTATGTAATTGGAAATATATGTATATATATTTTAATAATAAAGATATATGTGTGAAACTGTTACAAAGACTTTAAAAAGTCTGTACAATTGTGGAGTTTCAGGAATTAAACAAAAACTCTTCTTGTCTACTAATCCTTTCAGGTATGCTCTTAGGTTCTGTTCTGTTCTTTATGGCTCTTCTGTTTAACCTGGCTCCATCATTACATCTACAGCCCCGAAGCAGTAATAGCCACAAGCTCTTCCCTCAGTCCTTCAGTCAATTAGCTGAAAAATAGAGGACATACGGACAAGTGTAGGAAGATGTACCATATGAAATAATTAAGCATTCAAGTTTCCAAAAAATTCAAATTTCTTTATTTAAATGTTTATTTGATACACTAAACTGAGTGTTGCTAGTAAGCAATATTTCTGGAATATCTTTCAGATGCCATCTAATATCAGCTAACGTGATTATCATAAATTAACTTTCTTAAATTCGTGTTGATCTGTACACATTTGTCATTGCAGTTAATTATATTTGGGAACATATTATAATTCCAACTTACTTCTTTTGCTCCTCCCAATGTGGACAAAATAATGATCGTAATGAGTACTACATCTTTCTAAAAATTCGAATGGCTAGCTATTACAACACATAGGACATAAAGATCATGAATGTGCATATGCCTGTTATAATCCTCAATATATTGAGACAAATATTGGCAAAATTAAATAAACAATTCTACCATAATACCAGAATATTTTAATACTCTCTCTTAGTAATTAAGAAAGTTACATAAAAAATAGTAAGAAATTAGATGATCCAAACAACAAACTCAACTATCTTGAATTAATGGATAGTTCTAGAACACTGTCTAATAAGAGCAGAAATACATTCTTCACAATATATGTACATCTTTCACCAAGACATACCGTGTACTTAGCTATCAAATGTCTTAATATATATCAGATAATTAAAATATATTGTTCTTTTTCCATAACATAGTGACATTAAAAATAAAAAATTAAATATCTAGACAATTTCAAATTAGTCAGAAATGATATACACTTCCAGATAATTTATAGATAAGGAAGATATTGCTAAAGAAATCAGAGAATATTTGAACTTAATAGTAATAAAAATGCAACATATCAAAACTTGTTGGACTTACAGAGTGCCTACATAAATTGGTTATGAGTCATACATAAACAAGGAACAACAAACTGCGGAAGGCCGCAGGAGGCCCCTGGGGAGGAAGGCCTCTCCATGCCTCATGTTCCAGTGCAGGGTGACCTAGGCTCTGTTACAATAAACATTGTGCTCAAGGACGTAAACCCCTTCGTAGCACTATGACGTAGCCAGACTTGTAGGCTCCTGGTAAGGTCCATATTTCATCAGTTGCACGTAGATAATAGGTTAAAGATAACCACATGTTCTTGTTTTGTGAAACTCCCAAACCACCACTGTTATCAATCCTTAGGATGATACACCAGTTCTGGGCACTAATTCCATTCTGGCTCACTGATTCACTCCATCATCACTCCACCCCGACCCTGTAGACCAAAGTGATTGTAACCAATAAAGAGAGTGGATGACCAGAGCTCGGGGCCTGCACTGTTTCCTCCAGAGTAATAAAGTGATGGCCCTCTGGTCCCACTTTTTCTCTTAATCTATCTTTTTCTCATTCCTTTGTCACCACTGAACTTGGGGTACCCACGGGTGATGTAGGGCTGGCTCCCTACATTCTGGTGCCCAATGTGGGGCTTATGGATCCCTACATTCTGGCGTACCAATGAGTGGGACTCATGGAATCTATAAAACTTTCCTGAAAATAATTTTTAAAAAAGGAAAAACTTAGAAAGCAGAGAGAATAAAGGAACAAAATAGAAAAAAAATAGATAATTCACAGTGAAACCATGTAAGTGGCCTCTAAAACAAACAGCAAAATAGATACTCCCTCAGAATAATAATAATAAATAGAAGTACAGTAAAAGTAAATGGAAATTAAAGAGACACTAATGTTCTCTTTCACACTTATTGTATTAGCAAAGATTTCCAAGCTGTATATAATAGATATTATCGTGAAAATATAGGAAAGCAAAGAAGAGAAATGTGGCACACAAACTATGAAGACAATTTCACACTGTTAATAAAAATTTAAAACGTATTAACTCGTTAGTGATAATCTACTTCTAGGATATCCTACCAGTATATACCAGCATGTGTAGAAAGTAATGTACATATAAAGTGGGGTTTTTTTGGTATAAAAAGACTAGAAAAACTTCAAATGTCTATATATCACATGATAAATGAAGCACGATATGCCAACATAATAAACATCACAAAATTAAGTCATAGTTATTATGCAGTTATAACATTAAAAGGAAAAACTTTCTGTGTTCTATTTAAACTCTGCACTATTACTTGACATGACACAATCTGTAAGATTGTGAATGCAAGAACCAAGTTGCAGAACTGTGAATATATTATAAATATATTTGTGTAATGAAATGGAAAAACCATAAGTAGATACTCGATTTTTCTTGGGCTATAATATCTTTCTCAAAAGATGCACTGGAACAATTACAAGAAACTAACAAAGATTTTGGTGTCTTCTGTATGTTGAGGGCAGGACAATGTTGGGTTGTTCAGAATAAACTGCTCTGAGCAAGTAGTATTCAGGCTAGGACCTAAAGACTTTATAGAAGCTAGCCAGTTGGATGAAAATAAATATATTTATTCCAAGATGAGGCTACAGAATTTGCACCAGGGTGTGGAACAAAGAACTGGATACTAAAGGAAGCCTGATATTGACCGGGCACGGTGGCACATTCCTGTAATTTCAGCACTTTGGGAGGCTAAGGCAGGCTGATCACTTGAGGACAGGAGTTCGAGACCAGCCTGGCCAACATGGTGAAATTCTTTCTCTACAGAAAATACAAAAATTAGCAAGGCATGTTGGCGGGTGCCTGTAGTTACAGCTACTTGGGAGGCTGAGGTAGAAGAATAGCTTGAACCCAGGAAGTGGAGGTTGCAGTGAGCTGAAATAGTGCCACTGCACTCCAGCCTGGGTGACAGAGCAAGCCTCCATTTCAAATACATACATACATACATACATACATACATATATACATACATAAAACAAAATAAGGAAGCCCAATATGGGAGATACTAAGAGATCTAGAGGAGAATTTGGGCAAGATGTGGCTGGAAATCAGGCTTCCCTTAAGTTTTGAAAAATTATAATATGCTTTGATATATCCATAATTGCCTTGCAGAATAACATGATTTCTTTCCCAGGTAATATATTGTAAATGCCTAGATGATTTTTATTGTATATCTTTAAATTATACAATATACTGTTTGGATATACATACATATAAAAAATCACTACAATTAAGCAAATTAACCTATCACCTTCCATTGTCACTTTTTAACCTTTACGATTTTTATCAAGCTTTTAAAATTTTTAAAAATAGTAAGTGAGAAGGCATTGTAACTTTCTGAAACCAGGTAGGAACCTTTGGTCTCCATGGATACAGCTAAAATAGCTTATCAATTTTATGAGAAAAGAAAAATAAATCTTTGTTTTTGTAGAATTCTCAAACTGTCCAGAACCTTCGAGTTCATCTAACTCAATGATATTATTCATAACTAAAGATATTAAGACAAAGAGAGGTAGTGATTTGTTCAAAGTTTCACTTTCAGAACTGAAACCTCAGAATAGAAACAAGAGCATAATATTTCTAATGTTAATCTACTGTTTGCCTTGGAACCTTTCTAATTTCAAGAAAATGGTTGGAAATTTTATAAAATACATGGTCAAAAAAGGTATCGTCACCATGAAAGTTATAAACAACATTTTTCAGAGAAAAAGTTGAGGTGACAAATAATCCAGTTGCCCTGATGTACTTACTATGCATTGTATACTGTATCAATTATTGCAGGTACCCCATAAATGTATGCATGTACTATATACCCAAAATATTAAACATTTTAAAAATATTTAAAAATTAGCTATTATAAATAAAATGGAACTCAAACCTCTTTGTTTTTAGATGTAGCTTTATTCTCTAGCAAAGCCAAATTACATCACCAAAGAATACAGAATCAGACAACCATATTTTTTCCTCAGGCATTGACTAATGGGAGTTGTCATTTTTCTTCCATTAACAGGTTTTATATGACTCAAAATGGAAAGCAGAGATGTATTTTTCACTAGTACAAAGTGTAAAATATACACAAATTTAGAACAAAGGAATAGATTAGGATTCATCAGGCTTTTAGTAAATATTGGGTTTTTAATAGATGAAAGAAGCTTTTTGATACTTAAAATTTAACTGAATGAAGTATAAACTAATTTATCTTTAGGGCTACTAGAGAAAAAAAAAACAGTAAGACGAAAACTGACTATATCCAGATTTGGTTGGAAAAGCTTTTGCTTTAAAGAGTATTTTAAAGTTCCAAAATGTCTAAAAAGAATTTTCAAATTTCTTAAAAATATCTATACTTTAGAAGTTTTACTGGAATGTAATGGACATTTATACTTCTATATCCATGCAATGTTTGAACATAATAATCAGATCTCACTAATTTTTTGAGATGCTAAGAGAGTTGTATAATTAATTATAACGTTGTATGACAATTGCATTACTTTTGAGAGAAATCATCTAAATATATTCCCAGTGTTCCAAAGAACACACAATTATCTGAACTATGAAAGTTTTATCTTTAAAATCTTTCAGTCAATCTAATCCTTTCCATTTTCCCCATATTTAATAGGTAAATGGGCATAAAAACATGTTCATGATTCCTCTCCATTAAAGTTTTACACAAATAAGATGTCTTTATGAAACTTAAAATTATAGTCTTTCATATGAATTAGAAAATCTTTTGTTACATATATTCATTATGAAATGAAACCATTCTATTATAAATCTCACAAATGAAAGGTGATGCCTTCAATAAAATGTAGCTGTAAAGTATAACAAAAAATACCTTTAATATATGTAGCTAAATTTACACAATACATTATAACTAATTAGATTAACTTCAAAGGAAGCATTCAAATATATTGTAAACTCTAAATTACATGCTATTTTTTTTCTAAAATGAAATCTTAAGATTATAGTCACTGAAACAATTCTGATATTTTGACATGTTTTAATGACTTAGGAAAACATTTCTTTAATTACCATATCAAAGCTCAGTGCCAAACCACAGAAAATTTATTTACCGTAGGTTTGTTGTAGATTTCTGTGTGTGTATATGTGTGTGTTTGTAGGTGTAGCTGAGATTTTTTTGTTTTTTACAGTCTTGTTCTGCCCAGGCTGGAGTGTAGTGGCACCATCTCAGCTCACTGCAACCTCCACCTCCCAGGTTCAAATGATTCTCCCACTTCAAGATCCAGAGTAGCTGGAATTACAGGCACGCACCACCATGCCTGGCTAATTTTTTTGTATTTTTAGTAGAGACAGAGTTTCGCCATGTTGACTGGGCTGCTCTGGAACTCCTGACCTTGTGATTTGCCCGCCGCAGCCTCCTAAAGTGCTGTGATTACAGGTGTGAGCCACTGTGCCCAGCCCCAAAAGAAACTTATATCATCCTGCCTATGCACTTGGTTTGCACTTCAACTCGAATAATGCAAATTGTCCTTCAGTTAACTACTTGACTAAATGAATAAAAATTTAGATTTGTACTGTCAAAGATAAAGCAGCCAGATCTTAAGAGTAGTAAAAACAGATTTTATTCAATTATTACTGAGAGTAGGAGAAAGAGCTGAGATCCACTTCAATTTATGTAAAGGAAAATTGGGTGTTTTAAAAGGAGATTGAGGAAGGAGTGAGTGAGGAGCTCAGTAGAGTCAGAGGGGTGAAAAATTATAAAATGTTGGTTAGTGTCAATGTGATCAGGCCAGGGGAGTGTGTCAGCTGGCAGTTACCTAAGATAGGAGTCTATCTTCCACAGACACCAGGAGACAGGATCTACCCTTCCTAAGGATTACATTTCAAAGAAATGGCTGTCAGGTCCTTGAGAGACACATCTGAGCTGTAAAAGACACATATTCACAATTGTGTCTTTTTGTGAATGCCTTGAGAAAGGGCAATTGGGCCTGTCTCAGGTGTGGCTGGAACAGTCAATTCTCTTGGCAGCGTGCTTCTTAGGACAGGCATTTTAATGGGGTCCTGGGATCATCCAAGGGACATGGCCCTATGCTGCTAGAAGCCATGCTAGAGCTTGGTCAAGTTTCTCAAAGCTTGGATGGGGTTATGTGCTGGGAGTTCTGCAGCTCTCGTGATGAATAGATCAGTGAAAACTTTTAGTGGAGGTGTATCTACTTTCGTTGGAAAACTTTCAAAGTCCTAAAATGTAAGTTCTAAGGAAACTGATTTATATGTATGTTTATTGCAATCACATAGTTACTACAATACAGTTGCATTATCAAAACTAAAACAAATGAAATTCAGAATAGCTCCAAAAATTAGCATGAGAAGGCAAGGCGTATGTATACACAGGTCATGTTTTGTTAAGGTCTTGAGCAGACAACCTAGTAAGAATATAATCTCTGCTACTTTTATATGCAGTCTGACCTTGAAATAATTATTATCTTTAAATTATAATCTAATTTGAAACAAGCTAATATCTATTATCTGAAAGTGGATTCATAAAGAAATTCATCCCATGGACTTATTGTGAAGAAGCTATAACGTAGTTCATTCAGAGTGATTATCACAATGCCAGGGAAATAGTAAATCATCAGTTATTAGTTACTAAGAACCAGGAAAAAATCACTGCAAGAAATGTAATTTTTTTAAAAATAGGCTGGACACAGTGGCTCATGTCTATAATCCCAGCACTTTGGGAGACCAAGGCAGGAGGATCACTTTTAGCCAGGAGTTCAAGCCTGGGCAACAATGTGAGACACAGTCTCCACAAAAAATTTAAAAAGTAGCCTTCATGGTGATGTCACCACTCAGAAGGCTGTGGTAGGAGGATGGCTTGAATCCGGGAGCTACTGCACTCCAGCTTCGGTGACAGAATGAGACCCCATCTCTAAATAAAAAAGAAAAAATACTGTAATTTAATAATAGCACAAGAGCGTATGTAAAAAATATATTCAGCCAGGCTCTGTGGCTCACCCTATAATCCCAGCACTTTGGGAGGCAAAGGCAGGCAGATCTCTTGCAGTCAATAGTTCAAGACCAGCCAGGCCAACATAGTGAAATCCCATCTCTACTAAAAATACAAAACATAGCCAGGCATGCACATATAGTCCCAGCTCTTTAGGAGGCTGAGGCAAGAGAATTGCTTGTACCCAGAAGGCAGAAGTTGCAGTGAGCTGCAATCATGCCACTGTACTCCAACCTGGGCAACAGAGTGAGACCCTGACACACACACACACACACACACACACACACACACCACATTCAAATTGCCCTATTGTCTAGTTATGATTGTCCATATCTATATGCTAAATCTGAAGATAAAAATATAAATCACAATACTCAGTTCTTCGTTTTAGAGTTTTTTCATTATTCTATAAATGTAAAAAGAAAGTATCATTAAGCCAAAACAAGTAACATGTTTGGTGGGAGATTAAGTGTAAGAGAGGAAAATCATAGCCAAAACTGTTTATATTATCTTTAGAGCCCAACAAATGACAATTCAAAAACAGAGGTACAAAAACATGATGAATTTATAATATACAGATATTAGAGGGAAGAGGAGAGAAGGGATATTGGCAAAATGACATAGAAAAAAGGTAGGTATAATGGTAATGAAGACTCTATTAATAAAAGATCAGACTATCACAATGAAAAAATGTATGAAATGTGCTCCCAAGATGGAATTTGGATTGAAGTTTTTCACATCTTTTGTTGCATAAAATCTACTCAAATTCATGCTATATGTATTTTCATAAAAATAAAACAAGTCGTTAAAGTATTAGCCAATATAATTACCCACATAACAGCGTGGGATAAGCATCAGCTTCCATGTCTTGATTAAAGCGTACCATTATCTGTCATGTATGCTTTGCTTCTCTTTTTGCTAAACAAAAGATGAATGTTGCTTTTGGCAGAAAATATTTACAATATCTGCCAAAATTACTCTTGGTAGATGGCAATTCAAGTAGTAAATATCTTTTTTATGGATAATTAGTTGATTGAATGTCTGTATGAATTAGAGACTTTTTAATATTCATGACTAATTTATATCTATGAATATTTTATTAATTTCTGTGTTTTTTTGAAATAATCATGTTACAATAACACAGAACACAAACACTTGGAATTAATAAACTCTAAATAATAAGTCAGTGATAATTCTCTGATAAAGTATCACCAATGCTTCCTTGACAGAGCATTATACAATGCTAAATACTAACTCTGCGACTCAGGTATAGACATATAATTTATTATTTTTCTAACAAATTGGAAAAATCTAGCTACAGAGCTACCTTCATTATTTTCAATGCTTTATAGATTCACTTGATTAAAGGAAGTCAAGTTTGCATTTTGGTAGCAGAACTGTTATCCACAGAATGGGTCTATCACCTGACTTAGACAGATACTCACATTTTTGGGGTAGACTTTCCTTTATGGGACTCTCATGTTGCTCTGCTTAGGGCAATATGTGTTATTGAACTTATGTCAGTGTATTGCAATTTTTTCTTTACTTGTGTTTTCTTTTTCACTAATCTGTAAGTGTTCAACGGCAGAGGCAATATGTTATGTTTTGGTTTTATTTTCTTGGCTCTAATACAATAAAAGCTTTATATGAATTAACAAATATTTGCTTTGAAACTATAAACCTTCACCAACGAATCATAAGATAAATTCAAATTTAATTCTGAATACCTAATTATGGGATGTCGAATCATCATCCTAATTACCTGATTATTTTCTAGAGTCCAGCAGAAGAATGGTTTGTGTGACAGGCCTTACCTGTCAGATTCTTGCATCACTTATATCTCATGACAGCAACAGTTTTTCTGCATACAACTTCTGCAACATTTTCACTACTGCCAAATGTGAAACAACCACAGCAGAAATCCAGGCAGGTGCATGCAGCTGTCCCCCATGGAGACAGAGCCTCCAGTCAGTCCAGCTGAAACAATCGAAAACCAATTTAGGAAAAATTTGAGTTGAAAATGATAGCTACAATAGAAAACTGCCTCTGTAAATGTCACCATTCTGACTCATGTCAGTATCTACACCACAAATATCTCTGTAACAGAAACCGTGAATCAGAAATCTGAAAACAGACTGTTTAAATTAATATATTTTCCTTGGTTGCACCAATTTCTGGATCTCAATCCACCTATAAAAGTTACAACTTTTCAATACCTCTTCCCACATTTCTCCAATTTGGCTTCTCTTATAAAGGTGAACGCACACCATTACCATAAAGCAATGACCTCCTCTCCAGACAGTCAACCTAAAAGAGAAATCAGGCATGACCGACAAAGACTAGCATTAATTTTCAATATTTGTGTCTTGTATTTTGTAAAAAAAAAAAAAAAAGACCTTTTTGAGATCTGTAAATAATTATTTATTATTAGAAATATTGCTATTACAAATGTGTGGATCAGAGTAGAGTATAATATTATAATTTTAGAAATGGAATACCAAAACACTTCTGCTTGAGCCCCCGCTCTCTCACGTTACTGTATACATAAACGCAGCACAAATATATTTGCACTTCAATATCCTTTTATTAACCAATTTACCAAAGCATCTATACGATAAATAATATGTTCATCAATATAAAATATTTATTTCTTAATTATTATTATTATTGTTGCCCAGGCTGGAGTGCAGTGGCATGATCTCTGCTCACTGCAATCTCCACCTCCTGGGCTCAAGTGATTCTCCTGCCTCAACCTCCCGAGTGGCTGGGATTAAAGGCATATGCCACCATACCCGGCTAATCTTTGTATTTTTAGTAAAGACAGGATTCCTCCATGTTGGCCAGGCTAGTCTCAAACTCCTGACCTCAGGCCCGCCTCAGTCTCCCAAAGTGCTGGGATTATAGGCATGAGTCACCGTGCCCAGCCTGAATATTTGTTTTAAATCAAGCATTTATTTAGTGGCTGAGGCAGACACAAAGATATAAAGGAATGGTATGTTTTCCATAAGCTGACAATCTTTTTTTTTTTTTTTTTAATTGCATTTTAGGTTTTGGGGTACATGTGAAAAACATGCAAAGTTGTTGCATAGGTGCATTCATGGCAGTGTGATTTGCTGCCTCCCTCCCCCTCACCCATATCTGGCATTTCTCCCCATGCTATCCCTCCCCAAATCCCCCTCCCGCTGTCCCCCCCACTCCCCCGCAACAGACCCCCGTGTATAGTGCTCCCCTCCCTGTGTCCATGTGTTCTCCTGTTCAACACCCTCCTATGAGTGAGAACATGTGGTGTTTGGTTTTGTGTTCTTGTGAAGCTGACAATCTTTTATCAGTTTAAAGCCTAATTGCAGTCAAAATCTCTGACAATATTTAACTTTATGAATTGGTTATTATTTACTCTCTAGTTTAGAATTATTTAAACTTTTTATACATTTCATTTTATCAAATATGTTACACTTTTCTCAAAGAGGGTTACACATAGCTGGAGATAGAGACATTTCCCATTACTTTATTGACAGTTGTTGTGCAAATGCTAGCTAGCATCAACTCTTTAAGGATTTCTGTGCTTGGTCTTCTAAATCTAACACTTTGCATAACTGGAGGAAAAAAAATGTCGACATAAGCTTGGAGTTTAAATTTTTATGCAGGATTGAAACAACACAAAGTTAAAATGCTCTATGTAAAGCATTTTAAATTATATACAATCGTTGCAATGTTAGAACTATCTTTACTTGAATTCATTGTTGACATGATCAACTCTATGCAAATTAAAAACCAAAGCTGAAGGAAATTTTTCACTAATTTCAGTTAAATTACACAGATAATTCACAGATTCTTAAGAACAGTTTCTTAAAGATTATTTTATAAACAGATTTCCCCTGGTGTATTTAAGCCTTATAGAATCCAAACCAATAATTAATACACATTTTCGTAAGATTCTTGAACGATGGATACGATTTTATGGGAGTTGGAAAGAAAAAATTTCTACCTATTTTTGGAAACCAGAGAAAATATTTTGTCGCCTTAATTACATTAGTGAGCTGAGACTCAGAGTGACACGTGCTTAGCTGATCATTTTATCCTGGAATTTTAACTATTTGTGTTTGATGCTAGTCAAATTCTGCTGTCTATTGCATCAAGGAACCTTATAATCAGTTGACTATAAAATGACTCTCTACTGGTTTAGATCCAGGTTTTAATTTGTCACCCACTCAGACTTGGTAGTATCTCTTAATCTTTGCCTCATATGGACCCGAGAAAAGCAAATCAGTTTGTTTCCTTCTTTATAAGAAAGCTTAGTCAAAAATTTTAAATTATTCTCATTTTCTGCCCTCTAGTTCTCAGAGTACGAAATATTTATAAAAATGTAAGTCTGATTTGCTTTTTCTCTTCCGTTTTTATATTATAATACAAATCCATGCAAATATTGGTATTTCAAAGTACAAAATTCTCCTTAAATTCTACTCTGTGAATTATTAGAGCTAAACAATTTCTTTCTTTGGACAGAAATAAAAGATTATTCTCTATATCAAAGGCTATTTGAGATGTCTTCAATTACTCAAAAATCTTTCCATATATCTGGAAAATATACATGTGAAATATATGTAAAATATACATATTTTTAACTTTATCAAGGACCTCTCTGTAAAGCTGCAGTTGTATTTTAAAGAGTCCAATGGATCTCTTGCTCACTTAAGTATTTATTAAAAGCCTCAGATCATGGCAACCTCGACTTACTTACACAAGTATTTTTAGCACCAAAAATTATGCCCCACCATTAATTTTATACCATCCTCCTGAGGAAAAGACTCTAGTCATATCTTTAATTTTGACTTTCAGATACAATGTGAAAATCAGAGTCAAATTCTTCTAAGTCAATGGCTCAGCCCTCTAGAGCTAGGCCAATGTCTTATTGATAATATTGGTCAGTATATTTTAATAGTATATTCACAATATGCTTAAAATTCTCTATACTTGTAAATTATAACAGAAAAATAAGCTCTTTCTGTGTATATGCCTTTCTTTTTAATTTTTTTTTTTTTTTTTTTTGAGACAGTCTTGCTCTGTCACCCAGGCTAGAGTGTTGTGTTGCATTCTTCTTGGCTCATTGCAACCTCTGCCTCCCGGGTTCAAGCGATTCTCATGCCTCAGCCTACCAAGTAGCTGGGATTACAGGTGTGCACCACCATGCCCGGCTTTTTGTATTTTTATAAAGACAGGGTTTCTCCATGTTGGCCAAGCTGGTCTCGAACTCCTGGTCTTGAGTGATCTGCCTGCCTCGGCCTCCCAAAGTGCTGGGATTATATGTTTGAGCCATCACACCCGGCCCTGTATATATTTCTATTGTGTATATGAGAGTATATTTACATGCACATAAATGGTTATGTTTTTATATACTTGAAAAATAACCTCTCAATGATACTACTCCAGGGATTACTTTGTTTATTTCAAGATTATTTTAGAAACAAGACATATCTAATTCTTATCTTCCACATTCTCAACACTTATATTTAGTTTCCTTTGGTGGTTGATTATAGATACCTAGAAAAAAGGAGAATGCTGCACTTTTAAATATTTTTCTTCCTTTCCTCTGTCAATTGTGTCAGAGACATTTTTCTTACATAATAATGGTTAGTTTCAATATGCCAACATAAATTTCAATGATGATTTTAACAACTTCAAATGCTTTCTTCAGTTCTGATTGTTTCAATAAGATTGATTAATGTATATTTTGTTATTGCTTTTTATTGTTAGCTATTTATTTGAAAATAAAATGCACTGTAGGAAATTGATTTCAATTTCAAGGGAAAAAGATACCTGAGAGACATGCAAACTGAGAAAAAGAAAACTGAGTTAAAGTACATATTGAGGACAAAGCTCAAGTCTCTAAACTCCCATTCATAATTCATTATTTTCATAACCCTACACCTCTTTAATAATTCCGAGTTACAATCTGTAAATTATTCCTGAAACCTGGTTCAAATGTCTTTTACATATGAAACATATTTTACAACTAGAATACTCAGTGAAACATATTTAACCAATAATCTATGTGACAATAGACATTGACCATTAAATTATTCTTAGATAAAATCTGAAACTGATATTAATCAGCGATCCAATAAAGTCAGAAATTCAAAAAAGTGGATTCAATATAGCTATTAATAAGGAATAAGAACAAGTAAAAATAAAACATTAAGAAGAGAGAGAGAGATTTTACATTCCAAAGAGTCCGAATTTCAATAAAGGTGAGTAAAGTGTAATGTAGCAGGAATTCTTCACAAACCTTTTAGCATTCAAATTATGGCATGCATGCTGCATGGTGTAATTTTACAAGCCCACAAAATAGTAACATTAATGGCCCAGCATCTTTAAAAGTCAAAAGCTTGCAAAATGATTCACTTGCCAGCATATTGAATATTAATAACATCAAGTAGTGGAGTTTATTAACCTTTTACATTAATGGTCAGAAATGAAACATGCTGAGAACAATTGCATGACAGAAGGGGGAAATGTTTCTGACGACTATTGGGTTTCATTTGACAGTTAATAAAATCACCAAGTACATATTATGTTAGATTATCTGAGAGCTGGATTCCATATGACAAGTCATTATTATTAAAGGCAAATGGAGGGTATTTTCAAATACACCCTGGAGTGAGGTAGACTAAAATATGATAGTACACTCTTGAATGTCAAGGACATTTTGTGCAGTGTGTAATGGAAAACTACATGTAATGTGCAGTTTGGGAACGATTTCATGTTCCTCTGAAGACCTCAAAGCATCACACTGCATATTTTATTGAAAGATGTCACACTCTCTTATAGGTTCAAGTGCATAACAAGTATTTATAGACGCTCATCATTTCAATAGCAGACAGAACAAGTCAAAGCTAACTTCATTATAGATGACATATGATTAAGTGTATAATGTCTTACCCTTTCTATTTTTCCCTTCATTTTCTATTGTTTAAAAATAATTGGTCAAGTTTTACATCATCCATAAGTCATTCCTGCTAGAAAATCAGAGTCATAAAGGACTGGGTGATTTTTCTCAATAATGTTGTAAGTGGTAAGCTATGACTTTGACTAATTATGCCTTCCTAAATGTCAGCTATATTCATTAGAAAGTGTGAAGACCATTGGCAGTGGGACAATTTTAAGAATGCTAAACTTTTAAAGTATGCAAATATTGGCAATAGCAGAAATAAGTGCTTTGCTATGGTGAAGAAATTCTACAAACTTGACTAGAGAAAATTTAGTGTTCAGTATGAAATTCATATTAGGTACTCAGAGCTAAGAATTTGGGATCATAGCACCAAATTAGGGTGAAGTTTAATACTTAATAGCTCACTGCCATTTAATATGAGATCTACCCTAAGTAAACAGCTTAACCCCTCTACACCTCAGTTTTAACTCCTGTTAATCACACCAACGAGACAAGGTTGTGTCAAGAATTACATATATGTGAGAATCTTTATAACCTATGAAAAAGTTATAAAATGAAACACATGGTGATTAATAGTTACAATACAAATAGTAACATAAAGGCGATCATTAGTTCCCTGAAAATGTGAGTCAGGAGTTGTGAGAAATGAGAAGGAAGAATAAAGGATGGAAAGGAATTAGGGAGGACTGAAGTACATCTGCATTATTTTGACTGTGGTTATGGTTTCAGGGGTGTATACTTATGCCAAAATTTATTATAGACCAATAAACCTGTTTTAAAATACCAGAACTACTATCAGTATGAAAAAAATAGTAGATATGTTTCACTAATATGATATTGAACAAAATAAACTAGTAACAAAATAATATACAATATACGTTGATTCATGTATAGCTTATAAACAGGCAAATATATAGACTTAGAAGTCAGGATAATCAATCATCAAAATTGTTAAGGAAGAGTTGTGATTGGGTAAGAATAAAATGGATACTGGGGTGATGAAAATAATCCATGTTCTAATGTGGGCTGCAGTTACATGAATTATGTTTCTGATAACTTACTGAGTTATACATTATAATTTCTGCACATTAATTTAGGTGTATTTTACTCCAATAAAACATTTATTTAAGAAAGCAATAATTTGTGGACCGAAATGGTTACCTCTGTTGTAGTGCCTTGATCACCTGTTGCATATTAATTGAATTAAGTACTTTAGCTGGATAAGTAAAGATCTTGTTCTCCATAAGAATATACCTAAGAGTTCTAGTTCCCGAGTTCTACTAAACCTCTAACTAATAAAAGTCTTAGTGATCACCCAAGAGCAAATTTTAAAACAAAAAAGGATGTTACCTAGTAAATATTTTATTCTGGCTTCTCCAGAAAAGCAGAACCAGTAAGGTATCAATAATAATGATATAATAGGTAGATTGCCTCTCGGTCTTTTGGCTAAGATCAGGTGTAAAATAATAGATGATAGATAGATAGATAGATAGATAGATAGATAGATAGACAGATAGATAGATTAGATAGACAATAAGTAATTGTCTAGCCCAGTTACAGAGGCTGTGAAGTTTCAAGATCTCCAGTTGGCAAGCTAGAGACTCAGGAGAGCTAATGATGTAATTCCAGTCCAAATCTGAACCTAGAATTCAGGTAAAGAGTAATGTCTCAGGTTTTACTTAAAAATAATCAGTTAAGTTTTATATAATCGATAAATCACTCCCATTAAAAAATTAGTCATGAGCAATTGGGTGATTTTTTTCACCTAGTCAGGCAGAGGGAGCAAATTCTCTTACTAGGCTTATTTGTCTGTTCAGGACTTAGACTGTAAGAGTCCCACCACATCCTGATGAGCAGTCTGCTTCTCATCTGGAAATACCCTCACAGATACACCCAGAATAATGTTGAACCAAATATCTGGACACATCATATAGGCCCACTAAAATATAGAGGCCATTGCCCGGGTGAGCCGACACATAAAACTAACCATCATAGAAAGTAAGGGTAAAAGGTCAGAGGAATATGACATTCTGTATCAAGAATGGTAGAAAAGACAGTTCAGGGAGATAAAATACATAAAACAAGAAAACCTGAATCAAGCCTACAAGTAGATGCTTTAGTGTCTCCAGTTGTGTATTCCAAAGACATTGGATCTTTTTAAATCTCTCCCTCAGAACCATATCAATGTCATCACCCAGATCTGCCCATACCATTTTAATTCTTGCCTAATTCCCTCTGATTTTATTTCTTCTAACAACATCCTGATTCAATTTGCCATCACCCATTAACTGGAGGCACATCTGACCTAGTCTTCTGTGTGACTCTTGCTGCTGCAATGCATTTTCTAAAAATCAGGCATGTTGATTTCCTTAAAACATATATTCAGTTTGTCAATTAAAATGACTGTAGAAGATTTTCCACCTGCAGGGCTCTCCATGAACTGGTTGGTCTCTAACTTCCTCTCAGGCTCTGTATTACATGAATAACTTGCTCTCTCCATTACAATATTAACCTTCTCTTTGTTTGGGGATTTCTGCAAATTAATCCTTCCTTTAGAACATTCACACAGCTGCGTTCTTTCCATAGCACACTTTTCCCCAAGCTGACTCCTATGCATTATTACATCATTATAGGTTCACATTAAATGTTACTTTTTTTAAAAGATACTATCTCTGTCAACCTTTCCCAAGGAAATTTATAGCTCATAGCTGTATTCATCACTGTGAGTTAGCACTGTTCATCAAGTATTCATTAGTCCAATTAGTGGTTGTTTCAATATCCATTGACAGTGTCTTTGTATCCATTTTTAGCCAATTTGGGAAACTAGAAATAGGTGAAAAAGAAAAGAGTGATGCCTATCCTATCTATCACCTCCTCTTCTTGTACTAAACTACTACTAACTGTAATAGCAAATATAATATTGTTTTATTTAATGTTGATTTCCCACTTTATTGTGTAATATTTGAAAAATTGTATAAATATTTTACCCTTCACCAAAGTGTGTTTATTAACATCTAGCTGTGAACTATAAGTCTTTCTAGTAAATTTTCTGATGAAATAAAATTGAAATGGGAGAAATAACTAAACAATGAGACCAAATACCCATTCTGAGTCTGTCAACATTTTAATACTAACTTATACCAGGCACTGTGTTAGGCTCTGGGAATACAATGGCGGGCAAGATTATTTGTCTGGAACATTTTATTATAATCCTATGCGACTTCATTTTGGAAGAACCATTGGTAGTTTTGGCGCCTCTTGTTCTGATGCACGTTCTCTCCATTGTTCTGAGGCCTTTGGACTTGCACTGTTTCAACCTATAAAGTTCCCTGTTTCTCCATCTTGCAGATAGCATACCGTGGGACCCTCCGAGCCTCCATAATCATAGAGTCAATCTCCATAATAAATCCCCTCATGTATTTCTCTCTATATAAATTTTATTTGTTCTGTTTTTTGGGAGAACTCTGACACAATGTACACATAGAGTGAAACTCATTCTGATATTGATAATACATCTTTATTGTGGGAGGTTCTTGAGCAAGACAGATCAGTTGCCCTTACTCTTATTTCCTTTGTGGCTAAGAGAATACATGGACAATGTAAAGAAAACTGAGATCAATTGCACTAACTTGTTTGTTTTATTTGTTACCAAGATAACACATGGAAAATGCAAAGGATGTACTTCAGTTTATAATAACTGAATTAACCCTAGAAGATGGGAGAAATATTGAGGATAAGATATATCAGAGAATAGGAATAAGCAATGAAGTGAAACTTCTGAGTCCTAAGAGTACATGTTGCATCGTTTCCCTCGTTCAGGAGGAAGTCATTGGCTTAGTTATGAAAAAGTTCTGTCAATTAGAGGATAACAGCCTTCTATAATATTTATCTCAGTGTGGTATGGAAGGAATGTAGGCTTTTGATTTCATTTTGTTCATGTATTTTTATATATTGTTGTTACAAGTAATCCATTTTGTAACATTTCACATGAATAATAAGTTGTAACTTTAAATTCATTGTTTCGCATCCTTGAGTTACAACTTCTTTTAATTTATTTATGAAAATTGATGAATCTAAATGGAATTTTGATGGTAAAGCCTCAGGTTATAAAATGTTTCATTTACATGCCATACAGAATAGCACTTTCAATTTTTGCATTATTCTACAGTGTAACTGAGTTTATAGCAATATTATTCTTTGCTGCAATGAAAGTAGCACAGTACATTGATTAGCATGATTGCAGATTGATTAGATTTCATTCTACATTGATGAGTCAAAGGAGACAGGCAAAGGAAAATCTGCTGACTCTGAATTCATGAAATGGCAAGTGAAACACTCTCTGTTAACCAAGCAGGATTTAAAGTTATTTCCTATTATCTGACAATCTATTCTAAACTCTACATCACAACTATCAGAGGAGAGTAAACCTTGAGTGAAATAAAACAATACAATTTGTATATTAGAGTTTTTTTTTTTTTCCAGAAACAGTCCCCAAAGAAAAGACCTAATGAGAAAAAATATCCCTAAAGAAATAAATAATATTTACCTCAAGGAGAAATAAAAACAAACAAAATGTCAGTTTGACCATGAGGTATCTACAAACAGCAATATTATAATTGATATTTTGATGATGTCATAAATACAGGACTGCTCTAGTTTATATTTATTTAGTCAACATCAACATTTTAATACTAATTTATACCAGGCACTGTGTTAGGCTCTGGGAATACAATGGAGGGCAAGATTATTTGTCTGGAACATTTTGTCATAATCCTATATGACTTCATTTCAGAAGAACCATTGGTAGTTTTGGCACGTCTTGTTCTGATGCACGCTCTCTCTGTTGTTTTCAAGGTCATTGTAGTATCTTGGTTTTCACTCTAATAAACTTACTTATATTTTACTTTAGGAGTAAAAATTTCCTTTTGCCTCAGAATAGCTTTCGACATCAACAATCATATATAGAGGAATGGATTCTAATCTATGTCCCTGGTTTTAATTTACTCTCTACATTTTACTCGGTTGCATGTCTTTCTGCATTAAAAAAAAAAAAACATAGTATTGGGCTGGGCACAGTGGCTCACACCCGTAATCCCAGTATTTTGGGAGGCCGAGGTAGGTGGATCACTTGAGGTCAAGAGTTCAAGACCAGCATGGCCCACATGGTGAAAACTTTTCTCTACTAAAAATACAAAAATTACCCAAGTATGGTGGCAGGTGCTTGTAGTCCCAGCTATTAGGGGGCTGAGGCAGGAGAATTTCTTGAACCAGGGAGGCAGAGGTTGCAGTGAGCCAAGATGGCACCACTGCACTCCAGCCTGGGTGACAGAGCGAGACTCCATCTCAAAAAGAAAAAAAAAAAAAGTATTTTGCCCACAAAACACTGATTTTCAATTTTTTTCTAGTTTTATAATTGACATCAATAACTTTTTTCATTTACTTTTAAAACTTTAAAATAAAATATTGAATTTTTAACCCCTTTATTACTTACTTACAAGTAATGATTTTGCATGGTAAATACTATCTAATTTCTGTGCTCAGGGACTTTATTCTAAGAAGGTCTTAAATATCCTTGCTTCAGTATGTAACACAATAAAATATCAGTACTTCATTATGCACATTTTATGTTTCCACTTCAATCCAGTCATCTTAACTCTTCACATTTAAAGCCCAACTTTACTCATGTCACTTCTGTGTACTTCTAAAATATATGCTTACAAAAATAAAAACATAAATTTGTGCTCTACTATCTACGGAAATAAATGGTTTTCATTAAAGAATTTAAGACCATCCATAATATAATCACTCATTTTTATTTTATTCATTTATTTATTTATTTTTGTAAACCACATTCTTAAGAACTGTGAAGGGTCTGGAATTTTACCCTGATTTCAAGTAGCAAGATAGCCTTCCTGCTGATTTTACCAAAAAAAAATAAAAGGAAAGAAAAAAAAAGAAGGAAAAACCCTCATGATTCAAAGTGCAGCAGGCATCTTGAGCTTCATGCTCCCATAAATTTCCCTTGCCCTCAAAGCGCAGGGGCAGTGTCGAGAAGCCTAGTTAGATGTTCTACACACAAGAGACTTGTGTCATAGCTGAAAAAGTGTGAGCTTAGGAAACCTTAAAGTTTTAAAGTGTTCTTAGTAAATCTATCCAACCTTTGCTTCAGAGTGAGACAGAGACCTCAATATTGCAGACAGAAAATAAATCTATCCTCTGTTCTCCAGAGGCAGACAATATTCCATCTTCCCAGGCTGTCTGCTATGCAAACATCCTCAAAGCAACAGTCAAGAATAAACACTATCATCAGGCATATAGACATGCAAAGGACCTAGTTACAATTGTCTCCTAAAATACATCTTCCACTCCATTGTAACCCCTCAATGAACTCTGATTTCATATTACCAGATAGGCTCGGTGAGACGGGAATTAAATGTGGTGACCAGTAAGCAGCTAGTGTTTTGTATTCTCCCATCTTAACTGCGTGTTATACTTTTCTGTCTCTAACAACAACAACAAAATCTATTTTCAATAAATATTCATGTTTAAAATTGTATACAGATGAAATATTTAATTATACAAATGTGGCAGGGATTATGGAAAGAACATGTTATAATGCAGAAGCCTCGTACTGCCAGCAGCCTTTCTGTTATCGTCATCAAAAAAAAAAAAAAAAATCGTGTGAGGATTTATTCTGGACAGAGAGACAAGCAGATCCAGAAGACTGCCTTGAGAAGAGCAGTGACCTTTAGTAAAGTGGCTGTAGCTGGCTTGAGGAAAATAAAAAAAGCAGCAGGGGGAAATAAAATAAATACCCAATCCTCATGATTTACTCCCCTTTCTATATCCAGCTTTGGATCGCTATGAGCCAGTTCTAACCATAATGCAGAGGATATGGAAGATTGTTGATGTTAAACCATATAGGTCAATCTCCCAATAAGTCTACAAGTGGTATCACTGGTTTAACATTACAAGCAATCCACATCCAAAATATCTTTCTGCTACTGTCTAGATGACCAGCTCACATACTTAGAGAATGATGAAATATTGATAGTTCAGCTGTTGACAGTAGCAATAGACAGACCAGCACCGGCAACAAGACCGTTTCTGAGCACGTTCATAGCCATTCATAGTCTGTTTCTCTGCTGCCATGGACATATTATAAGTAGACCTATTAGGCAAGTTAGGGTAATTTGACAAAGCTGCTGACTTAATTCACAGACAAGATCATTGTTTCCCCTGATTATTGTGAACCTCCATTGCTGTTAATGCCTTCTAGGTAAGTATTTACATAAAATATATTTATTCTTATGTTATGTTGTTCTAAATAGTCCATTTACATACTATCCCCAGACCTCCCAATCACCTATTTTCTGGGTCCCTGACTTCCCTGTCAATCATTAGCCATTCTCTACTAGTTGGATCTGTGACTTAGATAAGGTCCACAGATACACTGGTCAAGGGTATGTTTATTGGCAGGATATTCCCACATCATTGTCTTTCCAGGTCATTCCTCAATAAAATGAAATTCAGCACTGTGTATTTCAGACCCATACTAACCATGCATTCCAGATCTGTGTGTGAACTAGGTCAGTTTTTACTCTTCTGTTCACTGGGTGTGGGTACTCATAATAAGGTCATAGATACGAATTAAAAAATTGAAGTAATAAGTCTCATCGATTTGCTGATGCAATTTTTGAGAACCTTATGGATCTAGTAAAGACTTGTCATTTATATAACACTCTTATTTTATAATAAAAATGTGGGTGCTATGCATGTCCAAGTTATGGTTCAGTGGATTAGATTATATCCACACATGCTTAACGGTTTAGATCACACAGTTATTTTTTGTCCTATGATCAAATGTTCCATCTCCATCAGGGACTAAGAGCAGGCCAGGAATTACTTTAAAATTGATAACATAAAAATAAGAGAGAGTAAACTCTCTCAAGAACTTCGTATACGTCAGCAGGTCAGTGCTTCTTCTATTGGAACTGCTTGCAAGGGCCTTTATTAAGCATTTCTAGCTGCCTCCCACACTGTTAGAATGAATGAGTCTTAGGCTACAAGTGACAGGGAAGCTCAGACTAGTCTAGACAAGCTGTAAAGTCTATTATTGCTTTACTTATCATTTAAAATTGGCAACCTTATGGATTACCTAGAAAATGGTTTCAAGAAACAAGTTCAAATGTAATATATGTTGCCTCCAAAATTTAAAGAGATCCATTAAGAGTTCTACCATTTGTTATGATCCATAAATGCAGCAACTTATGTCTCACTTGAAAGGAGTATCCCAATATTCACTATACCATTAGTCTCTCTAGAAATGTCACTGAATTTATCTTCTACTTTAGGAAAGCATATGTGTTGATAACACCTCTGAAGTAGTTGCTACACTTCGCTTATTAGGTCTAAGTAGCATAATGTTATCAATGTTATGGACCAGTGAAATTTCTTTTGTCACTTATCCAACAATGGAAGTCACTCTGAACTATACTATGATGGTAAGCGGGAGGGTTGAACTAGTACATGGGTGAAGTATTATTAATAAAAGTACACTCTTGTCCTCTCTGAAAATATGAACAGTGTGTGTTCCTATTGTTTGGAACTGAAAAGAAAATATTTATCACCTCAATTTTTTATATTGTATTCAACCCTCAGAAACTGTAATGATTTGCTTCAGTAAGATTAGTACATCTAGAATCAAAGTTGTGATTGAAAATACTACTTGATTACGTTTACTCTGACCTCCTGTCATTTTCCACAACTCATCTGAGTTTTCCACAGTGAAATAGATTAGCAAATGTGGATGTGATAGGAGTTACTAGTTTTGCATTTGTATTATTTATTTATTTTTTATTTTTGCTGGCTTGACTGGTCTCTGTGATTGCCTGAGGTGGTTGAAATTGCTTTTTATTTATTGCTTGGCAGGAATGGCCAATTCTCAGGACTTTCACTTGGACCTTTCCACATTAATGGTACTCATTTTGGAACCAATAACATTATTCTTCCAGTTACAAAATATATCTATTCTAACTATTTACTCTCTATCATGGCAGACAACTGTAATTGTCTATGGTTTCACTATACTCAGTGTCAGATATATTTGGGCCAATACATAAGCCAAACTCTGACCTCTTCATCAATCGTCTGCCTTTACTAATTAATTTTTTCTAACTCTGAGAAATGGGCCTAGGGTTCAGTCTAATTACACTAACAATTTATAGCTAACCCCAGAAGGTCTATGTATTTCTGGTTTCATATGAAACAGTCACTCTCTTGAAAGTGGGAAAAATTCGTATCCTATATCTTTTGCCCAAGGGACCCGGCCATCCAATCAATCTAGTCTCCAAATCTAGGTCTGCAAAGTGCTTACTTGTAAGAACTGAGTAAGATGCAGTATATCCCCATTACTGTGACTTAGTTGTAAATTGGCCCAGCAAACTTAGAATTTTTCCTTTTAAATATCTCATGGAACACCTTGGGAGGCTGTCCAGCAGTTTGTATTTCTAAGTGATTCATAGATGAGTTAGCAATAGATGCCTATGCAATCATAGAGCATCACTGATACTCTAGCCCCATGGCTTATTGTTGCAACTTTGGTGCTTAAGCGTCCTAACCCAACCTCTACCATTACAGGATGCCTTCCTCTCCCCTGAGATCCATAAATCTAATTTCATTGCAGTATTCCTCACCACCACGTGTAACCTACAGAACGCAGCCATGGAAGAACTCTTTATGTTGAATAGAGCTGAGGATTAACTGTCATTAAAACTTTTTAATACATGTGATCAAAATCTACACTTGCTCTCAGTCATACATGTCTTATGAATTCAGAACAGAAGGGTGTCTGATAAAATATTTTTCCCTTAATATCTTTCCTAAATACCTCATTTTTTCCTGTCTGCTCCTTGTGAATATAAGCAGAAACAAGAGTGTTGCTTTAAACACCAAGCACTACCACTCGTCATCATATTACCTTGCTTTTCACACCCTCTTCATGCCGTACCATAATCAGTAGTATTCTGAGTGATCTTGTTGCCATTGCATGAACTGAATTCCAGATGTCCTATTTATGGAAGCAAAGAGATTAATTCTCTGTGACTTGCATATATAAGGATTCCAGTTCTATAATTACATTTTAAAATTCTACTTTTTTTCCTGGTACCCCTCTTGATACCAAAACTACCTTAGTCCTTGCCCCAAAAGAAAGTGACAAACTCAAAATAGAATAATCTGAAGATGGTTTATTTACCAAGAAAGTTTTGGCCATGGCATACTGGAACTCCAACCAATAGTACAAGAACCCAAGACTACAGAATCAGAGATGTCATCATTCCTTGGCCCAATCACAATAGAGTCATGTAGAATACACCTCCTGGAGAATGGAATGATTTTTGTACAAAGAGTAGAATGAGTGCAAAGTAATCTTCTAGCCAAGGTAACCTTTTAAAGAAAAATGTAAATTAGAGTTGAAATAGCCTTACTCCCTGATTTTTCATGTGATCTTATGTGGAGATCACTGGATTTCTGGATGAATGCAACAGGAATCCAGAAGGCAAAGGAACCCCTGCACATAACCCATTCAGCTTGGGCTTCTATCCCAGAGAACGGAAGGAAAAATTACTTTTAACTAAAACAAAGAGTTATTAAATTGTGTATCCTCTTTGTTTCAAAGTCACTAATGCAGAAAGAGAAAGGGAGAATTTTTAGTATTTCCCCTCAACAGGACCTTTTTAGCTGTCAGCCAGTCCTGTGTGAAGATATTAAGTTTGCAGCATAGCTGTATCAGATCTGCTGTTTCTGAGATGAGTTACTTAAATTTTCTCTTTTATTCAAATGTAGAGCAATTGGACTGCTATTCTTCTTACATGAGAGTATAAAAGAATCTTTTCTCCTATTGCTTATACTTTCTGATGATATGGTTAGTTTTTAAACCTGGTGAAGAAGTAGTGTAGGAGACTAGTCATGGGGATGGGAGATACGTTTTATTTACTTACCCATTTCTCTCTGAGATTTGCTGCTGTTATAAAACTCTCCCACGTGAACTGGGTTTAGTCCAACTAAAATTTAGAAGTAGGAAAAAGCAATGTAATCATGGCCCAACACAAAGATCTAAAATGTTGCAGAAAGTATTTATTTCAGCATAGCATTATCTTGATTAGTAACATGTGTAAGGGTAAATAAACATTTAAAATAAAAAGCTTAATTACCCCTGGTAGAAACAAGGAAAGATACCTTCCCCTTTCTCTTTTCTTAGAGCATTTACTTTAGAAAACTTGTTATTTCTCTGTGCCTTTGATATGTATATAAATCACTTAAAAGCTAAATAAACTTCTTTTGGGTTTTGAGATTCAGGGATATTTTTTTCAAGGATCTCCAAGTCAACTCTGAAATGTATTCATTAAGAAAGATAATGTAGCACCTGTCCCCCAGTTTCTGTGGGAGAGTATTTCTTCCAAGTTGCTAAACTTTATTCTGTCATAAAGATGTAAGAACTTTTCTTTCCTCTTTGGATAAAGCCAATTAGGAAACATAGATGGGCATTGCAACCACCAGGTAAATTTAGTAAGAGCTATGTGTGTCTCAAATGGTACTGTCAAATCCTTTTAATTTAGGACAAGGTATTATCTTGAGAACATGTAGGTTATGGGTTGCATCTGTTTGACTATATAAATGAGTGAGATTTATTTCTACCTTTACAATCTCCTAGTACTTTGCCTGTGAGGTACAGCTAATCCTGCTATAATGCTTGTTTAATAATAACACCGTATTCTTTCTCTTTCACATTTGTGAAAAAGATTTTTGGATTGCAAGATTGTTTCCTTAATTATATTGCCCCAACACATGCCACCGTGATTGTGATTTGGAGAATAACTGTTGACAAAAAGGACGTACACCAAGGAGGTAAAACTTGCGGAGAAGAATGGGGAAACACCTTTAGCCAAACTTAGCAAGAAGCGGGGAAATTCATCTCTGTTGAATAACTACTCTGCCTATGCAGAAACCTAAATACAAGGGCTTCATCACATCTCCTTTTCACAGGTACAGGTGGAGTCTTCTACAGAGGCATCATAGGGTGGTAAAGAAATAGACTGTGGAATGCTGTAGAAGTAATTCACTAAAGCTTTAGGGCATTAAACAACAAAGGCAACAAAAGGACAATTTTGACAGTGTAGATAAGCTAGTTCTTAGATATTTACAATTTAGAAAGTTTTTAGAAAGAGACACTTGAGGATTAAAAGTAGGTGGCTGCTCCAATGAGTATTTGATAAATAAGAAAATTTAAACGCTATGGATATTTTTGTACCTAGGGTGGGTAAAATGATTCATACTGGCTAAACATAAAACCACTGCATTTAAAAAATTTTAGGGGCTTTTGATTCTATTTGTTCTCAACTTGGAATGCACTTCTATCTGAAAGGTTACTTCGTTTCTTAGTAACTTTTTAAGTTAGTAACTTAAAAGTTACTAACATTCTTTTATCGATGTCAATCATAACTAATCACAACATCATGAAACTTTTTCTAGGGGCTCAATGAGATGTCATCTTTCTAATGTTGTAATATAAAGATTACCTATATGGAACTTTTTGTAGCTAAATTAAGTATCATTTATTTAACTTACTGCATGGAAGAAAGTACCCCTTAGAGAGAAATTAGCATTGTCAGAAAATAGGATAGGAAGGGGTCTCTCTTAGGAGTTTCTGTTTGTGTTAGCTGAGACAGGGATAGGGAAGCAGCGGCCACTCTAGATTAGACAATGTCAAGAAGTTGCAACAGTTTATGATTATGTATCCTAAATCTCTTCAGAAAGCAAGAGAATTGAAGTAGAGCTGAATATTTAATCAGAAGAGGGGCACATTCTGTCATGTGTGTGGAATCAGTGTAGCCTGTCTCCATCCTGTTTTGACCCTTGAGTATATTCTGTTGGGACTATCCAGTCTTGATATTCAAAAGACTTACTTTCACTTTGCCTGGTTGCCAGCAGGAATTATTTTCGCCTCTTTAATTAGAAACTAATTTTTGAAATAAAGTGTTGAAGGCATTAGAAAAAGAAGTGATTAACTCAGGGTCCTACAGTTGACAATGTCAGTATAGGCTCTAGAATTCTAATTCCAAACTCTCTTTGCTATCACATTATATAACCACATGTTTCTGGGATTTATATTTCACTTACCTGCTCAAACCAATTGACACCTGTTTTGAAAAGGCAAAATTGTCCAGATACTTCCAATAGGTAAGATTGTATAATTACAACTTAAAAATAATATGAAAAGTTCCAGATTCCTTGGGTATAACTCTTACATTTGTCATATTTATTAAGATATTATGCAGGTATGTTTTCAGGACATAATATCCAACATGGATAGGAAAAAATTAAAGAGTTAACATATTCTACTTTTCTACAAGGTATCTTCAAAATCTTGATCAGTATAATGATTCTGGGTGGTTGACAACTTGATTAATCTGAGCAGTCTCTGTTCAGAAATACACTGCAAAGGATTTTCTGTCTTCTCCGCTGATAAGATCAACCAGAACTGGGATAAATTGGGCAGCTTTGTAGTGAAAGAGCCATATCCTAGTACTGAAAAATGCTTTGTCTTTTCTGGCTTACTTTAGATAGCTCTTCTCACAGAAAATGGAAAGGTAATATCTTTAAAAATAACAAATAATTTAATTTATACTCTATAATAACACCTAATAATTATACCTAATAATTGCATCTATATTCTGAGATATACATATTAATAATACTTTTGAAATGTATGAAATACAGTTTTATTAAATACATAAAATTTAATACTGTATTTTTTAAAAAATTATAAAATATTTCACGTGGTCAGCAAACAAACTGGAACAATTGCTGGTCCATTTCTTATTAATGCTTATATCTCGGAGACTAGCACAGTAAATGCATTAGGTAATACAGGGTGTTATGTATTTCTGCTCTTTTCCCGCTAGTATGTGCAATTCCCAAAACAAGGTTTACCTAATTCTTCCCTTCAAAGGATTCGATTAAACCTTTCTTCTTAACTCTCCCTTAGCCACTACATCCAACCAGCTGTGAATCGCTGACAATCTGTTCTAAATATGTTCTAGATGTGTGCATTTCCCTAAGCATGTATCTCTTGAGGCATATTCTCCTTACTGATTCAGCCTCTTGGCTTTCTCTCTGCTGCACTCTCATGTCAACTCATCCTTCTTACACTTCTAAAGCAATGCATCTAAAATATGAATTTATTCATGTCATTCCCTACATTGAAAATGTTAGCATCATAAAACCTAAGATTACTTAAAGTCAAAAAATTAACATTTGCTTTTTATGCCAGGAAGTGTTACTACCTCCAGGATTAGTCCCCACCATGTACCCATCCTTTCCTTTTGCACTCCATGATCTAAGGATACAAAACTCTTTTATCATTTTCTCAATACATCTTATACCTCTGTATCTTTGCTCACCATTATTCTTCTTCCTGGAAAATTCCCCTTTTATTCCCCATTTTTTGTGGGCCAACTTCTATGACTGAAAGTTCAATGCATTCATAACATTGCCCTGACATGTTTTGTTGGCATGTCTATTTCTGTTATATGGCATGTTGGATTTATTTCTTTATATATTTATATAATCTCTGGGAGAAGCACAGGATCCGCACAAGAATAGAAATTCTGATATTTGCTGAACTTTACTGAAATCAACCATTTTCAAAGCATATTTTTCATGCTTCTTTATGCATGCTTATCATTTTTACTATTATCAATATACTTACGTTTCATAATAGAGTTCATCTCATTTATTAAGTCAGAGACAATGTCCCTAGCTTTCCAGTGCAATGCCTCCACATAGCAAGCACTCAATGAACACACATATAAACTATCGAGGAAAATACTAACAATACCAGAATTATAGAAATAATGTGTAATAATATAATGGAAGGTGAAATTGACTGCTTTAAGAAAGCAGAGTCAGAAAACAGTCAACACCAGCACTACTGAGGGACAATATTTTTGTTTGATTCTGTTTTGTTTTATTTATGGTTTTTCTATTTTGCCTGTGGTTTGTCTGTTGTTCCCACGACCTCTTTTTTAAATAAGAGAGGATTCTCTCTTTTTGTATTGTTTGGAATAGTTTCAGAAGGAGCGGTACCAGCTCCTCTTTGTACATCTGGACCTGAACGTTTTTTGGTTGGTAGGCTCTTAATCGCTGCCTCAACTTCAGATCTTGTTATTTATCTATTCAGGGTTTCAACTTCTTCCTGGTTTAGTCTTGGGAGGGTGCAAGTGTCCAGGAATTTATCCATTTCTTCCAGATGTACTGGTTCATGTGCATAGAGTTGTTTGTGGTAACCTCTGATGGTAGTTTGTATTTCTGTGGAATCTGTGGTGATATCCCCTTTATCGTTTTTTGTTGCCTCTATTTGATTCTTCTCTCTTTTCTTTTTTATAATTCTGACTAGAAGTCTGTCTATTTTGTGGATCTTTTCAAAAAATCAGCTCCTGGATTTATTGATTTTTTGAAAGGATTTTTGTTTCTCTATCTCCTTCAGTTCTGCTCTGATCTTAGTTATTTCTTGTCTTCTGCTAGCATTTGAATTTTTTAAATCTTACTCCTCTAGCTCTTTCAATTTTGACAATAGGGTGTTGATTTTAGATCTTTCCTTGCTTCTCATGTGGGCATTTATTGCTATAAACTTCCCTCTAGATACTACTTTAAATGTGTACCAGAGATTCTGGTATACTGTGTCTTGGTTCTCCCTGGTTTTGAAGAACATCTTTACCAACCATTGTGGAAGACAGATTGGCAATTCCTCAAGGATCTAGAAATAGAAATTCCTTTTCACCCAGCAATCCCTTTACTGGGTATATACCCAAAGGATTACAAATCATTCTATTATAAAGACACATGCACACATATGTTCATTGCGGCACTGTTTACAATAGCAAAGACCTGGAACCAACCCAAATGCTCATCAGTGATAGACTAGACAAAGAAAATGTGGCATATATACACCATGGAATACTATGCAGCCATAAAAAAACGATGAGTTCATGTCCTCTGTGGGGACATGGATGAATCTGGAAGCCATCATTCTCAGCAATCTGACACAAGAGCAATAAACCAAACACCGTATGTTCTCACTCATAGGTGGGTGTTGAACAATGAGAACACATGGGCTCAGGGAAAGGAACATTACATACTGGGGTATATTGAGAGGTAGGGGGCTAGGGGATGGACAGTGGGGGACGGGAAGGTTGGGGAAGGATGACACTGGGAGAAATGCCTGATGTACCTAACGCAGGGATGGAGACAGCAAACCACCATGGCATGTGTATACCTATGCAACAATCCTGCAAGATCTGCACTTGCACCCCAGAACTTAAACTACATTTTAAATTAAAAAAAGAAAATTTCAAAGAGAAAAAAAAAGTAGTGGAGATGCTCAGGAATCCAGCTGTTTGAAATGAAAAAGAAACTTATTTTTTTTAAGAAACTTTTTTTTTAAGAAACTTAATTGTGGCAGCAATTAAGAGCCTACCACCCAAAAAAAGCCCAGGTCCAGATGGGTTCACAGCCGAATTCTACCAGACATACAAAGAGGAACTGGTACCATTCCTACTGAAACTATTTCAAATAATCCAAAAAGAAGGAATACTTCCCAAATCATTTTATGAGACCAACATCATCCTAATACCAAAACCCGGCAGAGACTCAACAAGAAAAGAAAATTACAGGCCAATATCCATGATGAACATAGATGCAAAAATCTTCAATAAAATACTGGCAAGCCGATTGCAACAGCACATCAAAAAGCTTATCCACCATGATCAAGTAGGATTCATCCCGGGGATGCAAGGCTGGTTCAATATACGCAAGTCTATAAATGTAATTCACCACATGAACAGAACCAAAGACAAGAAACTTAATTGTTATGGACCTCAGTTTATTCATGGGCTGAAGGACAAAGCTGAAATAGATACAGCCTTAAATTAAATCCTTTGCCCCTCTGATCTTCTGTATGTCTTTGCTCTGTGTTATGTTACCATTAATAGCTTTGTTCACTGTAAAGAGGATCACTTTCTCTGGTGAGATAAAGGGGAAAAGGAGACAGATAAAAACTCTGTAAAATATTTAGAAAAAGTAAGAGAAAAGAGAGAAAACTTTTCATCTAGGTTTATTTACAACTATTATAGTTAATAATCAAATTCTGCAAATTTATTTTTGAAATCTATTATTTTACTCGACTAGTAAATATTGTATATATTTACCATGTACAACCTGTTGTTTTGAAATAGGTATACATTATGAAATGACTAAGTTGAGCTAATTAACATGTTTATGACCTCACATACTTAGATTTGTGGTAAAGACATGTCAATCTGTGAGGGTTAAGGGAGGATACTACTCAGCTTTGACTCTATTGGCATTACTGATAAACTAGTCAAAAATATAAAAATATCTACTTTCTAAAATTCTACATATTCTTTTTAGCAATTTTCAAGATCACAATACATTGTTATTAACTATATTCACCATTTTATATGATTGATCTCTTGAACATATTTTTCCCAGCTAAAATTTTGTAGCCTCTAACATTTTCACAATCCTCTCCCTCTACCAGCCCCTGGTAATGACCGTTCTACGTCCACTTCTGTAAGTTCAACTTTTTTACACTTTGCATTGAAGTGAAATTGTGCAGTGTTTGTCTTTCTATGCCTGCCTTGTTTGACTTAATATAATTTCTTTCAAGTTTGTCCATGTTGTTCCAAATGAGATTATTTTCTTCTATTTTATGGAGAAGTAGTGTTCCGTTGTGCAAATATATTACATCTTCTTTATCCATTTAACTGTTGACGAACACGAAAGTTGATTTCACATCTTGGCTACTGCAAATGATGATCGTTGAACATGGAAGTGCAGATATCTCTTGAACATACTGATGTCATCTCCTTTGGATATATACCAAGCAATGGGATTGCTGAATCATGTAGTAGTTATATTTTTTATTTTCAAAAAATTCTCATTATGGCTGTACTAATTTACATTCCCACCAAGAGTTTCATCCTTAACTTCTTAACAATGATAAAGTTTAAGGACTTCTTTCACCTAAACTGATGAGGAAATCTCTTTCAAATATCTGAACCTACTATATCCTGGTGAATGTTTTTCCTCTGGGAAATAAACTACCTGAAATTTTTATCAGACTGAATACAAAAATCTTTCCCAATTCTTGGTATGAGGGCTGAGGGAGCACACTCCTTAGCTTTGACTATGTTGGCATTAATGACAGGCTAGTCATATAAAAATATATTTTTTAAAAAATCTTACATATTATTTTTAATATTTTAGCTTGCTTCATATAGTTCCCTAAGAGTTCTGTAAAAACAGATGGTGTCCATCTGCCTGTTATAAATATATAACTCAAGGGTATAGGCCACAGTTTTGCCAGACTGTGTGTATTAGAGATGCTGAAGACTGTCATTTACTCATCAGTTGACTGTTATTTGATTATTGTGTTCTCTTGGATTTTGTTTTCTGTAACAAAAAGGAAAACAGATGTATTTCATGTTATTTGTTAATTGTCAAGACCCATGGCTCTTCAATATAGAATGAGGAGTGGAAGTCAAGCTTCTCACCAGAGTGAGAAGGTGGCACAATGGAAGGAGAACAAGAAAGTGCCTCAAAAGCCTGCAGAAGTTATTGAGATATCAGGTTATATTTTTATCTCCAGTTATAGACTAATAAATACATCTGAACTCAATGATGTACTTAATGCATGGAAATAATATTTCACACAGACAAGTAGGTGCTTCTGTTTGTGGTTTTAGATTTATTTAATCTCAAATAACAAACAGAAAAACCTATTTTTAATATGCTTCCTTAGAAGAACTTTTGTCTGTTTCTCTTTGTTTCTTTCTTTGTTTCTTTGTTTGTTTGTTTCTTTCTTTCCTTTCTTTCTTTCTCTCTTTCTCCCAACAAATTATCAAGGCCGGGGTAGTGGCTCACACCTGTAATCCCAGCACTTTAGGAGCCTGAGTGGGAAAATTGTTTGCATCTAGGAGTTCAAGAGCAGCCTAGGAAACATATCAAGAGCTCATCTGTACTAAAAATAAAAAACAAATATAATTAGCCTTGTGTGGCAGTGTGCCCCTATAGTCCTAACTACTCAGGCGACTGAGGTGGAGGGATTGCTTGAGCCCAGGTATTTGAAGATACAGTGCATTCCAGCCTGTACAACAGATTGAGACCCTATCTCTAAAAATAATTTTAAAAAATCTAAGATAAAAATCTGCCTAAACTACATCAAAATTTCATTAACACCATACATTTAATCAAATCAAATTTATTTTCGAAATCATCACATTTTTGTGGACTTCATAGGCAGGCTTTTGTGACAGGATAGTAGAAAAGACAATTATTAGAGTAACTTTGCAGAGTGACACTTTCTAAACTTGTATTCAAATGTCCCTCATTACATTTTTGATTCTCCATTTTACTGATTACTTGTAGCTTTCTGAAAGAATAACATGTATTTAATAGAAACTGCAGAAAGCTAATAAATAAATAACAAGAGTTCTAATAATGGGAAATGCATTTTTTATTATAATTACTGCACTTTATTCATTACACTTTACATTCGTATATTGCAAATATAGGTTATAAAGTTATTAAGGTAGTTTTAGATTTTAGGTATTGAATATTACTAAGGTTATAAAAATAAGCTTACTAAGGCATACAATATGTTTTATCTACCTTTTCAAAAGTTTAGATAAAGAGAATTATTTGTTCTACTCTTAAATAAGTATTATAAGCTAAACAATCCCTAAGAAGTAAAGGACAATTGCATATTAAAAGTGAACATATGGTTTATCCAATAAATATTACAAAAGTAGAGTTTTGATGCCCATCATTATTTGCTTTAACTTATCCCAAGAAAGCTATTTAAATAGTAATTAATATCTATAATTCTGGGTAAACCAATGTACTATATTACATGCTTTTTTTTCACAAATAATCTTGACATCAACTTTAATTGATTATATTGTTCTTTTATTTTTCCTATTGTTTAAAAATAGACTGTATTTTGGTTCCACTGCCTACTACATTCAGTATCTTCAAATGATTTAGGATTTCCAGTATACAAAACAATATTTAAGTACCAGAATAATCTGGACTGAGAAAGAACTTGTCAAATACTATCTTGTATCCTTCTTAGCTGCCTGTCTTCATATAATCAAAAATGAAGACCTTTTTCATCCTTATGCTCTCGTTATGTAATTCTGCTTAACAAATCATTCCAAAATGTAGAGTCTTAAAACAACAAGTATGTTATTGTATCTCATGGTGTTTGCTTTTTAAAACTGAAACTGTGAGCATGGCTTGGGTGGCCATTTTTTGATTCGGTGTGTCTTTAACTGAGGTCACTTGTTGCAATTGAGTTGTCTGATGGACTGTGACAGAGAAGCCACTTTGGCTCCCCTCACACCCCATGTGCTTTGGCAGGGATGGCTTGAAGGCAAGGCACAGCTTGGACTGTTGATCTGAGTTCTTACATGTGGCCTCTTCAACACAGTGGTTTCAGGACAGTTGGCCTTCTTTTGTGGCAGTTTTTAAGCTTCGAGCTAGCAGTCCAAGAGACAGTAAATGGAACATGCCAGAACTTTAAAGCCTGGTCCAGGAAACTGACACTGTCACATCTATAGTGTTTCATTTGTAAATTAGTAGCACAACCAGCCAGATCCATAGAGATAAAAATTGAACTCTACCTCTCAATGGGAGAAGTAGCAAAAATACTTTGGCCATTTTAATATGCTGGAGTCTGCCCACTGGCAATAAATTATTTATCTTCCTTCCAAATGCAAAATAAACTCAGTTGCTCCAAGGCCCCCAGAGTCTCATTCCATTGCATCTTCATTTCAAAGTTCAGGATCATGCCATCTAAATCAGTTCTAGGTGCAGACAAGCCTCTTGATCAGTTTTTTAAGTGTTCTTCAACTTAGACTATTATAATAAATAAAAATGAAGTGCTAATTTGGAAGCTTTTAACTTGTTAAGCTCTGAAGATACAACATACATACTCTCTTCTAAGTCACTAATTCAATACAGCATTGGTAAAAATTTTAGAATAGTAATATCGATAACGCTTTCAGGTATGCACAAGATTTCTTCTGTATGTTTTCTTAAGTTCACGTCCTTAAATACAGTTTCTCCTGAAATGAGACTTCCAAAGAGTAGAGATATATAATACCTTCTCCAACCCCCATACATACAGTAAATAACAATGAGGCAAGCATAGGAAAAGTGTAATAAACATTTCCATTCAGAAAGGGAAAAGGAGAAGACATATAGTCATTAATGGTTCATGGAAATTTTGAAATTTACCAAGCACATGTTGCCAGGTTCTTGAATAGGTCCCAGTCCCACTGCCTGGAAAATACTCTCTGTGGTTTATGCATCTTTTTTCCAGGATCTTGGTTTCACTGTCTGATTTGGATTTAAGCCTGAGTAGTTTTCTCTGCCTGCATTCTATTTATACAATTTTGAGAGTACAAAGTCATTTTTTTCATTGTACAGTCTCAGTATTTTTCATTCAAATTGGTGTAATTTACTTTAAAAATTTTTGATATTTCTGTGAACTGAACTATTTAATTCATTACATTAAAGTCACATTCATGTTTTGACTCTTTTTTTTTTTTGAGACCAAGTCTTACTCTATCACCCAGGCTGCAGTACAGACACACCATCTTGGCTCACTGCAAACTCTGCCACTGGGTTCAAGCGACTCTCCTGCCTCAGCCTCCCGAGTAGCTGGGATTTCAGGTGCCTGCCACTGCACTAGGCTAATTTTTGTATTTTCAGTAGAGATGGCGTTTCACCATCTTGGCCAGGCTAGTCTTGAACTCCTGACCTCATGACCCACCCACCTCAGCCTACCAGAGTGCTGGGATTACAGGCATGAGCCACCGCACCTGGCCTTAGACTTTTTTATATATTGTGCTGAGAAACATTTTACTGTGGTAATATCTCATCTGAGATTCTTAAAAGCTTTTTTGTCTATTTAAAATGAATCTAATAAGCATGTACTTAATATTCTTAGAAGCCCTACTAGATCTGCCCTTAAATCTTCTCTGAAGTCACAATACGGTTTCTTCAAGTTACATTGTTGAGATCTTAAATTTTAGTCAATGCTTTATTGGAAATGCTCTGGACTTGATCTCTGTCTTGAAGCCGTTTTTTTTTTTTTTTTTTTTTAATACTTTAAATTCTGTGGTACATTTGCAGTTCATGCAGTTTTGTTACATAGGTATAAACATACCATGGTGGTTTGCTGCATCCATCCCCCCATCATCTACATTAGGTATTTCTCCTAATGTTGTCCCTCCCCAATCCTCCCACCCCCGGCTATCCCTCTCCTAGCCTCCCCGAAGCCATTTCTTACTTGAAAGATTTGTTAAAGAAGACAATGAGAACACATGGACACAGGTAGGGGAACATCACACACTGAGGCCTGTCGGGGTTGGGGGGCTAGGGGAGGGATAGCAGAGGGGTGAGGGACTAGGGGATGGATAGTATCAGGAGAAATTCCTAATGTAGATGATGGGGTGATGGATGCAGCAAACCACCATGTCACGTGTGTACCTATGTAACAATGTCACGTGTGTACCTATGTAACAATGTCACGTGTGTACCTATGTAACAATGTCACGTGTGTACCTATGTAACGAACCTGTACATTCTGTACATGTACCCCAGAACTTAAAGTATTTTTAAAAAGACATTTGTTAAAGAGGAAACTGGGGATCAGAAAAGTTTTAATTTGATCCCTGTAATTCCTAGATCCTTAATTTTTCTTCTAAATTCTGTTTGAAACTGGATATTATTTTATTTTGGACAATTTTCTTTAATCATACCTTCTCATGTGTGCCTAAAATAACCCCAGTCACCTATGATTTAAAGACGAGATACATTCTGAGATATGCATCGTCAGTCAATTTCATTGTTGTCTGAACTTTATATATTGTACACACAAACTCAGAAGGTACACTCTACCACACACGTAGGCTGTATGATGTAGTCTGTCACTCGGAGGCTACAATCCTGTGTGGCACTTGACTGTACTGCTTACTGCAGGCAATTGTAACACAATGGTAAGTATTTGTGTATCTAAACATACCTAAACATTGAAAAGGTACAGTAAAAAATACAGTATGAAGAAAAAAAATAGAGCACATGAATGGGGGTGCTTACCATGAATGGAGCTTGCAGGACAGAAGACGCTCTGAGTAAGTCAGCAAGTGAGTGTTCGGTGAATCTGAAAGCCCAGGACATTACAGTGCACTGTACTGTAGACTTAGAAACTCTGTACCCTTAGGCAACACTAAATGTATTTTTAAAAATGATTTCTTAGAGAATAAAGTCACCTTATCTTACTGTAATATTTTTACTTTATACATTTTTAATTTTTTTAACTTTTGACTCTTGTAATAACACTTAGCTTAAAACACCAACACATTGTACAGGTATGCAAAAATATTTTCTTTCTTTATATCTTCATTCCATAAGCTATTTTACATTTTACAATTTTTTTTTTTACTACAAGAGCCCAGTTTTAAAAGCTTCTGTTTGCCATCTAGTCCCAAAGCCAATGCTGTATATTTTAATTTTAGTTACAGTGGCACCATCATTGCAGCTAAATCATTTTAGATTACTTGCACAGACTATTTAAAAAGAGAGACCTAAGTCATTTCATTACATCTTATGAATCTATTGGTCAATGACTAAGATCGTGTGTGTCATTCATTTCGTACATGGAATGGTTTGCAGGCACCTAGAAGGCTTTGCACACACATCTGGCACATTTGCAGAGAAAATGTACATTATTACAGGCTGGGCCCATTTTGGTCTCTTCAGTGTGATGTTCATATATATATAATATATATATGTTTATATATTATATATTATATTACATTATATTCATATATACTATATATATTTATATATTATAATATATATTATATATAATAATATATATTATATATTGTGTATATATAATATATATATTATATATTGTGTATATATAATAATATATATATTATATATATATTTAATTCTGGGACCCCATGTTAGCATAGCATTACTTCCATGTTATCAGATCAATTAAGCAGTTTTTAAATTAAAGTATTATTTCCATGTTATCAGATCAATTAAAAGCACCAATTATTCAAGGGGCAGCTACTGGATTCCACCTCACAATGAAAGACAAAAAAATGAATGTTTAGGCATCTTTAATTAATGAATACTTACCTATGTTGGTAACATATTTTAATTTTTGATAGCACTCTATTGTAGAATGACCACACATATTTTAATTGCATTTTGTATATAACCCCTCTCAGATTACAAGTTTTGTGAAACTAAGGCTGTGTGTACTTACTTAAGCACAACATCCTTAGGAACAAGTGGAGGATTAAGTTAACAAATATTTAATGAATGAATAAGTGAATGAATGCACTTGACTTTACCAGAAATAACTTGAATAACTATTTTCTTCGATTGGTTATAAGGTTTATTTCATTGATTTTTTTTTAAAGCTGCAACTGGATTTTGGAAGAAATAAACCAACATATGCAAGGTTCACAAGTCAGAAATTCAGTTTTAAGCACAGATACAAGAAAAGAGAGTATGTAAATGTCATTCTTTGTTTTTTAACTAGTCTTTATAACTCTCAGACAAGTAATACCTTCTAAAAATAGATCTCATCCAAGAAAATGAATAAACCTTTACCATGTCTCCCCCAGAATTTCTTTACAGAGGGGCCAGGTTCATTAATCTGTTTGCATGGAAAGCTATGGCTCTTGTTGGGAAACTTTGCTTCCACATTAAGCATAGTATTTTTACTTAGATCTAATGTTATGTATTTGTGTGACTTTTGGCAGAAACTGATAGAGACTGTGGAAGGTCATGCTAAATAAAAATAGAAAACAAAACAAAAAAACTGGTACTACGCTATTTTTTGAACTCTAGGATACATAAACTACAAGCGATGGCAGGTTTATGCCAGTAAGTGGGTATAATATGCATCTTGTGGTTAGAATTTCTGCATTTGGATATGGATGGAAGCACAGTTATGCAAATAATTCAAGTCTCAATTCTTTTCTTGATAACACGTGAATCCAGTTGAAATATGCATAAAAGCTTCCCCCCATCATAGACCCTGCTGTGTGCTCTTCTCTCTAACAGAAAACAGAGAAGGAAGTCAAAAGCTAAAAAGCAGTGCAGTTGGATTTTATAAATGCTAATTAGCATCATCTGTACCATAAAAGTTATGTATTTTGGAGTTTAAAGGTTACTATAATCTAATAATGTGGAGGGAAAAATTAGGGCCTGCTTAAAACAGTTAGGTATGCAAATCGTGGGTACTGCCATGAGCTTGAACAGCTGTTTGAAAATTTAGCTGAGTGTGTTTATTCATTCTAAATATGTTTACATAATGTATTGTATGCTATTTTCTCAAGCACATTTGCATGGAAATGTATGTATAGGCCTGATTCTACCACCTTTAATCATGCAAAACTGCCACTGGCTTCTGGTGGAATTATGCACGTGTCAGTTGTGGCAGAATCAGAACCATGGAGAAGGTCTCGCAATTGCTGGAGCAAATGAACCTATTGCCAGTGCATGATCAGTTACATAGTAATGCTTGTGGGCAAAGGATGGCAAGAACTTCATAGACCTGGAAAGGAAATTTATAAAAGGCTCCCTGTGTTACTCAAGGCAACGTAGGTGTTAATTAATATACGTGAGTTCTTTCAGTGGCTTAATGCTATGCTATTTTTCCTATATCTGTATCTCTATCAATTTCTAATGTTAATTTTCGCTTACTCTCTTCCTGTTACATACATTCCACACATATACCTCCCACACATCTTTATTAATGACTAGAGTATTACAAGAAACACTGATTAGGAGTTGATGAAAATACTTAGATGGTTCGCTCTTTCATTTTATATAGAGGGCACTCACAGCAAAGACATGAGGGATGATTTTCTTCATTATTTTTTTCTCCAACTTTCAACAGACATTTTAGTCTCTTAGGTTGAATTTTTCTAGGTCTTCATAAGCATTTCTGATGAATAAATAATCTGTACTGTTCAGTAATAATTTTAAGTAATCAGATTTTTTTATTTTGGAGCATTTGATGACTTAATAAAAAAATTACTTACTACTTTCTATTTGCTAGACATTGTTTCTAGAATTCCAAGGATACACTGGCGAATGAAACAAACAAAATATTGGCTGCCCTTATGAAATTTATAATCTCATTAAGAAGAATAAACAGAATTAAGTAAATCAACATTATACTTTTATTATAGAAATTTCAAAGAAAAATAATGCAGATCAGCTTGAAAAAAATTATAGGGAAGTCTTCACTTGGATTGGGGCATCAGTGTAATCTTTGAGTATGTGACCTTTGATCTGAAACCCTAAGGAAAACAATTAGACGTAGACAGAGAATAGGTTCGATCTTCAAGGCAGACAGAATGGCATATGTAAAAGCTCTGAGGTGAGAGATTACTAGGAGAGTCTGAATGACTAAGAAAGCAAATGTCAGTGGTATATTTACTAGAATGGCTGTATTGTTGACCACAGAGTGGTAGGAAGGAGTCTGATCAAGATAGGATTAGAGTCTGCATTTTACTCAAAGACAGTGGAAAACCATTAAGAACATTTTAAGTAGAAAACTGGCAAAATATTACTTTCATTTGCAAAATATATAAATGGTCATTGTGCTAAAAATTACTTTAAGCTTTATTGTAGAAGTAGAAAAACCATTTTGACAGATATTTGTATAATTATGATTATTTAAGCCAATATAGCGAAAATAGTCGTAGAAAAGTAAATTAATTTTAAAGGACTATTGAAGAAAGTGTGAGCAGAACACAGTCATGAAATCAAATTTAGGATAAAGAATTTAAAAGAAATGACACTGGTAGCTAATATACAGGTTTAAGCAAGTTAAATATAAGCCTTGACTGGGCACGGTCGGCGGCTCACGCCTGTAATCCCAGCACTTTGGGAGGCCAAGGTGAGCAGATCACCTGAGGTCAGGAGTTCGAGACCAGCCTGACTAACATGGAGAAACCCCGTTTCTACTAAGAATAGAAAACTAGCCAGGCGTGGTGGCACATGCCTGTGATCTCAGCTACTCGGGAGGCTGAGGAGGGAAATCACTTGAACCTGGGAGGCAAAGGTTGCAGTGAGCCAAGATCACACCATTGCACTCAGCCTGGGTGACAAGAATGAAAGCCATTAAAAAAAAAAAATAGTTGGTACAAAAATATGAAAACTTCAAACTTAGCCATTGAGAAACCTGTGCTGCCATAGCCAAGCAAATACATTAAAGGGAAGCCAGGTATAAAAGTCTAGACCACAGAAGGGATGTTGAGTTGGGAATTGAGTTTTAGAGTCATTGGTCTGGAGATAGTGATTGAAAATAAAACACAGATGAGCATGGTGGCTAACACCTGTAATCCCAGCTACTTAGGAGGCTGAGGCATGAGTATCGCTTGAACCGGGAGGTGGAGGTTGCAGTGAGCCAAGATTATGCCACTGCACTCCAGCCTGAGTGACAGCGTGAGACTCTGTCTCAAAAGAAAAAAACCAATCACCTGAAGGAAAAGAATAGAAAGAATAGACGGCTCAGCATCGACTCTTGAAAACTGTAAAACTCCAACTAAATAATTATTTTTTGTGTCATAGAATAACTAAAACTATTAGGTTGGTGCAAACATAATTGCAGTTTTGCCATTACTTGTCTTTTATTTCTCATAGTTCTAGAGGCTGAGAAGTCTACGATCAAGACACTGGAGTTCACTGTCTGGTGAAGGCCAGGTCTCTGCTTCCAAGATGCTATTTTGAATACTGTGACCTTTCTTATTGACAAACAATACAATTTTGTCTAATTTAGAAGCCATTTAAAGGCTGTTTTCAAATAAATTTATGAAGAAAATAAAAGCTAGAAAGAAAGGAACCAGTGACTAGGAGATATAGATATAAAGAAAATTATAGATATGAAAATTTATTTTTCTAATAAAGGTTAAAAAGAGAATAATTTTACATGAGAAAGAATCTCATAGTAATTATTTTTCCTAGAGTAAAATTACTGGTTATTTAGGAACAAGAAATTATAGCACAAGGCAGAATGTCTAAGCATGCCATTGGATGTCTGCATAACTCATAAAATGTTTGTGAAGGATAAATTTATAAAGAATTTTGTGTGCTATAAAGTTGGCTATGATTAAAAAATAACTATTCATGTCTTTCTGAAGATTGAATGTGATAATATACATACGTGTGTGTATATCATCACAACTTAGTTTTGTAACTGTGTGTGCAAACTCACACAGTTACAGTACATACAGTACATATACACAGTTACAATATATACAGTATATATACACAGTTACAATATATACAGTATATATACACACAGTTACAATATATACAGTATATATACACACAGTTAGAGTATATGCAGTATATATACATACACGGCTGTAAAACTAAGATTTTGGGTCCTCTATATTAGAACAAGATTTTTGTAAAATATTGATATGCTCTTAGTAAAAATTTGCAAAAGGTTCGATTTTTAATACTCTGCAGCTTTTTCTGCTTTAGGGTTTTCATATAATTTCTCTAGTTTCAATTGGAGATGCAGTGTTTTCATTTAGAATGGTAATTTTATTTCTCAATGTAGCGTTTCCTTTTGAAGCTTTTCGGATTCATGTCTCAAGTTCAACTGTTGTATATTTCATGGGACACGATTTTTAGGACATGCATTATTGCCTTCAGTTTTCCTTCTTACTCCCCTTAAAAAGGTCTAGGGTTTTTTTGTTTGGCTGAGGCAATAACTCTTTTTTTAACCTTTTTACCAGCTCCTGTATCATTTGTTTTTTTCTCTTGTTCTAACTCTGTTGTTAAAACTGGCACTGAAATATTCACTTGAATGCCTAGAGAAGTAACATTTTCTTCCAGTATACTTGATTCTGTACTATTGGCTTTTCTTGACGTTTGAATTGTTCCATGTGACTGGGATTCTTTTTTGCTGTTACTAAGAGCCATGTAGTCCCCTGCTCAGGGTATGAACTTTTTTTTTTTTTTAATGTTCCTCAATAATATGGTGTACACTCATAACCTTGGATACACATTTTTCCTGTGTCTGGTTAAATTCAAGTACATTTTCATCACGTTCAACTTTCAAGATATCTAAGTGTGCTTCCTGTAAGGAGAAGCAATAATGCTGCAGAAATTTTGTTTTGTTTTTGGTTCTTTTATTCTTTTATTGTTGTTTTTTGTTTTTATTTTTTGGCAACTGGCGTAAGAAACAAAGATTCTATGTTTTAATGTTTTATCAAGATAATTTCCTGTATTATTTTTAATAGGCTTTTGATTACCTAGGAAAACTAAACTTTGAAAGGGTTAATGTGCCATTTATTCACTTTTAAATTCATGTCATTTTCTGTATTGCTTTTGAAGCCTTTGATTATCACTCTAGTTAAACGAATAGGCAATATTTCACAGTAACCTGTGATCCTGCTATGATCACGTGTTTTGAAACTTTTGACATTGTTGAGAGGCTTTCCCTGAGCCAAGTTTTATATTCAGTCATTTTGATATAAAATTAACCAGAGGATTTTCCAGATACGCCTCTAGAGAGCTTCAAAGGATGTATTTCTCATTTTGTAGAGATAGTAAATAATTACGCTTATTTTATAAATTGTGAGGCATTGTTAAATGATAAATTATACCAGATTGTCTTTTGGTTACATGTATGGATATGTTACTGATATTAATGTTCTAAAATTATGTAAAAATCTTACAAATCTAATACATCATCAGTTATAATTCTGGTTATTATGCTGAATGCCACAAAATAACCAAATTTTCTTGTCAATTTCTGTTTATGGTGAATTTTCATCTAATTATAATAGTGGTTATTCTAAGTTTTGCTTGTCCACAGTTATTGAATTCTTATCTAAAGCCATCTGTAATCAGATTCATGAAAAAGACTCTAACAAGTGCTCTTACATGTAGGTCTAATAACTTTAAGATCAATGGTCTAAATTTTTATTCAGATCAACAAAAAATAATTACACAAGATTAAGTAATGGATGAAGATAATATTTTCATGGCTCATATTTGAATCATTATTGGCTCTTCAATGTTTTGCTTTTCAAATCTAAGACTTTTTTTTCTCTTAAGCTATCTATAATTTATTGCAATTTGTTAAATAATACTTTTGCAAACCAAAGTGGAAACATTTTTTCCTCTCTATTTGATCCCTCAAAATTTTGGAAACATTCATGCGTGTTCTTATGGCAATGTTATTTGTGTAAGCTCAATAAGAATTTGCTCTCTTTAAAAGGATACAATAGAAAATGTTAGTTATGCTATCAAGGTTTTGACTGGAATGTCACATTTCAGAATGGGCATAAAATGCCTGATGTTAGTGTTCCCAGTCTTATAGTGAATGAACAAAAATTGTCTCTTCCTGGCAGGCCAAGCTACCTTAATACTATGAGTAAAATCTAGAGTCTGCCTTGGTTTGGCTCCTTAACCTCAAGTGGTTTTAAATCTGAGATTATTATGTGGTCAAATCACTATTCTGGTAGGCAATATCTGATAAAACTAAGCCTATTTTACAAGTGAATTAGTCTTACTCTAATTATATTTGGTAAAATTCAGGATTTCTGTAGGTAGAAAAGTGATGATTATAAAGACCGAAAACCATTACACACCCGTTCTTAGGCTGGAGGCCTCTGCATTGTTCTCAAGTTCTCACTATCTACCTGTACTCTGGACTACAGTATGAGTTCTTCCCCATGTCCACCAATATTTGGATACAACTGTTCAACTAAGAACAAAATGTATTCTGTTTCTAAAGCCTGATAGCTTAAAACTACATGAATTTTAAGGGATGAGTTCCATGCCTGATGGATGGCTCACAGAGAAAGCTCACCAAATTGCCTGATGCGGTAACCAGAGATAGTCCAACTGCAAGTCAGGATATGAAGTCAGGTAGCTGTTCTCAAGATAACAAAATAAGACTTACTATTATAATGAGACTCTCATCCCTCTTGATTTCCTATCTCCTTTCCCTAACTTTTTCTTTGACAGAACAATGATGTATTTGAAATTTCAATCAGTAGCTTCTGCTGGTAACTTAATAGAAATTGACCTAAGAGCTCCTTTAGTATCTACTGATTTAAATAACAAACTGCCTGTGCTATTGCTAGTACTACATTCTGTCTAACTGGATGAATTCCTCTAAAGTTGAGGCCCATATACACAAAACGAGAAAGCAAGCTACATGGTTTTAATGGTTCTTACCTAATTCTCTACAGTCATTTAATTTATTCACTTGGTTGCCTTTAACCTTAAGTTTATGGCTCAAAACTGTTATACAAAGGAAAATTAGCATTTTCCTTTGCATTTTTGCTTTTAAACTTTGTACCTGTTACTCGTTAAAACTTTTGCAGAAGTACAACTTCTAACTGAATAATGCTGGTTCAGAGCTTTTAGATGATAGCCAATGCCTGTGGAACAGAAAATATTGAATCCACAATGGATTCCAGGTAGACTTAATCGGAGAGCCACTCCCTCTGAGGTGAGATCGCTCCCTCATTGCTCAAATGTGGCTACAATAATTTTGACACTGACTCCTAGTCACCAATCACTCTCTCCAAGGTGAACCCAGACCAGCTACCTGGTTAACAGGTCCATCGCAACACATCAAAACCTAACTACAAGATGACTGATCAGTGATGAGTTCCGAGAAGGATCTTGATCAAAAACAGGAAAGGTCATCAAAACCACACACACACACACATGCACATTTTTATGAGGACATTTTCTCAACTGTTTGTGCAGCTTGCACAGATGCCACCCTTATTATGGATCCTTGCAGCCAAGGATCACTGTCTCAAAACTTAGGGAACCCTCCTTATTTTTCCTTTAAAAACCTATGCCTTCCTTTATCTCTCTGAATAGACTCAGGGTTTACTATGGCACATCTATTCCCATTACAGTGTCCATTCTTAAATAAGTATCATTTTTAATAGAGTCTTACTCTCTGTCATTTGGGTTGACATCTACAGATCCATAAGTTCTCATCTAAATTTTTAAGAAGGAAAAATTCTATTTCATACACTTTCTAAGTGAATAATGTCGTATTATGGTTCTTCAAATATGTAGAGAGACATAATTTACTAATTGAAGAGGAAGTTCTTCCCACTGTCTTTAAAATATACTGAATTTAAAATGTTTGTTAATATTTACATTGTCAGTGGCCTCTGTACACACACTCATTATTTTACTCTGTTGGATGAGGCTCTGGCATCTGTAAGTCTTAATCCAAAAACCAAGCAATACTTAGTTATCCAGAAACTACTTCTAAAAATGTACATTTATTGACTGTTTTTAAATGTCAAAATCAACTTAGATATTTAAAAGAATAAAAGCTTTTTAAAATTCCATTAATGGCTTTGAGAAGATTATGCAAGAAATGAGTTTTATAGATTTTGGGGAATAAGAAGCTATTCAAAGTATAAGTAGTAGAAATTCTGAGATGGGTAACAAGTACAAAACTTCAAATATTCCAGCATAAAAATTTTCTACCAAACTGTACAATATTGGTTACATTAGCAAGAATGAAAGATGCCTGACATGTTTCTCAGCAACTTATACGTGATTTGAGATAAAATGGAATTACTTAGCTGTGGGGAATGAAGCCTGAGAGAAAACACTTTCTGAAAAACAGTAGCAAATGAGATAGTTCAGGAAAACATTTAACTTTCATATGTTGGGAAAAGGGGGACTTTTGAACTCAGGAGATTGCCAGTGAGATAACATTCAAAACTGGGTCAATTTTCATCTATTATTTTATTCAGTGGGCATGTAATCCACAGGAAATTTGAGAAAAAATACTTGAACTTGATGCCATCTCAATGTATTTTACTTACAAGTATTACCTGTGCTATGAACATCTAATTTTACTGTTTGATTCCATTGTTTAAAAATCACACTTCATATTGTTTCCATCTGAAAATCAACAACTTCAGATAAACAAGAAATGAAGACAAGAAAACTTGGTTGAATTTCACCTGTTAAGATAGTGTGGGCCCATCTCAAATACTGTGAGTCAGAAGAACTAAAAATGAGTTACAGGTGGGAATTCCGATACAGTAGAGTAAATCGTTCAGCAAATCCTCTTTCTGAAAACAACTACATCAATGATCTTAAAATTGACCAAGAGCATACAAAAACTTAAAAGCATTTATTCAGGAAAAACAATTAAATGTGAGTAACTGGCTTATTACTGTGTAACAAATTGTTCTGCTTATTGGCTACAAACAGAATGCGCTTATTCTCTTGCCATTTCTGTGGTTCAGCAATCCAGGCCCAGCTTAGCAGGCTCCAGTGCTCGATGTTGGACAAGCCTGCAGCAAGGTGTTGGCCAGGCCACATTCTCATATGAAGGCTTATTTGGAGAAAAATCCAATTCCAAGTTTATTCAAGTTGTTGGAAAAACTATTTTATCTGTGGTTTTTCTGACAGTGTCTTTTTTTTTTTTCTTGAACGTAAGCTGGAATCTTCAATCAAGTCCTAGATAATGTTCTCAATTCCTAAAGGCTACCCATAGTTCTTTGCCATTTAAGCTTTTTCAACATGGCTGGTTACTTCCTTAAGCCTCTGTGAAGACTGACCTCAGGGATAGCCCAGTCCCTCTTTTGAGAATGTTCACCTAATTAGGACAGACACATTCAGGATAATCTTCCTTTTGATTAACTCAAATATGACTGATTTGGGACCTTCATTACATCTACACAATGCCTTCAACTTGGCCATATTCTATTATCTAGAAGCAAGTAATTTGTTTGGGCCACCATCATATGAAGAAATCATATAAGGCGTGAACACAAGAAATCATGAACCATGGGCAATTATAGCATTCTGGCTACCAAACTGGACGAAAAATGAAGAATCTGTGGAGTTTCTGCATAACTTTTCCCACTTAAATCCTGGTCAGCACAGTAGTTCTCCAAGGTTAGGGCAAGCCACAAAAAATGAGCAATTTGCCAACAGATGGGTGTTACTTTACTTAGAATATAGCGTGAAAACCCCTTGGCTATACTAGGCATTGACATTAGGAGTAATCAGTGGCAAAAATAAATAAATAATAAGAAAGAAGAAAGAAAGAAAGAAAGAAAAGAAAAGAAAAGAAATAAACAGTCATTCAAAGAATTTGAGTTTGTAGTAGCCTTGCTGACAAACATTTAACAGGAGGTAATGGGGAATGAGTCAGCCCACTTGAGGTTGGGTTGAACTCACTGCATACACCTGTCCCACTGAAAACTCCACATGCCTGGAGAACACATTGTCTGTGGACACAGCTCAGACTGACTGTGAGACTGTGCACACATGCAGGGAAAGTGAGAGGAGATAGCAGAAAGCAAAATTAAGGCAACTGAACACCATTTGGTCTTCGAATAAGCTCCCCCAAACCCAAATGCATCAGCCACAAGGATGGAAGAATTACCAGCTCAGATGTCTGAGCACAGCTTCTGACCACACAGCTATGCAGACACAGTGGTGGTCTTCAGAAAGTCATAATTAAAATTAATAATAAGAATTTTAAAAAATTAAACTGAGGCACACAAAATCATATGCTGAGGTTAAGATACATTTTATAGGTTTCGTCCAGGCATGTTACTAAATAAGCGACCAAACAAACACACAGCAAAATAACAATAATTAAGAACAACAAGAAGAAAAAATGAATCCAAATAAGCAATCATATAGTATTTAAAGTTTCCTTTTTCCTACCCAAAATTACATTCTAACCAAAAACAGAAAGACGAAAATATTATGGTAAAATAATATCAAGAATTGATCCATATAAATAAAAAATTCAGGTACAAAATTTTTATTTTTATAGTTTAAAAGTGAAAACCAGATATGGTTTTATGACAGAAAGAATGCAAATACAAGGTGAGAAATCATAGGTATGTCTCTCTATGTAACCATCCATGTGTACACAAGGTATTGCTAAAACAGCATGCATAGTATGATTAACATAATAGACAGAAGAGAATTTATGAGTAAGAACATTAAATAAAACACTAATATATGAGATAAAGACATGGTTCTACTGTGGACTGTTGATATCCAAAGGACAACCAAAAATAAAAATTAAAAAAAAAACATGTTAATAAGAAAAGGTAAGTTTGTTAGACTTACCCACTGTGGACGAAAACTACCTTCATAGAGTGTTTATCTCCAAACATGGAAATTATGGAAAGGTTATTTCGTGGAGCCTATGGTAGGTGGTTTTAAGGTAGGTCTTGCAAACCAAGGGATTAACAGGGATTGGACACTGTTTATAACATATTATTTTTAGAGTGAGGCAAGTCTTTAAAGTAAATCTTAATTAGGCAAGGGGTTTAGGTGAATCAGAGTCTTACCTTCTAGGAAAATAATTTGTAGAGTAAGACTGTTATGCTTTAATCACTGGATTTCAACATATGGACATAAAATTATGCCTGGTCTCAATGCTGCTTAAGAGATAAATAGAAAATAAACTTTGGTTACTCACTTTTGAGTAGTAAGGTATAATATTAGCTCTTTAATGGGTATTATTAAATTATTTTGGCCAATAGAAATTACATATTCCATTGAAAGAATCATTGAACATTCAAAAATATTCATTTTAATATTGTTCAGAATGAAATACTAAAATGTAAAATTGAGTAAGAATGTGTATATTGATTTATACAACACATTAAAACAAAGAAACCTCTCTCCTGGAGACTATTTTAATAAGAAACCCTACTGAATAAATAACTCTTAATCCAAGAGGAAATTGACATTAAAATAAAAATATATAGAGAAGTGGAAAGCAGAACAAGCACTGCAAATGGAAACCTGTGAGCTTTGAAAAAAATAGTTGTCCAAGGAACATGTATATCCGTAAATTAATGTGTTGTAAAGCAAATTCTGAACATTTCTTTCTTTTACCCCTGTGTTTCTTGGAAAAAGTAGGCAACAATATATGTGGAAAAATTAATATGAGAGTTTTATATTAAATTATTTTAGTAATAGTAAAGATTTTGAAGTAACTTCAGAAGTATTTTTAAAACATGTATATTTCTGTATCTATCCATTTATCCACGTGTGTGTATTTTCCCCGATACCAGTGATTTTAGCCTACTTGGTGCTCGTATATAAGTCAGTTCAAAACAATGCAATGGAGAGATTCTGTAAAGCACTTACAAAAGTCTTTTGGCTGAATGAGATTCTGGGAATCCTATTATGCTTATAAGAAATACTAGTTGTTTGGTAAACGTTTTAACATAAGGAAGAACATATGGTTACATCACAAGCAATAATATTTGAGCACATCTCTGAAATGTTTTTCATATAAACATTGCATTAAGAATGGTGTTTAATATTATTTTTATAATTCAATCAATTAAACTAATCACTTTCAATGGCATCAGTACATTATATTCAATTTTAACTAAGCAGCAAGTATAATATTGAGTTCTTTCATGAGATTCTAATTCTATCCCCAAAAGTAGGAGGCTGAAGGTAAGTCAACTACCCTGGTAAGAAAACAAAATCCTCATTAAGTTGTACAGACATGTTATTAACATGCTCTTATGGCGTGAAATTAGATGATGATGTGATAAAATTGAGACTATCCACATCTCCTATAAATACAGCAACAGAATATAGAATACAGATAAGTTTATTACATACAAAACCTTTGGACACATGCATGTCCATTACATATCTACTATATACCCATTATAGTCTAGAGTGGCTTTGATCCAAAGGTTCACAATCTAATGGTTATCTCCAGGTTTCTTACCTCCTAAAGATCAAACAGAGTTAAGCACTGGTAAGCAGATAGGTCAGTTGAAAACTACAACAGATCATAAAGTCACAAGGTAGTGCTTAGTCAAATAGATTCAATTCAATTTATTCCTGTTCTTTTTGCATGAGGAGCTTATGGGAAATGACGTATCAGTCTGTGACCCTTCGCAGCTGCAGATTCCATGTTGCTTAAATGAGAGATATTCATGTTTACTTCACTTTCTCTCAGCTATTTCATGGAACATCTACATTCTTCCTTTGCTGTCATAGTTTGAGAAAACCCATTAACGCTTAGGAAAAATGGTTATCATTTCACACTTTTTTAGGATTTAGTATAGCAAGGAGCACAGAAAAGCACAGAAATAGAAGAAAACATAATGCGTTGAATATTACGAAAAAATGGAACAAGAAATAAATAAAAAATGGTGAAATGGTAGTATATAAAAGTGTGCAAGGTGAAGAAGGATTATAAAAGAAGGAAGAAGAATGCACATTATTCTTTTGTGCTTTTTATGTGTAATATAATATATTTAATCCAAGCAATTAAAATTAACAGTTCCAAGATTAAGCATGCTTCCCTAAATGGTCAAAATTCTGAAATCTCGTTTCTTCTTCAAAAATTCCTTTCCCCTCATTTCCTTTTCATGTTCATAAAGTGACGTTTTCAAAAATAAAATAAATTGTTACATTTTGGGATTTCCTAAGTGTGGTCTGGCCTGAAGGTGGCATTGTTGGAGTACATCAACTCTTCGGAGCCTCATAAAATGTTCAGCATATCAGCTGTTCACTGAAGGTGGGAACATCTTGCTCTGGGCCCTTCTGAAATTCAACTGTAGTATCTAACCTCCACGCTTTTCAGAACAAACTTTCAGCAGCAGGGGAACATTGTTACTTTTCTTTACCCTGTATTTGAAGTTGAGTGGCATGACACAAATCAGAGATTCCCTATAATTGGATTTTTATTAACTTTAAGAATCTTTTGGCACATAAGGTTTTCAACTTTTTTGTGATAAAAATAATAGCCATCACCAATTTCATGTTTTAAAGAAAAATTTATTTTTTGTAAATTCAATCACTTCAGTAAACATTATTTTTCAATTTTTATTTTTTGTTTTATTTATTTATTTTTCTTTTTGAGACACACTATCGTGCCCAAGCTACAGTGCAGTGGCGTGATCTCAGCTCACTGCAACCTCCACCTCCCAAGTTCAAACAATTCTCCTGTCTCAGCCTCCCGAGCAGCTAGGAATACAGGCATGCCCCACCACACCTGGCTAATTTTTGTATTTTTAGTAGAGACGGGGTTTCACCATATTGGTCAGGCTAGTTTTGAACTACTGACTTTGTGATCCACCCACCTCGGCCTTATAAAGTGCTGGGATTACAGGTGTGAGCCATTGCACCTGGCCTTTAATTTTTAATTTTAGTTTTTGTGAGTACATAGAACATATATATATTTATGGAGTACATGAGATGTTTTCACACAGACATACAGTGTGTAATAATCACATCTTGTAAAATGTGGTACCCATTCCCTTGAGCTTTTGTCCTTTGAGTTACAAACAATCCAACTATTCTCTTTTAATTATTTTTAAATGACCAATTAAATTACTAAACTAATTTTTAAATACATACAAACATTAGGACTGATAAACTTATAAATTTGAAATTAAAGATAGTTCTTCAAACTGAGTGACAGTTGACATTGTATTGGTGTTAGTCTTGCCAGTTAAAATATGAGACTCCAGTTAAATTTGAATTTGAATTTAATATTTGAGACACACTTTAAAAAAAGAACTGCTGATTATCTGAACTTCAAATTTATCTGAGAATCAACCTTTATTTTTATTTGCTAAATCTGGCAACTCCTACTGGAGTGTAATTTAATGGTGTACCTACTAAGCTTTATTTGCAGGTAAGCCTTTTAAAATGATGATCATATAACACAAAGTAGAAATTGACATACTAGCAGCCAACACACTGTGACATGATCTACATTTTTCTTAAGATTCCCATGTATGTAACTTTTCTCAAAATTGTTTTTATAGGAAATTTAAAGTTGTTTTTGATATCATTATAAAAATAGTACTTTCAAAGACAATAAACTGAAATGTGACTAAAAATAAGAATTGAGCAATGTGGCCAAATACAAAACAATTTTATATATATATATATATATATATATATATATATTCAAATTTGTTTGTAACAATAAATGAAGGTAATTGTGAAATGAATTGTGAAAATGGATGATGAAGGCTGACTTGCCTTGCCAGAATTAATCCAGTACTGACTTATAGAACAGGAATAGAATCCAGAAGCAGATCCATGCAGTATAAGTCTATGGTGAAATTTTTTTAATATGAAGAAATGACAGAGTTGGGCCAGGCTCAGTGGTTCATGCTTGTAATCCCAGCACTTTGGAAGGGCAAAGTGAGAGAACAGCTTGTGTCCAGGAGTTTGAGACCAGCTTGGGCAACATAGTGAGACCTCATCTCCACAAAAAATTTTAAAAAAAAATCAGTCAGGTGTGCGGTGTGGCATGCGCCTATGTTCCCAGAAGTTACTCAGGAGGCTTAAGTGGGAGGATTGCTTGAGCTCAAGAGATCAAATCTGAAGTAAGCTATATCATTGCTACTGTACTCCAGCCTGGGCAACAGAGCAAGACTCGATCAGAAAAAAGAAAAAGCCTTATTAATTAACAGCTTATAATGAATATCTATTCTAAAATGACAGTATGCATACACATAACTTAGAGTTCTTTACAAAAAAATGTTTGATGAAACGAATATTACACTTTCAAACAGTAAAATAATGTGTTGAATGTGGAATATAAATCAGCTGACAAATACAGGATTAATCATTATTTTAATGTCTTGATGTTACTAATTTTATAGCTTTTGTGTGACATAAAAATAACGTACACAGGGTTTTAGAAATTAATAAAACTTTTAGAAGTCAAAGTACATGAAATAAGAGTAAAAAAAGCAATAGTGAAATAGATTCGTAAAATATACTTTATATCTTAATGTCATAAATGCAAAAACAAAAACAAAAAAAACCCAGCTTTGTTTCAGTATAACATTTAGAACATTTAAGAATATTGAAAGAGCCTAAAGGAAAAAAACAAATACTCTCATAAGTTGTTAACTGGAAAATTATACAACTTATTTTGAAGAAGAATCTGACAATAAAAACAAACTATTTAAACATATATGCGAAGTAACAATTAGATGATGCACTAACATATATTAATAAAATAAAAAGATATTTATTACAGGGGTTTCATACAAAAGAACAATTTAGATTTTTCTAAACACGGAGTAGATATTTTATTAACTCTAATAAATAATTTGTAATATCTCTGCATAATAGCATAGTAAGCAGACTGTATCAAAATGAAAGAGAACTAAATGTATTGAGTTCAAAAACAACTGGTGATATAATGCATTGTGGAAGAAGCAGACAGCATTATATGTATGGCATGATCCCATATATTGAAAAGATTGCACTATATAATCAGACTGATATATAGAATGAGGGAAATAAAGAATCATACATACCAAACTCAGGTTGTTCCACTGGGTTTGGTATTGTGCAAACCTACCAGACAACATAACATGTGAAAGATGCACACAAAATGATGTTACAGGTGAATTTGTGCCATTTCCTATTGCCTTTCAAGTTCCTCTAAACAGTGCCTGATCTTTGGTGATTAATGCCTTTGGAGAGGGAAGAGCAAAAAAGCAAATACTTACAGTGTCTCAAAATGTCCGACTGGTTGTGGGATCAATTCATTTCTTCAAAAATCTTTCTAATGCCCATTAATTTCTTTCTTTTCTGAACCAAAATGATGTATTTTTATTACTTATTGTTACATCATTATTCTTACAGAAACCCTGGTCATAGCCTTTTACTAGGCTATATTTTCATTATTTTCTTCAAATGCTAAAAAAAATAGGTTCGCCTAGAACTGTTTCTTGCTTTGGTGTAATATTTTCTGATGTGTGCCCGTCCTCTGTCATTCCTTTTCTATTTGGTCTATGTGGGTGCCTGTTTGTGCCTTGGTCATCCTTCATCCCTTCTTTCTGATAGGTAATGGTCAAGGGGACTTCCAGGATCTTGCTCAAGAAAGAAGTCACTGGTTTTGCTCCTACTGGTGAACTCTTTGTGTTCCTGTCTCTCACAGAGATCTGACACTGCAGAAGTTTCATCCAAGGGCTTCTTTCCTCACTTCAGCAGCTGTTCAGCACATGAATTAATTTCCAGCATTAGGGATTTAAACTGTTTCCTTAAAATTGTGATTCCCATCTTTCTTCCCCTCCATTTGATGTTTTCAATTTGAAAAAGGTTTCAGACACATCTCATTGTACCACATTAAATTCCAAATTCTTTGTGCAGTGATCTTAAAATACATCTATAAATGCTTACCCTTGGAGTCAGATTTTAAATTCTTCAAATAAATACCAGAAGATTGTGTACACAGTCCCAGCATTTCTATTTGATGTAGAAGCTAAAGCACATGCACACCTTTTACATTTCCTTCCATTTACATAAAAGGAATAGTACAGAAAACACATAAATACTTTTGATTTGTTAGGCATCTGATATAGGTGAAAACCTGTCAGTGTAAATTAAGTGATAGTTTGAATAGTTTGTATTTATTCCAATAATTATCTTGCACACATTACTGATCTGGTAATAATTTTTAGCAATAGAAATCCATAATTGTATTCATCATGAGATTAGCAAAGGAAGATGCCAGAAAGTATCTTTCCACTTACTTATTCTCTGTATTTCCCACCTCATGAGTGGTTGACGTGCCATAGCAAAATTAAAGGAGTTTCTTATGAATGAAACACACTGCTTGGATTGGCATTCTATGTTTCATTCTTTTCCATTTGCAGCAGTGAAATTCCTGGAATATACAACAGGTAACTCTATATCTTGATAATTCATTTTTTCAGGAATTTATTCATTCAACAAATATAAATTGGGATTTTTTTTCTATGTGCCAATGTTTTAAAGACTGGAGAAGCATTAGGGATCAAAAGTGACAAAACACGGATCTTAAATTCTAGTGAGATGAAACCAACAATTAGTAACATAAAAAGTATATTAGTTATGGATAAACAACAACAACAACAAAACAAAAAAGAATATAAACTGCAATTTTGTGTTAAATTGTTGTTACTTAGACCAGGAATAGCTTCAATGAAAACACATTTGTCTGAAGTATGGAAGAAAGTGAGGCTACATATAATGTTAAATTGTGTTCCAGGAAGATGAACCCATCCAATACAAAGACTCTAGGATAGTGATTCTCAGCTAAACTATTTCGATCCCCACAGGACACTCATCAGTGTCTGGATATATTTTTGGTTGTCATAAATTGGGACAGGGGTTGCTACTGGCGTCTAATGCGTAGAGGTGAGGAGTGCACAAGACAGTCCCCTACAGCAAAATTTAACCCAGCTCAAGGGATCAGCAGTGTCAAACATGAGAAAGCCTGCCCTAAAATGATAATGTACCTGTCCTTTTCAAATATATCAAGGAGACGGGTGGTGCTAGATCAGAGCGAGAGAGGAGGAAGGGGCAGAGTCTTAGACTACCAGCATCTGACCTCAGAGAGAGAGCTAACACTGCAGGAAAAGGGAGCAGGTCATGATGGGCCCTAAAGTTTGCCAACATGACTGTCCTTTCCTCTGTGAGACAGGAGGAAACTCAAAGGATTTCCAGCAAAGCAGTGAAATGAGCGCCATATGGTTTAATAAGATCACTGCATGCTGTGGTAAGAACACTGGCTGTGATAAGAACATTGGATGACAAGGAAAGTTCCAGGAGACTGGTTTAGAGGCTATGACAAAATAAAATTCAGGCAAAATAAGATTTTTCACTTGGACTCATGATATAGCAGCAGGGGAGGTGAGAGGTGGTCAAATTTTAAAAATTAGATTGCCCACAATATTGAATGTGGAAAGAGGAAGAGGCAGAGGAGAGAAGAGAAAAGAAAATATCAGCAAAAGTAGAGTTTCCAGTAATTGAGATCGGGACATCCTGACTGTCAGGAGCTTAGTTCCACTGTGCTAGGTTTGAAATAAACTCTACTTTTGTATGCAACATAAATTTGAATTTCTATGATCACTCCCTGTGTTTCACAAACTTGTAAATCATGTAAGAAAGCAACGTGGGATTTGAGGTGAAGTTTAGGTGTCTAATTTGTGTGTTATAAATGCAACAGTTGAGAAAATTGGAGATATTTAAATGGTGGAATTAGAAGCCATAGGAACATGGGGGCAGAGGCTTCTAGATTTTGATGGCCTGCTATTTGGAAATGGTACTATAATTATTCAGAGCTGTCTCATAAGACAGATAAAGAACAATCAGAAGAGCTTAGAAGATGGTAGATTTTGCCAAAAAGTAATGAAAGAAAAAAAACCAAAGGATGGATTTTCTGCACCACTAGAGAAGTGAGCTTTTCATTTGCTACCAATAGTCCACTGTTGAAAGTGACAGTCCATGTTGACTGTCTTTGGGGATTATTTACTAACATTTCTTGTATTGGAAGATAAGTGAGGCTCTCTACCATTCTGTCCACTTTAAGTGAGTATGACGTACAAAATACTTTTGTTGTCATTCACTTTATGTGTGCAAATCATAAATGCACCCACTAAGGTTATTGGCTGTCAGTAAGCATAAAAAATACACCAAATTAATTTCAACAATATCTTGCTACAATGGTATCTACTAGACGTTGATATGAGTTCTAGTATTGTTTAATGATTCAAACTAATTAAACTCATTAAATTACCTTTTCTTGATTTTGAGGGAGAAGAAAATAGACCACTTTTTAAAAAATCTGCACAGTAGTATGATAATTTTTCACTCAAATATAATAACTGCTGCAATTGTTTTCCCAGGTGCCGTCATTAAAGAAGGTTATGCCTTCTAGACTTAGAACTGTCTGATGAAATCCATTTGTTTATTTTTCTCCAGTCAGCACTATTTAACAATTTTGTTCAAAGATACGTATGATCTGGAGGGCATTGTATCCTTTGTTCTCCATTTTAAAATGTGCAAATGTGAGAAGCTGGTTTCTATTTTTGCAATCATTAACTTTTTCTTGAATGAGAAAGATGATTACAGTCAAATTCTGTAATGCTTGTCAGTTAGGAATTTAAGAATGCCTGAAGCAATCTGAAACTACTTGAGCTGCTTTGGGCTATTTTAGAAAATAATTTGAGAGATTTTTGTGCATTCCAGAAGGGTATGACCCTTTTCCTTAATGGCTGCATCTTAAGTTCTTAAGTGAATACTTTGGTATGAAGTATGGAATAATATTTTAAGAAATGGATAATAATTTTCAGCATTCTGATTTTCTTTCAATTATAAGAGTTTGTGGTAAAATGGATATGGATACAAAAAGTTGTTGCTTGCACTGTTTTCAGCATGATCATCATTACATTACTTCCTGAACATCTTGCCTTGCACCTACTTTTTCCTTCTGTAAAATCATGACTATTGCTGGCTGATAAGGAGTCTTCAGGCATTTTTATCAGTTTACACTTTGGCAATCCAGATGGCTGTGACAGGTCAAATAGACACCACCCTAAATGCTGATTCTCCTTGTACAATTGGTTTATCATTTTGACACATAAATCAACCCAAAAGACAGGAAAATTATTTTTGGATAGTCCCAGATCTTTTTTTTTTTTTTTTTGACAGCACATACCATCACTGTTGTCAAAACTGGATGGAAACATAGACACAAACCTGTTTTATATTTTTTGTTTGATTTGGCACAGTCAGAATAATTGTTATTAAACAGCAGTGCATACTTCTGTCCTGTTCCAATATTGGATTTCTTACAATATGCAAAAAGCACTTATATGAATGATAATTCTGCAACTGTGAGTTAAATCCCTTTTCTTCCAATATGAAATTTCAAAGGAAAAAAAGGTGCGTTAACATTGGGTTATCCAACGCATCCACTAAGTACAGATACTTTTTAGATATGTTGACTTGAACAAATTACTTTACCTTTCTGTACCTCAGTTTTCTTATCTGTAATATTGATAATAACAATACAATCCTATGTCACTCAAAGGGGAGAAGCATACAAGAACCATATGTGAAATGCTTAAAAACCAAACCTGTGTTTATGAACGTAAGCTCATTTGACATTGCCATTATATTAATCTATATTGCATTTCTTTCTTATAGATGATGGGCACAATTTCTCTAAGAATTAAAGTCGCACTCACTAGGACATTTCCTAGGCCTGGCTTTGCTGTGCATAAATTAGTTAATAAGGGGTTTAGAAAATTAAGAAGACAAGCTATGGCACCTAATGGCTAAGGAAAGAGCAGTTAGACACTTTACTACTTGAACAGAATTGGAGGGAAAAGTTGTGTATGCGTGTGTGTGTGTGTGTGTGTGTGTTTATAAGGGCTGTGCTTGTTCTATTTTTAGCTTAGTGTGTATTGAGAGTAAGAATTTGGAGCTCTTGTTATCAGTATATGTGAAAAAGAATTGGTAGCAACAAACAGGGGCTTGGCTGGGGTGATAGGAGGAAAGTGAGTTGTTCAAATGCAAGTTTGGGTCTTCACGTGAAATTTCAATACTTTGTTTATCATGCATTTCATCAAATGAACTTTGCTTTTTCAATCGTGCATTGAAATTAATATATTACTTATCTTTACGATTGAGATTGCCAGTGCCTGCTTAAGATTTGCACCTTAGGCTCGTGCCTCCCTTGCCTCACCTTAGACTCTATGCCCAAGTGGCAATGAGGATGGAGAAAGATTTCAAACTTGGTTTGTCATTTTTAATGTGTGTATGGTATTCAGTCTCTTAGCATTTTTTCCATACTTAACTAAAATAAAAGGAATTTGTTTCAAACATTTTTGATAATGGGCCATCATTTCTCTGAATGTACCTCCATGTAAAGGTAGAATCAAAGTCAGCTTGTTTGTTGTTCTTGTTGCTACTGTGTTTTCCTCGATCCTAAGAAGTTGCATCGGATGTACTAAAAACTCTAGCTCAGAAATCAGAGATAACAAAATTTGGTCTTTACCTTTAAGTTGCATTAAATCTTTTGGTAGATAAAAGTTAAGTGTGTTTTCTTTCAAAAGAAAAAAAACAAAGACAAGCAAACAAGAAAGAATTTCTGTCCACAATAAAATTGCTGGATTGTATGATACAAAAATGTAACATAAATATTTGGATATGCAAATTAGAAAATTGCTCTCATTCAGGCAGTTACATTAATGAGAACTAGACTGCAGAAGGGATGCCATACATAAAGAGTGCAGTGAAATACATATGTATGAAAGAGAAATAAATAAGATACTTACAATTCTCATGAACAGCTCAAAAACCTAATGACCTGAAGTTAAAGTGCTAAAATTTGAAAAAGATAATGAATTAAATTCATGGATATCTTCATTACCTTGTTTTCTGTGTTAACAATTGGACAAAGCCCCAGAGAGAAGCCCTAGAGGCCGCTATGATGGAATGAGAGGTGGCAAAACAGAGATCGGCATGAGCCTTTCTTCCTCTTTTAATCCAGAGAAACATCTCATTTAATTCTCACTTTGAGATAGCAATCCGTTTGAAATTTCCTTTTAAAAAATCTTTTCTAAATCTTTTTTGAGACAGAGTTTTGCTCTTGTTGCCCAGGCTGAAGTGCAATGGCGTGATCTCGGTTCACTGCAATCTCCGCCTCCCGGGTTCAAATGATTCTCCTGCCTCAGCCTCCCGAGCAGCGGAGATCACAAGTGCCCACCACCATGCCTGACTAATTTTTGAATTTTTAGTAGAGATGTAGTCTCATCATGTTGTTCAGGCTGGTCTCGAACACCTAATGTCAGATGATTCACCCGCCTCGGCCTCCCAAAGTGCTGGGATTACAAGCGTGAGCCACCGTGCCCGGCCCTCTTCTAAATCTTTATAAAAGCTGTTTCTTTAAAGAAATTTAGTGTCACCTTAAGATATTTTCAAGCTTTATTTTAAAATTTTAATCATACTATTTTCATTTCTTTCAAAATATGAAATACTTGAAATGGATCACAAGTGTTTAGCTTAACTAAGTCACATGTCCAATAATAGTGCTAGTTGAGAAATTACAATGTTGCACGCTGACGACTCATAGTCCTTCTCTCATTCTACGAGTTTTATAAAATGTTGAGATACTGAATTTATGCCAAGACATTATAGATAGCACTGATTTCTTTAAGTTCTGAAACTAAGCTCTTAAGGATTTAAAGTCTCAAAGATAAATATTAAAGTTTAAACAAAAACCAATTGTGAGAAGAGTATCTTTGATTCACTATGATTTTTTCTTGTTTAACATACTGACCTAATAACCGAAGAATACAGAGAAGGGCTAATTGGAAATAGTTTATTAAAGGCTTTCATTTGTGGTGGGGTTGAAAAAGAATAGAAGTGTGTTTGTGGCGTTCCTTTGGGGATGCTCCAGGCTTCATTCTGTTATATGAACAGGAGAGGTTTTGAAAGTCTCCCACTCATCCCAAGACTATTCCTGTAGTTTTATTTTGAGTATCCCATTACTCGCCTGCAAGCAACCCTTCTCCTGTATTGGAATCACTGACACAAACGACACATGAATAATCATCCTCCTATTAAAAGATGAGGTTTAGAAATGCTCTCTAGTTGATTTCTTGAGCTCCTAAAGGGAAGAAGGGGAAAAGAGAGTAGAAAGAAGGTGGGGAAAATAAGGAACAGTAGAAAGTGAAAGAGAGAGAAAAAAGTGGAATAAGTCAGAGGAAGACGAGCATGGGATGAAGGAAGAACCAGTGAAAAGTCATTCCCTAAGCCTCTTGGATGCTTCATAAGTCACTCTAGAGTCATTTGAAGCTTTAGCAAAGATTAAGTCACTAAAATTTCCTGTGTGCAAAAAGAAGGAAAGAAGAAAAGAAAAAGAAAGAAAGGCAGAAGAAAAAGAAAGCAAGAAAAGAAAGAAAGAGAGAGAGAAAGGAAGGAAAGAAGGAAGGAAGGAGGGAGGGAGGGAGAGAGGGAAGGAGGCTGGAAGGGAGGGAAAGAAAAGAGGGAAAGAAAGAGGGAGGGGGAGATGGAGGGAAAGAAAAGAGAGGGCGATGGGAGGAAGAAAATTTTTCTTGAGATATTAATCAAGATTAAATTTAGAAATTTTAAATGATTGATTTAAATAATCCTGAAGTGAAAGCTGCTATGCTCATGCTTCATGCTCGAGAAGGGAAATGAAAATGAGTAGCAGAGTTTGAGCAATTCCGGATACAAGTTCCTGTCATTATTGACGCCTGAGGTTGAAGGTTGGCGTGAAAGGAGCATATGGCTTCAGTTCAATTTCCTATGGAATCTTATATGTTTATTTACGAGACATTTGATAACAGTCCAGGTGATAGCTTAAAGCTATTCGTACTTATCAAATTCTTTACATTTGTTCTTTCCCTTTAGCCTCAAAAATGTTAGAATAGTATTCCCATTTTTATAGTGGGAGAAACTCAGGTTTCAGTAGGTTAAATAACGTGGTCTCAGAATTAGAAAGTATCACTCCACTCTACATTTAAATCTTTCTGACCTGAAAGGCGGCACATTTTGGATTGTTTGGCAATGTTGCAGAGTTATAGGGTATTTTCATTGCTATTTCCCCAGCCCCTTTTCACTTATTAACTGACTTTATTCTGTAATAGGTGAATTGGTGGACCACTTCCTTCTTTTTGAAATGCTCAATTCCCATAATTGACTTAACATCATTCTCTCCTCTGAACTCCCACACGTCAACCTTCTGCCTATGTATTACTTTTGTAACTCATTATTCTCTTGTGCATTTTTTTCTACTTCTCTCTTCATACACTATTATTTGGTTGATCACATATTCCATCCTTTAGTGCATATAGTAGTGCAATTATGACTTCTTTACAGAGACTCCTGATTCTCTCATTACAGTTCACTTACCTCTTCCAAGTTCCGTGTATCCCTCAGTATGCTAAAGTTCTCACACTGACTCTCCCTGGCATCTGAAATGTAAACCTCAAGCTGACATATTCTTCACTCCAAACTCTTTGTTGTAATTATATTCTTTCTATCCTTGATGGATTTTAGCTTACATGAACAAATGTAGCACCTTGGGCCTGATTACTGCTGACTCTTTCATCCTAACAATTTATTTGGTGTCTTAGTTCTTTGTATCCTTAAAATTAATGCTGATTTTAGGAGGCACAGATCAGATGATCTATCCTAATTCCTGTGAGGGCCAATGGAAGCATTTCCCAAAGGTGATACTTCACCTACGACAACACGATCGGATGAAGGGTACTTTTTGTTTTTTCTTTAAGGGTTTCTTTTTCAAACAAAAATGAAACCCAGACTATCACTTAAAAAGAAAGGTCTTAGTAAAAGCTGCAATACTCAGTAACTCAAAAGAACATGAATCTCACCTCTGGTTTTCTTAGGCTGGATACTTAGCTTCTGATGCATTCTCTGTGTGGCCTCATGACTAACATTTGGCATGCATACAAGTAAGGAAAATGCCATACTTGCATTCTTACGATGACATGATGTATGGAAGTAAGATCTTTGACCTAAGTAGCTCCAATTAATTTCTTTGTTGAGGGCAGTTTTAGATTTTATAGAGCCTGAAAGCTGCTACTCAAAGATGTCTTTAAAGCATTTATCTTGAAAATGTTATGAAGTCACCACCCTACACACACACACACACACACACACGCACACGCACAAACTGCTAGAAAACAGAATGAGTAGTACAATTAACACAAGGCTTGACCTTATAGGTAGCAGAGATCATCTGGGATTGGCAGCTATGTTTTCAATAACCAGTGGGCAAGGGAAGAATCTGGGAGTAATGTTAACAAAAAAATATATGGTTAATTTGGTGGGTGGAAGAAAGCAGATTACTTTTATGACATCCTCAAAAACTCTCTAGTATTGAGAGTCAGAGTATATTCCTTGTTATAAAGACTCACTTCACCAGACAAAGCAGCGAATATCATGCTACTTCAGCAGATATCCAGTTTCTGCAATAAATACATACTAAGCACATGAAATTGGCCTTACAGGGTATCCTGATTCTTCTGACGAAGACCTTTTTTGGAGAGTATCTCTCTCTCTCTCTCTTTGTTAGGATAAATTTCTGTTATGATTTCGTGGTTTGGGAGGAGGCAGGTAATGTAGCCTGCCTACCAGTTTACCGGATATTTCTCAAGGTGATCTATGAATAAGACTTGGGTTTGCTTGGCGTGCTGGCTCACACTTTAATTCCAGCACTTTGGGAGGCCAAGGCAGGCAGATCACTTGAGGTCAGGAGTTGGAAACCAGCTTGACTAACACGGTGAAACCCCGTCTCTACTAAAAATACGAAAAAAAAAAAAAAATAGCTAGGCATGGTGGCACATGCCTGTAATTCCAGCTACTCAGGAGGCTAAGGCAGGAAAATCTCTTTAACCCAGGAGGCAGAGGTAGCAGTGAGTCGAGAACATGCCACTGCACTCCAGCCTGAGTGACAGACTAAGACTCCATCTCAAAAGAAGAAAAAAAAAAAAGACTTGGGCTCAAGCTAAGGTTCTCTGCCCTATTTCCTAGATTCTGTATTGGACAGACTAATGGAATATTTGTCAGTATTCTTCAGTAGATCAAAGGTGACTTGAGAAGAGGGGTCGTGCTTAATTAATTTTGCTATTTCTGAAATAAATGACAATGCCTTAAAATAATTAGCATTCAGTAAACGTTGCTAACCAAATAGCATTAATTAAACTGATGGGAACCTACTTAAAAATAAAATCTGACTTTTGTTTTAGTAATAAACAGCATTTATAATTCAAATAAATACATATTTTAAATAAATGAATCCTAGCTAAAATACTTAAATATGAATGAAAATTCAACAGTATATTAGTTTGTTAGGGCTGCCATAACAAAATACCACAGATTGTTTGGCTCAACAATAGAAATGTATATGTCACAATGCTGGAGGCTGGAGATTTAAGACAGGGTAACAGCAAGCAGATCTGTGTCTTGGTGACAACTGTCTGCCTGGTCTGCAGATGATTGCCTTCTGTCTGTGTCCTCACTTGGAGAAAAGGGAGCTCTGGTTTCTTCCTCTTCTTAAAAGGACACCAATCCCATCTTTATGGTTCCACCCTCTAAATTCGATTACTTCCTAAAGGCTTATAGCCAAATACCATCACAGTGGGAGTTATAGTTTCAACATATGAATTTTGGGAGAGACTCAGTTTAGTTCATAGCACTTGAAATGGTTTGGCTGTGTCCCCATACAAATCTCATCTTGCATTTTAGCTTCCGTAATCCCCATGTGTCATGGGAGAGAGCCAGTGAAAGGTAATGGAATTATGGGAATGGGTTTTTCCCATCTGTTCTCATGATAGTGAATAAGTCTCATCAGATCTGATGGTCTTATAAAGGGAAGTTTCCCTGCACACACTCTCTTGCCTGCTGCCATGTAAGAGTGCCTTTGCTCATCCACTGCCTTTCGCCATGATTGTGAGGCCTCCCCAGTCATGTGGAACTGTGAGTTGAGTCCATTAAACCTCTTTTTCCTTTTTTTTTTTTTTTTTTTTTTTTTTTGAGACGGAGTTTCGCTCGTTACCCAGGCTGGAGTGCAATGGCGCGATCTCGGCTCACCGCAACCTCCACCTCCTGGGTTCAGGCAATTCTCCTGCCTCAGCCTCCTGAGTAGCTGGGATTACAGGCACGCGCCACCATGCCCAGCTAATTTTCTGTATTAGTAGAGACGAGGTTTCACCATGTTGACCAGGATGGTCTCGATCTCTTGACCTCGTGATCCACCCGCCTCGGCCTCCCAAAGTGCTGGGATTACAGGCTTGAGCCACCGCGCCCGGCCTCTTTTTCTTTATAAATATCCTAGTCTCAGGTATTTCTTCATAGCAGCATAAAAATGAACTAACATAGCACTCTTTGTATTTTAAAATATGCTTTATAAACTTTCTCTCTAAAGACAATGTGTCTGCTACAAGATATGTGCTTCATAAAAATATGGCTAAACAAATATATTTAAGTCACAAAGAGTATATGATGTCTTCCGCTGAAGGTAATTTTCCAATGCCTATATTCAGTAGAGAAGCTGGAAACAAAAGGATGTGACATTTTAAATCCAATGTATTATTTTGCTAAAGCTGTTATATCACTTTTCATAACATACTCTCTTGCCAGAAAAGTAAACAGCTTTATCTTTACTATGTCTGAGAGTTTTACATATGAGAAAGGTTGGTTAGACATCTCCAAATACTATTCATGCTATGATTTTGTGATGTCAATGATATTTGACATGTTAAATTGCATAACACTCAAAGCAAGTTTATCTTGACATTTATGAATAATGACATTTACAGAGAATAGAAAAAAGTCTTGTTTTGTTTTTTTAGATTCTATGAACATTAATGGAAGCTTCTGTATCAGTATAAAACAGGGAAATTTAGACATTCAGATGTTTCAAAGACTAAAAGGATTTAGTATTTTTAAACTTTCAAAACATTTGTTTCATTCCATATTATATATGCACAAGAAAATTGGCTTTTCTTCATGCAGGTAACATGTACAAGTGGAAGTCCTCATAAAAGCTTTAATTTGTGATAATCTTTAACATATGTTTAGTAGTAGTGTTTGATTTTAAATATCATTTAAACACAGCTGTATTTATCATTGGTTTGTTAGGATATTACTACATCTCTTAGCTCACTAACAGAAAAATGATTTTCTTTGAAACCAAAATAAATATATACCCAGGTAAGCCAATATGTGAAAGATATCAATAACTGACTTTTTAATTTTCTAGATGTTAATTAGGTCACTTTGTAAATAAATAATGATTGTATGGATACAAAGAACAAATAAAATCAAATCTGTAATAGATTAAAAATAAATAATTCTATAATAAAAATCATCTTAAATCAATGAAGAATTACATGACATACTCTAAACCACCCTTTTCATGAAATGAAAGTAGAATATTTTTGTCACTGTTCTACTCAATATTATTTAGGATCCTTACAATAACCCTTTGATGTAGATTGTGATAGCCTTATTTAATTATAAGATGTCCAGAAAGCATGTTTCTTAAATATCAGGCATATAACTTGTGAGAAGGTGAACTGAGACTCAAACTTAGGTCTATACAACTACAGTTAGAGTGCATTTTTCATTATACTGATTGTAATATAGTGCTCGTGGTTTTCACTGGACAGATGGATTCTGTGATAGTACAGCATGAGGCGTGACATATCACTGGGCACACCAAGTTTACTTCAGGAGACTTGACTGACTTTCTGGCCAAGCACCTACTTTCTAACCAATAGCCCAATGTTGGTCCCTAGTTATAGTAGAGAGATTAGACTCTGCAGGAGAAAGAAATGTATATGATGTAAAAAATAAACAAAAATAGCAAGGAAACAAATGTTTATATCTCTTGCCTTTCCTTGACTAAATAGTTTAATCAAAGTGAAATATTGCTCCAGTTCAGCATTCCACATTAGGATGATCCTATGTAGTGAAAACATTTATAAAGTTTCAAAATAATTCTATAGATTGAAATGACATTGACTTGACATTGAATCTGAGGAAGAATTAAGGAGTTTATGGTCAACACAAGCACCATTTTCAGTGCTATGAATTTTTTATCTTAAATAAGCATATCTCTTCCTTTGTGTACTACTCCTTTTTAGCTACACATTGACTAATATTAATCAATATGTTTTCAAAATTAACATGCTTCTTAGTTCATTTTCTAAAATACAGAAAACAAAAACTTTCTGTTAAATTTGAGCCTTTAATTCGGAGACCTTATACTCCTATTGCACTTGGTAAAGAGTATTATAAAATCAGTCACCAAATTATTAGTATTCATCTAAGTCTACTGGAGAATTTTCTATTCTAGAAACTGAAGCATCAAACATCCTGTTTAATTTTATATTTCGCAATAAAATGAACTTGAGTTCTGCCATTTTTGGATGATAAGTGTCTAAGAATCCTACTCAAGCAGGAATTCAGATTTCACATGTTACGGATGTAAAAAGTGTGCTCATACTGGCTTTTGTGATATTTATTTCTATAAGGAATATTGACTCCTTTTTAACTTAATAAAAGTTAATAATTACTATCTGAATAGGCAAGAAAAATCACTTTTTATATTGGTAAGAATTCAGTAGGAAAAAACTGAACAACACACATATGACATATGAGTTTGCAGAAAGTAATATTACTAGGCATACAATTCATAAAAAGAGAGCACAAAGCAGCCTTTCAGAAGACTGACTTTTGTGAACTGGACCTGAATGAGCCTAATGTTCCCTAGTTGCTGATTTGGAAACATAAAGGGTTTGGATCACAAAAATGGCATTTTGAAACAAATTGGCCTATGTACTCTGAGGTCATAGCCTTGAGATATGAATAATTTTCCAAGCAACATTTCAAAATAAGAGAAGTGTTCATCACAAGATGGAAAAAAACATAGTCAATCAATAGACTGTCAGGAAGATGAGCATGAACACATCATTACATTGCTTACAGGCATGTTCTATAGTTATCATTTTCTATCAGTGCAAAATATAAATATATGGATTGGAAAAAAAAGTCCAAATAGAAAAATGTTAATAGCTCTATGCTAGTTTGAGAAGAATGATGTAGCAAAACCGATGATTGAGGAATGATGTGAAAACACATTCATTACAGTGTGGGTGGGAGAATTTCCTCACAAACTCCATGAGCTATACAGTTACAATCTCTGAGTTACAGCCTCTGCTTTCTGCCCATCCTTTTCTATTGTCCTGGCTGTTCTCTAAGTCAGTGCCAGAGTTTTAAATATAGGGAAAAACAGGCAACATGAAAATGCAACTAGAGTTGTAAGTTAGCAAATGCAGAAATGTGGCAATATCATGAAAATGCAAATTGCATAGAATAAAATGAGAAACTAGAATAATTTTTGGTAGGTTATCCATAGTTGCCTGTTGGTGAATAGATTAACTCAATGTATGGTATATGGGTCTTTTTTAAATCTTTTTTCTCTCTTTTTTTTTTCGAGACAGAGTCTAATTCTCTCACCCAGGCTGGAGTGCAGTGGTGAAATCTCTGCTCACTGCAACCTCTGCCTCCCAGGTTCAAGCAATTCTCCTGCCTCAGCCTCTCAAGTAGCTGGGATTGCAGGCTGCACTACCATATCCAATTTTTGTATTTTTGGAAGAGACAGAGTTTCACCATGTTGGCCAGACTGGTCTCAAACTTGTGACCTCAAGGGATCCAGCGTCCTTGGCTTCCCAGACTGTTGGGATTACAGAAGTGAGGCCCCATGCCTGGCCTTTTTTTCTAATTCTTATGCCAACTAACTATTGGGCAAATAGTATAACCTCCATCAACCTCATTTTTTTAAAGCTGAAAACAGAGGAAGTTAAACTAATGGTTCTTGAGATTCCATGTAGTGAAATCATGTATAATGTTTTAAAATAATTCCATGGATTGAAATGACATTGATTTGACATTTGATAGATGTTCTGGAGAAAAGTACAAATCCCAACCAAAAATAATAGATGATATCTAAAATTATAAACTATCAGATTAACAGTGATGTCTCTCTTGTCTCCCTCATTTAAATGTTGATGAGAGGAAACAGAATTGAAATTGTACTGAATTGTATTGTCCAGTTTAATCAAAGTAATTTGAAACTTTACAGAAATTGAAAAGGTGTACTAGAAATGCACAAACAGAAGAAAGATCCTACAAAAAAGGTAACAAGGATGCCACAGATTTTCCGAATATAAGATTTTGCTCAAAAATAACACAGACTGGTGATTGGATTGAGAGAAGAATCTCATAAATATTTTGTAGGACTAAAAATATTAAAATCAGTATCAATTTCTAAAAATGAACATGAAATTTTATTTTTTATATGCATTAGCTACACTTTGATTTCTTGAATGTAGCAAATGCTTACAATATATAATCTGGACATATTTTGAATACGATATTTATCACAATGTTGTATTTTGAAATACTGGAACATTTGTGAAAATGTCAGCACCAACTACATGCTCATTAGTTGTTCTCTTTGAAATGGTATCCAAATTCTTCAAGAAAACAGGTGCGAAAAACACTTGATACAGGAAAATAAAACTAAATATGATAAAAACACAGGTGTTTCATCATAAGCTCAGCAAGTGATATGTCTAAAGATTGTTCAAGTCAAGAATCACTGTCACATACTGTCCCACTAGCCAATTTCCTTTCTGCCAAAGTATTCTCATTCTTTCAGTATTTGAATCCTGCTCTTAAGTAGGGGCCACAAATCATCACTGCCTTTGAATATTTTGATGGAGGTGAACTCTAAGCTAACCTCAATTAAATGACCTTCAATACAGTCTTGACTTCTGTACCAGAGAATATCTGGGCCCCTTCTGTAACTTATGCTGAATATGCTTTGGTGTTATTTTCAAGTTATCCAAATATGGACAGAAAAATTGGAGTATCTGTGTCTCTTAGGCACCACAGTATCTCAGGAATCTGTAAAAGTTGCTGCACATTTTTCAAGGATAGATTTAATTTTCATTTTCTTTATTACATTTCCTGCATTTCACAGTGGTAGTTTTTTTCTTATGACTAAATATACTAAAAATTCTTTCTATTTCTAATATACTTAGAGCAAAACACATACACACAAAGACACACACACACAAACATAGACAATATATATTGTTGATGTCTCCCAGAATTATTTTCTCATTAATATTCCTTACTTTTCAAAATTGTTTTATAAGCTCTGGAGGTGAACTTATGTTTATATTCTTAAAAGCACAAAGTTAATAATAACGTATATTGCATATTTCTGAATAACTAGAAGAGAGGCTTTTGAATGTTCTCATCACAAAAAAATGACAAGTGGCCAGGCGCAGTGGCTTATGACTGTAATCTCACTACTTTGGGCTGCCAAGAGGGGTGGATCACTTGAGGTCAGGAGTTTGAGACCAGCCTGGCCAACATGGTGAAATCCTGTCTCTTCTAAAAATACAAAGATTAGCCAGGCATGGTGGCGCTCGACTGTAGTCTCAGGTACTCAGGAGGTTGAGGCACAAGAATCACTTAAATGTGGGAGGCAGAGTTTGCGGTGAGCTGAGATTGAGCCACTGCACTCCAGCCTGGACAGCAGAGTGAAACTGCATCTCAAAAAAAAAAAAAAAATACAAGTGTTTGAAATGATGGATATGATAATTACCCCAATTTGATCATTTCACAATGTATACATGTATTGAAACATTACACAATTCGCCATATGTATGTATATGATAATTACCCTGATTTGATCATTGTACAATGTATATATGTATTGAAACATTACACAGTCCATTGTAAACATGTACTATTATCATTTGTCAATTACAAACAAAAATAAAAATTTATATAAAAGCACACAGTGAAATACTTTCATATGCAACTCACTAAAAACACATAATGGTCAAGATTTTTCAAATCTCAACTTGTGGGAGAGTTTGTGTTAAGTGAAATTGCCATCTCCAGTTGTTAGATGAAGTGAGTGATGCTTTGATTAAATAAGCTGAAGTCACATGGAGAGTAAGACAATGCATCCTTGAAATCTATTAGATGTAAAGTTACATCCTTGAAATCTATTAGATGTAAAGTTACATCCTTGAAATCTATTAGATTTCAAGCTCATGCATTTCATTGATTTGCCAGTATGGCCCTATCATTTTCAACCATTCTGTTTATAATTGTTTATCTCAACTGAGCATATCAGAAATATATACTGTAATCCAAAATAAACTTCTTTAAGTTTCATCTTGCAGGTTTTCCCCAATTTTGTGAATGTATGAATCAAGATTTGAGGTATGTTCTATGAGTTCTGCATTTTAGTTGGATCAGCCAAAGATAACCTGTGAGCTATGTGTGTGTAACTATAATCCACGTGCTGCATATGCATTTGATGCACTTACCTGCAGTGTCAAGACATCAGTCAAACTGTGACCAAGCTTTTGTCGTCATCAAGGCATGGGAGCCTTTGCCCTTCATTTGCCTTCTCTAATTCTTCCATTGCCTACTTTTGCTGTGAAAAACAGATAGAGCAGGGATAGCCTTCCAGGGACTCAAATCTAGTAGGAAAGAAAAGACAATGGCATAGTTGATGATTAAATTTAAAAATATAGTAGAATAATACAGTACAAGTTCTGGGAGTGTTTCAATGCCACCTTCCTCTCCACCATCATGGCCTTGCATCGACTATCTTAGAAGCATTTGACACAGTGTCCTACTCTCCCTTACATTTTCCTATTTCTCCTCCCGGCTGCAGACACTACAGCACAGGCTGCTCAGGAGATACTCCTGCATTGCTCAGGCAATATTTCCAAAAACCTATGGGGTTCTCTCTCCTGAGTCACAAGTGTCTTTATGTTGTTAGGTTTCTCCTATGAAACACCATCCTAAAATAAATATATAAATGAAGTGCTGGGGTAAGATAAATTAATTAAACTAAACTGGCATAGTGTGTATTTGTCTGGCATCTTTGCTTTGGTAAGCTGGCTGAAAGGGTTTAACCAACTCTCTACCTACCCAGAGAAAATGGCTCAGGATCTGCCACAGAGGTCTGGGAATCAGATATGTGAACAAGCACTGTGAGCCTTCCAGTGCACCAACTGGCACGATCCCATCCTAGAGTAGGGCCTCAGCCTCCACCATTTACCTTACCAATAGCAAAGCAATGTTTACGTTTTATTTTATTTGTTTGTTTATTTACTTATTTTGGGACAGAGTCTCACTCTGTTGACCAAGCTAAGTGCAGTGGCATGATCATGGCTTACTGCAGCCTCAAATGCCTGGGCTCAAGCAATCCTCCTGCCTCAGTCTCTAGAATAGCTGGGGCTACAAGCACGTGCCACTATGCCTACATCATTTATTGTTATTTATTTATTTATGTAGAGATAGGGTCTTTTGATGTTGCCCAGGCTGGTCTAAAACTTTCAGACACAAGCAGTTCTCCCTCCTCGGCTTCCCAAAGTGCTGGGATTATAGGTGTGAACCACTGTGGCCAAACACAATGCTTAAGTTTATTATTATACCTTAAAATATGCACTTTTATTAAACCTGCTTGTGTGGAGAAATATTATACCAGAGGCGACTTTCAGTGCCACCTACCAGTTATACATGGTTGATTCTCTCTTCTATGCTCCTCGTAAAAAGCCCTGTGCATATACCATTTGTGCCTTGTACAAAAACATATTGAAATGCAAATTAACCTGAGTTTCTTTCATTTAGAAAGTAGGCAACCTGAGAGCAAGAGCTAGTTTCATTTATCCTTGCAGTTTTCAAAGCAAAGCCCAGGCCTGTCATATATCAGGTAGCCAAGAGACTCGAACTAACTGTTTTTGGAATGGTAACATGTAAGAAATCACTCTGTCTTAGTGGTATTTCAGAGAGTGCTCTTGCTTTTAAATTATTACTGTGATTTCTGAACAATATATACAAGATCTGTGATAATTTTGTGTTTCTTTGAGAAAAATTTGATTGTAGAACACTCAAGTTCTGTATGAACAGCTGTTCAAAAAGGCAAATATCTGAGCCTAGGGACCAAGCTGCCCATGCAGTCAGTAGTTGTGGTTTGTTTGCAAAACCACCTGCCTTTGACATGGTTCTTTCCATTTCCACTTCACTTCTGACTGGCAGGTGGCAACATGAACTTTCTCATTTTATTGATTCCTAGCAGTTCAAAATTCCACCACAAAGCTTGATCTTGTTTTACAATATGTCATTGTCCAGCTTACAAAATTCAGGACAATACATTCTGAAATTCATGATCATTGATATAAACATAGCTTCATTCACAAGAAACATCAGTGTATGCACTGTTTTCTGTCTTCCGAAGTTTTATTTCTTCCTTGTCTGGTTTTTAACATCCTTGCTAATGTCCCTCATTCTGGAAAAACAGGAACAATTGTAGTGAGGTTATAATGTGTTGTACAAGACTTTGTATACCTCATATGGGTAATGTTTTTGGAGGCTAGAGGGAAGATTTTCAGGAAGTTATTTTCATTGTCATATTTTTTAAATAAGTCTTAGAATAAAATGGTATTGGAAAAAATACCTTCCTCATAAAGATTTGAGTCATCAATTGACAATGTCAACTGAGGCTGAGAAGAAAATAGTGAATGGAATTTAAAAAAATACTAGAGTTATTTTTTAATGTAGCAATACTTAGCTAACTTTTTCTAATTAGCTGTGGAACTTTTTAAAGTATATAGCAGAGATATAATGGCTTTCTATTTCCCTTTCATTTTCAGTATTGATATAGTAAAAGATTCTCACAGAGTCTATGGAAGCTTCGAGTCCCACTTTTCAAGAAATACATGATAATAAGTTTAAGTGCTCTCAGAACATGGCTCTCAGTTTTCTCCAACTTATGCTTTCCTTTCAGACTAGAACCATTTTTACCCCAAAGACTAAAGCAAATGCAACCTTCATGCCATCTAAAGCATCAACTTTAGTCCCGTTAATATAGCTAAAATAGGAAAAGATTTCTTAGGGGAGACAATTTTTCTCTGATTTAAATCAGAAAAGGCCCTTTCTGCATGCTAATATTTCACATCCTGAACAGACTGCAAGATCAGCCCTCCAAAGCCAATGAATTCAGTTGTTCACACTGAACAAGCATAGCTTGTAGACTATAATAATCACACACATTTATTTGTCTCAAATTTTACTTTCAACCTTACTTAGTGGAGGAAACACTCATTCTGTCCTGAACGAAATTTCTGCAGGCCCTGAGACTTTTCTGCTCAACATAAGATAGAAGAGAGTCCAGAAATACTCCCCCTTTAGTGATTCTGTTCCTTCATATGTCTAAATATTTGCTGAATTTAAAATATGATATTTAAAAAGGACTGAAGCCAGGTGTAGCAGTGGCTCATGCTTACAATCCCAGCACTTTGGAAGGCTGAAGTGGGTGGATCACTTGAAGTCAGGAGTTCAAGACCAGCCTGGCCAACATGGTGAAATCCCATCTCCACTAAAAAAAAAAAAAAAAAAAAAAAAATTACCTGTAATCTGAGGTACTTGGAAGGCTGAGGCAGGAGGATCTCTTGAATCCGGGAAGGGGAGGAGGTTGTAGTAAGCCTAGGTGACAGACAGAACAGGACTCTGTCTAAAAAAAAAAAAAAAAAAAAGGATATTGAGATCCCACGTGAAATAGTACTATTTTCATTTGTGTCTAATTTTTGTTGGAAGTTCAGAAGACTAGCTGCTGCTTCATTTAACTGATTTAAGCTATTAAAGATTGTAGAAATATATTAACCATTGGAGAAATATACTAACCATTCTTTACATCTGATATTTAGAGACAGAGGTAAATTTGCTGTATAAGAGAATCTAGCAAGGATTCTAGGCAGCATTGGCCAGAGAGGAAGGTAAAAAAACCAAACACATACACATCTAAAAAACTGGGCCATTCTATTCCCTCAAATGTTGCTGACATCAAATAGAATGAAAACAGAAAATTGCCGACTGAATGTGGAAACATGGAAGTCAATATCAAAACATTCTGACGAATGATAAAGGAAACAATTTTGGCTTATTCCTCAAATAATATTTTAGAAAAATGAGAATTGTTTTGAGAGCCATTGCAAAACTGGAGAGCTGGCTGTAGATAGGCAGGGCCATTATTCTATTGCAGCAAGTGGAAAACCAAGGCTTCAGGGTACAGTTAGAGTGAGAGATTTAATGGTGTCAATATGAACCATTCCCTTTGGTTGCTTTTTTTTAAACCCCCCAATGAAATAAATCAAGGCTTTTTCTTATATGTATGTAGTGAAGAAGTTGTGATGGTGATGTAAAGAGATTACTCATTTCAGCAGTCCTTTCTGAAATTGGGAGAATGTTTTGACCAGAGAAAATTAGTAGGCTTATTTACCCTGCTGCTTTGCAATGGTAAAGTTAGATTGATATAAATCAGAATGGTTGGCATTCATCCTTGAACTGCTCATAAACAGACATCAAGTAAGTGGAATTAGCATTGAAGGAAACTGTGACAGAGAGAGAGGGGCAAGGATGTTGAAGGTGAGTGTAAAATAATAATTATTTAGAAGCCTCAAAATCCTAGATAAATAATGAGGAATGTGGAGATATGAGGGAGATGGTCAGTGAGTAGCTGAGAGGCTCAATAGATTGGAGGTCCTTGTAGAAGCAAATTATTTCTAGAAATTGTGCCCCTTGAATGAATTTTAGCATTCCGTTTTAATTATCTATTGACATTTTAGCTATAGCTGTTTGCATTTTTTCAATATTGCTCTAGAGATTACATTGTGCATTGTTAGCACATCACAGTCTACTTAGTTACTCTCTTACTACTTCATGTAAAATAAAAGAAATTGAAACAGAATGGTTGCTGCTTTCCCAACACCATTTATGGTGTGTGTGTGTGTGTGTGTGTGTGTGTGTGTGTGTGTGTGTGATCATTGCAATATAGAGTTATAATATTTGTCAATAATTGTATATTATTTAAATAAATTAAGAGAGGAAAATGTATGTGTAATCACGTTTGCCACTGCTGCTGCTCCTTCTTCCCTACAAATCTGAGTGTCCATGTGGTGTCAGTTCTGTGTTGCTGAAGGACTTACTTTAGTATTTCTAGAAGTATAGGTATGTTGGTTAAACAAAAGTTTCTCAAATTTTATCTTAAAATAATATTTTGCCTTACCTTTTGAAAATTATTACCTATGGATTGAGAGAGTATTTGTTCTGTTTTCAGAGGTTTAAAGATACTGTTATATTGTCTTCTGGTCTCCTGTGATTCTGATGGGACATTCTCTGTATTTTTTTCTCTTGCTGATTTCAATAGTTTTTTCTTATTTTTGATCATTAGTAAATTGACTAATCTAAAAGCAGTTTTCTATTTATCTTGCTTGAAATTTGGTTAGAAAGTTTATGGTTTCCACCAAATCTGAGATATTTTCTATCATCGATCATTCAAATATTTTTGACACATTTTCTTTTTCCAGAAACTTCATTGATATTGTCTCAATATTCACTGAAGTTTATCTTATTTTTATTTTCAATATTTTATTTTTATCTTTCCTTTACATCAAATTATGTTCATTGTTCTTCAAATTCACCAACTGTATTTTTACCCATTTTTCTTGTCTGATCTTAAGGTTATTTAGGAAATTTTACATTTCAGACATTGCAAATTTCAGTTCTAGAATGGGTATTCTTTGTTTCATCACTTTGTTGAGATGCCTCATCTGTTCCACAATCAGATACAAAGACTTTGCTCTAAGGTTTTGTATGTTAATTGCAAAAATATGGATCTTCTTGTAGTTGGCTTCCATCAAAAGTCTTCTACCTTACTTCCAGACACTACAGTGTGTGAGATGTGCTAGAAATGCACAGCTGCCATCCTAAAATTCCTTCTGGAAAGCAATGTCCTAGGACATTTACTGACACATATCCTGACTCACCCTGTGCTGGAGAGTTGGTGAGCTGAAGGTTTGGGTAAATGGGTGAAGACTGGTATTCTTGAAGGTATGTTAAGAAAGATTTGATTTTTTTCTCATGGTTTGGAAAGAGTTAGATAAGCAGGGCTCATTATAGATTTCTTCCTTCATCTACATTTTAATCCAACATTTATAGTTTGGAAAATGTACTGTTATAATTTCTCAGTGACTAACTGACTCCACAACATGATAATTATGATCACATTAACTAAGTAGCTAAAGCATTTGAATTCTTAAGCAACGAACACTTGCTTTGATCTCATTACCTTTAGTAGGAGAGGAGGGAGGACTTTGTTGGAGAAACATTGTTTTCAAATAATCCCAAAGTAATTTTCTTTGAGAAAGTTTTTTACTGATATATATAATTTGAATGGCTTCAAAAGTACATTTAAGGGCACATTTTGATAATAATTAAGTAGATGAAGCATGTCATTAGTTTGGTGACTTTGGCTGTTGGCATTTTTCTTGGAAATTTTGCAAGCCTATCTTTAAAATTAGAAAAAAAGAGAAAGAGATTTCTCTACCTTTTTCTTTCAGTCTTAAATACTATAAAAACAGTAGACATAAACACATACATGAACACACAGACATACACACATATATATACACAGAAAGAGCTTTATTATACATTCAATTTCTTCTTATGAATAGCATTTTATTATCTTTCAAATACTAAATGTCAAATAACAGCCATAATTTCATAATTCATACGTTAATTTTATTGAAATTTCTGTCTAAATTTGTATAATATAAATTTTGATAAATATATACCAAACTTTATATAACATATAAATAATGTACACAATTGTTGACTTTTAATGGGCTATATATTGATTGACATAATATGTAAAAAGTCTTTTATATAAATGTATGTAAAAGTAGGATGAGCCCCTTGTATTAAAAATAAATTAGAAAATATGAATTTTGAGCCAGAATTGTTTAATTGATTAAATAAAAATGTTCAAAACTTTAAAACCATTTTAATTTCTTTCAATGTGGTTTGTATGTGTGTTTCTAATTAAAAATAGGTATGTCTACATATAGTATTATCAATTATGTATTTTATTATAATGACTAAACATTTATGGCTTTAATTATAACCCAATAAATTTTGCTTCATCTGAAAAATTTTGGCCCTGTATTTCTCAATATTTTTCTTGCAAATTAAGCTATTATGAAAAAATGTTAAATACTCAAGACATAAGAGAAAAATACAGCTTTTCTGTAGAAAGGAAATTAAAAAGATCAGAGAACATACCCTAGAAAGTAATCCTCTTTGAGCAGTTTTTTAATGTTCCATTATTTTTTTTCTGATCAACTGGAGTGTATGCAACTAAAGGGTAGGAATTTTTGTTCTCCTTTTTTATTTTATAGCTTTAGTACCTAACATAATTGTTAGTATGTGGTAGATACCATATAAAAAAAATCAATGCTTAATGAAAGAATAAATTTAATTAACTGTTGGTAATGAAATTAGCCTAGGAATGGTTATAAAGAGTTGGTTTGTCTAGGCCCTGTCAGGAGTGGTTACAGATCTGGATGGCTACAGATTTATTTTTTTTTTGACCATCAACATCATTATCTTTATTAATATCACCACCACTAACACATCAGCATTGTCACTGTCAGTGTTCTCACCACCACCATTTTATTAGTATTATTATACTTTAAGTTCTGGGACACATGTGCAGAATGTGCAGTTTTGTTTCACAGGTATACACATGCCATGGTGGTTTGCTGCACCTATCAACCCATCACCTACATTAGATATTTCTCCTAATGTGATTCCTCCCCTAGGCCTCCACCTCCCAACAGGCCCCAGTGTGTGATGTTGCCCTCCCTGTGTCCATGTGTTCTCACTGTCAGCTCCCACTTACAAGTGAGAACATGCAGTGTTTAGTTTTCTGTTCCTGTGTTAGTTTGCTGAGAATGATGGTTTCTAGCTTTATCCATGTCCTTGCAAAGGACATGAACTCATCCTTTTTTATGACTGCATAGCATTCCATGGTATATATGTGCCACATTTTCTTTTTTGAATCTGTCATAGAAAAAAAGAAAGTATTTCATGGGAATAATTATTCTATTTCATACAAAAAGTTTTGCTAATTGCATTCTCTTGGTTGTGAGTCCCATTTATTTTTATTGTCTGTATACAATGCAATGTTAACCTCTAAACTCCTATTCATCTAAGAATAACCTAAAAAGATAGTGGCCCAAAGAGAACAAGGGCTTTCTTTAAATAACTATATTTAAAAGCTATGCCTTATCATTAATGACTAAGATAACAAAAGCTACAATCTGCTATGTTACTTAGTGACAGTTCTAGGATCTTCCATTTGTAGTGTCATGAGTTCTGACACTTCTTTTAAATTGCCTTTAATTCTCAACCTCCTCACCCCTACTGTGAACCCCAACCTTTATGCCTTCTCATGTGCTATCATGTCGGTTGTACTTGCCTCCTGAGTCTAGACATTGCCACCTTGCTGACTTGCTCTCAGTTGCTTTTTTATATGTGATAACAGCACCAGAATACTCATCAGAATTCTTTATCCCTTTTAGCTCCTGATGCATATATGGAAAAGAAGGGTGCATAAGTTGACAATTTATTAACATGAAATATAGGAAGAATTTTGCCTTTTTCTCTGAGAAGTTATTTGTAGCAAATATACATTTCCTCTTTCCCATGTGACTTTCACAGTAAAGCAAATTCCTTCTGCAGCAAAATGAACAATTTACAAACACTATTTCTGACATTCCAGTTTAGTGTGTGTCTTATAACACTGATTGGTTTTGGCTTTGATTAAGAGCATATATTTTGCAGTTATGTTGCATGGTGGCTAGGTTTCAGGAGAAGTTCTATTCATTACCCCAAACTACTCAAATGTAATTCCAATCTGAAGCTGTAGCTGACCTTCTAAGTAATACTGAGGTGCCTCTCATTTTGTGAGTGATGCTCTGTGACTATCTCCTACTTCAATTATCCCATCATCATAAGTGTTTCTTGACATGTCTATTGCTTTCACTCTACTGTGCTAACCTAGAGGGAAGATTTCATTGCCTTTTATTCTTGTCTATCTGTGTCTCTTCCTATATGAATTCAGAAAATCAAGACCTTTATTCCTCTCCTGAAATATCACATGAAAATACATTCTGTGAGGAAAAAAAGTTATCTATATGTTTGTGCAAGAAGTTTTTAGTAATATATGGAAACCTAAATTATATATCATGTCAATGTATATAGTTGAAATATCATGAAAGTCTCTTATTTGCAAAATCTTATCAGTGCAAAAATTTACAAATGTATTTTTGGGTATTCAAAAACAAGACTATGTGGTATTAGAAAAGACATTCTGGTTTTAAACAACAGCAACAACAAACAACCAGCAGAGAGTCCTGAAGAATGTAGGATTGCTTGTCAATGTAGTTGTTAAGTAAAATTTATAGGAGGCTACTATTTTGAGCTGAGCTTCTACCCTAGACCTCTACAGATCAAACCGAAATGCAGCCATTCGTGCCAAAGTGCCATGTACCTAACTGAAACTAAGTTGTTTATCTAACCTTCCAAGAAACAGGAATAAGAGATCATAGCCATTATTTCCAAAAGGGCAGTTTTAGCCTTCCTGATAAGGAAATTCCCTCTGTTTTTACCACTACCAAGTAAGCAAACTGAGTAATCTAACTGAAATGTAAAAACTGCTTTTTGCATTGTGCTGTTTCTTTGTTCCCACTAAGTCTATTCTATAAAAATCGACGGTTCTGCCATACCTAGTGGAGTAACTTTTCAAAAACTTTAGATGAGACTCTGCCCAATTCGTGAATTGCTGATAGTAACCAATTTGCTTTTTAAAACTAACTTTTTTTGTAACTTTTCCTGACAGTTTTACACGCATAAAAGTGACTACTCTTCATTATAATGATACACGAAACATCAAGATGCAGTAAAATAACCTTGTTGCTATGGTTTGGTTACTTGAAATCATTTATATTTGATCCCCATGGCCGTTCTGTTTAGTTTAGTTGGGGGTTTGAAATTAATTACTCCTATTTAAAATTTAGCAGGTAAAGATAAAAAGCTGAGTGGGAATAAAACATGTCCATCTAATATTAATGTATTTGGTAGTCATGTTTTACATAGGACATGCTTGATTGGTAGCACTTTTAAACTTTATAATAAAAAGGATATTTTATAACATATAAGGGTTTGATAGCATTTAAGTATTTTCTGAATGTACTTTGGGAGGGAGGTAAGTAAGTTAGACACGTGGCAACATTGACTTATCTTTTTACCAAAATGCTTTGGCAAGATAAAGGTGACATTTAATACTAAAAGGTATATTATCAGAAAAATAGTAGATATAAAAGAAGATAATGTAGAAGAAAACATAGAATTTTCCTGTTGATCATTTCTTGAAATTGGGTTAAGAAATAATTTTTTATTTACAACACCAAGAGCACAAAAATCAAAGGAACAACAAAAGATAACCTCAGTTACATAAATATTAAAAACTTGTGTGCTGCCAAAAATACCATCAGGAAAGTAAAAAGACAACTCAGAGAATGAGAAAAAAAATTGCAAATCATCTGTCTGACAAATATCTAGTGTTTGCAAGATGTAAACTTCTTATAGTCTAATAATAGCAAGACAAGTAACCCATTTGAAAAATGATGAAGAATTTAAACAGATATTAATCCAAAGAAGATAGACAAATGGCCAATATTCACATGAACAGATGCTCAATACTATTATTCATTAGTTTTACAGGAATCAAAAAAACACTATGAAAGATGACTTCACACTTACCAGGATGATAAAATTTAAAAAGCCAGCAATAACATCAGTAACATGTTCGTGAGGCTGTGGAGAAGTTGGAATAGCCATACGTTACTGGAGGGCATATAAAATCCTACAACTGTTCTGAAAAATAACTCATTGGTTTTAAAATGTTAAACATAGATTTACCATATGATACAGTAATTCCATTTTGAAATATATACCCAAGAGTAATGGTAACATTTGAGCATACAAAAACTTTTATATGAATGTTAATAGCATAATTTTTCATAATATCTAAAAAAGTGAAAGAACCTCAAATCCCTATCAAGTGATGAATGGATACATAAAATGTGGTACATCTACACAATGAAATATTATTTAGGGAAGAAAACAGAATAAAGTATATGTTACAACACAGATAGATCTTGAAAATATTAAATGGAATAAAACCATAACAAAAGATCACATATTGCTTGATTCCATTTATATGTAATGCACCACATAGGCAAATCCATAAAGATAGTGAATATTTAAGTGGGTGTCAAAGGCAGAAATGGGTGTTCAATTTCACATGGAATGACTGGTAATTGGTGTGTCATTTATTTTCGGTAAGGGAAACATTCTAAAATTAGATTGTGATGATATTAACACAACTATGAAAATAAGCTAAAAATGTTAGATTGAATAATTTGAATGGACAATTGTATGATATACATGGTATACATCAAAAAAGCTGTTGAAAAATAAGTGAGATGTTAAGAAGCTGTGAAGAAACCCCAGCTGTCAGAAAAATACATGATTGAAACTGAGCCTAGATAAACAAAGCTCTTCCAAAGTATTAATATTTTACATTAATGTTTCCAATGTTTCCTAAATGATCAGCACTGTTTTCCCTAAATTGTAAATTAATTTTATTTTTCTGCAGTTAAATAAATATGATTTATTTTTAAGTAGCCATACACATTTGCTAGGCAATAGCCAAAATTATGAACTCTATTAAAGTCTCCTTTCAACCTAATATAAGAAAAAGTAAATCTGAGAATGTTCTAAAAAAAACTCAGCCACTTCACTGTTTTCACTTCTCTGTTTCAAAAACCAAATTATGCTTGGTGGCAGGATAAGAGACAGAGTCCAGCATTATTGCTGTCTCAGAGGGTTAAATACACAGCCCAACCACACATCTTTCCTATCTCTTTGCCTAGATTTTGTCAAAATATCCTCAAGTCTATGCTTAAAATAAACATTACTTTCTCAGGGAAGCCACCCATAATTCCCCAAAAGAAGGTAATTTCCTTAAATATGCCCTGGTACAGTTTCTCTACTTTGTAGAACTTTGACATATATACATACTTAGTTAAATTCAAACTAGTCACAAACAATTTTCAATATTTATGTTTCCCAGTACGGACTGCAAGCCCTGCAATGAACTGGCTGCATCACCAGCAGGTTTATCAGTGTGTCATCAGCAACCAAGCACGTCACCTGGAAATGAGGTAGAATTTTAGAAAAAGAGAAAAATGTATAAAAGTCATCTTGTTCTATAATAAGAAAAAAAAATTCTCATTTCACTAAAACCATTCCCAATGTGTTATTACCATGGTATCTCATATCATACAAAGTTAGAATTAAAGTATAATTTTCTATGTAAATGAAATTTTATCTCCTTAGAGCAGCTGACTAGTTTTTTTTGTTTGTTTGTTGTTTCATAATATTTGTCTCCATGCTTATCTTTATCTGGGAATACTCATTCGTAACAACTAAGTACATTTTAAGTTTCAGCAAAAGAAATTTCAGAGTATATTTTAAACATTTAGTCTAAACTCTCATAGCATTTTCAATTCAAAATGATTATGGAAACTGCATTTCCACCCTGCATCTCCACAACCCAGCGTTTCCTTGAATTTTACAGGTATCACAGCTTCTATAAATACGTTGACTATCTCAGTGAGCACTGTGATCTACTTGGTTTATGGGTTGATAATTTGCTGGGTTTATTTAAAAATATATTTTAAAATTAAACGTGATTAAAAAAAGAAAACATTCAACAAAAAAAAGAAAAAAATCACTATAGAAAAGCAAAACCAATGTAAAGATCAGAAAATCAACACACATAAACATAAAACAAATACTGAATGTTAGAGACGGACAAGCAGTTCATGTTATTTGTTGTTCATTTCTTGTGATTGTTTAGGAAAACTACATCTAAACATACGACTTTGAGTTCTAAATTCTGTTGTAGGACTTTCTCCTTAGTTCAGCTAAATGCTGGGTTCTTGTCAAAAGACCATGAACGATTAGGCTTGCAGACACGTTGAAAGGTGAGAAAGGCAGGGTTTACTGGGTGACAAGGAGATAAAAGGGAAAACAGGGACTCTTAGCAGAGTCAGAGTCCTGCTAGTAGGTTTCCCGCCTCACAGACTGGCCCAGGGTACCACCCCAGTACAGGAGAGTACCGGCCCCGCCCTCTGCAAAAGATGCTAACTTCCGTGGCTCCACCCCTTTATCCCAGTGCGCAGGCCAGTTGGAGTTTCTCCGGGAACCCGTTTATATTTGGTTGTCTCAATTCTACACCTAATCTTTTCCCAATGGTTTCCACTGCCTTTCTGCTCCCACTGCAGACTTATCGCCAAACTCATACCAATCAGTTGTTGTTAGGTGAACTTATTGCAGGGTGAATATACAATTGGTTACCAGGGTATTTGGGGGTATGAAAGTGGTTGCTATTAAAAATATGTGGCTATTCCTGGAGTAATAATGACTATCTCAAGCACATCCATCAACTATGAATTCAAAAGCAATCTATTTAATTATTGGATAACAAGGTGATGGAAACGTTTACTCAGGAACATGTTTTGGGTGATGAGAATCAAATATTTGTAAGTCCATTCTCCAATAGGCTTTGATCCAGCTTACCCTCTTTCTTTCCGGCTAGAAGTAAATTAAGAATCAAGTCAATACACAATACATGCTAATAGAATAATATCAATCTTAGAGAAATATATACACACCCAATCATATAAAACACTAAAATAGCACTTGGTTATCTTTTTTACCTAGAGTGGCATAGTGTATTAGATTCTATTAAATTTCTATGATATCACAGACCTTTATGTTTCCAAACGGGGAAGGCACCAAAGTGTGTCTTAGCTTTAATTTTAGATAAGACTACCATCGTCTGCTAAATGCCAGTAATCTTTGAAATCTCTAGAAAAGGCTAGATGATCTTTCAAGACTACGTGGAATAATAGTTTTCCTTTAAGAAATCATTTCTCACAGCCCTGAATCTCCCAGAGAGATTATTATTTTTTTCCTAACAACATTTAATGTACTTTAAAATTGGCTTTAACTAAGCTTTCTTTAATTGTACAAAATGAGGCACCATGAGACAAAAGTGGACCATACATAGTCATATGTGGCTAGTATTGATTGTGAGCCATGGGGAAGATAAATACACCACACCTTTGCTTTTAACTGCATTCCAGAAGGTCTGAAATGAATTTTAATTTCCAATTATGTCATTCCAAATAATTTTTAAACTGAGCTACAGAGCTTAAACCAAAAAACAAAACCAAAAATCTCCTTCAAAAAATGATAGGTACCTATTTTTAACTATTATTTATAACTAGGCTGACCTTCCTTCCTCCTTTTTTGTTAGGTAGGACATCAATTATGAAACTTTTTTGTGCAAAATTATGGCATTTGTAAAAAAATAAACAATTCTTTCCCATTTGATGTGGCAGTTAGCTGGAGATGGCAACCTTATTTTTAGACTTCATATAGCATAAACTTATCCCCTTATGTGATAAACTTATTTAAATATTCTAGTTCAGACTGGAGTAGAGCTGTAAAATGAATGTGCATTGCTGAAATCAGTGACATATGACTGAATACAAATCTATGTTTAATATATTCTTTTTTTTGCATGCTTACCATATTCTAGGGACATTTTCTAGGTGCTGGCTGTATACATCCACCACTGACACTGTATGTTATTTAGGGAAACAATAATCATGTATGAAAGTATATAGACACAAATATAGATATCAATAAATACATATAGATAAAAATAAGTTTAGACACACATGTAGAGGGAAATATAGATATATACACTAGATATAGATATGAATATGATGATGAATATAGATTGACACAAAATAGAGACATGATTATAGGTAATGTTAGTAAAAAGGGTAATAAATCAGTCTAAGAGGCTGGAGAAACATGATGACTAGTCGACAATTTTTCTTTTTATAACTTTTTTTTCTTCAATTATAGAGTTAAGTGTTGCCAAGTTAAGTAAATTATTAAACATAATTCCTGAAAAAAGTATAAAATCTCAAATAAAAAATTACTTTTTCAAATATACATTCATTCTGTTCTTTCAAAATATGCAAAAAGATGTTTCCTAAAGCAATAGTGTCTATTTTAACTTTCAATTATTAGTGCTTTATCATACATTATGTTTTTTTTATATCTTATGCCTCTGCCTATGTCCAAATTATAGGAATTTTTGACCTTTAAGTTTCATATGTTTTTAATCCTATATCATACTTGGTTTAGCACTGACCACAAGTTTTATACTCAAGAAATATCTGATGAATTTAATCAAAATGATTTTAATTAAATCTAAAAGTTTTATTACTTGACATGTTGGGGAAAACAATTACAGTAAACCTGGAAAATGCCACATACAAAATTTATCAGTTATGTAAAATGTCATTTTGTGGAAGTATTGAGGAGATTGTACATATAGACATAATTTTAAGTCATCCCTTTAGATAAGTCTGAGTTTATTTCTGAAAATATGTGGACAGCTTAGGGTAATGAATGTCCTAAGGCATCCTAAAACATAGGTGGGAAAGCTTGGCCTTTTAATTGTCTGCTTGTTAATTGGGATCTCAGATCCTTTCTTAGGCTTTATGCTGTGCAAACCAGAGAGGTAAAGACATGAGGAACCAAGAAATGTTAGTGACAATGATATCAATAAAGGAGAAAGCAACTGAGTCATATGTTGTCAATATGTTTACTATGTGGGCCTTAAAAAGTAGGGCATGGTTATTTAGCATTTATTCCTTCATAGGCTGACACTAGAAAAGTTAAATGTCCACAAATTAAAAACCTGCTTGTTACTGGAAACCAACAAGCATGAACAATATGGATTAAAAGCAGACAGAATGAGGGATAAATCAGAGTTGGTAGAAACAAACATATATATGCACAGATTTTTAATATGTTAGTTACCAAATATTTTAGAGATATTATTAATTTTGCTTAGTATTTTTATGTATTGAGGACAGTAAATATAAATGGTAAAATAATTGAAAATTCATAATTTCAATTTTGCTTTTAAATTGTTTATAAAACATGTCTTGGTTCAATAATTTTTTTAAAGTCCTCAAATTTGTATTAATATTTAAGGAAAATATAGAGAGCTATGATAAGTACTTCTGCTTTTTCTTTTCAAAACCTGCCCTTGCTTTCACTAGACATAAATTTATACTTTAGTGTTGCTTTTATTTTGAGTACTATAACACTAATACTGATTCAACATCTTGCTCAAGAGGTTCAACTTCCATCTGTAAGTGGAGGCAATGACAGAGCAAGTTACCCGGCAGTAATTTGAAAGTAGTGGATTTACAGAGAGGGGAAGAAAAGGACTACAATTGGAAGATAATGGACTTGAGATAGCTGCAAATAACACAATTTGTCACCTTCTTCATTTCTATTCTCAACTTACACTTTGTCTCTCAGATCTCTAAGACAAGTTTAGTGAGACATTCAAGAAGCAAAATCCTAATGAAATCGAAAGCAAGCAAGGAACAAAACAGACAAAAAGTACAAAGACATCCTGTTTGACATAAATCATGAATTTGATCTAACCATCATTTTCGTGGGAGTAATTGGCTAATGGACTATTGCATTTTTGAAATATTACATGTGAACAATTATGTAACAGAATTACACAAACACAAATTATTGTAAAACAGAAGTACAAGTAGCATCAGTGCACCCTAATATCTGTCAGTGATCTGTATATTGCATTGTTTAAATTGTTTTCTAAATAGTATTTTTTGTGAACATGAAAGAGATGGTAGATCTCCAGTAAGAGAAAACATTTCTATAATGTTAACAGTAGCATTTTGAAATGACTGTGATGAAAGAAATATACATTTCATCAGTTTAAAATAAATTAATGCACATATCAAGGATGTTTTCTTTGCATAGGACAGACTCTCTCATTTCAAAGTATAATCCATGTCAAAAATACTGAATCACAACCATTATCATATGTATAATGAATACTTCAGAGAAATTATTTAAAGTAATTAGATATAGAGTAGCATAATTTCTAAGTAATTATTTAAAACCAAACATAATATGTCGAAGATAAATGATACTTTTCAAATAGCTTAGAAATGACATTATTCTTCCCAACTTAAAATATGCAAACTACATAGTTTGAATAAAGCATAGCAGTTTAAAAAGTTGCTAATCCCGTCAGATAACTTACCCTTTTAGCCTGAATCTCAAACTCCATGATGTGTCTCCTTCAGCCTTTCCCTTTATCATCTATTCACAGAGTCTGATATACAGGGCTTCTCAGTTCCATTAGTTCATGTATTTATGTAATAAAAATTATGAGAAAACTCATTACTAAGATCATGTCAGACTCAGAATATAATATAAAATAAGCTACCACCCTTGAGTTTAAGTTCCTATGGTCTGATAAATACCTGAAAGAAAGTACCTCAATGGTCTTAAATTACTGATTTTTGTTTCTTATTATTATTACCATTGCTATTCTATTAGTTAAATACAAAGAAGCCTAGACCTTGCCTTGAGATTAGTGAGGCAGGAGTCATATAGGAGGATTGAAGAGAGTGGCAAAATTTTGCACTGGTATTTAAAAGGTATGGGAGGGGGTGAAAAATTAAAAGGGATTATAGATTGATCCAATGTAGATTTAATTAGAAAGGACTTGAAAATCATTTCTTAATTCTATACTTTGCATTTATTTGATTACCAGTGTGAAATTTGTAGGAAATCAATTAGCTCATTTGTGCTTGGTAAATGTGAAAATTGTGTCGGAATAGCTAGGAAGCATATTGGGAAACCAATATGCTTCCTCAGACAGGATAAGTCAGCATAAGGGCAACAGAATTATTACATTCAACAAGACAGAAATTGCATAGGGAGAAGGGGCATTTTTCACTCTGTTTTACGAAAAATAATACCTACATGGGAAATTCCTCTTCAAAATGATGCAGCCATGACTTGTTGCTCTGATGTTTGCTGCCTTCAGTGTCTGCTTTTAATCACAGCCCCCATCTTCAAGCCTCTCTTCCATTAGCCTTGTCCCAGGGCTCTAAGAAAAGTCTTGCCTTATTTCCCACTTTATTGCTTTGTTTAGTTTTAATACCTGCTCTAGGACTCATCTTCTTGGGGAAGTTCAAGTCACTTCCCCATGTACCAATTATTTCCCTTGTTGTTGGCAGCGTTTTGGTTGAAAATTTTCACAGGTGTTTAGTGCTTCAAATTTTCCACTCAAAAACTATTTTCCCTTAGGCTTTGGGGTCCCAACAATAGCAGCTTATGTCTGAATTGCAAACAGTGGCTCAGTTGATGATTTGTGGCCATTTTGATCCACATTCAAATATGATTTGGAAAGTATCTGCAATTTCCAATTCCATAGACTGGAATTTATGAAAAAGGCCTTTGAGTATCACCACTCAGCAACAATATTTGGGATTCTGGACCAGAGATTTCCAAGCACAATAGTATGACACATGCTATTTTAGACACAAATATTGGACTGATATTGGGCATTAATTAAAACTGCTCCTATGACTGGAAGATATAAAATAGTGTGGAAACTTAACATACCTAATGACGTGGGTACTCTTAGAGAAGCACTCACTGAGGAAGGTGGTGCCCAACAGAGCTCCACAATAAAATGGAAATGGTTTATACAGGATATGCTGTGGGAGGAATGCACTGTGGCTCTCATTGTGTACATGAGCAGGGAACTGACATTGGAACCATTTGTGGAACTACAAGATCCTATTGATGCTGGGCAGGTGATCTCCAACATGGGGCTTTAGCTTAGGGAGGTGCTTGTCTTCACTCGGGAAAGAATTCAAGAGCGAGCCAGTGGTGGAAGAAAGTAGCTTTATTGAGGTGGCAGTGTTACAGTTCCGTGAATGCTCTTGCAGAGCAGGGCTACTCCACAAGCAGTGTGCTGAGAGTAGCAGCTGAGATGCAGTTCTGCAGTCACATTTACACCCACTTTTAATTACATGAAAATTAAGGGATGAGTTATTCAGAAATTTCTAGAAAAAGCATGGCAACTGCTGGGTCATTGCCATGGCGATGACAACTGACATGGTACCGGAGGGCATGTCTAATGAAAAGCTACTTTCACATTTTCCTTGTTTCAGCCAGTCTTCAATCTGGTCCAGAGTCAGTCTTGCCTCTTACCTCACTATTGCCACAGTGTTTTTCAGTCTCAGAGTTTCAGTCTATGAAATTTTGAAATTATTTTTTAAGGAATTTATTTTACAGCAGAAATGTCAGAATATTTAGTGTGGGGTTTTAAAATAAATACAGACAACATCATAATACATTGTTCTTCACTTTGTTGTACCTCAAAATATGCTTTCTCAAAAGACACTGTCTTTTATCATCTTCACGTTGACTCTCAAATTCTGTCCTTTGTTATAACCCACAATAATATTTCCTTTTAGTTTATATGTAGATATATTACATATATATGTATATATTTCCCTTTAGTTATATAATGTGATTTAGGAGGTAAAACAATCAATAACTTGAATGTCTTTCAGCAGAGTTTGTAAGGCTACTTGCAGCAAATGATAGCCAATTGCAAAATACTTTGTTCCATCTGCAAAACCCCTGTGGATTTCTTATACTTAATCCTCTTCCAATATTTCACACCTCTTCATCTATCAAATCAGCCAGTCTGTAAATTGTTCAAGATACAATTCAGGACCTCAGATAAATGAGGAATTAAGCCATCTATTAATCCATTTATTCAAAAAATATTTCCTGGGTTATATGTTGGAAAAACTAGGAGATTTAAACATAAAAGAAAGAAAATATATATTACTGACCATATTGACATGCGAATTGTTACAAACATAAGGTGAATTGCAGACATTAAAATCAATTTCAGCTGCTCAAGTAATCTAGCATTCTGTGAGATACCAGGGCTTATAAACAAGTTCTTTTTTTCCCCTCTCAACTTGCCACATGCACACTGGCAATTAATATTTGCCATGATTCTTTACTTTAAACAAATTTTATTTGCACAAAAATATTTAAAGAGCTTGACCAAGAGTTCACCTTTTTCTTTCATAGGCAATTTGAAAAAGTAAATAGAGGCTTTATTATAATTGATATAATTTTAATTAATTTAATTTTCTCACAAATCCAACTGCTTTGTTGTATTTGATTAGAATTATAATGATCCAGCTCGAATTGTGGAAATGCTAAAAGAGTTAGATGCTATTAATTGTCCAATACATTCTGCCAAACTGAAAAAAGAGGGATATTTAGGGGAGAAAACAATTATCCAAGGATTAGACAAACTCCTCTGGTTGAAGAAAAAGAAGAGTCATTCTTGTATATAATGGCCATGAGACTTTCCAGAAATAAAAATAGGACTTAATATATATAATTTCCAATCTGACGAAAATTTTCTAAAAATCAACTTTTTTTATTTTTTTATTTCTTTTTATTTTTAGGCATAGTTTCACTCTTGTTCCCCAGGCTGTAGGGCAATGGTGCAGTCTTAGCTCACTGCAACCTCTACCTCCTGGGTTCACACAATTCTGCCTCAGTCTCCCACATAGCTGGGATTACAAGCACCTGGCACCACGCCCAGCTAATTTTTGCATTTTCTAAAAATCAGGTTTTTTTCCACTAAAAAAATACACAGTTGTCCCCCCTCATTCATAGGTTCACTTTCTGCAGCTTCCATTACCCACAGTCAATCTCGATTTGAAAATATTAAATAAAAATTTCCTGAAATGAACAATCATAAGTTTCACCTGCAAGTTTCATGCTTTCCACCTGAAATCTTGCAATTCCACTACAACCCACCTAGGAAGTGAATCAGCTCTTTTCCAGGATACCCACACTGTCTATGCTACTCAGTCCTTGATCACTTATTAGCAATTGGTTATCAGATCAATAAAACAGTATAGTATGCCCTTCATATCCAGAGGGGATTGTTTCCAAGACCTGCTGTAGGTAACAAAATTTGAATACACTCAAGTCACTGGTGTAGATGAAATACTATTTGTACTAACCTATACACTCTTTCTTGTGTATTTCAGTTCATCTCTAGATTACTTCCTGTTTCACTGCTTAAAACTTCTAGTTAGTGCCAGTAAACTGTTCAGCTAATGGTTACATATACTTTTATTCTTTCTTTTTTATATATTGCAATGCAGTAAAATACCATCTTTGTGGATTATATTATATTGTGACTCAAACTAACTTAAACTTTGTTTCTGGACTTCCTGCTTTTAACATGTAGAGAAATATGTGACAGACATATCGATTTGAAAATTTTTAAAAACACTGTGCTTTTGTCTTCCACATCTTTTTTTAAAAACTATTTACTAAATTACTCAATTTAATTTTTTAAACAAGAAATTCGGTTAAAAACAGAAAGTAATACTGAGTTAGACTCGAAATACCACACAATTCACTTATCTAAAGTGTACAATGCAAAGCTTTTTAGGAAATTCACAAGGGAGTGTAAATATAACCAAAATTTAATTTTAGAACAATTTTGCTCTACAATAAGAAATGCTATTCCAATTGACAGTACACCTCACGCCTCTAGAAACTCAGGTCCAGTCTAGGAAACCACTAATCTCTATAAATCTGCCTATTTTAAGCATTTTACATAAATGGACCAGACAAGTCTTTTGTAACTTGCTTCTCTCACTTAGCATGTTTTCAAAATTTATTCATGTTGCATTTTATTCATCTTCATTGCTGAATAATATTCCATTATATGGGCATGCCACAAATGTATTTATCTATTATCACTTAATAGACATTTGGGCTGTTTCACCATTTTGACTATTGTGAAATGTGCTGATATCATCATTCTTGATGGTTTTGTTGTGGACACATATCCTCATTTCTCTTGAGTATACCTGGATGCACCATTACTGTACCATTACTGAATTTTATGACAGCCCTAGGTTTAACACTTTGAGAAACTGATGAATTGGTTTCTTTTCTCCTCCCTTCCTTCCTTCCTTTCTTCTTTCCATTTCTCTTTCTTTCTCTTTTTCTTTCTTTTTTTATCTTTCTTTTTGTTCTTTATTCTTTCACTTTCTTTCTCTTTCCCTCCCTCCCTCCCTCTCTCCCTCCTTTTCTTCCCTGTTTCTTTCCCTCCCTCCCTTCCTCCCTTTCTGTCTCTTTCTTTTTTCCTCCTTTTTTTTTTTTTTTTTTTTGAGATAGTGTCATGCTGTGTCACTGAGGCTAGACTATAGTGGTTAAAACACAACTCACTGCAGCCTGGACCTCCTGGGCTGAAGCCACTCTCCTGCCTCAGCCTCCTGTGTAGCTGGGATTGTCACATCTGGCAAACATTTTAGATTATTTTGTAAAGGCATTGTCTCACTTTGTTTCCCAGTATTTTTTTTTTTTTTTTTTTGGACATGGAGTCTCATCTGTCACCCAGGCTGGAGTGCAGTGGCATGATCTTGGCTGACCGCAACCTCCCATCCCAGGTTCAAGTCATTCTCATGCCTCAGTCTCCTGAGTAGCTGGGATTACAGGTGTGCACCACCACACCCAGCTAATTTGTGTATTTTTAGTAGAGACCAGGTTTTGCTATGTTTCCCAGGGTGGTCTCCAACTCCTGAGCTCAGGCAATCAGCCTGCCATGGCCCCCAAAGTGCTAGGATTACAGGCATGAGTCACTGCATTGGGCCTGTTGCCCAGTCTTGATGAAATATTTTCTAAAGCAGTCATACCACTTTAAATTTCTTGCCACCACTTGGTTTTGTGTGTCTTTTCTATTACAAGTCATAGTGGGTGTGAAGTAGCTTCTCATTGTAGTTTCGATTTGCACCTCCTTAATAGCAATTAACATTGAGCATCCTTTAAAGTACTTGCCATCCATTTGCAAATCTTCTTTGAAGCAATGTCTATTTAAATTCTGTACCATTTTAAGACTAGGCATTTGTTTTTATTATTGAGGTATCAGAGTTCTTATGTCATCAGGATATAAGTCCCTTTTCAGATACATGACTTGCATATATGTTCACCATCCTGTGGATTGTCTTTTCACTTTCTTGACAGTATCCTTTGAAACACAAACAGTTTACATTTTGATTCAGTCTAGTTAATCAATTTTTTTCTTTTCTGTTTGTGCTTTTGGTGTCATAATTAAGAAACAGTTACTTAATTCCAAATTACACATATTTACTCTTGTGTTTTATCTATAACCTTTATAGTTTTAGCTTGTATCCATTTTAAAGGAATTTTTGAATATGGTGTCAGGTGGGGGGTGCCATTTGATTCCTTTGCATGTGAATTTCCAGTTGTCTCATCACCTTTTGTCCAAAAGACCATTCTCCTAGTTGAACTATTTTGCAGACTAGCCCCAAATTATTTGCTATAAAGATAAGAGGTTATTTCTGAACTCTCAACTTCTTTCCTTCCTTCCTTCCTTCCTTCCTTCCTTCCTTCCTTCCTTCCTTCCTCCCTCCCTCCCTCCCTCCCGGCTTCCTCCCTCCCTCCTCCCTTCCTCCCTCTCCCGTCTCCCCTCCCTTCCCCTCTCCCCACCCCTCTCCTCCCTCCCTCTCCTTCCCACCCATCTCCTCCCCTCCCCCCTCCCCTCTCCCCTCTCCCCAATCCCTACTCCCCCCTCCCTCCCTTCTTCCCTCTCTCCTTCCTTCCCTTTCTTTCTTTCTTTCTTTTTTCTTTCTTTTTCTTACTCTTTTTTCTTTCTTTCTCACAGTTTTTATCACTGCAGATTTGTAGTAAATTTGAAAATAGAGAAATGTGAATCCTAAAACTTTGTTCTTATTCCAGTTGTTTTGGCTATTCTGAGTCTCCTGCATTTCCTGTGAAGTTTTGGATCTGTTTCTAGTTCTGCAGAATAGCTAGTTTGAATTTTCGTAAGAATTATGTGAAATCTCTACATCAATATTGGGAATATTACCATCTTAAAAATATTAAATCATTCACTCATGAATATCAGTGTCTTTCCAAGTCTTTAAACTTTTTCTGGTTTCTTTTAATAATGATATACAGTTTACAATACAAAAATATTACAATTCTTTTGTTAAATTTAAAACCTCTGCAATTTTAAGCCATTGTAAGTGGAAATGTTTTCTTTAATTATTTTTGGGGCCATTTTTTACTAATATATAAAATGCCTCATGTGGGGTTTGAAGAATACTTTCTTATCTGTCATTCTTCCTTCTCTGATTTCTTCTGAGTAGTTGGAGTCTTCTACATACAAACAGTTATCTGGACCCTCAAAGGTGACTGTGCTCCCATAAGTGAAATTCTTTGTTGACTCTTTCCCTCTTTTAACAAGAAGTAAAGATATTTGTTTACAGGGTAATTTAGAGGTGAATGACAAAATAAGTCTTGTATTTATGCTATGAAATAATCACTATTCTTATTTTGCTCAGTAAGACCTAATATTGTCGATATCTGAGTGTGTTTTGATTCCATGTGGTAATATATTGATTTGTAAAATAGCTATACTGTTATAACAAGTTGTGTGCTTGTGTCTATTTTAGACATACCAAAATATAGGCCAGGCATAGATGTATAGCTAACTAGAGTAAATCATTTCATTTGATATGTTAGCATATACATACAACATGTAGTTATTTCCATTTTATGTTTTTAAGGGGATACATTGTATTAGTCTGTTCTCATGTTGCTAATAAAGACATACCTAAGACTGGCTAAATTATAAAGGGAAGAGGTTTAATGAACTTACAGTTCCACATGGCTGAGGAGGCTTCACAAATATGGCAGAAGATGAAGGAAGAACAAAGGGCATCTTACATGGAGGCAGGCAAGAGAGAGCATGTGCAGGGGAATTCCTCTTTATAAAGCCATCAGATCTTGCAAGACTTACTCACCATCATGAGAACAGCACAGGAAAGACTTGCCCTCATGATTCCATTACCTTTCACCTGGTCCCTCCCAGGAATCATGGGAGCTACAATTCAAGATGAGATTTGGGTGGGGACACAGCTCAGCCATATCAGACAATAAGCTTGAAATGGATAATGATGTCAGTTTCAAACCAGTTCAACAATTTTATTTATTCATTATCTTAATCTCTGCCTATTTTTGTACTACTTTTAACTATTACAAGTCATGTGAAGGTAACAGAAATATCTAGTGCCTGGTACAACAGAGAAAGTAGAAGAAATAAAAGTCAAGAGTTGTTCTAAAAATACCTGCCATGCTGTCTAGTGTCATACTGTTTTCACATTTAGTCTTACATGACGAAGATAAATAGGAACAATTTGATTTAGGCGTAATTGAAAAAATGGAGCTTAATAAATCAAATAAGACCAATTCTCAAGCTATGTGGATGATTACATAACAATAGACTCTTTTTTTTTTTTTTTTTTTTTTGCTTTTCATGAATAACTTTCCTGCCACAACCTAGTTATTTTTTCTCTGTATTTACACTGATAGATATTTATCAACATTACAAAGTGCTAATTATAATGAAACAATAATTAAAACCATCTGTTACTAGCAGAGGCAAAGACAGATGGTTGGTTGGGACAAAGTAGCCCTGAAAAACAGTTTTATATAGAAAAATTCACTATGATAAAAAGTGATAAAATTGCTATGAAAAAACGTTCTATTCGATACAAAGGGTTGAGATGTTTGGTTAAAAATGAGATGATTAATAGATTTAGTACATACTCCTCAGAACATTGAGAAATAAATAGCTGAAGAATTGAGTAGACTAAAAAAATAGGAATTATATCACCATAAGATGATAAAATCACCAAACATAAAACTAAATATTAATAACCTGAAAAAAGCATCATTTTCTAAAATTAATGTAAATACAAGAAACAAAAAGCAATAGAGAAGTTATCTGCAGCCATATAAATAATATACTTTCCTCTAAATTTGCTATAGCAACAAAAATGACAAAACAGAGGAAATGTTTATAATAAATGTATACACTTTTTCAATTAGCTAACAACTTACAAGGAAAAATAAAGATTGATGAAAAAATCATTTAGCTTAGAAAAAAATTTAGAAATAGAAAATAGGCATTTAAAATAATTTTGACTCAAAAAATATCTCAAGAAATGGGAATATATTATCAAGATGAAATTTTATTCGCTTGTTTCATTTTGCTAAGCATTTATCAAAAAAAGAATAATGCTCAATAGCTCAATATTTTTGAGGTTATCTCTCATGCAATGTTATAAATTGATATATTGTCTTAGAATATTCATCAATATTTATAAAATTACCATTTCTATAGGGTAATTGATAGCGCAAAAATTGTTGAAAGAAGGAAAGTATATTGAATGTCAACATTCCAATTTTAACTTTAATAATGAAAAAAGTAGGTAACCATAAATTTGCATGCAGTCATTCAAATGAAAATTATGACTTCCTATTAATCACATAGTGGTAATGACAAAGACGACAAATAAATAGGTATATGGTGATAAAAAAACATAAACTAAGAAATAAATGAAAGTATGAGTCTTGAAAGATTTTAAACACCTTTTTGATATAGTGACTCTTATACATCTTAACACAATTTTAGCATATCGAATCCAGTAATATATTGCAAGAACAATGAATAGTGACCAAATGTGTTTTACCTCTGGAATGCAAGACTGATTCAACATTTGAAATTTAATCAATGCAATATATCATATTAATAGACAAAAAATACCACAATGACATGCCATTACACACCTATTTGAATATCTAAAATTAAAAAGTTAGACCATGCCTAATGTTCAGGAGGAGATAAAGTAAATTAAGGCTCACACACTGCTGGTAGTTATGTAAAATGGCAAAATCTTTTTGGAAAATTGTTTTATAATTTCTTAAAACATTAAATATATACTTACTATGTGATCTAGCCATTCCCCTCCTAGGTTTTTGCTCAAAAGAAGTGAAAAGCGCATATCTATACAAAAAGCAATAAGCAAATATCCACAGAAATTTTATTAGAGGTAGCCAAAATGGGAAAGAACACAAATATCTGTTATTAGGTGAATGGTTAAAGCTTTGTTACAAAGAAGGAAAGAAGGAAACAAAGCTTTAACCATTTACCTATTAAAAGATATTTGTGTTCTTTCCCACTGTGGTGATTCCTCAAGGATATAGAAATAGAAATTCCATTTGACCCAGCAATCCCATTACTGGGTATATACTCAAAGGATTATACATCATTATATTCTATAAAGTCACATGCACACGTATGCTCATTGTGGCACTGTTTACAACAGCAAAGACCTGAAACCAACCCAAATGCCCATCAGTAATAGACTGGACAAGGAAAATGAGGCACATATACACCATGAAATACTATGCAACCATAAAAACAATGAGTTCGTGTCCTTTATAGGGACATAGATGAATCTGGAAACTATCATTCTCAGCAAACTGACACAAGAACAGAAAATCAAACACTGCATGTTCTCACTTACAGGAGGTTGTTGAACAATGAGAACATATGGACAAAGGGAGGGGAGCATCACACACTGGGGTCTGTTGGAGGGGGCTATGGGAGGGACAGCAGGGGGTGGGGAGGTTGGGGAGGTATAATATGGGGAGAAATGCCGGATACAGGTGATGGGGGGATGGAGGCAGCAAACCACCTTGCCATGTAAGTACCTATGCAACAATCCTGCATGATCTGCACAAGTACCCCAGAACCTAAAGTATAATTTAAAAAAATGGTTAAGCAAAGCTGTTCAATGGCATATTAGCTACTGATATACACAACCACACGTATGCATCTCAAATAAATTTTCTGAGTGAAAGAAGACAGTAATTTATTGCCCCTCCCCCACCAAAAAACGCTTCTAGGATTATTTCATTTATATAAAATTTTAAGAAATTCAAACTAAACTGTAGGGAAAGATAGCTTATCTATGTTTTTGTGCCTAGGAGTTTAGGAGCTACTGAGCATAATAACATTTGGGGTACAAGGTAATTTGTTCATGGGCGATACATTCATTATCTTGAATGTTGTTTCACAGATTCTGTATACATTTATATATATATAAAAAATATATATATAAATGTATATACAACTATATATACATATATATGCACGTGTGTGTGTGTGTATGTGTGTGTGTGTGTATAAAATGCCCCTCAGGTGCATTACTGGGTCACACTGTACTCAGAGCCTTGAACCATTGAGGTTTGGGTCACACTGTTCTCAGTACCTGTAACTGTTGTAACCACATCCGGCTTGTCGAATCTACCTGCTATTGTGAAAATACCCTCCTTGATGATTATATGGAAATAGTAACCAGCAACTATGGGAACCTCCTGCCTCCTGGTTACCAGCTTCCTCCTACTAACTTGCTTGTTCTGTTTCTGTAAAATTCCACTTCAGCTATACTCCCTCTCCCCTCTCTTCTAGGTTAGGTATAAAAGGAAATTGTGTCCCCTTTTTCAGGGCAGAGAGATTTTGAGCATGAGCTGACTCTGGGTCACGGGCAATAAAGGACTATGAAATGAACCTCAGAGTGTGGCACTTTCCTTCTAACTTGCTTGGGTATAACATAAAAGCTTGTTATAAAATCTAACTATTTTAACTGGACAAAATAATCTAATCTTAATATAATGAGAAATCATTACATGAAAATATTAATATTTGAAAGATAAAATAATTTTTAATACTTAATGAATACTTAATAATTCTTTTCACTTAAAAATTGAATTTCTACTCCAAATGGCAAAATACATTTCTTATTGTGGAAAAATATATTTTTTTAATTTGTGGATTATGTAGAGAAATTAGAATAACATTCAACAAAAATCTTTCATCTTCCTGCTATCATAGACCGAACTAGAAAAGCACTCAATAGACAAATAGGAACAACAAAGAAGAGACAAAATGATTATTTAAATCTATCAGAAAGAGAAGATAAGAAAGCAATGCATAGCAGTCAGTCTCAACTACTTAATCATTGTCCACATGTCTTAGAGCTGTTCATGACAATTGCCCATGAGCTTCTCAACAAAAGCACTAGCTCTACTATTTATCATACTTCTACAGTGCAGAAATCTCTCTTTGAAAATTTGTTGGCTTAAAAGCCAAAAAATTTGCCATGTTATTAAATACATAATTATTTTAAAAAGAACAAATTAGGTGAAGTATTCAAGTCTCACACAAATTTTCTGCTTCTTCTGTTGTGATATTTTTCACTGAAGTGTAGGTATCATAATTAGTATTTAGATTCAACATGTAAATTTAAAACCAACATGTAATAGTCCTGGAAGAAATCCAAAATTTGTACTACATCAGCATAGCAGATCACGGTGTTTAAGTAGAGGAGACAAGTAACTTGTCATTTAATATTTAGTGAATCCCTATTATATTATATGGAATACAAGTATATGCATATGTGTACATATATACAAATATATATCACAAAAATATATGATAAAAATTTGATGTCAGGACTTTATATAAATAACATCAATCAACATATAATTATAGTGAGGAAGAGGGGGAAGAGAAAAGCGGGAATCGTGATTACAAATGAGGAATATTTATATGTATGTAAATAATCAAGAGTAAATGTAAAGTTCTGAGACTGTATTTTCTATGTCTAATCTGTCCACTCATTACAGCAAAACTATTTTTATGGTTTAATGCATATGATTACAACACATATTCAATGACTATCATATTTTATTCTAAATTTTTTAATTTTAGTTGAATTTTATTTTTCTGAGACAGGGTCTCGCTCTGTCACCCAGGCTGGAGTGCAATGGTGCAATCTCGACTCACTGCAACCTTGACCTCCTTAGCTCAAATGATCCTCCCGTCTCAGCCTCCCAAGTAGCTGGTATGACAGGTGCATGCCACCATAACCAGCTAAATTTTTATTTTTATTTATTTAGTAGAAAAGTGGTTTTGCCATATTGCCAAGTCTGGTCTCAAACTCCTGAATTCAAGCAATCCACTTACCTCAGCCTTCCAAATATCTGGGCTTACAGGTGTGAGCCACCACACCCAGCCTAAATATATATTAAGACATCACAGAATCACTTAATCAGATATGCATTCCATCCTAAGTTACCATTTAGTGGTTCAGATCTGTGATCTACATACCCAATATCACAAAATTTTAGATGAAAACCTGCCATAGCCACCGAGAAACTTATTCAGAAGTTTAACTTCTGTATTCTGTTTAACAATATGTTTTGCTCCTTTCCTGCGTGCAATTCCCTAGAAGAGTTTGTTTTTATTTGAAGAAATATGATTTTTTTAAGGATGGTAAATACAACTTCCAAAGAGGTAGAGCAAACATTAAGGGGGGTTACTTACTTTTGGTGAGATTTTTAGAGGTATTTTCAATGGGTGTTTTGGTAAGATCCCAATATGTGTGATCAAGAAAATTGGAACAACTAAATAGGAGACAGAGTTATTAAATGATGAATTTTCTGAACGACCTACAAAGACAGACTCTAGCATTCTAAAAATATAAGTTGTTGGATTTTATAATACTCCTTGTGACTGGTTTTCATGCTTTGATAAACAAAAAACTAAAAACCTGAGTGCATAGTTATATTTGGATTTTGAAAGTGGAATTCCACACAGTTGAGTTTCATATCATAATAAGATGAAAATTAAGTAGAATCTCATCAATAGTATTGTCGCTCTGTGATGAAATACATATTCCTAATTACACTTGCTGTGGACTACACTTCACGTCTGCAAAACAAGTGCCACAAATCTATTTCTATAGCTGCATTGTTTTGAGACTGAGTTTCTGTGCTCACATTGATAACGGTGCTGTCTGAGAACAGGAAGTCCTCTTCCTCTGCTGCTGCCTGGAATTGCTCTAATTTGTTCTCGTAATGGGCGCCAGATGTCAGAGTATAAAAAGAAGCTGGAACAGGCAAAAAGATTGCCACTCTGACCTTCTATTGAATTCCAAAGCTCTTGCCCTTTTTTTGTCTTCAGTGAAAATCAAATATTCACAAACATGTTGAACGAAGCGGGGCAAACAGCTTCCCTTCTGTGGAAGCCGTCAGAGCAGAAGAGAGATGGCGGCTTGGCACTTCCTGGAATGAGGACATCTGCTACTGTTCTCTGAGCTGTGTTTTGATGGGGGAGGGCAGAAAGAAAGAAAAAGGAGGAAAGAAAAGAACCTGTAACCTCCACATTCACAGAGTCATCTTCTTCGTAATGACTGCTACTGCTTCAAAATTGCTTTCTCCCCAACTGGGTATTTGGCATCTCCCTTTAGTAAAGATGAAGAATAGGTGTGAGGTTTTGTTTTTCTCTTTTATTTATTTTTTTCTGTAACTACGAGGCTAAAAAATATATTTGCTTATATAATGCATATCTAATTTATTGCATTTGTCACTCCATTTGTCTTGTTAAAATAGGTTTAAATCTGAAAAATATGCTCAGAGTAAATCAAAGTGAATATAGTCAGATGTCTGTTGCTATTGATAAGAACACAAACTGGTGATAAAGTCTATTACCTAGTAGAGGATTAACCTGTCTGTGTATTTAAATCTCATTTTCATTAACTGATTTCCGACAGGATCACAGGGTTCTGTGCAACTCTTTTTCTATTTGTAATGACACTTATATTCCATAAAATTTTAAGTGATTATGTTTTCCTGGTTCTATTTCTAAGTGGTATAGTTGCAGCAGGCATATTTATCTTATTTTGTAAAGGTACAGTCACAGGAAAGAAATAGTGTCCTTTACTAAGGAAATAAATAGTTTTTGTCCTACTCAGGAAAGGTAGGAAATTGTAGAAAACAGGAATTAACTATTTATTTTGTTTACCAACTCTTTGCTATCCAAGCAGCATATAATAAACTTTGAACAAGTAAAGATCTAAAAATATTTTATAGTTTTCGTTATTCACTGTTTGACTCACAATGCTGAGAATGATAGAACTTAAGGTCAGTAAGACACTTAAGGTTTTTGCAAGGATCATTGTCCATAAAATACTTAGTCCCACTGCACACTTCTTTGTAATTAGGGTAATCACAGTTGTGGGTTTTTTTTTTTTTTTTTTTTTTGGTTGGATGGGTTTTGTTTTGTTTTATAACTATATTATTATTTTGTTTTTAAAGTAGTTTTAGGTTCACAAAAAAATGAGTGTGAAGTAAAGAGAATTCCCATAGTAGCTCCAAACCTACACACACGCACACACACACACACACCATTATTAATATCCCCATCATAGTACATTTGTTACAATTGATGAACCTTTGCATGCATTTGTTACAATTGATATTGACACATCATAATCACCCAGAGTCCATAGCTGACACTAGGTTTTACTCTTGGTATTGTATGTTCTGTGGGTTGGGACAAATGTGTAATACCCAGCACTGTAGTATGAAACAGAATTGTTTAACTGCACTGAAGATCCTCTCCACTCTGTCTATTCATTTATCCCTCTTTCCTAACCCCTGGCAACTGAGGCTCTTTCTACTGTCTTCATAGTTTGCTTTTTCCAGAATGTCTTATAGTTGGAATCATAAAGTATAGCCTTTCGAAATTGTCTTCTTTTACTTACTAATATGCATTCAAGATTTCTCCACCCCTTTTCATAACTTGATTGCTCATTTCTTTCAAGTGCTTAATATTCAGTTTTCTGGATGTACCACAATTTACATATCTATTCGCCTTTGAAGAATATCTTGGATGCATCCATGTTTTGGTAATTATGAAAAAAGCTGCTGTAAACATCCATGTGCAGCGTTTTGTATGGACATAATTTTCAACTCTTTTCAGTAAATACCAAGAAATGCAATTGCTGAGTGGTATCACTATGTTTAGGTTTGTAAGAGACCACCAAACTGTCTTCCAAAGTGTCTGTGCCATTCTGCATTCCCATCAGCAGCAAATGGGAGTTCCAGCTTCCCCAAGTGCTTGCCAGCATGTGATGTTGTCAGTGTTCTGCATCTGGGCAATTCTAAGAGGTGTATGGTGGAATTGCATTTAATTTGCATTCACCTGAGGATATATGATTAATCATATCTTTTCATATGCTTATTTGCATCTATTTATCTTTTTTGGTGAGGTATCTGTTAAGGTCTTTGGTCCATTTTTTGTTTCTATTGTTGAATTTTATGTTCTTTGCATATTTTAAATAACCACTCTTTATATGTCTTTTGAAAATATTTTCTCCCAGGACTAAGTTTTTATTTTACTTTTATAATTTGTTTTCCAAACTATCAGAAGATTCAAGTGTGTCTTGGATTTTCCTAAACTTATAAATAATTTTATAAGGTGATTTTATTTTTGTTCTGTAGTAATTTCTTCTATTTAGGATTTCCTTGAGAATGACAAATATTCAAGAAATAAGTTCTAAATAAAGACATGAAAAACTTCCAGTAAACCCAATATTCATAGTTGGCATCCCTAGTTCTACTCATTGATAATGTATATGTAAATGTCAATGACTTATTCAGTGCATCCCACAGTGTCCAGCAGCATGTTCCGGAGTTTGTTGAGCACTTATTGGAGAACACTGACCCATGTACAAGCAGCAGCTGTGGTGACAGGAGCCCAGCAGGGGCAGCAGCAAAGGAGTCCTCAAGCTTTTTTCTGTGTCAGTTTTAAGATCATGTGTGGCTTATTAGACCTTTTGAAACTTTTCCACTCTATGAAACAGGATTAATATTTCTATTTTGTAAATATCCTATAAGGTATATTTGAGAACACACCCAGAAGACAGTAGATACTCTAATAAGTTTTATTGGAATGCATTGTCTTATTTCAATGCATAAGATTAGCAATCTCAAAGAGTTGATTTAATTTACACTATTACTTTTTTAAGATATTTGAATTTTCTGGTTATAATGTTACATATATAATTTGCATTGGTTTCTTTGTTTTTTTATAGAGATGGTATCTCTCTTTATTCCCAGGTCTGTCTAGAACTTCTGATCTCAAGAGATCCTCCTGCCTCAGGCTTCCAAAGTGCTGGTATTACAGACAGAAGCCACTATGCTTGGCCTGGCATATATAATTATTTACAAGTCCTTAAAAAGTGTTAGACCAAACAGTAAGTTTTGGATTCTAGGTTAACTATAAAAACAACCTAATATAGCTCTTTGGACACATTACCTGAAATTACAGCCAGGCTCAGTGGCTCATGCCTGTAATCCCAGCATTTGGGGAGTCTGAAGAGAACAGATCACTTGAGGCCATGAGTTTGAGACCTGCCCTGGCAATATGAAAAAACCCCGTCTCTACCAAAAATGCAATAAATTAGTCAGACATGGTGGTACACGCCTGTGGTCCCAGCCACTCCGGATGGAGGCTGAGGTGGGAGGGGGAGCCTTGCTTGATCCTATGGGGCAGAGGCTGCAGTGAGCTGAGATCCTGCCTGCACTCTAGCCTGGGCCACAGAGTGAGATTGTGACTCTCTCACACAAACACACACATACACAAATCACTTGAAAAAGGAAAAGGAGAATGTTAACCACTGTCTTACACTTCTCACAGGATTTGTTGCAATCAAATAACATACATAAATCATAAATTTAAAATAAGTTAATAATTTGTGTATTTCATCAAAATGTTAATTTTATAAAGTGGACAGAGATCATGCAGTTATTTGTTCAGATGTGATGCAGTTAAATGTCATAGAGAAGACCTTTTTTCAAAATAATCAGTAGATAGTGATAATTAATTTCTACATTTCAAATGTTCCCTTAAGTAAACTGCACTTAACAATTGATAGATTCAGGAAGCAGACAAATGCCTAGGCAGATAGGGGCAGGTACCCAGTGAAACCTGAACTTCAAGCCAGAAACTGTCCTGCGTAAAATTCTCGGACCAGATAGAGAACCCACCCGTTTGGCACACTTTCCTCTGATTGATCCCCACCCTTCACCTATTTTACATAAACCTACCATTTCCTAATTGGTTTTCTACACTGTTGTGTTCACTTCTGAGTGGTGTCTTTGCTTTGACCTTTTTTGCACACTCAAGCCAGTCAGCACACATTCCCTATTCTGAGCCCATAAAAAGCCCTGGGCTCTTCCATATTGGGAAACTCTCCTGTCTTCAGGTAGGAGATCCACCCTCCCTACCCCATCTTTTTGCTGAGAGCTTTCCTTTCATTCAATAAATTCTACTCCACCCACTCTTCAATGTCCAAATGCCTAATTCTTCCTGGTTATGAGACAAGTGCCTGGACCTCGCTGAGCTAAGAAGTAAAAATCCCACATCGCAATTACCATGTTTTTGTTTTGTTGCTGTTGTTTTACATAGTACTTTTTAAACCCATGCTTCTTATTGCCCTTTAATGTATTGTTTCAGTCTTTTGTTTTCTTTCCTGAAGAAGGGAGGATTTTTAGGATATGAAGTTTTTCTCTAAACCAACACTCATATAGAAATCTTTTCTACTGGAGCATATTGATGGAGGAAATTACCACCATTGGGTAAAGGCTTTTTTTCTCATCTTAGAAGCTTTGTTATCATAGATTTTATCATTATAGAAAGCTACAATAATCTATTAACATTTACCAATAATAGATTTCTAGTCAACTTGAATAAGGCATTTTTATATAATCAGGAAATCATTTAGCACTGCCTTTCGGCAACCATTTTGACTCTAAACAAATACATGATTTCATGGGAAGATGTGAATCATAGCTTAAACTTTATGACTATACAAATAGGCAAATAATATAGGTAAGCTAATAATAATACCCATTCTCACCATCCCCATAGAAATAAATCCAGGAATGGGCATGAGAGAGTTGAATTATTTCTTCAGAAATTTCTAGATTGAGTTATCTAAAAAAAAAAAAAAAGCTTTCTTGCAAGAAAATTATAAGGTCCACATGAATATTATTTATGGGAATATTCACTCATCTTCTCATGAACACCAAAATACATGAGACTATTTGCAACAAAAGAAAATAGAGCCAGTGACCACGGCAACAGAGATCAAATGACAGTTATCTCTTTCTCAAAATGAGGCTAACTGCAATTCTTCCATTATGAACAAATAATTACTTAATCTTATCCTAGTGGAGTGCCAGTCACCAGCAAAGGAAATCCTACTTAATACATTTATATTGGAGAAAGTTCAGGATGCTTGGATAAATAAATATAAAATATATAAATTGGCTTCTAAGTGTTATTAGTTAATTAGAGAGACAGTATGAATACTTATTGTAAGTTAATCAGTATAGTGTCCTTGTGTAAGAGATGAAAAACCTTTTCCAGAAGTTCACAGGATTTAGATAAAATCTTGAGACAGTTCAGGAGCCTTCATGGAAGTTGTAGAATTTGATTTAAGCTGAGATAATGGAGAAGTATTAATATTGGGTAAAAAAGAGAGTCACCTTTCTCCCGAAGTGGAGACACTAAGATGTATATTCTGACAATAATATAGAGGGATTTGGAATGTTTCCCAAGGAAGTCATGCCAAACTAGGCATCTGCTATAAGGAAAGCTTGAAATAAAGAAAATTCATGTATAAGATTGAAGTCACAGGTTACTTCCTTAGAAAAGGTAGGGCTTCCATGGGATATCAAGGCTTCTGCACGGCCAAGAGAGCTGTGTGTATTCACTTTAATCCCAAAAGACAGAAAAAAGAAGACTAACTTTTGAAAGTCACTGAATATTGAGGCCGCTGGACAATCTCGGCTCCCCCTAAATAAACGTATGTAGCTCAAGTTTGCTTTTATAAAGGGCATTTGAGATCACCATTGTGCAAAGCCAGACTGCAGAGCAGTAGTCAATATCCATTGATTAAAACAATGTAATCAGGACAGAGAGACCCAGGTGGAACCAGACAGGTGGGACTCAGCATGTGGGAATGGGACAACAGAAACAGATTAGCCTTTTGTTTTGTTAATCAAACCTTAGTAGCAATGTTTACTCCAGTGCATTGCAGAGTGATTTCAAACAAATCACTTCAACTCATGTCTGTCATTTTAAATGAGAGATTCTGAACTGTATTTTATCTCAAATAGATGAAACTATAATTTAAAAATATTAAATATTATGCATAGTATATTCCTATTTATAAATTTGTGCATATACATTTATTGATATGTATGTGTATATAAATTAGGTATGGAAATGCATAGACAAAATCCGAAAGTTAATAAAAATATTAGGAGTAGTTACCTATGAGTAGTGGGATTATGGGCTATAAGCATAGTATTAGTTATACTTTGTTCTATCAGGTAAATGTTTAATATATATATATATATATATATATAAAGTGCATATATATATAAAATAATCAGAAAATATTGTCAGGTAAATGTTCAATACATATGTGTGTATATATTACACGTATAATCAGAAAATACTAATTTTTAAACTGAAAAATATAATTGATCTTTATGTAAATACAACTATATTTAGCATTGTGCATTCTAGCATCTTGGGTTTGCATTCACCCATAGTTATATTTTTTAATATAATTATAGAGTAGGAGTTTTCTAGCAACTCACAATAACATGTTGCAAACTCTGGTATGCTGTCTAGTGCTTAGTAGGTTCCCTACAAATATCGCTGGAATCTAAATCCAAATCAAACTATACTTTCAGATCTAACAAGCTGTTTTTTCTCAACCTTAGGTTCATTGCTTGAATTTGCATAATAAAAATCGATGCATCCAGTATTATTTTTGGTCAATCTTTTAAAATACTTTGCCTTGGTTTATGTAGCTAGATTGAGGAACAGCAATTAACAAAAGTATTTCTAACCTGGCAGCAGTCTTTCTAGCAAATTAATTTCAAAATAGTATGATATTGCATTGCACTTTTATGCAAGCCACTTTTATAGAAAGTTGTTACATCACACAAAATTAATCCTCCCAGTCCTCTCTGCAGCAGTGATTGACATCTGGAACAGGCTTTCTCTATCTTTCTGCATTATTGGAGCTGCTATTCCAAATCTTATCTGAAACCCTATCTTTTTCTTTGACTTCTCTTACTATATGTCATAATTGTATTATTTAACCTGTTGAATGCACTGGGAAACAACTTTCTATAAAAGTGACTTGCATAAAAATGCAATGCAATATCATACTATTTTGAAATTAATTTGCTAGAAAGACTGCCCCCAGGTTAGAAATACTTTTGTTAATTGCTGTTCCTCAATCTAGCTACATAAACCAAGGCAAAGTATTTTAAAAGATTGACCAAAAAAAAATACTGGTAGAGAGAAAAGATACTTTTCTTAATTTAAAAATGTTCTGACATATTATGTCAATGTGTCTGTGCTTCTAGGCACCTAAACCAAAAGTGTGCCTCATACTTAAAAACAGATGCTCTAAATCTGGAGTGGGAACTCTGAGTTTTGAGAGAAAAGCACAGATAATAGTCTAATCTCCTCATATTTCTTTAATTGTTATTTCTGCCAGATTGTATGAATTTCATCCAAGATAAAGATTTTTTTTTTTCAAATCATTAACTTAGTAATGTGGAAATAAACAAAGATGACCCAAATGAGAAAACAACAGAAAAATCAAACAAAGCTGATTCATTTAAGTTTTGCTGTAGCAAAGGAGACAGCCACTATCCTCTGCCTGTGGAAAAATCTCAAAGGCAAAAAGAGGAATCGGAAGATTTTATAGCGAATAAAGGGAGATGACAGTCATGGCAGCTGTGTGGAAGAGGATCGGAAGTTATGGGGAAGCAGGGGTGGGCTAACAAGAAGTGGAGCATCCTCAGTTACTATTCTGAGAACATATTTGGCTTTCTCTGTTTTTGTCCTAAGTAGGAAGCAGGGGAAAATGTTAAGAAAGCCATCAGGCACTAACCAAGCTCTGATTCTTCTGGGCTGATCACCACAGAGGCCCTTTGGCTTCTTGACTAGTGGATGCAGAGACTGAGTCAAAAAGTTTCCTTGGCTTATATGACCTGACTACTGTCCATTGGTATATTTAGTGTCTCAGCAAAAAGAATATAATTTACAAACACATCAACCACTTAAATAAAATGTCAGCAATAATGATTAAAATGATTAAAGAAAGTTTTTCTTAAGATATCTAGTATAGTGCAAATTTGCAGAAAACAACTAGGAAAATAAAACGAATTGGATCATAAATGGAAAACAATTTTTGATGTGAATAGTGCTTGCACACTGGGAAACAAGACAGATCATGGCACATAAATAAACAGAAATGTCCCAGTGTCAAATTCACAGTCATTCAGATTTTTCCAGGAGGGTTTCGCTGAGGCGGTTTGGTACTAGATCACACAGACTTCTTTTTAAATGGAAGGCTCATCTATGGTGAAGGCGGTGAATGTTTTCCTAAGATTACAGAGAAGCCAAGGCATAGGACAGATTTGATTTTTTTTTTCTTTTAAAGAGATAATTCTTTGTATAGTTGAATAGAAGGGGAGTATAAACAGAAAACACTTAAACCTCTTGCAGATACTTTAATGAAATATAAATGACTAAACTATTAGCAGAGGGAAAGGGAGAAAATTGATGGATTAGAATAGTGTTCCTCAAACAGTGTTGTAAATGTGAATGTGTTGCAGATGTTAAAATGTAGGTTTTGCTTGGGTAGGCCTGAGGAAGTGTCCTGAGATGACGCATTTCTAAGGAGATCCTTCATGATCTGGTTGGATGATGAGCCCTGATGATGTTGGTTAACAACTAAACTTTGATCCATAAGCAACAGAGGAAAAGAGAAATACTTCTCTTTCTGATCTTGAACCCTTGAAACAAAAACTTTGCAACACCATTTGTATCTTGAAACAAAATCCATTAATGAAATAATCTATCAAAACATGAAAAAATTAAAGTGAATCAATAAAGTGGGCTAAAAGTAATCATAAAAAGGAGAAATAAAAGTTTTTTATAAAAAATAAAAATTTCAGGCTGGGTATGGTGGCTTACGTCTGTAATCTTAGCCTTGGGAGGCCAAGGCAGGTGGATCACTGGAGCAAGTTAGAGACCAGCCTGGAGAACATGGTGAAATCTATCTCTACAAAAAATACCAAAAAAAAAAAAAAAAAAAAAAGAAAAAAAAAAGCTAGGTGTGGTGGTGTGGTAGCACACACCTGTAGTCCCAGCTACTTGGGGGCTGATGCAGGAGGACTGATCCCAGGAGGCTGAGGTTAGTTAGCCAAGATAGCACCACTGCACTCCAGCCTGTGTGACCAAGTGATTATCTCTCTCTCTTTCTTCATACATATTAGTATATATTTATAAAATATATAATTTTTATTTAGTTTTATTTTGTTAAAAATAATATATATTATTTTTATTTTGTTTACTGATAATTTCAAACATCAAGAATTTTGCTTGATGCTATGTGAACTTAATATATATGTATATAATTATATAAATTTAAATATGAAAATATTCAAATATGACCATACAATCATAGAATTCTTTACATAGACATAGAATCATTTCACCTGAACTTAAATTTAGTGTATTTATCAGTTACAGATATGTACAGAATCAAGCATGTCATTTTAACACCTGTGGTGTTTCTGTTGTTAACATATTTCTATGAAATGTTAAAAATTTTTGAGAATGTTCTGAATGAAATAAATGATCATCTTAACTCAGTTTACACAGGATTTGTATTAAATACTTCTGAAGTACATATATGTACAGTCAGGCATCACTGAATGATGGGGATACATTCTGATAACTGTGTCTTTAGGTGATTTTGTCATGTGAACATTGAAGAGTGAGTGTACTTACACAAACCTAGATGGTGTAGCTTACTACACACTTATGTTATATGGTGGAGCCTATTGCTTCTAGGATGCAACCTCTATAGCATGTGACTGTACTGAATTCTGTAGGCAATGGTAAATAATAGTATTTGTGTAACCAAATATACTTAAACATTTAAAATGTACAGTAAAAATATAGTTACATAGAAGATTAAAAAGACCTGTATAGTATATTTACCATGAATGGTGTTTACAGGACTGGAAGTTGCTCTGGGTGAAACAGGCAGTAAGTGGTAGGTGAATGTAAAGGCCTAGGACATTACCGTACACTACTGTAGACTGTATAAGCACTATAAATTGACGCTACACTAAATTTATTTTAAAGAGTTTTCTTTTTTTTTCTAAATATTGTTTAAAATTTATTTTTGGTTCTTTTTTTCCTTAAAGTATATTCATCCCATCAGAAATGTGCAGTCAAATAATTGTTTTTAAAGCCATTTGGAGTAATTCTTAATATACCATTAAGTTGATTTGTTCTCTTTTATGTTAATTGTGGTAATTGGTTTGCACAAAATGTTTAGCATGCTTATAAAACAAAAATTATTTACATGACTACAATGTTGAAGTATAAAACAATATATATTCAGAAAAGCATAGTTTCTTTTCCTTGTAGTATCCTACAAGTAACTATTTTCATTAGTTTTTGCTTTCATCAATGCACTTTAAAATATGTAAACATATATTTATATTCTCCCTTTATTATATAAAAGATAATATTAACTGGGCACAGTGGCTCATACCTGTAATTCCAGCACTTTGGGAGGCCAAGGCAGGCAGATTGTTTGAGCTCAGGAGTTTGAGACCAGCCTGGGCAACATAGTGACACTCTGTCTCTAATTAAAATTAAAAATAACAATAAATGAATACATAAATAAATAAAATAACATACATATGATTCTGCATATTGCTTTATTTATTTATTTATAATAAATAATAATAAAGTTTTCTTTCTTAATAAATTAAACTTAGCTTACCATAATTTTTTTACTTTGTAAACCTTTTAATTTTGTTTAACTTGAGTCTTTTTAGCTTAAAACACTAACATTGTATAGCTATACAAAACTATTTTTTAATTTATATTCTTTCTATTTTAAATTTATTGAATTTTGTACTTTTTGAACTTCTTTTTGGTCAAAAACTAGGACAGAAACACAAATTAGCACGTTAATCTAGACCTACACAGAGTTAGATAATCAACATCACTCTCTTCCAATTCCACGTCTTGTTCCACCAGATGGTCTTTTGGGGCAATAACAGGCCTAGAGCTGTCATCACCTGTGATAACAATGTGGGAGTATCTCCCGGGATAACAACTCTGGGAATATGTCCTGAAGGTCCTGCCTATATAGAAGGAATACACTCTAAAATAATGATAAAGGTATATATTAATATATAATCCAATAACATAACAACAGGGTGTAAATTAGGGATAATTGGCTCACTTGGTTATGGAGGCCAAGAAGTCCCAGGATAGGCTGTGTGCAAGCTGGAGAAGTGAGGGGCACGTAGCACAGCTCAGTCCAAGTCTGAAGGCGTCAGAACCAAGGAAACTGATGGTGCAACTCTCAGGCCTAAAACTTGAAAGTCTGGTGATGAAACGGGAAAACTGGTATGAGTCCTGGAGTCCATGAATCCAAAGACCCAAGAAACTGGAATTCTGACATCTGAAGGCTGGAGAAGAAGGGCATCCCAGTTTTGGAAGAGAGAAAGCAAGAATTATCTCTTCCTCTGCCTTTTGGCTCCACTCAGACCTCCAGCTGATTGGATAGTGCCCACCCACATTGAAGGCAGATCTTCCCCACTCAGTCCACCTGTTCACAAGCTAATCTCCAGAAACATTCTCACAGACACCACCTGGGGCAGCTCAATCATTCCAATCCAAAGCAGAAGCACCTGCTTTCTCCTTCGGCAAAAGAGGAATGTGCTCAGTGCCTGCTGAAGCACCGAGAATTTTGCTTTTACTTATGAAGTTATACAACTTTTTCTAAATTAATATTGTTTCTTTTGACATATAAAACCTCTTAATTTTATTACTAAAAATACATACATCTTGACAGAAACATTTGTCAACTCCAAGTAACCTGCAATTCGGTCAGAAAGTGAAAAGGCACTTGACAATTTAAAGTTATATATTTCCAGATTTTTTTTTCTGTTTTCATACTTATGAATGTGTATAACAATATAGTTTGCAAAGGGCTAATATGAAACTATGCACATTATTATGAAAAATATTTGAACTTTTAAAAATAAAATATTTGATGTATGCAACAAAATGCATACTCTTAAAATTTATTTAAAAAGACAACACATTAGCAGCCATTAATTTATCAACCAAATTAAGAAAGTATATAACGAATTTTCAATGGGAAATCCCTTTAATCATTTTACCAACCACATTTTAAAAAATTCTCAAATAGTTTTATAGCACATATTTTATACATGAGAAATAAGATTTTTGCTATATACAAATATTGAATCTTTTGTAAATGCTATCATTCTGCATCCTGCTTTTTCAAATCAGTATCAAATATCTAAGATTCAGCAAATTTGACTTGTAAATGGTGTCATGTGTTCCACACTACAAAGTATTCCATCATATCATCTACAGGTCCCTTTATTTAAATTTGAAATCTTCCTTCACCACTTCCCATTCTTATTTTTTCCCCATTTTTATTGCTTTCATAACCCTCTAACATTTCATATAGTTAATATATTTATTATATTGATTTTTACAATTTTCTCTATATTCTCACAAAAAGTTCTCACTAAAACAATTATTTTCATTTTTTACTGATAATTTCAAACATCAAGAATTTTGCTTGACAGTATGTGAGCATAATACATATATTTTAAATGAATTAACAAATGCAGCATTTTTTGATATTCAGAAAAGTTAGGATGATTTTCTTGTATGTATATTTAATATACAGTAGTACATATATACTCCAGTCATAGTAGCTACAGAGTTCCCATGCAGATCTGATGATTCTTCTGATAATGATCATCATTATCACGATATGTACCAAGTCTGTCTACTGGTACACATGGATAGGAATTTTCTGCAGCATATATACTGGCTCACAGCATTAAGCAAAATAGCTTCTAGATATGTATTCAAAGGAATGAAAACAGCCTTACTGACATAATGAATTAGATATTGAAGAAACTGAGAGCAAATAGGGATGGCTTGAATCTTTTGGCCTAAACAATTGGAAGAAAGGAGTTTTCATTAATTGAGATGGGAAAGAAGTTTGGGAGACGTGATCAAGAGCTTAATAATGCAAATGTTATATTTGAGATGACTTTTGAATATCCACCTAGAGATGTCCAGTAGCTGGATATCCACCTAGAGGCATTCAGTAGCTGGTTGTTTATAATGCTTAGATTCCAAGAAAAAGTTTAGTCTGGAGACATAAATGTTGGAATCATCAGCATGCATATGGTACTTAGAGATATAACTCTAGAAGAGATCAACAAGCAAGTAGATTGATATGATAATATATTAATGGTTGATACCTGAGACTCCTTAATGATGGTCAGGATAGTAAAGGGAGCTGGCAAATAAGAATGAAAACAAGTGACCAGAGAGGGAGGAGAAAAGCAAGCAAGGGCGAAGTCCTGGATGCTCAGTAAGATAGAAAGCAAACTCCTCAGCTTGAGTCTGGAGATGGAGGAGGGCTGGTATATTTGAGGAGATAGAAGAATGGGTGGGAATATAGCTGGAATTAAGGTATGATTCATGAGTACCAAGAGTGGCATCCTTGGAACTATGGTGATGAATTTAATTTGAGATCAATCAGAATAGTCGCAAATGTTTTCTTCAAATTTACTTGAACGTTTATCAAAAGTTGGCATAGAATTAGACTTAAATTGCTTGGAGTTTGCAGGTGAGTAGGTATACAAGGCATTTGCTGATGCTGAATAGCTTGATGCATAAGTGGTAGAAAGGATAAAGGAAATGGGGATTCAGTAGCAAAGTTGTATGGACAGAAATGCACTGAGATACAGTGAGACAGACAATACAGGAGGAGAAATATAAAATCCTAATCTTTTTAATGTTAAAGAAACAGGAAGAAAGATCAAGAAGCAGAAGGTAGTAACTCTGAGTATGTGGGTGGGGAGTGGAGATTAGATTATTACTGTGTTCTTTTTCAGTTCTAAGCTTTAATCTTGTCTTTCCCATTTCAAAACTTTCTTTATTATCAGAATTAACTTCTTTCAACAGAAGACAGTCTTGATTCAGAAGGCAAAATAATAATTGTAGAGTATGCTGGACAGAGGGCAGGACAGGACCACACAGCGCAGGCAATCTTTATTCATACCCAGGAATGGTGCTTTAAAGAAGTTAATTTTCTTATGAGCTACTTGCCAATGCCTTTCTTTGTTTTTACTTTTTTATATATTTTTTGAAACATGGTCTCACTTTGTCACCCAGGCTGGAGTAGTGGTCAGCTCATTGCAACCTCTGCTTCCAGGACTCAAGCAGTCCTCCCACCTCAGCCACTCCAGTAGCTGAGGACTACAGGCACAAGGCGACAACTCCTGGCCAATCTTTGTATTTTCAGTAGAAACAGATTTTCACCCTGTTGGCTAGGCTGTTCTCAAACTCCTGGCTTCAAGTGATCCACCTGCCTCGGCCTCCCAAAGTGCTGGGATTATAGGCATGAGCCACTGTGCTCGGTCAACCAATACTTTCTTTATGGTGTTAACTTGATTGTGGATATTATAACTTTAGATTTAAAGAATTCTAATTGGGGGAAAAAAACAGTAATTCACAAACATACTCAATGCTGAGATAATGGAATCCTCAGAAATAAATATAAATTAATAGAAATAAATAGAAAAACTAAGCTTCACAACATTTCATACCAGTTCTATTATAGAATTTAGTACTCTTAACTATTTATCTGTGAAATACACTTCAAAGATCTGCCGTGGCCTGCATCTAAATGATTCCTAGACAAGTAGGGAGCTGGGAGCATACAGGATCCAGAGACAATGGTGGTTTCTGAATATCAATGTGTTTGCTGACCTACAGGTAAACTGATCTTTTCCAAATCTTGGTTTTTATTTTACTCTTTATATACAGCTAAATTTACTTTAGTACTCTGTGGAGTTACAACTAAATAGAATTCAGTCTTTCTGAATGTTTAAAAACATGCTCACTGCCAAAAAAAAGTGAAAATATCAACTTAAAAGTTTCAAAGAAGAAACAATATTTTTTTAAAATGAAGCCTGTGTGTGTGTGTGTGTGTGTGTGTGTGAGTGAGAAAGAGAGAGAGAGAGAAAAAAAATAGTGACAATATCGCTGAGAGAAAGATCTCAAAATTTTAAAAAGCACACATTTTTTTCCCATTTTAAAGATCTAATATAAATCTCAGCCTGATGTATGCTATTATGTTGCATATACTAATGATTATGAACAATTTCACAGGGTGTCAAGAGAAATATACAGCTTTCTTTGAAATTTTTTTCAATCAACATTTTATTGAAGTGTTTTCCCTTTTAGTATCAAATCCTAAATTAGCAATTAAATTAAAAATGGACATTTAATCTTATTGTGATTAAGTACTCACAGAATTTTAGCCTTGAATAATGTTCTCTCACTAGATTCAGAAGCCAGAGAGAAAATACAAGTTTTTCTACAAACATATCTCTGTTTGTTACAAGAGCAATTTAAAAAGTTGAACATGGCTCTGCAAATCAGAGCAGGAGAAAGATATACACCTTTGAACAGGAGAGTTCTGCAGAGACTTCTTATAAAAGGAAACATTTTGTTAAAATCTCAAGGGTATACAAGAAGTAGACATTAATAATATGTGTACCTAGGCGTGGTGGCTCACTCCTGTAATCCCAGCACTTTGGGAGGCATAGGTGGGTGGATACCTGAGGTCAGGAGTTGGAGACCAGCCTGGCCAACATGGGGAAACGCCATCTCTACTAAAAATACAAAAATTAGCCAGGCATGGTGGTGCACACCTGTAATCAGAGCTGCTTGGGAGACTGAGCCAGGAGAATCACTTGAATCAAGGAGGCACAGGTCTCAGTGAGCCAATATTACAGAACTACACTCCAGGGCCGGGCGCGGTGGCTCACGCCTGTAATCCCAGCACTTTGGGAGGCCGTGGCGGGTGGATCACGAGGTCAAGAGATCGAGACCATCCCGGTCAACATGGTGAAACCCCGTCTCTACTAAAAATACAAAAAATTAGCTGGGCATGGTGGCGCGTGCCTGTAATCCCAGCTACTCAGGAGGCTGAGGCAGGAGAATTGCCTGAACCCAGGAGGCGGAGGTTGCGGTGAGCCAAGAACGCGCCATTGCACTCCAGCCTGGGTAAAAAGAGCGAAACTCCGTCTCAAAAAAAAGAAAACCAAAATAAACAACAACAAAAAAAAAAAAAAAAAAAAAAAAAAAAGAACTACACTCTAGCCTGGGCAACAGTGTAAGACTCTGTCTCAAATAAATAAATAAATAGAATTTTAAAAAAGCATATGTGTGCTTGAAGGGTGGTAAGGGACAAGAAAGTATAGACATAAGAAACAAACATTCCAGGCTAGTGTAAATTGATGTAAAATTACTCTAACTTGGAAAAAGTGGGACATTTTAAAGAAACTCGTAAAGGGCAGGAAAAGAATATAGTGAACTCACTAGAGAGTGGCATTCAGTGAGGTGAACATGGCCAGAAAGGTATAGGACAGTAGAGCAGATGCTATTTTTGCTTTTAGTCCAAAACAGGAAGACAATAGAGCTTGTAGGACAGATCTTGGCAGTGCAAGAAAGAAAAGAGAAAGCAGGGAGTTATGTTTGGAGGTCATTAATAATTGTGAAATGAGAATTGTGAATGATGTGAAATGAGAGGGGCTTGGATTAGAAAGTAGCAGCAGAGTTGCGAGGTACAACAGGCAAGCTAATAGAACCATGTTCTTCAGAAACAATGCCATGGAATATTTGTCCAATATTAATTATTTAGGTTAAATAAAACAACATTTACTATTAATCAAATTATGTTATTCTTCACATTCAAAATAATACATTTTTTACGTGTACCGATTCTAGCATAACATTTTCCCCTACTTGGAACTCACCTTTTATTTCTATTTCCTGTCACTTATAGTGTTAGTTGGTTCCACTCATCAAAACCAGACTGATTTAGATGAATATAATAATAAATCTTGCTTAAATATGTTTTAAATTATTTTGTCTGGCTGTCAGGTCCACAAAATATGTCTTGTAACTGCGAAGTTCTTTTTTACTTCAGTTTTATGTAGAATGTTCTAAACCAGATAGACTCTGGAGAAGTTTATATTATTTAAAATTCAGGTAATGAAAAAAATTACTTTTTGTAAATATGTGTCACTTCACATGACATTACTGTTTTAGAATGGCAAATATTTTTATTTACATGTGCATAAGTGATAATTCTATAGAGCAGATAAAATCAAATGCAAAACACAGGAAAGCTATGAGTAAGCAACATAAGATAACTGGTTTCAGGGTCTGGGTAACATTAGCTAGTTGTACTTTAAAATTCAACTTGAAGAAAGTACTGTAGAGAACTGGTGGAACTAGAAATAGTTCTGATGATGAATTTATCTTTACTTTTATTTTTTGCTATTGCTGTTAGTTGTGGCAGAATTGAAATCAATTACTATTTTGCCAATTAAGAATGATTCACCTGTAGAAATCTGAGGGTAATGAAATTATATCTCTTGTGTTTTATGGTTATGTTTTAAAATACCTTGAAGAATTTCGTTTTTCTCTGTCTGCTTTCCTTATGAATGTGTTTCTGAGAGGCAACTCAAGTGATAGAGAGATGTCAATGGATATAAGATGTATCTTAGAGAAAGTATTATTTGTGTATTTAAAATGTATCTCTGCAAATATACATTAAAATGTTGATTTTATGAACATCAAGCATACTTATAATTTTGTGGCTGAGAATTTGAATAAAAAGTATAAAGTTTTTGCAAATTAACTGCAAATTTAAGTTTCAGAAAAATTCACAATTTCCTTTGCAGTTGAGTAAGTTTGGCCAATTCATATTTTTAAAGCTAACAACAGTAGTGTATATGGTAATCACGGTTGTTCCACTGATCTATTAACATTAAAACAGATTTAATTTTACAAAAATAGTTTACTATTCGTGTGGTGATGTCTGAATTATTAACGTTCCGTAGTAACTAACTGGCCTAGTCTTCCATTAAAGTCTTATTTTCTAAAATTTTATTATATAATTTGTTATGCTTTAGTAAGAATATAAGTTTACCATATAAGATTTTCAGATTTATTTATTTAAGACTAGCTTAAAAGTTGGAAAAATTATATATTTTTATGTTATAAGATACTGAAGATATAATTACTTCAGGCTAAATACTTCTTGCTAAATTTAGATATTAGAAAAGTATTATTGAAAAAACAAGAGAGGAAATTAGATACATACATTAGAACATTCCAAGTAAAACTGAAGTTGAAAGGACTACAGAATTATAAGACCTATTTTGTGAACCTGATATTCAGATTAAATAATTTTAAACATATTTTAGAAAGATTTATAGTTATATTCATCTAAGTCAGTCTGGTTTTAATGAGTTAAACAACTAACACTATGTTTTGACAAAATGTACATTATCATAATTACTAGAGCCAAACAAATATTTCCATTATGTATATTCAATAAGTGTTTTGGTCCATGTTCTAAACTTCTAGTCAAAGGGAATTTCTATGCACCTCATATTGTGACACGTAAATTAATCATTTGAGACTATATATACAGATTTTTAAAACTCTCGAAATAATTGAAGTGCATGCAAAAAATAAGCCACAACTTGTGAAAACCTGAGTTGAATCTAGAAAGTTGAGTAAGCCCAAAATTAATTTGCTTAAAATTCAGACAAAATAACAAATGCTTATATTAACACACACGCATTCACACATGCATGTGTATACACACACACACATACACACATACAAAACCGGAGAAATAAGACACTAATTTAATAGAAAACTCAAGAAAAATGACGTATAGAACTGGGAAGGTGTAAACCAAAATGAAAGACCACAGAAAGAAGACTACTGGAAGTCAATAAAAGACCTATAAACAAACAAACAGAAATCTCAAAGTGTCAGTGTGAGCAAGACTGCTAGAAAATCAATGCGCATTCCTTATGACAGAGGCATCCATGCCAAAGATGATGATGAATTACCTATTCTTCTCTCCTCCATTCCTAGGAATCCCATTAAATTCATGAAAAACTCTTCCATGCTGACCTACATATCCCTTAACTTGCCTTTTTGTATTTTCCATCCTATTTGTTGCCCATGCTTGAGATTATTTTTTTCTGACTTACTTTCTCTTTTATTTGCTTTTTTCTCCAGGTGTGTCAAATCCATTATTTTCCACCTAACTTCTCAATTTCAATTATTATATTTATTCATTGTATAATTTCTAATTAATTCTTTTTTATATGGGTTTGAATTTTCTGATGAAATTCTCTATTTTGTATCCAATTTATTAAGAATAACTTCATTAAGTCCATTGTATAACTTCTCAAGTCCATTTATAATAATATAAATAAATAGATTTGTTCTGAGTTTGTTTGTACTGATGTTTTGTAAAACTTTGTTTTTTAAAAATTGAGTATTCTTTTGAATGCCAGACTTTATATATGAAAAATTCATAAAGTCTCTGGATGTAGTTATTTTCCTTCAGGGTAGATTTGTCTGATGTGCATTTGGAGTAGGGACAAATCTTCTCAATCTATTTAGGGACTGAAATTATGCCATTCTTATATGTAGTTTTTGTCTAGCTCCACCTTTCATTCACATTCACACCAATGTAGACCTTTTGGAGAATAAACAGAGAATCTGTGATAATAAGCAGGGTCCATCTTCCTTAGAAGTTTATTGATTCAAATTTTAATTTTTCCAACATTTTAAAGTGAACAATTTTCCTTTGATTTTCACTGCTTTTCTGCCTGACTGCCTCTCTTCCTATACAATTTCAGAATCTGAAATGCCTCAACAGTACTGATACTGTTAGGCTTTGTGTCCCCATCCAAATCTCAACTTGAATTTAATCCCCATAATCCCCACATGCCAAGGGAGAGACCAGGTGGTGCTAATTGAATCATGGAGGTGGTTTCCCACATGCTGTTCTCATGATAGTGAGTAAGTCCTCATGAGATCTGATGATTTTATAAGGGGCTCTTCTGCCTTTGCCCAGCTCTTCCTCTTCCTGCTGCTTTGTGAAGAAGGTGCCTTGCTTCCCCCTTCGCCTTCTGCCCTGTAAGTTTTCTGAGACCTCCCCAGCCATGCTGAACTAGGAGCCAATTAAACCTCTTTCCTTTATAAACTACTCAGGCTTGGTCAGTTTTTTATAACATTGTGGAAATGGACTAATAATATCAAGATAAAATTTCTGGACCTCTCTCTTCTCCATGTTCTCTGACTTTCAAGCAGCAGTGTTTGCCATTACAGCTTGTGAGATCTCTGAAATCTCTTCTGGTTTCTCTGCCTCTTGACTATCAGGGTCTAACTGGCTTCTTAGAGTCTCTCCTATGCCCAACTACTCGACAATACACAGAGGGAGAAAAGGCATGCAGAATGCTAGACAGTAAGCCCTTCTTCTTTCCATCTCTCCAAAATATTGATCTTTCAAGGCTTAGATGCCTTCCATGACATTTGTGTTTACTTGACTATTTTATGTAGCTTCCATCATAGTTATTAAAGGAATGTAGTTGCAAGCTATTCTATCACAGCCGGTGTTACATTAGACCAAAGTAATTATGGCCTGTTTTCACTAAGAAAGGCAATCCTTCCATTGTATTTTGAAGACAATTAAATAGAAATACAAAATCAAATAATAGTAACCAAAAAAATCATTTAAATGTAATAAATATTTATGTATATGTGAATATATCATCAATATCTGCTGCCTCCAAACTACTAGGATTACTGGGATTAGAAAGTAAACATGCAGCACTTATTCCCAAGAAAGCTTAAAAACAAATACCATGAAGTGAGTTGACAGATTGTCAACTGAGTTTTCATCAACATATAAAGTTTCACATGTGTCTCAATAACTGTAAATTATAAAAAGTTAGAAAAATCATTTTGAATAAGTTTTCAGCAACTTTAGAATTTCCATCAATATCAAATACCTATCAATCAGGAAACTCCTTTGTAATGCCTTATTAAAATGAAGGAAGCCACATCTGCATATGTGAGGGGGGGCTGCAATTTTAACTTTCATTCAATGTCAATTTAATTTCAGTATCCTTCCCACACCCAGTTTATGGTTTGTACAAATTACAACATTGATGGGTTTGCTAGAGTAATGGTGATGATCAGTCATTAATTCCCCAGAGCATATCATATTTGCTGAACACACGGTGTAGGGAAGGTCACATTGAATTCATCTATTTTACACTACTGAAAATAAACCATCACCACTAAGCTGCTATAATAGGGGAAGTATGCAGAGCAAAACTGTGAGTGTTATATCATTATGAATATATTCATATTTCCTATAACTTATCACGATTGCTTTACACTTAGATAACTCCATAAAATATGTTGCTATTAAATTTGATAATTAACAAAAGAGAAAAACAAAGAACATTGGCTAATAAAGTTTTATCAGTATATTAGAATAAATTCATGCACTTTGGTAGAAAGGAGGAAGTGATGTGTCACTTGGGCTTTTAATGCCAACAGTGAAGGAGTCATACTGCTTTCATAGGATTTCTATAATTCTCTATAGGTCAGAGTCTAAACAGCATATACATTGCAAACCTCTAATCTATTGCAACTCAGGAATTCAGGTGGTGGTCCTTGTTAGCTAAAATGTAGGATTGGTCTAAGCTCAACAAAGAAAGTCTGTAGTGGCATAATCACGTTAAGATGTCCTAAATACATGATTGAACATAATTCTTGCTGGAGGTCCTAAGTGTGCTCTCCTTTCCCCTAGTGATTAATTAGTAAAATTAATGTTCATATCTCCTGCTCAGGACTGAAGTATGCAACCTTGGGATTACCCTGTTTCTCATATTAGAAATTTCAGTCTTGGCCTCCTCACCTAAAATCAGCCATTAAGAATTTTCTAAAAGTAATACAAAATCCCAACCCCAAATTTTCAGGAACATAAACTTTACTAGATGCAAGCAAATGAAGATGCAATCGAAGATCTCTTTTAGTATGCATGATATTGCTTCAAACTGTACTCACCTGTGACTCGGCTATGTCGTGTTGGTTCTGTGTGGAGGTAGTGGTCACTAATATTCCTTTTGCTGTTGTTGATCTTTGCTCATCGTTACTTGCTCTGCTGTCTTCCTTAATGCGATAAAGCAGATGGTTAAATTGACTCAGTGCGCTTCTGCTGGTATTCATGCAGTGTCATCATGGATAACCATTTTGGAGGAGATGAAGCTTTTACTGGGCATAGGTACTGAAAGTGAGCAATTCTTAGGCTGCTACTTTGTGATGGTACAGTTTTAGTTTTGTATTCAGGTTGTTTCATCGCATGTTCAGCTCCGCTTTTGATGCTCAACACAATAAGCCTACCATTGCTCATGACCAGGAGCAAATTAACAGAGACACTTATGCTGATGTCCCTTTCAGAAGCAAAAGATGATGCAGAAGCAAAGAAAACTGTAGGACTTTAAACCATGTGACCCAACCAGGGCCAGGCAGATTGAAAAACATAATTGAGGCTGGGGTGGTGACTCATGCCTGTAATCCCAGCATTGTAGGAGGCCGAGGTAGGAAGATCACTTAAAGCCAGGAGTTGGAGACTAGCCTAGGCAGCACAGCAAGACCCATCTCTTTTCAAATAAAAAATTCACCAGAATGGTGGCGCGTGCTTGTAGTTCCAGCTACTCAGTAGACGGAAGTAGCGGATTGTTTGAACCTGGGGGATTTAGACTATAGGGAGTCAAGATCTTACCACTGTACTCCAGCCTTGGTAACAAAGTGCGACCTGTCTCAAAAGAAGAAGATAAAAGACAATTGAAACGGCATCTAGGGTTTAAAAGCAAATAGCGAGTAATACAGGTGGAAACACAATTTATCTCAGAAGACTCTTGGTGAGGTAAGGTCACTTATACTCCAGGTCCTAGTTTTAAGTCTGCGATCAGGCATGGAGGATCAGGCTCTGGAGTATTTGATAAGAGGAAATCAATGATTGCTTCTAAGTTTTTTAGATTGGACCAAAGCAGCTTTTAGTCAAGGGCTAAATACTAATAGTGAGACAATACCCATCTGGGTCCTCTATCCAAAGTCCCACAAACACAATATATTCCTTTGAGTTCTGTGCTCCTTTGGGGTGATTGTTTTTCTAGCAACAGGTTGTATGACTCACATATATTCTTATCAGTCCTCAGCTCAAGATTTTTGGGACCCTTAGTTAGGATATTGGGGTAATCATAGAGCTTACCTCATGTCTTCCTCTCTCTCAAAGATCATTGTCTTGTGTGGCTTGGTGTTCCATATCTGAACATCATTGTTTCATAGATTTTGTCCTTTAATTTTAGTTATTTTGGATGTTATAATAAATCCAGATACTATTACTTCATATTGGTAAATCCCTGAGAACAGTTTAACATATAATTATTTTGGCTGTAAAAGCATGTAAATCTTGTCTTTTTCCAGATTGTAACAGTATACATTATGAATACATCCAAAGCATGGTATTATAATTTGTTTGAGAAAGAAAATGAAAATGTTATCCAATGGATAATGTATCATGTTCGTTTTAGGTTAATTCATTCTTTTGAAATATATAAATAAATACACAATTATTGAATAATGTCAATTTCTTCTTTGTATTACACATAACATCAACATTTAAAATTTCAATGTAAATCATGTATCTAAATTAAGTTGGAGCATCAAACAATGAGATAGTCCAAAACCACACATTTCTAAATATCTTAAAATATTTATAAAATGAAATATCAAGTCATATATTTTATGTTTTATTTACATAAATCACAATTCCACATTCATCACTCTAATGTGTCTGTGTTAATTGTAACTAAATAAAACACTTTTATAAAACCTATATTCTTCAATTTACTTGCATAAATTTAGAGTTTGCTTCTCTGTATGATTTTTAATATCCTATGTTTTCTTTCTTGATTATGCTTCTCCATAATAGTTTATCTTTCATTAAATATTCCACTTCCTCCTTGAAAATTATGTAGTAATATGTCACATATGTAGGCATTTTGAAAGTTCATTTTAAAAACAAAGAGAACAGTGCTAATTGTTCAAATATTTAACTCATTATTTGTAAAAATGTAATTGTCTCATCCTTAGTATAGTATACAAATACAATTTCTTTTATAAAATTTTTCTGTTCAAAGCCACAGCAATTTAGAATGCAAATCTCTTTGTAAATAGGGTATTTGGATTATCAATTTGCTTTTATATTGAACATTTTTGTTTCTTGAAGAAGTTGGATTAAAGGGAAGAATAATAGAACTCTTATCTAATTATACATGCACACATGACATTAGGAGGGAGATGGGACATATCATCCTTTATCTCAGAGCAGTAGCTCTTCACCAGGCATGACAGTGCCCCTCAGAGTACATTTGCAATGCTTGGAACGGTTTCGTTTCATTCATCTGGGGAAGAGAGGGTGCTACTGCCATGTGTGGATACTGGCCAGAGATGCTGCAAAGCTGGAAACAACGTACACAAGACAACTGCCTTCAACAGAGGATTGTCCAGCTCCAAATGACAACTGTGTCAAGGCTGATAACCCTGGCTCCAAAGAAATAATTATTAGTTTCTAATTTATCAGATATATGATATAAGGAATAACTACTGTTTGTGTGCAATTTATAGGTTTATACCTGCATTTATCATCCATTAATTTACAAATGTATCTTAGCCTTTGAAGGAAATATTATCTTGGCCTTTTAACACTGAGGAGCTATGAGAATCTGTATGCCAATAAATTAAAAACTTTGAGGAACACAAACTATCAAAATCAACTGATAAAATAAATAACTGGAATTGTTCTACATCTATTAGAGAAATTTAATTTTTAGTTTAAGAACCCAAAAACATGCCAGTGCTATATGGTTTCACAAATTCCATAATCAAGTAATACGGAAATAATCCTAATTCTATACAATTCTTTGCTTAATTTTCAAGAGAGTCAAACATTTCTCCACTCATTTTATCTAATCATTATAACATTGCTATAATTTGGTTTCACTTTTCCACATCTTCTCAACACTTTTTAAAACTTCTCTTCAAAATTCTTTTCCAAATTGTGGTCTCAATCTTTTAAAGAAGTTTACAGTTCCTATTTACTCATTGGAAAGAATTAGCGATAAGGTTTTAGTGAGTCAAATAATATTACCTGCCAAACTTAAACTCACAACCTGATAAAATTGGGAAAAACAGTGTGATTGAACATAATAATAGCTTATTTAAATAGACATTTTGTGTGATCAATATTTCACTATTTTTGACATATAGCGTATGCAACTGATATTATAATCATTCAGCCTCCAGCTTAATTTACAATTAGATAATTTACATTTATATTTTCTTGTGTAAAACATTCGGTCAGAAACCAGTTTTATTACCTGTTTAAACTATAAATGCAGCAATAAGGTTAAAAATAAAATACTGAAATTCCAAACTGCAAATCTCTGGGTTAAAATCAAACAGCTAATTTCAGAAAATCCTATACAAGCCTTATCTCCCTATATAACCTGAACCAAATATTATGACAATATTAATAAAAACAAGCACCACATCCACAATTTCACTTTCTTGATTTGTGAAAATTTGGTAAAACTTAAGTAATCTTAAGACATTTCATTTATTTCTGGTACTTGATGAACTTTTAACTCCTGACTGCCTGTTGGATATTGCCCAATGTAACCACATATGCATTCAATTAAATTCACATGTATTCAATTCAAATCATTATGTGAAAAAATATTTTAAAATTCTGCCCACCACATACACCCATTCAAGGTTGGCGTGGTGGCGGGAAAGCAAAGACACAGAGGCCAATAAGGTTTCTGAGACATTAGCACTGCCAAGGTATCCACTCCCCTGGATCAAAATACACTGTGACTATTTAAGTCTTAAAATGTCCCTTTGGTATCCAGGTAACTGAAGGCAGGAAATGGGCTGAAAAAGATGCTTAGCCCCTCATTGGGTGCATTTTCCTTTCCAATAATTGATTAAAAAAAAAAAAAAAGAAAAGAAACTGCCAGAATGTAATGCCAACAGCTATGAGGAAAAATTGAGTGAGGTTCCCTGCTAGGGAGTAGAATCAATGCCTAACCCAGGAGCATTTTCTATTTCCAGGGAAAGGATGCTTGCTATGCCCGGGTGTGAAAGTTCAGAACTGCTGCCTATCACTAACCACTCTAGTGTAACTAGTATTCTTTCCAAATCAAAGAGTATACTGTGGGTTCTATGCCTATTCTATTATTGCATATTTCCATTTTGGAAAAACTTGTCATTCTAATATACAGCTCTCTAGATAAAGAGTAGCCACATCTAGATACAGAAAAAATAAAACAGATATCAATCAGAGTTCCTGGAATTTGAGCTAGAATGCAGTCAGTGACTGGAGGAGAATTTTGTGTTGTCCCCTAGAGGAGTGAGTGAGTCTGCTGGTAGTAAGGAGAATAGTTGAGTACTTAAAAGACAATCAGCCTGTGGTCATCATTGGGACTGTCCTCCTAATATTGCTGGCTCTCCTCCTTGGAACCTAATATTATTTCACTGCCCTGCTCCATTGAAAGGCCATGAAATGTAAGCAGAAGTGACATTTGTCAGGCCTAGCTGGAAATTTAAAGAAACAGTGGACAACCCATCAGCTTTTCTTTCTCTGGGACTTTACAACAGGCACGAATTCGTTACAGCATCTGCCCTGTTGACTTTAGTCCTGGAGTGTGGGACACAAAACAGAGTCCTAACTCTTCTTTATCACCTGTAGATTGGGAAGAAATAATCATTTGTTTTTAAGCCACCAAGTCTCTGTCTCACACACACACACACACACACACACACACACACACACTTTAACATTTAACCACAGCCTGATTTAGTCTATTTTGATACTACCATTGACCGTACCTCACTTAACATAGGAAAATAAAATACTGTTTTATTTTATTTTAAAATAAAATAAAACGTAGCACTGTTTTTCATGTTCATTAATTTAGGCATTACTCGAGCCTAGCAATAATTTTATATTCCAAACATGCCTTCTCAATTATCATTACATGTAAACAAAATTGTTAACATGGGATTCAGTTTTTTGCCTCAATGTTAAAAAAAATAGAGTGAAGGCAAAACTTTGTTATTAAAAGAAGCAAAGCATAGTGAATTTTGGATCCTAGTGCAAATAAGAATCCCTGTTCCCCTGTAGGCCAGTATAACTTTACAAAAATGCCAAAGTAATACATTTTGCATACTTTTCCCCCAGTGACAATGTTGTTTTAGACACAGAAACTACCTAAATAGTGCATTTTTCATGTAAGAGTGTTTCCCAGTGAGAAGCAATCAGTGAGGCAATTGTTATCTTGTTGCAAGCGATACCTACCAAGAGAGTACAGAAGAAAAATATAGCTTACAAGGTAACTATCAATTTTATAGGTGAAAAAAGCAACTACTATTCACTGGTTTAAGTTAGAAATACTTTTGCTATAGATTCCCTTTATACAAAAGTGTTCTTGGGATTTTCTAGAAGATGTTTAAAATGAAAAAAAAAAAAGTAGGTACTTGGACATAAGCCAATCTTTAGAAGAAGTAAGCTGCTTCCTAGAAACTGGATTTATTATTTGTTGTATATAGTGAAAGCAAAACTTGCTAAGACAGATTAAATATTTGAGTGGTGAAGTTAAATTTAGTATATTGAGATACTACCAGCTTTGTAAATAACAGTAGAGGAACCACTATCCTGGTGAAGCATTCAGGAGACCATATGTGAAAGACGGACAATAATAACAATGCATTCTGATCATCCATTGCTTATCCCATGATGTTTAAATAACAAGTGGAATGGTGGTAAAATAAACGACTTAATTTTACAAAAATTGACCAACAATAATACTTGATGTTCAACATTCAATTTAAGTCACTATATATTTTTGAGAAGGCCAAAACAACACACAAAAGTAGGCCTTTTGGAAACTTTTTGGGGTATGGTTACTGTGGTGGCCATGAGAATTCCCCTGTATGACAGACCTCCTGATGTGGGGAGCATAGTTGATGGCCCAGTGAACATCCCTCTGGTCTCTGGATCTACCACCATAGATTTCCAGGTTCATAATTTCTCCAGGCTGCTCCCAGCCAAAGATTGACCATGACAGGGTTAATAGTGACGGCGCATCTCTATGGGATGTGATACTACCTTTACAGACTATTTGGACTCAAAGAATTCCCACAAGCTCAACCAAAACTTTACTATAATGGTGTGGCAGTGTTAGATCTATATTACCCTCCTTCCTTCCCACTCCTTTTCCAAAAGCATCAGGTTTGAGTTTTGATCTGACAGTTCTCCCTGTCCACCTCTGATTGTATACATTTATCTTTCCAAGCACGTTCCCCAATAAACTTTTGTACTTATAATCTCATCTTGGGGTTTACCTCTTGGAAGATGCCAACCAACACAATTATGTGTATTCTCAGCAAGAACATGATAGGAAGCACTATCTTGTTTTCTCATTGCTGATAGTTGATTTCCCATAATGTTAGTATAGATTAAAACAAATTGTCTGATATGGAATCAACTCTTTGGCCATTAAATATTGCATTATACATCATGTGATCATTGTTTAATCAATAACTGAGTGTTGTCTGGTGGTTAACTTTTGAAATGCCATTTGGGAAATCTTTGCTTCAGGCATGCTTCAACAGTATTTGAAACATTCTAAATAGGAGCTCACAATTTTGAGGTGGTCACAAACTGTGCATCAAATGCTGCTATCTAAACTTGCAAGGGAGGGCTCATTTATTAGCATGGCAAAATTAAAGTTATATTTCAATAGGTCAGTAAGTTGGAAACAAATTACATTCAAGAACTGTAGTTTGCTGGGAGGAATACATACATGCATTGACCCTTATATAGACAAGAGTATGATTGTTGTTAACCCAGAAATGCATTGCCTTCTCAGAGCTATACCACGTTTATAACACCTTTAGTCCCATGCAACATGATCCCAAACTTAATGCAGGAGTCTCTTCTTGTTTGAATATATTATTTCCTAAGTTTTCATTAAATTGTAATTTAATGTGCATGGCTATAAATCTTTTTTTCAAGTTGCTATGTGACTTTCAAGAGGAAGAATATGTGATGCAGATGGAAGAGCAAATTCAAATGCCCGAGGCAGCAGGGTGCCTGTAGCTGTGACAACAGCAAGGGAGCAGTGGGGTTGGAGAGAAGTGAGCAAACAAGAGTGTCGTATCTAAGCGGAATGTGGTGTTTACACGGATTGCAGGCCTTCTTTGGTCAAAAATTGTTGGAATTAGATAACGAAGCGTTGTGAACTAAAAACGTCTTATGTTGGTGTAAAACCAATTGTGGTTTTCACCATTAAAAGCGGGGAGCTACGGGAGGGATAGCAGGGGGTGGGGGGCTAGTGGAGGGATAGCATTAGGAGAAATACCTAATGTCAATGTTGGGGTGATGGTTGCAGTAAACCACCATGGCATGTGTATACCTGTCTTACAAATCTGCACATTCTGCACATGAACCCCAGAACTTAAAGTATAATAAAACAAAACAAAACAAAACAAAAGTAATGGTAAAGACCACAATAACTTTTGCACCAACCTAATAAAAGATTATATTTAAAAACAAGATTCTAACAATGATAATAATTGTTGGTAATGGTAAATTCTAGCACATAATAAACAGCTGACATAAAATGGAGAAGACTATTGGAGAAAATGACTTTTTTCTTTTTTTTTTTGAGACGGAGTCTTGCTCTGTCACCAGGAGCCAGGCTGGAGTCCAGCGACTGATCTCAGCTCACTGTAACCTCTGCCTCCCAGGTTCAAGCTATTCTCCTGCCTCAGCCTCCAAGTAGCTGGACTACAGGTGCGTGCTACCACACCCAGCTAATTTTTGTATTTTAGTAGAGACAGGATTTCACCATGTTGACCAGGATGGTCTCGATCTCTTGACCTGGTGATCCGCCTTCCTCAACCTCCCAAAGTGCTGGGATTGCAGGCGTGAGCCACAGTGCCCGGGCTGGAGGAAAGGATTTCAATGTACAAAGATTGAGTTAGGGCCTGGCTTGGTAGCTCACACCTATAATTCCAGGAGTTTGGGAGGCTGAGGTGGGCAGATCACTTGAGGTCAGAAATTTGAGACCAGCATAACCAATATGGCAAAAACTTGTATCTACTAAAAATATAAAAATTAGCCAGGCATGTGGTGCATGCCTTTAATCTCAGCTACTTGCTTGGCTGAGGCAGAAGAATCACTTGAACCTGGTAGGAGGAGATTGCAGTGAGCTGAGATCGTGCCACTGCACTCTAAACTGGGTGACAGAGCAAGACTCTGTTTCAAAAAAATAATAGAAGACTCTCTTTTTGAGGGTCTCTAGAGACCTAGAAAATCTTGTTGGAGAGAGTAGTGGCTAGTATAGTAAAAAGTTAAAATCTTAAAAACGTAGAGGAGAGTGACCCAGATCCTGTAGATGACTGTATCAAGGAGTCCTGCATGGTACAATCTTGGGGCTAAACTGGCCACGAAGAGTAAGGAACAAGCCATTTTACTTTGAGTCTCTCACTTCTAGTGGCGAAAGAAGAAGAAACAAACTTGAAAGGCTGCTTGTGAAGCAGTATGCTTAGGGAGAGCTAAGTTTGTTTAGAACAAGAAACCAAAGAAAATACTCATAAATGATGATTTGGGTATAAGGTGTTAGGAGATAAGGAAAAAATTTTAAAATATATTTAAAAATAAATGGAGGTTTGGGGAATTTTGCTTATGAGTAACTCTGAGTCCAGGAAAGATGCTTAAAAAGCAGAGCTCTGTGGTGACAAAAGTCAGGTAATAGGGATGATCTGGGAGTCTCAGGGTTCTTGTGATATAAGCAGGGTTGAATGGCATATCTGATATTACACTCATGACCACTAGACAGACAGTGGTGCTAAGGTTGTCAGTGCTGTGGGAGGGAAACGGGAGGGCCCAGGTCGTTCCAGGGAAAGCAGGCATCCTGGGAAGCCAGTGATACTGTGCAAGGCCAATGGTATTGTGGAGGCTGAGGGAGGGGCTGTCATCTGGGCTTTGAGGACTTTCTCCTCTGTCCTGTTATTGGAGGCATTGAATCTGGAGCAGATGTAGTCTTATTCATGTGTCTCTTCCCTTCTCTTCTCACAGAAGAACATGTATAAAACATAACCTCATAAAGTTTTAAAACAAATTGGCTTAAGTCAATTTGCAGCATCATCCTATTTTTCATAGTACTGGCAGGCGAAACGTTTGCTTTTAGCCAAGGAAAAAGCGACAATTTGTCAACATGAGTAAGGTGCCTGCAATAATTTTATTTATATTATAGAGTCAAATATTCATGGCAATTCTATCCATTTTACGGATAACAAATACAATGAGTTGCCTTTAATCACATATATTACTTTCAGAAGAGCCAAAGTTGAGATGTGGTTATAACATATTCCAAAGCTTTTCTACTCTGTCATACCATATTTCAGAGATTAGTTAATTCCCCATTAGTCATTTCTTCAGCTATGCTTCGACCTACTGATTTTAAGTTTAAATAGACAAAGAGCTGGTTCCATGATCTTAGTGATCAAAAAAAGGCATAGATATATTTTGGAGGTTTTATGGCTACTTGATAGATAATGGGAAAACTATTCTTGACCCTTTCCCTTCACAAATATTGCAGTGATAAATGTTTTTGTTTGTTTGTTTTTAAGAGAAAATGTCCTAAAAGTAATTTTTAAAAGGCAAAGATTATGGGAGGTCAAAATTATATTCCTTGAAACACTTCAATATGTTTCCAAACTTTCACAGAATTTCCAAAGAAGTGTTTTCCATGAAATATTTGTTACAAGAGGCATTGGTTTGTCATTTATTAATCAGCATCCTGAAGACAGAAAGTTTCTTTGTTAAGTTATCTCACAAAGTCTCCTCCAAGGTTCATATCGTGTCAAAGTTCTGAATTTTAACTTCTAAAACTAAACTTAAATATTTATACTAAAATAACCTTGGTTGCACTTACCAACTTTTTCCTATAGTTCCTAAAATTTAATCCCACTACATGTATTTTTTTCTTAGCATTAATTTGAGAAGTACTCAAAAGATCTCAAATTAATGATTACTTTTAAAGTACAGTCTTGCCTCAGGAATACTCTCAACTGCTTTTTATGGCTGGCCTTTAACACTGATTTCTTTGTGACTCTGAATCCCAATATCCATACCAAAAAGACAATGTACTTATTGGAAGGGACATACTTTATGTTGAAAATTACAGTTTTAATAAATATTTATAATATATTAGAATTAATATAGGAATAAAACATAGGGTTGCTGATATTTCTAAAGTTTACTAAAGGTCTGAATAATCAATAGAATAGGGATACATTTGAAATGAATTAAGAATTGCACTTTTCACATGTTGATCATACATTGCTCAGAAGCAGTGTGATCAAAACACATCTGTAAGTAAGACTTGATTTCATGGTAAAGCAGGACACACAGTATTTTCTAGATAGTTATAGTTATATTTATCATTTGCTACCCATCCTACCTACCCTGAAATAATGACTTAAAATAACACACATTTATCTTCTCCCAGTTTCTGTGGATCTGGAATCCAGGCATGATTGAGCTGGACGCACTGCTTTAGAGTCTCTCACAAAGCTACAGTTGAGTTATTGGCTGGTGTCTTAGTCCATTTGGGTGCTATAACAAAATACCTGAGAACAGGCAGTTTATAAACAACAGAAATGTATTTCTCACAGTTGAGGAGGCTGAAAGTTCAAGAGCAAGGCACTGGAAGCTTCCATGTCTGGTGAGGGCTGCTTACTGCCTCCAAGATGGTGCTTTGTTGCTACATCCTCCTGAGTGGATAAACGCTGTGCACTCACATGGATGAAGGGATGCAAGCAGCAATCTCATCCTCTCAAGCCCTTTCATAAAGGCATCCATCTATTTATAAGTGTTCAATCATAAGCCACCTTTATGGCTTAACCATTTTCTAAAGACCCCACCTTTTAATACTATTGCATTGGAGATTAATTTGCAACATGAAGTTTGGAAGGGACACAAATATTCAAACCATAGCAGCTGGGGCTATGGTCTTCTCTGAAGGCTTGATTAGGGGAAAATTCACTTTTAAAATGGCTCTCATGGTTGTAGGTAGAATGCATGTGCTCAAGGACTGCTGGACTAAGGGCTTTAGTTCCTCACCAGTAGGTTGCCAGAGGCATAACTCAAATCTGACCACATAGACTCTCCAGTATACTTACCAGAACAAGCACACAAGGAGCCAAAGAAAGAGGGAGTTCAAGCCAGAGAACGAGTGCTAGCAAAAAGGAAATGACAGTGTTTTGAAACACATTAGTTAAAGTGGTATTCCATCACCTGTTTTCTATTTAATTAACTAGAGTTACATTACTATGTCCAACCTATAATCAATGAGATAAGATTATATAAAACTGTGAATACCAAAAGGTAGGGCTCCCTTCAATGCTGACTAGGTTTGTCATCAAGGTACACATATTGACAGAGTGTTTTCTACACACAGTACACTGTGTGAACTAACATATTTGCTTCCTGATTCCAAAGAATGTAAGATACGTAAGATCTCGTTAAATGTTACAATAAAACAAAGAAAGAGTTAATGCCACAGAAGTTGTATAAAGCACAATTGCATTACATCAAAAATCTCTCTTTTATTGAAAAATAGGTGAGGAGAATTGACTATAATAATTACAACAAAAATATAATAATAATAATAATTTACCAAGTAAGTTATAAGTCACATACAAGATCAATATTCTAAATTTTGTGCTATGTCTAATGGCAGTATCAAGGTGTCTAGAGAGTGGAATCTTTTACAGTTCTGTAAACCAGCTCAAAATGTACACGTCTTTCAAAATAAAAGGTAATATTTGCTAGTCGAATAATGTTTTAAGATGAGTTCTTAAAGCATTATTAAGATGTTGAACCCTGCCCAACTCAGAATGCCACATTTAAACTTCTTTTTATATAGGAGTTCCTGAATCTCTGCAATATTTGCAACTGAAGGGAATGGGCAGTTCAGCTTGATAAACTTCCTAAAATGTTGCAGTAAATAAAAAGCATTAGTGGGCTCTAATTTTCCTATTTAAATGAATTCTTAATTTAGAATTATGCATGTAATGTGTAGAAGAATGCAACTTTGCTTTTATATTGCCTTAAATATATTCAACACCTGAACCACATAAATAAAAATGAATCAGCTAAGAAAGTAAAAGATCACCTTCAATGCAATTGGAAAAGACAAATATTACCTTAACAAACTCAACTAGCAATGTGAACTGTATGAGACAGTTTGAGTTCAACATTTCATTAGAGATTTGGAGTCAGTTTTAGTTGAAGTTAGAAGAATGCTAAAATTAGAGGATTTAGCAAGATCAAATCACTCACAATAGAGGATATCATAGAAGTTTGATTTAAAATGAAAATTCTCTAGGTTTCATAAAAGGAATTTTCAGCTGTATGTTCTAAATATAACCTGTTGGCATCTCCTGCAGCATGGCTTATTATGGTGCTTGATGCAGGTGTGCATGGAAACTGTGTGAAATTTTGTGAGCAAAGGCAAATTAGTTATTATGAGCAAATGGATCTTTTAGTCAAGGGCTTATTCATTACAACTTTCCACTATTCTTAAATCTTTTATGACTGACACTAATTTTCTTGGGCATTCAAAACACTTCCTAAATGATCTCACCTCAGTGCATGGGGGCTATACGCAGTAGTTACAGAACCAGGAACAGTTTTCTCATGATAGGTAAGCCAATGATACTTTAGAGGAAAATAAGAATGTCAGGAACCATAGGACAGTTATAAATCTTTAGGGTAAGACAGATGAGGTTTGAAATCTGTTGCTTGCTTCTTCAATGTACCAGTAGAGTGATCTTGGTCAATTCATTAACCTCTCAAAATTTCAAATCCACATAGGAAAAATGGGGAAAAATATATATGACAAGAGACAGTATAACTATTTAATAATATATTAATTGTAAAGCATTTAGTATTCAGACATGCATATACCATGTGCTTGATAAATGATTTATAATTAGCATTGTTTTATTATGTTAAATCCTCAAAATACTGCACATGGCAGCAATAATTTCTCTCATCTCTACATGCTCTTCCTACAGTGTGATATTTAGTGATTCAATCAAAAGTTGTATGTCTAGGTCCAACACCCTTGAATCTGAGTGAGTTTTTGACCAGACAGAAGTGACAGTATGTGGCTACTAATACTAGTTCATAAAAAGTGGTATAGCTTCTGCCTTGTTTGTTCTGTTTTGTTTGATATGCATATGCATGGAAAACATTTGCCATTCTGTGAGCATCTCCAAAGTAGATAATTTCACAGAAAAAAACACGGAGAAGCAATGTCGAAGTGTGACAGTCAGCCCTTAGGAGTTGGGCTGTGAGCCAGCATCAACTGTCAATAAGTATGTGAGTTAGGATTTGAATAAGTCCAATCCACAACCTCCCAGCTACCTACAGCCTTCCCTACTGAACCCATTCTGAATTCCTGACTCACATAATCTGTGAAGAGGTTGTTTGCTACCACTGAATTGGAGTGATTTATTATGCAGCAAAAATAACTGGAAAAACAAGACAATATTTCATTTATCCCCCAGCCTGTGTTCAGCCTGTATTGAGAATAGAGGTTGATAGTGAACATAATTATTTCTTCCTACGATCACTTGTGGGAATTGGTTGCAGTGGTAAATAGAAATGAATAAGTAAAGATATTTTTGTACTTTGAGAAGTTCACAGAAGTCTTTAAGACAGAATTTTAAAAAGGAAAGGCTGTCTTTGACAAGTGTATATTATTATCCATTATACAGTAGATTTGGGCATTAAGTGAGGAATAGTGACCCTTTTATTATCAGATATTGGCTTACAGGCTACCAGGTATATTGACATATCAGATCCGATATTCTAACTGATCTCTCAGGAAGTCTGCATTTTGGGTCAGGGCATAAAGTCTGAGCAATAGCAGGCTAGACAGCAATTAGAGTGATTCCTGAGGAATCACGAGGAAGAACAATTTTTGCCGAAGAGCAACGTATCTTTCAGGGTCTTGACAATTTTGAAAATGAGAAAAGTAATTCACATGGTGTCTTGAAGGTAATGAGAAGGGAATAAGAACTTATGAGAAAAGGAGAGCAGAGGGTGTGCTGAGGTTTGGCACAGCTGGATTGAATGCACCATGGCCATTCCTTTAACATTGGGAGATCAATCTACCATAATACACTGCATATTGAAAGGGAACATCCACATAACTATGCAACATGAAGATTCCTGATTGAGGAGGTGATCCTGTTCGAAAGAGATCTCCATCCAGTGCTAAGGGCTGGAATTGGCCTGTCCTCCAGCTGATATGACTCAGACTGGCTAAGTCAGAACTGTGGTAAATGACAAATATGGGGGGAAAAAAAGGAGCTTCAATAGCAAGGTAGATATGTTTGTCTTCAACTCAGCAACCATGTTCCTGACCCTGCTATACAGCAGATGTCCTTCTTAATTTTTCAGTGACAATGAGTGATTTAACATATAGCAGTAATTCTAAAGCATTTCTTTGTAAGTATATACCTGATACACACACACACACACATATATATATATATGTTGTTTAGTGCTTTTTCTAGCTGATATATATATATATATATATATATATATATACATATATATATATATATATATATATACATACACCTAAATAGAAACATACACTCAGATACAAACTCACACCAAACATAATAAAAGGCATTATACATGCACACATACAAACACAGGTTTAAATTTAAATGTACAAAAACTGAAAGGAAAATGACTTGACTTTGAGAGGCTATGGGAAAGAAGGACTCTTATGTACTGCTAGAGCAAAATGATTACATAGAAAAATTGACACTATCTAATCATTAAACATATTCCAATCCCACTTTTAGAAAACTATTCCAAAGTTATGGAAAAATATGAAATTACATACATACAAGCTTACTTTTGTAGTATTATTTGCAACATATCAAAATTGAAAACATTCCATGTTTGATTGTATGTTGTTTGAATGTTAGAATAACACAGGTGTGTATTCTGATAAGAAAATGGTTTACTTGTAATAAAGCATATGCTTTCACATAACTACATTTACCAGGAATATAATTTCCTTTCATTTTAAAAATATGTCAGGACCACATTTCTTTATATAATCTTTTAAAAATAGAAGAATATTTGATTTGGGAAAATTGTGAAATTAACAAGGAAATGTGACATGAAAGTACAGGCTAGCAACCATGTCCATTGTTCAATAACATAGTCAAATTTACTTTGATTAGCTAAATAAATTAGATGGTCAGATTTTTAAAAATCATCTTCTAATAGATGTTCTTAGTAGGCATTTCCCTTTTAGATAATTCTAGAAAAAAATTCTGGCACTGGAACCACTAGATCAGCTCTCACAATAGCATGGACTGATGGAAATAGGTGGCAACACTCTCCCAAGTTAACTGACCATGATTATTTTTTAAATTTCAAGTTCTGGGATACACGTGCACAATGTGCAGGTTTATTGCATAGATATACACGTGCCATGGTGGTTTGCTGCACTCATCAACCCATCTTCTACATTAGGCATTTCTCCTAATGCTATTCCTTCCCTAATGCTTCAACTCCCACATATGAGTGAGAACACGTTATGTTTGGTTTTCTGTTCCTGTGCTAGTTTTCTGAGGATGATGGTTTCCAGCTTTATCCATGTCCCTGCAAAGGACATGAACTCATCGACTTTTTGGCTGCATAGTACTCCATAGTGCATATGTGCCACATTTTCTTTATCCAGTTTATCATGATTGGGCATTTGGTTTGGTTCCAAGTCTTTGCTATTGTGAACAGTGCTGCAATAAACATACGTGGGTATGTGTCTTTATAGTAGAATAATTTACTATCCTTTGGGTGTATACCCGGTAATCGGTATATGGCTGGGTCAAATGGTGTTTCTGATTCTAAATCCTTAAGGAATTGCCTCACTGTCTTCCACAATGTTTGAACTAATCTACACTCCCACCAATAGTGTAAAAATGTTTCTATTTCTCCACATCCTCTCCAGTATCTGTTGTTTCCTGACTTTTTAATGATTACCATTCTAACTGGTGTGAGATAAAATTTCATTGTGGTTTTGATTTGCAGATTTGCAGTTCTCTAATGACCAGTGATGATAAGCTTTTATCTTCATATGGTTTTTGGCTGCACAATTGTCTTCTTTTGAGAAGTGTCTGTTCATATCCTTTCATCACTTTTTGATGGGGTTATTTTTTTCTTGTAAGTTTGTTTCTTGGCAGATTTTGGATATTAGCCTTTTGTCAGATGGATAGATTGCAAAATTTTTCTCCCATTCTGTAGGTTGCCTGTTCGCTCAGATGATAGTTTCTTTTGCTGTGCAGATGATCTTTAGTTTAATTAGATCCCATTTGTCAATTTTGGCTTTTTTTGCCATTGCTTTTTGTGTTTTAGTCATGAAGTTTTTGCCCATGCCTATGTCCTGAATGGTATCACCTAAGTTTTATTCTAGGGTTTTTTGTTTTTTGTTTTTGTTTTGTTTTGTTTTTAGGTCTAATGGTTAATTCTTTACTCCATCTTGAGTTAATTTTTGTATAACATGTAAGGAAGGGGTCTGGTTTCAGTTTTCTCCATATGGCTAGCCAGTTTTCCCAACACCATTTATTAAATAGAAAATCCTTTCCCCATTGCTTGTTTTTGTCAGATTTGTCAAAGATCAGATGGCTGTAGCTGTGTGATGTTATTTATGAGGCCTCTGTTCTGTTCCATTGGTCTATATATCTGTTTTGGTACCAGTACCATGCTCTTTTGTTTACTATAGATTTGAAGTATTGTTTTAAACTGGGTAGTATGATGCCTCCAACTTTCGTTCTTTTTGCTTAGGATTGCCTTGGCTATATGGGCTCTATTTTGGTTCCATATGTAATTTAAAATAGATTTGCTTTTCAAATTTTGTAAAGAAAGTCAATGGTAGCTTGATTGGTATAGTATTGAGTGTATAAATTACCTTGGGAAGTATGGCCATTTTCATGATATTGATTTTTTCAATCCATGATCATGGAAAGTTTGTGACCATTTGTTTGTGACCTCTCTTATTTCCTTTAGAAGTGATATGTAGTTCTCCTTGAAGAGGTCCTTCACATCCCTCATAAGCTGTATTCCTAGGTATTTTCTTCTCTTTGTAGCAATTGTGAATAAGAGTTCACTCATGATTTCTCTCTCTGCCTATTATTGACATCGAATGCTTGTGATTTTTGCATATCTATTTTTTTATCCTGAGACCTTGCTGAAGTTGCTTATTTATCAGCTTAAGTAGATTTTGGGCTGAAACGATGCAGTTTTCTAAATATACAATTATGTGATCTGCAAAAGAGACAATTTGACTTCCTTTCTTCTTATTTGAATGCTCTTTATTTCTTTCTCTTGCCTTATTGCCATGGCCAGAACTTCCAATACTATGTTGAATAAGAGTGGGGACAGAGGACATCCTGGTCTTGTGCTGGTTTTCAGAGAGAATGATTCCAACTTTTGTCCATTCAGTATGATATTGGCTGTGAGTTTGTCATAAGTAGCTCTTATTATTGTGAACTACATTCCATCAATACCTAGTTTATTGAGAGATTTTAGCATGAAGGGTGTTGAGTTTTATCAAAGGCCTTTTCTGCATCTGTTGAGATAAAGTGTGGTTTCATCATTGGTTCTGTTAATGTGATAAATTATGTTCATTGATTTGTGTATGTTGAACCAGGTTTGCATCCAAGGGATGAAGCTGACTTGATCATGGTGAGTACGTTTTTGATGTGCTGTTGGATTTGGTTTGCCAGTATTTTATAGAGGATTTTTGCATTGATATTCATTAGGGATATTGGCCTGAAATTTTCTATTTTTTGTTTTGCATGCTTTAACCAAATGTAAGGAAGCTAAGAACCTTGAAAAAAGGTTAGAGGAATTGCTAACTAAAATAACCAGTTTAGAGAGAAACACAAATAACCTGATGGAGCTGAAAAACACAGCATGAGAACTTTGTGAAGCACACACAAGTATCAATAGTTGAATCGATCAAGCCAAAGAAAGGGTGTCAGAGATTGAAGATCAACTTACTGAAATAAAGCACGAAGACAAGATTAGAGAAAACAGAATGAAAAGGGATGAACAATGCCTCCAAGAAATATGGGATACAGAAACCTGTTTCCAATAGAAGAAGCAAGTTAGCTTGAATTACACTTGTGTTTTGTGGATAGAAGGCAGGTCAAGCAAAAGTATAAATATTCTGTATTCTAATGGATGTTCCTCTGAACATTTTATCAATTAATCACCCCTACCTGTGTCAGTTATAATAATTGTGTTTTGAAATTTTCTGTCTCAGTCCTTATTACATACTTGTTTTTGCTGGCATTCTGTCATAAAAAAGATTATTTCCTGACCAGATTTAAACTTTCATTTCAAATGAATTTTAGTCTGTGAGGTTTAAATGTTTTAAGTTCTAAATCTGTTTAATTATTTGGCCTATCAAAAAAAAAGCGCCACCAATGGATGGATGATTTAAAAACATTGAGTCTTTGAAATGCCTTATGTACCTCATATAAACTAAGTATATCATGGCTATAGCAGCTTCTGCTACCTCCGGTGTGCTGAGTATATTATCATACTAGGGTCTTATGGATTTTTTTATCTCCTCATATCTATGTTCAAAACATGTTCATGTTCGTAGTTTGCTTACATTTTCTAATATGTTAGGTGTCATAAATTACTACTTTATCCTATTTTACTTCCTCTATATATTATACTTAAGAGTCATAAGCTAACTGCTCAACCTACTTTTGTCTACCATTCTGACTTATTTTCTTAGACTTGAAAAATGACTTGAATATTCTTATATGAGACAATAGTCTCATAAAATATAGATTCCATAATTTCTCAGAAAATGCAAAAGATAATTCCAATACCGTGTCTCCTCTGTTTTCTTTCAACACTTTTTTTTTCTATTTCTTTCATAAAACTTTTTGAGGTGGAAGTAATAAAAATGATTATTTTGAAGTCCTATTCCTGTATTGGAGACTATGATTTTGGCTAAGTAAACAGAAATAATGAAATTTTCAAGACTCTTCAGGGAAGTTAGCACTCTTGGTACACTGAATCATACATTCAACAAATATTGGCTCAAGGCCTACAATCCAAAGATATGGCTGAGATACTGCAGAAGAGAAAAGATGAATTAGATTCTCTCTCCAGGTTTAGCAGCAGCAGTGCTAAGAATTAACTACATCATTTCCACTTCTTAGGCATACAGAGAGACTACATTTTCAGCCTCTATCTCAATTATTTTGGGGTCAAATGAGCAAACATGGACTAATACATTGTAAGTTAAATGATATAAACCACTTCCAGGGCTGTATGTTAAAAAATACTCTGCATCGCCATCTACTTTCTCCTTCTCTTCTGTCAAAACAAGTCCTTTAAGTTTTCCAGAAGGTAAAGATGCAAGAGGGAGGCATCCTGGATTTTCAAGTCAAAGCTTGGAGGAGAGCTGCTTAGGAGAGCTGTAGGATGAGCAAGAAATAAAGCCTCTTACATTTGCCATAGCCTCATATTGTGTACAATTACTAATAGATATTCCAATGCCACATAGAAATTTGTGTGCAAAAATTCAATGCAGAATCAGTGCTGGGAAATTGGGATCAGCGAAATTGCTCTTCAAGATAAGAATCAGGTAAGGAAACATAGAAAAGATGTCATTTAGGAGTTTATTTGACAGATTTGGACACACAGTGGAAGTATCAGAATTGTGGTTTGTAAAAATAATCTAATACCCTGAGGATAAGCTACATAACTTGTGCAACCCAGTGGAAAATGAAAATCCAAAGATTATTAAAAATTTAAGGATGCCTACAGCAAAGTATTATATTAAGTGTGGGGTCCTTCTAAGAACGGACCCCTATGGGACTACGCAGGGCACATGCTCATGGAGAAGGAAGTGGAAATGGAAATACAATGTATTTAGGTGGAGTTGCAGCTAAGGGTAATGTGTGTAGATAGAAACTACTTACAATTTTCAGAAAACAAACAGTTTTTGTTAATAAGATATTCATTGATGAGCCAGTTAGCATCGAGGATATGGCTACCAATATGGAAATCAGCACCTATACATAAATGTTTACTTAATACTGGTGCAAAACATGGGGTTTTGACTCATACATATATTTTCTCCCTAGAGTGGGAATAAAATCCATGGCTTTAATATAATGAAAATAAGAAAAAAAAAACAAATGCTGCCTGTACAAAATAGAACCTCTAATTTCTTTTTATTTTGTTTTTGGCATTAAATTATGTAGTTGACCAACTGGCTGCTGAAATTCATTTTCACTATTGTTTCCCCTGAGTGTCTCAAATACAGTAGTGAAAATGAAATTTATTCCTGTTCCGAGTGTCCCAGCCATGTTCTAGTAAACTGTAAATTTTGTAAAACTTGTAAGCAAGTCAGAATTAATGACAGGAGTTAGTTTGATTCTTTGCAGCATCCTAAAGACAATCTGGTGCCTTGGATCAAAGTTTTCCTTAGTATTCAAGTGGATAATAATCTGTGTAGCTACTCATTTAACAGACAGAATCCACCTTCACTGAGAAAACAAAGTATTGAAGTATGACCATATCTGTAACAGTTCCCTTTGTGTTTTACAAAAGAACATTTAATTCATTTTTTTGTTTGTTTGTTTTCTATGTTAGTATTGACAAATTGTGTTAATACTGAGTAATGCAAGAAATTAGAGATATAACTTGAGGTAAAATAAACATCCAGTTCTTCCATATTTCCTCAATCAATCACAAAAAAATAAATATAAAGTTGAACATATAAATTGCTAAAAGAACAGTTCAGTACAGAGGAAGCATGCTTTAGGCAGAGAAAAACATTATAAATATTAATATTTGCTATTGCCACACTGAAAAGTCTTATATTAGCATGTGATCACTTGTTACATTTCAATTCAAAATATACTTAGAATATTTTTTTGTGTATGTTCTTGTCATGATGTCTTTTATTTCCTTCTTAATCATGAAAGCACTCTCATTCTTCGATAGTATGGTGGTAGAATGTTCATAAAATATACGGAAGCAGAGGGGCAGAATTATTTTCTTGATTTTCCCCCAAAACTTTGTGCAAAATAAAAGTCTCAGAAGCCTTGCACTTTAGTAAGAATGCATTCCAAGGAACAAGAACGGTGACCCTTTTTCCAGCATCTTGCAACATTCTTGAATATAAATTGAAAGAATGGTCATAATAGGTGAAACAATAGTTCTTTTTAGTCTTTTTATTGCTAAATTTGGAAAGTCAATTTGCAAACAAAAGCCCGTCTAGTGATATAGATTTTTCTACTCTCCAACAGCCTCCAATACAGCCAATATATTCATCAAAATTGATGACACAGTATTATGTTTTGGTCAGTGATACTGAGGGGTATGATTTGCTTTCTTATTGTTGATTAGAAGAAATTGTGAAACTGAAGCCTATTTCTTTCTTTAATCAGGATTTTGAATTTACCAGGACATTAGATATATTCCTTTTATGGTTAATTAGGAAAAATCAGCATTTTCTCCTCCACTCAGTTTTATGCCTTAAGATTTTAGAACATTGCTTTTAATATGGTTTGGCTGTGTCCCCACCCAAATCTCATCTTTAATTGTAGCTCCCATAATTCCCACATGTTGTGGGAGAGACAGAGTGAGAGATAATTGAATGAAGGTGGCAGTTTCCTCCATAATGTTCTCACTGTGGTAAATAAGTCTCTGAGATCTTATGAGATCTGATGGTTTCATAAGGGGTTTCCCCTTTCATTTGGTTCTCACTCTCTCTTGTCTGCTGCCATGTAATAAGTGTCTTTTGCCTTCCACCATGATTATGAGACCTCGTCAGCCACATGGAACTGTGAGTCCATTAAACCTCTTTTTCTTTAAAAATTGCTCTGTCTCTGATATGTGTTTATCAGCAGTGTGAGAACAGAAATCAGCCACCTGTGGGGAGGAGAGTAGCCTGGTGAAGCGTGCTTAAGACATGAGCAGTGGTGAACACTCAGTCAATGCTATTGCATTCTTTTAACAAAGTGATTGTTTTTGATTGAAGAAAATAAAAACGTTATTAATTATGAACACAGATATACTACCCATACTTAGCCACTTTTTAAAAATGGAGATTTTGGCACCTTTCAGATCTCCAGCCTTAAAAAGGAGAGTTAAGCTTTCAGCCAATTTGGAACTATTTTACAGCTACAATTGTATTAATTGTTGTGTCTTCATCTATGCTTTTATTCTTTCCTGATTTTGGTTTGGTACATAACCTAATCTTTAATGGCACATGATGTGTTTTTTAGAGGAAAGCGTTAAAACAACAACAATAATAGCAAAAACAAAAAACAAAAAAACTTAGCTTACTTTTTTGATGCTTATGATAAGGGCTGGGATTGGAATTTGACAGAACAATATTGTACACAACTATCATAGACTCCTGAGGCGGCTCTATACAGATTATTTTAATATGACAGTGTCCCCAGAATACTCGGTGCACAACCTGAGAAATTGTATAGAGCATTTTGGCTCTATCTATAGCTACCTTAAGGCATATCCTGTTTAAAGCACCAAGTTAGTTTCAGATCAGACTATAGGACTGAATCATTGTTATTATTATTCCACAACCTGCATATATTTTTAATATGTGTATTCAGATTTTTCTTCAATCCGATCATTTGTTAAGACAGTTATTTGTAGGGAAACCTATAACCTGTTTTATTCGCTCTTACTTCCTCCTTCACATAACTCCTTAATGGCACCCCTATAAAACCTCCAAAGGTAGTAGATTAAGATTGTAGATACGGTGATCAAACTTGAATTCTGAGTCATCTAGTCACCTATTTATGAATTCTGCATACAGGTACTATGTACACAACCTTGAAGAAGGTACTTAACCTCTTTAACTATAACTTGTCAACCTTAACATGGAAAAAATATATCTACCTAATAAGACTGTTATTGGAATTAGTTAAAATATATCATGAAAGGAACTAATAAGAGTATCTGAGGTAAATAAACATTAGGTTATATATTTCAGCTTATATCATTTAGTACTTATACAAATACCAGCAAGTTTAAGTGCCAGGCTTGTAGTATTAGCAGGATTAAGTGATTAGGCAAAATATCCTGCAGGTAACAATTTTAAATTATAGTATATATTTAAAAAATAAGACTATAATATGTGTGTATGTGTGAGTCTAGGTTTATTATTATTTATACATAAACTATGTGTATAATATATGTGTAGGTGTGTGCAATGATTTCAAGTTATTAATGTGCAACATATTAGAAAATATTTTTATATGAATGATAATGAACAATATATTCATATTTATTGGCTGAAGCTAAAGCTGTGTTTAGAGAAAAAAATTGTATAGCTTTAAATGTTCATATTGAAAAAAGCAACAGTTGAAAATTAATAATGTAAGTGACCCCTTTAAGAAGCTTTCTCCCCCAAAATGGGAATACAAATCCAAAGTAATCTGAGAATAGTAAATAATAATGATAACAATGAAATTTAATGAAATCTTTTACAAACAACAGAGTAAATGAATGCAAACAAATGTGTTTTTCTTAAAATTGTTAAAATAGATGAACCTCTACTGTGAGAGAGTGGTATTAAGGCAGATAATAAATAAGTCATGTTAACATCAAAGAAGGAAAGGAAATAGCACTATCGATTCTAGAGACAGTAAATGGATAATAAGTGGATATTACAAAAAAGTGTGTGTGTATAAAGTCATCAAATGAGCCAGATTCCTCAAAATGCATACATTATTCAGTCTAATGCCAAAAGAAACAAAAAATATGAATTGCCTAATCTCTACTAACATATTTCTTAATTCAAAATTTACCCTCTCAAAAATAAATTCACAGCAATCTCATCACATCAGTGATGTTTAGCAAACATTTAGGGTTAAACTGCACCAAGCATTGACAAACTCTTCATGAAACTAGAGAAGATACAATCAATTATCAACTTGTGTTATGAGATCAGGATTACTCTGACATCCTCGCATGAAAAAATAGTACAAGAAAACTATGTGGCATTAACAGACAAAAGTACTTAACAAAATGTTACCAAATTAAATCTCCCAATATATATAGTTTTAGCCCATAATGAATAATTGAGCTTTGTCTTAGGTCTGCAAAATTAGTATTACATTAGAAAAATATCAAGGTAGCTCATCAGATTAATAGAATAAAGGAGAACAAACATGATAATTTCAGTAGGTACAGGAAAAGCATCTGACAAATTCCAATATCCTTTCATGGTAAAAACTCTTAGCACACTAGGAATTATAGGGAATATAATTATAGGAAACCATTTTAAACTAATCATGAAAAGCTGAGTGCTTTCCCCTTAGTGACATGACAAGAATGTTCACTATTACCCTCATTTTCCACATTGTGCTGAAGATTCTATACAGTGCAGTAGTCTCAGAAAAGAAGTATTCAATGATTTGAAAAGAAAAAGAAAAATTCTGTACTCAGATAATCACTTGCATAGGAAATCCTAAGACATTGCTTAGTGAATCGTCATTCACTATGATTAAAAACTGAATTCAGCAACATTCCAAAATGCAATGTTAGAGCAATATAGAAATTACAGAAGAAGTTAGCAAAATATATTCAAGACCAAACCACCCAACATTGCTGCGAGAAATTGAAGAAGTCAAAATACTTGGAACTTTATAACATTTTTCCAGGTTAGAAGATTCAAAGTTGTTATGCTATCAATTATTCCCATATTGGTTGTAGATTTAATGGCATCTCTTCTCTTAAATACTATACCTTTTCCCCATTTCTTCTATTTTATTCTCTTCTCTCTTTACATCCAAAATGTACTACCCTCAATTGTCCTACTTCATTTCATTTCATGTTAAATGGTGTAACTCTTCTCACAACTGGCCAACCAGAAGCCAGTGAACAAAACATTCTACTTCTCCTTCTCATTACCTACAGTTAGTCAGTAAATCTTGGATAGCTTAAATAATAAATATGTTGACAAGCTACTTGAAACTCCTTTGCCAATGTCTTTGTTCATACCTTTATTTTTTTATCCTTTTGGCTTGAATATCAATATACTAGACTCGTATTTGAATAACTTGCCTTTGCTCTTGAACCTCAATCCTTTCAATGTTTCCAAAATAAATTTCTTGAAATTTAAATCTTGTCAAATTATACACTCCCTAAAAACTCTGACAGATTCAAACACATTCCTGTTCTTGTTTTGTTTATGTTTTCATGATTAACTCCAGATACTTCTCAACATCTACTGTAAAATCCAAAAATGGCAGCTTATTGGGCATTCTATTAAGCTGTCGTTATTTGTCATGGTATTGCACACATAGCTCCTTTTCCTGGGGCAAGTAGGCCTGCTTCATCATCAAGCTCAGTATAAGCACCAACTTTTTTTGAAATGCTTTTCTGACTACTTCATACTTACACCTGCAAAATATCAGTAGCTTAAGTCACACTCTCCTTTGCTCTTTTATATCATAGCACTTATCAGAGTATAGAATATGCAGGATCTATTAGTTAATAGATGCTGTGATTGCTGTAGATAATCATCACACTGGGATTTTTTTTTTTTTTTTTTACATACTCTCTAGTACACTGCATCACACATAGCAGAACTCAATAAACATTCTGTGAATAAATGAATGTAGTAGGTGGTTGTAAGTTTCTCTTGAATTCCTGAATATAAGGCAATGTGATAGAGTGTACATTATGGAAGCTTGAAGTCTGGCTGCAAAATGTACTAACTGCATGGCAATATCTGCATTTGTTTCCTCATGACTTATTTGAGGATGAAAAAGAAAGGCAACCAACAAATATCATGATTCCTGGCAATTCCATGCTCCCTAAAAGGGTCACACATTCTCTATCCTACTGCTTCTGAAAGAAACGCTCTAAGAGAATTACAATTTCTTGCACACAACAATATTTGCTGCATTTGCCACATAAAATTGGACAAAAGGTGTGAATCCAAAATATAAGCGACTATAAGATTATTGCTTACATTGAATATTAAATGTAAGTTGCCATAAAATTACTGCTTAAGCCGGGCACAGTGGCTCTTGCCTGTAATCCCAGGACTTTGAGAGGCCGAGGCAAGCGGATCACTAGGTCAGGAGACTGACACCATCCTGGCTAACACAGTGAAACCCCGTCTCTACTAAAAATACAAAAAACAGCCGGGCGTGGTGGCATGCGCCTGAAGTCCCAGCTACTTGGAAAGCTGAGACAGGAGAATCACTTGAACCCGGGAGGCAAAGGTTGCAGTGAGCCAAGATCATGCCACTGCACTCCAGCCTGGGTGACAGAGCGAGACTCTGTCTCAAAACAAACAAACAAACAAACAAAATTACTGCTTAATAGTAATCAATTACTATTATTACTGTTGATAAACATCAGATCATTACTAATGTTCATAGAACACTTTGTGTTCTTAAAAGTTTTAAGAATAAAATAGCAAGAAAATAAGGCAGTTTTTATTATAAGTTAAAAATCTGTGACTAAGAATCTATAGATACAGCAATCTGCTTTAAGTAAGACAAATTATAAATAAGCAACAACACTGAAGAAAATAAAACCACACACAAAACAATGTGATCATAAAAACTTGTATTAAGTAGAAATAGAGAAGATACAGAGAGAGTAGTGAAGTCACTTCGCTAGTCCTAGAGTCAAAACTCTGAACTCCTACATTGACATCTCTAAATCTGCTATAACCATGCAATGATTCTTCTTATTTCCACGAAACTATGCTTGCGCATAACCACAATGAATGGTTTTTCCTTGCACTCAAACTAGCCTGAACAATTAATACCTGCTTTATAGGTTTGAAATAATCAAGAAGATGAATGCTGATGGCTAATATTTTTCAGCAGCTCTTATAATGTCTACCCTTTCTTTCGTCATGGCTCCTGACATTCTATTATCTACCCATGAACTAAGTAGGCACTTTTAAATGTAAGTTAAATCACAACTTCATTTGCTTAAAACTCCTGAAATGCTTTCCATCTGACTCTTTGTTAAAGTCAAATAACCAAAAATTGCCAGCAAGGCCTTAAACAATCTGCTTATGTGTATATACACGTACTCTCCCACACTTACACATACACAAGCTCACACACATATCTCATTTTCTATTATTCACCTGTCCACACTCCAGTCATAATGGACTCTTTGACGTTCCATCATTAAATGGTGGGTACTTCATACCATTATTATGAAATTGATAATTAAATTTTTAAAATAAGTACTACTTCAAGAAGTGTAAGTTTTCTTCCATTAAAAGAAAGTGTGTTTTGTGAGAAAAATATTGAATTTGTTATCAAAAATCTTCTGGGGGTTCAAGAACCTGCTTTACTATTTGTCTCTGATGTTTGCTGAATTATCAAAGAGGACTGACAAAAACGGGGCAGAAACTTGCAAAGATTAAGTGAGATAATACATGTAAAACTTCTACCATAGTACAGGCATTTCATACGTGCTACAAAATTGAGTAACTAAAGTTTTTCATTTCATCTGCAAAACATGCTTCCTGATATTCAGACCAGTCTGAACTTGCACACTTTTGCTCTCAACCATGCAAGCACATGTCACCAAGGGGCCAGTTATGTTTGTTTGCAAAACTAACCATACCAATTTTTGTTATAAAAATGTTAACTTTACAAAATATAACAAATAAAATATCTTGTTATGAAATATAACTAAAAAGTACATGGCATTATTTTTCTGTAAATACTAAGCTGAATGTTATAGAAATGCACATTACAAGTAAGCTGCCAAAAGTGCTGTTAAATGGCATGGATGGGATTTTTTAAAATTACATCATAGGAAAATTAACAGCCTTTATTAAAAAATAGGCCTCATCAAATAAGATATACAGATAGCAAATAAATATATGAAAAAATGTTTAAAATCATATATCATTAGGGAATTACAACAGCAATGATATTCCACTATACACCTATTAAATGACCAAAATCCAAAACACTGACCACACCAAATGCTGGCAAGAATGCAGAGAAATCAGAACTCTTTATCACTGCAGATGGAAATGCAAAGCAGTACAGGAAGACTGGTTGTTTCTTGCAAAACTAAGCATTATCTTACCATACAATCCATCAATTAAACTTCTTGGTATTTACCTAAAAAGGTGGAAAATTGAAGTTCGCACAAAATCCTGCATATGGATATTGCAACTTTTTTTCCTGTCTTTTGAGCCCTCCAAACTGATCCAACGTCTACCTGTTATATAGTTCTAGAGTCACATTCACATTTTCAGCTACTTTATAGCAGCACCCCAGTCTACTGGTACCAATTTATTTATCAGTCCATTCTCATGCTGCTTTATGAACATACCCAAGACTGGGTAATTCATAAAGGAAAAAGGTTTAATTGACTTGCAGTTCCACAGGGCTGGGGAGGCCTCAGGAAACTTAACAATCATAGCAGAATGGGAAGCAAACATGTCTTTCTTCATATGATAGCACAAAGGAGAAATGACTAGCAAAAGTGGGAAAAGCCCCTTATAAAACCATCAGCTCTCAGTAGAAGACTTGAAGGGCTCAAAATACTGTCCATTTCTTAGGCCTTTTTCCAAATTCAGAAGTTTTTCAGGATGAGAAGCTTCAAAGCTAGAGCATGATTTTTCATAGTTTTGCTGCTATAATGAATCAAATACTAGCATCCAGAAATGAGCAATGGGAAGTGCCTAAGTGGACAATCAACAGCTTGATCCTTAATGATGAGTCATTTCTCTAACTAGCTAGCAGTAAAAAAAGGGGAGAAACTTAAGAAAGGTAATAGCATCCCAATCACCTACATTTTCTTAATGTAAAATTTCCTAATATAAATGTACAGTTAATAACCAATAGTTACTTATAATTTAAGGAGAATTAATAGGATTATGAAAGCAGACAAAACAAATAGATCTACATGAGTTAGATATTGGAGTTAGAAGACAAATGGAATGTAGGTCCATAAACAGTCCAATCATCTGATTTACAAGAAAAGTAACTGCAGTTTTTGGAAGAATTATGGTATTTTCAACGAAAGTTGCTAGGCCAATTAGCTATTTATATGAAAGAAAAAAATTAATGTTAACCTCTTACACACATTACATTATAATAAAAAATAAATTCCAAGGGATTTAAATTTAAATAAAATATAAAGATAGCTTCTAGTAATCATGTATATGCATACACGGATATACACATATACACATACACATTCCCATCTGCTAACTCTTGGTAGGAAGGGATTTTGAATGAGGTACAGAAAACAGTAACCATAAAAATCAGTAAATAAACAAACAATACATACATATACATTGGACTAACTACATTAAATTTTTCAATGTATTTAGAAGCCATCACAAAAGAGTGAAAAAGTAAGACAAAAAGTCTGTGAGAAGATTCTTGCAATACATTTATTCAACAATAGTGATAATATCTGGAATACTTAGAGATCTCCAAAGTAAAAAGCAATAATTCAATAAAAAATGTGCATAAGTCTTATTTAAGCAAATTTATATGATATACCTATGACCAATAAACATATGAAAGGTTGCTCATTGACATTAGTTATGTCAAAAAATCTAAATCAGAATGACAAAAAGATACTAGTATCCATACACATAAAAGACTAAAATATAATTATAGAGGAAGCTAACCTTTGGTGAGAATGTAGAACAATTGAACCTATGATACATTGAAAATTGGAATATATTTCTAGAACTACTTCTAAAATTGTTTGGCAGTTTTTACCAAAGTTAAAAATACAATACACTTACCTTATTAAAAAAATCCACTTTTACATACATGCCAAGAAAATGGAATGATTATATCCATCAAAAGTATATATTGGAATCCAAGCAGAGAGTTCTGAATCTCTTGTCATAGTGACTAATTTATTTTTGAAACAGAATGTGGGAAGGTTGAAACATAAGTTCACTTTTGAAACAAAGTAGCTTTTGTTGGTAAGCAATTAAATTAAGGCTGGCAGCTCCATGGAAGCAACAAGATAAACAAGAGATTAGCTAGTTGATTGGTAATAAGCAGGAAAAGTCACAGCTAAGAAATTTCCTCCTAGGGTTAGAAACACCTTGAAGACTGGCCATCCCAAATAATCCTGTACAGCTACTGGAATTTAATGAAATAAAACTATAGAACATTTCATTTCCAAGAGCTTAGTGGAAAGCAATAGCATAGTCAGCAGACAATTAGCAGAGCCTAAAAGCTAGGTGTGTTATCAGAAAAGGCAGACAGGTTAACGGAGAGTCCAAGAAAATAAACAGTCAAAAGAAGCTGTGCTATGAATGACATCAGACTCATGGTGTTGTAGGGAAATACATTTCATTAAAATAGTCCAACTTAGTAACTAAGTAAACAAGCAAAGAACTAGAGAGTAGAAGATTGGTGTGAAGAATTGCTGCAAAATATTATCTAGATGATCCAGTTTTTAACACAAAACCAAGAAACATGCCTAAAAATAGGAAAGCATGAAAACTACCTGGGAAGAGAAGAGGCAAAACAAGTGTCAGAGACTGCCTGTGAGAGGGACTGCATGGTGGAATTAGCTGACACACAAAGATTTTAAGACAGCCATTAAGAATATATTCAAACACCGCATGTTCTCACTCATAAGTGGGTGTTGAACAATGAGAACACATGGACACAGGGAGTGGAACATCACACACGGGGACCTGTTGGCGGGTGGGAGAGCTAGGGGAGGAATAGCAGGTGGTAGGGGGATTGGGGGACAGATAGCAGTAGAAGAAATACCTAATGTAGATGACGGAGCAATGAATACAGCAAACCACCATGGCATGTGTATATCTATGTAACAATCCTGCTTGATCTGCGCATGTATCCCAGAACTTAAAGTATGATAAAAAAGAAGAATATATTGAAAGAAATAATGACAATGAATCTTAAAAAGTAAAGGAAGGTACAATGACAATGGCTAATCAAATTGTGAATATCATTAAAGACAGAGCAAATGTTTGTTTTAAAAAAAGAACCAATTGGAAATTCTGGACTTAAGATGCATAGAAATTGAATAAAATAATTATTAGGGTTCCTCAAGAGTAGATGTAGGCTGTAAGAAGAATCCATAAACTTAAAAACAGAAGAATCAAGATTATGCAATATCAAAAACAGAGAGAAAAAGAAATAAAAAGAAATGAACAGGCCCTCCTAGAAATGTGGTGTCCCCACTATGCAAAACAACATATGTAAATTGGAGTATCAAAAGGAGAGGTGATAGTAATAAGGCTGAAAAATATTTAAACAATAAAGACTGAAAAATCCCCATGTGGAAAAAATAAACAACATCAACATGTACCAACAAGAAGCTTTAAGAATTCCACTAGTGACATTCACCCACAGCACACTATAGTAAAAACAATGAAAGTTAAGAAAGTCAAATCTTGAAAGCAGCAAGACAGCCATGACTCACCAATCACAAAGGAACTCCAATAAGATATATGATTTTTTTTACCAAAAATCAGAGAGATGAGAAGCAGTGAGATATTAAAACTCCAGAGAGAAAAACAAAAACAAAAAACAATAGTGACAAAGTAATCCAGTAAGAATCTTATATCCAGCAATACTATTTAAAAAAATGGAAATACTGGCTTTCTCCAATAATGAGACAAAATTGACAAAAACTAACAGCTAATTGACAAAAGTTCAGAGAATCTGTTACATTGTGTAAGGAAGTCTAAAGAAAATTTTTAGCCTGAAAGCAATTGATCCCATACAATAATTTGAATCCACATGAAAAGAATAATCATGAGTAAAATTAATTATATTATTATTACTGTATACTAATGTATATCACATAACCTTCAATTTCTTCTAGGCTTTCAGGGTACAAAAATCTATATTAAAAAATCCACTATATGCATATCCTAACAAGAAATAGTAAAATTAAGAAAACATTTTATATAGAATGCCATAAAAATAAAATTATTAACATTTTAAAATATAAAATTTATACTCTAAAAACAATAGTTATGTTGTTAAAAAATTAAAGCACACCTAAATAAATCTAAAGATACTTTATGTTCACGATTTGGAAGACATACTATTTTTAAAAGGACAATAATCAGCACAGTGATTTACAGAAATAGTAAAATCCCTATTAAAATACCAGATGGCTTCTTTGCTAAATTGAGAAGATGATTTTAAATTCAAAAGAAAATTTAATAGGCCCAAAAAATCTTTAAAAAAAGAAGAATAAATTTGGAGGCATTACATTTCTGGCATTCATACTTTACACAGAGTTACAGAAACGGAGACAGTGCAGTGCTGAAATAATGACAATCTAAATAAGGGGTAGCATTGAGGACGAATAAATAATCCCCCAAATTCATATTCAATTAATTTTCTAAAAGGCAACAAAAACAATTAAATGGGGTAAGAATTTTTTTTTTCAACAAATGACAGTGAACAACTGGATTGTCTTTTGCTAAAGAATTAAGTTGGGCCTCAATCTCAAAAGTTCCACAAAACTTAATTCAGATGAATCTTCGACCTAAATATATAAGCTAAAAGCATAAAAGCTATAAAAATATTATATTAGAGTAAATATTTGCCACCTGGAGTTAGACAAAACCTTTCCTGGTGTGATAATAAAAGCACAAGAGCAAAAAAATAAAAAATGAAACAAATAGAAACACTGGATATCATCAAAATTAGTAAGTTTTGCCTGCAAATGGCATTATGAAAAAAGTGAAAATTAAAAGGTAAAATATTTTCAAGTTATTTATCTCATTAGTGACTTAAATTTAAAATACATAAAGAATTCTTGATAAGGAAAATAAAAATTATCTATTAAATACAGCAATTAAATATCTGAATAGACATGTATCTGGAAGACAAACAAATTGCCACTAAGAATGTGAAAAGATGCTCAACATCATAAATTCTTAAAGTAAAGCACATTGAAACTACAATGAGATACCACCACATATCCAGTAGAATGGCTATAAGAAAAAGATGGATAATAAAATTTTACAAAGGTTATGGAGAAATTAGAACACTCAGGCACTGCTGGAGAGAATAAAAAATGATACAGCCATTAAATTTTGAAAATATTCTAGCAAGTCCTTAAAAGTTTAAACAAATTTATCAAATTACCCATCAACTGTACTTCTTGGTATGTATTTAATAGAAATGAAATTTTATGTTTATATAATTCATGTGCACACGTCTTCATAGTAGCATTGCACATAATGGTTAAAATGTGAAGAAACCCTAATGTCCATCAACTGACTAAGGGATAAATAAAATGTACTGAATCCACACAAGGAAATATATTCAGTGCTATAAAAGAAATAAAGTGTCGATGCATGATGTAACATGAATTAAGTTTACAAACATTGTTATAAATGAGCAGCCAATTACAAAATAAAACATATTAATAAAATGTCCAGAATAGGCACATCTATAGAAATAGAAAGTAAATAACTTGTTGCATAGGATTGAGGGTATTGGAAGAAATGGAGGGTGACTGCTATTGACTAACAATTTTTTTTTTTTTCTGGGGCAATGAGAATGTTCTACATTTTCTGGTGATGATTACAGAACTCTTCAAATTACTAAAACACACTCTTAGACTCTTCAAATGGGTATATTGTATGATACATAAAATACAGTTCAATAAAGCTGTTATGATTTTTAAAATATGTATTTATAAAGATATTTATAGAGGCATTACTTGAAATGGATCTACACTGGAAAAATAAAAAACAGCAAACATTAAAAAGAAACATTTTGGTATACAGAGATTAAAATGACAATGTGAACCCAAACACAAGAGACCAAAATGTTTCATTCCATTACTGTAAAAATTAAAATCTGTACAATTAATGTTAGAATAGTCATTCGACACAAGGGGTAAAGGACTACTAGTGATTGAAAGGAGGGAATAAAAATTATTTTGAGTTGGCAACAGATTTATGTTTCATTAAATGAGTGCTAGAATTATGTATATGTTTCTTTAAGCAAATTTGTAGCTCTCTATACTAATTATGTGTGCCTTTTTATCAACATATATTGTGTTTATTTATACAATTTTTTGAAAGTAATAAAAATATGAAAGTTTATAAAGAAAGCAAACAATTTTCTCTAACTTTGTGTCAATTCAGATAAAGCAATTCGCTTTCTGATATGGACTTTGTTTCATTCTGAAATGTTTATATATTTTTTAAATAAAAACTTTAATCATGCAATGGTTATCATAGTATAATTGGAAGATATGAAAAAAGTAAGACAATCTAAGTGATCATCAGATGATATAATAATTAAATACTTTGTCATCCACAGAAATAAAAACAACCAAGACAGATTTTTTATATATATATACAGAAAGTTCTTCTTAACATATGTAGGTACTGAGGGAATATATTAATGCTTTATATTATACTATATTCCGTACTACACCACAATTAGAATAGATACAATTTATGGTTTATTTTTCTAATATACAAATTAAAAATACAAATATATTCTGAATGCATACTAGAACATTGGTTTTGGTGAATGTGTGTGCACAATAAAAAAAATCTTTATAAATTTGTGATGACATATAATCACCTGGATAATCTTCATAAATGTTTCTGCCAATGCACCACCCATTAACTGTCTATATAATAGTTCTGGTTTTATTTCTGATTACTTTTTATTATTTATGCTTTATAATGGAAACTTTTATTTTAGATTCAGAGAGTACATTTGCATGCTTGTTAAATGAGTATAATGCATGATGCTGAGGTTTAGGATATGAATGAGCCCACCATCCAGATAGTGAGTGTAGTACCTAACAGCTTTTCAACCCTTGCCCTCCTTTCTCCCTTTCCACTTTAGTAGTCTCCATTGCCTATTGTTCCCGTCTTTATGTCCATGAGTACCCAATATTTAGCTCACACTTATACGTGAGAACATGTGGTATTTGGATTTCTGTTCCTAGATTAATTTGCTTAGGACAATGACCCCCAGCTGCATCTATGTTGCTGCAAAGGACACGATTTTAATTTTTTATGACTGCATAGATTTCCATGATGAATATGCACCACAATGTCTTTTATCCAGTCCACCGCTGATGGTCACCTGGGTTGATTCCATGGATTTGTGATTGTTAGTGCTGCAATGAATATGTAAGGGCGTGTGTCTTTTTTGGTAAAATTATTTCTTTTTGGATATATATTCAGTTCTAGGTTCCTTGTGCAATCTCCAAACTGCTTTCCACAGAGGCTGAACTAATTTTCCTTCCTACCAAGAGTGTATAGGCATTCCCTTTATTCCAGAGCCTTATCAGTGTCAGCTGTTTTTTGAGTTCTTAGTAATAGCCATTCTGACTGGTGTGAGATGGTACCTCATTGTGGTTTTGGTTCTCAGTTTTCTCATGATTGGTGAAGTGGAGCCTTTTTCATATGTTTACTGGCCACTTTGACAAGTGTTTGTGTCTTTTGCATCTTTTTCATGGGTTCTTTGCTTTTTACTTGTTCAATTGTTTAAATTCTTTATAGATTCTGGATATTAGCCCTTTGTCAGATGAATAGTTTGTGAATATTTTCTCCCATTCTGTAGGTTGTGTGTTTGTGGATAATTTCTCTTGCTAGCAGAAGCTTTTTGGTTTAATTAGGGTCCACTTATCAATTGTTTATACAATTTTTTTGAGGAATTAGTCATAAATACTTTCCTAAGGCTGATGCCAAGAATGGTGTTTCATAGGTTTTCTTCTAGAATTCCTATATGTTTGAGATCTTACATACAAATCCTTAATCTATCTAAAGTTGATTTTTCTTTATGGTGAAAGACAAAGACCTAGTTTCATTCTTCTGCATATGGCTATGCAACTATACCAACACCATTTATTGAATAGGAAGTGATTTTCCCATTGCTCATTTCTGTTAACTTTGCATTAGATCAGATGGCTGTAGGTGTGTGGCTTTATTTCTGGGTTCTCTATTCTGCTCTGTTAGTCAATTTGTCTGTTTTCGTACTAGTGCCATGATGTTTTGCTTACCATAGCCTTATAGTATGGTGTAAAGTTAGGTGATATGATGCCTCTGGCTTTTTGTTTATTAGCTGTTTGGGTTCTTTTGAGTTTCATATTAATCTTACAATAGTTTTTTTTTCTAATTATCTGAAAAATAATATTGAAAGTTTATAGAAATAGCTTTTAATCAGTAGGTTGTTTTGGGATGTATGGCCATTTTAATGATATTGATTCTTCAAATCCATGAGCACTGCATTTTGTTTTATTTTGTTTGTGTAATCTCTAATTTCTTTCAGCAGTGTTTTATAAGTGCCCTTGTACAGCTCCTTTACAACCTTGGTTAGATGTATTCCAGGGTATTTAATTATTTTGTGGCTACTGTAAATGGAATTGCATTTGTAATTTTACTCTCAGCTTGAATGTTATTGGTGTATAAAAATACTACTAATTTTCATACATTGATTTTGTATCTTTAAACTTTACTTAAGTCATTTTCAGTTCCAGGAGCTTTTTGTTAGAATCTTTAGGGCTTTCTAGGCATAAAATTTTATTGTTAGAGAAGACAGGTAATTTTACTTCTTCTTTGCCTATTTGTGTACATTTTTATTCTTTCTCTGGCCTGATAGCTCTTGCAATTACTTCCAGTGCTATGTAGAGTAGGAGCAGTGAGAATGGGTATCCTTGGCTTGTTCAAGTTCTCAAGGGCAGTGCTTCTGGCTTTGTCCACTCAGTATGATGTTGGCTGTGGGTTTGTCACAGATGGCTTACATTATTTTGTGTCAAATGCATGTTCACTTGATGTCTAGTGTATTGAGAGTTTTTATTATGCTAGATTTTATCAAAGACTGAAGGGATGCTGGATTTTTATCAAATTTTATCAAATACTTTATTCCACATCTATTTAATCACACACACACACACACACACACACACTCTCTCACACACACACAAAATTCTGTTTATGTGGTGAATCACATTTACTGATTTGCATGTGTTGACCCAAACTTGCATGCCAGGAATGAAGCCTACTTGAATCTACTGAATTAAATTTTTGATGTGTTATCAAATTGGTTTACTGGTATTTTGTTGAGGATTTTTGGGTCTAGGTTCATTAGACATACTAACTTGGATTTTTACTTTTTGGTAGGGGGTCTTTGCTGACTTTTAGTATTATGGTTATGCTGGTTTTATAGAATTCGTTAGGGAGGGGTCCCTACTACTCAATTTTTGGAAATAGTTTCGGTAGAATTAACATCCACTCTTCTTTGTACATCTGGTAGATTGTACATCTGGTACATTGGCTGTGAATTCATCTGGTCTGAGTCTTTTCCTGGACAGCAGTTTCTTATTACTGCTTCCATTTCATAATTTGATATTTGCCTAGTCAGGTTTTTTACTTCTTCCTGATTTAATCTTGGAAGACTATCTGTTTCCAAAATATGTCCACTTCTTCTTGGTTTTTCTAGTTTGTATGCATAGAGGTGTAAATAATAGTATCTATGGATCATTTGTATTTCTGTGTGATCAGTTGTGATGCGACCTCTGTCATTTCGAATCTTGCATATTTGGATCTTTTCTCTTTTTCTTAATTAATCTAGCTAACTAGATTAATTAATCTTGCTTATTCCGTCGAAAAAACCATCTTTTGGTTGCACTGTTTTTTTTGTATGGATTTTTGTGTCTCATTTTCATTCTGTTCCACTACAATTTTAATTATCTCTTTGTTCTACTTTCTTTGATATTTGTGTTTTTCTTGTTTTTCTAGTTAGAACTTTCAAGTGTGATGTTAGATCTCTAACTTGAGATCTTTCTAAATTTTTGAGGTAGGCATGTAACACTATAAATTTTCTGCCTGTTTTTGCTGCTTCCCAGGGATTTTTTTTTTTATGTTGTGTCTGTTTTCATTTATTTCAAAAAATTGTTCGATTTTTGTATTAAATTTACAGTTTCCCCAAAAGTCATTTGGGAACAAGTTGTTTAATTTCCATGTAATTGTGTGGTTTTGGGAGATATTCTTAGTATTTATTTCTATTTTTATTGCACTTTGATCTGAGTGTATTGTTGGAGTGATTTCAGTTGTTTTGAATTAACAGAGATTTGTTTGATGGCCAAGCATGTGGCTAATCTAGGAATATGTTTCTTGTGTGGAGTAGAAGAATGTATAGACTATGATTGATTGGTGGATTGTTCTGTAGATGTCTGTTAAGACAAATTAGTCTACTGTCAAATTTTAAGTCTAGAATTTCTTTGTTAGCTTTTTGCCTTGATGATCTGTCTACTGTTGTCAGTAGGATGTTGAAGTCCCCCAACTATTACTGTGTGGTTGTCTAACTCTTTTTACAGGTCTAGAAATAATTACTTTATGACTCTGGGTGCTCCATTGTTGGTTACATGCACAAATATAAGTGTATTTTATATATACATATATATTCAAAAAGAAGATTTAACATATATTATTTATATGTATATTATTTAACATAATTTAACATAACATATATTTAACATATATTATTTATACATATATATATGTATATATAAAATAGTTAAATCTTCTTTTTGAATTGAATCCTCTATCATATGTTATGTCTTTCTTTGGCCTTTCATTACTGCTATTGGTTTAAAATTTATTTTATCTAATAAATAATAGTGATCCCTACTCTTTTTTTGTTTTTTATTTGCGTGATAGACCTTTCTTCAATCTTTTAAGTTTAGCCTATGGATGCCATCACCAGTGAGATTGATCTCTTGAGGACAGCCAGCAGATGTAAGGATCTTATCTTTTTATCCACCTTGAAATTCTGTTCCTTTTAATTGTGGCATTTAGGTCATTTATAAACAAGCTTGATATTGATATGTGAGGTAGATTTTGATTCTATCAAGAAGTTTTTAGCTCGTTACTTTGTAGTTTCAATTAGGTTGTTGCTTTATAGGGTCTGTGATCTATGCACTTAAATGTTTATTTGTGGTAGCAGGTATTGTTCTTTCATATCCATGTCTAAAACCCCATTGAGGATTTCTTGTAAGACTGGTCTATTGGTAACAAATTCCCTTAGTGCTGGATTGTTTGAAAAAGAATTTATTTCTCCTTTGCTTATGAAGCTTAGTGTGGTGGGATGTGAAATTCTTGGCTGGAATTTCTTTTCTTTCTTTCTCTCTCTTTTTTTTTGAGAATGCTGATGGCAGGCCTGCAATCTCTGTGACTTGCAAGATTTCCACTGAGAAATCTGCTGTTAGCTTGATGGAGTCTCTTTTTATGTAATCTGACTTTTTCTCTTGCTGTCTTATTATTTTTTCTTTAGCATTGACCTTGGACAATCTAGTGAGTATAAGCCTTGGTGATCCTCATTTTGTATAGTAACTCGCAAGTGTTCCCTGGATTTCTTATATCTGGATGTCTACCTCTCTAAAAAGATTAGGGGAATTTTCTTGAATTATTCTCTCAAATATATTTTCCAGGTGGTTTATTTTCTTCATCTTTTTTTCTTAAGAATGCCAATAATTTGTTGCATTGATCACTTCACATAGTCCCATATTTCTCAAAAAGGCTTTTTTCATTTTTGTAAATTATTTTTTCTTTATTTTTGTCTGGCTGGATTAGTTTAAAACACTGGTCTTCAAGCTCGGAAATTCTTTATTTTGCTTTGTCCAATCTATTTATATAGCTTTAATTATATTTTCAAGGGGTGCATTCACTAAGAGAGAATCCAGTGGGTTGCCACCAAGAACCCAAGATGTGCCTAGATGTGGAGCTGGCAAAACTCCTTGGTTAGGAAAACTCCTAGATTAGGCAAACTCCTAATCTAGGAAATTGGGTGCTTCCAGTGTGAGATATGCCTGGACATGAAGTGCAGAGGGCCCTACTGTACCACAATCTTTGTACAGCATGGGTGGATCAGCTCAGGCTGGAAATCCAGAGGAAAGGGTGCTCTGGCTGCCTCCAGATATACTTTAGCATGAAGTGGAAAGGGTAAAACTGTACTATGATCTCTGTGCGGTAAAGGTCAGGCTATCAATCTGGGCAAACAGGTACTCTGAACACCTGGAGATCTGCCTGGGTGTGGAGTGAAGAGGGTGCGGAGTCTCCACAAGAAGGATAGAATAGCTCATGCTTCTTATCTGGGTGAGTGGATGCTCTGACAGCCCTGAGGTCTGCCCAGATGTGAAGCAAAGAAGGCCCCATTGCACCACAATCTCTGCACAGGAAGGGTGGGGTGGCTCAGGCTATTTGTCCAGACAAGTGGTTGCTCCAAATGCCTGGAGATGTGCCTAGGTATGGAGTGGAGAGGGTACCCTTGCTCCAGGATCTTTTTATGAGTTGGACAATGTCATGGGGGCTGTTTACCTACATCCTCCTCCCAGGAATCTGGGGTGTCCTTCATGGTACCAGTGGATTCCCATTGGTGAATACCTCTTAAATTAAAGCTAAATAATTCATCTTTATGCACTATCTTGCTTTTTCCAAGTGAATGAGGCATGCTAAAAGCCTCTAGTCCACCACCTTGGGGAAAAAAAGTAATTCATTTTAATTACATTAGTGAGTTAATAAATTGACTGCAATACTGGAATTGCTACAGTGCTATACTGCATTAGGACATTTTCTTCTTTTAAATGGTAAATTTATAGAGTCAAGAAAAATAATTATAATAATACTAAAAACATAATGAAAATATAAGTAATATTAAATGTTGTATTTGATTGGTAGTTAAATGTTTTTTATCAAATGGCAATTAGATAATGGATTTTAGTCAAATTAATTTTAGGGGATTTGAATTATATGTATCTGATAATTAAGACAATATATTCGTTTAAGTTTTAAGGCAATTTGATAGGTAATTTGTACATGCCTATGTGTGATATCTGTATCTATCTATCTGTCTATCTATATATATATTACATTTGTTCTTCTCCCTCACAACAATCAGTTTTTAAATTTCCATTCATTGAAAAGATGCTTACATTTTGTACTCAAAATAACTGCTGACATGTTTTTAAACAGGATGTTTAAATAAGCAGTAAACAAGCCAGCTGGCTCTGACAACTTTCCGTAAAGAGTTGGTATGATATTGCTGAAAAGATATGTGTTTTGGTTACAGATAAACTCAGTGTCCAGATTTAGGGCCCTGGGAAAAGTTAAATAACTTCACTGGATTTCACTTTCCACATTTATAAAATAATAAGAATAAACGAATACCTTCCTGAGTATTGGTAACTGTTTAAATGGGATAGAATATGCTAAATTTTATATAATATTATCTATCACTGGGGTTTTAACACATTTAACTCATAATTTAAAAGAGAGACAAGTGAGTGACACAATTTGAGGCAAATGTCAAACTCTAATTCCATCAGCTATGGCTAAGCATAGCTTTTACAAATCCCAATCATGGCTGCTGAGAGCTAATACCTGATGATGAAAAGAATAGTGACCAAGTCCTCCCAAAAAAAGTGTTAATGGCAAGACAGAAAAATTGGAAAATATAAAGGAAGTCTAACTTCTCTTCACGTGGCAACCCTTCTAAATCTTATTACATCTAAGGAATTTGAGTTCAATGTATTTCTGTTAACACATTTTGCTAGCTTCATAAGGCCATTGACATTTATCAAATATATTTTGATAGATAGAAAACATAGATGTTTTCTACATAAACTCTTTTCAAGACATTTCTTTATATTTCTCTCCATAATTATTTATTTATAGAAGGTGAGTAAATTACATTTTATTATATGAAAATTAATTTTTTGAAGTATGATCTGCTCCAAAACATTGCGAAATTATTAGGATTTATCCAGAGACAAGGATGACATGTAAATGGCTTTCACTGAAACCGAACTTTACAATGCATCTCTGGGTCAGCTCAACATTGGGAGTTGTTAGTCTTGAATTTTTTTTCCCTATTCTCACTTTATTATTGTCTGCAAAATATATGGATTTATAGTTTTTGTTTATCAGTTTTAATACCCTGTCTTAAAGATATGAAAATAACTTTTATTCTATTTTGTATTTGTAAGATAGAAATATTCATTCAAAAAAACAGATTTGTGCTGTAAGTCAGCTCTAAGCTAGCTTTCTGATTACTAGCAAGTCATATAGCACCAAACCACCTTAGAAATTCCAACTGAATACAGCAATGCTCAAGATAGATTTAAGGAATATGAATTCCTGCCTTTCTTTTTGTCCATGAGGTAATAAAATATTAAGGGAAATTTAAATGATTTCTCATGTATAGTAGACAAGACAATGAAAGGAAAAATACAGTGATTGAAAGGCTTATTTACTTGCCTTCTTGTTATTAGTGAAACATCAGTGAATTTTAATATGCTAAACTATTTTTTAAAAGTATTGGTTTATTATCACAGGGGATAAAATAATTAGAAATAAGTGACATTATAATTTTAAAAATGTATTTTAAAATTGATTTGTTTTTCTCCCTTTTTTATTATTGTTGTTTGCTCTGGGTTACCCAGATCCTGGAACAGGTCAGAAGTTTATACTTTTAGGGCCAGCTCACTTACAGAAGTCCTTCTAAAACATTAAATACCAGAATATTTTATCATTAAAAATAACCACCATGTAAGTCACTGAGCATTACAAGTATTTTCTCAAATACCACTATGTAGAACTTCTAATACTTTAGTGAATAGGAGTGGTGAGAAAGGGCAGAGCAATCAGGCAAGAAAAAGAAAAAAGTATTTTCAATTATGAAAGGAGGAAGTCAAATTGTCTCTCTTTGCAGACGACATGGTTGTATATTTAGAAGACCCCATCGTCTCAGTCCAAAATCTCTTGAAACTGATAAGCAACTTCAGCAAAGTCTCAGGATACAAAATCAATGTGCAAAAATCACAAACATTCCTATAAACCAATAACAGACTTAAAGAGAGCCAAATCAAGAACAAACTGCCATTCGCAATTGCTACAATGAGAATAAAATATCTAGGAATACAACTAACAAAGAATGTACAGGTCCTCTTCAAGGAGAACTACAAACCACTGCTCAATGAAATAAGAGAGGACACAAACAGATGGAGAAACATTCCATGCTCATGGTTAGGAAGAATCAATATTGTGAAAATGGCCATACTGCCCAAAGTAATTTATAGATTCAATGCTATCCCCATCAAGCTACCATTGACCTTCTTCACAGAACTGTAAAAAACCTTAAACTTCATATGGAACCAAAAGAGAGCCCACATAGCCAAGTCAATTCTAAGCAAAGAGAACAAAGCTGGAGGCATCACACTACCTGACTTCAAACTATACTACAAGGCTACAGTAATCAAAGCAGCATGGCAGCATGATACGGGTACCAAAACAGAGATATAGACCAATGGAACAGAACAGAGGCCTCAGGGGCAACACCACACATCTATAACCATACGATCTTTGACAAACCTGACAAAAACAAGCAATGGGGAAAGGATTTCCTGTTTAATAAATGGTGTTGGGAAAACGGGCTAGACATGTGCAGAAAGCAGAAACTGGACCTCTTCCTGACACCTTACACTAAAATTAACTCCAGATGGATTAAATACTTAAACATAAGACCTACCACCATAATAATCCTAGAAGAAAACCTAGACAAAACCATTCAGGAAATAGGCATAGGCAAGGACTTCATGACCAAAACACCTAAAGCATTGGCACCAAAAGCCAAAATAGACAAATGGGACCTAATTAAACTCCAGAACTTCTGCACAGCAAAAGAAACAATCATTAGAGAGAATCGGCAACCAACAGAATAGGAAAAAAGTTTTGCTATCTACCCATCCGACAAAGGGTTAATATCCAGAATCTACAAAGAACTAAAACAGATTTACAAGTAAAAAACAAACAAGCCCATTCAAAAGTGGGCAAAGGATATGAACAGACACTTTACAAAAGAAGATATATATGAGGCCAACAAACATATGAAAAAATGCTCATCACTGGTCATTAGAGAAATGCAAATCAAAACTACACTGAGATAGCATCTCACGCCAGTTAGAATGGTGATCATCAAAGAAGCTGGAGACAACAGATGCTGGAGAGGATGTGGAGAAATAGGAACACTTTTACACTGTTGGTGGGAGTGTAAATTAGTTCAACCATTGTGGAAGACAGTGTGGCGATCCTTCAAGGATCTAGAAATAGAAATTCCATTTGATCCTGCAATCCCATTACTGGGTACATATCTAAAGGATTATAAATCATTCTATTATAAGGACACATGCACACAAATTTTCATTACAGCACTGTTTACAATAGCAAAGACTTGGAACAAACCCAAATGCCCATCAGTGATCGACTGGACAGGGAAAATGGGGCACATATACACCATGGAATACTATGCAGTCATCAAAAACGATGAGTTCATGTCCTTTGTAGGGACATGGATGAACCTGGCAACCATCATTCTCAGCAAACTGACACAAGAACAGAAAATCAAACACCACATGTTCTCACTCATAGACAGGTATTCAACAATGAGAACACATGGACACAGTGAGGGGAACATCACACACTGGGATCTGTAGCGGGGAACTAGGGGAGGGACAGCAGGGGAGTGGGGAGTTGGGGAGGAATAATATGGGGAGAAATGCCAGATATAGGTGATGGAAGGAAGGCAGCAAACCACATTGCCATGTATGTACCTATGCAAGAATCTTGCATGTTCTTCACATGTACCCCAAAACTAAAAACGCAATAAAATACATATTTTTGAAAAATACCACTATGTAGTTGTTATTAAGGTAACTCTCCATGTTAGTGCCTGCAGAATGACCTGAGTCTTTTTATTTGTGTCCTAGGATGCTACAGTATGGACAAAACATAAATGCATATATTATATTTCCTAAGGTATTTTAATTGTGACAAGGTCATCTATATTAATGAAATGCTGTAATAAATGTGTTTTCACATATGGGTTTATAATAGATTTTATTTCTGTAGGGTAGTTTAGTGAAATTGTTGCTGTCAAATTGCCTTCCATAATACTTTTTCATTACCTCTATGACAGAAGAGTCTATTTACTCCCTTGGCAATAAAAAATACTGTCAATCTTTGTAACTTTTAAAAGACACTTGAAATAAAATTACTAGTTATTATTTTTAATTAAAATTACTATAATTTGTGTTGAAGATATATTTGTATGTTTATTGAAGAGTATTTTCTTCTCATTTTCTTATTTGGGTGAATTTATAGATGACAGACATAGTTTTTACTGATATGTGTGTGGTGTTTATTTTCAGACACTTGGCTTTTAAATTAATGGTTTCTTCTTGTTTTGCCATTTTAAATTTCTATATAGTGGAAATATAACATTGCTAATGTTTTTATTATTATTATACTTTAGGTTCTGGGATACATGTGCAAAACGTGCAGGTTTGTTACAAAGGTATATGTGCTGTGGTGGTTTGCTGCATCCATCAACCCATCATCTAGGTTTTAAGCACCACATGCAAGGATAGCATTAGGACAAACAAAAAACATTGTTTATCTTTATAGTACCTGTCATCTGTGTCAGTCCTAGATATCATATCTCATATCCAGTATTTTTAAAATACGGACCCATATTTTCTTCAGACTTATTTATTTATTTGCATGTAACGTGTTCCACCTGAATTTTCTTCTCTATTAAATATATGCTATGATATAGTGATAGCATACAGTAAATACCTGTTTTAAATGTTTCTATACTAACATTTTATAAGCTTTTCCCAAAACAACTTAAATATATTTTTAAGAATTAGTATGCTTCAAGACCATATGAGAAGTCCTTAGATTATGCTATCCTGACCACACCTGGTTGGACTAAGTCTAAATATCTATTGAAGGCATATGTAGAGTCTATTATATAAAGTAGATAGACTTAAACTTTCTGATTAAAAGTCTATTTTTCAAAGGACAGATGAGAGCTTGCATGTTTGGCTTTCTATTTCTGCCTGTTCAGTTAGTGAGATCCAAACTTCATTAGCCAGTCTTGTCTGCAGTTAATCATTAGATATACATTTCTTAATTATGTGATTTAAAAAATTGGTGGCTCTGAATTACAATATTTGAATTCAAATTTTTATTTAGAGTAACTCAATGAAATCCTGGCTTCTGCAATTTCAAGCTCTGTTCCTTAGCCTGCTGGCAAGTGATAACTGTGGAATTCCCCCAGACTGCATGTGAAAACAGACCCGAATGTCACTGTACAGCTATGAAACACCACTTGTACTTCAGGAATTGTCCATCCTGCCACAGCTTTACTGCTGTGGGGACCTCAGATAACTCTGAGTATAACTTTGACTCACATATGGATAGTGGGGTATTTAATTTTGAGCCTCTCTGTTCTTATACAGTCATGTTCCATTTACTGTGTAATTTCTCTCCCATACATGAAAAAATACTCAGATGTATTTCTCCTGTTATAAAGAAAATACTTTAGAAGTAATCCCAAAGCTTATCTGATAACCAGTCCCATCAGTACCATCAAGTCTGCATTCTTGGTTGTGGCATAGCAGTAGAGATTGATGGATTTAGGCTATCAGCTGTTCATCCTATATCCTCTTCTAGGAAGGGGATGTAGTTCTTAAGTAATTTACAGCCACTAGTGCCTGTATATGTTTGATAATTGATTATCTATTTAATGAAATAAGTTTCCTGTTAATGATATTCTACATACAACATGTAGTTTCATACTGTATCTTCTTTAGAAAATTTAATCCTGTCTCAGTGGATAGTTCTCATTGCTCTTCAGTGGTACTGTAATAATCAGGGTAGCAAATACTGACCCACCCTTGCTCCCTTAGACTCTAAGATAAGCCCTTGGGACATCATGTTTACTGGTATGCTCAGGCCATAAACTGTGGTTGCAATCCTTAGTGCAGCTGGATATTTTATAAACACCAAGATAAAAATTGGCATCTCATAAAATGTTAGATTCTTACATAAACCCTAGACTAGGTCATAGAGAGAATAGTGAATGATTTAAAGAAATATTTTAAACAGGTATCGCCACCTTTATTGATACTGTAAAAAAAAATGAAGGGGAAAAATATATAAGCATGCCTCAGAGGTTCTTTGAAAAATTTCTTTTTTTTTCCTTATTGACTAACATCTTGAAACACCTAGAAATGTTTTCTCTACCTGAAAAAAAACTTTTTCCACATTATCTGGCTCCTGCTATCCACAGATCTATTCTCCCAGGTTTATCTCTTCAAGATTTGTTAATAAATTATTGATTCCTCCTAACATTCACAGTCACATAGGATGTGCATTTGTGCATGTGTGTATGTGTGTGTGCATGTATGTGTATGCACATGTGCATATGCACATGTGTGTATATCTGTGTGTGCCTGTGTATCCCGACTACTGCTTACATAGCTTTCGTCATTTCATTCCTCAAAAATAAGAGAAAGTAAAGAAACTAAGAAATGACCAAAATCTCTATCAGAATTAACAGAATGGTAGAATAATCCTGCCCTACATAGACTTTCTTATAATATTGGCATAATATAAGAAACTTTTAATATTTTTCAATGTGTATTTAATTTGGTTCAAAAATGATTTTTAACTAAATAACAGCTTGAGTAAACAGCATAGAGAATAAATATGTTTCTTATAATAACTTTTATATCAAATCTAATTATAAACATGAACAAAATAATATATTTTAGGCATTAAATAAACCAAGGAAAAGAAGGTTACTTATTAAAATTTAGACATTGCTCTCTCATTATGTATTTTACTTGATTTCTGAGGAGAAATGACCAAATTAAGAAACAGCCAGAAGGCATACACACACAGTAGAAAATCATTTCTCTTTTTAGTAAGTTTTGTGTCTGCTTTAAATTGATCATTTGTTTCATCAGCTAATCCCCAAACAGAGGGCATGTCCTCTCTACTTGCAAAATTCTTGTACATAAGTTGAATTCTCTTTTTATCAACTCAGGCCAATAAGTACTTTATATTGTTTTTGCTTGTTGTTAGGGAAAAGAAAAAAAAAGATAATCAGCTCATACTACTTGCTTAGCTGTCTGCATTTTAATTCCAGACTATGAATGACCATCAGAGTGCCCTTATGATATTTTGCACAAAAGGCTCAGTGTTCATGACTCTACTCAGAGAACCCAAAATAGCATTCAGTAAGCAGTGACATACTGACAGTGTTATGGTACTAAAAGCACCAGCGTCTGTAACTCTGGGCAATGGGACACATCGAGAGTTTGCTGAGAAGACTGTGAAGCAAAAACGAAAGTGTTTCCTACTATTCCTCATGTGTCCAACACGAAGTTTGCCGTTCAGTTGTCACAGAACTCCTAGAAGTTGAAGTTACACAGGTAAGAGTATGTTAATCAGGCATATTATAAATTAAATGCATCATCTTTTAATGAGTCCATAGGTCAAAAAGTACTTGACAAACTGTTGCTAGGCAAATATGCTAAAAATATTAAGGAAAATATTTATATAGGAAATAAGGAAACTACTCTAAAAAATGTTAAAACCATGATGTGTACAGAACTTCCTCAAAACAAATATTTGTGAGAACAATTATCCATCTCTGTAACACAGACTGTGGGGGCCGGGGAGGAAGTTACTCCTATGTTAGAACATTTAAAACTTCTCAAGTTTCTGGGAAGAAATGAATCAACCTTTCTTTGCATGTCTTTCTTTCTTTCTTTGCATGTTTTTCTTCATTCAGGGTTTTTTTTTTTTTAATTATCATGTATTTATCACATATATCAGGTAATATGAACAATAGAGTTGTCATCCTTAAGTATATGAGAAAAAAATTTATATAAAGAATAAATAGTAAAAAGTTAAAGAATTTTATGATAATTCCAATAAAATTAAAATATTAGCAGTAGTATGAATATAAACACATATATGTCTAAAATTGTACACACATATTAATTTGCCTGTGTATTAACAATTGCATATAACACAAAAGCTAATTTCTGAAATATGTAAGATAGTATTTCAGAAATTTAGAAATAAGAAAAGTAAAAATGAAGAAAATGCATACTGTAAAACACATTCAATATTGTTTCTATTCCAATTTGGTACATGCAATTTTAATTGAATTACTAATTATAATAAAATATTTCAAAATAAGTTTACCAAAGGAATTTAACAAATATATTAACTATAAAAACACATGATATATTTAGCAACAAAAAAATTTGTGGTAGAAGTTAGCAGAATTATTCTTTATGTTTTGGTGTCTTTCAGTGACAAATTAGAAAATATATATATTTTTGTGTTCATTTGTTAACACTAATTTTTTTTTTTTTAATACAACATGATGCAGAATTCTACTTTTCTGATGCCCAGAGGTTTTTTGACTACTAAGGTTTTCTGGTATGCAAGTCTTCAAATAACTTTGCAGTAACCCTCTCTAACATCTTTAAACACTTAAGAGAATTTATATGTCAAAAAGTACTCAGCTAACCTCAGCAATTAGGTTTTAAGTTTAGACACAATAAATAACACATTGATAAACATTTTTTTTTTTTGCATCAGAACATTTTAGATATCAATTTATTTCTTTAAGATAGATTCACAGATGTGAGAATGTAAATAAAATGACTTTCAGTATTTAGCACTCCAGAAACATTATCTGTTACCTTCAAAAATACAACTTTTATTTATTTGGCTGGTATTGTAAATAATTTATAACCAGAATTTAGTGATTAAGGCCAATAATCATATGGAAAAATATTCAACATCTCTAATCATTAGAGAAATGCAAATCAAAATCACAATGAGATATTATTTCACCCCAGTTAGAATGTTTATTATCAAAAAGACAAACACACACACACACACACACACACACACACAAATACTGTTGTGAATTTGGAGAAAACAGAATTCATTTATTGTTGGTGGGAAGGCAAATTAGTACAGCCATTATGGAAAATAGTATGAAGTTTTCTCCAAAATCTAAACATAGAACTAGTATATGATTCAGCAATCTCACTACTGGGTATTTATTAAAAGGAAAGAAAATTAATATATTGAAAATATATCTGCACTCCAATGTGTATTGCAACATCATTCACAATAGCCATATATTTCATATATTCCAATATATGGAAGAAAACTAAGTTTCCATCAAAAAGTAAAAGAATACACAAAATGTGGTATATTTGGATGTGACAGTGACCATATATGGTAAGAATTTTAACCTTCTGACAAATTAAAACTCTATCTAAACTCGCTTAGTTTTTACAAGTGTTTATGACAGATTTGTACTCTTGTCTCCTGCCAAATCTAAAAATGTCACATAATATAACTTAGGATGTATAAACCTAAAATCGTTTTCCTGAGCTAAGAACAGCTAACAAAAAATAATTTTTTACTTGACACCTCATGGGAACACAAGACTAATGGCTGTTTTTCATATACATATATATGAACTCTAGAAGAATTAACTGAACTAATTACTCCAGGAAGAAAACAATATAAACTTCAGGAAAAAATATTAAATTAACTATTTTCCAGAACATGTATTATTTTTACATCTAGCTAATCTTAATTTTAAAGTATTTTCATCATAAATTTGAATATAAAATAAACTTGTTTCAAGTTTGGATTTTTTTAATGTCATACCCAAAACTGATCTTAAAATTTCATAGGCTGTGGTCATGCATATAAAATATTTTGATTTTAAATGCCCCCAAATACACTCAAATCTGAATGCACCACACAAGTGAGGAAATGACAAGGAAAAATAAAACTCAAGATGAAAATTTCATAGTATTTGGTTTAAAAATGGTGAAGAAATGGGAGAATAATTAATAACATACCTAATATTGAGGAGAAAAATCCGTAGAAAATCAGAGCTGAGCTGAACTAGAGAAGCTAAGCCTTGACCTACACACAAGTTGAAGTCAGCCGGTTTCTACAGGCAGTAAGGATCCATAGTCTATTTAACTAGCCTTAGTATCTTAACTTGGAAATAGTTTAACTTGGACTTCTGTCTGAAATAATTTCTTTGAAATTAATATGTAAATGTGCTTGTCTCTGGGCATGTGACATTTTTCCCAGATATATTCAACGTCATTTATTCTTTAAAATTTGGCATCTTTAACTCTTCCATTACCCCAACAAGTCTTTCCTGCAGCTATTATCTCTATGTGGCCTTGATGACTCTTCAATTAGTTTATACAGTAAATCCTCAACACTGTCAACAGGTTCTTGAAAACTGCAACTTTAAGTGAAAGGCTATGTAATAAAAACCAATTTTATCAGGGGCTAAATGAGATAAACAGGAGTTTAGTCCCTAAGATATAATTCTGGTAACAAAACTTCACTAAACTTCTAAATAAAGACCAAAATATTTCTAATATTAAACACTGAAATGAATGTGAGTTGTATATATATTTAAGAAACATTAGTAAAAACAAGAAAATAATTATTTACCCAATTGTAAATCAGTGAATCAGTGAGTGACTGGCAGTTGTAGTGGTGATGGGTAAAATCAAGGAATTAATGTTTGCAGAACAAAGATTGTCAGGATCACATCTGGCCAGCATGCAGTTCAAACACAAGCATTAACAAATATAGCTGCTCGCTGAGCTCTTTTCTACCCAGCATAGTTTGTTGTCCTGCCTTTGTATGATGATTGTGTATTTTACAAAACTTCATTTTACAATAATTTGTGTTCATTCATTTTCCAACCTGGTTTTCCAGTTCAGGGCCATGCGTGGCTGGAGCCTATCCCAGCAACTCACGGAGATTGGTGGGAACCAGCCCTGGACAGGGCATCATCCCATTGCAGGGTCACCCTCACATAGCCACACTTATTCAGACTAGGACCTCGTAGACTAACAACCAACTAGACGTGTACAGCTTTGGGAAGTGGGAAATAACTGGAGTATCCAGAGTAATCCCATGCAGATATGGGGGATTCAAATGTGCAGACTCAACACAGATAGTGACTTGGCAGAGAATCAACTTTTTCTCATCAACATTACAATGAAATGACATTAAACAAAATCATATTTTTTGAGGAACTGTTGTATAAGCTCATCTTGATCTTTCTTCTCTTTTGAAATGAATATAATATTTACTATATCATTAAATTACAAGACAAATAACTAAGAGAATAGATAAGTACTATTATGGCATTAGGGAAATTGTTGATTTTGTTAGTCTGGGAGCTAGGCTATTACAGTAACCAGTTAACTTTCCATTTTTCAGCAACCTCCTACCAGAAACTTCGAGTGGGAGTTAGTGGAGTAAGGGTACCAAAGTTTCGCAGTCACTCAGTGTCCAAGGCTTTGAAAAGGTTCCACAGTCCTGCAAATACTGATTGCCAAAGTAGGAAGCAAAGATGAGACAATTATTCATAGGCCTTTCAGTGTTTCAGTTTGAAAATGGTGTACAACACTTTTATTCATATCTTGTTAGTAAAACCAGGCATGTAACATTGTCTGATTTCAAGAGAGATATTGGTAAACAATTATATGCCTTCCACAGTGACCAAAAAACTTTAGTTCTTATTTTAACTCCTTTATTTTAAATACCAGTCATAGCTGTTTCATCCAATTAGTCATTCAGAAGTTAGGGACAGTTTATGAAATCTTAAAAAACTGAACCCATGCTTTTCTTAGAGTGATGGAGTGGAAGGAAGAATATCATGATGGGAATCACAGTTCCTTCTGAGTCTGGAGTAACCAGTTCCACTTTGCACTGTCACTTGTGATTTTTGCAGGTATCTTAACCTCTGCATTTCTCAACTCTCATTTGACATTCGTAACACAGGCATTTCTTTTGACATCCAATTGGTCATTAAGTTTTGTCAATTCTGTCTTCATGTTATTATTGATTCTCTTACTTATATTGTCCTTTGCAGAGGAGAAGGATTAGTCAGAGTGCTGAGATGAAATATCACCTTCAAGAGGGCAATAGAAGGTCATGGATCCAGGGTGCTTGATGGCAAAACAGAACAACTATTTCAATGTCCTGGTAGTACAGGTGCTTCTAAGCACTAGTTACAAAATCCAAATAATTTCTTTAAATACTAAAATCATATTGTAACTAATACAATTAAAATGTTAATATAAGATAAAAATAGATTAAATAAAAGGATAGGCATAGAAGTGGGAATTAAGACAATAGGTAATACAAATTCCAAAAGATATTCCAACCAGAACAGCTCAGTGAGAGGATTTATGTTTTCTTTACTTAACATTTTTTTCTAATATTAATTTTCTTGCTTCTGTGTTTAACTACACAGACAAGTTTTTTTTTTTTTTTTTGAGACGGAGTTTTGCTCTTGTTATCCAGGCTGGAGTGCAATGGCGCGATCTCGGCTCACCGCAACCTCCGCCTCCTGGCTTCAGGCAATTCTCCTGCCTCAGCCTCCTGAGTAGCTGGGATTACAGGCACACGCCACCATGCCCAGCTAATTTTTTGTATTTTTAGTAGAGACAGGGTTTCGCCATGTTGAGCAGGATGGTCTCCATCTGCTGACCTTGTGATCCACCCGCCTCGGCCTCCCTAAGTGCTGGGATTACAGGTACAGACAAGATTTTAATAAATTTATGAAAATACAGAGTACTTTTCTTAAATGAGTATTGAGACAATGTTATTATTGTTTTTAAAAATAGTCTTCATGGTGTAGTTTAAAATCTGCCACTAACTCCCCATATTACTGCTCTATATGTTATAACAGAGGTGCTTTTGGAACGAAAGGGGACTGTTTAGAGACACTTCGTAGCTTCCTTTTTTTTTTTTTTTTCATTTTTATAATCTCTATTTCCACTGTAGTAATATTACCACTCCAGGCCCCAAGAGCCACGTGTTCCTATTTGCTTCACATGGAGGCTTTATAGTATTTTCTTGCTTTATATGTTTACTTCCCAATAGGAGAGATGAGATGTGTTTTTTTTTAATTGATGAAGAGAATCTCTTAATCTTTTTTAGTAGCATTTTCAAAACCTTTAACTTTTTCTGCTTTTGTTTGTTATTGAAAAGCTCTGGAACTTTCTGATAACCACAAATTCTAAGTCTATGATTTATTATTTTGGCCAAGCCTACTCAATAGTTTTCTAAAAATGGAGACATTATATTAATTGCCATCTGTTTTTCTCTATAAGAAGCTGGGCTTAGTTGAGCTCAATATTTCAGCTTTCCATGAGCTTTCCAGACTACATTATATTCTTACAAGTTTTCACAGATGGAATAATTAGCTTTATGTAACCACGAAGAGGTCATAGAAAAGACAATTTCTAATTAGATTCAGTTTCAAACTGCATAAGTGCATAGATTATAATATTTTTCATCCCTTAAGTCATAATTAGTCTTATTTGAAAACATAATTGTTCTGAGTCACACTGGGATCATTTTCAGCTTATATATGTCCATACAATATCATGTATTGCTTCAAGCATGACAATGTGTATCTGTCATAGTCACTTAACCATACTCAGAAAAAAATAATGACATTCCAATCATTTGAAAATATATGTGGAACATATACATCGGGAAAATATATATTAAAATATTTTTGCAATAGTCATTTGTAAAGCTTTTTTATGTGTGTGTGTTTTTGGCAGAAATAAAAATAGCTAAATATTTTGACCTTGAGAAATACAGAAATCATTAGATACTTATCATTCACCTGTCAATAGCTACTTTTTATGTAGCTCACTAAAAACACTTAACACCGAATATGTGCCAGACAGTATATTGGATGCAGCAACTCATTTTATCAAGAACACAAAACCTTGATATAGACACAGTATTTATCCTCAGTTTTCACATGAGACAACTGAGGCAACAAGAGGTTCAGCTATTCATCCAAGGTGATGGGACTTGCATCCAAGGTGACGGAACTAGCAGGTATTAGTGTTGAGATAGTTCTTCAGCTGCCTTTGTTCCACATGAGATGAGAATATTTCATCTCAACCTATTTGGGAAACTAACCCGAGAGTCAGTAGAGAATGACTCTCTTGATCTTTACTATGGTGCAAAATAGCATTTAGGCACATAAAATCAATTTATATTGTATTATATAATCATGTATATGTTAATTTTAAAAATAAAGCATACAAATACACATATGGAAAATTTTAATCCATTTACAACTTCTTAATTCAAAGATGATTTCTACCTGCATTTTGGGGCACAGTCTTCCAGACACTTGTCTACAACATTTTTCTTCAATTAAAGAAATTTTATGTATTTCGTTTCCTTATTTCACTTGACAGAATGATTTTATGGCACCAAATGGCTGCTGAGTGACCATATGTTGATATGAATTTTTTAATGTTTGCATTCAACCGTTGGTTCTTTTTTCAACTGTGAGACCAATTTTATGTATCTTCTCCCAATGAATAGATTTAGGCTATTGAGAGTGTTTAGAGTGCTTTTTAATTGTACATGAAAACTAAAAATAAAGACAGATATATGTGGAGTTAGCTCCTGAAATAATCCAAGGGACGGTAGAATATCTGTTTAGATATTGAAAGTAAAATCGTGTTTTATTTTTCTGTGTTATATCTTGTGATAAGAACATTAAAAATGGATTTTAGAAGAAGATGAAAATATTGTACAGGTTTGACTGCAAACACACAGGAAAATAATAAGAAATATCCTGTGTTCATGTGATGATTAAGTTAAAATCAGACAGCATAGTATTTCATGGTATATGTGGACTACATTTTCTTTATCCAGTCTGTTACTGATGGGCATTTAGGTTGCTTCCATGTCTTTGCTATTGTGAATAGTGCTGCAGTGAGCATTTGTGTACCTTTATGGTATGTACATTCATGTGTGCATGGATGAAACTTCATGTGTCTTTATGATATAATTATTTATATTCATCTGAGTATACACCCAGCAGTGGGATTGCTGGGTTGAATGGTAGTTCTGTTTTTAGCTTTTTGAGGAATTGCCATACTGCTTTTCACAATGATGATGTAAATGAACTAATGTACTGAACTAAGGTAATCAACTAAATGCAAATAAACTAATTTATACTCCCACCAACAGTGTATGTATTTGTTCCCTTTTCTCCACAACCTCACCAGCATCTGTTATTTTTGACTTTTTAGTAATAGCCATTCTGAATGGTATAAAATGGTATCTCATTGTAGTTTTGATTTGCATTTTCTCTAATGATCAGTGAGATTGAGCTTTTTGTTATATGCTTATTGGCCACGTGTATGCCTTCTTTAGAAAAATGTCTATTCATGTATTTTACCTGCTTTTTAATGGGGTTGATTTTCTTTTGTAAATTTTTGTAAGTTCTTGATAGATGCCGGATATCAGACTTTGGCAGATGCATAGTTGGCAAATACTCTTATTCTGTAATTTTTCTGTTTAGTCTGTTAATAGTTTAGTTTGTTGTGCAGGAGTTCTTACGTTAATTAGATTCCACTTGTCAATTTTTGCTTTTGTTGTGATTGCTTTTGGTGTCTTTGTCATGAAATCTTTGCCTGTTGCTATATCCAGAATGGTATTACCTAGGTTGTCTTCCAGGGTTTTTATGCTTTTGGGTTTTATGTTTAAGTCTTTAATCCACTTTGAATTAATTTTTTATGTGGTGTAAGGAAAGGGTCCAGTTTCAATCTTTTGAATGTGGCTAGCCAGTTACCCAACACCATTTATCGAATAGAGAATCTTTTCTCCATTGCTTGTTTTTGTCAACATTGTCAAAGATTAGATGGTTGTAGGTGTGCGGCCTTATTCCTGGGATCTCTATTCTGTTTCATTGGTTTACATGATTTGTGAGAACATGAATGTAGCTGGAGGCCATTATGGCTAGCAAACTCACACAGGAACAGACAACCAAATATCACATATCTTTACTGGTAAGTGGGAACTAAAAGGTGAAAACTCATTAACGTAAGTAAGGGAACCATAGACACTGGGGCCTACCTAAGGCAGAGGGTGGAAGGAGGGATAGGAGCAGAACAAAACAACTATTGTGTACTAGTCTTAGTGCCTGAGTAATAAAATAATCTGTACAACAAACTCCTGTGACATGAGTTTATCTATATAACAAACATGCAAATGTACCTCCAAACACAAAATAAAAGTTAAAAAAAAAGAAAATCATGTTTTTATTCCTACTTTGCTCACTTGAACCCTATAAATTTTAGATTCTTTTCATTTCATTCTATTCCTGTCACTATATATTTTAAACAAATAATATATGTTTCAATGCTTACATGTCTAATGTTTATTTTATTGTAACACTGAGAGCACCAAAGACCCATAAGAAAGTGGAATAAATTTTTAAAAATCAGACTGCAAAGATGGTAAAGATATAATTAAGAGCTATACTGATAAAGGTGTTTTAGGCAAATCTTCAGTATAGAAACATACAAAGATTTACCCTTGACATATAAGGGCAAATCATGTTTTGATAGTTTGTGGAGGGGAAGAAAAAGTGAAATACTGCATCTAAGAAAATGAAATTTCACCAGCATTTATTTAACCAATTGGAATCTATCTCTTTTCATTTTAAAACTTTTGTACACCCAGGCTTAATATTGTCAGTGCCTGGCATTTCACATATGCTGCTCATTAATCCACAGTCTTCTACCACTGCCCATGAATAGAGTTCACAATATTCAGTCCAGAAATGGAATGGTACTTGTTGCTGTATATCTTAGGGCATCACATCAACAGTGAATGGGGAAGGCGATGTAATGTCAAAGAGGGCATCAGAGGCTCCAATATAGGGTATTCTGACTCTACATTGCTGTAGCTGTCCCAGAGGCTCTTTTTTTTTTTTTTTTTTTTTTTTTTTTGGTGACAGTTAATATGCAAGTTATATGCTTAATGAAAGTTCATAAATAAAACATAGAATGAATTTTCACATTTTAGTGCTGTGTAATGAATATTTAGAGAAGGAGTTGGCACATAGGTTATCACAATTTTAGGACCCAAAATATTGCTTTCTTTTTACTTATGTATACAAACTATATACACTCACATTTCTTTATATTTCCTGCTTGTGGTTCTAAGAAAGCCAATTCAAAGTCTTTTTATGTATAGTGTCATTCTATGAGGCTGCCAAGTTTCCCTTGATTTTTTAAGATATCGCAAACAGGATTAAGTTTCTATATTTATCCCATCCACATTTCCCAGCTTCACCTTATATCTTCTCCTACACAGCCACCAAATCCATCATTCTGATTTTTTTTTTTTTACTTGACTTCAGAGTCTTTAGAATAAGGGGAAAAATGTATTCTAAGAAGAGATAATAGAAAACATTTTATTTTGTCATTTGAAGAATGGCCCAGATCTTCATTTAACGTAAACAAATTGAACCATCAGCTATAGATGTTACAATGTTAGATATTTATGCATTTTTTTCTTCCATTCTGTAAAGCACAGTGTATATTATACACTAGATGTCTTTAATATCAGGTATATAGCACTAATTATGAATACATTTGTTTACTGGGCAGGCCACTTCAAATTTCTGAATATAGGTCCCAATATGTGTTATGTAATTAACACATTAGATAAAATATTGAATAGTTCTTCAAAGGTTCAGGACTAATAGGATATTATGCATATACAAAAAGGAGTTTATTAAGAATTAACTCACTTGGATACAAGGTGAAGTCCCATGATATGCCCTCTGCAAGCTGAGGAGGTAGGAAGCCAGTAGTGGCTCAGTCCAAGTCCAAATGTCTCGAAAGTAGGGAGGCCAATAGTGCAGCCTTCAGTGGCCATAGGCCTGAGAGCCCCCCGGCAAACCACTTTGAGTCCAAAGGCTGAAGAACCTAAAATCTGATGTCCAAGGGCAGGAAGCATCCAGCAGGGAGGAATATGAAAGCCAGAAGACTCAGCAAGCCAGCTTCTCCCACCTGTTTTGTTCTAGCTCTGCTGGCAGCTGATTGGATGATGCCCAACCACATCAAGGGTGACACTTCTTCTCCCAGTTCACTGACTCGAATGTTAATCTCCTCTGGCAACACCCTCACAGACACACGCAGAGGTAGTACTTTACCAGCTACCTAGGCATTCTTCAATCAAGTAGACACCTAATATTAATCATCACGAATATACTTTTTACTTGGACATAATATGTTGATGCTACTTATAATAATATTATTTAAAGATTAGTGTAATTAGTTTAGTATCTAATATTGTGCTAATATAAATGCAATTTTATTTTTATGGATTACATATTTTGAAATATATTTTACAACTTTAAAAATAAATATGGATTAATATTCCCAGGTATAAGCAATAAGAGAACAAATATAAACACACAAACATAAGACATAGTATTAGCATTTTTTTCATATTGAAATGTTATGTAGTTTTTTTTTAGCATATTCTTCTAATTGGAAAATATAAACAAGATCACAAATGCAGGACGGAATGCCACTGCTGGTTTATCCAGGGCCCATTTCAGAGGAGAGCGTTTTTTCTTATTTGCCTGCACTCAGCCCAGAGTGTTTCTCAGTCTAGCATTGCTGACAGCTGCCACCAGTCTTCAGTCAGAAGTGGAACATTATTTGAAATGTTTTTCACTTCCCCTGAAATGTACGACCATTATAGAAAGTTTGGAATACAGAAGAGTATAAACAAAGCCACAATATTTCATTATTGAGGTGTAACTACTGCTACCATTTCATTCATTTTTCTTGTATGTTTTATCTAAGGGGATTCAAATTAAAAAGCTTTTCACTTTAGAATTATAAACAGTGGTTTTTAACTTTAAATTTAATTGTAAAATATTTTAATCATATATTTAATGGGGAAATAGCACTTTGTGGAAAAATCACTCAGATGTCATGAGTGGTATTGTTTGTCATATTTACTTTAAACTGTTTTTGAGAGAGAAAACTGTTGCAGAAATTTCTAAGCTTCAACTTTTAGACAAATTTCACTTATTTCAATCATGGTAATTACTATAATAAATTTTGTCAGTTTTCTCTTCCTAGACTTACTGTTTTATAGAATTGCTTTATGCAAAGAGTATTATGGGACATTGCCTTGCAATTGTGAAACATTTATATAATTAATATCATATGCTATCGCAATTTAAACATTCTTTTTTCAATTAATTCAATTGATACTTGCCTCCCAGTGGACAAATTTGAATATTTCTCTAGGTATAAAACAGTAAACTATAACTGCTGCTTTATGTACATGTTGTAAAATTTATTGCTTTTGGCCAAATTATTCTCCAAAATCGTGTCCAAATTTTAAGTTTCATGAATGTTGTATAGTTCTGCTTTCTGTACATTGTCATCAGTAGCTGGTATTAAAGTAATTGCTTGTATTTATTTAACATATTTATTTAAAAGTACAACATTGCTTTATAATTTTGTTGTTTTAATAGGTATATTTTAAATGTAAGCAAATAATATAAGAATAAATACCAAATAACCATGACCTGAATTCCACAAATATTATCATCATTTTGCCACAATGGTTTTGCCTATCCTCCCATTTTTTGTGAGATATTTTAAAGAAAATATGCTTTTTCTCAAGACATCCTGTTATTTCTAATACCAATATGCTTCAAGTATACATGACCAAAAATAGGGCATGTTTCTATGTAACGACAAAGAAACATTCAATGAAAAACAAAATTGGCAATACATTCTCATGATCATCTATTGCTCATCTCTAAATTAGTATGTATTATAATTTATACAGATTCAAATTTAATAATCCATAAAAATGCAAATATAAACACGTTTTGTAAAGTCATGACCCAAACAATGCCCTCATTTTACATTAGTTCTTGTATATCTTAAATCTTTCTTAATCTAGACCAATATCTTTCCTATACTACTGCTTTTTTTTTTTTCTGTCAAACTAGTGACATGTCAAATAAACTAGATCAATTTTCTGGTAGATCAATGCTTTTTAAAATTTGTTGTGTATTCAGACCTTCTGGGTAGTGTGATAAAAGGCAGACTGAAAGTCTGTACCTGTGAAGAAGCTCAAGATTTGGCATTTGTAGTAACGTGCTCCTATTCCACAGATTACACTGTCAGTAGCAAATCTGTAGAAAGACACAATTTGGGAGTGTTTGTTTCCTTTGGTCACACTTACTTTGTTCTTTTAGTATATATTATCTGTTCTTCCACAGTTAGTTGCCTAATTTGTTTTTCTGGATTTTGACAAGTCAAGATTTTTAACAAAATTAATCAAGTATAATTGGCACAATAATCTGCACACACTGAAACTGAATTAAATTTTTTGACATAGTTCTACTTCGGAGACTGTCATCACAATACAGATAATGAGCACAACCATCACTACCCTCAAGAGTCTCCTCATGTCCCTTCATTATTGTTCCTTCCTACTTTTCCTCCCATCCCCATTTTTCCTCAGCTCTTAGTCTGATTTCAGTCACTGTGATTGATTTAAATTTTCTAAAATTAGATGCAAAAGGAAACATACAGTATGAATTTGTTGGCAGGCTTATTTTACCGAGTATTACTTTGAGATGTTATTGTGTCAGTAGTTCATTTCTTCTCACTATTGAGTATCAAAACATTGCACGGACATATCACACTTTCTCAATATGTTGACTCTTTGTGATATGTCTGTTCAAATGTTTTGTTTATTTAAAAAATTTTGTGATGAATTTTTGTTTCCAAGTTTTGGAAGTCCTTGTAAATTCTGAATACAAGATATATATAATTAACAAATATTGGCTCAGTCTGTGGCTTGTCTGCTCATTTACTTCCCGTCTGAGGCAGACCACATAATGGCTCTCAGAGATATCAAAGTCTTAATTCCTAAAACCAAAGACTATTATCTCCATAAATAAACATGAGATTCAGTTAAGGATCTTTAGATAGGGAGATTATCCTGGATTATCCAAGTGGGCGTTAAAGGCAATTGTAAGTGTCATTATAAAAGGGAGAAGAGGTAAGCTTGACACAACAAAGAGAAGCCGATGTGAAGATAGAGAGAAATTTGAAGATGCTATGCTGCTGGTCTAGAAGAGGGACATGAGCCCAGGAATGGAATACAGTTTGAGAAGTTGGAAAATGTAAAGAAAGATTCTCCTCTAGAGACCTGGGTGGATGCATGACCTTTCTGACACCCTGGTTTCAGTCCAGTGAAATTCATTTGAAACATCTGACCTATAGAACTGTAAGACAATAAATGTATATCATTTTTAAGACACTGTTTGTGGGATTCTTTCCAGTAGCAATGGGATCTGATACAGTGATTATCTTAATTTTATATGGTCTAGTTTATGAATTTTTAGCAAATGTAGTTTTGAAATTGTTGTAAGAAATTTTTACCAAAGAAATTACAAGTATTTCATCTAAATTTGTGTTCATTTTTTGTGACTTTGTGCACGATAAAGTATGGATAAAAGTATCTTTTTCTCAAGTGGATACTCAGGTGTTTTAGTACAAAGACTGTTATTTCTTCATTGATTTGCTTTTTGAACTTTTTCAAAAATCAATTAATCTCATATAGGTAGGTATATTTGTGCACCTTCTGGTTTGTTCTACTAAATTATCTGTTGATTCAATACTTTACAGTAATGATTACTGTAGTCATTATATCTTAAAGTCAGATGCCATGGTCTGCCAAATTCCCTCCTCTTTTAAAATGTTCTTTGAGTTATTCTAAGTCCCATGCTTTTGCATATAGAATTATAGAATTAGCAGGTAAGCTTTATAAAAAATACCTATTGGGAATTTAATTTTGTGTTTTAATTTTATTTAATTGTATTTTATTTCAATCATGTTTATATAACACTTTGGAGATAACTGACATTTTAACCACTTGAGTTTTCTGATCCAATATCATAATAAATGATACTGATTTTTCTTGAATCCTTTTAGTAGTATTTTATAGTGTTCAATATAGAGGTATTGCTCATTTTTGTTAAATTTATCTCCCAATATTTGAATTCTTTATATTATTATAAATATATAGTTGCATAAATTTTGAACTTTGATTATGCATTGCTAGTAAATAGAAATATAATTGATTTTAATATTGACCCTGTATCATCCAACCCTGCTAAAATTACCTACTGATTTTACTAGTATTTTTATAAATTTAATAAGATTTTCTATATGTGTAATTATGCCCTGTATAAATAAGCATGCTTTTATTTTATCTTTTTAATCTAGATGCTTCTCATTTCTTATTTCATTGGTTAGAATTTTCAGTATAATGTGGAATGGAAAAGAATCGATTTGTTTCTTCTTGTAATACAATAAGGTTTTATTTCATCTATTTTGAGGCATTGTTATTAAGTGTATAAAAATTTAGAATAGTTGTGTCCTGTTAATTAATTGACATAATTCATTATAAAATAATACTATTTTATATTATGAAATGATGTTGTTTCTCACTTATAATGATGAAATTTGTAATTATAAAATGATATTATCACTGCTAACATTCTTAGCTCCAAAATCTATATTATTGAATATTATTATAGCCATTTTAGCTTACTTCTGACTAGAGTTACTAAGATATATGTTTTTCATTCTTTAAATTCTTACCTACTGTGCCTTTATATTTGAAGTCATTTTTAAAGTCATACAGTTGAGTCTTTTAAAAAATCTAACCTAATAATCTTTATCTCTTACTTTTTTTCTCCCATTAATATTTACTGTGATTATTATGATTAATATTAAGTGTTCCACTTTGCTATTTGTATGTTTTTTGCACCTGTCTTTTGATCACTTTTTCTTTTTATTTCTTCTTTCGATTGAGTATTCTTTGGGCTTCAGTTTTATCTATTTTGTAGCCTGTAGTTAACTCTGTTACTTTAGTAGTTAACTCTGTTATTTTAGTAGTTGCTTTAGGTTTATTGTATGCATATCTATCCTTATTATAATCTAATTTAAGTTATACCACTTTATACATGGTTTGTGGAGTTTAAAAAAGCATATTTCTGACCTTTGTGCTATTAATTTCATACATTTTACTTCTGTATATGATATATGCCCCACAATACTTTGTTATTATTTTTGTTTTAACAGCCATTTATCCTTTAATGATATTATAATTACAAAGGGTCTTTCTATTTACTGATATAGCTTCCATTTCTGGTGATTCTATATTTGCATAGATCCAGATTTCCTTCTACTGTTATTTTATTTCTTCTAGAAGGAGTTCTTTATTCATTTATTGTATTGTAGTTCTCCTTGTGTGCCGATGCTGTACAGCAGAAAGGGTCTTCATCCCACTTTCCTTTATTGAAGATTAGGAATGAGACTTTGGGGTAAAAACTGTGATTTTTCGGGTCTGGCTATAGGCAACTATAAAGACTTGACCTGGCAGTACAGACTCACTTCGAAAACATTCCCCTGTCACACCAGATTTGATGCACAACCAACGGATTGCGTTCTCCGAAGGGAGCTGCAGTCAAGGACAGAGTCCTTTCTGTTAGGTCATCCTCTTCTTGTATTTACATTCCCAGCCCTAGCGTTTTTATTCCCTCTTCATCTGTGGCCTTGGGCACAGGTCTTTCTCAAGCATCTCTGATGAAGTCTCCTTATTGAGCAAACTGGGTGAATCTTGAAGACACTCTCCTACTCTGACAATGTACTTAGTACTTTTTCACTCTTAGCACTCCCCTGGCACTCCCCCTGACCCCAGAGTCCATAAAAATGACATAGTTTTTTGTACCATTACCTCTATAATGAGATAATCCACATGTCTGAGCTGATCCTCTGATTCAGTGAGAGTGCTGTTCCATGGAGGAAATGGAAATGAAAAAAAGGAGATGCAACAGTTTCTTTGGTTTTAGCCTCTTGCTTATACCATTGCCGTAAGTGACTAAAGGCTTACCTCTTTAATTTTTTACTTGCTCTTTGAATTAGCTACTCTGATACCTGACAGCTCAGTTTCCTCTCTTTCAGTTCAGCTGATCTCTTTACAAAAATCATTGTCTTTTGTTGAGAAATTCTCAGTTGGCATTGATTTCTTTTCATTTTCAATACTTTAAAAATGCTGCTGCACTGTCATTTGGCATGCATTGTTTGAGATGAGACATCTGCTATCAACTTTATCTTTGTTATTCTATATATAACATGTCTTTTCTCTGACTACCTTTCAGATTTTTTTCTTTATTAATGGCTTTGAGTAATTTAATCATGATGTGCCTTGGTATAATTTTTTAAATATCTGTGCTTAAGTTTTGTTAAACATTTTGGATGTATGAGTTTCTAAATTTCATTGGTTCTAGGAACTGCAATTATACATAAATGTGGATGTTTGAAATTGTCTCACAACTCAATGATAGTTTGTTCATTTTAAATTTTTTAACTTTTTTCTCATTATGTTTTTTTCAGATGATTTATATTTCTGTCTTCAATTTAACTGTTTTTTTCTCAGTGATGAATAATATGCCATTAATCATATATGGTATATTTTATCACAGACTTTGTAGTATTATTCTCTAAAAGTTAAATCTTCATTATATTTTCAATTCTACTTAACATGTTCAACCTTTCCTCTGGTTTTTTGAATGTATATTTTAATGTCCTAGTCTACTAAAGATGTCAGGCAATAGGAATCCACTATGAATAATTTGAGGAATATTTTATATTACATCTAATCAAGCCCCTACAAATTTATAAAAATATGGAGGATAAACATACTAAATTACACTACAGTGTAGCAATTAGCAAGATTCAGACTATGTGAAACTCTATAGGACAAATAACCTTGATACTTCAGTATATGAATGGAAAGGAAAATTAAAAAGAGAGAGAGGAAACCTGTAGCCCAAATGAGAATCGAGAAATGTATCAAAAAACTGCATTGTGTGGACATATTTAAATCTTATTTTAAAAGTGTATACACACATCCAAAGCATTTACGCTTGTGTGTGTGTATGTGTGTGTGTCTTGAATGGTTAAAATAATATGACATTTGAAATTTGTTTTAGTATTAAAAAGTAAGCATGTGTAGAGATGATACTATATTGACCATGTGTTGGTAAATAATGAAGCAGGGTAATGATATCTAGGTATTCATTAGACTATTTGATGTATCTTTGTATGTATCAAAATATCATAATATAAAGTTAACAAAAATTATATTCACTGAAACATGGCCAGTGAACTTTATATCAATGTTGGTGATAATTTGTCAAACTTACAAAAAAAATCTTTCTCATGGATACAATTGTACCAGTTCCAAATATTGTCATTCATCAGCTATCAAAAAATATATTTTAGCAATATCTAAAGAGCAGATTTATCTGAATTTCAAATACTTAACATAGAAATAAATTTCACTTTTTACACCTCAGCTGAATTTCTCGATGACCTTCATTAAGTAACTTAATAAAGAATACATCTGCTTAAAGCGAGTACACAGGGACCACAGAATCCCTGTGCTGTTTCTTAATTAGGTTTTTTTTTTTTTTTAACAACTCTTCTTAACACAAGCCAAAGACCTAAACAATCTCTAAGGAGTTATTCAAAAATACATGCAGAAGATTCAAAACACAATCATGCAGAAAAACTCCTAACATGGACTCTGGCTTTTCAGTTGATTACATGATATTAAACTCCGTTGTGAATCTTACAAAATTATTTTTCTTCTTGAAAGCCAAAAAAAAATAAATCGAATTTGGCTGAATGTCACTGTTGAAAATGCAAAACTACTCAGTTACATATAAAGATTAGAATTACCAATCATGAAGAGACAGCCTTAAGTCAATAGAAAGTTTTAAATGTAAAACTCAGTAAGCAGAGATTTTTGTTTTAATATTTAAATACTAAAAGATACAATTCAAATCGTTCTTACATATTGCAAACATTCAGCCATTCTTACCCAAGCACTATAATTCTATAATTTTATATTTATTGCTTTAAGATTATTGTTGTGTTAAGCTGATAAACACTTCTTCCCCATATCTTTGAAATTAAAAAAAAGTAAATACCTTGCACAAGCTTTCTATTCAGAGTGTTTTATAGCATCAGTATAACTGATTATTGAATTCCCAGTTTTAAGCTGAATTGCCATTTGTCTATTTAATTGCTACATAAAATACCATAATTTGGGAAATTAGATAAGGGATATTATCTCTATCAAATAAAAAAAGGAAAAATGTGACGTTTCCCTCCCTGATTGACTATTGCTTTAATAAGATAGTTTGAGTTTTACCGAGAAAGAATGGAGAAAGTAAGCAAGTCAAGTTAAAAGGAAGTCTATCTCAATGTCAGCTGTCAATCAAGGAGACTCCCAGAGCAATCTTTCAACCTTCAGGCAGATTTATGACTGCAGTTTAAAACTAGCAGTGCCTGAGTGGAAATTTGTAATTATTCTAATCAAATTATTGCTGAGCTACAAAATATAATTAGCCAGCTTAATTGGGAGATAAATTGAATGTATATTTTTATTCCATTTTTGTCAGATGCAAAAGTTGTAACCTGTCTAGTAATCACGTGAAAAAATGTGATTTGAAAATGTCAAATCTTGTTTTGTTTCTGACGTTTTAGGCATACAGAAGATACACAGAAGCAAAAACGATTATAAAAGAATGAAAGATTTTTGTTTGTGACATCCTGTGTCCTCTGAAGAGTAAGGAATCAAAAGAATCTTTACAATGAATTGTTGTTTACTGCTGCCTTTTGTGTTGGGAATTCCTCTCCTATGGCCTTGTCTTAGAGCAACAGAAAACTCTCAAGCAAAGAAAGTTGAGCAGCCAGTGGGATCTCATTTGAGAGTGAAGCGTGGCTGGGTGTGGAACCAATTTTTTGTACCAGAGGAAATGAATACGACTAGTCATCACATTGGCCGGGTACTTACTTGTTTAAAATGTTACAGTAAATAGCACAACAATGTAAATAAATATGTTGGAGAAGTTTGGGGATTTGATGAGTTCCACATTTTGGCGGTGAAACCATTAAAAAACTTGAAACATTAGCATCAATAGTTGTTTCAGATTTGCAAGCACCTGAAACATCCACTAAAATCTAGAAGAGGGATAGCTCTGGTTTTTAAATTTCACTTTAGTGTCCCTCATTTTCAACATCTGTAAACTTGATGGTGTTATTTTTGGTAATGGTTCAAAGCAGCTACACTGAGACAAGTATCATTTACCAACAGTATTTAGCCCAATTTTCTGTTATGCTAAGTAGCTGTTGATTTACCCCTCATTCATTTTTAATGAAGCAGATTAATACCATATTCTTTTACAGTTAAGTAGCTTCAGGAGCCTACACACTTCAATTGATTAGTAAAGTTAAAGTAAAAGGAATAATCATGTTCTCTTTCTTAAATGAATATATTTTAAGAATAATTCCTTAATGAGACAAAATACATCTTATTTATGTTTTTGGTTTGTATTTTATTATTTGGTTTTCTTTAAACAAAGGTAATTACAATATCATGTCCTTTTCCGTAAGGCTTTTTCTCTAGATGAATGAACTGAAATAAGTTAAACCGCTAATTAACTGGCACTAAAATTTAATTGGGCCCAAAGGGTGAAGCACTCAAAATTTATTAACTCTCATTTTCTAGCCCTTTCAGGAGAGCTGCAGTGTTAAGCATGGTGTCTAGATTCCATAGAAGTTCACCTATGTTATCAGCCAAATATATATGAGTATATTCAACTAAAGGCTTAGATTAGGATTTTAGGCAAGTGTTTCAAAATGTGTAGGAAGGTGTATTGTGAACACACACACACACACCTGTTACAAGTAATATTTCTCATCCTTTTTTATTTTCTACTCTGACTGCTGGTAAATAGTATGCACGGATGGCACTAACAAGGTCCACAGCTAAGTGCGGACTCAGTAACTGAGTCTCTACTACCTTTACAGTGGACTGCACAGAGCACCATATGCTCTCCCATCACTGCAAGAGTGACAGGCTACCATCAGCTGTTGGCTTTTAGTAAATAATATCAGTGTAATTGGAACAAAGGCAACCTGTGGGGCAGTCACATTTTCTAGATTGTTTCTATCCCCACGTGAACTTTCGCTTACCTCTTTTCACACAGTGATTGGTTTTGCCTATTTTTTCATTCTACAAAAATACTTTCGAAACTACTCTGACAAATGTTTTCCTGCTACGCGAACTCATTGGGCTTAAGAAACAAGCAGATCACTGATTTAAAAAGGAATAATAATGAATGTTTAGGTGCTTGTAAAAAGATTTAGTAAAGATACAATTTAGCTGATGTTTTCAAGATAACTCTCTTTGATCCATTTGTTTGAAAAACGATTAAGATTGGGGAGTACAATTAAGTGAACATTTGAAGTGATATTGGCTTAACAAATTGATAGTAACAGCCTAATTAGGAAAATATTTTTTGAAAAGAAATATAGAGAATTGTATAATATCAGAGGACATTTGATTGAAATAGGTTTAACGTATGCATTTTGTCACATTAAGAGGCAAGTGTTCCAGTAATTTTTTTCGTTTTTATTTCTGTCTTCCCTTAAATCTGGGTCTTAAAAATGTCAAGCTCATTTGTCTTTGAAAATTACACTGTACATATACTTGCAATATATTTATTTATTATTAAATTTAATTTATCTTAATTATAATATTAAATTATCAAACAATGAAATTTATTTAAAAAATATGAACCGTACATTGCTCACTTGATATATTGATTTGACTGTATATTTACATCATTGAATAAATAATTTTTTATGAATAATTAAGAATTATCAAATTAAAAGAAGTATTAGCAGAAAGATAATTTGGATGTTATTTTTCTCAATTTGTTCCATTACATAGCATTTATATTCAGCACATTATTAAAATGCCAAATTAGCTACTATTACCTTTAGATTTTCTCCACAACCACATAGAAAGTGTATTAATTTATCCAGAATCATAAATTATAACTTGAGCCATCAGAAAAAAATATGAATTTGTTTACAACTGTATTTCATGGTTATCTTTGTAAATTTTCAGAAGAACTCGTACTTTGAATAAGAGCATTTTCATAAATGGTGAATCGAGAAAATGTGGATTCACAATGATTAGAGAATCATGACATACTTCTCTTAGGTACAAATAATTTAGATATGAAAAGCCATGTGATCAATTGTATCAAAATTAGACTTGTTTTCTGTTACAGTTAAATTCAAAATTCTAAATAATACCTCAACAGTATGAATGATGAACAAATTTATGTTGCTTTTGAAAATATGAAAATGTGAGCACAGGCTGAAAGTGTATATTTGAGAATTAGGTAGAATATATTGAGAAGAAGTTTTATACTTTCTGGCTAAAACCCAAGGGCTAAAGACCATGTTACTGAGTTGTTGTCAGGGGAGAATCTAAAATTTGACAGCCTCATAGAAAATTTGATAACCTCATGGCGTAAATCCTAAATCTACACAAAGACCATGTGACTACAAAAAAGTTTGTAAAACAAAATCTCACTTTTCTTCTCTGTAGGAAGACTGATCATATCAATAATATGCATTTCATTATATTAATATGAGAATTATTTGACAACACTAATTAAAGCAATTTATAGATTTTATGACATGTAATAAACACTAATAAACCCTAATTTTTATCTTTATAAACCCTAATTTTCATCCTAATATTTTCTTGTTTTTATGTATTTCCATTCAAGAGACAAAACATTGCCGTTTAAATGTCATTAAATTATCTTTCTATCCGTCTCTAGGCCCCAATCTAGTATAAGTATTTGTGAGTGTAGTTTTAGTGACTAAGAATTTAATTGTAAGTCAAAATTGAACCAACTATGTTGTGCATAACTTAAAAACGAAGTTTTATTTAATTATTATTGTTTTTGTTTAGAATAATAAAAATTGTATAGTTCTTTACACTAAATATTTACTCTTCCCTCTTCTTGGTGATAGATTTTAATCTTAATGATAATATTTTACCTCATTTAATGTAATATGGAAATAATATAAAATCATTAATGGGGAATAATTAGCATATATAAGAAGAAAATTCTTAAATTTGATTTGTCTAATTCAGATGTTTGGAAATTAAATGATCTCTCTTTCCATTTGCAGCTCAGATCTGATTTAGACAATGGAAACAATTCTTTCCAGTACAAGCTTTTGGGAGCTGGAGCTGGAAGTACTTTTGTCATTGATGAAAGAACAGGTGACATATATGCCATACAGAAGCTTGATAGAGAGGAGCGATCCCTCTACACCTTAAGAGCCCAGGTAATAGACATCACTACTGGAAGTGCTGTGGAATCTGAGTCTGAGTTTGTCATCAAAGTTTCGGATATCAATGACAATGAACCAAAATTCCTAGATGAACCTTATGAGGCCAGTGTACCAGAGATGTCTCCAGAAGGTATTGCATATTAATTTACATCAAAGATATATTAACAATGAAAGCAGGTTTAAAATTTCAAGGATATGTTTTGGAAGTAGATGATTTAAAGTTCTATACTAGAACTTCCTTCCTCAAATATGTTTAAGTGAAATATTTGAAAAATTAGACTATGCATCAAATTTTGAAAAAAATGATACTACATAAAAATTATTTGTTATTAAAATGCCATCGCAGTCTTCACAGCAATAAAATAAGTTTAGACATGTTTATTTGAGCAATTCTTAATATTATTTGTCCTGTTCATTTACTAGATTCTTAATGACAAGAATTTTTTTGAAACAAAATATATTTTTGTATCTCATAAAAGCAAATAAGATAATCCCACAAGATATGCATATTGAAATATGAAAAGTGAATTTATTAGACACTACTGTATACACCAAAACCATATAACAAAACCACTAAGACAAAACCAACTGATTGAACACCTGTGTGTGGCTGTAATTATTTGAAGATCCTTTTCAAAACCCAATGTTTTTGTTGCTAATATTTTAAATATAATACATTTAGGAGAGAATGGTTTCCATAAGATATAAGAATTGAGTGTCCCGGAAATAAGAAATGTCTTTCCAGTAAAGGGGAAATTGTGATTATGCAAAATTTCTCTCAGTCATTCACTCAAAACATTTTCATAGCACAATATACCATAAAGCTTAAATCAAAAATTTATTTAACAGTGACAAATAAATGTGATTTGATAACGGTCATTTTAAATTATGGTAATATGCTTATAACTACTTTATCTCATTAATTTATTCACTAGAAAATGATTCTACAAATACATATTCTATCATATTATTTCCTGTTGTTTATTTTTTAACATTCTAGGTAGGAATTTAAAGATGTAGTTCTACATTGTTTAGAACATCTTAGGTCTTTAAATACAGCAGAAACAAATTTGCCTGTGTAATGTATATCAAGACACATTATTGTTGGATGTAAACAGCACTTTAAATTACTCTATTTTGTTAGCTGGGTGAAGAAACAGTTTGTCTTCCTCCTCCCTCGCTCTCCTCCTCCTCCTTCTCCTCCTTTCCCCTGCTGCCCTCTCCTCTCTCTCCTTATTCCCTCTCTTCCTCTTTCCTCTTATTCCTCTGCCTCCTTCTTTTTCTTTAACAAGCATATATTACGGTCTTAACATTTGCAAGGAATCTTCCTTTGAAGCTATAGATAGAATTGTAAAGGAGATAAAGGAGTTACCTGCTAATATGAAGCATATACAAAAAGAAAAAGTTATTTTTAATTAAAGGAGGTAACATATGATAATGTATCTTATAAAAGTGTTATGCATGGGTGAGGTATGGTGATTATTAACTGTCTGGAGGAAACAGGACATTTTAGGAAGTGATATTTGAGGTGAACGATACACAGAGCCCATCTGTACCACATTCTAGGAAAAAATTCCATAGCAGAGTGCTTATGACTGCATGAATCAATACGGGAGTCATCGACATATAGCACATATGTCAGGCACAACAGTGAATGAGATCCTTTTGGCAGAGAATGTAGCTGGAGAAGAGAAAAGCATCCAGGCTGACTTGACTGCTAAGCAAAAAGCAGTCGGCTGGCAAATTAGAATGAGTGGGATTGGCAAGGGTTGTAAGAAGAAGAGAAAGATATGAGGAAATACGTTCCAAAAGAAGAGATTCCCTCAACCGTGTGGAATGCTGCTGTGAGGCTAAGATTAAGACAGAGTGGTGACTTTTGATTTGGTAAGTTGAAGATCCCTGGTTTTTTGATAAGTACAGTGGTTTAATTTGTGTTATTTAAATTTGTGCGGTTTGCTGAAGACTATTGTATGGCATAAAAGGAAGAATAAGAGGAAGTAACAGTGAATTAAGCCAAGTCTAAAAGGTGTTATGCTATAGGGAGAAAATGAGATGTGAGACACTAGGCAGAAAAAGATGAAGGTCGAGAGGATGTTTTGCTTATTTACAACTATTCAATTGTTTTTTAAGAAAGGAAATTGAACAGTACACCTATATACTATAGGAAATGATCCCAGAGAATATTTTTCAAGCAAAATAAAAGGGATATAACTTTTATAAAACTATGCTTAAAAAAAAAAAGAAAGAAAGGGTCATGGAATCCATTGTACTTATAGAAGGGACAGATTATAGATTAACATATTTGTTCATAACAAATCAGTTAATAAATGTTTCTATTTTATCAGTGACTGATAAAATAGACCAGGGTCATAAGTAAAATATTTCTATTTTATCAGAAGCATAATACAAAGGCAGTAATTGACAGCACATGGGTAAAATTTTAGAGAAGAGGAGATACAAAACAGCCATTTTACAGAGCTGAGTAGTGAGCCCACGAGAGAATTATTGGTATCATGATATCAGTGCAGCTCCACTATAGGTGTTCAGAGAAATTGCAAAACATGGTTTGGTGTATGCCATATCGGGTTATCACAAATCCTTTGTGCATTGGAATGTGAGATATATGTACAAATTATCTTTTCAATGTGTATAATCAATACCTACTGTGTCAGTGCCAGTTAAACTTTGTGTGAAATCATTCAAAAACCAATGAGCACTTGATATGCCTTTCCATGAGAGGGAGAAGCCAACTGAGTGATGGTGAGTTGCTATCAGAAATGTTGTATAATATGGAAATCGGTGAATATTTCTATTGCTTTGTCAACTTTCTAGCAATGGTTTCTTTCTGAAGCACTCCGGCATTTTTGTTGACAGTGATGTAAATAAATCAAGTAATAAAATTTTATGTTATTTCTCTTTTTTTCTCAATCTCAATATTAAATTAATGCATACTGTGGATTATATTATCTAAATATAACTTTAATTCTTCATCATCTTTCATATCCACAGACATTTGAGTTTTTGAATATTGACCTTACTTCCAAATTTCCTAGCCAGCTACTTCATTCTTTAAAGAACAACTATTACGAACATTTTACTGTTTCTTTTTCTTACATATATTTCTTTTGTATTGAAGTGAACTGCCTGAATCTGCACTTGAACTCAGAATTTGGTTTAAATTACTGAAAGGAATCCACATTTCATTATGTCATGAGATAAAATCAAGAAAATTATTAACAACTTGTTGCTTATTAAACACAAATTTATTTACAAGTAATGATGGGCTTTTACTGACTGCATTTATATTTGAAATGCAATTAGTTTCAAACTAGAACATTCAAGTAGAATTGAGATAAAACATTATGTTTTCCCACTTGTCACATTGGATTTGCAAAGTTATTATTTTTCTTCCATACAAAAATATAAGATTTATTAGACCAGGAGTCACAGAGTGAGGTTTGGAATGATTGAATAAATAAATGAATGGGTGCATGGTGGACAAAAATGCTAAGTAAGTGATTAGACTAGTTTAGGATATAGACAGAAGATATCAGGAGATGTGAAATTCAGGGAAATCATTCTGAAATTATATCTGAAAACCCAGGCTATCATGTATGTGATCTTCCATTTCAATAACAGTTGATAGTTTTACCTAAAACCTTATAATGTCAAAAAAAGAAGGGGCATGTAAAATACATGTAGTATGCTCCTTAAAAGCAATTAAGCCAAAGCAGAGTCGGGTAACTCATCTTCTGCAAGTCAGAACAAAATCCTGCTAACAGTGAAAGGTGTTTTAACAAGTCACGTTATGTGGAAAACAACCATAAGAAATAAATATTGATGCTGTACACATTAAGAATATTAGTGTTAATACACTTTATTTATATGTTTGTGTATGTGCAAATGTAAAAGGAAAATAATTTAAACCTGATTTCTTTAAAATTTAGTTTCACATACTTCTTGCCTACTAAAAACAAGGTGAATATATTGTCTAGTAAAAAGACTCTAGCTACTCTCTTTGGAGTTTTTCCAAATAAATATCCTTCACCAAATTTTTCATAGATGCAGTCACTGAGTGCATTATTTTTAATATTAGCCAGTGTCCAACATTACTTACATTTACTGATCATTTTATTAAATTTTCAAAACCGGATGCTTTTGAAAATGAATGGGGAAAACTGATGAGTAAAACTCTGTTTACCTTACTAGTTAAGGAAGTTTATTACAGCATTTCAGATTTTAAATTCAAATATAGTAGGTTACAATAATCTCCGCAATTATTAAACAATACTTTAATATGCATTTTTTGGAAAAATATATATAAAATTTAATCATCATCAATATGGCACAATATGTCATAAAGCAGAACTTTCATAGAAATATTAAATTAACTTTAATCATTGTATGTAAAATCTATACAAATTTAATTTAATTCTCAGGAAAATAAAAATTATTAATTTTTAAAATTTATTACATTTGAAAATTAAATTCTATAAATATCATGACTTTGGGCACATGAGTTGAAAATGATTGAGACTGGGATGAATTTCTCTTCTTATTCCTCTAAATATATTATTGTTTGATTTCTTAAACACAGTCTAAATTGTTTCACTTAAATTCTGTTACCTCAGATTATGAAAAGTAGAGGTGTCAAAAATACAGGACAAAATAATAAAAATGACCTACTTTTTAGGTGACTATGGACAGAAAAGCAAGAAAATTGAAGAATGCTTTGCCCAGTTAAGATGACAGGTGGGAAAATATTATCTGTTTCTTCAATTTCACTTTGAGATTTTAGGTTGTAGAGTAATTGCAGCTCAAGTATAAATGCAGTAAGAATGGATCAGTCAGTACTTATAGAAAAATAATTATCCTCTTGCTAATAAAATAAGTTCCCAATGAGAAAGAGTGAGCAGATACACCTATAAAACCATTACATCATGCATTTGATCATTTGATACCTCATTTGTCTTATATCTGTTTTATTGTTGCAGAAATTACAGATGTAGAGTGTGGGTCAATACAATATTATTTAATCTGTATTGCTTTAAAGTTGACAATTATATAATTCAACATCTTAATAAATTTGTTTCAGATTAATCAACGTATACTTGTACTAAAACTGACATAGCTTTTCCATTAAATTTATATCTCCATTCTATGAAAAAAAAGTTAATCTTCTTACTATTGAATTCAAAACCAATAAAATATAATATATTAAAGTAAATGTCATTCTGAAATCTACAGCTGAAATCTTGGCATTCAAACACTATGCTATACTGTGGCACTTGTACTTTAGTATTCCACGATAAAGGTAGACTTTAATTATGAATTGCCCTTGCCACAGGTTCCTAACTTCTCTATTGCCTACATAATATCTAAATTAGTCCGCACATTAAAATTTATCACTTTTTATGTTTTTATGTTTAGATGCCTCCCGTAATCACCAGTGGATAAAGCATTCTATGTGACATAGCAGAGGACATCATTTGATAAAGTTTTGTTAGCCATGTTAAACATCTGCATGAGAATCGTTTAGACTTCTGCAAAACTCCTGGTTAATAACAAAATTCACATAACAGAGACAGAATTATACTACCTTTACATCAGGTTTTACTCAGTGATGTCAGAATAGAGCTGATGTTTGGAGAAATTATTACTGATGCTGTCATTAATGCTCTCAATTTTCAAAATTTTTATGCAGTTTTATGCAAGTTTGCACCTTTAAACATTACAAGAATGCTTCATTTCACACACACAAATATTTTATCTTCTATTAAAATACTATTTTCACACTAAAATTTTCTGTCATAAAAGTGAAAAATATATCAGTAAATGCAATTTCCAGAGACTACTAAACTAAGATTTTCCTTTCAAACACTTGGTGCAAGTTTACATCCTGGGTCACTTAGGTCATGGGTCCTCATCAAGCAGGCCATGGACTGGTACTTGTCCATGGCCTCTTAGAAATGGGCTGCACAGCAGGAGGTGAGCAGCAGGCAAAAGGGCTGAGCCTCATTTGTATTTATAGCCACTCTTCATGGCTTGCATTACCACCTGAGCTCCACCTCCTGTCAGATAGCAATGGCATTAGATTCTGATAGGAGTGTGAACCCTATTGTGAACTGCATTTGTGAGGAATCTAGGCTGCCTTTTCCTTATGAAAATCTAATGGTTGATGATCTGTCAGTTTCCCATAACCCCCAGGTAGGATTATCTAGTTGCAGGAAACCAAGCTCAGGGCTCCCACTGATTCCTCATTATGGTGAGTTGTGTATTTATTTTATTATATATTACAATGTAGTAATAGTAGAGATAAAGGGCACAATAAATGTAATGCACATTAATCATCCCCAAACCATCCCCATGCCCACTCCCCACTCTGACCATGGAAAAATTGTCTTCTACGAAACTTGTCCCTGGTGCGAAAAAGGTTAAGGACCGCTGACCTATGTTACAATAAATTTCTGCAAAGAATGTGACTGATAAAATAAGCAAAGTCAAATATTTTGTTAAACTTATTTTTATAAAGACCTTTTGCAATGAAAAGTTGCCAAGATTCAGAAACTAGCTAGAAAGGCAGAACTAATATTTTAAATTTGCAATTATGAAAAGTCTCTCCAGAGTAATACAGGCAAACAATGTCAACTATCTACACAATAATGGAGCCCAGGATTATTATATTAATTATTATATTTGTATGTCTATTATTAGAATAAGTGAACTGATAAGTTACTCTAATTACAATATGATTCTAAGAGAATATGTTTTTCTAAGTACACTTTTGTTCACTTAGGGTGGATACAAACTGACTTAAAAGGTTCTTTAGGATGCAAGAGTACAGTCATTTTGATTCTTTGCATTTCCAAATACCACTGCCATCTCTGATTCAGCCACAATGACCCTACTCAGGGATGCATGCTGAACTTTGGACCCTTCTTTCCCCACAAAAAGCATTTTCTCATTCTCTGTTTGCATTCCTTGCTAATTTGATTTCAAGGATCTTTTGATTTAAACTTTTCAAAGTTGCCATCAATTGGTTGTTACCCAATTCTGATTACGGGAAGGTGTATTGGGGGGAATAATAGGATTTAAGGGTGCAAGAATTCAATGTACACACATTCATGCTGGATTATTTTCATTTTGTATGTTATTCTGGTGGTCACTTTACATTGTCACTGTTGTCTTAAGGTAGAGTGAGTGATCAGATCTCCAGTTTTACCCAAGATAGTCTTGCTTTACTTCTATTTTTCTGTCATCATGTCCTAGAATCATTTGCCCTGGATTTTCTGTTTTCAAAATGACTATTATTACGTGCATTAAAATAAGTCAGAGTAAATTCGTCAAACATTTGCTTTGTACTCATAGCTTCTTCCATGGAGTGTGAGAAACAGCGTGTCAGACAAATGAGCAAAAAATAAACTTCTCTTAAGACATAGCTAAATCTGAAGGAGGACAAGTGATGACCCAAGGCACTGTATGATAAAATAGTTAAACTAAGAAATTCATTAAATGATGTAAATACATATTCTTCTGGTGCTGTATATAATGTTAAAATCTTCTCTGTAAAAGATTTTATTAATGTACACATACGTTATTTGTCTTCTTTCAGAAATAAGTATTTATAGTATAACACGGAGAATTTACTTTTGATTCACTAATGTAGTAAGATCCACTTTGCAAGTATTAATGCTATCAGAATAAAATGTTCATCAAATGAATGAAGAGAGGCTAAAGAGGTTAGATATATATGACCTGTACCATGCTTCACGTTTTTATCAGGCAATACACCCCTAAATATGCTACCCTATTCAATGCCACTTCAGTAGAGTAAGAGTAACCAATCCAGGGAAGAGTAACAAAAAATATGTTTAACAAACCAAAAAAGAGATTTGGGCATTGAGATAAATATAAAACTCACAAGGAGTATTATATGTTTTCCATAAATATTATATCCATATATATTTCCTGATTAAGAAATTTTTGCTTTTTCCCTTTATTTTCCTTTTTTCTGAAAGTTTTATTATTCTAATATTTATATTCTTATTTTTCTTATTATTCACCTTTCACATTTGGATCTACAATCTGCTTTAAATTGATATTTGTGAATGATGTAGAGCAGGTGCTAAATTGTAGATCACTAAATATGTGTTAGATAGATGGACAGATAAATGAAGACACCCAAGTGACCCTGTAGATTTACTTAAAAGTGTCCCTAATTATCAGCTCTGCCACCTTCTCATGAAGAGCTTTCCTGTATGTGTATAACCTTATCTCTGATTCTCTAGTTGGCTCTACTAGCTATTTATTGCTCCAGGTCAAATATTATTTTCTTAACTGCTGTAGTTTTATCTTAGGCCTTTGCTCCTTATTGGTGCAACTTTTGTAGGTATTCTTCTTCAATAAAATTGCCTTGTAGAGGTTTCAGTCAGCAGAGATCATGCCACTGCATTCCAGTCGGGCTGACAGAGCGAGACTCCGTCTCAAAAAAACAAAAACAAAAACCAACCAAACAAACAAACAAAAAATGCCTTGGCCATGCCTTGTTTTCCGATGCACATTTTATTGATTTCATAACTGTCTTTCCAAGTTAACCATTTATACAATCTACTAGGATTTTGATTGAGATAGCTTTTAAACTGTGTATCTTTTCATTTTTAAGTGGTCATCTAATTCCTAAATTCAGTATTTTCATCTATTTACTTGCCTCATTAGTTTAATTGCTTTGCAGAAGTTAAAATTTTTGTTTAGGTATTCCTGAATATTTTTATTTCTTTTCATATATATTATATATTTAACTAAAATAGGTTTCATGAATATATATATGTATGTATATATATTCTGGTATAAAAAATGCACTTTTATATAGCATTTGTTTTCCCGTTGAGTTGTTAAACGTATGAATTTAATATGTTTCTGTAACTATATGCATATATCATTTGATTTTCCAGCAAAAATATTGACTTAAAAAATTATTTATTTATTCTTTTCCAATATTTATCTGTCTACTTGTCTATAAATGCATTATAAATACATGGTATTGCCTTATTTCATTGTCTAGGTAGTTTAGTACGGTGCTGAAAAAAAATAGTAACAAAAACTTTTTTTTTATTATTTCAGAGGAAAAGTTTTAACACGTCACAATTAAATATAATTACTGTCAAGGCTTAAAAGCATTCATCATCAGATTCAGAAAGTTTCCTTTTATTCGTAATTCTAAAAAAGTTTTTGTTGCAAATGGAAGTTGATTTATAGACGTACTTTATAGGTCTAATGTATTTTTTATTTTTCTTCTTTATATAAAAATTAAAATATATTTTCCGTGGAAATAAAATTTTTAAACCGTTTCATGAGTATACAGACATGGCCTGTATAAACAGTGGTTCTTGTGTATAATAGTAGCCATAATGTTTTAGAACACAACAGCAATTCATAATGTTGATTGTGTTGTTTCTGGGAAATGGGATGACTGGGGATGGGAGCCACATTTCTCATAAACCTCTTCAGAGTGATTCTGAGAGGAAACAATAATCAGGACATGAACAGAAGTAATTACATAAGCCTAGAAAGCTTCCAGTACTTGAAAAGAGCATTGTAGTGGTATTGATTATGACCCAAACATGATACAGTTCTAATATTATAAATATTGAAATAATTAAATAAGTTCTTATAAAAATTATGTAGGAATTGAACATTCGTTGTCTAAACCATCAAGTGTTGGTTAACCTATATTTAAGTAGGAAAGGGGCACTATGAGACAATTGATCATTTCCATTGAAAGGAACTTTCATGGTTTCACAGTAGTGTTTTCAATTTTGTGTGGACTATACAACCACAGGTGAATGTGCAAATTAATTCACTTACAAATAACAAGTCTTCATAAAATTTGTCAAATATTTTTATATTTCTATCTGATTTTAGGTTAATTATTATTATGATGGCTTCATGTTACTTGACTATTTCTTAAGGATTTCTGGAGAGTATGAGTTACTGACTAGGAAAACATACAGGCTTACTTCTCTCTTTTAAAAAAATAGAAACTATCCAAGAGGACTTAAAATTGCTTAAACTGTATTTTATAAATCATGATGTTAATAATAACTGAAACAGGAAAAAGAAAGTAGGAAAAAACTAAATAAATTAAAATAAAGATAATTAGGATCCTCTAAAAGTTAAACATTGCTAAGATTCATCTAAATTTGACAGCCAATATTTCAAGGTATGAGTAAGAATTAAGGAAAAACTACAAGCACTGAATATTTGGAAATAATGCTGGGTATTTTTGCCATCTTAATTAGATACATATATATATATACACACATATATACACATATATGTATACCTGTAGATCTATACATATATGCCTATATATACATATAAACATCTTCTCACACACAAATATAAGGAGTGAATCACTTAATAGCCATTGACAGTCCTTACTGAAAAGTAAACATTTCCAAAACATTGTTGAATTACACCAATTCTATAGCCTTGGTACTTTGTGAAATGATAGATATAATTTGCTTCACTATAGTAACCATGTTACTACCTACATACATAACATGTTGCATACCTTAAAAATATACAGTAAAATTTATTTTAATAGAAAAAGTGTGCTAACAAAACAGGACTAGAGAAAAGAATCTTACTGTATAACATATTTCTGTTATCAAAGTGCAAGGTCATCTTCCGTGAGTCATTGCATTTTCTGGATTTCTTGGTTCTCATTTGTATAGTACTAGCTTAGGAGCTCTAAAGACTTATATTACTAAAATTTATTTTAGTCAACTCTAAAAATGCTACGATTTTCATTATGGTGTCTGAAGCCAAAGATAGAAAATATAGTTCTAGAAACCAGGGATGGGAAATCCTTATGGAAAGAAATGATAGAGAATTATAATGAGGAAATGTGGGATAAGTAAGTGGATCAGTGCATAGAAGGGTAGTTAAAAGAACAAATCTTGCCCAACATAGATCAATGAAAGTGTTGGTCCCTATGAACTATTTTGTTGAAATAACTTTTCAAAATTACTCAATACGTTTACTTTAAAACATCTGAAACTGGCCAGGCACAGTGGTTCATGCCTGTAATCCCAGCGCTTTGGGAGGCTGAGGTGGGCAGATTGCCTGAGGTCAGGAGTTCCAGACCAGTCTGGCCAACATGATGAAACCCCGTCTAAAATAAAAATACAAAAAAATTAGCTGGGCATGGGGGCATGTGCCTGTAATCCCAGCTACTCTGGAGACTGAGGTTGGGTAGTTGCTTGAACCAGGGAGGTGGAGGTTGCAGTGAGCTGAGATGGTGTCACTGCACTTCAGCCTGGGCAACAGAACTAGACTCCATCTCAAAAAAAAAAAAAAAATCTGAAACTAGTAAGTGTCTTACATGTTGAGTAGTTGAAGGAATTAAGTAAGTTTTGTAAAAAGGAGGCAGATAATTTTCTTCTCATCCATTTTATTGTTCTTGATTTTGAATCAGATAAAAGTATTACTCACTAAAATTATATGAATAAAAAGAAATTCTACTTCAGTAAAATATGCTGTATGATACTAAAACAAATGTTAAATAGTATTATAAAAATGCTAAGACAAAATAACAAAGAATGCAAACTATTTAGGGCCACAGTAAGAGTTTCATGTTAGTGAAGTATAGAATGGATCCCTATTACTGTGTATCAGTTTATGAAATTGAGCTGTGATCAGAAAATTAATGATGCTAGTTGTAAACAAAACCACAGAAGCTATTTGATTTTGTGTCATTCGTGTTGCCATTCTTGTTGACACAGTAGATAGTGTTTCAACAAATACATATTTCCAAGACCCATAACATTCAATTCCATGTTTACAGAAGACACTTTGAAAGCTTAATATTTTTAAATAAATATTTTAAAAATCTGAGCACTAATTTTAAATGTATAAATAAATATTCCATATGATTTTATTTCTTGTTACTGAATTTTAAAGAGAATGCTTATGTTATCCAGATCTGCAAGATTTTACTTTGTTTTGTTTTCTCCCATCAAGCTTTATTAAATATAATTGGCAAAAAAAAAAAAAAAATGTATGTATTTAGGATACAAAACATGATGTGGGTTTTTTTTGCCAGTTAACCTTTTTAAAAAAATTAATTCATTATACTTTAAGTTCTGGGGTACATGTGCAGAACGTGCAGGTTTGTTACATATGTATACATGTGCTATGGTGATTTGCTGCATTCATCACCCCATCATCCACATTAGGTATTTCTCCTAATGCTATCATTTCCCAATCCCCCCACCCCCTGCTGCCACTCCCCTATCCCTCCATATTCAACAGTCCCCAGTGTGAGAGCACATGGACACAGGGAGGGGAACATTACTTTGCTTTTTAAAAAAATTATCAAAGCAAGTGGGTATATTAGAGAAGAGAATTAAAGAAGCTATATAATTATGCCCATCCTTATCCTCAACTGGATACTCTTTGAAGCTTATTTCAATAATCTTTGTAAATATTTATCAACCTTCTCCAATTTGTTTAAGGTACAGGCTATACTATATATTTTGATGAAAATAATTTCCAAGTTCCTTTTAATTCCTCCACTAATAATACACCTTGGAAAAGTTTATGAATTTATAAATTACACATTACAATGAATTAATAGCTACATTTATTATGCCAACAATCTACATGTTAATAATTCCATATTGCATATGGAAATTAGGAATATTTTCTATTAAAAGTTATATTCTTTAGCCTGTAAAAAAAGTATTACTTTTACAATTAAAAACAAAGAGGTGAATTGAGCTTTCGTTTTATAACATCATCTTACTTAGTAAAGAAAGATTGCTTCACAGAACTGAATTATTCCTGAATAAGACCACAGTCTTAATTTCCTATATTATGTTCTTTTTAGGTACATTAGTCATCCAGGTGACAGCAAGTGATGCTGATGATCCTTCAAGTGGTAATAATGCTCGCCTCCTCTACAGCTTACTACAAGGCCAACCGTATTTTTCTGTTGAACCAACAACAGGTATTTGTGAAGGAAACAAGCAAATTTAACATGATTCTAAAGAAGGCAATTGTCTGCAACACTATCTTCTTAGAAACATGTTTACAATAGACCTGATATGTCAATAGGTAAAATGATTACAATTCCTAAGCATTTAATTACTTTTAGTCTTTTAGCTGATATTTCTAAGGTTAGGAGATTGGATTTTCCATGTCTGTACCACAAATTACTTGCATAAGGGGTATAAATCATATGTAAAGATTCTTTTACATGAATTAGAAAAAGAGACAAGCAACCCAATTTAAAAATATAGGAAAAAGGCATTTACAAGCAACTGACAAAGAACAATATACAAAAAGCTAGTAAGCATATTAAAAAAGCTCAGCCTCATTAGTCATCAGAGAATGCATATTAAAACCACAATGAGATACAGCTGCATAACCCTACAGAGAAACTGAGATTAACTCTGAGTATAAGGCTAAGTGTACAAATTGATATGAGACATTCACCTAAAAATAATTCTGTATTTTACATCTTTCTGATTTACATGAATACAATATTTAATTCTTTTTATAACATTGCTTTACAAATTTGTATTAATCAATTGAATATAAAATAAACAGAAAACAGATTTTTTCTCTTTTATTTTAAATAGTCGTATGACCCTAATTTATTAAATATTAATTGTTGTGTTTAAAACAAAATTATGCCCACATAATTTTTTTTTCCTTTTGGAGCTTATAGTCTCTGCTGATAAAAAGAAAAAAAGCATATAACTAATGACCCAGTAACATGATAAGTACCAAAGAACTAAAATTCTATGGTTTTTAATACAATAAAAAATATTATTTCCAGCTTACATTAAAACCTTCAAAGAACTAAAGCATTGTGCTGGATCTTTAAACATTTCTTATTCATTCATTCAGCAATTACTGAATGTCTCAGCCTTTTTCAATTAAGATTTCTTGAGAGAATCAGATTCTAAAAAATATTATTTGAGTGACTATGTTCTTAATTATTTCAAGAATGGCATATAGCCTTTATTCTTCCAGATGCACAATGGATGCCTCAAAACATTAGGCTTTAATTCCCTCATACATTTTGGTCTAGAAAAGCTGAATATGTACCAAGTGCTATACAACTTACTAGATTTATAAAAGTACAACGTTGCAAAATTTAAAATAATACGTAATAGTAACAAAAACAAAACATAATCATGGACTCTTCCTTTTTGGAACTTACAGATAGATATTAAATGTGAATGGTAATGAACACATACATTCCACTGTTGGTAATTATGAAGTAAAACCAAAAAGTTTCAGTTGGAGAAAAAAAGTGATGCTGACTTTATATTGTGTGTTCAAGGCAAAGCACCCTGAAACCAGAATGATTAGCTGAGCCTGTAGGCAAGGAGGAGAGAGTGGAAGATGACTCCAGGGCATGGGAGGAATTAGGGAAATTCCTGGGGTGGGAAAGAGTTGATTACACTAACTAGACTCCACTGTTGAGAAACACAGAAGAAAGAAGAAAGGGAGGTGTATAGAGTATAAACACATTCTGAGTCATACCGGACCTTTCTGACCATGCTTTCTCTCCACCCCTAGCCCTTACCCTGCACACTGATTTTTTAAAATATACTGAGTAGGTTGGCTGAAACTATTACTTACATTGCCAGAGAAGAGTTGGTATGGACAAGCATGGATCAAATCACTGAAGGAATAAGTTTTGAAGTGCATAAGATCCAGAAATACCTATCCTTTACATAGTCTAAAGGCTGAGAGGAAAAGATGAAAGTGAAGCAGGTGCAGTAAATGGGGAAGAAAGACTCCTATTTACCTCTCCCTTGAATCACATACAGGGAGATGCTAGTGGCACTTGCACAACATACTCAATGATTTCCATTGGGATTCAAATAATTGATTGAATTTGTGAAAGACTTTAGTTCACAACTCAAATTCCCTCATGTTATGGACTATCTTTTAGAAAATTACATATAACAAGTTTTAAAAAAGTTATATTGCATTAAATTTAATCCAATATATCAAAAATACTACCATTGCAACAAATAGTCAATACAAAACTATGGAGATACTTCACATTTTTTGTTCTCAGTCTTGAAATCAGGTGTGCATTTTATACTCATAACATATGGCTATTTTTTTTCACAAGTTCATTGTATTTTTTATTTACTTTTATTTTAGGCTTAGGGAGTACACCTGCAAGTTTGTTGCATGGGTAAATTGTGTGATGCTGAGGTTTGGGGTACTAATGATCTGTTTTTCAACTATCTCTCCCCACTTCCCCTCTGTAGTAGTCCTGAGTATCTACTGTTTCCATCTTTATGTTCATGAAATCATATTTTTTAATGAATATTTTGTCCTTGATATATTTGGGTATTGGTAGTTATCTATTTTTTGTGTGTATTCCCCAAATCTTCAGAAATGTTAAGCCCTGTCCTATAAACCTGTCTTAAGATTGTCTTAGGTTCTTTTCAGTGATTGTTAATTAGTTTATATCAAATAATTTTATAGTTGTTAAGCATTTATTGGAATATTTATCATTAATTATTTTGAGTTTGAATATATTATATTTTTATATATTTTATATATATATATAATAACTGTGGGTCAACAACTGGGTCTTCTTCAGATCTCATAATTCTAAGTAGACTTTAAAGTAATGAGGGCATAATATTTATTTCATAAATTTGGTATTGTAATTTACACATTTATCAATAATACACTAACTTCAGAGTTTCAGGGAGAAAGCTAATTGTAGCAAGCTGATATTATGTTAGAGAAGATAGCAGAAAATAAGTTAAAGTGAAAAACAAGACATTCTTCTTTTCTACCTGTGGATTACCTTAACATGCATTTTATTAAGGCCTACCAGTGTTCTTAGTATTGTGATGGTCACTGTAGACTCTAGGCAGTGTTGATGTTTAATGTATTGTTATTATTTTTCTCCAGGGCAGTCTCTGGCACATTTTAGTGGTTCAACATACAGCAAAATAATGTATAGTGCAATGGTTAGGAGATTAACTAGAAATTTATCATGATTAATAATGAAATAATTGGAATTTTATTACATTTTTAAAGGAGTCATAAGAATATCTTCTAAAATGGATAGAGAACTGCAAGACGAGTATTGGGTAATCATTCAAGCCAAGGATATGATTGGTCAGCCAGGAGCATTGTCTGGCACAACGAGTGTATTGATTAAACTTTCAGATGTTAATGACAATAAGCCTATTTTTAAAGAAAGTAAGTAAAAAACATTCTAAATCTTCATTACAATATAAATTCGCGTGTGTTAAATATAAGTGGATCTTAGAGTTTACATTCTAAAAGCACTAGAATTGTGTAAACTAAATGTGTCGATTGTTCCAGGATGATTATTTTAATTCATGTTAAAAAGTCAAAATACAAATGAAATAACAATGTGTTAGTTTTCCATTGCTGCTGTAATAAATTGCCACAAACTTCATGACTTAAAACAAATACATTATGGAGTCTCATTGGGTTATGATCAAAGGATTCAGGGAGGTGTTTCTTGCTGTAGGTTCTAGGGGAGTATTCATCTCCTAGTTTATTTAAGGGAATTCAGTTTATGTTTTGTATAATTGAGGTCTCTGTTTTCTTGATGACTGTAAGGTGGGAAACATCCTTAATTTCTAAAGGTCTCTTTATGGTTCTTTTGTGTGTGTGTGTGTGTGAGAGTTTGTTTTTATTTATGGTTCTTGATTTAGCCTACACATTCCAGAAGCAGCTAGAAGTGCCACATACTTTGCAGACTGACAACTCTCTAACCCACACATTTGCCTCTTCCACTTTTCAGCATTCGTGTAATTAGACTGAACCCAGTTGGATAAGCAGAAAAATGTTCCCATGTCAAGGTCAGCTAACTAGCAACCTGAATTCTATCTGTGACCTTAATTCCCTTTTGCCACTTTAGGTAACATATTTATGGGTTCAGCAGAATTCAGACACAGATACCTTTGCGGGGTACTTCTGCAAACTGTAGGTAATCATTTAAAACGACTATCTGTATTTATTTTTACTTTGTAGCCTGAATAGGCCACACCTGCTCTAAAAATTTAAGTAATTACTACAAGCTAAATATAAGCACATGGTATGCTTCATAAAAAATTTCTTACGGAATTATTGGAGGAATTTCTTTTCTAGGAAATTTATTTTTCAAGGTATTCTGTTTTAGCTACAGAAATACATTTATAAGTACTTCCAGAAAGCATGAGTAATTATCATGCTAGGAAGAAAATTTAATTAGCATGGAACAAAGAAAGCCAATAAAAAATTATACTATAGCATGATTTCTTAGATATTGACTGTTTATAGACAGAAACAAAACTATCTTTTGATTACTTTTTTCCTCATCGTTTTCTGTACCTTGCCCCATCCCTCAAAGTCAGGTGAAATCATGTCATTTTTAATGGTCCAAGTGAAATGTTACTTTCACTGACTACCTTCTGGTAGATGAGTCCATGAACAAGCACAGGAAGTTGGCACCCTACAAATTTGCTTTTAAACCCTGAATTTACCATTCATTGAATTTACAGACCTGATAATATCTGTTAATGTGTCTGTGTGTGCACACACAAATGCACACACCTAAATAATACAGATGCTACTCAGTTTAGCCAACATATGCAAGGTTATCAGATGTTTTGATTTTTCCATAAATACTACAAATCTCATTTTTTTATTTCTGCTCTATCTCACAATTTTAATTTTTGTCATATTAAAAAATTATCACTGTTATATGGGTTGAGAAAACAGTTCCTCTGTGGATGGACTGTAGGCAAAGGGAGCAGAGTTTGTACTTTCATTTCTCTTCATGTAGTATAATATATGATGTATAGGACTGTGTCCACAACATTAATATGGCCTCTAAAGGCAAGGGGAGAATGTCAAGTTAAATGTGAAATACTCAGAACTTTATAAAATAATTGGCATCTAATGTCTGAGAAATAGTGGCTGGGTTTATTAAAAAATTGGGTCCAAATTTTATGCAGATGATGATGAAAGACAAGTAGAAGGCTCTGGAAGGCAGGAAGATTCCCAAAGAAACTTGTTGCAATAAAATGTCCTGAAGCTTCTACTACATTTCTCAATTTCCCTCTGATTTTTCAAGACGTTAATATTAAAATATTTTGAATAAGTTAGAAAATTTAAAATTGTTTAAAAATTATCTTTGTTAACCAAATCTGCATATGAGTTGATGATATTACTATTAATAATTTCATTCAAATACAAGTGTGGGTGGACCTGATACTGGCCTCCTTACTCTTGTACACCCGGTTTTCCCTTGTGGGAATCCCATTACCCTCCTCTCAATTTAAATACTCAATACCTATGCCCTCTGTTATGGGCAACACTCCCTACCCTCCCAGTTAAAGGCATCTCTCAAACATCCCTCTCCCTTGTGTTAACAGCTTCCTCTGCTGGTTCATACCTATCAGCATCCAAACATGTTTATTATTGTTTTTTCTCACATCCTAAACAAAACAATACAAAAACACTTTCTTGACTTCACTTCCATACTCAGCTAAAGATGCTTTGTATTTTTCCTTTCTCTTTAGAGAAAATTTCTTAAAAATGTTATTAACACATATTGTTTTAAATTAACGACCTCAAAACTCTCAGAACTTACTTCATATGAGTTGCATCCACAATACTTGACCAAACTAATCTGATCATTTCTATCAATAACCTTGATAGAAAGTTAGGATGACACTTGATTTCTTGGAAGAATTTGACGTAATTGATCAACCTCTCCTTGAAAACCTTAACATTCCATTCTCATTAGCATTTTCTTCTATCTTACTAGTCCCTGTGTTTTCAGTCCTTGCCTTTTCTTCTTCTTCTCTATATACTTTATACTTTGGAATATTTGTGAGCCAAGCCTTTGATGTTGTCTTTCTTCCTTTCTATAGTCATCCTTTATGATCTTATCCAGACACATGGCTTTACATACCACCTCTGTGCTGACAACCTCTAAATATATATCTCCTGACTGAATTTCTCCGGTGAGTTTCACCGGGGTAAAGTAAATCTGTCTACTCAGCATCTTCACATTTAAAATCTAATATACATTTAACCAAGCTCCTGATTTCAGCTGCCCCCTCCTCTGAACTCCCTCTTCCTACAGATTTTCCAACCTCAGGTACTTACACATCCAGATTTCATATTGTTCAAGCCAAAACTTTTCTTATTCTATTCAAACAGCACTGTTGTGAAGAATTAATGATCCCGCTCAGATTATGGTGGCCATACCAAGTTCACCTATAATTTTCACCCAGCCTGAATTGATAACCTCCACAATCCTGATAGTTTCTGACTTTCAATATTCTGTGAGCAAATACACATACACACAACACACACATACACACACACCCTCTTCCTTCTTTGCTTAAAGGTTTGAAGCTACTTCGACTTTTCTTTTTCTCAGAGTGATAATTTAATTCCCTGCAGATGTTGTCTCAGCCTAAGAAAATATCCAAGATATGAACACTTCTCACCAAATCCATCCCTACCACCTTGGCTCTCACCACCATCTTATTTTATCTCTGTGCAATAGGCTCTCATCTAGACTCTCTGCTTACGCCATTGTTCTCCTTTAGTTTATTTTCAGCACAGCCTTGTAATCTTGTTAAAATGCAAGTTTGATCATATTACTCAGAGAAGTCAGTCCTTAGGTTTAGTATCACCCAAAGGGTGTAAAGGTCTGAGTAGTCTGCCATGGTCCAGCCCTGTCCCATTACCTCTTGAAACCTTAGTGTTTCTATCTGCCCGTTTGCTTACTAAGAAGCCAACACCAGGCAATTAGCCTCCACTCTGTTCCCAGAACATTCCAGACCCGCTGGCTTTTCCTCTTCTTGAAATGATATTTCCCCAGATATTCATTTCCTTGCTTCAATTCTTATCCAAAAGTTACATCTACAGTGAATATTTTACATCTTATCATAAATTTTAAATTATTCCCCCAGAATACTACCTTCGTATATATCAGTGTCTTATTTATCATGTGTTTTATCATCAAAAATATGAGCTGATGGTAGCAGCTTTTATATGTATTATCACCTGTTATAACCCCAGCCTCTAGAACAGGGTCTTGTAAAAATTGTGTTCAAAAAATAATTTTTGAAAGAATGGAAAATTGTATAGACAAAGTATTGACTGAGGAAAATATTTCCATCCCTTTTCATTTTGAAGGACAGTAGTTTGATATAAACTCAATAACATTTAAGTATGAACCATCCACTGTCACATTCATGGCAATGTCATTGTTTTCTCCAGATTAAGGTCCTAGTGATTTTTAATTTTTGCAATAACATAAATAATTCTTTTAATTTTTCTACAATGTAAAAAGCACTACTAATAGTCAAACTTCTACTTCTGCTCTAAAAAAGAAGTAAAATATTAGCATTGAAAAAGTAACATTTATTCCACTTAAAAAGTAAAGTCTCAACTGAATCTGTGAAGTGACTGCCTCCTCTATGCGTCTAAAGGAACCAATCCCTTTAAAGAAGAATTGCATTATATATGCTTCTTTTTTAGAATTTTAAGAAGTTTCATTCCTTAAAATATTGTATGTTTGCTGATGCCATTTGACATAAATAATGTCATATATTGACATGGATGAAAATGCAATTGTAAATAATAATTTAAAAATACTATAGTTCTATATCAGTTTTATGCAAGTTAGTCCTGAAAAATAAAGAAAAATGCCCAGTAATTTGTAGTTATATTGATGTATTTTAAATACAGCTGCAATTATTTTCTCATGACCAAATCAATTAGGTCACCTTTGACTACAAAATGTTTTTTGTACTACATTCATTTACCAGCTCTTTTCAATCTATCTTTCTTTGCATTTCCTCTAATGCTAATATAATGCGGGCTCAGACCCTCAAAATCAAACTATTGTTCTTGGAACGAAACTATTTGCATTCAGACTCTCCCACCTTTACTCTGCATGTGTATTTATCAGTAACTTCAAGTATCAGGGATGTTAAAGAAAAAAAAATGCAAATTATTTCTGTCAAATTTAATTTATGATGCTTCAAGCTTACAACAAAAAATAAAACATGAATATTGAGGAGATATTCATGTAAATGGAAATAATATTGGTGACAGGCTTTCCTAAGATATATTTGAGAGATGATGATAGATGATCAAATAGGATATTAAAAAATGTTTATGTTTCAAAAAATAGGAGAGATTATATATGGGAGCAGAGAGAGAGAGAGAGGAAGGAAGGAAGGAAGGAAGGAAGGAAGGAAGGAAGGAAGGAAGGAAAGAAGGAAGGGAAAAAAGAAAGATTAAGAACAAGTAACTGGAAAAGGTAGATATGGGATTCCTTACAGATCATAAATAAAGAATGCTGTAATTGAAAGTTTCCTATGCTAAATATTTATCCAAAATATTTTACATTTTGTTTTTAAAGGTTTATACCGCCTGAGTGTCTCTGAATCTGCACCTACTGGGACTTCCATAGGAACAATCATGGCATATGATAATGACATAGGAGAGAATGCAGAAATGGAGTACAGCATTGAAGAGGATGATTCACAGACATTTGACATCGTTACTAATAATGAAACTCAAGAAGGAATAGTTATATTAAAAAAGGTAGACACGTTAAAATTATTCATCTTGCAGAATAGTGTAAAATTAAAACAAGTCATATTTTGTATAGCTGGTTAATCTCATTAAATAATTGAAATGAGATCCTGTAATTTATGCTTTTTGGAGGAAAGGACTTTAGAGATGAGGTAGTTATTACAGGGCTTCTGGAATTACATGCAGGACATTTTTAATTCAAATAAAAGAAAACTCTTTGGAAAATATCTTAACTACTTGGAAATTCATTCTCAGTTTCATTAGATGTTTCTGCCCTCAAAAGTATAATTGTATTCCTAAATGAAAATAGGTGACAATATACATACAGACTTTTTATGTATTATTAACAATTATATCAGAGAAATCCATGGATATAAAAAGTAAAACCTAACTGAAAGTCCCCTGACACTGAATTTAACAGGTAAAATCTTTTTTCTTTTTTCTATTATACTTGAAGTTCTGGGGTACATGCACAGAACATACAGGTTTGTTACATAGTTATACACATGTCATGGTGGCTTGCTGCATCCATCATCCTGTCATCTACATTAGGTATTTCTCCTAATGCTATTCCTCTCCTAGTCCCCAACTCCCTGACAGGCCCCAGTGTGTGATGTTCCCCTCCCAGTGTCCATGTGTTCTCATTGTTCAACTCCCACTTATGAGTGAGAAGATGGGGTCTTTCGTCTCCTGTTCTTGTGTTAGTTTGTTGAGAATGACGGTTTCCAGCTTCATCCATGTCCCAGCAAAGGACATTAACTCATCCTTTTTTTATGGCTGCATAGTATTCCATGGTGTAGATGTACCACATTTTCTTTATCCAGTATATTATTGATGGGCATTTGGGTTGGTTCCAAGTCTTTGCTACTGTGAACAATGCCACAATAAACATACTTGTGCAGATGTCTTTATAATAGAATGATTTATAATCCTTTGGGTATATACCTAGTAATGGGATTGTTGGGTCAAATGGTATTTCTAGTTCTAGATCCTTGGGAATCACCACACTGTCTTCCACAATGGTTGAACTAATTTACACTCCCACCAACAGTGTAAAAGCATTCCTATTTCTCCACGTCCTCTCCAGCATCTGTTGTCTATAGAATTTTTAATGATCACTATTCTAACTGGCATGAGATGGTATCTCATTGTGGTTTGGATTTTCATTTCTCTAATGAGCAGTGATGATGAGCTTCTTTTCATATGTTTGTTGACTGCATAAATGTCTCCTTTTTAGAAGTGTCTGTTCATATCCTTTGCCCACTTTTTGATGGGATTGTTTTTTCTTGTAAATTTGTTTAAGTTCTTTGTAGATTCTGGATATTAGCCCTTCCTTTTTTCTAAGTAATACCTTCGGTTACTAAAGGCATTTCTTCTGTGTACACTGTATTTCTTCACAGAAAGTGGATTTTGAGCACAAGAACCACTATGGTATTAGAGCAAAAGTTAAAAACCATCATGTTGATGAGCAGCTCATGGAATACCACACTGAAGCTTCCACCACTTTTATTAGGATCCAGGTGGAAGATGTTGATGAGCCTCCCCTTTTCCACCTTCCGTATTACATATTGGAAGTTTTTGAAGAAAACCCACATGGATCATTTGTAGGCATAGTGTCTGCCACAGACCCAGATAATAGGAAGTCTCCTATCAGGTATGTCTGTAAGGTCACTTTTGCATTAACAAATAAATAAACATGAATTAGATTAAAAATAAAATTGCATGTAAATTTAAACAAGGTTATAGCTGTATCTATATTTCTGTACATCATAATTAATTTGTAACAATTTAAAATTAAAATAAGGAACATCAATGTTGGTTAAGATGCAGTAAAATTAGTGATTTCAAACATGTGCAAGAAAGAGGCAATTACCAATTAAAATTCAGTGCCATGTATTGCACTGAAAGGAGGTAAGAGAAAAAAAAATTGTTTTTAAATCCCCAATAAGAGCTGAAACACAGCTGATCAAAATGTGGTTTATTTAAATACTATTTACTTGAAATGATATTCAAAAATTGAGAAAGCTTTTATAGTTGTCCTTCACAACCTTTCTGCCACCAGGAACCAGTTCAGTGGAAGACAATTTTTTCCACGGTTGGTGGGGTGAAGGGGAATGGTTTAAGAATGAAGCGGTTCTGCCTCAGATCATCTGGCATTGGATTCCCATAAGGAGCTCTCAACCTAGATCCCTCACATCCACAGTTCACAACAGGATTTGCGCTCCTATGAGAATCCAATGCTGCCGCTGATCTGAGAGGAGGTGGAGCTCAGACAGTAAAGCTGGCTGGCCTGTCCTCATCTCCTGCTGTGCCGTCAGGTTCCCAACAGGCCATGGATAGGTAGCAGTTCATGGCTTAGGGGTTGGAGACCTGTTTTACCACTTAAAGAGTTCAAAGGGTTAGAAATCTAATCTTGTGTTACAATTAAACAAGTACTTGCCATCTAGTAAAATAGTCTGTTATTTTCAGTCACTATGTTATAATTTATTTTCTTTTTTTTGTTTTGTTTTTGCTTTAGTGTTTGAGCTATAGTCTCCTTGGATATTAAAAAAAAAAAACTGTTATGTAACTTTTTTTTTTCCAACATCTTTTCTTACTCACCTATTTTCCATAAACCTTCATGTACTAATTAAAATGCTGGCTACTGCTTAGCTTTGTGAAAGCCTTGACATAGCAAATTAAAAACTCAATTTAATTTTTGATACGAAGAAATGTTCCCGCTTTTCCATTATAGTTCCTGTTTATAAAATGTTGACTTCTGAGATACATATATAGTTCTTAATTAGTCATAGAGATTTTAGTGATTGCATAAGTGTGTATCAATTATTTACTTTAAAAATATATCTATATATCTATTAATTGTTCTTCTCGGAACATTAATATGGAATTTTGAAAAATGCTTTGATGACTAAGATGTTCAATATGTTATTATTTATAATAAAGTACTGGACAATATTAATTTTAGAAATGTAAGTAAATAAATTATGGTTTATGATACTTGTGAAGTATAGATAATACCACCGCATACATTTTAAAGCACAATAATATACAATGAAGAATTGCATGCTTACTACATGTGAAAATACCACATATATGAAGAAAACTGTAAGGTGCAACCAAATATTAAGAGGTTTCATGTTTTTAGTATAACCATTGGTGTCTACTTACTTCAGCATAGAAATATTTTCGTTAATAATTTCCACTTGTATACTGGAAATTATTACTTTTTAAAATAACTTGTATCCATCAAAGAAATACGTTTTAATGATCTGACAGATGTTATTTCATTTCAAAGTGGCTTTTAAATAATATTGCTTTTCACACATGTCGTGATCACAAAGGATACAGCAGTTTTTGTTGTTGATATTGTTGATGATTTTTCCATATGATATAGTTTGATTTAACAAACATTCAAAATTGATCATAAAAACAATATCAGATGCAGATGAAACTATCCAGTTCAGCACATTTCTGGAGATTTCTTTTTGGTTTCCTTTGTTTATCTCTGTTTTCCTTTGTAAGCAAAAAATCCTCAAAATGTTTGAACATAAAATGCAAATGATTTCAATTTGAGTTTTAATTTGATAGTATCTCTTCCTTAATACTCACTGCATAGTAAGAGCTATAAAAACGAAAAGAAATATTAGGACATTGCATTTTAGCCTTAGGGATGTTTCATTGTTTTGGGAGAAACACTAACACATATTAAACATTGTAAATTAATCCCAATTCATTAAACTCATATTAGTTTTTCCTACTGAGTAAGAATCACCTGCTGTTTCTGTAAAGCATGGAAATTCCCAAACTCAGTTTCATCAAATCTTGGAGAGGATAAAATAAACTGGTTTAACAAAATATTCTTGCTGTAACTGAAGTCAGAAAAGCTTGAGGGGTAAGATCTACCTTGATATGAATTCTAATAACAAACCATATGTCAATTTAAAAAAATGGGGCACATAAATGATGGAATAATGTAATATTTAGACTTGAAAGTGAGGTGATAGAATTGTTTTAAGGAGCCTACCATGGTAAAAATTAAAAGAGTGCAAAACCAACTGTAATAAAATTACTACCATAAAATAATTAAGACCTTCATAAGAAATTATTCTTAAAATTTCTATTTTATCTCTAAGACCGTGTATTATTTCAGGTATTATCTCAGGGACTAAATGTTTATATCCCTCAAAATTCATATTTGAAATCTAAATGCCAATGAAATGGTATTAGAAGGAGAGCCCCATATTTGATATCCTAAATCCCAATGAAATGGTATTAGAAGGTGGGCAGAAGAAAGTGGATTCTATAGGAATGAAGTTATAAGGGTGGAGCCCTAATGAATAGGATCAGTACCCTTACACAGGGGAACCCAAATAGCTCTCTCAGCCTCTTTCTGCCTGTGAGGACATAGAAGTCAGGTGTCTGCAGCTGAAAGAGGGCCCTCGTCAGAAGCCAATCATGCTGGCATCGTAATCTCATGCTTTCAGCCTCCAGAAATGTAACAAATAAATATCAGTTGTTTATAAGCTACCAGTCTATGGTAATTTTTAAGAGTATTTTGGATGACTAAGAAAATTGCCTTATTTTTCTGGACTTCAGATATAGGGATTACTCTTTTGCTATCAATGGGCATGATTTACTTTTTGGACATTATTGAAGTTTCCTTTTAAATTAAGCCTAAAGTCAAATTTTGAAATAATTTGTAAATATGAGAAAGATGGTGTATTCTTTTTATTAGAAAAAAAAGAACAAATAAAACCCAAAGCAAGCAGAAAAAAAAATAGAAATAAAAACAATTAGATCACAAGCAGTGAAATTGAAAGCAATGGATAAATATAATGAAATCAATAGCAGATTCTTTTACAATTTTGCTAAAATTCATTAATCTCTATTGAGAAAGACCAAGGGGCAAACAGAAGGAGAGAGATAAGACAAAAATTACTATTAGCAGAGGTGAAAGAGGGAGGATACATATTGATCCCACAGACACTAAAAAAGATTATAGGAACTACTTTGAACAATTCTATGTCTATACATTCAGATGAAGTTCTTGAGAGAATCCACCAAAATTTATATTGAAAGATAAATAACCTTAGCATGCACACACATATATATGTATTTACAAACAACCATATATGTACAACCACATAAATATGTACACAAGCACATGCATACACACAAGCACATATATATCACCAAAAAGTCTGTTGAAAACCTTTACAAAAACAAAGAGCAGTTCCAGTAAAAATTGATGCCACTGATAAATTCTACCATATATTACAAACAAAACTACAGGTCAATGTTCCTTATAAACAAATATGAAAATTATTTACAAATAACAGTAACTCCAGCTATTTGTGAAAAGGACGGTATATCCCTATCAACTGGAGTGCACCCAGGAATGCAAGGATACATCTATATATTAAAATATTTTCTATAAATGACCATATTGACAGATTTATTTTAAAAGCCATATATCTTCTCAATAGACAAAAAAATTGACAATCTTCAAAATTAATTCATGATAAAAACTATCAGCACCATATGAATAGAAGGGAAGATTCTTAAACAGATACAGAGTATCTGCAAAAAAGTGCAGCTAATATATACTTAATTATGGAATATTATGTGCATTTTCCCTAAGACTGGAAACAAGGTAGGAATGTATTCTTTCACCAGTCCAAATCTATAATATTAGAAGTTCTGGCCATGCAATAAGCAAGAAAAAGAAATAAAAATATACAAGCTGGAGAGAAATAATGTAGTTTCCTTTATTTGCAGATGATTTGTTTACCAAGATAATTTCATGAAATTCACAAAAATGCCCAGTAATAAGTGAGTTTATCAAGGTAGAAAGATACAAGATTATTATAAATTAAACATAAACTAACCATAACACCCAGCAATCCTACTGCCAAGCATTTACCCAGGAAAGAAGAAAACTTTGTGTTTTGGGTTGAATTGTGTCTCAAAGAGACATGTTGAGTCCTAACATCCGGTACCCCTGCATGTGGCCTTGCTGAGAAGCAGAGTTATTGTGGAGGTAAATAGTTAAGATAGGATCATACCTGAGCACGTATGTCCTTAATCCAAAATGACTGATGTTCTAATAAGAAGGCAGACTCTGGGAGAAGACCACCAGGTGACAACCAAAGCAGAGATCAGAGCGATGCGTCTCTAAGCAGAGGACTAGCAAGGACTGTCAGAAATCACTGGAAGCTGGAACCAGGAAGGATTCACCCCTACAGATTTCAAGGGAAGCATGGCACTGTTGACACTTCCATTTTGAGAAATCTAAAAATATTAATGTGTTGTTTTCAGCCGCCCAGCTTGTGGTGTTTTGTTGTAGCAGGCATAGAAAACATATTCACTTATTTTGACATGAAAACCTGTATGTAGGCATTTATGGCAGCTTTACACATGATCTCCAAAAATTGGAATTGACTCAAATATCTTCAATAGGTGAATGGATTTAAAAAGCAAATAAACAAACAAAAATAAGTAAAGCCTGTGGTACCTAAACTAAAAAGATATGAAAAAGAAAAGCAGGGTGATAAAATTGTTCTGTGGCTTTACGTGATGGTAAACACATGACTATTCATTGGTCCAAGTTCACAGGATTCTCCACGACATAGAGTAAAATATTAATTACTGTAAACTCTGGAAAATAATTAAACAAAACTTTGGAAATATTTATAAAATGGAAGGCAAACTATTGCAAATGAACTTTGTTATATTATGAACAAATAACATAATCAAAAGGAGGGGAATTAGGAAAATACAAAATAAGTCATTTTGGCAAAGAGTTTTTTAATTCTAAATTTTTCTAGAGACAATAAAATGGCTATTCAGGAGAAATATACTCTACGTACTGAATGCATTTTTTATATGGGTCCCGTTTAGTGATTGCAGTGCTACTCTACATGCATACTGGGATTGAACACATAAGTATATATACTGTAGATAATGAGAGTAAAATTCATTATTGTCAAAGGAAATGGTTACAAATAAGAAAATGAGAAAAGAGTTACATGGAGGTGTTGCACTGGATTAAAATCTTATGCACTAATGCCTTCTTAATATATGTATCGACAGAAGGAATGATACGGAAATAAATATAGATGTGTTTGTATGCATGGGCATACATACATATATCTCCTGTTGATATCTGCTCAAAGGACCTAAAAAACAATGAAACACAAGAAGAAGCAATGGGAACTCTTAACACCTACATCTTGCTTTCTGATATTATTCTTGAATCAAAAATACTGCAATTCATCTGATAACTGGAATCCAGAGCTGTTGTAAGGAAAACACAAGATTATCCTGGAGTCTCTTGTGGTTCCAGAAATAAAGTATTCAAAAATAAATGGAAGGATGAAGGTGTGTTATAAGGGCCCAGGAAACATACTGAAATTACTCCAAAAGTCCAAAGTTGTAGTAAATATGTAAGGAACTCATATGTAACAATATTTGGTTTATAGAATGAGTTTGGGGTTTCTTACACATTAGAAAAAAAATATGAGTTAATACTGATATAAATAAATAAAGGGATATTTTTTTCTTACATAACTATTGTGATTAAGTATAGAAGAAGTAAATGAATAATAAATTGTCTTTAGCCACCAAAGCCGTAGTTATTGTTAACATTACTACCCCAACTTTAACCTAGAGAAATGGGGCCATCATCACCTAATCAAGTGCTCAAGGTTAATATCACCATTAATGAGATATGATTAACATGATGAGCCCCTGATATGATAGCCTAAGAAAGTATATCACGTCTGTGATATTCCTGCCAAAAATATGTAACCTTCATCTAATCATGAGAAAGCATCAGACAAATCCAAACTGAGAGACATACTGTAAAATAATTGACCAGTATTATTCAATAGCATTAAGGTCTTGAGAGACAAGAACATTGAGGAATTGTGGAGGAGACTAAGGACACAGGAAAATGAAAGGCAATATTGGACTCTAGATTGGATTTTAAAAGTAAAAGAATATGAATGAAAAAAGCAGTAAAATCCAACTATAGCTTGCAGTTTGGTTAATTACATTATAGCAATTAATTTATTAATAAGATTAAGATTTTGTATAAGATTTTAACATTAGGAAAAGCTGAGTGAAGAGCATGTAGAAATGCCGTGTGCTATTTTTGCAACATTTATGTAAGTCCCAAATTATTTCAAAGTATGTTTTTAATTGGATTAGTGGGAAAATTCCAAATTTTAAATTTTGCTGAAGTGATGATGGTACATATCTAAGTAAGTCAGTGTTTACCTATTTATGAATTTTCTGATGTTTGTCTCCCAAGTTTTAAAAATGGAGTGCAAGGACAAAATATGTATATGTATTTTACATATATGTAAAATTTAAGTAAAACCTACCTCAAAGTCAAAGAAATTTTGTCCAGTGAAGGTGGAGTAGGGAAAAAATTTACATAATGAGAATTTGTGGTTTTAAAAGGGTTAAGAAATATACTATATATTACATATCACTGCTTATATAGCTTTCTACTCTAGTCACTCTTTCTAGAGAACTACATATATGTTTATTTATGTTTTAATTTATTAATGGGACCTGAACCAATTTATTGTTATTGTGGTTCTTCTTACTAAATTCTAACAGATGCTTACTAAACTATTAAAGACTGCAACTTCCTATCAAACTTTAAATAGGCTTTATGTACAATAACATTTTACAGAAATAGGATTAGATGTTTAATTCAAAATAGCAACTGTTAAAACACTGTATAATTTTGCTAACAACTGTATTATGTGTGAAATGCAACCGCTGTGGATATTTGGGGAAAATACTTATAAATATTTTAAATGGAGTACAGTTAAAACTGAACTCCTCTAAAGCTTAGTTCTTTGTAATTTCTATTGAATCCTTATCTGAACAGCAAGTTACAAAGTAGTATAATATTTTTGGAAACTTTTGAATTCAAAATTAAAGTATTCTCATCTTTGCCACATCATTATGGTAAACTTCATTGATATCTTATCAAAGTCTTCAGGAATACACATTCAATGAGAAACCATTATTGAACCCTAGTTATTACTCCTCTTTAATTTTTATTATTAATTATTTCCATGTAGATGAGACATGCAGAGTATTTCAAAGGTTTCTTTCATTTTGGAGTTGGAGATCATTTTTCAGTACTTTTTTTTTATGGAGGAACATTGTAACCTGGCTTTCTTCCATGCATAATCAATCTATAAGCACATTAGAACTCCTATATTTTACTTTTGTTTTATATGTATATATATAACAGATATGTATTTTTATATGTAAAAATAAAGGTAATATATCATAAATACATATGATGTGATATATTACATACATATAAACATATGTGTATAATATATAATAAAACATGTATTATATATTAAATATAAACATGTATAATATATAATAAAACATATATTATATAGAACATAACCAAAGCAGTTGTTATATATCAAGTCAAGTAATTCCAGTAAAATGAACAGATTAGCAGCAACACCTGTGGTGTAGGAAAGAGATCAGTACTAGTCAAGGCTGAAGATATATTTTAGTTTGCTCCATAGAAAAAAAAGATTCAAAATCATTAATTTTTACCCCCACTTATTTGTATTTCTCTTCATTTCGCAAATGGCTTTTGCCATTTTTAAAGCAAGTCATTAATCTATTAACATTCTTTTTTGACATGAGAATGAGTGATGTGTGTTTAGATTTAGCATTCATCAATTTAAATCTAAAGTCATTTTATGTTTTTTTTCTGTCCCTACTGAGTTGAATCTTAAATACAGGAATATACTATTTTAAAAAGTGTCAGTATTATATATTGACTGTGTAGAGCATATATGTCTTATTAAGACATCTTACTGCTTAAGGAGTATTATGTAACACTGTTATATAGATATAATAAAAACATTAAGGAATACTTTCCTTTGGGTTCAGGTATTCTATTGCTAGAAGCAAAATGTTCAGTATTGATGACAATGGCACAATCACTACAACTAACCCACTGGATCGGGAGATCAGTGCCTGGTACAACCTAAGTATTACAGCCACAGAAAAATGTAAGTACTCATTTGGATCCAATACAGTTGTTTGCCATATTTCTTTTTTCATCATTATTACACTTTAAGTTCTGGGGTACACATGCAGATCACACAGGTTTGTTATATAGGCATACAGGAGCCATGGTGGTTTTGCTACATTCATCCCCCCATCATCTGCATTAGGTGTTTCTCCTAATGTTATCCCTCCCCAATCTTCCCACCCCCTGCTATCCCTCCTCTAGTTCCCCACTCCCTGACAGGCCCCAGTGTGTGATGTTCCCTTCCCTGTGTCCATGTGTTCTCATTGTTCAACATCCACTTATGCGTGAGAACATGGGGTGTTTGCGAAAATGTGGCACATATACACCATGGAATACTATGCAGCCATATAAAAGGATGAATTCATGTCCTTTGTAGGACATGGATGAAGCTGGAAACCATCATTCATAGCAAACTGACACAATCACATAATCTCTACAGATGGGAACAAGGCTACCTTAAGATGTTGTTCGAATTATTTAAATGACATTCAATGTGAATGTGTGTATTTGTGTGTTTTAATACACACATTAACAATAGTATTCTTAATAAACTAGTCTTATTAATGTCTGCTTATTACTACTATTCCAGCTTATCTATATACTTACCACCATATATCTTCTAAACTGTTTTCTAATTATAACAGTAAATAACTTAAATACAAAAATAAATTGAGAAAACCACAAAGCATAAATGAAAATCACCTGAAATTCTGTTTGTTTATTTAGGCAGATGATTTCATTTTCAGGTTGTAAAAATAGATAAGAATTATTCTGAATTAACACTTAGATATTGTCCTTGAATGTATGAATCAGTTATTTATTCAATTATATTGATTAAAGCTTAAAGACATAGATATAATAGAAAATATCTAAATCATTTCCATTAGTCAATAGATTTAGAATTGTTAAAGTATTAAAATTGTGAGTATAAAATATTCTCAAATGTGTCTTTTCTTATAGCTGATTTCACGTAGAATTTTAATAATCGTGTTCCCTTTCTTCACTCTTTGTTAAAGTGGGAAGCATCTATCTCACTTTTCCTTAGTTTATTAGACAGATGGCAGGTGATATGGTGGAGTGAAAAGCATCTGCGCATATTTTTTGCGGTAAAATAAAAAGTTCTACAGAAACACTGTAGGAGAACTTGAATCTGGGTTTTTAATGTTCCATTTAACTAAACAGTAAAAGAAAGCAAATGTTACAATGGAATAAATGTCTGTTGCCACAGAGGAAATGTCAAGGCTTCTCAGGTCAGAAAACACAAAGTTTTATTTTATTTTATTTTATTTTATTTTTTAAATGCAGCTTTTATTCATTGTATATTTCTGAGAACATTTTTTTTTTTTAATTTTAAGGAAAAACTGGTTGGAACGAGCTTTTTTAACACTGGAACAAATTTTCATTTTTTTTCTTTCTCTAATATTTAAAAAAATTCTACATCATTAATCCTATTTTATATCTATATGGGAAAAATACGTGTAAGTGCCATTTTTTTACTACCATGAAATCAATACTGAACCAAAAATAATTAGGTTTGACCTTTTAAGCTTCAATAGCAATATAAACAAACAACCTGACCAGCGGAAAACGGCATTACATAAAACTGTTTTAAAAAGCACCTAGCTCCATTTGTTAACTACCTTGAAAAGCTTTCACCATAGCAATTATACTGATTATAGGAAAGAGATGTTCCATTTTAACATTTTTTTTCCAGTAAATGAAGTCCATTGTGCATAGTCTCTTTTCTGGAAAGCTTCCTAAGTTAAGTACAATGCTATTTATCAGTATGCCAGCTAAATGAATAAAACTACCAACTCTTTAAAGTGCAGCTGTGAGTTTTATATATATATTGTACAGTAATACCAAAGATTTAATTTGAACTTAATTTCAAGCAAAGTTTAGTAACACAAAGATAAAAACTTTAAATGAATTTCTCATTAATTTTCCTTCAGTTTATTTACAAGTGAATTACATTATACAACTTATTTAAGCAAAAATATTCTATGATGATATATGTGTAAAAACTATAACAATATAAACTTTAATTTTCTGATTAATTTCTTCTTGAAATCGTTAGAAATATCTTTTTATTTTCAAATGTTCCGTTAATCTATTTTCAACCTAAATGTCACACAATAGAGAAGAGTCTCAAAATGATAAATACTAATGATTTCTGTATTTCCTAAAAGGCATGGATGTGTGTGTGTGTGTAATAAATTTTACAAATTCAATTTTCATTTATTGAAAGTTACAATTTCTATCTTAATTGGAACTATTATTGTTGGGAAAATAAAATTACAAGCAAAATCTCATCCCAGCCCAGAAAACCTCTCCACAAAGGTAGAACAGAGAGAAAAATTTTATTACTGGAAAGCATTAAAACACAATGTGAAGTGCATTATAGGAAATAGAAGAGATTGCCAAGATGGAAAGAAATCTCACCTTTTTATGTAGTCAAGCAGGTACAATCCATTATATACATGTCTCAAGTTAAATGTTATCTAGACGTTCAACTATGAAGACTAACACCATTTGTCGCATAGAATTCATTCTACATTCACTGGATAGTTCAAGTGACCACCTTCGTTTGCTAATTGGTTTTATCCAAAGGACAACTTAACTTTTCCTTTCTTGATGACAAGAGGTAGTTCCACAACTTAGAACAAGATGGTTGCTAAAATTCGTTTCCTATCCTTCCACAAATCTAGGCTATAGGGATACTGTATACCTTGAAGATTACATTTCAAAGAGATGGTCACCATTACTTGAGAAATGCAATCCTGGATGCCAAAACTTGCAACAAACTTATTGAACTTTTAAAAGATTTCCATACACTTCAAAGAGACAAAGAACTTACAACTACAATGCTTTTTCTGTGTGTGTGTGTGTGTGTGTGTGTGTTTATGAAGGCTCTGAAAAAATTTCCCTTGTTTTCAACAAGGAGAATCAGGTCTCTAATTTTTAATTTGTATTGTTCTTTCAAATTACCATTACAAATAGCACATATATTTTAAATAAAAACACATAGACAAAGTAAAGAATCAATGCCCCATACCCTTTTGGGAGGCCGATGTGGGTGGATCACCTGAGGTTAAGGAGTTGACCACTACTGTGGCCACAACCCCCTGCTCAAGCAATTCTCCCACCTCAGCCTCCCAAGTAACTGAGACTACAATGTACACTACCACACACAGCTAATTTTTTGGATTTTTAGTAAAGGCGAGGTCTCACTATGTTGCTCAGGCTGCTCTTGAACTCCTCAGCTCAAGTGATCCTCCTGCCTTGGCCTTCCAAAGTGTGGAATTTAGAGGAGCGAGTCACGATGCTTGGCTAGATTCACACATTTTTAATAAATCCACATAATGTCATAGTTCAGTTGTAATTTATTTTCCCCAACTCTTTTCTGTTGTACATTTGAGTTGTTTATAATAATTTGGATGCCATGCAAATAACTCTGGAATGTATTTAATTGGATCATTTTCTCGTATACTTATACCTTAGACTTTAGCTTAATTTTAACAGATTGGGTCACAGATATAAGTAGTTTACATTTCATTATCCATTACTAGAGTTGGTTTATGCTGTTATTTTTCAGGATTCTGCCATTACTGGGTACTGTTTTATCACATATGATACAAATGGCATGGACTAAATCACCATTCTTCTTACCTGTGGTGAGAGGCTGTGTGAACATCATGATAGTACAATGTGTCAACTGCAGGCCATTTGGCCCAACACTTCTGCCCCAACGTCGACCAGGGCACACTGACAATGTCTAAACACAGTTTGGATTGGCACACTGAGTGGGAGGGATGCTGCAGACAATTGGGGAATAGAGGTCAGGGACGCCACTAAGCATCCTACAATCCACAGGAGAATCCTCCACAACTAAGGATCATCCAGTCTAAAATATTAATAGTAATGGCAGTGAGAAAGTCTGCTATAAGATAAATTGAATTTTCTCTCCTGTGAATTTCTAGTTTACACATTTTTTTTCTGAAATGTCTTTTTTATATCAATTTGAAAGATTTAAATGTTTTAACCACAATATTCTTTCATTATGTTTTTTGGATTTCCTAGCTTACTTAGAAAATCTTCACAACTCAATGTTTATATAGAAACTTTACATATATTTTATTATAACTATTTTACTTTAAAATATAGATTTTTAATTCTTTGTTTTTAAAAGCTACACTCTAAATTTCAGTGGTTCACAGAATTGATTGCTATTTTTGTTACAGCACTGCAGCTATAATCTTACACAAGTAATTTAACTGTACTTTTTTAAGCTAAATGGTTTATCAATGTTTTCATCAGTAAAATTGGGGAGGATAATAATCCATGTGTTGATCAAGATGAAATGAATTAATACAAAACTTTAAATAGTTCCTGGACTCTTGCAAGCTATCCGTACACATATCTTTTTACTACTTTTTCTCATCACCTATTACAGCCCATGGCAGGTAAAATGCCCCCAATAAATATTGCTTGGTTTGGATATACTGAGCACAGAATTTTTTTTCTAGGCTGTATTGTTGATAAATATGTGAATTATATAGATATCCTGTCCTCAGATAGCTTTTTTCAAGTAAAATAAAAATAGACCACATAGCCTCTAATGTAATTTTAATGACTTGTCTTCTAAAAACAGTATTAAAATATTTTAAATTTTAAAATTGTATATAATGTTAAATATATATAATACATAAAAATATGTTATTATAAAAATATAATATAATAAGTTGTTAAATTGTATATATTCAAATTGCAGACAATATAGAACAGATCTCTTCAATCCCTGTGTATGTGCAAGTTCTCAATATCAATGATCATGCTCCTGAGTTCTCTCAATACTATGAGACTTATGTTTGTGAAAATGCAGGCTCTGGTCAGGTAAGGACTCATTATAAATTACAAAATCGAAACAAATATCATTGTCTCAAAATATGTAATTACTTCATGTATTTTATAATATTTTATATATTAATTATTAACATATTTAATATTTACAATTTATATACTTATTGTAATTCTATATTATATTCAGTAAGTGCAAATTATATATATTAAACTTCATAATATATAATAATTTTGTCATGCATTCATCTTATTTTGAAACATCAAGAAAAGTAACTTTAGTCTATTTATATTAATTACATGCTTTTATGTTGTGAGCTCCATATGATAATATTTTGTTTCAATTTTTAAAAACATGCAAATTTCAAGTTTTCTACTTTACAATTCTTCAAATGTTTTAGAAAATCTGCTAACAATAGTGATTCAGTAGTTTGCCTTTATAGTATATTTATTATTCAGTAGTTCATTTTTACTTTGCCAATATAATAAAGAAAAAACTTTTGATTGTGTAGTTTAAATAATCACATTTAAGTTTCTTTTTTTTTTCTTACTCCTCCTTCAGATATGGTAAAATGAGATATAAATATAAATATATGGAGGGAAAATATGCTACAATGTTTTTTCGTAGTCTTTAATCACTACATCAGATATAGCAACACATATAAAACTCAGTTTTATATGAATTACTAGATATGTACACACAAGAACATACTCATTTCGAAATACATTATCATTACTTCACAATTTATTTCCCACACTTTCTTATCTGCTGCTCACTTTTTTATTTGTAAAATTTGATATTTAAATTAGAATGTTATTTATGTACTTCTCAGTTCCAGTATATAATAAACTAACATAATTATCAGGTTTCTTAGAGTACATAAAAGATTATTAAACACCATTGGTTTTCTTTAAAAAAATGGCGACTAATGTCAAAAATTTTACAGTCTAGTGTTCATAGTACTAAATAAGTATACAGACGCTATCAACTCAATTATTCTAAGTAGCCTTCAATTTATCAACAAAGCTACTCAGGGACCATTTGGATTTTACAAAAGCAGAAATTACATTTTTCTATAAATAAATGGTAGTAGCCAAAGTTATATTTGATCTTCAATTTCCTGCTATGCTAGCAAATAGGCATATCTTAAGAAATAGGTATATCTTAACTGTTACTGATTATTAAACTGCAACATAGTGAAAATAGTCAATAGTTCTTGAAATGATTGTGAATTTCATTAAGCTATGTGGTTTTTTTTTAATGTTTTCACTGGAAATAATGATCAAATCTTGCCTATAAATATATCCTAAAATATTTTGAAAATAGTAATAGAATTGTTATAAACATACAAATGACTTTGAAAAATTAAAGCACTCATTCCTAATTGGTTAGAACCCAAGGATTTGGGGAAAGAAAAGGTGGATATAAAAAGTTCTCTACTGTGCTGCAGTTTCCCTAGAACCAAAATTGAACTATTTTAGAATTGTATGGACATACAGTATAGGGTAGAAGAGATCACAAAAGCAGAATGCACATAAACTGGGACCCATGGCTCCAGCAGAAATTAGGCTTAGATATTTTTCTTCAAACTTGATACCATAAGTCTATTATGTAATTAGAAATTCGACATATCTGATGTTCCCAAGCATTTCAAACATATCTGGTTACTTAGACATATTGACAAATATAACAAGCAAATTTAAATAATAACATGTAAATCTAATAAATGATACTTTAAATGTGGCACATCAGCTTTCTTAAAATACAAATAATTTTTGAAATGATGTATCTTATAATTTTCTAATGAATATATATTAAATTTACATATTGGATGAAACATTTCTAGAATTATAAGTAAAATTATGGTTTATATTTATTATTATTATATTTTGTATTTTGAGTATGATTAGCATATGATTATATTTTATATTTTGAGTACAACTAGTATAGTAAATTATTTCATTCATTTCGTGTACATATGAAGTATACATATAAATACAATATAAATGTAGTTAGATTATCCATTGATTAGATAGACTATTTTTAAACTTGTTTAAAAAGTAAGCATAATTTATTTCATCCTCTATGCATCTATTTCTGTAAATGTCCCATATGGTAACTATTTTACCCGAACAAAGTTCTGTTTAATATTTTTGCATTTTCCTCAATAAGTTACTAGATTTATGACAGCAGGGATTCTTAGTGATTTGATTCCATAGTTACATATGTATGCACATATAGTGATTATAATATAAAAAGTACTCAATTCATATGCTTTCAGAAAAAATATATTTCACATGCAACCTGGAAAATAAATTTTACATTTTTTGTAAATATAAAAAAGTAAAAAATACGACAACACTAATCATATGGATATAGTTCAAAAGAGTAAGTAGTATTTTTTATTCATACCAAAATAGATGAATAGTGAAGATTTATTTCATTATTGTCATTCTTCACACAAACTTTCGTCACACAAATTTTTAAGTTACATGTCTTTTAAATATGTATTTCAAAAAAACTTATGAGCAGTAATAAAACAATTCCTCGGATGATGAAATATCATGAAAATGTTTAAGACAACTATCTTGACAATATTCCAGGCATTCAAAACCACCATGTCACTAAGTTACCATAATGTATCTTAGATTTATAGAAGTGTCTACAGACCCATATAGTCATTGAAGATAGAATTTTTTAAATGTAAACTAAGTTAATAATTGGCTAGGCGCGGTGGCTCACGCCGGTAATCCAGCACTTTGGGAGGCCAAGGTGGGTGGATCACGAGGTCAGGAGATGGAGACCATCCTCGTCAACATGGTTAAACCTCATCTCTACTAAAAATACAAAAAAATTAGCTGGGCATGGTGGCATACGCCTGTAGTCCCAGCTACTAGAGACGCTGAGGCAGGGGAATTTCTTTAACCCAGGAGGCGGACATTGCAGTGAGTCGAGATCGCGCCACTGCATGGCAGCCTGGGTGACAGTGCATGATTCCGTCTCATAAATAAATAAATGATAAGCTAATAGTTGTTTGTTCTTTGAAGGACCTCTTTAACAACCACAAAAATGAAATATCAGTGTCTACAGATTGGTAGAAATGATCAAAAGGAAACTCAAATGCTAATGTTTACCGCAATGTGCTATAAAAGTATTCTTAGTCTTAAACTCCACTGAGGAAGAGAAATGTCTATTGGATGTAATGGCATAGTGTTTTCTTGTGCCCTGCTTAAAGTATAAATGTAAAGCTTTATGGAAAAAGGTGTGAAATAAAATACATATATGTATACTATGCTTCAAAATTTAGGTAACTTAGGTAACTTTCTCAGCATTATGTAGTGTATAAATATCTAAGCTAGAATTAAAATTTATGTTTGTCTCCAAGAATGTTAGTGATTTTAACCACATATTCCTTGCTAATCATAAAGACTAGCTCTCTTTAGATTATACACACAATTAAAAATATGAAAAACAGGTTTTTCTGTTTATTCAGAAAGAATGCTATTTATGATTTTAAGGGCAAAAATAAAAGGAAGGTCAATTTGACTGGTCCCAAACCCCTTCCTGGGATATGCACTGCTCAAACTCATAATAAGGCACATTGGTGAGCCCTATTTTATAATTTCCCTTAAGGATGAATGTCACACATTGTGAAATAATTCTTTCGGAGACTTGCAGATGTCACTATCTGGAAGTCTGTCTCAGTCCTACAAGCATCTGAAAGAATGATAAAATTCCTCCACTTAAGTTTGATAAAGTTCCTCCACTTAAGAATGATAAAGTTCCTCCACTTAAGTTCCAATGAGAAGCCAACAATTTCCTCTCACCCTGCTACATACATTACAGTTTACAAATGAAATCAGTGGACACATGGTTTGAGTGCTGTCAATGTATATAACATTATGGTAGATACTTTCATATATATTGAAATGCCTTGTTTCAGTAATTCAGGATAAATGGCTATCACAAGCACAAGACTGTCATGTTTCCTCCAATGTTGATCACAGAGTTAAACTGACTTGGGTTCAGATTTCTGATTTGAAATTCACTGGGTAGGGTTTTTGTTAATACAATTAAAACCAAACACCAAACATTAATATATGCCTCCCAAAGTACCACTAAAAAGTTTTTAAAGTGCTGTCAATCTATTACTCATTCCTAAAAGTAAAATATTAATATATGAACACTAAAACCAATGAAGCAATCTCTAAGAAAATGTTTGCTTTCAAAGGTAATAAAGCATAACTCACGTAACTGAAATGGTTTACATGTGAACCATAATTATTTTAATTCGATATATCTATATAAGTAGTTTTTAGAAATTATTACAAAGGGTAGCAAAATTTATTTGATTAGGTTCACCATAATCTTAACAAGAATATTAAATGGTGGTGATAAGGAAACTCCTAAGAGCATTCTATTTAGAAGTAAATAGAGGAAATGTTTAAACATAAGGAACAGTTAATCACCAAAATGAAGAAATGTCTACACCATTAGAACACAAATTGTGAAATATGTGTCAGATAAATTAAATAATGTAAATTCTGGATTAAGCCAAGAGAAAATCAAGCAGGCAACTTGGTGGCACAAACAAACTACAAAACCACTTTGACACCTCTTCACCTTGGAATGAGGAAATGATAGTAAAGAGAAACGTGGCACCTTCTTTTGATACAACCTCAGCCTGAAATCCCTGAAAACGAATTGCTTAAAATAAAATTGGGGCAGAATAAAACATGAAGGACACGCAATTAAAAGAATGGTGGTAAGAAATAAAAAGCTTCTTAATACCAAAATCTGTAAGGAGAGTATGTGCTTAGGATGATAAGGATGACAGACTTGGTGTAGATTTGTTTCTATTAAGAAACCCAAAATGAAGTTCACTCTTTCCACTTCCCTAGGGTATTCTTTATTTATTTTTTCAACATTTTTAAATTAACAAATACAAATAGTACATATTTATGGTGCAGGATGATGTTTATAAATATGCACAAACACACACACATACATTGTGAAATGGCTAAATCAAGTTAATTAACATATGCATTAATCACATACTTGTTTTTTTTTTTGGAAAGGGAACACTTAAAATCCATTCTGAGCAATTTTGAAGAATACAATATGTTGTTATTAATCACAGTTAACTGTTATTAACTATATACAATCGATCTTTTAAACTTGCTTTTCTTGTCTAAGTGAAACTTTGTATTCTTTATCCACACTATTCTTTAAAAAGGATCAAGCTGTTCCAAAGCAGCAGCACAATAATTGTCCTGAAAAATATTTATATGTGCCCATGCATGAGTGCACACACACACACACACACGAACAAGTTAAAAAAAAAGAAAAAGAAAAAAGCAAGCTATCTACATCACGAAATAAATTACAAAAAGGACAAAGAATGTTTAGAAAAATAGATCCTGACACATTCATGTCAGTTTCTGTGTACTTTAGACAACATATTAGTCTTTGATTGCTTACATGGTTTCTGGTACAGCAATATGTTCTGGGCTCTGCCACTGATCAATTTATTGCTTCTTGGTGCACATTCATGCCTCAGTACCTGCTTAGCAAGTTCTTGAGCTGTGCACAGAGATTGCCCACCTTCTCGCCCCCCTCCCGCTCCCTCCCAGCCCCGCCCCCCCCCTCCATCTTTTGTCCTTTCCGGTGAGTGCAAGGTTGAGCCTTGTCAGTAGAGGGCGGTGGATAAACATTGCAGGAGGAAGACTTCTCTTCCTGGTTCCAGTGTGTGGAATCTTTGCTTTCCCCTTTGTCATGCTGCACTGTCAGCTGTCTGGATGTTTGGGGATTTGCGTGGTGCTTTTGCCAGACACACATACAGACCCTAAAGTACCAAATGTACAGCCACTTGGCAATCCAACCACTCCAGCCGGGGCTCATGACAATTGCCTTGAGACCCCCCAGTGTAAACACAGTGTGTTCCAGGCCTGGCAATGCTGTGTGCGCCACATCCTGCAATTGAATCCTCTAGCCCATTGGTATCCTGGAGGGTTGTTTCTGTTTTCCTGTGGAGTGTGGGCTAGAATGTGAACCCAGGCAATCTGTGAACGTCTTTGCCATAGGAAATGCTGCAGCTGCACCTACTCCAGGGAGGGCTGAAGCCGGTCCCAGGGAGAAGGCTTTACGCTCACGTTTGTCTGTCCTCCGATATTTTCTCAGAGCCTCAGGATACCCTTTAGAGTTCTCCTTACATCTTTACGGTTGCTCTGATTTAGTAGCTTACAATTCTATTAGAATCTCTCCTTTCAAATGATCATGTGATTTTGCCTCTGTTGGACCCAGGCTGATATGGAGGCAGACCTTTCACATTTCCTGTTCTAGATATGGAATCAGTCATTTTCTGTGATTTGTCAGTGAGGAATTGCAGAAAATACAGATGGAATTGTCAGTAGATAAAGTTGGAAAACGTGTCCAAGAAAATCCTACACTTTCTCTTCGGTTTTTAATCAAGATAAAGCCTGCACTAAAGAAAATTTCATTTTGTCTTTTTCGTGATTTTTCATTTTTTTCAATTATTTTTAATAAGTATAGATATTTATAAGTAAATTTGTTAGGAAAAGGTATCATACAGGATTTTTCAGAGGGTTTATTTTAATTGTAACTATTGCAAATATTTATAGGTAAATACTTTTTTTTCTCTCAAATTACAACAATCTTACATATAGGTCAGCACTAGTTTCCAGATATCCCTATGTAAAGTTATTAAGTAATTTATTTTTTTAAGGCCAAAATATTTTATATGTCTAATAAGTACATAAATCCTAGGAACTGTACAGAACTTTTTAAGCTTATATGTGTTAGAATTAGTATGAAACATTAAAAAGTAACGATACCAAAAAGAAGAAAATATATATATAATAAAATATGTACTTAAAAGACAAAGGATGAAGAAGCAAATTGTATTAAAAAATGTTTGAAAGCTGTGGAGAACATTAACAATCTTTTCTATTACAAATAACTACATGAACCCTGTAACTTTTTGGCAGACTAATACATTTTAATTAAAAATAAAGGCAGGCAGGGCATGATGGCTCACACCTGTTATACCAGCAATTTGGGAGGCTGAGGCAAGAGGATGGCTCAAGCCCAGGAGTTCAAGACCAGCCTGGGCCACACAGTGAAATCCCATCTCCACAATTTTTTTTTTTTAATTAGTTGAGTGCAGTGATGCATGCCTGTAGTCACAGCTACCAAGGAGGCTGAGGCAGGAAGATCACTTGAGCCCAGGAGTTCAAAGCTTCAATGAGCTACGATTGCATCATTGCACTCTGGCCCGAGTGGCAGAGTAAGAACATGTCTCAAAAACAAACAAACATAAATGAAGACAAGAGATAAGTGAAAAGATAATTACTTGCAAAATCCTGAACAAGTCATTCTGTCCTCAATATGCAAGAGTATTTGCTGGTTGATAAGAAATAATCTTTATAAAAGTTAGTTCCTCAGTGTTGATGTAGTAAATGATTTAATGCAAACTCCATGGGTAACTTTGCCAATGAAGAAATTTTCAAGCACTCTGTATCCATTACAGGTGACGTATTTATCAATCTGAATGTTTTCACCAAGGTAAGAGTACTATGGAAGCTTTCCCAAATTATTATCTATAATATGCATTCATAGAAATCAACATTTAAAAATTTATCAAATTCAGAAAACACATTATATTTATTACTAACATTCATAGGGAGTGAACATTTTTAGCAAATGGATTCATAGATTGGTTTGATGAATTACTTGTGTGTATAGCAATTCCAGCTAGTATGTAAAAATGTATACACAATGAAAGCATATATTTTGAGTAAAAGATCATTTTTATTAAAAATAATAACCAAAGTAATGGGTGTTTTGGGACACCATTTATCTAATAAAGCACGCTACACTGAATAAAAAGAAAATCGGTCTTTCAAAGTACCTCCTAGATTAATAAAACAACCAGATTAATATCTTGAAATAACACAATTTAAGGCATAAGATTACATAACAATCAATAAATAATCTGCAAGAGCAATGTTTTCTCATATTACCTTTATTTTAATTTCAAGGTTATCAGATTATCAGGCTTTAAGACTTCTATTGACAAATAATTAAATCAAAAAATTACTTTAATTATAAAACTTCTTATTTTAAAGTTTGTGATGTGATTATGAGGTTGTCCATGAAATTTGCTGGTTCATTTTTTTTGTAATGCAAATCTATAAATAGGTAGAGTTGGCAAAATATAGAATTTTAAAACAATATAAAATTTTCCAAATGTGTTCAATGAAGATATGTAGATCTTAAAACTATGTTGTACTATATACAATATTTTCTCTACTCTTTTGAAAACAAATTGCTTATCTCCAGGAATAATTGGGAACTTGTTCATGGTGGATTTATTTGGATATTTTGAAGATTGCGTAGCTGTGCTCCAATGTCAGAAAACTAAAAAAATAAGCTATTTTCTTCCAGCTAATTATCATTTTTGGTCCCAGTGTGGCCGGAGTTTAAAAAAGACAGGTGTTTAATAACTCAGGCTTCTCTATTTCTCTTTTGATTGGAATTATGCACCACATTTCTCATTTACTCTTAAGCAGTACATAGCACACAGCTTTCCAATGATAGTTGAGTGCATCGTTGTGAATTTGCCTCTTTTACCCTTTGAGAAAAATGAGTAGGATAGCAAAATAATCTTTGTTCTTTTTATCTATTCTGTACATGTCCTTTGTTTTTCATTTCTTTGTTAGGTTTTGTTTTGTCCCATGTTTTTGAAAGGCAAAGTGGTTCTTTAGAGAGGATTACAATAAACATTTGTTTTCTAGTGTTAAGTTCCTGGCATTGTATGGGCTGATTGATATTCTTGATTATTGTCTAAAAATCACATGTATAGGAATCATGAGGATTAATACGAATATATTTCCCCTTATTGAGAAAGAAACATCCAACACGATAAGTAAAAAATAACAAAAAGATTATGTAGTGCGATAGCAAAAGATCTCTGTCACTCATCCACACTTCTGCAATTAGATGATAATATCCTAACCATGCTGAATACTAATCTCCTCATTTCAAAAATAATAATACAACTTCTGCTCTACAATCTCTATCTGCTAAGGCAAAGATAAAAAACAAAAGAAAGTAGGTAAAGAGGATTATGTTACAAGTAGTTTTGTTAATATTAACAATGACAATTAAGGGTCATGTCAAACAAGTTCTTAACATGTGGTTCATTCTCTTCTAAAGAGATTTGAATGAGCTATAAGTTGTCTATGTACACTTGATACTGCAAAGAAACAACATTGTCAACGTCTGTTGGCAATGAGGATGGAGCAGGTTAATAATGTCAGTCATCAGATGTTTAAGGGAGTCAAATTATAAACAAAGTAAAAAACAAACATTAAGAAGTCCAATTTAAACATATTATAGAGGTTGATTTTTTTTGTTTCATCATCATACGCATGTGATATTAATAATGTACTACACATACATAAAATGTAACCATTGGTTTAGCTGAAAGAAGTATTTGAGAGACTGTACAAGTTTTACATTTTCTTGTGGATCTATAATCATTTCAAAATATAAGGTTGTTTTAAAGTCATCAGACTGGAATTAAAGAAAATAAAATAATGTAAGAAAAATAGAAAAGAAGATTAAACAATTATAATTAATATTACTGAGAATATGTCAGAGAAGCTTCTAAGAAATATTTTAGGTCAAGAGACTTGTAACATTGAGTTTCAAAGTTACAATTAATTTTCAAGTTATTTAAACTTTTCTAAAAACAATATTTTAGAAAGTTAACAAAATAAAATGCTTTGAAATCTATAAATATTTTACATATCAAGTCAAAGGAACTAAATCATACACATAAAAATTATATTCACAAACTTTTCATTTGACACTAAGAAGCCTTTAGATAAAATTAAACCTAAATTCTGGGTAATAAATATAACAGATCAAAAGGCACACATAATACATATAATAATGATAAAATATTACAGTCCTCAATCAATAATCAAAACTTCATGTAATATTGAAACTGATGGGTTAATATATTTAAAACAGTAATTAGAAATCAGTGCCTTCTCTTACACTATTATTTCTTGGAGTTCTGAAGCTGAATTTCATACAACATATAAAGTACACATAAAATAAAGTTACTTAAAAGAAGAACAATTATTTGAAAATATAAGATTATGTAATGCAATGCTTCCAAATAAATGATACAATTTTAAATTTTCCTGTAGCTTCATTTAAAAACATAAAAAGCACCCAGATAAAGTTAATTTTAATAATGTTTATTTGATAAAATATATCCAAAATATCATTTTCACATATAATTAAAATCATTAACAGAATATTTAATATTTTATACATATTTTTATTTTATGAAGATGATTCTCCACAGGCTCAAACAGCTAGAGAAAATGACAGATAAAAACATGTTTTATATCTATCTTCTTTGGATAGATAATAAATTAATCATAGAAAATAAAAATTCCAGATTAGTTACACCCTACTCTGGAGGAAATCAAATGTTAACTCAAAGACCTATGTGGGTAAACAGCATTTTGGGTTTTGTTCTTAATGTGTAAGTGGCTGAGGTGGGGAAGAGAAGAAGGAGAGAATGTTCAGCAATTTGCAAAATATTAATATAATAAATGAGCTGACATCAGGGTAATTTGCCTTTGCTATTTGGTGCAAATAGTTATCATTTTTCAAATCAATGAGTGCCATTATCTTGACTGATATTAAATGTCTTTTTTGGAGGTAAAGTATAATATCGATAATTTTCATATTTGCTCATACCAATATTTTGTCTAATTAAAGACATTTACCTTGTCTTCATGTAAAAATTTTCTTTTGCATAAATTTCAGTGATTGCATTTTATGATCTATGGTTCTGTTCTCTTTCTTTAACTTTTGTGTTCAAAAGTTTTCCTGAACCAGTTATTTCTTCTTTCATCCACTTCCTCCTCTCAGCTACAGTTCATATCCAAATAACTGTCTTTCTGCCTGATTTTTCTATTTTAAGCTATGTGTCCGACTAACCTGAGAAAACAACTCTGGTGTCCTATGGTTACACCAAAGTTGCTCCTAAGCCTTCCCTTTTTTCAGTATCCCTAGGAAAATTATTATAATATCAAGTTTTGCAAGAAAACAAACATGTGGACATCATTTTAAATTAATTCTAGTTTTTATTCTCCATATCCAATCAATTATTGGGTTCTGTTGTTCCCATATCCTCCATTTATCTTTAATGTATCAATTTCTCTCTACCATCATTCTTTCTACCTTAATAGGGACCTATCTTCTCTTCTACAGTGAACCTCACCTAAGCAGGTCTGCAGAGGGATGTTCCTGTAAAATCAAACTTTGCTTCATCCAATCTCATAGCGCATATGCAGCAATATATTAGTTTTATAAATCAATTATATTTATTAGGTAAGTCTGTAGATATGCAGTTTTCAGGAGAGTCAGATTTTACTGAATGGAAAATAGTGAGCAGCATATATAGCTCTCTTGAAAATGGTGAAAAAACATTACTTTTGTCACTCATGTGAAGCTCAGCATACCCTTAGGCAAATTTTGGGACTCAGGAGCTGTATCTCTATTTGAAGCATACTGTACCATCCTCAATTTATAAACATTGTTCAGTAATTTATGTGTTGTTTCTCATTAAAAATAACACATTCCATAATTGAGATTGTGAGGGATTTTTTTTGTTGTTTTTTGGTTTTTTTTTTTTTTTTTTTTTTTTTTGTATATCACATAAAGAGATTTTGATTACCAAGCAGTAGCTCATTAGGATCATGACAATAGCTTGTGGACTAGATTCTCTATTTTCAGGCCTACACCAGGGATGTCCTCAGAAGGTGCATTCTAAAATGCAGTTCTTTCCCTGGAACCATGAGCTCCCAATAAAAGTAATGATCATGTCATTCCCAACTTAGAACCTGGGAGTGTCCCTCAGTATGAAGTTGAAACTCTTTAATACACCCACAGTGTATCCCCTGCTCACTTTTGCAGTATGATCTTCTAATTTCAGCATAAATACCAGGTTCTCTAACCTCCCCCCACAGTGTCTAAATATTAAGTATTTTAGGTGTTTATAACTTTTATTATATAATTTAGGTATTCTGTAATTTCTCAGTACTTTTTAAGTTTGCAATTCTGCTTGGTCTTCTACACCACTAGAATGTGAACACTGGTGACAGAGACTGACTTTGTCCATCATTGTACCCCCAGGGCATAGGATTGCTTGGCGTGCTGTAAGAACTAATGAAATGCATCTTAAATGGATACATTTAAGATATAAATGAGATATTTTAAAATTTAATATTTTTTCATATACATGCTGATTTTATGTAAATTTCATAAAGTATATTTGAAATATTACCTTAAAAAAGGAAAATTAGAAAATACATATTGAGAGAAAAATCTAGAAATGTGCATTTTTCTACTGACTATAGATTTCTACAATTTAATGGCAAAACAATTATGATATCTATGGCATTTTAATATATATAATGCAGCTTTGTGAAAAGTCCTTTTAAAAAACTTAGAGTATCCCAGTTCTATTCAGGTCTAAAATATTATGCTATAATGAGCTTTTCAAAATTTTTCTTCTAATATTTTGCTAAACACAGAAAGAAAACAAGCATACTACAATCTAGATTTTCTTGTTGGTTCTAATTCTATTAGTGTATTATTTTGCACTTTGTCTCTGAACATGTTCAACAATATTTTTTAGTTTTATGGATTTATTTTGTCAAAGTATGTATTTTAAAATCATTTATTCACTAGAGTAGTATAAAAAGTGATGGTCTTATACATATTTTTGGATAATAATTTCTTGGCAATGGGAGACTTTGCATCTTTAGCATGATACCACATATACCCTACCTAGAATAACTAAATAAGCAACTCAGATAAGATATTTAAGAAAATCTTTCCAGGTATTCATTTATTGCAACTGTAACTTTTTGTTTAACATTTTTATATTGAGAAGAATTGTTTATTAAGTGCATTTCAAGGAATTGATAATGTATATACATTAATACTTGGTATTTGTATATTGATTTAAAGTTCATGATGCAATTTATAGTTTATATTCTTATTCAACAATTTATTCATTGACTAATTCTGGAAGTGGGTTTCATTGTGACCTGCCATGAAGGTAAGGAAACAGACACAAATGTATTGCTTGCTGCAAATCATTGTGTATAAGAGTTGCATCTTAAACTACCTGTCCATCAATTGCATGTTTAATAAGGACCGTATTTTTGGTTTGACGAACATCAGTGTGAGTGTTGGGCTTATTTTTGAGTCAGGATAATTAATCTGGAATGATATTTTAGTAAGCTGGCCCATGTACAATTTCTTTTTCTTAAAAAGATACAGTGCATAATGATTAATAGCAGGCAAATGATTATCTTTATTTTCCTGATTATCTTTCAAGTCAAGTCATGATTATAGTCTCATAAAATAACTAAATTGAAACTTATGAAACTTCCAATAGTTGGCCATCTTTGACTTACAAAATATTAATTCATATATTTCTACCTAATGTATGCTCTCTTTGCCGTCATGAATTTTTCATGGTATTCTTTGCTGAGGATCACACTTTTTTCACCAATTCATATTTTTATTCAAGTATTAGCGCATTGGCTGTACTCTTCCCCTAGAAAATCTTCCCTTTTTCCCATATCAAAACATATTATTATTATTATTATTATTATTTTGAGACAGAGTTTCGCTCTTGTTACCCGGGCTGGAGTGCAATGGTGCGATCTCGGCTCACTGCAACCTCCGCTTCCTGGGTTCAGGCAATTCTCCTGCCTCAGCCTCCTGAGTAGCTGGAATTACAGGCGCGCACCACGATGTCCAGCTAATTTTTTGTATTTTTAGTAGAGACGGGGTTTCGCCATGTTAACCAGGATGGTCTCGATCTCTTGACCTCGTGATCCACCCTCCTCGGCCTCCCAAAGTGCTGGGATTACAGGCGTGAGCCACCGCGCCCGGCCCCAAAACATATTATTTTCTTCTATTTTTAACCATCATCTTGGTCTTTATAAAATTATATTACTTACTTCCCTGTCATTATCTTTCATGAGATACGTTTTTACTTGCTTTTGAAATTCCATACTTTTTACAATACCATTTTGTATGCAACTCTGGTAGGACAAGAACAGGTCTAGGGCATGAACAATATGTCCTAGAAGATTACACTTACTTGCCTATGACATCAGCTTACATTCTAATCCTGGCCCAGCCCATTTACTTACCTAAGACACTTAGAATATATGAAACTCAATATAAACATTTATAACATAGGAACAATAATAGGATTTATTTTAAAGGACCATTGTGAAGATTATCTAAGGTAATGCATAGAACAGAACCTGGTCCATAGGTAAGTTCTTATTAAATTGAAGTTAGTTTTCGATTCTTGGCACTTACACAATATATTTCTATTATACCTTTCAATGCACTGTATATAGAGAACTGAATGCATCATGTCAGAAATAAATTGGCCAAAATTCTACCTAGAGAGCAAAAAGATAATTAAAAATCTGAGCTTTCAGAATTTGTCATAATTTGGAGTTATTTTCATTCCCTCTTTTCCTAATCTCTAAAGCCATGGCTGTTCTTGGTATATACTTTTACCTTTTAATTTATCTTTATCCCTTTCATAAATTTGTAAGGCCAGCGATAGGTCCCAGATAAAGACATGTAAGTAAACAGCAACCAATGCAACAAATAAATATTTTTCTTAGAATTTTAATTTAAAATTAAAATTAAAACATTTCATTGTTATATTTAAAGAAAAAATGAATATCCTCCATCAAGATTTATGAGTACATTAAGGTAGTCCCTTTATTAGAGATATGCATTTATTTTTAAGTGTATCTGTTTAAGATAAATTCAATAAAATTCATAATATTTGATATATGACTGATACTATGTCAGTGGCTTCCTAGTTTTATAAAACAATTATGAAAGCCGGTAAAACATATCTTATTGGAAGCCCAACTTACAGAGCAAATATAAGTGGAGACATGTTCATTAAAAAGGGGGCAGACTGTTGAAGACCTGCTCATTCAGTTTCCTGTACTTATGTATAAGGTATTTTGATTCATTAAAAGTCATTTGAAATACATACAGTATATCTCTAGTCTTCTTAAGCCTTCATTCCCCAAAAGGAGACATTTGCAACATTTAGTCAGATGCTCATGTTTGATACAGAACATCAGGCAGTAAAATAAAATATTTCTTATCTGAACACTGTAACCACATATGCCAGCAAGATAAACAGAAGTTCTATACTTTGCTATCAATCTTACTGCAGCAAATATGCATATAAAGATATTCATAGGCATACTACTAACAATATTCAGGACACCATGGTATGCAAAAACTCAACAAGAGAATATTTTCATGAGGAATACATAATAGACATAGAAATACATAATAGTTTGTCATGTGACAAACTCTTTGAGAATCTGAGGCCTATAATCCTGAAAATGAACCCTGCAGGTTAAGTATTAGCATTTTTTTTTTCAAGGTTAAAAACGTGTAAGTGGCAAAGCCAGGATTCAGAATATTAGGTTTCCAAGCCCCTGCCCTTTATCCAGCCTTTACAAAATTCTATGATATTCTAAAATAAAGGCTTTACCTTAATACAAATCAATATCCACATGTATAGTTATAAGCATGAATTGAATAAAATGTTTTGTTAGATTACTTAATTAACACTAAATGAATATTATTTTATTAGTAATGTGTTATGAGTTAAAAAAAATCAAGCTAAAAAAGTAATATACAGATCATATTAGTTTCCTAATGCTCTTTATGCTCCTGAAGACATAATCTATTTTTTTGAAGTATAACATAAATCTGGGTTTGTCATCTTGTATCTGAGTCTATTTTTGTTTGACATATTGTTAAAAGCACTTTAATTCTAGAAAATTCAAAACAATAACTTCTATAATCAATTTACTTTAATTTCCAGAATTAATCACAATCTCACTATGTGAACTTGACAGCATATCTTTTTCAACAATAATAAACTATTTGACTGACACATTCATGTCTTGAAAGAAGAAAATTAATTGAGAATGGATTTGTTCATATCTGCATTACTTCACTGTTTTATTATCTGAGATACAGAGATGAACTTATTTGATGTGAAACACTTTCCTATAATCATTATGGGTCAAAGGAAATTATGTATTCTGCCCCTACATTTTAAATGTGTTATTTCCTCAAATCAATTAAAAATCTCATTACTTTAGCAAAGAGTTTAGTAAGCTGATAACTCTACCACAGTTTTGCTCTCAGTAAAAACAGGAAATACACAACTTTAGCAAATCATAATGTCTGACATTCAGTTAAAGAGAAAGTAAAGGAGGAAGAAAGAGAGAAATGTAGGCAGGGAGGGTGTGAATAATACAGAAGCAATGTGTTTTTTTCCAGTTCTGTGAAGAAGGTCTTTGGTAGCTTGATGGGGATAGCGTTGAATCTGTAAATTACTTTGGGCAGTATGGCCATTTTCACAATATTGATTCTTCCTAACCATGAACATGGAATGTTTCTCCATCTGTTTGTGTTCTCTCTTATTTCGTTGAGCAGTGGTTTGTAGTTGTCCTTGAAGAGGTCCTTTACGTTCCTTGTTAGTTGTATTCCTAGGTATTTTATTCTCTTTGTAGCAATTGTGAATGGCAGTTCGTTCTTGATTTGGCTCTCTTTAAGTCTGTTATTGGTGTATAGGAATGCTTGTGATTTTTGCACATTGATTTTGTATCCTGAGACTTTGCTGAAGTTGCTTATCAGTTTCAGGAGATTTGGGGCTGAGATGATGGGGTCTTCTAGATATACAATCATGTTGTCTGCAAATAGAGACAATTTGACTTCCTACTTTCCTACTTGAATACCCTTTATTTCTTTTTCTTACTTGATTGCTCTGGCTAGAACTTCCAGCATGGTACTGGTACCAAAACAAAGATATAGACCAATGGAACAGAACAGAGGCGTTGGAGGCAACACAACATATCTACAACCATCCGATCTTTGACAAACCTGATAAAAACAAGCAATGGGGAAAGGATTCCTTGTTTAACATGTGGTGTTGGGAAAACTGGCTAGCCATATGCAGAAAGCAGAAACTGGACCCCTTCCTGACACCTTACACTAAAATTAACTCTAGATGGATTAAAGACTTAAACATAAGACCTAACACCATAAAAACCCTAGAACAAAACCTAGGCAAAACCATTCAGGACATAGGCGTAGGCAAGGACTTCATGACCAGAACACCAAAAGCATTGGCAAGAAAAGCCAAAATAGACAAATGAGACCTAATCAAACTCCACAGCTTCTGTACGGCAAAAGAAACAGTCATTAGAATAATCGGCAACCAACAGAATGGGAAAAAATTTTTGCAGCTTACCCATCTGACAAAGGGCTAATATCCAGAATTTACAATGAACTAAAACAGATTTACAAGAAAAAAACAAACAAGCCCATTCAAAAGTGGGCGAAGGATATGAACAGATACTTTACAAAAGAAGACATGCATGACGCCAACAGACATATGAAAAAATGCTCATCATCACTGGTCATCAGGGAAATGCAAATCAAAACTACATTGAGATACCATCTCACGCCAGTTAGAATGGTGATCATTAAAAAATCTGGAGACAACAGATGCTGGAGAGGATGTGGAGAAATAGGAATACTCTTACACTGTTGGTGGGAGTGTAAATTAGTTCAACCATTGTGGAAGACAGTGTGGCGATTCCTCAAGGACCTAGAAATAGAAATTCCATTTGACCCAGCAATCCCATTACTGGGTATATATCCAAAGGATTATAAATCATTCTACTATAAGGACACATGCACATGAATGTTCATTGCAGCACAGTTTACAATAGCAAAGACCTGGAACCAACCCAAATGCACATCGATGATAGACTGGACAGGAAAAATGTGGCACATATACACCATGGAATATTATGCAGCCATCAAAAACGATGAGTTCGCGTCCTTTGTAGGGACATGGATGAACCTGGAAACCATCATTCTCAGCAAACTAACACAAGAACACAAAATCAAATATCGCATGTTCTCACTCATAGACGGGTGTTGAACAATGGGAACACATGGACACAGGGAGGAGAGCACTATACACTGGGGTCTATTGTGGGGGAGTAGCAGGGACAGCAGAGGGTGAGGAATTGGGGAGAGATAGCATGGGGAGAGATGCCACATATAGGTGAAGGGGAGGAAGGCAGCAAATCACACTGCCACATATGAACCTATGCAACAACCTTGCATGTTTTTCACATGTACCCCAAAACCTAAAATGCAATAAAAAAAAAAATACAGAAGCAATGCTTTGGCAACTTCTAACAAATGTACATTTTTGGAAATCAGCTGATCCATCAACGAGAATTTGTTTATTGTGTAATATTCTAACACCCTAAGATGCAAGTGAACATACTTTTAGCCTGAGAAAATATTTTAATGTTCTCCAATATTTGACAGTTATTTTCGGCAGTGTCCCTATTGATTGAGATAAAGCAATGTAAATAAAAGCTAATAATAATAAAGGCGGTTATCTTCTTCCTGAATCCAAACAACACAAAAATCATCCTTTCTTTTTTTTTTTTTTTTTAGGTAATTCAGACTCTCAGTGCAGTGGATAGAGATGAATCCATAGAAGAGCACCATTTTTACTATAATCTATCTGTTGAAGACACTAACAATTCAAGTTTTACAATCATAGATAATCAAGGTAATGTCAATTGCTCAGAATGAGTTTTGATACAGTTTTTTGACTCATGTTTGACTTCAGAGGAATTTATTGCATTGATTTTTATACTGTTCTTGCAACATAATAATGTTTGGAAATCAAGCAAAAGAATAACAATGAAAATGGAAAACAATCCAATATTAAGTTCTAAAATATTGGCTCCATTTCTCACAGCATTTCTTCAAAGTAGAAGGAGCTTTTAAAATTTTCAATGTCTGTAAGCTCTTGTAAAGTCAGAATGACCCTGCAAATATAATTGCAGTTCTGACACCGCGGCTCCTTTCATGTTCTCGTCTAACTGAGACCTCAATCTATGACTGAGGAAGAAAATGATATAATGATATTTATCTTAGTTGCAGTCATGTTAGCGTGATTGATTCAAAAATATTTAGGGTCATTAATTAGGAGCTTAGAATATATGAAATTGGGTTAAGACAGTTCTTATTCCTTCAAAACTAAATAATTTTTATCAATCTAAGGATAAAATGTTCCAAAGAATATTATGTAAGAGCAGAATTTATTTTCTCTTTTTGTAGAGATGGATTAACTTTATACGAAGCCACTCTGCTTTTTTTCCATTAGCTTCAGTAAGAAACATTTTTGTCATAATAAGGACTTCTATTTTAATTTATGTATACCTCAAAGTTATGAAACACAGTTGGATTTATTACTCAAGTATCAGTAACCAAATACCTGCAGTTCTCCTTACAACTGAGGTTAAGCTTTGTTCCAGAGGAGATCTTTCATGTGAGAGTAAATGCAACACATTTCTGTCTGTTTTCCCCTTGTCAAATTCCCCTGGGGAGGAAACTCAAAAATATTTCAGACAAAAGTCACAAATATCTGTTTCAAGCTCTTTGAGAAATTTCCAAACTGCTTTCCACAAAATTTAGCCATGTAAAAATGCTTAGATTCAGGGGGTACATGTATTTTTAAAAATATATATATATATTTTTTGAAAAAAATATATTTTTTAAAATTATATTTTTAAATACATATATTAATATAAATAAATCTAAACTGGAGTTTTAAAAAACATATATGTACATATATACCATATATGTTTTACATATGTATGTATGTATACATATATGGTATGTATACATATATGTATGTATGTATACATATATGGTATATTTTAAAACAGCTAAGATTCATTTATATTAATATACAATAAATTACTGAGGCAAAATAAATATATTGAAGCATACAAAATTAATTTGGTTTAATGTTTGTGGTCACAAGTAATTTAATAAAATACATATTTTAAAAGCATCAACTGTCTCTCACCTCTTAGATCTGCCTAGCAAATAAAATCAAATGGGCTTTATAGACTTTCAGAGCTTGATAGTGAAAGGTCTTTAAAAAAATGATTTGGGAAATGTCCTACTTAAGCATGCATTTCAAAAGGCTTTTATTTATTTTTCTTTTATTGCTATTGTCTTCTAAAGTTTGTCTGATGATGACAGAAAATATTTTGAGGCATGGCAAAAAAATAAAGTAAAGGGAAAGTACAGTTCTGAGGCACAAGAAATTACAATGAAAAAAGTCATTTATGATATTTTGGGATTCACAGAAGAGTAATTGTACATGTGTTGAAGTGTTTATTGTTTGTTTTCATGAATTTTTTGAATGGACTCTCTAGGTAAATGAATCAGTCTGACTAAGTGTAATGATTTCAGAATTTTAAATACAAAATAGATTAATAACATCCAAATGATATGAAATATTCTAACAGAATATTGTCTACCAAGTGAAATTATTGTTTTTACTAGAAAATGTATTATTTCAGATCATGTGCTTTGATAGATAACTTTGAAAATCTTGTATATTTACTGGATTTGTACAAATAATGGGTCCCAAGTATTAGAAAATAAACTGTGTCATGTGTAATTAACACAAATGAAGTCAGCCCTATCAGCATACGTTTAATATTTGTAGTCCTAAAATTATGGATATCTGATTAAAAAGCTGTTTTCTGTGTTACACATAGGTTTTATATATTTGTCAAAGACATTTTAGAACTGATTTAAGTAATTCAATAATAATACAAATGCTTTAAATAATTAAATAATTAAGTAATATTAATTAAATATTTAATAACATTAAATAATAATTTTACTACATAATTTAGATGATTCATCTGATTACATAGTTAGGGTTTAGGTAATGTCAAAACACTAGTAATTTAGTGTGGATATTTTAGTTGTCAGAATTTTCCCGTCCTTTTCTTTGAACTTACTCGATCGTATCTCTATACTATTGTCTCGAGTATATGTGACGATTACATACAAATTTCACTTATGTAGTTGAAAAAATTACGCACATGAATTTTTGTTTTAGATAACACAGCTGTCATTTTGACTAATAGAACTGGTTTTAACCTACAAGGAGAGCCTGTCTTCTACATCTCCATCTTAATTGCCGACAATGGAACTCCGTCACTTACAAGTACAAACACCCTTACTGTCCATGTCTGTGACTGTGATGACACTGGGAGCACACAGACCTGCCAGTACCAGGAACTTATGCTTTCCATGGGATTCAAGACAGAAGTCATAATTGCTGTTCTCATTTGCATTATGATAATATTTGGTAGGTAGTGCTGAACTGAACATATACTCATTTATTTAAAGTAACCTGATAAATATATAAAATAGTAAATTCTATTACAGCATTAGAATGTGGGTTTGTGTGTATGTTTATTGCTTATCTGAATGTAGTACAATTCCTAAACCAACTGGAGTAAATAAGTGGATAAATATACGTAAGTTGCAAATCAGTGATCTTTGAATTGTATGAGGATGTGAGTGTGTGTGTGTACACATCTGTTTATGCATGTTCTTGACACATATACAATGTAACAATATAAAATAATAAAAATTAATAAAAATAATGGAGAGCTTCTCTTGAGTCTTATTATACTCCAGGAGACACTCTTCAGTGTTTATATAAAACAAATTGCACTATGCAATTTGATCCTCACAATAACCTTAAAGTAGTATCTATTATCACCTACATTTTATGATTAAGAAATAGAAACTCAAGAAGCTATGCGCTTTATGAAGGGTCATGAAGCTAGCAAATTATGTGCTAAGATTCCATGACCACAACACACTGTTATGCAACATTGTACTGCAACTGGCTAGAGCCCAAGGTGCATTAAAAAAAATAAATAAAGCACAGTAAAATCTACTATTTTAGCAATTTTTGAATATAAAATACGTTATTATTAACTATAGTTACCATGCTGTAAAATAGATCTCTTGAATTTATTTCTAATGTCTAACTGAAATTTTGTGTCCTTTGACCAACGTCTCTTCATTCTCTTACCCTCTATCCTGCTATCCTGCTGGTACCATTCTACTCTCTACTTAGATGCAGTTTTGTTGTTGTTGTTGTTGTTGTTTTAGATTTCACAACTTGAGGTCTTGCAGTGTTTGTCTTTCTGTGCCTGGCTTCTTTCACTTAGTATAATGTTATCTAGTTTTATCTATGTTGTTGCAAATGACAGAACTTCTTTCTTGCTTAAGGCTAAATAGCATTCATTGTGTCTATATGCTACATTTTCCTTATCCACTCATTCACTGATGGAAACTTAGGTTCCATCCATTCCATATCTTGGCTATTATGAATAATGCTGTAAAGGACATGGAAGTGTGGATATCTCTTCAACAATTTTATTTATCAGTATGTAAGGTGATGAATATATTAAATTGATTTAATCATTCCACAATGTTTACATATATCAAATACCACATTGTATACTATCAATGTATATGTTTTTATTTGTCAATTAAAACTAAAAATAATTCTGAAATCTTTTTGTGAATAGAAAGAACAGTAAATATTAGACATGAGGAAGGTAAAAGAGAATGCCTTTTTAAGTCAAAGTACTAAACAGAAAGAAATCCCAGTAAAAGGGCTCTATTAATTTTTGTTTGCTTGTTTTATTCCACTGCTATAATTGTTTTTACAAGCCAATAATTTATATTCATTTCAAAGATGAGGCAGCTGAACTCCAAAAGGTCTTAATCAGGCTTTCAGGACTGTAAATATTTATCTAGCATAAACTTTTCCTTTTTTTAACACCAAAATATATAATCTAAACTCTGCTCTTGCCTCCCTCAAAACTTCAAACCAAAAGCCAATGAAACGACATTGAATAGTGAGAGCAAATGTATCAGCCACAGTTTCTGAAATGCCAAACTGACCACTCAAACTAGCATGGGATATGTTTCAGGACCTGCCTTGTCTTCACTCAACTTGTCTTTCTCAAGGCTTCAAACTCCATCCATTCCTCACCTACCACCTACCATTATGCTTGTTTTGGACCTAGCTTAAGTTCTTAAAATTACTTTTAATGACCTTTGATTATAAAGCTGAATTCATAGCTTCATAGCTAGACACCGGAAGCAAAGATCAGTAGTAAAAACATAATTTGGGGGGGAATACAAATACTGAGCTACCTATAGTTACAGACTTAAACCAAGCCCGGAAAATCTACAAACAAGGGGCAGCTTCACAGTTAAAAATGTGGGTAAAATTTAGCAGGTGGGAGTTATAGGTCAACTATTATAATAATGATTTCCTTGGCAATTTTGTAAATATTTATCTCTAATTCAGATAGAAAAGTATTTATTAGACTCCTTTGTATTTCAACCATATATATCATGCAAATTCTAAAGCACAATACCTGAATGCAAACATGGTGACCTTATTTACTTAAGGAACACTGTTTTAGATATTTTAAATGCAAGTTTTATATAAATATTTTATGACTAACATATTTCTGTTTGTGATACTATTCATAACATGACTTTATGTTTGTTTCAAATCCTACATGTAAAACTCTGAACAGCTACATAAGATCCTAGATTGGGTCTTGGTCATCCTTGAAACCCACACACAAAGACACACACGCATATACACACATACCTCCACTCCACCCCCGACGCACACACAGATTTTTATTTAAAATTAAAACAAAATGTTCTGAATTTTTTCTGTTTCTACATCATGTTAAAATTATCGTATGTAATAAATATTAATTCTAGACAAATGTGTTATGAATTAAATACATGATAGTTTGGAATTTCTGAAATTTATGTGATATCATAGAGCACAGGCTCTAAACCAACTTTCTAATTTTGCCTATTTCTGTATTGTCTTTATAATTGATACAAATTGGACATATTTATGGGGTACAGTGTGTTGTTTCAATACCTGTACATATTGTATAGTGCTCGTCAGCATAATTAGCATATTAATCACTTAAAACATTTAGCTTTACTTTGTGGTGATAACATTCAAATTTATCTCTTCTACCTGTTTTGAAATAAATTATTATTAGCTATAGTCACCCTATGGTGTAATAGAACACTAGACCTTATTCCTCCTCTCCCACTGTACTTTGTACCAACTGAATAACCTCTTTTCATCTCCACTCCCCTGACCCCTTTCCAAGCCTTGGTACCTACCAGTGTATCCTCTACTTGTATGAAATCAACTTTTTAGATTCCACATATAAGTGAGATCATGCAGTGCTTGTCTTTCTGTGCCTGGATTATTTTACTTAATATGATGTCTGGCAGGTTCATCCATGTTGCTGTCAATGACAGGACTTCACTGTTGGTGGCTGAGCAGTATCTCATGGTATCTCTTAACTAGCTGTGTCTTTCTAGGGATGTCATTTAACATCTGTGTGCTTCAGTTTTCTCATTTATAATCGGAAATAACAACATAATGGCTTTCACAAGAATAAAATCAACCAATAAATATAAAGCTTTTAGAACAATGCCTGATGTATACTTTATAGTTAATACATATTAACTTAGAACATAATTATGCCATGGAATTTTGCTTCAGTAAGGAATATCAAACTGTTATGTTGTTCTGAGCTACTATTAATATGAAGCATTGGCTACTAAAGTTGACAAATGCATTCAGGTTGCAAACTTTTATCATTCTACTTTATTCTATTTTAATATGTGAGAAAAATAGATTTTGAATTTTAGATTGTTCATTTAAAATAGTTCACTATATTTTTATGGTTTTCTTTGTCTCTAAGTCGTCAGGCAGAAAAATTGTGCTACTTTCTTTCGTCATTTTGCAAGTCCCCTTGGCAAATTTTCAATAACAATGTATCCTTTTGCCTTATAATCATAAAGTTTAAGCACTCATCTTGAGCTTGAAATGAGAGCAAAGACTGTAAAGTTTATAATATTCTTTACTGTTTATTGATATTCTGATATGCTTTCTTCGTCAGGGTTTATTTTTTTGACTTTGGGCTTAAAACAACGAAGGAAACAGATTCTATTTCCTGAGAAAAGTGAAGATTTCAGAGAGAATATATTCCGATATGATGATGAAGGGGGTGGAGAAGAAGATACAGAGGCCTTCGATATAGCAGAGCTGAGGAGTGGTACCGTAATGCGGGAACGCAAGACTGGGAAAACCGCCAGCGCCGAGATCAGGAGCCTGTACCGGCAGTCTTTGCAAGTTGGCCCCGACAGTGCCATATTCAGGAAGTTCATTCTGGAAAAGCTCGAAGAAGCTAATACTGATCCGTGTGCTCCTCCTTTTGATTCCCTCCAGACCTACGCTTTTGAGGGAACAGGGTCATTAGCTGGATCCCTGAGCTCCTTAGAATCAGCAGTCTCTGATCAGGATGAAAGCTATGATTACCTTAACGAGTTGGGACCTCGCTTTAAAAGATTAGCATGCATGTTTGGTTCTGCAGTGCAGTCAAATAATTAGGGCTTTTTAACATCAAAATTTTTTTAAAGTGCTAATGTGTATTCGAACCAAATGGTAGTCTTGGTAAAGAGTTTTGTGTCCTGGCTTTTTGGCCGGGAAAGCCCTAGTCTACAGAGTTTTGTGATTTCCCTGGAGTAAATACCCAATGGTTATTTTAAGCTACCTACATGCTGTCATTGAACAGAGATGTGGGAAGAGATGTAAACAATCAACTCACAGGCATCAGTACAACCCAGCTCTAGCATTGACTAAAATATTCCTCTATTATTTTTCAATGTCATCTAATGCAAATGTTCAAAATTTTTAAATGGTAAATGTGAGAAAGGCACTGAATTATCTTAGTGTTGTTTTATTTACCCAATTTTCTTCTTTCACAGTGTAAGAATAAAATGTTTATGTGGCTAAGTTCCTGATACTATATGGAGATAAACTTTAACACCTAGGATAATGTGGGTGATTACATGTTTAAAAACATTTAACTTATATGAAAAGCAGGTTTCTGGCTAAAATTCCATGGTTCATTCTAGTTTGATATTTTAAAACCTTTACAAAGAGCACTCTTAAAAACTGATTTCAGATTTGAACAGATACTTGGTATATATTAATTAATCAGAGTTATATAGTATAAATTTGTATTTTTTTATGTTACAACTTTGTATAAAAAGGGAAAATTTATTTAGGAGTTTGTCATAGATTATCTTTATATGCAACTCAAAACACATTCTTATCATGTCAAAATAAAATAGCACAATACAAGTCAATATTTACTCATAATTAAATGGAAAATTTATGAAATTGGTGGAAAGTGTGGGAAAATTAAGGTGACTTTTTATACCTACAAAAAATGATTTAGAGAAGTTAAAGGAATACTGGATTCATACTTCAATTACTATTGACTCTATTATGATCAACTGAATTGACTGTTACTGGTCATAGAATAAAACATCACTCAATTCTCAGTATTTCCTTTTCTGTTAAGAGCTTAGAAAATGACTGTGCTTCAGTGTCATTTTTATATTTCTGAATATAAAATTAGGTGCAATAGTTGCGTTTATTGTAGCCTTAAGAAGGAAATCAATGCTAAGCTGTTGGGCATAAAGCTTTATGGTAACATTAGATAACAAGATAATAAAACAGTTTAATTTTAATCGACCTTTTAAGAATGATTTTTATTATTATATCCAAATCAAGGTGGACTTCAAAATTTATAGTTTGAACAAGAAGAAAGTAGTGAAAACAAAGTTCTTAAAATTGATTCATATGATCATTTTTTATTAATGGCATGTGAAACTGAGCTGAACCAAATTAGCCATATGTGTTTAAATCAAATAATTTGAGTAATTTTGAACTATGGATGGAGTAGTTACATGGTTATAATATTTTTTTCTTGGTACTTTGAAATTTAAACATCTATATCACATGATAAAGAAAGTTTTTAATCAATCCGAAACAGGCATCATTAGGTTGGTGACACAAATATGATCACTTCACAAAAGCATGAGAAAATCAGATTTCAAGTAAAATAATTTAGGAAGATTTTAAAAGTAGATGAGAAGACATAAGATGTAGTTAACCCTTACGCATTGATATCATTATTTACTTTGGAAAGAGTAAAAATATCAAACAAGAGAAAATTTAAAAGCACAAAAATTTGCAAGTCAAATAGAAATGTACAAATTGAAAGAACATTTATATTTCTATCATATTGACATGAAAATTGAAAATGTAAAAAAGAATGCTAAGTAATCTTGGTAGAAAACTAGAAAATATGATACACAACAGATGGAGGAATCCATGAAAAATAGACTAGTAAAAGGAAATAAGACTTTCTGGGGATCACAGAAGTTTTGTATGAATAAAAGCCTTATAAACGACGAATAAATTTGGATGAATAACCCATTAAAATGCATATTAATTGAATACCTATACAAATAGTTTTAACATTTGTGTCAAGTGGCAGGAAAAAGATATATTAATTTAGATCCTGGTTGAGTTGATAAGATTGTCAATCATAAGATACGCAGGAAAAGCACAGACACGATTGCACATCTGTTTGGTAGTCTAAAATATGTTCCTTTTAACCACATCAAAAGATACTATCTGATTTTAGTAGAGAAGTTGCAACTTTCTAGAAATTATACCTTGTAATATTTTCAAGAACTATTTTATGTTTTTTCCAGTCACACGAGTGTTGCAAGAACACAGCTCTTAAGCTAACGGCATTACATTAAGAATTTACTTTTGTAAATTTTCATAAAGTCTAAATTAATGAAAAATATTTATGAAAATAGCACAGCTTTCCAGTAATACCCACAGTACTTAATTATCCCCCTCAGTTGACTCACAGCTTTGCATGTAAGCTTTAAATTGTTAATGGTAAAAATAAGAAAATTAAGACCAGTGCTTGTGCATGAGCCTAACAGACCTGTGTTTAAATTAGTTGCTTTCAATTAAACAAACGTATAATATTTGCTAAACTGCTTAATCTTTCCCGACCTCACTTTGTAATCTGTAAAATGAGGTTCAATCAACCTATTTCACATGGTTGTTATGAAGAATTAATGATAAGATAATGTAAAACCAGCAGCACCAACAGTGCCTGACAAAATGTAACTGCTCAATAAACAACAGTGGATTATTATAACAACACCTGATGTTATTCTGTTGGAACACATGGTCTGTTTCTTTCCCAACTCTGGGTGATCTCCACAGCTTCACAGCACAATGACAATAAAAATTAACTTCCTCACCTTCCCCATAAGTCATGAACTTTCCCATCCCTCCTTACTTCTGCAGTTTCTCCCCTTTCCTCTGTCCACCTCAGTTACTAAAGCAGTCTTCCTTCAGACACTTCTATTTTCCATTACCTAATTTCATGTAGGTCTGTGATCAGCTGCAACTTTCTCAGAAAGACCACTGCTGCTTCCAGTGACCCTGGCTTTGTCTTGCTTTGTATTAAATTACTCAGCTACCTGGTATTATTGTTGTCGTTATTCATTATTCAAATATAACCTTCAGTGGGCAAGAAATTGTCAGTTTTGTTCCTTTCTCATTTTCCAAAATGTTTATACCACATAGAAAGTGATGAATAAATATTTCTGGAATGAATGTAGTAATGAATCCAATCTATTTTACTTAGTCATTTGTAGAAGTTCTTTTGGTTTACATTGATTATTTTTATAGGTTATTAATATGAGATTAATGTGTTTTTCAAAATGGGTTAGTGCTGAGTAGTTACTGGATACAGTAAAGATTTTTCAAAATCTTTCTAAAAATTACATAACTTTGACATTTATCTTGCTTGAACTCATTGATATACCTGGAGGAAAAAACAGTTGATGAAGTTATACTGTTCAACCAAAACACATTATTTAATGATGGCCATAGAAAGTCTCATATGAAAAAATTTTCACAAAGTGTAAGAAATATGAAATTATGCATTATGTGTAAGAATCCTACTTCATATTTTAAAGTAGAACTTGGTAACAGATGCATAACAGAGCTCTCAGGTCTACTCAAAACCTGCAAGGTGGCTTTAAGATTTGTATATTCTTTGGTATTTGATAGCAAAAAAAAGACAGGGAGACTAAGTAAACAGATAAATGGAGGAAAGGAATATGTGACTTTTTACATATTCAAATCTGTCTACCTATGGAAATTGTGATTTCTTGAAAGAAGAGAGACTAGCATCTCAATCGCAAGTAGTTCCTTGAGACCTATTAGGAACTTTTGCTGCCCTTTTATTCCTAGAGAGTTCTGAAGCTGGCTGGCCAATCCATCTGAAATACCAGAAACAGGAGAGGGTAATAACCGGGAAGTGCTGTTCCCAGCCTTTGACAGGGTGAAGCTGAATGAGTTTTCCGTAGTTTAAGCGACTACAGCTGTAGAAATTATGCACAGATGGAGGTGAGAGGGAGCTTAAGATAGTCATCCAAATAATACATCACACAGGTGAAGGAACAACAGAGATCTCATGTCTTTGAGCTGTGTCTCTGAATCGTTCATGCATGTACCCCATGATAGAGGACCAGCCTTCAGATGCCTGCGTCACAGTGGTCACTGGCTGTGAGGTTATGATGGCACCAGAATATTTACTGTGCCTTTCTTTCATCTACCTTCCTGCCCAGACCTCAGAGGATCAGAAGCAGCAGCGGTCTGCTCCTCTGGGAAAGGTTAGGAGATAGATCAGATAGATCATATACTAGATGTGAGAAAGGTCTTTCGTAAATAGAATAGATTTTAAAAGATATTTTAAAGTGACAAGAAGCTGTGGAAACTGTCTGATATTTGGCCAAGGTGGGCATCAGTAAAACCAATGCAAATATGTCTCCAACTGAATAAAAGAAACCATTTTCATGATGATTCCCACCAAATTACACACTAATAGGCTGGAAACACAGTAAATCAGTTTGGCATTTCATGTAGTTTAAATAATTTGAAATTCACTTTTTAAAATATAAACCATAAGCAAAATAGAAAAAGTAAATATAATTTATAGTGTCCTTACAACAGCTGAAAGCATATTAAAATAATTTACACAGCTTTATTTCATGCAGTTCCTTTGTATTTATTCATTTTAATATTTAAAATCTATTTCCTATTGATTTCCACAGTGCTAAGTGATTTATCTCAGCTACGAATAAGGCTGGGCATTAAAACTACAATATTTTTATGATTATATGGAGTAGAAATCAGTACAATGTTTTGTCTATAAAAGGGAGAAAAGTTGATGTATAGTATTCACATGTGGTAAAGTTAAACATTTCTGTAATATTACCTAGTTGGTATGCTAGGGAAAGTAAGCAAGTAGCCTATGCAGTTCATTTTAATTAATTTTTCGTTGCTGACATTATTTGCTGTGTAACCCTGAATAAGTTATTTAGAATCTTTTCCCTTGATACCTTCATCTGTACAATGGGGATATTAACACTACATAAGTCATAGGATTCTTGTAGAAAGTAACTTAAATAATATTAAGGAATGTAGAATTTTACCAAATGTATAGCAAACACTTAACATTTTTACCAGTTGTCATTATTGTAAAAACGAGAATCATTATATTATTAATTTTTCCTTTAGTAAGGTTTATAGACCTATCTCTTTTTTTCAGAGCCTCTTTTTTATTTATATGACTGTACTTTAAGTTCTGGGGTACATGTGCAGAACACACATGAGGCCTCTTTTACTCAAATACCAGAATTAATATGGAGAAGAAGAGAGAAGAAAGTGAATTAATTCAGGGCAATAATTATCTTTGTGTTACTTACTGCCTCCTCACCCTGACCCTCCCAGGGTAATTTTCTATTACCAAAGGAAGAAATTAATTGTTCAACTTATATATTATGTATGAAGTGCTCTGATGAAAATTCATTCTACGGTATTTATTTGGGGGAAAATTGCTGGAAAGTTAAGTAGTAACCAACTTTTTTTGTGGCAATGTTCCCTAGGTATAGATATTTCAAGAGAAAACCTGTTGGAAAAAAAGGAGTTGGTTTTGTTCATTTTGTAAGTAACAGAGAAAAAAATCCTATATTATTTTAGAATTACATAGAAGAAAAAAAGAAACATACTAATAGCACTAACAGATATTTTTTCAAACATATTGTTAATATCTAAGACCTGATGTCCATAGTTGTGATTTTATACTAAGAAATAAAAATTAAATTACAAGCAGATTGTCACCTCTGACAATACAAGATGAAAAGCTTCACCCTTGACATGCCTATCTGCTTTCCCCATCCTCATGCGTTTGGAAAATAAAAATTAAGGTCACATTGCCATATGTTCTCTGATGAGTACGATTTTATCATCTAGCCTTCGCATATCTGAGCCGATCTTAGGTCTCAGGAAAATTCTAGGCAATTGTCCAGCTAAAACTGACACCTCAATTTTCAGAAATGTTTTTCTTATCCTAGTTGACCTCTATGTTACTCTGGAAGCTTTCTTTGTAGAACTGATTATCTATTTTCAACACTATGTAAAACATATATATTAACACTTGACATATTCAATTTATATAGACAGAATTTCACCAATAATTTAAAAATATTTTAAGTTTTACTAATTGTAAAAATAAAATTAAAATTTGATATATCATGCAGTATATTTATTCCTATTTATTCATTATCAAACACTGTTAATTTGTCCCATTAATACAGTTTTTAACAGCAAAAATCTCCCTCTTTTTATAACATATTAACTATACCCATGCTTGTTACTTATTTACTTTTTTGCACAAAGACCAGAAAAAGAAATTTGTACAAAAGGATGTACTAGGAAAATGTGTGAACTGGGAAAATTCTAAGTTTTCCTCATGCTTGTGTTGTCACCCCAGATATTAAGTAAATAACGAGCAGCAAACGTTTTATGCTAACAGCATCTATTATACTAGAAGCATCTACTGAGTCTCTCTAATTTGAATGCTGTGTAATAAACCTTGAATAGAATCTTAAATTAATTACCTGTGTCCTGACTGAAAAAGTAATGATGAGAAACACCTGGAGGTGGAGTCAGAAAATGGGGCCAAGGCAAGAGGTTGGTCCTGAGGTGAGACAGGTGCTGAGTTCAGTTCCCAATCACACCTTGCAAAGGTACAGCTGCTACTAACTAGTCTTCATGGAGTTGCACTACAAATCAAAAGAATGAAACGTTTATAACAGGAGGACTCATTTCTTTCAGTTTTTAATGAATATACCAAAGATATCTGTTCTAAATCTCTCCTTCTCTTCGTGTCTTTAAGCAGTTATAATCCCTTGTCTTATTCTAAGTGTTTTTTAAGGTATTATTTCATTTAATGAGGTAGGTATGGTTATTACCTCCAAGATACTAATAAGGAAATCAACACACAGAGAGTCTTTGTATTGTGCCTGAGGTCATACACCTAATAGTGGCAGAGTTGAAGCTTAAATCCAGGCAAACAAGGGCTAGATTCCAGGCTTTTGTCCATTACAGCATACTGGCTGTCCTGCCCCTGGCACATGGAGATTCTGGGCATTACAATTCAAGATGAGATTTTGGGTGGGGACACAGCCAAACTGTAACAACTGTCATGGCTCAAAATTAACATGCTGAAAAGCACATCAATCACCCACTTTTAAAAGAGTGAGCATGGTTGTAACCTATCAGACTTAAATGCTGGATTTCTTAAATTCATAGTTTTTAGAAAATATTTGCACATAGACAAGCAAGAAATCATGACTCATTCTCAGAATCAATGAAAAAAATATGTTTTTCAGTATGTCTTGCTAAAGCAGTCCTGTTGAAGCCCAAATAAACCAGAGCTCCCCCACCCAAAATCTCATCTTGAATTGTAATGCCCAGAAACTCGATGTGTCAAAGGCAGCACAGCCAGTATGCTGTAAATGGACAGCCAGAATGTTGTAATGGACAAAAGAAGTAAGCTGGTCTTATTACTTTTGAAATACCATAATACACTATATATGCAATTGTATAAGAAATATATGTATATATTTGAATAAACCTTATTTATATATATTTTTTATTTATAAAGCTTAAATCCAGGCAAACAAGTTCTAGATTCCAGGCTTTTGTCCATTACAGCATAACAGCTGTCCATTTACACCACCTCATTCAGTTAGTAACAAAGGTTGCTTTGATTTGGTATATATATGGTTGCTGATAATTTTTTTCCCATTACTTTAGAGGTTAATATTGTATAAATATTATATATTCACATAGATGGGTTAAGGAGGTAAATAGCATTCTTTTTTAAAAAAATAAATCCATCTGTCCATTTTTATGTTACTAAGTCTGAGTTTCTATTATTAAGTTATATGCCAAATATTGTATTTTATTATTATTATATATTATTCATTATTAGTGCCAATCAACTATATAAATAACACACTCAGAACATCCAAAGGTACAGAAAAACATTGTGTATATATTTATATATAAATATTGTTATATATATATATTTATATATTTATATAAATAAATAAGTACAAATAAATATGTATATTCTGTAAGTATAAGCAGTACAGATTTCTAAACTGGGTAGGGGAAGGTGTTAGTCTGTTAGGCTGCTATAAGAAAATTCCATAAACTGGGTAGCTTTTAAACAACAGACATTTATTTCTCACAGTCTGGAGGCTGGGAATTTCAAGATCAAGGCATTGGCAGATTCAATGTCTGGTGAGGTTTCACTTCCTGGCTCATGGATGGTACTTTCTAGCTGTGTTCTCATATGGTATATGGAGCAAAGCAGTTCTCTTGGGCCTGTTTTATAAGGGACTAATCCCATTGATGAGAACTTCACCTTTGTGATCTAATCACTTCTGAAAAGACCCTCACCTCTTAATACCATCACATTGGTGGTTGGGTTTCAACAGATGAATTTTGTGAGGACATGAATATTCAAACCACAGGAGAAAGCAAATATATCAGTAGCAAAGATGGAAATACGTATTTCAAAATATTCCTAATACAGGCTTCAATTTTACATATGCTCCCAATATAATGCACACTTGGACAATTTTCTTGTCCTAATAGATTAAGATGTTTTGTTAGCATCCTACATGTTATTTTCATTTTCAGTGTTTGAAACACATAATTATTAAAATAATTTGTTTGGTGTAGTATTTAAAACCTATTAAATTTCTGTTTCTAATATTTATAAATTTACAAGAACACTGGCTGAAAGTCCTAGACAGAACCAATGGGTTTTAAAGACTTGATGGATGAATATAAGATTTACATTATTTTATTATGAGTAATATAATGTTCTCTATAAGACCAACACTTGAATTTTTAATGTAATTTCAATACTTACACACTATAATAAATGAACTTATGTCCCCTTTTTAAGGTAAATAAAAAATGTATGCATTTATTTTGGGCAGAGGAAGCATGATTTGTTCTTCCTGTTGTTTCAAGCTACTTTGTGGTGTTAAAAATTATATTTATTTTATACATCACCTTCATTCTTTCATTTTTCAAAGGCTTTTGTTCATTTACATTACCATGCTGATAATGCTTGGAAAATATAAGAATGGTTCTTATGATATTAAAAAAACTAAACTACAAAGAAACAGTTTGCCCAGTTACTTGTCTGAAAAATAAATATCTAGAAAAGTAAATATAAAGTAAAATGCAAACCACACTGTAGTCTGGTTAAGACCACATGAAAATAATATTCGTCAGTTCAATACTATTCAACTGGTGGCCAAGAAAATATTTTTACTAATGGTGAAAATTGCAAAAGTAATGCATAGATTCAGAAATAGTATTACCCTTAATGATTCCAAGTATAGGATAATAGGATCAAAAAATCTTGGTGTCTCTGAAAAAGTTTTCTTATCTTCTTAAATGTAAAAATTTTAAATGTTATTATATTGCATGAAAATGAATGTGGCATACTCATGGTAATGTGCATTACTCATTTGCCTTCCATGATATGGCTTTAGGTTAGCTATTTAGTCTTGTTGCTAACAAGTTTTCCACAAATCACCTTGCATACTGATAATACCAAATACATTGCAATTGCAGAAATATATTATGATTACATAGTTTCAAGATGTTCTCTTATGAAAGAACTCTATTCATTCCTTAATCAACCTGACCGTCATTTACTTGTTCTTGATAATGGGAACAAATATTTAATACTTTGGGCAGTTATTTATAATTCACACTTTTAAAGTGAATGGAACTTCCACCCATGTTCAGTAGGGTTTGTGCATATCCAAGTTATCAGATTTATTATGTACTCTCTTATTCTAAATTTACTGTTTTCTTATGTCTCTCACCTTTAGACTATGAGAGATTTGACTACATGGACATTTTAAAATTCATTTTTTACTTACATTTCTGTGAAAACACCTGTAATCTAGTAGATTATCTCTCTCTCTCTCTCTCTCTGAGTGTATGTATAATATATATTACATAAAAATATATTATTTATATAAATATATTTATGTATATGCAAATCCATGTATTTATGTATATGTTTATATAATATATACTATATATAATATATATCAATTATATATTAGACAGTGTATATTACATAAAATATACAGTGTTGATTATATATAACATATATACTGATTAATATCTATAATATACATTATATACAATATACATTATATATAATACATATATGTATTTTATATATAAATATATACACACATAAACAAGGCGACTTCAAAATGTTTATAGAAAATGGAATTAAGATACACAAATAAAAATATAAACCTTATTTCTCAGTATAATCTACATCAAGTTCAAGACATTTTTAAGCAATAATATCATTTAGTCCCTTCCTAAAGAAGTGAGAGCCCTGGTAATTTATGTCAATATAATATTTTTCATATTAATAACTGGAGAAAAATCAGTGCCCTTTAAGGACCTTTTTTAAAGATAGGGAAAGAAAATAAACTAGAAGGAGCTAAACTGGGGTTGTATGGTGGATGCTTAAGGATTTCCCATCAAAATACTTGCAGAATTGCCCTTGTTCGATAAGTGGAATGGGTAAGAGCATTGTCACAGTGGAGGAATTTGGGTGAAACTTCCCCAAGTGTTTTATGCAAAATCTGTGGCTAAATTTCTCAAAACACTCTCATAACAAGGAGATGTTATTGTTGTTTGAACCTGCAGAATGTCAACAGCTAAATGCCTTGAGCATCCCCAAAATCCTGTTGCCATGACCTTTACTTTTGACCAGTCTGCTTTTGCTTTGACTGGACCACTTCCACTTCTTTGTAGCTTCTGCTTTAATTGTGCTTTGTGTTAAGGATCATACTGGTAAAGCCATGTTTCATTCTCTTGTTACAACTATTTGAAGAAATGCTTCAGAATCTGGATGCAACTTGGTTAAAATTTCGTTTGAAGCTCTGCTCTTTCAGTCTGCAGCTGATTTGGGTACAACATTTGGTACCCACAGAGTCTCTCGATTTTTAATGTTAACTTTTAATTTTTCAGTCAAAGTTGTGTAAGTTGAACTAATTGAAATGTCTATGGCGTTGGTAATTGTTAATGTTAGTCGTCTGTCCTCTTCAACTAGAGCATAAACAAGATTAATAATTTCCTCCCAAATCAATGTGTATGGTCTTCCAGTGCGGGCTTCATTTCCAACATTGCCTGATCCCTTCTTGAAGTGGTTTATCCATTTACAAATGGCTGATTTCTCTGGGACATTATCCCCATAAACTTTTTATAAAATGTATTAGTCCATTTTCATGCTGCTTATAAAGGCACAGCTGAGATTGGGCAATTTACAAAAGAAAGAGGTTTATTAGACTTACAGTTCCACGTGGCTGGGGAGGCCTCACAATCATGACAGAAACTGAAAGGCTTGTCTCACATGGCAACAGACAAAAGAAGAGAGCTTGTGCATGAAAACTTCCCCTTAAAATAACCATCACATCTTGTGAGACTTACTATCACAAGAACAGCATGAAAAGGGCCTGCCCCCATGATCCAATTACCTCCCACCTAGTCCCTCCCACAACACATGGGAATTCAATAGGAGATATGAGTGGTAACACAGCCACACCATATCATAAAGCATCAGTGATTTCATCATTCTTCCACCCAGGCTTCACTATAATGTTGATGTTTGTTCTTGCTTTAATTTTAGCAGCATTAATGTTGCTCTGATAGGTGCTCTTCTCAAACTGATTTCTATCCTTCCTAGTGCCTCAAACTAGATCCTTAGACCTGTTTCCACAAGCTATTGTGAGTTCATTTTGGTGCAAAAATCTTTAAATTCATCCATAGTTGTTCTATAATATGCATTTTCCATGAATTTTGTAAAGACTCTTTTGTGTGTATTTATGTATATATAATACACACACACATATATACATACATATATATTCATGTTCTGTGTTTTATGTGTATATGTGTGTGCGTATCTATATACACACATAAAAGATAAATACATATATGTATATGTACACACATAAATGCTTTTATGTATACATACATATAACAGAAATGTTCTTTATGTATATATAAACATATATGTACACATAAAAGCACATAGCACACATATATGTACACATACACACTAACGTTTTCAAAATAATGGATAAAACAAGACTGTGTGTGTGTGTATTTCTATTCTTTGGAATATAAAATTGTATTTTTTGGATAATTCTCTGTATATGACAATCACCTTAGTTGATCAGAGTAATAGTCAACTGATACAAAATAAAAGTTGAAAGAAATTTTGGCTATAGTAATAAAAATGCAAATAAAGAACTGGCTTACCAAAATAGAATTCTTGAGCCCTTTGGAAGATGGTGGACTTACGATTTTTGTATAAAACTGGATAAGCGGCCAGGTGTGGTGGCTCATGCCTGTAATCCCAGCACTTTCAGAAGTGTAGATGGGAGGATCACCCTCAGATATGGGAGGTTCTGGCTCTGGGCCTTTTGACACCAGGACTTACTCCAGTGCTTTCTCCCCTGGCCTCAGGATCAAGCCTTCAAACTCAGACTGAATCACACCACTGGCTTTCCTGGTGTTTCAGTTTGTAGATGGTAGATCTTGGAACTTCTTGGCTTCCATAATTACATAAGCCAATTCCTATCACACACACACACACACACACACACACACACACACAATTGGTTCTATTTCTCTGTAGAACACTAACACAAATGGCCTCAGTGAGTATGCAGTGTGCTGGCTAGTGCCCAAGTAGACTCATGCTGCAATATTAGAACACGCTCAGTGTCAGTGGGAGCTGAAGTGAAACTGATTCACCTTCAGATACCGGCCAGCACATACCCCGTGACCAGGAAATCAGGAGACAGTACAGCAAAGGGGAAGTATAAATAAAATGTGATCTCCTATTGCCACAACAGAGATTGAGTTACTGGAAAACTGCCGAGGTGATATTTAAGAAAAATAGCTAAACTAAACGAAAAAATGAGGCTCTAATTCTTTGTTTATTTTCGAACATCTAAATTATAACCAATTTATTTTGGACCTTTGAACATACGTTTTCAAATATGGCATTGACTTTAAGGTGACTAACTTTTAACAATGCCAGTCAACTTAATTGGTGTTTTCACTTGGAATTCTATATTTTAAAATGTCTTCTGATTCAATTTAGGGCCCATGCAAATCTCTGAAATAATAAACATGCAAAAGGCAAAAACAAGAAAAAACACATCAGAAGTTGCATAGCTAGAGACATCTTCAAAGGACAAATATGGCTAAGTGGCTGCTTTCTAGTCTATGGTGGAAAGCAAGTAATGTAAAATGCTTTCTCGGTAATATTTTTGGAGAAAACATTACAGCATGGTGACAGTTACTAGCATTGTATCATTACTGTGATACTAAGTAATTAAAATGTCTTGTTCGTACTGCTGAAATGCAGCTTGACCCTGGTCTGGCAAAGGCAGAGTAGAAAAATCGTGGTGGCTCACGCCTGTAATCCAAGCACTTTGGAGGCCAAGGCGGGTGGGAGTTCAAGACCAACATGGTGAAACCCCGTCTTAAAAAAAAAAAAAAGAAAAGAAAAAGGAAAACTCGCCCTCAAGATCTCCCCCAGCAGGGGGCGCATTCTACCTATTTTTGCTTAGGTGATGCATATGGGCCCTCTTGCAGTTTGTGCTGAGGCAAGCATTACTATTACCAGCTCAGATTAAGAGAATGTGATTCAATAGGTATAGAGAAGTAGCATCATTCCACACAGAATTTTATATTATATTAAATGCTAGTTTTCCTATGGCTTTCATTTTTCATGTTGTTTGCAATATTAGTAAAAAAAGAATTGATAGTTTCATTAAAATGTATAGTGATAAATAGCAATGAGAGTCATAGGCTTTTATGAGTGAATCATGTTAGCCTATTTAGTGAATATTTCAGATTGCAGAAGAGTGGCTGCCCTTGTAAATCATGTGCTACTTATTATGTGCTCTCTTTCCTGACAAAATTGGTTGCACAAAGTCTGTGGAAACTTGGGGTTTGAACTCAAAGAGCATTTTTGGGGCAGAGCTATTCACTCCATGCTGGCTCTTGTTTTGCCACATGCTGCAATATTTGAAAAGCCAAATGCTGCTTTCTATGGCATGTACACTCATCTCTGAGGCAGACTGCAGTCCCAATTTTCCCTTCCTTAATCACTTCTACTTATTTTTATACTCTGCATGGCATTAAGTAAATCAGAATATTCCATTATGACTGCCAATTGCTTTTCTGAAAGGTGAAATGCTTAAACGTATTAAGTATGTTAAACATGGCAACAGTCCCACTGAGAGACATAGGAATCACAACATCATCATCACCTTTATAAAGCAATTCCAAATGCTTCTCTTCTTCCAGGCAGTTCCTTAATTCTAGCAGAAATGTTCTGCTATGTGGCTTTTACAATTAGCCTTTGCCTAAAGACATTGCTCCAGATTGGAGAAGATCAGAATAATAATGAAATTTTAGATAAAATACCTATGCTGTTTTGCATTAATAATAAAAGAGTCAAGAGATAGTGGTTACTCAAATAATAGGTAGTTATCTCTGGAGTACAACTGTGTATAGTTGGTTGGGTTAATACTTTCAAAAGTTAAGTCTTATGTAGTTAAATGACTATTAAAACACTTTGTAAGACAGTATGTCCCCACAATGTCCCTCAACTACCAAAAGTAATATGATTAAAATGCAAATTTTAGAAAATATTTTGTTACTCAAGCTTCAAAATTCCTTTTTAATATCATGAAGTAGCTTTAAAATGCAATATCAACCTAATTCCTATATGGTTTCATATTTTAGGATGATTTGGCTCTAATATAGAAAGTTGTGAGATAAACACACAAACACATAAATGCACAAATGCACAGACAGACATTTTAACAGTGTTTCCCATTTTCTCAGCATAACTCTATGAAAAATTAGAGAAAATTTCTATATGTGTGTATGTGTATATCATACGGGAATAAATCACACCATAAAATGGAGACCTCACTCTGACAGATTCACATCCCAGCCTCTTTCTAATTCACATAAGGCCAGTTCTCATATTCAAGTTGCATTTATTCATCCAATTTTTCATTGCCAAAAAATTATATTCAAAAGATGGGTGTGCACCAAAATATTTTTCACAATTGGAATGCTTTTAGAGGTAAATGTAAAGTGGGTTAGGAAAATGGAGGGATGATCCTTTCAATGGTTACTCATTCCCAGTGGGGGAACCAAGCATTATGAGGAGCTTAGGAGTTGATCACTGACATAATCTTTGCAGATATGGTACTGTGCCTCATGCATATTTACCTAATCTATGGTGGAATTTCTATGGATGTTAGAACTTTGTTCAGCTTGCAGGTACGTGAGAATTACCTCAAAGGTAGGCCAAACCTACAGGTAGTGAATCTCATTTATGGAACTAAAAGATGACAGCCAAGCAAATGGAAAAATGAATGGCCGGAAGATTGGTTACACGATAGAGAGAGGACACTGTGCTATACCACTCTAGGGGTACCATTCGCTTTGCAGTGAAGGTTGTATAGTATTTCACATGAAACTACTCCAACCACAAATGTTTACCTCCCAAGAAAATTTTATTATGCTTTGTTTTAAAAAGCAATTTTAGATTTCAGAAAAAAATTGAATAGTACATAATTCCAATACCCACATGCGGTACACTTAGTTTCCCTAATTTTAATATTTTACATTAGTATAGTACATTTATTACAATGAATGAACCACTATTGATAAACCAGTATTAAATAAAGTCCATACTTTATTCAGACTTCTTTAGATTTTACCTGGTTTTTTGTTCTTTTTTTTTTTTTCTGGTTCAATTCATCTGTATCTAATGTCTTTATTGTTCCAGGATAGCCTGTTACTTTCAGTGTTTAAGTCTCATTGAGATCCACTTGGCTGTGACAGTTTCTCAGGGTTTTATCATTTTTGATGACTTTGACAGTTTTGAATAGTACTGATTAGGTATTTTGTAGAAATATTGAGACCTGACTAATGATTTTCTAAAGATTAGAACAGGGTAATAGATGTTTGAGAGGAATAACACAGAGGTAAAGTGCCATTTTCATGATATGACATGAAAAGAGCATACTCTCATTATGGTTTATCACTGCTAATGTTGACCTTGATTACCTGGCTAAGATAGTGGTTGCTATATTTCTCCACTGTCAAATTACTCTTTTTTTTTTTTCCTGTTTTTTCCTATGATAGTCTTTGGAAGGAAGTAACTATGTGCAGCCCCCTATAAAGTTGTGGGGAATTGTGCTTCCTTTCATTGAGAGCAAAGTACTCACATATTTTTTGGATTTCTTTTGCAAGGTATGTTCATCTGTTTTCCTCATTTGCTTATTTATTCAGTCATTTATTTACCTTAGTATGAACTCATTAATATTTACTTTATATTTTGGGGTTATAATCCAACGTAGTTTATTCCTTGCTCAAATTGTTCCAGCTATGGTCATTGAAACTCCTGTGTCCCAATGGCATACCCTCATGATTGTGTATGAGGTGTATGTCAACATTAAGTGTACAGAATTAATATTGATGTTTCTAACTCCAGTTCACTAGTTCATGGATGATTCTAGCCTTCTACACTTGCTTATCTTTAAGTTTCACTCCAACAATGAGAAACCTGATTTCTAATATTCTACCATTTATCATATCAGGATTATTAACCAGTACCCTTGATAGACCAAACCTTATCACCTAGATAACAGGGCTTATGGTTTTCTTTCATCTTTATTTTTATAGAAACCATGCATTTGCAAAATGACTTAGGTCAGCAAATTTCTCCCTCAGTGATATTTTTCATTCATTTCTAAGAAGTTGCATTGTTTTGTCATATTTTTATTATAAAAATAAATATTTTTAGTTACCTATATTAAATTTCATATTGTCATATAAAAGTCAATTATATTTGACAAATGCCTAGTGTCTGGTATTCTCTATTACGGTATCATATTTAGTAGTTTTATTTTCCTGAAACATTCCCTGTACTTTACCTATTCAGCCTTCTTTCCCCTCCATCAAAAACTTGAAAGGCATTGATCATTTTACTTTCTCTATACTTTTGTGTTTTCTAGAATGTCATATAATTTGAATCAGACAATACGTAGCTTTTGTAGTTGATAACGTTTGACTGCATCCCCACCCAAATCATGAATCAAGGGCAGGTCCAGGTGGAGCTAACTGAATAGTGGGGGTGGTTTTCCCCATAATGTTTTCATAGTAGTGAATACGCGTCACGAGATCTGATAGTTTTATAAATGGGAGTTCCCCTGCACAAGTTCTCTTGCCTGCTACCATGTAAGACATGACTTTTCTCCTCCTTTGCCTTCTGCCATGATTGTGAGGCCTCCCCAGCTATGTGGAACTGAGTCCACTAAACCTCTTTTTCTTATAGATTACCCAGTCTTGGGCAGCATGAGAACAGAATAATAGAGTAGTCTAGCTTCTTTATTTAACAATGCACATTTAAGATGCCTCCATCCTTCCATGGCTTTAATGCTCATTTCTTTAATTGCCACACTTTGTGGATCCATTCACCTACTGAAAGACATTTTGGTTGCTTTCCTTTTTGGCAATTATTAATAAAACTGCTATCAATATTTCTGTGTGAACTTTGGTGTAAATATACATTTTCAAATCAGTCAAATAAATACCTAAGAACATAACTGCTTCATCATACGGTAAAACTATATTTAGCTTACTAAGAAGATGCCAAATAGTCTTCCAGAGTGGATATACCATTTTGTTTCTTTCCTTACTTTTTTTTAAAACCAGTCAAGTGAAACAGTGTGGGTAGATAAGAAACAAAGAGAAAGTCGCATTTTAAATTCACGTCCACCGTGAATGAGAGTTCCTCTTACCGTACATTTTCATAAGCACTTGGTATCAAGTATTTTTGGATTTTAGCCATTCTAATAGGTGTGTAGTTATATCTCATTATGATTTCACTTGTGTTTCCCAATAATGAATGATGACATTTTTGTCATAGGCTTATTTTCCATGTTTATCTTGTTAGGTGAGATGTTTGTTCATATTTTAATTGGGTTGTTTTTCATATTATGGAGTTTTAAGAGTTTTTGTATATTTTGTATAAAAGAATTGTATTAAATTTAATTGTAAATATTTTTTCCTGGCTTGTGGTTTTAATTCTCTTAGCAGTGTCTTTTACAGAGAGAAATATTTTATTTTAGTAAAAGATAATTTTTATTTATTTATTTTTACTTCATAGCTAATGGTTTCAATGTCACATCTAGAAATCATTGAAAACCAAAATATATAGATTTTTCTTTTTATTTTTTTTCAAAGTTTTATCATTTTAGGTTTTACATTTAGGTGTATTGTCCATTTTGTGATAACTGTTGTGACTGGTGTAGCATCTGTCTAGGTTTATATTATTATTTTTTTGCCTGCATACATCAAATTGTTTCAACACCATTTATGAAAAGAATATTATTTCTTCATTGAATTCACTTTGACACTTACTCAAATATTAGTGACTATAAACGTATGGATCTGCTTCTGGGCTGGCAATTCTGTTCCATTTTTTCATGACAGTATCATGATTTCTTGATAACCATAGCTTTAAAACAAGACTTGACACTTGATAGAATCCTTCACAGTTTATTTTTCTTCAGTATGTGTGGGGTATTCTAGATTTTTGCTTTCCATAGAAAATTTAGAATAGTTTAGAAAATGTGGCATATATACACCATGGAAAACCATGCAGCCATAAAGAAGGATGAATTCATGTCTTTTGCAAGGACATGGATAAAGCGGGAAACCATCATTCTCAGCAAATTGACACAATAACAGAAAACCAAACACCACATGTTCTCACTCATAAGTGGGTGTTGAACAATGAGAACACATGGACATGTGGGGGAACATCACATACTGGGACTTATCAGGGAGTGAGGGTCTAGGGGAGGGCTAGCAGGGGGTTTGGGAGTAGGGGAGGGATAACATTAGGAGAAATACCTAATGTAGATGATGGGGTGATGGATGCAGCAAATCACCATGGCACATGTATACCCATGTAACAAATCTGCACATTCTGCAAATGTACCCCAGAACTTGAAGTATAATTTTTAAAAATTAGAATAATTTGTCTATATTACCAAGTGGCTTTCTTGGGTTTATATTGAAATTGCATTGAATCTAAAGATCAAGTTGGAGAGAACTGACTTCTTAACAAGGTTATCTTCCATTTCGTGAACAAACAATATCTCTCTACTTATTTACTTATTTAGATCTTCTTGGATTTATGAGAATTTCATAGATTTCCACAGATTTTTTATTTTCTAAAGGTTCTTATGGGTTTCAATTTTTTGGTAGCTAGTATAAATGTAAAGGCATTTCAGTCAGTGTTAATTTCTGATTGTTTAGTATTGATATATAAGAAAGCAACTGACTTTGGTATGTTAACATTTTATCCTGAAATCTTGCTAAATTTTCTTATTTGTTCCAGGTTTTTGTTTGTTTTCAACTGCCTATGATTTTCTAAACATGAAATTATGGCATCAGCAAACAAAGAACAATTACATTATTTCTTCTTTCCCAATCTGTACAACTTTTGTTTTCTTGTACCATCACAGTAGATACGAATCCCAATATTATATTGAATAGGAATGGTGAGAGGAAATACCTTTGCCTTTTCCCAATTAATGTAAAAAAGTTCAGTTTCTCAGCATTATGTATGTTGTTAACTATAAAGTTTTTGTGATGTAATCCATCAAGCTAGCACATTTTTTCTCTATGTTTTGCTAAGAGTTTTTATCATGAATAGGGCTTGGATTTTGTAAAGTACTTTTTCAGCAACAGTTGATATAATGATTTTCCTTTTTTAACTTGTTCATGTGGTGGATGGCATTTATGGATTTTCTAAGGTTGAACTAGCCTACCATACTTGGAAAAACTGCTGATTAGTAATGGAATATAATATCATCCCTGGACATCTATGGGGGATTGATTTCAGGACTCCCCTATACACAAATCTGTGCACATTCAAGTCCCACATGTGGCCCTTTGTATGTGTGTTTCTCATCCATTGAATACTATATTTGTGATTTGCAGTTGGCTGCAGATGTGGAATCCTCTGATATGAAAGGCCAACTATATTTATTGCAAAAAATGTGCATACAAGTGGACTTACACAGTTCAAATCCCTGTTGCTCGGGTATCAACTGTACCTTGTTTTGCTAATACAGTTACATATCCCTCACTTTCCATGAGGGATATGTAAGTTCCTTATATAAAATGGTGCAGTATTTGCATATTCTTAAAAATTCGTTGATGAGAATAAGCAGAACTGAGTATTTTTGAAAGCATTAATATCTGGTTATAAAATTTGATAAATCAATCATTGGCATAAGAATATAAACAAACAAAAAACTTAAAACTTCCTTGTGTGCTAAATAAGGAATATGTAGGAAAATGATTTTCCTTGGTTCACTTATGTTTCTGCATATTTTGTAGTAGAAGCATTGCTTATTTTCTGTTCTGAATTATCTTTTCAAAGATGTGCTATAGCACACTCTTGCAAGATAGAGATTGTGTTTCAGTCAAGAGCAAAAGTTGAGTTTGTAGTCTTAGAAGGCAAGATAGTATCTCACATTGGAGGAAAAAACAGTCATGCTTACTGTCTAATACAAAAGATTCAAATTTCCTAAACTAAAACTGAGTTCTTAAACTCAGATTTTCTTTTCTGAAATGCAATCCAGTTAATGTGTAGGTGTCATCCAGATCATTATGTCACTGAGAAATTATGGTGGGAAACAGGCACAAATTCTGACACTGTCGTTACTACTCTTATGATGAGTAACAAAGTCTATTGTTTCTGACCTTGGATCCTTGTGTCTTCTACTAGTGTTTATAAAATTGTGACAGACTAATTTGTTGACTAACAAGAGAGTAATATCACAGAATAATAATGCAATAAAGAATTTTGTAAGATCAATTAGTTTTTAAAATGCTAAACTATGTGATATATTTTAACTTGTGCCAAAAACATTTAATACTATATTAGTATGGTTTCACTGTGTCCCCACCCAAATCTCAACTTGAATTGTAATTCCCAATTGTTGTGAGAAGGACCCAGTGCGACATCATAATTGATTCATGGGAGTGAGTCTTTCCTGTGCTGTCTTGTGATAGTGAGTAAGTCTCATGAGATCTGATGGTTTTATGAAGGGGAGTTTTTCTGTGCATGCTCTATTCTTTTGTCTGCCACCTTCTACCATGTGAGACGTGTCTTTCACCTTCCACCATGATTGTGAGGCCTCCCCAGCCATGTAGAACTGTGAGTCCATTAAACCTCTTTCTTTTGTAAATTGCCTAGTCTTGGTTATGTCTTTATCAACAGTGTGAAACAGACTAATATATATATGTATATATATACACACACATATATATACACATATACATTTATATTTATACATCAATGTATATACATGTACTAGTACAACCTAGATTCTATGGAATTAACTAAGAAAACAACAGAATTCTTAACTTTATTATTTTTTCATTACAATTTTTTTCTTTTCTTATTTTTTTTAGAATTAATGAATGGCTCAGATAAGACTCCCAAATTTTTCATAGTATACACTCTAAAATTTAAATCACTATGGCCATCATCCTAAGTAATTTTTTTTCTCTAAGACACATGATCATTATAAGTATGGTTATATATAAATTTATTTAAAATAATTACACTATTAATAATGAAGAGACAACACCACAAAACTTATAATTCTTAGAATAATGTTCACATTTTTGGCCTGACTTTTATAGGCTTCCCATCACTGTCATGTAGTAATTTGAAGTTGCTTATGGCTCTTGTGAATTCTAGGGCAGTGGTCAGCAAGCTTCTTTTTAAAAGAGTCAGGTGGTACATATTTAAGACTTGCTGTGTATGCAGTCTCTATGGAAACTATAAAACTCTGTTTTATAGTATAACAGAACCATAGGTGATATGTAAATTAATAGGCATGGCTACAGTCCAATAAATCCTTATTCATAAAATCAGACAGCTGGCCCATAGCCATAGTTCTCTAACCCCTGTGATATTGTTTGGAAATACAATATACCTACATATGTAGTTTGGTGTTCTAATCCTTTAAATAATGATTTATTTTAAATGTCCTTAGAGTTAATATGATATAGAATTTGCCTTGATTATGCTTTGGAGGATGGGTTCTGGTACTGACTCTATCAGTTACAGGCAGGTAATTTAAATCCCCTACTTCAGATTTTTCATGTGCAAAATCAATTACAGGAAGATCTATCTAAAAGAGGAGGTTAGAATGGAGAAAAACCAATTAGGTTTTCATAATCTGCTTATTCATATTTTAATATCTTTCTAGGAATTCATTAAAAGCATCTGCTTAATATACCTGGGATTTTTTTTTTTTTTTTTTTTTTTTTTGAGACGGAGTTTCGCTCTTGTTACCCAGACTGCAGTGCAATGGCACGATCTCGGCTCACTGCAACCTCCGCCTCCTGGGTTCAGGCAATTCTCCTGCCTCAGCCTCCTGAGTAGCTGGGATTACGGGCATGCACCACCATGCCCAGCTAATTTTTTTTTTTGTATTTTTAGTAGAGACGGGTTTCACCATGTTGACCAGGATGGTCTCAATCTCTTGACCTCGTGATCCACCCGCCTCGGCCTCCCGAAGTGCTGGGATTATAGGCTTGAGCCACCGCACCCAGCCTACCTGGGATGTTTTTGAAGATTAAATTAGAAAATATACCTGAAAGTATGTTACAAATGATAAGATACTTAATATGTAAAATTTTATTATAACTAGTAAATATATTATGTTCTTTTTATCTACTTAAGTGCTATTTGACCCTCTGATTAGGTATATTCTCATAGCTCAATGAACAATCAATAAACTGATCAATTGATCAACAATGACAATTTTATCCTTGGTTCTCTGGTATTTTCACTTCTTAAAGAAGATGCTTCTTTACAACTGGTTTTTCAGTCTGCTCTGCTTTAACTTGGCTTGGTTAAAAGAACACTACATGACTTTGAAATAACCTAGATTTTTAGCACATAACTCCACATTTCATCCATAATTTCTCCCAGTGCAGCCATTTCTATGAATGGACACTTTCAGTAGAGTGATTATCATATACAGTACTACTCATAAGATACAGATCCTCTTTAAGTAGTGGCCATCCCTGTCATTTCTTTAAAGCAAAAGCCTATAGATCATTTTTCTCATATAATTTAACAGTGTATTGGGTTTAATGCTTTACTAAAGAATTATGGAAAATTTTCTAAAACATGAATTTGTCAGGATATAACTATAGTGTCTTTATGGGCAATTTTATTTTGAAACATAGTCCAGTGTGAATCAGTCTACTTGACTTTAAAATTAAACTAAGAAATAATACTCTGAAATAATTTTAAAGCACTGTCTTTATCCACATGCACTTTTTCTGAAAATACTAAATGCATCAAGAGGTACATTTAGAAACAGGATTAAATGCAAGTCACTTCATTTGCCGAGTCCCACAGTGACACTTTGCAGTACATATGAAGATACAGTGGTTATTTATCTTTTTTATCACTAGTTGGCTTAGATTTTTTATTCATATCTGTTACTTCTTTCTGGGTTGATCCTAATTGATCATGCCAAAAAGTTATCTCTTTAATAATCACAGAGCATAATGCAGAGCTGTGTGCTTAATAAGTGATCAATGAAATCATAAATTAGGCTCTTAAGATAGGTATAAATTATCCTTACTAAATTCACTTGTCCAAAAAGAGGAATGGTTAAAACTGTACTGAGAGAGACCATTGCTCTTTTTGGGTCATAGATGCCTTTTATTTCAAGATAATAAGAATTAAATGAACTGTAGCAGCCTGAATGTTATCATGCATTCATGGTGCATGAATTTACACCAACATTATTTTTACAGAGCCTATGTCAAATTTAGGAAAATGTGCCAAGCAGGTGAAAGTTTCTCTATGACTTCTTATAAACTAAAGATTTTGATTTTACAAGTGTCAAAAAATATTAACTAATAAACTGGCCCGAAAAGTCACAAGATGAAGAGAATTTTTCACTGCATACAATGTATTCTTTCAATTTCTCAGATTTATTACATTTGATAATATGATGACATATTTTCTACAGTTTAATTGAAATCATGGACAATTTGAAAATATAAAATTTTGCATTAGTCTTATATCAAAGATCATTAGTATCACACCTTATCAACTGGCAAATTCCATTTAGGTACTTCCATTAACATGTAATACACTTTCTAAGAACACTATCATAGAACCCATATTTCTTAGCTGTATCTACAAAAATATTATAAGATATATTATAAAGGTTTTTATTGTTCTTAAAATCCAGGTGCATTATTTCCTTACTCTATTTTCTAATCTAATACTTGCTAAATATAAATGACAGGGTACAGTGATGTATACATTGAACTTTGATTTTTATCACTCTTGGTAAGTCAAAAGAGATGAAATTTAATTTAGGAAATTAAAAATATAAAAATTATTAGAAGATTCAACTTTTTAAATTCTAGAAGAGAGTTTACTACATAGTTTCCATTTGGTTATCAGGGATCAGAAATTTATCAGATTTGCAGGAAAATGTCTATGATCACAGCTGTCTACAGCACTTGACAGAAAATTTGCAGAAAGAAATAATAAAGCCTCAAAGGTGCAGAATATTGCTTCCTTCAATGCCCATGGTCGGCTTAACATTACTAGAATAATCAGCTTTGTTTTCAATCTTTCACCTTCCAGAACTCACAGAACTTCCTCTTTTGGTAGAGTTAAAATTAAAACAATGAGAATGAGGGGAAGTTCAGCTCATTTCTGACATCAAGCAGTCAGCAAGAAAAATAGAAACCACTCTTTCCTGAAGGTAAGTATTTAATATGGGAAATAATACACCAAAAGAATCCTTTAGCATGCTGGAGATGTCGTGGTCAAAAAATACATATTGCTAGCTCTCAAATTCATTCTTTGTTTTTAAAAAAATTATTGATTTGCAAAAATACAAGAAAGCTTCTGACACTAATCTCAATTGCCCATGTCACCAAACAGGAAAAATTTCAGGGAAATACCAAAGAACTGCACAACTTAATATCTGCCAAAACCTGAGGCTATTCAGGAAAATTAATGTGTTTTTCTTCTCTCCTGCCTTCCGAATTGGCTTTATTTCTCTGTCTTTCAAACTTTTCACTGGCAAAACTTAACCAGAAACCTGTTGGCAATGCTTCCTGTCCCCAAGATATCAGGAAGTGCTAAGAGATGATGGGCAAGATTGTTGGTTGAAATATATCATTTTCTCTGTTTGTTGTCACCCACATTCAATCCATTATCAAGTTCTGTTGAGTCTACTTCTTAAACAGACCTCAGATTTGTTCAGTTGTCTCCATGTCTACCATTATTATCCAATTATAAGCCAACATTCTTTCTTACATTGGCTATTGGAATGATTCTTAACTGGTCTCTAAATACTTCTAATACTAGATTTGTCTCCCTCATATTTGTTCAGCTGCCAGGGTCATTGTTCTAAAGTGCTCATTGCAATATGTCATGCCACTACTTAAACTACTTTATGTCTTATTCTACATTCAAATAAAATCAAACTCCTGAGAACAGTGCCAGCAATAAAAAAAAATTAACATTCATTAAGTAGTTACTATGTATAAGAAATATACCAAACACTGTTTATTTGGTATTTCATTGAAACATTAGAAATACTATGGAAGGTGGATATATTTATTATGTCTATTTTATTAATAATAAATCAAAGCAAAAAGTGATACACAACATATGGCCACTGAACAAGTTAATATGAAAACTTGTGATGATCTGTACTGCATTCCTGAGCTAGCTACTGGTCATGCTTCCAAATTCATTCATTCTCTTTTCTCTCACTCACAATGTTTCAGACCCAATCGTTACTTTTATTGTTACTTTTATTTCTTCGTACATACTGACATCTATCTTGATATATTTTGTTGCAGGTATTTCTAATCTGTGAAATAGTTTCCTGTTATTAGTTGTAGAACATATTCTTTAAGTCTTCATTTAAATATCTCCAAAGAGAAGACTTTTAAGACTATTGTATTCACAGCATATTTTTTTTACCATTATATTCTGTATATTTTTTAAAAAATTTCCATACATGTCATAATTTTAATTTTATATTCTATCATTAACTTATTTTCTCTTTCTTTGGATGCACTCTAAGTTGTGGAGTCTGTTTCTATAACACTAGCAATTTTGTACTTTGACCAATGTTGTGTTCAATGTGGTCACTCTGTAAATGTGAATGAACAACGGATAGCTCGGCTGCCTAAGATTGAAAATTATGCACAATTTACAAAAGCAACCATCAAGTTATTCTTAGCATTACACTAATGTTCTATGTTGGATGCCTCAATTTCTCCAACAACTGCTCTACTCAAGAAATGAAGGCCAGGCGCGGTAGCTCACGCCTATAATCCCGGCACTTTGGGAGGCCGAGGTCGGTGGATCACGAGGTCAGGAGATTGAGACCATCCTGGTCAACATGGTGAAACCCTGTCTCTACTAAAAATACAAGAATTAGCTGTGCATGGCGGTGCCCGCCTGTAGTCCCTGCTACTCAGGAGGCTGAGGCAGGAGAATCGCTTGAACCCAGGAGGCGGAGATTGAGGTGAGCCAAGATTGCGCCTTTGCACTCCAGCCTGGGTAACAAGAGCGAAACTCCGTCTCAAAAAAAAAAAAAAAAAAAAGAAAGAAATGAAACAGGTTTGTTTATTTTCTAACAGTTACTCAAATTTAAACCACAAAATATTCTATTCACCTATTCATTAATGGTAGATTATGGAACTCTTCCTGGTCCTAACCAGTTGAATTTAATATCTCAAACATTGTGGGAAGGACTATCTCTGGACTGACTAATATGATAGCTGCTAGAAAGATGGGACTATTGAACACTTGAAATTAGGCAAGTCTGGACTGAAAAATTATATAACTGTAAAATACACACAGGATTTCAAAGACTTTATGTGAAAATAAAACAACATATAGTATCATATCAAGAATTTTATATTGATGCATGTTGAAGTAACATATGGCACATACTGAGTTAAGTAAAATACAGTACTGATATTTAATTTTACTTCTATTTTAAAGAATATAGTGGCTGGGCACAATGGCTCACACCTGTAATCCCAGCACTTTGGGAGGCTGAGATAGGTGGATCATGAGGTCAAGAGATCAAGACCATCATGGCCAACATGGTGAAAACCCATCTCTACTAAAAATATAAAAAATAGCTGGGTGTGGTGGCGCACACCTGTAGTCCCAGCTACTCGGGAGGCTGAGGCAGGAGAATTGCTTGAACCCAGAAGATAGTGGTTGTAGTGAGCCAAGATTATGTCACTGCACTTCAGCCTGGTGACAGAGTGAGACACCATCTCGAAAGAAAAAAAAAAAAAGAATATAGCTACTAGTAAGTTAAAATTTGCATATATATCTGAAATCTGTGTATTGTCATATAATTCTATTAGCCAGTGCTGGAACAACTTGTTCCAAAAGTTGTCAGTTCTATTAAGCTATTTCCCTGCATTTATTTTTCCTAAATTGAAACATTTGGTGAAGTTAATTACCCTAAGCAAGTGACCCCCGGCAGATCACAACTCAACCAAATCTGTAACTGTGAAGAATTTGTATGTGGTTTCAAGAGCCACCTCATGCATGCCACAATCTAGCTGCATTTTGTTTTGTTTTGTTTATTTCTTTAGGACATTTTTCTTCCACACAAAAGTTTAACACTTTACTTCCCATCAACTGAGTTCTGATAGTCAGAAGTCATTTGATGTTGACGTATATCATATGCATTCCACACATATGGAGGATATAACAGTATGTTCAACAGGATAATGGAAAAGTAACTTGACTGGTTTATCTCATCTCAAGAGTATTTCATTTTGACATAGAAATATATAATTAGTTTTCCTATAGTCATTCCTCTACCCACAACATTTTGTTTTGTATTGCTTTGCTTTAAGTTAGGTATTACCATTACTATCCTGCTACTTCTTGGTAATTTTTATAGGCAGCTATTTTTTAAAAATAAATTACAAATAACATATTCATTATCTTGCCCCAGAAGCATATTTCAGGGATTTTATCTGAAATAAAAATAAACATACCTGTATGAAAAGGTATGTACATATATAAAGAGTGTATGTTGACATTATTCTCAAGTTTTATATATTGCAATATTATCAATGTTATTTATATGAGATGATATCACACAGTTTGGTAACTCCATTATTTTTTTTTCTTATCAAAATACTGCATATATTCATCACAAGCAATGCACACTTACTGAAATCTGCACAGTATAAATGTACAATTGTTTTTTCAACTCTTATCTCATATTTTCAATTTTTCTCATGTTAATAGTATGCACCAATTTGGCTAGGCTATGGCATCCAGTTATTTATTCAAACACTTGTTTAGATAATGTTTTTATGAAAATATTTTTACATGTAATTAATATTTAAATCAGTAGACTTTTAATAAAACAGATTACCCATCATAATATGAGTAAGACTCATTTCATCTATTGAAGTCCTTAAGAGCAAAGATTGAAGTTTCCCGAAAGAAGAAGGAATTTGGCCTTAAGACTACATTAAATCTTACCTGAATTTCCAGCTGGCTGACTTGTACTACAAATTTTGAACTTGCTAATGCCCAATCTTGTGAGCCAGTTCCTAAAATAATAATAAAAAAGACTCTCTTTTTCTCTCTTGTTCTCTTCACATACAGAAAAACACGCACACACACACACACGTGTGCACACACACACATGCATACTTAATACTGGTTTTATTTTGCAGGGGGAGAATCCCGACTAATACGCTATTCATTATAATCTCCAAAATTTTAAATATATTTCTTAGTTTCTTGAGGTGGGGCATGAATTTTGGATAGTTTCTTCCAGAGTTGCCATGAGGTATGACAAAAAATTTTCATAATTATATTTAGGTTTTGCAACTATTATTTCAACTATAATATATAAAACACGCTATATTTTATGGGAGGAGATCTAAAGATCAGTTACTTTGAGAACTCTAAGGGAAGCATGATGATGCTGTTGATTACAAGAAGACTATAGGTGGTGTTCAGAAACTATGATATCTAACTTTCCTTTTCTTACACGGAAAATAAATATTTATAGTGACCTTTTTTTGTTGTTGTTTTAGACTGCATTTCACTTTGTCACCCAGTCTGGAGTGCAATGGCACAATCTCAGATCACTGCAACCTCAGCCTCCCAGGTTCAAGTGATTTTCCTACCACAACCTCTCCAGTAGTTGGGATTACAGGCACCCACTGCCACACTCAGCTAATTTTTGTATTTTTAGTAATGACGGGATTTCACCATGTTGGCCAGGCTGGTCTTGAACTCTTCACCTCAGGTGATCTGCCTACCTTGGCCTCCCAAAATGCTGGAATTACAGGTGCGAGCCATCACACCCAGCCCATAGTGTCACATTTTAAGGTATGATCAAAATAGTGAGTGGTTACAGTGGAGAAGATGAATTATCTGTAGAAATATTTACATATCCATAATGAAGACTGGAAAAATTCAGAGAGAAAGATGTGACCAAAAACAATTAATAAAAAATTGTTAGGCAGCAGTAATAGGAGGAGTCAAATATTAATAAATCAAATTCCCAATTCACAAATGAATCTAGTATAACGGCAATGTGAAAGATAATAAGCAGCATATGTAGTAGGGTACTGCCAGAGAAACAGAAACGCTATCCTTACCCATGAGTTAGGTTTCAGTAATATTCCATAAGGAAGAAAGAAGCCTTCCTCAACAGCTTGATTCTAGAGTTGATTTTTATATGAGACAGTTGTTAAAAAGAAACAGCAGACTCTTTATGGATGACTTAAATATCCCACACCATGTGTCATCATTATGGATCACATGGGTGAATTTTGAAATGACTGTTGGATAAATATTGGATAAATGAATAAATCAATGCAATCATACTGCCACAAGTTTATCCATTTTAATCTATTAATTTCATGAAGTTATCCCACTGATTTTTAAATATTCCTTTTATAATTTAGTAATATTATTGTACAAATGACTGAAAAGATTTGAAAGTGGATTGATTTTGGAAACCCTCTGAAAGAGGTACCCTTTAAATATCTGTTAGCCATTCATATTTAAATTGGATTTTCACTTTGATGTTCAAGTGTATCAAATCACAAGCATGTAATGAGAATCAATAAACATTTTATAAATTATTTAGCCAGTTTAGAGGATTCTTCATACCTTAAGAAAGTATAGATATTGAAATGATTTACTCCAATTAATAGTTGTTTATATGAGCAGTAACATGTAAAAATGCCCCTGTTAAAACATAAAATCAATCAATACAAATTTCCGAAATTCAAATTCTGTATGCTTGAGAATATCAACTTTGATTATACAAAATGTAAGTCATAAACAAAATTAACAAATATGTTTCTTAACCTTCAGTAAGATGTATCTTTTTATAATGGAAATCGAAAGCACATGGTGGAATCTGAGTGTGAAAACAGCTCAGTGATTTCCATCTGTGTGATTTTGAGTAACTCTGAGCTTCTCTGTGCTTCTGTTTTCTCAGAGGCGGAATGATGCTAATAATAAAACTTACTATCTTTCAGTGACTTAATGTTTATGAGGCAATTCAGATAGATCCTGGAACACAGTAGTGTTTTTCGGAGTATTAGTTGTTTTAAGTAGTTTGGAAAATAAATTATGTTTAAATTCACCTATACCATTACTGTATTTGTGTTCATCATATGATTGTTGCATATAAGAGACTATAAATTTCAAATTTATTTAACAAGAAATTTTGTTTCATAAATATGATTAGATTTAGTTAATTTAAACTAAATATTAGTGGGGACCAAGAGCTTGAAGGGATGCATTCATTTTTAATCACTTATAACACTTAACAAAGTAAGTAAGCCCACATTAAACCACCAATCATTACTTTTCTAGTGAAAATAATAATATTAAGAATGGGAGACATGAAAATAAATAGTGGAAAGAGAAATTAGAAACATGTGAGGAACATATATACTATTTTATTTTCATATCCTAAAAGTATTTCTTTTAGCTACAAAGTTATTTAATATAAAACTTCCTTAAGAACTTCTTTGTCCCAGTACTGCTGTTTTGTTTACTGTAGACTTGTAGCGTAGTTTAAAGTCAGGTAGCATGATTCTCCCAGCTCTTTTCTTTTTGCTTAGAATTGCCTTGGCTATTCTGACTCCACACATGATTTTTAAAATAGATTTTTTTCTAGTTCTGTGAAGAATGTCAAGGTAGTTTAATAAAAATACTATTGGACTTATAAATTGCTTTGGGCATTTTGGTGATTTAAAAGTGAACAGAAAACCAGATATCACATGTTCTCATTAAAAGTGGGAGCTACATGATGAGAACACATAGATACATAAAGGGAAACAACACATACTGGGGTCTATTCAAGAGTGGTGAGTGGGAGGATGGATTAGGCTTAATATCTGAGTGCTGAAATAATCTTAACAACAAAAATGACACAAGTTAACCTATGTAACAAACCTGCACATGTATTCTTGAACTTAAAAAAAAAAACCTTGTTTTTAATAAAAAAACTAAAGAATAACTTTTTAGAGAAATATGTTTACTATTTTATATAAAACTAAGTTTTGCTTTGAAAATATTGTCTAAGCAAGCACAAATCCCCTTCTACTGAATGTGGTAAGTTTTGGCAATGTTATTCAAGTATTTCTAATAAAAAATAGTAAATAATTCAAGGTTGTAAATAATGCCAACTTCCAATTACTGTTCTTTGTCTCAAATTTATTTGCCAAGATGCTGAAAGGCTTGAAAAGTTTTAACTGTGCCAAATACTTATAAATGCAAGAGACAATACTATTAATGATTCTCTCTCTTTTTAATAGTGAAGAATAGAGCCAAATACTTGTCGCAAGGACCAACATGTGAAGTCTGGATTTACGAATTTTCAGTAGCAGAGTAGTAATTGTCAGAATGCCATCACTTTAAAACTTTGAAAGTGAGGGAATAAAAATTAAAATACAGGGAGGGGAGCACTACACACTAGGGTCTGTTTGGGGGAAATAGGGGAGGGGACAGCAGGGGATGGGGAGTTGGGGGGAGATATCATGAGGAGAAATGCCAGATATAGGTGAAGGGGAGGAAGGCAGCAAATCACACTGCCACGTATGCACCTATGCAACAATCTTGCATGTTCTTCACATGTACCCCAAAACCTAAAATATAATAAAAAAAAATTAAAATACTCACATAATTTTCTAAAGGACACATTCAACCATGTGGGATTAGGGTGCATTCTTTCGCATGTGAAGGCTCCTTGCACATTTAGAAGCCCTTGTTATCTATATTCCCACATTCCTCTCTCATCTATGGCTAATTTTCACTTTTGCAAATGAAGCAGCACTCTTTTTCCAATAATTCCTCAGACACCTATGTTAGATCCCCACTCTGGCTCTCTATGATAGAACTGCAGTTAAATCTTTCCATGATGTGCTGCAAAAAAATTAAACATGTAATACAGGTATAATTTCACATGTGTAAGGCAAAAAAAATGCTAAAGGCTTATTCCAATTGAAAGAAGAAGACAAAAATTATTTTAGGCATTTTTTTAGAGTAAGATCTTATTGTCACTTGCCTTGAGCATTATAGCCAGTGAAAGCATTATGCATTATTATTGGCCTAAGGCACATGCTTCAGTTCATTTTAGAGCCATAATTAGAGGAAGTTAGTCATTCATATTAATTTGGTTAATTTGTTTTAACATACATCCTATTTGATACTATTTGCTCAATATATATTGACCTACTTGTCCTCTGAACTTGTCTACTTGTCCTCTGAAAATCTTCAAAGTTTCCTTATTGCAAGAACATTATAAATTAAAGATAATTTGGAATATCTGTCATAATAACTGTTTTTACTTGCAAATGATATCAAAGTTTATATAGTAAGTCCTGTGAAATGTATTTTTTAAAAGGGAAACAATAAGTAAGTTTGGTAAAGCTATAAAATTTGAGTTTAATATACAAAACAATTAATATATTCTATATACAGTAATGAATGCATGGAAATTAAAAACAATAGCATTTACATTAGTACAAAAAATATAAAACAGTAAGAGAAAATTCTCACAAAAGATGTGAAACAGCCATAGACTGAAAAATACAACTAGTGCAGGAAAAAAATTAAAATAACATAAATATTTGGAGAGACATGCCTATTTCTTGGGTTAGAGATCGATCCCATCAAGGTGTCAAATATGAAATAATTAATATTATATATATTTGATGACATAATATGTTATTCATTTAATTTTGCACTCAGGGATGAAGCTTTCTTTTCATTATTTATTAATAAAAAGTTTTGAATTCTAACACAAGTTAGTCATGTTAAAAGTATACGACTTTCAAAACTTTAAAGAGCATAATTTGAAATTCTGGGCTTTGATAATGTTTTCATCTCTTCAAACATTATTTCATGCCTTCATGGTCCATTCATGCTTGACTGTATTATTCCACGTGTTTCATTTTTCTACAGAAGAATTAAGAATTTGTAGGTATTCACAGATTTTTTAAAATCCTTAAAAGCTTAATCTTGTTTCATTTTATAATCTAAGAAGAGAATATACTTTTGAGTCGATATATGAAATTGCCTTTATTTCTTCTTTCCATTCTTTCTTCTATCCTTTCTTTATCAAATGCTATAACTTCTTCGCTCTCAGTGAAAAAAGGCAAAAAAAAAAAAAAAAATCATTTATTCCCCAAAAAGATGAGCATATTTTGCATTTGCTTGTGGTTTAAGCCTTTTTATAAAAAATCTTCTTATCCAGTACCGAGGAATACCAATAGTGACAACATGCTACATCTTTCAGTTAGAACTCTTTTATTTCTCTAAAATGTTACTAATAGAAATCATCATGTGAAAAACTGGGATTTTTCCATCTATAGAAGATATCACTTGGAGAGACAGAAATATACAAATTTATGCTTAGGGATGAAAAAATAACAAACCTCAGGATTTAAGCTAACACAATATTTCCTTCAGATACAATCTATTGGAAATAGTGGTGGTTTAAAATTGTTTGATTTTTTTTTAGAGTACAGAAATCATTGAGAAGTGATAAGAGAGATAAGTTTCTTCATGATTTTTTAAAGCACAGAATTGAAGCTGAGTGTAGAAAGACGTGAAAATATTCCTTGATGATCTTACTTTTTGTTATATTTATTTCTTCATTAAGCAATGTTCCTTCTGGTCTATAATTTAGAATTCATGATAGTTTTCTTCCAGGAGATGGTGCAAAGTGTTACATTTTTAAAATCCCATTCTAAATTAATAAAATAATTTTTGTATCAAATAGTTTGTATTTTAGTTCAATATGTTAGTCCCTTTTGCTTCTTTAAATAGAATAAATTAAACTGTGTATATGTGGATCACACTGAAGGTCAATTTCTGCAGATCATAGAGCAGATATTTCAGTTTATTGGCTCATGATAAAAGAAAGTGAAATAGAGTTTTGTGGTACGCTTGGTTAATTCCTTTTACCCAGAATTTTAATCCTGATTTCCCTGATATTTAGTTCAATATTTACATTCTTCTGTTTTCTACTATATTAGCTTCCCTCCTCCAGAGCAACAAAATTCCAGTGCTAATTGCAAGAAAATGACTAGGCAATGATTAATACTAGCTCCCCAATACACCTACTTGATTACATCCCACACAGTAAGCAAATGGAAAACTAAAGACGTCTATGTATTAGTAAAATTTTCTAAAATTTTTAGTCATGGAGTTGATTATTTATAAGCAAAGCTTAATCTTATTCATTACGGCAAATGCTTCCAAATGATAAAATTTACATTGATTTACATTCCCTCAAATGGTGACACTAATTATTGAAAGAGCATACTGTTTCTTAAAGATCTAATTTCTATGCCTCCTCCAAAATAAAGATTGTCTAGAAAACAAATTTTAGTGTAAGCTTAAAACAAGGCAAGTCAATTTAAGTGAACGTGAAAACTTTCAGGCAATTACAGTTTGGTTTGTTAGTATGAGTCCAGAGCACCTATGCCAGTGCTTCTTTTTACAACTCACATAAAAGGAATAGAAAATTGATACTATTGAGAGTTCCAGGTGATTTTTTATAGCATAAATATTTTGAGCTTTGTTTTGTTCTGCCTTTAGTTTTGCTTTGATACCACGTTCAGGTTGAGCTAAAATTTACATTATTTTCTTGATATATATGACTAATAAAATATGACTGGTAGAGAAAATAGTTTTGAAAATCCTCTTTAAAAAGTGTTATGTGTCTTTGTTGTGTTTATAATGTCACCATATTCTTACTAAGCATATTCTGCTTTCCTATCCACATTAATGATTACTCTTTCACAGTTTCCTCTTTTAGTCTTTTACACCACAAAGATACAAATGATAAATAGATATTGCTATGAAATTTATTTTCAAAATCCTATGATATGCAGAATCGCTGATTTAACTACCTTGCCTCTGAAAATCTCCCTCGAATGACAATAATGAGAATTTTTAAGATCGACTGCAGAAAGAAAGCGAAACTATACATGAGAACAGTAAAACCTTGTCAATATCTAGAAAGCATAACTAATCTAGAAAGCACAAGAAAGTGGAACCTTAAACTGATAGTGGAGAAAGCCAAGGTGCTACCTGATTTGCACATTCAGATTTACCTGAAATGCAAAAGTGTAGCAGCAATAAGGAAGATAGGATGAATACGAATATCTACAAAAGAAGAATCCAGAGCTTCAGATCATTTGCCCCATTCTGCACCCTGAAGCCCTTCTCTTCACCCTGTCTGAGGTCTGGTTTTTCTGCACCAGAGAAAAACGGAAAATCTCTGTAGTGAAGGCTTCCAGGGACAGAGGAGAGAAAGGGTACCACACTGCACACAAGGCACGAAGTAGAAATATACTAGGACACAGCGTACATGTGTGCTGTCTGTGCCCTGCAAAAATGTAACCTGCAGAACAAAAGAGGGACCACTGAAGTCAGCAGATCACACATTCCTTTGCTTATAGGGCTACGCTTTCACAAAAGTGGTGACGTGTTTCTAATGCAAACATTGGCAGTATAAGGTGATATCTGTAAAAACCACATACTAAATATTAGGACCTTAGATTCTTATTCCCCACTTTCCACAAAAATGAATACTGAGACCCAGATTTGTAAATCCAGGCAGAAGAGTGAGAGGTTCTTTTGGAGGCAAAATTTTTATTAAAGGCTTTTACAACAAAACCCCAAACAAACAAAAGCGTTGCTTCTATATAAATGTGTACATCTATAATTTGAGAGAAAATGAGATATGAGTAATCAACAATTATTTAGACACAACCTCACAACATTTATACTGTTCATTTCCACACTTTTCGTAAACCTCAATCAGTGAAACACCACAGCTCTTGGTTTCTGTACTGCATTAACTTCATTTCATGTAGTTTGTTGAATTTGCTGTTCCTATAAGAGTTATTCTTGCCAGGAGCCCAAAGACTAAAGAGAAAGGTCTTATGGAAAGTGTGTGTGTGTGTGTGTGTGTACAATTTTACTATGTTGCCTTATTTTACAGATATCTTGTTAAGAATGGGTAAAATTCAAATTGTGTGAGGTTATGTGTAGTTGCTTATTTGCCCAAATGTATCCAACGAATTATCCAATCATGATGAAGTCGGAGATATTCACGAATGATTAGAACCACCAATTATGTGATAATTAGAAATAAATCTAAGAGAAAACTGCTTATCCAAATAACAAATGTGAGAGAGAAAACATAGTTAGTGACAAATATAATTCTCATGTATATATGTTTCTTACTTTTTCCTGAATTGTTTACATATTGAGCTTCAAGTATTGTCCTTCTTGTCATTCCCTAAGCCTTTCCTGAACTTCGCATTTTGTATATAAAGGAAGAAAACTTGTGTTTAATAGAAGCTCCTTCTCTGACTTAATAGATAAATGACTCTATTTTATTCATAGAAATGATACTCGTAGATGGTATTCATGGCTCAGTGCTAAGTACCCTGCTTTCTGGTGTACATATTCAGTAATCATTGTATTTTTGGTCCAAAACTTTACGCTAGCTGCAGTTTTAATCACTGCATCGAATAAATTAAATATGAATTGAATCAATGGAAATGAGAAGAGTTTCCTTTTTCCTGTGCAGAACTATCTGCACGCTTAGTAATAACTCATTAAATGTAAGTTATTTTAAAACATTTGTGTAAAACTAGATGTGGGAGAGTGCTAGGGTCTGAATGTTTGTACATCCCCCAAATTGATATGTTAAAATCCTAACTCTCAAGGTGATGCTATTAGGAGGATATTAAGAGGCAGAATACTTGTGAGTTTATGCCCATTTTCATAAAAGAGGCCCTAGACGGGTATGGTGGCTCACACCTGTAATCTCAGCACTTTGGGAGGCCCAGGAGCACACCACTTGAGCTGAGGAGTTCCAGACCATTCAGGGCAACATGACAAAACCCTGTCTTTACAAAAAATACAGAAATTAGCTGGGTGTGGTGACATGGGCTTGTAGTCCCAGCTACACAGGAGGTTGACGTGGGAGGATGCTTGGGCCTGTGAGGCAGAGGTTGCCCTGAGCTGAGATCAGGCCATTGTATTCTAGCCTGGATGACAGAGCCAGACCGTGTCTCAAAAAAGTAAAACAAACAAACAAAAAAACAAACAAAGAGGCTACGGGGAGCTGCCTCATCCTCTTCTATCAAGTAGGGCACAGCTAGAAGGTCCCAAAGGAAACAGGTTCTCACCAGACACCCAATCTGCTAGCACCTTGATCCTGGACTTTCCAGCCTCCAGAAATATAAGAAATAAATGTATATTATTTATAAACTACCAAGTTTACGACACTTTGTTACAGCAGCCCAAATGTTCTAAAAGAGATAACGTTGAAAGTTTTGTTGATGTGATTTTACATGAATTGATACAAATCTAGAATTATTTTATGAATAGTTTTCTTGTAACTGACTTATTGCTCTATTGAAAAAGAGAAAGAGAAATTTTGGCTGCTGTGTTAATAGTATTATTTTAAAAATAGCAACGTAGCTCAATTTCAACAAAAGGAGCAAAATATTTTAGATTACAAGAAAACATATTAAAACATTTATTATCCCAATTTTAATGTCCCCCTTTTCACATTGGATAAGGAAGCTTTTCCTATATTTCCAAAGCACCAGATTTGGCAATACTTGTTTGCACAAATGTTTCTATTAAGGCAAAAGGATTTAGATACTGCTTGAGGAGAATAATACATTGGCATAAAACTTTACTACAGCTTATGATTTGGCTTCTGTTAAGTATTTGCCTAATGCATATAGAAAGATATGTAATAGAGAAATGAAAAAGACATTTTAGTCCATGGAAAAGAAAATAGTTGGTGTCCTACTTCATGTTTGTTGTCAGCACTTTGTATCATCACAATTGAAAAGTAGACTATTATACATTGAGATGTGTTTTTCAGCCCCATAATATAGGGTAATATTTTAAATAAAATTGCTACCTGAGTAATTCCTCATTTGTGAGATTTGTTCATAAAATTGTAGCTAATTATTTTTTTCCATCAGTCCCACCTCTGTGCCTCAGAAACGTGTCAAGTAGTAGACAAATCACCTTAAAATAGATAATTATCTCCTCCACAGTAAATCTATAAATTAAGACTAACAAACATATTTGGAGTAACTTCATGTAGCTTATTTTACCTGAAAGTTAATAAAATGCCTTTTGAAAGCAATAAACTAATATTTATTATCAGTAAATTATTTTTTATTATTACATATTGTATCTTACATAGAAGGAAATCTTTGGGTCTTTTTGGCAAGGTGGATCACAAGGATTTCTTTGAAGGGTTTTTCAAATTTCAAATGTGAAAATTTTTGTCCACAGTTTTCTTTACAGAAAATAAAATTTGGCATAAGAGAAATACTAGACTAAAATCAATTACTCTAAAGCTGACCCAGGAAACAAAAGTTGCTATTTGGACCTAGCTCATAGTAGGGCTTGGAGGATTACTAGGACATCATGAAACCATAAGCATAAAAAGACTAGAGTCCCTATTAAAATACCAGGGAAAGAAACTTCATCACAAAGATTAATGCCATAGTAACAAGGCATATTGCATAATGGTAAAAGTGCCAAAATATCTATAAATAGAAAACAAATCTAATTGCACACATACTTAATAAACTTAAAATACATGAAGCAAAATGTAATAGATTAAAATGGAAAAAAGAGATGATTTCATAGTCTTAGTTATGATTTTAGTATCCCTCCCTTGATAGAACAAGACCAATTATGTATAGAAACATAAAATCCATAAACAACAGTACTAACCAACTTGGCATAATTGATATTTTTAAATATAACACTAAAAAACTGCAGCATGCAAGTTCCTCACAGGTGCATGTATTCCATTTTCCAATATTATTCTTATGTTACTCTATCTTTGGCTAATGATTCCTGTCTTTAATTCCTTATAAGTTTTTTAAAACTTGATATTATGCAGATTATGCCCTTGGGCCACAATGAAATTAAATTAGAAATCAGTAAGAATAACATAACAGGAAAAAACAACAAAAGCAAAATAAATTGAAATTATACAAGATACTTTTAAATAGCCCATAAGTAAAAAACACTTGGACTAATCTGTTCTTACATTGCTATAAATAAATACATGAGACTGGGTAATTTGTAGAGAAAAGAGGTTTAACTAGTTCAGGGTTCTGCAGGCTATACAGGGTCATACTGTCATCATCTTCTGGAAAGGCCTCAGGAAGCTTATAATCATGGCAGAAGGCAAAGAGGGAGCAGGCAAATCACATGGTAAAAGGAGAAGCAAGAGAGTGAGTGGGGATGTGCTATAGACTTTTTTAAATCGGATCTCATGAGAACTCATTCACTATCATTAGGACACTACCTGGGGGATGATGTGAAACCATTCACAAGAATCCCACCCCCAAGATCCAATGACTCCTACCAGGTTCACCCTCCAACATTGGGGATTATATTTTAATATGAGATTTCAGCAGGAACACATATCCAAACTGTATTAATAAATAGTTTAGAAAATATTTTCAAGTGTATGGTAAAGAAAGTACAACATTTCAAAATAAATCAGATACATAATCAATAGCAGTGCTTAGAGGAAACGGTTTAGGTTATGTACTTAATGGAAACAAAACAAAGGCCTAAGATCAATGACCTTAGGTTCCACTTTAAGAAGCTTAAATTAAAAGAGCAAAATAGAAGACAATGAAAAGCATGAAGCTAAGTGTGCCAATAGATCAGTTCAAACCAATAAATATATCCATGCAACTGAAACTCCTTTCAAGACACAGAACACTATCATCGCTTGAGGAAGCTTTCTCAGATCTCTTCTCTGTCAAAAACCTTCGAACACCAGAAGCAACCATATTTTTCTCTGGATTTCCCACCATAAATTAGTTTTCCCACATCCAGTACTTCATAAATATGGAATCATAAAATCACATTTGACATAACAATGTTTCATTCACTCAACATATTGAGAGTCATCCGTTGAAATGTACATTAGTAGTTTATTCCTATTTATCTTTTAATTGTATTAAATTTCTTGACAATATCACAGTTAAATATACTCTTATTGATGAGCCAAATGAACTGTTTCCATCTTTTACCTGTTACAGGTTTTTATATATATATATATATATACACACACATAAGTATATATAAAATATATACACATATACATATAAGGAGACATATACTTAGAAATAAAATTATGAAATTCCTAGGTTATAAGGCAGATGTATATCTACTTTATCCCTAAAAAATTTTAGATTTTTCTTCTAAGGTGGTTTTAACAATTGATATTTCTCTTCAACAAAAAATGGGTACTTTATTTCTTCTATCTTTTCCATCACTAGTTGTTCTCTGTCTGATTATGTAAGTCATTCTAGTGGGTATGTTTCTGTGTAGTGATATATTTTTGTGGGATTAATTTGAATTTCCCTGATGACAAATGAGGTTGAATATGTGAATGTGCATATTAGTGATTTGTACCTTTATGAAATGTCTGTCTTGTCCTATACCATTTTTTTTTTGTTTTAATTACTGAGTTGTAGGTTTAAAAAACTATGTTGTTAGACCAGCCTTACCAACATGGTGAAACCTTGTCTCCACTAAAAATACAGAACTTATGTGGGCATGGTGGAGGATGCCTGTAGTCCCAGCTACTGGGGAGGCTGAGGTAGGAGAATTGCTTGGACCTGGGAGGTGGAGGTTGCAGTGAGCCGAGATCGTGCCACTGCACTCCAGCCTGGACAAAAGAGCAAGACTCTGTCTCAAAAACACACACACACATACATACATACTATATGTATATATGTTCTAAAAATGTGATCTTCCTTCCAGTAAATGGCTTCACTAATTATTTTCTTAATTATATTGTCTGATGAACAAAAGTTTTTAATTTTAAAGAGATCTATATTATGGTTGTTAGGTTGTCTGTTTGTTTTGATCTTGCATTGTGTTGCTCTTCATGTATAATATAAGAAACCTGTATTTAACCCATGTCATAAAAATATTCCCCTATATTTTCTTTAAAAAATTTCACAATTTTAGCTTGTATGCATGGATCTATGATCTAATTTGGATTAATTATTTTTTATAGTGTGACATAAGAGTTGAGATTAATTAATGCCCGGTTGTTTCAGCTTCCTTTGTTTAAAAAGATTGTCCTATTAGTACTGGATTGTTTGGTCACTGTCAAGATACAAATAACATTTCAATTTTGGTAAGAGAGTAAGCTTCTAATGTACTCATCACACAAAAATATCACACCATAAATGTATTTCATAAAAATATATAACTATAATTTATCAATATATAAATTAACAAATAACTTTAAAAATTAAAAGTTCTATGAACATTTTGTTTAAAAAAAGATGCAAATAGCCATATCAGTGTGTAACAATTTCTGAGATCTCTGTCATTTGACTATTGTTTCTTTCATCTAGTCATTTTAAAATTACTAGTTTGAATTATTTTGCTTCTCTTGGTAATGAATTTCTTAGATATTCCATTCCCATATAATTTTAGAAGCACTTTCACAATTTCAGTAAATTAGACTACCGGGATTGTGTTTAGAATTGCATCAAATCTAAAACTCAGATTAGGGACAACTAATAAATTGTCTCAACAAATTTGTCTACCTAGTGAAGGATACTTTTTTAGCATTGTAATTTTAAGCATCTGAACCTATACATTTTCCTCCAAAATCAGCTTTAGCATCATTCTGGCATTTTTGAAATGTTGAATATTAATTATTCCATATTTCAAAATATTTGCTAATTTCTCTTTTGATCCAGAAATTATTCACAAATATGTTAAAATTCCCAATGTTTTAAATTTGTATAGATGGCTTATTTATTTCAAATTTAATTTCATTTTGGTCAAAGCTCTCAAAAGTGTGTTATATTGATTCCTGACTTGTTTTCTATTTTGCTGTTTCCCATTAGACACACTATTTTTCATGATTGATCTCTTCTAAGAGTCATAAACATACAGTAAAAATAAAACAGAAGATGCTCTGAGTACAGAAAGACAAAATAACAAGTCAAAGGAAGGTAACATTCTACACTCCACTGTGCTTTTAATAATGGCCATTTATTAGAACAAACAAATTTTTCCTGGCCTTGTGACAACTGATTGGTGTCTAAATCCCAGAAAATATAAGACTCTTCAAGATAATCAGACATCAAAATACGTAAATGAGAATTACTGCTTACTTGTAACTCCACAGTGTCACAGCCTCCTACTGTTATGCCCCTAACAAAAAACAATGACAGCTGTATAAATGACAGAACCAAACTTCATTAAAAACAGAAACAACATCAAATAAAGAAACAGAGCAACTGAAAGGAACAGCACTGCTAGAAGCACCCTGGCAGCAGAGAAACACTATCCCATGGAGTAGTTTCCTGTGAAATTTTATTCTTGGCACTTTGCTGGAACTTCCATCTGTGAAATGATGGCTCTTAGGCAAATGCATTAAGATCAAAAGAATGTTCACCTAAAATATTTTGTAAGGGTGTCTAGAATAATTGGGTTTTCAGAAAACAAAAAAAGATAAGAAGTACTGGATGAAAAAATAAACACACGGAATTACCAAGTTTTATTATTGATAGAAAATACTTTTGTTATGTGTTTATTGTAACTGTAAATGGTATTACATATTTGGAGATATCAATATTGCAAAGTCCAGGACGCTGTTGTGTCCTCTTAGGAAGTCTGCAACTAACAAAAACGACAACCAAAAAAAAGAAAACACACACACATATTTTTGTTCATTTTTTGGCTTGGTGTTAAACAGATTAGTCTTGCTTTTTATAAGTTTACACAAGATTTTTCTTTTTCTTATTTTTCTCTTTTATTTTTTTTCTTTTCCTAACCACAGAATGTGATGTGCTTAATCACAGTTGCACTGGGGACAGATGTCCGTTTTTTATTTTTCCTTTTCAATTATTTCTAGATCTTTTTCAGTGAACTGACATGGAATAGAAGCAATTTTAAAACATAAATAAAACCATGAGCTTGTACTTAAAATATTTTAAAGAATATTTAAGACCATTTTTTCTTATTTTCACAAAATAAGAAATTAAATCTTTTTAAAAATGTCAATACAATTTTTTTTTATTTTTTGAGAATATTTTATTTCAATGTAATGTCAAGATATTTAATACTAAGGTCTTTTGAAATAATTGTTTTCCCAGTATAGTTATATACATACTTGATAGAATGTTGTTATTTAATTTAATGATTTTTCTTTAATTTCAGTAAAATGTTTAAAGGAGTTCAAAACCAAACTATGTATTATATACATTGTTGCCTTTGCATTTTCTTTCCTTGGAAATTTTTATTCTACAAATATTTTTATTAGATTTATGTCAGATATTTTATTACTTTTGATTTATATTTTCATTTTTTTCATTGTGGTGTATGTGTATATATCTCCTTACACAAAATATAACATGTCACGAGCACCTCCTCATCTTACTATTTACAATTTAACTATAACACCACTTGAGTCCTTGAGAACACCAATTACCACTTGTCATTTTGAGACACATATTCTTCATTGCTTTTACAGTAGTAAAGCATTCAAGAATAGTAATTCTCCAGAATGTATGTTATCAGTCTTTATTGGAAGCCATTTAGGTTTTTCAGTGATTAGTTGTTATCATGGTAAGTGATTTTATGCAACTGTTCTTCTGTGTTTTTGCCTATATGTTATTAGTTCTTCGTTTAATAGAAGATGAATTGATGTCAATAGAAAATACTTAATTTCTCTAGATCTTTCAAATTTACCACAGTAGACATTGTATCACCCTGCATTCTCACCTATAATGTATGAGAGTAACGGTTTCTTTCTAGTCTATCAATTAATTTTCAAACTTTAGAATTTTTGCCAAGGCAATGGATATATTTCTGATGTTATTTCATTTTATATTTATTTGCATTTCTATTATTATGAGATGTAAAATTTATTTGATCCTTTTCCATGTTTAAAGAAAATTTGATTTAAAAAAATTTTATTTCAATTGACAAATTATAATTGTATATATTTATGAAGTACAATGTGATGTTTTGATATATGCATATATGTCAAATATATATATAGACACACAGATTGTGAAATGATTGCATCAAGCTAGCAGTATATCCATTACATCACATATTTATTATATAGTGAGAACATTTAAATTGGACTCTTTTAGCAATTTTTGATATTTTACATTTGTTCATATTCATGGGGTACATGGAAATTATGTTGCATTCATAGAATGCGCAACAATTAGTCAGGGTATTTAGAATATTTCTCTCTCAAGTATTTGTCACTCCTATGTGTTGGGTACATTTCAAGTTCTTTTTTCTACCTATTTTGAAAGTACAATACATCATTTCTAACTGTAGTCAACATACTCTTCTATCCAAGATTAGAGCTTATCTCTTCTATCTAATTCTTTACTTCCCAACCCCCAATCCACCCCTACACCCTCCCAGTCTCTGGTATATACGATTAGACTCTCTACCATCAGATGATCAAATTTTTTTAGCTTCCACAAATGAATGAGAACATGCAATATTTGTCTTTTAGTTCCTGACTTATATCATTCAACATGATGACCTCCAGTTCCATCCATGTTGTGGCAAATGACTCAATTTCATTCTTTATGGCCAAATAGTATCCCACTGTGTATTAACACCACATTTTCTTTATCCATTCAGCTGTTGATGGATACTTAGGTTGATCTAATATCTTTGTTATCATGGATAGTGCTGCAATAAACATGAGAGTGCATATATTCCTTTGATATGTTGATCTATTTTTTCTTTGAATGAATAACCAGTCATGAGACTGCTTGATCATATGGTAATTCTATGTTCAAGATTTTTGAAAACTCTCCATACTGTTTTCTATAGTGGCTGTACTGATTTACAATCCCACCAACAGCATATAAAAGTTCAGTTTTCTCCACATCCTTGAAAACATCTGTTATTTTTTGTCTTTTTAAAAGTAGCCATTCTAACTGATAGAAGATAATATCTCATTGTGGTTTTAATTTGCATTTTTCTGATAATTAGTGATGTTGAGCATTATTTTCTATACTTTTTTGGCCATTTGTATGTCTTCTTTTCTAAATATGATACATCACATTAACAGAAAGAAGGAGGTAAATATAAAATCATCTCAATATACACAGAAAGAAATGATAAAATTCAACATTGCTTTTTGATAAAAACTCTTAACAAACTAAGCATAGAAGGAACATACCTCAAAATTTAAAAGTCCATATGACACATCAACAGCCAACATCATACTGAATGGAGAAAAGTTGAAAGCTTCTCCTCTAAGAGCTAGAATAAGACAAGGTGGTTCACTTTCATCACTCCTATTCAACATAGTACTAGGAGTGATAGCGAAAGTATCCTGGCAAGAGAAAAAAAACAAATTCAACATAAAAAACTAATAGCATTTCTATACATCAATAATTAAATAACCAAAAAAGAAATCAAGAAAGTAGTCCCATTTACAATATTTACCAGAAAAGAAAAATAACCTAGGAATTAAGTTTAAGGAGGTGAAATATCTCTACAAGGAAAATGACAAACACTGATGAAAAATAATTGAAGACACAGCAAATGAAAAGACATTCCTGTTTATGATTTGGCAAAAAATAATATCCTTAAAATGACCATACTGCTCAAAGCAATCCACAAATTCAGCACAGTTTCTATCATAATATCATTGTATTTTTTTTTTTGCAGAAAATAATCCTAAAATTCATATGGCAATGAAAAAGAGACAGAATAGGAGAAGTATCCTGAACAAAAAGAACAAAACTGGAGGCATCACATTATGTAACATCCAAATATATTGTAAGTCTATAGCAACAAAATAACATGGTATTGGTATAAAAGCAGATGCACAGATCAATGGAACAGGATAGAGAATCAAGAAATAAATCCAAATATTTACAGCCAAATAATTTTTGACAAAGCTGTTAAGAACATACATTGGGAAAAGGAAACTCCCTTCAATAAATGGTGCTGAGAAAACTGAATAACCATATGCAGAACAGTGACCGGACCCTTATCTCTCATCATTTACATAAACTGACCTAAACATAAGACACATAAAACCACTGAAAGATGACAGATACAGGAAAAACTCTTCAGGACAGTATTCTAGGCAAGAATTTTATGGTCAGAACTTCAAAAGCACAGGCAACAAACCCAAAAATAGACAAATTGAGACATTAACTAAAAAGCTTCTGCACAGCAGAAGAAGCAATAAACAGAGTGAAGAAACAACCTGTTGAATTGGAGAAAACATTCGCAAACTACTTATCCAACAGGAGAGCAACATCCAGAACACACAAGGAACCCAAACAACTAAACAATTAACACAACATCGACAAATAAAAATCCCATTAAAAATGGACAAAGGTCATGAATAGAAATTTCTTACAGCAATTTGGAAATATACAATATATTATTATTAATTATGGTAATTGCGCTGCTCAATAAATCTCAAAAATTTATTTTTCCTCTATAATTGAAACTTTGTACTCTGATCAATTGTGCCCTTCCACATGCCACTACCCGTCCCCACCTACCCTCTCTGGCAGCCACCATTCCATTCTTTACTTCTATAAGTTTAACAGTTTTTTTCTTTTCTTTTCTTTTCTTTTTTTTAGATTCCACATATAAGTGAGATCATGCAGTATTGTTTTTCTGTGCCTGGCTTATTTCACTTAACATAATATCTTATAGTTTTATCTGCATTGTTGCAAATGATATTTCCTTTTTAAGGCTTCATAGTACTCCACTGTTAATGTATGCAGCATTTTATTTATCTTATTACCTATTGATGAACAGTTAGGCTGATTTCATAGCTTGGCTTTTATAAACAATACTGAAGTGAACATGGGTATGCAGATATATCCCTTCAAAATACTGATTTCATCTCCATTGAATATATATCCAGAATTTTGAATGCTGAATCACATGGTAATTAGATATTAATTATTTGAAGAAGCATCATACTGTTTTCTACATGGCTGTACTAATTTGTATCCCCACTAACAATACACAAGAGTTCTTTTCTCCCCACATCCCCACCAACACTTGTCTCCCATTTTTTTCAAAACAACTATTCTTACAGGTATGAGGTGATAGCTCATTTTGGTTTTAGTTTGCATTTATTTATTTTTTATGTTGAACACTTTATTTATTTATTTATTTTCAATATACTTTTAAGTTCTGGGGTACATGTGCAGAATGTGCAGGTTTGTTATTTTGGGCTGCAAAGGTGGGGTCTTCTAAATATACAATCATATCATCTGCAAATAGAGACAATTGCACTTCCTCTTTTCCTAATTGAAAACCCTTTATTTATTTTTCTTGCCCGATTGCCCTGGCCAGAACTTCCAATACTATATTGAATAGGAGTGGTGAGAGAGGGCATCCTTGTCTATGTTGAACACTTTTTTACTAAACCTGTTGGCCATTTCTTTGTCTTAAGTAATATCTATTGAGGTTATTGTTACTGAGTTGAATTCTCTATATACTTGGATATTAATTCCTATCAAATTTATCGTTTGAAAATATTTTCACTCAGTCTGTGGGTTGTCTGTTAACTTGGTTGATTATTTCCTTTGTTGTGCAGAAACTTTTTACTTTGATGCTATTCTATATTTCTATTTTTGTCGTTCTTGCCTGTGCTTCCAGGGTCATATCCAAAAAAATTACTGCCCAGATTAATGCCAGGTAGGTTCTCCACTGTGTTCTTGGAATTCGTCTCTACAGTTAAGTCTTTAATCCATTTTGAGACAACCTGAATTTAATTTTCAGTTTTTATTATTTTCCATTTTTCTTTTAGTTTATGAGGCTTTTCCCCTTAATTAATGTAGCTATGTTTGTATTAAGTATCTTAGCTGTTTTTATGTGATATAATTTACAAAATATTTTCTAGTATTTTACTTTTTCTTTTTATTTACATTGTCTTACATAAAAATATTTTTCGCTTTGCACTTTAAAATTTTCAGTTGTCTACTTTATTATTTATTAATGTTGATTATAGTTAAAAATGCTATTCCTGTTCCCACATGTTATACTGGTATTAGTATGAGTTCATTACACATATAGATTCCTGGGATTCTGGGATAGATTATTCTCGTTAATGAGAGATCAAATATTATCTTTTGTGGACAACATTTATTAAAAAGTCCAGTTTTTCTCACTAATTAGAGTATAATTTTTTGCCATATTATGATGTTTATTTGAATCTATTTCTGGGTTTTATTTTTTCTTTAATTAGTCTATTTATTCATGTATTATTCTAATATCAAGCTCATTTAATTACATGTTATTTATAATTTGTTTTAATATGAGAAAGGTCTCAGTCCCATTTCCCACTAATGTTCCCTGTAGAATTTCCCCAGTTACTTTTTTTTTTTTTAGGTTTTCATATGAATCATAAAATCAACTTGTAATAAACAGTAAAGCTATGTACATTTTTAAAATATTCTGCTGAATGTATAGAATTTAGAATGAAATTACATTTTCATAACATCTAGTTACCTTAGACTGTACTATTTCCTTCAATATTCTATCTTTGTAACATGCAAACTGTTAACTCTTCCTTTCCAATTATTTTTACCTCTAATTGCTTATCCTTGGAAACCCAATCAGCTAACCACTCAATGCAATGCAAATAATAGTGGCAAAAATGGTCATTATGTTTTTTTATTTTAGTGGAAATTTTTACCCATTATATAAGATGTTGACTTTTTAGTTAAGATATGTGTGCATGTGTGTATATATGTGCATGTGTGTGTGTTTATATATGTAAAATAAAGTCTATTATATTTTTATTGATTCCACAATTATGGAAGTACAATTATTAAAATATTTTTGTATTTAGAAATTATGATGTTTCTTTCCAGTTCTATAAATGTAATGAAATGTATTAAATAATTTTTAATAACACAATAAGGATATCTTGCCACTGGGTATATTTTATTATTTTTAATATACTATGGGATTGTTTTATTTTCACTGATATTCATTACTGACATTGACCTATAAATTTGATCAATCACTATATTTATCATACTTTTGTAGGTTTGAATAAAAATAATTTGGAAATTTTTCTTCTTTATTTATTCCACAAAATAATTTAAGTGGCATTGCCCTTTTTCATCTTTACAGTTTTCACAAAATTCCCTTCTGAAAAAAATGTGTTTTGGGCTTTTTACTGGAATGGTCTTTTAAATTGTCTTCTAATTTTTAAAAAACATGCTTATTCACACTTTCTATATTTAAGATTACAGTTTACAATATATTTTTTTCTACAAAACATACATTTTGCCATGCTTTTCAAACAGAGAGAGATGTATTTTAAGCTGTCTCTCTATTTTAAAATGTCCTTATTCTGACTATTAATTTCTTTGCGTCTTCTTATTTTGGTAGTTGTGCTTTTAATTTACTAGTTGAATATTAAGTTAGCTAAGATTTTGTCCAGTTTTTTAATGTTTAATTTTTAAAATAATCATTTTCAAAAAATGATTATTTTCATCAGAAATATATTAATATATTATTTAAATATTTTAAGTACTAAGAATTATATACTTAGTACTTAAAATTATTCACTCACTTCTACAGTAAGAATTATTCACTCACTTTTACAGTACTTTACATTTTCATGAATTCACGACACATGTAAATATTTCATATTTTAAAATTTTGAAATAGCTATCTTATTTTTAGAATTGCAAACTTCCTAGATTCTAAAAAACAACAGAAAGTATAAAAACTGATGGACCAGGTGCAGTGGTTCACACCTGTAATCCCAGCACTTTCGGAGGCTGAGGCAGGCAAATCATCTGAGGTCTGGAGTTCAAGAGCAGCCTAAGCAACACGAAGAAACCCTGTCTCTACTAAAAATACAAAATCAGCCAGGTGTGGTGGCACACGCCTGTAATCCCAGCTACTCAAGAGGCTGAAGCAGGAGAATTGCTTGAACCTGAGAGGCGGAGGTTGCGGTGAGATGAGATCACGCCATTGCACTGCAACCTAGGTAACGAGCAAAACTCCATCTCAAAAAAAGGAAAAAAAAATTGACTAACCAGACAAATTTTAGCGGGTAGTCAATACATTTCCAAGCAATTATTAGAGTTCTACAAAAAAATGAATAATGGAAAATGAGTAATTTTGTCAGGAAGAACATTATGAAAGCGCATACATTTATATAACTTATATGATATTTCCTCATTCATTTATCATTCATTCATATAGTCATCCATTCAAAATGTTTATTGGTTAAAGTATCCCAGTATCCATCATTATTTCATATTATTTTTACATTTTTTTTAAAAGCTTGTCATGATAACAAATTTATAAAGCAAATTAGTTTTACAACACTGTCTGAGCCATTGTTCAGTATTCAGCCAAACTCATTGTTTTCACACAAAAAATGATTTATGGTTAGATTTTCATCGAGAAGTTATATTTTTAAAGCAAATTTTGCCAAGCACACAATGTTGTATATGGCATTGAAAAATATAGCATTGAAAAAGTATGCATCCTCTTACTAATATTTCCTTCACTTCCGAGTACACTGTTGTAAGAAGACTACTGGAGTTTTATGGAGCATCTCTTTGAAACATTCTCAACATATTTTCACGATGCAAAACATTTTTTTTAAAATAAACTTTTTTCTTCCTCCTTCTATTTCATCACCTCTATCAATAAAGTAAAATTGTTTCTTTGCTTTGGATGGGCTTACTTAAAAGGTCCTGTTTTATCAATAATTAAAAATTTTCATATACTCTTCATAAAAATAAAAACTGTAGCCACATTAATTTTAAAAGGTTAAAATTTGTGCTTGTTTTGATTCACGAGATTGCTTGTGAAAATAGCCATTTAATTAAAACAAAATCTACAGTTATAACAAGTATAATTTACATATAATTTTAAATTTTTTCTTTTTATATTTAAATTGTCAAAGCTATTGTATAGAAAAAGCTTTATTCTCTTGCATGTTTCAATTATTATTTAAGGGTCATTCATGTAAATGTGCCATTCTTCTATTTATGGACATGGTTTCATTAATATAACTTTGTTTATATAAAAAGAAACAAAACAATATATGTTGTCTTTTGTTTGTTTTTATTGTTTCTCTTTTTTTTTTTCCCCTGAGGGGTTTTTTGCTTGTTTGATTTTACTAATTAAAGTCCAGAAGAAGATGATGGTTTAAGAGAATTAAGAAAATTGTCATTATTTTCCATTCCACTTCCAAATGGCATAAACAAATTTCTTTGTTCCTCTCCTTGGAGTGAAAATAAATATTCTAGAAATGATTAAAAATGATATCACAAATAACCATTAAAAAAATCAAACAATAAGTGGAGTGAATAGGGACCTTGGTTCTTTAGAAACTGTGTTGTCTTTCTTTTTTTATTTTATTTTTTTAATTTTTATTTTTATTGCATTTTACGTTTTGGGGTACATGTGAAGAACATGCAAGATTGTTGCATAGGTGCATACATGGCAGTGTGATTTGCTGCCTTCCTCCCCTTCACCTATATCTGGCATTTCTCTCATGCTAAATTTTCTATTTCCTATATATCCTAGAATCCCAGATTGGGTATCAGAGATGTATGCATTCCAGACTGCCAACACTCATCGACAAAAACAAACAAAATAAACAAAACATTTCCTTATGAATTTAAGTGGCATCATTCTGTATCACAGTGTGCTTTCCACCAGCATGCATGTCAGGGTATAGAAATGTAAGATTCAGGTTTGAGGAATACAACAAAGTAAAAGAAAAGTAAAGGAGTTTAGGGTGTATGAAGGAAGTTATTATAATAACTGACTGTGGTGCTCGCTTCGGCAGCACATATACTAAAATTGGAACGATACAGAGAAGATTAGCATGGCCCCTGCGCAAGGATGACACGCAAATTCGTGAAGCGTTCCATATTTAAAAAATAATAATAATAATAATAATAATAATAATAATAACTGACTGTGGAATTTAAACTAGTTAAGGAGAAAGTAAAGTGAGACAGGAGGAGTAATAAAAACATAATAGGGTCATTGGACCAGGTACCGGCAGTAGAAAGACTGTTGGATTTGTAGCACAAGAGGGAATTAGCAAATGAAAAAAAAAAAAAAAAAAAAGAAAGAGAGAAAACAGGAGTCAATGGTGAGCAAGCTGGATATATGAATTTAAGATTAGAAAAGTCTAGTAAGGTCTAGGTTGAGGTAAGGTCAAAAACAAATTCAGTGGAGGAAAAGAGAACAATTTATTGAAAGGGTAATTCATGTGAATATTGACATCACTAAAGATTTCAACAAGAGCAATGTGAAAAAGACAATATGCCAAAGCTAAAATCACCAGGGATGAAATGATGACCAGTGGGGATGAGGACAGGAGTAGGTGGCTGCAGCTGAGAGTGGTAGTGAGTGCTGTAGTCTAAAGACTTGTCATTCTAAAGGAAAAAGGAGAATAGTCTGAAAGAGACCATATAATGAGAAAGAATGTAATGTAGCTCACCTCCAGGCACTGAAGTATAAAGCACCTGGGAAAGACAAGGAAAACAACCACCACTTAAGAAGTCTGCAGGGGAGTCACTGCTATGTTATCAGGGAATAACAAAGTTCTGACTTTCTGGAATTGGTTCTCCAATCTGACTGTATGTAAGGACACTTATGCCTTTATTTTTGGTGTAATAGGGGGCAGTGGTTGTCCGTGGCATAATCTGGTAATAAAAATAAGCAAAATATTGTCAATGGGCACTTCTAATTAACACGTACAGAAAGAGAACTACTGGTTTGTATATATTTACCACCTTAGAACATTTTGGTCAAATTAAGGAGTAAAATGGAATCAACTGGTTGCGCCTAACTTGCTGGAGAAGTGGAGAAAAGAAAAGATGAGCTCAGGGCTTCAAATTCACAGCTAACGTTCCACACTAATAACCTGAATGTTTTCATATTTGCCATGAAAGAAACCCTAATCTCCTCTAGCCACAGGGCTGAGATTTCTGAAAACCAAACCTTGAGTCCCATCCTGCCCCTGGCTGAGTTACAAGGCAATTTATTTTCCAACCCTCAGTGCTTCTTCTGTTACACTGAGGGCATTGACTGGGAAGATACGTAATTCTAAAATTAGAATGGGGCATAGGGACAGACCCCCATGAAGCTGGTGACATCAAACTCTGAAATCTGGCTGCCACTTTCTTGCCAGCTGATGCACCCCTTCCACCCCTGCCTGAAAAGGTTAGCCTTCCTTTACCTCTAATGCCCTCACCTGGGGAATTTACTTACAAAACTGCTGATTCTTTTCAAGATTCAACCTCATCCCTTCTCTTTGCTTCTAGACTTAAACTAGACTCAATAAGTTCTGAAGGATGAAGTATCAAGTGCAGTAAACAAGGGAGTACACCATACACCAGAATAATTACATGTTTCTCTTTTTCAGTTTAGACAGAAATCTGGGACATGTGCAGGAATGGATCCTAATGAGTATGGTGTGATCTAACAGACTTAAAATAGATTCCTCTTTATTAACGAAGATGGTCCCTAAGGTGAAGGAAATAAATGTTACCTACATGTCAAGGGTTCAGGGCTTGGCTGTCATGGCATCTTCCTAAATTCCTATAGCTACAAGAAAAACCAGACTTTTAATACATTCCCTAACAAGAGGGTCTACCAGGCAAATTATCAGACCCTTCCTAACTGATCTGTAGTCCAAACCACTACAACTCTTGTTTGGACAGAGGACTGACCTTACAAACATTTTTTTTTTCTGCCAAGTCACTGCAGACATAAAGGTAGTTTCAGCAGATTATAGACGCTGTGCACAAACTGTCATTGTGTCCTGTAGTTCACCTTTCAAGGTACAGAGCCATGTTCCATCTCATTTTAATGCTGAAACCCCCACCCAAAGAGAAATGGGATGTTTGCCCATCATACCCGCACTTGACTTGCCTCATAAATATATATAGCTTTCCCTCAAAACTTGCTAAATATGTATGTATGTATGTCTCTATTTTGTAAGACAAATCCTATGAGGCAAAAACTCAATCCATCCTTTCCTTTTTCAAAGAGAAAGCACCTTTGATCCACACCCAGAGGCTGCCTTTTCCCAGTTGGCAAACTGATACGATCAGTACAGCTCTCCTTCCTACTATTTAGCCATCCTGGTGGTCTTTTTGATGACAGATTTATTGTGCATCAAAGCCAAGAGTGTCCAAATGATGCACCACTTACTCTGAGGAATAAAGTTAAAGAAGGAACTCCAGCATCTATGAAAAGCTCTGTGTCCACTCCTCTGTAGGTCAGAAATTACACTGGGAACTGCTACTAGCAAGCTAAGAACACAAAATTCAATGAATATAATGGAATACTGGAACGACAAGGTCAAGTGGTAGCACTTAATCACCAATGACAAGTGTTTCTGATTATCAATCATGAAATCCAGCCAGAGAAGTAATCAGAATAGTCTTTCAGATAACTTGCATTGGCTAGTTGGTCATGATGTTCTTGGAAAATAGATGGGTGGTCTACTAAATTCTTTATTGATCGGTATAAGCAGAACAATTCTAGGTCTAATAAAAATAAGTAAGCCTTAAATCATCAAAACAAAACCACAATCCCTCAATTAACACCCAGGCTTAACACCAATTTACAGATCTAAACACCTTGAATGAATGGGAGGCTGTATCCTCTTGAGGAAGAACCGTGCTACACTGCAAAAAATTTTTAAATTTTTCTCTGAGACTTCCTCAAAGGGTCTTGTGACTATATTATACTTCAGTGTCTCTGAAAATAATTAGACTTCTTAGAGATTTTTTTTTTTTGACACTGGTTTTGAAGTGAAATTAATTTCTGGAGGCCTAAAGTGTCACTGTGATCCACCATCCAGATTAGGGTCTAATGGAAGTCAACTAATCAATGGAGTTTTAACTTGAGTCCATCTCACAGTGGTATCAGTGGGTTCCTAGGCTCATCCTGTAGTTATTCATCTAGTTCCCTAATTTATCATTGAAATAATAATACTCTGCAACTAGAAGAATTCTCACACTGGTTCTCTAACCTGCAGAGTGGGAGCTATTTTTTATTATATAAAAGACCAAATGGAAACAAACCACTAGAGTCTCTTCTAATTACAGAAATCTTAAAACAAACGCAATACAGCACTTCTAGAGGGATTGCAGAGGTTATTGCCATCGTTAAGGGCTACAACATAACAGGACTGTTGATTCCATTATAGCCTCATTCTACTTCCTATTTGGCCTGTGCAGAAATAGATGATGTTCAAGGATGACAATATTTGATGCAAACTTAATCAGCCAGTGACTACAATTGCAACTATTTGTAGATGGGGTAACAGTGCTTGAGAAATTAACACATGTCCTGCCTGGTACCTGGTACACAACTATCTAATCTGTCAAGGGATTTATATTTCACTATAACAGTTACTAAGGCCACCAGAAGCAGTTTACTCTCAGCTGGTTTGGCCAGCAATACTGTAACTCTTCAGCTCTAGTCGTAATTGTACCCATAAAGCTTTTGATCACCTTTGTCTTTCAAGTGGCATCACACTGGTCCAATACATTGATGATTTTATGCAGAAAGCATGAAGCCTAGAGGTCTCTTTGAATTGGAATTTGGAGACAACTTGTTCCTAATTTATATTATTAGCTCATTAGTCAGCTTTGGTTATCATAATAAAACCATAGACCTTGTGGCTCAAAAAAACAAAATTTATTTCTACCAATTCTGAAGACTCAAAGTCTAAGATCAAGAAGCCAACAGAGTTGATTTCTGGTGAGAGTGTTCTTCCTGGCTTCCAGACATCAAGCTACCATCTTGCTGTATCCTTGTATGACCTCTTCTCAGTGCATGCAAATAAAGATACTGTTCAGAGCCTATGGCAGATCCCTATAAATTAATCACAGAACTGCAGGATTTTGGAGCGAAACTCTGCCATTCGTTGTGCATAATGATTTCCTTTTGACAACAGCTTTTTGCTTCCTCCTGAGCCTTGGAAAATATTGAACATTTAACCATGGGTTACTAAATCACCATGCAACCTGAGTTGCCTGTCATGAACTATTGTTGGACTTACCAAGCCATAATAATACCAAGCCTGTCATAAATTATTGTTTGACTTATCAAGCCATAATTTGATGACAGAAGTTTTGTCTCATCAAATGTAAGTGGTTAGTATAAGATTGGACTCAAACACGCCCTGAAGGCAAAAATAACTTGCATAAGAAGTATTCTAATTTTCCATGGCTCCTCCATGAGGTACATTACCTATCTCTCCTAGCCTACACCCATGTCTCATTAAGAGTTGCTGATTAAGAAAAAGAAAACTTGAGTGTGGTTTACAGACAGCTATGGACAATACTTAGGCACCAAAAACAGTGATCAGTTGCAGAATTATAGCCTTTTCTTGGATATCCATGGATAATGGTAAAGAAAAATTATGTCTCTGGGCAATTCTACTAATGCAACCTGGTTGCTCATTGTGCCTGAAAAGAAAAGACAAGTATGAGTCTATTTTAATTCATGGACTGTGGCCAAAGGTTACCAGAATGGTCACAGCATGAGAGGAAAATTGATGATGAAGAGGTCTAGGTAAGAGGAATGTGGATTGCCCACCTGAATGTTCAGAAACTGTGAAGATATCTGTATTCCATTTATATGCCCATATAAGGTGACTTCAGCAGGTGAAGACTTAATAATTCAATGGATAGGATGATCAGTGAATAAATTCTACTTAGCCTCTCCTCAAACATTTATGCCATTTTCTGTTAAGCCCATAAAAAAATTTCCATTGTGTAAGATGTGCATATTATGCATGGGCTCAGCAACATAGACTTCCACTCCTGAAGGCTAACCAGGCTACCACTCATGCTAATTACCCAATTTGCAGACAGTAGAGAACAATGATGAGTCCTTGATTTGAAACAACTCCCCAGACTGATCAACCAGGTACTTGATAGCAAGTTGATTACATCTGACCACCTCTGGTATGGGAGGGGCAAAGCTTAGTTTTTAATGGAATAGACACTCAGTCTGCCTGTATATTTATCTTCCGTGTATGCAATACTTCCGCCATCCATAACTTATATGTTTACTGTTTGTGGAATTACAGAATTTTTTATCCACCCTCATAGTCCTCCAAACAACATTCTTCCTGATCAAATAACTCACTTCACACTAAATAAGGTGCATCAGTGGACCCATGGAAATAAAATGCATTGGTCCAACTGCCTTGATAGAATGGCAGAATACATGGTAGTACCTTGTGGGGCTAGGACAACGTCCTCCAGAATACTGTACATGATCTAAAGCAGTGCAACAATATGGTCTGTTTCTCCTACAGCCAGGATCTGTAGGTACATGAATAAAGAAATGGAAGCAGGAGTGGCTACACTCATATTATACCTGATCCATTAGAAAACATTTGCTTTCAATCCCTATGACCTTAGTCTCTTCTGAACTAGAGGGCTGGCTTCCAAAGAGAGGAATGCATCCACCAAGAAACATCATGATTTTATTGAACTGAAAGTAATGCCTGCAATCAAGCTACTCAGGCCTCCTCATTCATCTACACTAGGCAAAGAGAAGAGTTATTGTACTTGATGGGTGTTCGATCCTGATTGTCAAGAGAAAATTTGGCTGTTACTCCATAATGGAATTGGAGAAAGTATATCTGGAATACAACGGGTCCCTTAGGGTATCTCCTAGTACTACCATGCTACTATGTGTGGCAGTAGGACCAATGGATTTTATTTCCATGGGTCCACTGATGCACCTCATTTACTGTGAAGTGAGCTCCTTGATCAGCGAGAATATTGTTTGGAGGACTATAAAGGTGTATAAGAAATTCTGTAAGCCCACAAATAGTAAACAATAAGTCATGGATGGCAGAAGTATTGCATACATGGAAGATAAATATATATCCAGATTGAGTGTCTATTCTCTTTAAAACTAAACATTGTCCCTTCCATACTAGAGGTGGTCAAATGTAATCAACTTGCCACCAAGTAGCTGGCTGATTAGTCTGGAAAGTTGTGCCATATTAAGAACTCATTGTTCTCTCCTGCCTGCAAATTAGGCAGTTTGCATGAGTTCGCCAGATTAGCTTTCAGGAGTGGAAGTCCATGTTGCTGAGTCCATGCATCCTCTTCATATCTAACATTATGGGAAATCATGCTAATGGTACCATGATTAAAGTCAATGAAAATCCCAAACCCAATGGAGGTTGGACTTACTAATGGACCAGACCCTTCAGGAATAAAGTTTTGAGTCAAAAAACCTAGCAAAGAAGTACCACAAATGAAAGTACCACTGAGGACAAAGGGACAATGGGATCAGTAGTGAAAGAATATGGTTATACATACCAGATAGGACCACGGAACATTTGAGAAAACAAGAACTCTATTAGTATTTCTTTCTTATTCTCTATGAATATATTTGTATACTTATTAACTGAATATTTTTGTTTTCTTCTCTATTATCCCATATTATCTAGCAAAAAAATGTATTAATAATAGAAAACTTTATATTGCAGTATTTAGGTTACAGGATACCAAAAGAGACAAGTTAACATCAACTAGGAATAGGCATTATCTCATGGAGAAAGAGCCTAGTTTCACAATAATATCCCCTATCCTTCAGCGGTGGCTTACAGAAGACTACTGACCTACTACTGACCTAAACAACATATGTATATATGTGTGTGTATATATGTGTGTGTGTATGTATGTACATATATATGCATATATATGTACGTATATAGTGTGTGTATATATATATACACACACACATATATATATCTAGTATGTGTATATATACATATATATCTAGTATATGTATATATAGTAGGCATATATATATACACATACACGCACACTGTTGCCCAGGTTGGAGTGCAGTGGCATGATCTTGGCTCACTGAAACCTCCATATCCTGGGTTCACGTGATTCTCCTGCCTCAGCCAACCGAGTGGTTCGGATTACAGGCGTGTGCCTCCACATCCAGTTATTTTTTTTTTTCTTTTTTGCATTTTTAGTAGAAACAGAATTTCATCATGTTGGCCAGTCTCCTGACCTCAAGTGATCCACCTGCCTTGGCTTCCCAAAGTGCTGGGACTATAGGCATGAGTCACTGCACCTAGCCTGGTTCCTATTTGAACATTAGTTTTTAAAGATCTATATTGTGTCAATAATAAATGTTTTTGGTAGGCTACCAAACAAATAGAACCATACTTTTGCATACAAGCTTACACAATCTAAATATAGCATATATTATACATATACATATACACATAGACACATATATGTTTGCTACAATAATTCAGGCATAGCTGTTATTATCTCAGATAGTAATTGCCTAGATATAAATTATTAAGACATGAATTTATATATTGTTCACATAGTTTTGTAGCTCAACATGTGTATGCTTAGCTCTGGTTTGCAGCTTTCTATATCAAAACTTAACAAGAATTTGGACACATCATTCAAGAGACAATATAAGTGGTTATGACAGGAACAAATATTATTATATCCAAAAATATCTTCAGTTGATAGCAATTTTAGCCTTATGACTGCATAGATGACATGGTGCACTGTCCAAATTCCTCCTTCAAGACTAAGGCATTTTTCCTTAGTGCCAGAAGCAATGGCATCTCAGGGCATTTAGACAAGTCATTCTACAAAAATTTCTATCAGCCTTGTCCAAGGTCATGTCCCTTCTTGGAATAGCTTGCATTCAGTATTAGTCAATACAGAAAATATAAAGGCTGATACACTTTGCTTCTTTTAGAACAATTTTAAAAGGGTATGCTACTTTTACAGGTTATTGTGGGATTATTTGAAGTGTTTGTTGCAACTTCTGCATTTTCAGTGATTTCTATTCTCAGTCCTATTTCTTTCTTTCATTTCTCCACAGATCATCATCACAAATGTGTATCTCAATAAACTTCCTGAAGAGACCATCTCTAGGTCTTCTCCTGAAGACCTCAACCAAGACAAAGGTCAATATTATAATCTTCTATATGTTTCCGTTACCAGCTCTCCTAACTTCCCAGTATATTATCATAAACAGCCAGAAAACTATTTAAAATACTATTATGAACACTGAAATTTAATGGAATGTTAAAGAAAACTTCTAAAAAAGCTGGGGGAAAATTACACAAACTACAATTTGATGTAATTTGTTGCCAGGTACAACCACACACACACACACACACATACAAAATCAACTAAACAGGCAATAAGATTATAAAGATAGACACAGAGGGCTTTGTTGCAATGCATTGTCCTCTTAATCCAGCCTCCAAAAAGAGGCAGATGGTCAGAAACTTGGACAACCCACGGTGTTAGAATTATTTTACGAAGACATAGTGTCTTTGTAATTCACTTTTTAAATTATTTAGAGACCAAGGTATTTATCGTTGCTGCATAAATACAGGGAAGAGGAAGGAAAACATAATGATATAATGCATTATGAGTTATATAGTTGAATTCTAGACAAATATTGATGGTAGAGATGGATGCTGGCTCACTAATGTCTCAATCAATTAAACAATCAACACACAAATTATAACTAAGATTAATTTTTATACCAGGTAAAGTAGTAATGAGATTATTTTATGTATATTTATTGTTTTTTCCAAATACTTTGCAAATATTTAAATAACTTTTTATTTTCTCTAAAAGTCTGTGTAGACTTGCTCTCTGCAGCTGAGTCATAGACAATTTGTTGAAAAATCAAGAGAAATACTTTTCATAGTTGCTCCACTATGTACAAATTTTATTTTTATTTGATTTTGATTTATGTTGTTAACAGATTCTTGTCTTTAAATGTAGAGATAATTTGACACAAAGTTGACTCTTCTTATCCATTGGCTCTTCATTCATGGATTCAATCAGCTACAGTTTAAATTTTTTTTAAAAATAAAAAAACAAAAATTAACGATGCAACAATTAAAAAATAATATAAGAAAAAATACAGTAAAACAACTTTTTACAAAGCGCTTACATTGTATTTGGTTTTAGAAGTAATCTAGAGGTGATTTAAATTATACACAAGGATGTTCATCAGTTATACGCAAATACTATATCATTTTACATAAAAGGCATGTGTGGATTTCAGTATTCACAGGGTCCCTTGGATACAGAGGGAAGGCTGTACCTGAAAAGGGCATTATTCCCAGTGTCATTGGAGACTTGAAACTCTGGCAATCATAGATAGAATATAGTGCTACATCTTAGCTGATATTGATTGCCTTAGTATTGTCTACAATGTTACAAGGAGAATGAATTTCAATTCAAGGTTAAAAGAAATAAAGATGGCTTGCCAATTAAGCTGTGATATTAAATGTATCCATAACGGCTGGATATAGGAGCAATTTCAATATGATTTTTGTTTGTTTGTTTGACTTTTACCTTCAACAAGCCAGTCATTGTTGAGTGTCACCTAATTCAAGTGAGAACACCTTGGATTCAAACTAATGTTGAAATACTTTTTCTAAAAATATTTACTATTTTACTATAATATAATTTTAAGAAGTTCAATTATTAACTCTGTGAGCTACTTAAGAACATCACATAAATTATGCAGCTGCAAACTAGATAAAATCAGAAAATTTATATCTTTTTCTTTGAAAAATAATGGGTTTTTAGAAAGAAAAGTTCTAAAGGGGACAATTGTACAGTCCCTTCTTATCTCTGGGGATTATATTCCGAGGCCACCAGTGGATGCTTGAAGCTTCAGATAGTACCCAATTGCCTTCTATTAGAATACATATCTGTTCATGTCTTCCACCAACAAATTTAATGCCTTTTCCATCTTAACTAAACATTTATTGCACACTGTGGCTGTAACTTTTGCTGTTTCAGGTGCAACAACAAAATAAACACAAATTTATTTTTCTCTCTCCATAATTTCATAGATAGATTTGTTCTTACCTTAGAAAATAGAATAAAATGTATATGTATATATACACATATGTGTATGTACACATGCACACATACAGATACACACATATATACATATGTGTATATGTATAAATGCACACATATGTATATACACATACACATACAGACATATGTATGTATAGACATATGAACCTACTTATAGGTATACATGTATACACATATATGTATGCACCTAGTTACACTTACACATATATAGTTAGATATATCCTTTGTTCTTCTGAATAGCAATATACTCTTATTAAAATAATAATAGAGAGATTTTCAAAATGTTTAAAATGACATTTATCTTTGAAACATTATCTAGAAAGCTAAACGTTAGGTTGATACAGTCCTTAAATTTCCTTTAGGGACAATGCTATTTAAATCCTTATGTTGGCTTTGATCTAGAATTTTATGATTTCCACATGAGCTATAAATATCATTATCCTATCACAAATAGAATACATGGACTATGTCTATATGAAATACTCAGAGTTTATTCTTTGACAACTTCAAGTGACTGAGGATTTCCTATCTTTCTGATTAACCTACTAGATTTTGAACTATAACTACTTATGTCATAGGATTTTTGCAGTGTCATTTTGCTAGCCAGAAACCTCAGTGGCCAGTTGCACTTTTGCCCAAGTTTTGCTCAGGCCCACTGGGCTCATTCCACCCACTCAGCCTGGCAGTTTGTGCTCAGCTCATTCTACTGGCCTGGATCTCATGCCTGCCAATGGCAAGCCAGGTGCAGAGCAGTGAGGGGAGTGTGAGCAAAGAAGTACAGAGTCCAGCCACTGTGTACAGCCAGGTATGCTGGCTACACCAGGGTGGGCAACTCCAGGCACCAGCACAGGCTCCGACTCCCTGTGAGGCTGTGGCTGGGCCAAGTGTACCATAGGCAGTTTCCACTGTAGGCATTACAGAATACAGTGGTACTCAGCAGCTTGGAGGCACCAGGAACCATGGAGTCCCAAAAAAGGTGTCACAGGCCTGCCTCAGGGAGCTCCTAGGTCTGGGTTCCCCAAAGGGCCACAACTTTTCTCTCCTTCTCTCATCCTTGTCACCTGCAACGTGATTTGGAAAGGGCATGTTTCATCCCTGTTTGTGTTACAGCTCTTTCAGACCTGACGTTAAGCGGGTCTCAAGTTCTTTACTGTGCCCAGGAAGAATGAGGTACATGGACAAGTGGAAGGTGAGCAAGATGAAGAGGTGCTTTACTGAGTGACAGAACAGCTCAGAGGAGACCTGCAGTGGGTAGCTTCTCTCTGCAGAAAGGTCATCATGATGTCTGCTCCAATCTGGCTGAGTCCAGGGATTTTATGGGCTTCAGTGGGGAGGAAGTGCATGCTGAAAGGTCCACGGTGGCCATGGGCTGGGCTGGAAAAAGTACCATAAGTTCTCACTCTGGTCTGCAAAACTGGCAGCCCAGTCCCCAGGCTTCTGGCCATCCCAGGCCTGAAGATGAGGTGGCTTCACTGGGTACTGGCCCCTTTCCACCCAGGAGCCTGTCTCTCTCCTGCTGCTATGAAACTGCCATCCATGACACCCAGGCTATTCATGCTGAGGGGTGCCTGCGGACCAGTGCCAAGCTGCCCTAAACACCCCCTTAGCCTCTCTCCCATGCTCATCAGCACCCAAAGTTTGGAAGGGACCAAGGTGGCAGGGGGATGATGTGTCAGCACTGCCCCAACCACACTACACCTGGCCAGATCACAACAGCACCTGGACTCAGCCTCAACTTTGCTGCAAAATTGGTGCAGGTGCTGAGAGTGGGGAGAGACCAGGCAGAAGGAACAGGCATTTCTGAGCCTACAAGGGCAGAGGGTCTTTCTAGTTACTGAGAGCACAGGAATGCCTGGATCCAAAGCTACAGCTGGGCTGGGGCGGCTGCAGCTGCACCTGGGAGGGTGGGGCTCTCACCCTTAGCCACATCTCCCCTGCTGCTGCTGGCATCTTTGCAGCAGCTGCTCCAGATGGACCACTGCTGCCATCACTTAAAGGATTTATTTATTTAAATTGAGCTAAAAACTTTTAACCAAGTGATCTAGACTTTCTTTGGAGGGCCAAAAAGAGCAGCATATGTCTTTTTAAATATTGGAAACAGCTGGAACAGCTATCATATTCTCATGAGTCTCTTTTATCCCATAAGCTAATGAGCTACAAGTCCTCATATGACATGGTAGTGAATTACCACTTCATCTGAACCAATCTTTATTAAGCTGCTTTTAATTTGCAGATACTGTTGTTAGCATGTATTTTTATTTAAGTTTAGTGTCAGAAATAAGTGCTAAATCATTGGTGGCTTCATCAAAGCACAGTTAATTAATATAGCTTTCTTCTTTTTAGGTGGTAAAATCTTACTGACAATTTTACCTAGCCACATTCCTTCAGGCCGTAACCAAAGTGTTGACACATTCATAGACCATTTCAGACACAGTAATGCTTGCTGAGCTTACAAGGCAAAATCTCTGCCCTCCAGGAATTGTCCTTTGGTGAGAAGAACAGAATGAATACACAAGTGCATAACATCTGCATTCATTCTTTTTATCATACATTTTATCAAGTAATTAATGGAATAAAAATGTTTGTTGGAATGGTATATTTCCCTTACTAAGAACTCCTAATAATACCTTCAATACCAAATAAGGACATTTATCATAGTAAAAATTAAGAAAATGAATAGAGATGGCAGAGACTATTAGCTGTCCAGCAGAAATTTTTCACGCAGCCCTTCATCATGGGCACGCTGTTAGACTGCTTTCTTCAGACAGCCTTGCACTCAGGTATGATCATTTGACCAGCCAATGAAAGGTGAGCAGAAGTGCCTCATTTCTGAAGGAAGTCTTTTAGTCAGCAGTGTATTACATTCACGTATCCCGTTCCTTTTGGGATGCTGCTCCCCTGGACATAACAACTGGCTCTGTCATGTCAGCACAAGCTATGGGAGCACACGGTCCTGAGTCTCTTAATCAACACATAGAGAAGAGTTGCACACATACCGAAAATATCTGCCCTGCCTGTAGCATTAGCTGAGAGACAAATAAACTCCACTCAAGCCACTAGCTTTTCATTGAGCATTTCGTGCACATTCACTAATTCAACAGCAATTGTTACTCAATATATCTATGACAGGGATACCTGTTACTCAAGTATCCCTGTCATAAATGTAGCAGAAAGTTTAAGTAACTTAGTCAAATTCACAGTTATTAAAAGGCAGAATCAGACTTTCAAACCAAGCAATTGGTGTTGAATTAGTGAATGTGCATGAAATGTTCAATGAAAAACTAGTGGCTTGAGTGCACATTCACTAATTCAACAGCAAAACAGTAAATCATACAACAAATATGTCAAACAGTAGTTTCATAGATTGAATCTGGGACCCATGGTTGAAGTGAGCATTGAATGAGAGGACTGATGCATCATAAGGACGCATCAAGTAAAGTTTCTCTAGCACAGGGGCTATATTTCTTTATGCAAACTCAATCATATAGATACACTTTTACTTTGTAAATGTGCCAAGAAATATTCTGTAGGAATACCATGGGTACTAAAACCCGAGTGAGTTTCATTTAGCCAAGTATGAACAATGAAAGCCAGGAGTGTATTTGGCAAGTAAATTGAAAATATGTAGTATTTCAATTGTATTATAAATAAAGTAAAAATAGCAATTCTGACGGTCTTCAGTGGGAAAAGAAATCTAATATACGGATATCATTAAGATTCACACTAGGAAATACAAATACAATAAAAACTTCTTAAAGACGTTTCATCCATTATTTGTCAATATGTTTTGTCATAGTCCTAAGATTTTCCTGTTCATGCTGTTTGACAGACTGGGTTCATGATATCACCTTAAAGTGATTGTACTGTAATTGTTCTCTTCATCTCTGATGAGATTCTATTTCATGTTTCATCTGCTTCCTTGATTTCCTGTTTTTACATAGTGAAATGAGTTTGATCTTCTAAAATAATGCATGGAAGTCAACTTTACCAAATGCATAGATTTGCAGGATGTAATTCATTTATTAAGAGGAAAAAGCTAAAGATTCTGGTAATGGGTTTGTAACTATAGTATCTCTATATCACTTTAATAAAACTGTTATATAGTTAAATGAATGAGTTTATTTTATATGCTAGACTGTGCTATTTTCTATGCTATGTAATAAAACAAACTATTTGATAATTATATTAACTGGCAAGTGATCTATCAGATGATTTCTTCTAAACTTTTAGGGCCAATTATTAATACAGTAATTCATTATATTATTGAACTTCTCTCTCTCTCTCTCTCTATATATATATATATAATAGTAAAATATATATATGTTATATATATGAAAACGAATTAAATTGTGTGTGTGTGTGTGTATATATATATACACACACACACACACAATTTAATATCAGGTACTTATGAAGTATTTATTACTTATTACTCAAGTATCCCTGTCATAAATGTAGCAGAAAGTTTAAGTAACTTAGTTAAATTCACAGTTATCAAAAGGCAGAATCAGACTTTCAAACTAAACAATATGACTCCTGAGCACATTGTTTAAATGATTAAATATTGCCCCGTGTGGTCTCCCAAAGTTATAGTGATTTAGTGTAGCCCTATCATTTTACACCAAGGGAAATTAAGGCTCATATAAGATACATGACTTTTCTAAGAATGCACAACAATTAAATAATGACAGTTTCTCATCTTAAAGTATTTCAGTAAGTCTCCATATTCCATAACATAAAAGTATCCTTTTATGTAAGCAAAATATTTTAACAAAAGAAATTTTAACAAAAAATGTAAGCAAAATACTTATTATCATTTACATAGTGAAATGGATTGTGTAACTTGGAATATTATCATATAAATATATCTATAATACCAATATTTTCACTGAGCCTGTAGCTTACCATAAAATACGCAATCAAGACGGGTGTGGTGGCTTATGCCAGTAATCCCAGCACTTTGCGAGTCCGAAGTAGGCACATAGCAAGGTCAGGAGATTGAGACCATCCTGACCAACATGGTGAAACCCCGTCTCCACTAACAATACAAAAATTAGCTGGCTGTGGTGGTGCCCGCATGTAATCCCAGCTACTGGGGAGGCTGAGGCATGAGAATTACTTGAACCCAGGAGGCGAGGGTTGCAGTAAACCAAGATTGTGCCACTGCACTCCAGCCTGGCAACAGAGCAAGACATGGTCTTTAAAAAAAAAGAAAAGAAAAAAGAAAATATATATATATATTTGCAGTCAAGTGGTGTAATAGGTTAAAAGAATTTACAAAATGGAATCTAGGTATTACCATTTTACACAGTGAATCCGCAGGAACTGATTCATTTAAAACATTGTATTCAGCATCATAAATGAGTTGTCATTACATTATGTTAAACTCATGCATACTTATTACTGAATGTCTATTTAGAAAGGACCACCTCAAGATTTCAACAGAATCAGGAAGAAAATATATTACCATCAAAAAATATTATATTAAATTATTTGACATTTATACTGTCTGTCTTATTTCTTTCATCTCTTTTCAGTGTCTCTTCTCCTATCTGGGAAGTGCAGATCCACTGCCTAAACAGGCTGTAGCCAGAGGTAAGTAGACATGAATTCCCTTGAAAGTATTTCAGCCTCTTCAGATGATTCTAACGTAACCTGACTTTTTGAAACATTCTATTTTTATTCCACAGGTAAAGGTGTTGGAAAAGTTATAATATTCCCCACTTTTCCAAAATGCATCCCTCTGACTATTTACTTATCTGATGGTTCCTCTCTGCAAATTAACTGCTTACAGCCATGGGTTCAGGGGAAGAACTCTATATCGGACAAATGGCTGGTGTTATGATCAGGGTAGCAGAGTTCATTGGCTTACAAGTTTGACAATCCTTGGAGGACATTTTAGCCTCAACTGTTTACATATCTGTTTAGAATATAAAATTGTAAAACATTTCTGTTCTTCACCAATTGTGTCATTCACCATTTACCAAGACTGCCAAGCATTCACTTTCAATATCCTATTATATTCAGTTATACAAATTATGACAAAAAATCTTGTTTTGAAAGGTTATCTGAGTCCAATACTAAAGCCATTATAATTTTGAAGGTTGAACATTTTTTCCTTTTAATGTTGAAACTAAATATGCTCTTTTCATTCATTATCAGGACATTTGCATGTATGTCCTTGTTACTCTCACCTTACAAAAGCAGGATGGGCCTTGTGATAAATAAAACAGTGTCAACTTGATTGGATTGAAGGATGCAAAGTATTGATGTTTCTTGCGTCCTAAAAGAAACATCAGGTGTTTTCTTTTAGAAGCCTGCAGGGGACTGGGGAGCGCGGCTGCCTGGCGCACGGTTCTGGCAGGCCTCTCCTGCGTTCTCCAGTCCCGGGGAGCAGAGTAAAAAGGATCCCCAGGACTTTCGCCTGCCGGCCGCGGGTCCTTCTGTAGGCAGAGGCTGGGGGAGTGGCCCAACTGCGCACCTGGTTCTGGCGGGGTAAACATGGCTACTGAAAGCTGTAGCGGCGAGGGAACTCACTGCAGCTGCGAACGCGGCTTTTAAACTGACCGGGCAAGCGGCTATTTTCCTCTGCCAGTGCAGCTGAGGGAAAGGAAGCGGCTGCTGACCGTCAGCCCCGCCTGGCTTTTAGGCAGGTGTTTCTGTGAGGGTGTTGGCAAAGGAGATTAACATTTGAATCAGTGGGCTGGGAAAACCAGACCCACCCTTAATCTGGGTGGGCCCATCTAATCAGCTGCCAGTGAATATAAAGCAGGCAGAAAAATGTGAAAAGGAGAGACTGACCTAGCCTCCCACCTACATCTTTCTCCTGTGCTGAATGCTTCCTCCCTTGAAAATCGGACTCCAAGTTCTTCAGTTTTGAGGCTCAGACTGGCTTTCCTTGCTTCTCAGGCTTGCAGACAGCCTATTGTGGGACCTTGTGATCATGTAAGTTAATTCTTAAGAAACTCCCCTTAGTTCTGTCTCTCTAGAGAACCCGGACTAATAATGCAGACCCTTACTCACAATTTGGTTAGGATGTCAATACTGATTATACCACCCCCACAGCAAGCCTATATATGAAAGTTTATTGCATGCATAGGTGAGGTTTTTGTAGGGAGCACAACAGGCCTCCAAAGAGGATCTGAAGTGACCCGAGAGAGCAGGAAGGATCACTGGCTAGAGTTCTTACTCTGGTTGGGTTAGGGGCTGGTTCAGGTTTCCCAAATACAGGCAGGGACTTTTAGTTTGAATTTCCTGCCTATACCAAAAAAAGAGAACACAGAGCTGCTTCTTACCAGCTAGTCCAGATGTGGAACTGGGAAGAGTGAGCCCTAAAAGTTTACAGCACTGAAACATGAGAAAGTGGGGTTGGATCCCTCATTCCTCTTCTCTAGCATTTAAAGAATATGCCAGAATTACAAGTACTCTTGATTTTATCACTATTCCTGCCCACAGGGTGTAGTAAGTCAGCCCTCAGAGTTGCGTGTCACAGCAAAAAGGAGCATTCCTGATCATTGTATACAAATTAGACCTCCAATGAGTCTCCAAACACTTGGATTGCTGGGCTTCTCTCCATTAGGACTTCACCTACAGGAAGACTTTGAGGAGGCTCACCAGAGCCTGTTACACTGTCTCTTTTACAACCACCTCTCTCTTTACATGTCACTTGCTTATTCTGTCTGTCTAAAAATGAAGTTTAGGCAGGGGGCGGAGGTTGAGGGTTGGCATGGGAAGGACTCATAAAGTTAAAATGGATTCTACGCACACATTCTCCCTGTGACATTATCATGACTGGGCGCATCATGTCTTCAAGAAATTACAAATTATAGTACCTCTGTCATTGTAAATGTCTAAGCTTCTGGGATCCTTCATCATCAAATGGATACTTATGTCCATGTTGTTTGGCAATACATTAATGGGGCTGAGGGAAGGCGTTCTCTTTCCGGGTCCACAGGGGGGCGTAGTTTTAAGGGCAAGAACTTCCTAGCACCATGCCCCCCTCCCATCTCTCTCCATCCAGGAGATTTAACGGTTTGTTTGAATTTCTCGGGCTCGGGAAGAAACTGAGAGTCAATCACTCCAGCAGAAGTTCGAAGGAACTCTTTTCATTGGCCTGGGGTCTTAGAGAAGGTGGGGGTTCCTCCCAGGTTAAAAGTCCCCTTCTTCCACACCCCTTCGGACTCCATGTTTGGGTCCCCTTCCATGAACACTCCCTTCGTGGAAGCCTGTCTTTCCCTCCTAAACTCCATCTCTCTCTATTCCCTTCCATTCAGAGTAGAAGCTGTCTTTCCTCTCCTGGATTCCATCTTTTCTTTCTCTCACGCAGTGTGAGAGTTAGCTGTTTCTTTCTCTCTCCTTCTCCTGTTTCTCTCTCTCTCTCTCTAAATAAACCACTTTCTACAAACACTTTTGAGTCCGGCATTTACTGTGCACGGTGCCGTGGTCCCGTCTTTCATTCTTGAGAAGACAGGAGACCAAGAACCTGGAGAAACGTCCTCTCAGGGGAGCTGAGCGCACCCTGAACCCCAATATTACATTTTGGCAAGCCAGCCAGGAGAGGGGTACACCAGAAAGAGCAGTACAGCCAGGAAAAGGGTACAGCCAGAGAAGACGACGTCAAAATCGTGAGTAAAACCAGCCCCATTCTGTCCTGTCTCTTTGAGAACACCTGAAGCGGCCGCAGCCCGGGAGGGATGTGGGGAACGAGAGCAGCAGCGCCCAGCCTTGGAGGGACGACCCAGCTCGTCTTAAGCCGCGCAGGCCAGCCGGAATTAAAAGCGCAGTTTTTTGTTTTTGTTTTTTTTTTACCTTCAAGCTCCATCTCTGCTTTCCCGTCTCCTTCTCTATCCTTTGGATATTATCTCTGGGACCAACTCCTGAGGGAGCCTGTGGGGCGGAGCGGGCGAGCACTGCCCCCGGGCCTTCCACGCCTTGCCTGCTGGGAACTGGGACGCGGAGACCCCGGCCCAGCCCCGGCACCGCGGGCTGAGAGGAAAACAGCGGGAGGGGCGAGGTACAGCCTGAGCCTGCAGGGGACCGGAGAACGCGGCAGCCTGGCGCATGGTTCTGGCAGGCCTCGCCAGCGTTCTCCAATCCCAGGAAGCAGGGTAAAAAGGCTCCCCATGACGTTTGCCTGCCGGCCACAGGTCCCTGTGTGGGCAGCGGCTCAGGAAGTGGTCCAACCGCACACCTGGTTCTGACGGGGTAAACGTGGCGACTGAAAGACGTGGGGCGGGGGAACTCACTGCCGCTGCGAACATGGCTTTTAAACCGATGTGGCAAGCAGCTTTTTTCCTCTGCCAGTGCAGCTGAGGGAAGGGAAGCGGCTGCTGACCTTCAGCCCTGCCTGGCTTTTAGGGGCCTCAGGGTGCAGCATTCTCATTCAAAATGTAGCTTAAGCAAGCTTTCTGCCTTTGCTTCAGGCAAGTGGCCTGTTTGCACAGTTGGGGAAGGTGTAGGGCCTGCAACTGCAAGGTTGCTGGTCCAAATCTGTGGTGGAGTGAGTCTTGATTTGGGGATTTCTTTTAGGGAAATTCAGAAGCTGATGGCTGTGGGCATCTGTATTTAGTATATATTTGTCTTGCTTAGGATTGGCTCTCTATACGGCAGAAATTTTCCATCTAGAAAATCATAGTTAAACCAGTTCCAGGGACCAAATAGTCAATGGCAGGTCTCACAACCTTAAGAGCGTTTTCCTACAAGGGAAGATGGGTTAGGGGAGAAGAGGCCCGGGTCCTGAGGGTGTTGTTCCAGACTCAGCCACGTGGCCTGCCTTCTTTGAACTGTGTGCTCTAATGGCCCCTCCCTAGAAGTTTACCCTTCTGAGGCAGTTTTATAAATTGGCCTGTGTATTTGCTGGGAAATATTGGTACTCATCTCCTGAGCCTCATTGGCCTCTTCGGGGCTCCTTGGTACCTGACTGCTCAACCCAACAGCTCCTCTCATTCCGTGTCTCTATAGTAGTCACTAGAGGTCATGCAGGAAGTGAGTGGTCCCATGACGCTGGTACATCGTGATTGAAATCCAGTACATGGGAAGGCCCTCTGATAAGATGGATCACGCATCTTGGGCACACAAAATTTCAGGGTACTGACTGAAAGACATTTCATTTTAGCACCCATTTTACCTGGGGGATGCCTCAGGTCAAAGAGGTTGTAGTTTCTTTAATCGAGGGTGCGGGCATCCCTTGTGTTCGATTTCAGATGGGTGCTTCTATTCCCAAACTCAAGTCCCCATTAAAATGTATACTGGAAAATTGGGACCAATTTAGCACACAGTCTTTAAGGAAGAAGTGGCTTATTTTTCCCTGCCAAACAGCGTGGCCAAATTATCCTCTGCTGAGTGGAAAATCTGGACCCCAAAGGGAAGGAAGAAAACCCAACAGCTTCCCTTGAGCAATTGCAGGAGGCCTTAAGAAAGTACACACCCCTGTCACCAGACTTCATAGGGGTCAGTTAATACTAAAGGACAAGTTTATTAGTCAGCAGCTATTAGGTGGAAGTTCCAGAAACTGGCCTTGGGGCCAGAGCAGAGTCTAGAATCATTACTGAATCAGGCAACCTTGGTGTTTTGTAATAGAGGCCAGGAGGAACAGGCTGAAAGGAACAGGAGAGATCAGCCTTAGTCATGGCTTTCAGGAAAGCAGACCCTAGGGGCTCAAATGAGGGAAAGGCTTGGGTTAGCCACCAGTCTGGCAGAACTTGTTACCAGTGTGATCTGAAGGGACATTTTATAAGAAATTGTCCCCAGAGGAATGGAACACCATCTTGTCCATGCCTACTATGCCAAGGGAATCACTGGAAAGCACAGTGTCCCAGGGGACGAAGGTTCCCAGGGCCTGAGGTGTCTGATTGATGATCCAATGGCAGGACTGAGGATGCCTGGAGCAAGTGCCAGCACGAGCCGTCACTCTCACAGAGCCGTGGGTGAAGCTGACCGTGTAGTCTGGGAAGTTAATCTTCCCCTGCACACTGCATGGTCTTCTCAGTATTTCTCTCCTGCCCTCGAGACTTGGTGCTTGTTCTCTCCCCTCAGACTATCACTCTCTAGGCCCATCCTGGGAAGGATCATTTTTGATCATTCTGTCCACTCCAATGGCAGTTAAGGTAGTGAAAATAGACTCATAGATTCATCACACTTGGCTAAAGCCTTGGATACCTCCTGAAGGAAAGTCATAAACCCTCCACTCCACAGCCTGAAGTTCCAGGAGACAACCCTTCATATCCCTGTGAGCCCTTAGAAAATCTACATCCGCTTTTCCAGCAAGATCCTCAGGGAAGTAACCACTCATGTCTAATTTATATCCTGGCATTAATAGGACTATAACCCTCAACTGCTATCTCTCGAACTCCAATTATCCTTTTCATAGTGGGAAAGGAACCTGTCTCTTTCTAGGCAAAATGCTGCTATCTTGTAAAGCCATTTCAGTGTTGTTTTGAATATAGAACTCAGGAATCAATCAAACACTGGGCTAAAGACCTCCAAGAATCTGGCTCTGTTCTCTCCTAGGCTCATTTATAACCATTTTATATTTGTTGGCCTCTGGGCTTTTCATCTTTAACCACATTGTCACATTCATTTCTTATAGAACCATAAGGTCACATATAATACTGGAACCCCAAATGTCCTTGGCTCATGAACTCTATTGTGGACCCCTAGATCAATCTGCACCCCCGAAAGTCTCCCCTCTGGAGGAAACCTCAACTGCAGGGTCCCTTCTATGCCCTATTTTAGCAGGAAGTAGTTAAAGAGGATTGCCGTCTGTAATTCCAACGGAATTGGGCTTTCCTGTTCAAAGGTGGGTAATGAGGGAAGGCGTTCTCTTTCCGGGTCCACAGGGGGGCATAGTTTTAAGGGCAAGAACTTCCTAACACCATGCCCCCCTCCCATCTCTCTCCATCCAGGAGATTTAACAGTTTATGTTTGAATTTCTAGGGCTCGGGAAGAAACTAAGAGTCAATCACTCCAACAGAAGTTCTAAGAACTCCTTTTATTAGCCTAGGGTCTTAGAGAAGGTGGGGTTCCTCCCAGGTTAAAAGTCCCCTTCTTCCACACCCCTTCGGACTCCATGTTTGGGTCCCCTTCCACGAACACTGCCTTCGTGGAAGCCTGTCTTCCCCTCCTAAACTCCATCTTTCTCCTTTCCCTTCCACTCAGTGTGGAAGCTGCTTTCCTCTCCTGGATTCCATCTTTCCAGATTCTCTCACTCGGTGTGAGAGTTAGCTGTTTATTTCTCTCTCCTTCTCCTGTTTTTTTTTCTCTCTCTCTCTCTCTAAATAAACCACTTTCTACAAACACTTTTGAGTCCGGCATCTACTGTGCACTGTGCTGTGGTCCCCTCTCTCATTCTTGAGAGGACAGGAGACCAAGAACCTGGAGAAACATCCTCTCAGTGGAGCGGAGGGCACCCTGAACCCCTGAACCCCAATATTACAGGGCCCTATCTCTAATGCCTCTCTGAACCTCCACCATTTTCCATTGTATTCTCTCAGATTCCCAGTCTGAAACTTGGAAAATTTGTTTTTTCTTCTTTAACTTTTTCAGGATGAGTTTTATCTTTCTTGTTGAATCTAGCCATTTTCTATGACTATTACTTCTCTTATAGCTTATCAAAAATGCCTTTTTATCTTCCTGTATTTCACATCCTATGCTCCACTTACCATAGGAGGAAGGGTGAATGTACTACTTGTTCTGTGGTGTTTCCAGGAGACTATATTTCCTGACACACACACACATACATAAACAGTGTTGAAGTGCATGCAACCCAACTGTGCCATCTGCTATGCTTCCCAGGAAGGATGTTGCTTGCTGTTAAGGATGGCAATTTTTATGAGGTGGAAATTGGCTTGAATTTTTTTAACTTTCTTCTAACTTTTAAACTATTCTTTACTTTCTGCATATCCTAATAGTTAACTTTTTAAAACCAAATCAATGTGTTTATATATTCAAAGATAGACAGAACAAACTAAGGCTAAGTGATTAACTATATTGTCCTTGTGTGTGCACTTGAAGCATACTGGGGTGTCATTTTTCTTACTGTGTATTTTGAAGTGACTGTTAATAGGCAATGAAAATAAAGATTAATTATTTTAAAACTCACTGAATCTTCAGAGACTTTACAAGTTCTGTTGATTTATCCTTTGTGTTCTTCAGTTCAAACTGTAAGACGTTAGCTATATTTGGAAACTTGATTTTCCTTTATCTTTTATTGTGCATTGTATATGGCATGTTTCTATGTCACAGTCTAAGCATAAAAGGTTAGTTTTAAAGGATTTCTAAATTTTAATATGTTTTCCATAACAATAGAAATATTCCAAATGTATAAATGGCTTTAGTGTTGTGATTGACATATGCACAGACTAAAATGTTGAATCTGAGGCTTTTCACCTTTCCTGTACTTAGAACATGGCGTAAACATGTTTCACACCCGCTAGGAGAGACCTTGGCTCATGTACTGACACTGACTCAGATAAATACACAGCTCCCAACTGCTCTGCTTCAGAAGCCATCCAAGCAATTTTAAAATCAATTTGGTATTTGACAGGGAGCCATTGCAGTTCCCATAGGAAAGCAGTGACATGCTGAGGCCACTTAGTATGAATAAAAATTTGACAGCAGCATTTTGCTGAAGTTGGAAGTTCTGCAGCTTTTTCCCCCCACTAAATGGCCATTTAAATAGGAACATGATGATGCTCTAACCTAGAGGTTAAAGCATCAATATCTATTGCCTCAACCTCAGCTGGAAGGTGGTCAGTAGATGGTTATATTTTAAGACACTGATACATTAAATTATTGTCAGAGAACTGAAACTATGATATAAAGGCAAAGGTTGACTCCAAATTTGTTACCAAAGGTTTTGCATAAGTACAAGAACCACTGCCATTAAATTTGGGAAAGAGATAAAGCTTCCGGAAATGACAGATATCAAGCAGCAATTTTAATTTAACCATTCTGGCATCATTTATGGTATCATTTGACATGTATTGAATAACAATACTAAATCCATGTCTTTCCTTCTACATAATTTTAGAATTTATATCAATTTTATTTAGATTTAAATTAGCAACTCTATGTTTCATAATCAATATTATCAGTTGCACCTTTAATCCTACTGAATGATGGAAGTTAACCTTACCTACCTAAGCTTAGTAATTTGAATCCCTTTTTTGAAGGAGACTTCAAAAAATTTATTTAAAAAAAACAATTAAAAAAGACTATTAACTTTATTTCACAACATAATCTCCATTAAAATCAAGACACTTTTGTAAGCAATGATACAAGCCATTTAGTCTACCCCTAAAGAACTGAGGGTCCTGGGAATTTAATCATTTAACCATGCAGTCAATGCAGTCTTAACTGGAAAAAAGTGGTCTCCCTTTAAAGATTTTTTAAGATTATAAAACAAAAATAAGTCAGAAGGGGCCAAATCAGGACTTTAAGGTGGAAGCCTAATAATTTCCCATTGAAAATCTGGCAAAATTGCCCTTGTTTGATGAAGAAATGAAAAGGAGCATTGCCATGGTGAAGGACCCTCTGGTAAAGCTTTCCTGCACATGTTTCTGCTCAAGCTTTATGAAGCTTTCTCAAAACAATCTCATAATATGCAGATGACCACCAATCACTTTTTATTTCTATTACTGTTTTACCTATTCTTAGAATTTCATAGGAATAGAATGATCTAATATGTGACTTTTGGGTCTAGCTTTCTCTTAGCATAATATTTTTGAGGGTTATCCACTTTGTAATATGGATCACTACTTCATTTTTATGGCTCAGTAATATTCCATTATGTAGATATAACACATTTTGCTTATGCATACATCTGTTTATAAGCATGCGGATTATTTCCACATTTTAGCTATAGTCAGTAGTGCTGCAATGAATATTTTTTATGAATAATTGGGCATCTGTTTTCAATGTATGTGTTGATTAGTCATTTGCATGTAAGTTTTGAAGAAATGTCTATTAAAGTCCTTTACTTGTTTTTGTATTGGGTTGTCTTTAGGTTGAGTTGTAAAAATTCCTTATACAGTGTGTGTACTAGATCCTTATTAGATATATGACTGGCAAATATTTGTTTTTCTATTTTGTACTTTGTCATCATTTTATTGATGATACATTTTGAAAAATGATCTTTTGTATTGTTATGTGTTCTTTTGTGGCTTGTACGCTTATTGTTGTATCTAAGAAGTCTTAGTCAAATCAAGGTCAAGAGGATTTACTCTTATGGTTTTTATAAGAAAATAGTAGTTTTACTTCTTATATTTAAATGTTTATTTTTAAGCAAGTTTTTGTTATAGTGTGAGGTAAGGGTCTCTTTTCATTTACTGACAGGTCAAAATCCAGTATTCCCAGCACAATTTATTAAAGAGACTATTTTTTCTCCTTAAATGATCTTGGCAACTTTGTTAAAAAATAATTGGCCAATGGCCAGGCAAGGTGGCTTATGCCTGCAATCCCAGCACTTTGGGAGGCCGATGTTGGTGGATCATGAGGTCAAGAGATTGAGACCATCCTGGCCAACATGGTGAAACCCCATCTCTACTAAATATACAAAAATTAAATGTGCATGGTGGCACATGCCTGTAGTCCCAGTTACTTAGGAGGCCGAGGCAGGAGAATTGCTTGAACCCATGAGGTGGAGGTTGCAGTAAGCTGAGATTGCACCACTGCACTACAGCATGGCAATTAGAAAAAAAAATTGGCCAAACGTATATAGATTTACATCTGGACTCAATTATTTTATATTGTAGTAGTCTATTTCCCTACACTCATGCCATTACAGCATTGTTTTAAGAAAATTTTTAATAGTTTTGATATCAGAAAGTATGACTCTTCCAGATTTGTTCTCTTTTTCAAGATTGTTTTGGCTGTAATGGGGCCCTTAAAGTTACATATAAATTTGATAACTGGCTTTTTAATTTATACAAAAATATCATTGCAATAATGACAGAAATTGCATTTAAACTGTAGCTCACTTTAGTTGTATTGTCTTAAAAGTAATCTCTTTCAATCCATGAGCAAAAGATGTCTTTCCACTTAAGTCTTTAGTCTCTTTCAGCAATGTTTTGTAGTTTTCAGTGTACAAATTTTTCACTTACTTAAGTTTATTCCTTATTATTATAGATACTATTACAAATTGAATGTTCTAAAATTTCTTTTTTAGATTATTCATTGAAAATTCTTTGAAATACAATTGAATTTTGTGTTGATCTTGTATCTCAATAATGTGCTAAAAGTTTTCATGTGGATTCTTTAGGAATATGTGTGTGTATATGTACGTACATATGTGTATATATATGTACGTATATATATGTGTATATATACGTATATACACACACATATATGCATATACATACATATATACATATATATGCATACATATATAGAACATTCAATTTGTTGTATATGAACATTCAATATGTATGTATATGCATACATATATATGTATATATGTACGTATATGCGTATATATGTACATATATGTACGTACGTATATATGTATGTAAGTATATATGTATATACTTATGTACATATATATACGTATATATGTATATACTTATGTACATATATATACGTATATATGTATATACACACACGTATATATATACACACACACATATATACACACACACGTATATATATAAAATCATGTGACCTGCAATCAATAGTCCACAGGTACATAAAAACAGATGAACATACTTCTTAAGAGTAATATCTGCTCTGCTCCTTTGAAAAAAGGGAGAAGGGTGCCGCACTAGATATATGGGCTACTTTCTCCAATACCATTGCAAAATTAGGCAGGGCACTAGGAAAGGGCAAAAATAAATAAATAAATAAATAAAGCAAACACACAACAACAACAAAAAAAATCACAAGCTCTCTTAACTTTTTAAAAGTTATCTTTTAAAAATTTTAATGTATACTTATTTGCCGTAAACTTTTGTGTATTGTCCATAATTCTGCTAAAGTTGATTCTGAAAGTTTTTGCTCAAAATTTTGATGCTTCTGTAACAGTACCGGCTTGTACCAAAGCTACACACCCTGCCATTTTCACTGACATCACACATTTGTTTGATTTTTCAAAGTGATCAAAACCAGTTAATTTTGGATGACATTAAACAAAGAAAAAGATTTTTTTTCTATATTTCCTTTGGTTAATTAAATCAATTCATTTATAAAAAAATGACCTCACCAAATCATCACAGAGAAAGAGAGAGCACAAGTAGCTCCAAGAAACTCAAAAGACAAAGGCAAAATTACCAGGAGGGTTTTGCATAATAATTCCAGTACAGTTTTTTCACATTTAAGTATGTGTTCAATAGTTGAATCCTAAGGATCGAAGATCTTTTTAGACTCTAACCCTGGAGTTCTTCATGCAATATTGGATGATTGATTCTCATAGTAATAACATAGTGGAAGAGGGGAAGTAGTCTAAAGGAAAGGATAGCACTCAGAAATAAAAATGAAAAGTGTACTATAGCACAGAGGGCTAAGGATAGGAAAATACAGGCTTCATATAAATCCCCACTCCAACCCAATAACCTTCTGAGTGTATGTTCACAATAACATGTTACCCTCTGAGCAGAGCTGTAAAGCCATTTCTGTTCAATTTTAGAATCTCCTTTGGGAACCTGAGCATTGGGATCTGCTGCCCAGTTACATTCTAAAGGCAACACTACACTAGTCATGAGATTCAGTTAGTACCTCAGAGCTCATCACAAGCACATGATAGTCATGATGAAGATTTGCAGGATGGTCCTCCTATGCCCATACATCATTTTCCTTTATGGTGTAAAATAAGTGTTGCTACCACAGACTAGTAGAATTTTCTCCATTCAATACTGAAAATATTACTTTATTCAAATTTTACTTCCCAAAGTTTGTTGTAAAAGCATGCATAATAATTTCAAATATTTTTGTCATTGGATATAGACCCATAATACCAGTGTACAGTAAAAAATAAAGTAGAAAATATTGTCTTATGAAATGACTGAGGAAGAAGAAAGTGAATTAAGGATACAGTGTCATCCTTTACTCTTAATTTCCCTTCAAAATATCTAAATTATCACTTAAAATTTGTTGAATTATTCATGCTATTTTCAAACTACTTATTTACTATTCCAGTATTTTCTTTATTATAATATATTTTGTTTGAGATTTTACTATTTCTACACATGGAGCCTAGTAGATGTATTTTTCTTCATTTTTATTGCACTTCTGTTTAACTATGCTAACAGCAATTCCAAGTGTAAATGCTTTCATTTGTCATACAGAATAAACCAAGAATTTCAGTTTTTATATGTGCAAGCTACAGATTTATTATAGGGAAGAAAATACATTAACTTCATGATCTTTGGCTTCAATATTTCATGTGAATGCATTTCTACTATAGATATTCATAATCATACGTCTCAAAAAATTGGGAAAAAAAGGGATGCTACATTCACTTTTACTCTGACTATACATGCCTTACTCCACTGGATTTTAGAACTGTAGTCATTAGGAATCATTTGCTGTAATGATTACTAGAAAGAAAATATAACTAGTATTATTTAATAATCAAAAATGCATCAGACTTAATTTGTAATTCTAGTAAAGATTAAATTGGCTATTTCATAATATACAAATTGTGGCTTTTACTTGCTTTTGATTTACTAATTTCAAAATAATTTTTACTCAAAATAATTAATACATAAGTATTTATATATAGCAATAATAATTTTATCTAACAAGCTGATATTACAAACAATCCATTGAAGAAATATGAAAATACAATAGTAAGCTAATTAGTCTTCTGTGCACTATGTCAAACAAATGGCATAAATCTCATGTGTGGTATTGCAAAAGAGACATAGAATCAATTGGCCTTGAATTAAAGAAAATAATCTATTCTCTTATGGTCAGCTTTTAATTTCAGTATCCTATGATGGAAGAATTTTGCAGAGATCATTGTTCAGTCCTGTTGTTAAAATGTTTATTTCTCCCCAGAGATGAAACAGTGATGCAATTGTGTCATCAGAACAGAAGAAACTAATATCAATTTGGTTATATAAATTGAGACATTTAAAGAAATAAAAATTTAAAATAATAATCTTGACAATATTCACCTCTTTCCAGAAATCTGCTTCAGATGGGAAAGAGAGCTTTAGATATCTGAGGAATAAACTTCAACTCATGAGAGATTCCAGACATGGCAGATATCATCATTTTGATTAGGATATCTAATTCTGGAGAAGGATTGGTTGTGGAAGATTTTTCCTTGTGATTCTTCTCTCTCTCTCTCTCTTTCTCTCTCTCTCTCTCTTATATATATATATATACACACACACACACAAGATATATATATATATACACAAGATGTATATATAGATAGATAGATAGATATAGATATATAGATATATAGGTATATCTTGGCCTTTGCAGATGATCTTCTGAGCTTTCTTCATCTCTAGTCAGAAAATAACACTCCAGGCTGAGAGCAGATAAAGCAAGTGCAAGTGAGCTTCTGTCCCTTGAGAATCTTTTCCTTAATCCCCTTTACGACAAATTTCCCTTCACTTCAGAGTGAAAGTGAGTTCAGAAGCAATTCTTAGAGGAGGACCCAAAGGAAAAAAAAACAAAAGTGTTTCCAAAGGCACAATGATGTCGCATTGCTAGAGAGAAACAGGTCACTGTATGAATCCAAGACCAGCCATCCCCATCTGAAGGTATGGCAGTCACCCATCTAATCTCAAAAGGTTAGCCTTACAGTTAATGCTTATTAAAAAGTAGCTACTATAAATAAATAGAAAAAAATAGAGAAATAGCTGCTATAGAAAAAAAGAAACAGATGAAGCAGAAAAAGAAACTAATGATTTATCATGAAGATTAAAAAAAGTCCTCATAGAGTTGTAAGCTCAAAAGATAATATTGGGAACTTCAACAGGGTTATAAAATCTTTAAAATAAAATAACTGGAAATGATAAACAATGACAGACTGAGTGCTAAACAGAAGAGCAGGAAATATCTAGAAATATGATAAACATTTAAGAACACTTGTAATAATGAGAATGAGAAAATTCAAGACTTAGATATAGAAATCAGTATACAAAGAAGAGAGTTGGACAACAGATTTTCCACTGGATATGAGGAAATATTAAAATCTACTTTCAAAGTATTAATAAAAACAAATCATTTTTAACAATTATTATAATATTTAATAAAAGGAAATGATAGACTTCCTTACTCATATGATGATTTAGATTTATAAAAAGACCATCTGAAAGCACTCTTTGATTAAGCAGTCCCGTAAAAACAATTGTAATGCTCAAGAATGAAATGATGTATGTAGAGTTAAACAATGATTAATTGATATGCAATAGTAAAATTAGTTATTCCATAAAGAAAAACAAGGACCCCAAAAAAAAAAAAAGATAGCAACATTATGGAAAAAGAGTAGGAGAGCAGAGGAAGCAGAAGACAGGACTCAAATTACGCTGCAAGACTTGTATCTTATGGGATAGCCGTATCCTCCAGAGAATCTAGCGCAGTAGCCGAACACTGAGATGATGAATCTAAATTGCATATCCAAGACCAGCTTCAGCTATGGGGATGGCAAGGAAAGAGGGAGAGTTGAGTGTCAGCTGAGCCCCGCAACTAACTGCAGACATGGGGGGTTGTGGTTTTCTCAATAACCTCCCTTTTCTGAGTTTCCCTTAGAAACAGAATCCAACTGGAATCTTGGAGGAGCTTCATCCTGAATTCCTGTGAATTAGATCCATGTATTGATATTTCAGTGAAAGAACTGCAGTAGCCAGGATATCTATGGAAGAAAGAATATCCCAATCAGCTAGGATGAGTACATTTAGTTGATAGCCTCTACCTGCAGAGATTTCGTGTTTTATGGGTTTAAAAATTGAATTGATTTATTTAATGAGTTCTTCCAAGAGTTACTTTTCTATCACAAGGCAAACTTTATTTCTGGAAGCTGGATCAAAACTAAAGGAGCTATGTTCTTACATGGTCTATATATCTGGTTTTGCAAAAATTGTCCAATGTTTCATTACCATAGTTTTATGCCTTTTTTAATTGAAAAATAGTGTATATATTAGGTTAGCACAAAAGCAATTGCTTTTGTGCCAACCTGATATTGTATATGAAATAATGTTCTGAAATATGTTTACTTTGTAAAATTGCTAATTTGGGCTAATAAACATGCATCAGTTCACACATACTTTTCATATTTTGGTGTTGAGAACACTTAAAATCAACTCTCAACAATTCCCAAGAATATAATATATTGTTATTAAGTATAGTCACCATGTTGTACAATACAGCGCATAAACTTATTCCTCCTGTAACTGGAATTTGGTATTCTTTGACCAATATCTCCTTAATTGTTCTTCCCACCTCCCAGCCCCTGGTAAACACCATTCTGCTCTCTATCTCTGTGAGCTCAATCTTTTTGGATTTATCATTTAAGTAAGATTGTGCAGTATTTGTCTTTCTTGGCATGGCTTTTTTTTAAATTTAATGCCCACTAGGTTTACCCATGATGTCACAAATGACAAGATGACATTTTTATGGATGAATAGTATTCCATTGTGTTTATATGTTAATTTTTTTATCCATTCATTTGTTAATTGGCACTTAGGTTGATTGATCTTGGCTACTGTGAATGATACTGCAATGAACATGAGAGTGCAACTATCTCTTCAACACATTGATTTCATTTTCTTTTTGTATGTAATCAGCAGTGAATTTGCTGGAACATACAGTATTTCTACTTTTATTATTTGAGGAACCTCCATTCTGTTTTGCACAATGGCCATATTAATTTAGAATCCCATCAGCAGTGCATAAAGGTTCTATTTTCTCCGTATCCTCAGCAAGTACTTCATTGTACTTTTCTTTCAACTTTTTGATAATAGACATTCTAACAGGTTTGAGGTGATATCTCATTGCAGTTTTAATTTGAATTCCTCTGATGATTAGTGATTTTGAACATTTTTCCTCGTGTCTCTTGGTCATTTTTATGTCTTCTTTTGAGAAATGTCTTTTAAGGTCCTTTGCTAATTTTTTAACAGGGTTGGCTTTGTGCTATTTAGTTGTTTGAGTTCCCTGTGTATTTTTGATATTAATCCCTTATGAGATGTGTGGTTTGCAAATGTATTTTTATATTTTATAGGCTGTCTATTCACTCTGTCAGTTGTTTTATTGGCTGTTCAGAAGCTTTTTTTGGTTTGATGTAATCCCATTTGTCTATTTTTGCTCTTGCTGCCTGTGCTTTTGGTGTCATATCCAAAAAAATTGTTGGCCAGACCAATGTATGAAGGTTTCCTTTAGTAATTTTACAGTTTCAGAAATTATGTGTAAGTCTTCAATACATTTTTAGTTGATTTTTATAGATAGTAGGAGATTAGGGTCTAATTTCATTCTTCTGTATGTGGATATCCAGTTGTCTCAACACTATTTATAGAAGATTGGCCTTTCCCCATCGTGTGTTACTGGCATATTTTCCAAAATCAATTGACTGTAAATGTGTCAACATATCCGTACTCCCAATTCCATTCTATTAGTCTGTGTCTCTTTTTATGCCAGACAGAAAAATATTTTGATTACTATAGCTTAAGTATACTTTGAAGTCAGTTAGTGTGAAACCTACAGCTTTGTTTTTTCTCATGATTCCTTGTTCTATTTGGGATATTTTGTGGTTGCATGCAAATTTTATATATTTTTTTCTGTTTCTGTGAGAAAAATGTTATTGAAATTTTGATAGGATTTGCATTGAACCTATAGATTGCTTTGGGTAGTATAGACACTTTACCAATATTAATACATTCAGTCAATGAACATAAATTTTTAAAAATTTATTTATATCTTCATTTTTATCAACATTTAATGGTTTTCAGTGTACAGGTTTTGTACCTCTTTTGTTAAATTTATTTCTAACTATTTCAATTTTTTTAACTATTGATACTGGTATTATTCGTTGATTTGTTTTTGGCAGAGTCATTGTCAGTATATAAAAACCCTACTAATTTTTGTATGTTTTCTTGGTATCCTGAAACTTTACTAACTTTGCTTATTAGTTCTAAAAGCTTTTTGGTAAAGAATTATTATAAATATATATATGTTCATATCATCTACAAACAAGAACAATTTAACTTATTTTGTTACCTTGCCTAATTGCTCTAGCTAGGACTTCCAGTACTACATTGAATAGAAGTGATGACAGTGGGCATCCTTTTCTTGTTCCTGATCTTAGGGAAAAAGCTTTCAACTTTTTTTCATTGAGTATGATGTGGGTTTGTCATTTATATCCTTTGTTTTATTGTTATCTGTTTTATACCTATGTTCCTTCTATACTTGATGTGTTGAAAGTTTTTATCTTGAAATAATGTTGAATGTTATCCGATGCTTTTTCTGCATCTATTGGGATTATTATGTGGTTATTGTCCTTCATTCTATTGATGTAGCATATCACATTTTTTGATTTGCGTATGTTATACTCCCCTTGGATCTCAAAAATAAATTACACCAGATCATGTTTGATGTTTCTTTTAATTCTCTATTAAATTGAGTTCACTAGTATTTTGTTGAGGATTTTTGCATCTATGTTCATCAGAGCTTTGGCCTGTAATTTTCCTCTCTTGAAGTATCCTTGTGTGGCTTTGGTATCACGGTGATGTGTGTGCTATAAACTGAGTTGCAAGTATTCCCTCTTTCAGTTTTTTTCGGAGAGTTTGAGAAAAAAATCAGTTCTTTAAATGTTTGGGAGCAGCAGTGAACCCATCAGTGAACCTGGACTTTTGTTTGATGGGAAACATTTTATTATTGATTCAGTCTTCTTACTCACTATTGGTCTGCTCATAGTCTCCATTTTTCTTGATTCAGTCAGATTGTATGTGTATAATAATTTATATATTTCTTCTAGTTTATCCTATTTGTTGATATACATTTAATCATCATAATCTCTTGCGATTCTTTGTATTTCTTTAATATCAGTTGTAATGTCTTCTCTTTAAATTCTGATTTTATTTATTTGAGACCTCACCCTCTTTACCTTAGTCTAGCTAAATGTTTGTTAATTTTGTTCATCTTTTAAAATGTCTTTGTTTTGTTAATATTTTCTATTGTTTCTCTAGTGTCTACTTCATTTATTTCTGTTCTGACCTTTGTTATTTCTTTCATTTAACTACCTTAGGGCTTAATAATTTTTTTCGTTTTTTCCTGTTTTCTTGAGGAATAACATAAGGTTGTTCATTTATCTTTCTCTTTTTTTGATGTAAGCATTTGTTGTTAAAAACCTTCCCTCCTTAAACTGCTTTTGCTGCATCCCGTACATTTTGGTATGTTGTGTGGCCATCTTCTCTTGTCTCCAGTTATTTTTTAAATTTTCCTTTAATTTATTCTTTGACACATTTGTTGTTTATGAGCATATTGTTTAATTTTCACTTGTCTTGGAATTTTTCAAACAGTGAATGCCATTTTCATGAACCCACCACATAATTTCACTTACTGTGAAATAGGTTCTCTACTCTGTTATTTGATATTTCATGCAAGTGTATCAAGCCCTCCATGATTGAGACTCTACAATTGACTTAGAAGGATTGACTTAGAAGGATTAAAGTTGATATTTAGGGCCCACCAAACATGGAGCTGTGGTGACTGAACTTGGTGTTTGGACACTGGTAAGTTGTATCTTAAATAGTTGGTAGTCCTGGTTTAATTCTGAATTATAATTGGTAAGCTTAAATTAAATCACTGCTCAGAGAAATTGACTCAAAACTTTGCATCATCTGACTGCACATAAAATTCTAAATATTGAGGAATATGAATTTGTATAATCTATATATTTCTACTATTTCCTTTCAAATAAATATCTAGAAAAATTCAAGAGGTAATAACGAACTGATAGAAAGCCTGTTTTATTCATTGTACTGGGTAGTAATTTTATAGGTATTATATTAACAGATTAAAGTATATAGCTGTGTTTCTAACTTTGTGTTACATTTTTATTATATTCCCTCAATAGTTTTCAAATAATAATAAATTTAAAATGTGAAACAAAACAAAATAATATTTTTCCAAGTCCCCATGAAGGATGGTTCATGAGAATGAATTATATTTTTTTTTGTAAAAAAATACTCAAATGTTCCTCCAAACTAGAAATGCCTTCTGTAATGTTATCTTATATTAATACAATAAAAATAAAATCCAAAACATACATTTAAAGGAGAGGTCATTTTATTTTAAAATTTATTTTGAAACTTTTGTATGAAACAAAGAAAGAAAGAAAACAAAAAAGAAAACCCAGGCCCCTAGGAAAATAAAATAAAGTCACATAATTAAAAAAATAATCATGAAACCATTTCTCATTAGAATCTATGGGTAGAGCTAAAGTAATGCTCAGAAATATGTGGCTTGGAACATTTATGCCACTGTGTATGTGCATAGAGATTTATAGGTTAATAGCTTTAAATGCTTTTTAATGAAAATAAATGAATTATACATTTGAAGCAAGGCAGTGTTTAAGAAAGCTGTCAGAAGGAAGTAGTAAGAAAAATAAGTAAATATGAAAAAATGATTAATGAGTTACAAAACATAAAATCAGTAAACCATATATGTAAATAAAAAAGTGTGCCCCTAGGAGCAAGTCAATAAAAGATATATATTTCTCAATGATTTAATCTGGAGACACAAGAAGAAAATACAAACACAAAAAATAAGAAATAGCAAGTGAGAAATAACAATCAAAATTCATGGAAAGTTTTTTTAAAAATAACAAATTTCAAGTTTGCACATGTCTATGCAAATGCATAGAAAAATCTGGCCTAAAATATAATTTACCAAACTGATCTAAAATAGAAATGTCTAAACAGATCAATTCATCATTTCATTGTTTCTAAGGTGAAATGTTATCTCCATAGATGATAAAACAATTAAAAACATGGATAAATGCTTCTTTAGCAAATATATATATGTGTGTATGTGTGTTTGTGTGTGTGTGTGTATATATATATGCATTTTCTGTGTGTATGGAAGGTGTATATATATATATGTTTATATATACACATATATATGTATGGAAGGTATACATACATATATGTAAAAGCATACCTTCCATACATATATATAAATGTGTGTGTGTGTGTGTGTGTGTGTGTGTGTGTATATATATATATATATATATATATGTCAGATGCAGCATCCAAGGCCATGGTGATGGGAAAGAGAAGAAAGAGTTGTGCTAGAGCAGCCGCATGCCTAAGGGACTCACAGCTTTTGGAAGAATCCAGGAACAATCACTAGCTGGGAGAGTCATGTCTACCCTGCCATCACCAGCACATTGCTTGCCAGTGTTACGCCCCACAACTTTTTAACCATGACTAAACATCTAGAAGTTTTCAGTAAATCTGAGACTTCTGTTTGTTGGCCTCATACATGTCTTCTTTTGAAAAGTGTCTGTTCATGTCCTTTGCCCACTTTTGAAAGGATTTGTTTGTTTTTTTCTTGTAAATCTGTTTCAGTTATTTGTAGATTCTGGATATTAGCCCTTTGTCAGGTGGGTAAATTGCAAAAATTTTTTCCCATTCTGTTGGGTGCTGATTCACTCTAATGACTATTTCTTTTGCTGTACAGAAGCTCTGGAGTTTAATTAGGTCCCATTTGTCTATTTTGGCTTTTGTTGCCAATACTTTTTGTGTTTTAGTCATGAAGTCTTTGCCTATGCCTATGTCCTGAATGGTTTTGCCTAGATTTTCTTCTAGGGTTTTTTAGTGTTAGGTCTTATGTTTAAGTCTTTAATCTATCTGGAGTTAATTTTAGTGTAAGGTGTTAGGAAGGGGTCCAGTTTCTGCTTTCTGCACATGGCTAGCAAGTTTCCCAACATATGAGACCAATAAACATGAAAAAATGCTCATCATTACTGGTCATTAGAGAAATGCAAATCAAAACCACATTGAGATACCATCTCACGCCAGTTAGAATGGTGATCATTAAAAAATCTGTGGACAACAGATGCTGGAGAGGATGTGGAGAAATAGGAATACTTTTACACTTTTGGTGGGAGTGTAAATTAGTTCAGCCATTTTGGAAGACAGTGTGGTGATTACTCAAGGACCTAGAAATAGAAATTCCATTTGACCCAGCAATCCCATTACTGGTTATATACCCAAAGGATTATAAATCATTCTATTATAAAGACACATGCACATGTATGTTCACTCAGGCATTGTTTACAATAGCAAAGACCTGGAACCAACCCAAATGCCCATCGATGATAGACTGGATAAGGAAAATGTGGCACATATACACCATGGAATACTATGCAGCCATAAGAACTGATGAGTTCATGTTCTTTGTAGGGACATGGATGAATCTGGAAACCATCATTCTCAGAAAACTGACAGAAGAACAGAAAATCAAACACTGCATGTTCTCACTCATAGGCAGGTGTTGAACAATGAGAACACATGTACACAGGGAGGGGAACATCACACACTGGGGTCTGTTGTGGGGGAATGGGGAGGGACAGTGGCGGGTAGGGAGGTTGGGGAGAGATAACATGAGGAGAAATGCCAGATAGAGATGACAGGGGGATGGAGGCAGCAAACCACATTGCCATGTGTGTACCTATGCAACAATCCTGCATGTTCTGCACATGTACCCCAGAACCCAAAGTGCAATAATATATATATATATAGATGTAAAAAAAAAAAATTCAAGACTTAAAATAAAACCAAATAAAGCAAATCTTCCAGACAAACTACCTAAGAACTCAAAACAGAGAAATAAATGTCAAAATGAACAAAATATTTGTGCTTTCTATCACAGCAATGGCTAGTTACTATATATATTTTAAGCATACTTAGATTGACCCTCCTAGTTTATAAAATGATCCTAAACTTTGAGGAAAAATATGTCTGTGTAAAAATGACATATATACAAAGATAATTTGTTTGTGAAAAATATAGTGAATTAAAGAGCAGCTTACTGTAGGTTTAGGTTCTAGGAATGATTGTCAGAAAAACATGGAGTATTAGTTCCCAGATGGAAATGCTGCCTCTTTTGTAATTGCGAGACTGTAGAACCAGGAATTCTAACTACTGACTCAAAATGAAACAGTCTTAGTTACAATTCAGAGAGAACAAAGTAGCTGACTTAAGGACCACAATACTTCCACTACCTTCCACACACATGGAAAATTAGATTTGCCTGTAGACACCCATGAAATCGGAAAGCACACATCTCTGTTACCAGCACTCCTTGAAAACTAAACACTCTCTCAGCTTTACTTTATTGTTCTGAATCTCCTTATGATGCACCTGCTTGTGGAAACCAGGCCACATGCACAACACAAATGGTGAGTTAGACTGCAAGAGGAAAAGAAGTTGAACTGCAATTGACTGACCAATAGTTATTATATGCCCTGTTCTACCCTTTAGTCAATATTTATAAAATCATCCCATATTTAAACTTATAAAATATAATAGTATTGTATCTTCACCTAATGTGACTACATTTAACAGCAACAATAAGGAAACAAGCAATCAAATGAAAAACACATTTCAATCCTTCTCCAAAGTAGATACAAGATCTCACTAATCACAGTATTCATTCAATAATCATTTATTCAACAATAAAATTACTTGCTATTTTATTGTTTTACAATAAAACGTTATAGTTTTGCAGATATCTCACATAATATTCAAATACTTTCCAGGAGCTTATATTACTTTGAATATGCATATTTTGATATATGAAGAAACAAAGGTTTGATCATGACAAGTGTTTCTTTGATTGATTATAACACATGCCCCTTTCAGTTTTTGTGACTGCTCCTTCCAGTGTCGAATTTGCTAAAGAGTCATGCTATCTGCTGTGGAATGTAATTATTATTTTATGTTTCTTTGGATAAAGGGGAATTTTTTGAATAATTTACTTATTCTTGATTCTAAATCATGGTTCTCTTTGTCTCATGGGAGCCTAAGGTTCTGTAGCAATGCTTATTATTTCTCTTTTTTTCCATCAAAGATATGTCCCTAGATTTTATAAAATGTGTGAAGTTGTGCGATATTTTTGGTTATATTTTTCACAGTCCAGAGTCATTTGCAAGTACAAAAAAGGGTAATAAGCTCAGTTTTCTGTATGTAGATTTTCTGGGGCAGATCACATTATTCTTTATGTACTCCTTCCTAGCATGTTATAGGATAAGAAATTGGGCAGATTATATTTATTTTTGGTTCAGTATTAAGATTTGTTTGATCAATGGAATTGGTAAGGCAGTTACAATCTCATAGTTCTGAGCCAAGACCTCAAGAAGCTACTCACATTTCTATCTATTCTATTGCACTTCTGTGAACCCCCATGAAAAGAAGGTACACAGCTAGCTGCTGTTCCAAAGGGAGCGTGGAGACAAGTGGAGCAGATGTGAACACAACACAAAGACCAAAGCCAAGGCCACTTGGACAAAGGCCCAAAAGGGAGCTTCTCCATCAAACCTAAAGACAAGTGAAAGAAAATGAAACACTCTGGATGTGTTTTGTTATACAATATGATTTTAGCAAAAATTGATGAAAAGAGTTGGCAAGCAAAATTATGTATTGCATTGTATGTTCATATTGAAGATCAATTTAGGCAGGAAAGTTTCTGTGTTCCATTTTATACTTAGCTGATTACAAATAGCTTAATAGCTACCTAGAAGGTGTATCAAAAGAAATTATTGTTTGAGGAATTGTCAATCTCAATAGCATGTCGGAAGAGACAATATTTAAGACATGCTTTTCACAGTCACAATAATTTTGTCAATAAAATGGAATCACTTTCTCATAAATCCACTAGTAGAAATGGCAATTTTATTTACACAGTGCTCATGCGCCAACTAGGATTTTCTACCTCCCCAGGGTGGTATTCTGATATTTCAAAGGGTCTAGGTTTGTTGAATAACTAGATTATCCAGTAACAAAAATAAACTCATTCCCAAAGAGATGTACTCGTGAGGGTGGTAAGGAAAGCTTGACTTTTTAAAATAAAGTTATTGTTGGTCAAATATCTAGCAATTTATTTGTATTTTTGAAGTAGAAATGACCTAAGTCAATCTATAAATTATTACTAAAAAAATTTACAATTTAATTTGAATTTTGCTTGCCATTTTTCTAATAGCAATTTTGTCAATTTTTAATCCATTCACCTGTAAAATGAAATTAATTAATATAAGGCAACGCATGCTTTTCTCGATTAGTGGCTATCTTCAGAAAGGAAGATGGATTGATTTAGTAAAGTTCTACATAGTAAGGTCTTAGAAAACTCATTAAGAATTTGGGAAATTGCAAGGCAGAATGAAAGTGCTAATGACAGGCTGAGCAGGCTAACATTCAGGCTACTAATTAGTTCTGTGATATAATATATGCAAATCATCACTTGGCAACTTCAGTCTGGTAAATCATGGTTATTGCACTACAGCACCTTATTTGGTGCCAGTCAAGGTTTACCATTTGACTATGGCTTCTGTATCTGGGAAGATATAGCACTGGGACAAACATAAGAAGCAAGAAGGCATTACACAAAATATGTCTATAATGGCAACAGAAACAACACAGAGAAATAATACAAAAAATTCCCATTTTATCAGAAAAAAAAGAATATGCTAACACAGAGCTAATAATCTCAAAGAAAAATAGTCAAACAGAAAGTTGCTATTTTTTTAATCAGTTTTTTTTTAACTCCATGATCAACCATCTCTAGTATATTTATATTTGATCCACTTAGCAAGAAATACTGACAGTCAAGGATAGTAAAGGATCTAGATGTTTTTCATATAAATGAATAAGATTTCTTATTATGCACAGTTATAATGATAAGTTACAGAGTACTTATTACTTATATATTACAAGTTACACAATGAGTATATTAGTTATAAGTTAAACTTATGTTATATTAATAACATAATATAATAAACTTGTAACCTGTGTAAGTATAATTTATAACATAGCTATAACTTTGAATATTATCTAGAATAGAGTAGATTAGAATAATCTGTCAGATGTTCTATCTCATGCTGATTTTGTGTGGCTCAAATTAGCATTTTTTGTTAGAATTTTGTCTTCATGCTCAATAGCATGAAGGAGATTACCTCAAGTTTTTAAATGGCACATTCTTTACCTAACAAATTGTATAAATTAATTTCTTACATATACAGAATCTAAACTCTGTGGTGATAGGAACGTAATAAGCTGGATTGAATCTGGAAGAAATACATTTACAAGCTTTACTTTGAAATGAATCTCTGCATGGCCTTATATAAAAGATATATTTCCTTCCTACAAAGAACATGGACATTTTCAGGTAGAGACCTGAAAGCAAATATTTTTTTCAACACAAGTTAGTTAGTGTAACGTTTAATTGGCAATCTGTGTTTCACACTGAAACAGGGGCTCTGAATCTAGAAATTCAAGTTGCGATGAGTATAAGATAAAATATGATTCCTACACTGTACTGCTAGTATTCAAAACCAAGTTCTTTCTTATTTTTAGTTTTCAAGAAGGGTTTAGAAAGTGGTTGACAAAATCAATTAACACACTGGGTTTTCTACAGTCCTTACTGTTTATGCTAATATTAGACACTAGGAAGAATAAAATTTCATGAACCATTTTCAGTTTCATTGACTTGCACATTTTTGATAGTCTCCCTTGATCCTGATTGTCTCACAATGTGTTTTTCTTTGTAATTTCAGAACATTAAATTAAGAGGCAAAAATTTTGACACTGTATCTTCCCATTTATTTTACTAGCAGACAGTGATCAATCATTTGTCTCAGTCCATGCACTCTGCATCTCAGCTCTGCTCAATAAAGTGATTTAAAATTGCTTTTGAACTCTGGGATAACGGTCGTGGACAAATATGGCCCTTAATCCTGAAGAACATTTTCAGTGCCTTCAATTCCAAAGGACATTCAAATATGCTAGTTATTCTTCACATTTATAACAAGTTACCTACTCTTTCACTTTTGCTACGTTTACAAACCTTTATTTTTGTTCAGTCTGACCTACAGATGCAGAATGCAAAAAATTAAAATTAAAAAAAAAAGCTGTTTCTGCCAATTTCTCCTGGCTGCCTTTGCAAATTCTTATTTGTTTTTCAGACAATTCATTTGCTTATCTATTAGGCACTCACACATACAGTTTATGGCGCTTATCTGCTGGGAAGATAACCCCATGTAAGTGGTTAAAATCCTGCCAATCAAGTTTGTAACTGTAATAAACATGGAGAAAATTAAAAGAATCATATTGATGACTTTTTTTAAATTAAATTTTATTTTAGCTCCAGGGATACACATGCAAGTTTGTTACATATGTAAACTCATGTCATCGAGGTTTGTTGTACAGATTATTTCTTCTCTCAGGTACTAAGCCTAGTACCCAATAGTTATCTATTTATGATCCTCCCCCTCCTCCCACCTTTTACACTCAAGTAGGCCCCAGTGTCTGTTGTCCCCCACTTTGGGTCCATGTGTCCTCATCATTTAGTTCCCACTAATATGTGAGAACATATGGGATTTTCTTATTGTTCCTGCATTAGTTTGCTAAGGATGATGCCTCCAGCTTCATTCATGTTCCTGCAGAAGACATCATCTCATTCTTTTCTATGGTTGCAGAGTATTCCATGATGTATATGTATCATATATTCTTTATTGAGTCTACCATTGATAGGCATTTAGATTGATTCCATGTCTTTGCTATTGTGAATGACATTGCAATGAACACATGCATGTGCCTTTATTGTAGAACAACTTATATTTCTTTGGGTATACACCCAGTCATGAGATTGATGGTAAAATGGTAGTTCTGTTTTTAGTTCTTTGAGTGGTTTCCACCCTGCTTTCCACATGGTTGAATTAATTTACATTTCCATCAGTAGTGTGTAAGTGTTCCTTTTTCTCTCCAACCTCACCAGTATCTGCTATTTTTTGACTTCTTAATAACAGTCATTCTGAATGGTGCGAGATGGAATCTTATTGTGGTTTTGATTTGCATTTCTCTAATGATCAATGACATTGAGTTTCTTTCATACGCTTATTGGCTCAATGTATGTCTTCTCTAGAGAAGTGTCTATTCATGTCCTTTGCCAACTTTTTAATGAGGTTTTTCTTTTTTTTCTTGAAAATTGGCTTAAGTTTCTTATAGATCCTGGATATTAAACCTTTGTTGGATGAATAGTTTGCAAAAACTTTCTCCCACTCTATAGGTTGTCTGTTTACCATATTGATAGTTTATCTTACTGTATAGAAGCTCTTAGGCTTAATTAGATTCCATTTGTCAATTATTGTTTATGTGGCAGTTGCTTTTGCCATCTTTGGCATAAAATCTTTGCCAGTTCCTATGTCCAGAATGGTATTGTATAGGTTGTCTTCCAGGGATTTTATAGTTTTTGGTTTTAAATTTAAGTCTTTAAACCATCTTGAGTTGATGTTTGTGTATGGTGTAAGGAAGGGGTTCATTTTCAATCTTCTGCATATGGTTAGCCAGTTATCCCAACACCATTTATTTAATAGGGAGTTCTTTTACCATTGCTTGTTCTTGTCAACTTTTTCAAAAATCAGATGGTTGTAGACGTGTGGCTTTATTTCTGGGTTCTCTATTGTGATCCATCTGTCAATGTGTCTGTTTTTGTACCAGCACATTCTGTTTTGATAATGTAGCCCTGTAGGATAATTTGAAGTTGGGTAGCATGATGCCTGCAGCTTTATTCTTTTTGCTTAGGATTGTCTTGGCTATTTGGGCTCTTTTTTGGTTACATGTGAATTTTAGAATAGTTTTTTTGAATTGTGTTAAAAATATCACTGGTAGCATTGAATCTGAGTACATTGACTTAAACCAAGCACCAATCAATACAAACAACAGTTTTGTTTTGCTATTATTATCCACGGTATTGCATTATTGTAAGGTCTTGTATGGTTTTGCCTAGATTTTCTTCTAGGGTTTTTATGGTGTTAGGTCTTATGTTTAAGTCTTTAATCCATCTGGAGTTAATTTTAATGTAAGGTGTCAGGAAGGGGTCCAGTTTCTGCTTTCTGCATATGGCTAGCCAGTTTTCCCAACACCACTTATTAAACAGGGAATCATTTCCCCATTGCTTGTTTTTGTCAGGTTTCTCAAAGATCGGATGGTTGTAGATATGTTGTGTTGCCTCAGAGGCCTCTGTTTTGTTCCATTGGTCTATATCTCTGTTTTGGTACCAGTACCATGCTGTTTTGATTACTGTAGCCTTGTAGTATAGTTTGAAGTCCGGTAGTGTGATGCCTCCCGCTTTGTTCTTTTTGCTTAGAATTGACTTGGCTATGCGGGCTCTCTGTTGGTTCCATATGAGGTTTAAGGTGGTTTTTTCAAGTTCTGTGAAGAAGGTCATTGGTAGCTTGATGGGGATAGCGTTGAATCTGTAAATTACTTTGGGCAGTATGGCCATTTTCACGATATTGATTCTTCCTAACCATGAACATGGAATGTTTCTCCATCTGTTTGTGTCCTCTCTTATTATGTTGAGCAGTGGTTTGTAGTTCTCCTTGAAGAGGTCCTTTACATTTCTTGTTAGTTGTATTCCTAGGTATTTTCTTCTCTTTGTAGCAATTGTGAATGGCAGTTCGTTCTTGATTTGGCTCTCTTTAAGTCTGTTATTGGTGTATAGGAATGCTTGTGATTTTTGCACATTGATTTTGCATCCTGAGACTTTTGCTGAAGTTGCTTATCAGTTTCAGGAGATTTTGGGCTGAGACAATGGGGTCTTCTAGATATACAACCATGTCATCTGCAAATAGAGATAATTTGACTTCCTCTTTTCCTATTTGAATACCCTTTATTTCTTTTTCTTGCCTGATTGCTCTGGCTAGAACTTCCAGTACTATATTGAATAGGAGTGGTGAGAGAGGGCATCCTTGTCTAGTGCCCGATTTCAAAGGGAATGCTTCCAGTTTTTGCCCATTCAATATGATATTGGCTGTCGGTTTGTCAAAATTGCTTTTATTATTTTGAGATGTGTTCCGTCAATACCTAGTTTATTGAGGGTTTTTAGCATAAAGGGCTGTTGAATTTTGTCGAAGGCCTTCTCTGCATCAATTGATATAATCATGTGGTTTTTGTCTTTGGTTCTGTTTATGTGGTGAATTACGTTTATAGACTTGTGTATGTTGAACCAGACTTGCATCCCTGGGATGAATCCTACTTGATTATGGTGGATAAGCTTTTTGATGTGCCGTTGCAATCGGCTTGCTAGTATTTTATTGAATATTTTTGCATCTATGTTCATCATGGATATTGGCCTGTAGTTTTCTTTTCTTGTTGAGTCTCTGCCAGGTTTTGGTATCAGGATGATGTTGGTCTCATAAAATGATTTGGGAAGGATTCTCTCTTTTTGGATTATTTGGAATAGTTTCAAAAGGAATGGTACCAGCTCCTCTTTGTATGTCTGGTAGAATTCTGCTGTGAACCAATCTGGACCTGGGCTTTTTTTGGGTGGTAGGCTCTTAATTGCTGCCTCGACTTCAGACCTTGTTATTGGTCTATTCAGGGTTTCGACTTCTTCCTGGTTTAGGCTTGGGACGAGGCAAGTGTCCAGGAATTTATCCATTTCTTCCAGGTTTTCTAGTTTATGTGCATAGAGTTGTTTGTAATAATCTCTGATGGTGGTTTGTATTTCTGTGGAATCTGTGGTGATATCCCCTTTCTCATTTTTTATTGCATCTATTTGGTTATTCTCTCTTTTCTTTTTTATTAATCTGGCTAGTGGTCTGTCTATTTTGTTGATCTTTTCAAAAAACCAGCTCCTGGATTTATGGATTTTTTGAAGGTTTTTTTGTGTCTCTATCTCCTTCAGTTCTGCTCTGATCTTAGTTATTTCTTGTCTTCTGCTAGGTTTTGAGTTTTTTTGATCTTGCTCCTCTAGCTCTTTCAATTTTGACAATAGGGTGTCAATTTTAGATCTCTCCTTGCTTCTCATGTGGGCATTTACTGCTGTATATTTTCCTCTAGCAACTGCTTTAAATGTGTCCCAGAGATTCTGGTATGTGGTGTCTTCGTTCTCATTGGTTTTGAAGAACATCTTTATTTCTGGCTTCATTTCATTGTTTATCCAGTCAACATTCAAGAGAAAGTTGTTCAGTTTCCATGAAGCTGTGCGGTTCTGGGTTGGTTTTTGAATTCTGGGTTCTAACTTGATTGCACTGTGGTCTGAGAGACTGTTGGTTATGATTTCTGTGCTTTTGCATTTGCTGAGGAGTGATTTACTTCCAATTATGTGGTCAATTTTAGAGTAGGTGTGATGTGGTGCTGAGAAGAATGTATATTCTGTGGATTTGGGGTGGAGAGTTCTGTAAATGTCTATTAGGTTTGCTTGTTCCAGGTCTGAGTTCAAGTCCTGGATATCCTTGTTAATTTTCTGTCTCATTAATCTATCTAATATTGACAATGGGGTGTTAAAGTCTCCCACTATTATTGTGTGGGAGTCTAAGTCTCTTTGTAAGTCATTAAGAACTTGCCTTATGTATCTGGGTGCTCCTGTATTAGGTGTATATATATTGAGGATCGTTAGCTCTTCTTGTTCCATTGATCCTTTTACCATTATGTAATGTCCTTCTTTGTCTCTTTTGATCTTTGTTGCTTTAAAGTCTATTTTATCAGAGATGAGAATTGCCACTCCTGCTTTTTTTTGCTCTCCATTTGCTTGGTAAATCTTCCTCCATCCCTTTATTTTGAGCCTTTGTGTATCCTTGCATGTGAGATGGGTTTCCTGGATACAGCACACTGATGGGTTTTGGCTTTTTATCCAATTTGCCAGTCCGTGTCTTTTGATTGGGGCATTTAGTCCATTTACATTTAGGGTTAATATTGTTATGTGTGAATTTGATACTGCCATTTTGATGCTAGCCGACTGTTTTGCCCATTAGTTGATGCAGATTCTTCATTGTGTTGATGCTCTTTACCATTTGGTACGTTTTTGGAGTGGCTGGTACTGGTTGTTCTTTTCTATGTGTAGTGCCTCTTTCAGGAGCTCTTGTAAAGCAGGCCTGGTGATGATGAAATCTCTGAGTACTTGCTTGTTTGCAAAGGATTTTATTTTTCCTTCACTTATGAAGCTTAGTTTGGCTGGATATGAAATTCTGGGTTGAAAGTTCTTTTCTTTAAGGATGTTGAATATCGGCCCCCACTCTCTTCTGGCTTGTAGGGTTTCTGCTGAGATATCTGCGGTGAGTCTGATGGGCTTCCCTTTGTGGGTAACCCAAGCTTTCTCTCTGGCTGCTCTTAGCATTTTCTCCTTCATTTCAACCCTGGTGAATCTGACGATTATGTGCCTTAGTGTTGCTCTTCTTGAGGAATATCTTTGTGGTGTTCTCTGTATTTCCTGGACTTGAATATTGGCCTGCCTTGCTAGGTTGGGGAAGTTTTCCTGGACAATATCTTGAAGAGTATTTTCCAGCTTGAATTCATTCTCTTTGTCATATTCAGGTACACCTATCAAACGTAGATTAGGTCTTTTCACATAGTCTCCTATTTCCTGTTGACTTTGTTCATTCCTTTTTACCCTTTTTTCTCTAATCTTGCCTTCTTGTTTTATTTCATTGAGTTGATTTTCGACCTCTGATATCCTTTCTTCTGCTTGGTCAATTCAGCTGTTGAAACTTGTGCATGCTTCACGAAGTTCTCGTGTTGTGTTTTTCAGCTCCATCAATTCACTCATATTCCTCTCTAAGTTGTCCATTCTTGTTAGCATTTCTTCAGATCTTTTTTCAAGGTTCTTAGTTTCTTTGCATTGGGTTAGAACATGTTCTTTTAGCTCTCGGAAGTTTCTTATTACCCACCTTCTGAAGCCTTATTCTGTCATTTCCTCACACTCATTCTCCATCCAGTCTTGTTCCCTTGCTGGTGAGGAGTTATGATCCCTTAGAGGAGGAGAGGTGTTCTGGTTTTGGATGTTTTCATCCTTTTTGAGCTGGTTTCTTCCCATCTTTGTGGATTTATCCACCTGTCATCTTTGTAGTTGCTGACTTTCTGATTGGGTCTCTGAATGGACATCCTGTTTGTTGATGATGAAGTTATTTCTGTTTCTTAGTTTTCCTTCTAACGGTCTGGCCCCTCTGCTGTAGGACTGCTGAGGTCCACTCCAGGCCCTGCTTGCCTGGGGATCACGTGCAGCAGCTGCGGAACAGTAGAGGTTGCCACCAGTTTCTTCTTCTGCTTTGTCCCAGAAGGATACCTGCCAAATATCAGTCTGAGCTCTCCTTTATGAGGTGACTCTTTGGATATACGGGGGTCAGGGAGCTGCTTGAGGAGACAGTCTGTCCTTAATAGTTGCTCAAGTGCTGAGCTGTGAGCTCTATTGTTCATTCAGAGCTGCTGGGCAGGTACGTTTAAGTCTGCTGCAGCAGAACTCATAACCCCCTTTTTTTTCCCAGGTGTTCTGTCCTGAGGAGTTAAGGCTTTATTTATGAGTTTACGCTGTGCTGCTGCCTTTTTTTTATTTTTTCAGGGCTGCCCTGCCCGGCAAGGAGGCAGCCTAGTCACTGTCTGCCTGCAGGGGCTTCGCCGAGCTGCTGTGGGCTCTGCCCAGCTGCTGTGTGAACTTCCCTGCAGTCCTGTTTATATGGGTGTAGTTAGGACTGCCTCGGCAATGGTGGCCTGCCTCTGTAATGAGGGACTCTCTCTGTAATGGCGGGTTGCCTCAGCAACGACAGACTGCCTCCGTAGTGGTGGAGTGCCTCAGTAATGGCAGACACCCCTCCCCCACACAGCTGGACCATCCCAGGTTCCGCTGTGCTTGCTGTGAAACTCTCAACCCAGAGCATTTCTAATTGCTGTTTTTTTGTTTTTGTTTTTGTTTTTGTGGGGGTGGGACCAGCTGGGCCTGGTCACCTGGCTCCCTGTCTCAGAGTCTTTTGTTTTTGAGTTGAATGGTCGGCTCTCTCCCAGGTGTTCTGGGCGCCTGTTGGAAAGGCTCTGAGATCTGTGTGATTTCCTTTGCAGTGAACCTCTGCACTGGCTGAAACGGCGGCTCTGAGATTTGTGGCTCATTTTTGCCCGGGAATCTCCTGGACTGGCTCCCTGTTTCAGTCCCCCATTTTTTTTTAATCAGAGGAATGAGCAACTCTGCCTTCCCAGAGGTTCCCGGAGCTCCCTGGAGCTTCCCTGGCTGGCTAAGAGGGGACCCAGTTCCGTTTACTGCGCACTGGGAACCGCCGTGCCAGGGCACAGCCAAAATAGCCACACCAGCCAAAATAGCCACGCTGGCGACCCGTGGGTCTCCTCTGCCTGGGAATCTCCTGGTCTGTGGGCAATAAAAATCCTTCTGGAAATGCGGCATCCACTCACCCTTTGCGCTTTCACTGGGAGCTGCAATCCTGAGCTACTCCTAACCAGCCATCTTGGGTGCAAATCCTCCTATGTAATATCTTTTGAAAGTCATTTTATTTATAATATTCTCCTAAGTCTGACTGAATGTCCAAGTTTGACAATACACTATGCCAAAGTTACAAACTTCTATGTAAAAGATAATCTCATAGTGATGGTATCTTATACTAAGTACCATCCTTCCTCTTGGATCCTTCATTCTGAGATCACGGACCAATTAATTGTGAAGAAACAATTAAATAATCTGCATATTCAGCTAAACCATCTGAAGTTTTGGCATTTATTGCAATAGCATTGCCAATAAAGTCAATCACTGCCACAAGAAATACAACAAATATCAAGATTTCACAAACTTATCCATCAGAAATCAGGAAACATCTTATGATCAGCAACTTACAATTGTAAGTATAATTCTACTTGGTAAATTACATAGCACAAATTACAGTCAGTGGTAATTTGGATTTGATGAAAAATGGTACATTTTCCTGTAAAGACAGTGAAGAATATATTTAGATGAGTGTACTAATAAATCAACAAATAAATAGATTTCAGGATGGAATATATGGTCTATTTGACAGTGAATCCTAAAAATAGATGAAAGAAAACTTCTTGGGAAGTCTGAACTTTGTGGTGCAACATAACAAGATTTTCTGCTATAGACTCTAAGGATCTCCCAGTTTCTTAACTCTGCTCATTTTAGCAGTGTATATTTTGTCAGGTATTTCAAATATGAGAAACTGTGAGTCATCCAGCCTGGAAAATAAATCATAATACCAATTTACATAAGAGGTTTTTGGCTGAATCATTTGTCTTAGTCAAGGAAATGAGCTTCTTTAATATCTCAGACTACATAAGCACCAGTATGATCTTGGATGGCATAGATATGTCTTTCCTGACATTTGCTGAATGTCTAAAATGTTATTTTAGAGGCACATACACTCAAGGGGTAGTCTCATTTACTCAGAGACCTTCTGGTCCATGCTAGAATAAAGGAAGATGCTTTCTAGGAAAAGAAAAAAAGACTTACCTGATACAATTCTGTGTTTATATAAGTTTTTAGGAGAAGATCTAGTGAAATTATACTGTACTTGAAATATTGGTATAGAAAAAAAGATTGTGTTATGACTTTGAGTATAGTTAAAGAGTCATGCAAATTGTAAAGTCAGTTTAATCAAGGTTTCAGGTATGTTTCATATTGATGTAGAAAAAATACTGGTATAGGAAAAAAAAAGATTGTGTTATGACTAGAGTATAGTTAAGGAGCCATGCAAATTGTAAAGCCAGTTTAGTCAAGGTTTCAGGTATGTTTCATAATGAGTCAGGAAAAATATTGATTTAGAAAAAAATATTGTATTATGACTATGAGTATAGTTAAGGAGTCATGCAAATTGTGAAGCCAGTTTAGTTAAGGTTTCAGGTATATTTCATATTGAGGCAGGAAAAATATTGGTGTAGAAAAAAAGATTGTGTTATGACTATGAGTATAGTTAAGGAGTCATGCAAATTGTAAAGCTTATTTGGTCAACGTTTCAGGTATGTTGTAGAACATTGCTTCTATCTGAAGCCTTAATATTAGTAATTCAAAACTAAATCTAAAAATCAAGAACAAAACAACAACAGAATGTTGCTATTATTATATTTTTAGTAGAATACCTATTAGGAAAAAAGGTTTTTAAGAAAGGATTCAGGTTGAAAACTATAAATCAAAACACATAATAATGTAAAAAATATAGTATGTATATATGTATACTTTATACTTTGAAGTTTAATTATATAGATCAAAACAGATCAGAATATTTCTATTTTAATAATTGATAAAATAAAGATAATAATAAATAATATGGAAGACCTCCATAAAATTTACATTTTCTATGTAAATTTGTTAGGTAAAAATAAATAAATGCTGTTGATAATCTGCTCAACTTAGTTTCTCAGTTATTTGAAGCATGATTTGATCTTTTGAAAGTTTGATATCTATCAAATATACTAAAATGTTTAATGGCCAATTGTTAAAAATAAAGTATAGAAAATGATGGTTGAGAATATTTCAGGAATTTTTTTCTTTCTGAAATTTGACCATAAGGACAAAGTGTGAATGTAAGTAGAAAGAAACTATGAAGGTCAGGAAGAATGTGTGGGAAGAAAATTGAACCACATAAATGAATGGAGACATGCCACAAATTTTTGAGATTTTCATAATCCAGAAGGCCAGTACATTCATTCCTGAAACTGAGACAGTATTGTTTCTTTTCATGTTTCTTGAAATAGGAAGGTATTGAATAAAAAATTACAGGAATTTGCTTAGAAAACACATTATATTTCTATTTGCTTCTTCCTGGACTCTGGAACTATGGTTAATGTTGCCGTATGGTATTTCTATAACTCTGCCCATGCTATCATAATAATTCAGTATCACACATCATAACTAGTTGATCTATTCTGCAATGTGGTAAGAGGGCAATTGGTCATTCATCTGAATGTCTGAGGTATAAAAGCATCTTTGCTGCATATCCCCATTTGTTTCATTGCTCCCCTTGCGTCTACCTCGTCTAAACAATATATGCAGAATTTCCAACTCTTTCAGAAACATAGTCTCATCAGGGTAGAGGTGGAACTATTTCTAGTCCAGGTCAAATACCCACTGTTATTATATGCAATTTACAAGTTATCATGCAAATCATTTAAGCCTTTTCAAAACATGTCTCTATTATTATTTTTTCTTCTAGTTAAATTGTTGGCCATGAACGGGAGATATTAGTACATATTTTCAGTTATCTTCAACAATTTTAGAAGATTTATATTTCAAAATATATTTTTTCCTTGTTTAAAAAGAGATATACTTAATTTCTCATAAACTATTTTTTTTCTTCAAACTCCATTTTACCCTTTTCTGGCTATTCCTTGTTTCTAGTAACTCTTTAGGTTATGAATTTGAATATTATTATATGGTCAGGTGGATGACTTATTGCTCTCAGTTTTAGGTTTTCAAAATCACCAGAACTTGAACATTTTTATTTACTGTTATTTTACTAGTATAACCTATGTTGATTACAGAGAAATAATTGTAATAAATGTTCAACTTGTTTTAAATATCCACATATAATTTTTTAGTATTTCTCCATGAATATGTTCAATAACACAAGTGTTGAAAGAAAAGAATGTTGGTTGTATAAACATATTAATGGAGAAATTGTATTAGAAGCAAAGAAATAAATAAGATATATAACCATTTACCTTTAGCAGATCATAGTCACACACATAGTAAAATTTCATTGAAAAGCTTTTAAATGTCCTTTAAAAAGGAATTTATACCACTTTGAAGCACAAGCTGAAGATCACTTGTAGAAAGTATATTCCATGGTATAACATAATTATTTAGGGACAATATAAAACAGGTAAAAGGATGATAGTTTCAGCCAAGATATTATATCCTATTTCTTAAAAAGGAAGACAAAATCTTATTTCTATGATGCTACCTTCCTTCTAGGCTCACATCTGCCTTGAAACAAAAATATCCACATGATTATCTTATTGTTCCTATTTTGTCAATTCCCATTCATCCCTTTTATGGATTTTTATTATTATAACATCACATGGCTTTCACTTCTCATCAAAACTTTTTAAAACCACAATTTACCCTCCCACAAAAAACAATAATACCTAGATAAAATATATGAAACAAATATTTTCAAAATAGTGGACAAAATGCAGCAAGCAGCATGAGGACCGTACTTAATAATATTGTACTGAACTTGGGATTTCTGCTAAGAGAATGGATTTTAGGTGTTCTTGCCACACACAAAAATAAAATAGGTAACTTCATGAGATGATGAATATGTTTATTTGCTTGACTATAGTAACCATTTCACTATCTATATGTACATCAGCACATCATGTTGCACACCTTAAATATATGCAATAAAATGTTGTAAAGGCAATTAAGTAGAGTAATTTCTGAAACAAGGGAAATAGGCTGGATGTGTCCTGTGATGTCCCAGACTAAGGTCCTGAGAGAATTTTCAGGATGTGACATTAAAAGGAGAACAGCGGATAAAAATGCTAGACTCCCTGATTTGCGTGAGTGGAGCCGAGAATTGAAGGAAACAAAAACAGCTAGAGTTTACAGCCTATTGTTAATTTTTCAAGATTTGTACAAGCTGGTTGTTAAACACGGGTATTATTAAAATGGAATTATATTAGGTTACAGTAAAATAACATATTTTAAAACAAAGCCAATACATGCTCAAAACATCACTTCTAATTATATTGCTACATTTTATCATCACCTATGCTTTGGCAGCTATTTACATGTATGGAATCTGTATGATTGAACCCTCACTCAGGCTCCCTAAGAGAGAGAGAGAGAGAGAGGGAGAGAGAGAGAGAGAGAGATAGGAGAGAGACAGAGAAAAGAGAGAGACAGAGACAGGGAGATGATGAGAGAGACAGCAGAAGCCCATCCTGAGTGTTTGCCATGTGACTTATCAGGACTGAAACAAAAGTGGGGAGGGCAGGTGCTTGCCAGTTTCCACTCTGGCATATATTTAATGATTTAGCCAAATATCGCATTGTTAGAAGTGACATATTGCTGCTCCCAACTCTATTTTTCTGCCGAGATACTAGAGAAGTGAGAGAAAAGTATCTCTTTTCATATACAATGTATACTCTTGTGAAGTGCTTAAACAAACAGGTCATTTGAAAGAAAACAAAGCTATCATTTCATTATTGTAAAGTTTGTAACATTTATTATGTAATCAGAACCGGTACTTACTGTAGTTCAACAGTTAATAAATTCAATTCTTACTATCATGACTACTCCATTATAAATTGAGTGAACTCTCAGTTTCTGTTTTCAGGAAATAGCTATTACCTGTGCTGTTACATGTTGGAGAAAGTCTATTAGTGTTCTATTAAAGCAGATGTCCGAAACTCATCAGCTATTTTCCCTATATAGATGATTCTTGGGGGATGCTGGCTATGGTTCAAATGATTTCTATATCCTTCAGGTCTAAAAATCTTAGCAGAATATGTGCATTTAATGCTCTATGTCATATTTTCTTGTTCATACTCTGTACTTTTAATCTACATATTCAAGCTAATTCTGCAGGCAAAACTTGTTTTAAGGAACATTTTTGCCAATTTTTGTTTGATTTGTTCTTTTTGTGGGAAGGTACACATAACCTTATTTAGCTTTAGTTTTGTCTGTAACCAATACGCTTTTTAAATTTTCTTCATATAATTTTACTGCAATTATTTTCTAATTAAAATTGCTTATTTTTTCAAGTCCCCTGTCCTAAATTCTACTTTTCTCGTACTACTGTCATTTCTATGTTGATTTTTTTAAATTTCATAATTCTTTTCTCATGAGGCTGGCTTGCTTTTTATCTGTCTGTTACCATTAACGTTGAATTTTTTTTTTATTCTGGGCAAGGCATGGTGACTCACGCCTGTAATCCTAGCACTTAGGGAGGCCGATGCAGACAGATCACTTGAGGTCAGGAGATCGAGACCATCTTGGCTAACATGGTGAAATTCTGTCTCTACTAAAAATACAAAAAATTAGCCAAGCGTGGTGGTACATGCTTGTAACCCCATCTACTCTGGAGGCTGAGACAGGAGAATTGCTTGAACCCAGAGGTGGAGATTGCAGTGAGCCAAGATTGCACCACTGCACTCCATGCTGGGCGACAGAGCGAGACTCTGTCTCAAAACAAAACAAACAAACAAACAAACAAAAAACAAAAATTATTCTGTATTTTGTTCTTAATTTACAAAGAAACATGTCTTACAACATTTTAAATTTATTCTGATTTCCCCTGTTATAAAATGTTCACTTATTTAGTGGCATAGCTATTTGGGAACATTTGTTCTCTGATTTCTTTATGTCTTTCAGGCTCTATATCAACATTTTTGTTTATTGCATTTTTTTAACTTCATCCTTTCTATTTCAGATATTTTGTCTTTAGAATGAGATTTTCTCCTAGTGGGATATAGGGATCATAGAGTCACTGTGTAAGAAAGGGTAATAGGCTGTGTGAATCTCAGTATATTGTCTTTGAACATATTAGCAACCTTCTTTTTTGTAGGGTATGTTTTAACTGGGTATCAAGAATTTTACCTGGTTTCCAATCCTAAACTATCTTTCACATTTTATGAGTCATAACTTGCCACTTATTTCTCTTAAGCTCTTTAGTAGCCCCATCTTGATTTTTTAAATAAAGAACATTACAGTTGAACATAAAAGACCATGATGAATGTGATAGTTTTGTCACCAATATTTTTATTACAGGCAAATAAGATTTATGTACTCAGTTCATGCCGTGGTAAATAGGAAACATAATCTTTTTAAACCTGAGGAATAGTGATACAATTAAAATGAAATATTTTATTATTGCACTCTTAAAAGTCAAAGAGTGCACATTTGTAACAAATAATAATATAACCAATGGTTCATTGATCAGTTACTCTGAGACAGGCCCAATTCTAGGCACTGCAACAAATAGAAAGGTAGATGAGACATGGTCTCTTCACACAATTGAAATCCAGTGAAAGTGTGAGGCGCAGCCTAGAACTTTCTCTGGAGATGCAGGCACTCATCCCTGGCTGCTGTGAGTTATCCACTGCTGACAGCTCACAGTGGAATCCCTCTTCAGAAATTTCATTCAGCCAGAAGGAGTCACCTCACACAAGGTTACAACCCCCTTCCCTGGAAAGTCAGCATCCGATGACTGGTCTCCAGAAAAATTCAAAGGCCCTGACATCTCTGTAGGGCAGTTCAAAAGGCTATCCCTCTGCAGAGCTCCAGGCAGGTTGGGTGCCTTTGTGACAACTTTGTGGTAGTTTAACCACTCCCTCTGCTAAACCCTCCTCTTCTCTTTCTCTTAGAACTGCTTTTCCTAAGAGCACTTACAAGTCAACTTCCTGCACACAAACCTCCATCTCAGAATCGTTTCTTGGAAACTAATCTAAAACAATCTGGGATACATAAAAAAGGAAGTAGAGATAGGGCAAGGGGAAAGCCATGTGTGTACCAAGAATAAAACAGAGATTGCTTATAGGGCATTGCTCATACACCCAGAAGGACAACTATTGTGACATCTTATCACAGACACCACCTATTCATCTAGAATGAAATGAGGCTCAAGCAATTTGGAAACATGGATTTCAGAATTTCCGCTGCTGCTTTTTGTTTGTTTTTGTAAGAAGTAGGGTCAGGTACACAGAAATAGACATATCATAATCCTTGCTTCATTATGCACTATCACATTCAATACTCAAATTAGCATTACCCACTTTATTTTACTTTATATTATTTATTATATGTATATTTTACTAATGCAATAGATAGACAAGACCCATCATACAACCTGATGAATTGAAATTACCAACATTGACTCCCATTGACTCCTCTGACCAGCCAGTCAGTTTCCCAGACTTCGTCTCTGATATAACAAATCTGACAAATGTGTGTGTGTGTGCGTGTATTTACCTAAACAAAATATTAATTTTATTTTTAAATGTACTTAAAATTGTAAAGAAAGTTATATTGGATGCAGTTTTCTGTAACTTTTTACAAACTAAACATTGTCTTACTAAGATTCATTCATATCATACAATGGACCTAAATTACCTTCAATTTTACTACTGTAAAAATTCCCTTATGTGAATGTGGCATACCTGACTATCTTCTGCTCAGTGGATATTTAACCTGCCTTCAATTTTCTTTCCTAATAACCAACAGTGCTACCATAGACATTCTTAGACCTATCTCCTACTGTATAAATACAAGAATATTTCTTACGTATATACTTGGATTAGATATGCTTACTTTACAAAATAATTTGTAACCAATTGGGAAACCAGTTTGTTTCCCAAGTTCTCTTACTAAATTTATACTCCTACTAGCAATGCATATAAATTGATGTTAATTCATATTTTTTAACACTGGGTACAAATCCTTTCAAAAACTTGGTATTGTCAAACTACATAATTTTTGGCATGTGGTGTCTATAAGATAATAATTTGACATCTCAGTATAATTTTGATTCATATTTCTCTAGTTTTGAATTCACTGGCTTGAGTACCTCTTTTTCTGTATATGTGTGTACATATATTAGGCTTATATATATATATAATTTATATATTTATAAAAATGTGATATATATGTTTATGTAAAATTTGGTGAGGTCATTGATGAAGCCATGTTGCACACACAGAGACACACAATTCACAACCCTGTAACTGAGAGTATTTAACTTCCTGGGCATTGAAGACAGATACAGGTTTAATAGAGTTGAATTCTATTGCTATGACTTCATCTGTAAAACAGTGATAATAATAATTACCTACATTACATAGGTTATGTAAGAATCAAATGATATGTTACCAGAAAGTAATGAACATATCAGTTAGAAAATATAAAATAATCAATAAAGTCATATCATCAATATTTTGATAGAGTCCTTTTAACTTTGTAATATATGTTATAAATTAAACTTTTATGACATGTATTTATTTTTTATTCTCCATCACCTGCATATTTTAAAAAATAAATGGATGTTTCACTTTTAAAATTAAATATTTTAACTACCTAATATATATTCCCTTATTGTTTTTTTAATTACAACATTTAAGATTTGAAATACCAGTGCTACATTTTAAAACGATACACAGAATACAGAAGAATGAGTACTTCTGCTTGGTTTGAAATAGTTTTTTTTTTTTCCCCTAAATCTGATTTTGGAAAGATTAAATTGTGGGATATAAGAGGGGAATGAAAATGGCAGAGATTCACTTCCCTGTGTTTAAGAAACCCATATTCCCTGAGATGCAGGGGAGAATTGGGTCCATTATTGTGCAGCATTATTGAAAATCACTCTATTTCCCCTCTAGGCTTGCTGAGCACAGAAGAATTTGAAGCCATCCAGTTCCTAGATGGCATCACTGATGTAATGCATTCTATTGTAACCTTTTAGCCTGAGTTTTTCAGTTTCTAACTTATTGCCAGACTTCAAACCCAGAGATGGGTCCAGAGATTTGATATATTTGGATAGACCATAATGTTTTTTCTTTAAAAGCTGAGTTTGTGGTATTGAGTCTCTTCTCCTTAGATCAAGAAAACATCAAAGATAGGCATGTCTTGGCTCTCTAAGATCTCTGCCCTTTCAGCAATGTTTAGATGTCTTTCAGTTTTAAAGAAAATGAAGAGAATTAACATGGCAAATAACCAACAAGAGGCAGCTTTAGTGAGATATTAAAATAGGGTTTTTTTCTATTAATTACATGAGCATAATCTCTGATAGAGCACTTATGCAGATGAAACAGGGAAATTGTATATGAAATTCATAATACAAACACAATAAATTAGTTATTTTTGTTAATCATTAAATACTACCAATAAATATATTATGAAACTGTTATGTATGCTTCCTCATGGAAACAGTTTGTATCTTCTGGGTGCTTATTAAAACCCTCCACTCTTAAATTAATTTGGGTAAAAACATGGCAATCATATGACCATTAATATGTATAGTACCCTTTTATTTTTAACATTTGAATTTTGGAAAACCCAAGGTAGAAATAGGCAAGATGAAAAAATTGAAAGAGAAAAAAATTAAATGAATAAATCAAGACAGAACAAAATATGATTCCTGGGGGCTTTATGTCGTTTGTCATACAATGACACAACGGTGGGCTCAGTTGTAAAAAGAAATGGGGAGGGAAATAATATTGTTAACTCATATTCCCATTCCCAGTATTGTAATTCCAGGTTTGACCTTCAAAACTGTCTTCTCAGGTTAATGTGCTGTGCCTGAGAAACTGCTTTTTGTGAAAGCAAGGGGCTTCTTTTTCTGCTTGCTGCTTCTTTTTCTGCTTCTTTTTCTGTGTTCTCATTGTTCAGTTACTAACTGGTGAGCAAGTGAGTACTTATATGGAAGAGTTAATCAGTGAGTAACTGAGCAAGTCAATGGATGAATTAAAGGATTATGTTGGTAGAAAAAGCCCTTATTGAGGCTAGTAATATGAACAGTTTCCTTTCAAACTCAGCCCTAAGACAACAAACACAACAGCAGAAAAAGGGAGTAGTCGCCCCCTTGTCACACAGATCATTTACAGTGTTACAACTATTTCGTTTTTTGAGTAAGAGTAAATTCATCTTCAAGAAGGAAGTGTGGAAGTAGTGGTGTCTTTGGTTTAAATCCATTTAACATTGTTTCCCATTAGCAAACAGATTTCCACTTGTCTACTAAAACTAATGATTGAAAAATATAACATAAATATGGAAAAAACATATTTTTAAAATCCCAAGGCCGGGCGCAGTGACTCACACCTGTAATGCCAGCACTTTGGGAGGCCGAGGAGGGCGGATCACCTGAGGTTGGGAGGTGATCACCAGCCTTGGTCACCAGCCTGACCAATATGGAGAAACCCCGTCTCTACTACTAAAAATACAAAATTAGCCAGGCGTGGTGGCACGTGACTGTAATCCCAGCTACTCGGGAGGCTGAGACTGGAGAATCGCTTGAATCCGGGAGGCGGAGGTTGAGGTGGGCCGAGATCGCGCCATTGCACTCCAGCCTGGTAGCAAGAGGGAAACTCCGTCCCCCCAAAAAAAAAAAAAAAAAAAAAAAAAAAAAAAAAAAATCCAAAATACAGTTGTTTCAAAGAACACTTGGCTATTGTTCGCCATCTATAAATTCATGTGTCTGAATTTTACATGCCGTTTCCACTTAGGATTGTACTTACAGGTTCCGTACAGTAAAGGATATAGATTGTTGAACAAACGTCCTGGTCATATAGTAAGGTAGACTGCACATAAAGGGAAAATACAAAGGTACTTATGGCCTCAATCACAAAATAGCCTCTACAAGATGACTGAAATGCAAACCATCAATCATTGTTAGTCCTCATCCTCTTTAATCAATGAAGTGGTTGACACGATTGATAAACCTCTCTTAAACATACTTTTCTCTGTATACTGAACTACATACATGTTATGTAAATTTCTAGTAGTTCCTTAGGTAACTGTAGTAGAGCTTTTGTGCCTCAGGACCTTTGCTTATCCTATAGTTTTCACATGTAATAATCTTCCCTGTGTATTGTCACACTCTCCTCTATCATGCAATCGCTAATTAAAGCTTACCTATAGTGAGAGCTCTGTGAATTTCTCTTGTACTTTGTCTTCCTATCATACGAAAATTTTTATACTTTGCTTTTGCATGTCTTTAGTTTTTGTTGTTCCTATTATAGACAATTTTAAGAAGACTTTATTAATATAGTTATCATTTTGCCTACATCCAAACTCAGAAGCATAGTGGTTTATATACGTGAATATTAAATAAGTATTTGTTATCAGATGACTTCATTGTGTCAAAAGTTACATAACACTTGAATTGTTATAATTTTATATTATCAATAAATAATTGGTAGATGAGAAAGTACGTTATATATTTGATTTGAATAGAAGGAGAAAGCATAAAGAAAAATGGGATTATTTACATTATTTATAAGTTAGAGTAATTGTCAATTTACAAAACAGAAATTGAAGAGGTATTTGTCAATAGTAAAACATGAAGAAAAAAATGACATGGTATCCTGTAAGAGAAACCTAAGGAGATACACAAGCAAAATTTTCACACATAATTATCATCAAGCTATGTCTTATTCCTTTTAGAAGACAGAGTGTTAACCATCCATAAGAAAAAAAGGCATTGGAAACATTCGTAAATGCGCCATATTGTTGAGATAAACAATTCAGGAAAAGTCATTGAAAGAAATGAGAGATTTCTAAAAGTCTCATTTATCAACTTCTGAATAAATTTTTTTTCCTACTGAATTTCTCGTTGCTATTTACATATCTTATATATACATGTAAAATATATCTCTATCCTTGTCTTTATGTTCCCCCAATGACAATTGGGGTCATGTTTGGTAGCAAAAAAAAAAATGGCTTTTATGTACTATTCAGGAGGAAAATAATTATCTTATAATTCTTTCTCAGTATAAAACAATCAAAGAGATCAGTAGCAAACCTCTCAACAGCAATTAGTGAGATGCATTTTGAATAGCACATTTCTGGAGAGCACCTTTTGGGGCTACCTTCAATCTCCATGTCCCTTCTAGATGAATTATAGCATCAGCATTTGTGTAATGGAGTGTGAACACAACATATCACAAAGCAATCAACACACAACTAGAAGAAGCTGGTTTGGAATAAAATTGTAAAATTAGATTGCAGTTGAAACAAAAGTACTACAATTTATTCCGTGTGCAGTTTGATGACCTAATGATGTGAATCCAGCTCAGCATTTGGACAATCTTGGAAGTTGACAGAGGCAAACATTCTATTATTGAGAGGAAATTACAGAAACAATATGCAAGATCAACAGCAACATAACCGGAAGTTTATACTGAAGCTTTAGCTGCATCCATTTGAATAAAGAAACAAAGGAAACACGAAAAGGCCTAGAATTGGAAGGAGATTTAACTCTGGAGATAATAGATTTAGCATACTTTAAAGAAATAATGATGGGTGAAGTTTTTGTTAAAAAATATACTTGATGTTACTAGTCATGATCAGGTAGGTATCTGTGACTGCATAAGCAATGCAGCATTTTTCAAACGCATGCACCATGGATTAAGCAACAGAATAACTCTTCCTCCCCTCCTCAGACCTTGTTGTTGGTATGACTTGGCCCTACAGTGAATTAACTAACTCATATTGGCTGCATTTTCCTATATTAATAAGAAGGTATCATAGTTACATATACATCAGGAACCTCAGGATTGCTGATGTTGTGATAATTTTTTTTTTTTTAAGAATCTTTTCACCTAAGACTACCACTACTTCTTTGAAAGTTGTATACTCAGAGTAAACCAAAAACAGAAAAATGTCATTCTTAAATATTTTCCTCATTATTTTTGCATAGACACAGCTGAGATGTGTTTAGAAAAGGATGAACAAGTTTGCCTGAAAAACACACAGACTAAGTGATTTTAAATATTGGAGTATCATAGAATGAGTCTTAATTTGGGGAAAAAATTCCTAGAATAACTAGAAATTATATACATATACTTTTCATTTGTTGATTCCCAATTGCTTTAAAAAACATTTACGTTTTGCATATTAGTATTTAGAGGTTTAAGTAACAAAACATGTTGTTTTGTTGTATTTACTTAGCTAACATTTTGGAGATAAATATGTGAATTTTTGAACATTTACTGTCACATGTTTTAATGGGGATTTTGGCATATTGAGTAGTATACTGAATCATTATTAAATAAAATTATGTTCAAGTTTAATGATAGAATGAAAATTATATACTTGTTTAACATGCGCTTTAATTGCAACAAAAGAACAGCCAATTCTAAATCATAATAACTCCTAAATTAGAATCAGAGTCTCATGATAAAGTTCCATACTTTATCATGAACAGTTTTGAAATAAAGAGGTATCATGTGGCCCACTTAAAATTGGGTCTGGCTCTTTTTGTTCCCTATTCTTTTACCTTTTGGGGATTACTGCTTATACAAAATAGCAATTCAGAGCTAATAAAAAATGACCAGATATTATTCTAGATTCCTTAACCTTAATTAATACATTTTTTAAATTAGAATTTCTATAAATTTTATTATCAATGAACATCTTTTTTATTTTACTATATATATATATATATATATATATATATATCCCTGCAACTGTGAGATTCAGCTGTTTCATTCGTGTTTATTGATTCCCTGCAGTGTGCAAAGCATTGTGCTATACTTTGATAATGGCTACATTGATAAGTGAAAGCCCTATCTAGTTTCCTTCAATCTGATAGTTTAAATTGTCCTTTTGATCCCATCACTAAAGTTCATTCTTTCATTTTTATGCTATAATGCATTTTTCCTTTACCTCATAAAGTATGACAATGTAAAATTTCAAGTCACCAAACTGTGAATGCATTAATTGAAATTTATAGCTAAAAACAAATTTCTGAACCGCAGATTACGGTGTACAAAGTAATCAAGGTGAATGCAGGTGTATTCAATGTAAGATTATTATTTCAGTCACAATCTGGTTTAAAAAACCATTTCTTTTTGCTATGGCTGCTTCAGGCATCTAAAGCAACTGTCATTGGGTTTGGACAATCTGGGAAGGTTGATGTCTAAGCTCTCTACTCTGGATAAGCCTACTAACCATGGGTGCATTTATCTAAATTTTCTAGTGAGGCAGACACTGCTCTCTCCAGCTTTTTTCAGCTCTCACATTTACTGGTGGTCCAATTGCCTCTCAACTGCCTTCTCCAACAGACAGTGTACCCGGTTCTTAGCATCATCTTATGTTTTAACCAGGGGACTGCAATGCAGCTCATCAGCTTTTCTCCCCACCTAAACAAATCCCCCTTTCCTCATTCACGTCACACTGAAGTTACAATTCCTTACAGATACAGAGGGCCACAAGGACCCTAGGGTCACCCCAGTCCAGGGAGTCCCCTCCCACTTTAGTAAACCTGTTTATGATAAGCACTAGCTCAGTATTAGTTATTTAAAAATATTCTTTTTAATTTGAAAGATAATTTCACTTCATATACAATACCAGACCCATGTATATTTTTAATTAGCACATTGAAAATGTTTTCCTCCATTTTTCTGGTTTACATCATTCCTGTGGAAAAGTCTGCTCTTAGCATACGTACCATTTCTTTACAGATAACCTCTTGTCAATTTCTAGCTGCCTTTCACATCTTCTCTTTATGCTTTGTATTCTGCAATGGTATCCTGATCTTTCCAGGTAGTGCTTACTTTTCATCTACCCTTCTGCAGATTTGTTGAGCTTTGTTATTATCAATATCTATGTGGTTAAAGTAAATCAAAATGGAGACCAGGCCTGAAGAATCCCTGAGTTGACAAAGCCAGCTAGGCCTCGTAAGTGACCTAAATCTTGTTTGATTTGCAACCACAAGCAAAACTTAACTAGTGTTATTTTTTTTCTAAATGCCTATATTAAAGAAAAGCAGAACTTAAGTTCAACTAATCAGAAGCAGCCAACAATCTTAGACTTATATAACTAGGGACACTCCAACAGGACAGACCAAAGTAGGCAAATGTGTAACTGTAGCCAATCAAATATTTTATTTGCTCTAATTCTGTGTGTATCCTATAAAACCCTCTCTCTTATGTTTCTTTGGTGAAACTTTTCAACCACTTCTTATTTAAAGGTGCCTAATTCATGAGTAGTTCTTTGGTCAAATAAGCCCTTTACAATTTTATTGTTCTTTAGTTTGCTTTTTTAAAAATGTTGTTTTTACAATCAATGATTGAATATTCTCATTCATGCTTCCTTAAAACATTGCCTCTTCTCTGTCTTTTCACCTTCTGGAATTTAAATATGATATATAAAGTTTTATTATTTTTATTTCCATTTCTTTGAATTCTCATTCATATTTTTTATGGCCTTTCCTCTCTGTCTTTAGAAAAATTTCTTTAGGTTTACTTTCAACTTACTAATTCTTTGTTTAGTTGTGTTTAATTTGTTGTTTCAATAATCCAGTAAGTTTTAAATTCAGCACCTATGTATTGATTTCTAGAAAGTCAATTTGGCTGTGTTTAAAAATATACTTGGCTTTTTCCAACAACTCTTTCCTTATCTGATAAGATTTTTACTTTTACTTGTTTTGATCTCTGAGAATTCCTTTAATGCCAGCTCAAAATAAGCTAAAATATATATCTTTAAAAATATTTTACCAGACGTTTTTATTAATTTTAAATGGGAATATTGATTAGTGTTACTTTGTTTCTGGAAGGTTATACAACTTTTATTAATTTTAAGTGGTAATATTGCCAAAGATATTTTGCTTCTGTAACATTGATAAAGCAAAATACAACAATGAAGCTTGAAGATCTGTAAGAACAAACTAAGTTCATTCAGAAACTTTCTTAATAGTCTCTGTGTAAAGCTGTCTTATCTTCCTAATATGGCTATGGTGACTGGGATAGGTTAAAGGTTCAACACCAGTTTTATACTTTTGTGATTCTTTGCGTGTGTGCTTGATCTCCTTCAGCAATGGAAGTCATCTAATCTTACCCACGGATTTGCTCTTACAGGCAGGTTCTTTCTCCCTAGAATGGGTGGGATTGAGTCAGATGGGAGAAGGGCTCCCTGGTATAGAATGATGGTCATCTGGCCGGGCATGATTTAATACTTGGATTTTTATTTGAAATTTTCCTATTGAAATCCCCTTTATTCTTGCTCAACATTTAGAATTTTCTGATCCCTTTGACCTTCCAACAGTTATAAATCTTAGCAGGTGTACAGCTTCAATTAACCTTAATTTTCAGAAAGGTACAAAATCAAGAAAGTGGTGATGCCTTTGTGCTTTTAATAATAAAAAGTAGGAAAGCAGAGAAAGAGAAAACAGTGATCATCCATGATGAGTTTGTATTGGGTCAACAAGCTCTTTTGTTCATGCTTCTATGCTGCAGTCTCAGGACTGGGCTGCTGCTACTGGAGGTAAAACCAGAGACTGACGTAGACAAAGCAAGGGTGGGCTTCACCATGCTGTGGTTTCAGTCAATTTTGTGTAGAAGGACAGAATAAAAAAGAACTGTCTTGTATCTCGCTAGAATTTTATTTTGAACTTTTAGGCCAATGTTCCAGTAAGAAACAATATCCTTTGTTTTTCCTTTTTCATCCAACTCTACACCATCCTGAAGACCTCCGGGGAAATAATTGGGTTGTTCATAAACAAGATTTACAGTGTTGTGAATCCTGTGATTCCATTGTCTGTTATTCAGTCTCTAAATAACTAGATGCAATATATGCTTTAAAAGAAATCAGGAATAGTGTCTGGAAATTTGTTTATCATGTTCCATTCCAAAAATGTCACTCTGTTGATTCAACTAATGAAGGAGGGTTTTCCCTAATTTGGAATGAATGAAAAATGAATAATAAAAATTGATCCATCAGGTAAACATTAAAGAACCATAGTCAGAGTAAGAAATAGTTATTTGAAAAATGTTGTCTTCCATTTTTAATTCAGTACATTTATTTTAGGAGGCAACTGTGCTACACAGTAAGGCATATTTTGATAAGGGCCCCAGCACTAAATTGAATAGAAGCAGAAATTGCAGGAGGTAGGACTGCAGAGTGTAGTAGTGGTCAACGTTGGCTGTAAAATAGAATCACCTGGGGAGCTTTACCTGTGTCCTGTCACCAAAGCTGATGGCTCCCTGAAGCAAAAACGAAGTCCACATCCAATTTAATTTTTGGATAAATGTATTTACCTCTCCACACTAACATTCTGGCAAAATGTGCATGCACATTTCTAGTTATGAACACAAAGTAAAAATTCCATTCTTAGACATGATTTAGGTGTTGGAAAAATCAGACTGAGAATTTTAAATAATTATGATTAATGTGTTAAAGACTGTAACAGAAAAGGTATCCAGAATGTAAGAGTAGCTGGGAAATTTCAGCAGAGAATAGAAACTATATAAAGAATAAAGTATGAATGCTGGAAGAATGATAGAACAGATGAAAAGTACCTCTAATGAAAGGGCTGTTCGCTAGACTTGACACAGATGAAGAACGAACCAGTTAAGATAGACAAATAGATATGACCCAACCTGAAGCACAAAAAGGAAAACCTGAGTTAAAAGAAAACTGTAAACCAACAAACGAAATGAGAGTCTTTAAGAACTGTGCAAAAATTTTCAGACAATTTAACATACTTTAAATGGAACCCTAGAAGCAAAAGAGGGAGTTGTAGAAAATAAATTTTAGCATATAGAGTTAAGACATTTCCAAAAATAATTCATGAAATCAAACCATGGATCCAGGAAGCTAATCACATTTAAAAAACCAAATATCATCGTACAGACACCTTTCCATGAGTGTGTGTGCACGCAGACGCGCACACACACACACACACCCCCCATACTTAAAATTCAAACTGCTGCATACTAAATCTCAAAGGCAGCTTAAGAATAAAATACATATTATATGAAAAGAAATATGTAATGTTTAAATCATAAGATAATGATTAATATCTCCAAAATTCAAAAACAGCAGCAAAATTACTGCCAAAAAAGAATTCTACAAAAAGGAGAAAAGTACTTTTTCAGACATATATAGGAGACAATTTAGTACCAAGACATCTACACTAAAAAATGTTACAAGAAGAATGGAAAAAAGAAATATAATACTCAACAGAAATGTGAATCTGCAAAACAAAATAAAGATCAACAGAAATTGTTAAAATAAAATCTGTGTATTAGTTTGTTTTCACGCTGTTATTTAAAAAACTACTTGAGACTGGGTAATTTATAAAGGAAAAAGGTTCAATTGACTCAGTTTTATATGGCTGGGGAGGCCTCAGGACAGTTACAATCATGGTAGAAGGTGAAGGAGAAGCTAGCACCTTTTTCACAAGGCGTCAGAAGAGAAAGCAGGAGTGAAGAGGGAGGTTCCACTTTGAAACCATCAGATCTCATGATAATTCGCTCACTATCACAATAATAGTATGGAGAAGACCATCCCCATGATCCAATCATTACCTGCCACATCCCTCTGATGACACATGGGGATTGCAATTCAAGATGAGATTTACTTGGGAGCAAACCAGATAATTCTGAGCATGACCTCTCCCAATTATCATGTCCTTCTCACATTATAAAGTCAGTCTTGCCTTTCCAATAGTTCCCCAAAGTCTTCACTCATTCAGCGTTAACTCAAAAGTCCGAGTCTGAAGTTTCGTCTGAGACAAGGCAAGTCTTTTCTCCCTGTGAACTTGTAAAAATCAAAAACGAGTTAGTTATCTCAAAGATACAATAGAGGTACAGACATTGGGTAAATATTCTTACTTCAAATGAGAGAAATTGGCAAAAACAAAGGTGCCACAGGCCCCATGCAAGTCCAAAACCCAGCCAGGCAGTCATTAAATCTTAAAGCTTAAAATCTCCCTTTATTCCATGTCTCACATCCAGGGCATGCAAGGGGCGGGCTCTCATGGCCTTGGGTGGCTCCTCACCTGTGGCTCTACAGGGCTGGTGTGGGGGGCTTGTGGCCTTTCTAGGTACATGGTGCAAGTTGTTGGTGGATCAACTTTTCTGGGGTCTATAGGACAGTGGCCCTCTTCTCATAGCTTCACTAGGCAGTGCCCCAGTGTGGACTTTTGTAGGGGTTCCAACCCCACATTTTCCTTCTGCACTGCCCTAGCAGAGGTTCTCCGTGGGGGCTGCAACCCTGCAGCAGACATCTGCCTGGACACCCAGGCATTTCCATATACCACCTGAAATCTAGGCAGAGGTTCCCAAACTTCAACTCTCGTCTTCTGTGCACCTACAGGCCCAACACCTCAGGAAGCCTCCATTGTCCGGCGCTTGTGCGCTGAAGCAGTAGCTTAAGCTATACCTTGGTCCCTTTTAGCCACAGCTGGAACTGGAGTGGCTGTGACACAGGGGACCAAGCCTCAGGCTGTACAAAGTAGGGGGGCATTGGGCCCAGTACACCAAACCATATTTTCCTCCTAAGCCTCCGGGCCTGTGATAGGAGGGGCCACATGAAGATCTCTGAAATGGCCTCCAGATTTTTTCCTCAATGTTTCAGTTATTAACATTTGGCTCCTTGCTACTAATGCATATTTCTGCAACAGGCTTGAATTCCTCCCCAGAAAATGGCATTTTTAAATTTCTTTTCTACCACATGGTCAGAATGCAAATTTTCCAAACCTGTATGCTCTGCTTCCTTTTTAAACATGTTCTGATTTCAAACAATCTCTTTGTGAACACATATAGTTGAATGCTTGCAGAATTCACCAGGTTACATTTTGAATGCTTTGCTGTTTAGAAATTTTTTTCTATCAGATACCCTAAATCATCTTGCTCAAGTTCAAAGTTCCACAGATCTCTCAGGCAGGGGCCAAATGCCACGAGTCACTTTGCTAAAACATAGCAAGAGTGACCTTTACTTCAATTCCCAGAAAGTTCCTCAGCTATATCTGAGACCACCTCAGCCTGGATTTCATTTGTCCATATTACTATCAGCATTTTGATCAAAACCACTCAACAAACTGTTCCCGCTACCTCTGCCCAATTACCCAGTTTCAAAGTTTCTTCCACATTTTCATGTTATCTTTACAGCAGTACCTCATCCTGCTGGTACCAATTTTCTGTATTATTTTATTTTCCCACTACTATACAGAACTATCTGAGATTGGGTAATTTATACAGGAAAAAGGTTTAACTGACTCATAGCTCCACATGCCTGGGGAGGCCTCAGGAAAGTTATAATTGCAGCTGGGGACAAAGGAGAAGCAGACAGCTTCTTCACAAGGTGGAAGGAGAGAGGGAGAGAGCATGCACAAGATGGAGGAAGTTCCACTTTTAACCCATCAGATCTTGTGAGAACTCACTCACTATCACAAGAACAGCATAAGGGAAACTGTTCCCATGATCTAAGCACATCTCACCAGGTCCCTTTGTTGACACGTGGGAATTACAATTCAGGTTGAGATTTGGGTGGGACACTGAGCCAGGCCAAATCAGTCTGTGTTTCTACATAGCCTGATATAGACTTTAAATAAATACACATACTTAGCTCCCATTTAGCTTTGAGTAAAAACCAGGTGATGACCATTACCTCAACATGCAGTGAGCTGTTTACCATATTCCTTATGAAACTGACCCATGCAATATTTATATTGAATGCTTAGTATCTATTCCTTTGATAAAGTGCTTCTTACAAATTATGAAAAAGAAATAAAAAAGATAAAATATTTTTTATTTTTAATCTTACTAAATGAAAACTGCATGTTCAAAGCAAAAAAAAAAATAATTTTTCTAGTAAAATGCATGAAAAGTAAAATGTATAACAATAACACAAAAAGATGAGAATACAAAACTGAGAATACATTGTTGGAAGACTTAGGAATTACATGTGAAAAAGTATGATATCCATTCCAAGAAAAAAAAGAAAAAAGGGATTTAATAGATAGTGTACAACTATCAAGATAAATTATAATCCAACTGCTTCTAAAATTGCCTTAATAGCAAATAATCTATTCATATCAAATTGCATAATGGGTTGTATATGCTATAATTAATAAACTCCCAAACATTTGATAAATTCCTATTGTGTCTGCTTCCAGTTAATTCCATGTGCTATATCTTGTTTTCCACTATCTTCAGATTCTTGAACAGTGTCCAGAATATTATATGCATTCAATAAAATTTGATGAGCAAATGAAGGAGTAAGCATATAAATGTTTTAAATTAAATAATTAAACACTTAATATTGATACATACTTTTATAAAACATTATTTCTTTTTAGGATTCTCCTGTTATACACAGGTGATTGATGGATTCTAATTTTGCCTATTACTGCACAATTTAATTAGCATTTGTTTGTTATAAAATCCACCATACCTTGTATTATCATTGGTCCTCCAAAGAATTATGAGAATGGGAGCAAAACCATTACATTACAGTAGGGGAGATACATGATTTAAGTGAATTAGTTGGCATATTAATTCTAATTTATTCTGGAAATTGTTTGATTATTCATAGAAAATAGTTAAGATATTAATGTGGCATTAAGGGACAAATAGCCATGATGAGTTATGATGAGTGTTAAAATAAATTCTCAAAGTGGCATGAAAGTACAGTGGAAAAAGATGAGAGTTCAGAATTCACTTTTATAATATAATGTATGCCTCTATAAAAATCTCTTAATGAACTGTGTACTTGATACAATCTCACCAGCTGACTCACTATCTCCCCTCTCCTCAGCCTTAATATGTAAGTTCCTGCTATTGAATGAACTTTACATACTAATTATACACACATGTAATTCCTTACCTTGGTCCTTCCTATAAGAGTTGAGATTTGATCAGTTCAATTTAGACAGTAAAATACTGAGCAGACAATTACTTTTCTTAAATCTATCTGCTGCTGTTTTTTTTATAAGCCTGAATTAGTTTGTGTTGTACTTATAAAAGTAAATGTGATTGGGTTTATTTTTAACCCTTTACTGATCTGATGATACATTTATACCACAGTCTTTTACTTCTCAACGAATAGAGAACATTTTTATACTGACAAAATATCCACATGTGACCTAAAATAAGCACAATAAAGGCATCTTATGTTGGAAGAAAAGGACATTGATTTTTAAAAATAATTTTTCATGTAATGCCAATTGCTACAGGGTCTTTGATAGAAATGTTATAATATAAATTATAAGCACTTGTTAAAGATGTTACTATGGCCTCCAAATATTCTTATGTTGATAGTCTTGGGGAAATTATTTTTTCTGGGCTTAATAGAGATAAATAAGCAGTTGAGTAGGCAATGAAATATGTTTCCCTAGAGAGAAAGGAGAGTGATCATCAATGTTTGGTCTTTCACAAATTTGGGGAAAGTGCAGCTATTAAATGTGATAAGACTTTGCATCTTCTTTTGCTCAGGATATACTTGGGAATTGGGAATTATGCTTTGGAATAAGCTCGTAAGCACATGTTGTAGTATGGGATAAAGTTCTCACTTGGCCGAGTGATGTTCATTCAACTAGAGCTGATTTTTAAAGGGATAGAATATAGGCCGTGAATTTTTGTGACACACTCACAACCTTTCTGCGATTGTGCTGCCTTTTTTTCTATCAAATGAATGCTGATGTTTCAAAAGTTATTATTCATAAATGGGATATCGTTCCTTAAAGAGGGAAAAAACTAGCATATGACATACTGACCCATAAGAAATAAAGCCTTGAATCATTTCTCCTTTAACTCCAAAGGAAGCCTATATTTTTTTAGCAGTCACTTTTTCAGAGGATGGAATTACTAGTTTCACCATCTTTCTCTGTTTCTATTAGCTTGTCAATTTGGTTTGAGTTTTCATCAGAGTGGTATTAACAGCTGGAAGAAAAGTTGTTTCATCAAACATTCAACATGGGGCGAAGAGAAAAATCTATTAAAGCTGATATTGGACAATGTACTCATTCAAGAAGACACTAAACATTTGTATTGGAAAGGAAACTTTGTAAAAATTGTTAAGATCATCCTCACAAGTGTCGGAAATAAGATTCTATTTAATCAAAAAGGCATTATAATGCAAAAATAGGAATAAAAAGCTCTGTCTATATGTATTATTACCCAAGGAATATTATTAGGAATATTATTGTTATAATTGTTATTCATTTATTTATTTTTGAGACAGAGTCTCACTCTGTCACCCAGGCTAGAGTACAGTGGCACGATCTCAGCTCACTACAACCTTTGCCTCCTGGGCTCAGGAAATTCTCCTGCCTCAACCTCCCAAGTAGCTAGAACTGTAGGATTGCACCCTCATGCCTGGCTAATTTTTGTATTTTTAGTACAGACAGGGTTTCACCATGTTGTCCAGGTTGGTCTTGAACTCCTGACCTCAAGTGATCCACTGACCTCTGCCTCCCAAAGTGCTGGGACTGCAGGCATGAATCACCGTGAGTTGCCAAGAAATGTTATTGATTAAAGAGTTAATGTGGGGTCTCAATGAAAACTGCAATAAGATTTCAACTATTTTCAGTGTCATAATTTTATATAAAATATTAATTATACAGAATATAATATATGTATTATACCTCAGTAAGTAGGTGGGAATAAAAGAAAATGGGTTTAGAAATTGCTATGGCTTTACCACAAGTGATAATTTTTTAAGAATATGTAAAATAGCTTTTATTTAGTTGAAACAAACATGATAAAATATTAGCCTTTTTTTAATTTGATGGCAACATAAGGGTATGCTATATTATTTTCTGTGTTTTTGTATCTATTTTAGATATTACATACTTTTATTTAGTGCTAAAATAATTGTAAAAGAGAATTGTATAAGAGAATTGTATAAATAATTGTATAAGAGAAAGAAAATCTAAATTAATGTTGTCATAAAATATAAATTTGCTAAAGAAAACCATAATACACATTTCCTTTTGTGTGGCTGAATGTAGATTATAAATTACTTCCTAATAGTTTCGATTTTCTAATTAAAAGATTAAAAATAAAAATGTGATAGAAACTTATTTTATCATTAAGGATAAATAAATACCTTTAGTTCAATGAGATTAAGGAACTGGCTATGTAAAATGTAATCAGAAAAAAAAAAAAAAACTGATTTATTTCCACGCAGTGAAATTCATTTGTTCATTCATTCTGAAATTCATTCATGAGTTTCATTCATTTCTACAGAGTGGCATTTTTGGAGATTCAAAATCTTGGGTCAAATTGTACATAAATTAATGGGTTAGAATTAAATAAAATACAATTTATAAATAATTTATATTTGGATTGGAAAAATAAGATCCCTATAGGTGAAGTTTTGGTACAATTCCTGGGCTAAAAATGATGACATAAAAGATGAAAAAGTGTCATTCTTATTAGTATTTCTAAATAGAGTTATAATAGAAGTAAAACTAAAATAGCAGTATTAAAATGCATTATGTATTGATCATGTATTCTTTCATGCATTAAGATATGCATACAATTTTTAAGATGAATACATTCATAGGTGTGTATGTTTTCCTCTAAATATGTTGTACTCTCTGTCTCATAAGTCAGTTTGACCTCAATGACACCTTCGCTAAGCATTTAGGGTAGAAATCATATATTTCCCAACCCTATTTTAACAGGTTGAGCTGCACTTTTTTATGAAGCTGTTTCCATTACTTTTTCTTTGTGTCTATTCTTTAAAATTGAAATTTACTGATCTTTCATGATGCATCTATAGAGATTTCAAACCTCTTCCTGAAATCTCAGCAGTTACACATAATAAACTCTCAAACTGCTCTAATGTATCCATCATACCTTTTCTTTCAGGAATATTTCATACATGATAGCAAAGCCTTATTCTTCTACAACATAAAAAGAAAACTTCCCAATACATTATCTCTGCACAAAAATGGGTCTCAAGCAATATTTACAATAGAGAAATAGCCAATAGCTTGAGCTTGACATACTTTTGTGGCTCCTTACATAAACAATATAATAAAACTACACTGATTTTTTTGAAGATGCAAAAGATAGCTTTTCAAATTGGAGAAAACAAGCAATAATGGTTTTATTCAAGTATTTGTTAAGAAAATTTGTCTATTTATTGTTTTTATTAGACATGCAGGAAGAGATAAAAAAGAGTATGACCAACCCAACTGAGAATAGTTGGAGATTAACACACAGAGTGCTGAGTTTTTTCCCGTATATTACGATGTTAATTGTGGGCTTGCCATATGTAGTTTTTATTGTGCTGAGCTATGTTACTTGTATGCCTATTTTGTTGAGACTTTTTATCATAAATAGATTTTGAATTTTGTCAAATGCTTTTTGTGCATTGATTGAGATAATCATGTGGTTTTTATCTTTTATTCTGTTAATGTGGTGTATCACGTTGATTTATTTTCATATATTGAACCATTCTTGCATCCCAGGGAAGGATTCTCCTAGGTCATGGTGTAAAATTCACTTAATGTGCATTGAATTTGGTTTGCTGGTCTATTTCAATTTTTATCTAAGTTGTCATATTTATAGGAGTATAGTTATTTATATTTTCTTATTTCCATTTTAATATCTGTACAGTCTTTCCTCATATGGTCTCTCATTCTTGATATTAGTAATTTGTGCCTTCTCTTCTTTTTTTATTATTCTGACTAAAAAGTCTATCACACTTATTGATCTTAAAGAATCAACCTTTGAATTCATTGTATTTGTGAATATTTTTTGTTTTCTAGTCATTGATTTGGGCTCAGATTTTTATTGTTTCCTTTCCCTTGTTTACTTCTGGCTTAATTTTCTCTTTCTGTTTTGGCTTCTCAAGGTAAAAACTGGGGTCATTTATTTGAGACAGTCTTCCTTTTTCTCTCTTGTTTGAAGATCTTTGCCTTAAGAACTTTTCCTTCCCTCCCTTCCTTCCTTCCTTCCTTCCTTCCTTCCTTCCTTCCTTCCTTCCTTCCTTCCTTCCTTCCTTCCTTCCCTTTTTCTTTTTTTACAGACTCTTGTTCCGTCGCCCAGAATGCAGTGCAATGGTGTGATCTCGGTTCACTGCAATTTCACCTCCCCGGTTCAAGCAATTCTCCCTTGCCTCAGCCTCCCGAGTAGCTGGACTGCAGGAGCGCGCTACCATGACAAACTAATTTTTGTGTTAGTAAAGCTCGAATTCCTGGCCTCAGTGAACTGCCCGCCTTGGCCTCCCAAAGTCCTGGGATCACAGGCGTGAGCCACGGTGCCTGGCCAAGAGCTTGCTTTAACATTTCTTTTAGGACAGGTCAGCTGGTGGCGAATTTTTTCAGAATTTATATGTTTCATCATCACTGGTCATTAGAGAAATGCAAATCAAAACTACATTGAGATACCATCTCACGCCAGTTAGAATGGCGATCATTAAAAAATCTGGAGACAACAGATGCTGGAGAGGATGTGGAGAAATAGGAACACTTTTACACTGTTGGTGGGAGTGTAAATTAGTTCAACCACTGTGGAAAACAGTGTGGCGATTCCTCAAGGACCTAGAAATAGAAATTCCATTTGACCCAGCAATCCCATTACTGGGCAGATATCCAAAGGATTACAAATCGTTCTACTATAAGGACACATGCACACGAATGTTCATTGCAGCACAATTTACAATAGCAAAGACCTGGAACCAACCCAAATGCCCATCGATGATAGACTGGACAGGAAAAATGTGGCACATATACACCATGGAATATTATGCAGCCATCAAAAACGATGAGTTTGCATCCTTTGTAGGGACATGGATGAACCTGGAAACCATCATTCTCAGCAAACTGACACAAGAACACAAAATCAAACACCACATGTTCTCACTCATAGGAGGGTGTTGAACAATGAGAACACATGGATACAGGGAGGGGAGCACTATACACTGGGGTCTGTTGGGGGGAGTGGGGGGACAGCGGGGGGGTTGGGGAGTCGGAGAGGGATAGCATGGGGAGAAATGCCAGATATGGGTGAAGGGGAGGAAGGCAGCAAATCACACTGCCACGTATGCACCTATGCAACAACCTTGCATGTTTTTCACATGTACCCCAAAACCTAAAATGCAATTAAAAAAAAAAAAAGAAAGAAAAATGTCTTTATATTATTGTACTCTTTTCATAGGTATTTTTTGCTAGCCATGAATCCAAGGCTTACGTTCCTTCCTTCCTTCCTTTCTTTTGCTTCTTTCCTTTCTCTTTCATGTTTTAAAGTTGTAGCTCAACTCTCTTCCCTCATGAGAAACTATTGCCATTCTTATATTTGAGCCTCTTCATGTAGCATGTCTCTATTTCCTTGGGTACCTTTTAAGATTGTATCTTTATTTCTGGTTTTTAACAATTTGATTATGTTATGCCTTTTTAACAATTTGATTATGTGGTTTCCTCATCTTTCTTGTGCTTGAGGTTTATTAAGCATCGTAGATCTGAGAGTTTACAGTTTTCATCAATTTTGGATAATTTATGGTCATTATTTCTTTAAGTAGTCTTTCGCTCCCCTGTTTTTAGGGACTCTAGTTATATTTGCATTAGATGCTGAAACTGTCCCATTAATAAGTCTGACTTGATCTTTATTTCTCTTTTATGATCTTACCCGAATTTTGCTTCAGATATTTTCTGCTGCATCTAAATGTTCACCAAAAGCATAGAATTTCCTGTTTATCACATCCAATGAAATTTTCATCTCAAACATTTACTTTTCGTATCTAGAAAAGTGATTTACATCACTTTTGTTTGTTTGTTTGTCTAGACGGAGTTTCGTGCTTGTTGCCCAGCCTGGAGTGTAGTGGCACGATCTCGGCTCACTGCAACCTCTGCCTCCTGGGTTCAAGCGATTCTCCTGCCTCAGCTTCCGAGTAGCTGGGACTACAGATGCCTGCCACCACAACTGGCTAATTTTTGTATTTTTAGTAGAGACCACTATGTTGGCCAGGCTGGTCTTGAACTCCTGACCTCAGGTGATCCACCTGCCTTGGGCTCCCAATACATCACTTTTATATCTACTGTGTTATTTATCTGAATACAGTTTTTTTTAACTCTACTTGACTATTTTTTAAGTGTTTTAAATCTTTAGTCATTTGTGATATATTTTTGGAGCAAAAAACATTGCACTTGTTAATGAAGTCAATGGAGGAGATTAGGGAACAGATGCTATACATAGTATAAATAGGAAAATATATTTATCAATTAATTCCCCAAAACAAGTCCACAATTTCTTATCCAAAACCACTGGGGTCAGGCATATTTCAAGTTTGTTTAAAATACAAGTTTTGGTATTTAACATAAAATATATATGTTAAATAATAGTGCCAGTAGGGTATAGACAACACATAAAAGTACATTAATTTACCTATGATAAAACTGTGTGAATATTTACATTATTTGGATAAATAACAACTATAAATCAATACACATCAATGCATGTTAGGTTTTGTTTTACAAAATAAAATTCATGTTATTTAAATGAAGGTACGATTTATGTTCCTGATGTGAAAATTTTACAAATTAATTATGGTACAAATATTACTAGTGGTAATAGAAATCCAGTTACTATGTATAAAGTACTTTTGAAGTTTACAACCAAATACAAATGTGAAAAAATGTCCAATTCCTTTGATAAAGAGAAATCTAAACCAACATTGTACAAAATTTAGTAAAATGATAAGGAAAATTTGTATGGGATACTATTGAAGCAAAACATCTTAAAATTCACATAAAACTGAGTTCATAGAAACTATATAGATACAACAGGATAATCATCTAGAAAATAAAGTTTATACAAAAATTGCAGATAAATTTTACAAATATATACACACATTCTTACTACATATTGAATTGACTTTGTGTTATCTTCAAATACTTCAAACAGTTTCAATATATGTATAATATATACTTCAAATAATTGAAACAATTTAAAGCATTTGAAGATAATGCAAAATCATTTCAATATATAGTAAGATTGCCCTTACTTAGCAAACACAAAATCTAGACTTGAAAAATTGAAAGATTAATAAATCTGATGATATATATTTAAAAATTATATACACAAAAATTCTTACCATTGAAGTCCAAACACAATTTAAAATTTATAAAATATATTTATAACACATAAATTAAGACTAATTTCTTTAACATATAAAACATCCTTAGACATTAATAAGAATAAAAGTATGACAGCCCTTTAAAATTGAAGAAAATCACAGAAGTTCACAGAAATAAATGGGTAAATGTACAGAGAGCGTACATGGCAATTCTACAAGTGCAGAGTAATTTTGCTTTCAGTATTGGACAAACTCTTTTCCTTTAAATTAGTTTTTTCCCCAGTCTCAATATCCCTTTCAGGTTCCATGCTGCAACTGATAATCAAAGATACAGGTTATCACCAAAACTTCAAGGTGCCTGGGAAGGTTGTGCTTCAATCCCACAATAAATGAAGAACATTAAACAAAAAAGTCACATTCAGTTTTTTCATCAACTAGTGTTGCATGACCATTAGTTCTTGTAGTAATGACACATTAATATAAGAACATCCTTCAAAGCATACATTATTTTTTCTCACTGATAACACATTCAAAAGTGATATAAAAGAAAGAAAAATTTCTCTGTGAATAAAGTTTTTGTTTTTCTCCTGGAAATAGTCCATGATATTGTAATGAAAGTATGTTTGTGCACACGTGCATGTTTGTATGCATATGCTTTAAGTCTGAGTCTTCTGATTAAAATTATAATAATAGAAACAGGTTTTTAATTTCTTGGGTCATACTAAAAAGCCCATTTTAGTATGAACCCCTATAAGCAGACCATAAAAATCTAACTTTTAAAATTAGCTATAAAGTCATTTTCTCCCTCTTGGAAGTACTCTTATTTATTTTTTTCTGTATAATATTTTTATTGTATAATGACAAATGATAGTTGTATATATTCATAGAGTACCAATACTTGCTTAATTTAAAAAATATGTTCTTTATAAAGAATGTCAGGCCAGGTGTGGTGTCTCATGCCTGTAATTCCAGCACTTTTGGAGGCCAAGGCAGGAGAATTGGTTGAGCCCAGTAGTTTAAGGAAAGTCTGGGCAATATATGAAGACCCCTGTCTCTATGGAAAAAAAGAAAAAAAAAGTTGAGTATGGTGGGGAGCACCTGTAGTCCCAGCTACTCGGGGGGATGGCTCAAGGCTGCAGTGAGCTATGGTCACAACACTGCACTACAGCCTGGGAAACAAGCTTTAAAAATTGTCAGATGCCATATTATCATAGAACAAATAAACATATATTTTAAATATGTGAATATATTTCTAGAGGTGCTTTCAAATTATGACAATTCAGAGACAGCTATTTAAAAATACATTGAGCATATGCCTCCATTACATGAAATCATTGATTAAAATTGTTTTGTTAAATTTACTATTCCAATATTTTCAATTATTTTCATAAAATTATCTCTTGGTGATTAAAGGCAGATAAACCCTTAATCACCTTGTTACCTTTTGAGAAACAAAATTTATGTTATACTAGCTTTTATTTTTGTAAAACTATTAATGTACAATCAACCTGTAATTGATTTTAATTCTACCTCTTAAGCAATTAAAAATGAGAAATACCTGCCACACAGCATCCTCACAGTTAAGTACATTTCTGTCGAAAAAATATAATTTCAAATATGGGTAGAAAATTTAGTAATTCTGGTTCCTTACATTTTTCAGTAAAATGGTGACTGATGTATTACAAAGAACTTTGATTGGTCACAAGTCTAAATATATATTCATAATTGAATATATATGTTTTTACATACTGACATATTATAAAATATGAAGTAAGAATGGTCTATATCAGAAGTCATGTGAACGGCAGTCTTTTAATATATTTCATAAAGGACTACTATATTTAATGACAAGAGATAAAATAAATTTTACTTTTTTCCTACTTGATTCAGTGGTACTGCTTTTCTTAAAAACAAAACAAAATACTATTTGATATTAATTATATGGAGTCTACATTGTTAATGAGCTAAATTACTAATCTGGTAGCAAGGAAGGCATAACAAGTGCTTCATAATTTAACCTTCAGTATACATTGACAGCTTTAGTTCACGTAATTACCTGGTGATTTCTTTGGGCCAAGTGATTTGACAAGTCTAACTTCCATTACCTCATTTTTTCTAAAACAGGCATTATTATAAATAAATCCACACAACTGGAGCAAGCTTAATTTTTACAAAGTTGCTGAGTAGTACACACAATGGAGAAAGGACAGCCTTTTCAATAAATGGTGCTGGGAAAACTGAATATCCGTATGTGGAAGAATGAAATCAGACCCCTAACTCTCACCATACACAGATTGTTAACTGAATATGGCTTAAAGACTTAACTGTAAACTCCTAACTGCAAACCACTAGAAGACAACCCAAAGGAAAAACTTCATGACATTGTTCTAGGCTGGGATTTTTGAATAAAACCTCAAAAGCAAATGTAAATAAATGGGATTATATGAAACTAAAAAGCATCTGCACAGCAAAGGAAGCAATCGACAGACCAAACCACAGCCTAAATTGGGAGAATAAATCTTCAAACTATAAATCTAATATGAGGTTAATAATCAAAATATATAAGGATCTCAAACAACAACCAAAAACAAGCCAATTAAAAAATGTGGAAAAGACCTGACAAGACATTTCTCAAAAGAAGACATACAAATGATCAAAAGGCATAGAAAAAATGCATCAGTACATCAAAAAGATACCTCTACTTCTATGTTCATTGTAGCACTATTCACAACAGACAAGATACCAGATCAACATATGGATGAGTAAAGAAGTGCCCAATGTCACTAATCACCAGGAAAATGCAAACCATCACTACAAAGAGGTATCATTTCACTCCAGAAAGAATGATTATCAAAAAATCAAAAGACAGCAAGTGTTGGCAGCGATGTAGAGAAAAGGGAACCCTTACAAAGTGCTGGCGGGAATGTAAATTAATAACAGCCATTATAGAAGACAATATGGAGCCAGACACAGAAAGACATATACCACATGATCTCACTCATACGTGAATCAGAAAAGTTGTTCTTATAGAAGTAGAGAGTAAAATAGTGATTACCAGGAGGGAATAAAGATAAAAGGAGGGAGAAAGGTAGATGGGGAGAGACTGGCCAACAGACACAAAGTTACAGTTAGATGGGAGGAATAAGCTATGATGTTCTATTGAATAGTAGGACATATAAAATTATACTGATGTAGCCTGTAATCCCAGCACTTTGGGAGGCCGAGGTGGGTGGATCACGAGGTCAAGAGATCGAGACCATCCTGGTCAACATTGTGAAACCCCGTCTCTACTAATACAAAAAAAAATTAGCTGGACATGGTGGCGCGTGCCTGTAATCTCAGCTACTCAGGAGGCTGAGGCAGGAGAATTGCCTGAACCCAGGAGGCGGAGGTTGCAGTGAGCCGAGATCGCGCCATTGCACTCCAGTCTGGGTAACGAGAGCGAAACTCCGTCTCAAAAAAAAAAAAAAAATTATACTGATGTATAAAATTATTACACTTCTGAAATGCATTGTTTTTTGTTTAATCAAAATTATTTTGACTAAGTGAAAATGTAAAGTATATTTATATATATATTAGTTAAAAATAAATAGAACAGTGGCAAAACTAAGTCAAGGAAAGAAAAATGTAAAGAGACAATTATCTATTAACCAAAAGATAATAATTTGTGTTTATGCTTTTGTAAATATTCTTCCATCTTTTTTCTTTTAAATGAACATACAGTTAAAACGTATCCAATGTGCTGTATGGATATAAAGCCAGAGAAATTGACTTTGAAAGCAAGTATTTTGTGGCATGCTGTTCTCTCCTCACATAGCATTGAATAAAAATGTTTTCATGGTTAAATTATTCAGCTTTTCAAACATATATTAAGAACCTACTGTGTGTCAGATACTCTTCTGAGCACTTGGAATAAGTGAATAAACAAGGAAACACCACTGCGAACACATTTTACAGCATATAAGAAAGTGCTGGCCGGGCATGGTGGCTCATGCCTGTAATTCCAGCACTTTGGGAAGCTGAGGTGGGCAGATCACCTGAGGTCAGGAGTTCGATATCACCCTGGCCAACATGATGAAATCCCATCTCTACAAAAAATACAAAAGTCAGCCGGGTGTGGTAGGGTGCACCTCGAATCTCAGCTACTCGGGAGTCTGAGGCAGGAGAATCACTGAATCCAGGACTCGGAGGTTGCATTGAGCCAAGATTGTGCCAAACAAACAAACAAAAAACAGGGATAAGTTGCTATTTTAAAATGCTTTTAATAACTAAGGATGAATCAACTATGTAGATATATATAACACATATATTTTATTATAAATATATTTTGCTTAAATTTTTGACTATTTCTGTAGCATAGGTATGTAGATCTAGATTTTTACATTGTCCCAACGTCATTTCATTAGGCTGCTTACTTTAGTGGACTTGCTGAGTGTATATAAAATAGTCCCTTAGGGGATTTTCACTTTTTTATATATTCAGCTGCAGATTGTGAATATCATCATGTTACAAATGCCCTCAAAAAAGGTGGCTCACTGCAAACATATTATTAAGAGGCAAAGTAGAGGAAAGAAAATTATGTTCAGTTTAAAAAGACTATCTATCATAGTTTCTGGGATTTAGTCAAGGCTCCATGAATGATGATTTCCTTCCAAATGCCTCCTTAACCAGAATAAAATTCCTATATAAATACCACAAAAAAGGTCAGGGAACACAGTTTAACTTACCCAAGAAAGGACATGAGTGCATTTTTCTTCATGAAATGGCCAAACTATATAATAAGGTGATAAGAGGTTTCTAGAATTAAATAAAAACAATTTTGATTCTAATATCATATTCACGTGTGTATTGTTTCTAATCATTGAATAGTTACTGCTATAGTTTTGATGTTTGTCTCTGCAAATCTCATGTTGAAATTTATTCTTAATGTTGGAGGTGGGGACAAATGGGAGGCATTTAGGTCATGGGGATGAATTCCTCATGAGTAGCTTCACACCCCACGTGGAGGAAGGAGTGAGTTGTCACTTATTAGTTTCTAGGACAGCTAGTTGTTTAAAAGAACCTGATAGTCCCCCATCCCGACTTCCTTTCTCTTGCCATGTAATCTCTACACACACCTGCTCCAGTTCACCTTCTGCCTTAAGCAGAAGTAGCTTGAGGCCCTCATAAGAAGCACATGCTGGTCCCATGCTTCCTGTAAAGCCTGCAGAACTGTGAGCCAAATAAACCTCTTTTCTTCATAAATTACCCACCCTCAGGTATTTTTTATAGTGACACTACATGAAGTGAAAATATTGCTTCAAAAAAAAAATTCTATTTGGCCAATACAAACCTGTTTTAAAAGTTAGCAGTGTACATAGCAAGGAATACTTTTAAACAATCAGAAGGACCTTTCTTTTGATGTGGGTTTTTACATGTTTACATGCAAAGTTTTTGAAAAACATTTATTATTTCTGCTGAATGGATACAATACTTATCATTGGTTTTTAAGAATGTTCAATTAGTAGAAGAAAGGATTCATTACTTGCAATATTTTCATGCAAACTTTTTGAATAGCAGCAATGTTAGCTATATCACACTTTTTATCATTAAGTTTTAGGAGTGTTCAGGGTAAAATCACTCATAAACTGGAATATTAACTCTCCTTACATTAGAGGAGTCAATCAACACTACAGTTATTGATTGAGCCAATGATATGTTTAAGTACAATTCTATATAGATGAGAAATTAAAGATATGGATCATTGAATAGAGATGAGAGAAAATTACTTTTATAAACTTTCTAAATTATTTTATTTTAAAATATTCTTTTTTTATATTTTGTTTTTTATTATGCTGCTTCTGAAACATCACATCAAATTCCATTCTGTGCATGTCTACGTGTTGTGTATTTATGTGATTTGGCTATTTAAATATTTTTTCAACACAAGTTAAAAATGAATCAGAAATGACTGAAAATTGAATGAGAAAAACTAAATAAAACACATATGACTGGAAAAACAGTAGGAAAATTAAATAGTGAATACCTGTCAAAAATTCAAAGCTTTTCTCTAAATTTATTTTTGTATAAAAGTTATTCTTTAAAGTTACCTACAGATTACATTCATCGTGTTTGTTACTCAAGCTTAAGTTAAAAGAGCAAAATCACCAGATTTGCATTTTTATTAATACTGTATTTTAAGTATTTCTTTGGCATTTTAATGAACTGTACCTTAAATACCTCCCTTTTTCATTACATTTTTAAAATGTTCTACATAGGGTCACTGCATAGGTTTTCCACCAATAAATAATTGAAACCTTCAATCAAACAATTGCAGAGAAGAATTGTTCTATAATGGTTGGTGGCATTCCATTCAAAACTATTTCTCCTTTGAAAATGAAAGTAATAGATTAATTCAAAACATTATCTGGAGAACAATTGGTTTTCTAACTATGTATTGTTATGCTTCTTACGCACAATATCATTACTGATTTAGTAATAGTTTGAAAGTTTAAGAAATAAAATGTCACTAAAAATATGGGTAAATGTATGTATCTATTAATCTAAATATATATTTTAATCTTTTTTCTGATATTTTACATTTTAAATATTAGGATACATTCAGTGTTACTGATTTCCATATATTGGAAGTTCTTTGATAATGGCTAGAAAAAATGAGAGAATTTTATTGATCTGTATGACTTAATTAAAAGAAATCCTCTTAAATACCTAGGAAATGCTGAAAAATATTATTCAAGTGACAGAGTGCTCTATGAAAATAAAATCACCTATACATAACCCTTTCTTCCCATTATTTTTAATTTTTATTTTATTTTTCTGATGATCAGTGGTATTTTAAAACATAGTAAGCCATTACTACATCAAGTGCTATGATATTATAGATTCTAATCAGAACTGAGCTGTTAAGCTTCTGCCAAATATTGAACTAAATCTGAAGGTCTATAACAGGTTATTTTAGACAGTTGCACTAGAAACTCAGATATCACATGCTTCACTCAACAATAATTGTGCTTTGGTATTGTAATGAGGGAAGGTGTTCTCTTTCTGGGTCCACCAGGGGGCGTAGTTTCAAGGGCAAGAACTTCCCAGCACCGTGCCCCCATCCCATCTTTCCCCATCCTGGAGATTTAACCGTCTCTGTTTTAAATTATTGTGAGTGGAAAGGATCGAATGTCAATCACTCCAGCAGAAGTTTAAGGGAACTCTTTTCATTGGCCAGGGAGCTTGGAGAAGGAGGGAATTCCTCCCAGGATAAAAGTCCCTGTTTCCCTCATCTGGGCAGATTTTCCCCCTCTGGGGTCCCTTTCCACACTCTCCCAAGGAAGCTGTCTTTCCTCTCCTAAACTCCATCTCTCTCTCTATTTCCTGCCACTCAGTGTGGAAGCTGCATTCCTCTCCTGAAATCCATTTTTCTGGATTCTCTCACTCAGTGTGAGGACGGCTTTCCTTCTCTGGTTTTCCCCCTCTGCAAACCCTTCTCATTCACTGTGAGAACGGCTTTTCCTTCTCACTCAGTGTGAGTTAGCTGTTTCTCTCTTTCTCGCTACCTAAATAAATCACTTTCTGCAAACTTTTGAGTCCGGCATTTACTTTATGAGTGCACTGCTCTGTGATCTCCTCTCCCATTTTTGGATGAGTGATAGACCAAGAACCTGGATAAATGTCCCCTCAGGGGAGCTGAGGGCTCCCCTGAACCTCAAAACCCAGAAACAGTAACATGTTTTTTGAAGAAAACAGATATGGGACCCAGAAGATATAACTTAGTAAAAGATGTTTCTATAATCATAAAAATAATCACACTGAAGTTTAAAGATTATTTTGCTTGAGATGTAAAAGACTAGATAAACCTAATTCCATGATTTAGCAAAGACATCATAAAATTTATTAATAGATGGGGAATTGTCTTAATATTCAAAGGAAATATGGGACCTTGAGAAGTCCTGTTGACACATATCCTGAAGGCTGACATACTCATTTTTGTCTTGCTATGAATGCACCCTTTATGCTCAATCTAGTAAATCAAACATAAATATTAATTATTTTACAACCCTTCAAACCACTCCTCTGTAAACATCACATCATAAGAAATAGTAAAATATATAATGTCTACAATGCATATACTATTATTAAGAAATTTTATATTGTAACATTGCATCCTTGAAGCAATAGGGCTGGGTAATAGAATTATGCATCATTTTATTAAACATAGAGGAACTAAATAGTACATTAAGATACATCTATGGACAAAGCATTAAATAAAATAATGCCTAATATTCACATATAGATATAAAATAAAAGAAATTACATCAAAATATATTTTTGGTAACAAAGAAATTAAAATTATCATAGGAATTTTGCATTTAAAAAGTATATTTTCTGGGTGAAAAGAAAATGATATAATAAAAACGACACACAAGCAAACAGTATAAAAAGAATATATAAGAAAACCAAGTCTCTCTGACTCCTAATATTTCAATTTTTAAGTCAATTATCAGTTATGATTTCTAATGTATCCTTCCAAAAATTATCTATCTTTCTTATCAAAAAGTTTTGACCTTTCATTGAATGATACATATATCTTTAAGAATTGTGTTAAGGTTATCTAGCGAGACAGAACTAATTGAATAGATGGATAAATAAAGGGGAGTTTATTAAGAAGTATTAACTCACATGATCACAAGGTCACAGAATAGGTCATCTACAGGCTGAGGAGCAAGAAGAGCCAGTTTGATTTCCAAAACTGAAAAACTTGCTATCCAATGTTCAAGAGCAGGAAACATCCAGCATGGAAGAGAGATGTAGCCTGGGAAGCTAGGCCAGAATTTCTTTTCACTTTTTTCTGTTTGCTTATATTCCAGCCTTGCTGGCAGCTGATTAGATTGAGCCCACTCAGATTCAATGTGGGTCTGCCTTTCCAAGCTCACTGACTCAAATGTTAATCTTCTTTGGCAGCACCCTCACAGACACACCCAGAATCAATACTTGGTATCCTTCAATCCAATAAAGTTGACACTCAATATTAACCATCACAAATCCACCCCTTGTCAACCTGAACCCATACACATCTCTTGAGATGATACATAATCTTCAAATAAAGACAATAATAAGGTCATAATTATGCCTAAGGTAATACAACTATCCTTTGTATGAAGGGAAATGTACCCATCTCCAACCCAAATACTATTATATTACATAAATTTTACAATACTTAAATGCTGATGTGAAGTAAATAAATCTTATGTTTCATGATAAAGGAAAAAGGAAATAAAATGAAGATATTTTCTTTGCACAAGTGTATACATGCACAAACATGTTTTTAACAAAAGAAGGAGGAAATACTCATGACAATGACAGTCCTTATTTCCGAAGGTGGTCACATGTTCATAGCTCATATTGATGACTACCTTCTTCTGCTACCCATTCTGTATTCCCTTTGCCTTCAGCAAGCACCTCAGCAGGTTGTGTGTTTTGTTTGTTTTTTGTTTTCGACCCAATCCTTCGTTCCTGAAGGATCTGGTTATTTTCAGATTTGCTTGGATAGGGCTATTGTAGTTTCTCATTGACCTTAATCACAAGGCATGGTAATAATAAGAGACACCCTAACGGAGCTCCTGTATTCCATGCACACGCTGTTTTACCTCAGTAGAGTACTAGACTGATTTCATCTTGATAGTCTGGGTCAGTCATCCTAGCCAACACTGTAATTCTCTTCTTACCCTGTTGACTTAAAGGTAGAAGGAGCTCAAAGTGTCCAGGTGGCAATTTTAAGTTGAATGGGATTGTTGTTGTGTCTCCTGGAGGCAGCATTCCTCCCTCTGGAACTAAGGCTTCTAGACCAGCAGAATGTAATGTCACAGGAACAGGAAGCAAAATGTTGCTAGTGGATCACTAGGGGTGATGGTGAGTGGTGCCACTTCCAACCCTTGATTCCTGGACCCATGAATCCTGGCCATGGGTAAAACTGTACCATATACTGATGCTGATTCAGAGCATACATGGCCTTCTGGAGAACTTTACCCCAGTCCTGCAAAGTATTGTCACCTAGTTAATGTTGTAACTGTGATTTCAAAAGGCCATTCCACTGTTCTATTAATCTAGCTGCTACAAGATGATGGGAACATGGTAAGACCAGTGAATTCCATGACCTTAGCCATAAAGTGAGTGCCTTGATCGGAGGCAATGCTATGTGGAAAACCACGACAATGGATAAAACATTCTGTGAGTACACGGATGGTTGTCTTGGGAGAAGTATTGCGTGCAGGATAGGCAAACACATATCCAGAGTAAGTGTCTATTCCAGTGAGGAAAAACCCATGTGCCACTGGGCACTCATTCTTCTCCTTCCTGCCTTTATGTGAACGAGTATATGTTTGCTTCCCCTTCTACCATGATCGTAAGTTTCCTGAGGTCTCCAGAGCCATGCTGAACATGAGTTAATAAATCCTCTTTCCTTTATTAATTACCCAGTTTCAGGAATATCTTTATTAGCAGTGTGAGAACAGACTAATATGATACTTTTATTTATTTTAATTATTTTATATGTTCTGAGTTTATTTTATTGTGAAGGGTATGATGCATTTTGGTATCTGTTCCATAGGCACTTGAAAAGGATGTGTATTTTGTCATTGGGGAGAATGCTCTATAAATGTAGACTGGATTCTGTTGTTGATGCCATTGCATTCTTCTATGTTGTTGCTGGTTTTCTGTGCTGTTGTCTTGTCACTTGTTGAGAGAAGCTTGTTGAAGTCTCTAACGTAACTGTGGGTTGTCTGCTCTTTCAGTTCTATCAGATTTTGCTTCATATTTTTGCAGTTCTGTTTTATGTTGTGTACATATTGCATTTGTTCTGCCTTCTTAGATTATGTCTCTTTGTCTAGTTATTTTATTTGCTCTGAAATATCCTTTATTTAATATTAATATAACCACTACTGCCTTACTTTGTTTGCATGATATACTTTATTTCATCCTTTTACTTTCAACCTGCCTATATTGCTGTATTTGAAGTCATTTATTTGTAAACAATATATAGCAGGTAATTTCCTTAAATTTATTATGCTATGGTCTTTCCTTTAAATGGTGCATTTAGACCATTTTTATTTAATAAAATTATTGGTATGCTAGGGCTTAAGTCTGCAATTTTATTTTTCTATTTGTTTTCTCATTCTCATCCTCTGTTTTACTTTTCTTGCCTTCTGATGAATTGCTTGAAATTTTTAAAAATAATTTCATTTTGATTAATCTATAGTGTTTTTAAATATACCTATGTGTTGTTTCTGTAGTAATAGCACTAAGTATTATATTTATAAGCATAACCTGTTAAGTCAACCAGTGTAATCATTTTACCATTTTGATGAAGGCTAGAATTGTGCTTCGATTTTACCCTCCTAATTACAATGTAATTGTTTTTAATACTGCTCCTACATACATTCCAAACCTTATTACACAGGGTTATACTTTTTTACTCAATCATCGAATAAAATTCACAAATCTCAACAGAAGAAGAAAAAAAAGCCTATTTACCTATATTTATGCTTACCATGTTATTTTTTAATTTCCTGTTGTACTAGGGTTTTTGGGGTTTTTTCCTTTTCTTTCTTTCTGTTTAGACAACTTCCTTTATCTGCACTTTGAGGTTAGATCTGCTGGTGACAAATTCATTTAGTTTTGCTTCATTTAAGAATGTCTTCCTTTCTCTTTCATTCCTAAAAAGCAACTTCACTGGACATGCTGCTCCCAGTTGACCAATGCTTTTCTTCTAGCAGTTTGATATACTGTATTATTTCATTATGGACTTCATGATTCCTGCCATTCGATCTGTTTCTCCACTATAGATAAGATTTTTTTTTCTGATTGCTTTCAAGATTATTTTATTTGGCTTTAGTTTTTAAAAGTTTGAATATGACGTGTGTTGGTGTGAATTTCTTTGGATTTATCCTCCTTGACATTTGCTCACCTTCTTAAATCTGCAGGTCTATGTCTCATGTCAAATTGAGTTTTATCTACTAGTTACTCAAATACTTTTTTATTGTCACCCTCTTTCTTTTCTCGTTCTGGAACTTCAATAGCATAACTATTGAAACATTGATAATAGTCTCATAGAACCCTGAGACTCTGCTTATTGTTTTTTCAGTCTATTTCCTCCATTGTTCCGATTGGGTAATTTCTATTGTTCTATCTTCAAGTTTGCTGATTCTTGCATCCCATTGATTCTAAATTTGGGTTATTCAAGCTGGCTTTTCTTTGATTATTGTATTTTTCACTTTATTTCCTATTTCCATTTTATTATTCTAGACATATTCTATTCATTGCTGAGATTATTTTTCACTGAGACTTTCTAGTATTTGTTTCCGGTATGTTCCTAGGTGCTTGCTAAAAATTTCATTGTCTGCATTAAAATTTTTGTCTGACAACTAATATGTCTATAATCTCTGTATTGACTTCTCTTGATTGTTTTCATTAAGTTTGAGATCAATCAAAATTTGTGTATAGAAAACAAGACAAAAAACAAAACCAACAACTGTTTTTCTCCCATACTCTCACTCAACACAGAATATTTCTGGTCACCAAAATGTCTATCAGCGTAGGGGAAGATTTTCCACACTAACTGGTTTTTTAACATCATCTGATTATCCTACAATTTAACTCAATTCTGACATTCTCTACCTGGAGATAGCATCAGATGTAACAGATTAATGCCTCAGTCCTACAAGACTGCTTTCCCACTTCAGTTGTCAATCACAAGTCCAGGTTACCTGTGTTTCACCAATCAGCTATTCATTGAAATTTTCCACAACCCCTTCCTCAGGTCCAATCAGTTGCTAAAAATGATTCACAGAACTTAGGAAAACATTCCATTCTTACCCAGATGATAAAAGGATATAACTCAGAAACAGAAGAAACAGATGCATAAGACAAGGTATTGGGGGAAGGAGTACAGAGCTTCTCTGTCCTCCCTGGGCACACCACTTTCCATGTGTTTGTCAGCCCAGAAGCTTTCCAAGCCCCAATCTTTTGTTATTCTATGGAGCCCTTATTGTATAGGGTATAATTAATTAAATCATTGGCCAATGGTGACTGCATCAAATTTTAGCCCCTCTCTCCTACCTGGAGTAAAAAATGGGGATAAAATGTTCAAACCCTCTCATCAAGTAGTTGATTCCTCTGGCAACCCACACCCATTCTTAGGCTATCAAGGAGGCCTCAGCCATCAGTCATCTCATTAGCATGCAAAAATATCACTTCGGAGATTCTATTGGTTTTAGGAGCTATGAGCCAGGAAATGGGGTCAAAGACCAAAATATATATTTCTTATTATGTATCATAATATCACTCCTGATTTTGGGCACTACAAGTGATGTTTGATTGAAACCTGGACATTTTCATGTTATGTTATGAGATTCTACATTGTATTTAAGCCATCTGTTATAACTATTTTTTTTCATGTCTGTAGCAGATGAATGAATGTTTCATTAATGTGAGGTGGAGGTAGACATCTATTAATAGGTTCCCAATTCAACCTTTGTTGATGCTTAAAGGGAAGGGGCTCCTCATCACTGCCAGCTAGGGGTGAGAATTCTGACTCCCCAAAGCTGTTTACTCTCATCTTTCTGCAGGGGTGGCCTCATTGACATTACAAAATAGTAAAGGTCCCGACTCTCCACCAGGCTGCCTCTGACATCATCCAAAAGTAGAAAGAGAAGCCTAGAGGAGCCTCATTACTGGCCTGTGGGAATAGAAATTTTGGCTCCCTCTTTGGCCTTCCCTGCTACTACTATGGAGAATTTCTTGGGGCAGTTATTCACAGTTTTACAAGGATAGAAGTCTAGGCTCACCACTCAGACTTTGCTGACATGTAGAGGGTGCAGGGGCACAGCTCTTCTTGAGGTGCTTGGTTGTGGTAGAGTGCTTATTGACTAAAAGTTTTCTGTTTTGCTATGTTGCCTCTAATCTGGTGATTACAGAGAAAAGGATTTAGTTGGAGGGCCTGTTGTCATTTCCAGATTGACAGCTTCTTTGACTCTAAGTCTGGGGTATATGAAGAAAATAAAGAAAAAAATAAAGAACTGACAACTGTGTCATTTTTGGCTATCTAGCTTCCTGACTGGCTGTCTTCTCTACAACATTTAGCATTTTGTATATTTTATTTTATTGTATTTTTGAGATGGAGTCTCACTCTGTCGCCTAGGCTGGAGTGCAGTGGTGCGATCTCGGCTCACTGCAACCTCTGCCTCCTAGGTTCAAGCAATTCTCCTGCCTCAGCCTCCCAAGTTGCTAGAACTATAGGCACATGCCACCACATCCAGCTAATTTTTGTACTTTTGGTAGATATGACAGTTCCCCATGTTTGCCAGGATGGTCTCGATCTCTTGACCTTGTGATCTACCGGCCTTGGCCTCCCAAAGTGGGGGATTACAGGTATGAGCCACTGCGCCCGGCCTATTTTGTATTTATATAATAATCATGATGGTAAGTTGTAAGTTGGAAAGGTACATCTACTCCATCTCCCTGGAAATGGAAGTCCTGTAACAGCATTCTGACATTTAAAAAAAAAAGGAAAAACAAGAAATACAGACATTAATCTTACTTCAGTTTTCACATGTAGACATCAGAGCAATAAAACATCTTCTGTATGTCTTATATTTATCCTAAAAGATATTTTTATTACTGCTTTGTATTTTAGAAAAACGATGTTTACAAAGATTATCTTATAGTAGGCTGGTAGTAAGTAGAGGAGACAGAATTTGAATCTAGAGAAAGTGACCTTAAAATCTGTTTTATAACCACAGCACCATGCTTTATTTCTAATTCAAATAGTATATTTTAATTATGGCACTTATATTTTAATAGCAAATCATAAAGTTGAACAAACAGAATCAGTGACATTTTCTTAGCATGCAAAAGAAAATACTTCTAAGTACAGAAATTCTAAAAAATACTCTTTGAAAACAAAAGTTAATAAAAATATTGTATGTAATGTAATTACATTAGAGCCACATTAACTAATATTATTAAGCCTATTTTGTTTTCCTAGAAATATATAATACATTTAAATGCAAATGTGGTAAAATGAGTTAGCACAAAACAAGCTTTAAATGAATGAAAATAGGTTACATTAAAGTGACATTCCATATGTACTTTCATGAAATATATTTACCTTATAACTGAGACATATTAGAACCTACAATCATCATGCTATGTAGTTGAATATTAAAATTTCATATTTCAAAATATAACACTTTTCAATTACTCATATAATTATGTTTACTAAAAATGTTAGTGACCTGTTTCATCAATAAACTTTTCTAAATTAATTTGGGTGATGAGGGTTATTATTTTCAATTTATAGATTAAAATTATTTTCAATGAAAGCAAAATTAAATAATATAAACCATTAAAGTACAAGTCTTTAAAAATTTACTGTTAAAAAGGAGCTATAGTTTCTCTTGTCCTATTTCTGATAATTCTAAAAGGTTGGTAATGCTTGTAAACTGTAGCAATGATTGATAGTGTTCTCCCAGATAAAGTCAAGAAATCATATTTTGACCTTTAATATTCCTTTTACTCTATCCCTCCATTTTCCTTTTTTTGCACTGTACTTTCTTATAATTTTATAAAATGGGTTTTGTAATTATAAGAGAAAAAAAGAATATATTTGCCTTATATCTTTTGACATATATGATTTGAAACTAAAACTTATCAGACACATACGATTATAAATATGCAAAATAGTGCTGTTATTTTTAGAGAGGTAAGAAATACAAATTTCATCTGAACAATAATTTTATTGATTTTGTGATCCTACTTAAGCATGTTCAATAATAGCTTATGCATTTGCATGGGTTCACTAGTTTACCATGCACTGATTAGTGTCAGACATTACGCTAGTCGCTGAGGATATAATTATTAGCAACACATATTTTCATCTCTAAGCCTATAGATTGATTTTTAGTTGAAGAAGATTTTTAGTCTAATTGAATTCCAAATGTGACATACCATCATTAACTGTCTTTTCATCTCTGGTTTCTGTGTCTTTCACAACCTGGAGTCATTCTATAGACATGGTTTCTCCATGTTGCTGGACGAAGGACAGCCACAACCTCACTAACTAAACCCTCTGCTATCCTAACAGCTCCTCCCCTTACTTTCTTCCACTTCCTCCCACCCCCCAAAAGGCACAATTTCTTTACTAGTGTCCTTGCTTCAATCATTGGTTAAAAACATGTAGCCAAGACCAAAGATTCAGAGACATGTTATAGGATAACTAGCCAGGCTCATGCCACATACTGACCCTGCTCAGGGCCAACAGGCATTTGAGACTCAGCAGTAATCAGATAAAAATAGGCAAGAGCAGCTCCTAATCTCCTAATAGCCATATTGATGGGGGCCAGCTGTTCTCTACTGGATATAAAAGAGGTACTAGGAAAATAATGATTTGCCATTGTATTTGCTACCATAAAAAGCAAATGTAAATAGACTCATGTTCCCATACATAAAACTTCAACATAACTACATTAATTTGTCTTTACATCATGGAACTATGAAAATCACAAATCCCCCTAACATCTGCAAAAAAAAAAAAAGAATTTCATTGTGCCCAGTTGCTACTTCCACTGTCAAGTGCAAGAGCTCTGTGTGAAATGGTGAAATGTATCATTCTCCATACACCTATGCCTTGGGTTTCAGGTGGATCTTCATTATCCAGAAATGCATGGCAAAATATTTCTATCTGAGGCAAACATCACAACTATTGTATATCCCACAGGGTATTTGATAGTCTGATCTTCAGCCCAACCTAGGATAGCTGGAAGTAGTTAAAAGGAAGTCTCTAAACAAAGATATGCAAAATCATTAGAAGAGCCAACACGAACCAAAGAATGTCCCCTTCATCCCAAACCTATTGAGTACTGTATAAAGAAACACAAATACACCTTCACTTTTCTCTATTAAATAACCTAAAGGCATACAATTGGGTGTGTTAGCTAGAAAACAAAGTAAGGTACAAGCTTTCAAACTTTTCATTTCTAATCATTTGAAAACTTTCATGTCAAAGCTAGAATGGTTCTTGCTACTTTTTGTTCCCTAACTATATATTTAAATGCCCTCCTGTTAATAATTTGTGTTCATCAGTACACACCTCGTTGTAAAACATAATGAAATTCGACTCTAGTTAACCTGGTCAAAAAGGAAATGGGATATTTTACAAACTGTGAAGTCCAGAGATGGATTTGGATTCCAGATAATTACACTGGATTTGGCAGTGTAACAATGACAGGAAGGCTCCCCTTCACATCACTTGGCTTTAGTTTCCTGTAGATTCTCCCCAGCCAGAAGGCAAGAAAACAGCCCCAGAATGACATTACTTCTAGTTCAGCGAATTCTTTCCCAGCAGTCATATCAGGGAAGTTTCTGATCTGTTCTGTTGCCAGCATATTCCCGAGTGCAATCACTGCAGGCTACATAGAGTATGATTTTCTACTGAGGGTTCATACCCTACATGACTCAACAAAGGGGAAGAAGATGGGATATTGATGGTGATAGGCCCAAGACAATCAGTCAAGATGGAAAAGCAACAGGTACACAGTAGGAAAACAGGATGCGAGGCAAAGGAAAAGGCAAAAATAGGAATCAAAAAGCATAGCTATTAAGTTAATGCGAAAGTAATTGCGGTTTTTGCCATTTGGCAAAAACCTGATAAATATTCACATCAAAATAAGTCAAAAGTTATGGCAGAGGTATAATCCTACGAGTTTTTATGAAGTCATGACTACTATAGTATATAAAATTAAACTTGAGGGATAAATCTTGCTAGAAAGAAAAGGGAAGTGAGAAAAGAGGACATTTAAATTTTTAAGGAAAAGCTATTTATAAAAGCATAGAAGAATGAAGGAATGTGTTGTAGTCAGAGAAAATAAAGCAGCTTTGTCTGAGGGGCAATGGCAGGATGGTAAGATAGAATATAGGAGTAGCAGCTTTTTTTAATCTTGGAGAGGTCTTCATTGTTCACGAATTTAAGAAGGAAATTTCATAATACATAATACATAATTTGATATGTTCTAAGTGCTGTATTGGAAATATGCAAAGTAATATACAAGCGCATCATGTAGTTGAAGACACAGACTTCCAAAACATGTCAAATTTAGAGAACAGTCAGAGAGAACAACATCTAAGGAAAATATTGAGTTGACATCTTCATTATTTCCTTAGCAACACTTTCTGCTAAATGGCAAATGTTTTAACACCAGCTCATCTGGCAGAAAATAACAAGATTCTATATAAGAAGGTGAAGTTTATTCTTCAAATTATTCTTCCATGTATGTCTTATTTTTTTTTATTTTACATTTAGCTTTTAATACTTGAGTTTTGTTTCACACAGTTAATTTTAAACCATGTGATGGAGATATGACCCTTTGATCAGAAATAGAATGTAATGGAGATGTATGGAAAAAAATGAAATTATAAACCTGAATGTTCTCCTATTGTTGAAAGCGTTTCCTAGTGGAATTTCAGAAACAAACTTGCCTGTTTCTTTGTTTCGGTCAGTGTCTTCTTCATAAAATTATAAAGATATTTAACATAGACATTTCTCTCCAGCTAGAGTAAAGGGCTGTTTCTTTATAACAGAGACACAGCATAAATGTTTCATTGCTACTTTCTATAAAATTTGAATATGAGTATCGGTATGTATATCCCAGAATATTTATTGAAATAAAAAATGAAAGGCTTAAGAGAATAGAGACATGTAAGCCAATAAAATCAGTTACATAGTGTTAGAGATTTTTTAAATGGATATTTTAAGCTTTAAATTTAGATAAACTTTTTTTCTTTTGGTCTTGCACTCTTACCCTGTCTAGCTATGCAATGCTAAGCAAACTACTTCACCTTTATGAGTCTCAAGCTCTTCATAAATAAAATAAGGAAATAGCAACTCTCTCATAAGCCACTGTGAAAACAAAATGAGATAAACCATACTTTGAACCAGCATTATTCTTAATTGTTTTTCAAATACAGTACAAGGATTAATATCTTCCACGAGATTCTTGTGTTTTCATTATAGTAGGTCAGCTCTTTCATGCAATATTTACAGTTTAAAATGATTAAAAATAAAGTTGAGAAATGTTTAAGTAGTTAATGATATATTTATATTGGGAAGATAGGAAAGAATAAGACCGATTACTTGCTTTCAAATATCTTAAAATCCAGTTGGGAAAGCAGAATTGGTAAAAAAAAGAAACAGTATAGAAAAAAGGGTATGATGACAATAAAATTATTAAATAATTAACAAGTAAAGTTTACAGTATGTAGTGTTACAGAATTTCAGAAGGATGTTTTCATAGAGGAGTAGAGAATGGTTTTGTATGGGGGAAAACCTATGAAAGAGGCATTTGAGTATTTACAGTGCTTATTTTTTGTTTGTTTTAGAAATATAAATGCAATTTTAATGTTCAATAGCTATTATTATTTTTCTATACATTTGATTTTAAAAAATTAAGAAGTGATAGTTTACTTAATATTTAATGATAATAAAAATAGTATCTGGCATTTAGTGATATATGCATCAGGCATTATTCTAAATCTGATTTGCATAAATTCTATTTTATTTTCATAACTGTTCTGCGATGAGTTATTATTATCCTTATTTCTCAGGAAAGAAAACTGAAACCAGAAAGTTTAAGTGAAATAAACAAGGTCATAGAGCTAGGAAATAGTACAGTCACTCATAAATACTAAATCAAGAGAAAGTGTGTATTATTACAAATAAATCGTCTGTATACTTAATTATAATTATGAGACTATATAAGTTCTATTCATACCAGTATTTTTTCCATAGAACTACAATGATGAGATTATGTAAGTACTATTTATACAATTATTTCTTCCATATAGCTACCAACATTGGCCCATACTTGAATTAGAAAAGAATTACTGAAGAAAATTGTGTTAGTTTTTATTCACCACAAAACACTTTCTGCAAATTTCTCCAGATGAAGGACTTAGAATTTATTGTCAGTATTCCTAGTAGCTAACTTAATGCCTGGAACATAGGCCTGTGTGGTACAAGTTTGTTGACATGATGAAGAGCCTTCTTCGGAAAGACAGTACCAAGGACCCCCAAAAAGATAAATGCCTTAGCATTTGCTTATTGTCTAATGACAGACAGTCAGACAGATAGATACATAGAATATAAACTACTGCTTTCAGTAAAATACAAAATAAAAACATATATCATGTTGTTTACATAAAATGTTAAATGTAATCTTAAACATACTAATTAGAATAAAATAGTCTCTTTTATCATGATTTTCAGACTTAGCTTATGCCTCATCTATGTCAAGACACACTTTTATCATAAAAAATATTTATACCATAAGCAGTAAGTTTATGAAATAAAACTAGAGGCAATCAATGAAAGAAACTTATTTTGATTATATGAAGTGAGTTTCCTGGTTTTATCATTTATTTGGAACTAGTGACAAAATAATTAAACATTAAGAATGGGTTAAAGCTGAGGCATGTAGCTTGATCTAAATTTTGACGCTGATCTATGTTTATACCATTTATCTATAATTTAAAAAATAATACAAAGCACTTTCACCCTAAAATAGGGTTGGCATCGAGACACAGTTTAAGATGCCAACAAAGTTTGGCATCTTAACAAAGTTTACTACAAGTTATTTATCTCCAACCCTTTATTTTTCAAATATATTTTGAAAAAACTAAGGAAATAATCTTTCCCATATGTCACTACCTTACAGGTTCATGATTAAATGCTCAGTCAGCACAATTTCATTATTGAAGGTTTTCAGACAAGTTAACAGGAACTTAAAGTTAAATCCTTAAAAGAAGTAAAAAATCAATGTTGCTCATGCCTCCGGAATGGTGACTCATTCTAGCAATTACTTGTAAAATATCTTAGTGCGGGGCTGCAACTGTTTTCAGCTTTCTGTCTATTAAGCATTACTTTGGAAAAATTTGGTCACATCAGTGAAAAACAATTCTGAAATCATGCAATTACAGAACAGCTTGAGGCATATCATCAGTGTACTTGAAAACAGAATTTTCAACTGTCAGTATACTTTTCTATGATACCAATACATCTCAACTACTGCCAAAACTTTATAGAGTTACTCAAGAATATGATACAAATCTTAAATTCTTCAGTTCTGTTGTTATAGAAATGTATGCTTTACCAAATTTGATTAATTATAGTGATGTAACGTATTAGATGTTCAAATAATTTCAATTAACTTGAGAGGATGGTCCCACAGTCTTATTTCTAGACACCCATAACATATTAGATGTTCAAATAATTTCAATTAACTTAAGAGAATGGTCCCACTGTCTTATTTCTAGACACTAATAATCTATGTTCTGTTTAATAGTCATCCCCACTGATTTGAGGAAAGAAAGCATTTGTCACATATTTTGCAGTGTTTATGTCACATATTTGCAGTGTTTATATCACATATGGACAACCAATAGTCTACTTTCAAGTGACATTATAACATTTCACATATAGCATAAGAATTTAAAAATATTTACTTTTATCTCTTCCCTTTTATACTTTATGCCGCGATGGTCACATAATTTCCTTACACATATCTTATAAACCTGACAATACATTGTTATTATTGTGTTACAGAGTCAGTTATTGTTCACAAGTATTTAGGTAGTAAAGAAATGTTTTATATTCAATCCTGTTACTTTTTCCAATGCTATGTAAATTCATCTTTTTATCCTGTCTGTTTTGTTCTGCTTGAAGAACTGCCTATAACATTTCTTATAATATGGACTGTTGGAGATGAATTCTTTCAATTGTATAATTTTTTATTGCCCCTTCAAATTTGAATGACTTTTTGTTGGATATGAAATTCCCAGCTGATGGGTTTTTTTTTGGGGGGGGGGGTGAGTTTTGTTATATAATTATTGTTTTCTTTTGGATACAAAATTCTAATTTGGTAATTTTTTTTCTTTATCTTAAAAAATATTTCTCCATTCTTGCATTCTTTTCAATGAAGAATCTACAGACATTCTCATCTTTCTTTTTGTCTGTTAAAAACATGTCTTTCCCCTCTGGTCACTTGAAAGATTTTCTCGTTAGCAGAGCAACTTGTTTATGATACCACTCAGTTCGATTTTCTTCATGTTCATTGTGCTTGGGAAGTGTTAAACTTCTTGGCTCTAGGTGGTTATAGCTTTCATCAAATTAAAAAGATGTTTGGCCATTATTTTAAAAATATTTTTCTGCCGCTACATCTTCTAGCCTCTTCTTCATGGATTCTATTTACATATATATTATACTTTGATTTCCTACAGTTAAACAATACTCTAAATTACTTTTCTCTTTATATTTGTTTTCACTGCAATGCCTAAAAGTGCACCTATCTTTTCTGTCTGCTTTATTGATTTTGCCATTAATTTCTTTTTTTTTTTTTTTTTTTGAGACGGAGTTTCGCTCTTGTTACCCAGGCTGGAGTGCAATGGCGCGATCTCGGCTCATCGCAACCTCCACCTCCTGGGTTCAGGCAATTCTCCTGCCTCAGCCTCCTGAGTAGCTGGGATTACAGGCACGCGCCACCATGCCCAGCTAATTTTTTTTGTATTTTTAGTAGAGACGGGGTTTCACCATGTTGACCAGGATGGTCTCGATATCTTGACCTCGTGAGCCACCCGCCTCGGCCTCCCAAAGTGCTGGGATTACAGGCGTGAGCCACCGCACCCGGCCATTAATTTCAATAGTGTATCATTAATCACAAATATTGTAATTTTCCTTTGACTTATAAAAGTCAAATATTGTGATTTTATTTGGACTCTATTTTACATATTGCATACAATCGTTTACTTTTTGAACATTAGAAATACTGTTACGATAAGTGTTTTCATGTCCTTTTCTGGTTAACTGAACATCTCTGTATGCTTTGGTATAATTTTGGTTAATTTTTTACATCATAATAAATTGTATTTTGCTGATATTTTTATGTCTGACAATCCTAGTTTGTGCTCTTTCCTGGGATACAACTAGATCATTAGAGCAAGTTTGATCGTTTTAAATCTTGCTCATAAGATATTTTAAGTTGGATCCGTGCAGCATTCAGGTTCAGGCTAACTACTCCACGCTACTGAAGGAATGCCCACTGAGTACTGTATCCAGTACCCTATAAATTCTGAAATAGTCTTGTCTGGTTGGTGGAACAGGTTGTACCTCATGCCGTGTGTGAGACTGCATTCTTCTTTCCTCATCTGAGGCGTTTTCCACATGAATGCACCAGTCACACCTCTGCTGAACACTTGTAGAGGATCCTTCACATCTCTCGGGATTTTTCTCTTTATACATCTCTCTCCTTTCTTTTTCTTTTTTTTTAACAAAATGAACCTTAGATCTCAACCAAATTTTGGGACATCCTCTCCTTTCTAGTATTTGTTCTGTGAACCCTAGAAAATTTTCATCCTCAGTCTTTCAAGCTTATTCTCCTCAACCCTGGCAGTTTCACAGCCTCCCCTGCTCTAGAATCTCTCAAGGCTATACGCTTGGGCAATAATAAGACTCGACTTGTTAGTTTCTCATCTCTGAGGAATTATTCTCTATCACTGCCTGTTCAGTGTATCAAACAATCTTAGGATTTTGGTTTTTTTGTTTAGGCAGGAGGATATACTTATCTACTTTATTCCACTTTCACGGAAGCATAATTGTTAAACATTATTTAATACTTCCCAATTTGTAAAAATGTTACAAATTGAAGATTGTTAATTTAATATGGTTTCTACTCTTAGGAGTTTCAACATTTGTAGCATCAAGGATTCTCTATTTTGTTAACGTTAAATACACAGGATTTAGTACAATATCTTGCATATAGAAGATGCAAATATCTATTATTTGTTCATTCATAATGTATTTATGGAATGATGCTGTGATAAACTATGTATATAATATGGTAAATATCAAAATTCTGCCCTCATATTTTAGGTAGTACAGACTGTTATATGCATCCATACATCTGTCCATACCTATATTAACATAATGACCAATGAAATAAAAATAGGCTAGGGTTATAAAATGTTAAACATTGTGCTTCACATAATTAATAATAGGAATTCTAGATTATAAGCCAATAATTGTGAAATATTAGAATTTTATTTATTTGACTTCCTTTAATGTTAATTAAAGGAAGATATAATTGGTTAACCTAAATACACGGCCAAAATTTTGACAAATATGTTACTCACTTGTCTAGTATTAAGGATTTGTAAGAAAACACAATGTGCCAGTTCACTTTCTAACAGGAAGTTGTATTTTTTAAAGCAACTTGACGTTAGAATATTAGAGATACCAGGCATAGTCACCTTACTCATGTAAAGAAAATCTAGGATTTTTTTAATCACCAATTATATCCCCTATTTCACACTGCCATGCTTTATGCTCTTTCTTTAATATGTACATTCTAATGTCCAATTTTATTGGTATATATTGACTTTAAAAAGTAGAAGGAAACTTATAGAAATATTCTAACATTTTTAATTGGTATAAAATTTGGAAAGGCCTGCAGAAATCAAGCAGTGATGTAATTTGTAAAGAAATTCAGACCTAGAATTCTAGTAATACATTGTTTGAGATGGAAGATGAAGGAAATTCTGGAAGTAATCCAAATATAACAGTAATGCTACTGGGGACTAAAGTGTATATTGAGAAACATAAAATACTATGTTTTAGCAAAATTCTGAATATCCTCTTTGTATTCCTGTCACGTAGAGTACTGAGAAGAATTAAATGTCTTTAAACAGTTATTTCTAGGAGCCTGCTATATAAACAGACAGTAAAACTTAAATTCACTTAATAGTGTGTAAACCTGAGTATAGGATATCACTAGAAAACAGAATTTCACATTTAAGGTTTTAAAATAGTAAGCTAAAGAAAATAAAATATTGCATATTTTTTTCTTTTAAAGCTCATGTCTTTACTAAATATAATTTTTAAAGTCAATATATTATCAATACCCTATACTTATTTATATATTAATAATGTTGTATAATTATGAAGTGACAAATAAATCAATATTAAATGTCTTGGCATTCAGAATTAGAATTATGAAATAATTTTTCCTCAGCATCATAAGTAGTGTCAGTACATGGTCAACATAAATTTGTTGTATAGTATTCTTCTCTCAAGACATTGTGAGTGCAATTCAAGAGTTTATCTGCAGTTTTTCAATTGTAAAGACTTCTTCCTGGTAGTAATTATATAAAATGCCTACCTTGGTAATATGAAACATTTTCACTAAGAAATAATGGCTACTAAAATTTATCCTTACATAAAAGTTTAATTGAAACTGTTTCCTTAGAGAAACTATAGCATTTTTATATCAATATTATCTTTAAGTGGCTAACTCTAAGAATAGTTTATTTTTACATTTGCATTTTTATTAATAAATAGTTAAACCAAAAACTCACACATAGATATTGTAAATCTGAATTCAACAGAGGAAACGAAAAGTATGCTATGTGACTCTGTCCAAAAATAAATGTACTATAGGAAGCATGGAGTTTATAAAAATTGTACAGTATTAGAAAAGTATGTTTTAGGCTAAGCATCTTACTATGATTCTTCAACTGCATGGAGCTACCTGTCAGATTTTTTGCCAGTGCAGTCTCTGAACACTAATAGGCTGAAGAATGTTCACCTAAAGATAGAATCCTCAGCTTCATGACCCATATGAAGAGGCTGCCTCTACAGCCACTGTTTCATCAAATCCAGGACAGAAATTTCATGCAGAATGGGCATTAGAAACTGCTGGAAGAAATTTACGAGCTTGCTAGACCATTGTAACGACCAGCAGTCCCAGACTAATCACCATCCTACCTCAATTCCACTTTTCAAATCTCTGTATGTACATCTAATTGGTAGGTACTAATTTATATCTGAGACTTTATCGGTAAGAGAATTGATTTAAAATAGTTTTTATTTTCTCAACTTCTTTAAAATGTGAAGTTTGAGTTTAATAAAACCACAGTATTTTTTAATACTTGTATTTTTATTTACATAACACACACAAACAATGAAGGATCTTTTGAGATAACTGATATACCTTAATTCAGAACTAATGCAAATTCATTTTTCATTAGTTTGAATTCTGAATAGTTATTATTAATTCAAGCAATCGTAGTGCTATATTTAAAATGTAAAATGAAGTTCTAGATGTAAACCTCATTTAAAAATTAAAAGCTAGGAGCAGTGTTCTTTTCATTACACATTCTTTTTCTAATCATCATAGTATGAATTTATACAAAACAAGCAAAGAACGCTTTACCAATCCTAATGCCAGGGAAGTTTCAATTGTAACATTTGAAAAAAAAATCTCACAAATTATTCAACACACAAAGTAACTTCTAGCGTACTTTATTGTATATTTTATTATTTGTTACTGATATTATAACAAAACAGTTTGGATGTCTTGGTTTATAAAGAAACATGTTTTTGTCGCTCTGAAATCTGTTTTTCAGGAGTTGCCAGGCCACCATTGAGACAGTTCTACTGAACGACATAAATACTTAAGTTTCCATACAATTGAATGGCGACTCAATTCAAATGACAGTTAACAGATTTTTCTTGCTTTTAAGGTGACGCTTAAGTAATTCCATTCACGCTAGAATTAGACATGGTCTATGTGGTGTGAATCAGACTTGGGAATACATATCAATAAGATTTATATGAACTGTATTGAATAGTGTATATCTTTATTCTTCATGAATAGAACAGATATATTTGTTAAACTTACCTAATTATAAAAAAACCCTGTATATAATACTGTATCAAAATATGAAAGTATTAACTAATTCTGAAAATATTAAAATAGTCGTATTAATGATAAATTGCTATACACACAGACACAAGGTGTAGTGCTTTGCTACAGATATTAACTTTAACCTGAAATTAGTTTGTTTTGATTCAAATTTCAAATGTTTCCTTATTTTAAAAACTACTTAAATAAGTAACCAAAGCTAACATCAATTAAACTATAAAGGTAAAACAAAAATTTAAATCATGAAAGAATTCTGTCATATCCTAATATTTTATTATTGTACTGCTTATAAGTCTAATTTTATTAAAATGTCTATGAAGAACATATATGAAAGGGAACTTAGAAATCATGAAACTTGGCCTGGCACAGTGTCTCACACCTGTAATCCTAGCACTTTGGGAGGTCAAGGCAGGTGGATCACTGGAGGTCAGGAGTTTGAGACCACCCTGGCCAATGTGGTCAAACTCTGCCCCTACTAAAACTCTGCCCCTACTAAATACAAGAATCAGCCAGATGTCATGGCATGCACCTATAGTACCAACTACTTGGGAGGCTGAGGCAGGAGAATCGCTTGAACCCAGGGGGGTGGAGGTTGCAGTGAGCTGAGATAGTGCAACTTCATTCTAGCCTCGGCGAAAGAGTAAAACTCCATCTAAAAAAAGAAAAAGAAAAAAAAAGAAAAGAAATCATGGAAACTCATAATGACTCATTTAATTATTTTTAGGTCCTAGAAAACTTAATTATATCACTCTAAGTATTTCTTTATTTACAGAATAACAACATGAAGAATGCTTATTAATATTATCTTGAAAAACCTGTGGAAGAATAAAAATGTTAATCATAATTTATTTTATGTATTTGACATATTTTCTCTCTTAGAAATACAAATGTTAACTTGGTTCAAGGAGTAGTGATATCCAGATGTTTTCATTGTCATATAAAATCTACTCATTCCAAGTAAATCACTCTATCTTACATTTCTGAGATTATTTAAAATCCAGATGTTTTCATTGTCATATGAAATCTACTCATTCCAAGTAAATCACTCTATCTTACATTTCTGAGATTATTTAAAATCCAGATGTTTTCATTGTCATATGAAATCTACTCATTCCAAGTAAATCACTCTATCTTACATTTCTGAGATTATTTAAAAATAGCAATTTGTGAAAGAGGAATATATAATCATAAGCATATATCCCTATGATACTGGTATATGGTGCATAAAAATAATAAGTGAATGTTTGCAAAACCAATAAGAGGATTAATCTCTGGGGATGTAAAGACATCTACAAATTATCTTCCACAAAGCTAGTACAAAACTTGTCAAAATAATTTTAGTGCTGTAGACAAAAACAAGTTGAGAAGCATTTATGCATGAAAAATGTCTGTATCTTTGGTTAAGTACTGCAGGTATGTTTGGCCTTCTTGCTTAGGCCTGCTTCCATCCACCTAATTTCTAGTTAAGTAGGCAGAAATGGTAGTTTTACAAGTGGAGATGGCCATAGAAATGAGAAACTTTTTGGACAGAGATGGGTGGCTAAGTTAATTTAAAACAACGGTAAAAATTTTCATCAACAGAATTGTTAGGAAAAATAAAATAAAATAAAATAATAAAATTGTAGGAAACATTTACAACTCTAGCTCAAGTTTGAAGTCCTGGTTGAATTAAATAGCACATAATTCAGAAATGTATTGAGAGGTTGTAAAAATCAGAGAATCTTATTAGATAAGCTCTCTACAAGTGCCTGGCCAACTGGTGAAGCATGCATCTGCATAGAGGAGAAACAAGGCCAGACAGTTAAAGCTAAGCCAGCTTGGAGAACTGGCTGTACTCTGAATGTGCTTCTCACCCAATTGACAGATGAATTGACAGAAGGTGGAAGATTTACAGACTTGAGTTGATTGAGCAGAGACTCATCTCTAATCAGCCAACTGTTCACTAAGATATATAGACGTAGAGTCATCCCTAGAAAGCTTGGATAAAAATGAAAAGCAAATTTAAAAAACAGCAACAGAAAAAGGCAAAGAAATCAGTAGCTACATATCATGAAAGGACAAATCTCAGAGTTTTAATCCAGGCAAAACATGAAAAATAAATGAAGTAAAAGGTAACATGGGGGAACATTAAAATCTGGAGTTGCTAGCTACATATTCTAAGATTCATGAATTCCATTAAAAATTAGGGGATATGTAAATATGTACAAAAGAGAAGCTCACTTTTGTGAAAAAATAAGTGTATATAAATAAGCTCACTCTAAATGGGACCAAATATTGAATTTAGCAGCAAAAAATAAAAAATAAAAATAAACTACAAAATAGTTGTTATTAGCATACCCAAGGAATTAAATAACATTAAAATTAGAGATGTAAGAAACATTTCAACAAAATATTTCAATAATAGGAACTATCCATAGAGAAATATATATTTTTAAAAGAATCACATGAAAATTATAGTTTTTTAAAATACTAAAAATAAATCTATTTTTACAAGAGAGTTAAAATAGTAGAAGAAAGAACAGTGAACTTACAGATAGTACAATAAAACTTATCGAATTTAAATAAGAAGAAAAATTGAAGGAAAATGAACAGAGCATGAGAGACCTACAGGACAATACAAAGAGTACCCAGATGCATGTAATTAAAGCATCAGATGGAAGGAAAGAGAAAAATGAATAGTAACTATATTTAAGAAGAAATAAGCAAATGCTTCTCAGGTTAGATGAGAAACTTTAATACTTAGATCCAAGGAGAAAAAAAAAAAAAAAGAAAGAAATACACTTAGCCTCATGATGAGCTTCTGACATCAAAATACAAAGACAAATTTTAAAAAACAGAAAGGGGAAAAGATAGAATTATCAGACGTGAAGCGTACAATTAACCACTTTCTTCTCTTTAGAAACATTGTAGGTAATTAGACAGTGAAATACCATGTTGAAAATCCTGGAAGCAAAAGAAAAAACAAAGACATCAACCAAGAATACTATGATCATCAAAAATGAAGGTGAGATAAGGCATTTACAGATAAACAAAAACAATAACTCATTGCTATGATACCACCCTACAGAAAGACAAAAATAAATTCTCATTTTATATAAAACATACAAAATAGTTCCTGAGAGTAACTCAAATCCATAAAAGAAAGAAAGAGTGGCGGAAATAATAATTATATTAGTAAATATAAATGTTAAGAAACATATGTATATTTTCTTCTAATTTATTCAAAAAATGAAATTGCATTATACAATAATTACAATAAAGCATTTTAGGTTTATTATAGATGAGAGAGAGAATATGTACAATAACAACATAAAGAAGTGAGTGGAAGTGAAGTTATAATGGGAGAGAGCTGCTTTATTTTGCTGAAATTAAGTCAATATTAACCCAAAGTAGATTGGCATAAATTGAAAAGTATATCACAATTCCATAATCAACCACTAAGTAAATGACTAAATATTATACAGTTAAAAAGTCAACAAATAAATTTAAATAGTACACTAAAATATATTCTTTATAAAGAAACAGCACTAAAGGAACACAGATCAAGAAAACAGATGTGAAAAATATAGAAAACAAAATGGAAAATGGCAGCTATAAAAACCAACATCAATAATTACAATAAATGTTAATAGACTAGATAATTAATAGACAAGAGTTTGTCAGACTAAATCAAAACATAAGATATAACTAAATACAACAGAATATTATTCAGCCTTTGGTTATACCTAGGTTGTAAAGTAGAGGGATAATCTATTTGGAAACTGTCAGCACAGTAAAGCATGACAATACATTTGGATATTTTCCGACTCTTTGTTTGTGTAAAGTCCCAGTCCTGTCTTCAAAATATTTGAAGCCTGTGGTATGCTGAATCTAACTTAAGCTGTAACAGAGCCAAACCCTGTTCAATGAGAGAAAAGTATGCCTCGGATCTGTAGGGTAGTTTACTGAAAGAAGGTTATTTCACACTCTACTATTCTTTTATCCCTGACGTTCAAAATATAATTTAAATATATGAAACATAAAATAAGCAGAAATATGTGACCCATGATCAAGAGAATCACAGGCAGCAGAAGCAGTTTAATGGAGAACACACATACTGGAGTCAATAGACAAGATTCCGAGTAACTATGAAAAGCATGAACATGATATATCTTTTTCATTTTTATTTTCAAATTCGAGCTTTAGTTATAAAGTAAGTTTCTTATATTATTTGTAAAATTGTTTAATGATTGGCACAATACTGTTGTAAGTTAAAAGTGCATAATGTAAACTTGCATAGAGCAACTACTTAATCATATAATACACAAATTTCAATAGTAAGAACAATATGTAATGATAAAAAGCACTCAACCCAAAAGAAAGCATGAAGGGCGGAACAAAGAAGCAATAAATAGGAAAAATAGAAAATGCATAGCAAAATGGCAAACTTTGAACCTTTCAATATTTACATAAAAATCTAATTAAATATTCTGAAAAAAATGGGTATAAACATCTAAAATTACAAAAATGGAAGAAAGAGAAAAGCCAGGCTTCAAACTTTTAGAGGGCTTTTCAGAATTTAATGTTCATATAAGTTTGTTAGGCAACACCCTAAATCAGGGGTCCCCATCTCCAAGGCCACAGACTGGCACCAGTATGTAGCCTGTCAGGAACAGGGCTGCACAGCAGGAGTGAGTGGCAGACCAGCGAGCATTACCATCTAAGCTCCATCTCCTGTCAGATCAGAGGTAGCATTAGGTTTGAGGGATCTAGGTTGCATACTTCTTATGAGATCTAACTAATGCCTGATGCTCTGAGATGGAACAATTTCATCCCAAAACTACCACTCCCACCATTCCATGGAAAAATTGTCTTCCACGAAACTGGTCCCCAATGCCAGAAAGGTTGGGGACCACTGCCCTTATCATTCAGAGGTCTAATCAGTGGATCTTAGGACCACACTATATGGTCTACCACATCTAAATTCATTCTCTGTGATTGGTTATTCATTCTTCACTGCTGTGTGTGAGGGAAAAAATTCAAAGATAATGAACATTTCTATGTACTATAATTTTTACGTGTGTTTAGCCATTCAAATCTTATCACACACAATAATAAAAATACCTCAATTACATGTAAAGGAAATTGAGACTCTTAGAATAATCAGTCCATAATTAATAATAAAATCACCTAACATCTTGCCCTTAGAAGGTTTAGGAGATGGAATTTAATTCTTAGACTCTCTACTTCCATGTTCTTTACCCTTCTATAACATGATCCCTTCTAAAAGCAAGTGTATTGCTCTTGAATTGGAAGAGTTAGACAAGGTATCCGCAAAATGTTATTTGTAATGAATTAATTACTCGATGTATAATATTAATACATGCCTCATTTCGGAATTAAGAGGTGAAAGGAGTCATAATAATAAACTAGAAAGTATTAATTTGAGGGCTATAAATAATTTTAAAAATATTTTTAAAATAGATTGCTTTTTCATTTATTTTTCTAATTCCCCCATCTATTCATTAGGAAAAGTTTTAACATGTGATTAGAGGAATGATTATAATCAAGCTCAATTATGTAAGCGTTCCAACTTTACCCCAAAATTGCTCTCTATTCAACTGTGATCTCAATATTTGCTTCAGGCCACATTCAAAACTATGCTGAATAATCATTTCTACCTGTAATACATGTACTAATTAGAAAAATATGTCTTTGTCAATTGGACTTATTCAAAACTATTTTTCACTCATTAAATTGAAACACTGAGTTGATTTCCTTCAAATTGCCTTAGATTTTCTTAACTTGTTGATATTTCAAATTACACTTTCTTTCCTAAAAAAAAAACAAAAATTACAAACCAATAGACAGTCTCTCACAAATCTTATTAAGAAAGTTTTGTGTCTTATTTATTTGACATATTTAGAATGAGAATAACAGCAAGTTACATATTTTTAAAACTGTATATATTAATCTTAATAAAATTATTTTAGGTATTAATAAGATATTTAAACTGTGTAGGGATGGGTCAATCAATTATCATACAAACTTAACAGATAATTCCCAAATAATAAAAAGGCATTTTCTACGCATGATTAAGAAAATTGTTCCTGTTATTAAATGTTGCTTGATATCTTCTTCCATTAGAGTTACTTTTTTGTACAAACATTACATTTATGTAATAATATTTTACATTAATGAATATTAACTAGCTACCAAGCACTGTCTTAAACACTTAATTCATTGTCTCATTTTATCCTCATTATAACAGTTTATTTTATTAATTTCATACTCATTATTGTGGTGTCAAAGTTATGAAAAAGTCAAATAATTCCTTCAAAGTGATGCAATTACTTATTTATGGAGTAAAAATTTGTTCCTCAGCTACTGAAATCTTAACAGGTATGTCTCATGCTCACCAATGGCCTTTGTCCATTCATTAATGAATTTAATCACTCATGGAGAAGATTTTACATAGTAGGCCAGAACCAGGTACTTAAAACAAAATTGTTATGACATGTAAAAAGCCCACCATTTTCTAGAAAAATATACTATCCTACAGATAGAGTTAAGCATTACAACTGCTTGGATATATTTGTACAGAGCTACATAGTATCATAATAATTAATTTTAGAATGATTTTCACATTCTTAGTATAAGACAGACAATGAATTCAGCAGAATAGCTCCAATGTTAACAATATACAGAATTTAGATCCTCATAAAATGCCCTGTCAAGTTGGAGATGCAAAGAAATAAAAGATAATTAAATTAAGATATTGGAAAGAAAAAGTTTTGAAAACAGAGAAAAAGAAAACCTAACCCAAATTGGGATATCAGGTAAGGGTTTCGGGAAAATAAAATCATTGCATAGAAATTAGTCAAGACACTAGGGTAAGAGGAATAGGTAGAATGTTCCAGAGAGAATTAAGAGTAGTGCTTAACATAAAAATAGTTTGGTACTGAAAGTAGTTTGGCGTGCTTGGCACCCAAGATTACAGTCAGATGAAGAGTTCAGAAAAGGGGCATTAGCCTTCTGAAATAGCAGACATCAGGCTGCACTTTCATAATGATATTGTAAATGGCATTACTTTCTTAATTTCATTTACAGATTGTTCATTGCAAGCGTACAGACATGTAATTGATGTTTGCACATTGATTTTATACCCTACAACCTTGCAGAACTTGATTATTAACTTTATTTATCTTTATAGCTTAAATTTTTATGCTCGTTAGGATTATTTTCTATTCTATAAGAATAGAGATAACTTCTTCCTTTACAATCGGGATGCCTTTTATTTCTTCCCCCGTGTTTACAGACATTGATTATTCTGTGTCCACAGTACAATGTTGAAAACAAGTGGCCAGGGTACATATACTTCTCTTGCTCCTGATCTTAGAGGAAAAACCATCTAATCTTTCACCACTAAGTATTATGTTAGCTTTTTTTTTTTTTCGAGACGGAGTTTCGCTCTTGTTACCCAGGCTGGAGTGCAATGGCGCGATCTCGGCTCACCGCAACCTCCGCTTCCTGGGTTCAAGCAATTCTCCTGCCTCAGCCTCCTGAGTAGCTGGGATTACAGGCACGCGCCACCATGCCCAGCTAATTTTTTGTATGTTTAGTAGAGACGGGGTTTCACCATGTTGACCAGGATGGTCTCGATCTCTTGACCTCGTGATCCACCCGCCTCGGCCTCCCAAAGTGCTGGGATTACAGGCGTGAGCCACCGCGCCCGGTCTATGTTAGCTTTTATGAACAACTTTCCTTTACAACTTGAATATCTTTTCTTTTTCTTGCCAAATTGTTTTGGATAGCATTTCCAATACTATGTGGCTAGACTTAGCAAAAGTAGGCATCCTTGTTTTATTCCTGATCTCAGAGAAAAAGCTTTAAATCGTTCACCTTTTATAACAGAGTGATGTTAGCTGTGGGTTTTTCATACATGGCTTTTGTTACATGGTGGTAATTTTCTTCTAGTCCAAATTTGTTAAGTGTTTAACATAAATACATAATTTGTTAAGTTTTTATGTTAAACACTTAAAAAATTAGGAATAGAAGAATTACAATTTTCATTAAATGCTTTTCCTGTACCTCTTGATAATATCATGTGATTTTTAAAGCTTTTTTATTCTATTGATAATCTCTATTTTTATTACATGGAATGCTTTGCAGATAATTGTTATTTTTATTAATGTTTAGTAGAATTCAGCAGTGAAGAAGACACCTAGGCCTGGACTTCATAAGTAGTTTTACTAAATTATGACTTTAATTTCTTCACTTATTATAGGTGTATTCAGATTTTCCATTTCTTCTTGAATCACTTTTAATAGTTTTTTTCTGGATTTTTCAGCCTCATCTAAGTTATCTAATTTGTTACTATATAATTGTGTATAGTATTCCTTTATAATCCTTTTTATTTCTGTAAGGTTGGCAGTAATATTCCCTCTCATTTCTACCTACTAATTTAAGACTTCTTTATTTTTTTCTCAGTCAATTAAATATTTTCAGTATTTAACTTTTCAAAGAACTTTTCAGTATTTAACTTTTCTGTATTTAGATTTTGGCTTAACTGGTTTTCTATATTTCACTTTTCACTTCCCAATGCCATTTGTTTCTACTCTAATCTTTATTATTTCCCTCCTTCTTCTTGCCTTCAGTACAATTTGTTTTCTTTTTCCAGTGACCTAACATGAATTGTGACTAATTTCTGAAAAAAATTATAAGAAGATTACACCTAAAAATGTAGAATAAGAACTTCTATAATGCGTGCTGTATAATTCACACAGCATTTGCTACCGATAAGTAAAATCAACATAGAAACACTTAAAATATGACTGACTGACATCATCTAAAGGTTTACGAGGCTCAGGAAGACTAGAATATCTCTGTTCGTTTCACTAAAGTGAACTGCACTGCCCCTAACCCCAGGCAGCAGCAGCACAACTCACAACTCTGGGAGAGGCTCCTTCCCTCTGACTGAAGAGAGAAGAGAGGACGGTAAAGAGTACTTTGTCTTGAGACTTGGACATCAGCTCAGCCACAGTAGAACAGGCCACCAGCAGAGTCATGAGGCATCCATTAGAGGCCCTAGCTTCCTGATGACATTTCTAGACACATCTTGGGCCAAAAGGAAACCCACTGCCTTGAAGGGAAGACCAAGTCCTGGCAGAATTCATCACCCGTTGACAAAAGAGCCTGTGGGCCTGAAGAATCAGCAGTGGTAGCCAGGCAGAACTCACCACGAGCCTTGGGTGAGACTCAGAGCTGTGTTGGCTCCAAGTATGACCCAGTACATTTTCAGCTGTGGTGGCTATGGGAGAGACCCCTTCTGCTTGAGGAAAGGAGAGTAAAGGAAACTTTGTCTTGCAGCTTGGATACTAGCTGAGCCACAGAGAGCTAATAGAGAACAAGGTAGCGGATCCTGGGATCCCTGATTCCAGGCCTTGGTTACTTGATGACATTTATGGACCTGCCCTGGGACAGAAGAGAGCCAATGACTCTGAAAGGAGAGACTCAGGTCTGGCAATCTTCACTAAAGCTGACCGAAGAGCCCCCGGGCCTCAAGAGAGCATCAGCAGTAGTCAGGCAGTGCTAGCAGCAGGCCAGGGGAGGCAGTGGCCACAGAGAGAGACTCCTCTGCTTGGGAAATGGGAAAGAAAGAGTGAAAAGTGCCTTGTCTTGTGGCTTGGGTGCCAGTCCAGCTATAGTAGAATAAAGTAACAGGTAGATTCCCAAGGTTCCTAACTCCAGCAGGTCACTCCCAGTTGACATCCCCAGACCCACCCTGGGCTGGGAGAATCTCACTACCCTGAGTGGAAGGACAAAAGCCTGGCTGTATTTGCCACTTGCTCATTGTAGAGTCCATGGACCTTGAATTAACATAGGCATGATCAGGCAGTGACCACTACAGGCGTTGGGCAAGACCCAGTGCTGCACTGGCTTCTTACCTAGCACAGTCCCAGTGGTGCTGGACACAGGAGTCCTTCTGTCACTCCAGCTCTAAGCAGCTCAGCAGAGCTAGAGACTCTAATTGTTTGGGGGAAAGAGTAAGTGAAGAGAATGAGACCCTGCCTGGTAATCTAGGGAATTCTTCCAGATCTAGACCACCAAGATAGCACACCTATGAGTCTACAAGAATCACAGCATTACTGAGCTTGGAGTGTCCCATAAAGCAAATAAATCTGCAGTGACCAAAGACTTAGATCACAACACTCAAGTCTTTAAGTCTTCAATCTTAGATATATATAAGCATCCGCAAGCATCAAGACAATCCATTAAAAAAAAAATCACCTTACCAAATGAACTGAATAAGTTACCGGGGACCAATCCTGGAGAGACAGAGATAAATGACCCTTCAGACAGAGGATTAAAAATAGTTGTTTTGAGAAATCTCAGTGTAATTCAAGGTAATACAGGGAAGGAATTCAGAATCCCATAAGATAAAGTTAATAAAGAGATAGAAATAATTTTTAAAAACTAAGGAGAAATTCTGGAGCTGAATAATGAATAAACATACTGAAGAAGGTGTCAGATCTCTTACCAGAATTGATTAAACAGAAGAATGAATTAGAAAGCTTGAAGACATGCTATTTGAAAACGCACAGTCAGGAGAGACAAAAAAATAATAAACAACAAAAAAGTATGCCTACAGGATCTTGACAGTATCCTCAAAAGGCCAAATCCAACAGTTACTGGCCTTAGAGAGGAGGTAGAGACAGATCTCAAGGCAGAAAGTTTATTCAAAGGGACAATATCAGAGACCATTCCAAACGCAGAGGAAGATATCAATATTCAAGTACAAGAAAGTTAGAGAACACCAGCTAATTTAACCCAAATAAGACTACCTCAAAACACTTAATAATCAAACTCCCAAAGATCAATGATAAATAAAAATGAATTAAAAATTTAAATCAAAGACCTCAAACTATGAAAGTACTAAAAGCAAAAATTGGAGAAACTCTTCAGGACTTTGGGATGGTCAAATATTTCTTGAGTGATATTATACAAACACAGGCAACCAAAGCAAAAAATAGACAAATGGGCTCACATCAAGTTAAAAAAGCTTCTGCACAGCAAAAGGAGCTATAAAAAAGTGAACAGACAACCTACAGAATGAGGTTGAGAGAAAATATTTGCAAGCTATTTATCTGACAAAAGGTTTATAACCATAATATATAAGGAGGTCAGACAAGCCAAAAGGAAGAAAAAAACTCTAATAATTTGATTTAAAAATGGTCAAAAGAGCTGAATGGATATTTCTCAAAAGAAGACATACAAATTGCAAACAAGTATGTAAAAAGTGTTCAACAACACTGATGATTAGAGAAATGCAAATCAAAATACAATAAGATATCATCTCACCGCCAGTTAAGATGACTTTTAAACAAAAGACAGGTGAGAATGTAGGGAAAAGGGAACCCTCATACCCTGTTGGTGGGAATGTAAGTTAGTATAACCACTGTGGAGAAGAGCTTGGAGATTCCTAAAAAAACTAAAAATAAAACTGCCATAAGATCCAGCAATGCCATTCTTAGGCAGGTACTAGAAAGAAAATCAATATATCAAAGAGATACCCACACTCCCATGTTTCTTGCAGCACTATTTACAATAGCCAAGATTTGGAAACAACCTAAGTGTCCATCAAAAGGCGAATGGATAAAGAAAATGTGGTACATATACACAATGGAATACTAATCCGTGAAAAACAGAAAACAACAAAAACTGAGATCCTGTCATTTGCAACAACATGGGTGGAACTAGAGGTCATTATGTTAAGTGAAATAGGCCAGGCACAGAAAGACAAGCTTCACATTTCTCACTTATTTGTGGGAACCAAAATAAGATTAAACAATTGAACTCTGGGCCATAGAGAGTAGAATGATAGTTACCAGAGGCTGGGAAGTTTAGTGGGTGTTGGAGGAAGCGGGGCTAGTTAGTTGGTCCAAAAATAGACAGAATGGATAAGATCTATATGACCACAGGATGATTAAGCCAACAATAATTTATTGTATATTTTAAATAACTAAAAGAGTATAATGGGATTTTTTGATAACATAAAGAATGGATAAATGCTTGAAATGACAGAAACGTCATTTACCCTGATGTGATTATTACCCATTGTATGCCTGTGTCAAAATATCTCATACACTTTGTAACCACACCAACTATATAAACACCAAAATTGTTTAAAAATAAAATTAAAAATAATAGAAAGATTTTGATTAGATTTAAATGGTGCATTAAATATAGTAACATTTTCTGAAGATGTCAATATGGAATATAATAGTGATGTTACTGAGGATGATTTTAATATTGCAGTGTTAGCCTTTGGGAGGCCGAGACGGGTGGATCATGAGGTCAAGAGATCGAGACCATCCTGTTCAACATGGTAAAACCTTGTCTCTACTAAAAATAGAAAAAATTAGCTGGGCATGGTGGCGCGTGCCTGTAATCCCAGCTACTCAGGAGGCTGAGGCAGGAGAATTGCCTGAACCCAGGAGGCGGAGGTTGCAGTGAGCTGAGATTGCGCCATTGCACTCCAGCCTGGGTAACAAGAGCGAAACTCCATCTCAAAAAAAATATATATATATTGCAGTGTTAGTAAACAGATGTGGTACCATTTACCATTTGTCTATGACAAAGAACACTATAAAAAAACAGTTGATGAGAAGGAATAAAGAGCTTGATTTCAATCAGATTAAGTTGTAAATGTCTATTAGACATTCTATGATTATATCAAGTTGTCAGGTTTGAGATAGAAGTCAGGCTGAAGACTCAAAGTGAGAGGTCATAAACTTAAATATTATATTTAATTTCGTTGTACTGAAAGAGATCATCCAAAATATCCAATAAAAATCAAAAGAGAAAAAAATATGGAAAATGATGAAAGGTTGTTTAATAACAAAAAAGCAAATAATCTAAGGGAAAATCCTATTAAGGTTTTTATATATATATTTTGCCTATAGACAGCTTTACTTTAAAAGAACTATAAGTCAAAATAATAGTGGTGTATTACTAATTATGTTTAATAAAAATCAGAAAATAAATTTAAAAATGCATCAAAAAACAAAAATTATATTTATATATATAACATTATTTTAATTACACTAATATATGCCTTAAGATTTAAATAATTATTTTGAAGAACATAAAATACAAACTTGCAGAAAGTTATACTATTATCAGAATGAAAGTCAATCTGTATTTTCTAAGTCTGATAATTTTTGAATTTTCAGTATATACTGAGAATAGAAAAAGCCTAATTACATAAATTAATAAAACTCAATAGAAAGTTAGTTAACATTTAAATTGGGATTATAATACATAGTTTTGTGTCATGTTCAACTATTTTTCTTCCAGTGACTTTTTCAAAAGGCAGTGGAATGATATAGTAAGAACTGAATTCTGGGAAGACCAGATTAATTTATAATGGATACTAAATCTAAAAGCTATCACTAGATATCTAAAAGAATACAGATATGCATCACTAGGGCCAGTAAAAGTTGACTTAGACTGTATTTGAAAGACATAAGAAATATCTCCTATTAGACTAGCTACTCACAGCTTTACCCCCAGGGAGTCTTACTTTTGTTTGACACATTTAAAATCCTCAAATTATAAACTGGCAAAGCTTGAAAATGTTTTAAAGAAGATAAAATACAATCTGACAAATTATGTAAGTTCACATTTAAAGTTTTGCTAACTTAGAAAGGCTGTTTGCTCTTTCTCGTGTGACCCTGCATTCATAATTGCAGGGTCACACAAAATAATGAAAATTGTTTGAAAGATGTTTCAAAGTTAAGTTTTCTTTACTAAGAGACCTATCACCCAGAGAGAAATCATGTGACTTTATTGAATTTTGTGTAGGATGGAGTTTATTTGAATCTAAAAGATTCATGTCACAAAATTAATGTTAGAATGACCTGAACATTGGCTTATCATTAGGGAAGATGAAATCGTTATTCTCAAAAAGGGCAAATCTTTATAGATAATTGTGAATACCACCAATGTATTTCCATTTTAAAAGTAGAGGTGTTGTTAAAGTTTAAGACATTAAAAATTACTGTTTGTGAAATATGTTGATAAGGTAATTTAATCTTTAATATATGTTCAATGAATGAAGAACCTCAGATCTCTGGGTTTAGTAATACAGGTATGAATCAGATGAACCCAAGAAAATACAGAGGTCAGAAGAGTTAAAAAACAGACAGGATGAATAATGGGTGTATTATGAAGTAGAATCAGGATAATTTGTCAAAAGCTAAAAAGCATAGGCAGCAAGTAGGCCTGAAAGCAAGCCGAGGCCTGCTGCCTGGTCCACACTGGACAGTGTGTCTGACCTCAGCGGGCCACACTGAGACATTCTCCAAACAGGCTTTCACGGCCTTGGGCTTCCTCTTTACAACTGTTCTGCATTCGGTCTTTACAACACGTAGAACTAATTTCATCATGTCCTATTAAAAACTCCCCTGAGGGTCTTGCTATTATTTTTAGTTTCAGTTTAATCCTTTTTTGTTGCTGTTTTTAGTTTTTTGAGACATGGTCTCTCCGTCACCCAGGCTGGAGTGCAATGGCATGATCTCTGTTCACTGCAACCTCCACCTCCTGGGTTCAAGCAATTCTCCTGCCTCAGCCTCTCAAGTAGCTGGAATTATAGTCATGCACCACCAAGCCCAGCTAATTTTTGTCTTTTTGAGTAGAGAAAGGGTTTCATCATGTTTGCCATGCTGGTCTCAAACTCCTGGCCTCCAGTGATCTATCCGCCTCAGCCTCCCAAACTGATGGGATTACAGGTGAGATCCACTGTGCCCGGCCTGCTAATTTACTTACAGTAGCCGCCATAATTTGCTAACGAATAACTAGTTCAACATTATCATACCTGAATAATTTCCTACATGCATAACTTCCTCAAGTTAATTTGGTAAACACTCACTGTTTTAATGTACTTCTTTAATAAATATTTGTTTCTCTGTTCATATCTATACTCTTTTCACTTTTCTCAACATTCCTTAGTCTATCTATAGTGTTCGCTTGTATGACAATGTAATTTCAACTACTATGCATATTTCTTTTAAATGAAGTTACATTACCAATATATAATATTCATAAATGTTTGTAAATTTGTCTCTATATTTGTTAAGTTGAGAAGAATTTTATAAGTCAAATTAAAATTCAAACAAGAGCACAAAATGAAACTATTGCAGAAACAAAAGCTTTGACCTCCCATGCTCAAGGGTTCCTCTCACGTCATCCTCAGGACCACAGGCATGCCACCACTCAAGATTACTTTATTATTATTATTATTATTATTATTATTTGTAGAGACAAGGTCTTGCTATCTTACCCAGGCTGGTCTCCAACTCCTGGCTCCAGCTCTTCTACCACCTCAGCTACCCAAAGTGCTGAGATTACAAATGTGAGCCACTGCACCCAGCTCTATTCCTTGTTGATTTAAAATTCAAATAAGAAAATAATTCATCTTTATACAATCACTTATTTCATTGTTTAATTTCTAATTCTATGGTTAGAGTAAATAGTAGCCACCAGTCATTTTATTGTGTGTCCATCTTTAAACATATCAATTTTTTAAACTAAAATTTTGCTCAAGAACACTTGTGTGTGCTGGAATCCCTAGATTATTATATGACTAACATTGACTCTATTGCTTGACTAAGAAAAGAAACTTCTATATATACTTCTCAGACCACATTTCACTTCTCTAAAGTCTTGAAGCTAATACATGCTATGTTGTAGCATCAAGTGTTGCTATGAAAAAGTCTGGTTTTAAAATTATTTTATCTTCTACTGTTATACTGTCACACTGTATTTCCCTATGTAAGAGCCCAAATGAGAAATCTGTTTTAGAATTTAATGCCAGGAATAAATGTGGTCTCTTTTGTGACTAAAAATTATATATACGTATACATGTATACGTATGTATATACAAAAAATCCTCTTTGTATATTCTTACTCTATTTTTATATTAAAATTAGATTATAAAACTTAAAACCAAAGTAAATCATTTCAATAAGATAGAGGTGTACATCTCTAACCCAGAAATAAAGAAAAAAAGGTATTTGGGATTGATATTCTGTCTCTGTGGCCATCATGAACCAAAATTGCTTCTGTATTTTTACTATAACCAACTTTGTTGCATGACTTTGAAATTTTAGTTCAGCATATAGTTCAGAATGGATAATGAAACTTCAGCTATTATGTTAGAATTGTATACAGGAAAAAATATATATGGAAGAACAGAGGCAAAAGCAACCATACGCCAACTGAATTTTAATGTTTATATTTCTCTTATTTTAGTACAAAACAAAGCAAAACAGGACGAGCACACAGGGTCAGGCCATGCGGAGCAGTCATAGCAACATCTAAACTTCTGTGCCACTAATTGTAGCAAGTATGTGGTCCAAGATGCCTGCTGGAATTCTAACATTTAAGACGGCAACATAGCAGGAAGAAGAGGAAGTGTGAGAAGAGCAAATGAGAGTAACCATCAGCCAAGTCAGTTTTATTTCGACAGAGTCTTTCCAGAAGCCCACCCGACATCTTTGACTTATATTTAAGTGATCACCTGTGGCTGCCAGCAAGAACTAGAAATAAAATTGTTTAGCTGTATCCCTTGCTACACGGAATAAAACTGAAGTTTATCACTAAAGAAGAAAAGGAAGCACTAGAAAACACTGCAGTTCTGCTGCATCTGCATATACTTCATGAATGACTTTATGACATTGTTTAATCTTTGGAGTTTTATACCTGCATAAGTATAAATTTAGTATAAAATGGAGCAGATGCTACCCTGTTTGTTTTTGATTCATTTCATATGACAACAGTATAGCTAAAGACCTACTCTGTCAAAATTTTAAAACTTGTATTAATGACTTTAAGCTCTGATAGTTCCCCTTTCTTTTAATGCAGCAGTCACCACCGTGAGGTAATCTGAAACATTTGTCATCTTTGCCAGAAAGTTCACTGCTTCTGTATGGCAAGGCACCAGTATTATTTCCCACTATATCTGCAGTTTCATGTCCACAGCTCATAACTGATTCAATATAGATATAGAAGCAATTGGATTTTGCTGAAAATGTTCCAAATTACAGACTCCCTGGCAACTTACTTTGTAAGCCATAGACAGAGAACTTCTCTCTTGGCAAAGTGGCTTCTCCTTCTATCTCTGTTAGATTGGAAAGCTCCAGTCTCAATTTATTTCTCACCGATAGAGTTTTGTTGAAAGCAAAAAGAAGGAGCCAATGCACACTAACATGCTGAATTTTTCGTAAATTTCCTATACTATAACAGCCTCAGGATTCATAGCTCTGCATTCCAAAATACTGAAAACAATGATGTGACCTAATGTTTAGTACAAAATGATGGTCACCAGATTTACAGCCTACAAAATTATTTTCCTTATTATACATATTCTCATGTCTAATTAGTCAATTCTATAATCTGGATCCTGCTACTGTGTATTGGCAATACACAAGGCTACAACTGGTACTCAATTTTGAAGAAAAATTTGACGGCATATAATTGAAATCCCCCATAAGTGGTTTAAATAGACACTCAATTTTTCCCATGCGAAAAAAAAAAATATCCAGGTTAGGTACACATTCTGGAACAAATGTTTTCTACTATCGTTAGCACGTGGCTTCCATCCTCAATGTTACCTCTTTCTCTAATATGGATGCTGATATTCCAGTGCCGGCTTCAAGTATGCATGTTTGCAAAGAAGGAAGTATAGGAAGAATAAAAGGGCACACACAATCTGGTTATCTCAAAGTGCCACATTAAATACACACCTATTATATTTCATTGGTGTCCAAAGTGGCAAGGGAGTCTGCAAAAGCAAGTTTTTACTCAACAAACGTTTAAGTAAACTTCGGGTTCCTTTTATGATAAAGCAAAAAAAAAAAAAAAATGCCACTAGAGAAAAGGAAATCTGTGCCTCTGCTGCTTTGACTTTGTGAATGAAGCTGAGATTTTTACACTTGAAGAGAAATTACCTTATGAGTATATGTAATTGTATTATTAATTATTATTATTATTATTTTGAGACAGAATCTCACTTTGTCACCCAGGCTGGACTGCAATGGTGTGATCTTGGCTCACTGCAACCTCTGTCTCCTGGGTTCAAGCAATTCTCCTGCCTCAGCCTCCCAAGTAGCTTGGATTACAGGTGCCTGCTACCATGCCTGGCTAATTTTTGCATTTTAGTAGAGACACGGTTTCACTATGTTGGCCAGGCTGGTCTCAAACTCATGACCTCAGGTGATCCATATGTCTCAGCCTCCAAAAGAATTACATTATTTTTAATCAAATTTACCTAATATTGTAAACCCTTTTATATCTTCCTATTCAAATATTATGTATTTCATTATATTTTCTCCAATTTTAATAAAATTTTATTTCTCCATTTTAAAAAAACTTTAGTAATAGCAGAATATTTATGCTGCATCTCCTCCTATCCTTATTATCTATTCGTTTATCTAGAAATTTTTAATTAAAATATTTGGATGATATTTAGAAAGCATGCTCATCATGTCTGTGATTTCATTTTCATTCATGATTTTTTCTCTTAATAAAGCTTTCTTTCATCTCTTGTTTTATTTTTGTCCTATTCTATTCTAAGATTTTCAAATTAGTTTTTAAAGTTTTTAACATCTGTTTTCTTGGAATTTCCTAGAATACCTCACAATCTTTTCCAACATTCTTTTTTCTCTCTTTTCTGTTATTTTTTGTTAGAGATACTTTTGTCTCTGATCTCACTGGCACCATAAAAAAATGTTTCCATGAATTCTTCCTCTGTTTATTTGGTTTGTTCATATATATTTTACATTTCTCTGTTTTCCTTTGCTGATACATTTTGCCAACTTTAAAATGCATAATTCTTTAGTTGGCTGCTTTTTCACTGTTACCTCCAAACGTAGTTACAAAATACTATAGGGAGAGAATAAGGAAGAACAAGAGAGAGAAAGAGAAAGAGAGAGATGGCGGGGGCAGGGACAGAGAGAGAGAGAGAGAGAGACTAGAGCATTGGACCAGTTTTAAAGAAAAAACTAAAATGAAAACACCTTTTCTCATCATATTAACTATTTTCTTTAACACAATGGCAAGCATTTATTTGTTTTTCATTATACAATAATTTTTTGTGGCTCAGATTTTGGCCTTTAAGTTACAGGATCTCTTTCTTATTATCAAGCTAAAGTTTTCTTTCAGCCTTTTATCTAGCCAATTCCCTATCTGAAATTCTATATGCATTTCATATCTTTGTGAATTTTGGGGGTATAAAATTGAGTCTCTAAAAAACAGTCTCTTTTATACCTTTTTATTCTTATTACACTAATATAGTGTTTATGAACATATATTTAAGCACATTTATTGACATATAATTATCATACCTTACAATGCACTCACTCATAATGTACAAAGAGTTTTTAAAATATTTTAGAGTTGTGCAAACATCATCGTAGTCTATTTTGAAAACTTGTATTTCCCCTTAGGGAAACCAATATACTTTAGCCATTACGCCACCATTCCCTAAGATCACATCTTTCTCAACCCTAGACAACCACTAATTTAAATTCGGTGCCTATAAATTTGCCCATTCTAGGCATTTAATGTAAATGCAATTGTACAATATTTGGCCATTTGTATCTGACTTCTACTTAACACAATATTTCAAGAATCATGAACATTATAGCATGTATCATTACTTATTTTCCTTTCATTGTTGAATAAAACTTTATGGTTTACATATACCATATTTCTTATTCATTTGTTAATTGATGAACATGTTAGTTGTTTCCATTATTAGCTATTATGAATAATGTTGACATTAATATTTACATACAAGTTTCTGTTAATATGTTTTTAGTTTTCTTGGATATATATTAAGAAGTGGAAACACTGGGTCATATTGAACTTCTATGTTTAACTTTTTGAGATATATTTTCAAAGTAGCTGCTCCATTTTACACTATCACCAGCAGCATATGGGGGGTTAAAGATCTCTACAACCTTGCAAACATTCCTCATTATCATTTTCATTATAGCCATCCTAGTGACTCTGGAATAAAATTTATTGTGATTTTATTTGCCCTTCCCTGGTGGCTCATGATGTTCAGCAACATTTCATGTGCTTTTTGGCCATATGTGTATCATCTTTGGAGAACCACCAATTTAGATCTTTTGCCTATTTTAAGATTATGTTATTTGTCTTTTTTTATTATTCAAAGAAAACTCTCTCTCTCTCTCTTTTTGGAGACAGGCTCTCACTCTTGCCCAGCCTGGAGTACAGTGGTGCAATCTCAGCTCACTGCAGCCTCAACCTTCCAGGGTCAGGTGATCCTCCCACTTCAGCCTGCTGAGTAGCTGGGACTGCAGGCATACACCACCATGCCTGGCTAATTTTTTGTGTTTTTCATAGAAATGGGGTTTTGCCATGTTGCCCAGGCTGGTTTCGAACTCCTGGGCTGAATGATATACTCACCTCAGCCCCTAAAGTACTGGGACTAGAGGTGTGAACCATGAAGCAAATATCAGATATATTATTTTCCAATATTTTCTCCAATTAGTGGGTTACCTTTTTACTTGCTTCATAATGGTGTCCCATTTCCTGGTCCCTTCCTCTCAACCTGCCTCCAGTCTAATTAAACCAGAATTTCTGAGTGGCACCGAGTAACTGCATGTTAAATCAGCTTCTCAGGTGCATAAATCCTCAAGTGCTATCCCTTCACTTACTCTTCACGTATTTGACTGCTCTATTCTCTCTCTATTCTACTCTTGGGATTCCAGTTACATGTGCATTAGATCATTTGCTCTTCCACAGCAAATGTTTTTGTTGCCATTTCTTCCCTTTGTGTTTCAATTTGAGTGGAGTTTATTGACTTTTTTTTTTCAAATTAATGAATTCTTTCCTTGGCTGTGTCAAATTCAATGATGAATCTGTTGAATAAATATTTAGTCTAAGTTATATACTTTTACTTCTAGCATTTGCAATGGATTCTTCCTTGTACTCTGCCTTTTCCATTAGAGCCTCTAATGTATTAATCAAAATTATTTTAAATCCCCTGGTATTTCCAACAGCTGTATCACATCTAAGTGTGTTTTAAATATTGTCTTTTCATTTATGTGCATGTCGTCGGGGATGGTGTCCAAGACCACCACTACCATCACCCCTAAGAGAATCACCTACAGTCCATCCTTACAGGTAGCACCTCCTATCCCGGCCAGGACCACCCTCCACCCCTCAGATCAAGCCCTGAGGTAGGCCTCATGGTTACTCAGCCCCTCCTCACCACATGGGGCCTGCAGAGGGCCAGAATTACCCTTGCCCTGTGGGCCTGTGCACCCCACACTCTCATCAAACTTCATTTTTTCTTACCTTTTTGTAAGTCTTATGATTTAATTGTTGTTGAAAGACAAAAATGTTGTATTGCACAATAGATACTAAAGTAAATATCTGTATACTTGGGGTTTCATAAACATGTCCTGCACAGGGTGGTTTTATTACTCTACTCCTAAGCTGGCCTAGATTTGGAGTTGTTGTTGCTATGTCTACACTCAGTGTATCAGAAGCTGCATGTTACTCTATGGCAATTGCCCCTCACTTGGTTTTGGTAGCCTTATGCACTTTGAGTTTTCTTTTTGAGCTGCTCCCCATAAAGGCTGTGTCCCTTGTAGATCTTCCTGATATATTTCACTGTGACTTTACCTGGCACTTGGCAGTCTTGTTATATTTTTCTGCTTTTGCTACAGATATAATGCTGGGCATAGCAGGTATTTCTACAACTCCCCCAAGGGTATAGTTGTTTGTTTTGTTTTATTTGTTCCCTTCCCCCAATCACATGGACTTTTACCAGTGTCCTAATAGATTATGCTCTTTGGTCCATAAAAATAGGGTTGGTAGGTTCAGTAAAAGTAAATAAATACATCATAGAGAAAAAGTCACTCATTTGAATATGAATAAGATGAAGTATTAATGAGAAATGAGGGATGGTATGTATGTACATATATATATATGAAAATATGTGAAATAAAAATAAAGGATTTTCATGTAGACATCTCTATTTACATATATATATTATATATATATGAAGGATATAAAGGATATAGTCTGCTGGAATGAATAGTATATATTCAATTATGGTGAGAGGGCTTATTTAATGATATCAGTTAATGATATTTGTTAACAAAATATGTATTCTAGCTCAATGAGCAACTAGAAAATTTACAAAAAGAGAAACGACATCTTTTTTTCTAAATGAAGAGGAGTTCAGAAGGACAGTAAGGTCATTAATATTCTAAAAGTTTCATCTAATTGAAGACAGAGATCATATTATACACATATGTATACAAAGTATCTTTGTGGGAGAAATAATAAATAAATTGTTTTCATATAACGGATACATATAAACATCTTGAAAGGGAAAGTAACCATTGACAGAACTGAAAACCAGTGTAGAATTATAAAATTAGCAATGAAACAAAAGTAACAAGTATCAATGTGCTTTGATCAGGAACAATAAAGCAAAAAGGAAGTTACAGAGTGAAATAAATAAAGTTAAGGTAATTAGAACACATTAAATCAAGTGTATTGTATAGCAAACTACATGTAAGTAGATCTTGTCAATAAAAAATACACTGTTAATATTTCGTCTTTCAAGAAGTACATTTAAATAGACCTAACTAGAAATGCTGAAAATATAGACATGGGTAAAGATTTTCAAAAAGATACACAATACTAACAGAAAACATGGATACAAAATAAACATACTTTAATACAGAGAAAAACTAAGATTCATTGTCTCCAGTAAATACATATCACAAGGAATGCTAAAAGGATTCTTTAAAGCAGAATTAATAATATCAGATGGACTCAGAAATTTCAGGAAGGAAATACATTTACATCTAAATCTACAGCTCTAGCTATAACATCCATCCATACATCTATCTAGATATACCTACATGTATATATAATTTACATATAGGTATGTGTGTTTGTTTACATGTAAATAAACAAAACTATCTACCTAAAAATACACATTTCTGAAATTGCTAAAATAAAATTAGTAACACTAACTACAGTAACTATGCTTTTCACAAGAGATAATATTTAAATATACAGAAGTAGATGGCTTTGAAGTAAAATATTTGAAAAAATACATACTGCCAACCTTAAGAGAGCTGATGTGATTGTGTTTTATCTGAAAAAATTGGACTTCAAGACAAAGAGTATCATTTAAGATTGAGAAAGGCAAAGTTTTAACCAAGAAGAGATAAAATTGTTTATATACCTAGATATTTATGAACTAAGAAGTATTATGAAATACATTAGAAAATTGACATGACTAAACGAAGAAGTAGATAAATCCCATAGTTGAAGATTTTAAGCTCATTATCAAATTATTAAAGAAATATAGAAAAACCAAATCGGTAAATTTATAGATTTGCACATTATCAACAAAATTTATTTAATTAACATCTTTAACAGGCCAGCAACTACACAACACACATTGCTAAGTGCTGAGTGCACTTGAAATACTAACAATAATCATTTTGAGTCCCCACACCAGTTTTAATGCTGAAATTTTGAAATAATCCACTCTGCAATCATAATTGCATTAATTAGACATTAATAATATTGAGATATAAAGAAATTCACAAATATGTGTAAATAAAGCAACACACCCCTATATAATCCCAGGGTCAAAAAGGAATCATAAGAGAAATTTTAAAATATTTCAAGTTAAATGAAAATGAACAAAGAACATATTGCAAATTGTGGGTGGACTTCCACCTCCATTTAAAATAGAGAACAGTTTTTAAAAAGTTGCCTCTGACTCAAAAATAAGAGGAAAAAAAATAAAATCAGCTTTAATTTTATAACATTTATTTTTATTGGAAAGCTGAAGTTAGACGATAATGAAAAATCTGAAATTCAAAAGGTTTAAATTTTTCTAAATGGTGAAAGGTCATACTTATTTTTTTCCCTCATGACAGAATACAAGAAAATCTGTGGCTGTTCTGGCCACAATCTAAGCAAGTAAAATTTAATTGAACTAAAAACCAAATGGGAGCTAATAACTTTGAAGTTTCTAGGGACACTTAGCAATTGCTCTCACTTCGTCCTATGGGACCGAATCATTTAAAATCTCATTCCTACTCGATGCTCACAGGAGAGACTGAGAACAGGGTTAAAAAAAATGAAGAGAGCAAACCTGAGTGACTCAGATGAGTAGAAGATGACTGACAGGTATTAGGGGACAGGTATGAAACATTTCCTGCTTCCAGACTCCCTTCTTTTACACCATGATTATGTCTTAATCCTCTGGAGGAAGGACAGCACACTCTTTATGCCAAGAGAAGACAAAGAAGCTAATCATAGTCTGCAGACAAGACAAAAGCAATGGTGTCTGTTTCTCCAAAGTGAAGCGGTTACATCACTGGGAAAAGGGAAGAAATCACTGCCTCACACAGTGCTCAAAAGAGGTTATCACTTGCTACAGATACAAAACTCTGTCAATTACCCCCATACTTCATCCCCGTATAGCAAAAAATACAGAAGGAGGAGCAACACTCAAAAGAGAGGGGTAGCAGCTGTGAAGATGATAAGGCAGTCTAACAGTTCCTCCTTCCACCCTGATATTCTATAGCGCAAACCTTAAGATGCTGGAGAGGGCCAGGAAGGTTCCTCATCTGCAAGGCATAGGCAAAGACTAGAGGTGAAGGAAATTTAAAGGAAATTCTCTACAGCTGATAGACGGGAAGGAACCTAACTCAGACCTAACTGTATTGATACACTGTATATGATATGATCTATATTGATGTGGTCTACACAACTTCAGGAGGTATAAGAAATCCCCACCTAATACCAACTGTCTGAGTTGACTGACAAGGAGTTGGAGGCGTGGAAATGCTGAAAGAGATACACCTCCAAGGCGCTCGTGGACAGAACTTTTCTGAGACAGAGAAAACAGAATCACGGCCCAGAAAACACAGTGAATTTCCTGACACACTACCCAATAACAAGTGCAAGGGTAACACAATCTATTACTGTGAAGATCAAATGCATAAAGAGAGACTTCACCGACATCCAAGTGTGACTGAAAGCTGGGGATGGAGCCCTACTCTGAGAAAAACACCCGCACGTCAGCCCCAACTTTAATCACTAGTCTGTGACTAAAGAAATTTGAAATTTGTGACATTTCAAAAGTTTCCATAGCAACAACAACAAAACAAAGAAAAAAATTCACAATTCTGGACCGTATTGACTTGATGACACTCCAGTGGCCTGAGAGAATACCTGTGCCCCTTACTCAGCTTCAACAGTGATTACTGTTTTTATCATCCTACAGCAATGAAACATTCAGGAAAAAATGTTGAAAACAAAACAGAGCAAAACACTAAATCTGAGTTTCGAGAGACAAAACAACTAACAAAACCAGGATCAGAAATAATTAAGACATTGCTCTATGAGGCACAAACTTTAAAGAACATATAGAGTAGTGAAAAAGGAAGTCAATATGCATGAATAGATGGAGGATTTCATCAAAGAGAAAGAATACTAGTAAAGATTCAAAGTGTAATTCTGGACATTTTAAAAAATGATGTCACAGATAAAAAATTTGGTGAGTTCATTACTAGAATTAAAACAGCTAAGGAAAGAAAGGAAAAAATGTAGGAAAAGAAATACAAGAGATATGAGGTGTTATTTTTTTGGCTAACATATGGATAGGTAAAATGCCAGAGGACAAGAAAAGCTATAATATGAGAAAAAAAATTTGAAGAAATATTAGCCAATAATATCCCTAAATCAATGAAAGAGAACTATCGTATATCAAACAGCTCAAAAAATATCAAGCAGAAAGTAAATCAACACAACATACCCACAAATCAGAACACATCATTGTCAAAATAATGGAAGTCAAAAATAAAGACAAAATCTTGAAAACGGTAAGAGCAAAGACAAATAAAAATAAAACAAAAGATAAATGTATGCAGAGAAACAAAGTTGAGAATTACAGAAGGCATCTTACAAGAAAATGCAAGTCAGAAGATAGAGTGTGACATTTACTATAGGTAAATATATATATATATATAATATATGATTATCTAAATTTATCTCACACACACACACACACACACACACACACACACACAATAATAACCTATCTAGAATTCTATACCCAGGAATACTATCTTTAAAAGTTAAAGAAAAATAAAGACTTTCTATTTAGTCAAATAAAAGTGAAGATAATTCATTGCAAGCATATGTGTGCAACAAAAACACTACACATGGTTCCAAGTAGAAGCAATGTAAGACAAGGCAGAAACTTGGGTGTATATAAGAAATGAAGATCCCAAATATGGTAAAAATAAATAAATAAAATAAAAAATAAAGCTAAACATAAAGAACTTAGCATGTTGTAAATGCCTTAAAGATAAGTAATCATCTAAAGTAAAAGTACTGGCAAAATATTGTATTTTGATATCTAATGTATGTATAAAATAGATGACAAAATGAAGCCAATTATGTTAGGAAAGAACTGGAAGCATATTTATAATATTATTTGAAAGTAGATTCTGATAAATTAAAGTTGTATATTATAAAGTTTAGGACAACTACTAAAATTAGTTTTAAGTGGGCATACTTAAGAAGTAGAAAGAAATAATAAACATTTTAACTAAAATAAAGCAGATAAAAAATAGAAAAGAGGAATGAAGAATAGATAGGACAAATATAAAACGACTAGAAAAATGGTTGATTTAAATCTAAACGTATCAATAATTATATTAATTATGACTTATTAGAACACACCAATTAAAACATGGAGATTTTGTCTTCCCTAAATATCATCACACCTCTATTAGAATATCCCAGACTGAAAAGACCAAATATTGGCCAGAATATGGAGCAGCTTAAAATCTCACACATTGCTGGGAATTTAAAATGGCAAAACACTTTGGAAAACTATTTGGCAGTTTCTTAACATGTTACATATACATGTAATTATATTTTTAAAACTGTAATGTTTCCCTTTAAATTATTAATTTAATGTTTCCCTTTAAATTATTATGATTTGCATAGTTTTCACTTGTAGTTATTTTCTTTTTATCTTGCCTCTGCATACAAAAAGGAGCATGCCTATATATTATTGCACGACATTCCTCTACATGTGGAATTAATTTTTAGTATAAAAATTAACAGCAGACTAGGGGGTACCTCTATGCACAGTGAAAAGGATGGATTTAGTGGGGAAGAGCAGTAAATTTCCTGGGCTAATTGCTGGGTTGACTGTAGTATTTTCAAGCCTAAGAGTTGCATGGCTAAGTCATAGGTTGATTTGCCGAAATTGCCCAGTGAACATTTTTACATTTTAATGTATCCAAATTTTGTCCCTCCTCTATCTTTCAAAAAAAAAAACAAACAATAAACATAACCGTTATAAATGTGTGGGGGTGGGATTATGGAAATGACATACAGATAGTAGAATGCTAACAATTGTTGAATTTTGGTGATAGGAATGAGGAGATTTTATTAGAGTTTATTTTCTTTTTAAGAACATTTTAAATATACTCTGTAAAAATTTTTTGAAGTTGTCTTAAGATAATTTTAGCATCCCTATTTCATTAATAAACTGAAATATACAAGTTTTCTCTCTCCATATATATATATATATACACACACACACACATATATAGAGAGAGATTTAATTGAACATATATATACATATATAAAGAGAGAGAGATATTTAATTGAACATATTCATAGTTTCAATTAAAATGGTCATTATGGGTTAAGTAATCAAAATTCTTATTAATTTAGGAAAAGAAGAAAAATATAATGAAAAGATAACAATGTGTCATATGTAACAATTAAGCCATAGGGAAAAAAAGGTACATTTCTGCAACATATGAATTCAAATGTCAGTATTGGAAATACAGTTTGAATATCCCTTATCTGAATTGCTTGGAACAAGAAGTATTTTAGATTTTAGATTTTTTCCAATTTCAAAATATTTCCATATACACAATAATATATATTAGGAATGGAAGCCAAGTCTAAACATAAAATTCATTCTTGAGCCGTATATACCATATATATGCAGGCTGAAGGTAGTTTTATACCATATTTTTAAACAATGTTCTGCAAGAAGCAAAATTTGTGTACCCTGAACTATGGTACACAAAGCTAAGGAGTTGCTGCTATCTCAGCTACACATGTGAACCACCTGTGGTTATTTGACATCACCATCATTAAATACACACACACACACATATTACTCATATTTATAGTTTTATATATTTTTGTATGCATTTTGTGTACAAACACACATAAATGTGTACTTCAAAGCTAAGAAAAACTTGTTTGTCGGTTCTTCCAAGATCCAGTTCGAAAAATATAAGTGAAATGTAGGTGAAGGCTTTGGCTAAGTCATTTTAGATCAAAATTATAATTCAACCCCAGAATTTAAACACTATCATTAAGAAACTAGGGTCAAAGTATTCAACATGGTAGCTGAGAACCAAGTTCTATACATTGAAATTACTTTACTCCCACAGATGAAAGAGCTTTGAGTTGTGAAGTCATCTCAAATTATTTCCTATGTTCTCAGAGATTAAAAGCAAAAACCTTTAATTTTCAAATTCACTTTTATACATTTTGAAACCCATTTACCTTGGCATGTGAACAATATAAACATTAAATTAATAAAATAAATAGTGAGGCAAAGAAACAGAGTCACACTGATATGATACTACCCCAAGTAATTAATATGTGAGTATGTGGGTATGACAAGTCACTGAACAACACAAACCAAACTAATTTCCTAGAGATACTGTTGGTGAATTTCTTAAATTAATTATAATTTTCACTTAGAAACTTAAAGAGAGCACAGTGGCCAATGTACTGTCAAAGCTTAAAGAACAAATAATACATTGCTTACCTCCCCAAACCTTCCTTCCCCTTTAATTTTCACTGACATAGAAGGTGCACTGTAAGAACGCTCTGTAATATGTACACTCTTGTGCGAACTCTGCACCATAGCCAATTCACACATCTGTTATATTTTAGACGGCAGTGTTCATAATGCTGTTGTGGCTGCTTGTGCAGCCTAAAATTACATTTCTTCTGGTAGAGCATTACTAACATCTCCCACACCTATTTTAAATCACAGATCATTAGCATAAACCCAAATTATTTGAAAAACTCAGAAACATAAATTAAGAACACAGATGCAGAATTTAGAAACATTCCTAATTATTGTAAAAGTTTATGCATGGTGCCCACTGAAAAGAGTCTGCTACATTTTCCCCAGAATGATGCATTAACTCAGAACAGGCTGCCCCTAAGTCAAAAATACTGTAGAATATATATGGTGTTTGTGTGTGTGTGTATCTGTGTTTGTGAGTATAAAAGGGAACACTGTAGTGGATACTAGTATATTGAGAGTAGTTGTGGCCACATAACTAGATTGTCACAAAAAGTTTTCAAAATCCAGGCTATTAACAAAAAGTCATTTTTCTTTTAGTTGTGCATTGCTAGGGGTTAATTTTATCATATATATGTTAATGGCTGGTACTGCTTCTTCATCCACATTTTTCTATATGAAACATACAGTTGAACTTAATTGCAAGCGGCTATTCATTAATAGTGCTAGATTCCAATTCTTAATTATGCCAAAACAGCTTATCTTGTTTTCTATTAAAGATAAATTACTTTTTTCTCCCATATCCAATTCAGAGATGACATATAGAGAGGATATAGGGGTTTCATTATTTATTCATGCAATTAATAGCTTTTGTGTTGCCATTGTACGGCTGCTGTTGTCTTGTGAAGAAAGAATCAGAGAGTAAGAATTCTTGCCTGCCTGGAACTTATATTCCAGACAGGGAAATGAATATTAAGCATGACATAAAAAATAGCACATAATTATACTCAGGAAAAGTGATATGAATGAAAAGTAGCTGGTGTTGTGAGAGTGTTATAATAGGATGAAGCCTAGTTTGGATGTCAAACAAGCAATGACATGCAGGCTGAAATGTGAAGAATGAATCGATTTGAGCTGTTTGCACAGGTGAGAGTGAGGAGGGAGGATTCAGACACACGCAAGTCCTAAAGGAATAAGTAGAAATTCGTTTGAGATGAAAGTGAATGAAAGATTTGCAGGAAGTAGAAGTTTTGAGTATACTTTTTTATACATAGAGTAAGTAAGTAGATTGCTTAGACAGTTTTGGATATAGCATGTCAGAAGTGAACATTATCAGAAAACAAAGGCAGATGCATTGCCATGGTCTCCTTTGACAAAGAAAAAAATCCATGAACTTAATAAAACTAGAGGGAGAATGTCCCTAAAAATAGTTGACTGGTGCTGGATTTCACAGGAGTTACTCTGCCCTTTTCAATGTCCCCAAGGAAATTTTAGCACTGAAAGTGGTAATGAAAGCATATGAGCATCCAATGCTAAAATAGTTTTGAATTAATTCATTAGTATGTTGACATTAAAGACAAACAGATCTGTTCCCTTTTTCTAATATATCTAAGTTTTCTAGTGTGTTTAGTGAGCAGTTGTCATGCTCATTAAGGACACATTTGTACTGTTTTTGGAAATGTGATATAAATATTTAGAATTTATAAAAATACTGACTGTGGAAAAAGTAAATGATTTCCCCATGGAAGAAGAAGCTAGTGCTGCCAGAAATTTATCATTTTGATATTAGAATTGATAGATTGGATATAATTCCTGTCCAAAACAATAAGCTAGGAGGTCAAGTACATTTCCCTAAGCCAAACACCACAGTGGCATAATACAATCCATTGTGTTCCGGGCAAAAGGATGGCTATTTTCTGCCTAAGACTCCATCCTTAAGAGTTGCATTTCAATTCTTTATTTCTTTCATTTAATCCATTAAGTTTCACATAAAAGAAGTGATAACATAAAATGGGGGAAAAAAGAAAATAAAATAAGCATTGTTGTAAGATATTCATGGTGAAATATATATTTTATCAATAGTCAGGGAAGGTATCAGAAATGATAAACTTCAACTTATGCATGTGAAATATAGTATTTAGGAATCCAAAATGACCAAAAAAACCCCATATTTTCTTGTACTTTCTGTTTGTTATTTTTATTTCTCTGATGTCTCCAACAATAAACATTATTTACCATGTGCTATTCAGTCAGCATAATTTTAGGTGCTTTTAGAAGGAAGAATTGTTCCCTCTTCTCAAGACATTTATATTTTAGTCAGGTGAGATGGGCTTAGATGATAGTAATATAGGGATAGAAAACAATTTGAGTATATTATACAATAATATGTAATTAACAATTTATAACTTACTACATTACCAAATACTCAGTGTATTTTTTTAAAGCATGAGAGAGAAGGGTAAGGTCCATAGAAAAATTATCTTAAGATACAAAAAAAAAATTGATTATGTGTAATACACACACGCATACATGCATATAGATTTTACAAACATATTTACGTGGTAGTTTTGAATGATAAATACCTCAGGACTGGGTCAGGAAACCTATGATAAAGTCCTAGCTCTGCAAAAAAGGTTGGGTACGTGTGGAAATGTAAGAAGAGTAGCAAGATGATATCGTTTTACATATATGAAGGAGACTGGTTGTGATGGTTAGTATTGCGTGTCAACTTGATTGGATTGAAGGATGCAAAATATTGCTCCTGGGTGTGTCTGTGAGGGTATTGCCAAAGGAGATTAACATTTGAGTCAGTGGGCTGGGAAAAGCAGACCCACTCTTAATCTGGGTGGGCACCATCTAATCAGCTGGAATATAAAGCAGGCAGAAAAATGTGAAAAGACTGGCCTGGCCTAGCCTCCCACCCTACTGCTTTCTCCAATGCTGGATGCTTCCTGCCCTAGAACATCATACTCCATCTTCTTCAGTTTCGGGACTCGGACTGGCTCTCCTAGCTCCTCAGCTTACAGATGGCCTACTATGGGACCTTGCAATCACATGAGTTAATACTTAATGAACTCATATATATATATTTAATATAGGATATTATTAATTAATAAACTATTAGTTCTATCACTCTAGAGAACCCTGACTAATACACTGTCAGATACTGTGAATTTTAAAAAGACCCACAGATTAATTCTACAATTATCACTTAAGTTTTGGTACAGAAGGCAAACCACATGGTTAGTACAAGTTGGCAAGAGTTCCAGAATCCAGGAATATGAGGTAAGGCACAGAAGCCAAGTAGCAGAAATTTAAATATCAGCATAGGAGCATCAGTCGAAATTCTGCTTAGCAATTCATCAGGGGCAAAGCTCTATATCTATGGGTGTTGCATCCTCTATTTGACCTTGTCATGGAGGGAAATCTCTGACTACTTACTCTCGAATGAGGACATTATAAAGGAAGTGTGCATGGAGCCCTAGCAAAGATAAAAGAGTATGCTTTGCAATCTGACAAACTGTCTACAAATTAGGGCATTACCTCTCGCTATCTTTGGAAATTTGGGATAATTTTCTTAATACCTGCAGATATAAGCCTCTTTGCTTTAAAAGAAATGTGACTATGCCTGCTTCATAAAGATGCTTATAAGACTAAGAAAATGCATGTAAAGTACTCATACAGTGTTTGATAGTTGATAATTAAACAATAAATAATTCTAGTTTCCCTCTGCTTCAATATTTATATTTTTGCCCAGGTCAAAATGTCTTCATTTCTGTCCATTAATTTTTTTCATTCTCACTATCTGAAATTACAATCATTTATATTCTGTTTTGCTGTTTGTCCTCACCAATAGATTGTACTCTAAAATAACACAAAGAGAAAGTAAGTAGTGAATCTTGCTCACAATATTATCTCTAATACCAATGAAGGTGCCTACATTATAAAAAGCACTCAATAAATATCTCATGAGTGAATAAATATTACTCCAATATTTAATGTGGAACACACATTAACTACAAACATAAACTCCAGCCCTTTTTTGTAAATAATGGAATATAGTAGTCAAAAAATTACTCCAATAACATATTGATTTTTGTTATATATGCACATACGCTATCTAATATTATAGCCAGATTGTTCCTTAGAATTTATTAGATTTGTGATTCTAAAAATGACAGAATCACAACTTAGAAATTAAACATCTAACCTAAAGAAAAAGCCCTTACTTAGATTTGAAAGTAACATCACAATCTACTGACCCACACAAGTCAATGCTATTTTTTTCTACATACTGTGATTCTGTATTTTATTCATCTTTTTATTTGTTTAGACCCATCAAAGAACTTGAGATAAAAAGCAAATGTTTAATTGTTATGAAAAATAGGATATAGGCAAATCCTATGAATACTGGTCATAGGTGAAAAATAGTGAAAATCAGACTTGGACAAATGGCAAAGATTTAATTAGATGCTATGAATAAATTCTGTTTGTTGCTATTTATTTGTAAAACAGCAACAATGAAAAAGCATTTCTAGGAAGTTGTTATACCAAAACATCAAATACTAAAGTGCTGTTTAATGTTTTTATAGAGATATTTAACATTCATGTTTTTATCCCTCTCTGTTTTCAGTTTCCATTTTATATTTGACTAAAATTGCCTTAAGTGTTCCATCATGGGAAGATACCTTATTTACCTACGACATTGATATTAAATATGTGGTGTGTATGTGTGTGTGTGTGTGTGTGTGTGTTAGAACAAAGAGGTTATTAAGTAGTTGTGTTTTTGATATTTCATGTAAAAAATAAGAAAATAAACTTCTTTCAATGGAGTTATTTGAAACATTTTCTCTTTTGCATCAGTGTGAGTCCACCTCTTTGTCTTGATCTATATATGCATATATTGTTTTACTTATCTATATTTATCCATGTAGATATCTACTCCAAAAATTGACTTTGCCTCATTGATAAGCAGTTGTCTTCTGCCTGTAGTGCAAAGCTCAAAAATCTTTCAATCATCCATAAGCTGGCCTGGTGTAGCTTCTCAGGCTTTTCTCACACAATTCTCTCAAGTGAAGTATAATCTTTACACCATTCTCATTAGTGGTTTCACAACAAACCTGACATTGATTTTTCCTCTTGTAGGTTTTTCCTGCTTTTTCCTCATCTGGAAGATCTTCCTTTTAATTTTTGTGACAATAAAATTTTATTCAGCAAAAGATTTATATGAAAAATAGTGAAAATTAGGCTTGGACACATAGGAAAGGTTTAATAGATGCCTTAAATTAATCCTGTTTGCTACTATTTATATAACAAACTATTTTGTTACTATTTTCAATATGGAACATATTGCTTCCTTTCCATTTTTTTCTCCCTTCCTTCTTTCTTTTCTTCTTCCTTCCCTTTTTTCTTCATTCCTTCTTTCTTCCATTCTTTCTTCTTTCTTTCACTTCTCATTCAATATTTTAACAAATAAATATTAATTCCTTACTCTTTTCTGGTTATTCATCTACATTTTTGAAATATACCAGTGGTAAACAAATACAGATCCATGCTTTCAAATATCTTTCTATAGAGCTTTATGAAGGTAAATTATGTAGTATGTTACCAGGTAAATAACACTATGAAAAATGTAGAAAAAATAGAAATGTATGGACTGTGGGATGCAATTTTGAACACCTGGTAAATTGAAGGACCTGGTGGAAGAGCTGTTCAGATTTAAAGAGGGGGGACCTCAAAGCCACCACAATAGAAAATTTTAAGTATTTGAGGATTTGCAAGGAGTCTAGTATGGTGACCTGGTGGAAGAGTACAAGAATTAAGCAATGGTCAGATTTGAGGAAATTTGCCAGTCCTTAAAAGGACTTTTTCATTAACCTTCAGAGCATAGCATGTGAAATGTTCTAAATAAATGATTGGCATAATCATACTTTAATTTGAAAGAAGCGTCTGAGATATTATGCTAAGTATAGACTATTGGGAGTTAAACATGGGATTAGAATAACAGTTAGGAGACTTCCAGTGAGTTTCAATGAGAAATGACCGAAACCATGATATGGTTTGGCTGTGTCCCCACCCAAATCTCATCTTGAATTGCAGCTCGCATAATTCCCACGTGTTGTGGGAGGAATCCAGTGGGAGATCATTGAATCAGAGGGGTGGTTTCCCCCACACTGCTCTTGTGGTAGTATGTCTCACGAGATCTGATGTTTTTATGAAGGGAAACCCCTTTCACCTAGTTCCCATTTTCTCTTTGCCTGCCACCATGTAAGACATGCCTTTTGCCTTCCACCATGATTGTGAGGCCTCCCAAGCCACTTGGAACTGTGAATCCATTAAACTTCTTTTTCTTTAAAAATTACCCAGTCTCAGGTATAACTTTATCAGTAGCATGAAAATGAACTAATACAGTAAATTGGTACTGGTAGAGTGGAGTGCTGCTGTAAACACACCCAAAAATGTTGAAGCAAATTTGGAACTGGGAAACAAGGCAGAGGTTGGGACAGTTTGGCAGACTCAGAAGAAGATAGGAAAATGGGAGAAAGTTTGATCCTTCCTAGAGATTTGTTGAATGGTGTTGACCGAAATACTAATAATAATATGGACAATAAAATCCAGGCTCAGGTGGTCTCGGATGGAGATGAGGAACTTGCTGGGAACTGGAGTAAAGATGACTCTTGCTATGACTATAGCAAAGAGCCTGGCAGCATTTTGCCCCTGCCCTAGAGATTTGTGAAACTTTGAGCTTGAGGGAAATGATTTAGAGTATCTTGAAGAAGAAATTTCTAAGCAGCAAAGCATTCAAGAGGTGACTTGAATGCTGTTAAAAATATCCAGTTTGAAAAGGGAAAGAAAGCATAAAAGTTCAAAAAAATTGCATCCTGATGATGTCATGGAAAATAATAACCTGTTTTCTGAGCACACATTCAAGCTGGCTACAGAAATTTGCATAAGCCAAATGTTAATCACCAAGACAATGGAGAAAATGTCTCCAGGGCATGTCATATGTCCTCATGGCAGCCCCATCACAGGCCCAGAGGCCTAGGAGGAAAACATTGTTTCATATACCAGGTAGAGGGCCTTCCTGCTCTGTGCAGCCTGGAGACTTTGGGACCTGAATTCCAGCCTCTCTAGCCATGGCTAAAAGAATCCAAAGTACAGCTTGGGACATGGTTTCAGAGAATGCAAGCCCCAAGCTTTGGTGGCTTCCATGTGGTGGTGAGCGTGCAGGTTCACAGAAGTCATAATTGAGGTTGAGAAACCTCTGCCTAGTATGGAAATGCCTGGATGTCAAGGCAGAAGTTTGCTGTAGGGGCAGGGCCTCATTGAGAACCTCTGCTAGGGCAGTGCAGAAGGGGAATGTGGTATTGAAGATCTCACACATAGTCTCCACTGGGGCACTGCCTAGTGGAGCTGTGAGAAGAGGTCTGTCCTCCAGACCCCAGAGTGGTAGATCCACCAACAGCCTGCACCATGCACCTAAAAAAATCCGCAGACACTCAATGCCAGCTTGTGAAAGCAGCTGGGAGACAGACTGTGCCCTGCAAAGCCACAGGGGCAGAGCTCACCAACACCATGGAAATCCACCTCTTGCATCATCATAACCTGGATGTGAGTCATATAATCAAAGGAAATCATCTTAGAGCTTTAAGATTTGACTGCCCTGCTGGATTTTGAACTTAAATGGGACTGTTAGCCCCTTAATTTTGTCCAATTTCTCCCATTTGGAATGGGTGTATTTATCCAATACATGTATCTCTATTGTATCTAGGAAGTAACTAACTTGCTTTTCATTTTGCAGGCTCATAGGTGCCTTTCACCTTCCATCATAATTGTGAGGTCTGCCTAGCCAGGTGGAACTGTGAGTCTGTGAAAGCTCTTTTTCTTTATATATTACCTAGTCTTGGGTTTTTACACTTGGCAGTGTAAAAATGGACAAATAGAGACCATGAGGTAATTAGAGTAATTAAGATAAGTAATTGAGGTAACTGATACATATATGGAGAGAACATCTCACATCTTTTCTACATAAATAGTCTTTTTTAAAATATGTTTTCCTTCAATATATTAAAATTAATTTCTCACAACATTCACATTTTCAATGCTGTTTATTTAAAAATATAATTGCCATAAATATTCTTAGTAGAGTTCATTTATGGAAGCAAAGAATATTCTCAACTTGCTGTTTTCTGCATATATTACTAGCCACAAATTCATTTCCAATTATAAAAGGAAAATTGTGGATATTATTTAAAATGAGACACAAAGGTACAATTTCCTTTTCAATGATTATTTTGTAAAATATTTTTTATCCAAAAATACAGAAACTGAATAGCATAGTTTGATCCTCATATTTTAAATAGTACTGAACACTATTATTCTGGGTTTTATGATAAATATTATTTTTATTTCTAAAAAGTAAGTCATATAATTTAATGTTGCATTTTAAGTCTGTAGACTTATAAAGCTGCACAAAGAATATCTCCACAAATCTGGCCAATGAATTTGACAGCTTCAACATAGCTTACCATTCATGATAATTTGAGTGTTATTGTTGTTTGTTTATTAGAAATATGTTTTATAGAAAGTGTGCCAGTCATCTAAAAGTCTTGTTAAAATAACGGATTAGCATATTAATGATCACAAGAGACAGATATAAAATGTCATGAACTACCTGAAAAGAATAAACAAAGAACCAGCACCATACCTCAATTGTTTGTAGTGTGACTGATAAAATTTTATCACAAAGAACAGCAAAGTAGTTTGCATAAATTACTAAATTACATGCATACATGGGAATTAGCAATTAAACAGAAGATTTTATTGAGAATTTTCATAATTGGCAGTTACTAAATAAAAGAAAAAACTTATCAATAATTCAAGATTGATTTTATGACAATTTTGAGTTATTATTCATAATGCTTTCAAATGTAGCCAGAAGGAGTTAAAAGATTGTTTGTTCTGCAAGCATATGAAAGACTTGAATAATAAATTGGAAAATATAATGAATATAGTATATTTATTACAGAATGATTTTAAATGGCCACAATCAGCATAAATGTATTGCAATTAACTTTTAATCAAAGAATACGAATTTCTACTGAAGTCACTCTTACGTTTGCTACCTAAATACATTTATTATTTCCACCATTAATTTTGGAGTGTTATTTCTCTTTGTTTCAGTAGATTTTGTTTTTTAAACAACTAGGCTTTACAATACACAATAAAGATTTGAGGCTTGTGTCATTGAAAATATTTCATGTTTCACATCAAGAAAATATACCAACAGGCCACGTTCTTTAGATTTTTCTCTGAAAAATTATGTTATTCAAATGTATGTTTATTTTAAAAATAGATACTTATTTTTGTATATATATCCTAATGGGAAACTGTTTTGTTATCACATATTGTGAACATATTGTGATATTGAAAATACTAATAAAAGATAAGGGACATGCTACCTTATGTATCATAATTACCTAGACTTGGACATTCAGTGAACATTAGCAAGTGATGCTGACTTCAGTTACTATGTCTCTAAATATGTATGTAATTTGCATATATCTTCTTTCTTTCTTTTTCTTTTTTTTCTGTTGCCTGGCCTGGAGTGCAGTGGTATGATATCAACTGACTGCAAACTCCGCCTTCCAGGTTCAAGTGATTCTCCTGCCTTAGCCTTCCGAGTAGCTGGGACTACAGGCATGCACCACCATGCCCAGCTAATTTTTGTATTTTCAGTAGAGCTGGGTTTCACCATGTTGACCAGTCTAGTCTCAAACTCCTGACCTCAGGTGATCAGCCTACCTTGTCCTTCCAAAGTCTTGGGATTATAAGTGTGAGTCACTGAACCTGGCCTATATTTTCTTTTAGAAGAAATATATATATACACACATACATATGCACATTTATATACATATACATGTATATTTCTTTCTAACTGTATTATACATTTGAAATTAGCATATTTACACCCAAATTGCACTTAAAATGTTTGTCATAAAATCACATATATAATATTATATGTATAATTTGTGTATTTTATATATATATACATATATATATACACATTTTTATGGAGATTTTAAAACCACATACAAAGAGGTGAGAAAAGAATTAACAACCAGTTTTTTAAAGTTAGGGCATTAAAATTAGGAATTTTTATGTAACTAAGGTAAAATAAGCTGTATAATATATATAATTATTTGTATTCTAAATAAATAAAGCACATATATATGCATTAATTTAAATATAGATACATGTCAATAATAGGTTTTAATGTACATAATATAAACACATACTGTTTTAAGATCTGTCTTATATATAGTAAACCTAAACATGTACTGAAAGGCTTTTAAATGTAAATTCGCAATGAGTTTCTAAGTGATTGACCATAAAGAGGGATCAAAATTGCTGGATTAGAGGTAGAAGCAGAGATTTTGCTTTCACCATCCAGAGCTATTGTCTGAATCACCTACTAACTGGCAAAGCTATCTTTTCTTTATTTGCACACACAACACATATGAGTGTTTTCTTATATTAGACACAGTATATATGGTTGAGGCAGTGAACAAGCTGATAGGAGGTTAACCATCACAAATTCTATAATCTAGCTTGGGAAAAAAATAGACATAAAACAAATACGTAAAAATGTGAACAGTAAAATGAAGACGGAAATATGGGGTATTATGAATGTAGACTAATGAGGTATGGGGCACACTCAGTTCATTTTTAGGTCTCCATATAATGAAATTCCAATTATAGAATAATTATTTGAATGTTCTCACTTAGTAAATGACTCAGAGTTATAGATGAACCTAAATGTCCATGTTGTTGACTACCCTCAATCTCAATACACTGTTTTCGTTCTTCATGCCTTCATCCTATCATTTTTTTTTCATAAATAGATATTTTCCAATGAGAAAAGGAAATACTATGTGATTTAACATAAAATGTATGCTACTAATATGGTTGGCTGTGTCCCCACCCAAATCTCATCTTGAACTGTAGCTCCTATAATTCCCATGTGTTATGGGAAGGACCTGGTGGGAAATAATTGAATCATGGGGACAGTTTCCCCTACTGTTTTCTTGATAGTGAATAAGTCTCATGAAATGTGATGGTTTTATAAGGTTTTATAAGGGATTTTCCCTTTTGCTGATTCCCATTCTCTCTTGTCTGCCACCATGTAAGATGCGTCTTTTGCCTTCTGCTATGATTGTGATACCTCAGTTGTGGAACTTTGAGTCCATTAAACCTCTTTTTCTTTATAAATTGCACAGTCTCAGGTTGTTTTTATCAGCAGCATGGAAATGGACTAATATAACTATATGGAGATCTTGCAAGCCTACTGTAAGCATGGTTGTCTGAATTTTTAAAAATACTATGTAATACTAAGAAAATATCACAGTTCATTCAGCTATTTTCTCATTTATGAGCATTTAACATTTTTGACCATTCTATTATTGCAAACAATGCTGCCATTGACTTCTTTTTAAAAGCCTGTTAGCATAGATATGCAGATTTTCTAGGATTAAAACAATTTAATAAAATTGCCAAATTATAATGCATCTACATTTTATAGTGTGATAAATATTATCAAATTGTCCTCCAATAACATGTTACTAAGGAATGTAGAAATTTAAATATATCATTATAAATTTTTAAATAAGTTAAATGCATAAGTAAGCATAGCATGTTGTCAGCTATTTTAAGACAAATTTATATATTTATATGTCCATATCATTTCATGTCCTACTCTCAATATATAATAACCAAATTTTTACATTTATATTTACACTAGAAATATCAAATTTTAAAAATTAATTTCTTAAACCTCACTGCTCACTGCTTATTTTATATTATCTTCATCATTTGTTGAGCTGTTTTTTATTTGTAAGTGTTTAACTTACATGTTTTCTGCAAATAAATACTAATATGCATTGTCATTTTTTACGAGATTAATTGGAAATAATTTTTATGCTGAGAAATGGCAGATAACTGAAAATTGTCCCATATAATGAGAAATGGGAGAGAGCATGGCAAAAGTGTTCTGGGGCATGGTGGCACATATAAATACCAAAATAAGGGAAAGTGTATTGTTCTGGAAAAACTGAGAGGTTATGATGGCTGAAGATAAGGGAGGTCTAAGAAGAGGCAGAGGAGATAAAGTCTGGCTAGACAGAAGATGTTTGAAGTTTTATATCTTGGTTCGTTTTACTCCAAGAGCTTTCCTTCCACACAAAGATTTCAGGGTGCCTGTTTTATGTAGATTGTGATTCCAGGGGAAACTGTTAACAGGCCTGGAGGGAGGACAGGGTTGATAAGCCAATAAGAGCTGTGTTCTGGACCATGTGAACTACTGACATGAGAGTGCCCACTGAGGAACTTTGCCAGGCAGGTTAGAATTCGCCTTGCATTTATTCTTATCAAAGCAAAGGGAAACTGGAGTGTCCACGCACCAACTTCCTTCTGTTATTGGTTGAAACCTTCTTCCTGGGGCATGAGATTAACTCTCAGTTTCTTCTGGTGTGCCCTGCACATGGGCCAAGTGTGTTTTCATGAGCAGTGCATACGTTTTCAGGTGCAGGGAGTGAGCGGCCCATGGTGAATCGTGGGATTGTTTCTAAATTTTGCATTAAAACAACACATAAAGATTTGTGTTTTTTCTGTCAATCTACGTTCTTTCTTTCTATGTCCTTCTGTCCTTTTTTTTAGGATGTGAGGTCCTCCTAAATCATGTTAAATAAGCTTTTCAACTTTTTATTAAGGTTAATGGAAATAAAACATGAGAGTGTGGACAAAATCCACGCAACACTTGAGAAGAGTCATGAGAATGCCATGTTTAACCTGTCCCCTGTTAAATCTTATTTAATCATATAATGCAGGAACTTCAATCTCATATATCATGATTATAAAGTTAAAATAAAGTTAAATGAGTAAATAGGCACAGCATGTCATCAGCTATTTCAAGACAAGAATATAGATTTACAGGTCTATTACACATTAACAGGGATGAGGAGAGAGCAAAAAGAGAGGAAAGAGAGGAAGAAAGGAAATAGATTGATAGAAAAAACACAAATCTTCATGTTGTTTAAATGCAAAATTTAGAAACAATATTAATATAATAGGAGAGTATTTTATAAGGATAAAAATAATTTAAATATATTTGCTTGTAAAGGGATAATATTATTTCAAACTAGGGAAATATTTCAAAAATTGAGTTGATATACAAGGTATAATTTGTTTGATACTTTTTTCCTAATTATACTGTTTATATATGAAGATAGAGCAGTTCATTCAAATAAGAACATGTGACTTTCCGATACATTGGTGAGCAAGCAGAACCTTGCTTGCCTATGCAATGTTGATACAAAAAGCAAGTGTTTTAAGCCAAGAATCTTATCTCATAGAATAAAACAAATGGTCTTCAAGTAAAGAGTTCAAGGACATTTTGTTTAAGTTACAAGTAGATTTATACATAAATCTACCATATCTACTGCTATAAATAATGTTGTTTCTAACATGTATAGCCATCATGGAGACATAGTTTATAAGTTACTAGGCATACTTTATTTCTTCTAACATTTTTAACATAAAACCATCTTTATTTGTATTTATTGAGTTATAGCTAAGAATTGACTTTTAAAGGTAAAAGCATACCGGGAAAAGATTTCAAAAGGAGAATATTTGACTTGCATATTATATTTCAATACATTTTATAAAGTGTGCAATTGAGAGTATTCATCACCATACCAAACTTGTTTTCCATAGTTTATGTAAAAAACAGAGATTATTCTAGTGCATATCTATATTTATAGGGTAGTGCATACCTGCAATTATAGGGTTATTTTTGTTTGCTCATTTGTTTGCTTTGCTAATTTGAGAAGGAAACCATAAAGAGTCTCTGAGTAGGAAAAGCAAAATAACGCTTATCTGAAAAACATAGACTTTGTCTTTTTACTTATTGAGTTAATGGCAATTCACACCAATCTGTATTCAGGCTCATACCCTGCTGCCTTTTACACAGAGATGTAGATATTATGATAAAGTAATAAGATCCACAGATTTCTTCACATTTACATTTTAGGATGTAAACCACAGTGCCTTCATTTTATGTGCTGCTACGTTCACTACAAACCTCACTTGTAATATGTCAGAAGACTCCTGAGAAATGTCCTTGAACTTCTCTAAACAGGACCCAATGGCATCCAAAATGGTACTGTCCACATTAAAATGTAAATGAGCCCTCTGTAACTGCAAACCAAGATCATTTTACACAGGTGTTTAAATATAACAAGACCTTAAAATCGATCCTTCAGGGATATCACATGTACCATAGTTGCTGCGTTGCACCTAGGCATAATGCTTTCTATATACATGGTTTTATTGCTCTAGTGTGATACTCACTGAAATCTCAAGAAAATACTCTGCTAAATCAAATAAAAGAACATCTTACCATAACCCAATGAACATCTCTTTCAGCCCCCACAAAAAAGAAAACTCATACATTTTAGTAAGATTGGTTTAGTTGACATTTAATTAATATTTCTTGAACAATTAGAAATTAATCACAAATGTAACATGTTCTCGCCTGAGAAAAATTTATAATAGGGGAAATGAGATTAACATGTGGCATGTTTTTGTTGTTGTTGTTGTTGCTAAGGGGAGAATTTTATCTTCTTTGTTATCTTATTGTTACTATACTTATCTCTGATTTATGTAATACATGGTCAACTTGTACAAGCCTCATTGCCATATGTCACTACCAAGGTGAATTAAATTCTCTCCTGGCAATGTTGTTTCTAGTGCATATTCATAATGCATGATGCATAAAGCACTTCTTAATCTTTCAAATCAGGTCTTCCACAGGCACAATAAATGTAAATGCAGTCAGCCTCAAATAAGATCTCATTTCCAATGAATATAAGAAAAATAACTTTTCTGAACTGGGTTACTTTATCATCAATGAGAATGAATGAACTTTTATTGTTTTCCCCTCTAAATGAAGCATTGAGAAGGAAAAGAAGGACAGAGGATGCCAAAATAAAATTTAAAAATATTAATTCTCTATTATTTGATATATCACACAATGTGCTCATGCATTTCTGGGTCTTATTTCCTTAAAAATGTCAAAGAGGGAAAAATAGAAAATACCTTTGAAATCTAAACTCATCAGTATTCCTCCTCAAAGTCCTTTCTCTCAGTTAGCAGCACCTCTATTAACTAGACCTAAAACAATGAAAACCAACATTCTCTTTTTATTAAACCAACTGTAATGTGTATTTACAGACTTAATTAGCTTTCGTTAAAATATTTTGTTTCATTCAAATATTGATACTCAATTAAACATATATTTCTAAAAAATAATCTGATGCTTGAAGGATAGAAAATATTTTTTAACAAAGTATAAATTTCATGTACCTTCCTATCTGTCTTTACCCAATTAACTACACATCTTTCTATCCATCAATTTATTTCTTTCATTTTATTAGTTTTTTTGGAATCATTTATAAAGAAAGAATAATTAAACCTATAATTTCCTAGCTCCTGGAATAATGAGATGCGTTTAGGGACATAGTAGTCAATACTGCATAGATGGGAATATCGAAGTATATTTTTAACATATGTATCTGTATTACTGCTAATTAATCCCTTTGTATTAATCCATTTTCACACTGATGATAAAGACATACCTGAGACTTGGTAATTTATAAAAGAAAGAAGTTTAGTTGAATTTACAGTTCCACGTGGCTGGGGAAGCCTCAATCATAGCAGAAGGCAAGGAGGAACAAGTTCCATCTTACATGGATGGAAGCACACAAAGAGTGAGTGAGGAAGATGCAAAAGCAGAAACCCCTGATAAAACCATCAGATCTCGTGAGACTTATTCACTACCATGAGAACAGTGTGGGGGAAACCACCCCCATTAATCAATTATCTCCCACTGGGTCTCCCCCACAAAGGGAAATATGGGAGTACAATTCCAGATGAGATTTGGGTGGGGACACAGAGAAAAACCGTATCACCCTCCTTTGATTAAGCCTTGGACTAATTTCTTTTCATTTCTTTTTTTTTTTTTTTTTTTTGAGACAGAGTCTCACTCTGTCGCCAGGTGCCAGGATGGAGTGCAGTGGTGCAATCTTGGCTCACTGCAAGCTCCACCTCCTGGGTTCAAGCAGTCCTCCTCCCTTAGCCTCCTGAGTAGCTGGGACTACAGGCACGTGCCACAATGCCCAGCTAATTTTTGTATTGTTTAGTAGAGACAGGGTTTCACCATGTTGGTCAGGATGGTCTCGATCTCTTGACCTCATGATCCACCCGCCTCAGCCTCCCAAAGTGCTGGGATTACAGGAGTGAGCCACCACGCCTGGCCTCTTTTCATTTTTTAAACACAACTATTATGTAAAATAATATAATATGCCCAGAACATGAATCTAGAAGCAGTAGGTGATGTGTAGTTTGACACTATTCCAATTTGTCTTTCTTAAAATTAGACTACCTGTGCTATGGTATGCACTTCCTTCCAGACTCGGACATCATTATCATGAAGCTTGCAGAGTTGGTAAAAATCCTTCCTTTGGGATTTATGAAGTTTTCCATGCCTAAGAAATCACTAAAAATCATCCAGGTCACATGAAGAACTTTTTGTGTTCCAAACATGTGGTGTACCTACATACAACCTCTGTAGAATGGTGTGTGACTTGATATCCAGGTAGAGTCACTTGCTACTTCAGTCCAGAAAAGGCTATGTTGAAGTTCGAGGCTGAAGTTGATGGTCCTGTATGCTGACATGCTGAACTTACATAGGCCATTCCAATGAAGCTTTAGGTGTTACTATAGCTAGATATATATAAACACAAAAAATATTAAATGTGGTCTTTTTTACCCTTTTGGGATTGACTTTTTTTTCTAATTTTTTAAATTATATTTTAAGTTCTGGGGTACATGTGAAGACAGTGCAGGATTGTTACATAGGTATACACATGCCATGGTGGTTTGCTGCATCAATCCCCCCATCATCCACATGAGGTTTTTCACCTAATGTTATCCTTCCCCAATTCCCCCAACCCCTGCTATCCCTTCCCAGCCCCCCGCTACCTAACAGGCCCTGGTGTGTGATGTTCCCCTCCCTGTATTCATATGTTCTCATTGTTCAATGTAAGAGTGAGAACATGTGGTGTTACATAGGTATACACATGCCATGGTGGTTTGCTGCATCCATCCCCCCATCATCTACATTAGATATTTCCTCTAATGTTATCCCTCCCCAATCTCCCCTCCTCCTGCTATCCCTCCTCTACCTACCATATCCCCCAACAGGGGCCAGTGTGTGATGTTCCCCTCTGTGTATCCATGTGTTCTCATTCTCACTTATGAGCGAGAACATGTGGTGTTTGGTTTTCTGTTCTTGGGTCCAGTTTGCTGAGAATGATGGCTTCCAGATTCATCCATGTCCCTACAAAGGACATGAACTCATCCTTTTTATGACTGCATAGTATTCCATGGTGTATATGTGCCACATTTTCTTTATCCAGTCTATCATTGATGGGCATTTGGGTTGGCTCCAAGTCTTTGCTATTGTAAACAGTGCTGCAATAAACATACGTGTGCATGCGTCTTTATAATAGGATGATTTATAATCCTTTGGGTATATACCCAATAATGAGATTGCTTGGTCAAATGGTATTTCTATTTTTAGATCCTTAAGGAATAGCCACACTGTCTTCTACAATGGTTGAACTAATTTGCACTCCCACCAACAGTGTAAAAGCATTCCTATTTCTCCACATCCTCTCCAGCATCTGTTGTCTCTAGATTTTTTTAGTGATCACCATTCTAACTGGCATGAGATGGTATCTCAATGTGGTTTTCATTTGCATTTCTCTAATGACCAGTGATGATGAGCTTTTATTCATATGTTTTTTGGCTGAATAAATGTCTTCTTCTGAAAAGTAACTGTTCATATCCTTTGCTCACTTTTTGATGGGGTTGGAGTGTTTTTTCTTGTAAATGTGTTTAAGTTCTTTGTAGATTCTGGATATTAGCCTTTTGTCAGAAAGGTAGGTTTCAAAAATTTTTTCCCATTCTGTTGGTTGCCGGTTCACTCTAATGATAGTTTCTTTTGATGTGCAGAAGCTCTTAACTTTAATTAGATTCCATTTGTCTATTTTGGCTTTTGTTGCCATTGCTTTTGGTGTTTTAGTGATGAAGTCCTTGCCTATGCCTATGTCCTAGATGGTATTACCTAGATTTTCTTCTAGGGTTTTTATGGTGTTGGGTCTTATGTATAACTCTTTAATCTATCTGGAGTTACTATTTGTATAAGGTGTCAGGAAGGGGTCCAGTTTCAGCTTTCTGCATAAGGCTAGCCAATTTTCCCAACACCATTTATTAAATAGGAAATCCTTTCCCCATTACTTGTTTTTGTCAGGTTTGTCAAAGATCAGACGGTTGTAGATGTGTGGTGTTAGTTCTGAGGCCTCTGTTCTGTTCCATTGGTCTATATCTCTGTTTTGGCACCAGTATCATGCTGTTTAGATTACTGTAGCCTTGTAGTATAGTTTGAAGTCAGGTAGCATGATGCCTCCAGTTTTGTTTTTTGTTTGTTTGTTTGTTTGTTTGTTTTTTCTATGTGGGCTCTTTTTTGGTTCCATATGAAGTTTAAGGTGGTTTTTTCCAGTTCTGTGAAGGTCAATGGTAGCTTGATGGGGATAGCATTGAATCTACAAATTACTACGGGCAATATGGCCATTTTCACAATATTGATTCTTCCTAACCATGAGCATGGAATGTTTTCCATCTGTTTGAGTCCTCTCTTATTTCCTTGAGCAGTGGTTTATAGTTCTCCTTGAAGAGGTCCTTCACGTCCCTTGTTAGTTGTATTCCTAGGTATTCTATTCTTTTTGTAGCAATTGTGAATGGGAGTTTATATGTGTTTGGAGTAGATTTTAGAAAAAAATGCATTAGTTTAATGTCTGAGAGTATAAGTGAAGCTTTATTTATTATTTCATATTTTTATTATGTTAAGAAGGACTAATTTATGCTTGTTAATATTCTAATGGTTGAAGAATATTTTACTGAATTTTATACAGAAGTCTTACTCTATCTGCAGGAATTTTCAAGCTTGCCTAATCACAAATAGAACCTGGACACTTGTTAAAAATGCTGTTTTTCAAGTTCTTCACTTACATACAGTAATATCTCATTTTATTGCACTTTGCTTATTGCAACTTAGCAGACAGTGAATTTTTTAACAACGCTGTGCATCCCTGTGTTACAAGTCTCTTGGCTCCATTTTTACAACAGCTTGTACTCATTTTGTGTCTCTGTGTCATGTTTTGATATTTCTTGCAATACTTCAAACCTTCTTATTATCATTATATATGTTGTGGTGATCTGTGGATCAGTGATCTTTGATGTTCCTATTGCAATAGTTTGGGAACGCTACCAACTGCACTCATATAAGATGGCTAACTTAAATGACAAATGTGATGTGTGTTCTGGCTGCTCCACTGACTGGCTATTTTGCCATTGCTCTCCCTCTCCTAGAGCCTCCCTATTCCCTGAGAAACTCTCATATTAAAATTAAACAAATTAAAAATGCCACAATGCTTTTCAAGTGTTGAAAAGAAAGAAGAGTCACATGTCTTTCACTTTAAAGCAAAAGCTAGACATTATTAAACTTAGTGAGGCATGATGAAAGCTGAGAGAGGCAGAAAGCTGGAACTCCCAGACCAAATAGCCAAGTTGTGAATGCAAAGAAACAGTTCTTGAAGAAAATTAAAAGCACTACTCCAGTAACTTCATAAATGATAATAAAAAGCAAAACAGTCTTCTTGCTGATATGAAGGAGGTTTTAGTAGTTTAGCTAGAAGCTGAAAGCATCTACAGCACTCATTTAAGCCAAAATGCAATCCAAAGCAAGGCCCTATGTAACAAACCTGAACATTCTGCACATGTATCCCAGAACTCAAAGTATAATAAATTATTTTTAAAAGAATGATAAAATAATAAAACAGAAAAAAGATCATCTCTGAATCTGAGATCATTTCTCTGACACTATCTGCCTCAATTCTTCACTGAAATTAGTATTAATTATTTATGTTAGTTTAGGTTCTGCTATGAAGCTTTTGTTTTTGGAGGTCAAGAGTCAACACAGAAAGGACCAATTTTCTGCTCAGAAAGCAAGGACTGCTCTGGCTCATGAACCTGATTCCTCACCTGCACAGTGAGGGTGATAGACGTACCTGTCTCATAAGGGGCATATCACAGGACCCAATGTAAAATTAATATGGATAAAATGTCAAAAGTATTATGAACAGGGGGTATCTATGAAATTAAAGATTTGTGGAGAGTTTTTGCTTAATTCAATGAACGTTTGTTGCAGTTCCAACTACAAACAACAAAGAGGGGTGTGCATCATTCTCCATCTCCTCAAGAAGATATTCAGGAACAGGTGCCCACTCATCAGCAGTATTCTTCCAAAAACAGTAATTTGTGATAATGTATGTTAAGATAATCTTTCAAGGAACCTCCTGACATATATGCTGGCAGTTATGTGAAGATATAATACCAGTTCCCATGTTTAGTTTTTGCCCAGTTGTTGTTTTCTGATGATAGAAGTGGTAAGACTAGCCACAAAGGCAAAGGTATGAAAAAAAATTATTAGGATATGGAGATTTTTTTTCTTTTTCTTTTTTAAAATTAAAGTTTCAGTATACTTGTGCAGAACATGTAGGTTTGTTATATGGGTATACACATGCCATGGTGGTTTGCTACAGCCATCAACCTGTCATCTATATTAGGTATTTCTTCTAGTGCTATCTCTCCACTAGCCCCTCACCCCCGACAGGCCCTGGTGTGTGGCGTTCCCCTCCCTGTGTCCATGTGTTCTCATTGTTCAACTTCCACTTATGAGTGAGAACATGCGATGTTTTTTTTTGTTGTTGTTGTTCCTGTGTTAGTTCGCTGAGAATGATGGTTTCCAGCTTCATCCATGTCCCTGAAAAACCCATGAACTCATCCTTTTTTATGGCTGCATAGTATTCCATGGTGTATATGTGCCAGATTTTCTTTATCCAGTCTATCATTGATGGGCATTTGGGTTGGTTCCAAGTCTTTGCTATTGTCAATAGCACTGCAATAAACATACGTATGCATATGTCTTTATAATAGAATGATTTATAATCCTTTGTGTATATACTCAGTAATGGGATTGCCAGGTCAAATGGTATTTCTGGTAGGATGTGGAGATTCTTTAAAAACACAAGGATTTGAAGAAATTGTCCCAGAACGAATAGCTACCACTTCTAAAATGTAGTTAGACTCATTTCACGAGCTGTGCACTGATTAGTGGAGAAACAGATGGTTAAAATCAGAAAGGTTGGAACTTATGAGTGATGCACTCTGATGTTTCATATGACCCCTGACCTCACAGCCAGTTTGAAGCAGATGATGCCCAAGGTACAATCCCCTAACTCCTAGGACTCACAGGACTCCTTTACAGATGCAGAATAGAGCTGAACTTATGCAAGTGTGGCCATGTTCCTCTGACAAGCACGTCTCAACCAGCAACCATTTAGACATAATGCCTGAGATAACGTTTACCATGAAAATTAGAGAATTCAAACATGACATGTATTTCTTTCAGAATAACAGGAAGGCTTGCAAGCTGCCTTAGGAGTTTAAGTTTCTAATTCCAAGCTTGAAACAATAACCATTGAGAGTCTCTGGAGACCATGGTGGTTGTTTAAAAACTCCTTATTTATGTATTACCTGGTATGTGCTGAAATCCAGACTTTCAAAATATTGTACTACAGCGAGAGGTGTTTTTCAGGACTGAGATCTCTTTTTAAAAAATCTAATACAACTAGGTTGACTGTATTACTATATAATTGTTTTCCCAAATATTTTGAGCGTGACAGCAACTCTATTAATTACTAGGACAGGACTCCCTTAAGTAAGTCAGGGTTATAACTACCATAAACATCATACAAATAAGAACATATGTTGGAGAGATCTCTGCCTTGAATGTGTGCCAGATGCTCTGTCTCCAGAGTGTTTTGGGGTCTATTCCACTTAGCTTCTCTCTCAGTTTCGGAACTATTATCCCAACTAAACCTAAGTTCATGAGGCTGGGATCCTGACACTATACCTACTTATTCCTAATTTTCTCTCTAGAAGAGTGGCTCCTATCTAATCAACTCCAATCCACTGGTTGTTATTACCTATTGGGCACAACTAGTTTTGAAGCTCAGTGAAAGAAGGAACTGATTCTATATTTTGTGTTTATTATTCTATCCTTAGTGCATTTTACAGTGTTTGACAAGTAATAGAGATGAAAGAAATAAATCATTGAATGCATGCATAAATGGTAGTGCCTGGTGATTTTGTCATGGGCAGCCTTAACTCTGTGCCACCTCTGCTATATGGAATCTCCTTGAACATCATTATCCGTGTGAATCAATGTATCTGTATTCACTTTATATGTTCATCCCTCAGTTCCCACTGAGTGATTATTCAATATATGGCCTTATAATTCCCTACTCCATTTAATGTTTAGGACATTGTTTAAGCTGACATACAAGAAAATATTATGTCTCAGGTCAAGGATTAAATCTATGATTTCCCCAGAGAACTGGTGATTCTTCTCCTTAGGGATAATGTTGATACTGTCATTCACCACGTGAACATGTTGTTTTAATTTGAAGCATCACTTAGTAGGAATAATTTCCAGCATATTGTTGCAACGCTCTTATTGACTTTCCGTTTTAATTTTATATGTTGTTACTCTGCTATTTTATTATTCTGTTCACACTTACTTGTTTTTTGTTCTCCTTTAAACAACTTTAAATTATCTGTGGAATGTAGCAGGGAAAATAAAATGGAAAGTGCCTCATAATTTCTAGCATGTGTAACCACCCAATAAATGTTGGTTCCATTGCCTTCCCTCCCCCTACTATTCTTTTCACTAACAATCTGCGCTCAAACAATATTTCCAACTTATTTTCTAAAACTTTCCATGTGAATATGACACAAAATGTCTCATTTCTGATAATATATTGACCTATATCAGTCCATAGACTCAGTTCGGCAAATTCAAAAAGTCTAATATATTAGGAGGATCAACTGAAGTAGTCATATATGACAAAATGTTTTCTCTTTGTACAAATATATAATTATAACAAAGGTTAAATATTAATTTTAACAAATCACTGATAACAGAGCTTAATTACTAATTGACAGGCCAGTCCACGAGGACTTGGAAGTCAACGGTAGTATTGGTGTACTACACCGTGCATGGTCACTGGCTGTGCTTTGACTTCTGTTATCAAGTCCTTGGCTGGGAGAAATTAGGTCCATTCTCTCAAATTGCTTGGGAGTCTATGAAACTTCAAGTACTATCATGGCTGTACTTCACCTCTCACTGCTGTTAGCAATGTCACCATCCTCCGCAGCCTCATCCAAAGCACTGGATTATATCACGTATGGCAGTTCCATGGAAAACCTACCAATTATCACCGCTGGGTGTTCTAGATCACTCAGGGAGAGTTCACAGAAATCCCTGAATGAATGTTCTTCCTGCTACATGGAATTTTACTAGAGATGGCAGAGAATTCTTGCTTTCTTTGACTAAAAAGTCCTCCATGAACTAACTTTTTATAAATAGTTTTATCAAAGTCTGTTATTTTAAAACTACACATATTTCATGTACACAATTGGATGTGTTTGAAGTGCATAGTCAGGTGAGTGCAGATATTTCTGAAGGGGCCTGATGTTTTCCCACAGGAAACCCAGAGAAGTATAGAGCAAGGCTTGCTCTGCTTTACTCACCAAAGTCTTCATTCTAATTTTTCCACTACCTTAATCATCATCTTCTCAGAAATATTATCTTACCTTCCTTATTTATTATTATCCTACTTGATGAAGGAGTCCTAATTCTTTTTGGTTTTTGGTGTATATTGTGTATAGAATTTTGACCTTTTATCATCCATATATTGTACTATAGTCTCATTTTTATTATGCCAGCTTTCAGTATTTGATAAAGTGTTTTACATAAAGAGTACAGACATTAAGTGTACAGTTTGAAGAGCATTAGTAATTCTATTCCCCCAGAGAACTCTTTAATGTCCTTTTCTAGGAATTTATTTGTGTTGTAGCATATATTCAGAGTTTGCCTACCCCCCTACCGTTTTTTGCTATGTAGAACTCTATTATATAAATATGGAATAATATGTTTATTCATTTTCCAGCTGATGGACATTTGGTTCGTTTCCAGTTTGAAACTATTGTAATAAAGTTACTATATACATTCCAGTGCAAGTTTTTTTGTGAATGTGTGATTTTCTTTGCTTGTATATATACCTAGAATTAAGAATTGCTGTGTTTAAATTTAAAATAAACTCCTAATTTTCCCCCCAAATAATTTTAAAGGGCTACACTGCAAGAATCAATGTAAGAAATAATGTAAAACTTGGTATTTTCAGGTATTTAATTTTAGCTATTCTAATAAAGATATATTGATATTTCCTTGCAGTTTCCTGTGAAAAAAAATTGTGCAACATTTTTGAAGGGTGGGAGGGCCTACTGGTCATTCACATATCATTTATTTAAAATATTTGTTCATATATATATATTTTTAATTTATTGAGATTATACTTTTATTTATATATTTATATATTTTATTGCATTTTAGGTTCTGGGGTACATGTGAAGAACATGCAGGATTGTTGCATAGGTACATACATGGCAATGTGGTTTGCTGCCTCCATCTCCATCACCTACATCTGGCGTTTCTCCCTATGTTATCCCTCCCCAACTCCCTACCCCCCACTGACTCTCCCCTAGTCCTCCCCACAGACTTCAGTGTGTGATGCTCCTCTCCCTGTGTCCATGTGTTCTCATTGTTCAACACCCACCTATGAGTGAGAACATGCGGTGTCTGATTTTCTGTTCTTGTGTCAGTTTGTTGAGAATGATGGTTTACAGGTTCATCCATTCCCCTACAAAGGACACAAACTCATCGTTTTTTATGGCTGCATACAATTCTATGGTGTATATGTGCCACATTTTCCCTGTCCAGTCTATCATCGATGGGCATTTGGGTTGGTTCCAAGTCTTTGGTATTGTAAACAGTGCTGCAATGAACATACATGTGCATCTGTCCTATAATAGAATGATTTATAATCCTTTGGATATATTTGATAGGCGTTCTTCATGTCTTCTGGATGTGAGACCTTTTTCAGATATACGTACTGCACATATGTCTCCAGGTGTGTCTTGCAACTTCATTTTTTTTAGCAATGCCTTCGATGACAAAAAGTTTTCACTTAAATCTGGGTGCTGTGGCTCACACCTGTAATCCCAGCATTTTGGGAGGCTGAGAAGGGAGATTGGCTTAAGACCAAGAGTTTGAGACCAGCCTAGGCAATACAGTGAGACCTCATCTCTATAAAAAATACAGAAATTACCTGGGCATGGTGGCATGTGTCTGTAGTCTCTGCTACCAAGAAGCTGAGGCAGGAGGACTGCCTGAGCTCAGTGAGCCATGATCCTGTGACTGCACTCCAACCTGGGTGACAGAACAAAACAGTGTCTGAAAAAAAATATCTGAAGACGGACAGATAGAAAGATGGTCACATCTATAGATATGCAGATTTTGTCTGCATATCTGAGTATGTAGATAAAATTCAATTTATGGATAGTTTTTCTTTACAATTAATTCCCTTTGTGTTCTTCTTGAGAATCTTTAGTTCCCATTATTACAAGGTTTTTCTTCACCTGTAATCCTCACGGATCTGTAAGGTAGACAGATACCATTTTAAATTCTACATCAACTCAAGATATAAAGATGTTCCTCAAAGGAATCCAAGAGGAGGATTTTAATAAAAATACTGAAATAGGCCTGCTTTTTCAAAACTCTGAATGTTTAGAATTGAAAAGCACTCTAAACTAATATGATAATTTCTTAATATTTGTATAGAGATAGCGTGCCACTATATTGCCCAAGTTGGTCTTGAACTCCTAGCTTCAAGTAGTCCTCCTACCTCAGCCTTCCAAAGTGCTGAGAATACAAACTCACTGGGCCTCTAAATTAATATTAATAAATGTCAAGTATATTAAGAGTAATAGAAAAAAAGAACCACTGCCATTACATTTTTATGAGTATTTTAAAATTTTCTTACAATTATTTTTAAATTTTTATGAGGTGGTATTGTTTCTTGAGGTTTTTTTGGTGCCTAATGATTGATTTAATTTCTTAACATTTTTATAATTTGTTTCTATGAGTGCACAGATAGAGGCAGGTAATTTAGAGATAAAAAGTATTATGTTAGGAATTAAAAGCAGTTTACTAAAATCAACTTTAGGGTTATAGATTGGGTTTGCATATTTCACACATAACATGTAGACACCTACACATAAATACATATATTTCTTTGGTTCTTTTGAAAAATAATATGCCCAAAATTAAAAGCTAGTATTTCAGAAAAATATATTGCTAATTTAATTTCAATGACCAATTTTAAAATGCTTCCTTCTTTGTAAGACAAAAAATTATTATAAATAATTCTCTTCAACTTAATATATGAGACAGAATTAGAATGTTTTTAACATATTTTTCTAGTAATAAATTAACAGAAAGATAATAAGATTAAACGGTATTACTAAAATGGTGTTAATGTAATAAATGGCGATTATTCAACACTGTGTTTTATCCAACTTAGAAAAATCATTACCACCTCCCCTTTCTGCTTAAAAAATCTTGGAATTTATTAATATATAATGGTTACTTTTTCTTCTTTCATTTTAGTTCTCTTTGTATATTTATGGTTTATAATAGTTTTAGTGACCCCTGGATAGGGTTTTCCCAGCAGGTAATAATGTGATTATTTTTTTTATGCCAGGAAATAACCAACCCTAGGTCACCATTACTTAAATAAATAGGTGATTATATAGCTAAAGGGGAAAAAGAGATATGTGTTAAGAAGGGAAATTTTACTTTTTTAAATGATTGAAACATATTTTCTTTAGCTAATACAAAATGCTTTACATTTGCCACCTTTTTATTGAAAGCACATTAGCCTAAGTTCACTGCTGAGTACATACCTAATGGAAGGAATAAATCTCTGAACACCACCAAGAGTACAAATTTGGTTTTGACTGGTGTAATATCTCAAGGTTAATAGGTAGAAAAGATATAATTTAATGCTAATCCTTCTATGTTCTTGTGTTATATGGAAACATGAATTTTGGAATAAAAATTATCATTACCTCGCTATTCTATTTATCATTTCCAGTTTGTTAAAGTACTTAATAATTTTGGTCATAAAATTAATTTTCTGTAAAGTCTGGACAAAAATGGAATTATTTAGAATTGTCTGAGAATTCATTTGATCAATTTCACAGAATTTAGTGGATTTCCTTGGACTAAAAGTTCAATTAATGCCATCTCTCCCTTTTGTGATTCCAGTATCCCTAGGGGCTAATATTGACACAAAGTGGGCATAATTTAAGAACAATATCGTATCAATAGTTTGTGATGTTAAGGCCTCAAAATTGTAAATATACTGATTTTCTTTACCTTTCTTTAAATTGTTGGGAAGGGGGTGAAAAGATTCACTTTAAAGTAATTTAAAGATTCAATTTAAAGTAATTGTAAAGTGACTGTAAAGATTCATAAGAAACACTACTAAAATTCAGTACCACAGGTATGCTTTAGGGAGTGATTTGTCTTTGGGCTCCAAGCTAATCGAACTTTTGACAGATCTTGTATACTTGTCTATTCAGACAGGAACAATCCCAAGTGTGTTTTAGGATTGGGACCTCTACCCTAGTAAACCTCATACTACAAACAGAATCAGCAAGCACTGACTTGGTGTCCTGGTGCACTATTTATGTGGATATTCTGAAAGAATTTTTACCCTGCTTTCCGGCTCTCTGTTAACCAGTGTCCTTCAAAGGCTAAAACTGGTCCTTATTACTGCAGTCAAATGAGTTGGGAATCTTGCACGATAGGATACCTGTGTTACCCAATCCTGGGTTGGGGTGCAGTGGAAACGCTGAGGAAATGAAGCTAACTCCTAGTTAACTTTTTTCCACGAGAAATCCCCACTATCATTTTTGTATACATTAGCTTTTTACATAAGGTTGTACATAAAGAAAAATTTCAGTGCTGTTTTTAAAAAGGGTATAAATACTTTTTCAGAGCGTTGACTACAGAGGCATACAACAATGCATACCGCAAACAACTAACACGGCCTGAAGTATTCAAAAAGCCAAGCTCGGATGCCAGTTACCTGCATATTTCAAAGTACATCAAAGATTACCGTACAATTTCAAAATAACAGTTTCTAGTTTCTCCCTCCAAATATAAAAATTATTTAAGTTTAGTAAAAATTGCCATCATGACCAGATATTATTCATATTAATTATATTTAATAACTTTTGTTTTATATAAAATTGCCATTTTTGTAGGTTAAAAATGAGAGGATATTGACAATCTCATAGGGTTGATTTGAATACACCTTGTTATGTTCAAAAACAGAGGTAAAATATGCACTGGAAGGAAAGTTATCCCAAACTGAGATGGTTAGAAACATTTAGGGAAAGATTCACAGATAAAATGACACATAATGTCAAAACTACCCTTTATTTAGAGCGGTTCCTTAAATATGAGCCTGTGTTGGGGGAAACACAGGCTAGAGAGCAAGAGAGGGTGCCAGCAAAAGCGAAAGCTAAGCAGGAAGTCCAGCCTAATCATCACAGAGGTTTAGAAAGGAATCATTTTGGGTGGAAGATGAGACCAGGCTAAGAGGTCCTGGAAAACCAGCAGACACATTAGGCTGGATGTGGTCGGAGAGAGAATGCAGGTGGACACTTTTTTGATCCTACAACTTCAGACATAGGTTCTGAGCATGTATGTAATTTTATTTTGTACAATGGCACATATATAGTTTGGAAAATTAAAAGAAAGAGGAAAGTTATGCAAATGTGTATAAATGTACATATAAGTACTCTGTGTTCATCATCACCTTAATTCATAAACTTGTCAGCTTCATAAATAAAACAATTTGCTGGAGATATATCATAAACTTATCTCTGACAAAGACACCAGAATAAATATTTTCTTCCAAGTCTTTAAGAGGCTTGATATATCTTTAAAAGCCATGTCTTTTTTTTTTTAGCTCCTTACTATAAAATATTGAGATTTATCTTGAGATTCTTCAAATTCAGTATTATTTCTGATCCAGTCATGAAATGATGTAAAGCGTATGTATTAGATAAAAAAATCGCTAAGGTAAACAACATAAAAGGGAAGAATTACTGATAAATGCCTAACTCTTTCAAAGAAGCAAACTTTTTCAATATAAATTTTGCAAAAAAGGGAAAAGTAATCTTAAAGCAGGAAGGTACATTTTTCTTAATTTTACAAATGTTCAATAATGCTAGGTGATTCAATAACAAGACTATTTTAAGGGAGACATTGAAGTTTCCTCAAGGTGCTATATTTTTTTTAAACAAGAAAATAAGAACTCCTTTAACAAAACACACACAAAAACCCGGTTAATTTAAGTTGATATAAATAAATTTAAGTCAGATGATACAGGGAAGCTATTGACATCTTTTAGCTCTCACATTAAATTGCAGTGTATATTCATGAAATAACAAAGGTGATCCTCTCATTACATGTTAATATTATACAATTTAACTTTCTTATATTTCCAGTTATCTATTTCCCTCTGTTAGCTTTAAATATTATGACTCTATGATTTTCTGATTACTTATTTTTTTGTTTCCTTTGCTCCTACTCCATTCTATGTAAAATTCCTCTTCAGGTTTTACCACTGATTCAATAAAAGGGTAATAAAACTTTAAACGGATTTTTGTGTATAAAAAACAAAAGGGAATAAGTGAACAAATAAAATAAACATTACTTATGTTTAAAATTTTGCCAACACGTGGCAGGTTTGTTTTTTCCTTCTTTGGTGTGGTATATTCTTATCAATAAGTGAACATCCAAATAATGAACATTACAGATATGCTGTGTCTATAATAATTTGTTTAAAGCTACCATGTAGATGCATTCAACAGAAAATTCCCTGCTATCTCCCTTTACATTAGAAAAACTAACAGCGTTAGTAAAACTTGCTCCTATTTCTTGTTTTTGACACTAATGGGAGTTTTCAGTAAAGACTTCAGGTCCAATTGATGCATGAGCCTAGTAGCTCTCTTTAATTGTGTTTGTAAATTCAATAGCTATTTTAGAAAGAGACATTCTTGGCTGCACTTTACAAAAATTATTATACCTACTAGATCATACTTTATTCATTCTTCACTTCTATGTGTTTTAAAACTGTCTGGTGTTAAGAGTAACTCGAAATGTGTACTTGTCTCTCACCAACTTTGGGAGGTTTTGTTCTATTGTATGTTCCTTGGATAACTCAATGCATTTTGTCTAAATTTAACATAATGGTGTTGAGAGACTACTAGGAAGAATGGAGCAGATTCTTTTTACATAAAAACATAATATTAGAAATACAACGATTTTGGAGTTTTTTGAAATCTGTTCTTAATTGTAAGAAATAGTTGTTAGAGTTGAAATTTTATATCAATAATATTTAATATGAAATATTTACATTTTTCCAATATTGGGGAAGATTTTAAGTGTAGATCCCCCAAAAACATTCTCACTATCTTTCTAAGTGTGTATCTCATAATCCAAATTGAAGTATAGCTTTTAAAAAAAGCATTTGTAATCTTGCTGCGTTTGAGAAGCATTGGGCAAGTCTTGTAAACATTCACTTCTTTTGTGAGTGCCGTGGTTGACGCTTCCTGGCAACCTCTACTGAGGCCCTCCTTGCCCTGTAGAATCACCAATATCGTCCTCTCAGCTTCTTATGATGAGCATTCAGAAATGTCTGGCTATATTTTATAAGGCAAGCAGCAATGTAAAAGCTGAGGAAGACTGGTCAACCTCAAGACTTTTCTATGTCCCCAAATATATCATACTTTGATTTCTACATCATGACACAGGAAAATCCGCTAGGGAGTTTTTCTTTCAGAATTCAAAATTGTAAGTGCCAATAATAATGGATCATAATATTCAAGCGCAGAGAAGCAGGAAAGAGGAAACAAAGAAGTGAAATAGGGCCAGGGTGCAGTGGCTCACTCCTATAATCCCAGCACTTTGGAAAGCAGAGGTGGGTGGATCACTTGAGGTCAGGAGTTCAAGACCTGCCTGGCTGACATGGCAAGACCCTGTTCTTACTTAAAATACAAAAGTGAGGCAGGCAGGGTGGTGCCATGCCTGTAGTCCCAGGTATTTGGGAGGCTGAGGCAGGAGAATTGCTTGAAGCCAGGAGGCGGTGGTTACAGTGAGCCAAGATCAAGTCACTGCACTCCAGTCTGTATGACAGAATAAGACTCTGTCTCAAAAAAAAAAAAAAAAAAGTGAATCTTTTAAGAGAGTTTGTTACAGAGCTAGCCACAGCATCAATACAAATGATCTGTTATTGCCAGTCTTCTACAGAGAGACTACAAGAAGGTACTCGTGAGATGTAACGAGAGTGTAGCTGACTGCGCATAAGATGAAGCATTGTTTATTTTTGCCAATGGGTGACTCAGAGAGTAAGAACAGCAATAGCAGCAGCATTCTAAGTAGTAGCAACAGATATGGGAAAAGTAACAGCCTAGTTCTAAAATAACACAAAGTTGGGTTTACCCTTCACAAGCCCACCCTGGCCAGAAAACAAAGATGAAAAAATCTGGACTGACACATAAACTGATTATGGCTCAAATTACTATTTACATAAATCAAATCCACTTTTGCACTCAGGATATTGAAGTTTCACCAGAAAATAAGATGCCCTGATGTTTTCTCTGAGTAGAGAAGAAAGATCCAGCTCTTTCAGGTTGTTGCTAGTTGCAATCAAGGGCCAGCAAACTAGGACCATGGCCTAGTCCAGCCCACGAGCATGTTTTGTATGTTTCTAGATGATATCATTTACATACTTAAAAACCAAGGCAAAAAAAAAGAGAGAAAGATCTGTGAGATATATATATACACACACACACACACACACACACATACATACATACATATATGGTAGGTGCCCCATAAAACTGAAAATAGTTACTGTATCTGTATCTCTTTACAAAATAAGTTTGTCGACCCCTTTTCTAAAATACTGTAAAAGGGGTTAGCAAACTAATCCGTTACCTCCCATTACTGCAACTAGAGCAGAGACTCTGTTTAATTCTTATCCTGTCTTTTTTTTCTACACCCTTTTCCGCTGGTCTGAGTTGCTCGCCTTGTGGGGTAACCTAGACCCTTATTTCTAAGAGTCTGATAATGGGTTTTTCTATACAAAAGAATCACTTTAAGGGAAGGAGAAGGTTCTTTGTCCATTGTCATCCATGGTTATATATGAATTGGGAATTGGATGAGACTTAACATAAATCATGTCCCATTTTCATTGCCTAATAATGAAGATTTGGAAACTTGGGGTCATTTTAGGGAGCGAATATTCACATTTGTTTGTTTTTCAGATTTGAAATTTTCTGACTAATGTATTTTTTCAATCATTCATTGAGATTTTGAAATATTTATACCTGATCAATTTTAAAATATAAAGCTAAGTGTCTTTTCTAGAAACAGTCTACTAGTCTGATAATTTTTTTCTGTTACCCAAAACGTTCTGTGCTCTGTCTTTCCTCTAACCCTCAGCTTAATAGGTTGTGACCAAGGCAATACAAACGATTGTACTGGGTAAGGAGAAACTATTCTTAACATAGACTTTGCCAGCGTTCTTACATCCTCTGTTTGGAAGAGAATGATTAGCAAGTAGCATGGGAGAAAAGCAGAACTCAAATCCTATCATTATTTATTTTTTCGGTAAAGATAATTTTTTAATATAATCTCCTCTAGAACAAACCAGAGTTTGGGATATAAGCTTTTGCTTGCTTTTTTCTACAACATTGAGTTCCGTATGTTTTAGTCTTTCTCTTTAGAAATAATATCAGCTGTTACTAATAAAAATAGTGATTTAAACAAACCAAGATTTCTTTTTTGCTACCTAGCAATTCTGTAGATTGATGTTAGTGGGTTTGTACCCCACTAGGTGTGCCTCAGTATACAGGTATGTACTCCTGCAGGTGTGCCTCCACATACATGTTGACATTTTACCTTAAGAGCATTGCCTTAGCCAGGCGCAGTGGTTCATGCCTGTAATTCCAGCACTGGAGGCCCAGGCAGGAGGATAACTTGAGGTCAGGAGTTTGAGCTCAGCCTGGGCAAAATATCAAGACCCCATCCCTAGAAAAAAAAAAAATTATTTAGTTAGGTGGGTGTGGCATTGCAAGCCTGTAGTCCTAGCTATTCAAGAGGCTGAAGTGGGAGGATTGCTTGAAGTCAGGAGTTCAGGGATGTAGTCATTTATGATCACACCACGGCACATTAGCCTAGGTGACAGAATGAAACCATGTCTCTAGAAAAAAAAAAAAGAGTATTGTTTCATTATGAAAACTGACACAAACGATCACATTCCAAACAGGAAACTGAGGTGTATGAGACAGAAATATTTATTTTTGCGTAATACAACTAAAATTGTTCCCAGAAGTCCCCAAAAGATTACCCTGTACATATCACTTGTTCAAGTAACATCATTTAAAAGTCACAACTGCTGTCCTTTCTCCAGGGGAGAGGAACTGGAGAAACAAAGTAGTTGTCATGACTGGCCAAGAATAATGTCAATTTACTGCCTGAGACAGGGCTAGAGGCCAGCCTAAAAATTTGGAATGTTACTAAGAAACAAAGAGTGAGGATCTGTTACGTAGGGTCTGATTCAGCAAAAATTTCCGTTCTGAGTTCACTGGGTTTATTTCTTGATATGTAAATACAACCTCTTCAAAGTAAATAAAGCCCTTTTGTGTTTTGTCAAAGCCTCCCTGGCAAGACAATAGTCATAGTGGAAAATCAGGAACAGTCAGATTGACAGTTAAAAACTGAGCAACAAATGTATTATTGTAGCCATTATTGCTCTTTCTCTGATGTACTAAAACTCATTGATTTAGTGGTTGAAGAGCCAAACAACATCATGAATTTTAAAAAATGAGTGTTTCTCATTTTAGTTTTTTCAAAATATTATACCAATTACTATGTCTTAATGACCTCCAAGTGACAGGCACCATAACTTTAAACTGAGAATTATATTTGAAGATAATTAATTTAAGAGCTTAGTTAATTTTTCATCATTAGCACATCCTTTGAATTGTTTCCTTAATATGAAGAAAATGAACTTATTGATTGTTATATTGTCACCTGGATACCTTTATAATTATAACATAAAACTCCCTGAGTAACATTTCTGAACATGAAACTATATTACATGCAGCAATTAAAAACTGACCTTGGCTTCACCATCATCAGACTTTGTGCGGAGTTTTTTTCTAGGCTAGACTCGTGCTACATTTTGAGAGATATGTTTAGACACAGACTCAGTTTGTGTTTGAAATTTTAAGTCAATTACATGTTAAAAATTATATATATTTAGAAGTTTTAAATAGAATAATTATACTTTTAATGAATTATATGAAGATACATAAATTTAATGGCTACTTTAAAAATGATTTCAAATATCTTCGATTAACGTAAAGAATGCTTAAAATTCTTTCGTGTTATATATCTTTCTCCTCTTGACATCTATTTGTTTCAGAAACATGTGACTGAAGTGTATTTTTCAGAAATATTTAAATTGATGATGCTAATATATTTTGTGGTTAAATTCATATAGGGTGGCAGAAAGTGACAAAATGCCTGCAGTATTAAAGCTTATCTTAGCGGATAAATGTTAGCGTTTTAACAAATAATTTCATCTAAACTATGCCTTGATTTTTATTAAGTAACATTTAGATAGCTGCTTTTTCCTTTAATTGTACTCACATTAACAGTATTTCTGTAATGGTTAATTTTGTGTCAAATGACTGGGTTAAGGGATGGCTGGATAGGTGATAAAACACAATTTCTGGGTAGGCCTGTGGGGGTTTCTAGAAGAGAGTAGCTTTTGAATTAGCAACTGAATAAAAAAGAACCAGAATACCTTCTTCACCAATGTGGGTGGGCATCATCACAGGCAGAAAAAGAGTGAGTTTGCATTCTCTCTTCCTAAGCTGAGACATTCATCTCTTCCTCTCAGACACTGGAGCTCCTTTCAAAGCCCTTTGTACTCAGGACAACACAAGCACCTCGATCTCTTTCTTTGGCCTTGGATTGGAAGTTATACCATTGGCTCCCCTGCTTCTTAAACTTTCAGGTTCTCCAGCTTGCAGATGGCATTTCGTGGGATTTTTATTTTTATTTTTTTGGCTTTCATAATGACATGAGTCATTCCCAAAATAAATCTCCCCATATATCTAAATCTATATCCTATTTCTCTGTTTCTCTGAAGAACTCTAATATAATTTGTCACATGGAGACTGTTTTAGTTTATTCCTGTTCTGTAACAAAATACCTGAGACCAGATAATTTATAAACGACAGAAATTTGTTTTTCGCACATCTGAAGGCTGGATAGTCAGGGAGTAAGGAGAGTTTGGCTGCTGCCAAGAGCTCTCTTCCTGGCTCTTACAGGCAGTCACCTCCTTACTGTGAAGAGAAAGAAAAAGATAACCAACCTTCCCCTTCTATAAGGCCACAGTCCTATGGAATTAGGACTCTATTCTCTCTTTGATGTTACTTAACCACCTCCTAAAAACACAGTCTCCAGATATAGTCACATTAGAGGTTAGGGCTTCAATATACAAAGTGTTGAGGAGGGGGAAAGAAAACATGAACAAACATAGTTGGAACATATTAGAAATATTTTTACATTCAGTAACATAAGCATATGATGTGAAATATATTTAATTATAGCCAAACAACAATAACAAAAAAATACCACTTGTCGAGGGCTGTTCTCTGACAGTGAAAAACAGACTCAGTATCTATGTGCCTGAGGTTAATCTGTAGTAAATTAGGGAAATTGAAAGATCTCAACCTATTTTACAAACATTTGGGTCATATTTTCTGAAATAATTTTGAAAACCTCTTTGCCCTCTTGTATATTGTTAGGTTAATATCTAAAACACTTAGAAGTTTTACAGTTGAAAACAAAATAGTTTCTTCCAGTATTAAAACTGCATAGGCATAAACAATATTACTAAAATATTGATATAAATATTGGTACAGCATATTTATTTTATTTCATTTGAGAAAATTGTCCACAAGGTTATCTAGTCAGCAAAGCCAGTCCCAATTGTAAAATACAATCAACCAACCAAACTTATTTAATACAGAAAAGCTGACATTAAGTTTTAAATTCAAATAAATGTATGAATAGGTGTCCTCATGACAACTATCTCATTTTAATTTTAACATGGTGAAAAGAAGGAAAAAAGGGAGGAAGGAAGAAAAGGATTATGTCATAAGTTGTCACTTGGGTGGAAAAATAAGCCTGCTTTACAATATTAATGATACGAACCTTTTTTTTTTCTTTTTTTGGGAGGGGCTCTTGGAACTCATCATCAGGATTTACATATTCACAAAAGATTCACCCCTTTTTTGTGTTCATAAAGTTTATTCCTAGGGATGTAAGGACCATTGTAAAATGTCTCATGTAGGACATTATGCCTTTCTTTTATGAAATGAGACACAGATATAGTGAAAGCAAATTACATTGAAAATATGAGATGTCATCTCATCTCACTTAAAATGGCATTTATCCAAAAGACAAGCAATAGCAAGTGTTGGTGAGGATGTGGGGAAAGGGGAACCTTCATACACTGTTGGCAGGAATGTAAATTAGTACAACCATTATGGAGAACAGCATGGAGGTTCCTCTAGAGCTGCCATATGATTCAGCAATCCCACTGTTGGGTATATAGAAAGGAAATTTCTATATAAGAGATACAATAACAAAAATATGTGTCAATAAAAAGAGTCTAACTTGGGGCCAGGCAAGGTGGTTCATGTCTGTAATCTCAGCACTTTGGGAGGCTGAGGTGGGCAGATCATGAGGTCAGGAGTTCAAGACCAGCCTAGCCAACATGGTGAAACCCCGTCTCTACTAAAAATACAAAAATTAGCTGAGTATGGTGGTGTGCGCCTGTAATCCCAGCTACTCAGGAGGTTGAGGCAAGAGAATTGCTTGAACTCAGGAGGCGGAGGTTGTAGTGAGCTGAGATCACGCCACTATAGCCTGGGCTACAGAGAGAGACTCTGTCCTAAAAAAAAAAAAAAAAAAAAAAAAAAAAAAAAAAGAGCCTAACTTGGTAAAATATTTGAAGAGATTTTCTGAGCCAAATATGAGTGACCAATGGCCCCTGACACAGCCCTCTGGAGATCCTGAACCTGCACCCATGGTGATCAGACTACAGCTTAGTTTTATACATTTCAGGGAGTTGTAAGTCATTAATCAATACATGTCAGATGTATCAGACTGGAAAGTCTGCACAACTGGAAGCAGCAGCTTCCAGGTAATAGGCTTATTCAAAAATGTTCTGATTAGCACTTGGTTGAAAGAGTTATTATCTAAAGACTTGGTATCAGTAGAAATATCTGGGTTATGATAAAGGGTTGTGGAGACCAACGTTTTATCCTGGAGATGTAGCCTCCAGGTAGCAAGCTTCAGCGAGATGGAGAATAGAATGATGGTTGCCAGAAGCCGAGAAGGTTAATGGGGAGATGAAATAAAAAGGGTTTGGTTAATGGCTACAAAAATATAGTTAGATCTGCTAAAAATAAATAAAACTTCAGCCAAGTTAAATTTAAAGGAGTTTAATTGAGCAATGAATGATTCAAAAATTAGGGAGGCCCCAGAATCATAGCAGATTGAAGAGACTCCAGGGATGCCTCCAAGTCAGAACAAACTTATAGACGAACAAATAAATAAATAAAGGGAAGTGACATACAGAAATCAGAAGTGAGGTACAGAAATAGCTGGATTGCTTACAGGTTGGCCTTTGCCTTATTTGAACACAGTCTGAACACATTAGCAGTCTATGAGTGGTTGAAGTATGGCTACTGGGATTGGCCAAGACTCAGCTATTGTTACAGGTGCATACTCCTAAGTTAGGTTTTCAGTATAGTCTGTCTATTAAGTTAAGTTGCAATTCATCCACAAGAACTCAAATATAGGAAGAAGTACAGAGTCCTTCTCAGGCCATATTAAGTTTGCTTTAGAGATCAAATGAATAAGTTCTGGTATTCGGTAGCACAATAGGGTGACTATAGTTAATAATTTATCATGTATTTAAAACAAACTAAAAGGGTAGAATTGGAATGTTCCTAACACGAGGAAATAATAAAGACTTCAAGTGATGGTTATCCTAATTACTCTGATTTGATTGTTACATATTGTGTTCTTGCATCAAAACATCACGTGTACCTCATAAATATATACAACTTTTATGTACGCATAATAATTCAAAAATTTCAAAAATGCATTGAAAAGAGAGACCATAGAAATACAGAACTAGCAGAACACAGGTACCTTCCTGGGTAAGTTAATTTTTGAGAAAGAGAATATATGAAAGGTAATGATCTAATAACTAACAATGGATTTCCTTTCATTTAGCTGAGCCCATTTATCTATTGGATGGTCTTCTTGTTCCTTGCTTTGTACTCAAACCAAATATGAAGATGCCTGATATCAAGGACACTTACTAGTATTACATTCAATCAATCTTCATCTTCATTCTTCCTTTTATATCATTAGGTTTGTAATATCCATATTTACTAATAACAACCTGAATATACATGTTAGGTTGATAAAAAGTAATTGTGGTTTTTGTAACTTAAAAGTAAATACTTACAAGCTAATCATAACTGCATGATTCACTCATGCCTAAATCTTACCTCTGGAGCAATATCATGAGAGCCTATGACCCTACACATAATATCAGACCCAAGAAATGCCAAAACCAGGAATTGGGGAATTTGAGCCGAAAAGAGAGATTCCTGTCTTCTTCCGTTTCTGAGAGTCTCCTTAAAGAAGGGATGGAAAGGATTCCGAGATTTCACTCTAAGTCCTTTGAAATATAGTTACATCTCTTTAGCGAAAAGGAAAGACCCATTGTCTTCAGCTTTATAACCCCAGGGATTTCTTCTCTTTCCTGGATCTTAGTCCCTTGAAATGCAATCATCTCTCAGTTGGGGGTAGTGAGGGGGCAGTCTCTGGTTTATTCAGTCACATTTTGAGTCAACCCCCTAGGTATGTGTCCTAATATGTAACATGACTCTTGGGTAAATAGGTGAAAGTTGATTAAGTTTTGAATGGAAGCAATTAGGTTCACCAGTAGAAAAACAAAGGACTGTAGTTCTAATCCTCAAGGTATGAGCAAAGTAAAAGGTTTTTGAGGGTAAAGAAACCAAAGATGCTCTATTTCCAAGACTCAAAAGGCTGAGTTTTTTTTTTTTTTTTTTTTTTTTTTTTACAAGAACATTAAGAAATCTAGGAAAGATTTATTTTTCCAAACATATATTTGGGGCCTACTGTTACTTATTTGACGGTAATGTCTCTCTTAATTTTTAAAGCCATTCTATGACATTGGCACCTCTTTAATAATAGGGAAACGAAGACGTTTTGGGAAGCTAAGTAATTGCCCCAAAATCACACAGTTAAACAGGAGTATCATTCGGTTAAACAATTCATCTGCTTTCTGAAAGTCAGCCCTGAAACTGTAACTGCTTACATATTTGTGTATTCCTGCATTATGAGATCAAGCACTAATAGTGCATAATCAGTGATCATTAGCAAAATATATGTATGTGTGTGTGTATATATATGAAGATATTTAGTGAAATATATGTATATATTCACACACACACACATATATATTAGCAAAGCTAACAAGTGATGATGTAATTATAAAGTTATGACTAACTTTTATCTTTCCCACAGAAGAAATATCATGAGACACAAAGTAAATGCTAAGAAATTAAATAAAGGCATGACATATATTTATGAACCTTAATGTAGAAAGAAAGTGAAAGTGTAGACTATGACAGGTGCTGGAAATTAGAATTTGTGTAGCCATTTTTTCAAAATGATACTTTCAGTATCTGACAGTCCTTATTCAAATTAAACACTGACATGTACAATGACCCAACTGAGGGAAACCTGTGAGGTTTCACTTGGGTTCATAAGAGGGCATGGATGGGGCTTTTCACAGAAGTAGTGTTTGTATCAGCTGGTAGTTTGGGAATGGAATTTAAGGAAGCATTACTGAGGGATACTCTGCAATACTGCTGTCAAAAGCAGGCTAGTTGTATATACATACACTGAATTACTTCTTTAAAGCAAAGCTGTGGGTAGAAAAATAAGATAACACAGATAATAAATTACTTTTCTGAAGTCCACTTAAAAGAAGTTAGAACTTTTGACTCCAAATCATGAAATTCTTCTACAGTCCCTTTCCTTATTCAAATAAATAGCTACCTTTATTTTTAAATTGAACCCTCTGTTTTACCTCTTATGCTAGCAAGGGCAGTTTCAAAGATCCACGGTAACTAAAACACAGAGAAGAGTCAATGAGCTAATGCAATAATATGTTAAATGCATAATTAAAATCGTGAGCTCGAACACAGGTTCAGATTGCCAAATTAGACTCATCGACTCATACGCTATACAAAAAGTGTATTCATAGTTGATATGTTTTGCTGTGATACATGAAATCTATAATTATCCCAGAAATGTCTAAGAAAAAAAAAAAAAAAACAGATTAAAGATTTTTTTAACATACATTGTTTTATCGATCATGTTAGGACTTGTGTTTTGTACATTGAGACTGCCTGATCTTAAAACTCTGAGGACAAAATATACAGTTATTTCAACTCCTTTATAAATAAATTTTGATTTCATGTCTTTATAATTTATTTTCAATGTTTTCTTATTTTTTAAGATAATATTTTCACTGCTTACCTTCCTGTTTTCAAAGTTCGCAGTTTCTTCCAGAAATAAAATTGTGTAATAGAAAGACCGTGGGATGATCTAAGAAAAGAACATTAATGCGTTGACACCCCAGAATATTGGCCTAATGATCATTTTAAAGGGACTTTATTTAGTGTACATTACAAACCATAGACATGTGTTCTTACCTTATTCTATTTATTATCTCTTCATGGAGTGGCATAACAACACAGGACCTCTTGTCTTCCACTTAGTATTGGATGATACAGTCACCACTAAATTATGTAATTGCTATGTAAAACAGCTAAATCCACAAAAACAAGATCTCCTTTTCTGCGAGGTGCCATGGCTCAAGTCTGCAATCCCAGCACTTTGGGAGGCCAAGGTGGGCACATCATGAGGTCAGGAGTTCTGGCCAATATGGTGAAATCCCGTCTCTACTCAAAATACAAAATTAGCTAGCAGTGGTGGCACGTGCCTATAATCCCAGCTGCTCAGGAGGCTGAGGCAGGAGAATCACTTGAACCCAGGAGGCAGAGGTTGCAGTGAGCCTAGATCACGCCACTGCACTCCAACTCCAACCTGGGAGACAGAGCGAGACTCTGTCTAAAAAAAAAAAAGAAAAGAATAGAAAAGATGTCCTTTTCAAATTAAAACCCATATGAAAATGACTTCAAATAAAATACATATTCAAAATCACACAAAACAAAAATATATTAAGTTAGAATTATACTAAGGACTTCTAGCTAGTATTGTCATTAACTAAATCCCTAGTTATAAATGCTTCCTATTTAATGCATGCAGACTATCCGTACAGAAACAGATGCACCCACACAATGTCTTACAAAGATATTGCCCACATCCCATACCCCTTCTTTCTTTCTTTCTTTCTTCCTTTCTTTTTCTTTCTTTCTCTCTCTCTCTCTTTCTTTCTCTCTTTTTCTTTCTAGAACTGGCTCTGTCACCCAGGCTGGAGTACAGTGGTTCCATCTCAGCTGACTGCAACCTCCACCTCCCAGGCTCAAGTGATCCTCCCATCTCAGCCTCCTGTGTAGTACAGGAACATGCCACCGTGTCCAGTTAATTTTTTTTTTTTTTTTTTTTTGGAGATGCAGGGTTTCACTATGTTGCCCAGGCTGGTCTCGAACACCTGAGCTCATGCAATCTACCCACCTAGACCTTCCAAAATGCTGGGTTGCTATGAATTTCATGGGCCATTTAGCTGAGGTTTTATTTTGGCAATTCATACTAGTTTTTAACATTTACTAGAATTGAAAGAGAAAGAGACACACAGTAAGTAAAATTTTTTGGAAAGATTTTTTTTTCCAAAATCTTTCAAATAAATAAAATTTATTTAGAGTGACCATGCCCATTAATTATGACAGGCCAGAGATCTTCAAAAGTGATGACTTGGTGAAATAACTAGATTTTTATAGTCTTTTGCCAGAATATGTGGCAATTTGCCTCCTACTGTTTTCTTTTCAGGTTCACAACACTTTACTTCCCTAGAAAATCTAAGCCCACTTATAAGATTATTTGTCACAATTTTACAATCAGGATCTTGATTGAATAAATGAAAGAAAGCAAAATAATTTAACCTGGAATTGAAAACATTTGTAATATTTTAAATTCTAATCCATTTTAAAATAGTCATTTTTGCAATTGCCTACAATAGTCTTGGAAAAGATCTGCTTAGCTGATTTAAATATGTGTTTACTTAACACTCTGTCTTTAATTATTTGCCTTTTTGATTTCTAAGCATCCCTAAGAACCTCATCGTTCATTGAGGGAAACAATAGATACATTGTAATGACCTTTATCTGCCACAATTCCTAAGAAAATACATTTTAGGGAGCTAAATTTCTCTAATTTACTACCCCGTAGACATTAAGTGTTTTTTGTCTTTTTTTTAGAAGATTCTTGATAAGTAATTTGAGTATGTAGTTTTTCAGATATGTAATAACTGTGAGTTATGCAATACACATCCCTATAAATGTAACTTGATATGGAGACTTTTAGTTGGAGTGGAAAAGCTATTTCTTGGAAGAAATCAATATGTGGGTGATTGCCTAATCAGAGTTTATATAAGACCTTTATTATCACATGCTCTCCAGAATGTATAATGATACATTAGTATAATATATTTGATACATCTGAGTTATCACATAAAGGTGAAAACAGCTGTAAACAAAACATCATACATAGAACTAAACATTTATCTTCTGAAATAACATGATACCATGTATTTCCAAAGAAAAATAAATAAATTCCCTTTATGACTGGTTTAACATAAGTCACATTTTACTTGTTTTTAGTTCAACAACTCTTTGCGAGCACAACTGAGCTGCCATATCTCTAAAGAATTAAATAACGGATCAAGAAATTGCTGCTTCAAAGATTATGTGTTTACTTAATGCTGAGAGCAAGATCTTTACAGAATGAAAGTGTTCTGAATATTATTGGTAGGGTAGTAGAAAGGACACTAGATTGGGTGTAAGGATTTTAAGATTCAAGTACTTTCTAAGTACCAGGTTTCTCATTTGCATAATGTGATAAAGCTACCTATCTATCAGCATTGTTTTGAAAATTAAATAAATTAGTACGCTGTAATTCAGTGGATGTAGGATGCTGCCGATTGTAATTAGGGACTATCATTTATGTTACTAAGAAATAAAATATGTCCCATAAAATATGAAGAAAGATTTTCTCATAGCTTTAAATTTTTATTTTATATATGAAAAATTCTTTTAGACTAAATAATTTTAATTCTCTAAGAATGAATATATTACTTTTTTGTTTCTGTAATTTTCTGAATACTTTGATTTTTTTTCATTTCAATATAAAGCATAACATAATATTTTAAAAGCAATTTCAATAATAAATTACTTCAACATAATTAATTTAAATAAAGCACATAATTTAATTGGTTTGTTGACAATGTGAGCAGCAGTGACCAGATTTGGGCACAGACAATCAAAGAAAACTACACCTGAGACAACATCATGAGCAAGGGTAATTGTTAGACCTGAACAATTTTAGAAGTGATCCATTTTAGAGAAAATAAAATGGGTTTGCTGATACGCAAAATGGGAAATACTAAATACAGCTCTAAGAAATTACGAAAGAGTCAGTTTCATTTATTTATTTATTTATTTATTTTTTGAGACGGAGTTTCGCTCTTGTTACCCAGGCTGGAGTGCAATGGCGCGATCTCGGCTCACCACAACCTCCGCCTCCTGGGTTCAGGCAATTCTCCTGCCTCAGCCTCCTGAGTAGCTGGGATTACAGGCGCGCCACCATGCCCAGCTAATTTTTTGTATTTTTAGTAGAGACGGGGTTTCACCGTGTTGACCAGGATGGTCTCGATCTCTTGACCTTGTGATCCACCCGCCTCGGCCTCCCAAAGTGCTGGGATTATAGGCCTGAGCCACGGCGCCCGGCCTGAAAGAGTCAGTTTTAGGTGTGATATGGGCATGCCACTTTCAGCACAGAACTTCAAGAATCATAGCAATATCTAACTTGAATATTTATTGTAAGAATAATGCAGCACACTTTAAAAATACTCATTTAGGGTATTTTCCATATGTTGTGCCATTTAGTCCCTTTCTCCTCCTCCTAAAAGGCTTGCATTACATGCATTTATTTTGCTTTACAAATAAGGAAACTGAGCCTCAGAGCCAGTAGGTGACTGATGACTCCATGCAGATATTAGGTGGCAATAAACAAGATTTGAACAAATATTGAAAATATATACAAATGAAGGCAATACTAGCTTCCATTGGACAGCAGAGTTCATTCTATTTCTGAAGTATCACAGTTATCTTTAAACTATATGTTAAATTATCCAAAATCTAGTATTGCAGCAAAAAAGTTGTGCCACAGTAGAAGCATATAGGGGTGTCTATAGGACACCCCTGCAGTTTATCTGATTCTATGGGTTATTTTACAACTCTGAAAAGGAGTTTCTAGAGGTCAGTCCTGCAGTTTGTGTTAATTGTATAAATTATTTTATAACTCTGCAAAATACTGTAGAAAACTTTTAGCAATACAAAACAGTTCTTGTCTATAGACATGAAAATTCTGCCCTGACCACAAATTCAAAAGCCATCCTTCCTCAATTGGAGAAGAAACTAATTTTGCCTCCATTTATACACCATTTTAATACTTGTGCTCTATAAATATGCCTTTTATTTAGATCCTTCTTTGAACTAATTATAACATCCACCTCCACCTCAAGTTAAATAAATATTCAACACATGTTTATTTCCTTATCTTTAGGTGAATTTTTTTTTTAAATATTATCTTTTAACACTAGCGAGTAAAATAATATATACTGCTTTCATTTATTTATTGAAAAAATAAATCCATGGATTTCTATATATTGCTTAAATCCATATTCGATTTATACTACATCTCAAATATGATTATGATAACAATTTGCCTAAGGGTTGATGTGGGTTAGGAACACACAGTACAGACATACTTTTCCACCAACTTTGTGACCCTGAAAACGAATAATGTGCTTGCGAATGTCACAGCTAAGTTTTGCTGTTTATAACCTTTACACCCTCAATGGTAAAATCTGTGCAATGTCAACAGGTCAAAAATTTCCTTTTGTCACATCTTGACCAGGCTTACTTCCTTATAGACACACACAAATCATATGTATCTTTAAAATTAGTAGCAGACCTTTATTAACACTGTATTTTATAAACAATAAAATACGTCATTGTGGATTATTATTACCAAGTTTAGGGAATTCTTATTCTTCTAATGACAACTTTTTCAAATATTATATAAAATGAAAACATTTAATTTCAATTATCTGTTTTTATAAAGTAAATATGAGTGTTAAGCTTTAGCACATCATTAAGAACTTTCTTATTTTTAATTATTTTTATTGGTAAATAACAATCGTATGTATTTATTGGGTATAATGTAATGTTTTACTATATACACACAGATACACACACGTATATAGTTATGTAATGGGGAATAATTAAATTAAGCTAATTAACATATCAATCACTTCACTTTTTGTGGTGAGACATTTGAAATTTACTCCCTTAACAAAAAATCTTTCTTTTTGACTTGTCCCTGTGATTTCAAGTTAATTGAATCAACATCACTTAGCTATCTGCTAAATTCAATCTAAACTCTAAGGCCAGTAAAAGGTGAGAGTGAGAAACCTGTTTTCTTTAGCGCTGAAACATGAGTTAATTATATTTAAAACAAAAATATTTCATTAAAAGAATACCAGATAATCTTTGGGCTATATTGAAATTAATGACTAAGCAAATTGCTATCATGGAATAAATAGCTATTTCTAGAATAAATTTGGAGGCCCATTAGATTATCTGACAACTTGTCTATCTTCTATATTTAAATATTAATTTCCTGAAAAGCAAGAAAATATTTTGGATTGACTGCAAACAATTATAAGCAAAATGCTGAAGAAGGTATAGGTGCAGAAAGGTGTGACACCTTTCCTCACTCATCGTAAAGATCATAGTAACACTGCCATACAAAAGACAAGTTAGCAACGGAAAGCATCACAAATTGACTTAATCAAATTTTTAGTGACATGGGAATCTTCAGATGTGAAGACCCAAAGATCCATTGAAAGCTATCTATCCTTACGTTTTGTCTTGATGAACATAATAGCTGTGTATAAATAGGATTAGACAAAAAAAGGTATGACCTAATGGTAATGGAAGGAGGGTAAATGTCCAGCAAAGCCTCTCTGTTCAGATTCTTCTTGGCCTGCCTGTGTAGAGTTTTAAAAATATTTTGGATATGGGTCAGGACATTCATGAGGTTTTAAAATATCCTTTATAGATGAGTGTCTTAGGACCTACTGTCAGACAAGTTATGTCAGTGAATTTCTTTATGGCCAGCTCTTACACACAAAGATGGCAGGAGGTTAGAGTGATGTTTACAGGTTTTATGACTGGCTGTATGGTACAGAGGATCGGTTCTAGTTTCTGTGACCTACCTTGGAGAACAGAAATTCTGGTTTTTGTCATTTGCTTCAGAGGAGAAAGAGGAGACAGAAGACAGCAGATGGTCAGAGAGAGACTTTCCCTCTGAGGCTGCTTCTGAGGACTTCCAGTCTCTTAGTTCAAAGGACTAAGCATACCAAAGGATATCATTTTTTGAGCCCCAGCAAAGACCAAAATGTATTTTCAATATTCTCTACTCACCATTCCTTTTTTTCCTGCCCCATGTGGCTAGTTTCTTAATCCCTTTCCCAATTGCCCAGTTTAATGGGGTTGAGCAGTGATCAAACGAAGAATGTAAATTAAGGTACAAAATTTTCTTTCCGAATTCTATGAAAACATATATTTAAAGGGTAATTTACTTCCGATTTATTATCTTAAGACCACTGCATGTTTAGTGATCTCATAATGCAGTAATTTGTTATATTTTACATTATCACTCCATGTAGAAGACAAGAGTGCCATGTATACATATATCTACACACACACACACACACACACACACACACACACGTTTCATTTATGAAACTTGATAATGTCCTTTAGCTGTAAGTTTCAGATTTGATCAACTTAGTTAAATCCTGTATTTAATAAATTTTATATTATCCCTCTTATTCCTGTACTCCTATAATGAGTTCTCATGTTTGAAGACACAGGAAAGAACCATTTTGGGCTGGAATCTAATAGTCCATGAAAAATATCTGTCTGATCCTGCATATATTTGGAAGAAAAGTCTATATATGTGAAATACTAAAGTTACTCCCAAAATAACAACATCTCTATCTGTTTCCCATATAAAATGAAGCCCATTTTCATTTTTAGAAATATAAATTGCTAAGTCTTGAGGACAGAATATATTGAGGAAAAAAATTTATTTAAATAGATTATTTCTTAAGTCCTCAAACTTCTGAGAAAATAATTTCAGATAAAAAGGTAAACAAAGGATTTTTTAAGGTGAGGAAACACAAGAATGTATTATTGGTCATCACTATGCTATAATAAAAATATCTATAAATTACTTATCTCATATTGCAATGCTCCAGTGTACATGCTATTTGAATGCTTAAATACCCTTCTGTCTTCTCTGATAAGGAAAATTTCAAAACCTTGTATACGCAAATTATTTTTCCCCTTTTTAGAACTTTTCACATGTGCCAAAAATACTGTCTTTCCTAATCTCTTTGATCCAGAAAAGTCATAACCAAGCACATCAGATAGTACCTGTTCATTTTCTATAGAGAAGGTATAAATAAAGCAACATTTTATGGGATCACTTGTAATCTTCTAAAGTGCTACATTCATTACATTTAAAATGGTACATTCAGCCTGGTAGTTCTCATTTAAAAAATAGATATTTCATTATTTATTTTTATTATTAGATATTTATATTACCACATTAGTTAAGAGATGAAGTACTTGAATGACATGCTATCAGAGGAAACATTTTTGATGACTATCACTGTTTTGACATTGCAATAAGAACTGTTATATAAAACTAAGACGAAGTCTCATCGTGAATGCTTGGAGCTATTCACCATTAAAGGTAAGCACTCAAAAACTAAATAAATAAAACTGAAAGGAAAAGACCTAGTCTTCGGATAAAGTTTACCAATAACATCAGAGACAAAAGAATTCCTGAACAACTTTTGTTAATATAATTAAGGGGAACTGAGTTTCCAAAAACAAGCTGATATGGTTTGGCTGTGTCCCCATCCCAAATCTCATTTTCAATTTCCATGTTTTTCCGCAGGAACTGATGGGAGGTAATTGAATCATGGGGGCAGGTCTTTCACATGCTGTTCTCATGATAGTGAATAAGTTTTATGAGATCTGATGGTTTTATAAGGGGGATTTTCTCTGTACAATCTGTCTCTCTTTGCCTACTGCCATCCATGTAAATGTGACTTGATCTTCCTTGCCTTCAGCCATGATTGTAAGGCCTCCCCAGTCATATGGAACTGTAAGTCCATTAATCCTCTTCCTTTTGTAAATTGCCCAGTCTCGGGTGTGTCTTTATAAGTAGCATGGATATGAACTAATACACACACACACACACACACACACACACACACACACACACACACAGAGCTAGTTCATGATATGGGAGATATACTCCTTAGCACAGATGGAAAGTAACTCAAGAATGACTTTGTTTTAAGTTACTCAGTTATGGCCTAGCAGCATGAAAGTTCGTTTATCAGGAATGGGTTATAGTAGGCTATTTTAAAATATCCAAATGTTAGATACTCCCTTCCTGTTTTTAGAGTAAATGGATTACTGTGATAGTGAAAATTCCAGCTCTTACTTCAAAATCTTCCAGGAAAATGAGCTATCACAAGCCTTTAAAACTATTTGTCCATTCCCTATGGCTTCCTTATCCCTCAAAATTTATTTTATTAAAGGTCTAAGCAGTTTTAAAATGCTAAAAATGATATTTTATAAACATAACTGTGCAAGAGTAAAGATACATATTTTTAGTAATTAAGATATGATTATGTTTAAAGGTTAAGTTGAATAAATATGAATAGGTGATTAGAGCTTCATGGATGTGGGAGAACATTTTCTGTGATAATAATAGTATTTACATTGAAATTATGATGATAAAAGTTTCACACTTTAATAGTTATAAATATTAACTATATAATATGGTTATATAAGTATATACATATGTAATCATTAATCATTATTAAAATATTAAATTTTACTACTACTTTACAGAATGAACTATACTTTTTCTACAAGGTGCAAGCTTGTAAAAAAAAATCATTATTTATTGGTAAACAACACTTAGTAGTCACCAAAACCTAAATATTGAACACTGATAAATAACATCTAGCACCCACAGAAAACTTCTCTGTAAGAACTGTAAAATTTTACAACTAATTTGACTCAAGATAATTGTATTGTGTATTTACACAGGAGAATATCAATATGTATATAAATGTTTTGATACCAATATGTGCATTCCAATATATACTTTAAGATTTATTTATAAGTACAATTATAATACTTTTAAGAAGCTTACTTTTTCTTTAGAACATAAAATGGTAAAAGTACATGAACTATTTAGCAATAAAATGAATGAAAAACAATGCAATAGCTTTGTTTAGCAATTAAGTGATAAATTTTTGATTAAGTATTAGAGACAATTACAGCTATTACTGTAGCAGAAAAATAAATTATTTTGACCTGTAATTTACTAAAATGTTTCTTAGAAGAGAGTGTATTTTAGCTTTGACTTAAAAGGCATACATTTGAATGCATGTGAATATCCTTAGATAAATGTAAAATCTAAACATTTATAGCCATTCACACTTGACACATATATCATACAAAAAGGAATCATGGACATTGAGTAAAGTTATCAATTTATAACCAAACATTCTTCCATGCAGGTAGAAATACGCGTTTTGGAGAGGGAAGGAAAATTTTTCATTTTATTAATGCAATTGTTCAAAATAACCGATAGACAACAACACACATGATGACATTCATGTCCCTAAGTATCATTTACTCGTTGGAAAAGTGTATGAGAAATTCATTTTAAAAGCTCTATGATGTAACTTTGTCTATTTATTTCTGGTTATAAAGTAATTACTCAAATTCCAGAGAAGTTTCTACCTTATCTTTTCTCAGAATGTGTACCAGCTAGGAATTTGTTCCACTTATTTGGTAAAATGAGTGTCATAGTCGAGGAGTTATTTTTATTCTGCAGATGCTGCTGTTTTCTCTCTGGATTTCTGAAACCATATAGTATGTCTTTGTTTATGACTGGCTTTTTTCTCTTACTGTGTTTAGGAGACACATCTATGATGTTTAATATAGGAGCAGTTTGCTTATTTTCATTACTGCATAGTATTCTACTGTTTGAATATATCGTTATTTATGCATTCTGTTATTAATCAACATTTAGGTTGTTTTTAATTATTTTGTTACTATTTCTTTTGTAAATAGGGTACACAGATGTTCATAATGCTGCTGGAAACACTCAATAGTGGAATTGCTGCTTATATTGTAGACATATGGTCTGAATTAGTAGATGCCCAATTAGTTACTGGAGAAATTGAGGTGATTTCCACATTCCTATGAGGAGGTACAAACATTCCAGGTCTTCTACTACTTTTTATTTTTTAGCAACACTTAGTGTTAGACTTTCCACCGAGCTCAATGAGGAAACAGAGACCGGAGTGAGGAAATTAAAAGCCAATTTATTCGGCTCCCGGGCGAGGTTCTATGGTCCGAGAAGGGGCCAGAGAAGTCGCGCTTCTCTTCTTGCGGCGTGGGGTTTTATAGGGAATAGAGGTAGCTGATTGACTACGGGGGAAACAAAGACAAGGTAGTTCTATTGGGTATTAAAAGACTGGGGACGGGCGAGATGAACAAAGCGGGGGCATTTCCATTGGGTATGAAGGGAGTGAGCACGGACGAGGGGCTGGCCGAGGATGTACGGGGGAGCTACCATAGGGCAGGCTCTTGGCAGGCCTTTTCAAAATTTATGGCAGGTGCAGGCTGAGATTGGAATGCGGAAATCAGAAAGGGGAACCTGCGTGTAGAGGGCAAATGCTGAGCAATGTGCTCAGTATGATGATGTAGTTTTTAGGCACGAAGAGAGAAGGGCATGTCCATTCGGCTCCCAAGGAGGCACCGGCCTTACATTCTGACCTTTTTGATGATATAGGACGTCGCTTCTTTTCTGGCTACTTCCTGCTGAACAGGGGCGAAGTTGGGGAGTCAGTTGGCCGGTGCCTCAGTCGGGATTCGGACATAGGGGTGAAGTAACATCTGGTTTACGGCTACCCTGGAAATTTCCCTTATGCGTGCTTGAAGAAACCTGAGAAAGAACGGGGCTAACATTAGTAAAAGACAAACTATGATTAAAGGAATTACAACGGGAGCCAGCCAGGTAAATATGGGAGATTGCCACCAGTTAAAGAAAGAGACTTGTACATTCTGTTTCCTTCGGAGGTCTTCCTGGAGGCGGTGGAGAGTATTGACATTTTCTTCTACTAGGCCTGTTTCATTGATGTAATAGCAACACTGTTCCTGGAGAAACAGACAGGTACCCCCTTTTTCTGCCGTTAACAGGTCTAGGGCCCGCCGGTTTTGGAGAGTTACCTGGGCCAGTGACGTTATCTGTCGCTGGAGAGATGCCAGAGAGGCAGCCGATGCTTCAATGGCCACCTGGAGCTTGTCCTCCAGCTGAGCGGCCGAAGTGACACTGTAACCCATAGCTCCACTTCCTATCCCAGCTGCTGCCAGAGAGGTTGCTAAAGAGAGGCCTATTACTATTGGGAGGAAGACTGCTCGTTTGTTCTGGTGATTAGGGGAGGGTACGATGAGGGATAGGAACTCAGCTTGCCCATACACTTCTAACTGTGGGACTAGGGTGACGGGCACGCACGGGAACGTAAAGGACGTTTTGCTAACTTTGGTTAGGGTTCCGTTACACCAAAAGTATCCTCCTGGGGGCGCATAAAGGGAAGATTTTACATTCACTGTGGTGTTGCACCTGAGGCTGGGGTTATTAGCTATTCCATAACATAGAGAGAGAGAGTGGGAATGTATTTTGAATAATGGGATTCCTGTTAAGGTGGTGTCAGGTCCTGTGGGCGTTCGTGACAGGTTGAATCCGGTCCGGAGGGGAACTGCAGCTGGGGGGGGTTGGTTAAGAGATGCACATAGAAAACAATCTGTGAAGTTATCGGCTTCAGTTAAGCTCAACATGTTAGCACCTTGTCATACTAGTGTTATCCATGAGAAAGGCTGGGGAGTGTTACTCGAGGGCTCGATTTGGTCAGTTAAGGTGGCTTCATTTTGTCGGATGGTGTTGCTCAATGAGTTAAGTCGGTCTATTTCTATGGGCAGAGTGCGGGTATAGACTCGATATATTAGCCACGTACCACTGGGGTGGCTATTTTGAAACCAGGAGTATATTTTGCCTGTAGTGCCCTTTTCCCAGCGGATGTTCCAGGGGTCACGGATAATAAGAGACACTTTACCTTGGTTGTCTGAAAGGAGCATATCACTTGGTGGGGCACCTTCAGTATGAAAGGGCTTGTGTATGACACAGTTAGCGTACGGGCACCCACCATAGGTTTGATTCCATAAACGACAGCGGTCCTGGGTTTGCTGATATAGGAAACAGAGGGCAAAGGCATCTTTAGAACTCCTAATAGTGTTGGACTTGGATTGCGGGAATTCGAACTTTATAGCTGACTGGCACCCTGCGGGTTGGCAGTCTGCTTGGGCGAGGTAATGAGTTTTAGTGGTGGGGCCATCTGCCCAGGACTCTTGAAGGTAGAACCGCCAGACATAGTAAGGACTGGCGTTAAGGGGAAGGACTAGAATGACTGTGATGAGAACAGTTTGGAGGGTCAGAGGATAACGAGCAAGGGCCTCGTGTGAGGCGTAGGCGAGTGGGGCCTAAGGGTTTAGATCTCCACTGGTGATTTTTGGGGGTCAATTTGAGGCAGGACACATGATACCAAGGAGTGTGGCCTAAAAGTTTGGTGGCAGTTGGGGTGGTCAGGACAACGATGTGGGGTCCCGACCACCTGGACTGCAGAGACCCTGGTTTGAGTTCCTGGAGGAGAATGCTGTCACCTGGCTGGAGAGGTATTGCCAGATGGGAGTCCTCCAGTCCTGGAACTACGAGGAGAGTGTGGTCCGTGTGTTCCCTAAGTGACGGAGGAGAGAGAGGTAGGGGAGGTAGGAAGCCAGAGGAGGTGGTTGTACTGGGAGATTGTGAGAAACCAAAAAAGGCTTGCCATGAGAGGGCATATGGGTAAAATTAATTTGCTAGTCTTGGGCTGGTAATTTGCCCCGCATCTGGTGAGTAGGGAACTGTGGCTTTAAGCCACCCTGAGAGGAGACTTTAGAGCAAGTGGCACATGCTTTGTATACTTGCTCTATTGTCTGTTGCAAGCCCGGTAGGGAAAAAAGGGGCTGTACAAAGCGATATAACGCCTTGGGTCCTATATGCAAGGATTGATGTATTTCAGCAATTATCTTTGAGGCCTGTGCCCGGGGAAGGGCGATTTTGTTATCCAGGAAAATCCAGCCCTGGTCTGACTCATTTCCCCCTTCTAATATGAGGACCTGTTTTTCTGAGGGTGAGTAAACTGGCGGTGTAGCTGTGGCAAGGAAAAGAACCGGAGTTGGGGCTGGTCTGATATTGGTTAAGGATTTAGCTGCTGCATCTGCCCTTGCATTGCCCCGGGAAACAGCATCTTGCTGGGGCTGGTGCCCTCGACAATGAATGACAGCAACATCCTTGGGCAGCAGTAGGGCCTTCAGGAGATTAGAGATTTGAGTAGCATTGACTATGGGAGATCCCTTTGTAGTGAGGAATCCCCGTTCTTTCCAGAGGGCAGAATGGCAATAGGTAATAAGGAAAGCATACTTTGAATCAGTATAAATATTCACTCGCTTTCCCTGTGCAAGCGTGAGAGCTCGGGTTAAGGCAATGAGTTCTGCTTTCTGCGAGGTGGTTCCATCAGGAAGTCGGCCAGCCTCGAGAGTAGCTGAATCTGTAACTACTGCATAAGCTGCTCTTCGCTGTCCCTCAGCTGTTGTTATGGAACTCCCATCTACATATAGAGTGAGGTCTGGGTTAGGTAGAGGAAGGTCGGTTAGGCCTTCTCTGGGTTTGGCAAATGTGTTTATGAGTTCAGGACAGGAGTGGGCTGGGGAGGGAGAGTGAGATGGGAGAGGAAGCAAAGTAGCCGGATTAAGGGGGGAGGTGTGATGGAGGCTTACTGAAGGATCTTCAATGAAGAGTAGATGAAACTCCTGTAAACGGGAGGGTCCTAGATGCATGAGGGATTTATGAGAGAGAAGGTCAGTAAGTCGATGAGGAGAGAACACTGAGATGGGCTGGCGTAAAGTAAGCTTTAGGGATTCTTTGGTCAGCTCTGTTGCCGCTCCTAGGGCTCGCAGGCACGGCTGCCATCCTCTGACAGTGGGATCGAGCTGTTTAGACAAATAGGCTACAGGACGATAGATGGGGCCTAGAGGTTGGGTTAAGACCCCCACTGCTGTTCCCTGTTTTTCATCAGTGAACAAATGGAAAGGACGTGTAAGATCTGGCAATTGAAGAGGAGGTGCCGTGGACAGGGCAGCCTGCAGAATTTTAAAGGCTTTCTTCACAGCCCCTGGATGGGAGAGAAGTCCCGTGGGAGTGTCTTTGGCTGCTGCATATAAGGGCTTAGCCAAAGTGGCGAAGTTAGGAATCCAGTGACGGAAAAAACCCACAAATCCTAGAAAGGAGAGGATTTCGTCAGCCGTTTCCGGGGGCTGCAGTGCAAGTAGTGCCTTCCGACGGTCAGTTGTTAAGCCTTTAGTTTGGGGAGTTAAATGAACACCTAAATAGATTACCGAGGTGACCGACAGCTGTGCTTTGGAGGGGGAAACCCGATATCCCCTAGACTTAAGGAAATTAAGGAGAGTGGCAGTATGCTGCCGTGACCTGGAGAGGGAAGGGCTGTAAAGCAGCAGGTCATCCACGTACTGCAAGAGGAGACTAGGCTGCAGGGGGCAAGAGGTTAGATCAGCCGCTAATGCTTGTCCAAATATATGAGGGCTGTCTCTAAAGCCCTGGGGCAGGACGGTCCAGGTCAACTGCTGTGAGAGGTTAGTGTCCGGATCAGTCCAAGTAAAGGCAAAGAGGAAATATGAATCCGGGTGTAGGGGGATGGTAAAAAAGGCATCCTTGAGGTCAAGGACTGTAAAATGAGAGGTATTAGAGGGAACATGGGATAAGAGGGTGTAAGGGTTGGGAACCACTGGGTGGAGGGGAATTACTGCCTTATTGATAAGGCATAGGTCCTGAACTAGGTGATAGCCGCACGGCTTTTGGACTGGCAAGATAGGAGTGTTGCAAGGGGGAACTGGTAGGAATAAAGAGTCTCTGTGCTAGGAGTTAGGTGATAATAGGCTTTAGGCCCTGATGGTGGGTTTTTGAGATGGCAAACTGAGGATGTGAGGGAAAGTGGGTAGGATTTTTAAGAAGTATTTTAACTGGCATGTGATGTCTGGCCATTACAGGCTTAGAGGTATTCCATATTAAGGGATTAACCACATTAGGAGGGATAGGGGGTTGAGACAAGGGGTTGAGCCCAGGCATAGGGTTGGTTAGGAGGGGCAGTAGGAGGCGAGTGGGTGATAGGTTTGAGTATGGGGGCCAGTAAGTTGGAGAGTGGCCCCCACAGTTTGGAAAATATCTCATCCTAATAGGGGAACTGAGCATGAGGGTATGATTAGAAAAGACTGAGAAAAGGGGTGTTTTTGGAGGACACAGGCTAAAGGATGAGTATGATTAGGGTAGGAAGGCTCTCCGTTAATTCCCATAACTGAAACCTGGGAAGGTATACTAGGCCCTGAGTAGGAAGGCAATACAGAACAGGCAACTCCCATGTCCATTAAGAAGAAAATGGACTTACCCGCTACTTGCAGCATTTTCCTAGGCTTGGCAAGGGTGATGGAGGTCCTCGAGTCTGGGCTGCATCAATTGTCCATGAGGCCGAGGAGTTTAAATGAAGGGACTGCATTCTTTGGACTGGCCTGCCCCTCACATGGAGATGCAGGGGGTGAGCCTGTAGTCCGGAACGGGCAGTCTACCTTCTAGTGTTTAGTCTGTTTGCAGATACGACAGGGTCCAGGGGCTGGACCTGGACGGGGGCACAGTTAGGCCTAGTGCCCCTCCTGACTGCATTTGAAGCAGGGCCCGGGTGTGACCTTTGAAGCAGTTTGGACAGGTCTTGGGGGACCTTTTTGGAGGAACTTGGAGGAGTTCCTTAAACTAGACGCTGGGTGAGCTGCTGGCCTTAGGGGTGCTACAGTGGCTTGGGTTTGGAGGCTTACCTGTTGCTGTAAATGGGCCTGGCGGATGGCCTCAGCCTTTTCCTCTCGGCTATTAAAACTTTAAATGCCATGTTTACCAGGTCTCCTATGGGAGTTTGGGTTTACTTGGGTATGTAGGACTATAGCATTGGTTAATTGGTTAAGGAAGGTAGCTGGGTTAAGTTATAGGCCTGAGTGAGATAGGGGAATTTTTAGTGTAAACAGTAGGATTGGTGGAGAATGACCCCAGGCGTTTTTAATGGTGGCTAAATTAGCGAGACAGAAGGGAACGTGTACTTGGATGACAGCTTTCGTTGTAGCTAGTTTGCAGAGGGGACAAAGGAGGGAGTTCTCATTGGTGGGAGCGCTGTGTAGGTGAGCGTGAGCACTAGCAGGAGAGGCTATGTTAGGACTCGGAAGAGGAGGAGGTGAGGGGGTTGGGAGCAGCTTGAAAGAGGAGGAGGAGGGGGGTTGGGAGCAGGTTGAAAGAGGAGGAGGAGGGGGGCTGGGAGCAGGTTGAAAGAGGAGGAGGAGGAGGGGGTTGGGAGCAGCTTGAAAGAGGAGGAGGGGGAGGGGGGTTGGGGGCAGTTTGAAAGAGGAGGCCCACACAAGCCCCGTAGCTGTTAGACTGTGGGACCTCACATAAACTCAGTCACACAGACACTCACTCAAGAGCAGGAGAAAGGAAAAGTACCGAAGCGGGAGCCGGCTCGCGAAAGAGCGAGTTGAAGTTTGAGACGCAGAGGTTTAAAGGGCTCCTAATTACCCAAACCGCCGCCGCTGCGGAGATGATCGGTAGGGCGGATCAGCGTCCCGAGCCGTCCCACCGAACACCGACGAGCACGAGAGGATGCAGGATCAACGGGACGTCTCCCGAAGAACTCTGACCCTGAGTGACCCCTTACGGGGAGAAAGACAAAAGTGTACGGACGTCTCCGGCACACTTAAGTCTTTGAAACGAGACCGGGGCTACGGGGCCCGCGGTAAACGAGGGGAGGGGGAGTCCCTGACGCGGCCGCGTTTTCGAGCAGGGAGTCCGAGGAGCAGCCAGCGGGAAAAGTTGTGGGTAATAGAAGCCTTACCTCGGGGCGGAAGGCTCCTGGTCTCACAGAGGGTTTTGGCACCAAATGTTAGACTTTCCGCCGAGCTCAATGAGGAAACAGAGACCGGAGTGAGGAAATTAAAAGCCAATTTATTCGGCTCCCGGGCGAGGGTCTATGGTCCGAGAAGGGGCCAGAGAAGTCGCGCTTCTCTTCTTGCGGCGTGGGGTTTTATAGGGAATAGAGGTAGCTGATTGACTACGGGGGAAACAAAGACAAGGTAGTTCTATTGGGTATTAAAAGACTGGGGACGGGCGAGGTGAACAAAGCGGGGGCATTTCCATTGGGTATGAAGGGAGTGAGCACGGACGAGGGGCTGGCCGAGGATGTACGGGGGAGCTACCATAGGGCAGGCTCTTGGCAGGCCTTTTCAAAATTTATGGCAGGTGCAGGCTGAGATTGGAATGCGGAAATCAGAAAGGGGAGCCTGCGTGTAGAGGGCAAATGCTGAGCAATGTGCTCAGTATGATGATGTAGTTTTTAGGCACGAAGAGAGAAGGGCATGTCCATTCGGCTCCCAAGGAGGCACCGGCCTTACACTTAGTATAATTGGACTTTTAAATTTGATGCCTCTGGTACAGTGGTGCCTAATTAAAGTTATACTTTATATTATCCTTGTGTACTAATGAAACTTAGCATGTTTTTTATTATTTTATTGTATTATTATTATTGTTGTTGTTGTTCTAGAGACAGGGTCATACTATGTTGCCAAGCTGGTTTCAAATTCTTGGGCTCACTCAGCCTTCCAAAGTGTTGGGATTACAGGTGTGAGCCACTGAACCAGGCATGAAGCTGAGAATCTTTTTACCTGCTTAATAAAGATTTTGTTTTTTCTTTAGTGAAGTGAGCGTTCAAGTATATGCCTATTCTGTGGTGTGTGGTTATTTACGTTTTATTCTATCGACTTAGTGATATTTTCTGTTTATTCTACATTTGTCTCTTGTCTACTACATGAATGGCAAAAATTGACTATCCATCTCTCTGCTTTGCACTTTTCACTTCCTATTGGAGTCTTTTGGTGAACCAAAGTTTCTAATTTTAATGTCATATAACTTATCAAGATTTCCTTTTTTATATTGGGGCCTTTGCCAAAATCTGCATATATTCTTTTCCACTTCTTTTCCTTTGTGCACCTGCATCTAAGGCATTACTCATAGTTTTTTATTATTGCATTTATTCCTTGGATTTTAGTTTTCTCTTTATAGTTTCTTCTATAATATTTTTGAGGAAAGAATAATGTAGCCTTAGAAATTTGCCATCTCGGCAGAAAATTGAAAAAAAAAACATTCATTTTAGACAATTAACATGGATTGGTCATCTATTCTGCATCAGGTTCAGGAATAAATGATGAGGAAGTGCCTTGGTTTCAAAATATACCTTCATATAAATGTACTTATAGAAAAAGACATATAAACAGAAAAAAAATGACACAAATGCAGTAAAGATGTTTGCATATGTGGGACTGAAGAGGAACGCCATTTAGCTAAATTTTTTTGAGGTTGGGATGTTTAAAAAACTTTCTAGAACATAAGACTCCTTTTGACTTAGACTTCATGACCCTTCTAGATGTTAGTGTTCAAAGTGAAGCATTGGTGGGAACCAAGCAGAAAAACTGGCTGGAGTTATCAAACACCAAGGCAAATGCAGAAACCTGAGCCCTGGAATGCCAAATATTAGGCTTGAGTCTTTTAATTTTTATTAAGAATACATAAGTTTTCAACAGATATAATTAGTCTAAGTGTACTAAGATTCCATAGAAATCGCGTTAGGGTGAATAAGAATCACTTAATTTCTCAATCCTTGCTTATTCATTTAATATATAGCCACTAGAAACTATTACTGAGGTAATTGTACAGACTTTTCAAATCCTATTCAGTTCAACTTTCTCTGGAGTATACACCCATTGTACATATAATTGTTTGCATTACTCAGTCTCTAATTAAGAGGTAGCCATAATGAATTTTCACTGGCATTTAACTGATAACAGGGCGATACATGAAAGAAGAAGGAGCAGGAGAATTCACATTACTGCTACTAGAACTCCTGACTATTAGCGTTGGGGCTATGATTTGGGGAATCTCATTAGTAATAATGGTCCATTATATTCCCTTAGTAAAAGCTACTAATCAGTCACCCAGTTAATTACAAAGGTTCCTTTTAGAGTGATTAGTGAGAAATAGCCTCTCATTTTTAGTAAAAATTACTGAAAAAAGATCAATTATATTCTGCGAGTCTGCTTGTTACTCCATCTCTTCCTGCTACTTTGATTTTATCGAAAATATCCCTTAATAAAATGACTATAAATTCCAATTAAATTGTAAAATTTTAAAGAACCATGACATGCTCTAACTTACACCTAGATATCTCACAAACATATTTAAATACTTTAATATTTAGATTTTCAATTTTAAGAAATACAACGAAAGCAGACATTTTAGTGTTATCACAGCGATTAAGGAGAAAGACTGTTAGTTCAGAAGAACAAAAACTGCTAGAAATATGGTTGTGAACTTCACTTTAGAAACAAAAATTGGATTTGAAAAGACATCAAAAACATATATGAACACACCAGGGGTTGATTGTGTTCTCTACAATCTTCAGAAAAACATCAAAGAAAATCTAACAAGCAACTTCAAAAGCCTGTTAGTCTCACTGCAAGCTGCAGTTCAGGGAAAAACAGCCTGTTAAAGGCCTTATTGAGGAAAATGACAGTATCCACAGAGAACATGAGGAGATTGACCTATAAAGAATTTCTTGAAAAATATCACCAAAAGATAACACAAATTTCACCTAGAAATTAAAATGACACCAAAGTGTACTGGAGTTGCAAAAGGTATAAAACAGAAACAAGAAATATAAACAGGTAAAGAAGGAGTCAGTTCATTTAAACAGTGTTTATAAAAGATATAAAATAAGAGAGATTTGATATATGCTAACAAAGAAGCAGGAAAGTGATTACAAATATTTAATCTAAATTTTTTGAAACAGAAATAAGATAAAAATAAGTCCAATTTGAATTATAAAGATTTGTTGAATAAACATAAACTCATTTGTCTTTTCTATGATTCAAAAACTGAAAATGTGAAAGGATGCCAGGATTTCAAGGAAGACAGAATTTAAGTTCCTTCTTGATGATATTTTTAATTTTTTAAAGAATATTTTAGCAATAAAAATAGATACATGGCATTTCTGATTATACAAAGAATGCCTGCTCATTCTAAAAGAAACTGAAGAAACATACATGATATAAGGAAAAGCACAAAGAGTGTCAGACTTATTTTTTTGCCTTGAAATAACTCATACTAACATGTTAGTGAACATTATTTTATATACAACCTAAGCAAAAACACACATACATGATGAAGTAATTTTGTTAATACTATTGATGTGCCTTATCATTTGTTGAAAACATGATGGATTAGATGCTGTAATGTCTTGGTCAGATACCTTTTTTAAGATCCCAGAACTTTTCTCCAAGCTGTCAGAAGTGTTGCATTATTGTGTCGTAGAGCTGAGTACATCCCCAGGGATTGATTTCCTTTTAAAGAATCTCTTTTGCTCAAGGCTTTACCCACTCTTCAAGCAAGAACTTCCCACATTCATTGACTCTTTGATGTGTGTATAAGACTCTCTGGCTATCTCGCTTCAATTTGGCATATATCTAAAGGGCATTCCAGGCTAAAATCTTCACATTTAGTCAACTGAGGTTTTAGTTGTTATTATATCACAAGGCATCTGTTTGTATATCCACTTCTTTCTTCACTCATATCGCTTTTTTTTCCCCGAGAACAATGTCTAATCACCACCACTATGCAAACCTGTTTCAGAGAATGTTTCCTAGACAATGTGCCCAATGCTACTCTACCAAGGGTGGTCCTCAGAACAGATTGTAAAATGAGACGCTTATGTATTGGTGAGGTCATATATCAGGCTTTTGAAATGTTTGAGGGAAGAGAAAATTGAATTAAATAACTGTTGTTATACAATATTTATTAGTTAGAAAAGATGTTGAGAGGCCAAGGGGCATTAATCACAAATCTAAGGCAAAGTTAGGAGGGATCCTTACTAGCATGTAAAAAGATGCCCATCTCCTGCAGTTGTTGGGAAGAAAAAGATGAAGATCGAGCCTGGAACATAATAACAGGTGTCAGAGCTCTAGAAAATATTGGCCTCTCCACTTTGACAAGCCTGTTATTTCAAGGTCAGGGCTGTGATTGAGACCTATTAGGATTCTGGGACAGGAAATGGATCACTGATTTCAAGATACTTAAAATAGTGACCTCTCCCCTCAAATATTCTGAATCTCTGTGGCCTACAAAGGTAGCCCATTTCTTGATAAAGTCTATTATTTTCCCTTTGTTGAAGGATGATGTAAATACTTTTGCCTTGCAAGAAAGCATTTACATGCTTCTGGCAGTAGCCCCATATCTCATTCTAATCACAAGACCAACAGCCATGGTTAAACTATGATAGATACCACCATAAATGTGCTGGATGCTGGATCTGTCAAGGGAAGAAAGAAAATACATTTGGGAGGAGCTGCAGAAGTTACACAATATGTATCAACAGGAGACAGAAGAAAATGAATAGGGCTGAATCTTAGGGTACTGGATTGGGAGAAGGGGTAATCAAGCATAAATTAGGTAAAGAAGAGTTCATTGATATTAAAATGTTCATCTGAGTGTGAAATCGAGCGTAATAGAATGTAATTCTCTGACAAGTAGCCTGCAAGATGGTTCTAACATGACATTAGGATGGCTCTTAGAAACTTGGAGAAGTAATTGCAACTACAGATGAAAAATATGTGCTATGATTTCCATAGCAGACACTGAAAGAAAAAGATCAAAATTCTCACTGAAGGTAACATGCTAGAGTGGATACATGATATAAGTCAGAAACACTAGTAACCAATTTTATTCTGTGGAATACCCACAGAGTATGTTATGTGGAGAGCCACTTACCGAATTTCTGGGCAGCACACTAGTGAGAGATGCACCAGTATTGTTGAGAATCCCAATGTTGACTGTCTTCTATAAGCTACAATTGTTGATAGGAGATGGGCTTAAAAAACTAGATTGCCTGATAATAATGGCAACAATATGACCTCAGAACAATTGAAGGCAGATAGTGGAATTTAACTCTCAGAAGCCAGGCAGAAACAAGTATGTATTGAAGAGCAAAGTAAGAGTTGCAGCTAAGGGGAGAAAGATGTGGCTCACATAGAAAGATTCATGGAGGTCCCTTAGCTTTCCTGGGATAAGATAGAGAGGCAATCAATGAGAGTATTTCTCAATCGTAATCAGAAAGAATGAAGGGTGGAAATCCCAATAGAAATCCTTATACCTTTCCGGGTTTCCAGAGCTGAGCTAGTGTTCAGAAACAGAGGCCACTGAATGAAACAAAATTTTGGTCATAAGAAAGAAATTGCAATGCTGCTCAGTCCTTCCCACAGAGGAACTGTAAACATTTACCTGGATCTGTATATGAGGAAAAGGAATGCACACAGATGTCTCAAAGGCTACCGAATATGGTGCCCAAGCTGAAACTGATAACTAGAGACCTGAAAGGCCATAGGGCCTCTGTGAAAATGTGCATTAGTAAGAATACTATGTGGAATTCTGGCCCAGGTTCGTCTCATTGTAGGTCCCATAGGTGCACACACCCAACCAGAGACCAATTTCAGTGGCACACGAATGAGTATCTATAATCAGGTAACTTGGTAATTGGTAGAAACTCCACACTGTTCCTTAGCCTGTGGTTAAGAAGAAGTCCAAGGAGAAGCTTCTAAAACTGCCAATACCCTAGCCAATACATACAATTGTTTAAATGATAATACATTTTATGCAGAATGACGTATGTTAGTGCCACATACTTAAAGACCTAAATGATCAGGTAAGCAGATAGTGAAAGATGTTATTTTCTACTGCAAACTCTACTTTCTGGTAACCCCAGTTACAGCTATGTTACTTGATGGAGTATTTTGCTCCAGCAGATTTATTCAGCATCAGATGGACAGGATACTCACTAAGCTAGTGGGTACATTTTTCAGAAATAGTTTGTCTTTACCTGGGATAGACAATAGTATATATTTATAGTCTTACCACTGGGCCATATGACTTTTCCTATTATTTGTCATAATTTCAATCCAAAGTGACATGGGACACTAGATATTCTATTGTTTATGACCCTGGCATATTGATAATATCATTGTAATCAGACTGGATGAACAAGATATGGCAAGTATGTTGAATGACTGTTAAGACACACACAGTCCAGAGAAGAGGGTATTAAAAACTGCTTAAGACTTAAGGCCTGTCTCATTAGTGAAGTTTTTAGGATTAGAATATTCTGAGGCATTCCAGAAAGCCATCTACAAGGTAAAGGAAAAATTATGCCACCCACACCTCCAGCATGAAGAAGGAAGAACAACACTTGAGATATTTCTTCAGTCTCATGAGGCAGACTATTCCACGCTTGAGAATATGATTCTGAATCTACTGAATGAATTGAAAGATTTCCAGAGGCAAAACAGAAATGGACACTGCAATGGGTCCAGGCTGTGAAGCAAGCAGTCTTATCAATTGGGCCGTGCAACCAGCTTACTCTATGGTATAGTTATCGATGGTGGAGAAAGATGTCATACAGAATTTACAGAAAGTCCCATGGAAGAATTAAGGTTCAACAACAGTAGGGTTCAACTAAAATATCTTACCTTGTAGAAGAGAATTATTAAACTTTCAACAAGCAAATCCTGGTACTGTAGAGATGGAATGCTAAGTCATGGGGCATCAGGTGATCACGCAGCCTAAATGTCCTATCATGAACTAAATCGAAAGGTTGAACAAGCCCAATGATGACCCACTGAAGAATGGGAGTGATACATTGGGGATTAGATGCAAGCAATTCCAGAGGACACAGGTAAACTGAGTGGCTTTAAGTGGACCCAACAGCATGGACTCCTGTTCATCAATGCTGGCCTATCTATTGTCACTACCAGGAGAACAACCAGGCACCAGATGGTGTGAAGAAACAGATGAGTTCATTTTTAAATGTATATGAAAAGGAAGAGGAATCAGGAAATTTGTCAGGATGGGAGCATGAATGTTATCTTGATGACAGTAATAATCTCAAGAGTACATATATATGTCAACATGTCCAAACCCATCCAACTGTACAATTTAAATGTGCTCAGTTATTGTGTGTTAATTATACCTGAATAAAGCTGCTAACATAACCACAACAGATTTTTTCGCATTGCCTTTCATAAAATATGTAACTACCATGTGTTTTCTCATTAGCCACATGTAAATTAATTTTTCTAATATTAATTTATCTTGCAGAGTGTAAAGAATGTTTTTTCTCATCTAAAGAATTTTAAAAATCCATAAGCAGGAAATAGGTATGAAAAGACCCAAATGTGTGTTCCAGGAGCTTTATATGTTTTAGTATGACCCATGCACAATGAGAAATTGAGGTCAATTGAGTTCAACATATATTCATTAAGTCAATTTTATGCTGATAATTCTATCAGAAGCCAGCATAAGAAGAGGAGTAAAAACCTTTTTAGTTTCATAATTATCTACTATGTATCTAAATAATATATTGAGGATATGGCACATAAACCTCTGATTCCACTAGCACATTTATGCAATGTGCTAAAACCATGAGAAAGTGGTGGAGCTTGCCAGGGCTGGACTAATAGAGAAATATTTTCTTGACGAGATAAGACCTGACTCTAAATATGAAAGAGGATTAACATTCACTAAACTAGCAGACAGAATAAATGGTTTTATAAGCAAAGCAGCATTTTACATAGGGCTCAAAGACTATAGTGTATCTTTTCACCTGAAGTAACTAGAGCAATTTTTAATAATATCATTCAATTTTTTATTAACCTCCCTGTATAATTCATTGAAGCATATATTAAAATGGCTAGACTTCTTCAGAAACACTTCCAGGACAGACTGGTCCATGAATGTTATCATTCACATTAGGATACTATCATTGAACTCCCAGCTGAGAGGGATTTGATACCATATCTCAAAGCAACTTTCCTTAGTGTGCATATCAATAGCCTGGTTTAAATAAAAATGTACAGTAATTCTACAGAGAAAGAATTAAAACTTTATTGAAGAAAATTTAAAGGAAGCTAAATAAATGGAGAATATTCTGTGCTCATAGATTGAAAGACTAAAAATATTGTATATAGAAGTTTACGTTCTTCTTAAATTCATCTATGAGACTTCAATGAAAACCTCAACATTTTGGGGGAGGAGGAATTGACAAGCTGATTCATAATTTATATTGAAATGCAGAAGGCCAAGGACAGCTAACACATTGTAAAGAGAGAACTAGGTAAGATACTAAGATGGATAATAAGGACATGGTTCTATCACTGGGATATTGGGGCAAAGGTAAACCAATGGAATCTTCAAAAATAATTGAGAGCCCAGAAGCAGACCTATCCACCTATGACCATTAAATTTATGTCCAAAAAGTAATGACATTGCAGATCAATATGAAAAAGAAATAATTTTCAATAAATACTTCTGGGACAACTGGGTACACGTATACAAAAAAGTCCAGTACTTAAGACAATCTACCAAAATCTGTTCCAGGAGGAAAGCAGATCTACCTGTGAAAGGAAAAATCACAAAGCTTACAGATGTTGTAATTTAGAATAATACATACAAATTTTCGGGACAGGAATTTTTTTTTAAATAGTGAAAACAAAAGAGTTCATCACAAAGGAAAATATCAGTAAATTTGAATACATTAAAAATAAGAACTTTCTTAATCATAAGAAAAAAAAGCAAGCTGTGTAATGGAATAGAAAAAAACTCAGAATGAGAAAGATACTCAACCCAATAGAGAAATGAACAAGCAACTTGAATCACCAGCTTTACTGAAGAAGACATTGAAACTGTCCAATGTCATTTATAAAATGCAAAATTAAAATCTGAATCACAGAATGACTAAAATTAAAGGTATGAGCAACACAAAGTTGTGAAGAGCATGTGGATGTGATGGTTACTTTCATATATAAACTCGACTAGGTTAAGGGATGCCCAGATAGGTGGTAAAACATTATTTCTAGATGTGTCTGGGAGGGACAGATAACATTAGCATTTTAATCACTGGACTGAATAAAGAAGATCTGCCCTCATCAACAAGGAAAGGAGATTTCACTCACTATTCTAAAGCTGGAACATGTATCTTCTTCTGCCTTCAGACACTGGGGCAGGTCCTCTGGCCTTCAGACTCTGGGACTTAAACCATCATCTCCTGTTCTCAAGCCACTGGACTCAGACGAATTATACCACTGGCTTTTCTGTGTCCTTAGCTTGCAGATGGCAGATTGTAGACTTTTCAGCCTCCATAATTGGGTAAGCCAATTCCTGTGATAAATTTTCTCTTATCCATCTATCCATCTGTCTGTTTTCTATCTATCTATCTATCTATCTATCTATCTATCTATCTATCTATCTATCATCTATCTGTCTATCATCTATCTATCTTATTGGTTCTTTTTCTCTGGAAAACTGTGACTAATACAAGGTGAATATACTCAAGTGAGAGTATATTCATAGGCATAGACATACTTCTCAAGGAGATTTCATTTGTGGAAATATAATATAATTTAACACAAATATACATGCATATATACTTATAAACTATATAAAATTACCAAATTTTCAGATCAGTAATAATTCATATATGTTCAACATAAGACATTTTAACTACAACATATACATCTATTGTCCAAGATAACTGTTTTATCTCCAGAAACATATTTTTATTTTATTATATTTTTATTGTTACAGAGATAGGATCTTGCTGTGTTGCCCAGGTTGGTCTCAAACTCCTGAGCTCAAGTGATCCTCCTCTCTTGGCCCCAAAGGGCTGGGATTATAAGTGTGGGCCACTATACCAGCCCAACAACTTTTTTTTTATTCAACCTAAAAAAGAAATAATATTGAGAAAGAGAAATTTGGAGGTGCTTTGTGGAATTTGAAAAAAAAGCAGATAGAGATTTCTAAGATCTCATTAGGTGTAACTTGATGAGATAACTACACCCATCTTCAGGGGAGGCTAAGAAACATAGCTTTAATACCATAGGCCAGGTACTTAGTCACAAATTAGATATTATGTTAGTAAAGAATAAGAGAAGATAAAATATTGGAGGATAGATTTTCATCTCTTTAGAGCTTACCCCTTTGGCCAATTATACATCCACACACACTCTTCGTCGTACACTGAAAATGCATTCACTATTTTCTCAGAGAGACAACAACAAAGTCCCATTTAGCTGCTTCATAAAGCTGAACCTCTCGGTAGAGACTGGCACTTCATAGCCTGGTGATTTATACATCATTTGATAAATATATAGTCCTTCATACTCTAAAAGGTGAAATGCTCAGGATGCAATAGTAAAGATAGCACAGCATATATGAAGCAAAAACTTCTACCAGGAGGAAAAATGGAGGGGAATTAGAAGAAAAATCACTCACTGGAGCACAGGCATGATGGAGTCTCAGGGGCAAAGGGACTGAGATCACTTCTTTTCCTGTAAGCTCCTCACACTGGCTGACTCTGCTGTGCTTTCTTGAAGGTTTGTCGTTTTCCGTGATCTCCCGTTGCCACGACTGAAGCGGACACGGGGGCTCTGCATTCCCTAGAAGCTGTGAGTCTTGTAGTTGGGTTCCTTCTGTGCTTGGAGGTTGAAGATTATGAAAATGTGGAGAATAGGCTTGAGGCCTCTTTGACATCATACTTCATCCAAAACTTGTCAGGATTTTTGATAAACTGTTAATGTCATGTATAAGAAAACAACAGACATGTCTTTGATCATTTCCTTAACAGTTTGTGAGTTTATATTAGGCTGAGTGGTGACCCCAAATAGGTGTCTGCATCCCAACCCCTGGAACCTATAAATATACTTTATATGACAAAGAGTGCTATTACTTTATATGACAAAACATGTGATTAAGGGTCTTGAAATGAGAATATTATATATACTGTATATAATTCTGTATAATTGATGTATGCACAAATGTAATAATGTGCATTCTTATGAGAGAGCATGGCAGAGAAATATTAGATGCCAAAGGAAGTAGAAGACATACAAATAAAGGAGAGGGTGATTGCACCATTGAAGGCAGGAATTCAAGTGATGTGGCTACATGCCAAGGAATGCCAAGAAGTGCCAGGCAGTCCCTACAATTCAGAAGAGGCAAGGAATAGGTTCTCCCTCAGAACCTTCCACAGGGGCAGGTTCCTTCCAACACCTTAATTTTGGACTTAAGGCCTCTAAGACTATGAAAGAATAAGTTTCTGTGATTTCAAACCACTGAAGTTGTGGTCGTTTGTTGTGGTAATGAATACCACGCTCAACTCTTCTTCTTACCATCCCAGTCTCAACCTGTGTTCCTACCCAAAAAAGCTTGTGTAGGAACATAACGATGTTAATGTGATCTTTTTTTTTTTTTTGGCACAGTTTGTGGCCACAATCCCATCTCTGACTCTGAATGAAGCTTAAAAAACATGCTTTCTATGAATTATAAAGAAACGAAAGCTTATGCAGGTGTAGTTTGCATTTTCAATCTTGCAAAGCTTTAAATTATTGGACTCATGACGATCATGAGCAGTACATCACACACAGAGCAGAACTGCACTCACGTTTCATTAATGCATGCAGACCAGCTAGCTGTAACCTGGATTTATCTCTCCATAAATTTGTTTCCAGAAAGTGACTAGAATTGGCAAATTAATCAACACTGAAAATTTTTTCTTCACTTTCCTCTGGTTGTCTTTGTTTCCATACATACTGCTTTCAAAGTAATGTGGGCATTAGTTGAACAGTTTGGCCTGCAAACAGTCATGAAACTTACCATCAGTGATATCTAAGTTAGCGCTGCCTTTTCTTTAGCTACTAAGTTAGTGCCGCATAACACTAAGTTTATTGCTCACGACCCTGTTTAGTTTGTGTCATGAGTAGCATCTTGCCTCCAAGTTTCAAATTCTGTATTATCAAAAGTTAACCTTATTTGTAAATGACATGAAATCCAAAATTTCAGTAGACTGAAGAAGGGAAAAGGTTTCTTGTCTCCATACCTAGGTGTTTCTGGCCTAATCTTAGTGTCCATCTCAGGGTCAAAGGCAGTTCTTCTGGCTACAGCCAATTATAACCACAGGACTGCCTATGGAACAATGGAAAGACATAAAAAGGGGCATTTTTCTCTTTGAAACCCTTTTGAGAAATAATGTACAACATGTCCAACTCTCAACCATCAATTATTAATTAATTGCCATATCTGCTGGTAAGGGAAGTAAATGGTGGTTTTATTTTTTTCATTTGAATAAGTTTCCAGATAGAGATGTATAGTATCTATTGCTTTTGGAGAAAAAAAGAAACAGAGAATAAGGTCATGGAGGTGAGAAGGATTGGTAGTTGGCATTTTTGCTGCAATAGATAATATCTGCAGCAAAAAGATTTTTTTCTGATATTGTCACCAGCTCCTACTAGATGTCCTTTCCTGCTTGTTTTATGCATTTCTATGCTCATATGTTGCTACCAGGAATTGCAACATGTTTTAAAATATCACCAAGTTTAGGGCAGTGTTTATCAGATGTAAAGACCACTATATATTTATGCCTTGCACTCCCCTGTGGCAGTGGAAGTGTGAAGAGCTAGAAATCAATAAATATTCATGAGTGCCTTGGTAGACAAAATATATGACAAAAGTAAAGTGTGTCTATAGTTTGAAAATATGTGTGTAACGAAGACATAGCAATGACAAATGTCCATGGTTGAGCAAATATGAAGCCAAACAAATAGATTTAATAGAAAATATGAGAAAAATATGTTGAGTACTTGAAGGTTAGAATCATAGTATTAATAGACCTTGGACATAGCTATGAATTTTTTTACTGATGGTGAAAGATACTGTCTTCCATTTTGTCTGTCAAGAAGGGAAAGATTGACAGTATAAAGTAGGTTTGCAATGAAAGCTAACAATCAGTCTTCAGACCATACCAAGAGCAACTGATTGAGCTCTTACAGGTTAACCTCAAGACAAACAAATGTGTGGCCCTAAAGGGGGTCAGGAAATTTAGATAATTCCCAAGAAAAGTCACTATTTTTCACATCAAAAAAATTGCAGGTGTGCAGAACCAATGGATGTAAGAACAATTTTGTCTGTTCCTTGCCCTTTTGAGCCCAAAATATATGGGCCTTTGTTTTTAGATTGCAATGTCCAAAATAAGCAATTGATATGATTGTCACCTTGTAGGCAGTAGAGGAAACTTGAAATCTGTAAGTGTGATAAAAATTGCAAATACTGTGACTCAGATGTACTGAGAGCTTCACATTATCAATGCCAATTCTGCTAGGCTGCCTACAAAGGAACAACACACAAACAACCATATGTCTATTATTAAGGTGGGATCTTGGCACAGACAGACTATAACTGATTTCATTCATCAGTGCTCAGTAAATCATGAAATAAGATCTTGGGATTAAAAAAATATTTGCAACTGAAGTGAAAAGGAATTGCCACATAACTGATGCATGGAGATAAATTAGTATTACAGTGGTTAGGTGTGCTGACTTAGTAACTAGATTGCTATGGAACAAATCCTAGTTTTACCACTTTGTAATATTGTGAATTTGGGCAAGAAACAACCAGTATAAATCTGTTTCCTCTTAAGTTTTCCTAGCACCGTTTACCTGATAGAATTGCATAAGGAGAAAATAAATTAACTCAATTAAAGCAATCCATACAATACCTGGCACTTAGAATTCAATAAAAGTTCTATAATTATTGTTTTTTTTAAATTACAAGAGTTAGGTGGTATGTAGGTTAAGTAAAATGATAACATCTTTTCTACTCAATTATCCTTTTTCAGTCATAAATATAATTGTCATGTGTGTCATCATTTTCAAAATAATAAAAATCAAAAGAAGATAGGAAGAAATAAAAAAAACCTATACTATTAAGTAGCTCCATTACTATGCATAATTATTTTCCACCATTACTTTATAAATCTGTCTTGTTTAATAATAATTCAACTTCCAAACTTTCTTTTATTTTACAGGACAAAAAAATTCGAGCATGCACCTGACTCTAATTCCTGCTTCTGAATGTTTATGTTTCCTTCTACTTTTATTCTGTTATTGCTTTGGTTTCCTCTGTCAGCAAATTGAAACAAAGCAATGGAATATTATAGAAATCTGTGTGTAACTCATCTATCAGATTATTTCCAATTAAAAATATATTTATCTTTAAAATCTGATACTTATTTTAGAATGTATTCATTTAAATTTTAATCACAAGTTAATTTTACATGACAATTTCAAACTTAAACTGCTCTCCTTTATAATTATTCCAACAGTTCTTTTAAAATTTAGTGACTCCTGACTTTTAAGTGGCAGATAATTGTTTTCAAACATGCACTTCAGGATGCATTAAAACAGAAAACAAGACCTTTGTGTATTTATTTTAAAATTCTAATAAAATGGCTAACTTTATTTTTTTTTATTTTAACTTTTATGTTTAGGAGTATGTGTGTAGGTTTGTTTTATCAGTAAACTTGTGTCACAGGGGTATGCTGTAAAAATGATTTCCTCACCCAGGTACTAAGCTTAGTACCTAATAGTTATTTTTTCTGCTCCTCTCCCTCCTCTCACCTTCCACCCTCCTTATCCCCATTGCCTATTGTCAGTGTCTGTTTTTCTCTTCTTTGTGTTTGTGAGTTCTCATCATTTAGCTCCCACTTACAGGTGAGAACATGCAGTATTTGGTTTTCTGTTCCTGCATTAGTTTGCTAAAGATAATGGCCTCCAGCTCCATCCATGTTCCCACAAAGACATGATGTTTTCTTTGTTATGGTTGCATAGTATTCCCTGGTGTGTGTACCATATTTTCTTATCCAGTCTGTCATCGATGGGCATTTAGATTTATCCCATGTCTTTGTTATTGTGAATAGTACTGCAATGAACATTCATGTGCATATGGCTTTATGGTAGAATGATTTCTAGTCCTCTGGGTATATACCCAATACTGGGATTGCTGGGTCAAATCCCAATACTGGGATTGCTGGGATTGCTGGGTATATACCCAATACTGGGATTGCTGGTCAATCATTTTTGAGCTCTTTGAGGAATTGTCATACAGCTTTCCACAATGGCTGAACTAATTTCCACTCCCACCAATAGTGTATAAATGTTCCCTTTTCTCCACAATGTCACCAATATCTGTTATATTTGAATTTCTAATAATAGAAATGACTAACTTTACAGTAATGAGTTTTTACTGCTCCACAGTCTTCTTTCCTTGACCAGATTTTTGACACTATTACTTATTGCCTGGTGATATTGGGAAGCTATTTAGAAACATGTGATTCAGTGTTCTCAGCTGTAAAACATAGCTAATACTACTATTCCCCTGAAAGCATTTCTGTAATATATAAACTAATATGAATAAACAAAAATGAATGACTGCAAAATACTGAACAGTTATTCAATATTAGTCATTACAATTATTATGATGTGACAGGTACATTGCTAAAAGGATCACCTTTTAAACATAATTTTACAAATTGAAAATTGAGGATTAAAAATGCTAAATGATATTCTTAAGGTCTTACAGTTAATCAGTTCTAAGATCTGATTTCAAATTTACATTTACTTGCCATCATAGACAATGATTATCTCCAAAATTATTTGAGTTCTTTCTTTCTACTTATATATTAAAATCTCTAGAGGATTCAGTTGGGAAATGAGGTTTTAAAAACTTATTTTAATATATTTAAACAAGAAATATTGCCTAAAAGGAGGATATATACATATTAAGTTTAATTAAGATAATTCAGAACTTTATCAATAAAATAATTAGTAAAATAATTTCTCCATGCTACAGTGTAATCTTTTTCAGGAATTTGAATGGCAGTGTAGTCAAAGTAAATAGGAAAAAATTTAAATTATCCTTTAAAAGCCATGCATAATGACCTAGATACATGGGAATTAATTAAGAAAATCAGCACACAAAATCATTTATATTAATGATTGTCAAATGTTGTTCTCTGGCAAACTGAGTTTCCTTGGAGATGCTTTCAATAAATACTAGCTAACCTCAGACACATCTTATCTTAATGTACATTACTTGTTCTAGCTTAATGGCCAGTTATGTAAAAACATGTTTATTATGGTATTTTAATGACTATAATATTAGCTTCGAGATTTTTTTTTACTTGTACATTTTGTGTAGTTCATCTCCAATGTTTGTATTATTGTATTATTTGGAGGCAACAGAGATTAGGAATACAATTGGTGGTCATAAGGTGTATTATTAGTCAGGGTTTTCCAGAAAGACGGAACCAATGGAATATATGAGAAGGGATTTATTAGAGGTTAAAATTAACAATACTTAAAAACTTTAATAAACAAAACTTATAAAAGCCAATATATATCTTATGTTACAAGATAAAGTAATAAGATAGGACAAAACCAAAGATATTTGCTTAATATATGTGTATATATTAACAAACATATGCTTAACAAAATAGGGAGGAAACACTCATGACAATTACAGTCCTCATTTCTGTAACGGGTCACATGGTCATAGCTGCTATTGATAACTACCTTCTTCTACTGCCCATTCTGCATTCCATTTGCTTGAGCAAGCACTTCAGCTGGTCCTGGTTCTTTACCTGTCTTGGTGACCCAAACCTTCATTGCTGAAATGCTGGATCTTTCCTAGTCTTGTCTTGATTGAATTGTTGTCGTTTCTCCCATTGACTTTAGTCATAATGTGTGGTAACACTAAGTGATACCCTAAGGGATTTCCTGTATTCCAGATATACTCTTACTTAACTTTATCGTGGAGCAATAGTTCAGTGTCCCCTTGGTAGTGTGAATCAATCTCCCCAGCCAACACAATGGTTCTATTCTTAGCCAATAGATTCAGAGGCATGAAACGCCTGAAGCAAGTGGCGGTTTTAAGTTCCAGTGCAATGGAATCATTGTTGTGTCTCCTAGCAGAAGCATTTCTCCCTCTGGAACTGAGACCTCTAAGCCAACAGAACATAATAATGTGGTAACAGAAAGCAAATTTTTGCTCGTGGGTCACTAGGGATAATGACGAGTAGTGCTGCTCCATTTCAAGTCCTTGATTCCTGGACCCAAGATTTCTGGATATGGGAGAAATAGTATCATATATTGGAAACTGATTTAGAGCTTATACTGTCTTCTGTTTATGAAAGCTATATAAAGGCTGTATGTGAAAGAGAATCTTGCACCAGGACTGCAAAGTATTGTCACCTAGGAGGTGCTATAATTGTAACTTAAAAGGGTAATTCTTTGATTCTGTCAAGCCAGCTGCTTCAGGATGATGAAGAGCATGTAAAAACATTGAATTTCATGAGTATGAGCCCATTGCCACAACTCTTTGGCCATTAAATGAGTTTCTTGGTTAGAAGCAATGCTGTGTGGAATACCATGACAGTGGATAAGGCATGCCATAAGTCTATGGATGATAATTTTGGCAGAAGCATTGTGTGCAGAGAAGACAAATTCACATTCAATGTGTCTATACCAGTAAGGACAAAACACTGCCCCTTCAATGATGGAAGTGGTCCAATGCAATACACCTGCCATCAGGTAGGTGGCTGAGCATCCTGGGCAATGGAGCCACATCAAAATTTAATGTTAGTGTCTGCTGCTGGGAGATTAGGCACTCAGCATTGGCCACAGCCATGTCAGCTTTGGTGAGTGGGAGTCCATGTTGCTGAGCCCACACATAATCTCTATCCCTGCCACCATGGCCACTTTGTTCATGAGCCCATTGGGTGATTACAAGGGTGGCTATGGAAGGAGGCTGAGTTATACCCACAGAAAGTGTCAGTTTATCATATTGATTATTAAAATCCTCCTCTACTGAGGTCACCCTTTGGGGAGCATTCACATGAGACATAAATATCTTTACATATTTTGCTCACTGAGAGAGGTCACCTCATGACCTGAGGAGAATAAGCATTGTCTTGTCTGGCAACTGCTTTAGGGGAGACCATTACTGTCATCAGGCAATGCAGGCTTAACTCACTCAGACAGGGAAAGCCAATACCCCTGGGGCTGAGATTGAGCACACTGCTGCTACTAAGACTGCTTCCCCTGACCAAAAAAAAAAAAAAAAAAAAACTCATCAGAATTCAGGAGCTCAATGTCCCCAGCTTCATCAAGGTTCCCTGATCCCCCACACACATCGCCATTCTGGCTCATGGGGTCCCATTCTTTCTCAATCAATGCCCTCTTTTCAACAGTACGCATCCTGCAAGACTGACAGTTCACATTTTATTGTAAGTCAGCCAATTGCAGGATGAGGATTTGTATTTGATTTTCAGCAAATCTCCCTGTGGCTACAGGAGAGAATGTTCTCCTTCAGGGCACATTAGAATCTTCTAGGCTATTTATGTTCGTCTGGAGTTGAGGATTCGAACCCCCGAGCTCATCCATTTCTTTCATCACATTCTCTAGCAATGTTAGGAGCAACCAACCAATGCCATTACATCCCTTCGTTTTCCACAAGTGTTCTAAAGAATCATGTATGAGTCATCAAGTTCCTCGTGTCTCATAAGTGGCGAATTAGGAGTATCGGATGCATTTATTTTGTGTATCTCTAGAAACAGTTCATTCCATGGATTGTCAGTGTTCTCTATACTATTAGAAGTAGAGTCTTTAGCATTTTTAGGAAGAATCAGACTAGAGAGCCAAATCCAAATATGCCAAAATCAGCTAAGAAAATTTATTCTTAAAATTCTAGAACCACTCCTGGTATCCCAATAGGATATGTAAGAAGGGATTTATTAGCTTGCATTGGCTCACAGAATAGGCCCTCTGCTAGTTGGATAACAAGAGAAGAGAGTAACCTGGCTCAGTCCAGAAGCCTCAGAACCAAGGAAACTAGTGAAGCCTCCATCCTGACGCTAAAAGCCTGAGAGTCCCGAGGAGCCTGCTGGTGCAAGTCCCAGAGTCCAAAAGCCAAAGATGTTAGAGTTTGATGTCCAAGGGCAGGAGGAAAAAATGCATCCCATTCTGGAAGGGAGAGAGAGAGCAGAGAGGGAGAAAATTTCTGTTTTTCCATTGGTTTGTTTCACCCAGGTCCCAACGAACTGGACAGTGCCTGTCCTTATCAATAGCAAGTCTTCCTCTCTCAGTCAACTAACTCACACATTAATTTTCTCTGGAAATACCCTCAAAGGCATGCTCAGAAATAATGCTTCACCAGCCAAGTAAGCATCCCTCAATCCAGTCACATTGACAACTAAAATTAACCAACACATAAGGGTAGCTGGGAGGATTTACTAGCTGTGAGACTTTGAGTGAGTTGATTAACCTCTGGAATCCTGAATTCCTTACTCTGGAAAATGAGATCAATAAATGTGATGATTAAGTAAGATAACAGATTAGGAGGTGATACGGTTTAGCTGCGCCTCCACCCAATTCTCACCTTGAATTGTAATAATCCCCACATGTCAAGGGCAGGGCCAGGTGGAGCTAATTGAATCTTAAGGGCCTGTTTCCCCCACACCGTTCAGGTGTTAGTGAATAAGTCTCACGAGATCTGAGACCTGATGGCTTTATAAATGGTGGATTCCCTGCCCGAGCTCTCTCTTGCCAGCCATGTAAGATGTCCCTTTGGTCTTCTTTCATCTTCCACCGTGCTTGTGAGGACTCCACAGCCATGTGAAACTGTGAGTTCTTTAAACCTCTTTCCTTTATAAATCACCCAGTCTTGGGTATATCTTTATCAGCAGCATGAGAACGGACTAATGCAGGAGGTTTCTTCGTATATAATTTAAAGTTACAACTCAAATACCTGATTATGTTACAAACCTGCATGTTCTGCACATGTACCCCAGAACTTAAAGTATAATAAATTTTTAAAAAAGCTTCTTTTATGAGATATTTGGTTTAAATTCTTACAAATATGAAAGTATAGTAAGCAGAACAATGCCCTCCCCACCAACATTCTTATGATACCCAGAATTTGTAAACATAGTCTCTTATAAGGTAAACATTTTGTAAATATGATTAAGAATCTTAGTGACGTTGTATTGGATTATCCAGGTGGATCCAATGTAATCCAAGGGGCCTTATTCAGAAAACAGTAGGCTGCATGATCCAGGTGGATGCAATGTAATCTTACGTGCCCTAAAAAAAGAAAGAGGAAGGAAGGAGAGTCAGAAAAAGAGATGTGACAATAGAAGCACAAATCACAATGAAGGCCGGGTGTGCTGGCTCATACCTATAATCTCAGCACTTTCGGAGGAAGCTGAGGCGGGTGGATCGCCTGAGGCCAGGAGTTCAAGATCAGTCTAGACTGGTCAATATGGTAAAACCCTATCTCTACTAAAAATACAAAAAATTAGCTGGGTGTGGTGGTGCATGCCTGTAGTCCCAGCTACTCAGGAGACTGAGGCAGGAGAATAACTTGAACCTTGGAGGCAGAGGTTAAAGTGAGCTGAGATTGTGCCACTGCACTCCAGCCTAGGTGACAGAGTGAGACTCAGTCTCAAAAAAAAAAAAAAAAAGAAAAGAAATCAGAATGAGGTAACATGGTTTTGGAGATAGAGGAAGAGGCCCCATGAGGTATATAGGCAACCTCTAGAAACTGGAATAGGCAAAAAAATTCATTCTTAGAGCATTCATAAGAAAAAGCAGCCCTGCAAACACCATGGTGTTAGCCCACAAAACATCACTGAGTAGCCATACAGAGGAAAGAAAAAGTCACCTACAATAGATTTGTGCTGATGCTGCCATGTCTTTAATGAAGACTTCATTGTATTATTATTGGGAGCAATTTGTTTCCTTTGTGTCTAGCCTTGTTTGATAAATTATAGGGTGCCCAGTTAAACTTAATTTCAAATAAATGATGAATAATTTTTTAGTATAAGTGTATCCAATACGATATTTAGGACACACATATTCTAAAAAGAGATTGTGATTTTCAGAAATTTAAATGTAACTTGGCATCTAGTATTTTTATTTGTTAAATCTGGCAACTATATTTTTGTCAAAACCTTCTGCTTGCAGGCTTTATTCTGGGACTTAGCTTTGCATAATGAAAATGTCCATTAAATTGTTTTGTCAAATGAGAGAGTAGTCTTTTTCCAAATATGAATTATGCACAAAAAGTACATAAGAATACTTATAAAAATGTCATTATTACTAGATTTTGAAATGTCCTTCATTCTTATCATTAAATGTGAAAGTAGTAATAGTAATAGAAACAACAGTGTTGGTAACAGAACTATTGTGTCTTATTTTAAAATACCAGTAATTAGAAATTTCTAGCAATTGAAATTAAAAAAAAATTGTACCACTCCTCTTTGAAGATCCATAATAGTTTTATTTGAGGGTACTTTGTGATTAACACACAGTGTCTTTAGAAATGGTTACTATTGGTGGGTGGGGTGGGATAATGTGGGGAGAAATATCAGATACGGTGATAGGGGGATGAAGGCAGCAAACCACCTTGCCATGTATGCACCTATGCAACAATCCTGCATGATCTGCACATGTACCCCAGAACCTAAAGTACAATAATAAGGAAATATCCTATTTTGCAATTTATGCATACTGATTTATATAGCTCTGATATATTACTTTTAATCAATGTCCAGTGTTCTTTCTATGAACATATTATACATTACATATTCTCTCATTAATAAAAATTTAAGTTGTTTCAAAAGAAACAAAAAGAAAGAAAAGGTTACTATTCACAAGAGTTTGCCAGGTTTTCCTCACTTGTACATAACAAAAATAGATAAATTGTTTCCTGAGTTTTAAAGGAGAAAGCAATCCTCATCCATCATTAAATGAATCATCAATATATTATTTCTATTAAATCATCAAATAATCAAAACTATTAATCAAAATCTTTTTATTATTCTGAATGATTTTAAACTCACATCTAATCTATAACATGATTTTATATCATTTAAATATCAATTTTATGTGAGACATTCAAGACAATTTTTTATATGAGTTCAACTGCATTATAAATGTGAAAAATACTACTTAAAATTGACTTTTTAAATGAAATTCTATTAAAGAAATGCTGGGTAAATATTTTAAATGTACTGAAGATACAACATAATCATATTTAGGTTAATTCCTTATAAAATTTCGTAGGAAGAAATTCTTGTAGTAATGCTGCTTATAATCATGCCTCTGTCTCTGTTCATACCTATCTACTCTGTCAACAACTTGAATACTAATTATTAATTAATTTTTAAATGTAGTCAATTACTTCACAAGGGAAAGGCTAGGCTTAGGTTCATATTTATTATTAGCTTTATCTATGAAAGCTATATGCCAAGGTTTATTATACATGTATAAAACCATCTCTATTATGTGGCCAATGTAATCACTTTAAACTGTCTTGCATTGCTCATTATTTAACTTAGTCATCCTGTCATTCACATAAAACCAAACAGAATGATAATTCAGTTGAATCTTATGCTATAAAGTTTCCATCAAGTAAAAAACTCTTTGCTCTGATATAAGCTTTTATAAAACCCTTAAATGAACATTTTCTCCCATTTGCATGACATACTTAATAATTTCATGTCTAACTTCCTGATTTGATGCACTTTATAATTTCATGTCTAACTTCCTGATATAATGCTCCTTACTTCCATCTCATTGAATGATAAAATAAATTTAAAAAAACATCCTTCTGGCAGCCTGGGGAAGATCTCTATTTTGTTTATTGTAACTGAATGTGTCTACCACATGGGGATCACTGAGTACATCTAAAACCTGTTAATCCAGGTCTTATCCACACCTTTCAGAATTGCATCAATTTATGTAATCTCCTGTGTTTATATGTCTTATAAACTATAAATATACCAAGTAATATAGGGTTTATGCAGCATCAAAATAAATCATTGTGATGACACATTATTTACAGACAGCAAATTTGAATTGTATATTTTCCAACTTGCAGTTTATCTGTAAGGTATATAATATTCAAAATTAAGAAAAGTGAAAGTTCTGAACAGGTTACTGTAGAGAACCTGTATCTGTATCAGGCATCCAGTTGCTCTTAATGGCCGATTGCAAGACTCGGATCATATTTCAGAAAGAAGTTGAATTGAATCATGTGCAGCTTTGTTCGGCAGCTAATTCTACTCAAGTCTTCAGTGATCCATTATGATTTTTGTGTAAGACTGTTGAATAGGGCTGTATAATCAGATGATATTCTGTGCACCAGATACAATGCATCTATCTTTGAAGGCAGCTTTAGCAAACACTATCCTATAAGTTATATGTTAATAAAGGTAGCAAGAAACCATTGTTATTTTTTATTAACTTAGCAATGAATTAATCTAAGTATACATAGTCCCTGGCTTACAATGGTTTAACTTAAAATTTTTTGGCTTTATAATGCTACAAATGTGATATGAATTTCAGTAGAATTCGTACTTCAAATTTTGATATTTTCCTGAGCTAGCAAGATCAGTATAATACTCTCCTCCATGCTGGACAGTAGCAGTGAGCCACAGCTCCCAGTAAGACATACCACCATGAAGGTAAATACTACTGTTCAGTGTTTTTTGGATATTGTGGTTTGTGTTTTTGTGTTCCATGATGTCTACAAAATGCCCATTTTGACTCAGGATAGTTTCAGTCCAGGATGGGTTTATGCAGATATAACCCCACCATAAACATAAGAGCATCTGTGTGTGTGCATACAAATATTTCAAATCGTATTTATAAATCCCTCATTTTATTACTAGAGCAATGTAAAAATGTTTCATGTAGTTTATCACTGAATCATGTACTTATGTATTATTCTAACTGTTTTTTTCCATTTAAGGTAAATAAAAAATTCAAATGAACTTTAAGTTTATTTCCAACTTTGGTAAAATGTAGGAGCATATGTTTAGATAGAAACACTAGGAAATATTTTTTTAAAAGCCACATTGAAAAAAGCTGTTGTGTAGGTTGTTTTCTTGGGAGAATCATTTGCATGCTATATAAAATGCTGTCTTAAATGAGAAGGAATTTCCCACGCTGCTCCCCTTCCCTGCCACACCCATACACATGGGTCAAATACCAGTCTCCATATCAAGTGTGATATCTTTGTCCTCGAAACAAATTTGGATGTAATAATCTTTAAGCACCATATGCCATATTATTTCAAACTTGCACAAGAGTTGAGCACATAATGTGGTAAAGGTGCAGTGAGTAAGGACAAACGTAGGAAGGCAGGCTAATGTAACAACAAAACCAACAGGTTTTGGAATTGGTCCAGCGGGTTTTGAATACCAGATACTTGGGTTCTTGAGCAAACTTCCTATCCTCTGTTCTGAAATTTTTCTTCATTTAAAGGGGTGATGTAATCAATCGTGAGTACGTAATGCAACTTCAGTGGAAACTCTGGACAATAAAGCTTAGGAGAGCTTTCCTGTTGGGCGATACTTTGTGCATATTGCTAAATATCAGGTGATGGGAGGGATGACAGGTGCTCTGACCCAATGGAACAAAGATAAAGCAAGCTTTACATCTGGGACCTTGGAAGACTTCGCACTGTGCAACTCTCCCTTTGGCTGCTTCTCATTTGCATCTCTTTTGCAAAGGCGATTTTGAGGATTAAAGATTTTGCAAGTGAGGAGAACAAATAAGCTCCTGGATAGATCAGATAAGATGTTGTTATTGGGAATTAATGGAAGCCTCAAATCAAGCCATGGTAAAAATAGTCTAAAATGATGAAACGTTTTCAGGTTTGGTGATTTAGGGCTTCATCCGGTATGGAAGAGATGCCAGTTCTCTTCCTTCACTATGCTCTATTCTCACATTAAAAAAAAAAATTTTTACCCAAAAGTATATGAGAGAAATACCAATGAAAAAAATGTTAACCACTAGAAAATTTAGAAAAAAGGAATTGAGTATATGTCAACTGATAGAAAAAGTGAAAACAGAAACAGTAAAATAAAACACTTAAAAACATTTTCTGTCTTTTCCATCAATTATTTTAACATCCTTTGAGTGGATACCTTCTTTTTCAACCTTTTTCTTGTTCTTTTTTATGAAAATTAATAAACTTTATTTTTTAGTATAGCTTTAGATTTATTAATTTAACAAATAGAATATGGAATTCAACCTCTTATGTTTTCTTCTTATCAGAATATGTTTAGATAACTTTTTCAAGTTAGTTTCTATGAGTATATAATAGCATTAACTATGTGCTCATGAGTTAATGAGTATATAATTAATAGAATTATTAATTAATAGAAGTAATTATATAGATTTATGGATATTTAAAATGTATGATTTATTTTTGGCAATGTCTTCTCCCTAATAGAATTTAGAGCATTTTTAGAAACAATTAGGTAGTACAATATAAATAAACAGCTGCTTTAAAAGGCGTAAGTAAAAAGAAAGACTCCTAGAGGCTTCTGATATTGATATTCTTGAGCCTTTTTAAAAAACCCCTAATATTTATTATATTTTAAGGTAAACATGGTTCTCAATATTGGCAGTCTGTAAATATTTGCCATATTTTATTTTTAATAGACTAAGTTATTTGATTATTAAATCTCAATTGCAAAGCTGTTGAAATGTTGACTATATTGAGAAAAGTTATATTTAAAAATATTTTGAAATTTTTCCTATATTTTTTTCCGGGAAAAGCACATATATATATGTATGTATATATATGTATATGTGTGTATATATATTTTATTCAAACCACAGACATTTTCTACAGAAATATGAAAAGATTTATACACATTCACTTATACTCACACACAGATTTGAAGTTGTAAACCAATGCCTATTTGGTATGAAGTAGATTTTTCTTTTATTATGAAAATAATGTAGCAAACTATCTGCATTCTGACCTAGTGTTTAACTGAGATTTTTTTTATCTTACTTTCAACAAAGATAAATTTTTATGATAAAATATTCTTACTCTTTAAAATAAAGATATTAATCTTTAACTCTTTAAAGATCTTATTCTTTAAAATAAAGATTATATATAATGTTGTTTTATTGAAGACGGAAACAAAATAAATATTTTTTCCACTTTGCTTAACACATTACTTTGATGGATTGAATGTGACTTTTGTGTTTCCTCTTAAAATGAATAATAGAAAAATAGATCTGTCAATTGATAGAAATTTAGTAAAAAGCATCATTTCTATATTCTGAAAGATATTGAATTATTTAATATAAACTTTAAGTGATATTAAAGAAGTATCTTGTATTCATACTGACTAATCTAGATGCTAATCATGTGTATATTATTAATTGTATTTGAAAGCCATTGTCAATTTAATTCATGATATATCTATTGAGCTTGTATTATGTGGCAATCTCTTGCTAACCAATGAGGATACAATGATGAAGATAGGAATCCAAACTATGTCTACAATTTATTCACAATTTTCAGCATTTAGTTTCACTTGATTAAGTTTTAAGTATAAATAAACACCAATAAACTATATTGACTTACTCAGTTTTTCACAAACTATTTGGATTAGGGATAAAGAACAAAACAGTATATGCTTTACGGGAACACTGTTATTATAGAGGAGTGCACTACAATTGGTAAGCCAATTAATCATTTATCTACACTTCCCTGCTGGATAGAGGTATGCTAGTTATATACTCAGTAATACAATTAATTCTTGAGAATGTCTTATAACAAAGAGCAGAATGCACTGGGTTCCTAAATGAGTTTATATCTCAGATAATAAGTACTCTTAAAATAAAATGGATTTGACATCAGAGAGCCCAATTTATTTTTGAACCAAGCAATAAAATCTGTTTTATTTATTTGTAGTAAATGTCCTTGGAAAGCTGTGATCATTACTCAAGTGCAGATTAAAAATTACTCATAATAAAAATTTTAATAGTCTTAGATTTATCTACTAAGTTTTCACATGAATACTGCAGAATCCAGCCCAATTTACATTCATTCTCTTTGGACGTTCTTACATATTTACAAATTATACCAAAAACAGTCAACTTCATATTTGCAACTGATATCAGTAGGCTGGGGGATGTCCCCAAACACCAGTAGGACCTGGCCCCTGTCAGTGTCCAGGGTCATGACATTATCACTAAGAAGGAATTCAAGGATGAGTTCAAAAAATAGTGAAAGTATGAAGATTTATTGCAAAGGGAAATGCACACGCTCAAGACAGTGTGAGTAGCAGTGAGGCTGCTACCTTTCTGTTTTTTGCTTTTTGTTTTTGTTTTTTTTAATTTTTTAATCGCATTTTAGGTTTTGGGGTACATGTGAAGAACATGCAAGATTGTTGAATAGGTACACACATGGCAGTGTGATTTGCTGCCTTCCTCCCCATCACCTATATCTGGCATTTCTCCCCATGCTATCTCTCCCCATCTTCCCACCCCCCACTGTCCCTCCCCTATTTCCCCCCGACAGACCCCAGTGTGTGATGTTCCCCTCCCTGTGTCCATGTGTTCTCATTGTTCAACACCCCCTCTATGAGTGAGAACATGCATTGTTTGATTTTCTGTTCTTGTGTCAGTTTGCTGAGAATGATGGTTTCCAGGCTATGAAATATTTATGAAGATTCCTTTAAAAAAGGCAGAAATTTCTCAGAACTGTGGTGTCAGTCATTTTTACACCAAATTTAGATTTTCCTAGAACTGTTATGAGGCTTATTGGTGTGTAATTTAGTATTAAAGAGTGTATAATAAAGTCCAAGGAGAAACCTAGGTCAAATCCAGGACCGTGTTGGGGATCCTGTTGCTCTTAGCCAGCTTGGCCCATGCCCTGGTTTTTCAGGGTCTTAACCAGCCCCTAGCTCATGTGACTAGATAAACAGTAATCTTTTGTCGGTCATGTGAAACTGCTGTTTGAAATTTCCTATTTTCCTGTGACCACCCTGTATTACTCCTGTCTCACAGTGACTTCTGATTTAACTACCTGGGGTGAAGCCAAACTTCACAGGTGAAGGGTAGAGTGCTCTACAGGACTCTTCTCACTGCAGACACCAGCCACAAACTTGGGAGTTCCCAGGGTCATCCTCACTTCTGACCAACTGACTATAAAGTCAGAGGTCCCACTGGTCTCTTAGGTTTCATAATTCACTAGGATGACTCATAGAGCTCAGGAATCCTCTATAATTTTGATTATAATTTATAGAGCTTTTGATTATAATTTTAAATAAAATTCATTAATTCAGATCCCACATGATGCATCTCTCCTTTTGGCTGGTTCTGATTTTCAGATTCAATCAGAATCAGCCAAAAGGAGAGATGCATAGAGTGGAATATGAGAAAGTCCCAAATATAAAGCTTTCTTTATCCTCTTCCCATGGGGTCAAGATACACCGTTACCCTCCCCCACAGCACTTTCATGTACAACAATATGTGCAAAATATTGCCAAACAAAGTTCCCCTAAGCTTTGGTATCAAGAGCTTTTTCTGGAGTTTAATGGCATAGGCATGATTGAATACATCATTGGCCATGAGATTGAACTCAATCCAGTGCCTCTTCCCCTCTTCAGAGGTTAGGTTCATATCATGTGACTTGAGCTCCCAATCCTCTAATCACATGGTTTGTCTTTCTGACATCACTAGCCTCCATACTGAAATACGTCCTTAGCTTAAATTATCTAGGAGCCCATCATGAGTCACATTGTTAGCATAAAATAGCAGGGCTCAACATGAATAACAAAGACACTACTATTAGGGAATTCCAAAGATTTAGAGGCTATTCTGCAGGACCTGGAAACAAAGTCCAGTCAATTCTTTATTCTAGGCTACCCCTAAGAATCTATGGAGAAAGACCAGCTAAATTTCTTATTATACAATAGTATAACTTACAGCAATTCCATCTAAAAATCCAATCAGCCTTAAACTTGGAACTATTTCTGTATGCTTTAACTGTTCTTAGGATGCTGCCCATTCTCCCACCCCCGCCTACTCTGGCAATTTCTCTTGATTGTTTCTCTGCACATGACTTCTCTGCCCGTGGAATACTTCCCATACCATCACATTAGCTGCTTGGGTTCTTCCTGCCTAAATCCTTGCTGAGCATTATAGCCTTATAGAAGCCTAATGAAGAATACTTCATCCCTTTAATCCCCTCACTTCAGACATCCAAGTTCTCTGCTGCAAGAAGGAAATGTTCTTGTATCCTAGGAAATCTTCAGTACCCACTTATTGACATACTATATGCCAGAATTCTTTTTCTGATTTTGGAAATTATTCTTTGGTCTATTCACAGAAAATCTTCAGTACCTACTTTTTGACAAACTATATGCCAGATTTTTGTTTTTCTGATTTTGGAAATTCTTCTTTGGTCTATTAATAAAACCCCCCAAATATACTTATCACTCCACAATTTCATCCTCTACATGTTATTAATATCATGTAGACAATTGTCTTGCCTTAAAATTAATTTGACATTTACATATTTTCCATTATATTTAGTGTCTGAAGTGTATATATTTTGTCTTATTTACCTATGTAGTCACCTTGAGTTTTAATAAGTTTCCATGGCTATGCTATGCACGTGTTTAGAATAGCGTGTGATATATGGTAACGTTACTTTATTATGTATAGGTGTCTTCAGTTCCCTAATTCCCAAACATAAAACAACAAATGTATCTGGACTTTTTAATTCACTAGATGGGATCATTTGCCAAGACTCATCACAATACAGGGTCTCTAAACGTAAAGATTTTAGATACTAAAAAGCCAGACATGATAAATGTCAAATCAATCTACAACTTTAGCTAAAAACATGAACACACATCCTTTTTCCCCCATGTATATAGATCTGTAAATAAATATTTCACCTAATATAATTCAAGTTTTTTGAACTATCGAAAGTAAATGTTCCCCTCAGACAGTGCCTAGTTTCATCACTTAGCTCATCTATCTCCAAGCCAAGGCTCTCTGAGTGGTATCTGTTCCTCTTCTCTTTCTCTTATGATGCATCTCTGCAATTCATATATTAAATGATAGTTACTTAGCCCCACAAAGCCTATATATAGTGATAAGATTCAGGACATAAAACTCCAAAATATGCTATCTTGACATATGAGAAAATGGCAGAATCAGGAAGATCTCTCTCACCTTTCAGTGAAGCAGGTCATAAAACCTAGGAATGTCACTCTCCAACCTTCTCCCACTCTCCTCCCATAGAACATGTCATAAGATTTTCACTGGATATATACCCTCCCTATGCCTGGAAGAGTGGAACATCCTTATCTCTGAAGACATTGGGACACAGAATAATAGCTGAAAAATAGGCCTTGCTAACTTCCCTTCAGTTTATTATTAGATGATACATTTTTATCCAATCACATTTCTCCATGACTACTCACTTCTCTATCAAACCTAGCCTTAAAAATGCCTGGGTTTATGTATATTTTTGTCTTCATTTCCACAGGTTCCCATGTCATACAAAAATTATATTAAATAAGTGTTTATGTTTTTCTCTTGTCTATTTGTCTTTTGTTATAGGGGCCCAACCATAAACTGTAGAAATTGCAATTTTTGTTATTGGTCATGAGAGTTTGCTGTCTTTTGTTTTATTTTTATTTATTTATTTCTCTTTCTATCTATCATCTATCTATCTATCTATCTATCTATCTATCTATCTATCTATCTATCTATCTATCTATCTATCGAGATAGAGTCTCTCTTTGTCAACCAGGCTGGAGTGCAGTGATGCCATCGTGGCTCACTGCAACCTCCACCTCCCGGGTTGAAGTAATTCTCCTGTGTCAGCCTCCTAAGAATTTGGGATTACAGGAGCCCACAACCACACCCAGCTAATTTTTGTACTTTTAGTAGAGATGCGGTTTCACTGTTGGCCAGGCTGGTCTTGAATTCCTGACCTCAAGTGATCCTCCTGCCTCAGCATCCCAAAGTGCTGGGACTACAGTTGCAAGCCACCCCACCTGGCATTTGCTGTATTTTGTGTTTCTCTTCTACTACCCTCCTTTACTTCTTTGTCCTTTTATTTTATTTGGCATTTAACCTCGTCAATGTATTTTTATTAGTTAGTCCGTGTACTACATTAAAATAGTCTCAAAATTTTTTCATTGACATTTAACATTGGGTCTATGGTACAAGAAGATATTCCAGTTAAATATCCAGATTTTACTCATTATACATTAACTAGTATATTAGTATTTCCTTTTTATTGATTGTTACGGTTAACCACCTCACTGACACTGATCTTTGTGTTGTTGATTGATCCATTAAAAAAAGGAACCCCAAACTGTTATGTGGCCTGTGATGAAGAGGTACCTCTCATCCCTACTGAAATGGTAAAGTCCATGAAACTACAACATGGCCACCCAATAACGGGACAGAACAAACAAACAGAAAACAAAAACACCAACAAAGTTATTTCAAATACGGGTAGTCTTTCCCTAGCCAATGTATTTGAGAAGAGCCCCTGAGAAATTTAGCTGGTATTTATGAGTCCTTGTATGAGTAGCTCTTGATAAATCAAAACCATAAATCTGTCTCCATGGATTACTAGATTACTTTATTGTATACCAAAGATTTTTAGACATCATAATATGATTTAGCATTTATTCTTAAATATACATTAAATAATATTATGATTCATATGACCAAAAATCACTTTTAAGAAAAGAATTAAATAATGATAAACTAGTACTAGCTTCTTAAACTAGAAGCTTCAATTCATTTTCTCTAACTAGTGAAACCATGTGGACAATTTTGTCCCTATCTGGATTCAATTCTTTTCTTTTTCAATCACACATATTTGTTAAATTGTTAGCAATATAAATTAGTAAATCTCTGCCGCTCTTATGGGATGAAAAACTTCTACAAAGCTTGGATTTGTAATTGCCTTAAGATTTTTATATTTTCTAAACCTTATCTGAGTCTATAGGACTATACACAATAAAGGAGCTTTCAGGATGGCAAATAGTTTTCAATTTCAAAGAACTCATATGGGCAGTAATATTCAATTAAGACAAGAACAGAGTTGACACTTGATAAATAAAACAACTTTTTCAGTTGCGAAGAAAACCTAACTGAATTTTGGACCCAGGAAAATTTCAGGTCCTCAAAAATATATCTTTTGTTATTATCATAGTCCCCTACCTGATAAATACCAAAGCTTTCACATAGGAGACCTGATGAAGTTGTAAATTGAGTTTCTGCATCCTTTTATATAAATTAATGGAGGTACAATACTTACCTACAGTATTAGAGCACTGAAAATGTTATACAGAATAGACTGTTTCAGAACAGTTATAGAAATCCCCTATGGTCTCCACTATTCCTTATATTAAGAATTCTGTAATTTAACTTAATTATTTCTTTTATTTATGGTTATTCAACCACTTCATGCATAGATATGTAATTATTGATGGATTCTCAAAGCTTTGCCTTCAATGGAGAATTTACTACAGGTGACTCTAAGAAATAACATAGTCATTATGCTATTGCATACCAAGTGTGCAATATTCCAGAATTTGATTGTTAGCTAGTTTGCACTTGCTTTCAACCCCAATTGGATCAAGAATTCATTTTCTAATTTTACCAATTTTTCTGAACATATTTATCTGAATATTTTGTAAGAAAATATTCTGACTAATCAGGTTTCATGTTTCTAAATAGAAATTCTACTTAATTATAGAAAACATTTATTAGAAGGGGACTGGGTACCTCACAAGATTTATTGAAACAGTAGAAAATTAAGTTAAAGAACTAGAAAGGAAAAGGAAATGCTAGATGCTAAGAATATATCCAAAATACCTTATGATTAAGATGAAGTTATTTGTCTGTTACCTCTGCTTCTGACCCCAAAAGTGCTGACACCACTTGACACAGTATCATGCCAATAAATAATAGTGTTTAAGTAGCTTCCTGGTTTGAAATGTTTCTATAATATCTCTCATTATTCCACTTCTTATGGGTTTAATAAGCTTAACATAAGAGCAAAAGAAGGGATAATACATTGAAGGGAAAAAGACTAGTTCCATAAATGTAACCCATCCATTACTTAATTTTATTAAATGATGTTTTATGAAAAATTAGGGGAAATATCTTAAAAGCTATTTGAAGTAGAAACACAATCATTTGAATACAAGTTAGTTAAATACTAAAATCTCAATGTATTCCTTCTTCTATATTTAGGAGGTACTTAGAGGGCCTCCTGATTTGATGTTTAAATACTTCTTAAACCTCTTATCTAACTGCCTTGAGGAAAGTTCTAGCACTAGTATATTTAATATGGCATACTTTTCAATATTTCAGTAGAATCACCTAAAACTCCAGAGAACTCATATTCTTTATGGATCTCATAAATGGTGTCATTTTTAAGAGCACAATTTCAAAAGGCACATATGAGAATATAGTGATATGACGAAAATCTGTCTAGGATATTCAAACAGACACCTAAATCTCCAAGGGGCTGGATAGAGGTCAACATTTATACAATATTTATAATGAAGAGCCCAAGAAACATCTTCTCACTATTACATTTCATGTTCATCACTACATTACACACCATGAAGCTGACACTTTTACTAGCTGAGGCACTAACACTTCAAAATCAAATTAGAAATCAAAAGCTTTTCTTCCCCACTTTGGTTTGAAAAAATAATATCCTATAAAGACTATCAAACAAGTATATTTCAAGTTGTGTGCTGCTTTTTTCTCCTAGAAATTATTCAATATTCAATGACATAAAAATTCTATGAAAATTCAATGATAGTTATCTACTGTTATACACAGGAATCTTTGACAAATCATCTTGTTACCACAAAGCAAATAAATGTCATCAGCATATCAATAGTATTGGTCCATTAGCACTCATTGCTGAGTGTCAAATTTGGCCATCCTTACTGTTCTTAGTAATGATGTATAGAATGAAGGAAGAAGTACAGAACACAGCAAAGCACTCCTTTTGTGTTTTGTTTTGTTTTGGTGTTAGTTTAAAAATGTAAAGCCCACTTAAAGCCAGAAGATCCAATAGCATCTTAGTCAACTGGTTAAATAAATGTACTTGAATGTTCTTTGTAAGGCTTAGGATGTAAGTGGCATGTAGATGTGTTAGGCAGATACATATATGTGTTCATGTGCAAAAGTGCACATAAAATCATGGTGAAGTAGAAACTGCACTTTCTTAGATGGCAGAAGATGTACCTTTAAACTTTAACTTTTTATCTTCCCCTCGTGATCAAGACATGATAACCTTCCACATATATGTACATTAATTTCTTAACTATACAATGCAAATTTTATCTATTTCAGGAAAATAAGTTGAAAACTGAGGTATTGCTCAAATAAAATGTATTGTTAAGGAGGAAGCTGTGTTAAAATTTGTATGAAAATTCCAGGATTGAAATCCATTTAAATTCCATGTTATAAATAAACAAGAGAAAGAAAGTACATCTCCTAGTATACTCTTTGGCACATAGGAGATACCCAATAAATGTTATTTGTGTTCCTCTTCCATTTGTCTCCTCAGACAAATCTCAATCTCACAGAAACTGGGTCTCATTAATTTTTATTGGGTTTCATTAAATTTTATGATAACTATGTGGGTGATGCATTACTCACATAGTTACTATAAGAATTAAAAAATAAAAATTCTAAATTCCAGTGATTTCTTAAAAGTTAGGTATTATTATCATTGAAATTAAAGTCAAGAAATAGTTACGGAAAAATGGAAACATAAGACTGTCCTTAACATTAAAGAATCAAGCAAAATTTTCAGATTCAATGTTGTCAGACTCTGGAAGACAATCAAAGGCTACAGCAACTAAGTGAAAGTTTGTCTGGGGTTGCATGGAGGGGAGAATGGGGAGGACGTGCTTAGTACGTATGAGGTTTCCTTCTGGAATGTTGAAAATATTATGGAACAACATTGTGAATATACTGCATTCTTCTGAATCACACACTTTAAAATTGCAGTATGGAAATATGGTAATATGGAAAACTATGTTTTATATATATTATCTTAACTATTTTTAAAAAGACATAATATATATCAAATTTAAATAACCAAACATATATTAAATCAACTACATTTTGACTTAAAATCCAAATCTCAATTTTTTTTGGTGAATTTTATTAAATATTTAAGAAAATTACACAAAAATATTAAGATTTTCAGACAATATGGAATAGGGAAATATTCTAACTTGTTTTAAGATGTCAACTTAATTCTGACACTGATCATTGATATTACCATAAAAGATATTACATACTAACATCCTTCATGAATGTAGATCTAAAAACTCTTGAGAAATTATTATCAAAACAAATATAATGATATATGCAAAGAATAATATGTTATGATCACATTGGGCTTATCTTGAGATTATGAGGCTAGCTTAATATTTTTAAATTATTCAATGAAAATTCTCATATTAACAAAACACAGGAGAAAAAAATATTTACTAACTTAAATAATTCCAGAGAAAGGCATATGGAAATATCCAACATTCGGCATGAAAATAACGCTGTAAGGTAGGCAACTTTAAAGTTTGATCTCAAAATACAGCAATGAGTTTACACTCAGGACAATGTCAGAAGGTAGACACTGACTGCCAAAGTGAATGACGGCTCTATTATTCTGTTTCACACTGCTGATATGGACATTCCTGTTACTCAGAAGTAAAAGAGGTTTAATTGGACTTAGAGTTCCACATGGCTGAGAAGGCCTCAGAATCATGGTGGGAGGTGAAAGATACTTCCTACATGGTGGCAGCAAGAGAAAAATGAGGAAGAAGCTAAAGCAGAAACCCTGATAAACCCATCAGATCTCATGAGAGTTCTTTACTATCACAAGAATAGCACAGGAAAGACCAGCCCCCACGATTCAATTAGCTTCCCCTGGGTCCCTCCCACAACACAGGGGAATTCTGAGAGATACAATTCAATTTGAGATTTGGGTAGAGACACAGCCAAACCATATCAGGGGCTATCACTATCATATAAAAAAATCTTGAGACATAAATTCTGGTTCTGTAGCTCTGTCTTTCTACACTATCATCAGAGGCATGTTACCTTACATAGAACGGCCAAATAGAATGAACAGCATAACCACCACCAGCATTTGAGAAGAATATCATAAAGGAAGTGGTCAAATGCAAAAATTAGAAATCAAAACTGAAAAAGAAAATTAAAGACAACTTAAAAACATTCTAATTACTGTCCTATGCAATGCAACTTTTGTCAAAATGCTTCTGGAATTGTTTTTGATGTATTATTCATATAAAAATTAATTTGTTTTTCTAATGCATATTAGGATTAATTTGAAAATATATAAATTGTGATAATATCTCAGAGAATACTGATCAAGTAGATAATACAATTATACTTTATGTTAAAAACAATTTATTATTATAAAATATAAATTTGTTAAACAGAACGCAAAGTCCACAAAGTGACTATGAAGAAAAATGAACTTTGATTAATTAACCTATGTTTTCTAAAAAATAATATTGAGTTAATATACAGGTTAAACTGAAAATCTGAAATATTTCAATAATATAACAGATCAATTTTTAATAGAATTGCAAATACTGAGTTGGATTTCCTAAGGATTATTCTGCAGACTAAAATGGCAAAATAAAAGACTGCTCCAAGTATAAAATAATTACAAATTTCTACTATAAAACATGAACAAATTTACAAAGTAAATGTATGCATGTACATATACACACACATTAACACACACATGCACACACATATACATATATATATGTGGGAGGAAATGTGATGCTTGCTTCTTAAAGTGAGTTGAGCTCTTTTATCTCTTGCTTTATTTTCAGAAAAAAAATTGCTGTGTATATATTAGTTTGTACAAAAGTAATTGTGGGTTTTGCCATTTTTGCACTGACCTAATATATATGTAGACATTATATATTCATTAGATATAACACATATGTATTGCACATGTTATATATTGTAATGTGTTATATATTGTGATGTGTTATATATTAAATATATATTACTATATATAATGTAATATATGTGTATACACACATACATACATAGACATATACATTCATTGATTCTTGCCTGTAGTTATGTTATTCTTACTATGGATCATGATGTTAAAATACAAATTTTTTTTCACTTATGATAATCAAATATACTAACTTTAAAATCACCATTTAAATAAAACACATTTCAATATATAGAGGTTCTTTGGGATCAATTGTGTTGTCAAATATTGTAAACAATCCATTGTCTTTACATCAAGTTGAGCCATAACTCCTTAATCTGTCTGGTAAATATCAGTGATTCAGAGTAACAGTTTTTAATGAAAAAGTGCAATAAATATTATTTGTAATTTCATTAATGTTACTTTTCTCATTTTAAAATTTATCTAAAAATATTTTTCTATTAGAAGCAAGGCTGGTCTAAAACTCAAAATCCAAGTATTTTCACCAAAATTAAGTACTTATCCTCTGACTTTAACCTATTAACTCTTTTCAAATCCACCATTTGAGCTTTCGATTATTAGCAGATAAATTGTCTTTCTACATTGTCACTTTAAAGAAATTAGTCTGTTTATTTTCAGACTTTATGTTTCCCATATGATGAGATTATATTCATTTTTTCCTACAAAATGAATGAGAATATTACCAAAATGCAAAGTTGTGGTAAGTCTGTTAGGTTTTAAGGATATTGCATGTCTGAAGACATTGATTATATCCTTAATCTTAAACCAGTAAATCTTTAATGTGCTTAGGTAGAGGGCCAGCTGCATATGAATTATTTGCAACCATTATTAACTCATCATCAAAAGAATGGTGAAGAGAAATAAGTTTTCTTTTTAAAAAATCAAAACCTGCTCTGTCTGTGTTTCGTGCCGATAGAAATGTAGCATCACGTTTTCAGGGTAATACAGGCATAGAACTAAATGTTATCATCCAATAGCACATGACACTGACAAACCAGAAGAAAGTCTCCAGTGTAGCTGAAAGATGCTAGGTTTAAAGAATTGTCAAAGGCTCATGTCCACGAGGATACTTTATATCTTAAATGAATGGTCTATTGGCTAATATTCTAAGTTGTGGAAAAGCAGCATATTCGGTAAAATATTGATTGCTCCCCAATAAAACCAACATGCCTGGCTTCTGTTAATTATAATTGTAAAGTATCTTTTACCTCTCTGAGCATTATTTTATGTCTCTGTTCTTAATTGTCTGCAGGCTAGAAATCTAGCAAATACAATTAGCATGTATTGACCATCATTATTCTGACAGACACTGATAGGATTTACATAGTTCTATTATATTTCATTGTCACAACCACCTTGTTAACCCCATCTGAAAGCTGAGGAAAAAATTCAGTAAAGCTTCAGTGGTCTGAAGCCTTAAGTTTCATAGCTAGTAATAGGCCAGAATATTGCTGAGGAGATGGCTACCTATTGCCTCCTTTGTTGAAGTTTGGTAATCAAAGGATTGTATAATCACATAAGCCATTCAAAGCACTGAATAAGTATTCTCAAAGGCTCATCAGAAAGCCTATAATGCCTCCATATGTTTTTATGAATGTGTTATGTATACCTCAGTATCAGTATACTGTGAGAGCGGCATATGGTTCTTTGATGGAATGTAATGGAAAATGACAGGCTGTTTCAAGATGTTCCATCACCAATTTCATGAATAATGCATTAGAGTAACAGGTATAATCAATGTCATTTAAGTCTTCAGCCTCCAGACCGTCAACAGCAGCATGCAGAGAAACCAACGATGTTTTGATGTTTTAAATGCATATTAAAAAAATGTTATTCTTTATTATTTGTTTTCCTTGGAAGCAAGATATTTTAATGCAGAAAAAATAGAAAAGATTTACAGCATGTTAATAATTAAAGTTAACTTTGATTTACACTCCTTGCTTTAAGTCCAAAAATTAAAAAAATTATGATAAACATATTTTAAACATGTAAAAATTAATTAAAATTGTGTTACATTTTACTGTAAATTTCACTAGAGAAATGCTTCATAATGAGTTATTTATATAACTGTTAGAATCCTGAAGACATAATACTTTGTAACAGGTATTAAGCTTTGCTGCTAGAATAAACTCATATAAAATATAGCATTAGCTCTAATTTGGTGTTTATACTTATTTTGCCATTTATGGGTCTCACAAAATATCCTTCTTGAATCTGACAAAATTAGTATGATTATATATTTTAATAGGAGTATAGATAATAATTTTAAACTGTAAACTTTGTTAATAATAGATTTTGTTTCTAAAAATGAGACAGATAACATGAACTTGCCTCACAAAAATCTAAGAATCAGCTAAAGCAATCCTGATAGTTATTGCAGTTTTTGGTTTTGTAATACTGCCTGATTAATCAGAAGAAGGAGGAGATTGAGTTTCTGTTTTATGAATAGGCATGCAAATTGTGATTCTAATCTCTCAGGATAAGAATCACATTGCATTCTCATTTCTAAACTCTCTCACAATGCTTACAACAAGGCTTTGCACATAATATGTTACACAGATATTCAGTTAAATCACATTAAATGTAAAGGTAGACAAATTTAGAAAGATAAAGGGAAGAAAAAATAGTAAATAAAGGGAATAAAGATAGAAAATAAAGGGAAGAAGTTATACTTTGTGTGGTTACTGATAGTTCACTCATGAGAATGAGTGCCTTTAGCATTAACACACCTAAAAGCAACGTTTCCACACCCACTTTTCCAAGTGTTTTTTTTTGTTTGTTTGTTTTTGTTTTTTTAAAGATGGAGTCTTGTTCTTGTCACCCAGGCTGGAAGGCAGTGGCATGATATCAGCTCACTGCAACCTCCACCTCCCAGGTTTAAGCAATTCTCCTGCCTCAGCCTCCTGAGTAGCTGGGATTACAGGCGGCTGCCAACAAGCCCAGCTAAGCTAATTTTGTACTTTTAATAGAGATGTGGTTTTGCCACATCGGCCAGGTTGGTCTGGAACTTCTGATCTCAGGTGATCTGCCCACCTTGGCCTCCCAAAGTTCTGGTATTACAGGTGTGAGCCACTGTGCCCGACCTCAAGTGGTGTGTATTAACAACTAATCACATCATACAAAATAAACAAATCATAAGGTAGTAACCATTTAGATCAGTTTTACAAAGTAATTGTTTTCATCAGACCAGTTGATATCCACAAATCATATAATAGAATTGAATAATAGATCTCAGAAACAATTGGATGTAACATTATATATCAATCTTCTAGTCTACCCCTCCCACCTAAGTATGAATCTTCTTTAAATATTTGTGAAAACAGACTGTTAGTGATAGTTAACTCAGTGACAGAAAACTCACTCACAAGTTGTATGCTCCTAATTACAAAATTCAAGTGTCATCCAAAATTTTACTATGAATAAATTGAGATTTTAAGAAGCCAAATAAATTCAGTCATACAGTTGTTTACACATGCATAGACATATAATTTACACATGCATAGTTTACACATGCATAGACATAGCTATATGGTTGCTGGCAGAGAGAGGCCAAATGGATCAATTTTCAGACTTTCTTATTCGTAGCTTCATGGTGGATCATTTTAATTCTGTGGTAGGCAAAATAATGACATTCCATAGATATCCATGCCCTAAACCCAAGAAGTTATGAATATATTATCTTACATGGTAAAGGGAACTTCACAGATGAGATTAAGTTAGAGATTTTACAATGAGATTACCCTGGAGCTAAAAGCAACTTTATAAAAATAAGTCAAGAGTGTCAGTCAGAAAAGGAGATGTGATATGCTGTGCCATGAGCTAAATATTAGACTTCTTCTAGAAGCTTGAAAAAAGACAAGGAAGCGTAGGTTCCTTTGAAACCTTCAGAATAAATACAGCCTTGCTGACACCTTGATATTAGTCCAGTGATAGCCCTGTAAGAGCTCCAGCCTACCAAACTGTAGATCTCTGTTGCTTAAGCTGTAAAGCTTGTGGCAATTTCTTATACCACCAATAGGCAACCAATATCCTTCCCACCTTCCCACATCCATCCTAAACCATCTTTCTTTACTTATGCTGTGATACAATTAGGCAGATTTAACAGTCATTAAATAAATATATTTTATTCCTTAATAAAGTCTAGTGCTAGAAATAAAAGAAAAAATCAAAACAGAAGTCATGTTTTGTTCTTGTGTAGCTCAGATTTGTTACTCACAATTATTCAAAAATACATGTCACCTAAAATTGAGAGGACGTATTTCCTAGTTACACCTGCCTCTGTACATGTCTGTTGTCCTTTGACATCTGAGGCTACTAGAACAATTATCAGGTAAGGAATGTGTTCCTTTAGGATTGGTAGCGCTGCTCTGGCTGGAATTGGAATATATTAGGGAAATACTTACTTAGTGCTTATTGGATAAAGTAATTCATCCGTTTGTTCAGCAGATGGTTATTGAGTACTAGACATCACAGATGAAGTAACAGAACACACATGAACAGCAACACCATGGAGCTTATAATTTATTATTAACGATATATTGTGCATTAATATTAGATAAATTATTCTCCCAGTTTTTAAAACAAATTTTTCTTCTTTTCATATGTAAGTAAATAAAATAAATAAAACATTATAGGAGGCTTTTTCAATTGTTGATTTTTTTTGGCAAAAATAGACTTGTAAATTTGCTGTAGTACTGCTGATTCATTAGAGTAAATAGCAGTAGGCACTGAATTGAATTTTCTCTGTACTGAAAGTCAACTTAATGTTTGAAATTTTTTCTACAAAGTAGTGCAGTTAAGCATGCATTAGTTATAATGGAGACTTCAGATTCTCTTTTGGTGTGTTTTAACTCTTAACCATATATGATCACAATTTTTTCAAATTCTGATGGACTTTCCAGAAATTATTTCAAAATATTTGTCATCCTTTTATACTTTTCAGCATTTATCTTCAAGTAATTCAATTTTAAAATTAAAATTGTATTTTTGAAGAAAAGTAGTATTCTTTTTATGAAGTTTCAAAGTTGTGTTCTGCATATAGTTACTAGTAACCTTGGAGTTAGAACTAAGAGACAAGTTTCCAAAATGCTACTGTATCAATGACCAATTGGCTTGGCTTTTCCAAACTCAATCATAAAATTAAGGGCTTCATTTAGCTTATCTTCAAAATAAGAATCTGAAATTAAATTATCTCTAAGCATGACAAATAGAGAAATTTTATGGATAAATGAAGGCTGCCAAAATTCAATTTATATTCTTATTGAATTTGGTGTCATCCTGGTATCTACCATTTTCTCCAATAGATTATAATAAACTTCCCTAGCAAATATATTAAATAAACTAGAGTTAGAGTTGATATTGACACTAACACACTGTAAATACATTTTAGAACAGAAAAGTTGAAGTCATTACCAATAATCTGGGAAATAGGACCATTCCAAGCCCCTTGTCTTTACCAATGACGCAGACACATTGATCATTATACAGGTTAATATTGCAATGAAATCCACCAATACCTTTTGTTTCTTTGTTTGTAAGATGGAGTGTCACTCTGTTGCCCAGGCTGGAGTGCAGTGGCGCAATCTCGACTCACCGCAACCTCTACCTCCTGGGTTCAAGCAATTCTGCCTCAGCCTCCTGAATAGCTGAGGCTACAGGTGCATACCACCATGCCTCACTAATTTTTGTATTTTTAGTAGAGATGGGTTTTCACCATGTTGGTGATGCTGGTCTTGAATTCCTGACCTCAGGTGATCTGCCCACTTTGGCTGCCCAATGTACTGGGATTACAGGCATGAGGCCACACCTGGCCATTTTGCTGCTAACATTATGCTTTATACACATTTGATAAAGTAGTAGTCCAGCTAAATGTGAAGTGTTTCATGCTGGTGAGTAATTCAGAGAGGTTATAGATCCAAACAAAGTACAAGGAGAAAAATAGTTTCTTTTTTCATTGACTGTTTTCTAAGATTATGAAAATAATTGACTACCTGACTATGGAAGACAATTAACAATGTTATTGACTCAGTAGCAACTTGTTTTAATGATTAGCAGCATTAAGAAAAAAAAAGTTGGAATCGTTGCTAAAATTACAAAAATTTTGGAATTATGTACTAAGAATCACAAATGAGCCATATGCTGTTGCTATTATTTTGGGTTTAAGAATGTTGGAGACAAATGAACTGTATTTCACCCATGCGGAGGTGTTTTTGATAAATCGTATCCTTACTATTGAAGAAATATTTTTTTAATTTGAGCCTAAATGTAAGAATAAATGGCAAGATAAAAAATAATTTGACAATAAAAGGATTAAAAATATATTACAAAATTAAATCATAAGGTTAAAAAGAACATCAATGAGAAAAGCAAGGCTGTTCATAGGCTCCATAAAGTTGGACTAAATCTACTCCTTATTCTAGTACATATGCCAATATTGAGTTCAGTTCCCTCTTTGAAGTAAAACAATTGCATTATTGATACTGAACTTGAAAATTAAATGTTGACCTGTTAGGTGGTAGCTTGAGTTTCTGGGAGAAATCCTGTTACAATGTCAATCTAGATAAGCTACAGATTAAGATATCTTCCTGAGTGGCTTGACATAAATATCCAAGATTTTGAAACTCCTGCAGAAAAGGTTCTAAATTTTCAGTCATTTTATTCATTAGTAGTTAAAACTAAAATACTATTTTAGCTATGATGTGAACACATTACTGAGCATTCAGAACACATAAAAATGTCTGCAGCAAAAGTGACCACCATTTTTTTTAATAATACTGCATGTAAATAAATAAAAAGGCAATTATTGTCTTAAAGTATAAAACTCTATTAAATCAGACCTATAAAAATTTATTTGTAAGTCTGAATCTTAAATATTTAGTAAGGCAAAGTAAAATGCATCTGTTAATAATTAAACTTTAAGGTTTCTTTCTGAGCAAAGCTACATGTTATGTTTAACTGTGTCCTATTGCAACTGAATTTACTGTAAAATAAAGATAAGATTTGTAGAAATTTTGATTTTTTCCCATAATTTATGAAGTTTTTCTTGACATAACATTTATTTTAACATTTTAACCTGACTCAAAGAAAACATCTCTCCCAGCCGGGTGCAGTGGCTCATGTCTGTAATCCCAGCATTTTGGGAAGCCGAGGCGGGTGGATCACCTGGGGTCAGGAGTTCGAGACCAGCCTGACCAATATGTGAAACCCCATCTCTACTAAGAATATAAAAATTAGTTGACATGGTGGTGTTCACCTGTAGTCCCAGCTACTTGGGAGGCTGAGACAAGATAATTGCTTGAACCTGAGAAGTAGAGGTTGCAGTGAGCTGTGATCATATCTTTTCCTCAATGCTTTTTAAATTTCATTCATTCTAGTGAGTGTGATACTGTTTTATGGTTTTAATTCATCCTTCTATAATAAATGATGCTGAGCAACATTTTCACATACTCTCAGTCATTTATATTCTCTTTTGGGGATGTTTATTCCATTTTCAAATTACAATACAAGACTGTTCCTCATTTGTGGCTTGGGCTTTGCCTTACTTAGTAGTGTTTTCCCAAAGGCCAGTGTTTGTTACTTTTAATAAATTTGTCAATTTTTAATTTTTCTCATTGGGTTCATGCTTTATGTATTCTACATGAGAAATCTTTGGCTATCCTCATGTTCTCAAGAAATTTCCAAAAGCAATAAAAGACAAAACAAAACAAACAAAAAAAAAACCAAAAAAAAAAAAAAAACACAATTCCAATAAGATCAGAGAAACTCCAAGCAAAATAATAAAAGATTGAGTGCATGAATGATTAAATAAAATGACATGAGAAAGTCAGATCTTTGAAAACCAAAATTTTTTTTAAATGAAAGGATGTTGGATATAAAATATATACTGAGGAATAATGAAAAGAGTGTTAGCAGAGTTCTTTGTAAATTTGTACATACCACACTACCACACATCAATAAGTCAATGAGGGACATCTTTTTTTTTAGATGGAGTCTCGCTCTGTTGCCCAGGCTGGAATACAGGGGCAAGATCTCGGCTCACTGCAACCAGGTTCAAGCTATTCTCCTGTCTCAGCCTCCTGAGTAGCTGGGATTACAGGCGTGTGCCTCCACAGATGGCTAATTTTTGTATTTTTATTAGAGACTGGGTTTCACCATGTTGGTCAGGCTGATCTCAAACTCCTGACCTCATGAACCGCTTGCCTCTGCCTCCCAAAGTGCTGGGATTACAGGCATGAGCCACTATGCCTAGCCAGACATCTTTAAATTAAAAAAACAAAACAAAACTATAAATCCAGAATTTTATACTATCTGCATATATCTTCCAGAAATATTGGCAAAATAAAGACATTATCTCACAGATATATCATGAGATAATTAATTTTATTTAAACTTTATTATAAGAAATATTACAGAAATTTTCATAGGCAGAAGGGAAATGATATCAGATAGAAATTAGGACATCCACACAGAAACAGAGAGGGCCAGGAACAAAACATACGCAGATATATGTAAAGTACATTTTTGTTATGTTTAACCTTAAAATGATCATCAATTCTTTAAAGTAAAAATATCTTTGGAAATTTGTAAGTATATAGAAGTGAAATATATAACAATATTAACAGAGAAAAACGAGAGAGCTAAAATAGAAGCATAACTAAGAAACTTAGAGGCTGTATTAAATGTGTAATAGTGTTTAGTGGCAGAATTTGTTAAGAGAATTTGATGAGATAAAAACCATTTTTTTCAAGAAATGATGTTAGAACAATTGAATATAATTTGGAAAAAAAAGTGAATATCAACTCTTACCTCTAATCATGTTCAAAAATCAATGTTATATAGCTCACAGACCTGAATTTCTTTATGTATGTTTGTAATCTGGATTAGGTGAAGATTTAATAGAGAGGACACAAAAAGCACACAGCATAGGAAAATATCGATAAACTAGATTTCAATTTAAAAAAAAACCTCCTTTTTTTTTCCTTGTAAGACCTTATTAACAAAATGAAAATAGAAGTAACGGGGAATTGTAAAATTAATAGTGTTAGTACTAGCTTTCAACAATATAAATTTCAGACTTATGCTATCAATGAGTGAGGATCATGTTACAAAGAAAGTAATTTTTACTAAGTTTAGAAATAGAATTCTGAAGAAAACTTTTAACAACTTTTTAAAAAATGACAACAGAAAAATAGAAATTGAAAACTCTTCCTTCAGAAACTAGAAGTCCATTACTGTGAAAAAGAATACCTGGATTCTCTTGAGAATGGATTTATTTTTTTACTATTTTAAAAATTAATTTCACTGTTGAAAAGTAAGAAAAAAAGTCTGTGAAACTTTCAGTTGGAAGAAAAGATGTCACAGCTACTCATACAGGGTTTCAGCCCATCAGTGTACCAGAAACAGAGGTGATAGAAAGGCGATGAGCAGCATTAAGACACCTCTTAGAACTTAATGTTGAAAGATTTTTTGCCCTATCTGTCTTAACTCTGAAATTGAATGAGCAGTACTTTAAGAAATATGTAATTATTTATAAGTTTTGAACAGTGAGTTAATTCATAAGTAGTTTAATTTGTCATTCTTAAAGAGTCTTATTAAGGTCAAAGTCTCTGTTATGTACAACGTTTTCTTATTTCCACTGCTACCCTCCTAATGCTTTAATCTCTGGTGTTCTAATGAAACTCATTTGGCCCCTCAACCCTATCGAATCTATTTTCGTACCACCTATTTTTTATTTATGCAGCCTCTCTGGACACAAACAAGTGTCCCATACTCATACCGAGCACTGCCATTATTACATTTTAATGGTCTTGCTTAGACTCAGTGCTTAAGCTCTATACGTTATCAGGTCTTTGTTTAATTATTCGCTACTGCTTCCATCAAATAGTAAAATATACAGTTTGCAGAAATAGTATGTAACAGTTCTTGCATCTATGCCCTCATCTATTTCCTTCAATCAGACCAGCATCCCTGCTGTTTTCACTGCTGCTTCTAGCTTTATTTTCTTCCAGTCTTAGATATATTATATACCACAAATATTTATGTTTAACTGTTTTTTAACAAAAACGAACAAAAAAACCTTTTTGAGTACTAAGACAGCTTATAGAATGGGAGAAAACACTTGCAAACCTATATCTAATAAGGGAATTGTATCTAGACTATATCTAAAAAACATTTCAACTCAATAAAAAAATAATTAAAAATGGACAACAGATCCGAATAGATAATTCCTTAAGGAAGAGACTAAATTATCAAGAAGTATATAAAATGTTGTTCAGTATTTACTAGTCAGCAGAGGAATGCCAGTTAAGATCACAATGAGATACTATTTCACGAGCATTAGAATAGAAAACAATGTGGACGAGGATGTGGAGAAACTGGATCCCTCATACACTGGTGATGAGAATGTGAAGCGATGCCACTACTTTCTAAAATAATGTGAGCAGTGATCTTATTGCAGTTGTACATAAAAAATCTTCTCTAGCCAAGGAATAATTATTTATCAATATGATGTTTAGAAATTTATGACTTCATTTTATATAATTATGACTTTAATATTTAAATATATTATTGAATAAAACAATTATACTTCTAAATCTTTTACCAAATATTACAATGATTTTTATTGAGAAAATAAAACTTCTGTTCTCCAATGATTTTCTTCTATATTTTCCCCTTCAAGTTTATCTACTTAGATCCGCTTACTTTGTTCTAGTGTAATATTTTAATAAATACAATTTAAAAATGAAATGTAATTATATTACAGATTTATCCCTTATACTTCCACTTTCTGAAATTCTTTTTATTTTCTTACCAATTCTTCAATTTGAAAGGATGTTATTTTTCAAATAAAATAACTATTTAAATTTTTTAGAAACAAACATATAAATATAACCTATAGCCACAATACTATTATTATTTTATGCTCTTTATTTCCTTAATATTATCAAGTTTTGAAGGTATTCCCTTAATTTATTTGTTTTCAAGTGTATTATTCCAATTGCATTCAGGATTTTGATAAATGTCAAGATTTTAGTGGCTATTGCCAAAAACAATGGGTGAGTGGGTGATTATGTGGGATGATGCGCATGTTATACTTCACTGTAGCACCCAATTTACTATCTATTTGTGTCTCATAATGTTATTTTGTATACCTTAAATATATAAGATGGATATCTCCTAATTTTATCCCTGGAATTTTAGAACCATCTATCCTGGCTATTAAGGTTGCATCCCTATGTAATAGTAAATATTCCAAAATATATAGCACATTCTGAAGGACAATGTTTTAGTCTTAGCTAAAAGATGTTTAACACAACATGTTTAGCTGACATCTTGGATGTGTTCTCAAGAGGTGGTGCAGAATTCCATTTTCTGAATAGGAGGCAGTAATTCAAGTAAGTTTCATGTTCTCTGGTGACAATCACAAAAGATAAATGAATTACAAAAACACATTTCTAAAAATGTGAAACTGGATGAAAAGAATTAGTTTTTTTATATAGGAATGAGCTCTTCTGATACTCCCATAGCTGAGAAAAATGACATCATTTTTTTTAGTCAAGACCAGAATACAGTCCCACCCAGGGAGAGAGGCAACCCAGAGGCAGAGTAAATCATACTAAAACTGCAGCCAAGCTCCAAATCAAACCTGCATGGAGACATTGAGCCTTGCCTCCTAAATAAGAGCAAAACTGATCAAACACTGCTGATAGCATTGGTGTTTTTATATATGAATCCTGACGGAAATATTATATATATATGCACATATATATGTACACACACACACGCAGTCACATATAAATATGTATATTCATATATATGTCATGTATACATATCATACATCAATATATATTTATATGTCATATACATATATACATCATTGTATATTTATATGTCATTCATCTATATATACATAGATATGTCAGAATTCATGCTTGTTCATATTTGTTCTTTTTGTATGTCATAAAATATGCATATATTTATATATAACATATATATAACATACAAAAAGAACAAATATGAGCAAACATGAATCCTGACAAACATATGTATTTATATATGTATGTTATACATTTTGTGCATCACATATTTTTGTATGTCGCATATTTATGTGCATATTTATATATGACATACACAAATAACTAATATGATAGATAAGATAAAATAAATAGAAGATACAATTAGAAGTCAAGATTTTTAACCATAATACTTAATATGTTGAAGAAAGTAGAAAAAAGGTAGAGAATGCATAAAACATAGACAGTTTTAACAAATAACAGAATCTAAATGGAAACATCAAAATGATAATCTAGGACTGCAAAATAAAGAATCTGAAATTGATAATTTATTGGATATATCTAACAGTGTAATGGACAAATCAAAAGGCCATTTTTTCCAAATTCCTCTTAGTTTCCACACCTTCTGAAATCCTGTCCCAAAGTAAATGTTACATTTTTCAGGATCCTTATTAATGTTTTTTTCTTTTTAGCAGATATACCTCTTGGTAGCAAATTCTGTATTATTTAGCTTTCTTTAATAGTCCTACATAAAAAATAGCAGCACCTCACCCCAACGCTCAGTGGTTTCAAACAACAATCATATTAAATTCTAATTTGTACATATGTCATTGGCAGGTTGAGCAGATCTCCACCCTGGTAGGTTGCATAGATCTGTTACCCACTGTCAGTTCATGGGTAATCTGGGTGGCTCTGCTTCAGAAGCCAGAAACTGAAGTGCCTCTGGTCCATGTGCTTTCAATCCTTCTTGTGGAACAGTTGGAGATGTGTGGCATGTTTCTGTTATGGTTATGAGAGAGACAAAAATAGTAAACATGTATATGGCTTCTTACAGGCTAATATTTGGCATTGTCATGCTGTTGTAGTTTCTGTGCATGTGATGTCCGAAACAAATTACATGGCAGGGCCCGAAGTCAAGCAAAGGGAAATATATTCAGCCTGTGATGATGCCATAGATGGAGGGAGGAGTGAAACACTGTTAATCCTAATGAACAATTCTACTTCCCAGAGTGGGAGTAGAGCAGTGGAAGTGAAAAGATATGGGACTTAAATATGTGACAAATGCAACTTGACAAATGTGCATGCATGTGGAGAGGGGGTCGTAATTAAATAATTGGATTAATTAGGCTTAGAAAATTGACTATGGAAAAAAGATAGATTCTACCTTAAGTGAATTAAAAAATAAACTTCATATGTTGTAAAGATTACATAGGTTAAAAAAATACATTAAAACAAATGAATAATATTTTGATTGTCTCAGAGGAGTGACATTTTCTTATAGTATAGAAACAAAAATCAATCAATTGGTAAATTTGAACACATTAAGATTTGCAAATATATATGGCCAATAGCCATAGGTAAAATGAAAAGAGATATGGAGACTGTGAGATTATTTTTAGCATGACTATGTTAGACATGACTTCCTTTCCTCCTAAGACTTCCATCTCCTCTTCACTTCATTGTCTGTGTGTAGGGCCACATTCTCAGGAAAGGCTTTTGTTCTAACACAATCCTTTTTCATCTACTTTATCACTACTTCACTTCAGCCAAATGTATGTCTTACATTAAGTTCTGTATCAATTCATCTCTTGGCTCTATCCGTTGATTCCTTTCAATTTCCTTTCAGTCTGCAGCTTCTAGTCCAGTATTTTAAGGATCCTTGGCCAATATCTTCAAATCTCTTGACATTTTTTTTTCTTTTTCTTCTTTGCACTGGTAATAACAATTGTATCTTTGTGTCAATATGAACAGCCACCTTAAATCTTGTGTCAACATGAGTAGCCACCTTAAAATCAATTATTTTAGCTTCTTGCTATAAACTCAGAAAACAGTGTCTGATGTTTAACAGATAATGCACAAACTAACAATGAGAGACACACACAAAGTGAGTGAGAGAGATTTCCATTCATTCAGTTTCTTGCCAATACTTAGTATGTATCCATATTATTATCGTCTACCGTTCATCTCCTTATATTCATCACAGTTACCATCTAGCAGATAAGCAAATGCAGAAGTTTTGAACCAATCTGTCTACATGTAAAATGTGATTCCACCTCACACTTGCTATATTATCATTATATGGTTTTTCCACACTGTGATGGTTAAATACCAGGTGTCAACTTGATTGGATTGAAGGATGCAAAGCATTAGTCCTGGGTGTGTCTGTGAGGGTGTTGACAAAGGAGATTAATATTTGAGTCCACTGACTCAAAAATTAATCTGAGTGGGCACCATCTAATAAACTGCCAGTGAATATAAAGCAGGCAAAAAAAAAATGTGAAAAAAAATGTAAAAAGCTAGACTGACTGGCTTAGCCTCCCAGCCTACATCCTTCTCCTGTGCTGGATGCTTCCTGCTCTCAAACATCATACTACAATTCTTCAGCTTTGGGACTAGAACTGGCTTCCTTGCTCCTCAGTTTGCAGATGGCCTATGATCCTTGCAGATGGCCTTGTGATCATGTGAATTAACTACTTAATAAACTCCGTATGTACACACACACACACACACACGCATATATGTATATATACATATATATATCCACATATATATACATCCTATTAGTTCTGTCCCTCTAGAGAACCCTAAGACACACACCTTGGTTTCCTCATTTGTAAGATAAAAATTGGATATGGTTAATATGAGCAGTAAATTAATAAAGCTAAGCTAGAGTTGGAACACTTTCTATAAATGGTAAAAGCCATATCAATATTTTCTTTTTCTTACTATGATTGAGTCCTATTTGGTATGAGATCATCCCTTATGGTGTAACCTGTATTTCAATCTACAGTTTCCTTCCTAGAAATCTGTGTAAATTATACTTTCTCCCTTTTATTATCATTCCTTTCTCTCTATATTTTCTCAACAGAGTTGAAATTCCTCCATTATGCAGGTCCTTTCATTACTGAAAATAAACAAACAAAAAAAACCCTTCTCAATCACACATCATTTTCCAGTTTCCCACTTATTATTATTTCCTTCATCAACAATTTACATGCACACTTTTCACATCTTAGTTTTCCAAAACTCACTTCAATTTTCCTTTTTATCCAACTACTTTATTAAAATGACCCTCATACTGTCATCAAGAAACTCTTGATTAGTAAAGTTGCCATAATGTCCAACATAAGCATCCAATAATTATGGCCCACTTTGTCGTTGGCATAATGTGGTAAAGGTGGAATTAGCCAAACTTGGAGATACTTAAAAGAATATCACACTTATCCTCCCCTGTGTAGCTCAGAGAAAACAGATTCACCAAATGTGAGTTGTCAAGTACCACTCCCCTCAACTACCATTACAACATCTACCTTTTTATTATCGCTGACATAAGGATTAACCACTTAAGTCTGGCTGGACCTTTGGGAACATGGTTTGGAAAGATATGGGGAAATCTGGCCCAGTCTCTGGCAGTAATGAGTTTCAGTTACCTCTGGTCATTGTATTCCTTCCAAGGTGTTCTGCTGTGCTATGATAGGACTCAACAGTATTAACATTTAACAATACAATGCATATTTTATTGTGTGTACTCAAATTACAAGTCATCCAAAATCTTATTTTCATATTACCAGCAAAAAAAAAAAAGAAATAAAAATTCCCCAATCTCAGCAATAGATCCAAAGAACAAAAACAAATAAATTTAGACAATAACAGCAAATACTTATATAACATGTATTATTGACTATGTATTGCTATAAATACGTTTATTGATAGAAACTATTAGTTCCTGACCGAAAAAAAATCCATTCAGTAGGTGAACTATTTTTATGCTAATTTTACAAACGATGAATCTGAGGCACAAGTAATTTTCCCAGATCAAAAAGAACTTGTCTGTGGATAGCAAGACATCCTGCAGTTCTCACTTGTCACCTTTAAAAGCAATCTTGGAAGATTCAATGGTCTTTCTTGATTGTACTCTTCCTTCTGTTGATGCTGATATTTTTTTCACTGAAACATTTCTTTTGCTTCATGACATTGCCGTCTCCTAATCTTTCTTTGCCTCTATGACTGCTCTTTCTCAGAGTCCTTTTCAGGCTTCTAATTTTGTGAGCATATCTGAAATGCTGGTGTTCTTTAGTAAGTTTTGCTTGACAGTCTTCCCACAATCTCCCTAAGGAATCTCATCATGCCAAAGACCTTTGGTACCATGATATAGGTTCCAACATATATTTCTACTATCGAGATAGCTTTCCTGATCTCCATACATGCATATAAAACTGCCTAATGAATAGAAGGCTCAGGCTGAACTGGCCCTAAGCGAACACATTGTCCTTCTTCTCCTGCCCTTGATTGACCTGCATTCCATCTGTTAGCCCTTCCACATGGGCAGTGCCAACATGTTGAAATGATGTCTCTACTAAAAATACAAAAATTAGGCAGGCATTGTGGTGTGTGCCTGTAATCCCAGCTACTCAGGAAGCTGAGGCAGGAGAATCACCTGAACCTAGGAAGTGGAGGTTGCAGTGAACAGAGATTGCGCCACTGCACTCCAGCCTGGGTGACAGAACAAGACTCCATCTCAAAAAAATAAAAATAAATGATGTCTTGATTGCTTCCAATTTTTGGCTATTCTGAACACTACTTCAATAAATAGTCACATGCAGGTTTTTGTGTGGACATACGTTTTCCAAGTCTACTAGTGTTCTTACTTTGACTTTCCTCTTCATTTTAAGCTATTATGAGTAAGCCTCATTGAAAAGAGTTGTATCTCACAGGTCTTATGGTTTTAGTCCACTGTTATTATTGTATAGGTGTTGAATCTGAAGGACATCACATTAAGCAAAATAAGCCAATCACAAAAAGACAAACACTGTGTGATCTCGCTCATACGTGGAATCTAAACAAAAGCTGATTTTATGGAAGTAGAGAGTAGAAGAGTGGTTACAAGAGACTGGGGAAGGGAAGGGGAAGAAAGGACTGGGAGAAATTGGTCCATGAGGACAAAGTTACAGATAGACAAGAGCAATAAGCTGTGGTGTTTTATTAAACAGCAGTGTGACTATAGCTAATAACAATGTAATGTGTATTTTGAAATAGCTAAAGGAGAAGATTTTGTATCACTTCAAATAAATGATAAATGTTTAAAGTGATGGATATGGTAGTGATCCTGATTTGATGATTACACAATATATAAATGCATTGAAACATCATACTGTACAGCACAAATGTACAAATATGTGTCAGTTTTAAGTAAAAATTAATTTCAAAATTAATTAAACTCAACATTTTAAAATACTGTTTTCAGTTTGTCCAGCTTTCTCTTGTTGTAAAGAGTGACAACTTCTAGTCTCTTTACATATCCCAGCTGAAACCACAAGTTCCAATATAGTCATGCATTCCTTAACGATGTGAATGCACTCTGAGAAGTACATTGTTAGGCAAGTCATTGTGCAAATATCATAGAGGGTACTTACAAAGATCTATATGCTATAGCCTACTGTACACCTACACTATAAAAAGCCTATGGCTCCTGGACTACAAACCTATACAGCTTTTTTACTATATTGAAAACTAAAGGCCATTGTAACACAATGATAAGTATTTATATATCTAAACATAGAAAATGTACCCTAAAAATACTGTATTATAATCGTATAGGAGTGGAGTTATATATGCAATCTCTGATTGACAGTGAAATGTTATGTGGCACATGACTACATCAGAATTTTTGTTTTGAATTATCACATGCACTTTAAGAAGCAAACAGATAGAATTTGTATTTTCCCAGATATTTGCCATTTTATATTCTCTTACTTTTTCTCAAAGATCCACTTAACTGTGTATAAACAAATCATTAATTTGGCTTCAAGGGCTAGATGTCGTTATTATTTAAAAAATTTAAATATTTATTCATTTTATAAGTCAAGAAAACTCAAATGCTCATGAAATGGAGAAAGAAGAACTCAGAAGTAATAATAAAAAGTGACCTAATAAACTACATGTTGTTTGAATGTTGTTCTCCAAGTCTCTTAACTGATTATATATTGTCTGCTGTGCATTCCAATTAATACTTTTTCTGAAATAGTTATGAATTGTCTAATATTCTGGAAATGTTATCTTCTTTCTTAACGTTCTATCCTAAGCTGTTTTTAACCTGCAGGGTTTCTTTCAGCTTAGTTAGATTACATTATTAACATATGACCCACTGCACTTCTATTTTAGGAAAGCATCCTTTTAGAGACTTTCTACTAGGCTATTTTTAAATTCTTTATGATAAGCCCACCACCAGAAGAAATTATTTAGAAACAGTTTAGAGATGTGAAACCCTTGCCTAATGCTATCTTAGAATGCCAAGAGAGAAGAGCATATCTTAATATGTGCTTGGTATATATTCAGAGAAACCATGTCAAACAAGCTTAATTTTGTGTGAATCTCAGGACTTTCTCTGTGAAACAGCGTTTTCTCTACTACAAAAAAAAAAAAAAAAAAAAAGTCAAATATTACCCACCTTGCCTTTACTTTTGCATTTGAAATGGTTGGAAATACAGTCATAGACCATGCAATGACAGTCTGCATATACAACGATGGTCCCATAAAGTTATAACAGAGCTGTTATTGTCCCTGAAGACCTTCCGGTGAAACAAAGTGTGGAGGTGGAAGACAGTGACATTGATAATCTTGACCCCGGGTAAGTCTATGGTAATGTGTGTGCTCGTGTCTTAGTTTTTTTAAATAAAATATGTAATGCCCTTCTTCATAAATCTTAAAAATCCAGAATGCTTCAAACATTATGCTGTCTTATTGGTTCTTACAGAGATGCTGTGGGTTTTAAATTAGTGTAAAATGCGTCTCAAGTTGATACCAGATTTATGTGTATATGAAATGTTTTGGCCAATTGTGTTTGCTTATAGAATGTCATCTAATACCTAGTATTTGGTGACCACAGAAATTATACTCTATATCAATATAGAATATTAATAATATTTTCTCTTTATATATATATAGAGAGAGAAGGGGGCAAAATTGTAAAATACAAAACAGGTAGGATAAAAATATTTTTAAAATATATTTGTACAGCTTACAGTGTGCATTTTAGCTAAGAGTTATTAAAGAGTCAAAAGTTTCAAAAATTAAAAAGTTTATAAAGTAAAAAAAGTTATAGTAAGATAGGTTAATTTATTATAGAAGAAAAATATTTTGAAATAAATTTGGTGTAGTCTAAGTGTACAGTATTTATAAAGCCTACAGTGGTGTATAGTAATGTCCTTAGATTGACTCGTTACCCACTCACTGATTCACCCATAGAAACTTCCGGCAAGCTCTATTCAAGGCAAGTGACCTAGATAGGTGTAACATTTTTTTTCTTTCACACTACATTTTTGTGTGTCTTTTCTATTTAGATGTGTTTATATACACAAATACTTGCCATTGTGTTACAGTGACCTTTAGTATTCATGAGACTAATATGCTGTACAGGTTTGTAGCCCAGAATTAATAGGCTACATCATATAGCTTAGATGTGTAGTAGGCTAGATATACCATGTAGGTTTGTGTAAGTACACTCCATGATGTTTGCACAATGACAAAAATCACCTAGATTAATTAGTTGGAATGTATCCTCATCATTAAGTGTTATGTGATGGTATTTCACTTCTTCACCATTAAAATAAATTATTAAACTCTGTAAAGTGTATTCGAAGATGCAGAATGTATTGTTCATGTTCTGCTGATTAGAAATTAGTTTGCTGAAAATATTATAGGTTTTTAGTAAGCAAAGTGAGCTTATCATAGAGCTAAATGAACTGTGTGGTGGATGTTCAATTTAGTCAATTAATAGCCAACATCATTTTGGAAAACACTAAAGGACCAAGATTCCCTTGTTAAATTTTGTTTATAACAAGGACGAGGGAGAAGAGACTATGAAACACCCTACAGCATAAATCTTAAACATTCAAAATGCTTCCAACATTGTACTGTTTTATTGGTTCTTACAGTGGGTTTTAGATTAGTGTGGAATAACACACATCTCAAGTTGAAACCAGATTTATGTGTATGTTTTTTTGTGATTTATAAATCCTTATAGGTGACTTTGTTAGGATATTTTGGCCAAATGTGTTTGTTTATAGAATGTCACCCAATACCTAGTATTTGGTGACCATAGAAATATTCTTTTCACAAATTCACTTTTATTTAATCATTAGCTTAATAAAAATATATGAAATATTTCTTCTATGTCAAGCCACGAGACAAACAAAAAATGATAAACAGATAGTTTCTGACTACAAAAGAATCTCAAAGTCCAGAATTTAAAGCTGCCACTAAGAAGATAAAAATGTGTGAAAGATTATGCCTCTTATATTACATCTCAATAATGAGAAAATACACTTAAAGTTTAATTTCTGAATATATAGCAAAATATATAACATTTAGATAAATTATTTTGAAAGGAAGACATGCAATTTAGGAAGAAATTCAATTCCTATTTCTGATATAGAGTTCCATATGGAGAACTCATTATTATAATAATCTTTCTGCTATTTATAACCTTACTCATTTCTCTACAGGACTGGAGTAGTGACTTAAAGAATTTGTGAGTTGCAAAAATTAAAAAAACAAAAACAAGGTGGTTTGAGTTTCTCGATTTTTCCTTGTCTTGGGTGGCAGCTGTATGAAGGAGATAAATAAGCTTCTCTATTCCTCCACACCAAAACTTTTCCAGGGATAAACCATCGCATGATAGCATTTTCAGTGCTGCTTGTAGCTCAGTGACTCATTTGTCTCTCAATTATTCCAATCTCAGGCAGAGAACAAGCAGGGAAATAATTCATTGAGCTCCAGTTTCTCAAAATACTGTCTCTCAATGTGTCTGACATGTCTGGATTTACTTCCTGGTCCCTAGTTCCCTGATGAGACCCGATTAATAAACTGGCTCTTGTTCACATCTGCAGACTGGGACCAAATGAGCAAGAGATTCACATCTCTCACCTTTCTCACAAATGACATGTATCAATTTTATCCAGTCCATGAGTGGCATGGGGCTGGGGATCAACCTCATTATAGAAATTTCTTCTTTCAGTCTTCCCTCTCTCACTGTTGCTGCTTAATGTAGTTCTTATTTTTTGCCCAAGCACCAAGAGCTGAATCTCTATAAATTAAAGGCAAATTTGCTGTGCTTCCCTCTACTGGTGCAGTTTCTCCTGACTGAAGCATTCTACTACAATAGTTAAGAAGATAAGAGCTTTGAAATTTTTGTTCTCATTTTACAGATACAATCCAAATTTTAAAACAGCTATATTTATTATTAGATTATTATAAAAATTAATTTTCAGCAAACAATTTGGATGGATTTTATTTTAAACCATTGTAATGAAGTTTCATCTACATACTTATATAGCACTTTTGTGCATTTAACTTCAATACCTTTAGAAATATATATGATTTGATGGGAAACTAAGGTATAATGAAGTGACTCAATCAAGCTCACTGTCAATTCAGTCCATTTTAGTGCTATGGTTGAATGTTTGTATACCCCTAAAATTCATATGCTGAAACAGAATTCACAATTTGATGTTATTAAGAACTGGGCCTTTTGGGAAGTGACTAACGCGTAAGGATTCTACCTTTGTTAATGGGATTGGTATCTTTATAAAAGTGGCTAAATGAAGCATACTAGTCTCTTCTGCCACGTGACAGCTACATGGTGCCATCAGTAAAGAATGGGCCCTCACCAGATCAAAACTGCTGGCATGTTTGTCTGGAACACCACAGTATCCAGAACTGTGAGCAGTAAATTTCTGTGATTTATAAATTACCCAGTCTAAAACATTTTGTTATAGCAACAAGAATGAACTAAGACATCTTGCCTTTTTTTTTTTTTTTCATGGAACTGCATTCTTATATCAGATATCCATGTTGCTATTTGTCAAGTCTTAATTTTGGAGTTAGAATAGCAGGGAAATACCTATAAATATACCTTTATGAAATGAAAGAAAAGCAGATGTGCCTTCACCATAGTGAAAAATTAACAACAAAAGTTAAAGCTGAGGGGTAGGCAAACTCGTGATGACACAAGGGTTGTAATAATCTAAGTATTTTTGTTGTTGTTGCTTTTTTTATCTCTGTAACAACTGGAAAGCAATTAAGTCTTTTAAGCAGATGGAGAGACTGGTGGTAAAGACATCAGCCATAAAATTATTTTTGTTGATGAATTACTGTAGTTTGCAGAGTAAATAATTCATTTAATTTTTGCGTCTTCAAAAACTCATCTAAACAGATAAAATAATATGACAGCAAAATGTTTTTAGTACTGTTCACACCGCCTATTGCTGTATTATATAATTATTAAGACATGATAAGACACATGTAAAATAGAATTTTGTTTATTTTATCACTATGGATCAGGGGATGTGCACTTGTTAGAATGAGTACTACTTTTTAACCTAATGTTTGAAGACAGTAAGAAGTAAAATAAAGACACGTTTTTTCATTATAAATATGTTAGATAAATGCATCAACTTCCCGTAATCATCTTTTATGACACTTTATTATAACTAATATATTTACAATACATATATACACACACACACACACGCACACACACACACACATCCACAATAATATTAGAGATTAAGGACATGCAAACATTCAACATATCTTCTATAGAAAGTCTCCTCAATTCGGTGTCCTTTATTCCTTTTTCTTAAAAGCTAAGATTCTTGGAGACAAGTAAATGTTATCAGTAGCAAAAAGAAGTCACAGCTTTTTGTTTTTTTGAGATTGACAAAAAAACCCCACATTGACCAAACATTTACAAATCAGTAGAATACTGTGACCAAATAAAAATTAAAATTGTAATAACAAATATGGTGAACTAATTTTTAAAATGTTGTTATTGTTTCTGTTAGTCTAGAAATAAGTTTAAAATAACCTCATTAATATAATAGATTACCATTTTTCTTTAACTTCGGGAGATTCTATTTGCAAGCCAGATTCTGCATGTGAGTTTTCAATATTATGCTCCATTTTTTTTATCAGAAGCTGTGGAGACTCCCAAGTGTTGTCAGCACAGCTGAAAACCTGCAGTAAGCAACTCCACTTCTGAGTGGCATTCATTCAGGGAGCATGTGTTGAGCATCTATTTCTTGCCAAGCACATTCTACAATCCAGAGGGATGGATCAATGAACAAAATCACATACCTACTGTAGTTTACTTCTTAGTTGGAGAAGGCAGGTAAAGATTATGTTAGTATTTGCTGACAGTTATGAAGAAAAATACTGTGGGAAAAGGGGAATCAAAAAGCACAGAATATAAGAAAGGATCCGATCTAGAAAGATTTATAAAAGATCTTACTGACAAGGTGGTATGTAAGCAAAGACTTCAGAATAAAAATGATGGTCTTCAGTGGGACAGGACAAAAGATAGGAAGAACAGGCGTGGTTGCCAGCAAGTAATGTAAAATAGTGTGAAGTAGGTCACTGTTATATTTTTGAAAAAAGGAGACAGTCTTCAAGATATAAAATACGTAATGTCTGTTTGTTTTTGTTTTTGTTTTTGTTTTAGACAGACAGAGTCTTTTTCTGTTATCCAGTCTGCAGTGCAATGGCATGATCTCGGCTCACGGCAACCTCTGCTTTCCAAGTTCAAGTGATTCTCCTACCTCAGTCTCCCGAATAGCTGGGATTATAGGCAACCACCACTACACCCAGTTAATTTTTGTATTTTTAGTAGAGACAAGGTTTCACCATGTTCACCACTCTGGTCTTGAACTCCTGACCTCGTGATCCTCCTGCTTCAGCTTCCCAAGGTGCTGGGATTACAGACATGAGCCACTGACTTCCGTCATATTTTTTAATTGAAGTGTTGATTGAGAGGTAATTGTAGCTGTAAGAAAAATATAGAAAAATTCCATGTACTCTCTCTATATATTTCTTCAATGGAAACATCTTGCAAAATTACAATATTACAACTAAGACATTAAGAACAATAGAGTCAAGATCTGGAATATTTACATGAGCCACACTCACTTACCTTCCACTTCCATCCTCTCTTTGGCCCCAACATTCATTGATCTGTTCTTGATTTCCATAGTTTATTCATTCAAGAATATTATTCAATTGCAATCTTATAGCATGTAACTTGCTGGATTTTTTTTTTTTTTTATCAACATAGTTCTCTGGAGGCTCACGTAGGGTTTTGTATGTATCAGTTGCATCTTTGTATTACTGAGAAGTGTTTCACGGTATGGATATACCACAGTTTGTTTAAACATTCACCTTTTGAAGGACATCTAGGTTGTTTCCAGTTTTGGACTATTACAAAAAAGTTTCCTATACGTATTCATGTACAGATTGGTCTTTTTTTTATTATTGAGGTGAAATTAATATTAGATAAAATTCGCCACTTTAAAATTCAGTGGCATTTACAACGTTGTACTACCTCCACCTTTATCTGTTTGAAAATAATTTTACCACTCCAAAAGAAAACCCCAAACACCTCAAGAGCCCAGTCCTCATTCCCTCTCCTTCCATTTTCAGGCAACACTAACTCACATTCTGACTATACATTTACCTATTCTGAATAGGTCATATAAGTAGAAAAATGCAATATGTGGTCTTTCCTTCACTTAACATAACATTTTAAAATTCATCCCCAACTACTTTGTTTCTTTTAATGGCTGAATAATATTTTTTTTTTGTATGGCTATACCACATGCTATTGGTTTTAAGTCTAAGAACTTTTTGCCTAACCTGAGATTTTGAAGATGTTATCCTGTTTCATTACATATTTTTATGATTTATATTTTAAATTTAAATTCATAATCCATTTTGAGTTGACTTTTCCGTAGGGTGTGAGACAGGTCATTTTTCTTTGTTTGTTTTTAATATTTTAAAACTTACTGATGTCCAGTTGCCCCAGAATAATTTTTTGAAAAGGCTACCTTTTCTCCATTGAATTGATTTTACACCTGTGTCAAAATTCAGTTTGGCTTATTTGTGTGGATTTATTTCCAGGTTCTGTATGCCATTCCACTGATCTATTTGCCTATATTTCTGCCATTACCACACACTGTTGATTATTATAGCTATATATTCAGCTTTAAAATTGAGTACTCTGATTCATTCTACTTTATTCTTATTTTTACAAGATTATTTTAGCTATTAGTTATATAATAAAGCCATATGAAAAAGTGGTTGTTCCTATAAAGTTTAGAATAATAATGAATAGATATACAAAAAAAATATTTCCTAGACTTTAATAGGAATTTTGTTAAACTTGTATATCAATTAGGGGAGAATTGACACCTCTACTATGTTGAGTCTTTTAATTCATAAAATGTATGTACCTCCTTTTATTTGTATTTTCTTTGCCTCTTTTGTCAGCAAAGAGTGACTGATGAGGAAATGTGCAACCCACTGAAAGTACCTGGCTTTTCCAATTTTTGTAGATATAAATACGAAGACTATATGTGGGAATGGATATTAAAGGAGTGAGAAAATGATGAAAGGAACATAAAGTTAGATCAGGGCAAATGTATTAAGATAGACCCACTAAATAGAGATTCTGTATTTTAGCTTGAGGGTGTAGCAAGAATGTGAGTGTTTGGCTGGTTGACATGGACTGAAGGATGGCCTATACTACATGAAGTTCAAATGCCAGAAATGCCTTGGAACACTGTCTAGGAAGGTAACTGTTGGCTTAGTGCAGTCGGAATATTAGAGTGGATTACCATGTAGGATGTGCTCACACACCCAGAGAAGGTCCAGAAAAGACAGGTTATGTCACAACTGAGAGAAACATATTACAATGGAGAGCTCCCAGCATCCTTAAAGATCTCAGTGGTCCCTCTTCTCTGTAGTTCAGAATTTGCAGTCCAAACTACTAGCATGAAACTAAATGTTAATGGGGATAATGGAATCCCCGGAAACAGGGAATAAATGACAGCAGTTGATCACTAAAGAGAATACTGATATGGTTCCTGTTACATGTGTAAGAGCCAAAGTCATAAATAGAATAGTCTGACTTGCAGAGATCTATGGCTTTGGCTAGTTCATCACGATATTTCAGGAAAAGAAATAGATCAGCAGGTTACTAAGTTCTTAATTCATTGGTATAAGAAGAAGAGTCCTAGGTCTATTGAAAATAATTCTAAGTTGAATCTCCAAAACAGAGTCGTACATAATCCCATAAAAATTCTCAGTGCCAAATTCTCAAACCCAGAGTCCTGAAATGAAGGAAGGCATGGTTCCTTGAGAAAGAAACCTGCTGCATGGTCCAAAACTTACTATTTATCTATTATAATCATTTTACCAATGTCACTATGGCTATCATCAATAAAACCCATTGGCAGACACTAGAACTGCTGCGGCCTAGAAAAATAGCAAGTCAAAAGCAATAAAGCATTCTCAGAAGGATTGCAGAGACGAGTGCCGCCAGCAAGGGCTGAAGAGATGCACGGTAATAACTCTCACCACATGTCCTTTTGACTTCTCTATTTAGCCTGTGCAGAAACAAATGGATCTTGGAAAATGACACTAAAATGTTGTCAACTCAATCAGGCAGTTTATCCAATTCCAAAAGCACTTTCATACATAGTTTCATTGCTTGAGAAAATTAACACATGCCTTATGAACTGGTATGTGGCTATTAATTTGGCTTCTTGAAATCTATACTTCTTAGTAATGACCAATAGAGGCAGTTTGTTTTCAGCTGGCAAGGTCAGAAATACACATTCACTGTCTTATCTTAGGAGTATGTCAACTCTCTTTTCCATAATTTAGTTTATAGGGACCTTCATTGCCTTCCTCCTCCATAAAACATTATGACGGTTCATTACATTGATGATATTGTGCTGATTATACCTGGTGAGAAGAAAGTAACAACTATTCTAGAAATACTGGCAAGACATCTGTAAGTCAGAGGATGGAAAATAAATCTGACAAAAATTCAGGGACCTTTACTATCAGTGGAATTTTGATCGTATGTGGCATGTTGAAATGCCCCTTTGAATGTTAAGAGTAAGTTACTGTTTTTAGACCCTCATACCACCAATAAAGAGGTAGAAGGATTAGTGGTCTTCTTTGGATTTTAGAGGTGACATATTTCTTATTTGGTTGTGATACAAGGGCCAACTACCTGAGTGACACAAAAAGATACCAGCTTGAATGAAGCCCAAAACAACAGAATGCTTTGCAATTCTTCTGCTGTGCTAGCTGTTCTGCCATCCATTAACTGAGGAAGAGAAAAATTAGGCCTAGTTTACAGATGGTTCTGTGTGATAATAGAACAACACCAGAAAGTGCTCCAGCACTACAATGTCTTTCTGGAACATTCCTAATGAACAATGGCAAACAAAATAGGTCCAGTTGGCAGAAGTTTTAGCAATGCACCTGGTTGTTCATTTTGCCTGGGAGGAGAAATGGCCAGAAGTAAATATCTCTAGTAATTCACTCCACATCATGCAATATTCCCACCTAACAAATTTGCATGTGTATCTCAACTATCTAAAGTAAAAGTTAAATTTAAAAAAACAAACAAAAAATACAATTCAATGGCTGTGGCCAATGGTTTCACCAGATTATCATGGAATAGTAAGGAACATGGTTGAAAATTGGAGACAAGGAGGTCTGGAACAAGATATGTGTTTACTCTTATATGAGGTCACAAAAAGTATAAAGATATTTGTGTCCTGTGTGAATGCTTGCCAAAAGGTGATCTCAGAAGATGTAAACAAGCAACGAAATAGAATGACCCGTTCCATGGAAACCAATCCTTCTCTTTCCCCAGTAATGGCTGTCATTGTGCCAGGGTTCATAAACATATGGCCATGGTAACAGGGGTGGAGTTAATGCATGGGCTCAAGAACACGGACATCCACTCATCAAGGGCAATTTAGCAATAGCCTGTGATACATGCGACATCTGCCAGCAGCAGTGACCAGCACTGGTTCTCTGATATGGCACCATTCCCTTGGGAAATATGTTAGTTACCTCTTGGCAGGCTGATTACATTGGAACACTTCCATCATGGAAAAGGAAGTGTTTTATTCTTACTGGAATAGACACACAAATATGTATTTGGATTCTCTGTGTGCGATGTTTCTGCCAAAACTACCATCTGTACAGTTACAGAATGCCTTATCTATTTTCATGGAATCCCCCACACCATTGTTTGCAATTAAAGAACTGACTTCACAAGTGAAGTGTTCCAGTAGGCCAATGCTTATGTAATTCTATGGTCTAACCATGGTCACCATCATATTTAAGCAGCTGGTTTGATAGAATGGTCTCCAAACCTACTGTCTTCTAGACCACCCCAGTACAGGGGTTGTACCCAAGACCCATGACTGCTACTGCCTGACTGCTGCTGATGTTTATTCAAGACTTAAGACCACTATTAGCAGATGGTGAAGCATGTGCATGTGTGTGCACAAAAGAGAGGATGGGGACACAGAGAGAGAGAGAGAAAGGAGAAAGAGAGAAAGGAGACTAAAGGTAACAACTATTTGGTTTTACCAACTTTTGCAACAAAGCAGGTATACTATCAATGGTGGAAGTTGCTATAAATATTGGGAAAACAGAAGTGTGATACAAGATTTGATAGTAAAAAACAGAGAAAAAAATATTTTATCCCCTCTCTGCTTCTATACTGTGGCTGGAACTCTAGCAACATGATTTATATTTAAAAGTACACCAGATATAAGAAAGGCAGCCAATAATTGCAATTTTATAAAAGTCAGGTATTGACTTATATTGCACATAGTGGAAACTCAATCAATATTTATTGAATGAGTTGATGAGTACCCAACTTCTAATAGCATTGTCAGACCATATATTTTTATTATCACAAAGGAAAATATATTCATGCTAAAAAGAAAACTATCTCAAGTTGCTGTGGTTTGAAAGTGTGTGACCCTCTAAAATTCATAGTGAAACTTAATACTCATTGAAGTCATATTAAAAGGCGAAGTCTTCTGGATAATGATTAAGTCATGTGGACTCTGCTTTCATAAATGGGATTAATTCCCTTATAAAAGAGGCTTCAGTAAGCTCCCTGGCACTTCTATGCTGGTACTTGCTAGCACAGACGTTGTCTGTCTTTTTTTCCTCTCTAGCATGTGAAGATGCAATGAGAAGGCATAGTCATTTTTTTTCTTTTTTTTTTGAGACGGAGTTTTGCTCTTGTTACTCAGGCTGGAGTGCAATGGCACGATCTCGGCTCACCGCAACCTCCGCCTCCTGGGTTCAGGCAATGCTCCTGCCTCAGCCTCCTGAGTAGCTGGGACTACAGGCATGCGCCACCATGCCCAGCTAATTTTTTGTATTAGTAGAGACGGGGTTTCACCATGTTGACCAGGATGGTCTCGATCTCTTGACCTTGTGATCCACCCGCCTTGGCCTCCCAAAGTGCCGGGATTTACAGGCTTGAGCCACCGCGCCCAGCGAGAAGGCATAGTCTTTGAAGCAAGAGAGAGCCCTCATGAGATGCTGAATCTGCTAGTGCCTTGACATGGAACTTTACAACCTCCACAACTGTGAGAAACACATTTCTATTGTTTATAAATTACCCTATGGGAAGTATTTTGTTATAGTAGCACTAATAGACTAAGACAGAACTCAAACAATTATATTTCAGAGTACATCAAAGTTCAAGTTGACAGCTTATCAAATTAGCCACAAGTTGATGTGCGTTAGAAAACATGTTAAAAAGAACATTAAAATAATCTTTATTATCTTTGTATTCTCAGAAGCCTCTGATCTCATACTTACTTTTCTTGAAATATATCATTCTTTATTTCTATTATTATTGTTTTCTTTCCTTTGAGGCAGATTTTCAGTCTGACACCCAGGATGGGGTGCAGTGGCATGATCATGGCTCACTGCAACCTTGGCTTCCCATGCTCAAGTGATCCTTCCACTTCAGCCTCCAGAGTAGCTGGGACTACAGGAGCATGCCACCATGCCCAGCTAATACCTATATTTTTTGTAGAGACAAGGTTTTGCCATATTGCCCAGGCTGGTCTCAAACTCCTGGGCTCAAGCAATTCACCTGCTTTGGCTTCCCAAAGTGCTTGGATTACAGGATGAACCAGCATATCTGGCTAAGATATATTATTCTAGATCTAGAAATATGAGGAAAGTGTTGAGGTACAATCATCCCACAGAATGGGCAAATAAAATTTGTTACAGTTGTCAAATCACTTTGCCCAAGGTGAATTTTTGTCGTTGGACCATGACTGGAGTAGAAGTTCTGTGTTTTTGGTGAGAATCACTGGACTGAGAGACACATGAAGATTACAGAAAAATGTTTCACAGCCAAGAGACTGTTAAACATTGGTTTCCAACATAGTATATCTCTCTCAACAAACATATATGCACGCAGATAAAATAAATTTAAAATGTAAAAATCTATGGAATGTATAAAATATTATAACTATCAAGTTAGTTTAGCAATGTTACTGAATACACAATGTAGAAAAATAGATGCATGTTTATATCTTAGTAATAAAGAATATGAAAAGTGGGAAAAATATCATTTTAAATTAGCATAAAAATTCAAAATACCTAAGGATAAATTTTTTAAACGTGTAATAACTATACACTGAAAGCTACAAAACACTACAGAGAGAAACTAAAGAATAAATAAGTGAGCAGATATACTCTCTTCATGGAACACTCAATATTTTTAAGATGTCTCTTATCTCCAATTAAATCTGTACTTCCAAGGTGATCGTAGTCAAAATCCCTGCAGACTTTACAACAGCAATAGACAAGCTGATTCTACAAGTCATACAGAGATGCAAAGGATCTAGAATAGTTAACAACACTTAGAAGAATATAGTGGAAGGGTGGACAGGATCTGATTTCAAGACCTCTTTCCAGGGAGACACACACTATTCTACTCAGCCCTGGAAGATGGTGTTGGGATTGGACAGTCTAAGATATTCTTTTGTGACTTCCTGTTTCTATCTTTAACTCTCTTTCTCTTTGTCTGTCATTAACAGAGGCATTGTTTACTAACTACAAAGCAGAGACCTTACCTATATACTTTGATGAGTTTTGACAAGTGAATACACTTATTTAACCAACTACAAAACAAAAATCAAAAAATAGAATATTTTAAGACCCTAAAAATTGTCTCCGTATTTGTTCTTTTTCTAGACATTTATTTTGGATATGATAGATCTGTTACATCTCCATATATGTGTGAGGATAAAATGGCTAGTCTTTACAAAAGCAAACAAAAAGTCTGGGAATCTGATACAGATTGCAGTAATATAGAGATCAAATTAAAGACAAATGATAGTTTAAGAATGTAGTCATACAACCCATAAGTATGGTATATATCTCTGTTTAAACCAGCAAATGACAAGCTATTTCTCTAAAAATAAGTTATAAAAAATACTGAAGTATTGTATGTCACATGTTTTTTTCTGTCATAGGCAGATAGACCATTAGAGAGAGATATATTGACATCTCCTTAAAATGTAAAAAAAAAAAAAGAAAGAAAGAAAATGTGCTTTGCTTGTGAGCCACACTTAAACAGGCAATAGGCTAGATTGCTCTGCAAGCCATAGTTTGCCAACTCCTGATTGAGATCATTTTAAGTTACATTTTACAATATTTCTACTTTCAAGAAAATGCCCTTGAATGTCAGTGATAATTGTATTTCTAAGATTACAATTTTGGCATTCGTACAAAAGGCATTGTTTAGAATTTAATTTTCTATATTTCTGTTGCTAGTAAATAAAAGAACAAGTTACTATATCGATTTTGTGTCCCATACCTTGCTGAATCACGTATTACTTATAGTAGAGTTTTGTTTTTTCCTTAGGTTTCTCTGCATACAAAATTAAGTTTTACGTGAATAATGGCAATATTAATTCTACCTTTGTGCCTTTTATGTCTTATTTCCAATTTATTTTATAGAATAGAATCATGAAGATAATAGTAAACAGGAATGATAAACTAAGCTACCCTTATCTTACCATGAGCTAATGGAATATGTACTAAAATGATTAGTTGTAGGTTTCTTCATTGACGTTTTTGATCAAATTAAGGTTGATTGGTTCTATTCTTAAATTATTGAGAGTTTTTTTTAAATCATACATAAATGGGTATTGGTTCTGTTGAAGCCCTCTGCTGTTTATAATCAGATATGTTTGTGATTACTGTATATTTTATATGGTGATTTATGTAGACAGATGTTTTGCATTGTTGTGGTAAGATTCACTTGGTCTTGATTTGTATAGAGATGAGTTTGCCTTAGTAGTTCAGGAGTTATTGACCATAATTTTTTAAAATCTTGTAATGTCCTTGCAATTTTAAAAAATAATTGCTCAAATAAATAATTTTAATAATCTTAAATAATGTTTATTTTGGCATCAAAAATGAACTAAGAAATAGTCTTCTTTCTTTTTTTCCAGAAAGAGTATATATATTTTTTCCTTTTCATAAATATGAACTGCAATTTATCATTTAAGGCATCTGCATATTGGACTTTATTTGTGAGAACGTTTCAGGTTTCAAATTACTCTTTCTAAATATACAGTGCATTATTTTGATTTTCAGTTTCTTCTTTACTCATTTTGTGAGTTACGTTATTGCAAAACAAGTGCCTTGTCAGCCAGGTTGTTTGAGTCATTAGCATGCAGTTTATCCTCTTTATTAAGCTTTTATAGAAGTTCTTTGGTGATTTCACTGATATCTGTAATATGTTTTTTCTCTCTTCTTTTCTTGGACTGGTTTACCTAGGGGTTTATCATTTTTATTAATTGTTTGTGTTATTGTTTTTATTATGTACTTTCTTCTATATACAGTGGAATTAATGTATTTTACACATTTCTTCATTCTTAAAGATAGAAATTGAGATTATTCATTTTATATATTTATTCTTTTTAAATATAATTTTAAAGGTATAAATATTGCTCTATGGTTTTAACTGCATCTCTTAACATTTTATGTGCCATATTTCATTATTATTCAGTTTGAAATATTTTCTATTTTTTAATGTCTTCTATGTTATTTATTGTGCTGTTTTGAGATGTGTTGCTTTATTTCCAAATATAGGGGAATTTTCAAAATATATTTTTGCCAATTATTTTTCACAAACATCTTAAATAAAAATTTCCACACTTTGCACTCTAATAAGATATTTTTATATTTTTGATGAATGATTTATGTGTGCTTAAGAAAATATGTGTACACATTTAGCATACCCAGTAACTATGATGTTTAATATATAATGGAGTATTATTTTGGTATCATTTCCCTTTATCCTAAAGAACTTTCTTTAATATTCTGGTAGTGCATCTCTATAGACAATAAATTCTCTTGACATTCATTTATATGAATTATTTTGTCTTCAATTTTAAAGGATATTTTTCTAGATATATAACTTTAAATTGATAATTTTGTTTCTTATTCTTTCTTTTATTTTAGAGAATTTTCCCCCATATTTGTGGGTTTTATGATTTCTTAGTTTCATGATTTCATTCAAAAATATAATTCGGAGTAATTAAACCATTTTCATGATCACATCTATATCATTTTCCCATTTTGTTCCATCTGATCTTATGGAACTTCAATCACCCATGTGGGAGATGACTTAATATCGTCTCACAGTCCATAATATTATGCTTCTTTTTTCAGTCTTTTCTTTTCTATAGTTTATATTTTTCTATTAACCTGTCTTGAGATTTATTATTTTTTGTACAGTATTCATTTTTCCTTTGACCAATTTATTTAATTTTTAAATTTGGCATTTTCATATTTCAGTTCTATAATTTTATTTTCTTGTTTTCAAATCTCTTCTGAAATATATCTCTTCAGCCATTGCAGTAACCATATTCTCTGAATTTTAAATTTATAGTAGTTATTTTAAGCTGTGTTTTTACAAATTTTATTATCTACATAATCAATAGCTATCTATACATCTATTTTATTTTCTTGATTTTAGGTCAAATTTTTCTGCTTTTTACATATTTTGAAAGGAATTAGTATATCCTGAATAGTCTCTTTAAGAGATATCTATAATGCTTTCAATACTTTTATTGAGATAAAATGCACATTCCAAATGTATAATTGAGTCTTTTTAGTATACTCACAGTTATGTGCATCATCACCACAGGAAATTTTAGATTTTGATCCTCTCAAAAAGAAACCCATATACTTTATGTACTATTCCCTTGTGCCACATACACCCACCCCCAACCCAAACCCTTAGCAGGCACTAATCTGCTTTCTGTCTTCATAGATTGATTATCTACAGATTTTACCATTTTTGGAAATTTTGTATAAAAAGTTTTTGTACAGTATGTGGTCTCTATTGAATGGCTTTTTCACATAGCATATGTTTTCAAGTTTCATTTATGTTGTAATATGTACTCCATTTTTTATGGCTTAATAATATTGCATTGCAGGGATATATTACATCCATTTGGAAACTAAGTATGTAACTGAATTTCATGATAATGCAAGTGACTAGAGATTTATATTTACCAACCCTCTTCATTCTGGCATTCTCATGAAAATTCTGAGGTTGGCAGAGAGTGATGGCTGGGGAATTTTTAGGTTAAGCAGTTTTGTTTTTTTGTAATTAAGTATCTTCCAGACCCTGATCCTTCCAGCCAATCCACAGTACTGTTCAAGTCTTGATGAACTTATTCTTAACTCTTCACACCCCCATCCCACTAGGATTTGCTTCAGATATTGATGATTCTCTGGTTTTGTACCCAACCACAAAGTATTTGTTCCACTGAAATTCAATTTGTTATGCTTTACTTGCATTCATTGCTATTCAATATTTTCATAGAAAATTATGATTATAATTGTATCTCATTATTTCCTGTAACCACGCAGAGATCTCGGGTCTTTTGTGCCCTATGTCTTAATTGAAAAGAGAAGTTCCAGCCTCATACATACTTTTCTAGAATGATTTAGAGGAACAAATTAAATGGTTTCTAAATGGAATATCATTTATTTCAAACCAGTGGTGTTATAATACAAAATTTCTCATCCTTCTTTTTCTAAAATGGGCTTCTCTAGGGTGGGTAGATGGTTTCAATAACTAATGTTTTTATGTCATTTCAATAGGAAAATATTGCAATTTAATTTTATGTTCAAAGAGTCAGTAAAGTTCTTTTCTCTGTCATTTTCTACACTGTTTTGTTTTGGAAAGTAGGAGTCTGAATGGAGCAGTATTGTTGTGTCTCAAAAATCAGGAAATTCAAACAGAAACACTTACTACTAACCTGTCAGAAAAGTGTGTGAATTGAAGGAATCCTCAACAACAGAAGGGCACTAGAAATCTCAAGGAGTTTTTCACTGAAAATTTCTTTTGTTTTTTTCCTAAACCAAGCTTACTTTTAAACTTTATTCTAATAAACTTGTTTCACTGGAAATGAGAACAAAGTGCATATCTTGCCACTGCATTTGACTTTTGACAGAATGAACAATTTTCAAATTTGATTCAAACTAAATTGACAGATCTGTCAAATGTATTCTATTGGAAGTCCAGGAATCTTCACCTAAAAAATAATATTTTTACTAGTTGTTAGAACAGAAAAGCTTATCACTATGTTTCCCCTGTAATCACCCTGAAGTTATGCTTGAATTATGGTTCCTATGATTCAAATTGATGGTGTACTTCTATTGCTTCTTGCAATAGAAAAACCGTCAAGACCAACAAAAGCCTAGTGAATGTTACATGTACCAGAAATAGTAACCACGGCTCTTGCAGAACTTGAGGTTAAGTCATTAATTACTACACAGTACATGGGGTCCAGGCACCAGGAATTGATCAGAGAGTGCTGCCCTTTGTATTTGTAATTGTTTATGGCACCTGCCTCCTCCGTTATTCATTTTCTCAGTTGAGATGCAAGTAAGAATATTTTAATTCATAGGATCTCATAGTACAGAGACTATTAGAGTCCTCTTCACCGGACTAGAAAATGATATAAAAACCAAAATATCCAAAAAGATTGTTAACTGCATAGGGTGGCAGAATTTTGTTATGTAGAGAAGAGAATCTGAATAAGTCACCAAAACAAGCAGGAAGAGAAGACAATTCAAAAAGCCAAAGTAAAATGTCAAGACACTGGAAAACTCCCAAGTAAATAGGAACAGAGAGTAACAGTTTAGATAGGCAAATGGAAAGGTGACTTTGGATGAATATAAAAGACAGTGCACTGACCTCAGTAAGATGTTTTTTCTATAGTACTTTAGATGATGAATTGCCAAGCCAGCTCTGATGAAAGAACTGTAGGCAGAGTGTACAAAAATGAGTTGACATAGCAATGAAAAGCATTAAAATATTTTCTTGTTGTCCTTGCTGAACAAATTAGTTGTACATAATTAAATCATACTAGACCATCATAAAATGATTCTAAAAAGTGAATGTGGTGCCAATAACTCTTTAAGGACTTTTGGTGTAAATGTAAGTTGGAAGCACTTAAAAGTATTAACATTTTTCCATGCTTTTCTTTTTTGGTCTTAGAGGAAAATCTGGAATGTGAGAATAGGCAAAAACCCATAACAAAGGGGCTTATTGTTTTCTGCTATTGCCTCCCTAGTGTCTTTTTTCTGAGCACAATACATTAATCTATAGACATAAAGAAATAGGAAAAATACTTTTTTGAGAGCATTCAGAAAGGATAGCAAGGTATCACTGAGGACAATGAATTAGTATTCCATGTGTGTGAGAGTTTTGTATTTTATTTTCTGGAATTCCTCAATTATTTATTTTACTTTTTTTCTTTCCTTTGCTTTTCCCTTTATTCCTTCTTTTTTCTTTATTTTCAAATGAAACTTGATACAAGAAACAAGATGAAAGGTAAATGTTCTGATTGACTCAGAAGTCCATACTGTTATCAGTCACCTACTATGTGATATTTATAAGGTATTTTAATGGAAGCTTAGGGCTCTTTGGAACACCATTTGAGAATCATTGCATTTAAGAACTGTTAACATTGAAACTTAGATGTAGGTGGCAGACAACTAAAGACAAGCCATGTTTTTAAGGTCAGATACAATATCCACACAAGAAAAATATACAAGAGAATCTAAGACTAACACAGTCTAATAAAATTCAAGTTATTAGGCAGTGTTAACAGCAGTAATAAACCTTTCCTTTAAGGCAACTGAATACTAAGCAAATCTAGATGAATTCTGAAAGCTCTTATGTAGCCTTTTGTATGCGCATGGCTGCAGAAGCCCAGACTGATAAATCATATGAGTGTAGAGAAATTACTGTAATTATGAATGATTAGAAATTATATGAGGACACATCATTAAAAATATATGAAATTTGATGTGTCCGTTGTCAAAATAAATATTTATTAAATGACACTATGTAGTATTGTTTTGATTCATCTCTACAATATCTGGGGTATTTTCCAATATCCTCAAAGAACTACAATTTCAGGGCTTTCTTGTTTTTGTTCATTTGTTTTGTTTTTATTTATGTTATTTGTGGAGTTTCTAAAAGTTTTTTTTATGGTTATGCTTGTTTTGTTTCTTTTAACAGGGGTAAAATGTCTTTAAGTAACAAAACAATGTTTACTCCTACACAGTGGTGTAAAAATCCTACACTGACAAGACTTAATATGCATATATTTATTGCACACAGATTACTAAGCATAAATAAGCACACAAAGAAAAAATAAAACATAAAGATCTCCAGTGTTCAAGCGTGGACGTCAAAGTAAGGCATGAAAATAATTTGAGTGGCCTCCAGGACACGATTGTCCTTACAACAAAATATTTGCTTTCTTTGCTGGTCTTTGTACTGGTTGTCAGTTTCCAAAAGCAACCAATTTGTTGTCATAAGCATGCAGAAAGCAGCAATTTTCAAAGCAATTTCAAAGATGTGGTTAGTTTCTTGAATAATTATGTGTCATTATACTTTTAAATGATCCATTGAATGTCTTAGTGATATATTTTCTATAAAGTATTCAATTTTAAATTGGAAAAAATACCTTGGTATGGTGAGGAAATCAAGATCTTCTGACTCTTCAGTTACAACACTGGACTTTTACATTAAATGATTGAATATAAATGCATATTATAATATTTAGTGCGCGAGTACCCCTAACTTTCCCATACAATTTTATGCTCTAATACAATAATGTTATTTTGTTTAATTTTAGGGAGGAAAAGTATAATTGGCATACTTCCCCACACCCCCAGAGAAAGCTAAATGGCTTTTGGTCTGAAACACGGTTTTTCCTCTTAAAATGAAAACATGCTGCATATGAAATAGAGTGCTCACAAATGAGATTTTAGTCTAGAAAGCCAATGTACATGTAAAATGTCTTATGGCTCAAAGGCTGAAACCACAACTAGGAAAGAGAACAGTGAGAAGTAATTTAAAATTTCTTGATATTGAAATAAGCATCCTGGGAATATTAACAGCCTCCTTGATATGATTTAAAATAAGTGGCTAGGGTGGTACCTCTGAGATTACAGAGTGAGAACCCCCATAAATCTGTTTCCCATTAAAAAATGGTAAAATTGTCCGAATTAATATTTTTGGAACTCTAGAAATTAACCAAAACCTTGCAACTATTTGAGAGAAGTTTATTTAAGAAAAACTACTGAACCTCAGTACAGAAGGTTTGTGTGGATTTTTACCGAGTCACATCCTTGTACTTCATATCACTCACTCCCCAGATCCACAGAAGCCTTGAAAACCAGCAGCCTGGAAAACATATGAGCTGCAAAGATACCTTCTTAGCAGCCATTGAGGGGCAGACCCAGGTTCAAGCTTCTCAAAAAATCCAATAACTAGAGTCTTAGCACTACTTAACCTGTCTTGCAGTTCCCTGAAAACACCCAATTACAACTGTTATTGACCAGCTTAGAGCTCACTCTGTAGGGAAAGTCTTATCTTTGGGGAATTTTTCAAAAACAATCAGCAACAGTTATCCAACTTTATGGTTACCTGAGGGCAGCATACCAGTTGGGGTAAAGTGCTTGGCCAGTCTTAAAAAAGGAGGAGGCTATTGGGGGCAAGATGTATATAAGGGCTTTTGAAAAATGCTTATATATTCACATATTACTTAGGATCTAGAAAATGAAGTATGAGTGTAGGGCTGGTTGGATGTCCAGGAGAGATGAGTGAACCCATCTGTCATCCTTAGCTAACATTTGGGACCTGTTTTAACCATTAAAGGAAGGCTAAGGCAAAAACATGAAATGTTGTCAACTGCTAACTATTGAAAATTATTTCAACTTACACCCAGGGCTTCTTGGCAAAGAATGAAAGAATAATGGTTCAAAGCATTTAATAAAATCACTGACCAATAATTAGTTGAGCATGAATCTAACTAAAAAGAGATATCATTTGACTAATACTATAGAAAATACAGATTTTACCCATTAGTCCAGACAAGTCAATGAATGAATAAATAGCAGCAACAATAGCAAATAAACAATAAAAATTAGCCCTAAGGAAAGGAAATACAGTTTTCAGAGTTGAACATAATATTATCCATTTTAGGTCCTTGATTTAAAGCCCTGAAAGGAGAGGAAATATAGTTTTCAGAGTTGGACATTATATTATCCATTTTCAATCCTTGATTTAAAAATCAAGTTTTCACTAATATATCATTAGGCATACATAGAAATAGGAAAGTGTGTGTGGAGAGTGAAGCACACTATTTGTGTTTACCATTGTAATTACATAAAACATCTTAAAGTTGTAGCATTCCATTTTAAACTAATAACTTTGATCACATGCAAAAACTTTACTTTTTTACAATCTCCATCCCTCTCATTCTATGTTATTAGTCTAACAAATTACAACTTTATGTATTATATGCCTATTTGTATAAAGTTACAGGATTTTATGATTTTGTCATTATAATTCTATGTATCAAAATACAATAGTAAAGGTTACTGCATTTGTTCATGTATGCACCCGTCTTTACAGAGAAGCTTCTGTTCTTATGTGGTTTTGTGTTGATCTGTAACATCCTCACATTTCAATTTAAAAGACTCCCTTTAGCATTTCTCGGAGAGCTGTTCCAGTGATAACGAAATCCTTGGCCTTTGTTTATCTGGGAAAATATTTATTTCTCCTTCATTTTTGAAATACAGTTTTGTTAGAAACAGTGTTTTTCCTTGATAGTTTTTTTTTTCTTTCTTTCAGTTTTTTGAATATATTACCCCACTTTCTTCTGGGCTGCAAAGTTTCTGCTGAGAAATCCATTAATAATTTTATGAAAATTTCCTTGTATATGATGAATTGCTTTTGTTTTCTGCATTCAAGATTCTCTGAATTTAGATAATTGATTTGATTATTAGAACTCAGATAATTTGTTTTGAATTTAGATAATTTAATTTGATTCATGTGTTTTGATGCAGTTCTTTTTTAATTTATTCTAGTCAGAGTTTTTTTCAGCTTTTTAATTCTATATAATTTGCTTTCAGCTTCTTAATTCTATATATTCATTTTTTCTCTAGATTTAGGAAATTTTCAGTAACTATTTTTTTCAGATGAGCTGTCTTCCCTTTTTCTGTCTCTTATTCTGGAATTTCCATAATGTTCATGTTAGCAAGCCTGATAGTGTTCCATAAGTCCTTAGGCTTTCTTTACTTTTCTTTATTCTTTTTGTCTTTTTGCTCCTCCACTTCACTTTAAATGACCCATGTTTGAGTTTTCTGATTACTTTTTATTCTGTCTCATCATGCCTGCCCTAGAACACCTTATAATACAATTTTCAGTTCACTTATAGTATTTTTAAACTCCAAAAATGTTCAAATTCTTGACATATTTTTAGGTACACTTAACATGCAAGTACAAAATGTTTTGAAGAGGAACTAGCAAACAAATGCTTCTAATAGGTCAAGTAAGACATTATTTGTAACCTTAAGAAGGTCACTTTTGGCTGAGTGTTATGATCAAAACTGAAGATAGTTCAAGAAAGAATGGGGAAGAACATTTTGTTCGAGAAAAAGAAGACTATTTTTTGAGAAATTTTGCCTTAAAAGAGAAGATAAATATAGAGAAAACAAGTAAATTTTAAAATAGCCATTTCTACTTAATATGGTCAGCATTTTGATTTTAATTTTTGTCTACTGGAGAAAATGGTTGTATGTTTAGAGGCTAGCCAGAAGAATTATTGTTGTAATGTAAATTCCAGGTCAAGGAAATGGAGAAATCTGTTCTAATAGAAGGCTATGAAGGAATATTTGAAACTTTGAACATATGTCAAGGTGTGATAAACCCTTTAGAGGAAGCATGTGGAATTTTATATTAGAAAGATATTTGGGAACTTTCTTATTTAATAAGTAGATGAATTTAACTGTCTTGCTAAATTTCTGAAGCAATTTTTTTTATTTTGAGTTCATTGAAATTACTAGGATACTAATATTTTATAAAGTCAATTAGTATTTGCCCTAATGCTATTGTGATAATACTTCAACATTTAGAGAAGTGGTAGAGACTGAGAGATTATTGAGTTGAACAATGATATATTTTACTGTCTCCCAATGTCCACTTTAGCAAACTAGCTCTGCAGTTTATTTACAATAAAGTTATTGTGGTCTTCTGAGCCACTTACGTTGTTATCAGTCTATATATTATATCGTATACAGTATATATTCCATCCCCTTGTAACTAATAGATTACTTTGTTAATTAAGGATATAAAATATTATCAATGTAGAGGGTTTTCATAATTTATATTTTAAGGATGTGGAATCTTTTTTAAAACACAAATATGAATACAAAATTAGAATAAACATAGTAACACTGGGAAAAATATTATGTAACATGGTGAATATCGTCATTGTTATATGTCTTTTTGGTGAATAATCTTTTGGTATGTGAAGTTCCAAGAGAAAAATTACTTAATCACCCCTACAACTAATCAATGAAAACTGTGTCAGTGTTAGTGAAGCAGTTTCTCCTTCTAGCATGAGGAATCTTTAAGCCAGCTGTCAAAACAAGAATATATGTATTGTTTATTTAAAGAGAGATGTTTTCTTCCTACCTAGAAGGGCTATCCTCTTCATGCAAATTTGCATTATTTGAGTGCATGCTTTAATTCTATCAACCTATATTATGTTTCTGAACTAGTCTTTGAATCATGGATTACTTTTGTTTGAGAATGTTTGGAAAGGTTGCTACTAGCATACAGTAAAAATGTAAATTTCATAAATGCCACCCTCTACTCTGTATTATCCTGCTAGACAGCTATAAAATTTAAAACCCATGAAGTTTCAAAATATAAATGAGGTCAAACCATTTCAAAAGCAAGAATTAAGAGAGAAATTAATTTACAAAAAACCACCAAACATATCTGTTCAGAGTGTATTTATCTCCAGTGATGTAAAAGAAAGTGTGCCAAAGGCTACATGGCAGAGGTCCTGTCATGCAGAATTCGCACGTTTTTCTAGATTGCCTCAGACCTCTCCTGCAGGATTCTTTGTTCCTTTCTGGTTAGAGTAGATTAAAACAGCAAGAAATGTAGGCTGTTACAACATCAGGAATAAATACGTTTTCTCTACCTTTAGCAACTTAATGATATTTATTCGGCTGAAATGGACTTTTGGAAATCAATGTTTGGTAGTTACCTGCAACTAGACTATAGCAACAACTTGTAAAAATCAGGACATCCATAGACACCAGGGTATTTGATAAGAGCTATTAAAAATGTTTTTTTATTTTATTACTGTCCTATGCAGTTTTTATTAGTGACTTCTACTTTCTTTCTAGTTTTTATCAATTAGTAATCAATTTTATGTCATTGGTGGAATTCCCCATGAATCTGACAAGTCATACATATTAGTATTATGATGTCTTTAAATGCACACACACACATACATACCACAAAGAACCCTTGTATGTGCTCTAAGTACCTTTGAACCTTGATGCATCTTTGCAAGGTAGACAGAGAACTGTCTCTAATATGCTCATGCAATAGTGAAAACCCCTTAAAAATTATGAAGCTCTATTCTAAGCTACAGCACTGTTCCTCCTAATTCAAATAAAAAATAAAATATATTAGAAATTAAATACATTTTTAAAAACTACACAAAGAAAAGACACAGCAGGGAGTTATCTGAACTACCCCAAAACCTATACTTTTGGCTCCTAGTTCCTAGGTTGTTTTCATACACAGAGAATGTAAATATCTGCTCACTACTCTCACACAAGATCTGAAATAGGCAAAAGACACATCTATTATTTCCATAGGACCTTGCTTAGTCAAAGATAACGTAGAAAAACAGTGTTATAGATAGAAGATATTACTAAGAATTTATTGTGTGCTAGCCTCCTGAGGCTATTTGAATATTACTTCATGTGTAATGTGGGGATAATGTATTTCATTGCCTAGGAACAGTATTTTGATTAATTAAATACAGTTATTCAACTAAATGAACACTTAATAGGAGGTTTATCATAAAAATTACAGTTCTGGGCAGCATTGAAGATTCAGAAAGGGTGAGCACACGGCATAGTGGGAATCATAGTTCTTATTAAGACTCTCGAGGTTACATCAGGAAAAATCTCAGTAGCCCCTGACTGAACATTCCCATCAGGCTTTGGTTAAAGCATAAGAGAGTCAGTGTCTGTCCTGCAGCATGTTTATGCAAAACCACTCTGATTTTAACTGATTTCTTCCTTTTAGCGTTTGGTTTTTCTGAATTTTTTGTAGGTATAAAGCAAGATTGCCTAATTTATTTTTAGTTATGCTTATACTTTTTAAAATGACTATGATGTGTAATATCTTAATATTACATGACAGAATATAGCAAATTATATTTTATTAATTGATAGGAGCATATGCTTCTAAGATATGACATAATGAAAGAAAGAGGTCATAATGAAAGAAAGTATACTGGTAATAGGACAGGATGCTAATTTCGCTATCCAGCTATTTTCATATAAGGGTCAGCTCATACATTAAAAAATCTGCGTTCATATTTCTTTTATTTGAAAGGTATTAAATCCAAATGTTGAGAGACTTGAGCAAACATGAATGAATAGCATTATACAGGATAAGAGACAAAAACAGTCAAAAACGTCGATTATTTCCTTAAGATCCACATAACCTAAAACTTCAACCAGATTTGTTTATATTCATCTCCAGATATCCAAATATGATTGGTTGTCTTCAAGGTCCCACTGGTAACTGAAACAAATAAGCAAACAAACAAACTGAAAGGTTGGGTTTGCAAAAAGCAGATCTCGAGACAAAGATTTGTGTTGACGTATTAACAACTGTTTTCTGGAAACACTAGACGTGTTTAGAGAAAGCAAGTACTAGGAAAGGATGGAGGCTAAGAAAAGGTGAAATATCAAGCACAATATGATAGGAGTAACTTTGGCTGAATCCTGCAGGGAAGCTCTAGGGATAGCACAGGCCACATGGGAGTTGCCCTGCTCAGGTACAGAGGAGCTGGAGAATTTCTTGTCCTGTCCCTTTTGAGTGCCACCTCAGAGACAAATATAAGTTCCCAGGCAATGCCCCCTTCCATGAGTGCCAGCAGGCAAGATATCACAACCTGAGGGGAGTCTTCTAGAAAGAGATAGGGGTTGACTCTTGGGAGTCAATGTGTCAAAAAATGTAAAGGCATCCAATGCCGACATGGGCCGAAGCACTGAAACAAATATATGACTGAGCCGTATATCTGCTATATGGCTCAGTCCCAATATCTTTAGGCCATTTTCAACTTAACGTTTCTTCTTATAAAACTTATACTAAGAAGTAGTCATCTATAATAAGCAATGAAAAACTGTAAAGATTCAATCGACAAAAAAATAGAAAAAAATCAGCCAAAGTCATTATTTTATTAGAGTGCGGCAGGATTGATGCCCACAAAATTAAAAAAGGAAAAAGATTGGAGCCTAGAACCAGTTTATACACACATACACAAACACACACACACACATACACATACATGCTCACACAGTAAATATACATAATATGCAATTTGTTTAAACATAAATTTGGCAGAATAATTATGTTCATTATGGACCAAAAATTCAGTTTAATATATTTTCCCAATTATATTCAAATGCAGATACTCCACTTCCTTTTCTTCTGTATTTTTCTCTGCATACAGTCAATTCCTATACTTGCCTATATTTGTCTCCCTTCAGTTTTTATTTTCTTCACACTGCAATCAATTTGCATTTCTCAATCTGAAATCTGATCAAATTTTACTTGCCTGTGAAAATGATCACTATTTCCTCATCACCAACAGGATTTCGTTTGCCAGTTTCTTAGAAAGCGTCTAAGTGTCTACTATGATCTAGTACCTACATAACAAACTGGTTTTGTTTCTGAACCTCCCCCAAACAGTGTGGAATGATGAATCAAGAATCTCCATGATCCTTCAGGTCTTCATATTTTACCCAAGTTCTCTCCTTCCCTATACTGGTCTTACCTCCTCCTGGCTGACTTGTGGACTATCCTAGTTATAGTTCAGGAGGTTGTTCAGAAAAGTGCTGTGTGAGGATGACTCCGAGGCCTCCTTTCCTGCACTCCCCATGCACACCAGAACCAATCCTTTCATAATCTAGTTAAATTTTTATTTTTTACACTTCTGTTTTTGCATTTAATACTCTAGAACAAAGGTTCTCACCTGGGGGTGATTTGCCACTAGGGTACACTTGCCAAAGTCTGAAGAAATTTTTGCTTGTGATTTAGAGGGAGTGTGTGTAGATGTTAGGATCCAATGGATAGATGTCAGGGATGTAGCTAAACATCCTACAATGCACAAGACTGACCCTACGACAAAGCTTTATTTGGTCCCAAATGCCGATAGTGCTGAGGTTGAGAAACCCTGCCCCAAAGTGACTATATAAACATATGTGCGTCCGTCTATTACACTTTAGGCTTCTTTAGGAAGAGTGTTATGAATTATACACACACACACATGTATATGTAAGAAGTTCAAGACCAAATGTCAAGAGATTCGATGTCTGGTGAGAGGCCATTTCCTTGCTCATAATAGGTACCTCTAGCTGATGGAAGGAGCAAGGCAGTCTTCTGGGTCCTCTTTTATAAAAACACTAATCCCATTTATGAGGGCCCCTCTCTCAAGATTTACTCACCTCCAAAGGTCTACCTCTTAGAACTATTGTGTTGGGAATTAGGTTTCAGCATATAAATTTGGGGGACATAAACATTCACACCAAAACAGTGGCTTTACAGTGAAATAAAATGAGTCCCCAAAATGTATCATCTGTATAATAGCTTTACATTCAGGGAGGAAGCAAATATAATTATTTCACAAATTTATTAAAGGCCCAGCTCTACAAATTCTATAATACTTTTTAAAGCTTTTACTGAATTTAAGATTCCTTCAGGATTCTCTTGTAAAATTTATACTAAGAGGCAGTCATTTATTATAAGAGATGAAAAACTGCAAAGATTGAATTGACAAAAATAGAAAACATCAACCAAAATTATTTTATTAGAGAACTTCAAGATTATAACCTAGTCCCAGTTTCTACGCAACACACCCCCCACCCCACACACACACAATGTATACATATATATGCAATTATTTTAAATAAATATACATTTGGCAGGAGAATTAATGTAGACAGCCAAGCATGGTGGCTTAGGCTTGCAATCCCAGCACTTTGAGAAGCTGAGGTGGGAGGATCCCTTGAGCTCAGGAGGTCAAGACCAGCCTGGGTAAAATGGCAAAACCTCTTCTCTACAGAAATACACAATTTTTTTCTGTTCACAGATACTTGTACATGTGTTTCCAGATACTTAAGAGGCTGAGGTGAAAGGATCACCTAAGCCTAGGAGTCTGCAGTGAGCTGTGATTGTGCTACTGCACTCCAGCCTGGGGGACAGAGTGAGACCCTGTCTCAAAAAAATAAAAAAGAAAGAAAGAAAAGAAACAATTAATGTAGATAATGAGCATAGTATTAGACAAATCAAAAATTACAATGTAAGTGTATTAAGGACCATTTAAATAATTTACTAACTTTCTTAGCTTCTGAATTTCTTTCCATTATAAGAAATGGAAAAACGTAGCACTGAATCAAAAAACCTCTCTAATTTTTTTTTCCTTCAGTGTGAGAACTGTCACAGAAACTGTTTATTATTATCTTGTATTCAAATTTGCAATCTACTATGGTTTGAATGTGTCCCCCAAAGTTCATGTGTTGGAAACACAATCCCCAATGCAACACTGTGGGAGGTGGAATCTCTAACAGATGACAAGGGCTTGATAGTTCTGTCCTCCTGAATGAATGAATGAATGAATGAATGTAATTATGAGAGTAGATTCCTGATGAGAAGATGAATTTGGCCTCTCTCTCCTTGTCTCTGGCTCTATTGTCCTTCTCTCTTGTGCCATGGATAACACTGTAAGAAGACCCTGGCTCGATATAAGCCCCCCCTACCTTGGGTTTCTCAGCCTCCAGAAGTATGAGAAATAAATATCTTTTCAATATAAATTACCTAGTCTCAAGTATTCTGTTATCGCAGCACAAAACAAACTAAGACAGGACCACATTTTAAAATTTAGGACACTTACCCTTGTGATGGAAAGTGCCTTCATTCTAGCATGACAAAGATGGGTACAGTGGTTGGCAGCAAACACAACTATTAAATAGACCAGAGAAAAATGTCACAATTTTCTCAACCTTTAATTGCTTTAATATTTAAATGCTGCCCTTATGGAAAGTCTCAGGTGGTCAAATCAAAATTCATATTAAAATGCAAATAGGCAATTAAATAATAGAAGTTATTTAAATAATGTATATTCTTTGTTTTCATACCTGCTTGAATATAGATTGCAAAGGTGAGGTAATTTATGCTAAAAAATCATGAGACTTCTGAAAAATGTTCTCACTCAGATGTTAATCATTTCTTTCTCCACCTGGCTTAATTTGGATCCTTTATCATTTTCCCTTTTTTAAAATGACAAAATCTTTCTTTGTAAATAACCAGTTGGAATAACATTAATTATACAACTTTTACTTGAAAAATATGCAAATGACTAAGGCAAAATATATATGTGTGTCAACAATAAAAAGGATCAGTAATATGAGCGGTTATGCACATATATCATGTTAATGTAATAGACTGAATTGTAATATATGCAATAAACATCTAATCAAATCCTCTATAACTTATTAGGACCTTCTCACAATCGTGGCACATAAAATATCATTGCATTTTGATCAGTGAAATATTTAGATTCTCCACTAGTAAAATAATAAAGAATTTTTCTCATAATAAGGTAGCTGAGAATTTTTATTTTTTAGAACAATTTATACACATACAAACACACACACACGCATATGCAACATGCTTATGGTTTGAAAAAGGAAGGGCAAGACTTCTTTCTTATAGTGGTTTGATGTTGAGTTATCTCTACATTGCTATGTTTTAAAAAATAACTAAAAATAAATACAAAACTCTATTATGTTCTTTAAGATAAGTAGTTTTCTTTACTTCCCAGAACTCGTGCCACAGCAAATACAGCAAAAATTACTCAGCACATTACAGGAGTAGTGACCTGTCTATCTTCTTCTGCAGAGAAGACACTGACCTTTTTTTTTTTTTTTTTAAGTGTCTGCCAGTTCATGAAAGTGAGTTATATATTCCTTTCATTCTCTCATGAGCCAAAGGGTAAGAATAGTATCCTCAGTGTCGCTGATCCACCACACATACTGGCTGTGACATTGTGCTTGGAAGAGCATATTTTTTGCCTGGTGACTTAAGCAACTGCCTCTTCCTTTTAATGAACATTTATGAAAAAATTGAATGAGGTAGCCAAATTTGTGTTCACTAGATACATAATCAATCACAACTACACAGTTGGAAGAAGTAGTTACAGAGATGGGGGCCAGAAATCCACTCAGCTTTTTTTCCTGTTTAAAATATATTTTAAGGATTGGCTCAATTTACAATGCCTGAGAAGACATCACCTTGAGGGACAGTTATGAGGTCACTACAGCACCGTTATGAGAACATCCATCTAGCATCCGTTATGAATGGTTTAATGAAATTTGGGAGGCCGAGACGGACGGATCACTTGAGGCCAGGAGCTCGAGACTAGCCTCATCAACATGGTGAAACCCCATCTCTACTAAAAATACAAAAAAAAAAAAAAAAAAAAAATGGCCAGGTATGGTGATGGGTGCCTGTAATCCCAGCTACTTGGGAGGCTGAGGCAGGAGAATTGCTTGAACCCGGGAAATGGAGGTTGCAGTGAGCTGAGACTGCATCATTGCACTCCAGCCTGGGTAACAATAATGAAACTCCATCACACAGACTCACAGAAACAAAGAAAGAGAAAGAAAGCAAGAAAGAAAAGGAAAAAAGGAAGGAGGAAAGGAAGAGGAAGGAAGGAAGAAAGGAAGGAATGAGGGAAGGAAATTTGTATACAGGGAACGGAAATGCTTATAGGTTTATGAAAATCCTTTTACTTGAAATTAAAATTATTTAGTAAATAATGGTTTGATACATGGGATGGACTTTGAAGAGGAGGAATGCACCAGTAAATTAAAACCTGTTGATTATGCAGAAACCTACTGTTAGTGACTGATAGGATGCCTTTGTTTTGTACATCATCCAAAATACTGGGCATCTGACATTTTCAACCAAAATTTCAATTGTATACTGTGATTTTTATTTGTTGCAATACATTAGCATTTCAGAGATATGTAGTGTTTCAAAAGCTGATATTTCTAAGTCAGTATGTACATGTACATTTCATATGAAAAGCTGTTAATGGTGTGCAGTGTTGTATAGTAACTAGACTTCCATATATGTATATTATATGTATTTTGTGGTATTGAAATTAAAGAAGATTTAAGATGTCAAACATGCATTTAATGCTTATTTTAAAACAAATTTATGACAATTGAAATATTTGGAGACAAGGTATGACATTTCAATTTGTAGAGAAATTTTGTGATACTGTATCATTAAGATGCCTTGTGTAATGCCAAACCATACCTGGAGAAGTTGAATAAATATCAAATAGATTTTTAAAAAAATAATCGTCACTCTTTTTGTGGAAATGAAACTATGAATTAAGAGGACAGAAAGAATCCAGATTCCTCCTCACATTGAATTTTAAATAGTTGTTATCTGTTGATAAAAAGTTATTCAAAGAAAAAGAGTTTCTTTACTCTGATTAATGCAGTGACATTTTAACTAAGTGAATTCTAAGTAAACTGAACTAAATAATTTATTTTAAAAATATTTTAATAGCATACACACACACACACACACACACAAATATAGCTATAAAACTTCTATTTTGTATGCAGAAGTAACCAGGCACCTGTGATCTTCCCTTAGGGAAAAACAGGGCTTCTCTCTGCTTCTTGCCTGCCCTCTTGCCAATACTCCACTCTCCAGATCCTCAGGCACGGGGCTGAGTTCTAATAATAATGTTTTGGTTTTAATAAGATCTCTTCTGGAGTTTTTAAAAAGTGTGTTTCTGATCTTAAGGGGAGACGCTAGTGTACGTTTCATCTTTTCTTCCATGAACTGGTGCTAAGATTCTGTAAGGGAAATACGGTAGCATCCAATTTTTGGGCATTCTAAAAAAAAAAAAATTCTATAGGTGAAAGTTTTGGAATCAGACAGAACTGGGTATATGACAGCTTGTCTACTTACATGTTTTAAGTGACCTTGGACAAATTATCATTATTCTTAATACCACATTGTTGTAGTTAAATGTTATATTTTGACTAAACTGGCACAAAGAAAGCTCATAATTAATTTTCATTCTTCCCATTAAATCCTTTTCTTCCCTTTTTTCTCTGAATGAGAAATGCTACCAACAAATAGTTGAGGAATATGATTGAGTTAAATAGCCTTCTCTTATTAGGTCCTCTTTCCTTTCCAGTGAGTGATCATAGTGTCTATTTATTTTTCTGTTTTTCTTTCTTTCTTTTCCTTCTATCATTTTATTTTATGATGCACATTAGACCTTACCACTATTTCCCAGAAAGTTCCTCTGACAACATCTGTTGCATTTAAACAATTATCATATAGACATTTGGAACACAGTCTGTTTATAAAACACTGATTTTCTTCTTTTGCCTATTTTCTGATACATGTTGCCTGGTAGAAGAAAGGAGAAATCCCTGTATAAAATATTTTTCTATCATGATAAGAAATGGAGTAATTAAATGACTCTATTATTATACGCAACATAATACGAGAACACACAAAAAGCCAAAGATGACACTAGTCTAGTCAATAACAAAGAAAGGGAAGGAATAGATGAAGAATGTCATTCTTCTCAGGGGTATACAATTATGTGTGCCGCTATGGTGATAGCACCCTTCCCCCTGCATTCCAACTTGCATTGTTTCCTTTGTATAGGAAGAATAGAGAGGCAATATCCTGACCATGAGTCATTTTTCCCCTGTAACAAGAAGAGATTCTTTCTACTCAAGGGGCACTCAGGGCTCATTGCACTCTCTGAGGTACAGCAGTGGGTACTAATTAGCTTCTCTTTCTCATTCAGCTGTCACAGTGTCTACTTCCCCAGTTCATCCTTTCATTCTTACACCACAATAGAGGTGCTACACACAGTTAGTTTTTCTTTCTAAATAAACATTTGTGAAGGACGCTACCTAAAATTAGATATAAACTAGAGTTAAATGAAGTCACCAGATACCTCTTACTTTGGCAAATTTTTTTTTTTTAAGAAGCAACTACATATATATATAAGTTTCAATTTTCTTTGAGTCAGTTCACAAGACTGCCCGTGTATTTTGGAAATACCTTGTAAAACTGTTTTTCTACTTTTCTAATTCTTGTGTAGAATTTGACAACTGAAACTGGAAGAGTGTCTACCATGTTGTAAAGATTATGCAAGCATATAATAAGGGCAAGGCTGAATCCAGACCAGAGTTCTGCAACTAAAAGAGATGAATTGGCACATACGATTTCTCTACTTACCTAATTTTAGTTGTATAGCTACCTATAACCCTGAAAAGAAACACACTTATTTCTTCCCCTGCTGATATTGTAGCCATTGCTTTTTGCCAAACTTCCTAGTTTTTGGGTATCTGATGTCAGGCAAGTTCTCTAAATGTGCTTACCTATACCGTACCAGAAGAAAAAAATAAGTTATATATGATATTTAATTATTTGCTAAATATTTTTCAGTAGTCTGATATCTAGTGACTTTGCAAACAAGTACACAATGATAGACAGAAGTTAGGTGTCTAGTACTCAAGAGTGAGTGAAAATACAATAAAATAGCTTGGACTTTGACAAAAATAAATCTCAACTGATTTAAATGTTCAGCAATTTCAGATGATCTAATCAATACCATCATATTGAAACAAACATATTTTACTCACAATAAGAAATTAAGATTGTAATAATTGTTTGTTGGAATGAAAGATGGAAGAACATTAGAAATTTAAAAATTAAACTGCTTATAATCTGTATAGAAATAAAGACAAATTCACTTATCAAGTAAGTAAGTAATAAAGTTGATAACCTCTGTGGGAAACTGGGCCCTGTCCATTGTAGGAACCTAAGAGGACAGCAGTTACCAACTGGTCAAGATGTTAATGATCTTTCACTTCCAGTTGGTTCTTATGCCAAAATGGCTAAATTTTTCACAGATGTGCCAAATAGTAATATCACAGAAGGTCTGGGGCAAAAAGTGAAAGATAATACATTGCAGCTGAGATGAGCTGTGCTCAGTTTAAGCCTATGCCTTGAGGAGTAGTATTTGCTAGAATTCAGAGTTCAAAAAGGATTTATAATAGGGCATATAATAACCACCCCCTACACTCCTCAGAACATTTATAACCTACAGAAGATCTAACCCATCATACAGCCATAAAACTGGTGGTCAGTTGAAATCCATAGTCCCTGGAACTAGGACTTCTAATTCATCACATCATGGTGTATACTTACGAGTTTGAGAAGAACATATTTCACAAATACATCTCTAGGATTAATGGTGATGGAGCTAAAACTGACATGACTAGTTCTTAGACCCATCTTCTAGCTATTGGGAGTATAGGACTCTTGTATTCAGTGTGGTAGAGTATTTTTACCGTGTTCTGCAGGGTGTTATACATAAGCTGTCATTTAACCAAGAACTTAGTAAGTCATCTGACTGGACACTTCCAATTGATGTGGTTTATGTCGCATCTCTTTGAGTACAAAATGTGTCTCTTAATCTTAGATAATATTATGTGGAATCTCTTTTGGCAAATCAGATATTTTGTTAGCTTGTGGATAGTGGTTATTTCAGATTCATTTTATAAAAGTTGGTCTGGCTAAGAAAAGAAGGTAGCCTACTTGCATTAGAAGAATTCCACCCTTCTGTCTTAGTCACTCCTCCTCGGTGATAGATGTTGTCTGGTCCTCATGAAAATGAGAAACAAAGATCACCATTCTTTTTTCTCAGTCTCAAATATCTATACTATTTTTCCACTCTCCCAAACTCCTTTGGCTCTAATTCTCTAAATTTTCTTCTCCAATGTGCTTGAGTAAACATCTGAGCAACTTGTTAAGGAATTCATGTGTATCTTTACTTCAGGCATCTCTTCTTATAAGGTGAATGACCAAATACACTACTAACTGCTACATTCAGTGGGAATATTTCTTCTGACCATTGCCTTAAAGGCCATCCTTGATACACCTATTGTGTTGCAAAATAAATATAATGCACAGCCACTGTAGTGCAGCATGGCAACCTGAAGAATTTGTGAACAAGCCTGTTCTTCTCTTTTACAACGTTGTACTGGAGAAGCTCTTACACGACTACATATATAAACTGAGTAAGAAGCATTGAGGTAGCAGAGGTAGGTGTCAAAGGAATCTAAGTCACCTACTCATTCAAAGTATTTTTTGCCTTCTAAACCTTCTGAGGCTAGATCTATAATGCATTATTTCCAATATAAATAAATTTCTGCTGCAGTTCCCCAAGCTGTCTGATGTATCTTATAATAAAAGGGTCAAGATGGGCGACTCTGGTTGCAAAGTCACTGATGCTCTATTACGACTCAAGCCCTAATAGGAACAAATATGACATCAACAACGATTTTTAAAATGCTGAGTAGTTGTCTTCCAGAGGTCAAGACCTGCCTTTAGTTTTTAAGAAATGGTCTCCGTAACGCTCCTTTTCTGGCTTGCTAGAGATTCCATAATGAACGTTATCTACACAGATACCTCTGGTAGTGTCACGTCTGTGGAGCGATACAGCATGAGTGGAGAGCCAGCTTGTACTCAGGCTAGACGCGATGCAGAAGATGTTCTTGCTCAAAGACTTCTGAGTTACCTGATGAATTCCACGGAATGGCATTCCAGATGTCATATATACCATGTTCAGAAATCAAAGAGGTCCAGCAGGTTTTACTGAGATGGTGCACAAACTTCCAAAAATAGCCTGGTGCCTTAGAGGAGATACAATGCCATGGATTATACTCTTAAAGCCTCAGAATGTGATTGAGTGGCAGGTCCTTCAACCTTTGTGGGCCTCATTTCCCATCACCTAGAATGCATACATCTTGCTATGGTACCCAGAGAGCTACTGCCTGATCGGTGTGGTTGCAATGAGCATAACTGCATCAGTATAGTGCACCACAGTAATGTTCTGCAGAATAACTGAAAGGGGCAAAACTTGCAGAGCATGTTGTGGCAGAGAAGAGAAGAATAAACATAGCCCTGAGCAAGGCAATGGGTTTGTACTGCTGTCTTTTCCAAGTAAGGTCATGTTTATTCAATTATAAAATAACGGTTTAAAAGTAAACCAATCAGGTGTTTGCACACTGGTATATTTTCAGACTGGATACACCTTTATAACCATTCCAACAAAAAGATGTAGAATATCATCAGCTGTTTTCTAGTCATTACTTTTCTCATAAAGAATAATCACTATCCTGACAACTAAAACCACAGATTGCTTTTGCCTTTTTCAGTACTTTGTACTGTACCTCTTTTCAGTACTTCTTTACATCTGTCGACTTTTGTTCGACATTATCTTTGTTAGATCTAGCCATGTTATTGTATGTACTTGTAAATTATTTATTTTTTCTGCTCCATAGATTCTGTTTATGAATATATTACAGTTTAATCAGCCAACTGTTTATGCACATTTGGGTTTTCAAATTTGGGATGTTATAAACAGCACTTCTAAAAAGAATTGTGTACACGTCCTTTGTTAAATATTCATATAAAGTTTTCTCTGGAATAGACCTAGGAGAGAAACAATTAGGTGATAAAGTTCACAGATGTATCGCTTTAGTATATACTGCCAACCAGTTTTCAACTATTGTTCTCCCAGTTTCTACCTTATTAAAGTGCATGAAAATTCCCATTGATGCACATCCCTCCAATGCCATTGTATTTCTTTTCTGAACTTTAGCAATTTGGGTGTGAGTTTATCACATTGTGATAAATGGAGTTGCATGTTTTCACATGGTGAAGTATCACATTGTGATTTTAATTTGTATAACCTTATAATGAATGGCTTAAGCATATTTCAATGTTTATTGCCAGTTGGATAGCTTATTTTGTGAAGAACCCACACAATTAGTTATGCCCTTTATCTGAGTTTTTATTGATACACAGTACTTTTTAATATTTCAATAAGAATAATTTGATGGTTATAATTTTTACAAGTATCTCTCTGGAGCCTGACTTTTTATCTCTCTCATTGATATCTTTTAATAGCAGTTCTTAACTTTGATCAACAGCCACATACTCAGTGCCAGAGACTGTGTTAAATTATTTAAGTGTCAATGCCATATGGGACTTAACAGCTGCAACTGAGGTACCATTTGTTTCACTTTATGATGCTCACCATTCTCTGGCACAGTTTGTTGATTTTTATAGTGACCAGACTGGAACTAAATGTGGACGTTTAGGGTCTACCACCACAGAATCCTTTAATTCTTTGATGGTGGTATTAATCCCTTTAATTCATCCTGGTATGAATTCGTTTGTGTGGTGATGGAGAAGGAAAGTTTCAGGGACTTCTGCTTGGCCTTCCCTATCTGAATAGATTTTAATTCACAAGAAGAAAACATTTATGGAAATTATTTCAGTTAAAGTTTATCCATCCTGATTACACAATTAGAAAAATAAACACAGGATGAGTACATGGACATTTTGGAGTGACAGAAATATATGTCTGCCTGAGCTCCTTTACTCTATTGATCAGCTGACGTATTAGGGTTCTCCAGAGGGACAGAAATAATAGGATATGTGTATATATGAAAGGGAGTTTATTAAGGAGAATTGACTCACACGTTCACAAGGTGAAGACCCATGATAGGGCATCTGCAAGCTGAGGAGCAAGGAAGCCTGTTAGTGGCTCGATCTGAGTTCCAAAGCCTTAAAAGTAGGGAAGCCCACAGGGTAGCCTTCATTCTGTGGCCAAAAGCCCAAGAGCCTCTAGCATACCACTGGTATAAATCCAAGAGTCCAAAGGCTGAAGAACCTGGAGTCTGATGTTCAAAGACAGGAGGCATCTAGCATGAGAAGAAGATGAAAACTGGAAGACTCAGCAAAGCAGGCTTATTCCACTTTATTATGCCTGCTTTTTCTAGCCATGCTGGCAGCCAATTGGGTGGTTCCAACCTACCTTGAGGGTGGGTCTTTATCTCCCATTCCACTGACTCAAATGTTAACCTCCTCTGGCAACACACTCACAGATACACCCAGAAGCGATACTTTATATCCTTCAATCCAATCAGGTTGACCCTTAACATTAACCATCGCACTTGACCTCCATGAGTTTTCACTGTAACCAGAAAGTTATGGTGTTTTATTTCTGCTGGTATCAGATCAGCTCAAACCTGGTAACCAAGAGCTTTTGGGTGGCTTCAATTTTTTCAATAATGGGTGTAGTATACACACACACACACATGCACGCACGCATATATTTAGGAGTCCTGATCTCTCCTTCAATTAAAACATTCTGCATCTGATAACTGGCTTAGATATAAAAAATCATAGATCATTATTTACAATCGCTGTGGTTCACCTCTGCATTTACTTCATTAGTTCTCCCTGTTTCTTTTCCGTTTTTCCAATCAAGTAATATCCAAGTTCGTTTGACATCTATTTTGTCCATAAGGTCACTATTACCTGTTAGTCATTGCTTGAGATCTCTGCAGGTCAAAGCCTCCTGGTTGTCTGTCCAGTTGATAACATCCTTGCGGGTCGAAGCCTCCTAGTTGTCTCTCCAGTTGATAAGATCCTTGTGGGTCGAAGCCTCCTGGTCGTCTCTCCAGTTGATAAGATCCTTGAGGGTTGAAGCCTGCTGGTTGTCTCTCCAGTTGATAAGGTCCTTGTGGGTCAAAGCCTCCTCGTTGTCTCTCCAGTTGATAAGGTCCTTGCGGGTCGAAGCCTCCTGGTTGTCTCTCCGGTTGATAAGGTCCTTGCGGGTCAAAGCCTCCTGGTTGTCTCTCCAGTTGATAAGGTCCTTGCGGGTCGAAGCCTGCTGGTTGTCTCTCCTGTTGATAAGGTCCTTGCAGCTCAAAGCCTCCTGGTTGTCTCTCCAGTTGATAAGGTCCTTGCAGCTCAAAGCCTCCTGATTGTCTCTCCAGTTGATAAGATCCTCGCGGGTCGAAGCCTCCTGGTTGTCTCTCTGGTTGATAAGGTCCTTGCGGGTTGAAGTCTCCTGGTTGTCTCTCCGGTTGATAAGATCCTTGCGGGTCGAAGCCTCCTGGCTGTCTCTCTGGTTGATAAGATCCTTGCGGGTCGAAGCCTCCTGGTTGTCTCTCCGGTTGATAAGATCCTTGCAGGTTGAAGCCTCCTCGTTGTCTCTCCAGTTGATAAGGTCCTTGCAGGTCGAAGCCTCCTGGTTGTCTCTCCAGTTGATAAGGTCCTTGCGGGTGAAAGCCTCCTGGTCGTCTCTCTAGTTGATAAGGTCCTTGAGGGTGAAAGCCTCCTGGTCATCTCTCCAGTTGATAAGGTCCTTGCGGGTGAAAGCCTCTTAGTCATCTCTCCAGTTGATAAGATCCTTGCGGGTCAAAGCCTCCTGGTCGTCTCTCCTGTTGATAAGGTCCTTGCGGGTCAAAGCCTCCTGGTTGTCTCTCCAGTTGATAAGATCCTTGCGGGTTGAAGCCTCCTGGTCGTCTCTCCAGTTGATAAGGTCCTTGCGGGTGAAAGCCTCTTGGTCATCTCTCCAGTTGATAAGATCCTTGCGGGTCAAAGCCTCCTGGTCGTCTCTCCTGTTGATAAGGTCCTTGCGGGTCAAAGCCTCCTGGTTGTCTCTCCAGTTGATAAGATCCTTGCGGGTCGAAGACTCCTGGTTGTCTCTCCAGATGATAACATCCTTGCGGGTCAAAGCCTCCTGGTTGTCTCTCCAGTTGATACAGTTTGGCTCTCTGTCCCCACCCAAATCTCACGTTGAATTGTAATCCGCACGTGTGGAAGGAGGGAGGTGGTGGGAGGTGATTGGGTTATAGGGGTGGTTTCTCACAGGCTGTTCTCATGATAATGAGTGAGTTCTCACAACATCTGCTGGTTTTACAAGTGGAAATCTCCCCTTTTTCTCTTCTGTCTCCTGCTGCCCTGTGAAGAAAGTGCTTCCTTCCCCTTCAGCCATAATTGTAAGTTTCCTGAGGTGTTTCCAGCCATGCAAAAAAGTGAGCCAATCAAAACTCTTTCATTTATAAATGATCCAGTCTCTGGTATTTCTTCATAGCAGTTTGAAAGCAAACTAATACACCAGCCTTGCTGCCCTTTTATGGCAATTACCGTCACCTTGCCTATATCACTTAATTGCTACCACATGGCCTCTGATGTTCCAAAGTCTTATTATCCACACAGACAGTGGAGAGCTTAGTCCTGTAGCATCATTGCTTCCTCTTAACTCCAGCATAGAGAAGGCAGTTATTGCTTTTCACATGTGTTGCTGTCTAACTTACTTAAGAACCTATATTTCTTATGGCTTTAATAAATGAAGTGACCTTGTATCACTCACAGGGAGCATAGGTGATACATTCCCTGTATCTTACATATTAAATCCATCCCAACGTCCACATCACCACTTCCCTGAGGTTTTTGATACCTTTCTAAATACTGTATCATTTACTGCAGTCATCACTGAGACCATTAGGAAGCTATTTCTACAGCATATTGGAAATAGATCCGGGTATCATTGACTCTTAGGTATCACCATGACTGCTTTACATTGACAGGATACTTGTTCTCAAATTATAAGGGCGTAGTCCCAAGTCAATAAATTTTTTTCTGTCTAGCCTATCAGGTCTCCCTCTCTGATCCAAAACCTTTGAGATTTACTACAACGTATAATCACTTGTTTCCAGATCCTGCAATTCTTTGGTGAGCGTGTGATATCTTCCCACAGCAGGGAAAGAACTTATCAGTTTAGGCTCTGCTGAGACTCAATCCAAGTTTGGAGGCAATAAGGCAATAACAGGATAAATGAGAAAGATTTTTAGGACCAGGAGTGATGGTTCATGCCTGTAATCTCAGCACTTTGGGAGGCTGAGGCAGGCGGGTCACTTAAGATCAGGAGTTCAAGACCAGCCTGGCCAACATGGTGAAACCTCATCTCTACTAAAAGTACAAAAATTAGCTGAGCATGGTGGCATGCACCTGTAGTCCCAGCTATGTGGGAGGCTGAGGCATGAGAATCGTTTGAATCTAAGAGGCAGAGGTTGCAGTGAGCCTAGATAGCACCACTGCACTCCAGCCTGGGTGACAGAATGAGATTTCATTCCCCCTCAACCCCTGAAAAAAAAAAAAGATTTTTAAGAGTGCAAATTTTTTTTCGGAAAGAATTTGTCTCATGCTAGTGGGTTTAGGAGAATCTCAGGGTCCAGGCTCATTCACCCAAGTCTTCCAATCCCAGGACTCAGCATCCTATCCTTTCTCTCTCAGTCCTGATTTTGGCAAAGGCAACTTACTGGAGCTAAACAGTCAGTTTCCTTTGTAGCTTGTAGCTGCTATCAACAGGTATTGAATCTAAAGTATTTATAATTACTATTTCTTCATGTCATTCATGTACCACCACAAAAAAAGAGAAAACTATTCATTTTCTTCCTGTGCCTTTTCAAAATAAATCGCTGGTGAAATAAATGTAATTGTGAAGCCGCCAGGTGTCAAGAATCGGCAGCTCCACACCTACTCCTAGCAACAGGGACTTTAACGACTGATGGGTGAGGAACCCATTCCAAAACCCCCTGCAAAGGGTGTTCTTTTTGGGGCTACATCTGTAACCAATTCCCTTAGTCTGTGTTTCTCCAAAAGAAAATATATTGAATATAGGGGTTTTATTTATTTTATCTTTTTATAAATGGAGAAGAGTTCTCACTATGTTGCCAAAACTGGTTTCGAACTCCTGAGCTCAAGCAATTCTCCTTTGTCCATCTCCCACAGTACTGGGACTACAGGAGTGAGCCAATACAGTCAGTCAAGGATTTTATTTTTGGAAGTGATCTCAAGCAAAGGCAAATAGTTGTGAAGAACAAAAAGGAAAGAAGGGCCAGTTGATAAAACATTTGACATGTTCAGCTGATCACCACCGTGGATAAATGGACTTTATCCTGTTGGCAACTTTCTAAAGAGCCTTGTAGTTCTAAAGAACTAGTTTGTTCTAAAGAACCTCAGAGTTCTCCACCATAAAGACAGTTTAGAGGAGCATTTATTCACCAGATAACTAGATAACTGCCTTTGGCAAGGGTTGCCCTGTAAGGGTTAACTTGCTTCCACTTTGGTGTTTATGTAAGTTCATATTAGCTGAGGGACCTGTAGAGATGTTTCCAGGGTATCTGTGGTGTCTGAAGCAAGATGCTATCAGTTTACAAGTCTGATCAAATGGCTGTAGCGGTAATGGTGGGAGTCAAAAGCGACATGAGAAAATGTCTATGGTGTACAGACACTTTGTTCAGTTATCTAGTCTTAAGTACTGATTTTTGCTTTTTGCTTTTTTCTGTCTTGGGATATGTGTGTGTGTGTGTGTGTGTGTGTGTGTGTGTGTGTGTGTGTGTATTCACATATCCAAAGGCTGTGTATATGTCAGGGTATAATTAAAGTGACACATGGATTTTAGTAATATAGAATAAGAAATTTATTATAAGAATTAGACTTTATTCAATTTAGAGGATTGGTAAGGTGTATGCCAGTCCTTTTCATCTGTACAGCAATGCTGACGGTAGAGAGGAGAGCTGAATATGAAGTGGGAGGGCAAGGACAAACTGGTTTCTGCAAGAAAAACCTGGGGTACATGAGAAAAAAGTGAAAACCATGACTGTCTCCTCTCATCTCATCTGACGTGCAGGAGAAGAGGTTCTTTCAACCCAGAGCAGTTTGGAGGAGCCAAGGAGCAGCACTGGCCTCACGTGCACCTTGTGCCAGCAGGCGAGCTAGACAGTCAGTGACAACATTGAGCTGTCTCTCCCAGAGTCCTAGCTCCAAACTTTAAAGTATATACAATATCTTCTTCATTTCTCTAACATCTCATCTATATTTATCTCATGGCCAGCTCCAACCTGGAATCACAGAGGGATTGAAATTCATGAAAATACTTCTGGCTTAACTAAGTTGACCCCCAACAAAATCAGCACAGTTCACTTCAGGTCAGCTTAGCATCTGCAGGTACCTATTTTAACCCTAATTAACTTCCAAACAGATACAATAAGAAAATCAATCTTGCACCTAACGGGATGCACCTATCCTTTGTAGAAGTGAAAACAAAATAATCTGTTCCCCAAAAGAGGATGCAAAACACCTTCATCTATCTTTGGGTGATGTACAATTCCTTTCCTAGCTGAGTCATACTTGTCCTTTGATATGTTGTAATGTGAACATGGAAAGATAGAAGGTTTCATATTAACACATCTTTTGAAGTGCAGACATTCTTCTTATTACCACCATTATGCAGTAGCAATTCAATTTCCCTTTGAAATCAGGATTAATCATCATGGCAAGCACACTAATACCTTTCTTTACCTGTTCGTTCACTGGCATTAGGACCCCAAAATGGCCAAGTGGTATTATCCACTTACAGGGGTACTAGTGGAATCATGGTTGTGCTCTTTGTTAGAAACATCCCTTCCTGGAAACTAAGATTACTAGAACAGTAGAGCTTAAAGTCATGGAAACAGCAAACATTTTACTAGTGTATCACTGAAAGCAATAGTGAGACGATCTATTCCCATTTTCACCTCATTTATTCCTAGAGCTGTGAATCCTGGCTATGAGAGGAACAACAATATGTATTAGGCACAGAATGAGAGCATAGGCTGCTTCCTGGAGGACATTAAACTATCCCTCAAGAGGCTGACACATAGTTGGTGTAATAACTGAATCTTCGAAAATGTGTTCCACAGTTCTAGCAGGCCAACTGCTTCACTGTTATGGATAACAAAAGAACAGTGGTTTCCAAAAGCATGAGCCCATTGCCACACTTTGTATGCTATAAAATGCATTTCTTGTCAGGGACAATGCGGGCTAGGATACCATTGTGGCAAATCAGGCATTTTGCAATTCCAGAGATGGTGATTTTAGCAGAAGAAGTTTTCAGAGAAAGAAATTCACATGCAGAGTAAGAGCTAATAATAATGAGAACAAACCATTGCCATCCATGATGGAAGTATAGTCTATCTCACATCCATTGCTGGCTGAAACACCCTCCCTATGGAAACAGGTAATACTGGGGACTTGGTGTTGATCTCTGCTGTTGGCAAGATGAAGACAGAGCAGTGGCTCCAATCCATGTTATGTAACCTACCGTTATGCTACCATGCACACTTGATTTATGAGCCCTTTGAGCAAGATCACAGGTGCCTGAGTAAAGTGACTTCCAGATACAGAACAAGTCATCTTGTTCACCTGATTAAGATTCTTCTCAGCTGAGATTTTTCTTGGCTAAGGATTCCCATGGCTTACAAATATCTTGACACTCTGTGTCCTTTCAAAGAGATTTAACCACATATTTTTTCTCTCTTGTCCTCCTCTTGAAACGCGAACCATTGTTCACTTCTCATTAATCAGTATAAATCCATACTTTATACTGTCTACATTTCCATATAAAATAAACATCCATTAGCTATAGTTACCATTCTGTATTTATTTCTCCCGTCTAACTTAAATATGTATTATTTGACCAACACTCCCTAGCCCTCCCCACCCAATTACCCCAGCCTCAAGTAATCACCATTGTACTCTCTACTTCTGTGACATCAACTTTTTTAGATTCCACATGTAATATATTGTATTACTGAAAAATACTGAGAGTAGGTGTTATATGTTCTCATCACTTAATTATAAATGATTAAATGATAAAATGATAACTCTGTGAGGCAATGCATTTAATTAGCTAATTTAACCATTCTACAGGCTGTAAATACTTCAAACCATTATGTGGTACATTATAAATACACACAATTCTCTATTTTAATTTAAAATAAATAAATTTGAAATAATAAAAGTATTCAAACTAAAACAAACATACATTCAGGCACACTACTTGAAGTTTTGCCAACTGGGAGAATTTTTTTCACTGTTGTCTCTCAGTGCCACGACAGATAATGACTATGTCACAGACATTCAGTTTTGGCAAAGTAAGCATAGCACATAGTACTTACACACAGTACTTTGATTTTTTTTTTTTTTTTTTGAGACAGAGTTTTATTCTTGTTGCCCAGGCTGGAGTGCAATGGCATGATCTCGGCTCATCACAACCTTCGCCTCCCAGATTCAAGTGATTCTCCTGCCTCAGCCTCCCTAATAGCTGGAATTACAGGCATGTGCCACCACACCTGGATAATTTTTTTTTTTTTATCTTAGTAGACATGGAGTTTCTCTATGTTGGTCAGGCTGGTCTGGAACTCCCGACCTCAGGTGATCCTCCTGCTTTGGTCTCCCAAAGTGCTGGGATTATAGGCATGAGTCACCATGCCCAGCCAAAGTACTTTGAATTTTTTATTAACTCAGTCTGCTCATTACAGGGAATTTCTCATGAGGCCAGCATTGTGAGTTAAGAAGTAGAAGGCACTGTAGCAGGAGTATGGGCCAGGGACATTATGAATCATTTGCACATTCAACTTATGCCTTCGGGTCATTTTTTAGACCTGAAGCACTTACATTTGATAATGGACGATGCTGTGTATGCTAAGCTTTAAGGCTTGCTGAACTCAACGTCATGACAGTCAGCTTAGGTTTCAGGGTAACTTGGTAGTCTATAGTCTAGGATTCAGTCACCATTAAAGACAAGTTGTTAGAGGTATTTCTCCAAAGGATTATTTATCTGCAAGAAATTGAATCACTTTTCTCCAAAATCCTAAAGGTGGAAATCCTAGAAGTTTGGCTTTGCCTACTGATAAAAATACCACTAAAGGGTGATATAGAATGAAGGATTTGACATTATGCATTTGGGGAGGCTCATGGAGAAATCTACTCGTGGACACTATGTTGACTGTCCTGAAGATTGCATAGCTCATCTAGGCAGGTGGTTGGAAAGGAAAGATGGACACAAGCCCTAGTGGGAATCCTTGATGACAAACCAGAACTTGCATTCATCCATCATCAGCTCCAACCTTGATGCTATAGGTGATCTGCAGCAGAAGCTGGCATGCTTTACCATGTAGCTGCATACATACTTAGTACCAAAACCCAGAGAACTAAAGTGGTCCCGCAAAGCTGGAAGTGATTCCCCACACCAGCAAGGACAATGGATGTGCCTGAAATCCTGATGTGTTGGTTCATAATTCTGATTTTTACAGTGTGAAAAAAATAACTACTTCTTTATTTTCACCATCCAAATCTTACAAATGTCTCTTGTTTTCTATAGTTTCCAATTTCTGTTGTAACACAATACCAAAATCTTGGTAGATTCTAGCAACACTATTATCTCACATCTCTGGTGGTCAGGGGTCTGAAAGCAGTTTCAGAGGGCTCACATAAGCAAGGAGGGCTGCATCTATTATGGAGACTCTAGGGAACAATCTATTCCCTTGCTTGTTTTTTTTTTTTTTTTTTTTTTTTTAGCTTCCTAGGGCCTCCTATACTTCAAGACTTATGGCACCTTTCCCTATCTTCAAAGGTAGGAATCACATCACTCCAGCCACTGCTTCCATAGTCTCATCTCTTTCTCTGGCTCTTTTGCCTTCCCCTTTTATATTTTAAGGACCCTTGTGATTTCCTTAGATCCATCTAGGGAGATAATCCAGCATCATTTTCTCATTTCAAGACTATTAACTTAGTGACATTTGTAAAACATATTTGCCAGGTACAGGTTACAGAGATGGGAGAATGGTCATCTTAGGGGACCATTATTCTGGCTACCATACCACCCTATAATTGCACAGAAAAGAGCTTTCTGGGAAGTGTATTTCCATTTTAACTAAGCTGGCTCAGAACAAATCCACCACATATTGTAAATATTTAATTTGATTCTAACAGAATTTCTAAGGCATATAAAAAAGAAAAAAAAAAAACATCCAACATTATTTTCTTCCTTAGTTCACTGAGAGCATTAAATTTAAAAAAAGAATATCATACATTTTTATGTTAGCATAGTATAGAAGCATAATTTATAATGGTTCATAAGTTATTGCCAGCTTATATATATATATATAGGTGAGTGGCTAGTTACCTGTCCATCTCCACTCACCAAAGAGGTGTGTCCTAGATTTACAAAGACATCACTTTATTGAATATGCTCTTTATTATGATGGGTATAAAGGGAAAGTCTTCTTATATTGTGAGAAACATGAACCTAGACTATTGAATCAACAAACTATAATTATATTCATCATATCACACATGTCAAAATAAAGTTTTTTTCAGATAATAATTTCCAGTGAAATAAATTTACCATGTGAATCCCTCACTCTGAGTTATTTCATGTTCATGTTTCATTGTTTTCTCTTTTGCATTTGATTCCCTTGCTGTGCAGGGATGATACTGTTTTGCTTTTTTTCCTCAAATCACTGCAGTCTCTTGCCCAATCTACACATTTGTTGAGTTCTTCTTTATTTTAAACAGAGTGAAGCCATCACCGGTGGTTATTACTTTCTTTAAGGATGCAGAATAAGGCAAAGATATAGGGCGGGAGATGATGTCTTTCTTACACTGTGATGTTTGATTTCAAAACAAACTCTGTGAACTATCAAGCAGATTTCTTCCTCCTCAGGGATTTGTGAAATGGTTAAAAAAAAATAACATGTTTTTGAATGCTTAAGAACTGTGTTCCATCCTAAGCTTAAAACTGTGATAAATATTGCACCCGGCACAAATTTAGTAGGACCAAATCACCATGTGGTTGCTATAATTCACTAAAATGATGAAGACTCCTGAATTTGTGTGCGTTGTGTGTGTGTGTGTGTTTCTGCTAGAGCACTACAAGAAGAGGATGCACAGGCAGTTGTATCAACAAGTGTTGAGAGCACATAAAATAGGGATGCATGTATTTATAACAATTCTCAATTTTCTGCTCTAAACATAGTGTGTGCCCTAAAAAGAAGCAGGCACCTGTGACCACCATCACCCATTACTTATTATTTCACAAAATTATATTTATAAACAATAGGTTCAAAATTAAAAACACTATAGTCAAATTGTTGCTTTGATTTTGCCCAGTGGCTTTCCTGTTTCAGATCATTCTATAGAACACTTTCGGAATTTTGTGCCTAGAGGGATAATTTTCCTGCTGTGTAGAGCCATATTCCTCTTAAAACCCAAGCAATGACTCCCCCGTGCCTTCCAAATCAAGGATTAACTCCTCAGTTTGATGTTCGTGACCTTCCACCATCTGGCTTGTAACATTTTTACTTTATATCCTCTTACTCTCCTATAAAAAATCCCATCAAGTCACAGTAAATTTTTCCTTTTTCTCTTAATATTCCTGAATCCTGCTACTTTCCCACCTTATTTCCTGTATTGAGAATATTTTTTTCTACTCTTTAGAAGTCACTCTTTAGAAAAATCTTACCAATCATTTAAAATCTGTTTCCAATACCATCTTCTCCATGTAATATTTCCTTATCTTTTACACTGAATATCATCACTTAAGCTTTCAAATGTTCATTCTCTCTTTTCCTTCCCTCTCCTCCTCATTCTCTGCCTCCATTCCTTCTCTTGGTATGATAACATATATTTATATTTTTCTAATTTAGCTAAGATTTCATATATGTAAATGAACTACATAGAATAGGTGTGATTTCGTGAACCTTCTCGAAAAGTAACTACCAGAGTTGGTTCACCTGCTTGAGTTGTACTATCAAAAATATAAGTCTTGGGACAAAGTGTACTATGCATGTAGGTGAGCATAACAGAATTAAACTTTAAATTTTATTTTCAGGTTTATATTTCAGAGTGGAACTTGAAAAGAAAGAATGTTAAGTATAGAAACATTTTTATAAAATAGTGCTCATTATATATATATATTTTAAAGGTCAATATAATTCAGAAGCCTCATGCAATAGCTCCTCCCTTGCTATTGTTCTAACAGATAAAGAGAAAAACAAAATTTCTGTGAAAAGAAGACATGGTCTCAAGATTTCACCACACGGTAGATGTTGTTGGGATTCCTGGTGTGTATGCATCTAAAATAACTGCTTAATTAGCAGTATATCTTCAATTCCGTATGTTAGTTCTTTTTTAAATATTGTTTTATAAAGTTCTACAATAAAATATTCTCTGAAGTTATTATTTTACGTTAACTTTTTAGATGGACGTTTGCTCTTGTCTCCCAGACTTGAGTGCAATTGAGCAATCTCTGCTCACTGCAGCCTCCCTTTCCCAGGTTCAAGGGATTCTTTTGCCTCGGCTTCCCAAGTAGCTGGATTACAGTTATGTGCCACCATGCCCAGCTAATTATTTTGTATTTTTAGTAGAGAAGGGGTTTCATCATGTATGTCAGGCTGGTCTCAAACTCCTGACCTCAGGTGATTCACCTACATTGGCCTCCCAAAGTGCTGGGATTACAGGCGTGAACCACCTTGCCCTGCTGGATTTTTATTTAAGGAAAAACAAATCATCCAAAAGGCTTCAAGATCCTTGAGTCCACTGTGAATAAACTGGGTAAATACGATAGGAAGGTATCTAAGCAAGGCAAACCATTATTTGACTAATCATAATTATAGAAAGATAATTATTCGTGTTAGCCTAATAAACTGTTCATATTCCTGAGAAGATTAAATACTATGACAAAAAATATTTGGTTGCAAAGTTTATCAATTATTTCTCAAGAAACTAAAGAACTCTACACTTAGAAAAGTATTCTCTAATAACAGGGAGAAACAGAAGACACGTGTGTTATTGTTAAACACTGGTTAGCTTATTTTGATGTGATCACTGAGAACCATGTTACCTGTGAAGCTTACAGAAGGCTACAAGTATTCAATAAAAGAAATTAAAAGATTAATTAAATGAAAATTCTACCTATGACATAAACATCTTCAAAACACCCTTGGAACTCATCTATGATAAAATTACTCTGCTAAAATTGGTTGGAAGCATTTGTTAGCTTAAAATACTACCAAAGATAACTATATGAGGTAATGAATATGTTAATTAGCTAGATTTAACCATGCCACAATACTTTGAAACAACATGTTGTACATGATAAATACATACAGTTTTATTTATCAATTTAAATAAATAAACAAATTTGAAGGGACAAAATACTATCAAAATTGATACAGCTCCATTCATAGTTTCACTTTTTCAGTCATAGACATAAAAACACAAAGGAATGATATTTAAAGTATGGCAATATTAAAAAAATGAGAATTACCTTTTATTTTTGTCTCATATGTAATCAAGGACTATCCTCACTTTATGGACAATAGTTGAAAATCATGCTGCCAAATCATGAATATGCACCCTCCTATAGTTAATAAAAGATATTCTATGCATGTCATACACTACTTCAGGAAAAAATAATCAGCAGAAATGTGTATCCATTACTTTTAGGGACCAATGAATGTCCCCTGATTTCCAAACTCAAGCTAATGTTAAAAATGAACATTTTCCATGTTTGCATTTCTTTGCACTTCAGAGAAGCAGCTGAGACCAGAAGCAGAAATGCTAATATTCTATGAGAACAGCTGTTGTTATGGTATTTCTGGACTAGCTGCTTGCAGGAAGATTAAATCTCGCTGTAAAACGTGCATTTTCTCCTAGAATCCTCAGCTCAATTTCATAAATTCGAAAGGTATGAGCTGGTGAGACGCAATAGTGATAAGCAACCCTAGTCAGGCTATATCTCTGCATTGCAACAAGCCTTTAAACTTTTCTCAGCTATAATGCATCTCCATTAAGAGTGAGTTTAACGTCATGTGTTATGATGGAAGCCACAAAAAAATATCTAATCTGTTTAAAATGAGAAATTCCAAAATTGGAAAAGGAGATCTGGAGTGAAAAAAAAAGCCTTGGAACTTAATATATATATATTGCTTAAACTTCACCAAGAGGTTGTCCACACACAAATAGAACCAGCAAAATACAATAGCAAGAAAATAAGGAACTCAATTCACTGTAACCACCAGCCCTGTGTACTTTAACATAATTTGAGTGGACTGGTTGCTGCAATTGGCACATGTCTGATTTTGTGCTTAATAACAAAATTGATTCAAATAACTTTTGAATGTCCCTCTTATTCAAAACTTATGGTTCAGCTGGACGTGGTGGCTCATGCCTATAATCCTGACATTTTGAGAGGCCGAGGCAGGCATATCACTTAAGATCAAGAGTCAAGGCCATCCTAGCCAACGTGGTGAAATCCCATCTCTACTAAAAACACAAAAATTAGCCAGGCATACTGGCAGGCACCTGTAATTTCAGCTACTTAGGAGGCTGAGTCAGGAGAATCACTTGAACCCAAGAGACGTAGTTTGCAATAAGCCAAGATCCAGCCACTGAACTCCAGCCTGGGCTATGGGGTGGGACTCCAAGAAAACAAAAAAAAAACAAAAAACATATGGGTAGCATTTATATGTCTTGGAAATATCTACCTTAAATTGATTGTATTCTTTTAAACTCTAATCATATTTTAAATATCTTTTTTCCAATGAGAAATATAGCATTGAAAAGAAAATGCAATCACCACAGAAGTAACATTAATAAAATTATACATTAATTAAATTTTAACAAATAAACTTTAAAAATATAATTGATTAGCAATTGCAATTAATCAACTGCATATGCTAATTAAATACTCGTTGTGTATTTTGGGTTCCCTGATGACTTCCAGTAAAAGAAATATTATTCTAAAGAAGCATATAATCAATTCTGGAAAAAGAAAAGATTTAGATCCTTCAATTACTCAATGCATTAAGAATTCCACTACTAAATTGTTCTCTGTAAACAAAAGTCTATAAATTTCACAGGAAGGAATGCCCAATCTAGTTTTTTATTGCTAAGAAGAAAGACTTTATGAACAAAACTCAAAAGATTGGTCTCAAAATATTAAAATAAGCTGAAAGAATTCCGGTAAAGGCAACTGAATAATTAGAGTGGGCAGTATGACACAGTGTCCTGAGAAGAAAGGGTAGATCAAATCCGAAGACTGGGGACATATCTTGATGATAATGTATAAGTGTTTATATATAATGTGTGATAACAGTTAAAATTTTTGTTTCACTGATAATAACTGTCATTGTGTAGGTAGGAAGATGACTCAAAAAAGGATAAAATTAGGTTTAGCTCAACAATAGTCTGCTGCCATGAGGCAAGGAGGTAACTGTCAGAAGTATTTGAATCTGTGTTATTGACAAAAGAAAATTTATGAGCTTTTTACAAACTAATCTGTATTCATTGTCTTCTCATTATGGCTAGCATCTATTCAGTGCTCAATAATAATAATTATTTAACTTGTTAAACCAAAAGAGAGCTTAACTCCTTCTTAAGCTTCTTAATCTAGTTATTGGCACAAACAAGCACAGGTCCACATTAGGGGGAAGGGATTACCTATATAATGACTTATGATATCAATGTTAAGGTCCCAATGAACAACAAATCTTCATCTTAAATTAGAAAGTGACATGTTTTCCAATAAGAATATTTAAAAAATTAGAAAGATTACAACCGTCATATGTGACTTTGAAATAAAAAAAACAGACAAGGCTTAAAGAAGTAGAAAAACGATCAAAAGGAGCCAGGACTTTTAAAAAACAGGGTAAATCCTCATGCACCATATCTGATGCTTATGACTCCCGTTAAAATCTCTATTAAATATTGCAGGAAGGGAAAGAAGTAGATTTGTTTGAAAATTGTTATTCAGATTTAATTGCTTCACTACGACAACTTTATTAAAACTGTTTTTTTTCCAGAAGATCACAAATAACATCTTATTGATCAATTATATTGTAATATTTGAATTTCTCATCTTTCAATATATTTTTACCTTGCAAGACTTCTGTGCTTGTAAACTAAACCTTGTACCACAAACTTCAGCAACATGCAATTTAACCAAATAACATCATAACTCATTCATTCATCTATCTATGCTGAATTAATAAATCTGGAAGACTAAGTGTTTATGTTTGCACAAAATTTAGCCCTGAAATTTCAAAATATCAAAAGATATTTAAATCTTCCTCTTCTTAATGATTCAGTTTTAATCCATTTCCAGTATTTTAAATTCTTAAACACTGCAAATTCATTTCCAGTATTTTAAATTCTCAGTCTTATTAAAGTTTTATTGAAATTAGTCCTTCAATTTCCTTGATAATTGTCTCTTAAGAATGGTATATTGGCCAGGGGTGGTGGCAGGTGCCTGTAATCCCAGCTACTTGGGAGGCTGAAGCAGGAGAATCACTTGAACCTGGGAGGCGGAGGTTGCAATGAGGTAGGATTCGGCCATTGCACTCTAGCCTGTGTGACAGAGCGAGGCATGAGATTCTGTCTCAAAAATTTAAAAATTTAAAAAGTAAATTAATTAAAATAAATTACCATAAAACTTCTTCCAAGATTTCTTTTTTAAAACACCTCTGATAAGACTTCTCCACAGTTTAAAATGTTAAAATAGCTCTTTACTGACAAAGGAATATTATTCACTAGATCCTAAAAACAATCTATGCATCTCTGTTCTCTGGTGTTTAACATTGTCTGCTTTAAAAAAAAAAAAAAGTGGTAAAATATGCATAACATATAATTTCTTAACACCATCTACCTTTATACATCAAAATGTTGTAAATCTCTAGTCTTCAAAAATCTTCAATAAACCACAACAAATTATTTTATTACCTCCCGCATGTAAACATTGGATACTCCTTATAGCATGTCAATTCTGTCTTTCTTCTGTTGTATATGAGGCCGTGTACTTTAGTTCGGGTGTAGGTCTTAGTTTACCTAGAAACTACTTTATATAGAAGAGCAAAATAAGTACACACAAGTAAGAATTTAAGAAGGAATATTCACTTTGTCAACCCATAGGATTACTAATTCACTGAGGAATTTCTCCAAAAAACTATCAATTATACTCAACTAACATTCAAATTCATTTTAAATGTCATTTCTGATAAAAAGGTGGTTTTCTTATGAACTTTGAGAGACCTCAGGAGTTAAGAAAGTTAAGAGCTAAGAAAGTATTGAGAATTAGTCTGTCACCTGAAAACAGTGAACTCTGAAACGAAACTCTACTCTGTTGTGAAAGAAAAGAAAAATCTTTATTTCTTGATAGAAACATGGCATATGTTAAACCTATTTATTTCATGGCTTCCACAACTTCATTTTTATTTTACTATATCCAGTCATTACATTTCAGTGTTGTCTCAAGTTTGCAATTATAGAGTCATCCTTGTATATGTGAAAACTGATAGTCAATGTAACACATCATTCCAACATTGAAATATGTTGAATAGAGATGTTCTTAGATTGATTCATAATATGCTGTAAGCTAAAGATTGAGTTCACATGGACATAGAGAAGGAATTAAGAAACACCGGGGGTTACTAAAGTGGGGAAGGTGTTGGGGGAGCAAGGGTTGAAAAACTCCATATTAAGTATTCTGCTCACTACCTAGGTGGCAGAATCGTTTGTATCCCAAACCTCAGCAACACACAATTTACCCAAGTAACAAACCTTGCACATGTACCCTCTGAACCTAAAATAAAAGTTGAAAAAAGAAATAATAGGAAAGCCAAGGGCTTTAAGAGTGATGTTTTTGAAATTTTATTAGGATTAATGATTCTGGGGAAGGTTGGGGAAGGAGAGACAGTGTATCCCTGGCCATGCTATGCAGAATTTTAACTCTGGTCCTGGGAAAAGTAACTAAACATAGTCTACTTTCAAGATCTGGTGAATAAAACTCCTTTGCCAGTCAACTATGGAATCTTTATTAAGATGGCAGTGGTTGCATTCTCAGAATTCACTGGGATCTAGAAACAAAATCAGCATTTTAAAACATACATATATGTATATGTATAAAATATACCCTGAAAATGATATAACAATGTTGTCATTAGACATAGAAAAAAAGATACTTTTTACTTTTCTTTTTTGTGAGACACACTTTATATAGAGCAAAGTGTGTATATCTAAAGTTTACTATGCCATTCATTCCTACAGAAGCATATGTCAATGTCTTTGAAATGACTCTTTTTCGGGTCTTTTTGTCATTTTTAATTGATTTACTTCTGTTTAACTTATTTATTTGTTGTTATTCTTCATATGTTCTGCATATGAGACCACTGGCCAATACATGCATATGCCAATCTGTGACTGGCATTTTCCATATCTTAATATTATGTTTCAGTGAATTGCAAATTATAAGTCTTACCTTTATGGTGAATATTTTTCATGTTTACATTTTTCAAAATATGAAATGTCATGAAGATTTTTTAATGCTTTCTTCTAGAAGTTTCATTTTTATACAATTCAAATTTGTGCTTAGGTCCATTGCAAATTAATTTTGTACTTTTTTTTGGTAAAGTTTAAGCATCATTCATTCCCATGAATATTCAGTTTATGTGATACAAGTTCTGAAAATGGTGATCTTTTTCCCAGTGAATTTTATTGGTTCTTTTATCAGCATCAGCTGATGGTGCACAAATAGGTTTGTTTCTGTACTCTATTTTGTTATTTTGAACTATTTGTCTATCTTGGTACTGACAGCATACTGCGTTAATTGCAGTAAATACATAAAAAGGCAATATCTGTTAGTGTGCCATTCATATTTGAATATTGTGATTCAACTTGCCATGGCTAATCTAGACCCTTTGCTTTCCCATTAATTTTTTTTTCCAATTTTTATTTTAGGTTCAGAGAATACATGTTCAATTTTGTTACTTGGGCAAATTGTGTGTTGCTGAGCACCTGATAGGTGGTCTTTCAACCCTTACTCCCCTGTCACGATCCCCCTCTAGTAGTCCCCAGTGTCTATCATTTCCGTCTTTATGTCCACGTGTACTCAATGCTTAGCTCCCACTTATATAACTGAACATATCATATATGATTTTCTGTCCTTGTGTTAATTCTGTTAGGATAATGGCTTACAGCTGTATCCATGTAGCTGCAAGAACGTGATTCATTTTTTCTGGTTACATAGTATTCCATAGTGTGTATGTACCACATTTTCTTTATCTAGTACACCATTACCCATTTAAATTTTTACCAAATGTTTTCCTGTGAGTTTTTATTGGAGTTTCACAGGTATTGCACACCATTGTCATAGTATATATCTCCATTTGTTAAGATATTTAATCCTTATTGACAAGATTTTTGGCAAAGGGTCCAGGACATCATTTCTTTTTCTTTTTATTTTTTGACAGAGTCTCACTCTGTCACCAGGCTAGAGTGCAGTGGCACAATCTCGGCTCACTGCAACCTCTGTCTCCTAGGTTCAAGCGATTCTCCTGCCTCAGTCTCCTAAGTAACTGGGCACGCACCACTACGCCCAACTAATTTTTGTATTTCTAGTAGAGATGGGATTTCACCATGTTGGTCAGGCTGGTCTTGAACTCCCACCTTGCGATTCGCCCACCTCCAAAGTGTTGGGATTACAGGTGTGAACCACTGCGCCCACCCTTGAACATCACTTCTTAGAACATATGAGATGTTTGATAGTTGATGCTGATGGTATTATAATCTTTGTTGGTATTTATTTATTTATATTTACTAATTGCTTGCTGCTAATATATTCAAAATCCATTTGATTTTTATATATTTGAATTCAGCAATTTTGCTGATTTTACTATTAACTGTTCATCAATTCTGTTGGATTTATACAAATATAATTAAATTATTTGAAAATTATGTAAATTTTAAAATTATTTTCAGTGTTTATACATATATTTATTTTCCTTGAATAACTTCACTAGGTCTATTATTAAAAGTGATGATGTTGGAAATTTCTGTCTTATTACTGAACACAGGAAAAAATAGTAAATATTTCCCCTTTAAGCATAATCTTAGCTTTAGATTTTCAGACACTGTTTATAGGGTTAAGAAAGTTCTATTTTGGCCAGGAGATCAGGGAGGGATAACATGGGGAGAAATGCCACATGTGGGTGAGTGGGGAATGGAGGCAGCAAACCACATTGCCACGTGTGTACCTAGGCAACAATCCTGCATGATCTGCACATGTACCCCAGAACCTAAAGTACAATAAAGAAAAAATAAATAAAAATACAAAAATAAGTAAATAAATAAGAAAAAAAGGAAAGTTCTGTTTTATCTCCACTTTATTAATAGTTTTGGATATTATCAAATGCATTTACAACATCTATTGAGGGAATTATTTACATTTTTTGTTAATGTGGTTAAATAAATTTATTGGTACTTAAATATTAAGCCAAGCTTATATTTCTGAAATAAATGATACTTATTCATACGTATTCTTTCTATTTAGGGTATTGGGTTCCATTTGCTGATCATGTATTAAGGTTTTGCATCTGTGCTCATGAGAGTAGCCTTTAATTGTTTGTTCTTATAATGTTCTTACTAGTTTTTGTTGTCAAGGTTATGTTTGCATAATAAAATATGTTGGGAAGTGTTTTCTTCATTTTCATTCTCAGGGATAGTGTGTGCAAGATTTATATTATTTCTCCTTTAAATGTTTGCAAGAATTCACCAGTTAAACATCCTGGGCCTAAACTCTCTCTCTCTCTCTCTCTCTCTCTCTCTCTCTCTCTCTCTCTCTCTCTCTCTGTGTGTGTGTGTGTGTACGTATAAGTTCTTTAATAATGTTATTTCTGTGTTTTCAAATAATTTTCAAATGTTGTTAAATTTTTAAATATATCGACACAAAATTGTTCATGATATACTCATGCAATGTTTTATATATCTGTGATTTGTAGTGATGTCCCTTCTTTTCACTCCCAATGCTTAAAAATTTCAATATATTTCTTTCCTTCTTGATTTATCTTGCTAATTGTTTATCAGTTTTAATTTTAACCTTAAAATTTGTTTTTCTTTCTAAATTTTCTTAATTATGCCTGCTTTCTCTCTCATTTGTTTTGTTCTTTATTACATTTTCCCTTTATTTCTATCATTCTAGGGCTTATATTTTTTTACATGACTTCCTGTAAATAAGTTCTTATGTGATTGACTTTTTATTGTTTTATATATTCCAATGTATGTATGTATCTTGCTTTCAGCACTGCTGTAATGGAAATCTACAAGTTATCATAGACATTTTATTTTTATTCCATTGAAAATATGTTCTCATATTTATTATAAGTTCTTATTTATGTGTTATTAAAGCCATGTTGCTTTTTATACAAACATTTGAGATTGTCCAGATTAGTTATTAATTTCCACTTTAATTTTATTGTGGCCATAGAACATACTTTGTAAGTTCTTTAAAATTTGTTGAAATTTGTTTCCAGAGAAAACTATCTATCCACATACAAAAGAATAAAATCAGATTTCTAACACCACAAATAAAAATCATCTCACACTGCATTGAACACTTAAACAAAAGATCTGAAACCATGAAACTCCTGGGAAAAAATATAGGAGATAAGCTCTTGATATCAACTTTCGGAGCGAAGGATGACAAAGTTTTAGGCCTCTGTAACTAGAGGGTTAGTATTGGCATTAGATGATGTGAAGAAACAGCTGGTAGAGCATAACTGGAAGAGAACTTTAGAATTTTAGCTTTAGAAATAACCTAATTAGACCTAAGAAACAGCACCCCAGTGCTTATCATGCTTGTCATTCTCTTCTTTTTTCTTTAAATTTTTAATGAATCTTCTACTGAGATGAACTTTTAAATACTTACAATCAAATTATACACAGAGTTTGACTGGGAAAAGCTAACAATGTATATAATATACAAATGAAAGCCATAGATGATATGATTTTGTTAATCATGCAGTTATGGCATGCTATGTAATGACTGAGACTAATGGAATACATTTTTCTTCCTTAAAATCCTTGGTGATATGCTTTTCATGTAAGAAATAACTTAGCTAACATAACATTTAGGGGGAAACACAAGTAACAAATAATTCTTTACAGTCATAGGTGGTTTAAATTAGTCAATAGAAGTTATATCTCAATAATGGTTTGGCAGGTGTATTTTTCTTTATTTAAATACTTTCAGCAAAGCAAAGGAGAACTCATGATAGTCATCTAATTTTTATTTTTCACTAGTCTTCAACTTGAAATATTTGCCTAGAATGCATTGTATTTCTCAAGAGCAATATAAATATGATAAGTACCATCACTTACTGCTACATAAATTGAGCAAATTATTTAGCAATCCTAAAGTTCTATATCTCTCCTTCTCTATAACATATGTCAGTGATCCTGTAGTACTGGTTTCAAAATGCTGATTCATAGAACAAACATCTCTCTGAGGACACTGTCAGCTGTCTCACTGGTAGAGTGAGAAAAATGTGAAAATGTTACGACTTTTCTACATAAGTTAAATGCAGTCATTATTTTGAAATAACATTTCTACTTTTTGAAAGTCAATATGTTGATAGTAGATAATTAAACCATCACTGTTGCTTTTGTTTGTTTTCTAAGCATATATTTGTCAAAATAAAACTCATGTATTGGTCCTTATTTTAGGTGCTTTTGTCTTCTTGTTTGAATGTTACTACTTGTGATATACATCTAGAGGCAATAATCTACCTAATAACGTCCAAACATTATATGTGTTTTAAAAGGTTCTTCATTTTATTCTATCCCTGTATCTCCCCACTTAATTTCCACCATTCCTTTTTATATTCTATGACACAGGCATGCTAAATTCTTATTTCCTTTTATGCCTAGTTTATGCCTAAAGCCTTTGTAAGTTTTGATACTTTGGTCCTTTGCTTTACAAAATTTTTCTACTAATCTGCCTGATAACTCTTGATTATCCACCCATGGAAATGAAATCTTTGGCAGAGGGGCATATTTTCTCTCAGATGTCTCATCTTTTAATATTCAAATTATTTTATAGTAACAAATTAGCAAGACGTAGAAACTGTCAATTCCAATTCTCAATCTTTACTAAAATGCAAACATAAGCATCATGCCTAGAAAAAGAGCTCATGAGAGTCTTCCTTCTCAAAATCAAAGAAACAATATCCATTTCACTTCTCATGAAAATGCATCCTACTGGATCATTCAAATTTTAGATCTTAACAAATACTTTGGATAAGAGTAGAAAAATCATTCACTCAACTTCCAAATTTAAGGTGCTGCCTAGTTCCAAGTATTCTATATTTGTTAGTTATTTTCTCTGTACCCACACTAAAAAGCATACAACTAATCATTTACTTAATATGATTAATGTAGTTTAGTCCAAGGAAGTGTTTTCTCACTCAGAACTTGGTAATAATAAATGTTTTACTTTAGTGCCTACTTCTTCACACCTTTTAATTATTTGCATGCTTTATCAGGGCAAATAGTTTGCAGGGAAACAACCAATATCTTACAAGTTTGAATTTTATTATACAATGCTACATTGTTGGTATGTTAGCTCCTACCACAGTAGTTGCCTGTGTATATACGTATGTGTATATATATACACACACACATATATATGTATACATGTATAGATGTATATTTTACATGTATATACATGTATACATATATTCGTATGTGTATATATGTATATATACACATATATGTGTGTGTATATATATGTGTATGTTACATGTATTGTATTTATTCCTCCAGAAAGCATTTTTCCAACTTAATGTTCACTCAAGCAGACAGAGTAATTATGGAGAACTATTCTTCAATTATCACCACCTTGGATGATGTTGGTTAGGGTGTGCTTCCAGAACAGTCCAAACATTAAATGAATTTGCCACAAAAGTTTTAGAAAGCAAAATAATAAAACTAGCCAAGGTTAAAATAAATGCTACCTTAGTCTGAAAATACTCTTATTAAGAATACTATCTGATCAGGTGCGGTGGCTCAGGCCTGTAATCCCAGCATGTTGGGAGGCCTAGGCAGGGGGATCACTCGAGGTCAGTTTGAGACCAGCCTGGCCAACATAGTGAAACAACATCTCTACTAAAAATACAAAAACTAGGCAGACGTGGTGGTGTGTGCCTGTAGTCTCAGCTACTCAGAAGGCTGAAGCATGAGAATTGCTTGAACCCAGGAGGTGCTGGTTGCAGTGAGCAGGGATAGTGCCACTGCACTTCAGCCTGGGCAACAGAGCAAGACGCTGTCAAAAAATAATAATAATAATAAAAAAATAAAACACCATCTGCAATACTTTAATATATGTCTGTTTTTAAATATGTATTTTTCTTCCTTATAAAACTTTTCGTTCTTGTCTCTTGACTCTAAACCTTTATTTAAAATTTCAGTAATCTTATACCTAACTTTATCAGTATTTGGTTTTATAGAAATTCCATACTTTTAAATTTATGTACAGTTGACCCTTGTACAGTGTAGGGGTTAGGGTGCCTGACCCTGTGTGCAGTTGAAAATCTGCATATAGCTCTGGACTCCCTCAAAACAAAACTGCTAATAGCCTGCTGTTCACTAGAAGCCTTAACAATGACATAAATGATCAGTTAACACTTTTTTTATATGTTTATGTATTATATAGTCTGTCTTTTTCTTTGTTTCTTTTTTTCTTTCTCTCTTTCTTTCTTTCTTTCTTTCTTTCTTTTTTCTTTCTCTCACTCTCTCTCTGTCTCTCTTTTTTAGACTGAGTTTTGCTCTTGTTGCCCAGATTGGAATGCAGTGGCGCGATCTCAGCTCACTGCAACCTCTGCCTCCCGGGTTCAAGCGATTCTCCTGCCTCGGCTTCCCAAGTAACTGAGGTTACAGGCATGCACCACCACGGGCAGCTAAATTTTTTTGTTTTTTTTTTTTTTTTTTTAGTAGAGACAGGGTTTCTACATGTTATATAGTGTATTCTTACAATAAACTAGGCTAGAGAAAAAAATTAAGAAAATCATAATAAAGAGAAAACACATTTACTGTTCATTATGAAGATCATGATAAAGGTCTCTATTCTCATCTTCACTTGAGTACGCTCACGGAGGTCATAGGAACAGGAGGTGGAAGAGGAGGCAGGAGAGGCAGGAACTCTTGAAATAACTTTACGGAAATGTATTAATTCTGAGTTTTTGACTTTTCCATTTCTCTAAAATTGTTTCTGTACAGTACCAATTATTCTTCTAACATTTGCTTTAGTTTCAGTGCTCATATCATAGAGGACTCCAAGTCATAAAAGATTTCAAAAGCAGTCTTGAATCATTGCAACCTTTCTGCCAGATTGTCTAATGTCAACTTGTTTTCTTGCATTGCTTCCTGTCTTCCTCCTCATTGTCTGGCACTGGTTTGAAAGTATTAATCTCTATCAGGTCAGCTTTCGTGAATTCCTCTGGCGTGGTGTCTGTTAGCTCTTGAACTTCTCTAAGATTCGTATTTTGAAATTTTTCACCCCCTCCCACCTTTTTCTTTTTGCCACGTCCATAATCTATGATTTTCTTTTTCTTTGTCTTTTTTTTTTTTTTTGAGAGAGTCTCCCTCTGTCACCCAGGTGGGAATGCAGTGGTATGATCTCAGCTCACTGCAACTTCTACCTCCCGAGTTGAAGCATTTCTCCTGCCTCAGCCCACTGAATAGCTGGGATTACAGGTGCTGCCACCACAGCCAGATGATTTTTTTGTATTTTTAATAGATACGGGTTTTCACCATGTTGATCAGGCTGGTCTTGAACTCCTGAACCTCAAATAATCCGCCCACCTCGGCCTCTCAAAGTACTAAGATTACTGCATGAGCCACTGCACCTATGATTTTCTTGATAAGCTCTGCTGTAAATTCTGTGAAATCATGCACAACATCTGGCCACAGTTTTCTACACCAGGAATTTATTGTATCAGGCTCGGGGGCTTTCACAGCTTTTTCTATAGTCACAATGGCATCTTCAGTGGTGTAATCCTTCCAGAATTTCACGATGTTCTCCCTATCAGGATTTTCTTCCATGGTATTGATGATCCTTTCCATAGAGTACAGAGTATAATGAGCCTTCAAGGTCCTATGGCCCCCTGAACTAGAGGCTGAATTAGAGACAGTTTTGGGGCAAATAGACCACTTCAAGAACTTGAGAGGGATGGAAGGAGGGAAGGAGGTGGGGAAGAAAGGAGGAAAATAAAATAAAACTATTGAGGCTAGGTAGGATTTCACACAGATATGTATTTTTAATGTGGGGACTGTATATAAATAAAATTTTATCTACACTTTCCTTAAATGCTAAATTTTATTTTCATTATAGTTCACCAACATACAAGATGCAAAGAAGCCTGAAACAGACTCTCAGATCCTTGTATCTTTTCTATATAAAAGAACTGAAAGACAAAATGTTCTCTACTTGGGATTTCCCAGTTCACAGAATTTAATAATTGAAAAAATTAATATTATTTTATGTTTAAAGAATACAGCTCCTCTAGCAAATATCACTGACTCTGAGAACATGTTCTTTATGTTAATGTAAATCTAAATTCCATGTTATATCTTTATACAGAATTATTTATATAGGATTTATTTTTCTAACTATAGTAAATTCATGTTAAAATTGTAATGAATAAGTGTGTACAAGGGCCAAGCCTTAGCTGGTATTATCTAGATCTAAAGTAAAAATTTATTCCTAACAGAAATTGATACTTTCAAATGTATAGTAACAACCTTTCACCTTCGCCATTTTCTCTTTTCTGAGAGAAGAAAGGTTGTCTCTAAAAAACCTTTAAAGTGAAAAACAACTCCAAGCAATAAAATTTTCTTTTTCTCCCTGTCAGTGTGAAGTCCCATTTGGAAACTGGATTTTCTAAAAGGCAAGGAGTTTGAGGGAGAGGCTTAGGGGAGGGGAGTGAGTGAAGTAGGGAGTGAAGAGAATGAGGGAGGAGGCAGGGTCTCATTCCCAACATGCCACTATTACTAAGTTCTCGGAGAAGAAGAAAAAAACTAAAAACCACAGATATTCTCAGGAGCTTTGGACTTTGAAAAATGAATAAAACATTACATTTGAAATCCCTTTGTGCACTACAACAAAGAGATAAAAGTTTCATCATAAAACAAAGATTTGACAACTTCAGCAAAAATGTCCAAGGAAACAATTTACAAAGAATTGTAAATAAAATTATTCAACAAAAAACCTCTAGAAAGAAATTTTGCCATATGTGCTTGAAGTGTGATAGAATGCTCTTTGTTGAAAGATGAGTCTTTTAAATTAATGATTATATAAATTTAGATATTAGTAATTATTTATGTAATTTAGTCTATGCAAATTAGAAATTATGTGCCCTATAAACAGGTTCAGTTTGATCACAGCAGATTTGTGAGAATCAATTTTTGGGTATAGTTTATCGGTAGTAGTTCATGTCCTTCAATCTATCTACTGCACCTCTCCCCCATAAAAATTCCAACTCGTAAACAGAGTTGGTAGTTTAACAATTGTTAGAGTAATAAGTTTCCCAAATGGGTTTCAAGCTTGTCAAACTATTACAAATGGTTTGTTTATTTTTGAAGAGTTTTTTTTTTCTGTTAAGTATATTTTGCAAATGTAGTCCATTTTTACTACATTATAAATGATTTATACATTATATTTTGCATAACATATTTACATTAATGTAAATGATATCTACTATTTGAATATTTGTAGTTAATACTTAAATCTAAAATGGCATGGTGGTAAATAAGTATCCAATGGTTAATTGCATTAGTTTCTTTTAAAATCTCACTTAGAAGAATATGATTTGAACAAATGCTGAAAGATGACATATGGATTTTCCTACTGCAAAATCAGAATATACATGTTAGGGAGTGTTACAATGCTTAAGTAAGCACAAGTGAGTATTTTCAAAGTACTAGTTCAAAATATTTATAGTATATGTTCAGGTTAGTGAATAAAATTACTGACGTATTAGCTTTATTTCTTATAAAAATAATTTTTACTAACATTTAATATTCAATATTTAAATATTTAAAATTTATTTTAATCATTGCCGAATAGCATGTCAGTTGTAAAATACAAAAGTAAGGAGTCTAATGTCATTCAAATCCTAGCTCTGCCAAATACAAAGGGCCATTGACTAAGTATGTTACATAAATTTTATTTGGTCCCAGTTTCATCATTGGCAAAATGGAGATAATAAAAATTCCCTGATTGTGTTGTTCTAAAGACTAAATGAGTTAATAAATGTAGATTTTTTTATTAAGGAGTCCTAGAAATTAACAGTTATTAGTTCAGAATGGGGTCTGAGAAGGAGCAAACATGATTAGATTGTGAAAATATGTAAGATTCATGTGCTGAATAATTTGAAACTCAGGAAATCAAGAGGAACTAAAGTTTAATTTTGAAAATGAAGTAAAATTTTTAAGTATATTTTTCTCTAGGATAATCATGCTTGATTTTATACTCATCCTATCAGTTAACAAAATCCTGTTAGGGGAGATGCAGAGCCAGAATAGTTGTTCTGGCCATGACAATAATAAGAATAACAAGAACACGTCTTTGTGTCCTGTGGTTGGGATTTGTTCTTCTTTCTTGGACAACCCACAGCACTCCATCTAATCGCTGTAATCTACATTTCATTTGGTGCTGCTTTTCAAACTGTGACATCCACTTTTAGGGATAATTTTCATCAGACACGTAAAGAGGTCTGAGTGAGTTCTCACATTATCACTACATTTTGGTCCAATATTCCCAATATTCTTCACACTTGTAATTTGATGTTTTACTGTTAACATTATTATTTTTAATTAAAGTTGTATTTATCCATTCTGTTTTTATCCCATTTGTTTCTCCATTTTTGTTCATTGAAGCTGGTAGAATAAAACTACCTTTACTCTGGCATCTAACACCAGTAATATTGGAATTTCTTAGGGTTTGAATTTTAAGCTGTGAATATTGGGAACTTTGGTAACTCTATCAAAGTATTACCACAAAGTTCTCAGCCAATGTCTTTCACCTTTATTTTAAATAAGCCAGAAGCCCTCTAGGAAATTTTAGTGAGTGCCTAAGAACAAAAGGAGAAAATGAATGGAGGATTAAAGGGACTATAAGAGATTTTAGGAGCCCAGCCTTCCAGTTTATCACAAACAGGCAGCCTAACTCTCTGTTTGTGGCCAATGATTACATAATGTTTTCACTTTCCTGTATTATTTATTGATTTCAACCTTATTATGCAAACATGGGAATTATATTAATAACAGTAAAAGCATTTTACACTGCCCTGCTTAGTTTATATTCATTGGTTCTACCATGGCAAAAATTCCAGGTGTTGGATTGCATTTCTAATGATTAGAATTTATGTAATTATATATTAAATCCAGCATAGCAAAGAAGTGAAAAATTATTCGGTACAGTAACTCTACTTATACATCCAGTGCCTTTGTTTCACAGAGAAAACAATATTTTCTACAGCAAGAATGGTGGTGCTGTATAAATTTTGTCATGTCATGGGTAAAAGTTAGACATTATTACTTTATTACATTAAGGCTCTGTATATATGGTCTGTTCACAGTTGAATAATCTGAACGTAAACAGCAAACTCACTTAGAATGGCATATCACTGACTTCTTGGCAATAGGTCTTAACTGTCATGTGTTTCATGCCTGACCATTATAGATGAAATACACTGGCTTGCTGAAATACACCACAGGAGAATACTGTGTCTTGAAATAGTGCATTGGTCTTTAACATTGTTTCTGTCTCAGAAACTATGTCATTCTATTTGTTTCATGGTTGTACTTTGGCAGTCTGTTCTGTATAGTCATCCTGGTTTAGATGAAATAATTCAACATTTAGAGTCTGCATTAGTCTTTTCTAACATAAGGAAATGCTAAAGTCATAGCATCATGTTGATCAATATCACAATTTTATCTTTGCCGATTTTAACACACACCTTCAAGATTTTTAATTTCATATTTCTGAATCAGGTTTGAGAAGTCATCCTTCTGATTTTTTTTAGTTACTTTTGAGAATATATGACAAGACACAGTAGTTTGTACTTTTATAAACTTCTTTCCATCCTGAGTTAAAAATATAATTATTAATTTTTTAAAACATCTAGTTATATATAATTTCAAAGAATATATACATTATATTCATTGTCCATCTGTAATATACAATGCATTTTAAAAATACTGTTTCATTTAATCATTATAATAATTATATGGGATATTATCAACGACCTTTTAAGAAAAGGTAACAGGCTAAGAAGAGCTAAAATAAAACAAGCAACTAGCAGAGTATGAGGCAACTACTTAGATTCTGGAAGGCCTCACTTAAGACATCATGTACTTACACTAGCTCATATTTCCTTAAAAAATAAGCATGCATTCTTTGTCATGATGGATCAAATATCTTCCCATTTTTAGAGAACAACAACAACAACAAATGAATGAAATGGTAACTTTTCAAAGAATTGTTATAAACATTTTTAGTTTGTAAACTAACAAAGTATACAAGTTAAACTAAATACATTCTTACATGTTTATGATACCCTAAAGCAGTTCCTAATGTCATATCCCTGTTTCTCTCTTTTATGTTTGCTTACTCCTGAACTAAAATGCTTTCTTCTTTAATAACAACTCAGATTATACCTTTATGAAAATATCAACCTCAGTGATTTCCAACTCCCATTTTTCCCTTCTTAATTTTATTTAGTTTACATGCTTTCCACTGTACAACTATCACATGATGATTCACTTTTCTACACTCTAACTTTTGGTATAACATAATTTAGCTTTTTATAGTTAATATTTGATATTGATATATACAAAATTTATATGATCATCACTTATTTTTCTGGTCACCCCAAATAGGTTGTTTGTGGACAATGATATGTCTCACATATTAGAGGAAAAGTTAAAGCCAGAAAATTATTGTTTTGAGCAAGGATATAAAGTCATATTCTTTAGATACACAAAATGAATATGTCTCAGTTTTCAATAATCATAAGTAACTTCATACTTGTCAAACAAATAGAGTCATAAATCACTTAAATGCCCCAAAATTAATCTTTTTCTCCCAAAGATAGACCAAGCAGGCCACAAAATGTGAATTTGATTCTCAGTCATCTGAATGAGTCTCAAAAGAAGTGAAGCCATGTAAAAATGTCTCAATTTTCTATAACAGAATGTAGACCTTCAGTGGAGGTGAAAGAAGGAATTGAAGTAGAGACCAAAATATACAAAATGCTTCACCATAGAGCAAGTAGCAGAGTCCAAAGATTTCAATCACAAAAAATTCAAGGTCGTGTTATAATAAGGCAGATGGTTCATCAAGTATAATCCTTACTTTTAAAAGTGAGGAGGGCATATTCTGTTTGATGTGTAGGAAATAGATAGATTATTATTCCAAAAGTACTGAGCTGAGGAATTTCCACATTTTCACAAGGTAATGAAAATCCTTCTTTTTAAACTCACCCTTGCTTCTTCCTCTATCTGAGACTGTTCCTCCACCTCCATTTAACTGCCACAGCATCTAATCAGTTACCACCTGCTTTTGAGTCTCCAAAAAGTTTTTAATGTTTTCTTTCTTGTCATTTCAATCTCCCCTTTTGCATCATTTTTGAGGAGTTTCCGGAGAACCAGCAGGGGAAGCACACACTCAATATCCAATATTTTCCTGTAGTATAAGTGTCTGCAAGGGTTGAAGGGGGCTCTTTGAACTTTTTGGCTCACTCTCCTCTCTTCCATGAAATCACATTCATCTACTTTTATTTGATTTATAAGTTGGGTTTTTAGAAGTGTCTTACTGAAAAAAAAAAAAAGGCTTACTATGTAATTATCCTTATTATATCTTATAATAGGAACAAAGTAGATACTTGTTGATTGGACATTAATTAATCATATATCATCAATGTCTCAAGCCTGACTAGAAAAATGATAAATGAAGCTTAAATTGTTAATAAGATATGCATGCAAATGAGAGTATAGCATGTTGAAACCCATAGAGCGTTAACAGTTTGATTAAACAGAACACTTTTTAGGCTACCATTTGAACATATCATATTTATTTGCAGCTTTATTTTTTCACACTCAAAATCGTGTCCAATAAAGTTTAAAAATCACAAACTTGAGTTCAATAGAAACTAAAACTCATATATAGAGATTGATGATATTCTTGCATAAACGTAACTACTTTATCAAATATCCGGAAATCAGTGATGCCACAAATGAGTTTATTTTTTTCACCATTCAGTACTTCACCCATGTTTTGTTGAATGTTTCTTTTTTATCTTTTAATGATTTATCAAGATGAGTCCATAAATCTCTAATCACTTTTAACCAAAAGTTATGAGAAATGTGTCCCCTTCTAGTTGATTTTATATCCAATTCCAAATCCCTTTCATACTCCAAAAGTCCCCAACATCAGTATCCAGGGTTTGCATTGATGACTGAAAGAAGAGGCAAGGGTAACACGCTTCTTAAATCCTCTTTCAAATCCCTTGTCCTTGAGTGGAAGGACAACTACAAGCTCCTACCCCTCTAATGTGTTGGGAAAAGGAGAGGGCTGCAGATACCTTGCATAATGAATTGCTAGTCTGTATTGCGGAGATGCCTCATGTCCATCTCTGCTTAACAGTGGTTCCTCTTGCTACTGTACCCTGCTGATGTGGTGACCCACCGTATGCCCTGTCCATGATTATCTTGGGGATATTTTCAACTTCACCCCAATACAGATTATCAGTGATGAGTTCATAGGAAGCCACTTTTGTATCATGTTTTATCCCCTAAACTCTTTCTAGTGCCTGATTTTCTTTTCAAAAAGGAGATGGCCTAGCCTGTCATGCAATTATCTGTGTCATACCGTTTCTTCTGCTTCCTCTTCAAGTCTCCTTGTTGTATGTGGGGCATGAAGACAAGCCCTTTATCCACATCCTTCAAGGTCACAGGAGGCAGTGTGGAGGCAAAGAGCGTTCTCTCCCCATCAAATCCATGTTGGGGGAAGGAAGGCCACATTTCTCACTCCCTAATAAACTAACGACTTAATAACACAATGAAACTTTAAATAATCACTTTTATTATCATTTTTGACCCTTGTGTGTACTTATGTTCACTTTAGCATGCAGCAAACTTATTTTCTTCATTTTGAGTTCTATTCTCTAACTCTGCAGACAACAGCATATTCAGTATTTTCCCACTGATTGTCAGAAATATATTTTGTCTCTACCAGCATAATAGCAAAGTTGAAGTTTTATTGAAAATCTATATTGTCCAATTTTTTTCAGAATTTGTTTTCAAATATTTATTAAACATGTACTATTTAGTAGGCATTTCTGGGAGAAAAAATTAAAAGCCTGTCTTTTGACTTTAAGGAGTTGGGAAAGCAAAAACATTATTACAATACTGTGCTATCAATTCTACAAAAGAGATATGAAGCAGAGTTTAATTGAACAGTGCATGCAGGTGAGCAGATTTTAAAGATCAATACAAGAGGAAAGACAGAGAGTGACTAGAAAAAGAAAAGAGACTTTTATGCCACACTTGGAGATTGAACCTATTATTACAGTACCCAAGTGTGCAATTACAAGGTTATTTGCAGGAAAAAGAAATAATTAGAGATATATGAAAACATTCATCTATATCTCATTTTAATACTTTCATAAGGTTTCATTTTTAAAATATTAATCTACCTGGAACTTTGTAAATGTTAGATTACAAAGAAAAATATTGTAAATCTAAAATGTTAGTTAACTCATTTTAATATTGCACATACATCTTGTAAGGAACTTTATAGTTTTGAATAGTAAACATTAATTTCTAAATGTCTGAATTCTTTTGAAATTTTTAATCTCCAGAAATACATCAGAATATACATTTTCACATATAAGATTTAGAAAGATTTGACTGAACTGTGAAATAGTCATGAGGTGGTAAAGAGGCAGAGACCAAAGTCATAGGATTTTGCTTTTCAAGACACTGAGAAAACTAAATGATGAATTGTATTTATTTTGCATTTATTTTGTATATTGTATAATACAATTTATAAATTGTATTTTTTTTTTATTTTTTTGCCTAGTTCTCATTTGAGACATATAACATGAACATTCCACATCTTATTCTATGCAGACAGCAACTCTTGTCTAATTCTCGATGTGTATATGTCCACGTAGATATCAGTTTCAAAGTGTTTATTGTCTTTTGGTCAATCAAGGTGTGGCACCATTTTAACATGAATTCTATATTATCCTGTAGGGTCATGCGGTCGCTAAATTGACAGAAACATTCCTTAACTACTTGCTAGGTTGTTTCTCTACAATGAGTACAGCATCCACAGTAATTCCTCTCTTCTCCAGTCACCAACTCCCCTCTTCTAGAGGCCTTCTGGAAAAGGAAGTAGGAAGGCTACATATAGGAAGGGAACTGTGGTTTCTCCACATACATGTTCAATCAACCTATGAACTGCAAAAATGTGGGAAGACACTGCCACTTGGATGTCACAGAGCTATGGTAAGTATCTGTCAGAGAAACTTGGGAGAGTTTAAATGAGCTGAACCGTGAGAAAGCCACAGATATAATTAAAGTAAGGAAAGCAACCATAGAAAAATTCAGTTACACAGCCAAAGAGATTTTTAATTTCTACATCTGGAATCTCACAAAGGAATTGAAGACTCGGTGGGGAGTGAAGAGAGAAGAAAAATGCCAGGAACCCCAAGAGTGGGACTCACATATAGTGTGGAAAGCCTGTCCAAGATGTGTACATTTTCTTTCTTTCATCTTTAAAATCACCCTCAAAGTTAATTTTTAAAGATGAAAAAACAACATCCACTTTTTAAATTTGTTTGTTTTGCTTTTTGAGATGAAGTTTCACTTTGTTGCCCAGGCTGGAGTGCAGTGGCACAATCTTGATCTTGGCTCACTGCAGCCCTCAGTCTCTTGGATTCAAGCAATTCTCTTGCCTCAGCCTCCTCAGTAGCTGGGATTACAGGTGCCCACCACCATGCTCGGCTAATTTTTGTATTTTTAGTAAAGACAGGGCTTCAGCATGTTGGTCAGGCTAGTCTCAAACTCCTGACCTCAGGTGATTCACTTGCCTCAGCTTCCCAAAGTGCTGGGATTACAGGCATGAGCCAATGAGCCCCGGCCGAGCAGCCATTTTTAAATCAATTGCTCAAGTTCACATTCAACCTCTAATTTTTACTCACCACACCACAAGCTTTAAAGTTCAATGATTGATTTGAATATAGGTATGGTTTGTTTTAACTCTCTGAATTACCTTTTTGCCTAGAAGAAATAAGTAATTATCAAGCTCCATTGAAAAGTCACATTATTCATAATCAATTTTTGATCAGACTTAACATCTCTCTCAGCCTTTCCATGTAGCATGTTATTTTAATACCTGCTTCCTGGTGATATTTCATTTTTACTGTTAATGGCATACACGTCTACTTCACCTCTCAATTTTACACAAAAAGATCATCTCTATATCCATTTTTCCACCATGAACACAATAGATTTGAATTTTATTTAATTTGTTTCTGTGGATAGCATTAATCTCATTCCTGCTCTGAATAAACCAAACAGAAAATGCAGAAGTCCACACTTCAATTAAAATTTCTGCCTTATTTTGACCCATGTGGTTCACTATGTATTCCTCTTTTCTCCACATATTTTTTTTTTCATTATTATTTGATCAGAAGTTTAAAATTGTGTATGGGGAGATTCAGTTTGAATTTCAGTGTATCTTCTCTTTGTTTTTTCTTACTGCAAAACCATATAGTTACTAAAAAACTAACAATAATATTAATCAAATAATAGTGAAATTCACTGTCAAGCCAACATAAGTAATAAATAATTATGGAAATTATTGATTAACAAAATGAGTAAAAAGTGCACTTCAAACAGACAATGGGATGTTCCAGTATTTCACTTAAGGTCAAATATTTCCCAGGCAATAGAGTATTGGAAAAAAAAGTAACTTGCTAACCAGCCCCCCAAATTATATCTCTTTATAAATATAGATCTAAAAAGTATACCCACTTTCTAATAGTGCTTATTTCCTTCTATAATATTTTTATACCCATTATGGTTGAATTGGAGAACAGAAAGCAAAAGTTTTTTCTACATTCTCTCAAAGCTTAATGTTGGCAAGTTAGGGGTCTAGTGTAAATAAATCTGTGAATCAATATTATTCGTTTTCATTTGTATCTTTTGATTTATGTAAATAAAGCATCCTTTTAAGCTCATTCATTTATCTATTTATAAATTTGTATTTTTGCCTTTAACAAAAGATTTATAAGCAAATAGTATTTATATTATATTACACTGGGGCAAGAGTCAGCAAATAAACTATTAGAGAACACAGAGCCAAGAAAAAGAAGAACACACAATACATTTAGAAATATAGCATGTAGTAAAGGGACATTTTCAATCATTGTGGAAATTTGTTTTAGGGACAGCTTTTAGATACCATCTAAAGTGAAAAGCACAAAGCACAAAACTGACAGATTCAAATATCTAAATAATTTTTTTAATATGAAAAAGACAACATACATTAAATAAAGAAATTCATTAAGGCTGTTGCACTTTTTTGTCATATGTGTAAAATAAAAATAACGTACAGGATATAAGAAGAATTTATGCAAATTATTAAGAAGAATACGAACAATCCATTTTTTAAACGGAAAATTACGTAAGCAGAGAATTAATGCAAGAAATACAAATGATCAATAAAAATAGAGAAGACGCCAAAATATACTAAAATATAGGTAAATAAAATGTAAAAAATACAATCATATCTTCAAATATAAACTGGGACCAAAAAAATCAATGTCCTAAGTTTGGAAAAGAAGGTGCATTCATACTCTTACTTGTCTAGAAATAGCTTTAGCCATGTTTGATGCTTTTGAGAAAGTAATATATCATTTGATACAGCAATTTTATTTTCATTAATATGTTCTACAGGAACACCAGTGTCTGAAAACAAAGATTTTGTACAAGTATGAACAACAAAAACATTATTATAACAGCAAAAACTAGGAAATAGATATGATATTTATCAATAGAGAAACAGTTTTTTTTTTCTGTTTCCAAAGTGGAAAATATTATACAACAAGAATGCAATATGTTTCTCTGTTATGACAGAGAAAACAAATAAATACTATTAATTGGAACAAGTGCATTACAGACAATGTGTATAGTATAATCCCATTTGTGTAAGTGAAAATAAACTAGATAGACAGATATGAATAAATTTGTGAGAAAAAACTAAATACTTAAATGTGAAATATGTGAGAATTATTTAAAAATAAATTACTACCCATTGTCTAGGAGAAAGACAAAAACTTTTACTTTTAAAAAATTTGTACAGTTTTGCTCTTTGCCATAAATGATTCATGTATTAACTTTATGTTAATAAAACAAAGTTTAGTATCTGTAAAATACAATAATTTCAGGAAAGGGATTATCAACTAAGTTATTGAAGTTCTTAGAAGAAAACTAAGAAAGCAGTTATTGGAAAGAGGTTTTTAAAGTCTTAAGCTATAACATGAATACTTTTAAGTCTTAAAATAAGGAAAATCTATTGTGATCCATAGGATCTTCTTAAACTATGCAAATTATTTCCATTTAGAAGAATAGAGCTAGTATGTTTTATTTTTATACTTTCTCTTAGATTGCACAGCACTTTGAAGCAAGCAGCTGCCATGAATTTTGAAAACTAAGCTGCCCTCAGTTGATATCTATGCAAGAGATGATTTAAAAAATCTTAGGCGTCATTGTGATGGTCAAATAAGGATGATCCAAAACAGGGAATTATATTGAGTTAGAGCTGTTTCTTCGGGAAGGTGAAGTCAATTAATTATATAATGAATCCAGAGAGAAACATTTCACACAGAGCAAGTTTGTGGAGCATACAAACCGGCATGATCTCTGAAAATATATCATAATATGACATACAAAAAGACAAGAAGAGTTTTAAAACATTATGAAAAAATAAATTATCGATTATTACTAAAAATGATAGAACATTATTCTTACTTGTCAAAAATATTTAATTTTCATAAACAGATATCTAAACACCTTGACAAGACTCTGAAATCAGAAAACTGTTATTAAGCAATAATTTACTAATGGGAAGCTACAAGAATCCTAGGTACATAAAATATTGCTTCTAGGATTACTGTAACAAGAGGACCAATTATCAGAACCAGTTTTCTGTTAGGTAATTTATTGCCAATTCCTTCAAACTCTGTTTAGTCCATATGTAAAAATTCCTATGGAGATAGTTAAAATGTCTAGAACACATATCAATGTACACTTATTAATATATACAATCATCCAACTGCTAAAATTATTTAATAAAGGGTCATGTTGTTATAAATATCATCAAAAATAAAGAATTTGGTTATTTGGTGAGCAGCAAATAGCAAATTCCAAGTCACCTAGCAGCAATAGATGATTTGTAATTTGAAATAGAAGTTTATTAATGAAAAGATGAATCACAGAGTCGTTTATTTATTTTTATCTACATATAAACAACTTATTTATTCCTTGAACAATTTATATATTTGAACATTAAACAACACAACTCATGTATACTTTCACAACACAAAACTACACACCTTCTCTAACTTTTTCTGATGACAAAGGGTGTGGCTTAACTAAAATTTTCCTTGATTATGTCTGATCCAAAAAACTCAACTTCATTTGTACTCCTTTCATTTTCTTAGGGATAGCACAGAATATTGCAATTGTGGTTGATAATATTACAAAATATCTATAAGCATGATCTTGATCAGATTGTGGATTATAAGATGAGTCAGCTGAGCCACCTTCACTTACAATTCAAGAAGAAACTCTGAAGGAATCACTTTCATAATACTGAATGGTATTGTGATCTTACAATATGTAAAAAGAAGGGGGAAATCGGTGAATCTTAAATACTTACTTCTCTATGGGCATTCAGTACTCAAAGAACCCATTCTCTATGGTATTCAATCCTCAAAGAACTCTTCTACTAATTATGGCCTATGACAATGCTGGGATATACCCCCAGGTCCACATTTGGTGACGTCTGGGCCCCAACTACTGAGGCAGCCCTCAGTACTCAGCCTCATCCACACTTGTGTCTGGCAAATCTACACTTCACCCAAGTTCATACCCCTAATCTAGGCAATGCACATCCCACGACCAATTTAAATAGATGGAGGGTAGGAGGAAACTTAAAACCTGGTAGTTTTGACCTAACTCTGGACAACCCTGCAGAACCATTTTAGCTGCAGAGCGCCCTGTGGAAGGCTCCATGGAATCTATAATTGGGCTGGGACCCTAGATCTGTATCACCCTCTTCCTCTCCTGTTCCTCCTCTTCCCATGACAGGAATAGCAAGGGCATTCCCTAAACACATACTGCCTGTACAACTCATATTAGAGACAGATTTCCTGAAAACCCATCCTGCTACATGTTTTAAACCATTTTTAGGGGATTTTCATTATCCTGAGAATCATCTTTACTGACATGATGTTACCAGTGGAGGGTCTTGACTATGACTCATCCAGGTTCTTGTCATTTTAAACAGAGAATTGGACAAAACACACAAACACAGCAACAAAAGAATGAAGCAACAAAAACACATTTATTGAAACAAAAGTACACTCTAAAGCATAGGAGCAGCAGGTTCGAACAAGCAGATCAAGAGCACTGGCTACAGAATTTTCTGATGTTTAAATACCCTCTAGAAGTTTCCCATTGGGAACTTGGTTATACCCTTTGTAAATGAAGGAGTGCCCCCCACCAACAGTCTGATTGGCTGAAGGAGGCAACCAGTCAGAGGCTGAAGCAAAGTTACAAAGTTACTCATGAAGACTTGACTCACAGCCAGTCTGATTGGTTGTGAGAGGAAACCAACAAGTCTGATTGGTTGCAAGAGGGGACCAACCAGAGGTACTTTCTGTTTTTCCTCTGCAACACAGTGCAAGGGGAGTAGCCTCTGATTCTTTTTCTTCTTGGATGTGGAGAGGTGGACTTTTCCTTTTGTTTCAGGTCTGGGAAGTCAGCGTAAATTGACTTTAGGTTCCCTTCCTCTGGACCCTATTCTCCTGCCTCTATAATATGTGTTAAAATTTATCTTACAAAAATATGAGAAGTAACTCTGTATTGACAAGGCCAAGAAATACACATAGAGTCCCAAATTCTTGACCATTATGCCTCCTGCTGCTAGGAAGACCACAGTAGAAATCTATTTGTTTATTGCCTGGTATGTCCACTGATTTATGTGACTTAAACTATGTGTCTTTTATTTCCTTTGGGACCCAAGCAAATGTTCAGAAAATGCTGTTGGTGTGAAGAAAGAAATCAATCCTGTTTATTTATCTAACAACCTGTGTGATCAAATTGCTTTAAGCTTTCCTGCTGGAGTTTAAATTTGTCATAATCGTTGAGGAAATTATTTCATGGATTTTGCACTCTGAATATGGTAGTTGGCTCTAAAACACACAATGAAGAATGAAATCAAAATTCTAGACATTTAATAAGTATCTATGGATACGACAGGGTAAATATCAAAATTTTTCAGCAGAATGGATAGGGATGCTGGCATAATAATTTTCATTCACTTTCCTCAGATGTCACCCTCCCCCTTGCCAAAAATGACATTTTGAAACATTTTTTCAAAGGCATTTAAAATATTTCTTTTTAACTCACAGTAGAAAGCATTGTATAACACATTTTTGTTTTGAAAATATATGTAGAGTTATGACTTTTATAGAACACAGATGTACATGTCTATTTCTATCATCTATTAGTCAGCTGCAATTACAGTTCTTTTTAAAACCATATAGTTTAAGGCACACTTCAGTGCCTCAAATCTCTTTATGTTAGAGGCGAGCATAGAATATCTAAGATGCAAAGTGATATTTCAAAAAAAAGCTACATTCAATATTTCTGGTAACACAAAGTGAACTCAAAGTATGCTGATTATATATATATATATGTATATGTTATCTGCTGATAACATATATACATATGTATATACATATACATATATGTGTATAAAACACTTTAGTGTTATTATAGCAAAATACGAATAACAAATTAAATTAAATATCAGTATATGAAAACAGTAAAGTCTTTTTGTAAAGCTCATTAATGATTGTTATGTTTTTCTTTTATTAATAATCCTGATGAAACCAGATGTTAATCATTTATTTCTGAGACATATTACAATTGAAATATGTGTCCTTTGTGTCACTTCTTTCATGAATACATTTGATTACAGAAATTACAAACTTCTAGAATGTAGCAGCAATGATTGGATAGGCTCACACCTTACACAAAATTGCAGATAGCTGAGTAAAATTATCCAAACAAGACAATATTATGCTAATATTAATCATTATAATTGCATTTGTAATCATGTGAATGTAGGTGTCATTCATTGTAAAGAAATATTTTTAGGAAACTGTTGTTATGCTCCACCTTAAAAATCAAGCATAAATATGTACTGTTTTAACAACAAATGGAGTAGAAATTAACTTAGTTTACTCTAGAATTTAAGACAAGTATTCATTGTCAAGTTTCATTGGCAAAATTTAAATATGTAGAGAAAAAACTACAATGATAATAGATAATAGAAAGGTCTTTCAACGCAAAATGCACCATTGAATCTAGTGGCAAAGGCAGAAGTCGAGACCAAAAGATTCAACATTATAATAAGATTAATATATTCATATATGAATTCATGTTACCTATTCATTATTCAGGAAAAATAAACTTACTTGAAAAATGAAAAAATATAGATAATTAAAAAGCAAAATATTTAACTGCCTTAAGTTGTCTTTGTAGAAGAGCCACTCAAAAAAATATTTAAAGTATAATATATTAGAAATGCTTTGGTTTGTTTTTATAATTGTACAGTTAATAGTATTTCAGAAAAAATCCACCACTTCCCTCATTTTTCTTACATATAAGAAGATAACAGCCATTGCACTAACATTTTTCATTGGTTCCTGTTTTTGGTTGGAATTGTGAGTGCAGGTGACCTGGCCAACTGGCCAACGCAAAAAGTGATACACAATCCAATCAAGACAATGTATCAAGTTAATACCTACCATTTATTATTTCCATATGAGCTCACTTGGAACAAGAGCTTTCATTTGATCACTCTAAAAATGGAAAATTTTATTTTTCCTAGACAAATGAAACTCATGACAATCATGAGCCAAAGACTTAAATTTGAAAACAAAGTCCAGGTACAGTGCCTCACACAAGTGTAATCCCAGCACTTTGAGAGGTCAAGGCGGGAGGATTGCTTCATTCCAGGAGCGCAAGACTAGCCTGGGAAATATGGTGAGACCCTGTCTCTACAAATGATTAATAATACAAATACTCAGACATAGTGGCACGTGCCTGTGGTCCTAGCTACTCTGGAGGTTGAGATGGGAGGATCACTTGAGCCCAGGAGGCCAAGGCTGCAGTGAGCCATGATCACACCATTGCACTCCAGCCTGGGTGACAGAGTGAGACCCTATCTCAAAATATAATAAATAAATAAATAAAATTGAAAAAGGTTGTGTATTATAGAAACTTAATTTGGTCTTCAGGTCCCAATTACAATTAGTCACTTAGGAATTTCACTTTGCCAATACTTTTTAAAAATCACCTTATTCTTCAATTGCCAGTAATATAAAGAGATTGGAGCAGGAGCTATTTCTGGTACTTGAGGTCATAGGCTGTGATGTATATTGCTTCAGCTGCTCATCAGACATTGGTATGTATTATTGCTGAATTTCTCTTAAGATTTTTACTTCCATCTGTTACCATGACACTTTTTTCTAAGACATGCCCTTATCATAACCATGATATTCCTCAGTGAATTCATTCATCTAGGTAGAATATGCTATCAGAAGGCACTGAAAAATTCATGGTGCAGTATATAACACATTAAGGCTGCTGTAGCTCTCTCTGTCTTTAGGATACAAGTACATACTTACATTATTTGTTCTTATGGCAATGTAGCATAAGAAACAAAGAGAGTCACCGATGATAAAAAATTGTACTCCAGTTACTCTAGCAACAGGATGGTTAAAGAGGAGAAGAAGATGTCAAACTGTGTGCATCAGCTTTTAAGGAAGATTTCCCAAGGATGACATAAAACCCCTCCACTTTCAGCAATTCCATTTGCCAGAACTTAGAAACATGGTGACACCTAACCCCAAGCGGGACTTGACATGTAATCTTTATTTATTTTGGATGGCTACTTCCCTAGATGAAAATTCTTACATTGTGCAAGACAGAGAGAATGATATCGAAGAACAATAAGAAGTTTACCCCACTGGTCACAAAAATGTCCATGTTTATCTTTCTGCCTGGACACAGAACACTCATCTTAGGAGAGTTGACACTAAAGTTTTATTCCCTTACTGCATATTGTTTTATTTCACCCTATTTTCAAGCAATTAGAAGTTTCATTCCCACCCTCTTCATTCCCAGGGCATGGCTCAAGGAGCCAGCCATCCACCCAATCTCCTAACTACAGATAACTCATGTTAATTTCTTCAAGTTGAAGACAATCTCCTCTGACTATATATAAATAGAAACATACTCTCTCAAATTTTTCTTCATCTTGGACTATTGAGAATCACAACATAGCTATCTCTTAACAATATGTTTTTCCCAAACACTTTACTCTTAATATAATCAAAGAGCATAAAGTCATGTAACCAGTTTTATGTAACCACCATTTTTCAAGTTTTCTGGAGTGGTCTAACTCATTTCACACACAGGTGTGTATCCGATATCTGTCATACCCTGGTGCCTTAATTGCTGTTCCAATATGTCATCCTACTATGTGTGTATTTGTTTACTATTTTGGGACTTAACCAACAAGTCTTTTTCTCATTACATTTTTTGTATCTTTTTTCCTTCCCGTGATTCAAGCAGCTAAGCAGTTTTTTCACCATGAAAATGTTTTAATAGCAGAAAACAAAGCAACTAGCATTCTGTTTTAAAACCATCCGCTTGGGAGTAGTAAGTTCTCTAGAAGAGATAGTAGTGTTCAACAAACATTCTAGCTGCTAACCACCTTTCTCAGCATGTTTGCAGTTAAGAATGGCCAGATAGCTCATTCCATCCAATGCTCTCTTAGATGAAATGGCCTGTTATCTAGAAACCAAAACGTAAAATACACACACACACACACACACACACACACACACACACACACACACACACACACAAAAATATGGCACTCTAGCTCTCTCTTGCTCTCGTGGAAACTGAGGATCTGTTTCCATATTTTGTCATTTATGAGAGTTGTTTTTTGTTTTCTGACTTCCTGAGTGACTTTGCCCCTAACTATGCTTGTGGATATTAAGACAAGCAAAGAAAATCATTTTTTAAGCTTCTGGGACTTGGAGCTTTCCTTAGCCTACTTTGATTGACACTGTTTCTGAAAGATTTTTAGGAATGAGGGGAGAAGTGAGGAAAAGACAGATTATGTAAAGATTTGTTTCCTGAAAAAACGCCCTAAATAGTGTTGCCAACTATATAGTTCTATATACTTTAGACCAAGAATCATTGTGATAGAAGCTCCAGAGAGATTTGAAGACTATTTGAACTATGCCTAGATTGAGACCAGAAAAATGTTAAAACTCAAGTAATATTTTTAAAATACTATTATGATTCCAAATAAAATGATATCTGTTAGTTTTGGTCTTCCTAGAAGTAGATACCGAGATGGAATTAAACAAATAAGAGATTCACTGAGAAAAGTGCCCATAAAGGATAAAGGGGGAAAATCAGGAGCAGGTATGGAGAGCCTTTGGCAACAAAGCAGTTCTGACTCTTGTGAAATGAAAGGGAGCAGTAAGAATGATTGGGCAGAAAAATGTCAGACTTAAGGACTGTTCCAAGAAAATTTCTGCTAAGCAGATGTAGAATATCTAAGACAAAGTTTTCCACTAGAAGGGTCTTGCCTCCACTAAGACTAGGCCAGTGCCAGTACCTGTGAACTGCTAAGTAGTTGGCTGGTGACTAGGGGGTGGGAGGTACCCCTAGTATCCCTGGTGTGTGCACCCTGGGACTCTCAGTTCTCTGTGCTTCCTGCAGACATTGCTCTTGAAGGACATCTGAAAGGCTCAGTTCCAGGAAGGACACAGCCCGTCCTTTGTGTCAATGCAGAGTTAATTCTCCATGTATGCTCAGGAAGTATGAACTACAGGGCTCTTGTGGTGCCTTTTTTCTGAAGGGAATTTGTAAGAAGACTGTTAGTAACATGTTACTAACAGACAGATCTATCTATCTAAGCCCTTCACGTTGTAATGTGTTTCAAGACCAAAACTGGTAGGTACTCTTTTTCTTCCCTTCACCACTGCCCATAGTAAATCTGTCTCAGCTATTAAAGTAGCAGGGCTTGATGGCTTAAATGTTGGTTTGATCCAATCCCTGATTACTGAGAGATATGAACTCTTGGGAATCATACTCTTCTACCATCAGTGTTCCTATAGCAAATCCAAGTGGATCTCCTGTGTTCCACAGCCCTTTGGGTAGAAGGATGATGCTTTCTCCAGATGAGCAGTGTCAATTTTGCTAGAAAATGTTGACACCTTTTCTCACCTACTGGTCTGTAGACACAAAGAGTCTAAAGTTTTTTGATGGACTCAACCATGTAGAGTACAGAGTTGCAGGGATAGAAAGCCAAATGTCTTTTAATGAGTCACTGGAAGTTGTAAGTAGCCCACTTTTGCTTCCATACCTTGGATTTTGAATCCATAAATACTTCTTACTGGAGATACAGTGTCATAGTCTCTAATTTAATACTTACATTGATTCCTAAAAAATGATATTGATGCAGCCAGAGAATTGCCCTCATACTCAGCTTCATCTGTGCCTTTCATAGACTTCTCTAGCATTCTGCAATGTTAATTGCCTCAGAATGGTTTTGTATGTAAAAATATGAGTAGATTTCATGATCACAGGCTCATTTCTATACCTCCTTTGCTGTAAAGTGGGTCTTCTGGGTAGATGAAATATGAATAGAGCATCACAGAAAACCTGATAGTGTTGCTGGCTGGGGCTCCATCTGCACTAAGGTAAGACACTCATACTCAGAATAAGTGTCTATATCTGAGAGTTACTCATGGATCTTCAGAATGCAAGAAGTTTATTGTAATTGACCTGCTACCACATGGCTGATTGGATTATTCTGTCTATATTTTTTGCTAAAGTCTATCAAAATCTGAGGGAAAGAAGTATAATAATTTTACAAAATCAAGAGAAACAGGAAAAATGTGACCCAGAGGGTAAGATTAGAATTATCATATCTCTGATATAATACCAGTGTTTCCAAAACTTCAAGGTTTTTAGTTTAATTCTTACATTTAAACATGTTGCTATGGAAGGTTTGTGTTCCTCTTAGTTTTTCCATGGAATCATAATGGTGGAGGAAGTTCTTATATTCCCGTTGTTTGACTTTTCTCTATTTGTGAAATGTTGTATACTATTTAATGTTTCCCCTGTAATCTCATTTTGAAGCATAAGCTCTTCATTGCTTCTGGTTTCTTTTTCTACAACTTTATCCCAGTTGTAGCTATAGCCCCCACTTCTTCAGAGCACCAAGAATGCAAGGCTATGGTGTCTAATGGATCTTTTTCATGATTTTAAATCAGCACAGCCACTGTAGTGAAACCTATTGTCTGATGCTTTTTAGAAACAATTCCACGATTCTATTTCTTACTCCAGGTATATATTTTTACAAAAAGACAAGAAAAGTATTATTTCTTTTTAATCCTACAATAAAACAAAACCACCCAAAAGTATATCCATTGCTACTCTTTATGTAGAACAACCAACACCATTTTCTTCAACTTTTCCATCAAGTCTAACACAGAGCTTCTCATTGTTTCTGCTTCAAACCAAAATGGCCACCCATGTTTTCCTCTAAAAATCGACTTCTACTGAAATTTTCCATGATTAATCAAGTGTTACCAGAAACACCACAATGATCCTTTTTTCTTTAACCTTTTCGTATGCATGTACCAATTATAAATCTTTCATTTCCCCATAATAGTTTCTGTAAATAGAGGTGAGGATATAAAAAAGTTACACTCCTCATTATTTTCCATGATAAAAAGTTACCGGTTTTTGCTAAAAGTTTATTTATTTTATCACTTTATTTACTTGCTAAAACCATACAGGCTTTACTAAAAGTGTGTTTATTTCCTGCAAATCTCTGGACTTTAATTTTTCCTTTGTCACTGAGTGGTTAAAAGTGGTTAAAAGACAGATATAGTATACTAATTTGAGACATGTAGGTATTTCTGTGAACTATTCTCTGAATTTAAAACTTGCAATTGACCCACATATAATATAATATTTAGTTAATATATATATTATGTTTTATATACATAGAGCTTTACCTCAGATCGAACTCATACTGCTCCTGAAAAAGTAAAAGCCATAATGCATATATTTAGTATATTATGCATATATTTATTCTATTGTTTATCATTAAATATATATACATATTACATATGTCATTTGTTGCATAATATGTATATTAAGTAATATACAACACTATATAATGGCATAATATAATGTTTGTAATATGACAAGTATATATAATGGTTCTATCCTCTCATGAGCAATGTGACTTAAATCTGAGGTAAATATCTTGCCTTCCTTAAAAGAATATAAAATAAATATGACTTTTTATTTCTGTGTCTTTCAAGACTTGTGGAAACTAATGTAAATTTCCTTATCAGCATAAAATATCTCTAAAACACCTGTCTGAAAAAAATGTACAAATGAAGAAATTTGAAAAGATTCCAAGATTCTGAAGCAACATACTTTTAAATATTACGTCATTATCAAGATAATATGCAAGAAACTTAAGACTAGAAAAAAAACGATGTTTCTGACTTTGCTTAAGCCACAGATTCCTGTGGGGCAGCTGAAATGAGTGTTTAGATGGACAACCACACCTGGCACAGGGGTAGACATCTTCAATTCCAAGATCATCTGCAAAGATGGATATGTTGGTGTGGAAAGCAACTGGGCCACCATGGATGAATTTTGGCAGAAAAAAAATTCAGTTTTGGCCGGGCGTGGTGGCTCACGCCTGTAATCCCAGCACTTTGGGAGGCCGAGGAGGGTGGATCACGAGGTCAAGAGATCAAGACCATCCTCGTCAACATGGTGAAACCCCGTCTCTACTAAAAATACAAAAAATTAGCTGGGCATGGTGGTGCGTGCCTGATATCCCAGCTACTCAGGAGGCTGAGGCAGGGGAATTGCCTGAACCCAGGAGGCGGAGGTTGCGGTGAGCCGAGATTGCGCCATTGCACTCCAGACTGGGTAACAAGAGCGAAACTCTGTCTCAAAAAAAAAAAAATTCAGTTTTTTGTGGATGTCCAGATGCCATTTCCATAATCTGCAACCAACCCCTCCTTATGATTGAGCTATTTTGAGAGGCTGTCCATTACTTTTCTCACTCACATAATGCATTACCAAACATGTTAGGATGAAAGAAACTTAAGAAAGACAATGAAGAAGCTGAAAATATTGGCGAACAGCTGATTTTTTTGGAAGATGAATAAAAAAAGAGACAAAACAAAAATTTGTGTCAAACTTCCATCATTAGGAAATTGCATTTCTTCCATCTTATTACCCTTGTTGATATTTAAGAAATAATATAGAAAATTTTAGGTTTTTAAATAAATTTTGTTTGAAAAGTGCATGAAATTCCTCAGGATATACAAGGGTTATAGAATATCTGTGCTTTTGTATTATACCTGTTAACACAGCCCACTAGTTCTAATCACATTCAATGTCGGTTAAAACTGAGAAGAGTCAGCCAGGCACCGTGGCTCACTCCTGTAATCCCAACACTTTGGGAGGCCGAGGTGGGCAGATCATGAGGTCAGGAGATCAACACCATCCTGGCCAACATAGTGAAACCCCATCTCTACTAAAAATACAAAAATTAGTTGGGCATGGTGGCATGCGCCTGTAGTCCCAGCTACTCAGGAGCCTGAGGCAGGAGAATCCTTTGAACCCAGGAGGCAGAGGTTGCAGTGAGCCGAGATCACGCCACTGCACTCCAGCCTGCAGCCTGGTAACAGAACAAGACTCCATCTCAAAAAATAAATAAATAAATAAATAAATAAATAAATAAATAAATAAATAAGACAGGAGGAGTCAGAAGGCAAATCTCAGAATGATCAGGTTCATACAAGCTCAACAGTCTGCACAAACTGACTGCAATTGGAGCTTAAATGGTCAGATGAATCACCCCATTTCCTTACTCACTGGAAGTAACTGATTATAGAAACAACTAAAAAAATAACATATTATAGTTGTTTATACTTCTCTCTCACCCAAATGTACTGTAAAGAATCTAAAAACTTCAGTTTATGGGATTACTTAAACGATTTAACTTTTTTCATTTAAATATTGACACTAATGATATCTAAATACCCTCCTGTCTTTAAAAATTTCTACATTTTTCATACAACTTTTACTTTCAGTTAAGTCTGTAAATCAGTAATTTAAATTTTATATGAACCTTCCCTACTTCTGCATTTTGCCCTTGTATAATAAAATAAGGCAGCAACTTCCAAGGACTCCGGTGTAGAATGAATAAGAGGTTGGGAGTAGTGCCTGACAAATAGCGAAGTGTCCACTAAAGAGGCATTATGAACATTTGAGGGCATATTCATCTTGACACATCCTTTCCTTCACTGGTGCTGCAACCAAAGCATAATGATAGACAGCAATCAATACAGTTAGCTGCACGTCTGGCATGACTGTTGGAAGTGTCACTATAAAGTGCTGAACAACATGACACACGAGAAGCGACAGGTGAACACTTCCTTTCCCATGCACCTTCTCGGATGCGCCTCTCTCCCACTGGGCCGAAGGAGGCTGTGATGATCAGGTTGGCATGGTTCGTGCTGCCCTTAGGACAGAGATTATTTAATTTATAAATAACTGTATTCACAAATATCTGTAGAGTAATTACAATATGCCACCAAGAATTGTCCTCTGCCTCTTCACATATCTGTGAATGAATTAGGTTAGCAGTGGGATATGAGATTAGATTGCATGTGGATGCCTGCCATGGAACAAATGAACCCCTGTAGAAATTCAGTTTCACTGGTGCCCTAAGAGAAGAGTGATGTCAAATAGGCCTGAAAAGACTTTACATATTGTAATGCTCAACTTAATTTTCATTGACACAAAAATCAATCAAAGAGTATATTGACTGGTATTACTAATGCAGAAAAATAACAGACTCATATAATTTTTCACCATTTTCTTTTTATCTTATCTATGTTTGTGAGTATATAGCAGGACTAGCATCCATGTAAAAGAAAAATAAAGATTATAATCCTAACATTTGTTCAATGAATATTTGAAAATAAATTATATTTGAGAAAAAAAAACTAGATTGATTAGATTTCCCAATAATTTGGGTGGGAAAACTTTGTACCCCTTTTATTATGAGAGAGTTTATTTGACCTCTTAAATTTTTAAACCTTGGATGTGAAATTATATCTGGAATCTGATCATAGCAGACTCTTCTCAAGACCATTGTAGATGTTAACATGTTCCAAAATTACAGTGCCTCAAGATCTGTTAAATGGCAAGATTTTCTATGCCCTGTTGTTATTTGATTTAAAGTCATTTTCCTTTGGACATATCCAGCTGAAACCAAGCACTCATTTAAAGATAATGACTGCAACCACTGCTGCTAAAAGTAGGCCTTGTGTAATTCCTCCAGTTTCTTACAGGGAGAAAATTTGCTATATTCTTCTTGATGGAATGGTTCCATGTATTTTTCATTCCAAAATAGCTCTCTGTGGTTTCAAGATAGTGGTCACATGCAGAGGTAAATGGTGGAATGTGTATATATCTAGGTAATTATTAAATGGGTTTTCAGGATTTCTTGGCTGAAAAGCACCTTGCTCATGCAGAGGGAGGATGTAGTAGGTCAAAATGAGCTCAGTGTGATGGGCCCACATTTTTGTTGCTGCTCCTTTCCTTTTAATGGATTTCCTCCATTATCGAACCATGCCATTACCATGCTGCAGCTAAGAGAAGGTCTGGAAGAGCTGCTGTAAAGCCAGCCTCATCAAAATGGTGAGCAACTAGGAGTTTCATTTATTGCAGGTATTCAAGATCACGGGCAACTTAGAATTTATTTCATTGTTATTTGAATAAGCATCACGATGTGTAAGGATAGAATCAGATTACTCGTGAGACTCTTTGCCATTAAAAGGAGTCTGATAGGTTCACCATGAGATTTAACCATAGAGCATTTAGGAGCTGTCCCTGAATCTGCCTTCACAACTGTGTTGTGAGATAATTCTGTACAAGACGGTTATGCAAATGGCAATGTAGCCATTTCCAAGCATAATATAGTAGGTAAAATCCTAGGTATAACCTCAATTGTATTACTTTCATTCATAAGATTAGGTAATGAAGAAAAGCACAGGAAGGGATGACATTATATGCCTATATAAGTTTTTACATATAGAAAGTCCCTATATTAAAAAATATATATATTTGTGTGATTTGATTTAGGGTGATAAACTCTTCTAGATGAAACAGTGCTAATGATATTCTCAGATTATTTTCCACAAGAAACCACAGAAGCTAAGGTAAAAGGAAGTTATCTCTATTGCATAGCTGCCCTTTAAAAAAAAAAGTCAATAACTTCTTTTAAATACCTTTCTCTTATAATTAATATTATAACTAAAACCTCATGGGTTGTAGAAGCAAAATTTAATTAACTTACTTTAGAGAAAATGAGAAATGTTAAGAACAAATACCGTCTGCTTCCGTCCTATTTGCCTATAGCTATCATACCCAGCAATAATGCGTCTCTCTTTCAATAATCATATCATCTCTCCTTCCCCTTTCCCAAATAATTTTACCAAAACCACCAGGGTCCTTTGTCCTGGTACATGTACAGGCACAAGTTACTACTTCTCCCACTTCTCGTACCATGCGCATGGTCTTGGTATTACAGTTTTCTTCCTTGAAAATGCAAATACCAGTTAGTGTACTGCATTATTTTCAATGATACAGTTTTGGCATTGGGAATAACTTTAAATTGCCTGTAATTCACGGCCAGCTATGTGTACAGTCTCACCCTGGCCTCAGTAATGTTAGTGATCAGATCCACATGTCCCAGTTTCCTCATGCTGAGTTCTGTCATAGTTTGCCTAGCTCTATTAGGATTTTTACTAATAGCAATTACAGTAGTGGGAGAGTCATAGACTAGACATAATCCATGTGGAAATATTTAGAAATCTTAATGAACCAACTACTGAACAGCAATCAAAAGTATAGTGATAAAGTTGCAAAGTGAAATAATCCTCTTTCTTGCAAATTTTCTTAGATTTTCATGGAGAGATACAGAAAATTTGGAAATGGTTCCAAGGAGAAAAATTAAAGTGACTGAAATATTTGAAAAGAAAAAAAAAGAAAAAAAGAAAATTTGAATCTGAAACAGATAGCTCAGCAATTGAATAATTTTCCATGTGACCAGCTCTTTTATGTTTTCATCAAGAATAAGAAACTAAAGTATTAACCAGTAACATTTAGTTTATTCTCACTTTAAGCTTCTTGACTCATGTGCTATAAAATTGGTGAATTCTTTAAACAAAATTTTGTAGCCCACTTCTCTGAAACACACACACACACAAACACAAGCAAAAATGTTCACTCTTACACACATCCATAATACCTATGACAGTGTCTATTTTATTTATTTTGTTTTTTAAATTTTTATTTTAGCAAATAGAGACGGAGTCTTGCTATGTTGCCGAGGCTGGTCTGGCAACATAGCAATTAGCAATTTATTTTGTCTTTTAAGATTTTATTTTAGCAAATAGAGATGGAGGCTTGCTATGTTGCCTAGGCTCAAGCAATTCTCCTGCTTCAGCCTCCCAAAGTAATAAGATTACGTGAGCCACCATCCCCAGCCAGAGGTGTCTAGCTAAGTGATTTTAGTTTGCATTTTCCTTTTTAGCATGTTTAAAAAATAATATAGCATGTAAAAGTCAATTCTCCAGGTGAGTCTTGACTGATAGTTCTGTACTAATTTGATTTTTTAGATGTATTTATCATACTAATTCTAAGCAAAATAGAAAATCACTGGTTCTTCTGAAAATTGCTTATTCTTTCACAAAAAAGAAAGTATACACTTTTAAAGCATCATATACCATTTCAGTGTAGTAGCAATTTATTAGTGAGAAGGTTTTTTATAAACTGCCATTTAAAAAGCAAGCAAAATAATATAACACCCTGATTTATAATCTGTATTGAAGAATTCAGCAACCTTTTAATGATCCCTGTGACTTTATTAATCTCCAATAAATTAAATTCTTCCACTTTATCACATGATTGAGTAAAATAGCGTTTGATTCTCAGACTAATGATGGAAGACACTGCAAAACTGCCAAAATAATGGACCCCTCATGATCACCGTGAGCCTTGTCATCACATTTGTCATTCATTGCCAGACCTCAGCATACTGGGATATACATCCTATTTTTCTGTTGACTGTTACTTTTGAGAAGTGCCATTTAAATGAATGGAAAACAAAAATAAATTTAGACAAAGCTCATAGCTTAAATCTGTTTTGTAATAGCAATATTATGGCTTAAATAATATACTAACACTTTTACAACTCAATAACATACACTCATTGCATCTAGACATTATAATCTTCTACAGTTGTTACCAGCGGGGAAAAGAAATTCACATCAGATGCCCCATGACACGCCTCTCTTCTACTTCATCAACCAGTTTTAGGAGATATACATTTTGAATCCTATTTCTTAAGCTAGAAAGAAACCTTAATATGGGAAATGACAGAGCAGCAGAGATTTAAATTGGCTTGAACCTGTACTTAAGGTATTTAGGCTATCTTGGCGGCAGATGATGTAATCCTTTAATAAGAAGAATACACAGCTATTGAGATGCTAATCAGGAGCTCCAGTGGCTTCAGAGATTGATATTGCTTTGCTAAAGCTATTGTTGATAATAAAATTACCAGAATTGTTGAGTTCTCTGTGCCTATGAAAGAAGAGTCAAAGTTTCAATAAAAGTAAGTGAGCTCATGTCATATAGCTTTTGTTAATGTCATCCTGTTTCAAATAATAGGGCAGAAATAAATATTTGAGATATAGTCATCAGTATTCTGTATACTTGTTGCATTTATATTTGTAATATAAATTGTGCTTTTGTAAAATAAATTGCCAAATTATGGACACAAAAAGGGAATGCCTCTCCTTTCCAACTAAACACTAGATATTACTTAAGGAAATCAATCAATCTCAACAAGGAGAATAAAACTAGGCTAAAAAAAAATCATCCAGTCTTATTTAAGTTTTTTTTTTTTTTTTTTTTTTTAAGAGAAAGAGAGGAAAATAGGAAGGAGGAAAAAGGAAGAGAAAGAGAGAGACAGAATGGGGAGGAGGGAGAAGGAAAAGAAAGAGGGAGAGAGAATGGGAGTATTGCTTTCTTGCCCAGGCTAGAATGCAATTTAGTAATGGGTATTGAAAACCTCTTTTATACTGATAATTATACTTAATGATGTAGTCAGGAAGGAATAAGGGAAGAAGATAACAAACAAACAGCCAACCAATATTTAATTTAAACCTATGAAATGCTATGCGATTACTGAGGAGTGATTTACTTCCAATTATATAGTCACCTTTGGAATAGGTGTGAGGTGGTAATGTATGTTTTGTGTATTTGAAGTGGAGAGTTCTATAAATGTTTATTAAGTTTACTTGTTCCGGGTCTGAGTTCAAGTTCTGAATATCCTTGTTAATTTTCTATCTCGTTGATCTATAGAATCGTTAGCTCTTCTTGTTGCATTGATCCTTTTGCCATTATGTAATGTCATTCCTCGCCTCTTTTGATCTTTGTTGCTTTAAAGTCTACTTTATCAGAGGCAAGAATTGCATCTGCTGCTTTTTGTTTATTGGTTTATTTTTACTCTCTGTTTGATTGGTAAATCTTCCTCCTTCTCTCTGAGTCTTTGTGTATTGTTGCATGTAAGATGGGCCCGGATGTAGCATACCGATGGGTTTTGGCTTTTTATCCAATTAAAATATATATAAGTTTAATACCGGCGTTTGATGCTAGCTGGCTGTTTTGCCCATTAGTTGATGTAAATTTTTTATTGTGTTAAAGTTCTTTGCTTTTTGATATATTTTTGGAAAGGCTGATATTGGTTGTTCCTTTATATGTATAGTGCTTCTTTCAGAAGCTCTTGTAGAGCAGGCCTGGTGGTGGTGAACTCTCTAAGTACTTGTTTGTTCGCAAAAGATTTAATTTTTCCTTCACTCATAAAGCTTAGTTTGGCTGGATAGGAAATTCTGGGTTGAAAGTTCTTTTCTTTAAGGATGTTAAATATTGGTCCCCACTCTTTTCTGGCTTGTAGGGTTTCTGCTGAGAGATCTGCTGTAAGTCTGATAGGTTTCCCTTTATGGGTAACCTGACCTTTCTCTCTGGCTGCCCTTAGTATTTTCTCCTTCATTTCAACCCTAATAAATCTGGCGATTATGTGCCTTGGGGTTGGTCTTCTTGAAGAATATCTTTGTGGTATTCTCTGTATTACCTGGAGTTGAATATTACCCTGCCTTGCCAGGTTGGGAAAATTTTCCTGAATGATATCCTGAAGAGTATTTTCCAACTTGGATTCATTCTCTTCATCACATTCAGGTACACCTATCAAACGTAAATTAGGTCTTTTCACATAGTCCCATATTTCCTGGAGACTTTGCTCATTCCTTTTCATCCTTTTTTCTGCATTCTTGTCTTCTCGTTTCATTTCACTGAGCTGGTCCTCGACCTCTGATATCTTTCCTTCTGCTTGATCAATTCGACTGTTTAAACTTGTGCATGCTTCGCGAAGTTCTCGTGTTGTGTTTTTCAGCTCCATCAATTCACTTATATTCTTCTCTAAATTGTCCATTCTCGTTAACATTTCGTCAAACCTTTTTTCAAGGTTCTTAGTTTCTTTGCATTGGGTTAGAACAAGTTCTTTTAATGCACAGAAGTTTCTTATCACCCACGTTTTGAAACCTGCTTCTGTTATTGGAACACACGTGTAATCTATTAGGCCTTGTTCCGTTACTGATGAGGAATTGCAATCCCCTGTAGAGGGAGAGGCATTCTGATTTTGAGTATTCTCTACCTTTTTACGCTGGTTTCTTCCCTTCATTATATATTTGTCTGTCTGTCGTCTTTATAATCGCCGACTTTCTAACTGGGTCTCTGACGTCCAACTTGTTGATTCCCCGCGCCGAAATCTGAGCAATCCACTGAGCCGGCCAAAACAGCGGTGTTAAGATTGATGGTGCTTTTCTGCCCGGGAATCTCCGGACTCTGCACCAAGAACTGGCGTGCTAAGGCACCAGCAAAACCGCCACGCCGGCCACAAGAGTCGCCCTGGCGACCCGTGGAGCTCTTCCACTGGGAATCTCCTGGTCCGTGAGCAACTAATATTCGTCTGAAAGTGTGGCGTCCTCTCGTTCTTTGCGCTTTCACTGGGAGGTACGTGCCCGAGCTGCTAATCATCAGCCATCTTGGATCTCTCTTTTATTTAAGATTTTAAGATGAAATTGAGGGTTATGGCTGCAAAATCAGTTGGAGTTCACTTCTACCTTAGATACTGCTACTTTATTGGAAAAATGTTGGCATTTTTACTACTTCTGTAGGTAAGAAAAAAAGGAAGACGAAAAGAGAGGAAGAAAGATAGGAACTAATGACAGGCAGACTGCAGGACACATAATTAAAATCACTCTAATAAACCATGTTTTTAAGTGAAAATGTTATATGTAGACTATGAAATTTGAAATGGAAAATATATACTATTTTTCTCTTTCAAGTCTTCTGCATAGTGTGGTAGCAAGGAAGAGTGTAATTTTGTTATTGCCAGCAAGCATATAAAATTACTAATTGGAGAAAGATAAATGAAATTTGGTAAGGAAATATTTGTTTATTCTCACATGCTTCAAGATAAATGATTTCTACCAAAAGATGTTGATGTTCATAAGTAAGAGGTAATTCTTAGGGATCAATAAAGAAAAAAATGCCATGAAGAAATTTTGACTTTCTATCATTACCTTAAAAATGTTTATATTAAAATAAACTTTCTTCGTAGTTTTAAAAATTCTTATAATTTTTAATAAATTCTTCCAACTTTTTTCTTCTTATAAATTGTCTAGGCTGTTCTTGGCTCTTTACTTTTCCATATAAATTTAAAAATCAGCTTGTCACATTTGAAAAATCTTATAATGGGATTGTTCATTGAGATTGCATCAAATCTATGCAATCTTGGTGAAACTGACAGCTCATTAGCACTGAGTGTCCAAATCTATTAATATGATCTATCTTTCAATTTTATTAGGTCTTTTTTGACTTTTCTCAGTAATATTTTTCAGCTTATCTGTGTAAGTTTTATATATTTAAAAAAATCTATTGTGTGCTTTTGACTTATTTTTATGATTATATAAATAATAACATCTATTTTTCTTCATTTTCTATGTGTTTGCTTTTGGCATATATAGAATTTGACTGTGAGCTGTATACACAAAAACTTTGTTAGATTTACTTTCTACTTTTAATTTTTTTCTGTAGATTGTTATGGATTTTCTGCATATAGTCGTGTCACATGTGATTAGTAAGTTTCTTTTCTTTCTTTGTATATTAACATAATTTAAAAAAATTTTTTTACCCTATATTATATAATAAAATATCTATTATAAGTGTGAATATATGTGGCGATAATTTTTTTCCTTTTCTCAAACTTGGAAATTTTCTAATATTTATAATACCTTCTTAGATAATCACACTATGATTTTCTGAATCAAAATTTTGACATTAGTTAAATACTATTATATAATTCATCACCCAAATATTTGGAAATTAAGCAAGAATTTCCACCACGGAAAAGTTTTTTTTTAATCCAGGCTGTCAGAAAACAATGTTTAAGACCACACTGTTCAATATTGTTCTTCTATAAATTAGACTTGTCATATGTTCCCATAAATATATCCTCCTGGCCTAGCCCTCCAGCACTCCTGGCCACTCATCTGAAGAGGTATCAGAGTCCACAATTATTAGAATATTCAAAAGTTTCTCCTGTATAAGGGTAGAAGATCTTACCCCATGTTGTTGATTGGCATGTGTTCTATTTGGCTAATTAGGCATGTACCGTTTTGCTGTTTGTGTTATTGTCCTTCTTAGCTGATCTGATATCCTGTCCAGTCTCCTGGACGAAAGCACCCTTTAGGACCTCTATATGATTAGCAAGGATAAGAGTGATGAGAAGCTCTCAAGATTGTTCTTTCTTCCTGACTGTGTACACCAAAACCAGCTCCAAAACTCTCCATAGAATATCTGGTATAGATGGTTCAGTGTTGATTAAACTACTACTTATGTTTTTGCTATTGAATATTGATAGGTTTTTGTGTAACTTAGAAAAAAATTAATACATGCAAAAATCACGTGTGCCCATACAACTAAATTGGGGATTCCACCCTCAATTAGAGGTCCATCTGAGTGTGCCATAAGGCTTTCAGTAGATGTCTTTGGCATACCTCTGAAAGCAAATTATTGAAAATATCCAGCCATCAAGTCACCTCCAAATTATCGTCCCTTTTTCTACTAAATGCATTCTATGCACATTCTCATATAGTATGCAAAAAGTAGCAAATCCTGCTTTGACATAACCTGGGAGGGCACCTGCAGTCTATATCTCATCACATTTGGTGTTCATGTTAGCAGCAGATTTTGATTCTAGGCACCCAGAGTGAGGAAGCTATGATAGTCAGTATTTTCAGCCCTATATTCGTTGGTTGTATGTATCTCCAGCCATTTACAAAGATTTAAACATAATAATCAGTTTTAGCATTTAAATCGTGAACCACAGATAACTGAAAGTGAATGTAGTGGTTTTTATCATTAGAGTGTATTCTGTTCCTGCTGTCTTCATGGCATCCAGGTAGGGATTTTAGGCCACGATTGTGAATTGTCTGAACACTAATTCCTATTAGCTACAGAAAATAAGTCCAGAGATTTCACTCAGCAATGACATTTTGCTACCATCATATTTGAGAGAGAGAGAGAGAGAGAGAGAGCGAGAGCGCTAAGAGTTTCCTCTTTGAGGCACTCTTCAAAGGCATGATTGCCTTCCTTCCTGGGATTACGACCCATGTATGAGGATCTGTTACCATTTATTACCTGATTTAACCCACAGCCTTCCTCAATACTTGGAATTTTCTAATTCAGATGTGTTGTTTACACATAGGGGCAACAATCACAGCACTCATGCTAAGACTTGCCTCACTCTCATCTTCAGGTAGATGTAATAAGATTTAAACATTAAAGGATCACAAATCTGTCCCTGTTTCTTGATAATAAAGCCACAATTATTGCTACTCCTAACCTGATTACATGGAATAAAAGGAATAATCCAACCTATGGTACCATTAGGAGTATGTGCTGGCAAATTTAATAATATGGCTCTTGTTTCTTGTGCATTGATACTTCTTTCTTGGGCACACATAGTTTAAATATGAGCCTAAGACCATCCATTATAAGAGGAAAACATAAAATAAAAATTAGGGGATGTGTCAAAATTATTTAAATGTATATTTTCAACCTTTTCCCATTACCTTATTCTCATCTATTCTCAGAAAAAAATTCCAGTGAAATTCTCATCTTTGTTCTCCTCATATTCAATCTAGGGACATACTTGTAAAAGCCAGATCTTCAAATCTGACACATTTCCTAGGTAGTATAATGAGTGCTTAATTTGGCCGTTCTAAATTTCACTGAGAACAATGCTTTGATGGTAATAAGAAATGTAGTATTCCAACATAATATTATGCTTTCTTTCTGTTTTCATAACTTGGTATCATTAAAGTGGGCAATTTAATCAGAAGAAATATATCCACATGATTCAAATGTATCGAGAAATTGCTTTTTTAATTTTTAAACTGCATTTTCTATGTTTGCTTCTATTACAGGCTAAGTAAAGCCTGCAGTAGAGTAAGTCTCAATCACAGCCAGCACCCACTGCAGCCAGCACCCTGGAACTTCTGGTAGAGCTGCAGCATCATCCACTTGTCAGCTGTGCATCAGTAAATGTCCCAGGAAATTTTATCATCAGCAATTTTCAAGTGGTTTCTTAACCTACTGACATTGAGAGAGATTTTTAAAAATAACATTAGTGGTTACAGTAGATGCAAAAGGGGGTGTATGTTCTCTCAAACCACTGGTGCGTGGCCTGATAACTCCTGCCATGTATTTCAAGTGTAGGTCTAGGGATCTAAGATTTCTACTTTAGCATTTAGTACCTCTTTGAACTAGAAACTTGGTTTTACGGTGGTGATGGTTATGGCTCACTTTAATACTCCAAATTCCCATAGAAATTTGTATAATTCAGTGTACCAGGTGGGCTTTGCTCATTTGCCTGGCATTAAAGTAAGGAATAGGCTATGGTCTAAGGTTCTAAAAATATGTAGATACTCCCCCAAAAGGCAGAACACTAATTCCCCTTCTAGCACTCTACCCCCTCTGCTAACTTGTCCTCTCTTTCTTCCATCAGTTGTACCTTCTCCATGTCTTATTGCTGCTGATCTTAAAACAGCAAAGTACTCTCAATCCATAATTTCTTATCCAATAACCAGACATTGTTTTTAAACCACAAAGCAATGTGGGAAGAGAGATCTTTAAAGGGCTGCATAACTGTCCCTTTCAGCAGTGAAACAACTTTCTTACATAGGCAATGCACTGCTCCTGAGCTTCCCCCGGGAATATGCTCTTGAAAATATTACCTCTGCTTAGTGAGTAAACTTTACTGGACTGATGTTTCTCTCTAACCAAATGTCTCTTTGACATCACTCAGAGATGATCAGTATTTCTGATCTCAGAATTTTCTTAATTCAAGAAATTAGCTACCCTCCCTTCCGCCCCTAGGAGGAAGCCATCACTTGTCTTTCACAAGAGCTATACTGAAAAACTGCATTAAGCATATTTTGAGTGCAAACCTCAAGAACTCTCTGCTGGTAGCCTGGATTGATTTCTGTGTGCAACACCTGCCAGTGGATATTGGTTTTATTGTGTTTTTTGTTGCTGATGTTTTACTAGTATCATTTAAACAGTCAAATTGTAAGAACCTAGCAGAACTTCCTGAGCTAGTCTTTGTAAAATTTCAGATTCTGTCTCAGTTCCGCCTCCATTCACATTCAGATATCTTTTTTGTCTTTTGAGTTTAGCAATTAACAGAATTCTTACATAAAAAATGTGATTTTTTTCAAACCTGTTACTCTCTGAGATTTTTGTTTAGTGACAGAGTCAGTGAGAGAGAACTTATTGCTCAGAGTTTGAAGAATGTCCACAGTTGCTCCAGAAATTTCACAGACTGAGATGAAGTCTAGAATTTAAGCTGCATTTATTAGAAAGCTTCTTTGTCATCTCGGTAACTATAATCCTCAATGCCTTCTACACATTATTTTTCGCTGAGGCATCAGTCACAATATTATCAATGTACTGCTCTAACAAACATTGCCAAGCCCAAGTCCTGCCTTGCTAAATATGGCAATTAGTCAGCAAATTCAAATATCCACTTAAGAGTATGGTAAACGCAAGTTAGAATCCAAGCCACCAACATGCAAATGTTCTTGTTGGACTTCAAAATTACTACCAAAAAGAAGACATTAAGGAAGACAATTGTGCACCACTGCTCCGTGACTGATGCACTTTCTGTATAGTCTTACATATCAGATATGGAGAGGTCATTGGAGGAAATACCTTGTCTAAATTAGCACTTCTACTTCATATATGGTCACAATCAGAAAAATTATCTCACATTTGTCCTACAGCAATTCAGTATTGGTTAAGTAATGCTTAAAAATTGACTGTTTTGGAAAGTTTGGGCAATTCAAATGTTCCTATTCACATGATTAATTAAAACTGGAAAAGAATGGACTTAGTTGGTGTTCCCTACAAAACAGATAAGGGCAAAATGCTATTCATATACAATATTTCTCCCAGTGATGCATTCAGGGAAATGCAATGAGTCCACAGAATATTTTCTCTAGTCACACATTATGACTCGTAACTTAGCCTTCATCTTTGTCCCTACCTTCTGTCACAGAACCATCATACTCTCTATACATTTTGGGAATTTCACAGTGCCATTCCACAGTGCTAATTGAACACAGGTATCTGGCAATCCTAAAAAAGTTTTGCATACGAACTCATCTACTTCCCCCACATCATGGATATAGCTTAAGATCCCTCTCATCCCTCTCGAGGAATTAAGTACATAGATCTCAAACCCTTCAGTCATACTTACCAAGTAAGACTTTGAGGTTATTCAATCACCTTGTAAAATATTTTGTGCTCTGAATCATGATAACCATAATTGGAACTGAATTTTTGGAATTTAAGCTAATTATAGCAAATGTAGTAAGGCACTTTAAATAATGGGAGGAGGGCTGATAATTTGTTCTGATCCCCAGTTATTGACAGTAGGTTCTCAACTCCTTAGTGGAAATGCTGACAGTTTCGTTTTCATTTCATTATTTCAATTTTTTAACTGTTTTATAGAGATATAATGCGCATGCCCTACAAGTTGCTCAGTTTAAGTGTATAATTTAGTGTTTTTAGTATACTCACCAAGTTGTTCTTTACTCTATTAAATGATCTGAGCATCCTTGTCCAAAATCAGTCGACCAATAAAGAAGTTTATTTGGGGGATCTTAATTATATTTAATTGATCCTTATGTTTTTCCTTAAACCAATACCGCACAGTCTTGATTATTGTAACTTTGTTGTAAGTTTTGGAGTTTGGAAGTCCAGTCTTTCCATTTTAATCTCTTTTAAAATTGTTTTTACCTTTCTGTGTCCCTTGCATTTCCACATGAAATTGAGAATCAGTTTGTCAATTTCTATATAAAAGCCAGCTTGTATTTTGTTAGGTATTTTGTCAGTATATCAGTTTGAGGAGTATTTCTGTCTTAAAAAGGTAAGTCTTTGAGAGTACTTTCCATTTATTTAAGTCTTCTTTAATTCCTTTCAACTACATTTTATAGTCATCAAAATGTAAGTTTTATACTTATTTTGCTGTTTGTTTGCTAAATATTTTTGTCTCTTTTTATTTATTTATTTATTTATTTATTTTTGCTAAGTATTTTTGATGCTTCTGTAAATACAATACTTTGAAAATTTCATTTTTAGATTGCTCAATGTTGATAGCAATACAATTGAATTTTTTGTATTGATCTTGGACGCTACCATCTTGCTTAATGTATTTACTATTCTAATAGCTTTTTAGGAGATTCCTTAGGATTTTCTATATAAAAATTATCCTTTGTTCAAATAGAGATAGTTTACTTATTTTTCAGTTCAAATGACTTTTCTTTTCTTCCTTAGTGTCCTTGATTATACCTCCGGCCTAATATTGAACAAATGTATGGTGACAAAACATCTTTATATTTTTCCTGATGTAAAAGGATAGCTTAGAAGTTTGCCTATCATTAATTATGACGTTAGCTGTGGGCCTGTTGTAGACATCAGTTATTGGTTTCAGTACATTATATATACCTAATTTGTTGGGTGTTTTATCATGAAAGGGTATTTGACTTTGCCAAATGCTTTTTGTGTCTACAAAGATTTTCATTCCAATCCTACAAAGCCATACAACTTCAAATTAAAGATAGTTAATTTTACTCCCTGCCTTTTCTTGTCTTACTTTCATGTTTAATTTATTTTTTATATCATAAGTATTTTTTTAATGGGGTTGATTTTATTGCTTCCAATCAAATAGCCTTACATGGTACATTCAACAATTGAAAAGATACAAAATGTATTCTAAAATAAAAGCTTACATTTGCATTGTGATTCTAATCACTTTTACCTCATATTATATATGGTGTGTGTATGCATGTGTGTGTTTAAAATTGTTATTACTTAACGAATAGCTAGTTGTACATATTTTTTTTTGTTGGGAAACACTACAAAGGAGAAAGGACTTACAGAGTGCCTACATAAATTGGTTATGAGTAACATGTAAACAAGCTGCAGAAGGCCACAGGAGGCCTCTGGGGAGGAAGGGCTTTCCCATGCCTCATGTTCCGGTGCAGGGCGACCTAGGCTCTGTTACCATAAACATTGTGCTCAAGGACGTAAACCCCTTCGTAGCACTGTGATGTAGCCAGACTTGTAGGCTCCTTGTGAGGACCATGTTCCATCAGCTATACATAGATAATAAGCTAGAGATAACCACATGTTCTTGTTTTGTGAAACTCCCAAACTGCCACTGTTATCAGTCCTTAGGATGATACACCAGTTCTGGGCACTGATTCACTTCTCACTCACATCATTCCACCCCTACCCTATAGATCAAAGTGATTGTAATCAATACATAGTGTGGATGATCAGAGTTCGGGGCCTTCACTGTTTCCTCCAGAGTAATAAAGTGACGGCCCCCGGTCCCACTTTCTCTCTTAATATGTCTTTTTCTCATTCCTTTGTTGCCACCGAACTCGGGGTACCCATGGGTGATGTAGAACTGGCTCCCTACATTCTGGAGCACCAATGTGTGGGGCTCATGGATTCCCTATAATTTTTCAGTAGCACTCAGGTCAAATAAAGCAAATTAATAATCTGGTATAACTTTGTTTCTTTTTTCTTTGGTCTTGGTGATTTCTTCCAAAAATACTCCACCCTGCCTATTATGATTTTATCCTCCTATAATTTCCCATTCTTGATCATAACTTTTATGAATCTTAAAGCCATTTAGAATTCTCTATTTCTATGATTTTATAAAGAGAGCTTAGGACATGAAACACATGATACCAATGAGCAGAAATTCACTACTCAAATGTGTCTTTAAAAATGATTTCAAAACCATTATCTTCTGATAAACATTTTTCAATATATGAAATGTCCAAATGGCACAAGGAGCTGTAGGTACAAAGATTATTAAAACCAGATCATTACTCTCAAAAGATCTCACAGTCCACTTGAACCACTACGAATTTCACCACTGTGATTAGTTACCTGGATAGTAATATTTTAGTAGCACCTCTTTTAATTTGAGAACTGGCAGTGTGTTAAGTAGTTCCACAATCCAAGTTCACAGACCTAAATGCTGAGGGTCCAGCCATGACTTTGAAGAGCTTGATAAAATATCCCTCCTAATCTCTTCAACAAAAAGAAGGCTGGGGAAGAGACAGTGAGTGAAGTCATCTTTTGGAGCAACACAGAACGTGTAAGTAGATGCCATCAGTTTCCTTTTTTGTCCTCCCAAGAAAAATGTGGATGACACTGCAAAAACTTAATTCATTTAACAAAGTTAAGTACTTATAAATACATTTTGAAAACTGTTAGTGAGCCACTGGACTGGGAAAGTGTTTGATGCTGCTGGAACGTGAAGATGGAGCAAAGGAGGCATGAAAGAGCTGAAGGAGGAAATAACCCCATTTGACGTGGCAAAGGTAACACAGTTTGAGTTAAGTGAACTCAGTATGGTTGAGAATTAAGTCGTCTTGCATCAAATGAGAGCTATACATTGAGAAGGAGACTGTAAGATTAAAATCATTTAATACAGGAGAGTACATGGGCTCACTACTGTTAGTTAACTGGGAATATCTTTCTCCTCTCTCTTCTCCCAAACACAACCATAGCACAGTAAGTTATCAAAAGGGAGAGTGTTTGTGTGACTGCAACTCCATGTCCCAAATCCACTAGAGTACCAGGTCTATCCTGCACCAAGGAGATAAAGAGGAGTTTACACTGAATGTGGAATCGAAGCATTTAGCTGACTATATCATGATAAATAAAATGATAGCATTTAAAGAGCTGAAAGTAACAGCAAGTTTGAGGAAGGAGACTAACCTGTCATTAACGATGCTGCCTATTTGTCAAAATTCTGTGGTTTTGAGTTATTCTACAGACAAGGTCAGTAGAAGTTAGTGCATAAATACTACTTTTTTTGTTTTATAACTCAATGACTTCTCTTTATTTCTATTAACTTATTTACAGGTAACGAAGAGCATAATAATCTAACACGTTTTGGAAATAAGTGGATGAATGCTTACAAGTATCAAGCAAATAGACCATGTTTTTAAGTATTCCTGCTTCTATATTTTTAAATTGTTTTGGTTCTGCTTGATTTCACCTGAACTTTAAAATGTGAAATCCATCCTAGAATTAGAAAATGTCAATGAAGTGAAAAAGATACATGATTTCTTTCTACCAGCAGACTCCTATTCACTCCTTTCTGCCTGCATGTCTCTTTTATTCTGTGACGCTGTTATGAAAAAGAAGGTGATGAGTTAATACTGAGAGGAAGCAGTGTGAAGCACATGAATAATAAAAAGATTAAAATATAATCATAGGAAACTTGTCATTGGTGATCACAGAATAAAAGGTGCCTTTTTTATTTCCTGACAAAACATAAGTTTGGATGATATGTATCCTTTTCTATGTATAAGTTAACCGACTGGGAATGGTGGCTCATGCCTGTAATCCCCACACTTTTGGAGGCCAAGGCAAGCGGATTACTTGAGGTCACAAGTTCAAGACCAGTCTGGCCAAAGTGGTGAAGTCCCGTCGCTACTAAAAATACAAAAACTAGCCAGATGTGGTAGTGAGTGCCTGTAATCCCAGCTACTCCAGAGCCTGAGGCAGGAGAATCCTTTGAACCCAGGGAGTGGAGGTTGCAGTGAGCCGAGATAATGACACTGCACTCCAGCCTGGGTAAAAGAGGCTGTGTCAAAAAAAAAAAAAAAAAAAAAAAAGGTAACCAGTGAATTATCTCATGAATGCAGTTGAATTATTATAAATACATTCTATTTGATATGTTCACTTAGGATATTTTCATATGTACATTACTTTGATGATAGCAATGATTTCTGATATTAGGTCTACTTTTTATTTGAAAATAAGGGAAACGATGATTTCTGATATTAGGTCTACTTTTTTATCTGAATATAAGGGAAAGAAATTTTACTATATTTGATATAGATCTAAGTAAAAATTTATATCTATATTATCTACGTAGGCATCACAATTTGGCATATCCTACTTCCAATTTTCTATAACTTTATGTTCCTACTTTTTTTTTTGGAGATGGAGTCTCATTCTGTCGCCCAGGATGGAGTGCAGTGGTGCAATCTTGGCTCACTGAACCATCCACTTTCCAGGTTCCAGCAATTCTCCTGCCTCAGCACCCGAGTACCTGTAATTACAGGCATGCACCACCACGCTCAGCTAACTTTTTTGTATTTTTAGTAGAGATGGGATTTCACCATGTTGGTCAGACTGGTCTTGAACACCTGGTAATCCATCCCCCTAAGCCTCCCATAGTGCCAGGATCACAGATGTGAGCCACCGCACCCAACCTCTACGTGGTTAAGTCTCGGCCTTTATCAGAAACATTCTGCAATCCTTTGGAAATCTTTATCAAAATGTTCTCTGGTTTTCATACGTTTTCTTTTTCTTTCTTGTTTTTTAGCATGAATAACTTAAATTGATAGGGAAGAAAATAACAGGAAAGAACAGCGAAGAGGAGAGACAGAGTCTGGACGTATTGTTCTTAAGTGAGCACACTTACATAACTTAACTTTAATTACTAAGTATGTAAGGATGTGGGGTGAGTTCATGGCAAGCTTCTCTAAAAGACAACTTAAATTACATTTCATCAGTTATATAATTAATGAAAATTATGGAAGTTCAAAACCCAGAAACATTTGAATTTAAATCTCTGTACATACAGGTCCAGTGTTGGAAAGAAATATATCATATGAAGTAATGTAAGAATGTAGTTTCACAGAATTTTATTTAACAGTGAGAGTTGTTAATTAAGACAGCTGAAAATATTGGGTTCAGAGAGGCAAGTGAATCCAAAAATAGCACACAGGAAGCAAGTTCCGAATCTTGGGGAGGAATGAGAATGAAAAGCAAATTCATTTATAGCCAGAGACAATGTCCAAAAAGAGACAATATCAGGGGAAAATAGGACATGATTTAATTAATAAAAGGTAAATTTGAAATTTGAAATGTTGAACAAATCTTGGGTAGAATATTCACATTTGAGGCACCTATTTTAAACACTGGCAATAGCACATTGTCTAGATTAATTGAAATTATTCAATGGTATAGAAGTTAGTCATATAGCGAACATGACTAAAATAGGAGCAGAAATAGGGTGATAATAACTGCAAAACAACCTCAAGATTTTTCTGTGTAGGTATTTTTAATTTATCATGTCAACTCCATATAGATTTAAAGGATTTTTATCTGATAGAGAAAGAAGAAATTGAATGAAAGTCATAGTCGTTTTTCATGTCTTACTGCAAAATTGGATTGAATAATTTTAAGGTGGAAATGCTGAAAAGTCACGTTATTTGAAGTACCTCTCAGAAGTAGAAAACTGACAACTAAAGAATTTTTTTTTCAAGGTTAAATAGCAAGATTATTATTGAAGCAGCAAAACTAGGCAATTTCTATATTTCTTTGTTATGCTGTACATTATGCAATGCTTCCTCCATAAATCCACCATCTCTATTAGATTCATAACGTGTTCAGAAGGCACCTCTTAAATAAAGTCGTTTCACCTGGATAAGAGATCATACTCAACTTTATTTTCACCTACTGATTAGTCTTAATGTAAATTAGTTCCAGAAGTTAGTAAAAAGCATAATGACCACACACACACAAAATGAAATTTGTGCATAAACATTGAGATGTCAGTTCTACCTAAGAAGAATAGAATTTGGAGGAGATTGTTATATATGATGCTGAAATTCTGGATGTTGTACTGATTAATGAATTAAATTGACAATATGGGAAGAAAGGTGAGGTTAAGAAAGAAGATAAATTTAAACTTTTTTTTTCTGATTATCATTAACTAGGGAAGAAAGCAACCACTAAAACTTTTATATTTTTAATATAAAAAATTTTCAGTGTTTGTTCAGATTTAGATTCATCACAGCAAAGATTTTCACTTAATAGCAAGAATTTTTCCATAATTTTAGATAAATGGAAACTTTTGTTCAAGAGTGAAAATTAAAGTTATAGTTGAAATAAAAACACTTTTTACATTCAACAAATATGATTACACAGCGATAGGTGTGGCTTTTTGTCTTGTACAAGCTCACATCACTCAATGCCCACAAAATTAAGAGAAAGAGGATTGAAAGTCTAATCCAATGATTTTAGTGCTACTGCACGCTAATCCTGCTGTAGTATGTTTTCTTTCCCAAAATTGAAGGCACGCATGTCTAATGATGAGGATGTCCTTGATGAATTCATTGTTTGATAATAGTCTGTCTTTGTGAAAAATTCAATCCCAGAATTCCATTGACATCAGTGTCTCTATGATCCATCTGCTGCCTAAATGTTGGCTGACTTTGCCTAAGGGGATACTAACATATGCCACTCTCTCTTCAGAATCTTACTTTTTACCCATGAATTTCAGTCTTAATTTGTATTGTACTTACTTTGCCTTTTGTTAATATGCATTAAAAAATGTATCAAAACTTTAAAGTAGATACATGTAAAGTACAACACAGTGCATGGCACCTAGTCACACCCATTTATGGTCTTTCCACCAACACCTTACAAATACCAGCAAAAGTTAAATGTTATTTGTGTGTGTGCATTTTATCAAGAAAATTTAGAACATTTATATGAAGTCTATGTCATTATTTCCGTAATAAAGTATCTCACTGTTATTACTTTCGGTCCGCTATGATTTGTTAGCCATAGATTGATAAAAAATCCACTGAAAACATAAAGTGTTAAGAAAATTGGGCTAGATACAGTGACAAGGAAAAATTCTGGTTGCTTCCAGGCTAAGCTGGGAACAAAAATAACATTCGCTGTACTTGACACTCCTTGGAAGATCGGTGTTGACCTGAGCTGGAGTAAGAAAAATTGTCCACTGGGTACTAAGAAGGCAAAACGGAAAGGTGGAAAAAGTATTACAGAACAATAACTTCTACATCACTGTGTAAAAGCTGTTTCCCACAGTTTTTTTGTTTGTTTGTTTTAATCTAGGATTATATAAATAGAAACCACAATTCAGGTTTCCACAGAAGTTGTCCTTACCCGTCTTGGGTCACCTTAATCTCTGCTTAATGAGAAAATTAATGTTCTTTCATCTCAAAGATAGCCAAATATAAATTAATAAATAAAAGTCATGAAGAAAGTTAATTAATTCATCATTTTTTGTTAAAGTTTTATGTCTAAAAATGCTCATTTAAGGTTTTCTTTTTTGTAGCTTTTAAAGAAAAAAAGTTTCTTATATGACATATTTGTAAAATTTGTAAAATAGATGTTATCAGAGGATCTAAAGTTCAACTATTTTCAATGCATAAGAATAAAGTAGTTACAAACAAGAAAGACAAAAACAAAAGTGGTCTTATGAAATTTCTTTTCTGATATAAATTGTTAAAATATTTTGAACTTTAAGGGCTTTTATCAATTAGTAAGTACTTAAATATTCCATCACAATATTAGTAATTGTTGCTAAAATTATTTATAACATATACTTTGGTTTACATATATGACATTTTACATTTAGATATATTTACTCCAAATGATAATTAGATTAAGCTGTAGTCAGCTGTAATTTAGAAAAATGAATCTGAGTATTTGCACTGAGTTAAGGGCCATAGTATAAGAGGAAAGGAATATATAGAACAAAGTGGATTAAAAGTAAACAGAAACTGAATCAACAAAATAAAATAGAGTGGAAAATTCATGAACTAACTAAAGGAAACAGGTAAAAAGATGGTATGCAAAAAGCAGAGCATAGAGAATTAAGGGATTCATGTATTTTTTTAAATGCCATATGCTCAAGAAAGTGTGTGTTCTCTCTAGCTATGTTGCAAGACCAAAAAGGATGTCCTATAGTTAAGCTGTCCTCTTAAATTCTCTTCATGTTGATTCCTTCACATTTTTCTTCCTCCTGGCTACTGAATATATTGTCTCATTTTCTGTTTCTTCTCGCTTTGCCTTTTTGTAATTGATGAGCGTGTTTCTCTATTAATGGATAAGGAAGACAGAAAATAGCAGACCTGTAGAGTTGAGGAGATGGAGTTGGGAGGCTGGGGAGACTGCCTAGAGCATCTGAGAGAATGCACAGAGAGAAGGATGCAGAGACTGCAGCAGCTCCTTTGCAAGGTGAGAAAACGACCCAGGACTAGGAAAGAACCACTGGGAACAGTGTTCACTCAGGACTAGAAATAGTGCCTATTTCTACCAACCAGACTGGAAAGACTTGTAGTTCATGGGATATTGGGTCGTGTACACAGAAGGGTCTTGCCTCAGTAGTGGGGAATAATTTGCCTCAGAATGAAGTTGTTCTGGTATTAGCTAATAATTTTAGTTAAGGGCCAGGCATGGTTGTTCAGGCTGTAATCCCAGCACTTTGGGAGGCCAGGGCAGGTGAATCACCTGAGGTTATGAGTTCGAGACTAGCTTGGCCAACATGATGAAACTCCATCTCTACTAAAAATACAAATTTAGTCGGGCGTTATGGCATGTGCCTGTAATCACAGCTACTCAGGAGGCTGAGGCAGGAGAATCAATTGAACCTGGGAGGCAGAGCTTGCAGTGAGCCGAGATCATGCCACTGCACTCCATCCTGGGTGACAAGAGCAAAAACTCCATCTAAAGCAAAACAAAACAAAACAAACAAGCACACAAAAAACCCACAAAATTATATATAATTTTAATTACAAAATTCCTGAAGAAGCAAATTGGTTCCAAGTAGCATAATTGCATTTTGGAATAAAGCTGATTAGCTTTTATATAAACAAAACATAGCCAGTATCCATCAAAATAAATTTTATGTTTTTTCATTTAATACAACCCATAATGTGGAGAGAAATAATGAACTGAAATTTCTCCAGAACTGACATCGATTTTAGCATTGGCAGAGAAGTACATTAAAACAGATGTTATAACTGTATTCTATATATTCATAAGTAGAGAGATGAAATAAATAAGAAAGACCCAATTGTACTTCCAAATATGAAATTTACAATCTCTAAGATGAAAAATACACTGGATGGAATTAATGGAAGATTAAGTTTTTAGCAGAACAGATGGGAGAACATGCAGCTATAACAAAGTAACTATCCAAATAAAACAAAGAAAAATCTGAACAAAAATAAATAAATAAGCAGAGCATGGTGTCAGTAAGTGGAAGTACAATTTTAATTAGCGTAATGCATGTATAAATAGAGCCTGCAAAGGTGGATCAAAATACTGAAAATAATTATAAACGTACATCTAGCAAAATTTAAAATTTTCTGCCCTTTAAAAACACATTAAAAAAAATAAAAACACACATTTCACACTGGGAAAAAATCTGACTAAGAACGTTTATCCAAAATACATAAAGAATATTATTGAGAAAATCTCAACAATAAGAAGAAAAATCCATACTTAACTGTGAAAATAGCTAAAATTGAACATACTCATGATGAGGATGAAGAGTAACCAGAACTCTCATATGCTTCAGGTTAAAATTAAAAGTTGTTTAACCACTTTGAAAACCAATTTGTTAATTTCTTAAACAGTTAAATATACCTAAATTATGACCCAATCATCCCACTCCTTGGCATTTATCAAGAGACATATAAGCATCTTACCCTCCAAATGATCAAAGCAGTTTTATTCACCTCCTTCAACAAGTGAATGGATGAACATAAGGTGTAATACGAATAAGTCATGGAATACTACCTAGCAAAAAGAAAAGGAATGGACTTTTGCTACACTATGTGGATAAGTCTCAAAATAATTACATTGAATGGAAGAAATTAGACAACTAAAAATTGTTTAGTGAATGGTTCATTTATACATCAAGAAAATGCAAAATAATCTATAGTGACAAAAATCAGATCAATGATTGCTGTGGGATGTGAAAGGAAGGAATTGCTAAGACGTATAAAGAAACCTGTAGATAGATAGATAACACCTGTAATGATTGCGTTGGTGGCTTTACGTACTATAATTAGTGCATCTATTCTATGCTAATTATATCTTAATAAAGCTATTTTAAAAGACTGTATAAAATAAGTTCAAATTTATGATTAATACAATAAATATAAGACAGATACTTTCACACATAATTAACAAACTCAAGACTAAATAAAAAGCATCTCATCTCTTACTCTTTACAAGAGACATAAACTTTTTTTAATTTTAAAAATAAGAAAAAGATATGGAAAAGATAAATAGTATTAAGATAAAAGCTAACCTAATTTCAAACCTAAAGTGCTTTGCAATTCATAAAAGTCTGTTCAGAAGTGAATATCAATCTGCATAGCTAATTTCTTTCTTCATACCAATAAACAACTCCATAAATTTCCTTGTCTCTAGACATGTCATAATTTTCCATGTCTTTGCTGCCTTGGTAAAAGCTGGAAACAGATCCTTTGCCAGGAATGTCTTTCCTTCTTTCCTTGGTGATAAATTCCAAGGCATTTCTTTACATTGTACTCCATGTACAAAGTATCTCACAATTTCTTCATTATTGTACGTCATCTTCCAAGGAGTCTCATTACTACATGTAATCTTAATTGCCTGCTAATTTTCTCCTGACATGTTTTTTGACCCCTTCAACTACAATACCTTCTGGGAAGGATCACTTTATAGTAATTTTTCTCTCTCTCAAATCATGAGCACTTTTGACTTATAGTTCGTCTTAATAAATATTTTGTGTTAAAAATTAATTAAGTAACAAATATCAGTTTTTAAATGTATCTATGGGTAAAAAATTCTTCATATCAGAAATCAAATTGTGAGAATATTTCTAATAACTATTAATAACTACTGAGTGGTGTTTACAAACCTATGGGACAGGAATCATGGCATCATAGAGCCTGATCGTCATGGGTTAGAGTATTTCCCGAACATCAGTCCTTCCTGCGTCCCCTTCACATATTTGGTTACACTGCAGTATTTATTTTAAATGCAATTGCTTTTGTGACAATAAAGTTAAAAAATAAACTAAATAAATATTAAATGTCAAATAATATTAAAATAATTATACAACTATTAAAATACACTCATCTAAGTATTATTTAATGTAATCCACTATAACATCAGGCATAAGTATGCATTCCTTAAGAAGTTCTTATAGGGTCTAAACACATTTGTAGGTCACTGACCAAAAAAAAAAGTTTTAACTGACTTGAGGAGAGAGCCTTAACTGATTATGAAACATTAACTGATTAAAAATGATTAAAGAGAAGAAGCACACATTTTAAAAGTCTCCTATTCATAATTTTTCTGTGTTATGCCATATTACCTAGGGAATAGCAAGGACAAAAAATAGAATATGTAGAAAAGGAAACAGATATGAATTGTCATAATACAATTTTAAAGTGTCACAGAGAAATTGCACAGGGCAGGTTTAACAGGCAAGAAAGATTTTACTTAAGACCATTGCCACAGGAGATAAGACTATTGCAATAGGGGTGAGTAACTAAACTCAACTCTCATGGAGATAATAGGAAGATTTTTAAGCCCTGGAGCTGAACAAATGAACAAGTTCTGGAGGACTTTATGGGGAACTTGGTCAATGTGGTTAGGCCATCTGTGTTTACTAATTGTCACTCAGGACATTAGGCTCCTACCCTTCCACAGGGATCAGAAGATAGGGATTCTGTCTTGATTATTACATTCCAAAGGGATGGATTCCAGGTAAATGAGAAAGAAAATCTTGAATTGTAAAAACAGCAACAGATTATTTTATATTTTAGAGGGGCAGAGAAAGGATTTGTAATAATACATTTTGTAAAGTAAATGCTCTCAATGAAAGGGAGACAGGAGCCTAGAGTCAGAAAAAAACAAACGAAAAATCCTGTCTAAAATTTAGTCGGGCCAAAGGAAATGATCAAGCTGTCAGGCTGTTTTGGCCAAAAGTAAAGGGAAAGAAATGGATTTTCAAGTTTTCTTGCCATTTATCAAACAATTTTAAAAAATATTATATCTAAAATGTTTTTAGAACTTCTAAATTTATTGTCAAACTTAATAAGTGTTTAACAGTTCACATCTATGGAGTGGAAAACTGATCTTACTGACCAAATATATTGAATTACTTTTTATTATGAACTTGATAAAAAAGCAAAACTTGAAACAAGCAATTAAGAAATTATTCTTTTAAAAACCTATTCTGACAAGTGCCATTTAGTTTCCATTATTTTTAACACTTGATGATATATTGCTAAGTGGGTTTAACTATACTTAATGCAGTAATGAATTCTCACTCTAAATTTTTACAGCTAGTTTTCTCCCGTCAAGTATTTTTGAGGAGGTTAGCTGAGACTTTAAGAATGTGTAAGAATAGCCCAGAGCTCAGGTGAATGAACTAAAGTCATTATCCTGGCACAAATTTCTCTATACTATATTGTATGTATTTCATTAGAAAAAATGAGAAACAAAAAATGGTCTTCTTAGTTTATCACAAAAGAAGTATTCTCTTTTCCTTATGGACTTAATTGATTTGGATGATCTGGTCTGTGTATATCAGTGCTAGATATTGTTTACAAAGACACAAAACTTGAAAACCTAAAACTTAAAAAAAAGTCAAATCCATACTCGAAGAGCCATTTAAAATGCGAACAGTGTATTTCAAATTGATACGTAGCAACACGAAAAGAATGGCAAAAAGGAAATTTTCATAAAACTACTCTAATTACCATGTTGGATGCTTAAAATGTAAAGTCAGTGTGATATGTACGAACAGTCTCCAAGGCAGTGCGCTACTATCTGCCTTGGGGAAGAGTCCATTATTTTGTTGCTCCCTTACCCTAATAATGATGAAAAACTTTTCCTAAGCTGTCACATAAAAGATTGGTAAAGTGGTTTAATAAAATCCTGGTCAAAGAGCTAGTTCAGATTGGATGAAACCTAGCACAAGAAACATACAGAAAAGCGAAATTAAGGTAAGGCTCTTATACTTCAGTTTTTTAAAATTGCATTTTAGGTTTTGAGGTACATGTGAAGAACATGCAAGATTGTTGCATAGGTACACACATGGCAGTGTAATTTGCTGCCTTCCTCCCCATCACCTATATCTGGCATTTCTCCCCATGCTCTCTCTCCCCAACTCCCCATCCCCCGCTGTCCCTCCCGTATTTCCCCTTGACAGATCCCTGTGTCCGTGTGTTCTCATTGTTCAACACCCACCAATGAGTGAGAACATGCAGTGTTTGATTTTCTGTTCTTGTGTCAGTTTGCTGACAATGATGGTTTCCAGGTTCATCCATGTCTTTAGATAATTCAGTTTTTAAATACATTATCTTGGGTTTCTACCAGTGATTTGGGAAACGTTTGTAATCTCAAGACTAAGAAAGAATGAATTCAAGAGATCTATAGAATTTGATTTTTAGCTGAAAAGAAGATAGCATTTTATATGCTAACACATTCAGTCATTCACTTGCCCGTTTATGAATTATTTTAGCAAAAATACATTTCTCTTATTTTTCTGGCACTGCGCTGGGTGTAGGGGACCTTTATCTTCATCCTCTAGAAACTAACATGTATATCAGCAACTACGCAGGAGCCAGGGGAGGGGCACCTGACTAAACTGGACAAATTAGGAGAAAGACAAATAGTAAAACCCAAAGGGTTATTTAAGCAAAACGGGAGGGGCATCTGACTAAACTGGAAAAATGAACTAGGAAAAACAAATAGCAAAAGTGGAAGGGTTATTTAGAAAACGTGGAAATCTACCCTTTCCGCTTATAACACTTTGATGTATGGAAGGGTAAGGCTTCTATGGACAGATCAGATTTTAGTAATAGTGGCCCAAAAATGAAGTCAATGTCCCTAATGTTAAAAGTAGCAGAGAGACAAATTACAATATGTTTAGTAAATTTTTGTTTGCTACATAATGAGTCATCTGCTTTGCATTTTAGTTCTGTGACGTTTTGTTGGGACATTATCTGATTGCAAACATTGGTGGAAAGTTGAACTGGAGTTGACTATTTGTAGTATTACTAGCGGCAAATTTGCATGGGTCTGCAGCAATTTCAATTCTTGTCTCCTTAAAAGAAAGAACTCAACTGAGCAGCATGAGGCAGAATCAGAGACGGAGGCAAGTTTCACAGCAGATGTTGACTGCAGATAACTGAAACCAAGAAAAGTGAAACCTAGAATAAGGGGAGACCACTTAACGTTGTTTTTTAGTTTTTAAGGTTTGGTTTTGTACGTCAAAGCAATTTCCACCCTAGTAGGTCTGTAAGTTTTTCTTGCAATGCTTTTTACATCATGGTCATGCTCCATGTAGGCAGGAAGCTCAGAGCAAATCTGTCTATGCTTCTTGGTCCCTAGATAGCACGACCTGTGTGGTCTTGCTACTGCCCTGCTTTTGCTGAAAAGGGATAATGAATAACTCAGACTCAATCAAGTTTTCAGGTGAAAGATACATAGATCTATTTTAATCCTACAGCATATGTAATAAACAGAAATTACACCAGAAATGAAAACATATGCTGCTCTGTGAACCAGATATCAGCTGAGGATGATATAATTTCTTACATTACCAAAAGTTAACCTTCTGATTTAGAAAGAAATGGTCATTGTATGAGTAATGGAAACATTGTCCTGAGACATGAGTAATTTAATGCACATAAGTTTGGTTAATGGCCTTTATTTCTTATGAAAATATGCCAAAACAAGTTCCATTGCCCTATTTTTATTTCTGCTTAAAGAAGTTGGAATTTAATTTAAACACACGAAGTTAATTGAAAAGAATATTCTTTATTGAATTAGTTGAATATTTCTTGATTGGAATCAAGTTTAGTGATATTTGGACTTAAATTTATATTTTAGTCATACTTATTTTAAATGGAACAATCAGCGATCAAGGTTGCTTGGAGTCTGTGACCTTTAAATCTGAATAATACATAGTGAAATTGAAAACTCACTTGTATCGGCACTAGAGAGTTTAGAAAGGTCAAGCAAGACAAATATTACCACCATGGCTATATGTGTAGATATATATAAAAATAAAATGTAATATTCTTACTGGATCATTGAAAATACTGTTTATTATAGGTACTATGGTAGGGGTTTTACAAATGTTCTCATTAAATTTTCACAAGCATTCTGTCACTTAGTAATAACTAAGTGAGGAAACTAAAGTCCCAAGAATTTAAATGAATTTCATAGTTGTAACACATCCAGGTAGTGTTGAGCTGGAATTAAAAGCTAATTTTGTCTGTCTGTAGAATCAATGTTTTCTTTTTCTTTTTTTTTTCTTTTGGCCACACAGGTTGCCTGTAGGACATTCTTTGACCATGCTTTTCCTGCATAAATTGTTAATGTTCTAATACCAGCTCTGTGTGTCTAGCCCCAATGAGCTTTCTTACTTTGTATATTGTTGTTTGAAACTTTTCAAAATGATATCCATATGGATAAAACAAAAAAGTAAGCACTTTATTATTTTTATTTTATTGATTTAAAGGTCCTTATGGATTCTAGTTGTCTTCTCTATAGTTTTGCTTAGTCTCATGTAACTTTCCAGTTATTTTTGACCTTTGAAAAACGTACAAAATTTACTATAACTTTTATCTGATTTCATAGTCTTTGAAGCATGGCTGTATTTCGTCTCATACACATATAACTGTTTCTAATTGGATTCAATTCAAAATAAGTTGAATCCAATTAGAAACATGCAAGTTAATTTAAACATAGTTGGAGGCATTACCCCACTCATTTATTAAGCTGATTTTACTGATTCTGAACTGACTTAATTTTGGTGATGCCTTTTGGTAGAATAGTATTCTATCAATATGGAATATATTGAGGAAAGAAATTTGTGCTGCTGGGCAAAAACACTAAAGGTTGTTCTCTCCAGATTTAGATTATTGAGCATCTTTTTTATTTTATATTTTTCTATTTGCTCAAAATAATAATTGTGTGCAGGCCAAATATAGGGCAGGCTCAGCTTCCACTTCCACGGCTCACTTTCCCACTTTGGAAAATAGTACTATATTTGGAGACTAAGAACCAGTATTGGTTAGAAGGAACCTTGGAAAGATAGTGCAGTGTGTTTACCACAGAAGTCTGCTGGCAGCCAGCAGCTTTGTTATAGAGAACTAGGATTAATGATAAATCCTGAAAGATTTACCATAAAGATATGTAATTATACACCAGAAAGAATGAGGCCTCCAAACTAAAGAGTACTTAAGTTATCAACGCAGAAGGCATTAAAATGAAATGGCTATTATTTTCTCTTTGACTGCTGTTATTTGACTTTAAAGGGCAAACACAACACTTGTGCTAATAGCCTTTTTGACCAGTGACTGTTGGCTATGATTTAGTAGATTGGACAAATCTAACATTTCTATTTTTTTTCTAATTGGATTTATGCGTTAATGCGAAATATCTTTTTAAATACTTGAAAAGTTTCCAAGCATTTAGGAAACTGAAGAAAGAAATGCCAGTTTAATTTTTTACCTATTTTTACAACTAGCCATAAAGTGATTTCTGTATAGAGTCACATAGAAACATTTAGAATTTTCAGTTATACAGTTTACTTTTTATAACTTGCTGACTTTAGGGAAAAAAAGTCACTTTAGCACCCTATGATTTAGACTTTATATCTTTTAAGATAGAAAAATAAGGAAAAAATCTAAAGTAAATAAATTCACAATTATAAATGAGGATTCTAGGTACTGATGGTGATCACATATTTATTTTAACATTCCATAGAAGCAAGCAAAATAACAATTAAATTAATCAGTTAAATATAAACCCATAACAATGAAAAGAATAAGAGTGGGGCTACCAAAAATTAGATTCCACAAACATGTGATGGGGAAAAGCAGAAGTAGAGTGGTAAATGATGAAGACTTTTAAAAGAAACCAAAATCTAGAATGAGCTTGAAAATTTGTCAGTTAATGCCACAAAAGTGCACACTTAATGCCCATTTATTTAGTTTGTGGCAAGCACTGTTCTGTTTACTATCAATTAGCTAATTTCATCACCAAAATATGCATCATCCCTGTGCACTGAATCTTGCCTTTTTTTTTTTGAGATAGGATCTCACTCTTTCACCGAGGTTAGAGTACAGTGAATATTGGCAAGCCGCTTGGAGAAGAATGAAACTGGATCTCCATCTCTCACCTTATACAAAAGTCAACCCAAGATGGATCAAAACTTAAATCTAAGACCTAAAACCATAAAAGTTGTAGAAGATAACATTGGGAAAACACTTCTAGACATTGGCTTAGGGAAAGAGTTTATGACCAAGGCTCCAAAAGCACATGTAAAAATAAATTAATAAATAGATGGGACCTAATTAAATCAAAAAGCTTCTGCACAGCAAAAGAAATAATCAGATAGAATAAACAGATAACCCACAAGGAGAAAATATTAACAAACTATGCATCTGACAAAGAATTAATATCCAGAATCTACAAAGAACTAAAACAAATCAGCAAGAAAAGAACACATAATCCCATCAAAAAGTGGGCGAAGGATATGAATAGACAATTCTCAAAAGAAGATATACAAATGGCCAACAAACGAAAAAAGTTCTCAACATCACTAATTATTAGAGAAATGAACATTAAAACCACACCACAATGATATATCACTTTAATCCTGTAAACCACAGGTTTTAGATGGATACTGAAAAAAGTAACTGATAGTACGTTGTCATTTTATTTAACAATTTATCTAGAATCGCTTGGGTTATCAAAGCAGAAAAAAAAAGTCTTATAAGAAATTCAATTCAAAGATTGTATTCGCCACATTTTATCTGAAAAAAAAAAAAACAAAACATTTTCTGTTTGGAAAGAAATACATGTTAAGAATATTCAATGGTTGACTTTTTTTTATTAATTTAGCAAAAGTAGGTAAGTCTAAAAGTAATGAAAAGAGTAAAGTCATTTTTCTTTTAAAATCTCTAAAAATTCTAATTATATGTCAAAAAAATTATTTAAATGACATAATATACTAGGCTTGGTATGGAGCAATAAAAATTTAAACAGCATTTAAAATAACAGATATTTCTGAGTTTCCTGGACTGGCCTTGTGTGAATAGACTTTCAGTATTCAACTTTTAATACATGAGTGGATAAACTATGCCTATTTATCTATATGAAGTGAGTGAATAAGACAAAGAAGGAAACAGCCTAACAGAGCATCCTCTGTCTACTCTCTCATCACTGGACCAAGTCAGAATATTCTCAAAGCCAAGGTCTTCTATCTCAGGCTTGATGTGCATGGCAGTAGCTCTGAGTTAGAAGGTCTTTGTCAGAATGAGACTTGAATGTTTCCATTTTCTGTGAAAATAATAATATGGGTGAAGACAGAATTCATATTCTAAATTAGCAAGAGAAATAATATAACCATCCCACCCTTTGACCAGGAATCAGAGGCCTCACAGAGATTATTCCACATGCACTTTCCTACAGAACATTGACGCTCAAAAGGCAGCCCCTAGACTGGCAGATTAGTATCACCTGAGAGACTTTTAGAATTGCAAATTCTTAGGTACCGATGCAGGACATGCAAGCTCCAAAATTGGGGCTTAGCCCAGGAGGCTTCACTCAGGAAAGAATTTGAGAGTGAGCCAGTGATACTAAATAGCAACTTTCCTTGAAGCAGCAGTGTACAGCAGGAGCAGAGGTACTCCTCCTTGCAGAACACGGCTACCCCATAGCAATGTGCCCCAGAGGTAGTTCTGCACTCATATGTGTACCTAATTTTAATTATATGCAAATTAAGGGACAGTTTATGCAGAAATTTCCAGGATGATGGTGGCAACTTTCAGGTTGTCAGATCATTGGTATGTAAAGGAGCAGTAACTTCCGGGTGTTGCCATGGCAATGATAAACTGACATTGCACCCTAATCTCCTGTCTTATGGGGAGGTGTTTCCAAAACCAGACCTGTTTTAGCTACTCCTCAATTTGGCCTAGTGTTCAATCTCCACGTCTGGAGTCTAGTCCTATCTCCTACCTCAGTACCCCTGTGACTTACGACTAAATCAGAAACTTTAGGGGTGGAGCCCAGCCACCTGTATTTTAATAAGTCCTCCAAGTGATTCTGATATACCTTAAATTTTGAGAATCACTATTACAGAGTAAATCATATTCCCAGTGGTTTAGGTGGTTATTAAATCAAAAAGGAAAACCTATTTTGATTGGCTTATCTTCTTTTCAGACTTAGTCAAAAAAATAGAAGCTTATATGATACTGACTCACTTCTTTTTCCTTTTCTTATAGAGACATATACAATTTTGGTTTTCATTATTTTAGAGCTTTAGTTTTTGTTTGTCGTTTTTTGTTTGTTTGTTTGTTTGTTTTGAGATGGACTCTCACTCTGCTACCCAAGCTGGAGTGCAATGGCATGATCTTGCCTCACTGCAACCTCTGCCTCCCAGGTTCAAACAATTCTCCTGCCTCAGCCTCCCAAGTAGTTGGAATTACAGGTGCATGCCACCACACCTAGCTAATTTTTGTATTCTTAGTAGAAACGGGGTTTCACCATGTTGGTCAGGCTGGTTTCAAACTCCTGACCTTGTGATCACCTGCCTCAACCTCCCAAAGTGCTGGGATTACAGGCATGAGCCACCACACTCGCCCAAGCTTTAGATTTTTTGTATAACAGACATTAGAGCAGTTTCAGATCCTCATCAAAATTGGCTTTTTAAATACATTAAATTATACATTCATGTTTATTTTATAGTTTCACTGTTAACATATTCTTTTTTTTTTTTTTTTTTTTTTTTTTTGAGACGGAATTTCGCTCTTGTTACCCAGGCTGGAGTGCAATGGCGCGATCTCGGCTCACCGCAACCTTCGCCTCCTGGGTTCAGGCAATTCTCCTGCCTCAGCCTCCTGAGTAGCTGGGATTACAGGCATGCGCCACCACGCCCAGCTAATTTTTTGTATTTTTAGTAGAGACGGGGTTTCACCATGTTGACCAGGATGGTCTCGATCTCTTGACCTCGTGATCCACCCGCCTCAGCCTCCCAAAGACTGCTAACATATTCTACACTTTGAGAAAAGATTTCAAGAATGATTCTAGATGCTGAGAAGGCTATCAAACAACTATAAGTGAAAACAGCCCCTGAGAGTTAACCAAGGAAATAAGTCTGGAAGGAGAAACATTCTAAGGAACTTTAAGGCAACTATGACAGGAAGGGGCAAGATTTGCTTAAGAACTAAAGGAAAAAGAAAAAAAAAATTACAGAGAGAGAGAGAGAGACCAGCATAGTTGGTATAAGAGAAAGGCTAGAATCCCCTTATACAAAGGCTTATACAGTATTTAAAGTTTTTTATCTTATTCCTAAAATAGCGGTAGCTGTAAATAGTTTTAAACAGGGAGCGGGTTGAAAATATTACAGACATCTTTTCTAAGGCATTTGGAAATGTCATTCAGACATGTATAATGTAGGTGAAGAATAAACTCCATAATACTAAATTCAATAATATTAAATGTAAATATAATCTTATAACTTTGAAATATAAAATGAATCTACTTCCCAGTGTCCCTGGAGCATGTAGAAAACATTGCTACACACTATTACACCACAAAGAGCAAACCTTAAATAATCAACAACAAATATGCAAACAATTTGACAGCAGCAAAAATATTCCTATATAAATAACACTTTATTTAAAAGGCAAATCAAAACAGCAATATCAGCCTCTTCTTATTCTACTCCTTTCCATTGCCATAAGCGTCTTCAAAAAGAAGCATCTATTCTTCGTCTGGGTTTCCTCATTTCTGACTCAGTGAACTCTGGTTTATTGCTCAAATTATTTAAGTTAATCTCTTTTGTTACTAACAGCCTATTATAGGAGGAATTAATTGGTCTTTAAATACTTACAGTCATTGTCCTTCTGCAGTATGGATACTAATAACCATCCAAAAATCTCCACAATCTCTTTACCTTTAATTTGCAGAGTACTGTTTATCTGAGAATAGTTTCTTTGTTTTCTTTTTCTGATTACTTTGCTACTTTATTTGATGTATCCTGCTGCTTCTTCAAGCTCAAAATTTTTTTCCCAGGTTTCAGGTCTCTCTTATTTTAGCCCTATATTTATTAAAATAAGTACTATCTGTTTGTCTAGATTCATTTGATTATAACTCTTCCGGTAATTTTATGACTAGGATTTGGGATACAGCTAATTTGTGATAGATTAACAAAGTAAAAAATATTATACAAATGAAAAAGTAAAAAAAATATATTTATATTATATAGATGAAGATTTATTTCGGAATAGAAAAGCAATTCATAAATCAGTAAGAAAAACATAGACAACTCAATAAAATTGGTCAAAGTATTTGACCAGGAATTTTATAATAACCAAAGAACAAAAACATATATGAAAATATGTTCAATTTTATTAGCCATTTGGGGAAATGCAACTGAAACCCCACTGAAGAATGGAAAGGACAGATAAAATTAAGTATTGGTGAAGAGACTGAACAACTGAAACTCTCATATACTACTAATGTGAGTGTAAATTTGTATATTCTTTTTGAAAAATTGGTAGGCAGTATATTCTAAAGGACAATATATGCATAATTAGTGATCAGGGTTTCATATATATTAAAAATGCATTCAAAATATATTCATGGTGCACAAATATTTATCAAAGGAAGCTATGCAAATGTTTAGCACAACAATATATGCAATTTTTCAAAACACAGGTAAATTAAGATGTTCAGGAACAGCAGAATGAATAAAAAGCTTATGGTTTATTTATACAGTAAAATAAAAAGCCAACAAGAATGATCAATTTAGAATTACTGGCAAAAATGTAAGAATTCCAAAAACACAATGTTGATATAAAGAGGCCAGAAACATTTGCAGCAACCTAGATGAGACTGGAGACTATTATTCTAAGTACAGTAACTCAGGAATGGAAAACCAAACATCCTATCTTCTCACTCTCAAGTGGGAGGTAAGCTATGAGGAAGCAAAATCATAAGAATGACACAATGACTTTGGGGATTCAGGGGAAAGGGTGGGAAGGGGATGAGGGATAAAAAACTGCAAACTAAGAACAGTGTACACTGCTTGGGTGATGGGTGCACCAAAATCTCACAAATCATTACTAAACAACTTACCCATGTAACCAAACACTACCTATTCCTCAATAACCTATGGAAATTAAAAAAAAAAAAATGAAGAGGCAAGACATATGAATTTATATGATATGATATGATATATGATGATATTTGTATGATGGCATTCAAAACAAGCATAATTAATCTATTATATTAAAGGACTGTTTTACCCCTTTGGGCAGAAGTTTAGCTATTAATTAAACCCCAATTCTCACTATTTTTCCTACTCTGTTACCACGTTTTGAAATTACAATTCAATAAATACATCCTGTGTTATCAAAAAATCTTTTCTATTTTGATTTGCCTATTACCGATGACATAATTCCATGCTCATTCCCATTAAAGTAAAAGACAGATAAATTTGCTCATTTTCCTAGCACCTTCATCCATGTCATTGCCAAATATAATTTGAATATAATATCTCTTTATTTCCATCCAAAATTATTGTCTCCCCTTAATCTTACTTATTTTATAGACTAATACCAGATTGCACTTCCTATGATACTATCTTGATTATATAAAGCCATGCTCACAAAGATGAAATGGATCACAACTTTTTTCAGTATCTAGACTTTATTCTTCACCTCAATGTTGTGAACTCATCACAGTAGTGTTTTGATTTGCCTTACCTGCCTTATTCATGATTCTCACAAATAGAGCCTGTAACTCATGGGAACTGGCCACTGGCACATGAATGTAAGCCAGCCAACTATGTCATTCATTCTGCATTATAGATTTCTCAGTTTTACTTCCGCAATATAAATAGTGCTCCTCACAACAAATATTTTCTGATTCTTTCTAATAGAAATATAATTGGTATTTTTAGTCACAATACTGTTACGATTGTGTCTTACTTTTAGTAACATAGTTTTCTATAATCTTTTTTTTTATTTATTCTGTTAGGATAGTATTTCTCAAACTTTAGCGTCTATCACAATGACCTGGAGGGTTTGTATTAAAACATATTGCTAGGTTCCACCATAAAAGATTCTGATTAAATAGCTCTATGGTGATATTATGAAATTTTCATCTCTAGCAATTTCATAAATGATGCTCTTGCTGCCTGGTGCCACACTGTGAGAACTACTATACTAGCATCCATCATAAAGAAATAGGTCATGTCTTATTAGCATTTGTTTTTCCTAAATTTATAACTAATTTGCCTAAATTTAAATGCAAATTTTAGATAAGCACATACGTACATACCATGCAAAAGTAAGTTGAAGTATAAAATATTGTCCCTTATAAGTATAATAATTATTAAACTGAAATGAGATTGTAAAAGCTTTGGAATTTGTGAAATAAAATTAAAATAAAAACATTAACATAATATATTACTTCCATTAAAATCCCATTCATTTCTATTTTGTTATAAGATATGAAATAGTACACTCATTTTAAGATTACCTAGAATGGAGTAGAGCTATAAGTAGTAACTTGAAAAAAGAAGGATCTTAATGAAAGTAGATGTGTGTTTACAAAAGCAGACTTTTACTCTATTTATTAGATTCTGAGAAGAATAACTATCCAAATACAAATATTTCTTATACATAATAAAATATTTTGTGCAAATAACAGAAAAACAAATCAGTATTGAGAATTCAAAAATCAAGATTGAGTAATATTGGATCTTAAAATAAATATGTATTTTGAGTGTTTTATTTTCAGTACTATGTTAAGCTATAGTTTGTAGTCTACTTATGTAATGAACATTCATATGTTTACATCATCAGTTTCAAAACGAAACACAAATAATTTTAACAGGTTATAAAAAGAGTTGCTGTAACAGAAATAAAATCATATAACAATGATATATAATAAAAACAAGTGAAGATCGTGGAAGGAGTTTTTTCAAATATAAATATAAAATGCTTGATAATTCAGCAGTGAATATAAATTACTTTTTAAAAATTTGTGTTCAAAAGCCTATGAACATCAATTCTAATGGCAATATAAAGACAAAACAAAACAAAACAAAACAAAACAAAACCTTTTAGAACTGTGTGTTTGGAAGGAAAGGCAAAAAAGTGTATTTGAAGAGAAACATCACAGATCAACTTAAAAAGCCAACATAGGGTCTCAGACATGGTGGCTCATGCCTGTAATCCTAGTACTTCGGGAAGCTGAGTCAGGAGGATTGTCTGAGGCCAGGTGTTCAAGACTAGCCTGCAAAGCAGAGCAAGACCCCATTTCTACAAAAAATTTAAAAGCAGCTGGGCATGGTGGTCCCTGCTACTGCAGAGGCTTGTGCCAGGAATTCAAGGCTGCAGTAAGGTATGATCATACTACCACATTCCAACCTGTGTGAAAAATTGTGACAGTCTATACAAATTTTGAATACTTTGTTTAAAAAGCCAACATATATTGGAAACTCAATCAAAAACTATACCCAAATTTATCTTTAAATTAAACATATCTTTATTATTTATGAACTTTTTCTTGGGATCCTACTCTGTCAGGTGTCACATCAGACAAGGGAGAGAGAACATTGATCAAAATCCACATGCTTTTATCTTATAGTGATAGTGTCCCATTTTAACTGAACGATTTACGTTGAGATCTAAAGAATGGTTACAACCAATATACTCATTTTCCAATAATTTCTTTGTCAGTAAGTTGGAATTTCATTAATGAGCTAAATAAGCTGGAAACCTTGGTTTTCTTATATATATATCTCAATTACCCCATTATGTCAATATTTGATATTTAATCTGCGTGTGTGTTTGTGTGTGTATGTGTAAACTGTAATCGTTCTATTTCTCTTCACCTTCATTTTTACATTTTCACAATTCTGTAACAATTTCTGTAATCTTTGCCTGGTCTAATGCAATATCACCAATAAATCTTCATATATTCTGGCTTCCTTCCAATCTTATCTACAAATGTAGCAAGAGTATTATTTTTAAAATGAAAGTCTGACCCTGTCAATGACTTCCGTTGAGTATTTCCAAGTGAGAGTCTTAATCTTTGGGTATCTTCCTATTGCTTTTAGAAAATGCTCTATAATGTCATAAGACTTGCACGGTCTCCATTGTGTCTGCCACACCAGGCATTTCGTGTGCTTCTGTTGCCAGCTTCTTTTAGATATAGCCGAAGGAACCTACTCTTTTGATTTCAGAACCCTTTGCTTTCCACGATATCATAAATCTTCTGTTCATATTCTATATGGAAATAAATATTTGAAAGATGTTTTTCCATACTTCTGGGCTGTAAGTTATTTTAAATGACTGCCTGTAAAAATGAAGCCATTCAATTTTGCTCATGTAATTTTTTTAAAAAGACTTTATTTTTTATTTTGTTAATTTTTTATTTCTAAGTATTATGGATATACAGTTGTACATATTTACAGAGTACATGTGGTAATTTGATACAAGAATAAATATGTAATGATCAAGCTAATTGGGATATTCATCACCTGGAGCATTTACCATTTCTTTGTGATAAGAACATTTCAATTCTATTCTGAGTTATATTTGAAATGTACAATAAAAAATGTAAATGATAGTCCCCATTGTGCTGCTGAACACTAGATTTCATTCCTTCTATCTAACCATATTTTTGTACCCATTAACCTTTCCCTTTTGTCCTCTCCTCCCCACTACCTTTCCTAGCCTCTTGTAGCTATCATTCTACACTCCATCTCCATGAGTTCCCCTTTTTTTTTTTTGCTCCAAAAATATGAACATGCAAAGTGTGTCTTTCTGTATCTGGCTTCTTTCACTTAACATAATATCCTCCAGTTCCATTTATATTGTTGCAAATGGCAAGATTTAATTCTTTTTTAATGGTGGAATAATATTTTATTGTGTATAGGTACCACATTTTCTTTACCCATCTTGGCTATTGTGATTAGTGCTGCAATAAATATGGGAGTGAAGACATCTTTTCAATATACAAATTTCCCCTTTTTTTGGATGTATACATAGCAGCAGGATTGCTGGATCATATGGTAGTTCAATTCTTGCTTTTTGGTGGTATCTGCATGCTATTCTCCATAGTGTCTGTACTAATTTACATTCCCACCAATCCGTTGAGGGCCTGAATAGAAGAATGTTGCAGAAAATGAGGATTCTCTTACTTTGCCTGCTTAAACTGGGACATCAGTCTTCTGCCCTTGCAATGGCCCTACTGATTCTCAGGCCTTCAGACTTACACTAGTATTTATAGTATGAGTTTTCCTAGTTCCAAGATCTTTAGACTTGAACTGGAACTGTAGTATCAGTTTTTTGAGTCTCTAGTTTACAGAGAGCATGTCTTGAAACTTCTCAGCCTGCATAATCACACAAAATAATTACCTGTTTAAATGGAAAGATAGATAGATAGATAGATAGATAGATAGATAGATAGATAGATAGATGATAGAGATATATAGATTTATCTCCTATTGGTTATGTTTCTCTGAAGAACCCTGATTAATATATACTCACTTTTCTGATGGGTACAGAAAGAATTGTTGATTTTCAAATTGCTCAGCTTCTTTCCTGTTGTAAGTATGAGGTATAATGATTTCCAGACTCTTTACATATCCACACTGAAAGCAAAGTCTTGCTCACCATATTCAGTACCATAACTTCCTGACCATTATAGGAAATTCATAAATATTTATAGAATGAGTCAATAAATAAATTAATGTATTAGAAGAGATAGAATGAAGGCTATGCTAAAAGCTAGATAATGAGATATACAAAATACATCCAAGGAACTAAAAATATGTATAGTGATAAAATAACAAGGAGCTAGAAATAGGAGAATGGGAAAAATCTATTTCAAAATGATGACTGTATCATGGAGGCATTATCAGAGCTATAACTTAAAGTGCTTGGCAAGTTAAGTTAAAGCGTGAATACTTCATTTTATGAGCTGTGGGGACTCTTTAAAGGCCTGAGGACTCAACATGATCTGAAATGGTATTTATTAAACATAGATTTAGTGCGTTTTATTTGGAGAAATGATGATAGGAAACCCACTTGGGAGATTATAAACAATAGAAGATGATGATGGTATGAGGTAGGGTATCATGAGTTTCAAGGGAAGTACAATAATTCATGTGATACTTAAGAATCAGAATTAATAGAACTAAGGAATAGAAGAAACGAGGGAAAGAAAGGTAATCTAAACAATTAATAGTGACTTCTCAGTTCGTCAGTTGGACATTGGGTTAGAAGCTTAGATATCATTGAAACTGGAAATATAAGAATGTGTTCAAGTTGAGTTTTGGGATGGTAGATAAAGATTTAGTTTTGTATATCTTACTCTTTTAGTTCTGTTGGATGTAAATGTATGGAGCTCAAAACAGCTACCTGGGCATAAGATTGAGGTTTGAAGTCATCATCAGATATTAACTACTTAGCTTCTCCACTTCAATGTTTTCATAGTCACCTTAATTATACTATAGCAAATACTTTGTAATGTTTTATGCCAAAAAAAAAGATATCTGGGCATTAGACTGAGGTTTGAAGCTATCATTAGATGTTGAAGTAATGGAATAACATAAGAAAGAACCCCGACAAATGCTACATTTAAGACACTGAAAAAAAATGAAACAATTCATGAGAATAGAGCTCATGACTACTTAACAAAAAGAGAGTTAAGGGGAAAACCAGGTGAGCACATAAAGAATCAAAATAACACAGAAAACAAGAAAAGGAAATAGGTTAAGAAAAAAATTACCTGTAGAAAATGCTACTTATTAAGAGTCCTGTTAAGGTTAATTTGGATTCAACAGCAAGGAAGTAACTTAATAATTTTGCAAGGCTAATTTTAGTGTAAAAGCAAGTGTGCAGGGAATTGTCAATTATTTGTACAATGATAAATGAAGCTAGTAACTATAAGAAACAATATATTAATGAGGGAGCCTCATAAAGCAGAAAAGTAGACTTGGGTATGCTTAATGTGGATAAGAATGCCAATTAGAGATTGAAATACAGTTAAAGCTCTTGAGTAACTTCTAATTAATACATTCTTTAATGACTTCTGATTAGATATATACTGTAATCGTACCTCAGCAGTAGTTGATTCATTTAGTCACTTTGTCCTCTTTAAAATGCTATCTTCAGTTGATAGTCACAAGAACGCATATATTGTTTTTTCCTCTTCTGTTGCCTTAGTCCTTGCTGCTGATTTTCCTTAAGATTTCTGAATTTTTAATGTTAAGGTACATGAGGGACCAATCCTTCAATTTCCTTTTTCCTACTCATTCTCATTGCTGTGTGCATTTTATCCAATATTGTGTCTTTAACTTCTATTCATATATTAATATCTCTTAAAATTTTCATTTAGACAGTCTCTCTAAAATCTAAAATCACATATAAAACTAACTACTTAGCTTCTCCACTTCGACGTTTTAATGGTCACCTTAATTATACCATAGCAAATACTTTGTGATGCTTTATGCCAAATCTCTTCTTATGACCTCAGTAAATGACAACTACATCCTTTCAGTTTTTCATCCAAGACCTTGCAATTATGACTGCCCTTTTCTTTTTCTCCCCATACAATCAATAGCAAATACTTCCAGAGAATCTTGCTGGCTCTTAATCCAGAAAACTATGTGTTCAGAATCTGACTACTTCTCATAATCACTAACATTATCATCCTCTTCTTTGTACAAGTCAACATCATACTACTTCTGGATTACTGAAGTAGATCGAAACATATAATCTAAGATGTTCATGGAAGAATATTTGTGATAGCAATGTCCATCACAGTTGAAGAAATAGTTAACTTGTGGAATATTCATAAATTGAAGAGGTCATGGTAATGAAAACTCTACCAGATGCTATCTGGATGGTCATAAAATGGTGAGTAAAATAAAGTAAAATAAACAAAGATGCAATATAATTTTATTTTAAAATTCAAAATGTATAAAATTTAAAACAAATATTGCCCAGAAAGGCATAATGATGCAGTGAAAACATCCAGTTAGGACTTCTACTTCCAGTCATAACGTAGTGAGTGCTACTCCACTCACCTTTCTGCCGCAAAGAACTATGTATAGAATTGGACAGATGAAGAGAACGCTTTCAGGAAATTCTTGAGAGAGAGAAAATTCATGAAAGAAGAGAAAGCACTATATCACTTCAATATTTTTCCTGGGAACAATTTTATGACTGTAGTATGGACAGCTGGAGCCAAAGCAGATATATAGATTTAAGGATCTGAGAATAACGCTACTGAAGTGGCTTGAATCATAGGGTCAAGGCACCACAGAAGAGACCGTTGTACATTGTGGGGATCCAGAAGTCTATGTCCAAGTTCCCCTATGTGTCTTTGTACCCAGACTTGACTGTATATATGTAGGGATTATCAGAGAGCATCTGTTATGGTGATAAAAGGAAAACAGTAATAGTAGGGGTACACCAATGCTCAGAGACATTGAAGTGCCAGCTCAACCAGGTTGGAGATATATCATTAATACCCAACACACAAAGCTGATTGGCAAGAAAAGGTGTATCTTGAGAGTAAGGAGCAAACCCCAGAGGAAGGACTGGTCAATATTCATATAAACTAAGGAATGTAGTTTGGATATGTGTCCCCACCTAAATCTCATGTTGAATTGTAATCCCCAACGTTGAAGGTGGGACCTTAATGAAGGCTGGTTGGATCGTATGAGTGGATTTCTCATGAATGGTTCAACATCACATTGGCGCTGTTCTTGCAATAGTTAGTTCTCATTACATCTGGTTGTTTAAAAGTGAGTGGCCCCTTCCCCCAACCTTGTTCCTCCTTTCACCATGTTAGGTGTTTGCTCCCCCTTTGCCATCCGCATAATTGGAAGCTTCCTGAGGCCTCTTCAAATGCAGATACTTCTATGCTTCTTATACAGCCTGCAGAACCCTGAGTCAATTATACCTCTTTTCTTTATAAATCACCCAGTCTCAGCTATTTCTTTATAGCAATGCAAGAATAGCCTAATACACTAGGCAACTAAAATTTAAATTTATAAAGGTTTAAACTTTGGAAGTTTAATAATACAGAGTTAAAAGAATTCTGGGCTTTCCACAAATCAAACCTAATAAACCATCAAATGAAGGCTAATCAAAATCAAAGTTCACAGCCAGTAATCAAACCACCCATGAAAAAAATAAATAAATAAATAAATAAACACAACTCTTTGGAAGAAATAAGGGAACCTAGAGCCCCTATATCTTCTAAAACATCTTAAATAAAATCCGAAAATCACTAGCCATTTAAAAAAATAGGAACCTACAAACAAAAAGAAAAATGGCAGTCAATATTACCTAATTGCAACATGGCACAGATGTTAAATTTAGTATAAAAAGATGTTTAAAAATGAATATAAATATATTCAAGGACCTATAGGAAAATATGGTTTTTATGAGTGAAGAGAGAAATAACTAGAGAAACTAAAATCAAAACTAAAATACAACCAAATAAATATTCTAGAACTAAAACTAGAACAACATAAATAAAAATATTCCTAAAGGTGTTTTAACAACAGATAAAAGTTGTTAAATACAACACAGTATAAGTGAATTTGAAGATAAAACAATAGAAATAATTCAACCTAAAGGACAGAAAGTAAATATATTGTATAAGTTGGGGTTGTCTAAAGGGACACAACTAATAGGATATCTATATATCTATATTTATATATCTACAGCTATCATTTAATATATATTATATATTGTATAAATAGGTAATATAATATATAATATATTATTTATATTATGTAAATAAATTATAATATAAATAAAGTAATGTTAACTCACACAATCACATGGTTTCACAATAGGCTGTCTGCAAGCTGAGGAGCATGGAAGCCAGTCCGAGCCCCAAAGCTGAAGAACTTGGAGTCCGATGTTTGAGGGCAGGAAGCTTCCAGCACAGGAGGAAACGTAGGCTGGGAGGCTAAGCCAATTTAGCTTTTTCAGGTTTTCTTGCCTGCTTTATATTCTAGCTCCTCTGGCAGCTGATTAGATGGTGTCCACCCAGATTAAGGGTGAGTCTGCTTTTCCCGGCCCACTGACTCAAATGTTAATCTCCTTTGGCAACACCCTCGCAGACATGCCCAGGATCAATACTTTGCATCTTTCAATTCAATCAAGTTGACAGTATTAACCATCACATATATTGACAAAATGTTAACAGGTACTCAAGGTCATGTGGAAAGATACAATAGTTAAAAAATTACATATAACTGGATTTTCAAAATGAAAAGTGAGAATGAGACAATAAATATTTTAATAAATGGTTGATTCCCAATTTTGATTATCACCATAGTTTTTTTAGAAGGTAGGCAAGTTAATGCTGGTTTCAACGTAAGAAGTGTAATTCTGAGGGCTCAACTTGGGATTCTAAGCATTGTAAACTATTAGGAGAAGATTCTTCTGTCCATTCTACACGATATGTCATGAATTATGAATATTAGTGAGAACAGACACTGTCAGCATGAAGTGAATGCTGGGTACTTGTCTCTAATCCTTTTAGGTGGTTGTTTCTCTGGCTTTGTATTGTTTGCTCATACATATGCACTCATAAATTACTCTGCTGAACAGTCCAGGAGGACCTTCTGGAGAAGTCCAGAATGCCCACTTTGTGCAGCTCCCTCCTATCTGTACTCTGTCCTATGAACCCTCGTTGCTCGGTCTTTATAAATTTCTTTCGTCTCTTTAAGTCAGCAGTCTTTCATCCTTTGCTTTTGTTCCCTCTGTCTGCACTGCATCCTGGAAACTCTATCAAGGCTGTAAAATAATGCAATTATAGAACTTACATCATTTTGAGTTTTTCCTCCCATCATAAGGAATCAATATCACATGTTGCTTGATGCTCAGTATGTTGAAAAACGTTACTTCAAATATTTCACCCAGTTCTTTTGGTCGTGTTAGGCAGACTGAGAAATTCAGTCTTTGTTACTCTATATTGACCAAGATCAGGAATCTAGGAAACTTTTATAATTTAAAAGTGAATATTGCTGGATACAGATAAACCATTAGAAAATTAAAGCCCATTAAACCACTGATAAATATGGAATATTAAAAATAAATATTCATGTAATCCTAAGTAGGAACAAAATAGAAGAGGCAAAAGTTAAAAAAATCACAGATAGTAAATCAAAAATTATAATTGCACTGAATGTAAATTGACTAAAGGATCCAATTAAATGTCACAAATTATTAAATTAGATTTAAAAAGAAGGTATAGTTATATGTAAAGTTTTTATTTAAAGATCTACTTTGAATAGAATATTGTGATCATGCTGAAAATAAAAGAATAGAAAAAATTTTTAAGTAGACAGAAGTACTTTTTAGAAGTTAAAACAATATTAAACAATTTGATCAAAATGACATTAACAAATATTATATTTAATAATTAAAGAAAACATGAATTAAAGTATACAGAAAACTTTCATATAGATAATCTGTGAGCTGGGCCACAAAATGATACTCAATGAATGTCAAAATGCTGAAATTTGACAGAATATGTTTAGAAAATGGAAAAGTTACTTGAAAAAAGATAAATTACAAATACTGATTCAAGAATAAATACAAAATTTGAATAGTCTTATTTTTAAAGATACGTATTTCATCACCAAAAAACATTTACCCAAAGAAATATGCAGGGCTATATTGCTGAATTGATAGAGGGTATTAAACTGTAAGATTTTAAAATACTGCTAGTCATGTATAAACTCAGAAAACCTAAAAGGATCATATAGCTATATTAGGAACTTAATTTATTTTTATATTTAATAACAGAAATAATTATGTACATACTTACAGAATGAAACTTAGCAATGTGTACTTCCCTCTGTCTCTCTCTCTCTGACTCACTCTCTGTGTCTGTCACATAAACACACACACACATACACACACAATTGTGAATAAATTGTGACTTTGACTTATCAATTGGTCACTAGTTCTGCTGGCCTATTCCTATGCTTTTGAGTTTGCAGAGTCATCAAATAGGTCATTGTTTTGTGATAAAACACTAATTGTTCTTTATACTTTGAAATGATTATTTTGAGTGCCTGCAGAGTTTCACTTTTACTCCACAATACTGAATACTCAAGCAGAAAAAAAAAAAATACACTAATCATGCACATGCCATGATAAAAGATACATTCTATATTCACTATGGTTTTGAAATCACAATTAGTTTTCAATAGGCATTAAATAATAATGTGATGCAATAAAACCCCAATTATACACACAGCAGGATAATGAGGACTACTATCTGGGGAAAATAATCCATTCATTGATATTGTGCATTATTTGCTGATTCAGAAAAATAATGCTGCTTTATAAACATCTTCTGAAAATATTTGCCTTTTCTTTCATTACTAAATGCAACTGTATTTCACAAACTAAAGAATTAGTTGATAAAATAAAACATACTTAAATTAATTGGTATCTCAGAATAACATTAGAGAATGTAGATATAACTTAAAGTTGATATATGAGTATTCCTGTTCATGTATTTATTCATTATTTGAATTTTATTGAGCAAATATTTAAAACCTACTAAATTTTCTGTACTGAGCTAGGATAAAGTATGCAACGTAAGTTATGCTTTATGATCTATGAATATTAAGTATAAAACATCACTTGTTTCAATAAGAAGACTTTTCCATTTAAACTTGTGTGTGCATTGGCAAAATGTAATTTATGATAATATATATGGTGAAACCCGGTATAAATTCTTGTTTGGTTTTATTAATTATTGTGTATTTTTCTATACAAAGAATCAGATATTAATACATTCCTTACAAAATCTACCTTTGTGACCAAGGCATTTTGCTGCCTTTTCTAAAGTTATACCTTCCTTTTTTTAACATTCTAAAGTAGAATTTTCCTTCCTTTTTTAACATAAATGTTAAAATTTAACATTTTTAACACCAGCACAATAATCTAAGCAATTAAGTGAATCTCTAAAGATGGACCCCTAATGAACCACACATCCTGGTATACATGTTGATGCATCACCCCTCTTATATTTATGCCTCTTCTTTAACTGTTTCGACCAATATGACACCGAGAAGGTGATACTAAGTTTCTTCCAAGGTTAGGAAACAACACACCTTGTAGCTTCCATCATGCTCTCTTAAAACACCTGCTCTGAAGAATATCAGCTATAATGTTAGAAATCTGACTACCCTGAGACTATCACATTAGGCACAAATAGAAGCCAGAGGAAGAGAAAGAGATGCTTAGCAAGCTCTAAGCTTCTTTAACCATCCACTTGTGGTATAAGGTGTGTTAGTGAAGTAGCTATGCTGGACTTCTAGCACAATTCAGCCTTCACATGCCTCCAGTTTCAGCTGTCACCTGATGGCAACAACGTCAGAAATACAAGGCAAGAATTGTTCTGCTGAAACCAATTAAACTTCAGAATCATTACAGCACATCATTGTTGAAATAATACTTTTTAGGTTACTTTTATGTAGCAATATATTAACAACATGTTAATATAGTTTGGCTGTGTGTCCTCACACAAATATCACCTTGTATTGTAACAATCCTTACACGGCAAGGACAGAAACAGGTAGAGATAATTAAATCATGGGGGCAGTTTCCACCATGATTAGTGGTAGTTCTCATGAGATCTGATGGTTTCATAAGGGGTTCCTCCTTCATTCTGCACTCATTCTCTCCCCTGCCATCCTGTGAAGAGGTATCTTCTGCCATGATTGTAGTTTCCTGAGTCCTCCCCAGTCATGTGGAAATGTGAGCCGTTTAAACCACTTCTCTTTATAAACTAACCAGTTTCAGGCAGTTCTTTATAAGATCAGGAGACTGGATTAATAAAGTAAATTTGTACCACAGAGAGTGGGGTGCTGTTATAAAGATACCCAAAAATGTGGAAGTGACTTTGGATCTGGATAACAGGCAGAGAATGGAACAGTTTGGAGGGCTCAGAATAAAGTAGGAACATATGGGAAAGTTTGAAACTTCCTAGAGACTTGTTGGATGGCTTTAATCAAAATGCTGATGATGATATAAACAATAATGTCCAGGCTGAGGTGGTCTCAGATGGTGATGAGGAACTTGTTGGGAAGTAAAGCAAAGGTGACTCTTGTTTTGCTTTAGTAAAGAGACTGGCAGCATTTTGCCTCTGCCCTAGATATCTGTGGAATGTTGAACTTGAGATAGGTAATTTAGGGTATCTGGCAGAAGAAATTTCTAAGCAGCAAAACATTCAAGAGGAAGCAGAGCACAAAAGTTTGGAAAATTTGCAGCCTGAGGATGCAATAGAAAAGAAAACCCCGTTTTCTCAGTAGAAATTCAAGCCTGTTGCAGAAATTTGCATAAGTAACCAGGAGCCAAATGTTAATCACCAAGACAGTGGGGAAAATGTCTCCAGTTCACGTCAGAGAATTTCACAGCAGTCCTTCTTATCACAGGCCCAGAGACCTAGGAGAAAAATGGTTTTGTGGGTGGGGCCCAGGGCCCTCCTTCTGTGTGCAGCCTAGGATTTCAGTGCCCTGTGTCCCAGATGCTCCAATCATAGTTAAGGGAGCCCAGATACAGCTCAGGCTGTGGCTTCAGAGGGTGTAAGCCCCAAGCCTTGGCAGCTTCCACATGGTGTTGAGCCTGCAGGTGCACAGAAGTCAAGAATTTAGGTTTGGAAACCTGCAGGTTGGAGCCCCCACACTGAGTCCCCATTGGAGCACTGCCCAGTGGAGCTGAGAGAAGGGGACCACTGTCTTCCAGACCTCAGAATGGTAGATCCACTGACAGATTGCACTATGTGCCTGGTAAAGCCACAGACACTCAACGCAGTCCGTGAAAGCAGCTGGCAGTGGGGCTGTACCCTGCAAAGCCATAGGGGCGGGGCTGCCACTGTGGGAGCCCACCTGTTGTATCAGTGTGACTAGGATGTGAGACATGGAGTCAAAGGAGATTATTTGGGTCTTTAAGGTTTAATGGCTGCCTCATTGCATTGTGGACTTGCGTGGGGCCTGTAGTCTTTTTGTTGTGGCCAATTTCTCCCATTTGGAATGGGTGCATTTACCTAATGCCTGTACTCCCATTGTATTTAGAATATAAAACTAACTTGCTGTTGATTTTACAGCTTCACAGGCAGAAGAGACATCCCTAGTCTCATGTGAGACGTTGAATTTGGATTTTTGGATTATTGCTGGAATTAGTTAAGAATTTGGAGGACTGTTGGAAGCACATGGTTGTTTTGATATGTGAGGACATGAGATTTGGAAGGGGCCAAAGATGAAATGATGTGGTTCACCTCTGTGTCTCCACCCAAATCTCACCTTGAATTTTAATAATCCCCATGTGTCAAGGGCAGGACCAGGGTGGAGATAACTGAATCATGAGAGTGGTTTCCACCAAGCTGTTCTTGTGATAGTGAGTGAGGTTATCATGGGATCTGATGGTTTTATAAGGGGCTTCCTGGCCAGGTACGGTGGCTCACACCATAATCCCAGCACTTTGGGAGGCTAAGGAGGGCAGATCACGAGGTCAGGAGATTGAGACATACAGGCTAACACGGTGAAACCCCATCTCTACTAGAAATACAAAAAATTAGCCAGACACAGTGGTGTGTGCCTATAATCCTACCTACTCGGGAGGCTGAGGTGGGAGAATCACTTGTACCTGGAAGGTAGAGGTTGCAGTGAGCCAAGATCATGCCATTGCACTCCAGTCTGGGCAACAGAACAAGACTCTGTCTCAAATAATAATAATAATAATAATAATAATAATAATAATAAAGAGCTCCCCCCTTCACTGGACACTCATTATCTCTCCTGCCACCCTGTGAAGAGGTACATTTCACGATGATTCTAAGTTTCCTGGGGCCTCCCTACTCATACAGAACTGTGAGTCAATTAAACCTCTTTTCTTCATAAACTATCCAGTCTCGGGCAGTTCTTTATAGAAGCATGAGAACAGACTAATAAATTAGTTAACAATGATAAAGATTCAAAGTAGATCTCAAATAACATCAAATGATAAAACCACATGTAATTAATAGAAACATAAACACTTTAGACTTCAGGACTTCATTTTAATTTTCAGTTTCTCTTTGTACAATTTCTTTTTTCATTGTCAGAATATTGAGATAATATATAATTTAAAAAAGTAAGTTCAACTTTTTATTACTTTCTTTTCAGACTTTAGAATTAACAAGCAAGAGATTAAAATATGATTTATACCATCCTAGTTTTACAACAAGAGGCAGTAAGTTTTTTATTATTTATTTTTTAATTTTTATTTTTGGTAAGTATACACTTTTGTGTACACTCTGATCAACTAGAATCCCTGATTTTTCTACTACAATAGTTACAGAAGCTGTCTCTAGATTCAGATTGTAAAGAGTGCCATGAAAGATGATCATTTGCTATCATTGGGGACAGGCTATAATATCACATGTACCATTTGTTTTTCTACCCAAAAACCCTGAAATCGCTTTAAAAAAAATAAATTACCCAGTAATCTCATTACTGGGTATATATCCAAAGGATTATAAATCGTTCTATTATAAAGACACATACACATGTATTTTCATTGCAGCGCTGTTTACAATAGCAAAGACCTGGAACCAACCCAAATGCCCATCCATGATAGACTGGACAAGGAAAATGTGGCATATATACACCATGGAATACTATGCAGCCATAGAAAATGAAGAGTTTGTAGGGACATGGATGAATCTGGAAACTATCATTCTCAGCAAACTGACACAAGAACAGAAAATCAAACACCGCATGTTCTCACTCATAGGCGGGTGTTGAACAATGAGAACACATGGACACAGGGAGGGGAGCATCACACACTGGGGTCTGTTGGAGGGGACTAGGGGAGGGACAGCAAGGGGTGGGGATGTTGGGGAGGGATAACATGGGGGGAAATATAGGTGACGAGGGGATGGAGGCAGCAAACCACATTGCCATGTATGTACCTATGCAACAATCCCACATGATCTGCACATGTATCCCAGAACCTACAGTATAATTAAAAAAAAAAATTCTATCAGTATTCACTTTTCCAAGCATGTAAGCAGATGTTACCATTGTAGGAATGAGTCAGGACCATCTTTGGTCTTTCTACACACAGCAAACTTTAATAAGAATAGTTACAACTGGCCCTTCAAAAAAAATATAACTGGCCCTTCTCCTACTAGCAACCATAAATATATAGTTGAGAGGAAATAAATCAATCCCTCCACTTAAGGCGTTTCAAGGAGAGTGTAAAAGACTGCCAAGATACACAAATGCCATTGAAGAATTTTACCGGAGTACAGAGGAAAAATATGGCCCAAGTTGAAGCATCATTCCCTTTGTAGTCATCACTACAACTTTCTTTCCCTATTCTTTATTTGACTCTCAAAGTGACTGTCTTCATACTATATGCTTTCTCTTTCTTATCTTTTATTTATTTTTGCTGTTTAAATAAAGTTGCTCCGCCTCATTCCATATGGCCTAAATAAGGTTATTTAATGATGTCCACTTGGAAATCAACCAAGGACGATACAAAAGTGCAGGAATAAAATAACTAGGCACTTAGTTATTTCACAGATGTCACTTAGAAATCTAGGGGACTAGGTTTATAACAGGCTTAAGACACATAAGAGAGTGATAAAAGGCTGGCTAGAATATCATATTGCTATCAGGATAAATATGCCTCAAAAAAATATGTGTTATGAAATATAACACCATCCAATGAGATCAAGTAAAATGTTAGCTCACACTAGATGAGTGATTGGTAATATATTTTGTGTTCTTCTTTTCTTTTGATTAATAATATCACAGTAAATGAAAATTTTGATAGCCAACTTGTTCTGAATATAACAAAAATGGGATGTTAAATAATATTTTTATTTATGACAGCAAGAACATAATTAATAAATCAAATTCCAAAATGCTGATTCAATATAATCTTTATAGTATTCTGCTCTAATTCTAAAACTTATAATAGACTGAATTATTTGCTATTGAAAAGGCAATCTTTCATTAGATTATTTTAAATAACCCTCATTTGAATGATTTAATGTTACCCTTTTCTGCCAATTTACTCATGTTAGAAGGTAGCACTCAGCCAGATCATGAGCTTTTACTCTAACTCAATAGGGTCAAAATTATAATTTCAATCTTCCAACTTTAAAACAGTAGGTTAAAATATTATATTAAATAGAATGTTTAAAACATTCAAATGCAAAAATTGAGGCCAAAGACCTCAATTTTTCCTTATTAAAAGAATTCCTCTATCTTTTCTGGTTGAACCAGAATGACCCTTCATTATAGAGATTAACCTATTAGCATAGAAGCAGACTCAATTCAGCTGATTAAATTTTCCCCAGATTAAACCTGAAAAGGGAGAGAGCCATAATAAACATATATAGTCACCAGTTTAAGTGTTAATCTGCCTTCATGCGAAAAGAGACATAAAACATGTATGGTTTGCTACTAAAGATTATTTTTTATCAAGACAAACTTATTATATATTGTGTAATTAAAGACACATATCAGCAAGCAGTGGACACTTCAACTTTGGGAATGGCAACTACACTGCACCTTCTATGAACAGTTCTTAGCGCATCTTCGTTTCAGTTCTATTCATCTTTTGGCATTGCATGCTTCTGCAGATTTCAGTTGTTCTCTTGCCATTTGGGGTAATTTTATTTTTCTCTTTAGAAAATAATTTGACAATTTTTAATATGTTTAAATATACATTTACTATGTGATACTGCAATTACATTTCTAGTTATTCACCCAAGAAAAATGAATATTTACAAATACCTGTATGTAAATTTTACAGCACCTTTGTACACAATTACCCAAAACTGGAAAGAGATCAAATGTCCTTCACCTAGTGGATAGAAAAACAAACCGTAGTACAACCACGTAATACTATTCAGATATAAAACTGAACTGTTGGTTTCTACAAAACATCAATATATTTCAATCATATTTTGCTAGGCTCTATCAAGTCACATTCAAATGCTACATACTGTATGACTCCATTTCTGTAGCTTTCTGGGAAAAGCAAATGTATAGGCATAGAGAACAGGCTGCCATTGGTTTGTGGGATCAGCAGTGAGGCTGACTCTTAAAGGGACGATATAAATACAGTTTTTATGGTGAGGTAAGTGTTCCATGTCTTGATCATGATGGTAGATACATGACTTTATGCATTGTTAAACTTCACAGAAATGTACAACAAAAAATAATTTTATCGCATGTAAATTTAAAAATTAATATTAAGCATACTTAAAAATAAAATGTATACATCTCAATAAGTTTTTTTTCAAGTAGAGATCATATGGATTTATAAACTATAATATATATTCACCATAAAGTAAACAGGTAAAGAGCCTAATTTAGTAGTAATGAGTTTTATCCTATATACATAATCTGTTTCAAGGTAGACTATTTCTTTTGAAATGGGCCAAGTACTGATGTCCCAGAAGTCAGACTAGGATGAGATGCTGTTTAATTTTTACTATTCATCTTTATTAATTTCACCCTGAATGTGAACACAAGGTGTTTCAGTTCAGACAGATTATCATTATTCACAAAAAGCAAATAATGACGGCATAGTTTCCCATATATTTCTTAGTTTACTGCTCCTCCTGGAGTGATGTGATGAAAGCCAGGTCACATCTCGTAAAATCATAGTCTGTATCTTAGGTAAGGAAATAGATTTATCTGCTTATGCACATGAAAGAGATTGAGTTGCCTTTTCCTTCCCCCCACCCACTTAAAGGAGGAATATAAACCTTTGCTCCTTGGATAGAAAGGCATTTGGGTTCTCACCCTAGTCTTTGGAATGTAAATGCATGTCTCCAGGGACCAGACAAGCCCCTATGTCAGTGTCTTTGGCTTTTATGACCTAGGCATGTATCCAAAGTTGCAAGCTTCATTTTTACCTGAAATGGAAACACATACTTACAGAGTCAGGCAAATCTCTTAGAAATTCTTATAAAGTTTTTTCACTGACTATAAAGCTGTAAATTAACTTCCCCAAGGCTTTGATGCTAGCCCAAGATTCCAAGTTTTCAGCAAAATTTATTCAGAAAGCTGCAACTTGAAGAAACACAAAAATAGTTTATTTATATCCCACAGGTAATCTACCTAAGGTGACAAGTATAGAAATGAATAGGAAAGAAATTTAGAGGAAAGTTTAAAAAATGCTCTCTAACAGGTATAGTGACACCTCATTTTGGTATCAATGTGTATTTTTTTAATGGCTTACGGCATTAAGAAGATTTTTGTGGGCTTGTTTTATCTTTTCTTTGGTAAAACATTTATTCAAAACGGTCATGTATTTTTTATTGGGATGATCGTTTTCTTTTCTTTTTTTATTTTACTTTAGGTTCTGGGGTACATGTGTAGGTCACGCAGGGTTGTTGCATAGGTGCATAAATAACAAGGTGGTTTGCTGCCTCTAGGAAAAGCCTTTGACTATATCCGGCATTTCTCCCCATGTTATCCCTCCTCACCCTCTGCTTGTATTCTTATTGATTAAAAAAATTTATGTACTCGGGAATCAAGTTTTTTATTAGACTTGTAAGTTGCAAATATCTTCTACAAGTCATATGCTTATCTTTTAATTTTATTAACAATTTATTTTTGATAGAAGATGTCTAAATATTTATTGATATGTGTCTGGAATCTCTGTTCTGTTTCATTGACCTATATATCTATTCTTTTCATCAATATCACACTGACTTGATAACTCTAGCTTTATAGTGAATCTTGAAATTGGTGTTGTGTGTCCTCCAACACAATGCAATTTATTTAACTTTTCTACTTCCTTATCTTTTCAATTTAATTTTGTGCAAGTTGTTTGTTTTTAAAAAATTATAAATCCAGGAGATATTTGGATTGAAATTTAAAACTAACCATAATTGAGATTTCTATCCATGGACATAAATTATCATCCCAATTATTTAAACCTCTAATTTATTTTATCGTTGTTTCATAGTTTTAGGTATGTAATTTGTGCACTTATGTTGTAAAAGACACTTTTTAGATGGTGCTTTTTAAACTTCAAATTCTAATTGTTAATTGCTGGTGAACAGTAATACAACTATTTTTGTATATGGATCAGTGTTTGGAGAACTATCAAAGCCAACTCATTTTTGGAGCATTACTTAGATTCTTTGTATTTTCTAATTAGACAATGATATCATCTGTGAATACAGACATTTTTTTCCTTTCTTTCCAAACCGTATGTTATATTTCTTTTTCTTTAATTTTATACTGGACATACGTTTCAATATAATGTTGAACAGGAATGAGGAGAGAGGCATCCTTGCCTTGTTCTGAATTTAAGGGAGAGAGCATTCAGTCTTTAACATTAAGTAAGATGCCATCTGCAAAGTTTTATTTAGTCTGTAGATGCCTTTTATCTAATATATGATGTTTCCTTTTACTTCTTCATTGTGAATAATTTCTAATCGGTCATAAATATTAGATTTTGTCAATGTATTTTCTGTATAAATTCAGATGATTGTAAAACATCCTATATTAGATAATTTTTTATTCTATTAATATATTGAATTGCAATGACTGATTTGGAAATGTCAAAATAGTCTTGCATTCCTAGGATAATCATCATTAAATACAATTCATTACAATTGATGGATCTATATTAACATATTATTATCACCGACATATTATTATCACCGACATACCATAGGGTACATTAGGATTCACTCTTAGTGTTATAGACTGAATGTTTGTGTACTGGTATCCCCAAGGAATTTCTATCTTTAAACTCTAACACCAATAAGAATGATATGTGGAGATGGAACCTTTGAGAGAGAATTATATCACAAGAGTAGAGTTCTTATAATGGGAGCAGTGTCCTTATTAACAGAGACAAAAGAGGGTCTGCTTCTACTCTCTCTCTCTCACCGCCATGTGAGGACACAGCAAGAAAGACGTTTACAAACTAAAAAGAGAGCCCTCACTAAGGACCCAACCATGCTGGCACAGTGATCACATTCTTCCAGACTGCAGAACTACAAGAAATAAATTATTGTTGTTTAAGCCACCCAGTCTATGATAGTTTTGTTGCAGCAGTTTGAAATGACTGAGTCAGGATTGTAGACTCTATGGATTGAACTCATATATAATGACATGTATCAATCATTATAGTGTCATGCCAACTAGGTTCATTGCCCTCAAGATCCTGTGGGCTCTGGTTATTCACGTCTCCCTCCTCACAAACCTCTGATTTTTTTTAATGTTTCCCATAATTTTATATTTTCCCAAATGTCATCTAGTGGGACTCATCAACGTTTGGTTTTTCAGATTGGCTTCTTTCTTAGTAATATGCATTTAAGTTTCCTCCATGACTTTTCCCACTTGATAGCTTATTTCTTTTTACCACTGAAAAATATTCCATTGTCTGACTAAAACACAGTTTATTTATTCATTCACCCACTGAACAATATTTTGGTTGCTTCCAAGTTTTAGCAATTATGAATAAAGCTGCTATAAACATCCAAGTATAGGTTTTTGTGTAAATATAAAGTTTCAACTGATGGGCAGATACCAAGGAGCATGATTGCAGAATTGTATAGTAAGAGTACGTTTAGTTTTGTAAGAAACTGTCCAAATGGCTGTACAATTTTGCATTTTGACCAGCAATGCATGAGAATTTCTGTTTAACTGTATCCTTGCCAACATCTGGTATTGCCAGTGTTCTAGGTTTTGGCCATGCTAATAGGTGTGGAGCAATATCTGCTGTTTTAATTTTTAATTTATTGTTATTATTGTTATTATTTGATACCGAGTCTCACCCTGTTGCCCAGGCTGGAGTGCAGTGCTGCAATCTCAGCTCACTGAAGCCTCTGCCTTTCAGGTTCTAAGCGATTTTCCTGCCTTAGCCTCCAGAGTAGCTGGGATTACAGGTGCAAGCCACAACACCCAGCTAATTTTGCATTTTTAGTAGAGATGGGGTTCACCATGTTGGTCTGGCTGGTCTTGAACTCCTGACCTCAGGCAATCCATCCTCCTCGGCCTCCCAAAGTGCTGAGATCACAGGATTGAGCCCCTACTCCTGGCCAATATCTGCTGTTCTAATTTTCATTTTCCCTGATAACAAATGATATGAAACATCTCTCATATGTCTACTTGCCATCTGTAGATCTTAGTGAGTTATCTCTTTAGATCTTTGTTCCAATTTTTAACTAGGCTTTTTTCTTCTTCTTGTGAAATTTTGAGTTATTTATATATTTTAGAAAGGTCTTTTATTAGATATGCCTTTTACAAATATTTCCTCCATCTCTAACTTGTGTTGAATTCTCCAGACAGTATCTTTTGAACAGCATATATGTGTATATGTAATTTTAATGAAGTTTAGTTGATCAATTCTTTCTTTTATGGATCACGCCTTTGTTGCCACATGTAAAAATCATTGCCAAACCAAAGACTGTCTACATGTTCTCTTATGTTATCTTTTAACTATTTTATAGTTTTCTGTTTTACATTTAGGTCTGTGATCCATTTTGGATTTTCATGAAGGGTGTAAGACACTGTTTAGATTTTTTTTATGAGGATGTATAATTGTTCTAGAATCATTTGATGAAAAGACTCTCTTTTTAAAATTCTATTGCTTTTGCTCTTTGTCAAAGAGCAGTTGGTTATATTTATGATGGCTTATTTCTAGACCCTGTATTCTGTTCTATTTATCTATTTATCTTTTATTTTTGCTAATAACACACATTCTTGATTACTATAGCTTTATCAGAGAAAAAATACAAAACTTTAATGAAAGAATCAATACAAAACTAGATATTCTGTATTCATAAATAGGAAGATGTAATATTGTCATGATCTCAGTTCTTTCTGCTGGATTCATAAATTCAATGCAATCCCAATAAAAATCCCAGTAAGTTATTTTGTAGATACTGACAAACTAACTCAAAAGTGTATATTGTGAGGCCAAAAGTCCAAAATAGCCAAGACAATATTCAAGGAAAAGAAAAAAACTGAGGGACTGACATTACCCAATTTTAAGAATTATGATAAAACTATTACATTGGAGTTTTGTACCTCAGATAATTTCTTATTGCTCATTAACATCCTTTTCTTTCAGATTGAAGAACTCCCTTTAGCGGTTCTTGTAGGACACCTCTGGTGCCGATGAAATTCTTCAGCTTTTATTTATTTGGAAGGGTCTTTATTTCTCCTTTATTCTTTAAGGATATATTAACAAGATATAATATTTTGGGTAAAAGTTTTTTTTTCCCTTCAGCATTTTAAATATGACATGCAACTCTCTTACTGCCTGTAATGTTTCAAGTGAAAAGTCTTCTGCTAGCTGTACTGGAACTTCATTGTATGTTATTTGTTTCTTTTTCTCTTTCTGCTTTTAGAACTCTTTCTGTATCTTTGACCTTTGGGAGGGTTATTATTAAATACATTAATGTAGTCTTCTTTGGGTTAAATCTGCTTTATGCTCTATAACCTTCTTCTATGTAAATGTGGACATGTTTCTTTAGGTTTGGGAGTTCTCCAATATTATCCCTTTTAATAAACTTTTTACCTCTATCTCTTTCTCTACCTCCGTGTTAGGGTCAATAACTCTTAGGTTTGCCATTTTGAGACTTTTCTGATCTTGGATGCATGTTTCATTCTTTTTTATTATTTTCTCCTCTGTGTATTTTCAAATATCCTGTCTTCAAGCTCACTAATTATTTATTCTGCTTAATCAATTCTGCTGTTAAGAACTAACTCTGATTCATTCTTCAGTATATCAATTGCATTTTTCAACTCCAGAATTTCTGTTTGATTCTTCTTAGTTATTTCAATTTCTTATGGGATAGAATTCTGAATTCATTCTCCATGTTATCTTAGATTTCTTTGATTTTACTCAAAACAGCTACTTAGAATTCTCTATCCGAAAGGTCTTGTATTACTATATCTCCAGGATTGGTTTCTGTTGCCTTATTTTGTTCATTTGGTGAAGTTATCTTTTGCGGATGGTCTGGGTGCTTGTAGGTGCTCATCAGTGTTTGGGCATTGAAGAGTCAGGTATTTATTGTAGTCTTTGAGGTCTGGTCTTCTTGTATCCATTCTACTAGGGGAGACTTTCCAGGTGTCAAAGAAACTTGGCTCCCAAGCCCAACAACTCTGTGGTTTTGGTAGAGTTTTAGAGGTAACACCTTGGTGATCTTAGATAAGATCTGAAGAATTCCCTGGATTACCAAGCAGAGACTCTTGTTATCTTCCCAAACAAAAAAGAGAGAATCTAAAATAGAATTTTGCATTATTATTGATGTCTGGAAAGCTAAGCACACACAGAGAGACAGACTCCATCTTGGAGTGGTTAGCTTTCTGGAACTGAAGGTTTGATGATTCATGTACCCTCTACAGCCGCACCACCAGGATCTGTGCTGGGTCAGACTTGAAGACAGTAAAGCACTGGTTCTCATCCAAGGCCCACTATAACTACTATGCAGCTACCACCTCTGTTTACTCAAACCCTAGTGCTCTACAATCAGCATGTCACAAAGATAGCTACATTTGTGTTCTTCCCTTTAGGGCGGTAAGTTCTCCCAGGCCACAAGAGCCAGCAATTGATGTCATAAACCTTAGAAATTTACCTGATATTCTGTTCTACTGTGGCTAAACTGGCACTTAATCCACAATACAAAGGTCCTCCTGCTCTTATCTCCTCTTTCTACAAGCAGAAGAGCCTCTCCGTGTGACCACCACCACTTCCAAACCATGCTTCTGAAAGGCCACCACCAATGTTTATTTAAAGCCCAAGAGATGTTCAGTAGGCTTGTAGTGAATGCTGCCAGCCTGCAACTTACCTTTCAGGGCAGTGGGCTCCCCACTGGCCCAGGGCAGATCCAGAAATGCTGGTTAAGAGCCTAGACCTCAACGTGGGGGCCATAAGAGCCTGCTTGTTACTCTACCCCACTGGCTGAGCTGGTACCTAAGGTGCAAGAAAATGTCTCCTTTACTTTTCCCTCTGGTTTTATCAAACAGAAGTCTTTCACCACAGCCACCACAGCTGGGAATGTGCTGCATCACACCTGAAGCCAGCAAATCTTAGAGCCCAAAGTCCATGGCATATACTCCCTGGTATCACTGCTGGTTATTCAGGACCTAATCGTTCCTAAGTCAGCAGGAGGTGAATCCTGCCAGGACTGGGCTCTTCCCTTTAAGGCATCAGGTGTCCTTTTGGCACAGCATGTGTCTAGAAACGTCACCCAGGAGGTAGGACCTAGAATGAGGACCTCATGACTCTGCCTGGTCCCCTGTCCTACTGTGGCTGAGCTGGTATCTAAGATGCAAGACAAAGTCTCCTTTACTCTTTGCTCTCCTCAAGCAGAAGAATCGGGCTACTTTTGTTACTGTGAGCTGCACTGCCTGGGGTTGTTGGAGAGACGGTGCAAGCACGCCCTTAGCTGCCCCAGCTGGTGTCCCTGTAGCTCATGTGCCACCTATGTGTTCTGCCTCTGAGCCAAGTCTAGCACTAGAATTTCCCTAGCAATTATAGTCATTGTGTTCAAGACTTCCTTTCAAGTTTACCTAGGATCCCAGAGCACTTTGGCCTGTGGTGGTGAGGCTTGTTGAGAAACTCAAGTTCCAACAGCTGGGATATACACTTCTCTCCTGGCTAGATCCGGTCCAAATGCTTCCTCCATGAGTGGGTGTTGGCTGAGCCCAGCGTGGCTTTGTCCTCTGTCATGACAGGGCAGCACTGAGTAAAGTGCTCTTTTGCTGGGGACAGGTAACATTGGCCATTCAAGATAATATTCCCTATCCTCTTCAGTGATATAAAATTAAAACCAGGCACTATGATTGCTCACCTGATTCGGGGTTGTGATGATGCTTTTCTGTGTACAGATGGTTGTTAAAATTTGATGCTTCAGCAGGAGGGATGAATGGTGTAGGCTTCTATTGCACCGTCTTGCTCTGCCTCCTGGAAAAATCGGTTGCTATTTTTAAGTATTTTTCCCATTTTCTCACACTTAGAATTTAATTTTGTTAGACTAGTTGATTTTGTGCTAAACATATTAAATACTGTTTCTTTGTTTTTTCCTATTCTTTTTATTCTTTTTATTTTACCTTGAGTAAACTGAAAACATTTTTTATTGCTTTTTTGTCAAGTTTAGTTATGTTTCACCAGTTCATTGATTATGTTGTTAAACACAAATCTAGTTTCATTTCAAGAATTTCCATTTCATTCTGTTTTGTAGTTTTTACATCTCTTCTAGAATTATTCACCACACCTTGCATACTGTTTGGTTTTTCTATAAGATCCTCTAACATATTAATCATAGTTATATATATATATATATACACACACACACACACACACACACACACACACACACACATACACATATATTCCTTGTCTGATTTTTTTCTAACAAGTTGCTTATATCTGAATCTGGTTCTTTTGATTGCCTTGTCTCTTAACCACATGCTACTGAGATTTTCTCTCAATTTTGTATTATAATTTTTTTATGAAAACAGAACATCTTGGTAGGACGGTATAGATTGAAGTTAATAGATTCTATGCCGGGAAACCGGCATGCCTTTTCTTCTACCAGAACTTTGGAGTGAGTCATTAAGTTAAAATAGTTATGTTTTTCTCTGTGCTTGAGAGTTGATTTCACTGTGGTTACCTTTAGTGCTACACAGGTATATTAATTCCTTCTCACTCTGCTGATAAAGACATAGCCGAGACTGGATAATTATAAAGAAAAAGAGTTTTAATGAAGTCATGGTTCCACATGGCTGGGGAGGCCTCACAATCATGGCAAAAAGCAAAAGATAAAACTGATACAGTGGCAGACAAGAGAGAATGAGAGAACTCAGCAAAAGAAGTAACCCCTTATAAGGCCATCAGATCTCCTGAGACTTCTTCCCTACCACGAGAACAGTATGTGGGAAACTGAACCCATGATTCAATTATCTCCCACCAGGTCCCTCTGACAACACGTGGGAATTATGGGAACTACAATTAAAGATGAGATATGGGGGGGAACACAGTCAAATTATATCAACAGTCTTCATACTGCATTTAATGTTACTTTGTGTTTAATTTAAGGACTATTAAGCCAGAGAGTTTTTCTCAATGTATACTCCACCCTCAGCTTTATATTTTCCCTTTTTCCCAGGTCTCAGAGCAGTCTGTCTTCATGCTCTTTACCCTTCCTATAACTTGCTCCTTGATACATTCCAGCCTGGAGGTGAGGTACAGGTTTTAGGTTGTTGTAATTAAGCCTCATTCATAGATGGGCATTGTGATCCTGGATCTTTAGAGTGAGGTCTTCTCTGTGCTTGCACTGAGTCCTGACTGTATGTTTTGTCCAGCTTGTATTCTTGCCCTCCCCCATATGCAGAGGGTTTTAACTTACTGTTCCTCTTCCACAATTGAAAGGCATTTTAACTGGTTTGTGAAAGGTGACAGTGTTTGCTGCCTGTTCTGCAGTAGTGTCAGGTTTTTTTCTCCATAGGACAGCTGGGGTGCAGGGGGAGAATCTGGTGGAGGGGATTACACATGGAGCAGCTTTTCCATTTCTCACGGTGGCTTCTGTTCTTCTAGCACAGCCGTGTACCATAAAAAAAAAAAGTTTCTTAGGGTTCTTGTCAATGACTTTTGTGAGCATCTGGTGATAACTTGTGGAGAAAAGCCTGAAGGAGTATTCATTTCCCTAATGCCTTCTATCCCTAGAGTTTCTCTATTCTCTGACTAGTAAACACGTATCCTTTTAAAAATCCATTTTAAAATGTCAAATAATTTTTTAACACCCATTTGGCCCCATCTGACCCTCCTAAGTAAGCAAGACTTCATGCCCAGTCTCTTTGTGAAGGCAGTTGTCTTTCCCTAAACTTTAAAAGCAAGAGTTAAAAATATTCACTAAATGAGAATGCAATGTTATTATAAAGCTACCATTCATTGTACAGTTACATAGCTAAGCTAAGCAAATACGATGAGGAATATGTAACTGTCCCCAGCTTCAAAGACTTGCAGTGTCTGCACGGAGACAATCACAGAAACAGAGACATTAAATACAAGGTATTACTTATCATAATCACATGCAAATAGCCATCCAGGGATATGTGGAAAAAGAGAATATCCGATTATTAGATGTTTAATTCCATTGCACTGTTGGACTCTAGCTTAATATTGGCGTCTAGTCTAATATTAGTTATCAGTTTAATCTATATGAGGGTTATGCTCAAAAAGATTATTTTAAAAATCCATGTTAATTTTTTATAAGGTGACTTGAGATGGCTCCTTTTCCCCTCCTTTTCCTGTTCAGTCATAGGCTGTTTTCCAAAGAGGAGTGCACAAAGAAACTACCAGAGACATAGGTGAAAAACAGAGAAAACAGTACTTCAGAAACTCAGTGAGAATATTTTGAGAAAAAAATGTCCACTGTTATAGTAACTGTTTGGGTCTATACATTAGGACAGATTGGTTCTATGGTCATATTTTATGTCTGTGGTTTAAAGATAGAAAGTTCTCCCTATTTTCCACCCTTCTATAAATTCAGAATTCCAAACTATCATTCTGAAGTTTTCCAGAGCAAGCTATTTTTTGACGCAGCATGCTCACAAGTTGATTAGTTTAATTATGAACGTATAATGCTGCTCAGTGATTTCTACATGCTGATTATCTGTATTTGCTAACCAACGTATTTTCTATCATTCACAAAAGTTCTTAATGACAGATTTTTAGAATGGTAGTTGTCTGCAAAACCTTTGCAGATCAAGATATTTACATTTGATAAATACATAAATAACATAAAAATTCAATCTTCATGAATCTTCTTGTCAGGATAAAAGCTAAAAAAAAAAAAAAAAAACTATAACCCTTAAAAGATAGTGAGGCAGAGCAGTCTTTGAAGACCTCATAAGTAAAAATCACTGGCTAATTGCTCATCATTTTCTCCTCCCAAAGAAATACAAAGTGGATAATGTTTTTCTTTTTAAAATTTATTTCTGAATTTATTGTGAAAGAAGAGAAAAATATAAAAATCTCAAAAAATACACAATTATTTAAAATTTATCTATGTATTGAAAGTACATAAGCAAGGAGTTGCTTTAAAAAAAGGAGAAAGAAAACTGAAAAAAAAAGAAAAAAAAAGAAGTAAAACTCTGTAAATAAAAATAAAATAATCATAAACCAGCTAATTGTGAAATTTAGAATATATCAGTAAGACAACTTTAAAAATAATATCCCATAATTTTCATAATTTTGTAAAAGCAATTTTTAATTTATATAATTTTTTGTCTTAGAAAATACAGGCTATCATGGAGCAGAAACGTTACCTGTAACATTCATGCAGAGAAAATGACAACTAATATTTGACATATGTCTTCCGTCTTCTTTCCAGGTATGTTTCTATATATGTAAGTATGGTATATACACTCATGTATAACATACATTTATCTCTAATCATTTTACTATTGCATGTAGTACTTTATAATATTTAATTAGTATTATGCTGTGTTTTTATATGTGTATATGTGCATAAAATGTTTGTATCTAATTAACATGTTACATATTATTGCATCCACCATTTTGCATCCACTTTTACTTAGCTTTATGCCAATAGCATTTTCCAAATCTTTATAGAATCTTAAATGTTACTTTTTGAATGAATGTTTAACATTGCCTTGTATGGATATACTACTTTTATATAAGCATTTTCAACTGATGTGCATTTACTTCATTTCCAAGTTGCATAATATTTAAGGTGTTGCCATAAGAACAGAAGTACTTACTTTTCTGTGGGTGTATCTAGTTAGTTCATAGAACGATTATTATAAATTACTATATAAAAATGAATATGTTGCCAGGTGCAGTGGCTCACTCCTGCAATCCCAGCACTTTGGGAAGCCAAGGCAGATGGATCAGTTGAGGTCGGGAGTTCAAGACCAGACTGACCAACAGGAAAAAATCCTGTCTATATTAAAAATACAAAATTAGCTGGACGTGGTGGCACATGCCTGTATCCCAGCTACTCAGGAAGCCGAGGCAGGAGAATCACTTGAACCCTGGAGGCAGAGGTTACGGTGAGCCAAAATCACACCACTGCACTCCAGCCTGGGTGACAAAAGCAAAACTTTGTCAAAAAAGAAAAAAAAATGAATATGTATCAGGTTCTTGATACATATTTTTCCTGAAACATAACAGAAATTTTTACTCTCATTTTTAAAAATTTGAAAATTAGCATCTAAATTTTATTTAATGAAGATTTGCCAGTTTACTTGGAAATCAGACAATCCTTTGCACAAAAAATGTATTTCAATTATCTCAACCAAATTGTCTGTCTCCACCTCTCCTATCAGTCAGTAACCACAAAGTTCATGTAGACATGTGGCAAGGAGATAAATTATAATGGTTTTGTTACACATTAAAAAAATCAATACCAAGTAGTACTAAGTTATCCTGTAGATAGATATAGGTTAAGATAAAAAAAATTTTAAGACTCAATTTATTTTATATGGTTTAATTATAGAAAGATATTGTACCAAGCTCTAGGGAACAAATATTAGGCAGTAAAACAAAGATAATTCTATTTTGAATTGGTTAAATGAGGTAACTAAAAAAATTCTATTAAAATATAATATTTAAGCAGCCAAAAGAAAGAAAAAATTTAAAAATGAACAGTGACAAAGATAGTTTGGCTGCTCAAATATAAGATAAAAATTAGGCTGATACATTTAGGCATTCTGTACACCAATACTTGCTGAGTATCAGACCGTATAACAGAACTACGAGGTACCAGGGTCTGTGTAAGACTTGGGGTAATGGTAAATGTACATATGGGCTTCATAGTCTCATGCCACAATCTAATGGGGGACAGAGATAACAAATCAAAAATGCTTAACAATTACATAATGACAATGGTGATATCTAGCAGTGTGTTTATGAATGCATAACAGAAAAATTTGATCTTGGCATGAGATGTTAGGAAAGTAAAATTTACATTGAACTCTGAAGGATGCTTAAGAGTTAGGGACAAAGGAAGGCAGGAACTTCTCAAGGACCAGAGACAGTCTATTTGAGAATTTGGAGCAGAAAGGCCCTTGGTGTATTTGGAAAACTAAAGTGCACTACTCAATGTAGTGAATTAGAATACAAGAGATAAAATTGTAGCTCAAGAGCAAAAATTTCAATCATAGAAGTCCTTAAAGGCCATGTTGAGAAATTAAGAGTTGATCTTTAATAAAAAGGGAGGCTGTTCAACAATGTACTTAAAAATATTAAGAAAAAACTATGGAATCTGATGTAAATATCGCAAGAAGGATGCAGAACTGTAAAGAATATATTTTAAAAGTCTGAACTCCATATAGTGTATATGTCAGTTTTAAATTTACTTCACTTAGTAACAATCCTAAGTACATTCCTCCAAATAAAGAGTGTTTGTATCATTTAAAAGAAATACTACATATTTTAAAAAGGCTAGGGAAAGGCAGACCCTCCTTCAGATACAGGCACCAATAATCTACATCACTCAGACACATTTTTAAAATTAAATATATGTATCAGTGAAATTCCAAAATTTTTTATACTATTTTCAAGACTCTAATTATTATTAACCTAAACATTAAACCATAACAAATATTTACATGACTCTATTACAAATTTCTGATGTATTTCATATAGACATGTATTATGATATATTTCATCTATACAAAAGGATGTAACTACTGCATGACAAATAGGACTTCTGCTTCCAGTTAGATTGTAGATGCTGATGACAAAACGCTCTAACAATTAACAAAATCAGATAAATGAAAATGTTCATTTTTTTTTAGGTGTCAGACAGTTGTGGTTACAATGGAACTTGAAAGATCTGCAGCATAAAGGACAAGCCTAGGTGACAGTAAGATGGGCTAGGGGGTCTACTTTCCTCCCTGAGGGTCTCTAAAGGAGCCTTAGCAGGGCCAGAACTGGAGCACCTGCCATGGGCAGAGGACCCAGATGAGTAATTAAAACCAAGAAGGCATGGAGAACAGTTATCATTTTTCCATTTATTCACTCTGCTCCCCCAATCTTAGACTTTATAATATTCCTTATTTCAGAGAAAATCTCAACTATTGTCTATTCACATGTTGGCTTTCCTTCTAATTTTCCATGTTATCTTCTGATTCTCCAATTCGATAATTAGTTCTTTTTTCTTTTAACACATTTTCACTAAAACTCTTCCATATTTTCTTTTTCTTATTTTCCTAGTGGCAAGCTAAATATCTGTTGATTGACTCCTTAGTCCATGTCCATATGATCCAAAACTCTAGGTCATACAAAAAACAGTGTCTTCATTGAATAAGCATTAGTGGAATTATATGGAATTTAAAGAAGTTTTAATGAAACTGTTAGAAAAAGAGAGTGTTTTCGACAATCCAGAAGCAAGTAACTTTTTTCACAATTACTGGGCACTGTTTGATTGGAAAACTGTTAATAACTTTAGAAAATTTATACAGTTACCCCTTGTAAATGTTGTCACAAATGGTTTAAAGACTATGTTCTTAAAGAAAACAAAGACACTCTTCAAAATTGCTAAGAAATAGGTTGGTCTGCATTTAGATACTTATGTCAATATCAACTTTTCATCTAGTGTACTATACCAAACTCTTAGTTATTTGACTAAGAATTTTTTATGACAAATTATGATCAAGTGATATTACATGGTTCTTTTTGTTAATATTACCTGGGAGTTTTACTAATTCAGAAACTTTTCACACAATTTAATTAAATAAAATATCAGATAAAAATTTGGATAAAATTTACATTAATAAACAACAAAACAAAACTATGTTACATATTGTGTATTCATTTTCAAAATGATAATTAGAACATCACTATTTGTGTAAATAACAGACTTCTTAAATTTCACAAGGGTAATTTTATGCCTGTAAGACTTTATTTAAATGCTTTTCTACGTGTAGTAGCTTATACTTGCAATCCCAGCACTTTGGGAAGTAGAGGTGGGAGGATTGCTTGAGCCCAAGAGGTTGAGGCTTCAGTGAGCCATAGTCACACTACTGCACTCCAGCCTGGGCAACAGAGCAAGACCCTGTCTCAAACAAATAAATAACGTTTGATATAATAGTACTAATTATTCACAATATAGAACAGATTAAAATTAAAATATAAAAATGTATTATCAATTGAGTATCAATCTCAGTAAAAATGAAAGACCTTAAAATTTTCCTGCAAATTAATCTGAATTTATTATTTTGTTTATAAACACTAAGGAACCTAAAACATACTAATATTATATACATATATATGTCAATGATAAATAAGAACTAAAATAACTATTCAAAATATTAAAAGACCCAAGGTAGAAGAAATTAATTTTTATAAGATATTGTTGGGAATTTTCCAATCATTTATTCAAGAATTCTTTAATCACTTTGGTTAATTCAGATGCCAACAGCAATATAATAAGTTTTTGTTTTAGGGTCAGAGAAGCATGGATTAAAATATTTTTTAAAAAAATTTACCGTATTTTTTACCTCATAATGCAATTTAATTTCTCTGAGTCTCAGAGAAATAATTTCTTATTTATTCATAAGAATGAATAAATGAAATGAAAGGGCCAAATATGAATCTCCTGTGCATATGTAGATATCAATTACATTCATTTTTATGGAGTACCTAACACTAGGTTCAACCTGTAGTGAACACTAAGAAATATTTTCATTTGAATCAATAAATATTTTATCATGGTTCGCAAAGTTATTCACATATTGTTTAAAAATCTCAGAAGTTCTAAATGTACCAAGAATTAAACCTAAGTCAGTTGGCAGAGCCTGTCTCTGAAAACACAGGTGGCAGAGGAATAATTAACATCAACAACTCGTGTTTCTCCAGATTGTAAAGCTGAAGGATTACTTACATGTACATTGGTATGAAAATAACTTGGTTTACAACGGTGAAATAAAGGAAAGCAAAATATGGCTCAGAAGATAAGGATAGTCTCTTTAATAAACGGTGTTGAGAAAACTGGATATCCACATGCAAAATAATTAAATGAGACTCTTATCTTACACTATACACAAAAATCAACATTATGTGGATTAAGAACCTAAATGTAGACCTGAAACCATAAAACTCTTAGAAGAAAACATGGATGAGAAGCTCCTTGATATCAGCCTTGGCAATGATTTTTTTGGATGACACACCACATCACACCTAAAGCTCAGGCAACAAAAGCAAAAATAAGCAAGTAGGATAAAGTTAAACTAAATATCTCTGCACAACAAAGAAAACAATTCAAAAAAGGCAGCCTAAGGATTGAGAGAAAACATTTCTGAATGAAATACTTCATTAACCAAGGGACTAAATAAAAAAATATATAAGGAACTCATATAACTCAATAACAAAAAACAAAAACAAAAACCTAACATTTAAAAATGGGCAAAGATCTGAATAGACATGTTTCCAAAGCAGTCAACGGTTACATTTTTAAAATGCTCAACTTTATCAATCATCAGAAAAATGCAAATAAAAACCACCATGAAATATCATGTCACATCTATTAGAATGGCTGTTGTCAAAATGGCAAGAGATAACATGTAGTCAGTGAGGGTGCTGAGAAAAGGGACCCCTTATATGCTGTGGATAGAAATGTAAATTACATCATTATGAAAAACTGTATGGAATTTCCTTACACAATCAAAAATAGAACCACCATATGACCCAGCAACCCCTCTGCTGGATATATACCCAAAGGAAAAGAAATTAGCACTCTGCAGAGATCTCTGTAATCCCATGCTCATTCTAACATTATTCACAACAGCCAAGATACAGAACTAACCTACATGTTCATTGATGAATGATGGAAAAAAGAAATTGCGATACATATATACAATGAAACTTCAGTCAGCTTTACAAAAGAAAAAATACTGCCATTTGTGACACCCTGGATGAAACTGATAGACATTATGCTAAGTGAAACAGGCCAGACATAGAAAGAAAAATACTGCATGAACTCACTCATATTTGGAATCTAAAATAAGCTGAATACATAGAGAATAAAATAGATAGAGCTATGGAATAACCAGAAGCAGGGAGGAAAAGGAAATGAGGAGAAGCAGGTCAAAATGTATAAGTTTGCAGTTAGAGGGAATGAATAAGTTGAGAGACCTGACATACTGCATGAGGACTATAAGTTAACGATATTGTAAAGCATAATGAAAATTTGCTGAGAGCAGACCTTGAGTTCCATTACCACAAAAGAGAACATAATGTTAACTATGGAAGGTGAGGAATTTGCTGACTAATTTGCTTGACTAATTATTTCACTCTGTATATGAATACCAAAACATTATTCTATGTATCTCAAATATATACAATAAAAATAAATAAATAATAAAAATATAGTAAATCCAAATTTAAATGTACCATGCATATAAAACGTACAATGCACCTTGAAGATTTAGTACAAAAAAGAATACGAAGTAACTCATTGCATTTTTAATACAAATTTCATGTAAATACAATAATATTTCAAATACATTCAGTTAAATATAATGTCTCTCTCTCTCTAATTTTGTCATTTCTAGAAAGTTACATAAATGGAACCAAACAGTATATGATGTTTTGAGATTCAATTTTTTTCACTCAGCATAATATCGTTGAGATACATCCAAGTCGTGCTTATCATCAGTTTATTCCTTTTTATTACTGAGTCTATTACATCTATTGTAAGATATTTGGGATGTTTCAAGTTTTGGCTCTTATAAATAAAGCTGCACATGAACTATCAAAGAAAGAAGAAGAAAATGCACAAACTATCCAGTTTAAAATTTAAATGATAAAACATCTAGGCCAACAGTGCTCAGTACTTAGATTAATAAATGTGGTAATCTAGGTCTACAGTTCTCTCTAATTCTGGCTCAGTCCTACTCTCAGTAATTCCACGGCAGACTTTGTGAGAAAGGAGCCAGTCTACGGTACACTGTATTTTTCTCTTTCTTTTTAACCTTTTTGTTACTCAAACGGCACAACCCTATACTTTCTACTTAATTTTGTTTCATGAATCTTCAACTTCTCATACTTTGACCCCAAATTTAAATCTCTCTAGTGGCTTTTAGGAAACTCTTAGTTTCCATTTCCTTTTACTTCAAATTGGAATAGAATGGTTCCTAGAGGAGTAGGTGAATTAATCAGCAAATGGTCAGCAGGTGAATGTTAAACAGACTCAGAAATAATAAAAGGTATAAACTAGTGATAAGCACAACATAGTCCCTAGGGGACAATCTGGACCAATGTCTTATCTTCAATTTAGTGTTTGAAGAATAAATGTTTTAACTTTCTATTCTAAGTTATATATTTTGTCTATTTTTTAAAAAAAGCTACTAAATTTTATAAAATTCTATCAATATTATGTAACAATTTTATTTTAAAAAACTTAATAACTAGATAAAATCCTATGTTTGAAAAAATGTATGTACTATGAAGATTGTTATAGAAAGTCACAAATATTTAGTGAATTGAATATTTCTTGAAAATCGTGTATGAAACACATAATGATGCAAAAGAATAGATTATTGATTTCTACTGGAACTGTATTTCGACTCAACATGATTAATAAAAATGCTAAATTTATGTCAACAGAATTTCATGAGCATATGATAATAAATGCCATAAAGAGCATTTCTAAAAGTATTTTTAAAAGTAACTAGATTACTACTTGAGTCTGTATATTTAAAACACACAATGTTAAATAGAAACTTCTCCTATCAAAAAAGCATAAGAGGCCAATTCACTTTTGTCAATGGCTTTCCCTGGGTTATCCAACTCATTTTTATCAATGGCTTTCCCTGAAGATGCATCTAGCTTTCCTAAAAGGAAAGCATGAGACAGGGATACAGATGAATGTGATTTATGGAAGTGTGGAAAGTTGTGTTTCAAAAATACCCACAATGGTGTGTCCAGTCTCATATGTTCTTTTTGAACCTTCTCACATCTCTCTCAAGAGTTGAAGTCAGCTTTTCTTTCCCTTGAGCCCGGTGGGCTTGCTACTGCTCCGAACAAGAGAACGTAGCAGTGATGATGCTATGTGATTTCTGAGGCTATAACATGAGAACAATGTAACTTCTGCTTAAACACATTTCTCAGGGTGTTTAGGAAATTAGTAAGAAGTCTTTCTACCCTGAAGTTGCCATTCTGAAGGAATCATGTGGAGGGATTATGGAAAGTGATAGAGCCAAGGAACATGTCAATTCCAGTTTGTAGTGTCAGTACGAACTGGTCATCAAATGATTTCAGCCAAACAAATCTCAAATGAGTAAAGCAGATAAAAGCTGTGCCCACCAACCTCTGCCCAAATTTCAATGTGTGAGAAAAATAACTGTCGCTCTTTTAAAACCACTCAGTTTGAGGGTTGTTTTGGGAGACAAGAAGCCAAAAGGAAGTAAGAGAACTGGAAATGGTTGAACAAGAATGTACTCTCAGGATTTTGCCAGTCCCTAAGCTGATCCAAATGGAGTGATGACTAAAGTATAAATTGCACTGCAAAGTTTTCACAAATTGAGGTAAAGAAGCCAGCCTTTGTATTCCCATAGGAGTTAGTCATTGACTGCAGGGTACCAGATATGAGAGATCTCTCCAATGAGGCAGCTTTAGTTGTTAAAGGGAAATACTTTGTATAAAGTTTTTGTGAATTGTTAGTAACCCATATCCATAGTGGCTAGGGGACCTGGGTGAGTCGTCAAAAGCATCCATTACCCCCAAGAGAACAAAATTGAGATAACGAAAATGAATCTAAGTAATAGCTGTTTGAGAGCTATCTCTGAAATGAAATATCAACATGTGGCATCATGCCATAGTGAAGAGAGTATAAGGTTACAAGACCAACAGTTGAAATTTGGCTCTACAACGGAACTTGAGTAATTCACAGAAGCTTTTCTTTCTTCATTCATTAAATATTTATTAAGCATCAAAATCTACTCAAGAATTTCCGTCTGAGATCCAGCTTATATATTCACATACTTTTTTGGCATAGCTACTTGAGAAGATTTATTTTCAAACTGAACATGCTCAAAAACATAGAATTTAAGATCTTCCACAAAAGCCCAATCCTCTCCAATTGTTCTTTATTTCCAATTACACAAGTCCAACGTAAGAGATATTCTTGATTTCCTTTATCCCTTTGCCCTCTGTTTCACCAAGTCTTGCCTTGGCTGCCTCTCAAAATCATTCTCCTCTTTATTCCTTTACCACTACAACCTAAAGCCCGACTGTGATCTCTCACCTGAAATACTGCAATAGCTTCTTAAATTGTTTCCTAGTTTTCCATTTGGATGCCTTCACATCTGATCATATTTCTTTTCTTTTTCTTTTTTACTTTTGAGACAGCCTGTCAAGCCGTAGTGCAACGGTGCAATCATAGCTCACTGCAGCCTCAATGCTTGGGCTCAAGTGATACTCCTGCTTTATCCTTCTGAATAGTTGGAACTACAGGTGCATGCCATCAGGTCCAGCTAATTTTAAAAAATATTTTTGGCAGGGATAAGATATCTCTACACTGCCCACACTAGTGATCATATTTCTTCTCCCTCTCCCCCTCCCCCTGCCCCTCCTCCTCCCCCTGCACCTCCCCTTCCCCCTCCCCCTCCTTCTCCCTCTCCTTCTCCTTCTCCTTCTCCTCCTTCTCTTTCTCCTTCTTCTTCTCCTTCTCCTTCCTCTTCCTCTTCTTCTTTTTCGACAGCTTTTGCTCTGTTGCCCAGGCTGGAGTGCAGTGGCATGATCTCGGCTCACTGCAATTTCCAGTTCCCAGGTTCAAGCAACTCTCCTCCCTAAGCTTCCTGAGTAGCTGAAACTACAGGTGCATGTCACCATACCTTGCTTATTTTTGTATTTTTAGTAGAGATGGGGTTTCACCCCATTGGCCAGGCTAGTCTTGAACTACTGACCTCAAGTGGTCTGCTCACCGCAGCCTCCCAAAGTGCTGGGATTACAGGCATGAGCCATTGCATCTCCAATTGGTGATCATATTTCTAGCATGCTCAAAACCATAAAAATATGTCCCCAAAATCTTCTTTGCACAAACATAGTCTTTGGTATGGTCCAAAATGAGCACATGTGTCTCACATCTGTGTCAGATCCTGCCTTCCTTCTGTGAGCCTGCCATACGTATTTCTTGCATTTTCTCCAAAACTGAAGTTTTTGTCTGGAATTTCCTTTGCAAATTTACGTCCTATTAATCCTTCTGATACTGAATCGGTAGTTAATGTTCTGTCTTTTCCCTCAACGTAGACTAGGTTACATTTCAGTATTCTATTTAGGCACTATATATCACTCATTTGTATTTCTTAACAAAGTTGCAACTTTAATCATCGATTTATGTGAGTGTTTGACCAATCTTTATGCCAACAGGCTGACAAAAAATAAAAAAGAACAGAAACCCAGTTTGCTTTTGTTCCCTAATGTATCATCAGAATTTAGCACTATTTCTGGGAAACGGTAAACATCCAATAAATATTTTTCAAATGAATCAATCAATGAAAATAAGACAAAATTTTATGATTTCAAAAAGTTGAATCTATAGTTAATATTAGTCTTCTTTGGTAAAATCAAGACCACTTACTTTCCGTAAATAATCATTTTATGTTCGGTAAATCCTATTAGCTACACATGCACTTATTCCTTTTTCATGTGCAAATTAAGAAAATGGGATACAAATGCTTTCCAATGTGGGTTTATTCTCTTTCAGATATATATTTAAATAGTTTATCACCCTGAATTCTAGCAACATTACACATTGATATTTGAAAGTACTTAGTGATGTCAGAAATAATTATCAAGTAATCTGTAAAAGCATGTAATTACTTTGTGCTGACATGGCACTTATAATGTAATTGCTTGTGAGGGATGAATACTTGAGCACATATAAAAAATGAAATTACATAATGCTGGGCAAAAAAAGAAAAAAAAAGACACGAAGTCTATTTATTCCATAACAAAACCAATAACGTTATAATAAGAGGAAAAAAGAAGAGTGATATACATAAGATGATGAAGTGAAAGAACAGCCTGTGTGTGTGATTTTAAAACTTATCAAAATGGGGCTACTACATCCGACTAGTAGTCTCTCTCCCTATCTCTCTCTCTAATAAAATAGGGGTATTCAAGATGAAAGTGGAAACATAATCTTCCTAATTTCTGTTTAAATATGTATAAATATAACATACACCCTTTTTTTCACACAACATATTTTGAAAAATCAAAATGTTGTAAAATTAAAAAGTCAAACAGATAACTGCATAATCTGGTAACCTTTTAAATAGTCTAAAAGAATTTGGCCTGTTTTGAGTCTCTGTTCAAGTAAGCAACTATAAATGGCTCATTAACATGAGTAATCCAGGAATGACACTGCCCATTTATCAGAGAATGTGTGATTAGGCAGCAGGGTGTTAGTGTAAAAACTCATCTTTTCTAATTTTGAAAGGCAGTGAGTGTATCTCATTTCTTCATATTAAATGTCTATGATGCTTGTTTAGATTAGGAAGCATTAATGTTTCCTCAACAAATGAAAATAGATGGCAAGCCAGCATCTTTTAAAAAATAAATCTATTTGAATTTTAAGGGTCATATTACCCCCTTTGCTTAAATACATTTCTCTATCTAATCTGTCAATGCTTAAATCTTAAATCAGTCATTAATCCAACATGATTTTGACCTAAAGGTAATAAGCACAATTGAATTCCATTTTGCTAAACTAGATAATAGAAGGTAAAGAACTTTCTCTTCTTTGATATTAATCTGGATTTCAGTAATGGTTATAATTGTTCCCATATATCATACACTTTCTGTAAATTGACACTTTGTAGCCCAGGAGAGAACGTATTTTAGAGGCTCAATCCTGGCTATAGAGCTACATTCAAAATAATGTGACAGAAAAAATCTTGTGACAGCAAGTTATGCCCATATCCCAGTGCATTAAATATTATAAAATATAAAACTTAAATAAACATTAAATGAAACCATCTATTAGTTGAAGTTCTTCAGAGAAATAGAATGAATTTTGTGTATGTGTGTGGGGTGTGTGGGTGTATATGTATGTGTGTGTATGCTGGAAAGTTAAAAATCTTTGAGATGGGCCAGCAGGCTGGAGTTCTAGGGAAGAGTTAATGTTTCAGGTTACATCTGAAGGCAATGCTGGAGATAGAATCTCTTTTTCAAAGAATCTCATTCTGTTTTCTCTTAAGGCTTTCAACTGATTGGATGAAGTCCACACACCTCATGTAGAGTAAACTGCTTTACTCAGATGTTTGCTTTAAATGTTAATTTACAATCTTCAATGAAATACTGGCAAACCGATTGCAACAGCACATCAAAAAGCTTATCCATCACCATCAAATAGGCTTCATCCCAGGGATGTAAAGCTGGTTCAACATACCTAAGTCTATAATAGTCATTGATCCTCATGACAAAATTACAAAACAAATAAATTATAGACAGAAAGTAGACTCAGACTCCAACAAAAATTAATATAATTTTTTGAATTTTATTTTCAATCACAGGCATTCAAGCTAGAAACTAGGAGAAAATAAAAGGACTGGCCTGACCTGGTAGCTCATGCCTGTAATCCCAAAACTCTTGGAGGCGGAGGCAGGTGGATCACTTGAGGTTAGGAATTCAAGACCAGCCTGGCCAACGTAGAGAAACCCCATCTCTACTAAACATACAGAAACTAGCTGGGTGTGGTGGTGTAAACCTGTAATCCCAGCTACTCAGGTGAGTGAGGCAAGATAGTTGCTTGAATCTGGGAGGTACAGGTTGCAGCAAACCAAGATTATGCCACTGCACTCCAGCCTGGGTGACAGAGTGAGATTCCATCTCAATAATAAATAAATAAATAAATAAATAAATAGGGAAATAATAATGGCTAGTATAAAATAGAGAAATGTAAATCAAAATAGGACAGGTAAAAACAGTAAAATAATTGTAATTGTGTTCACATATTAAAAAATATTTAAAGCACTAACACTGATTTCAGCATAATTATTGAATAAAAGCTAGGTCTAAAAAAAATAGGAATTTTCTGTTTTCTTCTCATAGTATTATTATAATAAATCTCTTACCGGATCAATTGATTTTGTTTTTATATAAAAATTATAATCCTCAAACTCACATAAAACCTGGATATTTTTTCAACTAACATAATTTCCTATACTTATCATACAATCTCCAATAATAAAACATCTTCTGAAGATGATGTGGGATCATATGCTGCAGAGGAGTACGTGGTGTAATAGCATAGTTCATGGTGTGTGATGCTATGGTATCGTAAGAAGGGAGACAACATACATTACACCAGACAACCTTGGTTTAAATTTCCATGTTGCTATTTCCTTATTTTTATATATTTGGGCAAATTTCCTAGTCTCTCTGTGCCTTAATTTCCTCATCTGTAATATGGGAGCAAAAATAATACCTGGTAAATGTGAAAATAAAATTAGTTAATACTTATGGAAACCTTAGAGTAGTGCCTGACACAAAGTAGATTCTATAAAGTATAAGCTATGAATATTTTAAGAAGTAGTGCCACTAATATTTTTGGTATGTTTTCCACAAGTAAGCACATATTTTTCATCACAGCACTGAAGTTCTTCCCCAATGTAGTCCAGTCTAACCTTTTAGAAATGTTTGTTATATATATATAACTGTAAGTCATTGTTTGTGGCTTTTTATATTAATATACTTTTATATTGTCACCAAATTTTTAAATTGGAGTTTAGAATTTGAAATCTCTACAGGCTTAAACTATTTCTAAATTGTCACCCTGTTATCAGTATCACCTTGAGATTTTGAAAACATGGTTAATAACACTGACTGATTTCATGAAGTCACTAGGTTATTTTGGGAAAGTCTTTAATGTGACAGGGACACATGTGCTTTGTTGCTGAGTTGAACTCACACAATGGACGTGCATAGTTCCCACACCTTATACCTCATGAAACACAAATGACAGACACATGTAGGAAAAACCTAACCTTTCCATTTACCCTGACACCTCCATTTACAGAGACAAGTTTTGCTCATACAGGCTGGACTTCATTCTGCCTGGTAGAGCAGGTCTGTAAAAATAACTGCGCAAGCTTAAAGTGTGCAAAATTATCTTAAAAATCAAAGGAGAACATACAGCTGATTGTTCAGGGACCGTTAACCATTTTGACAAAACATTAAAATTATTCATATTGTCAGTTATGAATGCATGGGAAAATTAAAAAAATATTTAAAGTTTATTTCAAAAACTAGAATTTAATATATTAGAAACATTGACAACTAGAATATTGTATTATTTGTAAAATCTTTTATCAAGACTAAGTGAAAAGTTCTTGCTTCCTTCTTAGCATATCAGTTATATTAAGGAGAGAAATATCTCTAAATCATTCAAATAGTTGTACTGTTCTATTTTGTCTTTATTTTAGCTTGTTATTCTTTTAAGGGTTACACTACAGATTGCAACATACCCCCTTGTTTATTAAAGTTTAATATACTGTAGTTCTATTCGCATTTTTCAGAAAATACAAGAATTTTAGAGCACTTTAACTCTATTTATATCCCTCTTTGGAGAAAAACCAAGTCAGACAATTTTTCATATTTAACGTCCAGCATTCAAATATTACCCTGCTTACCAGGAAATAAGACTGCATGACTGAAAACAGAGCCAAAAACAGACCATATAACATAGCCATAGTAGGTTCAAATATCAGAATTATCAGGCACAGATCTTAAAATGTATATGGCTTATATACCCAAAATCAGATGATATGAGAAATACACTAGACTCTATGCTATGAAAGATATCAAATGGAAATTCTAAACCCAAATAACACAATAAATTAAACTTGGAGCCTAAAAAATGGATCTAAGCTTTTTTAAATAGAAGAACAAATGCATAAATCGGAACATCAGTGCCATATTAGGTTTATTAAAGCAATACAAGTTTACATTACCATTTAAAAATCAATTACTATAATTTGCCATATTAACAGAATAAAGGAAAAACTATGCATTTCAATAAATTAAAAAAATATCCAGCTATTTATTTTTAAATTAAAATATAGCAAATTAAGCATAGAAAAAAGCATGTTCAATCTGATGAAAAATGTATGTGAGAAGCAAAATTACAACATGGTAATTTAGTTGTGCTTTGCTTCCAACTCTATCTGGCAAAGCTGTATGGGTTAGCACCCAAATCTGCTCTTTTTTTCTTCCTGAATTTATAATAAAAGCTTAATTAATATCGGTAGCATTTGCTGCAATCCCAAACACTCCATCTGGTGGCTACTTGATAGAAAATTGTGAGAATAAAAGCACACAATTTATCTTGTCTATGAAGTCCTATGTTGACCCTCAGTTTCCAAAACCTCCTGTCTTTCTTATAAATTTGTTCTGAACTAAGGGGTAGGTGTGAAATATTTGAATTCAATCATCAACCTAAATGAAAACAAAGAATCTATCTATGAAATTGAGAATGATCTTTTTTTGGAGATTTTCCAATAGATTTATTGCTTGCACAGTAGCCCATCTTATCTGTGGGGAATAGGTTTTAAGACTCCAGTCAATGCCTGAAACTGCAGTTAGTACTGAACCTCATATATGCTGTGATTTTTTTCCTGTACATATACACCTATGATAAAGTTTAATTTGTAAATTAGGCACAGGAAGAGATTAAAAACCACTAATAAAATATAACAATATAACTATATACGGTAATAAAAGTTATGTGAATGTTATCTTTTACTCTCTCAAAATATCTTACTCTACTGTTCTATTGTGCCATCCATGTTGTCACAAATGAGACAATTTTTCTCTTTTTAAGGCTGCATAGTATTCCATTGTGGATTTATGCCATATTTTCTTTGTTCATCCATTGATGGATACTTAGGTTGCTTCCATAGCTTGAATATTGTGAATAATGGTAAAATAAACATGAGAGTCCAGCTCTCTCTTTAAAAACTAAAAATGGAATTACCATATGATCCAGCAATGCCACCTAGGATATATATCCAAAGGAACTAAAATTGGTATGATAAAGAAATATCTGCACTTCCATGTTCATTTCATCATTATTCGCTATAGCCAACATACGAAAAGATGATTTTCTTAAGGAAGACATAAATATGAAATTTAAAAAGTAAAACAATGCATTATTTGAGTATATTCAAATGTAAAAACTGTCTGTGTAAACTAAGAAATAAAAACAAAATTATAAATACAATCTATTTATTCAACAAAGCATTAATAGTGATGAATATTTAAAGAATGCCTACAAATCAATGAGAAAAATGCAAACAACTAAATAAGAAATGCAAAAAACAATGTAAACAATTCACACACATACACACAAAGTGAATGGGGAAATAGTTCCCCATTAATCAGTATAAATCAAATGGACACAATACAATCTCATTTCTTTCCCATCACCCTGGTTAAAATTCCAAAGTCTGACAATAATATACAATGAAGATACGGAGGAACAGGCACTCTCAAACACCAGTGGTGAACGAGTAGAATGGAACAGCCACCTTGGAAAGCAATTGGTCCTATACAGCATAATTGAAAACACATATATACTGGTAACTGAAATATTGTGTTTGTCTTTGGAAAAATTGCATAATATTCTGCCTTAGTTTTCTAATTTCAAAACAAATAATACTGGCATCTATTATAAAAATGTTATAGGGACAAAATGAGTAAATGCAAAGCATTCAAAGTATGGTACTATTATTTTTATTGCTATCATTAGTATAAACTAGGAGACACTCAGGCATATGGAGACATTTGCAAGTAAGCATTGCAGCACTGTCTGCAAAACAAGTGAGTATAATCTAATTACTCATCAATAGCATGATAAAATAAAATGTGTTACAGTCTCTTGCTTAAACATTCTTAGAAAGAATTTTTAATAATTTATTTAAAAATTAAGTAATATTTACCTGATAACATCACTGAGGCTTAAACGGTATGAATTTGTTTGTGATATTTATTGTCTTTACTCATAATAGGAAGAGAAATCCATGTTCAGTATGATACTGTGAACCATAAAACCCAGAGAAGTAAGGAGATTGATTTTATTCAGCCTACTGCAATGGAGAGAGCACCCTTGGTCCTAAGATCAGGGTGTCTCAGCTGAGTGGTTCCATGTTAGATATTTGTAGGGACAGAGGATAAGCTACAGATTGGATGAATTACAGTTGGGATTGTTCTGCAAGTATAGGAAGTCTCCATTTAGCTGGACAGGAAATATTTTATTCGTGTTTCACTAGTTTTAGGGGACCAACAATCCTAGACTTAGCTAATAATCAATCATTGGACCCAAAAAAAATGTTGGCTGGAGGCAAAGTGAGTTCAGATAAAGGGGAAAGGTCTATGTCAGCCCTTGTTAATTATACACTGAAAATCTTTTAAAGAAGGCAAATAATACCACAAAGTGTATACATATACATACAATCACATGTGAATAAGTTCACTTATTTATGTGAACTTAAAAATGCAAGGCTGAATATCTGACATGAAATTTATGATAGACAATGCCTCTAGGGAAAGAGAAACGGAAAGTGTCTTGCATTAGATATCAAAGTAAACTTCAGCTTTAACTCTAATATATATTTAAAAATAAAACAGTAAATATTTATGAAAAAATCCTAACATTTTTTTCCTGATCAGTGAGACTATATATGTCCCAAGAGAATTATCATTTCCTTTCATGTTTTTTATGATTTTATGAAATTATAAAAATGATAAAGCAAAATAAGTGAAAATGAAAGAAAGAAAAATAGAAGTAAAGGGGAAAAAAAAAGAACAGAAGAGATGAGAAAGGGAAAGGAAAAGGATTAGCTCCAGAGTGTGAAAATTGGGGACGTGTTACACAGAAAAACTGGAGTAATTCTGCTTTGATGTCGTGGAGGACATTTAAGTCTTTTGTGAAAGTAAAAGTGACAGGAAACAGGTTGGAGTGCATCAAGGGATGAATAGAGTGTGAGAAAATGGAGAAACAGCAAGAAATATTTGAGGCAGAAAGAGAAAGGCAAGAATTAAAAATATGTCAGGATGCAAGGAATAGCTTCTTGTTTTGTTTGGCTTTTGTGTTATTTTCATGATGAAGAACAATAAAGCAGCCTTTCTCAATCCTGGCTACATATTAGAACCACCTGCTGATTTAAAAAATTGCTAGTGTCCTGCCTTAGTCTGTTCAGGCTACCATAAGAAAATATCACAGACTGGGAAGCTTAAACCACAGATATTTATTTCTCACAGCTTTGGAGCTGGGAAGTTCAAGATCAAGGTGTCGGCCAATTCAGGTTCCTGGTGAGAGCTTGCTTCCTGGCTGCAGATGGCTGTTAAAGAAGATTGTAAGAAACTGCAGAGTGGAGACTTACAGGCAAGGGGTAGGGTGGGGTCAGTGGATGGAAAATTATTAAGAGGAAGCATCGGGATGCTGTTACTATTTTTTACAGAAAGAGTTATTAAGAATAAAAGAAAGGCGAGGTACAGTGGCTCACACCGGTAATCTCAGTGCTTTGGGAGGTTAAGGAGGAACAATTACTAGAAGCCAGGAGTTTGAGACCAAACCCAGGCAACATAGCTAGACCCAGTCTTAACCAAAAAAAAAATAAAAAATAAATAAATAAATTAACTGAGTGTGGTGGTGTGTGCCTATAGTTCAACCTACTAGGAAGATGTGATGGTTAATACTGAATATCAACTTGATTGGATTGAAGGATAAAAACACTAATCCTGGGTGTGTCTCTGAGGGTATTGCCAAAAGAGATTAACATTTGAGTCAGTGGGCTGGGGAAGACAAATCCATCCTTAATGTAGTGGGCACAATCTAATCAGCTGCCAGAAAATTTAAAGCAGGAAGAAAAATGTGAAAGAGAGAAATATATATATATCTTTCCTTTTAGTTCTGTCCCTCCAAGAGAACCCTAATGCAGGAGGCTGAGGTGGGAGGATCACTTGAGCCCAGGAGCTTGAGGAGAAAAACAGAAAAAGAACAAAAAGAAAGATATTTTTAAACTCTATTTTCTGTTAACATCACTTTTACTTTCTTCATGGAGATCCAAGTTTCTGACCCACATAGCATTTTTCTTCTGTCTCAATTGTTTTTTTCAGCTTTATTGAATAACTGACAAATAAATATCTTCTTTTGACATTTCTTGTAGATCAGGTCTGCTGGTAATGAAATCACCCAGTTTTTGTTTTTGAGAAAGTTTCATTACTCTTTAACTTTTCAAAGAGTATTTTTCTGAATATAGAATTCCAGGTTGATTTTTTTTCTTTCAATACTTTATGAATACTTTGTTTTCTTCTTGCTTGAATAATTCCTTACCAGAAATCTCCTGTGATTCTGATCATTGTTTCAATATAGATAAGGTATTGTCCCACATCACCTCCCCCACCCTCCAGCTTCTTTCAAGATTTTCTCTTAGGCTTTACGCAGTTTGAATCTGATATTTCTAAGTAGAGACTTTTTTGTATTTTTCTTGCTTCATGCTCTCTAAACTTCCTGGATCTATGATTTGGTGTCTGTCATTAATTTTGGCATACTTTGAATCATATCGACTTCAAACACGGTCTTCTGCTCCATCCTTTCTTCTCTTTCCAGTATTACAACTGTATGCATGTTACATTTTTGAAATTATCTCACAGTCCCTGAATATTCTGTTCCTTTTTGTTATTTTCATTCTTTTTTTTCTTTCTTTATATTTCTGTTTTGGAAGTTTCTATAAACATTTCTTAACACTCACTGATTATTTAGTTGACTGTGTAGCTTTTTCTGATAAATCAAAGGCATTTTTTTATTTTGGTTACAGTGTATTTGATTTCTAGCATTTCCTTTAGATTCTTTCTTAGAGTTTCCTTCTCTGTGCTTTTATTACTTATCTGTTCTTACATGTTTTCTACTTTTTCTGTTAGAGTCCTTAATATATTAATCACAGTTATTTTAAATTCCATGTCTGTTAATTCCAAAATCTGTGCTGTTTTTGAGTTTGGTTCTGATGCTTGCTTTGTCTCTTAAAACTGTTAACTTTTGTATTATTGCATACCTTTTATGCATCAGATGACAGTAACTGGGATACATTTGGTTTCAGGGTTTTATGTTAATCTTGTTAGTTTGGCTATGTTTAACATGTGCTGTAGCTGTGGGTGTTGGATGCCTCAATTTCTTAGTGTGTTGTTTTAGCCTCCCTTATTGCCTTTGGCTTTTACTAAAAACTTCTTATGTACAATTTACAACTTTTTCAGCTATCATCCACTGTTATACTGGAGTCCTGTTTATGTAAGACCTGATTGTGGAGTCCTGTTTGGAAGGTGCAGGATTGGTGAAGCGTCCTATAAAATTATGACTGAACCTCAGTCGTTAAGTTGGTCAGAATTCTTCAGTTGTGGCCTTCACAAATGTGAAGGTGTTAATCAGAGGAAATGCCCTCTCCTACATGTAATAAGTATTTCATGCAAAGTATTTTATCTTGGAGAGCATGTCTTTGTCATGGAGAAGTTGGAGGGAATATTTCACAGTGGTTACTCTTTTTCCTCTTCACCATGAGAAACTGGTGGGTGTCCTTGAGGTAAAACCTAAAAAAAAAGTGCGGGTCTACTTGAGACTTAAGACTATGGTCCCTAGCAATTTCTCATTCTCATGCTAGTCCACACTCAGCCTCCAGCAATTTGTCAAAATTGCCATTTAACTGTTCTCAGCATTTTATGGCTCATTGGATTCTGCTCCAGGTAAGTTGATCTTGGCTGTGATTCTCTGGATTTGCCTTCTTTCCAGATTTGGGGTAGATGGTGGTTATTATCCTATGACCTCAGTTTTCAGATATATCAAAGAAAAATCATTGAACCTTAGGGGTTTTTTTTTCTTCTGTCTTTTTCTTATTTGAAGGACGTGAGTAAAGACTTTAAATCTTACAGGTTGGATCTGTTGATAAATTCTTGATATCTCAATGACATAGACAAATCTAGTTTTATTGGAAGTAAAAAGCACCTCCTACTCGTGAGATTTGAGGGAAATGATCAAGATGATTTATTTTAATTTGGCAAGACATCTGAAACTCCAACTGTTACATGAAATATTCTTGACAAATAATTGCCTCCAAGGTAGTCAGTGTTAAAAGAGTCTCAGTGATTACAGAACTCATACATTGGTTTGCTATAAAAACTAGAAAGTCATAGGTTCAGTTCCTGGATCTGGATAAATTATCTGTTACTCCATTCTTTAAAATTTGTAAAAGTTCAGTTTTTAATGCTGATTATTTAATAGACAATGCTAAACATAGCCAATGCAAAGTGTTCTCAAGTTGATGTATAAATGTTTATTGGATTCTTATTTCTTGTCAGGTTCCTGTTTCACTTATGTATCTATCCTCTCTTAGGGACACATTTCCTAAAGGAACTTATATTGTTTTTATTGATCACTCTAGAAAATTAAAGTTGTATTCAGCAAGAATAAAATATATCATTCTTGAATTGCTAGCTTGTGCTATTGATACATATGAGAAAGTTATTAGAAAATGACATCACATTTTAGCATTGCTGAAAGAAGTATTTATATGAAGATGTTGGGGAAATGGGCAAGGGAATAAAAACAGTTATATATTAGTCAAGTCAACAAGCTAAATGCTGATTATTTAATAGCCAATGTTAAACATAGCCACCTGATTATTTTAATATTGCAAGAACTACAGGATCAAATCTGAGCAAGACAGAAATCCATTGGGGGGTTTTGAGCAGAGAAGTTACATACTTTGACTTAGGTTTAATAAAATTATTTGACCAACTATACCTGAGTAGGGAGCAAATAATTGAAATAATTTTTAATGCATGTTTTTCCAGGCATGGTGCCAGGTATTTATCATAAAAATTAGAGTGTCATTTTATATCAAAACCCATCATTGCTATGACAGATGGTAGAATTAGTGAACTACAGGACTAATAATATTTGATTGAAGGAAGACGAAGGAAAGGGAAGAAATACACAGCGGCAGACACAGGTTATGTGCCATGTTCTCAGTGACCTAGACCTGGGGTCAGAGGCCGGCAATAGAAGAGGTGTCACTGAAAGAGGAGGAGGTGTATTACAAAGAGAAAAGATAATAAACTCGGAGTTTTGCTCAGATTTGAGTCTGACACAGTTACCTTATTCTGATTCTAGTGCATAGAATCATCTCAGCACTTTTATACATTACATTTTTTTCTTGCTTGCTGCCTGAGACATAGTTGCCTTCCTATTTAGTCTGAAAGTTCTTTAGCTTACTTGACTGATATATAATTTTTATTATTCCCATGCCCACTTGCCCAACATCTTCATATAAATACTTCTTTCAGATACACTAAAATGTGACTTCATTTTCTGATAACTGTTTCTCATGTGTATCAATAGCCCAAACTGTTTAGCAATTCGAGAATGACGTATTTTATTCTTGCTGAATATAACTTCAATTTTCTATGGTGATCAATAAAAACAATATAGATTCCTTTAGGAAATGTGTCCCTGAGAGAGGATAGACACATAAGTGAAACATGAACCTGACAAGAAATGAGAATCCAATAAACATTTACACATTAACTTGAGAGCACTTTGCAGCTTGCCACATTTCTCTAAATTAGGATTTGATATAGTGAGGCTTTATGAGAGATTTTCTCCTGTAAGAGCATTATTAAAGTTATTCACACTACATCTGAAGTCTTAGATTATTGAGAATCATCCTCTCTCTGTCAAAGCGAGTATTAACTAATTGGTAACAGGGGAATAGAAGGTGTGAAAAAATATACACACGGTCTTAGAGGTAATTTATTTTTTGAAAGCAGTTGTTGACAGTCTGACATTACATTTAGTTAACATTTCTAGGGGCTTTTAAAATTATTCTCTCTGTCAGGCAGAACACAGTTTCTATGCTTTTACAAGACTTATGAACAGACATTCCTTTTTCGGTTTTCTTTCCATGCATTTGAATTAAAATGCAAACCTCTGTTGCTGTCTTTGCCAGATGCTATACCAACATTTTTAACAGCTGCAAAGTCCTCTACATTCAGATTTAACATTTTCACCTTTCAAAATGACAATTATTTTCAATATTTCAAATTTCTCTTTGGCAAGTAAGGAAGATCCCAGAGTAGAGCTAAAAATCTGTTCTAAATAAATTCTGGAAAGAAGAGAAGCTTAAGCAGTTGGCAGTAAACACCATCAATAAAGACTGTATTTCTTGCTATAGAAAATAGTCTGACTTCTCCAAACATCTCACATTTTATTATAATTTCAATCATTTCTCTGCTGGATGATTCTGACCTTTTCAGATAATACAAATTTTATAACTGAATTCTGATTTTTAGATTTAAAATCAGCTGGAATTAGGCTTCACTGGGATACTTTAGATGTTGTTTAAAAGTGTGTAATACTTTTGCCTAGGCTAGGCATGGTGGCTCAGCCTGTAATCCCAACACTTTGGGAAACCAAAGTGGTTGCATTGCTTGCACTCAGATCAGGACCAGCCTGTGCAACATAGTAAAACCCCATCTCTACCAAAAATACAAAGAATTAGCCAGGTGTGGTGGCACACACTTGTGGTCCCAGCTACTCAGGGACTGAGGTGGGAGGATCGCTTGAGCCTGGGAAGCAGAGGTTGCAGTGAGCCAATGTTGTGCCACTATATCCCAGCCTAGGTTACAGATTGAAACCCCATGTCAAAAAACAAAACAACAAAAACAACCAAAAAGGTTACCTACCTGCTCCCATGACTGCAACTACCCTGACAACTTGGTCTCTAACACTGGAAATGACTTAAAAATGGCAATTGTTTGGGTTTTTTTTTTTTTCATAATTAGATATAACATTGGAGTCAAGTGCAGTGGCTCACACCTCTAATCCCAGCACTTTGGCAGGTCAAGGCAGGCAGATCACTTGAGGCCAGGAGTTTGAGACTAGCTTGGCCAACATGGTGAAACTCCATCTGTACTAAAAGTACAAAAATTAGCCAGGCATAGTGGTGCTTGGGTGTAATCTCAGCTATTCAGGAGGCTGAAGCACAAGAATCACTTGAACCTGAGAGGCGAAGGTTGCAGTGAGCTGAGATCTCTCCACTGCATTCCTGCCTGGGCAACAGAGCAAGACACTATCTCAACAACAACAACAAAAAGAAATTGATTCATTATTTTCTTTATGCAAATACTTTGTAAGAAAGAGGAACTTGAAAGACTAAAATAATATTAGTATTGTGAAAAGGTACAAATAGACATCAGAGAGAAAAAATGGAGCTGAATTTAATGATATAATATAGATCATCAAAAAAGAATTAGATATATTTTGTCACCACATTGTAAGGCATGATCCTACATCATCTGTTTGATCAATATACTATATTTCATTGCACATGTGAGTTTAGAGCAATCTAGCACATGAACAGGTGTATGAATAAAAGAGATACAGTTGCATAAATTGTCCTTTAAATATGACAGAAAAGCATGCTTGAAAATGACATGTTCACCTTAAAAATGATAGTTATTAATATATACAAAACCACAAAATTTAATCAAGATGCAGATTTATTTATGATATGACTATGATAGTAGATTCAAATTTTTCCCAATTAAATAATTATAAGGAATAAAAGAAAGAAAAATATATATTTATTTTCCTAACCATAGCCACATCCTTTGCTTAGTTTTATGACATTGAATTTTTCCAAGTGATCAAGTCACAATTTCTTTGTATCAGAACATAAAAATTACTTAACCATCAATAATCCTTAGCATTAGGGAACTAAGTAGGTTTTCTAACCCAAGTATGGAGCTGAACTCTTAAAAAACCTTACTCTGGTAGTTAGAAGGGGCCAGAAGAACATCTGCCTCAGGAGCTGTAGCTTGCCTTTATGACATTTCATGGCCAAGAAATTCTCTAATCTTGAAATTCGGCAAGGGTCCCAGACCACCAGCACCTATAGGAAAAGTAAACAAAATTTCTCTCTGGAGGAAGAGAATATTGTCCTAAGACTCACGTTATTTTTATCTGTTTTTCTTAAATAGAATGTCTGATATACAAAGATAAAGGAAAACAGTGGGAGTCATAACAAATGATCAAAATCAAACAAACAAACAAAAAATCAGGCATTAAAACCAGGCTTAAAAGCTTAATCAGTAAACCAGAAACTCTAAAATGAATGCAGTAGATTTGTAGAAAAATAAAAATTCTAGAATAAAAAATTACAGTAACAAAATCAAGAGGTCCCAATAGATGAGTTTAGTAGCAGATTAAAAACAGCTAAAGAGAGAGTTAACAAATTTGAAGACAAGTCAGAAGAAACTATAGAAAGTGATAGGCAGAGAGATAAAAGATGGAGAGAGAAGAGATGGTATGAAAAAACTGACATATGTTTAAATGATTCACATGAAAAGAACAGTAAAAATGAAGCAGAAACATTATTCAAGTCTTAAATTTTTGCAAATTAAAGACACTAATCCTCACATGCAAGAACCCAAAATATTTTCAAGAAGCGATAATAAAAATAAACTTACACTTTATAAAACTTCAGAAAGCCAAATACAAGGAAAAAATTCTTACATAAAGCCTTCCAAAACAAATGATCTTCAAAATATTGAGAGTATGAAACTAATCTCTAGAGCAACTGTGGAAATCTAAACACAGGTTACCTTGTACTTCCTGGCAAAATCACACAGTCTTAATTTAAAGCATTAAAAGTTTACTTCTTGCTCACATCTCTATTCAGTGGGATTAGATGGATCTCCTCCATCTTGTATGCATGGCATCAGGACTGTGGACAGAGAAGAAAGGGCGGAAGGATTCCACAAAATGATTTTGAGAACTATGATCCAAAGTATCTTACTTCATTTCTCTTATCTCACATTGGCTGCAACCCCACTATATGGTCCATACCTAATTACAAGAGAGTCTGAAAAATGTGGAGAAGAGCATTATTCGGTGAAAACCATTACCTGACAAAAACACACTTTTGCTAGCATCGCACAAAGCAAATACAGTTAACTTTTTAAGGGGAGACAGTACAATGTGATTCCTAGTCACTGAATTCAGCTCAAAGTCCAAGATGTATAAATAATGTTCAGTTTGGGCTTTAGAAAATAAAAAACAAACAAACAAAAAACAACTAAACACAACAGTGGTCATTTTCCCACAACGTCATTGTAATCCTGCAGATAATACACTGAAATGTTTTCCTGTTATGGTAGTGGGTATAGGGTTCATCTGGTAGTAATTTTGCCCTATTCTTACCTGTATCTTTTTCTTTTCTATAGCATCTACTTCTGTGTTCTGCAAATTACTTCTCATCTCTCATGAATTTGTACATGTAAAGTGAACACTTCGGAGCATGTCCTTTTGAGGAAGCTATATACATCTTTCTTGACCCAATGGAAGGATGGATTCCTAAAGGATGTGTAAAATTAAAGTTTCAGAGACTTTATAAAAAATCTAGGCTTGTGGTTTCTTTGGCAATATAACTTTCTCAAAATCTACCTTGCATTTTAATTTTATTTGATTATTCAGTTTCATGTGCCAGTAACAATATCCAATAATACTCCAAGTTGTTTTCTTCAATCATATTTATAAAATATGCTTTTTAAAAAACTTTATTAACTTTATTTCTTTTCTCTCTCTGTCCCACCCTTTTCCTTTAATTCAGGCTACTCCAAAATTATCATTCTGATCTTTCTTTGAGTTAGTTTATCCAATTGGGTAATTTAATTGTTTATAAAATTCTAATTACGTTATAATATTTTCCCCGAGTTACTATATTCAACTGAATAGTTTTGGTCGCTTTCTGTCTTACAAAGCCTTGCTATGTTATTTTGATTTGTAGTGTGTTTTATATTACCATTCACTTTTTGGCTTGTAATCTTAACAATAATTTCTTAAACTGTAAGTTTAATTGAACATTTTGTTAGAGCATAACATGAATTACCAGATACTCTGGTGACCAGATTTTCTAGTCTCTCATATAAATAAAGAATACATGATACATCTCCTCCCTGAGCAATCTATGATTAGCATCTTATTTCTTGTTTGTATAAGGTCACGGAGTAAATCTGAGTAGGATGTGCATACTTTTCCATAACCCAGTAATTTTATCTGCAGAATATGTACCTAAGTTTTCAGGAAAAATAGGTTTCCAATGTGATGCTCTGTACATGTGCAATTTCAATATTAAAACACTCAAAATGAAGGGTCAAAGAGATATTAAGCATCACTTAATTTACAATCTAGTAGCTAGATCACCAAATTCCAAACCTTTCCATTTCTCAAACTGTTCATTTATTTTGATTCTGTGCCAAAAAAAAATGGAAGTCTTTTGAGTCCTTTTACATTTTAACCAAAGTTTACCTGATTAGCAGTGGAAATTCAGTTATAGAATATAAGATGAACCTACCCGACTTCTTCCTCAAGCAGAAAAGTTGTCATTTCCACGGTTCTCAATGTGAAAATTGAGTCTCACCCCTAGGCACATAGTGAACAATCAATAAATTCTAGTTGCTTCTTTTTAAAGACAAGAAAGACACATTGCTTATTTAAAGCCAATGTATAAAGCTAAGCCATCTGTACAGTTTTATTGTTCCCTGCGGTAACAGAACTATCAGGGATTGCTAAAGAGATGGTTGTTTAAATATAAACATTGAAGGCCATTGCATCTAAATATTTGAGTGTGTTTGCATGTAAACTGATTAATACATATTTAATTTATGCTTAATAGCAAATTAGGACTACCATCAAGATAGACTCCACTGAACTTGAAAATCAAGACAAAATCTGTAATACTTATTTTCAGAGACCAACTTCTATTTTAAACATATTTAAATGGATACTTATGCATTTAAAATGTGAAGGTTTTTTGTGTAAGTGAAGCACAAAATAAAGTTCACTGAGAACCACTTAAACACTTATTTAAAAACCTATTCAAGTTACTAATGCATTTTCCATCATCTCAATATATCAGCAACTAAAAGAATAATGTTATTTATAAATATTAATAAACATTCTCTCCTTTAACAGCAAAGGTATATGCATTTTTATATATAAGATGTTTAATATTTACTTAATTATCTAATAAGCAATTATATAGAATTTTACTTCCAAGAACATCTCTGAAATTTCCACTCTTGGTATTTACCTTCTTGATGAAACTGTTTATTTATCTGAGAAGAAAACTATTATTTACCAAAAAATAACTTTCTGTACTCTGTTAAAGAAGAATGCACAAATTCAATACAATTTGATAGCTGAATTTTAAACAGATGATATAGCCTTTACACATACATAGAACTATGTGAAAATGCCCAAATTCTATGTAATGAGAGCAGTCTGGATGTTTGACATGAATATATTATGCTGCAAATTTTCTAGAATATGGCTGAGAGTTTTTTTCTAACAATTATAATATACAATAAAATCTCAAATTGATGTAGATATTTCACCACTGAGTTAACTTGTCACATAGAATCATGGTTATACCCATTGTGCCAGAGACTTCCCATGTATTTAGTGAATTGACACTGAAACATCATGGAAATAGTCAAAAAAGCAGAAAAAAACATTAGAAATAATTTAGTCCAAACCCTTTATTTTCAAAGAGAAAAGTGAAATCTCATTATATACATGTCATTCCAAAGCCTCCTAGTGACAGAACCAAGACAGGTCTGACTCTTAACAGTACTACATGGTAAGGGGCTTGAACCAAACTCATTTCTCCTGGCTCTACTCCCAAAACTACCTGGTTATAACATAGGAATAGGTATTATTGGAATATGTAATAATAATTCTGTATGAGGATGAGCTAAAAATAATTATCACTATTAGTTGACCAATAAAAAGTCAAGATACATGAATGTAAGAGGTATTAAATTCCTAAAAGCATGACTCAGTTACCCATTATTTCTAATTAAAAAGTCCCGTGTTGATATTAACCTTTCAAGCAATAATTTTCTGAGATATTAGATGAGTAAAATCTATTTACATTATTCAATGAGTGAAACCTCTGTCAACAAAAGAGTTATATTATGAAGCACAGCACATTTCAGTGACTCATTTAGACCTCTAGTTCTGTTAGAGATTTACTCCATTAAGCTGAAAACTAAACATAATTGACTATAGCTCTAAAATAAAATGTAAGGATAAGCATTCTATTAGGAATCTACTCTAAATAAATAATTTTATAATCTTTGTTAAAAAACATATTTAAGCCATTGATATGTATATGAAATTAGAGTAATTTAAATGGAAATGAAAAAATTGAAATTTTTTATAAACTGCAAAAGAATGCTTTATCTTAACAAAGAGACTCATTCCCAACAACATTCAACATGTGAGAATTTAGGACAAAGTATTACCTATAAATGACCACATTTTCTCTGCTAGAAAGGAATTACCTACGCATAAGTAAATTAGAATATAACTTAAACACTAAGGATATAACATACAGCAAATAAAACAGAAACTGTAATGCAATGCAAGCTATTATAGCAGGCTAATGGGATTGTTTTAAAATATAGTTATAGCACATGGGTTTGTTATTACAATATAATCCAGAAGTGCACTTAAAATAGATTGTTTTAAAAGTTTAACAAAAGAATAGACTAACTGATTTTACTCAATTTGAGATTTTTTTAAGGAATCAACAAAAATAATTAATAATGCTTATAGAGTCCTCACTTTATCAGGCTTTATGCTCATTATGTTAAATAGGGCTCTACATTTTGCTCTCATCTCAGACACTTGAGGTGATGGGTACTCTGCCAAATCTAGAGTTGAGGAAAGTGAGATATATCAAATTTGCCCATAAGTGCAGTCAATAAGATGAAAGCTAGAGACTCAATCTAGGACCTCAAAACTCCAAGGTCCAAACAATTGGTCATTATTGCAGAGAGGTGGTGGCATGAAAGAGGAAGAAACCATCTACCTCTTGGTGTAGCATCAGCCCCAGGGAAGATTTTAAGAAGAATGCTAAGATGTATAGTTCTTGGAATTATGGACACAAAGTAGACTCAGTCCATTATTTAATAATTCACTGAACACATATTTAATGAGCACCTAGGATGTGGCAGGCACTGCCTCAGACTCTGGATATAGGAGTGAGAAAAATAGGCGAAGTCCTTATCCATGTAGAACTTAACATTCTAGCCAGAGAGGCAGGTACTAGACAAACAAAAACATAAACACATATTAAAATATACACTACAATACAACGAGTAAGTCATGAATTAAAAAAAAAAAATCTAAGTGAGATGTCAGTCTCAGTGTTCTCTTAAAGAAGTTGATCAGATGAGGTATCTCTGAGGAGATAATACTGAAGCAAAGAAATCAATGAAGCAAATGAGCAAGAGAACATCGAGAATATCAAGAGAAAAAGTGTTCTAGGCAGCGGAACAAATAATAAAGCCCTGAGGTCAAAGTGTACCTGGAAGAATAGAGGCCACTGTGATAGGAAAGGAATAAACCAGAAAAAGAGTAGTAAGAAATGAGATCAGAAAGGTAATCAGGAGTCAGATCACGTGTGACGCTGAGTCCATGAAAAGGACTTCAAATTTTATTTTGCATGGTGTGATTAAATATCGGAAGGTAGAGACATAAAAGCTACATAATTTGAGGTATATATTAAGAGAACCACTCTGAAAGCTGTGTGAAGAAAAAACAGTAAATAGCCATGACTTGCAGTGAAGGTATTTGTTATGGGATATTACACTAGGCCAGTTAAAATGCATGTATTAGTATTGCACCATTTCTATATGTAGTACTAGAGTAGACACTGGGGATTATGGGAGTGAGAAGCAGTCAGATTCAATGTTGCTTTTGATCACAGATTTAATTTTATTTGCTGCTGGATTGTATATGTGGTGTGACCAAAAAAGGATCAAGAAATATTTCATAATATGGCTTAAAAACATATCTCCTAAAATTCCTGGAGGATAAGTTGTGAGAAATAGTCAAGTAATCAATGTGTGTGTATGTTAACTTTGAGATGCCAATCAGTTTTCCATGTGAAGATGTTGAGTAGAGTCGAATATAAGATTCTAGAGTTTAAGAAGAATTTAGGGATGACAATGTATCTTTGCACTATTCAGTGGGTTGATATATAATCAAGGAGACTAGAAGATTTCAAGTAAACCCGTGGTGTACATAGAGAGGTGTTTTGAGGACTAAGTCTAGAGGCCCCTCAAGCCTTTACTTTGGGGAAGAGATGGAGGATTGAGTTAAGGAGGGTGAGAAAGGGTGGCAAATTAAGTAAGAAAGTAGAATGTGATGTTCTGAACATGAAGTGAAGGAAGTGTTTCAAGAAGGGAGAGATCAATTCTATCAAATGCTGTGAAAGGAACAAGTAAAATGTGGACTAATAATTTGCCACTGACTTTGATAAAATACAGTAACTGTTGGTTACCAGAGTGACTGAATTATTAGACTTCATAGTCCCACCAGACACCAAAAAGTAGAAAAATACAAAAAATCCCTAACATAACTTGTTCCAGGGATAGGTGAAAAATTTAAAGCAGCTGTATCCAACCAGTATAATGTCTGAATGTTTTCTGTACAAGAATAACAATATCCTAGTTAGGCTACTATGAGAAGCCTCTTGCTTCAGGGTCAGAAGATCAGAATAAGTTGCAAAATGTAATGGTGGCAAAGAGAATATTGCATTTGTGAAAAAAAGCTGAGACTCTGAATTAAAGAACTGGGTTTAATGGTTAGTTGCTTCACTTAGAAATTGTATCATACTTTCCAAGTTGCTTAACTTTCCTGTTTCCTTTTCTTCAATAATAAAGTATTTTAAAAGTTCCCAGCATGTAAGCTTGCTTTAAGAACATAGTAAATGGTAGGCTCATTATTACTGTTATTATTATTGTGACAATGGCAAAGAAGAGATCCCACATCAAGCTCCACACACCAATCATTAACCTTTCCTGTGCCAATCCATTTTCTGCACTGAAACCACAATAACTTTTCTAAATTTAAATGTAATTAAGAGGAATTTTTAAAACAGGGAAACTTACCTGTATGATACTATAATGTTGGATACAAGTCATTATATATTTATTCAAACCCGTAGAAGGAACAACACCAAGAGTGAAAGCTAACATAAACTATGGTCTTTGAGTGATAATTCTGTGTCAGTGTAGATCCATAGAGTGTACCAAATGTACCATCCTGGTGGGGGATATTGACAATGGTGAAGGTTGTGCATATGTGAGGCAGGAAGCATATAAGAACTCTACTTCTGCTCACTATTTCTGTGACCCTAAGCCTGCTTTAACAATAAAGTCTATTAAAATTTTAAAACAAAAACATATTGGCACATCTACATATTTTATGAGAATCAGAGGCCATGTATTTTACAAGGATCATTGGCCAGGGTGCAGTGGGAAGAGGATATAATTGGAAAATCGAAGTTATTTGTACCCCGACTTTTACTTAGAATGGTCTTATTTTTGCGACTATTCTGCAATGCATAGGAAATTAAAAAGACAAATCACTTATAAAATGATGAGTTGCATTTTCCATATATATATATATATATTTGAAATAAAAAATATTTATTAGTAAATCCCTAATTTATTTTTTTGGCTAAGACTTTGTCTTCTCTCAAGTGGAAGTAGCCCTGGGAAACACAGCATTTGAGTGTAGTAGCAGTGGGGTCATAAAATCTGTGTGAGAGTGCTTGAATTCAAGTTCTACCTGTGTGACCTTGGGCAAGGTATGCAACTTTTTAAAATTGACAATATAATTGTATCTGTATCGTGTGCATCATGATGTTTTGAAGTGTATATATACATTGTGGAATAATCAAATCTAGCTTTTCTCCAAGCTGCCCCTAGATGCTGAAGAAAGGACCCAGAGTATTATTAAGTAACTTCCTACTTTAATTATCCAAGTGGTACCTTAATATCCTGAAATAGCTAATTCAGCTGGCTAAACTCACCAGGATCAGGGAATGTTTTAAATACTATGAGACTCTAGTATAGCATTACATTGACTGAAAATTATGAAAATAAGCTTTAATGGTCCACTTCAACAAGAAATACCACAGTTCCATTTTTATATAAGAATAATCTTTAACATCGATTATAAATGGTATCCTGGCAATATAAACTTTTAAAAATTCAAACTGTTCTTTGTAACTAGATCTTGGCTATTTTAAATATGCTTCTCAAATAATTGCGACTCCTGGCCTTGCAATTCAATAATGTCCAGATAATACAGCTGATGTATTTAAATGTATAAAAATGTATCTCATGGCTTTCTGCAGATCATTTTTTTATTTCATGAATGTAAATGGTCTCATTAGCCAAGATTGCCATGGGCGTAAAGCATCAACCAGGTCTAAAAGTGCATTTTAAATGCTTTCATAATTCTTGGGCACGTTTTGAGAATTTTAATGTTTTCTTTTTAGCTGTCATTCATGAAATTAACAAAAGAAAAGAAAATCATAATAATAGAAGGAATGAGGTAAAACTCAGAAATTAATGCCAGAATGAATACGTGGATCCTCTATTTCCTAACTAGAGACACTGTTTAAAATTATCTGAAAATATTTTAGAGGGGACTGAAGAGACTGGAGTTTTGAAGTAACATCTCTAAAGGAACTCTTGAATAAAAGAGAAAATTCAAAAAATCCTAAGGGAAATATGAATGTTAAAATGACAGAATTTTACTACCCACTCCCCATCTGTCGTAATCTTTTGTCATAACTTGTAATAAACAGCTATGTTTCTAATTGAGATTCTAATGAATGCTAAGAGAGCCTGAGTGCATTTTTGGAATTTAAAGGGGATTGAGGGGGTGGTCATACAATAAGGTTTCTGAAAAATCTAAACAGTTTAATTACTTAGTGGTTAATTTGTAAACAAGATTATTAGTCCCTCAATTTTTACAGTTGACATTTAAAACATAAAAAGCCATGGAATTCAAACAATGGAATGAGATCGCACGTTCAATCTAGTGTTAAATATATACATAAAACTTAGCTCCTCTCTGTACCTACTGAATCCATTTTAATGAGTGCGAGGACCAGGCAACTCTCACTTTTGACAGAGTAGAAGCACTGGCCTGCACCGGCTATATCATCTACTACGCATTGCCTATGGCTAAAATTTCATGATCAAATTAAATGAGAAAGTAAATTCTCCTCTTTTAATCACAAACCATATAATCTCCAGGCTAATTATATTCTTTACATTAGTAATACGCCTCTCTCTAGGTTGCAGGAAGTCATGACCTCCTTAGGGGTCTAAATTCCTGAAATAACTAGAAAGCTATTGATGAGAATTTTTAGTAACCCAAGGCAATCTACCTAACTCTGCTGCTTAAAGAGACAATGTTTTACATGGATTTTTCTCTTCCAGAACACAGGGTTTTAAAGCCTTGTTTCCTGATATTTATTAAATCTATGAGACAGTCAGAGAATGGGGCTGGGAAAAAACCAAGACCATTTTTCCTGACTCCAAAGCCCGCCCTTCTTTAATTCTCAGCGCAAAGCAGCAAAGCGTGACAGACATCCTACTTGGGCGCTCATTCTCACAGTCACACCCTCAGCTGAAGTTTGTTTGTCTGGGATGGCATTTACTTGTTTGTTTTCTTGACTCTTTCACAAAATTAAAAACAATTTATGTCTTTTCTGACTTAATTTCTAAGTTGCACCTTATTTTTATTCAATGTTAATGATACATAGAAGAGATATTTTTGTGAATAAAATTAACTCAAACTAGAACATATTATTTATGAAGATAGTAAATGCTGGATTTGTTAAGTTACTTGTAAGCATAAAAAAGACAAAAGCAAAGTGAACTAATGTGTTATTTCCCTAACGTTGTTGGAGGAGGTGAGAGCGATTTCATTGTTCAAAGGCAGTATTGATTATCTTTCACCTTTAAATTTCTGAGTGCACAATTGATCCATCTCCATCCTGTGTTTCCAGCAAGCATGCTTTGTTGATGAATTTACATTTTGGAGGCTGGATGCTTCCTCAAGTATCGTGTTTTTGGAAGGGGCCATCATTCCCTCTCCTTCAGTCCATCTAACCTAGCCTGGCAGAAATTACATAAGAGTCCAATGAAAGTCTCTCTAGACAGGTCACATTGGGATTACAATTCAGGTTCTAGCAATTACTATAAAGGAGAACCTGAAGAAATTGAAAGATCACTGTAAGCCTCAGCTTTCTCATCTAGTAAAGCAGGTAAATACAGAAACTGTCTCATGATGCTGCTAATTATCTTTTTACATATATATATTCTGTAAAAGTTGAATTTGAAAATATTTTATGAGACTTTGCAACAAAGTCTTCTTGATTGCGGGATCATAAAAGTGAAGAAGATATACATCTCTCCTTAAAAAATTTGCAGCTTAGTTGGGAATTGGAACTCACAATGTGAGGAGAGTTAAGTGCAACAGAAAGGCCAAATCAAAGGTCCACTGGGAGCTTAGAAGTAGAGCACATAGCCCAGTCTTTACGCTTATTGTGCATTTTGAGGAGCAGTGATGGAGATGAATGGAAGAGAGACAAGGCAAGGAAAAGAGCCTCCTGGGGATTTTTGAGAATATAGTCTTTATTTATGAAAGTCATTATTTCTAGCCATTGGTTTTTAATTAGTGCAGCAGTATCTGTCTTAATATAGAACAGAGTTTCCTTGAATGCAAATAACGTTCTACCAAAACGAGTGACTTAAAAGCTGGTCAGAATATAGGTAGAAATTAAATTTCCATTACCATACCTTTTGTATTGACTTGAAAAATGCCAAGTTATTTTCCCTACAAAAAAGGCTATTGTCATGTGCATAATAATCGGTCTTAGTAAGCTAGAACTGTGATAGTTACTATAAACCTTTAGGAACTAAATTGTTTAAAGTATGGCATGTAATTTAAGAGCACTTTCCCTTCTTTATCAAATTAACTTTTACATGCTCTTCAACAAAAATGCATGGATCACCACTAAAAAATCTCTCCTGAGTGTTCTCACACCTCCACCTACCTCCACAGGACTCTGATTTATATGCCCACATATTGTGACTTTGCACTATTGTTGTTGTTTTGCTAACTATGCTTTTTTCTAGACGCCTACACTTTACTTTATTGGAGTAATATAGAGTTGACTTTTAAGTAACAGGAAGTTGAATTGTGTGGATGTGAATTTTCTTCCACCTCCACCACCCCTGAGGCAGCAAGACCAATCCCTCCTCTTCCTTCTCCTCCTCAGCCTACTCAACATGAAGATGATGAGAACGAAAACTTTATAATGATCCAATTCCACTTAATACATAATAAATACATTTTCTTTTTCTTATAATTTTCTTAATAACATCTTCTTTTCTCTACCTTGCTTATTATAAAAATAGAGCATATAATACATACAACATAAAATTTGTGTTAATCAACTTTTTATTATTGGTAAGGCTTCTGATCAACAGTACGCTATTAGCAGTTAAGTTTTTGGAGAGTCAAAAGTTATACACATATTTTTGAATGTGCAGGGGTTTGGCCTTCTTTACCCCAGCATTGTTCAAGAGCCAACTATAATCTTTTCTTTCTTTTGTTATTTACATGTCTATTTTCCAGGATCGAACTTGACTATAATAACTCTTACCAACTGTATGCTGATTCAATTAGTGAAACGATAAAACCGATCAGTGCCATATCTTAATGAAAGTCATGACAGAAAGATTCTGGAGATTTGGTTTAATAGGCAGAATAATGACCCCTTTCCAAAAGATGCCATCTCTTAATCACCCAAATCTGTGACTGTGTTACACGTCATGTCAAAGGGGACTTTGCAGATGTGATTAGTACAGACCTTGAGATGGGGAGATTATCCTGAATTATCCAGGGGAGCTTCAAATGTGGAAAAGAGTCCTTAAAACCAATAAAGGGCAGCAGAAAAGGAGAGTCAGAGCAATGATCAGGCAGAGAAAATGTTGCTGGTTTGAAGATGGAAGAAGAGGGCCTCTAGAAGAAAAAAGCAGGGAAACAGATTCACCTCTAGGGCCTTTAGAAAGATACACTGCAAGACTTGGCTGGTACCCACCTTCCATCTCTTCGTTTATATCATGCTACCATTGACTCACAGTGTTCTGGCCAAACTGGTTCATTTATCATCCCTGCCACAGGACCCTGCCTCTGCTGTTACCCTCAGTCTGACATGCTCTTTCCCTACATTTCCCCTATCCTAATTGATCTTACACATCCTTCCTGTTTCAGTTCAAGTATCATTTCCCCAGGAAAATCTCATTGGCCAGCCTCTCCACTCATCCTCAGTAGAGGTCAGATCCCTTTTTTATTTGCTGTCACTGAACTATTGTTTGTTCCATCAAAGCACTTACTCCATCTTGTATTTGAGCATTCATCAGAATGACGTCTACCTTCTGCTAGACCAGAAGCAATGTGAGAACTTAGATTGTATTTGTTTTGCTTAACACTGTGTAACCAGCCACTGTCACGTCACAGTAACTGGTATAACTGTAAAAGGAACCAGATAAGAACTATGAAAAAAAATTATTAGTGCATCTCTAAATAGGATATTGGGAGGGTTAGTAATATTGAGTAGAGAAAAACAGTTTTACTAACCTACCCTAAATTTTGTTTATTCACTACATGTAGTTCTCAGACTCCTACCAAAATAACATATTCATTATTATTGCTCTCCCAAATATTTTTCCATACTTCTTGATCATAGTTGGAGGTGATAGATACTATTATATTCAGTTTGAGGATAAACTGAAGCAGAATTGTTAAATGATATAGCCAAGGAAAATGTTAATTTTATAGCTAGGACCAGAACTCAGTTTTTCTGATCCTAAAAAAAAATTATGTAAGTCTCTTTCAACTAGGTGTATATTTATGAAAGAGCTCTACTAAAATATTGACATGGAAATTCCTTTGGTATTCAGGGCTAGTGATCACTTTTTTTTTTATTTCTCTTTTGAGACATAAGATCCTGTCATCTTAATATCTCAGAGCTCAAAGAGCATGTAAAAATTGAGCAGTTTGTTAAGGTGACATATTCCAAGGCCGTTGAAAGACTCATAACTCAGAGGACATATTAACAAGCAATACAAACCCTGGAGTGGTGTCAGTTTAAGGCAGAGGAGCAAAGGAAATGACATGAGTTCCTTTAAATAATGCCAAGATCGTAAATTCAATATTTGTATGAAATAAAAGTATCAATAATAGGTAACAGAGATCAACAAGATAAGTATTTTAATAACATGATATGAAAGTTGTGTTACATAGTGTAATCTATTAAAATCTTAATTTCTCATTTTTATGACATTAAAAACAAGAAAGGATGTATAGTCCTAAAAATATCACTTATTTTAATTTCTAAATTGGTTTCATTGAGGTACAATTTACATAAAATCAAATTCTCACATTTTAGGTGCACAACTTGATTAATTTGAGCAAATATATGTAGTGTAACCACCATAATCAAGACATAGAACGTTCCTATCACCCAAAATAGTTTGATTGCACCTTTTTACAGGTAGTATCCTCCCTTTTCCATGGTCTTGATAACCACTGATCAACTTTCTATCACTATCATTTTTCCTGTTCTAGGATTTCATATAAGTGAGATGATACAGTAAGTGGTCTGTCTGTTTTCTATCACCTCACATCATGCTTCTCAGATACATCTATGCTAATTGCATATATCAATGTGGCTTTCATTTTGGATGGTTCTTATTTTCTATCTTCAACCAAAGTCCTTGTCATATTTTAAATAATATATATATACATATAAATGCTTTAAAATAAATAGCATAATTAATTTTAAAATGATTGCTTCGATTTTAGCCCCAAATAAATGGTTTCTGATTTTCAGACCCCACATCTCTTTCCCATCCACAGCTAAGGCCACAGGACTTTGACAATCCAGTTTTACCCAAGTACCCAAAGAAGAAAACTACTTCACTTTCATTCTTGACTCACTATTCATTAAAATGCAGGCTCTTCTTCATTGAAATTCTCTAATTCACCTATATAATGACAATTAATAAAATTGTGTATTTAGATCAACTGGTCCCCTGAGCATCAGACGCTTAGTACATTCCTCTTGACCATAGGTACTTGGTCATGTCTGTCCCACAGACAGGCATGCTGGAACTGTGAAGAGTTTAAAATTTTACACTACTTGCAGGCTCACAAGCGTGCCTGTCGGAGTTTCGTGGATGCTGGCGGAATGCATGAGACTCCTGGCCCGAGACAAAGAGGACTTCATCACTCAGGCAAAGCAGGCAGCATGAGCTTCATGTTCTTTCAGTTCCCCTTGCTCCTCCCAGATCTCCCCAGGTAATGTGAAGTGACCTGGGTAGAAGCTGTACATACAGTGGGTATGTGTTACAGCTTAGAAACCATGACTTTAGGAAACTCCAGTCTTTTTTTTTTTTTGAGACAGAGTTTCGCTCTTGTTACTCAGGCTGGAGTGCAATGGCGCGATCTCGGCTCACTGCAACCTCTGCCTCCTGGGTTCAGGCAATTCTCCTGCCTCAGCCTCCTGAGTAGCTGGGACTACAGGCGCGCACCACCGTGCCCAGCTAATTTTTTGTATTTTTAATAGAGGTGGAGTTTCACCATATTGACCAGGATGGTCTCGATCTCTTGACCTCGTGGTCCACCCTCCTCGGCCTCCCAAAGTGCTGGGATTACAGGCATGAGCCACCGCGCCCGGCCCGAAACTCCAGTCTTTTAAGGGGCTGCAAGTGAAGCTGCCCAATCTTTGCCCCAGGAGGAATCAGTGCCTTTATTTCCTTAGACGACAAACAAATCTGTCCTCTGCTCCAGAGGGAGACTTTGTATCTATTTATGTTTGATATGCATATATCCTTAGAAAGGCAACCCAGAACAAAAGACGCTACAAGGAGAGCAGAAACACAAAGGACTCAAAGAAAACTATCTTTCAAGGATCTCAAGTCCCCAAATCCTCAAATCACAAAAGTTAACATCTTTCTTACTCTCTCAGAAATTTCTGCCAAGCATGACGGCTCCAATTTGTAATCTCAGCAATTTGGGAGGCCAAGGAGGGAAGATCACTGGAGGCCAGGAGTTCATCAGCTGGGCAACATAGTAAAACCCTGTCTCTGCAAAGCATAGTTTAAAAAATAGCTGGACATGGGGGCATGGGCCTATAATTTTGGCTACTTGAGAGGCTGAGGTAGGAGGATGGCTTCAATCTGCAATAAGCCATGATCGCGCCACTGCACTCCAGCCTGTGCAACAGAGTGAGACCATGACTCAGAAGAAGAAGAAGAAGAAGAAGAAGAAGAAGAAGAAGAAGAAGAAGAAGAAGAAGAAGAAGAAGAAGAAGAAGAAGAAGAAGAAGAAGAAGAATTATTATTCTGCTCCTCCTTGTTGATTTTATTATCACTGCTAATATTATCACCCAACCTAAAAATATGAGAATGGTACCAGACTTAGATGTAGTTACTTTCTCCTTCTTAAAATTTTTTATATATAAATATTTATCAAAATTATCACTTTCTCTACATTCTTATAGTGTATTTTTAACTTGAGTCCCCTTCGTTACTGTTCTGAAATGGTGCAGTAATCTGGAATAGTGGTTCTCCAAGTGTGGTTTCAGGCCAGCAACATCACCATCAACAGAAAACTTGACAGAAATGCAAATTCTGAGCCCCATTCCATAATTTCAGAATCTCTCGGGGTAGGGCACAGTAACCTGCTTTTGCAGATCAAGTCCTCCAGCTGATTCTGAGGTACATTGAAGTCCTAGAACCACCTGTTCTCAGTTGTGCTAGCTCCAGTCTTTGCTGAAATAGATTGTCCTCTCTGCCACAAAAGTGAGCCCATAAAAACACAAACCTGATCATATCACTCTCTTGTGAAAATTTTTAATATCTTTATAACTGGGGGATAAAGTCCAAGATTCTGCTTTGGTAAGCTGCTCCAGAAATTCCTCCTAAAAGCCTTAATTTGTAGAAAATCCTCCATTCCCTCAGGACTTCTATGCATATTTTTAATAAAATACTTTAAGAGGCACTTATATCATAGACTTCAAATTAGACACACCTGAGATTGACTTTTTACTGCATACTAATTGTGTGTCTTTGATGAAGTAATATATCCTCCTTAAACTATCTTTGTGCTCTATAAAGTTGAGATACTAATGGCACCTGCCTCAGAGTGAGTGTATTCAATTAAATAACACATATAAATGCATAGTACATTCTGCTTGTAAACATTGACTTATTTTTCATTACTTATGAATTATTTCACTAATTATCATTTATAATAGTTTTTGTTATTATTACTAGTCATTATTATTATGGTTGTTATTCTGGCAACACAATATATATTGCAGGTCTATGCTTACCTAACTGTACTCTTCCCTTATCTGAGTGATAAAAGCAGCCCTGACAAATGGTTTTAAATAAATGTTTTTTAACTAAATCCACTTAATGTATTGTCAATAAAATATACAAAATCTATATAAATAGAAACTTATTCTGGTGAATAGTAATTTTATATTTAAGCCACCATAGGTAACAACAAAATTATTTCAACATATTGATTTGGCACTGGTTGTGTGTCACCCTTGAGAATACAAAGATTGATAAAACATAATTCTTGTCCTCACAAAGCTCAAGGCCTCATGGGGGAAGACATCCTAGTAAACAGATACATTGCAATGATGTATTTTGTAAGGATATGTGCTATTGAAGTTGTCTTCCAAAAATTGATAGGATCACAGCCTGGGCAGGAAGGAATTGGGGAAATGTTGTATCCAAACTCATAAAACAAGGTACTGCATATTGAGGATATCAAAAATACAAGCTGGCAGCAAAATGTATGATTTAGTCTCTTTAAAGCCTCTTCTTTACTGCCCAATAAAGTTGGTGGTAACAGCTTCTACTTGAATGGAGAAGAAATAATTCACTTAGGAAATATTTTTCATCTAATTGGGCCTGAGGATTGGTAAGATCTTGACAAATGTTGTGTTGGGAGGTTTGCCAGGAGATATTTCTAACTGAGCAGCACCTTCGAGAAGTAGGACATACATACATGCCAGAATCAGGGCAAGAACACTCTTCGTCCTTCCCAAAGTAGAACTCATAAAAAGAGATAATGTTGTGCTTCCAAAACCAAACCAATCTTAGTGTTCCACCAATTACATCAGATGTGACTGAGGCTATTAGACATCATGCATAAAAAATGACTAGAAACACGAAGCAAATTGAATCATCTACAGAATGAAATTAACATTCCCAATAACGCTTTAAAAATTAATCTTATAATTTCAAAAATCAATTCTTCCATAAAAATTAAAAATTGGATTTTATGGAGGCTTGAAGATTTGCTCAGTACTTCAGTTTTTATCAGACACCCTTTAAGAACTAAGAATTCCATCAAACCTTTTCCCTGCAAATTATACAACATTGTTGCTGTCATTGTCAACCAGGTTAAAATGGTGAATCTTTCCCTTAACATGTAAATTTTACAACTATTCAGTTTTTGTATTGTACAGTGTTTTTGTCTTGCATTAATTTGCAGAGTAAAACTTTCTCCACTTATTGACTAGGCTTTTGAATAAACCTACTTAATACAAAAAAGTGGTTGCCTAGAGTGAGTAATTTTTTTTAAAACAACTACATATCCTTCTAGAAAATAGGATAGGACAATATCCAGAATGCCTCTAATATAAAACAATGTATGCCATTTAATGCCATTTTTGATAACTGCAAATCTTCTTATACAAACAAAATTTGAATTGAATTTGCAGAGGTTCTATAAAAATTTACTCAAAATATTTGGGCAAACAACTGCAGTCAGGTGTCCAGTTGCCTGTAGAGAAAACGAATAGCCTTCACCCACAAGAATCTCCACATACTAAGGACACAGATCTGCTAATATGAGGTGTTCAGGTTTCCTTGAATCTTCTTGCAGAACTAAATATGCTCCTGCATAACACTCCTGAATGCTTCTGGACATATATTATTCTGCTGCCTCCCTCTGACGATATGTTACTATGATAAATCATCACAGTGCACTACTGCTCTGATGAGCTGTTGCTTCAGTACACCATTGAAGCTGTCACAGGGATGATGTATGAGAAAGGCATACCGATGATGTTTTACGCAAAGATGGTGCTGCCCGGGGAACAAAAGGTTTAGGAGAAGATTCAACATAATTACCCGATAAAAGTCAACCCACACACAGCATGTTAGGAAATGCATTCATGGGTATGGTAAATCACTTCCCCTTAGTGTGCGGTACTTCTGGTGCTCCTGTCATAAGCCTCCTTCCCTGAGCTACAGATTGATCTATTATAAGCACTTTTTTAATGGAAACAGAAGCTTAAAGGGTGAAATTAAAATTCACCTAAAACTGAAATGTGTAGATTAACTCAGAGAATCTGCATTATAAAGTGGTAAATTGGTGCTGAAAGTTTTTTTTTTTTTTTTTTTTTTATGGTATTGGAGAAGAAAATATTCCCTATTTGCAATGACCATGTGGAATTATTTCCTGGGAAAATATTAATGCCTAGGCTAAAATCAAGAATCAATTCAGTTTTACACTAAATTACCATGTAACATTTAAATGTCTGAAGAGCCACCTTAATAATGACTACTGGGACAAGGTGCCAAATTATTTAATTTAAAAATAGCCTCCAAATTTTTATTTTTCTTGCCTCAGTAAAAAGAATATAAAAACTTAAGAATATGCAGTTTCTTCAGGTTCTCAGAGAGCTAAAAGATTGACACTTTCTTTTCTCCTTTTCTTTTCCTTTTTTTTTTTTATTTTTTATTTTTTTGAGACAGAATCTTGCTCTGTTGCCCAGGCTGGAGTGCAGTAGTGCCATCTCAGCTCACTGCAACCCCCGCCTCTCTGGTTTAAGTGATTCTCCTGCCTCAGCTTCCTGAGTAACTGGGATTACAGGTGCCCGCCAACACATCTGACTAATTTTTGTATTTTTTTAGTAGAGATAGAGTTTCACCATTTTGGCCAGGCTGGTCTCAAACTCCTGACTTCAGGTGACACAGCCTCCCAAGGATCTAGGATTAAAGGTGTGAGCCACTGAACCCAGCCAATGGACGTTTTCTATATCTAATTCTCCATGTGTAGTCAATGCTAAATAAATATTTGTTGATTTCATGCAAACTTCATAATTATTTGTTTTTTTTATGATATCAGCTTTATTCCGTGATGATAAATATCGGTCAAACAAACCAAGCAAATGAAATGAGCAGAAAGTAACCTAAAAGAAAAAAAAATGTTTTTTTGTGCTAAGTTTTTAAGGATTTTTGTTCAAGTTAAACTCTTGTAAAGGAAAAAATATAGGGAAATTCTCTATATCAGGGGTCCCCATCCCCGGGCTGAGGACCAGTACAGGTCCATGGCCTGTTAGGGACTGGGCCACATAGTGGGAGACGAGCAGCTAGTGCATGAGAAGAGCTTTCATCTGTATTTATGGTAGCTCCCCATCACTCTCATTACCACCTGAGCTCCACCTCCTGTCAGATCAGCTGTGGCAATAGATTCTCATAGGAGTGTGAGGGATATAGGTTGTGTGCTCCTTATGATAATCTAATCCCTGATAATTGATTTGAGATGGAACTGTTTGATCTCAAAACCATCCCCCACCACCAGCCTGTCCATGGAAAAATTGTCTTCTATGAAACCAGTCCCTGGTGCCAAAAAATTTGGGGACAACTGCTTTACACCATCATGCAATCAATTAATTGCTACTTTGCTCATCATTCCAAAACTATTGACAATAAATTTAATATTTGATCGCATTTTGTTTTCATTTTCTATAGAAATTCATCCAGGTTGGTATAGGTAGGTTTTCAGGGAATTGTCTAAAGAGTATCTTAAAAGATTGCATTTGCTAGAATTGTTAGCAAATGTAGGTTAGTCTCAAAAGAAGACATAAAAACTGTCTTTAATTTTTTGCTTTATTCCTTTTTCTACCTTCTGGAAAATACTTAAATTAGCTTTTCTCTGGAACGTTGACAACTTATTGCTTCTTAATCTAAATTGGGATTTGGTAACCTCAAAATCTCCTGTTTAAAAATCTTTTCCTCTTTTATGCTGTATAAAGCTTACCTCAACCATCCTAACATCCTCAGTGGTACAGCCAAGGAGCTGGCCACTTGTTAGGATAAATCTCTCCTGCAACCATCTGCTTTCTGGTAGATGCCAACAAGTGCTCAGATAAATCTATCCACATCCAAGAACCTAAAAGTCAAAAATCAACTCTCAACTCGGGAACTAGAGACATACATGGGTGATAGACACAAAGCACCATGTGACATCATTCAATGTTACTCCTTTGTTTGATTGATATTTCATATCCATAATAAACTTACAAAGTTTAAGAGCCAATTTATGTAAAAGCAGCTAGAGAAAAAGCAATTGTTTTTCTTTTTCTTTTTCTTGAGTCAGGTCTTCATGTGTCAAGATATATTGGTAAAAATTCAAGAAATACAGAATGAGAGGCTTAAGAAGAATGGAATTCATTGCACTCTGTCTCTTCATCCAATCAATAGCTTGGAGAGTATTTTGCATGTCAAGCTCCCTAAATGAGGCATGGCATTGGTAAAAGGGGCCACACTCAAATTGATAGATTTTTCTTTTATTAAAAAACCAAGCAAACAATACTAGAATTTGTCTTCAGAGTATCTCCTAAGTTTAAAAAAAAAAAAATTGCAGGCATTCAATTTATAGCAGACTTTTTTTTTTTTTTTTTTTTAAAGAAAAGCAATACATCAAATAATATGCGTGGTTAAAAAGGCCATTTTGTTCCATGACTCTTATGTAGATAGGCTGCTCAGATTGTATGAGAGGGTTGAAATCATTTATTCTCTTAAAATTTCATCAATTTTCCTTAATTATGAAGAGCACATGATAAGAAAAAATATTTAAATCATAAGAAAGAGTAAAGGGACCATTTTTGTAGTGGTTATTTGTTTACAAATATATTTCCCTACTAAACTATAGCTGCTTAGGATCAGGCATATTTTCTTACTTTTTTTTTTTTTTAACTTTAAGTTCCAGGATATATGTGCAGAATGTGCAGGTTTGTTACATAGGTATATGTATGTCATAGTGATTTGCTGCACCTATTGACCCATCCTCTAAGTTTTCTCCCAGTCCCCAACAGGCCCTGGTGTGTGGTATTCCCTTCCCCATATGTTCTCATTGTTCAACTCCCACTATGAGTGAAAACATGGGGTGTTTGGTTTTCTGTTCCTGTGTTAGTTTGCTGAGGATGATGGCTTCCAGCTTCATCCATGTCCCTGCAGAAAACATGATCTCATTCCTTTTTTTGTCTGCATAACACTCCATGGTGTATATGTATCATATTTTCTATATCCAGTCTATTATTGATGGGTATTTGGGTTGGTCTATAACTTTGCTGTTATAATAGTGCTGCAATAAACATATGTGTGCATATCTTCATAGTAGAATGATTTATATTTATTTGGGTATATACCAAGTGATGGGCTTGCTGGATCAAATGGTATTTCTGGCTCTAGACTGAAGACATTTACGTGGCCAAAAAACATATGAAAAAAGCTCAACATCTTCGATCATTAGAGAAATACAAATCAAAATTGCATTGAGATATCATCTCACAAAAAATCAAGAAATAACAGATGCTGGCAAAGTTGTTGAGAAACAGGAACACTTTTATGCTGTCGGGAGGAATGTGAATCAGTTCAACCATTGTATAAGAAAGTATGGCAATTCCTCAAGGATATTTTCTTACTCTTTTAACCCTCTTCACTAGGTCAATATCAATAATTAAATAAATATGTGTTAAGTGAAGACACGTAAACAAAATCATTACTGCCTATATGAAGCATGAATATCTGTAAATACAACATTTGCTTTTAGTATAAACTCTTTCTATCCATATTGTACATCAGTTTAGACATCATAGGTACTTTCCTACCAAACATTTTGGTGTTCAGTAGATATGAGTTTTTTCTCTCTCTCCTACAAAAAACAAGAATATCTATCTACAGCATGTGAACAGCTTGAAGAATTTAAAGTGCTGTAGCCTAGAACCATCTTCTTATGAAGATCTGGATCATTGTTCAACTATTGATCAGCATAGTTTTATGAGAAGAACGTGTGCTTCGGATTCAGACAGTGTTAGTAAGTATTTTCAACCACTTTTTGAAAGTGTGAATTTGGTAAATTTCTTAACATTCTTCAGTTTCTATCTTTAAAATAGAAATAATAACACTTGCCTGTTACAGAAAGAGTTGCTGTAAATATCAGTGCCACGACCTTAGGATAGTGCTGGTTGGAGATAGTGACTCAGGAGTGTTAGCTGTGTCTCTAACTCAGTTAAACCAGATTTACAGGTAATTAATTATCATATGCTTAAGTTAATATCAAAGTATTCTATTCTGAGACTTTAGATGCAGTTATTAACGTGCTGGATATTCTGTCAAAAATGTATATTTCCTTTATATTTACATAGTACCATTACTAGATTATGTAGACCTCAGTGCCAATTGGAAGCATAATACCAAGTAAAAGGGAAAAGAGCAATCATTTGAGTCTATGGAAGAGGAAGGAAATTGTTAAAATGGTTGTTAAGGCTTTGTCTGAATCCAGAGAACATACTTTTTGCATTATACTGGGGTGTGTGTGTGTGTGTGTGTGTATGTGCGCAAGCACACATGTGTGTAATTATACCACACTCTACTTTGCATGACTGAGTCAGCCTACCAGAATCTAAGTCAGTAACTAACCTAAGCCTAACATTTACATAACGATAAAGTCCATCAGATTTTATCAATTTATTTATTGATAATAAAAACCATCATACGATTTAAGAAGTCCTCTGGTGAAAAATATTGAAAAAGTATATTTTATATAATTTTTATGATATTTTGAACATAAAAATCCTGTTTTCACAATAAGAAAATCTATGATAGATATCATTTGAGCACAATATGGTGTGCTTTTTAGAAAGATAGTTTGACTATTATTACTCTTGGCCTTATACATATGTGGTTCAGCAATTAAGCATAAGCACACATTAATAAAAATAATCTAAAACAGATTGCAATCGAAAATAGAAGTCATAAAGATTGAACAGAGCACAAGAATATTATTTACCTAAAGTAGTAAATGATTAATGTATTTTCAAAATTATGGGAAAAAAACAAAGAACATCAATAGAAAAAAATAATTGTAATCCCAGCTTTTACATGATGGCACTCCATCTGTTTCTTATGAAGGTAATGTAATAAAGTATCTCCTATTGTAACACCAAGGAAAGAGATGACTTAATAAGTGTCATTAATGCATTTCTTATAACCTCTGCCAACCTATTTAGCCATAAAATTTGAGAAAAGTGCTTCTCATTTCCATGTTTATTTATCAGTATTTCTGAAGTCATTCACTTTAGATTAGGTAGCTTAGTGTGGAAAAGCACAGGACCACAGCAGAGTTCAAGACATTAAAATGACAACTTTTTTCAGCTCAATTTTTTTAAGTGCACCCTAACTTCGTTCTAGTAGTCTGGCTGATGAGTCCGGTTTTATCATTTTGTTTTCCTGATTTCAGTTTGCTTTTTTCATGAGTCTTACTGTAAATAACATGACACACAAAAAAATGCAGCCCAAGGTAGTAAGATATCATTTATATAATAAAAGTAGTTTACCTTAACCCATAAGACAGTTTTGCCATGCAGATTTGGAGTATGATATTGTGGCAATTTGTAAGCTCACAAAAAGGAATTTTGGCAAACGCAGTGTTATATTACTTTCATGGAAGTCATGTACTTAGCTTTATTTTATTTTCTCATTTAATAGTGGCACCTTTAATACACTGTAACTGATAAGAATCTCAACAGATATACAGTAAATGTGTATGTGACATGATTCAAGGCGTGGAGAAGGAATGGACTAAGGAGAATCAATTTAAGTACCACAACCTATGCATAACTGGCTGCTACATCTTAGAGCAGGGTTTATAAACAGACCTACAGTATCAGTTTTTTGGCAGGGCATTTTCTCTTCATATTTACCCATAAAGTGTATACAAAGAAAAAAATTTCTTCTTGAAATAGTGTTTCATAACAATTCCCCCACCTATGTTAATCATTAAGTTCCCAACATTTATTAGCCACTTTTAAATAACATTTAAAAAAAAAAAAAAGAGTCAGTGAACAGAAAGCAACAAGAAGGAGGCAAACCGAATGCTATTAAACTATCAGGGTTAGGATTTAAATCACAAGGGAAAAGTAGGCACAGGTAGACTAACAATAGTAAAGACACACATAGCAATATCCTATTTGGAGGGAATCTTGATTATATAAAGCAAACATATTGGATCAGGAATCAGAAAATTCAGTTGTAGCACTGACTACCACTAAATGGTATATGATATTTAGTAAATTCATATTATCTGTTATTGTCTGGCTGAGTTTCACTATATTAATAAAAGGTTATAGAGCTCATGACCTGCATTATTCCTTCTGATGCTACATTTCTACAATGTTGATATAATTTCATAAAAAGAAAATAGGGGCAACCCATTTTTGTTTCAGCACACAGTTTTTTAGATATAAGAATTTGTCGGCCGGGCATGGTATCTCACGCCTATAATCCCAGCGTTTTGGGAGGCCGAGAAGGATGGATCGCGAGGTCAGGAGTTTGAGACTAGGCTGGTCAACATGGTGAAACCCTGTGTCTACTAAAAATACAAAAATTAGCTGATCATGGTGGTGGGTGCCTGTAATCCCATCTACTTGGGAGACTGAGGCAGGAGAATCATTTGAACCCAGGAGGCAGAGGTTGAAGTGAGCCGAGATTGCACCATTGCACTCCAGCCTGTGTGACAGGCTGTCTCAAAAAAAAAAAAAAAAAAAAAAAAAAAATTGTTCAGCAATTGTGTAAATCTAAAGACTCAAACCAAAACTAGTGAGTCACCAACAACTACAGTGCGATCATGACTACAGGATAACAAGCTCTCAAAGGGACTATAAAACGCAGCATTTGATACTCTGCAATTTACTTACCTTCAGAGCTGTGTCTTTGAGCAAAACTGTCTAATGCCCTGAACCCACACTTTTAAATGCTCCTGGGCCAACGTTCTCATACGATAATTGGAACATGCAGGTTCAAGTTTTCTTGTTGTTTTATGAAGGGCTTCATGGTTTTTTTTTCATTGTTTTTGGAGCTCTGGCAAACAATTAGGTGCATCTACTCCATCCCACACTGAGTGATGCACCATGCTCAAGATGAAATAGAATAGAAATTACTCTGCCACTATCCAGCCCTACTGTGACACACACACACACACACACGCACACACACACAGAGATCAATATTTGACAAAGCAGGGCTTATAACTCTAGATATGATGGAGTAAATGGTGGCAGACCATCACTCTTAACAAGAACATTAAGAAAAGAAAAGAAAAAAACTATTAAAATCGAAGCTTGTGAAAAAGAGAAAATAAGGATATCGGTTTTCTGAAGAGGAAAGCACTCCAGAGAGGTGAGCTGACTGTCACTGTGAGCCACTGAAGTGGCTTTTACCCTAGGGAAAATGATGTATCTTGGCACAGGTCAAGAGACTCACAATTTTAGTTTTGCCACAACAGATAGCTGTGACCAAGGGGGAGGGAACCAGTGCTGCTTTGTGTGATCTTGAAAGTTTGGAGAGGCAAAAAATTGAAATTTGACTACTCTCAGAGGTAGAATCATTTTTCTTTACAAGGTATTTGGTGAATTCTAAAATGAGACATGGCAGAAGGCTAAAACATGAAGCAAAATGTCTATGAAAAGTAGAATTCAAGGCAGTCTCCTGAGATGATGAGACAAATATTAGAACTAAAGTATCCCTAAGAGCAGGCTCCTGATAAACTCAGAAGCTTTGAGTTGAATATCCTACAAGAGGATATCTGTGGCCAGGAGGAAATAGAACTAAGACTTACCAAAATCCACTGACCTCCATCCCTGATTACATTAAAGTGATCAGACAACACTATATCTCTCTGGCAAAAGAAGTCAAACAATTGAGGAAGGGTTTTAACAAAAATATTAATTAATTAATTAATTTTTAAAGTTTTTTAAAATAAAAAAAGAAAAGAACTCTTTCTAAAGGAAGATAACATCATCTGCAAATTCTACAATATTTTACCTGATGGCCTGGCATTCAATTATCTTAGTGGCCACAGTAATAAAGAAGACCAAGAAAAGGGGAATATTTCCTGTTTCAATAATGACCAAGAAACAAGAGAGAAACCACACATCAGAAATATCATAGGTAATTCAAATATTGCAGTAAACTACAAAACGGCATCCAGCAAAGGACATTTAAATATTGTAAGATTGATGTTTAATAAAATAGATTTAATATTAAATCAGTAGATGAAAACAACAAGATTGTTATTAGAAAAACGATTCTAAAATCTGATAAAAATAAATTATGTTGTACATGTGTTATAAGAATTTAAACTCAAGAAATTGGAAAATTGTATAAATAAAATTAATAAACCAATGGATAGTGTTAACATCAGAATAAACATAATAGAAGACAGGTCCATAAAAAAATATCTGAACTGAGGCAACAAAAGAAATAAAAATAACAAAAAGCCTCAAAGGCATGCAGGAGACAGTAGAAAGGTCTGACATGTAATGAGAATTGAAAGAGAAGGATTATGAACAGAAAGAATACTGCAGCATTTAATGACCAAGGATTTTTAAACTTATGAAAGACATTCTATACACGGTGAAAACAAAGTGACAGCATATTTTCCTTGACTGCTAGACAAATAGAATGTTGCAAATCTGCTCACGTTTTCTCCGAAAAACTTTGCATAGCAAGCATGTCTCTGAATTCTGAACCTTGAATATGTCAGTTTTTTAGGCCACCTTGGCTGGCAGCAATATGATTACATCATAATTCAGGCTACTGAGACTGAGACTTCTCTCTTGCCAACCAACAAGATACCACCTATATTAGAGTGAAAGCTTTGGACAGTAGAGTACAGAGACACTCACCAAATTCTGACGTAGTGGAAAATGGCAAGGGAGTTCCAGCTTTTGGAGAGAGTAGTACAAACTTGTATTGGAGGCTTTGCCAAATAAATGTCAATTTGTCTTGATTCGTAGGTGGCAGTATGAGAGCAAAAAAGGCTCTGGCAATGCCAAAGATAGCATACCAAGTGCCTCTATTTTATGCAATAAACACAGTTGCAGTCACAATGTCCAGAAGAGATGGGACAGTAAGAGTAACAACTAAATTCAGTTGCTGATCATGGCCTGTAAGCCCCCAGTTACACTAGCATTTTTCACTGATCATACTGGGCTATTTATTTGAAATATTGCATCTCTATCAAACTCTGTAAACTTGAACCACTTAAGGCAGTGATTTCCTTCTTTCCTGACTGGAATACTCTATTTTTGCTTTTGGACCACCCCTGAGGGGATGGGGAAACTGATTGAGAAATAATTCAGGTGTCAGACTATCATTTCAGAATGCACTATGGACTTTATGAGCATTCACAATACAAGCATGTAAAACACCAACAGTATTTATATATTCACCAATGGAAGCCAGAAAAATATATTATCTTGACCCAAAGTGTCCCTCCCTCAAAGATGAAAGTATAAACTAGTGTTTTTCACAAATATAAAATGATATGTGTGAATTAAAACAATGTCTGTATTAAGTGATCTTACCATTTAAAAAAACGACGTTAGGTGATGGATATGTTAATTCCCTTAATTACAGTAATCATTTCAACATGTATCAAAATGTCACATTGTACACTGTAGAGATATATAATTTTTTTCACTTATTTTTCATCTTCATTTTTTATAGAGATGGAGTCTCTCGCTGTGTTGTCAGGGCTGGTTCGAATTCCTGGGCTCAAGTGATGCTTCCACCTTGGCTTCCCAAAGTGTTGGGAATACAGGAGTGGGTCACTGTGCTCAGCCCAATATATATAAGTTTATTTGTCAACTACACTTCAATAAAGCTGTTGTAAAAATAAGACAATGTCTATAGGAAAAAAACTTAGAATTAATGAGGGAATCTCACAAGAAATTGGATACAATGCCAACAGAAAAATAAATACATAAATAAAGCCGGTGTGGTGGTGCATGCCTGTAATCCCAGGACTTTTGGAAGCTAACATGTGAGTATATCTTGAGTCCAGGAACTGGAGACCAGCCCGGACAACTAGGGAAATCCCACTGCTACAAAAAAAAAATTAAAAATTAGCTGGGCATGGTGGCTCAAATCAGTGGTCACACCTACTCTGGAGGCTGAGATCAGAAGATTGCTCGAGCCCAGGAGGTTGCAGATGCAGTGAACTGTAATCACGCCACTGTACTCCATCCTGGGTGACAGTGTAAGACACTATGTTAAACAACAATGGAAGACACTTGTTTACCAGAAACAAAGAAGAATGAAATCAAATTTTAAAAGTGATGCTAGTTGGAAGGTCATCAGAAAACTTTATACACCAAACATTAAATCTGAAAATTCCTCAATCGCATTTGAAATAAATTTTTAAAATCCAAATAAAAGAAAAAATCCTTCATTTGTGGATTGGAAAATTCAGTATTATAAAGAAGGTAATTCTTCCTAAGTAAGTAGATCTAAGGATTCAATCCATCCTAATAAAAATTCCGTAAATGTCCTTTTGTGGAAATTGACAAGCTGAATTTTAAAACAATGAAAATACAAAGCTTCAAAAATATTCAAGAAATCTTGAAGAAAAACACAAGTAGACGGCATATTCTACATTATATCAAGGCTTATTATAAAGCTATAGTAACTATAACACTGTGGCTATGGGATAAGATTATATAAATAGTCCATTAAAATAGAACACAGAATCTGGAAACAAACCCGCCTCCTATATAGGCACATAATGTATAACATGAGTGACAAATGAACATTGACTCAATTTTATGCAAAAGAAATAATTCCATGTAAATGTTGATTTATATGTTAAAGATAGATAATAATAAAGGCTTTAGAATAAAATAGGGGAGAATATCTTATGTTCTTCATGTTCCATGGCGACATTTTCTTAAGCAGAACACAAAAAATACCAACCATAATAGGAAAAATATAATTGGATTACATTAAAGTTAAAAACTACTCATCGAAAGTTACCACCAGTAGAAATGTAAGCCACAGAGTGGGAAAAGATATTTTACACATTCAATGTTGACTGAAGTGAAAATTGTATGTCTCTTAAAAAAATAAATCAGAAAAGGACAGACGCACAATTGTAAGATAATAAACACAAATTCTCATAGGTTGTTCAGGAAATAAGATATCTAAAAGCCAATTAATGTATTAAAATATGTTCAGCTTCATGGCTGTTGGTACAATGCACATTAAAATTGTAATGCAATAGTATCACACATCCACTGGAAAGGCTAAAAATAAACAATTAAAAGTAAAATGTATCAACTGTTTTCAAGCAAGTGAAAACCACCAGGTCTCTCACATACTACTAGTGAAAACAGAAGTTGGCATAACCACTTTGGAAAACTGGTGCCATCCATAAAGCTGAAAATATGCATGTCTTATGATCTAGCAATTCTCTTAGGACACAGGGATATCCAAAAGAAATGCATACATATGTTCATCAAAAGACATTTACAATTATATTCTTTGCAGCACTATCCATAGCAGCCAAAATTGTGGGGGGAAAAAATGTCCACAAGCAGATGAATAATGTATGACATGTTCACGTAATTGAATATTGTATTATCTTGAAAGAACTAAACTACGTATAACAACATAGATGGATCTCATGAGCCTAATATGGAGTGAAAGAAGCCGCATAATAAATAGCGCACAAATTGTAAGATTCTACTTATATCAAGTTCAAAAACAGAGTGATTTACTATGTTAGAAGTCATAATAGCCACTTCTTTTGAGAGGAGTAGGGCCCAGAAAGTGTTCCTGAGCATCCATTGATGTTCTTTTTCCTCTTCCGAGTATTGTTATACCTAAGTGTGAGCTTGATGAGAAGTCATTAAGCTATATCATGACAATTTGTTCACTTCTATAAGTATTTCTTTATTAAAAAGTTTACTTAAAAAGTAAAAAACCAGTAGTTCTGAAGGGTTATGTCTGTGCTGCATGCAGCACATGGGCTGGGTCGAGCAGGCTGAGTTTCTTGTTCAGCTGATTCTGAGTGGAGATCTTGAGCATTCAAGATGTTTATGTGTGGGCTGGCTTGGAGTCCAAACCTTCATGTGCAGGGGAGAGGATGAAAGCAGGATTGGACAGAGGGAGAAGGCAAACTGTAACACAGTCACAAAGAAAGGCTCAGCTCACCTATGGAGAGCTCCAAACTGGACAGCTCTTAAAAGAGTTCTTCAAAATGGTGGTGAGCAAGTATCACCTTCATCCTGCTGGGGTAACCATTTATTGGATATGGCCTGACCCTGGAAAAGTTGTAATCTGAGTTAGGCAGTTTTCTTTAGCTGAAGCAACGCAAAGTCAATGTGAGGAAGCGTCATCTTCCTGCAGCAGGCCCAGTAGGCGGGGAACTCAATTCTCCGTTCCTGCAGGGGTCTTTTGGGGGCCCGCCACAACATTCACCACACAGAGGATAACAACATAGATGACTCATCTGAGGATCCCATCTGAGGGCCTGAAGAAAGTAATGTGTGACAACAAAGGAAAATGGAACATTGGACAATGTTGAAATGAGGAGGAGGAGATCGCCTGTTCAAACATCCTAAATTCTCAAGAATAGTCTTCCCTATTACTAATCTTAATCTCTCATGGGACAGTTTTCAATTCATTTAAATCTGGCATCAAAAAGTAGGATAGATGCTGAATAAAAGAAAACTTCATTCCTACCCTTTCAAAGCCAGCACTGTAACCTACACCTGCAATCCAGCATGAAAGATTTTAAATCGCTGAGCTAAACATTTCAGTTCACAAAGGCTTTTGCACTTCCTTTTTTGTAAAAACCTTTGAAAGAATTCAGTAAAGTAGCAAACTTCTTTCATTTGTCATAGCTCTCAAAATAAGAAATAAGGCAGATTTGAAAAGAGAAAAATCGCTCTCCTAAATATTTAGCAATATTTAGACTCAATACTTTTCTAAATTATAAATTTAATACTTGAATATTTTTGTTGCAATGTATCATTTGGCAATAATCAGAGGCATAGATAGACTGATTAAATAACTATGATATTTTGTTTCCTTAAGCTTGATTGAGACAGTAAGAAGACTGCAAATATTTACTTTATACTATGTATGCATATTAATTACCCTGCCTATTATCATCATAAATCATTCTTTCCACTAATGGCATACTTTTCACATTAATAACTGAAAATTATAAATGCAAACTAATCTATCACAGAAAGACACTTGATTCTGTACATTCAGTGAAGCTGAGACCTACATGTCTCTCCAACAACCGTCTGTTTATATTGCTCCCTACCCCTGTGCTATAAATGCCATCTATTAGGAGCAAAATCTCAGACCACAAGGAAACTCCACTATTCTTTGATATTTTTAAGGTACCACAGGAAAGTAGAAAATGTGCTATCACTTAAAGGGCAGACTACAGTGTCAGCAAATTAATCAAATCTAAGTAAGGAAAGAACCTTGTTAAACTAAAGCATTATGACCTCCCTAGAACCTGATATGGCTCAAGTCATATCAAAAAATACATTTCCTTCCTTGGAAGTTATACATATTCCTAAAATTCAAGAATGTCTTTCTATATTTACATCTCCTACGCCTGGGACAAATGCTATAGTCATTAATGGAAAGCTTATACTTTTTCAGGCACAATTTGTTAACCTACTTAAAACATGCACAATCTCTATTAGATAGGTTTCTATTTTTACCTCTGCTTTAATGATGAAGAAATGAAGTCACAGAGAAATCCAATACCTTGCTCAGGGGCACCAGTAACTAGACAGTGGTGGTAAGATTTCAACCCAGGCATCCACCTGGGTGGCAGGGACTCCTACCTGGGAGCTGAACTACACTGCTCCTTCTATATCTTGGTAAATAGTTCAAATAAGTACATGCTTGGATTAGTTGGGGTTTCCATTTTCACAGTATCTTCAGATTAGCACTGGGTAATAAAGAATATGTTTTATAGCAGTGGTGATGGTGGAGGGGGCAAATGTTGCAAACCGAGTTATGTTAATAAGGAAACTATGGAACAAACATCAACAATCTAAGAAGTTGTTACATTAGGCTTTTCCAAGGCTTAGAACCAATGAGCTGTAAATGCTGCATTGCATAATCATCCATGATCATCATCAGACAGCATTCTTTTCCTTTTTCAAGAACAGTCCATTGGTGGGTGAAACCATCATGACTTTAATCACCTGGGTGATTAATATGCTACTCAGAATTTCTGTCCTGAGTGACTGAAAGAGCTGGGTACAACTTGTACTTTTGATGTAGTGACTACTGCCAGCTACTTTCCCCAGAGAAGGAGAAGAAAGGACCAGACAGGAGCTGGTATTTCAGCAGAAAAATTTAGTCTTACTGTTTTTTTCTCCCAAAGCAATCTGCAGCATGATCTACAATAATCTAGAATCCTCAGTGTTAAGAAATCTATGAGAATTGTACTCTAAATTAAGACATAACATTATAATTTTGTAGTGGGGAAAGAGGGAAGTTTTGTGAATTACGCTTCTCTTCACTGTATTTTCTTCTTCATCGTTGTCATCACCCCTTTTCCTGATTTGAGTGCATTTAATGAAGAATAAGGTCAGCCACAACAAAATCAATATGCATTTCCCAAACAAATACTTAAGAGTAAATTACGTTGATCTAAACAAAGAGAAAACTGTGCTTTTTGAAAGGGCTGTATTTTCACATTAAAGAAAACATTGAAAAGTTAAAAGTCCTTTTCATTTTCTTCCTTTTACAAGTTTAATAATGAGGCAAAATAATTCTTAATATAAATATTTTCTAAAAGATTAACTGACTCAACACCTTCTCAAAATCAGTTACTTTCCTTTTTAGAAGTTTCACATTGCATGTTCAGTGTTTCTATGCATGCTATGAAACTGCTGCGAGGGAAAGAGAGAGAGAGAAGGAGAGAGAGAAAGAGAGAGAGATCAGGAATTGGCTTACATGACTATGGAGGCTGAGAAATCTCAGGATTTGCAACGCGCAAACTGAAGACCCAGCAAGGTGACAGATGTCATAGTCCCAATCCAACCCCGAAGGCTTCAGAAACAGGACAGCCAATGGTGTAGATTCCAGTCCAAGTCTAGTCTGAAAGCAAGAGAAGGCAGAAGCCGGACAGAGTAAAAACTCTTTTTTACCTCAACTCTTGTTCTTTCTTATTCTATTCAGGCCTTCAAGGATTGGATGAGGCCCACCCACTCCGGAAAGGGTAATTTGCTTTAATCAGTCTCCAGACTTAATGTTAATGTCATTCAGAAATACACTCTCAGATACACCAATAATGACTTTCAACCAAATATCTGGGGACCCTGTGGCACAGTCAAATTCACTCTCAGCAGGAGCGAGAGTCCCAATGTTCACTCCATTTTGTTCTTTCATTCCATCTAGTACTTGTCAATTTCCTAGCATTCCACTGAAGTTGCCGTTAGTAAAATTACCTCTGCTCTGCGTGTGGCCAAATCCATGTATCTTCTTCTCCTCATCTAGCTTGTCCTCTCAGCTTCATTTTGGAGACATCTATCACTTCCTTTCTGACTTCAATGAAACCAATGTCTTCCTGACAAGAGTTAATTTTTCTAGGCCTGCATTTTTAACCTGATCCTGAAATTTTCAATATTTTCAGCATTTTGCCTTTTAAATACTACATAGATAGGTTACTCACCTATTGTGTCTCAGCTTCAAAATTATTCTTCTATATTCTGCTCTGTGATACAGGCCTGGAACTCTGCACACTGTAGACTCCTTTGTCAGACAGCTCCTTGGTCTGCCTATTTGTTGGTCTGCCTGAAAGAACAATTAGAAGGTAAGAGGCAGTTTTGTTGTCCTGGTCGTATCACACTAGCAGCTCCGTCTGCCCTATCCTTCAGAAAACTGTGGTAATTCCCAGAATCAACCTCATTTACATCAGAACCACAAGGAGGAAACCATTTTTCCAAGCTCTTCTATTACCCATGAAACCTATTAGATTTCCTCTGTTTGAAAGTTCAAATGATGTTTCCACTTTCCTGACTGGATTCTGACATAACATTACATGGCTAACATTTGCACTTTGAGATATTCAGCCCAGAGCTGGATTTCTACTCATGTAATTATGTTTTTCTTTTTACAGATTGACTGTGGCATCATTTGAATGCCCTGAAATTCACTATATTTATGTACAATTCAATGACTTTTTGTATGTTTCCAGAGTTGTGAAGCTATTACCACAATCTGATTTTAGAACTTTTATATCATCCCCATAAAAAAAAAAAAAATGACCATTTGCAGTCTCTCCCCATTTCTATGTGCAGCCCAAGGCAGCAATTTTACTTTCTTTCTCAATTTATTTACCTTTTTGGGGCATTTGATATAAGAGAAATCAGACAACACATGGTCTTTTGTAAATGGCTTCTTTCACACATCATAATGTTTTTGAGGTTAATCCAAGTTGTAACACGTATCAGTATTTCTTTCTTTTAATCGTCAATAATATTCTATTGTATGCATATACTATACTTTGTTTATCCATTTATCAATTATTAGACATTTTGCCCATTTGTTAGCTATTATGGGTAGTGTTGCTATTAATATTTGCAAAGAAGTGTGTACATATGTTCTCATTTCTTTTAGGCATATACTTGGAGATGTTGGATCATATGGTAACTCTGTGTTTAACATTTAAAGAAACTGCCCAACTATTTTACCAATTAGTTTCACCATTCTACATTCCCATAAGCAATGTTTGAGAATTTTAATTTCTCCACATACTTTTCAATCCATGTACTTGCCTTTATTTATTTTAGCCATTCTTGTGGGTGTGAAGGAATATCTTATTATGGCTTTAATTTTTTGAGTATGCTTCTAGGCCATTTGTGTAAACTCTTTGATGAATGTCTGTTAAACTCTTTTGCTCATTTTTAATTTTTTTTTTTTTCCTTTTTGGCCAGATGGAGTTTCACTCTCTTTGTTGCATAGGCTGACTTTAAACTCCTGGACTCAAGAAATCCTACCATATTGGCCTCCCAAAGTATGAGGCTTAACTTTTGCTCATTTAAAAAATATTATTTTCTTATTACTGGGTTGTAAGAGTTTTCAAAACCTCTCTTCTCTGATCTATAAGTTGCAAATATTTTTTGCCCCAGTCTACAGCTTATCATTTCACTTTCTTAATGGTGCCTTTGAAGAACAAATGTTTTTAAGTTTGATGGTCTTATTTTTTCTTCTTTGCTTGTCATTTTGGAGCTGACTCTAAGAAATCTGTGAAGTATTTGTTTTCTCCAAAATGACTTACATAGATTTAACTCTTACATTTAGGTGTATGATCAATTTTGCCTACTCTTATAATTAATTTCTATTTGATATTGTCACTTAGATGACTGATAAGATCTCAAACAGAATCTCAGAGTGAAGGTGCTCTTGGAATTTTTAATTTTTCACAAGTCTTGGAATTTTCTCTCCTCGAACTTCCCTTTCCAAGCAAGCACTGTGAGTATTTGTTTATTTAATAAATATTAAACCTTGAATCATCTTGTGTCCTATCTTTTTCTCACTTCTCCCCAATCCAACTTCAGCATCTCAGTTCTGTCCAACACTTTCTATTTCACTATCCTAATCATAAAATCAGACAACTTATTAGTTTCCTAACTGATATCACCATTTCCTTCCAAATAGGCACAATCTATACTCCACATAGAAGCAAAATTGGTTTGTAAGCCCTAAATATGATTGTGTCACTCCCTTGCTTAAAATAATGCTCTTAAGACAAGAGGCTCTTAATAGATTTTGATTGATTGTTTCATGCTGTGGACCGGCTTTACAGTCTGGGGAAGCCTATGAGTCCCTTCTCAGACAAATGGTTTTAAATGCATAAAATGACATACCCAGTATTACAAAGAAAATTGCTAAAGTACATATCTCAAACTATTTTTTAAACTAATTTGTGAGATAATAATACAAGGAATTCCTTTAATACATTAAACAATAAAATTTAAGGGAATGTTAAAACTATTATACTTACAGTGTGCCAACAGCAAAAATGTTGAGATGTCTGCAATGACTATAAAGTGCTATGAAAATGTCATTTCTTTTGATGACAAAGTCACAGGCTCTTGAAATATGATGGTTATTTGCTAAATTTTATTTTGGGATGAGTGGGGAAAAAAGATGTATTGTTGACTCATTCAAGGTAAGAACTCTTAGTTCATGTGTGTGTGTGTTTGTGTGTGTGTGTGGTTGTAACAGATTACCAGAGACTGGGTAATTTATGAGAAACAATGTTTATCTTGGCTCACAGTCCTGGAGGCTGGAAAGTCCAAGATCAACAGACCATATCTGGTTGGCTTCTGGTGAGGGCCTTGTTGTGCTGTGGCATAACATGCTAGAGAAGTAGGAGGAGAAGCAGGCAGGTACAAAAATAGTGCGCAGGAGAGGCAGCCTTTTTTGGTAACAACTTGTTCTCACAGTAACTAACCCAGTCCCATGGGAACTCTGAGAACTCATCCAGTCACACAAGAAAGACATTAATCCTTTTTTTTTTTTTTTGAGACAGAGTTTCGCTCTTGTCACCCAGGCTGGAGTGCAATGGTGCGATCTCGGCTCACCGCCACCTCCGCCTCCTGGGTTCAGGCAATTCTCCTGCCTCAGCCTCCTGAGTAGCTGTGATTACAGGCAGGCGCCACCGTGCCCAGCTATTTTTTTGTATTTTTGGTAGAGACGAGGTTTCACCATGTTGACCAGGATGGTCTCGATCTCTTGACCTCGTGCTCCACCCGCCTCGGCCTCCCAAAGTGCTGGTATTACAGGCTTGAGCCACCACGCCTGGCGACGTTAATCCTTCTTAATGACCTATTGAACTCTTAAAAACCTTACCTGTTAATACTGTCATATCAGGGATTAAGTCACAACCTGGGTTTCAGAGGGAACAAGGATTCAAACCATAGCAGACCCTTAAATTCTATCCACGTGTCACCAAGGAGTGACCCCTCGAGGAATTCCTAGGAATGGTTTCAACGGTGTTTAGAGCAAACCCTTCATCATGTCTTAAAAGACCCATATGATTTGATACACACCTGCCTTTCTCTTCAGTCCCTGTTGTTTAATCTCATTTACTAAGATCTAGTCTCACTCTGCCTTAATGTCACTCCAGGAGTTCTAGAATGTGCCAAGCTCATTTGGCACAGGGTCTTTGCACATGCTGCTCCTTCTATCTGGAATGTTCTCCTGACTCCATAGCTGCTTCTTGACCAGTCTTCATCAATAAACTTTATTATTGCTTTAATAAAATGAATCACACATTTTAATGATTTTATGCAAAGCTTTTACTTGCTTGAAAATACTTTCTTTCCTACTAAAATATGTTTGTGGGGTTAGAGAATAATATAATAAATATAATGCCCTCAGTTATCCTGTCAACCTGTCATCTACATTAGGTGTTTCTCCTAAGACTATCCCTCCCCTTGTATAATACCCTTGACATGCCCTGGTGTGCGATGCTCCCCTCCCTGTGTCCATATGTTCTCACTGTTCAGCTCCCACTTATGAGTGAGAACATGTGATGTTTGGTTTTCTATACCTGTGCTAGTTTGCTGAAAATGATGATTTCTAGCTTCATCCATGTCCCTGCAAAGGACATGAACTCATTCTTCTTTATGGCTGCATAGTATTCCATGGTGTATATGTGCCACATTTTCTTTATCCAGTCTATCACTGATGGGCATTTGGTTTGGTTCCAAGTCTTTGCTGTTGTGAATACTGCCACAACAAACATATATGTGCATGTGTCTTTATAGTAGAATGATTTATAATCCTTTGGGTATATACCCAGTATTGGGATTGCTGGATCAAATGGTATTTCTGGTTCTAGATCCTTGAGGAATCACCACACCATCTTCCACAATGGTTGAACTAATTTACATTCCCACCAACAGTGTAAAAGCATTCCTATTTCTCCACATCTTCTCCAGCATTTGTTGTTTCCTGATTTTTTTAATGATTGCCATTCTCATTGGCACAAAATGGTATCTCCTTGTGGTTTTGATTTGCATTTCTCTAATGACCAGTAATGATGGGCTTTTTCTCATATGTTTGATGGCCACATAATGTCTTTGAGAAGTGTCTGTTCATATCATTTGCTGACTTTTTGATAGAGTTCTCAGGTCATTGATGTTCTTCTCTAAACAGGTTATTCTAGTTAGCAGTTCCTGTAACCTTTTATAAAAGTTCTTAGCTTTTTTGCATTGGGTTAGAACATGCTCCTTTAGCTCAGAGGAGTTTTTTTATTACCCACCTTCTGAAGCCTGCTTCTCTCAATTCGTCAAATTCATTCTCCATCTAGTTTTGCTCCCTTGCTGGCAAGAATCGTGAACCATTGAAGAAGAGGCATTCTGGTTTTTGGAATTTTCAGCCTTTTTTCCACTGTTTGTTTTCTCATTTTTGTGGATTTATCTACCTTTGGTCTTTGATGTTGGTGAGCTTTGGATGAGTTTTTTGCATGGGCATCCTTTTGTTAATGTTGATGCTATTGCTTTCTGTTTGTTAGTTTTCTTTCTAACAGTCAGGCCCCTCTGCTGCAGGTCTGCTGGAATTTGCTAGAGGTCCACTCCAGACCCTGTTTGCCTGAGTATCACCAGTGGAGGCTGCAGAACAGCAAAGATTGTTTCCTGTTCCTTCCTCTGGAAGCTTCATTCCAGAGAGGCTCCTGCCAGATGCCAGCTGTAGCCCTCCTGTATGAGGTGTCTGTCGACCCCTGCTGGGAGGTGTCTCCCAGTCTGGAGGCACAGATATCAGAGACTCACTTGAGGAGGCAGTCTGTCCCTTAGCAGAACTTGAGCACTGTGCTGGGAGATTCACTGCTCACTTCAGAGCTGACAGGCAGGAACTTTCAAGTCTGCTGAAGCTGTGCCCACAGCCGCCCCTTCCTCCAGGAGCTCTGTCCCAGGGAGATGGGAGTTTTATCTATAAGCCCCTGACTGGGGCTGCTGAATTTCTTTAGAGATGCCCTGCCCAGAGAGTAGGAATCTAGAGAGGCAGTCTGGCTACAGTGATTCTGCTGCTATGTGATGGGTTCTGCACCAAGTTCAAATGTCCCAGTGGCTTTGTTTACACTGTGAGGGGAAGCCTACTCAAGCCTCAGTAATGGCAGATACCTCTCCCCCCACCAAGCTTGAGCTTTCCATCTCAACTTCAGACTGCTATGCTGGCAGTGAGAATTTCAAGCCAGTGAATTTTAGCTTGGTGGGCTCTACGGGGTTGGGATCCACTGAGCAGGACTACTCGGCTCCCTGTCTTTAGTCCCTTTTCCAGGGGAGTAAACCTTTCTGTCTCACTGGCATTTCAGGCACCACTGGGGTACAGTCAAAACTCCTGCAGCTAGCTCGCTGTCTGCCCAAATAGCCACCCAGTTTTGTGTTTGAAACCCAGGGCCCTGTTGGTGTAGGCACCTGAGGGAATCTCCTGGTCTGCAGGTTGCTAAGACCGTGGGAAAAGCATCATATCTGGGAAAAGCATAGTAAATGGGCTGGATAGCACCTTCCTTCAAGGCGCAGTCCCTTGTGGCATCCCCTGGCTAGAGGATGGAGTTTCTTGACCCCTTGTGTTTCCTGCTTGAGGCAACACCTCACCCTACTTTGACTCACCCTCTGTGGGCTGCACCCACTGCCTAAGCAGTCTCAATGAGACGAACCAGGTACCTCAGTTGGAAATGCAGAAATCACCCACCTTCTCTGCTGGCTTTGCTGGGAGCTGCAGAACAGAGCTGATCCTATTCTGCCATCTTTCCTGGTCCCAGATTTGTCTTTATAAAATGCAGATCATATTGTCACTCCCTTACATAACACTACTTGATGGCTTACTTGGACAAAACCCATGGTCCTTACTTGTCCTATAAGGATATGCATGACTTCATTGTTGCTTTACCCCATCCATTTTAAATGTTATTTTTCACTCTAATTAAGTAACCGTAAGTTATAAATTTCATTTCTGAATGGTGCATTTTACCAGTGTTATTTCTACTTATAGGAATAAACTTCCTTTGTCTTTTCTTTCATCCTTCAGTTCTCAAACTAAATGTCACCTCTTTGAAGGAAATATCTCTGACCATGCTAACCAATTAGGTTTTCCCATGGTTTTCATGATTCTCAAAAGTGCTAGGAACATTGCTTTGCAGTAGCGAGTTGCTTTGCACTCCCTATATGGTAGTGAGTGCAGAGTGGATTTATCATGAAACAAATAAAGCTTGAAATACAGAGCCTTCTTATTTCCATGGACCCTCTCCAAGACTCTTGAAAAGTCATAGATATATGACTTTTCTTGCAAAAAAAAAAAAAGAAATGCAAAGGGTTCTGTCCACCCTTTATATTCTAGCCTATTCTTTATAAAATGGTAGCTAACGTTTATCTGTAGGTTATTGTGAGAGCCATGAGCCTTTGTAAACTTTTGTTAATTTATTAATCTTAAAGAAAACCTATAAACAGAGTTAACCTAGATGAACAAAAACTACCATGATCCATTATTTAAACTGAATATCAGTATAGTTTCATGACAGAGACGTTAAGCAGAGGATGACACATCTAATGCAAAAAATACTGTGCTGGAGAAGCCAAGAGGATCATGAAGACCTATAACAAGGAAGATCAACTTTATCATTTTAACGTATCTGTCAGATAAGTGTAAGCAATATTATCATCAACTATTTTAAAGATAATTAATCATAAATTGAAATGTGGTCTTACTAGAAATCAATGCAATACAAATTAAAATAGTGGAATACTATATTTCACCTGTCAAATTGGTAGAAGTGAATAATATTAGATGATGAAGAGGAGACCAGGCATAGTGACTCATGCCTGTAATCCCAGCACTTTGGAGGCTGAGGCAGGAGGATTTCTTGAGCTCAATAGTTTGCGACCAGTCTGCATAACATAGGGAGACTTCATCTCTACATTTTGTTTCTAAATTAGCTAGATGTGGTGGTACATCCTTGTAGTCCCAGCTATTCAGGTGGCTGAGATGGGAGAATCACTTGAGCTCAGGAGGTCAAAATTGCAGTGAGCATTGATTATGCCAGCCTAGCAACAGAGGAAGACTCTGTCTCAAAAAAAATTAAAAATAATAAAATTAAATATTTTTAATAAATAACAGTGAATTATGGAGAGGTAATCATGTGACACTGTCTCCTAGAGCTTGAGAAGCTTGAGAAGCAATTGGTTGTGTGCAACAAGAACTTTCAGAAGGATCACAAACGTTGGCCTAATAATTTTACATCTAGGATTCTATCAAGGACTGTAGAAAATTTTACAGGTAAAAATTATGTATTTATTTTTAGTTATAATAGCATATCTCTGATAATGATGAATTGAGTAATAGAAAAATGGTTAAATGAATTGTGCTACATCTATACGATAGTGTTTACTTTTTTTTTTTTAAGATAGGGTCTAGGTCTGTGGCCCAGGCTGGAGTACAGTAGTGCAATCCTGGCTCACTGCAATCTTGAAATCGCTGGGCTGCAGCCATCCTGCTGACTCAGTCTCTAAAGTAGTTATGACTATAGGCATGTGTAACCATGCCTAACTACTTTTTAAATTTTTTGTGGCAATGGCGTCTCACTGTGTTGCTCAGGGTGGTCTTGAATCCCTGGCTTCCAGTAATTCTTCCACCTTAGCCTCCTAAAATGCTAGGATTATAGGCATGAGCCACCAGGCCTGGCTAAAAATTCTACTATGAGAGACTTATTAAGGAAAGAGAAAATATGCATAATAAATTGTTAAGCAAAAGAGACGAGACTAACAGCCAAACATTGTGGCTTACACCTGTAGTCCCAGCTACTTGGGAAGATTACTTGAGGAGTTTGAGGCCAGCCTGGGCAACATAGTGAAACCCTGTCTTTAAATATAAAGAAATAAATATTTAAAAAAAAAGAAGAAGAAGAAGAAAAGAGACTGAAAACCTGTCTACACAGTAAAATCTTAGTTATGTATAACTACTAGAGACAAATATACCAAAATGATAACAGGAGTTTTCTCTAGTACAGGGATAATAATGCACAGCTTTTATTTTCTATTTTTAATTTTCTATATTTCAGATTTTCTGTAATGAACATGTATTATTGTAAAACATTATGAGAATACTTAGTATATCATATAAACAAATTAAGTCATTTTATTTTTAAAAAATGTGCTTCGAGTATTGGCTTCTTGGACATAGATAATGCATCCACTCATGAAACTGTGTTGAAATCAGACAAGTTTCATTCTGATGGATAAACTCTGCCTCTTGTAAAGGTTTTCTTCTTTGGTACTTGGGTGGTGTTTGGTAATTAGCATAATGCTGAAAGATGCTGACAAGAGATGTTTAAAACAAAGTTTTCTGACTTATTAACAAAACTACAAGGACAAAATTAAATGATTCAATAGAACTCATGATCTTAGAAAAGACCAATAATGAATACTAAATTTTAATGAAGTCCACAGTAACACTGAAATGCACCATTTCATTTGCCGTTAACCTTTCTGGTATGCTACTCGGAGGTCTTTAAATTCTTAGGACAGGATACCATTTAACGACAAGGACAGGTGACTGTTTCATTTAAATGAGCACACTTTACTAAAACATGGCAGGGGAAGAAAATCAGTGAATGATATATGTGGAGAGATATGGAAATCTAGAGGAAATTAAGGCAAAAAAAAAAAGGAGTGAAGGAGTGTTTTTCACAGAATTTAGCAAACTACTGATACTTCCATATGTATTTCGGATATAACATATTTTTTCAAAGTAATAAAATTGTCAAATGAATAACAGTCTTTACAGATATCTGACAAGAAACATTTAAATCTAATTACATGAAGATTTCTTCAAGTATTTATTCAAATAAAAACAATCTTTCAAGAGAAGTTCCACTAAGGGAGCAATTCAGTAGTGAGATCTGAGTTGGAACGTAAATTGTTGGAAACTGGCAATATTTAAAAAATAATAATAATTTTGCAACATTTCCTCTATCACATTTCATAGCAGCAGAAAATTGTGAATATCAAAGTTACACTTCACAGCCCAGGTTCGGGATGAGACAGGTGGCATAGTATTATGATAGATGAATCAAATACATAGGGCACTCTTTCACACAACACTACAAGTTTTGAGTTGATTTTATTTTTAGCTTTGTAGCTGTAATGTCACCAAAAAATTCAGAGACAATGCATCCAGTTGAGTGAGGAAAAAAAGTGCACTCATAATCCTCTGTTCTCTGCTGCAACTCCTAACTACCTCCTCAGTCTCAGCATCTGATCCATGCTACTGGCCAAGTGCTTTCCTGAACCCTGGTATATGGCAATGTCTGCTTCTAAAGCAAGGTTATTCATTTCCGTTCACTGATATAAGAACTTCTCCCATGCTTTAGGGTTCAAATCAGCAGATATTTACTACCTCACAGCTTCTATAGGTTAGAACTCTGCTAGCTTGAGAGCATCCTCAGCTTAGAGTCTCACAAGCTTGACTGAAATCAAGGTGTCAAGGTCTGAGTTCCTTGTTGGAAACTCAGGGGAAGAATCTGCTTCCCAAGTGCGTTCAGATTGTTGGTTGGGTTTATTTTAGCTCCTTGGGGTAGTAGAACCGAAGTTCATGACTCTTAGTAGCTGTCAGGCAGAGGCCTGCCTCTGCTCCTGGAGATTCATCCCCATATGTCCTCAGGCTTTCCATGAGGCCCCCTCCAGCAGTGAGAGGTGACACCCTTTTATGTTTCCAATCTCTCTGATTTTGCCTTCTGCTGCATTTCTCTGACTCCAGCCAGAGAAAGTTCTCTGCTTTTAAGGACTTTTGTGAAGACTCAGATAATCTAGTTAAATCCCCCCATTTAAGGTCGGTAACCTTAACTACTTATAGGAAGTTCCTTTTGTAATGAAAGGTGACATATTCAGAGAGATTTCAGGGATTAGGAAATTTATGTTCCTGGGGGAGCATGTTGTCTCCTACACAGATACTAGATATGTGCCAGATACTTTATTATTGACCTTTTTTGCATTGAATTATAAAAATAATTAGAATAGACTGGTAAAATACAACCAGTTTTGTAATTTTTAAAATTTTTTCAGAAGATTTTATCTAATTACCTGGTCATTTAGAATGTATTACAATTTTCAAGTAAAAATTCACCCAATCTATTAGAGCCATTGCATTTCAGAGAAAATACTGGGTGTTTGCTCTGCTTTATTTATTAGTATTTTGACAAAATCAACAAGAAACCCCTTACAATAATTCTTCAATTCTTAGTAGCTGCTTTCTGTCATTAAATTCAAGAAACTAAGCATATATTGTTAACACCAACATTTTATTAATTTATCTCAATAAATGATTCGTTTTGCAAAAGTGAAACTTTGTATCCCTTGATAAATATCATTCCATTTGATCGTTTCACAATGTATACATATATCAAAACATCAAGTTTCACATATTAAATATGTGTAATTTTTGTCAATTATGTCTCAATAAGTGAAAAAAGTGAAGTATAATAGTTATGTATAAAATAAAATTGTATCTAAAAGTATAAGTCTACAGCATTGTTGATGTATAGATGAGTTATTACACATTAAATAATTAGCCAAACATCATACAGAAACTAAAGTTTTAATGATTATATTTAACTAATGGTGACTTATAATTTAAGAAGCAAAAGTAGAAACATTTTAATGAGGATTTCAAGATTATGCTTATCATGAACTAATAGCAAATATTTAAAATTTCAGGAATTCCAAATACATATACACATACACATACACACAGAGAGAAAATGCTTGACAAACTTCCTAATTACTGTATGGCAACTAGAATTCACAGAATATTGATTTAGAATTATTAGTAAACTTATCTGGTAGGGCATCACTTTAAAATTATAAACACCTAATTAAATAACATTTTAAAAATAATCTGTTTTAGAGTTAGCAAAAAAAAAAAACCCTATGTTGACAGTAAAAATAAAATTTTGTGTAGTTATTCAAATAATTTTTTTTTTATTTACCTTTTTGGACACTTCACATCCTGTTAGCAGGATTCTTTTTGCCAATGAGTGGTATGCAGGCTAAGTGGCTCTCCTGATACATAAAAGCCCTGATTTGCTGCATTTCCTATTACCATAATATGAATACTGTCACCAGGGCCTATTTCGAGATCTCCCCACGATGTCACTGAATAGGTTGCTAGAAACATATGCACACAGTCAGATCTCCTGAGCTGATTGGAGCCAGCTCCAGGACACTACAGTCTGTAGCCCAGTACCATACTTTGAGAAATATTGTTCTGTGGTCAATGTGCAGCCATCAGCTTCAAATTTCATTGTCAAACAGACTTGGGTCAATAGTTCGACTCTTTTCTATGACATCAACTTAATAGCCTCTGTAAACAATTAACTCATCTATTAAGGGAGGATAATACTACTTTCTTAACAGTTTTGTCATAAAGATTAAATTATATAACATGTGTAAAATGTTATACCCAGTGAATGCATTCACAAATAGTATTATTATCATTATCATTGTTACAAATCTGTTCTAGAGAAACAGACTTTGCTACCCAAGATATAGAATAGAAAAACTCTATAAAACATCATGATGGGACTCTCCTAACAATGTAGCAAAATGTGCAAAATATGTATTGATTTCATGACTAGTTTACACATACGTGCATGCGTATATACATATACACAGCCCAGCACCTTTAGAAAACCTGCTGTATTAGTCCACCCTAACACTGCTAATAAAGACATTCCTGAGACTGAGTAATTTGTAAAGAAAAGAGGTTTAATGGACTCACTGTTCCTTGTGGCTGGGGAGGCCTCACAATCATGGCAGAAGCTAAAGGAGGAACAAAGGCAGGCAAGAGAGCATGTGCAGGGGAACTGCCCTTTATAAGATCAGCTCTCATGAGACTTATTCACTATCACAAGAACAGCATGGGAAAAACCCAGCCCCCAATATTCAATTTCCTCCCAATGGGACCCTCCCACAACATTTGGAGATTATGGGAGCCACAATTCAACATAAGATTTGGGTGGGGACACAGCCAAACCATTTCACCTACTATGCAAGTGCCTCTACTTATCAACTGATTTTAACACTGAAATGTAGAAAGAAGTGACAAATTTCAGGACATGGTTATTTATAAGCTCCATTCCTTATACCATATTATTTGAATTATTGTTCTAAAATATTTGGAAATTTTACTTAACAAAAGATGTTTGAATTAAATCATTCATAAATGGTTTCCTAAAAACCACTAAGAGAATAAACACAAACAAAGTATTATGAAAACCATCTTTTATATGAATATCCTGAAAAATACACAGCATTGTTGCAAAATATGTTTGGAATGTAGTCTATATTTCATGAAGTTTAGTAACTTTTTTTTATATGAGAGCAAATAGCACTTTAACATTTAAAAGTAATAATTTGACATTTTGGAAAGTGTTGTGTAGCTCTCAAATGATCCCTATTTGTTAAGTAATCTGGATACTATTCTGTTAATATAATATCATACCAAAATTAAATAAAACACATGTTAAGAGAAACAGTATAAGCAGATATTTGTGTGCTGGCGAAAGGTGGTATAATATGTTCCTTTCTCTTAAATTTCATTATGCTGGTCTAGATTAATTTCTTTATCCAAAAGATTTGTTAAGTTTATTTTATTCCAGAAAGATGGGGTCTGCTACCAATTAGTTGAATAAAGCCTAATATCAAGCCATTACTGATTTTCCCAATATTCTTAAGTGCAGCAACCATGTGTATTTGTACGTACATTTTACCATCATTTTCTGTATCTATTCCACTTCGAAGTTCAAATAAGTTCAGATAGCTTAGACAGATTGTGAAGAATATTGCTTTATTGTCTTTATTTAATTCCTGAATGAAAGGTAGCAAGTAGTGAGAGTTTAAGATATTAAGCAATTTTAATCTAAAAAAATTATTGTTTTCCCGAGGTCAAGTGCAGTGGCTCACACCTGTAATCCCAATACTTAGGGATGCTAAAAGCAGGAGGATCACTTGAGCTCAGGAATTCAAGACAAGCTTGAGTAACAAAATGAGACCCCGTCTCTATGGAAAAAAAAAAAATTAGCTGAGCATGGTGGTATGTGCCTGTAGTCACAGCTACTTGGGAGGGTGAAGTGGGAGGATTGCTTAGGCTCAGAGGTGGAGGTTGCAGTGAGCTGTGATTGCACCACTGCACCCACCCTGGGTGGGAGAATGAGACACTATCTAAAAAAATTTAGAAAAAGTCTTCCCTGAATTTGAATAACAAGTGACTCATAGAACTGCAAGTCATGAAAATCTTATATTTTAACGGATCATTACTAATTCTATGCTACCGATGTAAAAACTAAGTTGTGGCAATATGAAGTGATCATTCTTTCAAAATACAGACAGCAAGCAGCAGAGCTGTGTTTCAAGCCTTACGTGTGTGTAATTACAAAGCCTGTGATATAAAACACTAAGCGATATTGGTTCTAGTTTTATTCCCAAGTCTGTTTCATTTTGTGACCTAATCTGAAACAGTAACATTATCTGTTAAGATCCATGTGTCTTAACCATCTTTCCAGCAGCAAATAAGCACCAATTGGGGGTTTGTTGCATTTGGCACAGCCCCTGCTCCTTACGTGCTTAGAAACAAGCATTGGGTTAGAGACAAGAAACACACAGCATGATGAGACACAGAATTAGGTTGAAATGAGAACGTCCTTGTCAAGTTCATGAATGGATGGTTCAGAAGTCTTCCAAAAGAAAGTGACTTTTCAGCGAAGTTTTGAGAGGTATCTAGAAATCAAGCAAAGAAGGGATGGGAAGGTATCTATGTCAACAAAAACAAGGGACACAAATCAGAAGTGTTTGCAGTCATCTGACTCACTTGTAGATTGTTTCTATCAAGAGTCACAAAAACAGAAAACACATTACAGATTTCATGTAATATGATTTAATATGGAAAAGGTACTTAGGAAACTTTTGAGAAAATTGGGTGAGCATTCAAAAGGGCAAGAGAAGTTTCCAATTACTTCAGGAAATCATGATGTTATGATATTTGCACAAAACCAGTACCAGTGATTTCGGGTGACTGAAGCCATGAAGTAAAGATAGGTAGGTTTTGTGGTCATCTATATTAAAACTCATATCTATTGTCTGCTAAATTCCACACACCTGCCAGCCTGTGTAAGAGGAACACTGGTACTCTGTCTGTATTCTATCATCCAAATCTTGCACATAGGCCTTACAATGACATTTTTTAAGTCAGAATGCTGTTTGCATTGGAGCCTGAGAAAGTAGTTTCTGGACCTTCAACTCTACTGGAAGGCTTAAAAGTGTGAGAATGATTCTGAGTCACAGCAGACAACATCTGGCCCAGAGATCAAAGGATACACATGGAGAAGTGATGGGAGAAGAGGCAGAGGACTTGCCAAGGCTACACACCTAACATACATTATATACTAAGTGAATGAGCTTTATGTTATCATGGAAATAATAAAACATCTTTGAAGGACTTTATACAGGGAAGTGTCATAATCAGATCTACATTTTGGAAAATTGTTATAGAAGCACATTTTGTCTTAATGGATTGGGCTGGGGTTTGGATGAAAGGGAACTGATGGGAGGTAGGAGTACTAGTAAGGATTATATTATAGCAATTTAATAGGAAAGAAACTGTAATTAGGTATTGTTCATGGTAATAGAGAAAAGTTAGGACACATTCTGGGTCTTATGGGGAAAGAATGTGTTGATCTGGGGACTGGTGAGTGAAAGAAAAAGTCTGTGACAGCTTTTAGGCTAATGGTGGAGTTCAGGTATGTTCCATGTATGTCTCATGCAGGTAATCAGGGTGAAAATACAGTCATTACCTGGAACACGTTCTTCTCACAACTGAGGACAATGAAAGCAAGTAGTCAAGCCAAGCCATGATACTTTATTTGTATCAAGTGCACTCATAGAATGTTTGCTAAAGGAACATGACCAAGGCCTTAGGCAAGACATGGGTCATATATATTCCCCCTATCTAGGGGAAGGCACTGAAAAATCACAGGAAAAAAGTATGGATGCATCATGGTACTACTGGGAGAAGAAGACAGGTTGAATAAAGTAAATTGCCTAAGTGCTACCAACTTGCCCTAAAAAACGCCTACACCATTCCACACAACCATCTGCAGTGATGAGGCTCTTATTCCTCCACATCTCTCACAGTCTTGGCATATCAATCTTTTTTTTTTCCTTTCTGAAAAGCATTAATTGGAATCTTCACATTTTAACAAGCATTTGCTGATTGAAAATTCTTTGGAATAACGCTCATTTATAGTCTTTTCAATCATTTAGAGTTCTCGTATTGGTCAATTTAGGTTTTTCCCCCTTGTTAATTAACAGGACTTTGTCTTATATCCTAGATATTAGATCCTTTACTTTGATAGGTACATGTCACCTTCCATAAGACCACTGATCTTTTAAACTTATCTTTACTATCCTTTTAAACAGAGGATTTTAATTTTTTATAGAACCAAATTTATTGATTTTTTATCTTTAAGATTTGTGAATTTGTTTTTTTAAAATCTTATTTGGCAAGTCCTTCACAATATAGAGCATAATGATATTTTTTTACAGTGATATTACCAGTATAGTAAAATTCATTATAATCATGTTTTTAATCCCTCTAGAGTTAGAAGAATTAAGTTTTATTTTTCTCCTTTTGACAAATCAGTTTTCTTCAAAAGTTTGATGATTTATTCTTTTCTTTTGATTTGGGGACTACTTTTCTGTAAATTAAGTTCTTATAAAGTTTTATTCTCAATAATATCTGCCACTCTTCTGATTAAAACCTCCAAAGCTTTCATATAGTTTAAATGACAAACTTCTTAACATGGAATTTATTTCTTTATTTATTCCCAAAATACCTACTGAGCTTCTACTATGTGTCAAAACTATCTGTCAGAATTAAATACTGTCTCTGCCTTCATGAATCTTGCTGTCAGGTGTTACTGCTACTGAACAGGTAATTACAAGTGGATGATGATCGGAAAGAGGAAGAATAAGTTGCTATTAGAGTGTTCCAGGTACCTGCAAAAGTCTAGGGGTTAGTGCATGTTCTCATTTATAAGTGAGAGCTAAACATTAAGCACACATGGGCATAAACATGGGCAAAGCAGACACTGTGAACTACTAGAAGGAAGAGGGAGGGATGGGATCTCAGGTTGAGAAACTACATATCATATACTATGCTCACTACCTGGATGATGGGATCCGTACCCCAAACTTCAGCATCACACAATATTCCCTTTAACAAACCTGCACATGTACTCTCTGCATCCAAATTAAAAGTTGAAGTTTAAATAATAATGATAAGTAAATAAAAATAAAAATATGGGAATAAACTATTAAAAATAAAGTCTAGGGATTGGGACAAACTGCACTATGTGAATGACTTTTCCCCTAAGAAGGCAACATGAAAGCAGAACGTGGCCAAATGAGGAGCAGAAGACCCATGAAGCAGGTTTCAAGGAAAGGAAATACTATGCTGAAGGTCCTAGAATGCATGGAGATTGTTGCTTCCCCTAGACACTGGGTCACTTCTCCAGTATAGTTGAGGCAAAAAAAAAAAAAAGAAAAAATGTCAGAGGTCAGATTCAGATTGCTAAGACGTGTCAGATTCAGAAGGTCTTTGAAAGCTTACAGAGACCTTCCCCATCTGCACGATAGCTGAGGTTTATTTATTTTACTTTCCTTAACATTTTTGCTATTCTCAAAATATATCATGTATTTTTATATGTCCTTGTGTCTTTCAACCTGTTCTCTCTGTGTTACCCTCTTTTTTTTTTTTTTTTTGAGATGGAGTTTCGCTCGTTACCCAGGCTGGAGTGCAATGGCGCGATCTCGGCTCACCGCAAGCTCCGCCTCCTGGGTTCAGGCAATTCTCCTGCCTCAGCCTCCTGAGTAGCTGGGATTACAGGCACGCGCCACCATGCCCAGCTAATTTTTTTGTATTAGTAGAGACGGGGTTTCACCATGTTGACCAGGATGGTCTCGATCTCTTGACCTCGTGATCCACCCGCCTCGGCCTCCCAAAGTGCTGGGATTACAGGCTTGAGCCACCGCGCCCGGCCTGTGTTACCCTCTTACTTCTCCCCATCTCCAGTAAAATCCCACCATGTCCATCATTATTTAATTCAGCCTTTACTTTAGTCCTTAAGCTTGTCATTCTTTTGGCAGTCTAAATGATGCCTCGGATAGCAGAATGCATAGCTGTCACCTCTATTAATGTGTGCTTAGACACGTTTCTTATTCACATATTACCCAAATGCTATGTTGTATGTAAATACATTTTCTCATATTTCTGAGATAACTGCATAATAATGGAATGGCCGTAAGGATTGAATGAGACTATTGATATAAAGCACTTGGCATGGTGTCTGGTACATAACACACTTTCAATAAAGTTCATTATTTTTATGATAATTGCCATGTTTGTTACTAGTACCATCATCCTCCTGCATTTTCAAGAGGCTTCTCTCAAATCTTTTAATTCTTAGAAGATATATATCACAGAAACTATTTTTATCTGTATGTACTTTTCTTTTTTATTAATTACGTTTTGTTTCCTTCATCTTTTCTGAGTTTATTTGTTATGTTTTGTTTCCTTCATCTTCTCTGGGTTGGAGAACAAGAGCCTAGTGCTGATTACAGGGTTTGTGACAAGGTCGGAAAAGCCTCTGGTCTGGCCAAAGTGTGGAAAGAGGTAAAACCGTATTCAAGCCATTCTGAATCCTTCACTTTCTCTAACCTTCTTATACACACCAAAACTCCCCAAGAATAGAAAACGTATAGCATTTGTCTGCATTATTTACCTATAAAAGATATTCATCTAGACATCTGTGAATTAAAAAAGTAATATGGGCTCTTCCGCCGCCATTTTAAATCCTGCTCCATACAACGCTCCGCCGCCGCTGCTGCCGCGACCCGGACTTTGCGCCAGCACCCCCTGCCGACAGCTCCGCCACTATGGAGGACATGAACGAGTACAGCAACACAGAGGAATTCGCAGAGGGATCCAAGGGCAATGTGAGCAAGAATCAGCAGGATGACGGTTGTAGACTGCACAATTAAAACAGATCCAGTCACTGGGAGATCAAGAGGATTTGGATCTCTGCTTTTCAAAGATGCTGCTAGTGTTGATAAGGTTTTGGAACTGAAAGAACACGAACTGGGTGGCAAATTGATAGACCCCAAAAGGGCCAAAGCTTTAAAAGGGAAAGAACCTCCCAAAAAGGTCTTTGTGGGTGGATTGAGCCTGGATACTTCTGAAGAACAAATTAAAGAATATTTTGGAGCCTTTGGAGAGATCGAAAACATTGAACTTCCCATGGATACAAAAACAAATGAAAGAAGAGGATTTTGTTTCATCACATATACCGATGAAGAACCAGTAAAAAACTGTTAGAAAGCAGATACCATCAAATTGGTTCTGGGAAGTGTGAAATCAAAGTCGCACAACCCAAAGAGGTATATAGGCAGCAACAGCAACAACAGAAAGGTGGAAGAGCTGCTGCAGCGGGTGGACGATGTGGTACGAGGGGCCGTGGCCGCGGTCAGGGCCAAAACTGGAACCAAGGATTTAATAACTCTTATGACCAAGGATATGGAAATTACAATAGTGCTATGGTGGTGATCAAAACTAGACTGGCTATGGCGGATATGATTATACTGGGTATAACTATGGGAACTATGGATATGGACAGGGATATGGACCACAGTGGCCAACAGAGCACTTATGGCAAGGCATCTCGAGGGGGCGGCAATCACCAAAACAATTACCAGCCATACTAAAGGAGAACACTGGAGAAAACAGGAGGAGTTGTTAAAGTAATCCATCTTGCAGGACGACATTGAAGATCGGTCTTCTGTTGATCTAAGATGATTATTTTGTAAAAGACTTTCTAGTGTACAAGACACAATTGTGTCCAACTGTATATAGCTGCCAATTAGTTTTATTTGTTTTTACTTTGTCCTTTGATATTTGTGTTATGACTCAATGTGGATTTGTTTATACACATTTTATTTGTATGATTTCATGTTAAACTTCAAATAAATGCTTCATTATGTGAAAAAAAAATAAAAAAATAAAAATAAAAAAGTAATATGGACCTGAAGGATGCCTTCTTCCCCAAGGGCTCTGGTCTTAGTACTTCAGGTGGGCTTCAGATCTATGGCAACCACGGCTCAGGAGGCATCAAGCTTTCCAGTTTCAAACAAAAGTCCACCATAATTGAGGTCAAATACTTGAATTATGCTTCATGCTAATCTAATATTTTCTCAATACGTGTCTGTCTGGTTATATGTTCCTTGCTTAGGAAAATGCATATTTGTTTTGTCATTTGATTTTTTGGAGTAGCTGAAAGCATTCATTTTAAGTACTAAATTATAAGAATGCATGAAATTATAGAAATTAATTCATAAAAAAGTTTAATGTTGAATCTCTTTAAAAATAAGCTTAAATGTGATTAATATCCAGCTCTTGATAAATTGATACGGTAATAATGAATACATTAAATATAGCAATGATGATTCTGAGATCATAGAACATAAATAATGTTATCAGATATTTTCATCCCATGTCCTTAATGATCTCTGATAACCAGACATTAATTACTATTAGTTATAAATCACTGTTAATTCAACCCACTATGTATTTATAGTTTAGTTTCTAAAGAAACCTATCTAGATAACAGTCAACCATATGCATCCATTATTTTATTTTATTTTATTTTACTTTAAGTTCTGGGATACATGTGTAGGACATGCAGGTTTATTACATAGGTATACATGTGCCATGGTGGTTTGCTGCACCCATCAACCTGTCATCTAGGTTTTAAGCCCTGCATGCATTAAGTATTTTAACACACTCTTCACTGTCCTCCATTTCTATTTCCTCTGCTCAGGGATAAATTGATTGCTGCTCAGCTCAGACACAGAATTGAGCACCAAGGGACTCTGACTACAAAGTGATGTTAGAAGGTCAGCATGAATCACAGCAGCTAATTTAGATCTCCATACATGAAAAAAGATGAAAGAGACAACCTGCCCATAATTTTCATATTATAGCAGAGGGAAGAAATAACAAATATAGACAAGGATTTGATGTTATGCCAAGCATTTATTTTTCTAATCCATGAAAGTTCATATAAGCGTAAGTTATCATTTTATGTTGCTATGGCAGTCTTTAGAGAGCTACACACAAAATGAGCTGCCAAGCCATACACAAGAGAATTGAACTTGCATCTTGAGAGAGAGAGAGGAAGTAGGAACTGTGGCAGTTGGCTAAAATAAGGAGTTTATAAGATGAAATACCAAAACATAAATTTGGGATATTAGAGGCTTATGCATTCAACAAAATTTATACACTCTTAATGCTGAAAGCAAGAAACTAAAGACAGAATCCATTACACTAACATTATTTATATACCACACTTGAAGGCATATATATGCTTTAATAGTCAAAAGAATACTTGAGTTAAAGTCAAATATGAAAACCAGAGGACACGGACTAATGATAGAATGAGTGCTCAGAGAATATGAATATTTGTTGTGTAGAATGGGAGCAGTCACCCTGCAAAGTAAATGACTAAGAGAAGCAATTAGCATAAAGGGTTTTTAAATATTGTTAAATCATCATATAATTTGAAAGAATCATAAAAGTTCCATCATTATAAGGACTACATACAGCACTTACATATTTTCAATGCACTTTATGATCATTGACTAGTAATTAGCAGAAAAACTTTCTTATTCCAGAGAAATAAATGAAAATACATTTTTCTGCTTTCCTTACCTTATAAAATCTCCTATGAAACTTCACCTAGCTTGTAGTGGATTTAATTCCTTGTTTTTCTCAGTATCTAGCAGAAGTTTAAACCTTTATGATTTGTACCAGTGTATTTACAGAATGATTTAAAACATTCTTAAGAAGTTAGTATTCAAACATCATTAAATATTTAATACTGGAGGGATGCTAAAAGTTAGCTCCTGTTCCATGAGAATAGCGTTAAAGAATACAACAAACACCTATTAACTGCAGAACTGGAGCAGCAGAAAAGTAAGAGAATCAGAAATTGAAATCATTGTCTCAAGGCAAGCTATGACTATTGAAAATGTACTACTGATCATTGCCTTGCATATAAACTGCTTTTATTGACAACCACATAAAATCACCAGAGGAGGTATGAAAAGTTATAGGAAGGAAAGAAAGCAACGAAACATTAACTCTTAAAGTAATCATTTCAAGTATTATTACATTAATTTACAGATGAAGAAACTGAAACTGAGAAGGGTTAATTTAATAGTCCAAAGAATAGAGTAATGTCAGGACAAGGATTCCAAGTCTATCTGATTCAAAATGGCTTCACCTTTTTGTCCTATTTTCACTGTATCATCTCTGCCACTTCATTACATGCATGACCAGGGTCCAAAGCTGGGTTCTGTTCTAAGAATTCTGTCCTCTAAAGAATAGATAATGTACTTAAGTTCCTGCAATGTGAGATTTGATACTAATTTTCCAGAGTGGGTGTAACAACGGGATAAAGAGGGAAAATGAAAGCTACATTGCTGTTGAAAATGCTGCTTTGTGGCAAAGCATAGTGATTTTGCTAGTGTGTCTTGTGCATCTATACAAACAGTTTCAGGGACATAAGGAAATAAAAAATTGAGATATGATGTGATGCTTTGGAAATGACTAGGCAGCTGCCTTGAGTAATTCACAAGTGTTAATTCTTGACGTTCCTCAAACATAACTGAACTATTGTTGTCTTTGTAGATTCATACTCATGCCAAGTATCAAGAGGGAAACTCTGATGGATTGTTCAGAGCCCCAATTTCTGTAACTGTCCCTTCTCGGTGTATTGAAAGCTGCTAAGCATTAGAATCAACCGAACTGACTTTATCTTTTTATTACACTATATCGAATTGGATTCTTTGAGATTCTTTATCTTTTTATTACACTATATCGAATTGGATTCTTTGAGATTCTTATTCTCCAAACAGTAAAAGGAATAAATATAAACTGTATCTGACAAGTTAAGAAAAGATGGAGATCAATAGCTTGTTAAAATGATTTTGATGGAAGCTATTATTATGAAATAAAAAATGTTGTAGAATAATGTAGGTATGCTGCTATCACTAAACAGTTTTTTATGTATTCTCATCATGTAAAGCAGATAGAACAACATGTATTAATTTAAATTTAATAATATTCACTATTAAAGTTATATCTAGATGGAAATTTAAAATATTCAAAACTGGTTAACAAGTAGGTTAAGAAAATGACCTAATTTTAAGAAAAAAATACAGTTACTACTTCGTTCTTTTGAATGGTTGGTTCAAATTATTTACAATTTCAAGAGAAATATTTAAATTCATGACACAAAACATAATATTTTGCAATGTTCTTAGGTATTTGTCCTAAATTTGATATCATATTGTTTTATGTTTATGATGATTGATTTCAACTGTCCTAAGTTGGTTTGCTACAGTTTTGCATATGACATCAGTCGAATAGACTCATAAGACTAGCATTTGAATAAAAGATGTTTATAAATGATAGACATTTCCCTGAGTACTTCATTTTATAGCAGTCTTACACTTTTAAAGTAACAAGCTAAGATTATTCACTGAATTCACACTTTGGTGTGCTCAGAATCACCCGGAGGACTTATTAAAGTTTGCTGGGCCCTACTTACAGAGTTTCTGATATAGTAAGTCTGAAAGAAAGAATCGGAGTAAAGGAGAGAGGGGCAAATTTGCATCTCTAACAAAATTCCCAGGTAATGTCGATGCCTCTGCTCAGTGATCATACTTTGAGAGCCACTACCATAAAGAAGGCTACTGAAGGTATTTAGCCACCTTAGTATGAGCACATTCAGAGTATTCTATTTAGTATTTCATGCCAAAATTGTCCACATGGATCACAATAAGACAATTTTAAACTCATTCCAGAAAACATGGTTTTATTTTAATAAATCATTCACAGTGTAATTATTTTATAGCCTTCATAATTAGGTGAAAGTATTTCATAAGATAAACATATCATCTAAATACTTCTTTGGGCTACTAGGCAGATTTAAGTTTGCCATGCGTATTTGTCATTTTAGGTCATGTGAGGACTACCCAATCTAAGATAGACCTACTTTGTTTAAATTAAACAATGAGGCTAAAATAGCAGAATGCATGAAACTAAAAAACTAAGGTGTTAGTCTCCTAAACATTTAGTCATTATGGAAAAAAATAACAAAACAAGATAAAAAATGGAAAAAAATGACAGTGATTTATGTGTTTCAGTCCTTTCTGATATTTTTCAACCTTACAACCTGGTATATTTTGGTCATCTGTAACCTTTATATGAGTTACTCACATCATTAAACTCCTCTTGGGAGATAAAAATGATGGAATATATAAAACAAATTAGATGCAGCCAATAAATAAGCCATTCCATTATATATATCTGACTATGCCTACCCTGAAGGAACCTAATAAACTAGCCCTTTCTTAGCTTTTCTTTGTTAAAACACAAGCTGGTAGCAGATTTGAACAAAACTTACATGGTTCATTATGGGTAAATCATTAATTTGCAAAGTTCATTGTTTAAACATAGACTATAGTTTTGTTTACAAACTCTAGGGTTGTAACTTAATGAATAAAATTGATAAAACAATGATTCAAGTAAAAGATTAATTGAAGAAAAAAAATTACCCTTGACTAAATAAAAGACAAAATATGGGTTAATTACCCAAGAGCCAGACACAAAACAGAGAAATAATGTTAAGGTCCAGGATATACCTAATATACATGTGATGAGTATCATGAGAAATAAATTTTAAAACCCTACACTACTTATGATTAGGAAGCATCTAATAGATTTTATCTCTGCTTTACTCTCTTCCTTCTAATTTTGATAATTTTGATGGTTTGAAGTTGTAGTTATGAATTAATTTCATAATAATCAGCCAGTATCCTTTACATACAGTCCTGTAGTATAAAACAATGATTTACAGTGACTTATGGTGATAAAGAAAACACTTTATAGACCATCTGGCAACCTCAGTGCAGATGGCCAGGATTCACTGGACAAATATTGTATCCCTAAGTTGGGGTTGGCCATAAGGAGATTAGCCATGGATAATTATTAATTCCCAATCATTTGCTTAGGCCGTATGGGAGTACATTCAACTGTGAAAATCACCAAACTGTTCCACTTCATATAATAAGAAGAGCAGATAATCAATGACTTGAAATAAATGCTAATGATAGTTCTGTATACAGATCTGTAGCTGGCACTTGAAAAATGTATGCAAATACAGTTAAAAAAATATTTACATTATGACAATCCCAGAAATATTAGAGGGTAAATTTCATGTCTCTAGTAACAGAGCAGCCTATCAAATCAGAACAAATAAAATAAAATCACTCCTACAACATTAGACACAAGATAATGAAATACATTGATTTCTGAGGGACAGAAACAAATTAGGTGAACTCTACAAATGCCCCCTGATATTTTCCCAAAAATATATTATGTGGATAGATAAAAAGCACATGAAAAGTGCTCAAGATCATTAGTTATTAGATAAATGTAAATTAAAATCAAAATTAGGTAGCTCTACATATGTACTTAAATGTCTAAAACTAAAAAGACTGAGCCTGTAGAGTGTTGGTGGGGATATGGAGCACCTAAAATGCTTATGTACTAGTGAAGTGGATAAACATATACCCACCACAGGGCACAGCCATTCCTATCTTAGAGAAGATCGATGGAGATTTCCATAAAAATATTTCTATGCAAATGTTCATAATAGCTTTGTCTGAAATAGCTAAAAACTGGAAACAATTGAAACGTCCACCCACAGAATTATGGAATATCTACGTAATGGGCTCTGAGGCAGCAACCTCAGAGTAAAGAGACAAATATATATATATATAGAAATAGAAAAAAAAACACAAAGAGTTAATGTTCAGTAATAAGAGAAACCATGGACACACACAGCACTGCAATGTGGATGGGCATTAAGAATTTATGCTGAACAGAAGAAGCTAGATGAGAAAAAAGACATTCCTTTGTCATAAAATTTTAGAAACATAAACTATTGTATAGGGAACCGGATCATTGTTTTCCTGTGGATGGTGGAGACACAAAAGGGCAAAAGAACAAGATTAAGCACAGAGAAATTTTGGGTGGTGATGGATAGGTTCATTTTCTTGATTATGGTGATGAATTATCGCCATATGTAAAAACATGTGATACACTTTAATCACGTACTATATATTATGGTTCAATTATACCTTAATAAAGCTGTAATAAAAAATAAGCAAATAATTATGTACATAAGAGGTTGCAAGATGTGACCTACCTATATTGGAAAATGTCAACTAGAGTGTGGTGGGGAGGAGAAGTTTTAAGAATCCAAAGTGTTGCAACCATAGATCACAATGTGAGATCCTGGTAACCTTTGGTATTGCAGAGCACAAAAAAAAATCATCTACTAAATAACTACACTTTTGAATTCATAAAAAAACTGCTTTATGATTGAGAATGCAAAAATAAGTTTTCAAAAATAAATCATATTATATAACTTGAAGGCTTTTACAGGAAAAAGATTTAGCAATAAGGGAAAGTTAATAAGAGAATATTAGGTCAAAGTTGTACTTTAATTTTTTGGTATGATAGGTCATACAATCCAAGCAATGTTAAAAAGAGAGATGTCTAAGAAGTTGCAATGTCCAGCTGTAACACTCACAAATACCTATCCACTTTGGTTGCTTCAACATATTGGATTTAATGTGTAACTGCTCAAATTGTGCCATTTGTTAAATGGCGTTAGTCACAGTGAGTTTGGCTTCTCTGATCAGCTTGGGTGCCCTAGAGCCGGAGACTTTGAAAGGTTTATAAACAAATATTTTATTCTTTTTAGGAACAATTTATGGTATATTGGATATTGAGGGAAAATAGCAAAAAATTCTAATATAAGATGGTTTGATTATGGCCTAAAATTACTTTAACTGTGCTGCAGGGATCATAACTCCTAAGACTAATTAATAGCATTATTAGCATTATTAAGTGAAAGACATTGATGTGCTTTAGGAGTTTATAACAGCTGGGCTAGAACATTTAGGGGATAACAATGATCTTGAACCCACAAAGCTTAATTAAATTGGGATATATAAATAAAATTTGTAAGCCAATCTAATTAGGATCAAACGCAGTGGTGCAATTATATGTTATAATAAGACAGAGCCCATGGAGTTGAAAAATAAACAACTTTCATGAAAATACAGCAAATGAATAGCAATTTCAAAGGAGAAGCTGAGAAGAAATTAACATATTATACTTGGTCATCTTAGGCTCAGGTAAGAGAAGATGTCATTATTTTAGTAATATCTGATGACAGACTCAGAACCCTCTTTAATTTCACTTCATATAAAAATCAAACAAGGATACATAGTTCATTAAAGAGATAGCAAACACAAATTAAAAAGAAAACTTTTAAAGCAGTATAGGATGCAACTTTTCTGAATGATATGTAGAATTAACTAGGAAATATTTCAGATATTGCCGAAAGAAGGGAATAAAGCCTACATTGTTTTCAAAACATTGTATCATCCTTTTAAGAAACTATGATGTTTGTCACTTTAAAATAATTCTGTTACAGGATAGAGAAGTAAGACTCTCAATGTCCTAAACTACAACAATAAAAAGTTATTGTCTTCAATACAGAAGAGTGAGTCCAGACCGTTGAGATGAGCAGGGACTTATTTGACTCTATGGGGCAGTGGTTGCAGACCAGCCTATCGCTGCTTGCACTTTCTACCATACACAACTCTGAAACAAAAACACTTCTAGTTTAATTTATTTGTCCTCGCTTAATATTATTCTGGATATAAAAGCTGTTTTAATTGCACTGAAAATATTGTTTCAAGATAACACCAAGTTTTCTCTGCAGTTTAAAAAATGTACCTTGAAATTGTTAATATTTTCTGCATATTTTATGAAATAATAAAGTAACCAAAAAGTGTCAAGGAAAGAGGGCCCACTCTTTGCCTAATTAATTTTTTCAACATATATTTTTGAGTCAGTGGACTTTAGAGTAGAAAAGTGGAGTATTTTCTAATGCCGGATCTTCTTGTACAGCACTCTGAGCTATGCAACATTTTCAGTAATTCCTTTAACTTTGAATTCACATCGATAGGCTTATTGTTAACTTCTAACATCTCTTTCTCAAAAACTCAGATTAATAATTGAACTCATCTTCTTTTTAATATGACAATGCTCTTACTTTCTGGTGATGGTATTGATCTTAAACACTCTTTCCAGTTTATGTGACAGTCCACAAAGGTTATAGTATACACAGAACCAATATTTTTCCTCTTTGTAGACATTACAATTAAGTCAAGTGCGAATTCATGTTCTGGATATAAGCAGTTTCATCCAAGTGTTAAAAATGTATATCCTAGTTTACAAATGTGATTGCTTTTGTTCTTCCATGTTGTATAGCATTAATATGAGGTGTCATTTAAAAGTGCCTTTTGACAAATAGTCTTACCAATGGCCCGTTTCTGCTGGTTTACACATTTCTCAGCAATGGTGCTTCTTGTTTCCATCTGGCTGTGAGGAATGTCACTTTAAATTGTGCCTTTATAATTTTGTCTACTTTTCTACCTTTTAATGTTAAATAATTAATATATGTAAGAAGGGTTTGTTATTGTGCTTCTGGAGAAAAAAGATATTGATTCATCCAAGAGATTAATGCATTCTACAAATCATGTTAAAGAATTCATGGCTCATGTGACTTTTGATAAAGTTTCATATTGTGCACCTCTGTGGAAACTAGAGGTCTGTGAATTGCAAAGCTAATATAATGCAATTTTTACTATTCATGAAGCTTCCTTCTTTTTTTAAAGCCGCTTTTTGAAAAAGCATCTTTTCATTAATTAATTAACATAGCCACAGAATCACCTGTTCGAGAACATATAGATTCCCATTCTGTACTGGCACTAGACCCTAATTATTTGCATTAATAATGTTATTTTTAGTTATAATTATTATGTTAAGAACATTATTACATTTATGCTTCAATAACCCATTTTTTTTTTTTTTTTGCTAGTAATTCAGTCAGCATTTTGGAGATTTAATAGAACACAATAGTAACGATTAAGATGCAAATTTAATAAAGATAAAAAAGGTAATGACAAAAAAGGGATATAAAATTACATTTAAAAACTACCCTCTGCTAATTTAATATCAGCCAAGATAAACTCAACAAGGTAGGCCATATAGCACAAAGTAATATTTTTTTAAATGTAGTGAGGTTTGCACAAAAACTTATAATAAACCCTTTTTTTCATTTTGTAAAATGAATGTGCATTTTTATTTCAAACTGTTCTCCCTTCTAAGTCACAAAACTGACCAAAGACCAACAGGTTTTGGGAAAACTTGCCCCAGTGACTTGCTGACTCAGTATTAAAAATCCAACCTTCTAATTATTTTAAAAACTATTTTAAAGAAAAGATTATTACATTCCACCGACATTCCCAAGCTATATTAAACCTATATTCCAAAAAGATTTTTCAATTTTCACCTTAGTAAAAATGTTCACACTTATTTGGTGTTTCAATAAAGAATTTCGCTCAATTGTCATGCCAAATAGTCTTTTGCCTCATTTACTGGAGATTATGACACATAACTAAGAATAAAACAGAAACAAATAATGAAATGTAGGGCCTAGAAGAAACAAAAGGGGCAAATTTAATATATGCAGAGAGTTATTCAGGCCAGGCTTGAGGATTGCAGCCGGATAGCATAGATGCAAGTCTCCCTAAATATATACTCCAATTAGCAGCAGTTACAAGTAGGACTTTTTTTTTTTTTGAGATGGAGTTTCGCTCCTGTTCCCCAGGCTGTAGTGCAATGGTGTGGTCTAGCCTCACTGCAACCTCTGCCTCCCAGGTTTAAGCAATTCTCTTGCCTCAGCCTCCTGAATAGCTGGGATTACAGGCATGCACCACCACTCCTAACTAATTTTGTATTTTTAGTAGAAACAGGATTTCTCCATGTTGTTCAGGCTGTTCTCAAACTTCCGACCTCTGGTGATCTGCCCACCTCGGCCTCCCAAAGTGCTGGGATTACAGGCATGAGACACCATGCCTGGCCTACAAGTAGGTTTTTAAGGAAAAAGAAGAGGCAGTTCTGAAGTTGTTCGCCAAGAATTTACATTAAAATAACAGAAAGTGGCCAGGCATGGTGGCTCATGCCTGTAATCCCAGCACTCTGGGAGGCCAAGATGGGGGATCATTTGAGGCCAGGAGTTCAAGACCAGCCTGGGCAACATGGTGAAGCCCCATCTCCACAAAAAAATACAAACATTAGCTGGGCATGGTGGCACGCACCTGTAGTCCCAGCTACTTGGGAGGCTAAGGCAAGAAAACCGAGAATCACTTAAACCCAAGAGGCAGAAGTTGCAGTGAGCCGTGATTGTGTCACTGCACTCTAGCCAGGGTGACAGAACAAGACTCTGTCACAAAAAGAAAACAAAACCATAAACTATTAATTGTTTATACATTGTACTTTATTATCACAAATTCCAGGAATGTGAAGATAATGCATAAAGCAGCTAGTCAGGAACAAAGTGGCTTTAAACAACTGCCCCCAGGCGTGGGTGCCATGCCATCAGAGTGACTGCAGTTCCATACTCCTTTCACTCTGGGCCTGATAAATTTTGCATGCCTCACATAGCTCAAACTGCTCTGGGCTATCTTCCTTTTCTCAGAAACCTGATGGAAATTTAAACACCTAAGAACATCTAAGAAACTTACAACTGAAGGCACAGTTGTATAAGATTATTAGTTTTTTCCCCCACTCTTTTTCCTGGGGCACATTTTGCTTATTCTTTGTTTTTGTTTTGTTTTAAAGGCCAGTGTCAGAGTTTTGAAATGTTTTTGATATAAAAAGCTAGTAACGTAATCCATCCGATTATGTCTTGGAGACATTGGATTACAATAATATCTAATGGAAATAGAACAGTATGAACTTCAAAGAAGGTCAAGGAAAAAAATATGAAAATTAGCAAATTAAAACAAAAAAGTTGATAGATGAGGCAAATGTAGCCTGTAGAAGTTAAGTCCCATTTCTGTGCCAGTGAGAAAGGAAGGCATTCTGCCTTTTTCTGGTCACACAGGCTTATGATCTGCAGTGATATAGAGGAAAGCGTATTTGTAAAAGTGAATCTGGAGTGAGTTAATCTGACACCAGGTTTGATAAGTTTCTGGCTTAGAGCCAAGGGAACTGATGGTTAGAGCCAAGGGTACAATGGTAAAATAAAGTTAATGACAATGGTTTTTACAGTATACTCGGACAAATCACCATTTTGCCACTGATTGGGGGAAATAACAACAGACTTTGTTTCACAATCAAATAAATACTAATGGGGGAGAGGAAAAGAAGAATGTAGTTTAAAACTTAGTGTTCTATTGATTTAAAAAAAAGCCAAACTATAAAATATTTGACTAAATTAATTCTGAGCCAGATGTGAGGACCATGACCCATGACACGACTTCAGAAGGTCCAGAGAACATGACCCCAAGGTGGTTGGATTACAGCTTGATTTTATACAATTTAGGGAGACAGAAGTTACAGACAAAGACATAAATCAACACATACAAGGTATACATTAGTTCAGCCCAGAAATCTGAGATATATCAAAGTTCAGAAAGGTGGGACATATGAAAGTCCAGAAAGGTGGGTCATCTCAAAGTAAGGTGGGTGCTTACAGGTCATAGGTGGATTCAAATATTTTCTGATTGACCTGGTTGAAAGAGTTAAGTTATTATTTAAACACTTGGTATCAATAGAAGGAGAGTCTGGGTTAAGATAAGGAATTGTGGAGACCAAGGTTCTTATTGTAAGTCTCAGAAGTGGCTGCCCTTAGAGATGATAGATGGTAAATATTTCCTACTTAGATATTCAAAAGCTGCTAAACTCTCAGTTAATAGTTTTATTATTAAGACGGCCTGCAAGGGGAAAGATGTAGCTATTTTAATAAAGATGTTTTCCAGATGTAAACAGCCATTTCAAAATGTGACAAACATATTTTGAGATAAAACATTTTGATTTCCTTCTTTATCTGCCATGTTATGTTATACCAGAATCAGGTTGGAGTGATTGCTACAAAGAGTTTGCTCTGTCAGTTTTAAGATTCTGTTTAAATGTGAATGTTGATCAGCTGTGTCTAAACTTCAAAAGGGAGAGGGGGTACAATGAGGTATGTTGAAGCCCCACCTACCAATCTTGACCTGAACTACTTTTTCAGATTTCTTTGGAATTACCTTGGTGGTTGAGAAGGGTGTCCATTCAGCTGTGTGTGGGGACTTCAATTTTATCTTTGGCTTATCGGCTTTTAGGTAAATTTAATTGCTTACATTCTTAATGGTAGTTTAGTATGTAGAATATTTTTTCTCTGGATAGTGTTGGGGCTCAGTCCAGATTTTTACAAATTACTGTTGTTTATATTAGTATTTATATCATATTATGATTATTATAATTCCTGGGATTCCCTTTGGCTGCTTTCAAAGAAAATCATTAGGTGAAACATTTTCAGTTCATTTTTGTCATGAGAGGCTGCGTCTCAAAAAAAAAAAGTTGAATAATATTTTAAGTTAAAATATTTAATCTATGAGGGAAAAAAGAGAGTAATTGTCAAAAGTTATAGCACAACCTGTAAGGCCGGTTGCCTCGCCGGGAGCATGGACGCAGACCCCCCCCCCCCCCCCACTTCTTTTCAAAAGCTCGGACAAGCCCAGATGAGCTCAGGCAAACTCAGACATGCTCAGGCTTTTTCCCTTCTCCCATGCTCATACAGCCTGACCCTCCCTTAAAAGAGCCCAGTATGCAAACAATGTGTGGTAACCCTAGCGTCTTAACAACCAATAGCAGCCAAGTCCTAACAACCAATAGCAGCCGAGTAATTCCAACCAACAACAAGCCAAGTCCTAGGTAAAGGCTTGTAACTTACCCAATAGCAGTCTTGCTCTCCCACAACCAATCGAGCTGTTTCACTCCCTATAAAACCCCCTGTCTGAGAGGAGTCCATGTGACTTCTCCCGCCCCTCCTGTTGGACCGCAGAACCTCATCCGGGAGCCTGAATAAATTCCTTCGCATCGGATCTTCTTGTGCTGGCCTCAGTTTCTTCACTTTAAACTCGGCAAGAACAGACCTTACACAACCCTTACCCCACTCGATGCTATAGGAAAACTTACCTATTCAGAACATATACAACTAATAGTCACCCTTGAGCACCAGAATATTTGAAACTTTAAAAGTTTCAGATTCATTAATGTTCTTAAAAACATAGGCCAGGCGTGGTGGCTCATACCTGTAATCCCAGCATTTTGGGAGACTGAGGCAGGCAGATCACCTGAGGTTAGGAATTCAAGACCAGCCTGGCCAACATGGTGAAACTCCATCTCTAATAAAAATTCAAAAATTGGCTGAGCATGGTGGTGCATGCCTGTAATCCCAGCTACTTGGGAGCCTGAGGCAGGAGAATCACTCAAACCTGGAGGTAAAAGTTGTAGCCAGCCAAATTTGTGCTACTGCACTCCAGCCTAGGCCACAGAAGGACCTCTCAAAACAAAACAAAACAAAACAAATAATATAAATCCATACTTGATTTCATTAAGAAACTCTTTTTTTCCTCCTTAGAATACTTAGGTTAATCACTTTAAATGGAAGAGGTAACAAAAAATCTCCCCTAATTGATAGCTGACCATAGCAATAAAATACCATATCGCTATTTCAGAAATCACAATCAATTTAAAAATAATTTCAATCTGATTTGCAAAACTTCCAGAGCCAAATCAAATTTTAAAGCAATATTTTTCTTCTGCTCGTAGTCCACACGTTGTCCATTTTGACAATATTTCAAATGATGTATTTAGTGACCCCTAAAGATGAAAGATACTCAAAATTTCAACTGATATTTTATAATTTCCTAAAACTTGTTTGAAGTTAAACTACTCTTTAAAAAATAGATAATACATTAGTGGCTCCATATCACTGTTTCAAAAGTCTACCATTTGGTCCCTTGTTTGTTTGACATGGCAAATATTAATATGACTGAGAGGTTATTTTCTCCAATAATACATATCAGTTTTTGAACCACTAAATTGTTTCCAGCGCTAGGACGTATTTTTAACCCAGTACAATTATGTATAAATCATGATCATAAAAATAAGAATCATAAAAATACCAAAGCTGGGAACACTCATTCTATTTCATAGAATGAGGTAACGGCAGTTTCAAAAATCAAGAAAGAAAAAAAGAAAATTATATCAAGATCTAAATTATAGCATAGAATCTAAAAAATAAGGACTCTTCTGTTACTGTGTGCCATTTTTATCTTTCTTGCGTCAAGACACAGTATTCTTCAAGGCAAGTACGAAGATTTTGAATGCTGGTCCACATGCTAGTTTAGAAAATCCTTTTCATTTGCAATCCATTATTTTTGAAAGCTGAGAGCACATATCCCGAGGCATGGCTTGTGAAAGGTATGGAGGAGAAGGAAATAGTAATTCAGCATAAGTAAATAATTATTTCTGATGGTTGCTAATGTGCCAATCATGTATTATTAACATTTTAAACACATTAATACATTGATTCTAATAATAATACAGGATTAATAATAGAAGTATTTGTTTCTTGAAAGCACATGACAGCAAAGCAATCTCAGAAACAGCAGATTTTGATAAACTTCTCCTCTCTACTTGAGTAGTTCTCTTTGTTCCTAAATTGATGCTAATTTTTAATCCTATTTTGCTTAGATGTAACCTTTATTACTCCCTTAAGTGGCCTTGATTTTTATCCTTTAGCTATTCATTTCCTTCTGCTTATAAAATTATGTTTTAAGGCCTTATTTGATTATAGCTAGTGACCCAAAAGGCCTTCAAGTTCTCCTCCGTTTGCCTGCAATTTAGACTGACTTTTTCCTGAGAGTAGACTAGACCTCTGATTTCCCTTTTCTTAGAACATTTACTGTAGAAAACTTGTCATTGGTAATCCTTTCTCTACTCCTTTGAGATGTAAATCATTTTAAAAACTTCTTTCTAGTTATACAACCTAGGAATGTCTTTCTCAAGGACCTGGGAGCCATTCCTTTGAAATGTAATCATCAAGGAAGATAGTGCCCTGCCTCCCAGTCTCCGTGGGAGGGTAGGGTCTTAACTTCAATGGGCACTTTGCCCCAAGCTGTAAAAACTACTTCCTCTCATGAAGATAGGAGGAGAAAGTTTACTTTCCTTAAGGTAAAGTCAATTAGCAAACATAGAAGACCTGTGATCTTCCCACTCCAGCTCATAAAAATTCTGAAGCTTTCCACGCCTTTGTTTCAGGGGAGTTGAATGCAAACTGAGTTCTGGCCTCTCTCTTCCTTTGCAAATAGCCTTGAATAAATTCTTGCTTGCCTGTTTAACTGCCTGGTGCAATTTTTGCTTTGACCACAACATTTCATAATAAGTTTGCGTGTGATCGCTGTGTTTAATTTTAAAAGCACTTCTGCATGTGCAATCTAAATCGCATCTTCTCCACAACTTGTAATCGGGTAAGAAAGTTCTTTAAAGCACTGACGTTTAAATGTTATTTTGCTTGACCAAGAACACAAATAAAACTATGGCTACTATTTATTCATTTCTTCCCACTTCCACAGGTAAGTCTATTGCATACATTAAATTAATTCCCATAACTACCTCATAATACAGGAATTGAGCTGCTTCAGCAGGAAAATTGAAGCCCTTAAATGATGGCAAATCTCAGCCCTGTTGAAGCAGCAAAAAGATTCTGAGAAGTGTTTTGGGAAAATGATATGCAGGCTTTTGCTTTTTATATATCAGTAATCTCAAAGGAGATAGATCAGAATAGTGTTGTCAGTTCTCTTCCATGGAAGGACAATTATAAAACAACAACTGTTGTACAATTGGCTTTATAAAGGAAAAATTACTTTGAAACCTAAAGTTAAAAAGGATGTAATTTGAGAGTTAGGATAGCTCTTTAAATTAATCAAATTTAAATTTCTATAGGAAATCATCTATCTCATGGTTCTTAGAGTTGGAAACCATTAGTTTAGAATGCATAATAATATTAAATCTTGGAATGAGAACTATAGAAGTTATGCTGGAAAGTATTAGAGAGAAAGTGATGGAATATGGATCAATGAAGGCATGAATATGAGCATTTAAGACAGGTGGCTTGATTCACTTACCTATGGAATGATAAACAATGATTACACAGATCTGAGTTGGGTAAGGTTGAAGTTGTTTCAGTGCTTGGAAAGATCTGTGATCTCCTGTCTAGATCAGTATGAATTTTGCACTAATTGAGAAAGGTGATGTCCTCTCAGAAGTCGCTTGATAAGCCTTTAGGTGAAGAGAAAGGTGGCCTGTCCTCCAGGTGGAGGCAGCCCTGGGACAGGGCACATGGCTTGGCTAGGAAAGAACAGCCTGGATCTCAATCTATCCTCCCCGTTATTGCTGGGTGCTGTTATAAATTTCACAAATTCTATTTTCCTCTGAGGGCCCAGAGAGTGTTTATGTTTTGTTCTCTCTAGCTGATTAACGCTTGTGCTCAGCGTTCCAGATAGCATAATAGTGTAAATGTGACCTACATAATTATCCATCATGAAGAAATCAGTTTTTAAGCAGAAAAAGGCAAAAGATCAAAAAATTTAGGGGAATAAGGCCTGCTTTTTTATTTTATTTTCCCTTTGGGTCTTTGGCCTGACAGCTTGCCCTATATATTTTGGACTGGCTAGCCTCCACAACATGAGAGCAAATTCCTTAAAATTTCCCTCTCACTGTCTTGCTCTCTCTCTTTTTACACACACATACACACACACATGCACACACATTCTTATATGTGTGTGCATATGTTACACACATGTATATATGTGTATATGTTTATATGTATATATGTATGTGTGTATACATACAGATGTATACACACGTTACTTGTATCTTGTTACATGAATATTATACATGCACACATATACACTCATATTACATGTATAATGTTACATGAATAAGTGTGTATACACATATATACACATATGTTACATGTATCATGTTACATGAGTCGTATACATCTGTACATAGCATATATACACATATATTACATCTATGTATCATGCATGTGTATATGCTATGAACATGTATATGTAATCTTATGCATATGTGCATAGCATATATGCTTGTGTGTATACATACACATATATACATGCATATAGCATGTGCATATATGCTATGTATATATGTATAAGTTAATAATTAAGTGCCCTGCATTTTATCTGGCTATCCTATTTTGAAGGAAAGTCACAGGAATTGTAGAACAAACCTAGTATGACAGATTGACTTCAATAATGTACCTAAAGATGCTTAATTTATCAACTAATTTGTATTTTCTTTATGACAAGCAAACATATGAAAAGCTTATTTTAGAGCAAACTATGCATATCCAGTGTCATAGATGTCCAATGTCATTGGTCCTAAGGAAAAAGCAAATTAAAATTTTAATCACAATGAGATACTAATACACTTCCACTGAGAAGGTTAAATGGACTGATAACACTAAGTATTGACAGAGAAACTTGAACTCTCACATACTGCTGGGGGGAATGAAAAATGGTCCAACAAGTTTGGAGAAGTTTTCCAGTTTCTTAATCTATTTAATAAATGCCTACTATGTTATACAAACATTTGTACAAGAATACCAAATTCTATGTATACACAAACTATTATGCACAAATGGCCATAAAACTTTATTGGTAATAACCAAAACTGAAAACAATTCAAATGTCCCTCCAGAAGTAAATGAATAAACAAAGATTAGTATATTTATTAATGAAATAGTAGTGAGCAGAAAAAACAATGAACTATTGAACAATGAACTATTGATTCAGCATCAACAAATCTCAAACGATTGCCCTGATTGAGAGAAAACAGATTTTAAAAGATTATTTACAGTATAATACAATTTACATAATATTCTAGTGACTGTTCTATAGTAACAGAAAGATCAGTGGTTTCCTGTAAAGGGTATGGGTAAAGGACAAGGGAAAAAGAATTATATTTAACATGAACACTTAGCCAATCAATTTCTCTACAGGCACTAGTTTGACTGCACCCCATACATTTTGAAATGTTAGGTCTTTGTCACTTATCTTAAAAGATTTTATAAATTCTCTTGTAAATTTTAAAGTTCTATGATTTATTTAGTAGTATTTCCAATGTTGTGGGGCTTTTAAAATTATCTTCTCTTTTTTATTTCTAACTTAATATTATTATGGTCAGATATCATAGCCTATAAAATTTCACTTTTTGTAGCACATTGGTCCTTATTTGATGTCAAACTTATCCTCTGTATTGGTGGATATTAAGTGTGAACGTGAAAAATATAATTTATATTTTCAGTTGTTGAGTGTAAATTTCTATAGGTATCATTTAAACTGTTTTGGTTTACATTGTTCTTTATATTTATTGCTGATCTTTTAAAAAATATTTTTATTTCAGTACTTTTTGGTATACAGGTGGTTTTGCTAAGATGAAGCAGTTCTTCAGTGGTGATCTCTGAGATTTTAGTGCACCTGCCATCAAAGCAGTGTGCCCTGTAACCAATATGTAGTGTTTTATCTCTCACCCCTCTCTCAACCTTGCCTTCCAAGTCCCCAAAAATCATTATATCTTTCTTATGACCTTGCATCCTCATAGCTTAGCTCCTACTTACAAGTGAGACCATATAATATTTGGTTTTCCATTACTGAGTTACTTCACTTAGACTAATGGCTTCCAGCTCCACCCAAATTGCTGCAAAATACATTATTTTGTTCCTTTTTATTTCAATGGTGCATGTATACCACATTGTCTTTATCCACTAGTTGGTTGCTGGGCACTTAGGTTGGTTACATATCTTCATAACTGAAAATTGTGTGAATATAAACATAAATGTGCACGTGTTTTTTCATATGCCATCTTTTCCTTTGGGTAGACACCCAGTAGTGGGATTGCTGGAACGATCTACTTTTAGTCATTTAAGACATCTTCTTACTGTTTTGCATAGTGGTTGTACTAGTTTACATTCCCACCAGCAGTGCAAAAGTGTTCCCTTTCCACAACATCCATGCCAACATCTATTGTTTTCTTTTCTTTTTTCTTTTTTTTTTTTAGAAAGAAAGAAAAAAAAGAATGAAGAAGAGGAAAAAGGAAGAGAAAGAGGGAGAGAGAATGGGAGTATTGCTTTCTTGCCCAGGCTAGAATGCAATTTAGTAATGAGTTTTGAAAACCTCTTTTATACCGATAATTATACTTAATGATGTAGTCAGGAAAAAATAAGGGAAGAAAAAAACAAACAAACAGCCAACCAATATTTCATTTAAACCTATGAAATGCTATGTGATTACTGAGGAGTGATTTACTTCCAATTATGTAGTCACTTTTGGAATAGGTGTGAGGTGGTAATGTATGTTTTGTGTATTTGAAGTGGAGAGTTCTATAAATGTTTATTAAGTTTACTTGTTCCGGGTCTGAGTTCAAGTCCTGGATGTCCTTGTTAATTTTCTGACTCATTAATCTATAGAATCGTTAGCTCTTCTTGTTACCTTAATCCTTTTGCCATTATGTAATGTCCTTCTTTGCCTCTTTTGATCTTTGTTGCTTTAAAGTCTACTTTATCAGAGGCGAGAATTGGATCTCCTGCTTTTTGTTTATTTGTTTATTTTTACTCTCTGTTTGGTTGGTAAATCTTCCTCCTTCTCTTTGTTTTGAGTCTTTGTGTATTGTTGCATGTAAGATGAGTCTGGATGCAGCATACCGAGGGGTTTTGGATTTTTATCCAATTAGAATATATATAAGTTTAATACTGGTATTTGATGCTAGCTGGCTGTTTTGCCCATTAGTTGATGTAAATTTTTCATTGTATTAATGTTCTTGCTTTTTGATGTATTTTTGGAAAGGCTGATATTGGTTGTTCCTTTATATGCATAATGCTTCTTTCAGAAGCTCTTGTAAAGCAGGCCTGGTGGTGGTGAAGTCTCTAAGTACTTGTTTGTTCGCAAAAGATTTAATTTTTCCTTCGCTCATAAAGCTTAGTTTGGCTGGATAGGAAATTCTGGGTTGAAAGTTCTTTTCTTTAAGGATGTTAAATATTGGTCCCCACTCTTTCCTAGCTTGTAGAGATTCTGCTGAGAGATCTGCTGTAAGTCTGATAGGTTTCCCTTTATGGGTAACCTGACCTTTCTCTCTGGCTGCCCTTAGTATTTTCTCCTTCATTTCAACCCTAATAAATCTGGCAATTATGTGCCTTGGGGTTGGTCTTCTTGAAGAATATCTTTGTGGTGTTCTCTGTATTACCTGGAGTTGAATATTACCCTGCCTTGCCAGGTTGGGAAAGTTTTCCTGAATGATATCCTGAAGAGTATTTTCCAACTTGGATTCATTCTCTTCATTACACTCAGGTACACCTATCAAACGTAAATTAGGTCTTTTCACATAGTCCCATATTTCCTGGAGGCTTTGCTCATTCCTTTTTATCCTTTTTTCTCCAATCTTGTCTTCTCGTTTCATTTCACTGAGCTGGTCCTCGACATCTGATATCCTTTCTTCTGCTTGATCAATTCGACTGTTCAAACTTGTGCATACTTCGCGAAGTTCTCATGTTGTGTTTTTCAGCTCCATCAATTCACTTATGTTCCTCTCTAAATTGTCCATTCTCGTTAGCATTTCGTCAAACCTTTTTTTAAGGTTCTTAGTTTCTTTGCATTGGGTTAGAACAAGTTCTTTTAATTCACGGAAGTTTCTTATCACCCACATTTTGAAACCTGCTTCTGTTATTGGAACACACTCATTCTCCATTAAGCCTTGTTCCGTTACTGATGAGGAATTGCGATCCCCTGTAGAGGGAGAGGCACTCTGATTTTGAGTATTCTCTGCCTTTTTAGGCTGCTTTCTTCCCTTCATTATATATTTATCCCTCTGTCGTCTTTGTAATTACCGACTTTCTAACTAGGTCTCTGAGCGGACGTCCAACTTTTTGATTCCCAGCGCCGAAATCTGAGCAATCCACTGAGCTGGCCAAAACAGCGGTGTTAAGATTGATGGTGCTTTCCTGCCCGGGAATCTCCGGACTCTGCACCAGGAACTGCCGCTCTAAGGCAACAGCGAAACCGCCGTACCGGTCACAAGAGTCGCCCTGGCGACCCGTGGGGCTCCTCTGCTGGGAATCTCTTGGTCCGCGAGCAACAAATATTCGTCTGAAAGTGTGGCGTCCTCTCGTTCTCTACACTTTCACTGGGAGCTAGGTGCCCAAGCTAGTGATCAGCCATCTTGGATCTCAGCTCTGTTTTCTTAATTTTTAAATTGTAGCCATCCTTGAAGAAGTAAGGTGATATCTCATTGTGATTTTAATTTCATTGCTGAAATTAAAATTAAACTTGTTAAAATCTCCACCTATTAGTGTAGATTTTTTTTTTCTAACTGCAGAACTTTCTGTTTTATATCATATATTCTGAAATTTTAATCAACAAACATTTTTACTTGGTATGGTTTCTTGATGAATTGATGTGTTCATCATTATGAAATATTTTGTCTTTGGTAAGATTTATTGCTTTGAAGTCTGCATTTATTGATATTAATATAACTGCACAAATTTTTAAGCAGAAAGTGTGTAAAGTGTATTTTTTTCCATATTATTCATTTCAAACTGTGCTTGTTTTGCTATGCACACCTATGCTGTGTGCATCTTTTTTTTGTAAATTGTACTTTAGGTTCTGGGGTACATGTGCAGATCATGCAGGGTCGTTGCATAGGTACATACATGGCAATGTGGTTTGCTGCTTCCATCCCCCTGTCACCTATATCTGGCATTTCTCCCCATGTTATCCCTCCCCAACCTTCCCACCACCCACTGTCTCTCCCCTACCACCACAACAGACTCCAGTGTGTGATGCTCCCCTCCCTGTGTCCACATGTTCTCATTGTTCAACACCCACCTATGAGTGAGAACATGCGGTGTTTGATTTTCTGTTCTTGTGTCAGTTTGCTGAGAATGATGGTTTTCAGAGTCATTCATGTCCCTACAAAAGACATGAACTCATCGTTTTTTATGGCTGCAGAGTATTCGACGGTGTATATGTGCCACATTTTCCTTATTTAGTCTTTCAGCAGTGGACATCTGGGTTGGTTCCTGGTCTTTGCTACTGTAAACAGTGCTGCAATGAACACACATGTGCATGTGTCTTTATAATAGAATGATTTATAATCCTTTGGGTATATACCCAGTAATGGGACTGCTGGGTCTAATGGAATTTCTATTTCTAGATCCTTGAGAAATCAGCACACTGTCTTTCACAATGGTTGAATGCAACATACAGTTGTTTCTTGCTTAACATCCAATCTGGAAAACCTCTTGTTTACATTGAATTATTTTTTCGGTTTATATTTGGTGAATTTTGGTATCTTTTAGCTTAAGCCAATCATCTTGGTATGTGTCTTCTATTTCATCATTTCTCCTTTTTGTTTCTCTGTTATTCCTTTTTCATATTTCATTGACTTAATTGCCTGGGATTTTTTTTTTTTCATTTTCTGTCTTCCCTCTTTGGGCTTTTTAGTCATGTTTATATTTTATTATTAAGTTTTAATGTTTGTGCTAGTTTAACAATATTCAACTTTAATCCATCAGATCCCTGAATTTCCAAATATAATCACTTCACACTTCACTCATGTGCTGCTTTTCATTCAACAGCTGAACACCCTCTGGTTTCACATACATGTGTCTTCAAATGGTTATTTTTTATCTATTTAATGATAGAGTGTATCATTAACTACAGGGAGATTTTTATGATATAAACTACTCCACTATTACCAGAAATGGAAGTCTTCATTTAATTTTATACACCTGATAATGTATATTAGAAATTTCAGAATGAATAACACATTATCAAATATCTCTAGCAGGTTATTAAGACTACTCCAGAGATATTTGTTTTTTGTTTGTTTTCACATCATGATGTCTATTTTAGAACTGAGATTCATTTCTTTAATATGTAAGATTGAATGTATCCTTAATGGATCACTCAGATTACTTATTCAAATTATGTTATTAGCCTCACCTTCTTTTTTTTTGGATTTCTTGTTCAAAACAATATATTGCGAGTATATGCTATGTGTGACCCAGAAGCAAGTCTTCATATTTATTGAGTGAAAGAAGATAGAAGAGAAGACATTTTCTCTTGTCTCGAGAAGTTTACTATATAGTTGAATACAAAAAACATGTTAAACTAACTTCAGATTTTTTAACCTGGCAATAAAGTGTGTAACAGGTATACGGATTTATGGATCATAAGGTTTAGGAAAGGCTATAATGCGCAATTCGAACACATTATTTCATCTTCTCTTACTCTAAATTATTATTTTTTTAAGCTAGAGGTCTTGAAGACCACTTACTAGTTAGATTGTGATAAAGCAATTTAGAATTCATGAAAAAGGTATATTTTAAAATCCTTTTTGAATGGAAATAATGATGTCAACTCTTTCTCAGGAGTTAAGAGAGTCCCCAAAACCACTGAATCAGAAACTCACACTTTTAAATATTTTGCTTTTTTTTTTATTCTTTGGTTATGCGTTCATTGGTTTGTATTTGTGTTTGTGTTTGGAAAGAATGTAGTGTAGTCTATAATCTCTCTGGATTTTTCTGATAAAGGAAGGTAATTATTTCTCATCTGTTAGAATTATCTTGGAAAAAAATCAAAGTACTCAGTATATTTGATATGATATGTTTACCTTTTATACCATATCTAGATAATTAAATGTTATTACGTGGTTATTATCAGAGAGCTAAAGCCATTACATGGTCAAATTTAAAATACTTCAACCAGAATTTTAAAATACTTTGTCAATGCAAGTATTGACCAAATACACAAACCCAGTTTTCCACTCTCAATGAATAGATTGTCTGGGTACTTCTGAACTATTCTTTTCACAACATTTATTATTTTTCCATTTGATGTGGATGTTTTTCTATATAATTATCTGATTTTTTTAATAATAATGCAAGCATTCTTTCAGAATACAATTGGCATCATGCATCAAACTCTCTTCCTCTTTAGCAAATTTTATGGCGTGAATTCCTACCTTATTTTAAATTAGCATAGCTCTTCACTGAGTCTGGAGGGAGAAAATTCCACAGGAAAGGTGAGAAAGTACCAGAGTAAAAGAATCATGAGGCATGTGAACAGCTATATATTTCAAGTTGCAAAGAGCAGTCTTGTAAGATGCTGAGGGACTATTGCTCTCTAAATTGTCTCTTTTCATCCCTCTGTGTATTTTATGCTTATTTTAGAGGCTCAAAGCCACTGGATTTATTTCTTGTGGAATGCAGCTTATATTTTAGTCTCCTGTGTTCAATTTTACATTTTCCAAAGTGCACTACATTTAATAAATCTAAGTTAACAGTTCTCAAATGAATATAGGCAATTGTCAACACAACACAGAATATATCTGAGCTGTTTAGAGGTTGTGGCACACACTCAGGAATCATGACACTGCAGTGATACTCACGCATGACTAAAAATGCCTTTTCGCTGCTTGCAAATGATGTACAATTTAAAGATCAAGTCATTTGATTTTATTTTAGCATTAAAGTTTGAAAGTGATGCAGAACATTCTGAAATTGAATGTCCAAAACTAAGGATGCCTGCAGAAATGCTCAAAGAAATAGATTATAAATCTTCAGATAGTTCAATTATATCAGTACCTGAATTATATCCTGTTGCTCAATATGAAAGGAATAAATATACTACTTGAAACACTATGTACTTTACACAGAAACAAAATCTTAAAAAGTGAGTCAATCCCAGCTTCAAAATAAACTTGAAAAAATAAATATAGAGGAATCTCTTTTGTAATAAACTAAGGAAGCTTCGAGAAAAGGAAGTATTCGTGTAAAATACTTTTCATATGAAGCAATGGTTTATCTCTAAAAATTAAAAAAGTCTTTAATAAAGTAAAATGAATTTAATGATTGCCATTAGATTAAATCCTTTTTTCTCTAGAAGAAAGGTAAGATATCTTTAGCTACCTTTCAACAGATATTGTTCACATGAAGCTCTTTACAGTTATGTGTTTATTTCAGTAGAAAGAGGTAAGAGTTTGCTTTATTTATTTCCTGAATGATAAGTAATTTAAATATCCTACCAAGCTGCAAAGAGACAATAGTTTTTCATCTTGCAAAATGTTTCTTGCAGCTATCCTAGTTTGGTAATATTAAAGGGGAAAAAGGTGTGCAAGTATTAATACCCACATTTTATCACTGAGATATAGTAATGGGAAGTCCATTTTCCAAAGATGGTGATGTGGTGAGGCGTTTTGTCCTCACCCCAATCTCAACTTGAACTGTACTCCGATAATCCCCAGGTGTTGACGGAGAAACCAGGTGGGGAGGTAATTGAATTATAGAGGTGGTTTCCCCCATGCTGTTTTTGTGACAGTGAGTGAGTTCTCAAGAGATCTTATGGCTTCATGGACATCTAACATTTCTCCTGCCAGCACTCACACTCTCTCCTGCCACTGTGTGAAGAAAACACCTGCTTCTGCTTCACCTTGCACCAAGATAGTAAGTTTCCTGAGGCCTATCCAGCCATGCAGAACTGTGAGTCAATTAAACCTCTTTTCTTTATAAATTACCCAGTCTCAGGTGTTTCTTTATAGCAGTGTGAAAATAGACTAATATAGATTGTCTTTATGTCTTTAGCAACTTATAAATAGAAAATAAACTACCTGAGTCAGAACTGAATTGGAATCCAACATGAGTTTATTGGCAAAATATATACATACATACACAAGAGGATAAATATTTGACCTCTGGCTTCTTTTCTTTCATTAGTAATTCTGATGGTGTTTAAAACAAGCTTTCTAAATCCCAGTAGTTTGCATATTCAAAATAAGTATAATAATACATTGACTTAATATCTGCAGGCTGGAAAAATAAAACTAGTTCTCAATATTAGATATGTGAAATAATTTATTTTAAGTTACCTTTTATTTCTTTGTTCAGGTTATATTTCCAATTTTTAATCTAATTGTTTTTCAGAAAGGCAATTTTCTATAGTTTGAAAATATTTTTCCTTGTAGACAATATCCCCAACTCACATACTCTCAAGTGGTTTGCAGTTATTAAGTACTTTTTATTCTCATATTTCAACCTAGTTATCTAATCTGTATTTATAATACAACAAAAAATGAAAAAGTACTGAAAAGTTTAATGTTTTTTTAATACCTTTGCCATAATTTCTAGCCTTCATAGGAAAATAGGTATGAAAAGGCAGAAACAGACAAATATTGTTCAAGCTTTTATTTGTTCTTGGAAGAAAAGGAGTGTTTTAATTTTTATACAATGCACAAATCTTTACAGTGTCCTTGAATGTAAAATGCAATGTAATACCACACACAATAACTTTTATTTCTCTGGGTATTGCCTGTAAAGCAAGGCAAAATTATTTGAGAAGCAAAAGAAAATCTTTGAAGAGCATTTTTATAAAGTAAAAAAGGACTTCATCCCTAATACTTTCCATCGAATGCATCTCCAAAGAGAAAAGACAATCAGTTCAGTTAAATGTCCTGCCATATTCCAACAGAAACTTACTTCTCCTGGGTGGATTTCAGCTCTTCCTGTGAAGCTCTTAGGCAGTTTTTGGGCACCATTCCTTGTCTTAATGCTTTGCTTCTAAAATAGGTAAGCTTGATGACTTTAGATTATTGCTCTCCCTCAAAACTTAATCACATTTTACTTCTTTCAAGAAGATTTAGATACTTAGAATGCCAGAGTCAACTAAAGATAATTTATTTCTCTTAAAGGTTTCGTTATTTGAATTTCTATAGGTCTGAGAAAGAATTTTCGTTAAGTAGGCCTCTTCTTTTCAGATTTTCTTAGAATTTTGGACACATCTTACAAATCTCCAGCCATATCAAAAAATAAAGCATAAAGAGAATTAAACAAATATTTCAAAAATTTAAAATATAGTATGAAAACTGGAGCAATAGAATAGTAATGAGTTGTAACAGGTTTTCACATTGGGTTTGTCTTTTGATAGTACATAATAATCCTTAAAAGTTATGTTAGTTAAGCAGATGTATTCAAAATACGATATTCTGTTTCTCAGAGGGGATTTTGGGAATAGTAGTAAGTATAGAGAGTTACTTGACAATACTGTCTTTGGATTTCTCTTTCTCTCTGATAGAAATAATGAAATTAAGTAGGCAGGAATGTATTTTTTTTTACTCATATACATGGCCAAATTATTGATATATTAATACTTGATTATCATTAAGTGGAACTGATGATTTTTTCAACTTTTTAAAATTGATTTGTTTGTTTTGTTTAGTTTCTATTTTTAGTTTTTTTTTTTTTTTTTTTGAGACAGGGTCTCACTCTGTCACCCATTGTGGTGTGCAGTGGTGCAAACATGGCTCACTACAGCCTCAACCTATTGGGCTCCTGTGATTCTCCTGTCTTAGCCCCCTGAGCAGCTGGGACTACAAACACATGCCACCACGTCCAGCTGACTTTTTTTCTTTTTAATGTTTTGTAGAGATGGGTCTCCCCTATTGACCAGGCTGTTTTCAAATTCCTTGCTTCAAGCAATCTTCCTGCCTCAGCCACCCAAAGTGCCGGGATACATGCATAAGCCATGATGCCTGGCCATTGTCTAACTTGTAGAACAAGTTTCTATCACTACTCTTCTGGAAATAACAACAAAATGATGCAAGAATGCTTGGGCAAGTGGGAGGAGCTCTTTCATTCATGAGTGGCTTCAGACTTACATGATGGAAGTCACTCAATAATGCCAACCATAATCTAGATCACAAAGACTATCCCAAATGACAATCAGAACTAGACATGCTGGCAAATAGGCCACAGTGATAGGCTATTTATATTGGTTCATCCATTTGACTTTATTTTCTCAAAGTATTTAGCAAATACAGTGCCTAATACTGTTCTAAGTACTAATTCATAAGTGTTAATACATTTAACTGATTTAGCATGAATAGGAAGTATATTCTTTTGTTATGCCCACAACATAGATGACACATTTGGGTATAGAGAGGCAAATCTTTTGTCTAGAGAATAAGTAACCTGGGAACCTAGGAATGAATAGGTCTACATCTAGTAGCTAGACATGGTGATGCCAGGTGGTGTCTCCTAATGACTTCTGAAAAATTCACCTTAAAACACGTATGTGTGTGAGAGCAGCTTGATGATCTAGTAAATCAGAAATTAGAAAGTCAATACGCACTTTTGCTTAAATAGTATATTTACTGTGTTGGGATGTGGGAATGTAGGGACAATTTTAGTTGATTTCTTGACATGGTCAATAAGTTCAGTAAGTGTTGATCCCTTCTTGCTGCCAGAGGTCCCAGGACATCTCTGTGATCCTTTTCCTTCCCTTAGATATCTACTTCACACTTTTTTCTCCTCCATTACTAAGATTTCTTCCACTTCCTCACGTTCTGCTGATGATTTTGCTCTTCTGTTCCCAAGAACAACAAAAGTAACCAAAGGAGAACTTCCACATGTTCCCACTGGAGCATGTTCCTACTGATACTGGTATCAATATGCCTTATTATTCCTGTTTTTTCTATTTCTGTACTCTTCTTTTTTCTTCCTAAGGCCAATTTTTATGCATTCACTATATCCATTAACTCTCAGCTTCTAAAAGATATCACTTCAGAAATTTTCTCCCTGCATTAGCTAACAAAAATATTGAAACTACTGTATCATCTTTAAAAAACTCTCCTTTGACCCTGCATTATCTAACAGCTATGTCCTCCTCTGCAATCCAACCATATCAACGTCCAACAGCCAAGGACTACTAGTAATAGACCTATATAGTTAACAATACTGAATTTAATTGTGATCCCCAACAAAGGAGAACACACAGTACATAATCATTGGGCATCATAGTAAGAGGATGTTAGAAAAGGCATATTATCAGAGCACCACCTGTGACATTGATCACATTGGGGTCACTACTTGAGATATTGACCACCACCTGCAGAGGTCTGGCTTGCAGATCCTGACTCAAAGATGGATGAATAAATGCACTCTCACACCGGGTTCAGTGTTTCAAGTGGGCTAGGGATGGTCATCAGCTGCTTTCAGAGGGCGAAATGCAACCAATCAACCATGACTACCATTTATTCAGTATCAATTTCATAACAGAGGTTTTAAGTCAACACACTTGTGGATAATTAACATAGTTAAAAGAGTGGTTTTATGAATGATAAAAGCTTTAGGTTCCAGGCCCAGTGTAAAGGCTATTACCGGGTAATTTCCCTTTGCTCTCCCTCTGAGAAAGCCAACTAGCACAAAGTTTACATGAGTAAACAGTTAAAGCAGAGACAAAGGGATATGGGGTAAACAGATTTAAACTGGGAAAGCCTCTTATGTCCCTATCTCTTCCCTAACATAATGGACCAGCTCCCTTCAACCTGTTCCAATAAAACCTTCTGGACTTCCAAAAGGATTGAGATGATTCTATAACTTTCCCTAATATTTTTCTAATATTATGCCAACCACCCTGAGTGAATTCCAACATCAGAGCTTGTGTTAAATGACATAGCAAAGTTTCAAGAAAGCCAGGTCTCTAAATTTGATGCTGCTAAGAATTAGGATGATATCTTGGTTGAATCTCTTAATAAACCTTATCTAAAAGGCAGAAGGAATAAAGAAAAGGTAAAGCCGTTGAGCTCATTATATGCAACAATATTTTATTTTATTATTTATTTATTTTTGAAATGGAGTTTCACTCTTGTTGCCCAGGCTGGAGTGCAATGGCGTGATCTCGGCTCACTGCAACCTCCGCCTCCAGGTTTCAAGTGATTCTCCTCCCTCAGCCTCCTGAGTAGCTGGAATTACTGGCGCCCACCATCATGCCTGGGCTAATTCTGTATTTTAGTAGAGATGGAGTTTCCCCATGTTGGTTAGGCTGGTAACGAACTCCTGACTTCAGGTGATCCACCTGCCTCAGTCTCTCAAAGTGCTGGGATTACAGGTGTGAGCCACTGTGCCTGGCCCACAGTGATAATTTGAATAGGATTAAGAGATAATTTAAGGTTCTTCAGTGGCAGATATTTAAAGACAACAATATTAATTACACATAAAATGATCATTGTATCTTATCTTTTGCCAGCCTTTAAAGCAAATAATATAATTCCCCCTCCATTTTATTTTATTGTGTTAGAGTGTACTTTGTCATTTTTATCCTTTGCTTACATATAATAATTTAAATTTCTTAAAAATACTTTAGGCCGGGCGCGGTGGCTCATGCCAGTAATCGCAGCACTTTAGGAGGCTGAGGTGGTGAATCACAAGGTCAGAAGTTTGAGACCAGCTTGGCCAACACGGTGAAACCCCGTCTCTATTGAAAATACAAAATATTAGCTGAGCGTGGGAGCAGACGCCTGTAATAGCAGCTATTTGGGAGGCTGAGGCAGGAGAATCTCTTGAACCTGGGAGGTAGAGACTGCGGTGAGCTGATATTGTGCCACTCCACTGCAGCCTGCAGCCTGGTGACAGAGCAAGACTCCATCTTAAAAAAAAAAAAAAACATGAAAAATAAAAAAACAACAAAAAACTTCAATATGCAAAATGCTTCTCTACTATACTCTGAATCTGTCAGTTGGAAGAGTTTTGACAGCAAATAATACTTAGCAATGGCTCAAACCATTAGGCATTTATTATTTTCTTAATAAGTACAATGAATAATAATGTGCCACTTAAAATACTTTATGATATTTTCAATAGCAGCCATAATTTCAGTTAATATTTTTTAAAGAAAATTTCTAATTTTAAATTAATACATAGATTTCCATTAAGTGAGTCTATATTCAAACCAATCAGATACTCTGTCATTCACATAATATTAAAAAGTGATATTGGTTATAATCTTTATAGACCTTTTTTTTTAAATCAATTGGTTTGTTTAAAAAATAGTTATTATCACCTAATATTCCAATAATGGAATATGACCATAACTAATAATTATAACTAATTTTTTAATAAACCAGTTTTATAAACTACATATGTATATATTTTATAGATCAACTCTTAGAATTTTGCAACAAAAAAATATTGTCATATGGAAAAAAATAAATTCTAATTAGCAGGTCTCTGGCAATCACCATAGAAACTATTGTACTTCCAAGTCTGCATTGTATGCATCAGTATTTCCATGTGCAAATCTATCATATTTTATCTTATCTATTTTGATTTATCTTGGGAAGTAAGATAATGCTGTCTTTACTATTCTGTTTCTACTGTAATTAAATCTTTCATTTGTTATTTATTAAGTTCAAAAAAGGAGATTGCTTTATGTGATCTGGCAGAAGCTAGACTGTGTCAGGTTGTAATTTCAGAAAAGCATTTGGAAAAAAAAAATGCCTTCTAACTGTGAAAATACTTGCATTGCATTTATACATATTTTTAAGAATCTGGAACCTTCCCTAGCTTTTCTTTATATTTCTTGATCTTGAGATTTTTTGAAAAATATAGGCTGCTTATTTTGTATTTTGTATAGTATTCTTTTATGGTTTGTATTGTGTCCTAATTAGAAATAGGTTATACACCTGGCACTTTGGGAGGCTGAGGCAGGCAGATCACAAGGTCAGGAGATCGAGATGATCCTGTCCAACATGGTGAAACCCTGCTTCTACTAAAAATACAAAAATTAGCTTGGCATGGTGGCATGTACCTGTAGTCCTAGCTACTGAGGAGGATGAGGCAGAAGAATCGCTTGAACTGGGGAAGCGGAGGTTGCAGTGAGCTGAGATTGCACCACTGCACTTCAGTCTGGGCGACAGAGCAAGATTCCATCTCAAAAAAGAAAAAAAAGCCGGGCGCGGTGGCTCAAGCCTGTAATCCCAGAACTTTGGGAGGCCGAGGCGGGTGGATCACGAGGTCAAGAGATCAAGACCATCCTGGTCAACATGGTGAAACCCTGTCTCTACAAATACAAAAAATTAGCTGGGCATGGTGGTGCGTGCCTGTAATCCCAGCTACTCAGGAGACTGAGGCAGGAGAATTGCCTGAACCCAGGAGGCGGAGGTTGCGGTGAGCCGAGATCGCGCCATTGCACTCCAGCCTGGGTAACAAGAGCGAAACTTCGTCTCAAAAAAAAAAAAAAAAAAAAAAGAAATAGGTTAAACATATCTGTTAGGAACAAAACGAAAGCAATATTGTGTCCTCAGTGCATCATATCAGGAGGCATTTCACAACAGTTTTTTCTAATCTTATTGATCAGCTAATTAATTGGTTCAGGCAGTGTTTGCCATATTTCTGCACCAGAAATTATTTTTCCTCTGTAATTAGTAAATATCTTGTGAAAAGAAACTTTGAGTGTTGTGTAAACAGCATGTTTATTGTCTAATGTTATACACTAGTTTTAATAACCTTTGACGAATTACTGTTTTCATCATTCCTTCAATATTTATTGGTTGGCATCCTACTACAAGAAAGTACTTTTAATGATCTTTAATTAATTTATTTGTTTGTACCAGCATGGACTCATGGATTACATTTGTTTTACTAGGTTATAATCCATGCTATTAAAGCAATGTCCTTGTCTGGAGTAATACCCGAAGTTTGTTGTCCCACAGCCATGGAAAACTAGGATGTGGGCACACCACATCCTAGTTAAGAGTGGAAATTTAATAGGCAAAAGAAAGAGAAAATGGGTTGCCACTTCTGTGATGAAGTGCAGAAGGTTATATATAGATGAGCTTGAGGAGACAGTGTTTGATTTACATAAGGCATGAAAGATTGATAGGACCACGTATGCCATCCACATGGCTTGCAAAAATCTGGCCACCCTTACTCTAATCTTTTATTATGCAGTTGGGTTCTTTACTTGGCCAGTGCCATGTTGCCTGCTTCTTTTACTGTACACATGGTGACAAAGTGGAGGAAAGATGGAGCCTCCATGTTGAACATACCTGGCCCACAGGTAGCCTTTGTCTGCAGCTCTGTTTCTCAGGCTGCTCTTTGTTAGAAAGGCAACAATTTGGGGGCTGCTTTTTATTCAAAGGAAAGCCCTGCAGAAGACTCCTTTACCCTCACTGTCTGCCTAAATAATTTCTGACTAGCTCCTGTATCACTCACTATTAGTACTTGTTTTGACAGTCAAGTTGCAAAAGACTAATTGAAGTGCTTCAAATTAATGATGATTATAAAACTTTCCTTACTCAATATAGAGACCGGTTGGTTCCCTGGATAGTTTCAGAATTAACATATAAAGAATTTTATTTGCTGATCCCCATGTTGAAGAAACTGACTGGGGCACCTTTTGGGGAATTTCTTTGATTTATTTAGACAGAACCTTGCTCTGTCATCAGGCTGGAATGCAGTGGTCTGATCTTGGCTCACTGGAACCTCCTCCTCCCGGGTTCAAGCCATTCTCCTGCCTCAGCCTCTCGAGTACCTGGGACTACAGACGTGTGCCACCACACCCAGCTAATTTTTGTAGTTTAAATAGAGACGGGGTGTCACCATGTTGGCCAGGATGGTCTTGCTTTCTTGACTTCATGATTAGCCTGCCTCAGCCTCCCAAAGTACTGGCATTACGGATGTGAGCCACCGACCCTGGCTGGGACATTTTTATGGTACTTATCAGTGATCAGGAGGAGAGGATGCCCTGAAATGCAAAGCTTTCCATATCTAGAAATGCTAATCCAGTGTACAATATGAAGTCTGCAGATATACACTAAACAAGAATTCCATTATGTAACAAGAATTACTATGATTTAGGTAATCCAGGAACCACATTCAGAGAAAACTGTCTAGTAACTCTATAGTAATAATTTCTCTTTAACTCACTGTTGGATGGCCAGTCCCCACCCCATACAGATGCTTCAACAGAACTTCTAAATTAATGACTGGAAAGGAAAGATTTGTAGAAGCTGAATTGAAGATGGGGAAGAATTTCAACATGAATTATAACTAATTTGAATAATAATTTTCTATAAATATCCTACTTCCTTTTTTTAAAATTTTTTGGTCTTTTTTTTTCAACTCCTATTCTACTCTAAATTATTGTACTTTCAAGCCACATTTTTTTAAATCTTGTACTAACAGTTTGAATGGGTTTAGGAATGCAGACACCTTTTTCTATTTTTGTAATATATTAATAGCCTTGAAGATGATTTCAACTGCAAACATAACATGTTATGGTAATTATCATAACAGAACTGTCCCTTGCCTGTTTCTGATAGTTGTGTTTGTTTCTCAGTGCAGACAATACTGAGTATTCTTGTTTCCATCATGCCACTTCTAGGCCTCATCTGTTATGTTTGAGTCCTTCACTTCTAATCTTTACAGTTGCCGAAATTGTATATCAGAAATTCTTTTGCATTCTTGTTTGATTTGTATATACACCAATGTGGTGTTATGAAAGCGAACTGATGATATTTAAAACTTAAAGACTTGCCTACATAAATTTGACCATAAGCCCACCTCACACATTTTCTTACTGAAACATAGATCTTAAAAGGTTCATCTTTTTAGGGACGTCTCCACTCTGACCACCTGGAGGAAAAGCAATAAACTTTAATTAGTTATATTTACCTACCTATGTGATGTTAATACCTACATTTAACAGGTGAAATCACCATAATATTATACGAATCTTCAAACTGTAAGCGTTCCTAATAGTGTAAGGCAGAATGGACTTAACCTGGTTCAGGTCCTGCCCTATCATTCAATGCTTGCGGAATGCTAGCCAATTCATCGAAATTCTTGGAGTTTCACTTTCCTTGTGGGTTAAATGCTGGTAATAATACATGTCCTCAGAAAATATATGTGCAATAATGGTGAAATATACCTTATATAAATAAGTTTCTTAAATTTCAGTAAGGAGCATTTATGTGACTTAAACCTCTCCTTATATAATTATCCATAATAAAAGTAATAATGCATAATGCATATTAAAAATTTCCTTCTTAAATAGTCTGTATACATTATTCAACTAATTATCTTCATTTTGGAAGCTAGATATTACATTTTTAGACTAAGGAAAGTGGAATATAAACCTTTTTAAGGTTTTTATATAAGTGAGACTTTTTTTTTTGTCTCTTCCACATGCTTATAGTCATATGCACGTTCTACTTAATCCACCATGAACTAGGAGACTAAGTTTATTCATTTATTAATCCTTTTGATGAGGGAAATGAATGGCTTTAAGCACAAAGGATCTGTGCCTGTCATACAACTCTGGCCTTGTTAACATCTTAGGAAAACAAGTAGTGACATCATGCTCACCCCTGAACCTCCTTTAATGCAAAAACAAGCAAACAACAATAACAAAACCGAGCAATCTTTACCTTGAACTAGAACAAAGAGAATTCCCTTTACTACCAAACTGTGAAATGGCAAAAACACAGGTCAGTTGTCTTTATGAAACTTTAAATCAAGATATCAAAGACCACCTAGAAGTGGCATCAATCAGAATTACTCACTGATACATCGACTGAAAGCTGAAGAATTGACCCAGTCCTCAACTCACTCCATTTTCTGGCTATTGAGTGTGTTGTTAAAAGGATTTTGATGGACTAAAGAAGTAAGAAGAGAGTACTTGAAAGAGAAGAAAAAACACAAAATCTTGATTTATGCCACTTAAACCCTGATTATATTCTATTTTTTCTGTACAACCTAAATAAATCACCCTTTTATTAGAGGAAAATAATAGGACTTCATTTTGATCTTCAATAACCACAGAGAAAGTAATCCAAAACACCATAGAGAAAAAAGATAAATGAAAACACAGAACCCATATTTAATTATCTGATTTTAATTAAGATTTCTTGGGTATCCTAATCACTTTTCATAGGTGTGCTATACATTTTGATGAATGTACACAATTTATTTTTGCTAGAATTGAAGCTTCATAAATTTATAACAATATTGGTTAAATGGACCATTAAGCTGAATAAATTAAACCAAGTCATACAAAGTGGGTAAAGCTTCCTATAAAGTTAGTGGCATAGGAGGCATCAGGTGAAGTTAAGCTACCATTAAAAAATGAAAGACACCTGGCATGGCGACTCCCACCTGTAATTCCAGCATTTAGGGAGGCAGAGGCAGGAGGATGACTTGAGGCCAGGAGTTAAAGGCCAGTCTGGGAAACATAATGAGACCTTGTCTTTAAAAAAAGTGGGGACAGTGGAGGTGTCAAATAAGGCAATGGAAAATTTTGGTATTCTGATTAACAGGGATCACACTGGTTAAAAGCATGTTAAACTCCATATTTTATCTTTGTCCCTTATGTTCCTGCAGATTATCTTTTTTTCTCTATGTGGCAGACTAGCGAATTTCTTGCATTCTATTTTTTAGCTTCACAAGTTCCTTCTTGCACGGTATCTAATATAGTACATACACTCTCCATAGTACTTTTAGTTTCAAAGGTATATTTAAATCTTAAATATGCTATTTGGTTATTTTGCAAGTATACACCATCATAGATCTTTATTATTATTATTATTATTACTTGTGTTTCATTCTCTATTTTACACATAGCTTTTTCTTGTCATGTTTCTGATAATAACCATGTCTGAAGTTCTTGAGATTGCTGTGAACCATCTCCTTCGTGGCAGGTTATCGTCTGTGTTTGATAATGTTTGACTACTAACTCATATTTGATCTAAAATAATCTATGGGATATGGAGGTGAAACTGTCCTCAAATGACATTAGCACCTTTATGGGTGTTGGTTTGATGCAGGTACCTTGCTGCTTTCCATGGACCCAGCTCTGGGTTGGAGTTGCCCCCATGGCAACTTCAGTGGACCCGTTTGTTGACAGTTTAGCTTCATAAGATTTAGGTTTGTTCTTTCTCTTTTTGGCAAAGGTAGAGGGTTTGTTGCCTTGAGAGTCAATTATTCAATCACAAGTTTATGAATCTGCAAAGCAGGTAACCCTCAGAAAATCTGGCCTGCCATATTTTTCTGCTATTGTCTATTCTTACGACAATGTACCACCCCAAAGATGTAATAGAGAATAGATTGAGATATACTGGTGAAGTGCCACCTTAATGACAATATAAATATTTCTATTTTTTCATTACATTGAAACAGAATTTAATGTCACTTCCTGATTAAGTTATTTTTAAGAAAGAATACTCAAACAAGTTTCATAAACCTAGTAAGGGAACTAAAGCCTAACTAAGATTGGAAAGACCAATTATTAGAGTTTCAGCTATCTTCTTGTCCTCCAAACCATCATTTACAGACAGTCTAAGATGATAAAAAAGATAAAGGGCAAAATATCCCTATTATTATTATTATTATTATTCGTTTCTTTCTTTCTTTCTTCTTCTTTTTCTTGTTCTTCTTCATCTTCATCTTCTTCTTTCTTCTTCACATTTACTTTATGTGTTTTTTTGGCATGAGTTACAGTTATTTCAGGCATCAAAGTTTCTCCTTAAAAAAACCTAACAATGCCTAGCTTGGGTCATTCACAGACTTATAAGAAAATTGAAATCAGGTATATGTTAGAATGTTCTGGAACTTAAAATTCTATATCTATACAAAATTTATTATAATATTTTACATTTAAAAAATCAGTCACTTAGAAGAAAAATTTTAAATTTTAATTACAATGATACTCATTTTCTGTACCGAGTTGTCAGGAGGTATAAGTTGGAAACCAGGTTGGCACCACCATCACAGCTGACAATGATGACAACAGAAGTATTCACTGCTGTGTCTCAGGTCTTTTGAGGTACCAAGAATTGTGGAAATTGTTTTCTTCTATATATATTACTCTGTGACAATTAAAAAAAACTTTTTTTAAACAGCAGAACATGCAAGAAGACACAGGAATACACTGAGCTCTCATATTCTCACGGCTTGTTTTCCTACACTTGATTCCAGTTCAGAGTACACTTTGTATACAGCTCTGCACTTGTTAATTCTGAAACAGTACTCTATTTCTTATATTTATTTTAAACATCTCAAATACTGAATATTGTAGGAGTCTATTTGCCTAAAAGATAGCACTTCAGCTGAATGAAAATAATCTATTCTGGTTCTGACATACATCCTGACCTCAGGTTTTATGCCTCATGTCTCATTTCCAAGGCTAAGTGAACTGGATTTTCAGGATCAATTCTGCGGTCAATCGAATTAACATTTTTAAGACTCTTTTATATCTATATATTTATACAAGTGACCCTTATATAAGCAAAAACATTACAAAAGTGGATTTAATTCTTTTTAATGTAATTATAATGGAATCTCATAAACATAAATAATTACAGTTTCATTGAAAGTAATGCTGTGTGTTTTACTTATGTGAAATGTTCATTCCTCTAAATTTCAGAAAAAAATTCTGAAATCTGTAGTAAAGAGAAGCTTTACAAATGTGCATTTTTTTCAGTATGTTCATATAATTGTAGAGGTTGGATTTAATAGGCATCTTAAAAACTAAAATCAAAATATTTAAAAGCCATTTGCTTTACTTCAACATTTCACCTCAAATTGTGTGTGTGTTCCTGCATGTGTGTATGTATGTGTGCGCTTTCTCTTTACAAATATATACACATACACACACAATTCAAAGACAAATACATAATATGTATTATATATAAGACATGTAATTATTTTTCCTTTTCCTTTTATTTTTGGGTATTTAAAATTACTGCATGTAAAATGAAATTGCTATATAGGTATCTACTGTTTTAAAAAGTTCATTGCTCTTAAAGTATTGGTCATATTCCAGATCTTAATATACAAAAACGCAGTGTTTATACTCACAAAAATAGAACATGAAGCCATAGGGTAGTGATTCACATATTTTTTCCTGCTTATAAAAATATAAACCATTAGCATAATTATAATCATTAATAAAATGAAAATGCAAAAGTCTAAGTTTTTGAATGAAAGCATGCTGTACTTTGCAACATTTTCATTAGTTACATAGTTATTAATGTATTTGTTTCTAGTGTCTGTTCACATGAGCATATAATAGTCAGATAACTAATAAAGTTGCAAACAGGGCTTAATAACATTTATCTTACGAATATGGCATCACTGACAAAAAGTATCCACTGTATATTTTTTTTTGTTTCCTAGAGTTTCTTCATATATAAGAGGTTAAGATGAGCTATTGTAAGATATAAGAAGTGATTTTGAGTCATCAAAACAAGAGTACATTGCATTAAGGATTATTTTCATATTCAGCCAATATAATTGCATTCTAATTTTTTCAAGTGTATAAATTATTGATTACACATATGTCACTGTGACTTAAGAAAATATTGCATTCTCTAGAACTTCATTTTCTTTATCTACTCTCGATGTCTGGAAGGCCACCTAACTTATACTCATTATTGTCTTTTTGTTTTCTCTATTCCAGTGTTTGTGTTCAGCAATGAGGCTGGCATCATCTAAAGGCCTTAATCTTCCACTCAGTCATCATCATAAATGGGAAAAATTTGTTCTTTATTTATAATCCTATGCACATGTGGATATCATTAATTCATATGAATGATTGAATTAGGTTGAGTTAAACTTCAATCTTTTAAGATCTTATGACTGTATTTGAGTAGCTTCAATTAGTTATGACAATTATCTCTTTGAATATTCTTTCCCAATTCAGAATACCAAATTGCATGTATTTTTCCTTAATGTATGTTTCTCTAAACAGAAATTTTCTGTTTACCATATAACAATAACCAATCTTTTTACATAATTTCCATAATTTCCCATAATAAAGCTTTATATTTTTATAGTGTTTTACAGTTTACACAGTCTTTCACTTAATCATTCACAAGCCTCTGAAACAGGATGGTCATTAACTCAATTTTAATCATGAAACTATAAAAGTTCAGAGAATTATAATGGCATCTAGGACACAGCAAAAATATGGTGAAACTGAGCTTCTGACCTAGATTTTATAACCAAAGACCAGAGGTAACTTCTGGTATACCACACTGATACCAAAGCCCAGTAACATCTCATAACAAATAATGCACATTCTATATTCTGTGTTAACAATGAGATTAAATCTACACAATAAGTGACAATTATACAGATAATTCAACTAAATATTCTCTCCGTAGTCACCAAAATTCTTATCCTAATATAAGTTAGATTGTTACAGCAAATAAGATATTTCTCCTTTCATTCAGTACCGTATTTTCTAGTCTTATTGCCCAACAGTCACTTGGCAAGTGACAAGAATACACCAGCACTAACCAGGCATTATGAGACTCTTATTTTTACATTGCTTCAGATACATTTCTCAACATTCCCAATCACACACATAAACACACACACACACACACACACACACAGGCACACATCCCTTTCAATTAAATTCTGAGCCTGTAGAAGTGAGCATAATATAAAAAAGTCTCAGAATGCAATACACACTGCCTGACTTGATTTGCTTGAAAAATTACCCATAGAATTATACTTTACCATGTGTGCCAAATCACAGCCTTAAACACCTCCCATTTTTCTTAAGGGCTTATCCCACTCTTTGAAAATAATATCAACCACATTTAAAATGTAAATGCTTTCATTCCTTTCTTGATCCTTATTATATCCAGCCAGCCAACATAATTGTATTAGCTTTCATTGCCAACTTTCATACACCATTATAAACACAATATATATTATTAATACACAGAAAATAAATTAGTTTATCTATTAGTTATCATACATATTTCACCTGCCTTCAGGCAGTTGACTAGAAAGAGTTAAAAAAAAATAGTTGAAGCTTTCATCAACTTTAATTTGATTAGGTCAACTGTAAATAAACCTTTAAATGGTGACTTAGAAAATAATTAGGGTTATTATTAGAACAGTTTGTAAGTCAATACATGTTAAATTGAAAATCTGAAGATTAATATTTACAGCTAATGCTTAAAAACTTTAACATGTTTAAACTAAATCATTTAGCCTCTTGCAGTGTGTTTAGCTTACTTTATTTTAGGCTCTTTTACATTTTATATTTCAATATAAATGCTGACACTATTTGCATTTGCATTTGCATTTCTCGGGCATGTGGGTCATATCACAAATATCGCTTCTACATTGTATAACTATGCAGTTGACATGAAAATAATTGCCTATGTCTGCTTATCTTCCAATGTTGTAAATGTAATTGTGCATGAAGATAAAATAATTTAAAACATTCTCAGAGGGCAGAGTGAAAAGGCAGCTACCATCACTTAACCACTATTACTTCCTGCATGTATCTTGTAGACAACTAACTTCATTTGTAGTCATCAGCGGAGCTTTCTGGCAAAGAAAGCTGTTTGCCAGGTCCCAGATCTGGTGACTGCTTATAGAAAAATCTACTTATTGCCTCCACAGTACTACCCAATTTTTCCTTGATGTCTCTTTCCTGATTTTGTTCTTTAGCTAGCTGATCTTAGAATATTTCTTAGACTAATCTGTGAATTGAGATTGATACTTTAGGCTTGATTTCTGAAAGTCCATTTTCTTAATAAGATTTGATTTTTATATTTTTATGCTGATTTTAAATTATGCAATGATGACAATTCAGATGAAGGGCTTGGCTATATTTCCTCGACATAGACAGTAACAAGTGAAATGCATCTAATTTTTCAATAAATTAAAATATTCAAAATGGGCATAATTTGGCACGCCCTGAGTTTCTATTGGTATTCCTGTATGGACAAATGGAAAATATTTAAGCGTATTGGCTTCCTGAACTATTATCTCTACTTGAAACTAAGCCATTGCTTTCCGTAATGAAGTGAATCCTCTCACTGTTTACAAGTAGCTCCAAGGATTTCACATCAGGAAATCACTACCACATGCATTTATATTTAGTAGTAAAATATAGCATAAATTCCTTTCATATCATTATTTTAAATCATATAAATTCATACTATATTTACAATTATGAAATCTCCTTTTATAAAATAATGTAAGCTGTAGAGTGCTGGTAAATGTTTAACAACTTGTCCTCTAGAGAAAAGGCTAGTGTTTGCTGATTACTGTTGTGGTCTAAATAATCCCACTATGGCTGACATCAACCAACCAAAATGATATCACTGTACCTGCAGTTGGGAAGAGATGTGCATAATTCGTTCTTGTGAGCTCATTCTAGTTGGTTTCAGTATAATACTAAATTTAAGCAACTTAATATATATTTATTTAAATGGTTTTTGGAGACTTTTCCAACTAGATTTAAGATGGATTTTATCAATTAACTCTTCAATGTCTGTTTTAAAACAAAGTCTACATTTCAAGTATTGTCATACCATGATATATAGCATTAGATTTCAGAAGAAAAAATAAAACTAAAATAAACAACAGTAAAAAATTCACCATATTACAATTAATCTTAGAATACTTCATATAAATCCTACCTGTATTAGGAACATTCTTCCAGCCATCTCAAGAAATTTTTTTAAATTTTAAAAAATACCACTAAATCAAATTTAATACTCTATTGATATAATCATTCACACATGAATAGCAATTGGGTATATGCAAGAATTTTAAATTATTATTTAAATATGAACCTTTCTTTTTCCAATCTATCATTGGCAAACATGTAAAAAAATTCGTGAGAAAATACAAACGTTTTAAAAGGAGAGAAAGCAGGGTGAATGATGTGTGTGTTCCTTTTCTAAAATACGTCCACACCTCCGTTTACTGATATGTGCAACAACCAGCAGTTTGGAGAACATAATCCAAATACACTAAACTATTTTATCTTCTTGCAGACAATAAGAGAGTTATTACAAACTGTTTTCTCAGAACCTTGCTGATTTAACATATATATAATTTCTGTACCACGCTCTTATTTTATTGAATTGGGTAAGTACACTGTTTTTTTTTTTTTAATTTGAAAAACCTGCATGTGTAACTAAAAGTTAAGAACAGTATCTTTCACTCTGTTATATATAGTTTTAATATATATGCATATTAATACAGCAAGAAGCATATCTATATAGTCATAAAACAATGTCTATAAAACTTTATTCAAATTAAAGGACTGTTTGCAGATAATCAAATTTATTGAATTATTTATTTTTATGAAGCTGAAGGCCACTTTTACATACTTCATTTCTAAAGTTGGGCTGCAAGTTTACAGAATCCTACATAGTTCTTCTTTGTGTAATCAACATATTAATATTCTAATTCCACTGTCTGCCTTTCAAAAAGCACTTTCAGAACATGATTCTCTACACAGTGTTGACTATTATTAGGAATCCAACAATGAATTATTTTTAAAAGGAGAAAGAAAGGAAAAAATAAATCCATTCTCACTTGAATATATATGCACATTAGACTAGTATTAATCTAGGAAAAATAATAAGTAGCAATATTTATTTTGGTAATGAAAATCATACTCTAAGCAGCTCATCTTAAATTTAAACACATGATTACTTGGCAATTGCCCTCCTTCCTTTGGCACATCTAAACCACATATAAATTATACATTGTTTGGTTAATTCTCGAGGGACATGTTTGCATCAGAATTTAAACACAGGTTTTAATCTTTATAACATTATACTGTTTAAGATTTTTAAAAAATCAATATTTTACACAATATGTTTGCAGCAAGAAAGGCTGGAAAACGGATTCTTGAAAGTCTTTGGAGCACGTGGAACTCATGACCTTGACAAATAATTCTTGCATCAAAGAAAATCTCAATTCTCTCTGAAGTCTTTCCAAAATACAAATATTTTATTCCAACGTTTTGACATTCTAACAGCTCAGAAGAACAATTTATATGTCCTTGTAGCTGTGCTCCTCTTTGAGATGTGAACTGCAACAGGGCTCAATTGCTTTACTATTATTTCCCCATTTCCATGCTTCATTTCCTTCATGTAGCTTGGGCTGGAGAAAAATCAGCATGTTCTGATGAGTTTAATACTATGAGGCAGTATGATGGACCTGAATTTAGTCTCCAAAATAAATATAACACCATGTGTCAAATGAAAAAGAAAAGATATTCTCCTGTATAAATCAGAAGAGATAATAAAAATCAATGAATAGACAGCAACTTTTTTTTTATCATACCTACACAAGCATCTCAAAACTATCACAAACTTTAAAAATTATTTACCTTTTTCTTATTTAGAACACTTCATAATTTATTGGATAAACAATGGTTTATGTTGCCTTAAACCAAATTTTATCAGCTTTTGTGGTAGGGTTTTCAGTTAGGAAGGAATTTCTGAGAATTTACATATTGCTAAATAAAATATTTCTGCTAATCAAGAGCAATAGAATTCTGCTGGATTCTGTAATATAGTAAGCTATAAGCATCTCTGTAAATTAAATTTGCCTCAAGTTTTGATATGCAAGGAGTTCCAGGGTGTTTCAATAGCTCAACATGTTCTATTCCTCTCAATGACAGTACCATGAAGGTATGTACAGGGCATCTGACTCACTGACAACACAGGGCACTACTTTCTCATAGAGGTTTGGTGCCTTTGCAGGTATATGAGAGTTGCTATCTATTCACAAACCACTGAGCATTTCTTTTTATCAAAAAGCCTTCAAATGCTCAGAGTCTGTGGTCAGTGCAGTCCCTTAGATAAGTCTAATGAAGATATGCCTCACCAAGGCAGAAACCTAAACAATTAAAAATGGAGAAATATTCACAAGCATCTTTCTCCAGCAAGTGGAGTTCTTGTTTTCTGTACATAGTGTTGCTGCTGTTGTTGTTGCTGCTGTTTTTTTGTTTTGTTTTGTTTTGTTTTGCTGCTACTTTTTCTTCAGTACATTTCAAATTAAGGTTCCAAGGCTATGAGTACAAACTCTCTTGGCCAGTCCCATACATGTCCGCAAGTCGTTTAAAGCGAGGTCCCCAGTCACTAAGGTAGTCATAGTTCTGATCAGAGTTTGAGCTGATGGAATCTAAAGAGCTGAGTGATTCAGCAACTGAGCCATTTCCTTCAAAGGCATATGTCTGCAGAGAGTCATAAGGAGGAGCACCAGGATCAACATCAGCTTCTTTTAGTCTTTCCCAAATAAATTCCCTAAAGATGACATTATCTGGGATGCTTTTAAAAGCTGGTCGACTCAGGAACTGAATTTCTGGAGTCACATCCCTCCGGGTCTTGGTGTCTCGGATGACGTTGAGGTTTCTCAGTGCAGCCATGTCAAATGCTTCCGTGTCCTCCTCTCCCCCGCCCTCATCATCATATCTCACAATATTTTCTCTGATGTCTCTTTCTTCGTCAAAAATAAGGGGCTCTTTTTTCCGTCTTCTCATAGTGACAATTAGGAGGATCAACACTGAAACAATGAGACAGGAAGAGAAAGTTTCAGTAAACTCACCCACTGACCCACGTCATGTTAAAATTAGGCCTAGGATGCTGAGTTTTCTTCCCTTTAAAGAGAAATGAATTGGCCACCTACTTCCACGAGAATTCACAGCAGTAGATGTGCTAAAATTGCCAAAATGGCTTTAAAATAGAACACTTTTATACATCAAGGAACCCTTTTCCACACCTGTTCAGAACTGATGTCTCCCTCTTTAACGTAACCTCCAAAGTATTTGATAGAAGGAATTGAAGGGCCAGTTCATAATAAATATAATCATTTCAAAGCCAGAAAACACAAAGGGATTTTTTTGAACTCCTTAATTGCTGGAAAGGCAAATTGACATTCATAAATATTTTCTGTCTAATTTAACAACTGCAATTTCAGAAAGAAATGGATTACAGCATTCGGTCAGGTTCTTTGAAGGAATGCCTATTCCTCCTCTGTGAAAGTCAACTGTTAAATAAAATCCAGCATGTCAGGCCATTTACAAAGATTAAAAGCTTCTCTATAATAAATTGAGTCCCACTTTCATGTATAAAATACTGAACTTGGTCTTTATCCATTATACCTACAGAAAGAATAGAAGCTGTGAGATTTTCAGCATCTGTCAAAAATAAATTTAAGAAATGAATCATCCTTTTAATGTTAGGAATTTATCTTCCTATACCAAAACTAATAATTAAATCTTAAAGCCTGAGGTTGCACTGTAAAGCAAAGAAGAACAATTACCTGGCTATTTCAGGGACTTAAACCAACAATATATTCTGTGCATTTTTTCACTAGCATACACAAATAAGGAACCTGATCTGACCTCTGAGTGACCACATGCTCCTTGAATTGGGAATACATTTGATTTCATGGCCACTTTAATTAAACTACAATGAAGTAAAAAGGGTATTATTGAATTTTGGAATTTAAAAATATGTAGAGTAATGAATTGTTTTTATTTGTCTACAAATACCTTTTAACAATTTATATTGGATCACCTTAAGATTTTTTTCTGGAAAGCCTAACGAGCCCAAGATGTACATCGATTATCATTTAGGGTACATTATTGTCATCATATGTGGGTATGAAATATTTTTATTTAAAGTATCTTTTGAACTTTTTACTTTGGCATTAGAAATACTTTTGAAAGTAAAAATATAAAACCAAAAAGACATCAAGGTCCTTAACTGTAGTGTATTTAACTGCAGTAACTAGGGGTGAGGCACACTCCATCCTCCACCTCACTCTACTTTCAAGAACCCCAGAGCTAAGCCTTATTTAGTTTTAAATAAAATAAATTTATCTTTAATAAAAATACATGCTTTCTTAAATATCTGTCGGCTATCTGCTTTAACAATATCAACAGGAATGCTACCAGTGCAGAAACTGTACTGGTGATCTGTGGAAACAGCTGTGAACCAATTGTTTTTGTGGCATTTTTCCTTCTCTTTCCCACTGGACCCTACCCTACTGCTCCCCTCATGAGCTTTACACTTTATGGACAACCTGCAGTTCACAAACTGATACATTTCTGAGCTTTTCTGGCCACCTTCTCATGCTGCATTGGCACAGACATGCCTGCTCTCTTTCTTTGTGCTCCTGTTTACTTCATTTGGATGCTTTCAACCAGCTTCACCAAAAAGGCAGGTGTGTTTTAGGTTGATGCAAAAGTAACTGTGGTTTTTGCAATTAAAGTAACGGTAAAAATCATAATTACTTTTGCACCAACCTAAGTTCAAAAGTTATTGCGTGAATATCTTTATGTTCCCATAAGTTCTGGTATTCACCTTCCTTCCCTGTTAAGTGCATTGTCCTTTCTTGTCTACTGAGAATTAACACTTCCATCACTCTAATGCCTTGTATTTCTCAAGGTACATGCCAGAATGCTACAATAGGAGCTGCAGCTTTAGTGTCGGGAAGGCCTTGCCCAACCTTCTTACATATGAGCTGTGTGAATTTGGAACAAGTAACTTTTAAACTTACTGAAATTAGCAATATATGGTAACAATAGTCAACATCAATCTTCACAGTGTGGACTGAAGAGATAAAGAACATTGAAAATAACATAAGTAGAGTTAGCAGAATCCCAGTTACTTATCAATATGCAACAGAGCAGTTTTTTTTTTAAATGAAACAAACAAAGTAGAAAGTGCACCATATATGGCTAGGCATATGTACCAAAGATTAAATGGGAAATAGAAAAGGTGGTACAGTGAGAAATGAAGGTCTGCACACAGGACATATTATTTAACATCCACAACAATTCTCTAGGGTAGGTGTTTTCTCATTTGATGGTTGTCTTAAACACATAAAATAATCTGTCTAGAGGTAATTAAATGCAGTAGTGAGGGGTGAGGCAAACTCCACCTCAGTCTGTCTTCAGAGCCCTCACACTGTCTGTAACACTTAGGCTTACTACTTTCATAGAAGGTAATTAAAAAACAAAGCCTAAGGGTGACAAGTATGAAAGCTCAAAAGGCAATTGCTTGCTCAAGGAAAGACAGTTTTTAAAACACATGGATGAATAAACAACTATTTTAGATTTATATACAACTTTAGTTCCTCCAAAATGAAAGTAATTGCAGTAGAAAGAAAGGGAAACCCAATAGGAATTCTTAGTGAGAAATCAAACAAAGTAAAGCCGGGAGTAAAGAGGGATGTTGAGAGAGAATAGTGATGGGATGCGCAGGCGGAGGCAGGTAGAAATAAGACATCTGTTACACATGTTGAACAGAAAAATCAAGGGAGAGGAATGTCCAACTGAGAACAAAAGGGTGTAAGAAATGAATGATACGAGAGTCAGTAATGGTATAAAGAAGTTATATAATAATTAGATGCTCTTTTAATTTAAATCAGTGTCTAAGTAGGTAAAACATTTCAAAATTCTTCTTTCACTTAATTATAATAAATTTTGTCATAAATATATACCTATATATAGTATATATCAATTATTTCTTATATTCTATTGTAAATGTATTTCATGCTACTGATAAACTTGGCTTTTGATTCTCAAGTCTTCAATCAAAGTAAAACTCTAAATTATTCATGGGTATATCAGCCCGTAAGTACAATACACATCAAGGATATTAATGTCTGATGGAGTTTGCCTTATTTCCCAATCTTGTTCAAGACAAAGAAAAATGTGGTATTTGGAAGGTTAGATAATTTAACATTTGAACGACCTGAGAGAATGTTAATTTCTAACCACATAAGCACATATAAAAAATAGATTTTAATGTTTATTTAGAACACGTATTAACTGTTCTTCAGAGACTATGGTGTTAATTACTGTATTAAGAAGAATACTCTGCCTAAGTAAGGATAAGATCATATATTTTAAGAGGTTTTATCATTTGTCTTTTCTGTTATATGGCCTCTCTACTTCTGAGTAGAGACAGAAGAAAAGTTTTAGCTCAAGCTGAAATCTAGCCATGTATGACACTTACATTGTTCTGGTTGTTCAGGAATTTACATATCTCCTTAACAAAAATATGTTAACCATTTATTATATGCACTAGGTATGGTGGTGTAATGTTGCAAATGGAAGCAGACATCAAAACATTTACTCGTGGACCTTATGATTTAGTGGGACCAATAGATATTGATCAAAACATTAAAATAAATAACTGTAAAAGTAGAATTGTAATAATTATTCCAAAACAGGGAAACATGATCTTCTAAAGAAATATACTAGGGGAAATAGATGAAGATGAGAAAGACTTAATTGAGGATAACTGGAGGCTGAGTGTAGGGATGGGAAGGAAATGTGATATGGAAGAACGTGCTTGGTACACTGATGACAGTGAGCAGATACTTGAGGCCAACGTGGCTAGAGAGCAAAGAAAGAGGTGAGGTAAGGTTGGAGCTTTCTTCAGTTTAATCCATTGTTTAGTGGCTAATACCACAGGTTTAAGGCCTACATTTCATTTAATTCAATAATATTTTTTAATGAATAATGATTTGCTAAAACTCTAAGCCATATGAAGGGCAGTGACTTTGTTTTCTACAGATTTACCCTAAGCACAAAGAATAATACATGATAGTATGTGCTCAATAAATATTTGTTAAATAAATTAATAAATTATAGGCAAGGAAATGTGACTAGAAATATATAGACTTGCTGGACTTGGCCATCAACAGGTCTAACATTTTGAATAAAAAATAAAAAGTTAAATATTACAGAATGAATTAAATATATAGCAACATAAAATATGCTAGGAAGATGTTGGTCTCATAAAATGAGTTAGGGAGGATTCCCTCTTTTTGTAACGTTTGGAATAATTTCAGTAGGAATGGTGCCAGCTCCTCTTTGTACATCTGGTAGAATTTGGCTGTAAACCCATCTGGTCCTGGACTTTTTTGGTTGGTAGGCTATTAATTGCTGCCTCAACTTCACACCTTGTTATTGGTCTATTCAGGGATTCAACTTGTTATTGGTCTATTCAGGGATTCAACCTGGTCTTGGGAGGGTGTAAGTGTCCAGGAATTTATCCATTTCTTCCAGGTTTACTGGTTTATGTGCACAGAGTTGTTTGTAGTAATCTCTGATGGTAGCTTGTATTTCTGTGGAATCAGAGGTGGTATCTCCTTTATCATTTTTATCAGTTTTTATTGCATCTATTCTAGGCAAAACCATTCAGGACATAGGCATAGGCAAGGACTTCAGGACTAAAACACTAAAAGCAATGACAACAAAAGCCAAAATAGACAAATGGGATCTAATTAAACTTAAGAGTTTCTGCACAGCAAAAGAAACAATCATCAGAGTGAACAGGCAACCAATGGAATGGGAAAATTTTTTTGCAATCTGTCCATCTGACAAAGAGCTAATATCCAGAATCTACAAAGAACTATAGCAGATTTACAAGAAAAAAACAAACTCATTCAAAAGTGAGCAAAGATATAAACAGACACTTTTCAAAAGAAGACATTTATGAAGCCAACAAACATAGGAAAAATGCACATTATCACTGGACATTAGAGAAATGCAAATCAAAACCACATTGAGATACCATCTCATGCCAGTTAGAATGGCAATCATTAAAAAATCTGGAGACAACAGATGCTGGAGAGGATGTGGAGAAATAGGAACACTTTTACACTGTTATTAGGAGTGTAAATTAGTTCAACCATTGTGGAAGACAGTGTGGCGATTCCTCAAGAATCTAGAAATAGAAATTCCATTTGACCCAGCAATCCCATTACTGGGTATATACCCAAAGGATTACAAATATTTCTGTTATAAAAACACATGCACACATATGTTCATTGTGGCACTGCTTACAATAGCAAAGACCTGGAACCAACCTAAATGCCCATCAGTGATAGACTGGACAAAGAAAATGTGGCACATATACACCATTGAATACTATGCAGCCATAAAAAAGGATGAGTTCATGTCCTTTGTAGGGACATGGATGAATCTGGAAAACCATCATTCTCAGCAAACTGACACAAGAACAGAACACGAATCACCACATGTTCTCACTCATAGGTGGGTGTTGAACAATGAGAACACATGGACACAGAGAGGGGAACGTCACATATTGGGGTCTGTTGGGAGACTGGGGGCTAGGGAAGGGACAGCAGGGGGGTGGGGAGGTTGGGGAGGGATAATATTGGGAGAAATGCCTGATGTAGGTGACGGGGAATGGAGACAACAAACCACCATGGCATGTGTGTACCTATGCAACAATCCTGCAAGATCTGCACATGAACTTAAAGTACAATTTAAAAAAGAAAAGAAGGAAATGAGGCCATGTTCTTTGCAGGGACATGGATGCAACTGGAAGCCATTATTCTCAGCAAACTTGTGCAGGAACAGAAAATCAAATATTGCATGTTCTCACTTAAAAGTGAGAGCTGAATGATGAGAATGCTTGGCCACATGGGGGGAACAGCACACACTGGGGTCTGTCAGAGGGTCGGGGTGGAAGGAGGGAGAGTATCATGAAGAATAGCTAATGAATGCTGAGCTTAACACCTAGGTGATGGGATGATCTATGCAGCTAATTACCATGGCACATGTTTACCTATGTAATAATCCTGTACGTCATGCATATGTACCCCTGAACTTGAAATAGAAGTTGGAAATAACAACAAAAACAACAACAAAATAACAACAAAAATATGCTAGGAAAATATGTATGGGAAAGTGATTATTTCTGCTCAGGATGCTCAGAGAAAGTCTAACATAAGAGATTACATTTGAGAGGGTACATGAGAGATGAGTAAGCCTTTACCAAAAAACAGCATTAGCTATATGGTCTCTTATGAACAATCATAATTTCTAATTAGCTGTAAAATAGTCGTCTAAATTTTCATTGTCTACCACAGTTGCCACTAGCTACATGTGGCTATTGAGCACTTGGAATGTGGCCATTCTTCACTGAGGTGTACTCTAAGTGTAAAATAAACATATGTTGAAGACTTAAGTTTTGTTTTTTTAAAGTAAAATATTATCTCAATAATCTCCATGGATTACATATTAAAATGATAATAGTGCTAATAGTTTGGGTATAGTATGTTCAAAATATATTATTAGCATTTATTTCAATAGTTTCCTTTTACTTTTTCTAAAAAAGCTAGGTGAAAATTTGAAATTACATATATGTTTCACACTGATAGGTCACAATAAATTTATTTAGGACAACTGATCTAAACAAAAGACTCAAATACTAGAATAATCTTAATTGAATGTGGTCTTAAAGTATTCTCATATTTATTGTCAAATGGCATATTGAACAATAGAACAGTTACAATCACTGTAATTATTAGTGTCCCTATAAGGTACACTTGAAAAAATAATCTAATCAAAATAAAAAATCTGCTAGCACAATCTGTATACAATTTCAATAATTTATTTTAAACAATCATCCACACTGATATGCAAGTAGAACTTAACCTTTCAATAACTGTCTATTTTTTAATGCCTTGCCATTTTTTTGATCCTGTCGATTTACATAAAGTTTATTAAAAATTTGTCTTATTTTTTCTACTGGGCACTAATTAAGTTTTGATATTCTTTTTTTCTTTCTGTTTAATTTAGAAAATTGTTTAATTCAGTGTTTTACGTTTTTTTACATTCTTGTTTATTTATTTATTTTAAGACGGAGTTTCACTCTTGTTGTCCAGGCTGGAGTGCAATGGTGAGATCTTGGCTCACTTCAACCTCTGCCTCCCAGGATCAAGCAATTCTCCTGCCTCAGCCTCCCGAGTAGCTAGGATTACAGATATGCACCAACACGCCTGGCTAATCTTTTGTATTTTTAATAGACACAGGGTTTCTCCATGTTGATCAGGCTGGTGGAGAACTCCCAACCTCAGGTGATCTGCCAGCCTCAGCCTCCAAAAGTACTGGGATTACAGGTGTGAGCCACCGCACCTGGCTATTTTTAATTATTTTAGAGACAGGTTCTCATTCTGTCACCCAGGCTGGAGTGATCATGGCTCACTGCAGCCTCAAACTCCTAGGCTCAAGCAATCCTCCTGCCTCAGCTTCCTGAGCAGCTGGGACTCTGGGTACATACCACCATGCCTAGCTAATTGTTTTGTTTTTTGCAGAGAAAGAGGTCTCGCTTGTTGTCCAGGCTGGTCTCGAACTCTGGCTTCAATGGTCCTCTGGCCTCGTCCTCCCAAACTGCTGGGATTACAGTCATGAGTCACTGCACCCAGCTTAATTTTCTTTTAATATTTAACTGAGCTTGAATTTTGTTGGCTTCGTATAGATCAGAAATAACCATGATGATGAAACATGCTATCCTCAATCTTTTCAGGGACATCTTGAAACTTCTCCACTGTCTCCAGGCACATTATTCCATCAGAGCTCAAACAGGGAGGACATTAAGCAGAAACAGTTTCCCGAAATTTTGCAACCCACAATTTATCTTCATATACCCTCAAAAATATTAACTTATATTTTATATAAAAGTAGCCTACTCCACATTTCCACTTTCTTGTATCCTGATTGCTCTCAACCCAGAACAATTTGAGTTTTCCCCATTATTTCAAGGGACCAAGGCTACTAATGACTCATATTTTGCTAAATCCAATGATCACTTTGTGGCCTTTTTTTTTTTTTTTTTTTTTTACACAGCATTCCTGTTCTATTGGACACAGAACCTCGTGGGTCAGCTATCCTGAACTTACTCAACAGTAAACATAGCAGTTGCTTGCAGCCAGTTTAAAAGAAAAAAAAAAAAAGTTTGCTCTCTTCTTTCAAACCATGTTTTAAAATAGCTGCTCTTTTCTAAGAGTACTTACAGTAAATCTTCCTCAAGTTCTGTACTTGGCTTCTTCGGCTTTTCACCCCACACTCTTCCTAGGCAAGCGCAGTGAAACCTCAGGTTCAGCCATCTCTGGTATGGCAAGAGCTGATGTCTCTGTCATCTAAATCTCTCATCTATCTCTCTGAATAACCAGACCCTATTTTAAAATGATTATTGCTATTTTTGATAATAAAAACATATAAACTTGTCATAATATAATAAATATTCAAAATGGTAATTATCATTGTTATGGTTTGTTATAACCACTTCCTTTACTGGTAACTTTCTGCCCAGTGGCTTTCACTCTTACAACATCCTGAACTTTTAGGTTTAATTTCATTAAGTTCCTTTAATTTGTTTTCTATCTTGTGCTCTTTTCTCAAGTTAGAGAATTCCCAAACCTGAAACTCCAAGTCACCTTCGACTCTAGCTTCTTCATTTCCTCTTTGCTTCAACTCTCCATCACTGTGTGCTCCACTCAGCCAATTCTTCTTACTCATTGTAACTGAGTTACAATGAGCAAGAATATGGCTCAAGTCCTGTCCCTCAGCCCATGGCTCCTGCCTATTTAAGGACCTCATCTGCTTTGAATCCCTGTTATTCCATTCCCTGGATGTATGAGGTAGGTGAGATCTTTTATTTCTCCTTGCCCCAGTTTGCTGCTCTTCAAAATGAAAATAATAGTCTTTACTGTTAGAAACTATCCCATAGTAACTTTATGAAGATTAAGTGAGTGTCTATTTGTAAAGGGCTTAAGTAATGCTACCCACAGTAAGGAGATATCTGTGTTTATTCAATAATAAGTCATAACATTGTAGAATTTCTACAATAAATTCATACAATTCAGTTGTAAATTTTTTGATTCCTGCTAAAATTTGAGTCCTGTATCTCACACACAGATAAAATGTAAACTTTACCATGCTCTCACTTGTGATTTTGATGACCTCCTGTTAATTTAGTTAACTTATCTGATAACTACTCTATTCCATCTAACTGATGGTAGAATCATGAATTATAGAGGATACTGGATCTATTCTTGAGGGGATTAAAATGTGTGGAAAAGGTTGCAAAGTTTAAAATAGAGTGTAACAGATAATATGTACAGATTAACAATATTGTGTCTATATGTGTCTATGATAGGCCCCAATAATATACTGGTTAAGAAGACAGACTTAAAGATCACTACACTCAAAAGCTTTTATATTTGAGCAAAGCAAACAAACATATATAGTTACAAGTTGTGATAAGTACTACAAAGGAACTAAGTACCATGATGGAGAATAATGGTGCTTAGGACACTTCTCCTGAGGAAATAACACTGAAGCTGAGGCATAAGATAACCTAAACGTGACAGGTGAAGGAGTGCAGCAAGAATGTTTCAGGAGGAGGGTAGCATCACTTGAAATCAATGGGAAGAAAGGTAGCGTGGGTCCTTCTACAGGGTGAGGGAAGGATCAGACAGCCTGATACCTGAGAGAGGTAAGCAGGTGGCCGAACATGCCTTGCTTTGTGGACCATGAGAAACATTCAGATTTCATGTAAGTGCATCTGATACTTCTGAAATGTTTCAAGCACAGATGTAAAATAATGTATGTTTTAAAAAGGAAAGTGACAGGAAAAATGTAGAAGTACCAGCACCGTCTGGTTGTGATCAGAAAAGGATGTCATCAGAAGTGACATTTAAGCCAAGATCTGAAGGGTGAGTGGAAATCAACCTGTCATTTTGTCTGGATTTACGTGCTGTGGAATCCGAGGCACATGCAGATGCCCAGTAACACAAGGCTAAAATTTTAACTTGCACTTACGGACCTACTCTGTTACTTTTTTTTTTGCAAAGGATAACTAAAGATTCATAATTGGTATAATCCTGGTAAGTGACTGAGATATCAACTGTAACATTTAGCTGAATTTTAAACTGATAGGTAAACTATCTCTGACATCTCTATGCAATGTTTTCTCTATCTACCTTTAGTCATATATTCTAATTTTTTTCTTAAGCTCTTATATAGTTCCATGACTATTAACCTGAAAACATCATTTAAATCCCTTTAATCTGTGACACATCCATTTCCCTGAAAAGTTAAAGAGATAGACAGAATCTCTTAAAAATATCCTAAAAATATAGTGTCTTGGGAAATAGAAAAAACAGGGTCTAATGGAGATACTCCTATGGGTAATAAAAAAAAAGTCAAATAAAATATCATTTTCCACAATTGAGCACATTCAAGCCATTCATGTTTCATTCAGCATGCATGTGTAGAATGTTCTGTATGTGTCAGATCAGCATTTGATTAGCTGATACATATAATGATAAAATAATGCTCAGTCCCTGCCTACAAAAGCAGTCTACTGAACGAGATGAACAAGGAGAAAAACCAATGAAGCAGACAAGTCAGCCATATCAGAAGCTCGAAGACTGCTAGACACAAGGTGTCATAGGGTCCTTAGGAACAGCACCCAACCTGGACTCAGAAGCCAAAGAATGGAGTCTGGAATACGAAACAAAACAAAACAAAACAGTGAGCCACTTTTACATTCTGGGAAGAGGTATTTCAAGCAGAAAGACAAAGCAGAATGAGTCTTAGAAAAAGCAACTGATGCAATTTGACTAAAGAAAGCCAAGTGAGTAGAGAAAAATAAGAGATGAGAGCTGTCTGGTCCTAGAGAGTCTGATTTTAATCTGTAGACCGTGGGGTTTCATGAAAATATGCTTTTAAGCTGAGGTGTATCAAAATCCCATTTACTTTTTAAAAGCTTACTCTGCAATACTGATGGATTAGTTCTGATAGAGAATGGCAGAACTGCCACAATTCAGGACGAAAAAAAAGGACCCTGGACAAAAATTAGGTGCAACTATAAGAGACAGAAACAAATTGATCTAAGGCCCAAAAAAATTAACAGTATGTGTGGACTAATTGACCATGGAGGATGCCAGCGAGAAGAGGGAAGCCTGACTGATTCCACTCAGGAAAACATATAAGTGGGGGTTAAATCAGGAAAAGAGGCCGGAGTGTAGCAACGTTGTTCAGGTTTGATGTTTCTATGGAGATTTCTAGTTTCAGCTCTCCAACAGAACAAGAAACATACATCATTAGACTTGCTGTGATAGATCATATGCTTAAAAGGGATGATTCTTTCCAGGCCTCAAGAAAGGCAAAAGTTTAACTAAAATGAATCTTTTCTTTTCCCAAAACAAGTATCTCAAAATTCATTTCCTTTAAACATGTGACAGAGAATGATTTCCCTCTAGTTTCAGTTAATACAGGAAAAAAAAAATTCCCTAAGTACAATGAATGGTTTATGCACAAAGACAATTTGTGTATTAGATTTTGGTTGTACTGTAATATAACCTCAAATTGAACATATACTCTTCTAAATGTGTTTTCTAAAAACTGGAAGGAATTGGAAGATACTATAAAATAGATACTCACAATTAACCAAAGAAATAATAAACTCGCCATGTGAAACAAAGCAAAGATACTGTTGCACCTAATTTGGCAGTGCTCAGGCTGTGATTCCCACAGACCTTTAGGCATTTCCTAGAAACGCAGGGATATTTCACATGGGGAAACACATTTGGAAAAATACTTTATAAAGAACATTTGGGAGTCAGCCTTCCCTGTGTTTGGGTCCTCACTCTGACACCCATTCGCCCTATAACTTTTTGTGTATTTCCTCTAAGTTGTAGTTTTCTTATATAAAATGTGGGCATGGTAATACTTGCCTAGGAAATGCGTTATGAGCATTAAATTAGATAATGCTTGTAAAGCACTTAGGCTGATGTCTAGCACATAGTACGAGCTTATGAAATGTAATTCATTTTTTATTATGCTCATGCATGTTTGAAAAAGGAACACATCTGCTACCATAAATTAGCCAACTGTAGTCTGCACATTATTGTCTCTAGAGCTGCTATGACAATTATGTTCTATCATTATAGATGATGATGGGGATCCATTTTTGTTACATAGTGCTACCACGTTTTTTTCCTCCACAGTTTAATGGATATTTTTCTTCAGTAGCATTCACTATCACTTGCAAAAATAAGAAAGAATTTTTCTGTTGGAAAAAAATCATGAATAGCCAGAGTTACAAGTGGCCAACTGTAGTTTAGTACTTGGGAGATCAGGGAAGAAAAGTGAAAAGATGCATGACAGCTGACTGTCAAGCTGACCATCGTAGACATACTGAAAGAGACTGACTCCCATGCAGTGAACAGCCAGTTTCTACAAACACTTTATTAAACCTGAGTTTATGAAGCTGGGCTTGTCTAACTAATCCCAATTGTGTCAGAAAAGCAAAGAGCTGGAAGGAATGCTACAGGACTTCAATTACTGGGACCTCGAAGTCCAAGTACAAAAACACTCAAAACGTAATAGAGTAAATTCAGTGGCAGCTTTATTGTGCAAGAAACAGGTTTTATTTGTGTGTGTGTGAACAGAAAGAATTTATAATATTTTCAGAATAAAAGTACAATATTTAATATTGAAACCATATTTTTAAAGAAAACAGATGAAATTCTTCCTTTTTATTTTTTTAAAAAATCTGCTGAATAAATAATCTAATGTGCCAGTCATTCATCTAATTTTTTTCTTTGAAATATTTTTAGCCTAGTGGAAGAATAACTATATGTCTGTAAGTATGAATTTAACCATGACAAAAATGCATAATTAAATTGATATCTATATTAATGATGGGTTGTAATTTCTATTCAAAATTTAGAATACCAGAGTATCTTGTCATGTTGATGAAATCTTTCTGCATAAAAAATAATTGAGGCACCTAATTGATTATTTTATCATGAAATGTGAGCTCATTGAAATTATAGCTCATTGAAACTATACTCACTGGAAATAAAGAAATCCCATGTTCTAACTTTTGGATCTTTTTTTCTTCATTTAGAGAATTCAGGTGCAAATAAATTAGAGAGGGAGGTGAGAGCAAGAATGAGAAATCAGAAAGCAGTTCATCCGTAAAGTTAAAAGAATACAGATAGAGGTGAAGACTGACATCCAACTTCAGATAACATAAAGTATTCCAGCACTACATAGGAGTAAACATTTTTTATAATTTCAAGATGTATTTCTTGTGCGGTTTAATAAAATTCAGTGATTGAGAATAAGGAGACCCAGAATCTTATCCCATCATATCCTCTACCTTGTGATATGAACTCCTCCAAGTCCTCAAATCTACCTACACCTTAAGTTTTCCCTCTGTAAGGTGCAGAGGTTTGGATTAGAATCAATTCCTGGGACGCCTTCTGGCATTACATTTCTGGAAACATCAGTGCATCCCATCTGTCATGTTACAAGTTTGTCACATCACTGAAACACAAACTTAACACATAGTTAAGTTCCTTTTTTGTTAAGAGTCTAAAGTCCAGGTGCTTTTCTAATTTCATTATTAATTGAACTTGATTTTCAAGTTCTTACTCCCCATCCCCACCTCATCACCTTGCTTTTTACTAGTAATATTTGTTCAGAAGTCTCAAAAGGTTTGAGTTACAAATCCTGATACCTAATGCCTAGAAATGAGATTCACAGGACTTTCTGAGGCATCATGAAGAATGAATTATTTGTGTACTAGAAATCAAGCTCCATGCCAGGCTGTGTGCCCCAGTGTGCCCCACTTGCACTCCCTGTGAATACTTCATCTCATTGGCTTCAGCACTTATTGTGTGAAAGTCCAGAGTCTGTGGCAGTGGTGACAAAATCAAACAGTATAAAAATTCCTGATTATCTGATTTTAAAAACTTGGGAAATAAGACACAAAGAGACCACATTTCTGAGCTACAATCCTAGCATTTGATGATACTGATTATTGCGGGGTTACTATAGAAATGGAAGCTGCAGGCAGAAGCTCCTTGTTCCAAACTGTATTTCAGTACAATAGACTTTGTTTTATTTACATTTCTGGAGACTTGAAGTAACTCTTAAAAAAATGAATAAAATATAGGGCACAAAAACTTGATCCTTAGAAGTGGAAGAGGCATTTCAAATTTGTTCAAATTTAGCAGAAAGAGTAGTCATGCTTAAATGTTGATATAATCTCCCAAATATGCACACACACACACACAAACACACATGTACATACTATATATGTATACTCATAAACAGTATATCTAAGAATAAAATCGAATAAAATTCTATTTCAGTTACTTTCAGTAATAATTAGCTGATAATTCTTAATTAACTAGAATCATCAAGCAACCTAAATTGCAAGGAACCCCAAAATCAAAGGTGAAAGTATTTACTAAAGTGAAGCAAGTTTCTTCAGACAGCCTTAAAATAATCAAAAATCAATTCATTATTGAGGATAATTCAAATTTGGTAAATACAATCTTATTCCTTTACAGTATAATCTGAGTTGTTTATGATAAACTGACCAAACTTAAAAAGTCTTCCATCTACGTATCCTCTACACACCATCTACTTATCCTCTAATTATTCTTTCTGATTCTGTGCTTTCAAGCTAAAGACATTCTAAACAAGAATGGAATTTTAAAATCTTCTAATGTAGGTTATTCTGCTACTATAAAATAAATATGCAATTTACATTTTTTTTTTTAGACAGTTTCACTCTTGTTGCCCAGGCTGGATTGCAATGGTGCGATCTTGGCTCACCTCAACCTCTGCCTCCAGGTTCAAGCTATTCTCCTACCTCAGCCTCCTGCGTAGCTGGGATTACAGGCATGTGCCACCAGGCCCAGCTGAGTTTTTTTTTTTTTTTTTTTTTTTTTGCATTTTTAGTAGAGACGGGGTTTCTTCATGTTGCTCAGTCTGGCCTCAAACTCCTGACTTCATGTGATCCACCTGTCTCAGCCTCCCAAAATGCTGGGATTACAGACTTCAGCCACTGCACCTGGCCTGCAAGTTACATCTTCTTTATTAATGTTTTAGATACCAAAATCTAAATCTTTTGGCTCCTCTGGGCCACATTGGAAGAAGAATAATTGTCTTGGACCACACATAAAATACACTAACAATAGCTGATGAGCTAAAAAACAAATAAACAAACAGACAAACAAAAACCAAAAAACATTACATACGGTTTTAAGAATGTTTAATCGTTTGTGTTGGGCCACATTCAAACCCATCCTGGGCTGCATGCGGCTCAAGGGCCACAGATTGGACAAACTGGTTTTAGAAGCTTCTAGACCAATAAAAAGTTGTTTGTTTGCAATGGTTTCACCTTTTTTAAACTTTAATCCCTTACATTCTAATTATATTTAGCTGGTCATTAACTCTCATTTCCAATGAAATTCTGAAAGTTTCAAAATCTGTGTAAAGCTCTATGAAAAATATAGTTTGGTTTTTTTTAGATTTACTTGTTTAGCTTAAGTTACTTAAAATAATAACTTCGATTTTTATGAGAGCATTTACAATGTATTGTTAACTAGGTCTTAGCTTAGAATTTTCCATCAGTAACACTTAAAATTTATTGAACGTTCACTAAATGATATGGTATATTGAATGTTCACTCTGTTCTTTATATGAGATGTTTCATTTAATTCTCACAACAATCTTATGAATCTAGTTTGGTTATTTTTCTCTTTTAGATAAATTAACCAGCTATTGAAGGATTAATATTAACCTTGGGAAGGAGTGCATGTTGGAGCCAGAAATAAATGCTAGGTTTACCTAAATCCACAAATCTAGATTTTAAACATACGATGGTGATTACCATTGTAAAGGCTGTTATTAATAATGTCATAAGAGGATTCACTAATTCTATTAAACCCCAAGAAAACACAGAGTATCATTTTAGGTCAAATATTACATGCTTGTTGTCCTTGTTACAGGAAATTACACTGTGAAGGAAAATGTTGCTTTGGAATAAACCCATTACCCAATGTCCACATTGGACATCGCCCAATTTTTAAAAGGATGCTGCAAAATCTCTTATGTAACTGTAAATATGAGTTATAAAACTTACTTAACTGAGTAATGAAAAGTACAATAGAAAAGTACAATTAAATATGTTAGTATTTAATACTTTAAAATATAACATTTCCATTTCTGAAATTGTAATCATTTCAAATTTGCAAATAATTTAAGAATGCCATCTTAAATATTTTCTTTAAAAAGTAGAATACAAAGTCACAATTTCTAAAATAAGCGTATCATCAAAACAATGTAGAAAATGTACTCTCCAGTCTAGTGTATCGCCTCTGCAGAGTGCTCTAAAGCAAAGAATTGAGATAAGATAGAGTATTTTTAAACGTAAAAAAATAATTTAAAGTATAAGCCATTTATTCTTACTGTCGTTTTGGAAATGAAATTCATACAACTTTTTTCTGAGTTACACTTTAAATATACCACTGGAAAGCGTGGCCAATAATTGTGTTACTTAGTGAGCAAAACCGCTCCCAGGCTGGGAGCGGTGGCTCTGTCTTGTAATCTCAGCACTTTAGGAGACCAAGGCAGGTGTAACACGGGAGGGTCAGGAGTTCGAGACGAGCCTGCCCAACATGGTGAAACCCCATCTCTACTAAAAATGCAAAAATTAGCTGGGTGTGGTGGCACACCCTTGTAATCCCAGCTACTCAGAAGGCTCAGGTGGGAGAAGTGCTTGAACCCAGAAGGCAGAGGCTGCAGTGAGTAGAGATTGTGCTACTGCACTCCAACCTGGGCAACAGAGTGAGACGCCATCTCAACGACAACTGCAGCAACAACAACTAAATCACCATCCAGTAGAATATCTGCATATACTCACCAAATGGAGAAGAAAACGGGCAAGTTGTGACACATGGTTATTGTGACAGCTCTTACACAGCAATTTCTGAAGACAGTACCTACCCAATAACGTCAAGACACAGGCAAGTATTGCTATCAGGGCTCCTGTACTGAGGCCAGCAGGTAAGACATAGGCCTCGGCATTGCAGGTCTGGGCTATGCCATCGGCATCACAGTCACACACGCGGATGGTGAGGGTGTTGGTGCTGCTAAGTGAAGGAGATCCACTGTCCACAATGAAGATTGGCAGATAGTAAACCGACTGTTCCTGTCTCCGGAAGCCATTTCTCCTGGTCAGTATTGAGGCTGTGTTGTCTAGGATAAAGAAAGCAAATGTATAACACAAGATTTCTGATGGATCCAGTCTTCCCAAACTTTAAGTCACTCTGTTTACTTTGATGCCTTAATTAGGGAAATCTCTGGAGTTGCAGATTTATTTCAACAATTCTCTCTGAGTTCTCTTGGACAAAGAGACATTTCCAGTTTAATACATTATAAGACATTTATGTTCTTCTATACATTATAACAAAGTTATAAAGTAAAACAAAATATAAAAATATTTATGCATCACTTATTACATTAACTGCAACTTTATAAAAACTACAGCTTTTTACTTATCTCAAATTTGACACCATACACTTATAGAAAGGATGGTACATATTAACAGGTTAAATATTTTGCAGCATCGTATGGTACAGATAAAATTTCCAATCTATCCTTTTTTTGACAGGTTTCAAGCCCAAAATTTATATTTAAAATGGTAAAATCAGCTACTTTAGCTTTATTTAAACTGAGTATGCAGAGATATTCAGAATCATTTTATTGTAACATTTTGAAAATAATATATTGATATTAGTATTTACTCTATGTGTATAAACATTTTGTCAGTGATAAAACAGGCCATTTATGTTTAACTTCTATTCAATATTTTACATCATCTAAGCAATTATGGTAATTATAAACTTTAAAAAAGTGATCAATAAGTCTATATGTGTGATTTATATATCAAAAATAGGTTTTGTATCTGTTAGTAGTTTTCCAACTAACTTGTCTTAATTAACTAGAGTATGAGTTTTTAAAATTAATGGCTATTAATAAAAATATAAAGGAAAAGAAGAAAAATCAGGATCAGAGCTTCATGCAGTGTGCTTTTATATATTTTTCTCTCTTCTAAACTGTCAAAAAGATTTATTCAATGATAGCATGAAAAAATTAACAGTACGCTTGTGAAAGAGGAAGATGAAATCTCAAACAGCACAAAACAGCAAGCTCATATTAGACGGCAGAAAATGTATTACATGCAATTATAAAAGAGACAGTAATAAAACAGTTTGATTTTCAGATTCCATCTGGTAGGTTTTTATGTAAACAAATCGTTCATACATTTTAAAATGTATGAATTTGAGAAGGTACTCACTAAAAAATTAAGCTGGAGTTGTTAAAGGATACTGTTTTGAGTAAGTTCCTGTACATTTCACAATAGCACTCAGGTCTATGCCTTTGCCTCCTACCAACTCAGATGTCAGATGCATTTATTACTCTATAGAAAAAGTTTTAGAAAGTTGTTGATTTGTAATCAATCTAACACGACTGATATCAAAATTACACACACACACACACACACACACACACACACCTGGTGAATTGAGGAACACAAGCTGAAATGCCCAAAAAGTGAGAATATGACTCTATATTCAGAAAAGTGATCATAAAATTTATAATGTCCTATGTTTGCTCCCTAAGATGGAAGACGTCTTAAGAACTGACTTTCTCTGTATTCATATGTTTTCCTTCAAGGTACAGTCAAGGGAGCTCTGGGTATAAGCTAGAGAAGTTTTCAATTGTGTGGCAATGTGGATGTCCTATAAATGGAGACATTTTAGTGCACATGTTGTACATCAATCATGGTGGTACTGAATGAGGACACATGGGGGACATGTTCACATTCTCCTCACATTCTCCTTGTGAAGGACATAAATTCCTTCCTCTGCTTTTGTACCAGATAAATCTAAATGCTGAGAATTATCCTTCTTAACTATGATTAAGTCCGTGAGTCTGTAGTTACCCATGTAGAGAATGCTCTACCTTTCATATTACTGAAGGGACAAGATAGTATTTTCATTGAGTAGAAAATAGGATCAGGAAAAATTATTATTTTCAGATTGAAGTTTTGAGGCCAAGGGCACTAAATAAGGTGATGGCTTCAGGCAAAAGTTCTTATCCACCTTTTGAAAGTAAGTCTTTTTTTTTTGTTGAGACAGAGTTTTGCTCTGTTGCCAGGCTGGTGTGAAGTGGTGAGATCTTGGCTCACTGCAATCTCTGCCTCCTGGGTTCAAGTAATTCCCCTGCCTCAGCCTACCGAATAGCTGGGACTGCAAGCTCGCACCACCACACCTGGCTAATTTTTAGTAGAGATGGGGTTTCACCATGTTGGCCAGGATGGTCTCGATCTTCTGACCTAGTGATCCACCCGCCTTGGCCTCCCAAAGTGGAAGGAAGTCTTTTTTAAACAAGCAAGTATTGACTGGCAAATCCATTTCTATATTTTTCCCCGAAACCAGATTTACATAAACAATACAAAGTTTTTTTTAAAATATTTATTTTCCATGTTGTTGGGGGATACTACTCACTCTTTATATCAGTTTCAAATGCTCTCCTTCTGCTAAAGTAAATATCTTGAATAAAAACCCATTCAAATATATAATTCAAAATTAGACAATGATAGAAGGTTCTAATGCTTTAAGTTCTTATAATTGTCAATACATAATTATTAAGCAAAACTAAAATCTACTTATAGGTATTTGTAAATATGTGACTATAATGACATTTAGGAAAGCACTAAGAGTATTTACCTTTGAAGCAGAGAAATGCAATTTGACATGAGAGGGAGTTATTCTGTTAGTTTTAATTTTATATTTCTTAGCATCATAAATATATCATTATTTTATTATTATTTGCATGAATTACATTTGTGTTTATGCAAAAATAAAAGAGTAAGAGATGTTATTATTGAAAACATTAAGTCAAAGTTGATTTAGATTAAAATGTGTAATGTCCAGTTCTTTTTCTAACGTCTCAAGTGGCATCTCTGAGCATAGTACTTATTAAGGTATTTAGATAACCATCAACTTAATAGATTATTTGGATAATAAACTTGGTATACAAGTAAGAGAATGAGTGTCTATAAGAAAAGCAAAAGAAAAATCCAGCTTTCCCTTTTATTTGGCTTTAGGCCTAAAATGATTTAAATAGCAGCTTCTCCTTCATGACAGTAAATCCATAGATAAAAATTACTTTAGCTGCTCATTGCCCTTTAATTAATTAATGTCCTTTCTTTAAAAAAAAAAAATCCGTTATCAGCACTCCTGAGGGAGAAAAAGTATTTGCTTAGAGTATCTATACCTGCTACCTCTATCAGTAACAATATTAATACCTTACCTTTGTTATCTTTCAATGAAAAGTTGTGGTTATTCGTTGCATCTGTTGTTAAGCTGAAGTAAAACTGGTGTCCATTAGATGGCTCATCTTTATCAACAGCGCTGATTTTCTGGATAACCTAGGGAAGGAGAAAGTAAAACATGAAAGCACATTGGTGTGCTATGTTTAGTTTTCTGAGGCACGACAGAGTAATTTTACACTTTATAATAAATATCGTCTCCCTGAATGAGCTAGGGAGAAAGGATCAGATGTATTATTATGAACTCAATCTAAAAACGGGCTCTGAAAAACAAATCATGTCCTTTTCATAGTTCATGCTTGAATTCACTTTTGTGAACTTTAGAAATAAGCTGTACCAATTGATTAGACATCCCAGTAAACATCACAAGACACTGAACAATAGATGAACAAACCAAACTGAGATTTCACTGCACTTAATTCTTAGAATTTTAAGATACTTAAACCCTGTTGTGTAAGGTGGGCAACAGCCCAATCAGTTTACTATGCTATATCTTTCTCCTTAAAGGAGTCTAAGTTCTTAGCCATTTAACAGGGCTTTTACAATGTTTACCTTTTCTTCCTGAGGAATTTTCATCACCCCAATTAAACTGAAATTTGAAGGTTCCTTTAATATTAGTTCATGCTACACATCAAAGTGTTAGTTTTGCTGAAACAAGCCGATTATATTTTATCTTAAAGCTGGAAGAAGTTCAAAGGCAACTGCTGCTGGATATTTTTTAAGAAATCACAAATTAGAAGCAAAGCATTTTGAAGACTCTTACCTGCCCTGGCTGGGCATTTTCACAGACGGTGGTCTCATACTCCATGGCAAATTCAGGGGCATTATCATTGATGTCAAGTATTGTGATGGCCACATAGCCTCTTCCTACTTGAGATGGATTCTCTAATAAATAAGAGAGTTTCTTATCATTTACTCTTTGCCTCGCTAAAGCGCAATTCTAATATCAATAACTAAGCTGAGAATAAAATCTAGAATCATAATGCCGTATTACTTAAAAGGAACTGTAGAAAGTATGAAAATATGATCCAAATACACACATATTCGTATGTATGTATACATGTACATGTGTATACACACACATGTATGTACACACATGTGTGTATATGTATAAACACAATATGTGTGTGTTTGTATACACATGTATGTATATATATCTTAATGTATACTATAGTCTATATGTGTACTTGTAGTTTTTTAGTCCCTGATGAGAAAATTATTGAAAGAAAAATGAACAGTAAACCACAAATTTCAGAGCTCATATTTGCATGACTATACATTTGTATTATCAACACATGTATTATAAATACATACATATTTAAATACCGAATATATCATATTCATATACATATGCAAATATGCATTCCTTTTTCAATAGTTTTCATTATATTTTATTATTTATTATTTTATTTTATTTTTTATGAGGGACTAAAATTAGTTCAATATCAGAATATTCAAATCCAGTTGTCTTGGTCACAGATCAATTTACTAATAATTAAAAATGATTTTGCTAACTACATACCAGCATAAACACAATATGTGAATTGCAATCAGAAAATAAGAAGGTACCATAGGCCCATTATTTTTTAGTCTTGGGTTTTCATAAATTTTGTAAATGTTAGCATATAGACAGTGAATGTAAGTATATATCACAGCTTAGAAGTTTGGAATTTTCAAATTTTTATTCAATTCAAACAAGCAACTACTTTAATTAAGTTGAATTTATAATCTCATGACAATCGATTCTCCACTCACTGTCCTCCACCTTAATTTAAGTTTAAGCCTCACAACTTACGACTCTCCATTGCAAGGACTGTGATATTGTGAACAGCATTTGTCTCTCGATCCAAAGACTTGGCAGTTGTGATAACTCCACTGTTGGCATCAATATTGAAGTATCTCTCCAAGTCTGTGTTTCTATCAATTGAGTACCTAATTGAACATTGAAGAAAGAAGTCTTCAGCATGTATGTTTGATTATAATTTGCTAAAATGATTTCATTATTTGTGTAGCTCATCACTAAATCCTGCTGAGTCCCTGATCTGTCATATTAATCACATAAATGCGTGCCTTATATAAGACTCTACTTACGTACTAGATGGTTTATAACCTGTGTCTCGCTAATATGTTTGCTTTTCTGTCAGATAGTACAAAATGAACACCACAGTAATCTTCACAATGGCTTTGAATATGTCATTAGAATTTCCAATTCATCATTATTACTATTATTATTTATTTATTTTTGGTACAGGGTCTTTCTCTGTCACCCAGGCTGGGGTGGAGTGGGTTACTGTAACCTTGAACTCCTGGGCTTAAGGGGTTCTCACACCCCAGCCTCCTGAGTAGCTGGGACTAGAGGCATGCATCCCAACATTTGGCAATTTTTTAAAAAATTTTTTTGTTGATGCAGGATCTTGCTGTGTTCCTCAGGATGGTCTTGAATTCCTGGGCTCAAGAGATCCTTCTGTCTCAGACTCCCAGTATGCTAGGATTATAGGTGTGAGCCCTAGTCATGATTATTGCTAAATTTATTCTTATTTTTATTATTATTATGACTCCTGTAAACCATTTACAATATTTTTGGTAACCCTGGTCATGATTATGGACCCTTCTGAAATGAAAGATGTAAACATCTTGCCCATTTGCATATACTTAGTAACATCTTTTGTTCTGATGGTACCAACCTATTATTAACCCTCTTTTCTTTTTCATTTATTTTTATATTTATTTTAAATCTTACTCAGTGGTCTAGACCAGGATTCTAAAGACACGTTTCAAAGTGGAATCCTTGAGACTGCATGGCTACTTTTGCATGTAAAAGGCTTTTCTCAAAAAATCTGTAATCCAAATATTTTTCCAGCAGTGAAAAATTACTGTTCCACTTGTATTTTTAGTCCAAGCTATTATTTGTTTTATAGGCAAAATTTACCCTGCTTTCAAGATGATCATCTGCAATGTCCCCTTACAGTCTTTCTGGTTGGGTGAGATGGCTCTCATTTAAAAACAAACAATTAAACAAACAAATGAACAAAAGAACAAACAGAAAAACAAAATACACCCATTTTAGGCATGATGATTAGTAACTGCTTCAACTACACTCATGATCCATTAAACATAATGGCCTTTCATATTCTTGATCTCCTTGACTCCAATTTGCTCCTTTGCTCTAATTACCATGGATTCTTATAAACATACCCTTGGCTTGTCAGCTCTAATATATGCACTGTTGGAAACTCTACTTCAACCGTCTTACTCTCTGTCCACCACCTCCCACTCCAGCAATTCTTCATCTTGATAGAGACCTAAAATTTATTGATGCTAGCAACATTTTCTTAAAATCAATTTGCCTTTATTTCCTCACATCTCTCTTATCAATTTATGCACTATGAGCCCTCATTACCCCTGTGTATATGCCTATTACATTGTAATACATCAAACTTAGTGACATCAAACAACAATAATAAAATATTATATATACTTTTTTAAAGTCAGGAATTTGAAAGTGTGTTTGTAGGACAATTTTAGCTCTTTATCTCCCAGGGAGTTGTAGTCAAATACTGGCTGGGTCTACAGTCATTGGATGATTTGACTGGGATTGGGGGATCCAGTTTCGAAGTGTCTTATTTACGCTGATGGCATGTGCACAGCATGGATGGCAAGTTGGTGCTGCCAAATGGGCTCTTCTCCACGACACTACCTGAGCGTCCTCATGGTGGGAGAGTCAGCTTCCCCCGTTTTTTTTTTCAATTGATCAGAGAGTGTGTTTTTTCTTCTTTAATCTCTTAATATGATGAATTATATTAATTAATTTTTGAATATTAAACTGCTCTTATGCTTCTGGGATAAACTCTACTTTATCATGGTGAATCATTCTTTTATATATTGCTTCACTGAGTTATCTAAATGTTCACTGGAAAATATCTGCATGAAAGTCTTGATCAAAGTTTTCTTGTACTATGTCTACCTGGTTTGGGTAGTAAGGATAAGATTGGAGTTGTAAAAAAAGTTGGGATGCATTCCCTCTTCTTGTATTTCCTGAACAATACTGTGTAGACTTGGTAATTCTTCTTAAAATTTTTCATAAAAATTTTTCAGTGAAACATCTGGGCTTGGATATTTCCACTTTCAGACAGTTTTGAACTAAAATTATAATTTATTTGACAGTTATGGGATTATTTAGGTTCTCTATTTCATTCTGAGTGAGTTTTGAGAGTTTACACTTTTTGAAGAATTGATCCATTTATTTTAAATTGCCAAATTTCAATTTTATTGGAATTATAAAATTTATGTCAGTAGATCTGTTTATAGTACTTTCTTATTCTGTTTTTTATGTTTGCAGGGTCTATGACATATCTTCGTTTGTTCTTAATATTTATCATTTTTTTCTGCTTTTCTTTTACTTTTGTCAGTGTTGGTAGAAGTTTATCAATATTTACATCTGTTCAAAAAAACAAGGTTTTAATTTTATTGATTTCTGTATTATTTGTTTTGAAATGCATTGATTTATGCTCTTATCTTCATTGTATTATTCCTTCACCTTGCTTTGGCTTTATTCTGCTAATGTTTTTCTAATTATTACTCTGGGACAGGGGACAGTAGAAGGAAAATAATGGTAAACTCATCACAGGTTTGGAGATACTCTGCAGTACTCTTCTTCACTAAACTAACTGCTAATATTTACTTTCCAGAGTCCTGAATGGCTGCACTCTATCCAGATTTCATAGCTGCATTTACTGTGAGATACAGGGTAGAATGTGCTTACCTAGAACAGGATTATGTGTGTATCTATGTATACATATATATATATTTATATATCTTTGTATACATATATATATTTATATATGTATGTACATATACTGCATATATACATATATGTATGCAACCAATATACATATATAAAATACACTTCTATATAAGTCATATCCAATAGCAAAAGGACAACCAATATTAATGTTTAATAAGAGAATTTTAACGAGATTATAACCCATACACTCATGCATCAATTGAGCCAATATTAAAACCTGAATTGCTCTCTTTGTCAAATCTCAAAGTTAATAACTGAGATAATGTTTGAATATTTATGAAAAAATAGATGTCTAGATTCTTAAAAGCAAAAAGACCTTGAACTTGGCAGACATCAGTCTAAATGAATTCATGTTATTCCCCACAGGGCTAAAGTCAATGATTAAAACACTTGCCTCTATTATCAGTAGTCTCAAAGATCCTAGCATTAGAATAAAAAACATTAAAGTTGAGAATTTATTTAATATGTTAAATGTTTCCAACCACTATTTGCCTCACAGAAAACCACAAATAATTTAGGGATCTAGCTATAACCTAGGCATCTGTTTTGAAAACCATGGGCAACCAAAGTTTCTATCATTCAAATAGTTATCATTTCTAAATTATGAACTGTGCGGCTGTGTTTATTTATTTAGACAAACTCTCACTCTGTAGCCCAGGCTGGAGTACAGTGATGTAACCACAGGCTCACTACAGCCTCCACCTCTCAGGCTCAAGTGATTGTTCTACCTCAGCCTTCAAAGTAGCTTGGACTACATATGTGTGCCACTGTGCCAAGCTAATTTTTATACTTTTTTTGTAAAGACACAGTCTCACTATGCTGCTAGGGCTGGTCTCAAACTCCTGTGCTCAAGCAATTCTCCTGTCTCAGCTCAAAGTGTTAGGATTACAGGCTTGAACCACACACCATGCCTGGTCCCCCTTCTAAATTGTGTGTATTTGCTAATAACTATAATCCCCACTTAGATCTCACTAAATAGTACAGATTTACATATATGGTAATTTACAATATAATTTTCTTGTTTTATATCTTCCATTTATTCATTTACACATTCAGCACTTATTCTTGAGCACCTGCAAGTGACATACTAATTCAGACAAACAGTACATAAATAAATATATATTTTTAAATGCAACCAAAAAAATAAATATCGAGGAAGAAACTAACAAGTTGCTACGAAGAAAGTCAGGGCAGGTTTGGGGAAAAATATTGGCTTGAGAAGAGTTGGGATGCTTTGGCAAAGACAAGGATTAAACTGACCATCCAGAACAGTCCTGGTGCCTGGTGGTTATTACATTTCTTTTCTGGATTTTTCCTTTTCTTTTTTTTTTTTGAGACAGAATCTCGCTCTGTTGCCCAGGCTGGAGTACAGTGACATGATCTCGGCTCACTGCAATCTCTGCCTCCCAGGTTCAAGCAGTTCTCCTGCCTCACCCTCCTGAGTAGCTGGGATTATAGGTGCCTGCCACCACCCTCAGCTAATTTTTTGTATTTTTAGTAGAAATGTGGTTGCACCATCTTGGCAAGGCTGGTCTTGAACTCCTGACCTCATGATCCACCTGCCTCGGACTCCCAAAGTGCTGGAATTACATGCGTGAGCCACTGTGTTATTATATCTCTTAATGACAAGGACTTGGGATCACCTAGTATTAAGGTGTTTCCTATTTCTACCAGCCCCTCTGGATACGCAAAAAGCTTACGCTGTTATATGAAGCATTAGCTAATGTATATAGGTACTTAAGGAAAAAAAATCCTTAGATAAGAAAAATAAGGAAAATAGGAACACTTTTAAGAATGAGAAGTGTAAAATATCCCTGCCTTAGTAATGTGGGAGGGCTAATTGAGCCAAAGAGAAGAAAGGTCCTAAAGAGGTCTGAAGGAAGACACTATCTGATGCTGTGGATTGACTGGCCTGGGGATTGAGAAATGTAGTTGCCTGAGTTATTGGAGACTGAATTAGACAGGTGAGGATAGATGATTTCCTAATCATGAACCACCATTAACTATAATGCAACTTCTGACGCCATTAGTGATGTGTGAACTCACAACAATCTCCCTAGCTTCTGCAAATTACAGCCTAAAATACTTGGCTTACTTTAGTGTATGTTAGAGTGGACAATTAGAGAGATCACTTCCATATTTTTGCAGCAACAGCAGTTAAGCCTCTGCCCTATCCAGTTATTATGCTGACAGCTCTGTATCTCAATGTCCAGCCTCAAACCAGTTCCTGAGATTTTGTACACTGCTTTACAGATGTCTTTACCATCATAATTCAACCTCAATATATCTATGAGCAAATTCATCAACCTTTTCCCCAAATTACCCTACCTTCTAAACTTTTCTTTTTGTAGGATGTAATCTTTAAAATACAGTTTAACCTTTTTTCCTTAATAGTTGAAAAACTCTTTAAGGAATGGGTGATTGTTGTTAATTTACCTGGCATTTGATTTTTGCCCTTCCCCTTTCTCTCACCTGGGGCATAAACACATGGAAGAGATCTGGAAGCCATATTGTAAAGAAGCAGTGACAAGTGCTCAAAAAATGAAGCCAAGGCTCTTAATGGCATTATACTGCCAAGGTATCAGTCCCTGAGAGCATAGCTCCAGACTTCTCATTAGGAAGTCATTAGTGATAAGCTTTGCTGCTACTAGCCAAGCACAATTTCTAACTAACGCAAGCAGATATTATTATTGAGATTATTTCGATACTGGATTCTAAAATTTGGATCAGTTGAAGGTATGATCCAAAAGAATCATGACCATTTGATCCAGTCTTCCAGCACACTATGTTGCCTAAAATTAACTTTAGTTTCAGTCACCTACAGCTCTGTAATTCAGCTTCCCTTTGTTTTTCCCCTCTGCTTTCCTATCTAAACTCCTAACCAGTCAAACTGATGTTATTAACTTGTGCACAAATATACCACACACATCCCCAGTTCTGTGCCTTTCCTCATGTTGGTCATTCTGTATTCCTGTTTTTCCTCCTTTCCAATTATTTTAGTCCTGCTATTCCTTGAAGACAAACTAGTAGCATTAAAGCAGCATGCCTTTTCAATTACATCAGAAGTCATGCGTTTTTTAAAGAAAACCTTCAGGGTGTGTGATCCATGGAGTTTACCAAATGCTCCTTGTGCTCCACCATCAGGAACCATACATGGAGAATTAAAGGACAGTGTTTCTGACCATGACTCTGCCACTAACCTACCGTACTAATTGGGGCTTTTCATCTGTGCTTTTCTGTTTCTTCATCTGTTCAGTGAGAAAGTCTTACAAGATGAATTCTCATTTTCAGATTTAACACTGGATTTTTAAAAATGAGTTTTCATGTAAGAACTCTTCTACAGCTACATAACAAGAAGTTTCTGCAAAAGACCATATCTCATGTATCTGTGTGTCTTCAGTGTTCTGAAGATCTGTTACAAAATGAATTCTCTAATGAATGCTGGTGATTATCACTACAGCTATTTGATAAGCTAAAGAGATCAATTAAAATGTTCTTCTTTATATTCACAGGTAGCATTCTTATCACTAGCTATTAATTTGCATAGCAGTGTTCACAAACAGCAAGTGCAGTGCAGATGAGTGAGCTAGATGAACACAAATATATCATCAGTACTCCCAAAGTGCCAAAAGATAATGTAATACAAAAGCATGGGGAAATTTAATCAATTGAAATAGATGAATAATTTAAATTGAAATTTTATTCTACTATAAAGTTTGTTGGTATGTGTGTGTACATTTTTGCATGCTTATGTGTATTGCTGTAAGGATCATGCAGGTTTGATATAGACTTCACCAAAATCCTGGAACCATATTTGCTAACTGTGTGGCCAGGGATCTATTTACTTATAACACAGGAATAATACTACATGCCTCTTAGGGATTCGATGATAAGTAAATTTCAAAATAAACTACTGAGGCCAGGCACTATGGCTCACGTCTGTAATCCCAGCACTTTGGGAAGCTGAGGTTGGTGGATTGCTTGAGTTCAGGAGTTAGAGACTAGTCTAGGCAACATGGCAAAGCCTGGCCTTTACAGAAGATTAGCTGGGCATGGTGGTATGTGCCTGTAGTCTTAGCTGCTGGGAAGCTGAAATGGGAGGGTTATCTGAGCCCAGAAGGTGGAATTTGCAGTGAGTGGTGATTGTGCCACTGCACTCCAGCCTGGGTGTTAGAGTGAGGACCTGTCTCAAAAAAAATAAAAAATAAAAAGAATAAAAATGAATTATTTCTAAACTTAATGATAGCAGATTAGCAGACACCATGCTTGTATCCTCATCCCCTCTTCTGATTATGTCAACACAATCTGCCTTTAAGGATTTAAACTTTTTTCAAACTCATGCAAACTTGATGGTACTCAAGATGTCCAGAACATTTTGGAGAAGAGATGGCCACATATATGAAGATATGCAAAAACAAACAAACAAGCAAATAAACAAACAAAAAACTCTGCAGGAAATGTGAATCTTAAACAGAAAGCCTAAGAAAAGAGGTGCAGCTGATTCATCACAGTTGCCACATCCTGAAGAGCCTGCTACCCTTGCTACACATATTTACAGACGGACTTCATTCCTCTCTTTTCTGAAGACTGGCTACTCAATTTTTTTCTTTGATTCTTTGAGCTATACCCAATTAAATATACTTTTTTTTTTAGTTAACCATGGGCAATTACTATTAATTACAATTAAAGAATGTTAAGAGGACAGTTCATGATAAAAGTAATATTCCCTAACTTTTTAACCCCATTAATAATTTTCTACAATTAACCCCATGAATGACTCTATGATTTACACCAAGAAGACTGAATTTTTTTATTCCTTTATGAATATGACTTTTCAATGAGTATTTATTTTAACATATTACTATATAATATTATATTACATTAAATTATATTTTTTTATGGCAGGGTCTCACTCTGTCACTCAGGCTGGTGTGATCTCAGCTCACTGCAACCTCCAGCTTCTGGATTCAAGAGATTCTTCTGCCTCAGCCTCCCGACTAGCTGGTATTACAGGCATGCACCACCACACCTGCCTAATTTTTATATTTTTGGTAAAGATGGGGCTTCATCACATGGGCCAGGCTGGTCTCGAACTCCTGGCCCCAAATGATCCACCCATTTGGCCTCCCAAAATGTTGGGATTACAGACGTGAGCCATGGTGCCTGGCCCTCAATAAGTATTTTAGATGTGAAAAATACTGTAAGAAACAAATCAAAACAAAAGTAAATTTCAGTGAATTTATTTTTCCAAGTCTTCCAAAAAGATAAATAAGAAGGTTCTTTGCTGACAGCAGAGCTCTCTAATTCCAGAGCAATATAATAAGACATAAAAAATGGTCCAGCGCCATGGCTCATACCTGTAATCTCAGCACTTTAAGAGGCTGAGGTGTCTAGATCACCTGAGATCAGGAGTTTGAGATCAGCCTGGCCAACATGGTGAGACCCCTGTCTATACTAAAAATACAGAAAATTACCCAGGCGTGGTGGCAGATGCCTGTAATCCCAGCTACTCAGGAGGCTGAGGCAGGAGAATCACTTGAACCAGGGAGGCGGGGGTTGCAGTGAGCCGAGAGCCAAGATTGCACCACTGCACTCTAGCCTGGGCAACAAGAGTGAAAGTCCATCTCAAAAAAAAAAAAAAAAGGTCCAAATAAATTAGGCATTTCCTACAAAATTTAACCCTATGAAAATTATCTCTGGATATTCTAACAAAAACACATGTTATGTTTTCACCATACATGGACATATAATTTCTGTTTTATTTTTAGTGGGCGTTATGCTAAAATAGGCAGCATTTTGAAATAGAGTACAGCTTATAGTCTTCTCACAGAATTAGTATCTGCTACTTTTTAATCAGTTTTACTGCTAGCATTATTTTTCTGTATACTATGTTACTGGCTTGCCAATTTTCTTAGAATAAAATAGATAGTCACAAATAATTTAGATTTCATATGTGCACATACATGCATGCATACAAGCTACACAAAAAATACACACTGAATTATTCAAACACCTCAAATATGTTCACACTCATCACATTATATAAAGTAATTTCTGATACAATTTTATCACTTTTTATGTGAGGATATACAATAATAGGAATGCTGAAAAAGCCCACAGGTAAATATTATCCAAGTATCCTTTAACATAAGTATAAACATATTTCTATATTAAAATTATTAGAAATGCTTAAAGTGATGCCTATTACTTTTTTTTATCTTCCTGTCTTCATATCTGATCTTATTTGTAATAATATCATGTTTCAAATCATTGGCCATTTTTAGCCAGGGACTTTGGGCTTGCTGTGATGCCTACGGAAATGAATTTGCTGATTTTATAATTTAGTACTAGGCTTTTAGGATATAACTGAATAAAACATAAATGTACTTTGCATGATGTTTTCTTGGCTTGTCCAAATCCTGCCATCCTTCATACTGCCACTCCTTCAAATGAAATCTCACAGCCAGTGAACTTGGAGTGCTTACTACTCATCTCACGATTTGCCAAAATACAGTGCTGGCATGTTTTTCCCAATATTGTTTAACTTTTACGAGATCTTATTACTTCAGCCAGATTGTAAGTTCCTTGAGGTCAGAGGAAATGTTTTATTTATCTTTGTTTTCTCATTAGCATTTCCCCCAGTGCTTGCATAACACAGGTTTTTAATGAATGCCTGTTCAGTCATTGATCAGTCTGCCAATGCTGACATGAGAAATGAATCAAATCCTCTAGACTCTACGCTGTTCTTACAGCTTTTACCATCTTGGATGAGAAACACGGAAGTTTCTATCATTCAGAAACATGACCAGAATCAGCAGACCACAATCTGTCCTTCCAAGTTCGATAGATAAAGACTGATATTGAGTACTTAGGGCCAAAATTTACATGTTATGATAAACAGCTACTTACCGAGTAACAAGCTAGAAATGTGCTTGCCCTCAATTACCCGTTTTTCTTAAAACAAAACAAAACAATTTTTTTCTCCTCTAAGTAATAGCTCAAGTATCAACTAACTTTCACCCTTGGTTTTGACTGCAATTTTAGCTTACATATGGTTTTATATCCACACACTCCCGCCCCGCCACAGAAGGACAGTACAGTGTACATGAAATGGTGGTCTAGGTAAACTATCTGGATGTTGGGTGAAGTATAAAAAAGACCTAACATTCACAATCGTGTTATGTTCTGGCCAATTACTGGGCTTCGGGTTTAACTTTTCCATCTATGACAACTACACTTGTAAATGTCAAAATGACTAGGTTTAAATAGTTGTGTAGGTGCCCAGTCTTCTTTTAAGGAAAAGGCAGATTCACAGAGAAGAGTTTTGCATAACCTTTGGTTGACACTTTAGTAACGCAGGTAGAAATTTTAAAATGTTGTGCAAGGCAGGGATCATGTAGGAAAACTATCAACTTTGCCTTGCTGGGGTAACTACATATATATTTTCCTAGAATTCTAATTTACTGCCTCATATATCAGAAAATACTACGAACATAGATGGCATATGCTATATGTCAGTATTCTACAACAAAGAATGTCAATAAATTTAAAACTAATTCCCATTGGCCACACTATTTTACAAGTCAAATCCTACTGGTTTAATTTTAAACAATTCCAACAAAACAAATAATGCTTTTCCATTGCTGAAAGAACTACAATATTTCTAAAGGCATAAAAGCACAAAGCTCACAATTGTTAAGAATCTTCATGACCCATCTCAGTCTGGAGATTCACTTTTCCTAGTACCTCAGAAGACTGGGCTATTTATCCATCCATTAACGTGTTTTATTATGTTAAACATATATTATGAGACAGCATTTACATTTTGATAGTTATTTGAGTGCCTAATGCAAATACATGTTTATATTTATCAGAAGGCTAAGCAATATTTTATATCTATTGGAATATGTGTGAGTACAAGATAACCTGCAATATAGATCGCCAGTATGGTTGCATATAAAATCCTATGTTTCTTTTCCTGACTTCATTAATCTCACAATAAAAATGGCATGAAAACACAATAATCTATAATAATAGCAATGTATAATGATAATACATGGTAATATTTAAGTCATAATCCACAGTTTAAAAGCTTCATTGACTTTCTGTCTCTTAATCATCAGAAAAGCCTGGGATAAAGCACCAGAGTTACTTTTCCTTTTTGCTGGTTAATACAAAAACATAGGAAGCAAGGTGACATCTCCTAGGCCATTCCACAAACAGCAGTGCTGAGAAGTGAATCAGTCTTCCAGAGAATGCATGCGAGCAAACACATGTTCCACAAACTATAAAATAAGGACACTGGCCTCTTAAGCAGGATTGTAAATGGATAGAGGAAGAGAAGTACGTGAGAGACAAACGCAGAAAAAAAGCTATAAATAATTGTGCTGACCATATGAATATATTGGAAAAAAATAAAAACCTTTCAAGTATGTAAGTATTAAATGTGAGTCAAGAAATTAATTCTACAAAAGCAAAACACATATTCATATATACAAAATAAAATGTTAATTCACTGGGGACAAAGAATGTCTATTTCTCTATTTATGAGATAAAGATGTAAGCTAATCCTAACCTAAACTTTCAAGTAACCTTCATTACTTTTAAGAAAATGACAGTGAGTGTAAAATATAATGAATATATGTATATGTATATGTGTGGTCTCAAGTGATCTGCCTGTTTCAGCCTCCCAAGTAGCTAGAACTACAGGCATTTGTCACCACACCTGGTTCCATCTTAACATCTTTCTGTCTTTCTCCATATTTCTAACTTTAGAAAGCATGCCTCTCTTTCTCTCCATTAAATTAAATGATTCAAGCAAAAACCGAATTGTCCTAAGCAGCTAATCTATGCCAATAATTATGCTGTGGTTGATTGTTCATGAGGACAAGAGGCTTAAAAGTTTCATTAAGAGATGGAATGCTATAAAAAAACTCAAACTCATATTTGCCCAAATTAATATGACTTGGTATGTGGGGCTGAACTGTTGTCAGGAAGTTTTCTTGACAATAAAGGCAGGGCAGTTACAGAGAAGAATAGAAGGCTTATTCTATCTGCTACATTTGTGATTCATAGACATTCTTGTGCACAGATTATATTCTTAGAAATGGTCTATTATCACCACGTTAATAACAGTACAGTCATCAATACATTCTGCATTTGCTATATAAAGATATAATATGTATAATTTTATTTTTTAAATAACTATTATTCTATACCAGTCCTTTACTAGGTTATATTAATGTCAGGCAAAAGAAAAGAAAAGGAGGGTACTAATTATCTAAATATGTATATATACTACTTTAAAATATATATGTGTGTGTGTATATACATGCACATAATCATTTTATTACTTTAGAAAGAAACAACATTATGAGCTATTTTTAACCAAGAAATGTTGTTAAATTATAGATACTCTTCATGACAATTTATAGCCAACATCCAGACTTAGCTCAAAAGCTCTTATCATTGTTGAATATTATTTAAATCTAAAAGTCTTTGGATAGCTTATAATTAAACATATCCCAATATAAAACAATCATTGTTTTTTCATTTTGTTTTGCTTAATAGTCTTTGTAATCAAAATCAAACTTTCACACTGAAAAGTGAAGTATTTTACTTACAAATCCAAATAAGAACTATAATACGACATTCTATTTATAATGCTAACTCAAAAAAAGTCTCACACAAACACAAAAACACATGCATATACACAAAATCACATAGATCTCAGATTATAAATTATAGCTAAAAAGTGCAAGATGTAATGTTGACATATTTTGAAATGCTTACATATCACCATTGTGTCAGTCTTAAATATATTATTTGGCTATAACAGTGTCTAGCCTAGATACAAGACTACTGCAAGGATATTTTTAATAGTCTTTATATGTAGATTTTTTTTTATTTAATTTTTTAAGTAGAAATATTAGACTGAACAAACACATACTCTTCAAGTAGACCAATATTAAAACAACGATTTTACAAATTAGTCCCTAATTTGAATTGGTGGTACAATTTTTTTTCTAATAGACATATTTATCCTACAACTAAAACATGTATCACTTCATTTTTTAACATGCTTTGCTTTGAAAGAGATTCAGGATAATTGGTGGAATAGGAACATCAGCAATGGCTTGTGGATAATAATGGATGTCTAAAAATATGACAAAATGATAATGGCCTTGATAATCAGATGACATTTTTGAGTTTGGTAAAATGTATGATTCTAATTCTGTTTCACCTCTGCTGTTAAAACTTGAGTGTATGTGTGTGTGTGTGTGTGTGTGTGTGTGTGTATATATATATGCTGTGGTTGATTGTTCATACTCAAACTTGTAATACATATTATATATAATGGATTTTTGTTATGAACAAAGAAGCACCATAACACAAACAAGAGTTGTAAATAAGGATATATTTTTATAAAAACCATAGAAAAGGAGAACAATGAATTTTTACCTCACAGGGCTGTTGGAAGAATCTGGGTCATGAGCTGCTACAGTGCCAATGATATTTCCAACCTGGGTAGCTTCTGACACCTCCATAGGGTACAAGGGTGAAGAGAACACCGGGGGCTCATCCACATCTTCCACAATTATCTTCACGGTTGTGGTGTCACTGAATGGACCCAAGCTTAGAAAGCGAGGGTCGGCATCTTTATTTGCAGCTTCTATCCGTAGTGTGTAACTTGTTTTGGCTTCAAAATCCAGCTCCTGTAAAGAAAGTCATTAGGAAAATTAAATTACCAGTTAAAGAGTCAGCAAAGCAGAGCCTTTTCATTTGTAAATGTCAATAAGCATAGGAAGGACTCTGCCATGTAAATTCACCATCAGCATTCGAAAATAATAAATACCAATGCCAATCAAAATTCTTGCTGCTTTCCTGGCTCACAAACAATGGTTAGGGCTTTTGAATCACTTCATCCACTCTTCTGTTACATGCCACATGAACAGACAGATGCAGGTCTTTGGAACACTATTTGAAAAAAAGACTGGTCAAATTTAATTTTTTTTTCCAACAGGGACTTTGAATGTAACATTCTTCAACCATGTAATTTAACTGTACTACCCAGGGTGCCCTTTAAAAATGAAGAAAAACATTACTTTCCATTGAATTTCTCATTTAAAAGGTCAGTGATTTGGGGGACTGCATTAGGATTCTGAATTTTCAGGGCACTCAAAAAGTGGCTGCAGGGTCAAGTGTGCCATCCTGAGGTTGTTCAGTCTGTAAATATGGACAGTTCTTCTCCATGAAGCACCCATCATGTTTACCTTCATTATTCCTCCATCAAAATAGACTAGATCTCTCTTTATTTTAGGAGGTTAACAGTTATATCTTAGAATCTATAGGCTGTATCTAGTTTTCCAAAAGGATTTACATGCTACAATTTTCCTAAAAATTAGTGACCAACTCAAACCTCATTGGAGCTAAAAAAGGTTGTAAGGAAAATTAAACTAGTTGCACTAGTAAAGTACCATCTTTGAAAAATGAAAATCAAATACATAACATGCAGAAGTTGTTTGTGACAATAACATGCTTCTTTTTCTTCAATGGATAGAGAAACTAACAGCTTTTTATGACGTTCAATTTCAATCTCTCCAATGCAAAACTGTCCTCAAATCCTTTTTATATTTAGTAATGTAAAGCAAAAAGAATTAAAAACAGTAAAGAACTTTACAGAAATACTGCAAAATATAATACATACTTTACTTAGTTGTCAGTATTTTAAAATAAAGCATTATGAAATGTGAGCTAATGTGTAATACTGAGAATTGTAATTCAAATTCATTCACTATATGTTTGGGCATATGTGTGTGTACTTATGCAGGCATGCATCTATTCCAACTTATCCCTCAAACGATGTGACAACCAAAATAAATGAAACAATATAGTTATATAAATATAAAATAGGCTATATACACATGCTGTACTGTATATCATATATCCCAAACTGTGTATAGTGCATATAGACGGTGCTACATACAATATAACACATATATATGTATATACATTATATATAAAAATATATGTATACACATTACATATGTATGTATGTGTTTGCACACAAATATTATATAAAGAGATCCCATGGCTTATCTCTGAGTAAGAAAAAGAAATATATATATACATATCAATACACAAAATAGGCTTACAATATCTGGACCAGAGAGTACTTACTAAAATGCTTATTTAACATCTGTCTCAGCTACTAGATTTTTAAGCCCAGACAATTCTGTTCATCACTATTATTCTCAGTACCTAAAATGCTTTTGATACATAGGGAAGTCTCAGTAAATTCTTGAGCCTCCTCTTCTTGAATTAACACAACAACAACAACAATTACAACACAGATATTCAGTGTACAAGAGGCTGAAAACTGAACTATACATCTGACTGAAAGAATCCTGCGGGTCAAAGTGAGAGATAAGGGAAGAAATACAGTCAGGTATATCATTTTTTCTTAAGCACAACAACATTTTATAAAATTGTTCCAGAACAAAAACGTATTAATTCTTATATGAGGTTTTATATAAAAATGTTGGGGCACATGGAAAATACTGCCATAACAACATTGTAGTAACAAACTCAGTAATATTTTTATGAGGCTAATTCTTTTTTTTTTATTGTTATCTCAGAGTTTGTCTTGTCCAGTGGTAGTCAAACAATGGTGAGAATCAGAACGTACCAGAGACCCTTCTAAAATACATGTGGCCCCTTCCAGGGGATTTTGATTCAGCAGGTGCAGGACGAGGCACAGGCAGATATATTTTTAGAAGGCTCATTAGGTGATTCTGATGCAAATCTTCTCTTAAGAAACCCGACCTAGTCATTAAAATTTTCTTGGGCCTATATAAAAATTCCAACCTTCATTTTGGGGAAACTTCTAAGAAGCATTCTCATTTACCTAAAAGCATTTACTGAGATGTCAAAATGCACTCGTAAATAGTTTGGATAATAATCTCAGTTTGTTCTTATATTCTTTACAAAAATTACTTATGGTAAGAGAAACCTTATATCCAAATATGATGAGTCTATATGTAAAAAATTATGCTTAGAAATCCCATTTGTCAGCTCCTTTCGAATCAATGCAAAACCACAACCTTTAAGTTATCCATTCAGGTTTTCACATTAGCAAAAGGCATACCAAGTATTTCTGTATTCAAGTAAAAGTGTGTCTCCCTTATGAAAGAACAATTTAAAATTTACTGCAGAAATGAATGCAATTTTTATAGCAAGTTGTTTTTTTTTTAATGTGTCTAAAAGGCAGCAACATGAGGTATAGACATCTGGATGCTAAAAAGTCATGAAGAAACAGTGTATTATGCATGATGATTGGTTGCCTAAAAGCTATTATGAAAATAAAGCAATAAAAGAATTCATATGAAAGTCTATGAATCAAGATTACAGACAAAAGGAATTGCTTCACAAAATTATTTTCAGAGCATATCAGAATATGCTGAGATTTAGTTTTCAAAGAGAAGAGTAGTGTGATGAATAAGACTGTTAAGCATTTGAAGAAGATGTTTTTGCAGTAAAATTTTAATTTTTATTTGATTTCTCATTATTGATTTCTACTAAGTAATACAGTCCATAACTATTAGATTTAACTATTAATATTATACTCAAAAAATAACAATTGAGAAAAGACATCAAAGAAGGAAATATAAAATAATAAAAGCAATTTCTAAATAAATTATCTCGATATTTGAAAGTATATTGTATTAGTTCGCTTTCTCACTGCTGATAAAGACACACCATACCTGAGATTGGGCAATTTACAAAAGATAGAGGTTTAATGGACTCAAAGTTCCATGTGGCTGGGAGGTCTTACAACTATGGCAGAAGGTGAAAGGCACATCTCACATGGTGGCAGACAAAAGAAGAGCTTGTGCAGGGAAATTCCCCTTTATAAAACCATCAGCTCTCGTGAGACTTATTCACTACCACATGAGCAGGATGGGGGAAAACCATCCCCATGATTCAATTATCTCCCACTGGTTCCTTCCCACAACACATGGGAATCATGGGAGCTACAATCCAAGACGAGATATGGGTGGGGACACAGTCAAACCATATCATACATATAAGTGGATAATTACATAATGGGAAATTTAACCAAAACACTGTTCACACTATAGACCACACATCAAGGACAAAGTAAGATTAATAGGAACCTAGAATCAAATATGAAACAAACAGACACAGGCTAGTGAATTCATAGTCATTCTTGGAACCCTAGTACATTACTTTTTTATATATCACGTGGCATCTGTGTAAGAGACACTAAAATAGAGAAGCAGCTTTTTTGGTGTATTAGTTTCCAAACTACAAAAGTATATTGTCAAGGAAAATTAAATTAGGATTAAAAAGAATTCTGTGTAAGGCAAGAGTCTGCAAACTATTTTGTAAAGTATAAATATCAGTGAATATCAGTCTTTGCAGGGCATACATTCTCTGCCACATGAAAATGAATGAATATGATTGTTTACAAATAATAATTTTTTGATAGGTAACTCAGATTTTAAAATTCTATATAGCTTTCATGTATCATAACACATTCTTCTTATTTTGAGTTTTTTCCAATCATTTAAAAATATAAAACCATCTTTAGCTCATGGGCTGGGCTAAAACAGGCAGGCCGTTGTTTGCCAATCTCTGATCTAAGGAGCCCAAAATAGTAAGGCTAACACTGAAGGCCTTCCATGATCAACATCCCACACACCATCTCTCTTTTAGTGTATAAATTATATATATATACACATACACACACACACACACACACACACACACACACATATATATCACCTCCTGCTCCTTCTTAGATGATTCAAAAATTTTATTTATTTCTTACATAACTTTGTCATTCCTCTCAGTGAAATCTTTTAGAGACTATCGCCTTCTTTATAAGCGTTTCCATAACCCTCTCACCTACATAATAAGAAAACTTCTTTATATTGAGAGCTAACTACAAAGAGTTTTACACATACATCTTTAATATGCATTTTAAAATGTAAGATTAGTGTTTGTTTCGCATTTCATATTTGTGTCTGCCCCCCCACACCCCACCACCAAAATTCTTACGTTCAAATCCTCACCCCTAAGGTGATGCTATTAGGAGGTAGGACCTATGGGATGTAATTAGATTTTGAGTGTGGATTCCTCAGGAATGGTAATTAGTGCCCTTATAAATGAGACCTCAGAAACCTGCCTCACCCCTTCTGCCATGAGGACACAGGATATGGCTGTGTATGAACCAGGAAGAGGGCCCTTGTCAGACCTCAAATCTTGACTTTGGACTTCTCAGCCTCCAAAGCTGCGAGAAATAAATGTTTGCTGTTTAAACACCCAGCATATGATATTTTTGTTATAGTAGCCCAAACAGACTAACACAATATTATTAAATCACATGAAAACTAAATAGCAAAGAGTTCTAGTGAAAGTCCAAAAAGTCCGTGTTTCAGGGGCACAGATACTATATGAAATCATGGTCATGTATGTCCATCACACTGTATGATATTATCATGTATAAGCCCTTGCTGACCTCATCAACCTCATGAGGTTTTTGTAAATTATTTAGAAATAAATAGCACCTAGAACAGTGACTGACACAAAATAATTACTGGATAAATATTTGTTGTGGTTACTATTATACTGCTATTAGAAGCACTATTTCTTGCTAGATTATAAGCAAATGGAAAGTAAAGAATATGTGTTTCTCGTCTCTGTTATGCTCTGGCACCCAGGTTATTGTCTTTGGCAAATTCAGTTGATAACATTTACTGTTGGATTAAAAAATGTGACTATCAAATAGTGGAATCTCAAAGTTTTCCTTGCCTATTTTTTTTTTTTTAGCTTTTTCAACATTAAAACAAGTTAATATTGAATTCATTTAATAAAATCATTGCACTGCATTTTTCTTCATTAATATAGCTTTGCTTCTGGTCTATGGCCAAATATATACTTGTTAGGCTCAATGACCTCCGTATAGATCTTATACCTTTAGCCAATGATATTGTTAACGTTTCAGGAACTGATCCAAGTTAAATCCTTCTAAAATTCTCCATTCTGTTTTCTTTAATGGTAGCATGACACTCTCAGGTCTGGACAGTGTACATGTACATGTGTGTCTATATACCTAATGTCTTATGTTTAATGTTGATTTTGTTCAAAAGTTCTATGATTGTCATCATTAAGAGTATTTTTTCTCTGGAGATTGCAGCTATTTTTCAGATGAAAGCATATTTTGTAGCTTTCAGTATCTGAAGCTTTTCCCCACTTCTTGAACCAACAAATATAATTTTTTTTCCTAAGAAAATGGGCTTAAATGAGACCATGCCTATGGAAAAACAACCCGCAGTTATAACTTTTCCCTTACAATAATTTTACTCTAGGTCATGCGCAGTGGCTCATATCTGTAATCCCAACACTTTGTGAGGCTGAGGAGGGCAGATCACAAGGTCAGGAGTTCGAGACCACACTGGCCCTCATGGTGAAACCCCCTCCGACTAAAAATACAAAAATTAGCCAGTCATGGTGGCATATGCCTGTAATCCCAGCTGTTCTGGAGGCTGAGGCAGGAAAATTGCTTGAACACATGAGGCAGAGGTTGCAGTGAGCCGAGATGATGCCACTGCACTCCAGCCTGGGCGAGACTCCATCTCAAAAACAAAACAAAAAGAAAACAAACAAACAAAAAAAACCCAATTTGCTGTAAATAAATATACTATCCAGAAGCTTAAATCTGATCTACAACCTTGGATGAGGTACAAAAGCAGGAATAACTCTGTACATTTCATTATAATGATTTCCCAAGAACTTTTTATTTTTATTTTTTATTATTTATTTATTTTTTATTGCATTATAGGTTTTGGGGTACATGTGAAGAACATGCAAGATTGTTGCATAGGTATACACATGGCAGTGTGATTTGCTGCCTTCCTTCCCTTCACCTATATCTGGCATTTCTCCCCATGCTATCTCAAAGCAAAACATATCCACTTTATTATGAACAACTGCATTCTGTGGTTTCTGTTTTCTTATTTCTCTGTGTTATGACCAAGAAGGCCTTATGTTTCTTCTAGCTTGAGTAAATTTAGACAGGTTTCTTTCTAATTTTAGGCCCCTGACTTCTCTTTAGAAAACTTTTCATTGTAAATATTTTCTCTGCCCTTTTAATATGTAAATCTTTTTAAAATCCTCTTGACATTTTTATTACCTAGGAATGTCTTCCTTAAGGGCCCCAAAGCCATCTCTATAAAATTTTATCATCAAGGAAGACAGAACCAATACCTCCCAGTTTCTGTAGAAGGGTAAGAGCCTAACTTCAGCAGGAGTTTTGTTCCAAGTTGTAAAACTATACCCTGTCCTGATGATATGAGAACATTTACTTTCCTATTGGTTAAAGCAAATGGCCTATATGGTTCCCATCCTCCATCCTAGCTCATAAAAACTCTGCAGCCCTTTGCTTTAGCCAAGTTGAGTCTGAAATGAGTCTGGTTTCTTTCTCCTGTTGCAACAGCCTTGAGTAAAGTCTTCCTCACCTGTTTAACTGTCCTGTGCAATTTTTGCTTTTTGCAGTAAGTGATTTGAGTAGGTAGATGAGGGCTCTATTTTGAAATTTTTGTGACTCTTGAAACTGCCAGATTTTAGCAAGAAATTGTATTTTATAGGAGAGAAGGTGAGAGAAAGATAATATATAAACAATAAATACTATATTCTATCTAGGTGCACCCTGTTGATTCATTCACAGAGGTCTATGGGTTATTGGGGAGAAGAGTTCTGGGGGTCTTGCCAGCCCGGTGTATTCTCTGTAGGGGGACTGACACTTTCTTATCTTTCTAACTGTACTGGACTTGGATCTAAACTTTGTTAATCTTACAAATCTACAATACATACTAAGTTTTTGAATAAAATACAGATTTACAAAGAAAAAATACCTAAGGCCAAACAACCTGAAAACAGTAAAATAAGTGTGAGCAAATTTAGAATAAGCAAAAGAGATTGCTGGATGTCTCCATGTCCATTTTATACTTTTATGACAGTCATTATTATAATTATTTTAATTATACTTGAACACAGATATTAGGATAGTACACAAACAAATATCTGCAGTTTGCAAATAGATTATTACCAGTAGATAAAAAGTGTCTGTGCTCCAAAGGTAGATCGAAACAAAAATACACTGAATAATTGCAGAAATGAATTGAGCCTAAAACCATAAATTATATAAAGATATTATCAGGAATAAAATAATGATATAAATATTGGGAGTTACTATTTTCATCATTCAGTAACACAAGGTTCCTCTGATTTCCCTGAGTACTTAATGCTTTATGTATAATGAGCCCTGATTATTAATAACACAGTAACAAAAATGCAAGTGGCTCTCCTAACCTGCTGTCTCCATCTTGCCACAATGTTTTCTATATCTATGACCACCAACTAAAATGCATAACACGTTTCAAATTCTCAGTTGAACTTACTGCAAAGAGATAGATAGTACCATATACAGCTAAATACAATTCTCACTAACAATACATATTTTTATACTCCTTACCAGGGGCAGGTTATTGTTCCAGGAGTTTTACAACATTAACTCATTAACTGCTTATTAATTCTCACAACTTAGAATACAGATTTTGTCAGATCTTTTAGACAGGTCTGGCAATGGCATCAAGAAGCATTTGTATTTCTTGCTCACGATCACACAGATAATAACTTTGGTAGTGTGGTTGTAGCATCAGTGTTCCCACAAATTTATTTCTAAAAATCAGAATAAATTGGAAGCATGATGCAGATAATCTAAAACAAAAAAGAACAGCAGGGAATGACAGTACGATGACAAAGGAAAAAAGCAGGCTAACCCTTGTAAACCTGAGGTAGAATGCAAGTTGCCTATATTAGAGTGGTGAGACATATTTATTTGTATAAATCCAGCAGAACTGATGAACAGTTAATGGGTAAAATTAGCAGAATCGCTGAATTGAAAGGAAGAGACACACTGAGGAATGTTATCATCAGAGTAACCACAGCCATCACGTATTACTTTAAGCTGAGCACAGAGTTTCTGGCTCTGTATCCAGATACTTATTCATACTTAGCTAATGAGTGTCTTCCTTTCTCTCTTCTGTTCTCCTGTCTAGATAAGCTTTCGCCCCCACAGAAATGTTCCATTTTGACTTCTGCATTAATTAATTTCATACTGCTACAGTAACAAATTACCAAAACCTTAGTGGCTTAAACAACAAATGCATTGCTTTATAGTTTGGGAGGTCAGAGGTCTGAAATCAAGGTGTTGGCAGAGCTTCATTCTTTCTGGAGGCTTCAAGGGAGAATCGTTCCAGTGTCCAGAAGCTGGGTGTATTCTTGGCTTCTCCATCTTCAAAGTGCATCCCTCCAAGCTTGGGTTCCGTTACTGTATCTCTTTTTTATAACACTGACTCATCCTGCTTTCCTCTTTAAAAAGCCTTATGATTATACTGCACCCAATTATGTGATCCAGGATAATGTTCCCATTAAGCTCCTTAACTTAATCACGTTTCCAAAATTCATTTTACCACATAAGGTAAAACATTCACATATTCCGTGGATATCTTTGTGAGGAGGAGGCACTATTGTGTCTACCACAGCCTCCTACTGTGAACTTAGGTAGTCTGTTTTGATTTTACAAGCATGAAGTAGAAAACAAGCCTTGGAAATGACTGCACTTCTGCCCAACATCTAAAACTCCGTTTACCCTAGAGCTCAGGCCAATTCCCTGATTATGCTGAGGTCAATATCTTCCAGCATGCACTCCAGCTCTGCCCAATGACTTCTAGAGGGGTTCATACACTGTCTGGGAAGCAGAATCCACATTATGACCTGGAGACAACTTGGCATATGTTTCCCTGGAAACCTTCATCAAACAGTGGCAAATCTTAACTGATCTTGATCAATAAAATGACTTTGTGAGATAGGCTAATAAAGGAGAAAAGATGATGATAGAGGTAGGCAGACCTGAGATTCAGTGTTGCCTTTGCCATTTCATGAAGCGTAACCTGAAGGTTAGTCTCTCTGGAGCAGAGCTGAAACTCAACGTATTTTTTCTACTTTCTCTGTGTCCATAATACTTTATTGCTTCTTTCTTCTCAGAGATGTTTTTCCCTTCACTACCCGAATCCAGGTTGTCCTGTATCTTGCTTGGGTCAATATAATGGGGCAGAAATGATGACGTGTCGACTCTGTCAAACAGCCTCAAAAGACCATACAACCTCTGTTTTTACCATTCTTGGAACAATCCCAGGTTAGCCACAGGATGATGGGAGGCACAGGTCCAGGGTTCTTGTTTTCCTGGCAGACAGCCACTTCCATAGAGGTAGAGTCACCAAGCTGACTAGTAGCTGATGCATGTGTGAGCCCACTTAAGACCAGCATAAGAATACCCTGCTGAGCCCAGACAAATTACTGACCACATAACCATGAGCTAAGGAAATTCAAGCGCCAGGCTTGGGGATGATTTAATAAGCAATAAGGTAGTTGATGCAACATGGACAGAAAGAGAATGAGAGTTGTTCACCAGCTTTTGTCAGGTGATGGCAGCATATCCAGATAAAATGAACCAAAATAAACTTGAAATGGCCAAATTTAACAGTGGGGGAGAAGTCAGATCTCGACATGTGAATTTCTTTGAACTCAGTAAGAGCTCTAGTTCCTTGACTATTCCATTTGTCTTCTCTGTTATGTCCCATCATTACTGTCTAGCATAGATGTGAGGCTCCGTCAATTCTCTCTTCTATTGATAACATATGCAATTCCTTCTATTCATCTAAATGTAAAATTTTGTTTATTAGCCTTTTTGATAAGTTATTTTTAACCCCTCTTAAAATACCTTAATTCTGGAAGAACAAAATAGTTTGCCTTCTCTGAGTCTTTCTTTGCCATGCTAACTTAATTTTTCAGTTTCACCAAGAAATATCTAAAGCTTTCTTTTTTTTTTTTTTTTTTTTTTTTTTTAGACGGAGTTTCGCTCATTACCCAGGCTGGAGTGCAATGGCGCGATCTCGGCTCACCGCAACCTCCGCCTCCTGGGTTCAGGCAATTCTCCTGCCTCAGCCTCCTGAGTAGCTGGGATTACAGGCACGCACCACTGTGCCCAGCTAATTTTTTGTATTTTTAGTAGAGACGGGGTTTCACCATGTTGACCAGGATGGTCTCGATCTCTTGACCTCGTGATCCACCCGCCTCGGCCTCCCAAAGTGCTGGGATTACAGGCTTGAGCCACCGCGCCCGGCCTAAAGCTTTCTTTTCATCATTTCATTTATGTCCTCCATGGATATTATCAATAGTCTCTTTAATTTTGATTGCCATGTGTGTGCATATGACTCCTAAACCTAAGATTGCATTCTTGACCTTTCCCTTGAACCACAGACCTATATTCATGATGTTTTAGACATATTTACCTGGCTATTACAGTGCCTCAAACATAATGTTCCAAGCCATCCTAAGCATCTCCACCCCATTCTCAAAGAACAACACAAGTATTCAGCTGCTTACATAAACTAGAAACACTGACTTTGTCTTTAAATTCTCCTTTTAACTTCCCTCATACAATCATTAAATTCTCCCCTATTTCTTAAATATCCCTTTCTTGGAATCCTACACATTGAAATTGACCTAGGAATCAACATGGTATGGGAAGAAAAAAAAAAAAAAGAAGGAAGGACAATTTTACATGATCTGTGACTTGTGCATAGCAAAATAAATTTTGTGATGGACTCACTGGAAAACATTTTTGATAAACACATATTCTGAGAATATTGCTATAATAACAACTATCAAAATTTAAAAAAATCAAACAAAAGCTGAAATACTCCTAAGTGAACAAAATCAATAGAAGCTGAAATAATCCTAAGCTAACAAAGTCAGTGCCTTTTGATAGGTCAAACATGTTGACATGTAAATTAATATCATTTTCTTCAAAGAATGTTGATTTCTGATTTTTTTTTTAGTAAAACTCTATGTACATCTCTACTCTTGACTACTTAAACACAGGTAAATTTACACCTTAGTAAGCAAATAATAAGCCTATATGCACAAACACTTAATGATTAAAACAATGTAAGTATATACTTATATACATCATAACAACGATTAAATTAAGTGGAAAATATAATCTGAAGTTTAGAAGTTCACCAAACTATCTTGGCCCTTATAACTAAAATAATCCAAAATGTATGCCTTTTCGTAATCAAATGAGAGCAATATTTTTGCTCAATTTTTAGAAATATACTTCCTGGGAAGCAGGATTAATCGAATAAAATGTTTGAAAGTAGAAAATTTATGAGAGGAAGAAAAATAAATTGGAATTATCCTTGGTTTGATTTTCCCTCACCACACACACACAACATTTATGAAATACGAAATGAAATACATACTTGATTGTAGTAATTAGCCTTCAATATTACAAGTAATAGGTAAAAGACACATTTCAATACAAGATAGCAAACCCCAGATAGTCCAAATTGGTGTAGCTGAGTTGAAGGCTGGAAGGACATTGTGCTATCTAACTCTATCACAGTGAATGGCATGCAGGCAGCATTATTAACGCCTCCACATAATGCTTTATTATTTTGACTTCATTCAGCCTTTCACAGGGTGTATATATGAGCATATTATGAAGCTAGCCAGCAAAATTAGCCTTTAAAAGCTTGAATGTCTTAATAGTGTGACAATGCGGGCCACCTAAGAAATCATTCACATGTCAGATACTGGATGCATAGTTAATTCTCATAGGAAATTAATTTTGAAAATGCTCATTTTTTTAACCATACAGTAACTATAATAATGCATTTTATAGAAGAAAAATTCCATATTTAATTCAAACTGAGGACTTATATTGAAAACTGAGGTACATTAGAGGAAAGACTGCCATATATTAAAGAAAAAAAAAAAACTAAAGTACTTAATTGTAAGTTATGATACCAAAACATAAGAAGAAAGCATTCTAGATGAAATGAAAACATAGTTTTCACTCAAATGTGATAATCTTTATGTTTACACTTTGTAAATTTTGAAGTCCTATTTAACTGGTTATAAAGATGATCACAGAAGCATTCACAAATGGTCAAGAAATAGCATTGACATTGCTTTAACTGTTTAATAAGGAAATTTCATCATCATTTTTATAGTTAAACTATATAATCATGTTTATTCTTAAAGTCTAGGAGTGATTAAATCATAAGAAAACTCTCTGTCATTTGCACATTTTGGTCATATTAATAAGCTTTTTCTGTATAAGATACTGGAACAATAATAGAATAATCAAAGGCAATTTGTCACTATTCTCTATTTGTTCTTTTTCAAACATATCTTTTAAAAAGTACTGTTTTTCTTCTTTTCTCTTCTTGTTCCTAAAATTATTCTATGCCAAGTATAGCACATTCAAATGTTGCAAAATACGATGATAATTTTCACAAACTGGAATGAATCACATTATACATATAATAGTACAATGTTTATGAAAAGGACATGGACCAAAGTTTTATTGTAGTATAGAGTAAAGATAAAATAAATCCAGATGATTATCAAGCCTGGTCCTCAGGTAAAAAATAATCTAATTCCAATAGAAATTACTCTATCCAGATGGACACTGAAACTTTATTGTCCAAATGTGAAGTAATATTTAGGCATTCAGAACCATCAGAACAAATTCATTTATGGTTTTAACAAAAATCTTGTTAACATCCAAGCAATGTCTGGTTATAAATGTTTTCTTATGTGTAAAAGAGACTGGAAAATCAAACAAAAAACTGTTCGTTTCAAGTGGACTGCCCATAGCATTCTATTGTTTATCTCAGTAAAATTTTAAAAATATTCTAGGATAATGAATGGAGGCCAAATTTATTTAATTTTTTTCATAATTTCTGGGTTTTAGTCTTCTGACTCAGATTCAAAAATCCATTCGAAATTTCACAGGTAATGCCACTACTTTCTGGTACACAAAGAATACTGAAATTAGACGACTCATATATTGTTTTGCAGACTCCCCTTGCTGTGAAAGGTCCCTGGAAAAGTTTCATCTAGGGTATAATGTAGTCTCCCTGTTTATTGAAATCTTGGCAAGTAGAATTGAAAATCAAAATCCTGTCCTGTTAGGGCTACAAACAGTAAACTGTTAGTTCAGACTGAGAAAATCTTAAGAACAAGACTTCCTTGATTCTGGGAAAACGAATCCAAATAAACTCTAGTTACAAAATGGTAAGCAAAGATTCTCTTTCGAAATTGAGTATAGATACTGTTGGCTACGTGATGGAAAGATACTTTGATTTGGGGGTAAAGGCTGCTTTTGTTAGGCCAGTAGATCACGTTCTTTTAAGATGGAAGATTTAGGGATGTGAATGAGGGTGATGGATATTCCTTACACAGGTCCTCATAGGGTGCTCTTCCATGGTTAGATGAAGCCCAGAAACTCACACCAATGTTCTCATGAAGTACATATAGTGAAACTATTAATTTTTAACTTGTTTCATAGTTCTCATTCATGAAAGTTCTCATTAGTTTGATAAAAATTAATAAATTATTTTAGAAATTCTAAGTATATAATATCATTCTATAATAATCATTTCACTGCTTCCTTTCAATTGTTGGTATTATTCTGTCTCATTCTCTTAGTGCAAGGTAGATTCTTTTAAGACTGTTTGAAATAATAAAAATATATAGTTTTGAGTTTTAAACAGCAATCGTTTAAAAAGATGTATTTAAAAATGGAGAAGCTAGAAGCAGGCTGGGAGCTAGGGATGGTGGACATTCAAATATCTTAGGAGCGAAGCAATGATCACTAAGCTTAGGATAATATCAAAGCGGGGGGAACCAGCCAAGAGTTATCATGACAGGAAGAGGCAAAAAAAAAAAAAAAAAAAAAAGAAACTTAAAATGACTTCAAGGCTAAGAAAGAAAAAGAAAAACAGAAAGACAGAGAGAAAGGAAGAAATAAAATAAATAGAGAAAAAGAAAAAAGAAAGGGAGAGAAAGAAAAAATGAAGGGAGGGAGGGAGGAAGGAAGGGAGGAAGGAAGGAAGGAAAGGAGGCAGGGAAGAAGGGAGGAAGGGAGAATGGGAGGGAATGTATTTGTAATCAGAAAAGTAATAACATTTTAAATAAATATTGATATTTAGTATAATACAGTCTTTTGAAAAGAAGTGAAAGGCTTGAAATGAATTAAAGTTATCACAGACACTTTCACGAATAAGTGTTCAAGAGAAATAAGCAGATATTTTAATTTTCTACTCATTTTTTTGAGCTGTACCTAAAATGCCTTACAATATGTATTACTTGTAATCCACTCTATTTGCAAAGGACTGTACACATATGTTCCTATTTACCAATAGCAGTTTTGTGAAGGAGCATTAAGAGCCCTCTCATTTACATTTCCTCATCTGGTGCCCACATTCCCTTCCTCATTATTCTCCATTGAAATCGCCCCAGTTCTTCTTTCAGTATTTAACAAGTTATCTCATAAGTGAGATAAATTGTTTTTCTCAGTTAGACAAGGGAAAGTGGCACAAGTGGTTACCTCCGTGCTGCTTTCCCTTGTCTACCTGAGAAAAACAGTTTTATGCATCCACTATTCAATTTCTTCCCCAGGGTATGTTCAAATCCTTGAAAGCCCTGGTAGGACTGACCAGTTGGCTGACAGATGGGGTCTGAGTTCTCTTGGACACTTCTACAAAGCCTTGGATATTTATTCAATCCTTGTGGCCACAGCTAAGTCTATGAAAATAATCACAATATTTTTGAAACTGGGACATCTGCATTCCACGATTAGACTAGTTCCCATGATTGAAGGGACACACACACACACCCCCTTCCTTGAAAAAAAATACAAAAATATACACACACACACACACACACACACACACACACACACACACACATCTTGCTGGTACAGGCCCTGTGCTTCTTCTGTTTACTATTTAGTTTGAAGAAAAAATATGAGGGATTTTTTAGACTCAAAAGATGAGTTATGGTATGGGGGCAAGAAAGCAGAGCACAGGGGAGTCAACAGGCAGGAGGTTTGAAGAACCGGAAAAACTACATTGCTTTTCAGGAATTACAAGTAGTTTAGTGACTATTCTAGACTGTTGAGTGGAACTGAGGAATAGTGAAATACATATCTGCAAATATGAGTCTGAAGCACCATAGGTTTTTTTTAAATTTTATCCATTTCAAACAGCAAAGTTTCAGATATCTTGTCTTAATACACATGTATCCTATCATGATGAGTTAATGATCATAAAAATTTTACAGATCATGCTTAGGTTCATGCCTTCTGTTGCTATGCATTATTATTTTCTAATGGTTCTATCTCAGAATGGTATTCTCCACATTAAGATAAAACTCAAAAATCAGATCTATTTTGCAAACTGAAATAGTTTTTCTATTTTAGAAAACTGAAAGCAAGTTTAAGGGATCTCAATTCTCGGCATCCGATAGTTCTTTGTGGTTCATAGAAAGAGTTAGAATATGAGCAATGTTTGAGGATAACAAGACAAACCCTGGATTATTCTGGAACCAAGTACAGGGTGAGAAGCATAGAAGCTACACATAAACTGTGCATTATATATTTCAATAAATTAATGAAATAATTGCTGAGAATGAGAAAGTTATGAATTAATGGTAATTTTTCATCTAAAAACTAGATGAATATACAATTGACCCCTGAAAAACATAGAGGTTAGGAGAACCAGCCCCGACACAGCCAGAAATGTTTGTATAAATACGGATGGCTCAAAACTTTAACTCTTAATATCCTCCCATCCAAGTACTAACCAGGCCCGACCCTGCTTAGCTTCCGAGATCAGACGAGATCGGGCGCGTTCAGGGTGGTATGGCCGTAGACAACTCTTAATATCCTACTGTTGACTAGGATAACTGATAATACAATTAGTCTTACTGATAACGTAATTAGTCTATTAACACATAAATAGACTAATATCTTCATATATTTTAAGGACTCACTACATAACTACTTTTTTGTTAAATTTTTCAAGATCTCTAGGCTACATAAGTCATCAGTCAATATTCTCAAATTGTCACAGATTTCCAAAAAAGTAATATATTTATTGAAAAATTCCATATATAGTGGACTCACTCAGTTAAAACCTATATTGTTTAAGAATCAACTGTATAACACTATGAACAATTTTTGCAAGTAAAAACAAAACTTTTGAAATTAGTAAGCTTAAACTGCAGTAAAACGCAAATGTATCATTTCCACTATTTTTAGTCAAATCTTACAGGAATTATTTATTTACATTTGTTTATTTCAATACAGATGAGAAAGTAGGATTCTCTGGACACTGGAACATATTAACCCATAATGAAAAACTGCAATATTTTTAAAAATTAGTTTGGAGATGGAAGGAGCTTTGGAAATAAAAATTAAGCTCATGTATACGAGTTAATTTCCCCACTATCTAGTATCTACTCAGAACCACATGGAGAAGAAAAAGAGTAGGAAGAAAGTAAGAAGTAACATTTGCTAAACCTGAAGATTTTTAGCATGGAGAAAACAGATTTTGTTTTCATTTATTTCCATGTTGATATTATCTGTACTGTATAAAAGCACCAGAGTAATTTTTTATACAAATTTTATCTATTTCAAGCAGCAAAGTGTCAGATATCTTGTCTCAACACACATGCATCCTATCATGATGAATTAATGAACATAAAAACTGCAGACCATTCTGCTTAGGTTCATGGCATTTGTTGCTATACATTATTTTACTTTTAGAATCGAATGGTTCTGCCTCAATACGGTATATATATTCTCCATATTAAGATAAAACTTAAAAATCAGATCTCTTTTGCAAGTTAGAAAACTGAAAGCAAGTTTGTGCAACGCCGTTTAAAAGTAATAAACCACGACTAACTTCTTAGGCTAAATTATTGTTCTTACAAATAGTGTGTTTCGGCTCAAAATGATATAGAAAATCATGTTGGCATTCAACATCTGAACTGTCTACTCATGTATTTAAAATCTCTGGATTTAAACTTAATGTGATTTTTTTGACCTTTGATAGCTGGTCATTTTGGTTCTCCACTTCATAGTAATACAGGATGAACAAGAATTGTTTTGTTACATATTCAAATTTATATTGGCTATTTATGGCACAGAAGTAATATTATTAAATTTTTCAACACTGTTGTATCTTAAAGTTCTTCTGTACATTGTGTGTGTGCTTAATTATTCCTAAATAATCTTTGATGTTATCAAAGAAAACAGATAATTAGATAAGAATTTATGTATTAGAAGCCATTTAAGAAAATAAAATTTATTTTTAGTTGCTAACCATCTCAACTAAAAATAATGGTGTTTTGATCTCATATTTAGTGAAAGAAATTTTTAAAATATTTAGCTAACATCTCATATAGTGGCTGATGAATAAATATTTAATAATAACCAATTATTGACTTTCATTAGGTACAAAGCATCATTCAGATTGCTGGGCAGAAGTAAGGAATCTCTAGTATCACAACCAAAAATTCTATTAATCTGAATGCTTAAAAATTTGGAATGGTTTTTAATCTTAATTTATTAAATAGAGGATTATGTTTTTTTAATACCTAAGAGAACTTCAGCAATACACAAACTTTGAGCCCACTGAATAACATCTTCTGTGATTTATTTCTGCATTTGTAAAAGAATGTTCATCTCTAATAATAGTCAAAGTAGATTATAAAGTGATTTTAATGAGACGTATCAATTTAGCCTTTGAATAACTTTTATATATTTAACAACATTTCAATTATAATAATAATTAGTGAATATTATTGAAAAATCAGTAAAGGTAAGATCTAGAAATGATACTATCAATATTTTAATATTTTTCTTGTAATCTTTTATTCTGTACAAACACAATTTTCATAAAATGTGAAAGACTTTGTAAAAGTTTGGATATTACCTTTTAATAATTTTTAAATAAAAATTTTCCATATTTTTGCAAAAACAACATCATAACATTACTTCAATGATGGACAAAATTTCCATCATTGATATGATAATATCACAAATTATTTACCATCTCTTCCATTGTTCAATATTTTATGTTTCTATATTTTCAGTGTCCTAATAGTCATTTCATGAGATTGTTGAGGAAATAAAATAAAGCCTTTAAATTGCTCAAAAAAAAAAAAAATCCTGACAGATATTGTCACCTGTAAGAATAATAACAATTATTTGTGTTGTTTTATATTATTGTAAGTTAGAATCAAATTTCAACTTACAATTTTTTCATGGGTTTTATGCTTTTAGATGACATAATATTGAATCTGGGTTTTGTATGTTTTTCTAACAATTTTCTAAAATTTCTAGAAGTGATTTTATAAAATTAGGGACTAAGAGTTTTATATTTCCCGCAGTAAATTAAATATGTTGTATCAAATTTAGAATTTTCAAAAATTCATGCTATCTTCATTATAATACATAAAATACAGATATTTACTGAATAAAAATAGTTTCAGTTTGCATTAAAATTTCTTGAATGTGAACAGATTGAGTTCAGATGACTCTTTGAAATCTTTGAGCATCAGTGTACCTTACTAAATTCTTTTTATTTTAGACAACAAAATATTTTACCAACAGTTGGCCTATCCTAGTTATTAAAACTTTTGTACACAAATTGTCATCAGCTGAGCTAAAACAGCAACTTTCCAGTGGAAATAACTGCAGAAATGTTTGTTCTCATTGGCCCAAAATCAAACATATGTTTTCCTAAACAACTAATATATAACTTTTTTATTGATATGTGCAAATTACTGAAAGCATTAATTACAAAGTTATACATCGGATTTTCGTACTGACAAAAAATTTCATGTCTTGGGGTCAAGATATTAATATATTTTGAACGTTTCAAATAGTTGATAAGACTACATTCTGAAATAATAGCTTTTGAGTCATTATCTTGATTAAATATTTGTCAAAATCATATATCTATATTGAAAAGAGAGTAGAGTTTATTTTCACCCATAACTGTCTTGAGAGCTAATTTAAATATATTATGGAAAATAATCTTTAGTGTCAGCCATACTGACTTTCAATCTCTTTTGAACTCTCTCTGTAGACATTATGATAGGTTTTACAACTTTTCATGGTCTTCTTGTATGAAATATTCAAGTCTTCCAATTAGTTTTTTAAAAGGCAATAATTTGTAATATAGCAAATCTTCAACATTTTGGTTTCTACTTCAAATTATATTATTTCCATTTATGGAGAAAATAATGGTGTCCATTGTTTGCATACACAGGCTTTTGGTCGATTTTAGGGTTTCATTAGTGGATTAGTTAAGGCAGAAACATATTCATCTCTCCAAATAGGTCTTTAAAACAGCACATTTGCCAGTGTGCTTTATTTTTATAGTGCTATAGATAATGGTTGTGAGTTTCTTAAAGGATAGAATTTATGGGTGTTATTACAAATGTTAACTCAGGGTTCCCTAAGATTCTGTAACCTAAAAATAAATGCATAGCTTATCTTACTAAAATTAAAAATAGTAATGGTCCCATATGGCCATTCGGTTTGTCTAGTACATTCTCCCATAAAACAGATAGGACTTCTCAGTAATCTGTGATAAAGGATAAAGAAAGAAAACATTACCTTCTGTATAGTAATGATTCCTTCCTGTGTCTCTTTGTCAACAGAAATCTTAAAAATGCCCAGTCCATCACCATCCACAATTTTGTACTCCATTTCAGCATTAGCTCCAATATCTGCATCAGCAGCTTTAATTCTGGCAACAACTGAGGCTACAGGCAATGATTCTGGGACATTATATTGGTAAGACCCTGTGAAATTCAAAACAAGAAATGAACACATTACACCAAGCTAACCAATAAAAAGTTAAACTACTGGGTTATTTTGGCATCATCTTAACTTAACTTCTTTTTATTTTTTAATAAAAACTATACTACAGTAATGGGAAACAAAAGACAAATTTCATATAGACTTAAGAAATTTGATGGGAATGATTAGCTAATAATCACTATGATAGCAGAAATAGATGGTCTGAGGAAAGGCAAGAGTGGAATCTCTAATTCCTGTATTTCTGGTGGTGAGAAATATCCTACATCAAAAAGTAAAAATAAATTTAAATTAATTATAATTGATATATAATTTTAAATGTAATATTATAATTATAATTGAATTACATTTAAAATTATATATGTAAAATACTAAGACATAAATAGTAATATAAAATAAATAATAAATAGTAATTTATAGTAAGTAGAAGTAAATACTTACATAAAATACAAAGAAATAAAAATAGAATAGATTGTGCTTCAAATGAACAACAACAAAAAAAGCCTAAATCATTTTCACAACTTAATGTTGGAATTTACTTAGCATCTTTTACCAAGAGAGTTTCAGAAAACTGGGTAAAAAAGGAGAAGAATGATGTGTGTGGGTTGTATGTAGAACTGATTTGGGGCACAATGGTCTAGAATCCTAGGCAATATTATTTGAACCAAAAAAAAAGTAAAATAGAAAAAATAACTTTTTAAAACTTTTGTTTAACTTTCGTAATAACTCCTCTTCACCATCCCTAAAGAAAATGTTTGGGGGCAGATGAAGAAACACATGAACCATCACTCAGAAATGAGGAAAAACCCAGCACAATATATTCCCTCATGATTGTTTCTCTAATCATTAACAGTTTTCTGCCTCCTGCATCTTCTTCTGTTTCCTTTGGTTGTTAAATTGTGGTGCATTTGTCCTGTCTTGTGAAGGGAGAAGAAAGGATTCTCTCTGAGTAGAATATAGAAAGGAAAATGTGCCTGTATGATGGAAATATGTATTAGACTTGGAGTTGTTTGCAATTTTCTAGAATTTGTGAATAGTTACCTTTTTTTTTTTAAAATGATTATAACATATGTTATCACCTTTGAGTGACCCCTTTCACACATCTCAAAGAATCTTTTGTAAAATTTAAAAATGTCAATATTAAGCTCGTAATTCACTGGTACAGAAAAATCCCAGCAAAAATGAATAACAATGATATAACCTTGACTTTATACACTTTAATACATAAATCTATAATTTATATAGGGGATCTATAATGGCCTAGAAAACTTGTATCTTACTAAAATTCTACATTTTTTTAAATCATTCTAGGCTTAAACAAAAGAGAAGCTGTTCATTTCATTATGAGCCCAAGATAATTGGATCATTACATTATTTTAATTCTAAAAGTTCTTCCTTCTTCTTTATGATAAGCCATCAAGAACACAATTAAGAATAGGCTTAGTTAAAAAAAAAAATGCTAAACTTGGGATCACTGTTATATATTACCAGGAGATACCATTTGTTGTATAATAATGTAAATATTAAAAATATGTAAGATAAAGGTGAAAATTTTTTAGAAAGCAGTCATTGAAGGAAAAAACAATGGCACTCATATTTGCTCAGACAGCTTCCTTTTTCGATGTAATTCACTTCTAAATTCTGTTGGTAGGGAGTTTAGTTTCCCATTTCAACTGGAAAAGCATTTTAGAGACATTGTACAGACATTGTAGTCTGCACAATCTCTTTATTTTCTTGAATGTTTTAAAGAAATAGCACATACACTTAGGGGGAAAAAAAGGAACTGAAAAGAGAATGAGGTGAAACGTTTTTTACAAACAGCATACCTCTACCTAGATATTCTTTTTCTTTTTTCTTGGTTAAATTAAAAGCCACTTTGGTCAAAGCAGCAGAATTGAGGACATTTGGTTTTCCAGTTCTTTAGACTGATTTTTAAAACACTGAATGTTTGCACAAGAAAGATGTGGGGAACTGCTAAAGGAACGCTCAATGTGAATGAACTGGCTTAAAAAAGTGAGAAGTGAAACAATGAAAATGTTTATTACTCTTTTCTGATTTTCAAAAATAAAACAGTATTTTAGTGCATAGAATGAATAAAACATATTTGAATATTATTAACTGGCAACAAGCTTATAATTTATAAAATATAAAAAGGAAAAGTCAGAAAAAAGACATACATAAACACAATTAATAATTGTCTGGTATTCACAATATGGATGAAGGAAAAATGTCACTACATTTGAGATAGAAGTAATGCAAATATATGATGGCTTCTACTTCTGCTCAATACTATTACAATCCATATTGCTGAATCAAAATCATGTCTCTAATAAAATGCAAATTTGGGAGAATAAAGTAAGATAATTATTTGCTTTAGAAGTATTTGAAAAAAAAATTATAGATGTATTTTATGACTTTCAGGGAAAGTTACTGCACTTGTATCCCTTACGAAAACAACTTACTTCGAGGAAAGCGAGGTGGGTTATCGTTGACATCAGTTAGGGTCACAGTGACTGATGTAGTTCCTGACAGTCCTCCATTTTGACCAACCATATCCTTTGCCTGAATAACAAGCAAATACTGGTCTTTAGCCTCTCTATCCATGTTTGGAAGGGCAGTCTTGATGACTCCTGTAAAATTTCAAATCCCAGTAAAACGCATCATGAATCACTGCATTTACACTAACAAAGAATACTGAGACAAGTAGCAAGTCGTTCTTGAGTTGTTGCTTTCTGTAGTTTTGTTTACTTTAAATTATTTGACTGTGTATTAGAGATCAAAGGAATACAATAGTTTTACACGATGTTACAAAACAGAGAAAACATTATTAACTTGATTTTCTCAATACTGGATAAAAAAGATTATCTTTAGGTTTCATGGAAAAGTGGTCAATGAAACAACAATTTATAAATAAATAAAATGGCCTTTTACCCAGAAGAATGGACAGCCACCTGTGCGAGTGCACAGCAATGAACTCGTCTTTTTCTTCCATCTCAACAACTTATAAAAATGTATAACCACATATTATCAGTTTTCAAGTTAAATAATATCTCCACTCTTTAGCAACAACATTTTTGTTTAAATCTGAGCACACGAGCTCTCAAACATAAACACGCACATATATCAGCAACAGATCTGTATTTTAAGCATATAAATTACACTTATTTGAGTAGTCCAGGTTGCTTATATATATATATATATATATATATATATATATTTTTTTTTTTTTTTTGAGACGGAGTTTCGCTCTTGTTACCCAGGCTGGAGTGCAATGGCGCGATCTCGGCTCACCGCAACCTCCGCCTCCTGGGTTCAGGCAATTCTCCTGCCTCAGCCTCCTGAGTAGCTGGGATTACAGGCACGTGCCATGGTGCCCAGCTAATTTTTTGTATTTTTAGTAGAGACGGGGTTTCACCATGTTGACCAGGATGGTCTCGATCTGTTGACCTCGTGATCCACCCGCCTCGGCCTCCCAAAGTGCTGGGATTACAGGCATGAGTCACCGCGTCCAGCGGCTTATTTTTTTTTTAACTTATTCATTTATTCTAATACATTAACTGCAGTTGGATGTTATTGTCACAGCAATCCAGGCTGACTTTAAGTAACACTTTCAATGAATCCTTATGTCTGTCTACAAACTTTAAAATTGCTCTTTGAAATATTATAATAAAAATGAAAAAAATCACATACAAATTAGGTCTAGATGATAAGCATCTAATATACAGATATTCTTCTTAGAGCCAAAATGATTTTATAGATTTTTCATGTTTGTTTTTCAAAACTTCTATTAACTCTAGTTTAAAACAAAGCAAATATTGATTTCCCTAATACTGTCATCAAACATAAACAAACTTGGTATGAGAGTTCTGTAACATAAATATCTCCATCTTTACTTTTCTGGTTTTTCTGTTTGTTATTATTTGCTATTATTCATGATTATTCCTATAACTCATTTTTCAAAAATTGAGCATTGCTTATTTTGAATATGACCAAAATGTATTTCATTTTTATGGAAAAGTATTAATGAGATATTTTTAGTTAAGTCTCACTTATTTTTATTTTTTTAAAAAATTCTATTAGTCTCTCATTTTTCCTTCTAATATCACTATGTGTGTTATCTTTGCTCATTTATTGTGATGGAGAGAAGTCTATAACCACTTAACTAATCAACAAAGGAAACACTGTAGCCTCATCCTCTCATGCGTTTGCTTAGTGGAATTATTTTTGAAAGGAAATATAGCATAGTAAAGATAGAAGTACTGGTAGTCAAAGTTTCTCACTTATTTTTCACACATCTAATTGTCTCTTTATAAGTGAGCCTATAAATAACACATTTCCAAGGCAGAAATCATCACAAAGTTTGCAAATCAATGCAGGTAGGAAAGGTAATTTCCAAATGCCTCAACTATTGAACATATTTTTGACAAGAATAACATAATTGTGAAAAGTTGATTTGAAATAAGAACATCCACTAATAATAGATTTCTACTTGTATGGCATTTGCTAGCTTTTACTTTGAAGTAAAAACTGTCTAAATTTGGAAAAGCATTCTCATACATTGGATTTCATTTGTGTTTTGTCATGTATTATATAATTGTGTATATAAATACACACACACAGAGAAAATTGTTAACACCATATGACTGAACTAGTAAAGTCTAGTCTTGACCAATTGGATACTTATAACTCTGTGAGATTTTCATGCATGATAACAATATTACATAATTTTAATATTCAATAATTTTATGTCACTCAGGCTTAGCAAAAAAAAAAATTCTATCTATGGGTTCTTTGGAAAAGACACTGGCTCCTATTTTAGGGTTTATGAATCAGAATTTTTCTATGGCTATAACATCTGACACCATAACTCAGAACTTTTCATTTATTTATTATCTATATTCACAAAAAGCATTGTGCATGTAAAACATAACCTTATATTGCTATTGTTCAAAAACTGCTTTTAAGTATAGGAAAAAAATTCTGATGATCTAATATCCTATCAGCCTCAAATGATTTTTTTAAAGCATATTCTGCTACTATGGAATCTCCTTAAAAACTTGGTATATGTACTCCACGTAACAGACATGAGCCATTTCTGAAATCTGTCACACTTTAGGGAAGCAATGAAGCATAGGTTCTGCATATTCAAGCTTTAAATTACCCTCAAGAATCTAGGCAACCACATGAACCCAAATATTAATAACAGGGGCTGGGGATACTCACACGGTGAGGGCTCAATCCTTTAGGATTTTCCTCACTAAAACTAAATCAACATTTTTAGATATCACTTTGACTGGACCATTCCAAGGGGAATCTCAATATTGCAGAACCACCTTTCTCAGGAATCTTGTTAACTGAGGAAGTAACAAGGTTACTTCTCACAGTAAACAGGACCTGGGTCATCTGCACTTCCAACTCCCCAAGCCCTTTATGCTCCCCTCTCTCCATTACAGCCTTCATTGTCTATAGCTACTCTAAGAATTCTAAAACCATACAATTAGACATTAAAGATATTGGTTTCCTTACAGCTTGTATTTACTTAATATATATCAAGAGGTAAGTGATACCAAACAAGCAAGGCCCCTAATTGGGGCTTAGACCAGGAGGTTCTTTGCTTTGCCCAAGAAGGAATTCAAGGGCAATCCTGTGGTTTTGAATAACAAGTTTTATTAAATGGGACTACTCTTTGTGAAGCAGTGCTAATAGGCAGTATGCCCAGACTCTGCAATCTATGGTTTCTTGGCAAATGTATTTATACTTATGTAAACCCAATTTCAATTACATGCAAATTAAGGGGTGGGTCAATGAAAATTGAGGGGAAGATTATTTAGAAATTTCTAGGAAAGGGGGCAGAAACTTCTGGGTCATTGCAATGGAAAGAAGTGGTAACTTCTGAGTCGTTGCCATGGTAATTATTAACTGTCATGGCACTGATGGGAGTATCTTATGCCAATGAGCAATGAGGGCAGCTAGGGATCGCTTTTGTCAACATCTGCTGGTTCCTGTCACTTTCTCTACTTTATCCTGTCTGGAATAGATCCTATTTTGGTTAGCAGGATTTTGACCAGAAAATAAGTCCTGCTGGTCTACCTCCTAAGGACCAGGAATCAACTAAAGCCATTTGGTATGGCCACCACCAAAATGGAGCAGCCAGTGAAGGGAGCACCATTGTGACATGAGCAGGAGAATCATGCACCAGCATAAAGTCATTTAAAATACGTGTAGTTTGGCTGTTTGCTTTACTTTTAACAGAACTAATTGGATATCATGTTAGCCCTCTTGGTAACTCCTTTAGAGATAATTATTTTTGTGTGATTATTTCCCAGTGAATGAGAATAACAGATATAACTGGTAATGAACTGAGTATGTATTCATGTATTCAGTTTCTGTCAATATGTATTCTGAGCAAAATACCTCAGTGATGCTTGTTATCAAGATTACCTTATTCTGTTTTTCATTATATAAATGAGTGTTATGCTACATGGAGTTTAGAAATATAGTACATATTTAGGAATATATGTCCAATATAATGTTTTGCTAGTGAAGACACAATTGAATATTTTCATGCATTGTGATCAGCTATTACGTTATAGGAGAGAGTACTCCCCCATGCACATTGACTGGATAACAATGACCACTTTTGTAAATTTATTCTGAGTCCTAACTGCCACCTTCTTTCCTGGGGAGAACTCCTGTCAGTGTAATTCACCAATTGTAATAAACCCAACTCATTCTGTAATGTAAAGTATTGATAAATATTGAAATTAAAAAGGAAAAACTCAAAACCTCTAACATACAAAGTTCATTAAAAGTAAATTAGAAATAGAATGGAAAATGGGATGTACAGACATTCTTAGGTGTGTGTATCTTTGAGACTTGAATTACATTGTGAAAATAAATATAGCAGCTTATATTTTTAAAATATTATAAGTGCAATACATTGTGAAGTCTTATGTTACATATATGTAGAACTACAGAAATGAATACAGATTGGGGTCAAGAAACACTCTGATGCAAATGTAGACAGTGAGGCATGAGGAAATAGATCCTGAACAAAGCAGTTTCAACTCAAAAAAATACAAATGATGCTTGAAAGTTGAATTTCAAAGGAACTTAGAAACTGAAATGAGCACAATATTTCAGGCTTGCTTTCTGTTTTTAAAAATATCCTTTGATGATAATAGTTTAAATACTAGAATATAAATTATAAATGAATTTCATATAATAGGCAATAAAATCAAGTATGGTACTCTTATTACTGATATTTATCAGCAGTAAATCAGATATGACGGAAATGCACAGCCCTGGCTATGCAAAACTATGTTACTAATTAAATGAGAAAACTCTTGGGGGGAAAAATATTTATAAAATTAAAATCGCAGAAGTTTTTGAATGCTCATTTTCTTTTACACATAAGATAAAAATCTGCTAATGACTTTCTATTTCTTTCTAAATTTTGTCCCTAAGCTCTGTATTATTTTGCTTGTGTGTCTGTGGTATAGATATAAGAGAGCTATAAAATGAGGGAGAAGAGCCAACAACCGTGAAATAGTAAAGTTGGAAGCTACTGGAATATCAAAGAATTCCAGTGTTGGCAGCAAATGAAGAGTCACTGAGGAAGGGACTCTTCTTGACATTTGTGGGGGATGTCCTCAGCAAGCCTTCAAGAGGCAGCACCCTTGCATAGCATGAGAACCGGACGTGTGCAAAGGCTGTAGTTGGAAGGGTCGTATGTTACGACAATACCACCCACAAAAAATTATAATGTAATAGGTATGTATGTAACACATAATGCCGCCACCATGTAGCCATACTTCTTATTCTAAAAGAGAACTCCTAAATGACAAATGATGTTTAACATTCAATCCATTTTCCAAGGCTTGCTTCATGGCCAGGTGACCTGTGCAGTCATACTGACCCCGTACTTAGTTAAAAGCTCTGCTGATGATGTCTTTAAATCCTTAATCATTTAAGAACAAAGGGCCTGCATGTTCATTTTAAGCTGCAAATTAGGTAGGCAGTCCTGCCATATATCAAATAGACCCAAAAAAGGTATCTATTTGCTTGCGGGTTGAAAAATAAACAAATACACCTTAGAATAATCCTGAGTACGTTTGATGGAATAAATGTAATGTCTATAATCTCCTAGTAAGTTTAGGGACGTTATGAAGATAGGTGAACTTCCAAGGGAATGCTGTTTTATCTTGTTTCTGGTGCCATGCTACCTTGTTTGTTAAAGTCAACTGTTAACACTCGGTTTTGCAATTACTCACATTCTAGCTTGAGGGAAGGAGAAATTAACACAGAAAATATAGTTGCCCTCCGGTCATTCGGGCTGCAAATAGTGCTATAGATGAGATTTGTGCTCTGAGGTTTTAGTCATGTTGTTTTCTTAGAAATTGAGAAGAAGAAATTTATAGTAATGTGTCTAACAGTGATGACCTATGCCTATGTTTACATAATTTTTATTTAGCATAATTTCAACATTTTTCCTGTCAACATTTTACTCTCTTCCCCAAAAACCCTTAGATTTGAAGTGGAAATAATGTTATTTCTCACATATAAATGAATCAGACAGACACCAGGAGAGGAAGACTAACAGGACTAACGGAACCTTAATTTCCAACTCTCCATGCCCTTTAGGTCTGAAAACTTTCCATTTTGGTCAGAAAAAAAAATGTACCCTAAATATTATAAATTAGCAGAGGACAAAGATGCCCAGAATATCTCTGCAGTAATGACCATGGAAAAAGAAGTTCTGGTGATTACCATAATTACAGCATTAAAAAAGAAACTAAGCTTTCTTCTTTTCTTGTAGCACACAATCCTTTCAACTCTGAAATTACAATCAGGTTTGAAGTATTAATAATGTAATCCTATGACATATACTATTGTCTAGTTGACCAACCAGTAAGGCTTTATCTCCATAGGGTTATATGAAAATCCTGTTATTTTGCAGCAAAGCCAAAATCACAAGCCAATCATTAGTAGCAGAAAAGTATTTAATCGTCGGACTTAATACATGCTATTTTTGGACAGGTTATATAAGGCAGCAGTGTATGATTGTGAGCAAATCGTCAGAAACTTGTCAATGTCTTTTCAGATTGCCAAGAGTAGGCATATAAGGGAAGAAGTGGGTGTTTGAATTTAGGTTTCTCAGATCTATCATTCAGTCAAACAGAAGCACACTTTCCACATTAACAGGATTCATATCACACATCAAATACTTTCATTTAATTCTCTTTTAATACTTGCTTAATCATGACTGTTTCTTCCCTATTAGACTTTGCATGTGGTTTCCAAGCCCTATCACTACACTGGCATAAAATATGTATTCCATCTCTATGAAAGCTCTAACAAATGAGCTAAGACTAAATTTACTTCTCTGTTCATGCACATTACAATGGTCATTCAGAAAAGGCATTGAAAATATTTATCCCCGCAGGGATTTTAGAATAAGTTAATACTGCCCTTTTTGTAAATATGGAAAACAGAATCAATGACATTAAAATATTCATTTAGGATTACAGGTACTGATTAATATTCATAACCATAAATTTATATATTTGAAATTTAACTCCTTGATAAAGGCAAAAATATTTTTTTAAAGAAAAAACTTGGATTTTCACAGTGTTTAAAAATATCAGTGACACACACATCCAACAATATGCACATACACCAACCCTTCCCTACACACATAGGATCAGAAAACCTGAGTGGACTAAAATATCAATTAATATCCAAGATAACAATGTTCCATGTTATAGCCTTAATGTAAACTGTTTCAGCTTAAAAACAAAACAGAACAAACCAACTACATATTCTATCCATACCACTTTTCAACTCAGCAAAAACTGTTCCCCCAAATTAAAAATACATATATATGCATATATATGTGTGTACATGTACACACACACATTTAATTTAGGTTTTGATTTGGCAGATCATCACCCTAATTGTTATGTTTAAACTAATTTCCCTGAGAAAAGTAACATCTGGAAGAATAAACTGAAACTACTACCGATTACACTACATGGCAGAGAGTTTCTGCTTGAGATATAAAACTTACCATGTATAATTTCCCATGTGAATTTAAAAAAAACCAAAATACAAGTAAAACTCTGAGGTGAATAATCAAAATTTTCCTAAGCATTCAGGAGATAGAAGCTGAAATACTTTTGAATATATAGCATTCTTTCAAATCTATTTTTAAAAAGCATAATAAAATAGTGTGCTAGTGCCAACTACATTTACAAATAATAACTAATATTAATTCTAAGCAACATGTAAATTATGCTTTACAAGAATGTCACATTTCAATTTTTACCTGTCTTTGGCTCCACTGAGAAGTATGGCTGTCCTTGAAGAATACTGTAGACCACTCTGGCACTGTTGCCATACGTAGGATCATCAGCATCTGTCGCTGTCACTTGTACAACTGAGGTCCCTAGATGCCAATCCCAAAACCACTGAATTAAAAACTTCCAAATGCCACAAAACAAAATAACTCAAACAATGTACTGATTCCACATTAAACTTATTTAAAATTTTTCATTTATCTTTTTTCAAGGCACATAAAAAATTGATACAGTATTTTTTTTAATAAACCAACCCTAAAGAGATGATAAATATTAACAAAACCTTTGAAATATTTAAGAGATAAGAAAATATTCTGGCAAAAAATACCATCAATGATGCCCATTAGGCTGGGATATACTCCGAATCAGATGGGACTGAAATTTTAGGCGTCTCATCCATGAGGCTCAGGTAATACATTTTCATCTAGCGCAGCTTCTAGCAGACTCAATCACTGTCCGGAAAGCAGCATGACAATAGCATCTTGGACACTCCAATTATTGTGGGTATCCAACTGTCATAGTTAGGAAGACCCAGACAGACACCAAAATGTCATTAAATGACAAAGAAGATTTGATCCACCTCGCTGGATCAAAGGTGGCTACCCTATCTCCTTGGGAATTGTTTTATTGTTTCCACAATTTGATTTAAAAACAAGACAGAAAATGAAAATTTATACCAAACCCCTTCCAAAAGAGAAAAACCATGGCAACTTTAAAAAGTGTATCAATATTTTTTTTTATTACATATGATGAAATCTTGTATTCCTTCTTCATTTACTATATATTCACACATTAAATATAGAAAGCATTTCTTCCAATCTGTTATTTTTTTCCATTTGGAATGTAATCTTTAAAATATTAGAGACTCATGTTTGCCTAGTTTATATATTGAATTATATACCATTATTTAGTAAATATCTTATATTTTAAATATGGAACAAGTCCCTTTCTTTATGTATTCTTTAAGGTCCTAGTTTGTTTCAAATAATTTCCTGAATATGACATTTTAAAGCAAACATATTTTTTAGATTTATTTCTATGTAAATATCTCTTTCTAAATCTCTTGTCAGTAATGTACATTTTGCTATAACTCTACTTTATTTTCTATATATATTTCATTGCCAATTTCATTTTCTTTAAAATTATATAGAAATTATGAAAGTTAAGTGTACAACACTATTTTTAAAATCCTGAAGTTTTTAATTTTATGGACTTAGATGATTGTGTTCTGTGGATGTCTGATAGGGCCAAGATGGTAAATAATGCATATTTTAAAATCTTTTTAAAAATTAAAGTTTGAATATTTTTAATGTTATAATAAATTACATTAAGGTCTCTCTTCTATATGCATCACCTTTACAATATTTATTTTGGTACTATGACTAAGTATGATTTTGCTACTTCATTTTAAAAGAAAGTAAACAATTTTAAAGCAAGTAATAAAAACTAAACTTCAGTAAGTTTGGCTCCACAGCCAAACTTACAATAAAACAGGTTTTTTTTCTGAAAAGTTTATCTCATTTAACATATATAGACACACATACTAAATACACACACATATTCACAAATAAATTTAAACTTTCCATGCCTGTCTATGTTCTTCTGGCAATAAATAAAGTATCCTAAAGGTTTACTAGTGTTTTTAAAATTTTATGATTAGTTAACATCCAATAAAAAAAAAGATCTCTGAATATTAAACACTGATAGCTTGCATGGTATATTTCATACTATTTGATGGCTATTATACTTGGTTAGGCTTAAGCACTTTAACTATAGTGTTTGATAAACTGTAAGTTCATACAATATGTGTTATGTAGTTTAGATATTCCATGTTCTATGTTCCAATTTTTATATTAAATTAGTAGTCTGAATAGGTGTCAAGTACACCCTGAAGACATCTGAAAATAATTTTCTAAAAAAGTTCCAATCCCATTTGAATCAGCTAAGTAAATAACTTAAATATAAATTTTTTAAGTACTGTGATATGAAATGACATGACTATTGTGTACATGTAAATAACATAAGTTATTTTATTTACAACATACATTATTTAAGTGTGCATAATAGTCATGCTGTTTGATGTCAGAGTACTATCAAAATCAAAATGACAGTGTACTATTAGCTTCTAAAACAAAATTCACATGTACCCAATTTGCATAGCTATATTCTATGTAGGAAAGGAAAACCTTAGCAGGCCAATGAAAAACCACCAAAATGTCCATGAGAATTGGAGTATGAAGTTGAATTGAATTGCTCAAACACGTCTCAAAAATTCCTGTTTTACTAACCAATACTAATTTGGGGAGAAAAATAGGCCCTTTCTTTTTTCAAAATCCTCCAAAACCTTCTAACAGTTACTGTGCCTGCTGCTCTTGTTGGTAAGCAAAGAGCAGCAGGAAGCACTTGGAAGGTGTGGACAGTAGTGAGGAAGTGTGAATACGTCTATTTGGTCACAGAAATGCTAGCAATGCTTACGTATGTGCTAACTATAGTAAGATAGTGCCACCGTGGTTCAAATTCTTCCTGTCCACAAGGACTGATTCTTCTGTCTCATCATTTGCTGTTCCTCTAGAGGCTAGAGCTATGGTAGTGGCCCAAATAATTTCCCCTCTCTCTTCTAATGGGAACAGAAATTTAGGGCCACTGAACTTTGATCCCCTAAAGAGCACACATGACACACATCTTTGCAACCCCAATCCTCAGTGTCTTGGTAATGCGGATTGCATGACTGGATGAATGAAATGACCTTCTTTTTAAATAAATCATATTGGTTAAAATCCTCATGTGTTAAAATATAACTTCCATTATTATTTTATATAAATTACCTGTTTCAATATTAGAAAAAGCAGGAAATAAATATAAATCAATCCATCTCTCAGCCAGTTTCATATTATTTTATTTTATTTTTTTTGTAAGATTGCCTACACTTAAATTACATACTGGCTGTAAACTATTCCAAAAGTACCTGGATAAATGAAATTTTAAAAAAAGGATTTCTATTATTAGATATAAATAAAATACACACTAGAAATTCTTTACTTGCCATCTTTTTAGTCATGGTGCAATGACAAAAGCCCTTTAAATTAAAAAGCCTTCATTTTTTAAATATATATCTCCAAATGGTATCTCCTTACCATTGTTATAAATTCACTACAAATTTTCACGCATTTAAGTGTTTGGAGAAATTTTTGAAAACGCATGGTGGCATGGACACATGGCAGGGAACAACACACACTGGGGCCTGTCGGAGGGTTAGGGGAGGAGCGAGAGCGTCAGGAGAAACAGCTTAGGGATGCTGGGCTTAATAGGTGATGAGATAATCTGTGCAGCAAACCACCATGGTACAGGGTTACCTATCTAACATGCACATCCTGCACACGTATCCCTAAACTTAAAATTAAAAAAAAAAAAATCAGTGGTGGCATGTGGATGGCCATTTGTGGGTCCAAGGATACTCATTACAATTAAATAGACCAGCCAGTCCACAAATTAGCCTGGTTAGTCATCAATGGCCTTATTGACACATTGGCCACAGAGAGATGTTTAGGATAATGAATCAATATCTTAATATGATGGAAAGAAAAGTAAAAGATCATCACTGGCCTGTGTCTGGAAGAATTCTGTTTGTTAACTTCTGAGGCATCACTGTAATCATTTAAAAATATAAATAAATATCAAGTTGAAAAAAATGTAACATTAATTTCCAGAAAGCACTGAAATAGTTGTATAAATAAAAACAATTTCCTAATTTTCCATACAAATAAATAATGTTAAGTTGATGGATATTGGCTACCAACACATCTCAAATGTTCCCTTCACCCTAAAGGACAGTTGCTACACACATACTAGTGTTTTTCTTTTTTTTTTTCAGTACTTAATGATGATTTAATTTTAAAGACAAACCTCCCCAAATCAGCCACAAGCTACAAAAGCAGAGTGCTCTTTACTTACCCACAGGAGACATTTCAGGAACTCCTGCCGTGTATGGGCCATCCAAAAATTTGGGTTCATTGTCATTGATATCCTGAATTTTGATGACAAACTCCGACTCGGGCTCCACGGGTTTGTTGGTGAGCCTGTCAAGTGCTTGAGCTCGGAGAGTGTAGTAGGCCTGCTCCTCACGGTCCAGTCTCTTGGTGGCATGAATATCCCCAGTGTTCTCATCAATAATGAAAATGGAACTTGCCCCTTCGCCTGACAAGATGTATTTGATGGAACCATCTCCTTTATCAACATCAGAGTGGAGCTGGTGAAAAATTCATGTGAGATGAGATTAACTTACAAGAGAGTCAGCGATATGGAGATACGTAAAAATAATTCTTATGTCAGGCAGCAGTACATGAAATGTTATTGTTCTTGGAAAGATAAGCTGAACGCTTATTGTGCACAGCAGAAAGGCTATTAGAATGTGCCAGCTGGTACTCATGAGCAAGACAATTTCATTTCTTCCTGTAAACAGTCTCATTTCCAAAGGTATTTTATATCATTCCCAAAGTTGGGAACTGGTTGTAGTGTTATTTTGATTTGATCTGTCCTTGACAGTGTTAGCCATCTTCTTTGAACACAGCAGGCATTCAGTAAACATGTATAATTGGTTGATTTGATCTATTCCAGGCAAAGAAACTTTCTATAGAACACTTGTAAATCTAGTTCTAATATGTCATTTAATATTCTTAGAAACCCCCACATTCTTTAAGGGTGCCTTTTCTTCCTCCTCTCTGCCCTGTCCCCACTCCCACTCCTTTCTGTGATTAACGAGTCTGGCTGGATGTCCAGTCTCTAAGTCTGTCTCCAAATTCCATCCTATATTTTAAAATTTGGAGATGAAAAAAATGACACTGCTCTCTAAAGTGGGAATTTAAATCAATACGTGCATGGGACTTCAACTAAAACCTTTCTTGAAATACCAAGAACTGCATTAGATTTGCATGATTAAGCAGAGCATCAGCAGCAGGGGCAGCAAATCCCGATTTGCATTTCCTATCTGGAACTGTCCCTGCTGTATGTCAGAACATTATGTTGAACAGAGGAACCTCAAGAAACCCAGACGTAATTACACATTTTCCTGAACTTCAGAACCTGAGAAACACACGACTCAATCTGTCATTTCAACAATCTTTCACCCTCTATAACTGCCATCATTCTGGACTTCGGTTAATATGAATGTAAAAACCCAATTTACCAAACAGTAAAGCTTTTCACTGCCCTACAGAACTATATTTGCATTTTTAAAAGACAAGGTGCTAAAAATAAATAAAATATGGGGAAAAGAAACACTGAGGAAAGTATGGGCACAGTGCATTTTCATCCTTCCCTGGTAGCTGTTGCAGACATAGCTTTTTACACCTTGAATTTCTGTTAAGTGACTCTTCCACTGCACTGTAACAGCTGTGTTTATCCTCTGCTTCCAAGTACTTGAATACCTGATTTATCTTTTGGTTTCTGTGGTTTTTAGTCGGGCCTAAGTAATACAAAAACATTAATTTCTGGCACAAGTTACAATTTATTTTTTTTTTCAGTGTGGAATTATCTAGTGTATCCTATGCCACATGTTTATTCACTGTATGGAAAAGGTGTGTTCTTGAGCTATTGTGAATTATTTAGCTTTCTTAAGTCATTTTTAGGGTTACTATTATATATGTATCTCCCCCTAATTTATAATACAAAGGGTGAAGTGTGAGAATTATTATAGTTTGAATTATTAAGAACTTCCTAGATGTCAGTCACTATGCTTAACATTCTTTTAAAAACAAACAAAACTTTATTTTAGGTTCAGAGGTACATGTGAAGATTTGAAAGTTCGTTATATGGGTAAAACATTCTTTACGTAGTAAGTCATTCAATATTCACATCTGCCCTTAATCCTATTAGCAAATGAGGAAACTGAGGTAGAGAAAGGCTAAGAACCTTGCCTCAAGTGGTCCAGCCAACTCTCTGGCAGAGCCAAGATTATGAAAACTGGCAGCCTGGTCTAAAGCTCACATTCCCAGTCCCTCTAATGAGATCCACCCTCCAGGATAGAACTGCTGTGCTGTGTGCTAGGGTCTTCAAGTTCTGATGCAAAGGAGAACTTAAGGAAAGAAAGGAATATGCAACCAACCCCACCTGATCATCCCCCAAATCTTCAAGAACCTCAGTGCTTCGAGATGGTTTCCATCTGTGCATTTTATGATTTACCAGAAGGGTCCCTTCTTACCATTACATAACAGCATACTCCACCACACTCAACAATACATAGCAAAACACTTGACTCCCAAGACCAATGCAGATGATGGATGAAAATAAGTTGTTTTTAAGCCTCCAGTCCCTGGACCACCTAAAAGTTCAAGGCAGCTCTCCTAATGCTCCGTCACCTTCCTCTGTGCTTCTCTGGAGCAGCACCTGGTGGCAACTTATCTACGTGTTACTGCTGACAGTGGCAGGAAACATTAGAACATCCAGAAGAGCACAAGAAATATCAGTTACACATGGGTCATGTTATTAATCAGAGCTTTTCTATACTGAAATTACATTAAGGACTTTCCTTATAGAACAAGCCCTTATGATTCATTTACCTAATTCCTGTCAACTGATCTCTGTTTTCGTGGCATGGTGATACAATGTTCCTGTGGTATTCCAAGTATGAGAAAGAAAATAAATTCATTTTCAATAAAAATCACACAGTAAGCCCTGATTGTGAACTTTGACCTGAGCTCTGATGCTGCGTTTTATTAAACATTACGGGCTTGTCAGTTGTTCTCCATTACTGATAGCATCAGAACTTAAGAGTAAAAGCTTCATACTGTTTGCTTCTCCAATCATTCAACAGTCAAATTCTTCCTCTTCTACTACCTACCTGTGCCCCATCCCCCCCGCCACACACACACACCACACACATCCTGTTTCAGGAGTCCTCAACTTTATTATTCTTCCCATCGCTGACAATCTTCTCCCAACTGGGACTATCACTAGGCTTGTAACCACTGCCAAAGTTCGCAAGCAGAAAATTGCTTGGAGTCTAAACTCCGTGTCCTTGCAAGGTTACTGTAAGCATCTGTGGTTAAAAGTGACCAACTTTGAATTGTTAAGATGGGGACATAATTATCTGAGGCATTCAGACATTTAATCTGTGAGACTTTGTGCATTATACTAATCCTAATAGGTGGAGTGAAATCCACACTCTTAGTAAAAAACTCCTCTTTCCTTGATAAAAACGAATGCTCAGCAAAGAAGAGAAATGTTGCCAAGTATAGAAATAGCAAATCATGTTCTTAAGTTGACAAGTGTCTATGTAGGCGCGTGCACACTCACGGACAAACACAAACACACATACACACAAACGGACACCTTTGTGAATAACTATTACAATCCAAACTGAAAAATGTTGCTCTCCCCTGTGAAAACTTTGACCAAGACAAAAGCAAATAACTATCATCCTATAAAATGGTAAATAAGTACATAAACAAAATAAAAACACAACCAAAGAGAAGTATTTGTGCTCTATTTGGGGGTAGAATAGGAATCGCCGAAGTCTACTGTCCTCACAAATACCCCTGTCAATGTGATCCTGAAATTAGCCTAAACAATAACCAAAAAAACTCTATTCATAAGCAGACAAAAATTACCTTTACTGCCTGGGTTCCTAAATCCTTTTCAAAGTATTTTTTTTCACTTCAAAGTAATTATTTGCACTAAATTTTTTTTTTTCAAATGAGAACAAAAAGTGAGTGGCATAGAACCCCTAGTTGAGCCTAGCTCACGATAAGGCAAAAGATAAGCTGAGGCAGAGGTACAATTAGGTAAATCCAGTGTTTTTAGGTCAGCATCATGTATTAATATGTAAGAAATATCAATCAGACTCTCATAAACTACATAGACCATTAATGCAAATCACATTTTGCATGTAACCTAAAATATATTTCTGAATAATCCATTAAAGTTCCATCAGCTCCTGATTGATAGAGCACTCCCCACCCCTGCCGCCCTGCCATGTATCTGTTATACTGGAGCCCTTTTCATTCATTCTGAACTACAATCCTAGTTCAGAATCTTCAAACTTTTCATTTGGGCTATTACAAAATACCTCAATTACTTTTTAATTTTAGTAGTAACTCACATTGTTTAGGCTGTCATAATCAAATTATTTCCTCTAAAACATAAATTATATCATACCCCTCATTAGGTATGGTTTTGTGGCCGGGCACGGTGGCTCACACCTATAATTCCAGCACTTTAGGAGGCTGAGGTGGGCAGACCATAAGGTCAGGAGTTCAAGACCAGCCTGACCAACATGGTGAAATCCCATCTCTACTAAAAATACAAAAATTAGCTGTGTGTGGTGATGCCTGTAATCCCAGCTACTCAGGAGGCTGAGCCAAGAGAATCGCTTGAACCCAGGAGGTGGAGGTCGTGGTGAGCTGAGATCTCGCCGCTGCACTCCAACCTGGGCGACAAGAGCCAGATTTTGTCTCTAAATAAATAAATAATAAATATGATTTTGTCCACAAGAGTGTCTTTATTGATGAGTGCTGAGACATAATATTGATCTATGATAATATCACATATTTGCACAATAATGTTAGCTCTGAAGAACTTTCATGATGGATCAGCCCCTGGGTGTGGCCTGTCGCTTCCCAGGGGTCCAGCCAATTGTGGTTGATCATTCCAGGAAGCATTGGTTGCTATGTATATGCTCATTTTAGAGACTATGGAAAGTGCATCTTTTTGCTGAGAATTCAACTCTTTTGCAGTTATTTCAAAGTGAATGGAACCATTACTTGGCTGACTCTTGATCCTTCTTCCTTGGCCTTTTCAGCATATTCACGAAATATATTTAATTGCTTTCCATGATCTATGGATTTAACCAAAAATTCTAGGCATGAGTCCCAGTCTGAATCCATACTGTCTCCCTGACCTCATTTCTCCACCACAATTCTCAGTGTATTCTATGCTACAAGCATGCTGGACTAGTTCTCAGTGCCTGAGCATAGCAAGCATTACCATGCTTCCCAACACACGCACTCACTGACATCCAATTCAGCTCCATGCCAGTTCCCTTTTCCTGAAGTCTTACAACTGTCCTATTTATTTCCCATAGTTTCTTGTTTCAATTTCTATGACAGAATTTATTTAATTCTGCTTTATATTGAAAATCTAGTTTATTTTTATATCTAACTTTAATTTATAAACTCCTTAAGAACTAAGTTCTTTTTATCACTATGTTCTACATTCTTAATAAACAGTCTGTTGTATTAAATTTGGTAAATGTATAAGCCATTTTGTAAAATAGTAATTTGTTGTATTCCAATTTCTGTCCTTTTAAATTTCAATACCTTTTTAAAGAAAAAAAATAAAACAAACAAAAAAATCCTTTATCTCTGATTTGTTCTCCTTAATCCTCTGAACCACCTAGATGGAATTCAGATACCTTGCTTTGTTGCTCATGGTAACACGTAGTGTGTGATTTTGTACTTTCACTCTTACATGTTTGTGTTCCCCAGGAGACAGAGCCCTGGTAGAAACAGGCATCCTTCTTATTCATGCTTCCACAGCTTTTATACAGTACTTCTCTCTCCCTTTTTTTCTCTCTCTCACAAATACACAGACACACAACAAACACACACACACAGAGTGTTAAAGGAGGGTTGAACCTGCTTGCATGTACTTGGATGCCACTCCATTACCTCACTAAATTTTTATTCACCTTATTTTAAAATTTAAGATGGTAGAGACCAAAACCAAAAGAGCGATGCACTGCTGTTCTGGTGATCTTTTTACACCTGTCCAACCAGAGGAAGCACGATATGAGCTCCCTGGTCTAGCACTTTCAATCCATCTGCTGAAATAAAATCTGAAAATAAAAAATACTGCTTGATTTAGGAGACAAAGGTAAAAAAATCAATTCAATATATTGATCAACTTTTCTTTCCTCTAGTACTTCTTAAAGTTTGCTTGTTATTTGATCTTACTGATGATCTTGTCTTTACTATCTAATACTTAGCCCTGTAAAATGGAGATAAATATATCGATTCCTGGACTTCATTGCATAATTGTGACCACTACTTGAGATGATATGGTGGAATATAGTTCATAAAGGTAGAAATTACTATCATGTTAGAGTTGTACTTTTTAATGTTTTTGCCTTTGAAAAAGATACTAAATTTTCATGCCACAAAAAGACCATCTATAGACACAAGGTGAAATTTTATGCAAGAGATAATATGTATTGTGCAAGCTTTAACATTAATAAAACAAAACTAGAACTAAAGCCTCTGTGATGCTCACTGACTTATTTACAATAAGGATGTAATTGCAGTTTTGTATTACATTCTTCCTTATAATGAATGTTGGAATAAGAAATAATATATTGCAATATAAATAAAACTTATACTCCTATTGCATTTGTGTCAAAAAATGAAGCAATGATGGCAAAGTAAGAAGTGTGTTTTTTGGAGCAGTAAGTTAATCAATCTGAGAGTGATTTAGACTACATATTAGCAAAGTATTAAAAGTAAATTTTACCACTGATTTACTTATTATAGATTCCTGACTTTTAAAGTTTAAAAGTGTATTCCAGATTATTAGAACCCATGCAGGATAATTTTATTAAAATTTTACAGGGCTAAAATTATAAGTATAGAAGGTAGATTTAAACAATAATTAGCAGACTTAAAATTGCCTGAATATACATATTATAAACAAGTTTTCTTTTCTCATTATGTCTTTTAGTAAATATTTTCCACATAACTCTGGATATGTTGCAATTAGCAAGCCGTTGAAGAAGTGTTATAGATGAAAACACATGTATGAGTCATTTCTTTCTGGTTGAAGTATTCCTAATTTATAATTATTATTGTGGTTCAAGGTAATGGAACACAATTTACTTGTAAAGCATCTCTAGTGAAGACGTGTGGCTTAAGAAATAAAGATATTAACTGCTTTACAAACAGGAATAAAGGAAAGAGATATAATTCAGGAAGTATGTAGGTAATGTTAATATTGCCCAAAAAATCATTTATTTTATTAAGTAACAAATAAAAACAAAAAATACTACTCATATTGTTTTTATTCGCAGAAACAGTTCACAGTAATACAGTTGTGACAAACATCCATTCTGTGGGATCAGAGTCCATTTGCTTAGAAGCAGAATGACCCAATTGGAAGGTCAATGCAAAGAAGCCCCAGGTATGGCTACTGAATCTCCATTCTTCTCTATATTGTGCTGTCTTGATGGTGCTTGAGTCCCGGTTTACTCATCTGTTATAGATCCATTTCTGTACATGTACAATTGGCTTTGAATGTTGAAGTGAGGATAAAATAAAATGACGCATTTGGAAGTAAGTTTGTAAAATGAAACTTTACATCCATATTAACAAATTTCCATAGAGTGGTGTAATACAATTATCTTCTTTCCTTAGGGAAAACAGTCTTGCTCTGGAGTGAAAAAGTCATAGATCTGTGCCTATGACATGGTTACTCAGAGCTTCATGTTCACAGCCACAGCTTTCTCATCAGGGACCAAGAGATAGCAACTCTTGCGGAATAAAAAAGCATTTTTTATTCCACACGGCTACATTCACTTCCCTAAAGAAAACCCCACTCATCCTATCTCTGATTGCTGTCTCCAGGCCAGATCTAAAACTCTCATACAACTTAAGAAATCCGCCTACAGTCGAATTCTTAATGATCAAAATTAAAGCTGAGGCTTCATCCTCGCTTAGCGTAATTGCGAACGCTTCATGTTCTCTACTTCAGGGCTCGCCGGATAGGAAAGTACCTTGCTCTCTTAGTTATAAACTCCATGAAATAGGCCAGAAGCACTTAAAGGCAACCCCTGGAGAGACTCAGCTTTTTATCAAAAGAATAACTTTTAATTTTACTTTTTACAATGAGGTTGGTTGAGCAGAAAATATATATAACCAAGGCAAAAGCATCACCACTCAAAGTGTGGTGTCTATTTGTCTGAATTAAGATAAATACAGAATTTGAGAGGAACCACTTAGCAACTGTTACAGTAAGCTCACCCAAGAATTTCATGTCTGTTGCACCCAAGTACAATAATGAAAATAATGGGAATTGATTTTTTTATCTATTTATTTTTATTTCACTTTACAAAACTAGCAGCAAGTGACAATAGTATCTTCTTGGAAAAACAAGTGTGTGCACAAAAACACAACCAACAACAAAGCACACCTTACCCCTTCATCACAGATCCATTGAGAAGCAGCAGGCCTGTGAATAAAAACCCTACATGGAAACTCTTTTGAATGCTTCGAGGCAAAACTCCATCTAACACTTCTTCCCTGTCATAACATGAGAGATGCCTGGAAGATACTCACCACAATGAAGGCAGAGAGCAATCTGAGAGACCATCTTTAAGACTTGTGCAATGTTTTGTACCTGGCGTTTTGGAGAAGGTATGCAGGTACACGTTGCAGATGGCAACTGCATAAGGTGTTTGAAAACATTTCTTGGGAGTTTTCTGCACTGCACTGCTTTGTCCATTAGAAAATAACAACAATAACAGCTAAAGCAATGGAAATAAAATTTTAGAGTATGCATTTGGTTGAGGGGAGAAAATGTCAACACTTGTATAATTTAAAGAGATAATTTTCTAAAGTATCTTTTCAGTTCTAATATAAGAATGATATTCGTTCAATGTGACCTAATGGAAGCCAATGTCTGAACAAAGATACAGACAAACACAGAACGTCAGAGACAACACAGAACAAGGAGGGCAAACTGAAAGGGAGCTAGCCAGGAGGAGGGCAGATAGTGACTTAGCCATTCAACTCTTAGACTTACTAACTGTATCTTGGTAAGGAGGCTCTGACAGTTAACTCTAAATCCATCGTAAGTATGTATATACACTGTTATTTGGTAATATTTATTCAGAAAAGTTGGTCTCAATTGATTGTCTTTTGGGTGTTTAGTATTTGTCTAGTTCATCCTTTCTAGCATCTTTATAAAAATTACAGATTAGAAGTGTCCCTTTAGCTGTTATTTGAAGTACCATGTTAAAATTAGCAACATCGAGTGCACATTAGCTATTATGTGGACTAGATGGATATAATTTGCATTATCCTGATGCCCAAACTAGACTGTCCTGATGAATTGAATCTATCCTGTTTGTTTCTTCATCCTCAACATGTATTAATCACATATTAAAAATACCTATGGACTATCTACTATATGCCTGGCTTATTGTGTGGATGAAAAGCAGAAGGGGTAACAAGAGGGAGCCTAAAATCTTGAATGAAGTAGCTGAGTTTATGGTATGGTAGACTGTCAGTGTAGAAGGTTGAACAAATAATCATTAATTATGGTGACCAAAGAGCACCAAGAAATCATATGGCAGGAAAGCCAAACAGAGCCCAGGAAAGTGCTTTTTAAAGAAATGATATTTAATTAGGGACAAAAAGGATATTACTAAGAGTTAGCTTCACAGTGAAGGGAGCAACTTGATTTCCAGACTGAGTAATACACAGAATTCAGCAATGTATAATATAGAATAATTAATTTTGGCAGGAGATCTATAAAAAGAGGCCTTATCACATAATTATATTATAATCTATATTCTGTAAACATGTTTAAATAATTTTTAAAAATTTAAAGATTAGAATGGTTTATTCATCTTATACTGTTTTGGTAATCACTTTATTATTTTATAAAATTTAGTTATGTAGGTTTCTAGTTTCCAACATCAAGTGGGATGTTGGTTAAAATGCAAATTTTTGAGCTCTGCCTGAGGTCTACAGAACTAGAATCTCTGAGATGGGATCAAAAATCTATTTTCAACCAGCACTCCAGGTCAAAAACTACTGATGTAAAAAATAACACCGTCAGCACACAAACCTGTTTTTATCAATAATATTAGTGTTGAAAATAGTTAATTACTTTTAAGTATATTGAATTTAAAATGTCTTCTAGAGTTGGTTGGGCATGGTGGCTTATGCCTGTAATCCTAGTACTTCGGGAGGGTGAGGCGGGCAGATCATGAGGTCAGGAGATTGAGACCATTCTGGCCTACATGGTGAAACCCTGTCTCTACTAAAAACACAAAAATTTAGCTGGGCATGGTGGCACATGCCTGTAGCCCCAGCTACTCAGGAGGCTGACGCAGGAGAATCACTTGACCATGGGAGGCGGAGGTTGTAATGAGCTGAGATCACACCACTGCAATCAAGCCTGAGTGACAGAGAGATACTCTGTCTCAAAAAAATTAAGAAAAATTTAGAAATAAAATGTCTTCTAGAGTTGTTAATTTTTACAACTGAATTTTTTTACAAAAAATTTACTCTGTTTTGTTTTATATATTTTACTCAAAATGGAACTGTCCCTTCTCTAAAAATAGTACAGAAGAAAAAGTATGCAGTATATATTTATGTACCCATAATATAGCATGTGTTGATATATTTTTTAAAGTAGCTATACTTAAATTCAAAATCACTCAAAAATTATTTCAATCACTCATGAGAGAGAGAGGGCAAACAATTTCCTTTTTGCCATAGTACATGTATCAGGGGAACCTGAAAGAATGAGAAGCTAATTTGGTGAGTATTCACTGTGGGTATACTTTATAGGTACAAAGTTACAGTGTGTTAACATCAATCACATGTCGTGTATAGAACAAGCTCATATTATAAAGAAGCAGGGATACTTTCAGGCCCTTAGCATCCTTCTGGGTCTAGCAGGATCAATTAAGAACAAAAAACCCTGCTTATATTTTACATGATGTTAATATTGGTCAGAGCCACAAAGGTAGGGAGAACACTCCAGGAAGTGCAGGAACTGAAAGCAACAGCATCTATGACCCCGCTGTGTTGGCATAGTCTCTTTATTCCAAAGAAATTATTTGTATCTACACGAAAAAAAAATCAATATTTTCAATTACTGTATATTTATGTTTTTAAAAACTTGGGAATTTCAAGGAAACCAAGAAAGAGGGAGAGAAAAAAATACTTATACAATCTCAATTAACCCTCAAAGTTCATTACAAAGTATGAAACCGTCTCTAGGACATCCACTGGATATCACAGAGATCCTAGCACACCTTCACCCCAGACCTGAAACACCCATTTCCCTAACTGCTGGACATGCTGGCATCGGTCAGCTCTCACTCAGCTCATTACTTAATGAACTGAAACCCACCCTCCACTGAAGCCAGGTACACCGAAGACCAAGAACCAAAGGGTCAGAGTGGGACTGTCCTTCCTACCCCACTCCTATTGACTCACTGGGGCCCAATGTGTGCTTCTCATTCCTCCAGCAGCATGACTCTACTAGGTTCACAAGGTATGTCTGCTCCATTCTCTTGGGACTTCGAGCACTAAGGGACCAGCAGACTAGGACAAGTGTCACAATCCTGGTAGGTGTAACCTATCTTGGTCATCATGAGGAGGTGGATTTCCGTTACTTAATCGGGCTTCTGCTAATATTTAGGCACTGGAGGATCTCTTGATTTTCTCTTGACTATTTTAATGGCAAGTGGACAAGTCAAAGAGCCTGTCCAAGGAGGAGTTGGAGATGAGAGGGATGTGATGACTACCACTTGCAACCTGGAGATTCTTAATCTTCTTGTGAATTCCAGCAGGAAATAGGGCCTAACATATTTCTGCAGGAGCTGTTTCCTGAACTTACTACATGAAGCAAGTGGATGTGAGTGGTGCAAGGGGTTGACTCTAAGGCATGTCATGAAAGCCTCCAAGATCCCCTCCTTGCCGCACCGAATGAAACACTGGCGTGCTGGTGGCCAACACATCTCAGCTACGTCCTTTCCAAAAATTGTCCTCAGTTGAAGAGAACCACCTTGACCAAAGGTAATGCATCTTTTTTAAGAACAGATCACATTCAATGATGACTGTCTGCTGTGAGCCTTCGAAGCTCCTCCTCCTCCCCATCTATGAAGACCCTTCCCCACTCTTGAACTCCCCACAAAATCAGCCAAGTCCTAGGCTGCTCTGCTCAACAACTTTTACTGTCCAATCCTATTTTCTTCTTTCCTCCCATACAAGTGTTTATTCCAAGAATGCACTCCAATAAATTCCCTAAAGGCAAATCCCTGTCTTCAAGTCTGTTTCCTATGTAACCTGACCTGCAGTATGCACACATATTACCAGCTCAGTAAATACTGAATCGCAGGGCTTGGCGTCTTGGTACTCATGCATCCCATGCTCGCTCCTTCAGAGGCACAGGGATAGAGGGGAACATTTATGTAATTTGCTGAGAGATGTGTACTTGCTGATCAGAAGCAGCAGCCACTGAAGCAGAGGCTGTCGAGTGGCAAAACTCATAAAAACTGTAGCCCCAGGCAGTGTGTCACTTGTTTCTTTCGGGAGATATCTGACACACTCTTATTTTTCCATGCTCTCAAATACTTTGATTTATGGAAACTTCACACTGTGAATGGACCAATCCGAAGAGCATGAAGAATTCGTTCTGGTGTTTTTTATTTGAAAAGAGAAAGAAGCAAAGTTGCCTTAGCTCAGGGAAGCCAGGGACCCAGTTTGCATGCATTCCTCCTCAGCTCTCTATGCCAAGGGTTGAACATCTTATGCTCACTCAAGTGCTGTGATGCTCAGACAACACTACTGAATAATTCAATCAAAATATCCATCCATAGTCCCAGGCTTTTTTATCTGTAAAAGCTTCCTGGGTCAACCTATTACATACTAAAGGTAAGAGCCACTGGCCTAAAAAGAAGAAAGAAATACAGAGGAAGTTTGGGGAAAATGTTCCTCCACTGTACTGATGCTATCATCTTGAAAGACAGAGGAAAAATGGGTTATTAACTAGCTATCGAAGAGGGAAAATAAGCATGTCTGCAGCACGTTTGAAATAATTTGCTGAGAAGGTACAAATTTTTAAAAGCATACCACAAAAAATCTCTGACATAATTTCAATTTCAAAACACTAAAGCTTCCTAAATGAAAAATAAACCTTGTTCACATAACAAGAGCCACCATGGGATATGTAATTGTCTCTTTTAAAATAGAGCAGATATAAAGAATAATAGGGCTATATTCTGGCCCAGGTGACATAAGAGAGGTTTTCTTCTCTAAGAAAGGAGAAGAAAAGGAGACCTAAGAGAGGTTTTCTTCTCTAAGCAAAATATTACTTAGAAATACATGAAGAAAACAAAGTCTCTTCTGAGCCCTCTCAGGGCCTCATCTCTGCAACCAGAGAAACTTCCATCCTCTGCTTTCCTGCACACTAACAATCTTGACTGTAGTGTTTAATGCCCTGAGGATAAACTTTTTCATAAAGAAATGTAATAAAATTGGCAGAAATCAATAGGAAGAAAAAGGGAGAAAAAGAGAATGAGGTGGAAGAAACAGGTCATAACCACAATAAAGTCAGTAATTATGCTGACGTGAGAATAGAATATTCTCAAATAACTATTAATATTATCCCACGGGCTCTGGAAAGGCATATTGGTTTTCCTAGTAGAGATTGGCCGTGATTTGTTATTGCTGTTGTTTTTGTCTTTGCATATTGGTTGCTCTGGTATTGACAGGGCCACCAATAACATCTCCTGGAGAGAGTTGACCACATCATGAAACTGAGGAACAGGCAAGGGAGAATTAATAACACCATTGCTTGAGAAAGATGGCTTTCTGCAAAATTCTGTTTAACTTTTAAGCTGTTTAATTTCTGTCTGGATTTTTTAAATGTAATAGGTTTCAGCCACGCACAGTGGCTCACGTGTGTAATCCCAGCACTTTAGGAAGCCAAGGCGGGTGGATCACGAGATCAAGAGTTCAAGACCAGCCTGGTCAACATGGTGAAACAATGTCTCTACTAAAAATACAAAATTAGCTGGGCACCTCTAACCTTAGCTACTCGGAAGGCTGAGGCAGGAGAATCACCTGAACCCGGGAGGTAGAGGTTGCAGTGAGCTGAGACTGCAACAACACTGCACTCCAGCCTGGGCAAGAGAGTGCAACTCTATTAAAAAGAAAAAAAAAACAGTAATAGGTTTCCTATTTGTTTAATTACTACATTTATTTCATAGTTTGACTCTTCACTCCTTCTGCCCAAGTATCAAATTATAGAGGTATATTCAGTTATTTATTAATCCACAGAACTGTGATTCAAGATGAATCAAACAGCCTCTTCAGCAACATAATTAGAATTACTCAAGCAAGTCAGCATGATATTAAAACTGCTTCAAGCCTGTACTATGCAACACGACACAAGAACCATGGGATTTGAGGCCTCATGCCCTTGTGTCGCTCTGATGTTGGACAACCTGGGGCCAGTGGTACTTTCTCTGATCTTTACTTTGTTCATCGACAAAACCGATTGAACAAAGGAGCCTTAAAGATTTCCTCTATTCCCAAAACTCTGTACATCTCCTCTAAATAAACATGGGTAAACTAAAATGATTGATCCAGTAAATAAATATGTAGCAGCTACTATATATATATTGTACATCCCAGGAACTGCACAAGGCACGGGAGACTGAGGGGTGTGTAATATTGCCTTATTTTTAAATAATTCATAACATGACACAAAGGAATTGCGCAGTTACACCACCTTGAGAAAGTCAGGAGTGTTTTTAGAATGGTTTGGACTATTGTATCCCGAAAAAAATTCTTCTATAATTTCAAAATATCTACTGAGTAATGACTTGTGAAAAAAAGGAGATGAGGTCATTTATTTCTGAATTCTTGGGAGTGATGATCTATGATTTCTTGTGTATATCAGCTCGCAATTTGGTTAAGATAATACAACAGAAGAAATTAAATTTTGATTTAAAAATTTATGTCAAGAACTTACACAAAATAACTTTAAAGGATATTTTATTACTCCATCGTTGCACTACTATGAAGAAATACCCGAGACTGGGTAATTTATTAAAAAAAAAAAAAAAGAAGAAGAAGAAGTTTGACTCACAGTTCTGCACGGCTGGGGAGACTTCAGGAAACTTACAATTATGGCAGAAGGCACCTCTTCAAAGGGCAGCAAGAGAGAGAATGAGTGCCAAGTCAAAGGGAATGTCCTTTATAGAACCATCAGATCTTGTGAGAACTCACTATTATGAGAGCAGCAGGGGGACTGCCCACATGATTCAGTTACCTCCCAGGGGTCCCTCCCACGACACAGGGGATTATGAGATTACAGTTCAAGATGAGATTTGGGTGGGGCCACAAAGCTGAACCATATCAAGTATGTCAACATAATGTTACCTGAACATGCAATTTTCAGGACAAGTGCACTTATTTGAAAGGGCATAATATGAATGGTACTTACTTATTATTTCTCTAATATCATGCACAAATCCAATTAATATCACTTACAAATATATACACTAACAGTATTCATTTGCTCTTCATTTCTCTGAGATGTACAATGTTACACATTTTCTCTGTACTTCATCCTGTCACATTACAGATACATAGTTTAGATGCATTATTCTATTTCAATCTGAACTACTCAGAACTCCTTGCAGCAGAACTGGGATAATGATTTCCTGGTAGAAGCCTGCTTCCGAGGAATATTAACACAGAGGATCATTCCTAGAGGGCATAATTTCAGATGGGTGTTTCCTCCCCTATTATCAATGTTGCTACCATTAACTAAAACATCCTTTGCTGTGGGGGGAAAAAGTGCCAACTGAATCATCTTTCTTTTACATTACTTATAATTTTAAAAACATATTCCATAACTGAATGGACAAGTGTCAAATATAAGAAAAATAATAGTATTCACTGTTATGAGTTGACTCTAAACTTTACTACTATGTGAAATGGGAACATTTTAGGAATGGTGAAATTATGATAGAACATTTCCTGGCACACTTGACCCATTCTAATTCAAAATCCCATCACTACGTTTTCTCTATTCCTATGCTACTTTACTTCATATTTGCAATGCTGAATTTTATTCACTCCACTTCACAAACTGTTTTATGGCTTTTACTCAAATAACTAGCAGCTAATACTTATTGAGCATAATTATGTGTCAGATACTGTGGTAAAGGGACTTTTAATTCTTCTGACAAACTTTTGTGGTAGGCATTATTGTCCTAATTTTATACATGAGAAAACTATGATTAAGAGGATTCTGGCTTTTCCCAAGTTTACACAATAATTTCACAGACTTGAATGCAGGTCTCCCCAACAACACAGGTGTATTCTCACCCACTACCACCCTCAGTGTGTCCATTTCCACTCCCACACATCTCCTCTCAGAAGAGATGACTTAGATGAGCTTGGATTCTTACATTTCCCCAAATGAAAAATCCAATCATTAAGGCAAAATGTGAACTTAAAACTACTGAAGTTTCAGGGTTTTGTTTGTGACCTTTCCTTGTCCCTTGCTCCCAACGCCCAATTAGTTGTCAATTCACAATGTTCCATCTCCATAGCTCAATAACTCCCTTTCTCTTTGTTTCCACCCCACCTATGACTGCCCTGAATCAGGATAGTTTTATTTCACACAGATTAACAGCATAGCAATTTATACTTTGTGTAGTAAAAAAGACTTGTGGATGCTTAAAGGGTCACTTACTGTTCAACATCTCTAATCCACAGTATTACATGATTGTCACGTGCTTCTTATGAAAACACAATCGCTATTCTTCTCTAGATCAAAATCATGGATAGTTCCCTACAACTTTCCATATTAAAGCTCAGCTTAGTATTCAATATGTTCAATGGTATGATCTCATTGACTGTGATGTACACCATAATCTTATATACTAACAAAAGAAAAAAAAAACTGTATATTATCATATGTATTGACCATAATGTTATATATTAACAAAAGAAAACAAAACCTGTATATTATCATTTTAAAGTGTTATTTATCGTAACAAGCATCTTGATTTCAGAAGGTAAAATGTGGGAAAAGATGTATCTTCTAATTGATAGTATGTTCTATTTTTGATTCTCATCTCCTACTTCCTACTTTTAATTCCCTGTTCTTCTACATTCCCCCTTCTGCCCTGGGAATGCACCGGGCTTTGCCAGACAACAATATATCAAAAGCTCTCCTACAATCAAATGCATCAAATTCTAGAGCAAAATTATTCATATTTTGGACCTATCTAAAATAAAAATCAAGAAAAGGCAAATGAAGGTGTAAGGAGCACACCAAGTCACGAATATTGTGTGTTGTTCAAAGAAACATGACGACAACAGCTTCACTCAATGCCAGCATTTTGTCTATTACTGCTACTGCATGTGTTTTCTTCACATCTTTTAAGATTATCCTACTCTTATTTTATTTAAAAAATCAAGCCTCCTTTGCAATCACATTGAATGACAGGATACTTTGGTGATTAGTATAGTTTGATGAGATGTTCTAAGCAACTTATAATCACCACCATTAACAATAAATCTTACCTAATGTTTGAGATATAATCTACAGATTTAACTGTGATAATATTGTTTTACAGGCCTTTAATGCAGTGAGAAATATTTCTGTCTCATATGAAACAGAAATAAATGTATTTGCTGGGATTTTTCCTTTTCTTTCTTTTTATTATTATTATTTTTTTAGACTGGGTTTCACTGTCTCCCTGGCTAGAGTACAGTGGCACTACAAGACTCCACCTCTCAGGCTCAAGTAATTCTCCCACTATAGCCTGTAGAGAAGCTGGGATGACAGGTACATGACACCACATCCAGCTAATTTGTGTATTTTTTGTAGAGACAGGGTTTCGCCCCAGATCAGTCTCAAACTCTTGAGCTCAAGTAGTCCACCCACTTCAGCCTCCCAAAGTGCTGAGATTGCAGGTATGAGCCTCTGCACCTGGCCTTGAAATATTTTTATATTTATTTAGATAAAATGTTTCATAAACTTGATGGAATGGAGAGTGAGAAACTCACCCACTGCACACAAATGCTCAAGTTGTAAAGGATAATTACTAAATCTCTCAATACAACTAAAAAAGAGCGAGATAAACCAGTAGCTGATGCTCAGTGGAGTACAGCATCAAGGAAAATACATTAAACCCTCCAAGGCAGGGTCTCAGAGGTGGGACAGCCAAGGGCAGAATGCCAGATGAGGATTTGTTAAGAGGGATGCTGTACTGCGCTCCCCACTGCCTCCCTTATCTTTAATAATGATTTTTTTAAATGTTACAAAACGCTTGATGTAATTGGATTTTTTATGGAAATTGGCAAAGAGCTGAGTTTTCATGCATGCCAAGCAGAATCAGCCTGGATGGATAAGAGGGCTTCTGGAGACTGGGTAACAATGGATACAGTGAAGAGTGTTGTGTTTTTTTTTCTTGTTTGTTTCTCTAGAGGGCACAGTGCTACAACATTAGAATGCAACTCTGTGGCCATGTAAAGAAAAAGAAAAAAGCTAAAACCTTATTATTCCAGAATACAATATTATTCACACACATATTAGCTTGGAAGGAAGATACACATATTTGTCTATCTACACGGTCCTTTCTTAAAATATAAGGTGAAAACACTATAATGTAGAATGGCTAACATGCAGCGCTAGGGTTGAGTACCGCCTGCTGCCTCACCTACAAACTTCTCTGAGGAAAATGACACGGGAGCCTTTTCGTGATCATGGTATCTCCCCTGCCAGGTAAGTATCACGGGAGCCTTTTCAAGGTTTAGTTGTTTGATTCTTTACACTTGTACTCAACAGATATTGACCTCCTTTTGAGCCCTAGGGGGCTTATCAATTCACTTTTCCCGAGTACAGAAATCAGAAAACCCTCCTTTTTCCTTTTCTTCTTCTCTTTCCCAAATTCTCTAAGATGTTTGCCCTGTTTTGTCAGTCTTAAAGATTAACATCAACAAAAAGAATGGCGGCAGCAGCCATTCTGGGGCACCATGGAGTACAGCTGGAACTTCTAAGAGCCATTTTTAAATGCACAGAATGTCAGCCCCAGGGGCACTTAAGAAAAATATCTAAGATGCCCCTAAATAATAACTAGTTAATGTACTCTTCAAAACTTAATGTCTGGGTACAGTATAAACACATTAGCATACTAAGCAGAGAAAGCTTATTTAGCCAAAGGCCATTTAATTAAAAGCCAGAGATGGCCATTTCAAAGAAAGGCCACAGAGAAATAGATGAAAGATGAGGATGATTGGAGAATATACACAACCATTAGAGCAGAAGGAATTTAAACTAGACAACTTGTATTTGTTTCCCCAATAATTCTGCCATATTCTAAAGAAATTATGAAACTAGGGACAGTGTTTACTGAACAGAATCCGAGTGAGCATTAAACTATTATATACATTACGTCATGTAACAAGACTACGAAGAATTCCATAAGCCATTTTCTATATCTTTAAAGAACAGAAAATAAGTCTTGACATATGCTTGCTACACAGTAACACTACTGGATCAGTTTATGCACTGAGAATTTACAGCATCTGACACCATATTAAACAGAGAATGGCCCAAAGTAGAATGGAGAACATGATCTGTGATAAAGTAGGTTTGACTCTACTGCTTATTAAATATGATTTCAGCTTAACTTTTCCATGTGCACAAATGAACTAGTGATAACAATGTCTCCTCTATCTCAAAAAATTTTTTAAAGACTCCAGTGAAATAATGCAAAAGAATATAGCTTACACATCACATATTAAATAAAGGGAATTATGTTAGTGCTACTGGATTAAGAACACTACATAGAAAGAACAGGGTTCCAGACCAAACTGTGTTATTAATTTGTATGTATAAATATATGCAAAGAGCTGACTGATTAAATGTGTAACACTGTAATATAAACAAATATGCACACATATATAAACACACATACATATACACTCAGCCATTTCATGTTTCAAATGAAGATAACACAGACTAAAACACAGATGTGTCATTTTGAATATTCAGATTAAATCCTTCTTCAAACATTTTATAAATGTAAAAGAAATTTAACTCATAAGTAAGAATATTAATTAAATCTTTAAGTTAAACTTTTTTATGTTTTTGAAAGCCCTTTTTATTCGTAACTAGATTTTTTTTCTGTTCCTGTCTAACTAACGTACTGTTACAAAAACAGCAACTGTTCAAAGGTACTTTGTACTTTAGTGGGTCCATTTTGAACTAATCAATTACCTTTTGTTTGTTTATTTTGTTTTGTTTTGATCTTTTTGAGACAGAGTTTTGCTCTGTTGCCCAGGCTGCAGCGCAATGACGCAATCTTAGCTGATGCAACCTCTGCTTCCCAGGTTCAAGCAATTCTCCTGCCTCAGCCTCCTGATTAGCTAGGATTACAGGTGTGTGCCACCACATGTGGCTAATTTTTGCATTTTTAGTAGAGGTGGGGTTTCACAAGCGTGGCCAGGCTGGTCTTGAACTCCTGACCTCAAGTCATCCTCTTGCCTTGGCTTCTCAAAGTGCTGGGATTACGGGTGATCAATTACCTTTTATACATAGTACAAAACAATGATTTTCCTATAAAGACTACTTAATGTAGTATTTTTTAAAAAGTATTCCTGACTACTTAGGTCAGAAAAAGAGAATGAAGTGGAGAAAGAGAATATAAAATTCAGTGTATTGCAGAGTAATTGTTCTTACCCTTCCCTCTCAAGAGGCCCTGTTAATAATCAAGCTTAAAGTCTATTCTTCTTTATTGAGAGGTATTAAATAATACATGCTTCACCATCAACCAGCTTCAATTATTTTTCCCATACACCTCTATATTTAGAAATCTGACTATTTCACACATGCACACCTCCACATAGATATCCCTCAGGCAACTTCAAATTTAACATGGTCAAACGTCAACTTAATCTTATATTTTCTGCCTAGAGCCAGAAACAGTGATTTATCATTCACTGAATAGTATTTACCATGTGAGAGGTCCCCTTGCTGGTGATGTAAATGCAACAATAAATAAGACCCTCCCCACCTCCTTTCCCACTGCCTGGATCCCTCATAACATACTCAACTCCATACTTAACTCTTAAACTTCTCACAAGGACTCTACTTTCCAAATAACTGTTATCTATCTGATCCTTTTAGCTTCATCCATGACGAATTCCAGTCCTCATCATATTCTGCTTGGAATATTTAATTCTCCCCGGCTTGCTTTTCTACCTCCTGTCTTACCCACCACCCCAAATGTTACAGACTTTGACCTAACAGAACTGACCTTTCTAAAGTGCAAACTGGCTCAGAACCATCCCCAAACTTACCAAAAGACAAACAAAAGCAGAACAAAACAAAACAAATGCTTAGTATATATATTAAACTTTCGTGCTGTGGCTGGCTGCTGTTTCTGGTTGTCTCAGTTTTCATTCGTCGCATTCTTTGGCCACCTGAATCACTGACAGACTTCTAAACAGACTCAAGTATCCATGACTTTGCATAAGCCGCTTTTTTCAACAAGCCGTATTTTCTCAAGTATCCATGCCTTTGCATAAGCTGCTTCTTTTCAACAAGAGTATCTTTTTCTCAGTCTCATTCTTTGGGGGTCACTTTCTCATCCTTCAAGGCTCAGCAGAAATATTAAGCTCCTCCTTAAAGATGTGCCTGAGGCCCCAGGCTGATTTTGATGCTCTCTCCTTCTCCTTAATCTTCCACTACCCATTTATAAAATTCACCAGCAAACAACATTGAGATTACATGTGTGCTTCCTCATATTACAACCTTCAGGAAGGACAAGAATATTTCTTCCCATATTTTAAATCTTCCCATATTTTAAAGCTAGCCACATGGGTGTACAAACTACACACTCCATAAATATTTTTTCAAAGAGTAAACCAATAAATATCCTCAAAAATATTCATGATAGCTTTTTATACGACCATTATAGACTACGTATTTCTTCTTGTTTTTTACACTTCCTTAACCCTAAGTTTGATTTTCAACTAGGCAAACTGTGTTAGCTATAGGTAAAATCTAAACTTAGGCAGGGCAGACCTGTACAGGATATTCTTACTGAAAACTTTTACTCACCAGAAACTTTTCCATCTAAGCAAAAGCAGGTATAACTCTATTTCTTTTTCCCATTAAAAATATATAAAAATAGCATTCACTATTCTGTTCTTTGAAGTGCACAAATATCTGGCAAGTGGTATCATCAGAGAGGTCTATCCTGTCCATGAGCTGGTGTTTTCAGAAGGCTGCAGGCCGCGAGAGGCTCAAGCAAATGCATTAGTTGAGCAAACCGGCAGATGGCCCCTGTGATCTCTGCATCTGAAGTGATTATCTATAAACATACCTGCTCGTGCTACACAGCATGGCTTGCAGCTACCAACATTAACTTTACACACCATGTGATAAGTAGGGTCTTTCTTTTTCTTTCTTTCTTTCAGAATTTCAGATTTTTTAATGTGTTGTTTAGGATGAGCAGATTAGGTAAAGCACTCAGAAGCCAACTATTTTAGTAATGATGAACACATATTGTTTCCTGTGAGCAAGACTTCTGTCAGTAAACTTAACTGATGATTTTAGACAGTAGTGTAAAATTTGCTATGAGTTTTAGTGATGTGTCCTTGGTACATCCAGTCAGGATGTTCATTTTAGCCTATGCTTTGCTAGTAATCAGTTTCATAAGTTGTTCACCTGATAAACTTGAATCAATTCCTGATTATACAAGCTTATTTTCAGAGTGTGTTCAAATGAAGGACAGAATTCAGTAAAAATATTGCGGAAAAAAACCCAAAATCTTGAGAGTTAATACATGTTTTTCTTTTTGTCTAACATTTTAAGACATGATTTTAACACTTTGAGCATGATTTAATTTGTTAAAAAGTAAATAGAATTTACTTTTCTCCACTCTTCTCACTAACTGGTTACTTGCTTTCTCTTAAATTTCACCAACATTTTCAGGAAATACATTACCCATATGTCTACTAACTGCATGGTCCTGTTAGCCTCAGACTACTTAAAAATTGTAGTATTGTAGCTATTACACAGGTGACTGTGTAATGTATTTTAAAAACACATACATCAGATCATCTGGTAGGTGCTGAGAATGTAAAATTGAGAGCAGATCCTCTCTCACCTGAGAGAAGAGCATTCCACTAAGTGGGTAATCACAGCTCTGCCTTATGACTTTGTGGTTTCTACCTTTATATACCTGGTAAGTCCACCCAGTCTTTCACTGTGTAGAATTTTAAAATCAAAGCAGCTCTAACTTTGTCCTTTTTCTGTCTGGACGTTGATTACTTAGACCAAATCTCCTGAAATTTAGATGAAGAATTCCTTAAAATATGTTACTTGTATTTGGTAACTACTCTCCATCCTCCTGCTACTAGGTAAACGCCTGTCGAATCTTGTAGAATGAGTGGCAAACGCTCAATAAATCCTTGTTAAATTAAATCGAACTGATGTCAAAATCATTTCCACTAGCAGGAGGAGCACCAACTATGGCAGCAACAGAAGCAGTCATTCAGAACAGTGGATAACCACCCCCCAATCAAGTTCTAATAATCCTTCTTATATGTAGAAGGAATGTGTGTTGCATAATTCGATAAATTTAAAACAATAAAATGTTTTTCAGAAAAGCCCTTTCTGACATGTATGTATGAAATCATACATATGAAACGTATGATACATATGAAATCATAGTATGAAATCTACTGAAATGTTAAATAATTTTCTATAAAAATTTTCTGTTTCATGCATGACTTTTGGGCTGCATGTGTCGACAAATGTTGCTAATGATAATGATCCTGAATTTGTTTTGGTAAAAACACATAAAAACGTGACAGTCTTGTGTCAGAAAAAAATAAGTTTTCATTGATGGGCATGAAACTTAGGAAATAGGCTGGGCCTAGTGGTTTGTGCCTATAATCCCAGCTACTAGGGGCTGAGGCAGGAGGATCACTTGATGCCAGGAGTTCGAGACCAGCCTGAGCAGCATACCAAGACTCTGTCTCTAAAAACATAAATTTTCTTTAATTAGCTGTGAATGGTGACATACACCTGTAGTCTCAGCTACTCAAGAGGCTGAGGCGAGAGGATTGTTTGAGCCCAGGAGTTTGGGGCTGCAGTGAGCTATGACTGTACCACTGTACTCCAGCCTGTGCAACAAAGCAAGACCTTATCTCAAAAATCAGAAACAAACAAACAAAAAAGGCAAGAGAGAGACAGAAGCAGCCAAGAAAATCATCTCTGACTCAGAGAGTTATCGCACCTCTTAAAGCTATCCTTTTACGACATCATTTTAAACAGGAGCTGAATCCCATCACAGACATTATATTAATATATTCAATTAAACATTATCAGTACAGATTTATGGTTTGCTCTGAGAGGTAGATTTACTCTGAAGCTAATGCAGGCTAAGATTTAGAGCCTCACACTTGCATAGGTCATTCTAAAATCCAAGAACTGGGGGGAGGCTGTGGGCTTAGCAATGTAATGACAATTTTGTAAAATGTCCAAAATAAATTTTTATGTTGTTTGAAGCTTTAAAACCCATATATTTTATGCCAGCCTGAGGCTCCATGAAACTCACATCTATCCCTGGTTATCACTTTAAATGTTCATTATGCTTCTAATGTCATTTGTCAATCAAACCAAACTTAGGTTGAAAAAAAGTAATTTCTCATTGACCTCCCTGATATAATGAAGTAAATTCAGTGCACAGACAGAAGCTCGAAAATATGTTAGATATCACAGTGAAAATTTCATCATTATTCATTCATGTTATAACCCTATTAATGGGCAGCTCTAACTCAGATCAATCACAGCCATTTATTCATTCCAGGTAATATCTTGGGGCCTAGGGAACCAAAAGCTGCAGGCCAATATACGGGAAGCATGCAGGTGCAATCAACACCACATACATTTATAACGTGTTTTAAACTGAATGTCCAGTATCCTAGGATAATATGCCGGTTAACATATTCTATTGCTATAAGTTCTTTTACAAATTTTATTTCTTATGTTGAAAAGTTTAACTTTGTTTTAATCTTTGTGTTATTTCCTTGAGTAGAAAGGAACTCTTCTTCTAAAGAAAAGTATTTTGCCATCTTAATTTTCATGCTTTTCCTTCAGCAACAACAAAATCAGAATAAAATTAATAAATACTCCCTCCATAATATACACAATGAACTCAAAACTAATGCCACTAGAAAAACGTATATTAAGTTTCCCTAAATTCCATTAGATTTTTTTTATTGTCACTTTTTTTTTTTTCTTCAAAGATATTAGAGGTTTTCTCCTATATATGTAATATCTACTGCATTGGGTAGAGCTGTCTTAGAAAGCTGGCTAAGAATTTATTATTAATGTACCTTCTGCCAATAAAAGCTCTAAGCCAAAGAATGTGATTCTTAAATAAGCAGTATTTACCACAAGAATCACCCAATTAATTCCATGCTACAACTTTAACCAAACATATTTTTACTAAATTGTATTTAACATTGTACATAACCTGCTCTACAACACTATCATCATATTCTAGTAAAATAATCCAATTTCCATCTATCTCTACATGATAGCTATCTTTCATGCTATCCAATTTTCATGCTATCTCTACAAAAAACTATATGTTGTATTGTTCCCATTATTTGAGAATTGCCTAATACTATATATTTATAACATATATTGTATGACATATATGCTTGTTTTAGACACATCATGGCTCTCTAACAATTAGTTTCATAAAACTTGTTACGTACAACATACTGGATTCAGCCAAATTATAATTTAAATACATTGCTTTGCGAGTGGATTGTTGCAATAAATTAACCAAAATTCCAGTTAACTGTAAATCAACCCAAGTCATTAATGGAACTGCAGTTGCCGTAGATATCATAAAAGAACAAAAGTTCAATTTCCTGATTATCTATCTTCATCTGCCTATTATGAAAATCTTCATCTGGAAGGGAGTTACAATGGCTTACAAAGATACTAAATATAATGTAATAACATAAATGAATAAGGGTTAAAAATGAGGAGACCCAGAAAGGAATCAGTAACAGGAACAAGTCAAAACATGCTATGTAGAACATCTCGTCATACTTGTTAGGTCACAAATTAAGTTCTGAGAATTGTGGCAAAAATTGAAAGCTTAGAGATTTAAAGATTCAACACAAAAATTAAAAGCAATGATTCCTGATATGAAGGCCACTTAATGACTTTTCTCAAGGAATTCATGAAAATAATACTGTGGAATGCAATTAACAAGATTAAGGCCAGTATCTCCACAACAGATATAAAGAGGTGTTTTCTAGGACTTTTTCCTTATGGTATATTTTAACTGCAGTCCAACACCATTATATCAAAGAGCACTTCACCCAGTGAAATTATATGGTAGGTCCGATTATTCACCAATTTTGTGAGAAGCTGATTCTCCCTTCCTCTCATATACTGCTTACTCCGAACTAGCCACGCTGGCCTTTCTTTACTTCCTCAGACATAGTAGGACACTCCTGCTTAAGAGTCTGTGTTCTTGCTGTTTCCCATGCCTGGAATTCACTTTCCTCAGGTGCCCACTTTGTTCATTCCCGCATTTCCCTCTGGGCTTTGTAAAAATATCACTTTAGGTGAAGCTGATCACCCTTTTAAAAATTACAACTTTTCAGCCAAGCGCGGTAGCTCACGCCTGTAATCTGAGCTCTTTAGGAGGCTGCCATGGGTGATTGAGCTTAGGAATTTGAGTCCAGACTGGGCAACATGCAAAACCCCATCTCTACAAAATAAATAAATAAATAAATTAGTTAGGGTGGTGATGCCAGCCTGTGGTCCCAGCTACTCAGGAAGCTGAGGTGAGTGGGAGCATCTCTTGAGCCAGGGAGGTAGAAGTTGCTGTGGGCCGAGATTGCGCCATTGCACTACAGCCTAAACAAACTGATTCTGTGTCAAATAAATAAATAAAATAAAATAAAAATTATGACTTCTTTATTGACACCCTTTATTTCTAATTTCTTATGTGATGTATCTAAAGTATTTATCAGCATCCCTTATGTTCTTTCTTTTCTAAATTTGATTTTGTTGTGTCCCTCACTAGAATGTAAACTCTGTCATATTCTTGGTATCCTTATCTTCATTTTCAGCCATTAAGACTACTTTTCGAACGGCTGTAGTCAGGATTTTCATGAAAAAGGCTAGACTAATAAAATACGGTGTCAGGTACTTGTGAACACTCTTTGGAGTCTACATCAGTGACCCTCCAGGTGCTTTCTTCAGCCCATCAAGGTCCTCACAATTTCTACAGAAATTTTTGGACCACTAAATTTTCCATAGAAACTCTTTAAACTATTAAGGGTTAGTGCAAGTACCCAACTAATTTGGTATTCATAATCTAAAGTTAGGACACAATGGTCATTTGTAGATTAACTCAAAGATCTACAAAAGACATGCTGTTAAGAAACAGTGCATTACTTTGCCAACCTCCTATGTTGTATATATCCATACAGTGATTTAAAAATCCTTTGTTTCAGGAAGGATGCTGGATGGTTAATGATGTTCTAAGTTTTTCGGAATGTTCCACTATTGCTATTCTTGCTTTATAATCATCTTTCTGTTAATTTGCCTTTATTATGGTCAATTTTCTTTTCCCTGGATTGTTTATTTGGTTGGATTCATTACCTAATAACTGAATGTTAAAGTGTTCATTCACTGTGGTCCAAAAATGACCCATGCTTACTGTTTCCCAAATAGATAGAGTTGATATTTATTATTGCAGAAATCTGTGTTTGGTAATTCATCTACTCAATAAAATGTATTTATCTGTGGTCATTCTTGAACACACACAGAGCAGCAAACAATCTGAGTGTTCTGATTCATACAATCCAAAGGTTGAAGAAAGCAACACCCATCTCCTCATTCTGCTTCTATAGTGCAAACAATTATCCTTTTTGCAGTCTGTTTGTTAACACATTTTTCCTATTTTGCACTTTCTGTTTGTGGTTTTGCTGTTTAAAACGACCCCCAGATGTAGTGCTGAAATGCTGTGTAGTGTTCCTAGGCACTAAAAGGCTGTGATGTTCCTTAGGGAAAATACTTGTGTGTTAAATGAGCTTTTTCAGGCATTAGTTATAGTGTGTTGTGAGTTTAACATGAATGAATCAATAATATATATTAAGTAATATATATCAAATTACACAGAAACACACATTAAACAAGGTTAAGGGTTGATCGGTTCATGAAAATGTTGGGACCACACTCTCACAAGAATCTAATCCATATTTCCCCTAAGAGCAATAGTCACCTATGCACCAATTCAGTGTTCACAGTGTCTTTACAAAGATAATTATCATATATGAGAGTCAACTGTACATAAACTGTCACCTATCCAAGAGAAATTTTGCTCTATTTTAATACACTTGTAAACTAAATTCCACTTTCACTTACAAACAGAAATCAGGCTGAGAAAGGTGGCTCATGCCTGTAATCCCAGCCCTTTGGGCGGCTGAGGTGGGTGAATTGATTGAGGTCAGAAGTTCAAGACCAACCTGGGCAACATGGCGAAACCCTGTCTCTGCTAAAAATGCAAAAATTAGTCGGGTGTGGTGGCACATGCCTATAATCCCAGCTATTTGGGAGGCTGAGGTGGGAGAATTAGTTGAACTTGGGAGGTGGAGGTTGCAGTTAGCTGAGATGGCACCACTGCACTACAGCCTAGGCAGCAGAGTGAGATTCTGTCTCAAAAAGAAAAAGAAAAAGAATCAACCAATAGGCTAGCTAGACAGAAAGGTTGTTGGCTCTACTTGTAGCTCTCCCTCTTAGGTATCAGACAGCTATTAAGATGTGACAGAACAATGATTTTAAAAACAGAATAGAGTGCAGAAAGTGGAAAAGGTAAGGAAAAGGGTTTGAATCTCATGTACTACACTTTGTATATCTTTCTCTCCAAAAACATTGCTTTTTAAAATATCTAAAATGTGAAATAATTCCAAACTTGTACCAAAAAGCCACATTCAAGTATATAAAACATTCAGTGTAAAAATAGTTATGTATGCTTGCATATATTTCTATGTAATTTATATGTACAGTCAGATTATTTCATGCTATTTAAAACATAAAATTTAAATGTTAACCTGATTCCTTATTTAAATTAATGTTTCTTTTCCCAATCATGTTTTATTACCTACCAAATGTGGTTGACATAAAATTAAATACATTTGAAATATATACAATGAAAAGTAAAATGAGGCTTATCTAAGTAACCGGGCGCTAAGCACTGCTCCCGAATCTTTCTGAGGATTCAGTGTCAATTCTCTGATAAACTGGCAATGATGAAGCCATGAGCCAGAATCAAATTTAAGTTCTGCCAGCTGTTCCTTCTAAAACACTGAAAGAGATGCAATTCTTCCCATTCCAACACCATCTTGGGAAGTTACTTGTGTTTTATAGCTCCACTGACTTCCAAGGAGTATTTGATGAAGAACATATGTGACTCAAGTGAAGATGGGACCATAGCTACAGCAAATGAATGAGCATCAGAGAGCTGGAAATAAAAATCCTCCTATTCTCTGACAAAAAACAAAACAAAACACATGCACACACACAAAACAAAAACAAAACAGGAATAGAGAAAGGCAAACAAGGCAGCAAGGGTGCAAAACTGAAGGAGAAACTATCTTAGCAGTGGGCAAGTGCCAGTCCTACCCTGTGCTTCCCTGAGAGTGAGAGCTTTCTTTTTTTTTTTCTTAAATTATACTTTAAGTTCTGGGGTATATGTGCAGATCATGAAGGATACCTAGGGCACAAAATTTTAAAAGGTGCTCACTCTTAGATTCCTGCTAAGTTCTGATAGCAGAAAAAACTAACTAAATAAAGATAGTGGATATCCTGGGAATAAAAGGAGATGTTTCCTCTGTGCAGTTTTTCCTGTTTTGGTTTGTAATTTAGCCTATCATGTTCTATTGTTCTGTATGAATTCAGGGATATACGCTTCTGAGTCAGTATGGCACAAGTTCTTTTCATTCATTTTATTTTTGCCACTATGTCCAGCTAATTTTTGTATTTTTAGTAGAGACGGTGTTTCACCATATTGGCCAGGCTGGTGTCAAACTCCTGACCTTGGGATTCACCCACCTCAGCCTTCAGGCATGAACCACCCCGCCCGGCAGGCTCTAGTTCTTAATAAAAATAATAACAGTAGACACAGGTATCCTTCGCATTTTGTTGTAGATCAGCATAAAATACAAAGAAAAACTCATTGAGTCCCTGAAAAATACTGACTAAAATTACTAAATGGCCAAAAACACTTTTCAATAAGATACAATCAAGCTGAGACAAACGTGAATCTAGAATTTAGCCTCTCTAAGAAGACACTGCAACAAAACCAACAGAGGTGGCACTTGCAATGACCATATTCTTACATACCCTTTAAAGTTTAAAAATTATGTAATAGTTATAATTTGGTGAGTAGTAAATTATACTCCGGTGGTAGGTGGGAGGAGAGCATGCATTCCTACTAGAATTTTCATTCCATGAGTGGCAGGGAGTAAGGGAGGAGGCATATTACCCTAAGTTATGCAGTGATGAATATGCGAAGCAAAGGTAAGAATGCTCTCCACTCATTCAGATGCTTCTGCTTGAATGGATAAAATATAAATACATCTATTTGAGTGGATACATTTGCTTCAGGTTTGAAGAGTTTTACTTTTCACTTGCAGGCTAGCCTCACTGCAGAGATCATATAATAAATCTCCTTTTGGAGACTCTGGAGCTTGTGGTAGGTTTAACATGCATTTTATCAAGAAACCTTGAGTATTTGCATCTCAAATGTAGAGAGTTTGCCCTAAAACTCATTTTCATCTGGATATAGTCAACAGACATGATTATTTTTGTTTAGGAAGAAATACTAAGCTTCACATTTTCTTCAGCTTTATATTGCAGAATTACATTACAGGAAGCCCCTGTGGATAATTACTTTCAGCATCAGGTCATTCATTTTATTTAATTTGTGAAAAGAAGAGGAAAATAACCTCTGCTCTTCATTTTTCTTCTGGTTTTTCTAGAACACCTGCCTACCCAAATTGATCTGTTAGCAATGGCAACTCCTAAAAGCCTGGTAATAATTCCCCTTTTGGACACTCTATGCCCCTCCTTCTATATGTCAGTAAACTATCAGAATTGCAAAATATTTTGTTTCTACTCATTTGTCTTCCCAAAGGTATAAAAATGCCTGTTTATAGAAGTAAATAAATTATATCGAGATGTTCAGTACCTTTTCCCCACAAACCGTCACAATTTCACTACTCTAAAAATGTTATACAATCAGTATTAATTTTGAATACTTAAGCTGCTGACGTTTAAATGCTACCATTTGTGGAACTAAAATGAATTTTTCAAACTCGATTCTGAATTTAGAACTGTATGGCTTATAGGATTGGTAAACCTTAGCGATATGATAGGTTGGAGCCAAACTTCAGATTCAATGATGTTCTGACCTAAGGCATGGTCAAGAAAGAGAGAGAGAAAGGAGAGAGAATGAAAGAAAATTAACTGAGAGATTAACAAGCAATCCCATTTATCAATTTCCATTAAACATCACTTTTCTTCAGTAGAATCCTAGCGGCACTAGAATCTCTTGCCTCCTGGGAAACCCACAAGGATATCATTAGCTTTCAGGTTTTGAAAAGTATTTGAGAATAGAACAATCCTCTCTCTCTCTCTCTCTCTCTCTCTCTCTCTCTCTCTCGGTTTGTGTGTGTGTGTGTTCTGCACTTTCTTCAAATGTGTGATTTAAAAAGTTATCCTATGTAATTTTAATTCTGATTTGATTCTGAATATGTAAACTATTAAAACAGAAGCCAAGTCCTGGAAGTGTTTCTGGTATACATAAAATATTACTTGCTATGGACAGTGGGGTGCACCTGTTGTCCCAGTTAATGACAAGACTCCATCTCTAAACAAAAATAAAATAAAATATAAAATACCATGTATCACTCATCAATAATTGCCAAAAGACATTTCCCAAGTATTACCAATAAATACTTACCAAAAGGGGTGTATGTGTTGCCAATTCTGTTCTTACTCTAATATTTTATAAATATAACTAGTATCTGCTCTTCCCATCAGAAATAACTTTTATTTAACATTAGATACTTTATATATTTCAAAGCATTTTAGCAGAAGTTATCTGATTCAAAGCTGACTCCAACTTTAAGGAGAGAGACCTGGCATCCCAGTCCCTTGGTGACAGATGAGAGAAAAAGGAAAGGTAATTTAAAGGACTTGTCTGTTGTCACAAGTATGCCAATGTGATGACTACTTGAGTTCGTCCTTGTTTTTCCCTTAGACCAAGCTTCTCCAGCTGAAGGCCTGGAGGCCACATGCAGCCCAGGATGGCTTTGAATGCAGCCCAAGACAAATTTATAAACTTTCTTAAAACGTTATGTATTTTTTTTCTTTAGTTCATCAGCTGTCATCCATGTTAGTTATTTTATGCTTGACCCAAGACAATTCTTTTTCTTTCAGTGTGGTCCAAGCAAGACAAAATATTGGACACCCCAGCCTTACCCTTTGGGTTGTTTAAAAAATATTATTGAAAAGAAATCACCTGAATTAGGACAGTTATAGAAAGTAGCAATTGAATGCAGAATAAAAATATGTAACACTATTATTAACAGCTAATCCTTAATGAATGTTTTCTGTATATAAAACAAGAAGTTCTCTACATATATTAACCTATATAGTCTTGACAACAACTGTATTACATGAGATCTATTATTAAACCCATTTTACAGAAATTAAATATAGAAAAACCGAGCCATTTCAAAATAAATGGCAATGCTGAGATTCACAGTCAGATCTTCCACATCCAGCACCACAGTGAGGACTACTAGGCTAAACTCCCTCTCCATGCACTGGCATAATCGTAATTCATTACTATCTATGCCATCTGTATCAGGTAACGTAGCCAGAGACAAGCATACAACATAGGAACTGCCGCATAACTTCCAATTCTCTATGAGAAAACAAAACAAAACAAAAAGCTTCCATTTTTCCATCTTACTTTTCTAAATTCCTTACTTTCTGGGTTCAACCCCCATTTCCTGTCTGTATCTTCAATACTTTACTTATCAGGAAACCAACTGGAATCTTCTTACTATCTTTGCTTTGAGAGAGAAGGATGGGTCATACATTGAACATTCCAGATAGCCACAACCTAGCTCTTCTTTTCCTTCCCCACCTCTTTTCCTATTGTTTATTTCCTTCAGCTTGGTGTGTGGGAAATTTGAAATAAAGCCAGGACCATCCTGGGAATAAGAGGGATGCTAATATTCATGATCTCCACCATCAGGGTGGTATAACCATCATTCAAATCCAGACCTTTCTTTCTCCCAGGCCCCACATCTTTTCACTGCACTAGACTATCCTGGAACCCAGGGCTCGCAACATTGTCTGAGATATGAGAGTAGCTGTAGATACTCCCAATGTCAGCCCTGAGGAAATCATGCTGACTCAGGCACAACAGATTCAGTAACGTGGAAACTGGAGTGTCAGGCCCCCACGCCTATGCAAGTATTACCACTGCAACAGGCTATCATTCTGCCTGGAGAAGGCATTTGAAAAAGGTTGTTTTAGTTTGTAAAACCAAAGAAGAATACGAAAGGTCTGAAGGGAAGGGTAAGCAAGAGCAAATACTGGAATTTGCTATGAAAGAAGAGATACTGGGCTTCCCATTTAGCAATTTTAAGAAAATAATTTTTGAGAAAATAGATTTTGTCAAAAAAATGTTAATTTCATTATAGCTTCCTTCAGTGTATTCACCAGTTATTTCTAATCATATGTATTTAGTCTCAAAACCTATTTTTCCTTAGATTGTTTTTCTCAAGGGATAATACTACTAACAATAATAACAATGCAATCATGGATTGTATTAATAGAGGGATAGAATTTATGCCAAAACCTTTTATTTTTTGAATTGACTTATGGATTGTCACAGATTATTGAAGTTCAATGTTGACCTTCATATTTTAAGATGCTGAGAAGCCAGCACAGCTAAGTATAAGGACAGTCTGAGAAATCATGTCATACAAAATGCTTGAGATCACTAATTATTTAATCTTTTTAAATGCTTACTTAAAACAGTGTGGGGTATAAAGGTGTTGCCTTCAATTATTTGAATAGCCAAATATAATCTAACCTACTAGAAATAAGAGTCATCCTAAAACTCAAAATCCTCTCACAGCAACGCTCACAGTGCCTCATAATTTCATGAGCTTTCCATGCATTCAGTAACCATCCACTGAATACATACAGATGCTATGCTTGGATTTGACACAATCCCTTTCCTCATTAAGCTCACTTTTTTTTAAAATGCTTTATTATAAAAAAATTCAACCATATACATAAATACAATACACTCCCATGTATATTGCCTAGCTGCAATGATTGTTATTAGCTCGTTTCATCAATAGCCTCTCTTATTTTCCACCTTCTGACACTGAGGATTACACTGAAACAAATCTCCAAAAGCATATCAGTTCATACATTTCAAAGTATCTCTGAAAATAAATACTCTCTTTTTAAAATACAACCACAATTATATTATCTAAGTGTTTTATGACTCATTAGATATTTGATTATACTAAGAAATTATTATAGATATTTCTTAGAAGCTCACTAACTTTTAAAAATGCATTTTTGGCCGGGCGCAGTGGCTCACACCTATAATCCCAGCACTTTGGGAGGCCGAGGTGGGCAGACACAAGACCATCTTGGCTAACATGGTGAAACCCCGTATCTACTAAAAAAAAAAAAAAAAAAAAAAAAATTAGCTGGGCATAGTGGTTCGAGCCTGTAATCCCAACTACTTGGGAGGCTGACGCAGAAGAATCGCTTGAACCCAGGAGGCAGAGGTTGCAGTGGTCTGAGATCATGCCACCATATTCCAGCCTGGGTGACAGATGGAGACTCTGTCTCAAAAAAAAAAATATATATATATATATATTTGAGGCTTTCATGTGCATTTGCTTTTTCTCTTTATGTGTACAACAGCCACGTGAGGTTGGTATTGTTGTTCTTATTTTATAAGGGAATGAAATGAGGAAATAAGTTGTTTGTTTGAAGTCACATCATTTGTAAGTGGGGGAGCCAGCATGCAAACCCAAATCATGTGACTCTGAAATGTGTATTTTTAAGACAACTCCTGCGTCCACTAAGAGATGGACCTCAGGCTACTTGATCCGTCATCAGGGATTTGTACAAAGAATTTCTCAATTCAGGATACTAAAATAAATGAGTTTCAAAGCCCTAAGAAACACTAATATTAAAATACAATAATAAGAATATAGTTTTACTTTTTAGTGAAAATATTTGATAGTCTTATTTATATTCAAGTATAAAGCACTTATATAATTTGATAAAATCATTATGTGTGACTTATGTGTATTTTATGACCAAAATGATACATTTTATATTTTTTGCTGAATTCCAAGATGATACTTGGAAAAATAATAAAAAGAGTTGTTGTATGACTGTTGAACCTCTGAGGTAGCTCAAAGTCCTTCCTCCTTAAATTTTCTATTTCTGGCACAATTGTCTTAGCTCTGGTGAAGCAGAAGGTTAAAAGTTAAGTGAAAAACTAGACTTTATCGATATGCCCAGAGTTCACAGAGAAATTAAACTTAAAAATTGGAAGCCATTATCAGTGTGAAGAGAATAGCACTGAGAAGAACATACAATTATAAGATGCTAATCATTTGAATATTATTTTAGTCATAAACATCCACTGTGAAATCTTAATTGGATCAGAAACAGAATGCACTTCCTCCTCTGACCCTGACCCTGAATCTGCACTCACTCGTATATATTTTCCATCATCAATTGTACTCACGTTTCCCATAGATGATCTAATCAATGGGATAAACTATCTTGTTTCAGATCATTACTCTTCACAACTGCTCTTCCAAAAGCACTGAATGCAGCTGTTCTGCCATAGGTAAAGGTCTACTTGCAAGTGTTACAATGATCAACCAAAAGATAACTTAGCCTTTGTATTAAAGCTTGTGTTTGTAATTTCAATATCAAGAGTTAAACTGTATCTCATCATTAGACACTTACCTTGTAAAAAATCACTTTTCTAAGATTGTGTCTGTGCCCTATAAGGCAATTGCTTTCATTTTACTCTATATTATAGACTCCATGTTTCATTGCAAGCCCTATGTATGATGTTAACTTTACTAATGTGATAATTTTTCAATGTGATAATTTCCATCTATTTCATTGGTAATCATTTTTAACTGTTGATGGATACATTTTCTTAGGTATAATTAAGTCAAATTCCAATGACTACAGCTCCCCAGTATCTGCTTCTCTCGATTAAGCAAAACATATCAGTTAACCACCTAAATTCAGCTCTTATGATTCAGTTGAGAAAATTATGTAAACTGCGTCAGGGATAGAGTAGATGAGAAATACAGAACTGAGTTTCTCAGATATTTTATGGGAAAGAAAATGCCGATTTTTGTCTTATTTCTTCTTCATTTCAAAGAATCAAGTGCAGAATGTGTAATCTTTTCCTCTCCATACAGATTCCACTCCAATATGGACCCTTAAATGACTCACAAATCAGAAAAATCTAATTTAAGCATGGTTTGACTAATTTCACTGGTGATCATCACAAATGTTTCAAACTCACATCTGTTGAACATTATGTATGTGTTGTCCAAATTTTGATTGTGTGTTTTCAGTTAAATACCTTAAAACATGTCAGCATTTTAACGAAGGAGATAAGCAAACATTCTAAAGGAAGCATTCTTATCAGATAATTCTGCACTGTTTACACACACAACTTGCTAGAATGATGTTAATCATTTTCGTTCTGGTACTTTAATTACCATCCCTGTAACACAGCCCCATCTTGAGAAATTACTCCTCTGCACTTATCTTGCAAAAGACAAAGATTCTAGCCTAACTAGAAATGTAGATGGCCTCCCCATACTGGCTTGTTTTTCTCCCAGTATCTTTTGTCTCTCTCTTTTTTTGTTTGTATGGCAAAAGGACAGAAGGTAATTCTCAGGCTCTTGGTCTGAGGCCTACAATTGATTGAAGCAAACATGGGTAAAATTTCTAAACCCTCAGTTAAACTATTTTTCTAATATACATTTTTTTCTTTTGAGGAAGAGTCTCACTTTGTAGACCAGGCTGGAGTGCAGTAGCACAATCTGGGCTCACTGCAACTTTCACCTTTGAGGCTCAAGTGATTCTCCTGCCTCAGTCTCCCAAGTAGCTGGGATTACAGGCACACACCATGATGCCCAGTCAATTTTTTTTTTTTTTTTTTTTTTAGTAGAGACAAGGTTTCACTGGGTTGGCCAGGCTGGCCTCAAACTCCTAACCTCAAGAGATTCACACACCTCGGCCTCCCAAAGTGCTGGGATTACAGGTATGAGCCACCATGCCCGGCTCTAATACATTTTTGAAATTGCCATGTAAACTTCTACTTGCTAAAACTAAACTACAGATTACACTACTATTCAACAATTACTTGTTAGTCATCCATTTCCTGTGAATTATAATGAATTTAGGTACTTGGTATGAACTGAGTCGTGACCCTCCCCGCTTCAAAATTCATTAGCTGAAACCCTAACTCTCAATGTGACTGATTTGTAGGTAAGTATTTTGTAAGGTAACTAAGGTTAAATGAGATTATATGGTTATGACCTGGATCCCAAGCACTGATAGCCTCATTAAAACGGTAAGAATTTTTTCTCTTTTGCCATGTGAGGGCATGGAGAAGTCTGTGCTGTCCTCAAGCCAACAAAAAAGCCCTCACCAGAAAGTAACTTTCCTGGCACTTTGATCTTGAACTTCTCAGCCAGAACTATGAGAAAGAAATTTCTCTTGTGTAAGTCATCTAATCTGATATTTTGTTATGGAAACCAGAACAGACAAATACGATACTGAAATTGTATCTATATTTAAAATATGATTGGTTGATATTATGACAAAGTAGTATTAATTTTAGTTCAAACTCTTCTAACATTTTAAGATTTGAAAAAAAGATAATTATTCAATATAGACAGCTGATATGTCTTCTAGCTCTTCTCAAATATCATTCTAAGGGCTGTTCCCTTACTCTGTTTATTATCAAACATATATATTACTTGAACTCTAATGTCAGAACATCTCCTTTCTAATTCATGAGGGCTTTCCAAAGATTTAATAAGTACTGACTAGGCAACAGAAATATTATAAGCTTTAAACAAGAATAATTAGAATAAACTGTCATTACAATTTTTTTAACACTGAATATAATTTTATGAATTGTTTAGATTTCAATCTTGTAAATATATTAAAATGTAATACATCAGATTGTAATGTTTTGTGTTAATTCTTTAAACTTATAGGACTCTAAGTGTCCATTATTTTCCAAAACAATGCTTCACTTGTAATTATCATGGCTAAGTATTTGGGGCCCAACCTTACAATGCAAAACAATTCTTTAGATTTTGTAGGCAATGTGGGGAGAAAGCTCTTATTTTTAACTCTACATTAGCAGAAACTTTCCTGCAATTCTGAACTATAAAGCATATTATTGCATGATTCAGAAAAAAAAAAAGCAAAATCAATTGTCCTTTGACATCTTAAATTGATGTGTTTGTGAGAAACACAGTCAATGGCTGAATAAAATGATGAACATTATCTAACAGTATTATAGATTTAAACCTGGCTCACAATGCTCATTCTAAACACGGACAACAGATTGTACTGAATCAACCCTTGCACCTCCCTCAAATCAGCAGTAATATTTATTCCCATCTCTAATGAGAGTTTAGATTATTTTACATCTCTTTCAAGATTTTAGAACTTTCAAATAATGTTCATTCTGTGGAGGAACCTGGCAGACACCACCTTTACTAAGTGATCAAATTCAACATCACTATGAATGAGTCATGTCAACATCTTCTATCTTCTGACGTGATACAGTGAGAAGGGAGAAGCATCACTTCTGTCTTACACTTGCCAAAAACATATTCCCTGAAATGTATGCATTAAGAAGAAACATGAGATGGGCCCAGATTGTGGGATACTCTACCCAATTATGGGTCAAGAATGACAATGAAAGACTAAGGAACTAGCCCAGATGGGAAAAGTCTAAGGAAACAGGACAGATGAAAGGTGCGATATTGAACTGGTTCCTGTCAGAAACAAGTATCTAATACTTCATTAGAACAACTGGCAAATTTTGAATATATGTTGTTAATTAGTAAATAGTATCATACCAATGTTAATTTCCTAGCTTAAATAATTGCTGCAGTCACATACGATATTACTATTTGGAAAAGCTGGATTAGAGAATAGCACTTTGAAACTTATTTAAAAGTTCGAAATTAGTTCAAAATAAAAAAGTTTAAAAGTGTAAAACTTTACCACTTTGATCTCATTATACAGATGAGAATATCAAAACTTATCATTTCAGGGCTGTGTTAAAAATAATGAGAAAATTGCTTCTTTAACCTGGAGTTTCTGCTTACTGATCTTTCTACCATACAAAGCTTCCTTCAATATAGTTCTTAGAAAACTCTGCCCTATTTTCTAAGAAGATAATTTGTTTTTGCTTTGATTTGAGGATTGTATTAAAAAGATAGAAGATCACAGAGGTTGCACCAGGTGTCCGCATGCAAGCTTCTGTTCTTGGATCTGTGAGTTCCTTCCTCTGTGGGAACCACCTCCACAGCTGTTGGTTAGCTGTGGAATTTACCGCTTTCCATTGCCATAGGGTTGCCTGCTTGGCTTATCAACCAGACTGTGAATTTTATGAAGGAGTGTACTTTTTAATGTTTCTATTTAGCACATTATCAATCACAGTATAAGTATGTGACAAATATTTGAAGGAGAAAGGAGAGAGAGAAAAAGAAGAAGAAAGAAAACACAGGGTAGGTTTAACAGCATGAAAAAGAGATTTTCTTGGATACAATGTTAAGCATGTTTGTAAAAACTAGTGTTTGTCTCAGGTAATCAACCTAAGACATATAATCAATATAAATCATACAAAAATGATGAGGACCCAATTTTTCCCAATATAGTCCTTGCCTACATATGCTCAACCCAGCCAAGGCTCAGTGACTGTCCTGCTGCTTATCTAATTCTGTCGTGTATCCTAGTGAGTCATGGAGGGCTGCAGATCCTGTGACTCTGTATCTATGAGCAATGCACATAAAGCTTGTCCAAAGAATAACAGTGCACTTTGCAGAGAAAGAACTCAATCATCATTTCACTTTATATCTTGTCCTTTGCACCAAAAACCTCAATAGAAATACAATGTTAAAACACAACTAATACACAATTTGCCAGACCGAGGCGGGCAGATCACCTGAGGTCAGGAATTTGAGACCAGCCCGACCAACATGGCAAACTCCTCTTCTCTACTAAAAATACAAAAATTAGCCAGACATGATGGTACATGCCTGTAGTCCCAGATACTGGGGAGGCTGAGGCAGAATTGCTTGAACCAGAGGCGAAGGCTGCAGTGAGCTGAGGTTACGTTACTGCACCCCATCCTGGGTAACAGAACAAGACTCCATCTCAAAACAACAAGAACAACAGCAGCAAAAAAACTAATATAGACTGCATTTGAACATGTTTGCTGTTTTCATCACAAAATAGGAGGCAAGTAGATTGCATATAAATACAAACATGTTTAAAAAGACAGTACATGATTTTGATCAGCATACATAGACTATCAGGAAACGTGGAGCCCAATCTAGAGTATCGAGCTGGGCTATAATCAGACATATAACTGAAAGTCTTCCACTCTGTCCAACTTTTACCTGCATAGTTAAAGCCTTTTGTAATTATAACCTTCATTTCTAAACTAAGACGTCTTTTTTAAAAGAAACAGCCATATTAAGCTGAATAAATCATGGGTTTCTGCATTTTAGTGGAACATTCTAACACAGGTTATTTTTAAAATGGTAAGAATAAAGAAAATAACAATTTATTTGTTTATTGGCGTATTATAAGAGCTAAATATAACTGCCAAGAAGTATTTCTAAAAATCTGAACTTATTTACATCTCACAGAGCTGATCCATGCCCAAATTCCTTTTGAAATCACCAAGAACTCCACACTTCTATCAGCAAACTAACAAAGAACAAGCGCCTTTACAAATTAACTCTGGTTATAAAGTTATTATGAAAATGATGCTTCTATTCATTCCAATTAAAAAAACGAAAAACAAAAACTGTCTTTGTTTTCTCATAAGAGTTGACCTGGCCCTAGGCAATCTACACTTTCAGCGGACACTCTTCCTGTTTTTCTTTTCCCAAAAAAATCTATAACCTGTAAATGTTACTATGATGACTATGCTGTTCCCTGCTCATACTTGGCATCCATTATTTATCTTTTCCGTATCTAATATAAAAATTTCCCAGTTAAGGAATCTAATTTGTAACCCAAGTTTTTTAAAATAAACACAACCTATTTTCAACATGAAACTTTCTCTTTTGGAACTCTGAATGCATCTTTAGATATCAGGAGGCAGGTGATTTCTTGGTCAGAGATACTGCTGAGGTAAAATTAAATGCATTGAAAATGCTCACCAACACTTCCAAGTAAGCTTAAATTTAAAGCAAAGCCAATCCTGCAAACAGCATTTCTATGTATTTGATTTCTAGTGGGGTAATAGGTATAAATTTTCCCTGAATGAGTTGGGAAGAAAGGGGAGTAGCAAGAGTGATGTTAACAGCTAGGGAAGCAACTGTGGAAGAGGCACGAAGCTCACATTTCAGTGAAAGTAACGGCCTAAGGCACAGCAATCGGCTGGCAGCCCATTACAGTTAGGAAAGATGAAAAACACTTAATACCTGGAATAGAGGCTGAGCGGTTTGGTAGACAATTCTTTTTTTTTTTTCCTCAGATAGTTAGGGGACATCAAGTGAGTAAAAGACTGGGCTGAAAAAAATGCAGTGCGATACAATAAAATGGGTGGAAACTGTGACCTCCTACTGTAAATAGCCAGGGGAGGGGTGATATGAAGTGAAAAGGAGAAAAGAAAGGATCCTCCCCACTTCATTTTTTCCATATAAAAACAAGAAAATGGGCATGATGGTAATTAAGATATACATGTAAGGAAAAGGGCACTGTTATTCTTTAAAACAGAACTCACACACCATTTACTAAACTGGCTAGCCATATGCGGAAAACAGAAACTGGACCCCTTCCTGACATCTTACACTAAAATTAACTCCAGATGGATTAAAGACTTAAACATAACAACATAAAAACGCTAGAAGACCTAACAAGACCTAACAACATAAAAACCCTAGAAGAAAACCTTCAGGACGTAGGCATAGGCAAAGACTTCATGACTAAAACACCAAAGCATTGGCAACAAAAGCCAAAATAGACAAACAGGATCTAACTAAACTCCAGAGCTTCTGTATAGTAAAATGACAATCATTAGAGTGAACTGGCAACCAACAGAATGGGAAAAAATTTTTGCAATCTACCCATCTGACAAAGGGCTAATATCCAGAATCTATAAAGAATTGAAGCAGATTTACAAGAAAAAAACAAACAAACCCATTGAAAAGTGGGCTAAGGATATGAACAGACACTTTTCAAAAGAAGACATATATGAGGCCAAAAAACATGAAAAAACGTTCATCATCACTGGTCATTAGAGAAATGCAAATCAAAACCTCATTGAGATACCATCTCACGCCAGTTAGAATGGTGATCATTAAAAAATCTGGAGACAACAGATGCTGGAGAGGATGGGGAGAAATAGGAACACTTTTACACTGTTATTAGGAGTGTAAATTAGTTCAACCATTGTGGAAGACAGTGTGGTGATTCCTCAAGGACCTAGAAATAGAAATTCGATTTGACCCAGCAATCCCATTACTGGGTATATATCCAAAGGATTATAAATCGTTCCATTATAAAGACACATGCACATGTATGTTCACTGTGGCACTGTTTATAATAGCAAAGACCTGGAACCAACCTAAATGCCCATCAATGATAGATCGGACAAGGAAAATGTGGCACATATACACCATGGAATGTTACACGGCCATAAAAAACGATGAGTTCACGTCCTTTGTAGGGACATGGATGAATCTGGAAACCTTCATTTTCAGCAAACTGACACAAGAACAGAAAATCAAACACTGCATGCTCTCTCTCATAGGTGGGTGTTAAACAGTGAAAAACACATGGACATAGGGAGGGGAGAATCACACACTGAGGTCTGTTGGAGGGGAATAGTGGAGGGACAGTGAGGGGTGGGGAGTTTGGGGAGGGATAACATGGGGAGAAATGCCAGATATAGGTGACAGGGTTGTGGAGGCAGCAAACCACATTGTCATGTATGTACCTATGCAACAATCATGCATGATCTGTACATATACCCCAGAACCTAAAGTACAATTAAATATAAATATAAATATATATATATAAAATAAAATAAAATGACAAGAAAAAAAAAAACTGAGACTAACATCCAAGGACTCCTTCTTTAAGTCTATACATTTAGAGTCAGCAGTTTATCAATTTTTTGACAAGCAAATGATGGAAAGCTAATGATACAGGCTGTACCATCGGAGTCTAGCACAGTCCAGAAGTCTGTGCCCCAGTGACTCCTGAGTAAGGGTTCTAGAAGCATTCCTGGTCTCATTCAACAGACTCTTTTACTTTGGTCTTGGATTATCATATGTAAAAACCAACTCAGTAAATTACCTAAAATAATAAGCTTGAAAGCCATATTGTAGCCTCATTTTCTCCATTGTCTTAATGGCCAAATTTTATTCACTGCAGAGTCATTTAATTGATCTTGCTGGTCATCTACCATTAATATGGACTCCAAATCTGAAAGTCTAAAAAAACTCACAGACATAATTTCTCTAACATCTGAAGTTTCTCTTTAAAGATTGAATTTTTTACCCACTAATTGTATCTCTGCCATAGTTTAATCATATGTAAATAATTTTTAAAAGCTGCATTGTTAAGCACTGCCAAAACAGACATTCCTATAATTAACTGGAATAAATATAAACACTATTAGAACATAAAATAATGCCAGCTTTCATCTGAGGAATCACACAGATAACATGTGACATATAACAAAACAGATGATCCATAACTAAGTTAATTTATAATTAATATGTAGTGAAATATAAAATATAATAATGTCCAGAGTAATTGAATGTCATAAATAATTTAATTGGATTTATTCAGTAACAGGATTGAATTGTAGATATCATTTTTCTATTTTAGAGATTAGAAAACTAAACCTTAATGATATTAGGCAACTTGCCCCTAGTTCTACAACTGGTAGAAAGTGGCAGAGCAAGAATATAAAACTGATGTCAATTTGACACACAGTGTACTTATCCGTTATGTGATCAAGTTAAGGTATAAAATGTATCAAAGTCATCATTTATATTTTCCAAATTACCCAAGTAGCTAGATTTGTGTTAGGATGACTAAGAGTGTGACCATCTAACTAGCCTAGGTTGAAAAGCACTGAATAATTACATTCTTTCTTTTCTTTCTATGATTATCTGCCCAGCTATTTCTCCACATCTTCTTCTATAATTTTTAGTTCTTTCTGTCCTATAAACATTTCCGGGTATAGACATCATCTCCCAAACTGAAAAAAGAAAAAAGTATCTATTTTATTTACCCAAGTAATAAAAACATGTACTTAAGTCAAAGTTTTTGTTATATTTCTGCTTATTCAGACCACCAAACTATTTAAATGGAAAGAATCATTTCATCATCTCAAATATAAAATCTATAGTACTCAAGTTCTCTGCCACTTTTTTCCAAGGATATATGAAAATTGTTCTTGTAAGGTCTTGCATTTGTCTCTCTTGTCTATAAATTCTCTCTCCATCTCAAATTATTTTACAGACCTTTTTTCCCTGTATTTTAGTCAATTAAAAGATTTATTTTAAAAATTAAATCCATTTCTATCCTGGATATTTTTCTATGAAAGGCGATACTGAACTCCCGATACACAGCATGCAAAAGATAAAAACAAACTAACTTTTCTGTCATATAAAAATAAGTGACCTTCTTTGATTAGTTGAAAGGGAAGTACATATTTCTTGTTACCTAATCAAGACACCACATGATTTCTCTTACAAACAAAAGACCTTTGCCCAATAACTTTGTATGCCTATGGAATTTAAGTAACATGGGGACATACCTCTTCATAATTTTAAATTGACTTGTAGGCGTTATATGGAATAAGCATTCTGAATTATTATGTGAAGGTTATGAAATTCAGAAGAAGGGCATTCAAATTTTAAAACTATATTGATTTTTTAAATGTCAACTTCACTCAAGCAGCTCCATTTAATACCAAATTAAATGGCATTTAGTTTAAAAACAGTTTTGTTGCTTTTAGAAAATTTTACATTGTCACAAAATATGATTTTACTTAATAACTATTACTTTATTTTATACATTACTTGAATATTGTAGATCTGTCCATTGAAGAATGTTTGACGACTTTGTTCAATGTACATTAAAAATGAATGAAATTAAGAGCTAGTTTCCTAATCAAATCCTAATCATTACAGTTACTCCTCTTGATTTCTTTGTAAGAAAACAAGTAACGAGAGTGAGACAGAATTTTAACACACACACACACACACACACACACATATATATAGTATATAAGATTGTGTTACTGTTAGAATGGCCATAAAAAATATATTTGTACACAAAACACCTTTGTGTTTACATAAGCTTAGGTAGGAAAATGCTATGACTGGGCCAAAAAACTAATAAAAATCCTAATTCACATCCCTAGAAAACTTAAACTTATTAACATCCTTTTGTTTACAAGGCAGCAAAAGTCAGTATTTGTAAAATATAGAGACAAAAGAAATAATACATATAATACAGATTAACGTGATTGACGTAGATGCTCATCAACAAAAATAATTTTCACTCTTCCTTTAGGTGTTCTAAATGAAAAAAGGACCCATGGAGTAAATCACCAAGACTATTCCTCTATCTTTTAAAGTTGAAGAACTGATTTATAGATAAACTCATTAGTTAGCTAAGCTTCATTTTACCAGGAAGACACACATAAAACTGACAGAGTGAAGTGTAAAAATACAGAGGCACAGATTTCTTGCTAAAATTCCCTACTTAGAAAACCTTCACCAGTACCAGTACCAAACTGAAAAATTCAGTACACATTTACAAATATTAAAATAATTGAACCTGAAGTAAACTAGGAACTGGGAACATGATATGACAATGGCAGAGAAAAGGGCAGGCTTTCTAGAAGCACCTTTTGGTTCAGGAAGCTCTCCAGTGAAAATCTCAAATATTCAGACAGAAGGAAATCACGAAAAAAGAAAATGTCTATCCAGCTAACACTCGGACACCCAATAAATGTGCCATGACCTGCCCATCACTTGTCTAATATCATTTCTAACTGATTTCTGTCCACAATCATTTTTAATCCAAAGCAAAAGTTTTAAAGCAAGCTAAAACAAACACACACAAACACAGAGGCAGGGCTATCAAAACAAGATTGCTAAGAAATGTGGATTGGAATTGTTCATAGTTTAGAAACATTAGGCTCAATAGTTTCATGTTGCAGTTTTTCCACTCCAAGTATCAGGGAAGGATACCTAAGTATTAATGTTAGTATGGACACCATTTTCATAATACCCCAAAAGCAGCAGCCGAAACCAACTGGCTCTAAGAGCATACTACTCTTCATTTATTATGAATAGTCTTGCTCTACTTTGGTAATGAAGGCTTTATCAGTGTGTTTTGACGATAGTAAACTAGGCCTCTGTAGAATCCTCATCTGTTTTTAGAAATGAAGCATCATTCACTAAGATAAGGCTTTACTGTACTGAATATAATACCTCGATTACAACTTCACAGTGGCTATAGCCAAAGATTTTCATCAACTTTTTCACAGAAATGATGTCATGTGTTTACCATCCCCACAGAAGAAAAAAATAGCAGTTTTCATCCAACCACAGACGTGCACAATAATCAATTATGACTTTGAAAGGTCACATACCCTACCTTTCCTACATAGAGGGGGTCTGAACCCATGTATTCCTCCAGAACAAAGAACTGATTCCACACCCAGCTGCGCTTGGTCCGGGACCTCCCTGTTTGGAAATAGGGCTTCGATCTGGACCTTGAGAGTTCTGCTTGACTCATCCCAGAAAAACACAGGAAAAGAGCTATTAGCTGCAGAAAATGGCAGAACTCCACTTTGCCCAACTTCATCTTTTTTTTTTCTTTCTTTTTCCTGTGTAAGAAAAAAACCTTGACAAGAGAAAAGGCACAGTTCCAGTTGGCTTAGTAGCTCTTGCCTCCGGCAGGGTGTCAGCTGGAAGTCCAGAGATAATAATTTGTAGAGTATAGGATTGGAAGAGGTCACCACTGCTGAATAGCCTTCGCCAAAGAATGGTGTAATAGGTACCTATCGGAACAGAGAGGAGCGGGTATCAGGAACCAAAACATATAATAACATTTAACATTCATTTGCTAACTTACTATTGATCTTAAGAATATACAAATTTCCTAAGATTATACAAATATCATTATTTGTATAATTATTAAAATATTAATTATACACCTATAAAACCATAATAAACACTGGTATATTTGTGAATTATCTAAATACAGCTGGTGCAGAATTATCTTCATTTCATAACCCAAATTTAAAATATCATTTTTCTTCTAGGGCATTTTATTTGAGCATATGGTTTATTTTACACAAATGTGGCAGTGTCATTTTAAAAATCATTTTAATATAGCCCTATTTTTTTTCTTTTATATTACAGCGATTTTCATTCGCTGGTATTAGAATGTGAAAGCAAAGCAACTCGAAGCAGAAATTTAACCAAATGGGAAGGACATATGCTGGTTTAAATCTATGAAACTGTAAAGAGAAATAAAGTATGAGGTGATTCAAAACTGGTTGATTGATTCTGAGTCACAGAACACCAGCTGTTTGACGTGTTCTGATTTGATTGTGATCAGCTGAAAAGCTCAGTAGTTTCCATTTTCCACCCTTCGAACTTATTGTCATGTATGCTGTGTAGCATGTTAGATTATGCTATTGCAATGAGATTATTTGCTATTTTACAATTATTTATTGAGCATCTTGCAGCATGAGCTGTGCATAGTAGGGCCTCCCTCTACAAACATTTACAGAATTGAGTTATATTGATCAACAGAAGAGTGAGAAAACTCAGCTGTATTTGTGAGGCCCATTCATTGTTCGCATGCATCCAGGAGGTGCTTTAGCAGCAGCATGGAAAAACACTTTTATTCTAATGTCTATTTATTTCAGTTACAGAATTCTGATTATGCAAGAGATATAAAATCAGTTACAAAACCAACTTTCAAACACACCCCTAAAACACAGAGGAATGAGAATTTATGACAAAGTGCTCACTTAAATCACCATGTTGCACTTTGGTTTATGAATTCATTTTCCTTCCTATAAATAAATCAACAATAGAATGATTAAGGCAAAGAAGTATCATTTGCCTACTTCTGTTTTTTTTCTGAGGATGAGGATAAAAACATAATTTTGAGAACATAAAGCCAAAAGATGCTTCCCTATTAAAGCAGAAAATGAACTATCCCGAGCTTTTCAGTCCCTTCTGTTAGAAGAGAATCTGTTATACAATAAAAAAATTTTCATCAAATTTCTTAAAAAAATACTATAGTAGTAGGAGAAATGTGAAAGAGATATATAAATATATACAAATTTATCAAATATTTTAAATAGTTCACACAACTAGAATAAACGGGTTGCAATGACTGTGCAATGAACTGCTAAAATGAATGCATACATTTAAAATATATATCAATAAAGTTGTTATATTCCAGAGGGCATTTAAGAAAGATCCAATGTTCATCTAATTACTGTATGCTAAGAACCACCAGAGTGGTAACTCTTACTAGAGCACATTAACTGCAGCCTGTGCACAGAACACAATCTCCCCAAATCCAGATAGCTTAACCTAGGATGAAAAATAAGTTTATTCCATTTAGAAACCACACCAGAGGGCCAGTCGTTCTAGACTTTGAATCATAAAGTACAAGCAACTTGGGATCATGCCTTAATGTTCCAATGTAGGTGCCTTAATTAAGTTGAAAATTTATTGTAGGTAGGTCTGACTAACCCACCTGAAAGGCACGCTTCCTATCATTTGAAACGGCAGGTAGGTGCTTAAACTTTGAACAGCATGTGGTGCACCAGTGTAGGGATGAGTCCAGTGATGAGATGAGAATTGTGAGGAGTGGTCTTAAGTAAGAATGACTGACTGTATGGGAAGGGGCAAAGTCACGGAGCTTCTTCCTTCATCTAGTGGCAAACCAGTGTCCTGGGGATGGGGAGGGATGGCTTAGAGTTGTGGTCAGATGGCTGAGACAAGCATGTGAAGCCTGTAGCCACAGGACGGTTCCTGTTTCACTACTCTCCCTTCTCAAGAGAATGAAATATCTCTTAAAGATGATGACAGAAACACTTTGACTCCTGAGAATATATATTTTTAGATGCAATAGAGCAAAATTATATTATGTAGGCTACTTTATGAATTGAGTGGATATGGTAACATTGTTTCAGGGTGACAATACATCCAACTCATAAAAAACTAAACAGCAAATGAACTTTTGGAATTCAACATTTGAGGAGTCAGTTACCAGTGAAGACTATGGGTGTCTGTATCAGATAAAGATTCAAATTCTGGGCCTGTCTTAACTACATAATCTTGGATAAGTTACATTCTAAAAAGTTCCAGAGATAAAGCCTTAAGTCTCTCATCTAAAAAACAAAGACCACAATAACAGCATCTACTTCACAGGATTAAATGAGTAAATCATGAGATACCAATAATAGTGCCTTGCAATCAAAAAGGAATTTTTAAAAAGCTGTTGGGATTGTTATCATATGTTTTAGTTTGAAACTGGCTACGTTAAAGTTAGGTTATGGGTTGATGTTAATTTTCATTGTAATGTCATCTATGTTAAAATATTTTAGACAACTCTTACACCAAGTGAAAGCATTTTGATAGTTATAGTTGGTTCCAGAGAACCATATGGTCATAAATCAAAAAATTAAGATGAATACAAAGGAACCATAGTAATATATATATAATATTTATATATATATCATATTTATATATATATAAGAAATATATATATACTTTTTTTAAAGGCATGCCTTCTGTAAATTTTTAGAAATCAAACACAAATATCAGAACTGTGGAAATTTGAGTTCACTCGGTGTTCACTGATGAGGAACAAAACACGCAGCCTGGACTGGGGATAAGATCACTGGACTCTTTGTCCTACAAGCCCCAACACTTGCTGTATGACCTTGGATCGCTCTGGGATTTTATTTTCCACATTTGCAAAATGAAGGAGCTGAGCTAAATTGTAAAGTTTTTTTTTTTCAGGTCTTACTTTTCTACTTTTTGACAATTATACAAAATTGCTTTTGTTAACTCTTTTAAAGCTGTGATAACATACATATTGTTAATAATTAAAGATGATGGGGGCCAGGTGCAGTGGCTCAAGCTTGTAATCCCAGCACTTTGGGAGGCCAAGGCAGGCAGATCACATGGTCAGGAGATTAAGACCATCCTGGCTAACTCAGTGAAACTCTGTCTCTACTAAAAATACAAAAAAAAATGAGCCAGGTGTGGTGGCGCAGGCCTGCAGTCCCAACTACTCGAAAGGTTGAGGCGGGAGAATTGCGTGAACCCAAGAGGCAGAGGTTACAGTGAGCTGAGATCATGCTACTGCCTTCCAGCCTGGGTGACAGAGTGAGACTCTGTCTCAAAAAAAAAGGTAATGGGTAGAGAAATTTAAGAAAGTTATAGGAATGTAAAAGAAACATTTGGCCTGCTTATAAAATGAGCATTCACTTTAATGAGAGATGTGTAATGTACTCTTGTTGCTCTTGAAGATTATTTCTCTTCCATTCAACAAGACTAGGGATTTATCAAATTAGCTAGAACACATAAAAGAAGGGAGTTACAGAACATGTCATGGGTGATATTATAGTCATTGAGATAATATCTGTGAGGGGAAGATACTTGATAATTGTGTAACTCATTTAAACCTAGGATTTTTAAAAGCAGCTAGTATAAACATAAACCTTGATGAAGAGGAAGATCCACCCTCTAGTTGTACCTGTAGTATCCAGGACCGAAGTAGGCACATTATTGACATTTGGAAATTATTTACACAATGCTCATTTTCATTATGATCAACCTCATTTTTAATATGAAAAGTTAACTGTATAACAAATCAAGATACAAATTCCTTGGTAAGTCAACCATGTTTATAAATCACAATCACTTTCAAAACAATTCCATGATATTTCTCTGCAGTCTTTGAAATATTTGCCAGCCTCTTGAGCCAAATTGTTTCTACCTTGCTCCAAGGTCTACAAAGAGTGCACAAGGATATTTAATTGGCATTGTGTATATTATTAGGGGATGAAATTTTCTTTCTTTGAGATCAATGTCTCTGTCATACCCTCTGTGGAGTGCACTTGGAAAATCAGAAAGTAGTGTGTGAACCATTGTGATCTGAACTGAGGACGTTTCATAATGTGTTCCCCAGTATATTTGGCAGTAACCAACTCTGCCAGGAACACACGCCCTCTATAGCCACGGACAAGTTGCATGGCCACAGGTCAGGTGCCACCTTTACTTATCAATCTTCTACAAATATTTATCTTCCTTTTCAATCAAAATCAAATCTCATTTTCAAGAGAAAGGCAAGTATACCTGCTCAACCGATTTCATTCTGTCCTGAGCTGGGTATCATGAAAGAAGTAAGGACTCTGAAGCATTATTTTTAAGAAACCTACAGTTCTTTGTGGTTATCAAACAAAAGTAACCAAAACTTAAACTTGAGATTTTTTTTATTACATTTAAATGAACTTGAATACAGAATCAGTAACAAAATGTTGACTTTTCACAAAGGATTAAATATTGCCTCACAAATCTGTGCCCTAGAGCAAAAACACTGCATCCCTGTTTAGAATTCCATGATGCTTATCTTTTCTCTTTCTTCCACCTCCTTTCCCATCTGAGTTTTTCATATATAGGAGTTAGGAAGAGGATTCACATGAGGAAAAAATGAGTAGTCTGCACCCATGCATGTGGTTTGAAGAGCTGACTTCTTCACTATTACTAGTTCTTTTGCACAGGAAAAAAAAAATATATATATATATACACACACACACACACACACACACACATATATATAATATAGTTTGATACATATAATATATATATACATACATACACGTGTATGTGTGTGTATGTGTGTCTGTGTGTGTGTGTGTTGGTATATAGTTGAAGGAATGTCTACAGATCTGTATAAACTTTTGGACAGTAACAATATGGAAGAAGATGGAACATTTTCGAGAAGAAAAACAAGAGGAACAGGTTATATCTGAAGAGAGAATGGAACAGGAGTAAATCACAGATGTCTGAAAGAGTAGTGGTGATGGCTACTGGATGAATGATTAATCTGAAATGGACAAAAACAATCTGAGGAAGATTTAAAATGTTTTTGTTTACTCTGATGTTTTAAGGCTAAAAATTTTAAAAAATATATAATATTTTGCCATGTTTTTTAAATGGAAATATATGAAAATCACTACAAGTAGTATTGTGATGAGCATAACAACCCACAATCATCAGGTTATAAAATAAAACACTGGATTCACATCAGAGTATAAAACAGTGAAAAATATATTCTGAATGGACCGAAGCAAAAAGAAAAAAAGAGGTGAAAATCCCTTAAGCAGCATTTAGTAAATCAACATCATTTATTAGATATGAAATCTCTTTATCATGCTACCATTTTGTTCCAAGTATTTTTGTTCAACTAAATGTCACTGTATTAGTTCCAAGTAGATTGTTTAACATCCATTTAACCTTAATAGCTAATGTTATTTTTACCAAAACAAATTCATTACTATAAAGTTTTCTTGGAATTTCTACTCCACTTCACATCTCTAGGAAACCACTTTTAACAGATCAAATGACTCTTAATCAAATGTTTTTCTCATACTTAAAAACAATGATTAAAGGTCCTTTCATGCCAAAAAATATATTGTTATGCATCAGCATATCAATTGCTAATCAGCAAAACTGCAAATCTTCCAGAACCTGTTCCATTTAAAGTCACCATGCTAAAACCATAACAAATATCTATCATATTCAGCCATTGCACATTAACATATTGCCACAAGAGTAGTTTTAAAACACATCTAATTGCCAATTAATTTATATGTGTTAGACTGCTTTTCTAAAAAGTGCACAGTGCTGTACGCTTTCTAGAAATAATGTGTGCTATAATATATAACTATCAGTTATACTAAAAGGAAAGAGACGACTATTTTTGGTTTCATGGCACTTAAAGTTGAACTGGAATGTGTTTGTTGCAGTCCAATATAAATAAGCAATGGCTTATCACAATTAAAGACCATATTCCACCAAAGTTTTTCTAAATTCTAGGCAAGGAGCAGCTGCTCATGCTCTCTGTTGTCTGGAGACTGCCTCAGATGCAGGTCTTCTGAAACTGTTTTGAAATATACTTAATGTATACCACACTAACACCTAACTTACTGTCAATTGACAATACTGACTTAAAGAAGTTATGCCTCTCTTTTAAAAATTGGTATAGTTTATGACTAGGTGGAGCATGATAATCCAAAAATAAATTCAATTATTTGCATTTTCTAGAAAAACAATTGTAGGAATGACATTTGAGGACTGTCAGTGCAATTAATAGAATAATCCACAAGAATCAAAAAAATCCATAACGGTTGACTGACAAACACTTCCAGAATCTAATGATATTCCCTGAGACATTTTGTTGGCTGACCTATGAAAGGTAATAGTACAAGAAATCACAGTTGGAATAGTAGCAACAAAATAGAAAAAATCTTGTTGACCTACTGGGAGGAAACTGTCATTTCCAAGACTCTTTTAAGGTTGAACTACATGTAGACAGCAGCATGTGTTAATGAATCTTTAAGTAGGGTGAAAGATGTACATGTTTAAACGTGGCAATGACACCATTCCACAGTGAGGGATCTATGTAAGACATTACCATTGTTTTAAGACCAACCTTCTATTTAATAGTTTTGGTTTTTTGTTTGTTTGTTTTTGTATAGTCTGGGAAAATGAATCTGTTTCTTTTTAGGTATTCCTTGGGTATTTAATGGTTTTATTTAAATTCAATGAAGAGACTGCCTCCTGATTCATCCAGTGTCTTCTCTGAAGAATTTCATTTGCCCTTGTGCCCCCAGGACAACCACCACCTGTTACCACTGAGGTCTTTCCTGTGATTTATCTCAGTCCACAAAGTTAAAGTAGTCTGCTTTGTGTAAAGGACAGTACTTATTCATTGCTGCTTTTGCCTGTTTTTAATGTAGAACTCCTTAATACATTTTTGGGAATGCCAAAGGGGAAAAAAATACATTCTAATCTTCTCCCATTCGTGACTGAGCAGATGTCAGAATACAACACTAGAGAGAAAATAGTCCGGGACAGAGAGTGTTTTCAGAGCTGTAGCCACACTTTATTGTGCACCACAACATTACTAGCCACACTAGTCAGGACAACATCTAAGAGGTAGATAAAGAGGATGCCATTTCAATACTGAAGAATATAACAGTTTGGTTTCATTAGGGTTCATGTTAAAGGAAAAACATTTTAAAATCCTCGAATTCTGCTGCTCCTTAAGTTTGAAGACTCCCAAAGTGGTAGAACCACAGACTGATGACATATTTGAACTGCAACAGACATGAGAAAAAACAAAGCAGCCCTTTCTTTACTATGAATGAAATAGAAATCTACAGATTCCCAGTGAAATGCCCAAGATCACATAGCTAGGTACTGATCCAATATCCATTGCATAACTAGATGAAATGAGTATTTTAAAGTATTTGTTAAAAATTACTCATCTGGTAATGAGTGCTTTTGCAATGTGTGATCTTTAGAACTTACCGTCTTTCCTAAAAGCCAAACAAAGTAGATGTGATTGTACTTAAATTTTTATATGACCATGAGTTTAAATTTCCTAAGTAGGTAATGGTAACCATAATTACCATTCAGAAGTGCAGAGAGTACAGAGTAAGAAGAAAGCGTGAAAAAACCTATTGTCTAGAGTTGTATGTTTCTATCCTACAAAAAAAAAAAAAGAAGAAGAGTTAGCTGTTCCCAAATTTAAAATTGCCTTTTCCCTTCGAAACAACTCTAGAATCCAAAAATAACTTTCTACTAAATAATGACACTAGGTAGCTAACTATTTCCACTGAAATTTGAATAATATCCCATTGAACATTTTATTAATAGGGTACCAACTCAGGACAACATCTTAGGATATAAAACTGTACATATGGGGCCATTTTGTTTGGAAAAATAAGTATCATTCCTATTGCACTCTTTTGGTTTGTGACATAAGTCCTATATTTTGAGATAACTCTTTGCTCCTGAAATTCCCATTATAATCATCCAAGGATTAATGTTGCTGTCTTCAATTTCCAGTATAGTAATATGCTAGCATTAATTTGTTTCATCTGTATACCAGTTAAAATTTAACATTACATTCAATAATTTTAATTTTGATGAAAGAACCCTCTCTTTTGTACTTAAAAGGTATAATTTTTTACATTTTAATTAGTGAGGCTAGGGACTCTCTGTGATATGTGACTTCTCACGTAAAGAAACTGTGATCAAATCCATTAGCTCCCTGGGCCAGATAACATTACAACCACAGACCACAACCTCCTACTGTTAACTGGCCTAAATATGCAGGCAGGGGCCCTGGAAATGAATCACATAGCCTGTAGTGTGCATCTGGTTATCAAACATAGAAAGAAAACTTCTCAAAGTAGATTACAGATTCAATTTCAACTAAGCACAACCTTTGCCATGAGTGAAAGGAATTTTAGAAAAGGGGAAACAATCGTTTATAATTAACTAGGAGGAGATTTTGTAAATTTAAAAGTAAACAAAGTAACAAGGCACAATCTGAGTTATTTACATAACAACAAATAGTAAAATTATATTCAGAGATTTTTATAATTTATTCTTACAAGAAATCTTAGCTGTATCAACTTTAATTTTTAATTTACCCTTTTATTTACCTTGTGCCAGGTAGGATTTATGTGACTTCAAAAAAAGTCATCATGTTTCAGTAAACACTTTGCAAAATAGCAGAAAAGAGATTCTATCAGAATGAAAATCTATACTATATCTGAAATGAATATATGGACAGATGTCTGCATATTCATTTGCACTGGTAATTTTATCTGTGAGACTTGCAGAATAACAAGGGGGAAGTGCTTGCAGGGGTATCTTTCTGCAGAACCAGCAAATCCCCAGAGGAGGCACTCGTGTACTGCTGGTTACAGCTAGATATGCTTTGCTTGTCAGAGGCTGGGGAGATGGTCACACACGAGACTCTGATCACATGTCTTCTTTCCTTGTCCTCAGCTCCCCTTTATCACCCCACCAAGTAGCAACTGATTCCTTCATCTGAAGAAGAAAAAGCTTCCATCTCAATCCCTTTGCAATCAACTAATGCATGTTAGTTATTTTAGAAGTTCCTGAAACTTCCAATTTAAGCTAAAGCTTTGAAGCCTTCCAATCAAGTAAAAGTCATTTGTGTGTGTGTGTAAGAGAGAGAGAGCTGTGATGTGATACAAGCTATTAAAGCAATAAATGTAAACCCTTATAAAATCGAGAAAGATTGGAATTACTCAGCAATAAATATCCACAGCAAAGAACAGATTGTGAGTTTAATATTTTGTAAAGAATTTCTGAAATATTTGCCAAAAATGTATTTGCTCAACACAAAAATGTAGTGATTTCCTCATATCAATATACATTCTGAGGAGTTTAGATCAGCTTTACCATCAAAAAAAAAAAAAATTGCTGAATAACAGGGAAACCAGTAAAGAAACAGTGCCCGAGGAGACAGTCATTTGATTTTTAGGCCGAGAAAGGCTGAACAGTGGCCAGCTCCGCGTGCTCTCCACCCTCTCTTCTTCATTGGACACTAAACACTAGAGTCAATTCAAGGGTAAATTGCAGTAATATAGATGCTTTACAATTATCCTTAAGTAAGAAAGGGAAAAGCTCTGTGCTATTAAATCAATAAAAGTAGACTTAAGAAGAGTTGTGAGTCTGTCAAGTGATTGTTAACACAATTCTAATGACCTCTTGCAGCCCTTAATTACAATAATATCTCACGTTGTAAGTGTACAATGCCCTTTTATTAAAGCTGCAAACCTTAATAGCTTTTAGCAGGGTGACAGTCTATGCTACTGATTATTGTTTTCTTTATTTTTCTGTCCTCAGACTCAGCTAGCTTTCCCAGATAAGACTATTAACGTTGGATGTTACCTAATTGCTCTGCTATCCCACTCCATATTAAACACTAACACAGAAGCAAGACTTCCACAAAGTTGCCAGTCTGCCTACCTGCCTCAATTATTTGGCATTTTAATTGCTACTGTTCCAAATAACCTTAAAAATAAAGAAAAGGATTCTTCATGCATTTCCCCTTGACATATACTAACATGAAAATATCTTAGGTAAAACAAAGTCTAACTAGTTCTTTAGGAAAGAAGTAATTTTTGGTGAGTTACTGAAAGCTTCAAATGCAACTGTTTTTCTTAGCTCTTTTCTCCCCTAACAATTTGCCTTTATAAAACACTCTTAAAACTACTTAGATATTGTGTCTATTCAAACTTTCCTTTAGAAAAAAGGCTGCTACTGCTCTTAAACTCTCTAAATACACATTTTTGTGAGGTGTTATCTGCTTTTAAAAATACATACTTGTCACTTGGCAAGGGCCATATACTAACAAGTCACATTTTTCTCTTTTTTTTATATAAAGTTCTGTTTACTCCTCTATGAAAAATGATCTGAACATCTGTCTGGTGGTTACAGAAATTATGAGGACAAGTCTTACTTAAAGGTCTCACTTAATAAACGATCTAATAGATTCAAGATATTTATTGCAAAGCAGAAGATGTTATAAGTACATTTCTGGTTCAATTTGCAGATCTCCAAAGCCTTAATACACCCCATCCTTGACGGTTTCTCAATAGTTTGCCATGTGCCCAGTGCTGGTGAACTCATTGCCAATCATTACTCACCTGAGCTACGACATTTAAGAAATCCGTAGGGTTAACGATCTAAAACGTCAAACGGTATAGAATAACGGATCTTTTTCTCATTAATCCACACTGGAAGGTTGAATACCAGCAACTAGCAGTGTACCATGTGCACCCATGAAGAAGTCCACCAAGCATTTAGAGAAGCAGGGCGCCCTTTTCCCAGCGCACACTTAAAGAGGTACAGCCAGGCGGAAGGAACGCAGGATGCAGATGAACCAGATCAGGAGAATACTAATTACAGGGGGGGAAAGCAAAGCACCCCGAGGTGAGCTCCACCTTCACGAAAGGTAAAAGGTGTCTAACGCGGATGGTTCAAAGGACTCCTGCCCACAGCGGCGCGTACCCCTCCCAGCCTCAGACCTCTGCAGAACCCGGCGGCACAGCCGGCGCGGAGTTGTGCCCCCAGCAGTCCGAGGTTGAGGGAGGAGCCTGCGTGCGTTCCTCTCGGAGGAGAGTGCTCCAGCCTGCCCATGTTGGCCGCTGCACCTGGAGAGTGCCGGGATTCGCTCTTACCCTCAACTACTACTCCTCCCGTCACACCTGGTGTCTGTCAGCACCGGCTTTTCGGGCCAAACGCCCCCGGCTCCGTCCACACGCCTGTCCTGCCTCGCAGAGCCACATCTCACGGCAACACGCAGTAACTTGGGGACGCCCAGGGAAACTCCGCACAGACACCCCCGCCCGCTCTCCGCTCACTGATTAGTCCTGCTTCCAAAGGCGCACGGCAAGGGCGCACCTCTGCCCGGCGGCGCCTCCCTAGCCCCGCGCAGGCAGCCACACTCACCTGGGGCCTCTCTGCCCTCCCCGCGCCGTCAGACGCCAGGGACCCGGGCGTGTGCATTCGAAAGGACGTGGGCTCGGCTGCCGGGCGCTCGCGGGCTTTGAGGGACCCAGTGCGCGCAGCTCCGCGCGTGGGGCAGACTGGAGGCACCGGCTCGGCACCCGCTCGGGCCCGCCCGGCACGGGTTCCTCCTCCAATCACAGCCCACTCCGCGGCGCGCGGGGACCCTGCCCCGGCCTCGGGCGCCCTGGGCCCGTAGCTTCCGCGCGCAGCGAGGGGCCCCTCCGGCTCTCCCCGTTGGCGGAGACGCAGGGTCCGGAGCCAGCGGGAGCGCGCGGCGGCCGGAGAGAGGGCGAGAGGGCGCGCGGGAGAGGAGGAGAGAGCGCGCCGGGGCCGGGGCCGGAGGTAGGGGAAGAGGGCGGCGGGGGTGGGAGGCGGGCGCCGGCTGTCTGCGCCGTCGGAGGCCGGCCCGGGGAGCCACTGAGACTTCCGCGCCTCCCGGAGACCCGGCGGGGGCTACTGGAAAAGAACGCGAAGAAGACGGAGCCGCTCGGCCGCCACGCGCGCTCACACACACGCGCGCACCCTCGCGCACCCTCCTCCACCTCCCGCCTGACAGATCTGTACGGATGGATTCCTTCGCAGGAAAATAAGAAACGGGGTGAAAGTAGGAGGGGCTGCAGCCCATCCATCTCTCCGCGAGGCATTTGCATCTAAAGAGCGGACCTGGAGGAGAGTTTTGAGGGTATTTTCAAGCTGCCCACCCCCAACACCCACCTTTGCCTGTCGTGAAAGCTGTGATCAATTGAGCTCCTGAGGCATGAAGGCAAAGTCATAAAACTAATCAGAACTTACAGTTTTCTTGCTTGATAGTTTTGCCCTTTCAATCTCCTCGGACTGCCCTAGTTCTACTTTTTCTTTTTCTTTTTTCTTTTCTTTTCTTTTTTTTTAACTTGCAGAAAATTTTCTCCCCTGCTGGGCTCTCTAATGCTAAACTTCCGAAGTGTATGATTTACTCGCAGGGCGGGACGGAGGACCCCTCGCAAGGTGTGGAAGGAAGGAAAGGGATCTGGTCTTTTATTTGGAGCGCGGCGCAGCCCCTGGAGTTGAGCACGCTTTGTTTTCCGCTGCTCTGGTGCTCACTTTAATCTCATGAGTAGGTGTTCTGTCCTAAGTGTTACGAGGGGGGAGAGATCATTTCCAACTACGTTCGTTTCATTTTTCTCACTCTACCAATGGAACGTGTCCTCTGTCTCTTCCGCACTTACTCTTAACCTTAGCAGTAATTCTTCGGATACCGGTTACATGGGCTTACTCTTGTCCGTGCCAGTATCTCTGATTTCTTGTGCAATCAAGCATACTTGTTCTGTCCCCAATCCAGCCTCTCTTGGCCATTTAACTGGCACCACGCCTCCCCCACCTCTCCCATTCAATTTAGTCAGTGTTTAAAACTGATTTCTATGCTAATAATTCTAACAGCAATTTTGAACTCCTGTTAAGTTCCAGATACCATCCTATGTTGCTTACTTAACATTAATGCATTTTAAAAGTTGTATCTCTAAGATCCAAGGCTGATTGGATGGCCATTTCATGGTCCGTTTCCACTCAACTCTCAGCCATCACCCAAATTCAAGATGCTTAGAAAAGACCTCCAAATCTTTTCTTAGATATTAGTTTGGATTTCCCCAGTATGTTCTTTTCTGTTATGGGCACTATAATTCACCTGGTACGCAGGTATCAAATCTTGACTTTATCTTTGAGTCTTTGAAATGCTTTTCTGTGTTAAGATGCTCAATTATTCTAGCTCATATAGTACAATCATTAGATTCACTTTAGATTTTTACCTATGAGCTGATTTCTGCGATGAGAGATTTTCTTATAACTGTTCTGAACTGAAAGCTTCAGGAGGCCAGTGATTAATATTCAGTATCACCAAGGCACAGCACATGTTTGGTCCATAGTTAGCATTTCTTGAATAAAGAAGTGAGTGTTTGTATCCCATCTAGCATTTAACACACATCTGACCATACCAAGGATTGCCTGCATTGTTCATCTATAGGAGGTCATATTGTGATGGGAATCAGACACTGCGCTGTTTTCATCTACTGGCTTCTTTTGATCAAAGGACATTGCATAGAAAAGGAAATATTTTGAGTCCCTGTTAGGAAAAGGTATGCTTCTTCAAGTTTTTTGTATTTTTTTCTCTTCTTATGACTCCACATAAATGTTGATTCCAAATGCATGCTTTCTTCTTGAACCATTCTACCTGCCTTCCTTTAAAAATATTTTCTTAAACCATAACCTCTACAGATTCCAAAACAGGTGAAGTATTTTCAGTTAATCAGAATTCTATTCCTGGTTCCCACACTATCAGCTGCTGAGCTTAGAGGGAGGTCCAGATTCTTCTTGAGCAAAAGACACAACCTAGAGCAAGGGTAAGAACTGGGAATAATTCAGACAGTAACCGAGGGACACCTTTTATCTAAGGAGGCTGGGGATGGTCTGTTTCTGAGGAGATGGCCCCTAGGCTGAGATGTGATGATGACAACGAGTCAGCGTTGTGAAGCTCTGAGGGAAGAATGACCTAGGCAGAATAAACAAGGGGAATGTCTGTGGCAGGAAGGGGCTGGATGGATGGGAGAAACAAAGTGCTGTAGGAGGGGAGGAAAATGGAGATGGATTACGCTGTAATAATAGACATGGACCAGATCTTTCTAGGTCTTCCAGCCCCTGAAAGATGTTTGTATTTTATTCTTAGGAGAAAGCCCAGCATCAAGAACAGAGAACAGGAGCTCACCAGGCTTAAGCTGTTGTCTGGTTTAGGGTCAACACATGTTTTATTAGGTCCCTTCTCCTCTCCTTTCCTTTTCTCACAATTTCTGGTTTGATTAGAAAATCCAGTTCTGAGATGCACAAATAAAAAAACACTGCACAGATGAATCCCAAGGCACTGCCAATTGTTTAAGATTCCATGAACTACAAATGCAAACCATAATGGCTTACTTATACAATTTCATGTTTTTATTTATGTTACAAATGTATGTTTAAATATTTCTGTTCATATGTGTGTGTATATATTTTCAAGCTCCCTCAGTTGAAGGTTTTATGTCTTTAGTGTTATATATAGCATTATTTGAAGAAATGTACCCTTTTCTACCCTATTTTAAAAAGCTTTCCTTTCAATTTATTTTCACCGTCTTGATTAAATTAAGAAAAGTTACCCATACTGGAACTCTTTTTTAGAGAAGGAGGAATCAAGAAAATGTAGGGCAATTTTGTCATGGTTTCTGTTGGTATGAAAAGTATATTCCTAGGTGTTTTATCACCCAAAGTAGATTTGATACAAGCAAAGTACTTTCTGATGAGATTGCTGATCAGATTTTATTCATATTCATTCCATTATGATCTTACTCTAAAACCAAAGACATAGGCCTGGTATCTTGTAGCTAAGAACAGAAGAGATGTAATCCTTGAGATCTAGGTAGTTCTAAGCATTCTGGAGAACCTCAGGTAGAAAAAGAGATAGGGCAGAAGGTAGGAGGCTCTCCCCATAAGGCTTCAAAAGGTCTCAAAACATGGGACCATTTATGGTTTCTTGTGAACTTTTTCCCCAATATAAACTGTAAATAATCATAACAATCTATGTTTAATGCTTACCATTTTTTCTGAGAGTGTCTATGTCCTTCAGTTTAGTTCATCTATTAAAAACAATTCCATCTTCTGGAAAAGAAAGCACTTCTAGCTCAAGGTAGCCATTTAGTGTGTATTTACTGAACCCCTGCTATGTGATTCTTCCACTAGGGCATGGGAACACAAATATGAATATAAGATTTAGTTCTTATCTTTAGAAACTTCTCATTCTTCTGTGAAAATAAAGATGTATATACATCTCCACACACCACGTGATGAGGTAGGCACAAAATGTCAAGTGTGGGAGTACAAAAAAGGGACATATGATGAAAAACCTTGAATGGAGAGAAATGTTTGGATTGTGCTGTGAGGACAAGGGGCTCTATTGAAGAGTGTTATGAAGGGAAATGGTGATCATATTTGCATTAGGAGAAGAAACATACTAGCCCCTTGTTAAGTCAGCCTTGGACTTGAGGTGAGAGAAATGTGTAGGAAGTTGTTTTAGAAATCCAGTTGTTGAGCAAAGTCTTGACCTGGACTCTAGTTGCAGCACTGGAAATATATGAAAGTTCTTCAGATATAGTCAGAAAATATAAATAGATGTAAAGATGTTTTGACTAGAGTTGTCACTAATGGAGCATAAATAATCACTAAAAGAAGAAAGATGTTGGTATCTAAGATTGGCATCATGGAGTCAACCCCCAAACAGCATCACTCATGACAATGCCACTTCATAGAGTACTAAACTAGAAGAATCCAAAATCTGAGGTCATACGACAATTTTGTTTCTTAGGATATACTCAACATCTCCTCTTTCACTATCCAAAAATTCAGTATTTGCACAAAAATGAATACTTACCTGGAGAGTGTACCACTCAGTTAACGGACTCTAAAATATACATAGAATAAAGGAGCTTCTTAGACACCACAGAAATATTTAGAAAATGCAAAGATGGCTGGGCGTGGTGGTTCACGTCTGTAATCCCGGCACTTTGGGAGGCTGAAGCGGGCCGATCACAATGTCAGGAGTTCAAGACCAGCCTGGCCAACATAGTAAAAGCCCGTCTCTACTAAACATACAAAAATTACCCAGTTGTGGTGGCACACTCCTGTAGTCCAGGCTACTCAGGAGACTGAGGCAAGAGAATCGCTTGAATCCTGGAAGTGGAGGTTGCAGTGAGCTGAGGCCACACCATTGCACTCCAGCCTGGGTGACAGAGTGAGGCTCTGTCTCAAAAAAAAAAAAAAAAAAAGAGAGAGAGGAAAAGAAAATGCAACAATGTTTGATGGAGTGTAAGGAATTTTTTCCTTACAAGTTCTTCCTGGTGAGTAGGAGGGCACAGGGCCTTAAGGAGCTTCAGTCCTTAAGAACACAAGTCAGTGTGTAATCTGGGAGAAGGTAAGTACAAATCCTCATGGAAGATCTCTGTGTGACTTTTAGCCTGTGCTACCAGAAATGTTGTTTTAGCTGCAAGTAACTTACTCCTTCCCTGAGCCACTTAGAAAAATCCTTCAGAAAAGAAATGAGAATGAAAGGACACACAGTGGGGTTGGAACGCAAGGGTAAAAGTCCATTTGAGCCCTGTTCTCAGCAAACGAAGTTGTTCCTATTATTATTCCAGTCTTCTACAGATAGTTAGGGCTTCTTTTCAGGCGTGTGAAAATCTGTGATGGTGTGGGTCATTGGTTAACATCGTAAAATAGTTTAATTTTCTGCACTACATGTCAAATTTCAATATTTTGTTTTTGAAGAACAAACTCAAACAGATAAACATGTGATTTAGATTTGGTGTCAAATGCCAAAGCAGGGGAACACTTACTTATTTAAATAGCATATGATACCACTGATGTGTGATTGTGTCTGTGGATTCAGAATAGTTGGGACACAAATTACTTTTTAAAAAGCAACTCAAATCAAAATTGTCAGAAATAACACAGCTAGGCCAACACTGTCTCTTGAATTATAGTTGTTCTGTAAAAGCCTTCTAAAACCTCGAGAGAGAAAAAAATAATGCAAATTTCTGCTAAGCATTTCTCTTTCACTTTGTGATAAACCATAGAATCTTTTATAAGAAGTAGATTTTTGCAACATCTCAATTCATTTCACAAATATTTCTAAAGTGTGTGCTGTGTAGCAGGTTTTATGCCAAAACTTGCAAGATCTACAGAAGAAAGTAAGACCGAGGCCCCAAGCAGGTACAGGCACGAATATAACTAAAATGCATAAATGTGAAAGAGTAGGATAAACTCAGTAAGAAAATAGCAAGCAGTAGGGTTTGGGATTTGAAGGAGGAAGATAGCACATGCTTATGGAGAATCCTAAAAACATTAACCAATGTGACATTTCATTTGAGCCTTGAAACATGAGTTAGATACAGACAGGAAGGGACAGCAGAAAATTGAGAGACTGTTCAGAGAACTTCAATCTTCCAGAAGCCTAAGGAATTAAAATAATATTTGTAGCCAAACTGAGAGACACATAATTATCTACTGACCTAAACACAGAGCTTCCTAAGCACATGCTCGCTGGGTCCACTTGTATTTGTACTCAGAGTACTGCTTCCGCGCTCCACTCTTTGCCCACTGCTTTTTTCTCCGAAGAACTAACCTGATTGCTCCGTGCATGTAGATCCAGAGAGCTGGTTTGCACTGGGTTCTGCAGGTTTTATAGCTGGTGCCACTCAATTTTATTTAGTGCTCTCCTAACACACATAAAATGTGCATGTAGAAATGACCCTGCTTCCAGCTGATGCATTGAGCCAAGAGAACAACTCCCTGGTGTATGTGACTTTGAGGCTAAACTCATGTTCGAAAGGAAAATTCAGAAGGGGAAAATATCAGAAAAAAACTACATACCTTAGAAAGAAAGATTAGATAAAATAAGCCAGTTTATTAAAAGGTGAACTTTTAGGAAGAGAAGGATGTTTAATAAAATATCGAAATACTGCCACCCTAGAAGATACTTATGGGGAAGAGCAGTAATCCTTTTATGAACTTGAACTACTTTGTTCACAAAGGTGAATTCCGAGGCAGTCATTATCTTTGTGAACTCCAAGTGTCTCCACTTTCCACTTTTAGGTCTGAATGATTAAAACGGGATGTAGCAAGCATCTCCTTCTCTCTATCCTTATCTAGCAAAATGGTTAATTCTAAAATTGAGGGAGGGCTTCACCCTATAAAAGATTAAATAAAACACTAATTCATTCAGAGTGATGCTATATGTTAGAACCAACATAAATAGATCTAAGAAACAAAATTAACACAGTATTTTCTAGCCTATTTGTGTATTTGTGCGAGAATAAGTTTTGATGGAAATGAATAATCATTATGCCACATTTATTTAATTAGGGCTTTATTTCACATTTAACGCTGACAGAAAAATGTGATACTTACAGTATGTAATGTTACAATTTACTTCCAAATATAGTTGTGGATGCAAATAATGGACTAAAAGGGTTAATGAGCCTCATTAAGCAACTAAATTACCAGAGGCAGTCACTGAAGATAATTGGACTCAATACCGTATGCATGAAATGACCTATATAAGACATCTTTGAAGACATGCATTTCTTTTTTAAATTTTATCAGTGACAAAACTGAAGTTCAGAAGAGTAAAGGAATGGATTCATAACCTCATGGCAAACTTCCTGTATGGAAATACGAATCTGAACCCAGTAATAAAGACTGGTTGATATCCTAATCAAAGAATCTGAACCCAGTAATAAGAATCTGAACCTAGAGGTAAAGCCTGGTTGATATCCAAGTCAAAGCCTGATTGATATCCACACAGCAATATCCAAAGCAAGATTCCTAAAAGAGCCTAGATAGTCAGACATTATTATTTAATATTTTGCATTTCAAATACCAAACAAGACTAACCAATGGAATAAGAACTTGGTTGTAGCCTTCCATGTTTTTAATTATTTGCTATAGCTTATACTATAGTGAATTTACAATTATAATAATTGAATGTATTTTCATAAATAATCTGTAGATGTGGCTTTCCATCACACCTTGAAATTTTATTTAAATACTAATATAAATCATAATTCAAATTTTTAGAAGAATAGGAATTGAATGAGTCATTTGCTTTATAGTAAAATACATTTATTTTAGAGGACTATAAAGTCAAGAATAGTCCATGGCATGAGAGTAAGCTCATTTTAGAATTTATATCCATTCATAATTCAGTTTCCCTATTCCACAAAAGATCAAAAAGGCCACATGTAGTGGCTCCTGCCTATAATCCCAGCACCTTGGGAAGCTAAGGCAAGGGAATTGATTGAGCCCAGGAATTCGAGACCAACCTAGCAATATAACAAGTATCCAATCTCTATGACATTTTAAAAAATTAAATGAAGAAAGAAAGAAATATTAGTTTCCACTCAAAAGTAAAGTAACTTAAAAGAACTAAGTACTTTTATCCAAAACGTTAGTATGAATAAAAACAGTTTTATTACCTGTTAAAAAATTGTTAGGCGCTCAGACATTTAAATATTTTCTGACAGCCTAAAATATGTCTTTCTTAATCCCTAAAAGACTGTTCATTAATTGACCTTGAAATTTGCCTAGTTTGAGTCTCACGTTTGAATGAATTTGAAAAAAAAGGAAGACAAATAATATCTAAGTGTTATAGTTTGATTTAGTCAAAGTGTGCCAGCTAACAGCTCTTCTGATGACACCCAACTTACAGATAAATTTTGGCCCATATAGCGTTTTTTATTTAAATTTTGAGTCTCTTCTAGTGTTTGTTGTTGGAAGATGATATATGCGAGACTCTATTTTTGACTTCTGTTAAACTCAATGAAAATCTAACCATATCTGCTATTTTTTTTTCATTTTGATACTATTATCTATGATTGAACTTCAAGATTGTCTATTTCTTTGAAATGGGCCATGTATACTTCAGTTTACTATAGTCAACTTACCCCTCAATTTAGCTGTCGGCTTTCTGTAGTCATGCGAGTTTAGAATTTCTAGTATACTCTCAAAGGTAAGATATACAAGTAGGTAGACATCAAACCTAAAGTGGTTTTTCTTTTTGTCGTTTAACCATTAGACATAATTAGCACTTATCATCCTGTGTGTGACAGTTGTGTGCCCTGTGTATCTGATGTCAATGCAAACCTCAGTACTAGCCCATCTGCATTATTACATACCTGGAATCCTTGAGTACCGTCCACTGGGGCATGTCCACCTTACTGTTTATGAGTTTGAAAATTACCTTTGACTTATTTTGTTTTATTTTTTCCATTTTATGAAAGATGGAATGCTTTAAATGTTTTCCAGTCTTGGCAAATGTATTGATTTAAGATTTGGGCAGGGTGTGGCGGCTCACCCTTGTAATCCCAGCACTTTGGGAGGCCAAGGCGGGTGGATCATCTGAGGTCAGGAGTTTGAGACCAGCCTGGCCAATATGGTAAAGCCCCATCTCTAATTAAAAAAATACATATATACAAAAATCAGCTGGGCGTGGTGGTGCTCGCCTGTAATCCCAGCTACTCAGGAGGCTGAGGCAGGGGAATTTCTTGAACCCAGGAGGCGGAGGTTGCAGTGAGCTGAGATCACCCCACTGCATTCCAGCCTGGGCAACAAGAGTAAAACTTCATCTAAAAAACAAACAAACAAACAAACAAACCTCTTAAATCTTAAAACAGTAGATTTGCCAAGCCTGGAGAACTTTGAAAGCATTTAGATAACTTTAGTAGAAGCAAGAAAAGCAAAATATGAGTCATCCCATTCAATAAAGACTAGTTATGAAACTCCCCTAAATAAATCTAATCCCCTCTCTCCTGCAAGATGGTCTAGATGTTAACGAATACCATCTAGTTTGTATTTTTTTAAATTTTGCTTATTTCCAGCATATTATCCACATTTATGGCACATGATCTTATATTCCTCCATTTCTACTTCTTATACTGAACTTGTTTTGCTATTTTTACTTTTGATTTAAAAATATTTAAAAAACTTGATAATTACTAACAAAAGACACAAGAAGCACAAATACATTAGGGTAACTTTATGCTTTTAATTGCACATATTTAAATAGCACTGAAAGCATAATAATGCAATTAAACACCCCCAAAATTAACTTTTTGAGGTGTTAATGTTTTGATTATGAAATAAAATATATTATATTCACTTTAATAAGTTTAAAGGGCATTTTAACATAATTCTTTAAAACATCATGTAATAATAAACTATATTGGTAAAATTGAGTATCAAAAGATTTGTTACCTATTTTTAAAAGAAATGTATAAGTTTTGATATTTTCGGACATCTCTCTATGTCTTTATTATAACAGGACAAGGCTCATCAGTATTAAAAGTATATACAAATCTATTATTCTCTTGATAAGCACAAATCTGCGTCTTTGGATTTTGTCTTTAAATACATTTTCAAAATTGTGTGAATAACTTCAAAAACATATGCAATCAATAAAAATATCAATAATATCGAAAATATTAGGCCAAACACTTTAGCTCATGCCTGTAATCCCAACACTTTGAGAGGCAGAGTCAGGTGGATCCCTTGAGCTCAGGAGTTCAAGACCCACCTGGGCAACATAGAGAACCTCATCTCTCCAAAAATTGCAAAAAATTAGCCTGGCATGGTGGTATACATCTGTAGTCACAGGTACTCTGGAGGCTGAGGTGGTAAAACTGCTTGAGCCCATGAGGTGGAAGTTGCAGTGAGCTGAGATTGTGCTTCTGTGCTCCAGCCTGAGTGTCAGAGTGAGACCCTGTCTGTTTCTCTTTGTCTCTCTCTCTCTCTCTCTCTATATATATATATATATACATGTGTGTGTATGTTATATATTTGAAAGACAAAGATAAACATATAAAACAAACAAAAAACAGTAGCAATATATAGAACACATGTGTATTCTATATATATTCTATTTTTCTTTTAAAAAACAGAAGCCAGCAGGTGATATATATATATATACATATCAGCTGCATCGCATCCTTGTTTATGTGAAAGGATGTGATGTTTGGCGTGAACAAAATTGCTCATAAAAAAAACTTGCAAATAAAAGTAGGTAACTTTTTCTATATAAATTATCTAAAGTTAATGTTTACTGTAACCTATCATTAGGTAAGTAGGGTAAAGTGAACAGATCACATTGAAGGAAAAAATAATCAGTTTGAAATATTCATTTTCTCCCAAAAGGAACCTTCCCATTGCTCCCAAACTGTAGGAACAGAGTATTAAAGTAACTTAATAAGAAAGGCTGAAAGTAACAGACATGATAAAATGTGAACCATAGATTCCTTCACACTTATGATTAACCGAGCTTAAGGTTCAGATACTGGGAATAAAAATGAGGAGTTTGAAATGTAACTTTTCTATAGTTCTTTAAGGGCTTTAAACACTAATTGTGAATATATATATATATATATATATATATATATATATATATATGAAATTGCCAGGGGAAAAACATATATATATATATATAAATTTTTTATTTTTTTTTCCTGGCAGTTTCATCAGGAAGAAGAGAAGAGTAAACGTTATTTACCCATTCTGACAGAAAGCACAAAAGCCTCAAGTGGGTCTGAGGCAACATGGCCATACTCACTTCAGTTGAGATCTTTTATTTTACCCTTTTCAACAGGACTTCAGTCCCCTTTTGAAAAGTTGTTGTGCTCAACCAAGACCCTTGTGAAAGGCAACAGATGTTGCTAAGATTATACTAGCCTGTCTGCTATCTTGTTTCATTTTTAAAGAAAGAAGAGAGAGAGAGGGAGGGAGAGAGAAAGAAAAGAGAACAACTCTTGCTCTCAATCACTGGACCATTTTGCACTTCAGCAAATCTGTTTGCACATGCTCTGCTGGCCTGGCAGAAAGGTCCAAGCGCTTTACATTCAGCTCGAGGTCAATCCTAATGTGATGTTCAGTGGTCCTCACGCCTTTCACACGAAGCAGCTGCCTCTGATTGCCAGAACAAATTGAGGTGATTCAAGCCACCAGCCAGGCATAAGTAAAACTTCCATTCATTGAGAAGGGAGGAAAAAGCTCAGAGCAGACCAACTGGGGTTGCCTACAATAAACCATAGGATTAGATTTGATACACTTGATATTAAGACATGATCATATTGAAAAGTAGATCATAATGTCATAAAAATGTACAAGACAGTGATATGAATGACAATAAGGAAAAAGAGTACTTGGGTGTTTATTAAGTTACACTTAATTATGAAATGCCATATAAGTTCTGCCTCATTCCTAACACCTGAGGAATTCTCTTTGGCATTTAGATACATCATAAACTTTTTAGGTACACCTGGTATATACAGAAAGAGTGGCTGAAAACATAAAGGAGAAACCATTCATTAAATAAGAAGTGATTTTAAGCAAAGTGATGGTCAGGCTGCATTTGATAGATTGTCTTCCAATTTAAGCATAGAATTAGATGAGCAGTTTCAAACTAAAGGCTAGATTTATACCACAACAAAGTAGTAAAAGAAAATGTCCAAAGGGTAACAAATTATTAAGTAAAAAGCAGCATAAGCATAAATTGATTTTGGTGACAATATCATTTTTAGTCAAGTTAGAAATTGTTAGACAAAGAAATTTTAAATGTACATGCTTCAAATATGTCATATTTACTTTTAAAATAAAATGCACCTAATCTGTTAATTGATATAAGAGCATTAGGCGAACATTATCTAAAAATAGATGAGTTTCTTTTTATTTGATGGAATTATAGTCCTTTAATCAATAGCATCAATCCTACATTTTTCAGTCCCAGAATTTATTACGATGTTAAGGGTCAGGATAGTTATTCCATAAGACCAGTGTAATTCCAGATATCCAATTCATAGGCAGTGATGAGATTTTTATATGCAAAAATTTTGCTTCAGAATATCATTTCTTTGTATCCCCACTATAACTTCCAGATATTGGGGAGAGATAACATTCCATGTCCATGTTAGTAGAGCTTAGTAGAGGCTCTTATGTAGCATATGCATTTAGTCAATGAATGAATTGTATTTGCATGTTAATATAAATGATATTAATGTAATAACAATGCAGAAAGAAATAAATGCAAATATGTGAAAGCAACTATATTTTTTTAGCTGTCATTAAGCACGTACCATATTTTTGGATCAAGTTATTCACCTCCTAATTTATAAACTGGAAATTATTCTGGCAATGAAAAGCCCGTTGGCCTTTGCTTTACTGAGTGAAAGCTGACCTTTAAGTGAATTCTATCGTCATTTAAATAGAGATTGGCTCCACTATTTCTGAAAGGATGATCTAAATTCTGCATAGTATTTAAAATTGAAATCTTTCTTCCATGTGGCCTCTATAATTTGTTCCTGTGCGTAGCTCTTTTCATGATTGGCAATTTAAATATTTTTCAACTCACTTGTTTCCTAATATATCTTAAAATGATTCAATGCCAAGAAATGTTCCTAAAGTCTAGAATTCACATAGATTTTGGAATTTAGCCACAGATTCTTTTGAAGTACATTAGATACAAATAGAATTATCTCTTCAAGATACACACACTATTAATAATGAAGGCAAGGAATGATATCTGTTTTGGAAGTTAATTATCCTGCTGATATGGGTGCTAATACTCCGTATTAAATATAAATTCAGTGTATTGATCCATTAAGGTCCAGAGGGTGTGTGATAACACAACGAAATTTACAGTGATATTAACAGCAAGGAATTTATTTCATGACAATAAATTTTCCGAGAAAACAAACAAAGACATTTGGCATGAGTGAAATGAAGCCAATTATATATTTGGATAAAAAATAGTTTATTAATTCACCTTTCAAACTACTGAGAGTAATATGAAATATAAGTAGAACAGTTTTTCAAAAAACAGTTGACCCATAGCTAGTAAAACAAGATAGAATAATGCATTAAACACTCATGTGTTTTTTTAGAATAACATTATTTTTCACCTGTATAACTCTAGGCAACAGGATATGAATAAGAGAAAATGATCCTGAAGATAATTAGACATTCACATGAGGAAGAGTAGCATCTGCAGTTACAGTACACTAGCTAGGATAGAATTACACCAGCTATCAATCTTCATGCTTCAGGGCAGAAGCTGCTCACCAGATGGGTCAGGAAGATATTCCCCCCTATGGTATAGTATTGTGAAATTAAGTGTATTATGGGAGGTTTATTTCTCTTAGTGAAACATCTGGCATTGGCCACCAGACGAGATTGACCCTCTGTCTGTTCCAGAATTATAACTCCAATTTTTTCTCACAAAACAATTGTTATACCAATTGAAGTCACATGATCCTTACTTATAACCAAACTTTCAATTCTTAAATACTTTTGAGTTTTTATTAAACTTCTAAAAAACAAATGGAATATTATTTAGAAATAGTTTTCAATTATTACTGGAATTTCATTTGTCTGTAAAAAATAAATAATAATAATAAAGGTAATGAGGAAAAATATCCACCATGCCGACGTGGCCAGGACTGACAACTTCCGTCAATATTGGTCTTTCTCTTCTTTGTGAACATTTGAACAAAGTACATTTCCCAGCCTTTCTTGAGCTGGGCATGTTTAGGAGCCCAATTTTTCTCAAAGGAATGTGAGTGATATAATGTGTACAACTTCCACGTCACTCACTAAAGAGAAGTACCTGCCTTTTCTGTTCTTCCTCCTTCCCAGTTCTTTCTTGTCTGAAAAGACCACGCACGGAGCAGCCGTGGACACTGCATAGTCAATATGATAGAGCCACTGTCGATTTAGGTCACTGGATGGTTTTGTTGCTGGGGGTCCTGCTTATCTTCCCTCAAACAATTATCTGAGAGAGAAATAACCTTCTGTCTTTTTGGTTCATTGCCTTTGGGTTCTCTCCGTTATCAGGGTTTGCCTACTGTAACGCGTCAACAATTTTCATGTTCACTTTTGATTTCTCCACTGTAGGAATTCAGAATCCCTAAACAACAAGCATACTATAAGGGCACTTGTTCATTTTTTAAATTTAACATTTAAAAATATATTAAATGCATAAAATGCATTGAATTTAAATGTCTAAATCTTTTTATCATTAAGTACTCATTAATAATATTATTAATATTATTATTTTTATTATTATTTTGAGACAGAGTCTTGGCCTGTCACCCAGGCTGGAGTGCAGTGGCACTATCTTGGCTCATTGCAACCTTCGCCTACTGGGTTCAAGTGATTCTCCTGCCTCAGCGTCTTGAGTAGCTGGGATTACAGGCATGAGTCACCACACCCAGCTAATTTTGTATTTTTAGTAGAGATGGGGTTTTGCCATTTTGGTCGGGCTGGTCTCAAACTCTTGATCTCCAGTGATCTGCCTGCTTCAGCCTCCCAAAATGCTGGGATTACAGGCATGAGCCTCTGCAGCCGCCCTATGTTAATATTATTTAATGATGCACATGAAGGCTGATAAACCATAATTAGGTAGCTGTTATCCTAGTGTTACATATTTAGTTTTATTTCAAAATGTGAAGACTCTGGAGACAGATTTTTTGTTAGAATTCTGACTGTACTACCTACTGGTAGAATGACTTTGAGTAAGTCACTTAGCCTCTATTTCTGAAAGGATGATCTAAATTCTGCATAGTATTTAAAATTGAAATCTTTCTTCAAAATTTCTTTAAAATTGAAATCTTATGGAAATGATCATAATATCTAACTTTTAGGTTCATTTAAAGTAGATGAGAAATCATGTACATAGTATTCAGAAGAGTCCCTATTATTTTGTGAGCACTCAATAAATGCTAGAAATTTAAGATTAGTATCCAAATATTTTGCTTTTACAATTTGGAATTTATATCTCCCTTGTAATAATTTTCTTAAAAGTGGCTAAAATATTATTATCAGCCTGAAAATGTTTAAATGAAAGTGTTTAGGAGGATGTATTGTTAGATTTTCATGCTATGAGAAATGTAATAAAATTTCCATCGCTTCTTTGAGAATGAATTCCACATACATACATTTTCTACTCATCTAGTCATTCATTTGAAAACTAACTATTTCTTACTGTCCTATTTCGGAATGTATTATGTTTTTGTCTAGTTTCTATGAGCACATTATATGTAATGGCATCATATGGCAAATAGTAATTAAACCGTAGTAACACAAGTTTTTGTTTCCTTTTCAATTTGTTAGTGCTTTCTTTTTAAAGTTCTTCTCCTTCTTAGTTGATACTTCTAAACAGAGGTGCCCCTATCTCATTACGCCACTGTCTAGGACTGATTTTTCTGAAAGTCGGTAAGATCGGAAAGCCTTTTATTCTAGAGAAATTATAGTATCTGTGTTACAAGTCAAGATGATGTGTATGCAACTTATTTCTTGGCTGGACTCTCTATGACTTGCACTGTTGGAATCACTTATGCTGGTGCTTCTTTCTTTGGATTAGGTCTTAATATATTTTATGGAACCATTGATACTGTAACTGAAAGGAATCTAAAACATGGAGCTGGTTTTAAGCCATATGAATTTGCTGTTGAGTTTAGAATTGTTTTTCTGTATTTAGTCACTAGCAAGTATGGTTTAATTTAAAAAAAAATTGAAATATACTATGTAATTTCTCATGATTTATAGCAGCTGTCTCCTTTTGTAAAGTGTGCTCAGAGGAATCTCCTTCAGCAAATAAAGTCTGCACCCAGACATCTCACTTTGTATACCATGGAGACTTGAGCATGACTCTTCTCAGTGATAAACTTCAACATAGAACAATCAGGAGAGAAAGAGAAATCTAGTAAAGAAATAACTGTGTAGTAAAGCAACAACCCAAATGATAAAGGATATCTATACATATGTGCACACACACACACACACACACACATCTATCACATTATATAAAATATATATTTTACCCTGTATTGGAGCCCTATGTGTAAGCCCTGGTGAGACTACAAATTTCAATATTTCTGCTCTGTTCAGAAGCTTATGGGTCATCAATAGGGGTCTTTATTACACAAGGGCAGAAATATGTAGAAATTTTGGAAGAGCTTAAACAATTTTTTTAAAGGCTATCTTTAAAAGATTAGGTGAATGCAAATAAATCCAAACAATACACAAAATGATAAATAGAAAGATTTTTCTCAAATAAGGCACAGCAAATACACACTAACCCAAGCTGGGACCACCGGGCCTGGATTTCACCCACAAGAGCAGTGTGTGCTGCGGCATCCTGAGTGGGAGGCTCCCAGGGCGTTCCCACGCAGTTCTGAGAGGGATCTGCACTTAGCTGTCAGAAGAGGAGCTATATCTTGAGGTATTACTGCTTCTTAAGATTCACAAAAGAATGATCATAAATGTCTCCAGTTCAATGTCAAGATAGGTCCAGCAACCTGAGTTATAAGTAGGGTGATTATATACCCTTTAGGAGAGTCCTTGTTTAAAATTCCTGTTTTTACATTTGGTAAGTGCTCCATTTCGCTCTCAAACATAAGCTGATATTGAACTCTGAATTATATTTGCACCCTGGCTCTATGACAGTACTGTGTCAAACATGCTACTTTGTATTTTATTTCATGATGACCTTCTCTCTGCCAATAGGGGCAATTACTGTGATGCAGTTTATAAAGCTGCCATCAATGAGATGTTGGAAATCTTAAGAGAAGATATTCTATGCATTTCCAAGGAGCTTCATAGGGCAACCCCCTCAAATTCATCATGGTTCGAAGATTGGCTCTAAATATAGGAGGTTTAGAAAGCTGATTTATCAACATATCAGAAGTAACCCCACTCAAAAAAGAATGATGCATACCAGTTTTTCTATTTATAATGAGCAATCTAATTGGAGAGGCAACCAGACACTCCACCTGCAGGCATGCCACATGGGAAGCCATACAGTAATCAGGCTGTTACCTGGTGAGCATGAAATCACAATGAGGATTGTTAGCTACGTGATTTAAAAGTGTGAAGGCATCAAGCTAAACTAGGCTCATGCATGTCTACTCAAATAGCTTACTATTTACTAGTATGTTTCCATTTTTTACTAACCCCCCTTTCTGATCAACACTTTATTTATCTAGATATATTAATCAGGTTTTTCTTTTCTTGTTTTTTTTTTTTCCTTTTTTCTTTTTTCCAAGACTTATCTTATCTAGGAGCTATTGTCTTTGCTGATGACTTCACTGGATCTCTAATTCAATTCATCAAGTGACATCGAGGCTCTGTCTGATTCTGAAATCTTTCTTTCTCCACTGCCCCACACCCAAAGCAGTGCCAGAATCCTTAGCAGAAACATTTCCTTATGGTTGTGAGATAGAGAGATGGTGGATAATGTCTTGTTTAAAAGCCCAGTAATTATATTCTCTTATTTTTATAGCAGATTGGAATTAGGCTGGCACATAGAAACAGTCCTTAGTGTCTGAGTGAAGAGCACATGAAATGCCTTTGTTAAACAACAGCAAAAACAAAGAAGAAAAATAAAATATTAGCATTTAGTGAAAGATCTTATGAAAGATTGTCATCCTCAAAATGTGTAAGAGCAAGTTGCTTCTAAAAAATGATTTGGGGCACATATATGCATATAAATGTCTTCTCCAACATCAGTTTACTCTTTTGCATGGTATCATATCAAGTCATATCCTAATGCACGTTAAGTAAACAGCTGTTTTTAACTACCAAATGATGTACACAATACATTTTTTAAATTATAGCATTCATTTAAAACCTTCTTTATTTTGTATCTGTTAATGCAGTTTATTTGTAACACTGAAGCCTCTTTGATTCAATTACATTTTCTTTAAAACATGATAGGGCATCTTTTATGCTTTGAATGACTTTTTAAACTAACCAATGTGTCATGAAAACAACTGTTATTCACAAGTTAGTATTGGTTCTGGGAGATTGCTTTGCTTTTAATGTCGATACTGCCTTCATTGAGAGAAAAGTTTGTTATAGGGACCCTCAGCTTGTTCCAAACCACATTCATTAGTCTCTCTCTAAGTATTCTAAGTGTAACAGGTTCATTGCTCAATGCATGTGAAAGTCAATATGCGGAAACACTAGATTGAGACTGCAGCAGAAAAAGAGGTTAAATTGTAGGGCCACTAAATGAGACAAGATGGGGGGAAATGTCAAATTCATCTCTCCAGGGAATGTGGGGCTAGGGTTTTGGAGTGGTCAAAGTGTAGAAATTATTGATTGGTCGAAGAGGGTGAAGTCATTGGATAAAAAGATAAAGAAACTGTATTTTCAAGCTGATTTGGTTCCTCAGAGGGAGTCTTTAAACTGACGGGTGTCAGCTTTTCCACTGGAATTCAGGATCTGCTTAAATAATTCTTAAAACAAAAGCCTAATGTTTCTAACATCAGAAATTTTATGTATAGTAGCAATGGGGATGCAAATGGTCAGTGTCCAATGCTTTGTGACTTTTGATTACAAGGCAATGAGACAAAGTACAGCCTGATTAATGCTTAATTACAACTATATTTCCATCCAGAATTCTTATTAGCCTTGTGAGGACAGCTTTAGTATTTAGTCTGCAAGACTGACTTCTCTCCTTCAGTTACTGGTATCACCAATATGAGGAACCTCTAGAGTCACCTTCCTCTCCTTGATTCTCACTCTACACCCAATTACTGTTTTCTCTCCTGTCTGTTCTCCTCCCCATTCTTACAATCAGTGCCCAGCCTCAGGCTTGGGTTGTCCTTGCATGGCGGAACTATGGAAGAAACTCCTAATTAGTCTCCCTGCCTGGTGTTTTTCTTGTGTGTGTGTGTGTGTGTGTGTGTGTGTGTGTGCGTGCGCTCACATTTTGATCTTTTACACTGCTGCCAGTCATTTTAATAAGCTAGTCTAGGTTTTACTAACCTGTAGAGTCTCCTTATTGTCTAAGGGGACATGCCACAATTCTTTAGGTTGCATTCAAGACTGTCTAGGGTCTAGCCACATCTCGCCTTTCCGCTCTATCTGGAAGCACACCTCTGTGCTCCTATTGACTACTTATTATTCCCTCAACACAGACAAATTTTAACGCCAATTAACTTTGTTCAGAATGTTTGCTCTCCTACTATATCAAAGCCCCATTCGACCTTTAAGTCTCTATTCAAATGTTATTTCTTTCATAAAGCCTTCTCTGATCACTCTTGTAAGAATTTTTTCTCCTTCCGCCATTCCACGGAATGTTGTTTGTTTCCTAATAGAACATCAGTGTCTTATGCTTTTGATGCAAGTGCCTCCTCCTGCCCTGTCAACAATAAGCATAACCGTGTTCAGATAGTGAGTGTGTCTTTCACAGCTCTTTCATTGCTGTATGACTACAGTAAATGTTAGCTGAGCCAAATACCTTGGGGGCTGAAGATGTAGCATCACTGAGTTCAGATCTTTTTCCCATGTGTTTCCAATCCACATGGGAATATATAAAATACCAGATGACCTTTTAATCCTTGTCAGTTAGGGAGCTGGTTAGTCACAGATGTTAAAGGAACATTGGAGCTAAGGGAAGCATTGTGGTTTGTCCAACCTGGACTGTAACCTTTCATCAATCATGTGAGATATATTAGACCATTGAGCAAGATAAGACCCAATAATTACTTTCATAATAAGTACCGTAAAATATTTAACATCCTGAAATGGAATTCATAGATAGTAAACCCACCTATACACTCACAGTAATCAAAGATTATCAATATAATATCTCAACAAAAAATAAATGAGAAATGTAAAAAGTAATTTATAATGAAATCATGTATATTTCAATATGTAAATGCTTGGTGAGGCGGAGCAAAACTGCCCCTATCAATGCCCAAAATGCCTATACTGAAAATCTTGGATTTAGATGCATTTCGGAAGGACAGAGGCATTGTCTTTTTGGAGATCTGTAATAACTATTTCTGGGTTTCTGTGATATGTGTAGAGAAAACAGCAACCAATAATTGGGTCAGTCTCAACAGCAGTGTTCTCTCTTTGTTGTTATATGTTAAGAGCGGAGAGGCAGATGATCATCATTTGAATGGAGAGAATACTCTTCCTGGAGTTCAGGTGACCAGAAAGCATAGAAGGGAAACATGGCTCAGTTGCCTCAAACAATATGATGTTATTGGTGTATTTCTTCAAATCCATAATCTAGTATTAAAGCAGTCCTGCTGGTACAACCTCTACTTGAGGGGTAAAAAAAATTTGGAAGAATCTTTTGCTTCCAGTTTTTTTCTTTGATCTCTTTATTGCCTCAGAATTTTCCTTTTATTCCTCAACTGATTTAATTGCAAGGAAGACAAGTACGAAACAAATTATCAGGCTAATACTATTGCTGCCAATTTTGATGTTTAGGGTTAGGTGTAAGTGCCAGGATTCCTCCTGGGATTTTTCCTTCTTTGGAGAGCCTATTGGAGTTGTTCCTGTATCAGAGATAGCTTTCTAATAAGGCTTGAAATGTAATTAGACTCTATAATCATAACTTTTTGGAGTTGGTAAATCCATTGTACATCATATAATTTAATCCTGTCATTTTACAAATGGGAAAAATAAGTCCTCAAGAGATTAGGTGACTCCAAGACCTTTCAGCGTGTTAATGTCAAAGCTTGGCCTCGAACCCATATCAGCTGACTGCAGGCCCAGAGTTCTTTTCTGAATAACTCATTGCCTCCCTTAACTGCTGGCAGATTTGGCTCTTCCATATCTCTGCCACCACACGAAGTCTTTGTAAGCCACCTTTATTTCTTCAATTTTTCCCTCCATGGTTCCTCTCCAGGCACATTTCTTCTAGTAACCTGTAGAACAAGGATAAATATAAAAAGCCATAAATCCTCATCTAAATTGGCCTCCAGGATATATATATCTTCCGTCTCCCTATATATCTATATTCTTTACTCTCAGTCAGTTCCCAAGCCAGCTGGTGTGATTTGATGGAGCGAGCACTGAGCTTGTTTCCTACCCGCTTAGCCTCTGTGCTTTATTAGGCATGTCCTTATTGTTATTTTTAAGACTACACTAATTCCTCTGTACCACAGGGTTAGTAATAATATCTGTTACCTCCTAGGATTCCAGAAAGAGTGAAATAGTGATATGAACGCACTTTGTAAACTGTAGAACACTGAACAAGTATAAAATATCTATATTTTCTTACTTTTAATTTTATACTCACACTAAATGCATTCGGGAACCACCCCTATGTCACTAATTTTCAGGCTAATCTTGGGAGAACTGTATTTCTGCACTTTGCTGCTTTCACATCTGCCAACAGGAGTAAATCTTGTATTGTGTAATTATAGGGATTGGACATAAGGCATATGCATCTCTTAGTACAGACCAGGTACATCATTCTGTATCTGGGATTTGCATTCTTATTATTTATTATTACTTTTATTGTTATTATTGCTACAGTTGCTATTTCTCACAAAGCCTCACTTATTTTCTGGTGTTCTCTATCCACATCTTGATACCCATAGCATTTCCATGATATATCTGTATGGGCCAATTTGTTTTAGAATTGTATCATCTTGATTCATAAAGTCGTTACTGACCCATTTTCTAACATTACTCAGTGGCCACAAATGAGGCAGAGGAATAATCATACTAAGATGGTGCTTTATCCATTCAGGCACAATAGAATAGTGGAAATATTGACTACAGCATGTTTTATTGCTGAGTGCAATTTTCAGCTATTTTGTAGCACTTGTATAACATACTTAAAATGAGATTGTATATGGAAAAGTTGAATATCTTGTGTACTCACTGTGTATATTGTTATGAATAAATCCCCAAGTCATAAAAAATAAATACAAGATAAAGTCAGGGACTTTCTTCTAAAAATGCTTCATCTTAAAACTGACAATAAAAAAATGAGAGGGAAATTTCTTGGCAATAATTCTTAGCAATAAACAAATGAAAAGGAAAATTCAAAAGGAAAAGAAAAGTACCATTCCATATTGATTTCTTTCCTTTTTCCAAATTGTGTACTTCAATATCTCTGCACCTATCTCCTCACATTTATAAGAAAGAAGAGTCATGTCTCACAGTAAAAAAGAAAAAACAAACTACTCAACAAATCCAGATACAACACTAAACATTTTAATTTAATTTATTGTTGACATGTTTGTGACGCTGTCGTTTTCAGTTGTATTTCCACATTTGTTGCAAACATGCATGAAGACAAGGAGTCTCTCATATGTAAAGCTATTTTTAAAGCAACGTTTTTCCAAAAGTCTGTGAGAATCAGACTTATTGCACTGGAGTTTTAGGCATTGACTCCCTTAAAAAACTGCTACATTATACTATATTTCACCTGAATAGAACATTTGTATAATGTACTTATTTAAATGCTTCAGAGATACAAGCATTTTTCTCAATCTAAAGAAAATCAGACTAGGCACAAATTCTGCAAGAAATCTAAAGGTAGAAAATGGTTCATCTGTTCTTAAACACTAACACTCACTCTTTCCCTCTTTAAACACTCCAGCTAAGTGCTAATTCCCACTCATTCTCCGTAAGTGATTATAGACACTAAACGGTCACAATTATGTTGCTGCATATGAATGCAGTGTTTGATGAATGTAACTACAACAATCACAAAGCAATAGAACTAAGAAGAAAAATGCAATAAACGATCATTTTTTAAATTGTCACACTGAAGCAAAATTATAACATACATACTAAGAAAGACAAATACTCAGCAGATAAGGTTTATTTGAGATAAAATTTTATTATACATGACAATAACTTGGTATTTTACTTTCTATTATACAAATTAATGATTGTTCTTGTACTGTGTGTGTGAGAGAGCAATTCTCTTTAACGTGTGCAAAGATATGTGCAATTAATAAAAATATTACGAAGTATATATGCTAGATAATCAAATTCAGACTTCCTTTGAATCTGAATTTGAGTCTTCCAATTAGTTTTCAAACATGAACTTGGGAAACACTTTTAGTTGTTCGTTACACTCCTCAATTAGGACAGTGGTCCTGTTACACAGTATGCACTTTTGCCCCACCCAGTGGCCACCTCACAAATAGCCGCCATTCCCCCGCATAAGATAATTCCTTCTTCAGGTGGGTTTTGGTGCTAGAAACACAAGGGAATAAGTTGTCCCTGTGGCTCAGTGTACACATGATACTATCATTTCATTAACGCTGCTGCCATTTGTACTGAGCTGTGGAGCAAACTCACAAGAATGCCAGCCACTTCAGGACTTCCACCAAATGCTTCATCATGCAAGATCTACAAAGTCAGCTATGCTTTCATCCAAAACACCAAAAGAAAGAGGAAATGCACATCTATGGTAATAAGATTGAGTTGGTGAGAGGAAGAGAAGAGAAGCAAAGTAATGCCATGAAAGAGAGTACAGATCCTTGAGTTTTCACTCTATGCTAATTATATAAATTTGAGAAATTCATTTATATTTTACTTGCTTATACATTACTATAAAAGGAGAGGAGAAAAATTCAAGTCTAATCAAGCAGCTGGATAAACGTAAAGTCTCTATAAAAATTGCAAGAAAATATTTTATATTTTTATTTTTCTCTGTCTCTCATGCATACACATATGCGTGTACAAACTCAAAGACACAATTTTACTATCGTTACAAAACTGTAGTAAAATTAAAATTAAATTAAATTAAATGCATTGATGAAATTACCTTGTCAAGGGTTTGGGAGATGTGTAAGAAGTTTTGCTAGGAGATATCTAAGTAAGTGACTCAAAATAACTATCGCTCCATTATCATAAGAGATTGTTTTTCTTATTGCCGTCATCACATTATCTAAATTTAGAAATTATTCCTAAATTGAATAATTTTTATAAACATGTTTTTCAGATCCTAAAGAGTAATATTACTATAAAAACAATTCCACCTTTGAAACCGCATCAGCAAACTGAAAAAAAAATAAAGAAAGAAACTTGCTGGTTAACTATCTAGGATACCAGCAAGAGGTCTACAAGTTGTTAAATTCTCCACCAGAGGTTCAATAGCTAGCGTGGATGAATATAAGCCTCTTAGTTGCTAGCCTGCCAAATCCTCTGACCACATGAACACTTAGATGATTTCCTAGTCTTATAAGAAGATGTGATATTTCCTTTTAAATAAAACTTTAAATATTCTGCTCTATCTATTAATTCAATGAATCATTTATACATCCTTCCAAGTGATTTCTCGTACTCTTAACTTGTGACATGGTCCTAACTAGTGGAAAGACATTTCCAATGCCCTGTAAAGAATGGAAGTGTATTGAGACAAACAGTAATTAAAACAATATTGTTAGAAAGTACACTCCACAGAGTGGTAGCGGGCTTGAGCAAGTGGCTCGAGAGTGATGGTTACAGAATTTTCTGGGGTTTAAATACCCTCTACAGGTTTCCCACTGGTTACTTGGTTATGCCATATGTAAATTAGGACTTGGCTTGCAACTAGACTGATTGGTTGTAGGAGGAAACTAATGAGAGCTGAAGTGAAGTACAAAGTTACACCCTATGTAAATAAAGATTGATTGGTTGTGGGAGGGGCTCAATCAATGGTACTTCCCCCTTTTTTTTTTTTCTGGGAAGCAGTGCAAAGAGAATAGTGTCAAATCCTCTTGTCACTTGGGTGTAGAGAGGTGGGGTTTTCCTGTTCTAGGAAGACAGCACAAATTAGCCTTAGGCTTCCTGCCTGCAGACCCTGTTCTCTTGCCTCAAAATGATGAGATAGGAATGGAAATAGGCCAAAGTTTTGTGGGAAAACAGAAGAAAAGAAGCTATCTCAAAATAGGTATATTTTTGATTGTTTCTGGAAAAAAAAAGTATCATTCCTATGTGTCCCAGAAAATGAGAATATAACCCTAGATAGAATCTATGTCATCTATGTCTTTTATAAATGAAGTCTTCTTGTCTTCTTGGTAAAATTGTTTCCAGATAGATGTGTGGCTCCTAAACTATGACTTGAAATCTCCTGGTGTCTCTGAGATGTTGTTCAGGGTCTGCTAGATCCTCCCTTTCTGACTAGATATGTGTGTAAGATTGTATTTTCTTCATATTCTTCAAACAAAACAGTGTATATTACCAAACTGAATGCAGATCCAAATATGAGAATCCCACTTTTAACATTTTTGCAAATCTAGGCATTAGATTTGCAAAAATGTTAAACAATGACAAATATCATTGCTTTTGTTTTCAAAAATATTACTTTACCTACAATATTTATATCCTCAGTAGTTTTTAAAAATCAAAAAGGTCAATGTTCTTATGAGCTCATTATCTAATATAAAATATTTTAATCACTCATGTGACTTTACATATTACTAATGTTTTTAGAATTCATAATCTAGAAAGTCAGAATTTCACAGAAAACAATTTATTTTTGTTTCATTTGGAATATTACATTAGAAGCCTGAATTTGTTCATTACATGCTACAGGTATATTTCTACAAATCAAATATTTCTAATGAGGATGCATCTAATTTCTGGTTTCCAGGTCTGTTGTTATTGTTGTTTTGTTTGTTTATTTTGTATTTTTGTATATGAAGAATTTTGAACAACTTTTATGGGGTCTCTCTCTCTCTCTCTCTCTGTCTCTCTCTCTCTCTATATATATAGTTATTTTAATCATTTTAAGGATGCAATTTAATATCATTATTTGCATTTACAATATTATGCAACTGTCATCACTATTTTTAAAATTCTATTAACTGCCAAAACAAAATCTCTGTGACCATTACACAGTAACTCTCCATTCCTCCTTTTGACAGTACCTGCTGCCTCTAATTTACTTTATTCCTTATGAATTTGGCTATTTCATATAAATGGAATCATACACTATTTGTCCTTTGTGTCTGGATAATTTCACTTACCCAAATGTTTTCAAGGTCCATACATGGTGTAGCATTTATCAGAATTCCATTCATTTTTAAAGCTGAATAAGATTCCATTGCAGATACGTACCACTTTTTGTTTATCCATTCATTTGTTTTTGGGCACCTAGGTTGTTTCTACCTTTTGGCTACTGTAAATAATTATCCAGTGAGCATTGTTGTACAGGTAACTGTTTTAGTCTGTGTTTCTGATTATTTTGGATACATGCCTAGGAATGAAATTGCTAGGTCATATGGTAATTCTATCTTTAGTTTCCTGAGGAACTACCAAGCTATTTTTCACAGCAGTTGCATCATTTTTCATTCTCACCAGCAGTGTATGAGGGTTCTGATTTCTCAGGATCTTTGCCAACACTGGTCCCCACTCCTTTGGAGTTGCTGTTGCTATAACCATCCTAGAAAAGGTGTCAAGTGGTATCTCCTGGTTCTGATTTGCGTTTCCCTAGAACTAATGGTGTTGAGAACTTTTCACGTGCTTAGTGGCTATTTATGTGTATATTCTCTAGGGAAAGGCCTTTGCCTATTTTTTAATGCAGTTACTATTTCTTTGTAGACAAATTCTAGGAGTTCTTTGCAGATTCCGGATATTAAATTTTTATCAGATTAAATGATTTGCAAATATTTTCTCCCATCATGAAGGTTTTCCTTTCACTTTCTTAATAATGTTCTTTGATAACAAAAGTTTTTAATAATGATTAAGTCCAATTCATTATTTTGTTTTTCTCTTTTTGCTCACAGTTTTGATGGCACAGCTAAGATTCTATTGTCAAAGTCAAGGTCATGAAGATTTTCTCCTTCGTTTTCCTAGAAGAGTTATGATTTTATGTCTGATATTTAGGTCATTGATCCATTGTGAAGATCTCAAGTGGTATGACACAGGGATGCATTTTATTAGACATGGTTTGCTATGAGAATGGTTTGAGAGACATATCCAATGTATTCTTTTGTATGTGCAATCTAATTGTTTCAGCCACATTTTTGAACAGACTGTTTGCCTTAGTCTACTTTCTGCTACTTTAACAAAATGCCACAGATTGGGTAATTTATAAACAGTAGATGTTTACTTGGCTCAGAGTTCTGGATGTTGAGAAATCCAAGAGCGTAGCACTGGCATCTGATAAGGGCATTCTTGCACATTATCCAATGGGACACAGGCAGGCAGGTACGTGAGACAGAGAGATAAAATAGGGCCAAATATATCATTTTTTTCAGGAGCCCTCTTCCACAATAACTAACCCATTTCTGAGACAATAGCTTAATCAATTCATGAGAGAAGAGTACTCGTAACCCGTCTAGCTTTTAAGGGTCTCGCCTCTGAATACCATTACAATGGCAATTAAATTTCTGCATGTGTTTTTCTTCCATTTAATGGAAAAAGAACTCTGAGCCTTTGCCAATAATAAGTTGGCCATAAATATAAGGTTTCATTTCTTGACTTTCAGTTTTATTCCGTTGGTCTATGTGTCTATCCTTACACCGATACCTTACTGTTTTGGTAACTGTAGTTTGTAGTAGGTTTCAAAATTGAAAAAATGCAGGAACTATGACTTATTCTTCTTTTTAAATACTAGATTTGCTACTTGGGTCCCTTTGCAATTTCATATGGATTAAAAAATCAAAGTTTTCATTTATGCAAAAAAGGCTGTTGGTATATTGATGGGTTTGGGTTTGAGTCTATACAAAGATCACTTTGGCAGTATTGACAGCTTAACAATATTAAGTCTTCTGAGAAAACAGGATACATTTCTTTTTTTAAAGAAAAATCTTTAATTTCTTTCAGCACTTTTCTTTTAGTTTTCAACAAACAAATCTTTTGCCTATTTGGCTAAATATATTCTTAGGTATTTTATTATTTTCGATGCTACTGTAAAGGGCATTGTTTTCTTAATTTCCTTTTTGGTTTGCTCATTTCTGTTGTATAAATATGCATTTTATTTTTGGGTATAGATTCTCTATCCTACAATGTTTCTGCTTTTGTTTATTAGTTATAAAAGATTACATTTTACTTTCAGTGTAATCTTTAGGGTTTTTCACATATAAGATGATTATATCCACAAACAGAGAAAATTTTAGTCTTTTCGAATCCGCATGCTGTTTGTTAGTTGTTTACTTGGTTTAGGCTAAGTGCCCTTCCTAGGACTTCCAATACTATGTTATTTGGAGCAGTGAAAGTGGACATCCTTGTCTTATTTCTGACAATTTTGTAATCCTTCCACATTGAGTATGCTATTAGCTGTGGATATTTTATCTATGGCCTTCATCATAATGAGGGAGTGTCTTTCTATTCCTAGGCTGGGTATTTTTTTTGTGTGTGTGTTGGAAGAATGTTCAGTTTTGTCAAATGTTTTTTTTTTTTGTTCAATTGCTATTATTGTGCATTTTTTTTATTTCATTAACATTGTGTATTCCATTAATTGATTTTTGCTTTTGGAAGACAATTGCATTCTTGGGATAAATCCCACCCAGTCATAATTTATAATCCTTTTAATATGCTATTGGATTCAATATGCTAATTTTTCTTTGAGGCTTTTGTATCTGTATGCATAAGGAATATTGACCTGTGGTTTTCTTTTCTGGTGATGTCTTTATCTTCCTTTTGTATCTGAGTAATGCTGGCCTCTTAGAATGAATTAGGAAGTGTATCCTCCTTTTCAACTTTGTTGAAAACCTTCAGAAGAATTGGTGCTACTTGTTTTTTAAATGTTTTAGAGAATTCACTGGTAAAGACACTGGTTCTTTTTCTTATTAGGAAGTTTTGGGTTACTGTTTCAATGTCTTTAGTTGCTATAGAATGGTTGAAATTTTCTGTTCTTTCTTGAGTCAATTTAGGTAATATGTGTGTTTCCAAAAGATTGCCTATTTATTCTAGATTTTCTAATTTGGTAGTGTAAGATTGTTCATAGTATTATTTTATAATTTTTTATTTCTATAAAGTTGGTAGTATTGTCTACAGTTTCATTTCTGATTTTATTTATTTTGGTCAGTCCAACTAAAGAGTTGGTTGCCAATTTTGTGGATGTTTTCAAAGACCCTACCTCTGATTTTCAGATTGTCTCTATTGTTTCTTACTCTCTATTTTATTTATCTCCAAATAATATTTTATTTATTATTTCCTTTCTTCTTCTAGCTTTCAGTTTAGCTTGCTCTAATTTTGTACTTTCTCAAAACGTAAAACTAGATTATTAATTTGAGATCTTTCTCCTTTTTCAAGGTATGCATTTACAATATAAATTTCCCTTGGTACTGCCTTCACTCACACCTGTGAGTTTTGATATGCTGTGTTTTCATTTTCATTTGTCTTTAAGTATATATTTTTTTAATTTTTATTATGATATTTTTCTCCGACTTACCGGTTTTGAGTACATTATTTTATTTCCATGTATTTGTGAATTTCCCAGTTTTTCTTTTATTGTTGATATCTAACTGCATAGCATGTGGTCAGAAAAGACAGATTATATTATTTTAATTTTTAAAATTATTTTATTATTTTTTTAAGTTCCAGGGTACATGTGCAGGACATGCAGGTTTGTTACATAGGTGAATGTGTGCCAGATTCTGTCTCAAAAAAGGAATACAAATTATTCTATTATAAAGACACACGCATGTGTATGTTCATTGCAGCACTGTTCACAATAGCAAAGACTTGGAACCAACCCAAATGCCCATCAATGATAGACTATATAAAGAAAATATGGCACATATACACCATAGAATATTATACAGTCAAAAAAGGAATTGTCTTTTGCAGGGACATGGATGAAGCTGGAAGACATTATCTTCAGCAAACTTATGCATGAACAGAACATCAAACACTGTGTTCTCATCTATAAGTGGGAGCTGAACAATGAGAACATATAGACACAGGGAGGGGATTCTGTCTCTTTTTGAGACAGAATCTCACTCTACTGCCCAGGCTGGAGTGCAGTGGCACCATCTCAGCTCACTGCAACCTCCGACTCCTGGGTTCATGCAATTCTCCTGCATCAGCCTCCTGAGTAGCTGGGATTACAGACACGAGCCACCACGCCAGGCCAATTTTTTTTTATTTTTAGTAGAGATGGAGTTTCACCATGTTGGTCAGGATGGTCTCAAATTCCTGACCTTGTGATCCACCTGCCTCAGCCTCCCAAAGTGCTGAGATTACAGGCGTGAGCCACTGTGCCCAGCCAGAATAATTTATATTCCTTTGGGTATATATCCAATAATGGGTTTGCTGGGTCAAATGATATTTCTGGTTCTAAATCTTTGAGGAATCTCTACACTTCAACAGTGGTTGAATTAATTTACATTCCCACCAACCATTTAAAAGCGTTCCTATTTCTCCACAACCTTGACCTCATCTGTTGTTTCTGGTCTTTTTAATAATTGCCATTTGGACGGATGTGAGATGGTATCTCATTGTGGTTTTGATTTGCATTTCTCTAATGATTGTTTTGTGGCCCATTTGATCTCTCCTACAGAATGTTCCGTGTGCACTTGAAAATAATGAATGTGATGCGACTGTTGGGCAAAATGTTTTATGTATATCTGTTATTAGGTCTAGTAGGTTCATAGTGTTGTACAAGTTATCCATTCCTTTATTCATCTATTTAATTATGTTTTATCCATTATTGGAAGTGATGTATTTAAATTTCCAACATTGTAAAATTGTCTACTTCTCCCTTCTTTTTAATCAATATTTGCTTCACACATTTTGGGAGCAGTTTTGTTTGGTACATATGTTTTGAAATTTTTATCAATATGTAATGTCTTTCTTTGTTGCATGTAACCTTTTTTTCACATACAGTCTGCTTTACATAATATTGTTATAGTCACCTCAGTTCTCTTTTGATTACTCTTTGCATCCAATATATTTTTCCATTCATTTACTTTTAATATATTTGTGTCTTTGGATCTAAAATGAGTCTCTGGGAGATAGCATGTATCAATTTAAATCAGGTTGTTATAAATTTAGGATTTCAAATGTAATCCCCATGGAAACCACAAATAAAATGTTTTTAAAAATATACATAGAAGGAAATGAGAAGAGAATCACAAGAGTTTACTAAAAAAAAAAAAAAAAAAAAATCCTAAATATAGAAAAACGCAGTAATTGAAAGAATGAAAAAAGAACCATGAGACATAAAGGAAACAAATAATAAAATGACAGAAGTTAGAAATAAGTCTTTGCTTATCAATAATTGCTTTAAATATAAATGGGTTAAGCTCTCCAATCAAAATACATTTTTCTGCCACTTTTTTTCCCCCAGTCTATTACTTTTTATCTTAAAATTATTCCTTTATTCCTGTGTGGTTGTCAATAAATGCAGGCCCAGTTACCAGAAGGCTGCTAAAAACATGAAAACTCAATTAATTTCGTGTTTTTTTTAAAGGAAAATTCTCTTCTGATATTATTTTAGCATTGATGAGTATTAGCTCTTTGAACACTTAACTGAACACTTCCCCCAAAATAAAACTATTAGTATAAATCATTGACATATTTCTCAAAAAGCAAACAAACAAAACAAAGGTTGTTCTTTTGTACATGCAAATATAGCCTTTAAAACCATTCAGCATTTAAAAAGAAATAATACTATTAATTAGTGTTAAGTAGGGAAACTTGTCTATTCAAGCAAACCAATGTGCTCATTCTGGTAGGAAGTTAATGTGTGCATCTGTGAACATCAGTGCTCAGCCTGCTGCAGCAGAACACGCCTAAGACCTGTGTCAGTGAATCTTGGCCAAAGCAACTAAGCTCAACTTCAAATCTCTGCATGATTCCAACACTCTGATCAGAGATTGCAGTTTGCATGATCCTAAACATGTACAGAATGAATAGCATGGTTTACCTAGTCATTCAGCATTGAGTGTACATCTCAGCATACATTTTGAAGTTAATTTGTATTTCTAATTGATAGTTTATTTTAATTATCACTTTTCAATGATGACTATATGAGTTAACCCAAATGTATTGGAACATTATCTGAATAGTTTCCAAAGAAAATAACTTTGTATTCCATATGAAATATATTATTGATATTTTTAATTATTATAAGGAAATAATAACTACCAGATCACACCTAATGTTCTTGAAGCCACAGTAAATTTGTAGATGATGATTCTATTAAGCCTCCTCTCTTTATCTTTTTCAGTTACAGTTAAAAGTAGTCAATCTTTTAGAATTTCCAATCCTAATACTCAAGTAAAACATATTTAAATAAGGTTTTGAATACTGATTTGTTAAGACTTCCAGTGTCACAATTTCCATTGCAAAGCAACTGAAATTTTAGTTACTCATCTTTAACACAGTAATATTTTATCTCTTTTGTAATGTATACAGCTTTCTTAATCTTTCCATTTGCATTGAGAGACATTTAAGCCCTGTTTGTAACAGAATGGTTCGGAGCCCTTCTAAAGTGAGACACAGTTGACCAGCCTGGTGCCTCACACCTGTAATCCCAGCACTTTGGGAGGCCGAGGCGGGTGGATCACGAGGTCAAGAGATCGAGACCATCCTGGTCAACAAGGTGAAACCCTGTCTCTACTAAAAATACAAAAAATTAGCTGGGTATGGTGGCGCGTGCCTGTAGTCCCAGCTACTCAGGAGGCTGAGGCAGGAGAATTGCCTGAACCCAGGAGGCGGAGGTTGCGGTGAGCCAAGATCGCGCCATTGCACTCCAGCCTGGGTAACGAGAGCGAAACTCCGTCTCAAAAAAAAAAAAAAGAAAGAAAGAAAAAATAAGGAAAGAAAGTAAAAAAGAGAAAGGAAGGAAGGAAGAAGGAGAGAGGGAGAGAGGGAAGAAAGAAGGGAGGAAGGGAGAAAGGAAGGAAAAGACACGCTCTTATATTGTAGTTTATGCACATTAGATGCTTGCTCTCTCATTCTGTCACTGGGCAGGAAGAATACAAAGACAGAGAAATCACCAAGGACCACTATAAGGACACCTCATGGTTGATATTACCTAATTTTGCTCCTTGGCTTCAGTAATAGATTTTTTTTCACATCTTGGTTCTTGAAGACAAGCTCCACATCCTTTATCTTAAAATCAGTGACTGAACTCCTACCTCAGCACACATTGCGTTGTCAAGTCTGTCTATGATAATGACTGGGCTTTATTTCTTATACTATATCTTCGTGTTTTCCTTCCTCTCAGTGACCAGATGCTTCTACATTTACATTCACCATGGGACTGGTCCTTAGCTACCTATCTTATTTTAATTGATACATAATCATTGTATGTATTTATGGAGTTACATGTGGTATTTTTATGCATACAATATGTAATGATCAAATTAGGGTAATTAGCATTTCATCACCTCAAACACTGAGCCTTTATTTATGTTGGAAACATTTCAAATCTTTTCAGCTATTTTAAAATATACAATAAATTATTAACTGTAGCCCATCTTACTATGCTATTGAACACTATAACTTATTCATTCTAACTGTATTTTTGTACCTACTTACCAACTTTGCTTTATTCTTCCTCTCCACTACCCTTCCCAAACTCTGATAACTACCATTCTACTCTCTTCCTTCATAAAATCAAGTTTTTAAGGCTCCTACACATGTAATATTTACCTTTTTGTGCCTATTTCACTTAATATAATGTACTCCAGGTGCATTCACATTGCTACAAATTATAGAAATTTATATTTTTAAGACTAAAAATATTTTGTTCTTTATAACTACCACATTTCCTTTATCCATTTATCTGTCATTGGAAACTTAGGTTGATTCTATATCTTGGTTACTGTGAATAGCGCTGCAATAAATACAGGAATGCAGATATCTCTTTGACCTACAGATTTTGTTTCTTTTGGTTATATAGGTAGCAGTGGGATTGTTGCATCATGTGGTAGTTATGTTCTTTGTTTTTTGAGGAACCTTCATACTGTTTTTCATAATGGCAGTACCAATTTACACTGACACCAGTCGTGTGTAAGAGTTCTCTTTTCTCAGAATTCTGGCCAGCATCTGCTACTGTCTTCTTGGTAATAGCCATTTTAACTGGTATGGGATGATATCACATTGTGGTTTTGATTTGCATTTCTTCGATAATTAGTAATGTTGAGCATTTTAAAAATATGCTTTTTGGCCATTTCTGTGTCTTCTTTTGAGACATGTCTACTCAGACCTTTTGTTCATTTTTAAGTCAGATCATTATTATTATTTTTTGCTGTTGAGTGGTTTAGCGTTCTTCTTCTGGCTGTTAATCCCTTGTCAAGTAGATATTTTCTCCCATTCTTTATTCTCTCTTCATTCTGTTTATTGTTTTCATTGCTGTGCAGCGGATTTTTAGCTCTATATAATCTTATTTGTTTATGTGTGCATTTGTTTCCTGAGCTTTTGTCGTCTTACCAAAAAAAAAAAAAAAAAAAAGAAAAAACTTTGCTCAGACCAATGCTTTGAAGCATTTCTCCAATGCTTTATTTTAATAGTTTTATAGTTTCAGTTCTCACGTTTAATACTTTAATCAATTTTGAGTTGACTTTTATACCAGGTAAAAGAGCAGAATCAAGTTACATTCTTCTGCATGTGAATATCTGGTTTCTGTCTTTTGCCCTAGCCATGTCTATCATTCTGCTGTCTGAATCTCAGCAGTCTCCACACATTCCTCTCCCATGTCAAGTGCTGGTTATAGAAAAGAGATACTATTAGTTTCATAGAAAACACAAAGCTGTTGTGCCAAAAAATTTATAAAAATATAATAGAAATGATAATTTACCTGCCTGTTAAATTGTATTCAACATTATTAAGGTTATATTTGTAGTAGACATTGTGTTATTGAGATCAGCAAACTTGCAATTCTTTTTAAAGAAATAACTATCGCTTTCAATAGTGTACCTTCAAAACATTTAAATACTTTAATCATTTCAAACTCTAGGACTTCTGTCTATTACAAATTAGGATTGACACAATGACTGTGTGCAGTGTGGTAGATTATTAGTATGACTTATTAAGATGTAAAATGTTTCCTATGATTCAAGATAAAGTAGTGCCAATTTAGTATATTATTGATTTCCATCCTTTATTTAGTCAGCAGTGGACTGTGTTAAAGTCTCGCTTTGGTCATTTTTCCAGAGTTAGCAAATTGAACAATACAGCTGAATGAAATGCAACAGCCTTTTACATGCTGCTTTATCTATTTTTGAAACTCTCCTCTTTTATCATCCATTCATAAAACCCTTTGCTTCTATTAATCAATATTCTCTTTAAAATGTTACTTTTTTGTAGGGAGAGGCAAAGTTTGTAATTGATATGTGAAACTAATCCAAAAGAGAGAATTTCCAGAGAAGAAAATAGGAAGTTTTTAGATAAAGTTTGAACTTTTAGACCAAATTTTACAATAAAACAACATTTATTTCTATAACAGTTTGTAAAAAAATCATCTCATCAGATCATACTGACCTCATTTCCACAATACTTGATTCTAGTTTGAAAACATATTTTATTCATCCAAAGAGTGTCAAATGTTAATAATGCACATAAACTCTCATACATTTATTTAAATATTATATGAGTACTTTATTAGTTGTAAAGCTATGTGTATTGCAGCAACAGAGAACTGGATATATCTGTCTGAGCTATTTCCACAAATAAGTAATCCTTTATTACATGAAAAATAATTAGATTTTGTTAAAAATATTTTTTTAAATTGCTCTGAACACCACATCAGAAATGGAATATACATCTTTGAGTCATTCCACAAAATGACTATTTCTATATCCAAAATAATTGAAGATAATCAAACGCTTCTTTTAAAATACTCTAAACATATCACTATCAATATCTAAGTTACATATAAAGAAGTTCTACTCATTAATGGGTTTATTTAACTTACAAAACTAATTCTACAGTCACACCTAAAATAGCTAATTTAGTGAAAATAAATTATTGAGAAGCAAATCAGATAAAGAGTGTAATTGAGTTAACCATTGTTTAAGTGAGTGTCAGCCAAAATGGATGATCGTTGTGAAAATATACAACATCTCAGATTCCTTACTGTAGACAAGAACACTATGGGTTCATTATATTCAGCCAGCAGTTCTGCCAAGCCTGAACTACACAGTCACTCTGTTATTGCCTGCAGTGTTCTTTCAAAGATTCTCCCCATTTTGAAGCTATTTGACTTTTTGAGATGACATAATCATATACCATCAATTATTCTCATATTGAGAAAAGATTTTAACAAAAGAAATGCACTTGCTGAGTGAACTAAATGCTTAAGTAAATTAAATAAATCACTAAATGCATTTTAACAAAAAAATCCCACTAAACATGGGTGATAAAAAATAAAGTGACAAAGTAGTAAAAGAAAATGATCAACACAGAACAAATTTATTTTTAATAAAAAGTATAGCACACTATTGAAAAATGTTGTTTAAGAGTATTACATGTATACATGGTGTGTACATTGTAATTATTATACACTATATATGTACATTTTGTGTACATATAAAGTATAACTACTTTATATTAAAATACTTTGGAAAATATAAATATTTTGGGAACAAAAACATCAAGCTTAAATTTTATTTATTTAAAAAATTTTTATTTTAGGTTTGGAGGTACATGTGAAGGTTTGTTACACAGATAAACACATGTTGGAGGGTTTGTTGTGCATATTATTTTATAAGCCAGCTGTTAAATTCAGTACCCAATAGTTAGTTTTTCTGTTCCTCTCCCTCCTCCCACCCTCCCCACTTCAGTAGACCCCAGTGTTTTTTGTTTTCTTCTTTGCGTTCATAAGTTCTTATCATTTAGCTACCGCTCACAAGTGAGAACATGTGGCATTTGGTTTTCTGTTCCTGCGTTAGTTTGCAAATGGTAATAGCCTCCAGCTGCATCCATGTTCTCGGAAAAGACGTGATGTTGGTTTTTTTTTTTATGGCTGTATAATACACCATGGCATATGTACCACATGGTGTATATGTACCACATTTTCTTTATTCAGTCTGTCATTGATGGACATTTAGGTTGATTCCATGTCTTTGCTATTGTGAACAGTGCTGCAATGAACATTTGAACACATGTGTCTTTACAGCAAAATCAAGCTCACATTTTAAGATAACATACAGTGGGATATAATACAAGTGACTTATTAAGTTATGGCAGTTTTAGGTAAAGATAAAATATTTAGGCAAAAATTGAACAATTCAATCAGTTGTGTTCATATTTGGTATATCAGAGCCCAACCTCCTAGATTTGAAGTCATTTCATTCAGAGGTTTTATACTCTATAGAAATTTTTTATAACATTATCATTTACCATAAATGAAAAAAGGCATATTTTTATTCTGAAAGAAAATCTTGAATATATAAATAATCAGCTTCTGTTCAGTCTCAGATAAATTTGCTACATTCTTCTGGAGTAAAAATAATCTTTATGATAACTAGGCAAACTATTAACCATCTCTCTGAATCTCTAAGATTCACAAGATATTTTTTATTTATTATTATTTTTAACTAAAAACATTCTGTAATCATGACAAAAGAGTATTCAAATTAATGATCTCTTTTAGTGTCACTATATAATAGACAATTGAACATTTTTAAATATTTTGCTATTCTTTTAACAATGTTCTATTTTAGTTAAGATATTGTTCATCCAAAAAATCAATATTAAATATAGCCACACATTTCATTTATGAATATTTATATTTGATTTCTTAAATGACATTTACTTTAAGCAACACAGACATCTTTTGAGAAATTGGTACAATGCTTACAAACATTTAACTAATGGATGAAAAATAATTTTCTCTAAAGCAGATGGTACTCCTACTTCTTACTTCTAAGACTTCCCAGTGGGTGCATTTTTCCCATTCCTTGTAACCACTCAGTACACCCACAGTCAATTAAAAAAACAATTACAATAGGAAATTCAACTTTTATAAGTGTGGGATTTTTTTAGATGTAGTCTCAGTTTCCTCTAATTTTCAAACTTGGTGACATTTAAATTTATGAGTGAGTATCCATTTAGTGTGTGTGTGTGTTTGTGTGACAGTCTTGCTCCATCATCCAGCCTGGATTGCAGTGGCATGATCTTGGCTCACTGCTGCCTTGACTTCCTGGGCTTAAGTGATCCTTCCACCTCAGCTTCCCAAGTAGCTGCGACTATAGGTAGGCACTACCAGACCCAACTAATTTTGTTTATTTTTTTGTAGAGATGAAGTCCCACTATGTTGCCCAGGCTGATTTTGAACTCCTGAACTCAAGTGATCCTCCCAATTCAGCCTCCCAGAGTGCTGGGATTAAAGCAGGGAGTTACTATGCCTGGTCTCCATTTACTTTGTGTGTGTGTGTGTGTGTGTGTGTGTGTGTGTGTGAGTGTGTGAGATAGGGTCTGACTCTCTTGCTCAGGCTGGAGTGCAGTGACACGATTACAACTCACTGCAGCCCTTACTGCCTCAGGCTCCAGTAAGCCTTTTACTCCAGCTTCTCAAGTAGCTGTGACCACCCACCAGCACCTAGTTTATTGAGAGTTTTTAGCATAGAGGGGTGTTGCATATGTTGAACCACCCTTGCATTGCAGGTATGAAGCTGACATGATTGTGGTGGATAAGCTTTTTGATGTGCTGCTGGATTTGGTTTGCCAATATTTTATTGAGGATTTTCACATCCCAAAGTGCTGGGATTACAGGTGTGAGCCACCACGCCCGGCCCTGAGTGAGTTTCTTAATCCTGAGTTCTAAATTGATTGCACAGTGGTCTGAGAGAGTGTTTATTATTATTTCCATTCTTTTGCTAAGGAGTCTTTTTCTTCCAATTATGTGGTCAATTTTAGAATAAGTGTGATGTGGTGCTGAAAGAATGCATACTCTGTTGATTTGGGGGTGGTGAGATCTGTAGATGTCTATTGGATCTGCTTGGTCCAGAGCTGAGTTCAAGTCTTGAATATCCTTGTTAATTTTCAGTCTCATTGATCTGTCTAATGTTGACATTGGGGTGCTAATGTCTCCCACTATTGTTGTGTTGGAGTCTAAGTCTCTTTGTAGTTTTTTAAGAACTTGCTTTACGAATCTGGGTGCTCCTGTATTGAGATATATACATATTTAGGATAGTTAGCTCTTCTTGTTGCATTGATCCCTTTACCATTATTAATGCCCTTCTTCGTCTTTTTTGATCTTTGTTGGTTTGAAGTATGTTTTATTAGAGACTATGATTGCAAACCCTGTTTTTTTTTTTTTTTTTTTTTTTTTTTGCTTTCCGTTTCACGTGCAGATCATGCAGGATTGTTGCATAGGTGCATACATGGCAATATGGTTTGCTGCCTCCATCAGCCTGTCACCTATATCTGGCATTTCTCCCCATGTTATCCCTCCCCAACCTCCTTACCCGCTGCTGTCCCTCCACTAATCCCTGCCAACAGACCCCAGTGTGTAGTGCTCCCCTCCCTGTGTTCATGTGTTCTCATTGTTCAACACCTGCCTATGAGTGAGAACCTGTGGTGTTTGATTTTCTGTTCTTGTGTCAGTTTGCTGAGAATGATGGTTTCCAGATTCATCCATGTCCTTACAAAGGACATGAATTCATTGTTTTTTATGGCTGCATAGTATTCCATGATGTATATGTGCCACATTTTCCTTGTCCAGTCTATCATGGATGGACATTTGGGTTGGTTCCAGGACTTTGCTATCATAAACAGTGTCACAATGAACATACATGTGTATTTGTCTTTATAGTAGAACTATTTATAATCCTTTGGGTATATACCCAGTAATGCGATTGCTCGGTCAAATGGAATTTCTATTTCTAGGTCCTTGAGGAATTGTCACACTGTCTTCCACAATGGTTGAACTAATTTACATTCCCACCAACTGTGTAAAAGTGTTCCTATTTCTCCACATTCTCTCCACTATCTGTTGTCTCCAGATTTTTTAATGATTGCCATTTTAACTGGCATGGGATCTCAATGTGGTTTTGATTTGCATTTCTCTAATGACCAGTGATGATGAGCATTTTTTCATGTTCATTGGCCTCATATATGTCTTCTTTTGAAATGTGTCTGTCCATATCCTTTGCCCACTTTTGAATAGGTTTGTTTGTTTTTTTCTTGTAAATCTGTGTTAGTTCTTTGGAGATTCTTGATATTAGCCCTTTGTCAGATGAGTAGATTACAAAACTTTTTCCCATTCTGTTGGTTGCCAGTTCACTCTAACGATTGTTTCTTTTACTGTACAGAAGCTCTGGAGTTTAATTAGATCCCATTTGTCTATTTTTGGCTTTTGTTGCCAATGCTTTTGGTGTTTTAGTCATGAAGTCCTTGCCTATGCCTATGCCCTGAATGGTTTTGCCTAGGTTTTCTTCTAGGGTTTTTATGGTGTTAGGTCTTATGTTTAAGTCTTTAATCCATCTGGAGTTAATTTTAGTGTAAGATGTCAGAAAGGGGTCCATTCTGCTTTCTGCACATGGCTAGCCAGTTTTCCCAACACCATTTATTAAACAGGGAATCCTTTCCCCATTGCTTGTTTTTCTCATGTTTGTCAAAGATCAGATGGTTATAGATATGTGGCATGGCCTCCAAGGCCTCTTTTATGTTCCGTTGGTCTATATATCTGGTACCAGTACCATGCTGTTTTGATTACTGTAGCTTTGTAGTATAGTTTGAAGTCAGGTAGTATGATGCCTCCAGCTTTGTTCTTTTTGTTTAGAATTGTCTTGGCTATGCGGGCTCTCTTTTGGTTCCATGTGAAGTTTAAGGTGGTTATTTCCAGTTCTGTGAAGAGGGTCATAGGCAGCTTGATGGGCATAGCATTGAATCTATAAATTACTTTGGGCAGTATGGCCATTTTCACAATATTGATTCTTTCTAACCATGAGCATGGAATGTTTTTCCACCTGTTTGTGTCCTCTCTAATTTCCTTGAGCAGTGATTTGTAGTTCTCCTTGAAGATGTTTTTTACATCCTTTGTTAATTGTATTCCTAGATATTTTATTCTCTTTGTAGCAATTGTGAATGGCAGTTCATTCTTGATTTGGCTCTCTTTAAGTCTGTTATTGTTGTATAGGAATGCTTGTGATTTCTGCACATTGATTTTTTGTCCTGAGACTTTGCTGAAGTTGCTTATCAATTTAAGGAGATTTTGGGCTGAGATGATGCGGTCTTCTAAATATACAATCATGTCGTCTGCAAATAGAGACAATTCGACTTCCTCCTTTCCTAATTGAATATCCTTTATTTCTTTTTCTTGCTTGATTACTCTCATACTTTTATTTTGAGCCTATGTGTGTCTTTGCACCTGAGATGGGTCTCCTGAATACAGCAGCACACCATTGAGTCTTGACTCTTTATTCAATTTGCCAGTCTATATCTTTTAATTGGGGCATTTAGCCTGTTTACATTTAATGATATTATTGTTATGTGTGAATTTGATCCTGCCATTATGATGCTAGCTTGTTATTTTGCCTATTATTTGATGCAGTTTCTTCATAGTGTCAATGGTCTTTACAATTTGGTATGTTTTTGCAGTGGCTGGTACCGGTTTTTCATTCACACAGTTAGTCCTTCCTTCAGGAGCTCTTGTACAGCAGACCTGGTGGTAACAAATCTCTCAGCCTTTGCTTGTCTGCACAGAATTTTATTTCTCCTTTGCTTATGAAGCTCACTTTGACTGGATATGAAATTCTGGGTTGAAAATTCCTTTCTTTAAGAATGTTAAATATTGGTCTTCACTCTTTTCTGGCTTAGAGAGTTTCTTCAGAGAAATCCACTGTTTGTCAGAGGGGCTTTCTTTTTTTTATTTATTTATTTTTTGAGACAGAGTCTCACTCTGTTGCCAGGCTGGAGTGCAGTGGCGTGATCCCAGCTCACTGCAACTTCTGTTTTCTGGTTTCAAGCAATTCTCCTGCCTCAGCCTCCCGAGTAGCTGGGACAACAGGCATGCACCACCACGCTCGGCTAACGTTTTGTACTTTTAGTAGAGATGGGGTTTCACCATGTTGGCCAGGATGGTCTCGATCTCTTGACCTTGTGATCTGCCCACCTCAGCCTCCCAAAGTGCTGGAATTACAGGCGTGAGCCACCACGCCCAGCCAGTGATGGGCTTTGCTTTGTGAGTAATCCAACCTTTCCCTCTGGCTGCCCTTAACATTTTTTCCTTAATTTCAACTGTGGTGAATGTGATGATTCTGTGTTTTTGAGTTTCTCTTCTTGAAGAATATCTTTGTCTTGTTCTCTGTAGTTCCTGAATTTGAATGTTGGCCTTTCTTGCTAGGTTGAGTAAGTTCTCCTGGATAATATCCTAAAGTGTGTTTTCCAACTTGGTTCCATTCTTCTTGTCACTTTCAAGTGCATCAATCAGATGTAGGTTTGGTCTTTTCACATAGTCCCATTTTTCTTGGAGGCTTTCTTTGTTCCTTTTTATTCTTTTTTCTCTAATCTTGTCTTTGTGCTTTATTTCATTAAGTTTATCTTCAATCAATTATATAATTTCTTCCACTTGATCAATTCAGCTAGTGATTCTTGTGTATGCTTCACAAAGTTCTCGTGCTGTGTTTTTCAGCTCCATCAGGTCATTTGTGTTCTTCTCTGAACTGGTTATTTTAGTTAGCAATTCCTCAAACCTTTTTTCAAGGTTCTTAGCTTCCTTGCAATGTTATAAAATGCTCCTCTAGCTCGAAGGAGTTTATTACCCACCTTCTGAAGCCTACTTCTGTCAATTCGTCAAACTCATTCTCTGTCCAGTTTTGTTCCCTTGCTGATGAGGAGGTGTGATCCTTTGGATGGGAAGAGGCCTTTTGGTTTTTAGAGTTTTCAGCCTTTTTGCCCTGGGTTTTCCTCATCTTTGTGGATTTATCTACTTTTGATCTTTGATGTTGGTGACCCTTGAATGGGGATTCTGTGTGGACGTCCTTTTTGTTGATGTTGATGCTATCCCTTTCTCTTTATTAGCTTTCTGTTTGTTAGTTTTCCTTCTAACAGTCAGCCCCTCTGCTACAGTTCTGCTGGAGTTCACTAGAGGTCCACTCCAGACCACGTCTGCCTGGGTATCACCAGCAGAGGCTGCATAACAGCAAAGATTGTTGCCTCTTTCTTCCTCTGGAAGCTTCATCCCAGAGGGGCACCTACCAGATGCCAGCTGGGGCTCTTCTGTATGAGATGTCTGTCTATGCCTGCTGGGAGGTGTCTCCCAGTCAGGAGGCACAAGTGTCAGGGACCACTTGAGGAGGCAATCTGTCCCTTAGGAGAGCTCAAGAACTGTGCTGGGTGATCTGCTGCTCTCTTTAGAGGTGGCAGGCAGGAATCTTTCAGAAGTCTGCTGAAACCGCACCCACAACCACCCCTTCCCCTTCCTGAGGTGCTCTGTCCTAGGAAGATGGGAGTTTGATCTATAAGCCCCTGACTGGGGCTGCTGCCTTTCTTTCAGAGATGCCCTGCCCAGAGAGGAGGAATCTAGAGAAGCTATCTGGCTACAGTTTGTGTGGCTTCTCTGCTAGGTTGGGCATGATCTCTCTGCTGACAGTGGGGAAGCTGGGCTGTTCTGCATGCCCAGAGTGCAGGGGGACTGCTTCACTGGCTTGGTTGCAGCCTCTCTGCTAAAGGTGGTCATTCAGGGGCTGCTCTGGTGGATTGAGAGCATCCTCCCCACTACATGCCTTTACAGACATAGTAACAGGTGGGATTGGGCACTAGATTATGGCTGTTCTTCTGGGCCTAGACTCTGAGTAGCCAAGGCTGGGGTACTGCAGTCACTGGGATGGGAAACATGGATTGCCTCCTAGGCAGTATATTCTCAGGGAGCAGGAAGCTATGGTGGCTCAGCTGAGGAATGGTGTGTTTCCATGTGTCAACCAGTGAAGTGGCAGCAGAGCCTCAGGAAGGGGAGATATAGTGGTTATTGGTCCCTGAAGTAGGGTACAACATGGGCCTTTCCTTTGTAATAACACAGCTCTATGAATTCCAGGCTACTCTCCAGATTGAGCTCAGCAACTCTGAAGACTGCAGCGTTCCTCAGCAGATAAGACTACTGGTATTCTCAGATATAATGGGGGGTGCTGTGGGTCTCCTCTTTACCTTTTACCTTCAGAGAAAATCTCATTTGGTTGTAAGCTGATCCCAACTGGGCAGATGGTGTGGCAAAGTCAGGGTGCTTGCTCCTGTTTTTAAATAACCATCATGAGACTCCATGCTCCATAGGGCCTCTGCCACTTTCTGATGTACTCCAACATTTTCTGTCACCTACTTTAGTGAAAATTGTGTTATTTGTTATTTTTTGCCTTTGTGTGTTGGGGGGAGGTGGGTAGGTGGTGAACATTCAGCACCTCTAGTCAACAATCATTTTGATGTCATTCTGATTATTGATCTTTGTATATATACAACAGCTTCTAACTCCAAAATTTATATTTTATTCTTTTAAATTTTATCAGGGAATCTTGAATAAAAGAAACATATTTAATGCATATTTTAAATGGACAATTAGATTATCAACATTTTATTGTGATATATTTTATTACAAAGCAGATTAAACATTTCAGTGTTTGTAGATAAATTATATATTATTTCTAATGAAATATCTAAATAGTCTTTAAAGATATGCATTATTTTTTATACCATGACTATACTCTTAAACTATACAAGAAACAAGATTATTACAGCTATCATCACTTGGGTATTAGAGGGTGTGCATATATTAGATTCCTATTAGTGTCTCTTCTTTCTTATACATCTTTTATTTAAATAAATTCATCACTTCTCTCAAACATAGGCTCAATTATTACTTCCTCAATTAGACATATCCTGCCATTCATTTTAAATTATAAGTCTTTGTCTAAAACATCTCACTTTCATTAATTTACTTTATTTTAATTTTATCCTGTACCACTTTCTAATATACACATTTATTGTAAGAAAATAATATCAACTCCAAAAGCACAAGTTGATGAAAAACTTGTGGTAAAATTCTGAAGAAAATAAAATAAAAATTTCCTTTATTTTTACAGTGTCTATCTTTTTTAAGATCTCAGCATATTAAACACATGCAAAAAGTGGTGAGCTACATTTAAATCAGAGCTATGTTCTATAGTCATCTACTTATGAACTTATTTTTCACCTATATGAATTCCAGAGATACAATTGAAAGTCGTGGTAAGTGAAGGATCATGTTTAATGTGCATAACTTCTCCGAAACTTGAAAAACTTATTGTGTCACTGGTCTCCCCCCAGTAGGTACCAGTAGCATTTGTGCCTCAATCACAACAATTAATAGACATCCGCTAAAATGTTCAACCACTCTTAAATGTGGTGTCATTCTAATTTTGTGTCACTATATGAACAGAAAATCTGCTTTTTCTCTAAAACAGAAATAAAAACTGGTAACAATTCAGATTTTTTTTAATGTGATGTTAAGACAGTGGAGTCTGTTTTCCTCAAATGGTCACCAACTTGTGAAGCAAGATTCGGTGTTGAAAGAGAGGGTGAAACTGGAGTAAGTTTAAAGACAGCTGGGAAAATAGGACCAAATGCTACACTATGTAAAGGAAAACAATAAATAATATCAATATTAAGCCATAATCTTTGCAATTATGTGGGATTTTTTTTCCTACCATACCTCAGAACACCTAGCATAGATGTAGGGAATTCATATTGGGTCTATCCAACTTTGAAATGTTTCCAGGTGGCAAGAGCTATTGTAGAAAAAGATGGAGAAGAAAAGCTGAGGATATTCACACGCATATAATCAAGGATGAGACTCTGGAGTTTGTGCTGGATAGGAAGTAACAAAGAAAAAAGAAGTTGAAAGAAACAAAAAAGAAGAAAGAGGAGGTCATAGTTTAGAGATGTCAGTAATGTTGAAAAGCAAGAATAAAGGTAATAATGGTAATGACTAGTTGAATGATCTGAACTATGTGATTTTAGAGGACATTTGAGTTTATCATTTCAGAGAATTAAACTGCTTTTGGAAGAAAAGTCTTTGACTCTCAAAGCGATTTTTACAGTTATTAATTGTTCTGCACTTAAAACAAAAAGTCTTATTTGTATTTTTTATTCTGTTTACTTATTTTGGAATAAAGAGTTGTCTAGCCTATTTACTGTTTCTAGGAAAAAACATGTTATGGCATACACTGGGTTTTCTCACTCTCCATTGAGTATCCTTCTTAGATAGCATTAGAAAATAATTTCCAGGCTGAAGCCTTTGCTTATGTATTTAAGTGACCAGTTGGCAAAGTTTTGCATGACTGAAGGCTATGGAATAAGGAAGACCACGTTAATAATGCCACTTAATAGCATTTGTTTGCTTTCTGAACAGAAAGCCCAAATACCAACCTGTTTGGTGGAGAGGAAAAAAGCAAGCAAATCTCAGTTTATTGATTTGTATACATAGGTTGATGGTAAAGCTTTTAGACCCATTTCATGGGCTGGAAAATATGTATGTAATGTGATTCCACTTGACTGAGCTATTACGGTCTTAAAAAAATGTGACTACTTTCTTTGACACTATGCTAAATAAATGAATTTAGAAAAAAAAAAATACTCCTTAACAGACTTGAACAGTGGCAGCCCTATTGGTGACCTTGCCAACAGAATTTAACATGTTTGGGTAATACTTTACAGGATATAATGTATCAATCTCAGACTCTTTGTGCTCATTCTGTTTTTTAAAAATATTTACATTATATATTATGAGAGGTACTTGAGAGCAGTGTAGCAACAGGAAATCAGGTATACTATTATCCCCTAGAAATCTTATGTCTGTGCAGTAGGAGGGCAGCTTCCAAGTTTTCTGTTGGCATAAATTCTGGTCTCTTACCAGGGGGAGGTTGTGGCACAGGACCAAAACATATCTATACCATCTGCTCCAATTGGAAAAGCTCATGCCAGCTGCCAATTGTAATTCTCAGTTCAGCCCCATAGGTCTTGTACTTCCTTTCAGATTATTGTAATATTTTATAGTTTTCAGTATTATGAGATTTGGTGTTTCTGAGTCATCATATGTGTTTTTAAGAAAAATTGATAGAAGCTTAGTACATTTGAAATTAAAGTTTACAGGTATGAATAATAAACATTTAATATTTTATATTTCCTATAAGTTTGCTTTTGTTGTTTTTACACGCAGATCTTAACAATTTTTAAGAAAAATGTATTTTTCTCTAATTTTTTTATAAAGGTTTTAAATTTAGAAAATGTGTTCCATCGCAAGAACCAGTAAGTCTTTACCAGTAATTTATGTTGGTATTTTGTTTACTTAAGTTTGTTTTAACTTTTTAAAATTGTATTGTTTAAGATTGAGGAATCAGATTTTTTTTGGCTAAAATTAATGTTTGTCAACACTTCGGCTGTTTAATCTTGGACATGTTCACTTGGGCTTTTTAAGTCCATCTTCTGAGCATTAGAAAATCCATAGCTCCTAAGTCTTACCAACATCTGTAATGGCATTTCAATTTTCAAGTTACTTGACTTATCTGAAATATGTGAAAGAACAGAAAATCCCATCTACTGGAATTTGTTTTTCTGATTTTTGCCTCCAATAGAGTGAGCCAACCTGAGAGCCTGCTGTGTATTTGATTTTCCACATTTTCTCTGTTCTTCCCTTAGCTTAAATATACATGTTCCTCAAGATTCTCTTCTTGTTTCTCTTCTCCCTCTACTTGCTCTCCTTGAGTAATCTTAATCATTTTTATGGATTGAATCTATAGTGATTCTCAAATTCGTATTTCACCTTGAAATTATCATAAGTATCACAGCCTACATTTCCCTAATTTAACTAATGTAATAATAATAATAATAATAATAATAATAAAGCTTGCTCTTTCTCTGACCTTATTTTTGACAAGGCACCATCACTGAAATAGGTGCTAACTAAATAATTACCTTTGACTCCTTTCCTCCTCATGTATCCAATAAGTCATGAAATTATCCCACTCTAATCTCTAAAATATTTTTCATCTGTTCTCTTTCATTCTATTTCCAGGAACGTCTCACTTTTCACCAGCACTACTGTAATAATGTATTCTCAGGTCTCCAGGTCTCCAGATGCAGCCACACCATTCCTTCTCTATACCGCCAAGATTCTGAAAACAAAGTTTAGACGTATTACTCTACTGATTACACCTGTCAGAGTGGCTTTTGCTTGAGTAAGAATAGCTTTTGGATGGCTTTCTAGAAACTACACACAAAATAGGAAATAGTTACATGAGTAAGAGAATGATGTTATTGGTAGAAATTATCATTTTTATTTTATTAAGTTGGTTTTTTATAATGTTAAATCACAACTAATGAAACAATAACAAGAACAAAATAATAACCACGAAAACCTAAAATAATAAAAGAAAGTGAGAATATTATATAGATATCAATTAAGATTGCAAGCACTAATTAATTCTAAGAATAAGTATAAAATTAAAAGCTTTATAAATAGGTTGAAGAGTAGTAAGGATTATATTTATAACATAACTCAGTAAATATTACTTTGAGGTAAACTCAAACAAATGGGACTCGAAAAAATTTTAAAATACAAAAATAAATTATTGAGAAAAAATAATAAAACTACTATTTTGTATTTTCAAGAAGAATGATCTACACTGAAGTTATAACAGTCTCTTTTGAAATAAAAAATTTTGTCAAATTCTAGAATAATGTGTGACTTTCATATCAAAGCATTAATGTACACCTTTCTTGAGAGATGTCGTGAAAATACACAAGAATATTGTGATAGAATAGTGGCCTCATGAAGATGTCCATGTCCTAAAGCCTGGAATCTGTGCATATGTTATGTTACAGGGAAAAAAAGCCAAAATCAGGAATACCACAAAATCTGTTATTTGAAAGCTATTATTTTTTTATTTAATGGCCAGGTAGTCTCTTCAGGATCCACCCACTCACCCCCAACTGCTAGCAATTATGCTGGTGGCAGTTCACAGTTATATTTCTCAATAAATTTGCCTTCAATTGAAGGACATTGTCTTGACAAACGTTTTGCTTCTTTCCTGGGAAATGAGGGAGTGGCCGTGATTATATTCAATGACTGCCTGATACATGCATCCAAGGGTCCACTTAGAGAAAACATCTGAAGTGGCATCCTAGCTTTAGATCTTAGAGTAAATGCAACTGAAGTTTCAATTTCATACTACTTGTGAGAAGACTTCTTTAGTGCAATCCTGCATTCCTCACATTTTTGTAAGTGTAGCCCCTGAGAGCACTTTGTAATAAATTTGTATATAAGCAGTGTCTCAGATTGTGTCTTCAGGAATACCACAATCTAGTACAGTTGGTGCCAGAAATGACCTTAGAAAACAAATTCTAAAATGGGATTTAGAGAAATAATCACTTACTGGACAGCTGGCAAAGAGGACACTATTACAACTAGTAGGCATAATATCGGTAGCATATTTCATGTTATGTTGGTGTAGTTGTGAAATGTTCACCAACGGTATTCTGGGATGGAATTCTGATGAAAGATGTTCTGGCAGATTTGGTATCTCTGAAACTTGAAAGGTACAAAGAAAAAGCTAACTAGAATTGGATGCCTGTTGCTTATTCATTATTCAATGGAAAGAATTAATGTTAGAGTCAGGGTCATTAATCATCAACTCAAGACAAAATGTGAAAGCTAAAGGCCCCTTAGCAGCTTGTAAGAAAACCATAATCAATGCAGCCAGTAATAAACAAACAAACAAAAAACGAAGGTCCAGTGATTAGTCATAAGAAAAGGAGAGCTTCGGACAATTATCACTTCTAGCACGTCTTCTACATCATCAGAGCCTGAGTATGGAAGGAGAGGGACCCTGAAACTTGTGATGAAACTATGTAGCTAGTTACCATCAAGAAACTTCCATTCATAGATTTTTCCCGAATTCCTGGAGCTTCAGAATGGCCTTGATAAAAGAGAATACCCCTATACCTTGCCAAAAGTGCATGGAGAAAGCAGAAGATGGATCTTTTTCAAGATGATATGCCTACCTCAAGATCTAAGTTCATCTCCCTCCTGGAAACTAAAATAAAAAGGATTAAATCCCAACAAAACCTCACTGGGGATGGACTGAACCTAGTAAGGGAGGAGCGAGACTATGCTCCAAAGAATATCAGGTTTTGGCTAATCTTCCAGCAGAAGTTAGAGAGAGAGGCGTGGGACTTAGAATGTGAGATTTCTATGTCAAGTGGGATAGAACATAAAGTTTCATAATGAAAAGTGTATTTATGTGGAATTTAATACTTGGGCGAGGACCCTGGGAGATGGGACTAACATACTGTTGGGGGTGTTTTGAAAGCGTAGGCAAATTGATGAACTACATTTAAAGGTGTAGATGGGACAGAACTATTATGGTAGGTGGTAGAGGAAAGGATCAAAATTTCTAAGAAGTGAGCACACTCCAGTGTATATCAAGACTGGCAGCTACCAGAGACTATGTTTCTCATGCTGTAAAGCCCCGAGTAAGCCTCAGGTAAAGAATGCTGTGAAGGAAGAGGCATCAGCATTGTTGAGCTTCTTGGTTTTCAGACCCACAGGACTCACACAGGGATACTGCAGTAGAACTGAACTCCCTGAAAACGTTGACAAGAAACCAAACTACTACAAGTTAATTGAAGGCTCTAAATTGTCAGAAAGAAAATTAGCAAAATGGTGAGCAAAATCACAGTAACAGCCAGAGGTCCTGACTTCCAGAGTTCTTTGGAGATGGATAAGAGAACATACTATTCCTAGACATTGTAAAAAAAGCCAAAAGCATTCTTAATTTATGCAATCAAAACTAATCAAGTAAAAAGAATCACAAGTCTTACAGAAGATATTCCACTAAAAAGTTACCATTCGTTGTCCGGTTTCTGGACCTGAGCCATTCCCAGATTCAGAAAACAATAAATGAAGGAGAGGCCATAGTTTCCAGAAAGAAGGATCCTGGAAGAAAGTTGTAAATGCGTTCAGTCGTATTCCATCCCATCTTTCCCCAGAGAACTTAAAGCACTTTTCCCCGGTCATCATTGGAGACAAGAGAGTATTGACTTATTAAGGAAGATAGGCCTTGATACCTGGGAAGACAAAGCACTAATATGACACCATCTCCCCTTTTTGAGTGATAATGTACAGGGAAAAGCCAATAAATGGGGTTCTGGCCAAGATTTGGCTGTTCTGGCAAAATCTGGCTCAGTGAGTCCACTGAGCCCATAGATATACTTGGTGGTTACTTCCTCAGGTCCCTAATACACAAATGAAATGGATGTACTTGGTAATTGGCAGAACCGTTATATTGAATTCTTGACCTTTAGGGTAAAACCTATAGTAGTAGAGAAAGCCAAGTGGGCCCAGGCCTGGTGGTTCACGTCTGTAATCCTAGCACTTTGGGAGGCCAAGGTGGGTGGATCACTTGAGGTCAGGAGTTCAAGACCAGCCTGGCCAATATGATGAAACCCCATCTCTACTAAAAATGCGAAAAAAAAAAAATAGCTGGGCATGGTGGTGCATGCCTGTAATCCCAGCTACTTGGGAAGCTGAGGCCAGATAATTGCTGGAACCTGATAAAAGGCGGAGGTTGTGTTGAGCTGAGATCATGCCACTGCACTCTAGCCTGAGCAACAGAGCATGAGTCTGTCTCAAAAACAAAACTAACGAATGAAAGAAAGAAAGAGAGAGAAAGAAAGAAGAGAGGAAGGAAGGAAGAAAGGAAGGAAGGAGGAAAAGAAAGAAAGAAAAGAAAGAAAGAAGAAAGAAAAAGTCAAATGGAAGTATCTGAAATTTTATATCCTACTCCGGCAGGCTGAAACAATAAATCAAAACAATATTGCATCCCAGGGAGAATGACAGAGATTAGCACCACCCTCAAAAAAATTAAAAGATACAGTTGTGATCATCTTAGTCGTATTCCTATTTAATTCATTTATATGGCCCCTACGTAATCTGTCGCAACTGTAAGCAATTGTAACTCCAATTGTATCTGTTGTGCCAAACATGATATTTTTAATACATCAGATAAATAAGCCTGTAACATGTGTCAGTCTTTGACCTAATGAATTAATTCTGTCTTTTTTCTCAGAATTGGGATCAAAAGCAGTTTGCATTTATGTTTCACAGACAAGAATAAACATTTTCAGTCTTTCCTCAGTGCTACGTATACTCTTCTACCTTTTGTTCGCTGAGATTTTTGACATATTCTGCTACTCTTTCCCCTCTGACAATATTATTTTACTATGTGAATAATATTGTGCCATTCAAACCAAAGAGCACAGATGCAAAAGTGTTAAGAAGACTGTACTTGCATTCTAGAGAGAAAAATATTACAGAAACTCAACGGACTGACATGCCAGTGACATTTTTAAGAGTCCGGTTGTGCAGTGAATGTATCTTGCAATTTCTATCACTTAAAAAAAAAGATGTTTGATAAGCCTTTTTGGGGTTCAGGAGGCAGAATGTTCCACACATATTATTTGAAGTACTGCTTTAAGCAACTTTCTGGTTACACAAAACGCTGCCTACTTTGAATTGGGGGAGAAGACTAGGGAAGAAGAAGACTCTGATGCAGATCCAGGCCATAGCAGCAGCAAGCTGGCAGACACTGAGGTATCTCTGAAGTTTCTGGGGTAAGCTCATACCATTTACACCAGATAAATAGCCATCGTTTAAAAAATGGTATATGGCATGCTATTAGGCCTGGTAGAAATGGATTACCTGACCAAGCGACATCAAGTAACGCCATATCTAGGGCTGACCATCCTGAACTGATTTCTTAGACCTACCAAGTTAACTGGGTGGAAAGACCTACAGCAAGTCATTAAACCTTGGGAGAAGAAGACCCAGTTAAGTAAGAGTAAGACTACATAGCACAGCACATTTGTGCAATAAAATAGCTCAAACCTTCATGGGATCTATTACCGTTATACCAACCCCTGTACCTCAGGTCACTTCTACAGCCACAGCCAGAGGTCTCCTATGCCTGCCTGTTAGGGAAAGGAAAAGCTAAACAAGGTTCAGAGTTGACTTTGCTCAGTATGTGTTGCAAGGTGAAAATAGGCTACTGATGAACTACAGCCCTACTGAGAGTAAGAAAACTCCTCCCAATTAGAAGAACCCTGGTTGGTATTTCTGACAACTCTTTTATGTAGAAAAGAAGTGGTTCAAGGCAGAAATATAAACTTACAGGCAGCAACAAGTTACCTGGCTGATTTATTAGCCATTTGGAAGTAGTCAGTAGAAAACTGGAGATAAAGAGCAGCTGTGTGTCAGAGACATAAGGATCTATCTATTGGAATGAGAAGCAAGTGCTTCTGGAATGCTTGTGCATGCAAAGCATGTGCCCAAAATGACATGCAACACAGAAAATTAAAAAGAAAACTCAGTTGAAGTCAATCAATGTCTCTTGCTGGTCATCCCAGTGGTGATAAAAAGGCTCGTCATAAACAGAGTGATCATAGTGGCAGTGATGAAGTCTGTTCATGAGTTCACAAGCTCACAATCTATCACACGAGGGCTAATCTAACTATTGATAAACTTTCCAGAACAGGGACGAAAGCTTGGCACCTGATATGACATTATATCCCAAAGTGAAATTAACCTAGTTGGCTAGTTGAGGATACTGGATTACTTCAGGGAAAAGAAGTGTTTCCTCTTAAAACAGAATTGCACATATCCTGATTATACAGGGTTTCCCTTCCTATTGTATGACCCTGACCAGAACTCTAGATATGGAGTACTCTGTTCACACAGGGTGCTATGTAACATCACTCTAGACTAATCATCTATCTTATTATCTTATAGCAAAATGATTGTAACAATGGCCACTTAACCATGGAATACACTGATCCTATTGAAAACCTCAATCTAGAAACCCCTGTCCATGGGAATGGCTCCTTAAAGACAAAACTAACATGCTAAAATGGATATGCCACCTTGTGAGAATAAGGTAGTCTCCCCCAAGCTGTGATATATACCTTATATTAATTATTATTGAATGGTATTGTGTCCTCAATTGGTAGAATAAACAGGTGGGTATCAAAGGATGGAAGAAAGATGGGCTCATTTACCATCACTATTGTTAATTGACTTGGATATATGTCCTTCCTGTCACTGTGCATCTACCGATCCATGTTCCCAGAGTGGAATGAGTTCTAGTAGAGAAGACCTTAAAAGTTCCAGGGAACTTTAAATAATAGGTATTCATTTTGATAGCTATTATAACATAATATATAATAAAATAGCTTTGATAGCTATGTTGATAGATCGTATCTGTTCACTTTGGGTTCATCACGCTGAAAGAGCATCAGACAAGGAAACTGTCACTGTTTTCATTTTGGTATTGAATGTCCAAACTCATGGGTTGGATTTTGGCCAATTGAAATCAGACATTTGTGATCTTGAGTTTTTGCATGGAAATTATTGTAATGCTTATAAATGAAAATGAAATCATTCAACCATCTAAGTCAAATACAAAAATAATAATTAAAAAAAAAACATACTGGCCTTGAAAAAAAAAGCTGGTAATATACTCTGGTGTCAGGAAAAGGTAAGGCTGCCTCTACACAATGAGGGCGGGGAGTAGATGATTAGCATTCACACAATAACCTGCAGCCACTTGCCCCATTTTAATAGTAAATCAGCAAGTATAGCAGCTACTCTTCGATTGTGAGAAGAGCATGACAACCAAAATGAACATCTGCTCATCATATACACAAGGTGTCTGGACTAATAGAAATGTTAAAAAGTCGGGTAGGGGGGCAGAATCTTGAATGAGTTTTGGACAAGAGGGATAACACGAATCAGTTTCATTTTCCAGATGCAATGTAGCACCATGAGCTGTTATTTATCGCACTAGCACTTCTAAGTTTCACAGAAATGAGAACAAGATAGAAGAAATGTGCCTAGTTTCCCTCTTTTCTGCTAATACAACCACCTTCAGATGCTGATAATATTTTTCTTAGCAACAGGAAACTACCTTTCCTAAAAGTATACCTTTTTACTTTTTTTTTTTTTTTTTTTTTTTTTTTTTTTTTTTTTTTTGAGATGGAGTCTTGCTCTGTCACCCAGGCTGGAGTGCAGTGGCACGATCTTGGCTTACTGAAACCTCAGCCTCCTGGGTTCAGGCAGTTCTGTCTGCCTCAGCTTCCTGAGTAGCTGGGATTACAGGAAACTACCACCATGCCTGGCTACAAGACAGGGCTTCACCATGTTGGCCACGCTGGCCAAACTCCTGACCTCAGGTGATCCGCCCACCTTGGCCTCCCAAAATGCTGGGATTACAGGTGTGAGTCACCGCATCTGGCCAAGTACACTTTTTCTGCCACCAAACCTGGCTGCAATTAATTATTTTATCCAGAAATTTTAAAATCATATTTACATATACATATTTTTAAAATACATTTTATAAAGGAGTCAAATGTATGAATATTTGTTTTCTTAGTATTCTATCAACATGTGTGTATATGTATGTAAATAAAAACTATATGTGTGTGTGTATATATATATATATATTTATCTATGTGGAAAAATTGACTTGTCCTCAGCCTTTTATTATATGGACAAGCACCAGCTATAGCTTATGAGAGGAAATGAAGATAATTTTTTAAATTACAAGTTGTTACATGCATCCTTTGCTTACGCAGCACCACAAGAGCAGGATGCTCTGTTGATAGATGATCAAGAGAAAATGATTTTTAATGAAGGGATATGTTTCTATAACAAATTTATACTATGCTTTCTTAATGTATCTTATATGCTTTTTGTCATTCTTGTTAATTTAATTGAGAAATAATTTATATGCAGTAAGCTGGATCCACTGAGATAATATGATTAAATATATTCACATTGTATTTCAGTGACTTGCAACACAATCTTGACTATCTGGGCATGTATAATATATGAGATTAAGTATATATCTATTTATTTATTCATTCCTATTTCAAAAATATAATGATAGTATGATTTCATTATCATAAAGAAGGAATAGCCTGAAAAACAAATTAAATATGATAACTAATCATTACTAGAAAAAAATAACTGGTTGTCACATAGTAAAAAAGTAATATCAGTTTGGCACTTCTTCCACATCTGTTTTACATTCCCTAAATTGATTAGGAAGTTTGAATTACTTACTAAATTTTGCAGCAAATTAATCTTAGATCACTAAAAACTATGTTCTCAGTTAACAGTAAGCTAATACTGTTCATTCAATGGAAATTTTGTTGCTCAAAAAAGTAAATGCTTCATGCCATTTTTATTTCTTAAATTATGAGTGATGAATATTTAAAACTTTCTTGAATATACTCAATGATAAATTAATATTTGCCCTTTTTTTTGAAAGAGTAGAACTTTGTGCAATAGATAAATCTTTTTTTTTTACAGAGATGGATGAGAATTTGCTTCTTAGGAAAAGTCATACCTTTTTCTAGGCTCTTCTTTTTTCACAATAAAATAGCTATTTCTCAAAGCAAAATATTTAGTTAGGCTCAATATTACACATCTGATAACTTGATAATATAAGATACCCCCTTTCAAGAACAGCTCTTCTGAATTAGCACACGTGTACATTGAGTTTGCTTCTATGTTAGCACTTATTATCACGTATTGTTTACTTATACTGCCTGCGACTGGGAAATCTAAGAGATTTGGCACGTGACACACAGTAAGTCCTTACTTAAAATCATCAATAGGTTCTTGGATACTGTAAATTTAATTGAAATGACGTATAACAAAACCAATTGTACCACAGGCTAATTGATATGGTAATAATTGATATACATAAGAGTTAAGTTCTCGCAGCATGTCGGCATGTTTCTGGTCACAGAAACATCAACAATCTCCTAAATAAAGACCAAAACGCTTTTAAAATTAAAGACTGAAATAAATATGAGCTATACATACATTTAAGAAAGATTAATTAAAGCAAGTAAGATAATTAATTACCCAGTTATTCCAGTTCAGGTTATCAGTAGCTCCTGTCAGCTCAGGGAGCAGGGTGGGACAGAATTCAACAGAATTCCATTTCATCCCAGGATGGGACCATGTAGACATGTCATCAAACCAAGGGTGCACATCTTTGGGATGTGATAGGAAACTGGATTACCCAGAAAAAACCTGGGCAGACATGGGTACAACATGCAAACTCCGCTCAGAAAGTGGCCCCTGCCAGGAATATATATATATATATAATTATTTTTTTCTTATCAACATTGTAACAAAACAATGTGGAACAAAATAAAGTTATTCACTGTACTTATGTTTATATCAGCATGCACAGCACACTAACTAGTACATGGCGAGGTTCGTCAAATATTAACTGAAAACACATAAATATTTACAAGAATAAATAAGTTAGACTAGGCATGATGGCTCATGCCTGTAATCCCAGGACTTTGGGAGGTCAAAGTGGGTGGATCACCTGAGGTTAGGAGTTCGAGACCACCCTAGCCAACATGGTGAAATATATAATTATTTTTTGTATTTTTTGTAAAAATACAAAATTAGCTGTGTCTGGGGGCACTCAGCTGTAATCCCAGCTACTCGAGAGACTGAAGCAGGAGAATTGCTTGAACCCGGTAGGCAGAGGTTGCAGTGAACTAAACTGAGATTGTAACACTGCATTGTAGCCTGGCAGACAGAGTGAAACTCTGTCTCAAAATAATTAATTAATTAATTAATTAATAATAGTATGAATAATGGTTACCATAAAATTTAATTCTTATTTTTCTTTTGTTTTATAACTTTACATTAACAGTTTTAATACCTTCATTATGCTTTTTTGAAAAACTAGTTATTTATTTTAAAATAGCATGTTCTTCCAAATATACTCATTGGTTAAAATAAAATGGTTATGAATAGAAGAAGGGTGACTTGTTATCACGATTTGTACTTTATAATGATATTTTTGCTCAACAAATATCAATTCCATGTATGATTGTTGAAGCTATTCTATGCACGATTAAACTGATATATAATTATTGAAGCTATTTGGTGACTGTTAGTAAATATGATATGAATTTATATCATTTTATAAATGATAATCACATATGAATAGCACTTTCTGTAAGGATTTTGTTTGTTCCAATAGGTGAGTCAAAGATCCCTGTCAAAAAAGAGAATATTTATATATACAGCTACTGAGTGTGAAGAGAGTTACGTTATAAACAGGATTAGTCAAATTGGCTATAACTCCTCAAAGTCTGGTTCCAAGAAATCATCACCTGTGTTTTGCTTCGAATGATAAGTACACTTCTGTATCACTTCCTCAGTAAAATAATTATAAAATTTGAAAAATCAACATTTAAATGAAGTCAATTAATTTCACATGTGAATATTTTTATAATGCAAATGCTAATCTTATTTTTAAAGGAAAAAAACAGCATTGCTAATTTTCCCGAGTCAGCCAGCTCATTCTCGTATATGTCCTCAATTGGCATCAGTTTTTTTCTTACCAATGGAGGCCGTGCATCCTAAATGAAATCTCTGTGATTTCACTCACTGTTAAAATGCTGTGTAATTCAGCTTTAAAAAGAGAAGAGCTAGCTTACTGTCTTTGAATAACCCCTGGTTTATTACTGGCAACAGGATGATAAAATAAAATTCTAGCTGAATCTCAGTTACAGAAGAGATCTATTTATTTATTGTATGAACTTCAATAAAAGCTGTGTCAGTGTGTGATAGTAGTTTAACAGTACTAATCTTGATAATCTCTTACATTTTTAGAGAACAATTCTCTGTGTTTCTTTCTGCCTGACATGCAACTAAATTTGTTAATCCACACCAGATCAAAGAAAACCACACCAAAACAAAACAAAGTTTTCTTTCCAAGAAGATGAATAAATCTGTCCTTGCTAGTTTTGCAATTAAAAAGGAAAATAGTTTGTGCCACAAATCAGATAAAAACAAACACTGTTCTAATTCAAGTATTTATGAACACAATTCATCTTTCAATTTCATCTAAGGATGCTAAACAGCAATTTTATTTCTATTTGTTGACTAAGACAAACATTTTGAACAAAAAGGATTAGACTTTCTATCCCTATTGGATTTTATTTCTATGAATAAAACAAACTCAACAATGTTCTATTACAATATACATGAAATAATAAGTACCCTTCCTTTTCTAAATATATTATTTTCCTCCTGATCAAATAGTAGTCCAAGTATTTCTTACTTATCAGAATCTAATCCGTCCCTAGAAATTGACTGGGTAATGAATTTTCAGAGAGTGGACATCTATACACCGTTACTTGAAATAGAAAAGCAATAATGTGTTTCAAGTCTATACACTACCCCAACTTTCTTCATGTGTCTTTAAAACACTATCCAATACCTACATAAAAACCCATCGAGGATCCGTAGAACACAAACTACCTCGCTACTAATCAATGAATGAACTGCAGTGATTGGTTTCTTTCTTTTGGTGATTAATCCTCCCCACCTTCCTCCCTCCCTCCCTTCCTTCCTTCCTCTTTTCCACTCTCTTTTTTGGCATAACATGATACTGAACACAGTCTCAAATACTAATCCATTTTTTTTTCTAAACTGAAGCAAATATCTGCTATAGCTACAGTGTCCATACTGAAAATACAATCCATCAGTTTTAAGTGTGAATCATGTGCTGTTAATAATTATACCTGGATAACCAGTAAAAACTATGCTAGTTAATCATTCAACTCTAATATTACTAAGAATCAAAATAACATGATAAGGATACATAAGGAATTCAAATTACACCAAGCACAATTGCTATTTAACATTGGAAGTGTTGCTGGAATATGTTTGGTGAGGAGGGCAATTAGGGAGAATCATTAAGCAGGTTAAGGTAAACTCCAAGGAAAGAGCCAGGGCAACAGTAAATATGAGAGGTTAATTAACTTCTGAATCCAAGAAACTAGTATGTGTGCTCATCTGCTCATAATTCCAAGAATTCCAATACCGTAATGACATGCCATTACAATTCTTTTTATTATTATTATATTTATTTATTTATTTTACTTTAGGTGCATACTATATCTGGCATTTCTCCCCATGTTATCTCTCCCCACCCCCTGCTATCTCTCCCCTACCTCCGCCAACTGTCCCCAGTGTGTGATGCTCCTCTCCCTGAGTCTATGTGTTCTCATTGTTCAACACCCACCTATGAGTGAGAACATGCGGTGTTTGGCTTTCCGTTCTTGTGTCAGTTTTCTGAGAATGATGGTTTCCTTTTATGCGATGCATCTGTTCACATCATGAATTATCATTAACAGGATTTTTAAATCTTTATTTTTGCATAACCTAAAATTTCAACTAAATTGTTGATGTATGGTTTTCATGGCTACTTATCTTCTCCTCCCTCTAACCAGTGATGAGCATCAAATGAATACATCAGGATTAAGTTCTTCATCAACACAAAATCCTGACCTCTCTGAAAGATCCAAGATGTCTTTAGTTATGAGAGTGGGGTGATCATACAGTCTTTTAACACTTTGGAAATGATCAAGATAGTGACAAAACCATTTCTTCCATTATCTTTTATTTCTTGTGATACTTAAGCCTAAGTGCCTCTTTGACCCAAAACTGTTTTGTAAGTCCTTCAGGGAATCAGTAACATCTTCATCAGCAGCCTGAATCAGACACTGCTTAGAATATGCTGTGAATGTTGTGCATAAAATCTAGTACAAGAAATTGCAATAACTATGTATTTTGAGGCAAAAAGCTCACTTCACTCTACTCTCTATAAATCAATAGTTTAGCCGTTAATAAATATATTCCTGATGTATTGCCTATTATCCAGGAGCACTCTTTGTAAGATTTTCCTTTTTTGTTATAAATGTCCCCAAAGTTAAATAACCTACTTTCTCACTTGGGCTTTACTCTTTGAGCACTATGTAACAAGCAGTGCACATTCCACATTATTTTAAGTTCCCTGGAGTTTTGGAGTAATATAGCAATAAAGATTTTACCTTTGCTTTCATAATTTCTACTCCAGAGCAGAATGTGTCTATTTCTGGACATTTAAGGTGCCACATTTTTTTTAACCTCCAATATGATTAGAAAAATGGCCATTTGCTTCCAATGAGTATTGCTTTATTCAAATTACAGTATTTGCTTTGCATTACAGCCAGATTGGTTACCAGGAGTGGCTAGTGCAATCTCACTTTCAATGTAAGGCATTTCACCAGTGATCTTCACATTATATAGTCACGAAAGATTCTTTAATCTCCCAAACCATCTCAAACTTGCTGTCAGACTCAATCCTCCAAGTCATCTCTTTGTTTAATCACATTTTTTTCTTCAGCTCCTCAAAGACTCTCCAGCACTTTCTGCTATACCAACAAGATTCTCAATAGTATACATAGGAACTATGACATTTTGATCTTTTGTGACAATGTTTATTCAGAATTTCAGAAATACTACACAGTGTTCAAGTATCCCAGTGTGACTACCCAGCACCAATAAAACTCTCATCGAACTGGTGCATGGCTAAGCTTATGTCGTTTAGGCATATATAACTCTCAGTAAGTTTCCTACCAAATACTCTTCTAATGAGTTGAATTTTTTCTGGCTTCTTAGGCCCACCTACTTTCTTCTCAAGATTTTACAATGTATATGACTCTTCTTTCTTACTTAAAAATGAGGAGTCTAGCAGGGTGTACTGGCTCATTCCTAAAGTTCCAACATTTTAGGAGGCCTAAGTAGGAGGAATGCTTGAGGCCAGAAGTTTGAGGCCTTGAAGGGGGAAGATCACTTGAGCCCAGGAGTTTGAGGCTACAATGAGCTCTGATCCCACCTCTAACTCTGGCCTGGGAAACAGAGTGAGATTCTATTTCAAAAATAGAAAAGTCTATAAAAATGATAATGCACAACCACAACTACAAGATACAGTCTTGTTATGAGGAAGCTGAGATATGACTTCAGCACACACCACAGCTTCTCACTTAAAGATATGCAATTGGAATGCTTTCCCTCCTTGCATGAGCATGTCAAATTGTTAGCACAGACATTGTGTTTCGGGTAAATTTCACAAGTTATGACAAGAGAACAGGAAGAACTAAGATAAGGAGGGGTTGCTACGTATTTTATTTCAAGAGTTTCTAAGTGAATTCCAGAAGTAAAAGACACTTTGGATGAAGTAAATTGGATCCTAATCCAAGCTATTATTTGTTTGTTATCCCTTATCATGCCAAAATGAAAAGCACTTGTTAGGAAGCAAATAGTCTATTCTCAGCTCAACTACAAAGGCACCTGTCAGTAACTGGACAGGGCGAGACCAAATTACTTGGATGAGTTTTTCCAATTCAGAGAGGTTTTTAACATACTAACTTTTGACCTATGACAAGCCATATAATCTGATACCTTTAAAATGTAAGGCTGGATCAGACTACAACATTTCTGTTATTTTTTTCAGTTCTTCCACTGCTGTCAAGACAGCTTATAAAATTATGTTATCACGTATAAACCCCTATGTCTTAACCTCCCCAAAGTAGAAAATCATTTCAGAAATAAGATTTAGTTGTGTCCAGCAAAAATTTTGCCAACATCTGCCATTCATATTCGTATGGATTGAATGTATACTATTTAAAATGCTTTGTGGTACTTACACATTTTGCCATAAATATATTTGCCTTATTTAATTTTCACATAGCTATAGCTTTTCTTTGGAATAGATTGTAAATTCTGAGAAGTGATGAATTATATAGAATTCCATTATTTTTTGTAGCACCTAGCCCACTACTGAAAAAGAGATCAAACCTCTACAATATTTTGTTTCTTCATTTTTTAAAATCAATGTTGATCTCTAAATTAATCATAAATTTGACTTTTCATGATTCTGCCAATTTTTGAATCAACTAATTTTTAACAATATTTGAAAGTTTTACAGCATGAGTCTTTTGTATCATGTCATACAGAATACAATACATTTATGCTAAGGCTGAACATATTTCTTATTTCTCAATGACAAAAGCAAACTGCTACTTTCTGTTCATTCTACATTTATTAGAGATGTTCTACACAAATTCATTGAAATGATTCACTCTTAGAAGTTGAAAGATGTTATGTCATTTTTTGTCTTCTATCCAGATACAGTAATTACTTAAAGACATCAGGTATACTTTAAGTGCTATTAGTACCTTATAAACATCATGGCATAACATTAATCATTTGATAATCGATGATAATAAATATCATTGAAAAATCTTCCCAATTCAGTTTAGATTATTTCTATCCAAACGAATTCTCTGTAGGAAATAATGAGAAACAGTAACATCATCAAATATGATGAGATTCTTTTCAAGCAAACTTATTCAAAAATGATATTTCATTTTTTTTGTTGCCGTTGAATATAACCGAAATTGATTAGGTTTTTCTCAATGCCTGCAGTACAACAGCTAAGCAACAATTTGCTAAAGGTCTGTGGCTCTTAAGAAGGCATTTTATTTCACAATAAATATATAAACTTTTTGTTATTCTATACATTTTCTGTCACTTTTAACCATACCAACAGAGAAAACTATTAATGAAAGAGAGACAAATATTTAAAAAATAAAACTGCATGATGTTTGCAACTGGTTTAGACCTTGAAGATTAAATATTATGATCTTGAATTAAACATTGAAGCTTTTTTGCCCTTAAATTGTCTGTGCAATTAGTTGTACTTTCCATATCACACTCCTTACATGCTATTATGAATTATGTCATTCTGCATGATTTGAAGGAAATAATATGGGCTAAATTGTATCCCTCTAAAATTCATATACTGAAGTCCTAATGCCCATTACCTGAGAACGTGAACAGATTTAGAGAAAAGATCTTTAGAGAGGTAACTAATTTAAAATTAATTCATTAGGGAAGACCTTAATCTAATGTGAATAGTGTTCTAATAAGGGGGTGGGAATTGGAGAAAGGTACAGTGAGAAAACCATGTGAAGAAAAGGAAGACAGTCATCCATAAACCAAGAAGAAAGGCCTGGAATAGATTCTTCTCCCACAAGCCTCATATGAGTCAAGCCTGGTGATACCTGATCTTAAACTTCTAGTCTCCAGAACTACAAGGAAATACATTTCTGTTGTTGAAACCACACAGTTGGTGGCACTCTGTTGTGGCAGCTCTAGCAAACTAAAACAGAGTAAATAAATATCTGCATAATTTTAAAAGGTTTAAAAATTATCCAATATTGGATAAATAACAGAAATTTAGGTGGGAAGACATGTCTACAATATAACTGAAAATGAGGTTTGCAAGAATTTTCTCTGTGGTTGAGGTTGAACTTCATTCTTGGAAGAAAGCTGAGTGAGCAAATGATCAAATAGAACTTAGAAGGAAAGACACGGCCAAGATAGGTGATCAAAAATAAAAATGAGGACATAAGCGATCTCATTTTATTAAGAAATAAGTGATTATGAAATTGAATTTTAAATAAATAGATTTTTTTTTTTTTTTTTTTTTTGAGACCAGATCTTGCTTTGTCAACTAGGCTGGAGTGCAGTGAGTGGTGCAAGAAAGGCTTACTACATCCTTGACCTCCCTTGGCCCAGGGGTCCTCCCACCTCAGCCTCTAAAGTAGCTGTGACTACAGGCACACATGACCACACCCCACTAACTTTTGTATTTTTTGTTATTTTTTCATAGAGAGGGGATTTCTCCATGTTGCTCAAACTGGTCTTGAACTCCTGAGCCCAAGCAATCTGCCCATCTTTGCCTTCCAAAGTGCTGGGATTACAGGAGTGTACCACAACACCTGACCTAGAATTTTAACAGGTTCAAACGGTCATACATTTCTGTAGACATAACAAGAACAAGGTGATGGGCATGACAGCGCAAAGTCTTGTGAGAAGTACTAAACTGGAAATAACAGAGCAGACAGAAGGTTGAAAAACTTAGGAAAAAGTTTGAAAAATTGAAAGATGCCTAATCACTTATATTTAATTTTAGAGGCAACAGGGAGACCTCAAACATGTGGACTGAATGTTGACTTTCCTATAACTAGTTTCAATAAACTTATGGCCCTTTGAACACAGCTGTAACAAAGGTGATACAGACTGGAAATATGCCCAGAAATCCTGTATTTGGAAATACTGGATATACATTAAGTATATACAACATGTATGAAGGTGCATCAAGTGGATACTTTTATTGTTTCATGAATTTTTTTTTTTACTGGTCTTTTTATAAATGTGTTGAATGTCAAAAATATGAATGCCTCCTATTATGTCATAAGTTCATTAATGTCTTGGGCTACTCTAGCTAGGGGAGGGAGAGATGGAAGAAATGCATCATATTACCCCCTGTTTCATTTTAGCCTTGTATGGAGTTTGGATTCTTCGGATGGAAACTTTTGAATACAAGGAGATTAAGGAAAACATGATGATGATCTGGATTAGGGCAATGGTTTTTACTGTGTATGAAAATAGACTGGGAAATTTGCTAAGAAGAAAAATACAAAGAAAAATGAATGAAAAAAAATCAGATTGCTGTGTTGTTTGAATGCCTTTAGAATTTCTGATTCAGTTGGTTCTAGGATGGGGACCTTGAGAATTTGCATTTTTTAAAAAGTTCTCAGATAATGATGATGCTGCTGTTTCCAGAAAAATACTGGGCTAGAGAAATGGAACTAAGAATGGAGGGGGAAGGGGGCAGGAAACAGCACTTCCTCAAGGACTGGACTGTTTTTATTTCATTGCTTTGTTTAATGGAGTATTATACCCTGTTCTTTGTTTAATGGAGTATTATACCCCGTTCTTTGTTTAATGGAGTATTATACCCTGTTCTTTTATCTGAAAAGAACAGGGTATAATAGAGTGCTCAGTCACTACTCTGTTACATTATTTTAAAATTAATTATCTTATTACCTTTTTTAACATTGTGTTTAAATAGTTTTGGAGGAACAGGTGGTTTTTCCTTATATTAAAAATATTCTTTAGGGGTGATTTCTGAGATTTGGTGTACCTGTCACTCGAGTAGTGTACACTGCACCCAACATGTGGTATTTTCTCCTTGCCCCTCTCTTATCCTTCCCCCCAAGTCTCCAAAATTACTCTTTATTGTTATACTTTTTCTACTTTCTATTTCTGTATTTCCTATTTTTCTGTCCTATGAAAGATTTTACTTCCATGCCTTGTTTTTCCTCCATTTTTCCAAGTTTGTAATACTCCAAAGAAATTGCTTCAAAGTACTAAGCTTAATACCTGGGTGATGAAACAATCTGTACAACAAATCCCCTTGACACAAATTTGCCAATGTAACAAACCCACACATGTACCTCTGAACTTAAAACACAAGTTTAAAAAAAGAATAGATCTTTAATGTAAGAGATTTTTTGTTAATTCATGTTTCTTTCTGTTTCTGGAAAGAAAATGTGTTTTGTGTGCTATTCACATCTACTTTGAGCCTATTGATAATTATATTAGGTAAGCATGGATCAACTTTTTTTTTGATGATGACTTTCATTAGCTTTAAAGATGCATACATTCAGATGTGTTTTTTAAAAATTGGTAGGTAATTAGAAACACTTTATTTCAATCAAGGAAAATTATGCCATCATGTATTAGAGTAACAATGCAGATTCAAGAACACATTTAATTGCAATTATGTACTACCGTACTTTCTGAGTAGCTAAAAGTTCACTATTTTATGAATATGTCAAAATGTTAGCAGGTAGAGTGGTCTAGTAATATTTGTGGCATTTGATTCATGTGATTTTTAAAGAAAGCATTGCAATATTCATTGGTGTTTTAAAGTACATTTAAAAACCTCTATATTTCTGGTAAATTTCTGTCCTAAATCATAGAAAAATATCATGAAAATTGTCTGTTAGTCATTTTGAATGTACTTTCGTGTTCTACAATTTTACCCTCCCAACTCAGGATGAACTCTTTTCAAAAACCGCATGTGATTTGAAGTACAGGCAGCACATGCACATAGTGTTTCAGAAGACTTCTGTCACCCTTTTGCTTGTTATACATTAGTGCTTGATGAAACGATATCGTTTCTTAGAAATGGTGAGCCCCTTGCAATTCAATTAAGTTCAGTTAATCACAATGCTCCACATGTTCTTGTAACAGGTGACTAGAAATGATATCTATAAAACTCTTTGTAATTCATGCCTCTTCTGAAAAAAAATTTAAGACAGCAAGAAATTATAGTCAAATGCATTAAATACTTGATTCTCATGCTCTGTCTGTAATATTTATAACTGTGTGCTAAATATTTATCTGAATTACCTACATTGTCTGATATCAAACAGTGAGAAAGTGCACTGTGTTTTCTTTGCTTCTATGCATGTCATTGCTGTTTGAAGAAGTAAGTCTGAGGACATGAATAACTACAGGAGCAGCTGACTCTGCCCTCAGTTATTATTTCTAAAACCTGACAAAGAGACTTAATTGGTGATGGTGAAAAGATATCTGATTAAACTGAAAACACCTGTGGTGAGCTATTGGCAAACTAAATAAATCAGTTTTCACAAAGTGTATAGCTTTTCAATTGTTGATTTGGTGTTATTTAAATTCAACATATAAAAAACAACTAGTTTTGTTATTGATAGCACATCTAATCAATTCTATTTTATCTACTAATAAAGTAAACTAATATTGTTGTCTAGAATGTAAAAGATTTATGCAGCGATACAACAGGAATTTATAATTATTTTAAGACCACTGTCGTATTGTAATTGTGAACAAGAAAATCTGACACCCTAAAATCATTTGAAAGATTTAACTCACCATCAAATTAAATTCAGAAAATTTTAGATCCAAATATTAGTTTCTAAAAAACAAAATGGGAGAAATACTTAATGAAATAAATATTTGCGAATTATACTTTATACAATTTGTCTTTACAACTGTATTAAGAATCATATTTGAATATGTATAGATATGTATGTATTTTGGTGAACAATATTAAATGTTTATGTCTCAGAGACTCACAATTCACTAAGTAATTCAAGTGTGATTCTTAGATATCCACCTCTGCTTAAAACAATTCAAATTCATGGGGAAAATCTAGAGGAGATATTAGGGTTTTATTTGTTCAGAGAATCACCATTAATAAACTATATAAATTTTATTGTAATTGAAATTAGGTATCAATATGGAGAGTAGAAAATATTACTAAATTATGGGGACAGTATATTAAGTTTCTAGAATACGTGTCTTCTTATCATCAGCCTTTTATCAAGCTGTCCAATGAGGAATAACATCTACCTGTGCTTGGATTTCATGTCATTATTACCCATAAAAAGTCATGTTAAGGCATTATTTCAACAGTCTTGATACACTGACGGGACAGAAACAATGTAGCATGTCAAAGTACGGGCTAATTTCTTACATTTTGTAATATATTTGCATTTGTTATAAACAGAATAGTGCCCCTCAAAGATCCACATCCTAGAATCGGCAAATCTTGTAATGTGTTGCTTTAAATGGTATGTGATTTTTCTGGGGCTTCTATAACCATTACCATAAACTAGATGGCTTTATACAAAAGAAAAAAAAATGTATCTTATATTAATTGTTATGGAGGCCAGAAGTATGAAATCAAGGTCTTGACAGGGTTGTTTCCTTTTGGAGGATTAGAGGGAGAATCCACCTCTATCTTTTATTGTGTATCACTGTCAAATTCTGTTCTGTGTCTTATAAGGATGCTCCTCATTAGATTTAGAACCCACTCTAATTCACAAGATCATCCTTATGATCTTTAACTACATCTCAAGACGTTTATTCCAAATAAGATCACATTCTGAGATTCCAATAGGCAGGCCTTCTGGGAATGCCATTCAATCCACTAAACAGAGCCAAAAAAGACACTGCACATGTGATTCAGTGCCTTAAAATGGGAGAGGTTATCCTGGGTTACCTGAATGTGCCCAGTATAACCACAGAGGCATTTGTAAGAAAATGGATAAAGCAGGATAGTCAGGGTCAGAAAAGGAGCCATTATAGTGGATGCAAGAGAGAGAAAGAGAAAATTGAAAATGTTTCACTGCTGGCTTAGAAGATATAAAAATAGACCAGGAGCCAAGGAAAGCAGGCAGCCCTTAGAGGCTGGAAAAGACAAGTAAACAGATTCTGCTCCAGCGCCTCCAGATAAAACACAGCCCCACTTACCCCTTGATTTGGGAACTTTTTATCTGCAGAACTGTAAACTAATACATTTCTGTGGTTTTGAGAATCAAAATTTGTGGACTTGTTACTGCAGCAATAGAAAATAAATACATATTTTCACAAATCCACATTATCAAGAATTATCTATATCCCATCCTCCTATAGTAGGAATAATTAAAAATTAAAATTCTCATTTGTAAGCCACATTGATAAGTATTTTCAAATTATTACATATTAGATAAATTTCAGAAACATTTTTGAGGACATTTATAATTAGTAGCATTTTCCTTAATTTATCCTTGTTGTTGATACAAAACAAATGTTGAACTATGAAAGTTTTTAAATGATTACTAAATGCAAGTTTTATGTGAAGAAATAAACTTGTTTTTATTTTATAGTTATTGCAGACACACCTGACAAATTCTTGTTGTCTATGGATAGCAATAATATGTTTCACCAAATTATGGAGCTAACTTAATACTAATTGTTCTGTTTAACTCCATTTTGTTTTTTAATGTAATGAAGTTTTACAATTAGAAAAAAATCCATGATACTTTCACATCTGACAAGTTTTTGCTGCACAAAAGTGTTCAATTTATATAAGCACTAACATTGCAGCTAGCAACAATTTTAGAAAGTTTAGTGCTAATGCAAAAAAACCAAAATACTGTTGCAAAATTTAACACAATTGTTTACTTTCTGAAAATGAGCACTAAACCATTTGTATAACATCTGTACTGCTTGGAGGGCTGAAACACTAAAGCAATTAGCTCCATATTCTATAATGTATGTCGCAACAGAGCAACACTGAAGTGGAGCTAACTTAATATTTAGTTAGAAGAGAAGAGGCACTTTATTTGCCCTTTGCTATTAGTGCTACTTTTAGCCACCCGATCATGGTAAATATGTTAAGAATCTTTTTTTCAAGACAGTTCCAGGAAACATTATTACATGAGGAAAACCTCTCTAAGGGACATTCCTTTAGTCTTTCTAATATGTGCCTGTTTACATCTATTGTATGTGTTTGACTATTACAGACTTTATACAGCAGTTATTGTATAGTCTATAAAGCTTCACATCCATTACAAAAATTACAAGAAATAACTTAAAATAATCATATGCCAGAATGAGTGTGATGTCAATTAGATGTATGGCCAGTACTTCTGATATCCTAAACAGGAGTCTGTACCTACACATTTATTTTAAAAAAATATGATATAACAAGAATAGTCATGCTTGCTTGTGAACAGTCATTAAACAATAGACTGTTTTCTAATTTCTAGATATGTTTAAATTTACAATTTTGTATCTATTAAATTACATTAAATTTTATATTAAAATCACCCTGATGGTATGTACTATACTTTAATTCTAGATACCAAAGTATCACTATGTAACTACATAGGTGTATATATATACCTATACATACATATATTCTTTTTTTAAGAAAGCATTGCTATATTGAAATTTATTTATAAAAATAAATAGGATGTGAAAGTGAAGTTTTATTACACAGGTATAGTGCATATTGGCAAAGTCTGGGCTTTTAGAATAGCCATCACCCAAATAGTGTACATTGCACTCATCAGATAATTTCTCATCCCTCACCACCCCCCCATCCTCCTACCCTACCAAGCCTCCAGTATCTATTATTCCACATTCTATATCAATATGTCCACATTATTTAGCTCCCTCTTATCAGTAACAACGTGTGATAAGTTGAGTTATTTCACTTAAGATAATGGCCTCCAGTTTCATCCATGTTGCTGTAAATACATGACTGCATTTTTTTTTATTATATATATACATACAGCACATTTTGGTTTTTTTTGAGACAGAGTCTTCTTCTATCACCTAGGCTAGAGTGCAGTGGTGCTAGCTCAGCTCACTGCAACCTCTACCTCCCAGACCCAAGTGACTCTTGTACCTCAGCCTCCCAAGCAGCTGGGACTACGGGTGTGGGCCATCATACCCAGCTAACTTTTGTATGTTTGGTAGACACAGGGTTTCATCATGTTGGTGAGGCTGAGCTCGAATTCATGGCCTTAAGTGATCCAACTGCCTTGGCCTCCCAAAGTGCTGAGATTACAGTCATGAGCCACTACGTCCGGCCTATATATCACATTTTTTTAATTCAGTCATCCTTTGATGGACACTTCAGTTGATTTTTGCTATTGTGAATAGTGATAAATATATAAGTGCAGGGGTATCTTCGTGGTATAATAATTGTCCAATTTGGGTCAGTGAACAGTTTGCAATAGACAATTTTCTTTTTTTCACTTTCCAACTTTTATTGTAGGTTCAGGAGGTACGTGTGCAGGTTAGTTACATGAGTAAATTGCATGTCACAGGGGCTTACTGGGCAGATTATTTCACCACCTAAGTAATGAGCATATTACCCAATACATAGTTACCTTGGTCCTCACCCTCCCGCCGCCCTCCAACTTTAAGTGGGCCCCGGTGTCTATTGTTCCCTTCTTTCTGTCCATGAGTACTCGATGTTTAGTTTCCACTTATAAGTGAGAACATGTGGCATGTGGTTTTCTGTTCCTATGTTAATTTACTTAGGATAATGGCCTTCAGATGTATTCATGTTGCTACAAAGGACATTATTTCATTTCACTCTTTTCTATAGCTGCATAGTATTCAATGCTATATATGTATCACATATTCTTTATCCGGTACACCATTGATGGGTATCTATATTAATTCCATCTCTTTGCTTTTGTGAATAGTGCTGTGACATGTGTGTGCCTCTGTCTTTATGGAAAAATGATTTATATTCCTTTGAGTATATACTCAGTAAGGGGATTGCTTGGTTGAATGCTAGTTCTGTTTTCAGGTCTTTGAGAAACTGCAATACTGTTTTGTTCATTCCTTTTCATTCTTTTTTCTCTATTCATGTCTATCTGTCTTATTTCAGAAAGATAGGCTTCGAGTTCTGAGATTCTTCCCTCCACTTGGTCTCTTCAGCTATTGCTACTCGTGATTGCATTGTGATGTTCTTGTGTCATGTCTTTCAACTCCATCAGGTCATTTATGTTCCTCTCCAAGCTGGCTATTCTGGTTTTCAGCTCCTGTAATATTTTCTCATCATTCTTAGCTTCCTTGCATTGGGTTAGAACATGTTCCTTTAGCTCAGTGAAGTTCGTTATTACCCACCTTAGGAAGCCTACTTCTGTCAATTCATCCATCTCGACCTCTGCCAAGTTCTGTGCCCTTGCTGGAGAGGTTTTGCAATCATTTGGAGAAGAAAAGACACTCTGGCTTTTTGAGTTTTCAGCATTTTTGTGAGGATTATTTCTCAACTTTGTGTGCTTATCTACCTTCGATCTTTGAGGTTGCTGACCTTTGAATGGGACTTTTGCAGGGTCTTTTTTGTTGATGATGCTGTTGTTGTTGTTTTGTTTTTCATTTAACAGTCAGGCTCCCGTTCCATAGGTGTGCCGTGGCTTGCTGGGGGTCTACAGCAGACCTTAGTTGCCACGGGTCGTCTCGCGCCTAGAAGTATCACCAATGAAGTCTGCAAAACAGCAACTATGGCAGCCTGCTCCTTCCTCTGGGAGCTGCATTCCACGAGGGCACTTACCTGATGCCCGCCCAAAAATGCTCCTGTAGGATGTGTATAGAGACCCCTATTGGGAGATCTCACCCAGTCGGGAGGAACAGGATCAGGGACCTGCTTAAGGAAGCAGTCTGGCTGCCCCTTGGCAGAGTGGGCGCTCGCGCTGGGGGGAATGTCCCGCAATCAGACATCTGGGACTTTTCAGAGCCAGCAGTCAGGAAACGCTGTTGGCTGAACTGCAGATACAATGGCCACCCCTCCGGCAACTGGCTGCACCCGAAGGAGCGATCAGAATTCTTTCTTTTCTACTAGATTTGGGGTTGGTTTGCTCTTGTTTTCCTAGTTCCTCTAGGTATGATATTAGGTTGTTAATCTGAGATTTTTCTAACTTTTCGATGTGGGTGTTTAGTGCTATCTATAAACTATCCTCTTACCACTGCTGTAACCGTTTCCCAGAGATTCTGGTATGTTGTGTCTTTGTTTTCGTTAGTTTCAAAGACTTCCTTGATTTCTTCCTTAATTTCATTCTTTACTCAAAAGTCATTCAGGAGTAAGTTGTTTAATTTCCATGAAATGGTATTCTTTTAAGATCTCTTTTTAATATCGATTTCTAGTTTTGTTGCACCATGGTTTGAGGGTGTGGTTGGTATAATTTTAGTGATTTAAAAAAAAATTTGTTGAGAAATGCTTTATGGCTGAGTGTGTGGTCAGTTCTAGGTGTGCAGATGAGAAAAATGTATAGTCTGTTGTATTGGGTGGTATTCTGTAAATTCCTATTAGGTCCATTTGGTGAAGTGTTGAGTTTGGGTCCCAAATATCTTTGTTAGTTTTCCACTGGATGGTGTGCCTAACATTGTCCTGTTGAAGTCTGCCACTATCGTTGTGTGGCTGTGTAAGTCTCCTTTGTAGGTCTCTAAGAACTTGTTTTATGAATCTGGGTGCTTCAGCTGGGTGCATATGTATTTACGATACTTAAGCCTTGTTAAATTGAACCATTTATCATTATGTAAAGCCCTTCTTTGTCCTTTTTGATTATTGTTGGTTTAAAGTCTGCTTTGTCTGAAATAAAAATATCGACTCCTTTGTTCTTTTTTGTTTTGTTTTATTTGTTTGATGTATCTTTATGCCTTTATCTTAAGCCTATGGGTGTCATTGAATTGTAATATGGATCTCTTGAAAATAGTATACAGTTAGGTCTTACTTTTTTTATTTATGTTACTCTGTGCCTTTTTTGTGGGGTGTTTAGCCTATTTATATTGAAGGCTAGTATTGTTATTTCAGGACTTGATCCTGTCATGTGTGGTTAGCTGGTTGTCACATAAGGTGTCTACATAGACTTGCTTGTGTTGTTACTTTAAAGTTACAATGGACAATTTTCTACCAACAATACTGTAACTAATGTAAACTTATTCAGAAATAAATAAAACTTATAATACATTTATAATCACTGAAAAACTGAGTAAATCAAATAATCTTACCAATTTATTTTTTAAAAAGCACTGGACACTTGCTAGAAATATCTGGAGAAGACTTTAGAGCTATTGCAAGAAAGCCGAGGGAACTCAATCTTACTGAAATAAAAAGAGACAGGATTTTCAAACGCAGGGGTGAGGTAATGGAAATGTTCTGAAGGACACTGAGGGGAGGCTGGTAAAAGCAATCCGGCCATTTGTGTTTGCTAGCTGTTGCTTGATTATTGACTTTGGGCTTCCATCTTCCACAGAGATTGGGAGATAGAGGAACTATCTCCTTAGATGATGATTGTTACATTTCTTTTTTTCAATTTATTTTTTTTTAATTTTTTATTTTATTGTATTGTATTTTAGGTTTCGGGGTACATGTGAAAAACGTGCAAGATTGTTGCATAGGTACACACGTGGCAGTGTGATTTGCTGCCTTCCTCCCCTTCACCTATATCTGGCATTTCTCCCCATGATATCTCTCCCCAACTCCCCACCCCCTGCTGTCCCCTCCCCTATTTCCCCCCAACAGACCCCAGTGTGTAGTGCTCCCTATGATTATTACATTTCAAACACATTACTCTCAGGCTTTTGAGAAAGATATTTCTTGGTTTTAGAAGATTGACATAAAAAGGACAATAGAAATATTTTACAATCTTAAATTTTCTAAAGCAAATGCTCTAAGGGAGGAAAGGGACCTGCACTTTGGAAGAAACTTGTCTCAAGTTTACCATCTTGGCTACGGATAATGATAGAAGGATCAAGATTAAAATTATCTTTGGCCCCAGCCCAGAAGCTTGAGAGTAGGGGAAATGGAGAGATGATGGTCAAAAGGTACAAAGCCTCAATTATGCAGGATGCGTAACTTCTGGAAGTCTAACGTACAGCATGGTGACTATAGTTAATAATGCTCTACTGTACACTTGAAATTTGCTAAGAAGGTTTATCTCTAACTGTTCTCATCACACACACAAAAGAATAAACATTACATGAGATAAGGAATACGGTAATTAGCTTAGTTGTAGTAATTGCATTACAATGTATCTCAGTCTATAAGGTACATTGTTGAATTAAACAATTCAACAAGCAAAAAACAAATAACTCCATTAAAGGTGAGCAAAAATATGAACAGACAGTTCTCGAAGGAATACATACAAACAGCCACCAAACATATGAAAAATGCTCAACAGTATTAATCATCAGCAAAATGCAAATCGAAACAAGAAGGAGATACTATGTCACACCAGTCAGAATGCCCATTACTAGAAAGTCAGAAAATAACACATCAACAAGGTTGCAGCTAAAAGGGAACACTTACATCCAGTGGGTGGGAGTGTAAATTAGTTCAACCAGTGGAAATGCAGTTTAGAGATTTCTCAAAGAATTTTAAAACAGAGCTGCCATTTGACCCAGCAAATGGGTTTATATCCAAAAGAAAACAAATCATTCTAACAAAAAGACACACACACTTGTATCTTCATTGCAGCACTATTCACAATAGCAAAGACATGGAATCGACCTATGTGTTCATCAACAGTGGATTAGATAAAGAAAATGTGGTACATGTATGCCATGGAATACAACGTGGCCATAAAAAAGAAAGAAATCATGTTCTTTGCAGCAACTTGGATGTAGCTGGAGGCCATTACCCTAAGCAAACCAATGTAGGAAACAGAAAACCAAATGCCAAATGTTCTTATTTGTAAGTTGGAGCTAATCATTGGGTGCTCATGCACAGAAAGGAGGTGGTCAAGTGTTGAAAAACAGTATTGGCTACTATGCTCACTACTTAGGTGATGGGATCATTTGTACCACAAACCTCAGCATCATTTAGTATATCCATGTAACAAATCTGCACACATATCCTTGAAGATGCAAGAGACCAACAAGCATATGAACAATGCTCAGCATTACTAATCATCAGAGAAATGCAAATCAAAACCAAAAATGAAAGCTGAAATTATTAAAAAACCAAAATCCACAGCTCAGTAAAAAGAAGTGTGTGGCTAGTGTATGCATGTATCAATTCATCAAATGGCATATATTAAATATGTGTTGTTTCTTGTACATCAATGATACCTTAATAAAGCTGTAAAAAATAACATTACAGTGTACTTCCACTGTATTATATTATATATAATTTTTGCCAAGTGTTTCAATAACACCGGAAAAATATAATTATGTTTGCCCAGTACATTAGTATTTAAAATTTCAAGATGACTAATCTGAATAATAGGGTAGATATGAATGGAGAATTACACACTCTGGTGTACTAGGAAAAGACTGACTAATTTTATGAATAAATATATCAGATTAATTTTGTCTGTAGTATCTTTGCTGGGGAGTAAGGAACTTAAAACACAAATTTTAGGTAAAGATAGAGACTAGGAGTCTAATAGAGAAAAGGAAAGGAAAATATTTATTGAGTTTAATTTTTACTTATAACTAGGAATTCCATGACTTCAAATTACAGAATGTTTCAAAAATGTATTTTTTTTAACTTGAAGGTAAATTGTTCAGTATTTCATTTTACTTGGGTGAAGATTTTCCATGGGAAGTGGTTTTTTTTTTTTTTTTTTTTTTTTTTACTTCAACTGAAACTAAGTTGCACTCCATCCCCTTCCAGGGTGCAGCATGAATTTGACACAGATCCAAGAGTCCTGGACATTGCTTTTAACACTAGATGAGATACCATGAAATACTGATCCCTATTTTTAATTTTGTAATTATTAAACCTAAAAGGTCATAGCTCGATAAGATGATACAACTGAAATCTTTCTCAATTCAAATTCTGAGCACATAAATTCCTCCCCATGAATGCTGGGCACTTTTTTAGGGGTATTAACTTTTTCTTCCTACTAAGGAATTATGCACTGCACTGCACAAGTGATGTATTCACACCTGGTGGACTTAAAGTGTTGATGAACTTTTAAAAAATGCCATATTTACTCCATTTGAATAAATTGGGCATTAGGAGAGTGGAGATGTAAAATTCAACATTGATTATCTGATTTCAATGCTGAGTTCCTTTGGAGAACTGGGCAACCAGAAGCACATAGATACTTTTAAAATTCAAATGTACCTAATGTTGCATGATAAATCATTTCAGTAGTTGTATTCACTTTGTATTAATAGGCTGCCACATTTTTTAATAGTGTGCTTTTAAAAATTCACAGTCTTTTGATAAAGTATTGTTTTTCAGTTATTTTAATGTCATACTTTTTCAGCGACTACTGCATATGCAATAGAAATTTGATATAGCATTATTTGATACAGAATTGAATTTTAGTGTCATACAATTAAGAAAAGAGATTTAGTGACCGAAGCTTTTAAAAGAAGGTTAGTAGAATATTGTCTTTACTACCAAGCTATTTTTTAGTGTATATTTCATAAAACCATTATAACTAGACTCAAAAGATTAGCCTTTATTGTTTCTAACTAATCCTAACAGAAAATCTATAAATTCACAATCTAACAAGATTTCTATATATGAGACATTCATATTTAATTACTTTTAATTCTTAAGAATTCTTCAAACTTGCTCATATCAGTCTCATTAGAAATATATGCAATACCAATCTCAAAGTATTAATAAAATTATCTAAAACACTAATTGTCAAAATTATACTATTTTCACAGTAAAATTAAACCTTAATGTTAATGTTCATTCACATTTATTAGCTTAAAATAATTGTCAGTTTGATATTATAACAGTTCATATTTGTTCAAATCATATATAACCATAATACTGTATGTAACCAAAATAGAAAACTGTAAGGATAAATAAAAAAGTAATAATACCGAAAATAGTATTACAGGATATTAAGATAGATTCTTTTAAAAATATACATACGTCACAATCACTTGAAGTTCATACCACAAAAATATAATATTTTTATACACATTTAATTAAATTATTAAATTTGTTTTGAAAAAAACTAACATAAAACGAGTTATTTTACATAATCCATTTGCTAAATTTTTTAACCGAAAACCTTTAAATACAACTTAATTCCAATAGACTTTTTAAATGCTGAATTATGTCACGTAGGTGCTATTTTCCTATAAATAGATGTGTGTTTACAACCACATAGATGAGCCTCAGCACTATAATAATTTCCAAAATAAAAGAATGCAATGAGCTGTCTTAAGAGACTCAGTTTTTAAAAACACATTTTAAATGGTCTTGTCAGTTTTATAGTTATAAACAGCTTGCAGTAGAAAACATTGCTGATATAAAGAATGATGTTGTGGACCATATTTTCAAATTTTATTTTATTTTATTTTATTTTCTGACCAACAGCCTCTCTTCTATTTGGTCTCATCTAATTTCTTCAGATTATAAATCAGTATAGGTTTACATCACTGATGCAGAAAGCAAGAATGATAAAACTGAAGTATCAAATCCTTGATGAATTTAAATTTACTTACAAATATCCTGCCGTAAATCAGAGCAGAAGAACTTGAAAAAATAATATAGAATACAATCTGTCAATGGGTATGAAGTAGTAAGGTAAAAATTTATTTTATTAATCCTTGTATTTATATATTTATTAATAGAATAAATTTTTAAAATGGAAAAAATACATTTTTTGTTAATTTTAAGAAAATTTTTGGTAATGCCTATATTTATCAATACAAAATTAATTGCCGTTTTATATCATTATCATCTTTTCATAACAAATGTTATATTATGCATATAGTAAAACAAATGTGATTACTTTCTCTCTTATTGTCTTCTTATGTTGCCTGTTTATCAGGCTTATTGTGGCATAATTATATAGAAGTATTTTGTGTAATCCCAAAGAACGGGACAATTGGTAAGAGAAAAAAATCATGTCTACATTACATATGGAGATTTTGATGGCAACAGAAAGGACTCATGCCTTCCAACAGGCATAGGTGAAATATCATCACTAAGTTTATGAACATCAGGACACACAAAAACTGGGTGTTTCATGGATGAAATGGAAGAATTTGAGGAATAGGCTGTAAGAAGGTTATAGAATTGAACAGTATGACACCCATTTTCTAAAATACATTTTTTTGATTTTTTAATGACTTTTTGCCTTAACCACCTTTAACTTCGCAGTAAAATACCTTTGGCAAACATACAATTTATCTTTACATGTATTTATAGCTCAAATATATATTTAGGATTTTCTATTAAGAATAATATACTATTCTTACTTTGCTTGAATTCACACAGGAGTAATTCTCTACAGGACTACACTTCATTTACTTTTTAAGTGTGCAACTGGAAATGATTTGAATATAATGAAATGCTATTAAATGCACTTTTGTTGAACAGTGTAATAAGCCTCACTTTAATAACCAAAATGTAATCCAGTCATTCGTCTTCTCGGAGAACATTACATGCCTGGTATCAAAGGTAACAGGACCCTGAATGTGTCATTTCGTCTATTTTAATATCTAACCAAAGCCAAGGAAGAATTATAAGTTATGACACATACATTATTTGCTAAAACCAAACTCATGGAACTATATTTATATCCTGGGGATAAAAATATTAAATGGATAGAAGCTTAAGAGTACATTTTTATTTTTTGCAACTTTATTGATAAGAATAACACAAAAGCCATGTAAAAATGGTGGAAATTATAGGACATCTTGTGGAACTATAAAGAAAAGTACACAGAATTATAGTGGGAGGAAAATATTCTATGTTGTTAAACATTGGCAAGAACTTGACTGAAAGATTGTACTCATTCAGACCTCTTCAATTACGAAATAGTAATTACTTTTGTTTTGCCTTTGTTTAAAGCCCCCATGCAGATATGCTCAATAGAAACATTATTCTTTGAAGAACACTACTGAGATTTGAAGACTTAATGTTTAAAAGAAGTTAAGGTTCAATGTAAGACATAGATATATTTTAAGATAACATAATTTCCCTATTTCCTAATCTAGACTTAATCTCTTTCCCAAATTGGGTACAACTCTATATAACATTCTCTTAATTTAAATATCATTATTTAGAAACACTTGCCCCCATTAGATATGACGATTCTTCCTTAGCATTGACGAAGACTGTCTCCTTTGAACAAAACTTTAGTCAGGCTCCTCAGAGTCTTCTTCTGCTTGGCTAGGCCCAGTTTTGGACTTCCTTCTCTGTCCTTCTAGAAGCCAGTTTGAGTAACAATTGCTAAATCAGCTTGTTGAAATTGCTCCTCACCCTCTGGTGGAACAGCACTGGACAAGCCTGGATATCTGATCACACTGGCTTGCTTTCAGCAATAATCCCAGCAAGTCAGGTTAGCCAGGAACCCCTTATTCCTGATGTTTTCTCTCAGCAGTTTTTCATCCACTGACACCCACCCTGCTTCTTGGTTAAAAATCCCCACTTGTCCTTGTTGGAATCAGAGTTGAGTCCAAGCTCTCTTTCCCAGTGCAAGACTGCATTTACCGATTGCAGTGGTCACCTTGAATAAAATCTTCCTTACCATCCTTAAAAAGTGTGATGAATATCTTTTTTTCTTTAATATCAGCACATGGACTCTGGTTGCTTTCATTTGAAAGATGATACAATTAATTTTATTCTCTTCAAAAAAACTTGTTTTCTAAAACCACCTGGTTTCATTCATGTTAAGTACTCCAGTGACCCTTAGTTATTAAAAATGTAATATAGTCTATATGTAATTAGCTGCAGTCAGATGTAGGTGACTGAAATCTGCCAAACTTCTGAACTTTCTCCATTGCTCCAAAATTTACTTCCCTCTCAGGCTTCCTTACCTAAATTAATGCTACAGCTTTTACCACTGGTCCATGCCGGAAACTGTAGGACTATCTTTGATCCTTCTCAGACTGAAATCTCTAAGATTCTCTTTCTTACTTAATTACATTCAAATTTGACCTGGATTGCATAGGAAAAGCTATAAATTTAAGCTCTTTAAAGAGGTTACACTTGAGGCATAAGAAGTCATATCTTGAATTATAGCCAAATTTGGGTTTACTGAATGCTCTATGCAATGGTGCACAACCGGGCTGCATGTGGAACCACCTGGAAAGCTGTAAAAAAATACTAATGCTGGACTCTCACCCCCAGAGACTCAGATTTAATTGGCCTGGGGTGTGACGCGAACAAATAAATGTCTTGTAAAAGTTACCCGAGTCATTCTAATGTGCAGCCAAGCTTGAGACCTACTTCTGTTAAGTTATAACTGTCTTGCAGAGAGAAATAGAAATAGTTGGATTTTCAGAGACTGTGTGAGTAAGTGAAGAGGGGGCCTAGGGAACATTACGATTGTGCTGCAATGATGTGTTACGTGGTTTTTCTCTTCTATGTTCTCGTACTCTATAAACTCAGTGATGTGTCAGTTACTTGGGGGATGGCTCTATGTGCATGAGATGATGTTGTATTTCTACACATCTCCCGTCCACAAACTAAGAGCATGCTTAAAAGCCCCTCTATATCCTATTATAATTCTCAGCTAATTTTCAACCATCTGTTTTAATTTGAAGCTCTTTGAGAGGATTAACTTTTTCATCACTTTATCTTAACAACTTTGTAGTATGCTAAAATCCACTAAATATTTGTTGAATGAATATTGAATAATGCCCAAGTTTAATGAATTGTTTAAGATTATTTGTGCAACATGTTCAGTCTTTAATAGGCTAAATGAAATATTTCCGCATGAGTACTGACTTTATGCCTTTCTGAAAGTTTTAAAGATATTTTCTTACAAAGTCTCAGATACATTATTTTGAGACCCAGGACTCAGTTAGGGTCTCCTTTATTTCCTTCTTTACCCTTCTAAAGAAGCTTCTGAAGTCATTAATATAGAAGTACCATCAGGAATAATAAATATACTGCGAATTCTTATAAGGAGTTGCCTTGATACCACTTCTTATGTTTAAGCAGTTTATCTTGGCTAACTAAACGCTAATATCTGGGTCCCCAGGATGAGCCTTATGATGCTAGAAGATTAAGGTAGTGTGCCTGTGCTAGCTTACTTGAAGAAAAATCTGCTTTATAGACAGCCAGAACCTATCTTCTGATTTAACTGGATCCTCAACAGGTATGTTTTGCTTTTAACTGGAAAAACTTGAGCTTCTGTTGACTGTTTCAGCAGCCTGTTTTCCATTCAAGTATGTTTCCCATTATTGCCCTCTGACCTCCTTCTCATCACTCTCCTTGCCCCATGTAGATGACTTTTGATAGTCATCTCTGGAGCCAGCATTAATTGTTTTAAAAGATCCATCATTTCACCCTTGTGCTAAGGTCTTCTCTTTTTGACGTCAGGCATTCCAGCCATCACTGTCCGGACTTCACTGCTGTCATTTATTGACCTGTCACTCACATTCTCTGAGAACACTGGCAACAGTCTTCTTGCTCACCTGCCCTTTTTCTAGACCGCTGTTGCGGCCCAATTAAAGTGTTTAACTGTAACAATCTTCATAGCCATCTCATGTTTCATGCACTCTCTGATCACAAACCCCTTTCTTTAAGATGTTACACTCTCATAATTCCACTAAATGTGTCCTTCGACATAATTTAGAATGCTATCCACCGTCTACTTCCCTCATATTCATTTCTCCTACTGATGCAGCTGGCTTCATGTTATATTATTTCAACAAATGTCTTATTTTCACACTCAATTTCTCCACATCATATTTTTCAACCAGAACCAAGCTATTTCTGACTCTACGCTTATCCAAACGTATACTGTCTGGGATGGTGGCCACTATCCACATGGTCTATTGAGTCCCTGAAATATGATTTATGTGAATTAATGTACGGTAAATGTATGAAAAAAACCTATGCAACAATCATGTATGATCTGCACATGTACACTAGAACCTAAAGTACAATTAAAAAACAATAAGTGAGTTTGATGCTTTGGTGTAAAAAATGTGAGATCAAATTAGCAATATTTTGTAATAGATTTTCAGGATAATATATATAGTATAATAATAAATATTTTATAATACATATTTATAATATTGATGTTAAAATAAGATTTTGGATAATTGAATTAAAGAGCATATGGAAAATAATTTTTAAATTAACACAAGCTTTTCTTTTTTTTAACCTATTTCTACATGGTTATTAGAACATTTAAAATTACATATGTGGCTTGCATTTGTTGTTTGCATTATATTTCTGTTGAACTTTGCTGATTTACGTGTGACAATCCATATGTGTCCTCTACTGTCAACTCTGGAGCCTTGGACTTGTTGTGTCTTTCTTGAAAAATATCCTAACCTAATATGTCAATTTTTAAGCAAATCAATTTTTAGCCTAAAATGACCATTGGTGCTTCTAAGATAGTCTTTAACTTGTCCTCAATGGGCTCAGTGCTCGATTACTTATTACAATTTATTGAGTGAATGTGCACTGAGCGCCTACCATGTCAGTCACCAGTTTAGGAGTTGAAAATGGAGCAGTGAACAGCAGATTAAAATCAGTACTGTCTCCTGCTGGAGTCAGACAATGGCACAGAATTCAAGTGGTCAGTCTGAATTGAAAATGGGATTCAGGGAATGGGGATAGAAAATGTCAAGAGGGAAACATTGTGAAATTTTTAGGACTGTGACTTGAAAAGGTCTCACTGTGTTGTGGCATCTGAAGGAAGTGAAGAAGCTGAGCGCGCTTCCTGGGAAGAGCTTCCTGTTTGAGGAAACATCAAGTAGAAAGTCCTAAGCAATATTGGAACACACACAGTGGCTTTCAGAAAGGCACTGTAGCTAAAGTCAGAGATCCAGAGAGAGAGAGACATAGATGAGTCAGGGAATCTGGGAGTGAGGGTGGGTGTGGGGCTGAACATAGGCTAATTAAATAGGTCACCATGAATATTGTGGCATTTATGTTAAGTATCTTGAGGGTTTTGTTTTTTTGGGGGGGCGTAACATTATCAAATGAAATTGTAACATTACTCTGGATGTGGCAATGAGAAAAGTGTGAGGGGAGATGAGGTTAAAAGTGAGAAATGCCAGATATAGGTGATGAGGGGATGGAAGCAGCAAACCAGCTTGCCATGTACATACCTATGCAACAATCATGTATGATCTGCACATGCACCCTAGAACCTAAAGTACAATTAAAAAAAAAAAGTGAGTAGGATAGTATGAGACAATTGCAATGGTCCAGGTGAGAGGTGATGGTGTATTGTGCTAGGGTGGTAGCTAAAGAGGTAAAGTGCCTTCTCTCAGAGAGACAATAACAGCCCTTGATTGAATGCTCTGTGTCCAGTTAATTTACCTGCATTACAACCCAGCCTTACCTTGCCCTTTTTCTCAGGGGATGTGCCACCCAATCTCTTGTGTAAGGTTAATCCCCACTGTTTTTCTGAATTCAATCCACTTCTGGTTTGCCATGATTTTTCCACTAATTATACAATTTATTTTGGTTATTCTAGCTTATCTAGACCTATTGGTTCGATAACTATGAAGTTAACAGAATATGCTCTCCCTCAAACATTCGTTGTCTTCCTGTCCTGTTGGTAGCTAAATTTTTATTATTTCTTTCTGAGTTTTGCTTCCTGAAAGTATAGTCTGTAATTCTGATTTCCAAATTCTTACCTCCCTGTTACTTCCTCCAGCCATAGCAAAGTGACTTTAGTCATCATCACTACAGAAAAATCATATTGACCTTCTGACTTAGAACTTTGTAGATAATTTTAAAGCCTCACTTTATTTGACATCTTTGTGGCATTTCTGGAATTTGGACTTTTCTCTGATCACACTTATGTTTCCACTGGTCTGTAAACCGTTGGAAAGAATAAAACCATATTCTGCTCCAATATGACGTGTGTAATACAATTTTGCTACCCAAAACATACATACATATATATAATATTCATATTTACTTAAATATAAAATAAGAATGTTAAATTTCAGTTAACATGGAGATAACTCTTTCCCTCTGTTCTTTCTTTCCATTCTTGAAAGAACTCAGACTTCTCAAAGGGTCTATGATGACTCCATTCCAAAAAGGTAAAGAAATTGTTTTCCTTTGCTCAATAGTTTTTGCAGATAGAGCCTTCTCTACTCTCAAGGAAAGAGGATCCAGTTTTAACTGCAATGATTTTGGTTCCTACTACTTCAAGATCTATTGTAAAGTGAAAGAAAATTAGCTTTCTTACCCTCTGTTCTTCAGCTTTTGTATATTGGATAATAAAGTTTTATGTTAGGAATTATAAGACAGATTGGGAAGGGGATGGGTGAGGGAGAGGTTTCCTGGGAAATGCTGAGTTGGTGGATCAGGAAACTGGGCATTGAGTGAGGGTCTAAAATCATTGAATCCAAGTCCTCTGATGAGCCTAGTTAACGTCAACCCTCATGTGAATGGGATCCTTCCATTCCTGCACTCAGAGCCCATACTGTTTATCCTTGACAGGGTCTCAGCAGTCATCCCTCCCGTGGGGTCTGGCCCCTGTCTCAATACTCTGCACAGACCATATTGCAATACTTAGGAAATACGTAAGCCCTAAATTTGGAAGGGGATGGAGAGGTGTGGTTAGGCATCTAACCTGGTGGTGTGTGCAAATGTGGATGTAGAGTGGGGGAGAAAGCTCCCCCAGGGTAACTGAGAACATGAACTGGGGAAGCTCTCACAGGCACTAGTTATTGGTAACAGCTTTATCTGGATGAATTGCTTCTCATCATCATTGTCCAGGTTATTACCTACAAATTTGTAGGTAAATTTGTGTTTACCTACAAATCCAAATGGTTACATTTTCCATAGCATATGGATAATTAAAACAATTTTAAAAAAGAGGACATTTGCACAGAATAATGAATTAGAAGTTATTGAAAATCACTTTATAACAGAAAATGGTAACCATGCTTATAGTCCTTGAAGTAAATTTAATTGATTTTATTAATTTAATCTAAAAAAAACAAAACAAGAAAAACCCAATGTGTCTAATATCAGGGGAGACTTTATTCAGAAAAGATAATATAGAAAGAAGAAAAAAATGTACCAAATAATGTATGTGGTTTTTACATACTCTGGATGGGAAGAATTAACATAAAGGCTTTTAAGTATTTTTGTGCTGCAGAGAACAGTTTTTCATTTAATAAAGATATAAGGATAAGATTTTTCTCTGGATTCATCTAATTTAACATTTTCTATGACATTTCCCTGATGACCTCTGATTATTTTGTACCCATATAGCTCTGCCTACAGGGAAGAAAATGATAATGCCAGTGTGACTGTTTTGATCCCTGTAAAATCCCCAGAAATTCTACTCATTAAAATTTACTTTTAAAATAATTATGAACTCACTTAATGTGGCTCAACTATTAAAGAAAGAGGGTGACTCTGGTGTGCTAACAAAATAGAATTTTTGAGTCCAAAAGCTTGAAGCTTGAGAGCTTAACATTATTTCTGAAATGCAAACCTGAAGTCTGAATCCAACTACTATTGGAAATCTCCTGTGAACTTACTTTTTTTTTCGTTTAATTTTTAAATTTAACCAACATCTAAAAATCTAGGTATTTTTTATGAAATCCAGATTTCTTGCTTTTTTAAAAAATTGATATGTGACAAGTCGTATTTCCACATGACAGCTACTGGCTGGAGCTGAGAAAGAGATTGTAACTTGGTAACTTTAGAATCCATGTAAATGTCCTCTCTGTTCCTAGATGACTCTTTAGTAACCATCCATTATCAGGGTCAAATTGAGGCTTTAAAAAATAGCAATGCCTCAACCCCACACCAAGAGTTTCCCACTTGATTTTCTATGGAACTGGGAATGTTTTTGACTCCAGATGGATTAAAGACTTAAACATAAGGCCTAACACCATAAAAACACTAGAAGGAAACCTAGGCAAAACCATTCAGGACATAGGCGTAGGCAAGGACTTTATGACCAAAACACCAAAAGCATTGGCAACAAAAGCCAAAATAGACAAATGGGACCTAATCAAACTCCACAGCTTCTGCACGGCAAAAGAAACAGTCAATAGAGTGAATCGGCAACCAACAGAATGGGAAAAAATTTTTGCAGCCTACCCATCTGACAAAGGGCTGATATCCAGAATTTACAACGAGCTAAAAAAGATTTACAAGAAAAAAACAAACAAGCCCATTCAAAAATGGGCGAAGGATATGAACAGATACTTTACAAAAGAAGACATACAAGAGGCCAACAAACATATGAAAAAATGCTCATCATCACTGGTCATTAGAGAAATGCAAATCAAAACTACATTGAGATACCATCTCACGCCAGTTAGAATGGCGATCATTAAAAAATCTGGAGAAAATAGATGCTGGAGAGGATGTGGAGAAATAGGAACACTTTTACACTGTTGGTGGGAGTGTAAATTAGTTCAACCACTGTGGAAAACAGTGTGGCGATTCCTCAAGGACCTAGAAATAGAAATTCCATTTGACCCAGCAATCCCATTACTGGGCATATATCCAAAGGATTATAAATCGTTCTACTATAAGGACACATGCACACGAATGTTCATTGCAGCACAGTTTACAATAGCAAAGACCTGGAACCAACCCAAATGCCCATCGATGATAGACTGGACAGGAAAAATGTGGCACATATACACCATGGAATATTATGCAGCCATTAAAAATGAGGAGTTCACGTCCTTTGTAGGGACATGGATGAACCTGGAAACCATCATTCTCAGCAAACTGACACAAGAACACAAAACCAAACACCACATGTTCTCACTCATAGGAGGGTGTTGAACAAGGAGAACATATGGACACAGGGAGGGGAGCACTATACACGGGGGTCTGTTGCGGGGGAGTGGGGGTGACGGCGGGGGGAGTTGGGGAGGGATAGCATGGGGAGAAATGCCAGATATGGGTGAGGGGGAGGGAGGCAGCAAATCACACTGCCATGAATGTACCTATGCAACAACTTTGCATGTTTTTCACATGTACCCCAAAACCTAAAATGCAATAAAAATAAATAAATAAATAAATAAATAAAAAATAAAAAAAAAAAAAAAGCTCTGGAGGTGATTTTGACATGCAATCAAGGTTGAGCACCACTATTCCAGACCAGTGTTTCTCAAGCTTAATGTGCATTTGAATCACCTGGAGAACTTTCTAAAATGCAAATTCTGATTCAACTGAGAATTTATACTTATAAAAGCTCCCAGATGATCCAGTTGATGCTAGACCCTGGGTGGCATTTTTAGTATGACTCTAGATCACTATTCAAAAGCAGAACCTCCAAAATGTCATGTTTAGTGTTCAAATTTCAACAATTTCTCAGCAACTATAGAACCTCCCTCTGTTGAATCCAATACCTTACAAAGGCTATCCTATCTTTCTTTTCCACCCCCAACTCAGATTTCATACTTAGTAGACCTAGTGAACTCTTTGCATCTACTTCGTATAATTTCTTCTTTCTGTATACTCCTGGTAAAATCCATGTCTGGTTAGAGACAAGGCTCTCCCTGAAGCTGAACAGCTGAACCCAGTGGAGGTAAACATTCAGCCACACAGATTACCTTGAAATTTAAGACTACGAATCTCCAGTGGACAATCAGCAGTGCAATTTAATTCTGCTAGTAATAGAGTCACCCTCCCACTTGCAGATGGAACTTTCAGCAAAGAAATAAATTGTAACTGTACTCCACCTTCCCTTCCATTGTTAGGTTAACCAGAGATGCAGCAAGAACCAACGGAACCAGGCTGTGTTCACATCTTACAGGTAAGATGATTGCCTTTTTTATCTTTCTCTTTCCTTTCTTTGCCTTCAATGCTAGAGGAGTCCGGGCTTAGAAGGGGAAGGGAAAAATAGAATTTGAGCTCCAGAACCTGCCCCACCACACAAGGTCCACCTGCATGCACACCAACACACACTCATGAAAGTCATGGCTTTAGACCCACACTGTAGAGATGAGAGGCCCCTTGATCTAGTTTTGAAATTGTCAGTTCAAAGTCAATATGACTATGTCTTAAACACAAGAATAGGATTATATGATGGTACATGTGGCCAAAAAAGTTAAGTATTTTGGGAAGAGTATCATCAAAGAAAGTGGATTCATAAATCTCAGAAGAAGAAAAGCATTGAAGTTGGGAAAATATAAAGCCATTTTTTGTCGAGATTTCTCAGTTTACCAGAGATATTGGTAACATTTTATCTCTTTTTTGGCCATTGTGTGGTCTTTTAATAGCACATTAGTTGTATTGATCATTCTAATCACCCTGTCCCAGCATTAGAACTTTTTACTTCGAATAACCCAACTTTCTGCATCATTATCTCTTATCTGAAAGAAATGATTAAATATAAATCAACCATTGCTATGTAAATATTATATTTCCCATTATAATTTTTCTTAATTAGGAGACTATTTTCCTTTTATTTACGTCATGGGTTTATCCCTTTGCATTAAATATTTGATTTCTAGGATCTTATTTCAAATTTTTAGGTTCATTATGTTATCAGTCACAAATATTTACTGAGTTTTATTTGCATTCTGGACATCAGGAATCAGAAATAAATGAAACCTGTTCTCACTCATAGGCAGGAGTTGAACAATGAGAACACATGGACACAGGGAGGGGAGTATCACACACTGGGGTCTGTGGGGGGAAATAGGGGAGGAACAGCAGGGGTGGGGAGTTGGGGAGAGATAGCATGGGGAGAAATGCCAGATATAGGTGGTGGGGAGGAAGGCCGCAAATCACACTGCCATGTGTGTACCTATGCAACAATCTTGCATGTTCTTCACATGTACCCCAAAACCTAAAATGCAATAAAAAAAAGGCCTAACTCCTTCCGTTGCCTCCCGTCCTATGCCTCAAACTCATGTAATCCCAAGGATATGTCCCTGAATTGACTAACTAGGTTTCTACTGCTATATGGAACGAGGCTCGTAAGTTATGTTATTAAAAAATAAAGTTATTAAAAATAAAAAAATAAAGTTAATTTAAAAATAAAGTTATTAAAAAATAAAGTTAATTTCTTTAAAAAAAAAGAAAATTTTATTTATATTGCAGTAATTTTTTCAGTTTCTATTTCCTGCAACCAAATAAAGTTTCCATTAAAAAAAAAGAAGATATAAATGAAACCAATTTCTTCAAGGGGCTTATAGTCTGCATTAAAATTTGCCCAACTTTTCTCAAACTGGGTTTTATTGTTCTTAAAGTTGTGGCCATTTTTAGATATATGAATTTTTCAATGCATATTTTAAGAAAATAGAATTACTTTCAAAGAGCTGCATAAAAGTTTCTCTCCAATTTGTTTTTAAAACAATTATAGGTTTTTAAAACTAAAGAGTGTGTGTGTATGTGTGTTTGTGTGTGTGTATCTTCTTTGGAGATTTGCATTGAAAGCATACACCTGTCTATCAAGCACACAGACTGAAGGAGATGATATTCTCATTCTCACCTTTGACTAGAAACTGATTTACCATAGAACTAATGAAACTTAAGCTTCAAGGCCTCGTCCTTGCAATGCCCCAGATAAATCTTACCACTGTATTTGAATGGTCATATACATCTGTTTACTTTTGCAAAAATTACATATTTAAACCCAAATTAGTTAAGATTACTGGCTTTTTGCAGTATATATATATATGTATGTATGTGTATATATATATGTGTGTGTGTATATATATATATGGCCACACTTTTTTTTGTTTAGAATTTAATAGATTGGACTTAGGCTTCATGGGAAGGAAAACAGACTGGAAAACCTACAATTTCGGGAAAAATAACTTTGAAAAGTTTCAGTAAATTAAGAAACTGCAAACTCCTGAATTAAAACTACATGTGAATATTTATTTTGTAAAAACCTTAGAGAAAATGTAGCTAAAATTGATGGAATGCAAAACAAAAGTAATAAATTGCAATAATTCTGACATGAAGATGCTAATTGTAATGAAAAATGCCTCCAAGTTATACCAAAACAGTAACTCAGGTAAAAGAAGAGATACATTTTGAACACAAGTAATTAAAAGGCTTTTGCATTGTGTTATAATCCAATTAATGAAGTGGAGTAAATCACATAATCATGTTAGAAAAATAAATTTTTATTGCTGATGTAACATGAAATACTGATATGAACAAAAACAACATAAAACTCACACCTCTAAAACCAGGACATCAGTTCAAATTGACCAATGGCTGTTGTCTATTTAAAGTATGTGTAAGATTTTGTAATGCAGAAGGAAACTGAAAGCACTCTGCAATCCTACATCTCATGTGTAAAAAATATTTCTAGGAATTTTCTCAAATACGAAAAAGAAATTCTAAAATACACTTGAATTTTAAAATGATGAGGAATTGTTAGAAATTATAGATAATAATTTAAAATTGCTGAATGCATCCACAGGAAACACTGAATCGTCCTACTATTCTCTCTCTAGAAACTATCACAAAATTGTTATCAAATGGGGATACATTCAAAAAATACTGAGCCAAAAATTAGGAGAGAAAACTATTACATAATGTGTCAAAGGGCTAATTAATAAAAGTATTATTTTTTCTGAATTTTAAGATGTTTGTAATATTTGCTAGCATTCAGTTTTAGTCTGTTGCTACATATATTCACAATCTAAATAACTATTTTGTGACTGATCTTGCATTTAACACTTTCTATTTTTTTAAAGGGCCCCCTATTTCTGAATTAGTATCAGCTTCAGTACTCACAAAACTAGATCTTGCTTTTGCCTATATTTCAGGCTTAACTGAGCATGTTAAAAATAAGATGAATGCAGTGAGAATATATAAATGTACAAAAAAAACCCACTTTTGCTTAAAAATGTGTGAGATGATTTCAAACGGGATTTCACAAGCAATACTGATTGAACCCAAAATTGATTTACTAATTGCCATTTTTTTAATTCCTAAGAGATTTTTCTTTCAAAAATACTTTTAAAGCAGTCAATAGCTTTTTAAAAATTACTTTATAAAATATGCATCAATTCAAAATTTATTCAAATTTTGTAAAATACCTACCCTCTGCTAGGCCTTCTTAAGGTCCTTTAAATGCGATGGTCAAAGATACCTTCTTGATTCCTTCATGCAGTGGTTCTTGGGAAGAAAATAAAAGAATAGGTCAGGCTCAGTGGCTCACACTTCTAATCCCAGAATTTTGGGAAGCCAAGATGGGCAGATCACGTGAGCCAAACAGTTTGAGACCACCTGGGCAAGAAGGCAAAATCCTATCTCAAAAAATATTTTAAAAATTAGAAGAAAACATAATTATTAATTGTCATAATAAAGAAAACAGGGTCTTGTAATAGAGCATAATGGGAAAAAAAGAATGCTATTTTAGGTAAGATGGATAGAGAACTTCCTTAAGAATGAGAATTAATTGTGGTATCTGAAAGTTGAGAAAAAGGCAGCCATTAGGAAGAAATTCATGTATAGGAAAGAACAAGTACAAAGTCCATAGCAATATCTAGGTGTTTTAAATTACACGCCTACTTCTTAATATGCTCAACGCCTCTTCTTTTATTTGGTTTAATTAAGCATATTTATATAATATTTTCTCCATCAAATACAATAATCCTTATAAGAATCACTTAAACGTGTTGAGAAATACCAGGTACACAGTCAGTTTTGCCTACCTTTGACATCTCAATTAATAAGTCTCAATAGACTATTAGAATCCTGTTTAAAATGAGCTTCCCTACAACTTGATATTTGTCTCGAATTAATTACGAAGAAACAACATATGATGAAAATTGACAACTAACTGCATCACTAGCAAAGGAAGAGTTCCTGTTAGGGCCGTGACAAGACTAATCGTGACCTTAGTGCTTTTTGAAGAAATTTTATACTTGACAGCTTGCTGAAACAGCCTCTGTCAAGTATAAAGAGTAATAAAGTATTACTCTTTGAAAAGTAATGCAGCCATTCATCACCTTCATAATTGATAATATATCCTACAAAATGATTTCATTTAAGGACAGACAAATAAAGAGTACCTTTTGGAAGGAAGTAATGAATTTGAAAAACCAAAGAAATTCGAAATAGAAAAGCACATTATGAGGATAATAGTCTGTACAAAGTCTATTAATATTCACTTTATATTAGTCATTGGGTACAGGGCAAGGTCTCAAAAGTCATCCTGAGTTAAAATGCCTGTTCTTCCACTTTTTGCTCTTTAACCTTAATAACCATTTAAACTCTCTGTGTCTTAGTTTCTCAACAACAAATAAGGACAACAATAACATCCAGGTTTATTGTAAACACATAAAACAGAACTTTGTAAGCAATGTCTATCATTATACATTATATATATATAATTATTATTTTGATTGTCTTAAAATATTAAAGAATATCTAACTTGTTAACTCTTTCAAAGAATGCCAATAAGTGAAAATACATCTCCTGCTGGTGGTTTGGTAAAACACGTTGTCTTCAGGTGATGGTATTATATCGGTCAGGGTTCTTTAGAGGAGCAGACCCAAAAGGAGGGATACAGATGCATGTGTTTATATATATGTATATATTATTGACAATATATGTATTATATATAATGTATTATATACACATTTTATATTAGATGGTAACAGAGATTTATTGTAGAGTATTTGTTATGTGATTACAGAGGCTAAGAGATCCCACAATCAGCCATCTGTCAGGTGGGCACCCAGGAAAGCTGGTGGTGTGGTTTGAAGGCCATCAGCAGTGCTGATGGTGCAGATTCTGGTCTGGTCTTGAAGGCCTAAGAAGCAGGAGCACTGAGGGCCAATCCATGTTCTAGCTCAAGCACTCACAAGTAGGGAGTGAATTCAACTTTCCTCTGCCATTTTGTTCTGTTCAGGCCCACTGTGAGAAACACACTTTGACTCATCCAAACCCGAAGAACGGACTCAGAGACACGAAGAACAGCAGAAGCCAGACTTTTAATGGCGGCCTTGCAAGATCAGGTGTCTGGTAGGCAGGCACACCGGGGACAGTTATAGCAGGTAATTTATTTCATAGGATGCAAGTTCCTCCTCACCTTCCTCATTGGTCGAGTACTATGAGGTTGCAATCTTCCTGGACATCGCCTAAGTTTCATTATCCCCTTTATAAGGTTATACTCCATCCCCTTCCCCACGTAACTTTTGACTTCCCAATAGTGAACCTTTCTTCCCTTTTATGGGCTGACCCCTCCTCTACATTCTGTTCACTTATTGTGACCTTCTAGGTGCATTAGCCACGTGGTTTGTTACATTCTGCAGGCTGGCTGCCAGTAATTAGATTTGTCATACCTAGAAAATGGACCATTTAAAATGTTTTCTTACACACACCCACATTGAGAAGGGCCATTTGCCTTACTCAGACCACCCATTTAAATGCTAATCTTATCTGGAAACACCGTCACGAATACACCTATAAATAACATTTAGCCAATTATCTTGGTATCTCATGGCCAAGTCAAGTTGAAATGTGAAATTAACCATTACAGATATTAATTATAATCCTTTTCTTCTCTTTCCATTTCCTTTGGTTATATTTAAATGTTTAAACTATAATACAGTGAATCTTAAATATAAAATGACAATACAGCTTGTATCTCTTTCATTAAAAATGACTTACAGTGAACTGATGTAACTGAAATTTACCATGTGATTCTTATACTACTTGATATGATTTGGGTACTAGCCCAAATCTCATGTTGAATTGGAGTAGGGGCTTGGTGGGAGGTGATTGGATCATGGGGGCAGATTTCCCCCTTGCTGTTCTTGTGATAGTGAGTGAATTCTCACTTGATCTGATGGTTTAAAACTGTGTGGCACTTCCCATTTCTTTCTCACTCTCTCCTGCCACCATGTGAAGAAGCTGCTTGCTTATCCTTTGCCTTCCATCATGATTGTAAACGTCCTGAGGCCTCTCAGTCATGCCTCCTGCAAAGCTCGTGGAACTCTGAGTCAATTAAGCCACTTTTCTTCATAAATTACCTAGCTCAGTTCGTTCTTTATAGCAGTGTGAGAGTGGACTAATACACCTCTCCTGTGGTAATTATTTGAGATGTAAATATATGTGTGTATGAGCCATCAATTCCTTGGAGCCTCTTAAGGGTCTAACTCTCCTTCAAGGATCTTGTTCTTTACCCTACTACAAACTCTCAATCCCTATTCATAGCTTACATTTTGTCTTTATCAATAACTGCAATCCCTCTAGAATCCATTCTGAAGCATTCTACTCTCTGATCATCATCAAATTGCATTCCTAAATTTTTTCTCTAGTTTCAATTGCTAGTGCACCCTTAGATCCCACCAAAATTTAGAATTTATAGACTTGCTTTTACACTCCAGTTTTTCACTTCTTTCATTACAGAGATGAAGGCCCAATCATCGTAAGCATTTCCTTGCATTCAGTTTCCACTATCTTTCTTCTCCCTAGCTTTGTCCTTGTTCAGCTAAACTTTAGCTCTGATTATATTAAGCATATTTATATAATATTTTCTCCATCAAATACAATAATCCTTATAAGAATCACTTAAACGTGTTGAGAAATACCAGGTACACAGTCAGTTTTGCCTACCTTTGACATCTCAATTAATAAAGTCTCAAAAGATTATATCTCACTTGACCTGCTTTGCACCTGTGTCCTGAAACTGCAGCTGAACGTGATCAAAGGTAAGAAATACACCACCATTAGATTACCAGTCTTACTAAACTCATGATTCTCCTCTTGGGCGATGCAGTCTTTACTGTTTCTTGGCAGTCACACAATGCTTTACTCACTTATTGAGACTTACTTATGTCTAGAAGAATGTTCCCCTGATATCTCCTCATTCTTTAAAATCTTCACTATCTCCTCTCCCATCATTTTTCATTGTTGATAACTTAGCTCTCTCTTTCCTTGAGAAAATGGAACATTCTACTTTTTATTTTGGCTTTTTCTAACATGTTTTATTTGTGAGTAAAAATAGTAAATTTTGCATGCAAAGGGTGATAATTAAATGCATTATAGATTTCTACAACTAGATTTCTGGCACAAATGAAATAAATTAGATCAGGGAAAGTAAAATCCGAAGTATAATAGGCCTATTATACACAGGACTCTCTGCCCAAATTTATTTCCAAATACAAGTAAAAACAATGACTTTTCTATGGGTCTTATAATCACTGTTATTCCATTGTCTTCTTCCCTAAGGGATATCTTGCTTCTAAAAGTCCCCATAGTCTGAGAAGAGACTGAACATCATCATTTATGGCCTTTTGGCCAATATCTGAGTAAAGGTCCAAGTGGATAGGCCCTCAAGTGACAATGGATGGGGACAGAAACACCTTTTAGGAATTCAGTGAAGGAATTCAGGGCCAAATCTAAGAAGATGAGGTTTATGAAAGAGAGTAGTGTAGTTGACTATTGTTACAGAAAATAGTTCAGTTCATATGAGGTAGACAATTTTATTTTAAAAAGTTGTGTGTGTTTCAAGTTTATCATTCATGAATGAAGTGTGTATTGATAGCATTTCTGACCAATAGTAAAGATGAACATAGCTTTCAAAAGCAAAGTTAGAACTACAAAGGGAAAATGAGCAGTCTAAAAATCTTTGCTAAGATATCGCAGACTCATTTCCTGGAATTTCTTCTTGTAACTCACTGTTTGTCAAACCAAGAGCATGGTAATGTTTCAGGGTGAATCTTCCTTGCTCTTAGTAATGGAAAAAGCAGAGACCGAGCAATATATTAATAACAATGAACACCACCAACTAAGGCTCATACAACTGAAAAATTAGCATCATTGACTCATATTTTATGCATTTTGGTCTTTCTTTGAGAAAAATAATATTATCTGCTTCTGCTTGTTCTTGCCTACGTCTTATAAATATGGAAAGCCATAGGAGTAGAGACTCAAAATTCTCTAAACCTTGTTTGGTTGCCTTTAATAGGGTAATTGGGAGAAGAAGGTGAGGATGTGATAGAAGACTAATGTATATGTCCATGTATTTTGTAGTCACATAGTGTGTTTGTACATTTGTGTGTCTTTTATGCACATTGTTCCATAAAAATTATCGCCTATGTAACACTGATCATTACAGCCTTATTCTTTAGACTCCTCTGCCACATTCACTTCACAAAATTAATTTCGAACCTGAAAGAAAGTACTTTCTACCTTGAAAAGAAAATTAAATTTTCTAAAACGTGAATGAAGGGCAGCGGCATATTAAGGAAAAGAAACTTTCATACAGAGCCATAAACATCACTTCATAGATCCTAAATGCTGTGGCAATAAAACCACATTATAATATTCTTGGGCCTCACAGCTCTTTACTTTGTATACTTATTTTCCCAATTGCGAATCACCAGCAGTGAGTTTTTCCTTTTTTACTCCCTCTGAGAAAATTTTAAACTTTTTTTTTTTTTTTTTTTTTTTTGAGACAGAGACTCACTCTGTTGCCCAGGTTGGAGTGCAGTAGTGTGATCTTGGCTCACTGCATCCTATGCCTCCCAGGTTCAAGTGATTCTCCTGCCTCAGCCTCTAGAGTAGTGACAGTCATGTGCCACCATGCCCAGCTAATTTTCATATTTTTTAGTAGAGATGGAGGTCTCACCACCAGCCAGGCTCGTCTCGAGTGATCCAGGCCTCAAGTGATCCGCCCTCCTTGACCTACTGATGGCTTATAGGCATGAGCCATTGAGCCTGGCTCGTTTTCAACTTCTTTTTTTTTTTTTTTTTTTTTTTTTTTTGAGACGGAGTTTCGCTCTTGTTACCCAGGCTGAAATGCAATGGCGCGATCTCGGCTCACCGCAACCTCCGCCTCCTGGGTTCAGGCAATTCTCCTGCCTCAGTCTCCTGAGTAGCTGGGATTACAGGCACGTGCCACCATGCCCAGCTAATGTTTTGTATTTTTAGTAGAGATGGGGTTTCACCATGTTGACCAGGATGCTCTTGATCTCTTGACCTCGTGATCCACCTGCCTCGGCCTCCCAAAGTGCTGGGATTACAGGCGTGAGCCACCGCGCCCGGCTGGTTTTCAACTTCTTAATGCTGGAACTTAAATTACATAATTGAAAGTTTAGATAATTAATTAATTTTATGAATTTTAGATTTATCCTAAAATTGTATGGATGCTTTACATGCTTTTTGCTATGCTGACCTAAGTCCCCAATGTTTGAATCAAACATGAATCTAGGTGCTGCTGTAAAGAGATTTTGTAGATGTGAAGTCTCTATAAACAGCTGACATTTATTCAGTGACATTAATCTGAATGGGCCTCATTTATCCGATTAGGAGGTCTTAAAAGATGGCTTGGCCTCCCTTTGAGAGAGGGAAATTGAATCTCACCTCTGGATGTCTTTCCTGTCCTCCTCTGTAGGGTTATATTCTGCTCATGATCTACTTCTTGTCTAATCTATTTACTACAAGAATACAAACTATGGGCTTGCCTAGACAGCATTCACAGTTGTTTAAAGCAATTCTTCAGTCTATCTCTGTTTCTGTCTCTTTTTCTCTCTTCTGGTTGTTCTGCTTTTCAGGTTGAACCCTGACTGAAATTTGTGCAGTGCTTTTAATAAAAACCACTCGTATTGTTAAAAAAAAAAAAAAACAACTTGAACTATAACTTAAAGCCTAAGCTTCTCTAAAATAAAGTAATGGAAGTTTCCATTGAATTTCATCAAGACAAAGCTAAGTCATTTTCTTTACTTCTTAGATTAGTCCTGGTCAAGATTAATCACAACGTTTCTTAAATGTCTATGGGAAGCATTATTTTCATATTGCACTCAGGTCTGCTTCTTCATAATGCAGTTTATTTCATTTTTCTTCTAGATTATGCTAATGGAATAGAACTTAGAAAACAAAGGAGAAGTACTTCAAGGAATAATTTTCTCTTGGCTACAGAATATATCATTGATATATTTTGTCCCATTCCATAGTTATATAAATACATATCTGTGTCTCATAGTTTGTGAATTAAGCATATTCTAGCTAATTTACTATAAATTATTGACAGATAATTTTAACATTCTATGCAATATCAATGTAACTTTGTTATGAAGTCAGATTAAGTTTAAAAGTTTTGGGAAAGAGGTTGATATGACCATGGGTTTCCAGCATGCAATATAATGTTTACAGAAGTAGATTTCAGCTGCTGAGATTTTCTAACCAACCAATTCTCATTCCCAATGAAGCAAGTTTTGGTCTGAAAATCTTTTCTGTCATTCAGTCTGGTACTTTTGTGGACCACAAGAATATCTCACATACATAATGAATATTTTAATGAGCCTCTGATTCTAATCTTAGAAAATTGATTTTCTCTTCTAGTTTCATAATGGTATATATTGCCTAAAGGAATTTAACCCTGACTGTTCTCAGCTCAAAAGTCTTTAATATGGAATGTTATGGTTTTATAAAGTAAATTAAGTTGCTACTTCCTAACTATATTACATTCAAATAGTTATATGTTAGATTTTTGAAACAATGAGTATCTACACCCTATAATAAACAGGGTACTTTGTCAATGCATGATTTTGAATATAATATTTTACTAATTGTCAAAGGAAAGTTTCATTTTTGTTTACTCCATATGTTATGAAAACACATAGCTTCTTTCTTTGAAGAAAAATGAATTGTCTTAATCTTTAAAACACATTGCCAATAATTCATTTTAATGAACCTCTAAAAACTAATACAGATTTTTAAAATGACCACCTGTGGGAGAGGGCATTTTAAAAATTCTATTATGTTATTAGTTATATGAAAATTGTAATGCCATAGTATTTCAAAACAGTTCCAGTTCCATTTAGAACAATATATCTATGTTATATCTCTATTTTTAAAAGATGAATTTGTCTGTATATAACAGAAAACCTAAGCAAAGAGTGTCATGAAAAAATAGCCACTTATTTGTCCTATATAATAATTTGAGAGATAGGAGGCCAGGGCTAATGTGGCTATTTACTCACACCCTCAGTAATTCAGGCTCTTACTGTCTTTTCTGTCTCCCATCCACAGTGGGTAGATTTCTATTACTATACTCGCCAATTCATAGTAACAAGAGTTCTGCTATTCATTTGCGTGTTACAGGAAGAGAGAAAAAGAATGTTTAAAGTGTATAAATATTTCCACATAGTAAGACTTTGCTTTTATTTTACTATCATTATTTTGATTTGGGAAGATGCTTTATTCAGAGACTCCACCTGTATCTCACGAAACATTTTTATGTTTTGTGCACCCTCTAATTAAAAATACATTATTAGGTGGAGTATTTAGTTTACTATTCCCAACATTAGGAAAAGCAAGTAAGAACAAAGTTGGCAATAGGTGTTAAGTGAATTAACATTGTCAAATCCTTTTTTTTTTTTTTTGCTACTGTGTAATAAACTACCTCAGAATCTCAGAACTTAGTGGTCTAAAACAACAATTTCATTTGATTTTACGTTTGGAAGTCAAAAACTTGGGAAAAGCCCAACTATAGATTTCTCTGTGATCCATAAGACATCAGCTAGGGCAGCTGGAAACAGATAAGAAGATTATTGAATAGAGCAGATAAAACATCAGAGTTCTAGCAATTTCATAAGGTTGAAGAGACAAAATTTTGAGTTTGAGGGTTTTAAAGAAAACCAAGCTTTGAGGTCCAAAATTTCAGAGAAAAAAAAATTGAGAAATAAATCTGGCAGTTCAGTTTTCTCCTAGATGAATATGCTAATTTCTTAATCTCCATAGTGTAAAGAGATAAAACGGTAAGCTCAAAGTCTCTGAAAAGCAGAGAAGAGATTGTATCAGTCTTATAGTAACATGGGAGCAAAAGACAAGGAATATAATCTGCCAAAAAGGAAAGAACCTATAATATTAAAGTCTTGGTGGGGAGTTCTGATAAAATAAACTATAGAGGTAGGGATTAATCAGTAGTTCTACAAAAACTATATTCAACCTTAAGTCAGTTCAGTTCCTGCTCTGTATGCTCAGTATATATTTGATAATGTTATTTTCCTCTAAAGTGGAAAATAACCAAATTTTTTTTTCCACCCTGTGTTTCACAATATCTGGCAGCACTTTCTTTCATTCACAATATCCAGCAGTACTTTCTCCTTAAAACCTACGTTCAAGTCCAAAACTTGGTAACTATGAGTATGACCTTATTTACAAATAAGATGTTTGCAGATGTAATCAAGCTAAAATGAGGTCACACTAAGTTAGATTATGTCCTAATTTCAGTGATTGATGTTCTTCAAAGAAGTGAGGAGAACATAGAGAAACACACATATAAGGAAGAAGCTGTGTGATAATGGAATCAGAGCTTGGAGTGGTGCAGTTAGAAAACAAGGAATGCCATGGATTGCCAGTAGACACCAGCAGCTAGAAGAGACAAGGAAGGGAGAATTCTTCCCCAGCTACTTGAGTGGAAATATAGCGCTGCAGAAAATTTGACTTTAGATGTCTAGCTACCAGAACTGTGAGATAATTATTTATTGATTTAAGTCACCCAGTTTCTGTGAGTCACAGCAAGCTTAGGAAATGAATACACAGCATTTAATTATATATGACTAGAAATACTAAAAACTAGCTGAAGAAAAAGATCAACAATAGAATCAGGCCAATAAATGACAGGGTTATAATTACCAGAAAACCATAAAATACATGTTCAAGAAAATATATAATACATTGGAAACTTTTTAATCAGAGAATTAAAGTTGATAAAAAGGTCACATGTAAAGTCTAGAACAAATATATATATAATACAATACGCATTTTGCATCCAGAATACACACACACACACACACACACACACACACAAATACAGAAACACAAGGACACACATGCACACACATTATTTTGCAAATAAATAATTTTAGCCAAATATTGGAATCAAATGAGGAGAAAATCAATGAATTGTAGAAAGATCAGTAGAAAACATTCAAACTGAACCTTGGACTATTAAAGGAATTGTTCATTAATATTAAAAATAGCTTAAAAGCTGTATATATTGGAGACAGTAAAAAAGTCTAAAAGTTGGATTCTCATAAAAGTAGGGGACAGAGAATGACAAAAAAACTGAAAATATAATATTTAATAATTTTCTAAGACCAGTAAGAGAAATCTATCTATATCTTCAAGAAACTCTTTTAATATTGATAGAGTCAATAAAAGTAAAATCATTCTAGGTTTTCACAATGTAGAAAAATAAACATCACCAACAAAAGTAATATATTATAAGAATTCAGAGATTAAAGATACATTTTCTTATAAAGGGCAAAAATGAGAAAGAAGGCCAACTTTTTAATGAATGGAAATATATGCATATTGAAGTTCTTAGCCCAAATGTATATATAAGTAAAGAATTGTTGAATAATAGAGATTTAGGTATCTGTTTTACAAATTTATAATGAACTTATTTAAAAACAGGATATCACAAAGAAAAAGAAGGCAATAATAATGATGAAAAGAGAAAGCAGTAAAAGATATAATAAATATAGAATAGAGAGACTCAATGAAACCAAAGTTATTATTGAAAGGGGAGAGGAAAGATTAATGAAATTGAAAAAAAATTATGGCAAAAATTAGTCAAGAAGAAGAAAAGAAAATAGTGAAAAATTTTAAAAAAGGAGACAATAGCACAGATTCTATAGATTTTAAGAAGTTCATAAGATGATATTATGATAAATTATGGCAAATAAATTTAAAATGCTTCTGGAAGATAAAATAACAGAAGTCATTGCCCTTGACCTTGGAGCAGGCAAAAATTATTTTCATACTGGTCTAATGTAAAGGATAACATAGAACATCTGGACTGTGTTAAAACAAGTAATTTCTGTTCATTACAAGACACAGAGTTACAATTATGCAAATAAGCCACAGAGGGTAATATTTGCCATATTTATGTCTGATTAAGAACCAGTCTTAAGAATAGATAATTTTCTACAAATCAATACAAATGAAAGAAAGATCAAGTTTTTTAAATGGGCAAAACCCTGAGTGCCTGTTTACAAAAAAGAACATACATATGGTCAGTAAATTTATGTAAAGCCTGCTTGACCTTATTAGTAATTAAGAAAATACAAATCAATACTTCAATTTGATACTACCAATAAGATGACTACTACAATAAAGAAAGGAAAAAGCCCGACAATCAAGGCTGAACAGTGTCAAGGATGTGGAACAATTGGAATGCTCAAACAATGCTTGTTACTCTCGTCCATAGCACTTTGGGAATCTTTGTTATATACTCATACAACAAATTCCATTGTTAGGTAAATACCCATCAAAATTGTTTAACGAATAATATGTGCAAGGCTGCTATAGCAGTAATATTCATAATAAACAAAAACTGCCAACAAATGTGCATCAGCATTAGAACAGAGAAATACAGTAAGTCACAACAAAACACCATGAGAATGAACTAACAATGGCTATACTCACAAGTTTGCACAAATACAATGCTGAATGAAGACAGACACACGTATATACTGAATAACTGTCTTTAGAGAAAAGATAACAAAACTCAAAGAGAAACAACAAATCTCTTGTGTTAGAAGTCAAGATAATGGTTATTTCTGTGTGTGTCGGGGGCACTTAATTATGAGGAGGGCAAGAGTTAGTTGGAATTCTGAGGCATGGATAATATTCTATTTTTTGGTCTGTGTATCTATTACATGTTTGCTTTCATTTTATTAAGATTTTTCTGTTTGTGCACTTTTCTGCATTTATGCATATGTGTGTGTTTATCTCCATAAAAAGTTTATTTAAAAATAATATGGAAGTAATGTCGGCCAGCAGCCACAATGGCCAAGACTCTACAAAGCAGATGCCGGAGAGTAAACCACCTGGACTGTAGACTTGGTTAAAGGCAGACGCTTTAGAGTCAGCTTGCACTTGAATCTTAGCAGTATAACTTCTATGACCTTGGAAAAATCACTTGACGTCTCTGAACACTCAATCAATCATATTATTTGAAATACAAATCATAATACTTGTCTGTTGCATAATTTTTAATCCATTTGCTCCTTTTTCCATAACATATGTTATGTTAAATATAACAATGTGCCTATCTTTTAAAACATGCAAACAAAAAACACTGTTTTTCACTGTGTATTTTAAAAACCTTTCTTATTTATTGTTTATGGCCAGTGCCAGTAACTATGTTAAATTCTGAAATGCTAAATTGAATAATTCATGAATCTTTCTTGTAAAGAACTTGCAACTTTTTAGGGGAAACACAAGAAAACCTCTAAGTCTCATTTGAAAATATAAGCTCCATGACAACAGAAATCAAGCTTGTCTTGTTCATTCTTTTAGCCTATTGGCATCTTATGAAAACATTTACTGCACTAAACAACAGTCAATAAATATTTGTGCAATGAATGAGCAGATGCATGAATGAAAAGTGCTGTGGCAGAAGACCTCACATGGTATCATGGGAGAATGAAGGAAATTGTAAGCACCTATATCTAAGAGGGTTAAAAGATTCTCTACACATGAGGAAAAATTTGGCTTAAAGCTTAAACTGGGGCTAGGTGCGGTGGCTCACACCTGTAATCCCAGCACTTTGGGAGGCCGAGATGAGCAGGTGACGAGGTCAGGAGTTCAAGACCAGCCTGGCCAACACGGTGAAACCCCCATCTCTGCTAAAAATGCAAAAATTATCCAGGTGTGGTGGCGGGTGCCTGTAATCCTAGCTACTCTGGAGGCTCTTAGAGGAGAATTGCTTGAACCCGGGAGGCAGAGGTTGCAGTGAGCCACGCACTCCAGATCATGCCATTGCACTGCAGCCTGGGCGACAAGAGCAAGACTCCATCTCAAAAAAAAACAAAAACAAAAAATAAAAACAAAAAAAAAACGCTTAAATTGGTAGGTAGTCATCTGGTAGGTATTCATCATCCTGTTTTGTTACAAAAGTACTGAAAGCTTTTTCACCCAAAGAACAGAAAATCAGAGCAAGTTTAAAATAAAAATAATGAAAAAAGCAGTGTTTCTCTGATACACTAAATTCTCATTAAGTTCTCCATAATTAAAATGCACTAGTTTGCCAGTGCTGATGACTATCTTGGTCTGCTGTGCTGGCTAATCTCCCAAGACGAGTTGCCTTCCAGATTTAAAAGCTAGTTTACCTTGTTCCTTATCCCTCCTGGGATCTATAATTTAATATGGTTGAATAACTAATCTGATCAATGGATTTAAATCACAGTAATAACAACTTAACATTTTAAATGTATGCGATACTTTTTCAAAAGTCATTACTCAAAAAAAAAAAAGGATAAATTGAGGATCTTACTCTCCATGGAAGATATTTTGGCATATGCAGGCTTCTTTCCAGTATGACTTTCCTTTAAGATTTAGCTTTTCTGATACTTCCTTTGTTGCGTCTTGTCTGAGAGGCAACAATACACATTATCCTTGACACTAGGAATAATCCATTGTGGAACAGTTTTGCCGGTGACTGCTTGTCTGTGCTTCTCTTGGACTATGAGCTCATTGAGGCCAATTATTTTATTTCCATTTTTTTTATAGCCTTTGTGCCCAACAGTGTTCTTAGCAATCAGCAGTCAATCAATAAATATTTGTTGAATGAATGAATGTATACAAAATAGGCATTGCCTGATGACAATATATGGTTTATATTGACTCGACCAGGTGACTTTACCTGGTAGCAATGTATGGTTTCCTTAGATATACTGTTTAAATACATGTGGGCTTGTTTTAAAGTTAAGGTTTTTGACTCAAGAGTCTGGTTTTTAGTGTGAAATCATTTTCTAGGTAGTTTTTAATTTTTTGTTGTTAATTTCTGGTTGTGATTCCAGCTTACCATCCAACTTGCCTATGGTACCAGCTGATCCACTGTGTGGACTCAGGCCTCAGGCGGCTAGGGGTTTCTTTATTAAGATGTGACCCAGGTTGGAAGATGATTTTCCTGGTGAATCCATTTATCAACAAACTCAGAGACTCCTTGGGACAACATGTCCCAAAGGAGACCCTTCTATTTCTCAGCAGTATCAAGAGGGCATTGTTGAGAACAGACATAGTAAATATGCCATTGCAGTACAAAATAATATTAATAATGAATACATTGCAATATATTCATAACAAATACATTATTGCCTCAGGCATTGTTGCTCAGTTTCTAAAGTCTATTTTATCTCTTAGTCTTTATACTAATCTTTTTAGGTGAGATTGACCTTCCCTTACTGCAAGGATAGGTCTGATTGCCATAATGTATAAAATACAATCCATTCTCCTTAGCAAACATAGGAAACAGTTCCATGGAAGAGAAACCTAAGCCATTCATCAGATGATGACAATCTCCTGGGTCACAGTTATGAGTTTGTATCTGTGGAAACACAAATGATTCCATCTTGGATGCTAATCTGCCATGCCGACTTCTGATCAGCCCCAGTCTCATGAATGCCTCCTGGTTTCTACATTGGTTAATGTCCTTTGTGTAAGAACAAAGCAACCTTGATGTTATCACACAAATTATAGACTTTGACACACATAGCATTCTTGTCTGTTCTGGAGGGGCCCTTTAGTTGTCTTGCTGGAGCACGTATGCCCCTTCTTCTTGGTAGATAATCTTTGAGTCTAGGGAGTCACCGGGCAGAGATCTACTTGTCTTGTGGCTGCTAAAGACCACACTTCCATCGTGAGTTCTCTTAATAAATCACCCAATACTGACAGACTAGATTTGACTGCCTCCTTCTTTGGCTTGACTCCTTCAGCATTTGGGGGTCACTTTGCATATATGACCCCTTCATAGAGCAGTACTATAGAAAAAAAAATCTGAGAGTTTAAAGCCAAATTGACAGTTTTTTTTTTTTTACTTTATTCCTGCAACCATCAGTATGATTTGTTAATTGCATGTATAGTAAAATGAAAGTTTTATATAGTAGGAAGTATGAAGTTGCTGAAACTCACCAGCCTTTATTTTTATTGAATGTGAATTACCTTTCCGCATGTGGTATTATGCATTCTCAATGGGGTGATCTTGTTTTCAGCAGAGTAAAAATTGGTTCTTGTGGGAATAAGAAAAAAACATAGATATTAAAATAATGCGTGGTTCTCCAAATGATATTTCATATAGAATATATCTGTGGGTAACACATTTTAGGGGAAAGGGTAATTAGGGAAAAAATCTTTAAAAGATACTTAGAAGAGTGACAGTGAAAAAAAGGGTAAGAAACACATTTACACATCATAAGTGGCAAAATACAAATTCACTACTGGATTGTGTTCGTGTGTTTTCTTTATTCCCCCACCCTACTTCTCATTTTTAGTTGGTATTTGCAAACTAATTTTATCAATAGCTCAAACAATCCTATAACCAGGAAGTCAGATCTACAGAAATATGTTGTAAGACTACAATTTATCTTACGGCTGGTTACTTGTATCTCTGGGGCAATTCCGAATTCCGTGGTGGACGTGGCAGTCAGAGGCAATGCTCCCTGAAAAGAGAGCTGGTTTAGAGAATGCAGTGCTAGCTGAACCCAGGTGTTGGCTGGGCTGACTCTGCAGGGGATAAAAGGAAAGAATATCTATGTCACAGCCCCATTTAAGTGGCTTAAGTCACTGCCAGAAGCGTCAGAACAAGAAGTAAGCAGGAAGGATAAATCTGGTCCTTTCCTGGGGTTCTTTATCTCAGCAAGGGACACTGTTGTGAGCCGGACAGAAGGACACCATCCTTGATTTCTTCACCACTCTTCCGACGTCAGCTCCTGATTATTTTAGCTCCTAAACGTCTCTTGATATTTTTCTACTTTTTATATCTTTAACATCACCACTTCCCTCAGTCAGGTTCATTTTTCATCTGGGCTACTATGATTGCCTCCTAACGTGCATCTGCATCTATTTTTGCAATTCCCCTTTCCCCATCGGTTTTTGCACTGCAGCTAAAGTTTAAGCATAAATCATGAATTGGTTACTGGTCTTCTTTAAAACCCTTAAATAGCTTCTCACTCTTATTAGTATAAAGTTCAACTCCCTTATGTTAGTTATTTTAGTGTAATGAATTTCCCCATACCCAGAAGCTTAAAACAACACTCATGTATTTATTTCCTACAGTTTCTGTGTGCTCTGGAATGTGGCTTAGGGTCTGTAACTGCTCTCAGTGTTTTGGCCTGCACCTCAGCCTTCTTAAGACTTGACAGAGAATAAGTTTCCTCCAACTTCAAGCATGTGGCTGTTGTCAGTCTTCAAGTTCTAACTGGCTTTTGAATAGAGATATCAGTTCCTTGATACATAGTAGCTGGCTTGAGACAAGGAAAAAGTTACAGGGACAGAGTAAAATGGATATCACAGCTTGTGTAACCTGTTCTTCTAAATGACTTGCTATCACTCTTATAATTGAATCATGAGCCCCAGAGTCAATGGCATGAATACCTGGAGGAAGGAACCATTGGTGACATCTTGGAGGCTGCCTATCACACTGCCCATCATAAACCTCCAGGACAGGCCCCAACTCGCCTCTGTGCACTTAAAATATACCTCTCCATACTCTCGCCACACCTGCCTTTAGCCCTCTTTCAGTCCCTTCTCTTCTCCAAGCTTTCTGCCACTGTGTCATTCATACTTCACCTCTTCCTGAAAAGCCCTTCTTTTTCCTCTTTGTTTACTTAACTATTTTTATTTTATTTTATGTTGGTTTACTTAAGTTCTGCAGAACATGCAGGTTTGTTACATAGGTATATATGTGCCATGTTGGTTTGCTGCACCTATCAACCAGTTATCTAGGTTTTAAGCCCAGCATGCATTGGGTATCTGTCCTAATGCTCTCCCTCCCCTTTCTCCACACTCCCTGACAGGCCCCAGTGTGTGATGTTTCCTTCCCTGTGTCCATGTGTTCTCATTGTTCAACTCCCACTTATGAGGAAAACATGCAGTACTTCGTTTACTGTTCCTGGGTTAGTTTGCTGAGAATGATGGCTTCCAGCTTCATCCATGTCCCTGCAAAGGACATGAACTCATTCTGTTTTATGACTGCATAGTATACCATGGTGTATATGTGCCACATTTTCTTTATCCAGTCTATCATTGATGGGCATTTGGGTTGGTTTCAAGCCTCTGCTATTAAAAATAGTGCTGCAGCAAACATATGTGTGCATGTGTCTTTATAGTAGAATGATTTATAATCCTTTGGGTGTATACCCAGTAATGGCATTGCTGGATCAAATAGTATTTCTGGTTCTAGGTCCTTGAGGAATTGCCACACTGTCTTCCACAATGGTTGAACTAATTTACACTCCCACCAACAGTGTAAAACTGTTCCTATTTCTCCACAGCCTTGCCAGCATCTGTTGTTTTCTGTTTTAGATTTTACATTTATTTCATTGTTTCCTATTTGTAGAGAAAAAATATCCCACTTCAGATCCCATGAGTGGGGTTGCCAGATAAAATGCAGGATGCTCAGTTAAATTTGCACTTCAGATAATGCACGAATAATTTTTTTAGTGTAAGAATGTCCCAAATATTGTAAGAGACATACTTGTATTAAAATTTTTTTTAATCTGGAATTCAATTGTGCATTCTGTATTTTTCTTTGCTAACTTTGTCAACCTTCATTCTGAGAAGCATATAATAAATTTCCCTGTTCCTAGGTCAGTGTCTGTCCTAACTATCGGCAAGATCAATTGCAGTCTTACAACTTATCTTCTGTAGATCTGACTTCCCAGTTAGAGGATTGTTTGAAGTATTGATAAAATTAGCTTGAATATACCATCTAAAAATGAGAAGTAGGGTAGAGAAATAAAGAAAAGACACGAACACAATCTAGTACTGAATTTGTCCAAAAATATCCATTGGATCCATGAGTGATAGTAATTTTCATTCTTGTAGGTTCTCAGAAGAAATGAATTATCTAATCAAGAACGCAATATATCTTAGTTGCTTAATAACTCATGACCATTTAGAAAGATTCACTTCTCGTACTTTTAGGCAGGTTTTGCTCTTCAATGAGCTGACAGAAGCTATTCGTAGTGAAATTTTAATTTGTGTCCAATTTCTCTTCATTCAGCAAATCCCAGCATTATCACTCACTATCTACTAGAGAAAGCAACTTCTTTCAAAGTTATTTGAGAGGCAAAATTGTTCTCTTGCTCACAATTACCAAGAAAGCTTAATAATTGTGAGCGAGTAACATAAACACTTTGAGCCTCAGCTATTTTTTCATCAAAGTGACAGGGAGAATAGGGTTGATGTGAGGATTAAATGGGTCAATGAGCAAACAGTAAGAAGCATACTTGGCACTTAAAAGGCAGTTAATGAATCTTTCCTTAAGCTCTTTTTATCTCCTTATCAAGTATGCACTTTTAAATTAGCTAAGACAAAGTATATTGATGGTGAAAATAGAAAGCTTCTAAAATTTAGGGACTACTTCAGAGGCAAAGAACATGTATTATTGTACATTTCCAATCTATTTAGGGAATTAGCTAAACTACTCTTCAGAAAGGTAGCTGAAACTTAGAATTAATGTTGATTGTTTGTCTTGTTTTACTCTTCTTTAAAAAAATAGAACTGCAGTATATATAAAAATGTTGCTTGACTTAAAAATGGGTGTATAGAATCTAAAATATGTTCTATGTAATGATTTAAATCTTTAGCTCTGTCAAGACATAATAATGAGCTTTAGTAATGTCAGCTTAGGGCAGGAAGAATCAGAAGGATCACTGAGCAAGGGTAGGCAAGTTTGTGGCGCACTCCCTCCCCATTCAAGCCGCATCGTTTAATTACTGGTTCAATGCAAGGTTAATAATTACTACCAACTGTCACATTCATTTAAGGCTTTTCTGAGAAGATATTAGCAACTCACTGACATTGTAGAGCTCGGGATTTTTATCAAGTAAGAGTGGCAGGGCAGGAAGCTTATGTGGGGGAATCTATTATACAGTAGACAGGCAAATGTAGATTTACAGCAGCAGTTTAGCCAGTTTAGCTAATGTATAAATAATGTTTAAAACCTCATAAAAATCTGTAATTTCTCATACTTCATGCTTTTAAATGGAATTTTGGTGGGGAATAATACAGCTCAGGAAGACTGTCAGTCAAGAGAGCCATGATGTACCATCTTTGAAGATTAGATTTAGATGAATAATTTTAAAAAATAATTAAATGTTATTTTTATAACTATTCTGAATAACTGTAATAAAGCACATTAACCAACGTTTGCTGTTATGATAAAGGGAAAACTATCTTTTTTGTGGAACACATCTATGATATGATCTATCTAAAATGACGTGCATTGTTTCATAGGAGGAGATAATCTTGATTGTACAAATTTCAAGCTGTTTAAATAATTGGAGACATGACATCTATTTCAAAAATCTTTCTTTTGATATTTGACAGAGAAAAACTCAACATTTCTCTTCACGTACTCAGAACAATTTAAATGTATGGATTCAAGAAGCTACTAATGCCTAAATATGTCTGTATTCTGTTTATGAGGATATAGATGGAATAAAAGCCTAAATATGATAAGAAAATAGATGTTTAAGTTTAGAGGACATGTGAATCATATAATGTTTACCAGGGCTTTAAAAAATAATACATACCATTTCATTTGTGAAACTAATGCTATAACACGTTGGACATTCAAGAGCAGTTAATTTATTTTCCTATTCAAGGTTTCACTTTTAAAAAAATGCATATTTTACATCTTTTTCCTTTAAAAAATATTTGCACTCTTGAAAAGAGGTTAGGTCCGGCTGCTCCTTACCCACAGGTCAAAAAGTGACTATATTAACATTTCACTATTAATAATTTGGTCTTGACAGTCTCTTTGTATGATTTACTTCCCCGCTGCTCATCACTGTTTGAACAACATGTCACAGCCTCCTCTGCTCTAACTCTCTTCTGGAGGTTGGGAATCCCTGGAGACAATGACAGCAGCCATAATCTCTCATGATTGCTAACACATATTGGACTTTCTACTTCTTCTCCCACTTGAATATCAAACAGGCTTCTCACATCTCTACTATGTCCAAAATAATATTTATGCTCCCCTACTCCCCTCCACAAATAAGTTGCTGTGTTGCCAAACTTCAGTTTCACTATGTATTCATTTCCTGAGTTACAAAACTGAGCATTACTTAGTTATTTCACATCATGTTTCTAGCGAGTCTTGGCACATTTACCTCTAAACTACTATCTAATCTGGCCACATCTCTGCATATCAGGTGATTATATTATGGCATAAGTCTCCATCCTCTGATACTTGCCTGGACTACCTCCAAATAGTTCGTATGTCTACAGTTTTGCCGTTCCTTTAGTGGATTCTCCATTGAGCATCTAGGATGATCTTTTATATACAGATCAGAGTGTGCCACTCCGAGTGAAAATGGTTCCCCATATCATACAGTGTGGAAGGCAAAAGTTTGCATGGCCAACAAGGTGCTCCAAGATCTGTCCTTCACAATGTTGAGGTCTTGTCCCTCATTTACTCTTCTTCCCTCAGCTAATTGTTACTACACTGAATTTATGTTGTCCCTAAAACATGCCAAGTCCATTCCTGCCTCAGGGAATACTTGCTTTCTCCTCTGCCTTGAATATTCTTCCTGATATTTTATAATGGCTCAGCCCTTCCCATTATTATGTCTCTACTCAAATGTCACCTTTTCAAGAAAGGTTTGCCAGACTGCTTTATCCAAAACAGTATGATCTTTGTCAAAGGAGAAAAAAAAATTGCACTCAACAGAGTTAAGCAGGCAAAGATGTTATTTGAAATAGGAGAGGTCACAACCCAGTTTGACATCAACTCCCCTGAAATTAAAGAAACAGGGTTTTAAGGGCTGGGTTAAGGGAGAGATCACAGGCCATCTGAGTTTGCTAACTGGCTTTATCCAAAGGAAAAGTAAACTTTCTCTCATCTTTGTGACAGGAGATAATTGTGCAACTTGGAGCAAGACGCTCACCTAAGTTAGGCTCCGACCCTTCCACAGAGCCTGGGAGGCAGGGCTTCTATCATTCTTGCTAATTACATTTCAAAGAGATGGCTCCAAGGTCATTGAGAAAGACTGTTTGGGGGTGGAACACCGGCAAGAGGGTGTTTAAAAAGATTTACATCTAAAAGGAGGAGAGACAGAGTTTGCAACTACAAGCTTTCTGAAGCAAATGCTCTAACAAAAGAAAGATCAGAGGCCTTGAGTCAAAAACACTCCAGTCCAAGGCTTAGTCATGCTGAGGGAACATTGAGGCTGTCTTATTTCTTCCTTCTTCTATCATTTTATTCTCTTACTCAGCTTTATTTTATTTATTTATTTTTCTTTTAACTTGATTATTAGCATTTTTTTCTCCATAGACCATAAGCTCTACAATGGTGACAATTTTGTCTGTGAGGTTCAGAATCATATTCCCAGAATTTAGGTCTGTTCCTAGCACAGAGTATGTAAATATTTAATAACATTTAAATTACTTAATCATGATATTGAACAATCATCTTATTGTAAAAGTATAGTGAGTGGAATACTGTGAAACATTAAGGTTATACAAAATGTACATCAAAATGCACTTAAATTTAACTGACAATTTTGAGGATAAGAAAATTAATGAAGGTGTTGTACTACTATATTTTCACCATCTTTATTTGCAGTGAAACATATGAGTTAACGCCAATATTTCAAAATAGACTGACCCTTTGCTGCAATACCTCTAAATCTCAAATATAGGGTTTCTAAAAAGGTGATAATAATTCCAGTCTTTCACCAGACCTGTAGGGAAAGGTGAGAATGAGAAAAATCGCTGTTACTGTCATGGCCCAGGGTTCTTCAAGTGCACCTGAGGCAAAAGCTCCTGCATTAGTTAGCTCTTTTATGGTAGTATGCACTCCTCGGGATTAAGAAGACTGATTTGTGATGAGCTAATTGCTCAGTCTCATAAGTTGTCCTCATTAAGCCTCTAGGAGACTATTGTATCTATGAACCACGTCTTCAGGGAGAGACAGGGAGAAGAGTCCATCTTTCAAGCTTACATGTCATGGTCCAGTTGAGGACATGGCAGGATCTGCCTGTGAGCCTCTGCAGGACCCGGAGCAGTTTTCATGGTAGCGCTTGGATTTCTGTAACAGCAGCAGTGGCAACAAAAGTGTGGGAAAAGTGCAAACTGTTTGCAAGAAATCTCCAACCTGAAATCAAAGGAATTGCACAGATATGTGAATTGGATATAGTCTACCCTTTAAAGGGCCACTCAGATCAGCTTGCAACCTCTTATTCTGTTCTCTCCTGAAATTAAAAACAAAATGTGGTGGTTTTTTTTTTTTTTTTTTTTTTTAATCAACAAATGTAGGAAGAGAATTGATTCCCTAAAATCTGGTAGCAAATTCCCATCTCCTAAAAAAGAAATAGGAAGTGCTGCTCCTCTGGTCTGGAAGCTACTGCTGAGAACCAGTTTGCTCTTCCTCTACCTGCAAAACGCGGTTTTCTTCACCTTGGACATGGCTTCAGCTGGTCTAACTTGTGGGTCTGGTTGTATAATCAGGATCTTAATCTTCATGAGTTTGGAGACCTTAGTTGTCTTGTCCATGTTGGGTTGTGGTTGCTGCAATGAACTGTTAATGGCTATCACTGGGCACAAAAACACAAAGATAGATCCAAGTGAATTCATTTGATCCCAGGCTCACTGCTCTGCTCTTGAGTGGCAGCAACCCCAGAGGCTCGTGGTGGTCAAAGTTGATGATCCCTGCCAGATTTGTTACTTCTTCAGTTGTCTCCCAACACACCGGCAAGAGAATACTGAAATGATCAGATGTCACTCATAACTTTAAGTTAGCTGAAGCTAACAGAAGCTATCTCGACCTATAAATCAGAACCTTTAACTGGTAGCGTTTAAGATTGTGGACTGAGAAACAAGAGTTCATAATTGAGTTCCCAGATGGGTGGAGATAGGACCCAGATTTGCTGTCACCATTTTGTTCCTGACCTACATATTCTAGGTATCGGAAATACCATGCTTTATATCACCCATTGGGTCATTGAATACAACGTGTTGGGGTTCAGAAAGCAATACCCCAATTTAAAGGCCTCAGCAGCATCCTAAGAAGCAGTTTTTATCTGACCTTCTCCTGTCCTCCTGTCTCTTAGTGCCATTCTCTGGTGAAGCTACCTATAGAAACTAGAATCCCTCTGCCCCAAGGTGGATCATAGAATCCTGAACTACTTTTCCTGAAAGACAGCTGTAGAACCTAAAAACATTCTGAGGATAGACTGACTATAAATAAACTCTCTAACCTACCTTATTTGACTCCAGGTGGACATAAGACCCCATTCCAGGAAGGTCCCTGCCCCACACGCAGAAGGAAAGAATGCATGCTCCGAGAGGCCAAGAAGAATCTAAACAGACAGGCCTTACTGGGTGTCCCAACTCAGTCTATTAACATTAGATCATATGCGTCTTATCCAATCATATGTCTACATAACTGTTCATACTTTGTTAAACGTAAGCATAGAAATGGACAATTTCCCTTACATTTTTGGGTCTCATTTCTGAAGGCTCTCGTGTATATACTTTAAACAAATTCATATGTCCTTTCTCCTATTAATCAGTCTATCTTATGTCAGTGAACTTCAGTGAACCTTCGAGGGGAGCCAAAAGCCATGACCCTTACAAACCAAACGGAGAATAGTATATTCATCTTTGCAGGTTACCATAGCTAAATATCATAGGTTGGGTGCTTATATAACAGAAATTTATTTCTTATAGTTCTAGAAGCTGGGAAGTCTAAAGTCATATCAACTTGACAGCCAATTCTGTTCCTAGTGAGGAACAGAACTGGCTGTCAATTCTGTTCCTAGTGAGACCAATATATTATTCAAGCGTATTGAAATAGGAGAGGCCACAACCTAGTCTGGCATCACATTTCATCACAATCCTCACTAGGAACAGAATTGGCTGTCAAGTTGTCTGTTTCCTTCCTGGCTTGCAGATGGCCAGCTTCGTGCTGTGTCTTCACATGGTAGTAAGAGCGAAAATGAACTCTCTTGTGTATTTTTTTTAGGAAGATTCTAATCCTATCAATTAAAACCCTACCATTATGACCTCGTTTAACATTAATTACTTTTTTAGAAGGCCCTTTTCCAAATATAGGCACATTAAGGGTTTGGGGTTTCAAAATATGAGTTTTGGGGGCACAAAATTCCATTCATAGCAAATAGCATCCTCAATCCAGAATACATTTTCCATGAGGTGCAGCTTAGCTGAGCTGAATTGGCCTAGGACTGGTGCCAGCTGACATCCAAGGTCAGGTCATCCCATCCACCTGCTAGCTGAGGGCCTCCTCTTGGGTAGATTCCCCCTGGCTGGCATGAATGTAAGTTCTATACGCTTGATGCCCATTCCCACAAGGACATCCAGAGGGCATTTTCCCAGAGTATTTTAATCTTCCAGATGTTTCTCCCAGCCCCTTCACCAAGCAGCCAATCTATTTTCTATTAGTTAGTAATTAATGTGCATCTATAAGTTGACTAATTCCTCCTTGGTATGAAATGGACACTCTCGTGTACTACTTGCAGCTCTTCTCACCGGAATTTCCATTGGCTGATGATGGAAATTATAGCCCTCACTACTGTGAGGGCTATAATTGATGGGGGTTCAATTTTAACCACAATGAACATATCACATCAACCACTATGTGAAGCAGGCCTGAGTTATCTTCTATTCTGTCAGTTGGCCAGAGGTGTGAGTTGAAGGAGAAGCATTAGGGAAACAGAAGTGATGGCAGAAGGGATAAGTACCTGAGCTACCTGCCCATGCAATTTACCTTTTCTTTCTCCTTTCTCCAAGGCTCATTTCAAATAATCAACATTTGACAGTAGAATGCAGGTGTGCTTGCTTGATATTGTCCTTGATGGATCTGTAATGTACAACTCATGATAAACAATTACTTGGAGTAACTATCACTCTGCCTCTATTTGAGCCAAGTATCACACTAACAGTTGTGTGTGTGTGTGTGTGAGAGAGAGAGAGAAAGTGAGAGAGAGAGAGAGAGAGACGGGAACTAGTTCTTTGACACAGAATGGTATGGGCTTTTTGCTCAACCACAAATGTCTGTATTGCAGCTTTCTTATGTGAGTTTGTTAAAGAATCTGCACAGCATTTTTCTCAATTTCTATATTTCTAGCATTATTTTGATCTGTTTGTTTATAAGGCCAAAGAGCTAGGGAAGCTCACACTGCAGCCCAGCCCTGCTGTAAAGTCCTCTCTTAGTCTAGATTAAGATATGCTGAAACAGAATTTTCGTTTTACTTCCGAAATAAAACGGCCCACCCGGTGCTGTACTTCTTGCACAGAGCAACATTTATCCTCTGTCTTAGAGGAGCTGCTCTAGAGTGTTCCAAATCACTGGATTCCTTAAAACGTACTAGTGTTGGAGGCTCCTGAATCCTTTTGTTGTTTATCTATCAAGTTTGCCATGTGTGTATTTTATTAGAGCACCTAAGGTTCTGGCCACTTCCTGTTCACCTTGTCTAATTAAGCCAGTTTTTCATTGATATGTTAAAATACAGTGATGCTATCAGGAAGACCAAAATTATTATGATCCTTACAGACTATCTGACAATAAAGAGCAAGATTGTTAATTTATATCTGTGGCCAAAAAACAAAACAAAACAAAAAAAACAATGCTGTCCTTAGGTTAAAATGACCTGATTTCAGCCCTTCTTGCTAAGAGGATTGAGGGAAGTACCCTTAACAAATCCAAAGCCTTATACCAATTTCGGAAGTTGTCCTAATAGCAGGCAGGAGCTGCAAATGAAGCAATTAAGAGTGGTCCACCATCAATTACAATGATCCAGCTTTTTGTTCTTGTTAACTGAGTTTAGACTGGCGAACTGAAAGATTGGAAGAAGACATACTGGAGAATATCATCCTTAAATCTTTCAAATATTTGATGATGGTATTAACGCATGAACTTCCTCTTCAGATGAGATATTGCTCCCAGTCTAAACTTCTAGATGGGAATGTGGGGTGGGCTGTTTCCTTGGCTTTCACTTTTCTATTTCTACAATAATGGCTCTTACTTTACAGGCTAGATAATCAACATGAAAGTTCTACCAGCTGGTAAATATATTCAACCCAAATAAACTCATCAGGAAGCATTTTAGTACCGGTAATATAGCCTGAGTCCCTGGACACACTGTATCTACAGTGAGAGAGACTTGGGCCACCTCTTCATTCATTCATTGATCTCCATTCTCCCTCTTTGACCTGAGAAAACTGATAGCATTGGCCTCTGGTTTCAGCTCATACATTACATAAAAAATTCTTCAAAATGTCTGTTTTCCCCATTTCCTCGGTGTACAGCTCCCTGAAGAAGTGGCTACAGGTCCTTCAAGGCATGATCAAAGTATTTTTGACCATATTTATTTATGGTATTGAAGGACCTTTTCTCAAGATGATCTTGTCTTCCTGTCAGTCAATATATTATGGTCACGTGAACTAATTTTACATCTGGAAACTGAGATAAGGATACATATTTTGCATTGTAGTGGATGAAAGTTTGCAAATTCTTCTTCATTTTTATTTATTTGTACAAATTGTGGAAACCTCTGCTTGAGACTGTCATACCCCTTGCCTTTAGGACACCCACTCTAATTGTGGTAGGGAGGTTCAGACATCTTTACTGTCACTTTTCTATACCTATTTACTTATTTGCATTCTTTGCTTCTGACAACATGTATTGCCACTGGCCTCTAACATTCCAGATTCTTATTAACCACATTGATATGGGGCAGTTCTCCAACAGGGTCTGTAACTCTCAATGCTCTTTTCCAAGGACATCGACCGTTGAGCTTCTCAAACATTTTGAATGACATCCTCATTAGGAAATTTCACACTGCCTTAATGAAAGGATAGATTTTAGGACCTCCTGAGAAGCAAAAATGAGCTCTCAGGTCTTATAGTAAACTTATTAATTCATCCCTATATGCTTTCTGACTCTTACTGACACACAGTATATGTGTTTATGTATATATACACAGACTAATTATATGTATACTAAACATATATATTATACTAATTTATAACCATACATTATATAATTATAATTATAAATATATTATATATAATTATAATTATAAACAGATTATATATAATTATAATATAATTATAAACACACACATAATATATACTATTTCCAAAGCAGGAATTGAGCTTCACCACAAGTGCTAAGCCATACCTAGACTCTGGTTATTGGTCTAGAAGCAATATCCTTGCTCCTTTCTAGAATACTACTCACTTGTACCTTATCACAGTTAATCATAGGTGAAGCTTTAATAATGTTGATGCTAGAAACGATGTGCATACTGGCTTCGGATTTCTTGACCAACTCCAAAAGCCCATCTGATCATAGGCTTTCCAGAGTAACTCTAGCTACTTAACTTCTTAATTTGAGTACCCCAGAAAAGAAGACTGCATGTGAAAATTTATGAACCGACACTTTATTAGGGAGTGGGAGCCTAGGGGAAGTGATCTGAGGCAAACAAGGAGGAAAGAAATACATGAAAATGTATCACCAAGTTTATTAGGGAGTGGGAGCCTAGGGGAAGTGATCTGAGGCAAACAAGGAGGAAAGAAATACATGAAAATGTATCACCAAGTTTCACGAAAAATTAAAATTTTTCAGCCTAAATGGATGTCTACAGAGAGCCTGAAAATAACGACTGCATCTCTGATTCCATGGCTTGTGAGCAGGACAAGACAGCAGGTGCATTCATCCAACATCTCTTGCTCCTGGTGTAAGCTCACTGAGTAAGGACAGCCGCAGTACAGAGCATGAGCAGAAACAGGGGACACAGCGTGGAAGGCGAGGTATGGATGTGGAGCAGGAGGTACCAGAGTCTGGTACCAAATACCCTGGTAACACAGACCAGCCACAAACCAGCAATGCCCTGAGCTATAATGTATACAAGCAAGAACCGTTACATACACATTTATGAATTTACTTAAGTTTTTATTTAAATTAAGTCTTATAGGAAATGTTACATGCATTATAAAATTAATTATTATTCATTAATTTAGTACTAATGGCCATCAAATAGTAGGAGGTAACTTTTATATAAGAGAGAGAGAGGTGAGCAAAAGGACAATGACAAGCACATAAAAAGGGTTATTTGGGGTAAAAAAAATTATAGCAGAAAGACAAATGAGTGGAAAGACTATGACACATGTAGGTGAAGAGCCAAGGTAAAGAGTGGTTAGTAACTGAATCTGCCTCAGTGTTATTTCATGTAATACAATATGCAAAATAACAATATGAAATGTATAAGAATAATTAAAGTCAGTTATCTACAGGATATCATTTTGGTTTTCGGTCTTAGAGACTTTGAATAATAGACAAATAGCATTTACTGCCCCTGTCTGTCAACATTTTCCTACTCATTACAACAATGGTATCTACTAAAGCAGAATATATAACTGAGAATAATATTTTTATTCTAGAATAGAAATTAAATAGTTAATTACGATTATTTACTAAATACATCCAGTCTGATTTTGTGTGACAGAGAAGGTCTTTAAATGATTAAGATGAAGGTTTGTAAGTAACACATGTATAGAAATTCCTTGAACGCTCATGCAATATGCCACTGAGTACAAATGATACAGTATTTCTACTCTTAGCAACTGCAATCAGATCCCAAATAAACTAAACAAAATATTCATGAATGAAATACAAATGACTTAAAACCTTAAATACAAATTTCTAATTTGAACTCGAATGCGTATGTATTTCTACAGAGGCCTTAGAGCAGTTTATAGATTAAAAAAACATTTTGGATTTTTCTAGCCCTCCAAATAATGAATATGTTTGAATTGGGTTTAAAGTATACGCACCTTATAGGATATGAGTTCTGTCTTTTAGCATGCTGAGCAAATACAACCTTGAGGCTTAATTTGCTTCTCCTTGTGTGTATGTTTTGAGTATGAAGAAAAAGATGAGAATTTACATGGAACTTTTTACTGGAACTTTTCCCCCTAGATTTAAGACAATATCTATCAATCACATGCCAAAAGCACTTTATAAGCAGATTAAAGAAAAGGAGCTAGCTTCTGAATTATTTGGTCCCTGTCACTCTGCATCTGACAGTATCTTTATATTCCCCCACATTGTCTAATTTGTGCATATGGAAGTTACTGTGTCCTCAGATATTAGAAGACGTTAGACCAGAAAGAATATAAAGAATATATGCTTCCCACACAACTGTTTTGGGAACTTAAGCAAAAGAACAGAAAAATATCTATTCTTTTCTCATTTCTAGAGTTTCACTTGGATGTGTTTGACTCTGTGTCAAGCAATTCAATGCCACGTTAACACTTCAGTGCTTACTTGCAGAGCTAACATTTGACAAAAACAGTGGCCAAGCTGCCAATCCCTGTGATAAATTTCTGTTAGGCTTTACAGTACCAAGAACATCACATGCAGTGTCCCTCTGAAATAACACGAGTGGCAGCATGTGGTGGGGCACTCTGACTTCCAGGCATGCTTGCCAAGCCCAGGCATCCACCAAGTTGTCGTGTTCCACAGGAAGCTTGATTGATGGTAGCTTCCCTCGTCTAAACATGTTCCTTACATAGAAAATCTCCAGCCTTAAACCTCACATCCTACTAGCCTATATAGGACCATTCCAACAAGAGTAAATCAATATTTCACGTTATGCTTTACTGTAAGTTTGTACTTATTAACTCCTTCAGTTCTGGTAAGGCAGAAAATAAAATAATTCAGAGGTCATTCAGAAGAAAGATCTGTTGCTTTTATATCAGTAAATACTTTGGGCCCCATATAATTAAACAATCAAAAATATATTACCATTTGATGTCAGAATATTAATCTATAACACAATTACCCATATACCTCATAAGATCTCTGCTCTAGTAAGACATACATGTAAAATTGAGACACTAAATCTTTCTAATGCCAATGTTAGAACAGACTATCTCTGTGCACCAAAAATATACATAGGATCACCTTTATTTTCTCTAATCCTCTCAATAAAGCTCAGCCATCAGAGAGCTATTTGCTCTTAAGTATGCATTTTACATTGCCAAGGACATCTCTTCCTCTCTCACAAGCTGTCTGAGGTGTTGTTCTTGTCAATGGCAGACTCTTTTCCACTTTGACATGGTTTATAGCTAACAATAAGCTACCAAATTCCATAACTCATCAAAATGATAAAAACTGTAGCACAAAAGAAATCAAGTTCTCTGTTAGGGAAGGTGGAGACCCACACATGCCAACACCAGCACTCACAGATTTTCTGTCCCTTTAAGTCTTTCCTGGTTCTCCTGAAGAAGAAAATTGTGATAAAATATCTGGAAACATGACTAGAAAATTACAAAAGCAGTGAAATGTATTTTAATACTGCTTTCTTTCTCTTAAGCATTAAGAACACCTTCTTTTTAATGTGAGTAAAGGAGGTCGGGTTATTAGTTTTGGCACTGAAGAAAGATATTCCTCATATTCCAGAGAAGAAAATAAGTAAACTCTAGCGCCATATTGTATTTTTCATATAGCAGATATGTGGTAGAGAGAAACCTGGCAAGATTTACTTCACCTCTTAAACGGTTATGAAATAAAAACTGCCGGCCGGGCGCGGTGGCTCAAGCCTGTAATCCCAGCACTTTGGGAGGCCAAGGCGGGTGGATCACGGGGTCCAGAGATCGAGACCATCCTGGTCAACATGGTGAATCCCCGTCTCTACTAATACAAAAAATTAGCTGGGCATGGTGGTGCGTGCCTGTAATCCCAGCTACTCAGGAGGCTGAGGCAGGAGAATTGCCTGAACCCAGGAGGCGGAGGTTGCGGTGAGCCGAGATCGCGCCATTGCACTCCAGCCTGGGTAATGAGCGAAACTGTCTCAAAAAAAAAAAAAAAAAAAGAAAAGAAAAAAACAAAAAAACTGCCATTTGCAGGAATAAAAAGCATAAACTCCTTGATGCAAAACAACAACAACACACATTGTTGGTTTGGGTCATTTTCAGCTTGCAGTCTTGCTCTAAATAGCAAACACAGTATGTGCTTCACAGTGCCAACGTTTTAAACTGCACACTTCCAAATCAGATTAGAGTTACAAATGGCAAAACGGTTTTAACACTTGAAAAATTCTTCGGTTTGAAATTTCGTCTAGCACTGAACATGTTGGTGAACAAGCTGAAAATTAAAACTTCATTTCATTCAGTAAAGGAACAGAACCACCAAATTAACACTCAGATATTTTTTAATTAAGTAAAGTCTGTTTATCTTAACTAGATAAAACCACCATTCACAAAAACTTTACTCTCAATATTTTGTAAAGATTTTGTCAATACAATTTTGGAATGAGTACTGATGTAATTTCTTATCCTATTTTCACTTTCCAATTTTTGCAGTGCGCCCTTTTACAAGATAAATATCCAAGTAAAGATTTACATTACAGTTATGAAAAAGAACAGAATATGCAAACACACATAGAGTAAAAATATGTGTCCATCTATGCCTATATGAGCGTGTCCCTTAAGAAGGCAGGCAAGGAATAATTTACTTACAGCAGTAATGCAATAGCAGATCTTATTTGCCCATCTAAAAATGTTTCTAATATTTCATAGTAAATGCCTAAATTATTAAAAAGACAAATATTTCAGAATGAAACTATTGGTTTCCAGTAAATGGTTATTAAATTACATTTCAAACTATGAGTTTGAAGTAAGTCTAGGGCTTGAACAAAGCATAATACACTCTCAATGCCTTGGTGCACTTGCAGCACTGCATGGCAGAGAGTGGTTCATGACAGTCCACCACATGGATGCACGTAGCTTGAAAGTTTTTTGGCAAATTTAAAAGGCTATTAGGCTACATTTAGACAGTAAAATGACCTTTCTAAATAACATAAAGGGGGGAAAAACTTGTTTAAGATTTAGATGATTTGAATCAGTGGTATCAGTATTATCAAATATCTCTATGACAAATATTTATCAAATGTGGCCTATGTGGAGGCAGGGGACTGCAGAGGAATCTTTTGTTTTTGTTTTTAAATGATATATTTATTTTCTTATTTATATACTTGCTGACTTACAAACACTTTTAGCACAAGGGATGGGTTTGCTGCACTTCTTTGAGTCACCTGTGTAGTAATCTTTCACCACCCTGGTTAGCTGTATTTCTAGGCATTTTATTCTTTTCATGTGAAATGCTACTGATTTTTCTACATCACTTTTGTATCCTGAAAGAAATAAAATGCCTCCAAATAGGAAGAGAAGAAGTCAAACTGTCTCTGTTTGTAGACAATGTGATTACATACATAGAAAACCCCATAGTCTCTGCCCAAAGGCTCCTAGATATGATAAACATTTTCAGCAAAGTTTCAGGATACATACGTAATGTACAAAAATCAGTAGCATTTCACATGCCAACAACATCCCAGCTGAAAGCCAAATCAAGAACACAATTTCATTCACAATAGCCATGAAAAGAATAAAGTGCCTAGAAATACAGCTAACCAGGGCGGTGAAAGATTACTACAATGAACGTTACTAAATAGTCCTTGAAGAAATCAGAGTTGACACAAACAAATGGGAAAACATTAAATGCTTATGCAGAAGAAGAATTAACGTTGTTTAAATAGCCATACTGCCCAAAGCAATTTACAGATTCAGTGCTATTCCTACCAAAATACCAATGAAATTCTTTATAGATTTAGGGAAAAAAACTATTTTAAAATTTATACAGAACCAAAAAAAGAGATTGAATAGCCAAGGAAATTCTGAGTAAAAACAACAAAGCAGATGAATCACATTACTCAATTTCAAACTATACTACAAAGAAACACTGATAAAAACAGCATGGTACTGGTACAAAAACAGACACATAGACAAAAAGTTAAAAGTTTAAAGTTTTTCATTGAAAAGGAAAATGACATAGGTAAGAAACTTGAATCAAATAATATAATTGCATTAGAGAAGGAATTAATCAAGCTAAAATTATATAGAATTATATAAAATTCTATAGAATAGAACATAGATTTTGTTCTTTTAGATTTTATTTTCCATTCTATATTGATTTAAATTTCAGTTTGTTGAAAGTCATGATATTAACAATATTGTAGCACATGTAGAAGTGAAATGAACAGCAGTGAAGCTGTAAGGAATGGGTGAGAGGAATTGGCAATACTTGGTTATAAGCTACCTGCACTGCATGTAAAGCAATAGAGTGTTATTTGAATGTGGAGTCAGATAAGTTTAAAATGTACACTGTAAACTCTAGCACCTCTGATAAATTTTTTAGAAGTATAACTGATGTGATAAAAAAACAAGAGTTAAAATGGGATCTTATGAAATGCACAATGAAAACAAGAGATAATCAGAATAGATTAAAAACAAATAAAACAATTGCAATTACTAAAATCATTTGCAAACAATGGTAGATATTAATCCAACTATATAAACAATCACTCTAGGTGTTAAGGATCTAAATACAGCAATCAAAAAAGATTATTAGTGTGGATCAAAATAAAATAAGACCCACCTATATGTTTTCTACAAGATATTCAATTTAAACATAAAGATTCAAACATGTTACAGAATGCATAAATAGAAATTATACTTCATTAGTTTGCTTTAGATGCTATAAAAGTACTGCAGATAGATTGGCTTATACAACATTTATTTTCTCACAGCCCTGAAGGCTGGGACCTCCAAGATCAAGGTGCCAATATATTTAATTCTTGGTGAGGGCCCTTTTTCTGGCAGATTAATTAATAAAGCACAAATAACATTTCTATGAAATAGGACTGAAACACAGATTTAGGTCCTGCAAACTTGCTAAAATGCAAGTGCATTAAGCAATGGGAAGCAAATAGCTATGACTCACTTTTCTTTATTTTCTACCTAATCCCAAATTTGAGAATACAATTATATGACACTTCAGTGTGTCATAAAAGATTGGACCAGAGGTTTATTTGCCTGTGATCATATGTCATTTATTATACTACTTATTCAACACAAAATAGTTTTAATTTAAACTTTAATATAAATTATAAAGACTACAAAAAAAGGTTGAGTCTACACTACATTACCATTTGAAAAGGTCCTTGTATAGTTGCCAGTAGACATCCATAACTCATCTCTAAAGTTCTTTTGCACACCTTTTTAAAAGAGTAGTGAGAGTAAAGATATTACAAGGCAATTAAGAATGATGAATAATCATACTTCAGATAAGAAAAGGTAAACACTACTGAATCCATGATTTATCATCTATGCTGAAAGAACATTCAATCAACATCAGGATACTTCTATTTCTTTATGAAATTAATTATTTTTTTTTTTACAAAAGGAAATAAACTTTGTAGTATGATCACTAATGAAGTAACTTTTGGAAAAAATCATATTATTTTAATGAAGTATTTGCAAAGTGCCAATTTATAATGAAAGCCTCAAATAAAAACTGGCTAAGAAACATTTTTCAGTGACTTTTTTCAGGATTGTATTTTTTCTCTTTTATGGATAATATTTGCAATCATTCACAGTACTATGTCTACTAAATTAAGTAAAAATTCAATATGATTTGACAAATGTATGAATGAAATTCTTAAACTTTATTGATTTACTGGACACTAAACCACATATAGCTTGAAAGAATTTAGTTTTTCATGAGTCACAGGCCTAATTATTGAGATTTAAAAAAAATTTTAAGCAGATAGCCTTGCTATTTTTCTCAATTTGGCAAAACTAAATTTAGCTAGTGCCTAAAAGCATAGATTCAGTGATCCTAGATCATTTAATATGCAAAGTGCTCAATATTTTTCTAAAATAAGGTATCTGATTATTCTAAAAATGAGGATTTAATCTTTGTTATATATGGGGATATTATTCTTGATAGATAACATGCATGAATCTCATGTTTTGAAAAAAACTAAATCTGTGTAACTGTTAATTTTCTTAATATAAATCTATAGGACAAACAATGTCCATTTTTGGGAAGATCTAAAGCTGACTTACAGATAAGATGGTATTGGATGTGCTACTTAGCTCTCTAGTTAACCTGCAATGTTTTAATATATGTATATATATACACACATACTTGTATATACAATTTCATATAGTGTAGTTAATATATAAATGTATGTATATACTTCATATATATATATATATGCACACACATGTGGGATGCACAATACAGAGTTAACTAATATGCCATCAGAGGCTTCTACAATCCATAGATGGAAGAGAAAAAAGTTTGATCAAGGTCACATCAGGATTAACTCTATCTCTGTGAGAGAGTGCCAGGGGAGGTTTAATACTCGCACATACCAGACAAGACCTTGGTTTTACGGTCTCACCTGAAAGACCCTCACATACTCTACTCTGTAATTAATTTACCTCAGAAAGGATGAAGGTTGATACAGCTGGGATTTTAAAGCAAGTTTTAAATTCCTCAGTTGTACACATACAGGAACTAAGTATGTTATACTTTACACTCATTTTTAAGTCATATTTATTAACCTAATAAAAATAATTATAAATGTAATTCACTTCTTTTCTTGGATTGTCTTCATTGCTTTCCCTCCCTTACTTATTTCTTCCTTCTCTTCCCCCTTCTCTTTCACTCTTTCTCCTTTTTCTCTTTCTTCCTTCCCTCCCTCCTTCCTTCCTACCCCTTTCTCCCCCTTCCCTCCTCCCTTCCTTTCTTCTTCCCTCCCTTCCTCCTTTCCTCCTTCTCTCCTCCCTGTCTTCCCTTTCTTCCTTTCCTTTCAATTAGACGTCAATGAATATAACAAGTTAATATTTTCTGGAATCAAAGTTTACCCTATGGTTCAAGTTGGGAGAACATATTGACCCTTGGTGTATTCTGAACTTACCTCCTAGACATAGAGCTTGACGTACAAAAGCAAAACATTTATTAGCTAATTAGCTAAACTAACACATTCATTTTTCAGGGGAAAGACACTAAGGTTAAAGCTGTGAGAAAGTGTCTCAAGACTACTTCTGAATTTTGCTACTCCTGTAATCTGTTCTAGCGACTTGACACGTATCAAAAAATATAACAAATACAGATATGATACTTGTCCTCTATGCTTCATCTTGAGTTATTTGCTTCATCCTGAGTTATTTGGTTTACTTAGGCAGAACATTCTTTTATATATATTTGTATAATATGTTTTAGGAGAAAGTGCTTAAGAGGTTATTTTTCACATATTTTAAGCTTTTTAAATACTTACATTTAAGTAATATTTACAGTACCTTCTTTTACCTTCAACTTTTGCAAACCAAATTCACCAAACAAGCAGAACAGTGAAGTAGCAATACCATCATTATTTAGAAATACCATCTTCTCACGATGACAAAGTAAATAAAATACAAATTATAAAATTGTCCTTTTACAGATCCACAATCAAAATAAAACATGGAGAAATTCTCACTGCAGAAGATACTGTGAATCATAATGAATATTTCCTTTGAACATATAAATTCTACTTTTTCCATTGAAATTACAGGCTACATCATTGAGACTGTGCTTATACAACATTAACATTTCCAGTAAATTAAGAAAATGTGGCAATTTTCTGAATAGTAATGTTCACCACATCTCTAATACCAAATAGTTTCTGCATAGTTGAGTCTATGAATATTGATGTTTGAATTAAGTATTGCCAGAATACACAAACATGACAATTAGATTGTTTTATATATTTATCACAAATAACATTGCATGACCTATTCTTAGCCATATTACCTGGTATGAGTGATAATATTGAAGGAATTTAGAAAATTAAGTAATGTGAAATTTAGATGTTTGTTCTCTGGACATGTTTGTAGTGACTTTCATGAGCATGAAAACAGCACTTCTAACTAGAGGGTTACTTCAAGCAGTCTCATTTACTCCATGGGGTTAGTCATGTTTATTCATGTCTACATTCAACAAACTTTCATGACAGGTTGTCAAATGCATATCACTCAGGGAGATGCTGAGGAGGCAGCTGAATTGATCCTTACCTTCTCATAGTCTAGCAGGCACAGTAGACATTAATATGTACTGAGACATGTTACATGGGAGAAGTTATACAACAGGGTCATGAACATGGAAACCTAATTCTTCGGAAGAAGGAATGCTTCTGGGAGAAATTATGTCCATAGGATTTGAGATGTATGAGTTTTGAAGGATAGGTAGATATTGGTTGGTGCTTATGGGGCAAGTGTTCAGGCAGAGGTAAGTGCACATGCAGTAGTGCTGAGGTGAGAGAAAGCATGAGTCTCTAGAAAGATGTGCAAGATAGAGGATGTGAGTGGAGCATAGAGGGTGAAGGAAAAACCTGTTTAACCTGTGACTTTCCAAGGAAGAAAAGTCATAATATGCATGGCCTTATAGGTCAGGGAAAAACTTTAAGAAAACCAAAAGCATGGGCAACAAAATCCAAAGTAGACAAATGGGATCTAATCAAACTCCAGAGCTTCTGCACAACAAAAGAAACCATCGTTAGAGTGAACCAGCAACCAACAGAATGGGAAAAATTTTTGCAATCTACTCATCTGACAAAGGGCTAATATCAAGAATCTACAAAGAACTAACACAGATTTACAAGGAAAAAACAATCAAATCCATCCAAAAGTGGGCAAAGGATATGAACAGACACTTTTCAAAAGAAGACATATATGAGGCCAACAAACATGAAAAAATGCTCATCATCACTGGTCATTAGAGAAATACAAATCAAAACCACATTGAAATACCACTTCACTCCAGTTAGGACGGCGATCATTAAAAAATTTGGAGACAACAGATGCTGGAGAGGATGTGGAGAAATAGGAACACTTTGACACTCTTGGTAGGAGTAAAAATTAGTTTAACCATTGTGGAAGACAGTGTGGCAATTCCTCAAGGACCTAGAAATAGAAATTCTATTTGACCCAGCAATCCCATTACTGGGTATATACCCAAAAGATTATAAGTAGTTTTGCTATAAAGATACATGCACATGTATGTTCATTGAGGTACTGTTTACAATAGCAAAGACCTGGAACCAACCTAAAAGCCCATCCATGATAGACTGAACAAGGAAAATGTGGCACATATACACTATGGAATACTGTGCAGCCATCAAAAATGATGAGTTCATGTCCTTTGTAGGGACATGGATGAATCTGGAAACCATCATTCTCAGCAAAGTGACCCAAGAACAGAAAATCAAACACCACATGTTCTCACTCATAGGCCGGTGTTGAACAATGAGAACACATGAACACAGAGAGGGAAGCATCACACACCGGGGTCTGTTGGAGGGGATCAGGGAAGGGACAGCGAGGGGGTGGGGAGGTTGGAGAGGGATAGCATGGAGAGAAATGCCAGATATAGGTGACTGGGGAATGGAGGCAGCAAACCACATTGCCGTGTATGTTCCTATGCAACAATCCTGCATGATCTGCACATGTACCCCAGAACCTAAAGTACAATGAAAAAAAAAAAAAAGAAAAGAAAACATGAAACTAAAAATGAAAAAAAAAGACTTTACCAAAGAGACATTGGAAGCCACAGTCAAGTTTCAGTCATTGGAGTCACATAATCCGGTATATACTTTTAGGAAATTGCAATAAAAAACAAACATTTTCCAAACCCAGAAAACTTCTCCACAAAGCAGTAAACCTTCCCCTGCTCCCACATAGACAATCTGTTAAATGACTACAGAGAGAGAAATATCACCGTGTTATACAGCCAAGCAGATACAAACCATTACATATATTTCCTTATGATTAATAATAACTAGTCCTCAAATAAAGGGACTTGACAGCACCACTTGTCACTCATAGTTCTTCCTGAATTTGATAGGTAATTAAGGTGACCATCGGTGGTATCTAATTTGTATATCCAAAGGAAAAATAGGCTTCTCATATCTTTATGACATGAGGTAGTCTTGGAGCAAGGCCTCAGACCATTAGGCTCTGATCCTACCATATAAACAAGAGAGAGGGGGCGCTGTCTTCACTGAGGGGGCTCTTCCTTTCAGAGAGACGGAGATCCGCAGGGCTTGAAGAAAGTCATTTCTTTTTGTTGTTGTTGTTGTGTCTCTGCCAGGTTTTGGTATCAGAATGATGCGGGCCTCATAAAATGAGTCAGGGAGGACTCCCTCTTTTTCTGTTGTTTGGAATAGTTTCTGAAGGAATGGTACCAGCTCCTCTTTGTACCTCTGGTAGAATTCGGCTGTGAATCCGTCCAGTCTTGGACTTTTTTTGATTGATAGGCTATTAATTACTGCCTCAATTTCAGAATTTCTCATTCGTCTTTGTTATTCAGAGATTCGATTTCTTCCTGGTTTAAACTTGGGAGAGCGTATGTGTCCAGGAATTTATCCATTTCTTCTAGATTTTCTAGCTTATTTGCATAGAGGTGTTTATAGTATTCACTGATGGTTGTTTGCATTTCTGTGGGATCCATGGTGATATTCCCTTTACCATTTTTTTTAATGTGTCTATTTGATTCTTCTCTCTTTTCTTCTTTATTAGTCTGGATAGCAGTCTATCTATTTTGTCAAGCTTTTCAAAAAATCACCTCACAGCTTCACTGATTTTTTTTGAAGGATTTTTCGTGTCTCCAACTCCTTCAGTTCTGTTCTGATCTTAGTTATTTCTTGTCTTCTAGGTTTTGAATTTGTTTGCTCTTGCTTCTCTAGTTCATTTAATTGTGATGTTTCAGTGTCAATTTTAGATCTTTTCTGCTTTCTCTTGTGTGCACTTAGTGCTATAAATTTCCTTCTATACACTGCTTTAAATGTGTCCTGGAGATTCTGGCACATTGGGTCTTTGTTCTCATTGTTTTCAAAGAACTTATTTATTTCTGCCTTAATTTTGTTATCTACCCAGCAGTCATTCAGGAGCAGGTCATTCAGTTTACATGTAGTTGTGTGGTTTGGAGTGAGCTTTTTAATGCTGAATTCTAATTTCATTGCATTGTGGTCTGAGAGACTGATACCAAACCTGGCAGAGAAACAACAACAACAAAAAAATTCAGGCTAATATCCTTAATGAACATTGATGCAAAAATCCTCAATTAAATACTGGTAAACAGAATCCAGCAGCACATCAAAAAGCTTATTCACCGTGATCAAGTTGTCTTCATCTGTGGGATGCAAGGCTGGTTCAACATACACAAATTAATAAACATAATCCATCACATAAACAGAATCAATGACAAAAACCAAATGATTGTCTCAATAGATGCAAAAATGGACTTCGATAAAATTCAACACTCCTATATGCTAAAACCTCTCAATAAACTAGGTATTGATGGAATGCATGTCTAAATTATAAGAGCTCTTTATGACAAACCCACAGCTAATATCATACTGAGTGGGCAAAAACTGGAAGCATTCTCTTTGAAAACAGGCACAAGACAAGGGTGCCCTCTCTCACCATTCCTATTCAACATAGTATTGGAAATTCTAACCAGGGCAATCAGGCAAGAGAAAGAAAAAAAGGGCATTCAAATAGGAAGTGAGGAAGTCAAATTGTCTCTGTTTGCAGATGACTTGATTGTATATTTAGAAAATGCCATTGTCTGAGCCCAAAATCTTCTTAAGCTGATAAGCCACTTCAGCGATATCTCAGGATACAAAATCAATGTGCAAAAATCATAAATATCCCTATACACCAATAATAGACAGAGAGCCAAATCATTAGTGAACTCCCATTCGCAATTTCTGGAAAGAGAATAAAATATCTAGGAATACAACTTACCAGGGATGTGAATAACCTCTTCCAGGAGAGCAATAAAATATTGCTTAAGGAAATAAGAGAGGACAAAAACAAATGAAAAAACATTCCATGCTCATGGTTAGGAAGAATCAGTATAGTGAAAATGGCCATACTGCCCAAAGTAATTTATAGATTCAATGCTATCCCCATAAAGCTATCATTCACTTTCTTCACAGAATTAGAAAAAACTACTTTAAATTTCATATGAAACCAAAAGAGAGACTTCACAGTCAAGACAATCCTAAGCAAAAAGATCAAAGCTGGAGGCATCATGCTACCTGACTTCAAACTATAATACAAGGCTACAGTAACAAAAACAACATGGTACTGTTACCAAAACAGAGATATAGACCAATAGAAGAGAACAGAGTGTTCAGAAATAACACCAGAAATCTACAACCATCTGATCTTTGACAAACCTGACAAAAAGAAGCAGTGGGGAAAGGATTCCCTATTTAATAAATGGTGTTGGGAAAACTGAAACTGGACCCCTTCCTTACACCTTATACAAAAATTAACTCAAGTTGGATTAAAGACTTAGATGTAAGACATAAAGCTATAAAAACCCTAGAAGAAAATCTAGGCAATACCATTTAGGACACAGGCATGGGCAAAGACTTCATGACTAAAACACCAAAAGCAATTGCAACAAAAGCCGAAATTGACAAATGGGATCTAAGTAAACTAAAGAGCTTCTGCACAGCAAAATAAACTAACATCAGAGTGAACAGGAAACCTACAGAATGGAATAAAATTTTTGCAATCTATCCATCTGACAAAGGGCTAATTTCCAGAACCAGAATCTACAAATAGCTTAAACAAATTGACCAAAAAAAGAAAAAAAAAGAAACTGGGTGAAGGATATGAACAGGCATTTCTCAAAAGAAGATGTTTATCCTGTAACCCCAGCACTTTAGCAGGCCAAGGAAAGTGGATCATGAAGTCAGGAGATAGAGACATTCCTGGCTAACATGGTGAAACCCCCTCTCTACTAAAAATATAAAAAATTAGTCAGGTGTGGTGTCACACTCTTGTAGTCCCAGCTACTTGGGAGGCTGAGGCAAGAGAAGCAGTTGAACTTGGGAGGCAGAGGTTGCAGTGAGCCAAGATTGTGCCACTTCACTCCAGCCTGGGGGACAGAGCAAGACTCTGTCTCAAAAAAAAAAAAAAAAAAAAGACATTTATGCATTCAACAAACATATGAAAAAAAGCTCATCATCACTGGTCATTAGAGAAATGCAAATAAAAACCATGTTGAGATACCATCTCATGCCAGTTAGAATGGCAATCATTAAAAAATCTGGAAACACGAGATGCTGGAGAGGATGTGGAGAAAAAGGAATGCTTTTACACTGTTGGTGGGAGTGTAAATTAGTTCAACCATTGTGGAAGACAGGGTGGCAATTCCTCAAGGATTTAGAACTGGAAATACCATTTGACCTAGCAATCCCATTTCTGGGTATATACCCATAGGTTTATAAATCATTCTACTATAAAGACACATGCACACGTATGTTTATTGCAGCATTGTTTACAATAGCAAAAACTTGGAACCAAACCAAATGCCCATCAATGATAAAGTGGATAAAGAAAATGTGGCACATATGCTACATGGAATATACGCCATGGAATACTATGTAGCCATAAAAAAGGATGAGTTTGTGTTCTTTGGAGGGACATGGATGAAGCTGGAAACCATCATTCTCAGCAAACTAACTGAAGAACAGAAAACCAAATACCACATGTTCTTACTCATAAGTGGGAGTTGAACAGTGAGAACACATGGACACAGGAAGGGGAACATCAAACACTGGGGCCTGTTGGGGGGTGGGACACTACAGAAGGGTTAGCATTAGGAGAAAGACCTAATGTAGATGACGGGTTGATGGATGCAGCCAACCACCATGGCACATGTATACCTATGTAACAAACTTGCAGGTTCTGCATATGTACTCCAGAACTGAAAGTATTAAAAAAAAAAAAAAAAAAAAAGATTTCCCTGGGTTGCTTAACTGACAAGAGACTTATTTAGCATTTAAAATGATTTGCATACATTTCAAAGACACAGGGAAATAACAGAATTACAAGTTTTCTAAAGTAACTGCTCTAAAGAAGAGAGTGGGAAGAAATCCTTTCCTTTATGTTCAACAGATAGAATTTAGTGCCTTTTAAAATTTGCTTTTGTCTTTAACAGCTGCTTTTTTTTTCTATTTTTAACATTTTTTTGTTTTTTGTTGAGCCATAAATCTCATTGTCTATTTCTGTATTAATATCAGAGTCTCCAGATTTCTCTACTTTTTGAGAAATTCTTAAAATCAGGTAGCATATTTCTTCACATTCACTCCTCTATATTTTTTCTTTGTTTTCTGTTTTTATTTTTATTTTTTCTTTTAGAGATATGGTCTTTCTGTGTTGCTCAGGCTGTCCTGGAACTCCTGGTGTCAAGTGATTCTCCCACTACAGCCTCCCAAATAGCTGGGATGATAGACATGTGCTCCACTCTGAATTTGCTCATCTTTTTAAAGGTTGTTTGCACTTTTCTAGGCCCTTTTCTTTTCTCTATTTTGTAATATGCTTATCAATTTTTTCAAAAAAATGCCCACTGGGATTTTGACTGGGTTTGCACTGGAACTAATTAATTTGGAAATTATAATTACTCTAACAACATTAAGCCATCCAGTCATAACTATAATATATTTTCATTTATTTGTCTTCAATTCTTTCAATAATGTTTCTTAGTTTTCCATGTATCTACCATGTACTAGGTCACACATTTTTATATTTTGAGGTTACTGTAAACAATATATTTATTGTGTTTTTCATTTGCTTATTACCATTAGACAGAAGCACAATCACTTATTTTGTTGACCATGCAATTGGCAATATTATTAATTTATTTTTTATTGCTAAAAATTATTCAGGATTCTCTACAAACACAAATAAAGACAGTTTTGCTCTTCATTTTCAATCTTTCTTTTGTTCTTCTTGCTTCCTTGAGAGAGCTAAGGTTTCCAGCATCAAATTGACTAGCACTATTTAAAGTGGATGAGGTAGGCAATGTACGTGGGCTCACAGCATTTATGGAAGCACTCGGCATTCTCAGACGCAGATCCTGTACTTACAAGGCTCTGACCCCCTTAAGAGAGAGGAGCTTATTATCTAGTCATGAGAGGATCATTTTTTAGGAGCTTATTCCTCTATACCAGAAGTATAGTAATCTCTACAATTGAATATTAATTCTTTTAGTTGTTTAAAAGAAAGAAATAACTTTACACAATTTTAGCTGTAAGATGATTATTGCTTTAGTTAGTTTGCATCAGGTTTGTATAAAATTATAATCATGTCAAATTTTCTGAGGAGGCTCCCATATTTTCCATCTTAATTTATTTATGTTACTAAAAGAATTAGGATTATGTTATTTTCTCATGTTTAACGCATAGCTCAGACTGTCATGTGTTACAGCTGGATGAAATAACTTTGGAATCTTTTTACACTTTTTTTTTTTAAAGTGGAAAAAGGCTATTTACTGATTTTTTCTTATTCTAAGCACTATACTAGTTGCTTCATATATATTGTTTCATTTAAGCCTTCCAATAACAATATAAATTGGATATTCTTAATTTCCATTTTACAAGTGAGGTAACTGAAGCTAAATTTATCTACAACCTGATTGTGAGTTACTGGTGGAAGCAATCCTTTAGATCAGGTATTTATGATAATAATTATTATTATTTTGCATTTTTTTCATTGTTGTATCCCAAATCCTAGACGAGTATCTGGCAAGTAAACAATGAGCAATTAATTAACATTTGTTACATGGATAAAATAGTTTTTATGCTCAGTTTATTTTTAATTTCTGTTGTTCCTTGTGTTTGCTGGTAAAGGCGAATATCTAATTATATATGATATGTGTATATAATTGCCATATTTTGAAATTATATTTGAAGCAAATTTATTTTCTCACAGTAAGAAGGCATTAGGAAAGATTTGAAACCATTCTTTAGACTTGCCTATCTCATAAGGTCGTTTGGAGGCTGTGGTGTGCTGACCTTCATGGTATATTAAGACAGATCAAAAGTCCCAGTCATACAGCTTGAACCATGATAAAGGAAGTGAGTATTATAGCAGGTAAGCATTTTGTCAGGTTATGAGTCATACTCATAATGCAAGACCATTAGCATACTAGATTATCTATCTACAGGCAACAGAGTATGGACAAGAGCTTCGGATTCAAAAGAGGGCAACTGGTCAAAATTAAGTCAGATTCTAAGAATAGAGACTAAAGAAGAATCTATTATAAAAATAATAAATCTAAAAGCAAGTATAGAAAAAGAGCTATATCCTGGGGAACAAAATGGAAACAAATGAGCAATAGTTCATATGTCCTGGTGAAGCCTTGAAGACAGTAGTTACATCTTCTTGAGTGAAGGTATTGATAAAGTACTCAATGCTTTAAGTCAAGATAAATCTTGCAACTGGGAGAAGACTGAGTCTACAGAATGGGGACTTATTGTGTTTTTTGGAAATAACTAAGTGAGTATTGTCAGAAATAATCTTAGTTAGGACAGCTATTCAGAGAGCGTGTTTTATGTGTAGCCTGGGGAAATCCAAGTTGTTCCTAGGCCTCAATTTAGTATCTCTGAGCTCTATTGAAATACGCAATTGTACAAAATGTATGTGTCCCATCTCTCAGGGAACTTACTGCCTTGTGTGAGAGATAGACATTAATAAAAACAGCATCATAATTACGAATGTATTACATAAGGCTTACAGTCCAAGAGAAGTGCTCTGAAGCAAAGCAACAGGCCTTTGGGAATGTCTAGGAAACTCCATGATCTATACTTGGCATATGGAGAGGTTTTCCTCAGAAAACAGAAGTTCAGTTAATACTGAAGCCATGGGTGACCATACTACTTAGGATGTGTAGAGAGTAACAAGAAAACAAAACAAAACGGAATTTAATCATGAAGAATGCCATCATTTTTGTTAGAAAATAAGCAGCAGACAGACAGGTAGATATAGCATAGGAGAGAATCTTTCCATGCAAGTCAGGAAAGATAATATTTTTTTAAAATTCTGCTCCTGTGAATTTTCCACTGGCATTGTTCTCAGCGTAGAAAGGGAGTGGTGATTTTACCCTCAGCGAAGAAATATGGCCTTATCTTGAAGCAGAAAAGTCTCCCACAACAAACACCCACCCCAAATGTTAGTGGTGCTAAGCTTGAAAGCAAGCACTAGTGTGAGTGCAAAGATGGTAGAGTATCTACAGACTGAATGAGGTGAGAGGAAGTCACAGGGAATTTTTTTTTTTTTTTGAGCTGGAGTGTTGCCTAGGCTGGAGTGCAATGGAGCGATCTCGGCTCACTGTAACCTCCGTCTCCTGGCTTCAAGTGATTCTCCTGCCTCAGCCTCCCCAGTTGCTGGGATTACAGGCACCCACCACCAGGCCCAGCTAATTTTTGTTATTTTTAGTAGAGCCAGGGTTTTGCCATTTTGGCCAGACTGGTCTCAAACTCCTGACCTCAGGTGATCCACCCACTTCGGCCTCCCACAGTGCTGGGATTACAGGTGTGAGCCACCTCCTCCAGCCTAGTCACAGGGATTCTATGACCATTGTCTGAGCACTCCTGGGAGTCCTGATACCAAGAGCTGCATATAAAAGAGGCAGTTTATAAGAGTTTTGGTAAGAGAAGTTAAGCCAGAAGTTATTCATAGAGTAAGAGCTGCCACAGTTGGCAGCAGTTATCGGGGAACTACTGTTGCCAATAGGAGTGGAGATATAAGGCCTGAGTGTATCCTAAGAAGGACAAAGATACACTGCGGTTAAGACATTTGGGAAACACTGTCTTTTGGAGTTGGTGGAGATGAGTGTGCTGTTGGACTTAGAACCCATGAATGTTATCCCACCATTTGGTTCGTTGACATTTTATAAAATGTTAGAAATCCTTAGATCTATTCACTTACTCCTACTTGAGGTTATCAAATTAAAAAAAAAAAAGGATTGTTATTAGTCATTCTTGCCCTGCTGTAAAGAAACGTCTGAGTAATTTATAGAGAAAAGAGGTTTAATTGGCTCATGATTTCACAGGCTGTACAGGAAGCATGGCTGGGGAGGCTGCAGGAAACAGTAAGTCATGGCAGAAGCGGAAGCAAGCACGTCTTATGTGGCTGGAGCAGGAGGAAGAGAATGAAGAGGGAGGTGCTGCACACTTTTCAACAACTAGATCTTGTGAGAACTCACTATCACGAGAACAGCAAGGGGGAAATATCCCCCCATGATGCAATCACCTCCAAGCAGGCCCCTCCTCCAGCATTGAGGATTACAGTTTGACTTTGCATTCCGGTGAGGACACAAATAATCCAAACCATATCAGATGAATTGGCGTGAAAGGCCTTGAAATTGCAGAACAAAACTGTAACTTTATTCTAGAATGAGAAAACATTCAAAAGAATGTTCAGTGAATTAATTTATTCTTTACATATTAAGTGCATCCTGTGTATTAGGTGTTCTAGATATTGGGATTTCGACAATCAACAATCTTGACAATGGCCTTCTCCTCCTCAATCATATATTTCAATTGGGAAGAAAGAGATAGAAAAAAAGGAAATTAACAGGCAAGATAACTTTAGAACATGGTAAGTTCTATGGAAACAATGAAATTGGGAAGTGGTGTTGGGGCCGTCCTTGATTGCTTTAGCTTATATATCTCCACACTCACTTTCTAAATATTTACCTGATTTCACTGCCATTTGGATTAAGACTGAAGTGCTGGAAAAGATCTAGTTGTGGGATCCTGTAGTGGCAGAGTCTTTCAAATTGTGGCTAGAACAAGGAACAGAAAGAAGTGTCAAGTGCCTGGATTGTGTCTGAGGGATGGGAATAAGGTAGTTGTAGTAAGAAATACCACATTGTGGAAGGCTTGAAAGCTATGGAAAGGAGACTGAATTTCATTCTGAAGGCTGAAGAGATAGACAGAAGATTTTATGCAGAAGAGTGATATGACCTAAGATATATTTTAGAAGGCAATTTTGGTCCAGTATAAGAACAGTGGAAGTTGAATGATAAAACTAGGGTCATGACAGTGGAAATGGAGAAAAATAGAAAGTTCGTGGACTTTGCTATGGAATGCAAAGGCAAGAGATTATGCATGAAAATTTTGCTTATATGCCATTGTTGGGGCATTTTAATAAATTTTAATAACTTGTGAATTATCGTACATTTACTAAGATTAATGATTTGGGAAAGAGTCATATTTTGATATGCTAGGTTGTAGCTGCTTAGAAAACATCCAGTAAAGTTGCCAAGTCACTATCGCACTACAGCATCTAAACTTCAGGGAATTTTCAGGTATCAGGCTGTTGATTTGGTAGTGAATGGTCTACAAAGTAATGCAATTACATATAATATCAGAGAGATATTCCTCCGAGAGAGGATACAGACAGAGTGAATGTGAGGCCAAAATCTGAGCTCTGGGTCATTCTAGCATTTAGGAGTCAAAGAGTAAACAATTGGCAGGAGCAGCTAGTAAAGCAACTGGGGGTCAAAGAGTAAAGCAACTACAAGGGAGACGTAGAAGCAGCAATTACTGAGGTAGGAGGAGAATCATGAGAGCGTATCACATGGAAACCAAGGGACAAAAAAGTGTGCCCAGGTAGAAGCATTAACAGGAAGGAATGCTTCTGTGGGTCTGACTTCCCCAGGACAGAAGAGTGGAAACAGATATTGAGAGGAGGCAGGTTATGGATTTCCTTTTTGAGACATAGTCTCTCACTCTGTCGCCCAGGCTGGAGTGCAGTGGCGCGATCCCAGCTCGCTGCAACTGTCACCTATCGAGTTCAAGAGATTCTCCTGCCTCAGCCTCCTGAGTAGCTGAGATTACAGGTGCTCACCACTACACCCGGCTAATTTTTGTATTTTTAGTAGAGACGGGTTTCACCATGTTGGTCAGGCTGGTCTCGCAGTCCTGACCTCTTGATCCGCCTGAGTCATCCTCCTAAAGTGCTGGGATTACAGATGTGAGCCACCACGCCTGGCCAGGTTATGGATTTTTTTTTTAAGACTGACTATTATGGACTTACAGAGACTACTCCAGCCCAGCATGGATTGAAGAGACTAAAGAAAGGAAGTATGATCAGCAAATGCTCACAGCCTATGAGGAGTTTCACTATAAAGGGAAACAAAGAAAATGAATGAAATCTAGAGTGAAATCTAAAACTAAGAGAAATTGTTATAACAGTAAAACTACATAAATATGTCTATATATTATACATATGGTGTATATATACATTTATATATAAATATATACATTTATATATTATACATACATTTGTGTATATATACATTTATATATTTATATGTATATGATAAATATTTATATATAAATGTGTATATATACATAATATAAATAAATGTAACAATATACAATCGTTACTTGGTATTTTCATTTGGATATTCGATTAGCTGCTTAAACCCAGCATGCCAAAAGATGATGACTATTCCATTTTCCTCCCCAAATACATTTCTTTCTATTCTTTTACCTACCTTCATGTCAGTGAACCTAGTAGAAGAACTACCATTCCCTAGCTTTTAAATCTTTTAAATTATGTATTAAGGAATGTTTCATAATGTTGTTTTACAATCTACCCTCCTTCCTCCTTACCTTTTAGTCACCTCTATATATACTTAATTTTATGAATTAAATATGTAATTTTGTAAGATATATTAAATATTTGTGTGTATATATATGTGTGTGAGCATGTATATATATATATATTTATATATATATTACTTTGGATGTGCTATTTGGTTGAAACTTTTCTAGAAAACTGGTAAGATCAATGGATTAGAAAGGTTCTCTGGAGCTCTGGAGTGGTAAGGTGTGAGTAATTCAGTTGGTGAGCTATAAAATTATATGTTTGAATTAGGGATGAAGGAATTGCTTATAAAGTTTAAGGTCAAATCCATGGGAGTAGGTAATTGAAGAAAGTAGAGAAAAAACAATTTAGAGATGAGGATGAAATGGAACTACACAACATGTTGCATGGATCATACATGTTTTCTGAAGTTATTAGTAATGACGGCAAAAGTGGTGATGGAATCTTGTTATACAATAAAGGAAGTAATCGGTTGATTGGTAGCTAAAAGTAATGATTGAAAGTAGCAGATTGTGCAAACTAGGTCAAGAGCTTCAACTGTATCTATAGTGTTTGGCAAATAGAGGATTGGAAATGTTTAAGACATATCTGTTATTTCATATTTAATAATTATGAGTATTGCTTAATTTGTTAGTATCAATGCAGCATTAAAATTCTCATTCATGTGGCCCACTTTAAATGGATATTTTAAGTAAATATTGACAAAAAAATTAAGAACAATATTGCTAACAGTAGCTTAGAAGTTTGTGAAAAGGGAGAAGAGGTTACTTTAAATTTTTGGTAAACTATTGCTTTTGAACACATACTACCTCATTAGACCATACCATTCGTGATAAAATACAAATGCTTTCATCATTGTTGGAGCAAATGAATTGACAAATTACTGAGGTTTGAACGATCTGGAATTGTTTTGGAAATTTATCTCTAAGGCTAAATAGTGTGGCACCATAATTATTGAGTTTAGATGAGGGAAAGGAAGCAAGGACACCGTTGAATAAATGAAATGTCAAAGCAGGGTTGAAGGCAATAGTCATGCCTAGCATGGACGAAATCCTTAATGACACTTTTTACAGAGTTCAAAAAAATCATTGCAATTCCCTTTAACTGACATGAATAAGAGTAATCTGTGAGCAAGAACACTTAAGGCTAGCCAACTAAATTGGTTTGAGGCATCCTGCAGGAAACCAAATCTAATATAATCAATAATACTGACACACCAAAGAGAGGTACGTAGGAGCAATTTTAAAAATGAGGAATAATATAAATTTTAAAATGTCAGATTATTTTCCCTTTTAAGCCCCTGAGAACTAAAATTTAAAGTAATATTTATGTAGTTTAATGTTTTCTCCAGTTTCAGCAAAACCACTATTTTACCGTTGTTTCCATTTGAGAGATAAATGGCTTAACATTTAATTATACATATATGCATTCCGGAATATATGTGTGTGTGTGTATACATAGATTTCTCAACAAATATACATGTGTGTGTCTTTGTATGTGTACATGTAATGTAGTATAACACATATTATTATGTACATAATACATACTATACATGCGATAATATATATTATTAATACATAGTATAATTATAATATAGCATACAGTTTTACTCTGATAAATGAGAATATTCCATCATGGCTTTTTCTTTTTATTTCACGTTATGTTTTGCTTTTTTTACTTTAAATTCTTTCTTTCTGCTGCGTAGTTATATTTTAATCCCCACTAAAAACGTTGGCTAATCAGAACTTCAGTAATTACCAAGCATGAAAAATTCTTCTTATCTTTTACCGACTCAGCTGCTTTCAGCAACCTCACCTCAAACTTACAAATGTCTCTAATTGGGCTATTTGCCCAACATTTTCACATTTTAATTTTATAATTGTCCTTGAAGAAATTGTTCTGAGATCCCACCAACACTAGTAATTATAGCTCCATTATGCCTCTTACTTAACTCAGGAGATATTTAGGCTTTGATCAATGTATTCATTACACTTATTGATTGATAATTATAATGCATTACTTGCCGACTTTCCTGCCTCCCTCATTAATTGTCTTGCCACAGTCCAGAAATATAGTTGCTAGACATTTGACATACATTTTGCCAGAACATTCTACTTTGTTTTTACACTTACTTGGTACTTAATTGTTCACTTCTATTATTACAAACCCATTTTCTTATTTATTGTAGCTTTCTGGCCCTACTCATAGGGATCCAGGCAGCATTCACCATACTTATATCCCTCGCGCACCCCTTAGCTATGCTCCTCTAAACTTACTATTTCCAGAATGTTACTAAAAAAAACTCAACATAACTTATCTATAATTACTCTAGGATTTATGATTTATTTAGATTTTATTTTTAAAGTGTTAACTAAAACCTTAAATATGTTAAGCCCTGTGGATATTACTATCTGTATCTGTATTTGAACAAGGTTGATTTAAATACACTATCTTTTTTCTTTTTTTTTGAGATGGAGTTTGGCTCTTGTTGCCCAGGCTGGAGTGCAGTGGCACAATCTAGGCTCACTGCAACCTCCACCTCCTAAGTTCAAGTGATTCTCCTGCCTCAGCTTCCTGAGTAGCTGGGATTATAGGCATGTGCCACCATGCCCAGCTAATTTTGTATTTTTAGTAAAAACAGAGTTTCTCCATGTTGGTCAGGCTGATTTCCTCCTCCTGACCTCATGTGATCAGCCCGCCTCAGCCTCCCAAAGTCCTGGGATTAGATGTGTGAGCCACGGTGCCCAGCCACTATTACTTCTTAACAATGTAACAATACAATTTGAGGAAGTGGTAGAATTCGAGATATTCGTTAGTGTACAAATGTGTTTTAATTACATATTTTGGCAAGTAATACATTATTTTTGTTTAATCATTTTACTTCATTATTTAAACTACCTTAAATTATTTTCTAGATCTAGACAGAGCAGCTTATATTTATTTGTGACTCAAAATATGAATAACAATGCTGGCTATTCTTTTCACCAGAAGAATAGGACTCAACCTTTTGTAGACATTTCAAATAATGCTTTCCCTCACACACATAAAAAATGTTTAATGTGTGACATTTTCCTTATCTGCCCACTTTTTGGTCATGTTAGTAATGACACTTATCATTTAATGCCCCTTCCAAGTTTATGAAGTTCCCAGTATGTTGTCTTTACTGTGAATATTTTATCCTGCTTTGCATGTTTATGTAATAGTTTGACTCCATGTTCCAACTTTGTCACTAGGGTCTAGATCCCTATTCCCAGAACCTAGCATACGGAAGGTTTTCTAATAGAGTTGCTCCTCAACTTCCAATGAGGTCATGTCATGATAAACTCATCATAAGTTAAAAAACCATTTAACACCCTGCCTACCTTTAACATGCTCAGAATACTCACAATAGCCCATAGTTGAACAACATCGCCTAGAACAAAGCCTATTTTATAATAACGCGTTGAATATCTCATATAATTTATTGAATACTGCAGGGAAAGTGAAAAACAGAATGGTTGTATGGATCCAGGAAGAATGGTTTCTATTGAACGTGTATCCCTTTTGCACCACCACAAAGTCAAAACATTTTAAGTTAAAATATTCTAAGTCAGGGATCATCTGTATATGTTAATTTGCAAATATATATGAAAAGGGAAAGTAAAGAGTTGACTCAATTTATAATATACTCTTATTTTATAAATTGCATATGCATTAAAGAAATTTCAAAAGGTAAAGGGGCATAGCCATAACAAGTATCAACAAAGGCAGTCATAACTGTTATTTGGTGAAAATGTTTCCTTAACCCATCTACAGGACTGCATCATTACCTTTTGTTTTATCTCATTATGTGATTTTAAGATTTTTCTCAATTATAGTTCATTATTCCAATGTTTAATCGCATTGTTGCCTAAGAAAGTAGTATCCTTTTTTTCTTTACATGTGCTTTCTTTTTTTATCTTGCAGCTTCTTCAAGCAGACTCTCAACAGGACCTTCTTAGCATGAGTACTGGCTTTTCTTATTGCCAACCGTGTAATTGGAGGTTTCAAATAGAAAAGGATTTAGTTGGTAGACGAAAACTGAGCAAAGATACATTTTTAAAAACTTAAAAAACACTGACTGAAATAAATTTTATGTTTCTAAATTTTTTTTCTATTTTTAATCTGTGTTTAACATAAAACAATATAAGCATACAGAATAGTTTATAAATATTAACAATGTAAATATATTATGTAGAAGAGAAATTGACACATCCAGAAATATTATTTTTAAAATTAAAAATAAAAATAGTGTTCTATGATGCTTAAATCATGATACATTAAAAACAAAAAATTTAACTTCCGAAAAGTTCTGTTAGATTATGTAGAAATATATTAGTTTCAACCTCACTTGCAGAATCAGAGAACTAGATTGCTATAGAACTGGTGGACTCTTTTGAGTGCCATTGGATTCATAGTTGCAATATGTAAATTATAAGTAAAAAAATCTTGATTATTTCCTGTTATTTTACAAAATATTAACCGTTGTGATCTCCCTCAGATCGTCTCATAGGCCGAAACAATTTAGAAAATAAATTCTATCCGTCATGATTCAATGCAGTTTTTTCATACTGAGCCACTTGGAAAGCATTGGATTATTTTCACACAAGACTTCGGAATATATCTGAATATAGGGAGGTAGAGAGGATAGGAGGAGAAAATGTTGGAAATATTTAAATGCATTTAAAAAATAAGTTGATTAAAAATCTGTTTACTCACATGCTGTTACACACATCCCAAGGGCTATTTGCTTATTCATGTGTAGTTTCAGTGTAAAAACAGTTAACATTTTCACTGACTGTGATCTAAATTAAAATAATGTCTCAAAATAATTCATGAGTTAGCAGTGGAAACAAAAGTAGTACTTCAAGTGTACTTCCATTTGGACAGCTGTTAATCTACACTGTGTTGAAAACAATTTAGCATTTTACCCTGCTTTGCTGTACTATTTTAAATCATTTCTAAAGAAATGTTTTCATTTAAGATTTCTAGATTAATCTCTGGATTTGCACAACACCTTCCATTGTTTAATTATTATTATTATTATTTTGAGAGGAAGTTTCATTCTTGTTGCCCAGGCTGGAGTGCAATGGCACCATGTCAGCTCACCACAACCTCCACCTCCTGGGTTCAAGTGATTCTCCTGCCTCAGCCTCCCAAGTAGCTGGGTTTACAGGCGCACCATCCCACCAGGTTAATTTTGTATTTTTAGTAGAAATGGGTTTTCTCCATGTTGGTCAGTCTGGTCTCAAACTCCCGACCTCAGATGATCCACCCACCTCGGGCTCCCAAAGTGCTGGGATTACAGGTATGAGCCACTGCTCCAGGCCTTCCATTGTTTATGAACAGCTACCAAAACTAACGTTTTTAAATAGAGACAAAGGCTGATACAAATAAATCAATATTTCTACATAACAGTTGTCAGAAATACCTTTTACCTAATATAATGCTTGCTAAGTTGTAAAACCTGCTTCATGAGTGATGGCAAGCTGAGAATGAAAGTCAGCTGTTATTTACAGAAATCGTTGAAGATGTCATGGTATCTTCCATTTTCAGTACATATGCTGATTTAACATATTACTGCATTTTTAGCAGTCATATATTATTATTATATTAGCATGAAACAATGTATTATTTATTTTACTGCCTCATCTATCTAATCAAATTATGTATTTGATTTTCTTTTCTTTTTTTTTTTTTTTTTTTGAGATGGAGTTTTGCTCTTGTTACTCAGGCTGGAGTGCAATGGCACGATCTCAGCTCACCACAACCTCCACCTTCTGGGTTCAGGCAATTCTCCTGCCTCAGCCTCCTGAATAGCTGGGATTACAGGCATGCACCACCATGCCCAGCTAATTTTTTGTATTTTTAGTAGAGACAGGGTTTCACCATGTTGACCAGGATGGTCGTGATCCACCCGCCTCGGCCTCCCAAAGTGCTGGGATTACAGGCGTGAGCCACCGCGCCCGGCCCGTATTTGATTTATTAAATGATGCTGACAGATAGTTAATTACTACTCAATAATATAAAATAAATAAAATGTCCCAGTAAACTTTTCTAAGGTAAGGAAAAACTTCATCCACTGGTAATAAAATTAGAAATTTATGCTTTGTTACTAATAAAACTTTAGTTATATTTTTAACCTTACAATTGTATGTTGGTGTTTATACTTTTCCTATTTTATCCCATATATAATATTAAATGACATTTCTAAATAGAAAATAACAATTTATATAAGTCTTAATATTTGGAATAATTTTCCTGATTCTGCCCACCTACAGTTTTTCACATATTTGCAATCATAGTGTAATATGTATTTTGCATTCTTTTCTGCTTAATATATACCTTATGCATATTGTGGTTGACAGAATCTTGTTCCCCATGATTTTTGTCCCCTGTTTTATGTCTGTGAATATGCTACATTACCTGACAAAAGAAATGCTACAAATGTAATTGTGGTTATTAAACAGCAGACTTACAAAATAGGAAGATTATCTTACTATCCTGGTGTGCTTAGTGTAATCACCTGAGTCCTTAAACAAAGAAGAGAAAATTGGTGAGATTTGAAGCAAGAGAAAGATTTAACGTGCTTGAAACCATTTCCTACCTTTAGATTGCATTCTTTATAACACTAGTGTCCATGTTACACACCAATTTAATAATCTGAATATTGAATAATACGGAGAAAATGTAGAAGGTATGAGAGGGAATACACTCTACCCAAAACTGTTGTGTCTGAATGAAGACCCAGAGCATCAGGTGAGAACAGCATCCTTGGCCGATAATTGATTTTACTCCAGTGAGACCCTTAGTAGAGAATCCAGCCACGAAAGACTGGACTTCTTCTATAAAGAAAATGTGACATTATAAATGGTTTTGTTGTGGTGACATTATAAATGGTTTTGTTGTAAGCTACTAAATTTGTGGCACTTTGTTACTCAGCAATAGGAAGCTAATACATATGTTTTGTTCCCAGTTCTTCATTACGATTCAATATTCAGATTATTAAATTGGTGTGTAAGGTGAACACTAGCATTATAAAGAATGCAGCCTAAAAGGTAGGAAATGGTTTCTACCCTTAAGAAACCCAGAATAGAACCAGAAAGGCAAACAGCCAAACAAAAGAAGTGAAAATATTTTTATTTTTGTCACAGACAGAAGTGTTTGGGAGGTGCTGCAGCAGCAAGAGACACCGCTATGGAGCTTGCTGGAACTAACAGCTACAGGAAGAATTTGTAATGTAAGTCCATGTCATCTAAGTGATGTTCAACTTTAGCTCGTTAACTCTATTTCCACTAACATTTCTGTAGTCGAATGGCTGGAAATGAGGAGAAACTTTAGATAAAGTATTATGTTAGATATGCTACAAGATCAGACAGGAAATCCTATAAAGGCTAGGGTAGAGATGAACATAACTAAAATAATTTGTGTACCTAGAAGATTTTCTGTAATTTCAGCATGTGCAAAAGATTGACTCCTAAGTTTGCATATAATACTTTTGGATATGACCATTTAGGAAGCAATGTTAGGATGGCTTGTGCAGTATAACATATGATATCCAGGATACAGGAAGGGTAAAAGCCAAGATTCACTCCAGGATTTCTACTTTGGCCACTGGGGAGAAAATATATAATTAAAAGAAATAACACAGTTTAACAAGTCAATAACTGAGCAGAAGAGGGACTAAAAGGGCTTATTTTAAAAATTATGATATATTTTGCTATGAATAAATGAAGCTATAACTCCAATTTTCTTTACAGTGAATAAGTCTATTACTTCAACTAATAGCAAACATAGTTGTTAGTTTTGACATTTCAATGTCATCTAGAACTCCAACTTGAAGAATAATTTAAATGCATATGCTACTTAACTTCATTAGTCATTCCACAATATATAGACATTTCAAAACATATTTTACAGGATAAATATATATGACTTTTATTTGTTAATTTAGAAAAATAAAAAGAAATAAACCAGGATGACAAAAATTATATGGTTCTGTTTATATGAGGTACCTAGAATAGACACATTCATAGAGATAGAAGGCAAAATAGAAGTTCCCAGGGACACAGGAGGGGAAAGGAAAAATTGTTTTTTAATGGGTAGAGTTTATGTTTGGTATAACAAAAACATTTATGGCATAATAGTGGTGATGACTACACAGCATTGTGAATGTATTTAATGCCACTGAATTATATATTTACAAATGATTAAAATCATAAACATTATGCATATTTGATTACAAGAAAAAAGGAAAAAAAAGAGTAGCTTAAAACACAAGGGAGAAGTGTGATTCTCCACAACATGTTTAAGAAATGTCATAAAATTCTCAATGCTACAGAAAAGCAAAGTAAGATGAAAATTGATAAAAGATGACTTGATTCGAGGAGTTGTAAATCAATAGTAATGTTAGATACAGTGTTTAGTAAAGAGCACTTTTCTAACAAATTGTGGAGGTAGAAGCCAGAGTGAAAGAATAAAGCAGTGAGCAAGTACAAATTGCATGGGTTGGCCACTCTCTCATGGCATTCAAAATCGACAGGTGAGAAGTGTGCCAGGGAGTACAGTGTCAATGGAACTTTTTGTTATTGTTTTTGTTGTCACATTATATTATCTTAGTTTAGAGAAGAAAATACTATGTAGTTTGGAGAAGAAAATATGAGGCTTTAGATGAAAAAATGGGCAGTTTTTATAGAAAGGTTTAAAGTTTAACTATGGAGGACATACATTTATAGACTAATGCCCTGGATAGCAGAACCTAAACTTATAATTTGCACATTACAGATTATCAATACCCATGAGAATGCCTTTCTGTCAAAGGAATCAAGCTGAAAATTTAGTTTAGCGATAACAGGAGAAGCTATAGAAAAGAGGATAAAAGAAGATGGTGGGTGAACATACCTGGCAGTTTGTTATAGAATCTAGGGAAGACGAGTAGGTTCATATTTACTTATATCAATTTTCCAGCAAAGTACAAGTTAATGGAATCAGCTGGGAATAAAGCGACAGAAATTTCAGCCTTCTGTAAAAGCTCTAATATGTTCTGTTATTCCGTTATGTGCCAGTGCTTTATATGTAATTATACTTCTTACTTAATGAGAGATAAGAGAACTTAAACCAAGACAGTACTAGTTGCAATACAACCCAGTATAATCACATAACGTTTCTTTCTAGCTCTGGTTCATCCAGTCTTTGATTAATTTTTTATTGTATAGCTCAATTGTGCTGTTTTTATTTTTTATTTTATTTTACAGTGTCACTATTAGATATTGTGCCTGTTTTTAAATTATTTGGCTTTCCCAAAACTCAGGAAACATCGTGCTGATACATTAGAGATGGCAGACTTTAGAGGCAAAGGGATTCTTCAAGAGATTAGTCTAGGTGGTGATGCTTTGGACTTAAACTAAAAGATTGAGGAGTCTATTTTCTAAATATTATTAATAACATGACTTTTACCAAACTGAAAGTGATAAGAGAGCCAACCTCTGGGTTACAGCATTGAAAACAATGTGTTATAACGCTATTAATTGAGCTAGATACTGTTGATGGAGAAGGATGAGGTTAAGAGGTGATCTGATGTCACTTTGGGATATGTTGAATTGAATATGTCTGCAGAAGATACAAGTTGAGATAGCAATTTAATTAGAGTTAAAATGCAGATCTGGAGTTTGGGAAACAATCTCTACAGCTAGGAGTCATTCTTTATTTGACTATTAAAAACAAGGCAAATTGGTATTGACTAAGAAGAACAAGTATTGCTTTTTTAAAAAAAGCAAGAAGAGAGAATCGAGTGAGAAGGAAGAAAAGAAATGAACCAATAGAAAAGATTAAGAAGAATAGTCTTAGATGTTGGATTATAATGAGCATTTTCTGAGTATTTTATGCAACAAAATATTTACATAAATTAGATTTGTTTTGTTCTTACCATAATGCTTTTAGGATATTATTTGTACCTCCTTTGTGCTAAACAGGAAACTAGACCTCAGAGAAGTTAAATAACTTGTACACATTTATTAACATAGAACTGGCTGGGTTGAAAGCCAGACCTATCTGGATCCCAAGCTATCTCCTGTCCTGTAACACCACTCTGTATCTAGGAGATAAATTCAAACCCAAACAACCTTTCAGGTGATTTATACAACACCGATTCGGGGATTCCAAGGCCACCGTGTATGAAAGAATTTGTGAGTGCGTTTTCTGCTAGCAGCTTTCTTCCATTCAGTCTCTTAAGTCTACTAGGGAGACGGTTATCCTTTTTGCTTTCCTCGTTTTCCTAATCATCTAGAAAGTCCTTGCTCTATTTCCTCTTACTCTTTGTTATAAGACACTTTCTGATTCTCCTACTCCAGGCAGAAGCAAAAAGGAAAAAGATCTCCTTTATGTTAGGTGTCTGCTCATCAGCAGAACAAATTCCCATGGCTCTCTGTTCTAATCAGAAGGAAGTAATTTTCCCTTCTCACCTGACTGATTCTCCAACTTGGCTCTTGAAGCTGACGGCTCTCCAACCCCTCCCTCCAAGTACTCAGTTGCAATTTTCGGTTCCTGCTAAGGTTCGCTCCTTAAACACTACACTTACTCTCGGCTACTTCTACCCATCTTCCCACGCATTTAAAGTTGTTCCAAAAATTTAACCAAATTTCAGTGAAAAATCAAGCTAACACATACTTAAACAACCACTATATGATTTTAAGATCCATCTATGTTTATTTGACTACATATTAAGTGCCTGATGACATAAACATTAAAGTCATCACTATCGGCATCACCCCTATTATTTGCTATGTGCTAGACATTGTATTAAATATAATTCTCAGGTATCATTTTGTTTAGTTAGGAGTATTTACATCATCACTCTTTATATAAATATAAATATATAATATATATTTACATTATATAGTTATTTATATAAAACTGGTATATATACATATATCCATATTATACATGCATATATATGTGTGTATATATATATACTGGTATGTGTGTATACATATAAAAACCAGTGGAAAAGAATAGTCTTAGATGTTGGATTATAGTTAGCATTTTCTGAATATTTTAAGTGGCAAATATTGTATATATAATATATAAATATTTTATATATAGAGTTTACTTAATGGGATTTTATATATTTGGGGTTTACATATGTCAATCTGGTTTAACAATTTGTTGTGAGTTAGGTGTTATCATCATGCTACAGAAAATAAAATAGTGTTTCAAAGTTATACTACCTCTCCAGGGCAGAACCAGTTTTTAAAATGTTTGCATTTTTTAAGTTCTAAAGATACATAAAAAGCTAAGACCCAAGTAAACTTGAACTACCAAAAATAGTCAATAAACACATTAAATTTATTTATAAACTAGGAAAGTTCATCACACATATAAATACAAAACATACATGCCTGTACAAAGCAATAGCAAGTTTCAATTCTCAAAAAATTAAGCATAGATGAGATACTTATGAAACATAACCTTTTTTTCTAAATGAATGTTCAAGTTGTAAAGGCAGCCACAAGCTAGGAAGTAGTCTAGAGGCTACAACTCAGTGGTGATGGAAACATATTTTGTTTAAAGTAAGCACCTAATACTAAAAATGTGCTTTTGAACAGTTGCTCAAAGTGAGTCAGCACCGCAGATCACCTTGTCAGCACTCTGACAGGAAGGCTGGTGTTTAAAGGTTAGTTCCAACTGTTTCCTTAATTTATAGTGTAAGAATTCTGCAGCCACCTGTCTACGGGAAGCAACCATGCAGAGTTTATTGGTTCCACAAGCACTTTTGTCACCCGTCTTGTTAGACCTCTTGTACCAATCAGAATTTTTGTGTACAATCTAAGCTGTTTTAATCACCTGTTTTTCCTTTTCCCAATATTTGTGTCAGATAATTTTTCATAAATCTGAGTGGAAAAACACACAAACAAAAATAACCCCCAAACAGAAAAGCCAACACATCTAGCTTGGCTAATGTTCCAATTATTAGTCTATGGCAAACCCTTGCCTTCTTAGAGAACCTAAAAACCTAAAAGTTTTCCTCAGAAATAAGTTTTTTTTGATGTCTTGTATACAACATTCCTATGACTTAGCAACCATATTTTGAATGCCATTAATAATCGCAGGCCCTAACTGTAACCTCATTCTCTTCCCATTGCATGGTACTTATCAGACATCGTTCCCTTTGAGGCACCCCTCAGTGTTTTGCCAGTTTCTAGCAATGTTAACAAGGTCTACTAAGACTCAACCTAGTTACAGATCAGATTGCAGCAATAAAACATATAGGCCCAGTTATATTCCACAGAGTTATTTGAGAAAAATCAGAATACATGTAGAACTTCACAGTGAAGTAAGTAAGTAAGTCCTACAAAGTTTTATGTTCTTTCCTTTCTTCATCTTTGCTTTTCCAGTCATTCATTACTAAATATGTAATAACTCTCAAGGGGGAACTAATAGGAGTTAACAATGTAGTCTCATCCATATATTTACTTATAGGTCACAAGTTGATCACTTGTCTCTGATTTATTTTTCTTCATTCTCTAGTAGTGCAAAATATTTCTACCCTTTCTCAGTTGTAAGAGTCTTAGAGTTAGGCACAGTGTAGTAGTATTCCATGAAAATATACATTATATTATTGTAGATGGATTTCTTTTTTTTTTTTTTTGTTCTGTTGCTCGCTTGGTTTATCTTATTTTTGAAAAATAAGATTGTTACAACGTAGAAAACATCACAGGAAAAAATGCTGAGTTTTAGGATCTGGGGAAAATAGGGAAGGAATATATTTCAGTGTTTCTCAGTTATTGAAGACAATCTTTTTTTCTCATGGAAAGCATCCTTAACTTGTATGGCATACGCTTTCATCTTCTAATATTTAAAGTATCCATGGTAAGATTAGATGAAAGAGAGGTGGAGAGAGTCATTAATCACACTTCTCTTTAAAACTGAATGTTTAATTTACTCTATTTTACACTTTCAAAGCAGGAAATACTTTTTTATATAGGCAAGTGGGACACCTTTGTACAAAGCCTTCAAAATAGTAAAAAGAAACACATATATATGACATATATGATATATGACATATGTGATATGTATATGATATACATGATATATAATATGAATATAATATGACATATATATGTTAAATATTTCTCATTCCTATGGACTCTCAATGTATTTTACATGAAAACACTTTTAGCAGTACTCATGGATAGGTTAACTGAAGTCAAAGACATTAAATGCTCTGTTTAAGGCAGTGGAGATATACAGGATCCTCTTCTGAATACTTGATGACATCGTTATGTTACTTCTTGGACTATTGCCTACTGAGTGTGAGAGGAGTGACTTAAGTGGGGAGAATAACATGTATAACTTCCATATTAGTTGACTGATTGAGGTTTGTACCTACACAGCTCATGTAACTGTAATATTTCTATCTATAAACTGAGACAAATTATGCCTATCAAAAACAATCATTCAGAAGATCAGGTTTGTTTTTATTGATGTAGAATACTTCAAGATATTTACATTAAATTGCTTTTTAACTTTTTCGTATCTTATTAATAATTAACCATAATATTCTAGCAGTAAAAAAGGTCAATTTGCCTCCTAAAGTATATTGGTAAGAGGATGATTTTGGAACCAATTCTAATTTGCTTCTGAAAGGGCTTATATTGTTTTTAAAAAGATTACCTCTAAGAGTTCAGATTCCTGTCAGACACATACAAGCATAAATAATAGCATAATAACTAGTACATCAAATATGTGCAATAAATATAAACTTAAAAAAGCAAATAAACATTTTTTAAAATGTATCTTTAAAGCCACAGGTCCCCAGGGTGAGCAAATTGAAAACCAGAAAGAGCAGAAAAGGGAAAGAGTGGAAGGAAGCTATATTTTAATTAATTGCAAGTTCATTTCTAGGGGCCATGCTGTGCATTCCAGATAATTGAATCTGATTTAATTGTTTGCTTATGTTTTAATTAAAATAGCTATAGCACTGTCAATGGATGCTAAGGTTTATCTCATTTAAATAGTTGTTCAGGGATCCACAGTTGCTGGACAGGGCTGGAAGCATAAGATGGTGCTCATAAGATCTATGTAAGTTTCTTTGCTTCACTTTTGTGTTATCCAAAACCCTCTTCCAGAAGGATAGCTAATGACTCAGGAAGGGTCTGCTCTATGGCTTCAAGTTTTTCCTGGTAATGTAGCTGAGTCTATTCACCATAACAAATATTTAGGTAAGTGCTAGTTGTGCTTATGTGGGTTGCATGACATCAGTGAAGAAAGCAGACAACTCTTTCTTTTCTACATTGTAATGGAGAGACACAGAAATCAATAACAAACCTACTAAATAAGAAAATTACATAGTATAAAAGAAGGTGATAAGTGCTAAGTAAATACATAAAATAGAGTGAGAAAAAGAGATAAGAAGTGCTATTGGTGGGCTGCAATTTTAACAGTGTGTTCAAGGGAGGTAGGCCTCACTGTTAAAGTGACTTTTGAGTAAGGAACTACAAGAATGTAACCGTGGAGGTCCCCTAGATAGCCAACGGGAGGGAAGGCATTCTGTGTGGAAGGAACAGCCAATGCAAAAACACATGTTGGCAGGGTATTGTCTGGTCTGTTCCAAACATATTGAGAAAGTCTGTGGCTACTGAAATAAAGAAAGTGAGGGGAGTAAGAGTAGATGACAAATCAGAGAGGCAATTGAGGAGGTGGAGATGTATGTCATTAGGATCAGTAGGCAGGCTGTCATAAGCACTTCCTCCAAATTCACGGGGAAGCCAATGCAGAGTTCTAAGGGTAGAAGTGACATAACTCACCTTTAGTTTTAAGAGCTTAGCTTTGACTTTGCCAAGAATAGACAGAAGGAATGATGTAACCTGAAAAACTGATGACGTATAACTTGGGTAGAAATAACAGTGGCTCAGCTGGGTGTGGTGGCACATGCCTGTAATCCCAGCACTTTGGGAGCCCAAGACGAATGGATCGCTTGAGCTTAGGAGTTTGAGACCAGCCTGGGCAACATGGTGAGACAGACCTTGTCTCTACAAACAATACAAAAATTAGCCAGGTGTGGTAGCGTGTACCTGTAGTTCCAGCTACTTAAGAAGCTGAGGTGGGAGGATGGCTTGAGTTAGGGAGGTGAAAGTTTCAGTGAGTCGTGATAATGCCACTACACTCTCCAGACCAGGTGACAGGTCTCACAAAAAAAAAAAAAAAAAAAAAAAAAAATTGAAGCAATAGTGGCTCAGACTAAGGTACCAGAAATTGTGATGGAGAAAAGTAGTAGGCTGTAAATCTATGTTGGATTTCAAACCAACAGGATTTTTGGTGAGCTAGCATAGTCTGAGAACCAAAGAAGAATCGAGAATGAGTCTGAGATTTTTGGTCTGAACTACCCAGAAGATTGAAAATGTCATCAACTAAGACAAGTAAGAAGACTACAGCTAGAGCAAGTTTATAGGGGAAAGCTTAGAAGTTCAATTTTGAAAGTATTCTAAACATTTAAGAGGAGAAGTCAAGTGTTTCTGAATGCATATGAATCTGGGGTAGAGATAGAACTTTTGGTGTTGTCAGGATTTAAGTGTTATTTAAAGTAATTATCCTGATTACAGCTGATAACATGTAAATTAAAAGGATTATTAGCAGCTAGTATGAGCCACTATATGTCAGTAAATTGGAAAACCTAGAAGAAATAGATAAATTCCTAGGCGTATATAGCCTGCCAAGATTGAAGTATGAAGAAATCCAAAACCGGAACAGACCAATAACAAGTAAAAAGACTGAAGTCTCAATAAAAAGTCTCCTAGCAAAAAAAGCCCAGGTTCTGATGGCTTCACTGTTGAATTTTACCAAACACTTAAAATAGAACTAATACCAACCTACTCAAATGATTCCAAATATAGAAGAGGAGGGAATCCTCCCAAAATTATTCTATGAGGCCATATTACTCTAATACCAAAATCAGAAAAATACACATCAAATAAAGGAAAACTACCAACCAGTATTCCTTATGAACATTGATGCAAAAATCCTCAACAAAATACTAGCAAATTGAATTAAACTACGCATTAAAAAGATCATTCATCCTGACCCAGTGGGATTCATCCCAGGGATACAAGGATAGTTTAATATACATATATCAATCAGTGTGATACGTATCTAGAGAATGAAGAATAAAAATCATATAATCATTTCAATTGATGATGAAAAAATTTGATAAAATTCAACATTTCTTCATGATAAAAACCCTCAAAAAGCTAGATATATAAGGAAAATACGTCAACACGATAAAAGCCATATATGACAGGACCACCGCTAGCATCATACTGAATGGGGAAAAGAACTGAAAGCCTTTTCCCTAAGATCTGGAACATGACAAGAATACCCACTGTCACCACTGTTATTCAACATATTCCTGGAAGTTCTAGCTAGAGCAATGAGAAAAAAGAAAGAAAGAAAGGGCATCCAAATTGAAAAGAAAGAAGTCAAATTATCCTTGTTTGCAGATGGCATATCTCATAGTTGGAAAAAGCTAAAGACTTAATCAAAAGGTATTAGAACTGATAAATACATTTAATAAAGTTACAGGATACAAAATTAACATACAAAAATTAATAGTATCTTTATATGTCAGCAACAAACAATATGAAAAACAAATCAATACAGTAATCCCATTTATAATTGCTACAAAGAAAATGAAATATATAGGAGTTAACCAAAGAAGTAAAATAGCTCTACAATTAAACATTAATGGGGGAAACTGAAGAGAACACAAAAATATGGAAAGATATTCCATGTTCACTGATTGGAAGAATCAGTATTGTTCAAATGTCCATAGTATTCTAAGAAATCTACGGTTCAATAAAATACCTCTCAAAATACCAATGACATACTTCACAGAAATAGAAAAACAATCGTATTATCAGTCTTTTCTTTTTTTCTTTTCTTTCTTTCTTTTTTTTTTTTTTTTTGAGACAGAGCCTTGCTCCGTTGCCAGGCGCCAGGCTGGAGTGCAGTGGTGCAATCTCGGCTCACCGCAACCTCCGCCTCCTGGGTTCAAGCAATTCTCCTGCCTCAGTCTCCCGAGTAGCTGGGATTACAGGCACGGGCCACCACGCCCAGCTAAATTTTGTATTTTTAGTAGAGACGGGGTTTCACCATGTTGGCCGGGATGGTCTCTATCTCTTGACCTCGTGATCCGCCCGCCTCGGCCTTCCAAAGTGCTGTGATTACAGGCGTGAGCCACCGTGCCCGGCCTTTTCTTTTGTTTATTTTATTTTGTTTTATTTTACAAAGACTCATAGCAGCCAAAGCCATTCTGAACAAAAAGAAGAAAACTGGAGGAATCACATGACCCCGTTTCAAATCATAGTATCCCAAACAGCATGATACTGTCATAAAAATAGACACATAGACAAATGGAATAATATAGAGAACTCATAAACAAATCCATAAATCTGACATGAACTCATTTTTGACAAAGGTGCCAAGAACATATAGTGGAGAAAGGACAATCTCTTTGGTAAATGGTGATGGGAAAACTGAATATTCATGTGAAGAAGAATGAAACTGGACCCGTATGTCTCCTCATATGCAAAACTCTAACCAAAATGGATTAAGGACTTAAATACAAGACTTCAAACTATGCAATTAATAAGAGAAATCATTCAGAAGTCTCTCCAAGACATTGGAGTGAGCAAAGACTTCTTGAGTAATACCACACAAGCACAGGCAGCCATAGCAAAATGGACAAATGGGATCACGTGGAGTTAAAAAGCTTCTGCACAGTGAAGGAAATAAATAACAAAATGAAGAGACAACCCATAGAATGGGAGAAAATATTTGCAAACTATTCATCTGTGAAGGGATTAATAAGCAGAATATATTAGGAGCTCAAACAATGCAATAGGAAATAATCTAATAATCCAATTAAAAATTGGCAGAAGATCTGAATAGACATTTCTCAATACAAGTTATAAAACTTGCGAACAGGTATGAAAAGGTACTCAATATTATTATCATCAGAGAAATGCAAATTAAAACTACAATGAGATATCATCTCACTCCAGTTAAAATGTTTTATCCAAAAGACACACAATAACAAATGCTGGCAAGGATTTGGAGAAAAGGGAATCCTCATACACTGTTTGCAGGAATGTAAATGAGCAGAACCACTAACGAGAACAGTTTGGATGTTACTCAAAAGAATAAAAATAGACCTAATGTATAATCTAGCAATCCCACTTCTAGATATGTACCTGAAAGAAAATCAGCCTATTGAAGAGATATCTGCACTCCCATGTTTATGGCTGCACTATTCTCCATAGAGAAGAGTTGGAAACAACCTCTGTGTCCATCGACAGAAAAATGGATAAAGAAAATTAGTACTCCATATACACAGTGGAGTACTAATCAGCCCTAAGAAAGAGTGAGATCGTGTTATTTGCTACAGTATGAATGGAAGTGGCGGTTATTATGTTAAGTGAATTAAGCCAGGCACAGAAGGACAAATTTCACATGTTCTTACTTATTTATGGGAGATAAACATTAGAACAATTGAACTCATGGAAATAGAGAGTAGAGTGATGGTTACCAGGGTTAGATAGGGTGGTGGCGTGATGGGGAGGAAGTCAGGATGGTTAATAGGTACTGCATAATTTTTAGAAAGAATGAAAAATATTTAGCATTTGATGGCACAACATGGTGGTTACAGTAAATAATAATTAGCCATAATTTACTATAATTACAACTTACTTGATTTATATAATTTACTAGTTATTTTAAAGTAACTAAAGTAGTACAATTGGATTGTTTGTAGCACAAAGGATAAATGCTCGAGGTGATGGACACCCTATTTACCCTGATGTGCTTATTATGCATTGTATGCCTGTATGAAAATATCTCATCTCCCCATAAATATGTACACCTACTATGTACCCATAAAAATTAAAAAACAAAATTAAAAAAGTCATAATTATGAGCAAGATCATCAGGAGCAACAGGATCTAAAGTCAGGGACTGACCATCTACGTGAACAAGTCTAGGCGAAAAGGAAGATCAAGCAAGTGAGACCAAAGTGTCCTGCAAGGATAGGGGAGAAAGTGGGAGTGACTGACTCAAATACCAGAGATAGGGACGAGAACTGACCACAGGGTTTTGGCACAGGAGGGAGGGCATTGTGCTCTGGCTAAGAGACATTTTGGTGGAGCTGGGAGTGGGAAGGCAACAGCCTTATTGGAGAATGTATGTAGATACCAGGAAGAGGGGAATCCAAGATATTCTTTCAGGGAATTTTAGTGAAAATCAGAGTAAACAGAAAAATGTTAAAAAATATAAATTTAATTCTAGATTACAGAAATCTTCAATGAAACTTTTAAGATTATAGTTTGATTGCACTTTTTCTTGAATGTCCAACTGCATGCATACTAATCTACATCACTGAAATCTTACATAGATATAGAAATTTCTTTTAGCTTACTATTTTAACAAGTTATACAGTAACAGACTCATTGGCTTTTATATATACTTGTTTTGATTCCATGATCATAGTTAAAATATTTCAAACCACATGCACAATTGATATGCTATACAGAATACATATGTTGTATATACTCTGAAATATGTTTAGGAAACAACGTACTGCAATACCTTTAGCTATATTACATTATGAACATATTTCTCTACTTCTGGGGTTTACATTTGCTGAAATTTATACTAAAAACAATTAAATGTATTAGTGGAATTAACTGCTCAAATATTCATACAGGCATCACAGAAAAAATTTTTACTTATTTTAGAAAAAATATACAGGATGGTGGAGTGGGTTATAAAACACGTCAACCTAGAATGGGAAAAAGAATCCAGCTTCATAAAATGTAACTGAAAAGAGCCTATAGATCTTTATGTGATCAATACAGAAGTGATCAACTGGAAGACAGTGTTCATTTATTTAAGACGAGTTTGTGCCCACAAAAAGAGGTGGTCATATAGACGAGACACCACTAGATGTTTACAGATCTTGGTATCCTTTCTGAAAAAAAAAAAAAAAATCTCAAATTATCCTTAGGTACTAAAATCCAGGCTTTTATATATCAATGTGCATGCAATGATTTTTATTTTATTAATTACAGGGTTTTATTTCCACTGGCTACAAATTTTAAACTATTTACTAGGAAACTTGTCTATGAGGAATTGACTCTAAAATGGGGAAGTTTTATATTAAACCAAGGAAACTAGCTTTGTGGTTCTTGAGTGAGATCAAATTCATAAAACTGCTGCTGGAGGAGGGACACCTCGTTTTCACAACTGAATGTATGCCGAGTACAAAAAGGCAGGAGCTTCAGGAGCATGAGTCATGATTATTTAGGGAAAAGTCTTTTTCACTATTTCAGTGTATGCCCCTAAATATGGATCCCATATACTTCTATCTATTTAACAACAAATAAGTGAAGGTGTGTATTTTAATCTTTCTTCTGGACGGAGGATAACTGGCTAACACATGGTGACTACTAAGTATTCAGATGTTGCAGGAGCAAAATAATAAAAACCTCAGAATTTAAAGATTTTATATAGATAATTTATACATAATGTGCATCGTAAGGGGCAAAGACTTCTGCATTTAAACACAAAACAGTTTATCATACTGACCAATGTGTTGATTCTGCTTACATTCTTTTACAGTTTATTAGAGTATGGCGTATATTTTTTAAATGGTGCTCAACGTTACAAGGTATTTTTAAAATTTGCTATCACTTGCAAAGAAAAAAAAATACTTTTTTTCTGTTGTCTCCCATCCAAATAATAGCAATTTTAAAATATTTTATCTCAACATGAATTCACAAAAAGGATAATACAGAAGCTGAACACATAAGATTATAAAATTGTTATGAATACAAAAAGAACTGCTATGTTCATTTACATATCAGAATGAATATTTGCAGAGTGTTGAAATCCAGGTGGCATGTGGGATAAAGAAATACCATGTATCCAACAACTGAGCCTGAACTCTGCTTGGAGAATCAGGCCCTCTGAAGTGAAATTTTATTTCTCTTTTAGGGCCACATCATTATCTGGGCTCCCTGTAGCTCTTCCACTGCAGATGTAGGAAACATTTCAATCTCAGTATTTTGTTTTCATGGTTATCCCTTGTAAAAGGAAAGCTGACATTTCATACGCTTTTTCTTACACTCATCTGTGTACCAGGTAGAGGAATAGAACTGCTAGTGCCTGCCTTTGCCTTGATCTTCATCAAGTCCATGCAGTGAACCAGGAAGGACTGAGAGTACCTACTATGAGCAAGGCCCATTCTGCCACCACAAGAGCAGTTGCTGGATTCCCTTTTCATAATTTCTCTGATTAGAGTTGTCACATAAGCTATGTTAAATGAAAGATTTATATTTTTTCATTGTTAAATATAACTTGGGATTGCATTTATAGAATAAAGTAATTTCATATTTTGTTATAAGTGCTCTTAATCTTTTAAAATCATTTTTATATAGTTGATCAGGAAATAGTTTTAGATGCTTTATGTGAATGTCATGTTCTTAGAAAAAGTTTTTTTATTTTCCTCAAGAAAACATGGGGAGAAATGCCAGATGTAGGTGACAGGGGGATGGAGGCAGCAAACCACATTGCCATGTGTGTACCCATGCAACAATCCTGCATGATCTGCACATGTACCCCAGAACCTAAAGTACAACAAAAAATATATATATAATAACTCTTACTTTTTTTTTTTTTGATATGGAATCTCACTCTGTCGCCCAGGTTGGAGTGCAGTGGAGTGATCTCTGCTCACTGCCACCTCTGCCTCCTGGGTTCAAGTGATTCTCCTGCCTCAGACTTCTGAGTAGCTGGGACTACAGGCACATACCACCACACCCTGCTATTTTTGTATTTTTAGTAGACACGGGATTTCATCATATTGGCCAAGCTGGTCTGGAACTCCTGACCTTTTGATCCACCCGCCTCAGCCTCCTAAAGTGCTGGGATTGCAGGCATAAACCACTGCGCCCGGCCCAACTCTTACACTTTTTGAGGAAATGTCTACTAATAAAACAAAGAATTGCAGAATCTCTCTGGTACTATGTAAGTATTGAAAGACAGAGTGAAAATGTTTCAATTGGTATTTCTATATGTTTCATACTAGAAATAAAAAGACCAGAGACTCTCTTGAAATATTAATTTTCTAGAGATTTTTTTCTGATATATTTCTTTTATTTATTTATTTTTCTTTTTTGGTTGTTTATTTCAATTTCTGATGTAGGTAGTGGGGATTATCTGGGTTTCCCTGAGGGTTGTCAGCCACATGATACTAATAGAGTTTCTTCAGCTTTCCTTTGATTCGTGTTACTTTCTGCATTGACCTTATTATTTTATTACCTACTTTTGTCCATTTATTTAAAATTTTTTGTTGCTATGATTGTTGTTGATTATTGTTGGTTCTTGTTTTTTTTAATCTGCCCTCATAATCTCTAGTTTTTAATTTTTGACATTCATATTTAATGTGAATATTAATAAGAATGGTTTTAATCTATCACCTTTCTGTTTTCTATTTGTTTATCTGTTACTGTTCTTTTTTCTTCTTTTTGATTAATTTAATTTTTTATGATTCTGCATTATTTTCTTTCTTTTGGTTAATTATCTCTTACTCTTTACTTCTGTGTGCCTGTGTCTGCTTTGGGATTAATAGGCTACATCTATAATTTATCATGATCTACCTTCAGGTAATATATTTTCATGTATTTAAGAAAAATCTTACAATAGTACGTTTTCATTTTCTCTCTTCTAGTCTTTTGCTCTATTTTTTTAAAAAAAGTCTTACCTCTGCATATCGTATGAACTACTTACTACATCTGATGTCTTTTCTTTTTCCTTAAGAAACGACTTAACATTTATTGTAGAACATGTCACTGATTCTCCTTTATTTTTACATTTTTACATCTGTTAAAACTTTATTTTATCTATGTTCTTATTTATTTATCTATTCATTTATTCATTCATTCATTTAAGATAGGGTCTTTCTCTGTCAACCAGCTGCAGTGCAATGGTATAATCACAGCTCTCACTGTAGCCTCTACCTCTCAGGCTCAATCAATACTTTCACCTCAGGCTCTCAAGTCACTGAGATTACAGGTGTATGCTACCATGCCTTGCTAATTTTTAGTATTTTTTGTAGAGATGCGGTTTTGTCATGTTACCCAGACTGGTCTTAAACTCTTGGGTTCAAGCAATTTGTCTGCTTGGCCTCCGGAGGTACTGAGATTACAGGCATGAGCCACTGTGCCTGACTTATCTTTGTTTTTAGAAAACAGTTTTGCTTGATATACATTTGTAGTTTAAAAGACATGCTCTTTCAAGACACATACATCAAACATCTGCTGTCACTCTTGTTTTTGTTTTCCTAAAAATATCCACCCCTCCCCCAAACTCCATTCAGCTGTTTTAAAGATACTTTTAATCACTCATTTTAAGCAATGTGATTATGTGTCTTTCATTGTTTGTTTGAGTAAGGATTATTGAACATATTATATCTGTAGGATTTTCTTGAGCAAGTAACATCTGCTGGCTACCAGGAGCAATAGTCTCAGATGTCCATTCACCACATTATTTGCAGGAATTAAGGTCACCATGAGACATGACTCTCACAAGTACTAGATGAAACAATTATTTACTCATGCAGAGAAGAGTAAATACTAAAAACAATTAAATGTATTTAATTGCAAGATCAGTGTCAAGAATGATGGTTATTCCTCAACAGACAGCGGATCCTGTCCTGAAGCCAATGCAAGCCGATGTTCTACACACACTCTTCTAGAGCTACAGGTGAAGCTCCCTGTTTTCTCCCTACCATGAACAGATATAGCAGTGGGGTAGGCCGGTTAACACATGACACACACATTTTAAGCAGAATGAAGTAACATCAAGCCCAGACTATGAAAAGATATTCACAAAAAATTCAATAAATCCAGCAGTCTATGAGGGTTCCTGTGTCCATGTAAGAATATGTTCTAGCCCTAGACACGCTCAAACCCATGCAACAGTCAAGCAAACTGCACCCAACTGTCTTTGCCAAAGGTTTGTAATTTTCATTAAACAGAAAATTCTATCCATTCTTTCTTCTGTTATTTTTGTAATCTGCTTTCCAGAAACTCAGTGATATATAAAGGGGGTCCTGTGAAGCTTTCCCACAGGTTACTAATATTTTATGTAATTTTATTTCTGTCTATTTCTTTGTGTTTTATTTTGGATAGGTTCTTTGTCATCAAATTCAGAAATTCTTATTACATTTGGCACTGTCTGCTGTCTTATCTAATGTATTTTTTTTTTTTAATCCTAGACATTGTATGTTTCTGCTTTAGAAGTTGGATTTTGGTCTTTTAAAATATATTTTACATTATTACCTACATGCTTCATCTTTTTTCTACCTTCTCAAATATATAATGTAGAATTATAATAACTGTTTTCATGATCTTATTTACTATTTTTCTTATTTGTATACTTTCTTGGCTTTCTAAGTTATTGATTTTTCTGCATATTATGTTTCATATTTTTGCCTTTTTTATGTCAGGTGCTTTTAGATAGAAACCAAATGCTGTGGATTTTGCCCTTTCCTGTTGTTGAATATTGTGTATTCTTATAAACATTCTTGAATGCATTCTGGTATAAAGCTAACTTGCTTGAACACAGTTCCACTCTTTTAAGTATTGTTTTTAGGCTTTGTGGAAACTGAGCAACTTTTAGTCTAGGGCTCTTTTGATTCCCTGCTGAGACAATATCTTTTTAATAAGTCTTTGTGAGGCCCTGTGAATAAGTTTTTCCACTTTGAATGGTGGGAACATGAACTTTCCCTGGCCCTGTTGATCCTCGGTATTGCTCTCTGTCCTTCTTTCTGTTATTTCTTTTCTGGCTTAAATGTTTTGTGTTATGCCTTCAATAATCAGTAGTAAGCTGAAACTGGGGGCCTACTCTGTGCCCTTTTCAAGAGGTTTTGCTTCATGCTTCTCTCCTCTTTACACTCTGCTCTGTGGAATAGAACTTCTTGCCCTCCCCAGACTCCCTGGTTCTTCTCTCCAACTCAGAAAGGTGCCATCAGACCTGGCTTTCCTCTTCCTTCTTGTTAGCCTCATAACTCTTTCCAGGCACTAACCTTGAGAAATTTTAAGGCTCAACTTGTTTGTTCACCCTCTATCAGATCACTGTTCTGTCCTGCCTGATGTCTAGTGTACGAAAATCATTTTTTGATAGATTTTTTTATACAATTTTAATCTGATTCCTGTTACTCTATAATGGCTGAAAGAAGAAATTTCTAATTCGAATTTAAAAGTTACTTTTTATTTTTTGAAATCCAGAAATAGCTTAAAATACAAGTCTCATGATGTTTTAGTTACAGACATCTCATGACATTTTAGGTATCATTTATAGATTTGCTAATTTTTTGCTTTAAATCATTTTATAAATCTTAATGGACTGCATGAAAACTCAGCAGAAAACTTTAAGTTTTAATTTTGTTTGATCTGTATTCAAATACATTACAATAATTAATAATTTTACTAAAGCAAATTTTGAATGAAGTTAGTTTACATTCTTTAACAGAAGACATGTTTAAACATTCTATAGAAGCAAAAAATTTAAAACAAATGAAATCTTTCCCCATAGCAGTAAAGAAGTAGAAGAAAAATACACTTTTGAAACGCACATTTTGAATAGGTATGCATATCATGGAGGTAAACATGCAATAAACTTGAGTTGCAGTTTTTAGTTATACGCATTTTCATGCTATACATCTTCGACAACTAATTATCTTTCCCTCTCTTTCTCTTTCTCTTGCTCTCTCTCTTTCTCTCGGTGTTCTTTAAAAGTTATTTTTACAATGTGGCCTAATTATTTATTTTTGCTATGTAGAGGTCATAATTCGGGCATTGTTGAAAGTTTACATTGTGACACTGTGACAAATAAGAACTAGCAGGCCAGATGCCTGATGACATGCTAACTCAGTGTCACTACTCTAATGACCCTAATAAAGGACAAAAAAATGATACAAAAGATCATCATGGAGGGCATCAGAACCAAGTTATAATGGACATCATATGATCAGGGATGACTGTGGGGAATACTAAAACAAAGAAATATTAACAAAATGACTGATATCTGTGTTGACAGGTATCAACAGATGTTTGCTTGCCTCTGGCAAAATAAGAATTAGAAACAGAAATAGAATTTTTGTATTTCTGACCATTAGCAGCTACCACAAGTGCCTTTTAGCTAAATTATGAAGAAATAGTTTAGCTTAAATCATGGATATACAAAGAAAATAAAATGCCACAATTTTTTTAAATGCAAAGAGATAACTATATGAAAATAAATTACATAATTTAGGATTTTATAATAATGAATAATAAAATGCCTTATATGATTATTATCTAAAACCTCTACTGGATATAAGCATTGATTTTTATAATGAGTTCTCTAAATTTTGACTTTAGCATTTGATATTTAGTGATTTCAAGAATTTTGAGAGGCAGCTTAACAAATAAAATACTGATTGCAGAATCAGACTTTCTTTTCTAGAAATCTGGTTCCACCACAGCCTTAACCTGTTTTGTGCTACTATGACAAAATATCTGGCTGGGAAATTTATAAAACATAGAAATTTATTTTTTCACAGCTCTAGAGGCCCAGAATTACAAGATCAAGGCACTGGTAGGTTTGGTTGTCTGGTGAGGGTTCTGGAGGGGAGGAAAGCTGTGTTCTCACAGGGCAAGAGAGCTGAATGCTGTCTGAAGCTTCATTTACAAGGGCCTTAATTATACTCGCTAAGAAGAAACACGTATGGCCTAATTACCTATTAAATGCCTCACCTCTTGCTGCTATCACATTAGCAACACCTGAATTTTTGAGTGGATCTGTCCAAACCACAACCACTTTCTAGCTATGTGAACTTGGGCCAATTAGCTAACCTTTGTATGGATGAATTTCTTTGTTGTTAAAGGGGAATCAAAACTGTATCTATTTTAGAGTTGTTACGAGAATGAATTAGTTAATACAAGCAAAGCTCTTAGAGCAATGTCTGGTATATTAGACACATTCAATAAATATTAGATAATAGTATTGATATTTCCATTGATACATTATGGAGTTCAATTATTCACACTGTCTTGCTCTAAAAGTATGTGTATCCCTCCCTGTGTTGCCACAGCTTCATCAGCCCAGCTTTAGGCTTTATGCATTACCTCCTGTAATCATTTTCTGAGAAAAGAAAAATTGCTCTTGCCTTACAAAAGTATCTCATGGCACATTGGTTTAAGGCGTAAGTGCTCTGCATTGCTCTTAAGTTCCATACCCAGGAGAGTCTGACCACTAATAGAGTAGAGAAATTACAGAGAAAAAAAATCTCAAGCAAGACATCTTCTTTTCTTTCTCTGTTAAGAGTTTTGTGGGGATTTCTTCATACCTCCTAACTTGCTATAGATACATTATGCACCTTGAAACTTCTTGGATCTCTGGCTTGCAAGACCCAATCACAGATATACCTGTTCTTCATCCTAACAGAATTGGCAAGCCTGTCTTATTTTAAATATGCATCTTTTGGCTAATTTCAATAAGTAATAGGTTTAACATCACCATATGAGAGATTTAGTGTGAATATATATATATATACACACACACATATACATACATATACATAAACATATATATACATACACTATATAAAAATTTATATTTTATATATTTATAAAAATATATTTTAAAAATATATATTTATTCTAAATCTCTATATGTTATATATATCCCAAATCTATATTACATATATGGTTTTTAAAGTGTGTGTATATGGACATGTGTATGTGTGCATATACATATATACATATATATGTGTGTATGTATACATATGTATATATAATGTAGCAAATAATTTTACTAATTAAGTTGTGTATGTATATATGTGTGTGTGTATATATATATACATATATACTATGTATATGAAGTAAATAATTTAACTAAGTTGTGTGTGTATGTATATATGTACCAATTAAATTATTTGTGTGCATGTGTATATATACATATACATATATATACATACATACACAAATTATTTACTTAGTACATATATACACATAATATATATATACATATATATAGACACACAAATTATTTAAAATGCAAATATGCACGTATTATTGTGACTGTTTTCTTTTTACTTTTTTTTTAGTTGGAGTCTTGCTGTTACCCAGGCTGGAGTGCAGTGGCGTGATCTCTGCTCATTGCAACTTCTGCCTCCCAGGTTCAAGCGATTCTCCTGTCTCAGCCTCCAGATTACAGACATGCACCACCATGCTCAGCTAATTTTTGCATTTTTAGTAGAGACAGGGTTTTGCAGTTTTGGTCAGGCTGGTCTCGAATGTCTGACCTCAGGTGATCTGCCTGCCTTGGCCTCCTGAATTGCTGGGGTTACAAGTGTGAGCCACCACGCCCAGCAGTGACTGTTTTCCTAATGGCAGGAGGGTGTAAGATGTCCTAGGAACAAGGTGCTATACATGATACAGACTGCTGGAAACCAAAAAAACTTCACTGAGGGATTGCTGGAATTTATGGCCTTCTCTCTGGCATAATATATCTTACCAAACTATCTAGAGTAGCAGTTGACAAATTTCTTTCCGTAAAGAGGCAGATAGTAAATATTTTAGACTTTGTGAGACATGTCACAACTATTTACCTTAATAACCAGAGCATGAAAGCAGCCACAGAAAATATGTAAGTGAATGTGCATGGTGGTGGCTCAATAAAACTTTATTTACAAAAATAGATAATGGGCTGAATTTGCTCCACAGGCTTTTATCTCTCTCTCTCTCTCTTTTTGCCATTCCCTGGGGGAATTCACTACATCCAACTGTCCGGATTGGTGTCATCAATACAGCAGAGCAGGATGAGGCCCTCCCTGTGGAATAATGAGGTTCATGCTTCAACTTTAACAAAACTAGAGAATTATATATTCAGCCTGTGCAACGATGAAGCACTCTACCACATAAAAGCAAACCACTTTGGTGTTTTCACTATAATAGTTTAAAGGTAATAAAGCATTCCCAAGAAAATAGATGTATAGTAAAATAAGCTGGTTTAATTTACTTTAGTGGAATGACATCTGAAATGCAACTGATATCTGAATGATTACGAGCTTAAACTTATTATTTATTGATTTAATTGAAACTTGTCTTTTCTTTACATTAAATGAGCACATTAATAGGTTTGTTATAGAAATAACTGCTAAAGAATCTTTCAAAAAAAATTTTTGATGTGTATGTAGGGCACCAGTAAAAGGAATCTGCTAAATTTTAGAAAAACATATTCCAATTATACAACGAGGAAGTGGTGATAATACTGATCGTTCCTTCTGGGCTAACTAAAGGCAGACTAGGGACAAACTAGAACCAATTATTTCACTTCCAAAAGACCTCCTCTGGCAATTAGATATCAGTGGAATTTTGAGTGGTCAGAAATTAATGTTATCCTTCTGCCAAGGTCAAATACTTGCAAATAAAGTAAGTTTATTCCATGCTTTTGTATTTCTTCTGCTATGTTTCGCCAAGAAATTATGGTAACTGAACTTTATTTTTATGGACTACCCTTGAGCTCAAGGTTTTATAAATATCAGGAGCAAGCCATTAGAACCATGGCTAACCAAGCAAGGTTACACATTAAGTTTAAAATTTCTGATAAACACACATGCATATACAAACATAGTCAAATATAAAATAAAATTATGACACCTTCTTCTCTTCTTGTCAAAGAACCTCAGAATTCAATCCTGTACAGCTTTTCTAGGTTTTGTTGATATGGATTATAAAGTTTTCAGGTTCTTTTAGTATGCCTTTATATAACAGGTGAAGGAAGTGGAAGCAGAGGGAGTGGCTTCAAAGAGGTGGGGAAAATTTTATCAGAGATGGAATAAAGTCTGTTGAATAAAGTCATTAATAAATATGCTAGAAAATATAATCATTGGGTACTGGGTTTAATACTTGGGTGATGAAATAATATTTACAACAGACTGTAATCCTAGCACTTTAGGAGGCCGAGGAGTGTGGATTGCTTGAACTCACAAGTTTGAGACCAGCCTGGGCAACAGGGTGAAATTCCATCTCTAAAAAAATACAAAAATTAGCCAGGCATGGTGGCGAATGCCTGTAGTACCAGCCATTCAGGAGGCTGAAGTGGGAGGATGGCTTGAACCCAGGAGGTAGAGGTTGCAGTGGGCCGAGATGGGGCCAAAGCACTCCAGCCAGGACTGTAGAGCTAGGACTTGTCTCACAAAAAAAAAAAAAAGAAAAGAAAAAAAGAAAAAAAAAGTATGTGCAACAAAACCCCATGATACGTATTTACCTATGTAACAAAGACGTTGTAACAAGAAATTTGAAAAATCTAATAGATTATTAAATTACTGTATATAAAACAATGTAAAAATAACATAAACATGCCATTATTATAAAAGGATAAGAGGTAAAATCAAAATTTAAGCAAAATTTGTGATATTAAATTTGGCTTTAATAACAATAGCACATATGATATATATATCAATACATATATATGTTCTGTATGTATTTCCTAGTACTGTCCACTGGAAGGCCCTAGAAATTATGAGGATAGTTTAGTAAAATAAAGAAGGCTGGTAGCCATCTTACGTTTTCTAGATACATTTACCAACTAACCTTTTCCAGGGGTATTCGGAGTCCTGCTTTGTAGCAGGTCTGTACAAAGTGAACCTGCAAAATCTTGTGTTAGAAACCAAGGAATCTCAGAGATGACTGGAGACATGTTGCTCTAACAGGAAGAAGCTTGTAGAAGCTCTCCTGAGCCAAATGTGTGTCAAATCAATGTCAAAAAAAAGATGTTTTCAATTTAGTGAAACACTGAATAAAATAATAGAAGTAGAGGGGTAGGGTGGGGAGAAGTGAGTTGACTCCTTTGTTACCAATGGAAGTAATGATTTCATCATCTCATTCTGTAAAGTGGTGATTAATAGAAAAGAATCAGGCATTCACCCTCAATTTTCAGAAGGAGCACCATTTCAATTCTACTTGAAAGCAGGAAAAGTGTTTGTTTAAAGGGAATTCAGTTAATTTATAAGCTAGTGTATATATATATATATATATATATGTTTGTTTTGTTTTTATTTTTTGATATGGAGTCTCACTCTGTCATGCAGGCTGGAGTGCAATGGCACGATCTTGGCTCACTACAACCTCTGTCTCCTAGGCACAAGCAACTTTTCTTGTGCCTCAGCTTCCCAAGTAGCTGGGATTACAAGTGCATGCACCATGCCCAGTTAGGTTTCTTTCTTTTTTTTTTTTTTTTTGTGATTTATTTTTATTTTTACTGTTAGAAGAGATAGGGTTTTACCATTTTGGCCCAGCTGATCTCAAAGTCCTGACCTCAAGTGATCTGCCAGCCTCGGCCTCCCAAAGTGCTGGGATTACAGGCGTGAGCCACTGCACCTGTCCTAAAAATTTAAAAATTACTTTTCTGCAACTCCAGTGGAAAAATTGAATAGGAATCTTTAATAAATGCTAATATTTTTGAGATAAATTTGTTGATAATCATGATATTTAATTAATTTCAAAATATCTACCTGAAACTTAATTGCTATTTGCCAAAGGGAAAACATTTTGGAAAATAATAGGTCTGATGATGACCACCGTGATCAGATTTTCAAAGTTAGCATTGTAAAAGGTGAGACAATCTGACAGTACTTGCTTCCTGATTGAGACAGTATAAAGTACTGACAACATGATGTTTGATCTATATATATACATCACAGATATATTATATCAAGCCAACTAACACATCTATCACCTCACCAATTTATGTTTTTGTATTGTGTAAACGTTAGAAATATTTTTTAAGCAATCTTGTAATGTACACTTCATTTTCATTAACTGAAGTCACCATGCTGTGCAATAGATCACCAAGCATATCCTACAGTCTGAAACTTTGTGCTTTTATTTTAATAAACATCTTCTCTTTCCTCACTCCTCTCCCTCACCCAGCCTCTGGTAACCCCTTTTCTTCTCTGTTTCCAGGTGATCAATTTTTTATATAGATGCCACAAATATTATTTGACGATTAAAATTAATAAATGTATATAAAAAAGGAAAGTAATAAAGTAGTAACACTTGCCACAAATATTTTACATGAATCTATCCACGCTCTCAAACTTAACAAGTCGTTCATTGAAAATAAAGGGGTGAACAGATGTTATGGATCCATAAGAGAAACCATTAGGCAAGTTCAAAAATGTGTAACTTTCCTTGTTGAAAACACTGGAGTACGAAGAAGAGGTATAATAAAAAGTGATTACCTCTAGAGGGCACAGCTGACTCCCTAGAGGAGTAAAGAAGCAGCTTGTAGTTTGTTGTTTCTTTAACCATATGTATGGATAACATTTATTGTAACTTTAATTTGGAAAAAAACTTGAAAATAAATTATTTTTTTGCAGAGTAGTTAGATGCAAATGACTCAAAGGGAATATAGGTTACAAATGTTTCTTAGACCTACCAAATGAATATGATGCAGTGTTTGATTTGTTTATGACTTGGAAAAATATGTCTATCAATTCATGACTCTATTTGACTCCATTATTCTGAACGTCAAACTATAGATAGTGATTTTCCTGGAAAATAAAATATATTTCCTTACCTGAAGCATGCACAGAAGGATATATGTGCCTGTAGGATGTTAAAAATTATTTAGAATATGTTATACAAAGATTTTCTCAAAGAGAAACATAAGAAAAAGCGTGGCTTTTATCTATGTTCCATGAAAAGACAAAAAATTTAAAATATTTGCACAACAAATATGATCTTGACCTTCAGCAGGATACCCCAGCTTGTACCTTCACAAAGGTACAAGAGAAGAGATGTCTTCAAGGACTCTTTACGCATGGCTTAAACTGACTCAGTGAATCTTCTGCCATGTTATGTTGGAGAAAGTGGCTGACACAGCCTATTCAAGGAGCAGGAGGAAAGAGACTCTACTTCTTCTTGAGAGGGACTTCAAAGTCTCATTTCAAGGGATATAAATCAAATGGTAGGGGAAAACTTTTTTTAAATCAATCAGCCAAACCGTAGTAAAATTTATCTAGGCTAATAATAAAGGGGATGTACAGAGGATAATATTGAAGCTGAGGTCCTTTTTTAAATATAATTTTGTTCTAAGTATAATTGCATTATATTTAGACTTCCTGCTTTAAAGTAGAGAACACCCACATTTTTTTTTACTTCCAATATTTGTATTACTGAAAATGTAAAAACAACATTATTTATGGCTTCCATCACCAAACAGTATCCCTTATCTAATGATAAGGGGAATTTTTCATGTTTAACCTTAAACATGCAAAGAAATTGAGAGAAAGAAAGAGAAGTGTTTATTTTATAGAAGTGTTTATAAGAATAATACAACATATAATTTAAAAAATTAGGACATCTAGGCCAGGCATGAAGGCTCACGCCTGTAATCACAGCACTTTGGGAGGCTGAGGTGGGTGTATAACCTGAGATCAAGAGTTCGAGACCAGTCTGGCCAGCAACGCTATCTCTACTAAAAATACAAAAAAATTAGCTAGGCATGTGGTGGGCACCTGTAATCCCAGCTACTCGGGACCATGAGGCAAGAGAATCGCTTGGACCCAGGAGACGGAGGTTGCAGTGAGCTGAGATCGCACCATTGCACTACAGCCTGGGCAACAAGAGTGAAACTCTGTCTCAAAAGAATAATAATAATTAGGACATCTAATATTTCATCTGATTCCTGATATAAACAAAATCTGTCAAATATTTTCTCACATTTTCAGCTGTGAGTGTCTTCTCAATGTTATTATTAATCATGCCCATGTTTTGGTACTTTAGTTCTTTAGAATTAGCTTCTTATTTTCCTTATTTGCAATCTTTGGCAAATATTTATATATTCATAAATATTTAGCTTATTGTTACCAATATGATATATTATCTCTAATATAGTTTTCTCTGTAATAGAGATTTTCTTAAAGAGTTTAAGAGAACAAAAATGTACTTATTTAGTAACCAAAGCACAGAGAAAACTGTAATAGAGAACATACATCATCTTTAACTTTGACTGAAATGCTGAATATTTTTAATATAAAAAGTGAGGTAAAAATTTTATAGATGCACTTTTCCATGATGACTAATTGCAAAATTGCTTCAAAAAGATACAGTGCTGTGAACATAATTTTAACACTGGAAAAAATCTATAGGTTTAGATATGTAGATTTCTATCAAACATTATAGAAAACCAATAAAACAATAAAATTATTGCTGAATAAAAATTATGACTCAAAAATCAACTCTTTGATAAGAAAAAACAAATCTAAGTCAGATTATATAATATTAAACACAGCCACACATATACACATTTGAATACCATCAAATGGTATTTTTGATGTAGGTATACAAAAAAGTTTATGAGTATTTTTAGTACTCTACAATATTTTAAATTATAATTAGAAGGCTTGTTACTATCTGTACTAGATGACATACTTGGGAAAAATAATATTATCTTTCATTTATTCTTTTCTTTCCATTCACGTTTGATGAGCATCATAATTTCAGAAAGAGCTCGAATGAATATATTTCAGTGGCTTTTAATCGTACACTCTCAAAGTGCAAAATGATCTTAATAGTTAATAGAAAAAAATGATTGTTCTGTGATCTATGAAAATTTTTGTGAAAACATTGAACAGTATCCTACTGTTGACTGTAAGCGGGTAGATAAATTAAAACAGTAGTAAAACTAATGTATACTTGGTATACTTTAAGATAAAATATCAGGAACATTAAGAGAAAATATTTATATTTTTGTAAAAAACTTATGAGCAGTTTGAACACAGCCAGCATTCTTCTCATGATATAACTTCAGGATGCCGAGGGAGGCCAACTGTTTCTCTTCAAGCTGGCATTAGCTTCCAGTATTTTATCCTTTGCACTTTCAATGTCATAAAATATTTTTAAGAATTTCTTTAGTGGGCAGGTTTTGCTGGTGTTACTTTCCCTTGGGCGTCTGCATCCTTTTTTTTTTTTTTCACAGCCACTTTATTCATTTATTTCTGCATTATTTTGTGCAATTCTGAAAGTCTCTCCATGTGTTAGGAACTATTAGGATGCTGATTGTGTGGGTGAGAAATCTGAGGCACAGAAATATAAAGTAACTTTCCAATGCTACCATTAGCAGAAGATAGAATCAGGATTCAGACTCCAGCAATTTAACCCTAGATCAGGCTTAAATCATTTAACCACATGTCCAATAATCTGTGTGATTAAAAAGTGTCAACACCTTGGCCCTGCCCCAGACCAGTTTCTGAAGGGAGGCTCAGGCATCGGTGTGCTTTAAAAGCTTCTCAGACGACTCTAATTAACGGCCATGATTGCTAATTACTGCTTCTGATTCACCATACATAACCAATAAGCATTAGCAGCACTGAAAACCTGGAGAAACCACTCTTCAGTAACTGATGTTAAGACAGTTGGAAAGAAATAAGGTTGGATCTCTACCTCGTACATTTGCCTTCCGAAATTCCTAATGGTTCAATCACTCAATGTAAGTATTCTTACTATATAATTCAAATATAAAATGTGACAGAATAGGTATATACTCATGTTTACATTACAGAAGAGAGAGAAAAGGCCAAAAACCAGAAAAATAAAAAGACCAAACTACAAGAGTAAAAAATTGCCTGCAATTTATTATTATTGAGAATACACTATTTTCTTAATTGAAAACACATTATTTTAATCGCTTATTGTCACTATATGCATTAATTTTTCAATCTTTATATTTAGAAGTCTGTGTGACAAAGCAGTACTCTAGATAAAAGAGCACAATCACCTAGGTCCCGTTGGGACTGGTTTCAACTGGAGTATTTCATGCTGCATGATATTGTATCAGGCAGTGTTTCAATATATTAGGAATATTTTAACATTTTTTGATTATTTAAATTTTGAAATTTGGCTGTTGATTTTGTAAACCCAGAAAACCTGAGACTGGTCTCAGTTAATTTCGAAAGTTTATTTTGCCAAGGTTGAGGACGCTATTCCATGACACAGGCTCAGGAATCCTGACGACGTGCCCAAGGTGGTTGGGGCACAGCTTGGCTTTATACATTTTAGGGAGACATGAGGCATAATCAATATATGTAAGAAGTACATTTGTTCACTCTGAAAAGGTGGGACAACTTGAAGCCAAGGCAGGGAGACTTGAAGTGGGGAAGGGACTTCCAGGTCACAGATAGGTGAGTGACAACCAGTTGCATTCTTTTGAGATCCTGATTAGCCTTTCCAAAGGAGGTAATCGGATATGCATTTATCTCAGTGAACAGAGGGATAACTGAATAGAAGGAGATGCAGGCTTGCCCTAAGCAGTTTCCAGCTTGAGTTTTTATTTTAGCTTAGTGATTTTGGGGGCACAATTTTTCACAATTTCTAAGAAAATAATTTTTCTTCATTCTAAAAGAAGTCTCAAATGGCATCAATAAGGCTTTCTTTTATACTTTTGAGTAGAAAAGCATTATGTTCTGTACTATTCATTGAAAAACTGTGAATTTTTCAGCTATTTTTTAAATAATATTCATTCTTGACAAAATGTTGCCCATGCAGCATTTCCAGGAAAAAAAAATCAGTATGAATAATGGAGAGGGATATATTCACTGAAGTTGCTACAGTAAATGAATGGCTGGAACTTTGTTTAGTAAAACAATTTTTCAATAATTAATCAGTTACATATTTTATATACATATTTTATACATATATTTATACATGTATAGATATACCTATATATACATATTTTATATAAATACATATAAATATGCTCTTATCAAGTGTCATAAAAATAGAGAAGGTATTGGTTTTTAAATCTTTGTATTACTTTATGGAATATAACTACATATTTAAGCAACAAGGTTGAAAGAAATCTTTTATTTGTAATAGTTTTGTTCTCAATTTCAGACTATAAAGGAAAAAACATGCTCTTAGTAAGTTTGTCTCCACAACTAAAGCAAATCTTTGGTTTAAAAAACTTATTTTGAGAATTACCAAGTTGAATATAAAAGCAGTATTTTACTTTGATACAATACCATTTTGATTCACTACTTTCTAAAAGACACCATGTTATCATTGGTGTGTGTGGTGAGAACACTTAAACTGAGATCTAGTTTCTTAACAAATTTTTAAAAATTCAATACAATATTGTTAATTACAGGCATAATGTTTTACAGAGGAACTCTAAAATTTATTTATCTTACATGACTGAAACTTTATGCTCATTGAATAACTTGCTGTGTCCTCCTTCCCCAGACCCTGGTTACTACCATTCTAGTTTCTGCTTCTACAAATTTGGTTATTTTAAATACCCCATGTGGGTGAGATCATGCAATATTTGCCCTTTTGTGTCATGTTTATATCACTGAACATGATGTTCTCCAGTTTCACTCATGTTGCAAATGGAAAGAGTTCCTCTTCTTTCTCTTTCAAATTAGAATAACGTTTTATTCTACATAAACATATGCTACATTTTCTTTATCATTAAATTGTCAACAGACAGGTGGTTTCCATATCTTGACTATTGTGAATAATACTGCAGTGAACATGGAAGTGCAGGTATCTCCTTGACATAGTGATTTGATTTTCTTTGGATGTAAACTCAGAAGTGGTGTTGCTGGATGATATCATAGTCCTATTTTTAATTTTCTGAGGAACTTCTATATGTTTTATATGGTGGCTTCACCACTTTACATTCTCATCAACAGTGTGAAAGCGTTCCCTTTTCTCCACACCTTCACCACCCCTTACCTTTTTTCTTGATAATATCCACCTGATATGGCTAAGCTTTGTGTCCCCACCCAATTGTCATTTTGAATTATAATCCCCATAATTCCCACATGTCAAGGGAGACACCAGGTGGAGGTAATTTCATCATGGGAGTGGTTTCCCCCTGCTGTCTTTGTGATGATGAGTGATTCTGTTGAGATCCAATGGTTTTACAAGTGGTTTGCAGTTCCTCCTGCATTCATTCTCCTTCCTGCCACCTTGTGAAGAAGGTGACTTGCTTCCCTTTCACCTTCTGCTGTGATTGTAAGTTTCCTGAGGCCTCCCGAGCCAGGTTGAACTGTGGGCCAATTAAACCTCTTTCCTTTATAAATTACCCAGTCTAGGGCAGTTATTTATAGCAGTGTGAAAACGGACTAATACAACATTCTAACAGGTATACAGTGGTATGTTAATGTGGATTGATTTGCATGTTCCAGATAATGTATGATGTTAAACAACTTTTCATATACCTGTTGGTCATTTACATTTTTTTTAAAGAAATATCTATTCAAGTCCTTTGTCTATTTTGAATTGGATAAAATTTGAAGGTAATGAATATATATATTATCTTGATTTTGGTGATATTTTATGGTGAGGTGCATATCATCCAATCCATCCAATTTTATACATTAAATATATGCAGTTTTTGTATATTAATTATATGTTAATGAAGAAGTTAAAACAGAAATAAAGAAAATAAAAGCAAATGTGTATTCACCATAGGAACTGGTTTAAAATGTGTTTGCCTATTTCAACACACCTACTAGATGACATTTACATGTATGACATACTCCAGTAGTCAGACCAAGAGTCGTTTGTAAAGGCTGCAGAAAAGACAAGCCAAATTTCTGAGACACTTATAGGATATTCTTGCTGTGCTAAAACCCAATTTCCTCTTCTTCCTCTGAGATTGTGAACCAAATTTTTAGGATACATAGGAGTGAGCAAGACAGATAACCTGTGCTCAAGGAACATGCAAAATGTTTTACAGTGCCTCCCAGGTGATTCCTGGATGTACTGATCCTACAGCTGAACACTTCCATTGGGAACCTGCAAATGTTCAGGAGACTTCTAAAGCGAGATGTTTATCAATAGCAAGAAGAAATTAGTGCACTGGGGATGCAAAATACACATAAAGTCAGTTATCAAATGGTCATAGACTTACAGACCAAAAACAATTCAAAATATTAATGTATCCCATTCTTTTGTTTTATAGAAGGAAACTATAGCATAAATAGGCCAAATAATTTGTCCAAGTACACATAGATAAATAGTGACAGTGACAAGACACAAACCAGTCACTTCCCTTCCACCTTTCTTGTCACTGAAGTATTCGATCTAGCAGGTATATTGAGTTTATTATCTACAATACCAGTCATGCTATCTTAGTATCAGCAACCAAGAACAAAATACAGCTGTGAAAACTGAGACATAGATCTGTAGATCCCAGTCACTGTCAAAGTTTCTGCTAGGTAGAAAAATTGCATGTTGTTAAAGTCTGATTTATCCTTATATCAGATTTATTAAGATCAACCATTTATTTTATGCCAGATAATAATTGATAATTTATAGAGGATTAAATATGATTCAGGCATTGTTCTAAGCATATTACAAATATCTCATTTAATAGTTACCAATAGTAATAACTGTAAGAAGAAATATGTAGATACTGACAAAGAGGAACCATGTATTGTAAAAAAGGAAATCTTCCCAAATTAATCTATAGGTTTCATAAAATTAAATATTAACTAACCCCCACCCCCACCAATCTAAAGGTTATAGAAAACAAACATTAGAATAGAAAAAATATTTTTAGCTAAGCATTATTTTAGGATGATTATAGGTTCACATGCAATTGTAAGAAAAAAATACATTAAGATTCCCCTGGAGCTTACTCAGTTTCTTCCAGCTTACTCAATCTCTTGCACTGCTGTAGCCCAGTAACACACCTATATTAGCATTGGTGTAGTTGCCATATAGAATATTATCAACACAAGAATCATTCATGTTGAATTTTTGTTCTAGTTTAACTGAAGTATGATTGATAAATTGAAATTTTATATATTTAGTGTACACACGTGGTGGTGTCTTGATATACATAGACAATGTGAAATGATTACCACAATCAAGTTAATTAACATATCTATCACCTAACACGGCTACTATATTTTCCTGTGCCTGGCAGGAACACTTGAGATCTACTCTGTTAGCAAATTTTAAGCATTATAGTACATTATTATTAACTACAGTCATCATATTGTACATTAGGTCTCCAGAAATAATTGCACCTTGTAAGTGAAACCATAGAACTACTGACCAACATCCCTGAATTTCTGCACCCTCTAGAACCTGGTAAGCACCATTCTACTCTTTATGAATTTAAATTTTTTAGATTCTACATATAAGTGAGATAATGAAATATTTGTCTGTGTCTGGATTTTTCCATTAAGTTCTAATGCCCTCCAGGGTAATCTATGTTGTTGGAAATTGAAGAATTTCCATTTGTTTTTAAAAGCAGAATACTGTGTGTGTGTGTGTGTGTGTGTGTGTGTGTCTCCTTGGGAAAAATGTCTATTGGCTTCTTTGTCCATTTTTTAATTGGGTTCTTTTTGGATGTTATGTGGTAAGGGTGTCTTCCTATTTTTTAATATTAACCTCTTATTGAGTATATGGTTTGCAAGTATTTTCTTCCAATCTATAGATTGCCTTTTTATTTTGTTGCTATTTTCTCTTTTTGCTCTGCAAAAAGTTTCTAGTTTATTTTGATGTAGTTCTATTTATTTTTGCTTTTGATGTCTGTATTTTTATTGTCCTGTTCAAAAATGTCATTGCCAAGATCAACACTGTGGAGTTTTTCCTCTATGTTTTCTTCTAGGAGTTTTATGTTTTCAGGTCTAATTATTGTCTTTAAGCTATATTGAGTTGATTTTTGTGTATGATATAAAATAAGGGCCACATTTAATTATTTTCCATGTGGATATCCAGTTTTCCTGATACAATTTATTGAAGAAACTAACTCTTCCCAATATATATTTTTGCACCTTTGTCAAAGTTTCATTGACTGTCTGTGTGTGAATTTATTTCTAGACTCTATTCAATTCTCTTTGTCTATGTGTTTGTTTAATGGTAGTATTGTATTACTAAAGCTTTTAAATGTGATTTGAAATCAGGAAGTGTGATTTGTTTTTGCTTATGACTGCTTTAGCCATTAGAGGTCTTTTGAGATTCCATGTACATTTTAGGATTGTTGTAACTATTTATGCAAAAGTCGCCATGTGCCATATGAATTTTGATAGAGATTGAATTGATTTTGTAGATGTCTTTAGATATTATAGGCATTTTAATATTTTAATTATCCTAATTCACTAATATTATTCTTCTAATCCATGAACATAATGTATCTTTCAGTCTATTTGCTTTCTTCAGATTCTTTAATAAATGTTTGATAAATTTCAACACACGGATCTTTTACTTGCTTGGTTAAAATTATTTATAAGTATTTTATTGTTTTTCATGCTATTGCTAATTGGATTACTTTCCTAACTTATTTTTTCAATAGTTTGTTGTTAGTGTATACAAATGCAACTGTTTTTGTTTGCAGATTGTGTATCCTGTAACTTTGCTGAATTCATTTATTTGTTCTAACAGTTTATTGGTGGTATCTTTATGGTTTTCCATATATGAGACAATGTCACTTGCTAATAAAAGCAATTTAACTTATTCTCTTACTATTTGAATGTCTTTTATTTCCTTTTCTTGCCTAAGCATTCTGGCTGGACTTACATTACAATGTTGAATGAAAATGATGAGAGTGGGCATCCTTGTCTGGTTCCTAATTCTAGAGAAAAAGCTTTCAGCTTTTCACCATTGAGTATGTTGATAGCTGTGAACTTGTCATATATGGCCTTTATTATGCTAAAGTACATTCCTTTTACATCTAACTTGTTGAAAGCTTTTATTATAAAAGAAAGCTGAAGTTTGTCAAATGCTTTTTCTGCCTGTATGCAGATGACCATATATTTCCTATTCTTAACTCTATTAATATGTTGTATCACATTATTGATTTGTGTATGTTCAATCATCTTTGCATGTCAGTGGTATGTGCCACTTGATCATAATATATGATCCTGATAATGTACTTATGAATTTGGTTTGCTTGTATTTTGTTGAGGATTTTTGCATCTATGTTCCTCAGCAGTAATGGCCTGTTTTCTTTTCCTGCAGTGTCCTTTTATGCTTTGGTATCAGGGTAATGCTGACATTGTAATATGAATTTGGAAGTCTTCCCTCTTCCTCAATTTTTTTGAGGAGTTTGAAAAGGATTGACATTAGTTGTTTAAATGTTTGGTGAAAATTCACCAGTGATGTTATTAGGTTCTGGGACATTCTTTGTTTGGAAGATTTTGGTTAATGACTCAAAATTCTTTCTCATTATTGTTCTGTTTATATTTCCTATTTAAATATAATTTAATATTGGTAGGTTGTATATGTCCAGGAATTTACCCATTTCCTGTAGGTTATCCAATTGATTAGCACATAATTATTCATAGCAGCCTTTTATGATCATTTGCCATTTTGTGGTATCAGTTGCAATGTCCTCTCTTTATTTCTGACTTTACTTATTTGAGTCCTCTCCCGTGTTTTTCGCAGTGTAGGAGAAAGCTTGTCAATATTGTTTATTTTCTCAAAAGTCAACTTTCGTTGGTTGTTTCTATTATTTTTGGTCTTTATGTTATTTAGTTATGCTCCAATCTTACTTTCTTCTTTTTACTCAGTTTAAGCTTTATTCTTACGTTCCAGGCCCTGAAGGTATATAGTTAGGTTGTTGATTGGATACCATTCTTTTCTGTTATTGTCAGTAGTTACTGCTATCAATTTAACAGAATTCTACTTAGAATTGCCTTTGCTGCATCACGTATATTCTGCTATTTTGTGTTTCCATTTTCTGTAGTGTCTATCATCTATTATCTATCTATCTATTTCTTCTTTATTTGTTATTTAGAAGTGTGCTGTTTAATTTCTTGCTATCTGCAAATTTTCTAATTATTCTCATATTTTTAATTTCTAGTTTAACACCATTGTGTTCAAAAAAGACACGTGATGTAATTTCAATCTTCTTAAATTTGTTAACACTTAATTTGTAGCTTAACATATCATCTATACTAAAGGATCTTCCATGTGCACTTGAGAAGGATGTATATTCTGTTGCAGTTTGATGGAAGGTTCTGTTATACCTGTTAAGTCTATTTGGTCTAAAGTGGAATCCAATGTTTATTTATTGATTATCTTTCTGGATAATCTATCCATTGTTGAAAGTGGGACACTGAAGTCCCATATTATTATTGTATTGCTGCCTTTTTCTCCCGTTAGATATGCTGATATTTGCCTTATCTATTAGATGTCTTATGTTGGGTATACATATATTTACAACTGCTATATTACTTTAATAATTGGCCCCTTCCTCACTATAGAACAACCTCCTCTGTCTCTTGTGATATTTTTTGACTTAAAATTTATTTTTTTTCATATAAGTATAGTTATCCCTATTCTCTTTTGGTTTCCATTGGCATAGAAGATCTTTTTCTATTCCTTCATTTTTTCTTTAAAGCTCAAGTAAGTCTATTAAAGGCAGCTTGTAGTGGGGTCTTGATTTTTATTTTTTATCCATTTAGTCTTTTGATTGCAGAATTTAATCAATTTACATTGAAAGTTATTATTCATATGAAAGGACTTACTATTCCCATCCTGTTAAGTATTTTCTGGCTGTTTTATAGTTCCATTGTTCCTTTCTTCTTCTCCTGCTGTTTTCCTTTGAAATTTAATACTTTCCTGCATTGGTGAGCCTTGATTTATTTCTCTTTACTTTTTGTGTATCTACTATAATTTTTGCTTTGTAGTTAACATGAGTTTTACTTAAGACATCTTATAAAGAAAATAGTACATTGTAAGCCAATTGCAACTTAAATTCAATTGCATACACCATCTCTACACTTTTACTCCCTTCCATCTATATTTTACTTTTTGAAATCCCATTTTGCACGTTGTTATATCATGTATCCATTAACATGTTATTTTAGCTGCAGTTATGTTTAATGGTTTCTCTTTTAACCTTTATACTAGAGTTAAATGTGATTTACATGTCACTATTATAATAATATGAATATTCTAAATTTGATGGCATACTTTACCAGTGAGTTTTATGTTTCCATATGTCTCTCCTTCATTTCTGAGGAAATAAAGTTAGGTAGGGACAGATTTTCTCAGTAATTGGTGATACCCATGAGCCTGTTTGGGGTATTCACAGGTGAAATGTACCAAGTGGCTCCCAGGTAGGCTTGAGGATGGACTCCACAAATAATTGGTGGCCCTCTTTTGACTTTGCAGTCCTGGTTTCTGTGAGTTTCTTCCTATTTTCCCTGCTCTCAGCTTCTCCCAACCTCTCAGTAATGTCAGTAGTCTAAGTGAGGTGAGAAAGAAGAGGTACTCTTGGACAGCATCCCACACATCTGCAGAAGGCAGTCACTCACTATGCACTCAGTTTTTTTATGTGCTAGAAATAGCAGGTGTCTCTCTTTACACTGAGCTGTGCAGCTTTGGGGAAGATAAAAGGTAAAGTAAAATTGTTCTTAAAGTTTTCAGTTGTTTGTTCTTAGGTTTTGTGCTCCAGTGGCATTTCTGAACTTCTTCACTGGACTTTGGGATTCCCACAAAGCTATTCTTGTTCTCAGGTGCTCATTAAAATCAGTGATGGTAGACAGCTCCTAGTCTGCCATCTTTCTGACATCAAAACTCTCTTTTGAACTTTTACATCCATATTCACTTCCCTCCCAATAAATACCCTATTCCTAGACCCTGGCAATCAGTAATCATTTTCCATCTCTATGATTTTCATCATTTCAAGAATATTATACAAGTGGAATCATACAGTATGTAACCTTTTGGGAATGGCATATTTTTTTTTAAACTCAAAAAACTCTTTGGAGATTCATCAATTTTTTTGTATATCAATAATTTATTCCTTGTTATTGAAGAGTAATAATCCATGGTACAGGTATGCTAGTGTTTGATCATTCACATGTTGGAGGTCAACTGGATTGACTCCAGTTTGGGGTTATTATGAGTAAAACTGCTTTAAACTTTTATTTATAGACATTCTGTAAACATAACCCTTTCTTTGTAATAAATGTCCAGGGTGCAATTGTTGGGTCATATAATACATGCACATTTCATTTTTCATGAAACTAACAATTATTTTCCAGAGTGGTTTATATTTTATATTTTCACCATTTTATATTTCCACCATTTATGTATAATTGACCCAGATTCCCCACATTCTTACTGGCATTTGATGTTGTTACAAACATTTTTTTAGCTATTTTATAGATGTATAGTGATATCTAATTATAGGTGTAATTTGCATTTCCTTTATACAGAATGATGTCAAACATATTTTCATGTACTTTTTTGTTATCTGTATAGATTTGGTAAAATGTCTCTTTACATGGTTTGCTCATGTTCAATGTGGATTTTTTTTGTTTTTACTATTGAATTTTGGGAGCTTTTCATGTATGTAGATAATAGTTTTTGTCAGATTTGTGATTTACAAATATTTTCCCTCAGTCTGTAGTTTGTCTTTTTCAATATCTTCATAGGATCCTTTTCATGGCAGAATTTTGATTTATGAATTCTAATGTAACCACTTTTCCCTTTAATACTAGCATATTACCAGAATTTTCAGAATTGTCAGAATTCTTTGTCTAGACCTATATTTTGAAGCTGCTCCTTCTGTTTATTTTTTTCTAAATGTTTTATACTTTTATGGTTTCATTTAAGTCCATGACCAATTTTGAGTTACTTTTTGTGTAATTTATGAAATATTTTGAACATCCTCCCCCCTGCCCGCCTCCACAAACCTCTAATTGCTTCAGCACCACTATTTGCTAAAAGGACTATCTTACTTCAATTGAACTGCTTTTGCACTTTTGTCAAAATTCAGTTGGGTATATTTATGTGGGTCTATTTCTGGGCTCTCTATTCTGTTCTATTGATTTTTATGTCTATGCCCTCGCCAGTATCACACAGTTTGGATTACTTTTACTATATATAAGACAATTTCAAATTGGATAGACTGATTCTGTTCACATTATTTTTCTTTTTCAACATTGTTTTAGATCACATAGTCCATTTGCCTTTCCACGTAAGTTTTGGAATAATCATCTTTTCTACGTTAGAAAAACATTGCTGAGATTTTGAATAGAAATTGCAATAAAAGTATGTCAGTTAATAGAGAATAAACAAATTTACTACATTTTGTCTTTTAATTCATAAACATTTCTCTCCTCTGGTGCCTTCTTTGACTTTTTAAACCCCAATTTTATAGTTTTCAGCATAAAAAATTATAAATATTTTGTTAGATTACTGTCTATTCTTTTCTTTTTAAAGTAACTTAAAAATTTTTGGTGCCTCTGTGTTCATTGCTGGTAGCAGAATTTAGAAGTCCAGTTTTCTTTTTAGGTCTCTATTGATACTCAAAAGGATGTGGCTTCTCATTATTGCATGGAGCATGTGAGAGGTCCAGCTCCCCATTAAGCCTGCACTGATATATTCCTGACAAGTGCAGATAGGAGAGCCTCATTAAATTTTCCACATTTCTCCTATGACATCATGGAGGGTGGAGATTTTTGTTACCACCTTGTGTGAATGAAAGTCCTGGCCCCCCTCTTTAGCCTTGTCTGACACTATCCTGGTGTGGTGTGGGAGTTAAGGAGACCTGTTAAAATCTGGTAAGGGAGAAGCTATGGTTCCTCACTTGATCATTGTGGGCCTTGTTGAGAGTTAAGCCACAGCTGGAAATAGGTCTCTCTTGTTAGGTTACCTCTTGCTTTATCATATGGCCAGAGAGAACAGACTTTTAGAGAGCTAATTGTCTTAGCCCCATAGCATTTTTGCTGTCAGCATCTTCATCTCTATATATAGAATATGTAAGACAGAAAGAAAATCTAAGGACCTCACCATCCTGCCATTTCTTAAATTCTGAGAGCCCTGGCCATTCTGCCTTCGCTTCATTTTTCAGACTCTTCTTATAATTATTTTATATATCATGTCTAGATTTTTCAGTTGTACTTTATAGGAAGAATAGAGAATATGTTTCCCAGAAGTAGAAAACGAGCAAAACATTTTTGATGGTACAATGCTATAATGGTTGCTTATTCAAATCAAGGACCTGTTATCATCTGGACAACTAAAAGTCGTGTTTATGGAACAACATATGTAATAAACTACTAAATAAATACAAAAATGAATAGATTTATGTGTGATAAAAGAAACATCAAATTCATTTGGAAACAAATGGATTATTTAAAAGGCAATGTTTGAATTATAGCTTAATAAATCATAGGATATTGATAGGCTATAAATTGAAACTACCATTAAGCAAAATATTTCTGAAGAATCTTTAATGAAATAGAAATCACATAAGCTATCATGTTAAGTAAAAAAGGTATGCTATTATAAGCTAAATATTAGAAAAGATAATCTGATGTCTATTAATGATTTTCAAAGAGGAAAAAACTTTTCAAATATTAATAAGAAATGTTATATTTAGATTTTATTATAGTTACATAAATGGTCTGACTTATACTGTTCTCTATTTTTTTAACGTATTCAAAAGTTAGGCTTTTATAAAAATATTAACATTACTGATTTTATACATGTGTAAATCAAGTAACTATCTCTAAAACTTGTTCATAATAGGACTAAAATTTTATAAGTACACCCTTAATGCCTTTCATATTATCTGATAACATTTTTAGGGTGTTGGGAAAAACTTCACATAAGTGAGCAAAAACATAAAGATATATCCTAGAATATTTTCTATAATTGCATAATATTTATACCTATTTAAAATTATGTTTGCTTTCAGAAAAAATTTCTTATATGCCTACTATTGGCCAGCCTTATTGCTGTTTACAGTATTTTTCTTAATTCTTACTAAAAATCTACAAAATTATGTTCTTTTTTATTTTACATATGTGGAACTGAAAATCTGAAGATTTTATAAAATTCATGTTAAATTTCTCAAATTATTAATAGTAAATTAGATTTTACCTCTAGGTCATTTTAAGCCAAACTCAGAGATTTTTTTTTTCTTTTAACTAAAACAGAAGGAGAGATTTAAACAGATTTGTAAACAATGATTTACGAGTGACTTAATTTTGTATTGAACTTTTTGTTTTTTGTTTTTGAAATTAAATTTGAATTTCATCTTTAAATTTCTAAATTATTCTGTGCTGCATAAGGATGAGATAGGGTGGAGATTTTTTATGGCAATTAGGATTTGTTTTGCAATAGTAGAAAGGGTTTTCTATGGAATAACTCACATTTTAAGTCATAGGATTTTTGATTATTGTTGTCATCAAGATAGTTATTTTTACAGTGAATAATTATTGTTCAGAATCCATTAGAATAAAAGATCATTTTTCTGTTGTTACTGCATTTTTTCTTATAACTGTAATGAAATTTGAAATTATACTTTGCCATTTTCCAGGGTTAAAGACTTCTGGAAAGAGATTATTTTGTTTAATGATAGAGATATAAACAAATTTTCTTAGGACCTTGATTAGAAACTTTTAAGGATTTGTGATGTAATGTAAACATTAATCAATTATCTATAATTTGTACATGAATATCTCTATACCATTTTAGGATGATTGTAGTAGTAACATTTTCTGTTTAAGAGCCTTGATATTTATCTTTTTGGAGTAATATTAATATTTTATTATACACATTATTAATTGAATGAACTACATACTGTGTTTTTACTCCAGTTACAGCTTTCTGTTGGAATATATTAGATCTGTAAAGAATTGTTTAATTTTAAATTAATTTAGACTTCTTGTTAAAAATATGAAATGCATTCCACATGCATTCTTCTCCTTTCAAACAATGTTTAATGTTATTTTAATAATGTTATGTTAACAATGTGTTAACATAACATAATGTTATTTTAATTAATGAAATATTGACTCATGTTTTCTTATGCTCATGTTTTTTTGTAATATTATTGAATTAAAAAAATACATAGTTCACAGAATAAGAAATTTAAATTATTGGATACAAGTTCTTTATTAATCATGTATAACCATGTTATTAGTATTTTTCCATCAAGTGGACTCTCAAGTAATTCAACATAATTCTAATAATTTTATTAGCCAATGACAATAATATTGGTATACAATTTTTCTTTAAAGGTATATTTCTGGAATATATCTGTTACATATTGAAAGATCCTTATGCACAAAATAATAGATACTAAAGGAATATTTATTATTAGTCTTAATGAAATTTGCTTTAGTCTTATTATTGGTAAGTGACTAAACCCTGACAACATTAGCAGCTCACTGTTTAGAAAAGGTGGTAGGATTTATCACTAGGCAGCTGTTTCAATCATGATATATTAGGATGGTCAGCATTCAAATCATGCAGTTAATGAATTAGGTAGACATGTAGACAGTCGTTTAATATGTGGTATGTGTTTTGTGATGAGTGGAGACACTGAAGCCTTATGGCCTGGCTGTGAATTACAGGTTGACTACATATTAACAGTGTGACTTATCAATCAACTTTTCTGTACCTCAGTTTTGTCATCTATGAAATGAGCTAATAATAATACCTTTCTTTAAAAGTTGTTGAATTACATAATTTAATACAGAGAAAATGACAACTCACATTAAAAAGATTCCATAAATATTTGTAGTGGTTATTATCATTATAGTACATAAACAATTGATGAAATTATTTTATGAGTCTATATTGGATTGAGAATGATTTAATCATTGTTTTATATTTGTTTTTGATATTTTTCTGGATATAAAATTCTTATTTTGGAGAGGGTATTACAAATACTGCTTAACTTTAGAAATATGACCTAAAGAAAGAAAGTTTTGGCAATCCATGTATACCTTCAGGAGAAATACTTCTATACAATTAAAGGCTTACTAGGCATTTTACCTCTGTAACTGAACAATTATCTAAACTTGTAAAGCACTCTTTGGTGATGCCTGGCAGGAACTGTCCCTGAAGGACATCACAGGAAATGTGCACCAAATGTAAGAATATTTGTATTTCATTCTAAGGTATTTGGACTTTTTTTGTGTGTTAGAAGTGATTCTTAAGGGGAATAAAAGTCTACATTTAATTAAAAATGGCCTTTAAGGCATTTTTCAGAAATATGTATAAACGTGGGGTACCGTTCTGAAGAGAGCTCATTGTGGTAATTATATTCTCCATGAGCGCGGATTGAACTAATTAAAAATTGTAAGTCCTATCAAGACTATTTATTGAAATCTATTTGGCAGCTTCTATTACTTGACATAGATCAGTAGTTTATTCTTTTATACTCATTTATGAATGACAGCAGTGATTCAAGCAATGAATGAAAGTTGAGAAATGTCTGATAAACAGCTAAGAATATATATGATCCTTTGTACCTCAGAAAGTGACTCAATGGCTGAATCCACAGATTGTAAAGTAACCTTTTAAATCAACTAATAATTTTATTTTATTTTGCTTTTATTATCTAGAAAAATGCATTACGTAACAGCAATTCAGTTCCCTATTTAAATTTGTTCTTATTGGTTTGGTCTGAAGGAAGATCCAAAGTTAGTATTTGATGTATTAGTGGTGATCAGGAGACATCCATTAGGGAACTGCATAGCAAAATCTAAAATAATTGTATTAAAACCAGGCAATGCATTGGCGGGATATGAATAAATGCTTGGTATTCTTTTCTCAGGGAGGGGCTTTCTATATTTTTCCTGTTTCACTGTTTGCTCAAGGCACAGAAAATATGCAAAATATGATCAGAGGACTAGCAAAGTGAAGAAAATGTGGAGTGAATCAGAGTGGGATGAGAAATTCTGCTTTACTGTGTACTAGTTCTGTGAAAATCAATATTTTTTGCATTTCAGCTATTCATTTGCAAAATAATAAAATGCATCTGGAAGCATTGTAAGACTAATGCATATTAAGTGCATAGAAGAGTTCCTGGGAGAGCAAAACTCATTTTCAAAGAAGATCCTAAGAAGTAAAATTGTTTAGAACAATGAAATGGTCTTCCTCATGTTCATACCCACTTACTGGGCATATTGCAAAGATTCATGCTTTATGAAAAGGACCAGTAGCTTCAGGGATCTTTTAGCCATGATCGTCACTTATGGCCAGTTTGAAACATGAGATTGACTGAATTGTATATATTTGTGATAGGGGTGTGGGTAAGTGTCATACATTGTTGCTTTGAATATATATTTTTCTACTTCTGCTGACAAACTAACCAGAAAAGTAGAAATTCTGCCTTTCCATTGATGTAATAGTACCATTTTAATTCATATGGAAACATGTAAAATATGATTTTACAGGATATAATTGACAAATCAAGGCACAGATGGTGAATTACTCATGCAATGAGTCATGAGGTAAAATAGGAAGTAGACTGTCTTGTGTTCATTCCGCAATATTTGTAAATAGTTTTCTAAAAGAATTAAGAATGCATAAAATGAATTTTTTTTGAAATTTGTATTGACCTTACCTGTAAGTAACCAGTGTCACTACATCTATTGATTAAATATGTCTTCTCTTTCTTTTCCTGAGCACCTGCCAACTAAAAAAATAGGGGAAAAAAAACAAACCTGAATTATCAATCAAAGATTTTCATAAAAATAAAATCAAAACATGATACAAGCATGTTTGGTAATGTCTCAAATTATGTTCAAGCTGTTTTTACAATGCTGAAGTTTCACCTAGGACCTTACTCTAGAGGCTTTTCAAACAACTGACATATGTAAATTCATAATAAATGAAACAGGAGCAAAAAGTACATTTCCGAGGAGAAAATAAACAGTTCAGAGTAAGTTTCTGAATTTGAATAAAACAAGCCAGTGGGAAGCTGTGAAAGCTGCTATTGTCAACCTGTATTACAGTAAGTAAGAGAAAGAGAAGATCTGGACTGGTATCCTTTGGTCATCAGATTTCTGAAAGAAGTATTTCCTAATAAAACTGGTAGAATTCAAGATTTTTTTTTGTATGAAAACTAGCCTATTGGTAAATGTAATCTTATTAGACTAAGAAGAAAGAGATTTTTTTAAAAAATCGGAAATATTTTAAAATGCTAATTCAATATCTACTTCATTCCTTCATACCACCTGCAAGTCACAGCTTATTGCCATTAAGTATAAGCCAAGTGGCTAAAAATTATTGTCTAAGGGAAGGGGAGTGTGAGTGGCACTTAGAACAAATAATTACTCAACCTTAGTTATCGAATCAAAGATTTCTCTTAAGTTCACTGTAAAAAAACGTAAGGTAAAAGAATGTATGCACTCTAACATGCTAGTGCTCAAAGAGCGAATTCCAAAAGCAAATAAAAAGGCAAACTGTCTAAACTGATGAAGAGACTATCTGGAAGAAACTTAGTTATCTGATGGAATTAACAGCCCTTTTAAAGGAAACGTTTGAATAATTTCTGAAAGACTCCGCGTGATTAAATTCCCTTCTGGTGAGATGGATTTATTCAGAAATCTAAATTTCGATATTGTAAGAAGTCTAATAACCTCTAACCAGACATTCATTTTTTAAAATATCATCAAAAAATATTTTCTAGTCACTTGTTTTTCCTTTAAAAACTCCCCAACTTTAGAAAATGTTTGAATTTGTAGAAATATCTCTCTTGCAGCAAGCTTGAAATCAAGCATTGTCACAAGCACATAATTAATCTGGTGTTAAGCAGAAGGGCAGGATGAATCAAGGCAACTTTCTTTCAACTCTAATGAAAATCATACTCAAGCAGGAGGTGAAGAGATCTGGGTGATGCAAGATCTAGGTCAAGGTTCTGACTAACTTGAAGTTAAAGTGGCTTTATTCACATAAACATGATTCATAGGAAACATTTCAAAGAAGCTACCAGAAGTCAAAAGTGAATTTACCAAGGTCTCAGTAAACAAGTCAATATGTATTCTTTTTTTAAAATTATACTTCAAGTTCTGGGATACATGTGCAGAATGTGTAGGTTTGTACATAGGTATACACGTGCCATGGTGGTTTGCTGCACCCATCAACCCGTCATCTGCATTAGTATTTCTCCTAAAGCTATCCCTCCTCTAGCCCTCCACCCGCAACAGGCCCTGGAGTGTGATGGTCCCCTCCCTGTGTCCATGTGTTGTCATTGTTCAACTCCCATTTGTGAGTGAGAACATGTAGTGTTTGGTTTTCTGTTCCTGTGTTAGTTTGCTGAGAATGATGCTTTCCAGCTTTATCCATGTCCTGCAAAGGACATGAACTCATCCTTTTTTATGGCTGCATAGTATTATATGGTATATCTGTGCCACATTTTCTTTATCCGGTCTATCATTGATGGGCGTTTGGGTTGGTTCCAAATCCTTGTTATTGTGAACAGCGCTGCAATAAACATACATGTGCATATGTCTTTACAGTAGAATAATTTATAATCCTTTGGGTATATATCCAGTAATGAGATTGATTGCTGAATCAAATGGTATTTCCGGTTCTAGATCCCTGAGGAATCGCCACACTGTCTTCCACAATCGTTGAACTAATTTACACTCCCACCAACAGTGTAAAAGCATTCCTGTATCTCCTCACCCTCTCCAGCAACTGTTGTTTCCTGACTTTTTTTCTGTCTACGGCTATACCACCCTGAATGTGCCCCATCTCTTCTGACTTGTTTTTAAGAAGAAACTCAACACCATGCAGTAGTGAATGCTATAAATTTTAGACAGGTTGAGGGCAAGGAAGAAGCAGAAGGAGTTGATTTTTTCCCTTAAATTTGGAACTCTGAGAGGAATTCTACACAGGATGCTCTGTGCTAACACAGGAGCAGTAGTACAGTAGACAAGGATTGTGGAAGTCTGCTAAGATAATCCAAAAAAGAACAAACCAGAAGAAACTTATTCAGAGCACTCCCTGACAAAGAAGTCAATTATCATGCATTTCTTTTGGCAAAGACTCAAAGACAGGTACTGTGCCTCCTATGAGTGGAATTGTGCGGTATTTGTCTTTCTGTGACTGGCTTATTTCATTTTGACTAATATTATTGCACATTGCAATCTCCTTCCTGTGACTGAATAGTATTCCATTGTGTCTGTAGTCTATATTTTCTTTATCCGTGCACCTGTTGATGGACACAGGTTGTTTTCACATCTTTTCTATTGTGAATCATCAAATTCATAAAATCAAAGAGAGGAATGATAGTTATCAGGGGCTAGGGAGAAAGGGGAGTTACTAATAATGAGAAAAATTTTCCATTGTGCTAGATTACTAAGCTTGAGAAAATTCTTCCATTTTTAAAAATAAAATTATAAAATCTGGATTTCATCCAGAGATCTCTATTTTTATAATATCTCTAGTTTATAACTTTGCAGTGGCCAAAAATTAAACAGAAACAGAAACAAAAACATGGTGGCTTGACATTATTCAGGTTGTTCATTTGTGACCTCAGATCTCATTTTAGACTGAAATAGCATTATTTTGTTAGTTTCTATAGTTACAAACAAAATATTTAAACTTAATTTTTCAAAAACCATTAAACTAAAATATTTTCTTATTTAAATGTTGATGTGCCTAAATCAATCTCTAATATCCATGGTCAGCTTCTGTCTTCCAACAAACAAAACACTTATAGTACTGTCTAACTGTAGAATTAACTGAGATTCTCTTTTTGTTGAATCACATACCATTAATGACAGGGCATACCATTTACTTAACAGATAATACTTTTAAAAAATTATTCACCTAAAAATACTTTCATATTATAATTTTATATTCTAGTGCTTTTGAATATGTCTCATTTCCCAATAGAAGACCCTCCAAAATTTAAATTACTGTGATTATAAGAATATGTAGTGCATGTCATGTTTTCTTAAAAATATAACTATAGATCCAAGATGGCTGATGATTAGCAGCTCGGGCACGTACCTCCCAGTGAAAGCGCAAAGAACGAGAGGACGCCACACTTTCAGACGAATATTAGTTGCTCACGGACCACGAGATTCCCAGTGGAGGAGCTCCACGGGTCGCCAGGGCGACTCTTGTGGCCGGCGTGGCGGTTTTGCTGGTGCCTTAGCACGCCAGTTCTTGGTGCAGAGTCCGGATATTCCCGGGCAGAAAAGCACCATCAATCTTAACACCGCTCTTTTGGCCGGCTCAGTGGATTGCTCAGATTTCGGCGCAGGGAATCAACAAGTTGGACGTCAGAGACCCAGTTAGAAAGTCGGTAATTATAAAGACGACAGACGGACAAATATATAATGAAGGGAAGAAACCAGCGTAAAAAGGTAGAGAATACTCAAAATCAGAATGCCTCTCCCTCTACAGGGGATTGCAATTCCTCATCAGTAACGGAACAAGGCTTAATAGATTACACCGGTATTCCAATAACAGAAGCAGGTTTCCAAACGTGGGTGATAAGAAACTTCTGTGAATTAAAAGAACTTATTCTAACCCAATGCAAAGAAACTAAGAACCTTGAAAAAAGGTTTAACGAAATGTTAATGAGAATGGACAATTTAGAGAAGAATATAAGTGAATTGATGGAGCTGAAAAACACAACACGAGAACTTCGCGAAGCATGCACAAGTTTAAACAGTCGAATTGATCAAGCGGAAGGAAGGATATCAGAAGTCGAGGACCAACTCAGTGAAATGAAACGAGAAGACAAAAATGCAGAAAAAAGGATGAAAAGGAATGAGCAAAGTCTCCAGGAAATATGGGACTATGTGAAAAGACCTAATTTACGTTTGATAGGTGTACCTGAATGTGATGAAGAGAATGAATCCAAGTTGGAAAATACTCTTCAGGATATCATTCAGGAAAATTTTCCCAACCTGGCAAGGCAGGGTAATATTCAACTCCAGGTAATACAGAGAACACCACAAAGATATTCTTCAAGAAGACCAACCCCAAGGCACATAATTGCCAGATTTATTAGGGTTGAAATGAAGGAGAAAATACTAAGGGCAGCTAGAGAGAAAGTTCAGGTTACCCATAAAGGGAAACCTATCAGACTTACAGCAGATCTCTCAGCAGAAACCCTACAAGCCAGAAAAGAGTGGGGACCAATATTTAACATCCTTAAAGAAAAGAACTTTCAACCCAGAATTTCCTATCCAGCCAAACTAAGCTTTATGTGCGAAGGAAAAATTAAATCTTTTGCGAACAAACAAGTACTTAGAGAGTTCACCACCACCAGGCCTGCTTTACAAGAGCTTCTGAAAGAAGCACTATACATATAAAGGAACAACCAATATCAGCCTTTCCAAAAATATATCAAAAAGCAAAGAACTTTAACACAATAAAAAATTCACATCAACTAATGGGCAAAACAGCCAGCTAGCATCAAATGCTGGTATTAAACTTACATATATTTTAATTGGATAAAAAGCCAAAACCCATCGGTATGCTGCATCCGGGCCCATCTTACATGAAACAATACACAAAGACTCAGAGAGAAGGAGGAAGATTTACCAATTGAACAGAGAGTAAAAATAAACTAATAAACAAAAAGCAGCAGATGCAATTCTCACCTCTGATAAAGTAGACTTTAAAGCAACAAAGATCAAAAGAGGCGAGGAATGACATTACATAATGGCAAAAGGATCAATGCAACAAGAAGAGCTAATGATTCTATAGATCAACGAGATAGAAAATTAACAAGGATATTCAGAACTTGAACTCAGACCCGGAACAAGTAAACTTAATAAACATTTATAGAACTCTCCACTTCAAATACACAAAACATACATTACCACCTCACACCTATTCCAAAGGTGACTATATAATTGGAAGTAAATCACTCCTCAGTAATCGCATAGCATTTCATAGGTTTAAATTAAATATTGGTTGGCTGTTTGTTTGTTATCTTCTTCCCTTACTCCTTCCTGATTACATCATTAAGTATAATTATCAGTATAAAAGAGGTTTTCAATACCCATTACTAAATTGCATTCTAGCCTGGGCACGAAAGCAATACTCCCATTCTCTCTCCCTCTTTCTTTTCCTTCTCCCTCCTCCCCATTCTCTCTCTCTCTTTCTCTTCCTTTTTTCTCCTTCCTATTCTCTCTCTCTCTTTCTCTAAAAAAAAAAAAAAAAAAAAAAATAACTATAATACTTTAGAATACTGAATTGTTAGATTTAAGCAAAATGTTAAATATGCATATAATTGGTTCAAGGAACACAGTAGGTCAGGTAATTTTTTAGGCTCTGTTTGCTTTATATTGAACACTCTGCATCAAAAAATAATGAACATATCAGTATAAAAAAAGCATGGGACCTGTCAAACCAATAAGCAATATTGTAAGAGTTTTACATCTATAATTCAATACGACCCCGATTAAAACTTAAAAAATATTTTTAATTGACAAAATTATCTAAGATATTATTTTCTCAACACAAGTTTGTTTGGAGGTTTTCATCGAAAGAAACAATTGCCACAAAAAAGCTTGAGTGTCTCTTGTTTTCTTTCCTTATCAGTCATGATAGAATCTCAACAGTATTTTTTTTAATAAAAATTTACTAGTAGATTCTAAAGTGCATCTGGAAAGTAATTGAATAGAAAGGGATAATATTTTGAAAAAGAATAAACTTTAAGTAACATGTTACCTAAAATGTCATGTTAAATACTACTGTAAAGTTATAAAAAATATATAATAACACAAAGAATAAAATAAACTTAGGCAGGTTTAGAGATATAGAGTGCTAGAGCAAAATGTGTCCAGAAACATATTAAAATATACATAGGTATTTAGAAAATAGTAAAATGTGGCACATAGCCTATTCAATAAAGGGCTTATGTATATTTGGGTAACAATTTAGAAAATACCCCCCACCAATACACACGAAAATCTAATGACAACAAATCATAAAAGGATTACTATCTGACAACATGCATGCACACTAATTCTGGGAACAAATATAAAACTGTTAACACAATACTAGAAAAATATTCAAATCTGAAGACAATTTTCCAAAAAGGATGCCGTCATAACTGTGATACAGATGTAAAAATGAACATGTGTTAAAAGATATTATTTAATTCACTCAATAAAGGAACCAAACAGATCTTATAAATGATTCAGAAAAACAGACATATTTATGCAGAGTTGCGTGAATAATCAAAAAGTGTATTGCATGTGGACAGTGGCTGTAAAAGGGCTAAAAGGCAAGTCTGATATGTTCTATACAATCAATGTTTGATTGAAACATATTTTTTTTCCCTGAGGTTCTCCCTTTGTTCTATCAAAAACATTCTGAAATAAAAATTATTCTTAATCACAAATTAAGGTTATTCTCATTAGATTTGACTCATTATTTGCAGAGCTGTAGCAAAAGTGTAAATTTACCACATACTCCTCTGTAACTTTACTGAAATTTTCCTAAGAAATCCCACACAAGGATTTTTAAATTGTCTTAACAAACTTTGTTTGTTTTTTTTCAATTTTTTTTTTTATTGCATTTTAGGTTTTAGGGTACATATGAAGAACATGCAAGATTGTTGCATAGTTGCACACGTGGCAGTGTGATTTGCTGCCTTCCTCCCCTTCACCTATACGTGGCATTTCTCCCCATGCTATCCCTCCCCAACCTCCTACCCCCTGCTGTCCCTCCCCTATTTCCCCCCAACAGACCCCAGTGCGTAGTGCTCCCCTCCCTGTGTCCATGTGTTCCTATTGTTCAACACCTGCCTATGAGTGAGAACATGTGGTGTTTGATTTTGTGTTCCTGTGTCAGTTTGCTGAGAATGATGGCTTCCAGGTTCATCCATGTCCCTACAAAGGACGTGAACTCATCGTTCTTGATGGCTGCATAATATTCCATGGTGTATATGTGCCACATTTTCCCTGTCCAGTCTATCATTGATGGGCATTTGAGTTGGTTCCAGGTCTTTGCTATTGTAAACTGTGCTGCTATGAACATTCGTGTGCATGTGTCTTTATAGTAGAACGATTTATAATCCTTTGGATATATACCCAGAAATGGGATTGCTGGGTCAAATGGAATTTCTATTTCTAGGTCCTTGAGGAATCGCCACACTGTGTTCCACAATGGTTGAACTAATTTACACTCCCACCAACAATGTAAGAGTGTTCCTATTTCTCCACATCCTCTCCAGCATCTGTTGTCTCCAGATTTTTTAATGATCGCCATTCTAACTGGCGTGAGATGGTATCTCAATGTAGTTTTGATTTGCATTTCTCTAATGACCAGTGATGATGAGCATTTTTTCATATGTTTGTTGGCCTCATGTATGTCTTCTTTTGTAAAGTGTCTCTTCATATCCTTCACCCACTTTTGAATGGGCTTGTTTGCAATGGGGAAATGATTCCCTGTTTAATAAGTGGTGTTGGGAAAACTGGCTAGCCATATGCAGAAAGCAGAAACTGGACCCCTTCCTGACACCTTACACTAAAATTAACACCAGATGGATTAAAGACTTAAACATAAGACCTAACACCATAAAAACCATAGAAGAAAATCTAGGCAAAACCATTCAGGACATAGATGTAGGCAAGGACTTCATGACCAAAACACCAAAAGCATTGGCAACAAAAGCCAAAATAGACAAATGGGACTTAATCAAACTCCACAGCTTCTGCACGGCAAAAGAAACAGTCATTAGAGTGAATCGGCAACCAACAGAATGGGAAAAAATTTTTGCAGCTTACCCATCTGACAAAGGGCTGATATCCAGAATTTACAAAGAACTAAAACAGATTTACAAGGAAAAACAAACTTTCTTGACTCTAGGAATCTAAACTAAGACACTCTCTCCATCAGGATTTACCTGCAATAACTGTACAGTTAGGTGAATTCTGTCTCCAAAATATCCTAAGTTCCCTGGGCTTATCAGGAAGTAAACTTTCTCACTCACCTTTCAGGCTGAGAGCACTGTAGACCAGTATCAGCTTCCATTTTCCCAAGAGGGTCTTGTGAGTATTGCTCTGTAAAATCAATCTCACTTGATTAAAAGTTTCTGGTCATAGTTGACTAAATGAGCATCATTTTCAAATATGATATTCCAGGCAAGTTCTTTGTTGCAAAATCATTTTTTCCAATTACATCCTAATAAAAAAGGAAATTTTTTTTTCACTGAACTTATGCAAAGAACTGTATTGTCATGAAAAGTAAGATTCAATAAGTTTCTGAATTCTAGAGGGAGAGGGCCAGGAAGAAAGAATAGGAGGTCATTTTAAAGTGTTTTATTTCAGTTTACAGAAAGAGAATTTACTAAGTTGTTTTGAGTTACAGACAGCTTAAGAAGAAAGAAAAAAGTCTTTCTAAAATATCCAGAAAATAGACCATTAAGACATCCACAATATCAACAGCAAAACAAAAATTGCAGCCATCCCTTATCAGTTCATTCAGTCCTCTGTGATTAATTCTTATTTCACTGAATCTTAGGTTAGAAGTTTCAGCATAATTGTAATATACCTTTTTAAAGTTTAGCACTTCTTTTCAGACTCATTATTTGTACGTGCTATAGTTCAAGGCAAATCAGAACTCCTATTCCACAAGCAAACTTTCTATATCCACTCAAATTCTGTTCTTCACTCTTGGCTTTCTCATTCTGCAATGACCAGACATTTCACTTTAGGACGAAAATACATGTTTTTCTCTGTAATAAACAAAAAACAATCGAATTATCTTGTATATAAACTTTTACTCCTATGTCATTTTTGCTCTCAATAGTCTCATTTATGTATATTAATTATAGCCTGATTTTACTAATTATGACTTAACAAAGTAACTTCTATTGCACAAAGGAAACTATAGGATGAGCAGTTGTGAACTATCTGCCCAACATCAGCATTTTAGCAATTAACAAGGCTCATGAATACACATAACACAAGTTTCTGTAGCTATAACTATTCCTTTAAAAACTTCTTGAAGAAGCAAAATATGAGCATATTTATTAACAGAGCTTCCCTGTAGTTTAGAAAGTAAGTTCTAAAGTTAGTATGGTGTAAAGTTTCTGTGGTATAGAAAAATAAAAAGTGCATATGAATTTAAAATATTGCCTAGTTATCCATGTGTCAGTATTTTATCTTAGAAATGAGCCAAACATTCAATAATTATCAATGAATTCACTCCATTTAGTATCATTCCAAAATATTATTAGCTAAAATTTTGGATTATCTTCAGGATAACATTCTACAAACATAATTAATGTTGGAATAGTTTGTCAGAATAATGATTCATTTTGGTTAAGTACTAAATTACATTTTTCATAACCTTAAACATTAAGTAGAAATAATGTTTTTATTTGGTAAGTAAATATATAAAGGAAAATCATACGCAAGTGGAATACAAATGTATGCATGTATTATACTTGCCACTCATAAACCACAGAAGACAGAGCTCTTTTGTTAAAACAAAAACATTAGTTTTGTTTGTTGAAAATTTATCTACATTTTATGAACTTGAATTCTTAACTCTTTGAATCAGTTTTTTTAAAACTACATTTCCTTTCTAGTTTATTAAATATATTACAAATAATCCTATTTTCTTGAAAAATTAAAAAAATTTTAATTTGCTGTTATCTCTATAAACTAAGCTTCTTTAATTTTACAGAGTTTATAATCTAATTTGTAAAGACCATTTGGAGACAGAACAATTACAGCACACTATATCAAGCAAAGGCCTTTATGAACTTTAGACTTTTAGGAATACACAGAAAGAGAACTAGTAGTTTCAATTCTGAAATTTTAGCAATAGGTAAAGATTAAGCGCAGAAACAAAAAATTCACTGTTTCAGACACAAAAGAGGTTTTCTTCTTTTCGATGGACACAAACTTAATTGTTTGAGCTCAAAATAGGCCCATACGCAAATGACAAAGAAAGGAGTGACAAGCCAAAGTATTTGTCGCTTTTCACCCAACAGAGACTGTAACTCCATAAGCCATTAATTCATTTCCAGAACCACCAAACACGCAAGCCATAAAACCAAATTCCCAACCAAAGAATAGACATTTATACAGAATCAGAATGTTGTTCATACTTGAATCAGATAATCTAAAAAGGAGTGCCCTATGTAGACAATAAGTTGTGGTAAAATAATGCAAAGGCAAAGAAGGCTAAAATCAGGTGATCTGAAGGATGTTCTTCCACCAATGCACAGATTTCTGTTGAAATACAATTTACCTCTGCTAACTTAATATGGGCAAGGCTTCCTCAGTGATATATGTGTGTGTATGTGTATATATATATACACATACACACACATAATCTTCAATGAGCACACACATAAATATAAGTATCTATTACTTTAGTCAACACACATGCATCTATATATTCTAAATATAACTATAGGCTATTATATAAAGCATATATAGGTACTTGTAGTCAGAACACTCCTATTGTTTTGAAACAGTCATATTATAAAAACATAAAATTAAATACAGCAATCCATAAAAAAGAACAAAAGCTGTGAATAGGAAATTAACAGAAGACTAAATGCAAATTTGAAATTCTGCCTAATCTTACTAATCATTATGAAGAGAAAAACCATAAGAAAGAATTTTTTCTATTCAGAATTGGAAATGATAAAATTTTCAAATATCTGCATGAGATATTGTAGTGACTCTTCAAAGAGACAAGAATTTGGTGTATCTGTTCAACCTTAAATTGTACATACTCAGTTGCTGGAGCAAATTTGCTTTATTTATTCTTTTTATTTTTGTATTTTGTATTATCTTATTAAAAAACAAGCATGCATATTATATATTCATATATATATATATTCATCTTGACATGAAAAATAGTAATAGCAATTCTGATTAAAAAAACTTATAGAGGGCCAGGTGCGGTGGCTCACGCCTATAATTCCATCACTTTGGGAGGCCGAGGCGGGTGGATCACGAGGTCAAGAGATCGAGACCATCCTGGTCAACAAGGTGAAACCCCGTCTCTACTAAAAATACAAAAATTAGCTGGGCATGGTGATGTGCGCCTGTAATCCCAGCTACTCGGGAGGCTGAGACAGGAGAATTGCTTGAACTCAGGAGGTGGAGGTTGCAGTGAGCAGAGATCGCGCCATTGCACTCCAGGCTGGGTAACAACAGCGAACTCTGCCTCAAAAAAAAAAAAAGAAAAAAAAACTTACAGAATGAGTGCATGTGAATTACTAATACTGGTAAGCTATCCAAATATGCAGGTTTTGCTAGTACAAGTCTGATTTTTGCGTGTTCTGTTGTCCTTATGTAGTGTATTATATTTGCACCAATGTGACTATTTTAAATTAATAAGTAGCTCAGTTATTTAATTAATTTCAAAAGTTATAAAAGAATAATCCAAAATTTTCTACCATAAAAACTAAGATAAATATCAAAGGTGATGGCTATCCCAATTAAACTGATTAGATCTTTGCATTCTTTATATCAATGTATCAAATTATCACATGTACCCTCAAAATATGTACATCTATTATGTATCAATAAAATAAATGAAAGAGCTGAGAATAATAAAATAAACTGGTTAAGTGAAACTACAGGCATTTCATACACTGGTAAACTGTATTTCCATCAAGCATGTTATTCTTGCATATCAATAGAAAGACTTAACATTCATGCCCTGTTTGTTGATGGATATTTGTGTTCAGGTGCTACTAGACAAAATTTATTTATTTTTTACAACTCCTAAATAACCTGACTTTTTGGGGGATGTGAAATAAAGCCACCTTTATTGAGACTTCCAACTACACCAGAAGGGAAGTCATCCCTAAGGAAAACACTTTAATTTCAAAGGAAGTCTACCACTGAAATGTCACCCTGTTTGCAATAAGCCATTGACAGCAGCTAGGGTGATTTAAAATGGCATCCAAGGAATAATTCAAGAAAAGAACTGGTTTGGTTTAACATAGATACATCTTAGTAAGATTATCAGAAATCTTCCAACAGTAATAATACCCCTTAAAGCTCTTTAATTAAGTGAAGATAGAAAATCAAAACCCAGGTCGTCTGTTCAAGTAATGTTGGGAAATAATAACAGCTCTCATTTGACACAGTGATGGAATTTTTTTTTTTAAAAAAAAGAATAGGGCAGAATATTTGGTAAGTGAAAGATAATGCATCCTTGGGGAATAAATACAGACGACATTTAAAAGTTATTCACTGCAAAGAATCTTTACCCTTCAAGATGGAATGTTCTATAGGAAAAGTCAGCTTAATATTGCATCTCCTAAACACTATTAAGTAATTTCTCCTTGTACATGAATAATTCTCGCCAATAGAAACCAAAAATCATAATGCTTATTTCAAGTATTAAGCAACCCTACCACCCGACTAATGAAAATAAACTCTCCAGCTGAAGCTTCCTGACATATTCCCTCCCTGGTTTGCCCTCTTTCTTGCCTTTACTTAGTTTGTAATCAATTCTCTTAACTCATCTTGGGTATTGTATCTCTTGTGTTCTCTGAAATCTTTTTTATTTTCGGTAAGCAAGTCTGATTCAGAAATCAAAAGGTCAACATCTTGAAAAACCCTTTCTTTTTTTTACCGATACATTTTGACAATTTTATTATCTTTCTTCTTATCCAATATAAAAGTATGTCTCTCATAACTGCTGTTGTGAAGTATACAGCTGCTTGGTGAATCATGCCTGATGAAAATGATTTTCAAAGTCAATCCAAATGAATTAATATAGCATTACTTATTCTAGAAGTAAAAGAAAGGGGTGAGGTTGTCAATAACATCATTCTATGTGCATAGCTAGTAGCTATATTATATCATTTTCTTCCTTTAGCATTCAGTTCTTGTTCAGTAGATCAAACCAACATATATTTTCAGAAACAAACTAGTATAATCAACATGGTTTGAAGATGGTAATAATAATGAAAAAGCAAATGATATAATTAATGTATACTTTTTGATATGTGTATTAAAATGTTTATGCATATGTTTATTTTCCAGATAGTGGTAGTATAGCTAAATATAATTTGTAGATTTTTTTCTCCACATTTTGTATTTGAGTATAAATTGCTCTTACTGTATTTTCATGTTTCCCCTTTAGTTAATTTCAACTATTTCATATGAGAAATGGTATTTGCTACTTCCCCAAATTTCCCAGTTCCCTTGCATGTTTTTGGGGCCACATGACCGTCCTGGACAATGAATTTTAAAAATAACAACTTTATGTAATTTTTAGATATTTGCATTTATGATGTTTGGGCACTTTTCCCTTTCTCTCTTTCTCTGTGTATGTGATGATGGAACTCCTCTCTTCCCTATCATGGCAGAAATAAGATAGTAAAGACTCCCTCAATCTGGATCCCTGATTGATATATGGATTAGGAAGCCTACCAATCCGTATTGTAAGTATAACATGAGCACAAAATAAAGCTCAGTTTTGGGTTTGATTCTTAATGCTCATATTCCAACGTATTCTGACATGCATGTCTCTTAAAGCTAATACATTAAGAACATTTACATTTAAAATTAAACCTTAAGCCCCAGTTCTTTTTTAAATTTCTTTTTTTAAATTTTTTTTTCCATAGGTTTTTGAGAAATAGGTGGCACTGGTTATATGAGCAAGTTCTTCAGTGGTGATTTGTGAGATTTTGGAGCATCCATCTCTTGAACAGTGTATACTGAATCCAATTTCTAGTCTTCTGTCCCTCCCATCCTTTCCCCCAAGTCTGCAAAGTCCATTGCATCATTCTTATGCCTTTGCATCCTCATAGCTTAGTTCCCACTTATGAGTGGTAACATAGAATGTTTGGTTTTTCATTCCTGAGTTACTTCACTTAGAATAATAGTCAATAGTTCCATCCAGGTTGCTGCAAACGCTATTAACTCATTCTGTTTTATGACTGAATGGTATTCTATCATATATATGATTTATGGGCATTTGGGCTGGTCCCATGTTTTTGCAATTGTGAATTGTGCTGGTATAGATGTGCATGTGCAAGTATCATTTTCATATAATGACTTCTTTTCCTCTGGGTAGATACCCTGGGGTGGGGTTGCTGGATCAAATGGTAGTTTCACTTTTAGTTCTTTAAAAAAATCTCCACATTGTTTTCCATAGTGATTGTACTAGTTTACATTCCCATGAACAGTGTAGAAGTGTTCCCTTTTGGTAAATAATTATTTGAAGGAATTAATCATGATATCTTAGCTAAGTAAAAAATTTAGAAAAAAAAAAGAGAAACTTGCTAGTAGAAGGAAATAACAGATGTCTAAGGAAAGAATGTTCTGATATTCTTAAAGAACCATTGTAGAGACAATAAATAAATAAGAGAACTGGATAATTTGAAGGACATAAAAAGACAGTGAACATAGTTAAGGTTTTAATGGTACAAATGATCCCCACCAACATCCATTTAATTTTTATTTTTTGATTACGGCCATTCTTGCAGGAGTAAGGTGACATTGGATTGTGGTTTTGATTTATATTTCCCTTATCATTAGTGATGTTGAGCATTTTTTCATATGTTTCTTGGCTGTTTGTTTATCTTCTTTTGGTAATTGTCTATTCATATCCTTAGCCCCATTTTCATGGGATTGTTTGTTTTATTCTTGCTAATTTGTTTGAGTTTCTTGTAAATTCTAGATATTAGTCCTTTAACAGATATGTAGACTGTGAAGATTTTCTCCCACTCTGTGGCTTGTCTGTCCATTCTGCTGATTGTTCCTTATGTTGTGCAGAAGCTCCTTAGTTTAATTATGTCCCACCTATTTATCTTTGTTTTGGTTGCATTAACTGCCGTGTTTTTGGTCATGAAGTCTTTGTCTAATCCAATGTCTAGAAGAGTTTTTATGATTTTATCTTCTAGAATTTTTATAGATTCAGGTCTCAGATTTAAGTCCTTGGTTTTTTTATATGGTGACAGATGAGGATTTAGTTTCACTCTTCTACATGTGGCTTGCCAATTACACCATTTGTTGAACAGGCTATCTTTTCTCCATTTTATTTTTGTTTCCTTTGTCTAAAATCAGTTGGCTGTTAGTATTTGGGTTTATTTCTGCATTCTCTATTCTTTTCCATTGGTCTGTGTTCCTATTTTTATATCAGTATCATGCTGTTTTGGTGACTAATGGCCATATAGTGTAGCTTGTAGTCAGGTAATGTGATGCCTCCAGATTTGTTCTTTTTGTGCGGTCTTGCTTTGGCTATGCAGGCTCTTTTTTTGGTTCCATTTGAATTTTAGGATTTTTTTTCTAGTTCTGTAAAGAATGATGGTGGTATTTTGATGGGAATGACATTGAATTTGTAGATTGCTTTTGGCAGCATGGTTATCTTCATAATATAGACTCTACCCATCCAGGAGTGTGGGATATGTTTCCACTTGCCAAAGCCCCGTTTCTACTTCTCCTTTTGTATAAGAAGTTTTCCCATTTAAAGAATAGTTTATTTTCATATAAAAATCTTGCTTCCGTTACCCCTTTGTATTACCTTCTTTTCTACTTTTTATCTTAATCTTCTGGCTAATCACTGAATTATTCTTATTCTTTGAGGACATTATATTCTCATTCACAGTACTTTCCTTCATTCTATTCATTAACAATTTTTTTTAGAACCCAACAAAATAGTCATTTATCTATGTAAAATCCTCATTTCTAAATATTTTATCTACTTTCACTCTAGACTGTATCTTGAATAACAAAATTTAACATCACCTGAAGCATTTGTACCATTAAAACTTTACTATGTTGACTGTTTTTTTACATCCTCCAAATTTTCCAGTTATCTTATTTATTGTCTCTACGGTGGTTCTTCAATAATATCAGAACATTCTTTCCTTAGACTTCTGTCATTTCCTTCTACTGGCAACCTTCTCTTTCTTTTTTTTTTTTTTCTAAATTTTTTACTTAGCTAAGATATCACGGTTAATCCCTTCAAATAATTATTTTTCAATATCTTCTATATGCTTACCTAATTGGTCTGCCTGTATATCTGCACATGCATGAATGCACACACACTCACACTCACACACACATACACACATAGTGATGCCTGACCATAGATTGTTTATCTTCTATACTTTCAATGCCAGATTGCTATTGTCTCTGCAGTAAAACCGTAAATTATGTAAATAATGTTGCTCGAAATCTATGTTACTGAAATTTACCTAGTAAGCTCTGCTTTCTATTTTCTGTAGTGGTTGTTGATTAAGCTCTCTACTTTCCTTAAATATAACAGATTGCCACTGTCCACATACCTCATGCTCATAGAATATTATACTTTCTTCTTCAATTAGAGAATAAAAGGTATTATGTAAGATTTTATAAAAAGCTTTCCCAAGTGATTTTTAAGTTACTTTTAATCCTAATTGTTTAGATCTTTTCTCCTTGGCTCTTCATTACAATCCATCCTGCAAAGGGAAGTCAATTCCCTACATCTGTGCTTTGAATCCTGCACCCTCATTCTCTTTTGTAACTTTCCTGTATCAATTATACCTTCACTCACCTCTATTTTTATATTCTTTATTTGTATTTTCATTTCATTATTAAACATACTGAAAACTAAAATATCTTAACACAAAGGTATCTAAGCATAATAAAAATAATTATTATTTTTGCTTGATAGTGAGTAAGCAATAAGTTTTCCCTCCTTATAATGTAAAAAACATTTTCTATTTAGATTTTTCTCTTTTGAGTCATTACTTTTAACTCTTTGTCAGAATTCTTGGGTGTTTCTTTATGTATATGAATGAAACACTAAGTTGATTATTGTAGATAGTGACTGAGTGTTCTCTACTATTACATAGATTCAGTTGTATAACAAGTATTTCCATGAATGGGGAAGTGGGGGTTGAATATAAACTACATATACATAAATGAAGATCCAGTTCAACATTTACTCAAAAGAGGCTGCTTTTCTCTCTTAACATCTGTATCATGTAGCCTTGTATTCAATAGAATCTCTAGCTCTCTCTGTGTTGTTAAAATAATAGGGATGATATATATGCCTTTAGTCTTGGGCCAGTGCTGCTCCTTGTTTATCACTTTTGTAAGCAAAGATTTTTATATGAGGACACTTGCAGTGTTTTGTCCTAGTTTCTTTGTGGTCATTTCTAATTACTATGACTTATATCCCATAGTCAGTCAAGTGACTCCAGATCTTCTGCTGTAACCTCAAAGTCCATCTGAAGCTTTTCTGGGAAGAATGCATTCTGCCTTGGATGTACGTTTATCTGCATGTTTATCCTTGTAGCTTCCTGCTTTCTGCCTTAACTGTCAATAGTTTCTGCATTTTTTCATTTTTTAAAACATTTTACAAAATTGATCTAAAGATTTGATTCCAACACCCCACTTAAATTTAAACACAAATAAGTATTGTCTTAAATATAAGAAAATAATTCCAGGGTACGCTGGTAAGCTTAGAATAAAGAAAAAAAAAAAAAGGTGTTACAAGTGAAGAATCTCAGTGTCACTGCAGTGAGTGGAAGTCAAAATCAAAGTGTTTCCTCTGTCATTTCAACTGGAGACAAATTATCAGGGAGAAGTACTATGTGTTAGATCTTTATACAGGTAACTTATTTCAGACTTAAGACATGGTGAACAAATGGAGCTAGAAATTAGTTATCAAAAGCGGGTCAGGATCTGTGCCAGAGCATGGGAATTATCATCCACAAATATGACCCAGCAAGGAAATCTGCCACCAGCTAAGACTGTGCTCCTGATGGGAGAAAACAATTGTGAGAATCCCAAACCACCCGTTAGTGTGAAATTCAAATTTTCATGACTACAAGAGGTGCAGGGCCCATGAATACAAGAATTAACATAATAAAATATATGAATTGGCAAAACTGAGTGAGCACCAGCAGAAGCCCACCCATATTTTACCATTGAGATGTAAAATGCTGGCCGGGCGCGGTGGCTCACGCCTATAATCCCAGCACTTTGGGAGGCTGAGGTGGGTGGATCACAAGGTCAAAAGATCGAGACCATCCTGGTCAACAAGGTGAAACCCCGTCTCTACTTAAAATACAAAAATTAGCTGGGCATGGTGGCGCGTGCCTGTAGTCCCAGCTACTCGGGACGCTGAGGCAGAAGAATTGCTTAAACCCAGGGGGCGGAGGTTGCGGTGAGCCAAGATCGTGCCATTGCACTCCAGATTGGGTAACAAGAGCGAAACTCCGTCTCAAAAAAAAAAAAAAAAAAAAAAAAAAAAAAAAAAAGATGTAAAATGCTTTGATAACCGTGGGCATCAGTTTCCCACAAAAAACCAAGTTCTCGAAAATGTGCTCATGACAAGTATTAAACATCATGCAAGGGAGCATTGGCGAATCTCGTAAGTGAGTGAATTGGGAGAGTTGTATACACTGATAAGACTTTAAAAATAAAGTAGACTAGAAGATATTTTAAAACGTAAGATGTCTAAAAGGTACAAAGGATTGAAGAATGCAAACAAACAAACAAAAAAACTAAGCAAAGGACACTGGAAAAAGAGCATCTTTCAAAAGGAATCAAATAGAAATTCTGTAAGTGAAATATAAAAATGAAATAAAGTCAGCCAGTGGACAAATTGAATGTTAAACTAGACAAATTAAAAAAAGATAATTAGTTGATTTTTCATTTATTTAAAAACATTTTGACCAGCTAATTTGTGTAGACTGTTAAGGTTCTGCCCTTATCCCTACACTCCCAGGTGGATAGACAGGAAATAAAGAAGCAGATAAATCCATAATAAATAACATACTTTTAAGTAATGATAAGTGATATGAAAAAATATAAGTAAGATACTACAAAAAAGAGTAATATGGGTAGAGAGACATATTCAAGTTAGGGTAGTCTTGGAAAATCTCTCCTATAAAGTAACATGTAAGCACAGACATAAGTGAAGGAATGTAAAAAGCAAGGCAAAGGTCTATGGAAAAAATATTCCAGGTGGAAGAGGCAGTAAAAGTAAAGGTCATGAAGCACCAATTAATGTGACATGCTGGTAGAACAAGAGCTCTAGAAAAAGTTGGTAAAGCAAAGAGCAGTATAACATCATTTTTTAAAAAAGGCACTAATTTTATTTTTGAATCAGAAACATAAAACGTTGAAATGTTGTCATATCTTATCTCCTTTCCTATGAAAAGTGTTCTTGAAATTGTTTATGGAATTGCTCATTGATTTATGTTCTCCTTATTGGATGACCCTTTTCAGTCTTCAGATGCATTCAGTATGTCTCCTGCCTACTCCGTGCTTCCAGTTCTTCTTGAATCTACCTAGAGGACACTGTCTGTAGCCACTGCTGAAGATGCTTTTGATGATATCCTTGTGACAATCTATAAAGGGATCTGGATGCCAAGACATTGCTCATTTTGCACAGAAACAATGTAAACAGCCTTCTTCTTGACATTCCACACTACACTTCTTTGCTACTCATCCCTGAGCCATCACTTCTAAAACGGAAAACTTCATGTTCCTCATCTTCACTCTTCTAGCTAGAAGCTTACAACATTCAAACAACAGCAGAATGCAACACTTCCAAACACACACACACACACACACACATATGTTTACCCCACAGAGCAAACAACAGTATCTCTGCAAAGTTTAATCTTTATTCATACAAGGCCAAGAAAAATGCAAACAATACCCTGAAATATCTATCCCAATAGATTTTCTCAGTTGTGCACAAATAATTAACAGATGACTAATCCAAAAATATGTGATCAAATTTTAAAGTAAGGTTGATACCTTATGATTTCCTTTAAAAAAAGTTATCATAGTCTGCCAGAAGGTGAACTAAGGTGTTCATCCCTGGTGCCAGAAAAGTCTCTGCATCAAAATTCAGGTGATAATCGAGCTCCATCTTTCATAAACTCAAGCATTAAAATTAGGAAAAAACGTAGGTCCCAAACTAGGCCAAGACATAATTCCGATGACCTTATTCTGTCCCTAAGCATTTGTGTGTGTATATAACTTCACATAGTGCCTAGCATAATTAAGGTATTCAGTCACTATATGTTAATTGGTTAAATAAGGGGAAACAAAAAATACTGAATATAATTTTTGTTTGCAATTGCATTATTAATGTTATATTTGAGGTAGATTCCAAGGTTTATATTGCCAAAAAGTATCTTAGGTTATCATCTTCAGGGAGTTTTTCTGTAAAAATATTCATTTATCTCTCAGGGATGCTTTGATAGAAATTTTTTATTTATCAACATTAGCAGAGTAATTGAAAATAAAGGAGGATGGCAGCTTTCTTCTAGAAATGAGATTTTTCAGGTCAAATGCACTTGCTTTGGAAGGATTCCAGTTGCTAAAGTATCTTGCAAAAAAAGTGTAAGTGCATTATATTACATTTCTAAAATTTAAATTTAAATGTTTCTTTAATATCCCATTTCAGAGCTTTTATAATTTTTTGTCCCATTTTTATATTTGGCCGTGGCTCTACTAGATTATACACACACACACACACACACACACACACACACACACGACTGAAGATAATAGTTGGTATCATTTCTGCTTCCTCTTGATCCCTTTTAAATTTTAATTTTATACTTAGGTTCTTCTATGTTGAATCATTACTTTTCACTAGATATCTCAGAATTCTTCATTATCCACTGGCATAAAGTAAGTCCTCACATAATGTCATTGGCAGATTCTTAAAAACCGCTGATAAACAAAATAACATATAACAACGCTAATTTTACCATAGGCTAATTGATATAAATAAGAGTTAATTTCCTATAGCATCTTTCTGGTTACAAAAACATGACCAAATTTCTAAATAAAGACCAAATTAATTATAAAATTAAACATGGAAATAAATTTGAGCTATACATACATTGAAGAAAGATTAATAGAAACAAGTAAAATAATTATTTACCATGTTATTTCAGTTCAGGGCTGTGGGTGGCCAGATCATCTCCTGGAAGCTTAGTGTACCCGCTGGGAAGCAGCCCTGGACGCCATCCCATTGCAGATACGCATACACGCACTCTCTCTCACACATACACACACACACAACACACACTCACCTACACCCCTACCTAGTGGCCCATTGATATTTCCACATGCTGAATCATTTTAGACAGTTTTCATTATCTAAAGACATTTTCATTCTATCAGTATCTGAACTCAAGTTTGGAAATGGCAATCTATCCATCTTTGATTTTCTCAAAGAATGAATTTTATTAAAAATGTGCTATCTTTAACTACTGGAGAATTGTATCCAATCTTCATTCTTAATTCTCTTGACTCCAAGTGACTTCTGAGCAGCACTTGTCATTGGGAGATTTAGAATGACTGAAGAATATTAACAGGTAATTTCAATGTATTGAGTATCTAAATGTATAGATTTCAGTTGCAGAAATCTAACCACCATAAAAAATAAAAGTTTAAAAATAATTCAGATGACAATAATAATAATAATTTTTATAAGCAGCCAAAATATGCTGAGTACTTCCTTTGTACGAGATTCTGGTCTAAGCCCTTGTCATTTACTATCTTATTCAATGTTTAGAACAAAGTTATAATGAGTGATGTTATTATTGCCTGTATTTTATTTCTCTATTGATTTTAAGTTTTAAAAAATTGTATTTTGTTTTAGATTCCGGGTGTATATGTGTGTGTTTTTAACATGGGTATATTACATACTAGTCTCCACCTATTACCCAACGAGTGAACACTGTACTCTATAGATAATTTTTCAGCTTTTCCTTCCCCTCCCTCCTTCACCCATTTTTGAGTCTACAGTGTCTATAATTTCCATCTTTATGTTCATATGTATCCATTGTTTAGATCTTACTTATAAATGAGAACATCTAGTATTTGATTTTCTGTTTCTGCGTTCACTTAGGATAATGCATTGCCTCCATTATATAGATGAGAAAATTGAGAGTAAGACCTACCCCATATCCACAGCTATCAAGTAATATAGCTAGCATGTAAGTCCTGGCAATCTGACTCTGGAGGGAATTTGTACTCAAACTTACCTAAGACTGTATCCTTTACTTCAGGGAAACTCAGTTTAGAGAGATTGGACTCATTATTGCAGTGGTTTTAAAATGCAGTTTACTTCTATATATTTTAATGGTATTTCATTTTAAAGATATAAATTAAAATTGTTAATGTGTGAGCAGCCTGAAGAATGTGACATTAATGTTTGAAATTGACAGTGTAAGTTAAAGGGCACAATGTCCTAAAAATATTGTCCTAAGGAACCCAGCTCTAAACACAGAGCATTCACAAAATACTTCCTATTACATTGTTGGAAGGATGAGCCTCACATTTGTTATCTCAGGGGATTCTACCACTAGCCATGCAGTCTTGTTTCCTCTCCTTGATGAATAAACTGTCCTAATTCTAGGTTATAAATGAGATGTTCAAACTGTAGGGTGCAACTTTACTAAAACTCTGACTTCTGAGAACAGATGACAATGTTTTTTTAGTAGAAACACAAAGACAATTATTTCTGTCTTCTACAGAAAAAATATGTATAAATCTCAGCTATATATAAAACCTAGAATTTTGCATATTTTCACCCCAATTTATAGAAATTTTTCTAGTGTTCAATTTTACCTTTTTACCAACTTACCACTGCTGAAACAAGAGTGTCTCAAACGATTCCCACCTGTGTCGGAATCACCTGGTTGTACTTGTAAAGCCTGCAGCTCATTGGCATTTACAGTGTAACTGCCTTGTCCAACTCTTCAAGTTGGAGCCTGAGAAGCTGGCAGGGTTAAAATAAAAGAAAGAATGAATGACTAAATGAATGCATAGATAAACCAAGCCATTCTCATATAAAAATTCCACCATGAATCGTTTCTTTTCTTCTTCATTTAAATCCTCAGTTCAGAAATGCATCATTTTCTACCTACATTATTGCACCTTCCCTTTCTGTTTCCATTACGCATCACTGACATCTTTTCCACTTCTTCCGTGGTACTGAGGCCTTCTTTAGAAATTATGATAATTTTTAGCTATTCCTTCCTCCCTTATTTATTGTGTCTAACTCCTTATCTTCAATTATTTTAACTATCTATTAAGTTTTTTGAACTTGAACTTTTAATTTTTTCTTTGTGAATAAGTTATGTACTCTTTTTCCTCTTCTAATCTCTAAATATATTCATTTATATATTCTCAAGCAGGCAATGGTATCACAGAATAAGGTGATAATGCCACCATTGCTACCTGTAATGTCTCATGCTAGTGTGTATGGTGAGTTGAAATATGAAAATCAGTGAGAATTCACTGTTATCAGTGGCTCTGCAATTTAATTACGGGCTGCATAATCTTAGTCAAGTCATTCTACATCACTGAATTTTCATAATCTCATCCATCAATTGGAATGTTAGTAAAACTAAAGCTATATTGTGCTTGAATTACATGAGTTAATACTTATGCATATGTTTGGCAAAGCGTCAAGTTTCATGAAAACCTTTCTCTTTATGCTTGTTTGCTTTACCTGATACTTGGTAAAAACTGACCAAGAATAATTTATATATGTCATAATGAATAAAGCTAGTCACCTACCTTTATTTATTATAAATTATAAAGAAGTATATTTTTTATTGTTGTATATCCTGCATAAATATGTGCTTACTTAGATTCAACCTTATATACACATGTAAAGAGAGAGAACCAGCTTTTTTTGAATGTCTCATTTTGCCAAGTATTTAATATATGTGAATCTAACTTATTTATCATTATTATTATTTAAGTTTTACCAATATAAACATCAAGGGAGAGTGACTTTCCCATTGGTCACAGTAGGATATGATGTTATTCTGACTTGAAGATTTGGATACGGGGTAAAGTGAGAGGATCAATTTGGCCAGGACCAAAATTTGTATCTGGAATTGTCTGCTGTGAAACCCACAGCTGGCCTCCACCATACAGGTTTCCAAGCTGCTTGAGTTTTTGCTTCCAGGTTTAACATGGATTTTTTTTGTGTGTTTCTTTTGTTGTTTGTAAAATCAATATTGCTTTAGACTACAGGCAAAATGTAGAGGTCAAGGATTACCTCTATTTCCATTGTTTTGCTCTTTCTAGTCCTCTAAGTACTGAGATTTGTGTTCAATCATATTTTCTGACTAAGCTGATCCCTGTGGATAAATGGGGTTACTTCTTTTATACAAAATTTATCTACCTGCCTTCCGTCTTTCTTCTTACAAATTAAGTAGTAAATAATGCGAAGCATATTGAATTACCATTTTTGAAGGTCAGCTTGTATATTAAAACCTATTATCTAATAATGAATTTTAATAATGATACCACATAATGATATACATTTATATAATTAATATTAAGAGCATTGACTTGAATACCACAAATTAATATTTTAAATGGCCATTTTTATGGTACATATTAATGAATATCATTAATCAAAAAATATTTATTTAGTGTCTTTAGCAAAAAACATTTGAGTTACAACTGATAATTATAAAGAAACCATTTTAAATGTACTTAATTTTTTCAATTTATTATTCCAGGGATTCACCTCTCCACACAACAAATATAAAGAATTGCTGTCATGTTTATAGTTAAAATAAATTATATTTTTATCTCCTGATACCACAGATATTAAACAGCTTTAGAAAATTACAAGGTGTTTAGGAGAAATAAATCATTTTTGTGCTGTGGTGTGTTCCTGGGAGATAACATGTCTCTCAGGGGACCAATGCCAGATTTTGCCGTTTCTGGCTATAACATGATCCATAGCCATTAAACATTAAAAGCTAGTGTTCTCCCTCTATCTTTATGAAAATAAGACATGATTTACTCTAGGGTAGTGTTGTACTTAAAAGACTACTTTTCTTTTTAATGGTTGAAGGGACATTTGAACAAAATGTTTAATTTTGTATTTCTGCCAATGTTACATAGGCAGCATTGTAATAAACCACACGACTGGATTTTTGCCAAAGATCATAAAATGACAAGCTTAAATCCTTTAGGCGAAACTATTTGTGATAAATTATTTTCCATTTTAAGAAACATACCAAGTGAGTAACTTTATGGTTTTCTGAGTTAAAATTTGGCATGATTGAATGAATTGTTCTAGTAATTCCACTCTATAGCTAAGGTGCTACATAGTGAATCAATTTGAAAATCCATGAAAATACTAAATATGGTCTGTGACATGCATTGCATGTCCTGGATTGCCTTTGTATTCCTCATAGTGACTCATTTGAACTTGCAAAGTAAACACTTTTCTGAAATTTAATCTTAAATACAACTTCCTTCAGGGTGTGGTGTATAGGAAAGCACAGTTTCAGAGTCAAGATAAAACAGTAATAATATGATCTTGTGTAAATCATTAAATTTTTAGTGACAAATAGGAACAAAATGTAAGTTACAAGCTTTTGGAGCAAAATGATAAAATATATAAAGCACCTAGCATAATGCTTTTCAAAATTCAGTTTCTAATTAATACAACCTATAGAAAAGTTTGCATTTTATTTTCTATTACATCTATTAATTTTCTCATTTCTTGCTTGAAATTTAATATTAGTATAATATATATAATAGTTCAAATGTAGTTTAAATGAAGAATAGTTTCTTATACCTTTTTTCTAAGTTTTATTGTATTTTTTTAAATATAGAAAATTTGAAGGATAGTAAAATAAATGCCATATAACCTACACTTGGATTAATAATTAATACCCTGATAAATTAGTTTTCTTTCTTTCTTGTTCTCTTTCTCTCTCTCACTCTCATTCTCTCCTTTATTCTACTTGCGATATTTGGGACATTTTAATTATCAAAAAAGGTGACACCTAATTTTGAAATATTGAAGAGATAACAGGCCATGGACTCAGAGTGACACACACATGTAGACACCAGGGAGTTATTTTTACAGAATAGTGATGTTAGGTAAAAATGGAGAAAAACTGATAGAATTAAAAAGTTAGCATTTGTAACCCTAGTGAAATAATTATTTCAGAAAGAATCACCAGTGGATTCCAAAATAAGGTGGAAAGCTTGTCTGTATAATGTGAGTGTTTCACAGATTGCCTACTAAAATGCAGAGGAAAAAAAAATCATGTAATAGAGAGCTTCCAGCCACTATCTTAACCAAGGCCTCAACCTCAGCATCACAAATCGTGGGAAATCTTGACCTTATATACCTGCTGATAATACAAAATAAAAAGTACATGGCATTACTTTGGAAAGTTTCCCACCATTTAACCTCCATCTAATAACTTCCCTACTCCTCATTTCAGTTTTCCAAGGAAAAGACAGAGGATTATGTTTAAGAAATTACCAGGAAATAATAACACAAATTTAAAATATTTACAATCTATTGACAACTGATTTAATTTCTTTAAAAATGCCATGAAGGGGAAAGAAATGTTAAAGTATTAGTTGCAACTAGGAATGTTTTTACTTATGAAGGATGCAAGGGCATCTAGGACATGATATGCATACACAGTACTTTCTTTGTTTTTTATAATGATTAAGGTGCTATATACTTAATAGTCTAACTAAAGTTATTTGATCAATGATAAAAACTCATTAATCATTCTTACTTCAGAAATCCTAAAATTATTCTGGTGACTTCTTTCACAAAAAGGAAATTAATTTATCACAAATATTTTTGTCTTCAGGCTTTAAGCCTGTCAGAGTATGCTGCTTGGCAGAAATTCAGGTAAATGACCTCCTACAAAACTTAGATGAAATCTTGGTTCAAAATCAAAATTATACATATTATTCTGAAAACACTTACAATTAATGTGAACATTGTTTAGATGTTAGATAACATGAGGCAATTATTGTTAATTTTCTAAACTGTGACAATCGTATTGTTATCATAGAGGAAAAGGTCATATTTTTCTTAGGAGCTACATCCAACAGGTTTAGGGTTGGAATGTTTTCTGATTATGATGCAATTATACTAGAAAACTAAATGAAAAAATTTATAGGACCAACTACCTAGAAACAAACAACTACATTCAACAAGTCCTTGTTAAAGGGTAAATATAAACACCAGAATAACCAAGTTGCTATTAGTCAAATAAAATTCATTCTCTAGATGTTCATAGGAAACACAGAAGTAAAATCATCTCTAAAATTTGAATGCTAATATAACTTTTTTTGGAAACTCGTTTATTGTTTTTATATCCTCCTATTGTTTCTAATTTATTGTCTTTTTTTAACTTTTAATTTTTGTGTTTACATACATAGGTACTTGGGGTACATGTGATACTCTGGTATAGGCATACATTGTACAATCAGCACAACAGAGTAAGTGGAATATTCATCTTCTCAGGCATGTATCATTTTTATTTGTTACAAACAATCCAGTTATACTCTTAGTTATTTTTAAATGTACAACAAAATTACTGCTGACTCTAGTTACTCTGTTGTATACTAGGTCTTATTTATTCGAACTATATTTAGTATCCATTAACCATCCCCACTGCCCCTCCCTCACTACCCTTCATAGTTAGTGGTAACCATCAATCTGCTCTCTACCTCCATGAGCTCAATTGCTTTAATTTTTAGCTCCCACATATGGGTGAGAATATATGAAGCTTTCCTTTCTGTGCCTGGCTTATATCACTTAACATAATGACCTCCAGTTCCTTCCATGTTGTTGCAAATGACAGGATCTCATTTCTTTTTGGCTGAATAGTACTTCTATTTTATATATGCACCACGTTTTCTTTTTTTAAAAAATTTATTTATTATACTTTACATTCTGGGATACATGTGCAGATTGCACAGGTTTGTACATAGGTATACTCATGACATGGTGGTAGTTTGCTGCATCCATCTCCCCGTCATCTACATCAGGTATTTCTCCTAATGCTATCCCTCCCCAATGTCCCCACCCCCTGCTATTCCTCTCCTAGCCCCCCACACCCAGGCCCCAGTGTGTGATGTTCCTCTCCCGGTGTCCATGTGTTCTCATTGTTCAACGCTCACTTACAAGTGAGAACATATGGTGTTTGGTTTTCTGTTCTCATGTCAGTTTGCTGAGAATGAGGGTTTCCTGTTTCATCCATGTCCCTGCAAAGGACAGGAACTCATCCATTTTTTTGGCTGCATAGTATTCCATGTTGTATATGTGCCACATTTTCTTTATCCAGTCTATCATTGATGGGCATTTGGGTTAGTTCCAAGTCTTTGCTATTGTCAACAGTGCCACAATAAACATACATGTCCACGTGTCTTTATAATAGAGTGATTTATAATCCTTTGGGTATATACCCAGTAATGGGATTGCTGGGTCAAATGGAATTTCTATTTCTAGATTCCTGAAGGAATCACCACACAGTCTTCCACAATGGTTGAACTAATTTAAACTCCCACCAACAGTGTAAAAGCATTCCTATTTCTCCACATCTTCTCCAGCATCTGTTGTCTCCTAATTTTTTAATGATCACCATTGTAACTGGTGTGAAGTGGTATCTCAATGTGGTTTTGATTTGCATTTCTCTCATAACCAGTGATGATGAGCATTTTTTCATATCCATGTTGGCTGCATAAATGTCTTCTTTTGAAAGTGTCTGTTCATTTCCTTTGCCCACTTTTTGATGGGGTTGTTTTTATCTTGTAAATTTGTTTAAGTTCTCCATAGACTCTGCATATTAGCCCTTTGTCAGATGGGTAGATTGCAATTTTTTTTTCCCATTCTGTTGGTTGCCAGTTCACTCTATTGAAGTTTCTTCTGGAAGGGATCCAGTTTTAGCTTTCTGAATGTGGCTAGCCAGTTTTCCCAACACCATTTATTATATAGGGAATCCATTCCCCATTGCTTGTTTGAGTCAGGTTTATCAAAGATCAGATGGTTGTAGTTGTGTAGCATTCTTTCTGAGGCCTCTATTCTGTTCCATTAGTCTATATCTCTGTTTTGGTACCAGCATCATGCTGTTTTGATTACAATAGCCTTGTAACATAGTTTGAAGCCAGGTAGCATGATGCCTCCTACTTTTTTTCTTTTTAGGATTGTCTTGGCTATATGGGCTCTTTTTTGGTTCCATATGAAATTAAGGTTTTTTTTTTTTTTTTTTTTTTTCCCCAATTCTGTGAAGAAAGTCATTGGTAGCTTGATGGGGATAGCATTGAATCTGTAAATTACTTTGGGCAGTGTAAGGCTGGTTGCCTCACCAGGAGCTCGGACACACACCCTCCCCCTTCTTTTTCAAAAGCTCGGACAAGCTCGGACGAGCTCGGGCATGCTCAGGCATGTTCCCTTCTCCCATGCTCGCACAGCCTGGCCTTACCTTAAAGAACCCAATATGCAAACAAGGTCTTGTAACCATAGCCTCTTGTCAACCAATAGCAGTCAAGCCCTATTGACCAATAGCAGTTGAGTCTTAACAACCAATAGCAGCCGAGTCTTAACAACCAATAGCAGCCGAGTCTTAACAACCAATAGCAGCCGAGTAATTCCAACCAACAACAAGCCAAATCCTAAGTAAATGCTTGTAACTTACCCAATAGCAGTCCTACTCTCCCACAACCAATCGAGCTATTTCACTCCCTATAAAACCCCACGTCTGAGAGGAGTCCGTGCGACTTCTCCGGTCCCTCCTGTCAGACTGCAGAACCTCACCCGGGAGCCCGAATAAACCCTTCACATTGGATCTTCATGTGCTGGCCTCAGTTTCTTCCTTTTAAACTCGGTGAGAACAAACCTTACAGGCAGTATGGCAATTTTCCAAGATATTGATTCTTCCTAACCATGAGCATGGAATGATTTTCCATCTGTTTGTGTCCTCTCTTATTTCCTTGAACAGTGGTTTGTAGTTCTTGAAGAGGTCCTTCACATCCCTTGTTAGTTGTATTCCTAGGTATTTTATTCTCTTTGTAGCAATTGTGAATGGGAGTTCACTCATGATTTGGCTCTGTTTGTCTATTATTGGCGTATAGGAATGCTTGCGATTTTTGCAGATTGATTTTGTATCCTGTGACTTTCTGAAGTTGCTTATCAGTTTAAGGAGATTTTGGTCTGAGATGATGGGGTTTTCTAAATATATAATCATGTTATCTGCAAACAGAAACAATCTGATTCCTCTCTTCCTAGTCAACTATCCTTTAATTCTTTCTCTTGCCTGATGGTCCTATCCAGAACTTCCAATACTATGTTGAATAGGAGCGGTGAGAGAGGGCATCCTTATCTTGTGCCAGTTTTCAAGGGGAGTGCTTCCAGTTTTTGCCCATTCAGTATGATATTGATTGTGGGTTTGTCATAAACAGCTCTTATTATTTTGAGATATGATCCATCAATACTTAGTTTATTGAGAGTCTTTTTTAGCATAAAACACTGTTGGATTTTGTCAAAGACCTTCTCTGCATTTATTGAGATATTACACTTAAGTCTTTAATCAATTTTTATTTTACTTTTGTATATGGCAAAATATATGGATCTAGTTTCATTATCATGGATTTGGAAAACTATTCTTCCCAGCAACATTTATTGAAGAGACTGTCTTTTCCCCAGCATGTATTCTTCACACCTTTGTCAAATATGAGCTCACTGTAAGTGTGTGGATTTGTTTCTGGGTTCTCTGTTCTGTTCCATTGGTTTATATGTTTGTTTTTATGCTGGGCCCATGCTGTTTTGGTTACTATATCTCTGTAGTATAATTTGAAGGAAGATAATGTGATTTCCCAGTTTCATTCTATTTGCTTTGGGTATTTTGAGTCTTTCGTGATTCATATGTATTTTAGGATTATCTGTTTCTATGAAGAATGCTGTTGGTATTTTGATAGGGATGGCATTGAATGTGTAGATTTCTTTGAGTATTTTAGACATTTTAAAAAGATTAATTCTTCAATTCATAAACATGGACTATCTTTGCATATTTTTGTGTATGCTTCAATTATTTTTCATCCATGTTGTATTATAATTTTCATTGTAGATATCTTTTATTTATTTGGTTAATTCATAGATATTTTGTTTTATTTATGGCTATTGTAAATGCTATTACATTTTTTTTCAGATTGTTTGATGTTGGCATATAGAAACACTACCAATGTTTTTTATGTTGATATTCTGTCCTGCAACTCTACTAAATTTGTTTATCAGTTCTAATGGTTTCTTGGTGATGTTTTAAGTTCTGCAATACATGTGCAGTATGTACAGGTTTATTACATAGGTATACACATGCCGTGGTGGTTTGCTGCACTCATCAACCCATCATCTACATTAGGTATTTCTCCTAATGCTATCCCTCCTCTAGCCTCCCACCTCCTAACAGGCCCTGGTGTGTGATGTTCCACTCCTTGTGTCTGTGTGTTCTCATTGTTCAACTCCCACTTATGAGTGAGAACAGGCAGTGTTCAGTTTTCTGTTACTGTGTTAGTTTGCTGAGAACGATGGCTTCCAGCTTCATCTATGTCCCTGTAAAGGACATGAACTCCTTTTTATGACTGCATAGTATTTCATGGTGTGTATGTGCCACATTTTCTTTATCCAGTCTTACAAGAGCTCCTGAAGGAAAGATCATCAAGTTTCTTTAAGATCCCAGAGTTCTTTAGCCCATGGTGGTAAGGCTTGCTAAAACTAAGTGTCTGACTTCTGGGATGGATGATTTGCCTCTGGCTAGGGCTGGTGTCATTGCTGTCTCTTGGGCACTGGCCAAATTTGGTCATGCGTCACTTGTTGCTGTGGCAGGGTAGCAATGAGTTTAAATGCAAAGTCTCACAATCACTGCATCCTATCTCCCCCAAGTGCTGATTCTTTCTCTATGCCACTGCTGAGGGATGGCAGGGTGTGGTGTAAGTGATTTGAGGCTGTTTATTCTGACCTCTTTTGTGCCTTTCTTAGCAATATGAAGTTAAAACCAGTTACTGTGATTGTTCACTTGATTTTTGGTTCTTATGAAGTTGCTTTTTTGTATGTGGATAGTTGTTCAATTTGGTGATCCTATTGGGAGGACAAGCACTGGAGACTTCTATTCAGCCATATTGTTCTGCCTTTTTCTTTTCATGCTAATATAGTTTTAAAAATATCCTTGATTCTTGAATAATACCTTACGTGACTATTAAAACTTTGGTTTTCACATTTTTTGCTTTGTATTCCATCAAAATGATATTCTACTGTTGCTTTGATTTTTTTGTTGTCACAATCTATCAAATTAATTTGTTTCTTCTCTCTTCAAATGATAAACTTTTTCCTAGAGATCCAATGTAATTTCTTAAACTTAAAGCCTGCAAATGTTACTAGGGCATTTTTTCACAATTTTCCCAACAGTTCAGTGAACCCTTTCAAGCTTTAGAGTTGGATTTTCTCTTATTTCTGGAAACAGTTCTTAAAACATAGTTTTAAATATTAATGACCTTTTGCACTGTTTTTCTTTTCAAGAGACTTTAGTTATTCATATGTTGGAACTTTGTTATCTCTCTGCTTTTTATTACATTATTTTTTATCCAACTTATATTTTCCACTTTTTTCACTCTGTTTTATATAATTTTACTGTTGCCTTATGTAAAAATCTTGTAATTTACTTTGTATTGCTGGTATGGTTTATTGTTTTATTTAATATTGGAGTATAAATATTTCCTATTTTAGTGTTTACTATTGTCTGTCTATTCTGAATTTCTACATTTCTAATAAATAGATTTTTATATACGTGCTTATTTAATTATATGTAATTAGTGCCAAAATATCATGTTCTATTTTTTCTTCTTTTCATGATCCTTTTTCCCTTTTTAGAGTCTTATTATTTGTTGCAAAGTTTTGATTCTCAAACTTTTGTTTGAGGGTATTTTCTTTGTGTATATGTGATGACTGTTTTGTTTAGAATTTTTCTTCATTGAAAATAATATGGAATTCTGTTCAGGATGAGTCTAGAAAAGAAATGGTTTACTTACTTGGGTTTTAGTTTGAGTGCCCTGTATGCTGCTATGATGAAGATAAGTTGCTTTAATTAATGTAGCCTTTTGTTGGTTGGCTTCTAATACTTTGATAATATCTTCTTTCAGTAACACTCTTTTATTCAGCATTTTTTTTTATTTTAAGTTTTTCTTCGGAGGATACATTCTCATTCCAAGATATTTTTCCTCTCCCTAAAAATGGTCCTCAACATTTTTATAGTCCTTTTCTTTTGTCGTCCAGTAGCCAGTACCCTCCATCACCAGTATCTTCCCACTTTTAGTGATATCCTCAGTGATTTCTGAGATTGAATCTTGGTGTTATCTGTGCTGCAACTGTCTTTGCTCTTTTTTCTTCTGTGCAATCCACATTGTACCCTTTAGACTAAATTTAAATTTGTAGAATATCTATGTGCCAGCAGTGTTGTAGCTATGGTCAATACATTATTTTCTTTGCTCTTCTTATTGTGCTGTGCTTTTTTCAAAGTAGTAGAGGTAAAAATATTGGTATAGATCATTATTTTATAAAACTCCACAATCATTTTGAGGAAATATATATCTCAAGTTTTAATTACAATAAGATATATAGTATATAGGTTAATTATTGACTGTAAATTTTTAAGAATTATCTTGAGATTTATTGAACTATTAAAACAAGAGACATGGGAAAATAGCACAAAAAAAGAAAAGGGTACTTTATATTATCTTCTCTTTTGTGACATTTTAAAGTTGTGCTTAATAATTTCACCCAGGTAAAATGAGTCCATAGGATATTTCAAAAGGTTAGGGTATTTGGTAGTCTAGATAAGGGTTCTGAACCTTTCTTCATTTGTTCTTGGTATGGTTTCTAGTAAGATACTTTTTTTGTTTTTGTTAATAGACATTTCACAAGTTATGTATTTTACCATCTTGAAATTTTGTTTCATAACATTACAAGAGTCAGGGAATCTGTGACCTCTTTTGCAGAAAAGAACCATTTCCTATGCAGAAATAACCAGATTAAGAGGTTATTGAGAGATTATATAAGTCTGTTGAGCTAAAATAAGTAACAAGTAATTGACAAAGTCTAGTCTGTAGTTGTTACTGGTTGTTCTCATTGATTGGTATTTTTTAAAAATAGAAGCATTTTTCTATTTTCCTAGAGAAATCTGAGATTATTTTAAACGTATAAAATATGGTTTTCTAATTTGTTGTTATTCTGGATCTAGGTCTAGTTATCTTTCCACCATACTGATCTGTTCATGATCTCTCATTCCTCTAGTTTAATAGCATTATTGTTTTAGAAACAACATCACTAGAAGATATTAGACATCACTAGAAGATATTAAAGATTGAACTTAATCTTACAGAGAGGTCTTCTTGAGGGTGGAAGACAACATTAATGCTTCTAAACTTAATATTCCTAATGTCTATTTAAAACCACAATACAATTTGAACTTCACAAAACAGCTAATAAACAATAAGATTGTCTTTGGTTGAAAATGTTTCCTATTTGTTTATTTCATATTTTTTGGATTAAATATCTCTGTTCTCTGTGACTTGCTTAGCAAGTTCATTACACTGTTCTAATGTTTCTAAAGATTCACAAGAGTTAAATAGTATTTTTAGAATGCATAAATAGATAAATTTACTACAAATACTCAATTCCTAGAACGTGTCGTTTTGTTCTTTATACCTTTCAAAATATATGTTTGAATTTATGTATTTAAATTGTAGATTCTGAAATTTTTATGTAGTAACAGCCAGATCACTTTTTCTAATGAGAAGTTTTACTCTGTAGTATATTTTTAGCCCAGAGGTATAAAAATTATAGCTTATATTTTCAAAGACTGTCAAGTGTAGCTGATTCACAATAAAACGTGCAACAGAAGAAAGAACCGTCTGTAAATAGATAGCATCTATAGAAAATAATGACTATTAAATACTCTTTAGAAATATTAGTGAGGTAACTGTAATCAAGAGACACAACTGATACTTTCTAAGATTCATTTCAAATAGAAAATGCAAATTTTGAATATGTTTTATTTCTGTCCTAAGTAATAAACATAGAAAATAAATTGCCCCTGAGAATTTACTAATAGAGCAAACTTTTCTTGAACATCTAGAACATTTATTTAAAAATTGAGTGTTTAAATAATTACTTATTAATAAAATTGCTGTTAGCAATATTAAGATGTCAACATAACTCTGCTTATAATGTGACTGTTTCTGAAAAATCTTTATACAACTACTGTATTATTGAATTTTTGCATGATTGTAACTCATGTTCTTGTCTCTCCTAATCTATAAGGAATATTTTCATAAAGCTATCAGCTCAAATGCATGGCTACCCTTAAGGCATAGTAGAATTAAGATAACAGACATCTGGAACTCCCCATTAATATAGGCAAGTGTTTAAGAAAATGAGGTCACTAGATGGTTTTGCCAAATTATAGCAATTTATAGTCTTGGCTGCTTCTACATAACCCATTCAGAATATATACACACACGTATATTATGTTAATAGTAAGTACGTATTAACACATTTCTTTTTTATTTTTTCATCTTTTTTTACTTTTTGCAATTACATTTTAAGTTCTGGGGTACACGTGCAGAACGTGCAGGTTTGTTACATAGGTATACACTTGCCATGGTGGTTTGCTGCATCCACCGCAGCATCATCTTCATTAGATACTTCTCCTAATGTTATCCCTCCCCTATCCTCCACCCCCTGCTATTTCTCCCCAAGTCCCCCACCCCTGACAGGCACCAGTGTGTGATGTTCTCCTCCTTGTGTCCATGTGTTCTCATTGTTCAACACCCACTTATGAGTGAGAACATGCTGTGTCAGGAGACAACAGATGCAGTAGAGTATTAACACATTTCTATACAATTAAATTGCAGGGTATTTCCACCAAAAATTTTGTTACAAACTGGTTAAGGTATGGATTTCATAGGATTACATCAGAAAATATCCTGTTAATTAACTAGCAAACACCTACTTTGTCGTTAAGCTAAATGTTGAGTAAAGCAGTTGATTCCTTTTTTTCTTGAATCAACTTTTGTGCCAGTCTCTGAGAATATCAAAATGAAAAATATGCTGTTTTGTCCTCTAGAAGAATTTACAAATTAGTAACAAAACAATTACATTAACTGACTAATAACTGGTTTTGCTTTTCCGAGGTGAAGCTAAGGATGAATAAGTCAAACGGCATATCTTCAGAGGTTGGATATTTAGTTCAAATAGAATTTATATAAATCTAAGCAAAAGAGTCATATTAAATTGACATCTAATGATCTAATTTAATTCACTTTAATATGCTTTGTATTGTGTAATATTCCTTGACTGTATATTGGAAATGAGATAAGACTAACAGGTTGATTTTAGTTGTGGTGGTGATGGTGATATTTGGGTTGTAAGGGTAGTGATGTAAAGAGTAATCAGCCTCAAGAAAGAAAAACGGTCTAACGTCACTAAGGTCTCCAGTCAGAAAAGGACAATGAGAAGTCAAACTTCAAAAGGTCTTTGTGGGAGGTAGAGGAGGTTGAATAGTCCTTTAGGTTCTGAATCCCAAAATAAAATTGGTAAGTTTTAGGTTGCTAAATCATAGCGAGTTGTTCACAAATATGAACTTCAGAACACTGGGTGAAGACGAAAAGAGGTAGTGGAACAAGAAATAGTCAATTTTTATATTCTTGCCAATAAAAGTCACAGGGCTTCAGAGTTAGTAGACCAGACAAGTGTTATTATTAAATGCCTGCTTTTTATTTAATTTGACAAACACAAAACGTATTTTACACATGCCTTTAAAAACAGATCATTAGTAACTCTGAAAGAAAACACAAGCATTATTAGCTGGGTGTGGTGATGTGCAATTGTACTTCAGCTACTCAGGAGGCTGAGGCATGAGAATCACTTGAGCCAGGGAGGCTGAGGTTGCAGTGAGCCAAGATTGGGCCATGTACTCCAGTCTGGGTGACAGAGCGAGACATCATCTCAAAAGAAAAACAACAACAAAACCACAAGCATTCGCAGAATTAACAGTAGAAGTTTTCCCTGGAGAGGATAGATAGCTAGGTTATTGGGGGACAGCAAAGAGAGACATTTCCTTGTAGATTTAGAAAACAATATCTGAATTTCCTACTGCATCTTTATACTACATGCATACATTTGTTTTAGAAAAAGTATAATAGTTAAAATAAGTACTTCATGGAAATACCCTTCCACATGATTTATGGAACCACAAGCAGGAAATATATATATAAAATAAGGTCTTATGTAACTGCTGAAATGGATTCTGAGTTCTTGACGATTATCACTTTCAGTTGTCATTTAATACTATTTTGGAAACAAATTTTTGTTTATTTGTTTAATTTTATTCTAGTTTTTAAAAATCAGCCGACCTCCCAAGTATAGTATGGAAATAACACCTTATGACTCCATCAAGAAACCATAAGACTGGTGGGTCAGTCAGAGACCTCAGTAATGTCAGCTTCAGCAAATAAAGCTTTCAATCTTAAGAAGCACATAGCTTGGCCGATGTTGCCATAGCTCTGGGACCACTGACTCTGATGCTCCCTGATGGCAGGGCTTTATTTCTGTGGTGTCATCATGTGTGTGCCTCCCTGGTAGTGTCTAGAGCCTGTTGACTTCAACTCCTTAGCCAGATATGTAACATAAGTAAACCCCATTTGTAAGAAAGACCAGAAAAAGACATATTTATATTTTAGCTATCTTTAAAAAATGGGCCGACAAAGGAGTAAGTGTTTGAGATTGTGTGTAGGTTGAGTTTGCAGTGCTCATGCCAGCTGGTGGGTAAAATTGCTAGCACTAGAAACTTTCAAAAATAAGCTACAGAATTACTCTTCCTACTCTTGAATGAGATGTGGTACACAAATAAAGATCTAAAATGTAAGAAGGGAAAAGATTGAGATAATGGCAACACCTCAAGATAGGATTTGAAAATTAATATCTATAAACGCATGCTTTGGTTAATCATGTTCACCTATGAGGTAGTTACCATCAGCACTTGTTGTCATGAAGTACTGCTAAAATACAATATTAAATTTCAGAGCAGATTTTTTATTACTATTATATAAGTTATACACACTAATGAAAGGAACATATGGTTTTAGTAAAATATGTATTACCTTTATAACAATAGATATTTAGAACTTTTTGAGAAAAATGAGTGACTGCTTTCTTTTTTAAAGTATTCTTATATGCTGGGCTTGATCATAATTATGTTATATTTACTGATTATTAATATTGTGTATTGAGAAAACAATACCTGAAACCTTTGTAAATTCTTCTTATGTGATAGTTATGTAAATTCCATTCTATATAATACTAATTTAATTAAATTTTTCCCCCTCTGTTTAAAAACCAGAGTTATTTCCATTTGTAATACTTTGCAATGTTCCTTTTCTCCATATATTTTTGGTGTTGTTTTGATTTTCCCTCGTATCAGTAATAACACCTGCTGAGTCCCCTCATGTCATGTGAGTAAAATAGAATTTTTAAATATGTTTACATTTTGTATGTGCATAAAAATTATAATTTTATGTTCTTCCTGAAAATTATTTTTTAACATTATAAACATAAGCACTTATAGATATAGATAGACATCTATTTGGAAAAGCAAAATAATTTTTATATATGTGTACATATGTGTATTATTTATGTATTCACATATATAAGCATTTTATACCCACACATACTATTGATATGCTAGATAGATTAATATAAATGGATATTCCAGCATGAGAGGGAGTTCCTTCCTTCTTTTACAATTTTATAACTCCAACCACTCTTTTGTATCTTTTCTTCACCAATTTAATGACTTTGCTTTTAAAATAATAAATTGCATATTTGTCAGGCTTGGAGTGTACTTGGTATAGAGATAAATTCTCTTGTAAGTGTTGTTCTTTGAAAATATTTAGACTCATTTCTAAGCTTTCTATGTAGATGGTAATGGTGAGTCAGAATGGAAATATAATGGCCTTTATCTACATTGGTTGAAGTTCCTCCCTCTGGGATGATATAACCCTCAAAGGATAAAGCTTATTCAGAAAAGCAGGGACCACATTTTGGCTCCAACTTACTCTTTTTAACCTGAAACCTGTGTGCAGAAATAAGACCAGAGGCATCAAGAAGCCTAACTGACTTAATCCAGTTTTAGTATACTTAACTGTTATTAATTTCTTGGCAAATGTCAGTGTGCAGAGATAGCTGAAGGTGAATGTAAATGTGCTACTCTTCTACAACGTCAAAGCTATGGTGAAAAGAAACCCCAGATAATTTCCATTTATAACTTTTATCAGCAAAACAGGAGTTAGTAGACAAAATCAGTCTAGAAGCTACCTGAAGTCTCAGTACTCTGTCCGTCCTGTTACTCACAGAGCATCTAGAATGAAGCGGTCCCTCAATGCAAACCTGCCTGTTGAACAATAACCAAAACTTGATAACTGTCTAATCAAGTTCAGGTGATAGCCGTTTTAGGGATCACAGCTGAGCTGCTTTCCATAAGAATAAAGGTGAAAAAGCTAAAATCTTCTATCCAGTTTATGTCAATAATTTAACCAGTGAAAACCACGTGTAATGCCCATTATGGTTATTATTTTAAATTATTAATTTCAGCATCAAAAAGTCATCCTTAACATATTAAATATATCCTGCTAATTAGAAAGGACCCTTTTCTTCATTAAAGAGAAAAGAAAGGGAAACACATTTAAGAGCTAACCCTTCAGTGGATCTCCTTGTTGAATGCTAACTAATCATCTCTATGGTGTGTGTTTCTGTTTTTGGGAGTGGGTCAGTCTTGAGTGAGCACAAAACAACAGAAAATATTAATTTTAATATTTTTAATTAGTAAAATATAAGAACTTATATATCACATTTTAAAAGTATATAACATCAAAAAGTAATTCCTATTATGATTTATAATATTAAGATAATATTATATTTTATGTAGCTATAATGAATATCACCTGCCCAGAAATAATAAACCTGTTCCAGTGCCTCTTAATAGGCTATTCTTTCTGTTCTTCAAAATGAAATTTGTATAATTTTCTCCACATGAGTTAGGATTTCAATTTTCTTTTCATGTCATTTTTCTTTCCAGTTGACAGATGTTCTCCACAAGAAGGAGAGTAATATGCCCAAGGAATCCAACTTTTCAGTGAAATATTTGCTATAAGCTGTTATTTCAGTTCTGAGGCTCTATCATAAAAAAAATTAACATAGGTTCCTCAATCAATTATTAAAACATAAAAATTCTTTTCTTTACCATACTAAAATGGCAGGCTATCGCTTCTCTTGAGAATCAGTGTCTAAGACAGCATTTCAGTGTCATCCATTACTATAATAAATGTTTGATATTTTCCCCAGCGTTGAGTGAAAGTGGAGTGAACTTGAGTTTTATTTCTCAATTCTACAGTTGAAAATAATTGTTTTACTTTTCTCACTTAATTGTGGAAAAACAATTTTGACAAGAGACTAGTTCCTAAGTATTGAATATTGAAATTAATTAGCATTCACATTGTGCTGTGCACTGCCATCCCTGGAGAATTGCAATAATGAGTATTCAGATTAACCATACCCACTAGGGACACCTTGTACTACTATGCCTTCACGTTCTATAAATATACATAGTCCTTGAACAGTCAAAATATACTTAAGGATCAGTCACACCCACAAATCTAAAAGAACCAGAATATATAGAAGGACATGGTCCATTTAACCATGCAGATCATAACATACTATGCTGATACATCATAATATTGTCTCAACTAACCTTTCCAAGTATCTGTTCTTGAAATTGGCATAACATAGCAACATATTGCTGTCAAACACTCCCATTTAAAACAGCAGAGCATTTGGTTTAATGACCCCCTTCTAATTAATTACAAGATATTGTGCTTAGAAAACTGTCAATTTATTAAAGCAAAGTCAAGTTATGGATATTGGCACATACAATTTTTGTTAGCGTGTCTGTTTCACTTCTTTCCTATAATCTCACCAAGTGTTGGCTAGGTTTCAAATTTAGTCAAAACATTTGTTCCAAGTAGGATTTAAAAAATTAACCTACTTTGGTTTATTCAACGCCTGATTAAATGGATAATTAAAACTTATAGACACAGATTCCTGCTAAATTACTGTAGCTTAACTGAATTTGTGCAGTAGATTATTAGTGGCATGTAAGCTGGCACAAACTGAATCAGTCACAGTGAGGACAACATACTAAGATTTCATGTTTCCTGTTTCCTGCATATGCTCCTAAAACTGGCTCCTTTTGATTTATATGAAAAGAGAAAGAAATTTGGATAATTTATGAATTATTTTTTTGAGATTTAAGAGCTCCTTTATCTCAACATTTCTAAGCCAGTACCACAGTTTATTATACCATTGCATAATGGAATTGATGATTAAGAAAATTCTATTTGCCTTAAGAATCCTTTAGTGCTTTGAAAAGGTAAATATGCTGAGAAAAATGAAAGAATTATAAATGGTCATTTGTGATAAATTGCCAGGATGAAAATCAAGTCTGTGGTCAAATCTCTATTATGAATACTTTTTATTGTACAACTATCTGAATTTCAAACTATCTTGTATTACTAGGAAGAATGCAGATTTCTATATTTTAAGTATTGTTGTGAGTACTAAATGAAATAATGTATGTGAGACTCACTAGCACATTTCCATGAACAAAATCTTGCAAAGTTGGTTTATTTCGTGCATTTGCACATGGAACAGATTAAAAACAAAAAAGCTTCAGACTTGATCTCTTCCATGTGCTACTCTAAATTTGAATACGACACACAATCTCCGATCCTAATCTTCAGATAGTTCAGCTTCAAAACTAAACAAATAGTCACTTTAGGTAACCAGGAGATCAAACAAATAAGGCATTCACAGTTTCCAGAAATACTGGCATTTTGAATTCTCTCAAAAATTGTTACTGGCCTTAAAACATCATTATATATTTGCTCAATAGTCCCTATCATTCTTCCATATTCTTGTAGAAAGAAACTAATCATTGTGAGTATCTCAATTCTCTATCTTCCCTAGTCCAGTGTATGTCTATTGGAATCTGCTCTATGCTTACATTGTTCTAGGCTTTAAAGATAATGAGCTTGAAGCAGAACTACCTTAATGAAACTTACTTGCCCATGCCAATCATAGGCAATAAGCAATACAATGTCAGGTAGGGAGGAATACCAAAAATTAAGTTCAATATAGTACAGGTTAAATAGTTAAATGTTGGAGCGTAATGGTTGGAGTGGCCAGTGAAATCCAGGGTGATCAAAAAAGAGAAATTTTTCCAATGTTGATTACAAATTTAATATAATTCCAATGTGTTATTTATCTAGTCAAAGGGATTCTAAAACAAGTAAAAAAGAATAGTGAAAAACAAGACAGGCAAAGATAATGGCCCTAATAGAATATATGATTTAGTGATGCTGTAAATCAATGGGAAAATAAAGAATTATTCAATAAATATTACAGAAAAAATTATCTAAATATTCAGAAAAGTATTAATTACTTTCCCTTCCATTGTATGCAATAATAGATCCAATATAAAATAAAAAGACTTCAGTTAAAATGCAAACTGTAAATAAGAAATGTTACTGAATGTTTAAAGAGTACTCAAAAAGGATACTTTAAGTATAAAAATAATGAAATAAATAAAAAGGTAAAAGTAGATTATGCAGAAATTTGAGATTTCTGAACCTATAAAATGCATGAAAAGATAATCAAATAAGCCAAAAATATTTATTATAGAAGTCTTAAAGTTTTTAAGATTACTGAGGTAAACCTTATAATCTTGAGATTACCTGGAATTATTCTGATTGAGTACCCATTAGCACATGTGACTATCAAGTATTGACACATGGCCAGTCCGAATTGAGAATCGCTACAACATAAAATACAGACAAAATTCTGAAAACTTGGTAGGAAAATTAAAAATATAAAAGAGCTCAATAATGTTTTGTTGATTATATATTAAAATAAAAATACTTTTGACTAATTAAATTATATTATTAAAATTAGTCTCTCATTTCTTTTACTTTTGTAATATAGCTACTAGAAAATTTAGCATTACCTATGTGGCACATATTATATTTTGCATTGCACATATCTAGAGAGACAGAGAAGTATTTGGAAAAATTGGACTTAGCAGGTTGCCTCATATTCATTTTTCTAAGATAGTATGTTTAGAGCCTCGATTATGATAACATAACATGGTGATGATCTTGGTAATTTTTGCATCTTGACATTTTATTTTCATACCTTCTTGTGATTTTGGTGTTCACCTTATGTTTGATATACTGATGCTAGAATTTGAAAAGTCAAATGTTTTGGTTTCATTACAATGGCAGCTTCCTGATTTTCCTAACTGCTATAAAATGTTAATTGGTCATGAACAAATAACTCAAGAATTTCATATTCTATATACTTCAATGAAAATAAAATGTTTACCCATTAACTCCAAGTTAAACCATCACCAAATTTGTCATAAATAACTAGGCAGAGAAAAAATTCTAAGTTTTAACCTTAAATTTTTTACAATACATTTATCTTACTCATTAAGAAAAGAAGTGCCATTTGGGGAAGGACTTACTGAGTCATCTCTGAGATTTTCAAGTATCTGTTATTGGACAAGCAATAGATCTGGATAATACAATCTTTTAAGAAGACAGGTTGTATCTGGAAATTATCATGACATGTATCACTCCTACTTCCATGTATTATCTTAGTTATCCCAAAGTAGCCACAGTGACTAACAGAGCATCACAGTCCTGATAACGTTTCATAGTCTGGTAGAGCATCTACGGAACAGGTAAGGAAGGTTTAATTCACCTTGATTAAATAATTGCATCTGTGAATTTTTGTAAAATTATGAATAGAACTGAGATGTAGACAAAATTATGCATGAGGATGCTGTCATTATTATTGTACATGCTTTTATTTTGTATTATCTTGATGCAATTTTTACAAGAAATAAATTATGCAAACAAATTTTTAAATTTGAAGCATAATGATATGAGAATATTTATTAAGTTTTTTAAAAAATTGTTCATTATCCGGTTATCTAACATGACCACAGATAACATTTTAGTTATGTATATTTACATATATGTTTATTTCTAAATGCACTGACTTTTAATATACATATTATTTGCTACTGTGTTTTTTTACTTAACAATAAGTATGCAGCCTCTATTGTAGTGAGAATTAAGGATGATGTATGCCAAGCACTTGTGTCATCTCTCCCAGAGAGCAGGCTCGCTAAACTTCAGGAGATTCCTATTGTTGCTCATGATGTTCTGCATTTTTTTTCATATTACTGGTGTATAATATGCTTTTTAAATAATTTTGGTTGTTCAGACACTGAAAACTTAGATTGGTTCCGTTGAAGTTGACTCATTCCAACTACCTAGCCCGTAATTTCTTTCTCAGTATTTAATATATACAATCATCCTTGGCTGCTTTTAATAGAAAACTGAATAGAATGGCTTAATGAAATAAATATGTGTATTTCTCATACAGAAAAAATATCAGAGGCAAGAAGCCCATGGCTAGTGCTCCACTGTGTCACAAGGACCTGGACTTCTTTTTTGTTCTATCATTTTTAGTTTGTGACTTACATTCCTGTCTGGCATGACGGTTGCTGTATCTAACATTCACAACTGAAAAGGAAGTAGAAAGACACCCGCCATTTGCTCTAGCTGTATCACCAGAGGAAAGGAAAGTTGTATGCAGCAAAAGGATAGCACTTTCAGCTATTTCGTAGATTTAAATGAAAAAGTAGACTTTCCTGTATAGTATTATCCATGTGTAGGTCTAATCTCAAACAAAATGAAATCTGTTATAAAAGAAGAGAGGGAAACTGAATATTGGGGGGACGATCAGCAGACAGATTTGTGTGTAAACTGTGATAATCCAATCTACTAAGAGACTTTTATTAATATTTTTGTACCAATTTTCTCCTTCATTAAATGATGAAATAATATCTATCTCTCTGAATGGTTATGTGATGTTAATAGGACAGTGTCAATCATCTAGTGAAGTACCTGATTCATATTGCATTCCCATTAATATGCTGATTTACACGAGGGGTTAGAGTTGTGCAGATATAAGGTTTTACGTATATTAAGTGTCTGTAGTTGTTCTTTGTTAGTACATGAGGTTGAAATTAATAAGCATAAAAATGTATTATAAAATAAGTTGTTAAAGGCATATGATGGGTAAGGTAAAAAAATGTCTGTCTTATTACCTTTCTAGCAAATATAAATAAGTATTTGCACTAAATATATTGAGCCCTTTCTATGTCTAGTAAAATTATGATAATATAAAATATTGCATACTGCACAAATATATTTTATGAACCTTTGAATATTTCTTTGGGATATAATTAAAGAAAAATGGCAGAATCAAATATGTACTATATTAATCTACATTATTATTTTTACATATCATGCATATATTAATTCATATAATTCACAGAGCGTATTGGTTGTCCATTATAAGACTTTTTATGACTTAAATTCTGAATTTAAAAAGGAATATGTTTTCTCAAGTATCTATGAAAGGATCCTTGGTTGTCTTTTTTTAAAAATTCTGGGGCCAGGCGCGGTGGCTCACGCCTGTAATCCCAGCACTTTGGGAGGCTGAGGCGGGTGGATCACGAGGTCAAGGGAGCGAGACCATCCCAGTCAACATGGTGAAACCCCGTCTCTACTAAAAGTACAAAAAATTAGCTGAGCATGGTGGCACGTGCCTGTAATCCCAGCTACTCAGGAGGCTGAGGCAGGAGAATTGCCTGAACCCAGGAGGCGGAGGTTGTGGTGAGCCGAGATCGCGCCTTTGCACTCCAGCCTAACAAGAGCGAAACTCCGTCTCAAAAAAAAAAAAAAAAAAAAAAAATTCTGAAGTTCTCAGAAAATGACATCACATAATTGAAGCTAAAGCAAAATCTAGTAAGAATGGACAGAAAGTGTCAAAAGGCAATAGAGCTTTCCAAGTGAAAAGGGAATATAGAATCAGAGAAGAAATGAAGTAGCTAAATCCTTCAGCCACTTTCCATTCTGTCCAGTCTTACTTGATATAAATACCCTATAATAAGCTGCTTGAGTATCTGTAGTAATTTCCCAATAGATCTCCATGTCTTCACATTCTACATTCTCTATATTCCTATCCTCCAAATGTTTACAAAAATATTATTATCATTATTATATTTAAGACAGCATTATTTGACAACTCTTATGTTTAAAAAGTTAGATTTTCTATTAACAAAAAAGATTATTTAATTGATTCAATATTCAAGATCCTTTCCACTTTGTGTTTAAAATTCCTCGCTGGTCTTATCTTTCACTATTTGATTCCTCCCTGACCACAGCATGCACTTGGGAGACTCAGTGGCTTTGTTAATGCTATTTCATCCTGTTTCGTTCTAGTCCATCTAACTGGCATTTCTTTCCACTCAATTTAGCCCATTGATATTTTTTGACAAGCAGCCCAAATTTGGTACTTCTTGTAAATCCTTTCCTGATTTTGCTAGGCCAATTTAGTTACTCTCTCCTTTGTGATCCCATCACATATATATAAATATATTCACAATTGCAGAATTTATTATAATCTGACATGTTTTCTAGTTAGCTATAAACTTGCCCCCTCTTCTACTAGGTCAAAACATGTTATTCTTTTTTTTTTTTTTTTTTTAAATCACCTAGTACCTAATTTGAGGATATATGCACAGCAGATTCTTATAAAGGCTTATTGAACTGAATTAATATTCATAAATCTATCTCACACAGACAGTTAATTTTGTTTTCATTTACTATCTACTATTTTGGAATCAGTGTCCATTTGCCTTTGTGACAGATTGGGAAGAATATTCATAAAGTCTTTCCCTACAAGTTCATACTGCTGAATATTCTAAATGTCACTTCATGCCTTCTGCTTACATTATCTGTTTTCTCAAACAATTTTACCATTTTTAAAAATTAGAAAATTCCAAGTAATTTATAGTACATTTCACAGGATTTCTGCTTTTTCTAGGAATATCTCTAGTAAAAATTAATATGTCTTCTATCAAATTAATTCATTTATATTCATTTAGTAAGAAATTTCCATATTGATCTCTCCTTGAAAGTTCATCTTGTCCTCTTTCAGTCTCTGTGCACTCAGAATAGACATGAAACTGCTGCCTCAACAACTTATTAAAATCATTTTTTTCTATGAAGATTGCAGAGAGAATGAAAAAGTCCAGTGTTAACATTAGGCCTTATGTATCCTGACATTTTTCTCTCTGCTTATATTTGGCTGAGAAGAAGCCAAACTCATTCAGAGACTTCTGCAGTTGGCACCATAATATCTAGCTTAGGGCCTAAATTCTGTTTTTGATGAAGATGAAAAAGTCATTTAATTTATTGAACTTTGTTTTCACATATGTAAAATGTGAGAAATTTAGATAATATTTATGCTTTCTCTTAAAATCTTTTTTTTTTTTAATTCTACATTAGTGTTTCAAGGTTGATACTGGAAGCACAAAAATTCACATTTAAAATGCCATGTAGTAACTCATTCTTAAAGTCCTTGATTTATTGAATATCAGAGTTGGAAGGAAACAAACATTTCTTTTCTAGTCTTCCTCCCTATGGCAGAGATAACACACAGCATATCCATACTAGGTGGTCATTTTCTATCATCAAAATATGTCCTGTAGTAACAAGTTTATTTTATCTAAACTTACTGTGTTTCATTGCTGAACAGGATGGCTTATCAGAAAATCCTTAGACATTGTAATTTTCATTCCTATATTTGCAGTATCTGTAGCTAAAGCATCTAGAAATCTCAAAGAACTTATCTCTAGAACTATGCAATAAGATCCATGGTCCCCACCTTGAGTAGAGAGAGATTTACAAAAGAGCCCTTTTGGCCAGCCATAACATCATCTGTGAAAAGTAAAATACTAAAAAGTATGTCTTTCCTTCTAAAATTCTATATCCTAATCCCAAGCACTGTAAATGATGGAATATCTCTGTAGTAATTAGGTTACATTATATGGCACAGTTGATCTTAAGAGTGGGGAATTTTCCAAGTGGACCTGACCTAATCCCATGAACCTTTAAAAGCAGAGTGCTTTATCTGGCTGGTGATTCAAGGGAAAGTGAGAGATTCAAAGTCGAAGGATTTGACATCCTTTTGCTGGTGTTGAAGGGCTCCACCTGAGAAGGAGTATGACTGGCTTCTAAGAGAAGAGGGTGACTCCCAACTTAACAGCCAACGACGAAATGGAAGTCTCAGTTTTACAGCAGCAAGTAACTGACTTCTACCAACAACCTGCATGAGCTCAGATATTTCTCTGCAGATCTTCCAGCTAAGAACTCAGCCCAACAAACAGCTTCATTTCAGCCTTGTAATACCATAAGCAGAGAACCAACACACATCATGCCAGATTTCTGACCTAATAAATATATTGTTTAAGCTAATAAATTTGTGGTAATTTGTTATGTAGTAACATAAAATACTACCTCAGTTAAGAAATAATGTGGCACAGAATTTAATTATAAATGAGGTACTAATCATACTGATTTTAAAAAATAAATTTATCACCAAGTTACCAAGACTTTCCATCCAAGGAAAATGTTTTCAATTAAATTGTAATCATGAATATTGTAATATGTTTGTTGTAAAGGCTGATATTTCATGTGAGAAAAGGCATATCTGTTTAATCCTCAGAGTTATCAAAGATAAGTTGTTCATATTCTAATTAACATCATTGGAAACTTAAATAGAAATAGATTGAGTAAAAGCAGTTAATCCAATGGGGTAGTTTTTATTTAATTAAGAATACCAGATTCTTTGTGGTCAAATTGTATAGTTACAGATACTCTTCTGATTTGTAAAAGATTATTCTTATATTAAAATTACATTGCAAACTGAGAATATTATAGAGAAGAAAACACAGCTAACCATTATTGAGCAATGACTATGGGCCAGGAGACATTTTAGTCATTTTGAATGTATCAACTCACATAGAACAAAAAATCATACTTTTGTTTTACAGATGAGTAAAATGAGACACAGAGAGATTATGTTTACTTCTTTAAAGGTACAGGAGTAGTGGTTGGTGAGTCTGCAATGTGAATTTAGGTTCCAGAATCTGGAGTAGCCACCATCTGTTATTTATGTGTGTGTTACATAAAGAGATTGTTTTTCTTAATATTATTTAAAAAAATAGAACATAAAGGTAAATATCCTTTTAGCTTAGGCAAAATTATAAAACATATAAAAAAATCCTCAACAATATTTTTTCTTCACCATTTCATATCATTACATTTTCACTGATATCTTGAATTCTCTTATCTTACTTTCTGTGACCAAAGTACCAGAGTAATACACTTCTCCTTAAGCATCGTATTGTAAAAATATATTCCAGGTACAGAAAATCCCACAAAAATAAACATCTATAGCTCAATAGTTTGTCACCAAGAAAATGTTCATATAACCACCAGCCATTTGTGGCAATAAAACATTGCATATTTTTAAAATTTTCATTATCTTTTAGGTAATTAAAATATTTATATTTAAAATTGTGATTTCTTATTTGATCTATGCGCTATTTAGAAGTGCATTTTTCAATACTCAACATAAGGATTTTCTAGTTATCATTTTTATTAGTTTTTAGTTTGATCTTCAGTAAGAGAAGATGATGTGTATGATTTTCAACATAAACATTTATTTAAGAAGACTTCCTGTATGGCACAACATATGGTCAATTTTTGTAAATGTTCAGTGTGTACCTGAAAAGAAAATACACTCTGCAATTTAAGGAGTTCAATATCTTCACCATTCGTTTTACTGATTGTGATGTTCAAATCTTTATTTTATTTTTACTGATTTTGGTGTGTTTGCTCATGGGTTTTTGAGAGAGTTGGAGTAATCTTGTCAACAAGAGTGAAACTCTATCTCAAAAAAATACATGCAAAATATTCCATTAGTAATTTTTTAAATTTTAATTATGTATTAAAATATGTACCAGTTTAAATAAAACATATTACTAAAATTAATAACAGCTACTTTTTCTTTTACTATTTAAAATGTGACTACAAAATTTACAATCCTCTATGTGGCTTGCATTTGTGAATCACATTATTTTTCTATTGGACAGCATTAATTTAGACTCTCGTGTTTCTATTAAAAGCCAAGTTCTGATTAAGGAAGTAGATTTATTGATCTGTCACATCTTGGTACTCATGTATTATCAAAATTTAAAATGCATTTTCTAAGGAGAAATTATTAAAAGAGAATCACGATATGCTGAAAATAATTTGGGACATGAGTTATTTACACAGGATCTTGGGAGAACCACTGTGGTCCAATTCATAGTGGGCCCAGTGTTATTCAGCAAGGATTGCAATAATTGATTCATGGTATGTCAGATATGGAGAAGCCTACCTGAAAATTTTCAGATAAAAAAAAGACTTTGAATATAATATTGTTTGTTATTCAATTTTTATCTCTTACTTCCGATGTTTATTGCCATTTATTATCATTCAAACTCATCTTTCATCTAATGGAAACTCAGTACTATAATCTGTCCTGATACATTTATCCTTGACTCTGAAAAATGTTCAAACTAACATTTAAATTATGAGTTCTTACCAAAATAAAACCAGTTATAATGACAAGTTTTTGTTACTCATCTCTCTTGTTTCAGCATAGTTAGTGAAAACACAGGTGCCATCCATGACCGTCTATGTTGAATGCTCAGCATTGTAGGATGATTGGGTTGGATTACATCTTAATATTTAAAAAAAAAGTGCAAGCTGCTCCATATTAATACTAATAAAAATTGAGGATATTGTTTTATATTTTACAACCTGAAATGGCATTAAAGTAGATCAGTGTAAATGAGACTAATTGCCTATAGACTGATATAAATAGAGTTAAAAATGGCTTTAGGGAAAAGAGCTTTTAGGCTAGGACCCTAGATCCCTCACCTTTTAACGTACCAGTTTCATAAGGGTCATATGTTTGCCATAATTAAGGCAATTTTGCCTTTATTGTCAAGATGATTAACCAAATTCTTTTTTGTTTTTAAGTTTTATTTTAGGTTTGGGGTAAATGGTCAGGTTTATTACAGAGGTAAATTGTGTGTCATAGATAATCTGGTGTACAAACTATTTCATCACCCAGGTATTAAACATATTACCTAACAGTTAGTTTTACTATCCTCACCCCCTGCTTCAGGCCCCAGTGTCTGTTTTTCCCTTCTTTGTGTCCACATGTACTTGAAGTTTAGCTTCCAGTTATATGTGAGAACATATGATATTTGTTTTTTATGTTCCTGTGCTAGTTCACTTAGGATTATGGCCTCCAGCTCCATCCATGTTGCCAGAAAGAAAATGTCCTCATTCTTTTTTTATGGCTTTGTAGTATTCCATGCTATATACATACCATATTTTCTTTATCCAGTCTAATGTTGATGGGCATTTAGGTTTATTCCTTATCTTTGCTATTGTGAATAGTTCTGCAATAAAAATATGCACACATATGCCTTTATGGTAGAGTGGCTTATATTCTTTGGGTTATATACCCAGTAATGGGATTGCTGGGTAAAGTCTACATAATGTATTATTTTTACAATATATGCTGAATTGTATATCAGATGCAAGTTCTCCTTTGACCTACATAGTGAACTGGTAATTTTTTTCTGTTTTATTTTACTTTATTTAGCAACTGTGTTTTACAGTGTAGTCTGTTTTTATTCCTCTGGATTTTACTAATTTGTTGGAGAAGGGAAGAAGAAAGAACTGAAGGCAGGTTTTTATCCCGTGAGTCTAGAGTAAAAGATGGCATATTTACATGCCTACTGCTAGGACATTCAGGGCCTTCTCAGCCTTTCAGTGGCAGGAGAAGGAGGCAACCAAATGTGTGGCACTGCCACGTGGAATAGAAAGACCAAACCCAAAGCGAGTATTACACAGAAGAAGGAGCTCTATTTTACCTGCTTCCTCCAACGATCAATGAAAACTCTACATACTAATAACTGCAAATCATTCACCCACATCAAAAATGATCATTTGTAGGGCAGGGGTAGGGTGACATTGGCATTGTAATCAGTTTTCTAAAATCCATGAAAGTATGAGCTTTAATCTTTTAAAGTTAATTAGAGAAAGCATGCTCTTTACCACTGACTTGTTCGAGAACCAGGCATTAGCTGATGGGTGTGTAGTGTTCCCCACATCAAGAGCATTCATTTTGAATTAGAATTTGATTAAATTTCAACCAATGAAATGTAAGAGGTTTTCTTCTGGGCTTCTGAAATCTCTCTTCACTGGTAATGTTGAGAATAACAATAAGAGGCATTCTCTGTCATTTAGATACGCCACCTGGGGTTTCTTTGCCAGTTTTGATGATCTGAGGTCAAGACCAGAAAGACTGAGATCTGAGATAGAAAAATGTGATTAAACGGAGCTTGAAATGTTCACTAATTAAGCCAACTGTAAAGGTGACTCTACCCATAGATTTCCATTCATAGTAATCAATATTATATTTATTATATTTTCTTCTTGTGCAAAAGCAATTTTAATTGGCATTTCAATTCACTACAGCAAAAGGCAGTTTAATTTCTCCAAGGTCTGAGGGAACTGTCAGAGTGTAGGGCCATGCCAGGTGACCTATGAAGCTGACCTTAAATATCAAGTAATTTCTTTCACTGCCAGAAAGTATATTGCTAGCTGTATTGCCTGGTCTGAACACGAATACCATACACTGAGTACAAGGTCACTGACAACCATCAAAAGAAATAGAAGAGCAGTGAGAGTGAGGCCATGGTGCTATCTTCATATTTATAGTGATTTTTTATTGCTGTTGACATAGTTATGCTACCAGAATCCTTTTTATTTGAGGGCAGGAAAGGTAACATGTGTTTTAGTAAATGAGACACAGCTATGCTTGGGTCTATTATTCTGTCTCCTGGGGCTCAAGTATCTACTCAAGCTGTGCATTTGTGGTTTATCCCACCATCTGCTATTCAAATGTTTCCTATTAACCATGACCACCAGTGGTTTAACCTTTTAGTATCTTTCAAAAATTTCATTGACAGACAAAAAAAAAAAAAAGTAACTGGGATGGATGCACAAAATCCATTTGGAGGCCTGTATTGTTCAACTAATAGATCTGTCATTAATTAAATGAGGGCACAAGTTAGATAGGTTGCATGACCAGATACATTTCTCTGTTCTGAATCTATCATCTACATTGTTAAAAGGCCATGAAATAGCTTCCACCAGTGGTATTTTATTACCGCCGAACTGTAAAATTTAACAGCACAGCCAACATTGTCTGGTATCTACCTGTTAGGGAAGAAAGGGACAATGTGAAAGATTTAAAACTTAACCAATAAGATGTCCAGAGGTAGAAAATGAGTACTTAGAGTGAGCCTTTGTTAGCTGGAACTAAAATCACAGCTGAACAAAATGACTTTCCCTTCATAAAAATAGTTGCTCGACATATTTCAAACCCAAATGCTTATTTCTTCCTTCATAAGAGCTTACATTTAATGTAAATTTGTTCCATGTTCTCTACTTTAGCTGAGGAAAAGGAGCTATTGTGTTTCAAATCAAATCCCTTTACACAATATCTTTCTTTCACTCATTTGTAGAAAATGCAAAGGATATCGGAGCTGTCAGAATAAAAAATTCTTTTTTCTTAACAACAACACTCAGGAGCAGAGTTAAGGGCTGTAAAATAAACTTCAGAGGCTGAAAAGAGAAGGCCTAAATTGTTTGTCATCACTGTGTGAGAAAGATAAGACAGGTCAGGCCTGAACTGGGGTTATATTATTTATGTAATACATTGTGCTTGTAAAGCATTGGTAACTATTACATATACTTAAAACCGTATCAAATTCTCCAGTCCTGTTTCACATTCATGCTATAGAAAATAGCACCTTTTAAAGAACAGTCTATGAGAAAGCATGACTCTTGATTCTCAACAAATGGTTAGATCCCAATTTAATTCTAACAAAATAGGACATTTAGAGAGCACAGGTAGCTGATACTTTGTAGCCAGTGTTTCTGTGGTTACCAGATCCTCTGAGATAAAAGCTTGATTTAACAGATTTGGACACAGGGGCTAAGGATTTTGGGAATAAGTATGACTCCGAGGTATAGACCACATGGATGGGCTTGTCTGATCACAGATGCAGGGAAAAATACATAATTGAAACGGCAAGAAGTAACTTGCTCATCTTCCACTTTAATTGAGCCCCTTCCCCTGTTCATCTCCCATTCAGAAGCCAAATCTTTCTCTATAAATGGAAATCACATCATATCATTCCCCAACTTATAATCATTCAAATAGTTATTGTTAATTAAAATAAAATCTAAATTTCTATGTCATCCTACAAATCCTGTAATGATCTCTCTTTTATGCACCCTAAAAATCAGCTCATGTAATTGATTTCTTCTCTCCTCCCATTTTCCCAACCTTTGTCACTGAAATCCAGAAGCACAGGTAGGTTTACAAATTGCTTATAATGTGATGAGGCACAAGTGGTTTTCATTGTATTGGCTCCCATTAATCCTCCCTCTGGTCCTCATGCACTGATCATTTTTTGCATAGTTGAATTTTTCTCACCAATTATTCTTACTTAAAGAGACACTTCAGTGGGATTTCTCTGTCCTTCCTGACTAAAGCACCCCATCCTGTTTGATTTTGTCTCCTAGTGTCTCTGTGGCAGTTATCAAAATCTGTAATTGTTCAATTTTTTGTTTGTTTATAGTCAGTTTTTATCTTGGAATGTGAGAACCTCAAAGAAATATTTTAGAAAACGTGACAATTTAGAAGATTTTTACTTTTAAAAGAAGAAAATTACTTTTCCTAAAATTCAAGTGTTATTGATTTTAATGTATTTTCAAATATTACAAAGTCAGTGATATATTCTGTGAATTTTGTTATAATACATCAAACATCTTACAAGTATAGTTTTACACTAAGTTGGCAATTCATAGCTTACACTGTTGTAAGTATTCTTAAATCTGTAAAATCTAAATCTCTGATGAAAGTGAATGATTATCTTAGATACACTGGAAAAACTTTTGAATTTGTTTTCTTGGATATGCAATAAATATAAATAATTAGATAGGTGGAGTTTTTAAATAGTTTTGAAAACTTAGAAAAGTTTTGAAAGTTTCATATAAATACTTTTCTGGAATAAATTATGTGCATGGGGGTGGAGGATTGAAGATTTATTGGGCACAATTAGCAAATTAATTGGTCAATTAAGTCAATAATGGAGAGGATCTCCAAGTCTTATTAAACAAAACTAGAAAAATGACAGAGCAAAGGTCACATAATAGCAAAGAAAGCTGTTGGAGAGGACGTTTATCACTGATATAACTCTTTATAGGAGTCAGCAGAGCCAGGAAAAACCAACTATATATTCCTGGAAAGAGCTATGAATAAAATCACCTGAATGAGTTAATATAAAACTGATAGGAATATGCTCTCCGAGCTAGTGTTATTGCAAGTTAAATGAATGAATAGAAGGGAAGCCAGAAAGCTAAAACTTATTAGGGAGTTTTATTAACATCTGCCCAGGGAATTGACTAAGACTTTAATAGTATCACACCCAAATCAGCTATTAGATTTTATTATTGGCTAAAAATAGTAAGATTGAACAGGTCAATCAAAAGAGTAATAGGGGAATATCTCCTACCAAACTAATCTTCCCAGATACCACTTGTGTATACAACTATACACTCTACAAAAATTTTAAAAACAACTTTTTAAACACATAATAAAGTGACAAAAACAGGTGTAAACTTGAGAAAAGTTAATACCCAAAATAAGAAAAAGGTGGGAAGTCATTGTTTCAATTTTTATGGCTTCCTGCTTGAGAGAAGACCCAAAATTAAGTACAAACTGACAGATATACTATCTTTAAAAGTCATAATGAAGAGTTCAGGGTGAACACAGTAGCTAGAATGTAACAGTAAACATCTGGAATAGGATAAATACAAAGAGGAATATCTTCACATTTTAAAAACAAACTCTGCCCAAATCTCTGCATGACCCCTGAATTATTCAGGTGTTTAGTAGAATCTAAGGAGCCAAGCTAAGAGCAAAATATGTAAATAGCAGTTTTAACTGCTTCAATCCACAGAAGAGACTGAGGCTGAAGTTTGAGTTCAGCTAAAGTGACTCCCTATTAAAACTTTAAAAATCAATTAATCAATCAAATCAATACACTTCAAAAGCATATAACGGTATCTGAAATCTACCCAGTATATTATTCATGATATACAGAATGCATTCCAAAATTACCCAGCATGTAAATAAATAGGAAATTTCATTTCATGTATACTCAAAACAAAGAGCAATAAATTAAGATTAACCCTCCTCAAAGGAGAATATTGAGTAGAAAATAGAACCTAAGAAAAAATTGAGAGCCGTAGAGCTGAAAATCACAATATTTGAAACAACAACAAAATTTTTGAATGGGGTTGCCACTCAGTTGGAAAGACAGACTAAAAAGTCTATAAACTTGCAGATAGATGAATCAAAATCATCCAATCTGAAAAATAGAGATTAAAAAGATTGGGAGAAAAAGTTGAAAAAGAAAAACTTTGAGTTAATATCAAAGTTCCAGAAAAAGAAAAAAGATAATATAAGACATAAGAAAAGGAAAACTGAATGGCTGAAAATGTCTTCAAATTGCTGAAAGGCATACATTCACAAATTAAATTTATTGAGTCCAGTGATAGAAATTCCAAAACACACACAGGCCTGTGAGTGCGCACACGCGCGCGCGCACACACACACACACAAATAGGAACAGTGTAGGGAATGTAACTGTTTAAAACCATCATTAAAATGCTACAAGAAAATCACCCCAGAATTCCATGTACGCCAAAGTATTCTTCACAAATACAGATAAATAAAAGCTCAAGGTATTCAAGGAAAGTATTTAAGCAATTCAATCGTATTTTTTTTAACAGATGTTGCTGATAAAACTGAATATCCAATTAAAAAACTAAAGCTCCAACTCTATAATCATAACGAGAATTTAATTCTAAATCATTAAATCTATCCATGTAAATGTTAAAATATGAAGCCAAAGAACATTTGGTGATTTCTTGAGATGTCTTCATAACTCAAGGGTAAGCAAAGGTTTTCTTAGATAGGACATAGAAAGAAATAACTATAACAGAAAAAAAAATGTCGCTATATAGTCAAGCACTTCCTAAGCAGTAGCGACTGCTGCATTAGCTACGTTCACTTGCCAAATATTCATAGATTTGGTCAGTAGGGAAACAATAAGCCCAGATGGATTTAGACCGTTTATTACTCTCAGCAGAACTGGCAGCATGAATTTCACATTTACATCAGTTCCCAGTGTAGCCAAGTTCCACAGTCTTGTCATAGAGGTGGCTCCAGGTGAGCAGAGTCTCTGTTGTAGTGAAGGATGGCTGCACTTAGGAATCCACCCAATCTTACAGGGAATGGCTGGCAAACCTATTATCCTGCTCTATGGAGATAGCGATTTACTTTATTATCCTCATCAGAAAACAAATCTTCCCCCTAATCTGGAATAAGATATTTCTTATTACCTTGTAAAATTTATCTGGGGAGGGGAGAGAGACTTTTTTTTAACTCATCTAGAATATGAAAAATGCTACAGCCTGCATTAGAGTAGCTTTGCAAACTTCACTGATGTTCAGAAATGCCAGATCCATGGAGAAAAGTCTCCGAACAGTGGGTAAACTAACCTTTTCAAAACTTGAAAATACACTCATCAGGAAGCATGAAGGAGAAATTGGATAGCCAAGGCATAGCCAGGGAGAAAATATTCATAAAATATATATTTACGAAGGATTTCTATCTAAGATATATAAAGAATTACAACTACCCGATAATAAAAGACCGACAACTATTTTTTTTTTTTTTTTAATGTTTTTGCTCACTGCATCTTCCACCTCCCAGGTTCAAGCGATTCTCCTGCCTCAGCCTCCTGACTAGCTGGGACTATAGATGTATGCCACCATGCCCAGCTAATTTTTGTATTTTCAGTAGAGACAGGGTTTCACCACGTTGGCCAGGATGGTCTAGATCTCTTGACCTCATGATCCGCCCACTTCGGCCTCCCAAAGTGCTGGGATTACAGGCATGAGCCACTGTGCTGGCCGACAACTATACTTTTAATTTATCTTTATGTATATCTTAAAGGGAGTGGTTAGGTTTACAGAGGATAGATTTTGGAACATTAGAGAGAGGTATTCAAACTTGCTGAGAAATAATGGCAAAAAAACTGGTTTAAACTGGTAATCAATTAATAAAAGAATGTTATTACTCAAAGTGAATTTGATGAAAAGTTCACTGCTGCCCACGTCCCCATTTGGGGACGGCAACGTGCAGTTACTTGGGTTATGTCAGGTGGATTGACCTGTGCTTTCCTTAAGTGATATTTTTTGAAGACTAAGCAGTTTTTTCTGCATATTTGTTTGTCCCTCTATGTAAAAAAGAATATCTACAATAAAAACGGATTCAAAGTCATAGACAAATTTCTTTTGGGAAAAATTATAGATTCTCATTCAGTTACTGATTAGTATTTGCCCTTGGGTACCATGTAGATTTCTTTTTTCTGGTTCTTAGTTTATTTACATAGATGATAAACTGTATTTAATCATTGCTAATGTGTTGCCAGCTACAGAATCTTCTGGCATTTCTATTAAATTGAGACAAAGGAAACTCCCTAGATTCCACTTTAAATAATATTTGCAAAAAGCAATGATCATTACACCTACATAAAGTACTATTTGGAAGACTGTTACTTATTCCATAAAATTCGTTTCTTAGGTTATGTTCACCTAAAAGAGTTCCTGAGACAGGATCTGAATGCCTGTAGTTTATTTGGTAGATATTCCAGAAAGCAAAAATGAGGGAGTAGAGAGAATGAAAATGGGAAGCAAGAAAAGTCAATAAAGGGTATGCTCATTAGAACAGGCTACCACTGAGGGCAACTAGCCCTTACCTGGGAAGTTCTGAGTAACCTAGTGCAATGAGGCCTTAAAATTTCCCATGAGATCATGTTCTTAATTGGTTGATAGCTTCCCTTGGGGAACGTTAAATCCCAGGAACTTCTGAGCTCTCCTGAGGGAAGACTGGAAGAGCCCAGGAAGGCTGAAGAAAACCTCCATGTAAAGACACAGAGAGATTTAGGTCCTTGAAGGAGGAAGCCATCAGGGCGGATAGGACTGATCCCTCTCGGGAAACAGAGCAGGGGCAGAGAGAAAGCAAAAACTACAACTTAATTCAATTTCAAAATACAAGCATATAAGCATCTATATGCATATATATACTTGTAGTGTGTCTTGTGTGGGCATATACTATACAGATACCCATAGTAAAATGATATTTATATGAATCCAAAGATGGGCACAACATGATGCACATCTCACAAATATTCATTAGCCTTTCTTCCAATTGCGCATATTTAGTAATCGCAGTGTCTGTGGATAAGAACTGAACAGAAACTTTCTGAGGTTTCAGGGATTATCATTAATTTACCAGAGAGAGTCAACTTTTCAAACTCTGAATTTTATTTTTTAGTCTTAAATATTTAAGCTACTCACGTTAATTTCAATAGACATAAATGTGTCTCTATAGTTTTTTTTTTTTTTTACTTTTTAGTATTTTTAGACAAACTCTGAGTTTTTATATCTGAACATCTCAAGATCTGACCATGTGGTAAACTATTCAAAAGACACACATGTTAGTACAAATAACCTAAACTCTAATAATGCCTTACATTAGATGTCAAACACCAAAGGAAACTATCTTAGTAACCTCACAAAGTAAGAAATGTGGATATTACATAACTCATTTTCTCTAGGAACTCTGATACTCTAGATGCACAAATACTTTTAAATTTATAATTTTATATTTAGCCAGTTCTAAAAAAGTGTTTAAACTGTCCTCATGTTTTAGAGTGCTTTCCCAATGGAGTATTTTAAGAACAAAAATTCATCACTCCAAAACAAAGCTCATCTGGAAAAAAATTTGAAGACTAACAGAAGTGGGGAATTAAAGTGTCATATGTTACAACATTTTTTAGGATAATTATAGGACATATGGTGAAATATATCCCTTTATTTAAAATTAAATTTTTGAAAAATGAATGCTGTCAAATATATTCAACTGTCATATGAATATCCATTATGTAATAAGTCACAGGAGGTCTGCTTTTGAAGATGTTACTATAAAACTCTTACTAAAAAAAAAAAAAGAAAAGAAATAGAGAACGCATCATACCCCTAAGCAGATACAATAAATCAAATTCAGGTTGAGGCTTCTTAATATTATGAAATGACTGTACTGAGAATGGAAATATATTTCATAGATGATGAGAGCCAGAAGAAACCATAGAGGCCACTTAATCCAGTTATATTCATCAGTTTGTACTCTTTTCAAGCTTCAGAAATCTTTGGATAAACTCCAACATAAAAATCAGATCAATGCACTGCCTCCCCTCCCCACGTGAGGGCCCCTGTATCACCACTCTGAATCCTTTTGAGCTCTGCAAAGCACAGACTGAAAATCAAAGACCTTGTCTTCCTATTATTTTCCAGATGGCAAAACTAGTGTATTACAAAGATTGATTTGTTTTTCAAAGTTGGTAGCTTGAGGTATGTTGGAGATGGGTCCAGAAGCTAGGTCTCTTGATTAGTTCCTGTCTGCTGGGGATACCATGTCCCTCATTTCAAAAGAGAGCCTGCTACAGGTAATAGCTAAATGCTACCCACATCAAGTTGATGTGAACATACTATACAAATAAATTCAAATTGTTCTTTAACCTGGTGTCCTTTATTGAGATGGAGTTCTCGTGCAGCATAGAAAGATGTTGTCTGCATGGTACTAGACATCTCAGGGTAATCTCCCATGCACATAGAAATCAAAACGACTCATATTATTTCAAGCAGGTACATTGGCTTCCAAAGTGGATTTAAGCAATATTCAGTCTATAAAAACTTTCCAGAAACCTCTAGAAATGCTTTCCATTTCTAGAGGTTTATTTTATCATGCCCGTTCATCACACTTTCTAGACACAGAGTAGAGTGATTGGGGTGTAGCGCCATAACCATTATTTGGTAGATTACTCTTAAATATTACAATTTTTAGAGAACAGGGTAAAGGTCATGTTAAAAGAGAAAATTTCTTTTCAACATTGTTAAAATCACGTGACATCGTTAGGAAAGAAGGTGCATAGTGATAATTTTATCACTATTATTTTGTTATTAATATTTTAATGTTATAAAATGTGAAGGTCCTATTAACTGCTCCTCTTGGAAAACAGTATCAAATGTATAAAATAATTATGAGATGCCCATATCAAAAAATAGAGCAACTCCATCAGACTTTGAATTCTCAGTGCTACAGAATGCACTATTGTTTTTCCAAATTTTCATTTTACTTTAGTCTCAGGGGGTACCTCTGCAGTTTTGTTGCAGGCTATGTTGCGTGGTGTTGAAGTTTGGGCTTCTATTGATCCTGTCACCCAGATAGTGAGCATAGTACCCAGTAGGAAGTTTTTCAGCCCTTGCCCCCTTTCTTCCTCCCTCCTTTTGCAATCCCAGTGTCTACTGTTCCTGTCTTTATGTCCATGTGAATCCAAGATTTAGCTCTGATATATAAATGAAAATACTCAGAATTTGGTTTTCTGTTTCTGCATCAGTTCACTTAGGATAACAGCTTCCAGCTGCATCCACGTTGCTACAAAGAGCACAACTTTGTTTTTTCAAATGACTGTATTGTATTCCACGGTGTATATGTACCATGTTTTCTTTATTCAGTCCACCATTAGTGGACACCTAGGTTGGTTTCATGTTTTTGTTATTGTGAATAGCCCGTGCATTAATGTTAGTCTCAATTTTGCTATTAATTAAGAAAAAGAATTTTATTGAAAATCTTAGTTCAGAATTCAACTTTCAAAGGTGAAAATTTCTATTATATCAAAAAGGTTATAATTTGGCTAAACATTTCTACCAAGTAATCTTCTTTATACCATAAATTAACATGAGCAATGAAAATTTGTTAGAAATCATTAACATTATAAGGTTGGTTATTTCCCTCAACTCAAAATTGTTTATATTGTATAATATTTTTTATATAAGCTTTAGAAAAAAACAAATAGGAAGATGATAAGCTATTCATATATGACACTATTAATGTGTTATTAAGGTTGTTAAATTGCAGAAAATTTTCCTATTATTATACAGACTTCTAAATTCAAGACATTTTTGTGCAAGAAGAAATGCTCTTTTACTTCATTGTTTGACACTCAATCGATTCATTTTATAAAATTGTTTAACCAGTGTTTCTCCTAAAATTTGAATATAGTATATAAATAATAAAGCGGAGAAGAATTATAGTTAATATTTAAATTCCCGTATGTGTTTACTTAATAAGATACCACGAATTTAGTATACACTTTTCTATACCTGTAGTTCTTTACATTACAACTATTATTACTACGTACTTCCGTTATTTGACTGCAATTGTTACTTTATGTTAGGTTGGTGCAAAAGTAATTGTGGTTTTTGCCATTAAAAGTACTCCCCAGACTGAACTAGAGATACATTTATTTAAGTACCCTTATAGAGTTCCCATCTGCTCTCATCCAAGTATTAACCAGGCTAAACTTGCTTATCTTTTGAGATCAGGCAAAATTTGGCATGTTCAGGGTGCTATGACCGTGGACTCTAGAGTTACAATCTTTGAGCAAAGCCAAAAGTAAAGCAGGAATACAGTCTCAGCCTCAGTTGGCCAATATAGACTTTTTTTCTGTCTGTACATACTTCACTCTCATCTGTTTATGTCTCTTAAGAAATGAAAGGTAAAATCCATGTCGTTATCTTTGTGAATGTCAGCATGTGCTGACCAATTATTAAAAAGCTCTTTTTCTGGTTATTTTTTGGGACCACTGGTATTGTTTTATTCTCTTTCCATTTTTATCTTCGATTTAAGAACAGTTTGGTTTAATCATAGTTTTTGGTATTTCTCTTCTTCAGTTTCCCAAAGAGAGAACGGGCAACAGTGAAAACAGTCACATCTGCTTACAGGCACTCTTCTTTCTTATTCTAAATGCATTCTGTCATTACAGATTTGTGATTTCAAAATCACAATTGTTTCTCTTAATTATAATTATAATTTTGATTGGGATTTCTTTTTAATTTGGCCAGTGGGAAATCCTAGCTCTTTTACGTTTTAAGATTGTTCCTCAAATTTCTGAAATTATTTACTATCTCAATATGTTACAAATCAATGATGATTTAATTTTTGTTACAAAATATAAAATAAACTGCTGTCTAAGGACCTATCATTTCTTGTTACAATATAGAACCTTATCTGTGTTCTAAAGACACAAGTTAGATAGTGGGTGGTAAATATTTTGGGCCACATTTAGTGAAGAAATGGAAACGATATTAATTTTAAGGTCAAATATTAACATGATTGATTATTCTTGATTTATTTATATAATGACCAATTATTTACATCTACATATTTCTGTGTTCTAAAGATACAGGTTACAAAGTGGGTGGTAAATATTTTTGGCTTATATATAGTTTTTACATAACTTACATAAGTTTAATTTTATACTCATCAAAATTATAAGTGGAACTCCTTCTCTTATAAACTGTAGTATATTCAGCATCCACATATGTATAATCAATTTATTAGCAGACATTCATTTCATCTTTTTCCTAGTATTATCATAGACTGTTATGATGTGAATGTTTGTAGTTCCTGAAAATGCGTATGTTAAAGCCTGATCCCTGTATGTGATATTATCAAGGGTAAGATCTTCAGAAGGAGATCGTATCATGAGGATGCAGCTCGCAGGACTGGTATTAGTGCCCTTATAAAAGAGGTCCAAGGGGTTTACTGGTATTTTTCACTATGAGAGGACACAAGAAGTTGCAATTTATGAGGAACTGGCACTCACCAGATGCTGAATCTGCTGGCATTTTTATCTCAGACTTTCCAGCCCCCTTAGCTGTGATTAATAAATGTTTGTTGTTTATAAGCCACCAGATTTACAGTTTTTTATTATATTAGTGCAAAAGGACTAAGGCATAGCCAATAAAAGCAAATTCTTATATAGCGCTAAGTAGGTACTCATCACTGTTTTAAGTACTTCAATAATTTCTATTAACTATCTCAAAAAATATATGTACACATTTTTTATTTCAAGAAACTAAAGCACCAAGAGATTAATCCATTTTCCAAATTCACACACACACTAAAAATCCCAGTTGGATCCAGGATTTGGACCCAGTGATCATGCCCTTAACTAATATACTTCAGTAATTTCAACTATTGAACCAGAAACTTGAAGACCTGGGCTAACATTTTATAATGGTTACACAATTGTAAATTTATTGCATTACATATTATCAAACTAATGGGAGAAAAAGTAAAATAAAATTATCAATCATAGTTTTGATAATTTTTTGTCATTTGACCACTTTTACATTTAGTGTGATTTTAAAAAATCAAGAAGTTTTCTACCAGGTAGACATGTAACATGAGGTAGACAAAATCTCTTAAATACACAGACAATCCTCAAATGTTTATAAAATTGTTTTTAAAAAAAATTTTTTTTTGTATTTCATTTTCTTCTTACCCTTTTTTTAAATGTGTTAAAAGTAATTATTAGCCCTTTTTAGTTATATTTTCAATTTTTTTGCAACATATTTCTGCTTAATTTCTGCTTCAAGAAAGCAACCTGTTTTTAACTGATATTGCCAATATTTAATATACAATAAGTAAGGGTAAAGGGTAAACTTGATGGAAACTTGGGTGTAGAAAGGTCTTGCCACTTTTAAATATTAGATAATTTGGCTTATAATAAGACTGCCACCTCTACTTCTAGCCCATTATATTTTTTTCTATTTGTTTGTAATAAATTGCACAGTTCTCTGAGGGACTTACATTTTTCAGTAATCCCTCTTAGAGTGACAGTTACTGGTGCTATAAAATATCATTTTACTTCTGTAAAATATATCTAAAATAAATACCTTCAGAAACATAACATGCCATAATGAGATACATTGAAACTGCATTTTTAGTGCTGACTTTTGGATATGCTCTTGCATTCTAGATCTGAATTAAAAATATAAATAGCGTCTCAAGAATTGTGTATTTCAAATTAGACTACTGCAGTGCATGTGTCTGAATTTTCTGCCCACAACTTCACTTGCTGCAGCTTGATTAAACATATTTGTCCTTCATTTTGTCCTGGCCACCTTATTCATTACTGAGAACTTCTCGGTATTTATTTAAATGTTCAAAAATAAGTCTACAAGCTTCTATGTGTCTTGGATTCTATAAAATTTATGTTTCTACCTTAGAAATTGTAAATTTAATTTAAGCTAAAAATGAAAACTCTCATGCTAAATGAGAAAAAAAAAATCCTCTAAAGAATTTAGATATTTTTTCCTAACATCAATAATGTCACTTAAAAAAAATGTTTAACTGTATTTTTACTTCAAAATTATGGTATACTATAAATATGCAAAATCTTTCTTTGTGATATAAAAATCAGTTTGTGAAATTCAGTAAGGTAGAGTTTAATGGTGATAGATCAGGTTTAAAAAGCATGTTTTGGTAGGAAGATAAAAATATTTGTTTAATTTCTGTAAATCAGAAATTAACCAAATATGTCATTTTTCCCTCTAAAATATTTTGGACTCATTCAATACATTTCGACTCAAAGTCATTTCCCTTTATGATTTACCTGAAACATTTACTTAAATGATTAAATGAGTCAAGAAATCTCTTTAAATGAATCTTAAGGTTTTGCCATAGAGGGAGATTCCACAAAAGTCTAGGTCCAGAACACTTAAAGATCTGATATTCATCATTTTATTTTCATAGTTCTTACTTCATCATTGACAGCTAATGAAGAAACTCACTGTAAGATTAAGCACTGCTGCAGATTGTTATTTACAGATATTCTGCACAATACACAATATTGCCTTTAACATGTGTCTCCAGAATACTTCCCATCTAGTATATTTCCAAACTGCAGGTCACAGCTCAATAATGATTTGTGAAATCAATTTATAAAACAGGCATAAAATAAAATATGATGGTAAAGTTTTGGAATTTATGCAATGAAGTAAGGTTATATGCTGTTCACGAATATTTTCATTTGTGTCTGTGTGTGTTTCTGTGTGCATATTGGAATACTGAGTCTTTATGCCTAATATAATTATTAAGATAAGTTGTGGACAAAGTGTTCAAAAAAATACAACTATCTTAACTGAAAACGTACCTAATAAGCTAATTTTCTTAAAACTGGAGTTAAAAAAATGGTAGTTTGCAAAACAATGTGAGATTTTTACCTTCATATTCTCCCTGCTGTTATTCTCTTTTACCTCCTGTTTTCCCCTTCACAGTAGAATTTGACGTTTTTGCTTCCTAATATTTATCTGAACACTACATTATTCCTTTTTATAAGTATGCATGTGCCAGGTCTGTACGAGTATCTATGACTTGACATGTGCATACTTAAAAGAAATAATGCAGTAAAACATCGGAAATGCAAGGAGCAACACAAGACAACTTTCAGCCATAAGAACCTGAGAATTTACTGGAGAAAATTGAGAAGTAAATGGAAAATTATTTCTCAACTAGTGGCATCATTAGAACTCACTGGAGCTGAGAACAAATGAAAAAAAATTGATAGGACTGCACTTTTTAAAATAATTTAAGAGTAAAGAAATGTCACCTGGAACTAGAAAAATGATTCAATGACAGGCAAAGATAAAAACATTATGAGGTTACTTGAAACGATAAATAGGGGAAAAAAGCAATAATAGTACCTGGCTTTCAGTATTTAGGGTTTAAATGGCATCCAAATGGCCTGTCTAGTTCTGTGTTACCTGTCTCAGAGGAAATTCTTTCAGCTATATTGATAATCTAGAAAACGGAAAATCTTATTCTTGCTATGTGATTTACACTGTATGAGAAACAGTCTTTTGTGCTATTTTGCCATTTCTCTCTGTTGGTGACTGAACTATATAAAATCTTGTGACTACTTTTGTGATGTGAATTCAGAGATGTCCTACATTTAGTTTTTCCTTTGGGAAAATCTCTGTACAGTCCCTTAGGAATCCTAAAACTACCTAACATCTACAAGATGTAATTTTTTTCCACAAACTTTTTTTTTTTTAGTTCTTAACAATTCTTAGTGCACTCTGATTCATCTCTATAAATGATCAAACTTAGGGAAATATATTCTCACATGTTTCTCACCATATGCACTTCAGAACGCCATTGCTTTTATGAATTCATCAAAAAGTATCTCCAAAATAATGACAGAATTAGGGATAATTCTTTCATTTTGCAAAATGTAAGGAACACCAATGCTATATCCTGGTGCTGGGGATGCAATGATTAAAAAAAAATAGTAACATAATCCTTGCCTTTGTGGAGTTAACAGTGTAGCTGGAGACAATAAACACTGCATAGGGGTTGAGGGAGATAAGACTGTGAAAGATCAGTTCTACTTTGGGCTTGTGCGAATCTATGGGAACCATTATAAAGGACCCTGGTGAATAACAGGTTTGAGGACAAACAGCACGAATTGGTGCAGGAATATTGAATTTGAGATGTGTTTAAAACTTCTTAATGGAAATGTTATATAGGCAACTGAACATATTGTGTGAAGCTAAGAAGGAAAACCGAGTCTGGAGATTAAAAAAAAAAAAGGTAACTCCTTGGTCTGTAGAAGCAGCATCATGTAATATTTTCAAATGATAAAACTATGGAGTGGAAGAAGAAAATGTCTTTAATGTATGTTTTGAGACGCTTAAACAGGCTCAAGAAAACAATAAAAACAAATTCTCACATGTATTGTCATTGAAAACACAGAGGTACAACAGCCCTGAGCATGTGAATGTAGCTGAATTTAGGGCTTATTGCTTGCTAGCATGTCATTCCCCTATGTTATCAGTTTCTTGAGGCCAGATGCTTATCTAGCCATAGGCTCCATAAAATGAATGACAGGGTTTCATTATATAGGTTTTTTGATGTTTGAAATTGAATTGAGCAAGCACGTATTTTCAATTCACATCTTAAATTATTCTAGAACACAATCTAAATGCTATTTTTTTGAGCCATTGATTCATTGGGAGAACTAGGTAAATTAATTATTTTATGTCCCAATTTCATCATTTGTAACAAAAAGCATAAACAAAACACTAAACTTATTATTGACCAATGTATATTACAGAAGCATCATAATTAAAATGGATGATATTGTCAGGGACCTGATACAGAACACTTCTTTCATCACCCCTGAGTTCAGAACTATGGCAGATTAAAGAAGGCTGCAAATGTCCCTTTCTATCAAGAGTAGAGGATCTATGTCTTATCTGCTGGTATTTGAATGGACTTCTGGGACTACCTGGCCAACAGCATACATTTGAATATATCCTCTGCCAATTTCTGAGTTCAGGCCTTAAGAAACAGATGGCTTCCACCTCCAGTCTTGAAGCACTTGTGCTTGGAATCCAGCCACCATGCTTTGAGGAATACCAAACACCACAGTGTGAGGAATCCCAAAGACACCCACCTGAAGAGGAACCAGCCAGCAATCCCAGCTGAATTCCCAGCTGACAACCAGTGCCACATTACGGAAGACAGGAGTACACCATTTTTCTAGTATGTTCTCCAGGTTCAGTTGAACTACCCAACCTCGTGCTTTGTGGAGCTGTGTTGAGCTACCTCCACTGAGCTCTGCCCAAATTACAGATTCAGGAGCAAGATACATTGTTTAGTTTTAAGTTTTCACTTTAAAAGCTTAAAACTTAGTTTAAGTATTGGTTTTAAGATTTAAATCTAGAAGTGATTTGTTACATAGCGCTAGACACCTAGAGAGACAATACATGGAAATCAAAATAAAATCCTTATATTTACTAAAGCTGCATCAGAGAATATAGTTTGGGCAGGCTTCATAATTACAATATTTCCTCAATGTCTAAACTTTGGAACAGTCTGAAGAAAAGTTTGGGTTATCATGGCAGATACTTACATCTAGAATCACTGACTCCTGACACTCCAGAAAAGTGGAGGGAAGACAAGAATAAATAACCCCTGTAAGAATCGCTTTAAAAAGACAGGGACAGATGAAAGGCTCTCCCTGAAATCTCATAATTTACAGAAGCTGTGTTTAGTTTAAAATAATCAAACTAAAAAACAATATTTTATATAACAGAATGGTAGGGGAATATGTTTATTGTGTCGTAAATTCCTTATGTTTTATTTTCATAGGCTTAAATATATAACAATAGGCATGATTTTGGTTTTACTTTACCTATTTTTTTGTTCATAATTATGTTTTATTGAAACAAAAGCCAAAACACGTTCTAGGCAATGGAAGTTGGGAACAGAGAATAAGTAAAAGGAAAAGCTGTGTGTGTGTGTGCGCGCTTGCGTGCATGTGTTATATGTATATAGTAAAATATTTGAAGACAAAATTTTACAAAGATCACATGCTTGAAATTAAACTTTTGAGTTAGTAATATGTGTTGAAGATTCTTCATTGGATACTTTTCATGTTTCTTCAGGGACTTAAACTAAAATTTATTTCTACATAATGCTTCTGCAGTTAGTTATATCTCCTAACACATATAAGCAGGTATGTGTGTATATATATTTTTACATGTCTTCTATTTTCAGTGAGACTAATCTATAACTATGACTACTCTCTTTCACTGCATATAAGGCAATGTAGAAACTTATTTTGCATATGTTTGTTAGCTACGTATTATTGTGTAGCAACGTGCACTTTCGATATGGTACCTCCAAAAAAAGATTTATTGAAAAATGTTTTCCTTCACCACAATTATGTAAGAAATATTTTTCAAGAGGTACATTAAAGTAGTAATATTTAACACAGGCTGACACATCCTTCATAATTACCTTTGTTCTATTACAGCACCTTACAAATTTAATTAATTCACACTATTTTAATACCAAAATATGGAATAGAAAAATCACTGAGCACCAAAGAAAGTAAGCTGCTGTCAGTCTTATTATCAGAATCGATCAAATCACACACCTTTATTCAAACATATGAACATTATCTCTTTTGGAAAATGTAAACTAAAATAGAACACAAGAAGACATGAGCTCACCCCAGTGACCTCTCTTGAGTCATTTCACCTTGTTGAAACATAAATTTCAGCAAATGACAGCTAATTATATATATCAAGAGAAACAATTCATCCTTCATTATAACTCAAAACATTTAAAACAAAATAAATGGATTATGGTCAGTTACTGACAGTATTATGTTTTTAGTGAAAGATACCAGTTTTTCTTTCATCATGAAATTTCAGAGACAAATGCTTTGAAAATATTTTATGGTATTTTTTATATAAATTATCCATGTTTAAATATTAAATCTTGTGTAACATCCTAGCTAGAAAAAAAGATCCAAATGACAACCTTGGCATAAATTAAAATGTATTTCTTTCAATATTGTCCTGCTACATTTTTCTTTTCCATTTTAAAGCTTATATTTAAGAAAGAAGGCTGATATCAGAATATATATTTAATGATTGAGAACTATTATAGTATGTCATATGAACATTGCATTGATCTTGCTAACTTTACACTTGTATTTAACTCCTCAGAATTGAGATATTGACTGATCTTTGTAATCCCTGATCCTTTAAGAAGAAAATGAAAATGTTTAAATCCAAGTTAACTTTGCTTTACATTAAAGGCATGTTAAAAAAAATAGACTGGTCCCTCTGAAGTTTATCAATATTTTGTCATTTTACATCTATAATATTGCTTTTAGGTTATGGAAGGTATTTTCCCAAAAATACAAAGTAGATTTCTAAGGTAGCCCGCAAAACCATTTAACAATAATGAAAATAAATTAACAATATGAATCTGGGATACTCTCTCTTGAGAACAGGAAAATGAAATGAGAGGGATAAAAAAGAAGATATTTTGCTAGTGTTCCTAGGGTTCTGTCTGAGTCTACCCGAATTTCTTAATCTGATACACAAGCTCTCAGACGTGCTTATGGTTCAAAACATTACAGCTATGCTGATGAGCCTTAAATCTACATCTACCAAAGCAAATTTACAAAGTATTAACATTAATGCGAAAATTGTTGAAAACTTCTAAACCCCTCTGGGTTACTTGCATTTTAGGGATATTTATTAACACGAATTAATATTTCATTAGTTGAATTTACAGAGGAATAAATAACATTTAGTAGTTTAAAAGTCTGGATGCTTTGACTTTCTTTTTTCCTCCTAGTTTCCTAATAAAACTTTACCTAGTTTCTTACCTTTAATTTTTAAGACATAGACATTCATGTGCCATGTTTGTTGTTGTTGTTTTAAAGGTCTTTGATTGGAAACAGGATGAGCAAGACAAAGGAAATCAGATGGGGTCAGAAATCCCCCTTACCTCTCTCTTTCTCTTTCTTTCTCTTTCTCATTCTCTTTCATACACATACGCTGACACACACACATGCCAACACATACATACACACAATATGTACATGTGTGTTTCATAAGTCAGAGCTCCCTGTACTCTGCAGTTCTCAAAATGGTTAATTTCAAGATGATTCTCTTCTCTATCTACACTTGCCACCAGTAAGATCTAGTCCACTACTGTGGTTTAAATGCTACCAGGTGCTGAAGATTCCCAGTTTTGTCTTTAGAACCTTTTTGGTCTTTGAATTTCAGTCTTGTATAGCTAATGAGCTATTAAACATCTCTATACATAGATACATAATCACATCACAATTTTAATATGTCCAGAACAAATCATTGATTTTTCTCCTCATATGTACTTATACCTCAGTGTTGCCTAGCTATTCAGTTGCTTATCCTGGAAATATTAAAATCATCCTAATTTTTTTTCCCACACCAACTAAACTAATACATTAGTCAATCCTATCAGTTGTACTTTCAAAATATTTCTGGAAACCAACCACTTACTTACTACCATCACCACCCATCATCTCCAAACCGCCATGACCTCTCTCACAGAATCCAGAATGATACCTTTAAAAGGGACATCATTTTCTTCACCTTCCTCTCATAAAAAGATATATTCCACACTCAGAATAAAATCCGAAGACTTCCAATGGACGCTAAGAACCTATGTGTTCCAGCCCATGGCTTTCTTGGACCTTATGTTTTTATCATTCTCTGTCTACTCATTCTCTTCTGTGCCTCTGGGCTGTTCCTTGTTTCAAGCATCCTCCTATTTCTAAGGATGTAGAGTTATTTTTTCATGATCCTTGAATCTTCTTCTCAGAGATTTTGGTGACTTCTCTATCACAGCATTGAAGTGTTACCTTTTCAGACAGAACTTCCCTGGACCCCTATCTGAAAAAAGATTTGCATCTCTCATATCAAAAAAAAAAAATTTATTTTTGCTCCAACCAGAAAATACACTCAAGGATGACAGATTTTTTCATTTTATTAACTGCTAAATCCTCAGTGTTGGCACACAGTAGGTGCTCAAAAATATTATTTGAATAAACCTCATGTGAATTCTGTGGAATTCCACAACTTTTGCTGCCACATCCCCTTTATGCTGGTAAATATATTTTAATAATTTAGCTATCGGTTTTGTTTGCCCTCAAGGATGTGATCTATGATTGGAAGAGGGTGTCCTGGAAAGGGGAGTCAACCAGTGCCAACAAGATAAGTTTCATGCATGACATCCCTCCATGGCCCTCTATCAAATATATAGTTCTGAACACAGGGTAGATGGTAAATAAATATTTATTACATTACAGATGCTATCACAGTCCATTCACTTAACCTTACTTTACCTTTGCCACTAATTCCACTAATGATAATAAATATTAGTGACCTTCCTTAACAACCTGCTATGACAAAACCTATTAAATTTCCCTCAATATCCATTCTCTTCTTTATTTTAGTAAACAAAACTTCAAATTTTAACTGTGCATATGGCCATCCAGCTTGAATTTATACTTCTAAGTCTTCCTTGCAGATGGTGTGGCCATGTGCCTAAATTTTGACCCAAGATGCAAAGGAAATCAATGTACTCACATTCTGAAATTCTTTTTTTTAAAAAATACATTGCTTATCTTCTGGTAAGCCTTTTGTCTGTTCGTTTCTTTTATGGAGTGGATCATAGAATTAGTTGAGAGGCTGAATGTTTCTTTGCCCCTCTAGACCCACTCTCCATTATTTAGTTATTCTGTGCTCTCAGAAATCGGCCTTATGGACTCTCAGGTGCTCTGGCTTCTGACTGGTTCAGTCAGTGGAAGACTGGTACATGCATAGAAGGATTTATTTTTATGGGTTCTTCTGTTTTCAGAGGCTATGTTTGCTTGTTCAAGAATGTATCTCCTAAAGAACTGCGTCTAGTCTTGCAGCTGTGGCTATTCTTCTTGATTCTTGGATTCCAAATATTTTTTCTCTCCTCTTTCCTTTTAAGTTCTAGGCATGATAACAATTTTTTTGTTCGGTGGTTCATTTAACTCTGTCTATATCTTATGTCTTTATAAGTAGCTCCTTTATTACACTCTTTTTATTTTTTTCAGTTGAGTGCCTCCACCCCTTCTGTGACCTTGACTGATACAGTGCATAGTACTAAGAGTTGTGCCACAAAACAGACCATTAAGTAGCTTCGTGGGATAGATTTGCTCACATATCTGCAGTCCTCCTTGCTGAGAGAAAAAAGGGCACAGATAATCTGAGGCATCCAGTGTCATAATAATTTTTCAAATTATCATGCACAATCATACAATTAAAAATGTAGATAGATGGAAAGCCAAGCATCTGGAGATCAAGTGGTGCTTAGTTGCTGAGGAGATTGTGGTCAATATTAGTAATGTGGAATAAACTGGTTGCTTCTGTTGACCCTAAAATGAATGTTGACTTTGTCAGTCTAACTAAAACTAGGATGCAAAGTCTGAAAACCTCTATAGGGAAGATAAGACTGAGTATCAGGCCCACAGTCGGATTTCAGGAGTTGCAGAATTACAGCCCCAATTAAATGCTTATCCTCACCAGGTCTCTGATGCTAAGATAAGGGAAGTGATGGAGACTCAATGAAAGCCTGAAATTGGGTAGAGGACACTTGAAGCTGAGAAACTGAACCCTCAAATAATGTAAAACTCCAAAACTGGTAGAAGCATTCTGGCCCCTTTCTGAGGAAACCAGAATTTACTACCTGAAATCAAGTTTAAATTACTGTGCTACAGTTGCCTTATAGAGGGATTCTCCCCAGAATCTACCCTGACAAGCCATCATTTTTCTCCAACCTCATGAGTTAGTTCCTAGCCTATTGTCGATAACAAAAGTCAATGAAGTCAATGAAGCCTAAAGTCAATGAAGATCAAATATCAGTATTATCCTGGTATATACTAGATGAAAGAGTACACTAGATCATGCGTGAGAACATCGTGATGTATCTGTTATGTACAAACTAGGATGCTCTTAAGCCATAGCCAGTGGGAGGGTCAGGAGAGCATTCTGTTCATGAAAGTTAGCAGTAAGAACTACCTTGATGATGGGAACAACAATATCTTTTTTTTTTTTTTTTTTTTTTTGAGATGGAGTTTCGCTCTTGTTACCCAGGCTGGAGTGCAATGGCGCGATCTCGACTCACTGCAACCTCCGCCTCCTGGGTTCAGGCAATTCTCCTGCCTCAGCCGCCCGAGTAGCTGGGACTACAGGCGTGTGCCACCATGCTCAGCTAATTTTTGTATTTTTAGTAGAGACGGGATTTCACTTTGTTGACCAGGTTGGTCTCGATCTCTTGACCTCGTGATCCACCCGCCTCGGCCTCCCAAAGTGCTGGGTTTACAGGCGTGAGCCACCGCGCCCGGCCAACAATATCTTTTAAAAATTCAGGGGTGACTGTCTACTGTAGGCTGGAGATGAATACGGGAAAATCACAAGTTTAGGTTATTCATCCAAATGAGAAGAATGGTAGGTAGAGGTAAAGAAAGAAGGTCGAGGCCTTTTAATAGCACTAAAAATCAGAGACAAGGTGGATTACAGGGTTAGAAAGATAACAATTAGCAACAGGGTGACATGATGTCCAAAGCATTTGACTACCAAATTCTTAATAACAACTAATTTAACCCAAAGTTCCTAGAAATAAAATTGATAAGAAAACTACTGAAGTCTTTGACATAAGTTAGTGAGCATTTGTATCTAAATGTTGAAATTATGTCTATCATGGCAGGAAAGAAAACGTTTAAGAGAGTGGAACTGTCTTCCACATTCACACCGGTATAGTAAACCAGCACCAGTATTACCTCTCTATAGGAACTTCCAAGATTAGAATTCCTTCCAAATAATGAAAAATACAGAAATGTTGATTTCTCCAAAATCCTCACTTGATTGGCTGTACTTCCCAAACCGTAATCTACGTAAATCTCACCAAAGATTATCTTGTTAAAACGCACATTTCGATCAAATAAGTCTAGGATAACGTATCAGATTCTGCATTTCTAACACATTTCCAGGAGATAGATGCAAATGCTACTACTGATTGCCAATTAAATTTTGGGTAGCAAGAGATTATAACAAACTTAATCTTGTGGTGTTGCTAGTGGTTGCTGTGGTTCTCGATAGTCATTTTTAGAGAAAATCAGAATCACCAAAAACTATTTTGGCCTCCATTTGCATCACTAAAGAAAATGAGAATCAATTGAGTTTCAAGTGACAGATGTAATATTCCATGCCGATCTGTTATATTGACAATTGTTATGGACTGAATGTTTGTTTTCCCCCAAATTTCACATGTTGAAGCCTTCATCCTCAATATGATGGTGTTTGGAGGCAGGACATTTGGGAGGTAATTAGGTTTAGGTGAGGTCATGATGTGACACCCTTATAATGGGAATAGTGTTCTTTAACAGAGGAGAAAGAAGCCGGGCACAGTGGCTCATGCTTGTAATCCCAGCACTTTGGGAGGCCTGGGAGGCCAAGACGGGCAGATCACCTGAGGTCAGGAGTTTGAGACCAGCCTGGCCAATATAGCAAAACCCCCTCTCTATTAAAACTACAAAAAAAAAAAAAAAAGAAAATTAGCCAGATGTGGTGGCAGGCACCTGTAATACTGGCTACTTGGAAGGCTGAAGCAGGAGAATTGCTTGAACCCAGGAAGTTGAGGTTTCAATGAGCCGAGATCATGCCATTACACTCCAGCCTGGGTGACAAGAGTGAAACTCCATTTCAAATTAACAAAAAAAAAAAGAGGGAAAGAGACAAAATACCTCTTTTTTTCCCCACTAAGTAAGGATATATCAAGAAGAGTACTTTCTGTAAATCAAGAAGATAGCTTTCACCAGAAAACAAATCAGCCTTCACCTTGATCTCAAACTTTCAGCCTTCTGAATTATGTAAAATATATGTTGGTTGTTTAAGCCAACAAGTCTTTTATTATAGGAGCCTGGACTGATTAAAACAATACTCCTATGATCATTGTCCTTGATGAGCATGAGGTAGGAAGCACCATAGATACCTTAGTAAGAAACTTGCATTTCAAAGATAGGGGCAAATTCTCATTTATGTACTTTAAAAATTTTCACCATCGCTATAGCACAATATGCAACATAGCATCTATGCAAATAATTCATTTCACAATAGAGAAAAGGAGGTACTGAGCTCACCCCCATTTTATTAACTGACCTTTCCTCATACTCTGCCACCCAGAAAAAACTCTTTTTAAAATGATAGATTTGCTTTCTAAAGTCTCAGGTGTGGGATAATCTTGTAGACAACACTTTGCAAAGTTTCTTTCTTTTTTATGCCAAATGGGGCCAAATGGGAAGTGGCCTCTCTCACTGTTGTTCCAAATAAAATACTGGGAGAATTTTTACTTTCTATTATTAAGACCTCCAGTCATACAAAGATCCCAGTAGTACCCAAAGAAGAAACTTTTTAACCATAAATGTAGTTTTGTTCAGTGGTAACCTGGGATTGGACCTTGGTCATTTTGATCTTGTTAAACTCATTCCTCAGAAGATCTGTGGTCTCTCTACTGGCTGGAGCAGTGTCTGATCTCAATCACAGAAGGAAAATTGAGTTGTTGCAAAATGGTGGGGACAAGGAGAACTATGTGGAACAGAAGATATTCACCAGGACATCTCTTGGTTATTTATTGTTACATAATTTTAATCCATGGAAAAACATGGCCTACCAATAACCACAAGATACTGAGAGAATAAAGTTTTGGTTTAAACAATCCAGTCCAGCCAAGTTACTCGGGTAAGGGAAATGTGGAATGGGGGAAGGGGGCCATTGAAGTTTTGTTTGCACTATATTACTTCACTTTATATTTTCCTTTTTTACCCCATTACCTTACATGTGCTGATATTAGCTGAAGTTCATTGTCAGATCAGACCATGGCCAAATTGACATTGATCGGTGATTATGCAATAGCTGACGGGTCTTATTATGAAGTCTATTTTGTGGAATGTTTCTCTTTTCAGGAAAAATGACCCCCCAAAATGTTCTTTTTGGACAGCTCCTTTGGAACAGCCCTCTCCCACAGGTTCCATAAATCCTCCCTTTTCTTGTGCCTTCAGGCAAGTTGCCCTAGGCTCTCCGCTGTGGTTCCCCTCTCACAGGTTTTTATCAAATCCTTTTTGTCTCCTTTAACCCTGTGCCTGCTGCTGTAAACTGTCCCTTTTCCAAATTCATTTAAAATATGTCCATGGATTCTGTCCTATGCTTCTTGCAGGGACATTGATGGATATATTTTGAGAGCCAGCTTTTGAACATGCAGGCGACATGATACTGAAGGTGTTAGCAAAACAACCAGATAAAAGTAACTTGTGTCTGTCCTGGAATCACTTACTGAGCAGTGCTTCCTACCCTCCCTGGACCTCTTGCTCACTAGATTGTCATATGAAATAGAAATATATAATCAACTGTTTGTGGCACTGTATTTTTCAATGTCTTTGTCATAAAAACTTAGCCTGTACCCTAATTAATATACTCACTATGTGCCCAGTACTGAGCTAACGGATTTTCACAGAATTTCTTAATTTTTATGAAATTCCTAAGAGGTTGCCATTATTAATCACATATATAAATCAGAAAATTGAGCTTCACAAGCCCTGAGTAATTTGTCCAAGTTCACAGAGCTAACAAGTGACAGAGTTGGGAATTGAGCTGAAATCTATCTTATTCCAAGGTGTGCAATCTTTATCCTGCAGTACACAGCTCCTCAAATGGATCTGAATTGCTCTTTCCACGTTCCAGTGTCTTCAAACTCTGCAGAATTTGCCTAAATTAACACTTTTCTCTCACCCTCACCCAATCTGTGGGATTCTGTGATCAGAATGTTCTGTAAGCACAGAAGCTAAGAAATAATCATTAAACATTACCCCCACAATGAGTCCATCATTCTTTTGTGTAACACTGATCAAAAATAGAAAGCAATAAAGTACTTTTTGTGCAGTATATTTAAGGTCGTCTTGAAATTGATGTGCTCCTCCATATAGTAGAGAGTCAATAGTGATAAGACATGCTGGGGTTAGATAAAGACACTTATCAAGGATCTGCATCTTTTGCTTGAACAAACGTGAAGAAAAAACAGATTCTGTTAACTTTGGCAGAAGCTTTTAAGCTGCCAACAGGACCCTAATCTTTGAAATGTTTGACGGGGGAAAAAAAAAGATGCTGGCAAAATTATGTGCTTCACATTCCAAGGGCAACATTACAACAAGCTTTTCAACTAATACAGGCTTAGATCATTGAAAAATCTCTTGAACACAATATTATAGAGCTTCACTTCAACTTCTCATAATACTTTTCCTCCTACACTGTGACCTCTTCTTTTCCATATTGTGCTCTCAAGTGTACTTGAAGAGTATTTCCAAACATGTGACTGGAACGATTGAGAATATTGATATTGTGACATCTTCAGTGTTGGTGGAGCTCTTTCTGTCAAATCTGGTGAGAAGAATGCAAGCATGTGTGCAGTTATTTTCTTAGCAATTATATGAAAAGTAGAAAAGCTCAGAGTAGAAATAATTAACTGGATTCTATATTTGATGCTATGTATGTATCCCACTGTAAGCTTTTGAAAGACGTTTGGAGATAGGAATATGGCTTATAGAATCGATGACTCAGAAATTCAGAAAATCACCAGGAGACTACAGGTCTGCTGAATATTATAAATGGTTCTTGTAACTAAATTGTAACTAATTTAGATAGTGGCACAATACATTTTAGCAGCTCTAAGTATCCACCAAATATCTTATGGGAATGAGAACTGGATTATATTAGAAAGTGTAGATTCTCATCCCAACTCTATCACAAGGGTTTTGTGGCAGCTTAAAAGCCTCTGCCAAAGTTAACAGAATCTCTGTTTTTTCCTCACATTTGTTCAAGCAAAAGATGTAGATCCTGGATAAGTGTCTTTATCTAATCCCAGCTTGTCTTATCACTATTGACTCTCTACTTTATGGAGGAGCACATCAATTTCAAGACAACCTTAAATATACTGCACAAAAAGTACTTTATTGCTTTCTATTTTGATCAGTGTTATACAAAAAATTGATGGACTCATTATGGGGGTGAGGTTTCCTGGTAAATGTAATACCATTCCCATGCACTAGAATGAATAAAAATATGAAAAGTCTTTGCAATATAATTTATTCTCCCACATAGAAGGGTGTATGCCTCAGTGCTTTAGGACACGGGTTTTAGAGCCAGAATTTGCAGGTTCAAATGTTGGTTCCAACATGAATTCTCTGGAATTCTCAAATACCTACCTTCTATCAATTTGTCTTCACTTGAGCATGTCCCTTTGTTATTATTGAAAAAGTGTTTTCATATATATTTTTTTATAAATCTAATTTAATCATCACCAATAACTCTATGTACTAGGCACTGTTTTATTTTTAATTATTTCCGTAGGTTTCTGGGGAACAGGTATTATTTGGTTACATAAGTTCTTTAGTGGTGATTTGTGAGATTTTCGTGCACCCATCAACCAAACAGCATACATTGAACCCAGTTTGTAGTTTTTTATCCCTCACCCCCTTCCCACCCTTTCCTCCAAGTCTCCAAAGTCGACTGTATCATTCTTATGCCTTTGTATCCTCATAACTTAGCTCCCACTTATGAGTGAGAACATACGATGTTTGGTTTTCCATTCCTGAGTTACTTCACTTAGAATAATAGGCTCCAGTTCCATGCAGCATGCTGCAAATGCCGTTAATTTGTTCCTTTTTTATGGCTGAGTAGTATTCCATCATATATATATATATATATGTATGTATGTGTGTGTATATATATATATGTATGTGTATATATATGTATGTATGTGTGTGTGTGTGTGTATATATATATGTATGTATATATCACAATTTATTTATCCACTTGTTGATTGATGGGCATTTGAAATGCTTCCCTATTTTTTCAATAGTGATTCATGCTTCTATAAGCTTGTGTGTTCAAGTATCTTTTATGTATAATGACTTCTTTTCCTCTACTAGAAATTCAGAGAAATCCAGTAGCGGGATTGCTGGATCAAATGGTAGTTTTAGTTTTACTTTTAATTCTTTAAGAAATCTCCACACTGTTTTCCACAGTGGTTGTACTAGTACACATTCCCATCACCTGTGTAGAAGTATTCCCTTTCCACCCCATCGACACCAACATATATGCTCAACATCACTAATAATCAGGGAAATGCAAATCAAAACTACGATGTGATACTACCCTTACTCCTGCAAGAATGGCTATAATCAGAAAATAGAGGAATTTTTAAAGAGAAGACAATCCTCAGCCAGGGACTTGAGAATATTATATTATTTTGATTTATTTATAGATTTTCAACAAATATGTTTTGTGCCTACTATAGGGCAGATACTGAGATAAATATGGGTCTCAATTCTATTAGCAATTATAGTGAAAGTCTAAAAAACCAGCCCAGATATTTAGTGCATGTCCATGCATGTGTTGTACATTTGGAAGTCCTGTCTAAAAAGTTATAATAATTTGATACACACTCAAGAAGAATATATGTATTTACATAGCCACATTGTTTTATAACAAGGTAATAGAGTAAACTTTATATGACAGTTTTAATTGCCTAAATTTATCATTATGCTTTAAACATATTTTGAGGTAAAATTTAGCAATTAAATAGACTGAGGTTGTTCTCTTTAGCACATTTATTGTGTGTTAGTAATAAATCTGAGCTTACATTTTAGTATGCATATTTTAAATTTTTCTTGTTGCTTCAAATTGACCTTTATCGCTTTCATTTTTTTGCGTGTTACTCCATTTGCTTTTCCATTACTAACTTACAGTCTGGAAGTTATATAAACTTTTTATTTGTTAACATTGATTCTTCTGATTTTATCTCATGTACTTAACTAAGTTTAATAGACATCAATAAGACTGTACAAAAATATGGATACTTTAAGCAGTAAGTCCCTTAGAACACTGACTCGGGCCACGCTTTTCCTGCTTTCTATTCTATTGTTCTCCAGCACTCATGTTCCACTGTTTTTATGGCCCCATTATTTAGACACCATCATTATTATTTTGTAATGATAAGGCATTTTTTATCATTACTCATAAGTTTGGCAGTTACTTTGATCACCCTTTCTTCTTCTAATGCTATTCCTGTGGAGAACCATTTGCTTATTGTATTTCACAGTCTCCTAGTTTGTCATTTTTTGCCATCGAGATTCTATGGACATGTATCATTAGCCTCTTAAAAAGTTATCTATTGCTACAAAACAAACATTCTAAAACTTAGTGTATTAAAACAACAAAATGGTTACTATGTCTTAAAATTTGAGAGATTTATTGGTTGTTTCTTTTGTCTAAGATAGTACCAGCTGGGATTACTCATGTGACTGCATTCATCTAGGGTCTAAACTGGGAGAAAAAATCCAGAAAGGTGTCTCTTATGTCCAAGACCTATGCTATTGAATAAGGTGACTGTTCTCCACATGGCTTTTTTCTCCTCGTGGTGTTTTAATATCGTCACCTTTCTACATGGCCTCTCTGGGCAACTAGAATTGACATAGGGTCACCTCTACTTCATTTTATTGGTCATAACAGGACACAGAGTGAGCTTAGATTTAAGGGGAGGGGAAATAACTTCACATTTTTAATGAAATGAGTTACATGTCTTATCCAAAAATCTCCATATTTTTTTCCACAAATAAGCAGTTGTAAAAGATCAAGATTGTACTGACAAAATATGTACTATAAATAACGACACTTTTTATTTTTTCTGTTAAATCATTACTACAATGAAACTTGGTGAAAATCGTAAAAATTAGTGTTACAGGGAAGTCTGGTTAAGGTCATTCATTTGCCTGAATGTCCCTGGTGAGAAGAAATAAGTTAAAAACCACCTGTTAACCTCATTCTTCCCACAATCATTATTCTTTGATTTATATGAGCCCTAATATGGCCAGCAATAATCCTATCAAGAGAGTTATTATTTTTCTTTGGCACAGATTCATTTATTTTGTTTTTTATTTAGAAAATTATACATATTTTCTACTTTAAATAGTTTTAATATGCCTCTAAAATAATGTCTTGTTATTTGCTTATTATTTTGATCACATCTTCTTTCTACTTCATATATTGCACTCAGATTAATTTTATATTCTCTATTAATTCTAATTACTAAGGTATTTAACATTATAAAAGTTGTTTTGTTGTTTCTATGGACTTTCATTCATGATGGTTGTCTCTCTTTTTGTTTTTGTTAATTTTAAAATTTATTTGAATTACATTAATCTACGGAAAATCTGAGAAGCTAAACTGAGGATAATATATGTGTAAAAATGATTGGATTTGCGTCTTTATCTTCTTGGGAGAAAATAACCTGGAGCCACTCCAGCTATTTTACAGATTCTAAGAATTAATCACAGTTCTCAGGTTTGCCTCCCTCTCCTTGATGTTCACCTTAGATGCTGTATGAATATCACAGAGCTAATTTTATATGTTTATTGAGAGACATCAGAAATTTTACCTCAGCTCTGGAACTATATCTGTTTTTGGTGTGTTTCATTTTCTTAACTTTTACTTTTTTTCCGTTTCTTTCCTTTTCTGTTAATTTTTTTATTCCTTTCTAAAAGCCTAACAATGAATCAAAATATCATTTTATGCAGGGTCTATTTTTATTGAGTCTTCCATACTATTGTAAGTGGAAATTCAATGTTTCTTCTACTAGAAGGAATTTCAAAGGGAGTATCAATTTGCCTATTTTATATATTGACTGTTGAGTAAGTTTTCATTAAAAGTATTCATAGCTAAAGAAAGAAAATAGTGATTGTTAATACCCACTACAGCAGATTTTCATGCATATAGACAAGGCATTCACAATGGAAAGACGGAAGAAAAGTGAAGAACTTTCAATATATTCTGCCAAATTTTCTTTCCTAAAACTAGTTATGTTAAATTTCCATATTAGTGATTTATCTTTTGAGCTTCAGAATTACCTTTGATTTCCTGTAGTCACAATTACGTTTGAGAAACTATTCTCATTTCACTCGCAGTTTTTGTTGTTACCTTCATTAGTTGACAAGAATTGTGTGGGACAGTGGGGTTTGTATAAGCACCTAGAGTTTCTATTCAATAGCTAGTGATTTTCTTTCACCATAATTCAAAAAGCAAGAAGATTGTATTTTTGAATTTTCTGCTTTTCAAGAAGTTTTATTCTTCCCTTGGGGTTTAAGAAGCCATCTTTTAAACTTCAGAAGTCTCGACTTCAGTTCAAAGATTAAAAGGAATGATGGAATGTCAAAGACTTCTCAAAATAAACAACGTTCTTTCAACTGTGAAGACAGTCTTAATCCAGGATAAAACGAATATGGATGGAATAAACACCTTTATGTTTATTAAAATTACAGAAATGCATTTGTTACTGGCTGGTTTATAATGTAGCCCTTTTTAAAGGTGAAGCTGTATACTTTGACATCAGTTTTTTAGCAGCATTGTATTATAAATATAAATGCTTTACTTGGAGAGGGCCTTGCTCTTTTCTGTTTTAAAATATGTCTAAAAAGTTTCCAATGTTTTCAGTATACATGTTTTTATCTCTGAAACAAATATCTCAAAGGTATCAAACAGAAACAATAAACAGTTGACAATCTGAGTTAATTTTACTAAGACAGAAATAAAAATGCACTATTTTCATTTCCCAAGGTGCCAGATATTCTTCTTGTTTCAAAGTACATATCTGTTAGACTTAGGGTTATCCCTGAAGGAATTCCAAACTGACTTTTTTATTGCCACTGTTTTTGAAACAACATGTATTTTAAAAGAACTGACATAAAAATCAAGAGATTTATTTATTAGTATTTTATAAATTGTTACAATAGAGTTTTGTAGTTAATCTGAAAAAAATAGCAAGTTTTAAAAATATTTCCTCATAACAACTTTATAAATCTTTATTAACTTGAAAATATAGTCATAATAGCAGGTACATTTGCAAAAACTAGTGGCAGATCATTTCATAATAAAGCTATTAAAATTTCATGGTTTTAGTGTGTTTCATTTAAATAAAGGACCTCTTCAGAATCATAATATTTATTTATTTTAAAATATGAAAGGTTTTTGTACATTTATTAAGTAGAAAAAACTGAGTGAATCATCCAAAATTATGACCATAAACCACAGAACAATTAGTTAATAGCCACACAGTCGTTCTGAATATTAATATACCTCTAATACACTCATTATAGATAACATCAATCATGACATATACCTTAAAATAAAGTGTTTAATCATTTTTATCAAACTTGTTGAGAATCTCATAGATGTCATATCACCTATCTCTTGTTATGTAACACATTATCCTAAAACAACAGTACTAATTACTTCACAGTTTCTCTGGGATAAGAGACTGTGCCTAGCTGAACTGGGTCCTCTGGGACTCTTACATGACTACAGTCAAAACATCCGCTGGGATTGCAGTCATGTCAGGCCTTGATGGGGGTGAGATCTGATTCCAAGGTCATGCATATGAATGTTGACAGTATTTAGTTCTTTGTATGGCATTGGCCTCAGGGCCTCCACTCCTCACTGACTGTGGGCAAGAGGTCATCCACAGTCCCTTGCCCCGTGGGCTACTCCACAGAAGCAGCTCATAACATGACAGCTGGCTTCATCAAATCAGGTAAAGAGAAGCAACAAGGAGAGTATGCAAGTGAGATGTACGTCACAATCTTTCTAACCTAATCTTGGAAGTGGTGTCCTATCAGTTTTGCCGTATTCTGTTTGCTAGAAACAGGACACAAGGTTTAACTCACTCTCAAGGGGAACAGATGACACAAAGATGTGAGTAGCTGGAGGCCAGCATACGTGACAGTCATTTCAGAAGCTGCCTTCTGCACAGATGTTAGGATGTTTGAACAGGTATTTTATAGGGTTGTAAATTTAAAATAATAACACAGTTTGTGTCTACATAATAATACCAAACATTCTGATAAAAATAAAAATTAGTTCAATAATTTAGATGTAGCCAAATCAGTAAAACCATAACCTTATGAATTTTTAAATGACTATTTCTCCTTTTATTCTGGGGATACTTTATATTTAACTTCAAAGGTACTGATAGATGAATATTCAGCTAGAGAAGGATTGCTAACTTCTTGTTTGAAAGAAAAGCTCTGTAATTACAAATGCCTTTACTTACAGGAACTCAGGAAAATATTCACTCAGTATATGCCAACACTCCTTGATAATGTTCACTTGGCAAATCTAGGACTAGTCTATTTTTGTTTGTTTTCCCTAGAATATATATTGAGAGCACAATTTTCTAATTGGCTTCCTTTAGGCCGAGATACAGTAAATAGAACTTCTCACTCAACTCCTAGGCTAAGAATCTTTGCTGTAATAAATTTGAACTGATCATTCAACTGAGATTGATTGGCTTTTTAAAAAATAATTGTTAGATATTATATATGAAGATGTTAATTTATATAAGCAACTGATTTAAATAGATATAATAATCTACATATTTTCAGTCCTTATTCACCAATAATATTTGTGCAGTAATAAGTGTTTTTTCTTTTTAAATTCACTATTGACTTATAAGTGAAATAATGAAACCATCAAATAATACATTTTATTGTTTATCCATCTTGATCTTATTTCTTTTGCTAGTGGTTTTCTTTAAAGTAATTCCAAATCCATTTTATCCACATTTCTTCACTGATTTATACTTTGATGTTGTATACATTTACCGTTTAAATTTAAGTTATTACTCCAATTAGTTTAAACCAATTATTTATGAAGAAGTCAGTGGGCAAACCGAACATTTAGAATTAAATAAATTGACCACTAAATAAAAAGTTCAGCTGGTGGATGATAATTTAAAAATTTTGCTTACCCAATTCTCCCAACTCTTCCCATCATAATGGCCTGTTAGCAACCATGGTAGCAACATGACGCATCAGTCATGCTCTCAACAAAAAGGTTATGCACCTATAAATCAGCAAGGTTTTTTTTTATTATACTATTAAAGTAATTTATTTTGCCAATATAACCCTGAAAAACAAAAGAAACACTTATATTCCATTCCCATTTTTCTTAGACCATACTTACTTAAAATGAAATTATGTTTAACAAATATATGTAATTAAATTCTAAGTTAATTAAAATATATTATGCTAAAATGAGAAATAAATATATTACCACCATAGAAATGATTTCAGAAGAATGATCATTTGACACTATAAAAATATCTCCACCGACCCCTGACATGTTTCCTAAGGTACTTTAGTTTCTTATTTTGTATTTTCTGATCTATCAGTTCTATTTCTGTACATAACTATGGTAAAAAATTATTGCTTTGTTTTTCAATATGCAAAGTACATTTCAGTTGTAGTCAAAAATTATTAAGTTCCCACTAGGAGCAGAAAATTGTATTAGGAAGTTTGAAATATTTTTTACAAAGTTAGAAAAATATTTTTTCTCCAACAAGATCATTTAACTCTTAATTTTAAAAAGAAATAATTTATTTTTTTATCCAAGTCTGAAATCTGGACTTTTATTAAAAAATATAGAACTGTGAGGATGTATGATTGTATAATGAACAGAAAATTAAAATTGCACCTTTACAAAAAAAAAGGCATTTCAATTACTATATAACATTTAAACTCTGCTATTTTCATAAAATAACTGGCATTTTTTTTCATTTTGTTTTGCCATGTATATATATATATACACACACACACACATATATATATATACACACACACACACACACATATATATACACACACATATATCTATATGTATATATATTGTACTTTAGGTTCTGGGGTACATGAGCAGATCATGCAGAATTGTTGCATAGGTACATACATGGCAATGTGGTTTGCTGCCTCCATCCCCCAGTCACCTATATCTGGCATTTCTCTCCATGTTATCCCTCCCCAACCTCCCTACCCCACACTGTCCCTACCCTAGTCCCCCCCAACAGACCCCCAGTGTGTGATGCTCCCCTCCCTGTGTCCATGTGTTCTCATTGTTCAACACTTGCCTATGAGTGAGAAAAATGCAGTTTGATTTTCTGTTCTTGTGTCAGTTTGCTGAGAATGATGGTATCCAGGTTCATCCATGTTCTTACAAAGGACACAAACTCATCATTTTTATGGCTGCCTAGTATTCCATGGTGTATATGTGCCACATTTTCCTTGTTCAGTCTATCATGGATGGGCATTTGGGTTGGTTCCAGGTCTTTGCTATGGTAAACAGTGCTACAATGAACATTCATGTGCATGTGTCTTTATAATAGAATGATTTATAATCCTTTGGGTATATACCCAGTAATGGGATTGCTGGGTCAAATGGAATTTCTATTTCTAGGTCCTTGAGGAATCGCCACACTGTGTTCCACAATGGTTGAACTAATTTACACTCCCACCAACAATGTAAAAGTGTTCCTATTTCTCCACATCCTCTCCAGCATCTGTTGTCTCCAAACTTTTTAATGATCAACATTCTAACTGGCATGAGATGGTATCTCCATGTGATTTTGATTTGCATTTTTCTAATAGCCAGTGATGATGAGCATTTTTTCATATGTTTGTTGGCCTCATAAAGGTCTTCTTTTGTAAAGTGTCTGTTCATTTCCTTCACCCACTTTTGAATGGGTTTGTTTCTTTGTTTCTTGTAAATCTGTTTTAGTTCTCTGTAGATTCTGGATATTAGCCCTTTGTCAGATGGGTAGATTGCAAAAATTGTTTCTCATTCTGTTGGTTGCCAGTTCACTCTGGTGATTGTTTCTTTTGCTGTACAGAAGCTCTGGAGTTTAATTATATCCCATTTGTCTATTTTGGCTTTTGTTGCCAATGCTTTTGGTGTTTTAGTCAGGAAGTCCTTGCCTATACCTATGTTCTGAATGGTTTTGTCTAGGTTTTCTTCTAGGGTTTTTATGGTGTTAGGTCTTATGTTTTAGTCTTTAATCCATCTGGAGTTAATTTTAGTGTAAGGTGTCAGGAAGGGGTCCAGTTTCTGTTTTCTGCACATGGCTACCCAGTTTTTCCAACACCATTTATTAAACAGGGAATCCTTTCCCCATTGCTTGTTTTTATCAGTTTTGTCAAAGATCAGATGGTTGTAGATGTGTGGAGTTGCCTCCAAGGCCTCTGTTCTGTTCCATTGCTCTATATCTCTGTTTTGATACCAGTACCATGCTGTTTTGATTACTGTAGCCTTATAGTATAGTTTGAACTCAGGTAGTGTGATGCCTCCAACTTCGTTCATTTTACTTAGGATTGTCTTTGCTATGTGGGCTCTCTTTTGTTGCCGTATGAAGTCTAAGGTGGTTTTTTCCAGTTGTGTGAAGAGGGTCATAGGTAGCTTGATGGGGATAGTGTTGAATCTATAAATTATTTTGGGCAGCATGGCCATTTTCACAACATTGAGTCTCCCCAACTTTTATGAGACCAACATCATCCTGATACCAAAATCCAGCAGAGACTCAACAATAAAAGAAAACTTCAGACCAATATCTATGATGAACACAGATGCAAAAATCTTCAGTAAAATACTGGCAAACTGATTGTAACAGCACATCAAAAAGCTTATCCATCGTGATCAAGTAGGCTTCATCCTATGGATGCAAGGCTGGTTCAACATACACAAGTCTATAAATATAATCTGCCACATAAACAGAACCAAAGACAAAAACTACATGATTATCTCAATAGATGCAGAGAAGGCCTTCAACAAAATTCAACAACCCTTTATGCTAAAAACCTCAATAAACTAGGTATCAATGGAATGTATCTTAAAATAATAAAAACTATTTAAGATAAACCCACAGCCAATATCATACTGAATGGGCAAAGACTGGAAGCATTCCCTTTGAAATCTGGCACTAGACAAGTATGCCCTCTCTCACTACTCCTATTCAATATAGTATTGGAAGTTCTAGCCAGAGCAATCAGGCAAGAAAAAGAAATAAAGGGTATTCAATTAGGAAAGGAGGAAGTCAAATTGTCACTATTTGCAGATGGCATGATTGTATATCTAGAAGACCCCATTGTCTCAGCCCAAAATTTCCTTAAACTTATAAGCAACTTCAGCAAAGTCTCAGGATACAAAATCAATGTGCAGAAATCACAAGCATTCCTATACACCAATAACAGACTAAAAGAGAGCCCAATCAAGAGGGAATTCCCATTCACAATTGCTACAAAGAGAATAAAATACCTAGGAATACAACTAACAAAGGATGTAAAGGACCTCTTCAAGGAGAGCTACGAACCACTGCTCAAGGAAATAAGAGAGGACACAAACAGATGGAAAAACTGGCTTTTTTTTTTTAAAGAAAAACCATGACCAATATAAAAGTTGAAGTGTTGTGTCTAAGTATATTTTAAATTTTAATCCGAAGTTATTTGAAGCAAGTAGTTTCTAGATGAAATTTTAGGGCAATCTCTATTTGTTAATGTTCCTGGCATCATTAGTTAATTGCATAAATATAGAAATAGATGAAACAAAAGTGAAATGTTGACAAACTCCTCCCAAACATAAAGACTCTTCCTAAATGGAAAAATAAGAACAAAACTTTAAGTATCCCACATACGGACACAGAAGCATACAACAAAATGTAAAAAATACTTAGAATATCATATATAATTTAATTCAGAAAGTAAACTAAGGATGCAATCATTCTGTTGTCAATACACTTCTGGAGGTATATACATGTGCATACCTTATTATGTTTATGTAAATATACATTTAACTGTTCCTATGAGAACAAATATATAAATTATGACTAATAAAACAATAGCTTACTGTGAAATTCACATTTAACAATCTATAGAAATCGATTAAAAGATTAAAAATCAAGTTTAGGCCTGGTGCAGTGCCTCACGCCTGTAGTCTCAGCACTTTGGTAGGTTGAGGTGGGTGGATCACAAGTTAAGAGTTTAGGACCAGCCTGGCCAACATGGTGAAACCTTGTTTCCACTAAAAATACAAAAAATTAGCCAGCATGATTGCAGTCACCTGTAATCCCTGCTACTCGGGAGAATGAGGCAGGAGAATTGCTTGAACCCGAGAGGTGGAAGTTGCAGTGAGCTGAGACTATACCACTGCACTCCACTCTGTGTGACAGAGCAAGACTCCGTCTCAAAGAAAAAAGTTTAAAGAAACATCCATAATGTTGACAGAGAAAAGGGATCACTTGAGCCCTCTGCAGATAATGTTTATGAAAACTGGCTAAATATATCTTGGGGTATCGAAAAGAATAAATGAGGTAAAAATATTACTTTTTTTAAAAAAATTGCAATTGGAAGGGGTAAGAATTTGAATTTGAATCTGAATTTGAAATTTTCTAGCCTAATTGCACTACCATCTTCCCTTGGCTTTGGAGGTAAAAACTAAAGCAAAAAACCAAAACGTTATTTGTTCATTGTGCCCAAAAATATAATATCAAGGCATGGTAGTTCAGTTGAAAATAGAAAGGAAAAAATTCTGGTAATAAGTGGAGAATACAGAATGAGTAAGACTCAGAGCATAAACATAAAACTTGTGATATCATTGGCTAAATTTAAACCACGCACATGTAGAAGAAACAATAGGGAGCCTGGTGAAGAGATAGGCAGCGGCCGAAATATAATCTATTATTGAAAGGTACAACTGTACTAGACAAGATTTCTAACTTTTCTGCTTAACAGTGTGTTGCTTCATAAAAAGCTAAAGTCTCACATGCTTGAATTGTCAGGAGACAGTGACCAAGGCCAGCTAAGCTGCTGGAAAGGGGTTAGACATTCTTAGGAACAAAGAGAACAAAAAAGGGTAATCCACAAATTCCACAAATCTCACAATTTAAGGAAAACATGTAATGTCCACTCAAATTTTTGGCTTAACAAATTATACAAGGTGCAACCTAAAAGAACAACAGTGGAAAGATATTCAAAGATAGAAGAGGCATTAGATACTAAGTCCCAAGAGAGAGATTATTTTCAGATAGAGTCTAGGTGAGACTGCTACTAGAGTAAGAGAGATTGCTACTAAGTATCAATAAGAATAATATGAGAACATTTACAGTCACAACAAATTATTTTCAATAATATCCAATTTTCTCCCAGAAATTACTGGACATGCAAATAAAGAGCAATATGTAGATTCAGATTTTGGGTTGATCAGAGAAGAATGGTAAAGCAAGTATTATAAGTATGTTCAAAGAAGTGAAGGCAATTATATATAAAGAATGAAAAATACTAAAGAAAAGGCTTAGAATCTCAGGCTACCAAAAGTGCCTATATAACCTTAACAAGAGTTGCTTGCAGAATTATATCATATATATATATATATATATGCGTATACATATATAATTTTATGGGTGATTTACTGGGTTTATGCTATCTGAATATTTTTATTTCTTCTTTAATTAGCCAATAAATTATTATATTGTTTTAAAATATAATTTTAGAGGGATATTTTATTCATTCTTTTTATGCATTTATGAAAGAAGTAAATTGCTTTCATAGGACCTCAGTTTGTCAAATTGCCAGGATTTTATTAATTTATTTAATTATTACTTACATACAATAAATTCAGATTATTCTGCAAGAAAAAACATTCTGTTAAAGGATGGGGTTTTTGCCCTCCTTATTAAATTATCTCTCATTATCTTTCTCTCTCTTTTCTCTGTGGATTCTGATCATATTTTTGTACTTCACTTCTGTGATCTTTTGAATCAGTTACATGCCAGAAATAAATCCTATAAAAGATGTGTACATTTTCATCTAGTGTCTATAACATTGACTCCAATTTTATTCAAGCATCTATAAACAAAAATACACATTTGCAAAAGGTAACTGAAAATTTTCACTCTGCTTCACTGAGCTCAAATAGCAAGTCTCATTACCATTTTCAGGATTGCTATACATTGATTTATAAACATCTCTATTCAATTATGTATTGAACTGCTGATAATCAAAGTTGCTTTGATACAGTTTTCCTTTTAAATCTAAAACCATTATTTCATTTGCTAGAATATTTTCAGGATGACAAATTGTTTAATTTTTTTTGTATGTTTGATTAAAGAACAACTTCTGAGTAACATTTAACTCTCAGCACAAAAGCAAATATCAACCAAAAAAACCATTTGGTAATTATTGTGAATTTCAGGCATATACAGCCAAACACGTTCTCTTCTCCTTTACTCACATCCTCGTTCCCATATTCTACTTCTCTTTTATTCTTCTTCCCTCCTTTTTCCTTTCCTTCTTTTCTTTGTGTCTTCTTTCTTTTTCTTCCTTAACTTTAAAAAAATAATCATTGATACTAGGGGTTATGTTACGGACTGAGGATATATTTTTGTTTTAAAATTGTTACTGGGAGTAGTTCAGCTTAATTTGGGTGATATATCTGTACTGGTTTGGCAAGAAATAAATGCTATGTGGTAAATATAAAACTCATTTTGCAGTATAGCAGAAGGCAAACTCAGAGCATTTGTAGAAATCAAAAGACTATTGAGCTATCTAAAACCTCTCCGTATAACTATCCATCTCGGTATAACTATACTGAGATAACTACAGCGGATTGTGCAGTAGCTAGGATTTAATAACTTATTGATGGTTAATGTGTTTGCTTAGTAACAACTGAAAAGCCAGTAATTTTTGAGCATTACTACTGCCATCAAGTAACTTACAGGCTACAATGTGTAGTCATAAGTCCTTTGCAATCACATGGATGGAGCTGGAAGCCATTATCTTAGTGAAATAACTCAGAAACAGAATCTCAAACATGACATGTTCTCATTTATAAGTGGGAGCTAAACAATGAACACATGTGGAAATAAAGTTGGAAATAACAGACTAGCAATTCCAAAAGAGGAGAGAGCAGAAGGGGAGTGAGGGTTGGAAAAGTAACAATTGGGTTCTATGTTTTAACCATTTGGATGATGGGTTCCCTATAAACTCAAATCTCATCATTATGCAATATATTCATGTATCAAACCTGCACATGTACCCCATAAATCCAAAATAAAATAAAACATCAGATTAGAAGAAATTATTTGCAGAAATTCCTTCATAGTTCTCTCATGTTTAAGTAATGTAGACGGTGTGTTTCTCTGTAACAAAGTACAAGTTTTTTACAGCCTTGGAAGATAAAAGTATTTTACTCCAGAAAAAAGGGCAGATATGTTTACTGTCCACTGTAAAACATTTGAGTTCCATTAGATCAGGAATCATATCCAGTAATGTGACCTACCACCTGTGCAGGCATCCATCTGCGACCATTACTATTGCCCCACAGAGACTTGAAGACAAGAGGAATTGACTATGCTAATGCTATTGCTGTCTGCTGTGACATTCATGATGAAGTCATTTGTCTCTGATCTAGGAATCTCATGTCATCTAATAATATCATTAACATTGTTACAGACTAACTTTTAGACTGTAAAGTAGAATAAAATAATGGACCCTCATGTTTCTGGAATATCATAATGGACATCAGTAGGTACGAAAAAAGTTAATAAAAGTACCCCAAATCCAAATGCCAAAAACCCTTATTAAAACCCTATAAGAGTTAAAAATACAGTAAATATAGTTAACAAGTGTGTTCAGAGACAGAAGGAAAACCAGATTTTGATTCCCATCCTTCCTGCTGAATGGCATGAGTGTGTGGCCAAGGCTGGTCGGGGAGTGACTAGCCACAGCCAGCTTGTCTGCTTGGGCCTCCAGGGCTCAGCCCTCCGGCTTGTTTTCAAATCATCCTTCTCATAACATCACAGGACTCCAGAAGGAAAGAGAAGCAGTTTCTGTTGAAGTTTCACAATACTAATGTTTGAAAATATTTATTTTTGTTTTGACTAGGAAACACTACCCAATACCTGTGAAAAAAGACCACACTGTAGAACAGAAGTTTTTCTAGAATATCTAGATTGATAATCGTCAAATATTCCAGTGTAGCTACCCATGAGAAAGTTTTTCCTGTTGTGATTAATGTGGAGAAGAAAGCAGCCTGTTTTAAAATGAAAGGCTCTGGTAAGGTAGACATGTAATTTGAAAAGGAAGACAGCTCCAGGTCGAATGAAATGATGGAGCGAGATTTAAAAAATACGCAGATTCTGTTGACCTTGCAAAAATATGTATTGAGAAGTCGAGGTAACTGGGTTGTTTAGTTTCAGAATTTGGTTTCATCCTAATTTACAAGATGACGATTATATGCTTCTATATTCACTATGTACTGCAATATTGGAATGACGGGTTTAGAACTAGATCTTGGGTGGGATTAACCTAACACTTAGAAACTGCAGGAACAACAAACATTTTGACAGGTCATTGCCCAGTAGAAGCTGCTGGAGAGGACTTGCTCAGAACAAGCCATACCTGATGGTTGTATTGAGGAGAGGAACAAAAAAAAAAAAGAAAAGAAACTGGAAGTGAGACTATGCTTAGTGCCAATTTAAAGGCTTTAACATATCTGTAGAATTAAAATACAATGGGGAATAATTACTGAAATGCTAAATGATATCAGCAAATTAGAGAATTTCATACAGATAGCATCCTATATTGGCTATGGTAATATTTTTGAAAACTTGCATCATCAGTATAGTTAGGGGAAATGAAATTTTTAACTTTGACCATATTACAGTGTTCCATGTTACAGTGTTCCTTCTATAAAACAATGAGAAGGATAAAATATCAGTGTTTTTCTTTGGAACACAAATGTAGCTAGACTTTTGTATTATGGTAAAGAATACAAACTGCTGCTTCTGTAGTAATCTGGTTACATTTACAATTGGATGCCATCACTGACAAACGTCTCCGCCTGAGACCAGGATAAAGGATGGTGGAGAGAGAGAAGGTCAGAAGCAGTTACCAGGCCCCGCCAGTGGAGCTTTTTGGTTGTCGCTGTCAATACTATGTGCTGTCAGATGTACGGACGATGAAAACAACAGGAGCCTCACCAGCAGAGAGCTAGAAAATCAATGCAGGCAATTGGTTCTTAATTTTGGCCTTTAGAAATTCGTTTTCCATGGAGAAAGCATCTGGCGATAATTAAGTACTGATGTCCTAGCCACCTTACCTGGCTCACCTTATCTCAGGGTGGGCCCTCCATCCTGGCCATTTGACTTCGGTTGGCTTGTGTGTTGCACTTTGACCGATGGGCTGTGGGAGAGGGTGTGTACACCACTTACGAGAAGCTTGATGTGTTTATCGTTTTTGAAAGCTCTGTAGGCCTTGCCTACCTCTCCTCCTGACTCCATCCTAGCTTTTCCCTCTACCATGTGGGATTAACCACAGCTACTCACTTTCTCTTGTAAAGGGAGCAAGATGTAAATGTTTGTAGACAAAGACTGAGGGCTGTTTATTGCTCCAGTAAAGATTCACTAATCATGGCTTTTGCTGGATCTCTGGGTTGCTTTATATTTTTATTTCTCTGTTCTATTTCTTGCAAAGTATACGTATTAGGAGCTTCAGAAAGAGAGAGAAAAAGAAAATATTAAAAGCACACTTTAAATTCTACAGGAAATAAGGGGAAACAGACTTGAAGGTAATAAATCACTCAGAGCAAAATTACAAATGGCTAAACCCTTAAACACCTACCAAGGTAGAGACGGGCAGACACCATTGTACTCACTCTGCTGCAAGAGCAATGTTCCATGTAAGGCAGCTTATTCTCTCTGCCTATCTGATCCCTCTGCCCTAACCAGACAGGCCCTGGAAATTAGTTCGTATCTGTCATTAATCAAAAGTTCCAAAAAGGACTACTTTCTTTAATATGTATGTCCATTATCTGTCTCTGTTTCTCTCCATATATATAATCTGTATCTCCATCTTTAACTCTTTCTTTCCCTCAGTCTCTATCTATATCTCTAACTATTTTTCTCTCTAACACTCTCTCCATATCTCTCTATATAAGTCTATTTTTCTCTCTGTCTATCTCTAACTCTATTTCTTTCCATCTCTGTCTCTATCTCTAACTCTCGCTGCTTCTGTCTCTATCTCAATGCCCATGTATCCCTAGAGTTCTTTGGAGATTATATAAATAACAACATATAAAGCAGTTTAACATAAATAAGTACATGGCAAACAGTATATAAGCACTTTTTAAAAATAATTACTTTTGGAAAAGTTTCTCTCTCTTGAAAAAGTTACCTTTGTGAGTCTCAGAATCATCCATGCTGCTGGTACCAGCAACAATTAATGCACTCAACACCTCTCATCATCAGTTTGGGAATACATAGAGTCACCCGTAGAAAATTATGGTACAAGTACCACATTTTACCTCAGGGAAGCATAGACTACATTGTTCAGGCTACATCTTGTCTACTAGGAAGTTATATTACAGTCTCTCCTTCTGCTAAATTCACAAAGACAAAAATCTACCTGGAGGTTTCCAGCCAACATCCTGCTCTGTGTAAAGGAGATACAAGTAGTAGGAATGTCTTATATTTGCTAAATAGTCTCCTGAGTCTACAGGAGTCGACCCTGTATTCAGGGATTTTAAATCACAACTGTGCTCTCATAGGAGACACAAGGAGCAGTTTTGTGTTGTCCTGTCTACATTATGATCGCGACCACATTCCTTATGGGTCTAATTAAAGACTTTGTCAAGTGCATTACTTGTTTAGAAATATATCTTTCTAAATCCTAATGTGGGTGCAATAAGAAAGGTACTTTTGTACATTACTAATATGAGTAAATATGACTACAAACTTTGGAAAGTAATTTGCCAACATGAATCAAGTGTCTTAAATTATTCATGCTGCGTAAATTTCACTTCTATAAATAAGTTCTAAGGAAATAACCAGACAAATTGACAACGATGTTAGCAATAAAATTATTTATAAAGGCACAGCTGGAGGAAATTCAATGGTCAATAGAATCATGGGTGACTACATTATAATGTACACATACATGAAATATTTTGCAGACATAACTATACTTTTTAAAAAAATAATAACATGGGGAAATGCTTACAAAATAATGTTACTAGAAAAGAAAAAGAACCAGGACTAAACCTATAACAAAAGCTAATTTATATTTAAAACAGTATATATAATTTACTTGATAAATTACCCAACACATAGAGAGGGAAATATCTTGGAAATGCATATTGCATACTAAAAATAGTTATGTCTTGGTTTATGATTTCTGGATGTTTTTCTACTTTCTATTCCTGTTCGTTTTCTAAATATCTGGGCATGTAGTTCATTTTCCTTTAAAAACAAGTAAGATTTCTGAACGTTGCTGTAATTTAGGTATTCAAACTCTATAATAGTTGGTTAGACTATCATTCTACTAGTCATAATGTAATTTAAAATGAGGTTAATCTGCAGCAATCATTCTAATTAAATCTATTTTGATTTCTTGCAATCATTTGTTCTGTCTCTAAGTCCTCAAAAACTATTCACTTGAAATAGTTTACACTTTGATATACTTTAAACTCACTGGTCTATAGTGAGCAGAATCTCATTTCCAGTAAAAAACATATTTTTATGTCTACTGACACTTGTGTTAATATATTTAAATATGTTCCATAATTTTTTAACTTTAAAATATAAACATTTGTTTTATTGTGGAGAGAGCATACTTCCTCCCTTTTTTTCCTATCCAAATTAATACTGAAAATATTATCCAGGAGGTCAGTGTTTTATAATTCTCAGGTTATACAATGGTCTTTTATCTACCTTTTAAAATAGAAAATACCTGACTAAGAGTTCATCCTTAGAGTCTCACGATCAGACGTGATCTTTGTGAGGTATGGATGGGAGGTAGGCTAGCTCAAGGCTCAAACAGGATGGGCAGGTGAGGACCATTTGAGCCCTGAGGTCTCCACTCAGTGCTGTCCCCCACAAAAGAGGTGGCTCAGAGGTTTGACCTTGGCTGGGTCATGTCTTGAACATGTGGTTCCTCCAGAGACGAACACCTGGTAATATTTGAGGGTCAGGGGGCGCCACCGCTGTGTTTCCTTCACACAAGGAATATCCTGGAATAACTTGCTCCATCTTTTGTTCTGTTGTATTTGGCTACCAATGACACCAGCAGGTATTGCTTCTCCAGTGACTTCTTGTTCTCTTAACACTCTCATCTTTGTTTCAAATCTATTTCACGTAAAAAGACGTACTTTTAAAATTCTCATAATTTCCTGATTTGACTTAAACAAACTACTAGTTCTTCAATGTTGTTATTTAAAGGCCTAGAGCTGCCCTCTTCATTTTTTTTTTTTAATACTTTGATGAAAGTTTACTAAATTCCTTTTTGAAAAAAGATTCCCCTGTTTCTTGTACAAAGAGAAAAGCAAAACAAACAAACAGAAATCAAAGTTTTTTGCTGTTCTGGGTCATCACAATTTGAACGTGAAAACAGGATTTTCAAATACTTTTTGTTTTAAATGAAATTCAAATGAATAATCATCTTGGCCTTCTGCCTTTTTGTAAAGCAGAGGAAAATTCTAAGAGAACTCAGCAATTCATTTGAATTTCTTCCCCTCCTTTGCCTGAAACTTTGCCTCTTGTGGTTGTCACATAAGAGCTCCTACTGTCTTGTTTCTCCAAGTAGATGTCTTCTCTTTGGAAAGGCCCTCAGGTTCCATAGTTGTTTTCGGTGCATGATTTCCTACAGAGCTTGAGCACTTAGCAGACACTCTTGATGATGCCCCTCTGTGCCTTTAAATTTAATTTACGAATCATCTGTATACTAGAGACCTGCTGTTCTGTGTTAGCTCTGCACATGGTATTTTCTGCTATTCAGAGCCACAGTCCTGCGCTCTCCTCCATAGCAACTTACATATTACAGGAAGATTACTCAATGAGACTTCAGCACCAGAGCAGAATCATAAAGGAGGTTATCTGAAATAGCTGAGATTTCATCCACTCAGTTCCTGAAATAGGGAAGCTTTGTATTTTTCTTTACAAGTTTTTTTTTTCTCCCTTTTACTTCATGTTTTATTTTAGTGATGCATGACAATTGTAGATATTTATGGGGTCCCAGGTGATATTTTGATTCATGTATATGATGTATAATGGTCAGGGTAATTAGCGTATCTATCACCCCAAATAGTTATCATTTCTTTGTGTTCAGAACATTTGAAATCTTCTCTTTTAGCTATTTGAAAATGTAAATAAATAATTGGTCACTATAGTTACCCTATAGTGCTACAAAACATTAGAACTCACATCTTCTATCCAGTTGTAATTTTGTATCCATTAACCAACCTCTCTCTATCTCTCTTCACCTATGTCCTTCAAATCCTCTAAAATATTTTCTTAGACAAGATCAGTTTCTGGGTTTTTAGTGTGCCTCTTTTCTGTTATTCTTTTTTTTAAATTTAACATATTGCTAATTATTCCTTTTATTTATAAAATATGTAAATGAATACAAGTAAAGATATTTATTTAAAGTTGCTTATACAACATTCTTTCAGTAAGTTATACATAATAATCTTTAAAGTCATAGGATTTGCTTCAAAATTTATTTGTATTTATGTTGGTTATTTTTAGTCTAGTTGCTGCCAATTATATGAGATGTTAAAAAATAACTAAAAGGTGACACCGGGCGTGGTGGCTGACACTTGTAGTCACAGCACTTTGGGAGGCCGAGGCAGGCAGATCACAAGGTCAAAAGATCGAGACCATCCTGGCCAACGTGGTAAAACCCCATCTCTACTAAAAAAAAAAAAAAATAGCTGGATGTGGTGGCACACACCTGTAGTCCCAGCTACTTGAGAGGCTGAGGCTGGAGAATGGCTTGAACCTGGGAGGTAGAGGTTGTAGTGAGCTGAAATAGAGCCACTGCAACTCCAGCCTGACGACAGAGCAAGACTCCATCTCTAAATCAATCAGTCAATCAATCAGTCAGTAGATTGTTTTCCTTAGGTACTTTTAGCAACAATAAACTTCTTTCTTAAGAAAATATTAAATTGAAGTCCAGTATATAAGGCAAGGAAATCAAAGAATGCTCTAATTAGAGCAGGGAAAACTATGTGGAGCTCACTACCCCCACGCCCTCATTTTCCCCATACTTGCCACTGGGATACCTAGAGAAACTACCAAGAAACTCTGTAAGTCTGGAATAACACAGTAGGAAATCAGTATTTTAGGAAATTATGTCCGTATGGAATCCTGCAACCACTAGCCACAGTAACCACATAAAACAGCAGTAGCCACTTCTACTTCACATTTCAACATAAATCCCACCATTCTGCTTCTTTTGTGCCACGTGATAAAGATATATGGTACTTCTTTCTCCTGCTTTTGTTCATCAATTAACTTCTACTGAAGTCCAAACCAATGAGGCAGCAGAAACCCTGTAGTCAAAAGGTAGCCACGGCAAATTCATGTCACCTTACAGAAAGCATTTGAGACACAGTTTCTAGTGCTTATTCTTTGAATAACTGGACATTCTACCATCATTAAAACTGTGAAAGTCAACACAAAAATTCTAATAACATGCATTTGAAAAATAAACATTTATCAGTCGAGGAACAGGTGAACTTTCGAAAGCTACAGAAGGAAGAGATGCATTTTAATTTTTACAATCAATTAACTTTTACATTCTGCCTAAAACCATACAGATAATAGGAAAAATCGGAATATCCATATTACTTAAATTGATTTTAGAATGAGACATGTATGCCAGAGATAGTTAACCAACTGAAATTGCAAAAAGAGAAATTTAGTATTTAACTCTTATAACAAAACATTTAGGCTTTTGCTAGAATGACAATTTCATATATAATGAGTTTACTTTGTTAATAAAATAAGAGATATTGAAGACTTTACATAAATGTTATTTAAATATATCCAATAATCCTTAGTATATTTCTCTATATTAAAATTAATTTGAAAAAACTTTTTGTAAATTGTTTTTAGAAGCTCTTCTACTGTATAAATACTATATAATAGCTTTCAAAATTAGGAGAATATATATTTGACTATTTTGCATTTTATTAGAGAATTTCTCAGGTTTCTTTAACAATCGTTTGTTCTTATTCAAAATATAACACTTGTGTTACAATAAGCTTGACTTTAAGAAGTTAAACTACAAAATATTCTGAGGATATATTTTATGGTTTAATGATGCTAAGGTTTCCATCATCACCTTCACTGGAGTAAATTGGTCAAATAGGAGTAAGTTGGCCAAATAGATATAGGTATAGCTATAGATAGATAAAAATGTAGATGCTCTGGTACCTAATACAAACAACCTGAGAAGCTCAGGTGGTGTTTAAGCATCAGTGTTACTAAAAATTGCTGACATTTAATGGGTTTCTGTCCAGCATGCCCACACTGCTTTTCAGAAAACTGCCGATGCTCTGTTCCTGATATTGCCAATTCCACCTTCACAACTATTATGGGAACCTCGCAATAAGACAGTAGGGCAGAAACTTTTGGACAAGTTTTGTTGGTTTGCTTGTGGTCAGCTGACACAGTCTAAACCAATAACCATCTCTAGGAAGAGCTGAGAAACAGGCCTAATACACCAGCTCAGTAGAGCGCTCTGAGAATATATAATAAAGAGCTATTTATGTGACCATTTTTCTTCTTTCTGGGAACTTCAGATGGCAGTAAGTTATACATTTAAAAAATAGAGTAAAATAGCAACACAAATTATAAATTATACAAATGGATACAGAGCAGCATAGAGAGACAAAAAAATGACAGAATTTGATGTTTGATTTCTGATCCCAATGGACTATCTGTCCATATTTCTCATAAGATATACCAATGCCTTTATTATAGACTCACAGTTGATTCACTTTTATTTTTTCTAATTCAAGTTTTTTTGTTTAGTCCCTAAAAATGTTCATATTTAAACATTCATTCTAAAAATTAGCCATATTGCTGCTGAATATAGAATATATTATCTCTAAATAAGATTGCCATAGTATTTCACAAAAGCATAACAAACATTACCCATTTTCATTTAATTTTCAAATAAAAACATTTATTTAAAGAAAAGTAATGTTAATATATAAGCAAAATAAAGCATTTGAATGATGCGTGCTTGTCAACTTCTAATGTATAAATCAATGTTCACAGCAGAATTTTACACAACAGCAAAACTGAGAAGCACCTCAAATGTTCATAAATAGGAAAGACAATTAATGGTATATAAACACAATGAATGTTGTATAGCACTCCGTAGCAATGAATCACAGCTATCCACAATAGGACAAATTTCAGCAAAATGAAATTAGCAAAAAAGTTTTAAAAGATTTTATATAGTATAATGCACATTTGAAAATGTCAGAACAACTAAAACATACAATTATATTTTAGCAATAGATATAGGTAAAATGAATGTCAATAAAATTATAGGTAACAAAATGATAATCATGAGATTTTTATGATTGGAGGAGGCAGTCAGGGAATAGATGGTTAGGTATCAGTTAGTGAATATGCTACTTTTTAGAGTGTTAGTAGAAAATACACTGAAAAATAAATTTAAAAAAAAAAGCAGGTCATATATGAGCCAATGAGAATGTATCAAAAGCTAACACTTGTTAATCTAATTCAGTTTGTAAAAGTCAGTTGTTAGTTCAACCTTTCTCTTGACACACACAATGATACATTATACAGTATGTTTGCAAGTTCAGGCAGAAAAATTGGATTAACACATATTTAGTAAATTTTCATCAAATATTGTGAAACATATTTGTTGTTCAATTTTTTAGATAGAAATTCTTCAATAACCTATATTTCATATTTTAAGCATCATGTTTTAGAATATATTTGCTACAACATTTCAAATGGTTCTAATACTGTCAAGTAAAATATGCATTTTATTTTCAAAGATAAACATGAGAGAGGGAAACGAAGGTCATAGATGAGATGAAAGAAGAGTCAGATAGTTATAATGCAAAGCAACACAAGCAATAAGAGGGAGGTGTTTCTGCTTCTGCTAGTCTACCTAGCTCAGGTATTCAAGTCTGTGTTCTTGAAAATGTTATTTTTAGTTTACATGCCTGTAGAAGCTAACATTTTACTCAGCATAGATTGAATTATACTGAAGCTCAACCATGAATTGGTAATTGATGCACCTGAAATATGCTTAAAAATTATGAGCAAGGTGACCTGATGATATTTCTAAATAATTGGCCTTCTCACTTCCTAGGAAATTTCACCTTTATTACCTCAGCATGATACTTCCCTTCTTATAGCTCATCAGAATGGGCCCACCAAGAAATTCGCTAGTAGTCTCCCTCACGTATCCTAGAAAATTATTGTTATTAAGGAAAAAAAATGGGAAATGTATTTTTCATGTACCTGAATCCTATTACCATAAGAATGCTCCTGACAGAACTATATTCCGTTTGATTGTGATTATGACTATAAATAATATAATTTGGTTCCTTTGGCTCTCTGTGGAAATTGAGATTCTTTTTCAGGTTACCAATTGCCCTACACTGATAGTGAAACTTGATCAACATGATTGTGTGTTACTAAGGTGAATTCTAAGAGATGTTTACAAATAGGACCATGTCCCATCTGAGAAGTAAATTTAAGGTCAGAACCTTTGTGCAATATACATTGTTTTTATTTTAAGAGCTTTCTTATTCCCTTTCAGCCTATTAACTATATGTTATCTTAGTTATCAGTAGTATTTTTGCTCAAATTAGAATTACTAACAGTTTGAGCAAGATGTATTCACAGTGTATCTGGGATAATGACATTGGTTGTGATCAGCAAGAAAATATACGCTCTAATGTTTTTCAACATACAGACTGTCCCAATAATTGCTCTTCAGGAGCCCCTCTTCCCTGCCACCCATCATAAAGTCTTTCTCCATCCAATCATCCACCAGGTGTATTTAAATATTTCTTTTGTATGCATATTCAAATTAGTCAATGTTTCACTTTTCCTCACTTCCTAAGTATTATTTATTCTTTCATTTTTCTCCCTTACTTAGCCAGGTTTATTCTTTATGATCAAGCTAAAATCTCACTTTCCATAAAGAATTACTTAATATTACTGTTTCAAAATAATCTCTCCTTGTGTGAGCTCCTAAAAATCAGGACTTCAGCCACTCATGTGTGTGTGTGTGTGTGTGTGTGTGTGTATATATATATATATATATATATTTAAAATATATACATTTAGATTTTAGCTTGATCATAAAGAATAAACCTGGCTAAGTAAGGGAGAAAAATGAAAGAATAAATAATACTTAGGAAGTTTATTAAAGGGATTAAACCTATTTATATTTAAATAGATTTAAATATTTATAAATATTTATAAAAATATATATTTTTAAATATATTTTACTTACTTAAACATTTGTCCTGGCATTCCTAATAGCCTGGAAATTTTTGGAGCAGAAGGCTGCTATATTTTTCAACTTTTCATAATATTTCCCTTCCCTAGTAAAAATTAATAATAATGGTCTCTACTATGTTATTTATTTATCTCATGCCAGACAGTCTTCTATGAGCTGCCTTTACAGTGGTAAATAAGACTGATATGGCTTCTTATTTCATTGAACTTCTAATAGTGACTCGTGATATTAGATATTTTATTAGTTTGAGAAACATATTTATTAAGTTTATACATGAATCTCAGATTTCTAAATACAGTGGTAATGCTCAGATATTCATTTTTTATCATAGTGTTCCAAATAAAAATATTTGGATAAAAATATTTGGAACACTATTATAATTTTAAAGTTATAGGCTCCTATAACCTCAAAGTCTAAAAAAAAATTATAAAGTAATATATGTGTAAAGTAATGATTATTTCTTCTATTTAAGAGTCCTTTTCATTGGACACAAATGATATTCCTTAAAAATAATATTCTAGCTTCTAATTTGAATTTGTAATTACCTTGTTTAATTGTTGAAGAAATAGTTGTTAAAATTATGAGAAATTTCAACTACTCATTTTGGCCACTCAAAATCCTGAAGCTTTTAATCTAATTGGAATTATGTGAAAAAACAAACCTTTTAAAAAGTAAATTGAAGGTGGTTTATGTCTATTCAATCACTTCTTAAAACAAATAAACAAACAAATAATGCTTGAGTGTTTTAAAGGGCAAATAAAACCCTAGTTCAGAAATTAATTGTTCTTTTTCCGGGAGAAATGGATTTCATAATCGCAGATATTTCTTCTTTGCTTTCTATGATTTTGTGGATAAATCCCAAAAGCTGCAGTTTTAAGAAAAGCATTTGAAAAGTGTTTGTAACCTGAATGTGAGAAACTGGTTGTATTAGTCCGTTCTCATATTGCTAAAAGAAATACCTTAGACAGGGTAACTTATCAGCAAAAGAAGCTTAATTGGCTCACGGTTCTGCAGGCTGTACAGGAAGCATGGCAGCATCAGCTTATGGGGAGACCTCAGAAAACTTACAATCATGGAGAAAGGCAAGGAAGGAGTAGACACATAATATGGCCAGAGCAGGAGGATGAGAGAGTGATGGGAGGTACGACACACTTCTACATAACCAGGTCTAATGAGAACTCACTCACTATCATGAGGACAGTACCAAGGGCTTGGTGCTAAACCATTGAGGAGAAACCCGCCACCATGATCCAATCACATCCCACCACACCTCATCTCCAACATTGGGGATTACATTTTGACATGACAGGGAGGAGACAATATCCAAAGCATATCCTTCCATCCAGCTCCCTGCATGTCTTTCTCACATTGAAAAATACAATCATCCCTTTTCAATAGTCCCCAAAGTCTGAAATCATTTCAGCATTAACAGAAAAGTCCTAAATCTCATTTGAAAATGAGTTTCTTTCACAAATGAGTCTATAAAATCAAAAGAAGTTATTTATTTTCAAGATATAATGAGGGTACCAGTGCTGATTGGATAAACATTTTCATTCCAAAAGAGAGAACTTGGCTTAAAGGAACAGGATACAGGCCCCACACAGGCTTGAAAACAAGCAGACCAGTTATTAAATCCTACAGCTCCGAAATAATCTCCTTCGACTCCATGTCCAACATTCAGGGCACAGTGGTATCAGAGGGAGACTCCCAAGGCCTTGGGCAGGTTTGCTCTTGTGGCTTTGCAGGGTTCAGTCCCAAAGTCTGCTCTCTGGCCTGGCAGTGAGTGCCTGCAGCTTTTCCAGGTGCAGGGTGGAAGCTGTCAGTGGATCAACCATTCTGGGGTCTGGGGGATGGTGACTCTCTTCCCACAGCTCCACTAGGCAGTGCCACACTGGAGACTCCGTGTATAGGCACCAATCTTACATTTATTTTCTGCACTCGCCTAGTAGATGTTCTCCATGGCGGCTCCACCCTAAAAGCAGGCTTCTGCCTGAACATTCAGGCTTTTCCATACATCCTCGGGAATCTAGAAGGAGGCTTCCAAGCCCCAACTCTTGCATTACATACACCAGCAAGCTTGACACCATGTGGAAACCACAAAGGCTTGTCATTTGTGCCTACCAGCATGGCAGCTAGATATGTACTTGGGCCCTACTTAGCCATTGCTAGAGCTGGAGCGGATTAGATGCAGGGAGCTGTGTCATGAGCCTGAGCAGAGCAGCAGGGCCCTGAACCTGGTTCACAAAATCATTTTTCCTTCTTATGCCTCTGGACCTATGATTGGAGGGGCTGCTGTGAAGGTCTCTGAAATGCATTGGAGATCTCTTCCTATTGTCTTTGTTATCAACACTCACCACCTTTTTTGTTATGTAAACTTCTGCAGCCTGCTTAAATTCTTCCCTAGAATATGGGCTTTTATTTTCTACCATAGGGCTGGTCTGCAAATTTTCCAAACTTTTACACTATGCTTCCCTTTTAAATATGTTTCATCCTATTTCCTTGCTCATGAATCTGAGCAAGTTTTTAGAAGCAGTCACACCACCTGTTAATCACTTTATTGTTTAGACATTTCATCTGTCACATTCCCTAAATCATTACTCTCAAGTTCAAACTTCCACACACCTTGAGGACATGAACACAATCCAGCTAAGTTCTTTGCTAAGGCATAACACATGTGACTTTTGCTTCAATTCCCAATAAGTTTATCGTTTCCATCTGAGACCTACTCATCCTGAAATTCCTTGTCCACATCACTATTAACATTTGGGTCACAACCGTTTAAACAGTCTCTAAGATAGTGAGGGAATGTGTTCTCTGTCTGGGTCCACAAGGGGGCGTAGTTTCTAAGGCAAGAACTTCCCAGCGCCATATTTTCTCCCGGTCCCATCTGTCTTCATCCAGGAAATATAACGGTTTATGTTTGAATTTCCCAGGTGCGGGAAGAAACTAAGAGTCAATCACCCCAGTGGAAGTTCTAAGGAACTTCTTTCATTGGCCAGGGATCTTACAGAAGGTGGGGGTTCCTCCCAGGTTAGAAGTTCCCTTCTTCCACACCACTTTGGACTCCATGTTTGGGTCCCCTTCCACGAAAACTCCCTTCATGGAAGCCATATTTCTCTTTCCTGGATTTCCCCTCTGGAGTCCCCTTCCACAATCTCTCGTGGAAGCCTGTCTTCCCCTCCTAAACTCCATCTCTCTCTATTCCCTTCCACTCAGTGTGGAAGCCACTTTGTTCTCATAGATTCCATCTTTCTGGATTCTCTCAGTGTGAGAGTTAGCTGTTTCTTTCTCTCTCCTTATGTTTCTCCCTCTCTCTCTCTCAATAAATCACTTTCTACAAACACTTTTGAGTCCAGCATTTACTGCACACTGCGCTGTGGTCCACTCTCTCATTCTTGAGAGGACAGGAGACCAAAAACCTCGAGAAACATCCTCTCAGGAGAGTTGAGAGCACCCTGAACCCCTGAACCCCAATATTACAATAGTACAATCTTACCCTCATATTCCTGTCTTCTTCTGAGCCCTCCAAACTCTTATAACCTCTGCCTGTTACCCAGTACCAAAGTCACTTCCACATTTTCAGGTATCTTTATAGGAATACCTCAATCCTGGTACCAATTTTTTGTATTAGTTCATTCTCACATTGCTACAGTTAAATACCTGAGACTGAGTAATTTACAAAGAAAAGAGGTTTATTTGGCTTATGGTTCTTCAGACCGTGCAGGGAGCATGATGCTGGCATCTGCGTGGCTTTGCAGAAGCCTCAGAAATCTTATAATCATGGCAGAAGGCAAAGGGGGAGCAGACACATCATGGCCAGAACAGCAGAGAGAGTGTTGGGGGAGGTGTCATCCACTTTTAAACAACCAGATCTTGTGAGACCTCACTCACTATGGTGAGGGCAGTATCAGGGATGTGGTACTAAGCCATTCAGGGAAAACCTGCCCCCATGGTCCAATCATCTACCACCAGGCCCCACCTCCTAAATCTAGGATTACATTTTGACACAATATTTGAGTTGGGGCACATATCCAAACTACATTTCTGGTCAAGAAAACACATGTAACAAAAGAAAGTTGGGTGCAGAAAAAATAGAAAAAATAACTATTTTTTAACAATGCGAATATAAAAGTGAATATTTAAGGTGCATGCACAGATCTTTTACATGCCTCTCAGCAATGGAATATAGTTTGAGAATTATAGCTTGTGTAATTATGTTTACTTTCTTCCTGATTACACTGCTTTTGGTGAGCCAGAAACTTGTAAATTATTTGAATAAGCATAATTTTAACTTTCAAGAAGTGAAGGAATGTGTTGGTGTTGAGAAGTACAGGATGAGTTCAGAATAATGCTTAATTTGAGGCACAATGTTCATTTTTTATTGACATTTTATTACCAACAGATGGATAGATTTCTCCTCCGTGGTTTCAGAAACCAAATCATATGTATTTTACTTTTAAAAATTGTTCATTTTTTAATAATGAGCACATCCCCAAATGTAATATAAAAATATAAATTGTATAAACTATATGAACTACCAAATATCACCCTCTTGAGGTAAAATTTCTGATGCAAGTATTGATAGATGTTACTGATCTGATATACCTTTAACTAACTATACATAAATTGTGTAAGAAATGAACATTAAAGTTACATTGTCATATCATGTATATGGGAAATATATAGACACACACAATATATATGCAGAAGAAAATATTTACCAATTAAATTCTCATGCTAGCAGCAGTTGGATAAAGTAGTGCTTCCATTAACTTGAGTAATAGCAAACTGCATTTAATACATGATAGCACAAAACTCAATCAAAAATTCTGGCAGATTTATTGGCTGGCATCACTATCATGGCAGAAGGTTAAGGAGGAGTGAAAACATGTCTTACCCGGTGGCAAGCAACAGAGCATGTGTACGGGAACTGTCCTTTACAAAACCATCAGAACTCATAAGACTTATTTATTATCACAAGAACAGTGCAGAAAAGACCCATCCTCATGCTTAAATTACTTCTCACTGGGTCCCTCCCCTGAAATGTGGAAATCATGGGAGCTATAATTCAAGATGAGACTTGGGTGGGGTCTGAGCCAAACCATATCACACACAAAAAGGAAACTAAATGTATTCATATGAGAATTTTCAGTTAAGCACCTAATCCCTCAATCCAAGCTCAGTGATACATAATTAAATTATTTTGCTGCTTACCCTGTTAAAGGAAAGCAATTTAATTACCCCATAGACATTTTCTCCATGTATTGCTAAAATACATTATTGGACCTTAAGGACATATCTTACGGATGGTGTGTTTTCACAAAATACTACTAAAAGACCAGTATAAGAGGCATTATATCCTCCAGGAATATTTTATATACTCTAGATGCAGCTTGTTGCATCCTTTGCATTGAGATAAATGTAAAGTATTTAATTATGTTAATTTATGTTGTTAAAATACTACTTGATATATTATCAAATTTTAGTTATTAAAATACTATATTTACTTAGAGTTTGTCCAAAACAAAACTGAAACATTAGATCAATCATGTCACAAGAAACACTTTTTTAACTAAAGATTTTTTCTTCAAAAAATGGTTTTACTAAATCATTGCTTTAAAATATTGCTGTTATTGTTTTTCTTTTCTAAATCTTCATAGCTGGCCATCTGTTGCATTTCCAACCAGACTCTACTGTTGAGATTCCTCCACATATCTTAGTAGAATAAAAGCCTGTACATGTGTCAGAAAACAAAATTTTACCTATATTTATTGTTGACAGTCTTTAATTAATATTCAGCATATTATATGATGTCACTACAAAAGCAAGAATCAAGAAAAATCTGGCCCCCGAGTGTCCAGACACATTTTCCTTTCCATTTTTATAAATTATTAAGTTTGGCAACTATAAAAGTAGTTTAAACACAGCATTCACAGGATCTCCTTCTGCTACTAATTGTGGATCTTTTCCACCAACTTCTAGGAATAAAATTGCAAATATAAATCTCCAGTCATTGGGATTCATTCAAGCACCTGAAAACATAGCTACTGCTATCAAATAGAAACTACATGGAACTCAGTGTGTTTAAAATCGAAGTCAAAGAGTTCTACATCCAGAATTTCAGTGTAAGGAGCTCTAAACACCAATTCCTTTGCCAAACAAGTGTAACTGGTAAAATTAGTTTTTAAATTGACCATTTAAAGTCTCTGGAAATTGTCCTAGGTTAATATAAGAAATTAACAGACACTTCTCAAAAGAAGATGTACAAGCAGCCAGAAACATATTTTTTAAAATGCTCAACATCTCTAATTATCAGAAAGATGAAAATCACAACCACTATGAGATACTATCTGTATTAGTCCATTCTCATGCTGATAATAAAAATATACCTTAGACTGGGTAATTTATAAAGAAAAGATGTTTAATTGGCTCACAGTTCAGCATGGCTTGGGAGGCCTCAGGAAACTTACAATCGTGACTGAAAGAAAAGCAAACATACCTTTCTTCACAGGGCAGCAGGAAGGAGAACTATGAGAGCCAAGCGAAGGGGGAAGCCCCTCATAAAACCATTAGATCTCATTAGAACTTGTGAAAACAGCATAAGCAGCATGAGAGTAACTGCCCCCATGATTAAAATACCTTCCCTCCCATGACACGTGGTGATAATGGGAATTACAATTCAAGATGAGATTTGGGTGGGGCACATCCAAATCATATTAGTATTGCACATTAGTCGAAATTGCTACTACTAAAAAGTCTAAAAATCACATGTTGAGGTTATGGAGAAAAGTTCACAATTATACACTGCTGGTAAGAACACAAATTAGTTCAGCTCCCATGGAAAGCAGTTTGGATATTTGGAGCAGTTTCTCAAAGAATCAAAAATAGAATTACCAGCTGAACCAGCAATTTCATTACTGAGTGTATATCCAAACAGAAAAAAAAAAAAAATCCTTCTACCAAAACCACACATGCACTTGTAAGTTTATCACAACACTATTTATGATAGGAAAGGCTGGAATCAAACCAGATGCCCATTAATGGTGGATTGGATAAAGAAAATGCGTTATCTGTACACTGTGAAAGACTCTGCAGCCATTAAAAGGAATGAAAAGAATGAAATCATGTCTTCTGTGATAACATAGATGCAGCTGGAGGCCATTAACTTAAGTGAATGAATGAAGAAACAGACAACCAGATACTGCACATTCTCGCTTATATGTGGGAACTAAACACTGGGTACATACAGACATAAAGATGAAAACGGTGAACCCTGGGGGTCCAAAAGTGGGGAAGGAAGAAGAGAGACAAAGGTTGAAAAGTTACCTGTTAATTACTAGGTTCACCACTTGGGTAACTGGGTTATCAGAAGCCCAAACCTTAGCATCAGGCAATAATGTCCATTTAACAAACCTGCACATGTACTCCAAGATTTTTAGGTAATTGTTTTAAATAAAAGAAGAAATAATGCAATAAAACCTACTAAGTCTCTGTAAAAACAGCAAACATCTCTTTGTAGAACTTGAGTCATGACTCATTCCTTTCCTACAACCCCACTTTAGCTTGATCTTAGCTCTACTCTAGAGAAGTGTGTATAAAAAGGCAGGGACCACTTGCCATTTAGCTCTCAATCAAAGAAGACAATATCTTAACATGAGGGACTAAGGGTTCCAAAAATGTCAGTTAGGCTAAATAAAATCTAGAAATTTGTCATATAACACAGTGACCATAGGTAAAAATCATATAATGTATTCTTGAAATTGCTGAGAGTAAATCTGAAATGTTCTAACTGAACACACACACACAGGATAACTGTTATGAAGTGATGGATACGTTAATTTCTTTGATTATGGTAATCATTTCACAATGGATACATATATCAAACCAACACATTATATACCATGAGGTTATACAATTTTTACTGTCAATTTTCTCAATAAATCTGGAAAAATGCAACAAGCTAAACACTAGGTCAGCTAGTTTATGAGGGAGAACTTTCTTCTATTAGTCTATTTAAAAGCAATAGTATGACAGAATGTATATATAGAATTGTTTTGGGGTCTATAATGTATAAATTCTTGCACATTTAACAGCAGCAGTACAAAGAAGGTGGGGTGGGAGCAAAGCCATATGGAAATGAAGATATGAAATAAAATGGTAATCATGATCATTTAAATCTACAGGAACAAATGAAGAGAACCAGAAAGATAAATAAAATGTTAAAATAACAAACTCTATAAACACATACTTTCTTTTCTTTCACAGCTTCATTAGTAAGCATTAATTATATTATGACTTTATATAATTTATATATGTCATAATTTATGTTATGACTTTGTAACTATAACTATTATAACTATGTAGATAAATGAATACAAATAATAATAGCATATAAAAAGGAAAGATATGGCTATATAGATGCTATATCTCACTAAATATAGGGTAGTATAAATCAAATAGATTCTGATAAAATATATATGGTAAATCTGGTATTAACGACAAAAAAAGCAACTTAGAAAACACAGGGAAAAATATTAAAATAAAAGTCTTACACTAGAAAATATTCATTTAATGCAAAAAAAGACAGGACAGGAGAGATAGAAACAAAACAATATATGATCATATAGAAAAGAAAAGGTAAAATGATAATCACAAATCTAATTATATGTGTAATTTATCGGTCAAATCATGGTCATGTATTGTTGAACTGAATAATAAAATCAGGGAGCTGTTATGTATTTCGGGTGACACATCAAGATTAAGAAACACAAATAAGATAAAAACATATTAATAGAAGATAAAATAAGTCCAGGCAAGGTGGCTCACGCTTGTAATCCCAGCACTTTGGAAGACCAAGGTGGGCGGATCACCTGAGGTTGGGAGTTCAAGACCAGCCTGACCAACATGGAGAAACCCTGTCTCTACTAAAAATACAACAACAACAAATAGCTGAGCGTGGTGGGGCATACCTGTAATCCCAGCTACTTGGGAGGCTGAGGCAGAAGAATCTCTTGAACCTGGGAGGGAGAGGTTGCAGTGAGCCGAGGTCAGGTCATTGCACTCCAGCCTGGGCAACAAGAGCAAAACTCTATCTCAAAAAAGATAAAATAAATTGTAAAACAAAAAAATTACTAGAGATAAAGAGAAATGTTCTATAATCATAAAATAGTCAATACATGAGGAAGACATAGCCATTATAAACAAATAGGTACGAGAAAACGTTACCTTAAAACATGAAACAAAAATTGAGTAGATTAAAAAACAGCAATTCAATAATAGTATTTGGATACTTCAATACCCTGCTTTCAATTAAAAAGAGAGAAAATTTAGGCAGATGATCAGTGAGCAAGTAGAAGACTTGAAATGCCCTAAAACCCACTTGGATATTTCTTGAACATTCCCTACCAAAATAGCAGAATGTACATTGTTGGTGGCTATGGCCCTGCTGCAACAGAAGAATAAGCCTGCCCTAGAAAAGCATAAGACCGAGAAGTAGAGGGAAACAGAGACAGATGATATGTTGGGGTGGTGGAGGGAGGCAGGCAGGAACACTGATTTGAGCTTTTCAAGGTTAGTTGCTCCCCTGTCTTTCCATTAAATTGGTTTATTAATCTATATAATGTCATTTTTGCTTAAGCTAGTTCCAGTTGAGTTTCTATCCCTTATCAAAAAATTGGTCCCGATGCTGGCAATATAAAGATTGGTCCACAAAAAATTTATTAATTGAATAATGGACAAGGAGCAGATAGATAATAATGGACAATGAGCAGATAGATAATCTAGTGCTAGTGGGAAAAACAGATACAAATAATTTGGTATAATTAGATAGAAATTGACACTAAAGCCTTTAAGGCTACTTCTGAACTTTTCAGGAAGAATTAGAAGATTGGCCATTCAAAGAAATGTTGAATACAAATAGTATAAAATTTTTAACAATGGTACTGAGGGTGAAGGTAGGAGCCCTCAACTGATGAAAATCAATGTTCCATGGACGTAGAGGGGATTTTATGAGAACCCCCATAAAGACTGTGGGCAGAAAAGATGCTGAACAGTTGAGAAAACTTTCAGTATTGTGAAAGAGCAGCATTTTAAAACTGTGGCACCTAAGATGATCAGAGTTCATACAGTGGCTAAAGGTGGTAAAAAGCAGAAGTACTGAACTGATTAAAAACAACCCTGCTGATGGCAGTATTAGGAAAGAAAAGGAAAATAATCATAAATGGTGGTTTTCATAGATACCAGACACAAAAGACTTAGGAAAAGGTATATACCAATGATGCTTTAACTGATACCTAGAGGAGGGTAACATGAGCTGCCTGCCAGAAGTTTCCACAGCCTCATTCCTTTAGTATCTTTACTCATTTTATTTTCTTTTTTCTAGATTTATTGAAGTGTATTTTGAAATTTGAAATTTTATATATTTTAGGTATAAAATTTGATTATTTAATAAGTGTATACATTATTAAATATTCACAACAATCTATGATATATCCATCACCTCACAGTTTCAGTTGTCTTTTACTTTTTTTTTTGTGCTGAGAACACTTAAGATAAACTCCTTCAGCACATTTTGAGTATAAAAAGCAATATTGTAAACTATGTCAAATTGTTGTATATTCTAGATCTCTAGAAATTATTCATAGGGCATAACTGACCACTACCTTTTGACCAACATCTCCCCATTACCCGCTTTCCCCAGAACCTCATAACCATCAATCTATTTACTGTTTTTATGAATTTGATTTACTTTAAATTCTACCTATAAGTAAGATCATGCAGTGTTTGTCTTCATTTCTTGCTTATTTCACTTGGCATAATATGTTCCAGCTTTATGCATATTGTTGCAAATGACACCACTGCCTTTTTTTTTTTTTTAAAGCTGCATAGTTTGCTATCATGGGTATATGCTGCAGGTTCTTTCTTCATTCACCTGCTCATGCACTCACATTGATTTCATATCTTGTCTATTGTGAATAATTCTGCAAGGAATATGGGAGTGCAGACATCTCTTTAGTATACTGATTTTATTTCCTTTTTATATATACACAGAAGTGGGATTGCTGGATCATAATGGTAGTTCTATTTTTAACTTTCTGAGGAAATTTCATATATGTTTCCATAATGGTTGTAGAAATTTACATTTTAAACAATAGTGTGCCAGTGTTCCCTTTTCTTGGCATCTCCATCAACACTTGTTATCTATTGTCCTTCTGATGATAACCATCCTAAACAGACATTGTGGCTTTGATTTGCATTTCACTTATGATTACTGAATGATGAGCATGGTTTTCATTTATCTGTTGGCCATTTGTATGTCTTCTTTTGAAAAATTTCTATTCAAGTTCTTTGCCTGTTTTATAACTGATCTTTTTTGTTGTTGTTTTTGCTGTGGAGTTGTATTAATTTCCCATATATATTTGTTATTAACCCCTTGTCAGATACACAATTTGAAAATATTTTCTTTCAAGATGTTTATTTTACTCTTGATTGTTTTCTTTGCTGTGCAGAAGCTTTTTAGTTTGATGCAATCACATTTGGCTATCTTTTGGCTTTTATTGTCTGTGTTTTGGGGATCATACTAAAAAATAGTGGTTGAGATCAATGTTGAGAAGCTTTTTCCCTGTGTTATCTTCTGGGAGTTCTGTAGTATCCGGTGTTAAATATTTCATACATTTTGAGGTGATTTTTGTATATTGTGTAGATGAGGATTCAATTTTATTCTTCTGCATGTGGATATCCAGTTTCTTCAGGACTATTTATTTAAGAGACCATAATTTCTCCTTAGTGTGTTTTTGGCATCTTGGTCAAAGATGCATGGATATATTCTGGGCTCTCTACTGTGTTTCTTTGGTTTATATATCTGTTTTTATGTCAGTACCATGCTGTTTTGATTATTTTAGTTTTGTAAAATATTTTGAAATCAAAAAATGTGATGCATCCAGTTTTTTGTTGTTGTTATTATTTTGTTTCTCAAGATTATTTGGGCTACTTTGATTCTCCATGATTCCAAATGAGTTTTAAGAATCCTTTCCTATTTTTATAAAAAATACCACTGAGATAAATGACACTGAACTGACTCCATAGATCACTTTGGATAGCATAAACATTTTAACAATACTAATTTTTCCAGTCTGTGAAGATGAGATTAGTTTCATTTGCCTTTGCTTTCTTTAATTAACTTCTTCAATGTTTTATAATTTTTAGTGTCCAGTTGAGTTTATTCCTAAACATTTTATTATTGTTGTTGTCCTTATTAATTGAATCAAAGTCTTAAATTTCTTGTTGAATATTCCAGTGTCTCTGTATAGAAATTTCCATTTAATTCTTTACATTTGGTTATTGGGTTTTGGTGTTAGATTTAAACTCACTATCAGATTTAAAACATTTTCTTTAGAATTTTCCAGATTTTGTACATATGAATAAGCCACTTTTATAACTTAGTTTAATTTCTATTACTGTATGTGCATATTACTTTAGGATGGCTGCCTGTTAATCAGAAAATTCATGTTATCAGAATAGTTTTTCTACGATTAATTCAGTTTGTTATACTTCTACAATTGAGATTGTTACTAAAATACACTGATAAATTATAAACAAAGCACGATATATATTATTCATACAAAAATTATATTAAAAACTTTATGAGAAATGTATCTTCTTTTGATTCTTAGTAACACTTCTCTCTCTTTTGACAAAAAGTATTGTAAACAATGGAGTCAATCAGCTCAAAGCTTTTAGAACAATTTTTTTCCTTCCCTCCCTAAGCAACAATAGACATAATGTACATTTATAATTTATATGAATCTGCACTTTAATGTAAACAGATTGTATAAAATATAGACTTTTTTACTTCTTTTGGATAAAATTCTGTTTATCTTTCTTACTCCATAACTAGTCATGCTCTTTGAGATGACTTTTTGCATTCTTTAAATTAAATTTATCATTATTTTAGCAAATAGATTTTTAATTAAAATTTGTATTTTGAGTTAACTCTCAATCTCATTTACAGCTGATTATGAGACAAATGTCCTCTAACTTTCTCCAATATCACGTCAATCAGATAACCGTGTCACTAATCAGTCCACGTTCCTACGCTGATTTCAAAATTTAATTGAGTTTTGGGTCCCATTATTTGAAACAAACTTCCTAAATACCCATGTACAAAGAGAACAAATCCTAACTGGGTCCTGAATCAATTCTTCCATGATTTAAGGCACCCATATGGTATAATTCCTTCTATACTGTATTTAAACACATCATTCAGAGACAACAATGTCTGTCCCTCTCTTTTATTTCATATAATAAACTATGTGGTGGTGTATGAAACTATGTGGTGGTGTAATCCACGTAATCCAAGCAGTGCTGAACCCTGAAAGTAGCAACAATATCCTATCCCCTAACTGCATTAACTGTTAAGCGTGGATGTTTATGCATTCATGTATTGTTGGTGGAGTGAAGGCTCTGAGATGATTGCATGCAGTCGCATTAGGGAAAATGGTGGAGATGGGGAATGGGATGATGGGAAGGAGGTTGTGACTCAGCTGTTTCAGAGGCCATGCAGGCTGACTCCTGCAGAGAGAGGTGCAGGTGAAGCAGTGGGGATCATGTTTACATAAAGTTGGTGACACTCTAAGCCTAAGCTACAATGCCTCAGGGCCAACCTGAGAAAGTACAAATTCACATTGAGAACCATGTTCTTTGTTCTTTACTTCTGCACTGGTTCCAACACAAACAACATAGGCTGGTGCAGCTACAGAGGGGTTGAGGGTCCATAGATGACAGTGGTCAGTGACTCCTTCCAAAGCCTGTTTGTTGTTAATGGATTTCTAAGAAAAGGCTGGAGCTGACTTACTGGCACTGTCTTGTTTCTGGGCACATGCAAGCCTATTTCTATGTAATTTTAAAATACCCCAGGAAGTCATTGAATCTGTGAGTAGTTAGAAGCTGAAATTTTACATTTACAATGGAGGAAAACTGAGGTCCTGAAGATATATGCGTTTTAAAGCTAATGGACAAATGGAATCCGAATAGTAATAATAATACAAGGATGTGGCAACAAAAAACCCAGAGAATGATGAGGTCTGTAAAACTCTACAAAACAAAATTAAAATCATCAAAGAGTTTTTATAGCTACTATGTGTCATTTCTCTGAATATTAAATGTATTTTGAGGAGAAACAATTGCATCAATCAAAAGCTACCCCCTTGCTGTTTGGAAGGAATTGGCTATTTCCTCTCTTGAGTCCAAAAAACAGTTGGAGGAAACAATTTTGCACCCTTGTGAATTTCATTCCAGTCTTGCTCACATACTTTCTCAATATGTTTTTGTTGACAGATGAAGTGACTGGCAGATGTAACTTGCAACTTCTATGTTCTTTCTAGTTATTAAGGTTTTTTTCTTTACATTTTATTTTTTCTTCCTTTTTGTTTTTCTAAGTAGAATAATGTTATTTGGATGAAAAGTCCTCATGGCAGCAAAGAAAATCTATGGGGATATTCAAAGTGTTTGAATAACATATGTTATATTTGGATATATAAAATAAATTTAAATATTTGCAAAAACTTTCATATTTCCAAATTCAAATGATACCAGAATTTACTAAAATTTATTTCCCATAAATTATCACATACTAGATGTTACATGGTTCAAAAGTTTATAGTATATGCCTTACAAAATAAATTAGAGAGAGAGTTTCATTTTAGAGGTGTATCGCAACTTACAAGATAGTAGATAGCAAATCAACCATAAAATACCAGGCTGCCTAGCCAGGTTGCAAAATATTCGGTGTTACACAGAATGCACCTAAACATTACTTCTTGTAAATAAAATACTTTTTTTTTGTTCAAGTAAATGCTAAAATTTTATCTTGCACCAGGATTTCCTGAGCCACTACAGCCTGGGAAAGACAGGCTGTAGTGCAGAATAAAGTGCACCCAGAGAGACAGTGCAGAGTGCAGAGTGACAGAGCTATACAGAGATATGCCAGTGTGCCTGGGGAGTAACTGGGCATATAGTGTGCAGAATGTATTGAATTAGGCAGGTACTGCTTAGTCTCTCTCTAAAGGATTTGCTTAGCCTTACTAAGCAAATAAAATTATCCGTAATTATTATTACAAAGCAGGGGATATGAAAGAAAAAAGAAAACAATTTAGAGAAGTGGTAGAAGATAATAATCAAAGACTTTAACTTATTTCAGACCTTAGTAAGGGGTGCATGAATTCTCAAGCATACATACAGATTAGCCTGTGTGTGTGTGTGTGTGTGTGTGTGTGTGTGTGTGTGTGTGTTAAAATTATTCAGCAGGCTCCATGATAAGGCTTTAGTCATTTCCTGCTGATCCTTTTGTTGGTATTGCAGTCTAGATCAAGATTATGTCAGGAGACTTTTAAACTAGATACTTGGACCGAACCAGGAGGTGATGATGAGACTCAAAGTGTACAAATGACAATTGCAGTCATGATTCTGGGTACAAAAGCGAGAAAACCTTGTAAGTGCGGACCTTCAAAATGATGTCATTTGTTAAAAGCAAACAAACAGCTAATACTTTTACCCTTATTCCATGATACTTTGTGAGTTTAAAATAATGTTGTTTCCTCATGCTTTAGAAAGTCATTTTCCAAGTGGAATAATTTGAGTTTACCATAAAACAATACATTTCATTATTTGGAAATCATTTATACTATTGTAAAACGCGACTAGCTCAATTACTTGGAATGTATTATTTATGCACACACATATATAATAAATTTGCATGTTCTAAAACCTGTCTGTCTTCTCTGAGCCATCTTATTCTAGGCAACTACTCTTCCTCCTTCCTCTTATTCTTTAACTATTTATACATTGTTGACAATTACCTGTTCAGCTTTACTTACTGTTTTCAGCATGTTTACATCAATGTTTGTCTATAAATCTGTTTCACCTACTATTATTTGTTATATTTTCTGAATTCCTCACATGTTCTATGCTTTTCTTATGAGCTCTATCTCACTCTCCAACTGCATCCCTCGAGTGCTGCCTAAACAGACATTGCAGTTCCTGATCCTCATGGGAATAATTTCTTAGTAGTTTTCTTCATTCCCATATCCTACTTTGTGATATGCTCATAAGACTTGACTTTTTTTAAAAAATTGAAATAGAACCAATTATTTTCCAGTAGAATTTTACTTCCAGATAATGAGGGTAACTGGATTTTAAACAATAGTGTTAATATTATCTTCTCATTTTCTTTAATTAGGTTAACTATAGTTGTTATTTTCTATAGACTCAATATATAAATTTTACCAGTTTAAGTTTATTTTTAACAGATTTTTAAATTTCACTGAAATGTTAATCAGATACTAATTTAATTCACCAAACTTTTTGAAAAAATTAATTTAAAGATAATTTACAAAGACAGCCATTTATGTTCTTTCTCTTTTATTTATTTCATTTTTCCATTAGTTATTGTGGTACAGGTGCTATTTGGTTACCTGTTTGTTAGTGGTGATTTGTGAGATTTTGGTGCACCCATCAATTGAGAAGTATACACTGCACACAATTTGTAGTATTTTATTCCTCATCTCCCTCCCACCCTTCTGCCCAAGTTCGCAAAGTCCATTGTATCATTCTTACAGAAGGCCATTTGTTTTCCTCACTGGAACTCACCTATCTTTTTTCCAGATCACAAGTTTAATAATGTGTTATATTTCTTAATTATTTCCTTTAAAATATTAAAGATTGTACTACTTAGAAAATTTATAAATTTTATAAGTGATTTTGTGCATTTGGCAAGGTTATTATTTAAAAAAGCTCACTTATTTGACTTTTACTTTTTTTAAAATCAGTCAGTAGCCTCTCAATTAAACTCATTTCCCTATTTTTCAGTAGGATTTTAACTACAAAACTACACCCATTTGTTGAATATGATGTCTTACATTATATTTTTCATATTCTGATTTAATTTAAACAGACTTATGTTATGTTGTTTAAAGTGTTCTAAATATTTTATACTTTATCCAGAACAAAATTTAAATGGTACCTATAATCTAGAGTATTAACTTTTAGGTCTTATATTCACGTCATTTTTAATCTGTTTAACTTTTGTTTCTATGGGTTAAATTTCCAAATCTGTGAGGAGTGAGTGTTTTGATGTTTATTTTTCCACTATCCTGTCCTAAAGGAGTTCTGCATTGCCAAGTCCAGTATCATCTAATTCAAGATTCTTTTTCTCCATTCTGTATTTTCAAACTTTTGTCCATGATAAGCTAAAGTCAGGAAGCCTTCAGACATGGAAAATTGTTGCTTCAATTATGATTGTTTGTGCATAAGCGGACTGATTTTTTATGTTATGCTAACATGTCTTTCTGTCACATCAACTAATAATAATTGCCAATAAATTGCATTGAAAAAAAAACTATATTATTTTCTTTCCTGTAATTGATTTAATGTTAAAACAAAGTTGAATCCAAATTGTGGAAAGTGCAAATTCATACAGATTTGTTTTTGTTTTTTATTTTCTGTTTTCTTTTAAACATAAAAGGCTGTTTTGAATTTAAATCACGTACTTTTCTTTATGATCTAGCTTTATTTTTATGTTTGCTAGTTTGCTCCTTATGTTTGTAAATGTTGTTTTGTAGATTGCCACAGTTTAGTTATATATAATACCTATATTTTTATTTTTATAAAAATGGCATGCACTGTGAATCATAAGATTGCAGGAATGGAATAATAATGAACTCATTTGCAGTGAAGTGGACTCATTATCATGCCAGCTGCTGATATTTTTCCCACCCAGTATTCTTCCTGGTAAACAAGGTCCCATGGGTAGAGTCTTCCGTCTGGCTAAGAAAAATAGTCCTTTATTTAAAAAGTCTCTTTAAATCTGATACCCATTACGTTAATAGTAATCTTAATTTTTCAAATTCTGTACTTGTTTTTCCAGTGGCAGCTGTTTCTTTAGTGGAGTCTGTATATGCCTATATAACTTTAATATGCCTTGTTATAATGCTGTTTAATTTTTGGTTAAATATTACATTTGAATTACATGTGAAACACAAATTCCCAGGAGATATAAGTAATTTTATATATTAGCCTTATAAAATAAGAACCATCAATTTCAATATATAATAAAATCAATTTTATAGTATATTAGCAACTTCAGATTTTATGTAGATACTATATATATATATGTGCCCACACACACATAGATGTATATATGTTCTTGGGTATAGGCTGACATATCAAAAATTACTGCAACCTCTAAGCAAGAAAATAGCAGACTGTTTTATTCTTTGTACATATGTGTGATTAAATACTCATCTTAAATCCTCTTAATGAGAAATACTTGCTAAATAATGATAGGAATATGGTAACAACACCATGTAAATAATGCAACTAATTTTCTTTTGTGTTTTATTTTAATATTCGTGTTCTTGAACACATTTGGCATTAGTGCTGCCTTTAATTTTCAATAGCCTAGAGGAAAAACTAAATTGATGAGCTTTCATATTTCTTTAAGCTATGTAAAACCCAATTGTTGTCACCAACACAAGCTGCTATTATGTGGGTTATTAAACTCTTTCATTCCTCAAAATTATCTCTAAAATAAACTTGCTACCTACACTCTAAAATATTTTTGAATACATTAACAGCATCATTATAGCAAAGTATCTGAGCTCTTCTATTTTTTATGAATGTTAAATAATGTTTTGGTTCCTTCTAATTCTTTTTCTCATTTGACATGGTGTTCCATAATATCTGATGAAATAAGATCTTCTTAAAATAAAAATAAGAATTACATAACTTTTCCTATCTTTAGATAAATATGAAAGTCAATATTTTGAAAGATTGTTGACACATTTAGAAAAATAATAGCATAGTCATCATAGAGAGTTGAAAGTAATGTGATTGTTTAAATTTGCCCTGATACACTGAAAATTTTTTTTCTTAAATGGCTTTGATGGAAAATATTTTCAAGCATTTATCAGTCTTCAAAATGCTACTTGGAGAAATGCAGAGTGCTAGAATGAGTTAAAAATATATAATGACATCTTCAATTATGCACAAATCAATTGACTACTCACTTCTTCAAGTTAAAAATGTCTCATGATATGTCCATACAGTACTAAAATACTTACAGGCTTCAAATTAAAAAGAGCATATTTTGTTTTGTTTAGTTTTCTTAACTGAACAATATGTAGCATATTGATATTTTAATCACCTAATAATTAAATTTTCATTTTTATCCCACTTATTGGAATCCTGTAAACCAACTTTCAATAAAAAGACTTAGTGAAGGAAAAATATAAGCAGGGATATAAAAGCTGGTTTTTTAATCTAATATCCTGTTTAGTTTAAATGAGTCTATTTTCACACATTATTTTCTTTCTCACGTCTTATTTTTAAAAAGTACTGATTCCCTAGGAGAGCAAAATTAATTTATACAGAGTATCCGTTTTTGAATAAGAAGTAAACTATTTTTAAATAATTAGCTCAAACCATACGGTGGTGCAGTGTGAGTGATACCTGTGGGTGTGCCAGTTGTAGAATGCCCGTGCCAATCTGCAAGAGACAATTTAGCAGTAGGAGCATCTGGCTCCTTGGCAAGCTCTTCAGGCATTTTTCTTGGCACCAGTTAGTTACCTCTATGTTGATCACTTCATGATACATTTTAAAAGGTCTATGGATTATTTAGCTAACATTTAACCTGTGCTGCTTCCTTTTTTTTCTTTTTAATCAATGTGGTTCTTATTGGGTCAAATGTAGTGTATTAGTGTGTATGAGAGAGAAAGAGCAAGAAAGAGAGAGAGAGAGAAACCTAAGTACTTAAAAGCTTAACTAATAGTCTGAAACATAGAAAACACTTTGAGGTTGTATTATTATAGAAAAGTGTTCCCCAAATATGTAACACAATGAAACACTAAAAGTTTGATCGAATTATATATATTGAATCACAAATACAATGTTGAATTATCATACTACCAAACTTAGGTAGGAAAAAACAAACCGGGAAACCACAGTGTGGATTCCTGCTTGATACATAGTTTCTATCTATTATAAATAATTTAACAGAGACAGATCAAATTAGTTTTGTTGTAAGAAAATCTAAGTTGAATAAAGTAACAGTTGGTGCAGAGAAGTTATTTCAGTTGCACAGACATGGTTAATTCTCTTGCAAAGCTTTTCCAAAGAGCCTTACTTTAAATTAGATATGATATTTCCACTTTTTCATGCAGAAGTGCTAATTTCAGTCTTTATAGAGGAGTTTTCTGTTTGGAGAATAAAAATTTTCATTAAGCGTTTGACATTCAAACAGTTCCACCATAGTTATATTCATATACAATTATACTTATAAATAAATGAATGTTCATCTAGTTAGGTATGTATGTATGACTTAGATTGAATTATAGAACCAATTTCTTCCTCTCACCCTGTATACAGGCACATTGCCACAAAATCTCTTCGGTAAATGTGAAACTTTCTTCCTCAACTCTTGACTTGGGGATTAGCCACTGACTTGCTTGGGCAAGGAGATGTTAACAAACTAATTCAAGTAGAAATTTGAACTGTGCTTGTGCCATCTGGCTATCCTCTTGCATCATGGTCATTGTCATGAGAACAGCTTCACCTGACCCCAGGTAGAATGCAGTGGGCCAGTTCACAACTAACCAGCCAGCTTCAGGCTACTAAAACAGAGACACCCCAGCTAACACAAAGAATCATGAGGAAAAAAAACTGCATATTGTACAACACTGAAAGCCTAGGGTAGGCTCACAGTAACCACTGATCGATATAATACCCTTTCCATTGACTTTGTGCTTAGAAGAATTGGTATATATTCTTAAACATAAACCAATATAGTTAATACTCCTCAATCAGCCCTATTCATATAATATCTATCTATAAACTTTATATGATATTTATATATACTTGGACTGGGAAGATCTTTTTTAGCAAAAAAAGGTAAAATGCAATCCACAGAAAGCAGGATAAACATTAAATCATGAGAGTAAAAAAAAAGGGCAAATGTTTATATACATTTTCCTTATAAAAGAATTGAAATCACCCCAATAGTTCCACAGACAGTTTGTTTGAATAAACAAAGAAATTGACCCTTCTGATCTTAAAGCTTGAAACTTCTGTTCATTTTATCTGAGTTCTTTCCTCAGGAAAGGAGACCTAGGCCTCTCAAAAAAATAATAATAACCAAAGAACTGACACTCTCCAGATGACCATATCTAGACAATAAGATGTCAGATCCCTCATTCATTATGATTGCTTCCTTGCTCCTCCCTAGCTCCTGTTTTTTTGCACACTGCTACCTTTCTCCCTGGCTATATAAACCCCTGATTTTGGTGGTCAGATAAATGGGTTTGAGGCAGATCTCCCACCTCCTCAGCTGCAGCACCTGATGAAAGCCTTCCTCATTGGCAATCATCATTGTCTCAGTGATTGGTTTTCTCTGTGGCAAGCAGTAGGACCTAGATTAAACCCCTGATGCTTTGGTAACAGAATTGCAGAAAATCACACATGTGTAACATACATTAAAAAGGACTCATAAAAATAAATGAGATATGGTGAAAAGCTAATACGCTAATAGCTTTTACAAATAGTTAGGTAAAAAAATTAATAGTTAAATTAATGAAAATTAGTAAAGATTCTGAATAAGCAATTCATAAAAAAGGAAATTCAATGGTCAATGAAGTTCAAAAAACTATTGGATTCAATAACAGAAAGAAATGTGTGCCTTGTTGACCATCCTATTGACATTAATACAAATCAAATAATATTGATAACATTTTTGATGGCAATTGTGTGAGAGAATTAGCTATTTGGAATGTGAATTGTTGACAACTTTCTGGAAGTGGTATACAATTTAATAAAGAAAAGGAAAACAGAGTACACCCTTCTTCCCTAGTACCATTGTTACTGGAAAAAAATATGTGTATGCACACACACACACATATATATATTTACATGCAGTATAATGATGAAAACTGGAACTAGATTGATGCTCATCAGTAGGATAATTGAATAATTTATGTTCAAAAGTACATCATGCAAATCTTCTTAAAAATCCATATTTATATATAATCTGAAATTTTACCCATTATATATTATTAGGTAAAAATCATTATTGTGTAATGTATATAATTTTATTTGTATATAAAAACAGAAGTGAATGATATATTTTTATTTTGATATATGTATATTTTCATATGGTAATTTTAGCAAACACAGATATGGTAGGATTGATATTAAATATTTAACATTCTGTGGGTTTCTTTTGAGGGGAGAGAAGGAACTTGCTAGCTTTCTCTCTACATATTCCTACTGCATTTTTACAACAGGGTAGTATGATCTTATATTTACAGATCAAATAAGGGTTCTAATTGACAAAATCATCTTTTTGTGATAAATTCTGACTTCCAATTCTGTATTTATCAGTATGGCCACCTTAACTATACTAATTCTTTCATTCCATGAACATGGAATGTTTTTCCATTTACTTGTGTTGTCTCTGTACATGGCTAGGCATTGTACAGTGATGGAAAAAGATTTTTAAAAAGTGAAATATGAAATAAATTTCCACCTCATGTAGAGTGAATGGTCTCAAGAGTTCTTGCAACATCAATTGCTCTTGACTTTGTGCATTTTATTACCTACACCCCATTCATCTTGCAAATCCTAGATCCAATGGAATTTTTTCAGTCCCATTTTTATATCTTTTGTATACTTCAGCATCTGCATTTTTTTTTCAATTTTTTTGTTTAGTTGTCAGAAAAACTGAGTTGAATGCTAAATAGTTTTCAAATCAACATTATATTACCACCTTCTCAACTACTAAATTGCTAAAAACTTGAAGGCTGGGTTATACTTTTACTTCATTTCTCTGTTTAATCACAAGATGAAACACATTGACCAGTCTAGAAAAGGCACTTGTAAACATTTTCTGATGATTATTTGGTTTATTTGTATTGCTAGTACTAATTCAAGAATCTCCTTAAAAAAACTTCTCTTAATGATTTTGTCAGGTTTTCCTATAACACAATGTTAAAATATCCTTAATTCATTTTCTGAAATAAATAATAAATGGGGATATAAAAATCACAAAATTTAATATCCCAAATGAGTTATCAAGTCAAGTTCTAGGCCTACAAACATATAATATTTAAAAACTAAAGATAAGTGTTTTTTTTTTAATTTATTTATTATACTTTAAGTTCTGGGATACAGGTGCAGAATGTACAGTTTGTTACACAGTTATACACATGCCATGGTGGTTTGCTGCATTCATCACCCCATCATCTACATTAGGTATTTCTCCTAATGCTATCCCTCCACTTCCCCCAACCCTCTGCTATCCCTTAACTAGTCCCCCACCCCTCAACAGGCCCCGGTGTGTGATATTCCCCTCCCTGTGTCCATGTGTTCTCATTGTTCAACACCCACTTGCCTAACGGAAGTTTATTCCATTAAACAGAATGTATTTGATCCACAATCTAAAAGGGTTTTGTCTTCTTTTCTTATTAGACTAATTTTCCTGTCCTTTATTACCTATGCTTCCCATTTTACTGGAGCCTTCTTGAGTGAGAGCTCCTCTCTTGGTTGTGACTGAAAGAATCTTTGGATCAGAGTTCCCCTATGCTTCACAACATCTATGGCAGTCCTCTTAGTCTAAATGCTATTTCTCACCTGGCTTGGAATTAAGCTTGCTAGAGACCTAGCTCCCTTGGCATGCAGCATTTTACAGATATGCATGTTAATAAGCATTCTTTTACACAGCTGGGACTAGTGTTCACAGATTTCCCAGAAGGACACTGAATCTCAAATGTCCCTTTATTCATCACCGCATTATTTACAAGTAGTATAAACTCCCCCAATCAAAGTATCCAACTTGTCCTCTTTGTTATGTCTTTTAAAATTTTTAGCTCTAGTGCGTAAATAGGAACTTAGCAAGACTTTGATGAATGAATGAATGAAGGATTAAAAGTTACACATTTTTAATTGTATTTATCTTTACTGTTCATCCTGAATTATCCTGTTCAGCCATTACCTGTTTTGAATGATATTAAGATTAGTAGCTGAAGTTGTGATTGAAACTGAAATGCACTCAAGAATATTGTGACGTTGAGGGTTTTGTTTCACAAACCTTTGCCAAAATGTACTTGCAAAAATGAAAAAAAATAAAAGTGCACTGTGATTAGCACAGGCCAATGTTTCTTTTTACAGCTTTGGGGAAAAGGGTTATATTTGATCATCAGTGTTGATTTCTCCAGCTTAAATACTGCTTCTTTTTATCTCTGTTTATTGGTTTTATTTTCTTTCTCCACAGCTATTTGTATTGGATAATCATCAATTACTCTCTGTCCTTTTGAAAACACAAATACTAAAAATAGCATGCAACGTCTTTTGGGACCTGCTCAATATTTACTATAGTGTCTTTTTCATATTGTTTGTAGTAAGGTCATCAAATTTTGATTAAAATTCAAATTATTTTAAATACTTTATTTGATTCTTTGTTTTTGTCTTCTCTTTTCTTCTTCCTTTTTTCATGAATTTCTTCTTTTCTCTTCTATTTCTCCTAATATTGCCATTCTGTCAGATTAATGATTGCTTTCTAATCTCTTTTATTCGTTTATTAAATAATGAAGACATTTATTTTGAGGTAGTATATATTTAAAGAATGACTATCCATAAGGCACTACTGCCAGTTCTAGGGTAAGGCAACTCTAATATAAAGTGAGAAGGTAGGAAGGAAAGAAAAATTCATTTAGTAAGACAAGAATAAAATACATTATTTTCCTTTTTTCCTAAACTTTGCATGATGTTCATCCTTTTAAAACTTCATCTTGCTGCAAATGCACAATTAAATATATATATATATCTATGGCCTCAACTGCTGGTCCTACCTGCAAACATGAAACTAACAAATCCATCTATGACTAACACCCAGATCCGCTCTCCTATTGATGGACCAAATGTTTGCATCCTCCCCAAATTCACATATTGAAACCCTATCCACGAATGTGATAGTATCTGGAGATGGACTATGGGGCGCTAATTGGTTTAGATCAGTCCATGAGGGTAGGGTTTCCATGATGGATTAATGTTTTCATAACGATAGGAAAAAAGACCAGCACTTATTCTCCTGTCACAATGTGAGGACACAGTAAGAAGGCAACAGTCTGTCTGCAAGCCAGAACCAAGGCTCCAACCAAAACTAAACTGGCCTAAACCTTGATCTTAGACTTCCCAGCCTTCAAAACTGTGAGAATAAATAAATGTTGAATAAGCTACCAACCCAACGGTATCTTGTTATAGCAGCCCAAGCTAAGACAACTATCATCAAAATAATTTTAAAAAATAAGTAAAGACATAATCCAGGACTACATGTGCCCTTGGAATGTGCCTTTATATATTTTTAATAGAAGAGGACTTGATCCACCAGTAATAAATTTAAAGTTTTATTTCATAGCCTGTTATAATTAGCAAGAAGCTCATATCGTTCTCTACTTCCCTTTCCAGCAGTTCTACTGGCTAAAGTAGAATACATCTTTCCATATTGCTTCTTGTCAGTCCACCTGCTCAGCTAGCTCACCAGTGCATGATGAAGTAGTCATTTATAGTATATGAGTATTAAGATATAATCAAATGGCTACCAATTCATACTTTCAATTGATCTCTTTATGGCCTGTGAATAGAAAAGCAAATAGCTTTCTTCTATTTAACGTTCTAGAGCTAATAACTAGATCATCTATGTGTCCCTGAGGTAGTTATTTTCTTGTTTTATTTTTTATTCTTTTTATAAAAATAGTGATGAATCTAAAGTCTCCAAACTGTTTTCAACTATACAGAATTCCGGAGTTTGTTTTTAAAAACTCAATTATTTGTGATCCATCAAATGAATAACATTTAGTAATGCCAGCAAGATATGAACCTCCCCACAGAGTTAAATGGCTTCTACTTCTTTCTCTTCTACACTCCCTTTTATACTGATTTTCCTAGTATTATTTTTCTTTCTTTTAAATTATTTCATTCTGCACGTTGAGTGTCCTTTTTAATTCCTCCCCTCTTAGATTTCTTTACTGTTCTCACTTTCACCTCATTTTCTCTGTCTTTTTCGTATCACTTCTCTTCATAACTTCCTTTTATTTTTCTTTCTCTATTATTTTTCTCCTTGTTTCTAAGTCTCTTTTGTTTTCCTCCTCACTTCTTTATTTTTTTCTTACTCATTTAGATGCTTGCTCTGGCCAGTTATGAATAGTTATTTTTATTTTTATCTTTCTTTATTACTGTAAGTGCAACGTCTGGCTTTTTAATTGATTTCTGCCTTCTTTCTTCCTCTTCTTATTCTCTTATGCTCAGATTCTCTCACTTTCTTAAACTGTCTCTCTTTCTCTCTCATCACGTCTTTCCCCAAAATGGGCACAAAAGTAAGTCTGTTTTCTCTTTTGCCTTGTCACCAAGTGGGATATATTAAGTTTATTTTGGGATGGAAAATTGTTAATCCTTTAAAACATAATAAGGGTCACAGCTCCATATCACCAGGATTTTGAAAATGTTAACATGTGAGTAGAAGACAGTATTATGTGATTTAGATTGAAACCAAGTGCAAATAAACCACAAGTACAAAAACATATATTATATGGGAGTCATAAAAAATACCCCTCAAAATGCTCAAATTTGCATAAATTGATCTCTGAGAGGGCTCATTTGTATGACAACCCTAAGATGATTATTTTGAATGTAACTATATAATGGGATGAGCTTCTTCTTAAAAAGCTTCAGAGCCAACACATGTACGCCGTTTACTACAATGAAAACTGATACTCATTCATTCATTCATTAATACCTAGCAGCATGTATAGAGGCAGGCATCACTCCAGTCCAGCAATTGCTTAACATCTGTGCTGGCTGATAAATTGCCATGGCTCCCTAAGTGTGCTGTCATCTCCCCAACCTGTGTGGAGTCCCCCTCATCTGTCTTCACGTAAGTCAGCAGCTGAAGAATTGATGCATGGTCCAGCAGGAGCCTCCATGTAACTGTTACAGTGCCTATTCTAAGTGGACTCTACCAGATCTGATGTTATTTTGAATTTTACCCTGGAGAACTGAAAATAAAAATGAAATGTGGTCCTTTTATGTTAAATTCACAATCCAGTGCATGCAATCAGTATACATTAGTGTATATCAAAGTTATGCACAAGTTATGTAAAAGCTCAGAGAAAATGTTAGCAATATAATCTATGCCTTACACTTTTCACATATGTCACTTCATTTATTTCCAAAAGAAACCCCCCTCCAGCCAGGCCAGGTTTCACATCGAAGGGTTGATGATTGAGCTGAGCAAATTTAACAATAGATGCTGTGGGAGGTTCCCACATCCCTTTGCTCTTGCTCTGCTCATTTACGTTTATCTCAGTGAAGAGTGGATTATGCCATGGCATTCCCAGAGCTTAAATGATGTAAGGTTGTGAGACATATTTCTGTATTCCCTCCTGAGGTTCTATTTTGTTAATACTTATATTCTTTTTTAAATTTTACTTCAAGTTCTGGGATACATGTGCATAATGTACAGGTTTGTTAAATAGGTATACACGTGCCATGGTGGTTTGCTGCACCCATCAAACTGGACCCCTTCCTTACATCTTATACAAAAATTAACTCAAGTTGGATTAAAGACATAAACATAACACCTAACACTATAAAAACCCTAGAAGAAAACCTAGACAATACCATTCAGGGCACAGGCATGGGCAAAACTTCATGACTAAAACACCAAAAGCAATGGCAACAAAAGCCAAAATTGACAAATGGGATCTACTTAAACTAAAGAGTTTTGGCACAACAAGAGAAACCATCATCAGAGTGAACAGGCAACCTACAGAATGGGAGAAAATTTTTGCAAATCTATCCATCTGACAAAGAGCTAATATCCAGAACCTACAAAGAACTTAAAAGAATTTACAAGAAAAAAAACAAACAACTCCATCAAAAACTAAGTTTCTGTTTTATGTGTGAGTGAATGTTACCAGCTGATGACAACAGCTTAGATTTCTTAAGGTAATATGAGCCTGAAGACATGAGAAAAGAAAATGGATCACTGGAATCAACCTTTATATACTTCTCCACATCTGGATACATGAATCATTTTTAAAACATAAAAATAGGCCGGGCGCGGTGGCTCAAGCCTGTAATCCCAGCACTTTGGGAGGCCGAGGCGGGTGGATCACGAGGTCAAGAGATCGAGACCATCCTGGTCAACATGGTGAAACCCCGTCTCTACTAAAAATACAAAAAATTAGCTGGGCATGGTGGCGCGTGCCTGTAATCCCAGCTACTCAGGAGGCTGAGGCAGGAGAATTGCCTGAACCCAGGAGGCAGAGGTTGCGGTGAGCCGAGATCGCGCCATTGCACTCCAGCCTGGGTAACAAGAGCGAAACTCCATCTCAAAAAAAAAAAAAAAAAAAAAAAGCATAAAAATAAAATTGCTGGATTACTAAAGTGGAAGTGCATTAAATGGCTACATAAATAAACATTTTCAAATAAGTTACAAAGAATATCAAGCAATTATATGTCACATTACTCATTATAAATTAATATGAACTGATTAGAACATTTTCTCATAGAAAATATGTTTTTGACTTTTATATATTCTCTCCTTCATAATGAGATGCTTAGAGAATATTCATATGCTAATATTGGTATAAGAATAATAATTTTACCTCTTTGTTTTCCATTTTGTACATAGATTCTAAGTAAAATACTGACCTTTCAGTTTGGCATTCGTAGTCTCATAACATCTGGCCCAAGCCCACTGAGCTCCATATAAATACTCTAGCTAAAGCTCATGGACTATTCTAAAATATTTGCCAACTTTGATTCTTCATTAATGCATTTTACTAAAGCTGGAATGCGATTTTCCTGTGCCCATTCCACCAAATCATACTCATTCATCAACACTCAATTTGAATGTCATTTCTTTGCAGAGTCTTCATTCTTTCTTGCAGGGCAAAGACAGCTTTCTCTTCAACTCTCTCTGCATTTTGTGCCTTCCTCCCTTTAGGTTCTTATCACATTCAGCAGGGCAGCATTAGCTGATTCTATTTCACATCTTCCCTTTTAAACCATGAGCACTTCGAGAACTGGAATTAAGTTATTATTCATTTGCGCAAGGCAACAGTGCATAACATAATGCTATATTCAGAAGAAGTACTTAATACATAATTAATAAACACCGGATCAACAATGTTACTTGGCCACAGTCAAGAGCCAGTCCCTTTTTATTTTTAGTTTTTATTTTTTTAGTTTCATAAAAATTGCCTTAAAGTGTTTGCTGTGTTGGATTATAGCTCAAGACACTGCATACCTAATTGGTCTGCTTGCTGCAAGTGCCCTTGAATAGGATTGTATTAAACACTGACCGGAAAAGATAGTGAGATATTAATAATAAACCAAAGGGGCAATTGAACAAACAAATTTAAGGCAGTATTAACACATTCAGCTAAGTATGTTGTACACTATTAGTTTACTATTTCCTCACATTTGTGAACTGACTATCTCAAACTTTAAAAAGAATACTGGCTGATTTTGCAATAGAGAATGAAATAGTTTATAGATTTATTTATGCATCATTAGCTGCAGGGTTCTTTAGGTTCTTTATCAGAAGAGGTAATACATCTATAAAAATAAATTATTTTATTAAAATTTCACGAAATTATTTGAGGTAGCCCTCCCCTTAAATCTAATTCTTATAATAGGTTATCTGAAGTATATATGCTGCTCTGAACTTTGAGTGTATTTTACACAAGGCTCAACAGAGAAGTGAAAGATAGAAAAATAGGGACTGGTTATAAAATATTGATTTTATGAAGACATAAGTGACTTCAGTATTAATCTTGGTCAAGTTATAGGCATTGACTGTTGGGTGTGATAGTGTCTCATCACTCCAGTGTCCCCCAAAGGAAGCATTTCAAAAAAAGGTTGATATAGTTGATAATAACCTCTTAAAGAAGATCAGTTTCACTCTTATTTCCACTTTACTTATAATTTTTTGCCCAGGTTTATCACATATTCTTCTTTACCTTCACATTCAGTAGTTTCAGTCTATATCTCTCTCTGTGTACGTTTTTTCTTCATCTTTTCATTTTCCATATTAATGTATTTTATATGAAATATAGTGCATATCAAAAGTAATGTATATGTAATTATATTACATATGGAATACATGATTACAATGAATAAACATATGTGCATAGATATATTTATATCCATGTCTATAGAATAAGTAATGATTGAATGCCTTCAATTAACATACTATACCTTCTGAAGAAACTCCACTCAGGAAATTATTTAATAGATACATCCCATTGAGAAGGTTATAGGCTACTTAAACATTTGTAGTTCTTTATCAAGTGTGCAGAAAAATTTTGTGTGTATATGTATATGTACACATGCATATATGTACATGTATAGTATACACATACATTTAAAAATGTTACATTGTAGTATTTACTAAGCTAAAAAAGTGGTTTGTGTCCATATTTTGTTCTCAATTTATTCATGTTTACTATCCAAATGAAAAAAAGTCCACTTTTCTACAATTAGACAAAGTGTCAATGGATCCATATTTAACAAATAACTTTTTGATTTTTTTGAGACAGAGTCTCGCTCTGTCACCCAGACTGGAGTTCAGTGGTGCAGTCTCAAGCCACTGAAGCCTCTCCCTCCCAGGCTCAAGCGATCCTCCACCTCAGCCTCCTGTAGCTGAGACTACTAGAGTGTACCACCACACCTATCTAACTTTTTAATATTTGTGTAGAGACAGCATGATTTCATCATGTTGCCCAGGCTGGTCTCCAACTCCTGGGCACAAGAGATCCACTTGCCTTGGCCTCCCAAAGTGTTGGGATTACAGGTGTGAGCCACTGTGCCTGGCCAACAAAAAAAATATTAAACACCATTTCTTGGGTATGAGAATGTTTACTGTAAGCAGTCTTTCAGTTTAAGGTATAAAAAAAGGTTTAATTGACAACTGGCTAAGAACTAAGGGAATCAAGAAATATCTACAAACCAAGTTTGTGGAGATAAATATATATATATTATATATATATATATACAGTTGTGGGGAACATGTGTCAGATGTGCAGGTTTGTCACATAGGTAAACATGTGCCATGGTGGTTTGCTACACCCATCAACACATCATCTAGGTACTAAGCCCCGCCTGCATTTGCTATTTTTCCTAATGCTCTCCCTCCTGCCACTCCACCCCTCCCACAGGCCCCAATGTGTGTTGTTCCCCTCCCTGCATCCAAGTGTTCTCATTGTTCAGCTCTCACTCATAAGCCAAGACTGGTGTTTTAAACAAACTCTGTGACAGGGCATTTAGCTGCATGATAAAATGACCACTTTGTTTACAAAAAAAAATTTAATTCACAAAAAATTTACTGCAAATTAAATTATTATTCACATGTTTGTTATTGCCACTCACTAGACATTTTCTTGTCTCCAGGACAAGAAGACCGTGAATCTTCCTTTCAAGAGTTCTCTGGATTAATCTGACTGACATGTCACCCTCACTGATTACTAGGCTGATTCAGCTAATCAGGTAGGCTTGATGGAGTTTATTTTCTCTTTTACTCACTGACAAACACATTTTGCTCTTCCATTTAAAACTCTGTTTAAACTTCTATTACAGAGGAGCCTTCTTTAATCAGCAATATATTAGTTATGTTCTATAGCCAGAATAAATAAGAAAATGTGGACCCTAAAAGATTTCTTATTTTAGTGAGGGATAGTAACAAAAAGCAGACATGTATCATAATATAATGTATTTCATGTTAGAAATATGCTCACAGACTCATATAAGTAGTAAATCTAATATATTTATTACTCCATTGAGTTTACAAAATATATACTTTAAACATTTCATTTTCAAATAATTTTAGACTTAAAGAAAAATTGCAAGAATAATACAGAGAATCCCTCCATTGCCTTCATCTAGGTTTTCCTAATGCTAATAGTTCCATAACCTTGATACAATTACCAAAACTTACATTTGATACAATACCAGCAACTAATGTAGAGATTTTATTCAGATTTTATGTTATTTAAAAAGTGAATGTCTTTTTACTTTAAATTATCGAATCGGGAATCACACATTGTACAGTATCCATAGGTTAGTTCCTCATTAATAGATTCAATCGGCCGGGCGCGGTGGCTCAAGCCTGTAATCCCAGCACTTTGGGAGGCCGAGGCGGGTGGATCACGAGGTCAAGAGATCGAGACCATCCTGGTCAACATGGTGAAACCCCGTCTCTACTAATACAAAAAATTAGCTGGGCACGGTGGCGCGTGCCTGTAATCCCAGCTACTCAGGAGGCTGAGGCAGGAGAATTGCCTGAACCCAGGAGGCGGAGATTGCGGTGAGCCGAGATCGCGCCATTGCGCTCCAGCCTGGGTATCAAGAGCGAAACTCCGTCTCAAAAAAAAAAAAAAAAAAAAAAAAAATAGATTCAATCAACTGCAAGTCAAAAATATTTATAAGAAAAAAATGAAAAATTGCAATACAATAATAAAAATTCCAAACAAAAAACCAATACCATATAACAACTTTTTACAGACCATTTACATTGTGTTAGATATTAGAAATAATTTAGATCTAATTAAAAATATGTGAGAGAATGTGCATTGGTTGTATGCAAATGTCGCTCTATTTAATATCAGGAACTTGAACATCTGCAAATTTTCATATCTTTAGGGTCCGCAGAGCCAATCCCCAATTGACAGCAAAGGAAAACTATATTTAGATGTCATGTCTTTTTAGTCTCCTTCGATTTGTGACAGTTCCTTGGTCTTTTTTTTCTTTTATGTTTTTGACAATTTTCCAGAGAATTGGTTAATTATTTTATTTTTTATTTTCATTTATTTATTTTTTAAGACAGAGTCTCACTCTGTCACCCAAGCTGGAGTACTCACTGCAAACTCAGCCTCCTGGGTTCAAGCGATTCTCCTACATCAGCCTCCTAAGTAGCTAGGATTACAAGGCATGCCACCACACCTAGCTAATTTCTGTATTTTTAGTAGAGATGGGGTTTCATTATGTTGAACAGGCTGGTTTCGAACTCCTGACCTCATAATCCATCCACCTTGGCCTTTCAAAGTTCTGGGATTACAGAAGTAAGCCAGTTAATTATTTTATAGAACATTATTCAATTTTAGCTTGTCAGATTTGTTCTCATGATTAGATTAAATCTTTGTGTTCTTGTGCCCTTCTCATGTCGAGAGAACACGATGTTGCTATATCTTATTATTGTTAACCTTTATTATTCGGATAAGCACGGTGTCTGCTGGGTTTTGCCACTGCAGAGTTACTACACATACCTTTGAAATCAATAAGTAAATAACCTGAGGTAAATACTTTCAGAATATGTAAAAACATCTCTGTTCAAACTTTCACTTGCCAATTTTGGAATCCATTAGTAAATTTTATCTGCAAAAACTAAAATTGTAAGATTGCAATGGTGCTCTTGAAATATCCTCATTTTAATGTATTTATACATTTATTAATTGAAATGCTTCTGTGGAGGAAAGATATATTTTATTCTTCAGTTTACTTACTTATTCAATTTTATATGTATATATATATATATATATACACACATTGTATTAGTCCATTTTCACACTACTGATAAAGACATACCTGAGACTGGGTACTTTAAAAAGTTTTCTTTAAAAATTTTAGTAGAGGTTTAGTGGACTCACAGTTCCATGTGGCTGGGGAGGCCACATGATCATGGTGGAAGATGAAAGGCACATCTTACATGGCAGCTGGAAAGACAGAATGAGAGCCAAGTGAAAGGGAAAGCCCTTTATAAAACCCTCAGACCTGGTGAGACTTATTCACTACCATGAAAACAGTGTGAGGCAAACTGCCCCCATGATTCAATTATCACCACAACACACGGGAATTATGGGAGCTACCACCATAGTTATATATACAGCTCCCCGAGTATTCTCTTATGCAACCCCTTTTTGGTCAAAACCCTTCCCTCCACATTCTACCCCTGGCAACCACTGATTTGTTTTCTTTCCCTAAAATATTTCCTTTCTGGACATATAGATGGAATCATGAAATGTTAGTCTTTGGAGTGTGGCTTCTTTTTAACCAAGTAAAAAGTCATATAGATGGAATCATGAAATATTAGTCTTTGGAGTCTGGCTTCTCTTTAACCAAGTAAAATGCATTTAGCATTTATTTATGTGGTTGTATAAATCAAAACAGTATTTTTCTTTTTATTTTTGAGCAGGTTTTATCTTATCTTATGGATGCATTTTAGGTGTTTATCCATTTACCTGTTGAAGGACAGCTGGATTGTTTCCAGCGTCTGGAGATACTAAAACTTCTATAAACATTGGTTTAAAGGGTTTTTGTATGAACATACATTTTAAGTTACCTTGAGTGAAATTGCTAGGTCATATTTTAAGTAGATGTTGGTGTTTTGTGAGAAACTATCAAACTGTCTATTGAAGTGACTGTGAAATAGGAAAGGTTCCCTTAATCCCTCTCCCAGGGAGTGCGATGGGAATGTGTCTCAATTCTCAGGTGCCCCACTGCTCAAACCCCTGCTAGGAGCATGCAAATGGGCAGCTTGTGGGGCTCCCATCCCGTGTCTGTGTCTAGGGTTGAATGTTTACAGCTGAAGCCCCAGCGAGCATGTGTCACAGGGTGCTCTTTTAGTTTAACCATCCATAGGTGGCTGTGTTAGTCAGCTCAATTAGATCCCCTGACTTATTGCAAGGACAGAGTTTTTTGTATCCTGGCAAGAGCCTTGGTGTACCAGGCACAAGAACTGGATTACACTGGGCTTGGAGAATGAGTGCAAGGCTTAATTGAGTGGAAATAGCTCTCAGCAGTTGAGGGAGCTAGAAGGGGATGAGTGGGAAAGTGGTTTTCCCCTGAAGCTGGGCACTCAGGGTCCAGGGTCTCCTCCAACCACCCCAGCCAAATGCTGCCTCATTCCGCCTGTTCACTGCCTGCTGGTCTCCCAGCATCTGTCAGCGTGCTCTTCCACCAGCATGCTCCACTTGACATCCTCATCCTCTCGATGTCCATCTCCTTGTGTGTTCTTCTGCCAATGTGTTCCATTCAGCACACAAGCTGACTTCCACTTGTGTATCTCTACCTGCTAGGGTCTTAGGATTTTTATAAGCATAGAATGGGGACGTGGGAGGCCAAGATGATCTTGGGAAATGCAACATTTGGACAGAAAAAAGAAATGCTTGTCCTCACATTAATCCATGGGGACAGGTCCGGGGTGAAGCCCTAGCCAGGAACCATGACCTCCTCTACCCAGCATGTCTCTGTCCCACTTCCATATCAACTGTAACATTTGAAATTTACACCAGAAATCTATGAAAGTCCTAGTTGCATAGCATCCTACCTAGCACTCCATACTATGAGGTTTTTTAAAAAAATATATTCTAATAGGTATTTAGGTGCATGATATTTTACTTTCAATTGCTTCCTCCTAATCAGTAATGTTAAGCATTTTTTGCATGTTTGTCAACTTTTGTTTTGGTGAAATATTAATTTTATATATTCAATTTTTACTGCATTTTTTTTGTATTTATGTTGTTGAAGGACAAGAATTTTAAATAGCCCAAATATAAATCTTTGCAAATTATTTTCTCCAGATCTCTGGCTTTGAAAAAAATTATCTAAGCAGCTCTTTTACAAGGAAAGTTTTTTTTTTTTTTTTTTTTTTTTGGAGACAAAGTGTCACTGTGTTTCCCAGGCTGGAGTGCAATGCTGTGATCTGGGATCTCGGCTCACTGCAACCTCCACCTCTGAGATTCAAGCAATTCTCAATCCTCAGCCTTAGGAGTAGCTAGGACTAAAAGGGCATGCCACCACACCCCTTTTGCCTAGCTAATTTTTTGTATTTTCAGTAGAGATGGAGTTCCACAATGCTGGCCAGGCTGGTCACGAACTCCTGACCTCAAGTGACCCGCCTGCCTCAGCCTCCCAAAGTGCTGGGATTACAGGTTGATCCACCACACCTGCCTGGATTGTGCTTTAATACTATAAATAACTCTCTGAGTAGCCTAAGGTAACAAAGATTTTTTTCCTAAGTTTTCTCCTAGAAATTTTATGTTTATTTTTACTTTTAGCTTTATAATCCACTTTGAATTAATTTTGTTTTCTTTGAAAACAGAGTCTTACTCTGTGGCCCAGGCTGGAGTGCAGTGACTTGATCTCAGCTCACTGCAAACTCCACCTCCTGGGTTCAAGTGATTCTCCTGTCTCAGCCTCCCGAATAGCTGGGACTATAAGCATGCATCACCATGCAAGCTAATTTTTGTATTTTTAGTAGAGATGGGATTTCGCCATGTTAGCCAGGCTGGTCTCAAATTCCTGACCTCAGGTGATCCTCCAGCCTCGGTCTCCCAAAGTGCTGGGATTACAGGCATGAGCCACTGCTCCCTACCTGAATTAATTTTTATATAAGATGTGAGGTATGGATTGGGGTTTGCTGATTGATTGACTAATTTTGTAATATATAAATGTCTAATTCTTCTAGCATTCATTTTCGAAAGGGCTATTTCTTATACAAAAGCTTTTGTGCCTTTGTCAAAAATTAGTTTACTTTTTGTACATGTCAGTTTCTGGACACTCTACATCTACTCCATTGATCCAACTACACTTTTGTCATTATTACAGTGTTTTAATTATAATATATTTATATTATGTCAAAATTGGGTAGTGTAGCTATTCTAGTTCATTGCCATTCCATATAAAATTTAGTGTCAACTTATTGGTATCTATAATAGAGACAGCTGGTATAAGTCAAGATTGAACACTTATTTAGTAGAGGACAAGAGACAACATTTGAGGTTCTCAGCTGTATGCATTCCCTTACTATATATGATTCTTCGAATTTTTATAGCACTGTAAAATGTAAAAAGAAAAAAATCTTAGCTTGTGGTTCATACAAAAATAGGCCAGAACTAATTTGGTCCCTGGTTCATAGCTTGCTGACTGTGCTATATGTTAATTTGGAAAGAATTAACATCTTAACAATAGTGAATCTCTCATTCCATGACCATAGTATATCTCTTCATTTGTTTAGTTTTTTGTTGATTCCTTTCTTCAGTGTTTCATAGATTTGCACATAAAAATCCTGCAAATACTCTCTTATAATTTTACCTATGTACTGTATCATTCATTTGATGCCTTTGCAAATGTTTCTGCCTTTGGCATTTCAAATTCTATTTGTTTGTGTGGTTATTGTATATAAAAATATGATTGATTTTTGTAGAGTGAACTTGTATCCTACAACTTTGCTAAATCCACTAGTTTTATATATATATATTATTTGGGATTTTTCTACATATTTCATGTCATGATTTAATAAAGACAATTTCTTTCTTTCTTTCCACTATATAAACCTTTTATTTATTTATTTACTTTTTTCTTTACAATCTCATTGTACTGGCTTGAGCTTCCATTTTTGAAGTTGAATAGCAATGGTGAGAAAGATCGTCTTTTCACTGTTGCCAATCTTAAGGAGAACATTCAGTGTTTCAATATTCAGTTTGATTTCAGCTGTTGCTTTTTTTTTTGAGGTATCTCCTATTTCAGGTTACAGAAGTATTCTTTATGCCTGGTGTGCTGAAAATTTTTATCATGAAAGAATTTTCCATTTTTTCATTTGTGTTTTCTGTACCAGTTGAAGTGAACATAGGGGTTTTTCTTCTTTGATCTGTTAACATGGCGAATTACATTTATTAATTTTAGAAATAAGCTTTGCATTATTGTAATATTCCCCACCGGTTTGTAATGTAGTTGACGTATTATGCCTTTAATACATTGCTAGATTGAAGGTTGCACCTATGTTCATGAGAGTATTGGTTTGTAAGTTATCATGTCAGGATAATGTTGATATACTAGGATTAGTTGGAAAGTATTTGCTTTTATAAATATAAGTAAATGTGCTCACCTATATTATAGACAAAGCACTGGACAAAACACAATCTCATTGCATATCAAAGACCATTTTCTCCATGTGACCTCCCTCTTTGAATGAACGCCTAAACAATGTCTTTCAAATACACAAAAAGTCACAAAACTAAATTTATTTATTTGCTGAAAAAAAAATGCAAGCTGATTACCTTCCAGAATCTCTGAAGCAGTATCGTAGTGAAGATAATTTTTTCATTGTTTATTTCATAAAACCTCATGAATGATTTGCCCAAGTTCCCCTATGGCTTTTGCTTTTCTGGAATTATTTTTTGTAACTCTGTGTTAAAATCTTCCTTTATCTTTTTTTCAAATCTTGTTCACATTTGAGATCAGCTAAATGTCACCCCAATTAACAATTTTGTCATATTCCTTTATTTTTTTATTCTTTCATAAAATTTTCACTTTTATAGGGGAAATGGAATTATGGTAACTTCCTTAACTAAACCTTTTAAATCATCTTAGTTTTAGAATCCAAGGACAGGAGGAGAAATCATCTTCTCTGTACTACATTTAATCTTCTTTCTATAATTTAGACAATATATCTGTCTAGAGTGTTTTCAGTGACAAGGATGCTGCAATGCTCTGGCTACACGATGTGTGGTGTATTGATAGAAGTAACAGAGCAGAAGTTTATTCAGCTACAATGAATAATGAAAGGAGAATGACAAGAAAATACAGTAATAAATAAATGTTGCTGAAGATACAGGACAGAGACAACTTAGGTCTTTTCAGGAGTAAGCTCATTAGCAAACTTACAGCATTGCCTCAAACTAGCTCAATTATTTATGTAAACTACAAACTACAACTCAATCATGATGAGAACTTCTTAAGTAATAGTTTAATATCACATTATAGCAGACCAAACATAAGTGATGTTTCATATCTTCTGTTCACTTTTTTTGGACACATCCTATTTATTTTTATGGCAATATAAATATGCTTTAAGTGCTAAAATTAATTCCACTTTTTTGACAACATGGAATAATTAAGAAAATATAGTTGCTGCTGTTGTTTTATTAGGAAACATGGAGATTACAGGTATATTGACAAAACTAATTCCTGAAACCTCCCTACCCTCATTATATAAAAATATATACTTATGCACAACCAAAAGTAACAATATTTTCATTCTTTAATAACACTGAAGCCTATTTGATTAATTTGGCTTATTTCTTTTATATAAAAGCCTATATATTATTTCTTTTGCTTCATATATGGTATAATTAGCTTCATGTAAAGAAACTTTAATATATTGACCTAAAAGGCCAAAATGCCCTCATGCTAGTTAAAAGAAATATTTTCTAATATGTGAATAGGGATCTTACAATGTGACAGTTAAATTGTATTTCCTTCCAATTTCTTACTCGGTCAAACTTACAGTGCAGCCAAACATCTTGTTCTGGTTGTATAAAAGGAGATACCATTTCTTGTTACACTTTAAACTCTCATACCTTTTTTGATCATCAAATGAATGCCTAATGATAGCAGCAGAAGATGTTCAGATATTATGCTTCTTCTCCAAGAATTACCTTTCAAATGACTAAGCATCAAAAGAGAGGAAAGCATAATGTGGACAAAATTATTTTTAAAACCCTGTCCTCTATCCTGCAGAGAATATAAATTTCAAAAATATGACTTCCCAAACATCTGCTGTATAACCAGCCAAGGCTGGCCAATGTTCTTACGAGTCCTCTAGCTGCCAAAAGTGCCCTATGTGTGGGAGTAACGGCTGGCTCCTGAACTGGAATGGATCTAAAAGGAGGGCAGAATGCAGCAGGTTCAGGAAAGGCAGCAACGTGGGAGAGGAAAAGGTGCCAAGTTCTTTCAGAATCACCTACATATGTCCATTAGCTTTTTAACTGCAGTATGGTTTATTTCATTTCAGAGTGGGAATTACAACACAAGAGATGGATAGAAATGACACTTCATCTCAATGGAAAATAAAATTAGCTACAGATGGTGAAGATCTGCTTGTCTTCTATTACCTGGAGTTATAAAGGTGGTAGTTTATTACTGAATCACTTAACTTGGCTGAAGTCATACAAATCACAGTGGGGAATGTCAGTATTTTAGGCAATTACTTCTCTTATTTCCTAATCCTTCAAATGAGTTTAAGAGTAAAAATTCCATGATTATAGCTAGAAAATATAATTGTGCTGACTCAGGGTTGAGAGAATAATAACAAAACAGAAATGATTCCTTCAACATATCTTCGACTTTTTTTATGCATTTGTAGAATAAGAGAGAAAAGGCAATAGTCTCATTGAATCTACAGAAGTTTAGTAAATATTTCCAGTGCACAGATAAATGATTGGCAGTACTAAGCTGAAGATTCAAGAAAAATATGTTATATCTAATCTTGGCACTTTTATACAGAAGAATAATGGTGTAAGACTGGGCTATTACATTTCCTGTAATTTTTTTCTCATTTATTTTGTTATTAAAATAAAATAGTTATGAAATAATCCAAATATACAAAAAATAAACAGTATCAGGACACTGATATTATTTATGAGGGCTCTAATCTCATGACCTAATTATTTCAGAAAAGCCTTACCCCACGTATCATCACATTGGGCATTAGAGTTTCAACGTATAAACTTGAGGGCAGCACAGCTATTCAGTACATTGCAGAGTAACCACGATATCAGGCACTTCAGGTGCCAAAACCATAAAGAGAAGAGAAATTGATTGAGGTGAGATTTACAGTCACTGTAGCTTTTTACTTTTGAGTCACTTTCAACTTGAGTTGCACAGCAGAAAAGTTAAAAGATAGCGGCCATCTAGAATTTATAGCATAAAGAGAAGTTTCATTCAAGCAGAAATATAAAAGACATAGGCATAAAAACAGAAAAGAGTATAAGAATCTCATGAGAAATAAGAAAACTGTTAATACATTCCATTGGAGTCTCAGAAAGAGTGAAGAGAGAGAATAAAGAAAAAATAATATTTGCAGTAATACTGGTCAAATTTTTCAAAGCAGACAAAATCAAATCTGCAAATTGAAGAATCTCTTTGGCTTCAAATGTGAGAACTATTTCATAGGAACAATGCTAAAAATTATTTTTAAAAATCTTTTAGTAGTGAATAAAAAGGGATGAATTATATTTAAACTACATTAATAAGACCAATAGGCAACTTTTCAAAAATTAGTAATGAGAGACAAAAAGACTGTAATAAAACAGGTTTAAAATATTGAAAACAAAATAACTAGAAATACCTACAAACCTAGGTTTGTACCTAACCTTCCAAAACAAAAAATTTTGAAACAAATGAAAATGGAAGCAAAACGTACCAAAACCCATGAGCTGCAGCATTAGCACTGCTAAGGGGGAATTTTACAGAAATAAAAGCCAGCGTCAAAAAAGTAAAAAGATTCCAAATAAACAAACTAACAACACAGCTTAAGCATCTAGTAAAGCTGAACAAACTAAACCCCAGATTAGTAGAAGGAATAAATCATAAATATCAGAATATAAATATACAAAATAGAGACTTATAAAACAATGCAAAGGATCTATAAAACGAAAAGATGGCTTTTTGAAAGAATAAATAAAATTGATAAACCACTTGCTAGACTACTCAAGAATAAAAAGGAGAAGACCCACCCAAAATAAAATCACAAACAAAAAGGAGACATTGCAACTGACACTAGAAAAAAATAAAGAAATAATTACAGACCATTATGAACTAGTACATGTTAACACACTGAAAAACCTAGAGGAAATGGATAATTCTTGGATCCAAATAATCTACCAAGTCTGAACTAGGAAGAAATATAAAACCTGAGCAGATGAATAATGAGAAATGATATTAAAGTCTTCAAGCAAATAAAATTCAAGATTACATGGATTTAATGCTGAATTCTAAAAAACTTATGAAGAAAAACTAATACCAATTCTTCTTAAAGTATTCCAAAATATTTAAGATAATATAATTATTTTTAATTCATTCTATGAGGCCACCATTATTCTGAGACCAAACCTAGACAAGGATACAACCAAAAATAGTAAACTATAGGCCAATATCCCAGATTAACACAGATGGAAAAACTCTCAACATAATTATAGTAAATTAAATCCAACAACACATCAAAATGATTAGACAACATGATCAAGTAGGATTTGTACAGGAATGCAAAGTTGCTTCAACATATGCTGAATAATAAGTATAATTCATCATATCATTTTTATGAAGAACAGAAACCATATGATCCTCTCAAGAGATGCAGAAAAGCATTTGATATACTTTAAAAAATTCTCAACAAATTAGGTATAGAAGGAACATACCTCAATGTAATAAAGCCCACATAAGACAAACCCACAGCTGACATTATACAGAATAAGAAAGAGCTGAATGTTTTTCCTCTAAGAAATTGAATAAGACAATGATGTCTACTTTTACCACTCTTTTAAAACATAGTACTGGAAATCTTAGCCAGAGCAATAATGCAAGAGAAAGAAATAAAGTGAACCCATAATGGAAAAGATAATATTTTTTAATTTTATCTCCTTTTTTGCAGATAACATGATCTTACATATAGTAAAACCTAAAGACACCAGGAAAAGAAAAAAAAAAAAAAAACCTCCTAGAACTGGTAAACATATTCAGTAAAGTTGCAGGATAAAAAACTGACATACAAAAATCAGTAGCAGTTCTATATTCCAATACCAAATTAGTCAAAAAAGAAATATTAAAAAGCAATCCAATTTACAGTAGCTCTAAAAAATATGTAGGAATAAGTTTAACTATGTAAATAAAAAACCTTTGCAATGAAAACTATGAAATAATGATGAAAGAACTTGAAGAGGACACAAACAAATGGAAAGACATCTCATTCTCAAGGATTAGAATTAACATTTTGAGAGTGAATACACGATCCATAGAAATATACAGATTAAATTCCATGCCTGTATAAATAGCAATTATATTTTTCACAGAAATAGAAGAAACAGTCTTAAAACAATCTTAAAATTCATATATAATCCAAATAGCCAAAGCAATATTGAACTAAAAAGAACGAAGTTGGAGGCATCATACTACCTCGTTTCAAAATACAGTACAAAACTAAAGTAACCAAATTAGTATCGTATTGGTATAAAAAATAGATGCATAAACCAATGGAAAAAAAATAGAGAACTAATAAATAAATCAGTGTATTTACAGCCAACTACCTTTCAGCAAAGATACCAAGAACATACATTTGGGAAAGTCCACTTCCTTCAGTAAATGGTGTTGGTAAAACTAAATATTCATATGCAGATAAATGAAACTAGACCCTACCTGTCATCATATGCAATAATCAACTCCAAATAGATTACAGATGTAACCATAAGAACTGAAACTATAAAACTACTAGAGGAAAACTTAAAGACAATGAATGCTTTAGGACATCATTCTAGGCGAAGTTTTTAATGAATTCAAAAGCACAACCAACAATAACATAATAGAAAGTGGATCTGATTTTCTCTTCTTGTGTCAGTTTGCTGAGAATGATGGTTTCCAGGTTAATCCATGTTCCTACAAAGGATAGGAACTCATTAATTTTTATGGCTGCAAAGTATTCCATGGTGTATGTGTGCCACATTTTCTTTATCCAGTCTATCATTGGTGGGCATTTGGGTTGGTTCCAGGTCTTTGCTATTGTAAACAGTGCCACAATGAACATACGTGTGCATGTGTCTTTATAATACAACAATTTATAGTCCTTTGGGTATCTACCCAGTAATGGGATTGCTGGGTCACGTGGAATTTCTATTTCTAGATTCTTGAGGAATCACCACACTGTCTTCCACAATGGTTGAACTAATTTACACTCCCACCAACACTATAAAAGTGTTCCTGTTTCTCCACATCCTCTACAGTATCTGTTGTCTCCAGATTTTTTAATGATCGCCATTCTAACTGGCATGAGATGGCATCTCAATGTGGTTTTGATTTGCATTTCTCTAATGACCAGTGATGATAAGCATTTTTTCATGTTTGTTGACTTCATGAGAACACATGGACACAGAGAGGGGAGCATCACACACTGGGGTCCGTTGTGGGGGGCAGGGGGTGGGACAGTGGGAGGGAGGGACGGGAGGGATAACATGGGGAAAAATGTCAGGTATAGGTGATGGGGGAATGGAGGCAGCAAACCACCTTGCCATGAATGTACCTATGCAACAGTCTTGCATGATCTGCACATGTACCCCAGAACCTAAAGTAGTATAAGAAAAAAGAAAAATGAGTCTAAATTAAAGTAAGAAAAGCTTGTTCACAGCAAAGTAAGCAATCAAGAAAGTGAAGGGACAACTTGTAGGAGGGAAGAAAATATTTGCAAACTGAACATCCAAAAGACAATCTCATTAACAAGTAGGCAAAAGATTGGAACAGATATTTTTCTAAAGAAGACACACAAATGGCCAATAGGTGTATGCCAAATGCTGGACATCACTAAGGATAAGAAAAATGCAAATCAAAAACTCAATGCGATATCATCTCACTTCAATTAGACTGGCTATTATCAAAAATACAAGATATTAACCAATGATATTTTAGGGACTAAGGGAAAACACCTTCACTCTCAGAAGTTTCACTTAATAGTCAACTCACTGAAGGAAGTTTAATAGGAGAAATTACTCACAAATTTATTAGCATGCATGGAGAAAAATAAAAAAAGTGATTACCCCAAATCCCAATGGAGTATACATGCTTATCTATCTTAATTCTCAGAAGAAAGGGAGATGGGAAAAGGTGGATGGTTTTAGGGGGGTAGTAAATGATATCTAGGAAAGTTCAATGAACTTGAAAACCATACAATGGCTTTGGACAAAGCGTGTTGGACCCTCAGTGCAGACAACAGTTTGTAACAAAAATCTGTTGATGTGCCTTGACAGACTTCAATCTTTTTCCTGCAATACAAGTTCGGTTAATGAAAACTCAGGGAAGATACTAGAAGTAGTTGTTTTCTTCTTTGTGGGCTGCAGTCTTAAGACAGATAAGGGAGCTTCAAAGATCAACATCTTGTGTTGGGAGACAGAGGACTGAAACGCACAAGTTGGGGGAGAAGGTCAGAGAGACTTTGTGGCTTCTTCAATTCATAATAAAAAAGTACCATATTTTTGGGTATCAGTGTCTGATCCCCAATGTTGGCAAGTATTCAGACCAAAGGGAACTCTTACGCTGTTGGTCAGAATGTAAGTTAGTATGACCATTATGGAAAACAGCATGGAAGTTTCTCAAACAACTAAAAATAGAATTACCATATAATACCCACTACTGAGTATTCATCCAAAGGAAAGGAAATCAGTATACCAGAGGATACTTCCACCCATGTTTACTGCAGCACTATTTACAATAACTTAAAAAAAACACAGAAAAAACTAAATTTCCATCAACAGACAAAGGGTAGGTGTGCGTGTGTATATATATATATGCATATATATACACATATATGGTATACCGTGTGTGTGTGTGTATGTGTATATATATGGTACTTTGCTATCTTGAACTGAAGAAGCTGCAAATTCTGACCTATAAACACACATACACACACACACACACACACACATACACACACACTCTCTAGAATACTATTCAACCATAAGAAAGAATGAAATCCTGCCATTCATGGCAACATGGATGAGCCTGGAGAACATTATGTTAAACAAACTAAGTCTGGCCCAGAAAGACAAACACTGCACATCATCAGTCATATGTGAAAGCCAAAAAAAAAAAAATTGAGCTTACGGAAGTAGAGAGTAGACATGTGTTTTTAGAGGCTTGGAAGGGTAGAGAAGAGGGGTGTATGGGGAGAGTATTGTTAATGTCCACAATATTAAGAATAGAGACGGGGAATGAGTTCAGGTGTTCTGTAGCACTGCAGAGTGAATATGGTTAGCTATAACTTCTTTTATATTTTCAAAAAGCTGGAAGAGAGGACTTCAAATTTTGGCAATACAAAGAATGATAAATGTTTGAGGTGATGTGTATGCTAATTACCCTTATTTGATCATTACACTCGTATACACATATCAAAATATCACTCTGTATTCCACAAATATTATGAGTCATCTAAGATAAAAGGCAAAAAAGTACTAAGACAATAATCAGATCCAAAAATCATAGTGGAGCTTTTAACACATCTTTCAGGATTTGATGGATAAAGAGGAAAGAATCAGTTAGAGTATAAAGATTTAAACAACATTACTAATATAGTTGTGATATTACATAAATTTTTTTTATTGTACTTTAAGTTCTGGGGTACATATGCAGATCTTCCAGGATTGTTGCATAGGTACACACAGGCCATGGTGGTTTGCTGTCTCCTTTTAAATGGGTCATGAGAGTGAATAATATTTATTGTGCATATGTGTTTCTGGCTTTGTTAGCAATAAGAAAAACTAGATGACTAAATGAGAGAACTTGGAAGCCTTCTGAGAAAAAGTAATTTAAAAGAATATGACAGTAAGTGACTAAATAAGTAAATCAAAATAAGAATAGTTAATAAAAACAATAAATAAATTATAAAACTGAAATCTAGAGAAAACAGTGGAAAGTTACTTTTCTATGGAAGTTAAGATATGACTATTCTGCTATAAAAACGTCTTGAAAGAGTTGTGTGTTAGGAATATTGTTAAGAAACAAATATTTGGAGGAGGTAGTATATTATATATATATGTGTGTATATATTTGGATGTTCCTTGGATATTGTTCAAAATTACTGAAAATAACATTAAATTGTTACTTTCATGGAAGAAACTTTAAAAAATATGTCTTCAGATCTGGATTATTCAAATAAAGTCATCATAATCACATCTGTTATACTTTTACCATAGTAGGGTTTTGTTTCTCAGCATTCTTGTGACTACAGATATGTGCTGTATATCTATGGATTTTTTTTTCTCATATTAGCTTAGCACAATTGGATGTATTGTTGCTGAAGTTTACAGAATGAATTAAGCTGTAGGATGAAAAGTGAATACATACTAAGAAGTGAGAGATTGGATTATGTTCTTCCAGTAGACTTGAGGTAAATTAGTTCCAGAAATGGAAAGTGAGACCCACATACCTGGTCCCCTTGCCCCTGTAACTCCATACATCACTGATGACAAAGACCTCAACATATGTGGATGCATGCCATTGTGCAAGGGGTAGCAGTTTTTCCTCTTCCTCTTCAGCATTTCCTTGAGCTGGGCATGGAAGGCAAGCAGCCACCGATATTGCCAAGTATCTTTAGAAATATTCTGGAATAAACCAGATTCCCATTACGGGGCCCAGTTACTTCACAACTCTCAGCATAAAACAGAAAATGCACCTTTAATATAAACTAGATAGATCCTGAAGACAGCAACAAAAGAAAGTCTAAAGAGTCATAGGAACGACTGTCAGGTTTGGAGAGTCAGGCCATTTTTACAGCATCCTGGAGATTAGACTGTGCCAGAGGAATGCGATTATAGAAGAAATTGCTCATGAGAGGTATTGCGATGGTAGATGCTGAAATAACTCATAAGAATGTATTTTTTTCCTATGAAGAAAATGTTTAATTGACTAATTGTGGATGCCAGGTTTGAGAGAGAGAGAATGCACATATAGAAGCATGTTAACTTATAAAGGAAATTAATTTATAAAGCATATTAATTTATAAAGGAAATCTCTTTCCTTTATAAATTATCCCATCTCAGGTATTTCATTATAGCAATGCAAAATGGACTAACACAAATAGGTATTAAGAATGTTCATCAGAGGTAAAGAAATTTGAAAGACAGAAAAAAATCCAAATTCTTAAATGCCAAATAGCGTAGGTAACAAAAACTTTTCCTAAAGTTCAGCTAGGAATGCTTAAAATGTGATTTCGTAAAGGAAAAAACATGGTAGTTTCCTATTACAGTGACTTATATGACATTGTGAAATGAAATCCCTGAATTTGCATATGCAGTGGTTCTACTCTACTGCCATGGCCCATTTTATTGAGCTTTTGCAGAACTAAAATTCTGAGTTCTCATTTACTTGAGGCTAAAAATTAATGACTTTGGTTCAATTGCAGACTAGCCTAGTGAGGTCAGGAATTGAAATCTTTATTTAAGATACTGTTTTATTTTTCCTTTCCAAGTTTTAAAAAGCAATAAAGCGCCTTTATCTATTTTCTCTCTGCAGGTTAGCAGCGACCATTCAATAGCAATAGAAATACTACAGAGCTACATTGTAAAGTCGAGGCCCCTTTTCTAAAATTTTTCTCCCCTTATGCTTCCTTTCCCGTTGTTTGCTAACATAATAGTTAGGTACTTAAAGTGCCTTACTTCTTCCTAGAATTGTGATATATTCAGTAGTCTCTGTGGCAGTCTAAGTGATGACGAAAAAACATTGGTTGGATATTTGAAATGTAAATTATAAATATATAGTTCTTACAGAAACACAATATCAAATATATGCATGAATAATAAAAGCAAACTCTACACAGGAAATTTTATAATATAAATTTTGCCACATTATAAACTGAAAAAACCCTATATTCTCCATCAATTTATTTCTCAATCTATTTTTATATATCCACTAAGAATACTGTTAGGAATGTGCTTGTTGCCTTCAAGGTCATGAAGGTCATTGTGTGAAGTCTGTCAAGATAACAGTATCTAATTCTGCACTCTGAATAGAGTAGGCACTAAATGAGCCAGTTCTCCGCAGAATAATGACCTCCAAATCCTTAAATCTTATTCTGCTACTTATTGAGGCTTCTCCTCATACCTCAGATAGTGTCCTGAAGAAAATATAAATAGAGGACACACTATTGTAAAAATCTTTTTTTTCCCCCACTATGTGGGCTTTCATTCTAGTCCTTATGCAGTCCATTTGTGTGATTGTGGATGAGTTATTCTTGACTTTCCTGAACCATTTCTGTTTTGACCTGAAGAAGACCTCTGTGTCCATCTAAGGCTTGTTCCCATGCCTCAGTTCACTCTCGCTTCAACTTTTGACTTTCAAACAAGAAATCTCCTAAATGAGAATTCTAAATAGGAGAAGGTACAAAATAATTACTTGAATTGTAAAAGCTTTCAATGTCTGTTCCTTCTACCAGAATTAAGCATACACAAGTATCTTGGCATAAGTGTTTCTTGCTGTAACTTTGTCAGAGCCCCATGCTGGAGTGGAGGAAATGGGTGAGTTGCGACAGGAAGCACTGTGCTTTTCCTGATCCAAGAGCCCAGCGTCAAGCGTTAGCAAAGCATGGATGTGTTATTGATTGCGAACACAGCCTTGTAAGACAAGTGGCTGTGTGCAGCATACCAAAATTCAGGTATTGATAATACTTGAAAGTAGATGGTAATACAACATTAACATATTTTAATTTATTTGTATATTATTTACCTTTAATTCCAAGATTGTAGAATCCAATAATCAAATTTTGGAGATAACTAAATTTTTTCATGACTTAAATTATATGTTTGAGAATGGAAAAGCAGATTCTGTCACATATATAATAAATTATCTACTTTTGAATATAAGCTTCATAGAAAATGACTGCATATCAACCATGTTTCCTCAATTTTTGCTAGGAATATTCGTCAGTGTAACAATACATGTAGATGTCGTAAGGAAATTATTCAGTGTATTGTATTTCAGAAAACTTGAATTAGTGTTAAGTCTCTTAACAATAAGAGTGAGGGAAAAAAAGTGTAGAATCTAGATTTATTATAGTACTCAAAGTTAAACTGATTTTTGTTGTTTGTTTTGCTATCTTTTTGCACATGGATTACAGTATATTGATAATTTGTGTCATCAGTCCCATAATGGTTTGCTTGTCCCTTCATTTTCAATGGTATTTATTTTCTGTATTTTTATTCCATTCTTATTAATTCCATTTTATTTAAGAATAATGGTTGATTTAATCTATAATATTTCATTGGCATTTTTTGAGGATTTTAGTTTTTGCTAGTGAGTCAGCTCAAAATTTGAATTTTTTTAAAGTATATAAACCCATGGAAATATATATATGTATGTATATGTATAATTATCACAATAAACATGTTTAAATTCAAATCAAGCAAATTTAACATTGCACATTTTAGAAATTCTAAACTTACTTTTAGAAAGTCTTCGAAAATAAAACCCAGAATAGCCTGTGCTGGCATTTATCAGTCTCAATTTTTAAATTAGCAGGTGGTGTTTTCATTTGAGTACAGAATATTTGAATGTTCCTTTATTGAAATCATATGAAAACCTGGTTTCATACTTTGGAAATGCAACTAAGCATTAAGAGTGCATGTGTATACGTGTGTGTGAGAGAGAAAGAGACAGAGACAGAGAGAAATGTTTTCATACACACACTCAAATAGGTTGATTTACCTATTATGAGATCATATCTGCATTTAAAAAATTGAAAGTGAAATATCTAATACATATTTTGATAGTCAAAATTTCTTCTCTAAAAATGGATTCTTTGTTTTCAGTAAACTCATGGAAAGTAAGAAAGAACTTGAGGTGGGCCTATCAATTCTGAAAACTTATTTATTTGTGATAATACCTTAATAGTTCCTAATATAATCAACTTCATTTGGTCCTAAAGAAACCTTTTAATGGAATCCATTTTTTAAGGTAGAATAGATAAGAATGATGTTTATAAGTCTATCCTAAAGAAGGAATCAAGTATTTCAACAATGATTTTTGTATAATTGTGTTCACTATGTAGTGATGTATATGAGTAGATTATTAAAATCCAAAAATAAATGAAAACAGTTAAATCTTACAGCATTCAGTATTATGGGCATTACTTTAAATGTTTTCCATTTATGAATTTGTTAATACATCAATCCTATGAGGTAGAAACTATTATTAATTTTTTTTTTTTTTTTTTGCATGTGCTAAGGAAACTAGAGGACATAGATGTTAAGTAATTTGCCCAAGCTAGTAAGTAGCAAAGCCATGTTCAAAGCAGGACATCTCCCTTCAGATTCAGCACATTAACCCAAATGTTTGATTGGTACAGTTTATCTGTATAATGGGATTATATTTTTAATATAGCATTTAAAAAGTATAAAGTAGTTTCAATAATAATAGAATAGATCTAAAACACATGAGGATTAAAAGCTGCATATGTGGTCTGATCACATTTATATGCTTATTCATACAGATGTGGGCATATGCAGATATAGATATAGAAATGGATAAAGATAACCAAAAGAGACATTAATGGAGGAACACAAACCAAGATTAGCCACTCCAGTGAAATAAAATGATGTCTCTCCTGTGTCTAAACCTGAGCCAATTTGAAGACCCGTATCACTTCTTTGTGGGAGTTGTATGGATTGAATCTGGGTCCCCCTGAAGAAATTCTCTGAGATCCCTTAGCAAATGTACAAAACTGTGATTCTCCTAGATCTATGACCAATAATCCAAGGACCTGTCAACTGAATTAAGTGTAATACTCAAGGGATCTATACCACCATTAGAGCTACCCTGGTAGGGTAAAAATATATCCAAATCAGGTGATGAATGGAATTTTAGATTGAATTCAATTAACAGTGGATCAGGTTGCAAATTCGTCAGATGCTATGCTATTTCCTAAGTTCTCAGAAAAATATCGAGGTTGAAATAATAAGCAACCATGAAAATCTGCATATTTTATTATTTTTGTTGTGCAGAGTAGAAACTATTAAAGCAGACAAGACCAGTGAAAACCCTACAAACAGTTTTGCTTCAACTAAACCAAAATGGAAAATCTAAAGCAGTACACTTTCCTTTGTAGAATGGTAGAGGTTAGTGCAGCCCTCAAAAATTTTAAAAATGAGGTGGCGATTCCCATTATGTCATCATTTAATTGACCAATATGCCTGTGCAAAAAAAAAAAAAAAAAACAGAGTGATCATGATAGAAAATAGTGGACTATTGCAAACGTAGCCAAGTGGAGGACTCCACTGTAGATGTTCTGTCAACTATATTGTCTTTGCTAGGGCAAAACACCACAACCTCTAGTGTATGTGATGCAATGATTGGTCTGGCAAATGCATCCCTTTCAATACCGCAGTCTAAGGAAGAACCGAAGTAGTTTGTCTGCACATGAAACACATTACTGTAAGTGTTAACTCTCCTGTTGGAAAATATTTTGAAGGAGATTTTATTATTAGATGTTCTAGAATATAATTTGTATGCTTTTTTCTTTTTTATTGATACATAATAATTGTACTTATTTATGGGATATAAGTGATATTTTGATATATGCCTACAATGTATAATGATTAAGTCAGAGTATTCAGTATATCCACCATTTAGTATTGTATTGGGAACATTTCATATCTTCTCTTTAAGTCATTTTGAAATATACAGTAAATTTGTCTAGGAATACAGGATTTCATGGTGGCCTCTGGGATCTCTTGCTTACCTGTTTTCCTGCCATGGGGAGTTCCTCTTGGCTCCAAGCTGATTACTGGCTATATCCCTCTCCTTCAATGGCTCAGAGGTTCCCTGCCACTACCCTGCTGAATTCAGGTGTCCTCTCTTAGATGTTCCAACCAAACTGTATTTATCTACTTGTGCTTTTGGTCCTTTTCTTGTGGAGGAGGCACAGCCAGGTGCCTCTAGTCAGCCATCCTGCATGTCTGCAAGACATGTTCTTCTACAAGTAAACTTAGAAATATGACTGCCAAATGTCGGTCTCTTGATTGGCATTTCCCCTGATTTTTGTGAAGGTTAGGGTTCATTCATCTATCCATGGAGCTTCCCATGATTTTGTGTTCTAAGTTGATTATATCACATTAATCAAACATTATAAGGAAGATGGAACAAGAATTATGGATGCCCTGATAATAATCATGCAATAAAGAGTGTTGGAGTGACCCTGTAGAGATGAAGGGCCTACTACATCTGTGAAGATTTTGGGAATTCAGCCATCTAGAACATGTACAGACATCCACTCCAGAAAAATAATAAAGTATTCCATACTATATGACTAAGGAAAAAGCTTCATTTTAGTTATTTTTGGTAGCATATACTTAAGTAGCATAACTTTTGAGAATACTGCTACAACTTATGATCAGGTGACTTCAAAGGCTGTCACTATTGAGTAAGGCTTGGCACAAAAAAGGGCTCTGCTCCAAACTGTGGCCATGGTACGAATAACCCTCTACTTGGAATATATCGTCTGCACAATCTCATAGTGCTAAAAGTATCAGAAGTAGATAATTTTGTGTGCTGTCCATGGCAAACTCTGACAGAAAGGTCACAGCTTTTGCGGGCTCAAGAGTAAGGACAGCTTCAGCAAAGGGTTGCTGAAAAGCCATTCGTAAACACCACTCTGGCATGGTTCCGGATTCTGGAGGTGATTAAAGAAGTGTCTATGAGACTCTCATGAACTGGGTGCTGCCAGGCTTAACAACTCATAAGTCTGGGCAGGCAGAGCAGCTACCTATTCCACCAGGGAAACAGCACATGTAGGATTGGGTACGAGCCAATTCTTAGGACACAAGTAACCTGAACACACATGTCATCCATCTGCCCCTTTAGTAAGAAGTAAGATGGCTTTGATATATCCCTCAGTTTAACTACACTTCAGACAATTTTCTTCCTGCCTCTAGGCCCATGACCTCCTTTTCATGCAGATCCTGATAGAATCCAGATGGTCTAACCACAGGAACCCCTCCTTTCCTTTTCTTAGAGCATTTACTTTAGAGAACTTGTCAATGTAAATTTTTTCTCTGCCCTTTTGAGATGTAAATCATTTTAAAGGCCTCTTGCCAGTTTTACAATCAAGGAATGTCTTCCTCAAGGACCCAGGAGCCATCTCATTGAAAAGAAATCATCAGGGAACATCTGCATCCCTCTCTCTGAGTCTCTTTGGGAAGGTAGGAGACTAACTGCTGCAAGTCCTTTGCTCCAAGTTGGAAACTATTCCTGTCACAAAGAGAAAGGTTACCTTTTCTTTGGTAAAGCTGATTAGCAAATGTAGATGATCTGTGTTTTCCCTCACACTTCAGGGCTTAAAAATCCTCTTGCTTTTGTTTGAATGGAGTTCAGCTCAGACTAAGTCCTGGTTCCTCACCTCTATTGCAATTGTTGTACTGGCCCGAGCATAGAAAGTCAACACCAAGACAAAAGTATGCCAAATTGCAGGGTCTTTATTGCCGGCGGCCACGGAGGACTCGCGTCTCTCCAGCCCGTGGCCCCGAAAGGAGGGTGTCAAGACCTTTTATACCCGTAAAACGATCTCGGGAGTGAGGGTGAGGGGCGGGGGTGCGGGTGAGGGGCTTCAGACGTTCTGAAGGCTAGTGGATTCTGTAAATCACCTCCTGGGCGGAGATGAGGGTGAGGGGCTCCGGACATTCCAGTGGATTCCTGGGTGAAGATGAGGGTGAAGGGCTCTGGACACTCCGAGGGCCAGGGGACTTTTGACATTCTGATTGTTACTTAAGTGGTTCACAAAAGTCAAGATTAGCATTTGTTTACACCCTCTGGGTAGGGTGGAAATTACAGATCTTAATTACTTATTCACATTTGGGTTATAGAGAGCAGTTTCAACAGAAAGCCGAGGTATGGTTGAGGTATGCAGTTTTATGGGGCTTTTACCATGTCACACAATAGCCTTACATAAATTACTTTCCACCTGTGTAACTTTTCCAAGTGCAAGTTTTGCTTTGGCGATGCTGACACATCTTCCTCATCTTTGCCGGTGGCTTCATGAAGGGCTTCCTATGACCAGAGGACAGAGAGGAAGAAAACGTAACTTCGTGAAAAGTTCATTATGCTGATCCCATTCTGCTTAAAAGTGCAGCAATTCATTCTGATGGAGACTGACAACTAGTCCAGGATTAATTTTTCCATTTCTGCCTGCAGCACTTCAGCAAGTAAGACTCTCGAAAAGTTTAATAAATGTGTCTTTTATTGACATAATATCTTCAATAACATCACTACAGTACAAAGAAACCACTTTATGATAAAAAGAGGTGAAACAATGAGAATACCACCATGGAATCCACTGATAGTCCTGATCTTGTGTCGTCCAGTAGCTTCTGGTGTGACAGAACATTGGACTACCCTGTTAGAGGCTGGACTACGCCTGTAGCTTGAAGATGGGACCCTTGAAAGTTTGACTTTTTCTTTGGTGGTATGTGCCTGAAGCCAGCAGCCATCACAAAGTGCACTCTAAAACTGTGTTAGGGAAACAAAGGGTGAAGATAGAAGGAAATTTCTCCTCAGTTCTTTCCGATTCCCCTAAGCCCAGAGTTTCTTCTTTGTAGTGCAAAACACTGCATGTGAAGGTGTCACGTGGCTTCCTTCCTATCTCCTTCTCAGAATTGAGGTTTGAGGAATTGGCGGAAAAACAATTGCTAATACTCTGGCTATTGCCATTTCTGTGAGTGGTAAATACACCTTATGAGAAATGGAGAGAAGTGAAGGCAGAAGACTTCTGACTTCTGTCTTCGACTCAGTTGTCTTTTGTCATCTACTAGCAGCTATAAAACCGTGGCTAACTAGCATTACCGGCTAATTTATTAGCTTACAAGTGAGATAAAATCTAAGCCCGTTTACAATTTTGACAGTAAAGATAGGATATTGATACAGACACGGTTTTCATTCATGTATATTAGTAGGGAACATGTTGATCAATTTTATGAGTTAATGTTTTGGACTAAACTGATTTACCTCAAAATTCATGTGTTTAAATCCTGAAAGCCTCTAACTCAGAATGTGAACCTATTTGGTGGCAGAGCCTTTAAAGAGGCAATCAAGGTTAAATGAGGTATTACGAGTAAACACTAATCCAATCTGACTTGTGTCCTTTTCTGAAGGGGAAATGTTTTTATGTAGGAAGGGACAGCAAGGGGATGGCCATCTGCAAGGCAAGGAGAGAAGACTCAGGAGAAACCAACCCTTCTGGCACCCTGATCTTAGGCTTTCAGCCTCCCAAACCCCAGAACCATGAGAAAATAAATTTCTTTTGTTTAACCCACCCAGTTGGTAATATTTTGTTATTGAAGCCCTAGAAAACTAATACATTCAACCAGATAACAAGCGATCTCCAAATGTGTAGCTTACTGATGTGGATGATTTAGAAATCACTAACAGGCCAAGTACAGAGAAATTTGTTCAAAGATAGTCGCCTAAACTGTGCCTTGGTTTTTGTTAACTGTGCTCTGGGCTGAGGGACTTTCTCATCAATCTTGTAATAAGCATCAGATTTGTCCCACTGTAACAATTAGTCCTAAAATTCTTCCTGGATAGACATATGGTTTAGACCCATTTCAGAGAATAGTTATAGAGACTTGCACATACATTGAGTGAGAAAGAAGGGGAATTACGACTTTTATTGGACATTTAAAAACGCAAATAATTAGAGCTTTGCATAGTTCACTTGGAAGATGAGGTAGCTGAACAAAGAACATGATATTGGTAACAAAGCTTTACATATTGAAGCAACACGGAATATTCAAGAATGCAGCCAACTTGACCTTGGTGATATCCAGGCATTATAAGAAAAAGTAGCAGCTGTCCTTTTGGTATAAACCTTATTTACCACTCTACCTAGTGAAGCAAAGCTGCTGGGTAAATGGGGCTTCAATTTACAGAAAGATCCCCAAAACCCAGAAAAGTTGGGTCATTTTCCAGCCAAAGCACTCTGAATGCTATTATGCCAAGCTTCTATTTATTTGGAGAGGACAGTAAAATATTTCAGAGTTGTTTTTGGTTTTGCTTGGTTGTTTGCTTTATTTGCCAAGGATTCTTGTTACTACAAAGGAGCCCTGGCTGTCTTTAGGAGATTCCTCCAAACAATTAATGAGAGAAACCATAGAAGAGGCATTCCCTGTTGCTGTTCATCTTACTGCCCCACATTAGGTTTATAATCTGAGAACGTGACCCATGGAATCCTGTATACGTCATTGATGTCAGCAAAGCTACCCTGAAAAACTCCCCCAACCCTTAAGTTGCAACTGGGTGATAACAAACGAGATGTTACTCTGAAAATGAGACAGCAGATGTCCAGTTTAAGGTGAACCCTATAAACAATGCAATCGTAGATGCTTTGAGTAAGCACTTATGATTGCATTTTTTTCCCAAAGATGTCTATGCAATTGTAGGTGCTCACCCAAAGAGTCCCAAACTGACATAGATGGTATTGGTAATGGTGAACTTGATGGCTGACATAGGAATTTACATGGACAAAGTGGTAGCAGCTGGTTGGTTGAGCAGGAACAGTCACTGCACTGCTCAAACCCAAAATTAAAGGTTTTCTTACTGGTGCGGAACCACTCTGCCCTTCCATATCCTTGTGCTATGACCTCAGCTGCTTAAAGGGGCAATATCCGTCGGGAGTCCAAGTGAGGTGGCTCATGCCTCTAATCCCAGCACTTTGGGAGGCAGAGGCAGCTAGATCACTTGAGTCCAAAAGTTTGGCTAAGCCTGGACATCATAGCCAGACGCTATCTCAAAAAATAAAAATAAATTGGCTAGGTGTGGTGGCATGTGACTGTAGTCCAAGCTACTCAGGAGGCTGAGGTGGGAGGATCCATTGATCTCGGAAGGTCAAGTCTGCAGTGAGCTGTGATTGGAGCACTGCACTCCAGCCTGGGCTACAGAGTGAAAAATTATCTCAAAATAATACTAATAATAATTTGGGGTAAGGCTAAGATCACCCTGTCTTCCTTAGAAGGAGGACCAATGGTAGTATTTACCATGAACATACTGAGGAGCTTTGGAGGTAGGAGGGTGTGGTTCCATTTGATACAAGCAGCCAAAGCATGATCCTACTCTGTTAGGTGGAGGAAGGAACGTGGCTGCGCAGTTGGGAAGGGTTTGCCATGGGAAAGGGTAGCTAACATGACCTAGCATGGGGAATATTTGTGTCAATTAAATGTATTGGTACTTCTACATCTGAAAGTGTGGTAGGAATTTATGAGTTATGCTCATAACTCCCCCACCCATAAGTGCCAGGGACGAATTTTCAAATGGTCAAAAGCCACATTTAAAGAACTGCCAGTATCTTTGAAGGCTCTGTTGCCTTAAAAAATGTTTTGAGCTGCAAGTCTCTGGGGCTGATTTTGCTGATTGGAGCCTCTGGCAACAGGAGTCACTCCTCTTTTTAAGTTATTCCTAGAGGTTTTGGGCTTGTCACTTCTTTAATACAGCTACCAGGTAGACCACTTGGAATAGCAGATACTAAGTTCATAGTGGGCTCTTGTCAAGAAGGAACATTTGAGCCACGGAAACCCCATGATTCTCTAGCTTGATATTGTATTTTGAGGGTGAGTCAACTCAACTCCATGGATCAACAAGCTTTACATATCAAATTGAAATGGAATATTCAAGAATGCAGCCAAGTTGACCCCGGTGATATCCTGCCATTATATGAAAAAGTAGCAGCTGTCCTTTTGATGTAAACTTTATCTCCCACTCTACCTACCGAAGCAAACCTGCTGGTGAACGGGGCTTGGATTTACAGAAGGACCCAAAGAGCCTGGGCCTGGGTTTGGTTTGCTGATGATTGAGCTAGGCAGGAGCTGATGGTTTTCAGGGACTGGTGCGAGTGTTGGAAGAGAATGCCAGCAGGAATCAAGTGGACGTGGTCACTCTGCTCCGTGGGCAGAACTCATGGCCATTTCCATGGCTCTAAGCAGTACTCCCCTTGACTTTTCTTGTGAGATTTTACCTACTCTTAGGCTATTGCCAACAGTTTAGCTGTTTGCCTTACCACTTAGAAAACTGCAGACTGGGAGACTAATGACACACCTCTGTGGTTACAAACTCTAGAAAAGAGTGTGGCTGCTGATTGAATTCTGAGTCAATCCTGTGGATGCTTAAGTAAGAGTCTATTCTCTAATAAGTCCACATGAAATTGGGCTGATTATTAAGCTTACCTGGCCCAGCGTGTCACCAATGCCTCCTGATGCATCGTTATACCCACTGTGGCAACGTATCCGCCATCACTGGTTGGGCATAAAGTAAAGAAATCTGTGTATCTGATGTCCAGGCTGCCACTGCATTCTAGATTTGTGACTCCTACCAAAAGTGGAACCATTTGTGTTACAATGAGAAAAGTCACATCACTCAGGTCACGGCCCTTGCCACTCCTGGCAGATTGACTACATTCATCTTTTACTGCTTTGGGGAGATCACTGATGCCTAACCACTGTTAAAAGTTTTCAGGCTATACATTTGCTGTTCCAGTCTAAGTCAACATTAGCCCAGTGATTCTGGTTCTTGAGTATAATCTGTACTTTTGGCTTTTTGAAGCTATTTACAGTCTGACAATTGAGCACCTTTTATTGACACTTTATAATGGGTGGTAAGGTAAAATGTTAACACTTTTCCAATTCTTGATGATGCTTTATACGATTTAAAATATTCAATTTAACATAAAATTATTTCTAAACTAGCCAGGCACAGTGGTTCACGCCTGTAATCCCAGCACTTTGGGAGGCAGAGCCAGGCAGATCACCTGAGGTTGAGAGTTCGAGACCAACCTGATCAACATGGAGAAACTCTTTCTCTACTAAAAATACAAAATTAGCCAGGTGTGGTGGCGCATGCCTGTAATCCCAGCTACTCAGGAGGCTGAGGCAGGAGAATTACTTGGACCCGGGAGGCAGAGATTGCGGTGAGCTGAGATGGCGCCATTGCACTCCAGCCTGGGCAACAAGTGCAAAACTCCGTCTCAACAACAACAAAAATAATTATTTCTATACTATTTTTAATATGAGCATTTTGCATGAAATAAATGAATTGTACTCCAAGAGACACAAATTGCATTTAAATGCAGTCAGCTCATTGTTTACTTGACTAAGGCCATGTGGCCAGGATTGTAACTTTTATTTCACAGATTAAAGAGTATCTATTAGATCATGTCAGGTGCAAAATTGCCAAAGTTCTGATATAATCGAGGAAGAAAAAGGCAATGGTATATGAGGCTTAAAACAGAGACTCAATTCATGGCACATTCCAGTTTTGATGGCCCTGGCACATGAGTATCAACTCACGCCTCAGACTGGGCTTTCTATTGCTGTTTCTTTGGACTAAACATTTCATGATTAAAACTTGTGTGTTCTTACATAATTCAGTTGTGATAATGCTTTATTTTCTTTTTGTGCTGTCACTATAAATTAACAAACCTATAGATATGAAAGTTAGTATCTTTTCTAATACTAGCAAGCACAGTTTTACTTTGTACGAGTTGAGAAATTTATGCAAATAAAGCTGAGATAGAGAAAAAATGTATTGGGTCTAAGAGCAATAGAAATGTCAACTTGCATCTATTCAAACTCAAGGGAAATGTGTCTGTGTGTGTGAGAGAGAGAGAGGGGGGAGGAGAGAGAGAGGGGGGAGGAGAAAGAGAGAGAGAGAGAAACCAGACAGACAGAGATAATGACTGACTTCCATATTTGCCTTCATGAGGCAAGGATTCTACGCAGGTTTTTTTACTGCATGGAAAGAGGAATGGATGTACTGAGTACAAGCTAACCTGAGGGACTGAGCTCGGTGTTTAGTCATGTTTTTCTCCTGTCTCACTAAACAACACATCATTCCTCCTCTTTCACGGGACCTGGATGAGGGGTGTAGATACCAACTTCCCAATGATTCAGAAGTTTTTACTGGACTAAGAAAAATAAGAAGGCAAGAAGAGGACAAAAATAGTTCTTCCTATTTAGGGTACATGCTGTTGATACAGCTCCTGTAAAGTTTATTATAATACTTGAGCCTGATTTGTAGCCAAACCTCTATGCTTCTGAGCACTGTAACTCTTTGCTAGCAGCATTAAGGGACGGTTACGAGACTCAACTGCATACTTTAAAATTTTGTCCTCCACAGAGCAAAGAGTACAATGATATTACATAAACTATATAGGCTGAAATCTGTAATACCTCAGATATATCTTAAACACAGAACATGTTGATGTTAAAGATTAAAAAGGAAATGTTGCACAAGGTCTTTCATCCTTTTGCCTCTTTGAATTTGAGCCTACGTCAACAGATCCGGCAATTTCCAGTTGACACAAACCAGTGTATACTATGTGTTTAGTTTTAAAGACAAAGTTCAGTTGTCATGATGACATCATAATAATAAATAGGAAAATTGCCTTCGTATGGAAAATGTTTTCAGTGAAAGAAAAAAAAACCTAGAAAGTAAAATTCACTATTATCAAAAAGTTTTACACGCAACCAGTTACTATCAAGTGGGATAAGTAGGATAGAAACACAATATATTTCATTATATATTTTTTTCCAACTCTGGTCAGTTAATCTGTACAGAGGAAGTTGTTCTTCATTTAATAAAAGTGGTTTCTTTGTCAATTCTCTTTGTCCTTGGTCATGATTCATTTTAGTAATGTTCATTATAAAGAAAGGAAATGAAAAGACCTATATTGCTATAGAGGTTTGGCACTCAATAAATCATATTTTTGAAAATATGCCATGTTTTGTTCATTGATGAAAGCATTAACATGACACACTTGGAAGTCTCTTAGTAGAATTTTTTACTTTAAAAGCTTGCAGAGAATGACTACATTGATAATTGTTCAAATATTTGCAATATAATTACTAGATTTCCTCATGAATGTCAAGCTTTTTAAAATCACTGTGGAAATAATTCAGATGCGTAAAGGTAAAGTCTATTATTTTTTCAAAAAGGCATTAACAAATATTTACAAAAAAATATTTACTCACTGGTTGATTGTTGAGAAGGAGTTTGTATGATTTTTGACAATAATTTATGTAATAAAAATAAAGGATCAAAATTCAGTTTAACTAGAAACTTTACAGATGTTTAAAAGTACGTGAAGATTAATCTAGATAAGAAAAATTGCTCCATTCTTTTATGCAATTTTGTTTGGCCAGATCCATGATGTGGATCACATATTTTCAGTAACAGGAAGTAGAGAATATATTTCAAAAAGTTCGATGATGAAAACTTATATATTATCAAGGGCAAGACTCTTTTTAAGCTAAAAAAAAAAAGCAAGTCAAAAATGATTAAGTAACTTTCTTGAAGTCCAGGAGCTAGTTAGTAGCAGAGCCAAGAATAAAATCCACTTCTCCTGTCTGCAGCACTAGACAGTGATGTTCTCACCACAGGCTGTGACCTCCATGCAGCCTGAGTATGCACAAATACCTTTAAGCTGATAGCTAAGAATGGTCACTGAGAATGAATTGTCATACTTAAACTGAACACTTCTTTTTTGTTTTTGTTTTTTGAGACAGCGTCTCACTCTGTTGCCCAGGCTGGAGTGCAATGGCTTGATCTCAGCTCACTGCAACGTCCACCTCCCAGGTTCAAGCCGTTCAGCCTCCCTAGTAGCGGGGACTACAGGTGCCTGCCACCACGCCAGGCTAAATTTTTGTATTTTTAGTAGAGATGAGGTTTCACCATGTTGGTCAGGCTGGTCTTGAACTCCTGACCTCAGGTGATCCACCTACCTTGGCTTCCCAAAGTGCTGTGATTATAGGCGTGAGCCACTGCACCCGGCCCTATACACGTCTTTAATTGTGGGTAGAGCATGTAACTTTCCTGTGACTCCAGCAAAAAAAAAAAAAAAAAAAAAAAAAAAAAAGTCTGTTTTCTATCTTGAGAATCACTGAACCATTTAGTTTTCATTTACAACTGCATTGGTGCACCGGAATTTCTATACGGAAAGAGGGTTTGGGGAGTCATAATCTGTTTTTAAGAGAGACCTAAGGACACTTTTACCCATGGACACTTAAACAACAATGATAAATAGGGCAGTTTTCCATATTAAGCAATTTGTGTGGGGAGGTATTGAAGGAGATTTTAGGGAGATGAAATGGTTCCAATCAGCTTCACGGTGCCAACTCTGCGGTGAGCCCTTCCCAGGTACTTAGTTCCAGTTAGCAGGTTGTGTAGTTTCTATCAGAATAGGCGGCTGCCCCATCTCTCTGCCCCTTCTTTACCAAACCACTGTTGTCTCTCTCTTGCCTCTAAATCTCCTCCTGACAATCACACACGCACACACACACACACACCCCCCCCCCCACACACACAAACACAAAACAAACCCCCATGCTCCCAAAAGATCCTATTTTGCAGAGCTTTATAGTCTTTGTTTTCTGGGGTCAAAAGGCTACCTTATTCTCCCTATTTTTTCCTTAGTCTTTGAACCAAATTATCTATGTGAGGAGTGTGCAATTTTTACACTAGTTGCGTTTCAAGGATGTGTGAAATCTTCCGTATAGCCTGGCACAAGATCAGCAGCAAGGCTACTTCATTGTCAGCTTGTTCACAACGATTGATCTCAAGGAGAATTTCCTTTCATCAGCCAGTGAGGAGAATCATTTGGCTGATTTATTATTATGGCTCATCACCTTGGAAGTTTCCTTAAGAGAACTTTCTGCATGACATGTAATCTCCATCAGTGAATATATTTACCATGACATCTACAGTTTGATACATACTTGGAATATAAACTGTTCTAAGATTTTAGTTAATGTTCTACATTGCACAAATTGCTGTTTTAGCACTTATTGCTTGATCATATTTCTCTGTTATTGTCAGTGCTTTTGGCCTATCTGTGGGATGTGGTGTGATCAGTCTACTTTTCTAACACAATTCAGTTGAGATCTGTTGCATATTCTTTTTAAGCCTTTCACATGGATAGAATGTTGTGTATTGCTTTTTAGGCCTTTCACACAGTTAGAATGTATCTAAGATGATTTAGAAAATATAAAACCCTACTGAAATCAGATAATTTCAGTAAATGTCTTATTCTTAGAAATAAATATTTTATTTCTCTCATATACCAGCCATTCCAACAATTTTTCTGAAATATTTCATAGAGTTTAGGAAGTCTTAATATTTTGTATATTTTATAAGTTCTTGTAAAGCAGTAGTTCATAATTATGTTATTTCTCTGTTTTTACTATCAAAATATAGTTATTTTTATTTAATTAATGAACTCTTTTAACAAGCATTTCCAAAAGCTGATATATAAAAAAAAACTTAACATAAATAATTACAACTTTTGGCAGAAAGAAATCTTAGGAATCTATTTTTCCTGACCCCGGATGAAGAAACTGAAGACCCAAACAAGCTCATACAATTAGTTATAGAGCCACAAGTGATATTTAGAGGTCACCAATAATTAAGTTTTTAGTAATTCAACAAAGTATACTGTGCTTTGCCACCAAACAAGATATGCCACACACTTCACATGTAGTTTTGCCCTCACTTCATAGTACTAATACTTCATGCAGAATGGGAATGTTTAGAGAGCGAAGCTAGACCTGGTGAATAAGCACTACAGGAATGTGGATAACTGTTAGAAGCAATTTGACTCATTTTTTTATTGTTCATTTCTATTAATTATAATTATTTATTAAATCACTCCAAATATTTGTTAATGATTAACAAAATAAGTTATATGTTATAGGAAGAGACAGGCATAAACTAATCTCTTGATTGCTTTAATATAATTAAGTATTTTAAGCCATCTTAATCTAATTCTGGTATTCTATTGTACTCTAGTTGCAGAGCCAATCTCAATTATACCTCTAGCTATGCTTGCTCTGAAAAGAAAGTGTCAGGGAATGCAGTGACTCTATTGGGAATTAGCTGTTTAAACTGGATTTTGTAAATTTCATCTAAATTATCCATGTGACTTTAGATATTATTCAAAGTCAGTGCCAAAAAAAAAAAATACACACCACACGTATATATATACATATATATATATATATATATGATGCCCTAATGACCATTCATGTTTCTCATTTTAAAAAACAAAAAAGAAAAGGAAAGGAAATGTAGCTATTCTTTCAAAAACCGAGAAAAGTATTCCACTTGTTACCTGATTTTCTTTTTCTTTTTTTTCATATAGCGTCTCCCTCTATTGCCCAGCCTGGAGTGCACTGGTGTGATATATATATATATATCACATACATATATATATATATATATATACACACACACATATATGAGAGAGAGAGAGGAGATTTTTTTCTAAAAAATAGCCAGAAATGACAGAAAATTAGAGTTAGGAAGTAAGGGTGCATGAGCATCTATTATAAATGTGTTCAATTTTCTTAATATGTTACAATAAATCATGAACACAATTAGAAAAAAATGGAAATAAAGTGAGCCAAAAGTTTTCAGTAGATTAAAGAAAATACATTTGTGAATTGAATTTAACACAATTTAAAAATGCATTCTTTGGAAAACAATGTTATTGAAATGACTTGGTGTTTTTATTATTTTTTAATTTATAATTTCAATTTTAAATATTGCAGGACATGTTAATGATTGGCTTTTAAAAATTTTGGTATTTGGGTTCTTAAATTGTACCATCTGTGTATTTTCATCTAGATTTCTTTTTATCCATTTTGAAAAAACTTCATAAACCTGACCTTCACATTTTCATTTATTTTACTCTAAATCTGGTTTTTTTAATTAAGTACTTTAATGCTTTTTTTCGTTTATTATTATGTATTCATCTCATTTGTATCATCATACATTTTATATGGCTACATTTTAGCTCAGTTGCGAATGCTTTAAAATTTTTTAACTTCATTGAATTCATACTTTCTTACTTTGAACTGTTGAAGGGTTTTCAAATAATGTACTCTGATACATAATTTAAGAATTAAGTAATTTTATGAGCTGTCTTCTTATTCTGTCTTCAGCCTTTCAATTTTCTGTTTTGTTTAATTACTCTTTATATTGGTTGCTGTCTCACATTTTTAAATAAGAAATAATGCTTACATACGAATTTTATGTTTTCATCTTACTTAAATCTTTGAGATACACATGTAATTTTGTTACATATATATATTGTGTAGTGGTAAAGTCAGGGCTTTTAGGGTATCTATTATCAGAACGAAGTACAATTGTGCGAATTAAGTATTTTCTCATCCTCCACTTAACTCCCACTCCTCACCTTTCTCAGTTCCACCATCTATCATTCCACTCTCTATGTTCTTGGGTACACATTTTTTAGCTTCCACTTATAAGTGAGAACATGTGGTATTTGTTTTCTGTTTCTGGGTTGTTTCACTTAAGTTAATGGCCTCCAGTTTCATCCATGCTGCCTCAGAAAGACGTGATTTCATTCTCTGAGAAATAAACTACCAAGTAAAAATTGAATTTTCTTTAGCTCTGTTCTATTTTTAATTGGGTTCTATGATGCACTTCAGTAAAATAAAAGCACAAGCTAACAGAAGAAGGACAAGTCTAAAACCTAATTGCAAGTGTTTTTCTCCAGTTTGACTGTGTAGGACTAAATGGGATCCTTCTTATCTATGAAATTTCACCCACACCCTTGAATGTCTACTTGATCGAGTTTTCTCTGCTTCTACAAGAGTTAGATTCCAAGGTATTTATCAATCTAAATTATACAATATCAGTAACTGAAAATCTTCCTGTAGGTTGTCTGCAGAGTTCATGCATTTAAGTCCCTTGTATAGATTTGATCTTATCTATACCATTTTATAAACTGAAAGTTCTTAAGTATAAGATATTTCATACCTTGAAAAATATGGTAAAAGCAGAATTTTAATATTCAAAATACAAGAACTCCAAATAATACCTTGTTTTTGCCATGCCTGAAGGAATTAATTTGGAAGATTTTCCTACCAGATTAACATATTCACCAACAATTTACTCCTATTTCTTGCTATACATAATAGTTAAATTTTCTCAAAAAAAAAAAAAAAAAAAAAAAGATGATGGTGATCATCCTGGCATAAGCATTTTTGACCGATTATAAAATCCATGGCCAAGAAATGGAGAAAAAGATTCCCAATGTTCCAGTTGGTTCAACTGGTGTTATCGTAAATACCTGGGAAAAGTGAGGCAGGAAATTTGAAAGTAAAAAGTACTTTTTACATAATTTTAGAAAATACTGGCAGTGCATTTTAAGCATCTGGTTTATGTAGTCCCCAATTTTTAAAAAAATTACTTCTTGTTTCTGGTAATATGAAATCTCTAAATCCTAGCTTTTGATATTCTCATCAGTTTTTTTCTCTTTTTGTGTTTTGTGAATGCAAAGAGTGTGAAAAAGGTGAGAAGAGCTTTGGATTTTCTAGCCAGACATCATTTTAAGTTAGATTATTGTACCATTTTTTTACTGTTAAAAACAAGATACTTACTGAAAATATTTGTGAGTCTTTGAATTTACGTAACTATTGATTCCTTTAATCTATTCTTCAAATAAAAATTTTCTCTAATTATTTAAAATGCATTATGTACTAATCGGCCCATGGCCTTTGAAATCAAGAGAATACAATCTCAGAAGGAATCTTTATATAAAAAAAGAATGATCATATAGATCAACAATAATGAAGTTCCATTATGAAAAGTTTTATTCATTTGTATTTCTTCTGTTAGATTTCTTGTTTTACAATTGCTAAAATACTAATACATTATCTTAAAGAAATCTCTTGTATTGCAGTTTTGAGCTAAATACATATAAATTTTCCTTGAGATGTATTTGTAAAATAACTCTATTTGGCATTTTCATTTAGGATATTAGACTTCAACATAAATCAGTGAATAATTACTAATGTGCTGAAACATTGGTGATAGTATTTAGCACTAGTACATCATAAAAAATGACAGGAGATAAGAATGTGTAATTTTGTTGGGACTGGTCTGTACTGATTTTATACAAAAGGCTCATCATTGATGTCTTTCCTTCTATTTATTTTCATGATTTCACAAATGCTTGTTACAATTAAAGCAACTGTATTGTAAACAATGCCACAATGAACATACATGTGCATGTGTCTTTATAATAGAATGATTTATAATCCTTTGGATATATACCCAGTAATAGGATTGCTGACTCAAATGGAATTTCTATTTCTAGGTCCTTGAGGAATTGCCACACTATCTTCCACAATGGTTGAACTAATTTACACTCCCAAGAACAAGGTAAAAATGTTCCTATTTCTCCATATTCTCTCCAGCATCTGTTGTCTCCAGATTTTTTAATGATCGCCATTCTAACTGGCAGGAGATGGTATCTCAATGTGGTTTTGATTTGCATTTCTCTAATGACCGGTAACGATGAGCATTTTTTCATGTGTTTGATGGCCTCATGTATGTCTTCTTTTGAAAAGTGTCTGTTCATATCCTTCATCCACTTTTGAATGGGTTTGTATTTTTCTTGTAAATTTGTTTTAGTTCTTTGTAGATTCTGGATATTAGCCCTTTGTCAGATGTGTATATTGCAAATTTTTTTTCCCATTCTATTGGTTGCCGGTTCACTCTAATGATTGTTTCTTTTGCTGTGCAGAAGTTCTGGAGTTTAATTAGATCCCATTTGTCTATTTTGGCTTTTGTGGCCAAGGCTTTTGGTGTTTTAGTCATGAAGGCCTTGACTATGCCTTTGTCCTGAATGGTTTTGCCTAGGTTTTCTTCTAGGGTTTTTATGGTGTTAGGTCTTATGTTTAACTCTTTAATCCATCTGGAGTTAGTTTTAGTGTAAGGTGCCAGGAAGGGGTCCAGTTTCTGCTTTCTGCATGTGGTTAGCCAGTTTTCCCAACACCATTTATTAAACAGGGAATCCTTTCCCCATTGCTTGTTTTTGTCAGGTTTGTCAAAGATCAGATGATTGTAGATGTGTGGCATTGCCTCTGAGGCCTCTGTTCTATTCTATTGGTCTTTATCTCTGTTTTGGTACCAGTATCATGCTGTTTTGATTACTGTAGGCTTGGAACCAACCCAATGCCCATCGATGATAGACTGGACAAGGAAAATTTGGCACATATACACAATGGAATACTACACAGCCATAAAAAATGAGTTCATGTCCTTTGTAAGGACATGGATGAATGTGGAAACCATCATTCTCAGAAAACTGACACAAGAACAGAAAATCAAACACCAAATGTTCTCGCTCATAGGCGGGTGTTGAACAATGAGAATACACGGACACAGGGAGGGGTGCATCACATACTAGGATCTGTTGGGGGGGACTAAGGAGGGACTGCAGAGGATAGGGAGTTGGGGAAGGACAACGTGGGGAGAAATGCCAGATATAGGTGATGGGGGGGTGGTGGCAGCAAACCACATTGCCATATATGTACCTAGGCAACAATCCTACATGATCTGCACATGTAACCCAGAATCTAAAGTGCAATAAAAAAATACATATATATAAAAGAAATGCCAACATCAGAACAGAAAAAACAAACAAAAAAGAATCACAATAAAAATACAGACGATTTTTGATTATACAAAAATATAAAACTTTTTTGTGAAAAAAGTAATGTGTTAAAAGATATATAATCATTAAATTCTTAGACTGGGAATTTAAGAACCAAAAAATAATACATTTCACATTTAAATGTTAAACATATTCTATGCTAGTTTTTTAACGAGAAAAATACATGATATTGAAAATGCTCATAGCTTATATTTCATCATATTTTAATAAAATTCTTCTCAGATTAAATGTTTGACAACTATTCATGAAAGTTTCAAATAATCTATTTTAAATTACCTCCATTTTTTGTCTGAATCAATGACAATAAAAGTTTCCAAATTTCCCCCCCACACACACACACAAAAAGCAACTGTATTAATGAAAACAAACTGACCTGTGCTTATACAAACCTTATGTCTTTCGGGAAATAAATTACCTTTACATTTCTTACCTTATTCTATTTGTTTCACAAGACTGATTGTGTTTTGTATCATTGCTAACAAAGCTGAATTGTATTCAATTTATACAGAGTCAATATTGTTGTCATGATATTTTCAGAATCATGAAATTGAAATAAAATACCTATAAAACTTTGAGTCTTTCATTCCCACATAATTTTCCAAATTGAAAAACACTTCTTCATGTTACAGCAAATCATTCAGGTTCACAAAATGATTGAGAGAAATGAAGGAATCATTGCCAATGAGGTTCATATTCATAGGTTCTCTTTTAAAAAATAAGGGCCTTAGCTGAGATAGCGTGTTGCTGCTTGCAAAGTTGCATCTCTGTTCTTTTTAGAGAATAAATAGTTTTCACACAGGGAAAATTTTAGATCTTTGACTTTTTTAAGCTTGGATTCTGGCTTCTGCTTTCTACTTCCAGTTTGATTATTTCTAGTTGTTTCAATTCATAATACAATATCTTATAAATTAATTATTATATAATATATATTTATATTTTATATAATATGCTATATAAGCAATACATATTTGTTTGTATATAATCTGAGAATAACTAGAATGCATAAGATTTGCTAATAAAATTAGCTTAGGAAATGTTTCGCTAACAAAATCAGCTTAGGAAAACTTCCAGGTTTCACACATGCAGAGCAGTCTGCAAACCACACTTCGATTTACAAACCCTTGGTATTGAGTTTGATTCTTCATTTATACCACTGCTACTCTGCCAGATGGTACAGTGGCTTTAATCCAGGGAACTGACTGTGGTGAAAGTACACAGAACAGTCTAGGTCTGACTGATGCAAAACCTGGACATAAAACACTCAGAAGCCAAATAGCAGCGACAACAGGACAGTGCCAGGCCCTATTACTGTTATTCAAGTGTTTTCTTGTTCATTGCTGAATTTATTCTGCACAACAACTTATTCAGGAGATATCATATCTACCTGATTATCTTACTTTATATGACTAGATACATTATCGACCTCTTATTCAGAAATGTTTCATTACCTTTCAGTTAAAATTATTAGGTTAATATTTTATTTTTTAGTCTCTCAGTCAGGTAAGAAGAAAGACATAGCTCATTCCTCTCTTTGCAAGGACACACCCTAGTTCTGATGAGCAGCTCGTATCTAAAGTAGCTTTCCAAAGCCTTGGATGAGGTTGCATCATTATTCAAACAATTGCACTTTTCTTTCACGCTTCAGGTGCATGTTTTCATAAAACAACCTCCTATTCATGACTTAAAACTTTAATCAAAATTTTGTACTGTCCTAAAGCTACCCAAAGCTGTTAAAAATTATAACTGAAGCAAAGTTTATTTGCACTTAATTTTTCTTACATCTTGTCCTGACCTTCAGTCATCAGTTAGAGCAATAGAATTTGCATTACATAATTATAAATCAAAGTATTTTAAGAAGTCTTATTCAGAAAATTTTACATGTGAAATGTTTGCAAAAAAGGAAGATAGCTAAATGTTTTCAACTAACTTATCTTGTGATATTGTGGAAGGAAGTCACCACATCCCTCATGAATTAGTAGGCATTAGGCAGTTTGGCCTAGATCTATACCTGATGCAAAAATTGAACAATGTATATACCTGTGTTTATGTAGAATAGAAAAATTATCACTTAGATGTCCAATTAAAGAAAATTATAATAATTTAACTGAGAATATTTAATAATAAATTGCCACATTTAATCTAAAATTTTATACTTTGAATTTTTACTTTAACTTCAATTATTAATATTTTAAAATATTATTAATATTTTGCTCAGAAAATTTACATAGTATATATAATTAATTAGCATATTAGAGAGGAAAATGCGTCTAATTTCAAAGCATACAATTAAAGTCTGCAGTGCTTTAATTAACATCTTTTAATTAACATTATCATTTTAGAAATGAGAGGAAAATATAGTAGTGTACTTCTTATTAGCCTGACATAAGTCTATGAAAGTTTAACACATTTATATTTCAATAAAAGATTTTTCTCTGAAAATACTGCATACATTTGCATCTCCTTTTTAAATAAATAAATAATAGCTAAAAATATCAGTTAAATGTCTTTATTACTGTAATTAGAATTAATTTTCAGCAACGAAACAGATTATATGTATACTAGGGTAACTCTATATTTATTTTAACTATTAGCTATGTTTTTCCTATTGTGATAATTATTTTAAGAACTTGGGTGAATATACTTATTACAGAGTTAATACTATCTCCCAAAATAAATATCAGCAGATAATAAAGAAGGTAACTATTTTAAATTGTATTTGTGTAATGTTTCTTCACTTATTTTTATATCACATTTTATTTATGGGCATTAATTCAAAATTTCTACTATAAAACCTTAAATTTCAAATTAGCTTTAATATTAAAAGACAGAGATTAAAGGAAAGAATTTGCCTAATACAAATTATGGGACAGGAATAAAGTGCTAATTTTTTTTGGCCTTAAACTAGTCTTTCAACCAGTGCTGAAAAATAAAATAAAATCCTAAAGATAGTTTTCAGCTTGCAAGATAAACATTGCTATTTCTAGCCACTCATTCTACTATTGCTGTAGCTCAATCATCCAATCATCCTGGCATCTGCCAATATTTTTCTGCCATATACTAAACTTTTGATACAATGTTTATACTAACATTTGGCATTGTTAAAAATCTCAGCCAGGTGTGGTGGCTCACCCTTGTAATCTCAGCACTTTGGGAGGCCAAGGCAGGAGGATCATGAGGTCAAGAGATCAAGACAATCTGGCCAACATGGTGAAAACCCATCTCTACTAAAAATACAAAAGTTAGCTGGTCATGGTGGTGCACGCCTGTAATCACAGCTACTTGGCAGTCTGAGACAGGAAAATCGCTTCAACGTGGGAGGTGCAGTTTGTAGTGAGCTGAGATGGCACCACTGCACTCCAGCCTGGCAACAGAGCGAGACTCCTTCTCAAAAAAAAAAAAAAAATTCTTGTGCCTTTATTTCTTGTCTCTTTTATTTCTCAATTATATTGTTTGTTATGTGTAGGCAAGGAACAACCCTTATATACTGGTTTTGTGGTCAAATTTCATACAAATTTACTTTTTTAAACACAAATATATCAGTATATTAGTAAATAATTCTACCTAGTATCTAATAATTAAAAGAGTGATGGTATAGGTAATCTTAGTATGATCATTACATCAACAAATATTATTCTACTTTTACAATGTCCCATTGACAGATACATCTTTGTTTTAAACCTTAAAACATTCTCAGCGTTTTTTGTGGGGCAAGGGGTGTCAATATTGTTTTTGGTAGATTTGTCTTTTTTTTGTTCAATGTAAGCATTGGTTTTTACAGCAAGAGGCTGAGTTTGTAAGTTCTAGCTTTGTGGTATAAAGGATTTGTTTTCTCCAAAATGAACTTGAATTTTGTACCGAGACAACACAAGTGACAATTTTACATTAAGAAACAATTATTATTTCATTGTCTAATTCTGCTAGCATTTCTCATTTCTCACATTCTTAATTATATTTAATGAACTATCACATACTCATAAAGAATAAAATAACGTAATGAATGTAATGGACTTTTGCTTTAGTCAGCAGGATGCTAACATAATAAAGTGATCATCTAATTCTATAAACAGATGCTTATAGGCAGACTCAAGCCATGAATATCTAAACACATGTTGTCAAGCACAAATAAATATTTGGTGTTTTAGATTGGAGTTAAACTTATCTGACTGAAGATGCCGTTTTGCATTTATGCTGTACAGCATCAGCAATATATTTTAGCTTACTATAATTAATACCAATATATTTTACTGAGAAGTATATTTTTCTGTACTTTTTGAAAAAATGTTATTTATAAGAGTAAGTTACAGATGAGCATGTCTCAATTATTTTGGTGAGATACAATCATTGTGAGGCTGTTGGTTTCCAAGGTTCCCACAGGTCCCAGGGAAAGGGCTGGGATGAAGGCAAGTTAAAACACCACCAAAGCCCATTGTTTACACAGAAATTCAGCAATTTTTCTGGAACATACATTTCTCAAACTATTAGTTTTCAGAATTCTGAATAAGTTAATTTTGACAATTTTTTCAGTTTGCATTGCTGTTTGAGGGGCACATACTTTTGAAGGTTTTCACTCTACCATTCTTGCAGTGCTTCCTAATTCTCAATAAATTTGAAACGTGTAAGGTGATCCTGAAACCAAAAAGTTTGAGAACTGAGGTCATGGCTAAATACAGAGAAGGTAAGCTTTACTGTATTCGTTCGTTTTCATGCTGCTAATTAAAGACATACCTGAGACTGGGTAATTTGTAAAGAAAAGAGGTTTAATTGGCTCACAATTTCACATAGCTAGGGAGGCCTCAGGAAACTCACAATCATGGCAGAAGGGGAAGCAAACGTATCCTTCTTAACATGGTGGCAGGAAGAAAGTGAGTATCCAGCCAAGGGGAAAACCCCTTATAAAGCCATCAGACCTCATGAGACCTAACTCACCATCACAGGAACAGGATCGGGATACCACTCCCATGATTTAATTATCTCTACCTGGTCCTTCCCACAATACGTGGGAGTTATGGGAACTACAATTTAAGGTGAGATTTGGGTGGGAACGCAGCCAAACTGTATCACAAATTTTACCCTAGAATACTCTTGAGGATTGTAAATATTTAGTAAAACTTGGTGGCAGCTGCTTTCTCCTCTCAGGAATTTCTTACAGTACATTTAATAACCAATTTGTCTAATGAGTCATCAATATTACTCATTTTTGGTTTTAAATAATTGATACATTAATTGATCAAAACTGTATTATTTTCATAAAGCAAATTGAAAATATGAGTGTGTTTAAATTTTAAAAAATCTTCTGTACACATTTTTGTTATGTGCATATGAATAAATATAGATCAAGGTGTAGATATAGAGCTCTGCATCTTTCCCACAAGCTACTATTAACAAAGCATGACAAATATAGACAATCTTCTTAAAGTTCTGAAGGATATTTTCTTATTTTCATAGAGTTTCATAGCTAATGGTGCCACTCACATGGTCCATCGGACATGTTTCATTAATAAATGCACAGTTAAATGTTACAGGTATAATTTTTTAGAATTTTTATTGGTAGTAGAACATTGATTTTGGGATCTACTGAAATCACTTGCATCCTTACATTTTCAATAAATAATAATTATACATTCTGAATATTATCTGCATTATGCTGAAGAAAATGCTTATTTATATATTTATTTCTAATTCATAAAGAAACAATTTTAAACTTTTGAATATAGGAAAACTTTTGTTTATTCAGCTCTAGTTAAAATATTTTATCTAAGTAACAGGTAAATGGTGAGTTCCTTAAATATAATGACTAGACTTTTCCTTGTGTTCTGATTATTTTACTGAGTTGTCAGGTGTTGAAGTCGTCAATTAGTACAATGAGCCAAAATGAAAATGACAATCTCGCCTTTATTCTCTGACAAAAGTAGGTGCCAACTCTCTGGTCTTTTATTTTTCCCCATAGAATCTCACTTGGAGAGGGTCAAGTGAAACTGTTCAGATGAGGGGAACTGTCTCACTCCTTGAGGAGTCCTGAGAAAAAGGCTTCTGCCATTTTATGGACTCAAGGGACTGTGGAGAAGGAGAGCTGGGGAGAGCTAGGAACAGAAAAGTACTGAATCCCGTGATGTAGAGGCCTCCAAAAAGAATCCTTGACTGTCACTCCCACTAGAGACTGCAATGCACTGTCTGTAAGCTGTCTGGCACACCGTGGGAAGCTTTCCCCACGAGATGTGCCAGGTAGAGCTTTGTAACTGTCTGTGATCCGGCTTGAAGGATCACACTGAGGATTCTGAAGTAGAGCTGGACTCTTCATATATAACAGAGTATTCATAAAAGAGTATTCACATATGTGTGATTAACTGAAAATAATAAATTAAAAAAATATTAACTACTACCATCATGATATATGCGTATAAAATAGTGTAGGGGAACATGACAACTCTAAGGCATTGTGACTCTGAAGTGCTAGAGATTCACAAACATATTTATTACACAATAAAGATCCCACTAGAAACAATATTTAAAGAATGCATGACCTTCAAACAAAAGGGAATCAATCACTCTGTTCTTACAATTAATTCCGGAGGAAAGATAGCAGTTAAGGTCATAGAAACTCAGGTAAATAAAAAAGAGATCAGGATAAATTGGCTAAAATAACATCATAGAATATTTGAATTGCTGGAAAATAAAGTCAAATCTGGCAAATTTCATACATGCAGTATAGTACTTTCATAACCTAAATGATTATCAGAACATAACATCCTTTTAAAAAATCTCTCATATTTGATTTTTATACGAGAAATAAATTTAGGTTCAATACCTAAAGCAAATGCATAGGCTTAAAAACACTTTATCTGAATATCTAAATAACTTATACAAAGAAAAATATGTTTGCTTGCTTGTTTAGCTTATATCACCTGAGTAATTGGTTCAGCTTTCTCCTTCAGCTTAAAGACCTGCATTGTCCAATATGTGGACTACTGGACACTTGAAATGTGCTGGTCCAAATGGAGATGTGTGATTAATTATATAACACAACCATATTCTGAAGACTTAATATGAAAAGTAATAGAAAACAACCCATTAATAATTTTTATGTAAATGTCACCTTGAAGTGATATTTTGGATATACTGAGTTCAATTAAATGCATCATTAAAATAAAAAAAGATCATAAAATCAATGAAATATGAACAAGGTACAACTGTCTCAAAATATATTATCCTCAGTGAAATAACTCAGAAACAGACAGTCAAATAAATATACTGCATGTCCCTACTTATAAGTGGAAACTAAGCATTGGGTATACATGGACATACAGAGTAGAATAATAGACACTGGAGACACCAAAAGGTGGGAAGGTAGGATAGTGGGAGTGGAGTGAGTTTTGAAAAATTACCTGTTGGGTACAATGTTCACTATTCAGGTGATGGGTACACTAAAGCCCAGACTTTACCAGTACACAATACATGAATGTAAAAATCTGCATTTGACCCTCCTAAATGTACAAAAATTAAAACAAATTACATGCAAAGTGTTTGGACAATTGTCTATTGATATGTAAGTGTATATGTAAGTATTTCTGTCTTAATTTTAGCAGTCACTATTTTCATTTTTTCTGTTTTCTGTATTCTTTTATTTTTAAAAAACACATTACAGTCTCTGACCAGTTTCCATAATTTAAAACTCTTTTGTTGTATGCACAAACATTTTGTAAGCAACTAAAATGTGAGCATTTTTGAATCGTCTGCTGATGGTTATGGCTTTCATTAGTGTCATGTCCCTCAAATAAATGGTCAAACTCTTCAAAGAATTTATAATTTCAACATTCACTTTTATGTTCTTAGTACAAAAATAAGAGTAGGTACCCCAATGAACAATAGTAAACTTACCTGATTAAGCTCCCTTCTCTCCCTGATTCAAAATGAAATCCACACAATATTTTAGGTTTTCCATTTTATGTTAATTCTCAGTTCCTTTGTTGTTTCTTATTTTTATCCCAAATTCTTCTTAATCAGAAATTAAAACTTCTTATACAAAAGAAACCAATAAAATATGGTTATAAAATAAAATAAATCCCACCTATTAATAATTTTTAAAAGCACTTAGGTAAAATATTTGCTTCATAGATTATTCCAGGAAAGCCTCAGTGATTTTTTTTCCATCCTACTTATAAAACCTTTCCAGGAGGTCATAATATTATAAGATGATCTTCCTTATATTTAAAAAAAATTGACTATTGCACACATCCTCATAAATGGTAATTTGACAGCAGTATAGCATAAAATGTTTTCATATTTCATAACATGTATGCCCACAAATTGTTTGATGAAGACTGCTGATTCTTCACTATAAATAGGTTCTTGTTTAGGTTAGAGTCCACTCTTCCGAGCTTAGAAAAATTAGGACTTTTTCACACCTTTGCTCTGATCTCTTATTAGTTTATTTCATAGTCAATGTCTCAGAATACTGGGAAAAGATGCTTTTCCTCTTATGTCCATTGCTTTGTTGGAAGAAAGGAATTCTGTGTCTCTTATGTACCAAGTCTGGCTGATTGTTTTGTTTTGTTTTGTTTTGTTTTGTTTCAAAGATGATGGCAAAAGCACATTCCATTCAATGTGCTCTTTTTACAATGTGACATTTACAGTTCCTTTGAATTGGAGCCTTGAACCTGGGAAGAGCTTTGTGATGGCTTTGATGAGAAAACGAATAGAACACGGCAGAAGTGCTGCTCTGTGACTTTTGATACTGCGTCATAAGGATGCCATGCATGTGTCTTGTTCTTTAGGGATGCTCCCTCATAGAGCCCAGCCAGCTACAATGCTTTGATGAAACCATGAAGTCACTGGGAGAGCTCATAAGTAGATGCCACAGCTTCAGGTCCAAGTCAATAGGCAAAATTGAGCACCACACATGCGAGTGAACAAGCCATTAAGCAATTTCAGATTCCATCCTTCAAACCATCTTTTTAATGCTACATGAAGGAGAGTCAAGTTTTTCTTATCAGCCCCTATTTAAATTGCAGAGTCATGAACAAGATAGATAACTGATAATTGTTTTAAGCTACTAACTTTGTCAAAGCAGCAATGGATAACTAGTAGATCACACTTACAGTAAACTTAGAACGCCCTACTTCTACATTTTTGTTCATGGCCTTCTTTTTCTATTATTTCATCTCTGAATTGTTTTCATGCTGCAAATACTAAATCAAAAATACATTTGATTAAAAATATCATCTCTGATTTTTTTAGCTATTATTTTCTTTCACTCAACCCTTAGAGCATATGATCTATACATGCCTCATGACAACTATAACATAATATACCACCTCATATTTAGTGGTTTGTGTTCATATCTAATCTTTTTCTATTAGAATTTAAGGTCCTTGAAGACAAGAAACGAGTTGAGGTGCAAACTCTAATAACTAAATGACATTTAAAGTCTAGCAAAATACATGGCATTATTCAAAAGTAAGAATAATGATTTTCATAAACAAAACTGAACTTGTTCTCAATATGTTATAGCAAGTATACATTTATTTTAATTTAGCTTTTCTGTATAGCATCAAGTTATCAAAGTGTCTGTGTGTTGAAATACCTAATTTGTTTTATTAATAAAACATTACTAAAGCAATTTCTCTCTAATTTCACATAGGTTAAAAATTTTGCATATGAACAAGGATCTGCCTCTCATCACTTGTCTATAATATTTAGTAGAGAAACATTCTTAAAGGTTCTGTCTTTGCTGTAACATTTCTTTTCTCAGGAACATTAAAATGGCACTACAATTCTGCTTTATAATTTTTACCTAAGATAGTCAATTCTTCCATAAAGAAATAAAGTTTTGTTTTTTTTTAAACTTCCAACTAAGTAGCTCTCTAATTATACAAGAAATAGAAACTTATATACTCTGGCTTTTTCTTAGAATGAAGTACATCTTACATAACAAAAGAGCCATTTCGTCAATAAATGTGCTCTATTGAATACTACCAATTAAATCAGAGAGTGTTATATATAAATTAGAAAAATTCAAATAACATGGGAGAATGCCTGTCAATTAATTACATAATGCAAGAATTTTTAAAAGGACCTATTTGCGATCAATAATTAAAATGTGCTATTTATTTAATTTTTATGCTGCCAAGTAATTTTTAAAAATGAATGTAATGTATCATCACAAAATAAAATTCAAAATATGATAAAAAAGGAAATTTATTTTCACTGATTCAAATTGATATATCAAAGTAGAGTTTTATAAAGAGCAAGATCAGTGGAAACTCCATTTACCACAAGTGGCTGAAAATTCAAGATGTTACTATAAGATAAATAAAGATGGAAAAGGCAAGGTGACTAACTTTCAAAACTTAGCATCTATGAGTGATGTATAGGATCAAAGGAGGAAGAAAAGGAAGAAATAAGAAAGGAGGAAGACAGAGGGGAGGAAGCAGAATGAAAACTGAAACATAATAAGCATTTAAAAGTCAAAGAAAAAAGCTAAAAATGTATTCAAAGAGATGTCAAAGGGATACCAAAATAAAAAACAAATTGTCATTTTAGGCATATGAATACATGGAAAAGAGATTATGAAAAGATGATGAATTTAAAACCAAAATGTTAGAATAGGATCACCCCAAACTAAGTAGACATGCAATAGTACAACTATTCGCTCCAGTAATACCGAGGTAAAGAAAATGGTCCAAGTGAACAAGAAAAAGTAGACAAAGAATGTGGGATATTCATAGAATGTAAAAAAAGAAAAAATGGAGAAATAACATTTGTTTTTTAACAAATTCAGATCTAATCGTTCTATTCCTTAAAACAATACTTAAAGCAATTCCTTCAAAAACTTTGTCTTTTCCAAAATAAAATGCAACCTTCTAGATAGAAAATAGTGGATCTGACCCACATGCTACCTAACATTAATGCTTCCTTTCTTTATATAATATGTTAACATATTTGCTGGTACCAAAATATCACTTTGCTTTGGATTGTTTTCTCTTTGTGTCTGAAATGTTTTTTCCATGCCTTGTTTAACAGATGGATACCTAATCATCCTTCACCACTCAATCTCATGTATATATCTAGTATATTTCTGCTTCATTTATTCATTTATGCATCTTTTGTTTTTTACTGTCCTATAAACCACTTGACGGCTAGAGTTACATTTTATTCATCTCTACATATTCTATTTAGAAATTGGCACAAGCACCTGGCAATAAAATATTCACCCAACAAACTTTTGTTGGTGATTCATAAGTGAAAAACACACAGATAAAAATAAGGAAAGGAGAAAGAATGAAGAAAAAATAAAGATGTAGTTTAAAAGTATGGTCAATTCTATTGCCTAATAATTACTTCTTAAAGAATAATCTGTCTACACACTTAGAAGAAAAATAAAAATTAGTAGCAACATAATAGCTTTTGAATTATCATATTAAAAGCCATCACAGAAGATCTCAAAAAGTAGAGACTCCTGAAATATTTTGAACACTATTTTATAAAATTCTGGTAGCAATCTTGACAGTTTAAAGTCTGACAGAAGGGAAGTTACAAAGTTACTACCAAATATTATTAGAAGAGAACAAAGAGCAGCGTGAGAGAACAGAAGATGAATGGAGGTGCTTCTATGGACACTGAGTAATTGGCAGATCTGAGAGCTCAATTAGATATACCTACCACTGAAGCCCTAAATCATTTACAAATTCCATCTGCTTCTCAAAACTTTTATAGGTGAGATTGGCACATACCAATTATTTTTAACCATGTGTCATTCAGTAAATGAGTCAAGACAGAAATTAAAATGACCAGGCAAGTCTATACTTACACAGTTCCTTAAGGTAGGAATTAGTACAGAAATCCTTTTAAAAAAATACATATTAAAATAGAAAAACATGTTGTATGACAGTTTAAACTGAGCATAATAACATCATGGATCTACTAATACTCTGAATTCATGGCATATTCAGAAATTATCATCTTTTCAATAATAAAGAATTAATAAAAAGCCATTTACAAATTCAGTTACACAGATAAGCCAGATCTTAAAATTAACAGGCAGGTCAATAAAGAGCAAAATCAAAGCTAGAAACAATGTTACTGAAGAAGTTAATGGGGAGATTGGCAAGGTGAAATTCCTGCCACACTCTGATGGGGAAAGAATGGCAAAAAATAAACTTGAAGTATAAGTGATGAGTGTTTCACATTGTTCATTAGAATAACATAGGGTAAGACTGAACAAGCAGTTTCTATGGCGAGTTTTCTTTCCCATTATTTATGTATGGCTTTTACCACCAGCGCACTGTTCCACTGATGGAAAGCATTTATGTTCTTAATGAACAATATGTGAATTGCTCAGGTGATGAATTACCTTTCTGACAAGAAAAAGAGACACAAGTGATCAACATAGTCAGTCATCGGGGGACAATGTTACAATCTTCACTTATATAAACTGTTGAAAAAGGCCAGGCACAGTGGCTCACGCCTGTAGTCCCATCACTTTTTGGGAGGCAGAGCGGGGTGGATCACCTGAGGTCAGGAGTTCAAAACCAGCCTGGCCAATATGGTGAAACCATCTTAATTAAAAATACAAAAAATTAGCCGGGCATGGTGGTGCACCTGTAATCCCAGCTACTCAGGAGGCTGCGGCAGAAGAATCACTTGAACCTGGGAGGCAGAGGTTGCAGTGAGCTGAGATTGTGCCACTGCACTCCAGCCTGAGGGACAGAGAGAGACTCTGAAAAAAGAAAAAAACTGTTGGAAATAAAACCATAATTTTTTAAGTCATCTTCAGAAATAAAAATGAGAACCTTATGAAACTCTTGTATCAAATAAGACAGCATGATTTAGTATAATTTAGCTGTGGTCTCAAAAATGTATTATACAGTGACACATGGAAGCAGCATCTTTACTAATGAAACAGTAAATAATAAATAACAAATTACCTTTAAGAGGCTTTTGAAGATACTAAGACTTGCAGGAATCTGAGCATTCATAGGAAATGCCTTACATAGGAAGCACAGTCTATTTTTTCCCAGACTTTCCTTCTTTATGGGACACAATCTGCATATTCATTTCCATTTTCCTCTCCTATCTAATGCAGTATATACTATTTAGTGGAGGATTTATCTGAGCCTCCGGTCTTGGTTAAATTGCCATCTTCTACACATTAATTGCAACCTGTAGTTTTTCTGCCTACCACTTAATTATAAGTTATAGAATTATATGTATTATTTACTTAGTGGGTGCCTCCACATTGACCTATAATAACTGTGATGCCAGAGACAGTGTCTGTGCCTGACCCTCACGTGTATCATGCCAGATACACAATTAAATACTTAACAAGTAATCACTGAATGATGAATAAATGTATGACTATACACTTTAAAAATATGTAATTATAAAACAAAATTATAAACTCTAAGCACATGAGATGTCTTAAAATGGAATAAAGTCAAAGTGTGGTAAGATACAATAAAAAATTGTTATATAGAAAATGTTTAATTTCTTATAGCTCTTTGTACAATTTTAATTAATGGTTAAATATTTTATTAGCAAGACAGTAAAAATGGTAATGAAAATTAATTCAATATGAGAAAACAATATGAAATAATCTAACTAGAGCAGAAGGTCAGCAAATTTCAATGAGTTATTTAAACTAAGATTCAGAGCTTTCTTAAAAACACATTCAATTTTGTTTAAGCATGAAGCCTCTTGGATATCTATTCCTATAATATTTTTTGGTACATATATAGAAAATAATAAAAAATGGCTTCAAGATGCATGCATTAAACTCTGCATTAATTGCCTTATAGTATATATTTTCTCTTTTTCAGATCCTATGAATTTTTAAAGTACATTAATTGAATCATCTAGCATTTTCTAAATTGAAAATTACAGTACAATATACTAATCATTTAATTCCATTTTTAGGGGGAACAAAGCTATTTCAACATATCTGTAATGTTGATTTATTCTTAATATACCTGTTTGTTTAATTTGATTTTATTAGTTCCTGATCAATGCATATATTCGTCCATTATTTATTGAGTACCTACTATGTGCCACACTCTATTTTGGACACTAAAGTACGTGACAAATACTGTTTAGTTTTGGGTGGATTCATGGTTTAAATAACCTTCTTAGAAAAAATTTTTATTTGAAGCCTGAAAGTTGAGAAGGATAAATCATGCATCATCTTTTAAGTGTTGTTAGGAACTTTGGCAGTTGTCTAAACTGAATATTTCAAGTATATATATTGTATACTTTTCTTTTTGGTCTATACATATGACTTAGAGAAAAATTAATTTTAAGGAAGGATTTGAGAAAATAAAAATAAAATAACTGTTGGGAAGCCCTGGAGGTTGACAGTCAAGATATAAATGGTGATTTGAAGGAAGACAATGTGAAAGCAAGGACATCGGCTAAAAGGTTACTAAAGTAATTCGTAGGTGACATCATAGTTAATGGCAAAGCAAGTTTATTTATTCATTTTAGTGTTTTTTAATATGCATCTACAAAAATGCAAGATACTCTTCTTGTCTTTAGAATAATATAATTAGCAAGAACAAGAACACGTTTGTCCTTAGGAAGATTATATTCTGTTAGGCACAGTCAGATAACAAACATTTAAATAAGTAAATAACTAGATAGTATAATTTCACTTATTTTAACTTCTATGAAGAAGATTAAGTAGAGAATTGAAATAAAGTATGACTGAGTGTTAGAAAGTAAAGAATGACTGCACATTTTAGGTATTGTAGTTAGAGAAGGCCTCGGGAGGAAAATAAGTAGATGAATTTGTGACATATTTGATGGTGAAATGATTAGTGTAGGAGAGTAAAATTGCAGACTGGATGATAACCATTTTTCTGAAATAGATGCATGGAAGTGACATTTACTAGAATTGGAGAAAAATTAGAGAGGAGCACATATGGTGGAATGGTTTGTTTGTTTAGTGGATAAGAGAAAAACCACTTTAGTGGATAAGAGAAGTTAAATTCTAAACATGCTAATTTGCACATTGTACATAAACATTCAAATATAGAAGTCAAATAGGAAAATATATGTCAGCAGCTTGGAGGACAGATTATGAGTGAGGACAATATTTGTGAGTTGCTATCTTGCAGATATATTTAAAACTATGAAAAATATAGTCTGTGGAGAGGTATAGATACATGAAAATGGAAACATTACCAAAGTGGTATTGAAAAGCTATAGAAACATATCTGGAGATCAACAAAACTATTCACCAAATAGTCTGCCCAAAACTTAGAATAACCTAAATGCCTATTGCTCCAGTTATCTGCTGGATAAGAAACTCTCCCAAAAACTCAGTGGCTTAAGACAGTAGTCATTTTGCTCTGTCTCTTTATTTTGTGGTCAGAAATTCAAGCAAAGGTAAGCTTGCTGATTCAAGTTTTCAGATAGACGAAGGTATTTTTAAGGATCTTGAGAGATGTCCCACAGCCCTTTCTTTCTTTTTCTTTCTTTCTTTTCTTCTTTGTTTTTTTCCTGGAAGAATGACTCAAAATATAACATTAGGGTGCCAGAGGACAAAGTCAAGAGCTAAGGAAATTTGTTCCCAGGAAGTGCGTCTAAACTCTTTGAAGGAATGATTGAACAAATTTCCATGGCTGATTCATTTCTTCTATATGACCTTGACTGAGGATACTTGATGTTATCCACGCTCTGAAGATAGAAGCTATTACAAGACCATTCAGATTTTAGGGAGGGGGATATAGAATATAAAACTTGATGAGAGAAGAGTCAAAAATATGTGGACACGTTAAAACACACCACCAAAATAAACCACTGGCTATAACTTTCATATATTCCCAAATGCTAAATGAAACTAACCCCTGCAAAACAAACAAACAAACACACTCTAAAAGTCCTATTGCATAAGACATAAGGCTAACGCTTGAGGTTTAGAGTCTCTTCATTCAAATCATATCCAGGTGCACATGAGAGTCCTTACATACAGTTCCTCAGATCTGAAGAACTTAAAGAGACAAGTTTTCTGACCTTCGCAGATCCCACTTAACACACAGCAGTCACTGCACTGTACACTTGAAAATTTCTCAAGAGGGACAATTTCATTTGGCTGTTTCTTTACTACAATATGAATAAATATTAATGTCACAAGTTTTACTTCATCTTTACACTAAGACAACAACCTAACAGCAACTGAATTTTATCTTTTCCCTGAGAGTTTTAATCTTTTTGAGAACCCTTTTCTGACTAGAAAAACTGTCCTGGTTCATTAACATTTCATCTAAATTCTAGTCAAAAATGAAAGTTAGATTTTTCATTCATCTATTCCTTTCCTTATGATAAGCAAGCAGAAGAAGTAAAATGACAATTTCAACATTTAATCCACCAATCTTGTCAACTAGATCACTGAGTTAATTTGGAACATCTATCTTCAACATTACTGCAGAATTCCACGACTATTTAACAAAAGACATCTTTTCTCTACTTTCCAACACGGTTTTTCTCACTTCATTACAGACACATACCAATAGAATCCCTTTAGATTCTCACTGCCACCTAATCTTGTAATGAATATCATATGTTTTAGGTATTTGTTAAAGCATCACCCCACTTTCAGATGCACCATTCTGTTTCATTTATTTTTCCCATAAAAACCATTCCAAAATGCAGTGGTTTTAAATAACAATTATTTTGTTGATGTTGCCATTTGGGGATGAGACATTTTAGCATGACCTGACTAAATGATCTCTGTGTTCTATGCAGCACTAACAGAGGTCCTTTAGTGTCATTCAGCTGGTGAAAGGGTTGGAGGTTTGGTCCTTTATGGGGGATTACTGGAAATCTGGGGTCACTTAGGTCTGTTACCCAGTGTCTATATATTTACTTTCCTCCATGGTAGCCTCAGGGTAAGATTTCTTAAATAACATATAAGAGCACTAAGTGTTCCAGTCAATAAAATGAAAGTTCCACGGTCTTGGATTACCTAACCATGGACATATCAAAGCATTATTTCTGTCATACTCTATTTTCCAAGGAAGACACAAACCTACCCTTGACAAAGGGGAGAAACCATATGTCTTAGCTCTTAAAAGGGAGTATGTTAAATAATTTGCAGCCGTTAACATTCTTTTTTATTAACAGACAAATTGGTACACAACCTGTCTTATGTTTGTACATAGATATATTTAGACAACAGTGAAAGTAAATAAACCACAGCTTAACACATTATCATGGATGACTCTTATAATGTAACATAGTGTTGTGTGATAAATACAAACCAAAGATTACTAGACATGGTATGATTTGATTCATATAAATTTTCACAACTAAGAAAACGAGACAATATGCTACTTTTTTCATGTAACAATTAAAATATAGGATACGGGCTACTTTTAGAAGCAAGAGAATGAGTGCAATAGGAAGGCACATACAGGTTCTTCAAAAGTACGAGTAACTAACTTTCAGCTAGCTCTTGGGACCACCATTTTTTATTTTATGTTAACTGATCATATATTTTTAGACACTTCGGAATGTATGCTATGTTTCAGCTAGCTCTTGGGAGCACCAATTCTTCTTTTCTTTTAAGTGATCATATATTTTTAGATACTTCAAAATACATGCTATGTTTCAAATTTCGAAAAGGAATGAAGAAGAAATGAAGAACTCTGAAAAAAGTTTTTGAGAAATTTAATTTTGAAGAGCAGCATAAAAAGGTACAATTACTAGATTTAGAGAGTAAATGAAAATTGTATGTTTCTTATTTGGGAAATAATAGAGCAAGAGACTAATCAAGGAGAGAGGGAGAAGGAAAGATTTTAAAAAGATAGATTAACACAAAAAGTGTATTTGTAGTGATAAATAAGGAAAGGGATCAGAGCATAAAGAAAGATCTGGTGTTTGATAGGAGGAAAGACAGACAATGAATCAGAAGAAAGGTAATCTGGGTTCAGATGCAGGTAGATGTCTAATGACAGAAAAAGCTGTATGAATAATTGTCCTGTAAAATAGTCATATGAGGTTAAAGATTCATTTAAAATTTATCAGGATGCCACTTTTTGATTTGCAAAGAGAAATAGAACTGCTAAGTGACCTGGACATCATACGTCCCCTAGACATCCTCCATTTTTCCTAAAGGAAAACTAAGATAAGAATATAAGTTTTAGTGAAAACAACACTGTTGTTCAAAATATTAGAACATAGGAATTTGATCTGATCCTTTAATTGCCAATGACATCAAGCTAAGCTAACTATTCAGCTATTTCCATCTTTAGTGATAACTCTGCCAAAAAGGCCTAGATGGCTGTCACCCTGGACTTGCTGAATGAATCCTGTCAAATTCTCTGAATCTCATTGACATAAATTTTAGAGCAAAAATCGTTTCTAATTTTACTTCAGAAAATAACCATCAGAATTTGATTTAGAATATCTTCTACAGTACAGTCTAGTAATGATTTTAAAACGTGGTTAGGACTTGAGGTAGATAATATTGTTCTCACACACTCACACTGACAAATTCATAACGCATTCTAAGAAACCCTGAATCAAATATATGAATACAAAAAGAGCTCACTAATGCAACCTTCTGCTGTCATCATCCCTGCTGCTTTACTTCTCACTTGGTATATTTTATACTCTCCATTTTTATCTAATGGAAATGAACTAGATTAAACAGATTTATCAATCTAAGGGATACCTGGTTTTAGTCAATAGCAATGTTTTCATTTTCTGACTTATGTTTAAAACACGAATGGAGTAAATTACTGGATAAACATGTAAGAAGTGCTCCCTACTTGGTGTGATAGCTTTAAAAGCTTTGGAAAATAAATATTAATATTGTGTAAGCATTTCCACACTGTTTTAAGTATAATTTATATTTGGAAACTTTGGAGAATCAATTCACAGAAATGAAAGAACAGCATGTAAAGTGGAAAGCTAAATAAATTACACATCAATGTGGAAAAGCCACTGAAGATGTGAAATAGCACTGCCATTCAGATTTAATGCTTTCTTTATCAGGGTGTATATATCCCACCTCTAATAGATTGACTGTACGTGAGAGTCACTTTGGGCCATCCATGCTCTGAAGTTAGGAAAACTGTTTAAGACTTAAGGTGCATAAAGAACACTTTAAGTTCAAGTCAAGGAGATAGTCAAATAAATTGATCAAATATGTAGTTTTCCCAGCATATTCTATCTACTGGCCACTAGATGGTTATAACTGTAAATCAAAACACAAGCTATGTGTCCAATGCTCTGGGTACTCACACAGCACTGCTATCAGGTCTCATTTCACTCTTCCTTTGAATGGAATGATTGATTGATTGTTCACAGCTTGCAGGACTCTGTGCTGCCTAAGATCCGTCTCTGCTCTGCACCCTCCACATTGACTTTGCATCATTGACTTTCTGCCAGCCATTTTGTTGCCAGGACACAGAGTGACATTTAATGATCTTTCAACATAACAGTGTCACATTCATCACTCTTTATCACTTGTGACAGACCTAAATTCAGATGCAAACATGAAATAGAGACTGACTTTAGTCCAAACTCTGATACACTTTTGAACTGGTATTTATCAGCACAAGTTGATGAGATACCTGGGAAAGAAAATAACCTGTTGAGTGTACCATAATTAAAAATACCAGGTCTAAGACCATCCTGAAGAATCAAGGGTATTTTAATTTTATAAAGAAAACATTCTGATAAAGTTTCAAGTTGGAAATTATAGTATCTCAACTGTCATGTCAACTAACATCAAATATCTGTACAAACTTGGAGAAGATGATTTACTTTTAATGTACTATTCTGATTTGTAAATCAAATACCATAATACACATATGAGCTCTTTATAAAGTTCTTGAATGGGGAGAAGACTCAAAAGTTGTGACATTCATTTAGAAGAAAATAAAAATCACCATACGTACACAAAATGTTTCTAAACTCTTTCTTTCAATCATCTTAGTTTTCTGGAAGCACTATTCTCCACTATTGTGTTTTATCCTAAACAAAATAACTTCTTGATACCTGTAAGTCCCCTGATACCATAAACACTAGCCTATATGTATGTGGTAGAATTTTCCTGAAATTTAGAAGTATCTTAGAATATTGGTAATGCATTTCAATACTGCTTAACAAATAATTACTACAATGATTACAAATGAAGATAAATGCATACAAGGAATTCAGGTTTTTGGAGATTCCCTCAGCCATTCTTGATAACTTAAACTGCAAGTGATACTTTACTGCTATTTTAGAAATTAAAATATCCTTTGTTTAAAAGTCAGAAAAGTTTGCTATTAAACCACTTAGTTTTCACTTTTCAGTTACCAAAAGAAGAAAAAAAAACTTTTCAAAATATAGTGTTTATATTAACCTGAACTTCATGAAGTTAGGAACCGACCTGTGCACATAGACTAGGCCTGGTGATTCAAGCCTAGAGGCCCAGCACTTTGGGAGGCTGAGGCAGGAGGCTAGCTTGAGCCCAGGAGTTCAAGACTAGCCTAGGCAACATACCAAGACCCCATCTCTACAAAAAATTGTTAAAAACTAGCCAGGCATGCTGGTGCATGCTTGTGGTCCCAGATACTTGGTAGGCTGAGGTGGGAGGATTGCTTGTGACCAGAAGGTGAAGCATGAAGTGAGTCAAGATAATGCCACTTCCCTCCAGCCTGGGTGATAGAGCAAGACCCTGTCTCAAAAAAATTAAATAATAAGAAAGTGAATAAATATTTATAGAATTAAATCATATATATATATATATCACAAAACTTTATTAATTTAGCAATAATGGACAGCAAGTTTTTATGTGTCACAATACAAAGAAAACCTCTTTGCTATTATACTATGAATTCACCAAAGTATTTTTTTCAAATAAGTGCCTCTTGATCTAGTCTCCAATTAGATTGATGTAACTGGAGATTAGATCAATCTTACTTAATATCTAAGGCAGTTTTTATATTCTGCTCTACATTTTCATCACTGTAGTGCATGTCTAGTCTTTTGTTCTATCGCTTGAATGATTTGTGAAGGGAGAACTATACAGTGTGTGCAAGATAGGGCCTACCACAGAATTTATCACACATTTGGGTACATACATAGATACATACATAAAGAACACTTTAAGTTCAAGTAAGAAGATAGTCAAATAAATTGATCAAATATGTCAATTTCCAAGCCTATTCTATCTACTGGCCACCAGATGGTTAAAAGTGTAAATCAAAACCCTTTTGAGTAAAACATTTGAGTGCAATCAGTATCATAAAAACATTAGCCTCAAGAACCCCACAGAATCTGCAGTGTTATACTTCCTAGAGCAGATTCTGGCAGTGCCCCACCAAACTTCCCCTTCCTATCAGGGTACCTTTCCTTTATTCGATGGGCATTGCCTGTTAACAAGGCGTGGTTGCTTCCTTCTTCTGAGGATTGTCTTTAGCCAAGGGAGCCACATCACTCAAGTGTCCACCCCGACTCCTACCCCGTCTGGGGTAGATGGGGTACAAGGTAAGACTAACTCAGTTCCCTTTGGGATCACACTGAAGCAAACAGAAAGCGCATTCTTGATTATCTTCTCTCTCCTGCCATAACCTGTGTCCCATGCTCTATTTTTCCTGAGAGCAATCCTTCAATAAATCACTTAAACAGAAATCCCCATTTTACAATCTGTTTCTAAGGAACCCGATCTAAGGAAGTTGGCACTGTGAGTGGGCCTAGAAAGCAGACTTAAAGGATGAGGTCCTGGATTTGGGTCACTTGCCAGATGAATGTAAGGAGTATGCCACCCCTGATGGTAGGGGAAGTGATGGAAGTCTATGAGACCACAGCAATGTAATTCCTGAATTGGAATGGGATACATTGTCTTCCTCAGGAATTTGAGGGGTATTGAACTGGGTGACTATTTCTCAGCTTGATGCATTCATTTAATAATGGAAATAACAAGGTCATATCATCAAATTAGCACTTTAAAGCCAAGTGTGAGGGTCAGAGGGCCTTCTCAGCTGTATTGAAACAGATTCTCCTCTCTTGCAGCTGGAAAACAGACATGGCCGAGTATAAGACGCAACAGTTAATTCTTCAGGAAAGTCTCAAACATCAAAGTTGGAACTCTGAGAGGGAAGGAGTGAGGCCCTAAGATTTTTAATGAGACCATCTCAGTAATACACTTGGGAATGTTGAGTCATCAGCTCCTCCTGCACTATCTGGATCTCCAAGAGTGGCCCACTCTCCCCTGTTAAAACTCTCAGAGGATAAGGTAGAGCCCTCAAATGAGGCAGTTGTCTTTCAAACAATGCTACATATATGTGTATATACAACCTCTGCAGGGTTTGTCTCCACCCCTCCTGGCCATAATATAATTAGGGTCAGATTTCAGCATGAAGGTACTGGGAACTTGCCCAGAGTACAGATGGATAAAAAGAATATATGTAAAAGGTGCTGCTAGCTGACAAATATTACCAGTGAGTATGACTGAGAATGGATCCTGCAGTTCTAGAAGAAGAAAGTTGGAATATAAGGTTGATAAGAGAGTTTGTAATCATCCAGGATCTAACATGCTGGCAAGCGCACTAAGTGACCATTGTGTTATGCTTCCCTGATGACTCTCGGAATCTTGGAAAAAGTAATAAACAGGGATGGTCCAAAATAAATGGGACAGAGATTCCAGAATTATTGTAGCAAAGTGTGGAATGGATCAAAAGTCTCAAGGGTTATAAACCTTCAGAAGATGACTAAGTACTGGAGACCAAATTTATAGCATCATGACTGTAGCTAATAATAATGCACTGAATACTTGAAATTTACCAAAAGTATGTCACAACTGTTCTTATCATATGCACACATACAGCCACACTCACAAATGGTAACTATATGAGATGATGGATATGTTAATTAGCTTGATTGTGTTAATTATTTCATGATGTATACATACATCAAAACATCACATTGTACTCCCTAAATACAGGCAATTTTTATCTGTCAATCTTATCTCAAAAAAGTTGAATAAAATGCAAGAAAATTAGCATCCGCAAACAAACACAGTCTCATAGAAATAGATGTGTTGGAAAAGCTCTATTACACAAGATGAAAAAACTCATCATGAGCATGTTCTTTTGGAGGACCCTGGAAAAGCTCCAGTTATCAAGGCTACAGGAAATGAAATGGAGGTCCTAGAATCACAAAAAAATCACAAGAGTGGTCATTTCTCCGGGCTGCATAAAAAAAATCACAGGTGTAGTCATTTCTCCAGGCTGGGACAGATGGTGGAAGATGCTACTATTGCTCTGCCCTCCCCAGTAGGAATAGGGATACTAGGATCCCAGAACACCAAAGGCCATTTGACAGAACTTAACCATCAGAAGCAAGGTAGGTATAGTGGTGTTATACTACTTACCAGTTAGTCACAAGGTTAGAATGTCTATAAGCAGTGGGACTCTATGGTGATTACTCATCATACCTGGTGTTTCTAGAAGCTAAATCAATAGACAGCCAAAATAGTACCTCTTGATATATAACCAAAAGAGATTAAAATGAAGATGCTGAAGCCAGCACTTTGCCGATTTTCTAGACCTAAGCCAGTTCCAAATTATGGAGATGTCCAATCCCCATGAAGAAGGACCTTCTAACACCAGAACAAGAGTAAAGAGTAATGATCCTCCCAGTTTCTTTAAGAGCTGTTTTGGAAGTAACCACACACCACATGAAGCCTACTAAGCTATTTGAGGGATGGTGGATACAGTGCACCCATAAGACTCAAATCATTGTACATTTAGCGTAGATCTGTCTAAACTGTGTCTACTGTGTCAATGGACCCACCCAGTAGTCATTTCTTTAGATTGAACTTGTACAATTTAAATGAATATTCTTTGTTGTTTATAAAAAATCTTCAATGGGTTAAGAACTATTATAGTAGAAAAATTCACGTGGAAGCTTCTGAAACTCTCCGTTTCCCACTGGAAATATAATAACTATAAAGCAATATAGTATCCCAAGATAATGACACACACTGGCATCATATCCAAATATTTAAAGGATGTATTTAATTAATGTGTCTGTGCCCTGAAAAACCGGATAAATCATGCCAGATAATAGGGGACTACTGCAAATTTACAAAGCAGTAGCTGAGTAATGTGGATTCTGTGATTCTTGATGGAGCTATGCCCATTGAAAGTATCTTTTAACCATGAAAGCAAAATAAGTATGTTTAAAGGAAGAATTAATCACCAGCAGACCCACAGTACAAGAAATGTAAAAGTTCTTCAAGAAGAGAAATAAGATAACAGATGATATATGGTATGAAGAGTATCAAAATGGTAACATGGATAAACATGCAACGAAATTTTCTTTTTTATAAATATCTTTAAAAGATAATTTGCTATTAAAAAAAAATACAACACTGATTATCCTGAAGAAGTAGAATGGCTGCTATGTACCGAGGGCAGGAAGGAATACGTTTGGCATTCCAGTGATCCCTTAGCTATCTCTTGGTAAACAATATCTACTTATAACTCAAAATTCCAATGTACAGCACCGATAACCTATGTCTGTGCTTAGTGTTTCGTAGGAGTGATGACTGACTACACCTACACCAGCCGTAGAGAGGCCTGTTCAAATAGTATTGAAAAACAGTCCTCAAGCCGGAGAGTTAAATATCTGTCTAAATATGAGTGCTTAGTATCAAAGAAATGATTAGAGTTGTTTAAATATCAAAGTCATATTTTAATGGAAATACCTAACTACCTTTCTGCTCTACAATGAAAAAAAAAACCTGAATTTTTTGTTGAGATAACTTCAGAAGTTTTAATCAATTTGTGAGTTTGTTATTATAATTCTCTACAGATACATGGTGGCCATAATAATTTCTGAATAAGTTAACATGTCATTAGTGAATATTATGATACTCATAAGTAGGCTTAATAAATCAGCATGCAACTTTATATAACTGTTCTTAAGGGGTAGATCTTAATGTTTTCTAAAGCAATGCATTATATAACAGTAAGAACATCAAACTTAGCATAGACACCCAATAATATAGATTTGTCCAAGGACTCTCACTGTGAAAAGCAATTTAAAATATTGTCAATTGTCTCACTTTTACAAATATGTCATTTCAGACCAACCTCCGGTATTTTCACAGTAGTGATTCATTCTTCATTCTTTATCCCATTCATTTAATGTGAGGATTTGGCAAATACAATGATTTTTTTTTTGTACATATTCACTTTTTATTTGAACTAGTCCTTCCTTTAATTAGTATACAAGTAAAAGAATCATTTATATAATCATCACATGCCAAATAGTGAGAAGAACATAATCAACATAAAGATATTTTCAATCATTCTATTTAAAAATTCCATCAACTGAGTTTGAACACAGGATCCAACATATACTCTTGGCAAAAGCACAAATTATTTGAATCAATTTTGCACTTATGAAGATATGCTTGACTTTTCTGCAACCAGAATTATCATGATTTTATTCAAAGTTTTATAACCAGACCCCAAACAATCTAGCAATTTTTATCTTCTCACTTTAAAAGAGGAGGATGGTAGATGTAAAATAACAACTGATGTAATCTGGCTGTGCTCCCACCCAAATCTCATCTTGAATTGTAGTTCCTATAATGCCCACGTGTCGTGGGAAAAACCCAGTGGGAAGTAACTAGATCATGGGGTTTTTTCCCCCATGCTGTTCTCGTGAGAGTGAGTTCTCATGAGATCTGGTGGTTTTATAAGCATCTGGCCTTTCCCCTGCTGGCACTTCCCTCTCCTACCACCTTGTGAAGAAAAATGCGTTTGCTTCCCCTTTCACCATGATTTTAAGCTTCCCGAGGCCTTCCCAGCCACACAGAACTGTGAGTCAAACAAACCTCTTTAATTTATAAAATACCCAGACTTGGATACTTCCTTATACAATGTGAGAAAGGACTATTACACCAACTTTTATCAGCCAATTGAATTAGCTATTTTTTAGTACTAAGGATGGGGTTTTCTGATACTTTTATTGACCTTAAGTACCATTTGAGTCTGTGTTGTCAATGACTGTAGTTGTTTGTCTTGTCAATAATGATTACAGTCAATCTAGTGACTTTTACCCACATTATTAAGATAATAACTAAAACAACATCAAGGACACCTCTACTTTGGCTTGGTTTAGGGAAATAAAAGTAGAAAATGATACTGAGATTTGAAATAAGCAGTGCTAGCTGTACAAAGCTGTAAGTTTAGTTTGGTAGACAAATACTTAAATAAGTAAAAGCTTGATAAATTATATATAAAATATTTATATAAAAAGTAATAAAAATGAAAGAAACCGCAAATTTTACTTGGGGTATTCATGTAATAATTTAGAAATAAAGTATTAATTACTGTGGTATTTTAAGCTCTTACTTACAAAGCTAGTATAATGCCATGATGTTACATGTTTAAGCTGTAGAACGGGTGATTCTGCTTGTTCCTAATTAAATCTTACTTGATTTACTGTGTTATAGATTTTTCATCTTATTTACATTTATTATAGTCATTCTACGACTGCAGTATCTTCTCTAGATATAAATGAGATTATGATATTCCTCTACCTAAATATTAGTGGCTTCTGATTGAACTTAGGGATGAAACTGGAAACCATCATTCTCAGCAAACTGACACAAGAACAGAAAACCAAACACCACATGTTCTTACCCATAAGTGGGTGTTGAACAATGAGAACACGTGGACACAGCGACGAGAACATCACACACTGGGGCCTGGGTGGTGGGGGTCTAGGAGAGGAATAGCAGGGGGTGGGGGATTGGGGAGGGATAGCATCAGGAGAAATACCTAATGTAGATAATGGGGCAATGGATGCAGCAAACCACCACCATGGCATATGTATACCTATGTAACAAATCCTGCACATGTACTCCAGAACTTAAAGTATAATAAAAATAAAGTAAAATAATGTTTGAGATGATGGACATGATAATTAACATGGATAAACATGCAACAAAATTTATCTGATCACTATACATTGTACATATCAAAATATGTACCCCATGAATATGTTAAATTATTTGTTAATAAAAAATAAAATATTGAAAATAATAAAAAGAAAAAATCCATGTAACTGCTTACCATCTATAAGGCATTCCAAGGCACATCCATCTAGTTCTCTGAATCATTTAGGCTGTTACTCACAGTGCTCCATTATGTATTGGTCTTTCTGAACATTTCCAGGGTATCTGAATACACTGTCTCATGTCTTTAGCATTTTCTTTCCTTTTTACCTAGGCTAATTTTTTCCCAAATGTTTGTGTGACTGACTCTTTCTCAACATTGAAGACATTGCCCAATGTGTCACCCATGTCCTCAACTTAAAACACATCTTTCTCTGCCTCTGGTTACTCTCCATTTTTCTATTTTATTTTTAGAACACTGATAACTATTTGAAATAATATCATTTATTTATGTATATTATTTATTGTAGATATTACTTTATATTTTGTTTGGACTATATCCATAGCTTTTTAAACTATAGCCAGCATGTAACAGGAACTCAATAAATATTTCCTTTAAAGTAGGCATGGTTATTAAGAAGGAAAAACCACGTAAGTACATGAAATATGAAACATACCACTTACTCTGGCCATTACATAACATACTGAAGTTTGGACTTAAAAATTATAAATATACTTAAAAAATTAATGATACGTCAACCATAGCCCATGTTTTAAGAAGCTTGACTGGAACAAGAGGGAGATTTTGGCAAACATGTCATTGTCTCTCAATATCTGTCTCTCTCATCTGAATAACAACAGCATAGCTTTTATCTGGGCTCCTATTAACCAGCCAAATGATTAAATATACCAGCTCTTATTGAAGGTAGTTGTGTCCATGCTAATAAGTTTTGGCCAATGATATCTAAGAAAAATGATTTGTCAATTTTCCAATAAGTTTTCCTAAAACACAGGAGAGAAGGCATTCCCTATCTCTTTATAATGCTTACAGTCTAAAACCAAAAATGTTGGCTAAAATTTGAATTTAAAAATGAATAGGAATTTAGAAAGGTCTTAGGTCTCTGACACTGCTGACCCTCCATATAACCATGGACTATTCATCTCTGGACATTTTTTACAAAATTTTACAAACGAAAAACAAAGTTTACCTAATTTAAGTGACTGTCTTTTTTTGTTTGTTTACTTGCTTCTTTTTGTTTTTGTTTTCTGACACATGCAGTGACACTAATCCTAAATGATAAAGAGATGAAAGATGACAGCTTGAGATAGTAGTCAAGGAAAAATATTCTTTAGTATGGAAATTCTATTGAAATTATTATCTTGTTGCTATCTTAACAACCAACAGAAGGAATTAACAGAAGGTAGATAATTCCAGCATCTTTAAACATTTAAAGAAAGAAGTTAGTTTGGACATGACTTTTCAGTAATTTTATTTTAAAATAATTTCATATTCATAAAAGAATTGAAAAAAGCACAGAAAATAGTCTCTCATTTTCTTCACCTACCTTTGTCTAAAGTTAATATTAATGTAACCATATATATTAAAACTAGAAGATTAGCCTTGGTACAATCCAAAGAATTACTGATTGTATTCAGATTTTTCCACTTGCTCAACTAATGTTTTATTTCCATTGCTGAATCCAATTCAGAATACAAACTTGCATTTAGTCGTAATGTCTCCTTAATCTCTTCTTGCCTTTGATTTTTCCCGTGAATTTCTTTAGTTTTATGATCTTGACAAATATGAAGAAATATTAGTCAGGTATTTTTTATGCTCCTCAATTTGTGTTTGAGATTTTCTTATGCTTAGACTGAAGTTAAGAATTTGGGGAAATCATACAATAAAGGTTGCCTTGGTTTTTATTAATATGAGAAATTCCTTATTTTCACTTTTGGAGGATGTGTTTTGCTGGTATAAAATTCTGGATTGACAGTTTTTTCTTTAGTTTTTTACTTTTCTTTTCAGTACTTTAAAGATGTAACTTCAATGTCTTCTTTCTTAAATATTTCCTGTGGAGGAATATACCAAAATTCTTGTCCCTGTATCTCAGTATGATAATATTTTCTCCCCCATGGCTGCTATCAATATTTTCTTTATTTTGTTGTTTTTGTTTTTTGTCTTTGATTTTTAGCTGCTTAAATGAATATGCTATGCTTGATATGCTTGCATTTAATGTTTGTCTTGCTTAATGTTTCAGAACTATTTTTGTCTGTTGTTTGGTGTCTGTCACTAAATAAGGAAAATTCTTGTTCATTGTGTCTTCAAACATATCATTTGCACTGTTTTCTCGTCTGAGATTCTAATTAGGCACATTTTAAACAATTCTGTATTGTCCCATCATGCTTAGATACTCCCAGACATTTTTTTCTACTCTTTTTTCCCCCTTGAATGATTTTTATCAACCAATTTCAAGTTCACAAATTCTTTCTTCAACCATATTGAGTCTACAGGTGAGCCCTTTCATTTATATTCCTGTGTTTTGAGTTATAACACTATGTATTCTTTTTATAACTTATGTAAGATACTATCCATCTTATTGTGCACTTCATCACCCTTTTCCAATAGAGGCTTTAATGTGTAAATCGCAGTCAATTTAAACTCCTTGTCTAAAAGATTCAGTATCTGTGTCTGATGATTATTTTGTTTCTTCAGATTGGATTTTATCTTCCCTTTGCATATCCTTTTAATATTTTTTGAAAGCCGGGTATGTTATATAGAACATTAGATGCTGAGCTAAATATGTTTTAGATACAAAGGTAAGTACACCTTATCATATGATAAGAATTTGTGTTGATCCAGCCCAGAGTTCATTTGGGATTGAAGTTTGTTGTTACAGTTAAGGCCAGTGTTCCAGAGGGACTCATTTCCAGGGACTTCCTCTCAAATATCTATTCTCCAGTAGGCCCTGGGTCTTCCCCTTCTGCTGTTACTCAGATGATTTCTACCACAGCTGTCCCAGATGGATTCCACTGTGATTTCTATTTGGTGCTTGGTAGTGCATTGGTGTGCAGCAGGGGAAATGGGGCATTCTCAGATATTCTGATTAAGCCTCTGTCTTCAACAGATCCTGTTGTACCTGATCTCAAATCTGCATCTTTACAAGTTCTCCTGCCCCTTCTACAGGGATATAGAATGTATTTTCCTCTTTCTTTCTAGACAAGTTTTTACCAGACCTAAGTTGACACAGTGTTTTCTTTCCTCTGAGGAAAAAGTTTCCTTTTTTTTTTTTTTTTTTCCATAGAGTAGATAGGGAAGATGGGAAATGGGAGGAGCCTCAGCAATATCTTCCAATCTTTCCTTCTGGCAGCATGAGGGAAGATTTCTCAGGTCCCTGGTCGATCTTCCCTGCAAAATCTTGGTGGATTTCAGAGAAGTAAAGATTGTAAAAGCAAGCAAACTTTTTTATGTCAGAGGCCCCCTGAGCTTCATAAGTTAGCCACACTTGGCCTTCAGCAATTCATTAAAAATACTTAACTGAATCTTCTCACTGACTTAGAGAGCATCCAGCAGATTATGCCCCAGGTACACACATGCTTAGGTCTTTTTAACTTTTTTTTTTAGTCCCTGTAAGGACTTGTCTTTCCCGATATATCAGATTAAATGTTTGTCTTTTCCTAGATATCAGAATCTTTAGTTCTCTGATCTTTTTTTAAGCCATGTATTTGTAATTTGTCCAGTTTCTCACTCTTTGTAAATGTTTTTTCTTGTAAGGGTAGCAACAATGCTCTTTCCTGCTCTCTACATGTTTAAGATGAAACTTGAAGTCCAAAGGAACACATAGGCTTTTCTATGAATGGTTGCAACTATCTTATTGTTATTTCTTATAGAAGAAAACAAAGAATAGCAATATAAGAATATATCATAGTTTAAAGTGTGAAGCCTTGTTTCAATGGATTAATTCCTCATTTTCAGATATTATTCAATAAATGTGTTCTGAGCATTTATTATAGATGCCATGTGTAGTCTACCCAGATGGCAATAAGCCTTCGTCAGAAGGCAGTTTGTAAGGTATTCTGATATTTCTTCTACCCACTGAGTAGAATGATTTTGGCAGCAATTGTAATATGTGAAATACATATATATATACACACACACACACATACACACACACGTACATCTCTCTATATACATACATAGTTGATATTTGGGTGTATTCCAACACGTATTTAATAACTAAATAAGTTATTTAATTCAAGACAGAAATGGAAAACAACAACAACAACAAAAAAAAATCAACCGTGCCTAAACCCACCTACTCCATAAAAAGAACAGAATATATTTTCTAAAATTTGCAAAAAGAGAAGGAAGAGAGACACACAAAAAGAACACTGTAAGGAATGTGTGTCACAGCTTTGTGCTAACGTCTCTTTCCTCCTCACTAGGAAAGTACTGAGATACTTCAGCACATGATGAAGAGAGGTCTCCCTGATCAGCTTCTTAAACTCTCCTTTAGGTTACTGGTTATGTGTTCTTTGATTTTCTTCTGTAATTTTATGTTTTTCTGCTTAGGAATAGCTTCTTTTCTTGACTGGAATTCGATAGCAGAGAATTCTCAGCTATTCCTTCTGCTGTTATGCAGAGTTCACAGTTGAATAACACATCTACAATATCCGTGTTTCTAAAACAGAAGAATTTGTTTTAATGCCAAGTCATTTAACTATTGGCTAGACTGTAACCCAGGAATGGTTTACTCATTGATTCTGAGCAATGAAGAAGTGAGGCTTGTGGTTGTTGGAGAGGAAATTTTATTTTTATAATTTAATTTAATTTTGTTATTTTGTCAGGAGAGGCCTCCTTTCTTTAGGAGTAAAATCTGAAAGATATGCTCCCACACCACAGAAATTAACAAATTTCTATGAACTTTCCTCTCATATGATTGAATATCTTATGTTACAGTACTCTGATTTTTCTAGTTATTAATGGATTCATGTTCACTACAAGTCAGTCTCATGGACAGGACATTTTAATATTGGATAAAAAATATACTTAAATTTTGCATAGTTAACATTTTTTAAAATTATACTTTAAGTTCTGGAATACATGTGCAGAATGTGCAGGCTTGTGACATAGGTATACACATGCCATGGTGATTTGCTACACCCATCAACCCGTCATCTAAATTAGGTATGCATCCTAATGCCATCCCTCCCCTAGCCTCCCACCCCCGCAACAGGCCCCAGTTTGTGTCCATGTGTTCTCATTGTTCAATTCCCCCTTATGAGTGAGAACATGCAGTGTTTGATTTTCTGTTCCTGTGTTAGTTTGCTGAAAATGATGGTTTCCAGCTTCATCCATATCCCTGGAAAGGACATGAACTCATCCTTTATTATGCTGCACAGTATTCCATGGTGTAAATGTGTCACATTTTCTTTATCCAGTCTATCACTGACGGGCATTTGGATTGGTTTTAAGTCTTTGCTTTTGTGAATAGTGCTGCAGTAAATATACATGTTCATGTGTCTTTTTAGTGGAATAATTTACAATCCTTTGGGTATATACCCAGTAATGGGATTGCTGGATCAAATAGTGTTTCTGATTCTAGATCACTGAGGAATCATCACACTGTCTTCCACAATGGTTGAAGTATTTTACACTCCCACCAACACTGTAAAAGCATTCCTATTTCTCCACATCCTCTTCAGCATCTGTTATTTCCTGACTTTTTAAGTGATCACCATTCTAACTGGAGTGAGATGGTGTCTCATTGAGATTTTGATTTGCATTTCTCTAATGACCAGTGATGATGAGCTTTTTTTCATATGTTTGTTGGCTACATAAATGTCTTCTTTTAATAAATGTCTGTTCATATAATTCACCCACTTTTTGATTTTGTTTTTTTTTTTAAATTTGTTTAAGTTCCTTATAGATTCTCGATATTAGCCCTTTGTCAGATAGATAGATTGCAAAAATTTTCTCCCATTCTGTAGGTTGCCTGTTCACTTTGATGATAGTTTCTTTTGCTGTGCAGAAGGTCTTTAGTTTAATGAGATCTCATTTGTCAATTTTGGCTTTTGATGCCATTGCTTTTGGTGTTTTAGTCACAAAGTCTTTGCCCATGCCTATGTCCTGAATGGTATTGCATATGTTTCTTCCAGTTTTTTTATGGTTTTAGGTCTTATGTTTAAGTCTTTAATCCATCTTGAGTTATTTTTTGTATCAGGTGTAAGGAAGGGGTCCAATTTCTGTTTTCTGCATATGGCTAGCCAGTTTTCCCAACACAATTTTTTAAATAGGGAATCCTTTCCCCATTGCTTGTTTTTGTCAAAGATCAGATGGTTGTAGATGTGTGGTGTTATTTCTGCAGCCTCTGTTCTGTTCCATTAGTCTACATATCTATTTTGGTACCAGTACCATGCTGTTTTGGTTACTGTAGCCTTGTAGTATAGTTTGAAGTCAGGTAGAGTGATGCCTCCAGCTTTGTTCATTTTGCTTAGGATTGCCTTGGCTATATGGGCTCTTTATTGGTTCCATATTAAATTTAAAGTAGTTTTTTTTTTCTAATTCTGTGAATAAAGTCAATGGTAGCTTGATGGAAATAGCATTAAACATTGTTTTTAAACATAAGTATATATGGCATTTTAAGAATTACTTTTTATTATATTGAGACATATTTCTACACCCAGTGTATAGGATGTATTAAGAAAATAATCAGAGTTCATTTTAAATGTATTCAGTCATTGATATATGTTAAATTTATTTTTAGTATATATTTAAAGTTTACTACATAAAGGATTGATATACATATAAATAGTGAAATGACTATAGACAAATTTACATTTTTATGACCTTCCATAGTTACCTTTTGTGTATGTATGTATTGGTTTGGGGGTGTGGGTGTGTGTGAGAGAGCATCTAAAATTTACTCCATTGGTGAATTTTCAGTGTCTAATACAATATTATTTATTATAGTAAACAGGATGTACATTGGATCTCTAGACCTGTTATCCTACGTAATTGCAAATTTGTACTCTTTAACCTTCTTTTTCTTGTTTTCTACCCTTTATCACCTCTGGTATTCACCATTCGGATTCTAGATATAAATGAGATTATGTAGGAAATCTATGAGCCCCACATGTTGGGCACCAGAATGTAGGGAATCCATGAACCCCACACGTTGGGTGCCAGAGTGTAGGGATCCATGAGCCCCTCATTGGACACCATAATGTAGGGATCCATGAACCCCTCATTGGACACCAGAATGTAGGGATCCATGAGTCCCACACTGGGCACCAGAATGTAGGGAGTCAGCCCTGCATCACCCATGGGTACCCTGAGTCCAGTGGCAACAAAGGAATGAGAAAAAGACAGATTAAGTGAGACAGTGGGACCAAAGGGCATCACTTATTACTTTGGAGGAAACAGTGAAGGCCCTGAGCTCTGATCATCTACTCTATTGGTTACAATCAGTTTGATCTACAGGGTAGGGGTGGAGTGATGGTGGAGTGAATCAGTGAGCCAGAATTGAATCAGTGAGCTGGAACTGGTGTATCATTCTAAAGATATATAACAGTGGCAGTTTGGGAGTTTCACACAACAAGAACACGTGATTATCTTTGACTTATTATCTATGTGCAGCTGGTGGAACTCGGGCCTTACAAGGAGCCTACAGGTCTGCCTACGTGATAGTGCTAAGAAGGGGGTTTACATCCTTGAGCACAATGTTTATGGTAACAGAGCCTAGGTCACCCTGCACTGGAACATGAGGCATGGAGAGGCCTTCCTCCTCAGAGGCCTCGTGCAGCCTTCTGCAGTTTGTTGTTCCTTGTTTATATGTTACTCATAACCAATTTATGTAGGCACTTTGAAAGTCCTTTATCCTTTGCTGCTTTTCCCTACAGTCTATTTTTTTTTCTGATGCTTTATTTATTTCCCTGTTATGTAGTAGTCCAAACCTAGAATGGTTGCTGGATGCCATAGGGTATCCCAGGCTTTCTATTTTTGGCACAATGTCTAAGGTATTACCCTATAATGCAAAGAGGAAAAAACCTCATCATATCTGCATTCTAGCTTCTGGGAAGTGACAAGCAGGAAGAAAATAATAAGCTCTTACACATGAAAAATGTGTCCAGAAATGTGAATATCAAACTTTTTCTCCTTGTCCCTTAGCTGTAATTAATTCACATGGCAAAACTTAACAGCAAGAGCTTAGCCAAATACTTCATTACTATGGAAGAGAAGGGTAGGCATTATGAAGACCTCTACTATATATTTTGCATATATAAATTATATATAGACATATATTTAATGCATGCATATTTATAAGCAAATAGCCCATATGTTGCATATATAAATAATTATATGTGCAACCAGGAGAAGATATGAGACAGTATTTTTGTAATTTCAGTTTTCTTGTTTCAGAATGGAAATTGTCATAATCTCATTTTGTGGTAATTATAATCTAATGATTGAATGTAGAAAGCTGATATTGTATAAATTATATCATGTTTTAAAATTTTTATTTCAGAGAATTTCTATACTATATGAAAGTTGAGTAGGTTGTTAAACACTTACATACTGTTTACATAGATTCCACAGTTATTGAAGTCATGGTCAAACTTCTTTCATCTCTGTCCTTGTTTATTTCTTCCTTCACTGAAATGCTATGAGACAAATCTCAGAAATCATGTCATCCATAAAGTCTGCAAGTATAATTTCGTAATGAAAATGGCTGCTATTGTTATTAATAGTACTACAATTATCACGGCATGTTTTTGAAAATAATTACTGTATCCCAAAAAATGAAGATGAAGTCTCTAAACAACAAAGTGTGTCATTTAAAATTATCAAACATCATGAACATTTTTGAAAAAAAGAGAAAAATATACTGTCGAGTGTATAAATATTAATCTCTGACTACTGAAGATAAGCATATTTAAGAAGTTTAAAGGATTTATAAGCTTAAAATAAATGACATTTTCCTGAAAAGTATGTTAAATGTTTGCTTTGTGGTTTGTCTACACAGCATGAAGTAGTAATTCAAATGAACAGGTATGTTTAAGTATTGAAAGGAAACACTGTTAAAGTGGAATACAAATATGGATTGTAAGTACTTATTTTCTTTTTTAATTACAATAACAACTTTTTAGTAAAGAGCTCAGAAAACTCTCTATAGCATAAATGAGTAGCAGATTAAGTACATAACAAAACCTCAATACAGGGACAGATTATACAGAAGAAGTGAGATACATATGTCATATCATTAATTGTCTTATCTCATTTTTAAAATATATGAATGATAAAAATTAGCAAGTAACTCTAAAAGATATTTCAACATCTGTACTCCATGTTATACCAATTTTTATTTTTTCTAACTACTTGTAATGCATGACAGACTTTACCTCATAATTAGAAAGCTAAGTTTGTGTAAAACTGAGCTAGGACTAATAAATTATAGTGTTCACAAGTCTTTCCAAATTTACATTCAGTTTTTATATTTATTTTTATTTAATTTTGCTTTGTGTATAGTTCAATTCTAGTTATGAAGCCAAAGTCTTAAAAATTGACATATTTTCAAAGTGCACAAAGGCTGAAAACACTTTTTAAAGTCTAAGTCAACAAGTCTCTATGGAGATTAAACATAATCCACTTTAAAACACAGTAAATTCTTCCTGGAATTGAGGTTTAGTTTTAACGCCTGTGATATTTAAACATGTATATTCAATAAAATTATTTGCTGGAGAGTGTAGGTTATGATTTTATTAAGATAGAAGAAGGCTATGAAACCAGTTTAAATGCACAAAATGAAAGTCTGAGAACAAACTCAAAGATGTGTGATGAAGCAAGAACAATTCTTGTAACTTTAAATTTGAATTTTCAAGCAAAATATTTACAATTTAAATTTCAAATATCCTTTTCATATTTTTATAGCAAATTTTTATATTTTATGTCCATCAGAAATCACAACAAAAACTAAAGAATAGTTACAGATTTTTAAAATACTTAAGCTTTTTTTTACAGTATAATGATTATTATATGTTCAACTAGCATGCGTTTTATAATGAGTGTTGGAAAGCCATACCAGTTTATTTATTTGAAGATGGTTATTGTCAACATAAAGACATGTATTCTCATATACAATGCTTATACTGAAGAGCAAATAGAGCACCTATCGAGAAAGAAGCAAGCCTGAGAGACATTCTTGCATTCTGAAATTCAGAAGTATTGCTAGATTCTGGTTTCCACTTTCAAGAGGATTAACCTTTGTACATTCTGGAACTTGATATCATAGATCTATTTTCCTGCTTTCTCATTTCCTCCAGAATCTTGTCATCAATTATCTTAGTAATCTACATTCTATTTATTCTTCATGTATATATATTTTTGTTTGCCATTTTACTGTCTACAAATAACGTGCTGATTATTTTTCTTACATTTGTGTCATTATATCTGTCTTAAGTTATAAACAATTCTCTAATAAGAATAAATTTGTATAAACTATCTTTACATTATAAATACCACAATGCATGAATGCAGCTTTTTTGATAATGATACCACATAAGTAAATTATAGGCATACATAATAATTTAGATTTTTTGAATATATGTGTAACATGGATGTGTCAATATGTAGGTTAGACAGAAATGTTTGTTGAATCATATTAAAATAATAATTCACAAAGAAACCCTTATTCTTTATCGAAAAGATGTCGTTGGATCTTTGTTTTTATTTTATTTGTGTGTAGAAATAAACTAGAGCCTTTGTTCTTGCCTTTCTCTGATAAAAAGAAACCTAAAATTTAACTAGAATCACTTTTGAATATAACTACTTTCTTCCCATGACATAGTAATCTCTAGCTCATTCTAAGGATAATACTGAATTAAATGATGTCTTGATTATCCAGGAATCAGTCAATATAGGTTATTCTACAGTAACAATCGACACCCAACTATCAGTGGCTTTTTAAAAAGCAAGAGGCACACAACGATATGCTCTATAATATCTGCCATCAAAGGTTTTCTATCACATCTTCTATTGTTTACCCACATCCCTCACTGGCAGATAGAATATATACTTCCATCACAGCCCCAAAATGTTAATTATAAAGACTGCTATAAGTTTTATAGTAAATACAAACTCATTTTGTTCAGAGAGGAAAATATTAAAACACGCCTCTAATTCTTCCAAGTATTCTGGCTTGATTCCAGGTACCTACTATTTTCTTCCAGTTAGGCTGGTTGCCACAGCCCAGCAAGAGATGAGGATGGTGAATCAGGAGGGCACTCCCTCTTCTGGTAGTTTCTATCATTTTTTCTTTCAGTAAGCACGTACAAAGTAACTGAGAGGTTAATCTGTTACTACACCTTTCTACTGAAAAATGATAGCAACATAGGTGCCGCATGAGGTCCGTATCTTAGAGTATATATTGTATCACTTATCTGATGTGCAAAGGCCCAAATCATGAATTATGTTTTGTTTTGTTTTCCCATGACCATTTGTCACCTAAATTCACTTAATATATTTGCTTTTTCTTTGCCACAAAATTGTCACGATAAACTCGACACTGAGTAAAATATCACAAACTACCACGTATTCAAGAAATCCCTCAAAGAGAATTCTTCTAATTTTGAAATAAAATGTTTCAGTACATTTTACTATATAAGCTAATACTCTGTAATTTAGTAATCTATGAAGAAATAAATTTATAGAATTTAGGAATATTCAACGTTGACACTAAGATCATCTTGTTTTTACTGATGGTAATTATTCCTTCGAATTATTGATTATTGATGGTTTTATTCTAGGAATCAAGTGATTTCTAAAAAGGTCTAAACTATTATGCAGCTGGGCAAGCCAAGTGAGTCTCCAATACCTGGTTCTCAAGGTTCATAGCACATAGGTTTGGCTACGACAAACAAATTGAATCAAGAGAATCAGGCAGGTCAGAGTGTGAGGTGACACAGCCAATGAAACTGACAGAGCCAATGCAACTGAAACAATTTCTGGGGAGTGCCATTCCTGCAGGTCTCAAAGAAAGACTGGACTCAAAGAAAAAAATATATAAATAATAATTATTTAACTTATCTTTCTGACAATGAAGACCTTTCATGCCTTTTACTTTTGAAATTCATTAATTCAATTTTTATTTTTTAGTGTGATGTCTGTATGAACTATTGTTGGTATCAATCATCTTTGTAATCTTAGCATAATATTTTCTGCACATTTAAGTGTTTATATTTCAGAGATGGTACTCTGGTCCTTTTCTGCATATTTATCTTGAAAAGCATAGTCTTTAAGTTTCTGCTGTATTTAAACATTCTCTTCTTGAGAGATAACTTTGATAAATAGAATCTCCACCTTAGATACAACTGAGTCATTCAGACACAACTTTCGTTATATTACCCCAAAGACTATGGAATCATGGAAGATCAGTACAGACAGTCCACAGAAAATTTTTGCTCTTAAATATTATCTTTATATATACTTCCTATTTCTACTTTTAGTAAACACCTTACTTACTCCAGAAGCTAGTGACATACGTAAATATAATTTAAATCTTTAAATCTTTAACATATTTTTAATATGCAAAATTAGGAATATAATTAAGGGAAATAAATTAAGATTTAATATATTGCTTTAAGAAATGGACACTTCCTAAAACACATCAATTATTCAGATGATGTATAAAAATTAAATAATGAATTCATCTTTTGGAATAACTCAATAATATACAGTGCAAATCAGCATTTCCCATGGCTTAAGTAGCACGACTTCAATGAGAAAATGTATGAAAAAATGTTTTCTTCCATTGTCAAATATTTGGGTAGTCCAAGTACTTTACCTTTTTTGGAGACTGATTTTTCAAATAGTCATCTTAAATGGAGTCTGATTTTTCAAATGGTCATCTTAAATACTGCTCAGACAGTTTTCAGTATAGTGACTTGTTAACTTTGTCTTGTACAGTATTTACCAGTTATTTGTTCATCAAGCTATTTTTTTCTTTTAACTTATTGACATTCTATGAGATATGACCATCTATATTAGCTAATTGACTTTATCTAAAGGAAACTAAAAACTTTTCATATCATTATGACAAGAAGTAGTTTTGCAACTTGGAGGAAGGCACCACTTAAGTTATGTTTGTAAATTCCAAAAGATACTAAAACATAGGGATGTTATACCCTCGATGTTTACATTTCAAAGATGGTACTCAGGTCCTTAAGAAAGACATTTCTGTGTCATAGAGCTTGTAAATGGCCTATCTAGTCTTCAAATTAACGTATATATGTTTCAAAGGGAGGAGAAAGTATTTATAATTACAAATTTTCTGAAGTAAGGGCTCTCAGAAAAAGGAGAGGAGAAAAATATCCATATTTTCAATAGGGAGAGTTAAGACTGCTAAAAATTTGGTATTTGTCCTTGCACTACCAATAAATTGTAGCTGTTTTTCTATTTTTATGGTGACTATAAAAGATATAACAATTGTCTACCTGGACAATCTAAGACACTCAGTTTTTAAAAGGTACTATTGATTGAAAAAGGAGAGTATATAATCAAGTAATACAGTCAACCACCAAAAATAGTTTTTCTGTATATCAGCAATACCAAGTCAAAAATACAAATGGTAAAAAAAAAAAAAAATCCATTTATAATTAATAATACAAAGTTCTCAGGAATAAATGTAATAATTACATTGAATCATTGATGAATAAAAGTCATTATACACTATTAAACTGTATGAATAAAAAGTTGATTAAGTAAGGAAATTATATTATCTATGATTAAAAGAATCAGTATTAAATGGTGACCAGGACTTTCCACGTCTTTGTTTCTTGGTTTGCTCAGTACTTTAAGGTATTAGCACTAAAAGACACGATCCTGGGAACTTCTTCATTGTCCAAGCAAACCAAGATCACAAATCACATTTCATTCTTCTGTCTGTCCTTCCTGCATTCTTCTCTTCCTTTTGCTTTCTCATATCCATGTTATAAAATTAAATTAAAACAAACCTGCAGAAAATTAAGCAAATAGCCTGGAAAATGAAGGAGGAAACAAGAAGTCTTGCCTTATCAAATATTAAATGTGTAGTAAGTTGGGTCCTTTCAGAAGGAAAGGAAATCTCAACTCTGAGAAGATTTCATTGCCTTTGGGAACCACAACTGTGAAAGGAAGAGAAAGGAGGTAGGAGTGGGCTCAGAGGGAAGTGGAGCTGCAAGATAGCCCCAAAGGAAATCAAAGGACCTTAAAGTAAATCTGCCGGAAGCTGAAGAACCCTTCAGGGTTGTCCCAAGTTGGATCTAGGTAATCAAGCGTTTTATATTTATTCAGCTGTGAAAAAGCAAACTTGGGCAAAGCAGCTCTCAGAGTGTGAAGGGGCAGTGCCCAGCACTGGGCAGCAGAGTGTGCATCACTGAATCAACCCAAAACTTGACTAGAAGATTACATTAAATAAAAGAAAAAAGTTAAGGAGAAACGAGAGAGAGAAATAGCAATGGCACAGAGTAGAGAATTCATAAACTGATCTGTGCCTACAATAATTTCTTAAAATTAAACATAGCATGTTTAAGAATGGGAAGACCAAAAAAGTTGTGGGAAAAAACCAGAGAATTCTGAAGGATAAAAGAAGCTCTATCCCTGTCTCACAACATGACCTCACACTAAACTTCAGATAGACACTGCTTAAATTTGAAACAACTCATTAGTGCATACAACTGAATATTTATAAAACAGATGTGGGGAGAAGGTCTTTAAAGGATCACATCTAAGCCTAAAAAAAGAAAAACTAGATTTTAGCATGGGGAATTTTAATATATATATACATATATATATACACACACACACATATATATATACACACACACACACATACACATATATATATTTATTTCCAAAATAATAAAATTAAACAGTAGAAAATAACTAATAGAAATAATTATATAACTAAAAATAATAATAGTTATTTATTCAGTGCTTTCCTTGAGTCAGTGTTTATTTATTACTTTTTATTCCTTATTTCTCTATTTTTCACTGTAATTCTATGAAGTGGGTCCATTCTTCATTCCTTTTTAAAAATACATGTAACTAGTAAGTATCAGAGCCTGCATTAGGCTCTGATAGAGGTCACTGTAAAATTCATCCTATTGCCTAGAACAAACAAGTAATAATAATAATGTTATTAATGTCTTTAATGTGTAAAGAGCTTTTTTGAAGGAGAAAGGAAAAAGATCCACCTTGATAAAAAATTGAATGAAGATCACAGAGAAAAATGGACTCACAATGAAAAAAAGAAAAAGAATAATGTCTCAAAAGATAAAATGCAAAAAAAAAGTTATGGAATAAAGTTTATAACATTTTAATATCTCAATATTTTAAAAATAAAAGTCATATAAACATTCAGCAATAGGAATTACATAAATTATTTTTAAGCAGTGATGCAATTACATAAAATGTGGAAATTTAAAACTTTTTTTAGAAGAACAGCAACAATATCTGCACACAGTGGCTCACACCTGTAATCTCAGTACTTTGGGATGCCAAGGTGAGTAAATTGCTAGAGCTCAGGAGTTCAAGACCAGCCCAAGCAACATAGGGAAACTCTGTATCTACCAAAAACACAAAACATTAGCCAGGCATGGTAGTACACACTGCTGGTCCCAGCTACTCAGGAGCCTGAGGTGAGAGGATTACTTGAGCCTGGGAGGCAGAGGTTGCAGGCAGCCAAGATCACACCACTGCACTACAGCCTGGGCAATACAGTGAGACTCTTATCAAAAAAAACAAAAATTTTAGAAGAACAACAAGATATTACATTAATAAATATAAAACATAAATATGTTTATATATTAAAATTAATATACATAAAATATATTGATATAATTTTAAATTAGTGATTATTTGAGAGCTTTAGGATTGTAACTATTATTTTTTCTCTTGGCTTATCTGTTGCTTTTTTCCTATAAAATACAAGTATTTCTTCCCTTATGAGACAAATATGATTTACATTTTAATACTTTTAGTGTTTATTAGTACATTGTTTTATATCATTTATTTACATATGAATATATTTATAATTATATTTTCAAAAATTTGTTTATATATTTGTCAATTAAAATTACACACTATATGTAATCTCTATTATTTAGGTTATGTTGCATTAGTTGGCAGAATTAACTTCAAAAATTCCTATCATAAGTATGTATCATGATAAATTATGAGAGTTCAAGAGAAATATTTATGCCTTCAAATGGGTACAATAATATTATTTTTAATCAAACATAAACTGTAGTGTGTGATTTTTATAACTTTGGATAATGAGTAATAAGTAAGTAATATCTTGGGAGATAATATATCTTAAATACAAAAATATCTTTAGTTATCTCAAAAATTAACAAATTTACTAAAAACTATGAAAGTCTTTATTTGTGAAGTAACTGTCTTTTCTCAAGGCTATCCACAGATAAAATGAATCTCCAGGTAATATTCATTGGAATTAATGAAAAATTTCATGGAATTCATGAAAAATTCTCTAAAATCTATAATTTAGCAACTGGAATGTGCTTGTGATGTATGCATACATTATGTTGTATAAAGTTACAGATATTGTCTGTATTGGTCAATAAGATATTCTCCACAATTAGTAAAATACATATGGCATTGGTTGGTTTCCACTAAGATATGTTGAAAAAATAATTAAAACTAATATTATTTGCTGAAGCACATTTCCTAACACTTGTCAGTAATTTTTGTTCTTTAAAGCTATAATTCCAAGCAAAAAAGCAAAAATTGCTATTTTGAGAAATCCGGAATGAATAAAAATCTGGGCATATATCTATATCTGAAATTGTGTGTGTGTGTATATATATATATATATATATATATATATATATATATATATAATTTCTTACAATCTACCAATATAATCAAGTGCTATTCATGAACAGTGCTGAATTCCTGTTTTAGTCATTATCTTATTAATAACAAAAGATAGTAATCAGTTTTTCAAAAATTATGTATTTGCCTTACAACATGATAGTTAATAAAATGTCCATGAATTTCTCAAATATTAGTATTAATTATGCACATTTTTGTCTCTGAATGATATTATTATATTTCATAATAAATTTAATTGCCTACATTGGCTTTATATAGAGAGAAGCAATGGCCATAAGCCCTCATAATATTATGAAACAAATTTGTATTGAGCAGAATTAGTACTGGCCTACCAACTTTCTTTATTGAGTGAATATATCAGTGGTCACTAAGAGACAAAAATAGTTACATTTGCTTTATAGAGTGGCCCAAAGTGACAGAAGACAGAATAACACTAACAGGTGACATTTTAAAAGGTGACAACAAAAATATAAACAAACTAAAGCTTTCTCTTGGAAAACCATGTAATACTAGGATTTTAATAGCAGCTGGTTTTACAGATGAAAACCAATGAACAGTATAGCTTATCTCCTGCTAGACTGGTGGAGGAAAGAGAAGAAAGTAGATATAATAACATTTAAAAGTAAAAATATAAGCAAATAAAATTACAACGCAAATTTTAAAGTATAAAAGACAACATTAAATTTTCATGTAATATAATGGTGAAAGTGGAAAATTTGGAACTGTGAATCAGATAGGATTTCAAAGCTAAACATTCCTTAATTACTTTCTGTCAATTAAAAGCCAAAAGAATGCTTAGATATTTTATTCATTTTATATTGCTATCATAACAAATTACTACAAACTTAGTGACTTAAAACAACATAACTTCATAATGCCAGTTTCTTTAGGTCTCATGAGTTCAGCTGGGTCCTCTGTCAAGGGTCTCACAAGGCTGAAATCAAGATTCAGGCAGAAGTATTCCTTACGAAAAACGAGGAAACAACGTACTGCCAGCTCATCCAGGCTTGTTTCTTGAGTTCAGTTTTATTGCAGTTGTAGGACTGAGATCCCTGTTGCTTTGCTGTCAACCAGAGGCTGCTCGTTGTATCTAGAGGTTGTCCTCGTTTTTTCTCATGTTTTCCAGGTGATCCACTCCAGCAAGGGCAGGTCAAATCCCTTTCACACTTCGAATCTTTCTTTCTCTGCTGCCTTATTCAGACTCAAGCTGGATAATGTTCTTCGTTCTTAAGGGTTCATGTGATTAGATTGCATCTTCCAGATAATCCAAAATAATCTATTTTAAAGTCCATAAGTCTAATGACATCTGAGAGGTTCCTCTTCGTAAGTTTCAAGGGTTAGAAAGTAGACATCTTCAAGAAACTATTTTGCCTACCATAGTTAATTTCATTAATAGCACTTTAGGTAACACAAAATTTGATACATATATTTAGTGGCCATTAGGTAGGGTCTTTTCTGAACCTAAATCACTACTAATAATAGGCAACATGTCTATGTAAGGTTTTTGGTTATTTTGTGTGTGCCAGGCAATATTCAAAGTACTATGCATATATCAATATATTTAATCTCTACAACTAAAATATTGGCAGGTTCTATTCTCTTAAGATTTTTTAATATCAGTTTTGTAGAGATAGGGTCTTGCTAATTTGCCCAAGCTGATTTCAAATTCCTGGCTTCAAGTGATCCTCCCGTTTCTGCCTTCCAAAGTGCTGGGAATACAGGCAGGAATCACGTCCAGCCTAAGTTCTGTTTTTATCTCTATCTTATGAAAGATAAATAGAGGTAAAATAACTCGCCTAGGATCATTGAGCTAGTAAGTAGTGTAAATGGCATGGTTTGGTTCTAGCATCAACTAAATCACTCTACAATTCTGACTTCATATATTAGAAATTGGGTTTTTCTAAAAATAGAAAAATAGGAATGACTATATGTATTCTAGGTGGAAAAAAAGTACATTAGTATAAGACAATGAATGACAATTATTGGAATAGTTATCTGTCATACTTCATTGAATCTCTTCACTTTGCCTGCACATAACTTGATGTATTACATGCATCAATTCACTCAAAATCTACCTCTTGGGGGAGATTACAAGGTGATCAGATTAAAGAACATTCACAGAGCCAAGCTACCGTACTGACAGCTCTCTGCTTCTATGTTTTGGATTCCCAGCTATAGAAAATTATAGTGTAATCTGGTAGTCAATGACAGTTTTAGTAAAGGTAAGTTTATTGAGTCAACAAAAACGTTTGCCAGAGCCGAAAAGGACTAAAGTAATTTAATATTATTCAGATCAGATGACAGTTTGAATTAAAAAGTATTATTCAGATACCTAACACTGAGGAATAATTAATTAAAGACAAATGCAAAAAAATTTCTTTTACACTGTGAGGCAAAAGAGTATAGAGTTCTGAGATTTTGGAGTCAGAGAGGCCTTACTCCACGACTGCTATTTATTACCTATGCAATCTTGCACATTTTAGTTCACATTTAAAAATGTTGTTTCTATGTATAAAAATGGACTACCTAATATGCTAACAAACATTGAATAATATTGTCATGAGATTTTAAACAGCTAAATAATGCAAATTTCTTAGTTCATAGTATGTAATACTCAGAATATATCATTCTTAAAAATAGAACAAATTATGATTATTTTTAAATATGAGAATATTTAGTTACAAAGAGCTGAAGAGACATTACTGTGAAATTAGTATCTTAAAATTGTGATTTTTGTTTGTTGCATATTTTTAATCATATTTTTAAAAATACGTATAGTAAAATCCACCTGTCTTAAGCTGACAGTCAACAAAGATTAGTATTTTACCTTAACAGTGTTCATAGATAAAATTTATATTCATAATTAATTAATTAATACTTTGAATATTTATTGAGCTATTTGATTACCAGTTGCTTACAATTTGAAATCTGGGGAAAGGGAAGTACAGAGACAACTGTGATACCATGTAAAATGTGTTATATATGTGGTAGCTATAGTAAAGTTGGAGATTAAAAAATTAAGGTTTACCAAGGATCTGACACTTGTCCTGCAAGTGAAAGAAAGTCATAGGTACTATTTAATGAAAGTTATGTCTTATAGCAAAAGAGCATCCTTTCAGGGAGGTGGAACAACTATTACAAGGTGAATGTAATAGGTTTTAAGGAGACAAGAAATACTTCATGGAGATAAGTGAATGGCTCTGTTAATGGACAGAAGAGGAGATATTAGGCCAGGCGAGGTGGCTCACAGTTGTAATCTCAGCACTTTGGGAGGCCAAGGTGGGCAGATTACCAGAGATCAAGAGCTTGAGACGAGCCTGGCCAACGTGATGAAACCCCGTCTCTAGTAAAAATACAAAAATTAGCCAAGCGTGGTGGTGGGTGACTGTATCCAGCTACTCGGGAGGCTGAGAAAGGAGAATAGCTTGAACCTGGGAGGCAGAGGTTGCAGTGAGCAGAGATAGTGCCACACCCTCCAACCTGAGCGACAGAGCAAGATGCTGTCTCAAAACAAAAAGAAAAAAAAGGGTAAGAGGAGATGTTAGAGAAATATTTTGGGGCAGGATTTAAATAATATACTAAGTGGATTGAGGAGATGATAGAAAGTATGAGCTGATGTTGACACCAAAGTTTATTTCATCAATAAGGTAGATGGTGAGTTTCTTGAGATAAGAAACAGGAGATGACAACAACTTATAGAGGAGAATTAAATCTGCTTAATTTGATATATCCCTTGAAATGGAGATATTAACATACATAAAGTATCTTATATTTATTAGATGAAAGAGAGTCATATTTTCACATAAGAAACGATATAAATCTTCTGAAATTTGTCCCAAATTTTAAATGACTTTGACAAGCATAAACTTTTGCCAGGACAAAGATATTTACTTTAATTATCAAGTCCCAGATGGGAATAAAATTAATTCCTGAGTTTTGTCACACACACACACATCTACATCATGAAAACAATCTAGATCCTTCCACAAATATGAATTTGTATTTAAACAAACATATCATATTAAATATATTTTCTAATTTGTAAAAAGTTATCACTTTATGGGTACATATCTACAGTTAAGGAAGAATCACAAGTAATTTTTTGTTAAGTAATTAATTTCAATCAAAATTTTTTATTTAGGATTAACATGTTCTACCACCTAAATGGTAAAAGGGTAATTTAGAAAGGAATAATAAAGATGTAATAGAAATTATATATGTGTGTATATATATGTATATATATTTTCTCAAAACTCCTCTCTAGGGCCAACTGTGTAGCTCTTCTGACCTTGGCTGAGCTTCCTGACTTGGCTGGCTTTCAGCTAATCTAGAGTGGTTTCCCTATGGTGACAGCAGTGACTCAGGTCTACTTTGTAAATCTCTCATTGTCCAACTGCATAGCTTGGATCTGTTCTCATAACAATGGAACACTCATAAAAGCAAATGTCCCAATGTGCAAGCCTATTTCATACTTTTATTGTGGCGTAACCACCAGCATTGCAAAGTGACCACAGCGTCGTAAGTCAAAGCATAAGGCTTACCACCCTGTCCCACATGGGTGAGTTTTGCAAACTTAAGTGCAAAGGTTGCAGGTGAAGAATGGCATACATCAGTTTTAATCTGACAAAGCCTGCTACCTATCAAGAATAGTTTAGGATCTGAAATATTCTCCAACTTAATAAGCTCACAAGTAAGCGTATGAGCCTGCCACAGTTTCATCAATGCTGCCAGAGATATAAGATACCACGGCAGAAACAAATGACAGTTATTACTCATAGTAATAGCAGAGACCAGAATATCAGTATATTTGTGTCCATTTTCTGCATCCTCATTCCCACAAGGAGATGTAAAGAAGAAGAGATGGCGCCTGCACACATCATGGGTTGCATCATATGAAAGGAACCCTGAGCTTTGGGAACCAGAATCATTTATAATGTGCAGTGAGCATGTGTGTCCTTAGCTCCAGAGGGAAATACTAACACAATAATGCAAAACTTTTCACCAGATATGAAGAAACATGAGACTCATGGAGAATTGTCTTCTAATAAGAATTCAAATATGAAAGTTGGATATTTTCTCAGTATTCTGCTGAGTTAGATCTATTGTTTTTGAATGTCAGTTTTTCTTTTTCTTACTCTCTCTTTTATTTTGATAAATGATTTCCTTCTACCAGTTATTAAATAATAAAAATAAGACATACATTTTGAAAACTTGAATGCTTTCAAATGCCTGAAAGAAAACTGAAAAAAAAAAAAAGAGGATCCCAAAGCCTTTGTCAGAACTTTTGTTTCTTGCTTCTTATCTTTTTTAAGGGTAGTGTTTTATCAACCAAAAAATAAAAATAAAAGCTACCTAACCAGCACATAAATGTTGATGGAAAATCTAAACTATCAAAAGATGCTGAGTACTTAAAAAATCCTATTAGCATATTACTCTAAAAAAAGTAATTAAATATTAAGATTGGCATCATCCATTTCAATAACCAAATTCTTAAACAACACAATATTAACTTACTTTATTTCTCTCTATCATCTCATATACTCTATTCCAAATACTTCATTGCAAGACAAGAACACATCTGGGACCCCTTCAGTCATCCCTGGGCTAACAGTGATATCACAAAAGTAATGGCAAGCATTCTTTTTTTCTTCTCCGATCTGAATTTTTTTTTTCATGTAAAAGAAAAGAGTTTTTATATGAAACTTTTATCGTTTTTCTCTGTTCTGTCCTTTTAACAAAATAACTTTGGAGACATAAAAGCTCTTTTTCTTGAAAATATAGTGTAAGAGAAGATCCAATAGAACATTCATTTTTTTTGAAACGATTCTGTAATTGACGTTTATCTGCCAACTGTTAATTTTGGAACTTCAGCTGTATGAGAGTACAATCATGATATTAGTTTTTATGTTTTCCTTTACATGAAAAAAAATTATTGCACTCAATTTTTATTCAAAGCCACAATATTATAACATAATACTTTAAATAAAAAATAGCTGTCCATAGAAATCTCATCTATACAAAGTCACAAATATTTTAACATCACACATAATTATATTGTGGCAATTATGTTCAGCATTGCCTTCTTTACCCAAAAAGTAAAATAGTCATATAGAATATTCTGATGAAAGATCAAAGCTAATATAAAAGATGCAGAGAAGACAAATAAGTGAAGATGACTGATACTAATTCCTATTTCATTTCCTCCTCTAAAAATTAGAAAAAAAAAACCAATTTAATTTTTATTTAAATTTATTTCTCACATTTAAATCGCTTTTGTTTTTGTTTTGTTTTGTTTTTTGGAGACAGGGTCTTGCTCTGGAAGATCACACTAGAGTGCAGTGCCACTATCATGACCCACTGTAGCGTTGAACTCCTGGGCTCAGGAATTCTTCCCATCTCAGCCTCCCAAAAATAAAGTGGCCAGATATTTTTCAAATGTAAGATACATGCAAAAACTCATCTTCAGTTTCCTGTGATCCTATTTATATGCTGTGGACTATTTAGAGTCTCTTGCTGTCAAACTCACTCACAGACAAAATTATTGTTTTATGTAACAATCACTATTTCAGATGTGGTATATGCCATGTTTTCTCATGTACTGATATTTTTCAATTTTATACTTGCTTCCTTAATTGCTTCTGTGTGGTTTACATATATTTATCCAGAAAATAGAAAAAAAAAGTCACATTCAGAACTGATTTTAACTTTTTGAAATTAATTTTAGTTTCCTAAGGATTTAACCAACCACTAGTTAAAGTGAGAAACTTGATTTGGATTACTATTACATGGCTTTTTAATGTTTTGTTTACCTTTCTCCAAATTCAGATTAATTTTGGTGGTTCAGTTCAACAAAACATTTTGCAAATGATGGTAAATATTTTCAAACATTTGCAAACTGAATATTATCCATACATCATGTGTTCTTTAACAAGAACAAAATAAACATGCTCATTCAGTCACAATTATATTCACTCAATCAGAAACATCACCTGTCATCTTTTTAGGAAAAACCTCACTAGGGAGTCTGAGGAACAGCCTTCACGCAGGCAGGTTTCCCAGTAATGGTTAGAATAACAATGCCTTACTCTTCCCTGGCTGTAACGTTTGTCTATATTACTTCAAGAATCTTACCTCATGTTTTCCAAAAACAAAAGATAAGAATTTTTTAAGTGAAACTTTGAAAAGTTCCTGAAAAAAGACAAAGTAGGCTCTTGGATTCAATATCTGTTGAAATCAGTTTTAAATTTCATAACATTTCAAATACTCAGTACATGTAAATATATCTTCACAATTATTTGTTTCTCCTGAAGCCTCAACTCTTAAAGAAGAGCTTTATGCATAAAATATATAGTATTTATTAGTGTTTATTAACTAAATTAATTAAAAATTATTTACAAACAGACCGAAACAGTTTTTTTCTTCTCCAGATTCAAAGGGCAAAGCTTTAAAGCACAGACAATAATTAGATAATTAGGTAGCATAATTAGATTTTTTTCCCCTAGAAACAAACAGAGACTAATTAAGAGTAAAGTGGAATTCTATAGTATTTCCTTGTCTCTGATTGTGGCAGAGGGTATTTCAGAGAGGGATATATTGTTGGATTGAACATGTTCATATTTATTTGTCTCTACAAATGATAATGTAATGTCCTGCCATGACCAGGAAGAAGTCATTAGTATTCTCGAATCAAATGACTGTTAGAGAAATTTTTTTGTGAGGAATGCAAGAAACGCCTTTGTCTAATATTTTCTTAGAGGTAAGCCTGAATGATTGGCACAGAGATTAGAATTCAACATATATTTATATATGTGTATTTATACATATACACACTAATATAACTGATGGACAAATAAAATATTTTCTAAAATGTATTATTATAGTTCCTATGCAATTAAATGATTCATTTTGTTAGATGCTCCTCCTAAGGCACTGTATACAGTATTCTTTTCTGTTTCTGTTGTATGTATAAGAGGTAACCCCTTGATTATCAGAGAGAAAAGAAGATCTTCTAAAAGTATCGAGTTCCCAGAGTACTGCTTTGGTACTAGCTCCTTGGTAGGGTGTGGTGGTGAGTTGAATAGTGTCCTCCCAAAATCTGTGTCTACATAGAACCTCCCAATGTGGCCTAATTTTGCAATAGAGTGTTTGAGGATTTAATTAATTAAGATGAGGTTATAGTGGGTTAGACTAGGGCCCTGTATTCATTGACTAGTGTCCTTACAGGAAGAGAAGACACAGACACACAAGGGAAGAAGCCCACGTGATGATGGAAACACAGATTGGAGTGAGGCAACTACAAACCAAGGAATACTGATGTTTCAGGCAGCACCAGAAGCAAGGAGAGAGGCATGGGACCAGTTCTCCCCCAGAGCCCCAAGAAGCCTCCAAGTCTTCAGTGGCCTCCTGAATTGTGATAGAATGCATTTGTGTTTGTTTTAAGCCACCAAGTTTGTGGTACTTGCTATAAGCAGTCCTAGAAAACAAACATAGGACTATGGAGAGAATATTAACGAAATAGGAAAGCAATAGATATATTTAATATGATCCTTTTTTTTTTTTTACATATTAAGATAGTTGTTACACTTCTTATGTAAAAACATATGCTCTTGGCTGGGCTCAGTGGCTCATGCCTGCAATTCCAGCACTTTGGGAGGTTGAGCCAGGCTGATCACTTCTGCTCAGGAGTTCCAGACAGGCATGGGCAACATGGGAAAACTCCATCCCTACAAAAAATACAAAAATTAGCCTGGTGTGGTGGCACGTGCCTCAGGTAGTCTCAGCTACTTGGGGATGCTCAGGCAGGAGCATAACTTGAACCCAGGAGGTTGAGGCTGCAGCAAGCCATGTTCATGCCATTGCACTTCCAAAACAAACAAACAAACAATGCTCTTAAATATCCCAAATAATGATGTCAATATTCTCTTATTATAAAGAGTGACATAAGTCTACACAAACATGCATATATACAAACACACATATATATATATATGCAAGCAGTATCTTTTCCTAAATAAACACTTACTTATAATTTACTTGAGCACAGTGGCCAATAAAAGTCAAATGTTCATTAGATTTCTTATATTAACTCATTTTAAAAAACACGGTATATTGTATACGTTAGGAATCTTGATTTTGGGTGCCAGAATTATTTATTAGTAATATCTTGACAGCTAGGAATTTAGTTATTTTGTTTATGTTTCTAAACCTATAAAACAGAAGTTTTGGACAAAGTGAGCTTTAACATATTACCTATCCACTAGCTCCATGATCTCTCTAGTAAAGAAATATTAAAAGTTTTGCTTCTGTGAGAACTCAACATGTTGTTTCATTATGCGACAATATTTTTTAGATTACAAGAACATATTTTATTCCAATTTTCCAGGGAGGAATATCATAGTATTGCCTTATTGAATATATATTTTAGCTAATTAAACAAATGTTTACTAATTATTTTATGTATATTAGGCTCTCTGTCTCTGCTTGCACATTTATTTTTAACATAATAATGACCTGGTACAGTGACTTGGTGTGGATAGTAAATATTGATGTCCAATTCTGTTTTAAACACTACAGAATGCCACATAAACCAATGTCATAAAACAACATATTTTAAGTCATACATTATGATGATGTAGCATGTGATTGACAATGTCAAGTAGTTTCTTCAGTTCTGAACTTCAGAGACATTTTTGTTTTTGATATTTCAGTGATAAAACCTCTGTAGGTTTTGCTGGGATGCAGACATTTTCCTAATGGAATTGATTAAAATGTAGCTGTTGAAGGCAATGCTAAAATCTTTGTAACCCATAGCTTGGCTTGCTGTCCAAGTCATTTACTTCAAGGAAAGACGAGAAAACAAAATACTGATCTTCTATTGAGTCTATGTAAGGTGCAGGAAACCTTTATCTGGTGAATCTCAAGTGTCTTTACAAAGCCTGTGAAGTGGCAATTACCTGAGTTCTTCTGCTCAGATGAGGGGCTGAAGCTAGTTTAGATTCAAACACCTTTGCTCAGAAGCAAAGCACCCTGATTTTACATATAGCACGTTATCTGGTAATGGGAGACTCCCACAAGTCGACCTTGGCATTATGCATTTTCAAAAGAAAGAAGCTTTGTGAATTAGCCCAAAGATTTAAAATAATTAACTAATATTTGGGGGATTAATAAGTAAGATTTGAGACCTCTTAGGAAGCAATGCAATGTCTAATTATATAAACCTGGGTGAATGACATAATTTATGCCAGAAATTATGTTCCAGTTTTACTGACATCTGGCTTCTTACATTTTGCAGTTTAACACAGATAGAGGTGAAGAGGACTCCGCTGTAGAGATGGGCGAGCTGGGAGAAAAGGAGTTAGGTTGGGAAGATCATCACGCTACCAAGGTTACACAGTCTTTGCATATTTCCTCTCCAAATGCCAGGCTATCGCTTTTTCCCCCTGAGACAGTTACTCCTAACATGAGTTGACAAAGTGCTGAAGAAGTCTCTTCCCGCAGCCCTCCAGATGACCTCTACTTTTTTGGTGTTAATAACAATTTCTTAAGAAATCCTCTTAATCTTACTTTTTTCTTGACTTAGTCACAGCATGATCTTGCCAGTGTCCTCCAAATCTAGTTCCCACTATTTAGCAGAAGTATACTCTACTTGATGAACCAAGGATGTGGTCTTAGTTGCACTATTTATTTTTCTTAAAAATAAAATAAATCATTATTATAAGTAATAATGAAAATCCAGGTGGCTGGATCAATAAGCTTATAAATATAAAGCAATTCAAGTTTTGGTGAAAACGTTTATTAGTAGGAATAGATATATTTATAATAATTACTGAAGATTAGCAATGACAATTTTTTCATGATTTTAAATTTACATTATTAATTATAGTGTCACATCTATTGGTAGAAACATTATATTCAAAAATATTTTAGAGGAAAAAATGATTTAATGCCACTGAAGTGGAATGGTAGACGTTGAAGAAAAAAATAAAAACCTACCCTTTTTGTCTATGTAATGATCTAGGAAATTAAAATATTTTAAAATTTCTTTTGCTAGTATGTGCTTACATGTCTAGAGCTTAGAAAAAGTTATGTTCAAACAAATCAAGAAAGACAGCTCTAAAGCATTTAAAAATGTTGAGCCATACATACGTGAACGATTTATGCAATGACATTCTCTTTATATCAACTACTTTTATTGTTTAAGAGGAGTTTGTAAGTGATTTTGTTCTTCTGTTGACATGGGAGTACTGTAGAGAGGAGAAAGGATGATGGTGGCATGAGTGAATGAGGAAGGGAGAAAAGCTCTGTTGCATCTCAGACTGTTAATAAAGCTGTCCATCCTACTGTCGGTGATGTGCTAGTGAGGTCACCAAAAGAGGCTCAAACACTGCATTGTGCTAGGATAGCTATGAGGGGGATCATTAAGTCAGTAAAATCTTAACAATTGCGATCAGCAGTTATCTTTGTAAATATTTTGTGATAAAATTATGTATCTAGTAATAAGTAATATATACTCATTTTCCTATAATCTTCAATTTTAAACATATTTTACTTCTTCATTACATAAATACCATATAATAAAATAATTTAAACAAGTAATACTGGTTTTTAAAAAGTCTCAATACATACTGACAGCATCCTACTAAAAAACTTCCACTTGTTTATTTATTCAATCATGAGTATTTACATTTAAATTTGGAATTGTTAAATGAAAATAATGTAAACATGAACAATGTTCTGCTACTTATTATTCCTTAGGTAATTGTTAATATGTAGGATATTAAAAATAGTTTAGAACCTTTGTGCTTGTTTACATTTTTGCTATATTAACAAATGTTCTTTTTATGACTTGTCTACTTATTCAGGCTTTCTGGATTTTGGTATTTTAAATATCATAAAAATGATGAAGGGAAATACATTCAATGTGAAACCTTCAATTATAAAACATAATCATCTTGCCTTGTGTGATTTTATTCTGGGTGTACATATGCAGTTTAAATTTATACATGCATGCACATCACTTGAAATTGTTCTCCATTTTTAAGGGAAGATAATTTTCCAGCCCTTCAAGAAATAAATATGAATGTTCCTTTAACCAGCCTCCTGTCGCAAGATATCAAATCCTAGGAGAATTAAGAAAAGCAAATTTTGTATTAGTTTGTGGCTGTGGCATTTTAGAGCAGGCAAATTCAACTTGCAAATTGGAGCCCAGCTGCTGGTTTAAATCAGCTGAAAATGAAATGGGAACATCTTACTGAAGTGTTCATTTGATACAGATGAATGTCTTTCCAACAGTAATAATGTGAACTCAATTTATAGGGATGTCTAAGACGATAAGTCAGGGACAGTGTCTAGATCACAAGATCACATCAAAAAGTAAAAAAGAAAATATGGATTATAAAACATTGAAGTATCAGAGATTATGCTCTGATAGACTGAGAAGCAATCTAAAAGGAATTTGATATTTGTATTTGCTCATCACTCATGAGTTAAGTGAGGGAGGACTGGAGCTGAGATTCATTTATTTACCTGTTGGCAATGAAGCCTGTCTTTCGTCAAATGATCCTTCCTGCTCTCACCTGGGAGGCATTCATATCTTTGTTTCTCATGACAACATAATGGCACGTTCTGTTTCAATGATCTCCTATTTGTCAGAATTATCATGTTGCTAAAATTTCAAAGAAACTTATGTTAACATAAATGCATTCAGGCTCTAGAAGCCACAGTTTACATAAGTAGAGTGGCCTCAGTCAGTGGCTACAATAAATAAATAAATAAATTACAAGGCATCTCTCAGTGGTCATCTGTATTGTTAAATAATGTGAATGTGAAATTATATTATACACTACATTTGTTTACTTCCTCATCCAGGTATTCATGGATTTATTGAATCCCTTTGTTGTGCAAGGCAAAGTGACTGACAGGTGAACACTGGGCAAGGTCAGAAGAGTTAATTGGGTTTGAATAAAACATGGTCATCTGAAACTTGCCACCCTTGACTTCCAGAAGATTTTTTATGCCACATTCATGAATGCAGGGTTTCTTTAAAATCTTTTATTTTAGGTTCAAGGGTACAGGTGCAGATTTGTTACATAAGTACACTCACGTCACAAGGTTTTGATGTACAGATTATTTCATCTCCTAGGTACTAGGCTTGGCACCCAACAGTTATTTTTTCTGATTCTCTCTTTCTACCCTCAAGTAGAGCCCAGTGTCTGTTGTTCCCCTTTGTGTATTGATGTGTTCTCATCATTCGTCTTCCATTTATAAGTGACAGCATCTGGCATTTGGTTTTCTGTTCCTGCATTAGTTTGTTAAAGATAATAGCCTCTAGCTTTATCCACATTTCTGCAAAGGACATGTCTCATTCTTTTTAATACCTGCATAGTATTCCACAGTATATGGATCACATTTTCTATAGTCTTCCATCAATAGGCATTTAAGTTGATTTCATGCCTTTGTTACTGTGAATAATGCTGCAATAAACATACATGTGCATGTGTCTTTATGATAGAACGATTTATATTCTTTTGGGCATACACCTAGTAATGGGATTGCTGAGTTGAATGGCAATTCTGTTGTTAACTTCTCGAGGAGTCACTACACTGCTTTCAGTAATGGTTGAACTAATATCAGTCTTTCTTTAATGCAGGAATGAATTGAACCTCACTGCTAAAATTCTGACAGCCATTTTACACAGTTGCCTGAAGTGTCTCCTAGGGGAATGAGCTCCAGATGCCTGCAGTAGTAAACAGCTCATTAATGTACTCTATTGACCTTTATTCCTTCCTGGTACCTGATCCCTCAATCCAGCTTTCTGGGATTAATTTTATAATAAATTACTAATCCCATGTTCAGAATACGCTTCCTGGGATACCCAAACTGAGACAAATACAGCATTCTATTATGATTAAACTCAATGTATTAATCCTGTATTAGAGTTCTCTAGAGGGACAGGACTAATAGGATAGATGTATTTATGAAAGAGTGTTTATTAAGGAGTATTGACTCACAATATCACAAGGTGAAGTCCCATAATGGGCCATCTGCAAGCTGAAGAACAAGAAAGCCAGTCTGAGTCCCAAAGCCTCAAAAGTAGGGAAGCCAACAGTGCAGGCTTTAGCCCCTGGTAAACCACAGGTTAAGTCCAAGGGTACAAAAGCAGAAGAACTGGAGTCCAGTGTTTGAGTGGAGGAAGCATCCAACACTGGAGAAAGTTGAAGACCAGAAGATTCAGCAAGTCAAGTCCTTCCACGTTCTTCGACCTGCTTCATTCTAGTCATGCTGGCACTAATTAAGTGGTGCCCACCAAAATTGAGGATGGGTCTGCCTCTCTTAGCCCACTGACTCAAATGATAATCTCCTTTGACACACTCTCATAGACACACCCAGGATTAATACTTCGTATCTGTCCATCCAATCAAGTTGACACTCAATATCAATCATCACAAATCCCTTACCTTCAAATGGCATTTATGTTGTTTATACTGTTTTATTGCAATAAATATTCTTCTACACATCTCTGGATTACAGCATATGCATACAAAGTCTTGATTATGCACTTAACTCTTAATTTGTCTATTTCTCCTAGGTAAGATTAGAGGACATTGACATTCTATGAAATTGATTTATTATTTTGATATTAATAGTTTATGATGTACTTGTATTTGTAATTAGGACTTCACATATAAATATAGATGGGTAGACAGATATATAAAGACATAAATATGTATGAAAAAGAGTTAATAACAATACATATAAACAAAGAAGAAAATTACGGAACTAAAAGCTATGTAAATTCCTGGAGTATTTTTGGTTGTTGATGTCATATGACAGTCAGGAAAGCATAGTGTTCACTCCGAGAAAAGATTGCCTGTTTCAAATTCTGCATTGGCCCCTACTGACTAAATGACCAGAGCCAACGCACTTAGCTTCTCACCACCTCACTTCCTCCAAATAACTCATGAATTTGTTACAGGAAATAAATTATATATACATTGATAGATTAACTATGTATAAATGTTTTGGAAATACATTCTCTCTATATTATATATATCACTAAAAGTTTTGTCTTGCATTTAGTTAGCATTACATGAGTTTGCATTGGTGTGCGATTCAATTTAACTCAAATATATTGAAAACTTAATCAATAGATACAGAGATTCTTTCAAGATACTATTGAACAGGAAAGATAAGACATATATCCAATTCCTTTAACGTGCACAAGGACATATGTGATTAATGCAATGATAGTGATACAAAAGAAAACACTGTGAGAGCTGGTAGGAAGAGTACTTCTGAAAGGCGGATTAACAAACACTTTATTGATGATGTAGAATCTAATTTGTCTTTGTGGAAGAAACATCAATCAGTGTCTAACGAAGGCAGAATTATTTTTTTAAGACAGAGGCTAGCTCTGTCACCCAGGCTGGAGTGCAGTGGCTTGATTTCAGCTCACTGCAACCTCTGCCTCCTAGATTCAAGTGATTCTTATGCCTCAGCCTCCTGAGTAGCGGAAATTACAGGTGCCCACCATCATGCCTGGCTAATTATTTGTATTTTTAGTAGAGATGGAGTTTCACCATGTTGGACAGGCTGATCTTGAACTCCTGATCTCAGGTTATCCACCCACCTCAGCCTCCCAAAGTGATGGGATCCCAGGCATAACCCACCATGCCCGACTACAAGGGGAATATTTTGAAGATAGAGACATCTCTACATAAAACTACTTCCAGCTCATTTATAAATTATTTTAAGTTTTGACCATGTCTAAATATTAATTATCATACTTAAAAGATTATATCCTTCTTAACCCTAGAGTACAATCTCCAAAAGGAGTCTTACTTTTATATATACATATTTTATATATATATGTATACTTATATATATATTATATATATACATATATATGTTGTGTGTGTGTATATATATATATAACATTTACTGTACTTTAGTTTCTGGGGTACATTGCAGATCATGCAGGATTGTTGCATAGGTACATACATGGCAATGGGGTTTGCTGCCTCCACCCCCTATCACCTTTATCTGTCGTTTCTCATTTCTCCCCGTGTTATCCCTCCCCAATCTCCTCACCCACTGCTGTCCTTCCCTTAGCCTGACCCAACAGACCCCAGCGTATGATTCTCCCCTCCCTGTGTCCATGTGTTCTCATTGTTCGACACCCACCTATGAGTGAGAACATGTGGTGTTTGATTTCTGTTCTTATGTCAGTTTGCTGAGAATGATGGTATCCAGATTCATCCATGTCCCTACAAAGGACACAAACTCATCATTTTTTCTGGCTGCATAGTATTCCATGGTGTATATGTGCCACATTTTCCTTTTCCATTCTATCGTTCATGGTTATTTGGGTTGGTTCCAGGTCTTCAGTATTGTAAACAGTGCTACAATGAACATACGTGTGCATGTGTCTTTATAATCGAACAATTTATAATCCTTTGGATATATACCCAGTAATGGGATTGCTGGGTCAAATGGAATTTCTATTTCTAGATCCCTGAGGAATTGCTACACTGTTTTAATATTTTATTTAAATGAAGTTATGTTTTCTAGGTGATGTGATAAATATTTTTTATTCTTTGCTTATGTTTTGTCATTGTATGCCTATATTACATAATATGTATGTATGTTTTCAGTTTATGACACACAGTGTTACATATATAAGACCTGAATGGAAAGAACATGTGACATTTTCCACTTTATTATGCATATACTATAGTCTCTACTTCTATTTCATTCTGGAAGTATAGACTGATAATTTGCAGAAATAATTGCAACCCCCCAAAGTTTCTTCTTCCAGCACCATTCTTTCTGACAAATAAGATTAAATTTTACCATTAAAATTCAATCTTGGCTAACAAATAGTTTTGAATCAAACTAATATCCCAAGCAGGGGATAGTGTCCTGGTCAGCCATTAACTCCTTAGTGTTAAAATATGCTAGTATGTCATTAGTGACCTGACTAAAACTAAACCTGGAACGTTAGAGTGGATAGGAATTTAGGCACTCAGATTCAGTAGGACAACACTGGGCCTGTTGGGGAGAGAAGAATTAACTCTACTTCTCATTTTGTTGTGATCATGTCAATTATATCTTCTGATATATATTAAATGTCTTTATTTGTGTGACCATTATATATATGTGTTATAAATATATGAAGTTATATATAATTATATATATAAATTTATATATAATTACACACACACACACACATATATGCATATATATATATAATGATTTTAACTGGAACTTATTTTGATCATGGTGCCATGCCAGGGGTATAGAATACAGAGGTAATCCATGTAGAATAAATACTGATCCTCCTGTATTTGATTGTTCAAATAATTTTGGTAAAAAATTCCAGAGAGTAGACATAAGCTTACTGTTGTGTCATGAAGACATGCAAGAGTTTCCAATGTAGTTGCTGTCATCCAGCCTGGTCCTTCTTGGTAACTAAGGAACAGAGAGAGAGAGAGAGAGAGAGAGAGAGAGAGAGAAAGAGAGAGAGAGAGAGAGACATAGTGTTGGCAGTGGTCCTTTTATTCAAATCACTGACAATCTTTTCTCCCATTACATGCTCTGAGCAGATTTATTTAGAAGGTTATGCAGTCTTGTCAGAACTTAAAGAATAAACATTTATCTAATATTTTTCTTTCTGTTACGACTAGCATGGCACCATGTTCAATCAAACCTTTTTTTTTTTCTTTGTGAATGCACTAGACTAAAACGCTGTACTAGAAATTTCCAACCGGAAATTGACTAAGATTTTTCCATAGGCATATGAATTCTAATATATCAGTACTCTTTTCTCCTGTAGCTTCAGAAAAATTGGGATCTTCATGTACTATATCTGCTCAAAGGACTTTTTCTTTTGTTCTCTACTATCTGTATCAACAATTCATGAAAGAATTATTACCAAATTAGTGAGTGGCCCAGAAAAGAAAACAGAGCGATGCAAAATAAAATGAAAAACTTTAAATTGACTTTTTCTTTTTTGGAAATTAAATTACTTTAAAAATTTAATTAATACAATTTATATGAATTCTGCCACAGATATCAATTTGCCAAGATATTTCTAAGTATTGACAAAGTTTGGTGAGAGTGTAGGTCTAAAAAACATTCAAGCTTTAAAATACTTATCAGTATGACCCTACCTTAGCTTTTCTACTTCTATAGCTATTCCCAGGCAATTCACATTTTTGCCAAAATATATTACATGTCATTTTTTTGAATATTCCATATGCTTTCTGCTTTCACGACTTTGATCATGCTATTCTCCAGGGGTTCATCCCAACACAACCTGTTGATTAGACAAAGCTGAGTTTACCACCTTCCAAAACAAAGGAGTGTCTCAGAGTGGGGAGGATTAGGTAAGAGTTTATTGAGATTTGGATATTTGTTTTATCATGCATCTATCAGTGCAGGCGCTTGATTAGGATTGGATAAGAATCATAATGCAACGTCAACATTTGTGAACAGTTGGCTGGGTGTGATGGCTCATGTCTGTAATCTCAGCACTTTGGGAGGCTGAGGCAGGTAGATCACCTAAGGTTATTGTAAGAGTTAAGGAAAGAGGAAAGAAACACAGAAAGCTGCTCAACAGTCAAAAACAGGTGTATTTTGGCGAATAAACTGAGAGGGGCTCCTGGCTTACAGACTAAGAGTATTTATTGTTTTGTTTAGGGTGAGAGCTCTTATGACAAGCTTCTAATGTTTCTGTGTCACAGAGAAGTTTATGGCGGGGTTGGAATGTCACTGGTTGGAGGGAAAGTTATCTTGGGCTGACATCTTTCTGGCCAGATGGGAGGTTATCTTGGAGCTCACATGTCTCTGGTCAGGGAGGGGTTTATCTTATGATTGGAATATTTATGGACAGAGTTGTTATTGTGGTTTATGGTCATGCTGAACTTAGCCATTAGGCTGATGTTCTTTGGATTTAGGCAGTTTTTGATCAAGGGGAAGTTTAGAATGGCGGTGCTTGTCCAAGACGGTAATGCTCCTGCTTTGTTAAGTCAGGAGTTTTCTCTACTAATAATACAAAAATTAGCTGGGAATGGTGGTGGGTGCCTGTAATCCCAGCTACTTGGCAGGTTGAGGCAGGAGAATCACTTGAACTTGGGAGGCAGAGGTTGCAGTGAGCTGAGATTACTCCACTGTATTCCACCCTGGGCAACAGAGTAAGACTTCATCTTAAAAAGGAATCAAGGCACAAACTATCTAATCATGTTTTCGATTGAAGAGTTACTGAGTCTTTCAAGAAGTTCACGTAGTGAATGATCAAACCAGTCAACCAGTTGCTTGAGAAGAGCACTTCTGGAAGTATAAATAAATGTTAATAAAGACAGAAAAATAGCAAAGTCATGTTGAAGCAGACTACAAGAATAATTTAGGTTGTTGATGTCAAGGTCAAGCATAAGGGACAAAATTTCTCAGGGAATTTCATTAAGATATAATAGGCTAGGTTCTACCTTTAAATGTTTATCAAGTCTTAAGTCAATGAGAGGTATTTATTTATTTATTTGTTTAAGGTGAACAAATTTATGGGGATTACCAGTTAACTAAATAATTCATTTGTATTTACAATAATAACTAAAGTACCCTGTTTTGGTATTTTTCCTCCTCAATCCTGAGTCAAGAAGAGTTCTAGCCCAAAGCAAGATTTATCTATGCAGGGCAGAATCTCACTGTGGCCAAGTAAGTTTAAAAGTAAGATAAAATAACACAAAGGCTAAATAATTCCTAGAAGTGATAGGAATGTTTTTTCTTCGGTTTATTGCTGAGCCGATGGGCGAAATAATGATTGTATTTACTATTTGTAAATATTAGCCAGTTTCTCTACATGATTTTGCCATTGTAAAGCAATAACACCTTCCAGGTAGAACCCCTAGTACCCATTTAGTGGAATAAAGTAGTACTTAAGCAGGAAAAAAAAATTGTTTGACAAGTGCTCCTTGAACATCAATTAATTAAATAATTAACTTGCATTTACAATAACAACTAAAGTACTCTGTTTCTTGTATTTTTTTCTCCTTAACCCTGAATCAAGATTTCACAGTCCCAAGCAAGTTTTTACATATGCAGAGCACAGAATCTCATTTGAATATTTTCCAAGTTTTTGGATGCAGGGATAATATATATTGCTCTCCTGGATTCTGATGTTTTTGCTTATTTTTTTGGGAAAGTGGGGAAAGGAAGAATTAAGCAGACATTGAAGCAACTCCCTCCTCTTTTCTCCCATCTGTTCCTGGGAAAAGGGTGCTTCAACTGCTAGGCAGAAATAGTAATAGACTAGATAGAATCGAGATGGAGAATTTGGTCCTTTCATTATCCCTTTGCTTCCTCAGCCTCAAAGAACACTAGAGCTTACTTCTTCAGAATGCTTATGAAAGCAGTGCTGCTATCAAGGTGGCCTTAGGCAAAATGTTGAAGCTGAGAACAATGGCCTTGAGTGATCTGCCTTCCCTTGCTTAACAACTTCACCTCCCTCAGGAACAGTCACTTTTGTTCCTTTGCAGAATTGTAATTCCCTCATAACAAAACCTCCTTGCAAGAAAGGATTTGATCTCAGTCATTTACAGCAGAGAATAAATATAAATCAATGAGATACCTCTCTGAAGTACTTGTATTTTAGCTTCTAGTGATATTGTGGAATAAAATACTATCTATCTGTCCTCTTTAACGGAATCTCAGGCATCAGCTTTGCAGATGAGGGGGTGTTTTGCAGGAGAGAGTTGTCTTTCATGTATGAAATCAGGCCACATAGATTGGGTTGCACTGCTGTCATTTTGTTCTTAGCATAGCCTTTGGTCCATATATAAATCTAGAAGTGGGGGCTTTGAATTTACCTTAATAACCAGAATCATTTGAAATTAATTCCATCTTTAAATAGATGTGAAAACCAAAAATAAAATTCTAAGCCGTCCAACTTGAGGCAGGAGAATAGAGTCTAGAGGCAGAGAACATGAGGCCAATTCATGCTGACTTCTTACAGCTAAATTAAACAGCAACACTTCAGCTATGACAGGAAATATCATCTCCATTTACATAGAGTGTACACCAAGTAACCAGTGGACACCTCTAAAGGTTATTTAAACCCCCAAAAAGTCTGTAATGTGGCTCTTGAGTCCCTGTGCTTGAGCCTGCTCCCGCCCTTTGGAGTACACTTTCATTTTCAGTAAGCTCTGCTTTTGCTGTTTCCTTCTTTCCTTGCTTCGTTTGTATGTTTTGTCTGATTCTTTGCTCAAAAAGCCAAGAACCTGGACACCCTTCACCAGTAACAAGCTGACCGAATGAACCCCTTTTGGTCAAGTGGAACCCAGAGAAACCTGAAAAACGGAATTCCTGGGCGTGACAGGAAGGGTGGTCAGATGCATCTGGTTATACTGCCTTCCTGTTACAGTTCAGGCACACCTGCCCAGCATCAACATTAAAATAGAGTACATAAGACTGGGAAAAGGGACTTTGCAGAAATAAGATACAAAATTCTTGCCCGGCACGGTAGCTCATGCCTGTAATCCCAGCACTTTGGGAGGCTGAGGCAGGTGGATCACCTGAGGTTAGGGATTCGAGATTAGCCTGACCAACGTGGTGAAACCCCTTCTTTACTAAAAACACAAAAATTAACCAGGCATGGTGGCAGGCGCCTGGAATCCCAGCTACTTAGGAGGAGAATCACTTGAACCTGGGAGGAGGAGTTTGCAGTGAGCCGAGATCAAGCCATGGCACTCCAGCCTGGGTGACAAGAGCAAAACCCCGTCTCAAAAAAAAAAAAAAGATACAAAATTCCAAAGTGACTCTGGCTTAGCATCAGATGACAGTGAGCAAACACTGAAGGAAATATTCTACCCTAAAATATATTTATTTGACATATATTGAAATGGCCCTGCAAAGCTGTCTTGTGAGGGGAAATAGTAGCTGTAGAAAATCTCCATTAATACAGCCAGGTTTTCCCTCTCCAGCCTATTCCTGGATCTAAGAGTCTAACACACGTTAAAGTCTCAAAAGAGACACTTAGAGTGTTTTCTCTCTGAAGACTGCCACCTGTGAGTTTTCATCTCCATAACAAGAACCTTGGCCTCCACAACCCTCCTTTTGTTAACTTAAATATTTCTTTCTACTGACTGCAAGTCTTTAGACAAAGATTAACTTTTTCAACCAATTGTCAATCAGAAACTCTCCACCTGTGACCTGTAAACCTCCACTTCAAGATGTCCCACCTTTTTGTCCCAAACCAATGTATATTTTCCATGTATTGATTTATGTCTTTGCGTATAGTTCTTATCCCCTTAAAATGTATAAAACCAAACTGCAACATGACCACCTTGGATGCACTTTCTCAGAAACTCTTGAGACTCTTTCACAGGCTCTCATCATTTACATTGGCTCAGAATAAATGTCTTTAAATATTTTACAGAGTTTCCTTTTTCTGTTATCAGATGATTGCACCCAATTAAGTCTTTGTATTACATTTTATAGAATGTGGGGTCCTGGGACAGCCTGGGCAGTAAACAAAGAAATAATTTAACTACCTAATATGTAGATGTAATGGTTCATATGTTAGCAATGATAATCACAACCAAAACGCAGTGGCAAAATAAGAGCACTGCTATCTTCCAAAGAGGATTTGGTACATTCAGATCATTAGCAGCAAGATGTGACTATTAAGTAAACATAACAACTGAACAACAAAAAAGCGAAAGTTGATTCCTATTGTGCAATGTTCGAAGTCACTGCTGAATAGGGAACCAATCTGAGCTACTTTGGCCTCTAAGGGAAGTACAACAAAGAGAAAGTTATTTTTGTTAATGAAAACATTTAGTAGCATATGGTTTTGATCAAACTAGAAGTTAACTAAAATAATCCAGAGCAATTGCTACTTTTTTTCCTACTGTAAAATTTAACTTTCTCTGTCTACATTCTAAGTTGGTTTCTATTCCCAAACCAGTAATTAGAGTGCAGTGTGTTTTTATTATTTTTTAGCCTGCTGAGCATACCACAGACATTATGAACTGATGATAACACACAAATATTTTGATGAACAAGACAGTTCAGTAAAGGAAGAGGATGACTATAGGAAACAGGTTGGAAGAATTTTAAAGCCAGTACTCTACTTGGCAAAGAAAAATGCTCTCCATAGGAAAAGAAAACAGTGTGATTTTAGCACCCAGATAGTTGTTTATTCTCTCAGTGTGCTGATGCCCTAAGGTCTTATCATTCTATGGCTCATTAGATCTGTTTGTGATTTATTCACCTTCATTGGAATCAAAAATTTTTATCCACATTCTGTATTATTCTTGTGTTATATGCATGAGTACGAACTGGTAAACGTTGATAGGTGTATGTATCACACCCCCTCCACCCTGCAACACACACACACACACACAGAAAGAGAGAGACAGAGAGAGAGAGAAAGAGAGGGAATTAGAAAAAAGATGAAGAGAAGAAAGCTGGCTTTTTAAAACTAGGTAATTCATTTGATTTTTCTCTTCTTTTGACTATTGTATGTATGACCTACTTTTGGCTGGAGACAAGTTCCGAAAGCTATTTTCAAAATGCACTATAACTCTCTGTGTAAAGAATATTGCTTACAAAAAAACCATAACAATTGTACTGTATATTATAGGAAGAAATAAAAAGGAACATATTGCAGGATAATGTAGCCATGAATAACTTATTGTGTGTCATAATTATGTCAAAAATAATACTAGATTACTTTCTTCAGTTGTCAGCCTTTTAATAAAATTTGTCTAAAAGGTCTCTCCCTCTTCCAAAATTAATCTCTTAGAGTGATCATTATTTGCATTGACAAAATTAAACATCATTTATATTTATCTTTCAATTGATCCATAAACATTAACTTTGTCTCTTTAGTAAAGACTATAAATTTTCAGGGGTGGCAACTTTGTGTACATTTCAAAAACTTTAAAGTACTTATCATGGAGTGGAGTACACACTAAATTCTTAACAAATATATGTTAATGATAATATGATAAATGACTAAAAACTATAGGAAAGGAAGGGAAAAGGAAGAGAGGAACAGAGAAATATAAAAGAGAAAGAAAAGAAACTAAAAGGTAAAGGAAGGAAGTATGAGAGGGAAAAAGGAAGGAAGGAGAAAGAAAGAGATGTACTTGACTAGCTTAAAAAAATATATTTTATTTGTCTGGGCACGGTGGCTCACGCCTGTAATCCCAGCAGTTTGGGAGGTCGAGGCAGGTGGATCACGAGGTCAAGAGATGGAGACTATCCTGGCCAACATGGTGAAACCCCATCTCTACTAAAAATACAAAAATTAGCTGGGTGTGTTGGCATGTACCTGTAGTCCCAGCTACTCGGGAGGCTGAAGCAGGAGAATTGCTTAAACCCAGGAGGCGGAGGTTGCAGGGAGCCGAGATTGTGCCACTGCACTCCAACCTGGCACCTGGCAACAGAGTGAGACTCTGTCTCAAAAAAATATATATATTATATATATATATTTTTTTAACAAAATAAAAGCATAAACATATTTATGCTCTAGATATTACTCAAAAGCTTTCCAAAACATCCTAATGGAACATGATTTATAATAAACTGAAATTTGTATGTAATAAATATATGGATGTATATTACATATAAATACATATGCAATATTATTTCAATGCTGAAATTTATCTTTGAATTTGTAATTGATAAAATATTAGTCCATGAGCAACTTATTCAAATTCCTCTTAATTACTATTAGTCAATCAGTAGTGATTTTAAAGATATCTTTTTAACTTTAAAACAAGTATACAAAAGCAACTTTTATATGCTACTTTATAGGCATAATATATTTAAAATGTTCAAATCAGTTATCTAGAACAATAAGAAAAAGTAAATAAATTTCTTTACTAAAGACTGCAGATTTGTAACTATATTATTGTCCTCAGTTCTGTTGATTTTATCTTCAAAGTGCATATGAAACCCCTCCATTTTTCACCTTCTCACCGTGCTTTGCTGTCAACGTATTGTCCCTCCCTTTTGTTACCTTCTTAATCTATGTACTCTCCTAACAAAATCCCCCTAGGGCAGTATATTTCACCACTTCTCACCTACTCGGGGGCATTACTCCAACTAATCTTATCATTTTCTCTTACATTTGTATATATATTGACTCTCTTTATAGTAGTGGTCACAACAGCATATAAAGATGCTCTTAGTCTTACCAAACTAAAAAAATTATTTCTTAATCTACTCTATACGTTAGCTACTGCCACCTCTCTCTCTGTGTGTGTGTGTGTGTGTGTGTGTGTGTGTGTATAAAGATTTATTTCAAGAAACTGTCTCACGTGGTTGTAGAAATTTGGAGAGTCCAAAATCTGATAAGGAAGATCAACAAGCTGAAAACTGAGAAAAGAGCTGCAATTTGAGTCCCCAAGTATCTTCTAGAGAATACCTTTTTGCTCAGGGAAGATCAGCCTTATATTCTCCTTAGGCCTTCAGCTGATTGAGTGCACACTCCCTTGAAGGGCAATGTGTATTATTCAAAGTCCACCAATTTAAATTTAAGCCTCATCCTGAAACACCATCACTGAAGCATTCAGATGTCTGACCATCTATCTGGGCAGTGTGGCCCAGCCAAGTCGTCACATAAAATTAACCATTGCATGTCCAGATCCTGGTCAGCTTGGCATCCCACACATCTCTTTAAGCCACACTTAATCTCAAATAAAACAATAACAAGATCATACTTTCACTTAACATGATACAACCATCCTGTATTCAACTGAGAATGTCCTTGAATGATATTTACTCTTCTTTTTGATATTCTGTAACTTGAATACTATGATAGAAAATCAATACATTTATGGTACATGATAAAGCAAGAAGAGGAAACTAAATAAAGTTACTTGATCAATCTATCAATAGATACATGATAGATACACAAATATTCATAAGAAAATAGAGATGATATATTCCTGGCAATTACAGTTCTTATTTCTATTACTGGTCATGTGGTCATAGCTGGTATTTATAACTACCTTCTTTAACAATCCATTCTGGATTTCCTTTGCTCCCACCAAGCATCTTGGGTAGTTGTGATTCTTTACCTGGCAGCGTGACCCGAATTTTCATTCCTGGAATCTGGGTCATTAGTAGTTCTGCATGAATAGCATTACAGCTTTCCGCTAAATTTAATCACAAGGTAAGGTAATACTAAAAAATGACCTAAGGGATCTCTTGTATTACAGACATATTCTTCCTCACCTCCATTATGGAGCAGAAGCCCAATTTCCCCCTTAGTAGCCAGGATCAGTAAGTCCAGCTAGCACAGTAACTCCCTTTTCTGCGTATTGATTTAGCAGCATGAGGAGCCCAAAGTCTCTGGGTGGCAGTCTTAACTTCTAGTGTAATGAACTCATTTTTGTGTCTCCTGGTAGAAGCATGTCTCTCTTTGGAACTAAACCTTGAGGCCAGGAGAACCTAATCATAGAAACAGTAAACAACCTGCCCACCCTGTGCTCATACGCATTCCAAGGACTCGCATACCTCTCACACACTTGATTTGTTTTTTATCCATAGCATGGAATCTCATAATATAATATACAGGTTACCTACTTATCATGTTTCTTTTTTAAGTTTTTCAAAGGCAGGCATCATTATTAATTTTCTCTTCGGTGCTAAGTGTAGTTCTTGCACAGAGCATATGTTCAACCTGTTGTTTGAATGAATAAATTAGTCAACAATCAAATGAATGCCTAAGGTTCTACTTTTACTACAATCCACCATCACCTCTGACCTGCATTATTACAAATCCCTACTAACCAGATTTCCTTTTTACAGCTTAGGCCCCTTAACTGAATTCCCCACCTACATTCTTCTCCTTATTGCCACTGCACACTCAAAGTGTTCTTTCTCGACCAAATTAGAAAATCCATAAGAGCAGAGATTTGGGGCATTAATATCATCAGTGATATTAATATGTTCCCTACTATCCAGAACCATGCTGGATGCATAAGGGACACTTCAGATATCCTTCCTCCTCTAAGTGAATCTTCAATTTTTCTGGCTCTGTCTTCGGAAAATAATTCCAAATTAGGGCATGCATTTTATCTTCTGCCTAAAGGAATAACACTGTATATTTATACGAAACACAATATATCTGTCAGAACATGTGGCTGGTAAGTAGAGAGTTTAAAAAAGAAAATAGAGGATGATGCAACCATTGAGGTGGTTTGGGGAATGGAGGTCAGAGAAGCTGTCACCAAGGATGTCAACTTGCCACTTGAAAGCAGGAAGTTCTAAAATTCTCACTCAGCAATTGCTGAAAATCCAGTATCATCTCTCCCGAATCCCCTGTCAATCTCACCAGCCTTTGGAAATCTCTACCTTCGATTTCAATCTGCATTGCTGACATGGGTGATGCTCAAAACATTTCCCAGAAGTGATGTGGACTTCATATCCAGCCATGCAGCTGAAGAATAATGACCTCTCTCTTCTCTTTCCCCCAAATCTTGTGAAATTACTAATGCTGGAAGATTCAAACTGTGATCTACAGTCAGAAGGGGATGCTGCAGGACTGACTTTTCCACTACAATGCAGGCGGAATCTCAGGAGTGGGTGGCAGTGATACTGAGTTAAAAACAAATAACCGAGCACACATACTAATCTAGGAAGTTAGAAGTTTTGGGGGAAAAAATATCATTTTCCCCACTCATTTATTTTCCTTCATAGATTATTGTTGTTGTTATTCTGTGTTTGGTTTTGTTTTATTATTGTCTTTCTACCTTATCCTGCGCACAAATCTTGGATGAATCTAACATAGATTTAGCACCCACAAGGCATCTAACTCAATTATCCAGTCCCAGCTGTTGTATGGGGTGTACAGTACTTCTGTGACAAAACACATCTTCAAGGGAAGTGTTTGATTTATCTAAAGTACTAACTAGGCTGTGAATTTTTATCCTGCTCTAAGCTTATTTTCTCTTTAAAATTTCCCATCGTGCCAGAAGGAAAGTGAACAGATTTTCCTGTGACATTACACATATTATCTTACAGAATGAGTAGGTATTGATGCTAACATGATAATAGGATAGATAATAGAGAAAAAAAGTTAACTATAAACAAAACATCAAAAAAGAAGCCTCATACTGATTCCTATTTAAAATAATTAATTTACGGCCAGGTACAGTGGTTTATGCCTGTAATCCCAGCACCTTGGGAGGCTGAAGTGGGTGGATTGCTTTAAGCATGGGAGTTTGAGAGCAGCCTGGTCAACATAGGGAAATCTTGTATCTACAAAAATATTAAAAAATAAAAATAAAAATTAGCTGGGTGTGGTGGTGCATGCCTGTAGTCTCAGCTATTCAGGAGTCAGAGGAGGGATGATCCTTTAGCCTGGGAAATTGGAGGTTGCAGTGAGCGGTTATTGCACCACTGCAATCCAGCCTGGGCAACAGAGTGAGACTTTGTTTCAAAAACAAATAAATAAAATAAAATAATTAATTTAGGTCAAGTGAATACCTGCTAAACTACTTTTTCTCTTCCCCTCTTCTGAGCACAATGTTTACCTCAGTTTAGCTTTATTTCTCTTTCCCTAATACAATCTATATATTAATTTTTTAATAGTTAGATGCTGAGAGGCATAGTGAGAAATGAAGGTGTTATTAAGTAAGTGTTCACAGGCAGTTAAGGATCTCTGTAAAAGCTTTGGTGTCCCCAGAAGTTTACACCCATCTTTTGCAGTTGCCAAGAACTATTATAATGAGATCAAAATCACTGTGACCCTCAGTGTTCACAAGAGTCCAAACAGTTATAAACTGCATTATACATTTCACTAAGAGAGAACATTTATCATGTGTGCCCTTGCAGTGTCTTTAAGTTGTCTGCATTAAAAATTAAAGTATTTCTGATTAGAAACTTCTCCACTGGAATTCTCCAAACAAGTACACATTTCCAGAATGAGGCAGAAGGATCACTGAGCTTTTGTCCTTGCCCCAATTTAAGGCAATACCTCTGTGTGCCATTGGCAGTGACAACTCAATAGATTTTTGCTGCCCAGTTGCCAGCAAAAACCATTATATCCTGTAAAAAATACAATAGACTACTTCTGAAATATGTTTTGACCTTTTGTACGTGACATGCAAGGAATGAGCAGTGTATGATCACATAGACGAGTGAACTTCTTTCTCTCCTAATCTTTATATACATTAGTATATATAACTCAACATTCTGTGTGTGTGTATACATATATACACATACATACACACACGTGCGTGCGCACACACACACACATACATACACACACACACACACACACACACACACACACAGAGAGAGAGAGAGAGAGAGATGGAATCTCATTCTGCCACCCAGGCTGGAGTGCAGGGGCGCAATCTTGTCCCACTGCAACCTCTCCCTCCCAAGTTCAAGCAATTCTCCCTGCCTCAGCCTCCTGAGTAGTTGGGATTACAGGCACCTTCCACCATGCCCAGCTAACTTTTGGATTTTTTAGTAGAGACAGGGTTTCTCCATGCAGGCCAGGCTAGTCTTGAATTTCTAACCTCAGATGATCTAACTGCCTCGGCCTCCCAAAGTGCCAGGATTACAGGCACGAGCCACCGTGTCCAGCCTCTGTTTATATTTTCATTTGATTTTTAAGTTAAACAGAAAGTCTCACAATAGATACAATTCTTCTAAGAACCTCATGAATGAATCGATAGCTAGACCAATTGCCACGTTGCTCCTCTTCAAGATGAAGCATATGCACAACTTGCTATTCTAGTGATTACATCAGTTATTTTTTATGTCACTTGGTGTGTTTATTGGGGTTTCCAATTTTACTTTTATTAATATTGTCTGCTTCCTCCTATTTCCATGGAAAATGAACATATATTTACATTTCGATTATATGAATCACCATATGATCCCTTCTGTGTGTCTCAATGGAATTGTATACACATATATCCTCACCAGTCAAAGCACACAGATATATACAACATAAAAACACCAACAGTGTTTTTGGTAAACTATAACAGTGGTAAAATATAACAGCCAAATATCTTTATGAAAACAAGGTCTTTGTATGGCATTTATTGAAAAGTTTATTTGATTTGTTTTGTAAAAATTTATGATTTCGCTTGGTGATTAACATTGTATGTGTGGTCTCAGATAGAATAATGATCGATCTTTACTCTCAAAAATCTTGAGCACAGACTTCACCGCATGTCACTGGTTGTAACTGTGATGTGAAACGATAATGCTCTAACAGGGAGAAAAACTTGTCTCTTCAATTAAAGCCCCACTGTTTATAAGCAGGGCACCGTACACTGGTAAGTGCAGGGCAAGCTGTCACCACCAAATGGGTTCTGATAATAAACTTTCAGGCATAGAGGGTGAAAGTGTTCTGTAACCTTAATTCCTGTCATTGTCTGATGAAATTATGTTCACACCATTCACAGAAAATAACTAAGGGTGCTAATATTATACAAACTGCACAGATTAAACTACTGCAATAGGTAGTTGCCTTCTTGACAGTGCTGAAATGATATTAGTAAAGGTGTGATGCTTTGGAACTCACTCAAGTGGCCTTTCCAGGTGTGTAACTTCCAGATTTGCCTATTGTAATTATATTTGATGGGTGAACGGATATTTCACATCTAGGAACTGAATGCAAATAAAGTCAATGTAGATTATATACAAAAATAACTCTAGTCTTCACAGCAAATAATTTGCAGGAAGAAAAACATGTAAGTTGCCAGAATAAAACCATATAAAGAAAAACAATACTAGAAGAAGAAGGAAAAGGCAAGACATAATAGGAGAGCCATGTTTGCCAATTTGTTGGAACATAACATTATTATAGATAGCACAACACGTATCAAGTGCTAAATATTAACCAAAATCGTGATGGTAATGGCATTATTTCATATCAGCATGACACATTGCAATTTAAGTATTCGCTTTTTTTCTTCTATTCTTTAACAAATTTTTGGCAGGCAGGTTATATTTTTCCCATGGAGGGGGGCGTGGGCTATGGCCCAGGGGTTAGCATACTCCTTTTTCTATTTAGGTGGCTGGTTCTAAGGTGTCCCTTGTGTGTAAGACTAACTTCGATTTCTGGCTTTTCCAAGGGGCTATAGACTGAAGATGTTTTCTTAGCACATTACCCATAGAAGAAGATATATATATATATATATATATATATATATATATATATATATATAAACTATAGTGTATCATTTGACTTTAAAATAATCTTGTTGTCAGATATTGTTAGCTTCATTTAATAGGAGCACAGAAAACAAACAACAAACAAACAAAACATGATAAAACAAAACTATGAGACTTGTTTCTCCTTCTGAGACAAGATTTGTAGAACAATGGATGTTCAGCTAAGCTGAAATATCACATGAGACTTGTTTCTCCTTCTGAGACAAGATTTGTAGAACAATGAATGTTCAACTAAGCTGAAATATCCATTGTTTTAGTTCTTAGGTACTAGGAAAGATAATTTAGGCTAACAACAATTGCAGTTAAGATTATGCATAGGCTTGTGGAAAGCTTAGAGAGAGTAAAGCGTGCTGCAGCAATCGACACAGTCAGGGGATAGGTAAGAGTGTCCCCATTTTTTACACGGAACCTGCGAGCTTAGTGACATTGTCCTGGCAAAATGCTCTGTGGCCACAATACTGGAGAGCCTGCACCAGAGCCCACACTGCTAAAGCAGAACATGACTTTGTAAAGATCGGAAGAAATTGTAGCACTGAAATACAAACCTTATTAGGTTTGCAAATACATTATGTTGCATATGAAAGATTCCTATTGATTAAAAACACCAGTGATAAAACTTCTAAACATTTGGAAATCAAGCTACAAAAGTTTTTTGTATCATGTTACAGGTACATTAAGATATCAGGAAACACACACACACATGCGCACACACACAGAAAACCAACCAATAATGCCACATTCCTGAGATATCACCATAGTCAGTGTATGTTACTCCACTAATACACAGAACATGATTATTTTGAATGTGGGAGAAACAACACAGAGGCCAAAATATCACCAAACTTTGAGACTTAAATGAAGCACAATTTGCACTTTCTTTTAATTTTTCATAAAAGTATGCATTTTATTTTATTTTTTCTGAAGAAATCACTAAGTCAGTTGGAAAATGTAATCCAAAGGAATGTCCTTTCACTCTGAATTGTGAAGGTTATGTATCTTTGTAAGACATTCTTTTTCATCATTTTAGCACATTATGTCCATACATAAATTTCATTTACCGTGTTATTTGAATATGGTAATGAAAAATATATTTGTGTATGTAAAAAAGCAGACCAACTCACATGTACTTATGTAATTTAATTTCTTAAAAATGTTCTTTAAAGATTTATCTAAATATAATTAGATTACTAAATAATAGATTATATTAAAGTATTATTCCGTTCACTCAAAATTATTCTAAAAAGCACAGCCAAAATACTAAATAAATCATTTAAATTTTGTCTTGGGAAAACTTTTGGGAGATAAAGTATCCAGTCTATGATATATTCTTCCTCATGCAGTTAATGAATAACTATATATTCAATTATATATATTAGAAAAAAATCAGAAGTTAGAATAAACAATTTTCCTTTTTAAATAATTTTATTCTGTTAACCTGTTTTTTTCTTTTTCTAGGAAAATTGAAAACTTACAGTGGGAGTATCATTCTACAAAGATTGGCAAGGTGTTCTCATTTCATATAGGAAGCAATGGATGAACTATGCCATCTAATATGAAACATAAGCAAATATTGAATATTCACTGTATGTCTTTCTGATTGAATCGTTTCTTGGTCTACACTATCATTTGGTTATTCATAGGTGCTATATAATTTCAAAGTTTATACTTGTACAACATTTTTTTTATACAACCAACCTGAAGCTACTGGCAAAATGAATTATTTAAACAAGAACATGACACTTACAAAATAAAATAACCTAAAAGCTGACAAGGAGGCTGAGCAGATGTGCTAGGACCAGCCAGCTCTTTCTCAGTTTCAGCGCCCTATTGTCAGGATGCGCACAAGCCATTAGCCCTCAGGAAGAGCACTCTGGGGTAATAAATAATCCTACCATTGTAAACTTGATCTCTCAAGCACTATAAAGTTTAGGAAGAGATACATGTGGTAAATTACAAATATATGTATGAGTGTGTGTCTGTGAAAATATTTGCTGACATGATCTATGGTTATTTTACTTCTCATAGATTCTGAACTTTAATATATGCATTAATTTCATCAGCTCATATTACTTTCTGTATTAATAAAATGCTCATAAATTTATATTAAATCTAGTTGAAATAACTTTCTAGTATTTAGTTGACAAATCTCGTAGAAGAGACCATTTAGATATTGTATACTACACTCAGCAGAGTCTTGCCATACAGACACTCAGAAATTGTAGTTGTAAATAATGACCTCATCAACATAAGCTACATTATTTTCCCTAAACTTCCAGAGAACGTGGTATAATATGTACTTTAAGAGGCAACATTATTCAAATTGCATTATTTTTTGGCTTATTGAGAAGGTAAAAGTAAAAAGATAAGCCATGAATAAGTAAAGAGAAGAAGAGAAAATAAAGTACGAATGCCTAAGATATTAAAAATATCTCACTGAGCCTATAAACCCATGTCTAGACTAGATTATCCTAGGGAAAATAGGCAAACTCAGAAAGGAAAGAAAGTAGGTAAAGAAGGAGGGAGAGAGGGAGAGACATAATAAGATGAGATAGAAATTGTCCGAATGTTTACTTTTACCATCCTTTCAATCAGAATTTGTATATGTTAATAATTTCCTGTCCAGGGGTCCTCTGGTCCTCCCTACCTTAGCTTACTCCTGTCAATTTCACTTCCTAGGCAGCTCTCAGGCCACAAAAACGTGATTTAAAGTTAGTCAGAGAAAGACCTTTGATTTTCATCTCAGCTCTCCCAGTTTTTGTCCAGCTCCTTCTTGCATGTGGAGAATGAGATTAGGGGTCACTGCCCACAGAGGCACCGCTCAGATGTGGGGTCCTTGACGTTCAGCCTAGCTTGGGCAAATGCTTAGCCAGGGTGGTCCAAGACCAGCAGGTAGAGGAAATATGAACCATAATCTGAGAAGAATACAAAATGAAAAATCAGAAAAGCATTGTCAGGTCTGTAGAAAGAATAACAAGGTTAGAAGCTGAGTCAGCACTTCAGTACTGCTAAGTGGCTCCCTCCCATGGCACGCTGTAGTAGGCAACAAGTAGAAATACCTGCAACATTTTTGCCCTCCATGCTACAGAGTAATCCTTTCAAAATGCAAATTTGAACACAATTTTCCTATTAAAGAAAAAAACACGTGGAATGCATTCTCATTGTTCTTAGGATATTGAGTACATATAATTCCTGATGGTACCTTGTAGATCTTGCATGTATATTCTTTTATTTTCTGCCACTTTTAACATTGGTCTCTATCTGCTATACACACATTCAACTAGTAAAGCTCCCTTTTCTACAGGAACTTTTGTGTGTACCAGACCAGCTGCTTGGAATCCCTCCCCCACATTCTTATCTGTGTAACTCCTGTTGTGGTTGGATGTATTTCTCTGCTCAGTAGCTTATTTTCAGTCTCTGTGGTTCAGTGGGGGTATGCGGTCCAGGCCTGGACAACATAAGTGCTCCTATCAATTGTTTATACCACATTTTTTTCAGAAATGGCTTATGCCTCAAGCCAGGGCAATTATTGTTTCCTGGGTCTTTTATCAGAAAAGATCTCTCTTTCTCACCCTTTGTCTTTCTCTCTACGTTTATCGTCGCTCTTGCTGGGATTTCTAGATCTGAGAAATATTCCTAGAAAATCACTGGCTACTATCTTAGCCATCATTTAAGAACTGGGAAGGAAGCAAATGCAGACAAAGAAAGAACTAAGAAGAAGAAAGAGAGAGAGAGAAAGAGAGAGAGGTACTATCCTGACAGTATAATGGGAGGAAGCCACAGTTTCTAATCATGTCTGAAGTCAGAAACATATCCTGGACTTTACTTTTGCAAGAGCTAATGAACTCCTTTTTTATCTATAAACTTTACTTAGAAATTTCTAACTAAAATTTTATCAGTGACTCTAACATTGGTTCCAAGTAGTGGTTAGTTACAAAAGATAGATGATTATGTGAAACTGACTGGGATAAAGATAAAGAGAAGTAAATATTTAATCTCCGTTATAGACTAGCAAACCATCTGATTGAACCATCTTCTGTTGAATCTCTTGCAACAGAGCGCATGTACTGATTGAGGATGGAGCTTTAGGAAATTTTCAGAAAATGTTTAGATGTTGAAATATAGTGGTTGCTACTTGCAGCATTCTGTATGTTGTCAAAAACAAGTAATAAGGTTCAGTTCAATTTAGTTTAAATAAAAGCAGTAGAAAATCATTTGGCCTTGCGTTTTATTTTATTTCATTTTATTTTATTTATTTTTTTTGAGACCCAAGTCTCACTCGGGTTGGAGTTGCCCAGGCTGGAGTGCAGTGACAGGATCTCAATTCACTGCAACCTCTGCCTCCCAGGTTCTAGCATTTTTCATGCTTCAGCCTCCAGACTAGCTGGGATTACAGGGAGATGCCACCATGCCCTGCTAATTTTTGTATTTTTAGTAGAGATGGGGTTTTGCCATGTTGGTCAGATTGGTCTTGAACTCCTGGCCTCAAGTGATCCACCTGCCTTGGCCTCCCAAAATTCATTTACAGGCGTGAGCCACTGCACTCAGCCTGGCCTTGCTTTAAAAAAAAAAAAAAAAAAAAAAAAGGGAACCAACAGAACAGAGTTTATATCTCTTTCTGTTTACTGTGATCCACAGCGCTGGAGTGTAGGGTCACTGTTTCCATTAGATACCTTGATGGCAGGTTGTTTCCATAAGACTCTTCCATAAAAGAATAGACAGCAATTTATTCTCAATGAAATTGAAACCTACTCTGGATATGGACTTGCCCACCTACAGTAACTCCAAAAACTCTGCCTTCAGCTTTCAACGTGGTATCCCAAATACTATTGCTTTATGCCTGGGTACTTGTTTTATGGCAAAAGAGATGTGACTGGGAGTTTAAACTATAAGATTTATTGGCCATTCCATGCACCTCCACTACCCCACAGCACTTGGCCTGATTACAAGGTGGAACCACTTGATAAGTCAACTGAAGATGCCAATTTGAGGACATCACCTTGCAGGGTTGTGGGAAGGTTGTTCTCCATGATGCGTTACTGAACTCGTGGATGATACATGGTGTTATGTCTCATATATAAAAGCCAAGGTATAGAAAGAGGGCAGGGCAGATCCCACCCACTAATGCTTTCTAGTGACCCCCTTTGGCACTGTGGTTTTTGTCCTCATAAATGGAGGCTACGCTGGTTGAAAGGCCTCGACTCTTAGATGGAAGAAGGTGATGCTTATACTAAGTGACACAATTAATTTTCCACTGAACCAGACACTATGACCTAGGCACTCTGTGTCCCTCAAGCCACTGGGCTGGCAGGCAACAAACAAAAGGAATTACTCTCATTGTTGACAGTATTCAACCCTAATTATCATGAGAAGCTAGGGCGGCCACAACACAGTGAATAAAAGAAAGGAGTATGTGTGGAGTCACAGGGAATCACGGGGGGTTCTCAGAGCTGCTGTGCCCGGTCATCTATCTGTGGCAAATTCATCCTGAAGCAGGCAAGTCACATTACAGCTGAAAGCCTTTGGGGTGTTGTCACACCATGGTACAGTGTTGAAGTGCCCACTGAGGTGAGTATGTGTGCACAGTGTATATTGTTTGTTTTTTAAATTTAATTCCTATGTACCTATATATGTATAATGTTTTCTACATTGCATTACGTATACTTAGATGTCATACTGTTTCCGTAAAGCTTAATCACTGGCCGTTTTTTTTTTCCTTCTCTGTCCTTCATTACTGGAAACTTCATCTAAGAGATACTGCTTTCCAAAATGCTTCCAATTCTCTCCCCAGAAGTGACAATTTTGCAATATTGCCATTGCTTATGCCTACACATTTCAGCATACTCGCCTTTTTATTTCCTGGCTCTGATCAGCCAAATTTCTATCAAGTTCTAAATAGTTGTATATTTAGGAACAGTCTCTTCCTGATGTTATCTGAGTAACTGAGTTCTTCTAGTGTTAGGATTCCCTTAACTCCACATTCCACCCAAATCCCAGTAGTGGGGTATGGTCTAAGGCCAGTTCTTCTGACCTTCTTGATATAGCTACCCACCTGGTTATATCATCCTACCTGCACTCTACTTATTCCCAAAACACTGCTTTTAGGTGATATCCATTTATTCTCATGGTTTTTCTATATGGTTGTACATAGGCATGAACGGATTTTAGTATAAATGGCTGACATTAATACACAGAAAAGTAGAAGGTCTCCATAAGCCATTGATACCTTATTTGGGCTTTTTAAAGTACTTTCTATGCTTACATAAAAGATTTAAAGGAGTTTATTTTAAATTAAAATGTCTCCCATATTTCTGTCAGTGCTGCTCTTATTTGTTCAGGTGGATTGCTTTAAATTCTACCGCCATTATGAAAATACTGTGACTCAATTAAAGTTAAGTTCAAATTCTACCTTCATTACAGAAACCTTCCTAAAATTCTTAATGCTATGAAACATCACAATATTTGAAATACTGTTGAATATATGTAATTTTAGTGGATTGGATTTATTTAACACACTAGTTTACATACTCTTCTTAAAGGATGTTTGTGGCTTTATACACATTAGGTGCCCAAAAAACAGTACATGAATGAATGAATGAATGAATGAATATGTTTTATATGAATTCTTCAAAATGAAATCAGATTTTTTTTTATGTTAAAGTATTAAAAGCAGAACAATCACAAAAGGATAAAAAATTATTAACATGCCTCCAAAACCTGATCATTTACTGGACTTTGAATTTATATAAGCATTTCATTTTTCTTTGTTTAATTGAGACTGAACTTCCTCCGGAGGGAATATTGTCCCAAAAGGCCATGTCCCATTCTGTCTGGACATCACCCACACAGTATCAGCATGAGCAGTGGAAAGCTCAAGGCAAATGTCACTTTGGATCAAATGCAGCATCTAAATAGAAAGTGCCCCCACTGACCTCAAAGCATACCCACAAAGGTGAGGTCACTGCCAAAGTTTCTCTTAGGTGGCTTCTGTTATACTGTGCCATAAGAGTTTGAGAATGGACTCAAATGTTAGCCTATCATGGCGCATTGGGGAGATGGTGCATTGTCAGGCTAGAAAACAACAGAACACAAAGCAGGTTGCTATTCAAATGGCAAGATGATTCTACACTAGTTATTCACAGAGACATAATGATGAAGGCATCCTACTGACTGCAGGCATAGATAACAAAAAAAAACAAGAATAATAGATGGCTTAATGTCACTTACTCCCATTTAGTTTTCCTATTAAATAACTCATATTATCTGGCATTTCTTAACTCAAAGATGAATTTTCTGGCATTCTGTGTAGACCAATTAATAACCTGAAATAATGAGAGTAGATTCTACTGTTCTGTAATGCTATTAATCCTCACTTGAGCTACCATATTTTTCTACAAATTCATCAAAAGAGTATTTGCTTTACTGTTTCTCTGAAGATTCATTGGCAATCTAATGATTTGGTGTCTAATTACAGCAAGGTGGAAGTAATCAATGAAAAACTTCCCGGATTACTCTAGGCACTTTGCAATTAGTTCTGAATGGTGCAGTTTTCTAAGAAAAAAATAATAATAATGTGGTCAGGCTACATGTAGACAGACTTGTTTTAATAGAATAAAGATAAAGGTTGAACTTTGCCACAGATCATTACACTGAGGTAAAAATGTTACATATTTTCATAGGTGACACATTGCTTGAGATATATGAGAAACTCAGTAAATAAAAATGTGTTCTAAAGCAAAAGAATGAATGAGTATATTGTGTCCAAAGGTCCATTATTGTCAATAATTTTGTTTCTAAAGTTTTGTGAGAACTCTGATGTACCTTTAAGAGTTGAAACCATTTAGATTACTTCATCCCAGCATGATCCATTTCCTCTGCTACTTCCCAGACATTTTAATTGAGGCTAAAAACTTCAAATTGGATTCCAATGTGTCCTTTACTAGCTCACTGCCTTCCTAGCCAATCCATATTGCCATTGTTTTTGCATTCTGATGTAATCCATTATTATCACTCGGCTAAGCAAACACAGCTGGATGGTAATGAATGAAGTATCTACATTTATAGATAAACTTAGCTGTAATGCTTCTGTATAGTTCATTTTCTAAGAGAGAGAAACCTTATAAGAATTCCATTCTCTGATCCAGCATCACAAAGGATAAAATTTTATACTGAAATAGCAAGGAAAATTCCATCACTGATCCTTTGTTTTGTTATTAAATGCAAACTAACATGTTAGATGAGGAGATAAGTAAGTGTGACACAGTCATTTCATTCTTTCTGCACTTCATTTATTCCAGGCTGAGAAAAAAAAATAAATGACTTTGTGTCAGTTTAGAATATATGGTTTGAGGCTGGGTGTGGTGGCTCACACCTATAATTGCAACGTTTTGGGAGGCCGAGGCAGGAAGATTGCTTGAGCCCAAGAGTTCAAAACCCGCCGGGCGCGGCGGCTCAGGCCTATAATCTTAGCACTTTGGGAGGCCGAGGCGGGTGGATCACGAGGTCAAGAGATCGAGACCATCCTGGTCAACATGGTGAAACCCTGTCTCTACTAAAAATACAAAACTCGGGAGGCTGAGGCAGGAGAATTGCTTGAACCCAGGAGCCGAGATCACGCCACTGCACGCCAGCCTGGGTAACAAGAGCGAAACTCCGTCCAAAAAAAAAAAAAAAAAGTTCAAAACGAGCCTGGCCAACAAGGCAAAACCCTGTATATTCTAAAAATACCAAAATTAGCCAGGCGTGGTGGTGCATGCTTGTAGTCACAGCTAACCAGGAGTGATGCACGAGAATCACTTGAACCGGGGAGGTGAAGACTGCAGTGAGCCCAGATCATGCAGGCCCTCCAGCCTGTATGACAGAATGAGACTCTGACTCAAAAAATAAATAAATAAATAAAAATTTAAAAAATAAAATAGAGTATACAGTTTGAATAGTTATACAGATTTTCAAATTGAAATGTATGGTACCCTATTAATTGTTGTCTGAATTTAGTTCTCTTCCAGTAATAATTTTAAATGTAATGAGTCATTAAATATAAAGGCTAAGATTCAATTTAAATATCTAGGAGTCAGAACCAGTTTAATTCTATTACTGTTTGTTTGTTTTTAAATTTGATTGTACTTTGACTACTGAATAAAATTTAAATGCAAAAACTCAGATCATAAGTCTATGGTTATAATATATTTTCTTATTCACTGTAGACTTCACATACCACAATCTGAAGCTAAAAATTTTAAACTGATTCTTGCCAATTAAAAATTGCCAGTCATTAGATAGAGCAGAAACAAAGTAAAGGGTAATAATTATATGCTTTACTATGAATTAAATGTGGTTTCATTCAACCGAGTTCCAAGTCTGAAATTTCTAACATTGTAAGCAATTAAGTTTGCATGCTCAGTTAATAACAGCACCTGGGAACCTGGTAATTTGCATGTACACAAAGTTCAGGCTTCCATTTACAAACAATCTCCCTGCACAAATAAATCTGCAATAACCAAAGGCCAGAAGCGATTTCATAGTCCCCCAAAACTCAGGCCTACAATAGGCTCTCTGCTTGTTGGTCAATTTGCAGTTGTCAAAACTGTTATCTATTAAATAAAAACAATAAGAAGATAATTCTTTGGGATGACCCAAAAGATTCAGAGACAGTAATTGGCTCATTTTGAATAATTCCTGAGCTTTCTTCATTTTCTCCCTTTAGAATATGTAGATCTGAGCAGACAGCATCCCACAGCTTTGGAAGAGGCATTCTTTCCTACAGTATACACTGAAAAATAAAACGCACAAATAGCTGAGATAGCTAAAAGACAAATAACAGTGATCCAGTAGGGGTGGTTTTTTAACCTCTAATCAGTTAAAGAAACTTAGTGCTTACTTCATTTTTTAATATTCTTAAATTCCGATTTACACATTTTAATTAATCTCTTATTATATTGTATCTATGTTGTCTAGTTTGGTAGATTTAACAAGATTTACAACATCATACTTTCAAAATAAAAGTGTGTCTTTTAGCACTATGCATTGTGTTAATTTGTACGATCTTTTAACTTTTGTACTGTAGTCTCTTTAAGACTTTACATTTAACCTTTTCATTTCTCGCTTTTTGGGGACAACTTTATTTTTACCATTAAAATAAACCTTAAAGGTTACCTCTAAATGAGGTTTCTACCTTTAATTACTGTCTAGAAAAAAAAAAAGAGATAGAAAAGGGACTATCAATAGACAAAAAATGATGATGCATTCAATGAACACTGAATTGAATTAAACTTCCAGTTTAAATGTAATGGCTCTGAAGCCATTCCATGTCTTTCATATCTGTGAAAATAAATGAGAAGTATTGAGTAATGATAAATAAATAATAAAGCACTAACACGCATATATATTTGTGAGACAAGTATGCTACTTTTATAAATAATATGCATTCATCTTGCACCAGAAATTTATTAGAACACTTGAAATTAATCAGCAATCTTGTTCAATATACATACTGGGAAATTTTGAATGAATAGAAACCAAAACTAGTGTCAAAGCAAAAATGGCACTGAAAAAAATTAAGCATCAAAAGTATTTTGTTTAGACTTATTTATTTTGAGTTAACTTTTGTGTATGGTGTAAGGTAAGAGTCCAATATTTATTTGTGGGTAGAAATCCAGTTTTCTGAGCACCATTTATTGAAGAGACTATCCTTTCCCTATTGTGTCCTCTTAGTGCCCTTGGCAAAACTTAGAAACTTAATTGGTTTCTATTTAGTTTCATTGGTTTATGTGTCCATTTTTATTAGTACCATACCATTTTAGTTAAAACATTTTTCTAATATAATTTTAAATTTCTAAAGGGTAACTATGTGAGACAATGGAAATGTTAATCTACTTGACTATAGTCATCATTTCACCATCTATATGTATATCAAAACACCACGTTCCCCCCTTAAATATGGGCATGCACCACTTCACACCAGGAAGACTTTCTGAGAAATGTGTTATTAGGCAATTTTGTCACTGTGCAAATATCATGAAGTGTACTTAACACAAAACTACATAGTAGGATAGCCTACTACACATCGAGGCTACATGGTATAGCCTATTGCTCCTAGGCTACAAACCTGTACAGCATGTTTCTGTATTGAATAATGTAGTCAGTTGTAACACATGATATTTATTTATCTAAGTGTTCTAAATACAGAACAAGTATGGTAAACAAAATTATATAAAAGATAAACGATGGTACACCTGTACAGGCAATTCCTATACATGGAGCTTATGGACTGAAAGTGGTTCTGGGTAAGTCAATGAGTGAGCGAATGTGAAGGCCAAGCACATATCTGTACATTACTGTAGACTTTGTAAATACTGCACACTTAAGCTGCACTACATGTTTAACAATATTTTTTCAATAATAAATTAACTTTAGTTTACTGTGACTTTCACTTTATAAGCTTTAAAAAAAGTTGACTCTTGTAGTAACATTTAGCTTAAAACACAAACACATTGTAGAGATGTACAAAAATAATTTTTCTTTACATCTTTATTCTACAAACGTTTTCCTAGTTTTAAACATTTGATTATTTATTTATTTATTCTTACTTTTTAAAATTTTTTTGTTAAAAACTACACATTAGCCTAAGGCTGCACAGGGCCAGGATCATCAATATCACTGTCTCCCACCTCCACATTTTGTCCCACTGCAAGGTCTTCAGGAGGGTCAATAACACACATGGAAATTGTCATCTCCTATGATAACAATGCCTTCTTCTGAATATCTCCTGAAGGACCTGCCTGGAGGTGTTTTACGGTTGACTTTGTTTTTGTCTTTGATAAGTAGAAAGAGTATAGTTTAAACTAAAGACTAAGTTAGAGTATGGTATACCAACCGTGGTATATATAGTATGGTGCACCAACCAATAACATCGTATTGAATAAGTCTTACATACTGTACATAATTATATGTGCTACACTTTTATAGGACTGGTAGTGCAGTAGGTTTGTTTACACCAACAGCAGCACAAATATATGAATAATGCACAGCTCTATGGTTTTATGAAAGCTACAAGGTTACTAGGTGATAGGAATTCTTCAGCTCCACTATAATCCTATGGGTCCAACGTCTTATATGCGGTCTGTTGTTGACTAAAACCTCATTATGTGATGCCTGACTGTATATACAATAAAATTAATTAAACCAGGTAAAGAAGACTTTATTGAATACAATTACATTAAAAGTCAGAGAATACCTTAGCCAGAACTCAGTTTGAGCTCAACTCAGCTGAGACAAAAAGCTGGGGAGGATTTCAAAGCTGGAATGGAATTCAGGGGCCACGTTTATTTGCTAATTGGTGCCAATCAAAGTTAGATTCCTACCTTCCCTTGGAGACTGGGAGATAGAAGGCTACCATTTTTGCTTTCAAAGAGATTCCTCTAGGGCATTGAGAAAGAAAGTCCTGCATTGCAAAATAGGAAGGAGGCTTTCAAACATATTTACATTTCAAAGCGACAAATAAGAGATTTACAATACAAGTTTTCTAGAGTAAATGCTTTGTGGAAAGGGAGGTGGGGCTTAGAGTCAGGAAGCATCTCGTGTGAAGTTCAATCCAGTTGAGCAGGTACATTACAGCTTTCTTGGTCAGTAGGAATGACCATGGATAAGGGAAGCACATACCCCGTTTTACTTGTTGTCTTAGTCTACTTACTGAGGTTGAGTATGATTAGCTGTAGAGAGCACTGGGGACTTCTGGGTCCCAGGTGGAAACCATGGCTAGCTCTGAAAAGCTCTTTCCAGCTCCTCCTTTATTGAACAACACTGCTTCAGAGTGTCCTTTCTCCTTAGCTTTCCCCAGGAGACTGCAAGGCAGAAACAATATCCTCAGATTAGGATATTGTTCTTGACTGACTGTGGTGGCTCACAGATGTAATCCAGCACTTTGAGAAGTCAGGGCAAAAGAGTTGTTTAAGGCCAGCAGTTCAAGACCATCGAGTGAGACTTCTGTCTCCACAATTAAGAAAAAAAAAGGTTTTAATAATCGCCATACTGATTGGTGTGAGATGGTATCTCGTTGTGGTTTTGATTTGCATTTCTCTGATTATCAATGATGTTGAGCTTTTTTTCATATGTGATGATTCACCAAAGACCTAGAACGAGAAATATCATTTGACCCAGCAATTTCATTACTGAGTATATACCCAAATAAATATAAATTATTCTATTATAAAGACACATGCACATGTATGTTCATTGCAGCATGATTAACAATAGTAAAGACATGGAATCAACCCAAATGCCCATCAGTGATAGACTGGAAAAAGAAAATGTGGTACACACCATGGAATAATATGCAGTCATAAAAAGGAATAATATCATGTTCTTTGTAGGGACATGGATTATCCTCAGTATTATCCTCAGCAAACTAAACTAATGGAGGAAGAGAAAACCAAACACTGAATGTTCTCACTCATAAGTTGAGCTGAACAATGAGAACACATGGACACAGGGAGAGGAACAACACACCCTGGGGCCTGTCAGGGGGCAGACGGAGGGAGAGCATCAGGAAGAATAGCTACTGCATGTTGGGCTTACTACCTAGGTGAGGGTTGATAGATGCAGCAAACCACCAGAGCACACATTTATCTATGTAACAAACCTGCACATCCTGCACATGTATCCCATAATTTAAAATAAAATAAAAAACAAATGTACAATACTTTGAAAAAAGTTATTATTCTCAAAAGAGCAATTTGAGTTGTAATATAATAAAATATTCTAATATAATTTGATATTACAAACACAAATTGTAAAACAATGCCCAATACCTTCAAGAACAGGTACAGAAAGGATAAGAAACAGATTTTTTTGGTAGCTGTGTACTATAATAAAATTACATAAAAGCCAAGTATGAAGGAGAGGCCATAGTTCCGTAAAAATGTTTTCCCTGAAACCTGAAGTGATATAAAACATTTTGTTGAACATGCTTGCTACAAAATGTGATATTGGCCACTCCTGCTCAACAATGTTTGTATTTGATTGGCTCTTACCCCGCTAAAGTTTAGCTGAAAAATCACTGTCATGAGGCAAATTGATGAACAGCAGAAAAAGCACACACATTTATTTAATGTCTATGCAAGGGAGACTCAGAATGAAGATTCAACTCAACAAGGTACAGAAGCTTATATACCATCTTCAAGTTACAGAAAGAATGTAGACTCAGAGCACAGACAAAAACAGGTCTTAGTAGCAAGACAGGTTAAGGGAGGGAGAAAGGAAGAGGCTTGCCTAGCAAAGGTGGCCTTGGGATATGGATGAAGCTTCACAAGTAGCAGCCCTTAGAATAAATGGTAAATGTTTCTTTTTAGACTTTCAGATACTCAACCTCTTCTGGATCCAGGAAAGGCCTGGAATGGGAAGGCCTGGCTGCATTAGTGCAGATTCTCCACAGAGTCAAAGCTTTCCCACAAATGACAGCTGTGCCTGGCCACTTCTGTCTGCTGGCCCTGTGACAGCCATTTCAAAAACTATCAAAGAAATGTATTTGAGGTTAAAGTATTTTTATTTCCTTCAGTATCCACCACATAATCTTCAAGGAACTGTGATATGAATAAAGAAAATCTTTTTATATTAAGTCTCTAAGATTTGAGGTGTGGTTTTCACAAGCAGTTCAGGTATGAGGTATATATAACAATAGTACTTAGTTAAGTTAGAGAAAATGATGTTTAAATACCTTTTACATTATCCCCATTAGATGTTAATCATATGACAGAAGCCAAGTGGCAAACAACTTTAAAAATCTTTCTCACATGTACTGAAAGTTCAGTCATTTGACATATAGATGGACATGGGACTTAAAAAAAAAAAAAGCATAGACCTAACGAAATAAGCATACATATTTCAAAGTTGACATTTTGTTAAGAAAAGTAAAATTCGTGCCTGGATACAGCATCACCTATTCTTTGCAGGGGATGGCAAGTTTTCTGGAGGCAGGTCTAAAATTTCCCTTAAATGCACAGCTTTAAACATATTTACTGCTCTAAAGTGATTTGATTAAAGCCTCAACATCCTATACCATAACCTTGGCATGAAAAATTTTATGAACAAAAATTACTAACCTACCCCCACTATGGTAAAAATAACCTTGGCCAAATTTATAAACATGATTTAGCTGTGAGTGAAAAGTCTCCAACTCAGTGGTTCTATAAAGATATAAAAAGCAAGATATATGCCCATATAATTCGGTGTACTTAACTGTTAAATGGAATTATTTAGTGTCATCCATAAGGATATTGAAAATATTCTTGAGGAAAAGAAACGTAAATTGGCTTTCGCCTTATTGACATGAAATAGTTTCTGGATTTGACGTTCTTGAGCAGAACATTAAGCTGAGGTTATCAGCCTTAAGATGCATGGTTTTCTTCCTGTGTGCATGACAGGAGGGCAGTGTGTGTTTACATAAAAAGTACATCTGATCAATTAGGTATATACATAAAGAGAAAGATAGGTACATAGCTCTGTTACTTAACATTTAGAAACAGTAATTGCTTTTTACAATGAATCTTTTGTAATAAAGTGAAATACTATGATAAGGATTTAAAGAATGAAAAAAAAAAAAGGGAAAGAAAATTTTTGTGTCTGAGGCAGCCATGAGGGTGCTCCACAAATACCCTCAACTCCACCTTAGAAAATCCTACTGTAGGGCATAGATGATAGACTAGGCCCCAGCTGCTGCACATTTGGATGTGTCTTGGATTTTAATCCTAAACTACATTTCTACTGGGCTGTTCCCAGCCAATGACAGAGCAGGGCAGGGTTAGTGCTAATGGCCTTTCTTCCCCATTGTTGCAGTGGTGTTCTTATGGGCAGCTTTTGCCTGAGGACTCCGGATCAGTCTGGTTGGAATGTCCTCAGATCAGCACTGTGCTGAGGTTCTTCCTGCCCAGTCCTGTGTCCTTTCAGTCTCCTTGCATAGAAGTCAGATCTGAAATTCAGTAAAAAGAATCTTCTCTGCATCTCTCTTCCTTCTTTTTCACAGGCATTTTCCCCAATATATTTCTTGAGCATCTAATCCCATTTTGTCTTCTCTATCTAAAAGAGCCTGAACTGACGCTGTGTGTATTTTGAGATCAGACCACCTGGCCCAGGGACTATTTTTGTCTCTGGAATGTGATGTTAGAGAAACAGAGACAAATGCTGTAACTAAGTTTTAAATGTTTTCATGTATGGAAAAAATAAGTATGTATTAAAGGTCAAGGCAGAACCTACCATTTTTTGTGAAGCAAGTTAGCATGTAGAATTGACAAGATACACAGTAGGTAAGCCTTGGTACACATTACCTTCTTTTTTTCTATTTTGAAAGTTTAGACCTTAAACATCTTGATACAGAATCCCTCCTGGTGGATCTTCATCTTTCGGGTAGTGACAAATACTGCTCTTTCAGTGTGTAGCTGTGTTCTATAATCAATTCAGGTAAAGAACGGTGACAATAAAACACATAGAGGACAATTTGTATTTTTGAGGAGCAATGTTTGGATTGAGAACTAGTATAGTAAGGTAGCACAGAGACACATGAACACATATAAATAAAACCTTTTAAGGGCTGAATGTAAAAATGGAGAAAACTTGTTATATACTAAAATTAAGGCTGATTTATTTTAGGTGATGTAATACTTATATGCACAGCAAGACATAGGTAAGCTATCCCATGCCTGTAATGGCTTAATTTTTCATTTCAAGAATGCAAGAAGAAAAGCTTAGTAGAACAATGGGAGAGAACTGGGCTTCTCTGGCAAAATTTATGAAACAAACAATCTAACAAAAGTTTTTCTCTTCCACAAAGTTGTTTGCAGGGGCCTGATAGTCAATGACAGATTGTTTTAGTCTCAAACAAGCTGCACACAAAAAGATCCAATCGAGATGAGAAAAACTTTGGGATAGAAAATCAAGACAGGGCACTTCCTTACATCACTGAAAATTAAATTATTCCTAGCTATATCTCAGCAGATATCTCTGCAAAAGATAAAACATCTTTCTCGTTAAATAAATCACACCACCTATGATTGTCTAGGCCATTTGAAAACATTGGAGAGTCTTAATAAAAAATTAGGGTAAGTTTTACAAATGGCTTTATTTTATGCTTGTGACCTTAACTATATTGGCCAATGTTAGCATTTGTTACATGCTATAAATTAAGAGATTTTTATGTATGGGTACTACATGATCCATGTCATATATCATGTGTATAGTTTATAAGATCTCATATACTTATTTTCTATTGTACATAAAATGATACTACACACACATGCATATGTATATGTGTATTCCCAAGTGTTGCATAAATATCCTATATTAGTAGCATTCTATTTTTTAAACAAACTTAGTAAAATGGTAATCTTCATTAAGAGCAACGTAAATTGTTTTCGTTGACTAGTGTGTCTGCTCTGTGTTTTATAAGGACTAGAAGTCAAGGAGAAGAAAGGCTGCCAGATGGAAGCTGAATGCTCTAAGCCCCAAAGGCACGAAAGAAAGCAAGATTTAAATCTCTCTAGATACTGCCATTGTGTGCTCTCACTCCTATATTTATTATTTAGTAAGCAATAAGTACTTATTTCTTAAGAAATGCTTTATACTTGGCCATAATGGATGAGCACAAATTCAGTTATCTATATCCTTAGAAGAACTCTATTCATTTTTTTTTTTAGGTTAAAAATCATCCAAGATTATTTTGCTAAAATAGATTCAAATGATATTTTTCTGGGCACTCTTATAGTAACTTAGACTTTTTATCATTTTTAGAATGAGGCCTCTTAATTTTGAAAATAATCAAATATTCTGATAAATAATTTTAAGTACTTTGCTATATTAAGGGCGAATGGGTGGAGAGCGACCTAACTAAGGTAAGGGTTTGGCAATGCAGGATCCCTTTGCTTCTTCTCGAGTATTTCAGCTTCATAAAATTTGTTTTGTATGTATATAATGTCCTGTGCTGGCCAATTAGTTTGTGTTGAATATATAATATTGATGAGGGAACCGTTATGTTTGTGTAGCAAAAGTTATCATAATTTTAAGGACAAAAAATAAGAGTTCAGTAAGCTAATTTGAAATAGTCTGTCTAAATCTAAGAGCTTATAAATGTCCTTGTATATAAGCAACTAAGGCAGCAATACAGTAGATGGGTTAATATGAAACCATGATTAACTCAAGAATACAAAAATGAGATGTTTCCCTAAAAATTATGGATATAAAATGACATGGAAATATTCCATATTTGGTGAAGATTTGATAGTAATTTAGATTGCAAGTTTTCCTTTGCTTATCAAATAATGTCTATTCTGTTGTTTTAAAAGTATTAGGCAATTGTTTGAAATATCCAGAGAACCTTCATGAGTATTTTTACTTGATGAAAATATGATAGAAAACAGACTTCTCACCAACCTAGTAACTTTTTTTTTTTTTTTTTTTTTTGGTGAAACCTAGTCTCACTGTGTCACCAGGCTGAAGTGTAGTGGCGTGATCTTGGCTCACTGCAATCTCCTCCTCCCAGCTTCAAGCCATTCTCCTGCTTCCCTGCCTCAGCCTCCTAAGTAGCTGGGATTATAGGTGCGTTCCACCACACACAGCTAATTTTTGTAGTTTTAGTAGAGACAGGGTATTTCACCATATTGGCCAGGATGATCTCCATCTCCAGACCTCGTGATCTGCCCGCCTCAGCCTCCCAAAGTGTAGGGATTACAGGCATGAGCCACTGTGCCTGGCTTCATAGTAAAATTTTAATAGAATCTAATTACTATCATTTCTATTACTGAATTTTGTTTTCAAGATTCTTAAGAAAAAAACACGTATATCATAGCTGCTTTTTGTTTGTTTCTTTGAAAACCAAAATTGCACAAGTGTAGACTGAGAAATATTTCAATATGGGAAGGACAAAAAACATTCTCTTAATCCATTAAGAGAATGGTTTGTGTATTTATGCTCTATCAACAAATGAAGTAATAATACTTGAAAATCAAGCTGACAAATTGTGCTGCAAGCAGTTATAACAAACAGGGTGGATTTCGTGGGCCATTTTCTTTTTACAGACTCTCTTCCGATGTCATGATTCAGCACCCTTTTCTGATACATTGCTGTACCAGCCTTGCACTTGACTCTGACAGTCAAATAACAATTCATCATTATTTAGAAGATATTCAAAGAAATTAAAAACATTTTTGCTTTCAAAAGTAAACCTCTGGAAAAAAAAAAAAAAAAGCACTTATGGGCAACCACTTTCATATACAAAAAAGTAACAAGTGGGAAAACTGCGGAACCTAAGATCACAATAAGCTTTACTGTGGCTCATAGGTGAACGCTATATCCCAAGTCCAGAATGTACTGATAATATACCTTCTGTTTATTGAGCATTGCTTTGAGCTAGGCTCTAGTTCAATCATTTGATTTGTTTAATATACTTGTGGAAGTCAGTAAGGGCAGTCGTGGTACAAATTCTGGTTTGTCTGACGCTAAAGACACTCTTTCAACTACTGTGCCATAGCTGCTATGTTAGATATGTATAGCGACATTATTTTCCTTAAAATTAAAAAGTTAATCATAACTTTATATTTATTTACTGGGTCCTCATACTAGGTTTCAATAGCTATGGCCCTGTGATTGGTAATCACTTATTTAACAGTGATTATAACTGTGACTAAAATAAAGAAATGTAATAAAAGATTCTAGTTTTCAGACTACTTTCATATTAATAAAATTATAATTGTTTATGCAAGATGATGCAAATAGTATGTTAAGTAAATTTTTCTGTAAGTGACCAACAAAAAAGCTTGAAAGAAGAGAAGTAATTAACATAGGACGGGCACGGTAGCTCACGCTTGCATTCCCAGTAATTTAGATGGCGTAGGTGGGCGGATCACCTGAGGTCAGGAGTTCCAGACCAGTGTGGTCAACATGGTGAAACCCCGTCTCTCCTAAAAATACAAAAATTAGCTGGGTGTAGTGGCGTGCGCCTGTAGTGCCAGCTACTCAGGAGGCTGAGGCAGGAGAATCGCCTGAACCCGGGCCGCGGAGGTGGAGTGAGCCGAGGTCGCTGTACTGCACTGCAGCACACGGCACTGGGCGGAGGCGCCAGATTCTGCCTCCAAAAAAATAAGTAAAGTGAAACCAAATAAGCATTTTAGCTAACTAAGGCGGTAATAGACACTACAAGGATGTGGTAGTGGGAATGTAGGCTCGGGGAGAGTTTTAAATACATTATGACAGAAACTATTGTGGAAAAGTGGGATTTAGACGGCATCAAAGTTGCCGGACCTGGATAATTATGAGAAAAAGGGCGAAAGTGAAAGAAAATGGAGACTTCAGGTAAGAATTACTAATGATTTTATTGTTGTTCTGGTTTTACGGACATAAACTACATACATGAATGATGATTTGTAGAGCAGTTGGGACGAAAATAATGCAAAAAAAGAAAAAAAATATGTTATAGGAAAACATAGGTCATCGCACAGAGGATAGCAGAGTCCAGACTTGAAGAAACATCAGCCAGCCTGGGAGGCTGAAGATACTAGTAAACAAGGAAAATGCATTGCCCAGGAAACAAGGAAGGTGGTGTAAGAAGGGGATCAGTGACTTTCACTGCTTCAGAGACACATGTAAAGACTTAGAGACACGACTATTAATGAATACAATAACCATTACAGGGCAAGTCATGTATACTCTTTGCAAAGTTTTTTCTTAATATAACTAAAAACTGGAATTGTATGCTTTCATGTATGCAAATGACGTATTTATGAACACTTCCCTACTTCCCTAGTCACACAGGCTTGAGTGAGTATTTCTACATTTTGTTTATAGTAGTTTTCAGCCAAATGCATGCTTTGAAAAGCATGGAGATCGTCCTGGATTCAACTCTGTCGCTCGCTCAGGCAGAGTAGAGCACTTTTGCTTCCCTCCACAGAATGAGTTGCCTTATCTGATGTACAAACTGAGTTTATCTGTGTCATATATCAGCTTTCCAAAACCGAGAGCCCAGCGTTGCAAAGACATTCTGTTTTCTTTAATGTTTGACTGTATTTCTCCCTGCCTCCTTCGTGCTCATATCAGCATAAACAAACATCACATCACTGAAAATTGGACTCAGTCTCTAAGAGCTGTGGTCTGACCTGAAAGAGATAACAAGTGTAATTAAAAGCATAAACTCTCTCAAATTACAACTTCATTCGTCTTAGAAACTGAATCTCACATTCCAATATTTAAACTTCATCACTATAGTATTTGGGAAAATTTTATTTCAGAAGTGGAACAAAATATAAATTGAAGATTATTCCCTTTTCCAAATGCACATAATCATTCAATGCCATTGCTAAAATGAAAGGTCCATTGACAAAATAATTTATTTTCAGGAGCATGGATATATCTCTGTCATCTAAATTAAGTATATTTAATTGGAAGATTTTAATTTAGTGAAAATTAAATGTATAGAAATTGAAGTTTTAAGCAGTGTTATCAAAAATCTATGATTAACAGAATAAAAGTTCTGGTAATCCATCAAATTTGAAAAATGTGAGTGAAGGTTTTATTGAGCTTCGGAAAGAATCTAATGAGTGCATATAGCCTGAATAACCTAAGACAGATTTTGTATCCTTTGAAGGAATGATGCACATTTTATTTATCTTTGTCTAATTTTTAATACAGTATTTGGCTCATAGTACGAGTCTAATAAATATTTGTAATATTAATGGAATCATATAATGAGATATAATTGATTTCATCTGCATTAATTCTATTTAATTAGCTCTGCCTGAAGAGCAGGACTGAATTTTCTGCACAATTTCCATAGACTCTCATATCCTGGACTTTCTAGTAGATAGACAGATAGATAGATGGATAGATAGATTAATAGATAGGTATATACATGCATACATACATACATAGATTTTGTAATAGATTATATATATATATTATATAAAATCAACACACACAGAGATATATTTTTGCTTTTGCTTGACTACCATACTCATTTCTCAGTTCTTTTTTTTTTTTTTTTTCAATTTTTGTTTGTAAAACAAAAATGCCTTGTACTGAACGGGTGCTTAAACATTTTAGTCATAGAGAAAATAATAAATAATTTTAAAATATATTTATTTTACTTTTTTGTATGTCTGAAAATCCATGCAAGTGCTACATTCACCCCTCAAAAAATCCTACACGATTAAAACCTCATGTGGCAACATATTTAAAATTGTGCCTTTCTCCCATCTGTTACACATTTATACAACTTGCCCTTAAGGTTCACATTTGAACTGAATGTCACTGAATATATTTGGGCTTAGAATTCGGGTCTCCTTGGTGTTACTGTCAACTTTACCCACTTTCTCTAATTTATCAAATCTTATTCTTCATATCTTTTTCTAATATTTTTAACCTCTCTGGAGTAACATAATTCTTCTCTTCCTATGCTATTCCTTCATTTTCAGCCCAATTTCCACTTCAGAATCATAGTAACAAGCTTTAGATTTAGTCACCGTAGCAGTGATACTGTGCTGTTCTGTTTCCATGTGCTTGCTACATAAGCAGGATGTTAGAAAATTCCTTCACCTGAAGGAAATTTATGATTATTATACTTAGCAGAAAATTTAAAAATAATTATAAGCACTGAGTTTTAAAAATTCCTCAAATATCCTCTATATATCCTCCTTGAGTTTATTAAAAGAAAGTTAATCTGAGAATTGCAAAGTCTTCTCTCTAGTCCTTGCTCCTTTGAACTCTTTAGTTGCAAAGATGTGTGCACTGAAGAGAAGTGAGTTTATGAAAGGAGAACATGACTTTTGAAAATAAAAGCATAGAATCTTCAGAATTAACCAATCACTAGCACAGACATTGACAAAAAGAATGGCATCAAAAAAATCATTTTGGCTGAAAATGTAATTAAACATGTTTATTTCTGTGCAAAATGTTCATTCATTCCTTCAACAGAGATATTACAATATATTTACAAAAGATAGATAAATATAATTTTGGAGGTTAAAATTAATTTTATATTTATAAAAGAATATAAACACATGCATTTTCTTTTATCTATTAGACACTTAGTGATATTTAAAAAACATCAAGATATTACACATCCTCAAAACTGTATCTTATGACGACTAGAGTAGAAGTAGAATAACATAAGTACACACTATCTACATTAGTATTATTTATGATAATTAGCCAAAAATATTCAAATTTCCACATTTTTATTTTGATATTATATTGGGAAAAAGTTCACTTTTCCATTTAAAAAACCCCAGCTTAACCTTGAGACATCTGCTATTGTTTCTGGAACCCACCAGTGAATCTTCCATGCATTCACAGCTGCAGGAGAGCCTCATGTCTGTGTAATTTTCCAGGGCTTAAAAATGCAAATTAATAGGTATATATCATCCCCGATGGTGACCTCAGTAGTCTCTATAAAAGAGGTAACCATAAGAGTTAAAGATCAAAACTGTATCTGAAGACTCAGAGTTAAAGAATTGAATGTATCTAACTGTTCCTTCTTTGAAATTGATATGTAATTGTTGCATCAATGCAAGACCATTGGCAAAATTATTCATATCTTCTTATTTTCAAATATTGATAATGAATTATCTTTTCTAGAACTACTTTTTGCTCCCACAAGTAAAAAAAAAAAAACAATGACAACAACAAAAAATCAACTTCAAGGACGTTTCTCTTTCTCTGACTTCCTTGTATATTCTCTAGAGACACATGGGAAGTAATTATTGTATAATCCCAACTTTTGTTATATTTTACATTAAGTATTCAGATAATAAAAATACATTGAAAAATAGAATTCAAGACAGATTTAACTGTTTAAAATAATAAGTCTATGTCATGAATGAGGAAAATGCTAATATTTCCAGTTTGGAATGATTGTATTGAAATAAGTCAGCAATCACTCAGGAAGTACTGACAAGAGGAGAGTTTGATGGTGTGAGGGAGGAGACAGTTTCGTATTTGGGGACCAGAGAAAATGTGAAAGGAATAAAATTACTGGAAGTTTGGAGCAGTTAATCTTATTGAGAGAATGAAAATGAAACTCCAGTAAATTAGTGACTACCTCTAATAAAAACTTTGCTGATTTTGTACTTCTCAAGAATGAAGACAAGTAACTAAAAGATGTTCAAAAGGATTCTGGTGTTATAAAAGTGATGGAAAGATAAAAGTTTTAAGTAAACACATGCTCAGTATTGCACAATAATCTTGTTTTCATTCGATTAATTTAAATTATAATTGATATTTATTAAATTTACAAATTTGTTTCTTTTACCGGGGACTTTCGGAAATACTATTTATTCTTGTTTCCACTTATTTTTTTGGACAACTTGTTGATATATTTATAGTATAAAAGTATCTGAAGCTTGCATTTAGTAAAGGAAGTTCCTTTGAATACCAAAATTATCCTCAAATGTAAGCAATGTAGGTATTTGTCATTCATAGGGATTGCTGAACATACAGACTTTGATTGGCTTCAAGACTGCTCAGATCCGCATATACATAAAAGGCAATTTTGAAAACATAGGCAAAACAAAAATAATAATCTCAGGTGAGAAATAGAAAAAGCAATGATTAGATTGTATTCAAAATCACGAATGGTAAAGCTGAGACAAACTAAACCAGGCCCTTGCACATTTTGTACCTTTTTGTGAGGAAGCTTTATGCTCTCTTGTTATACACTATTTCACCCATATAGTAGTTTAGAGAGCTTTGGTCAGTCTTTAGTTGACATAGTTCTAGTTTTTCTTTAAAAAAAAAAAGAGTTTTTTGCTCTCAGTTCCAGTTTGAAAATTCTGAGGGATTATTTTGAATATCTCAGCTTGACTCTCATGTGCACCCTTAAACCAAGCACTGTGACCAATGAGATGGGGTCAGCCAATGCTTATGAGTACCGTATAATAAGTGAGAGTAGAGGGAGCAGTGGTGTCTACTGAAAGGTTTCTGAGGAGTAGAAGTTATGAGGATAGCCATATTGCTGAAATCCTTGTGAGCCAGGCAACTTCTCTGTTTTATTCCTATTACTCAGCGTGTGTGTTTTCTTTTTCTTCCCTTACCAGATGCGGGTTCTAGAATTTAGAGTGTTATTTTCCCCTGTAGCTGGCATTTTCTGTGAATGTTTGCTGTTTCCTAGCTCATTTAAATCTACATTTAGTCTTCTGGCACTTGATAATCTTAAAATAAGTCTTCTTGTATTAGGCATTTTTTATTGTGATTTGAATAGATAAGATTAAACTGTGAGCTCCATCAGAAAACAGTCATGAGTATTTTTTATGGTTGATTGCAGATGCTTAATAAATACTGAAGTGAAGAGAAGCTGAAAAGGGGATCACACTAACACTTGGGGAAGCTATACATTATGTAAGTAATGGTCAATTAACAAAGAAAGAAATGTGAAGTCATAATCATTTTTTAACCTTTCATTGGTGCTTCTAAACTACCATTCAGCATCAAGTATCTGAAGGATAGGGCATATTCCGATCCATGCTGGCAAGTTTGTACCTCTCCATGGCAGCACTTGAGAGTGGGAGGTGAAAGACATTCACGTTTGTCAGAGCCTTCTGGAGGGAGCTTGAGAAGAATATCTGAAAACTGTCCTCCCCACAAATAACTCTAAGAGAATTCCTTTTCACTCTGGAAAAACATTCCCCATTGGCTTTAAATCTGGATCAGTGAGAGTCTTGACTTTATTAGATTTGGCTGTTACTTGTCATGAAGTACAAAAGATGAAACTCATAAGCATGATTTGTTGAAGTCAGAAACTTGGGTGTCACTCTTGATTCCTCATTTATCCTTATCCCACCCTCACCTCATAGGAACTAATCAAGTCGGGCTCAGTGCCACCTCCTAACTACTATGTTCATGAGCACAGCTCTTTACTCCTGCTGACACCACCCTTAAGGCTGCCATTAGCTCTTGCCTAAGAAGCAGACCACTCCATCCACTATCACCACAGCTTCAGACTTGGCCACTCCATTTGCTGCTGCCGGAGTGATCTTTCTGAAACTCATATCCAGCCATCTCATTCCCTAATTAAGCCCATACAAAGAAGCTTTACATCACGCTCAGAATAGGTTCAACATCTTCAAATGGCTTTGTGTTTCTCTTCCTATTCTGGCTCTGTCTTATCCTTCACTTCCTTTGTGCCCAGTTCCATTTCTCACATGTTGCATTCCAGTCACACTGAACTCCTTCCAGGTTCAAGAAAACACTTTCTCCTGTCAGACATTTTGCTCAAGCTGTTTCCTCTTTCTAAAACTGTCTCTCCTCTATCTTTCACCAGGCAAACCTCTACTCATTTTTTTTTTTTTTGGTTCTCAACTTGAGGTCATTTTCTCTGAAAAGTATCAGATCTCTAGGTCTGGGTCGACTGTCCCTTATATGTGTATTTTTCATTTACAGTATTAATCACTATACTTTTATTGCCCATTTATATTTTCTCCTTCACTAGATTGTAGTATTAATTGGCATACCCACAGTGCTATTGTTTATTTTACACCTCTTATTTCAAATACTTTACTGAGCTTTTAACATTTCCCAAAACTGTCTTTTCTGTACATTTTCTCACGATCAGAGAAAATGTACCTGACTCATTGAAAAGCCTACTACTTTAAGATAAGGGAGTAAAACACTTTACCTATCTTATTGGGGGAGGAAATATTTACAGCCATCACACCACAGTCCATGTTGAAATTGATCCTCAAAGATGAGTGGGCGTTTGCATGACACTGTTAGTTGAAAGGCAGAGGAGTCAAGCTCTGAATCTAGGCAGTTGGACCTTCACACTACAACAGTGAACAGATGAGTTTGCCAACTCAGATTTTCTGACTATGATTACCTCATCCCATGAGGAAATGCCCAGAAGTGATAGTTTAAGGATGTTTTCTAAGCTCAGTGATGTATTTGAAATTAGAGCTGTCAAAATGAATAATAGCGATGTAGCCAATATGCTCACAACCAGGTAATATTGGTAATTGAGAAAAGTCTTATTAGTGAAGTATGCTAATATTTAATCTGGCCATCCACACCTCTTCTGCAGCCCACTCTCAGTGAATCCTCTAAGCAAGTGATGTGTTGGACATCAAAGACTGAAATTAAGCAAAGTTGATTTTTTTCCATTTAGTAGTGTTCCACTTGGTGCCTGATATCTCTGACCAAAACTTCTGATCACAACATATGCACCTTGTTGTCTAGTGTTATCCTGAAGTTCCCTGTTGTCTTTGCCAAGAATGACTCTGAATTCCACACATAGGTCCTTACACTAATCTGTGGGACTTGTATAAAGCATGGCCTTCCTCAGCCTTTTCAGTCCGATTTTTCACAATTTATAATTGCACCCTGGGTGCTGCCAAGGTGCTACTTAGTTCCCAGAGGGAAAAAGTGATGTCTAATTCAGTCTAAAATACTGAGAAACATTAAATGGTGACAACAGGTGTGGCTCCCATCTAAGGAGTCATATGATAAAGATGTCAGAGTTTGTAAATAAGCAAAGCACATATTTCAAGTTGGGAATTTATACGTTTAAAATTGGATCTAAAAATACTAATACGAAACTTTATTTTTTAGCTTTATATAGGCAAAAAAAAAAAAATCAACTAATTACCCATACTAATTAACAAAGTAATACATTAATGTTCAATGTAAATTTTACATCTTATAAATATTTCCTATGTCTATTTGCAGTGACCAGGAGAATGTATTGTCAAGTAATTTCATGTTATTGTTATAAAAGGTAACAATTGCAAAAATGATTTTTGACATTTGTTTCCATTAATACACTTCTAACTATTCCCCTGTCCATTGAAATCACAATAGTAAATGAAACGAACATTTAGTTGCTGTCATTAATTCTCCATCTCACAAAAAGTAGCTGTCTACCTTCTGAATTATCTGTGCTTCTTGTGTAGTGAATGGAAGAAAATTACTAACCTGGAGTCCTCTCAAAGAAAACTTTCTATTATATACAAGCATATAAAAGCTCCTAGGGCTTAAAATGGTAACAAAGTAAAATTGAACAGTCTAAGAACATTTAGATTTCCAGAATCAGGTACAGGTAAGCAAATAGCTTCATCAAGAAGGTTTAGTAGTCCCAGTAATTTGTCTGTTGGTATGTGTCCTAACATTAATATTTTATCTACCTCTTAGGAAAAAATGTATCTTTCCAAATAAATATAATAGGTAACTTGGCTTATATAAAATAATTATGATAACATAGTAATACTGATGAGGGGTTGGAGCAAGGACGTATTTAGTATTCATTATTTCACCAGAAACATGACACAATATAATAATTACGAAGAACTAAGAAATGTCCTTGTCAGTAATACCAACATCAGTATCAATCATTCCCTGCTCATTAAAGTAATAACCAAGGTAAATTATAATTTTATTTTGGATGTTTAAAGAAAACATTGATGGATAAAGAGACTAATACATCAAAATAACAAATTTATAATCCAGAATATTCTACAAGTAAACATATAACAATTATATGAAGAATGTAAAAAAAAAGTAAAGAGACACATGAAAATATTAGGTCTTCCAATAAGCGAAAAAATCATTTCAGTTGGCAAGCAGAGGGATTATAAAACATTCCTCCCTGGGCTGGTTTGTGATAACCTAAAGATCCCACATATTTTAAGACGTGGAAATGAAAATAACAATGGGATCAACGCAGACTAAACAAAGGAAGCAGCTTGTGAGAACATAGAGTGTGGGGCACTGTAGGGCTTAGGAAAGGGCACGTTACCTGTTTTGTTGATATAAAGAATATGGTGGGAAATAACAGGAGAAAGGGTAGAAAAGTTGAGCACAATATTCCTTGCTTGGTTCACCAGTCTCATAGGATGTTCTCAGCATAGTAACAATACTGTTGAAATCGTATACTTTTTCTCCTTAAATTGTCACTTTGTAAGCGGAAGTTTTCTTTTTTAAAAATAAAGTGTCAGACACATATTGGCAATCAGAGAAAATAGGGTACATGTTAAAGGAAACTTAATTTGTAAGATATTTTAATGTTTTTGGTCATAAAACTAAAGATATATGTTATATGTATGTGCATATATAGATATAAAACTAGGTATATATATATTTAGAGATACATATATATAGCATCTATCTATATATATATATAATAAATATACAGAAAATAAGAATCCTTAGTTTTATAATCTAAGTATATGTTGTGTGTGCGTGTATGTGCATGTATGCATTTTTAGAGTATAGAAGAAGACATATGTGGGCTTTTGTGTTTAAATTGAAATGTAAAATTCCTGAGTCTTTAATGTTTAAGCATTTTCAACCATAAAATAAAGTAACAACAACTTATTTTTTCATAATGAAAGGACTAATTAAAATGAATGTGTGAGATGTATCATAGTGATTATTCAGTTTTTGGAAAGGTATCAATAATACCATATATGACTGTTATTTAATTCAATCTAGGAGGTATAGACCAGAATTTTGCAAATAGAACATATTAAACAGATGTATTGTCTTCCAGGTGTAAGGTTTATAGAAGAAAGATTATTTCCAATCTCTTTTCACTGGTAATTGAACAATTCCCTGGGAAGATAAATTTTCACTAAATTGCATCATGACATTTTCATGGCTTCAGTTTCCTTTAATACTGTCTCAAGAAAGTGTATCAAATATTTGGTTTTATTCATCTCTGGGAAGCCAAGATTTTATGTCAAATTTCAGTAGGTTAGAAATATCAAGAATAAAATTAATCTCAAATTAAATAAAATCTCCTGGTATAATGCTTGTTTCAAACAGTTAATAAAATAGCATTTAACACACAAACCTTATAAACTTCACACCACCATCTATGCATGTTTCCAGTATGACAGAATGTGGTCAAAGTGAGAATACACAGGCAGACGTAATTCAAAAACTACATTTTATCAAGTTTTATGGAAATACAAATTTTATAATTTTCTCTGGTGTAACCTATTTCAGTTGTAAACTATAAGTTTCATCAACACTTTCACTTGCTGTCCAATCTGATGTAATTATCCTCCTTTGGTGATGCCAAGAGAATACAGATGAGATAAAGGTTTGCTGTTGTTGTTTCTGTTATACTGTGTACTGAGTATCTTACTAAAAAAGAGGAATGCTTGTTTCATTTGCTTGGGTCTCTGTGTGTACACATATGTGATTGTTTCTGACAATTCAGCAAGCTCGGAGAGTGTAAAAATTTCTATTAATACTTAATCTTTCCAGGATAAAAATTACCAATCAAATATCCCAAAGCTCACACTATTAGACATTGAATAAATAATAGTTAATTGGCATTAACTCAAATCTCCCTGCACTGCTTTGCTCTACCAGTTTCTGTCCATATCTTCCATTATTTTAATCAAATAACTCAATGTTTTCTAGTTCCCAAATATTTTCATCATAACCCCTTTGAAATTTTTACTTAGGTTATTTAAGACTCTTTCAAGATTCCATCTTACACAAACATGAAGCTTCTTCGTCTACTACCACATAAAAATCAATTTGCTTCTTTTCATATATATACAAATTATTTTATTCTTCACAAGTTAAAAAATATTTTCACTTTAGTCATGTCACTCACAGTTCTCTCTACAAGATTGCCTTTCTGTAGATTACAGGGGTCAAGTCTTAAACTCACTCTGTGTAGCATCTAACATTGATAGAAGCACATATGTACTTCCTAAATGTGTGATGCTGATGGCAACAACTGTCAGCAAGGGCTGCTGTTTTAATAATTCAGAAAACCAGAAAAATCTGGAAAGCCTGGCAGTTAATGGGAAAGAGACTGCATATATTTTTTATGGATCCCAAGTGAAGGAATCATTAGCATACTAAGCTTATAAAAGTCAGGACCTATACCCGTAGCAAGGTAATGACCTAGCAGCATAAATACAGAAAGAATTTTCTTAGGTTAATTTTATAATATTAAAAGAGGCTTCTCTCAGACATTAGATTTTTCTATGTTATTAGTGCAATTGTGTGGTTTGGGTAGCAAAGACCTGAAAAGTGACCAAAAAAACTATTAAAAATTTTTTTTTGTAAATGTGCCACTGAAATCTGGAAGTGCCTGTTAAATTTACAAGATGTTTTTAAAAAGTTTAATTCCTTAATCCAGCTTGAATTTATCATTTTCCCTGTTTGAAACATTTTATTAGTTATTTGCTAACTTTTTGTATTTAAAAGAAGGACAGAAAACAATCTGTCTTTTTTATTTTCTTGCTTCAACTACTGCCCCTCCCTCCCATTCTTCCTTTCTTCCTTACTTCCTCCCTCCCCTCCTTTCCCTCTTAAAAATTATGTTTAAAATAGTATGTTCATTGCGGCAGTGTTTACAATAGCAAAGACCTGGAACCAACCCAAATGCCCACTGATGATAGACTGGACAGGGAAAATGTGGCACGTAGACTATGTGCCATGAAATACTATGTAGCCATAAAAAAACAATGAGTTTGTGTCCTCTGTAGGGTCATGGATGAATCTGGAAACCGTCATTCTCAGCAAACTGACACAAGAAGAGAAAATCAAACACCGCATATTCTCACTCATAGGCGGGTATTGAACAATGAGAACACATGGACACAGGGAGGGAAACATCACACACTAGGGTCTGTTGGGGGAGACTAAGGGAGGGACAGCGGTGGGTAGGGAGGTTGGGGAGGGATAACATGGGGAGAAATGCCAGATATAGGTGATGGGGATGGAGGCAGCAAACCACATTGCCATGTATGCACCTATGCAACAATCATGCATGTTCTGCACATGTACCCCAGAACCTAAAGTGCAATAATATGTTTAAAATGTTGTAAACTTCTTTGATGTTTTGTGGCAATTTTAAAACTTTTCTTACAAATGTATTTACTTAGGAATTGACACAAATGCTAAATAATAAACCAAAAGGCTGTGGCATAAAACAATAAGTTTTTGGCTTTTGCACATGTTTGTGGGGAGTCACCTTCCTAGTTCTACTCAAGGTATGGAATCTGCATTCATCACAGATCACAGATGGCTCTAGCCTGTGGCTTGGGTTCAAGATCTCTTCACATATTTTCATTCTGGGACTCAGGTTGAAAGCACAGCAGCTAACTCAGAAAAGTTTTTCTCATAATAAATTGCCTGAACTTATGAGTTAAGCCAAACATCTTGAGTAGCATGTAATCCTCTACTTGTGCCCTACCCACTGACGTTCTATTGGTCAAAGCAAGTGTAGAGAGTCAAGACCAATATCAATGGAAGTATACTCCTCCTGCAGTGGGAGAGGGAAGCGGGTAACTTATTTCACCACACCCAGACTATTTCAAAGTAGAATGGTCTTTCTCCACAAAAAAAATCTTATTGAACATAAGATTTTTTATCTCATAAAATTACCTGATAACTGGATTATTGAAAATACTTTATTGGTATTTATTAATGAATCATTATTAACATCTATTTATATAATGTTAATGAAAGCACTACAATTGTGTTAATGAACACTACTATTTGAAACTGAGGAGCCCGGATCATAGTTGCACATTATTGAGAAAAAATCTGACTCAGAATGTGTAAATGTCAAATATGATCATATGCCAATTCAGAATTAAAAGAGAAAAAGAAAAAAACGGAACCTAGGGCCACACTCCAATCTTCACTACAAGAAGCCTACATTGATTGTGCTCAGTGATAAGAAAGAACCTTTATTCTAAGATCTGAAACATTAAAAAAAAGCAGTTTATTAAAGCGTTGTTTCTGTTTTAAAATATTTGATATATATAAAATTTAAAAAATCAAATTTGTAAATATCTAGCACTGAGAGATTTTTTAGTGAAATCTCGGGTTTCATGTAATGAAAGGTGAGAATTTTATTCTTTAATTTCAAATAGTACTGGGAAAGATATTTAGAAGCTGAAATTTTAAATGAACATTTCAATTTCATTATGAAATTCCTGGCTTTTCAATAAACTATTATATGAGAGAGAGAGACAGAAGGAGATAACATGAATAAATTTGAGTTCTTTAGTGATATCCCAAAATGGACAACCTTGGAGTTAGGATTATTTGGCTTCTACAGACTAAATATTCTTTTTTCCACGTCATCTGAACCTACCTTATTCATCTGATAAGATATTTATTTACGATGATAATAGAACCAGATATTTAAAAGTATGACTGCCTATGAAAGAGTGGTGATGTGTTAGCCACAGTCATAAGTAGTTAAAGAAGATCTCTTGTCCAGTCATATAACATGTCTTGAAACATAGAAACAGTCTTTTATTAGTGTGTTGTTATTAAACTAATATAGGATGCCATTTTTGCTTGATAAAACCCTGAAAAACTATCTAAAATTGTGTGCAGGGGCTAAAAGATAGCTATCCTTTTAAAAATAACTAATAAAATGGCTAGAGAAAACGAGTAGATTTTATTTTTTTAATGTTCATCTTTGATATTCCTAGTAAAATTTTTTAAGAAAATTTCCATTTTACAGATATTTTCATGTTTAAGTTCAAGAGTAAGCCCTGCTTTGTCTTAACTTTTCATTGGAGAATCATCATCATATAGATTTAAAAATACACATAAACGCACAGTTTATTATAGTTGGCATAAATTGTTAAATAAAGCAAACTGCACAAGAATTCTTAAAATATAACTTCAAATTATATGTTGAAAAATATACAATCACTAAAAATAGTTATTAATATATTTGCTTTGCAGAACCTACTTCTCACTCATCTTTATTAGACTTTAAGTTTTGGTGTTCAGGAGTGCCATTAAGCCAAATTAAAGCAAGGAAATACGTCATTGATGCAACTGCCTTCTTCCATTTAGAGGCACTTCTTCTCAGATCCATCAAGTATCATAAATATGAAAGGTTATGATACAGCAGCATTAATTAAACAAATATTATTGAGTGGATACTCTTAGGAGTGAGGTACAGAAGAACAACGATGAATAAGATACTATTCATGTTTTCAAGGCACTTACTGTTGAACTAAGAAATCACGTAAACTGTTGTACAAAGCAGTCAGTGTTATATCACAGAAGTGTGATATCTGTGAGAGCACAGAGGATAATATTAGATAAATTATGCAACTTTAAGGAACACAGGATATGATTAGAGTGAATAATGAAATGTTAGCTATTATCTTTCAGAGGCAAAATGTACTCTTCATGCCTCCAAAAAATAGAGAAATACCAGAAAGTCTTAGTTTCTAATGGATTCATGTTCTCTATGTCAGTTACTTAACTCTACTGACACCAGGTCCTGTCCATTTCCCACAGGAGGCAGAAAGTGTAATTGTAGAGATATGTTATATTAGTGTAGCTAACTGCTTTCACTCTACTCTTAGCAAAGTGTGGTAGCCTAGTTACCTAACCAACTATGATAACATTCTCTTATACACGTTATTGTTATAAATTAATATTTACTAAGCTATGGTTCATAAAGTAAATGTTATATTTAAAAGGGGGAAGAATATTCTAGGCAATAGTATTGACCACAGAGTCAGTGTGACCTCTAACTAGAAACAACCAGAAATGCAAACAGAATAAGACAAAAATCATAGCAATGAAGATAAAATTAAAAACCCTGCTCTTCTGTCCAGCCCGACTATTTCCTCTACCTATCCCTGCTACAATTGTCCGATCTTACCTCTTACTGAGCTCCTTCCTGCTTATTCTGCTAAGCTATGGCAGCCTTATTACTGTCAAGGCTGCTGTGAACATTTGAACAATCCAGCCAGACTCCATTCTGAAGAGCTTTTCAAGGGCTGTGCTTTGATGGATACACTGTTCCCCAAAATATAGGCATGGCAATTCACCTGCCTCTGTTCGGTCTCTGCTCAAATGTCACCTTTTTAATTAGATCTATCATGGTGGGCACAAATTACTAAAATGACAACACTCCCAGCTGAATTTTTTTGTAACACTTATCACCTTTCAGCATGGTTGATAATTCACTTGTTTAATAAGATTATTCCTTATTTCATGTCTCCCTGGACTGTAACGTAGAACTATAGTATAGCCACAGGGGGAATCATCTTTATTTATTACTGTTCTGGTGGTGGTCATAGTTAATTGATATACTCTAAGTGTGCAGTACATAGAATAGACTCTTTAAATATTTACTAAATTAATATATGATTAGTGAATGAATGAATGATTATTTAATATATACTGTTGAACTATTGAGAAAGGAAAGGACACCATTTGGTGCTAAAATTACACAACTTGTTAGAAACTAGAGATGGAGAATTTGTGCTGAAGATCTGGCTTCATGGTGGGAGTGAGAAGAAATCATATTCTTAACAAAGACATTTTTCTTAAGAGCTCTGTGAGGTCAGAAGATTCTCAAATATAGAAATTCTCAAAATATGGAAAACTGGACTAAGACTTTTACATAAAGCAAATGTGGATCAGAATATATGAAAGAAAGTAAAAGTAGCTATCTAGGAATTTGAAAAAAATAAACCAAGGAGACAATCTGTACAGTTGTATTAGTATGCCTGGTCTGCTTTAACAAAATACTATGGATTCTGTGGCTTCCTGAGAAGAAACACATTTTGCCACAGTTCAGGAAGCTGGAAGTTGGGGATCAGGGCGTGAGCATGGTTGGATCCTGGTGAGGGCTCTCTTTCTGTCTTGCAGAGGGCTGCCATATTCCTGTGTCTTCACATAGTGGAGAAGAGAGAGCAAGCTTTCTGATATTTTTTCTTACAAACATACTAATTTCATAAGACCAGGGCCATACCCTCACTATCTCATCTAACACAAATTTTAGTTCCCAAATACCTTATCTCCAAATAAGTTAGAGCTTCAACACATGAATTTGGCAGGAAGTGGGGGGCCAGGGGACAAAAAATATTAAGTCCATGGCATCAGCAGTCACAGAGATACTTTTTTTTGTTAATCTATCAAAAACGAATTCCTAAAGTATTTCAACACACTAATTTCTTTGTTTATCTATTAATTCCAAATTGTGTGTTTCTTGTATGTGTGATGCTGCTTTTTATTGATTCCGTTGACGTGGTAAGTGGTTTGTTTGCTCATGTGCTCTGTGATCTGTTGTTCTTACATCATGTCTCTTAAAAAGTCTCTGCAAGAATTCTTTGTCCTTGCTTTAATAATATTAAAGGTTGCTTTACTGGGGAATGTCTGTATTTGTTCTACCCAAGTGCCACTGTCATTGCCACGTTATGATCTCCTCCCATTTCACTCTTGCTCTGGGATTTCTGCAGCTCCACAATTGGAGAGGGTATGGGTTGCATTCCTGCATGAAGGTTGGCTGCTTATGTTTAAGTTATCATATTGCAGCTAATTTTCCCTCTATTCTGAATTAAAATGGAAACAGGTAAATTTTCTCATTATTTCCCTTTGGAGTGTGGGTTTATTTTCCAGCACATACACGGTAGGTTTTGCTTCTAGGGAAGAGCCTACTTTATGTGGTGCCTCTGATACAGTTTCTCATATAAAGTGGGTCGTAAGCCTTGTCAACTGTCCCATCAAGAAGCCTACTAAAGTGAAAGCTCTAGGACACTGGAAATCTGTAGACAACCCCAGAGAGTTGTCAGTTTTAGTGCTTGTTTATTTCTCTGGGATTAGCCCAATGTTTGTCCTTTGATATTTTCTTATTTCTTGCTAAACCTGCTGAGTTTTCTTTCATATTCACATATGAAAAAATAATTTTAGTTATAGGAAAATAATCCTAGTCATATGTATTAATATATAACTAGTCATATGTATTAATAATCTTAGTCATATATATTAATATATATGGATTTTTTTCTAGGACATTCTGTTGATCATATTTCTAGAAACTGAAGTTATTTCATTAACTTTTTCCATTTATTCCACTAATTCCTGAAAGGTTTGACAACTAACAATACTTCTCCTATTTCTTTCCTCAAGAAGAGAGAATTTCACAAATTTATCATGTTTACTAGTTTTCAATGTCTTTGGCTGTATAGAGAATTTATATCTTCTGATATTAAAATATCATACTTAATTTTTAAAAAAATGTTGTTAAATGCATATTTGTGCATATGTTTTCTCCCTGATTTTTGAGAATGAAGTATCCTGATTTTAGGCAAGAAGTTGAAACCAGATTTTATCGTTCTACCTCAGTTTTCCTCTGAGAATTGTGAATTATTGGAGATTAACTGCTCAGTAATTTCTGAATTCTTGTAACTTTAGAAAGAAGAGGGAATGATAAGAAAATTAACCTCTTAAAGGTAGAAAACTTTCAAAAACCCCTGCCCTTTTGGCGTGTTGTAGCACACTTTCATTTACCCTTTCGTAATTCCTTGCAATATTAAAACACAGTTTTTCTAGAAAATCTCTTCTATCCATAGGTTTTCCATCTCAAAGTAGGGAGAAAGTAAGAGTGGAGAGAAGAAGGTAGGAAGTCGAGTATGGGGAATAAGGCATGATATAGAGAAAACATCTTTTATTTCCTTCTCAAAATATAGGGGACATAAGAAAAGGGTCTCATATGTGTGGTTTATGTTTAAGTTATGCCACGCTAAAAATTCCTCTCGTTAGGAGGCAACAGTATGTACATAGGGACGCTGATATAAAACGCTAATAATAAAAGATGAAATGAACACATTTTAATGTTTCAAGAGTGGCATGTTAGATAAAAGTCCTTGATCTGTATGTAAGGGAATTTGATTCAAAGAAGTAATTGTAGAGATGAACTTTTACTGCTAAAGTCTTACTCTCCTAATTAAGCAATATGTCATATTAACATCCCTGGATAGTAGGAATGCAAATTCCTACTGCATACTATTTACCTACATATCTGCTGTTCTCACTCCAAGAAGGCTAACTCTTATGCTTATATTACAGAAAACAAAGAAACAAAAACCAAAGAAAAGTTTCTCAACAGAAAACGTTATCTTGATAAGGCTCTGTGTATCTAGATTGTAGAGAAACTGGGTTTCAGGCATTTTAGTGTCAGAGACATCAAAGCCACTGGACCGAGAAGGAGCAGCAACTACCAGATCAGAAATGAAGGAGTAAATGCTGGGTACGGAGCCATATTTAGTTGAGAAATAAGTCTAGTTGATGAAGACAATGAGTCTTAGAAAAATGCTTCATAAATTCTGTTTGTTTGTTTTATTTTGTTTTTTTAAGACAGGGTCTTGCTCTGTTGCCCAGGCGGGACTGCAGTGGTGTGATCTCAGCTCACTGCTGCCTCTACTTTCTGGGCTCAAGCAATTCTCACTTCAGCCTCCCAAGTAGCTGGGACCTCAGGCATGTCCCACAATGGCTGACTAATTTTTAAATTTTTTTTGTAGAGACAGAGTCTCACTATGTTGCCCAGGCGAGTCTCGAACCCCTGGGCCCAAGTGATCCCTCTGCTTTGCCCTTCCAAAATTCTAGGATTACAGGCATGAGCCAGCACATCTGGCTGAGCTTTGTAAATTCTGAGATTGCTCTCAGATCAGAAAAGCAAGTCTTGAAATAAGTGCTTTAGGACTTTGAAAACAACCAGTGAAAGAATGCATTCTGCACGAATTAAAATAGGGAGAGTTAATACCTTCCGGCTTATCAAAACCATGGATGTTCAGAAAATTTAGAAATATTTAGAAAATATTTATAAGATTCTAATAATAATTCATTTAGTAAAATTTTAATGTGTCTATTAAGCCTCAGACACTGTGTTGAAAGCTGAGATAAATCAATAGTAAAGGTATACACAATTCAGGCCACTCCCAGAGCTTGTAGTCAGTTGACAATTGTATATAAGAAGCCAAAGCAATGGCAAGTAGCTTTGTTATGCTCATGGATCCTAGACAAGTGCAAGGAAAGGGCTGTTCCTACAACAGAATATGAGTCAGCAATGTGTAAGGGAAGAGAGGCCTGGCCAGGACTGCTACCAAAGGACATGAGAGTTCCAACAATAGTACTCTGCTGCTTATTTCCTGATTTCCTGTGCAATGCACTAAAACATCACGTCTAAGGGTTTGGGTAGAGGATAACAGGTAAGTTTTATATTAAAGATGGTAGTTAAAATCTGGCATAACTGAGTTTGCTATTTGAGAAGTAGAGCTTGGAAATGTTTCATTAATTGCAATACATAAATAAAGGTTTGTTTGTTTGTTACTGATAACTACCTCTTCAGAAGAAGAGTTATACTGCCACAAAACTGTTTGGGATGCCTTCAGATATGTAAGGTTGATTAATCTGTAAATGTGCATGAGATAGTTAATCAACTAAGCTTTATTGATGCTGCCAACATGTGTTAGCCATAGACAATGCAGCTAGAACCAGGGCCAAGCAGGGGACCCTACTGGGTTTTGTAGGAGAGTGCTAAAAAGATCCTGGAACAAGGCGCTTCCAGATTATGAAGTTGTTTTAAGGTACAACTCAACTCTGCAATCATAAAAACCCAAAGAGATATTTTAAATCTCAATCTACAGCCATAGAGTTTGTCCACTGGCATTTTTTATCTAGACATTTCCTTTGGAAGCTCATTGTACCTACTGTGTCTGCAGGAATGGCACACACACACACACACACACACACACACACAGGTAAAACATATATATATATAATATGGAAATTTAAAAAATCTGTTCTACTGAAAATTTAAAAAATCTGTTCTACTTTAGATTTGGGTAAATAGAGAATTCTAAGATCAGTTCAAAACAAAGAAGTACCTGATATCATGGGAAACATCAAACAGTAAAAGGTAAGGCAGAAACAGATTAGTAACAATGAATTATCAAAGAAAGAGATTCAGAGCACACCTCCAATGGACAGAAAGTCCCTCATGAAGGCATGTGGTGCCAAAATTGCCCACCAGACCCTGGAGACCGAGAGCTAAAGTGCAAATGCATTTAGTGCAGTGTAACTCTGGGAAGTCTGTGTGCTGTCCCTCTGTCTGTTTCCTCACAATAATGACAAATATAAAATAATTTATACACTAATTTAATAATTAAAATTAAGAAAATTGCTTACAGTAATAAAATTTTGATGCTGCTGTGGAACTTGATTTGACCAACCCATGCAGAACACTACGAGAGGAACCTGGCATCGGGCTAACATTTTCCAACTGCATTGATTAATGTTGTTAAATGGTATCCCAAGTGCCTACCAAAGATCCAAAACACAGCTTGTGCTTAATATTGTTTGTTAAATAGCAATTTACTAGGACAGATCAGTCAGACGTTTCCCCAGGCATTACTGACCAAAGAATTTGCCTGACTTTTTTTGAAATTCATCTTAAATCCCCCAGATATGTCTGTAGGCTATGACATTAATCTGGCTATGAAATTACTCTTTGCTGCTGGGAGTATTTCACCTAGTTTACCTTGCCAGCCCAACACCTCCCTTCGATTTCACTGTACCATGTGAATCAACAAGGAACTTTATTCTGTTAAGAAAATAAAAATAAAAATTGGAGCCTTTGACCACACTTGCCCATTTGCTCAGCATAATGCCTTGTAACTGTACATGTTTAGAACATGTTAATAAATTATACATTGTCTCTTTTATTATTTCTGGAACACAGGACTCAAATGATAATCTGCTTTTTCCCAGATCGAAAAACCCAATTAAAACAACACACAGATACCCTGGAGAACGCAGCTTCCAAAGTGGGAAAGCTGTTAGAGGCATTCACTTGCTACAAATACACCAAAGGCAATGAAGAGAGCGTAGATATGCCTTTAGTTGTGGGGGTCAGACATGGTTGAATTTTAGACTCTGTTGTCCCTAATGTTCTAAAAACAAACAAATAAACAAACAAACAAACAAACAAAAACACCTTTATTTCTCACTTCTTTGTATTGCTCCAGTGTTTCCATGCTGTTTCTGCAGTTTAGCCTCTCACAACCAAGCACCAGCACTCAGTTACGCTTTGGTCGATTTTTGAGGGCATTTCTTCAGCCCTGCCTGCTAGCATTCTGCCTCTTCAGGAGCAGACAGGACAGCTGCGTCACCCCGCAGTGTCAGCTGTTCTCCTCACGCTTCCTGCCCAGCAAAGCAATGTTATGGCAAGCATTGTGTTAGTGCCAGGGGGGTTGGCTGGTCGCCAAGACCGTATTGTCTTGTCACTAGTTGTTAAGGATGGTTTGAGGAGGACATTAAAGTCACTTTTCAGTAAACGGCATCTGTATCAGGTCCAGATTTTGCAGTCGTATGGAGACAGCTTGGCACTGTCCCTGCCTGCTAGTCCTTTAATTTAAATTGGAACTTAAAGCCGCATTGGTTTGAAAGTCAGTTTGTCAGCCTCCCAGAGGACTGGCTTGCCTGCTTTATTCAGTTGTTCTTCTCAACTAACCTGACAGAACAGATTCCCACATGCATGCAGCTGTGACTAAGCACTGATCACTAATGAAGTTCCAAGAAGGTCCTTCCACTTTCATATAGGAAAAACACACAGAAACATGCAGGTAAGCACACAGGAGCCAGCCAGGAGGCCCTAGAATACTGAGCATAAAAGGAAAGGGTTATCTTTACACACACACACATGCACACACACACACACAGAGCTGGAAAAAGCCTTTCTTAACAAAAATTAGTTTTAGGCAAAATTTTGATGTTGTAATCCAAAAGTGGGACAACATGGAATTCCTTTATTGCTAGGATAAATGGCTGATAATCCATTTATTTTATGTCACTGTTTTCTAAAGTCATATATACATGTCAGGGACTTTCAGAGGATGTCATTCTGAGAAAAGTTTTGGTAATAAGTACTCACCTTCCCGGGTTTTCAACTTCCACGAATGAACAAAAAGGGAATACATGCAGAGGTTAGTTTTTATTACATTTCCACTAGGAAAAAGAGGAAGAAAAACCTCTCTGGTAAAGAATCAATAGGAATGTAAAGTAAAGATTATTGTTAGGGATGACCTGGCAATGAACCCTTGGGGGCATAACTGAAGCAGTACTCAGGACACTACACTGTGCTCAATCGTGTTCAATCTTCCTGAGGGGGGTTTTTCACATATTTTTTAGTCTTTCTTGTACCATAAGCACGCTATGCTCTTAGGCTTATTATAGTTCTATCCTTCAGTCTCTTTCTCTGTGTGTGTGTGTCTACATGCACATTTACAATGCGTTATTAGGTAAAGTAAACAGGGTGCTGGCTGATCAAGTGAGCTGACCCATGACAATGGGAATGAGGACATTCCTTCATGTATATGTGTTGGCAGCTAAGCTAGGATACGTTTTTGTGCCTAAGTTAACAGGGGATCAAGCAAGAACTTTAGAAAGTTAATATTTCTAAATCTTACTAAACCACTAGATTAATAATAAAAATCACATGGGTATTTGCCCATTGAGGAGGAATACTCCCTTCTTAACCACAACCTTGATAATGAGGTTCAAGAGGCAGAATGCATAGAGAAGGCACATTCTTATAGAAAAAGACACCTATCTTCTCAGTAAAATAACATTTCATTTTTGTTATTTGGATAATATTAATTTTTATCTGTACAATGGGAAAAATCATAACTGTCTAACACAGATGTTAAATAATTTTTTTAATGATAATGTATGCAAAGTGATATAACAATGCTTAGTGCAAATCAGACTATTGGTAAAAGGTGGTTCGTGTTGTTATTGTGATGGTTATTTTAATTGTTTTTATACATAGCTATGTGATGCCTTTTCATTGGAATTGTTTTCTTCTAGAGGCTGATGTAGAAAGAGATTTTCATATAGCTTAAGAGTTTGGAAAATAAGAGAACAATTAATTGATAAAATTACATAGCTAATAGTATTAAGAACAATTATTGCAAATCATAATGACTTGTTCATGAGCTTTATTTATGGTAGCCAAGCTTTCTCATTTATGTAACATTATTTCCCATTGTTAATGGTGTCTATAACTGTGGTTTAAGAATAACGTGTTAAAGACTAGATAATAATTCATCTTTTCATCTTCAAATACATTGTACCCTCCTTTACATAGACTTTGAGACTGAGTCCCCAGTCTTTGAGATAACTGAAATACCATCAGTGTTGTTTTCTTTAAATGATATACACGAATGGGGAAATTTGATTCCAGCTTCTGCTCATACTAGTCAATATAATCATTCATCACCATTTGTGAAATTGCTATTTGAAATTTTTTTTAAAAAAAGTAAACAAATATCTTTAAACCCGCTATTTACAATTATTTCCATAATATAAACAAAAAGCTGACACATTTTTAGTTTGTAGCTGGTAATAATAAGAGTAAAGAAGGAATTTTACTGTTTACTTCAGCACCTGTGGCTAGAGTCCTTAAAGACAACTTTTGGTGACCTGAAAAGTTAATTTTAGAAAGAAAAAATCCCATGGCTTCTTTGTATTTGTCCATTTTCATGCTGCTAGAAGAAATACCCAGGACTGGGAAATTTATAAAGAAAAGAAGTTTAATTGACTATCAGTTCTGCACAATTCTTGCTCGGGAGTTCTCAGGAAACTTACAATCATGGCAGAAGGCAACCCTTCACAGGTTGACAGGAGAGCATTTGAATGCGGAGCAAAGAGGGAAGTCCTTTATACAACCATCAGATCTGGTGAGAGCTCACTCATTATCATGAGAACAGCAATGACAGAAAATGTCCCCTTGATTCAATTATCTCCACTGGGTCTCATCCTTGACACCTAGGGGTTATTATAATTCAAGGTGAGATTTGAGTGGGGACACAGAGACAAACCTACCATTTCAAAAGTCCCTCAAAGCCTTAGCTCCTTCCAGCATTAATCCAAAAGTCCAAGTCCAAAGTTTAATCTGAGACAAGGCAAGCCCCTTCTGCCTATGAGTTTGTAAAATCAAAAGCAAGTTAGTTACTTCCTAGACACAATGAGAGTACAAGAATTGGGTAAACACACCTGTTCAAAATGGGATAAATCGGTCAAATTAAAGGGGCTACAGGCCCCATGCAAGTCCAATATCCAGAAGGGCAGTCAAATCTTAAAGCTCCAAAATGATCGCCTTTGACTCCATGTCTCACATCCTTGTTATGCTGATGCAAAAGGTGGGCTCCTATGGCCTTGGGCAGCTCCACCCCTGTGGTTTTGCAGGGTACAGACCCCATACTGGCTGCTTTCATGGACTGGCATTGTGTCTGTGGTTTTTCCAGGCTCACAGTGTGAACAATTTGTGGATCTATTATTCTGGAGTCTGGAGAATAGTGGCCTGCTTCTCACAGCTCCACCAGGCAGTGCCCCAATGAGGATTCTATGTATGAGTTCTGATCCCATATTTCCCTTTTGCATTGCACTAGCAGAGGTTCTCCATGAGGGCTCTACCCCTGCAGCAAATGTCTGCCTAGACACTCAGACATTTACTTATACCCTCTGAATTCTAGGTAGAGGTTCCCAAACTTCAATTCTTGACTTCTGTATGCCCACAAGCCCAACAACATGTAAAAGCTGTTAAGGCTTGGGGCTTGCACTCTCTTAAGTTGTGGCCTGAGCTGTATGCTGACCTGTTTTAGCCATAGCTGAGATGCAGGGCACCAAGTCCTGAGACTGCACAAAGCAGCAAGTCCCTGGACCCATCCCAGGAAACCATTTTTCCTTCCTAGGCCTCTGGGCCTTTGATGGGAGGGGCTGCCTTGTAGGTTTCTGATAAGTCCTGGTGACACTTTCCCCATTGTCTTGGTGATTAACATTTGGCTTCATTACTTATGCAAATTTTAGCAGCTAGCCTGAATTTCTCCTCAGAAAATAGGTTTTTCTTTTCTATCACAATTGTCGGGCTGCAAATCTTTCAAACTTTTATACTCTGCTTCCCTTTTAAACATAAGTTCCAATTCCAAACCATATATTTTTGAAAACATGAAACTGAATGCCTTTTAGAGCACCCAAGTTAACTCTTGAATGAGTTATTGTTTATAAATTTATTCTGCAAGATATTCTAAATCATTTCTCTTAAATTCAAAGTTCCACAGATACAGGAACGCCAGGCTATTTGCTAAAGCATAGCAATAGTCACCTTTATTCCAGTTCCCAATAAGTTCCTCATCTCAATCTGAGACCACCTCAGCCTGGATGTCATTGTCCATATCACTATCAGCATTTTGGCCAAAGCCATTCAACAAATCTCTAGGAAGTTTTAAAGTTTCCCACATCTTCCTGTGTTCTTCTGAGCCCTCCAAACTGTTTCAACCTCTGCCTGTTACCTGGTTCCAAACTTGCTTCCACATTTTTGGGCATTTTTACAGCAACACCCACTACCTGGTGCCAATTTACTGTATTAGTCCATTCTCATGCTGCTAATGTGACGTGGTAAATGCCCCATAAAACTGCACACCTCAACCATACCTCAGCTTTCTGTTGAAACTGCTCTCTGTAACCCTGATGTGCCAGGCAACCAGTCCAAACCCATGCCATCTTGGCACCTGAGACTTGTAATAAGTAACTAAGGTCTGTAATTTCCACCCTACCCAGACGATGTGTAAACTAACACTTATCTTGACTTCTGTGAACCACTTAAGTAACAATCGTAATGTCCAAAGTCCCTGGACCTCAGAATGTCTGAAGCCCCTCACCCTCACCCCCACCCAGGAGGTGGTTTACAAAATGTCCAAAGTCCACTGGCCCTCGGAATGTCCAAAACCCCTCACCCCTGCCCCTGCCCAGGAGGTGGTTTATGGGCATAAAAGGTCTTGACACCCTCCTTTTGGGGCCGCAGGTTAGAGAGACCCGAGTCCTCCGCAGCCACCAGCAATGAAGACCCTGTAATTCGGCCTAGACTTTGTCTCAGTGGTGATTTCGCACTTGCTCGGTTACAACATTATGAAGAAATGCCCAAGACTGGGCAATTTACAAAGTAAAGAGGTTTAATTTGACTCATGGTTCTGCATGGCTTGGGAGGCCTCAGGAAACTTACAATCATGACAAAAGGCATTGCTTCACAGGGTGGCAGGAGAGAGAATGCGTGCTGAGTGAAGGGGGAAGCCCTATATAAAACCATCAAATCTTGTAAGAACACACTCCCTATCATGAGAACAGCATGGCAGAAACTGGTCCGATGATTCAATTATCTCCACCTGCTCCCGTCCTTGAATTATTACAAATCAAGGTGAGATTTGGGTGAGGACTCAGAGCCAAACCATATCATTCTTCTTTTCAGAAATGATGAAAGTTTCAGATTTTTTCTCTGGCTAATATCATCTATTGGCAAGAAAAAGAATTATGAGGCACATTTAGCAAAAGAGAATTCACCATCTAAGAAAAGATTAAGCCTTATTATGAATTCAATTTATAAAGTATAGTGTCACCAAGAGATATTTCAACTATAGACTTTGACTATAGCAATATGCTTTAGTTCTAATTTAAAGTGACCGGAGACACAACTGACAAAGGAAGGACATTCTATGCCATAGAAAATCACACACAACTTGGCTGCTATTCTAATCCTTTCGTCATTTTTTTTCTTGCAAACTCCTTATGATTATCAGTATTTGTAGATAATTTATTCCCATTCTTATGTAGCAAAAAGCCTCCCTGTAATTTCTAACAACAGGGAAATAAAGAGCTAAAGACAAAAACACTCCCATTTGGCCTCAGATTGTAGACCTACTTTCTTTCTCCCCCATCCCCTAAAGTTATATAGAATCTCACAGCAGCTCAACAAGTAGTCGGAATAAAATACGTTCAAAGGATATAATCCTGCAGGCTGCAAAGCCACCAAGTCCCAGGAAGTTTCACATTAAAGGTGTTTTGGAGCCCCAGGATTTGAAATTTTCCAGAATCTTCCTCCTAGAAATAAAACCACAAGGGGAAAGGAGTGAGGTTGTTATATTCTGCTTCCTTTTCTAGTGCTACTCTGAATCATTTTCTATTTCTATTCTTAAATCCTTTACAACTGAAATACTTTGCTTGGTTGAAGACTGAAATGTTGCCGCATCTCAAATAAAGACAACATTTGTTCCCAGAGCAATTGAGACAAGACTGGAATTGAAGCATGAAATGGGATTTATCTTAAACACTCTCTTTTTTAATGTCAGATTCTTTCCATTTCTAGAACATGGTCAGAGAGCAAAATGGACATAAAAATCATATCTCTTTATGTTATAATGTATTTTTATTATAATTAACTTGAAAAAGAAACAACATTCTGCAGGTTATTTAGTTGATTTATTAAGTGACAGCTAAAGAAAATCACTGCTCTAACTCTTTCTCATTAAGGGAATAATTCCTTGTTTCCCATTTGAGTCGGTAATCCTACAATATATTACCCAAATCCTCCCAAAAAAACGTTGAAAGAGAGAGCAAATGCTACTATTAACTTTGCCAGCACTGTGGGCATTAGCGAGGATCACCCTGGCAAACCGGGATAGCTGAGAAGCAACTATGGTCATCCTGATTTTGTGAAAATGAAATTACTTTCTGGTAAGATTCTTATGGCATTTTTTAATTGTTCTTTCTCCCTTTAATATTTTTTTGGAGTCACATAACTGCAATGAACTCCAGCTGTTGTCTGGATGCAATGACTCAGTTACAAAAGATCATGTAACTGCTGAAGGCATCAATGGTAAGGCAGTAACCACAGCTCATAAGGCTGTACCCATGACACTCCTTCCGGCAAGATGTATAATCTTCAAGGAAATAACTGGTGCCTCTTGACTTGTCTGCCTAAACTATTCTCAGCCAAGACAATACATAAAGAGAAGGAGTCTTCTTAAGTAAAGATAGGTCAGCTCTTCTTAGTTTCATGTTTCTAATATGAATTATAATTTTCGAGGAGAGCAAAGCAAGATGTCTCAGTTGTAACTCTCATGTACAGCTTGCCTTTCCTGGGGGAGTTAAAAAATATATAGAAACTTCCCATGGGCTTACCATCTGAAAGTGATGATTCTGAAAGCATGCATTTTCTGCTTTTATTTTTTTTTTCATAAATACTTCTTTCCAGATTAAGCAGTAAACCTTTGTCAAGATAGCAAGTCTTTACCTCTAATTGCACTGGCTGGGGTTAATATTTGATATTATAAATCAAGAGTTAACCATTAATCAAAGGGTTTACTTAAAGCAAAAAAAAAAAAAAAATTAATTAAAAATGATGCTTATCTCAGTAAAAATCAGCTAAATTTGTAAAAACCTACAAAACTTCCATAGGGCAGAGATGTTGTAGCAAGCGTATTACAGAATATTTCATTGTAAGTCACATTTTTATTATTTGTATGGGTTTAGGCAGAGCAAAATGGTGTTATTTAAAGTACATGTATGTGTATGTGTGTGCATATATGTGTGTATAAGTGTGTATGTGTGTGTATATACACATACACAATACATATCATATATACACACATATATACATACATACATATTATATATACACATACATACCCACATATATACACATATACATATTCATTAATAACACAGTTAATAACATCAATGATATAAATATACACACATATATATACACATACACACACATACATATTCTTTTTTTTTTTTTTTTTTTTGAGATGGAGTTTCGCTCTTGTTACCCAGGCTGGAGTGCAGTGGCACGATCTTGGCTCACTGCAACCTCCGCCTCCTGGGTTCAAGCAATACTTCTGCCTCAGCCTCCTGAGTAGCTCGGATTACAGGCACACGCCATCATGCCCAGCTAATTTTTTGTATTTTTAGTAGAGACGGGGTTTCACCATGTTGACCAGGATGGTCTCGATCTCTTGACCTCGTGATCCACCTGCCTCAGCCTCCCAAAGTGCTGGGATTACAGGCGTGAGCCACCGTGCCCGGCCCACGTACATATTCTTTAACAACACCACTCATTTTATTTCTGCATAGATCTATACAAATAACAAAAATGTGACCCTCAATAAAATATTCTGGAAAATGCCTGCTACAACTTCTCTGCCTATAATGGTTAATACTGTGTGTATTAATCCAACTTGATTGGATTGAAGATTGCAAAGTATTGATCCTGGGTGTGTCTGTGAGGATGTTGCCAAAGGAGATTAACATTTGAGTCAGTGGGCTGGGAAAAACAGACCCACCCTTAATCTGGGTAGGTACCATCTAATCAGCTGCCAGTGCGGCTAGAGTATAAAACAGGCAGAAAAACGTGAAAAGACAATACTGGCGTAGTCTCCCAGCCTACGTCTTTCTCCCGCCCTGGACCCTTCCTGCCCTTGAACATCAGACTCCGAGTTCTTCAATTTTGCGACTCAGGCTGGCTCTCTTTGCTCCTCAGCTTGCAGATGGCCTATTGTGGGACCTTGTGATGGTGTGAGTTAATACTTAACAAATTTCCCTTTATACATATATACATATATATATCTCCTATTAGTTCTGTCCCTCAAGAGAACCCTGACTAATACACTACAGTACGGAAGTACTAATGGGTTTTTTATAAATGTAGCCGATTTTATTAAGATATTCATCATTTTCATGTTTGATGTTTTTCTAAATTTTTTATTGTTTTTTGTACTCTAAATGGTTTCACATACACACACACACACACACACTCTTTACTTTGAGGGATTATAGCTAGAGTAACTGAAAATTAACTTTGAACCAAGGAAAGACAATAGGAACAATAGGAAGTTATCCTTTGCTAAGGTATGGAAATATTCACATATTTTTTATATCAAGTTAAACAAAGTCAGACTTAATATAATAGTTCAATTATTAACACTCAATTTAGTTAATAGTTTAGGGTCGTTTTTTCCTCATAATAATTCTTTTTATTAACGTTGTGTATGAAATCCTAAGTTGAAACGCCCCTTTCATAGCACCCTGGACATGTACTTAAGGTGATGTTTCCAATAATTGATATTCAAGATTTCAGAATGGCTGATGTGGGAAGCTGCCCCCTTTAGGAAGGGTGCTCCATCAGATCCATTCCTGGTTGGCTGAAACACACTCTACTCCTGGTAGTTTCCAGAAATCTTCAAATCTCAATTTCCCTGTGTCGGAATTTTCACTTTTTCATTTGCTCAGTTGAACATAGCAATGAATCAAAGCAGGAACTTTAAGAAGAGGCACCCCACAGTCTCCATTAATAGTTATGTGGGAGAAGGTTACTTGACCAATGTAACATTCAGTTGTCCACCACGGGCATGGTGATTCTCTTTAAAACCTCACATTGGCTAGAAAGGAACAGTATCAGCTTCTGAGAGTTTTGACTATTTGGTAGCAAGAACAATGTGTAATATTTCATCACTAATGTGTATGTGGAAGTGGATGAGATTCGGGGCCTAAAAAACAGAGAAAAACAACATTTGCTTTCCACAGATAAATATTCCCTACTCACCCACAACCTTCATTACAAAAGAAGACCTACTGTATTCTCCGTGTGTGTGTGTGTGTGTGTGTGTGTATGTAATAATAGTAATACCAAAGAGATCCATGAAAGAAATTAGGATTCTGATCTTCTAAGTACTGGGAAATGTGATAGATTTAAACACCCAAGCCCCACCTAGTTGATGAGAGCATTTCTAAACTCAGAAAATGTGTTTATTTCTTTTATGTCTCTTTACTGAATTTCCTCATATTTCTTTTGCTTATCCTGGATATTCCTTTCTCAATCTCACACAATTTCTTTCTTCCTTGGTTGCTGTTTAGATATGTTTGTTTTTAGCTTAAGAATTCTGTTTGCGGCGACTGACAAGGCATGGTGTTTTAATAAGCAATATAACAGCGAATGCAGGAACAAAGGCTTGGAAGTCCAACAGAAAGCTCAGATTCGCTTCCCAGATCCTTTCCCGGGAGTGTGATCTAATGCAGGTTGCCCTTAATGCCTCATAAACTGATTTTGCTCATTTGCTAAACAGACACACTACTGCCTACTTCATGGGGAGTAAGAAATGAATTAGATAATGTTCATAAAGCCCTTATTATGAATACAGTATCTGAAACATACTAAGTATTCAGTTAGCTCATATTATCAGCAGTTAAAGGGAGTGCAAAACGGCTCTTAATCAAAACCTGTGTCCTCCAGATATTGGCGTACTGGTGTCTCATGGCTGCCTGCCTCAGAATCACCAGCCTTCTAGCGGGATGGGGTGTACACATTCTTCTGCTTTCTCCTGTCTTCCTGTCTTGTTTCCATTCTAACACTCAAGACCATTACTAGAGGTGGTCTGAGGAAATAAGAAGGTGAAGGTAGAATGCAAGGGAAAAGCGAATGTTCTTCTCTTTTATCTAAACACATACTTAAAATGTGTGTTCTACCATTACAACTCAGACCCCAATAAAGTCTGTCACCGTATTTTCTCAGCATTACCTGCCCAGGTTTTTGTCATATTTTTCCTTATGAAAATATTTTTCCTGCTGTTTCATTCATCAATTGGTCAAGATTGTCTTCTGAGTTTTCCTCGGAAATGTAGATGAATCTTTAGATCCTCCTTTACATAGACACAATTGCAGAACTCTTCCTAAGCTGGAAGCTCCTCATGGCTTTATCTTGAGGAAGAGCTTTGCTGTTGAAAAATTTATCTTCTAATTCCAACTCTTCCCGCCCAAGCTGAAACTTGGACCATAATAATAGTAACAGCAATTCTCTATATTCACCAGCTTCCTGCTTCAAGCTGATAAGTGGCACATTAAGGCATGAATTTCAGAAGGAGCAGCACAAAAACATTGTAAATCTGAGAGAGTAACTGCAATATGCTTGCCATTGTGCCCGACTTCATGGCATCCTCCTAGAGAAACGTGCCGCAGTGATAATTTCAAATATTTATATTAGTGCAGTTTTATAATAACTGCTTGTTTCCCAAATAGAACCTCCTCATACGAAGCTAACTAAGATATTCCCAGATAGCATCTTTCCAGAAGAATGAATCCAGTGAATACTATGATCTAGCTCCAGTTCCCATTGAGTCCCAGACTGTAGAAAGATAAGAAATCATTAAAATTCTTCAAAACTTGACATTACATTCTGTTTGCCATTACCTTGGTGCTCTGAGTATCTTGAAATGGTTCTTATATTTGTTTTTTTCTTTTTCGTCTACATTTAATAATCTATTTTGTTTTTATTGAAATAGGATTTGACTAAAATAATTTATTTTCAGGAAATGTCTTGAATTAAAATTCAGGGATTTTAAGAGTCCACATTGACTATGATACCTTGAAAGGGGGACATAATCGATGATTAATTATGTTTCTATTTTGCTGATGTCAAAGCAATCTTATTTATATAGACATAAATATATTATCATCACTCAGATTTGCTATTATATTCCTTAACAATAGTACTTCTTGTTTTTTATTATCCTCCTTATAAATAAAATTTTGCAACTAATATCTGAGTTCTATGATCTACCATTAACCTTCAAATCAGAACCATCAGCCCAACTGCATCTTCTAAAGCTAAAACTCCATATCCAATTGCCTCCTAGACCTGCCCGCTTAGATGTCTAAGAAGCAACTCAAACTCAAGTGGTTAAAACAGCATTAACTATTATGTCCTCTCTTCCATTATTATTTGTGTCCCTGTTTCTTTACTCTGATTAATATTAACATCCTCCACCCAATTCCTGACACCATTAAGATCTCATTCTAGAAGTTACCATGTCCTGCTGATTCTATACGTAAAATAACTGCAGATCCTAAGTGATACTACCCAACTCCTCATCATATCTAGCTCAGACATTAGAATAATCTCTCAATTCACAATTCACTCTAATCCACCATTCAGTCTTCTCCTCTAAGTCAAAAACAGTGGTCTCTCTAAAAAAACTGATGTATAGTTATATATTTAAAATGCAGGCATGTCCGAAAAGCTTAAACCACGGTGCTTATCACAGAATGGTTACCAAATAAATGTTAATGCAACATATTGTGGCACACTAAGAAATTTTAATTATTTGAGGGTTTTTGGAAGAATCACAGTTTAGAGGACTATTTGAATTGGATTTCAGCAAAAACTAGGAGAAAAAAAGTGAGTAGTTCAGCAATTAGGACATTAGACCAGGATATTCATAATAAGTTTCTGAGTCTGACACATAGAAATGATGGAATGGAGATTTTCTTGTTCTGTTTGGGCTGCTATAACAAAATACCAGAAATTGAGTATCTTATAAACACATAAATTTATTTCAGTTCTGGGATCTGGGAAGTCTACCATCAAGGGGCCAGCAGGTTCAGTGCCTGGTAAGAGCCTGTGCCCTGGCTCATAGATGCTGCCTTTTCACTGTAAGCCAGCTTTCTGAGATGTCTTTTATAAGGGCATTAAATCATATTCATGAGGCCTCCTCCCTTATGACCAAATCACCTCCAAAAAGCCCCAGTCCTAATACTACCTTATTGGTGATTAGATTTCAACAGATGAATTTAAGGGGGTACAAGGGTACAAACACTGAGACTGTTGCAGAGGTTAAAAGTGAAAGCTCCTTAAGATGAAGAAGAAGACAAATAATTGGAGATAAAATAGCTGGTAGTTAAAAACATTACTATCTTTGAAATCAACCAAAGTAAATTCGTGTGGCTGAAGAAGAACAATTGATGCAAGAACCCCATAAATTTCAAAATTAAAAAAAAAAATCAGTAGTAGTAACCAGCACCTTTACTGACAACTACTACTTTTAAAATACTATGACAATTTACCTCTCTATACCATCTCATACAAAGTTAGAACAAAGTCGTTGCATATTTAGAAAAGAAAAGTAAACTCAGGATAGAATAACACTCAGATAGAATGGAAGTTGCAAGATTAAAGAAATGGGGAATTCAGTAAACCAAACACTCAGGGAGATTAATTAAATTGAATAAAAATCATTTGATTTGGAAGATAAGAGGTCAGACTACTTTAAGAGAAAATATTTTACCGTGTACAGGGGAGGAAGAATTAATATTATGTTGGATTTAGGATGAAAAAAGTTGGCTTACAAGCTATAGATATTTTATTTTATGATTGACCATAAAATAAAAGACAGTAGGTTGTTTGCCAGAGAAACCTGTAAGATTGTCTTTACTTTTGTTTAATTTGTTTAGTTTTTCTTAGGTTTTTTTTTTTTAATTGGCAAAACTTAAATATGTCTTATAGGTAGGGGAAACAACAGTAGAGAGGAAAAAGTCAAAGATACAGGGTCAGAAGCATAAATGAACAAGATACCAGGTGAAAGGATTCAGAGAGAAGGTAGACAGACTAGCCTGAGAGAGTGAGGTGGTAGGGGAAAGGGGCAGTCATTTGCACCTTTAGCGTTGAATAAGTGAAGAAAATACAGGTAGGAATACAACTAAAAGTGGTGAGTCATGTGGGATGCAAGTAAATTTATGTTTAACAACTCGTTTCTCTGAGTAGAAAGTGAGATCGACTTTTGCCCTTATTCTATTCTTGGAGTCAGTTTGGAAAGTCCATCTACCTGACTTCTTCAATGTAACCTATTATAATCAAGTTAGCCCTTGGTTCCTAGGTTGGGAAAGAAGAAAACAGAGATTAACATGGATAAGTGAAGATTTGGCCTTCTTCAACACTTTGCCTACCTTCAGTAAGTAGATACCAAGATTCCACATTAATTCATTTGATAACTATTAGTTAAATATCTGTTAGATATTGGGACAATTGCTGTGTTTAGGAAGATGAAAAAAGAACTTTGGATGAATTCAACATCCAGTTAACAAATGACTGACATGTTAAGAAAAACACTAAATAGCTCCATTAGTAATTGAGAAACATTAAATCACTCTAGAACGTGAATTGAGATAGCAACACGGAGATCTACCAAATAATGGAAACTTTGAATGTTAGAAATGGAAGGAGCTTTAGACAATGTCATTTTCAACCCCTTGATTTTATGAATCTGAAAGATAAGAAAGTTAAAAGATTATATAAGTCAAAGCTTTCTCCCTCTTGGTCTTAAGAAACAACTGAAACACCACAGGAAAACTAAATCTATAAGGAATCCAGAAGACATTAATGTCCACTATGTTAATAACCCAAATTCCAGAGTAAAATAACGTAATGGATTGTAACATTTTCCACTTAAATGATATGACACAACTTGAAACTGATAAACGTAGCTTCTGCCCAGGTTCTGGGAAATGTGCCTTGGTACGAAATTTCTTTCAAAGTACAACAGCCAGTAGGAAATAGCAAATGAGATTTAAAAAAGAAAATTTTGCAAGGTAATAAAAATGTTTTATGATGGATAGCTAGTATGAAAGGTAAGAAACTCAACATTCAGGAAGATACTCTGCAGAGACCTGATCTAATTTTTCAAAATGCTTTTGGATGAGAGGCTCTTTGAGTTGGCAAAAGCCCAGCAATCGGAATGTTTGATATATTTGCTGTACAAGAAAAGTAGGATGCAAACTTGCAAATGCTTAGGCTTATGTTACCAAGAGCAAAAATAAGGGCTGGACAATTTAATAACAGTGTTACATTGAAGACTTCAAATGATCTCTGGTTGCTCCCTACTGCTAATAAATAGATACATTTTGGATTTTCTTGTGAATTGTGCATCAGGGACAAGTAGAATACCACAAATCAGGAAATCAGTCACTTACTATTTTGAAGACATTCCAAACTACCTGCAGTATGGCATATGCTAAAAATCCAGTCATATTTTAGTTCCTAAACTAAAATAAGTAGCAACATTGACACAGCTGTTAACACTTTTAAACCTGTTCTCTAATATCCAGCAATAACTGCCTCTCCTGCTGATTACCTTGTTTGTAAAAGGATTACTGCTTGGTCAGTATGATTCAATGGTAGCTACTGTTTGCAGGATTCATTGTGTGGTGGTAGTGTAGCAATTTTTTTTTTTTTCTTGCAAAAACTATATGCAGCCATAAAAAAGGATGAATTCTTGTCCTTTGTAGGGACATGGATGAATCTGGAAACCATCATTCTCAGCAAACTGACACAAGAACAGAAAATCAAATACAGAATGTTCTCATTTATTATATCTGTGGGATATACTATGTTAAAGTTTGGTGAGTTTTAATTAAATAAACTCATCTAATAAAAAGAAATAAGATAATAGGAGATTAGACAGATAAAGGAGTATAAACAGATGAAATAGTCATGAAAATTAAAACAAAATGAATACAACAGTTCCTATGTGTAATGTATGTAAAAATAACCTTTAGCATTTTAACGGCAATATTTCAGAATAATTTCTGTGGATACGAAAACACATAATGGGGCCAGGCACTGTGGCTCATGCCTGTTATCCCAACATTTTGGGAGGCCAAGGGGAGGGAGTGCAGATCATTTAAGATGAGGAGTTCAAGACCAGCCTGGCCAACATGTCGAAGTCCCATCTCTACTGAAAATACAAAAATTAGCCTGGTGTGGTGGCGCATGCCCATAATCCCAGCTACTAGGGAGGCTGAGGCAAGAGAATCACGTAAATCCGGCAAATGGAAGTTGCAGTGAGCCGAGATCGTGCCACAGCACTCCAGCCTGGGCAACAGAGAGACTCTGCTAAAAAAAAAAAGAAAAGAAAAGGGGCAGGCAGGGAGGGGCGTGGCGAGGCGAAGCAAGACAAGACCCGAGAATATATCCAAACGAGAGATTTGAAGAATGTCAAAGCATATTCCCAAGAACTTTTAAAGATAAACATTTAATGTTGCATAAGTATATTCAAAACTAGCGATAAACTCCTTATGCTTATAGAATTTTACTATCATAAAGATCAAATCCATTTACAAATTAAATCAACGTAAAACTTTAACCAATAAAATTCTAATTAGCACTACCAATATTTTGTGATACATGATGTTTTATAAAATTAATTTGTGATACTGATTTTAATCATGTAATAGCTTGCTTTATGCCCACTTGATTCTTTTGAAATTGAACATAATAAACCATCATTTTCATCCTCATTCTGAAAATTATCTTTGTAATTTCTTTTCTTTAAAACATTTTAAATTCTTTTTAAACATTTTCTTAGTTTATAGACCATCCTTGAACCGATATTAACATATTTTTAAAACTGTAAAAATTATTTATTACAGATTTTGTATATTACTAATAACTTGATACAAATACACACATTTGTAGTCCAAGAACCACATTAATCAGTCACAGTGATTGTAGTCGTCTATACTCTCTTCTGGATCTGGTCAGGGCTCAATTCTCTTCTTACTTTATCTGTACAAATTATGGAGAAAACTTCGTACATTGTAGCATAGTATTTTATGGCCAGCTTGGGACCCAAACATTAAACACAAATGAAAATATTGGCATCACATTGTTATTCTATATTCCCAAGTACCATTTTATTAACTTTTTAAAAAGACTAGTGTGAAGATGAAAACATGAAATATTAACAAAACTAACACTACAGTCTACATCAATGTGGTAGGCAGAATATTGGGCCACCCCAAAGTCGTCCTCACCCTAATTCCCAGAATGTGTAAATACGTTATTTTACATTGCAAAAGGGACCTTGTAGATGTGATTAAAATTATAAACCTTGAAATGAGGACACTTTTCTGGATTATCCAAGTGGGTCCAATCTGTGTAAATGAGTTCTTGAAAGTTGTCAGTTTTCTTCCTGTGGTGATTAGGGAGAGTTGTGAGTTCCTTGTCAGACTCTCGACCTACACAACAGCAAAATAATGCATGTCTTTTAAACAACCAACTCTGCAGTAATTCATTACAGCAGCCATGGGAAATGAATTCGGTTATTCTGCACATAAAATGCCGATCACTATAATATACAGTCAGGTAGTAGATGTGGTCAGATCTAAGTTAAAAGCAGTGTGATTATTACTGAAAGCTGGAAAGAAAGTGATATAATGAATTTAGGAGAAGCATGAAAGTAGACTCGGTTCAAGGAGTAGATAATATTTACAAAAAATCTGAAGGAAAGTGCACGATAAGTAGGATCTATCAAGGGAGGGTCAGGGTGCTCTAGCAAGCATGTATCATCGTCCGGCAGCAAGAGAGCGCAGCATGTGGTAGGACCTAAATTAAGTACCCTACTGTGAGTGCAGTGTAAGAATATCTACGCCAGCCTGTCGAGTCTGGAATGTACACTGTGGGATGGAATGTATACTGTGGGGATGTGTTTTCAGCAAACATGCAACAATGTTCTAGAATTTAGTCATTTACATTGGGATCCTCGTGTGTTGTTGAACACAGAAATGCCAGTTTACCTTTGATCTCTTTGGTAATAACTGATAAGCTTCTTTTTGTGTAACAACAATGGGAGACTTTGCTTCTTGCAAAACCAGAAAAGCTTCACTATTAGTAAGAGCTTTGAAATATCAAATTGTTTTCTTTTCTTTTCTTTCTGTCTCACAAACCTGTCTTGTCATATTTAAAAAACATGTTTTTAAATAATATCAGAATACAAGCTATTTTCTATCTTTGGCTTAAATAGAAATTAAAATAACTGTGAAAAATGCTAAGGATTATTGATAACATAATATATACATTGCTTAGAATGACTACAGAACTATTCTCCAATAAAAAAGGTCTCAGGTCAAATCTTCACAAGTTTGATCTATGCATTGTCTCTAATTGAGGTCAAATTAGAATAGATAGCAGGGAAGACAGCTTACGTGGTTGAGCACAGGGTGGGAGAAGTACTGTGCCCGTGTTTTGGACACAAAGAAGAAAAATCCTGAATCTTTCACCTTGAAGAGTTCTATACTTTTGGAACAGAGACATGGATATGTGAATAAATCATAGATTATCCCTTATTAGGTTATTATCTCTCTTGGGCAGGTTACTTAAATAGCTTACCCAACGTTTTTAACTTCTCTGGCTCCATCATCCATACGCATTCAGTATTCTTCTTATTAAATGTTATTCTATAATGTCTCAGGGTGTTTTACTGGAGTCTCAGAAGGCGCTTTTCAGGAGGGGGCAGAAAGAGTGAAACGTGGAGTACTACTTCAGACAGAAAACTTTCACCAGTGTTTGTTTTACTGACTGTCATTTATATACTTAACGAAATTCTATTTTTAAAAACATAAAGATTTGACAAAGCATTGCAATGCTTTGATCTATTAAGTGTCTTCTGGGTCCAAGGTTCTGTGATGTAGGTCTATGTGGGGTTTCTTTTCCTTTTTTTTTTTTTTCATTTTGTTGCAGTTGGCCTTCTGATACCATTTTAAATGGGTAAGAACAGGAACTCCCAGTAAGATTTGCTTTGCACTTTCCTTGCAGGAAAAGCCAGAAACAGCTACAAGAAACAGATTTGATGGGAGCTTATCATGTTTCCAAGCACCAAGAAAAAAATTCTAAACTTAGTTTCTAACCATTTCAGGTAGAAAATTTATAAACAGAAATGAAACATTACATTGCATTACAACAAACATTGCTACAATCATGGTTAATCTCAGAGTATAATATTTTAGATTTCAATACAACATTCTCTTCTTTCTTTTCTCTACATGTATCCAGTAAACCCCTTTTGATCATTTTACTACTCATTAACATTTCCATATAAAATACAGACCAGAAAAGGAGGCAGATGTATAAAAAATACATTTAATGTTGTGTATTATTAGCAACTTTTCCTGAAAGTTAGAATGGAGAAGAAGTTGAAACTAGGAGCTAATAGAACTTTGGGGTTATTTATCATTTTCATTTGTTGGTGCCTTGCTACTATTCAGTGAGCTAAGCATGGATAATTGAGAGTCTGTCATCAAATAAGCATCCTTGAAATTACAGTTTTAAATATAAATGATTGTAAAGTCAAGTCATACACACACTACTAACTTGCAGTTATAACAGATGGATTCAAAGATCTTTTTACTTATTCAGGAATATGCTATTTCCTTCCAGTCAGCCACCATTTATTTAGTTGCAAAGCAATTGGGGATATGAAGACATATAAAGTAGGAGAGTAGGAGAAATACTATCATCTTGGCAGCAAGAATATCAAAAAAGGAAAACTAGGAGAGAGAGAGAGAGAGAGAGAGAGAGAGAGAGAGAGAGAGAGAGATCCATATGAGTCGTAGTCCAGAGTTTATGAACACTCTTAACCTACTACAATAGTGCTTGGTTGAAGGGTTCATGGTTCAACAGAAAGTAAGCTTTCTAAGGAATAAAATAACAAAATATCATTTAGGGGCCAGGTGCAGTGGCTCACAACTGTAATCCCAGCACTTTGAGTGGCTGAGGTGGGAGGATCGCCTGAGGCCAGGAATTCAAGGCCAGCCTGAGGAACATAGGGAAGACCCCATCTCTACAACTAATAATAATAATAATAACAACAATAATAATAATTAGCCAGGAGTTGTAGCGTGTGGTCTGTAGTCCTAACTACTCAGGAGGGTATGCAAGAAGATTATCTGAGCTCAGGAGTTCTAGGCTGCAGTGACCACAGCCTGGGTGACAGAGCAAGACTCTGTATCTGAAAAAAAGGTGTGTGTGTATATATATATGTGTGTGTGTGGGTGTGTAAAATTGAGAATTATTGGTACTTCAGTTAAACATTTTTTGCTCTATTTAGAAACAGTCAAGTTTTTTGTTTCTATTTAAATTTAATGTTTATTAATATTTATGTGAAATGTACATTTGGAAACTTTTTCTTCCTTCTGTTTTTCCTTTCTCTGGATGACTTTGTGTGTGTCCACTTTCTTTTTCTGGAAACTGGATAAGATGGCTCTGTCTCTCAAATAATCTCATCCACTTACTTTGGGACTTTTTAGATGGTTACCAATCAATTATCATATGACAACATTAAAATATATCTCATTTTTTAATTAGCATGTCAAGATAATTTTTATTTACATTACTTTTTATTGCAAATCCGTTACTCTGTGATGAGATTCAGATAAGATCATAAAGTCTTCCTCCTTCTGTTATTTTATTTTGCTTGATCAAATTGCTGTTTGTGAAATCTTGAGCATCCACAGGAGAACATGGCTGTAGTCTGGGGGATCTGGTCTCTTTGGCTGTTGTTTACACATACCTGAATTCTCAGACAATTAGTTCTAAGAAGGGACATAAAGGAACCCTGCAGGCAGGAGGGTGGCCAGCCATTCCTCAGATGGCCTAGAGGTTCATCTCTTCTCATGAGCTGTGTCTTCTCATGTCTGCAAGACAAACATGCTGCCTTCTGATCTTTACTATGCTTTGCTGCTCCTGCACGTTCGTTCCTGCAGTCTTTGACAAACATGCCCACAGGTGCTGTATCTCCTGGATCAAGGCTCCCGTTAGAGCTATTCTGAATCATTTCTGGAGTCTTTCTTACACGGTCCACTTATTGTAATTTAAAATTGCTCTTTGGAGACACAGATTCCGTTCTCAGTCATCTCTGTTTCTTAAGTGCTTTTTACTACAATGGAACTGGAAATTGTTCCACAATTCAAACAGTACTTTGTAGGGATTTCCAGCCATACATTTTTATCTTCACTTTTATGAAAAGTTTAGCCAACATTTTCTTGTGTTGTTGCCTAAAAGAGGAAAAAAATAGTCCACTAAAGGATCTCTGTTTTATGAAAAATAGGTTTCTTGCTGATGGAAAATACCATATAACATCAAAGTAATTTCCTATTTCCTTCAACTTGTACCTTGCACCACCGTAGAGAGGCAGAGCAGTGTTTTCCTTCAAAGGTGAGTATGTGGAGCCAAGAGGAGGATCCTCTTTGCAATCAAGTATGAAAAGGATAGAGGAACAGTGCCTTCATCACAATCATAACAAATCTTTATTATGTATCCTTTTACCTAGGACATTGTAGCAAATTAGTACTTCTACTATTGTTAAGAAAAAATAGGAAAAATATCTATTGTATTTAATAAAGGATGGAGAAGTCAGATAACTGAAGAAATGTATGTAAGCAATACCTTGTGTAATCTATGCATGTGATGAAATTGTACTTTTTTGCGTTAATGTATATAAATAACTTTTAAAAAGGATGTGGCCGTTATGTGTTCATCATAATATGAAATACACTTCAGCTTTGTCATTTTGCTTATCTTCCTAAATATTTACAGTGAGATTTTCAGTTCTTAGAGTCCCTGAGGCTATGGCTATGAGTAGAAAATTCAATCACTTATTTAGTCATCTTTTCCTTTACCAAATAATAATAGCCAGCTTATATTGAACATCTCATTAGTATAAAGCACTGTATCTGTTCATTATAAGATGGGTGATCTGAGGCAGGCCAGTTAATCTCTCCATGCTCATATCCTTATCATTAAATTTGGGAGAATAAATAGGCCCTTTCTCATAGTTTCTAGGATTCTTGTGACAATAAAATCAGACAGGATACTTAAAACATATAAAACACAGCTGACACTTAGTAAGTGCAAGTAAATATTAATATTATCTTACAAATAAAGAAACTCATTTAATTTGACCCAAAGCCCTACAAAGTAATTATTGTTCTAATTCAATGAGTCTCATTTCCAGATGCAGAAATTAAAGCTCACATAAGTCATTTAGCTTACTCCAAGTCTCAGAGCACGAAGATAGTGGGGTTAGAATTGAAATCCTACTTTGGGTTGCTACCATCCCTATTTACATCTTGTCTCTCATTTCTTGAACAGCTGCTATACAGAGTGCTTGCCTGATCTTAGGGACTCATGCAGAAATGGAAGTTTTAGTAGGGTGAGTCCAAGCTTCACAGGCAGCCACAATGGTTCATATGTTGGCTTTGTTGTGGTTAATGAGAACTCGTTAACTAATCTCTCTGAGTTTTAATTTCTTTCTTTATTAAGACAATGCAGATGGTAATAGCTATCTTCCGGAACTGTCATTGTGTGGGGCACTTAAGGTGAGATGAAATAAAATGAAATGAAAAATAGTTGTTTCTTAGCACGAAGCACTCTGCCAGATTGGCCTAGTTTCTGCCTTTATGAAGCCAAGGCACTAGCTATGAAGATCACTTTTAAAGTTACTACAGAATGGACTACATAAATACAATTCTGATAAGTACCACAAGGAAGAAGGACAAATCAATGAACATGAATAACAAAGGGAACAGATCTAGTTGGTTGGAACAATGACTGGGAAAACAAAAGCTGTAAGGTAAGTTGCACAGAAGGATGTCAGGCTTTTATTAAGATCTAGAACAACAGCTAAAAATAATTTTAGGTGTAAAACAGAGTATGAGTTTGTTCCTTCTCCTGAGAAACTCAGCCAGTAATTGAAGTACTACTTCTGAGACGGAACTTCACCCACTAGAAGTAGAATTTAGTTCATTTCCTGGATACTCAAAGATAAAGATGTATAATTGGAGTTACGGAAATTAGAAACTTTCCACTCAGGACTGTGTCTCATTTGGTGATAAAAAATATGAGCCCTGTTGCCTCTAGAACTGATAGACCCTGGTACTTTGCAGTTTACCTTAATATAGTATTTTAAGCTGTTGTTTCTGCTTTCTTCATCATTCAGGCAAACTCCTTTATGGATAAAGAAAAGTATTATTCTTTATATAAAGACAACTAATTCAATTGCAGTATCCTAGAATGTATGTAAGAATATTGAATCTTTTTTAAAAAAGTATTAGTTCACTGTTTAATATTAATGCCCACTAAAACAAAACAAGTGCTGGAAAAGTTATAGTCATCTTATTCTGAATATTGAATATGAGTGTTTTCACTAAAATTGAATATATGTAATTTTTTTTTCTAGTAGCTCCATGAATTATATCTATTGTACTCTCTGATGGGATTATGGCATAAGCTCTTAAGAAGGAAGCTCTATGATTTGTCACTTTTAAAATTTTAATAAGTATAATTTAATCAGACTGTGGAATTGAATAACAAAGATTCTCCTCTGTTTTCTTTGCACATGATTACAGTTGAATGAAAGAGAATATAAATGATTTATAAGAGTTTATAACCTCAGTAACTGAATTTCTACATTACTATAGTAAGGAATGACAAGATAAAAATAACCATATTTATTGGAGCATAGAAGTTTTTTTTTGAGAGACTTGATTTCTTGAATATATTTACAAGGAAGTTTTCCTTCTAAAACTTGCTTGATTTAATATTTTTAGTAAAAATAATCTATAACCCAGAAAACTACACAAAAAATATTATCAATTTTTGCTCTAATTACTCAGAAAAACACTACTGTTTAAATTTGGAATAAGTTTGGAAAATGTAGATGAGCATTCAAATAGGTTATAACTCCACAGATCCTGCTCTCTTGTGATTTACAAAATTTCTACTCACGCTTTTGCCTTCACTTTTCTTCTTAATACGGCTATTTAGTTCTTTTTCCTTTATTTTCTGCAGATCCTTGCTTCATTTGAATCTATTTACTGGTATTTTTTCCCCAAAAGCTCAATTTGTGTTTTTTCTTTTTTAATATTTATTTTTAATAGACACATAATAATTGCTTTTATTGGTCAGATCTTTTTCATGTTTTACTAATTTCTGTTATTAAAATATTATTCCATTTTTTCTGTTACCTTTATATTTACTATACCTTTCCAGCTATTTATCTTGAAAGTCTAAGACATTTATTTTCAATAACTTTTATTATTATTATTATTTAATAATACAGGCTTAACTTTCATTTAATTCCAGACAAGTTTGAGATCTAGTACTGTGATGGTTAATGTAATGTGTCAACTTGACTGGGATAAGGAATGCTCAGATAGCTAGTAAAGTAATATTTCTGATTGTATTTCTGTGAGAATGTTTCCTAAGAGATTTAACATTTGAGTCTGTAGATTGAGACCCACCCTCACCAATGTGAGCTGGCATCTTCTAGCCTATGGAGGGTCCAAATAGTACAAAAGGCAGACAAAGAGCAAACTGCACAGCAATGACTTTCCTGATTCTCCAACTTGCAGATGGTAGATTATGAGACTTTGCGGCTTCCATAACGCGTGAGCCAATTCTCATAATAACTCTTTATACATCTCTTCTTATATACAGATATATGTTGTTGGTTCTGGTGCTAAGGAGAACCTGACTAATACAACAAGTACTTTCATTGTTTAAAATATGGTGATCTCCTTAAAACAAGCTACTTACAAGAGCACATAAAAATTTTTAAACTAACTTTTAAATTTTTATTTCAAAATCAAATTACTTGTAAGAAGATATGTTGTGTATTACAGTAACTTGTTGAATTTCTTAAGGCTTTTCTTAGAGTTTATATTGCCATTTAATTAAAAACAGGTCAAAGTAAAAATTATAGTATATTTTAATTTTAAGTTAATTTATAAAAATATGTAATCTCTATTCACTTGGTTCAGCATTTAATCCCTATTACGTCAATCTGTGTAGTTTTGTTAAAACTTTGAGAATCATTTTTGTCTGCTTGAACTTTTTTAATAAGATTGTGTTTAAGCCAGTCACAATCATTATAAATTTGTCAATTTAATGTATATACATAAGATTATGCTTTTCATATTTGATTCTGTGTTGTTATTATTATTAAGTAAAAAGCATCAGATTGAATAAAGAACTACTCTCCCTAATAATAAAATATTCAACAAGAAATAAGAATGATAATATTCATCTTAGTTCATTTAGGCTACTATAACGAAGTACCATAAACTGGGTGCCTTACAAACAACAGAAATTTATTTCTCACAGTTCTGAAGGCTGTCAAGTTCAAGATTAAGGTGCCAGTAGAGTAGGTGTCTGGTGAAGACCTGATTATTGGTTCATACATGGCAATCTTCTCACTGTGTCTTCACATGGCAGATGGGGCGGGGAGTCTCTTTGGGGTCTCTCACCAATCCTATTCACCTGTGGCTCCATCCTTATCCTTAATTACCTTCTTAAGACCATACCTCCTAATAGTATCTTCTTGCAGGTTCGGATTCCAGCATATAAATTTTTGGGGAACAAAAATTCAATCCAGTCTGCTAACTCATATAGAAAATGCAATATTTTACGATAGTAGTAATATCTAGTATTTTTATGACATTTAATAACATATTTTTCATTTTTTATTTTTATCTCATCATTTTACTGTATAGTACAGTATGTAGTGTTAGTAAGCAACATACAAATACTGAAGAATTCATTTTCAATTTTGAAACATGTATCTTTATCATTTATAGATATATTTGGACAAATTTCTGCCATCATATATTTTTTCTGCTTAACATTGTTTTGGTTTATTAGTTCTTTTCTTCCATTTTTTATATTTATCTACTCTATTCTTCTTTAAAATTTCTAGATTATCTTTGTCATGTAAATGCCGCATTTTTACAAAACAGTTTTCCTTATTGCCTTTTATTTTTCTCCTGCTCTTTTGAAATGTATAGATTGTTTATACAGCATAAATGATGCTTTTTCTGTTCTGTTTCTTTCTTCTACAAAAAAACTATGAAACTTAAGGATTAAAAATAAAGAGTTAATTTAAATTATCATCCTATCACACAATTTCTTGTAAAACTGTTTCTTTATCTTGGGCTTTCTGTCTTCACTATTTTCGTGCCATTGCATCTGATTTTCTTTCACAAGAATTTTATTCATAAGGGATTCACTTTCTATGTACATCTCCTTGAGCCTCCTAAACTTAGTTGTTGTGATGCTTTGTCAGACTGATTCAAACAATAAATGTTCTCCTAAAATTATTTCCTGTTCCACTTTTTGATTTTTTTTTGGCTGACTTCTTAGAAGATGATTTAGTATTTAGTTTTAAATTTTTTGTTGTTATGAATTTTACAAATGTCTTGAAGCCAAAAATACAAATATGAATAAAAATGAAAAACAATGAATATCTCTAAGAGGAAAGTTAAAATCTCTAAAAGAAAATGTTAAAGTGGATGAAGTCCCAAATACAAACCAAAAGTCCAGAAGCCCATAAGATCTATGGGATGATTGGGCACTCAACATGGACATTGTTAGGGAGTTCTTTCATCAAGTTGTTTCACCTTTCCTTAGAAACTCAGTGTCTTCTACATATAGCTGGCAGGTGTGGGATGACAAAGTGAAGACACAGCTCCTTCTTACACAACTGAGTCTTAGAACAGCATACATCATATGAGACTTATCCAGATGATTACGAAATATAATCCCTTGACTGGACTCCTAGAAACATCTGCCCACTGAGAAAGTGGACATTATTTTTTAAGTGTCAGCTTGTTGACTCTGCCACAGGTCCCTTGAAATAAACAAAAACCACCCTGAATAGTACCTTTTTAAACTGAGCAATTTTAACTTAATCCACAATACATGATCAGTTCAGGTGAATAGGTAAAAGTTGTTCAAATCCAAAGGCCTGTCTGGCTTTGCCACCCTCCGAGTATAGAGCCCCAGGGCCTTGAACAACCATAGGCACTAGCCAGGGAGTGGTAAAAATAGACCTTGAGTGAGTGAGACCTGGTGCTGTTCTGGTTTCAGGTCTGACCCAGTGTAGTCATAGTGGTGGTGGTCACAAGAGTGCTTAGGTAATTCTACCGCCAGCTTTAGGTAGCTGAGGACAGAAAGATAGACTGCTTATTTGGGATAAAGTATGAAAAGAGAACAAGAATCTCCACCTGTTAATTTAGAGAATTCTTCCAGATCTTGTCCAAGACCATTAAGGCAGTTACTCTGTGAGTCCACAAGAACCACTGCATTACTGGGCTTGGAGCCCCTACTAAAGCGCAGACAGCTTAGCTCACAACATCCAAGTTGTAATCTGAGTGCTATAAAATACCTGGAAAGTCCTTTAAAACATCTGAGAAGTCTTTCAAATATCTGGAAATCCTAGCCAAAAAAGATGGGCACGAACAAAGCCAGATGTTGAAAACTACAATAAATACCAAACTCTTCAATGCCCAGACACTAAAGAACATCTACTGGCATCAACACCTTCCAGGAAAGCATGACCTCACCAAATGAACTCAATAAGGCATCAGGGACCAATTCTGGAGAAACAGAGATATGTGACCTCTCCAACAGAGAATTCAATATAGCTGTGCTGAGGAAATGCAAAGAAATTTAAAATAACACAGAGAAGAAAGTCAGTATTCTATTGGATACATTTAACAAAGAGAACGAAATAATTTAAAAGATTCAAGAAGAAATTCTGGAGTTGAAAAAATAGCGAAGAATGCATCAGAATTTTTTTATAGAAGAATTGATCAGGCAGAAGAAAGAATTACTGAGCTGGAAGACAGGCTATTTGAAAATACACAGTCAGAGGAGACAAAAGTAAAAAGAATGAAAAACAATGAAGTATGCATACAAGACCTCGAAAACAGCTGCAAATGGCAAATCTAAAAGTTACTGATGTTAAAAATGAGGTAGAGAAAAAGATGGGGTAGAAAGTTTATTCAAAGGGATAGTAACACAGAACTTCCAAAACCTAGAGAAATGTATCAATACCCAAATACAAAAAGGTTATTGAACACCAAATAGATTTAACCCAATAAAGGCTACCTCAAGGCATTTCAGCTCAGTAATTCTTTCTTCTGCCTGATCAGTTCTGCTATTAAAAAATTCTGATGCATTCTTCAGTACGCCAGTTGCATTTTTTTTCAGAGAAGAGAAAGAAATAAAGGCCATCATCCAAACTGGAAAGGAATAAGTAAAATTATCATTGTTTGGATTATTAGATAATCAAATTAAAAATGGACGCAAGACTTGAATAGATATTTTTCAAAATGAGACATATAAATGGCAAACAGGCATATGAAAAGGTGTTCAACATGATTGATCATCAGAGAAATGCAAATCAAAACTACAGCAATGTCTTACTTCAGTTTGTATAGCTTATATCCAAAAGACAGGCAATACCAGAGAGGATACAGAGAAAGGGGAACCCTCTTTCCCACACAGTTGGTAAGAATATGAAGTAGTACAATTAATATAAAGAACAGTTCAGAGATTCCTCATAAAACTAAGAATAGAGCTAATATATGACCCAACAATCTCACTGCTGGTTATATACCCCAAAAAAGGGAAATCAGTATATGAAAGAGACACCATACCTGAACTCTTATATTTGTTGCAGCTCTGTTAATAACAGCTAAGATTTGGAAGCAAACTAACTGTCCATCAATAGATGAATGGATAAAGAAAATGTGGTACAGATACACAATGGAGTATCATTCAGCTCTAAAAAGAATAAGATCCTGTCATTTACAACTAAATGGATGGAACTGGAGGTCATTATGTTAAGTGAAATAAGCCAGACACAGAAAGACAAACATCACATGGTCTTATTTATTTGTGGGATCAAAAAGTCAAAACAACTCATGAACATAGAGAGTAGAAAGATGGTTAACAGAGGTGGGGATGGCGGGGGGGGGTCATTCGTGGGGAGGTGTGGATGGTTAATTGGTACAAAAAATAGAAGGGATACATAAGACACAATATTTGATTGCACAACAGGGTGACTATAGTCAATAACAACCTAATTGTACATTTTAAAATAACTAAGAGAGGGAAATTGGATTATTTGAAACACAAAGCATAAATGCTTGAGTATGAATACTCCTTTCTCCATGATGTAATTATTTCACATTGCATACCTATATGAAAATATCTCATGTATCGCCAAAATAGATATACCTACTATGTACCCAAAATAAAATAAAAATAAAAAAGACAAAAGAAGTTCAAATAACCTCTTTTTTCCTAAAGATCCATTGTCTACTTCTGAAAATTATTCTCAAGGACAATTCTAAAATGCATTTACTATAAATTGTAAATCACTGATAAGGTAAAAGGTTTAAACTAGATATCAAGACTATTTTTACTTTCAGAAAAATTATATTAATATAAAGTAAAATTGTGATTATCCTACTATGAAGGTTATTAGGTAGATGTGGAGACCTGAGAAGAACTCTCCAGTGACTCTGTAATTACCCAGGCAATAATGTTGCCACCGAACTACTACCATGATTTTGTTGCCCTTTGGTGAATCAACATTTTTTTTTCTTGGTTAATGACAAGACTGTATGTAAACTTTGTAAATAGTAGAGAGATTTTTTTTTTTTATTGTTTACTCTATTTTATACTTTATTTAAATTTATTTCTGGTAAAGGCATTGAAGACAGAAACTTGTAGCAAAAAGTCTTGAGGTTAAAAGGCATATTTAAAAACACCATTTGATATTTTGCATGACTACACTTAAAGCTGTTTTTTTAAACTAAAAACACAAATACACATAAAGGTTGTTGCCTAAATACATTCCTGTTACTTACTTCTAAAACACAAAGTTTGTACACACCCTTTACCTGGGATAACATGTTGTTCAGGAATATCTTAAATTGGAATTTTTCCCAGTATTATCTTACAAGACTCAATTTCTTCTTTCTAAGGACCCGTCTCCCATTATATGGAGTTATTCTCATTCCTTAGCTGTTCAATAGCAATTTAAAGGTAATTTAAAATTTAAAAAGTAATTTATGAAGAAAAATTAAAATAGTAGTCTTCACATTATTCACTGTATGAGTTAATTTTCAAAGTAAAAAAATATTTTTCATAGGAACAGTTTCTCTGACATCATTTCCTAATATAAAATGCATATGAAATATTAATGCTAAAAGCTAAAGAAATGGCAATGAGAACTTTTGAGAATTTAAAGCTAATTACCATGATTAATTTAGCTTCACCATTAAGCAATACCAGAATGTATCAAATGTGAACACCATGATCACTCATATTTTGTCTTTGTTAAAAGTTAATATTTTGAGTACCAATATTCTGAGCTCTCTTTATTTCTACTGTGTTCTTTTCAAAGCAGGGCATTTTGGAAGTGATTCTACCTAATAGAACAGATTTATTAATGTAATATATTTTTATATCCTGACATTTATGTTATTACAAGCTATCTAGATATACATTCTACATATATAAATATGTTTTTAAAATATACAACAGAACTGTCTTATATTCCAAATAATGAGATGTCTGTATCAAAAGAATGTGAAATATTGTTGCTTAGTATCACTTATTCTAGCACATTCCAGCGTGTCTTGCTTTTTCACTCATAGATAATACAAAATGAAACGTGGAAAGTACAGTAAATTAGGAAGAAGACCTGAATTCTAACTGTGTTTCCCTGAATTAGTTAGCTACGTACCGTTAAGCAAAAAATTCAAGCTCTCTGGATCTCATTTTCTTCACATATTTTATGTCAAATTCACTGGTGCATCAATATGATTACAATTTTCAAAAAAAATTAACCTATATGTTTATGTTGTTTAGAAATGTATGTTACAAGAAAGTTATAAATTGTGTTCCTCATTAATGATAACTTGTTATTGTTCAACATCATCATTAGTGTGCATGAATATAAAACAAATGTCCATCCTCCAAAAAGAAGGATTTATCCCTAAGGAGGATAAACACTAAGTTGTTATGAATCATTTCAAGAGATTTTTTTTTTTAATAGAATGTTGCAATTGTAGGGGAGGTTTGATTTGGCTCAACTTCATTTATATTAATGTGATCATTTCATTCATTTCTAGCCATAATTGTATGCAGATTAATGCATATGTCACCTTTCTTTTAAGATGACAGAGAATGAAAAAAATGCAAAGAACACTAACACCTAAGAAAATTATGTATATAGATAAACTAACACAATGTGAGCAGAGTTTACAAAAATGTTAAGAGAATATATAAAAATACTGAGCACCCTTTATGCCAGCCAGTGCCTTCCACATGTAATCATATTCAGTCTTCATAACAGTCTTATTAATTTATTCTTAGTTTATATTTTATTTGAAAAGACATCATGTGCATAATATTTGATTAATCATAATGACGCAGGATTTTTCTCAATCACTTTGCCAGCAGGAGACCACTGGCTGGTGACACTCCAGTCTGGACCTTTCTGGGGCTTGGGTTCACCGCAGAAGGCGCCCATCCACTCTGCCTGCCAGGCAGCACATGGCTGCACAGTGACCCAAATACCACAGCCCCCAAACTGTGCACCCAGCCCCTAGCAGGAGTGGGTGTGCATGAGAGTGAGTGCAAGGTCCGGCCAGCTGTTCCAAGTGCCAGAACAAAAGCAGGCCCCGTGCAGGGCTTGCAGCTGAGCCAGGCATGTCGCAAGTCTCTCCTGCAGTGGACTCTGGAGTCCAGATGAGGGAAACATGGTGGCACCCAGGCAGGCGTACCCGGGAACCCAAAGCCCCAGAGGGGATGTTACAGGGTAGTCCTTAGCTCTTTTAGTCCCACCATCGCAGCTTGATGGATGGAGGCACATTAACAGATCTGTCAGACCCTCGCTCAGCTCCAACCTGTGTCTCAGGTGCTGGCGTGCCCAGCCATTGCTTCCTGTCTCGTGGGGTGGCTGCCCTCCACCGGCAGAGGGCAGAGGGTCACAGTGTTATAGCCTTCTGTGTACCTGCATTCGGTGGGTCTTGCATTATTGTCCCCATTTCAAGAAGAATGAGGTTACACGGACAGTGGACGGGTGAGGAGGGCTGAGAAGAATTTTATTGAGAGACAAAACAGCTCTCAGCAAAAAGGGGACACAAGAGTGGTCTCCCACCCAAAGTCAGGAAGTTTATCTTCTAGTGTGGCTGGGTACAGGGCTTCTATGGTTTCAGAATGAGGCGTGCATGCTGATTGATCTGTGAGTATTAAAAATAAATAAATAAATAAAATTCAAAAAAGGTTAAAACAAAGGCACCACTCAAAGGTGGCCTTGACCGTATTAAAAAAACAATTAGGGAAAGGTAATCATATGTAAAATAGGTGAAGAGTGGGAATTAATCAGAAGAAAGCGTGCCAAACGGGAAGAGAGGTCTTAATCCCGTCCGTGGGCTTACCTGGGACTTGCAGCTAGGCTTTAAATGTCTTCAGCTTGAAGGCTGGGTTTCGTCCAGAACGCGACCCTGTCTGCCTAGTATATGTCTGCCTCCTGCTGCTATCAATAATACTAGAATAATGACATATTTTCAACATTGCTGCATATATGGACTTTTTCTTTTTTTCTTTTTTCTTTTTCGTTTACTTGTTATTTAGTTATTCACTAAAAATATATTAATCACCAACAAACTCATTACTTCAAAGGAGAGATAGGACCCTGAAAATAATCTCCATGTCCATCTATTTGACTCCTTAACCCCTATCTAGTCCCTTCCAGAAATAATTGCTCAGCTGATTTCCACATAAGTCATTTGTTTTATTAATACAGTTATTGCATCAACACACACCTCTAAAAATGAAAGATCCCTTAAAATGATATATATTATAAAATTGTCTCATGCTAGTATCACTTGTTAAAATTAACTTTTTTCCACTTTAACATGAGACTGCTAAGATTCATCCATATTGCTGCGTATTACTGGGTATAATACTGCTGCCTATATTTTGTATAAAAGTCCAGTGTGTATTAATAAATGTATAATAATCATTTTCATTATTCACCTTTCGATGGACAATAGCTATAACCTGTTTCCAGGTTACTGCTATTATAAATAGTGCTACTGTCAGTATTTTATTCTATGTACTAATTTGTACAATTGCAAGATTTGCATTTCATAATACAACTGAATATGCAATTACTAGTTATAGAAATGTTCAACATTAGGAAATAAAGTCAAATAATTTTCCAAAGTGGTTGTACCTATGTATGCTTCCACTAGCAATAGAAGAGTACCCACATGAATTCCTTTAGTTTATATTAGGACATTAATCACGTGTCCACCAAATGGATTTTTTAAAAAAAGATACCTCAGTATGGTCCATAGTGATATGATTGCAAGTTTTGCATTCGATTTGCATTTCTCTGATTATTAATGACCTTTAGCACTTCTTTGTATGTTTAGTAGCCTCTTATGCTTCCTTTGTGTGAGATATTTATTCATATGTTTTGCCAATTTTTTATTAATTATCTGTGCTTTGAAAATTTCACTTGTAAGAATTTAAAAAAAATGTTTTTGGTGTTTCTGTGTAACAGACATCTTTATATTTGTAATTTTCCTTTTCATTTTATCTAAAGTGTCTTTCAATAAGCAAAGTTTCACAGTTTCCTAGCATGATAGGCATTTTTTTTTTTTATTTTTGGTCAACAGTTTTTGTGCATTGTTTAAAAATCTCTCCTTACTCTAAGGACTAAGAAGTATTTACCTAATACTAAAATATATTTGTCTTTATTGTCTACTAAAATTGTCAGTTTTATTTAGAAATACTTAGAAAATATTTATTTTAAAAATACATTTGGAGTTTATTTTTGCACATGGTATGAAAAAGGAGTTTGGTTATTTGATTTATCTATGTACAACTATTGTGGTACATTTTAAGATACTGAATAGACTATTTCTAAAAGTACTGATATACCCCTTTTGTTGTACACCAAAATCTAGCAAATTGGAACTATTTTTTGACTGCTAATCCTACTCCATTTTTTAAGCTATTCAATTGTCTAAATATTAGGTCGGTGCAAAAGTATTGCAGTTTTTGCAATTTCATTACAGCAGCTCCTTAGTGTATCCTGACGTTTGGTAAGGAATTAGCCTCTCTCCACTGTGTTTTTAGATGTACCTTGGCTACTTATGACCGCTTGCTCTTTTTAACTTCTTTTAGATTTTTTTTCTATATTTGCTGTATGTATTTTCTGTATAAATGACCCTATGTGCCTCCTTTCCAGTCCCGGGGACACTTATTTTTTCTTATCAAACTGGCAAGAACATTGATTCTAAGGTACTGAGGAACACCTTTTTCTTATTCCCAATTTTAAAGATTACAATGTATGACAATTTAGGCTGATATTTACCTAGAACATTTAAAGAGCTTTTTTTTTAGTCTTAAGTTATTCTCTTCTATTACTAATTTCCTAATTAAACAAATCATATTGGGTTATAGCTTCTATTTTTTTGCATTTATTGAAAGGATTATGTTTATTTTTTCATATAATCCATTAATGTGAACTACCATTTATAATGTATAACATTGAATTGTTGAATATCTAATTGGTTGGTTTTGTATTTTAAGCAGTTTAGAGTTTGATTTGCTAATTTATTGTATTTTATTTTTTTCATTTATGCTCTTCCTTGTCTGTTTCCATATTATGGTTATATTCATCTTTGAGAAAGATTTGATGACAACCTCCTTTTTCTATAATTATGATGAAACTTTATAATATAAAGATGAACTATCATGTGAAGTTGGACTCACATCGGCATGCTGCAGTAATGGTGCAGAAATTCTGACAGTTGTTTCTATTTTATCCAATAGTCACAGGCTAAAAAAACTTTTTATTTCTCATTGAGTAAGTTTTAATTTCATCCAACTATTCTAAAATGGTCAATGTACAGTTGCTGAGAGTAATATCTTTTCAATCTCTAATGTGTATTATATTCTACTTTTAATTTAACATTTTTATTGCTTTCTCTTTTAAAATTAGAGACTGCCTATATCTTTATAACATTTTTTAAGAAGATCTTTCATATTGCAAACCTCTTTTTCTATTTCATTAATTTCCATTTTTATCTCTCATCATCTATATTCCTTGGGTTTATTTTTAACATCAAAAATTTCTGCTTAGCTGTTTTTAAAATATATATTTATATGTTTTCTTTCACTGGCTAACATCTTCCTCTGTTAGTAGGTGATTTGGGCTAATTTTAAATCTTGATCTTTCACTTTTAATATTTTTGTGTCTGATGAAATACAACACTGAGTATGTTTTCCTTTTGAAATATTTTGTTCCTTAAGTGTCGTATTTTTTTTAATCCTTACTCTCTTACCTCAACCCTATATTAGTTACTTTTTCTGGCAATGTCAATTAGGGATGAGCTACTTAGCCACAGGGACCTCAGTGGGAAGGATGGGAAACAAAAGAATCCTAGACTGGGGAGTCCCACGCAACAAAATACATTTCCCACATTTACTTCTCATCCCACACAGCTCTCGGGAAAAGGTTTCCATCTTTGGCCCCTGGGACAAGTAGCATTAGAAGGAGATACTAATTTGACTAATATTTGTGAGCTCTAGAGTGTTAGAGAGGGAAATGTGAAAGAAGTCTTGTTCTTCCTTCATGTATTCTCAGGTTCATTTCCCTTACTCTGGCCCAGAATTTACTCCTGCTGCATTTGTGTGAAGGTTTGCATCTACACAAGTGTGGCAGCCATCACTGTTCTAAGACAATGGCTAGATACTGAGTGGATTCTACACAACCTTCCTGAGCTTTCTCCTAACTGGAGATGAAAATCACCATCTCAAATACAAACACATACATGCATCAGTCTAACAAGGCCCCTTAGAAATGGAAGGATGTCTTTCAGATTTCTCCTGTATATTTTCACATTTCTCCATTTCTCCTCCATAACACCTCTATGGATGTTATGACAGTGGCAGGCAGCAGTCATGCTAGGTATGCATCTTTGCAGAAGCAGAGCCTCTGATCTGGTCTTCTATTGCCATTTTATTCACGAAAAAATTGAGATTCTAGACTGGGCGTGGTGGCTCATGCCCATAATCCCAGCACTTTGGGAGGCTGAGGCAGGTGGCTCACAAGGTCAGGAGATAGAGACCATCCTGGCTAACATAGCGAAACCCTGTCTCTATTAAAAATATGAAAAATTAGCCGGGCATGGTGGCACACACCTGTAATCCCAGCTACTCAAGAGGCTGAGGCAGGAGAATCACTTGAACCCGGAAGGCAGAGGTTTCAGTGAGCCGAGATTTCGCCACTCTACTCCAGCCTGGGTAAGAGAGCGAGACTCCATCTCAACAACAACAACAACAAAAAAAAGAAATTGAGATTCTAAAAGGCTGTTTGTTCATGACTATAGATCTATCGAGTGGTACAGTCACAGAATAGCCATCTTCTGAAGCTGATTGGTGTGTCCGACTTCCAAACGTGCATTTCAAATAACTTTCTGCATTTTATTTCTAGGAAATTGCTGTCCTATGAATAAGAATGGTAATTTTCTTTACAAAGTAAGTAAAAGAATAACATCTAAGAGATTTGAATATCATGATTTTATTTTCAATGAGTAATCAATTGAATTTCACAGCCACTAATACAACGATAATTCTACGTCTTTAGATTATTCTTAAATCTAGTAGGTTTTGCCTCAATCAAAATTTGACTTTAAATCAAAAATCAGGATAATGGTGGGATGATTGACAGTGGTGCCGATTAGTAATTTGTCTGTTCTTTTATGGTCTTTGTTTCTAGGATTTTTGGATTTTATTCTTGTTTTTATAATTTGAGGCTATGGATAAGGGTAAAATAAACAAATAATGTAAGACTGAATAGTCAATCAAATTAACTCAAGATGAAGATGTTGCACTTTTGAAATTCATATAGAGGAATAGTTAGGGAGTTTCAACATCGTAAGTGTTCTCTCTGCAATTCTCAGCCTCAGAGACAGATATGATGTAAACACTTGAGAAGTGTGATTATTCATCCTGGCTTGTTTTTTTTCTTCCCAATTATATAGTAATAAAACAAAACAAAAAGCAGAAAAGAGATCCTTTGTCTTTCTGAGGAAAGCATATTCTTAGCCCTTCACTAAGACTCAGATGTAATTTTTATTTTGTAGGCCAGAATCTGGTGAAAAGAGTATAATATAATGTCTATTACAGGAGCGGATGTTGATTGAAGAGTCTAGTAAACCAGGATTTTATATTCCTGTTAGGCTAATATTAGCCAGGTTATTAGTATAAGACACGTGATACTATCTATACAGTCACTAAATATGTGCCTAGGGAGAGTTCTTTCTACCCATATGACATGAGAGTTCATTTTAGGGTGAATCTGATAAATAAAATAGGCTTCAATAAGCCTATTTTCATTTTGAATGGGAAATACGTTTTTAATTTGCTCTTTTACAAAAAAAGTGATTTCCCATTTATATTCTTTCTTTGTATGCTAAAAGAAGCAAAACACTTGGATAATGCCTGAACACTGAAATAAATGCAAAAGCGACTTTCTAGCTTAGGTGTGACTTTCTAACTTAGGTATGCTTTTGTAATTTACAGAGCACATTAAACTCAGGGAAGACAAAGGAGCTAGGAAAAAAAATAATGGGGGAGTTTTACCATTTATTGCTGCCTTAATGGATTTTTAGATCTAGGCAGGAGCCTACACATTCTGTCAAACAGTTGCTTGGTCATAGATACCTGTGACTGTGTGCTTCAGAGCAACATCTAACTAAAACATAATTTTTTGAGGAAGGATAGAAATGACTCATGGAAGAGAATGCACCCTAATGAGAGAAAGCCAAACTGGATAAGGTAAACCCAGGATCCAGTCTTTCCCATCATGATGACTGCCACGTGACTTGTTCCAGGTCCTGATGGGATCAGAGGTGTTTTGGGTGAGAGGAATAGAAAGGGATATAACATATAAGATGTCATTGGGAGCATACATATTACTGTTCTACCATCTCCTTTATAGTATTTTAACCTGAACTAGTTAAAGTTCTCCCTGCCCTTTACACCATGATGCAGCCCCTGAGGGATCCAGAGGCAGAAGCACTCAGTAGACACCCTCCTTGTGAAGTCCTGACACTCAGCAGCAATGTGGATATTCTGTAGGTACAGTTGTGTCCACAATCAGCACAGAGGTTCACAGGAAGAAGCCGTAGCTGTCCAGTGCTCTGCTGCCTGTGGACTCCCTTGATAGCTTTGAGAACTTGTGTCCAAGCACATTTGAAATTCCCTTAGGGCGTCTTCTAGGAAATCAGGAAAGGTTTTCTTCAAGATGCTGTCATATGTACGGGTAGATGGGGGCCAGAGACACGATGACATGCAGTTTATTTCAAGAAAATAGTCTTATTTGGAATCACAGTCTGGTGAGATGCTGAAAAACCAGACACAAAACATCTCCCAGGCCAGGCGCAGTGGCTCACGCCTATAATCCCAGCACTTTGGGAGGCCAAGGTGGGCAGATCATGAGGTTAGGAGTTTGAGACCATCCTGGTTAACATGGTGAAACCTCATCTCTACTAAAAATACAAAAATTAGCAGGCCGTGGTGACACATGCCTGTAATCCCAGCTACTTGGGAAGCTGAGGCAGGAGAATCACTTGAACCTGGGAGGCGGAGGTTGCAGTGAGCCGAGATCACGCCATTGCACTACAACCTGAGTGACAGAGCAAGACTCTGTCTCAAAAAGCAAACAAACAATCAAAGAAACAAAAAACATCTCACATCCTTCTTTCCCTTTCTTTTCCCAAACCCTCTTCCTCAGCCCTTTGGCTTCGTTGGAAACCCGTTACTGCTGCCTTATTTCAATGATTATTATATTGTATAATGATAGTTTAATAGTGTGAGAAATATCACAGCCACATATACAGAGGACATATTTAAATATATCAAGAGGATCAATTACAACCTCACATTAATTTTGAGCATTTTCATTGCATATGGATCCAATACAGAGTACTTTAAAAGGTACATTTTTGTCTCAATTATCATAAGCAACAAAAAGAAAAGTTTATTTTTCAACAACAACAACAACAAAAAACTAGACACAAAACAACATCTAAGAATTAATAGCTAGCTGTAAAAGTCCAACAGAAATAATCCCCACAGTACATACATTAGGTTGGGGAAAGATAAATAGAAACCAGCAAACATCTTAGAAATATCATATAAACATTTAATCATCACAAATAAGCTGTAGAGATAGTTCCCAGAGGAATACTGCAAGAAAAATATGTTCCTCACATAGATCCATTGATCTTCAATGGATTTTCAGGACTGAAATATTTGGTGTAAAACTGACTGGTGAAGCCATAACTCTATTGAAAGCAGGGAGACCATTCGGGCAATTTTCATTTACCTTTTAAGCTATGGTTCCTTAAATAATAAAAATGCACCTCTCCTTATACCCAGTAGAATATTGATTTCATCTTTCTTTGGAAAAATAAGATCGCTATAATTTAGAAAATATTTTCTCTTCAAATATATGTTGTTAACATTAACACACTTAGCAGAATTGATCAGTTGAGCAAACATTAGTTGCCTAAAGCGTGGTATTAGTCTGTCATCATATTTCCCCCCAATAAACTCCTAGAGAGGAAGAGGGATTAAATCAATCAGTAAATATGTGAATGTGCATCTCTTTTTATGAACTTTAAAATCTGCTAGGTACTTAGCATAACAGTAGTTTCTGGGATGTTAAGAACGCAGAAATAGATTTCATCTGAGCCTACGATGAGCTTAACACTTAAGAAGACAACACAATCGAAGAAGAACAGCAAGTGAAATCTGATAATACATATAAGTAGGTGGCATATCTTGAAGTTAAGGGGAAACAGAGAAAATAATTGCTAAGTGTCACATGAGGTTGAGCTTAGAAAGGTTTGGAAAAGTGAATAAGTGTTTGGGGAATAAAACCACTTTCTTTAATCCAGTTCTTCAATTACTATCAATAGAATGTGGAGTGGGAATCGTAGTGTGAAGGTAGGAGGGTGTCAATGTCTTTGCTCAGGAATTCGTGTTCTATGTGGCCTTTGTCAAATCTCTCAACTGCTCAAATATTCATTTTTTTAAGTGAGTAAAAAACAGTATTTAATTATATTTTAAAGGACTACCTTGAGTGAAAAAGAATTAAAACTTGAAGAGCTATTCTGAAGTTCCATTGAGGTAGAGGGTATGGATTCCTTTTATAAACAGATAAAGGTATTACAAATCTGTGTTGCTACTATTATTTTATTATTGGACTTTAAATACTAATAATTCTAATTATTAATGACATGAATAATATTTAAAAACTTCATTCTTGCTTTAAATTAAAAAAACTAAACTTATTGACCTATAATATTTTCTTCTAACACATTTTTATTTGAATAACTTAGCAATTCATTCCTCACATTAAATTATATGCCTTGGCTGTGTGTGCATATGTCTGTATACACTTTAATAATTTTCTTCACTGAAAATAATAATTAAATTTTAGTTAAACAGCTGCCTATGTACTACAGATGATCATTGTTAGATGTTCAAACTAACAAACTGAAGTGATGTTTCTGGACCTATATGTGATGCTAACATCACATCCAGCCTACTGAAGGCATATCAGCTGGGTCCTGGCTAGCTACTAGACAGTGATTTAAGGAGGGATCCTCACAGCACATGGCTTTCATTGCAGGCATCAGCTGTGTTACTTCCTTTCTGTAAAATATACATTTGCCTACCTGTTGTCATTTTGAATTCCTTTTGAACATCTCCACATCTGTTAACTTAGGATCACCTTATGTAAAATATTTGGCCATGAAACTGTAGCAGCATTAACTTTACTTGATTCTCTATTCTTTCTAAATGGATATGTAATCTATATTTTCAGATAATCAGAGAAAACATTTCTTATATTCAAAACTCTGGCTAGCCACAAAAATAAATAATGAGATTTTAAATAAAATATGATTTGTGAATTACAATCCATGAACTATATCTCACAAATTTACTTAATTCAGAAAATTTGGTCTACCCATTTCTATTTCTTTCCACTTTAAAATGAGACAATGAGAGAAATCAAGTGTCTTGGGAGTAAATAAATCACCACTGGAAAAATCATTTCTGAATTTTTTTTCTTTTTTCTGCACTGAGCAAATTTGTTTGACTTTAGAGAAACAGAAACATGTATTTCAACAATGTTTTGACTGATTAAGAAACAGTACATGTTTTTAGTGAGTTGCTTGAGATTAGGGACAGTGCGAAAGGAAGATGACTCAGGAGTTATCTCTGCACAGGCAGTTGTAGCCTTTAGCTCAATAAAAATTACATTTTCTGGACTAAACAAAATTTCTTTCAATGTTATTGCCCATGCACTCATCTAACTTGTCTAGGAAAGATTTTTGAAACACTGTATTAAACATATTTGCTATTTGGACAGCATGGCAATCTACAACATAGCAAAACAGATGAAAATATACGTAATGGGAAGTGGCTTTGAGATTAGCAGTATGTGAAGCAAACTGATGAGTTATAAGTAAATGCATAAACTTCATTTTCAAATTTTCATTTTCTATGTAAAAAACTCATACAAATTTCCTTTTTTGTTGAAATTTTTCCTCTTAGTTATTTGTTGTTCATTTATTTTGTTTTGTGTATATGCACCATATGTGTCTAAAGTTTTGGATAAAAAATCATATTCAAATAAGATATTACATTTTAGTAATACTACAAATAACATATTGGTTCTTTGAAGATGATTGTCACCCCATAATGTAGCTTGCCTTAAATCCAGTAAATGAAACAGCAAACATAATTGGCATAATTGATCTCTAAAATCCATGATAACAAAGGAATAAAGTTGAAAAGAAATACTTCTAAGATCACACTTAATTACACTGTCAACTGGGTATCATCGAACATAAAGTACCAAAAAGGAACCAAGTGCTCTAATTAGATTTCATTTAAATGTTAGGAAGAAATAAGACAATTCATTACGTTTCTGAAGTCCCGTGAGAGAAGATTTCTTTCCTGTCTTCATCACTGTTGCCCTCTCTGAACTGTGTACATTTCCAACTTAAGTTGGCTTTTAGTAAGTATTTGTTTAAAAGTGAATGAATAATTATATTTGCCCTTGAGCTCTCCAACCTAGGGAAAATGGGGAAAGGGGAGAGTTTGGAAAGTGCCAGTGACAACCAACATATATTCTCCAAAAAAGCAAGCAGTTTGTAACTACTGATACAGTATTTACCAACAAGTAATCACTAATAATGGATGAAAATATTTTGTTCTCATGGTTTGGTCATACTTGATCAATAGTGTCACGAGATTAGTATTTTGTCTTTTCACTTATCTTTCTACATTTATGCCAGTAAGAAACATTTTTTTTCCCACCTAGGGGATTCTTTCCTTGTAGCATCTCACCTCCCTTTCCGTGAAAACACCCTTCTTTACATTGCCTTATCAACTGAGGACACTTTTCTGAGCTTTCCAAAAGGGCAACAAGTTAATATTCTAAATAGTTCTCCGCTACTATGTTAATAACATTACAGTGTAGATATTAATAGCTACAATGAAATTATATGTAACATGATATGATGTATGTAAGTGACACAAAATAAACATAGTATGATTAAATAGTAGTATTATACCTAGCTCCTAATCAAATTTCTTCCTACTGAGAAATCCAAACCCTCTCTTCTCACCAAACCTTACAGAGCAGCATTGATAGCACAGGGGTAGATCACACCAGCTGCCAAAAAGAATACAGAAAACACAGTTTTATTTGAATGCTAAGGGAAACAAGGCTCTCTCATCATAGATCTCATCCACAAAGCCTCATGTGAACTTATAACAGTAAGTTTTTCAAAAGTATCATTAGTTTCTTTGTTATTTAGCCCACATAGCCTAGAATATGGAGGGGTGCGCTAATAAAGGCGCCTTCAATTCAGTCTTCTTACTCTGCCTCTTTGCGGCTTCTGACTTTGATATGTAGGAGGTAATGCAGATTTTCACAGTCAGGTTAGGACTGGAATATGGAGGTGTTGACTCCAGTTTCCTCCCTAAGAAATATTTAAAAACTCAGGGAAAACTGATTTGTTTCCTGACATACTCAAGGAAAGAGGAATCTGTGTATTTTTCCCCCAAAATCTGCCAACCCACCAGCTTATTTACTTAAAGCATAATTTTACTTTCACTTATACAAATGCTGTCACACATAAGAGTAAAAGGTGAGAAACAAAGCAGATGTCAGCTGATGTCACTTAGAGGGTGATAAACATTGGAATGGAATCCGTGTTGATTAAATGATTGAACTGAATCAGTTCCCATGGGGGACTGAGAATGCACTCCTTAAAATTTTAGAAGACAGAATTATTTATTATTTCTCTATCCTTTTTATTCTTCTAGCTTTTGAATCAGTTGGAAAAAAAAGGTGGGGAGCTGAGCACAGTGGCTCATGCCTGTAACCCCAGCACTTTGGAAGGCTGAGACAGGTGGATCACTTGAGTCCAGAAGTTTGAGACAAGCCTAGGCAACATGGTGAGATTCTGTCTCCACAAAAAATACAAAAATTAGCTGGGCAAGGTGGTATGCACCTTTAGTCTCAGGTACTAGGAAGACTATAATGGGAGGATCACTGGAGCCAAGGAGGTCGAGGCTGAAGTGAGCCAATATTGTGCCACTGCACTCCAGCCTGGGTGAAGGAGTGAGACCCTGTCTTAAAACAATGAAAGGAAAAAATGAATAATTTTAAGGTATTAGCATCTTAATATTGTTGACTGTCTAAATATCTCCTAAAAATAGAAAATATATACATTTTAACTGAATTTCTGTGCTTCCTCATACTATGTAAAAAAGAACAACTCATTTTCTATTATAATTTTGACCAAGATATGAAAGGCCATTTTAATTCTTGGTTTCGATTATCTGATCCCAGCAAACTCCTGTCCATTGTACCCTACATGACAGGACCATTTTCACGTAGAAAGGCATTATCTTTACACTGATTTCCCTCATATGATTTTACTCTTGTGTTTTCAGATCCAAGAATAAATCTCTTACTGGATATGTGAAGTCCTCCAAGGTAGTTATTCTTAACACCACTTTTTTCACCCTCCGTCCCTCCCTCTCTTCCTTCCTTCCTTCCATTTCTTCTTCCTTCTTTCCTCCCTCCCTCCCTCCCTTTCCCTTTCTTTCTTTCTGCCTCTTTCTTTCCTCTTTCTTTCTTTCTTTCTTTTCCTTTCTTTCTTCTCTCTCTCTTTCTTTCTTTTTTTATCTTTCTTCTGTTACTTTCTCTCTTTCTTTTCCTTCTCTCTTTTTGTTTTAAAGGACAGGTCTCATTATGTTGTCCAGGCTGGAATCAGACTCCTGGGCTCAAGAAACCCTTACATCTCTGCCACTTCTTAGTAGCTTCTAAGGTCTCAGCAAGGGTGCACACCTGTAGTCCCAACTACTTGTGAAAGAACTGAAGTGAAATGCTGAAGCTCAGCATGAACAACTTGCCTTTGGTACACAGACAATGGAAACAGATCTGGGATTTAAACATACCCCATCTCCTAAGCTGCTTCTTTCCACAAAACATGTCCTTTTATCTCCCAATCTTTCGGCTTCCTTCTGTAAAGTTATGAGAATTATACACCTAAGTGACAAAACACTTTTAAATTTAAGTAAATGTAAACCCATACAAATCTAAAATTAGATATATCAATTTGCAATTAATATTATTCTTGGATGATTGCTGATTTTTCTCTCTCTTCAATCTCCTATTAATAAATGAATAACTTTATCACTAATTGTGTCTATCCTTGCGTTTTAAACATTAAAGAGAAGTGAACTGTCATATTTTAAGTATTTAAAAATTACGATTTCCTGCAATTTGTAAACATTGTTCTTTTAATTCTTCTACAACTCCTTGACTTTCTTCTGAACTCTTGAAAAATCTGGGTAATTTCAAAAAAGAAGTCTCTCTGTCCCTACTAAGAAACTGAGAAGAAAACAAAAAATTCCAACACTTAAATTTCTAAGCTTAAATGTGTTTTCCTTTCCTCATGTAAAATATAGGCATAGAATATTAGATAAATGAAAAAAAATCTATACTTATAAGTTTTAATCAAGTATTTTTATAAATAATTTGAACAGATGGAGACATTGCAAAGTAAAGAATATTTACATAAACCTGTGTGAAAGCATTTCTACATCACAAAATATCCATACAAATTCAAGTTCACATGACAATTTTTTAAAAAAATATAAATGCATAATTGACAACTAAATGTCTTTAATATAGAGAAAACTTTTATAAATCCAAAAGGCAACTATTTAATGAGAGAAATAAATAATGACTGTGAAGAAATAATTTATCAAAGAGAAATAAACAAATCCCTACCAATTAAACATAAAATAGTATGTTATCACTAATAAAGAAATGCTTGTTAAATTTAATGGGTAATATCTTCATCCACAAAATTGATAAAGATTAAAAATAATAAACAGGAGGCTGAGGCAGGAGAATTGCCTGAACCCAGGAGGCGGAGGTTGCGGTGAGCCGAGATCGCGCCATTGCACTCCAGCCTGGGTAACAAGAGCGAAACTCCGTCTCAAAAAATAATAATAATAATAATAAAAGAAAATAATGCTACTGAAAAAAGTTTGGGAGAATGAGCCATACTAGTTATAAATAGTAGGTACATACCATAATTTTATGGAAGCCTTCTAGGATGGGAATTAATTATTTTTTAACTAATTTGACAGATATTTATTAAGCACCTACTCTGTGCCAGGATCTCTGATATATGGTGAGCTACAAAAGCAAAGAAAGAGATATCATGTGCTTAAGGAACTAACCTTGCAGTCTTAGAAGATAGAAAAGAAAGAATGTAGGAGATGCTAGGTGTCATGAGGAAGAAGCAGGCTTGTCAGACGAGAGGAGAAGTGGTAAAAGTTTCAGATCATGTAGCCAGTAGCCTGTGAAAAAATACTGTATATTTCACTCTGAGTGAATCGGTTTTGTGTGGAGAAGGACCATGACATGACTTGAATTTTAAAGGATTACTCTGGTATTCTATATGGGACAGTTTGTCGTAGGTTAGTGAACATGGAAACTGAAACCAGTTGAGAAGCTGTGCACACTCAAAGCAATAGGAGTGTAAATGCTTAAAGCCCTTCATATGGGTTGAGTGATGATCCCCATGAATATATGTCCCCTGGATCTTGCAAATTCAACCTTATGTAGAAAAAGGGTCTTTGCAGGTGTAATTAAGTTAAGGATCTTGAAATGAGATGACCTGGATTTACCTCAATGGACCCTAAATGCAACAAGTGTCCTCATAAGAGACATAAGGAAGGCTACACAAAGAAGAAGGACACATGACACTGGAGGCAGAGATGAGTTATGCCATCACAAACCAAAGAAAACCTGTAACCAACAGAAGCTGGAAGACGCAAGAGGATGTTTCCCCTAGAGTCTTTGGAGGGAACACAGTCCTGCTCACATCTGTATTTAGGACTATCTAAGATACATGTGCAAATGGTACAGATAGATCAAAACAGAGCTACACTTAGAAATGAAAAGAAATAAATTATTGGCACATGCAGTAACTGGAATAACTCTCACGGGCTTTTTGCTGAATAATGAAATCAATCTCAAAAGGTCACATACTGTAGGAGGCCATTTATATAACAGTTTTGAAATGGTAAAATTATATGGATTAAAACTGGTTGCTAAGAGTTGAGGATGGTGGGGACAGAGCAGGGTGGATATCATTATAAAAGTTCATGTAAAAGAGGTCTTTGCTGCAATAAAGTATCTTGAGTGTGGTGGTGGTACCCAAATTTACATGTGATGAAATGACATTGAACTATATTTACAGCTTCCACCAATGTCCATTCCATTTTTGATATTGTTCTATAATTGTGTAATGTGATCACTAGGGGAAACTTAGAGAAGGACACTCTTTTATAATTTCCTATGAATCTATAATCATTTTATGCTGATATGTTTCTAAACCATTATCAAGAAGCTCCAGCTTTCCGGTTTGTGTGTCCCAAACTTTTAAGAAATGTACAAATTAGGACCAATTGATTTGATTTTTTGAAAATTTCCTGGATAATTTTTTTTTGCACAAAGGTATACCTATAAAATGACTCATTACATTTTTAGACATATTAGGAACAACTTCAATAAAACAGTAGAATGTTGTTGTTGTGGCATACTACACACATTTTACAGTTCTACTACAAAAGTCTGCACAGTTACATAAAAATGCAAATAAATTACCCATTTGTGTTGGAATTATTAGGCTTTTAAAATTTTCATTTGATACTTTTTCTGATTTTCATTGTTCTCTTTTTCATTATTATAATTAACATAAGTCAAATATTAGAATGTTTATTAAACACATAGCATATGTTAGTTTAGCTTATATAATGAAAAATGAGCCCTGGTCTTCTCCCCAGGTCACACCTCCTGAAGGGATGTTTAATGATATTTCCCAGGAATTTTCATGGCCCTACAGAAATGGGGAATCCCTTTTCATCTGTTCTCATTAAGATCCTTTCTATATAAGAGAATGTACTCCAGAAAAAGCAAGTACTACATCTATCTGATCCACAGAAACTGATATTCTCAAACAGGTACTTAGCTTAGAGAACACTGGTGCTGCTGTCACAACTCATGCCTAGGCTAATGGGTAAAAGTAAAACCTACTTTTGAGCAAGAGCATGAACTAGACCAACAAGTACCTAACAGAGGCAGTCAAAGCTGTCATTAATATCCTACTATATCTCAGATGACCTGAACAAGAGTTGAATGTAACTGTCACCAAGCCCATTCACTCAGCTAAAGTGATTAGTGCTATCATTAGAAATGAGAAACTAGAGATTTATCATGATCTTTTATGTATTGTTGATGGTTCCGCACATTTAATTACATATTACAAGTTTTATACACTGTTTATGGTTTTACTAATTTGTCAAGTTCACAGCACACTTGCAGGCATCGTTATTTGTAGGTAACTGAACTTAGAGAACACTAAGTGACTATCTTATTTGAAATTCTAGTACCCAAAGTCAAATGAAGTAGACGAATAGTCCATCATATGTTATTCTCTATGGATGTGCTACACAAAACTCAGATATATATATTTTTTTCTGTATCCTCACCATGTAGGGTTTCCTAATGGGAAACAATAGAACTCTAGAAAAGAAAGCTTTTTCTCTTTCCTCTACTGCATGAAAACCTCTATTCATTGAAGTAGCTTAGAATGTATGCACTTAATTGTAATACTTCCTATCACAGTTAGGGAGACCCCTATCAGTAAAATTGTGCCAAATCCGTATTTCAAGGGTTTTAATATGATAAGAAAAGATAATGGGGTCTTTCATTTAAGCCAGAGACAACAGGATTGTTTATATATAATAATGAGTTCATTTAGAAAAGGACAGGTCTTAGTGAACAAGGTTGGTTTTTACTTTAATCAGATATGACTTTCCTTAAAACTTATCTACTTTAGAACAAAGAAGAAAAACAATTACAACATTAAGGTTAAATATTCTGGTTTTCTAATGTCAAAATAAAGGCATACAAAGGAAAATACATGTGAAAACAATTCTAACCCTTGGATTTTGCATGAAATCACCTTTATATATCTATGTATGTATTTATAAATGAGGTATACAAAGCACTAATTCATTAAATGTGATACCATGTAAATGTGACATCTGTAAATGTAACAATAGACTTGAGCTAAAGCAGTACATAAAGGAAATTTATTAAAATATATTAATAAGAGGCAGACTTCTTAGTTCTTTTGTAAATTATAATTTTGCTAACTTAAATATGTTTGTAAGAACATATTTAGAATTACATTTATATGACTATATTGACTTAATGTATAATCATTTTAAGAAGTTAAAGATGTATACACATTAAAGGCACTGGACATTTTAAGCATTTGTAATTACTTTTCTTTTTGACTATATGAACATTAAAATAGAGAAAAACTCTCATCTTGCCAAATTAGATTACCTTTTCCAAGTGTTTTAAATGTTAGAAGACAAATACAGTTTCAAAAAGACACTCTAGAGTAATTTTTTTAAATCTTGACTAATTTAAAGTTGATGTGACCTTTTTAAAGGTGGTGACATTTCTAATGCTCAGAGAAAAACTGAAGAAATAAAATTTATCTAATGCAAAAACTTGGTGCATCTGTTTGAAAACTCTGAAACTGCTTTTTGGTAGCAACCTGCCACATTTTAACTATTCTGTTATTCAGGTATCTACATGATGCACTGTTGTGGGAATATATAGTAAAATAGGTGTGATGGATGTTCATGAATTGTGGGCTCCTTTTGTTTCACTGGTATCCGTCCTATTAAGTGTGCAAGCATCAGAGACAGCAAAAGGAGTACCCATTGGAATGAGTAAAAAATCTAAGTGAGACAATCTAAGGAGGGGTAATACAATGAGACAGACTGAAACCATTGAAGGCTTCAGAGTTGACAACTTTGGTGTGAAAACTTGGAGTAAGTCGTGATCGATAGTAGTATTATTCTCAATACTCCTTTCATTACTTACATAAGTAACCTTCAATCGAACTTTCCAACTAAATATTTTACTATCAACCCCTGGCACCCACCTTGATCCTTCCTGAATAAGTAATGCAATGCCCTTCTTTTGTCGTATTATAAGGATGTGTCAACATCCCTGAAATGATCTCTCTCTCTCTCTTCCTGTCTGTCGTATGCACACATTTACACATACACACTTGTTCTTTCTTTTTGCTTATGAGAATTTCATAATAGGTCTTTGTAATAAAAAAAGTCAGAAAATATCAGCATAATTTCTTAATGTTTTATCCATTTTTCCAGCCTACATTGAACTTCGGTTCTCTGAACACTGATATCTTTTGTTTAAAACATTACATTTAGCACTCCATCACAGAGAGAAAGGAACTAGCCTTCATTAAGCATGGGACAGATGCTGTGCCCCTCATGTATGTATAATAACTTAATATTCTCCAAATACTGTGAGGTGTTGTTACTTCCATTTTATGATAATGAAGAAATTAGTTCTCAGAGATGTTATGCACAATGACTAAAGGCTTACATTTGATATAATGTAGTTCTTAGATTAAGTATCCCTGTGCTAATATAATGATTCAAAGACGTCTATCTAAATTGGAAAGCTGAAACAATTCACAGTAAAATATAGTACAATATGATATAGCTAATATGTTTAAGTTTGCTCAGTATAAATTGTTTGCTATCTCAAAAGCTTCTTTTATTTTGCTTCTTAAAGGTAGTAATAATGCATGTAACATATGCAGCACACCTACTCTCATGTCTGAAACTAGTAGCTCAATAAATGATGAATATACAAGATCTTCACATCTCACATACATGAGATTAACTTCTCAATGGCAGCACACTAAGCATTGTTGCGTGCAGGCAAATTTTACAAACAGTATGCTTTGCCTGTGCCTCACTCCAAATGGGTTAAATACATATATAAATATATATGTATATTTATATTTATATCATATATGCATATATATCATAAGCTTATCACATATGACACACCTCATATTTTTCATTTTGTGACTTTGATTATACTTGTTCTTTCTGGTTGAAATTATGTATGCCCTTTACCCTACCCATTTTTAGCCAAAACAATTGACTAAGTTTGAAAATCCAGGCTATTCCATCTCTTCCAAGAAAAATTTTCTAATGTTCTTAGAAACTTTTAGGCCTAGTGTTCACTGACCTTCGAGGCCAAATTTTACTCTTTCCATGTTAACTGTGCACTTATCTGAAATCTTTTCTGTGCTGGTTACTTTCAGCACTGAATTGTAGCTTAAAAAATGTTCTGGGACTGGGCGTGGTGGCTCACACCTGTAATCTTAGCACTTTGGGAGTCTGAGACGGGTAAATCACAAGGTCAGGAGCTTGAGACCATCCTGGCCAACATGGTTAAACCCCATGTCTACTAAAAATACAAAAATTAGCTGGCGGTGGTGGAGTGTGCCTGTAGTCCCACCTGCTTGGGAGGCTAAGGCAGGAGAATCGCTTGAACTCAGAAGGCAGAGGTTGCAGTGAGCTGAGATCACACCACTACATTCCAGCCTGGGCAACAGAGCAAGACTCCGTTTCAAAGAAAAAAAAAACACTCTGGGATTTGACATGCTTGGGTTTCAATATCGATTCTGCCCATTAGTAGCTGGCCAAATTAATTTGTCTGACTTCAGTTTTCTCATCCATGACATGCAGGATATGTAGATTTGTGCATGTGTGTGTGTGTTTGTTTAATAAACACCCATTACAGGCCACTCATTTATGGGCCTGAGGTGTATGAATGGTAGGACCTCTGGGCTGCTTCTGCTTAGCAGTGTTACACAGCATGTGGGATGGCACAAACATCAGGACATTGAATTGAACTGAACTGCTCTCCACAGTAGAGACTTAATTATAGCTAATTCTACCAGAAAAAAAAGATGTCCAGTAGGCTACATGAAAGTTTTTGAATACAATAATTTTGATCCACTCAAAATTGTTTGTAAGTAACATGTAAATGGTGTTATAAATGATATGGACATTGCCAGAGCCAGCAGTAATATGCACTTTATTTGCAATATTCCAATTTAGGAGAGACTTATTTGACATCCCTACTCTAGAGAATGACTTGTGTCAAGGAATACAGCAGGGAAATTAAAGACATCACAAAATATAATAAGTGGGGAAATAATGCAGCCTCTGCTGGATTATTGAGAAAATGGCAGAAAATGCCAATGGGTAGACAAAGAATGCTCTAGGTAGAAGCACCTGTGTGTGGTGATATGCACAGCTTTGGGTTAGACAGTCAAGTTACTAGTCAGCATTTTACACAACCCTAGTGTTCCTGATGACAAATTAGAGTATTTGCAGATGCCGGGAGCAAGAAATATCTAAAAATAATTAACTTAATTAAATGTTATCCCATCCCTGAATGGAGTGAGAGAAATGGGGAGATAAGATAAATTGGGCTTACTAGGAGTAGGATAAAAAGGGAAAACACCCACTTGGAAAAGATCAGAACTGAAGCACCAAGACAACAGGGATTTGGAGCAGGTCAGATAAGATCATTCTTTTAACTACAGTGTTTTAGAAGTTATCATCAGATGCTCAGTAAGAAAAAAATGGAATTTTTATTGGAAGATTTTATCTAAGAACTCGAGGTTCTATCTGCAGGTTTCTCTCTAAGGACTAGTGTTTTCCATCTGTAATGTATGAGATTGCAATGGTTATTAATTGATCCCTTCTGAGGTTCTACATATATGTAGACTTACATATATATAAACACATACACTATGTATGAAGCATATATAATACTCTGTATTGTTGGATAAAATATGTGCTATGTAAAAATATATATACACACACACACACGTGCACATATATATATATATGCAGACAAATTTCCAAACACTATGCTACACCTCTGCTTCAATCAAAATGGGTTAAATATTATATTATATTTCATTTTATTTTATTATGCTTATATCATATATTAATAGAACGAAATTTTATTAATCTGATATTAATTTTATATTTTATGTTATGTATTATTATATTGAAATATATGCTACTATACATAATATGTATTTTATCCAACATTATGTTGTATTCTGGTGTTTAGAATGAGCTGTTTTAAATAATTACCACTCAGAAATTTTTTAAATTATAATTCCATGTGAAGATCCCATACTTCATTTTCACACCTTGGCTATATATGGTAAAAGCCTATTGCTAAACAATTATTTTCCAGTTAATGCATATAAATTGTGGTATTCAGGGACAAATAAGAAATTCTAGTTTTTTTCAAAGAATTTATGATCTATTTTCAGCTGACAACTGTAGTGTTAGAAATCTACTAGCTTCTCTGTAAGTAATTATTAATCAACTTGGCATATTTTTCACTGTCTGCCTTGTGCCATCTAAGCTGAAGACATGGCCAAGATTTCAAAGAGTAAGTGACAGTAGACTGACAACACCAGAGATGGCACTTGCCTTTCTTATTTGCTCAGGATCTATTTAGAAAATGTGTAGGCCACTCACCTGATGGTATTCATTTATTCGTTTATGTCTAATCATGCATAGAGTACGTTCAGGGGCCTTGTACAATACAGGGTATGCAGTGTTGCAAAGATGAAAATACGAGGGAGTTTGGGGAAAGATAATGAAAATCAACACTTATAATTTCAGAGCTAAGCTCTCCAATCAGGAGCTCACAGGTGCTAGAGTGATAAGTGCCTCTGTGTGGAGGGACACAAAGCATGACACTGACAAGGACACTTGTGCTTTCGCTTTTTTTGTTGGGAGAAGTCAATCTGGAGGGCAGAGGTCAGGTAATTTCTGGCAAGGTGAATGTCATATGCGGGGGTACTGATGCATGAGAGATTTATGTGAGAAAAGGTAAATGATTCAGTACTGATAATGTCACAGAGGAAGGATGTAATGGACAGAAAAGAACGGCTTGAGGGAGAAAATACATAATGAAAAGGAATTAGGTGTGAGAGGACAGAGACAGGAGCATGTTCATGCATTAAGTAAAAGACACCTTTACCCAGGGATGGGAGACAATTGATGGAAAGAGGATGAGGGAGAGAAAAGGGGGTACACATTTGATAAAGCAAAGTGCCAGAGAAGAGGCTGGGCCAGCTCTATTCAGAGATGCTGTCTTTTCTCTGTGGAATAACAGGTGCTTGAGAGAAGTGATGAGGCTGTCTAAGATTGGCATGGGGAGTCTCAGGGAAAGTGAACAGTAGGTGACTGAAGACCAGTCAGAAATTAACAGGCAGGCAGAGACTGGAAGACATAGAGTAGCCACGGGGCTGAAAGGGGGGGAAAAAAAACAGACTTAAAAGGAATCACTGGGGAAAAACTGACAGTTTTTGTTACCAATAATAAGAATAAGCATTAGTGTGGAAGTTTGGGAGTTGGCAAGGAAAAAAGAGGAATAAAAATTGAGAAATGAGAGTTTTTCCATTAAAAGTAGTGCTTTATTTAGCATATGTTGGTATACAAGTGTTAACTGGTTTAGACCAAAAAAAAATCTGTTTCAGAAATTCAGCTATCTTATAATAATTTCATTCAAGTTAAACTGGCTGTCTATACAGCTATAGTACTGATGTTTCTGGCTACAGAGTAGTGCCATAACTTAGACCTTAAATAAAAGAGAAAGAAGAGGGGGGGTTGGGGAAAATGATGAAAATTAACACTTTCCATGTAAGAGCCAAGCTCTCCAGGAAAAGAGAAAGAAGGTAGAAACTGCAGATGTAGTTAGCGCCAGTGATAGCGTCTGTTGAACTAAATCCCAATGCAACTGAAAGAAAAAGAACATTAATGAAAGATCCAGTGAAATCTGAATAAAATTTTGTAGTTTAAATAGCATTATCCCAAAATTAATTTTTTACTTTTAATAATTTTCCATTTTTTGTTCAGATGTTAACATACGAAGAAACTGGTTGAAGGTTATACGGAAATTGCCTGTACTATTTTTGCAGTTCTTCTGGAAGTCTAAAATTATCTCAAAATAAAATGCTAGAGAGAGAGAGAGGGAGGAACAAAGAGAGAGAGGGAGAGAGAGAGAGAGAGAAAGAGAGAGATTACAGCTAAAATATAGACTTTAAAAATCATTCAAATCAAAACCATGATATAAAAACCTACCTAATACAGCTAACAAGTATAATGCAAATATAAAAATAAAGTAAAAGAATATTTTTATTGAATGTGCAAGTCCTTCCTAATTTGAACATAAGAATTTGTAATTTTTGTCATGTTTTTACAGCTTTATACAGTACTTAAAATACTAACAGAAGTGATCTTCATGATTCAGCAGTAAATGGAATCACGTGACATATAAAATATAATTAAAGAACACGCAGGACTTATATATTCTAATTAAAATACAATTTTAAAATGAGAGAGAATGACAATTTTCAATTGTTTCAAGAGTCCCTAATGCTTGAAAGTGAAGAGAAATAGAATGGAAAATATTGTGCTTTCTGCATGCTTCATGAAGACTTTCTGTGTAAGCAATAACAAAGGCATAAAGAAATAACCTGGAAAGGCCACTGCTGGAATGTTAATAGGTGAAAGCCCATGGTGCCAAGTGTAGCTATGAATAATCAAAAGCTCTGGAATCTAATGGCATCCCACAGATATCTGAGAGAGTATTATTTAGAGTTCTTTATCATCATGAAGTAAAAATGCAGTTAATTAGTATGTAATATATTGAACAGTGTCACAGTATAAGTAATTTTAGGGTGGGCGTGGTGGCTTACACCTGTAATCACAGCAGTTTGGGAGGCTGAGGGAGGTGGATCATCTGAGGTCAGGAGTTCCAGACCAGCCTGGCTAACATGGCGAAACTCCATCTCGAACAAAAATACAAAAATTAGCTGGGCATGTTGGTGCGTGCCTGTAATCCCATCTGCTTGGGAGCCTGAGACAGGAGAATCCCTTGAACCCAGGTGGCGGACGTTTCAGTGAGCTGAGATTGTCCCACTGCACTCCAGCCTGGATGACAGAGCAAAACTCTGTCTCAAATAATAATAATAAAAATAATAATAATGACTTTATTGTCAAAGTAAAGTGTTTCTATTCAAATCTTGCTGTTCACATTGAAATTCAAGTTCAGTGAAGGCTAGAAAGAGAAAGATAAAAATCGATCAAACTGCCCAAATGATATTCTCTTTTCCTTTAAAAATACCATTTTTAAATGCCTCAAAATTAATAAATCTAGAGAATAATGTTTAACTAATTGTTATTATAAAGTCTATAAAATCAAACTTCTTTTGTATAAAATTTATTTCTTATATTTTTATTGTCAAATTAGCTATTAAGTGCCTATGATATATCAGAAACTGTTCTTGGTATTTGAGATAAATTAGTGATGATTTAAAGGCAGCATACCTCACAGAGCATATAATCTATTTAATTAGTTAGAACTTTTTTGGTTACAAGTAACTGAAAACACAATCCAAATTAACTCAAGCTGAAAAAGTATTTGTTGACTAAAATAATCCCAAAATTCATGGGATGGGACAAACAGCATTTAAGCCTAGACCCTCCTTTCTCTTCACTTTTGAGCTCCATGCCTGCCTCTTGGATTTAATCTTAAGCATCAAATAGTATCAAATATGACATACCAAGGCTTTAGTCCCTACACCATTTCAGATTTACAGTTTATTGATAAAAAGAGACATTGATTTTTTTTCTGAGAACTCAAATTCACAATTGAATTTGAATTCTTATGTATTGTTCACAATACATAAGCATCGTGAACGGAAGCACTTATATCAAGAAAATAATAATTTTTAAAAAAGTTATAAAAGGATTTCAAGGCAGAGTTACAGGAGATAATCTGAAATGCTCATCAATCAAATCGACATAGGTCATAAAGTAATATAGACGTATGATGATAATAACGTAAAATACAGGATAAGATTACCTTCTTTTGTGCCAGCTACTTTTTAAAAATCAAAGTTAATCTATTTTAATCTAATCTAATTTAATTCGATTTAATTTAATCAATCCATTAGTTTATAATTTTTAAAAATAAACCTTTTCCCCTAAGTATTTAGTTTTTTTTTTTTTTTTTTTTTTTTTGAGACGGAGTTTCGCTCTTGTTACCCAGGCTGGAGCGCAATGGCGCGATCTCGGCTCACCGCAATCTCCGCCTCCTGGGTTCAGGCAATTCTCCTGCCTCAGCCTCCTGAGTAGCTGGGATTACAGGCACGCGCCACCGTGCCCAGCTAATTTTTTGTATTAGTAGAGACGGGGTTTCACCATGTTGACCAGGATGGTCTCGATCTCTTGACCTCGTGATCCACCCGCCTCGGCCTCCCAAAGTGCTGGGATTATAGGTGTGAGCCACTGAACCTGGCCAGTGAATTTTTACTACCTTTTTTTCTGTATTTAAGGTAAAGGACAACACAGTAAATCACAAAGATAAAGAAAACCAGGAATTTTGATAAATGTATACATAAATTTATCATAAAAATTAAGACATATTCAGAAATACTAGACTTTATCTCATTTAAAGCATAAGCTCAAATGTTGAAAAGTTATGACAATACCTTGGAAGTTCCAAAGAAAATTTCAAAGCATAAAAAGTTTAAGTAACACACAAGATCATAGAGATTCATGCATCCACTAACATCCTAAGAAAATTACAGTTTTTGCTGCCAAATAAAGGAAATGGAATTAATAGGTATTTGATTTATAAAGTTTAATAGACTAGCAGATAAAATTGGGGAAAAATTAATAATTAATTAATTTTCTTTGGAAAATCTTGACTTTAAACATTCTTTTGCTTTCATAGGAATTGGAGAAACCAGTAATTGTAATTTTTTTAAATGAACTGTTTGTTATAACCTCTAATACATGAAATATTTTTTACTTCGGCTCTCTATACCTAAGCTTCACTTACTTTCACCCAACTAATATTGTGTTTATTACACAGAACTTGGAAAATAATATAAGTGCTTTAAAATTATTTTTTTTCTAAAAATCTAGAGTATTGAATTGCATGGATTTTTTCCCTTGCATGAGGAATTCAAACCAAAAAGCAAATTTCCCAAAATTTGCTTTTTGGTTTGTATTCCTCATGCAAGTTTCCCTACATTTATCATTTCCCTCTTTAAGTTGAATAAAGAAACACACACACACACACACACACACACACACACACACACAATTTTCAATTAACTGGAGCTCTCATTAATTATGTTTAATTAATCAAAGTTATACCATGCTTCAGAATTTGAATGTATCTCATGCACTAGAGATAAAAGGGACAATTTCCACACGTTTTAACCTAATAGCAAGAAAAATTATCCAGAAAAAAATATGCTTCATCATTAGAACATATCATTTCTCTCTACCCAGCTAAAAAAGTGAAATAGATCCAGCATTTTTGAGTGAATAGTGAGTGAAATTACTTTAGATAACTACTTGTGTTAATTTTCTACTGCTGCTATGACAAATTACCACAAATTTAGTGGCTTAAAAAAGCACAAATATACTATCTTACAATTCTGTAGGTCAAAAGTCCAACAAGAAGCACACTGGGCTAAAACCAAGACATCAGCAGGTCTGCATTCCCTTCCAGAGATTCTAGGGAAGAAACCGTTTTCTTATTTTCTTATTTTTTGAGTCTTGAGAGCCCACATTTCTTGGCTCCTGGCCTCCTTCCTCCAGCCTCAAGTCCTTGTCATGTCCCATCACCCTGACCTCTTCTTCCTCTTGTGAACACCCTTGTGATTGCATTGGGAGCACTCAGAAAATCCAGCATGATCTTTCTATTTCATGGTCATCTGAATTAGTTCCATCTGCAATCTTAATTTCACTTTGCTATGTAATGTAACGTACTTACAAGTTCTGAGGATTAAGATGTGGATGTGTCTGAGAGGCTGTTATTCTGATTAGCCACTGTTAACAAAACTGATGTCACATACAAAGCACTAGACAGTGCAGACCAATAGAAGTTTTTGAAATGACAGAAGTGTTTTAAACTGATGTCACATACAAAGCACTGGACAGTGCAGACCAATAGAAGTTTTTGAAATGACAGAAGTGTTTTATATCTGTGCTGTCCAATATGAAGAATAAGATTTATATCTAAGGTTCAAGAGTCCAAAATTATTATGGTGTTCCTAGTTTTCAATTTTTATTTCTCTTCCATTCAAACTTCCTTGACGACATTATTCTTCCGCTATTTGCCAACAAGTGCCTTTTGTTATCTGATCTGAAATCCATTCACCTTAAGTTGTTGATGAAATCTTACACATTACCTGAGGATTTTATTTTAATAGAAATTATCAAGTCTTAAAGAAGCAGCACATTATACAAATTGTAATATTAATCTGAAGTTTGAAGAGATGGTTGGGGGGCAGAAGCATAATTCTGGTGATCCTGAAATCACCTCATTTTAGAGACACACTGGTTCTAGTATCCTGTTCTAATATACTGTTATGGAATTATGTTTATTTATCATATTAACACAAGACAATAACATTACTATTTATTCACTAAATAAACCATTAAATGTAGTGGAAGGCCATTTGCAGAAGCAACTATTACAGGGAAATAATATGATAATAAATTACCTAATTTCTAGACTTTACTGTGTGTACAGTCACTTAAACACAGGCACACACTTATTTATATAACATGCTGACATGTAGTTGTTAAACTTTTAAAATAGTATGATATAAACAATCTATAAATAAAATTAAAAGTCAAAATAAATACATCTATATGTTTGACATTCAACCTAACAGCTATTTAACAGCCACTCAATGCTAGACCAGCCCTGTCCACTGGAAATTAATATAACCTGCATATGTAAATGAAAATGTTTTCAGAGACACATGAAAGAGTAAAATAAAACAGGTGAAAAAATTTAATAATATATTTTATTTAATACCATATATAAACAATATTACCCTTTCAGTCTATAATAAATTATTTCACCTTTTGCATGCTAAGACTTGAAATTAGGATTTTTATTTTGTACTTACATCTCTGAATTTAGAGTAGCCACAATTCAACTACTCAATATAACATAAGGCTCATGGTTATCATATGAAGAGCTCAATATTAGACAAAGGAAGGATCCAGTGAAGGAAATAAAAATACTGTAACTTCAGCTGATTTGCACTCTAATGGAATAAAGTATGTACATGTACAACTAAGACACATAAAATATAATATCTTAAGATAAAAATAAGAACCAATATTTCACAAACAAAAGCGATGAAGAAACTAATTCCAATTAAGGGGACTGTGAATGATTTAAATGTTTCTCTTTCATAGTATAAAGTTATACTTCTTTTCTACAGGAGACATTTCTTATTTTCTCTAAATATGAAGTCCTCATTGATCATACTCAATTAACAAATAGAGACAGATTGAGAAATGACAGAACTACGGAGCAGTCATAACTGACTCTTTAATCTCAGCTCCTAGAATTACTAGCTGTGTGATCCTGGGTGAATTCCTGAATGCTTCCTTCTCTATATGTCTAGGGTGATTAGATCTATTGCACAGAGTTATTATTGAATGGAATAAGAACTTGGCCAGTATAATGCCTTTCATATAGTGGATGTTTGATACATGTTAGATGTCCTCTATTCTTTCAAAACATATAAGCATTTTTTAAAAAGTCTATTTGTGTCATGTTCATTTTATACCTACACTCAACAAATCTGTGATTCTAAGTCGGACTTGTAACATCTGGAGACATCTATGGCTGTTACCACTAAGAAGAGTCTCCTGGCATTAGTGGGTTGAGGTCAGGAATACTGCTGAGTACCCTACGATGCACACAGTAGCATTTCCTACCCCCACTGGCCCCAACAAAGAGCTGTCTGGAACCAAACGCACATATGACTGGGTTTAAGAAACTCTGCTCTAACTACAAAGCAGATAGAACTTTTTGAGAGTAACATCTGTGATGGTTAATATTGAGTGTCAACTTGATTGGATTGAAGAATGCAAAGTATTGTTCCTGGGTGTGTCTGTAAGGGTATTGCCAAAGGAGATTAACATTTGACTCAGTGGACTAGGAGTAGCAAGCCCACACTCAATCTGAGCAGGCACCATCTAAACAACTGCCAGCGTGGCTAGGATAAAAGCAGGCAGAGGAATATGGAAAGACTAGACTGGCTAAGTGTTCTAGTCGCCATCTTTCTCCCATGCTGGTTGCTTCCTGCCCTCGAACATCGGACTCCAGGTTCTTCAGCTTTTGGATTCTTGGACTTCCACCAGTAGTTTGCCAGGAGCACTTGGGTCTTCAGCCACAGACTGAAGGTTGCAGTATTGGCTTCCTTACTTTTGAGGTTCTGGGACTCAGACTGGCTTCTTTGCTTCTCATCTAGCAGAGGACCTATTGTAGGACTTTGTGTGATTATGTGAATCAATTCTCTTTAATAAACTCCCCTTCACATATACATCTATCCTATTAGTTCCGTCTCTTGAGAACCCTAATACAGCATCTATTATCCCTAAAGATTATCATTTTAAAATTATTTTAGAATTTAAAGAACCCAGTGCTACACTATGAATTCTATATTTGCAAAAATTTTCATTTTATCAAATACAGCTTCACTTTCAGTATCCAGTTCTAGATCTCACACCTTACATGGTTTAAATTGATCTCTTCTGGGATTCAGTACTATATAGATTTTTTTTCCATTGTACTCATTTGGATGAGTTACTAATGATGTTTATCACTTGCTTAAGAAATTTCATGCATAAAAACAATTATTTTTAACTTTAGCCATAAGATTTTAAAAATTTTTTCTTAAACTTTTCCAAGAGACAGGATGACAAATTCAAAAATGGCAATATTAAATTCTGAGACATCTCTTATGATCAAATGAGGGAAGATCATATGCAGTAGAGTTTAATGATCCATTACAGTTTTAGCAGCAGCATAACTTACAATAAGTGTTTTAAATATTTCCTTGGATTTTCTTTTTTTCACCAAGGATCTTTCATTAATAGTAGGCAGAAGATGATGTAAAGTTGGTGCTTCTAAGGACCTACTCTTCCAACATGATTTAGATTGAGACTGAAATTATCTCTCCATAGATTTATCAAGAAAGTAGGGTAAGTACCACACATTTATTAAGTCTTAAACACACTTGTAAGTTTACTTAATTGCTAAATAGCACATTTCTCCTTAAATTAACTCGCAAGATTAATTTAAAAGCATTATTAATTAATTGTTAAAATTATGTCAATTTCTGTCCATTTATTTTTACAGCTGTATAGAGAACACACAGAACAGGACTGGGCTTCCTTCTGCAAAAACTCAATTTAGTTGTATCATGGTCATGCAGGTAATTCTGATTCCAGCAGAGTGTTCAGAAGCAGAATTCAAACTTTTCTCTGATCATGCCAAAGAAAAATCACACTAGACAAAGTTAAACAGGTAAGAAATACTTTAATCAAAGCTAGTGAAATAGGAGAGAGAATTCAACTCTGCTGAAACAAAAGGCTGGTTAAATTTTCAGAGCTAAGGGGAGGCAGAAATACTGGAGGGCATAGAGAAGGGAATATGATCAGTGGAGTGTGTCAGGCATGTTGAGTTATTCCTGAGTTTGCAAACACTTTTCTCTGTGATGAGGCCATTTGTGTGTGTTTGCTAACTGGAGTTCAAGGTAAGGCTCCTGCCCTCCCACAGAGACTAGGAGAGAGGGGTGCTACTTCCTGCTTTCATTATTGCATTTCCAATGGATGACTCCCAGGTTCTCGTGAAAGATATTCCTAGGTTGTAAAACTGTCAAAAGGCTGGAAGAAGATTTACATACATTTCAAAGCAACAGAGAAAGAGTGAATGCCCTAAGGAAAATGAGGTCAGGGGCCTAAAATCAATAGAAAAAAAAAAGTCTGTCTAAAGTTTAGTAAAGCTGAGTGGAACTTTAAGACCACCTTGGTCACGTAATACATACTCCTTGTGTGAGATTGATTGCAAAAGAATAGCTCTAATTCTTCATCCCTTCATTGATTTATGTCCCCCGTCATGTGATTACAGCACCTCCCACAGAGAAGTTGAGTCTGTTTTCTAACCCTTTGATTGTAGGCTAGCCTTGACTTGGTTGGCCAATATACTGTGGTGAAAGTCCCTGTTCCGCATCTCACATTAGGCTTTGGAAGACACTGCCTGTTTCTTTTCTCAGTCTCTCGCTCTCTTCCCCCTACCTTTATGTCTGCTTCCACCACGGGAACAAAGCCAAGCCAGTCTGCTGACGGAAAAGAGACACCGAGTACCAGTCCAGCCCCTTCCACCAGCAGGCTAGAAATTTGACAGGCAGGTTCCCAACTGATTCCTAGACTTGTGAGCAAAATAAAAGTCAATTGTGCAGCAAATGAGGTTTGTAATTGTTATGCAAAAATATCTTGATGCTATACTGTTTGTGTTTCCATCTATTTCTCATCCAAGAGTTTTCAAAATGTTTGTTCCTCCAACCACCTGATGACACAAAAGCAGAGAAGTCTGTGGTAATTAATGCGAACCTTTCACTGCAGGTAAATTCTTCTTGTATCCATCATTATGGTATTTTTATTTGCCCTGTAGATAGCAAATACCCATCATGTGGGAACCTTCTGACTTTTTTTTTTTCTTCTGTCAAAACAGACTCATGTCTAAAACAAACATATTCTAAAAAACTAGTAATTCAAGAATGCCAACACACCAAAAGTTACCTGATCAGAAAACATTTTAGAGAAATGTCAATGCAAATGATAGGTATATAGAACATGTTGCATTCATTTTATTAAATTGTGTGTAATTATTTATATTTAAAAATGAAGTTGATTTTGTATACATTTACCTTTCCAAGGCCTCCCATATCCTTTTATCCAATCTAAATAGTTAGGAAAATAAAATATTAAGATATAATCAAAAAGTTAATGTATTCTAATTCTTTCTTTTTCTTTCCCACAAACATGCTAAATGTACAAATAATGAACTATGTTTTTTAACAAAAGACTAAGAGGATGTATAATATCTAATTTTAGGACAAGAATGGCTGAAGTATGTCTTATTTTATAGGCATTAAAAAATCTAAACATATAAGAAAATAATATGTATTATTTGAGAATAACAGATCAGTTCATTTTTAATATTCACTTGACAATTAGAGAAAATGTCTGCATTACAGTCTGAGCCCTTCCATATACGTGTGACCTTGGACTATTTCCTTTTTCTTTTACATCACTTTTAATTGCAGATGTTACTTTTCTCTGGGGGCTCAGTATAACAATTCTAACAATTCCATATCCATATCTATTCTTCTGATGGGGTTATTCACTGTCCTCTAACCATGTAATTGACTTTTATATGCTGTTAAATGGTTGTGAAATAATGGTTTACTAAAACAATTGGTCACATGCATTTGTCTCTATCTGTAATCTCAATCTCCTAAAAATATTTTATTTTCCATTCTCTAATTACAGAAATGTAAGCCTACCTTCAAGGGTGAAGAATTAGAAAAATGTAAAGACCCTACTGGAACAATGAATACATGATATCAGATATGGGAATTTCACTTTAGGCATGGAGTCAATTTAAATAAAGGGACATTAAGGTGTATCACTGGAAATTAAGTTTTTGATCATACAGGTAAGTTTTGTTGTGTAAATCATCTTCTCTTTATTAGTAAGAGAAGATAATAGATAAGTTTTTATCAGGGTTTTAAACGCTTATATATTTTCCTCCTCCACCACCATTTTCTCCTTTCTCTCTTATTTTGCCACTAACTTAGGTTAAGAACTCTCAAGTGAGACTAAAAACTTAACCCTACACCATCAGACTTGATTTCCTGTATCAAATTTTCTTGTCTTTCATTCTAAAAAACAAAAAACACAAATGAACTATTACTTGCTGATAAGTTATATTGTTACTCATCTAAATGTAAACTGTTATGACTATCAAAAATTATGAAACATTTATCAGGTTAAGACAGATCATAAAGAATGACTGCCTTGAGAAATTATAACGGTTAAAGATTGTAATCGTTAATCCCTTCAAATGTATTTACGTTTCACAAGACTGCTGAGGTTTTCTGCCTAAAGCTCAGCTTCTGTGTCTCAAACAATAAATAAACAAATAAACAGAAACGGTTTTTTATTTTTATTTTTATTTTTTTTTAATTTTTATATATTTTTTTTGAGACGGAGTTTCGCTCTTGTTACCCAGGCTGGAGTGCAATGGCGTGATCTCGGTTCACCGCAACCTCCGCCTCCTGGGTTCAGGCAATTCTCCTGCCTCAGCCTCCTGAGTAGCTGGGATTACAGGCATGCACCACCGTGCCCAGCTAATTTTTTGTGTTTTTAGTAGAGATGGGGTTTCACCATGTTGACCAGGATGGTCTCGATCTCTTGACCTTGTGATCCACCCGCCTCGGCCTCCCAAAGTGCTGGGATTACAGGCTTGAGCCACCGCACCTGGCCCCACAGAAATGGTTTTAAGATGAACATTATAATTCATTCAATTTTGTGAGTAAGTTCAAAAGTAATCGTTGAAAAAGTGTTTCTGACGTTCTTAAACTTATTTACATCACTTCACCTAAATACTGATCTCTTTTGTAGTTTCCCATAGGTTCCTGAGGAAATGGTTTTTCCTATTACCATTATTATTATTAATCAAAGCCAGTTCTTCACTTCTACTGTTTTCTTGGTACTCTCCAGGAATATACACAGAAAATTTTCCTCTTTTCTAGTGACGAAGGTTCACAAATAAATTCCAAGTTCGGAAGTGTTATGATAATGATATACTCTGTATGATTCATGTAACAAATGTCTTTAGCATTTAGTATTCATCATTGAGTATAATTATTTGGATAGGTATTTTGCATATGTCCCATTTAAATGTTTTCTTGAGAGCAAGGATTATAATATCTATAGCTATGTGATATTGAAAGTGTTTTTGATCTCTGTTTAGTTTTTTGAATTTGCACAATCAGGATGGTAAGGCATCTATATCACTGGGCTGTTGGATGAATTAAATAAATAATCACTTAGGACATGGACCAGAAAATAGAAGGAGCTTGTGGGAATAATAGTAGTATTATTCTGCCTATAAATCCCGGATCATGAGGATGCCTTGTGCCTTACAGATACTGCATACATTTGGTTGAATGAATAATGATAAATTGTTTCAATACAAAGGGGTATTAAAACATCCTGTAAAGTGAGCTGAGCTACATTCAACTGGTTCTGAGCACAAGCTCCATAAGCCCAAGCCTGCCAGCCCATAAAGAAGTTTTGTTTGCTGTTTTAATGTTCTCAGCTGCATCGTCTGTGTCTGTAAAACGAGAGATATACTAAACCCTGCAGCAACAGATGGTGTAAGACTTAGATAATTTTATTAATGCAAAAATTAATATAATTCTTAATATAAAATACTATACTCATCATAGAGCAGTAATGATTTTTATTAGATTTCTTAAGTAATTTGGCCCCCTGCTTTTTGGAATTTGATGCTACGTAACAGGAAAAAACAAGATAGTGCTGTTTTTGTTGTTGTTCTTAAATTTCTTGTGACATATTTTTCACTTTCTGTTTTTTAATAAGGTAATAGTAACTGTTGTTGTTTTAAATGTTTGACATTTCATGACATTGTTGTTGCCAAGAGAGACAACCCTGAAGCTATATTAGTCCATTTTCACACTGCTGTAAAGAATACCTGAGACTGGTAGTTTGTAAAGGAAAGAGGTTTAATCCACTCACAGTTCGGCATGGCCTAGTGGGGGTCTGAGGAAAATTACAATCGTGGTGTAAGGAAGGCAAAGGGGAAGCAAGGCATGTCTTCTTACGGAAGCTGGAGAAAAGAGAAAGCATAGGGGAAACTGCCGCTTTTCAATCCATCAGACCTTGCGAGAACTCCTTCACTATCATGAGAACAGCATGGGGGAAATGGCCCATATAAGCCAATCACCTCCCACCGGGTCTCTCCCTAGACACCTGGGGATTACAATTCAAAATGGGATGTGGGTGGAGGACACAGAGCCAACCATGTCAGAGGCCTAAACAAAGCTGGCCTCAACACTAGCCACAACTCTGAAACCAGTGGTGTCTTCTAGAGCCCAGGCAGAATCCCGCCAGTGAGACTCTCCGGACTACCCATGCATGCCCTCTTTTCCTTGAGATCTACTGGCTCAGATACTCAGGCACCATTGAGACCTCTGAACACATCTTATCCTTGTTTGTTTCTTTCTATCCCGAACCCATTCACACAAATTTGCTCTCTCTCCTCCTCAGCCCCTTGTAAAACCCATGTGAATATATATTTGAGAATGCATCTAATTTGCAAATACTATATAGAAAAGTTTAGAACTTTTCTTTTTATTCTTAGAAGCCTGAGCACATTTCAACTATGGTCTTAGATATGGTTTAGGAATGAACTGACATGGCACTTTACACAACATTTAAAACTTTTAGAATATATATTTTCAATCAATCCCAAAAGGCACATCTACTGCTCAGAATTCTTTTTTATTTTTTTATTTCCATTGATTATTGGGGAACAGAGGTTGTTTGGTTATGTAAGTTCTTTAGTGGTGGTTTGTGAGATTTCGGTGCACCCATCACCCGAACAGTGTATGCTGCACCCTATTTGTATTATTTTATCCCTCACCCCCTTCCCACCATATCCCCTAGAGTCCACAAAATCTATTGTGTTATTCTTTTTTTTTTTTCTTTTTTTTTACTATTGTGTTATTCTTATGGGAGTTAAGGAGTTCTTCTGCATCCTCATAGCTATGCATTCTCATAGCTTAACTCCCACATGTGAGTGAGAACATGCAATGGCTGATTTTGCATTCCTGAGTTGCTTCATTTGGAATTACAGTCTCCAATCTCATCCAGGTTGCTGTGAATGCCATTAGTTTACTTCTCGTTGTGATTGAGTAGTACTCCATCAGATAGTTACACAACAGTTTCTTTATCCAACTTGCTGATTCATGGCCACTTGGATTGGTTTCACATTTTCGCAATTGTAAATTATGCAGCTATAAATATACATGTGCAAGCATCTTTTTTTGTATAATGATTTATTTTTCCTTGGGTAGATACTTAGAAGTGTAATTACTGGATCAAACCGTGGTTCTTTTAGTTCTTTAAGGATTCTTCACACTGTTTTCCACAGTGGTTTTACTAGTTTACATTCCCACCAGCAATGTAGAACTGTTACCCATTCATCACATCCATGCCAACATCTACTATTTTTAGATTTTGGTGATGGCCATCCTTGTGGGAGTAAGGTGATATTGCATTGTGGTTTTGATTTGCATTTTCCTGATCATAGTGATGTTGAGCATTTCTTCATTTGTTTGTTGGCCATTTGTATATCTTCTTTTGAGAATTGTCTGTTTATGTCCTTAGCCTATTTTTTGATGGGAGTCTTTGTTTTTTTCTTGCTGCTTTGACAGAATTAATTGTAGATTCTGGATATTAGTCCTTTGTCAGATGTATAGATTGTGAAAACTTTCTCCCACTCTATGGGTTGTCTATTTAATCTGCTGACCATTCCTTTTGCCATTCAAAAGCTTCTTAGTTTAATTAAGTCTCAGTGATTTATCTTTGTTTTTGTTGCAATTGCTTTTGGTTTCTTGGTCATAAAATCCTTGCCTAAGCCAATGTCTAGAAGGGTTTTTCCAATGTTATCTTCCAGAATTTTTATAGTTTCAGGTCTTAGATTTATGTCCTTAATCCATCTTGAGTTGATTTTTGTATAAGGTAGGAGATGAGGATCCAGTTTCACTCTTCCAGAGCCATTTGTTGAAAAGGGTATCCTTTCTCCACTTTATGATTTGTTTTGCTTTGTCAAAGATCAGTTGGCTGTAAGTATTTGGGTTTATTTCTAGGTTTTCTGTTTTGTTCCATTGGTCTATGTGCCTATTTTTTATACCAATACCATGCTGTTTTGGTAACTATAGTCTTGTAATACAGTTTGAAGTCAGGTAATGTGATGCCTCCAGATTTGTTTTTTGTTTAGTTTTGCTTTGGCTACGTGGGCCCTTTTTTGGTTCCATATAAATTTTAGATTTTTTTTTTTCTTATTCTGTGAACAATGGTAATGGTATTTTAATGGGAAATACACTGAACTTGTAGATTCTTTTAGCAGTATTTAGTAGTATCAACAATATTGATTCTACCCATCCATGAGCATGGGATGTGTTTCCATTTGCTTGTGTCATCTGTAATTTTTTTCAGCAGTGTTTTGTAGTTTTCCTTGTAGAGTTCTTTCACCTCCTTGGTTAGGTATATTCCTAAGTATTTTTTTGTGTTTTTTTGCAGCTCTTGTGAAAAGGGTTGAGTTCTTGATTTGATTCTCAGCTTGGTTGCTGTTGGTGTATAGAGGAGCCACTGATTTGTGTGCATTAATTTTGTATCTGGAAATTTTTTAATCAGGAAATTTCTGAATTCTTTAATCAGTTCTAAGAGCTTTCTGGAAGAATCTTTAGGGTTTTCTAGGTAAACAATCATATCATCAGTTAAGCTTGACAAGAGGGATATTAGATCTTCCTTGAGGTGAATATATTTGGGATTAAAAGTATAATTATATTAAAAAAAAATACAATAGAAACAACAACAATAACCATAATTTATTATCAGTAAGTCTCTAATTCACCTATGTAAAAGAAAATTCCATTAAGTAAAAAAAAATATTTTAATGGTATGAGATCCCACGTTTTGTGATGGATACAATTTCTACCAAGAATTCACTTGACTCCTTGTATCCAAGTAAAATACATTAGTTGGCTTAAGTAAATTGCTTTTCTCTAGAGAATGCCAGAACAGTGTGATTAATGAAGCAAGAATCTAGGGTAAGTGATAATATTAATGTAAATGCAGTAATCAAATGCATTGATCTCTTCAACTTTCTGCAAATATAAAATCACAAAATTCTACTCATTCATTACTGTGTCAGTTTCCCTCATTATGAAATTTATCATCAAGTTTCTATTATGGAAAAACTACAGTTCATCTTCAGTAATACATTATACTACCCATCTCTGGTTAAAAGTTGTGTTTCCATCCCATGTAATGTAAAATAATCAAACACTGTCTCTATTAAAGTCATTATTTTTCTCTTCTTTATCACCTCTAGAATTGGGAAAGTTTTTGTATTACATATGATGAAGAGAATCTTTATAATTTGGAATTACAAAGTTAGCACAAATCTCCAAAGAAGCTATGCTATTTAAACATGATGCTACTATAACTTGTTACATTTCCAATATTTGCACTATCCCCACATTCTTGATGCAGTGTCCCACAGAAAGTACATACCTAGGAAATATTTACATGAGAAAATGTTTATCAAATTTGTTACAGAGAAGACTGAATCTCATCTCTGATTTTATCAGCAAAGAGATGTACTGGGAATTAATAGCCTTTAACATCATAAAACCCTGACAATTTATCCTTCAATTTAGAATGTATTTATATATTATAATATTATTTTTTAACTCATATAAGTTATTGGTATAGTTAAATTTATTTTTTAAAATATTAAGATACATAGAATTAAAAATTTAAGTTGGCCAGGTGCAGTGGCACATACTTGTAATCCCAGCACTTTGGGAAGCTGAGGCAGGAGGATCACCTGAGATCAGGAGTTTGAGACCAGCCTGACCAACATGGAGAAACCTCATCTCTACTAAAAATACAAAATTATCTGGGTGTGGTGGTGCATGCCTATAATATCCCAGCTACTTGGGAAGCTGAGGCAAAATTGTTTGAACCCAGAAGGCGGAGATTGTGGTGAGCCGAGATCATGCCATTGCACTCCAGCCTGGGCAACAAGAGCAAAACTCCATCTCAAACATACACACACACACACACACACACACGCATATATATATATATATATATATATATGCGCGTGTGTGTGTTTATATATGTGTGCATATATATGTCTATATATGTGTGTATATATATGTGTGTGTATGTGTGTGTGTGTTGAAAGTTGTTTTAAGTCACCCTTTGACAGCAAGAAGGCTATGTATACCTAACTACTAGATGAAAGGCAAACTACAAACTTAAAGAATGGTGTAGTAGGCCCTTAAATAATGGGGTAGGAGGCACCGACCCAGCCATGCAGTTGAAAAATCTATTTATAGCTTTTGACTCTCCCAAAACTTAACTGCTAATTGCTTATTTGGATGGTGAAAAAATTATTTCACTAATTTCAAATTATTGCACATTTTATTGCATCTGATGTTTTGCTCTTATACATAATATTTGGTGAATATCTTTATAGATAGCTCTTTCAATATATCCATGCCCATTTTTATTAGGTAAGTGAACTTTAGTCATTTGTATATTCCCAGCAATTTGTTTATTTTTCCAGGTTTGAAATTTATTAGTATAAACTTGACATCATAAAAACTTACAACTTATAAAATTTTCAATCTGAGCATGTTACTGTTTTAACTTTTCACAGCATGAAAATCGTTTATCTCATTGTTTGAATTACACTTAGCAGAGTTGGGTTTGTTTTTATATCAATTCTAAAAACAGTGCTTGTATTTCTTTATTAGTCCTTCTGGATTTGTTATTGTTTTTGCACTTAGAATTATAAATTTTCATCTAGTATTACTTTAGTGGGTTTTTCATGTTTTAACATATTGTATTCTCATTAATTTTATGTTTCAAACATTACATAAATTTCTTGTTTTAAAAGTATATGAAGGGTGGGCACTTTGGCTGATGCCTGTAATCCCAGCACCTTGGGATTCCGAGATGGGCAGATCACTTGAGGTCAGGAGTTGGAAGCCAGCCTGGCCAAGATAGTGAATCCCTATCTCTCCAAAAAAATGCAAAAATTAGCTGGGCACAGTGGCACATGCCTGTAGTCCCAGCTACACAGGAGGCTGAGGCAGTAGAATCACTTGAACCTAGGAGGTGGAGGTTGCAGTGAGCCAAGATGGCACCACTGCCCTCTTAGCCTGGGTAACAGAGTGAGACTCTCTCCAAAAAAAAAGTATATGAAAATTACTGAAAAAACGAATCACCAAGATTCCACCACTCACCAATACCATTTAGTAAATACTGTTGAATGAAAATGGAAAGTTTCATTTCAGCTTTGTTTGGAAGCATTTTTCGTAGGCACTGTGTTATTTGTCTTGGTTTGTTTTCACTTAATCTCAAGCATAGTAAGACCTATACACACACAGTATTTATCTAACAGTGTGCCCTTTACCCTACTTATGTAGCCAAATTTAGCACATTTAAATAGTAGTTTGTCTACTACAAATAGCTTTGAGTAAATTAAGGTAGGCATTGACAAGTTGCAGTTGTCTTGGCAAAGTGGCCTCCTCTTTTTGCAACTTCTTATTCTGATTGAATACATCTTGTTGATTACTTGAAAAATGTGTATTCTCTTGAGGCTTTGACACTGGGATACTTTCTATCTCAGTTCCATATCGTGCCTGATGAATGGCTTCTATTTTTTCTGGAATGCCAATCTACTTTCTCTTTTCTTGCATCTGTTTCATAAGGTTTTCATTCTCTGCGTAAATTTAGAAATATAGTTTGGCATGAGATGAGAGAGAGAGAAAGGAGTACATTACTGACTTCTTCACAAAGCAGCCCCTGTGTGGTACTGATACTTAGGTTCTATACCAAAACTTCCTGACTAGTTCTGTGAGAGAAGAGTTGTAAAGATCTAAGTCATCCGTGATGTAAGCAGTTACTCTCCTATGTTGTTACTAGGTGTGTATTCTTGTTGGTATAATTGAAAAAATAGTCACTCCTATAATTTGTTGTATTCAGGGCTTCACATGAGGAACTTTATTTGACAAAGGCTGGTTGTCAAGAGCATAGAGATATTCTTAATCCTGCGCTGCCAAGGTGGGGAAACCACGGTTGTAGAGGGACAGCAACCCAGCTTTCTTGTTACAGAAATCTATCTGGGTATCTAGGTCATAAATCAGACTTCGAGAGAAACAGAAAGTGTCAGCTTATCTTTTTCACATAGATTTTTATGAAATGAATTGGCTTATGTTACAAAGTTGTGCCCATATACGCTTTCCTCCATTAACTACTTTAAAAACATTTTTTAATGACTACTCTGTCTGGACTCTGCTTTTAAAATTAATCGTTATTTTTTTCCAAGCTGTAATTTCTCTCTTTCTTTTTAACTTCTTCTTTTGTATTTTAAAGGAAGTTGAAAAAAAAACTTTCTTCAAAATTACTCTCTATGTAGCATTCATTAGTGAAAGTGTTTGCAATTTCTTAAAAGAATGAGAATTCAATACTTTTTTAATTTCTACCATTAATCCATGTTACTCCCAAATGAGAGGTGAGTTTATTACTTGAATTATTTGATTGATTATTTTTGCTGTTTCAATTTAATTGACAAAGAAGAAGAAATTAGTGCCACCTGTCTGTTGGTAATTTTAGCCTTATCATATTTAGTGGCATATTCTTCTAGGAGAATTGTTAATAAATTATATAATTTATTCACAGTTTTTAACAGAAACAGCTTTGACCTTTTCATTTTTCCTGATATAGTCCACAAGCAATAGCTTCTCATATTATAACTGAATTTGTGTCCCCTCCATATCCAGTTTCGTTCCATTTGTTTTTGACCACTTTCTCTATAAGAAGTCATTTTCAATCTATGGGCAGACAATGCGAGGACACTATTCTTACATTCTGATGTCAAGATACTAAATTTTGATTGAAGTTCTAGGTCATAACGAATCAGAAAACATTATGTACTGTATTTTCTCAGCTTAGAATCAAATATGTTTGCCATAACATCTCTGTTCTTGCTACAAATATGTTAAAATACTTATTACTTTTCTTAATTTAACCTAACAATTCGCTATTTTGGCACCTGTTGTAATCCACCAAAATTTCATGGAATAGGCACTTGGGAATTTCTGAAGTTAAAATTAAAAGTGTGATACATATTCAAAGGTAGTCCCTTTGCTATAACTATCTACTTACTAGAAATAGAGAATCTGTACTTCTCAAATTATACTGAATCTTCAAGAACATTTTATTCAGTTGATGGGACAATTACTAAATAGCAATGTTATGATTTCTACTTTTGTTTAGAAGATTAATTTTCACTTTTAATATTTGTCAAAGCAATCATCTCAATGGCTACAAAATAAGCTTGTGGTCCCATGAAATGTTTTATCCATATGTTGGTTGTATTTCAGTGTGTTTTGTAACTCTCTTTCAACATATATATACTATACAGAATGTGTGTGTATATATAGATATGTGTATATATATATATATATATACTCTCTATGTAGCATTCATTAGTGAAAGTTCTGTATAGAATATATATATACATTCTGTATAGAATATATATATATGTTCTGTATAGAATATATATGTGTATATATATAAAAGTCTATGTAGTCTATATATGTATATATATAATATTTTAACCATTACTAACAAAGTGAGGCATTGAGATTTTAAACAAGAAGTGTGGTATTAATTGGCATAGCCCAGTAATGTATCATTGTCAAGAAATGAGATGAAGAGGAATAGCCAAAAGACACCCAGAGTGGAGTCAGAAAGCAGAGAGTAAGAGGCAGCAATCATCACAAAAACTGTGAAGAAAGCAGAAGCCATCTCACCCGGAGGCTGAGGCTGCACACAGGGCAGGTGGTTGTAGGAATATTATAAACATATGCAAGAAGAGATGGCAAAGGACAAGGCATCAGTGATCTGACACCGAATGTGTCAAATCTGCATGAGTTTCCTATTGCTGCTCTAAGAAATAACCAGAAACATAGTGCCTTAACTTGAATCTATTATCTTACAGTTGTGTAGGTCAGAAATCTGCAAGGGGTCTACAGGGCTGCATTCCTTTGGGGGCACGAAGGAATAGTTTATTTGCTTGCCTTTTCCAACTTTTTAAAGTTGCCAACTAGCTGCCACCACCACCATTTTCAAAGCCAGCAATGTTGGGCCCACTCACCTCTGGTCATACAAAATGTAGTCAAATCAAACGAGTGTGGCTGAGATGTATGTGATGACAATAAAGTGCAATAACAGCTACATAAGATGTGATTACAAGAAATGGTGCAGTAAACAACCATATTTGTTTTGTTTTTTAATATATTCATTTGTTCATTTCTTTATTTGACTTCTTATATACCATGCACCATTGCAGGTGGCAAAATTAGTTTGTCTTTTTTTTTTTTTTTTTTTTTTTTTTTTTGAGACAGGGCCTTGTCTGGTCATCCAAGTTGGAATACAGTGGTGCAATCAGGGATCACTGCAGCCTTGAACTCCTGGGCTCAAGCAGTCCTCCCACTTCATTGTCCAAAGTAGCTGGGTCTACAGCTGCATGCCACTGATGCCTGGCTGATCTCCAGATGTTTTTTGTAGAGACAGGGTTTTGCTATGTTTACCAGACTGGTTTTGAATTCCTGAACTCTAGTGATTCCTTACACCTCGGCTTCCTAAAATGCTGAAATTATAGGTATGAGCTGCCAAGTCCGGCCTTTTATTATGTATGTATGTATGTATGTATGTATGCATATACTTATGTATTTATTTTTGCTTTTTTTGCTTTCTTATGTCTGTATCTTTCTTTTTTCTTCAGCAAATGACTACTCTAAACCAGGCCATCTGATAGAGATGAGGATAGAGTAATAAACCAAGATGTGCTGGATTTTTTTCTATTTTCAGCATTTACAACTTATAAAAGAGCCAGACAATGAGATAAGTTCTCATAAAAGTGTGAAGAGATGATAAAAGTAGTTAAAATTCATGAAGCCCGTAACAAAATGATAATCCAGATTAAGGTTAAGGAATAAGAAATGCTTTTAGGAAAAGTTACGTGTAAACTGACACAATAAAAATGAGAAGGAGTTATCTAAGCAAACAAATGGAGAAAATAGTATAACAGCACATGAACTAGAATTCCCCTTCAGCAAAGTGTCCCTTTCTCAAGATAGTATATCATCCATGCTTTCGAAGTGAGGGGATCTGACTCTCTCTGATTTCTCACGAGTCATTATAGTAAGTATCCGATGATATAATTTTAAATCAACAATATTTTAACAGGATGGTGTTTTTATCCTTTAAAAAAAAAATTGAAAGAAAATTGTTTATAGGCTAATCAGCAGACATCATCTTTGCCAAAATGGTCAACAAAAGAAACCATGAACGCTATTATTTAACACACACATTCACTACTGTAAGTCTCCATAATATGATCATTACTGTTTCTATAGTGGCTATTAGTTTATTTCCACATGCTTCCCTCATGAGAAGATGCCGCTAATTAAATGAGAAACATTTCTGGTTTTCATGTATCCTACTTTTAATAGTTTGTTTTTTAAAGCATGTAGCAAAATATTTTTCTGCCAGTATATTTTCAAATAGGATATTATAGACATACCTCAGAAATATGGCAATTTCTGTTGCAGACTACCTCAATAGAGAAATACTGGAATAAAGCAAGTAACATGATCTTTTTTTTGTTCCTTAGTCCATATAAATGTTATATTTACACTATATTGTAGCTTATTATATACGCAATAGCATTATGTCTAAAAATAGAATGTATATAGCTTATTTTCTGTTTGCTCCGAGGAGAATATTCACCCATGGTGTTTGCGACTGCAGCATTTACCACAAAATAACTTTGCCACGAAATATCTTGCTTTTATTATTATTTTCACAAAACTCTAGGATATCGACTTTGTAAACAAAAACATTCTGTTTTTAGTATGATATTTCCATTCATAAAATGTAGTAATTCTCTGTCACTAAAAATACCAAATCCTAAAAAACGAATCATTTCTACACCTGATGTTGACAGCGTTCTTGGACAGTTGGCTGAATATTCATTTGACGAATCCGAGTTTTCCAAAGTAGACAATTCTGATGATTCACATAATTGTGACATTAGTTCTGTGTCGAATTACCTCCAAGTTCACAACGAAAAAAAATCAGTCAGATTTGCTTCAGCCTCAAAGAACATGTTTATGTAAAATTAAATAAGCACTGGCAGTGACCTGCACTTTTTTTTTGTCTAAATGGCAAAGGGTTAATCAAAAATACTTTATTACTGAAAATGCTAATAATCTTCTGAGCCTTCAGCAAGTTGTAATCTTTTCGCTAGTGGAGGTTCTTTCCTGATGATGACAGCTGCTGACTAATCAGATTGGTGGTTGCTAAAGTTTGGAGTGGCTCTGGCAATTTCTTAAAACAACAATGAAATTTGCTGCATTGATTGTCCCTTTCACGAAAGATGTGTGTGTAGCATACGATGCTGTTTGATAGCATTTTACCCACAGTGAAACTTTCGAAATTGGAGACAATCCTCTCAAAGCCTACTGATGCTTTATCAACTAAGTTTATGATATAAATATATTCTAAATCCTTTGTTGTCCTTTGACTTCTTTCTAGCTATGAAAGTTCTAAATGGCATCCTCTTCCAACAGAAGACCGCTTCGTCTGCATTGAAAATCTATTGTTTAGTGTACCCATCTTCATCAATGATCTTAACTAGCTCTCTGGACAACTTGCTGCTTTTCCTTGCACTTTTATGTTACGGAGATGGCTTTTTCCCTCCAACTCATGAACAGACTTCCAATAGCTTTAAACTTTTCTTCTGCTGCTTCCTCTCTGAGTCTTCAAGAATTCAGAGTTGGGGCTGTGCACTGGATTAGGCTTTGGCTTGAGGGAATATTGTAGTTGGTTTGATCTTCTGTCCAAACCATTCAAACTTTCTCTGTATCAGAACTAAGGTTTTTTCTTGTTCTTACCTTTGGTGCTTCCACTGAAGTAACAGTTTTAATTTCCTTCAGACCTTTTCTCTGCATTCACAACTTGGCTAACTGGTGCAAGAGGTCTGGCTCTCAGACTACTTCTGTTTTAGACTTACCTTCCTCACTAAGCTTCATCATTTCTAGTTTTTGATTTAATGTGAAAACCTTTGAACTCTTCCTTTAATTTGAACACTCAGAAGCCATTGAAGGTCATTAATTGTCTCAATTTCAATATTGTTGTATCTCAGGGAAAAGGAAGGCTCAAGAGGAGGGAGAAAGATAGGGGATCAGTCGAATATTGAAGAACCTATTAATTAGGTTCACTATTTTATATGGTCACAGTTTATGGGACTCCAAAACAATTAAAATACTAACATGAAAATCACTTATCACAAGTCAACATAATAGATATAATAATAATAAAGAAGTTTGAAACATTATTAGAATTACCAAAGTGTGACACAGATACATGAAATAAACACACGCTGTAGGGAACTGGCACAGGTAGATGCTCAACGCAGGGTTGCTGCAAATCTTCAATTTGTAAAAAATGCCATCTCTGAGAAGTGCAATAAAGCAAAACGCAGTAAAACCAGGTCTGTCTGTGTTGTGAAACTTATTTCAATTAAAAATGTCCCTGTCCCTTTATTTTGAAAACATTCAACATAGAAACACATATAGGACTTTCAGGTGACATGTTATGCAATATCATTTGGCTGCGGAAATTAAAAATTTTACTAGGAAAAATTAGATGTACACTCTAAATTTGAAAACATGCTTTTTTACTAACATGGGTCTTTTCCTGTGTAATGAAAAGATTTTAAAAATCAAAGATATTTTAAACAAATAATGATTATAAGCAATATGTTATTATTTTTAAATTATAGTTTTCAGAGAGTAAATTATAAACAATTAGTTACATGAATAATATGTGAAACATAATCATTTAATATTAAAAATAACATTGGGAATAAATAATACTATTATGTAGACTAAAGAGAAAGAAGCAGATGTTTGGTTGCATAGGAAAAATGATACCAATGATTATTCTGGATTTTTAGTCTCATTATTCACTGCATATAAATCAGGAAGAAATAAGTCTATAATATATAGTGGGATTATGGACCTGACATAAGGTAAATACGTGCTTGCAGTAGCCATTACACATTTCCAACATTCAGTTTCCCAAAAAGAAGTGTATCCAGTAAATGAAAATTTCCAGAATAGTTACCAAAATCAGAGGGATCATGAGTGAAATTTTCTAATAACTTCGAGTTTGGCTTGTTTTTCTAAAATACAGAATAATTGAAGAATTAAAATATATCTAAGACTAACGGAATATTATTAGTTGTTTTGGGAATGAGAATCAAATTATTTCTTTTGAGTTTTCTAGTTTTTCAGAAGACACACTCTAGATTTTATAGATGTATAATGTCATGTGTGCATGTGTTTGTAATTATGTAGGGAGAGGAGAGAGAGAGACAGAGAGAAATAGAGAGAGATTAAGAAAAAATAATAATAAGCAAAGATAGGTCAACTGATATTAATCTAAAAACTATAATTATTTTCAGCAATTGTGACTAAACTTAAATTCTTTTGATTGCATTTGATTGCCCTGATATTTTCACTAACAAAATATCTAGCCATCAATTTTTGTAATATTTGCACATTCAAAGTCTTATATGAGATTTAAGCCCTTGATTTAATAGTGCCCTATGTGTTTTTTTTCTGAAATTGCATGGGTGTTTTAGTTCTTATCATACTTGATGAATGGAATTCAGGACAATTGTGCATAACACAATATTTTTCAGTGTCCCACATGCACTCCTAGTGACCTCTCAACCATTCCTGTAAATGAAAAAACACTTGCTTTATGTAGATGAAAAAGACCAGATTCTAACTTTGGATATTTCCAGAAATTCATTGTGGAGCTGTTCAGTGTTGGGGAAACCAGGAGGTCAGTAGCAGCATTGCTATCTGTGCTTGCGTTCTTGTTAAAACACACCTGTGTCCACTCAACTGCAATTGCATATATACCATGGTTCTATATTTGGAGCAAGCACTTGTTCGATGGTCTAAGAAAGTGTGAAAATTTATTTTCCTATGGATTTTATTTCTGAATGGAACCACTGGGTTCCATTATCAAAAACACATTTGATCCCTTAGGTCATGGACCATGGCTATAATTACATAAATGAGGGGAGTGTAGGCATTACTTTGTTGTTAAAAAATAAGTCTTAACATTTACTTAACATTCACTTTAGAATAAGTGAACTTATTCTACTGAATTAAAGAGAGTGCTGTTCACGTTTTTTAAAAAAATGTGTGTGACCATAAAATTGTTTAATGGCATTTTGCAAGTAATAAGTCCTCTGCAATAAAATTAATCTTAAATTTGATTAATTAATTAATTAATCTTAAATTAATTTTAAAAGTCTACTTTTAAAAAATATCCCTTAGAAATATGATTTAAAAAATCACTGCCCTTCATAATTCAGATATTTTTCTGTTAAAGATTGAAACAAAATATTAAATAATTCTTTATACTTTTGCACCCCAAAAAAGATGTTTTTAACTTTAAGGTTCTTACTTAAGTGATTACTTGATATTCCTAGGCTATTAAAAAGGCTTAACAAGAAAATAACTTTAAATGATGACTAGCTGTGTCTAATATCTTAGTTTCAGGAGTAATTTAGATGAATTATTAAAAACAAAGAAATGGGTACATGTAAATGAGACAAATCTTGCAGATAAACTTTTTGTTTAACTTCAGATCTTAAAATTATTTTTGATGCTCATTGAAGATATGAGTTATTGCCAATTAAGAAAGGATTATGATATGGGGAAATATGTTTTTAAAAATTGTGAAATGTTCTCATCTATAAAATGTAAATATCTGATAGTTTGGAATTTCTTGCTTCCTAGGTTTTAAATGAAATGTAAGGTTACTAAGAATAGGAATTCTAGTTAATGTATAACTCTGTATTTAAAATATGCCAAAAGATATATTCTTATTAAGAAAATAAATAATTTTAATCAAATTCAGAAGTTATTTAAAGATTAATTCTAATTATGGACTTGGAAACATTATTTATCAAACAAGGCTGAAAGGAGTCAGTAAGTATGGGACATAGATCTGAAGGAAGTGATGGATGTGAAGATGCCATATGGTAAGGAATGACTTAAAGAAAAGAGAATAATTTTGTATGACTTGTATGATGAATTTTTGTCCTAAAGTGAAATGACTGGTAAGAAGAGGAAGAAGAGGAAAAGGAGGAGGAGGAGGAGGAGGAGGATGAAGAGGAGGAGTAGTAGGAGGAGGAGGGTGGGGAAGAAAATAATTTAGGACAAAACAAAGTCCAAGCATGTCAGAAGTGGTCTGTGTACATCACATATAGATCTATTTCCCTGTTTGTCTATCTTCATGCACACACAGAGAAAATGAAAAGAAGGAAAATTTAGATAGTAAAATATTCTTTAAAACCTGATGGAAAATTAGAGAAGTTTGGCTAATTAAGGTTACTAAGAATAAGGATTCTAGTTAGTATATAATTTAAGGTTACTAAGAATTTGAGGTTACTAAGAATAAGGATTCTAGTTAATATATAATTATGTATATAAAATATGCCAAAGAAGATGTATACTTATTAAGAAACAAAAAATTTTATTTAATTCAGAAGTTATTTAAAGATTAATTCAAATTATGGACTTGAAAATGTTATTTATGAAACAAGACAGAAAGGAATCAGTAAGTAGGGAAGAGAGATCTGATGAAAGTCACCGATATGAGAATGCAATTTGGTAGGGACAGTTATAAAGAAAAGAAAATAATTTTGTGTGAGAAAAGATTTGTATGGTAAATCTTTGTCCTAAAGTAAAATGACTGGTTATATAAAAAATAAATAAAATTCAGGACAAAACAAAGTCCAAACATGTCATAAGTAGTCTGTGTACATCACATGTAATTTTTGAGAAAATAAAAGGTGGAAAGAGTTTAAGTGTAAAATACTATTTCAAACATGATAACGAATTGGAAAAATTTGGCTAATTGACATTGTTCATAGTTAAAGCTCTTAGTCTTGATGAAGGTAAACTAAGAAATGTTGTAAAGAAATATGTTAGCAATTTGGCAATTCTTTTTTAAGAGAGTTCAGCATAAAGCCAGATTTAGCACGAAGGCAAATTCCACTAATATCCTTACTGGTCATGTGCCTGAAGTGAATTTTTTAATTCCACAAAATGCATGCTAGTATTGATACTGGTATATTTAACAACATTAATTTGTATATTAGGAACAAAATATTTATCATGTGTGTTTTTATTTATTTGATTAGTTTATTTAAGGCTCTGGGTGACACAGTAGTCTCCAAAATAAACCAAATAGAAGAAAATTTGGAGGTTTTTTGTTTGTTTGTTCATTTACTTTTGCTTTTAATTTTCATTTATTTCCTGTTTGTTCTCCTTTGGGTTTTGCATATATATATATATATGCATATGAAACCATTGATGCTTTTAAATTACTAATGGAAAGCTTTTATTTCTTTCTATGAATAGTCATTTTGTTTTCTATGCATTTCCAGAAATTTATCATTTTCTCTATTTATCTAAACTTCATAAGCTATCTTCATCAAGTATTTAAAAATTGACAGAACATACCAGCTATTTATAATTGGATTGGTTTTAATTACCTCTGATAATCCAGAGAGCTTCAAGATATTTAAGATTCCTTGTAAAAAACAAAACGCTTACACTAATAAATTATAAACAGAAATCATATGTTTTTATTTCATTATTTAGAAAAGTCAGTGAGAACAGGAATGTTTAAATCATAATTATTTCCAAGGAAATTAAATTTAATCAATAATTTGAACTGGTTTTAGATCTTTTCCTTTTGGTCATGAAGAAACACTGATATGAACACAACATTTTAATGTTCAGGAAAGATTGGCTTTGTCCTTAAGAAAATTATATTGGTAGGGATATCTCTAAAATTACTTTGGTTGTATCTACTGTTATTAAAATTAAGTGACATTCACTTGGATATCATAGTAATTTTGTTAAAAAATTGAGACATTCTAGTGATTTTTGATCCCAAGCCATTTATTACTGATGGGCCTTCACGTGAGTACTGGAAAAGAAAATATGTACAAGTTTTGAACTGGTAGGAAGATTTCAGTGGTTAAAGTTACATAATGAGTTGTTAGTACTGTATCTAGAAACCAATCTTGGAAATTTGTGGTAATGTTATTTTAAATAGCAAAAAAAAAAAAAGAGTTTGTTCTTACTTTGCTCTGAGTTTGTTGTTTATATAAAAGGAGAATTTTTATCCTCATTAAATCTCCAAAACTGATATTTGCATTTATCATTTCTGTAAATGATGGGGAGAAAAGTTAATTGTCTTACTTTGATAAGTTTGGCATGGAACCTATTACATATGTGATGTTTTGGTCATATTTCTGTCAGTAGAATGATAGCAATTAGACGTAGGCAATGAATAATCGAACTACTTTAATACAGTGGTTTGAAGTGCTGCAGGCAATAATTTCTGGACACCAAATCACAATGATTTAACCTGTGACATATTAGAGAGAATGAAAGAGTTTCTGCAGTATAAATTTTCTATTAACTAATCCCTATGCTGTTAAGTTACGGAGTGTTGACTTCCGGATCTGAAAAAGGCACCGACATCTGCTAAATCTTGAGCACTGACACTTGTCAATGCCTCATCTTCAGACCTGGGAGAGGATGACAATCAAAATGAACTGCTTTTGTAAAACACAGGGCCAGAATTTAAGCTATTCAAGCCCTGTAGGCCCAGGGACCTCCAGAGAAGAGGCAGACATATGAGATGGTAAAAGCCAATTTTGAGGACTAAAATTAGTTCAGAGTTTTTCTAGAAATTAAACATTAATATCAAAACCACACAGTTACAAGCTCATTTTCTGGGCCACTGTGTTGGAGTAACAGGGTCTTCTTGGGGCATTGATCTGCTCTTTAACAAAAAATTATAGAAGGTTATAAAAGGTTTATGGAAATCTTAACAAATTAGATTGGTTTATAAGGTTTTATTAAAATTATCTTCAACATTAATTTATGAGATACTTGAAATTCTGATATGTCTTAGTATATGTTGTTAGTAATGATTATGATGGTAAATTGATGTATGTCACCTAAACAACCACATTTGTTGTCAACTATGTCTTTAACTATGGCTATCCTAAGAGTTTTTTCATCCACAATTGTTTTGCTTTAATTCTCCTCAAAATGCAGCCTAGAATTAGCTACAGTCCAGGACTTGCTTCTCCAGGGGAGTTCATGAAAAAGATTCTCAAATGCAGGTTTCTGATAATCTTGAAGATTATGCCATAGAACTATACAGAAAACTTCCAGGACTCTAATTGAAAGGCTGACAGATTCGTAAAGATTGCTAACTCCATATGAAGCCGAGCAGAAGTTGGTTGCATAACTATGCTAATGGAGGACAGAAATACTTTTATTGCTTTTTTATTGTTTGAAACATTGCTTTTTTTTTTTTAGTTTTGTTTTCCAGAGTCTGGATAACTAACTTTTTTTTTCTTTTGAGCTATATATGGTCTTTAACAATTGAATAGTGAATATTTTTTTAAAAGAATTTGAGGACTATTCCTCTCCCTCTATCTAATTTTTCCAGAATTTGTAAATTGTTTATGAATATTCTTAATTCATGTCAATGTGGTTGCTGGCATAAGTTCAAAAAGAATTTATCTTCATTTATTATGGGACACAGTTGGAGGAGCTGGTCATTTTCCCAGGGATTTGGCTGAAATGTCCTTGTGAGAGGTTCCAGTCAAACTAATTTAGGACAGCCAATGTGGACAATGATTTTTACTGTACTTTGTGTGGGTAATCAGGTCAAGTATAGTGGGACTGAAGCTTATTTTGCAGATAGGTTGGTCCTGCTGTAATTTATCTTTGTGGAAGTGAGGGACTGGAGAAAGATTGCGTTTCAGTACAAAACTATAGTATTAGATTGACTTTTATTTCCTGGGTGGCCACATCATCACCCATATTATGGAGCTACCCACAATGTCCCTCCTCAGTGTGAAGCAGCAAGAAAGATCCATGGCAAAATTTCCCAAGTATTGATAAATAGAAAGTGGGGGGAGAGAAACTGGCCCAGTTGTCCCATAGATCTGATGTTTATAGTTTCTTTTGAATAAACATTGAAATTGACCCACTCAGTGTTAACACTTGAGAAAGTTATATTTATCTTATCTGAGTTCCTTCTTTAGGAAACCTACCATCAGTCATCCCAGATACTAGATACTATCAAGGATCTGAAACTCACCAGATCCTCTCACTGGACAATAAGATGCCAGATCTCTCACTGGTAATGATGGCCTAAGCAACCACCTGCTTTCCGGTGACCAACTCCTCTTCCTTACCTTTCCCTAATTCCTGTTTTCCTGCAAGTAACCCTAATTTCAGTTGGTCAGGGTGAGAGATACAAGACTGATCTTTGTATACAAACCCCTAATTTTAGTTAGTCAGGGTGAGGGATACAAGACTGATTTCCCATTTCCTTGGCTGCAGCACCCAGTTTAAACATTCTTCCCTGGCAGTACTTGTTTCAGTGATTGGTTTTCTCCATGGTGAGCAGCAGGACCTAGTCTGAACCCTGATGGTAACAAAATCATTGATGATTTCTAAAAATTTTATAGGAAATGCAAATAAATCAACAGATTATCAATTGATAATTTATTTTAAGAAGGGAGGAGGCAGTGTTGACTATGAAGCCTGCAGCCACAGACAATTCACAATTTTTGAGGAAAAAAATAATTTTGTGGTTCTCTAGTTGAAAAAGATTGCTAACAGCAGAAACAATATTCAACATCATAGACATCTGAACTGTTTCAGATTACACAATTCTGACTAGAAGATTAAAGTTGAGTGAACTTTGTACTCATGGGTGTCAAAATGGTTCCATGCAGATTAGCTGCAAAAAGAGCAGAGCTTTCAATGGAAATTTAAAACAAATAATAAATTTCAATGAAATTATTTTACAGTGCATTTTTCATAATTAAGTGGATATCTCATAAAACATAAAAAAAAAGTTCAAGGTTAATTTCATAAACTGTTTCTTAGTACAATCTTGATTCAGTCTGAAGAAAAGATCACCTCCAAAGGGACAGAGAAAACAAAAAATCCCGAAAATCTATCATACTTGGAGGTTGGTTTTTCTTCAGTCTACAAATTTGTTTTTAAATTGTTTAGTATACAAATGAATATTTAGTATATATATATAGATGTGCGTGTATGTATATATGGAGAAAGAGATAATAAATATAAATATATTCATCTATCTATGATTTCCACAACACTTTAAAAAATATTTCTGTATCAAGGTTACAGTAGATGAAAATGAACAAGTAAGAGCACTTGCCCAGAAGAAAAATATAATATCCTGTAACATTCTGAAATAACATTTTTAAGCTTATTCTTCTAATTTTTATATATATGAGATTTTGCAGTGTTTAGGAAACATTAAAAAAAGTAAAAGTATTCAAAACAAATTAGAGCGATCATTTACTCACTAGAATGTGCTAATTAGAGATTTATTATCATGTACCCAGATTTCAAAAATTAAAAGATTATCACAGAAAAAAAAAAAAACCACTGTGATACTGTTAAATTTCAGAATTGTAACTGCCTTTAAATATTCCTTGGCAGAAATACAACTTAATAATACTGTTGTAACGAAAATATAATATAGAAAATACAGATACTTTCCGATTCAGTCCTGTTTTCTTGTTAGTTTATAAATAACATTCATTTATTGCATTTATTTAAATGTGTCTTCACAAAATAATCTTTTGTGTTATTCATAACACAATAATAAAAATAAAATCCATGTTATATCTAAATCTCAGAAATAATATATCAAATTGATAATGATTAAAAATTGTTTTGTGGAAAAATCACCATGTGTTCTTTTGTAATCTGAACAATGATGCAGTTGAGAGCAAATTTGATACTATCTTATTTCTGTACAAATGCCTTTCTTTGTGTCTTTAAAACTGCTACTTCTCTGCTGATGACAGATCTACACAAATCACAGAAGTTGAAACTACAAAGTTGGGATAAAACGTTGACAGTGCCCCAGTGAGAAAGCACATCATCAGGCTCCTAATGATGCTAATGTAAACTGCCAAAAGCTGTCACTCTAACAGTCATGGCAGGCCCAAAGCAGAGCGTGGGGAATAATGACACATTCTGAAAGCTGACAAAGGAAAACAAATGCATTATGTATGTGGATATAAGAAAGTGAACAGTTGTATCTTCAAAGGGAGATGCCTTTAAACCTTGCTATCAAGTAGGCTTGTCTGTGACACTTTGAAGCTAATATGGACAAGATCTATGTTCTCTGCAGATCCAGGCTACCTTAGCATGCCCATTCAATAAAACCTGAAATGATCTCTGCATGCATTTAGTAAAAAACACTCCATCAAACTCAAATGTGAAGTGACAGATCCTAAGAGAATGGAACTTGGATTCCCCTCAGTATAAGATTTTTTAATGCTTCTCCACAGTTTCCTGGATCAATGCAATTCTATATGGAATTTGAAGGAAATGACAAAAGTGATAGTTCCTTTTCATGTAACAAGGGCTCTCATATTTCTCCCCTGCTAATGCTGTACTGTGCATGAGCATATGTTGTTCTTGAGGGATTTTATTTGCAGTACTTTCTTTGACATACTTGAGAGAATAATCACTTAAAGTAAATGTTACTTAAATGAGTCTTTTTAAAGTGTGTGTGTCTGTTTTTGCAGGTGTGCAATTCTTGATTCAAGGTATTATGGTTAAAGCTAGAATTTTGCTTCAACTTCTGCTACACATGAGTCAAACTAGAGTAGAAAGGTTAATTGATTTATTCAGGGTCATAAAGGAGCACACCTAAACCTTGGGTTTAACCTCAGGAGACAAGTCTCTGATCTGTTGCCCAGTCAGTTGAGCCATCCAGAGACAAAAAATGATATATTGTCTGTTGGTATTAGGATAAAAGTTCAGTACAATGTAGTAATTTGGGTATCACATGATTATATTTACATTTGAGACCACTATATAAGAAAACTGATGCAGTCCTTGTCTAGCAAGGATTTGGATTTGGTAAGCACATTTTATTTTCAGAAAATGTGCAGAAATAGCATTATCAGACATCAATTCCCCATGTTTCCTGATAGATAAAAGCACAGGTTATGGAAGTGAAATTTTTTGTACATTGAACCGTTAGTGTGACGAAACTCTGACCAAGAGAAATTACCTGTGGGTACAAAGGGATTATTTATTCTTGACACACAGTCTTTACATTCTCTTGAAGCTCATGGCATTGGTGAAAAAGACATCTATGCTTTCAGAGCTCAACCAAAGCATCCCATCATTCCACAGAACCCAATACATGTCGTTAGAAAGTAAAATCTTCCATCATCCTAGTGTGAGCTAGATTTATGCAAGTGATTTTGAAATTAATGAAAATCTCCTAGGTTATCTAGTCCCCTGGGAGGATATGAGAGGAGAGCAGTAGACGGCAATTGGACATTTATCAACCTTATCTTCCTATTTGCTACTCAATTTCTGTGAGACCTTGGGAACACAAATTACGGGAATCATTTTAGTGATGTTTTTCACTCATTGGGACAGAATAGTGACAGAGTAATATTGTAACATGATAAATAATAAAAATTCTTTGATGTTAATGCCATAAAGGATATTGGAAGTAGATTCTTAACATACAAACTAAAAATATGCAAGTTATAGAGCAATATATTAATGCAGCAAGAACATCACGACTTCAGTCAGAGATGCAAATACTGTATTCATAATCTATTATTATTTTATATAAGTTGCTGTGGCAAATTTAGTGTGATCAGATCAACAGCTTTAAAAATATAAGATGCACTTGCACTCATCCAGACTTAATTACTCCCTTTCAAATGACGTTTTCCTGGAGTTTATTTACAAATAATGTTAGGTGTTAGATAGCAGAAGCACACTATACTATTATAATAATACATCTTGACATCTGATTTCATTTAGTATATTAAGGGGGTGTAATATAAAATATTACAAAATTATTAAGGTGCAGCAGCGAGGAAATGTTTTCTGGAAATATAGTAATAATTGAAAGTCGGTGGCTTAAATTTCACTTATTTAAGGAATAAACCTACATGTTACAAAATAATATGCTTATTATAAATAGGCATAAAATTAAAAGAATTATCAGAAGAGAAAATAATCACATATTCTAACTCTCCAGTGATTTCCAAAGTTATTTTTTGGGGTAATTCTACTCAGACTTTATGCACATGTTGAGTTTTTTCAGTTTTAATCATGAGCGATATAACTTTGTCTTGCTATTTTACATTCCTTTAAGGCATACTTTTCAGAACTAGCAGATGACATCTCACCTGTTATTTTGAGTATGAGGCATGAACAATTAAGGACATGTCATTAAAAATTATTCATCTTAAAATTGAGAATCTATATTAAGTTCAAAAACAAAGCTCTATGCACTTGCAAAATAGTGGCTTAGCCAATTACCTCAACCTCTCCTCTCCTAAACTCTACTGATATTACAAGAAGCATAAATGGATTATCTCTCACTTTCCTTCAGAGGAATCACTGGGAGCTGGTGTATACAATTACAGCAGACTGCCAGTTTCCTCCCGAAAGAGTCAAGGGATTATACCAACACATCCTGAGCTGGTTGGGAGTTTGATGTATCTTGGATATCATTTAGATAGTTTCACTTCTGCTTCTTCCTTCTCTGTGAAACTTTAACACTAGAGATTTATCAAAAGCAATTAAATCACCATGTTTTTCCTTAGAGGTGTCTTTTCTGCCATGTTGCACAGAGATAGACGATGGTCTTAGGTCGGCCCAGAGATGTGTCTTTTCCAGGAGTGGTCTAAAGAGACAGAACTCTGTGGTGGTGTACTTTCTCAGGGGATGCTATTTACTGGGTGGGAGAGGGGTGAATTACAAATCTGAGAAATGTGATAGTCACCCTGGCTTTATGCTACTATCAAACTGCCCCCATTACCTTCATCAGCACCAATCCCCAATGCCACTACCACTCTGGGCACATTCCTCCTTCATTTTCTCCCATTTCTTCCTTCCTTCCACTACTACCTGTCCCACTGAGCTAGCCCTAAACATTTTGGCCTCATAGTTGTTCCTCATCTTTCCCATACAGGGTTCTGCATGACAGAAGGGCTGTCCTGCTTTTGTGTCAACTGTCTCATGTAAGGATTTGATAATAAGAGGTATCAAAGAGAGATAAGATGACAGAAGAAAGGAAGAATCCAGGATACTTTCCTCTCTTCCTTGTCTTGGATGGTGTTTCCAGCAATGGACACATGCTCTCCATGCCTCAAACGCCCACAAACAGGCCTCCTGCTCTCAGCTTCCTCCTGGTCACCCGTCAGGCTCTTTGGCTCCAATGTCATTGCCTCTTTGCTTTGTGTTATTATTATTTTTTTCCAGGCTAGGTGTAAGTGGGGATAACCTGCTGTTACTAATCTATGTGTTTCTCACTAATCTCCAATCATCTTCTCAGTATCTTTTATCGTGTTACCTGTTTCCCGTATCAATTTCCTCTGATCTCAAATATTCAGAGAAGTGTACGTATCCTGGTATGACACTTGCTATTATATGTAGAACTTAATCTCAGCAGTGGTTGAAGAAAAATGCCTCTCATGATGTGGTCCTGGGAGTGAGCTTATCACCTGTTTGCACATGAACACAAACATGAGGACATGGCAGTTGGGAAATTTGAGAATTGTAATCTGTGCCATGCAATGACATGAATTTCACCAAAATAATTATCTATAGATGCCTGAGATGAAGGGCTGCTCAAAATCAAGAATTTGGAAAATAAAGTTATTGTTACATTCAACATTTATGGAAATAAGGATAATTACAAGAACAGCGGGGCATGACGCCCACTTCTAAAGGTAAAGAATAGCTGACAAAAAAAGAAGTTGATGTCTATAAACTTTCAGTTAAAACCAGGCTTAGGGCATATAACTTTAGAAGCGTTTGTTATGGCCCATAGCTTCAGGACAGACGTGGCTAAGGATTAGAATAAACATTTAAATCTTTAGAAGCATAAAGTACAAGTTGACTGTACAGCACTATCAATTAAGGTTAAGCATTAATGCTTTTGTTTAGGTTACTAGTGAAGCTATATCACAACCCTGAGATTTGACATTTGTGTGCACTTGAGCAGAGCTGACCACCAGAGTTCACCCATTTTTCATAATATTGGCACAAATGCCAGCTTCATTGTTAGAAAAGTAGGCTTTCTTCAAACAAATATGATTTAATTATTCCACCTGATTCAGGTTCTGCATTCACAGTCTCTTCAAACCTACCCTGTAATCTCCAACTGCCTTTAAGGCTGTAACAATAATAATTTCCCAAAATGGCTCAAGTAGAGAATGAGTTCTAGGAGTCTATGGTATATATGGCAAATAGATCAGAAAATAGTTTTTCTTTTTATCTACACATGTCTGGAAAACAGTAATGGTAGCAGATTCACAAAGTCTGGGACTCCAATTGCATGTGTATTTAAACCGTGAATTCAACTCCACAGACCTTTGATGCTGTTAGTCCACATTTCATCTATATATCAAATGTGCTACTTTTTCTGAACTTCAAGTTCAATAATTCTTTCTTCTGTGGTATCTAAAATATTTTGAAACTTACCTATTTTCACCTGAACTACATTATATCTTTCTTTAATTCTGGAATTCTCATTTAATTCTTTTATTATAGTTTAATTATAGATTTCTTTATTTTTTTAGTCTAATCTTTTACATTTATCTATATATTTAATTTAAAAGTTCTTTCTCTGTGATGGTTAGCTTACTGAACTAAGGTGTTCTCAGATAGGTTGCAGAGCATTATTTCTGGTTGTAGCCATGAGAGTGTTTCCAGAACAGATTAACATTTGAGCCAATATGCCAGGTAGAAATGATGACTCTCAGCAATGTGGGGAGGACATCTCCAATCTGTGGCTCGTATAGAACGAAAAGATATAGGAAGATAGAATTTGCTTTCTTTGCTTGAGCCTGGACATCGATCTTCTCCTGCCTTCACACACTGGGTTTCTGTTTCTTGGCCTTCTGACTGGGACTGAAACTGTATACCACTGGCTTCCTCAGTTCTCACCCTTTCCATTCCAAGTGGAGCTATCCCAGAGGATTTCCTGGGCCTCTAGCTTGCAGATGGCAGATTGTGGGACTCTTCAGTCTTTATAGTTGAGTGAGCCAAAACCTTGTAATAAATCTCCATCTACCTATCCATCTATCCATGATGTATCTATGCTCTTATGTAACCATCTATGTATCTATCTATCTATCTATCATCTATCTATATCCTTTTGGTATTATTTCTCTGGAGAATCCTGATGAATACAGTCTGTTAATTCTTTTATCGGGACCTCCTATGTATGTTTCTTCCTCTTCCTCTCTCTCTCCTCATTTAATCTTTCCTGGCATATTGGTAATTTTGAGTGGATTCTGGACATTGTAGATTAAATATTTTAGAAATAGTTTGAAGCTGTGGATTTTATTATTATTCTCCAGAGACTTTTAAAAATGCTGATTCTGAAAGGCAGTTAAATTGTCATCAGTTTACCTAATCCTAACAGAGATTGCATTATTATGGTGCAGTACTTCAGTCTTTATGAGGATTGAGTTGTTTTGTTTTTTTTCCTACTATTCCAAGGGTATAACTCTTTGGAAGAATGAATTGGTAACTTGAGAAATTTCCTATGGTCTTTAAGGATGGTGGAGCTTTGACCCTCTAGCCTCATGAGACTGCTGGAAGCTCTTCTCACTTACTCAGCCTCTCAACTGTTTGGAGAATTACAAAATTCCGTGACAATTATCATCTTCAGTCCTTTGTACTTCTCTTTTATCTGGGGTCTAGATTCTGTAGTCTGTACTGCCCTGGTAATTCTCCAGTGTCTTCAAGCAAATAATTTTAATATTTTGTCTAGTTTTTATAGTTGATTTTGTAAAGTGTTTAGAACTCAAAAAGTATTTTGCTCTTTACCATAAGTAAAATATTATGATTATTCAGACTGAGTCTCTCCTCCTTGTAAAAGGGGTATAAGTGATTTGATTTTTAAGACAGGAAATTGTCTCAGGTTAGGTGGGACCATATACCTTTGTTTGATAAATTAAAATTGGTAGACTAGTGAGAATGTTGTGACTAGCAAAATAGGTAGATAGTGCCTATTTGGTGACCCTGTTTCTCTTTTCTTCTCCTTTTCTCTACTCTGTTTCTTCTAAAAGGAAACATAAACATTTCAGCCTGCATTTCTTAGACTTCAATGTCTCTTTCATTTTTGGAGGGTAACAAGAGAAATGGAAAAAAGACAGGGAGCTGGAGGAAAGGAGAGTGAGAATGAGAACATTTCTTGCTTTGTCTCTTGTTGGCAAGGAGCAACTTCATCAGGGCCAGATCTCTTTCCTGTCATTTTCTGCTGTGCTCCGGGACAGGTGACTCCTCTCTCACTCCTGATAGCCCAGGATGCCAGAGCTTCCTGTGCTTGCTTATTTCTGGCTTGCCTTCCTATCCACTGACTGTTCGCTCACATTCTCCATATACCTGACCAGTACATTGTATTAAAATCCCTTTGTCTTAACTAGAAAAAATAATAAGATCAGAAAATGGAAGCATTTGAAGTGATTCTGTTGTGCAAAAGAAGGAGCATCCAACTCGTGAATTTTGACATGCCTTTACTATGAAAGACTTACTGCAAGAAGGGAAACACGTTTGTTGAAAAATGACTTTATATTTTCTTGCACTTTCAAAAACATGCTTGCTGTTCCTACGAAAACAAAGCGACATGCCATGAAGAAGGACAACTCGATTTTGCAAAGATTTAAAAGGATTCAACAAGGGACAACAAATAAGATCACTGAATTAAAATCTATGATGGATGTTGCAACTATTAGATTAAACTTTGAAGGAATTTAGATTAATGAGCTAGTATATAAATGAAAGTTTCATTTAGGAAAACAACTTAAAATGACTCCCAGATTGGATTAACAAATAAACAGTAAGTGACTTCATGTAGATGAGACATTTTTTAAAAATTGACCCATCAAGCATAAGTGTAAAATGAAAGCTAAAATTATATTAGATGAGCATAAATGAAAGAAAATAATGATGGCAATGTTGATACTGAAGCACAATTGAATAAAATATTAAATAGGGAATTGGTTTCATATAGATAATATAAACACTTGGCAAATGTTGTAGCATCGAAAAGTATAAAATAGATATGATATTATTGGGAAAATAAGAGAGAACATAAAGAGTGAGAACAAGACAGAGAGAGAGCAAGAAAGTGAGAAAGAGAATGGAGAGAGCAAATGCTCAGAAAGTGGTCACATGGAATTTCATTTGCTCCAAAGCTTTGAACTAGCTTCCTATATTTTGAAAATTCATTACCTTGTGAAATGTAGTTTTTAAAGTTGAATATGGAAAAAATTATCCAAGGCTCAAATGAAGTTGGTTGAAATATATACATGAGACTGATTCAGAAGTAAGCTGCATAAAGAAATTGCCTTTTTCTTTTTTTTTGAGATGGAAATCTCACTCTGTCACCCAGGCTTGAGTGTAGTGATGTGATCTAAGCTCACTGCAATTTCTGCCTCTCAGATTCATGTGATTCTCCTGCCTCAGCCTCCCGAATAGCTGAGATTACAGACCAGTGCCATCATGCCCAGCTAATTTTTGTATTTTTAGTAGAGACAGCGTTCGCCATGTTGGCCAGGTTGCTCTCAAACTCCGGGCCTCAAGTGATCCACCCACTTCATCCTCCCAAAGTGCTGGGATTACAGGAGTTTGCCACCATGGCTGGCCAAGAAACGGACTCTTTATGGAAGATTCACTTTGTTGATTTAAGTTATGGTAGAAATTGCATGGCTTCAAGGTCAGAGTCTACTTTACATGACGGTTCTGTATGTGGTTCAGGACGTTAATTCTGAAAGCTCAGCCTAAAATCTTTCCCCCTGGACATTCAATGATTTTATGGGTAATGTAATATCCACTCTTACTAAAGTGACTTCTATAATCTTACCCAATAATGCTGGCAAATGCGGTATTTTTGACAAGAAGGATTTTCAGACAATATTTTAGCAAAACAGAAACATAAGAATTTGGCTTTCAAGCTTATGTATCTTTTTAATGTGGTAATAATGTGTTCAGTATTACAGAATCGAGCACTGATCATTTTGGCAGATATTGATAGCTCTATTAATGCAGTTATTGAATCATCACTGGTGATCACCTGAAATAAAATTTATATTTAGAGCAAGACTTTTACAGTTCAGTGGGTGCCACTATTTCCCATCATAAAAGGCAGAAAGGATATGATTTTTCAGGTGGAAATGTTTTTTTTTTTCTAACTCTGTCTGAGAATTTAAAAATAAAAATAGCAAGTAGAAATACAACTCGAGGCTTTGTCAAAGAACCAGAGCGCAACTATGACCACTAAAAAATAATTTCTATGTATTGAAGCCAAAGGGTTCATGTATCAGAGGTATTATAAAAAGATAAATCCTTCATATATTTGAATTGTGACTTACAAATTCACAATGTTCTAGGAACATGTATAAAATTAGGACAACAACTGGGTGACTATAATCTTCAAAACTGGAGTAGGGTGTTGAGGAGGATTACAGTTTTTCAAGAATCATAAACCTCTTTATTCTACTGAGTGTCACTTGCAATATAGTTCAATGAGCCGGGTTCAAGACCCTGTAATGATTTCATCTGAGGTAGGTTACTTTTGTTCTTTGTTTGTTTTTGTTTTTGGAAGAAAATGCCAAACTTGGTTGTGTCTAGCTCCAATTACTTTACTTTGACCATAGGCTTCTTACTAAACTCCAGTTCATCGTAACAAGATAGTTAAACCCAGAAAGAGAAGATGTAAACATAAAATGCATTTATAATTTAATATTGGTGCAAGTGTGGGCAATATGTGTGACATAGATTGGAAGATGTTATGCACTGGAATGCATGTGATACAGGTTTTGACATTTTTATACAAAGAAAATATATTTAGATTGGTATGGTTTTATCACTATGAAAAATTTATCAAAAGTTTTGAATTCTTTAGGATATATAGAATGACTAAATAAATTCTGCTTCTTTATCTGAATGACTTACTTGATTTTAGGTAATCTAAAATCCATGTTAATCTATAATAGATAAAGTTGAAAGACTAGGCTGAGGGTGGTGGCTCTTGCCTGTAATCTCAGCACATTGAGAGGTCAAGGTGGGCGGATCACTTGAGGTCAGGAGTTCAAGACTACCCTGGCCAACATGGTGAAAACTTACGTCTACAAAAATACAAAAATTATCTGGGCATGATGGCGAGTGCTTTGTAATCCTAGCTTCTCAGGAGACTGAGGCAGGAGAATCAACTTGAACCCAGGAGGTGGAGGTTGCAGTGAGCCGAGATAGTGCCATTGACTCCAGCCTGGAGGACAGAGTGAGACTCCATCTAAACTACAAACAAACAAAGGAAACAGCAGACTACTGAAATAATCTAGGACAGGAGCCCAGAACCTTTTTCTGGAAAGGTAAATAGTAAATATTTTGTTTTTTGCAGGCCATATTACATATTTGATGCATATTCTTCATATTTTTCCTATTAAAAATCTTTTTAAAATATAAAATCCATGTTTACTTGGAATTCAAACAAAAATAGGCCATAGACTGTGTCATAGTTTTCCAATCTCTTGTCTATAACAATAAGTAAAGCAGTGGAATGAGAATGCTGTAGTGTTTAATTAATCACGAGTTTACTTACTCACCAAATAAATATGTCTCTTGAGCAAGAACAGAAGATAATTAACTCATCAATGCTTTGATAAAAATGTTGGTTAGTGATCATAAGCATCCTTAAAATGTTTAAGTCCCTGTAGTATCTGCAGTAGGTATCCTAGCCAGCCTCAAAAATAATTCTTATCTCCTGAGATACATTACACCCTATAATCCTCTCACCAACTAAATAAAGCGGATCCTTCTAACCAATCAGATATTGTAGAAATGATGATGTGTGACTTCTGATGATGGGTTATAAAAGACATTGTAACTTTTTCATTGTGATTCTGGAACATTAGCTCTGGTGGAGGCCAGCTGCCATGCCATAAAGATACTCAGGCAGCTGATGAAGATATTGACCTGATGTTGAGCTGTGGCCTCCTACCTGTAACTGGCATTAACTTGACAAGGATGTGAGTGAGCCACCTTGGAAGTACATCCTCCAGTGCCAGTCAAGTCTTTAGATGACTACAACCTCAGATGAAACTATGAGCATAATATCACAAGAGTCTCCAAGCTAGAGCTACTCAGCTAAGCTGCTTCTGAATTTCTAGCTCACAAAAACTGTATGAGATAATACATTTGTTGTTTTGTACTTCAAAGGATACCAACAGAAGAATGAACAGACAATTCACAGATGGAAAAAAAATGGTGATTTATATTACTTATAAGGGACTTGCATCCAAGATGTATAACTAATTCTTAAAATTTAATAATAAAAACACAACCCAATTTTAAAATGGACAAAAGATATGAAGAAACATTTATTGAAACAAAATATACAAAGAGACAAGAACATGTGAAAAAATGCTCTATGTTATTAGTCATTAATGAAATTAAAATCCAACCCCAATGAGAGCCAACTTCATACAAACAAGAATGGCTAAAATAAAGACAGAGACAATAGCAAGTGTTGGTGAGGATATGAAGACATTGGAACATTCATACACTGCTGGTCACATGCTAAAGTGTCATAGGCATTTGGAAAAACAGTTGGGCTATTTCTAAATATGTTAAATATATAGTTATCAGTATGCAATTCTATTCATATACACACTTGAAAAAATTGAAAATACATTTACACAAAAACTTGCTATATACTATATATGTTTACAGACACATTATTTATTGCTAGTAACAAAGTAGAAACAATTCACATGCCCATCAACTAATTAATGGATGAGCAAAGTATGATATATCCATACAATGGAATATTATTTAACCATAAACATAACATCTACTAAAGTATGGAACTTTGAAGACATTATAGTAAATGAAAGAAACGAGAAATATAAGGCCACATATTTCGTGATTCTACATATGTGTCTCGTCCAGAACAGGCACATTGATAGAGACAGAAAGTAAAGTAGTGGCTGCCAGGGGCTGGGGAGAGGAGAAATGGGTAATGGCTGCTAATGAGCACAGTTTTTATTTATGGGGGTAATGAAAATGCTCTAAAGTTAAATAGTAGTGGCACAATGCTGGAAAAATACCAAAAAAAATCACTGAACTGCACATTTTAAGAAGGTGAATTTTATGGTATGTAATTTATGTATCAATAAAGCTGTTTTTAAATGACTATGAAAATACTGTCACTATCTCTTGCCCAGTTGCCATATCTGAATCAGCTTTATGTTGGAATCTGTATATACAAGGAGAGGTCATATATTCAAGAGGAAATACTCTTACAATATTTTGCCAAGTGTTTACAAAAATAATTCTCAGTTCTTCAAAAAACATGGCTATTTATGTGAGAACTATGCAGTCAAGAAAGTATAAAACCCAATTACTTTGAGGATTGTTGGACACATTGTTCAAGTTTCCATTAATCTCCAGTGTTCTAAACCTCATCTTGGTTTCCTATTAGAGTGGGGACATACAGAGTTCAGGAAGCAAATGAAATTCTGGCTGCAATGTAGCTCACAGTTAGTCCACGGGACTATGGAACCATAGCTATTTATTTTTCCAGTTCCTGAAATTACAGTTGAAATGGGATACTTGGTAGTTGATAGAATCCCCAAATTAATTAGTTTCTTTACCTGTGGGGTAAGAGCTATTGAAATAGAGACGGGCATGTGGAAGTCCGTGAATTAAGATCTAATGCAGAGTTGAGCTTGAGGTAATACAGAGTCATCTTTCAGGATGCATTTCACTTTTGTTGAGTCACATTGGCAAATTAAAATGATACATAATAAGAACCACTGTCCCTTTATCTTTTTGTTTTAGGTGTAGCACTGATCTGCAATATACTTTATTTGTTTTCCTGCTGAAAAGAGTTCTGTTTAGAGACACTCTAGGTAAATGATGAACACAGATTTGGTTCATTATACGCAGATATTAATATGGCAAATGCATTCCTTTTTATCTCTGTCAGAATGGAGAATCAAAAACATTACCTTTAACAGAAATAAACATAGAAATGTATTTTTGATATTTTTTCAAAAGTTTGCTTATTCTGCTACCCTTTGTTATAGTCCACAGGGACATAGGCAATCCATTCTGTAGAATATCAATTTGATCCATTGTATTGACGACACTGTGTTAATCAGATTGGTTGAGCAAGGTAGTGGCAGGTGCATAAGGAAACTTCATGAGACAAATGTTCTCCAGACAATGAAAGATAAACCCTTTGAAAATTCAGGAAATTGCCACAAAATACAGTTGAGATACTCTTTTCAAAACAGGAAAATACAATTGCAAGAGCATTGCAATTTGCAAACACAATTGCAATCACTTGCACCTTCCACCAGTAAGACGGAAGTACAATGCCTGGTAGGCCTTTTTGGATTATGGATACAGTATCCTCCCTTAGAAGTCCTAAAACTTACATGATGACAGCTTACCTACATGAGCTGCTTCCACATTTTATGAAGCAGAAGTAGTAGTAATTTCATCGTTATTGTACAATTTTAGTGAAATTGATACATTTTGGAGTACAAATATGTCTTTGTTACTTGCAATATATGCCTCAGGAAGCATTATTATCTGAGGATTGATAAACATATTTGATCAAGCAACACATTATCACACATAATATTGCACCTGATCAAGGTTTATCAGTTTTGTTTTATTTTGTTGTCAGAGCAAAAGAGATGTAACATTAAGCAGGTGACAAGGGGATCCACTGATGTCACATGCTCACCATCCAGCAGCTGCCAGCCTAGTAACGAAACGTGTTCTAATGCACAATTGAAGTGCTCTCTTGGAGATCAGTCTGCAATATTTGGTACAAAGTTCATTCTAAACCAATGACCATTATAGAATTCTGTGTCCATAATAAGTAATAAATAGATGTGTCTTGGGGCCCAGTTACTTAAGAAATTTTGCTTTTTATTCTTACAACTTTGGGCCCTGCAGATTTAAAGATTCTGGTCCCAGAGGGAAAATGCTTTTACCAGGGGACAGAACAGTTCTCAATAACTACACCTACCACCTACTCACTTCAGTATCCCTGTGCTAAAACATGGTTGGACAAGTAAGTCAACATCTGGCAGTGGTACATAATCCTGATTATTAGAAGGGGGAAGATCTGTTATTATGCAATGAACAGGGAAGAATATTTTGTACCTTGGTGATATAATTGGATATTTATTTGTTACATCTCATTTATTTCATTTTAAATGGACAGGACCACCAGCTCCTGCTTGATAAGGGCATGGTGACTTGACTGGTGGATCAGATGCCTTAAAGATGAGGGCCTAAGTTTAAGTCAACTTGATTGCAAGGGACACTAGCCAAGGGTGGGTAGAATGTAGAATGAGCACCAGAAGATGGGGATAATGCATATTAGTTTCATCTGGAGAAAAAAATACGACATCCCATTAACCTTTCCCTTTGAAGATTCACCAGGAAAAGTGGTCACCAGAATCACAGAGGATCCTGTTCCTGAACTGAGAAGAATACTTTAGTCTATGGTGGGTGCTGTGTTGTGCCACTCAGAAACTTCTCCACTTTTAGGACTGACACATTCATTCTTCTATTTTCTGTTCATGTTGGTGGCTGAGAGCTTTTAGATAACTTTCTATTTAAGTATTTCTTCCTCTGAAAAGTGCTGTCATTCTCAATATCATACCTCTCTCCTTATACAACCCACAGCCAATGACTGGTGATGCAGAACAATGATGGCCTAGTTCCTTTGCTTTGATACATGACAATATGAAGAATTATCTCAATTCCAGGGCTCTCCACAGTGTTTGCTGAGGTCCTTTGGCAATTTCTCCTTTTGAACCCTTTGCCACTTAGAAATTTCTTCTGCCAGATACTGTAAATCATTGCTCCCAAGTTCAAAGTTCAACAGATTTCTAAGCCAGGGGCAAAATGCTACCAGTCTCTTTACTAAAGCATAGCAAGAGTGATCTTTGCTCCAGTTCCCAACAAGTTCCTCATCTCCATCTGAGACCACCTCAGCGTGGACTTCATTGTCCATTTCACTGTCAGCATTTTGGTCAACGCTATTCAACAGGTGTCTAGGAAGTTTCAAACTTTCCAACATTTTTCTATCTTCTTCAGAGCTCTCCAAATTTTTCAACATCTGCCTGTCACTCAGTTCTAAAGTTGTTTCCACATTTTTAGGTATCCTTACAACAGTGCCCCACTCTAGATACCAATTTACTGTATTAGTCTGTTCTCATGCTTCTGTGAAGAAATAACCAAGACTGGGTAATTTATAATGAAAATAGGTTTAAATGATTCACAGTTCTGCAAGGCCGGGGAGGCCTTAGGAAGCTCACAATCAGGATGGAATGTACCTCTTCACAGGGCAGCAGGAGAGATAATGAGTGCTAGCAGGGAAAATATCAAATGTTAATAAAACCACCAGATCTCATGAGAATTCACTATGAGAGAAAAGCATAGGAGAACCACCCTATGATCCAAACACTTCCCACTGGGTCTCTTCTATGACACGTGGGAATTATGGGAACTACAATTCAAGATCAGATTTGGGTGAATACACAGCCAAACAATATCAGACATCATTAGGTAAAGAGTTTCACCAATGTCTTTAAGACTAATTTTCTAGAACTTCATCTTGTGCCCACTTACCTCTATGCTGACTCAGGCATGTGAAGTCTCACCAAGTATATGTGGGAAATAGATTATTCATACCCAGATTATATTTCCTTCTGGGAATGTAATGTTGAGGATCCGCTTCACTCAAACAGCATGAACCAAGACAAGCACAGGTGTTTCACATAATGAAGATAAAATAGATGTTTCAGTTTTCATCACTTGGTAACATATGCCCATTCACCTCACCATTTCAACTTTCCCACAAAGTCAGTTTCATAAATGTCATTTCATTACTTAATGCAACAATGTTAAGATTTGCAAAAAATACATTCAGTTCCTCTTTGCAAAAAGAAAGGTACTTGAACACAGCTATACATTTACTTTGAACAGGAAAAACAAAAACATGAGTTAAATCTTTCATATTTCTGAGTAGAGTTTAGAACTCAGAAAACATTAAAAATGCAGTAGGTTAAAAGTATATGAGTAAAAACATTTTCAAAACGAGCAATGCAAATAGCTTACCAACATTTCACAAATGCTCCCCTCTATAAGCAAAAAAATAAAAAAGCTCATTACATCATCATAAATAATCAGTGTTCAAATAGGCAAGGATGAAAAAAGAAACTAAGCAAAATAAGGATTTTGCTCAAAGCACCTGAGAGTGTCACCCTAAAGACACTCTAAAATAAAAGGAAACAAGTGTGATATAGGCACACTGTTTGCAGATATAACTTTTTAGTATAGCTGAAGAATCATTAAAATTGTAAGATGCATTGAACCAGTAATTCTATAGCTAAGATCTATTTTAGATAAAATACTGTATAATTATTTTTATATAAATTCTTATCTTGAGAAATTTACCTAAATGAACTTATGTGTCAAATGATCATAAATATTATTTGTAAAATAAAAATATTCAATCCGTATTCAATAAATTATAATTTATCATGTAGAATAATATAATTTAAATATTTTAAATAATCTTTAATAATATATGAAAATGAACATGAATGTAATATGAAAATATGTATACATTTTGTATCATGGATTTATTGTGCCTGTAATTCAAAGGAAAAGATCAACATAAACAGTAGCAAAAGGAAGAGTTAAGAAAAAAACCTTTTGCCACAAAGATTTGCAGCAATTTTTGAATGATAGGTTATATAATTTTACTCTCTCTATACATTTCTACATTTCCAAGTTATCTTTATTAGACAAGTGTTATTTTATAATGTGTATTTATACATATTTATGTGTATTCATGTCTATATATGTGTTTGTATGTACATATGTTTTATGTCTTACTTTATTTTTTATAGGCCGCTAACTCTTGATTGTTTATAGGAATAAAGAAATAGAAAATACAAAATTTATTTTTTGTTTAAAAATAAATGCAGTCACAGAAATGCATTTGTATTTGAAAATGTGAAATTTTTGTTCAGTGCCAATTCCCATAGGCTCAGTATACCTTGTCCATGTTGTACATAGTTAAGTTTTCTTTGGAATATAGTTTTCATTACATTAAAAAAAATCAACATGAGCTAGGTCTGGATATCTAAGCATATGTAATACTTTTCAGCCAGAGCCATGCATGGGCTTGTTTTGTTTTGTGTATAGCAGAGAAGTAATGAAAACAGTGGAAACAACTGGAAAGATAAATAGCAAGTCAAGAGCAATAACCATTAAGAATTGGTGATTATTATTTATTATAAGTGATCCTCTCTTAAGAACCTGCCCTAGAGCATCTGATAATCACGAATGGCTAAAAACTTGAGATTAATGTCGGATGTAGAGAGAAGTATTGTAATTCTTTTTTCTAATACCATGCTCAGACCTTATTCCAGCACTAATCCTTAGGGGTTAATGTCATATGTTGACCCTAGAAATCAAGTAACGGTCATTTGGATGTATTGCTTGGAGGTTTCTAAATTAGTAACAGGTCCTGTATGACAATTTTTTTTCAGTGAAAGTGATTTTAAACACAAGCTGCCATGGCTACAGGCAACTTTTAATTACCCACCAAGGGGGAAAAAAGAGAGAGTATTACAGCAAAATGTTAATCCTTCCCTAACTTCATAAAAAAGATACAGGAAATAAATTGCACAAGGGCCAAAAAAAGGAAATGGCGAAAAGCTATTGGTTAACTTTGAGTGAAGAGTCTTAGTTTACAATTTATCTATGTGATGCTTCTTTTTTAGATGTCCCGAAATGGTACACAATTATTTTTATGAATATATATTTTAATTTTTAATTTTTATAGATACAAAATAGTTGTACATATTTATGAGGTACGTGTGTCATTTTGATACAAGCATAAGATGTGTAATGGTCAAACCTGTGTAACTGGTACATTTATCACCTCATTAATTATTTACTTGTGTTGGGAACATTCCAAGTCTACTCTTCTAGTGTTTTGAAATGTAGAATAAATTATTGTTAACTGTAGTCTCATTGTGCTACTAAACACTAGAACTTATTCTTTCTATCTAACTCTATTGTTCTACTCATTAACCAACCCCTTTTATTCCCCACTCCCCACTACCTTTCACTGACTCTGGTATCTACCTCCAATAAAATACAAAATTTTATTCCCTACCTCCAATACAATGCACCATATGTAAGTGTTTTTGTTCACCCAAACATGGACAAGGTAGGTTGAGGTTACAGGAATTAGTGCCAAACACAAATTTCCCATGTTCAAAGATGAATGTATTCCTGTGACTGCATTTACTTTTAAACAAAAGTTTTGTATTTTCCATTTCTTTATTCCTATAATCAAGAGTTAGCGGCTTATAAAAATTAACTAAAAAGCACATACGTACACACAGACATATCCAGACATGAACACACATCAATATGTATAAATATATATTATAAAATAATACTAGTCTAATGAAGATAACATGGCAATGTAGAAATGTATAGAGACAGTAATGAGACAGTAACATGCACTAGAGAGTAATACATACCAGAAATGTGTACAATGTTCTTTTGATGCAATGCTTAACACTGAAAATGCAAGAGTAGACCAAAAGATAAATTTAAAGAATAAAGAGACATTAACAGAAAGACAAATTACTCAGGGGGAAATAGCCTTTTGAGAGGAAACTTTTTGGAGATCTCATATATTACAGGTTTTTTGTTCGTTTGTTTGTTTGTTTTGCCCAGAGTATGTGGTGGAGATTTAGGATATGGAAGGAAGTTGAAGCAACTATTCAGGTAGCTAAGATCAAAGGCTTATTCGGTTATGAAGACATTGCTTTTTGAAAAAAATCTCTGAAAAATGATAAAAAAAATTCAGGGAGAGGAACTCCATAATATGACTAGTGTTTTAGACGAAACATTTGTATTAAGTTGTGAAGAATGAATTGAAGCTTTCGAGGACAGAGACAAGGTGACAATTAGGAACATTTCCAATAGTCTCAGGGAAAATTTGAGTATCAAAACAAAGAAAGTAGCAGGGAGAATATGGAAGAGATAGAGATAAAATGAAGTAAAATTAAGAGTCAGTGATATTTTACTAGGGATATAATGATAATGATAAAATTTCTGCTTTAAGTAGTAATAGGTTTGATTATAGTACAACTTTACATGTTAATAAAGGAAAGCAATCAATTTGGTGGGGAGAGGTAGTCATTTTAATTATGGGCATGTTGAATTTGAGGTGATTGTAAGACATGAAGATGGAAGTGACCAGGGTACATTAAATATAAAGCTTAGAGTTTAGGGAAGAATTAGAGTTTAGAGAAGGGTTAGAGAAATGTAAATACTAGCTTATAGTCAGTATCTTCATTTATTCTAGTTCTTTTCTAACAACGTCAGGAAATACGACCTAGCAAAATATATTAGAAAACAAATAATGTAATAGAACACATGGCAGTATTTTAAATAAAGTAACTTTAGCCATGGGATAGCTATAGAGTTTTGGATTTAAATAAAGGAATTTGATTATCTCAAACTGTCAAATTCTCACTGTTTGCTGTTTATCTGCTGTAAAAGACAGCTGGATGTTCAGTGACTTTCAATTTTCATTCCAACCTGAGACCTACGCAGAATACAATCTTTGCTCAACTTTGGGAGTTGTTAGTTATATCAAAAAATTGACTTGACAGTTGCTGAGTCCTAGATGTTTGACATTAGACAGTGCTTCATTCACTCAAAAGTTGCTCTCAGAAATGATTAGACTATGCAATCATTCAGATTCTTTTTAGATCTAACATTTGATCTGTTCATATTTTTTCTGAAAACTTATATAACATGGGAGATAAGACTTTTGTTGCTACTAATTAAAACATTCAGAGTGATACTATCAAAGTCGTTTGATTTTTGGAAAACAAAATGGGAAATAAAATATGCTAACCTATATTACCAGTTAATTATAACTATGAACAAACTGGACTTCTGGTATAGATTAACCAAATTGAAAGGTGGAAATAAGCAGTCTCAGGCATATGTATTCTGATAGCCATACATGTGCTTAAGGATTTTCTATATAATTCCATTCAAATAACCTCTGTAAAAGAAACTGGATTCCATACTTTCAAGTGGTAGAGCAGCCAGTGAATATGTGTGAATGCAGGGAAGGTGAAGACAATGTGTTTTCTCTATATAGTAAATAAAATGTAAGTAATATGTAGTATCTAGCTATCTTTCTTGAGATACCAAAGAGCCCAGTTAGGCTTTTTTTAAACACCAAAGGGATCAAGGCCAGTCTACGAACATACGTATGACTATTATATATTCCAAAAATTTAAGAACCCTAAGGTTGTCAGAATGCACCTTTCTTTTCAGAGCATTTAGTGAGTGTATAGGTAACAAACACAAACTTACAGGATATAGAAGTTCAAAAAGCGCAAAGGAAGTCATTTCACCACACTAGCAATAAGCATAACACCTGCAAAAGAGTAGATTCTAGAATAATGTTAACAGCTAGATGGCTTCTGAATGACTTAGAAAAGAAATTCATGCTCGCTACAAGTTCAAGTGGAGTTATTAGCAGACCTTATGATCAGCAGATAACCAAATTAACATATATGGAACATTCAAATTTAGGCAAATTATACATTATCTTTCTTCATAACGTAGATTTAGGCAACATAAGGAAATACCAAGCACATAGTGTAATAAGTAAGTGGATTAGTGATCGAGTATATTAATGCACTAACAATATTTGAAGTGAACTAATAAATTCACGTGAACTATAAATTGTCTTTTTTTAGAAATATATGACAAAATCATTTCTATGCCATTTTTAGAAATATGTGTTTCTATGTTTTAAGGATATTTGCCCCAATGTATGTTCATAAACTGATTTATCAACTAAATGAATGATTGGGATAAAAAATGGAAAACATGAATGTAATTTTTGGAACTATGATTAGTTGATACTAGCAGTATTTTATGTGGCAAGATTAATATGTATGTGTAGAATGTATGTAATCATACCACATTACATGGGTTTGTATGTGCCAGAACATTGATTCAAAACACAATATGAATAAAATGGTGATTAATATTAATTCACAATATTGGGTTTTAAAATCTAACCATAAAACAAGAAAGAAATGCATTTTGGATAGGAGAAACATGTGAGGTTTAAGGGTACATGAAGACATGCTGTCAAATGAGAATATTTGAGAAAGTGTTTATCCAAAACTTGCCTAAAATTAAAGTAAGTTTACTACAAGTCAAATTTGAAATGGCTATCAAAAGACTTTACATAAACTTAGGCTGTAATTACAATTAGATTATCTACAATAATAAGAAGAGAAAATATTACTCTTTCTGTTACCTAGACCATGCTTAGGATCTGCATTTATTTCTTGATATTTCACAAGTGATATTAGCCTTATTACTACCTTGCTTCACTGAATAAGTAAATAATAACTGTAATACTGGGAAATTAAAATTTATTTAGGTTAAAAAATAGACATTTATCCTATAAAACAAAAGTTTTTGGGCAAATATGACAAGGACTTTCAAAATTTGGAATGAATGTCATTTAAAGAGGATATATATGTTTTCTCTATAATTCTCATTGATGGAAGTGGCATTAGGAATGCTACTAGAAGATCGATTAATTAATTAATTAACTAATTAAAGATTTGGAGGTTAAAAAAGATTAAAATATACCATTGTTTTTCACTAGCTGCTCTTAATAAATGCATAAAATATATAGGCAAAAGCAATTATAATACAATATAACTAAGAGGACTTTAAAAATCTGTCCAAAAGCTCCAAAAAATAATGACCAAAAAAATGGAGCTCCATCTGTGTCCATGACATTCAGGGGAAGCTTTAAGGTTGAATGCTTGGATAAGTGGTCATTTTCTGATTTCAAATATATTTAAAAATAGCCAAGTGGAAAACTGTTAAATAATTGTATTTGTCAATTACATGCAATAGTCCTCAATTTTGTAATACACTTAAAAGCTCTCAAAATATAGGTCATATGGAGCCTTGCTATTTCCATACAAACGTAACTATTCACTTTATTCAAGTAACTTATATGCAAAAGATAATGTTTTAAATAGTTTCAAAGTTTATTTATTTTTTGACCAAATATATGGACCTCTTCAACCTTTCAAATGACATCTAGTCAAGCCTTGAGGTTTAAAACCTATTTTTATTTTCCCTTGTTATCTTGGATAATTTTTCTGGCCAGATGCATCATATTAAGATTTTCAGTTTCTGTACAGACTAACTGCTGAAATCAATGCAGCATTTTCCCACCTGAAATGATTCAAGAGAGAATACTCATGTGACAAAATGTATTTGGTGACTTACATAATGAACTTTGATAGAAAAGACCACTCAAAAGAGAAAATATTTGATGCTGCAAAGTCAAATATTTATTTGCTTATGGAGAATAAAACAGGAAATTACAAAATTAAGGAAAAGTATTGATTTATAAACAGACCATTGCAGTGACTGTCAAAAGCATTTTATCCAGTGACATGTTCCATTAACTAGATACAACTATGAGGATAAAAGTCTATTTTTTTATGTTTATCTAAGGAACAAAACAGAACCTTACCAAAAACTGTGGCTTGTAACATTTTTTAAAGATGATTTCCATTTTTGTATCTGCTTTTTCGTTATTTGATTTTTAAAAGCTAAAGGATTGATATTACCATTGTTCTAAAATTATACAATCATATTTCTGAACTGCTCACATAATTGGACAATAAAATTAAAACATAAAACTTGTCATTATAGTTATTTTAATTTCTGTGGATTCTATTTACCTTTCCTTGATCTTGAGGTGCTATATTTTCTACTTATATACCCTTGTATAGCTACTAAATTATTTCTCATTGTCATTGAATTGTGAGTTTCTTAAGGAAAAATATATACAAATCTCTGTGATAGATATTGAAAATATACAGCCAAATAAGGTAAAATGGCAAACTCTCTAAGAGCTCGGAGTAACACAGCGGAGGTAGGATTTATATAAATAAATTATTAAAACCTATAATAATGAGCTTGAAGTATGAAGAAAGCAATGAATTAGTGCAAAAGGGGTCAGATTTTAAGCCTATCTGAGTCCACAGAAAGGGAGAACTTTCTCAAGTAATATTTAAAATGGGTTTTACTTGATATCTATCCAAATTTCAGAATTAATATAGTGACTCTTTTTACAAATGGTAAACACAGATTTGATGATCTAAAATAATCTAGTTTATTTTCAAGGTTCTAGTTCGTGATTTGATACTTGTGAATTTTATAAGTCCTCATATTTACCTCTCTTTAAGTTCTTCCAGTTTCCCTGTGTCATCAACAAAATTAAAAACTTTTTAAGCTATACATATTTGAGAAATGAATGCATGAGTGAAAATAACTAGAAAACACAAAGATCACATGTCTAAGTTTTAGACTGACATTGTGTAAATAATTTTCTTATCATAATAGAAAAATGATGTTTTGAGAAAAATGTACAGTAAACATGTAAAAGGACATCCTTTGTTTCTAAGGTAAAATAAAAATCCTATATTAGTTTTCCCTGCTATTGAAGACATTGGTTGACCATATCAAATGAACTGAAAAGATTTTCCCATAGTATGTTGCATGGAACAGAGAATGGGCAGGGCAAATGATGATGCTATACCCAGATACTACTCCATGTCTGAATTCTGCTTTTTGGAAACAGCTATGGCATTTGTCTCATCACAGGAACATGCTCCATCCTCTTCCAGACATGTTGAGATCATAATTCTCCCTAAAGGAAAGATGAGATACTGGTATGCAAATAAAGTCCCATAGTTTTCTTTCCCTTGCGTGAAATAACTCTGAGACATGTTCAGCATGGTCTCTCCAAGTCCACCAGTAACACTGAGCTGCCATCATTGACCACAGTGGTAATTTGTTTGACAATGCAGCGTTCTCAGCTGTCTTCCTTTCCCTGTGTTACTTCCTTCCCTTCCCTGTTGGTGTAGGATCAACTCTTAAATAGAATGCATGCCTCTGAATCCTTCTTCAGAGTCTTCTTAGGGAAATTCAACCAAGATGGAATGGAATCATTCATTCATATTATTAAAGGGAAAAGAAAAAAATTATTTTGTTTCTTAAAGAGTCTGTAAAATGTTAGGTTAAAAATATTTTTTAACATTTCTTTACTGTATTATCTGATGAGGCTGGTGGTAGATATGTTGTATGACATGAGCCAGTTTATAATGAATAATAATGTTTCACAAACTTATTTGACCACAGCTTCATTTTTAATTTTTGGTAAATACATTTTTAGGACCATTCGATGGTACAATCTTTAAATCAAGTTGCTTTTAAATAAGAGTGAAGATTCTGTCTCTCCTTAATGCTGTTAGTGTCTCCTTTCAAACTTCAAGACCATGGACACACAAATGTACCTTTACTGCCTTTCCCTGAGTCTGTCTCTACTATTAAAGTCACCAGTCCATCCTAAATAAAATTAAGAAACATTCTGTCACTTAGTCTCCACTTTACTATTATTGTTTTTAGATGTGTTTTTAGGTTGACCCCTTCATGTTGGCCTTAGTTCTGATGTGTTTCTGCACACACTGGCTCTTCATAATCATGGAATCATTTGAAATTTTCTAGGATGTCTAAAAGTGCTTTTATTCATATTAGCCCAAATGAGAAATAAAGTTGGAGATATTTTATTCTGGAATAAAACAGGAAATCTGCCTCCCAAATTCACACGTCACCTCTATCCCCTCATGTATGCATTTATCTTCTATCAGAGTTTAAGTTATTCTTGACGAGTAATGACCAATATATTTTTATTTCTCAGGTTGTTACTACAAAAAGAATAATATGAGAAAGCACTGCAAAAGTAAAATGTCCTTTCCTTCTTCTCCTTCTCCTTTTTCTTCTTCTTCAATAACAAAGGATAATATTACAGTGGCAAATAATTCAATGTTCCAGAACCTGTGAACAACATTGAGGTTTGACCTCTTTGTATGCTATGAAAGCAGGCAGCTAGAACAAACACAAGGGATGGTTTGAATCATTGCAGAAAATGGATAATCTGATAGTTACATTTCCATTAATTATTTCCTTGCTATATTCAATATCAACTACCTCTGAGATATCCTAATAGTCCTTTAAATAATGGACTTTAAAATGGTTTTATAAGCTTGTTATTTGGCAAAGAATTTGGAAATACATCAATTGAGAATTTAGCTTTAATTTCATAAATAAAATATAATACTTATATTTAATGTAAAAATAAATAATTTGCAAAAGGTTTTTTTTTTAGTGCATTGTCTCCAACAATATGTGCCCCAGAATTTCTTAATAAATTTTGAGTTCTTCTGAATTACTTGTTATTTTTCTCCAAAATAAGTACATATACCAACCTTCTTTCTTTAGGTGAGCAGAACTACCAGACTCCTAAATATCATTTTGTTTAATAATGATTTAATAATAAATTATTAATGGAATATATGTGTTTTATATTTCACATTTGTGCCTGGAATATGTTAATAAATATTAAAGACATTAAATCTCATGAAAAAATACAGAATATGTTAGAAAGCCAATATTGTAACTCAAAGGTACATAGATCTGTAACTTACATTACATAGATGACATAAAATGGTCTGGAGTTGAGATTTTGAGAAAATTCACAAACAATTATTTTGGAGACTCTTAGGCCCTCAAGATTGACAGCTGATGTGCCTCTCTTCAGTCCCACATGTACGAAAAATTGCTTCCAGGAGATAAATTTAATACAATAAAGGAAGAGATATTGTTGGAGAAACCTGTATAGTGATCCCCATTCCATCTACTGGAGAAGGGGGAAAAGAAGCAACTATGGCCGCAGGTCAGAAGAAAGCAGATGTAATGAAATCAGTGGAGAGGGTCACCTGGGTCACCTACAGGAGGTACAATTCACTGCTAGTCAGTCTGTACTTGAGATATAAAGAGCTACGGGAAGTGGTCTGTGACAAGAAAAGAAGACAAGAGAGGTTTAGAAAGTTACTTCTTTCCAGAATTTGTTGAGTTAAGAAACACATATGTGTTTCACAGGAGTAAGGTCAGGCCATATTAAAGGAAGAGCCAGTCTGCATGTCTTAGGCTGTGTCCAAAAACACTGCATGGAGAGCTGAGGTATTTATCAGGGGGATAATAATGGTACAGGGCCAAAAGTTGCCTAAATCTAGTGGGATGTGTTATAGATATCTACCAGAAAAGAGTTGGATTTGCCTCTTGGAAAGGACAGAGGAGAGATTCCCAGCAATGGAATGAACTGCAAACCATTCATTAACATGCCGCAAAGAGAAAGCTTCTACTTATAAATGTCTGTTAATTGATGCAAACTTTTCACAGCAGTTCTTGTGAAGAAAAGACCTTCCTCTTCTTCCTTGAACTTGTTCCAAGCCCTGGAAACTTTCGACTGAGATATAAGTACAAAAGTAGAGGTCCAGAGTAAGAAGAGAATGTACTGACCACATCTCATTTTTGTCAAAGCTGGCATTTCTGAAGGTACATACATCTTGAAGGATGGTAACACCTCAAATTGAAAATGGTTTTGAAATTTCTACTATAATTGGGCATTAAAGTTACTAAACTAAAACTGTGTTCTGTGACGTTAAATTGTAATATGTTTAATTATAAAACATTGACCAATAGCCTCATGGAACCTACCTAAATCTTTAAGAACTGGTGAAGAACCAACTCCACTGAATGTATTTACGAGATGAGGGAGACATGCATAGAGTTGCTTCTCACTCTCTCCTGCATGTCATGCCCTTATTTTTCTGTGACTATTTCGCTTAGCACTGAGAATGTACTGTTTGTTGTATCTGTTACCGCTTCTGCTCTGTAATAGCTCACAGACTCATTTAAATTAACATATTTAAAGATGCTTAGATTATTGTGTGTAATAAATGTAAGTAATACTTGCTGCAGTTATAGTAAGTGGAAGATGTACATAAAATACATACTAAATGGTATCTAATTGGATGGAGGATAGATTTGAAAGGAACTTCCTACTATTATGGTTATCTTAGAACAAGATTGCACAGGATTAATAAGACCTTTGGATGCACATGAATGAGCAGGTAATCCAAATGTCATGTGCACAGATATTAAACACAGAAGAGGAGGGCATTTTCAGACATGTTATAAGATTTTGCCTTGTTTGCATACTGCTGTTTCATAATAGATTAAATCATATCCCATAATAGATGCCTTACTTAAAGTAATGATTTGTAACCAGAATAATATTTTAATGGGAAGAATAATATGCTTAACCATTAGCCCTGAATTTTTCCACCAGCTAACTTTTGACTTTGAGCAATTTATTAAATATCACTAGGCCTTCATTTTCTTATCTTCAAAGTAGAACAGTTGTCCAGAGTGTTCTTCAACTCTAATTATTCACAACTACTTCATTTTATTGTTTGGTGGTAAGATAAGTTTTTAGGAATAATTGAAATTATCACTATAGTATTAGTGAGATATAACTTATAAAAATAGAAAGGGATATCTGATGTTTAAGAGAAAAACATTTCATTTAAACCTTTATTATCATCATAATTTATCTAATAATTAGTTTCAAGAGTAATCAAAATGATCCATGGAAATAAATAGATTATTTCCTTGTTTCTGCCAGTGACTGTTAACAAAAGCCACAATATTTCAGACCTTGAGATTGCAATAAAATGCCATAAAGAAATTGATCATAAAGTTAAATTAGCTTATATGAGAACTCCCCCAAACTCCTTTTTTCTTTTGATAAGAAAAACAAATCAGGGGACCTTCCTGGAACTACAACAAGAATAAAAAGTAAATCAGGACACTTATTTTCTTTAAGAAAATTACCCTGCCTGGTTAGAGATAATGAGATAATCTCAAATGCAGCAATATTCTGCTTTGTAGAAATTGCTAAATAAGTTAAAATCAGTGGTATCAGCGAAACATGGTTTATTTAGAGCTAATTTGGTAAGAATTAATACAGTATCTATCACCAAAGTAAGAATGAATTCAATCCTGCTGTTTAGGATGAGGCAATTTTCTTCAAATATTTGTCATTTATTTAAGCATTTATCCACTTGACAATACTTTTTGAGCAACACTGTATGACCAGCCTTATGCTGGATCTTGGGAACGTAGATGTGATCAAAGCTAAAAGGATCCTTGTCCTTACATAATGAGCTTGCGTTATATCATGGAAAAACTAATTAAGTTCCAGTGTACATGTGCCGGATGTACAGTTTAGTTACATAGGTAAACGTGTGCCATGGTGGTTTGCTGCACCAATCAAACCATCACCCAGGTATTAAGCCCCACAGGCATTAGCTGTTTTTCCTCATGCTCTCCCCTACTCCTGTACTCCCCAGACAGACCCCAATGTGTGTTGTTCCCATCCCTTTGTCTATGTTTCACATTGTTTAGCTCTCAGTTATAAGTGAGAAAATGCAGTGTTTGGTCTTCTGTTCCTATGTTAGTTTACTTTGCTGAGGATAATGGCTTCCAGCTCCATCCATGTCCCTGCAAAGGACATGATCTCATTCCTTTTTATGACTGCATAGTATTCCGTGGTATATATGTACCACATTTTCTTTATCCAGTCTTTCATTGTTGGGCATTTGGGTTGATTCCCTGTCTTAAAACATGGAATTATTTAAGTAAAAAATTATGATACATGCCATTAAAAGAATAAACAACGTAGTATACCTCAGGGCACTTGATTTGCAGAAGGATGTCTTATAAAGGGCTTTAGGGACATCTCCTTGAGGAAATATAATCTGAACCGAGAAGGAAAGGTAAGGATGAGCCAATCCTGAGAAGATGTGAGTCAAACCAAAGTAACAAAAAATAAACACAAACTAGAAATAGATCAAAACATAGATTAGGTCATAGGGTAGTCTATCATCAGCAGAGTCTGTAACTTAATATTCTCTGTCAACTTGCAATTGGCAATAGTAAATTATTCAAAATAGAAAAAAATCATCTCTTTAGTATCTCATTCTATTGAACAACCCTATCCAAAGCAAATTCTGTCAAAATCTGGATGGTGTAAGCTTTTGGTTGTTGTTTTCCACAATCATTGTTAAAACCAATGTACTATATCACATCACTGAGATAAATAATATCAATAAATTAGACATCCACTTCAAGGAAACCAAAGGTATATGGAAGAAAAATAGCCAAACCTTTAGATGAGTTTTGTCACTAACAGGTAAAGCTACTGAACACATTTTCCTTTCTCAGCCCAGCATTCAGCTCTCCTAAGCTACTGCATTTGCCAGTTGTGTTGTAATTGTTCCTAAACAACCTTCAGTGGTGTCATCTATGTCGTGAATGACTTAATATAGCAGAGAAACATTTACAGTGGATCCAGAGAAATCCTGACTTGAATAAAAGACTGCATTATTACCAGCTATAATGAATCCGGGGTGTAATTATATACAAGAGTGGCAAACATATTTTTGCAGTGTTCTGACAGTAATAACCTGAGGTACTGTACATATGCTTGTAATTCTTGTCCTAGTCAAGCTGGAATTCATAGTTGATCATTTGGTATTTAGATTAGAGACCAATTATGAAAATATAAGCTGGGTATGGGAAAAGTCACACACATAATACATAACACAGATGGTAAAAGAGGTATCCAGCTCAGTTATCTACTAAGTTTCGCTTCTGTCATTTAAAAAAAATATATATGAAACATCATTTTTAAATGGTTTAAATATATGAACAGGCACAACAAGATTTGGCCAAAATTAAGTAGTGGATTAAGGTATGTGTTTTGTTGTTTCTTTCCAAGACTCTTTTTGTGGAATGTATCAACACAGCACACAAACTTTACCACTTTACAGTTTTCTGTTTTTCAGCTTATTTCAAGGAACAAATAACTTTTAAAATTTGTTTGAAATAAACTGCATGTTTTCCATTATTTTGTTATTTATTTGATTTTTAGTCAAGATGATATTTTCGAAAAAAAAAATTCTATTTTAGGCCTCATAATAAAGTTCTGACAATTTTGATAAAAAAGGACTATAAATTTTAACAGTCAAATTAAAGTAATATTTTGCGATCTTCCTTATCCCTTTAAAATAGTCTGATGATACAGATTTGGATAATATGCATGTTAAGAAAATATTTTCAAATTCAGTATAACTATGATTTGATATTCAGAAATTATAAACAAACCATATAAATAAAAAATAAATACAAATACAAAAAATAAAAATAAAATACAAATAAAAATACAAATGCAATGAAAAAGAATAACTGGACTCTGTGAGTGTACTCTCTTGGGAAACATTTATTCCTATAGGTATAACTTGGAAAGGAATTTTTCAGAACTGTCATATCATGTATCTTTCTCAGAATAAAAATAACAAAGGAAAAGTCATTCCACACAGAAAAAGCACTATAGGATATGCAAATATAATGAAGAATGCAGTCCTGTTTCTATTCTCCCAAAGGTTTGTTACCCTTTGAGTACAACTGTCATTTCAAATTCTTGCCCATGTAGACATAACATATAAGTCAATTTTATTATCAATATATTGTCCAATAAAATAGATTGAAACTCTTGTTGGGAAGGAAAACAACATTTTATAAAACACTTGCTTATAATTACTGTCATCATTATTGACCGTTTATGGGAAGATATTTTGACTTTTGAGTTATCATATTATACATTATATTCTTATATAATCTTGTTTTTTCCCCAGAGTACAAGTAAATGCATGTGTTAAAACTTGGATCTAATGAGATTGTGAAATTTCATTTTACCAGTCTTTTATTTATGTTTCACATTTGGTAGAGCACATTTCAGAGAAAGCAATAACATTATTTGTTAATTATCAGGTTGCCAGAATTTCTTCATTTTTAGAAATATAAGACTTGTAAACATCCTAATGAAAAATAAATTTATAAAATTATTCTAAATTGGCCAGATGACTCATTACAACTGAGAATAAAAAGCAAAGCAAAAAGTTGATGTTTGTTTTGTTGCATTCTGATCACAGACATTTGAAACCTTTGTCTTTATGTATAACATTGCAAAATAAGCGAAAAGATAGCTACATATTTTTATTAAGCTATCTGCACACTCCTACCCACCAAGGAGAATTTCCTAGTATTTAACAAATGTGAAGATTCACACTTAGCCCAGGATAGGAAAGTGAGTGATTGTGATTATCTGTCGTTGTTAAAGCTTTCAGTGTTCAATTACCATGAAATATATGTATGGAATGCCATTGAATAACTCTAAGACACTGTTAGATCTGTAAAATGTTACCCATTCAAATGGGTTATTTTCACAATGTAGTAACGAGCACATGGAAGACATAACCACTTGTTGAAGGAATGTTGGACCACGTGATCTACTGCCATCATAGAACATTTACATTCAGACTCAAATTGTTTTATTACTTGGCATTTTTTTCCTTTTTTAAAAAAATAACTTTCCAGTATTCTATGTAGGAAGCTTATATCTTAAGCTATTGTAAGCTCACAATTACTACTAAGATATTTTGAAATACTTTATCAAAATTTGTAGGAAGGTCAAAAAGACAAGTAAAAGGTATGTCAAGTGGAAAATATTCTCCTGAAGCCAGAAAAATAAATAGTGCTTGCTATCTGAAGACTAACGAGGCATACCAAAAAAGTCTGTCTAGTTCACAATTTCTCTAAAGTTAGAACCTATTTTTGAGTAGCTCATCCTTGAGTATGTGAGTCATTCAATAGGGTTTCTTCAGTTCACTAAAATTACACATAATTATATTCTAATTTAAACATTCATTCACAGTTAAAATTAAGTATTCTATGTATACATTATGAATAAGAAGAAATTAAAGAGTAAATTTAGAAATAACTTTATGACCTATATTTATTCATCCAATCAACAATTACTTCTTAAGCCCCCATTGTGTCCTGGGCCAACGTTTGGCTTTGGGGACATAAAGAGGTTAGAATATAGAGGTAAGAGTCAGGCCTTTACCTCCTGCTTGTGATTGGATCTCAGCTCTTCACGGATTCATCTATATCCCGTGATATTTCTATATAGTTTTTCAAAGACTCGTATAGGCATACGTTATGGGCTGAAGATTTGTGTCCTCCCAAAATGCATATATCCAAATCTTAACCTCCAATCTGATAGTATTGGGAGGTGTGGCCTTTTGGAGGGAATTAGATCATGAGTGTGGAGCCCTCATGAAGTGGAATTAGTGCCCTTATATGAGGAGACAGAAGAGTTTTTTCTCTCTACTCTCTCTCTCTCTCTCTGTCCCACTCCTCTCTCTGCCATATGAGGACACAGTAAAAAATGGCCATCTGCAAGCCAAAAAGAGTCCTCACCAGACATTGAATCTGCTGACACCTTGAGCTTGGGTTTCCCAGCCTCCAGAGATGTGAGAAACAACTGTTTGTTGTTTAAGCCACCTAGTCTAGGGTAATTTGTTATAAACCTTAACTGCTTAAAAACAAAATAGGAATCAGACTGAGAGGATGTTCTTCTGGATAACGAACATGTAATAGAAGAATTTGAGCTCTGACCTTAAGCAGAAAAGATATTTTGAAGGTATCTGCTCCTAAAATAGGAAGAACCAGTTATTATGAATGAGCAATCTCTATAGCTGTCTATTATATGATAAACTTACTAGTCTATATTTGCTGACTCTAATTTTCACTTGTGAATTCTCACATCTTTTTTTCCTGAAAGATCCAGTGAGTGTCTTGTGTGCATAAAAAACCTTGTCTACTGACCATGAACCATTTAATAGTGTCTACCTCTCCCTCATGCCACATCCTCCCACCCCCAAATGATGAGTACTAATAATTCTCTTTTCAGAAGCCTCAAACTGTCCACTTTAGCTATCATTCCAGCTGGTCCATGTCCCACTAAGGACCTCCATTGTCACTGTTTAATACCACTATTGTGTTTGCATTTTCCTGGGTTCAAAATCCTGTATTCTATCCAAAAGTCACAAAGACGTTATCTCATCTTTCCTTAGTATTTCAGTAAACAGCTACTAAAACACTTATGTTTGCCTTTGAAAGCTTACCAGAATTTTAGTCAAAGTCAATTCCATTTTTACTTATTTCAGCCTATCTCCACAGGACTCAACCAGGTGTGTCTGTGAGAGGGCTGGCTCCAAGGCACACCTGAAAAACAAAAACTGTTTCTGTATGTACAGCATAATTTCTCTCCTAAAAATATTGTTTGGTCTGATACAGAGTGTGTTTTTTAAAATTTAAAATGCCACATAAATGATTAGTTAAAAATGGTGAATGATGTGCAAATAATGTGAGAGGCACCCTGTTGGTTCAAAACTGATTTTTTTCTAGAATATTCTTTTGAAACAAGCAAGTGAATGTTTTTTCACATTAAACAACAAACATTAGAAATAAATGAAGACCTTAACAAGGATCCTGAACAATTCAAAATACTTACAGAAATTCCCTTCTAAAGTCCAAGTAGTAATTAGTTTAGTATCTTCCAGAAATTCTGCATTACATTACATTATCTTATCTAGGAAAAACTATGACTGAAGATAAATAAGCTGTAAAAAAAAAAAAAAAAAAAAAAAAACATTTTCTCTCTTTTAATTGAGAAACAAGTAAGAAAGAATGGAGGTCTATATGTAAGTCTATTTATTAACGAATGTTAAATAGAAGTATGTAACCTAATGTGAACTCTTCAAGAATGTGAGATCTTAATTCCAGACCTAGGCAGACTTATGGAACCAGTCATGGGCAAAACAGACCAGATTTGCCTTCCCGTGTGTGTGTATGTGTGTGCATGAGTGTAGAGGGTTTTAGAGGTGAATGTGGAAAATATTAGTATGCTGATTAGCAGAGCAGAACTCTAGTTAGGTTATTTCCTTGAGAGAAGGGACAGAACTAAAACATGCACCCCAAGTTATTCTTCCCACATTTTCAAGCAATGCAGTATAGCCTTTATCAATGGAGTCATACTTTGTAAAACTCGCAGAAACAATTTTAACTGCTATTACACACAACAAAGGTCTCTTTTTGCATGGACTTCCCTCGATTACACTTACCCTTGTGCTGGGTAAGATTCCATAGGTATAGATTTGGTTTTGGATTAATCAACGGGAAATTGAGTTGAGGATCATTTACTCTGAGTTTACTGGAATTTAAGGATGTGGTTCAACTTCATGTATAGTTAGGTTAGTGGTGAGCATTCAGAAAGAGGAGCATAACTGTGCTGAATATCCTGGCATTTTGACATATTGCAAAAATCAGAGATCATATCACATCCATGGCATCTGAAGCTGGACCAATAAGGGGAGGTGGAGGAGAAATAGAGTTTGAAATGTAGAGCCAGCAGTTAGCTTGGAGGAAGTTATATTAAATCTTACACTATTGAGCCAGGTGCTGTGACTCATGTCTGTAATCCCAGCGCTTTGGGAAGCTGAGGCAGGTGGATTACTTGAAATCAGGAGTTCAAGACCAGCCTGGCCAAAATGAATAGAGACCATCTCTACTAAAAATACAAAAATTAGCTGGGTGTGGTGGTGTGCACCTGTAATCCCAGCTACTCAGGAGGTTGAGGCAAGAGAATCGCTTGAACCTGGGAGGTAGAGATTGCAGTGAGTTGAGAGCTGAGATTATGCTACTGCACTCCAGCTTGGGTAATGAAGCAAGACTCTCTCAAGGAAAAAAAAATCTTACACTGCTATTATGAAAGAAACACGTCAGAGGTTTTCTCCTATTTGACAATTATTTTAAAAGTGTATATGACATCATACTATAAGTTGTAAAGTTGAAACACATAATCCTCAGCTATCAAAATAAATAAATTTTATCTGTTTATCTGTTTCATAAATAAACACACTAGAAGAATGACAAAATTATTTTTCTATTATTTCTATAAAAATGATATCACATACTGTTGGTTATGAAAGGGGATGATCAAAGAGTATGGAGCCAAGAAAATGGAATGGGGCTTTTGTAGAGGTTTGGAGCCATTATTTGAAAACAAGTATTATGCTTTTTTGAATTTTTTATATTTAAGGTAACTGTCAGCCTTTTAAGACGCAAAGTTTGCTGTGATTTCTTTTTTCAAGGTGAATATATTCACTTCTGTACAGCCTTTTGTATTTGTACACTTGAATTTGGTAAGATAATTGAACAGACTTCAGGTTTTGAGAAACCCGACCCAAGGCCTGCAAATAAGTGACTGCACCTGCTCTTCCTCCTCCCTGTACCCCACAGAGCAGGGAAGCGTGCTCAAGAAGCACTCTGACCAGCCGGGAGTCAGGAAAAACCTCTTCCTCTGAGGAAGCATCAGAATTGAAAGAAGGCATTTTCTTCTTGGAATCTTTTGGATGTTCTTATCCTAACTCACTCATTTTATTCATTTAGCCAGAAAAAAAAAAAAAATCAAAAACGAGGTGTGAGTTCCCCCAGGAATGGAAATCAGGGTAATTCTGCCCGTACCTCCATAAGCCTTTAGGCATCTTCTTATTCCTCTAGTAGCCAGTTCAGTCACTGATGGGCTCTGAAAGACTCTATAACAATGCATACATCAAATCCCCTTTCAGTCCATATTAAGGCTGGAAATGAAGGCTGTAGGACATTTTCCACCCAAATTATGTACAGCTGCATTCCATGACATAGGGTACTGCTTCAAACTGCCAATGTCAAAATGCCAACGTTCCCTGGCCTTATTAAAATCTCCTAATTGTGGTTTAAGCTCTAATTTTTACTTCTGCTCTATTTTCCAACTTTCCTTGTCCATTCTCTAAATATCAGTGCTTGAAAATGACACACTTTTCTCCATTTGAACTCTGACCACATTAAGAAAAATGCAATTAAGACTATAAAAGCCAAACAAGTAATAATGATAATGACAATGATGATAACAGTGTCTTATATTCATATGGTAAAGTTTTCTGGGTCAAGCACTCCTCCTAGCCTATTATATGAATTAAGTGATTTAATTTTCACAACACTCTAATATTAGGTACTGTTATTATTTAGTTCACATGGATGAGAATACTTACAGACCTATGTTTAAGTACCTTACTCAAAGCCACACAAGAAAAAGTGTTAGAGCCAAGATTGCAAACAGGCCACTGATCACCAGAATATGATATTTTCAACAAATGGACGTTATTATAGACCAGACCTATGGCAAGGGAAGGCATTGTGGCTATCATTTGGAGGATAGTGGAGAAATAATGGTTTGGAGAGGCTTGTAGTAGTCGGGACAATGTTTCAAAGTGGTGGCCTTGCCGATGTTTCATATATGTAGCTGACTATTCTGAACCCCCAGCACGTATGGTGCTAGATAATAAACACAACGAACAAACAAATAAAATGACACTTAGGTTTGGGAAGACTAGAAATGTTATGGCTGTTTAAAATTCAGAAATTGTTTTTGTAGAAACTTAAATGTTCTTTTATGTTTCTACATATCTCTGCTATGGTCACAAGTTTTCAGATGTGTGTGCTAATTTAGTTTTGAAAAGAACATCTACACCCTCCAGCAGATATCAATGTTCAGCTTTAGATGGTAAAAGCATCAACACAATACTATTCCCAACTGCTAAGCTCATTCAAGAAACATTTTCTCAGTCTTAGTACGGTTTGTAATATCTCCTTTTTGTAAAATTGCTTTTTTTCATAATGTATTACTTCATTTGGACTATGTAGAAAAAAATCATAAAAATAAAAATGTTTAATAGTATTTTGTTTCAATTTGTGAACACAAATATAAATATGAGCTTATTTTTTTAAATTTTAAGGTCTGCTGAGGTTAGGAAAATAACATAGAAAATCTAACTTAATTTAGTATACTGATTACACATGTACATTGATAAAGCTTTCTTTAGTGCATAAGATGTGAGAAACACTCTTGTAAGCACAATGAAAAGCAACTAAACACAAAAGATAATATAAAAAAGAATGGAAGAAAATATATGTCATGTTATGCCTACATTATAAAATCATTTATTCTCTTCCCTATTGCAAGGTTATTCTTTGGCCAATTGCTCTGTTTTATTATTTTAATAATTGTCAGTAGCTGAATATCATGAATCAAATTTATGTGTTTACTTGGCTATTTCTTTGTTTTCTGTTTCTCCATATAATGTAAAACAATATAGCATCATAGTCCTATTTATTTACGGCTACCTCCTCAACAGGTAGAACAGTGCTGAGGTGACTAATATTTGTGAGTGACGTATACTTGAGAGATGAGTTTCAGTGAAGAGAAAAGGAATCGGGATAAAACCAGGTCAGGAAAGGAGAGAAGTCTCTAAAGGAGAGAAGAATTGGACTTCAAGATTTCTGAATGCTAATACACAGAGGAAGACAAATACTGTTGCAGGTATTGTCTACATCTAAAGAGACAATCCCAAAGTCTTATATAAGTTGTAGTTTATTTTTAATTTCTACATTCAGAACCTGGCTCTCTTTAAATGGTGAGTCTCTCAAAAAATAATCTAGACTCAGCAAATTTTAAATAAGTTGAAGTTTGTTAGCTTTTACTATTACCCAATTTATTTTATACCTGAAAATGCTTAAATGAAAAGTTGTCAGAGAAAATTCAAGTGCTCTTCTATGGGGTTAAGCACTCTAGCTTCAGAAATATTCCATCACAGTCTTCTAGAATTGTAATATTATGATGTGGCTTTGAATCTAGGAGATATATTTACGTATTTTCTGTTCTGAAACTTCCTGGCCATTTCCTGACTATACAACCTCTATAAAAACACATGGAAATTAATGTTCTCATGACCTGAGTGTGAACTCCTGGAATACTTCATATATCCTAAAGGGTATATTTAAATATCAGCAAAAGATGTACTGACTTAGAACCATCATACCGAGCTTTTAAGTTTCCAAGTTAACTACTGTGGTTAATATTGCACAACTTACTTGTAAAGTTCAAAGTGTTTGCATATCCTTTTAATGATTAGATTTACATCTGCCTCAGCCTTAGCTCACCTCAGCAAGTTGATCTCAATGTCATGTATGTCTACTGCACTGGGACTTGTATCTCAGATGGGATGTTGCCCACTCAAGTTCACAAAAAGAGATCTGCTTAGCAATTGCTAACCCTTGGAAAAAAGAGAAGAAGAACAAGGGAAGTCCATTTTTAAAGGTCTAAATGTTCAATTTCAAAAAATAGCAATACATTTATGAATTTTGAAATTATTTAGCCTTTTTGAAAACTGATCAAGGGTAGATATAGCTAATTGTCACCTTTCATTGGTTTAGTGTAAAAACTACATGCTTCTTAAAAGTCAATTGTGTTTAATGCCATGTGTAAAAAGTCATAATGATTACAGGACTTTCTTTGATATATCTCATTCAGACAATACCTACAGCGTAAATCCTCACATAGAAACAATTAAATGTTTTGAAGAGCAAAAGCAATAGGGCAGAAATGCCTAATATCCTAAAGATATGTATCACCCATTCACTGAGCAGTTTGCCTCCAAAGGTAAAGAAACCTTGTAATAACTGGCCCTGTATCCACTAAAACTAGTCATGTCCACTCATCACTTGCATCTCTGGTGCTTCTTTCTTAACAACTGAAAAGTATACAGAGGATGATTGTACCACCAAGGAAAGCCCAAGATTACCTTTCAATGGAGTGAAAATGTGTCTAGGATCATGGCTGGTGAGAATCAGACTTCCACATGGCAATTCCGACTGAGGTAAGGTCAATACGAAATTTGTCTGTATTTGTTTATTATTTTTTACAAACATGTTTCATTTTTCTGTATACACAAATGATTACTTCCCTAACCAAGAAGATATATTTTAGAATCCATCTAGATGCATCTGCTAACAATTCTATCCTATTCTTTATGCGTAATGGAACAGAGTCATACATCTATGACATGCCAAGTCACCTTTGTTGAATGGTTTAGATGATTACAATACAAAATTATTGTGATCAACTCCAATGCTTTACTGTTTATATATTATATAGCATAGGACATGGCTTGTAATGTTAAAATATATTAGAACAAATTCATCCAAGAATAGTTGCAAGAAATGGAAGCTGGTTCCCAAAATATAGCTATACTTTCATCATGCCTTGCCTTAAGACTTATAGGAACTGTTGAAATAAATGATAATTTTCAATCAAATATACATTTTGACATAGGTGGTCTTATTGCTTATCTTAATATTTCACTGTGACAGATATATATTATGTTCTCAAGAAATGATCGTTGTTAAATTTTGATGGATTTTAAAATAATGTTTTTAAAGGAAATGATTTATTTTTCTTTTCTTCTGACAGCTTTGTCCATTGATGAACCAATAGTCTTCAACTCATTCTCTTGCCTGTGGCTAGAATGAGTTGAAAAAGTAAATGTGCATCTGATTTATGTCAGTCCTCTGATTTACTTCCAAAAACAGGTCAGCATTGCCTTCAGGTTAAGTCTCAGCTCCATGACAGGCTTACAAGTCCTCTCCATCTTGATTATTCTCATTTCCCTGGCTTCATTTCTCCCTATGCTAAGTATTAGATATTATGCTCCACATATAGAAAATAGTTTTATTTTTCAAAATAATTATATTTTATATGTATTTAAACTAAAATCTAATGTTAGACAATTATATAAAATTTATACTATTATAAAAATAACAATTACGTCACTTCATTTGTCACGTCTTTGAATGTTAGTAAATTATTTTATTGTGAAGAATTTGTAGATGTCATATTAATAAATACCTGCTTATTAGTATTTTTGATATAACTTATCAGTTTGCTCTGAAGAAAATCAGTCTCAATTTTTGCCACATAATCATCTTACACCTGTGTAAGATGACTGTAATACAGGAATTGGGTATCATCTCCCAGGTGTAAGTAAGATGATACCCAATTCCTATGTGATAGTCATATATACATGTTTATTCATTTATTTATTTATTGTTGAGACAGAGTCTTGCTCTGTTGCCCAGGCTGGAGTGCAGTGGTGCAATCTCTGCTCACTGCAACTTCCACCTCCCAGGTTCAAGCAATTCTCCTGCCTTGGCCTCCAGAGTAGCTGGGATTACAGGTGTCCACCACACCAGGCTAATTTTTGTGTTTTTAGTAGAGACAGAGTTTCACCACATTGTCCAGGCTGGTCTTGAACTTGTGACCTCAGGTGATCTGCCCACCTTGGCCTCCAAAAGTGATGGGATTACAGGCATGTGCAATTTAATGTGCACCCCCAGCTATCATTATTTTAATCGGCATTTCTATAGCAGTCACCTTTTATGCCTTTAACCTCTTTTGTTGGTTTGTGGCCAGGTAAATTAACCCCCACCAAATTAAATTAATCTCCACCAAAAAAGCTTAATTGTATATTTTTTTCTTATTAAATCAAATACATACATTAAATAATTAATTCAAGAAAAAATGTGAAAATGACTGCATATTGCACTATTGCGTAATTAATAGAATTTCTGATTGGCAAACAGTCACTACACATAAACACAGAATTTGTGGTGATATAAATCAAATGCCATTTAATGAACCAGTTGCTCAAAAGTAAGTATGTTTATAAATGAATAAAAAATATTGAGAGTTATTTTGAATGCATGACTTAGAATGCTTGCAATAGCAAGTAACGGAACACCCAACTCAGAAAAACTGGCTTTATTGGCTCTTGAAACTGAAATATTGACAGGTGTATCAGGCTTCAGGTACAGTTTTATCAGGGTGTATTAATCTGTTCTCGTTCTGCTAATTAAGATACCTGAGACTGGGTAATTTATAAACTAAAGAGTTTAATTGACTCACAGTCCCATATGGCTGAGGAAGCCTCACAATGATAGAAATCAAGGAGGAGCAAAGCCACTTCTTACATGGCAGCAGGCCAGAGGACATGAGCAGGAGAACTCCCCTTTACGAAACCATCATATCTCATGAGACTTACTTACTATCACAAGAACAGCATGGGAAAGACGCGACCCCATGATTCAATTACCTCCCACCAGGCCCCTCCCACAACACATGCACATTATGAGAGTTACAATTCAAGATGACATTGGGTGGAGACACAACCAAACCGTTTCACAGGTTTTCTCTGTGTGTCTCTAATTTCATTGGTATTTATTTCTGCTTCTTTTTGGGCTAGTTGCCTTGTGTTCCCTAGATTGCATAATAAAACCATTCCTTTTCTATTATGTTACTACACTTTATGTTTTTAAGACTTGAGAAATTTAACTTTTATACTTATCACATGAAGGTGAATGTTCCAAGATATTCCTTACAGGAACAAATGTCTCATGGGAAGACGAATGGCATTACTATCTTGTCTTGCGTTGAAACAGAAATTAGAAGACTTTCAAGAAGTTTACTTAGAGGAAGTTTCAGTGTGCCGTATTTCCATATCAGTGTGTGCAATTCTTATTACTAAAGCCATTTCAAATTATTAAGAGGGACTTTGCATTAATGCAAACAGGAAAACAATAATTTAGGGAAAATATGTTGAGAAAAACTCTAGATTTTAGTCAGAATCAAAGGATATTTTATTCCAATATGATTTTTATTAACATTATTATGAAGGTGGATCCAAAATCTCTATAGCTTCTAAGATAATAAAATTAATATAGTAGGAGATGAGAAAAAAGTATGTGAAGCAATTTGATTGAAAAATCATTTTGCTTAAAGTATCAATAAAATGTAAACAAATAATTATTAAAGTACATGACATTCAATTAGATTATTTAGATTTTGTTTTTATAAGCAGAATCATGTGATGAACTAAAAATGTTTTATATTCTTCATGATTTATGGAAAGCTATGTTAACCTGGGCCTGTTTTAATTTGTAATTCCTTTATTTTGCCTCTCATTACTCCTGAAATATGCAGCATATTCAGGTTTCAATGACTGAGGTCAGTTGACCTGAGATCAGGTTTGATGGTAATTTTGGGAGGTTCAAATTTTGGGTAAATTCCCATGGAATTGGTTTTACCTTTAATAAATTGTTAGTTTATGACATATTTTGTTTTATAATTAAGTTCTTAAGCTTACTTTATTGCAGTTATGAAGAAGATCTAAGTATATCAAACACACTCTGTCTTTATCAGTAAAGGTTCACAGTCCTATATATAATGTTATGGTTTCTGGCATAAAATCATAACTACCAAAAGAAAAAAAGGGCTTAAGCATACACATTAGAATGGAAATCTTTGAGGCATTATTTGAAATTAGGGCCTATTAACCACAATTTTTCAGGCAACTTTGTCCCCTAGAGGGATAGATTAAATACAAAGATCATATTGGTGGTAAATTATCTTTCTCTAGATCTCCTACTTGCTGAAATTGAGGCACATCTAGTCCCATTTAAATATCACCTGAATATTTTCAGAAACTCCTAAGGTATATCTCCTATGGTCATTCCTTCACTGGGATTCCCTGTTTCTTCCATTTTTTTTTTTTGATTGTTTCTTTTTATCTTAGTTTACCTATTCAGAGGGCACTGATTCTAGGGTCATCCCTGTGGCCTCCCTAGTAGAGAGATTCTCCCCTTCCTTGAAAATCTGAAAACAATGTTTATAATCAGACACTTTCAAAACAAATTTCTGGTGTAATATCTTAGTTCTGGATAGGCAAGTTATATTGTTTGCAGAATAACCTGGTCATAGACACAAGACAACAAAATGAATATTACAGCATTAAAGCCTTCATTCATTCATTCAAATTACTAATTGGTTCTACAGCAATCGCTTCTGAGAAATTTTATAGATGACGGTTTTAAATAGATGCTGATAAAGCAAACTGCCAGGCTGATCAATAAAGATGCTTTTATTCTTGCAAAGAACTTTCAACATTCTGAACAATTATCCATGATTGAATCAATGCAGGAAAACTTACCTTCTTACACTACAATATTGAAAGATAGTTCATGGTTACATGCTTTTAAAAACTATCTTGGGAAGAGTAGAAAACACATTTGAAAGAAGACAAGGGAACAGGCATTTCCCTAGAAAGATCTAGGTTTTAATTTCCTAAGCAGGTTGTTACAAATTGCTTTTCTCTTGGCTTTAGATTCTTATTTTCTTGGATTTCTCCTATATTACCAATATTTTTGTCCTCCTCCTCATCTGTAGGGATTTTTTTCCAGTACATTTCAGCCAGAAGGCAGGAGAGCAGCTGTCTCCACTGGAGAAACCAATTATTTGCCAAATGGATGGGCTTCTGCCTGAATTCACTGGCTGTTTCTCCCAGCATCTCAGGGTACGATGTAGTCAGTGCAGTAACCAAAGCCTTCAGCTCTGATGCACAGTCATGGATTTAATCTGCAGCTGATGAAGTTTAGAAAGACCAAAAATTATATAAACTACATCAACACAAAAATCTGGATCTAGCCTTGCAATTGGAAATTCGGATATTATTTCAGTGGAGTATAACATATTTGTAATCAATTACTACTTATACTTGATTTTTCTGGCTGTTGATTTGATACTTCAAAGACTGAACTGTGAAAGAAAAGTTGGAATAATACAACTAAATAATTCAGATTTAAACATACAATATTGAGTGAATTATCTCAACACAGAAAATAAAAATGTTCTTTAATGGATTGCTCTGTAAACTTAATATAATTATGGATAGTCTTTCATTATGTTTAACACAAAGTATACATTTAATAAATGTTTGGTGAATAAATAAATTGGTGGGTAATTAACTAAATTTGTCTTTCCAGTAGATGATCTATATAGACTCTGGACTAATTTTTGGTTTTTATATCTTATGTTCCACCAATGTATCAAATTATATAAACCATATTTAATAGAAAACATCTATTTTTTACTAAAGTCTTATTTATAGGCATGTATTTAATACCTCAATAATTATTATGTTTATGTCACACTAAACAACAGCAATAAGCACCTTTGGTTGAAAAACACAACATAAGATATTCTGTTATTAAATAATTTCCTTCCCTTCTGGCACAGATTTTTAATATAAATTTAGGTTTAGAACAAACCTTCTATAAAATTGACACTATTGTTTTTAAAAATGTATTTTTTAAATATTTCCAGAGGTTGTTAGCACCATCATCAGTGGATTTGTTTTTTCTAAATAAAAATTGTCACATTATATAAGTAGAAAGTTTAGTTTACTTAAGTTTAAAATAAGGAAATACATATTCCATATTTTTAATATTTCTAAGAAAAGCAAGTACTTATTTTTTATTATATTTATGTAAGACTCAGAGGCAAATGACCTGGGCAGATATATACACAACAAAGTGTGCATTTTTAGGGAACTAACATGAAAAATTTGATTAGCCGAGAAAAAAATGCAAATAGTCTCAGATGTAACATAATTGCATAGAAAGGAAATTTTTTCGGCATTGTTATAAAATATACAGAGAGTTGCACTGAAATTGACACTTGGAAGAATCGGAAAACCACGACAATAGTTCTGTAAGGGGATGGTAATTTGGCTATATAATTAAATTGGAATGTGTTCAGTAAGCAGATGTGTGCAAATAAAGAAGAATCTGAGCTTCGGGCTTGCACTTCTTGATCTTTCTTTTGTTTGCTTTTTTATGAGGACACCCCATGGCTTTTTGTTGTTGCTGCGTTGTTGTTGTTGTTTTTCTCCAAACTAAATTAGCTTCTAGCCTAATACACTTCTTAGGGTTTACTCAAAAGCCTTCCAGCCTGCAGAATTCCATGTTGTCAACAGATGGCGTTAAGATGTGATTCACCGTGCTCAATGACTTCAAACAATTTGCTACTGCTGTCCCGAAGTTGGTTTGCAATTATTTCCATGCTACACTTGAGTGGAAACAAACTTCATGAGGTTTCAAATGTCATTGAAATACGTGACATTATTTGGGAATAAAACAGAAACAAAGAGTTTTTTTTTTAATTTTATTTTCCTTTAAAATAATGGCTTAAAGAGAGGAGACATGAGTGCATATTTCTTCCACCAGCCACAATGGACTATCAGTCTTTTCACTATTTGTATCCCACAATGCAAGGCTCAAGTGACCAACAAAATGTGGATAGCATTTTGTAAACAGACAATTCTCAGTAAATTTGTGGTGTCTATTATTTTTCTTGTATAAACCGATATAGCTTGGCGTAATGCCAAAATAACATATGGAATTTGATTTCAATATACATTTGGACATAAACATAAATGATAAAAACTTTAAAATACAGTAACAGAGAAGAAAGATAATAAATTTGAAGAATTTAGAGCTACAAGTTCCTTTAGACACCTGTAAGTATAAACTGCCATTAATCGATGAGTACATTGGAAATAGGAAGTACAGCTTATGTCGTTCCGTATTATACACTACTATATTGCAATATGCTAGTTGCACAATAATGTTGAACATTTATGAATAACTTACCAAATTCATATTCACTGTCCTCCCTAATGACAACATTATTAGCTTGACTTTTTAATACAGAAGTACCGCATGAGGCTTTAGAAACATTAAGTCTAGAAAAAGAAATGTAAAATTCAATAAGCAAATCAAATAGTTCTTTTCCTGCATACGGGATGTGAAAACCTTGGCCTATCTGTCCTTTTTTTATCTAGGCTTATTTTCATTCTTCTCATAACAACTCATATTCAACGTCTGTTATATTGGCCTTTGAAGCAAATTTATTCTATAAATAATCAAAAAATAAGAACTAGCTATTTATATATTAAATAGTATATAATTTTCTGTTTTTCAGGAAATAAACCACTATTTTGTAAGAAGATATTAATATGTTAGAAGAGAACAATTGATCAGGAAGTTGTCAGATTAATTTAAAGGTTGTACCGCTGCATATTCTAAAATCAATATTGCACATAACACGTTGAAAATAAACGCTAAGGCCGGGCGCAGTGGCCCACGCCTGTAATCCCAGCACTTTTCAGACCGAGGCGGGCAGATCACGAGGTCAGGAAATCGAGATCATCTGTCCAACATGGTGAAACCCCATCTCTACTAAAAACGCAATAATCAGCCGGGTGTGGTGGCGTGCACTTGTAACCCCAGCTACTCTGGAGCTGAGGCAGGAGAATAGCTTGAATCCAGGAGGCAGAGGTTGCAGTGAGCCGAGATCGCGCCACTGCACTCCACACTCCAGCCTGGGGACAGAGCGAGAGTCCGTCTCAAAAAATAATGATACTAAAAATAAAAAAGAAAATAAAAGAAACTCTAAGATGTAAAATATAGCTTCCTAAAATTAAACTGGTTATTTACACTGTTATGAATGAATTGTGGAAAAAGAAAGAGATTCCATAATGAATACCAGGAAGGGATAAATGGACACTGAAATTGTTGTGGACAGTAATGACTAGACACATTCTATGATATTAGAAATGCACCATTTAAGCCCAAATGTGTGACGAATCTCTCTCTTCTAAGCATGGAATGAAAAAAGAGTCCAGCAATTTCTAGTTTGTTGGTTAGGAGTTGGGAACATCTGTGTGATTAGGAGCATTTATTTTAAAAATGAAAAAAATATGTGAACTCCTGCAATAGCTTTCTGTTAAACAGTGAAAAATAAAAGTTAATAATGAAATAAAGTAAAAGTATAAGGATCTTGAAATGACTTGCATCCTGATTATTAGTGGTTTCTCTGCAGGATTTAGGTATGAGTTTTAAGAAGCAAAGCTACTCCTACTCTCAAAATATAGAAGCAAAACCAACGTGAAAGCTCATGAAGAAACAGCTCTTGAGTTCTCCTGAGCTCTCATTCTCATGTTCATGTAGGAAAACCTACAAAGCCAAATCATCTTTGTTCAAGTGTCTTATACAGGCAGTAAATTAACTAGACAAAACTTATACTAACAACAAATAGATGCAAAAATCATATGTATAATAACCCAGTTATGAATATTTTCATTATTTCTTAAATTTGTAGATGTAGAAATAAAATTATTTACAATAAAATGTGATTAAAAGTTCTTTCATAAGGCCAAGCACTGCTTAAAATCTACTAGGTAATCCACAGATCTTTATTGAGTTTAATTTTCTAATGAAGTGCTGTAAGACTACATGAGATGCTATGAACACATCAAAGGATAGGACAAATACCCACCTCTTTCTCTAATCTATTAGGTTGCAATTGTACATTATGAAAATTGTGAAGTAATTATTCAGATTGAGTATTGGGATTATACACTATATTTTTTTCTAAATGAAACTGAATTCATATACATAGAGAACAATGGGATAGCTCAGATTTTAGTGTTTTATCTTGATGTAAAGTTGAAATACTTTAAATTAGTGTTGTTTGACTTAGTTTTAATGTTTTTCTGTTTGTTCCAGGTTCTCCTGAAGTAGCATAGTCAACAATTTTCCTGTGTTTTCTTAAAATTATTATTTTTTTATTTTTATTTTAAGGACACATAATTGCAATAGGAAGAAACTGATGTTTCTACTACTGGGGAGTGAAGTGACCAAGTATAAATTCTGCATTTTCTATGTTGCTTCTATGAATTGTTCATAAAAATATTATAATAAAAGTTAATGAAATTTCATATCATTGTAAAAGTTTCATGTAAATTACTCATAAGAAGGGGAAATATTTTTTTATGTCATATTTTACTGTTTTATTTAATAAAGATTATTGGAGGCTGGGAATGGTGGCTTACACCTATAATCACTTTGGTAGGTCGAGGTGGGCAGATCACCTGAGGTTTGGAGTTCAAAATCAGCCTGGCCAACATGGCAAAACCCTGTCTCTATTAAAAACACAAAAATTAGCCAGGTGTGGTGGCAGTGCCTGTAATCCCAGCTACTCAGGAGGCTGAGGCTGGAGAATTGCTTGAACATTGGAGGCGGAGGTTGCAGTGAGCCAAGATTGCACCACTTCACTCCAGACTGGGTGACGGAGTGAGACTCTGTCTCAAAAAAAAAAAAAATTACTGAATAAAGGCCGAAAAGATATTTAATAATTTAATAAGGCATATTGCTTCCAACTACCTTGCTGAAAGCAAAATCTTTCCTAATTTTTATGTCATTCATCTTCTTGTTCTGCATTTAAATATAAAAAGCATGCTGTGTACAATAATTATGTTTGGCTGTCCAAAATCAATTTCTTCTTTCTTCTGGTAACAGAACAGATATATCCTATATTTTTCTCCATAAGAACCAATTTCAGATGGTCTCAGTGGACTAACACTTCCCACAGTTACTTTATCCAGACATTGTCATCAGACCATCCATTATTAAAGCAACCTGACTGGTTCAGTAAAGGGCTCATCATTCAAGTTCAAGTAATTCAAGAATTACTTGAAATTTTTCTATATGAATTATAAGATAAGACTATTAGCAAGACTTTATTTCGAGATGGTTTTATTCAAGTAGTAAATTATGTGACTGAGTCTTCGGGATAACATCATGCCACGTATGGTTAGAGGTCACCTGAGCATAACTAGAGGTTATGAAAGCCAAGAAACGGAGAAAAGAAAAGGTTCTACCATTGAATGAACAACATATTTCACCTTTGCCCAAACTACATCTTAGATTGGTCAAACAAATAATTTCCCTTTTATATATATGATTGCTGTTATCGTTTTAACTTTGTTTAAGCTAATTTTGATTGCAATCCAGGTAAAGTCAAAAGAAGATACATTATTAAAATAATCTGAAATTACAAAATAATAATAATAAAATAAGATAAACAACATGTGACTAAATTCTCACATCCAGAGATATATAGGTTCAAGTATTTTATCCTATAAAATACCTTATTATCAGAATCCATAAAAAATTGCCAGTTGGAAAACCTAGTAGGATCTAAAATGCAAGCGAACTGGGAGATGGGGACCCTTTAGGAACTTAGATGATTACCAGACTTTCTCTCAACTAAAATTGCAGTAATGGGTGATTGGGGCAAATTATTAATTATTATAAACCTCTGTTTATTTGTTTATAAAATGACAGTAATAACAGCATCTTAGGACTGTTTTCAAGATTGGATGAGCTAATAAATGCAAAAACAAAAATGTTGGCACAATTCCTGGAGGCACTTAAATAAAAATAAAACTACTATTTTTTTCCCTAAGGAGTCAATGTTCTAGTCCAGTGAAGTAGAGAGCACAGAACGATTTCAGTTCCAACAGAGACATTGGAGAACTCTGCATAAACAGGACAGGAGCCTCATAAGGACTGGCTCTGCGCAGCAGGGTTGAGGAGAGGCAGTCTAATTGGAATCCAGATCACAGCCTTCAAGGGTAATCAGACAGAAACCTGGGGGCAACGAGGCAAAATCTGGATACACCTGCTGGTGAACAATGATTTTTAATATATCATCTGCTTGGCTGAGGAAGACCCAGGGTCATCTATTGGGCTAGAGGAGTCAAGGATGTGACTGTAGAAGTGAATTCTTAGCTATAGGGATTAGGAGAGACTAGAAACATTGATCAAAATGATTCTATAGAGATTAGAAGAGACTAGATTCATTGATCAAAAATATGCCTCACCCCACATGCACAGACCAAAAGCTTACACTCTTTTTAAGGAAGTGGAACTATTGATTAGTGTGTTGTATGAAGGAGAGACTATCAACTATCCGTTCCCATATTCTCATGCCTCCACTTTTAGGTTAACATTTATCTCCCAAAAAAAATGTGTCTCAAGATAAACAACAGTTCACAACATCTCTGACTAGTCATTGACTCCTATGCCTGGAAACAAAAAGAGAAAATGAGGTTGGGGCTCATGGTATCTTCTAGAAAGGATGAAAATTACAGCAAGGAAACTCTCCTTACCAATCACCTGGACTCAGACCATTTAGAATCCCTGCTCCTAATTCTCCTTTCCATGACAGTGGGGCTTTACTTAGACTAATTCATCTACCTTCACAGCTGTCATACCGGAAACTAAAAATTCTATTACATTGGCTTTCTCTTGTTTTAGATTTGCTTGAAGTGTTTTTTAATCATTATTAATTTAACCAAATTATATTGATTATAAAATTATAATTTGAGCCAAATTAGGAATGAAAAAAGTTGTTGTTTGTTTTTTGGGTTTTGTTTGTTTTGCTTTTTTTTAATTGACCAGTGCAAGGCTGACTCTAATTAATATACTAAAAATAGTATACGTTAAACCCAAATTCAAAATTATTTATATTTTTTCCTTCATAAATATGATAAATAAATTCACAATTATATGAAATCCCTAAACACAACTATATTTTGCCCACTGTCCAAGGTTGAGGTCTTCATTGAGGGAGTAACATGGAAGGATGCTTTTCAATGCTTTACAATACAAGGTGTTACAAGCATAAGCTGTCCCTCAGGGAACACAAACTAACCAGGGTTGAAATCTTCACAAAAAGCACAAGAATAAGACTCTCCCAGGACATATTCTTTACATTTTATATCTGAATGAAAATGGTTCTTAGGTGGAGGAAGTTCCAATTGTTTTACTGGAAAATGCTTTTAGATACAAAGATTTAAGCTACAATTCCTAATCTCACATAAAGGACACTTAATTTTGTTTTCTCCATATAGATGATCTCTATATCCAAGAAGAAATGTCCTTATAATATATAACCTCAACATTAAAATTGCCTATAATAAGAAGAAAACATTATTGATTTCTAAAATTGATATGAAACATAGGAACACATTAAAATAATCTCAAAATGGAAACATCAGAGAGAATTGAAAAGCCATTCCAATTTTGTCTGAATCCAGGATGACCTGCCTTTATTTCACCATCAGTGGCCAAGGTGAAATGGCCAGATGTCTCAGCTTGAGGGGCCAATCCTTGCTTCTTAATAGGCTGGCTCTGAGTCCACTCCATTTTGTCAGACTGTAGTACATTCTGATGTTATTTCTCATCAGTTCCCTCTCTTAGTGTCTCTGCCTGCTTCCCAGATCCTGATCCTCTGTCCCTGTAAGCTGCGCATTTATGTAGGTTCATCAAATGTCCATCAACTCTAGGGCAGCCCAATCTGGCACCTGAAGAATATGTTCAAATGATGAACCCTGAAGGTTGAAAATCTTTTGTTTAGTGCCAGAGCTATTATTAAGCCAACCACCTGATTCCAAAACATATCCACCCGGGGCACAGAAAACTGGTTATGAGGAATCCACATGAGGTTTTTGTGTATGACACTAAATTTTCTAGTTTTGTTTTTGCCTTGGATAATCGATCCTACTATATGTGCCTACAATTGTTTATCTTCCAATTACAGATTTTGCTTTGTTACCAAATGGAAATATTTGTGTGGACAAAGAACAGAGATGGATGGAAATGAGAGAGGAGAGGATGTGGTTTTGCAGTCTCTTAAATGTAAAAGAGTTTTCAAAAAAAGTGTTTTCTTGAATATAAAATAAGGGTGATATTTCAGGTTTAACAAAAAGTGTTCAGGTTTGAAATAATTTTATTTTGACATTATATCTTATTGGAGAATGTCCATAAAGTGGAAAAAAATCAGTAACCACTACCTGCTATATATTTAAAATTTTGCTTGATACTCTGGATGTTATAGCATGTATGTCAAATAGACGCTCTGTAATAGCTTGCAGTCTTTGCTTAAAAAAAATAAAAGTGCCAACATTTTGGGACATAAAAGTAATACTACCATTAATATCTAATTTTACATAATACAAATTATGAGTACTGCATTTGCTTAGAGGAAAGAGACCAGAGAGAACTCAAGAAGCCCGAAAACTTCATGATAGTACTTAAAAGGGTCCTGAGATATTAATAAAACTTGAAAAGGTAAAAGAGAGAGGGAAGAGTATCCAAAATCCTATTGGCCTTGAGAGACCCTAAATGGAAAACACAATTGAACACAAGTATCTGACCTCCGAATTTTGAGATAATAAATAGATGCTGTTTCCAACTGCTTGGTTTGTGATCATGTGTTACAGAGCAATAGAAAATGAATACACAAATCACAGTGTCATCCTGAGCATAATAGACATGTGCTATATCACCTAGAAATCAAAATTTCTTCATTTTTATTAACACACACAGTATCATTTTAGGAAACTTTTTTAGAAGAATCTTTAGTGTCACACTTGAAAATCAGTAAGATGCTCTTTGTTTTCCTAATCTAAGAGTTGGCTTGTGACACACATACAAGTCCCATCTCATTTTCTACCTGGAAATTGTCTCTAAGCAAGGGGTAAAAACATTTGGAACTGACTCATCTCAAAGCTGGCCTTCTTACAATCCATCACATTAGCTATAAATTCCCTTTGACTTTCAACTTCTTTATATAATTTCAATGATTTTTTTTCTATTAAATCATGTTGTTTTCTGTTGCTTGCACCAGATAAGCCATACTATTATAGTGAGCTTCTTGTGTGAAATGAATACTTTAAAATTTAATCCTACTCATTTGTAACACATAAAACACAGTACCATTGCAGTAATCACTCTCAGTCTCTGTAATGCATGATTTTGAGGTCATTAAAGGATGTTAGTAGGGCAAGAAATAAAACTACACTTTAGACTGAAAAATATTGAAAAATATGAAAATTGTATCTCAATTTTATATTTTGGGCAGGTGATAGTAGCCACAGTGACTGGCACAGAACTCTCTGTCTTCTAAGTCAGTTAGAGTTTGTGCCTTCCTTGTAGCCTTTGCCACAATCTCCAGCTACCCACTTAATTATGGCAAGTGCTTTCATTTCAGAGGAAGGAACTGAGACTGAGTAAATTGGAACTCTCTTCTTTTGATCTAGGCAAATGTTAGCATGGTTTAAGATAAAATTTTAATTCAACTATACAAAATATTGGAGAAGGCCCTTTTCTTCCTTGGATCCTTCTCAGTCATGGAAATTTTTCGTCCAGCCAAATTTCTGTCATTTTCAATTCATATTAATACATTTCAGTTCTGTTATATGAAATAAAGTATATTATGAGTTTCTAACCTTTGATGTATGTTTGCCAGATGGGAGTATTTGGGGTCATATCTCTTCAATCATTGAGGGTTTGCAAAAACACTAGAAATGTTCCTGTCTCTCAAAGAACAAGCCTAGAGGCCCTAATTAAGTTGTTAGTACAAATTAACATTAGAAACCTGTGCAGATTTTCTTGTCTAGGGAATCTACAAACCCAACGCCTATATAATTTCTTTTCCTTATAGTTCTTAAAAGAAGAGGTAATATTACTCTTCTAACTTCTGGCAGCATTGTCTCTCATGCTTACTGGTTATACATTATAAGTTTTTTCACTTGAGCCATAAGCTAATTTAATTTTATAATCACCAAGTTTATTATACCAGCAGATTTCTGCATACTGTCTCCTGAACATAATATGTAGCCATTGCTATCTTTAAATGTAAGTGAAAAACTCTTTGATATCTTATTCCTCTAAAATCTTTCTTGAAACCACAGGAATTCCACTTTTCCAATATTTAAGAAGAATGGAGTCATGAAGAAGATGTGAATTTTTGCTGAGTTTAGCTGTTTTGTTTTTGCAGGTCATTCAGTCAGAACTGAACAGGTAATCTAAGGGATTTTTATGGTCAAACGCCTTTCTTAAATGAAAATTAAAGTGGTAGACATCTTTAAAAGGATGTATCCTTTTTTTGTACCCAAGGATAATAAATTTCTCACATTCTGGTATGATAGGAAGTCTGTTGAATTCATAATCAGAAAATCCTGTGTTTAAATTCCTGCTTGCTTATTTAACTGTATGATCTTGTATTAAGTTCTTCAATTTTCTGAATCTGAGTTTCCCAATGCACAAATATGACTACTAATAATTTATGGGTTTTCTTTTTTTGAGACTAAGTTTCGCTCCTGTTACCAAGGCTGGAGTGCAATGGCGCAATCTCGGCTCACCGCAACCTCCGCCTCCCGGGTTCAGGCAATTCTCCTGCCTCAGCCTCCTGAGTAGCTGGGATTACAGGCACGCACCACCATGCCCAGCTAATTTTTTGTATTTTCAGTAGAGACGGGGTTTCACCATGTTGACCAGGATGGTCTCGATCTCTTGACCTCGTGATCCACCCGCCTCGGCCTCCCAAAGTGCTGGGATTACAGGCGTGAGCCATCGCGCCCGGCTAATTTATGCATTTTTTTAAAATAAAAATTACTGAGTTGAATTTGCTTCAAACTTTGTAGACAGAACTCATTCCCTCAGCTGTTGCCTCAATGGGGGAATGTCTCAGATCTCCATCTCTCTGGTGTTATCCATGCTGTTGAAGAGAAGAGCACTTGCCTCGCAATGCTGAAGGTATGAAAGTATGGTGTAATAATTTCAAAAAATGTTAATTGAGTTACTCTAGAAGGAGCCACTATTAAAGTGTTAACAATTGAATCTAGAACCTCAAAGTTCAAGTGTCCAATTGGTTTCTTAGAAGCTGAATGTTCTAAGCTTAGTTATTAATCTTTCTGGAATTTATCTTCTTTAAATAAGACAAACTGAATGCAAATCTCTTTGAAATCAAAAGCCTAATACAAATTTAAGACATTAATTTCAGGTGTTGACATTATTATGTTATTATTATTATCGTTACTACCTTGCAGGCAATCTATCACATACCACTTATTGTAGGTTTTATTAATCTTGGTCATTAGCAAAGTGTTGTCCAATATTCTTGTCTTTCGAAGATTCACTGCTATTTCCATTAGAGAATAGTGAGTGGAATGTAGTTGCCCAAAGAGGGGTTATAACACCCAGCCTCGCTCCCTTTCATCCGGGTGGGTCTGTGTACATAGATCCTACCCATGGAATGTGAGCGGAAGTGAGTAATTGGTTTCAGTCAAGAAAGTTAAGGACTTTCTTAATGAATAATGTAGTCAGTTAAAAATATATATTCTCTGCATTGAACAAAAATGGTTCCAGATAACAATAATTTATCTGCGACCTTTTCATGTGGCAAGGTCAGAAGAAAACTGTTCTACATGTTAGACCACAGAGGAACTTCTCCCAAAAGAGGGCCATGAAATCTTCACTAATGAAGGATGAATAAGAGTTATACAGGGAAGATGCAAATAGGGCTCAAAATAGTGTCAACTGATGACAGAAAATATCTGAAAAAAAAAAAAAAAATACCACCTCTAAGACATAAAGGAGATGGCTGAGACTGATTAAGAAAAAGCCAATATGCTTGGAACAGAAAGTGAGACAATGTACTTTTAACATGTAACTGAATTGCTTAATTATTGTTATTTTGTAACTTTTAGTTTTAAAAGGTAAATGCAAATGCATTACTATAACTACTCATTTATTTTGTCAGCAAAAAAATAAAGGAGTAAAGGCAAGAAATTCGGTAGAAATAAATATGTTTGTATAAATATACATATATACACACACATATATGTGTGAGCCAATCTTGAAATTTAGTATGAAAGAGTCTGAATTGAGAGACACCACTGTACCAAAGAGTTTGTAGTAAATAAATGTAAAATTTTTTGTGATAGAGTATCACAGAGGTAATAATTGCCACAGTTCATAATTTTCTCTAAGCAATTATAAAAATGAATTCATCTTCTAATTATAAACAAAAACATTTAGAAAAAATAATTGGACATTTTTCATAGAAATCTTTGAAATAATTTTGAAACAATAGTGAGTTCTAATTTTCAAGTTAACAGTCATTTTATTTCAAGTCACCATTTCAAGTCACCGTTTTAAAATGCCACAGAAATGGACACATTCCCATTTCCCAGCTTAGTCACATAGAGAAATATTTAAACAAAACCTGCTCATTGGTCTGCTGAACCAACGTTGAGATTGTTGTAAACATATTTTATATACAATGAGTGAAGTATCTATTCTTTCTAATGGTAGAATAAACCTAATGGGGATTGCTTTTTTAGTTGGAAGTATCCAAGTCTCTCCACTCACTTTTGAATATGCTAAAGTGCTTTGTCCTGTTTATTCACACATGATTATTTGTTCTCATGTTCAGCCAGAGAAGTTCACATTCAATATAGATTTTATTATTCAAAGTAATTATTAAAAGTAGAGTTTCATTCTTATAGAAATAAAGCAATCAAAGCTTAGGAGATCCAAAGTCACACAACTCTTTAAGCGTCAAGGCAGGGATAACAACTACGACAAGAATAGTAACAGTTTGGGTTAAACAGTTAATGCTAGACACTGTAAGAATGCTTAAGTGGGTTGACTCATTTCATCTTTATAACACCCCTATGACCTGTTTCCTGTCATCCCATTTAGCAAAAATAATCTGACGCATACAGACACGTAGTAACTTGTCCAAGGCCAAACCGCATTTTGACCATCTGGTCTGGTGCTAGAGGCTATGAATGACTTCTCCCACACTTTCACTCATGAAACAGAGGCTTCTCCTTTTGTAAAACAATGAACACAGGTAGAAGAGAGCTGGGTTTTATTGGAAAGGAAATCAAATTTTTCAATATCATCATCCTCTGCAACAAAAAATAGTTGCATAGGCACCAAAGTGCTGGCCCGTTTTTAAATCCCAAAAGACAGATCTTAATTTTAATACACTGACCTAATTGCATGTGGTGATCCAAGGTCATCATAAAACTCCAGAGAGAGTCCAAAGTATCAAGTAAGTTTATGTTGGGCAGAGAGAAAGCAGAATGATCTCGAGGTAGCATTTCTTGATCTTAGCTTTAATTGCTCACCCAGAGCCATCACACTCTATTAGATGAAGCTGACAATCTCCAGTAAAGGGTGGAAAAGGATTGGGATGCTGAAGAGAGAAGAAAAAGACTAAGTTAGTATAAAAAAAAATTCCTCAGCTTTTCAGAAGTCGGCCAGCATTATAGCTAACATTCCACAATAGCAACATCAGAAATCTCACTCAGAGTATTCTGTATTATTTCTAGAGCTTTAAAAAAGTGAAAATAACAGGTAATTTTAATTGTGTCAGTGAGGCCAATCTGTATTGGGTATCAAAAATAAGAGACATTTCTGTTGAAGTCTGGAACAAAAAAAGGATATTCTCTATTCTCACCAGTTTTTTGTAACTTTTTATGAAAAGATTCTATTCTAATATAAAGAGTCATAATAAACGTAGTAGATGAAGAAACTAACAAATAATTTGTGACGATGTTTATGTAACAAATTATGTTAACAAATATGAAAGTTCATTACAATGCCAGGTTCAACATGATTATACACACACACACACAAACAGCTTTTTTATGTACCAGCTGTAAACCAATAAAAAAATGTATTTTTAAAGAAGTGTGTACCTGTATGTCTTTGCATATCTGTGTGTTATATCTCATTTTATTCTAAGCTTATGACTCCTAAATGCATACTAGACTCCTATATGCATATATATACTAGAACACTTGACATGTGTTCCAGTATATCTCATGGTGCAAAATCAAAGCTGAATTGTTAAATTTTTTCATTGGTCTCATTAATTTGGGTGAAAATTTTTTCACTTATTTATCTGTAAGTCTAGGTTTTAAAAACTGTCAATACCTTTAGCATCTCCTTAATACTTCAAGTAAATTCATATGAGGACTTGATGATGCGTTCTCCTGCATTTCTGTCTCTCTATTTACTTGCAAGACACATAGTAAATATCTCTCTGGGTCTGCTCTAAGCTTCTACCTAATCTTCCTGCCTGCCTTTCTCCTGTATCATCATCATATAGCAACTGGAGTGATCTTTTCAAATTATAAATCATAAAATGTACTTCGCTGCCTACAACTTCGTAATGGTTTCTCTTGGACTTAATAAGATATAAATTCCTCCTCATGGCCCGTGATGGCTTCCATAATCTTGTCCATAATCTTTGATGACATCTTGTATGATATTCTCATCCCCCACATGCTGCTTTTCCCATTGAAGACACATTAATTTTATTTCAGTTTTAAAAATATAGTCAAAGTTTTCTCCAATATAATTGTCACAGATTCACTATCTTCTGTCTGAAATGTTTTTCTCCCTACCCTTCTGTTAAGCCTTTTCAAACTCTCATTTTTCCATTAGGTTGAGATTTAATGTCACTTCCTTGGAGTAACATTAAAATATCCAATGTGGATTATATAGTCCATGTGATTACAACAGGTTCTTTCTAGTCATCACTGTGTGTGTGTATTAAAGTTCTACACATGTACCCCAGAACTTAAAGTATAATTTAAAAAATGCAAATGCTTCTAAATATGCTATGATAGTTCATTACTTCTTTGAATAAATATTAGATACAGTAATTTATTTCAATCACAGGAAACTCTAGAGGAATCAAATGTAAAATAAAATGATAAAAATATTATAATTAACTATTGTCAAAAATACCATAAGCAAATCTAGTAGTACATGCTTAACTATTGGGAAATACTTATAATAAATCAGTATACTGAAACACTAAATTTTAAAATAATGTGTTAATAATCTTATTATACAAAAAGCCTTTACAAATAACTTAGAAACAGATTAACATGTCAAATTAAAAATGGGAAAACAGAAAAACTTACCCCCATATAACAAAGAGTAGGAATTGTAATGGCCATTACAATTTGTAAAATATTGTAAATTCCTTTGCAAATTAAATAGCAATGTGAATTTATTTAATGCCTAACATTTTCATTAAAATAAAATACTGACCATCAATGTTTGCAAAGATTCAGGGAAAATAATACTTTCATAGATTTCTAGCATATGATATAACTGAATAATACTAGAGAGTAGTAAGATAACATCTCAAGGTGTAAACAGATATTAACATTGTTATGGAGGGATTCTGCTTAGAAAAGTCTACCTTTCAAAATAGATGCATGTGAATAAACTACTCATGTGAATTACTGTTATCCTTAAAATACAGTTTTTATAACCTTAATACCCCCTGCCCACTCAGTGTTACTTTTTAAACTTTTTTCTGGTCTTTAAAAAAAATTTATAATTTCCAAATCTACTTTGATAAAATGTAATCATTTGAGATTGTTCAGAATAATTTTGTGGGCACATTTCTATTGTAATTTTCTTTTATAAAAACATTTTCATCACATAAATGGTAGCTATTAAAAATATTTTTGTCATGTCTTAAAACCTGTGCTAAGAAACTAATCATTATCAGAATAACAGAAAGATTTAAATAATATAAACTAGAAAGGGTTATTATCAAATTTAAATTTTTTAATGTGCAAGAGTATGGAAGCTGTTTTAAAGAAGGCAAGAGGGGACTTGTGGGAGACTGAAAAATGGCCACAGCTTTGCCGTAACCTAAACAAGATATGAAGATAGCTTGAACTATAGTAATGAGTATGACAAAGAGAACAAAGAGAAGTTCTTTATTTGACTGATATTCAGCAGGTATAAATCAACAATTTGTAAGTTATTGATCAAATTTGAGGTTGAGAGTTAGTCAGCAATTGCTGACATGACTCTTACATATATGGCCGAGGGGTGAAAATTTCCTTTACCTAGATAAAAAAATTTTTTACAAAAGAAAGAAATGGAGAAATATCGGTTGTGAAGGTTGGCCTAAGTTCAATGACACTGAATTATGCTTGAAACTGTTGGTTTTTAAGTGCCTCTGAGGAACATCAAGAAGTGAGTTCTGGACAACAAATATAAGTTTGAAGGCCATTGGGATAAAAATCATGTTTGATCTATATATAGCATACACAAAATCACTAAGGAGATAGTATGAAATAAAAAGAAAAATAGTCCAAGATGGTGCTTGAAACTATAACACTTAAAGATTGTATAGAACTCTAAAAAATGTTTCTGTATGTCTACCTAAAACATTTTCATCTTGTGAATGGATATTATCATAGTAACTATACTAAAATCAATAATTTTAAGCTCAACATCATATTTTTTATGACCACTAATATATATCGTGCTTGAGTTCTCAGGATACATCCATTAAAAGCCTGATTAACCACAAAGCGCAATTTGAACAGAGAGTATTATATAGAAACAAAAGTGATAGGTGTTTGTGAACACAATCCAGAAGCATGAAAGGGGAGTTTTAGGGTGTCTATGTTGGACGAAGTTGTAAAAGCAAGGTTTGCATCATACCTAAAGGCTAAACAACAGAATGGATAAACAGAAATCACAGAATTTGCACAATATACAAGTGTGTAGACAGCAGAGACCTATGAAAAATGTACAAAGCAAACATGAATATATGTATTTTTTCACAAACAAAGGGAAACACTGAGACGACATTCAATTCTAACACAAATTGCTATGAAGGCATATAAAGAATGTTAACCTGATTTGAATGTTTTAGTTAAAATGTGTGATCTCCAATTTACAACCCGTGAGACTTGGAAATAATGCACTCTTGCTTTCAGTATCTAATTAGATTTTGTAAGAAAATTGTTAATATTAGAGAAAATGTTGTCATATTCCCTCTAAGTCTACCAGAGAGTTTTCTGCATGTGACACAAAGTGACGTATTAAAGTGAAACAAAACATCACATTGGATAACCTTGGGAATTAAAAAAAATTAAATTAGCAGCAGGTGCTCAGAATGGAATATCACAGTTCCACAAGCCACATAGAAGTACCAAAATAAATACTGGGACAGGAAGGAATTCTTCCCTAGATAGACTTCTAAGGAAGATCTTTCAAGGAGAAGAATTGCTACTACCCAGTTTGTAGCATTTCAGGAAATCTGATTCTACAGAACTACAGGCTTTATACAGACCTGGATTCCTGGGAAATCCACTTATGACTCATTTTGAATACTAACTAAACTATTTATAAGCTGCGTGACATTAGGTAAGTTTTTTTTTCCCTCATGAATGTGTGTTTCCATTTTCCCTTCTAAAGAACTTATTTCATAAGATCATCATGAGGATGTAATGAGACACAATATGTAAATTCTTATGTACTGAAGACCAAATCTTATGACTGTATTTGTAAATAAAGTTTTATTGGAACACAATCATGCCAATTCATTAATGTCTTCTGTGTGGAAGAGTTGGTTGGTTATGACAGAACAGAATGTCCTACATACAAAATGTACAAACAACAAGAACAATGTCTGACACACATATTTTGTCATATTTTGAAAAATATAATTTATGTTTTTGTCTCAGTAAGTACTCACAATATACTTATGCAACAAATTGCTTACATTAGAACACTGAAGCACATGTATTTTAAAAGACATCTGATCTAAATTACATACTCTTTAAAATATATATGTCTGAGGATTGTGTTAGGCTCTAAAATTAGATTTATTACAGGAGTATACCACTTTATACTTGAGTATTATATGGGAAATTTTGCCTCTGTTATACTATTGAAATAATACCGCAGCACTTGGCTGACCATGGTGAATATAATTCTCGTAGAAATGCACTTGGCTGTACTACTTGGGGTAAGAGAAGCATATTTCCATGTAAAAATGGAATCCAGATATATTCATGTTCATTTGCTTTGTCATGTTATTGCTTGTTATGTGATGTGGATTGGAAGGAAATAGAGGAACAATACATATTAAAGTGACCAAATAGTCCCATAAATAGTTCTTTGATAAATGTAGAAATTGCCTATTCTAGTCTTCAAACATGAAACATATATGTGTTTTACCTGAGATCCTACCTCAGGAAAGGACCCTGAGGCCTCTCAAACGAGTATCAAAGAACTGAAACTCCCTGGATCACCACATCCTGACGATGAGATGCCAGACACCTCATTTATCACGACTGCTTCACTGCCCATCCTAGTTCCTGTTTTCTTACACATCGTTACACTTCTCCTCTGCTACATAAACCACTAGTTTTCGTCAGGGAGATGGATTTGAAACTGGTCTCCCATCTCCTCAGCTGCAACACCTCCTTCCTTGGCAATACTCATTGTCTTAATGATTGGCTTTCTGTGTGGAGAGTGGCAGGATCTAGACTGCACCCATGGTGTTTTGTTAACACATATAGGCATGAGTTATGAAACTAAGTCACATTTGTCTACATTTCATATATGACAACAGCAACTACAAATGTCTCGGGTATAATAAAGCATTAGCAACGGATGTCGTTCTGCAGTGAGAATTCCAAAAGAAGTTCTGGAGGGAGCATTGAGATGTGGTTTAAAGCAGGAGACAGCAAACATTTTCTGTAAATTGCTAAACAGTAAATATTTACATTCTGGGGCATATGGTTGTAACTAGTCAGCTGTGGCACAGACAACACACAAATGAATGGAAATGGCTGTGCTCCAATATAACATTCTTTACATAAACAGGGAGCAGGCTGGATTTGGCCCTCAGGACACAGCATACAAACCAGTGGTGGTTTAGAGCATGAAGACTGGCTTGATGCCACAGGAAAGTCAATGAAGGAGGGAGTTGCAGGGTCAGATCCCATTCTGGGATTAAGTTAGAAACTGGGTTGTATATTAGCCACAAGCTGACTAAGAGAGGAATAGTCTAAATAATGTATAAACCTGCCAAATGGGATGGCAATTTCAATGATATACACAAGTAATGAAATCAAGTATAAGACTATGTTATATAATTATGTATCACATACAGTTATGAGCTATTACAATTGAATTTTATATTCAGGTAATTAAGGCTAATTGCTAATGAGAAAACTGAAGAAATTATTGCTCCGACACCTCTGATGGTGACTATTTATGCTCTCTGTAAATTATACTAACAGAAATATTATTTTATAAGATACCACTTTCTAGCAATTCATAGCTCTATTGGTGATTCATCAATTGCACTAAAATTTCTCTCCATTTGATTACTATCTAATCAATATATAACTGATTCTATGTAATGGTCTTTCAGTTGTTTAAAGGTCATTGTCATGCATATTTTCTCTGACTTAATATCCTTGGGCAAACTCGCAATTTTCTCTTTGTTTGGGATAAATAGAATGGAATGGAGTAAATACATACCTATGATTTCAAGGCATCTACAACATTTGTATGCATAACACTGCCCTGCCAGAGTGTAAACCATGGGCAGGAATATTTGTCTATTTTGTATAATAATGAATATAAAACCATGAATGATATAAATCAATAAATTCTCTCTCTATATATTACTAATTTTCATTCCTTCTGCAAAGTATTTTGGCCTGTTTTTCAGCCAAATAAGATACTTTGTATGAAAAAGGGAATGCATAGACAAGCATGATGTTTGGCAGACAAGGCAGTCTGCATTTAGAGGTGTGTGTGAGAGTATAGAAGAAAAATATAAAAGGTGACCAACAGAGATGTCAGATGGATATATATTTTCATTTTTAAAAAATAGCTGCTAATGTGATGACTTGTTACTCAGAACACAATTTTAATAACTGACTACACTATAGGAAATAGTATGGAGATGCCTTAAACAACTAAAAGTAGAAGTGCCGTTTGATCCAACAATCCCACTACTGGGTATCTACCCAAAAGAAAAAGAAGTCATTATATGAAAAAGACACTTGCACACCCATGTTTACAACAGCAAAATTGGCAATTGCAAAAATGTATAACCAGCCTAAATGTACATAAACTAACTAATGAATAAAGAAAATGTTGTATATATACACCGTAGAACACTACTCAGCCATAAAAAGGAATCAAATAATGGCATTTGCAGCAACCTAGATAGATTTGGAGAGCATTATGCTAAGTGAAGTAACTCAGGAATGGGAAACCAAATGCTGCATGTTCTCACTAATAAGTGGGTGCTAAGCTACGAGGACACACAGACATGAAAAAATACATTGGATTTTGGGGACTCAAGGGGTAAGGTGGCAGTGGGGTGAGTTAAAAAGACCATACATTGGGTACCATGTGCACTGCTCAGGTGATGGGTGCATCAGAATCTCAGAAATCACCACTAAAGAACTTACCAATGTAACCAAAAACTATGTTTCCCAAAAACTATTGAAATAAAAAATAATTAACTAATAATAGTAAATGTAATTACAGTAAGGTAATAGAACTCTCAACTAATTAGCATGTTCCAAAAGAACTCATGTATACATGTTAGAACATCACTGGTCAAGATGGGTATTGGCTAAAACTATTTGATGGGAGAAAGAAATATTTTTGATTGTGAGTTATGTTAAGCATGGTTCATATTAGCTGTAAAGGACACAAACATTTTAAAAATAGTTAAAAGTAATTATATTCACACAAGTTTTCACCTCAGCTTTGTTTACCTCTCTGGGCTGGCCAGTGTATTTCCTCATATGGTGGCAGCAGACACCCTTCCCACAGTCCCAACCCTCACTGGCATCTCATTTACTTTTCAAATCTTGATGCTATTTGACTTCCCCCCTAAGGCCTTATTGGATTCACTTGATCAGAATTAATTGTTCCTTCCTCAGCATTGTCATGGCAAAACTCGTATTTTGCAAATTAGTTTTCTTATGGTTTACTTAGTTATGTATGTGCTTATGTGTCCCGTAAGAGCTCAAGTTATCAGTAGCAGTGACTATTTCTAATGCATCCTTCAATAATCACTAGGACCATGGACAGAGTAGGTGTCCAAACCATATTAACAAAGTGGAATTGCATCTCAGAGATATAGTTTTAGCATTGCAGCATTCTGTTTGATTAGGTGGCACTTTGGCCGTGAAAAATGTTGTATAAGATGTGTTTTTCAAAATTGAGGCTAATTAAAATTAATTTTCTTCTGAGAGTCATTGTAGAATTTTACAAGAGCCTGTGTGATAATTAGAGACACCCAGGGGTGTCACCAAACCTGTAGTGGGAGTCACTGTTCTATCAAACATGACCCACTGAAGTAGCTCCCGTGTGACTATTAATATCACTGACTGCAAAATATGTCAAGGTTTATTAAGTGAAAATCTCATAAAGGTTCACAAACAAAGTACTGCCTGTGCAATATGGATATCATGTGGTTCAGCTCCCTTTAGAAGAAGAGAATTAATAAACAAACTAAAGCACTCCTGTTTATTCTCTGGAATGTCCTCCAAGGATGTTAATAAGAAGTACAGAACACTTAATTCTGGCATTTAAAAGAAATATAACATGAAGAGTTTTTGAGGAATAGAGTCAATGAATCTTTTATATTTGTAATGAAGTACAAAAGACAGATCTGTGTTCACACATAAATTACACAGGCATCAATATTTTAATTTTAGCTCTACTACAATATAATATTTTTCTATTATTCTAAATTTTCAATGTAGTCTGAGGGTTACACTCAGGCCAATTGGGGCATAAAAAAAAGGAATACTCCAAGGGCAAAAGCCCTCTGCCTGAATCAAGGAGCCCTTGGCATTAGGCACTTGCTTCAAGAGGTCTTGAATTATCTGGGCTGTAGTTTTTATAGTGTGGGAAATGGAGAAAGGTGAAGGGTAACACTTCATTAAAGCTAAAAGGTGAAAAGCTGTGGATTTAATTGAATTAGATGACAGCACACATAGACAAAGTCAGAAAGCTTTCCCATAGAATCAGTGATCTCTGGAGGAAGGCAGTTTAATTCTTACTGTCATCAGGCTAAGGGCTCGTGTTGCCTTAGTTAATTTGATTTCTCTCAGGAGGGAAATGTATTTGGGTAGAGATGGACATATGGGTTAGTGAAAGGAACCTGGTAGCTGTCTGAGATGCCTATGTACCTAGGAAAGAGGCTGCCTTGGCACCAGCTCACAAGAACATACTTTCTACAAAAAGCCTAAAATAGTCTGGAGAATGTACTTAACTCATAAGGAACTATGACTTTATTATTTTGCTTTAACCAGTTTGATCTACCCATCTTGTCATAATATGGTCTATGAATTGGCAACAGCAGTAGTTGCCACATCAGGGAGGTTGAACGAGGAAGATTTTACTGCCCAATTAGTTTAAGGATTGCTTTTAGTAGTCAGAGATAGTACACATGTAAGAACATAGGGAAAATTATCCTTAGTTTATACCATAGGACGTATCAAAAAACTCTTTTAGTATCTGCAGGTTAGTTTTAGATAAAAATGTAACCAAGAGTGGAGTTGCAAAAACAACTCTAAGAACTGAGAATTATTTAAGCCAAGTCAAGGATTCAATAGCATTTTAAGAGCTATTAAATTATTCATTATTACCGTCTCTAAAAGCAAAGGCAGAACACAAAACAAAGCAAATCTTCTCATGATAAATGGAGTTCTATTATTTGACCAAACATTTTCCAGTGTGATAGCAGATTTCCAAAGTTCAAGTATAAACAACACAGTATTTTAAACTATCTCAATGGTATTCAAGTCCCAGCATGCTAAGAATTTCTAATGTATTTAAATGAATGAATCTGTTCTAAATGAAAAAAAAAATGGATGCATCAAGCAAGCGTAAAAGGTGCTAGTTCATTTCCACTATGTTTGCAGAGAAGTAAGGACTTTGAAATAAACTTATTTATGCAAGTCAGAGATTTGTCACGTCCCCTTTGACTGGATAGAAGCACAAATTGAAGAAAGATGAGAAGTGAACAATTTCATAAAATTATGGAACTGTACACATTTATGTGTTGTATTCATTATATTACTAAATCCTTTGATATGTGTAATTGAAAGAAAAAAGAGCTAAAACTTGTTAACATCACAAAGATAGGAAGAATTTTTCAATTAATAGCAACAACAATAATAATAAAGCTAATAATGATAATGAAATGTCAGTTCTTATTCCTTGATAATTATAAAATATATTTGCTATATGAAATGTTATACCTATATATGTACATTAAATGTACACATAAGCAGACATTTAAGAAAAATGAGAATATTAAAAATAGCAAATTATTTTATTCCACGTAATAATGATTAAAATTATATCTATACCATTATCTGAAACTATGTATAATTTTAACTCATGGCTTCCAAGCCTATTGAAAATATTCATTTAGTAGATATTCAGAAGTTTAGATGAGAGTGTCTTTATAGTTTTAATGTGTGCAAATATAGAGACATACTTTGCAATATAATCCTCAGCGCATCTCTGGCTACTCACAGAATATTTTCACAGTCATTTTCCACTTAATGCAAGTATTAAAAGAATCCAAATAATTTTACAGTCTTGTTTTCATAGTTGATATGGTTTGACGTTGTGTGCCCTCCAAATCTCATGTTGAAATGTGATTCCCAGTGCCGCAGGCAGGGCCTGGTGGGAGGTGGTTGGATCGTGGGAGTGGATCCCCCATAAATGGTTTAGCTCCATCCCCTTAAGTTCATAATAGGCTCTTATGTTCCTGTTTATATTTCTATGGTATCAGTTGCAACACCTCCTCTTTCACGTTTGATTGCACACAATTTAATCTTTTCCTTTTTTTTTAGTATAGCTGATGGTTTGTCAACTTTGATTGTTTATCTTTTTTTAAAATCAACTCAGTTATTGATTTTTTAAATTCTTTTTCTACCTTCTATTTAATTTAGTTGGCCTGTGATATTTATTATTTCCTTCCTTTTGCTAATTTTCTGTATAGTTTGTTATCTTTCCTGTTTCTTAAGGTATAAAGTTAGCATATATATTTGAGATCTTTATTCTTTTTAATGTAGGAATTTGTCACTATAAATTCCCTCTTGGTGCTCCGTTTGCTGCCCTCAGTAAGTTTTGGTTTTGGTCAACTGACCTTCCACAGGTGTGACACAAATACACAACAGGAAGAAGATGATCTATTTAACAAATATTGTTGGGAAAACTGTATATCTGTATATCAACATGTAAATGCATGAAACTGGACTTTTATCTCACACCACACACAAAAATTAACTCAAAATGGAGTGAAAACTCAGACCTTAAACTTAAGACATGAAACTGTAGAATTTCCAGAGGGAAATATAAAAGAAAACTTCACGACGTTAGTCTTAGAAATAATTTTATAAATATGACTCTAAAAGTTGTTGGAAAAAGCAGCAAAGGAGAAATGACTCTCGGAGTGCCTACAAAAATTGGTTATGAGTAACACGTAAACAAGGAACAACAAACTGCAGAAGGCCACAGGAGGCCCCTGGGGAGGAAGGCCTCTCCATGCCTCATGTTCCAGTGCAGGGTGACTTAGGCTCTGTTACAATAAACATTGTGCTCAAGGACGTAAAATCCCTTCGTAGCACTATGACGTAGCCAGACTTGTAGGCTCCTGGTAAGGTCCATATTTCATCAGCTGCACGTAGATAATAGGCTAAAGATAACCACATGTTCTTGTTTTGTGAAATTCCCAAATTGCCACTGTTATCAATCCCTAGGAAGACACATCAGTTTTGGCTCACTGATTCATTTCCGCTTACTGATTTACTCCACCGTCACTCCAACCCTATAGTATAGATCAAAGTGCTTGTAATCAATAAATAGAGTAGATGATCAGAGCTCAGGGCCTTCCCTCCTCTGGAGTAATAAGTGATGACCCCCTGCTCCTACTGTCTCTCTTAGTTTGTTTTTTTCTCATTCCTTTGCCACCAACGAACTCGGGGTACCCACTGGTGCTGTAGGGCTGGCCCTCTATAAAAGTAGAGGCAACAAAAGCAAAAAAAAAAAAAAAAAAAAAAAAAAGATACGAGAACCTGTCAAACTAAAAAGCTCCTCAAGGCAAAAGAAATAATCAACAGAATAAAAGCACCTGTAGAAAGGGAGAAAGTATTTGTAAGCCACCCAGATGATAAGAGGTTAATTTCTATAATGTATTAGAAAGTTATGTAACATAATAGCAAAAACAAAACAAAACTAATCTAAACTAATAACCAGATAAAATTAATGGGTTAACAACACAAATACACTTCTCTAAAAAAGGCCAACAAATTTGAATCTCATCAAGTCACTAATCAGAGAAATGCAAATCAAAACCACAATGAGATAACCCCTCATACTGGTCAGAATGGTTACTATCAAAAAAAAGAAAAAGTAAAAAGATTTAAAGTCCTCAAAGAATGTGAAAAAATTGGAACGCTTGTCCATTGTTTGTGGAAATGCAACATCGTGCATCAAGCATAAAAAGTAGTATGAACGTTTCTCAAAAAGTTAGGAACAGAACTACTATATGATTCAGCAATCCCACTTCTATTTATCAAAAACAGGATTTCAGATATATTAGCATCCCATATCCATTGCAGCAATATTCATAATATCCAAGATGTGGAAACAATTTAAATATTCAAGGAAGGATGAACGAATGGATGGATAAAATGCAGTATATACATATAAGGAAATATTATTACTCAGCCTTCAAGAAGAAGAAAATTCTGGGCTATGTGACAACATGGATGAAACTTGAGGACATTGTGTTAAGTGAAATAGACTAGTAACAGAAAGTCAAATAAAATACTGCATTATTTTTCTTGTACAAGATATATAAGATAATCGAATTTATAGATTAATAGGGTGGTGTTGCCAGGAGCTGAAGAGAGAATAAAATGAGAATAGTCAATGTACATGAGGCTTCAGTTAAGCAAGGTGAATAAAATCTAGAGATCTGCTATATAGCCTTGAGCTTATAGTTAACAATACTGTATTTTACACTTAAAATTTATTAAAACAGTAGATCTCATGTTACATGTTCTTACTGCAAATAATCTACACTTTAGAGAAGATAAAACACAGCTATTAATAGTCGAATACTGCAATAAAATAAAATAAAGTTACTTTCCTTGTTAAGAATAAATATTGTATAATTATAGGAGGCAATGATATTTTTTTCTAATTTTAATGAGAAAAATTTAAAACTAACCAGAAACAAAAATGTGTCATTCTTTTTTACACTCATATAATATATTTTCATAAATATAGTGAAATTCAGAGAATTTTAATAATATATTTAAATGGAAACATTGCAGAAATGTGTCTATCAAATATATCAATATTTATGTTATGTGTTTTATCTCTTCATGAAAAGAAAGAATGAACATTTACCTTTCTTATTTTTAAATTTGCTTTATAATAAACTAGTTGAAAATATGTATATTCATATTTTCCAAATTGAAATCTAATGTTTTATGTTAATTATAAGAGATAGATGATCAACTCTCTATGGTGCTGCTTTGAAGAATTCTCAAATGTTTTTTATATTAAGCTCTGATTACCTTTTCTCTAAAGAAACTCAGAGTAAAAATTGTATTAAAACTAGGGATTTTTTGCTCACTTTGAACAGTAACAGAGGTAAAGTGTTAACATTTGCCTTAGGAAGTAAAATATATGCCATACAAATGACAGATGTTGTACCCTCCACCTCTATTATGCTGGTCTTTTTTTCCTTCTACAATACTGCTAACTAAAGCACTAATTCAAATAGTTCTTTGCAGAATTATTAGAATATGATATATGTAACATGAGACATAAAAATGCAAACCTTTAACTGTTCCTCATTTTTATGAAAATAGTTGGTAACTATTTTCTGTAGAAAATATACTTAAAATAATTACATTAAGTCATAAAAACAAGAATTTCATACTTTTAATTAGAAGCCAGTATATATTAAGCATATATACCAATGAGCTTATTTTATAACCCTAAGTTAATTACAGCATCTTTCTGGCTTATTGTATTTAAATAAGACATTTCAAATAAAATTGTTCCTACTTATATATTATTGAAGACAGAAAAAGTAACTACTTATAATCATGATTAAATAAAGTTTCAGAGAACTGACATTTTTGCAGATACTAGCCTAGTAGTTAAACATTTCTTCATTCATTTATTTATTCTTAATGTGAGCCATTTCTTCATTCATTTATTCCTACTCTTATTTATTCATTTATTTATATATTTAAAGAATATATATTAATTGTTTAATCACTAGGTTGCTTTAGAACCTATGATGTGGACTATAGCAGTAAAAAAGGCAATATATTCTCTAACTTCAGAGAAATTTAGTCAGGAAAGAGTGATTGACATTAAATTAATACTTATGCAGATAACTCTTCTGGACAACAACAAGGTAATTCGGTACCTCATTATAAGAGGTACCTAAATTCTTCTTGGGGACAGAGATCAACACATTTTACATACATTAAAAGTTAAATTAAGAGAATATAGGGGAAGATTTTTCCAACAAAGCAATTCACATTTGGGGCAGCATAAGACGAGACACAACTTTGTACAATGATGAGACTCCAGAAATCTGGCATGACTTGAGGCCAATGAAGGAAAGAGGGTGGTGAAATGTGCTGGCGTGGTTAACAGAAGCCCATGGTGCAGGCCACATTAGGGCCTCTGTGGTTATGCTGAGAGATTGTAAACTACTGAAATATTTTAAAATGGGGTGTGGAAAGCCAATATTTTATTTTAAAGATTGACCAAGGTCGATTGGTAAAAAAGATATAGCAATAGTCTATAAATGGTTTGGGCGAGTTAATAATAATTGCTCAGTCTCACCTAACACTAAATTTTTATGTGCCAAGCAGTGTGTAAGGGGTATTTTTAGGTATTATTTTCATGCACAAACATTAAAAAAAAAAAAAAAAAAAAAAAAAAAAAACCTACTCATCCCTCTTCTACATATGGTAGGTAATACTGAAGCTCAGAGAGATGAACAATCACTCACTATCAGAGAGCAGATAAACGGGTGACCCGGGAGAGAACAATAAGTAGTCATCTCTGAAATTTTTTCTCTCAGATACTATGTGGAACAGAATTTGGGCAGAGAAATATTGTGAAGTAGATAATTTGAGACAACTGAAAGTTAATTGATCTGTTGAATATACAAGGTTAAGAGAAGTTTCAAATTTCAGAAACAGGGGACATGACAATAACAGAGACATGAGATACACAAGCGCATATGTGTAATTAAGAGGAAATTATAAATTATGAATTGAGTAATCAGTGAGATACCAAAGAAAGATGTGAATGACACCATTAGCTACAGCATTCTGCAGCTCAGAAGAGAACTTCTTCTTCAAGGTAATGACCTGGAGTAATGGATGTATAGATGGTCTTTGTTTCTTTAGGTAGAGCTGAAAGCAGAGAGTGTAGAGAGACAGTTAGCAAAGACCTGGCTGTTAGAAGAGAAAGAACAGCCAAAACCAGTTAGATCAAAACCAGGAAGGTACTTGTCACCCATGCCACAGTAACAGACTGTTTGAAGAAAGAATGTGGAGTTAGCTTTGTCAGGATTCCCATTAATATAACTGAAATAGAAACACAGGCTTTTTTGGTATGTGATCAAGAGCAATTTTCTGTGGGGGCTGCAAGGGCAGAAAAATGATTAAATAAGTAGGGAGGATGTGGTACCAAAAAATGTAAACCATCAGTTTAAGAAATGTATTGTGAAGGGACAGAAAAAATAGAAAGGCAGGGGTATGCCAGTTTTCAAAGGGAATGCTTCCAGCATTTGGCCATTTAGAGTGATATTGGCTGTGAGTTTGTCGTAAATAGCTTTTATTGTTTTGAGATATGATCCATCAATACCCAGTTTATTGAGAGTTTTTAGCATAAAGGGCTGTTGAATTTTGTCAAAAGCCTTCTCTGCATCTATTGAGTTAATCACGTGGTTTTTGTCTTCAGTTCTGTTTATGTGATGGATTACGTTTATAGATTTAGGTATGTTGAACCAACCTTGCATCACCAGGATGACGCCTACTTGACCGTAAAGGTTAAGCTTTCTGATGTGCTGTTGCATTTGGTTTGCCAGTATTTTATTGAAGATTTTTGGATCGATGTTCATTATGGATATTGGCCTGAAGTTCTCTTTATTAGTGTGTCTCTGCCAAGTTTTGGTATCAGGATGATGTTGGTCTCATAAAATGAGTTAGAGAGGATTTCCTTTTCTGTATTGTTTGGAGTCGTTTCAGAAGGAATGGTACCAGCTCCTCTTTGTACGTCTGGTAGAATTTGGCTGTGAACTCATCTGGACCTGGACTTTTTTTGATTGGTAGGCTATTAATTGCTGCCTCAACTTCAGACCTTGTTATTGGTCTTTTCAGGGTTTCAACTTCTTCCTGGTTTAGTCTTGGGAGGGTGCAAGTGTCCAGGAATTTATCCATTTCTTCCAGATTTACTGGTTTATGTGTATAGAGTTGCTTGTAGTAATCTCTGATGGCAGTTTGTATTTCTGTCGAATCGGTGGTGATATCCCCTTTATCGTTTTTTTATTGCATCTATTCAATTTTTCTCTCTTTTCCTTTTTATTTGTCTGGCTAGCAGTCTGTCTATTTTGTTGATCTTTTCAAAAAAACAGCTCCTGGATTTAATGATTTTTTGAAGAGTCTTTTGTGTCTGTATCTCCTTCGGTTCTGCTCTGATCTTAGTTACTTCTCGTCTTCTGGTAGGTTTTGAGTTTTTTTATCTTGCTCCTCAACTCTTTCAATTTTGACAATAGGGTGTCGATTTTAGATCTTTTCTCGCCTCTCATGTGGGCATTTATTGCTATAAATTTCCCTCTAGGCACTGCTTTAAATGTGTCCCAGAGATTCTGGTACGTTGTGTCTTCGTTCTCATTGGTTTCGAAGAACATCTTTATTTCTGCCTTCATTTCGTTGTTTATCCAGTCGTCATTCAGGAGCCAGTTGTTCAGTTTCCATGAAGTTATGCAGTTTTGAGTTAGTTTATTAATCCTGAGTTCTAATTTAATTATACTGTGGTCTAAGAGACTGTTCGTTATGATTTCCATTTTTTTGCATTTGCTGAGGAGTAATTTACTTCCAATTATGTGGTCAATTTTAGAGTAACTGCAATGTGGCACTGAGAAGAATGTATATTCTGTGGATTTGGGGTGGAGAGTTCTGTAGATGTATATTAGGTCCACTTGGTCCAGATCTGAGTTCAAGTCCTGGATATCCTTCTTGATTCTCTGTCTCGTTGATCTGTCTAATATTGAGAGTGGAGTGTTAAAGTCTCCCACTATTATTGTGTGGGAGTCTAAGTCTCTTTGTAGGTCGTTAAGAACTTGCTTTATGTATCTGGGTGCTCGGAACACTTTTACACTGTTGGTGGGAGTGTAAATTAGTTCAACCATTGTGGAAGACAGTGTGGCCATTCCTCAAGGATCTAGAAATAGAAATTCCATTTGACCCAGCAATCCCATTACTGGGTATATACCCAAAGGATTATAAATCATTATATTATAAAGACACATGTACACATATGTTCATTGCAGCACTGTTTATAATAGCAAAGACATGGAACCAACCCAAATGCCCATCAATGATAGACTGGTACAAATACACCACGGAATACTATGCAGCCATAAAAAACGATGAGTTAGTTCATGTCATTTGTAGGGACATGGATGAATCTGGAATCCATCATTCTCAGCAAACTGACACAAGAACAGAAAACCAAATACCACATGTTCTCACTCATAGGTGAATGTTGAACAATGAGAACACATGGGCACAGGGAGGAGAACATCACACACTGGGTCTGTTGGGGAGTGGGGGGCTAGGGGAGGGACAGTGAGAGCTGAGGAGGTTGAGGAGGGATAACACTGGGAGAAATACTTAAAGTAGGTGATGGGGGGATGGAGACAGCAAACCACCATGGCATGTGTGTACCTATGCAACAATCCTGCAAGATCTGCACATGTACCCCAGAACTTAAAGCACAATTAAAAAAAAAAATCATTATACTTTGAAAAAAAAAAAAAAAAAAAAAAAAAAACAATAGGCAGGAGGTACGGGAGACTTACTCTTTTGCTTTACTTTGAAGCAATACCTAACTAAGCATGTTACACTTCCCACATTAGCATGTTCAGGAGAGAAGAGGAGTTTAAGGATATTGGAAACAAATTGCATAACAAAGGAAAAAGTTTTCTGAAATCCTGGTGGGGAGGCAGGGTTGAGGTAGTAGTGATGGAAATCCAGGGCACGATGGAAAAAACGATTTATAATACTGAATTTTTAAAATATGTAAATTAATAGGTTTACACTTTTATGCCTGAATTTGCAAGATAAACAGTACAGTATTTGTTGATGCTCCTTTTGATATTTATTAATAGCTGGCAAAGTTTGTGCAAAGGATTCCTTATCTAATCATCTTTCATCTATTTCTAAAATTAATGAAATTTTGGATCTACTTTCTTTGAGTTTGCCACCAAAGAAGTCGAGAGGAGTTGACATTTTACCAGACAATGAGTTAAAACACAAGGCTGAGCATCACTGGGAAGAGCAAGCTTCAGACAACCAAAAGTATTGTTATTTTTAATAACTAATTGTGTGGAAAAACATTGACTTACCTGAAATAATTTGGTGGCAAAACCAAACTGGCATGTAGTTCTTTCTAATTAATGAAAACATGTATATGTTTTTATATTTGGTTACAAGGAGCTTCTCCAGACCCCACTGGGGATACTTCTTGATAGGTGCACCTTTCCACAATTCAGAAGCTTCTACAATCTAAAAGTTAATTCCAAAACACGTCTGGCTGTAGGAGTTTTGGACAAGGAATTACAGACGTATCACATAGTTTTGTCACTCAGGGCAAACGAGTCTTCTTTTCATTATTCTAGCCTCTAAAAGTTGACACTTTTGTTTTTTTCCTACAAAAAATCTACTTAAGTATCATATCTACTCACAATCTATTGTCACCTTACTGTGATTGGATATGTCACGCAAGCATATATACAGATCTAACATGGTTCTCAACAAGAATATTAGGATATTCAATATTTCATTGTCTGGATAATGTAAAAAATCTGAGAAATTTGAACCATCTTTGAACCCTTACCAATGTATTTGGTGATATTTCCATAGTCAATGCAATAACTGAAAGAAATGGGCTTCATAAGAAAGAAATCACATTTATGATGCCTGTTTTAACAGGCTAAAAAAAAAAAAAAAAGCAAGTTTGAGCTTGGTGGCTCATGTCTGTAATCCCAGCACTTTGGGAGGCCAAGGCAGGAAGATCACCTGAGGTTAAGACTTTGAAACGACCCTGACCGACACGGTAAACCCCATCTCCACTAAAAATACAAAACTTAGCCAGGTGTGGTGGCAGGTGCCTGTAATCCCAGCTACTAGGAAGGCAGGAGAATCGCTTGATTCCAGGAGTCAGAGGTTGCAGTGAGCCCAGATTGCACGATGGTACTCCAGCCTGGGCCACAAGACTGAGACTTTGTCTGAAAAAAGAAATAAATAAAATAATTTTTTTTTAAAAACTAATAAAATATTACTTGAATTCACATACTTTGCTGCTTACAGCTATGGTTCATTCATTTTCATAAACCATGTTATCTATATTGTTACATATTTTTATTAACATATTTTAGAAAAGTTTTAGATTTAGGAAAAAATTGAACAGATGATTATACATGGATTTCTAATACCCTATCTCCATGTAGTTTCTCTATTATTGACATATTTCATTAGTCTGGCACATTTGTAATAATTGATTTGCCAATATGGATACATTATTATAAACTAAAATTTATAGTTTTTTTAGATATCTTTAGTTGTTAGCTATGTCTCCTTTTTCTGTCACAGTATCACATTCAGAATATCACATTATTTCATTTGTCAGGTCTCCTTAAGCTCTTCTTGACTGTGATAATTTTAGATACTTCAGAGTGTTGACAAGTACTAGTTGAGTATATTGTAGGATGACTTTCTATGGAATATTTCTGATGTTTTGCTCATGATTAGACAAAGATTATGGGCTTTTGAAAGGTGATCAAAGTAAATTGGCTTTTCAATATATCCTATCAAGGATACATATTATCAACATGATTTATGATTTTTGATGTTAAGCTTGGTCCATTGGCTGAAGTAGTGGTGTCACATTTTTCCACTGTAAAGTCACGGCTTTTTACTCCTTTTTCACACTTCACCCATTGGGAAAAAGCCACTGTACATAGCCTACACCTAAGGAGAGGGAGTTACACTCAACCTTCTTCAGGAGAGTGTATCTATGAAATGTATTTGAAATTCTTTTGCCTAAGAGATTTGTCTTTTTTCTTCTTTTACTTAAGTATAGCCACATACCTGTATGCATTCATGGATATTTCATAATCTGGGTTATAATCTCATACCATTTTATCTATTATGTTGCTCAAATTATCCTAAGGTTCAGCATCAGAACATCTTTTAATTATCATCTGTGCCCCTCTGATATACCTCCGTAAATGAGAGCTTTTTCGTTTAGTATTTTTGGTTGTAACACTTCCTTACCTTCTAGCACTACAGTATGCTGCAGGTCCATCTTGCAGCTCTAGAATCAGACGTCACTCCACAGAGCCCTGATTCCTTCTACTGAAGAATGAGATTAGAAATCAAGATCTGGGTATTAGATTTTCTCATTGCTGCTGGGATGTCATTTCTTTTAGTTCCTACCAGCTGACAGAGTAAATAAGTAGATGTGTCTATAATAATCCATATACATATATGCACACACATATCTATAAATATTTCTATATGTAGCCACCTGTATCTATGTTAAGCTAAACATGAGTTCTTTAACTGGTATTTTTAAATCTACATTTTAGAGAAGATAAAACACAGCTATCAATAGTTAAATATTAGGCTCAAGAACAAATACACAGAGAAAATGAAAGTACAATTGAAACCAAGAATTGTCTAACTTCAAAATCTATGCTCATAATGTGTCCTATCAGTTTCCTGAAATTTTTCAAATAAAATATACATTTCTTTTTCAGTTTCAATATATAGTCTATAATGATACCAACCAAGCTGCAGAAATAAGTGCCTGAAGGAGACATAATTATACTTGTTGTTAACTCACAGACAAAACATCTTTTTGACATCTTTTATTAGTCTGGCGCATTTCGACAAAAGACATGCAGTGGGAGTACTCTAGGTTGGCCGAGCAGCTTTGCTCTCTGTGGTTATTTAGAGACCAAGACTCTTTTCTATGTCTCTGCTTCATTATTCTCTAGGGTTTGCCACTGTCATTAGATGTAATGTTATATTTTTCAAGTGGCCTCACCACTCCACCCAAATTCTAGACGGGAAAGGAGAAATAGGAAATCTGTGAGTAATGGGTACAACACAAAGACGTTCCGGAAGTTGCAATTATCACTTTCACACACAAGGCAGTCTAAACTTAGTCATATGAACTGCACTCATCTACATAAGGGAGAGGAGAATGTGGTCTGTCACTGGCAAACCATATCACCAACTATGGCTTGAAGCCCAGTGATTGTAAAAGGAGAAGAGGAGAATGGGTACTGGGGATAATTAGTTGTCTGTTCCACACTCTGATTAACTTTCAGTTAAAAGATAATTCTCATTACTTATTAAAATTAATCAGATATTGATGTTCTATGACATTAGAGGATCAGCACAGTAAGTACCATATGTTTCTATTTACAAATAGAAACAGTAATACATAATGTGCACTTAGGCTTAGAAAGCAAAGTTGAAGAAAATGGAGGTAAAAATATGAGACAGGTAAAAAAAGAAATGAAAGTCTGTAGATGGAAAAGAGAAAAACAAAAGTTCAGTGAAAAATAAAACAAAAATTGGTGAAACTAAATTGATATATATGTATTAATATAAAGTATCAATAAAAGTTATTATTTAATGTGAATTAAGTATTGACATTTTACATCAATAAATAGATACTATAAGTGCATGTTGGTTGAATTTCCCACAAAATTACTTTTTGTGGGAAATACATATTCAAATTCTAACAAAGTACATATTATCATTGATTTCTCTCAAACTCTCTATTTTCAAAGATAAACATATTTTGGAAAATCTACAGTGATATAAAGCAATGTTATTCAATGCCTGTTTTTTTAAAAAAATAAAGTTTTTGGTATGTTCAGAGTCAACTATAAAATGTATTAAACAGGCAGCAAACAGATTTTGAAGAATTTAAATATTTATTCTTGGGATGTGGCTGTACAACAACAATTGTTGAATGTCACTGTGAAGAGGCATTGTTAACATCACTTAAAATACAATGCATTATGCAGTTCTTAAGGCTGAGACCACACATACCCATCTACAAAATGCTTAGGAGAGAGAAAGTAATTCATCTTGATTTTGTGCAATTGAATACTAGTGATTTGAGAAAATATTTTCAGGAACGGGAAAACATCCATATTCAAAAACACTGTATCTCAAACAATTTAAATTCAAGTAAAGCTGATATGGAAAACTTGGTAAGATGACTTAAAAAGTCGATTTAGTAATTTTTAAAAAACAATTATATTAAGATGCTCATGTATAAGTTTATCAAATATGAATGGAAAAAAGCAATATTTCAAATTGATTTTTATCTTATATCAATATGACCACATAGGTCACTAAATTCCCTAGTTAATTAATGTGATAAATATTTATTGAGCACTCTTTGTGTGGTAGGCACTATTCTAGAAGCTGTGGAAACACTGGCAAACGACAAAGATGACTCTCTTGTGCTCTCATGTTAGAGCATCTAAAATTCATTACTATAGTAAATGTTGTATTAGGCCTATGATTCTTTCAACCTAAGACCTGCACATTTAAAAAATCTATCTCATCAGGAGTTGGAGACCAGCCTGGCCAAATAGTAAAACTCCTTCTCTACTTAAACAATACGAAAACTAGCTGGGAGTGGTGGCATGTGCCTGTAGTCCCAGCTACTGAGGAGGCTGAGGAAGGAGAATCCCTTGAACCTGGAAGGCGAAAGTTGCAGTGAGCTGAGACCACACCATTGCATTCCAGCCTGGGTGACAGAGTGAGACTCTGTCTCAAAAAAAAAAAAATTGCCCTCAAATTTTATCTTTTGTATGTTGCACGCAATTTCCAATTGTAAACATTGAAAATATATCTTGTATTTTGTGACACATGACATATATGATACTTACAGAAATTAAGTGCTAACTCAATCTTAGTTCCGCATTTGAACTAAGTTCAATGCAGTTCTTCCATCTACATCTCTTTTCCTTCTTACTCCATAAAGGGAATCAATTGAGACACAGAGAACCTATAAATATGAAAGCACCACATCTTTTTTCTTCAAATTTTTGACACACCTGGTTTAAAACTAACTCTGCTTTTTCTTTAGTTTCCAGATAGCAAAACTCTAGTACATAATAGAAAATATATTATTAAGTCACTGAAGGGAATTTTGAAACATTATAGTCTGCTAGGGCTGCCGTAAGGAAATACCACAGACAAGAATGCCTTCAACAACATAAACGTATTTTCTCAACCTTGTTGTCTGGCGAGGCCTCTCTCCTGGGGTTGTGGATGGCCGCCTTCTCACAGTGCTGTCACATGCTCTTATCTCTGCACTCTCCTGAACAGAGGGAAATCTCTAGAGTCAGTTCCTCCTGCTGCAAGGACACCAGCCCTATGGGATCAGGGACTCACCTTAGGACCTCATTTAATCTTTGTTATCTTCCTTAAGGGCCTAATCTTCAAATACAGTTACACATTTTGTGTTAAGATACCAACATATGAATTTGGCGGAATGGAGTGGGTTAGGGCACAATTCAGTCCATAGCAATTAGTAATCAATGCGGGTCAATTTTGCTAATAGGTAAAATATTTTGATAATTTTATTTCCAGTTATATTTTAAAAGAAAATGTGCCTAGATACTCCTGTGTGTGTGTATGTGGGGGGGGGGGGGGGGGTGTATGATGCAATTTCTGTTAATGGGAAAAAATTTAAATTATCAACTATAATTTTCAGTTTTAAGTATTTTTAAAAATCATAAAACATTTGTATAATTTAAAAGAATAGCTATTTGAACATTTTTCTTTCTAATTTCTAAGGACAAAAATAGATGAGAAAACCAACACGATACACAAAGAAAAAAATCTCAGAAATAAATACAAGAAGGAAGTTGGGAGCCAAGAATTCTAATTTAATAAGTTACTGAAGTTACCGAATTTATGCATTTTAATTATAAAGAAGGCAAAACACATTAGGGTTGTTTAAAATCAATAACAATAAATCCAATGAATTAAAAACTACATTAACAGCTAATAGAAAACCAAATGCAACTAATGACACATGTTCCAGAAAAATGTTACAGTTTGAAGTGGGAAAAGATCAATATTTCTTCAAAGAGCTTGATCTATCTACCATAGTCCACGTTCCCGGTATTTGTTTTATTGCCACAAATAATCAGCACTTTAGAATTCACAAGAATATGGCTTATTTATCTTTTTTTAAAGAATGATTTAGTTATTATTTATTTTCACAGCAAGTGAAATCATCTTGTTAATCACCTCAATGAACTTTGATTTTTATCATCAAACACTCATTTTTGTATATTTGCTTTGCAATACTTCTTGCTCTTTGGTTTCCAGTGGAACTAGTTGTAACTTAACAACTTTGAGAAGGGTCATAGCGTCTCTTTGGAGATCTATGAGGAAACTCTTGGCAGAGTATTAGCTGTCAAGACTCTGGTGGATGACAAAGACACAACCTACTGTCTCTATTTTAGAAACTTCAAGAACATCATTTCTGCAGAGCCGCTGGTCACTGTCAGTCTCTGATATTAGAAGTGAAGTCCATTAGCTAAACGTGGTTCCCTCTTTCAGCACATTTTATTCTCTATGGAGGCCAAGAATAGTCACAGAGAAAATATTTCAACCAAATGTAACTGAAACATATATAAATGAGGTTATTTCTTCACAATCAATGCAGGTATAACTACCTACAAAAACAATGATATTTTAATTCTGCTTTTAGTGAGGTGAGACTAATGGAATTTACTATAATCGCTTCAATCTAAGCTCAATTTGTCCTCTTTCATTCTTTTTTCTTCTTTCCCCTCTTCTCTCCTTTCTTTCTTTATTTTTCATTTTCTTGGTTTATTTAATCTTTATCACTCTGACTCATGACAAAGTTGTCACAAACTGCATGATACTGGAACTGTCAGCTCCTTTAACTTTATTGTTTGCTCGTTCATTCATTCATTTTTGGTCAGGTTTCTTCTTAGTTATTTCAGAGAATTCTGTGTCTCTGCATTTGTAATACAGATTTCTTATTTACTATGTTTACAGGGAAGCTTTCTTCCCAGATGCCTTCTTACTGGGTTACTATGTTTTCTTTCACTGTCACTGGAAAGAGCAGAGGTGGTTGGGGTGGGGTCATTTAATCATTTTATTCCAGCTCTTCCACAGACATCATATGCCTCCCTCACAATAAAAGAAGCAGGAAATGAGAAGTTTGCTGAACTAACAAGGACAATAAAAGTAACAATGACATTCATTTTATTTCTCATTACACAAATCAGAGCACACTGTCTGTCTAAAAATATTAGAAACTAAAAGAACATATAGTTAGACAGTAAAAGTCCCAGTAAATACAAATGTCTCAGAAAGCTACTGGAAATATGGGCATGTATTTTCAAGTTTGTGTATGTTCAAGCCTGTCTTGTGTCTGTGTGTGCATACCTGTGCAATTTCTGGAATTATATCACAAATATATATATATGTTCATACTATACATACCGATGTGTAGTTTTTATATTAACAGAGTATTTGGATATGTTTACACATAAATACTTACATATGTCTCATACATTTTAAGAGCTGCATTAGGGTCCAGCTTTTGGACTGACTGAAAACTGCATTTAGTTATATTTGCATTTAATTGTGCCTACTTGCTTTATATTTAAGACATTTCTCATTTTGCATTATTGTGAAAAACTATTTCAAGAAACATTGCAATGTATATTCCTTATTTTTGGAAAGTTGTTTCAGTTTATGTGTCCTAGGAGTAGAGTTTTCAAAATCAGTTGATAAAAGGGATGTACGTTTAAAATTTTGACCAGCTACATTTTAAAAGGTTTTATTACTTACACATCCAGGAACAGTGTGTGAAAATATTCATTGAGTTATATATGATGGATTGAGAAATGTTCATTTCCTAATACAGAATATAGTTGAGTTGTGCATTCACACTTTGGCCTATAACTAACAGTATTAATGACTGAGCAAGATTGTTTCTCCTTTTTTCACATTTATTTATCACGTAGATAATTTTCCCCTGTGCTTTGACCATTCACATCCCTTTCTTATTTGCCTTATAGATTTGTAAAAGATTTTCACAGAAAAACAACATTAACTTTTTATGTGTTATAAATCTCACAACTTTTTTTTTAAAAAATTTGTTTTTGGGATTTTGTTTTCTCAACAGAAGTTTTTAATTTTTTAATTTTTATTTATTATTATTATTATTATTATTTTTATTAGAAACCAAACAATAGAGGTTTTATTTTATTTTATTTTATTTTATTATTATTTTTTTTATTGCATTTTAGGTTTTGGGGTACATGTGAAAAACTTGCAAGGTTGTTGCATAGGTACATATGTGGCAGTGTGATTTGCTGCCTTCCTCCCCTTCACCTATATCTGGCATTTCTCCCCATGCTATCCCTCCCCAACTCCCCACCCCCCTCTATCCCCCCTCTCCCCACCAACAGACCCCAGTGTATAGTGCTCCCCTCCCTGTGTCCATGTGTTCTCATTGTTCAACACCCACCTATGAGTGAGAACATGTGGTGTTTGATTTTCTGTTCTTGTGTCAGTTTGCTGAGAATGATGGTTTCCAGGTTATTATTGTTTTTTGAGACAGAGTCTCACTCTGTAGTCAGGCTGGGGTGCAATGGCACAACCTCGGCTTAATACAACTTCCGACTCCCCAGTTCAAGCAATTCTCCCGCCTTACAGGCAGGCGCCACCATGCCCAGCTAATATTTGTAGTTTTAGTAGAGATAAGTGTTCACCATGTTGGCCAGGTCTCTATCTCCTGACCTCATGATCCACTCGCCTCAGCCTCCCAAAGTGTCGGGATTATAGGCGTGAACCACTGCGCACAGCCAGTATTTAATTTTCATACAGTCAAGCTTAAGTACTTTCCAACTATATGGAAGAATTTTAACCCAAACTTCCTAAATTCAGCTTCATTCTTTTAATATTTCCTGTTTTGCATTTTAAATATAAAGAAAATTGATATATTTAGAATGTGAGGATGTGTGGGCGAAGTATGGGAATGGTTAGGTAGGAATCTAGAGTAGTTCAGGGAACACTTTTAAATTGCAATTGTTCAGAAAGAAGTAGATTACAGCCATATCTTGGAGGTTGGTGATAGAATAACATCAAAAGTACAGACATGAGACTGAGATGATTTTCATGACTGTTATTTAATGAATTTTACTTGACTTATTGATGAAGGAAAATAATGGAGCAAAGACTGTCTTCCAGGAACATTATAGTAGGTGTTAGGGATAATAGAATTGTGTTGTTTGTGTGTGTGTTTTTTTGTAACTAAGGATTTACATAATAGAGGCAGCATTTTAGCAGTGATTTAACATAAAAAATCTGTCCTGTCAAACTCAAGTAAATCAGATTTATATGACTCACAGAAATAAGATCAAGCTTTATTAGTAATTCCAAGAGTATAAATTATATTTCAGGAAAAGCAAGTGCAAGTCCAGAGGATTGAGGAGAACTTCCTATGTCCTTCCTTCCAGCATGAAACATTTATTCCCTGACCTGGAGTAGATGACATCTCAGAATGAGGTAAATGGGTTGTCACTAAATACTAGAGAACATTTTAGTCTAGGAAATATTTCCATTTCATATATCAGCTTATATGTTTTCCAGGGAACCATGTCTCTTAAATTCATAGATTCTGGATTTATAGTAATACAAGGATTTTTTTACTAGGAACATCTTATTAAGAACATTGCATAGATAAGGAACCTAAAAAACATGATTAGTTTATTTTCATGGAGGTTCATTTATTATGTTGGCCAGGAAGTCAGACTTGTTCCCTGATTCTTCTCTTCCCCAGAGAGAATCCTCTAGTAAAAAGTGTGAATGGATCACAAGACAGTCACTTCAGCTCCTTCTGACCCAAGAGTGATGAATGTGACTTAGATGTAGAAGAGTTCATACCCACCAAATTGTGTCAGGATAGGCGATCAGACAATTCGGTATGGGTAGCTGTAGAGAACAGAGGCAAATAAATGTGTTATTTAATTTAAAAGGTGTTTTATGATCCTCTTAAAAACAACAAAACAAACTAAAAACTTTCTAAAGCCACATTTCCGTGTAATAAAAAAGCATTGACAATTAAAGTCAATCTCCATCCGCTTTATACAGGAGTTGTATATACTTATCCTAACAAATTATCAAGAATAATAAGTATGCACATGAAATTATGTTAGTTTATACAAAATGTGAATAAAACTGTGAAATAAAAGAATTATCAAATACATAAAAGTTAGCATTGCCAAGTTTTCACCAATCCTGACGTTTTCATCAATAAATTAATTTGGCTCAGAGATATTTATCTGCCTGCAGCAAGATACAAAACTTCCTTCTTTCCAAATGTTGGGTTGAAAGCTGAGTTAAGATATTAACAAGGAATTGGGAAATAGGGAAAAATTGTAACTATCTGTTTTATTTGAAAAAAAAAAAAAAAATCTGTCTCCCAGAAGAAAAGTCCATTCTACCTGTTGCTAACAGCAGTCAAGCAGACATGTTCAAAATTTAAAAAAAAAAAAAAAAAAAAAAACTGAAGAAAAGAAAAAAAAACTTTTTTTTTCAACTGGAGTTTAATAGACTTATTTTGGCTTTTGCTATTACTGCCGCAGGTGCTTTGATTTTTTGCTTCTGCATTATAATTACCTCTAAAGGAAATGGGAGGTGGTAAAGCACTATTCTGTCTAATTTCCTTTGATTTTCTTCTTCAGGACTTATTTTTTGCTTTAAACCTTTGCTCCACATATTTTATTTGTGTTACTGCACAAGCTGTGGGACATAATAAGCGGCATTTTAGCACCATTCTGTTCTTTACTCATGGTGGATAAATCACAGCAGAGTCGCTAACAGCTTGTGACTGACAATCTTCCCTGATAGACAATCTGTGATCCTTTCAGCCTTTTACTAATAAGCTCATTAGGCGAGAATGGCTAGAAATCCTTTCTGGGATGTGGCAATGAACCACAGCAAATTCAGTGCATGTCTGACCACTCAAACTTTAGAGAATCAATCTTTCCTCAATCAAAACTTTGTCAAGTCCTGGTGAATGTCTGCTGAAGGTTACTGATTTTTTTTTTAATAAAACTTTGTCAGAAAAATCAAGAAAGCTTTCTAGTCTAATAAAAGTCAAGAGGACTTTTTTCCTAAACCATGTTGGTGGGGTTTTTTTTTTTTGTTTTTTTAATCTTGGTGAATCGGCATCTGAAAATGTTTATCAAATGTTCAAAGTTGCCATAATTTTTAAATTAAAATTGAAAGATGGTTTACTACTCAGCAATTCAGTGAACAAAAGAGAAAAGAAGTTGAGTTGAATTGAGATATTCTGATTTTTACCACTGGTTAGATTCATGTGTATCTTGTCATGAATAATGAAAGTTTAGCTGGAAATTATAATAAATGCAATAAGAAGAGTTATCTATACTTCATGGATATTAGTTAATAATAAATTAATATTATCTTACAGGGACTAAAGCAATGTAAAATTTACTCATATGTATATCTAACACAATTATATTCCAGTTTTTTAATTTAAATCTTGTTCTCAGATTTATAAGACAAAATAAAAATTTAGTTCCAATTTTATTACTGGACAAATTTAGTTAAAATCTGCACCTGACATGAATTATATGCTATGATTCTTCATTAATATGAGATTATAAAAATGGGACTGAGAGAAATGATCAGAAAACCATTAAAGGTTTCTTCTTTGGGTCATTCATCAAGTTATGCAAACTGATAGAAATTTGAAAAAATACAAATCAGATAAGTAGTGTATTTACAGTGAAGAAAATTTAATTTTAGGCAGGAATTAAAGGAAAAACCTAGCAGTTAATTAAGTAGAACTGAAATTATATGAGCCATGTATGTCTATTCATGTTCTTATGTAATTTCATTGAAATAGCTTTTTAATACTGATGAATACATTACCTGAAAATCTATATATAGTATTTGAAATTAATTGATACTGATAATTAACATATTACAAAGTTAATATAAAGAGACAGAGAGACAGAGAGAGAGAGGGAAAGAAAGAAGGGGAGAGAGAGAGAGAGAGAGGGAGAGAGAGGATCTCCAGAGAAGACAAATGTAGAAAGAAGCCGTAATGCCATTACATGGGCAAGTATTTAAAAATAACCAATCAGACAAATCAAAACAAACAATAAATTAAATGTTCATTAGAAGTAAAAATTATAAATTCAAATATATTGCTATATTAGGGGGCAAGTAGTGAGCATTGTTTAATGTTTTAAATATCTGAGAAACTCTAGAGATGGTAACTCTTATATTTCTACTGTTTACAAAACCTATTAGATGAAACCTATATTTGAAATTCTAATTATTTTCTTACCAGTCACACAAGCAGAAATATGTCCAGTAGAAGTGAGTCAACAAATAGGACTCATCAATAGGAAGGAAGAATTTGTAACTGCAGAGTACATTGTCGAGGTGGCCTGACTTTGCCAGATATACAGTGCCTGACTGCTCCATTTAATATCCAACTTGGCCTATATCATCAAGCTTGGACATGTTATTTAAACATCCCCCTAACTGCTTGGTTTCAGCAAGAATCTGTCTGAAAATAAATGGAAACACAATATTAATTTGTAATCTTACCAAACCTCAGTAAATTATTGCATTACAAATCACTAAAGAGATCGCTCATTTCTCTTCATTTCTGTTTTCCTCTGAGAATCACACAGAGGAGTTAATTACTAAGTCGCTATTATTTACAGTGATGTCAAGAAATTTTATGGCATAATAAATATAGTCTAGAATTCCATTTAGAAAAATATTTTACTTCCACACACATAAATGCTTTTAAAAATTATTCCATTATAATTCTAATTAACTAAATACCACCTAAAATTTAAGTAATTGGATATATGAAGTCTAAACTTGGAGTTATAAAGCCCTTGGAATTTGCATAAAATCAGTCTTATAAAAATTGATTAAAGATGACAAATTACTACCAGAAGAAATGAACTTAATTTACTCAAAAAACTAGGAATAAAGATGAAAAAAATCAATAAAATTATTATTTTTTGACAATGCTGTACAGTCATTTTAAGCCTATCACTAGATATGAATTGAACACTTTGCGACCCATAAAAATAAGTTGCTATTACTTTTAGAGTCAAAGTCTTCGCATTTCTTCTGGTAGTAGCCTTAAACTTAGAAAAAGTAGACAAAATACATAATAGAGATAATTTGATATGCATATTGCCAAGTATGAATTAAATTCAAGCAATGAAAGAGATAACTGGATCTCTCTCCTTTTCTTTCTCTTTCTGCCTCTCTTCCCCTTCTCTCTCCGTCTCTCTCTTTCCTCATGAGTTAATTTGTATGAATTTAACTTGTACACGACAAGTTGCCTATCAGTTTATCTCTACTGTGTACTTTCTCCATTTTTTCTACGTTTGAGGCTACTACTAGAAGAAATGTAAAGACTTTGACTCTAAGAGGAATAGCATATTGTTTTTATGCATCACAAAGTATTCAATTTATATCCATTTATAGGTTTAAAATGACTCTATACAACATTGTAATAAAAATACAATTTTGTTGATTTTTCTTTCATATTTATTCCTAGTTTGTTAAGCAAATTAAGTTTTTTCTTCTGGTTGCAATTTGTCAGATTTAATCAATTTTCATAAGATAGATTTTATGCAAACTCCAAGGGCTTTATAATTTTTGGAGGAGAAGGTTAAAAAGGGTATTTTCAACTGTACCCCCTCAATACTTTAAATATATACTAATGAAATAAAAATAATTTAAAAATTTATTATTTCATTTTCAACCAATAATCCCAACTTACAATGTGGTTATGTCCCAATAAATGCATAACTCAAAAATACTATGTCAAAAATGCATTTGATATTTCCATAAACTCATCATAACATAGAAAACATCATGTCAAACCATGTTTTACTTTCAAAAATTTTCAAAGCATCTTAACCAGAAGTAGATTCTATCTCAATAATCCACTGTTTTGCTCATCCAACAGAAGCCACTCCTCATTCTTTAAAGTTTGATCATACGATTGCAGCAATTCAGTCACATCTACAGGCTCCAGTTTCAATTCTATCTCTCTTGCTATTTCTGCAACATATGCAGTTATTTCTTCCACTAAGCCATGAACTTCCCAAAACCTTACAAAAATGTACTTTTTAAATTGTAGGACTTGAAAATATAAATAACTCTTTTTAGACTGTTGAATGGATATTGCGTTAGCAGGCACAAAAACCACATTAAGTCCTTGTACACTTCCTACAGGCCTCTTGGGTGACCAAGTACACTGCCAATGAGAAGTAATATTTTGGAAGAATTTTTTTTTTTGAGGGTAGGTCTCAACAGCAAACTTAAAATATTTAGCGAATCATGCTGTAAAAGATGTACTGTCATTGGTCTTTGTCGTTCTATTTGTGCAGCACAGGTAGAGCACATTTTTCGTGATTCTCAAAGGCTCTAGGATTTTCAGAGTGGAAAATGAGCATTGGCTTCAACTGAAAGTTGCCAGCTGCATTAACCCCTAATAAGAGAGTCACCCCGTCCTTTGAAACTTTAAATCCAGGCATTGACTTCTCCTCTCTAGCTGTGAAAATCCAAGATGGAGTGTTCATTTAATGGAAGGCTGTTTTTTCTCTATTGAAAATCGATTGTTTAGTGTAGCTACATTTTGTAAATTGTCTTAGGTAGATTTTGATAACTTCTGAAGCTTCTACATCAGTACTTGATGCTTGCTTCTCCTTTTACTTTTATGCAATGTCGATGGTTTCTTTTCTTCAACTTCTTGAACCAACCACTGCTAGCCTTCCGTGTTTCTTCTACAGCTTCCTCACCTCTCTCAAGCTTCATAGAGTTGAAGAGAGTTAGGGCCTTACTCTGGATTAGGCTTTGGTTTAAGGGACCATTTTGACTGGTTTGATCTTCCATCCAAACCATGAAAACTTTCTTCATGTCAGCAGTAAGGCTATTCACTTTCTTACCATTTGTGTATTGACTGAAGTAAAACTTTTAATTTTCTTCAAGAATGTTTTCTTTCCATTGAAAACCTGACTAACTGTTTGGTGTAATAAGCATAGCTTTCAGCCTATGTTGGCTTTCAACATGCCTTCCTTTATAGACTTTAATAAGTTTTTATTTTATCAGAAATAAAAACTTAAATCATTTTTAGTTTTTATTTAAAGTGAGAGATGTGCGACTCTTTCTTTCATTTGAACACTAGGTGAAATAAACAAATAATTGAACACATACAGGCTATTGTAGGATTATAAAATGGCCTATTTTCAATATTATTTTGTCTCATGTAAAAGGGAGGTTTCAGGAGCGGGAGAGAGATGGAGGAATGACCAGAGGGTGGAGCAATTAGAACACAAAGAACCTTCAGAGATTAAGTTTGATTTCCTTTCATATGGTCAAGAATTGTGGTGTCCCAAAACAACTCTAACAGTAAATATAATAATAATGAAAAAGTTTGAAATATTGGAAGAATTACCAAAATGTGGTAGAGACACAACGTGAGCTCATGCTGTTGGAAAAATGGTGGTGATAGACTTGCTCACTGCAGGGCTGCCACGACCATTCATTTTATAACAGAGGCAATATCTACAAAGCACAATAAAGCAAAGCCTTTAAAAACAAGGTGTGACTGGACATCACTAGCAGAACTGATCTCAAGGAATGTGACAAGAGTTCTTAGAGAAGAAAAAAAATGGCACTATATAAATATATGAGAGAATGACAGTCAGAAATGAGAGAGCCAGAATGAGGGTCAGAAATAACGAGAAATCCTTTTTAACGTCAATGTATAAGAAATTTTATTAGCATTCAAAAGTAATTGGTTGCTAAAATAAAGATGAAAACAATGTAACATAGGCTATGTAACATACACAAGAATAAAGCATATGGTAAGAATTGTATGAGTGAAAGGAAGAAAATGGAGGTATACCATTTTAAAGTTTCTTTATCTTACATGATTTGTGAAATGGTATAATATAAATTGACAGTAGACTGTAATGAGTCAAGTATGTACACTGTAAACCCTAAATCAAACCCTGAAAGAAAAAAAATAATAAAGTTACACCTAGTTAGTTTAAAAGATAATATAGAATGATTAAAAGTTGCTTAAGCCACAGAAAGATGAACCAAGAAGAGTTGCAGATTGAATTGTACAGCTTAAATAGATGAATTATATGGTATGTGAATTGCATCCCACTCGATAAAGTTGTTACAGAAAAAGAAAAACAAAAAGTATTAATAGGACATATGACTACCCTTCCTTTGTGAAAATGGCTTCTGTGCAAGTAGCTTTGACTGAACAGAAACATCCAACATTGTGTTATTGATCTTTCATGGATATTTTCCACCTTATTCACACACCTGGCTCTTGGGTATCATTGGATGCACCACAGGATCATGAAAGATCAAAAATATAATGGAAATCAAAGAATTTGCTGTAGATTAAATTGTGTCTGCCAAAAATTTATATGTTGAATATTGGGAGGTTAATACTTCAACATATAAATTTGACCGTATGTGAAGACAGGGTCTTTAACATGGAATTAAGTTAAAGTACGGCCATTAGATTGGTTCTTAAATCAATATGACAAGTGTCTTTATAAGAGGAGGAGATTAGGACATAGATTCACACAGAGGAAAGAACATATGAAAACACTGGGAGGACGAAACAGTTATCTGCAAGCCAAGGAGAGATGTCAGGAACAGATCCTTCCCTCCCAACCCTTAGGAGGTAAAACTTTGTCAACAGATTCATCTTAGACTTCAAGCCTCCAAAGCTAAGACAACAAATTTCAAGTGTTTAAGCCACCCACTCTGTCATACTTTGTTCATGTAGCCTTAGCAAACTAATACTGAGGCCCTGAAGTTAAAAGAAAGAGCAGTGTTTGAAAAGCACCAGAGTTGCTTGTAGTCTTCGCAGTGGCTTCTGTGTTGTATAAAAACAAAGAGTGTCTGTTATTATTGGTACAAAGTGGAATGGAAGTAATAAATATAGAATAAGAACTGAAAAACAAACAAAGCAATAACAACACAGCTAGGACAAATAGGAAACAAGCATAAAATGATTAAAAACATCTATATCAAGGATTACATTAAATATAAATGTTCTAAATGTATTATTAAAGTATTACTAATCATAATGGCAAAATGGCAATTAGTTTTGCACCAACCTAATAAAATGCAAAGCTGGCTGGGCACAGTGGCTCACACCTGTAATCCCAGCACATTGGCAGGTTGAGGCAGGTGGATCAGTTGAGGCCAGGAGTTTGAGACCAGCCTGGCCAATATGGTGAAACCCTGTCTCTATTACAAATAAAAAAGTTAGCCGAGTGTGGTGGCAGGCATCTGCAATCCCAGCTACTTGGGAGGCTGAAGCAGGAGAATTACTTGAACCCGAGAGACGACATTGCAGTGAGCTGATATTGCACCACTTCATTCTATCCTGGGCATCAAGAGCAAAACTCTGTCTCAAAAAAAAAAAAAAAAATTTTACCCCCTCCAAGAAAAAAAAAAACTAACTGGACATGGTGCACTCCAGCCTGAGTGACAGAGTGGGACCATGTCAAAAAAAAAAGTACGTCACATGGGAGAAGTCCAAGGCTTAACTATATGCTACGAGACATGCATTTAAACATTAAGCACATAAGATAGAAGAAAACAATTAAAAACAATATGAGATGCTAAAACGAATTCAAAAACCTAGAGAGGCTATAGTTGCTCAATTAACAGAGATATCAGAGCAAATAATATTAGAATTAAAGAAAGTCATTTCATAATGGTAAAGTGTCAATTTATCAGAGGCTCGCCAATCTTAAAAGCTTATGCACTAAATGGTAGAGCTTCAAAAATATATAAAGCAAAAACAGATACAGTTAAATGAAGAAATGTACAATTTCACAATTTATAGTTGAAGATTTCAGTATCTCTCAATAATTGGTAGAATAAGAGAACAGAAAGTAATTCAAATTATAGAAGATTTGAATATCATTGCCAAGCAATGTGATCTTATTGACACTACAGAAACTACACCCAGCAATAGGAAAATACACATTCTTTTCTTGTACATGCAGACCTTGTGCATACAGACCTTACACAATGACAGACAAATTCAGGGCCATAATGGTCTCAATCTGTTTGAAAGTATTTACTCCAGATAAAGTATGTTCACTGTTGATAAGATAAATTAGAAATCAATAATGAAAGGAACTACTGGGACTCACCAAATATTTGGTAACAGATTAACATACTTCTAAATAACATGGTTTTCAGAAGAAAAAAATAGAAAGTATTTTTTTTTTTTTTTGCATTTTAGGTTTTGGGGTACATGTGAAAAACATGCAAGGTAGTTGCATAGGTGCATTCATGGCAGTGTGATTTGCTGCCTCCCTCCCCCTCACCCATATCTGGCATTTCTCCCCATGCTATCCCTCCCCAACTCCCCCCCCGCTGTCCCCCCCACTCCCCTGCAAGAGACCCCCGTGTATAGTGCTCCCCTCTCTGTGTCCATGTGTTCTCCTTGTTCAACACCCTCCTATGAGTGAGAACATGTGGTGTTTGGTTTTGTGTTCTTGTGTCAGTTTGCTGAGAATGATGGTTTCCAGGTTCATCCATGTCCCTACAAAGGATGCGAACTCCTCATTTTTAATGGCCGCATAATATTCCATGGTGTATATGTGCCACATTTTTCCTGTCCAGTCTATCATCGATGGGCATTTGGGTTGGTTCCAGGTCTTTGCTATTGTAAACTGTGCTGCAATGAACATTCGTGTGCATGTGTCCTTATAGTAGAATGATTTATAATCCTTTGGATATATGCCCAGTAATGGGATTGCTGGGTCAAATGGGATTTCTATTTCTAGGTCCTTGAGGAATCGCCACACTGTTTTCCACACTGACATGAATTGAAATTAAAATCTATGTAAGTTGGATAAAAATAGTAAATTAAACCCAAAATAAATAAAAGAAAGACAATAATAAAGATTAAAGTAAATGAATTAAAGTAAAAAGAAACAGATACAAATCAGTGAAACCAAAAGCTGGTTCTTTAAGAAAATCAATAAAATTAATAATCCTAAATTTTTTTGTTTTAGGAAAAAAGTAAGTTACAATTTACCTTATAAATATACATAAATGATATTTCTATAGATGCTACAAATATTAAAAGAATAATAAAGGAATATTATTAACAACTTCATAAGTTACATGAAATAGACAAATTTCTAGAAACATACACTCTACCAAATTTTAATTAAGAATAAAAAGACAACTCAAATAGCCCCAAATTAATGGAATAACATATGTAGTCATAAATCATCCCTCAACACAATGCCTTAATTATGAATTTTACCTCAAACTTACTAGAAAGTAGTAATAACAATTATACACAGTCTCTTCCAGAAAAAATTAAAAGGAGTAAATACTTTCAGACTCATTTTATTATACCAGTATTACCAAAATGAGATAAAGACATTACAAGAAAATAAAACCACACATATTCATCATGATCCTAGGTGCAAGTCTTCATAAAAGCCAATTGAGAGTCATAAAATAGTTTCCTTTACAAAAGGAACTGTTGTAAAAGCAAAAGGATCAGGCACACATGAGGAAAAAGGTATTTGCAAACATTTATCTACAACAAAACTTGTATCTAAAATATATAAAGAACTGTTTCTACTCCATAATTATAGGACATCCAACCTAAATTTTAAAAGTGCTTTTAAAAATGCTTGTCATCATTAGGCATTAGAGAAATGTGAATTAAAATCACAATGGGATACCAATGCACACTCATTAGAGTGGCAATAATAAAAATAAAAGTAAAAATATGTTGACAAGAATGTAGATAAATGAGAACCTTCATATATCACTGGTAGAAGTTGAAAATGGTACAGCCTCTTTGGAAATCAGTTTGAAATTTTCTTGAAAAATTGAACCTATATTTGCCATACAACCCAGCTATGTCCCTGAGAGAAATGAAAACATATGATTACACAAAGAGTTGTATGCCATAGGATCATTATTCATAGAACCAAATAGCCCACCTGAAACGGAAATAACACAAATGCCCGTCAATTGGCAAGTGAATAAACGGAATATGATATATCCATGCAATGGGATCACATTCAGGAACAAAAATGAATGAGTTATTGATACATACTAGAATATAAATGGGCCTCAAAAACATTATACTCATCAAGGGTAGAAAAACTTTGACTGTCAAAGACCAGCTAGTAAATAATTTGGGCTTGGCAAACCATGTACAATCTTTATACATATTTTTTTCTCTTATTTTCTTCCATCTTTAAAAATGTAAAAATTATTCTTAGCTTATGAGCCATTGGCTGTATTTGGCCCACAGCCTATAGTTTACTATTTCCTGTGCTAAGTAAAATTAATCAGATTTTAAAAATACACACAATTCAAAGGAATATCTATAGTGTATGCTATCATCTGAATGTTTGTGTCCTCCCCAAATTTTTACGTTGAAACTGAATCCCCACTGCAATGGTATTAAGAGGTGGAGACTTTAGAAGCTAATCATGAATGGGATTACTGCCCCTATAAAAGAGGCCCAAGAAAGGCTCTTTACCCTTCCCATAATGTGAGCAACTATAAGCAATATGTTTCTGATGCATATAAGCCACCTAATTTACAGTATTTTTTTGTTACAAGCATGAGTAGATTAAGCATGCCCCCTTTTTTGTAAGGCAAAGCTGATGTAAGAAATACACAGGTAGATGCTCATTGTGCAAAAGGACACAGAGGAAGGATGAATCAGAACCCAGTGAGATTAAGTTTCCTATAAGAAGTTTATGGAAATAGGTGAAAAGGAATGGAGGAGGGACACTTATTTGAGTATACCTTTTTATAAAATTCCACTCTGCATAAAGTGGTGATAGTTATATGCACACACTCACACACAAACATACGCAAATAAAATCAACAGTGAAGATGAGAAAAAAGGGCAGAAAACAAACACAAGCAGATAAATCTTACTGTATTCAAAATGAATAATGAATAAGGTAACGAGACTGAGAGGAAGAAATAAGGCAGCTACATTCTGAAAACAGTGTGTTGACTGTACACCCTCAGGCGAAAGACAAAATAAGCTATAAACAAATATGCAACGTTCTGTAAATCCGAAGTGAGTTCTAAAAACTGTTTTTAAAAATAGAGTACTTATAAAGCCTTTAAATAGTATTTTTAAATAAATTGTGATCATTTCTCGCAACAATTAAAAAGGAAGTGGCGATGTCATAACGGGGTAATCAGCAGATTACACTATTTGTACTCCGAACAATTTCTCAGATTGAGAAAAGGAAGCTCTTGATTTTCTGTGATGCTGTGAGAAAGGTATAATTATTGATATGTTAAATAATACAAAGTTCTCATTTAAAATTACGATTTCTTGTCTTTTTTTTCTACTAAACAGCTCTCTGTCAATATTGGAGCCAAACAAGGTTGCAGAGCGGTTATAAAATGCAGATTTGTGGTAAGTCAAACCTGAAAGTGAAACTTGCTGTTCTACTGATTAGGACCTGAACCCTAGATAATTTACATTGAATTTAAGATCCTCATCTTCCCTTCTATAAATTAATATGAACAATCCTCTAGGAAAGAAGCTGTAAACATTAAGTTACACAATTAATTTTAAGCACCAAGAATAAATCACAGTACATGACAGGCCTTTGGGAAGTGAAAATTATTTTCATTTTATTAGTAAGCAGGTGAGCAGATTGCCTTGTTTCCTTTTGTAACTAGTAATCTATGTTGGTAAAATACAAAAACAGCAAATGGCAAAATTTTAAAAATTACATTAAATTAATATTAAGGTTCAGAAGGATAAAGATTCTATCTCCCTGTCTTTTTATAAGTTCCCTCTTATATCACCCTCAAAAGAAAACAAAGCACAAGCATTTAGAATTAAAATCTCTGGATAGTGTGGATACTAATATGTGAGATGACAAGTGTCTTCTAGTGAAAAATCTATTCAGCAACTTGCAGAGAAAGCAATGTCATGAGATGAAGTAATTTTTTTTTTTTTAAAGCCAACAAATGATAAATTGCCATATGAGCTTTTTAGTTACAGCATTGGGTTTAATTATGTTGGGAACCAAAGAATCCCAAATGCATAAAATTTTCCTTAACTAAAATGAAATTACACCATCAAGTGTGAATGCTCTGTACACAAAAATGTGCAAACTGCAATATTTATGAGACTCCATCTGCAAATGACACTTACAATGTGATTGCTGGCAAAATGACTAAATATGGAATTAAAACAGAGGCCAAGTAGACGTTTTACTGTAATGGGAACTTGTGAAGGTTTTAAGAAATGTGTGCTCTTTATAGCCTAAGGAAATGAGAGGGAAATATCACTTTGGAATAAGAGTGACGTTGTGGTCCAGAATCTATCTGACTCATTTTTTCACCTTTGAGATTGTGAGTTTATAATTGAGATCTCACTTCCTTCCTTTAAGAAAATAACTTAAAATTATATAACATAATGCATAAAATAAGTCAAATTGCTTTTATTAATGTTTAAATTAAGATTGCCAGAAAAGGTAGATAACCAACTAGTGACAGTATAAATATCTCTGTTTAACAGATCATTCTCAATAACACATAATGTGATCACATTGAGATACGGAAAAGGATTTTGAAAAGATACATTCTTAGATGAGAGCAGTTGTCGCCATGAAGTAGAATTATCATGATATTTTCTTATTTTTCTTATTTTGATTATGTTTTCTTACTTTTCTTACTTTTATTGTACGATGAGATATGTAGATTTATCTTTCACTAAAATATATAACTTTTAGAATATATGACATGACAGTGATACTTTTAAGTTGTTTTAACAATCACTTAAGCAATCTTTTTGGAAAACCTACTGCAGTTCAACATTAAGTATAGATATGTGATATAATCAGTTTCTTTTCTCCTCCTTGAGGCTAATTCTACTTCAAGTTCCCTCAAGGCTTGCAATTTAGGTGATAAAACTATCAGTTTCCATAACGTCACCCTTACAAAATCCTGTCTGAGTTACAAAATGTGCATTCTCTAGGATTCTCCAATCCCGTGTCTTGGTGTTCTTTGTAAGCTGGAATCTGGGTCTTTATTTGCCCTGATAAAATAAACTATGCTCTTGTGCATTATATCACTTTTAAGAAGTAAGTACCAGAGTCACAAGAAAATGACCTGTTTAATTCGTTTTTTATTGTTCATAGTGTGCAGAAAGTTAAACTAATGTCTTAACCCCAGAAATAAGTTACACACAAAGTAAAAGATGGGAAAAAAAAAAAAAGATTCCATGTATTATCTGTCAGTATGCACTTAACTATTGTCACCAACATAATAGCTTAAGGAGTTGATGTTTATTCCTGTGGCTACAGTAATATAAATACCCCAAATCCATGCAGTGAGGAGTCTGTGGTGACTCCTCAAATATCTCTAGAATCACTGGACAGTCTACTCCTGGGACCAAGGATGCTAGAGAAGTGTTTTCCTATCTCCCATTTACCTGCCAATTTCACCACTGTCTAGTAATTTTTCTAAAATTATGATAAGCTTCTTTATTTAAAAAAACTACTTTTTTGCAATTTTAAAAATTACTTTCAAAAATAATTGTTTCTCTTCATTAACCACACACCTTCAGGAACAAATCACATTATATGATAGCTATTTTCTCCTTCGCTGTGTATTGTCTATAACAGATCTCCACGAGTTGTCCAAAACATGAAAATGTCTGTATTTGTTTTAGATAGCACACTGCTGCCAACATTCATGTTTCCCTTGCAAAGACTGGCCATGTGACTGAAGATTTGTGCAATGAAAAGGCACAAGGGGTGGGTGCTACTTGCAAGACTGTCCTTCACCTCTTGCTTAACTCTTCTGTGCAGTCTTCCCTAGTACATTTGTCACCAGAGGCCAAAGGATGCAGTGAAGGACTGGAAGCCCTAGAGAGGAAGCAGTCTAAGGAGTGGAGGGTCTTCCCTGGTTGTTGCCCACCAACATCCCACTGAGATACATGTGAGAAACTCTGTTGTGTAATCCACTGAGATTTGAGAGTTGTTTGTTACAGCAGTTAGCCTATTCTACAAGTAAGTCTTTTGCCAGTTTCAGTGTAAAAGCAAACAAGACTGTTACTGCCTTAACTAATGTGCTTATGACATGCAGTACCATAAACTAGAAGCTCATGTGTCAACTTGCACTTTTAATGATACCACGGGCAACAAGCCGCTGTAATCAAATTTGAGCTATTACTTCTCTGACTCCATTTACATAATATGAACCACATGGGGTGGAAAGGTTATATCTGGAGCAGGAGAAGATGATTAGATTTTTTGAACAAATTACACATAGAAAGTATAATCAGGATTTGATTGGCTCACAGAACAAGAAAGTCTTTTCTGCTATATTTTGTCCTTAGATAGCTGAAGGAACCAGAAGTTCGCTCTGTGTCTCTTTCAGTCCCCTGTGCCAGTGTACTCTTTTTATTTCCTAATATGCTCATAAGACTTCATAATATATTATTATTTTTCATTTAAAATGCATGCCTGTTTTAGAAAATACATTACTTACGGTAATTTCCACTGTACTCTAAAGAGCAATAGAAGAAATAAATTATTTTAAATGAATATATAATCTGGAATGTATCACATTTTTAAAGCTACCTGGTATTTGCTGAGTTTCTATCTAGATAGTGAATGTAGCCTAAAGGCATTTTGCCCTATACACAAGGTGTACTCATCCATGTTCACATATGCTTATGCATGAATAATCGGCAAATAGCAATCCTGATTCTCATGTTGCTGACTTAGTATTGAGGAGGTGTTTCTCTGGAAACTTTTGTGCCACTTTCTCTTATTCTAATGAAAACCGCTAACATCAACAATAGTAAAAAATCCAGAGGCAGCCCCTTGGGGCAGAGTATCACTTGTGAAATGTGCCCCTATTTCTCACAAATGCTCAGTGTATCACCTTCCATAAAAAGGAAGAAATAAATCTTCAGTTTGCCCTTTATAGCTTTGCTTTACAATATTTAACAATTTATTATTCTCAACTATAGTCAATAAGGATGCATTTTTATTAACCTCTGCCAGATTCCCTTTGTAGTTTTCAGGATTTTCAACCTATCAAGCTATACGTACCATAAGCTCTGGAGCAGTGAACAGTTTGGAAATAGAATCATCCTGTGGGGGTGCCAATTGGCCCAAGCTGGCTCTGTATTGAGGATGGGGTATCAGAAACTTTTCTGCCAGTTTTCAATCCCAAAGGTTTTTTAGTTCTGCTTACACTTAGAAGTCGAAAACTACAAGAGAAGATCACTGCCAATCTAAAAGTGGGAAAAACTGTTTTGGATCCAACAAAGGAGAGCTAAATTCATAAGGTAAACAATTTCTAGTGGTGATAAGCCACTCCAAAGAAAGACATGTTGTGTAAGATTGTTTCACTTTTGGTGGAGTGTTGGTGGGAGAGTTGGCAACCATAAAACTGACTTAGAAAAAATTAAATGAAATTTTAATTAATTCTTCAAGGCCAAGCACAGGTGAGCATAAAATATTATGATCCCTGGGAGCTTCTGACTAGAGGAGCGGCTGCACTCTTCTCAGTACTGCTCAGCACTGCTTTCCATGGGCTTCTACCAGGGGGTCATCAGAAAGATGGGTGTAAGGTCAAGGTCGGATATCCAAGGGACAAAAATGAGTAACAATATAACCTGAGCAACTGGATGATATTTTTGAGCAACTCAACCTGATTAAGATTTTTAGAGCACTCCATACAACCACTGTAGAATACACATCATTTTCAAGTGCACATGAAGCTTTCACCATGATTAATGAAATTCAGGGGCAGAAAACAAATCTCAATACGTTTTAAATGGTCAAAATATTACAAAGAGTGTTGTTATTTGACCAAAAACACAAAACTATAAATTAATGATAGAATAATATTTTGAACCTCCCCAAATATTAAGAAAGACATTTCTGAATCCATGATTCACAAAAAATGTACGAAAATGAGAAAATAGTTTGTGTCAAACAAAAATGAAATCATAATGTATTTAAGTAAGTTAACTATAGCTCAAGTGATACTTAATTGTTGACAGCTTTAAAGGTCTCTATTAGAAGGGAAATAAATTCTTAATTGATAATGTAAACTTAAACATCAAGAAGTTAATAAAATTAAATCTAAAGTAATCTTAAGTGTGTTAGAATATTAAAACTAACCCTGATAATATGTGCCATTATATAACACACTTCCCTTGTGTGTAAACTGGACATATAACGTGTTTCTAACTCATAGATTATAGCAAAGGTGATGGAATACAACTCCTGTGATTATATTACCTTATATGGCAACAGTGAACTATTTCGCAGATATAATTAAGATTCAGGACTCAGCTGGACTGTACTGATTGTCTTGAAACATAGAAACAGTGATAAAATAATAAACATATGTTGTTTTCTGCTGCTACTTTTATTAGAAAGCATTATAACAGCAGAGGAAATACATGAAACCAAGTATTTAAAGAAAAAAATAATGATAATTCTATAAAAACCATCTGGAAAAGTGAGGATGAAACACTTCCTATCTTACTTTGCAGAGTTACCCTGATTACATAACATGACAAAGATCCTACAAAAAAGAAAACATACACAATTTACCCAACCCATGAAACTAATTATAAATATTGTTAAAATATATTCGTAGAGTGAATCCGTGTGTGTGTGCTGTGTTTGTGACTTCATGAGCAATAATATCAGGGAAATATAAGGTAGGTTTGATATATAAAAGTAATCAATGTAATATATCATATCAATAAACTAAAAAATAAAAACTATATTATCTTCTCAACAGATGGAGAAAAAGCACTTGAAAAAATTCAACATACTTCCATAGTAATTTTTAGCAATTTAAAATAGAGGTCCCTGGTACTGGGACCTTTCAGAGGGTTGGAGGGAGGGAGAGCATCAAGATAAATGTCTAATGCATGTGGGGCTTAATACCTAGGTAATGGGTTGAAGGGTGCAGCAAACCACCGTGGTACAGGTTTATCTGTGTAACAAACCTGCATGTCCTGCACATGTATCCTGGAACTTAAAATAAAATAAGAGTAAATTTTTTAAAAAGAATAGAGGGGATATTATCTCAACATAATAAAGACCATATAAACAGGACACAATTAGCATTATACTCAGTAGTGAAAAAGTGAAAACATTTTTACTATGTTCAGGATAAAGGCGAGGATGTCAACTCTTACTACTTTTACTCCACGTAGTGTGGAAGTTCTAGTCATAGCAAGTAGGCAAAAAAAAGACATCCAAATCAGGCAAGAAGTAGTAAAATTGTTCCTGCTTACAAATGACCTGATATTTTATATAGAAAACCCTAAAGACTACACGCACGCATGCACACACACAGGCACACACGCAGTTGTTAGAACCAGTAAAAGTGGCAGAATATAAGATCAACATAAAAAATCAATTGCATTTCTGTACATTAGTAAACTATCTGAAGAGAAAATAAAAATAAATCTTATTTACAGTAGCAACAAAAACAGTAAAATACTTAGGAATAAACTTAACTAAAGATGTGAAAGACTTGTACACTGAAAGCTACAAAACATTTACGAAATAAGTTAAGGAAGACATTAACAAAGGCAAGAAATTCTGCATTGAAAATCAGAAGACTTAATTTTGTTAAAATTTCCAAGCTAGCCAATTTTCCCAACACCATTTATTAAACAGGGGATCCTTTCCGATTGCTTGTTTTTGTCAGGTTTGCAGGTTCGTCAAAGATCAGATGGTTACAGATGTGTGATGTTGATTCTCAGGACTCCATTCTGTTCCATTGGTCTATGTCTCTGTTTTGGTACCAGTACCATGCTGTTTTGATTACTGTAGCCTTGTAGTATAGTTGAAGTCAGGTAGAATGATGCCTCCATTTTTGTTTGCTGTGGAAAGCAAATAAGCATAAGCCAAACAAAACCCCAAAACATACATGAAGCAGTAGTGAGTGTCCTAGTCCCATGGTAGATTGGAAAGGATATAGAAATGAAGGAAGATACATTTATATTTTAACAACATAGGAAACTTCAAACTTTATATTTGGTACCCCTGTTGTGGCCTTCCTAAGCTCAGCTTCTTTCTCTTAATTAATATTGAGATATGTTCACTCTCAAAGTTCACTCAGTCCCCAAGAGAAGTTTGGTGTCTGTAATTGAAATAATATATCTTGGTCTGGGCATGGTATCTCAGGCCTGTAATCCCAGCACTTTGGGAGGCCAAGCAAGGTGGATCACTTGAGGTCAGGAGTTCATGACTAGCCTGGCCAACATGGTGAAAAGCTGTATCTACTGAAAATACAGAAATTAGCCAAGCGTGGTGATGCATGCCTATAATTCCAGCTACTCGGGAGGCTGAGACTGGAGAATCACGTGAACCCAAAAAGGGAGAGGATGCAGTGAGCAGAGATTGCATCATTGCCAGGTGACGAGCATGAAACTCTGCCTCAATAAATAAATAAACAAATAAATAAATAAATAAAATATGTTGAGGGTCTCTTGGAGAGGGAGTACTATTGCAAAACCATTAATGTTTTGGGTCCTGACCAGGCCAAATAATGTCTTCCATTTATTCACACTGATAGCATGCCATGTCTTTGTGGAACCTCACAGAAAAACTAGCTAACTTTGCTTTAGAGAATATTTGAGTAGGGACAAATATATCAGGGAGGGCTTCCAATGAAATGATTAACTAGGTCCATTTTAGTATAATTTAAGTAAGCGAGAGAATGGATTGAAAGGCATTTCTGCAGTAAAGAGCATAGTGAAAAGCTCTTGAAATGAACTTTTGTGGTATGTGAATGTTGGTGGAATACTGAATGTGTCAGAGCGGAACCTGTGTGGTAATGGTAGATGTGGATGAAAATTTTGAAGCAGATCGCAGAGGGCTCAGATTTGTAAGAAAAGCCAGAATATTGAGTCTTTCCCTGAAGACAACAGAAGACCATTTAAGATGTTTTAGGTTGGTATGTGATTTTCCCACTTCAATTTTGCAAAGTAAAATAATTTCACAATACTAGTACTGAATTGTGGTCTTAGATGTGAAATAACCACAGCAATGTTCAAATTCATTTGCAACTGCTGTTCTCATGGGCCACAAGGTACATTTCTAACCTGACAATACATGTTCATCTCCAGCCTTGCCAATAGTAAAAGTGCACCACATTTTAACACATGCTGAAGAGATATAGGCAAGTTAGGTGATGACATGATTCCAAATAGTGTCAGTAAAAGTATTGTATAAATCTGTGGGGAAGTGTGCAGTTTAGTAGTGTTTTGCGTATTCACATATTTATGAGACAGATTTCCTGAACTCTACCATTTTGCAAAACTGAGTCTATATCCCCTGCACAGCTCCCATTTTCCTCCTCCCTCTATCCCCTGGTAATAACTATTCTACTTTGTGTTTCTATGAATTTGAGTACTTTGAACCACTCATATAAGTGGAATCACATAGTGTTTTTTTTTTGTCACTGGCTTATTTCTCTGAATAATTTTTAATATTCTACTAATTTGTGCTACTGATTTTTAATAACATCAGAAAGCTTGTTCCACTTAATTTTAGACATTCCAACAAAAGAGATTGGTTTGACCCCAGATTTAAAAAGATTTAACCTCAATATTGATAATGATGTTTTTTCAGATTAGTTTAAATATTTATAACTTTTTGAGTACCAAGTTTTAAAATAAAGATAATATGAAATATTTCAATATTTTTCTTGTAGATTTAATAGCTCAACAATTAATTCAACAAATATTTAATGAGTTCTTGCTATATTAAGGGCACTGCTCTATGCTCCAGGGATACAGTAGTGAACTACAGAAATAAATACTTGCTTTTATTGAGTTTACCTTATAAAGGAGTGATATCATAAGACAATAGAGAGTTGGTAGGTTAAAAAAATTCAGGCAATAACAAGTGGTATGAAGTACTATGAAGATATGTTGGTAAATCTGAGCTATACCATAAATGCAGGAGCTACCTCAGAAAAACGAAAGGGAGGAGCTTCACTTTTCCTGGGAGAGTGAAGTTTCACTTTTCCTGGGAGACAAACATGAATTTATTTGAGAACACAGTAATGAACAATTCATATTAACATTAAAAGTCACAAGATCTATAAGTGTAGAAAACAGACTTTATTTATTATAAAGTGTTACAGCCTGAAAGATGGTCAGGCTGACAGGCTGGGAAGCACAGCCTCCAGCAGAGACCAGGGACAGGCACCTTGAAGGAGATGTTGGCTATACATATTCATATTCATCAATATACATATTCATATCATCAATATACATATTCATATTCATTAATATACATATTCGAGAGGTTGCTGAAACAGCTATGAATATTCATGAAGATGGGCCGGACACACGTGTATTGAACAAACTTGCATGTAATATGGCCCATGTTCACTTTGGGGTGGAGCCTTAACGTGTAAGTGTATTAAAATTAGGCCCTTTAAAACACCTTTGACCATTCTTTTAATAGGTTGCAGCCAGCAAGGTGGCCATTCTTCTCCCAGAATGGCCATTCTTCTCCCACCTTGCAACCATTCTTCTCCCCAAATGGCCATCTTTCTGGCTGTAACCCATTATAAGATGTAAAGTCTATTTTCTAAACTTATAGATCTTGTGACTTTAAAACGTAATACGTGTAAATGAAGGCAGTCAAGTCACAACCTCTGTAAACCAACCAGAAATAGTCCATGGTTTGTGGTTTTCTAATCAGGAGAAAGTTACTGAAATTAGTCTTGTCCCATCAAAGCTGTAATAATGGAATATGGAATTGGTGCTGGGGATCAGTTACTCAGTGTCTGGTGAAGGTGTAATTGCCTCAATGTGGCTTATCTCAAGGCCAGTGCTTGTTTAAAGAAAAAGAAAAATCTTGTGGCAATCAGAACACACTGTATTATTTAAATGTTAGGGGTGCATGACTAGACCCTTGCCTGGAATGGCCTTAGGTCTTGTTTATAATTTGGGATCTTATTGCCACAAAGAGTCCATTCTGTTAGTTGCACAATCTCCATTTTAAACATTAATGCTGGTCAGTTGTTGCCTCCAAACCACAGAAGGGTCGGGTATAATGAGGCATGTCTGTCCTTCCATCCTGTCATGGCTGGAAACTCAGATTTAAAGGTTTATCTTGGATCCCCTTGGCCAAGAAGGGTGTCTGTCTGTTCATTCAAGAGGAAGCTTAGGACTTTATTTTTATTTTAAAACATAATTGAAATGTATCTTTCTATATAGACTAAATGTTCTTTATTCTCATGGTAAATAATTTATACCCTTGTACTGTAATTACAGAAGTGTCTCCCAAATGAGTATCAATGATAGACTATGAAAAAATGTGGCACATATACACTGTGGAATACTATGCAGCCATAAAAAAGAATGAGTTCATGTCATTTGCAGGGACATGGATAAAGCTGGAAGCCATCATTCTCAGCAAAATTAACACAGGAACAGAAAAGCAAACATCAATTGTTCTCACTCATAAGTGGGAGTTGATCAATGAGAACACATGGACACAGGGAGGGGAACATCACACATTGGGGCCTCACTAGGGGTAGGGCAAAGGGAGGGAGAGAATTAGGTGAAATACCTAATGAATTCAGGGCTTGAAACTTAGATGATGGCTTGATAGGTGCAGCAAACTACCATGGCAAGTGTAAACTTATGTAACAAACTTGCACATTCTGCACATGTATCCCAGAACTTAAAGTAAAATTAAAAAAAAAAAAAAGAAATGTCTCTTTATTGTTTTATGCAAGTAAAGTTCAAATGCATTTTATCACTTCATCCCATCTGGCCTTAGACTTACCAACCTTTTAGCTTTACTGAGATGCAGCACTGTTCAAAAAATAAAATAGGTTATACTGATGAAAGTAATGTGTACAGACAAGATTACATTATTACTATTTCCAGTTGTAGTGGTAATAATAGCAGTAGCATTTATTCATTATTATTTATAGATTGAGATCCAATTAAAAACACACTTCCGTCTAGCAACACAGGCTTTCAGAGCTGAAAGAAATCCCTGATTTAATCTAATCACACCTCTTACAAATAAAACCAGATCAGGAAGATAAGTGAATGATTAAATTAACACAGATAAAATGTTGCAAGTGATATTGTGTTCAGGAGATCAGGCATGAAGTCAAGTACACAATCCCTGTGAATGATGGAGTGGCTGTCTATCTAGTTCTTTTATCTGGACAAGAAAACCATGATAAAAATGGAAATGTAGTCTCCTGTTCTTCTTACCTAACATGTATATCACTGGGGAATAGAATCTGATTCTCCATAGCCAAGTGTTACCTGGGAATAGCTGGCAGATTTGCTATGCAATTCAGCATAGATACCAACCTCTGGAGAATGTGGCAAGCAGAGGAACTTGGATGCTGCACTAATTAAATCCTTGGGGGATCCCAATTACTAGGAGGAGCCACTGCTCACTTCTTTTGGATATTTGCATTTGTAGTCAGGATCAAAAGTATTTGTAGATGCAAATACCTATACAACAAACATTATTTGTCTTGAGGTCTCATAATTTCCCAGAGAGTATCCCAAGAACGAAGTTGGGAAAAGTACATACAATTATTATATACAACCGAAACCTTGTGTCCCAGTTTATCTTGAATGTGATTCTGTGGCAATGAGGCTAAATATCAGTGTTATGGACATGGGGTTACTTGATTATGTTAACCGGAAGATAAAGGAAGAAACAAGGACAGTGTAATTGAAAGGAGAAAACTCTGTTCCAGGCACTTCTATTAACTAGCTATGCCAATTTTGGCGAGATACTTAACCTCTTTGAACCTCAGCTGTTATCTTCTTTTAATTATTATTTGTAAAATGGAAATGATTATAAATTTTACTGCTTTCACATATTGCATTTCCAAGTATAAGTCAAGTTTCTTTTACTTTTTGGAATCAAACTAGAATAACATAAGGCTCTATGTAAATTGTTAGACTTGTTTGTCCTCAGATTTATTCCTTGACCTTACTCGGCTCTACTCTCTCAGGCAGTAATGCAGACCAGTTGAAGCATTAGTGCCAAACTGCTGTGTCTGCTAGCTCCTGGATGGGTTAGGGCAACTGGTGGCACAGATAGGAGAAGGGAGAAGGGAAGAATTTAGACTTTATTTTCTGTCCTTTTCTGCTTTGTGCAGTGTTACTGGTAGCAGCTGGTGTCTGTTTCTCTAACGTCTGCTATGCAGGATCACTCATTTTCACGTCCATTAGTTGACTCTGGCCCATTGGCATCAGAAACACCATTCTCTCCCTTTCTTCCCCTAACATTTGGGTAGAAGTGGCTAAACTTTAATTATGAAAAGCTATATACAACGATCGATCGATAGATAGATAGATAGATAGATAGATAAGCTGTTGGGATCATTACAGATTTTTGTTGCACAGATTTTTTTGTTGTAACATTTCAATACAAAAAATAAAAAAGCACTGTTTGTTTGTTTGCTTGTTTTTGTTATGTGCCTATCTGCTAATACCTGGTATGTTAGAACATGCATTTTAATGCGCTTATCAAATTGGGCTCAGAAGCAAAGTCTGTGGCCTGAGCATGTCGAGAGGTCAAAAACGATGGTGTGCATTAAGCCAGGATCCCCAAAGAACAGCAGCCTTAGTGAGTAAATTAGGAATAACAAAACAAGAAATAATGAGAATATGTCTCTCTTATCTTTGAATCTTGGTAACATGAAGAAAACAGAAAAAAAAATCTACTTTTAAATTCTAAACATTCAAATCTTAAATTCACATTACATTTGTGGCTGGCCCAAACAAATGCCAAGATGAAAAAAAAAATCAACCTCAAAGAAGTGCTCTCCCATAAAAAGCAAAAAGCAAAAACCATTGGTTCACAATAAACAGAAATCAGTGAGCACAAGTAAACAAGTTTCCATGAATAGGTGACAGCATACATAACTCCGGTGGCTTTAAACATGCCAACTCGATTGAGAGAAAATAGGGTCCCATGATTTTCTTCTCTATACTTTCCATTATTGTTGGACACAAAATTGGTTTCCATGAAATTTGGAAGTAGAGCAGTAGCTTCCTCCTCTTAAAAGGTTAATGTAAATAGTCTTACTCATATTTTGAAGGATGTTTAGACTCACTTTGTTGCATGGGTAGCATCTATTTGAAAGGTCCTGCCTCCTGCCACTCCCCGCTACCCCTGCTCTACCCCACCGAAGTCTGGCAAGGTGTCAATGTGTCTCTATGGAAGAGTGCCAGTTCCTCCTGGAACAGGATGTCTGTGACATCAAGCTTAGAAACTAGGAGATGGGGGGAGCCAGTGAGTATTTCAGTTTTCCCCATGCTCCCTCATTTCCTGTTCATGTATATTTCCCCTACTGCCTGTTCTGCAACATGGGGCTCAGTATCAGATGCAGAAGAAACAGCTGATCTACGTGCACTTCACCAGCTCCCACAATTTTCAAAGGTCAAATTGCTATAATCAAACTCTTTTTCTACGTAAGTTCATAATTCTCCTACTCAGAGTAAAATTTCACTGATGAAATAATAAACCGTATAGTTACACCTAAAATACTTAAGATTGAATTATCAAAGGTCATAATATAATTGTGAATTTAATAAGTGAAAAGCAATAAAAGAAGGCATTGAAATTATGAAAACAATTGATAAGTTGGACCAACTGATCCATGGAAAAGCTAAATAAGATTTCTAGAAATAATAGCTGGAAAATCTAAAATTATTACAGATGAAGAGAATGTATAAACAAAAAAATGCAAGACAGTACTTAGAATAAAAGGGATAAATATTAACATGAAAATCAACAGAAAGGACATTAAAGTGATAATTTTAATTTCAATCACATAAAAATTATTTCACAATATAGAAAAATAGAGCATACACTCAAAGACCAGACAGACTACAGAAAAAGGAAAAATCAGTATATGTTATCATAATCATAGAAGTAATACTGCAAGTTACAACAAAAAAGAAACCTAGGTTTAGATGTCTTTGTATATAACTTACTGAGTTATTGAGTTTCTTATTGAGTTTCTTGTGTCTCCAGGAATATTTCATTCATCAAATATAGGAAAACCTTGACTATGAGTTTTTCAACACTATGCAGACACGAATATCTTTTGAGTTCTTTGATTTTTACAATTTCTTCTTGGCTAGTACTCTCTAAGTCCTATATTCAACTTTAGTTGTGAATGCTGTACTTCATTTCTTCCACTCAATGAGACTGGCAATCTTTGGGTACAAACAATATGCACACCTATAAAGTACACAGAAATATAGATACATGTCTGTATATATGCATATTTATACATGTATAGATGTAACAAAATATTGATGAAACAATCTTTAATTTTGCCAATAAAATAAACGGGATTAACCAATATGTTAAGAGGAAAAAACATGCTTTAAAAAGCATAATCTAACATGATGTAATATTTAAGAATACAAGAGGCATGCTTGGGTTTAGGGTAAAGGTTCAGAAACCTTTCTTTAGAAAAATAAACAAAGATGTAGTAGGCACATACAAATAAAAGGACAGAGCAGAACTCAGATCAAAAAGTATGAAAAGGAACAACAACAAAAAAACCATCACAACATTAAAGACAATAAATTCCAAAAAAGGTACAAGTTATAAATACCTAGGCAAACAATAGCAGAGCAACAAGTTTCATGAATAGAAAATAAATTCATGAAAGGCAAAATAAGTAAAAACATTACAGTTAGATATTTTAATTTTTCAGTCTTCATTTAAAATAAACACAGTCAGTCGTGGTGACTCACGCCTATAATCCCAACACTTTGGGAGGCTGTCGTGGGCAGATCACTTGAGGTCAGAAGTTAGAGACCACCCTGGCCAACATGGTGAAACCCCATATCAACTTAAAAAATATATAAAAATTAGCCTGGCATGATGCCAGGTGCCTGTAATCCCAGCTGCTTGAGAGGCTGAGGTGGGAGAATCACTTGAACCTGGGTGGCAGAAGTTGCAGTGAGTCAAGATCACACCATTGCACTCCAGCCTGGGTGACAAAGCGAGACTCCATCTCGAAAATAAGATAAAAACCACATCATAGATTTAAAGCACATAAATAATAAAATGAGCCTAATTGATTTACATAATATTCTGAACATGCTTTTTAAGTATTAAATAAACATTTGTAAAGTTACTATAAATTATATTACAAAGTAAACTTCAATACTTTTCATAAAATATAATACAAATAATATTTTCTAACCAAAGTAAAAAATAAATTAGAAATTACTAAAGACCACCAAAAAGTCTTTCTACCTAGAAATTGAAATATATTGTCCTAGTAACTCTTGAAACCAAGAGAAATATGAAAATTAAAGTTAAAAAAAAGTAATGTATGCATGTAATAGCAAAATCTATTAGTTCAAATGGAAATATTTTTATTATAAAGTTTATACCATTAAATATATTCATTAGACATCCAACTTGAAAATATGTGAAAAGAAAAATTAAGGAAATCAAAAGGAAGTACATGGAGGAAGTTAAGAAAAATAAAATTAGAAATGAATAATTTATAAAACAAAAAAAGGAATTATTTTTATTACAAATTGTATGTTCCAAAGTACCAAAAAAATGAATAAAGGAGATTCAACTCTCAAAAAAGGAAATGTATGCATACACACGTATAATTGGGGGACATCTTGGAGACTGGCTACCTTATTGACATGAGAAAAATAATAGAATCATTCTAAAAGTTAGAAAATTGCCTTGAAGACATAGAGGCAATTTTATGTGCTAGGATAGAAAGGCTTAACATGATCAAGCTGCTTATTCTTCTTAAGTAATATTTTAATTTAACACAATCCCAGCTAAAGCAATATTAAATTTTCTACTTGAACTAGTCAAGTTGATTTTAACATTTGTTTTACAGAACAAACAAAATTGTCCCAGGAAACTTTAGGAGGAGAAAAAAGGGGAACTAGCCTAATCAGTTATTAAAACATAGTATAAATCTCTTAAAACTAAAACTGCTTCATATTGGCTTATGGATAAAAAGTCCAAACAATGAAATTGAATAGAAGAGTCAGAAATATATCCAGTGAGATAGGTTCATTGATTATAATAAGGCAGATTTTAAAATTAATTAGGAAAAGATGCACTTTTTAATAAGTGATGTTAGGACTTACTGAAAATTGCTATAATGAGGAATGTAATATTAACCTCTCCTTCATGCTACAAACTGAAATGAATTACATAAGGGTAAATTTCTACAGGAAAACTCAGGTGAATTTCTCTTAAGTGTTGTATTGTGGAAACCTTAAATACATTTCAAATCCAAAAGAAACAGGGAAAGAATAGACCAATTTGAATACATGCACACAAAAAAGTAAAATTAATAACAGCCTAGATGTTTGGGGTACAAATTATCCCCTTCCCCAGGTAGCAAGCATAGTACCTAATAGGTAGGTTTTCAACATTTGCCCTACTCTTTCCCTCTAATAGTCCCCAGTGCCCATTGTTGCCATTTTTCTGTCCATGAGACTAAAGTTCAGCTCCCACTTATAAGTGAGAACCTGTGGGTTTTGGTTTTCTGTTCTTTCGTTAATTTGTTTAGGATAGAAGCCTCCAGCTCCATCCATGTTGCTGCAAAGGACAGCATATAAGGTGTATATGTAACACATTTTCTTTAGCCAATCCTCAGTTTATGGGCATCTAGGTTGATTCAATGTTTTTTCTATTGTGAATTTTGCTGAGATGAACTTACAAGTGCATGTGTTTTTTTGACAGAAAATTTATTTTCTTTTGGATGTATACCCAGTAGATTCCTGGATAGAATGGTAGTTCTGTTTTAAGCTCTTTGAGAAGCCTGCAAACTGCTTTCCACAGTGGCTGAACTAATTTACATTTCCACCAACAGTGAAATGGCTCTTAAATGTGTGAAAATATTTTCAATCTTCCAACTACTCATAAAACTAAAAATAAAAACTACATCTTGATTCAGTTTCTTTCTTCCAGGGTAAAAATCAAGTTTGACAATAAATACTGTTACCAAAACTCTGATGAAACAGGACTCTCACAAAATAGTGTTAGGACCAACAAATAACACAGTCCACTGAAAACTATAGAACATTGATGAAAGGAATTGCTGAAGACACAAAAGGAAAGATTTCCATTGTTCATGGATTAGAATAATTAATATTTTTTAAATGTCCATATTACCCAGAGATATCTATGGAGTCAATGCAATCTGTTTCAAAATTCCAATGACATTTTTCACAGATATGACTACAATGCCCAAAGCAGTCTTGACCAAAAATAACAAAATCAGAGGCACTATGTTACCTGATTTCAATATCTACTACAAAGCCATAGTATTCAAAAAAACATGGCACTGGCATTTTAAAAAAGGCACATAGACAATGGATGAAATAGAAAACCCGAAAATAAATCTATGCATTTATATTCAATTAATATTTGATATAGGTGCCAATAGCACACAATGAAGAAAGAACAGTCTATAAAATAATGGTGCTGGAAAACTGGATGTTCTCATGCAAAGGAATGAAATTAGATTTCTAGCATGTAGAAAAATCAACTGAACAAGATTAAAGACAAATACATTATTTGAAATAGTAATTCCGTAAGGAAACAGAAAAAAATCGCCATGACATTACTTTGAGGAAAAATTTTTTGAATAGGAACCCAAAGCATAGGCAACAAAAATTAAAATAGGTAAATGAAATTCGTCAAACCAAAAAGCTTCTGCCCAGCAAAGGAATAATCAGAGTGAAGAAATGAGAATGGGAGAATATATTTACACACCATACATCTGATATGGAGTTAATATCCAAAATATAAGGAACTCAACCAACACAATAGTAAGAAAACAAACTAATTTAAAAATGCACAGATAATCTGAATAGACATTTCTTAAAAGAACACACAAAAATGGCAACAGATATAGAAAAAAAGTATGCTTAATATCAAACATCAGGAAAATGCAAATGAAAACCAAAATGAGACGTTACTTCACATCTGTTAGAATGAATATTACCGATAAAAAAGATAAGTGTTAGTGAGGATGTGAAGAAGAGCAAACCCTGGCACATTTGGTAGGAATGTAATTAGTACAGCCATTATGAAAAATAGTATGGAGGTTCCCCCCTACCATATAATCTAGCAATATCACTACTGGGTATATATGCATAACGAAAGGAAGACATTGAAAAGCAGAATGTCACTTGCAGCTTAATTTCAAATTATGCAATGGGCATCATAAAATGATCTTGTGTTCATTATCAAACTCATGTCTATTATTTCTCTGCAGCTTAATATGCTGAATTGTTTCAGGAAAGAATTAAGCTCCAGTGTTCTAGATACAATTAATTATGTGTAGTAAATGAAATTTTGCTCCTATGTAGAAACTTGGAAACTCCCTTACTCCAGACCTTACTGGCAAATAAATTCTTTTGCCAAAAACTTGATATTTTTAGAAATAAATCCTTGATCCACTGGTTGAGATGGAATTAATTCATATAGATTTGATTTTTATGTCCTTAAGTAACTCAGAAAATGAACCACAGAAGACAGCGCCACTCATCTTTTTCTCAAACCATAGCCACTAGAGAGTAAGCAACTAATCATTAATGATATATTTGGGAAATTAATAAGCCCTGAAAACATATAGAAATCTATCTCAAAGCATAATAATTTTAAAAGTGATGTAAGCACAACAAAAATAATATATTTAATTAATGCACTATTCTTTCCATAAAATGTACATATGCCTGTTAATAATCAGGAATTAGGATCTAATTTGACAATTTGAGATTAATAAGTCTTATGTTTTCTTTGAAAACATCCAGTATTGTTTCAGAGACAGAAATGTAAGGAAATAATTATAATATCATATATGAGAGCATGATAAGATTTTGTGGGATTTTACAAGATACGGTAAATAATATTTCCTTTAGCAGCATTAAATTAAAACTCATGAAATTGCAAATATTTGATGGTTTTTTGACTTATGGAGTATGCAATTGTATGTAACTTAATCCTATATTGTTAATTATCTCTTTGAAATTGAGCCTGATCTTGAAATATGATAGATAGCTAGGATTAAGTTCTGCACCCACTGACCTGAATGCTACCAGAACATTTTATTTTTTGTTAAATTATTTTTGAAAGTAAGTGATCAGGGCTGTTCTGACGCTCTGTACTACAAATACCTGATGACCTTGGTCCATTCCAAATCCATAGTCTAAAGTTGGGTCCTAGTGTGACACTTAGTCTCCCCATCACAGAAACCAGGATGGAGACAGTCATGAAATGAAGGGACGGAAACTACATGCCACTCCCACTTAAGGAGAGGTTCAGAAGGATCTCATAGGACAACTTCATATATTCTCCTGGCTAGGATTGAACCAGAAGACTACACTTACCTTCACAGGATGTGGGGAAATGCAGTATTTCGTAGGAAGCCATGTGCCAGAAACTAATTTTAGTACCATGGGGAAAAAGGCATATGGGCATTGAGAATCACTCAGCTCTGTAACACTAAGCAATAGTTTGCTAGTTGTATGCAAAATGGGGAAGGTTTAACAGAAAAAGGAATAACATTTTCCATGGTACAAAACAGTAAGAGTATATGAAACATTCAGGCAGTTATATTTTATCTCAGAAGGGCTTAAAATTATATCAGGGTAAATGGAAGGAGGTACATTTGAAACAACAGAGCTAGGTCAAACAGTAGGAAGCCTTATATGATAGGTAAAGAATATTGGAATTTATGCCATCTACAATAAGTGGCTATTGAACAATTTTTGAGCTGGTGACTGAATGAACAGTGTTAAATTTTGGGGGAAGAAAAGAGAAGCCTGATTTTTTCTTGTGGAATAATGTTCTAATTTTGCAAACCCATTGTATTTAGCATTTGTGTACAAATAACAAAGTAATAAAAATATGAAAAATGCAATAATTCTAGTATGCTCTGTTTTTTTTTTAACTGAACTTTAAATGGCATTGTTTTACCTTTAAACAAGCATAATGCAGAGAGAGTAAATAAAGCGGGATCTCCATGGGTGTAGATTTGCAGTCAAATTTATATTCTAACAATGATAAATACCAAATAGTTGATAGAAAAAAATATTGTTTATTTTATACAATTAAGTTTATAAAAAAATCCCAAAACTGTAAATATATCAAATACCTTCTTTTTAAAAATGAAATTATGGCCTTTTAAAATTGCCCTTATTCTTTAGACATATAATGATTTTTGCAAATATTATCCATATCATATTGTGCAAAGCAATTAATTTTTGGTAGTCAAAATTTTGAGTAGTATGCATTTTAAATGCTTTATCGTTTAAGAATTAAATATAAATGCAACTCTGTAATTTTTAAATTCTCCTTTCTTACTAGCTGAGGCAAAAAAGAAGAAAATATTTAAGGGAAAATGAACAAAAATCTGAAGTTATGTTGTTGATAGCTGTTTGGACATTTGGCTTTGTTGTTGTATCTAAAAGTCAATAGAGTGGTCCATAAAACTGATTGCAGAGCACATTTCAGAACTAATAAAACAAATTGACTATTGATGATGTGCATAGGGCAAATCCAATTACATTTCACAAAGCTTTATATTGCTCTATTTCTCCTTTAATGTTTTCTATTTATTTATTTTAATTTCAAGTTTGAGTAACAAGCCCACAGATGCAATGTGATTAGACAAAGAATATCTTGGACTTCAGAATCTGAAGTGGTAAGTGAAATTTTGGGTCTACTCTTTGTGGCTCTCAGTCTCTAGACATGTCTTTTAAACTTTGTAGGTTTCAATCTCATAGAATTAAACTTTAGCCATTTTAAGATTAAACAAAATGATACAGGTTCAAATATTTTGTAAAGTATGTAATTTATTTAAAGTAAGTCATTTTTATTAACTTAAATAATGAATAAAATGTATAAAATATTGAGGACCAATAAAAAGCACAGATTATGGTGCACACATATACAAACATACACAAACATACACAAACACACATTTGGAAACTGCTTCCATTGTTAGACGTTTTTGTCTGATTCATTTTGCTTTTTCCTAATGATACTTTGAAAGAAAAGGATAGATTTTCTTATCATACTTTTCACAGAATTCCAGTACAGCTCCCTGTGATCATGAAGACAATATTTTATCCTTCATTGTACCCATGCTACCTGCTGTAAGGATGACAAATGCTGCAAGGATGACAATGCTGCTGCTTGAAAGTGAGAAATGTAATTAGCAGATACATACAAAATATTTTAATGCCAACCCCCTTCTGAATACCTATACCTGCCAGACACCGTAATAATGATGCTTGTCTGCCACTTGAACGTTGATCAAATGTTCCACTGGGGCTTGAGAAAATATGCTTCAGTTATCAGAGACCTGGCACAACCCCACAATTGGAATCAGGAATACTGTGAAATATTCAACATCTGCTGCTTCACCAAGCAACATTGTGCTTTAATTCCATAGGCTTATTTGCATCCTCTTAATGTTCTTTTGCTAGGGATTAATCATTCATGAAAAAATTAGTTACAATACTCATTTAAAAGCTTAAAAAAAAAGAAAGCTTATTTTGACTGGCATTGCTCCTGAAAGAGGAGGAAAAAAATAAACTAATATTTCAAGAAACTTCAATGCTAGATGTTTTAAAATTGGTATGGCCTCATTTTTTTCTCCAGTAAAATTAGGCATGCTGCTTATCATATATACAATGGGAAGTGAAGAGGGGAAGATGTAAGTAGCTATCTAATAGTTATCATCTTGTACTTTTAAAATTGATATATATTTTTTCATTTGTAGAATTTTGTGTGTACGTAGTAGGCAATATATTTGTGGGGTACATGAAATGTTTTGATATGGGTATGCAATGTGAAATAATCATCTCATGGAAAATGAGGCATCCATTTCCTCAAGCATTTAACCTTTGCGTAATAAACAATCCAATCATACTATTTTAGTTATTTAATACAATTAAATTATTTTGACTATAGTCATCCCATTGTGCTATCGAATACTATGTGTTATTTATTCTTTAAACTATATTTTGTAACCATTACCCATCCCAATCTGCCCCCAAATGGTAACCGTCCTATTCTCAATCTCCATGTGTTTAATTATTTTGATTTTTATATCTCACAAATAAATGAGAATATGCAATGTTTGTCTTTCTTTACCTGGCTTATTACACTTTATGCAATGACCTTCAGTTCCATCCATGTTGTTGCAAATGACAGGATCTCATTCTTTTTTAAGGCCAAATAGTATTCCATTGTGTATAAGTACCACATCTTCTTTATTCATTAATCTATGAATGAATATGGCATCTATGGATGAAACAGGCACTTAAGTTGCTTCCAAATCTGGACTTTTGTGAAGTGTTGCAACTAGCATGGAAGTGCAGATATCTCTTCGACATACTGATTTCCTTTCTTTTGGGAATATACCCCACAGTGGGATTGCTGGATCATATGGTAGCTCTACTTTTAGTTTTTTGAGGAACCTCCACACTTCTTCTCCATAGTGGTTGTGCTAGTGTACATCCCTACCAACAGTGTAAGAGGGTTCCCTTTCCTCCGCATCCCATCCGGCATTTGTTATTGCCTGTCTTTTGGATAAAGCCATTTTAACTATGGTGAGACAATATGTCACTGAAATTTAGATTTGAATATCTCTGATAATTAATGATGTTTAGCATCTTTTCACATGCCTGTTTATCATGTGTATGATAAATGTCTATTATATCTTCTTTTGAGAAATGTCTATTCAAATCTTTTGCCCATTTTTAAATCAGATTATTAGGTTTCTTTTCTGTAAAGTTGATTGAGCTCCTTATAGGTACCGGTTGTTAATCCCTTGTTGGAGAGGTAGTTTGCAAACATTTTCTCCCATTCTGTGGATTGAGCAGGTGTTTTAAACTCTTAGGTCCATGTGAAGAATTGGATTTCTTTTTTGCATAAATCCAATTTTTAGAAAATACTTCCTTATGTTGAACTAAAATGGACTTTCCTACAATTCAATTCTGTAGTTCTAAACTTTTATTTGGAGAGTCATCAAAAACTTCAGTATCTCTCATCAACAAATTCAATCTCTTCTACTTAGTCATTTCAATATGTGGGGAAAGCTATCATGTACACTAAAAGACACTAAGTGTCTTCTGCGCAAATCCTCATAAACAAGCACTTACATCTCGAATTTTATCACTGACTTCTTTCCCAGTCCTTCATTCTGATTCTTTAAAGTGAGTCAACTTCCCTGGATCTTCCAATTCCATAGCCTTCTGAACTTTGTGACATCATTGAATTTATGACTATCATCTTAATAATAACATCTTCATTTACATATGCCATCTCTTATTTCATTTACAAATAACATTTGTTTATATGATTATTATGAAATATTTATTTAATTCTTACAAAACTTTTCTGAAGGTAGCATTGTTTAATTTACAAATAAGAAAACAAACCCTCAGACTAGGTGGGTGATTTTCTCAAAAAAACAGTAATTTGCAGCATTTTCGTGCTCTTAGTCCATGTAATGGCAGCGGAGACCCATCTGGAGGCGGCGGCCATGGTGTCAGCTGCAGTGGGGGAGGCCTGGCTGGGGCTGGAGCCCGCGGGAGGGAGATGGGAACAGGCGGAAGCCCAACCCCTTCCAGGCTGGTGGGTGGAAGCCCCACCATCGCGGTGGCAGCTGAAGCCACCCATTTGCGACTGAGGACCAGGACCTTCCTCACTCTTGGGGGCCCAGGAAGCCCCCCACTTCTTGCAGGTTTGAAAGTGCCTACTCCCACTGCTCAGCCTCTCTCTGCTCTGGCACCCACTCTGATTTCAGAGCAAAGTTGTGGCTGAGCCCCGGCACTTCCACGACCTGGCTGGGTGTGTGCACTCAGGGCAGCACTGACACGCCAGCCCCCTACAGCCTCAGGCCCCTTCAGACTTTTGGCACCAACGAGCATCACAGGGATGCCAAGGGTGGTACTAAGGGTGATTTGGCACAGGCTTGCAGGCACCCCTCAGCACAAACAGCTTGAGTGCCACGGGCACCTGGGCAACAGGTTAATGGCAGCTGGAGGCAGGCAGGCTCCTGGTCAGAAAGACTCAGGTCCCCAGTAAAGCCCCACCTTCAAGCCACTGAGGCCTGTAGCCCTGGTGCTGGGCTCTCCATTCCACAGACAGCGTGGGAACTTGTGCTTTTCCGGTGCCCATGGCCACCCATGGACCAATCAGCACACACTTCCTCCCCTCTGAATCCCATAAAACAGATTTGGTTGTTTTACCAGGGCCTTAATTGTAACATGCCAAATTGCTTTCGACTCTTCTATATCTGCTTCTGTTTCTCTTGAAATTTCCATTCTGTTGATTCTGACATCACGCTTTATGATCTAGGGTAATTACCCCTTTTTCCTTACTGTATACTGACACTTAGATTTTAGGTTCGGCATATCCTTCTACCATAATCTCTCTCTTCTCCCCTCTTTATACCTTCAATTCCTTGCTGGGTCACATCCTCACTCTGTCTAAAACCAAATGGAAATATTTGCACTAGATCTTCTTACCTCTTCTTTATTATCACCTTCTTTAAATTCATTTTACGCAGCAGTCTGGCTTAATATTCCTAAAGTGCTGATAAAGTTGTATTATGCCATTCAGCACTAGATAATAGATTCCTATTGCCTGCAGGGTATTGTTCATATCTTTAGTCTCACAAAATACGCCTTTTACAATCTATTCCCATCCTGCCTTTTCAGTTTTATCTCTTGCTATTTCTTTCACACACTCAGAGTAAAGTTACGTAATGGATTACTTCTTATTCTGCGAAGGTATCACATATTCTCCCATGTTCAGGCCTTTGCTCCTGTAACATTATATTCAGACACCCTCAGCCAGAAGGAACATTTCTGGTTTCCGAAATTTGATTTTATTTGTACTGCTCTTATATAGAACTACTTGCCTTTGATTACATATATTTTTAATTCTCTTTCTTGAGAAGAAGTGATGTTCTTATAGTATGTTTAGCATCACCCATAACTCCTATTCAATGCCTGGCACATCATATCATCTGTATATTTACTTACTGAATTAATAATATGTTAATTAAATTAATGAGTTTCTCATAATAAGACCAGGAATACACTTATTACAAATGTATTAAATGTTACATTCAAAAACATATGATAAACAACTCTAAATAATACATTGTATTTATTAAGTGCCTCTATTCATGCATATTGACATATTCTGAATGTACTCATAAACTATAGTTAAAGCTTTAATCACAGCAGCATCTTCAGAGTTTCTTCTTTGGTTTTCATTGGAATGGCTTTCAGAATACAAGAAAAATTATTCTTCTCAAATCCTAAAGAACAGTGGAGGTCAAGTTGACACGCAAATGTAAACTTAGATTAGGAGCTATTTTGTAAGACAGTATTTTGGTTACCTGCCATTCTAACATCTGTTTCAGAATATCAGTTTTTAATAATAAAATGAGACATTAAAATTTACTTTGCCCAAGGGTTGGCAGTTCAAACTGTGTCGTGAGGAAGGACAAACAAAAACAAAGAAAACAAACAAAAATGTTCCCTTACTGCCCCAGAGCTCTGAGATGGAACACCGAGCAGGTACACCTCTAATAATGTAACATGCAGTGAAATATCCACATACAGAAACTTTATGTCATTTACTGCCTTATAAAACTGTAAGTACCCTCTTAAAGTCAGTATATTCTGACACTTTGCTACCCACAGATATCATGCTGAAATCCACAGGAGTTAGGCATTAAAAATTGAAAGCAGAATGCAGTTCCCTGAAACTGGATAATTGGAAGCTAGTGAAATATCTCAAATACGGGTGTAATAATATGTCAACTGCTGGCAAAACATGAGTAATCTGGGTGCTGTATTTAAATTTTTAACTGACCCTTTGGCATACTGAATCACAGAATGTAACGTTCAAAGAAATAAGAGCTTTGTTTTGCCAATTTTGTGCAGGTGCCACATTACCAACAACCTACTCTACTAACATTATCTAAGAAAATAAAAAGAAGAAGTTTTAAAAAGACTTTGTGTATACTCTATAGAAATTGGTCTTTTTAGTGTGCTTATACAGAGACATCAAGTGTAATTTTTTTTTTCTTTTTTGAACTTAATGAGAAACATTTAGGTCTTTTATAAATGTCTATATTGTTTTTGACAAATATTTAGTTTGTTTCTTGTCAATATTGTTCCTATGAATGAACAGTTTTCTGTAGCATTTGTAAATGGATTAAAATAAAAAAAGAAAAAACACACAGGAACAGAAAACCAAATGTGGCATGTTCTCACTTATAAGTGGGAGCTAAATGATGAGAACACAAGGACACACAGAGGGGAACAACAAACTGGGTCTTTCAGAGGGAGGAGGGAGGGAGAAGGGAGAGGGTCAGGAAAAATAACTAACGGGTGCTAGGCTGAATACCCAAGTGATGGAATAATCTGTACAACAAACTGTACGGGACACCTGCTTACCAATGTAGCAAACCTGCACTTGTAACCCTGAACTTAAAAAAAAAAAAAATTGTCATTTTCAAAAGTTTCTATAAGTGACAGTAAAACAGTATTGACTATGGTTTGCTTACATCATTGGAACTTGTTATGCTTCTACAAATTAGCCTGTCCCATTAAGGGTCTAATGATAGAACTCACTTTCCAAACAAAGGATGTCTATAGACAACTGTGTTTCAGAATGAGAGATGGCTCTACTATGCTATCTGCATAACTCTCTTGTTTTCCAACCGATGCCTAACTGTTCTCTATTAGAGCATTATTCCCTTAGTTGTTGTGTGTATATGTCAACAGCCTTAGGAGAACTGTGCTTAGCCACTAGGGAAGGATGCTTAGCATAGAACACAAGGATACTAGATGAGCTCAATTACAGAACAAAGAGGATGCACATGTATTTATTTCCAGACATAATTTTACTAAGGTATATGCTGAACAATATAAAGTGAATCAAAAGTGACCTCTATTAGTTAAGTCTCCAAAAGTCTACATAGTGATTTGATTTGAGCAAGCATGGATACAGAAAAATAAATCATTATAGATACGTGTGAACTACTGAAACTTAAGACCACACTGCTGTATCACACAACGTTAATTGCATTATGTGGTAATGAGGAAGAAACTACAAAAATCAAAGCAAATATAGTAGTAAGCCTTTGGTTTGTGTTTAAATACGTTTTTATAAATTTGGGATTTCCTTTTGAATGTTTTTAAAAAAACAAAAGCTTTACATCCAGAAAGTTTTCATTATGCTTCTATCCAGAATTTTATTCCTAGATTCCTTCCAGTAAGAAGATTATTTATTCATTTAAGAAAATTTTGAATTCTGAATTGTAGTTTTGAAATCTCAGTAGATAATAAATTAGCACATGTGGTTACATAAATAACAATAAAATAGCCTGTGTAGACTTAAGAAACACTGAAATGGAGTAGACGCTGGGGAAAATGGAATATGATGACACTTTCGATAGATAGTTACAATTTTTTAAATGTTTATCTTTGGTTTACAGTTTTTCAAGGCTTCCAAAAACAGATGGCATTACATGTTTTCAATAAATAATTACAATTTCTTACCCATAGATCAGATTTATGTTGCTCAGTATTTTGAGAAATTAGGAATATTTGTGAAAGACCTAGAAACTCTAAAACTCTGAAATTTTGTTTCATGTGAATGACCCAAGGGTTAACTGAAAGATCTGTGGACAACATTTATGATCACCTGTCTGGGGAACAAAATCCCTTCCAGCCTCCACTCTGCTCTATCTGCCATCATGCTGTCTTTTCCTTTATAGTGGTACTTTCCTGGAAAAAAAAAAAATACCTTAATTTACTCAACTCACCTCCACCCTACAACTCATTCCCCTTGGACCTCCATCCCCGAAGCCCTAGTGAAGCTATTCTAATGTGGGTTCCCAGTTGCTTCTTTTGGCAAACTCAGGGGCCACTGGTTTGTCTTCTCCATAGCAGCTGACCCCTCAGCAGCAATCTGCATAGTTAGTTCCCTCTTTCTGCCTCTTTGAAACAATGTCCTGTTTCATTCCATGATGCTTTATCTGGGAGGGTTTTCTCCTCTTCATCGCCTCTACTTTTCAGTCTCTTTTGATGAATTATTGTTTTTTATTTGACCACCTATAGCTTTAAACATGATTTTTGTGACATCTGTTTCTCAGATACCTACCTAAGCATGACTTCCCTAAACAACTGCCTGGTTGACAACACCTCTTCACTGTCTATTAGGCTTTTAAGATCTCCAATGCACATGTCAGAATGCTTTAGTTTAACCTAAACTCAAAATTTTAATTCTTGTATTCTTGCTCACTTTACTACAAAGCTTTAAATTTTCTATTCTTGCTCACTTTCCTCCAAACCTTTGCTCACCAGCCAGAGTGAACGTTTCAAAAGGTAATTCAGATATTTTTCAACCTACTTGATACCCACTTGAATCGGTCACTTGCTTCCCATCACATCAAAATCAGCTCGAAACTCATTGGCCTACTCTACACAAAACTTTGTAATTTAGCGCCTATATCTTCACTTCTGTCTTCTGGAGACCCTTGTATCTTCCCAGTATGCCCTATCCAGTACCTCTTCTTTCTTTCTTGATCGTACCAAGATTATTCAAACCTCAGTGCCTATACACTAACTATGTCTTCTGCATAACGCATACATTCTCCAGATCTTTTGAACGTGGCTTCGTTATAAAATAATTAAAATCATACCAAAAATAGCAGCTCTTCAAAAAAGGACTCTTCTCATCACAGACATTGTTAGATACCCTAATTATTTTCAATCACATTTTCAGACATTTTAAACCATTATTTGAAATTATCTTTCTGTTTATTTTACCTTTAAAAAATTCCTGTCTCCCCTTACTATGATATACGCATCATGAAAGCAAAGGTCTTGTTCAGTTTAGTTTGCCAAGTAAACTACAGTTTTGTTAGCAGCATCTTTTAATAGCAGACACTCAAATAAATATTTTCTGAATGAATAAATGGATGAAGTCTGTTGAAACAGCAAATTCTGCTTTTAACCTGGTTATATTTTAATTAAGAGAAGTTATGAGAATACCGAAACCAAATTGCACTTCTTGAGACATTTATGTTCCTTTTATCTTCATTAAACTCTAAAATTTGGCATAAACAAAAGAGCAGCATAGCCCACATTGGCCAGGAGATAGTTTCTGTTCCTGATTTTCTGCATTATTTCTCCTGTATCACATTACACAAAATAAAAGTTATTATACTAGTGGACTTGTTTCATATATCCTCATTTATTCTGCCATTATCTAATTATGCAATTCAAAAAGCTAGTTTACAATTAATACTTTTGTATTTGTCTTCTCAGAAATGTGCTCAGCCCATGCACATTAGCTGTGATATTCATCATTTCCTAGCTGAAATTTTTATGTGTATATATTTTTTTAGAACTACTGCATTGGTCTACTCTAAGCAGCAGTGATAAAAATGTATCACTTTACAGTTGATGTGCAGAAAGTACTTCTTATAAATAACAAGGGTTTGTTTCGAATGGATATAAACAATTCTCATTCTCTCCCAAAGAAGAAAATAGACTGCATAGGATAATGGGGAATCGACTCTTTCTCATTTGACGTTTGATTTTTGTAAAGCTTTGACATCAGTGCATTTTATACAGTTGCTGGAAAAGAAAGTGCTATTCATAAACTTGCTGTTATCCTCAATTTCCTCTAGGTAGACAAGGATTCTTTCATCGCTGTATTCCATAGCTTTATTTACATGCATTGCAATTTCTGCAATTGATTTCTTTCCTTCTTATCTCACTAACCTGGCAATGCACCCACAAAACTTTATTTACTGATATTCTTAACTTGAAACTTACCTCGTTCTTCAACAAATATGACTGAGCTTCCAACAGGTTCCTCAGAACCTACCCTCCAAACCTCCAGAGTAATCCGTGACCTTCTTCCTTAAGGTCAATAGCATCAGCAGCATTCTGTTAACTTGGACAGCAGAGGACGGGGGAGGTTTGACACACAGAGTTTTAGATCTATCTCTAGAGCTCCCGAATCATAAACTAGACTTTAACAAACTCCTCCAATGATTTATTTGTGCCCTGAAGTTTGAGAAGTCATACTCTATGACATCCCCCTGAACAACTCTGCCAATGGCTCCTGCTGAATTAAAATATTAGATGAGCCAGCTCATTCTTCTTCCTTAAACATCTTTCTTGAGATTTCCTTAGCCAATTTCTCTGGCAACACTGAACTGTTTGTAATTACCCACCCATTAAAAGCATGTTTTCACATTGTTGCTTATAGAAAATTTAGAGCTATATAATGTTTAGGAGTGTAGGTGTTGGCATTAAAAAGAACTGAGTTAAACATATTCATAGCTGAGCCTTCTTAAAAAATTACTTAACTCCTCTGAATAGCTGTTTCTTCATCTTTAAATGAAAGTTATTTTAGTACTTTGTAAGGTTATGAGGGTTAAATTAGGAAGTGTAAAGAAGGCATTCAGTTGCAATAACTGGCACATATAAGCACACCACAAATATAGGCAACCTTACAATGGCATCCAGGAGACCTCGTCTCTTTATTCCTGGTGACCAAAACCTACTTGAGTGAAATACCCTCTAATTAAATCTCTCCCAGATCCACCCTAGGCATAATTCCCCCACATACCTGTCATACTTTCATACCTAAATTACTATCTTGTTATTATCAATTTATGAAATTCCTTTATTAAGATTTTCAAGTCAATAAGGGGAGTAATTAATCTAGAAGGGATAAACTGCATTCTAAAGCAGGTACCTAAAAATAACTTCATAAAAGCATAGAATTAAGTATTAATTATTATAGAAACTGCTAATTGCATTGGATAGCCATTCTTACCTTCATCTTCATTAGCAGATTCATTCTCTTGTTTGGGACAGCAATGCTCTGCCTGACAATAATATATTCCCTAGCCTGGGGCTCATCCTAATGACAGTGTTCTGACCACTGAGTTTGCTTTTCACAGAAGCAGATCACCCACATTTGCCTCACGCCCTTCTTCCTGCCTTTAGTGCAGACCAAAGACTGTCCTATGCCAACACTATATGACAGGCATGAAGATGTGAGTCTCCCGTCAAAGATTGTTATGCAGAAAGAAAGATCTGAGACACTGTTGATATTGTAGATTCACTTGACCACTTCTGGATTGCCAACATGTGGACTTCCTGAAAGATGAGGAAGAAAAAGAATTTCATTAAATTAATACAGTTGGGATCTTGTTACATGCAAGCAAATACATGGTAACAAAGTGGGATTACTTAATGGGCTCCTCGGGGTATAGTTCAATCACTTAAGCTACTTCATAGCAAATAATAACGTTATACTAAGAATAGCATCTACTTCATAACATACATGGATTATATGATTTGTATACCTACATATATGCAATGCCTTAAATATTTTAAAGTTGATATAAAGTGTTTGCTAATTTTTTCTATACTTGTACATAATGGAATGAAAATTTGAATATACATCAAGTACTTAATGAGGCACAAGGAAAAAGTCCCATGCTCTAAGAATGTTTTGTTTGCTAGAATAAGCTAACAAGATAGCATTTCAACCATATTTACCCTTATATATATATACATATTTTTTTTTTGAGACGGAGTTTCGCTCTTGTTACCCAGGCTGGAGTGCAATGGCGCGATCTCGGCTCACCGCAACCTCCGCCTCCTGGGTTCAGGCAATTCTCCTGCCTCAGCCTCCTGAGTAGCTAGGATTACAGGCACGCGCCACTATGCCCAGCTAATTTTTTATATTTATAGTAGAGACGGGATTTCACCATGTTGACCAGGATGGTCTCGATCTCTTGACCTCGTGATCCACCCGCCTCGGCCTCCCAAAGTGCAGGGATTACAGGCTTGAGCCACCGCGCCCAGCCTATATTTTTTAAAGTAAATCTTTCTTTTGGTTTACTTTATGTTTTTACAACTGGAAAGACATTTAACTGAAACTAAATATTAACTACATCTAGGGAATCCATAAAACCTAAAAATTCTGTGCGACATTTTGTGTGCATGTTTATTTTTCTGGGGAGAGTTTCTACAGTGTTCATTTGTTTTGCATAGTCATGTAAGAATAGCTGTACTATCGTTACATTCCACTATTCTAAAACAAGAGCTTATTACTTTAGTATTACTTCTATTTCCCAATATCACTTTTACTTCTCAGACATAAAATGGCTACATAAACTATATCAGGGGAACAAAACATAATTTATATAGTTTTAGAACTTATTCTTTAAACTCCGTTTCTAGAATATTCATATCAAAGTAAGAAAAAGACAGAAAACTGGCAAGCAGATTCTGATGCAAACTCTTAATTTATACACATATAACATCAAAAACTTATTTTGCTGATTCTGCTCTCATTCGTCTAAATTTAGACAGCAGTAATGAAAGCTGCAATTTTCCTTTGAAAATTACAAATCTGCAGCAATAATTGTATCTGCACCTACTCTCTGCCTATTTTTGCCATGTTCAAAAATACTTGTATGGCTAGAGAGCAGGTGTTTGCTACGGCATGTGCCTCATGACTGCCTTCCTGTGCAAAGCAAGAACTGAGCAGCATATGAAACCTACACCCAGGTGCAAACGGAGAAGAGCATCTCCAAATGCCCAGACTGTGAATTCTTAGCCCTGCCAGGATGAACGCTAACTGTGATTTTGATAGACTGGAAAGACTATAGTTTCTCTTATTCCCTAGCAGAGCATAACATTTACAATAAATATATTTTGTTTATTTTAAGGTTTTTAAATTTTTTCATTATGGTTATGAAATAATTTTGTTTTTGTGGTGTCCTGGGAAGAAGTAAATGGTGTATCATCCAACAATGCCACAAAGGCATGCAAAAGTTATAGCAACATCTTCTGCTCGACTGCAAGCTCTGGGAAGGCAAGGCTTGTAACTCATTGAGGTTGTCTATACATTTAGTCTGTTGCACTAAACCCATCAATACTGTGCTGAGAAAAATATTGTGACACTAAATATTGAATCAATGGAATATGATAAATCTAAAGATGATGAACTCTAGGATGCTCTGCTCCAGAGAAAAATAACATGGCAGAAAAGCTGTTGGTTCCTGGGCATGATCTGTAACAGGACAACACACGCACAGATAACCTTCAACTGACTGTGGAGGGAAAAAAAGCAAACTGGATTCCTTAAAATACAAATTCTTGTCAGTCATTGAAATAATGACAAGTATGATATTGTACCTATTTAATTGTGAAATATCAGTGAATACTGAAATATAAGATAAATATGGGCGTGTGTAATTCAGATAATATGCTCTTGAAGTAAATAACAGAATCAGATTCAAGCCAGTTTTAAAAATAAAAACATTATTTTGAATAATTGGATATATAGCCTTAATGAGGCCTTTAGGTTTCGTTGATTAGGTGGCTTAATGAAGCTATCAAAGATCTAGATTGCTCGTGTCGTTTTGCTTTGCATCCACTTTGTTGCTTGTGTCTTAACCTGTTCCCCATGATTCTTGTTGGATGGTAAACAGAAGCAGCCAGGAAGGCAAGCAGTCTTGTTTACGGACACAAGGAGAGAAAAAGAGGCCCTCTTACGTGAGTAAAGAAAATCTTTTCCAAAATATTCAGGAAATTTCCAGATGACCGGTCTGGGTCATAGGTCTTGTCTTAACAAAATCTAAATAAGGGAAATTAGCCTTTTGTTTGTTTTTTGTTCTGGCTTTGAGTTTTTTGTCAATGACATCCACTACTGGAATGAATTACAGAGGTAGGGTCATTTCCTTGAAGTAGATGAGCTGCTGCCGAAGTGGTGAGGCAGGGTAGGTCAGTGGATACATGAATACAAGCATGATTTTGGGGAAAAGAGTATTCAAAATAATTGAGAAAATGAAAATGTAGAGTAAAAAGATAATTTCTTCCAATGAAGTATTTAATTAAAGAAAAAAAAAACAGTCTGGGTATGAAGGAGAAGAATCTCACAAGTAGCAGATGACCAAGCCAAAGCAAAACTCTAAAGTTTTATAATTATCTTGGCTAAAAGAGATTCTTAAAAATGACAAAAATGTTTTAAAAATCAATAAGAACATGTTTCTAAATGTAAAGCCCAAGGGGGGGAAAAAAGCTGTTGCTGAATGACTTACGAAGCTGCAGTTATCCTACCCACATAGAGGAGAATCAATTCACCAAGACAATCCTACCTTTATTTTGTCTTGTGCTTCAATAACACAGAGACAGTATCTCAAGGCAATGTAGATTCTAGCCATAATCAGAATGCTAGAAAGGGATCCTAGTATATCATGATCCTGCTAAAAACCTGGGAGTTGAGACATAACATTGGCCAAGCAGAGCTAATTCTGCCTAATCTGGCATATGGCGCCCTTAGTTTGCAGATGCTCTTTTAGTCATTCCATTTCTGTTCATGCCAATCCAGTTGAATATTGGGTAAATTCATTTTTTCCATTCTTTTGTTTTGTGTTTTCATTTAATCACAGCTCTCACTCTCTCACATATATTTTGTAATTTCAACTCATTATGTTTTGATGGTAAAATGTAATTTTTGGAGCTCTATCTTAAGGAAACAGGATTTTTAAACATCAGGTCTTTAACATTCATGTGTTCCACAGAACATGCCCCAATATTCCCTCTCCCAAAGCATGCACTTGTTTATAACCTAGCTATATTTAAGCAACACTTTCTTGCGTTCTCACCCACTATCAAATAGATAGGTATTGTAAATTTTATAGTAGCACTCCTAAACCTGACATTGCAATATGTGAGGCACCCTCATAGTTCTCTACTTTATATATTATTTTTATGGTGAGAATTAAAGCTTTTATGAGGCTATAATTTTTGACATTACCATTGCTTCCTGGGAACTCAATGTTATCCTATTCTACAAAGAGCGAAACAGGAGAAAGAACACATTTCCAAGGTCAAGTGAATGCTCCAAATCTGAAAATTAGAGGCTCTAAGCAAAAACATCAATGTATTTGATTGAAAATGTGTATAATACAATGGGAAAAAAAAGAAAATGTGTATTCCTAAGTTTTGATAATACAAATTAATTTTATTTATAAAATTTTTGAATATTAAAATATTAATGCTTAAAATTTCATAACACATTTGAACACTGTAAACAAAACTAAAATGTTTAAAAATCATATCAATTGTATAAAGTCTATACAAGTAAATTATTTAAGAGAACTATTAAATTCTTACAATAATATATCAATAAAAAATTGCATTAGTGTATACAAGAAATATGTTGTGTATTTGAGTATGCATTTTGAGAAATTTAAAGGGCATACATCAGATGCCTCTCCAATAGGAACTTGAAATAGAATAATACAAAACATGTTGAAATGCAACATGGAGAAAATCTTTGACACTCTTGAATCTATTTGGATTATAAAAACATTGATTAAAAATATAGTAATAAAATATTGAAAATGACCCTCATTATGTAATATTGGTCCTAACCCAATTCACCAGGAAATTATGGTTAAAATGCATTATAATAGATATTGAATTAGATCATTTACTAGTGTACTTTTTTGTTTGTTTGTTTGAGAAGGAGTCTTGTTCTGTTGCATAGGCTGGAGTGCAGTGGTGCCATATTGGCTCACTGTAACCTCCGTCCCCGGGTTCAAGTAATTCTCCTGCCTCAGCTGCCCAAGCAGCTGGGATTACAGACACGCACAACTATGCCCAGCTAATTTTTGTATGTTTAGTAGAGAGGTTTCGCCATGTTGGCCAGGCTGGTCTCAAACTTCTGACCTCAGGTGATCCACCTGCCTCAGACTCCCAAAGTGCTGGGATTACAGATGTGACCTACTGCGCCTAACCTCTGGCACCATTTATTGAGATAAAATTCACAAAACCTGAAAGTCAGCATCTTAACCATTTTTAAATTCTACAATTCAGTGTGTTTTATATACTCACAATTTTGTGTAATCATCATCACTTTTTAATTCTAGAACATTTCCATTACTCCAGAAACAAACAAATAAAAAATACCCAGCAAACTTACTTTCCAGTTCTTCCATCCTCCTATCACTAGTCAATCTACTTTGTGTTTCTATAGATTTGCCTATTTTTGGATATTTTAAATGAATAAAATCACACAATATGTGGCCTTTGGTAAAAGGTGCTGTATGTTTTTGTATATATGGAAACTGTGTCCCTTTTCATAGATGAATGATATTTTATTTTATGGATATTGTGTTTCTCCATTTGTCCATAGATGGACATTTGTGTTTTTCCTACTGTTTAGTTATTACGAATAATGCTAATATGAACATTCATGGGCACATTTTTGTGTGAACATATGTGGATTAGATAATATTTTAAAATTTATAAAGCCTAACAATACCTAATAAAACCTAATAATATTAATGAAATCACCTAAGGATGCATTTGTCAGAATGTAGCCCTGACATTAAGTGCCACATAACTAACTGTATTTAGCATATTCGTCACCTCATATATTTCTCATTTCTTTGTGGTGGGAAGCATTGTATTATTGATCCTTGCATTCCTATCATCTTGCACTTTACATCGAAGAATAAATGAGAGTGTTTTTTAAGAATATGTTGCTAGGTCAAAATGGATTCTTGTCATATATTTAAGGTTATGACCTAAAAATCTTAGGACACCAAAGTTCCAATACGTATATAATAACACTCCCATTTTAATAATCTTGGAATATATTCATCCTGCAGTAATCAGATAATAGTAGCACTGTCAACATATCTTCTTCACAATTACTATCAGTAACTTTTAAACACTTTCAACTATTTCTTCCTCAAAATTGGAGAAACATAATTTTTTAATGTATCTACAATTATTCATGTTGTAAATTGGGATATCTTTACAGAAAATTATTTGGAAAAGTATTCTACTCTCCTTAAAAACATACTTTATTTTGTTTGCTTCATTTTATCTAAATGGTATAATCATTTATCAAAGAGATAAACAATGTCATGGGTTCCTTTTTATAACATGTTATTGATGACATATATGTCATCTATATTTGTATTCTTTTTCTATATAGAACCCTAGTGAATGAAAATAATCATAAGATTTACAGAAATACAAGCAAAATCACAATACAATGGTAAAATTAAAACATCACACTTGTTTTTACTCCCGACTTGCAGAAAAAATAATAGTTTTTAAATAATTTTCAATGGTAACTATTAATTAATATGGTCAAATGGTATATATATACACATATATATATATAATTGAGTGTAGTTTTAGAATGTGCTTTACTCGAGGTCTTTAAAAAACCCCATACATTTTCAGTTGTTCAAATATGTTTACGTATCTGTATTAGAAAACAGGTGAAATGGATAAAATTAAATAAATATTAAAGAGTTCTTCTATTTATTCTTGGTGCCAGGATGAAGTTTTCCACTTTATTGTAGTAAAATAAAGATGAATTTTGCTGCTCATGGAGGCTAGAGTTTCATTAACTATGGCCACAGTTTGTGAGGTCCATGTGTGGATAATCTACACTTATCAGTATAACACTAATTCAACATAAGGTATGTTGTAATTGTGTGGCTTATTGTTTTAATTATTAAAAACCCTTCACATATCAATTTAATTATTTATTATGGTAAGCTTTTATCTACATTCTTTGCTAGCTTTTTGTTTTGCATAGTACTACAGAGCTAATATTGGGTACATATTTTATAGAGCATCATATACTTTTAATGTTAAAACATTGTAGAAAGAAAAATTCCCTTGGTCTTTAATCTTTATTTACTTCCTGGATAATTTTGCATTGACTATTATATAAGCATAAGCAGAATTTATCCAAAATACTTTAATTCATCTGTTCCTAAATGCTGTAACAATACTTTTGAGGCAAATAATGTGACAGATAATGTAGTTTAATGGAAACAACACAAGAATATAAAACAAAGGCTGTTTGTGACAAATATGACAGCTCTCACTTTCAGAGAAAAACAAAAATAGAGACTTTGTCCTTGAACACTGACATTACAGCCTTTTACTTTATAACCATTTAGTTCATGTTTAATGAAAATATGGCATATTTTCCTCTCAGGTTAGTGGAAAATAATAGCTTTAGACATTATCTTTGACCCTCAACTATAGAGGGGATATGAATAATGATGAGCTAAGGGGTAGAGAGCATTTTAAAATAGCCCACCATGTATCAAATAGGGGCATTTGACTATTAGTGCCAAGAATATCTTCTCATAACTTTGAAACATCTAACATAGGTCATTTTAAAAAATGGACTATTTTCTACTCTCAGAAGACTTTTTAAACTTAATCTAAAATCTTAGAGCTAAAAGGCACATTTGCAACTTGTTAGTCTAAGTCTAGATTTTGCAAAAGAGAAACAGAGGCCTAAAAAGATGAAGGGATTTTTCCCAGCTGCATTAACACAAAGCACGATCTTATATCTTAGTCTCCTGTCTCATTGTGTCACCCACATTTCCACTTCACCGAGTTCCCTGGACATCTCTTTCTTGAAGAATCCAACTGGATAGGATACTTAGCCAGAGATCAGCTCATTTGTCTATACAGTGGCATAAATAGGAAAATGTCTTACAACTAAAGAGCTGTAGTCCTCAAGTCATTTTGACAAAGGTCACCTAATCAGTAAGGAGTCAGATTCTCAGCAGGTTGAATGAGAGCTACCCCACTAAATTACAGCTGTGGATCTATCACCCATAGCAAATGTTTAGCCTTGAAAGCATCCTGAGCTTTAGGTGAATAAACCAATCCTTCAAGATAATCTTAGGTTAAACTAAAGACAGCACTTTGAAGTTTCTAGTGACATTACTTCTGGGCCTCAGCGTTTTCTATTAATGAAACTTATGATAGCAAGTTATCTAATATTTTCAAGCAATATGGATATAAATTATTATCAACTATTTTAAAGGCAAAATAATTTTCCAACACTCAATGAAATTATGAGTACACACACAATTTTAGGTTTTTAATAAAGTGCAAAAAGATCACCTGAAATACATATATTAAAAATTAAGTCTTAATTTTGGCACTGCTATGAATATAACTGAATTATCATGTTGATTATTTTTATTTGTTTAATCAGTTAATCTTGGTTCTTTAGTTAGCAACATTACTTTGGATACCAAATGGTAATTTTATAAAATTTAGCTACACACATCTGTGCACATGTGTGTGCACACACACACACACAAATGTTTTTATTGTATAAGAAAAGCTCATCTGCATTATTCCAATTCTACTGGCACCTTTGTGGAATTAGTCAAGTAGTTATTACTTCCACTTGGTATATTAAGTGCCCAACACATGAAAAGTAAATCACTCTCCTACAAATTTCACGAGGGAATTTTTAAACTAGATTCTTTCCTTTACATTCTCTTGATTGAAAGTTCATTTCATGACTAAAATTCTAAGAAAATGTTGTCTAATGACTTATTTTTAGTAAGCATTCCAAGTTGAAACATAATTCCATTATGATATATATGCACTTTGATTTATAATAACACCTTGAAATAGATTGTCCTATTATAATCCTATCAATAATAAATGTGAGACAGTAAGAATCAAAAACTTATTTACAAACATACAGCCTGAAAAAAATAAAGAAAATAAAAACAAATTTGTTTATACTGCCATACTCGACTTAATTTTTTAAATGCTCTATTTTAAATTATCTTATACACATATACATATATGTGTATATATATTATTACACTTTATTACACTTTATCTTCTGGGGTACTTGTACAGATTATGCAGGATTGTTGCATAGGTACATACATGGCAATGTGGTTTGCTGCCTCCATCCCCCTGTCACCTATATCTGGCATTTCTCCCCATGTTATCCCTCCCCAACCTCCCTAACCCCCGCTATCCCTCCCCTAGCCCCCCACAACAGACCCCAGTGTATCATGCTCCCTTCCTTGTGTCCATGTGTTCTCATTGTTCAACACTCTTCTATAATTGAAAACATGTGGTGTTTGATTTTCTGTTCTTGTGTCAGTTTGCTGAGCATGAAGGTTTCCAGATTCATCCATGTCCCTACAAGGGACACAAACTCATCTTTTTTATGGCTGCATAGTATTCCATGGTTTATATGTGCCACATTTTCCTTGTCCAGTCTATTGTCAATGGGCATTTGGGTTGGTTCCAGGTCTTTGCTATTGTAAACAGTGCCAAAATGAACATAACTGTGCATGTGTCTTTATAATAGAATGATTTATAATCCTTTAGGTATATACCCAATTATGGGATTGCTGGGTCAAATGGAATTTCTATTTCTAGGTCCTTGAGGAATCACCACACTGTCTTCCACAATGGTTGAACTAATTTACACTCCCACCAACAGTATAAAAGTGTTCCTATTTCTCCACATCCTCTCCAGCATCTCTTGTCTACAGATTTTTTAATGATCGCCATTCTGACTGGCGTGAGATGGTATCTCAATGTGGTTTTGATTTGCCTTTCTCTAATGACCAGTGATGATTAGCATTTTTTCATGTTTGTTGTCCTCATAGATGTCTCTTTTGAAAAGTATCTGTTCATATCCTTTGCCCACTTTTGAATGGGTTTGCTTGTTTTTTCTTGTAAATCTGTTTTAGTCATTTGTAGATTCTGGATATTAGCCCTTTGTCAGATGGGTAGATTACAAAAACTTTTTCCCATTCTGTTGGTTGCTAGTTCACTTTAATGATTGTTTCTTTTGCTGTACAGAAGCCCTTTAGTTTAATTAGATCCCATTTGTCTATTTTGGCTTTTGTTGCCAATGCTTTTGGTGTTTTAGTCATGAAGTTCTTGCCTATGCCTATGTTGGTTTTGCCTAGGTTTTCTTCTAGGGTTATTTTGGTGTTAGGTCTTGTGCTTAAATCTTTAATCCCTCTGGAGTTAATTTTAGTGTAAGGTATCAGGAAGGGGTCCAGTTTCTGCTTTCTGCACATCGCTAGCCAGTTTTCCTGATACCATTTATTAAACAGGGGATCCTTTCCCCATTGCTTGTTTTTGTCAGGTTTGTCAAAGATCAGACGGTTGTAGATGTGTGGAGTTGCCTCCGAGGCCTCTGTTCTGTTCCATTGGTCTAAATCTGTTTTGGTTCCAGTACTATGCTGTTTTGATTACTGTAGCCTTGTAGCATAGTTTGAAGTCAGGTAGTGTGATGCCTCCAGCTTTATTTCTTTTAAGTTTTCTCCAATCATTTATAGGATGAAGAAAGCTAAAGGCAAATACAAATTGAATAACAAAGCATTTATTTTAGTAGTAGACAATATAATACAATTTTTAAAACTGTGCCAAATATTGTTTTCACAAATAAGTTCTAACAGCAATTAATATCTATCCTTCACTTTGAACCTTTTATTGATGCAAAGTCACTGAGAGTTTACTCTTATTGTTTACTCTCCCTTTTATTACACTGAGTCAACTTTAAAAATTATTTAAACATGAAAGCTTTACATGCTTTTGAAGTCAAGTTTCTATTTGTATGTGGGCTGAATTTTGCATGTATTTTTCACGGTACTTAACAACCTATTCACTTGTACAGTACAATATTGACAATAAAAACATACAAGCAAAAAAATGTAAAGTGGTTTGTTAATTATTTTTAAATCTATTAGCTTTCTCTGTTCATGCTTTCCCAGGTTAGGAAACTGAGAATATACTTAGCTTTTTAATATAAAAATAACTTTAGTCAAAATGAATTGTTATTGACAGAATTTCTATAAAAATGAAAGGTTCTAAATAATCTTACTGATAATGGCTGATAACTAAAATACTATTAGATTATAAAGTTTATAGGAAAAGTGGGCCTTCCAAATCATTAACTCTTAAAAATGCAGATGGCAAGTCATTGTGTCTTTTATGAAATTGATAATCCACAAAACAAATTCACATTACATTACCATAGCTATATATATTTCTGGGCAATAAAAGACAACTTTATATCACTAATAAAATTAGCAATAATGACAATGGCATCTGTATTGTAATACGTGAAACTCACAGCAGTTAAGAAGAATAAATGGCTTCCATGTTATGTATAAAGTTTAGAGAACAACTTAATTCATTTTTCCAAAAGAGGCAAACTGTTCTATAAAATAAATCTATACTGTTCCTCTTACTGAATGACTTTAAAGAAAAAATGTATACTGGACAAGCATTCAGAGCCACTATGTGGTTTTCATTTGGTTAGAGAGAAGGAATAGAAATACATATACATGTTGCCAATCCTCAGAAAATGTCTTATTATTTAGCTTTGATTGGTTTATGTGTGGGTTTGTGTGTATTAAAACACATGCAAACATAAATAAGATAGAGACACATCTGTATTTCCATTTTCTCATGCTTAACTACATTTGATTTCATTCCAGTAAATAACCAAATTCTTTTTCAAACCCACCAAACATTTTGTTTAAAACTTCTGAAACTATGCAAAACTATTTCTTCCAAAATGTTCTTGATACATAACTTTCACAAATTGGTAGTTGTTTTTTGTTGTGTTCTCATTGTAGTTTCAAAAATAATAATAATAATCTAAGTTATCTAAGTTAAGAGCTAAAAGGTTTAAAAAATATAATACTTTGCTTTGTAATTTTCTTTTAATTTTGGCTAATTGACCCATAATTGGCCAGTTAAAAGTATAGTTATATACAGTTGCTACTTTATGTTCACAAATAATCATATAAAAATGATGCATACACTAAAAGTTTAATAATATTTACAGAAAAAAACTATTTATATTTTATGTCTTCCAATGACATGTGGATATATGAAATTCTAATGGGCAAGCACAAAGCATTTTACACATTTTGAAGAAATTTTAATCACCTGGGAAAATACTTTCTGTATCACACCATGGAAAGAATAAGAAGCGATTGTGATCAAAAATTGTATGTATCTAAATATCTTATCATATGAAAACCAATGTAACTAAAAAGTGGCTCTCACCTTTGACATCATGTCAGTTTCTCATTTGATTGATGTTCTCCGTAGTTGAACTCCTGACTGCTTTGCTCTAATGGAATGTTAAGAGACCACTGAAACAGTGAGAAAACTGCCACCAGTATTGGTCAGTACGTGACTCCTGGAGCCATGGGGTCAGCATGTGACCCCAGAGCAAACCTAAAATGAAGTCTTACAGAAGAAGAAAAAGGGAAATACAGAATGCTATTTAAACTTTTTATACTTTACAGACAATGGCCTTCAGGATATCAGAGAAACATTCTAGAATTAGCATTTCTTTGACATAACATAAATCAATCCAAAGTAATAGTAACCTTTGTTATCACACAGTTTACTAAAATATAAAACACCTCAATACCACAGTGATTAGCAGACAAATACCTTCTGTTTCCACAGATGCTAAGTACTTATTGATTTAGCCTTACCTGCTAGTGGTCATTAAGGCCTGAAAAAAAAAAATGACCACAACACCATAAATCATTCTCATTCTGAAGCATTGATTAAACACTTGTATGTACATGAAGGTATTTGGTGAAATCAGACAAGGTGAAGAATGTAAAAATCTGAACATTTGGAGGATGTCAAGATGAAAGAGATAATGTGATGCAGTTATAGATTACAGCCTAATGTGTGGCTGTACAGCCTCTATGTAGAATCATTCAAGTCTAATGGGAGAAGTGCAAGCACACTCAGTATCTCAAATGTGCTATTGCATGGCATAAAATATATCCAGGCGTATTGTCAAATATGATGTTACATCGAAACTAGATATTTCTTCAATATTCTGTGCATCTACATAGAAAATACTACAAGTATATTTGAATTGTGTTTTGGGTCTTTTTTCTGTTTGGGGGTATTTTTATTCTTAAAAATAGGCTAGAAATCTTAAAATCTGAATGTGATGTGTGTGTTGGTTTTGTTTCAGTTTTGTTTCATCTTTTAATCCTTAAGAAAACTTGGGTTTCTCTAGAATGCTTTGGTTTCCACCTAATCACAGGGAGGGATGGGGGGTCTTACGAAAATAACAATAATTGATCAGTAAGAATGAAAACGGAAATTCATCCCAGTTTTGAGAATGTTAACATAACGTTCAAAACCATGAAAATTTGCAAAATGTCCCACCTTTACTGTCACCTGCATGGTATTTTTCCCTAAAAACTTGGACACTAAAGAGGAGCGATCTGATTTCAAAGAAACTGTAGCTTTGTCTTGTTCTTCAAAAAGCCAGAGAGTGCTCACAAGGGCAAGTGCTTTTTCTTTCCATTCTGCACCCTCATTGGCAAGCACAAGGCCACACACCTTTAGCTGATTGAAGCATAACAAAGCTAACTACTTGCTCCAAGAATCAGACTCTGACTTCAGGCTACAGCTAAGAACGGAAGGGATCTTTGCTGAACAGAAAGAAAGTTAAACAGATGCAATCCTCAGTGACAAGCAAGAGAGACAACACGGATGTCGGGGGAAAAAAATCTAAGGGCAAGCCGACATTCAAGCAACGGCACAGACACTGAACACATAAACTAAATGAAGCATTAACAGGATATATAATTTCAATTTGAGTTTGTGTATGAGAGAAACTTTTTGTACTGAGACAAGAAAATGCGCAGACTAAATTGAAAATAAAAATCAACCCTTTGCAAACCATTGTGCTCACTCTATTCAGAAAGGATTAAGAATTTGACCTTCAATACTCAACAGTTGTATCACTGAAAAAAAATAGTAAGGTTAAAGTTTTACGTATTTCAAAAATGAATGTCCTGAATAATCGTTAAAGCAAATTAGTAGCCCAGGCTGGAGTGCAGTGATGTGATCATAGCTCATTGAATCCTTGAACTCATGGGCTTAGGCAACTCTCTCATCTTCAGACCTTTTGAACATATTTTTGGTTCAAACATTTTCTTCAATACTTCTTTAGTTTTTACATTAATTAACTAACATACCTATTAAATGCCCATGATATGTCAGGTACTGATGTAGGTACATGGTACACAAAAGTGATAAGGACCTTGCATCTATCGTAAAGAGGGGTAATAGAGAAGCTTTCAAAATAAGAGAACATCAGCAAACAATAATTGAGGTGATGAGCAAGTTTTACTTATATTTTTACTTTACCACAAGGTTTTAATAATTGCTATATGTACGTACTATGCCATAAGCAAAACAAGGGTAATTTTTAAACTCTTCTATTGAAAGTTCCATATATTTTTAAACACAAAAAGAAACAGCCTAGCATCCTAACATTCTAGGAATTCCCAAACAACTTCTCTAATAGCAGAGATTCATGATGTGCAAGTGGCCAGAGTGTTCCCAAAATATAAACACTTCTAATCTTGGCAAATCTGTCCTTGAGATGCTTATGTTGGACTGGTGACTATCCATAGGTAGGGCTAGAAAAGAGAGTGGAACATCTTACCTGGGCAGAAAGCAACTGAGAGAAGGATCTTTGTTCCATAAATATTTGTGAAAAATAAAAATTTGTTTAGAAGAATTTAGGCCAAGAGATAAAATGATCTTCTTTTGACTGAGGAGAGATAAGATAGATTTTAAGCAAACATCTAAAGTTAAAGGTAAGAGAATTTTGTTCATAATTATATCACATACTTAAGTGTATAAGTAAACTTATAGGGAAGTTTACTTACAAAAGTTGTATAACTTATACAACTTTATACAAGTTAGAACATAAAAAGTACATCAAAATTTTTAGCAGACTAATAGTATCTACCAAAAGAGATGATCTTTTGCCATAAAAAATAACCACATACAAAATCAATTTAATTAAAATTATTTATTAACAAACCTAGATATTTCAACTGAATAAACCTTCTTTTGGCATTCTTTGTTATTCCTATGCTATATTAGTTCCCCATAGAAATTCCCTTCATAAACATCTAATGAAGAGTAAGGTGTTTTCAGTCCAATGTCCTCTCTGGACAAATGTGATATCAACACTCATTTTATGAGCTTCAAAGTGGAATATTGTAACATTGAGCAGAACCTTGGAGGAAGAGAGATTCTGAATTATTTTGCTATATTTTTATCCTTTTTTATGTCAATGGATATTGCTCCAGTGTCTCATTTATGCTTTTATAGCCTCGAATCCAAGACAACTCATACAAAAATGACTATAGAATCATGAACCTCTTAACAACAGGGATATGTTCTGAGAAATGTGTGGTTAAGCAATTTCAGTGGTGTGAACAACATACACAATTTATACAAACCTATGTGGCATAGGCAGCCTCACATTTAGGCCATATGGTTAACCTATTGCTCACAGGCTACAAACCCATAGAGCATGTTACTGTACTTAATACTGTAGACAATTATAACACAATGGTATTTGTTTAAACATACCTAAGCATAAAAAGTTGATATGGTTTGGCTGTATCCCCAATCAAAATCTCATCTTGAATTGTAGTCTCCATAATCCCCATGTGTCAAAGGAGAGACCATGTGGAGGTAATTGAATCATGGGGGCAGTTTCCTCCATGCTGTTCTCCTGATAGTGAGTGAGTTCTCAGGAGATCTGATGGTTTTATTAGGGTCTGGCATTTCCCCTGGTTGCACGCACTCATTCCCTCCTGCCACCCTGTGAAGAAGGTGCCTGTTTTCCTTTATCTTTCTCCATGATTATAAGTTTCTTGAGGCCTCCCCAACAATGTGGAACTGTGAGTCCATTAAACCTCTTTCTTTAATAAATTACCCAGTCTTAAGTATTTCTTCATAGTAGTATGAAAACATGCTAATACAAAAGTCCAGTAAAAATATGGCATAAAAAAATAATGATGCACCTGTATAAGGAACTTAGAATGAATAGAGCTTGCAAAACTGGAAATCGCTTTGGGTGAGTCACTGAGTGAGTGGTGCATGAATGTGAAGCCTAGAATATTACTGTGCACTATGGTAGACTTTAAAACAGTGCACTGGGTTACACGAAGATTATAAAATATTTTTCTGTCTTCAATAATAGAATAACCTTATCTTACTGTAACATTTTTACTTTATAAACATTTAAGTTTTTTTAACCTTTTGACTCTTCTGTAATAACACTTAACTGAAAACAAAAACACATTGTACAGGTTACAGTCAATGAGCTATGATCACTCCTCTGTACTCCAGCCTTGGTGACAAAGAAACTGTCTCTAAAAACTTTTAAGAACACATTGTACAGCTGTACAAAAATATTATCTTTCTTTATGTCTTTGTTTTATAAGCTTATTTCATATTTTTTAATGGTGGATATTAGCTTTTTTCTTTTTGCTTTCAAACTTTTTCTTTAAAACTAAGACAGAAACACACTTATTAGCCTAGACGTTCATAAAATCAGCATCATTAAAATTGCTGTCTTCTGTCTCCATATCTTGTCCCACTGGAAGGTCTTCAAGGCAAATAACATAAATGGAGCTGTCATCACTTTTGACAATAATGCTTTTTTCCAAAATGCCTCCTGAAGGAACTCCTTGAAGCTGCTTTACAGTTACTTTGTTTAAAAAAAAATACATAGAAAGAGTTCACTCCAAAATAATGATGAAAAGTTTAATATAGTAAACACATTAATCAGTAGCACAGTCATTCCATTGTCATTTTAAAGTAATATGTACTGTACATAATTGTACGTGCTATATTTTTATGTGACTGGCAGCACAGTAGGTTTGTTTATAGCACTATCACCACAGACATGTAAGGAATGCATTAGAATCTGATGGGATCACCATCATATATGTGGTCCAACATTGACTGAAATGTTATTATTTGGTGCATGACTGAATCTTGATTTAATTTTCACAGAATATGTACATGTATCAAAGCACCATTTCATACTCCACAAATAAGTATGATAATTTTGTGTTAATTTAAAAATATAAAAACTATAGGAATTTTAAAAACATATATTCTAATGGGAGGCTCAGACTATTAAACACTCTTATTCTGTAAGAGTACATGTCCATGTGTAGAGGATATTATAGGACTCCTTGAGGAAACGGGCAGGCAGGCAGTCAGGAATATGTGACACAAAGTGCTGCGATTAAAAAAAAGAGTTCATAAGGGGATACCAATACTTTCATCAAACACAACTAGAAAATTTGAACAAAAACATAAGTCATGTCCAAGATGTCAAAGAAGTGTTGAAACCGGGATAATTAAAGACAGCAAGATTCCAGAGAGAGGAGAACTTCTGACATTTGTAGAAGCTTTTTACCTGAGGGAATTTGCTGTCTCTGCCTTTGTGAAGGAGGCTGAGAAGGTAGGCAATGGCCCAGAAGAAGTATGTTGTTAGGCAGAGAAAAATTAATAGAACTTCTGTTCATCTCCTGGGGCTAGAAAGAGAAAATGGAGATGTGATGGCCTCTAAATACGTGACTGTTTCCCCCTCTAAGATTACCTGAAGGATGAGGAGTTTCAAAAGGCTAAACAGAAAGCCTCTAAGAAGCGAAACAGAGCAAGTGTAGCCTTTCTGAGGAGACAATGGCTAACTTTCACTCAACACCAAGCTTTCAGAGAGTGCAGATACTAAGTTAGCAGACCAGGACATTGAAATAACTACGATTATTCAACAGTTAAAGAACATCAAAGAAAATAGTGAAAAGGTAAAGTAATAGCGTTTATACCAAAAAGTTGAAATACTTAAAAGAATATAATGAATAGCTAGAATTGAAGAAATGCAACTTCTGAAATTAAGAGTTTAATCGTTGAATTTAACAACGGATTAGAAACAGAAAAACACAGGATTATTGGTCTAATAAGAATAAAAGATAAACATTAGACAAACATGCCAATAAAAGATAAACAGAAAAAAAGAAAGAAAGAAAAGGAAATATAGAAAAGAGTTTAAGAGAAATTGAATACAGAAAAATTTGTGTAGCCTACTTGTAATTTCTGTTCTAGAGGAAATACAAGAGAAAGGGGAAAACACTGGATTTTAATACATAATGGCAGAAAAAGTATTAAAACCGAAGAAAGCATTTATGGCAGCTGGTTGCAAATTTGCTCCCCAAAAAACTGTGGGTTAATGTTCCTATGTGCAATGTCCTCTATTGTTGAATATGGGCTAGCACTGTGCCTTGCTTTACGAAACAGACTGTGATGGAGAAACACTGTACCATTTGAGAACTAAGCCTTAAAATGGACTGGCATCCTCTTCTGAGTTTGCTGGAGCTTTGAGTCACTATGTAAAATTCCAGTTGCCTTTCTGGGGAGAGTCCCTGGAAGAAAAGATATAATAGGCAAAGAATGATTTCACAAAGAAGAAACAAGCAACCAGGCACATGCCTGTACTCCCAGCACTTTGGGAGGCCGAGGCAGGCAGATCATTTGAGATCAGGAGGTCAGGAGTTTGAGACCTGTCTGGCCAACCTGGCAAAAACCACAGCTCTACAAAAAATACAAAAATTAAAATTATCTGAACATGCTGGAGCATGCCTGTAATCCCAGCTACTTGGCAGTCTGAGGTGGGAGAATCACTTGAGTCCAGGAGGCAGAGGTTGCAGTGAGAAGAGATTGCCTCACTAAACTTCAGCCTGGGTGACAGAAAGAGACCATGTCAAAAAAAAAAAAAAAAAAAAAAAAAAAGAAGAAAGAAAGGAAGAAAAGAACAAGAGGAGGAGAAAGAAATAAACATCTTATATGTGAGTGGAGGAGTAAAGTTTCCACCTGGACTGAAATATTCTATCATCCAAATGACTGTGTATCCAACCATGAAATAAATGAAGAAACCTAGGTGAGGTTGGCTAAATAAATCTTGAGCTACACTCAGTCAACCCATTGACACATGAGCTCATAAAATGGTATTTTAAGCCAATGAATGTTAAAGTGCTTTTAATGCAGAAACAGAACAAGTATCAATCTACAGATCAAAAAACTAACACAAGAACACAAAATCAAACACCGCATGTTCTCACTCATAGGCGGGTGTTGAACAATGAGAACGCATGGACACAGGGAGGGGAGCACTACACATTGGGGTCTGTTGGGGGGAAATAGGGGAGGGACAGCGGGGGGTGGGGAGTTGGGGAGAGAGAGCATGGGGAGAAATGCCAGATATAGGTGAAGGGGAGGAAGGCAGCAAATCACACTGCCATGTATGCACCTATGCAACAATCTTGCATGTTCTTCACATGTACCCCAAAACCTAAAATGCAATTAAAAAAAAACTCATTGAACCCATAGAAGTTTAAGTAAGAGAAAGCCACACTTAGGGGTGTCTTAGTAAAATGCTTAGAAACAGATAAAAAGAGTTTGAACCATCCCAGGTGGCAGTGGTGAGGGACAGGGAGGTGTGCGGTGGAAATCAAATTATGTTCAAAGTTGCAGCAGTAGCATTTGTCAAAATAAATAACAAAACAAGACCTGAATGAATGTCAGAAGACAATGGAATGGCTTTTTCAAGGAGCTGAAGAAAATCATTCCCAACAAAAAATTATATACTTAATAAATATATCATTCAAATATAAAGATAAACAGATTTTACACAATTTCAAAGAGAATTTGTTGCCAGCAGACCTACATTACAGGAAAAATAATATTGTTTGTATAAAGCAACAATAATGCTGCCCTATGGGAATTCCAATACATGTAGATTAAAAACGCCCCAAACAGCACAGATGGAGAGAATAAAGTAAATGGGATTCAAGTGTTCTATTGTGTTTTTTTTATAAAGGAAGTGATGAAAGTAACATTGTTCAAGGGTATTAAATCAAGTATTGATCAAGAAACTTTTAATCCATCACTTAAAAATTGGTGAAATAATGTGTAATTAATAATAGAGAGAGAAAATATAGAATATAAAATATCCAATACAGAAGAAATAAGAAAAAACAAAAAAAGTAAAATAAAATAGGTGGTCAAAGAGAAAATAAACAAGTGTGAGAAAATGAATAATATATATCTGAATATATCAAGAATTACATTAAATAATTAATACCATATTTCAAAAAACAGGCTAAAAACACTTGTTTTAAGACTAAAATTGTCAAATTAATTTAAACAGCAGCAAAATCAAAAATCCATATAATGCTTAGAAGAAGCACAGAAAGTTAAAAGTAAAAGCATGATGACCGTTCATGGTCAGGCCTGTAATCCCAGTGCTGTGGGAGGCCAAGGCCAGAAGATCACTTTATCCCAGGAGTTCAAGACTGACATCGCTACAAAATATAAAAAATTAGCTGTGTATGGTGGCGCACACCTGTAGTTCAGGTACTGGGAAGGCTGTGGCAGGAGGATCACCTGATCCCACGTGTTCGAGGCTGCAGTGGGCCATGATTGAGCTATTGCATTTCAGCTTGGATAACAGACCAAAAGACAAAACAAAAACCTACAACAAATAGAAAGTATGAAAGAAGATCTATCATGAGCAGACTCTGTAGTAGCTATATTATTAATATTATTGTCAGCCAACTTAGTTGGCTGAGAGTAATAGCAGGTACACACAAAGAATAAGGACACAGAAGCTGAAAACAACACAATTAGCACATATGCACTATGGCATAGGTAGAAGATTGCACCAAACAAAGGCAGTATATAGTTTATTTTTAAGTGTACCTATAATATTTAAAGAAACTGACTGCTTGCTAAGCCAATGGAGCAACAGTCAACAAATCTCAAAGCATTAATATAATTCAGAGCATTTTCTACTGTATCAATTTAAAAAGCTGAGTAAGAAATCATCAATTGTTCAGAAAGCACATCAAATATTATTGCATAAATGAAGAAATCACAGAAATTAGAATTGTGAATATGTATGTGACTATGGCATATAAAAGTTTTTGAAATTCACAATTGGTGTTTAGAAAAAAATTAAAATATATAATACACACACACACATACACAAATGTATGAAAGACTGAAAATACTTGATTATTTTTGAGGCTTGTATCATCATTTATGATTGAGGCTTTTATCTCAAAGCCGAGTTTTTAAGCATATAAAATTCACAGAAACTAAAAGGGGTCAATAAATAAAAATAAGAGCAGATAACGGTGAAATAGAAAACATGCATACAATAGAGGGCATTGTTTAGACAAAAATAGATTGTTTAAAAGAATAATATTGATAAGCTTTTAGCAAGACTAATTACTGATAGAAGAAAGAAAACATAAATATCAATAACTGGAAAAACTTGATTCCTATAGTGGATGTCCCAGTGGAATAAGGCAATAAGTGAACAATAAACAAAATAGATAAATAAGCAGATAGACAGAAATGCAAATAAACTAACTGTAACTACACCAAGAAAAAAATGAATTTCACAGACATAAATTTGCAATTAATGAAACCAGACGTAAACACACATACTGTATGATTCATTTATATCAAGTATAAAAACAGTAAAAATATATTAATGCTATTAGAAGCAGATAGGCTTTGATTTTCCTGAGTGAGTTAGCAGGCAGCAGCTTTGGTTGGAGGGGAGAAAGAGTTCCTTGGGATTGGTATGTTTTGTGCTTTGATCTGGGTGCTGGTTGCATGAATGTGCTCAGTATGTAAAAGTTATTTGAGAAAAAAGATCCAAGATGGCCGCTTAGGAGGAACTCGGGAATGCAGCTCCGAGAGAAAGCACAGAGGGTGAGTGGACGCCGTATTTCCAGACTGATTTTTACTGCCCACAGACCAGGAGATTCACACGCAGAGAAGCCACACGGGTCGCCAGCGCTGCTGGCGCCGCTGGCTTGAACGGCGCAGCCGCTGGGCCGGCACCCTGAGGCAACGGCTCACTGTACAAAGTGAGAGAGTCTGAGTCCCCTATAAGCCAGCAAGGGGAGCTGAAACGGGGAGCCAGGCCAGTGCCACAAATCTCAGAGCCGCGGCTTTAGCCAACGCAGCGGCTCCAGAGGCAGATCAGATGAGACGGTGTCCCCTCTTACCCAGCAAGAAGACCTGAAACACAACTGAAACCGGGACGGTGCAGCTCTGTGGAGGAGGGGCGTTCTCCATAGGCACCCTGCTGTTCTCTACCAAGGCAATCCGCCACTACAGAGACTCCGTCACTACAGGGGCGGGCCAACATATCGGAAGCAGTTCTAACTACACCCAGAAGTTCACACGGAAGCTGGGTGGAGCCCACAGCAGCTTAGCGAAGCCTCTGTAACCTGAGTGTGACTAGGCTGCCACCTTGTGGGCAGGGAAAACAGCAACCGCACAGGGGAACATCATAAAACCGTAACTCCCTGGGACAGAACACCTGGGGGGAAGAGCAGGGGGTTTATGAGTTCTGCCACAGCAGACTTAAAATTACCAAAATCAGAAAGACAACAACTACAAAGTCAACAGGTGGATAAATCCACAAAGATGGGAAGAAACCAGCGCAAAAAGGATGAAAACACCCAAAACCAGAACACTTCTCCTCCTACAAGGGATCACAACTCCTCACCAGCAAGGGAACAAGACTGGATGGAGAATGAGTGTGATGAAATGACAGAATCAGCTTTCAGAAAGTGGATAATAAGAAACTTCCGTGAGCTAAAAGAACATGTTCTAACCCAATGCAAAGAAACTAAGAACCTTGAAAAAAGACTTGACGAAATGCTAACAAGAATGGACAACTTAGAGAGGAATATGAGCGAATTGATGGAGCTGAAAAACACAACACGAGAACTTCGTGAAGCATGCACAAGTTTCAACAGCCGAATTGACCAAGCAGAAGAAAGGATATCAGAGGTTGAAGATCAACTCAATGAAATAAAACGAGAAGGCAAGATTAGAGAAAACAGGGTAAAAAGGAATGAACAAAGTCAACAAGAAATATGGGACTATGTGAAAAGACCTAATCTACGTTTGATAGGTGTACCTGAATGTGACGAAGAGAATGCATCCAAGCTGGAAAATACTCTTCAGGACATTATCCAGGAAAACTTCCCCAACCTAACAAGGCAGGCCAAGATTCAAGTCCAGGAAATACAGAGAACACCACAAAGATACTCCTCTAGAAGAGCAACCCCAAGACACATAATCATCAGATTCACCAGGGTTGAAATGAAGGAGAAAATACTAAGGGCAGCCAGAGAGAAAGGTCGGGTTACCCACAAAGGGAAGCCCATCAGACTCACTGCAGATCTCTCAGTAGAAACCCTACAAGCCAGAAGAGAGTGGGGTCCGATATTCAACATCCTTAAGGAAAAGAACTTTCAACCCAGAATTTCATATCCAGCCAAACTAAGCTTCATAAGTGAAGGAAAAATAAAATCCTTTGTGAACAAGCAAGAACTCAGAGAGTTCATCACCACCAGACCAGCTCTACAAGAGCTCCTGAAGGAGGCACTACACATAGAAAAGAACAACCAGTACCAGCCACTCCAAAAACACACGAAAAGGTAAAGAGCACCAACACAATGAAGAATCTGCATCAACCAAAGGGCAAAACAGCCACCTAGCACCAAAATGACAGGATCGAATTCACACACAACAATATTAACCCTAAATGTAAACGGACTAAATGCCCCAATCAAAAGACACAGACTGGCAAATTGGATAAAAAGCCAAAACCCATCAGTGTGCTGTATCCAGGAAACCCATCTCGCATGCAAGGATACACAAAGGCTCAAAATAAAGGGATGGAGGAAGATTTACCAAGCAAATGGAGAGCAAAAAAAAGTAGGAGTTGCAATTCTCATCTCTGATAAAATAGACTTTAAAGCAACAAAGATCAAAAGAGACAAAGAAGGACATTACATAATGGTAAAAGGATCAATGCAGCAAGAAGAGCTAACGATCCTAAATATATATGCACCTAATACAGGAGCACCCAGATACATAAGGCAAGTTCTTAAAGACTTACAAAGAGACTTAGACTCCCACACAATAATAGTGGGAGACTTCAACACACCATTGTCAATATTAGACAGATCAACGAGACAGAAAATTAACAAGGATATCCAGGACTTGAACTCAGACCTGGAACAAGCAAACCTAATAGACATTTACAGAACTCTCCACCCCAAATCCACAGAATATACATTCTTCTCAGCACCACATCACACCTACTCTAAAATTGACCACATAATTGGAAGTAAATCACTCCTCAGCAAATGCAAAAGAACGGAAACCATAACAAACAGTCTCTCAGACCACAGTGCAATCAAGTTAGAACTCAGAATTCAGAAACCAACCCAGAACCACACAGCCTCATGGAAAATGAACAACTTTCTCCTGAATGTTGACTGGATAAACAATGAAATGAAGGCAGAAATAAAGACGTTCTTCGAAACCAACGAGAATGAAGACACCACATACCAGAATCTCTGGGACACATTTAAAGCAGTCTCTAGAGGAAAATATATAGCAATAAGTGCCCACATGAGAAGAAAGGAGAGATCTAAAATTGACACCCTATCGTCAAAATTGAAAGAGCTAGAGGAGCAAGATCAAAAAAACTCAAAACCTAGCAGAAGACAAGAAATAACTAAGATCAAAGCAGAATTGAAGGAGATAGAGACACGAAAAACCCTTCAAAAAATCAATAAATCCAGGAGCTGGTTTTTTGAAAAGATCAACAAAATAGACAGACCACTAGCCAGACTAATAAAAAAGAAAAGAGAGAATAATCAAATAGATGCAATAAAAAATGACAAAGGGGATATCACCACAGACTCCACAGAAATTCAAACCATCATCAGAGATTATTACAAACAACTCTATGCACATAAATTAGAAAACCTGGAGGAAATGGATAAATTCCTGGACAGCTGCCTCCTCCCAAGCCTAAACCAGGAAGAAGCCGAAACCCTGAATAGACCAATAACAAGGTCTGAAGTCGAGGCAGCAATTAAGAGCCTACCACCCAAAAAAAGCCCAGGTCCAGATGGGTTCACAGCCGAATTCTACCAGACATACAAAGAGGAACTGATACCATTCATACTGAAACTATTCCAAATAATCCAAAAAGAGGGAATCCTTCCCAAATCATTTTATGAGACCAACATCACCCTAATACCAAAACCTGGCAGAGACTCAACAAGAAAAGAAAACTACAGGCCAATATCCATGATGAACATAGATGCAAAAATCTTCAATAAAATAATGGCAAGCCGATTACAACAGCACATCAAAAAGCTTATCCACCATGATCAAGTAGGATTCATCCCGGGGATGCAAGGCTGGTTCAATAAACGCAAGTCTATAAATGTAATTCACCACATAAACAGAACCAAAGACAAAAACCACATGATTATCTCAATCGATGCAGAGAAGGCCTTCGACAAAATTCAACAGCCCTTTATGCTAAAAACCCTCAATAAACTAGGTATCGATGGAACGTATCTCAAAATAATAAAAGCTATTTATGACAAACCGACAGCCAATATCATACTGAACGGGCAAAAACTGGAAGCATTCCCTTTGAAATCTGGCACTAGACAAGGATGCCCTCTCTCACCACTCCTATTCAATATAGTACTGGAAGTTCTAGCCAGAGCAATCAGGCAAGAAAAAGAAATAAAGGGTATTCAATTAGGAAAGGAGGAAGTCAAATTGTCTCTATTTGCAGACGACATGATTGTATATCTAGAAGACCCCCTCATCTCAGCCCAAAAGCTCCTGAAACTGATAAGCAACTTCAGCAAAGTCTCAGGATACAAAATCAATGTGCAAAAATCACAAGCATTCCTATACACCAATAACAGACTTAAAGAGAGCCAAATCAAGAACGAACTGCCATTCACAATTGCTACAAAGAGAATAAAATACCTAGGAATACAACTAACAAGGAATGTAAAGGACCTCTTCAAGGAGAACTACAAATCACTGCTCAACGAAATAAGAGAGGACACAAACAGATGGAGAAACATTCCATGTTCATGGTTAGGAAGAATTAATATCGTGAAAATGGCCATACTGCCCAAAGTAATATACAGATTCAATGCTATCCCCATCAAGCTACCAATGACCTTCTTCACAGAACTGGAAAAAACCACCTTAAACTTCATATGGAACCAAAAGAGAGCCCGCATAGCCAAGTCAATTCTAAGCAAAAAGAACAAAGCAGGAGGCATCACACTACCAGACATCAAACTCTACTACAAGGCTACAGTAATCAAAACAGCATGGTACTGGTACCAAAACAGAGATATAGACCAATGGAACAGAACAGAGGCGTCGGAGGCAACACAACATATCTACAACCACCCGATCTTTGACAAACCTGATAAAAACAAGCAATGGGGAAAGGATTCCCTGTTCAATAAGTGGTGTTGGGAAAACTGGCTAGCCATATGCAGAAAGCAGAAACTGGACCCCTTCCTGACACCTTACACTAAAATTGACTCCAGATGGATTAAAGACTTAAACATAAGACCTAACACCATAAAATCACTAGAAGGAAACCTAGGCAAAACCATTCAGGACATAGGCGTAGGCAAGGACTTCATGACCAAAACACCAAAAGCATTGGCAACAAAAGCCAAAATAGACAAATGGGACCTAATCAAACTCCACAGCTTCTGCACAGCAAAAGAAACAGTCAATAGAGTGAATCGGCAACCAACAGAATGGGAAAAAATTTTTGCAGCCTACCCATCTGACAAAGGGCTGATATCCAGAATTTACAACGAGCTAAAAAAGATTTACAAGAAAAAAACAAACAAGCCCATTCAAAAGTGGGCGAAGGATATGAACAGATACTTTACAAAAGAAGACATACATGAGGCCAACAAGCATATGAAAAAATGCTCATCATCACTGGCCATTAGAGAAATGCAAATCAAAACTACATTGAGATACCATCTCACACCAGTTAGAATGGCAATCATTAAAAAATCTGGAGACAACAGATGCTGGAGAGGATGTGGAGAAATAGGAACACTTTTACACTGTTGGTGGGAGTGTAAATTAGTTCAACCATTGTGGAAAACAGTGTGGCGATTCCTCAAGGACCTAGAAATAGAAATTCCATTTGACCCAGCAATCCCATTACTGGGCATATATCCAAAGGATTATAAATCGTTCTACTATAAGGACACATGCACACGAATGTTCATAGCAGCACAGTTTACAATAGCAAAGACCTGGAACCAACCCAAATGCCCATCGATGATAGACTGGACAGGAAAAATGTGGCACATATACACCATGGAATATTATGCAGCCATTAAAAACGAGGAGTTCGCGTCCTTTGTAGGGACATGGATGAACCTGGAAACCATCATTCTCAGCAAACTGACACAAGAACACAAAATCAAACACCACATGTTCTCACTCATAGGCGGGTGTTGAACAAGGAGATCATATGGACACAGGGAGGGGAGCACTATACATGGGGGTCTGTTGTGGGGGAGTGGGGGGGACAGTGGGGGGGTGGGGAATTGGGGAGGGATAGCATGGGGAGAAATGCCAGATATGGGTGAAGGGGAGGAAGGCAGCAAATCACACTGCCACGTATGCACCTATGCAACAACTTTGCATGTTTTTCACATGTACCCCAAAACCTAAAATGCAATAAATAAAAAAATAAAATAAAATAAAAATAAAAATAAAATAAAAATAAAAATAATAAACAACAAAAAAAAAAAGTTATTTGATATGCACATTTATGAATTGTGTATGTTTTTATATGCATGCTAAACTTAAAGAAAATGTTTGAATTTTACAGAAACAAAAAGCCTTGGGAAGGCACATATCCTTTAGGTAGATTAGATACTTAAAAACACATCAGTGCAAGAGACTTCAGAGTTCTTAAATACTGAACATTTTTTCTTGAACAAAAGTGTACAGAGAGCTTTACTGGTAAGATTTCATACTGTATTTGAGACATTAACCAATTTTGCCTTCTAAGAGATCACTGTCTTTCTTTTCCCATTTCAGGGTGTTTCTTCTCCCAGGATTTGTGTGTCTGTGTGTGGGGTTGGGGATGATTGTAGTTTTTCATGTCATTGGTTTCCCAAACATAAATTCATAATGGGAATTGTGCTAGGACCCAAAGAGACATGATTCTCTCAATAAATAATGTAAATAAATAGATAAATAAACAAATGAACAAACCAATAAAGAGCTAAGCCTCCTCCCAAAATAGATGAGTGTGATATAGTTTAATAATAAGATCAGACATGAAGGGTCCACAATAGAAAGAGTGGGGGTTCTCCCACTGCATCAGTGAAACTCTCACTGTGAGGCTGGCACTCCTCCTTCTGAGAACCACCACAGGATTTCAGCAATAGACTTTTCAATTGGGTTAATATCAGTAAAATTGTGCCTATTGTCATACAGATTCTCTAGTATTATAGGAAAAGAATAGAAGCAAATTTGGTAATAGCAAATTTACCTGGATAAGGGTTACATTTTAAAGGAAGGGCTCCCATGCTTTTGACAATGATGTCTCTGGGTTGTAAATGTTTTAAGAAGCTTTGAAAAGATTTACATCTCAAAAGGGCAGAGAAGGAATTTACATGTGCAAGTTTTCTACAGGTATGCTCTAAGAAAAGGGAGATGAAAGGCCTGAAGTTGGGAAGAAGCCTGAGGCCAGAGTGAAGGCTGTGTTGGTCAGTGACACTTTGTTAGCACACATTGGCCAGTTCTTCCTTATGATTGTAATACACTTGCGTGATCTACGCAAATGGTTTCGCTGGTTAACTTTCATGGCAATATCTCATGTTTGGAACTTAAAAGTCCTGTTTTATTATTTTAAGAAATAGTCCTTCCTTTGTTTCTGTGAATACAAAATGCCATAAATACTTATGATATTAGTTACTATGTTACAAAATATTAATGATAGAAACCTCTGTTAATTTTACAATTCCAGAATAAATTGTAACTTGAAAAATATTAGAGATGCAAATTTATTAAAAGATCATTTTTAACCTAATTGTCTAAAACTAATGGTTGAGCCCAAATTTGTGTACCTGCTAGGTACACTGTATATATTTATTAAATATACTTAAATAAGCAATCAAATTGCATAAATTTTGCATCTTTTTTCTTTTGAGATAGGTTCTCACTCTGTTACTTGTGCAATGGTGTGATCACAGCTCACTACAGTCTCAACACCCCAGGCTTAAGTTCCTCCCACTTGAGCCTCCCGAGTAGCTAAGACCACAGGCATGTGTCAACAAATCCTGGCTAATCTTTTATTTATTTATTTATTTATTTATTTATTTTTGAGAGAGAGTCTTGCCCTATTGCCCTGGCTGGAATGCAGTGGTGCAATCTCAGCTTATTGCAGCCTTTGCCTCCCGAGTTCAAGCGATTCTTCTGCTTCAGCCCCTCAAGTATCTGGGACCACAGGCACCTGGCACTGCGCCCAGCTAATTTTTGTATTTTTAGTGGAGAGGGGGTGTCACCACATTGGCCAGGCTAGTCTCGAATTCCTGACCTTATGATCAGCCCACCTTGGCCTCCCAAAGTGCTGGGATAACAGGTGAGAGCCACCATGTCTGGCCTAATCTTTTGCTTTTTGTAGAGGTATGTTCTCACTATGTTTCCCAAGCTGTTCCTGAACTCCTGAACTTCAGAAATCCTCCTGCCTTGGCCTCCCAAAGTTCTAGGTTTAAAGGCATAAGCCACCATGCTAAACTATTTTTGAATTATTAAATAGAAATGTTTCATGTCAGACAGGATACTGTGTATTATGTCACTACAATATTGTGTGGGTATGTCTTCTTTGAAGACTTTGAAGATACAATCTTGGAAAAAAGTACTCCACTCTATTCTCTGTGTGTCTCTGTGTTTTTGCATGTGAGTGTAAAAGAGAGAAAGAGACAGAGTTTTAATTGCTGACCTTGAGCAAAAAATTTATACAGATAAATGTAGTTAATGCATTGGAGTTCGTGTTTTAAGGTATCAAGTTGCTGAATCTGTATAGGCGAAAACAAGAAGACCCAAAAGGTTATATTTCATAGCTTCCAACTAGATTTAAATTGTGAGAAGCAAATGTTCAAGGACAATGTTTAAATTTGCCATTCTAGAGTTAGCATCTAATTTGTAGACGCTTAATACAATAATGGTGCATGCTTCAGCAGTATATATCAATAGGTTAAACAAATTTGCATTAACAATTAATTTCTAGTCCACAAACATTTCACGATAACCTGCTATGTGCCAGAGATATGGAATTAATTAGGTCATAGCTGCTTCCCTCAACAGGTTAACTTCTAGTAGGGAGATGCACACATACAGAAATAATTTCAATTGAAATACAACAACTAAACTTTCTTCCTTTTATTCCAAAATAGTGTATGTGAACACCTAGTAGGTCAATTTAAGATCACTTAGAAAATACAATTGATGCTTTTCTAATGTCTCTATGTTGGTCCCTTGTTCAACTTCATTAAGCAGCAAACTGAGGCAGAATTCAGAATACGTAAAATGTAATATTACGCTGAGGCTCACTAGTTAGCATATGAATCATATGTAAAGTAATATTTATTAAAATTGTAACTGATTTATTATCATCATTTCCTGAACAGTGTATCTTTTACCTGTAAATACTATTTTCAAAATGTCACTGTCATTGCTGTCTACAAAAATGCATCAATGATACATATTGATATAGAAGTTTTAAGTTAATTTTGGACAGGAAAGCATAGCTGATCTTGTAATGGTTGTGGCATATGTGGTCTAAAACATACACTCAAAATATTGTTTTCATTTTCAGAAATTAGAAAGCTCCTCATTTTCATTATATATACTACATAACCACGCATTCGTGACTGATATAGAGATATAGAAGACAGAACGAGTACCTTTTATACTCCAGGGTGATGGTAAATTATATTTCTAGAAATAGTGCTTTGAAAAAAGAAATTGTATGCAATATAAAAATAGACTACCATTTTCAAGAGTGAAAAATAAAATAAAATTTTCTTGAGGTCATGTTCAATTAGGCTACACCAGAGTTAGCTGATGAAGGACAAACCACTATAATGGTGGCATTGAATTCTAAAGGTTTCTGTGTTTAGACTTTTTCTTATTCTGTTATGTTGTACCCTAGCCTGTATGTTTATATTTTTTATTTAGTCTTCAATAAATTGTCCTAATTTATTTCCTAATACATTTTATATTATGTGCTTTGAAAGTTGCCTAAATTTGATTTTGATCTCAAAAAAAAACACTTTTCTTAGCTCCACTAAACATCATCCAAAATATGAAGAAATTAAGATAATGAGAAATCTTCACTTTTCTTAATATTAAAGGAAATGAAAACAGTTACCACATGTAGGCATTTTACAACACAGACGTGGAATATTCTCAACACAGTTCCCTCTCTTGCAGAGAAGAAAAATCTTCACAGCGCTCCCTAATCTTGATATGAGTACACAGTGTTGATATTTACATTCAAATGAAGTTAGGATCATAAAGGGTTTAGTTGGAGCTATTTGCTCATCAGGACTATAGGCCCATCAGGACCCATCCTTTTTAAGTATTCCATTTCTTTAGAACAGAATCTAATTGTTTCTTGAATGATCCTTGTGTTTTGCCTCAGCAATTGTGCCTGATAGGCCATTCCATATGTTTATTACGTTCTAAGTAGGAGGAAAAAATCTTGCTAACATCTGTTATGGGTTGGTTTCTTTTTAATTCTCATTTACATCCGTTGCAATTCTTAGGTTTCTGGAAATGGGAGCTCAATTGTCACAACATACTAATAAAATAAGTATGTGGCTTAACCGTTAAAAATATTTATAGTTTAATGTGTTATTTTATGGTATTAAATTCTAGTTATTAGAAATTAGAATGATTTTGATTTTATCTTCAACTAAGAATAATAAAATAAAACCTACATAGCAAATGCCCTTCACCAACCAAAGGGGAAAAAATTGAATAAAATAAAGATTCTACGTAATCCATGAAGCACTGGTTATTACACAGTTCCAGGAATATATAAAGTACAGCAGTAGCAAAGTAAATAAAATTATTTATAAATTGAAAAACTTAAATTATACCCATTTATTTTGTTCATGTGCATATTAATGTAATAATGCATCCATCTTGGCATTAACCATATGACTTTTATTATTTTTTGTTTTGAATGTAAATCATATTTACATTTCTATGTTTTATTAGTATATTTTCCTAAGCTACTTCAAACTTAACTAGAGAAAGGCAAAATATAAATAAAGAAAGCCAATATTAATAAGGAAAAGCCTAAAATAAGTATTAAATTTTTAGTGTACTTGTTTTGATAGTCTTACATAGCCCTCATAATAACCTGCCATAGAAAATGTTATTACTTTTCTTTCCTTATCACCTTGAAAAGGAAAGTAAAACTCAACTAAATTAAATGGCAAAATTGGAATAGGATCTATGCCCTTGGGGTTCTAATATTATTTTAATAAATAAGTTTTCCATGTAACTTATGTCTAAATTTACATATTTTTATTTGGTCAAGTATGGACTCAGGACTAGCTTCAAATCTGGTGGGTAGTGAATTATTCACATTTTAAATGAGTTGTATGAGTGTGTGTGTGTGTTTGTTCAGGTGTGCACACCTGTGTTTGTGAGTTCACACCAAGGTGTAAACATCAGGATTATAGAATTCATAAGAACTTTGGAGTAGTATAAATGACACACCAAAGATAGAAGACATTCAGAGATAAAGGGAAGAAATGTTGAAGTTTAGCCCTTATACAATATCTAATTGACACCCTGCATTTGGTGAAATCATCCAGGGATCTATAAATGGTTAAAAACAGGCTTATGGCAACTCACCTTATAATATTATTGCATTGCTTAGAGAGGTGAGCTGCAAATCTAGGTTTCATTGATTCTCATAGTTGTGCTCATTCAAATGCCTGAGTCTAATTTAGTAGTTTAGGGCACAGATTGCCTAAATCCATGAGCAAATCCTCATGGCTTCAGTTATCATACAGTATCTAAAGAACATGTTTTGTAGGAACACCACTGGGAGATTAGCAGCTGGGCTTTCTGTAAGTTAGCCATGATGGAATACCATTCTCAGAAATGTGTTGTCAGGCTCTACAGAGAGATATATATTTGTATTATGAAGCTTTCAGATTTCCTGTGCATAGTGTCAGAAAATCTAATGAGAAATTTTTTCTAGCTTTATATTTTCGTTACTTTTATCAGATTTAGATATTACAGGAGAAAAAAAAAACTGTGCTTTGGAGAACTCAAGATGCTAATTCTATATTCCGGCTCAGGACTGTCTTCCTGGGTTTATACAAATGTCAAGGGATACCAGAAGCCAAAATACAAGAGAGAAAAATAAAGAATGTAGGGATTATAGCAACTCCATGTTCCTTTGATATCAAGAAACAACATTAAATCTCATATCCTCCATGTTGTTTTCTATACCAGTCTATTCATGAAAAACGACCCATAGATTCCTCAGCTTCCAGCAGCTAGTAATTTGGTTTCAGATACTGGTAGGATTTAGATATATATCCTCACAGATGGAGAAGGCAATAAAATAATTATTCTTTCAGTTCTTCAAAGTAGACAATAGTACTTTCTTGGAATATGGGATGAGGAGGAAAATGTTACAGGCTCACAATGAAGCACATTACAATATTCTTTGTGAAATGTCTCCTCATCGTGATAAGTAAGATCTAATCAATAATTTGGATTTAGAATTATGATACTAATTATTAAATGGTGCCATATTGTATAGTATATCTTAAAAAGCTATAATGTTTATCTGCATGCAATGGAATCTTCTGTGTATTCATCTTTATACGTAAAACTTCAAGGCAAGAGTTACCGTTGTCTTATCAAAATATGTGCTTCCTACTTCTACATCTTCTACTTTGTTTAGATTTGCCACCCTCCATTGTTTCAAAGAAGTTTGACATTTCTTACCTACTTCACATTTACCAACAATGTGTGGCAAGGGGTACATGTGGTGGAATAAACATCTCAAATTTTAAAGCAAAATTTCAAAGATCAATGTTTGATACCTCTTTTTGCCTCTTATATATTGTGTGATCTAAGCTCATTGCTTTACTTTTTTTTCTTAGTTCTGTTTTCTAAACTGTAAAATGGGAATAAAATGAACCTCATAAGTATAACATAACCATCTAGTGAGACATAACTGTGTAAGTCTAAAATTTATTGAATGCCTTTTCTGTTTCAAAATGCTAGATATGTTGTATTGAAATAGAAAAGGCATTCAATGAATTTTAACCCTGCTTCTGTATTCTTCATTCACTATCCTTCTTCCATGTATACACATTTTCAGTCATTCTCCTTTTGTAACACTGATTGCCATTTACAGATGTAAATACCTCTTACCTCAAGTAGTGCCCTGGTAAGTGAATTGATTACTGTGCCACCTATTCCTGCCCATGCTATCCAATCATGTTATATATCGTTTCTATAACTGTCCTGAAGCACATAGCTCATCATGCTTCACCTCTCCAAAATAGTTAATTATTTCTCCAGGTTGCACATAAAATAAAGTGAAACCTTTTACACTTGGCATTTAAGTCTGCATTATCTAGCTTAACAGCATTTTCAACCTTAACTTGCTGTCTTTAATGTCCTCTTTATTCTCTACTCACTGGTCAGGCCAATCTATTTGCTGTGTTTCTTAAACTCTTCATTTTATTATGCCAGTTGTTACTTTTTAATGCAAATATAAAGAAGTAAAATTCATCGATATTTATTTCAAAAACTAAATACCACTATTTTATATACATTAACCCATTTAATCTTCACAAATACGCTCCACATTAGGTGTTATATAATTTTAAACAGAATAAGCATTGAAGCCATGCTGCCTCAGTTGAAAACTGAGCTCTACCACTTCCTAGCAATGTGACCTTGGATAAATTACTTAATCTTTCATTGTATATAAATTTAGAGGGCAGTTACTCTCAGGGATACATTTAAACACCATAAGGTTTGCCAGAATCTAATTCCAATATACATATTTTTAACCAAGTTAGGCAGGCATTTGTTTTACTCACTAATCACAAATACTTAAGTCTTTAGTTGCTAACACTGACAACTAAAATAGAAATATAATTGCAAATCCTAATGATATTAATTTTTTTTCTTAAGCACTTTAAGGAATACATGACACACAATTTTCTACATACGCACAGAAGGAAACCTGCTAGGATCTGTTGAATTTTCAGGGTATAAGAGTGATTCAGCAAAGGCAGTGGCAGAATATTTGACCTCGATATTTTTTAATAATAAGAGAGAGTAATAAGCCTATGGAAAAGAGTGAAAAATAATACTACAGAGCACCCATAGAAGTTTACAAGTGCGGATGATATTTCATTATATATAACCTTGTGTTTTGATGAGCATCATTTAAAATTATTTCAGGATAATCTTACACTCATCAAATGACCTACAGAGCAAAAATAGTTTTAAAATACACATTTGCTGACATTTTCATAATTACACTAACTCTTTTCGTAAGGATTAAGAACTATAACTGAGGGTGTTTCTCCCCGTAATGAGGTATTTTCCTTCCTACCATTCTTTTTATCTCTTTTTTTTTTTCATGTGTCTGTTAGAAAGTGGTTAAGTTTCCTCCATGCTGCACTTCCAGTATGGAATGCTAACGAGGAGATTTGGGTTCTAAAAGTAGCGAATTGAATAGTTTGAGTTGGGTTTGAAATTCTTTTGGGGAAATGTGCATAATCCCTTCAGTGACCACCACTCTAAACCATCACTTCTTTAGGAAAAGTAATTTTAAAAGTTTATTATCCCTATATAAAAATAGTACAAGCTCTGAGGTAAACATGTGAAAAACAGAAAAGTAAAGCCAAATCTGTCTATTCATATTCATACAATGCAGAAAGTAATTCATGCATTCTTTAGCTACTTACTCATTACTTTAACGAATATGCAGTAATAGTCCTTTCTCTGATAAGTTCTGTACTACGGAATGACCAGCGTGGTCTCCTAGGACATCAGGATGTAGACTTGATTGCAATATAAATATAAATATATGCACATACAGTGAAATGCATCTCTTAAATACCTAAGTGCATCCTACACATCTTAGACTGTGACATATCATCAAATACACAACAGTGAATGGAAAATTGTCCCAGTTTCTTTTCTGAGTTGATTGTTATAGAAAGCCTTATGACCGTTAATGACACAGGGCAGGGAAGCCAACAACTTGGGGCTTAGCTTGAGAAGTTTCTTGCCTTTGCTCAGGAAAGAATTCAAGAGCTGGCCGGTGGGTAGAAGAAAACAGATTTATTGAGTGGACAGCGTTACAGCTTTGCTTTGTGACTGCGCCAGCAGAGCTAGCTAACCCCTAGGCATTGTGTGGAGAGTAGCAGCTTAGGGACAGTTAGTTCGCAGTTATAGTTATATCCACTTTTAATTACATGCAAATTAAGGGGTGGATTATACGGAACGTTCTAGAAAAGGGGTAGTAACTTCCTGGCTGTTTCCACTGAAAGTGGCAGTAACTTGCAGGTGTTGCCACGGCAACAGTAAACTAACATGGCACTGGTAGGCATGTGCCTTTACGTCCTCTCTGTTTCAGCATTTTCAATTTGGTCCACAGTAAGTCTCGGCTCCTACTTCATTAATGTATCACAACTACCAATGATATTAGTTAGTTTTTTCATTTTTTTTCTGAAAAATTTAACTAGATCTCAAATTTTGTTTTGAAATCTAACCCATATCTCACATTAAAAATAAAATTTGAATATCAAGATATGGAAAGACTAGTAATAATTTCAGTGAAGCCAGGATTTTTAGTGCATTTGTATTATTAGGAAAATACAAGTAAACTAAGTTATGTTAGTAGCCAAAATATTCAATCAATCACAACGGCAACAGGAGCAGATCTGTAGTAACAAGGCTTGCGTGTGCAAGTTTGTAGAATCAAATCTAGGCATTTAAAAAAGGTACATATTTTCATAAGATGGCAAACATAAAAAGTTAGTTATGCAAGTCTCTGGTGTTTTGTTCGCTAACCTTGAAAGTTACTCTATAAAGACTAGCATAAGCATACTGAGAATTAGCCCTGGTTATCACATGCCCCAATTCTACCATCCGCTCTTGACTGTCTTTGGACAAGTTTCTTAACCTGTAATTTCTCTTGTGTAAAGTGCTCTTAGTATCTTTGCTCGAAAGGTTGTCGTATTAAGTGGATGTCTAAAGATTGCTTAGTCCAGTGCCTACTACTCAGTGAGAACATTGTGTCAGCTGTGTTTAATCTTCCCTTGTCCTGTTTTTCTGTTCACACAGCAAACATTAATACATTGATAATGCCAACATATTACATTATAAAATCCTTCATAGAATATAAAAAATTCAAAATTATGCCCTAGGATCTCAAGAACAAGGAAAACACCAGCACCACAAATTGGCCTATGTTGAAAGTGTGTTTTTACTATTCATTTTTGCATGTACAAACAGTCTTTTATAATGGGAAGAAGCATACTTTTAAATGGGAAGAAGCATGTTTTTTAAATGCCTGTAGAGTTTAAATGTGTTTTTCCAGAAATAATTAATTACTCTTAGAAAAAAGCCTATTAATTTCCCCTCTTCTTTTTCTTCTTTTTTAATGTTTGGTTGTGATAAAGCTTTATGAAAAGTCTTTGGTATTGGAAATCAAGATAATCAGGAAAATGTTGAAAAGAAAACTATTACACAAAGAGGAGTAGAGAAAAAATAAAACAATGGGTATGGAAACTTGAGCTACTTAATGGGGCTATCAAAATAAAGATTGACCTCAGACATATTGAATATGTGGAGCCATCAGAGTTATATATATAAGAATGCCAAATTTTCAATATTTACCCCGCAAGTCTAGTTAACTGACATCCTGGAGGTCAAGCTGCATGTTTTTATATCATTCCTTTTTGAGAGCAAGATGTAAATTTACTGACTCCACTTACTTAAGGCATTGTTTTTATTTATGTTTGAGCTTCATATAATTATTACACCTAATATTAACACTAGTGATGGCTGATATCTACTGAGCTTTTAATACATTAAATACTGTCCTAGTGCTTTACATACTGCATATCATCAATAATCAAAAAACTTTCTTAGTTTGATATGATTTTACTTTCCATTTTATAGAAGAATACATGGTAGCATGGCTTATTAAGAAACTTGTGCAGTAAATCCTACCTAGCAAATGGCAGAGATAAATTCCAAATCCAGGGTGCCTGTTAGATGAATCAGCTATACTAAAAGATTCAAAGAGCAGCAGGAAGTGTAAATGCTTAAGAAGATCAGGATAAGCCTTTCCTAGATCTCAGCCAGAAGTCAGTGATTTAGGAGAAGGCTACAGAACCCCTAAGTACCCAACAGGTTTTCAGTGTGCTGTAAAGCCAGTATCCCACATTTAATGCATTCTGCCTTTCATTTTTCTTTGGATGATTTTGGGTAGCTATCAAGCAGGAGTGGAAAGGCATGCTCAGTGATGCATGCTTAAATTAGATTTGCTGTTATTGCTTTATTCACACTGTCATGATAAATCATAACATTTCCATCTTCTGATTAACTGCATATTAAAATGACATGGGGCAGTAACCCTTTAGTGGGCAGAAAATTAAAAGAATGTTTCTTATTTTCAGGAGAAACATTTAATTTTTAACTCTATTTCTTTTAAATGCATGTGAGTGACGTTTTTAAAACCTCATACTTTAGCCTTAATATCAATAGCCGTTGTCAGGTAAAGAAATCAATAATAGTTATGACAGTTCAGTAAAACAAATTAGCAATCAAATCAGGGAAAATAATATGTTAAACTGTTTATTGGCTACATTTACTTTATCATGATAGGTCTTCAACTCTACAAAGAGTTATTTTAATTGTCACAAGCCCAGGTCTTTACATTTCCTGAGACATCATGACTTATAAACATTCCTCTGTCAGTTAGTATTACCTAAATGTTACATCTTTGGGGATCTTTCTCAAGTCTAGAACAATTCTATATTTTTATTTCTTCTCTCTAGAGCCTACAGAGATTTTATTTTATTTTATTTATAAACGTCTATGTTATCCCTACTCAGCCTGCCCCTAAAGATACACTGGAGATACACGAAAGGTACACAAGATACACTACATTTTTAAAAGCAGACAGAAGAGTCATCATTTGATATTCAAATGAATGTTGAATGTTCTTTATCAGTAATTAAAAGGGTGTGGTATGAAGCAAGAGCACAGTTGGAGACTTTTTAGGATATTTTAGAAGCTATTACGAGCAACTTGTGTTCAGCATTTGCGGAAATCGAAATAAGGTTAATCTTTTGTAAAGACAGTGCCATAAATTCTCTTAGACTGAATACATTTTATCGTACATGACTTCCAAATTTTTAAAGAAATATTCAGTCATTTGTAGTTCACAAAGTCCTCTACAAATCCATGCCCGACCGTGGAGAATCCTATCACTGTAATATATTTTGCCAATATATCTTAGGATGAAAGTAAGATCTCTGATTTCCACTATTAACAGGAAACGAATATTTGCTTATCCAACCTAAGCACATTTCATTTATTTTAAAATTTGAACTTTATCATGGTTTTTGATGGTATATTCTTATTTTATTTTTTAACTACCTGTAACATAAAGCTTTTCATTCAGTAAAAAAGAGGCATCTGTGTTGAATTCAATTGATGCATATAAGACAATTATGGGGTCTGTTTTAGAAAAAAAAGTCAGACTTTCTACCTTTGATTTCACTTGATGACATATAGATTATTACAAAAATCTCCCTTTTTAACTTGCATTTTATTTTCAGGAAAATATTTTATATCCTATATTAAATCAGGCATTAACTGTTTTTTTCACTTATCCATTCATGAAATCAGCATTACACATCCAGACACATTAATTTCTTCCTATAAATCACTGTGATAGGAGCAAAATACAGTGAGAAAGAAAAAGTTTTGGAGATCTATTTATTCTTAACAGTCTAGTAGCAAGGACATATCACATAAATATATAACAATAATCCTTCAAGATAAATATGCATGTGTGATATGACAACATACAAATATAATGAATGAAAGTCTGTTAAGTAAAAAATATTTTGTGTAATATGCCCTGAATATATGAAGCTATACTAGGAAACTAGTCATTTCTCAGGTTTCTGTGTTCCCAGGCATATTTTTCATTTCTTCATATCATTTAACCATCTTCACTATTTTTCATAAATTTAATATTTGGGAACAGAACTCTATAAATTACAATACCTCTTCTGTTTACAATTTCCATCTTAATTGCTCATAATGATATTTTGAGATACTTATACACCACAATTTGTTAAGATTTTCAAGTACTTTTCTTTTTCAAAGTTTCAATAATTTATATATTTTGCATCTTAGGCAATAAATATTTCTCTGAAAGAATTTTTGGTCATTTTTTTCCTTTAAAATGTTGAATTTATATTTATTTTTGCAAAATGATAAACTAGGTGTGAAATCAAACTCCATGGTGGATAATATATTAGTAAGAGTTTGAAATGCATGTCAAAACATTGAGAAACTAAATTAACATATACGTAATTTCTCAATGTTTTGACATGCATTTTAAACTCTTATTTATATATGTATTTATATATTTTATATATAGTAGAGAGTAGGGGATGGGAGATAAGAAATAACCAATCAAAGAATAAGTTGCAAAGGTAAACTACAAGAGAGTCAGTGTCTGACTATGTTTATTTGTCTGTATCTAGGATTCTAGAATTTGAATCTTAATCAACCAGGAAGAAAGTATTAAATATCAGAAATAATGGTAAATAAAGTTAAAAGCAGACACAGCCCATATGCAAACACATACGTAAACAACACATATAAACAATTAAGATAGAATCTAGGTTTTTAGGTTAAGGAAACCAAGCTAGTAGAATAAAACTATTGGGGAGGGAAGTCAGATTTAAATTTTTTTTAATCCTCGTACTGTCTAAGAAAATACTGACAATAATATTTATGCTCAAGTATTTTAATATAAAGATTACAATTCCTAGGGCAATCATAAAATAATAAAAATATTACACAAAATGTTCATAATAGGTAAATAAAATAAGGAAATTTTGAAGGAAAACACAATTACGATTTCCTCTGCTCTTCTCTCTCCAGTCACCTGGTGATGAGCTGCCTGCTTCACCTTCCACTATGACTGTAAGTTTCTTGAGGTCTCCTCAGCCATGTGGAACTATGAGTCAATTACACCTCTTTCCTTTATAAATTGCCCAGTCTCGGGGAAGTTCTTTATAGCAGTCTGAAAAGGACTGACACAGTGAATTATTTATATTATTATAATAAATAGATTTTGTTACTTAGAAGTGATTATTTAAACAAGTTTTAAGTATTGCTCAGCAAGAGCGTTTGCTTTATTATAGGTAGAACAGAGGCAGGTGGGCATAAAATTTTTATTTGTGTAAAAACTTCTGATCTTTCAGTAGTTATATTGTATTTTTCCCTATAAATGTTGTCTAGAGATTTTACAAGCATTTTATCTTCTTCAGCTTGTGTGAAACTAGGGTCATTTGAAATATTTCATAATTTAAACTCTTGTTTTGCCATTCACTGAAGATTGAATGCTACTTATGATTTTGTGTACTATACTATCAAGAACAAAACAATAGAATAGTATCATATGATGGTCATTTTGGATTGTATTGCATTCTAATATTATCTCTGCAGGTTTTTTTCCTAATAATACTCTCCTTCCAGGAGCAGAATAATTCACATGAAAAGGCTTTTGAATATACATTTTGGTATCATTGATTGATTATAAAGTAAAAAGCTTAGGTTCTTAGATGACTTTCTTTTGCAGCAATATCAGAGTGAATCTATATTTCCTGTAGGGGAAGTAAAAAAGACACCCAATGTTCAGATGCATAAAATACCTTCAAAGCCCGGCAGTGATGACAGAGAGTTTCACTAAGTGCCTTACTGGCTCTTGGCCATGTTGGCGGTGGGAGGGGGCAGTAAGTGTATCACTGGGTACTCTGCTACTTACAGCTTAGGCTCTGATGTACATTACAGAGTGAGAATCAGAGAGGAGCTATTGATCAGAGATCATTTTCTCTCATTGAGAAATAGGCTTTCACTACCTTTTGGCCTTGTTAGTAAAACTAGTCAGTAAGAAAAATGTACACTTAGCTTCAGGGTTACTGGAGAGAAGGAAAATATTTCTCAAATGACATTAGATTCTAGCTGGATGTGCTCGGAACTACCATCTGAATTTAATTAATGGGTCAGTTTGTTCAATTTAATCACTGGTTTAATTTCTCATCCCCTCCACCAGCATAAATGGAAGATCTATAATCCATTTTCAAATAGAGGCACTATCTTCAGTTTCCAATATAATTTTTCTACCTAATATACAGATTTTTGTGTTTAGGCTAAGGATAGAGTTGCAGTATAAAAGTAGTGCAGATTGAAGAATCTCTTAGTCTCCACAATCATAACCAAATCTTGCCTGTTTTTTCATAACCACCCTGTAATGGTGAGAAAAATTCGGCCCAGAAAGTGAACTCAGCTGTGTGAAGAATCACGCACACAGATCTTCCCTAGTGCCTAAGGCTCCTTGTAGACCCAGGTTTCATGCTCTTGCCAACTAGGACAGATTTCTAAAGCTAGATTTGCTTCTCTGGCTGACTGACTTCAAAACCTATGAGGATGAGAGCCTTGGAATGGAATCAAAGGGGACGCTGCACACTGCAGATGGAAGGCAGTCTTTAGAAAATTATTTGAGACTTTGATTTGCACTTCTCTGATGATTACTAATGTTGAACATTTTTTCTTATATTTGTTGGCCACTCGTATGTTCTTCTTTTGAGAAGTGTCTGCTCATGTCTTTTTCAGACTGGTCACTATGAAAAGGTCAAAAAACAACAGAGACTGGAGAGGCTGCAGAGAAAACGGAATGATTATACACTTTCGATAGGAATGTAAATTAGTTCAGCCACAGTGGAAAGCACTTTGGAGATTTCTCAAAGAACTTAGAATTACCATTTGATTCAGCAATTCCATTATTGGGTATATATCCAAAGGAAATAAATTGTCCTACCAAAAGGACACAGGCAATCTTACCTCTATCACAGTGCTGTTTACAGTAGAAAAGATGTGGAATTGACCTAAGTACCTATCAATTGTAGATTCAAAAAAAAAAATGTATCTTAACACCATAGAATACTACGCAGCCATAAAAAAGAATGAAACCATGTCCTTTGTTGCAGCATGGATGCATCTGGAGGCCATTATCCTAAGCAAATTTGTGCAGGAATGGAAAACCAAATACCTCATATTCACACTTGTAAGTGAGAGCTAAGAATTGAGTACTCATGGATATAAAGATGGCAACGTAGACACTGGGGACTAACAGAGTGAGGAAGTAGAGAGAGGGAAAGGATTAAAAAAGTAATTATTGGATACCATGCTCACTACCTGGGTGATGGGATCAATTATACACCAACCTCAGCATTGGGCAATATACCAATGTAATAAACCTGTACAATACTCGCTGAATCTAAAGTGAAAGTTGAAAAAAAGAAAAAAAATTTAATGCATCAGTTAAATCTACCCTATAGAACTCTGGCCATAGGAAACACTCAAACTTTTCTTTGAGAAAGGAAGCAAGGATGAACATAAAACTCTATTAGGAAACATATTGTTATTTCTATGGGATAATATTATCTAATTGCAAAACAAAAAATAACAACAAAAATGACTTATTTGGGGCTTTACCATTCCACTTTGCACAAAGTACACATGCAATACACAGACAAGATTTTCATTACATTAGCATTTAAATTAAAATGTATTTATGGCAGAATGGAGTGTAATTTCCAAAGTACCTCCTCGATATTAGCAACAAAAACAACTAATTGGACACCTTTTTTTTTTTTTGGTTTGTCCGTAGACTACACATTTCACGAATTCCCACCCACAGTAAATGATTTATTTAAGTTTCCAATATAGATACAATTGAAACAATTAAGATGGTTAAAAATTACTTAATGACCTTCCTCTACTTACATTTATTTTCTTGTATGAGTCCTCCAAATTTGCTGGAATTATTTGTCTTTACATTTTCAGAAATGCTGTTTAGGCTGCTATTTTGGAACAGTGGGAGCACTTATTTCTATTCTGTCTATGCTAACCTAATCATTTCAGAAAACACAATTTTCCTTATTAACCTCTTCTCATAAGGTCTTATGAAGGAACGACAACAGAGAGGTATCAAGGAATTAACTGTGAGTTGTGTATAAGTAAAAGAAATTTGAAGTCACGTAACCCAATTAAACAATCTGAGTCACTTCAGTGCCCCTTTTCTTATCCCATCAATCTTCCACCCTATACTGGAGTCATTTCCACTGGTCTGCAAGGTCAAGAAGATTCAGTCTTGAACTAGATACCCAAACAGAATGCTAGTCTGAGGTGCAAACTTTGTCAAACCTTTCTTGTGCTTAAGGATATGCTCGTAAGTTTGGGTGCTTCTCTTTTCTTACAAAATGCTACATCTTTATAAATTATGATCAATTATGAGCTTGTTATTATGATTTGCTCACCTGAACAAAATATAACTGTAGGATTTTAGAGGCAATTATGGTGTTTTTAAATATTTATATATGCCAAGTGTTAACATGCATTAAGTTAAGAGGAACAATTTTCAAGAAGTCCGTTAATGGTCAATATAACCATTTTACCAGTTTACTCATACCTGAGACAAATTATTGGATTTTAAGTTTTTATTATAGTTGAAGCAAGTAAAACAAAATTAAGTAATATAAAGCAAAAATATATGCCTCAGAATAAGACAAAAGTAATATGAATTAAGTTTGTAGCTTTTGGTTCAGTTTGGCCTTAAGAATCTGTTATGTAGTTTGAGATATAAAACTGGTTCTTATTATGTTCAACACAATCTTATATTTGGCATCAAGACACCTGTCTCCTTGTATAATAGTCTTTGTGAAGTAAAGGATATTACCTTCAACTCAAAAAGTAGTAATAAAATAGAGAAAATCTAAGGGGAAAATAAAGGTGATTACAGGGAATGCGACACACGTCTATTTACACATGCACGCACACAACTGCAATGTAATTTAGTTTCAGTTGTTCCAAATTCTTGTCAACTGTAATTTTAATTTTAGTCATTCTAGTTGTTGTACACCAGTGTAATTTTTATCTTTTCTGTCCTCTGTTATAACTCCTGTGTGTGTGTGTGCGTGTGTGTGTGTGTGTGTGTCTTGATAAAAAAAATCAAGGCCATAAAGATGTCTTGATTCTACCATGGCAAAAACATAAAGACACATGGCATATTTAGAAAAAGTCATTGCACTTTGGGGATTGATTCATATTTACATCTGGTTAAGAATGAATGTATAGATACAAAAATGAATAGTTACAGTAAAATACATTCTAAATTTGATTTTTTTTTTTTTTTTTTTTTTTTTTTGAGACGGAGTTTCGCTCTCATTACCCAGGTTGGAGTGCAATGGTGCGATCTCGGCTCACCGCAACCTCCGCCTCCTGGGTTCAGGCAATTCTCCTGCCTCAGCCTCCTGAGTAGCTGGGACTACAGGCACGCGCCACCATGCCCAGCTAATTTTTTGTATTTTTAGTAGAGACGGGGTTTCACCATGTTGACCAGGACGGTCTCGATCTCTCGACCTCGTGATCCACCCGCCTTGGCCTCCCAAAGTGCTGGGATTACAGGCTTGAGCCACCGCGCCCGGCCCTAAATTTGATTTTATTAAGCCATTAATATGATTAAAATACAAAAAATAGGTATCTACAAATTCTGAGTAGAGTAGAATTAAAGCAGAAAGGGAGAATTCATAAAAACCATCCTAGGAGAGGTTAATCAAAAGTACACCTTTACTAACTTTTAATTTTGAAAAATCTCAACACTATGGAAAAGTTGAAAGAATAAGTAATGTATGTTCATATTTCTTCTCCATAAATTTACCAAAGTATTTTGCCAAATTTCTTTCCTCTTCTGTGTGTGTGTGTGTGTGTGTGTGTGTGTGTTATTTGACGAAACACTTGGGAGTATATTAAATACACCGTGACACTTCATCCATAAATAATTAAGCATGCATTTTCTAGGAATATAATCATTATTCCAGGCAAGTATAGTACTATTATCACACTTCATATGAATGAAGATTTATCTTTAATCATTTTAAATCAAGTAGAGTTTACTCCTTGTTTAAACACCAAACATTTAATTTGGAGAGATCCCAGGCAGTTTTCCTCCAGAATGTTTCTTTCTCTATTTTTTCAAAATTGTTTCTACATTGTACTGATGAACTTGTGTCTATATGCTCTGTTTTCTGTAAACTGGAAGTTAATCTAGAGCTCTGATTATATTTGATTTTTCGTAATAATACTTTATAAAATAAATTATGTCTTTATGTTGTACCACATCAGAAACATAGTAACTGATTTTTCTGTTATGTTTCTATGACTATTTAGATATTGAGCCTATAATGAGACAAGGGACTGTCTTAAGTATAAAGAATAGAATCTAATAAGATAGGTAAGATTCCCATAAAACTCTGAATCCATCAGAGAAAACAGCAAATACACAAACAAGATCTTTTCTAATATGCATAAATAACTTAAAATAGGTTACTGTGATGATACATGAATGGGTAGTGATATCAAATTTGGTGATCGAGGAAGCCATTTCTGTGGAATAAAATTTAACTCAATTTTTGTGTGATAATCACCAGGTACCCACAAGCCGAGGAAACTGGAGGAGAATCAGGATTATGGATGAAAAAGGATTGCACTTTATGTAACATATGCATCTACATATGCATGTATGCACATAGTGTAATTGTCTAAGGTATGAATTTTGAACTTTGAAAATGTGAAATGCCTTTTTGATGCTTTTTAAGAAATGTCACTGGACGAGCAATTCTGGAGTTTATTTGGGTTCAATCAAGCCTAGATGTATACTTTTAGGAGTTATCATCATGAACAAAAAAATGTAAAAGAGACGGTTTAAGGTCAACCAGAGAGAGTATAAACGCAGAAGAAAAGTGGTCTTCTGATGGTTACTTGGAATATTTTGTCATTTGCAGGATGGTCAGGACACAAATAGCCAGCCAAGGAGATCAGAAAACAGGCAGTGGTGTATAAATAAAACAATATTCATGAAAGCCAATAAAAGAATATGTTTTCAAAATTGTTTTTTACTATGCAGAATGTTGCTGAGAAGAACAAATACAACTCCACTATGTAAGGTTATATGGAGATCCTTAGTGATATTTGAAAAAATACATATGTACATAAGGTATCTTCCTAGTTACCTATTTTGACATTTCCATATCTTCCTTATTCTCCATGTTTCCTTAATTATCATAATATTTTACGATTAATAACATGAACTAGACCAGGTGCTGTGGCTTACGCCTCCCAGCATTTTGGGAGGCTGAGGAGGGTGGATCACTTGAGGTCAGGAGTTTGAGACTAGTCTGGTCAACATGGTGAAACCTTGTCTTTACTAAAAAATACAAAAATTAGCCAGGTGTGATGGCACCCTCCTGTAATGTCAGCTACTTGGGAGGCTGAGGCAGGAGAATAGCTTGAACCTGCGAGGTGGAGGCTGCAGTGAGCAGAGATCACCCCATTGCACTCCAGCCTGGGTGACAGAATGAGACTCTGTCTCAGAAAAAAAAAAAAAAAAAAAAAAAGTGAAACAAAACAAAAAACAACCCATGAACTCTGTAACCAGCTTACCTGGGTTCTCCGTGATATTGTATATCATACTCATCCTGTCTTTGTCCCAGTATCTTCATTTACAAAATGAAAATAGTATTTGTATTATCTCAATTTTGTATCTTCATAAAATACAAATTTCAGACATTGAATATGTACAAAATCATTAGAATAGTGTCAGACAAATTGTAGATGCTGTAGAATTACTATTTCTACTACTACGATTGTTCTTGGTATGGTTATTATGATAATTATTTTATGCCATGGTGTTTCTGCTAATTAGGCTCTGAAATTCCTGTTTTTAATTTTTGTCAGATCAGTTTCTTCTCATTTCTAAGAGATTCTTTCCTAATTTTATATATTTTTGGTTAAACTTATTTGCTTGTATTTATCATGTCACTTCTGCCATTTGCCCTTGCAAACATCAGCCAAAGAACATTGAGAATGCTAAATAATTTTGCCAAATGGCATTTATCTTACTTGTTTCACCAAATGATCAAGATGCTCAACTCTGAAGCTCTGATTTCTCTTGTAAAATCATGTTCCTTCATCCATTATCAAGTCCCTGGCAATGATCCACAGACTTTTTACTCTCTTAATCTTCCCAGCTTTTTAATGAAACCTACAAAAATACCCATTATCCATGAATGCTCTTTTGGCACGATCTTACCTGACTTCTTATTTCTGCTAGTCTTTTATCTCTTCTAACCACACTAACCCCTCTTCTCCTTCTCACACAACCAAAGTTTCATGCTTTTGTGTTTCATCATGGACTGAATCTGAGAGCCCGGGAACACTCTCCCTATTTATTCTTAGCTATTTTAGACTTTTTCTGTTTCTGCTATGATTTTTCCTCTCTCTCACTATCTCTTTCTTCCCTTTCTTTCTCTCTCTCTCTTTTGCACGCAGGCACACACACACACACACACACACACACAGACATATGTACACATATAACACTATTCTTATTGATGTCTGTAGCAAAGTATATTATATTTTGGTTTTTTACTTATTTCTTACTGTGATGTAATTCATTATAAATGTTTTAACACTAATTTGGGGAATCTAGAACACAGCATTCTCTTTCTAAATATCAATATTGCTGAAACATGATTTCTTCCAATTCTAAGTTGAATTTAATCACCTTTCTTATATGTAAGCAAAATTATGAGGTGTATGTTGTATAAAAAAGAAAACTTACAACATATATTGCCCTAGTAAATGATGTACTCTCCCTTTAGAAATGTATTATTTCATACAGAAAAAAATGCTAACATTTACACTGAAGTACATCTTTTCTGTAAGAATATTTGAATCTAATACATATTTATAATCAATTGTCTTTCCATCTTAACATCTGAACATGTTGAGTTCAAATATTTGTTGTAAATATTACTTTTTAGTCACTGTCAAATCTGTGTTCTTCTATGGGTTTTAACTACAGAACCCCAGTAAATCCCAGAATAAGATGTTTTTACAAACTAATATTATCCATTCTACCCTGATACTTATTTAAATAAATTTAAAACCTAGAGAAAAGTTGCACATCCATATACCTGTAACCTACAGATGCCGATTGTTATTTTGCCACATTTCAGCACTAGCTCTTTTCTCTTTCTCTGTCTTTCCCTAGACATCACACACACCTGATGAGTTGTAGACATATTTCTCAATAATGGGCAATGTGTACATTTTTGCCCAGTAAAAAGTACACTCACCTTTACAAACCAAAACACATAGTGATTAAACATTATAAATTGTACTTTAATACTGTTAGTTATCATGTCATACTAACATAAAATGCATGGTCAAATATCCCTAATTATTCTAGATATTTTAAAGTCCATGATCCAATCAAGGTTCACATCATACCATCCCTTATCTCTTATGACAAATTTTATGCTACATTTTTTGTTTTGTCTTTTATTTCACTGACATTTATAAATAATCTAAAACAGAATTTTTTTACAATATTCTTAATTTGAATCTTTCTGACAACACATATTAAAATGTAGTCATGTTAAACAATTTTTTTGCCCCAGATACTACTTTTCAAAATTATTTTTTAGATTCCAAAATGGGGCTACATGGTATCCATTTATTTTGAGTCATGGTGATCAGATTTACCTATTGTATACATAACTTAGATTCTGTTTGTTATTGGTATGTAATCTGTGTGATGATATTTCAAATTCTGTGAATTTGTTCCTCAATGAAATTGTGTTAATTGATTCATTTAATTAATTGGCTTTGTTTTAGCAATTGGTGATGATTCTCAGCTAAATCAACTATTATTGTGTGATTGTAAAAAGGTGAATTTTTATTCTAGCATTTCTTCTAAACTTATAAGTGTATCTTGAGTAACTCTCTGTTCTCTTCATTCCTAAGTTAAAATATACCTTTATAGAACCATTGATTTATTTCATTCAATGGGTTATATCTCAGGGCTATGATTTAAATGTAAATGTTTATTATTATTATTTTTTTCTAATTCGGTCAGTGGACCTCTTCAAATTGACTCCTGTGTCCTTTTAAAAGTCCCATCAGTGCTTATAAATACCTGGCTTTCTCACAGAAGAGGTTTAAGGCTCACCTCGTATTTCTCCTGAACCAGTCCTATCATCAATTACAGGCTCAACAATTTACTGCTCCTTTAACTGGAGAATGCAATGAAATTGCGAAATACCTATGGAACAGATACACTTACCATTCCATCCAGCAATACAACTTCTGGGAATTTACCCAGTGACACAGCTCCAACAATACAAAAGCATATACATTAGTATGTTTATGCATATATTTTGAAATAAATAAATACGAAAACCAACCTATCCACTCATATATAACAGTTTGTCAAATCTTGCTGTTATAGCCACAAAATGTAACAGTATTTTCAAAGATTTGTTTTTGTAAATATTATTTTGTTTACTTATGTTTCAGTGGCTATTTCCTTTTTACCATTTTTAAAATTCAGAATATTTTGCCTTTCCCCTTTTTTCCTTAATTAATCTATCCAGTGGTTTTTTCCATTTTTAATTTTTTGAAGAACAAACATTTAGTGTATTAATTCTACATTTGGGGGATTTTCTGCAACATTGATTTCTGCTTATCTTAATTGTTTCTTTTTAATTTTTATTTTCTCTTTTGATTTAGATTCTTGTTCCTTTTCTAGGTCTTTGAGTGAGAAATTAATTAATTCATTTTTATTAATTTATTTGTATTGATATACATTTTTTTGCAATCAATGTTTAAATATATTCCAAGATTCTGATATGTAGTAGTTTTCATTATCAATGTTATATAATTCTTCTGTTTCAGTGTAAATTTTTCTTACTCTCAAAAGTTAATAGAGAACTCTTGTCATTATTATTATTATTATTAAACATTTCTAGGCAGAGGAGACTTTTTAGTATCTTGATTTTTTCTTTAATGTCTAATTTCATTGTATTGTGATCAAAGATATAATTACTTGTGCTCTATAGAACTTATTGATGCTTTCTTTGCTACTTAATATATGTCCACTCTATTTGAATTACTTTTCTGACTTGCTATAACTTTTTCCTGTCCACAGTGCTAATAAATTGAGGAAGAAAATCCTTTGCTATGTCCTGTATACTCTCTTTTTTTCCAAAAAGATGTGAAAAAGACCTAGCATTAACAACAGTAGTCACTACACTTTGGATAGGGGGTATAATCATAGGGAAGTTTCATATTTATCATCTTGTAATTAGTCAAACCCAGTGTTTCTTCTTCTTTGGGGGTAGGTTTCATTTTGCATGAGATGATGAAAGAGCACAGTTCTCCTGTTTGTGAAGACTCATTTAATTGTGGCTTTTATCCACTCTAAAAAGGGCAAAGCTACTACATTCAGAGAATGAATGAATTGAGCAGCAAAAACCAGGTTTAATAGGAGGCTAGTGATATTTCATATAATCCCTGCTATTTTGAGGTATCTAATATCAATTATAAAGTTATAACTCTGATATTTCCATTTAAGAACTCATGACAATAAAGATTCCATGGATAAGGGCTGATATTTCTCTCCAACGTAACCCTACATTTGTATGCAACAACTTGTATTTTTTTTTTTTTTTTTTTTTTAGTTTTATTGACGACTTGTTTATTCTTACCTGGAGCTTGGTTAGTATTTCCAAATTAAAGACCTCAATGGTATGAGTCAGCAACTATTTATGCTATTATACCAAATACCCTAAAGAACATTAGATGGCAACTTAGTAGGTTCTGATTTTAAACACCAGTCTTTTTTCTTTTTTTTTTTTTTTTGAGACGGAGTTTCGCTCTTGTTACCCAGGCTGGAGTGCAATGGCGCGATCTCGGCTCACCGCAACCTCCGCCTCCTGGGTTCAGGCAATTCTCCTGCCTCAGCCTCCTGAGTAGCTGGGATTACAGGCACGCGCCACCATGCCCAGCTAATTTTTTGTATTTATAGTAGAGACGGGGTTTCACCATGTTGACCGGGATGGTCTCCATCTCTTGACCTCGTGATCCACCCGCCTCGGCCTCCCAAAGTGCTGGGATTACAGGCTTGAGCCACTGCGCCCGGCTAAATACCAGTCTTAAAGCTGTCTACTCTGTCTTCCCTTCCAATGGTTATGGTTTTATTCTCAAAAATCATCTAAGAAGTAACCATGGAGACCAGGTGTGTGTGTGTGTGTGTGTGTGTGTGTGTGTGTGTGTGTGTGTGTGTGTGATCTCCCTTCAGTTTTGCTTCTTTTAACTTTTCTACCCATTGCTAATTTCACAGATTTATATTTTTTACACTACATTGAAAAGTTAAGTTCTATGTAAAAAAATTATAGTTGGATTGATAAGCTTTCACATGTAAAAAATTTAACACTACCTCACCAAACGTTTTTACCATATAGAGTCTAGAATGTCTTATAACATACTAGGTACGGGTTCCAGACCACTTTACCCAGGCTGTAGGCTAAGTTGCTGGAAATGAAACTGAAGCACCTGTACACCAGCAAATCCAGGCAACATCACTATCCGTTGCTCAAACCTCTATCTGCTGTGGTCATTGCATAGCCCTTTTGGAGTAAGATATTGATCACAACTCTGGTTGATTCTCATTAATCATGAATCTCACAATTTTAATAGAGTACAACCTGCCTAAGTACAATATGACACACATCAACACTTCATTTTTCTTAAACTACTGCATTCCAGAGAACACCACTATAGGAAAATTAATCCAGAGCCAGCATCCCAGTTATACTGGTTCTGGGGTAAATAGCTAAGATAGTTGTTACATTTTTACCCAGAGAAGCAGTATTGATAATGGCAAACAGTAAAAATTTTGGCAGATAAATTGATAAATAAATTTTTATCACATATTGGAATATCTTGCAGTGGTTAAAATGAATTAATCCATGTGTCCTAATGGTTGATGACTTTATAAAGCATAAATATGAGTGAATATAAATTAGGCGAGGCTGTGGAAAATAACTGAAATGTGACCTTTGAAATATAATCCAAAATAATTGCACACATTGTTTATGGGAACAATGTTATCATCGAGAAATTCTTAAGACACAGCAATCTATATAACACTATTACTTCCATCTCCTGTTATTCTAAGTTTTAATTGTATTTCCCCTTCATTCAAGTAAAGATAATAGTTTATTTTAATTTGGGGAATAATTGCTACAGCTCATAAATTACTTGCCTCTCTTCATTTTTAAGAGATGAACTTTTATACTTTTTCTGTGTAGAGCAACTTGGGCTTAATTTTTTTTTAAGTTAAGAGTAACTGAGCGTCCCTTGATTAAGTGTGAGCGGTGAGGCAGGAGGGGTGGAGATTGCATTAGAAATTCAGTGTCTCCCTCTTCCTAAGCATAATTGTATACTTGGGCCTCTGAAAAGTAAGAAAATATGAGATTAGCATCATAAACAAAAGGAGTTTCTCTTTTTCTTAAGTCTTATGATCTCCCCTCTGCTTTATTATAACCTCAACTTAGATGAAGTTTCTCTCTGAGGGTAAGGTAAAACAAAGTTAGCACATTACGAGCCTTTTCTGTACTGGCTGCTCTAATACCTACCGCCTCCTCTCTTGCTGCAACCCAATGAAATAAAAATACATTTTGTCAATCTGTTAACCTATAGAGCTTCCCTTCCGGGTGGGAAGGGGATAGAAAAATTTGAAGTAATCTTGAGAAACTGATCATTTTACAAATGAATGATACTGGAGAGGAAATAATTAATGAAGGAATGACAGCCTCGTGACACAAAATCATTTTGGAAAGTGATACAGGGAGAGGCAGGAGGATTGATTTTAGCTATGGGCATAGGCAGTGTCTTTTTTGGGAGAGAGTGTGGAAATGAGGTTATTAGTAAGTCTATGAATTTTTTTTGCAGTGAAAACATTTCTTTGTCAGATCTCCACTCAAAACTGGTATTAAAGTGTTGCACTGCTTTTCAATACTTTGGAGACTGGATTTGTAATTTTTAATTTTAGCGTGACACTTTGCTGAGTTAAGTCCCAATGTTGTCTTGTTTTATTCAGGTAACATTTACTTCCTGCTGTAAATGAACAACAACAACAAAAAGACTTGTATCTTTCCCGAGTTTAATTGCCCAAAATAAAATAATAAAAGTTCTTTTTTTGCAATCTACATTCCTAAGAGAGAATACCATTTGGCCCATTTTTCTCAGTTGATTTGTCTTAGCATAATCCCCTGTTATTGGTGGGCTAATAAGGTACAGAGGTAGAAAGATTTCTTCACATAAATATTATTAAAGGGATTTAATTGGGTGTGTGGGAGCCCAGTTCTTAAAGAAAATTCCTTAGATTCTTATACAACTCATGATTTTCTAAAGGGCCTGGTGCTGTTTGATTAGATAATACTCTTCATCACTCACTCAAAATGGTTTATTATCTGCCAAAGAAATGCCCTAAACCATTAGATATCATGTTTATGAAGGCTTTTACATATAAAATTCAGTTACCCTTCTGTTCTTTTTGTATCTAGTTCCTTCTCCTTTAATTATCCCACACTGCTCAAACATTAAACTATCATTTTCTTCTTTCTCTTTGTCAGTGTTCATTTCAAAACCGTTAATTATTCTCTGGCCCTTGTAGTAAAATCATGAAATTTATCACTGAAGTCCTTGCCTCATTGGACCAGACTCAACTCCCCACTCCACCTGGATTAGAGTCCTGCTCCCAATACATTGTATTTTGTGTTCTATAATTTCCAGCTCAACTTCACAGAGGTCCACATGCCAGAAACGGAACTGATGTGCATGCGTGCATGTGTGCGTGTATGCGTGTGTGTGTGTGTGTGTGTTTTAAACTAGAAGGGACCTCTAAATAATCTAAGCTAGCCTCTGTCTTTTTTCCTATAAAGAAATACTAGGCCAGAGTGTTTAATTAACTATGTTAAGATCCCAGTTAGCCAATTGAAGAGGTAGGAAGAATATGGATGTATGGATGTTTTCTAGTTTCCAAGCAGACTACTGCACCAACATCATCAGTATCCTCCTTTTTTTTTTTTTTTTTTCCAGTGGATAGTAAGCAGCTTGTGTATTTATTAGTTATGGGGAAAAGACAAGATCAATTTAACTCAGAACAACAATGGAGCTTCTTGATTTTGTGTTTCTGTGTTGAGATGGCAGATACCAATAAAAACTGGCCAAGTTTCAAATCTCACCTGCTCTCTTTAAGGATGAAGACCTCACAGAAAAGTTTAAATTTTCATGTCACAGAACAAAATTTGAGAAGAAAAACTGAAAGATGTTATTGACTAATAAACACAATCCTCAGGACAGAAAAGAAAAGAAACAGAATAGTACAAACCACACAAATATTAAAGGGTGACAGTAATTAACAAATCAAATTACCAAACTAAAATATTTTAAAGGCTCAAGAAAATGACAGTAAACCTGGAAGAAATAGAAACAACAATTAGAACTTCTCTCAGTGACATCAATACTCTGCTTATTGAAAGTAATGTAAATAGCTCCAAGAACTGAATGTTACAGCCTATATCTTGGAGATTTCAAAGAAAAACTCTTTGGCTAGGTTAATAAAATCATGTACTTAATACTGGGTATCAAGTCTCCATTGGTTGTCATGTAAACTCAGCTACTCAGGAAAGAAAGGAAATCTGAGTAAAGATTATAAATGACCTGTTTATCAGATCAATACAACTTAATTATTACTTGCACTTGGGTAAGACACTGAATTCCTCAAGGCCTCAGTGTCCCTCTTATGTGATACAGAAAATCAGACTTTTTTAGAGTTTTAAGAAGAAGTTTAGGTATAATATATAATAATTGGTTCATGTTACATGGCATAAATAATAACTATTATTTTAAAATATAGAAACATTGATTTTAGTAGTATATTTAGTATTTCTAAGAACTCTGTTTTTTTAAAAAAAATGTATATAGTTGATTTTCTCTAAAAGCATTTTTTGGCAGTTCTCTTAAAATTGCCAAACAAAACTTCAGCACAAAATTCAACTTATTGGGAAGAAAATACTAGATTATTACAATCCCAACTAAACTTATATCAAGAGAAACAGACAAGTATAATGCAATTCTGGCCCAATTGGAAGAAATCCCTGGAAAGCAAAACAATTCTCTACAAATCTGTCAAAATATGCAAATTAGGTAGAGAGTTTTATCTGACTAAATTAATGGTTTTTTTTTTACCATTAAGCTGGTAGAAAACCAGCAGGACTGATTTCCCAATTCCAACAAAATGTATTTAAAAAAAAAAAAAATCCAAAGAGCAGCTGGTGATGAAAGTAATCCGTAGCTGCCCTAATTACCTATTAGCATAAGACACTCCCCCCAGTGCCATGACAATGTACATATGACAAGCCAGTGACCTGGAAGTTACGTCCTCTTTCCATGTCAATGACCTGGAAGTTACTGCCACTTTCCTACAAAGTTCTGAAAAATCTGTCCCTCAATTTGCATTAACTGACCCTTAATTTGCATGTAAGTAACAGTGGGTAAAAATGGGCATACATAGAGCTAGCCAACAGCCCACAAGTCTGGCTCCGAGCACACTGGCTATGAGTTGCCTCTGCTGGGCAAGGAACAGATCTACCATCTAGCTCTTGAATTATTTCCTGGGTAAAGCCAAGAATCCTCCTTGGCTAATCACCAATTTTGGGGATCGCTCACCCACCTCCATCATTGTGGCGACCAAGAAGGGACAAATATGGTGGAAGATGGGGCAAGATGACAAGATGGCAACACAGCCATGGATGAGTCGGCAAGACAGTGATGGGCTGGACAGTGAGATGACAGTCAGCTCAACGGCAAGAGACGGGGATGGCAAAGTGACCGGTTAGATGTAAAGGGATGGTGACTTTAACAAGAAAGATCTGCATACCCTGCAGAGCTGAAACAGTAAACAAAGCTCTTTTAAGAGCTGCCCTACTTGCTCACATGCAGTGGAGCAGGGAGGCTGGTAAGCAGCTGTAGTGCAGTCTCGTGAGGCACAGCACTCTGGCCAGCTAGTTGCAAGAGTATGTACCAGTTCCCTTGTGGAAGCCAGACTCACCCAAGCCAGGGGTCCAGTTACAGACCAGTCATTTCCATTTGGCTCCAGCAGATGGGTGAGTGTCCCCACTGACCCTCTTCACATCAACATTGGGTAGGCCGGAAGATAAGGCCTTTGGCTAGGTAATCAATTCAAAGTCCCCTTTAGCATACCTGACCCACTATAATACATTATTTTTCCTCTTCTCTCAGTCTTTTTTAAAATACCATTTCACTTTTCCATCAGTCATTTTATTTTATTTTATTTTTTGCTCGGAAATGTATGCTTTGTTTGCAGGGTTTTCGTTTTGTTTTGCTTTACTTTGCTTTAGCTCTTTGCTAATTGTATTTGGGTAATTATTTAAAGCAGGATATTTGGTTGTGAGGTTCCCGGCTGTATTGATTCTGCAAGGTCAGAATCACATTTTTCTGTGGCCCCAAACAGCCCTTTAGGGCACGCTATTAGCTGCCCCTTGGATGCCTCAGGGCTTTCAACACTGGTTGCCCCTGGATACTCCAGGGTTTTAGGCATGTGGTGTGTTTGTTGTCCAGCACTTGGGTAATCCAGGCTTTTCGGCACTTGGCATTGCTGTCAGCCCCCCTCCACCAGATGCCCCAGGGTTTTCAACCTTGGCATTCTTTCTAGGATTATAGGTTCCATGCCCACTCCAGGGAAATTATGTTCTTGCCTCTTTCTAATGCTGCCCTGGGATCCTGCCACTCTATTTTCACTTTTCCTTTTATATTTTGCTTAGTAAAAATATTTCTTTTCTCTCATTGTGCTCACCAGCGAGCACCATACTCTACTGCCTGCTTATATCTCACAGTCCGTTTGTGTAACACTTTGCTACCTATGCCTACACCTTCTCTACAGGAGGTAAAAATCTAAACAGAAAAAATAAGAAGAGCCCAGTTGCTTTTTCTCTTGTTAGACCTTAAAAAATTTCAATTCCTTATAAAGACTCCTGTTAGACACGGGGATAATGGCGAGCATCCCAGAGGACTTGCCACTAGAGCGTCTTTTAGACAATTGGAGAAAATTCAAATCCCCTTCAGGAAAAAGAAACTCATTTTCTATCCCAACACCTTTTCAGTGTAATACAAATTGGGAGACCAAGAAATTAGGTCTAAAAATCGTTCTTTACGTGTTTTGCAGTTGGACTTATTCTGTAATAAAGAAGGAAAATGAGTAGGGGTCCCTTATGTAAAGCCTTGTATTGCCCTTTACTGGCTCATGTTACTTTTAGGCACTGAGAAACTGTGTCTAAGGGATCTTCTTTCTAAGAGCTGTGCTCTTCTTAGAAGGCCTATACCCTCCTCAGAGTCTCCTCAGTCACCTAGTTCTAGGTAGGCAGGATACTGTCAGTTATCTAATACAAGATTCTACCCCACGGTCATTAGACACACTTCCCTTTATCCAAATAGCCAAAGACTATACCCCTGCTGCCCTAGGAAGTCAGCCCAGCCTGTGCCACCATGAATGGGGTTTCGTATCAGCACCTAAAATGAAATCTTTTCCATTGTGGAAGGTAGCTGATGGAGATGAACACATGTGACATTTTCTTCATCTCATCTGGCATTTTTCAAGGACAAATTAGCTGGGTTTCACAGAATCCAGGGAAGTTTATAGAGGAGTTTGTTAAGTTGACATGTTCTTTGATTTAACTTGGCATAATGTGCAATGATCGCCCTCTACTTGCTGTGCTGTGGAGGAAAAGAGGAGAATTCTGAGTGCCACCCATGAATCTGCAGATGGAGTGGCTGCATGCAACAAAGTCCATGCCAGTTATCATGTGGAGGGAGATGCACTTCCAGACACGAACCTTTATTGTGATAACCAAGGTGGGGTTCCCAAGATTTTGAGTGCCAAAATCACATGGCAACTTTTTAAATAGAAAATATTTTTTTAAAGTGTGAGATTAGGCCAGTTAATTATGAAAAGACTAAAGAAGTAACTCAGGGGAGGGCAAAAATCCCATATTCTTTCAGGGTCATTTGGTGGGGGCACTCAGGAAATATACTACTGCAGACCCAGGCAACCTGGAAGGCCAAGGTCTCCTGGGTATGTATTTTATACTCAATCTGCCCCTGACATTAGGAGGAAGCTACAAAACACAGCAGTGGGTCTTCAAACCCCTATCAGAGCACCCTGAAACATGGTCTTTGGAGTTTACAACAATAGGAACAGAGTTGAGGAAGCAGAGAAAATTAAGAGAAAGAACCAAAAGTGCAACATTTAGCCCCTGCTTTAAGCCCCTTGCCCATCTTCAGGTTACCTATCCTAAGGAAGTGTCTTAAGATCTGTGTCTGGGTTGCCCAGATGAGAGCCTCAAACTCACCATCCCCTGGACCAGAATCAGAGTAACTACTGTTACTCTGTGAGCCAGAGGACCATTGGCAATAAGAATGTCCTGACCATCCTTAGTAAGAGAGGAAAAACTCTGCCCAACAGTGCTAGAGCCAACCTTCTTCCATTTGCACTCAATGAGCTGCCTTTATTGGGGGTTCTGAACTCCTGACCCGAAGGACAACTTCCTGCAGCAACAGGCTCGTGGCCCAAACACTTTTTCTCTGAGTGTCTCTTCTGCTGGATGGATTCTTTGATGGCTCAAGGTCATCACGGTCTCCCCTTAAGCAATGTGGTTTTCCCCTTCCCCTCTTTATTTGTTACTGTGGGATCCCCTTCTCTGCTTTTCCCCGCCTCCCATACCTATTGGGGAAAGCAAAGTTTAGCCAAGTTGACAGGTACCAATTTTGTGAATAACTTGAATCCAATTATCTTGTATGGTTCACCTTATTTGGGTAAAAATAAAACTTGGAAAGAAAATAACCCTAAGGATCAATTACAACCAAATTGAAAAGGCTCCTATAAGGTATTTGATATGGTTTGACTGTGTTCCCACCCAAATAGCATCTGTAGTTCCCATAATCCTCATGGGTAGTGGGAGGGACCCAGTGGGAGGTAATTGAATCAGGGGCAGTTGCCTCCCTGCTGTTTTTGTGAGAGTGAGTGAATTCTCACAAGATCTGATGGCTTGCTAAGGGGCTTTTCCCCCTTTTGGTCAGCACTTCAGCTCTTATCTTCACTGCTGCCATGTGAAGGACATGCTTGCTTCCCCTCTTGCCATGACTGTAAATTTCCTGAGTCATCCCCACCCATGCTGAACTATGAGTCAATTAGACCTCTTTGCTCTGTAAATTACCCAGTCTCAGACATGCCTTTATTAGCAGCATGAGAATGGACTAATACAGTATTGTTAGATACCCCACTACTGTTAGATTTTAGGGAATCACTAGGTGGGTACATCTCCCTGAGGGTAAAACAGTTTCTTAAGAGTTCCCACAGGCATAAGAGAATGATACCAGGACCTACGCTTGTGAATCCCTAGAAGACCTAAAGCTGTTTTTACTCAAGTGCACAGATAAGTAACATAATGTTGTGTGTGGGCACAGGAGCATTAATTTTTATCTTCTTTCTTTCTGCTGTATTGGCCAACTGCCTCCTCCAGGAAAATACCTCTTTTGTCCTTGTTGGGCATAGAAGCCACTAAAAGGCCCAACCAGACACAATGCTTCCTCTATCAATCCTGCTTGCTCTCCAATTAACCTAGTACTGTGTAGGAGGAGAAATAACTCCATAATACATTTTTCAAATTGCATTCATAAAAGGAGTCATCTTTGTGGATGTTGGATCTATCATCAACTTTGAGGGACATCTGGCATATCTCTATCCCCAGGATAGAGTGTTCCACTTTCTGGCACATCTGGAAAATCACATGGCCATCTCTCCAGACCTTCTTATTAATCATAGTGATCCCAAATTACCCAGACCCCTATTTGTTAAGAGGAAGTTTCTCCCACTGAAAGGATTCCACTTCAGCCCCACCACCACTATTATCTGAACCTGGGAAGTTGGGTATCTATATCTTGATTACACTAATGATACTATCTTTTATATTTATTGTTGCATGAATGACACAAAAGAGAAAGCTTCCTTGCAATGCTGTACTCCAACCCTAGTGGATAAGTTCCCAAGACCACAATAAGGTAAAGAAAATCCTACTTATAAGCAAGGAAATTATACATGGTGCCTCCTCCTGGATCAAAACATGCAACAGAAAACAAATGCCTGACTTGGGAAGCGGGAGTACTGCCCTCTTCTAGAAAACAAAGGTTGTTCAACCACCCCTATTGGACAAGGGAAAAATATCTATAGAGAGCCAATTTGGCATCAGCAGACAGACATCACACTCCATAGGACCTCAGTTCGTGTGCCAACTGGGCTTATTTTTGTTTGTGGCCATAAGGGAGAAGAAGCTCCACTGTGTACCCACTCCTGACTCCCTAGGGAGCCACCTGGTTCTTTTTTTTTTGAGACGGAGTTTCGCTCTTGTTACCCAGGCTGGAGTGCAATGGCAAGATCTCGGCTCACCGCAACCTCCTCCTCCTGGGTTCAGGCAATTCTCCTGCCTCAGCCTCCTGAGTAGCTGGGATTACAGGCACGCGCCACCATGCCCAGCTAATTTTTTGTATTTTTAGTAGAGACGGGTTTCACCATGTTGACCAGGATGGTCTCGATCTCTTGACCTCGTGATCCACCCGCCTCGGCCTCCCAAAGTGCTGGGATTACAGGCATGAGCCACCGCGCCCGGCCCCACCTAGTTCTTTAACAGTAGCCATCCCTTGTGTATTAAAAACCTGAAAAGGGTTAATATACATCAGCCACCATTGCCTCTCCGGGGGTCACCATCTATAACCGCATAAACCCAGAAATAAAAATAAATGAGCAATTAAATTAATTTTGGCAGGAATTCGGGAAGCAATAAGACCAGCATCCCCTTGGAGTGGCTTCACATAGCATGAGTCAGCCCTTAGAAATTTGACAAAAGCTCTAATATTAATGGCTACCAACGCAGGTCAAGCATTAAAGGAACTTCAGGGGTCCCCAGATTCTTCAGCAAATGTAGTCCTTGACAACAGACTGACATTGGATTATTTACTAGCTGAACTGGGTGGGGTCTGTACTGTTATTAATAAGACTTTCTGCATTTATATGAATAACTCTAGACAAATTGAGGTTAACATTCAAAAGATCTGTAAGCAAGCCACCTGGTTACATAGATACAACCAGGGCACTCACCCCAACTACATCTGGCCTGCTATCAAAAGTGCTTTCCCAAGCATCACCTGGTTTTTACCCTTCCAGGACCTTTGAGAGCTATCTTTTTATCACTGAATTTTGGCTCTTGCTTGTTTAACTCCTTTAATGTTTGGGTCTTTTAGACTCCAACAGTTTCATGTGAAGACAAGGGTAGCAGAAAACTTCCAGTCTATCCCTTCTTCTGACCTGGAGAATGAAAACATCCTCCATTGGGTCCCTTAAATCAGGTACGCAGAGACTTTTCCTCCTCCAATCCTAAGCAGGGCCTATGCCCATAAATCCAGAAGAAAAATATTAGAGAAGATGAACCTCTGCTCTTCTGCAGCCCCGTTAAGTTCAAGAAGGAGTATCTCATCTCTGAAGGGGGAATGAGGTGGGAGATTGGCAGAACTTATTTCCTGGTCCTGACAGGATGAAGTGAATAAAACGGTCAAAACAAACAGATGGCAACAAAAATGATCCCTAGCTGCCATCATTGCTCATTAGCATAAAAAACTTCCACCAGCATCATGATAGTTTATAAACCCAGAAGTTACTGCCCCTTTCCTAGAAAATTCTGAATATCCTGCTCTTTACTTTGCATTAACCCACTCTTTAATTTGCATGTAAGTAACAGTGGATATAAGTGGGTGTAAATACAGTTGCCAACAGCCCACAAGTGCTGCTCTGTATGCATTGCCTATGAGTTAGCTCTGCTCTGCAAGGAGTAGCTCTGGTTCAATAAAAGATTGATGTTTAACATCAGCTCACCCTTGAATTCTTTCCTGGGCAAAGCCAAGCACCGTCTTGGGCTAAGCCCCAACTTTGGGGCTTGCCTGCCCACCTGCATCAATGGGAATTTAACTAAAATCTGTTACAGGCCAAAGAGTGGCAGGCAAAGTAAAACTGAAAAAGGCGAGTAGTCACACATTCTTTATAGGATGCAGGCTAGAGAAATTCCTAGAGAGTAAGAGAAAGAGCAAGAGAACTTTAGATAGGTAGAAACTGAGTAAGTTTAGCTTAAAAAAAAAAGTCATCATTATCATTATGATTCACTGCAAGAAAAAGTTCACTGGAAACAGGATTACTCTATGAACCATATTTTCCTTAAATGTACTCACTCTGTGGGAAGGATGGGTACGTGAGATACAAAAGGAGAAATGTCTCCAGGGAAGAGATTCAAATGGATTTAATGAGAAAGTGTTCAGAGGCAACATAGCTGAAGCTGCCACTGCTCCAATGAGTGCTCCCCCACTCTTACTTAAAGTCTTCATCTTTCAATCAAAGACTGATGCAGATGGATCTGAAGCAGTGGAATCTAATTGCCTCCATTTACTCTAGCAATAAGACAGAATAAAATCGTGTGATTTCTGAATTTTTCCTTGGAATAGTAGAGTTTAAAACATAGAAATGATCTAACTATAAATAGCATGTCGCAATTACACGGATGTATATACATAAATGACATCTTAAAAAGTTTACTGTAGGTCTAATTTTAACATATGCCCATCTTTCCTAACTATACACCTTACCCTCCAGCATAAAAACTGGGTTCTTTGCTTGACATATCCAAGTGTCCCTCCTGCAAATGAAAATGAGCTCACCATTTTCAAAAATCAATCTTGTTATTGTTATTCCATGCATGTAAGAATAGTCCAATATTTAAAATTCACTGATGTGAATTAAAATTCACTGATGTGTTTTGCGATGTCAAAAGTTCAAAAAAAAAAATTACAGAAAGTTCTGAAATGCATTTATTATTTCTCAAACAACACTTTAAGAAGTTTGGTAACCTCATTATAAAATATGGAAATCAATAAATATTTCCTCAATAAGTTATAAAATACATAACGGTAAAGAAGATAATTATAAATAATGAACTATAAAGTCAGGAATAAGGCATCGATGTTCATTGATTTAACTTTTTTTGAAATGCTATCTAAAATATAATTACACATGTAAAAGTGTGAAGTAATTGCTTCAAATATTGCAAATTGGAAATTAAAATTATAAATATGTATATGTTGTATAATTTTATTTTTGTAGAACTTCACACAACTCCAAACACCTTTCAGAAATGAAAAACAAAAACAAAGCAATGAAAAATTCAGAACGATTGCTGGTTATGAAGTTAGGAAATGCACAATTCAATAATTTCAGACAATAACCAGTTTGATAATGAACCTGGCAATAACAGTAATGAGCCTAAAATATACACACTTAAGTTTAAAAGAAAATGTGTATTACTTATGACATAAATGCAACGTTTCACTGAGGGGAATGAAAGCACACTTGAATGAAAGAAATAACCCATCTAGGAAGATTTAATTGTGCAACAAAACTGACTGTTTTTGAACCTTTTTTTTGTTTTGCTTTCTTTTTTTTTTTTTGTAGAAGCAGCAAATAGAAACAACAGAATAGTTATTTTTACCTGATGTCAAAATAACTGGTTCAAAGTTACAATTATTCAAAGATTCCATGGTTTGGAGGTACATTGCAAGCATATTGCATGTCTCAAAGATAACCCAAAAGTCATCTAAAATGCAAATCCTTTCCCTAATTCTTAGCATTTAACAATGCACAATTCCTCAGAGTTACACTTTTATGTACCAGTAAAGGCTATTAACTGGTGAGCCTCTAAACAAGTATTTTATAGTAGAAATTGGTATGTTACCAGATACTTTTCAGTTTCAATATTCTGTTAATAAAGGTGTATTTTTCTTCCTATAAACACAGGCTCAGGATAGTGGCAATTTTAGTATTTGAGTGTCATCAGTATGCTTTGGGTATGTCACAGTTTTTAATTACTCCTGTTTTCGATTTCTAATAATAAATTACTCTTAGTACATTTTATAGTTATCAGTTTAGTTGTGGGTTGTTTAGTTAAACCTAAACTACATTGTGTATTTACATTAACTATATCTATGAACAAAGCCTTTCTCCATTACTTAAACTTTGACATGCATGTTCAATGAAGTTCATGAATACTCTCTTCACAAGAAGATTTTTTTATTTTTACAAATAGGTGAGAGAAGGAAGAGAAACTGAGTGCTTTTGCTCACCTAAGGAGGTATACAGATCAAAAGAAAAATAAATAGATAGATAGCCATAAGTATAGACTATATAACCTACATCCAATGAGGAGCTATATAATGATATAATCGATTATATAATCAATTATTTTTTCTCCATTTTACCATTTTTAAAAATTTAGTCACCATTAAAAATGTATGGTTAATACAAGACACAAGATATCAAACAGTAACCTTTTAAAGTCAAACCATAAAAAATAAAAAATAAAAAGCTTGAATTTACAGGCCATTTATTCACACAAAAAGATTCCCTTAATGGATACCTGCAAAATGCAGGGTGGTGGTGGTGAGTTGCCTTATATTTTATAATGGTGGTGCATGGTCCAGGCCCCTGCTGACTCCATTTTCTGTTAAACCCCTTTATCAACAACCTATTTATGCGGGAATGTTACCTATATCTCTTTTTCTGCTCTCTCAACTTCAATTTTATTTTATTTTTTTCACCACGGAATGGACTTGAATAAATCTGTGCACTCTTTCAGAATGAACCAAGGCGTTAGAAAATATTGCAAAGCAGAGTTGAAGCAGCATTTCCAGTGAATTACATTATCACCAAAGTCGGGGGGAAGAGAGGTAAATGGAGTGCTGCCCAGCCTCATTTGTGTTTAAAGAAAGGGAATCTCTAACCCACTTCCCAATGAAGGGGGAGGAGAGGAAAATGCATATTTAAATAATACATTCCATAAAGACACTTATTTAGAAGTACTTATATCCCAGGTCTATTTATCGTTATGTGGAAATAATTCCTGTTGTAGGTGTAAAGGTCCACACATGGCTGTAATGTGAAGTCTATGAATTCACATCAGGTATTGCCAGGAAGATGGAGAAATTTTAAACTCAAAGTGAAGTATAGGGTTGTTTTCTTTTTGATTTTTCATAGTAAAATTGCTTGAGATAGTGCAAAAGCAGCACTGTACTTTCTAATCACATTTCAGGAGAGTCATCTGCAGCTTCTGATATTGATGACACCTCCCAGAGAGGACTGTGCTGCCATTGGCATCCCGGAGTCTGAAAGTGTCCAGGTCAGAGACACTTTCAGTAAGGTGTGCACATCCTGCAACCATAGATGAATCTCTAACAAGCTGCCTGCTTCTAGACCTATTACTTCCATAATGGGACTCATTGCTTTCCTAAACAGCTCTTGTAATTTTCAGCAAGGTCTTTAACTCAGTTAAGGTGAAACATTTGTTCATGCCTAATTTGTCGGAGCCCAGCCATGTTTGTGTTTTCCTTGAGTTGCAGAAGGTTGATTGTGGGGGGAAAACGGTCAGCCTCAAGTGACTACATATCTCTGCTGAATTATAGTAATTACTGTGGATTGCATTTGGTTGGTGTTCTCTGCGAGAGGCCCTCCACGACAAGGTTAACAAGCAGAAGGTAACCAGACCTCACAATATAAGTGCCTCATCACACACAGGAAATTGTTGACAGTGCATTTTTTTCCTGTCATAATTATGATAAGATGTGGTAAGGGATGCAGCTGTATGATGCCCTGGAAATTAAAATTTGGAATCCATAATTTAAGGAAAGTTACAATATGTAGCAGTATTTTTCTTCACCTTCTGATATTAAGATTGTCCTTGGCATATGCTTTAAAATGTTAGATAACCCCATTTTTATGGCTCTTTGGTAATTCTCACCTTATTATTAGGACATTTTAGACTAATATCCCACTCTTTGGTGGTTCTTTTTTTCAAAGTGAGAACATTATTTGGCTATAATTCAAAATGACAGCTGCATTTTTTATGAATTTTTTTCTCCTAACTTGGTACATCAAAACTGATTTTGTTGCTTGTATGCCATCACAAAACCATTTATTTTATTTTAATGTGTATTTATGTAAGATTTAAATTAGTTTCTTCCTTTCTCTTTCCTTTGCATTTGTCAAGACTGGAAGACTTTTTTCAGCTCTCTAGCATTACGATGACCTTAAACTCCTAGCTGTGGAATTATATTAGAAAACTAACCTTTAAATAAATTTTGGGTAGGTGACAACTGCATAATAAGCAAGCAGACATTTGAGTTTTAGCATAATCTTCCTTTGAAGTGTCATTTATAAAATGTATGTACATTTTATCATTACACATAATTTAATGAAGCATGATGTAGAATATATAAGATATTCTCCTAGGGAAGAAAATTAACATACTTCTAATATGCACACGTGGTACATACATATGGAAGATTTATCATACATCTTATTTATATGACTAACTCTATGCAGTAAAATAGCATGATGTTATTTTTTATTTTAGAAACTAAATCTCAAGCTATGTAGCTTAAGTAAAGCCAACAGTAAAAATTTTCCATCACTATTCCTCATCTTTAAAAATCAAGCTATTAAATACTTTAAAAGGAACTGTGACTTTAAAATATAATGGGATTATGGGCAGTCATTCATCCCAGAGGAATGACATTTTACAGAAAAGATATCTTGAGCACTGATAGTATGGAACCATGCTAATAGAAAAATTATGTTTCATTTTCTAGTTTACTAATCAGTAACGCATCTTGATTTTACTCTTTCTAAGATTTGGGGTGTGTGTGTGTGTGTGTGTGTGTGTGCGTGTGTGTGTAGGAGATCTTCCTTAAGGGAGGATCATAATAAAATCATATAAAATGGTATAAAATAAGATATTTTCTTTCTCATGAGCTTCTGACAAATTTCAGATAAAACTTACTTCAAAAAAAGTTGTCTTGTGAAAGATGTAGAACAAATAAAATTTCTACAAATATAACCGTCATCAACTAATAAATGGATTAAAATAGATAGAGTGATTAGCAAAAAAAGAAACAACACAAATGAAATGTAACAAAGCAAGCATCCAACAAAAACAAAATCAACAAAGAGAACTAATACTTGACATGGGTGTGAGGATGGAAAGGGTGGGGAGAGAGAGAGATTTACAATTTCCAAAAAGCAGCTGCTGCTTTTTAATTTTTTTTAACTCTCATTTTGCTTTAGTTGGTGACAAACTCCAATTCATAATGACAGATACTTAAATCATTTGTTCTTCACTATCACAATCTATATTTAGAGTCTCTACCACTGGAATATGGTGGATAATACTGAGGCTGAGACTTGAACACATTCATGTTCAACACCAAAGATCAGGTCTGCACTTAACCAAAGTAAAACCCTACTGTCCTTTGTGTAATAATCAACCCTATAAAGTAGACTTCTTCTTTGGGTTTGCTAAAAGCACTTTAACTATGTGTGTAATTTTGAGCAATTATCTCCATACAAATCAGAAACTGCCTTGTGACCCACAATACAGCTTCACTTTGTTAAAATTTCTGTCCTCAGAAAACACTGTTTTCCAAGGAAGAAGTTTATCACTATTAACACAAATCTTATGAATCAGAATGAACAAAATTATTACAATTCAGACAAAGTGGACTGCAAAACAAGCATAGATATGTGAATTTTAGAAGGGAAATTTTCATTAATCTGACATTTTACTAAAATTTAAGAAGCAAAAACGTTAAGAGTATCTTCATAGATAGAAAATCAAAATAATGAAATTGGCAAATGAAAAAAGTGGTATTTATTGTTTACTTATTTATATAGAAATACGTACTGACACAAATATTTTTCAGAAATGTCAGTGAAATGTTGGAATTATGAAGAGGATACAACAATTTTTTTCTGTTACAACCTAATGGAACAGACGCCAACTGAGGACCTATTATGTTTTGGGTCATTTATTACTCAAATATTATATATTATACATTAAGTCATTTATTACTCAAATTTATCCTATTAGACATATATTTATTCCTACATTGTATGTGTTAATACAAGGCCCAGAAAAGTTGAATGATGTACAGTATATTTCAAGTATTACATTTAAAAATTTAGAGATTTGGCCCAGGTTTATCTGAACCAATATCTTGTGTTCTGTTCCCTTAATATTTTAAGGATAAGCATCATTTAGTAATGAATAGGTATGTTTTTATGCAGAAAATCCTCCAATACATTATGCTTAGTGAAAGAAACCAGAGACAAACAGGACTCACATAAGATTCTGTGTATATGAAATATAAAGCCATGAAGGCATAACTCAGGTTGGGTATTGTTAGATTATAGGGAGGGAGCATGGGGAGGAACTCCATAATAAATAAGGGTTTTACTAAGCCTTATGGAAATATCTTGGAACTGGAGAGAGATGATTATTGCACAGTATTGTGAATATGCTATATGATACTTAATTGTTCATTTTAAAATGGTTAATTTCATGTTGTGTGAATTTCACCCTAGTAAATTATTTTTGAAACAGAAAATACAACTGTGATGACAAAGAACATTAGATTCCAGTTCTAACATTATGATAGTTAATGCACAAAAATAGAAATGACTCTTCCCTTCCTCCACACATTATATTCCCAAAGTTGATACCCAACATTAAATCCTTTCAGAAATACAGAAAATATTGCTGCACAATGACAGTGGCTCCGAGGCAGCTCTAAGAACGGAAGTGCCACGTGTGGCTCATTATGATTCATATCTGTGTCTTCCTTAGAACCTAGCACAGTACCTGGGAGAATACTCACCCAGGATCAATATAAATAAATAGTTACAAATTTTCGAAAAGCTACTGCGTGTATGTTTCATAGTTTTGCCTTTATAAGCGGTCATGGTTCAACACCTTATTTCTTTCTTTAGTTTTTATTTTTATTATATTTTAAGTTCTGGGATCCATGTGCAGAACATGCAGGTTTGTTACATAGATATACATGTGCCATGGTGGTTTGCTGCACCCATCACCCCATCATCTACATTAGGTATTTCTCCAAATTCTATCTCTCCCCTACCCCCCACCTTCCTGCTGTCCCTCCTCTAGTCTCCCACCCCCAAACAGGCCCCAGTGTATGATATTTCCCTCCTTGTGTCCATGTGTTCTCACTGTTTAACACCCACTTCTGAGTGAGAACATACGGTTCAAAACTTTATTTCTAAGCTTAACTAAAGATATATTCTTCATACTTTAAGGGTAGGAGAAGAAAGAGTGTAAGTTGGATTAAAATGAAAATATAGCTTTTTGATGAAAGTTGAATTCTTTGGCACCAGCCGTCCTGTCATAAGCAATTTTACTGGCACACTTGTATTTACACACAGTGTAAACATACAGTGTGGTTTATCTCAGCCAATGGTGGCTTTTTATTTTAAAGAGCTCTATAAACAGCAAACCATTTTGTTATCCATAATCAACTACACCTTGCTGCCTGATTAAAAAAAGAGATTTTATCTCTTTCATTGAATGACACTTTAATAAAGAAAAAGGAAATGCTGTTGAATATTAGAAAATGCAGGTAATAAACAGTACCTTGCAGTTGCCAAGGCTTTGGTAAAAAATTAGCAGTCAGGAAAATTTCCAAATGGAAACAAGTTACTTGACTATTTTATAAAATTCAGCAGAATACAAAGCAATTTGTCCTATTTGCAGCTTTTATTGTCTACTGAAGTAAAGAAATTATAACGTATCTGACTTCATGTCAAACAGCTTTGACTCTTTGAGCTATAATGTGAGTTCTACCATTAGGACTCAAAGTCTGAACCAAACATAAAACAATCAGTGACTGTATCTTTAAAACTTGAAGATCCCTCAGATTTTAACCTGTAACAAAGTTGAACTGTTTTATGAAATTAACTAAATGAAAATAGAATGATCCATTCAAAGTGGAACAAACAAATGGAAAAATAAAATGTCCTTTCTTCAGATATATCCATATGTGTTCAGAAATCACTTTCCATCAAATAGAATTTATTTACACCCTACATGTTGCCTGCTCCTCACTGTCAGTAATGATTTACAAATTAAATATTCATGGTGAATATCCAAACGGCTTTCTGTCTCCTGACATCTCTCCCTTCCTTTCTTCATTCTCACCACTCCCTTGTTCCAGCTTTTCTTTGCTTTCAGCATTTGGCTGGCCAATCTGTTTTGAACTTTTGGGGTAGCCTGATGTTTCAGCAGGGTAGTTTTTAAAAAGGACTTTTAAATCTTAGCTATATCCCAACTTTAAAGGTCAATGTAAAAATAATTTAAAGTATGAAGTTTTTAAAAGGTATGAAAAAAAATGTCCCCAATTCTGCTCAGTCATCTCTGCAATAGTGCAAAAATACCTAATAAATAGCAAAACTTGGGAAAGGTCAAAATGGAAATTATTAATAAATGCTAAATAACCCAGAGCCAGTACCGGTAATATATAAAATGATGAAATGCCAATTTAAAACCACCATGTGAAGCAAAAAAAATCTTTATGTTTAATTGAAAATGTCTGTAACAGGAAGAAATAAAACAAATTTCCAAGCTAAAGCATTCCAAGGCTTGATTACTAGATTGCTGTCACGAGAAATGCCATTTCTGCTTAGGATGCCATGATGCCTAGTGAGGTTTTATCTTTCATAGATTATTGTGTAGACCTCATTAAGAAAAATTAACTAATTCATGAGACGACTTGTAGTTTTTGCAAAAGATAGCTAACTAAGAAAAGGAAAAATGATCTATTTTTTTTAACTTGAAAGTATTTATCTTTAATGACAATTGTGGATGTTGGTTGCCCCTCCACTCAAGGTCATTAACCCTGTAATACCACATATTCTGGGTGGATTCTGCACCTGTATTCTGTAGTTAGGCAAAAACCTTAAAATTTAATATTTAATGCAATTATGCATGTTTGAATGGCTTTCAGAAACTTTAATAATCTCAGAAAATGGACACATTTATAGTGCACACACCTGCCTGTTGTAAGCATATTTGCCATTAGCATTTAGTAAACTGGATATACTTCATCACTGCTTCTTTCTGTTACGATTTCTGCTTGTGTTTGTATTTCAAAGTAGCTTTATGAGAAAAAAAGAGAAGTGTACCATGAGTCATTATAGTTCTTTAAAAAGATTGATGATAATATTGTTAGAGTTGCTTTGCCCAAACTATGTTTTCTATTTTCTGAATTTTCAGACTCCCTTTTTTTCTCTATTTTATTCTTCATTCTCCCTGAAATGTTTTTAATTTGTGAGGTGAATCATAAAAAAAAAATCTCCGAGATAGTTAAGGCTCATATACTTTGAGAATAAATGAACTTTCCTATATTATAAACAATAAATTAGGTAACTGTAGAATCATAAAAAAAGTCCTTGGCTTGCAGGGACAATGGTAAGTGGCAGACTATGAAAGTGTCTTCATAACTTTTAACTAAATTTTTTGGGGACTCATTTTATTATTGTTCTCTTCATGCATGACTTTTCTAAAATGAGATTTGGAAGGAATGGTATTTCAAGAAAACCCTAAGTTTTAATGATGGATGTTTTAAGTAATAAGGATAAGATTTATTGTGATTACATTTAAACATTTTCCACAGTGGGTGCCCTTGGGAAAATCTGCATTCTGTGTAGTAATTAAAATTCTGCACAAGCTATAATGAATAGAACAATGTAGAAATAATTCTTGGCTCTATAGTTTTAGCATCTACTTAGTAGAATGAAAATCTCCTGTGAAAAAGTAGGGTGACATCAATTAACTGCCAATTTACAATTTATAATAGTGGCATAAAGATGACAAGTAAAGCAAAAATTAATGCAATAATGACATCTGACACTACTTTTCTCATGCCTAGGAACTATGAGAATACTGTAGGAATATTTTACATTATAATAGTTATATATCAACATTGCTACAGTTTAAAAAAATACTTTTAAGTAAAAATGCAATTGGTACCTAGAATAGTGCCTAGCAGGTACTCCATATATATTTTTGTTGTTGTTGACCCATATAAATAATCTGAACACAATTGTGTTTTATACTTAAAAAGTTTACAGTATTGAAATCAGATCACATAAAATTAACCAGAAAATAATGCAAGTATTTGTGGAATGGAAAAGGCAATGGTATTGAAACAAAAGCAATTTTTAGAAACCAGATGCAATTACGCTACATATAAAAGGAGTTGATAGAACTGCTAGTAGACCAAAATACCTTTATGAGAAAACATGTAAAGAATGTCCGGAAGCTTGTTTATCTTTGGAATTATTTAAGCCTGTATAAATCTCCATGAATTTTACTGTGGAACTTTTAAAGGAAGATTTAAATAAACTAGTGTGCATGTTACTATTCCTAGACACCACATTAAAAAAATCAGAAATTATCCCAAAACCTAAAATGCAATAAAAAAAATCAGAAATTAGCCCATCTTATTTTATAATATAAGGCAGTTCAGATATGTCTCCCTAAAGTAAGAATGTGAAGATAAAGGTATATAGGTAATTTACAATATCTTTGAAATTATATGTAGTGTTAAAAGTAAATAAAAATGGATGAAATAGGAATGCATTCACGCCAATTCATGATTGATGAGAATACATTTGGAGGCTTTGGCAAGAGATAGAAGTTGTCAAAACCAGTGACTGAGGAACAGAACTTGCTTATGGAAAAGCTTTCCTTTTTCTTGACCTCATGTGTACACATGAAGTGATGAAGGGAGAAGGAGACAGCCACCTTTACACTTGATCAGCCAGCCAAATCAATCATGAAAATCAGTGGACTGTTCGCCATATTGCCTTCAGTCCAAAGTTAGGAAAGTGTTGAAGAAATGCTGCATTTTGATGGAGGGCAGGTAGTCTTTCAATTAGTATGTGACACCATGCAAGTTTAGTGCAGAAGGTGAGAATTCAGCTTCCTCAGGGTCAGGTTTAGTTTCTGGAAAAGACACTATACATAGAATGACACTATATACATGTGAAAAGCTAAGAATATGATAAATATGATAAAGCTACCTGAAGTAGAAGGGAATACTGTGAGCACTCTAATGAGGATATTAATGATGAAGAATAAGTCCATCTTGAAATACTGAGAAAGTTAAAAGCTCCCTATGCTTTTCCTGGTGTATTCCATGAGGAGAATTAAAATAATACAGATAGAATTGCAGAGGAGAGAGGTAGAATATGAAAAAAATCTACATATGTATTAAAGGTAAAGGAATATTTAAGAAAAATTATTAATATACCATATTTGAACTGAATCTATGATGTAACTACATAAGTTTTGGGATTTTTTTTCCCTCTAACTCCTGTAATTTAAGACACAATTACTTGATGTAATCATTCTAATATATATGTATTATATTCCAATTTCTGATATTGACTATAATATGCTGTGATTTTTTCTGTATATAGATCTGTACTGAAATAATACTCATGAGTTTCCTTATAAAGGCTATCAATAAAAATAATAATGTGGGCCGGGCGTGGTGGCTGATGCCTATAATCCCAGCACTTTGGGAGGCCAAGGCGGGCGGATTAGGAGGTCAGGAGAGTGAGATCATCCTGGCAACATGCCCATCTCTACTGAAATACAAAAAATTAGCCGGGTGTGGTGGCATGTGCATGTAGTCCCAGCTACTTGGGAGGCTGAGGCAGGAGAATTGCTTGAACCTGGGAGATGGCAGTGAGCTGAGATCGTACCACTGCACTCCAGCCTGTCGACAGACTGAGACTCTGTCTCAAAAATAAATAAATAAAAAAATAATAATATAATATAAAAATTAACTGCAATATAGCAAATCTTTGGAAGAAGAATGTAAACATTCTCTCAACGACCCAGAGAACTACACCAGGATTTCTTCAGCATCCCTCTGAGTGCTGAGTTACAGTGGAGATGGCTGTGGCTCTCTGATTTTGAATTGCAACTACAGACATCCATCTTCTCATTCTTCATCCTCTGGACATAAGAGGTAGTTGTCACCATGCTCCTGCTTCTTACAGTCGTCCACTGCAGTGTCAGCCTCGGGCTGTGGCTTCTCTGTTGTGTCAGGTCAATGGGTCCACAGAACAGCTTGCCCCTGCCTTCCTGATGATTTCTTTAGACATAATTCCCTGTATTCATTTCTGCCTGCATAAGATACCTGGAATAATTTTTATTCTCTTAAAAATAATTGAAGTAAAAAATTTTCATGAAATATCTGGATAATAGAATGAATAAAGTAGGAGTAAATTCTATAAAAATGTTTGACATCCTGTAGGTTGTGAGGAAACATTTCAGGTTTAATTTTTATATTTTTCTTTATATTAAATAATGTATACTTGTAAAAATTTGAAGCTATAAAATATATAGTGAAAAGGTCACTGTTTCCTCAGATCAAAGTAGAAAGCAAACAAGTTAACATTCTGAACTATTTTCTGTCATATATTTTTTCTATTTATATTTTTAGTACTTTGAATCACACTGGATTTATAATTTTATAGAATGGTTTATAATCACTGCTATAACATAATTATAGGTTAATACTCTTAATTACTCGGTATTTCTCATCTATAAATGTGTCACAACAAACTTTTTATCTCATTGGATATTAGTTAAGATTATTTTCTCTTAATATATCTTTTATGCTTGGACAAGTGAAAGAAGAACCTATTTGTCTTAAAGATTTATGTGAATTCCAGTGAATTTGAATATTTTTACATGTACTTTAATTAAGTTTGTAGGGTTTTTTCTATTTTTATTTGAGTCACGCAAAAAAAATTGTGACATGGGACATTTGTATTATAATCAGTATACAACAGTGTACAGGGCAAATTGGAGCTGTGCTTCTAATAAGAAAATCTAACAATTTTTTCACAGTTTATGAGTACCAGGCACCATTCAATGTGGTTCACGCACATTACCCATCTAATATAATGTTCATAGAAACTATGTAAAGTTTGTACCCCTGTTTCAATTTTAAAATAAGAAATTTGGAGGCAAATAATGTAATTAATTACCCCAAGATCACTTAGATGAGAAGCACTTAAACCAAGGCTGGGAGTCAATTAATCTGATTCTAGATTTTGTACTTGTAAACATGAAGTTAAGTACATGCTTACATATTGCTCCTATTAATTTCCCTCCCCAGCATTTCTCTGTACTCTTAGAAACAGAATCTTTGGCTCAGGATCTTGCCCATATGTGAAACATATGGTTCTAGAGGGTATTGTCAACCGTCATCTTTCCGGAAGCCACACTTAACTAGTTGCAATATGCAACTGTGACACCCATGGGGCCATTGTAGCAGTAAACCTTTGATAAGCACCAGGGGAAGGTATAATTTCACTGGTGTTGAAATTGTGAACAGTGCCACTACAAAGATACCAGTAGTCATGCTGCCCATTATGTGGAAGAAAATGAGCCTAAGACAGTGAAGCCAACAAAGAGAGGGAGGACCGAGGGCCGCATTTTCTAAACTCTGGCAGCTGTTCATCTCTTCTCCAGAACCATAATCTTGTCATTTCAGAAATGTTATATAAACGCAATCATAAGAATGTCCATATGAAATTGCCTTTATTTCATTCAGCATAATTCCTTTCAAATGCACTGTCCCTGCAGTACTGGGGTCACATGCCATTCTGAATGTTTTAATGTTCAGAATGCCTCTATGGTTGCCTCTTGTGTGAGTTCAAAAGCAAGCTATGTGGAAGAGTTAACATAGATATTTCTAAAATCTCAGAGGAGTTAACATCTGATTCTTATTTTTAACAATGAAAAAATTACACAAAAATTCATTATGAATACTATGTCACAGCACTTTAAAAATATTGAGAGTATGTTAGGGATAAGACCCACAGAAAATTATTAGTTCTGTTTCATCAATTTTATATGCAATCTACTCAATGGAGTAGACAACTTATGGGTATTCCATATGCTTGCACCTTTTTTAAAAATGGGAGAAGTCATCATTAGAGTACAGATGTCACCTCCTCTATTACTAATCAATATATTTCATGTGTATCTTTTCTTATGTTTCATCAATTGACTATTCAGACAGGAATGTGATACATAGAATCTCTTCTTGAATGCAATAGAGTCATTTCCATCTTATTATGTCTTTCAGTTAGCTCAATGGGTGAAGGATATGAACAGACACTTTTCAAAAGAAGACATATATGAGGCCAACAAACATACGAAAAAATGCTCATCATTATTGATCATTAGAGAAATACAAAGCAAAACCATATTCAGATACCATCTCACACCAGTTAAAATGGCAATCATTAAAAAATCTGGAGACAACAGATGCTGGAGAGGAACTGGAGAAATAGGAACACTTTTACATTGTTGGTGGGACTGTAAATTAGTTCAACCATTGTGGAAGACAGTGTGGCGATTCCTCAAGGATCTAGAAATAGAAATTCCATTTGACCTAGCAATCCCATTACTGGGTATATACCCAAAGGATTATAAATCATTCTATTAGAAAGACACATGCACACGTATGTTCATTGCAGCACTGTTTACTATAGCAAAGACCTGAAACTAATCCAAATGCCCATCAATAATAGACTGAACAAAGAAAATGTGGCGCATATATATACCATGGAATACTATTCAGCCATAAAAACAATGAGTTTGTGTCCTTGGTAGGGACATGGATGAACCTGGAAACCATCATTCTCAGCAAACTGACACAAGAACAGAAAATCAAACACTACATGTTCTCACTCATAGGTGAGTGTTGAACAATGAGAACACATGGACACAGGGAAGGGAACATCATACATGGGGTCTGTTGGGGGGTGGGGGGCTAGGGGAGGGACAGCATGGAGTGGGAGGTTAGAGAGGGATAACACTGGGAGAAACGCCTGATGTAGGTGACGGGGGGATCGAGAAGGCAAACCACCATGGCATGTGTGTACCTATGCAACAATCCTGCAAGATCTGCACGTGTACCCCAGAACTTAAAGTACAATTTAAAAAAAGGCATAACTGACATCAGATAAACTATGCATATTGAAGCTGTAGTATGAGTCTTGTATTTCATATAACCCCATGAAAGCATCATCAAAGTCACAATACTGAATTTATCTATCACCTTTACATTTACCTAGAACCTGTTTATGAAGTCTTTCTCTCTACCCTCCAAAAGATAAGCGCTGATTTACTTTGCTGTACCATGGAGTACTTTCCACTTTCTGGAATTTTTGAACTGATGTAATAAAGTATTTCCTCTTATAAAAAATAATTTTGTACCTAAATCTAGCTTTCATAATTTTACCTATCCCAACTGCTTGAAATTGGATGCTTCCATGTTCTCAGACCAAAAAATTTTGGTGTCCTCACTGATTGCATTTTTTCACACTTTTTATATCTATGTTCTTTTTAAAATCCTGTTGGAGCCCTTTCAAATAAATACCCAGAATTGACAATATCTCACAACCTCCAAAGTTTTTCCAATACTTTTTATCCAGATTATAGTAACAGCTTCCTTACTAATGTAGTTGAACCTTTGATCCTTCAATTCACTCCACCATCTATTCTCAGCATGACAGAAGAAGAAGTGTTTATATGTCAGATGAAGTCACCCCTCTGATAGAAAGCCTCTGATGGCTCCCTGGATCTTTGAGCATCTTGGAAGGAAACAGGTGGCATTCTCAGTTTAGGTCATTTGAAGAGTGACTGATAAAGGGACTTCTTCCAGTGGTGCGGGCAGTGTGCAGTCCAGGCAAACCACGGTGCAGGACCTGGGGGCTAGTAACTAGAGTCCACTTTATGCCCTTTAAACTAACAGTATAAGGAGAGCAGGTATAAGGTTCAAATCAACCAATAAACATGAAAATATAAAGAGGCCATGATCAATCAAATGCAAAGTATGGAACAATGATCTTGTTAGCTTATAAATAAGGAATCTCTCAAAATAAAGATAATCCAAAGTCAGAAAGCATATGTTCTTTCTCTTTCTAAATATAAAGCAATAGACAGATAGATGTGTGGATGAGTAGATAATATGTGAGTCTGTTTGTGTCTTCTCTATTCTCATGCTACGAGTTTTATTGTTTACAAGATATAACCAATCATATTTCACCACCCTCAACCTTTTTATCTACCTCTACACCCAAAACCCATTTAAATTCCCCTTGGAAGAGATAATAACATAGTTATAAGATAGGTGACTAGTATATCTCTATTGAGCAAATGTTATAAATATTTCTTTTTGATTCTGGTGACATTTTTATTAGCCCAGTATTTCTATCATTTAAAATATTTACTTAATACTTATTAAATGTTTAGTAAAGTAAACCAAAATTTAGAAAGTACAGAAAGAAAGATATATGTTTTCCAGATTTTTCTCCTAGGGTTCCACTGGCATTATTTTATAAATGAGTGAGTGCTGTAATATTCACTGCCTCATGCTTCAGTTAAAACATCTGGTGAACAGAGATGGTATGCATTTCTACTTGCCAGATAACCTAATACATCATGAAACATGCCTAATACACGATGGAAAAATATCAGCACACTAGTAATAAATAGGTTTTTGAAAGCTTGAGCAATTAGCAGAAACGTTCATAATTTTATATAGTTATGTAGCTTTTTAAGGAGAAAGGTACACGGAGCACTTGTGAGAGTTGTCTTAACAGTGCGATACTGCTGGAGTTGAACTGGTGCTATCACCTACTTGAGGAATTGGCCTAGAAGCAATCCGTTACTTTCGTGAAAGTAGGTTAACATTCAAGCTGATATATTTTGATGTACTGTTCCTTCATTCCACAGGCTTCAGTTCTAGCCCTGTAACTTTTAAAAATAATTGATATACATAATCCATCGACATAATTACATAGAAATATCAAGTTGGCTCTTCACTGTGTCCATAACGTATTGGTGTTAACCATGGGTTCGAAAATCCATAATCACTGTCTATCCTATCAAAGTGTGCAAACTACTTTCAAGTATAATTAAATTAAATTAAATGTTTTGCCTCTTATAAATCAAATTAAATTTACCTCTAGACTCTGATTTGTGTCGTAAATATTTAATATATGGACCATCCACGGATAAAATGACTCACATTTGCCAACTGAAATAACATTAATCTTGCCTCTTTTTTCAATTAAATAATATAACTTTTTGTGCTAAAACAAAATATAAATTTTCTAGTTGTTTCTGTGTAAATGAAAACTCAGTTTCTACTTTTTTTGTTTTTTGTGTTTTGCAACAAAGTCTTTGTCAGCCAGGCTGGAGTGTAGTGGCGGGACCTCAGCTCACTGCAACCTCTGTCTCCTGGGTTCAAGCAATTCTTCTACCTCAGCCTCCTGAGTAGCTAAGAGTACAAGCATGTGCCACCACACTCGGCTAATTTTTGTATTTGTAGTAGAGATGGGGCTTCATCATGTTGGCCAGGCTGGTCTTGAACTCCCGACCTCAAATGATCTACCTGTTTTGGCCTTCCAAAGATCTGGGATTACAGGTATGAGCCACCTCGCCAGGCTATCTATTTCTGTCCTATCTACAATAATTTTCTCAATGCGTAGTGCCCTATTCGAGTTATCTGATTTAGTATTTGTCTGAAACTCTGCTGCCCAGAATCTCACAAGCAAAAATGTAAGTACCAGAATTGTTTTTTGTGTCTCAGCTTCTATCTTTCTTTCTCTTTGTCACTAGATCTTCATCAAATATAGAGTTTAATTTTAAAGTCAACTTAATTTTTCATGATATTAAATCTGTATAACTTTTCCAGGAATTTTTTGCTGGATTTATAGTCTATGAATTATAGGCAATAGCTTGTAGATTGAAAATGTTGATACAGTACCATTTTATCTGTCCTCAGGTTTCTAAGACATATGTCAGATCATTTGGAATATTCTACATAGCAAATAAGATGTGGGATAATTTCTTTTCTTTGGAATTATTTAAATCTGATAATAAAGACTTTTTTTTAACTTTTAAGTTCGGGGGTACATGTCTAGGTTTGCTACATAGGTAAACTTGTGTCACGGGAGTTTGTTGTACAGATCATTTCATCACCCAAGTATTAAGCCTAGCACCCACTAGTTATTTTTCTTCTCCCTCCTCCCACCCACCTCATACCCTCCATCCTCCTAAAGGCCCCAGTGTGTGTTGCTCCCCACCCTGTGTCCACGTAAGAAAGAACATGGTTTTCAGTTCCTGCATTAGTTTGCTGAGGATAATGACTTCCGGCTCCATCCGTGTCCCTGCAAAGGATGTGATCTTGTTTCTTTTTATGGGCACGTAGTATCCCATGGTGTACATGTACCACATTTTCTTTATCTAGTCTATCATTGAGGGGCATTCAGGTTGATTCCATGTCTTTGCTATTGTGAATAGCACTGCATGTGTCTTTATAACAGAATGATTTACATTCTTTTGGGCATCTACCCAGAAATGGGATACTGGGTCAAATAGTATTGCTTCTTTCAGGTTTTGTGGAATTGCCACACTATGTTCCACAATGGCTGAACTAATTTACACTCTCACCACAGTGTGTAAGTGTCCCTTTTTCTCCACAACCTTGCTAGCACCTGTTGCTTTTTGAGTTATAAAGAGTCTTATGTTCATCTCACAGTTCACTAGTAAATAATTTTACATATTATATAGAGATACTTGATGTACACTTGTGGGTATTGATGTAGAAAATGATTAATAAATATCAAAAGGTTTTCAAAATGTCTTGAAAGGTGTGTTTTAATTCTGTTATGATTTATTACAACCAACAGTTACTGACAAGGTATGAGGCCAAAGCACTGGGTTAGAAACGTGTTAAATAAGAAATGGCCCATTAAGGGCTGAAGGACAGTTAGAAAATATTCTAAACATGATAAATATCGTTAAGGGAAATGCCCAATACAATGTTTTAGGTTTAAAAGATGGAGAAATAACTTCTGGATGTTTTTGTAATTTCAGGGGATCAAGAAAGAATGTCCCATAGAAATGAACTTTGATCTGCTGTTAAAATATTGGTGAGCTTTCAAAAAGAAAGTTGCAGGACTAAGAGGGACTGTCTATTGAAGGAAACAACAGAGGGGTGCATGAGTTTCAAAACACTGAGAAGAGGAAGCAACCGCAATAGCAACTAATTCATGCAGGGTGAATTTTGAATGCACAGTAAAGAATGCACCCATGTTTGACTCCAATGCGCAGTAAAGAATGCACTCATATTTGGTTCCAAAATACTAATATCAGGGGAAGAAGCAAAACTCCCTGTGCATTATCAAAATTTCCCACATAAAATTAAATGCATTTTTAAGCACTATCAGAAATTGACATTTCTTGGCCTTAAACTCTACCAGTGCCCAATCATGAATTTTAAATTACAAGTTTAAATAAATGATAGTGAGTGTATAGAAAAGCCTGCATTATAAAATATCACTATGGTTTTATACAAAGAAAATGTTTTCTATACCTTTAGAACACTTTACTTATTTTTTTCATATTATTTCACCAAAATAAGAATTATTTGCAATAATTTTAATATTTCTCTTAAAATATAAACCTCTTTATTTGGAACTTACATTGTAACTACTGGGAAATTAAATATGCAATTTAAATAAAAAGTTAGACATATTATTAAGGATAGGTACAGAATTTTGAAGGTAGAGCTATGCTCAGCATTGTTTTTGTTAGCTGAAGGAAAAGATTCAAAGTAGAAACTATACTGAGATACAATATAGAGACTAAATTTGGGTAGGCAAATAAATAGTGTACTGTCCCTTTAAACACAAAATGTTAAGCAGCCAACTATATTAATTTAAATTAGGTAGAAAATTTTAAGAGGAAATTTTTTTTCAAGGAACAGTAAGTTGTCCTTTATCAAAAACACAAACTCTTAAACCAATATATAGTCAATTAAAAAATAAGCAAATAGGCACATAAATGCCTACAATACACTATTAGAAATGATGAGTTTGATTATTTAGAGGTGGTAAGAAATGATGAGTTTGATTACTTAGAGGTGGTAATTCAGAGGTGTAGAAGTCAGAAGTATGAAAAAGAAGGAAAGCGATCTATTACTCTGTAGGCACTCCTGCATTGCAAGGAGAGCAGTGAGATTTCCCCAATCCAACACCTCCTTGCTCCTAAGCAACCTCTCAAACAGGAAGCTTCTGCCCTCTATTGCCTGAAAACCACTTCAAATGCAAGAAAAAGAGGATTTCTTTTATCAGATGATTGTATATGGAATGACAATAAAGCAAGTTAAAAAGGGACTGCAACTTCAGTTCCCAGTGTGCAGAAGCACAGTCCACAGAAGGCCAGGATACATTGTCATCTATTTGTATATCTTGTAGTCAAATTTACATAATCCCATGTAATTCTAAGAAAAAATATTTTTAAGTAGGCAATGTGAGACTTATTTTTAAATATGAAAAGGAGCCAAAAATTAAACCCGGATCTGTTTGATTTTAAAAATTTAGATGTCCATCTCATTATGCTACATTTCTGTTCAGCAAAAAAAATATCTAAAATGTCAAAGTGAGTTTTGTTCTTACTTTTAATTTAGGAATTGCTATTAGGAAGCCATCACCACCAATGACTTTTAAGTGTGTGTGTGCGTGTACCTTATTTTCCCTCTCTAGACTTGGGCTCTGGAATAAAATATCACAGATATTTAGAAATCCTTGAAATCAGGGCAGATGCGAGGTTTTGTTTTAGTTTTTCCTGAAACTGCTATCCTCTGATATTTTTTCCTCTGATTTTTAAAAATATCTTTGAGCTTGAATTATAGATAGCTTAGAAGTGTTCAAATAATATTTTTTGAGTGTGCCAAGTGTTTTTGAGCGGAAAATAATGGCATCTTTTCTCTAAATCAATTGTGGAGAGACTGGAGAAATTTAGCAAGAGATGATTCGGTTATGTACAAGGACTCACAAAGGCTGTTAGGCACTGAAGTGGGAGAAATCCTTGACTGGAGAAATTCAAAAAGATATTATTTGGCTTTTTATGAACAATTTTTAAAGCACGGTCTTAAGAAAAATGGCTTATAAAAATGAACTTTTTAAATACCCTCTTGTGTCTCAAGTTATTTCTCTTTTTATAGAATATCGACTATGTTATCTGGAAGAGAAAAAGGCGCTCACAGATGTGGAGTGCATACTTTTAGCCAGAAGTTTTGCATTATCACCCCATTAGAATGTTCAAGTCCACATGGTGTTTTTTTAAACACATTGTTTTTTTTTTTCAGATGAAGAAGTCAGAGAGTAATGACCAAACAATTTTTCAAACACATGAAGGCACTATTTGAACATTGGTATACCTATTTTAAAATTATTTTCTTTCCATATTTCCATTTTTGTGGTGGCTCTTTTGCTTGTATTAATTTAGTGGTTAAGACTATTAGAAATGGATCTACCAGACAGCATTAATTTAGATTGAGATCATAATGGAATTTTCAGGTGATTTTAAAAATGATTAGAACTTAGTATTTCTCAATAACCTATTCTGCTTATACTTAACTGTTTCAAGATCAAGATTTCATTCTGCTATTTTAAAACATCACTAAAATGCAATATTTAATATAATAACAGAAGAAGATAAGATAGCCTCATAAGGTAAGAATTGGTGTGTTTATAGGCCTTAATTTCATGTATTACTCCTTTCACTCTTCGGAAGTGAAGAAACAGAATTAGGGGCTTAGAAAAAGTAATGGCTACAATGTCAGATCCTCAGGACTTACGGCTTCTGAAAGCAAAGTCATTGCTTGCCTACCTCCAAGCAAGGTAGCACAAAGAACTAAGCAGAAAAGGAAAGGCACATCTGGAAGTTCCTTGCCTTTATGATATTGCCAATGAAATGTCACAATTCTACACTAGCAAACTATATAAAAAATGATGAGTACATTCAGTTCAACAATTATCTCAGTCAAATTCAAAGCTAAAATGTTTTACTTTTTCAATGGAGCCAAAGTATTATAAGTGGAAAACATTTATGAATTAAAAATTTGAACATTTTTACACAAAATTAGTCTAAAATATTCTTCAATCCTAAAATACAAATTAATTTTATAATCAAAGTTTCACCCAAGACAATCTGATGCTTTTGTTTTGCATACATCAAACTCATGAAGTTTAGTGATCTGCTTTGTAAAATATTTTACAAAATGCCTCAGAAATTTCAGTTGTGACAAATAAAACTTGTACAATTTTCTCACTGATACTCTATTTTATAGAAAAATAAGCAATACTCCTCAGAGTTAAACTGTTATTTAGCTTTCTGTATTACTTAAAAATTTTGTACAGTCTTTCTGGAGTACGTGTTTATAAGCTGAATTTATTATATCATAGCTTAGAATCAACTTGAAACCCAAAAAAAGGCAAATATAATCTTTGAAGTAACTTGTGAGTTTTAATTCATAGATTTTAAAATTGTGCCAATATTCTATGTTTGAACCAAGTGCATACTTAAATAGTATTTTATTGCTTTCAAAATATTTAGAATTTACCTTTAAATCGACACTTATTTTAAAATGTTGAATTACAGTCTGATGCTCGTGAGTGAAAACAAATGCCAACAATGTTTGCCTGGTTATAATCATAGAACATGTCTCCAAAGTAAATCTATATTAGCACAATTCAACGTGGTAATTAAGATAGAAAAAAGCAGCACTAAGCTGTGTGTCCTATCAGTTTCCTTGGGGAGGAAAAAAAAAACAAAACAACAAAAAAAAAACACTGACATGATTTGAAATGTGTCCAAGGGGTTTAGTAAGCCTCCAATTAGCTGCAAAGTTCTGCAATTAAAATGCACAACGAATACCAGTCTCCATGTCCCTGAAACCTTTATTATTTAAGTCCTAATTTCAGAGAGTTCCTTCATTAGAGCACATATCCCAAAAGCTACCTTTGACTTACAATTACACTATACAGTCAGTGCTGTCAGATGGTAAGTTAGAAGGACAACAGACTCCAGGGCATATCTTGGTGAACCTCAAAGGCCCAGCTCTTAACCAGAGGCAAACAGAACAAAGGCAAACATTCTAGGAACAATCTACCATGAAATACAGGCCAAATTATTGCCCCTGTTTAGCCGTGCAGTTTACACCTGTCATGAAATCCATATAGTAAATTCAAGAGACCAGGTGGAGATAAGAACACAGCAAATGTCTTAAGAATGGGAAATTGGAATCCGTCTTTTCTCAGATTCAGAAAGTGCATGCCTTGTTTTCATATTCCTTTTACCTTCTGCATCACTACTTCCCTTCATAATCATTTGGACTCACAAGAAATGCTTGTTTGCACTTTAAATACCACTTTGACACTTAATATCCAAGTTGGATGACAAAAAAGTTGGCTTACTAACTATTTAATGAATACTTCTGAGACCATAGTTAGTTTGTTTCTATATTAGTCTACTTGTAATTTACTTTTTTGGAAATTATGACACATTTTTCTTCATAAAACACATTCCAAAATGTTACTCAATTTCCAGGATGGGACAGGTCAGAAAGTAGCCTAACCCACAATATAACTTGAATGGCCTTCAGAATTAAATTTTACCCATTTGTAACACATTGAATATGTAAGAGTTGTCTCAACTTCCAGTTAAGTTCCAAGTAATATCCTGTGCCTCTTAATAAGGCTGTTTAAGAAAAGAGTTAATTCTTCGATCATAATGAATTCTTTGACAATGTCAGCATTTTCAAGAGAGTGGGTGATGGGAAATATTTTTATATGGCAACAACTTTCAAAATTCATATAATTTTATAAATAAAGGGATCTTTCAAAATTTTATTAAGAGACAAATATTACCAAGAGCCAATAATCTCTCAGTTGATCTAAATGAGGGAAAAAATAGTATGTGCATGCATTTTTGAAAGTGTGAGTATGTGTATATGTGTGTGATGAAGTGTGTGAGTGAGCATGTGTGCATAAGTATGTGTAGGAGCATGAGTGTATGCTTGAATTTGTGTGGATGTGAACATGTGTTTGAGTGTACAAACACGCCCATATCAATGTGTGTGTGTGATGTGTGTAAGAGAAATGTGGTATTCATAAGCTGAGACTGGCAAGCAATGCACATGGATACAAGTGGGATAGTTGCCACCTAAGAGAAACTGCACAGCAATTCAACACGATATGGAGAAATTGCTGGAAAAAGCCGGTGTAGGAATATGTTAAACTTGATTGTTCAAATAATATTCATCTAAGACATGTAATTTCCATATGATCTTATTGTATTGAAGGTATATCAAAAGCAAGCTCTCAATAACCATATGAAAAGAAATACAATTTCATAAGTAAAAGGATCTTTCAAAATTTTGTGAAGAAAAACACTAGTGAGAGCTGATAATCCCTCAGTTGCTCTAAATTGCATTAAATTGGATTGCATTAAAATGGCACCATTAAGAGAGTAAAAAAAGCCACAGAGTGGAAAAAGGTATTGTTAATAACCAACAAAGGGCTTATATCCAGAATATATTAAAAACTTGCATAATTACATTAAAATCAGGCATTTCCTTAGGGAAAAAAAGTACAAAAACTTGAATAGTTACTTCTCAAAGGAGAATATCAAAAAGACCAACAAACCTGGTAAATGTCTCCACCTCTTCAGTGGAATCTCATACAAACCCATGGTGTGATAGCACTTTCCTCCCCAAGAATGGCCAAAATAGCCCAGGTAAAAGTAGAACCCACTTGCACCACGTTTTAATACACCTCGCGTTCAGGGTGGTATGGCCGTGGACAACCAATTGGATGCATACATGTCGAAAACAAAAGGACACCTGGATGCTGAGTTGGATGCCTACATGACGCAGACAGATCCCGAAACCAATGATTGAAGCCTGCCCACCCTCCCGTGAGAGACTCTTGTTAGTCGACACGTGTGTAAATAACCTTGAGATAACAGATGAGAAGAAATCTGATTGATGCTGGATGGACCTATCACAATAGGCTATGGACTTACTTGCCACCAGCTTGTGCATTTAGTGTGTTCCTTTTACTTTTTGATACTGTATTGTATGAAGCCCTTTTGTCCTTTGTTTGTTTTTGTTTTTGTTTTTGTTTTCGGGGGTGGGGTATTTTCCCCTCCTTTACCCAGACTTCTCTTTGAACACAAATGCATTAGCCTTGTGGTTAGAACACCCTCTTCCTACCTCTGCCTTCCCTCACTTGTCAAATGCTCTGACATGCTAACATTTCTTTTGTTGATCTCTGTTGTCCCCACAGAAAGGTCCCAGGAAAAACACAGTGTTCCTCCCTGATGCTTAGATTTCTGAGATAGGGTTCTGTTACATCCTCTTCAATAGCCTCTTTAAAATGTTAAGAAAGTCTGGAGCTCAAAAATGCTTTCTTCCACATTGATAATTTAGTAAATTGAGAACATTGACATTACTACAGGGCAGCATAAGAGGTTGCTTACATGTGGTAGCAGCTCTAATTTGATAAAAGTTGCTACCATGTACATTGACACCACATATAACCAGCGTGCTGGGTTGAATCGTACTAGATTTCTACCCTTGTATGAGATTTACACACTTTCTCTTGGCTTTGTATCATGTCCTACAATCTAGAGAAAGAAGCCATTTGATGTGGCAGGTGTGTCAGAATGGAGGATGGCGGATGAAGTGCTGGAAGAGGTCAGAAAATATCCATGCTAAAATGTAATTATCCTCATGTTTATCTCAAACCAATCTAGGACTTTTCCACTCATTAGCTTTATTTCACCCTTATTTCCCTTGAAAGTTTAATTAAGTTCAACCAATTGTCAGCTGTTCCAGTTTCAGTGGAATCTTGTATTTCTGGTTCATTACAACAAATTGTTTGCTCAAAAAAAAAAAAAAAATACACCTCGCATTGGGGTGCTTTGTGTGCCTCTGCACCTGTCACAAGGCAAAGCATCTGTTGCCTAAAGGCAAATGCCCCCTGAGTATCTGCCATGTACCCACTTCCAGACCATACTTCAGCTACCAGTGCCCCAAATTTCCTGTCCAGATGGCCTGGAGCCTGTTTCCAGAAGACGCTTGGAGCTTTCTCCTGGGTTTTTCATCTGAAGGAAGATGATACCGCCTATATGTATAGCGCTACAGCCAAGGGATAGTCTACACTCAGGAAGTTGTAGGCAGAGCTTTAGTGTACAGACTGACTTTTAGCAAGTGTGTTTCTCTCTTTGTAAGTTCACCTTTTTTTTTTTCACTCATTTAATCTTATCAACTTTATTTTTTAATATTTCTGGTATCTTTCTACTTCTGACTATACCTAAAATATCCTTTCAGTTTTCATTGATTCCTCATTTTCCTGCCTACAATAATCCAATACTGTTATTTGCTGTTACGTATCCCCAATGTATATAAACATTTTTAGAACTAAATCCTTCATATATAAATGCTCAATGTGTAGTTATTTAATAAATAACTATAAATAAACATTTAGCTATGTCAATTGGTAAAATATGCCATATTTAGATTTTATGAATGAAGGTTGAATAATCCTTAAAGAATACTTTAAAATCTAAATGATCTTGCCAAGAATTATTTTTAAATAGTGATGTTCTGTAGAATACATTATTTTAAATAACCCTAAATTATACTTCTAGGAAGGATAACAGGATAAGCAAAATAGAGATACAAATCTATAAACTAAATTATAATAAGAAATATTATTTAAACAAAATATGAATAGACATAAATTCACAAACCATAAGTTTTAATATTCAAATAGCAATTTTAGAGCATATGTATACATTCTCATATAACATATTATTTTTGATGCATATTAACAACTATTAATCATGCATATTAATATATTAATAGCTATCATTTTTGAGAATTGAACAAGTATAAGATAATTTAATTATCCCTAATCTTACAAAAAAACTCATAGCAGATATTATTCCTGATTCACTGGTGAGGAAATGAGGATTATGTTGCTATAAAACTGGTCAAGATTCCTGAAACCAAGTTTGACTGTTTCTGTCTGACTTCAAAGCTTGGACCCAAAAAAATCATTTTTGTTTTGACAGAATTAAGTTTTTCAATTTCTAAGTTCAGTTTTTAGATCATAATTTAACTTTTCCAAAGAAGAGTACCTAATCAAATCTCTTAAATACGTTAGCATTTAGCATGCATCATGAATGAATAGTGCACTAAGAAGAAAAATAAGGCGATAACAAACCAAGCAACCTATCAACCAATCACCAGATTAGCTTGTTAAACTATTTGAGAGTAATTTCAAACATATCCTTTATTTTTAAACTGGGAACTTATATTTAATAGACTTCTTTGCATTTATTAAAGGAGGGTAGATACAAAATCAAAATATAAACCAGGAAGTTACTGACAATGCAGTACTAATGTATAAGAAAATAAGCAAATAACACTATGAAATGACTGTGATCTCCTAAATATAAAGATATATTATTTTAATTTGAATATACATATTTTCTTTCCCCGATAAGTTAATTTTTAAGGGTGGAAGCTGAAGTCCAAGGTAAAAATCAATCATTGAACGCTACGGCTCATTTTAAGCTAGAATCTCACTGTGCAATCTATTTTAGTCCTTGTCCTTTATCTATGGAGAAAGGATACACATGTGCATCATAAAGTGCCAGATTGTTTCTTACATTTTCTTAGGAACATAGCCATATTGAAGAGACAATTAACCACATGATGTTAATTACTGAAGAAATTATCATTGCTAAAATAAAGTGAGAATTGTCATATATATGTCTATAGAATTTTGAAATTACATGTAATGTGCTTACATATATATTCTTACAGTAAATGTATATGATTTAGCTACATATAAATTAACTCTAAATATATATATAATCTATATGCATACATACACGTGCACACACACACATATACATATAAAATATGTCAATGATCTAGCATGGGTTTATCTAAACTGCAAATTTGAAAATCAAAGAAACTTCCATATTGCAATCTATAAAATAAGACTTTTATGTAACTATATTTTACATGAATTTGTGGTTATCATATAGCTTAAATTGGAAAGTGAGTCCCTAAAAGCATCATTAGTTCAGACAAAGTAAATGTCAGAAAATAAATTAGCTGTATATAAAATGAGGAACTGCAAATATATTACTTTTATATTAGTGGAGGCAAGAAGACAAAACGTAACTAAAGAAATGTTTTTCATAGATAACTTACTTCATGAAAAAATGTATTTTCAGTTAATGCTATAGATTTTCTTTATAATTCTCAACAACACTACCTAAGAAGTGTTTTGCAAAGCTGTGGAGGCATCTCTGCTTTTCTCCATAATTGAGGATATGATCATGGAAACCAGGAATACTGGACATCTTGGAAAATGTGTCCTCTGCAATTCTTTGATATTCTTTCCAGCATTATGTTGACACATCTGTGTATAATCACATGATAATAAAACATATTTTTATGGCCTGGCACAGTGGCTCACTTCTGTAATCCCAGCACTTTGGGAAGCTGAGGCAGGGGAATCACAAGGACAGGAGTTCGAGACCAGCCTGGTCAACATTTTGAAACCCTGTCTCTATTAAAAATACAAAGTATTAGCTGGGCCTGGTTGTGGGTGCCTGTAATCCCAGCTATTCGGTAGGTTGAGGCAGGATAATTGGTTGAACCTGGGAGGTGGAAGTTGCAGTGAGCCGAGATCACGAGATCATGCCACTGCACTCCAGCCTGGGCAACAGAGTGAGATTCTGTCTCTCTCTATATATATGTATTTTTTACACGTAAACATATAGACTTTATTGAAGACTTTTAACATGCATGTTCGTATTGTCAATTAAATCACAGGAAGATTTCTAAAAAATGTCTTTGAGAGATGTTTATCATTTTAGATAAATATATGTCAATATTGCATAACTTGTCTCATTAGGATCATCAATAAACCCTAAACTATATGAGTTCATTTTGTGGCTCTCACATTCAAATAAATTCTACATATATATTTTACCAGTGGGCTCTATGCTGGCTGTAAACCACATTCATCTGAAAAGCTGTAAAATTCCAATCTCTAGACCATACCACAAATAATTAAAGCAGGTCCATGAAACTGTGAAGCCAGTGAAGTGCCACTGCCATCCACATTCACTCTGATGACAAATGTTTACATATGTGAACACATTATTGTAATGTATATTGCATTCATTTTCTTCCTCATTACATAAAACTGAAGACATGTACCTTTTTGAACTTATGTGCAAAAGAACATTACAAAATGTTTGCTATAAAATGGCAGCCCAGGATCTAATAGTGAGGAAAACCTTTGTTCTGTAGTTTCTGGCCACTCCAACATGTGAAATGCTCCAATACAGCCTCATATGCAAGGTTAACTTTAGCATCTTTGGAAAAATCTTTTTAGCATAACACTGAGTTCATAGGCATATTTTATTTACTTTGCTCTGCCACTTTCTGAATGTCAGAAGTAAATCTCAATCTCTTTGTATGAAGCACACATCAAGACTCTCTCTCCTTCTCTCTCTCTCTCTCTCTCTATAGATAGATATAGGTATAGATATAGATCTCTATATATGTGATTTATATATATAAATTATATATAGAGATATATATAAATTATAATTGAACAATTATATATAGATCTAGATATATATAGATGTATATCTAGATCTATATCTATATATAATTATTTAATTTAAATTATTTAATTTAAATTCTGGGGTACATGTGCAGAACGTACAGGTTTGCTACACAGGTATACATGTGCCATGAGTTTGCTGCACCAATCAACCCATCATCTACGTTAGGTATTTCTCCTAGTGCTATCCCTCCCTCTGCCCCCCAACCCCCAACAGGCCCCAGTGTGTGATGCTCCCCTCTCTGTGTCCAAGAGCTCTCTTCTTAAATAAATGCCTGTCCCTTGTTGAGAAGTTAACAAGGTATACTTTTAGAAATATAAAATGATAGTAAAATTACATAATACTGTGAGAACCTCTTTCCTGGAAAATCTTGGACTTTTTTTCTGGAAGAATGTTGTGTTTTTCATAAAATATAAAAATATGATTAGAAGCACATGTGGAAAATTAACTTTACAAAATCTAGTCTTAGAGAAAGTAATATTTTTCCCTTTGTTAAATCTTGTTAAGCCTGATTCTACTTAACTTCTTAACTCAAACAGTCAAAAAACTGCACTTTGGGAATAACTAGAGTAGTGTTGTTTTTTGTTAGTCAATGTTTTAAAAAGTGAAAGAGAAATAAGGGAGAGAGAGAGGTAAAGAGAGAGAAAAGTATATATATAAAGAGAGAAGCAGGAGAGGAAGGAGGGAGAGAGAAAGATTTTAAGAATTATATAATGCAATGTTTAAAACAGGCAGACACCATTTTAATGGGAGAAGACATTGAGTAAATCCTTATCATTGAAATGCTTTCTGAGTTGACTTTTAACCATAATATTCATCCTGTGTGAAGGTGGAGTTTTTAACTCTGCTGGGTAGATGACAATACGTTAGGAGAATGTGTATTTATTAACTGGTTTGAAGGAGAGTTAAATAATATATAGAATGGTGTAAACTGTGATGCTTACTAGGAAAAAATATGTAAAAAATGTTCTTAAAAATTTCCACTTTATTTACACTATCACTACATTGCATCTCTTTTATAGAGAAATAATTTGCATAGACTTGTTGCATTTCTACATGATTTAAAGCAAATACTTTTACAGCAGTCTTTTGAAAACTTTAATAGGCCTAAAAGTCTGCGGAATGTGGACACATTTCAAATGCTTGTAGCCATCTGGGAATGTGGTATTCTTCATAAGATCTCTGCTTCCCACACTCCCAGTTCCTTTCCTGCACCAGGCTCCAAAAACTTATTGGTAACTATATTATGTTGTGTATGTGGCAGTTGATCTTGATCATATTAAACAAATACATAAAAAGGGACAGAAGATATAGACTACTTCAGACAGACAAAAATAGGCATTATTGAAAATTGGTGGAAAAAATAAATATTTTAATAGAATGTTCTAGATACTTTATCCAGCTTTCTGGCACCAAAGTAAAACTAGGTGCAAAAGTAGGGCTTATCTTCAAAGCATTACATTTTTTCTCTTATTATCATTGTAGGAGAAAGTCATTGTCATATTCATCATGTCTCAAGAATTGTAACATCTACATAGAGGTATAAATTTGCTTTTCATGCATTTAAATGACTAAAAACAACATTCCCTTGAAATCATCTAATGAGTTCTATGATATGAAAACAGATACCTATCCGCAGAAATAATATATATAATTCTGATCCTGTAAGACAACTACTGGGGCTATTGTTTTTCTGAACATTATTATAGCTCAATATTATCTTTTTGTCTTTAATGGTATTCCGGAGATCATTTAAAGAATGAGGATGCGTAAAGTTTTCTTAAGTGCACTTGTCTTTGATGGGACTGCCCTAGGTCACTAGTTCAGTTGCCTATAATCCCACATCCTTTTAGGGACTATTCTGATATACACAAATATACGCTTGCTAAGTACATATACATATACACCATATGCACACGTGCACACCCACCTACATACAAACACACACACACACACACATGCATTCCTTATCGTGGATTGTAGTTACATGGTACTGGAGCGGGGGTTATGTTTTTAAAAATCCAATAGTAGTTGATGCAATATAAAATATTCATTTCTTTATATTGTTTGGCCTTTTAAAAATGAGTTTTAATACTTTGGATTATAATTTAATGAAGATATGGAAAAGAAATTATTTACATTCAAAAATATAAAAATAATGCAGAAGAATAGGTTATTTGTCAGTATGTATGTGAATATGTGCTGCAATAAATAATGCAGGGTTTTCTGTGTCCTTTCTTCCACCTATTGTGAAAATCCACCCTCAAAACTTTCTTCCTTATTAAAATGCCCTTGATAAAAATCCAGATAACTCCACTCACTTACTATCTATTTTCTGTATACGTAAAGAAATGTTTACATGATGTATGGATGAACAAATATATATTAATGTTTTACGTTTTTAACTGCTTACAATGAACTTTATGCAATGGCCTAATGATGACCCACTTTTGGTATGCAGTAGGATGATAAAATGTTTAATTGGTGCATTAAAATATAAAAAATGGTAGATACTAGAGAAAATTCTGAGAAAAGTTACCTAGAACTTGAAAGTTATCACAGTGTGGTCATAAGCAAGTCAGTTAGGACTACAGGAAATAATAACACTGTACAAAAACCTGGAGAAAGAATTTTCAAGGACAATTTATTTTAGGAGAACTACTAGTATTTTGGGAGTTACCTATCCTCTTCCCTAACCATTTCTTTTAAGTTTTAGATCTGGAAGAATTTTGTTTTTGTTTAGATTTGATTTTTTTGGAGAAGGGGTAAAAGTACAGACTTTAAAAATAGAACTGATTAAATTCTTTAAATTTTTTAATGTATATTTAATTGACACATTGTAACTCTACCTGTTTGTTGAATACATTGTGATGTTTCAATTTTCATTCAGGAATAATGAAAATTAACTTGAGACTGACATAATTTTATTCTACTTGCCACTTGATCAGAATAAATTATATGTGTATATAAGTAAAGTTACAAGGGTTAAAAAATAGATAAAATACACCACAAAATCAGCATGCTTTGTTTGATGCAAAGTTCCCGTAAAGACTAAAATAGTAATGATAGTGACTATCATTTAAAAATGTCTGTGCCCCCAAGGTGTTTTCATATTTTATGTCAGTCTTAATACTGGACATTTATAAATAATATTCATCATGAAATGAAGATAATTGAAAGGAAGTACAGAGACACATAAAAGCTTGAAATCATTGTATTCTTATGCCTCTAGACTTTCACCTTATTTCAGTTATATTCATAGAATATGAAAATGTTCGGTCAGTCCTGCTGTTTGACAGGTAGCTGATATTTCTCCTCCGTGAGAAGAACACTTTCAGGAATTACTTATGCACATATTTATTTGTGTCAGATTCAAGTGACTTTTTTTCTATGATATATTCTTTTAGTTTCTAAATTTGTTTTCAGAAAAATGACAAAATCTTGACATACTTTTTTATTCGTTTTTAATTATAGAATTCAGGTTTGCTTTCTTTAGGGTAGCTCTGGTTTATGAACTAACAGAAAAAGTTAGCACAAACAGTATTCATGACTTCTCAGGGTTAAAAGAAACAATCTATGTCCTAAAATATTTAATATTTGAAATATTTTACTTATAAAACAATAATACTGTTAATCAATTCATACCAATATATGGTGATGCCACTTACCATATATTGGTGTGAATTTTAATGGCTGTCACAGTAAAGATTGAAGGCTCCTGGTAGGATATGGAAATGCTGAGTCTTTTCGTAGAAAAATTAGAAAACGTCAGCTGTGTGGTTGCCAGGGAATAACTTGGCTTTAATTAAACATCTATTCATTAGTAACAAATGGCAAATAACTTTAAGCTGTTAGTAGAATATTAATTACAAGCTTAAGGACTAATGGTACCATATTAACAATTAATGGTACTTTAAGAAACTAGATATACACTAGTACATAATTGGTTTTAATTGAAAGCTACGCTAGGAGTGTGATTTTCTATTTCCTAATGGAAAAACTCTATAATTATATGTACAATATACATATAATTATGGAGTTTTTTTCTCCCTGAACATCATGGTATATATTTGGGTACTATGTATATGTCCAAATATACCTCTCTGAACTTGAAAAAGCAATCATTACAAATTGTTCTGTTTCCATTCCTGCCTCTCTCTGGTAAAAGGAAACCTCACTTTATGGCTAAAATTTCTATTTAAGATGACACAATAATTGAGTTCATATGAAACCTTAAAAAGGAAAGTTGAACTACGAAAACACCCATTTAAAGAACTGTTTCTCCCTCCCATGGTCTCTCCTTTCATATCAATGTTCTCTTCTGACAGAATAGGCATAGTTATAGCAGGACAGGATTCCATGAAAAGTCAGAGGAATCCCACTCTGGAATCCGACGCAAACACTTTCCTATTCTACAGAGACAGGTGCTGAAATGCCTGCTAGATCCGCTGACTTGATACCCGAAATGACATTTTCAATAGTCTTTAATGTGAAGGCAGGGGAAAAGAAACTAATTATGTTTTAGCATTGGGAGTTCTTTTTATCAAAAACTCTGCGGACCTGTTTGAACTTTGTCAAAACATTTCCCTTCAAATTAAATAGAACCTTGGTCATATACTCGGAAAAGCAATCAGATTGACTGTCAAATGCAGCCAGATGATGTTAGATAGCATTATTGACCACAAATTTGCATCCATCTTGCTCTTTACCTTATAACATTTCAGTTCTTCCTACTGATGGAAGGGTGCACTTTCCTGCCCCTTGACTTTGGAATACTGAAAAAGATGTTAGCAAAGGTTATATGATGCAAATGACACTCCACATGTGCTTTGTGATCAAGCTCTCTCTCTTGTGCTTGTATCATTGCCATTTACTGCAGAATAAACATGGCTGCGAGTGTTCTGAAATTCTTTATGTAGAGTGGAATATTTATTTCCTTCCTCCTGGCCGGTAAGGTAGAAGCTGAAAAGGGCCCTGGATGACTGTCACTGAATGGTGGAAGAGCTTTAAGGGGATTAGTAATGAGAAATATAAAAGCAGTGAGAAAATGTTATTACAGGCAAGAAGGAAGAAACACGTAATCAGGAACATAGAAAAAGTAACTAATGATCTCTGAGAGTTGTTGGCCAAGGGTATTTGCAGGCAAAATGTCATAAGTTCCATACTTCTCCTTAAGTTCTATGATGAATTACAAGAAAATAATGAGATTGACAACTATTCTGTTTTGGGCAGAATTTAGAGACATTATAAAGGCCCCAAGACTTGCTGGATTTGAAAATAAAATTGTTGCATATTCCTAATTTCTCCCAGAAAAAGACTCTCAAATTTATAAATGAATATATGCCAGAATCAATTCAAAGGCTCAATTAGTAAGCCACAGCCTGAGGATACAGATAACAATGTGGCTATAAGATCCTTTCATCAGATCACAAAAATATATAAAAAGTTGCTTAGTAAGACTTCTAAAAATATAAAGTGAATGTCTCTTAGATTCTGCTGTGCAATTGGGTAATTAACCCATTATGCTGGAGGTTGCAAATTTTTTGTGAAAAATCAGACCTTGGCAATTGCCTTGAGCAGCAGGATATAAACAATTCCCACAAGCTTAATGTTCCAATAATGGAACACTGGGCATGAAGCGTTAAGATTTGTTAAATTATGCTTCCATTTCAATATGAAATGTGTTACAAAGAAAGATTTTATGGTCCCAAAGTATCCTATCTTACAGGCAAAGCTAGAGAAGTTACTATCTTAAAACAAGTGGCTTGGTTTTTGTCTAATTGAATGAATTGGATACATAGGAAACCAACCAACATTTTAAAGCCATTGTATCAGATTAGATGCAAAATGCAGAGATAGTTTAAAATGAAAAGAGTCTTTGTAACCTTGGTATTATTTCTACAGGAAGTAAACAGGCTCAGAATAATTCTCAGCTGCTGCAAACATAGGCCACTTATCAAGAAAATTAAAAGTAACTTATGAGGCAGAGATGAGAGCCATGGGGAGTAGTACCGTGTCCCAATCAAGAAATTGCAATATCAACTGAAATAGATTTCTGAGTTACCATGGATCCATGATTGCTATGTACCTCCATATCCTTCCTTTTGGAATCGGAATGCCTGTTGTAATTTTTCTGTGTCTCTCTTGTCATTATATGTTGATTGTATGAAGGGCAAATATTCACCTAATTTGTTTCACATAAACAGGAATCATACTCAGGAATCAATTCACCTAATTTCTCTTCACATAAACAGGAATCATATATGAAGAAGCACTCCTGGAAAGACTAAATCCACCTGATTTAGATAATAAAATTCTGCATTTGAGTTGATTATGTAAGGGAATCAGACTTTGGGGTCTTTAGGAGAGCAGAGTATATTTTGTATAAGGGAGGAATGTTACATATGTGACCATGGTTTGAACTGCTGTGGATTAAAAGCGGTTAAGTATTCTTATGCCCTTCTCTTACCAGGATCTGTACACTATGTCATCTTCCCATTGATTGTGTATGGGCTTGGGGTTACTTTTGACCCTGTTACAATAGAATCAAACAATCATTTCCTACTGAATGTCCCTACAATCAAAACCATGCCTTATAGAACATCAGTTTGATGGTAGTTTGTTACACAATATTTACAGTATTAAAACTGGAAAATTATAGAAAGACATTAAGATAGTTTGTGTACACACACTCAAAAACACCTCATAGATTTTGACCTAGGATTGTTTTAAAACTATAAATCTGTGGAGGGAGAATAGACATTATTGAGTCTTATAAAGTATCAATATAGGCCTTCTTTATTTCTTTCAAAAATATTTTATCATTTCCTTTAGACCTTTTGTATCTCTTATTTTTGTGTTGTTGATATTACAATTTTTCCTTATTGCTTATTTGTAGAAATAGATTTTAATAAGTTTTGGCCTTGTATTCAACAATTTTATTTAATTTACTTAGTAATTCTAAAAGTTATTCTGTAGTTACTATTGAGTATTCTTTATATGTAATCATGTAAGTTGTAAACAATGACTTTACTTCTTTAGACACAATTCCTTATATATTTGATTATAATTGCTTTCTCTGGAACTGGTTAGGGCACTCAGCACCCTGGCAAATAGAAGCAATAATGCAGAAATAATTGTCTTATTCACAGTCTTAGAAGGAAGTTTTCAATATTTTAACATTAAATATTACCTATGCCCTTTTATCTGATTAAGGAGCATCCCTCTTAATGTTAGTTTTCTAATATTTTCTTAATAATAGATGTGGTGAGTTTCAACATCTTTAAACTTTTTTATTCTATGTCTGTAATGCTAAGCACATAGCATTTTTCTGATTTTTGGAACTTAAACTAACCTTGCATCCCTGGAATAATCACCACTCAGTCTTGCTCTATTCTTTCTATATTTAATGTTGAATTCAACTTGTTTTTTCAAAACACTATTATTTTGCTTTCTTTTAAATGAAATAATTGAGCTCTGCTTTTTATTTTTAATATATTCATTAGAATTATTTTTAATACTTATGGCCCTCATAAAATAAGTTAGAAAAACTACATTTCCTTAAATTTTTTTGAAGTGTTACTTACTTAACATTTGGAAAACTTTAATTATGGGAAAGTTTTCACTTAAAAATTTGATTTATTTAATAGATATGTGAAGTAAAATAATCTAAATTTTGTGTCTGTTCTTGTAAGTAATGTTTTTCAGTGAATGTGTTCAACTGTAATAGCAAAGTGCAATATCCATGTATTACCCCTTTAATATTTGTTGGTCTATATTATTTATACAAATGTTATTTTTTAAAGTTTTTTAATTGTGAATTTTCTTAAAAGTTGGAAGCCGGAAAAGGGAGGATTGTTAAAGAAATGTTTATTTCTGGGAAGCATTTGCACTGACCAAGTAAATGTTCAATGTATCAGGTATAAGGCAGCTTTCTGTGGGTGACAGAGAAATCTTATAATGGTAAGTCTAAGAAGCTAACTATTTAATCCTCCATAGAGCAGAAAATTATGACCATAAGGGAAGGAAAACACAATAAGGAAAGAACCACATGGCTTCTTCACAAAGTGTACTCAAGTGGAGGAGACACATTTAGACCATAATTGTAACCATAAATTACTTAATGTTACACTTATGAAGTGATAGTGTTAAGAGGTGTGGAACTTAACAGGTAATTAGGCCATGCATCCATCCCTCATAAATGGAATTAGGTCTTTATAAAAGGGGCTTCATCACACAGAGTTTGACTCACTCGCACATCTGTCATTGACCATGCAAATAAACAGCCTTCATCCTCTCTGGAAGATTCAGCCCTCACCGGACAACTGAACCTGATGGCACCTTGATCTGGGACTTCCCAGTCTCCAGATCTGTGAGAAAACAAATTTTTGTTCTTCACCCAGCTTCAGGCATTTTGTTGTAGCAGCACAATGGACTGAAGCAGGTCCTGAATATTTTAATAAAATTTCTGTTTAATATTTAAATTAATATTTACTTAAGTTTCAGGCTACTTTCAAATGAGCTTAAGGAACTCAAATTTCCTTAAGTAGTTTATATAGCTTATCTTAATTATGCCTAAAAAATACCATAATGAGAACTTTGAAATTTGATTATAGTAAATATAAACATTATCATAGGTATAAAGATATACTTTAAGGTAGTGAAATAACTAAATGAAGGGAACCAGGGGGTTACCATTCCAATCTGCTGAATCAAACACTCAACACAAACTTCTCTGTCCCTAGAACAGGTGCTAAATAATAATTTACATTCCCAAATATGATTCTCTTATAAGACAATGAAGGTATATACAGCTGATACTTGAGGGAAAATAAATATGTATCAAAAGAGTTTTGAAACGGGAATAGTAAGACCTGAGTAATATGTTCACATTTGTAATTTTTTATATGTTCCAAACAAAGTCAGGCGTCATCTTCAGCTTAATTTTTTCCTCACATAAAAGATTACACAATTGCTCCTAATAGTCTTTAATATACTTTCTGCTTCTTGAATTCTAACTTATTCCCATCATTAACTTTGGTAATATCAGTACTGTGTCCAAGATAGTATTTTTGACTCTTTAACTGACCATGATAAATGTAAGGAGAATGAGACTTAAGTGCATTGAATATATCTCCATTCCTTTGATTAAATTTTTTAAGAATTAGATTATGCAAACCTGCAGAAAACTTTTTGCATGTTATTTTGCATCTGGAAGTAAAACAATACCCGAGTAATAGTTGTCTCACAGCTTTTAATAGAATAAATGGCACTTACAGGGCTATTTTTTTCTCCTGAATTATTTAGAAAGATTTTAAGGCAAAGCACTTATGAACTAAAGCCTGGATGATTTTGCTTCTGATCAAAGATTGTTGAAACATAGATGAATACCAAAAAAACCTACTTTGATTTTAATGATGAAATAAAATACCCCACAATTAATTTACAAAAAAAGAAAAACTTGTAATGAAATAAATCTAAAGTTGAATAAACTTTGTAGAGAGTTTTGAATATCAGTTAAGCTGACTAGTTAAAAATCAGAGACAATAAACATTTTTAAATGGAAACCATTTTTAACAACATTTTGTAAACATCCGTAAGTAGTAGTATGTAGATTTAATAAACATAGATTGATAGTCACAGATTGGAGTACCCTTCCTTGGACAACTTTTTCCTGTCTCTGATTGCAAAATCTCAATTATTTATAAGAACAGTGTGATATATACATACAAAAGAAGGAAATTCTGGCTGGGAGCGGTGGGTCATTTCTGTAATCTCAGCACTTTGGGATGCCGAGGCTGAGGTCAGGAGTTTTAGCCCAGCCTGGCCAACATGGTGAAACCCCATATCTACTAAAAAAACAAAAATTGGCCTGGCATGGTGGTACACACCTGTAGTCTCAGCTACTCAGGAGGCTGAGGTGAGAAAATCACTTGAAACCAGGATGTAGAGGTTGCAGTGAGCCGAGATTGTGCCAATGTACTCCAGTCTGGGTGACAAAACCAGACTTCCTCTCAAAAATAAAAAGTAAAATCAGAACATAAGCACATAAGCAACAAAATAATAATAGATTCTATGAAAATATAAATCAAAAACCTCAAAACTAAAATGTGCTAACATTATTCAAAATTTATAAACTGTCCTTTTACAAAATAAAAAAATCCAAGAAATGAATGCAATCTAATCCGACAACTTAAACATGTGTTAGTGGATTCAATGAAGCACCATGAGAAGCAAGAACTGAGTTCATCTGATTTGGGATAGCATTGCCTAGAGATTTAGACACGATACTTACTGCATTATAACTTTGGCAAAGAAATAAAACAAAATAAAACAAATTATAATTAATAATGTGACTCAAATATAAGGCTTTTTGATGTTTTCATAGTTTGTATGACTATAGTTTATATACAACATTGATTAATGAGAAAGAATTTTCCCAACCATCACATAAATTGCAATCCATAATTTAATCTGTATATGATAGACACGGGTTACTTACACATTTTAGCTATTGGGAATAATTCTGCTGGGAACATTGGCATACAGATATTATTTTGAAATTTTTTCTTGTCTATATTCAGAAATGGAATTGCTGGATGATATGGTAATTCTGTTTTAATTTTTTCAAGAAATAGCATGCTGTTTTCATTTATTTTTTTTTTTTGAGGTTCTATATTTGTTTGATTTTTAAATTTTATTTTAATAGTTTTTGGGGAACAGGTAATTTGTGGTTACATGAAAAAGTTCTTAAGTGGTGATTTCTGAGATTTTGGTACACCCATCATCTGAGCACTGTACACGGTACTCAATGTGTAGTCTTTTATCCCTCATCCATCTCTCACCCTTTCCGCTGAGTCCCCAAAATTCATCATATTATTCTTACATCTCTGTGCCCTCATTACTTAGCTTCCACTTATAAGTGAGAACATCCGATATTTCATTTTCCATTCGCTAGTTACTTCACTTAGAATAATGGTCTCCAACTCCATCCAGATTGCTGTGAATGCTACTATTTCACTTCTTTTTATGACTGAGTAGTAGTCCATGGTATATATATAATACAGTGCCTTTATTCACTTGTTGGTTGATGGGCATTTAGGCTGGTTTCAAATTTTTACTATTGTTAATTGTACTGCTGTAAACATTTGTGTGCAAGTGTCTTTTTCATATAATGACTTTTTCTCCTCTAAGTAGATACTTGGAAGTGGAATTGCTTGATCAAATGGTAGTTTTACTTTTAGTTCGTTAAGGAATTTCCATACTGTTTTCTACAGAGGTTGCACTAGTTTACATTCCCAAAAACAGTGTAAAAATGTTCCCTTTTCACCACATCCTCATCGTCTATTTTTCAATTATGGCCATTCTTGCAGGAGTAAAGTAGCATCTCACTGTGGTTTTAATTTTCATTTCCCTGACAATTAATGATGAGAATTTTTTCATATGTTCATTGGCCATTTGTATTTCTTCTTTCAAGAACTGTCTATTCATCTTCTTTGCCCACTTTTGGATTGGATTATTTGCTTTTTTTCTTGCTGATTTGTTTTAGTTCTTTGTAGATTCAGGATATCAGTCCTTTGTTGCATGTATAGTTTATGAATATTTTCTCCTACTCTGTGGGTTATTTACTCTGCTATTTATTTCTTTTGCTGTGAAGAAGCTTTTAAGTTTAATTAGGTCCCATCTATTTATTTTTGGTTTTGTTGCATTTGCTTTTGGGTTCTTGGTCATAAACTTTTTGCTTAAGCCAATGTCTAAAAGAGTTTTTTGATGTTATCTTCTAGAATTTTTATGGTGTCAGATCTTATATTTAAGTCTTTGATCCATTTTGACTTGATTTTTGTAAGGCGAGAGATGAGGGTCCGGTTTTGTTCTTCTACATGTGGTTTGCCAATTATCCCAGCACCATTTGTTTAATAGGGTGTCCTTTCCCCACTTTATGTTTTTGTTTGCTTTGTCAAAGATCAGTTGGCATTAAGTATTTGGGTTTATTTCTGGGTTCTCTTTCTGTTCCATTGGTCCATGTGCCTATTTTTATACCAGTACCATGTTACCAAAACAACATGGTACTGGTATAAAAATTATAGTTTGAAGTCAGGTAACATGATGCCTCCAGATTTGTTCTTCTTACCTTGGAGATGTGGGCTATTTTGTTCCATATGAATTCTAGGACTGTTTTTCCTAGTTCTGTGAGGAATGATGATGGTACTTTGGTTTCACATCTAGTTATTATGAATAACGTGGCTATGGCTATTAATGTACAAATCTTTAGGTAAACATATGTTTCACTTCTGTCAGATATTGCTCTAAGAGTTTATTTGATGAATCATAACTTTATGTTTACAATTTTGAGAAAATGTCAGACTTTCTAAAATAGCAGCACCATTTTACATTCCTATCAGCAACATAGGAAGGTTCCAATTTCTCCACATCCTCACTAGTACTTATTATTGTCTGCCTTTATTTTTTATTTGCAGGGTTTTATTTATTTTTTCATTATTATTATACTTTAAGTTCTGGGATACATTTGGCCTTTTGGTTAAGATCAAGTCTGTGTTTTTAATTATAGCCATGCTAGCACATATGAAGTGTTATCTTGTGGCTTTTATTAGATACTGTTATAAAGGTAAATATAAATATATCATACGACCCAACAATCACATTCCTAGGTATTTATTTGATTAAGTAAAACTTAAATAACTATTTACAAAAAATAGTTATAGCCATGCTAAACCAAACATGGCTTTGAGGAATGAAGCCTGCAGAAAAGGCATCTGATTTGAGACATCAGGAAACATCGTGAAATTCTGGATAGTCTACCTCGAAGGGTAGGTCAAATAAATTAATAGTGAACAAACAATGCCTCTTTTCTATAAGCCACCGTTAACACTAATTGTGAACCTAATCTTTACTAATACAAGGCCTATCTAAATTTAAAAAACTATGCATTTTTTGTTGCTAACTAGCATTATAATAGTACAAATTATTTACAGTTTACTGTGCACAAGGTGCAGAGTTTGTCACTTTATAGACATTATCTTATGTAATCCTCACAATAACATATAAGGAATATAATATTACTTTTATTTTATATTTGATAAATTTGAGGCTTAAAGAATGTAAGTAGATTGCTGTAAATCATACAGCTAAACCTGTGTCATTTGATGACAAAGTCTGTGCTTCTAAATCTAGGTTGGTGCAAATGTAATTGTGGTTTTTGCCAACAATTTTAATGGCAAAAATTGCAAATACTTTTGCACCAGCCTAATATACTATGTCACAGAGCCATCCTAAATTCTATCACATGTCAAGTTTTGTGATAAGTAATAAGGAACACAGCATAAACAAACAAAAAGAGGCATATTTCTTGCCATTTAGATTGGATGTTTCCCTGTGTAATAAAGAAATATAGTATTTTTAGATAGAAATTGCTTAATTATCAGTCTTTGTGGTACAAAAGCTGTAAATATCTTCATGCTTAAACTGAATAATTTCTATCGTGATTTGATCACTCATACAAATGGAGGTACAGGGACAGGATGAGGGAGAATGGGTGATGGTCAAAATGTACAAACTCTCAGTTATGCAAGATGAATAAGTTCTGGAAATGTAGTGAACAGCTTAGTAATGAGGGTTAAAAAAATGCTATTGTATACTCAATAGTATGAATAGATCATAAATATTATCAATATTTAATATTATCAAATACATTATCAATGTTATAAATACACATACACAAATGCATAAAATGCTAACTATATAGAGGTAATGGATATGTTAATTTGATTGATTGTGGTGATCTTTTCATAGCTTATACATATATCACAAAATCTCTCAATAAACATTGAAGATAGGTAATTCTATATGTCAAGGATAATAAAGCTGTTGGAAAAATAAACATCTGTGAAGACAAAAGGAAGGCCTTGATTTCCAAATCTACTAATCTGTAATACATGTTATATTATATACAATGCTGTATTGTATGCAACAATGCTTTGTAGAAGTTATAAAAGCTGGGATGGTATATCACAAATCTGTATTTGAAGTACAATTAATTTCTTCTAAAACCTGATCAGTAATTTTGATAACAGTTTGCTATTACTTGCTTTCTTGTGATAGTGGCATAGTCAGAAATCTGAAATGTGCTGATAGCTTAACTCAATATTCTGACCATGTTTGTCGTTTTTTTCTGATCACCTTGTTGGATTTTCTCACTTGAATGAAAGAAACTGAAAAGATGGAAAGGATAAGAACTGTGAGAATTGCAGAAGCAACTGTCAGAAAGGCAAAAATTTTTTCAAAAGGGGTTAAAAGAACTTCTTTTAAGAAAAGACTTTTTATTACAGAACAAGACTCTAACTGCATAATTGAGATTGTAGAAAATAATACATTAAAGACTGATCTCTTTTTCTTATTTGTCATTTTTCACATTTATTAAATAGCAGTAAATTTTAAAATATTAAATGATAAGTAACATATTATAGGAAGTTACAATTTAGAAAATATCTTCATAGAGATCAACTATAGTGGTAAGGGATGCTTTCATTTTGAAGTTTAAGAAACTAAGGTCCCAGGAGAGATTAAGTGACTTCAAGGTCGAATGAAAAGTAGGAGTAGAGCTTAGATGTAAGCATGGTCTTGACATCGAAATCCACACAACAGACTTGTGTTTATGCCACCATTGCAAAGTGGTATCAAAGTACGAGTTTATATCTGGAAAGTCCAGCTTGTTCCACTATCCTTTTTCCCCAGGTAATTAACTAACAAGCACCTATTAGGGTTAGGGTGAATCTGTTAAAACGATTTATATTAAATAATTTCTATTGAAACGTATAATTTCTATCTCAAAGACTAAATATATCAAAATGTAAGCGAGTAGAATTGAGACATATTGACTGTTGGTGACAAAGTGATTGTCTTCCAAATATTTATGTTAATTAGATTGTTGATGTTGATTTAGAAGTTAAGAGGTTCCATAATTTCTCAAAACTTGATGTTGATAAAGCATCTTTATATATGCAAACTAATGTATAGAATTATAGCTTTGACATGGCTTTAATCTTATATTTTTCAAAATAGTAAACTAAGCATATTAACAACCAAGGTTTACTGTGCATGTCTTTTTACATTTATTATTTGATAGACTGTATAAAGTTGATTGACATACTTTATAGATACATTAATTTTCTATTGTTGCTCAATGAATTATCACAAATTCAGTGGTTTAACATTTATTATCTCATTTCTGTAGGACAGGAGTCAGAACCCAGGTTAGCTGAGTCCTCTAGGGTCTTCTATGTCTTCAACCAAGGTGACAGCCTGCTGTGTTTCTTCCTGGAGCCTGAGGTTCTCTTTCTAGCTCCACAGTTGGCAGAATTCATTTCTTTGTATCTCTAAGGCTGATGTCCTATTTTCTTGCTGGCTAGAGATTACTGTCTGCTCTAAGAGACATTTCCCACTCTGAGTTTTTGCTATGTGAAACTCCCAAAGAGTCTCACGTCATATGGGACTTAACTTCTTCAAAAATAGCAAGAGACTCTCTTTACTTCTGTGAGGTTGAGTCTTTTGTAAAATAGCATCATTATGACAGTACCATCCCATCACTTTTGCTGTACAAGCATACCTCATTTTATTGTGCTTTGCTTTGTTGTGCTTCATAGATATTGCATTTTTTACAAATCGAAAGTATGTGCTCGCTTTTCATCTCTGTGTCACATTGTGGTAATTCCTAGACTATGTCAAACTTTTCATTGTGATTATAGCTATTATAATAATCTGTGATCAGTGATCTTTGATGTTAGCTTTATAATTGTTTGGAACACCATGAATCATGACCACATAAAATGTCGAACGTAATCAATGTTGTATGTTCTTACTACTCCATCGACAGGATACTCCTTCCTCTCTCCATCTCTTCAGGCCCTTCTATTCCCTGAGACACAATGACATTGAAATCAGGCCAGTTAAGCCTGTAATGGCATGTAAGCGTCTAAGTGAAAGAAAGAGACATACTTCTCTCACGTTATATCAAAAGCTAGAAATAGTGATATTTAGTGAGAAAGGCATGTCAAACATGAAGACAGGCTGAAAGCTAGGCTTCTTGCATCTAAAGGTTAGCAAGTTGTGAATGCAAAGGAAAAGTTCTTAAAAAAATTAAAAGTGAGCTAAATACCGCATGAAGTCTGTAATCAGCTTTATGCAGTACGTACCAACTAATATATGAAAAAGACTTTGCATAGTAAAACTCAGTAACTATTATTTATTTATTTCAGTAAACATAAGAGTGATAAGAAAGTGAAACAGTCTTATTGCTGACCTGGAGGACATTTTATTGGTCTACATGGATGATCAAATCAGCCCCAACATTCCCTTAAGACAAATCCTAATCCAGATCATAACCCTAACACTCTTCAGTTCTAGGAAGACTGAGACATGTGAGAAAATTGCAGAAGAAAAGTCAAAAACTAGCAAAGGTTGGTTCATCAGGTTTAAGAACCCATCACCATAACATTAAAGTACAAGGTGAAGCAGAAAGTGCTGATGTAGAAAATGCAGCAAATTATCCAGATGATCTACATAAGATAATTGAAAGTGGCTATACTAAACAAAAGATTTCAATGCAGACAAAACGACCTTATACTGGAAGAATATGTCATCTAGAACTTTCATAGCAAGAAAGGAAAAATAAATTTCTGGCTTCAAAGATTCAAATGATAGAGCGACTCTCTTGTTAGGGGCTATGGTAGCTGGTGTTTTAAAATCGAAACCAATGCTCATTTACCATTCCAAAAATCCTTGTCTTCTAAAATTCATGCTAACTCTTTTTTTGTCCCTCTATGTATTTTTTTAAATATATATTTTATTGCACTTTAGGTTCTGGGGTACATGTGAAGAACATGCAAGATTGTTGCATAGGTACATACATGTCAATGTGGTTTGCTGCCTCCATCCCCACCACCTATATCTGGCATTTCTCCCCATGTTATCCCTCCCCAATTCCCTATCCCCCACTGTCCTTCCCCTAGTCCCCCCCAACAGACCCCAGTGTATGATGCTCCCCATCCCTGTGTTCATGTGTTCTCATTGTTCAACACTGACCTATGAGTAAGAACATTCAGTGTTTGATTTTCTGCTCTTGTGTCAGTTTGCTGAGAATGATGGTTTCCAGGTTCATCCATGTCCCTACAAAGGACACAAACTCATTGTTTTTCATGACTGCATAATATTCCATGGTGTATGTTTGCCACATTTTCCTTGTCCAGTCTATCATTGATGAGCATTTGGGTTGGTTCCAGGTCTTTGCTATTATAAACAGTGCCTCAATGAACATACGTGTGTATGTGTCTTTATAATAGAACAATTTATAATCCTTTGGGTATATACCCAGTAATGGGATTGCTGGTTCAAATGGAATTTCTATTTCTAGGTCCTTGAGGAATCGCCACACTGTCTTCCACAATGGCTGAACTAATTTACACTCCCACCAACAGTGTAAAAGTGTTCCTATTTCTCCACTTCCCCTCCAGCATCTGTTGTCTCCAGATTTTTTAATGATTGCCATTCTAACTGGCATGAGATGGTATCTCAATGTGGTTTTGATTTGCATTTCTCTAATGGCCAGTGATGATGAGCATTTTTTCATGTTTGTTGGCCTCATATATGTCTTCTTTTGAAAATTATCTGTTCATATCCTTTGCCCACTTTTGAATGGGTTTGTTTGTGTTTTTTGTTTGTTTTTTTTTTTCCTTGTAAATCTGTTTTAGTTCTTTGTAGATTCTGGATATTAGCCCTTTGTCAGATGAGTAGATTGCAAAAATTTTTTTCCCATTCTGTTGGTTGCTGGGTCACTCTAATGATTGTTGCTTAAACATAAGACCTAACACCATAAAAACCCTAGAAGAAAACCTAGGCAAAACCATTTGGGACATAGGCATATGCTAGGACTTCATGACTAAAACACCAAAAGCATTGGCAACAAAAGCCAAAATAGACAAATGGGATCTAATTAAAGTCCTGAGTTTCTGCACAGCAATAGAAATTCATGCTAACTCTATTCAGCTTATGATCTCTAAACAGAACAACAAAGCCCAGATGATAGCACATCTGTTTATAGCATAATTTACTGAATATTTTAAGGTGATTGTTGAGAACCATGGCTCAGGGAAAAAAAAAAAAAGATTTTATTTAAAATACTACTGTTCATTGACAATGTGTCTGGTCACTCAAAAGCTCTGACAGGGATATCAAGAAAATTCATGTTGTTTTCATGCCTGCTAATGCATCTATTATGCATCTATGGATCAAGGAGTAATTTTGACTTTCAAGTTTTATTATTCAAGAAATGCATTTTGTAAGCCTACAGCTGACATAGTAATTATTCTGATGGATCTGGGCCAAGCAAATTAAAAATCTACTGGAATTAATTTATCAGTTTAGATATTATTAAGAACATTAGTGATTCATGGCAAGAAGTTAAAATATTAGCATTAAGAGGAGTTCGGACAAAGTTAATTCCAACCCTACAGGATGACTTTGAGAAGTTCAAGACTTCAGTGGAGGAAGTAACTGTAAATGTGATGTAAATAGCAAGAGAATTAGAAGTGGAATCTGATTATGTGACTGAATTGTTGTACTCTCATGATCAAACTTGAATGAAAGGAGTGCTTCCTATACATGAGCAAAGAAGGTAGTTTGTTCAGGTTACATATAGACCTAAACATCATAAATATATCATGCATATGCCATATATATACATATATGTGTATATATATATCAATAAAGTATTTTTAAATTAAGCTGTGTGTGTATGTGTGTATATGTATATATAGACATATATGTAGAATGGTACATGTCTATATGTATCTGTGTGTGTGTATACATAGATACCTGTCAATTTAAAAATATTCACATATAGCTAAAAAATACTCACATATCTCTCTCTATGTGTGTGTGTGTGTGTGTATGTAAAATACAGTACAATAAAATACAGTACAACTAGGCATTAACAGCCTTTATGTTTTTGCAATACAATATAAGACAACAAAGCAGGACTTACCTGGTTAGACCAATTATATATGCATATTTTTGGCCATGGATGATGATAGACTTATTGATTTTAATTGTCTTTTATTTCTTCCATATTTAAAAAACATCAATATGGTCTTCTATCATTTTTCCCACATAGATTATTATAGACATATATGAAAAATGAAAAAAGTTATTTGAAGGAGAATTGGTCCTTTCTGTAAAATTTAAATAAATCTAACTTTAATTATATATTTTTTAAAAAGGTGACTTGGGTGCTGTGAAAGGCGTTCAGTTTTAAGAGGGAAACAAAGTATAAAGGTTTGGAAAATTTGCAGCCTGACAATGTGATATGAAAAGAAAATCCCTTTATCTGAGGAGAAGTTCAAGCTAGCTGCAGAAAGCATAAGTAATGAGGAGCTGAATGTTAATTCCCAAGACCATAGGGGAAATGTGTCCAGGGCATGTCAGAGACTTTTGTGGCAGCCCCTCCCATCATGGGCCCAGAGGCTTAGGAGGAAAAAATGGTTTCATGGATTGGGCCCAGGGCCCTCCTGCTGTTTCCAGTCTAGGGACTTGGTGCCCTGTGTCTCAGCTGCTCCAGTCATGGCTAAAGGGGACCAAGGTACATCTCAGACTGTTGCTTCAGAGGGTGGATACACCAAGCCTTGGCAGCTTCCAAGTGGTGTTGAGCCTGTGGGTGCACAGAAGTTAAGAATTAAGATTTGAAAATCTCTGGCTACATTTCAGAGGATGTATGGAAGTGCCTGGATGTCCAGGCAGAATTTTGCTGCAGGGGCAGGGCCTTCATGGAGAACCTCTGCTAGGGCAGTGTGGAAGGGAAATGTGATCAGAGCCCCCACACAGAGTCCCTTCTGGGCACCATCTAGTGGAGCATGTGGAAGAGGGTCACTATTCTTCAGCCACCAGAATGGTAGATCCCCAGACAACTTGCACTATGCACCTGGAAAAGTTGCAGACACTCAACACCATCCCATGAAAGAAGCCAGAAGGGGGGCTATGCCTTGAAAAGTCACAGAGCCACAGATGTAGAGCTGCCCAAGGCCATAGGAGCCTATCTCTTGCATCAGCATGACCTGGATGTGAGACAGGGAGTCAAAAGAGATTATTATGGAGTTTTAAAATTTGACTGCCCCACTGCATTTCAGACTTGCCTGGGACCTGTAGCCCCTTTGTTTTGCCCAGTTTCTCCAATCTGGAATGGCTATATTTATCCAATGCCTGTACCCCCATTGTATCTAAGAAGTAACTAGTTTTGATTTTACAAGCTCATAGGCAGAAGAGAAGGGCCAGGGGTGGAGTGATATGGTTTTTCTGTGTCCCCACTCCAATCTCATCTTGAATTCTCAAGTGTTGTGGAAAGGACCTGGTGACAGGTAATTGAATCATGGGGGCAGGTCTTTCCTGTGCTGTTCTCATGATTGTGAATAAATCTCATGAGGTCTGATGGTTCTAGAAGGGGAACTTTCCCTGCACAAGCTCTTTCTTTGCTTGCTGCCATCTAGTTAAGAGATGACTTACTCCTCCTTGCCTTCTGTTATAATTGTGAGGCTTCCCCATCCATGTGGAAACATAAGTCCATTAAACCATTTTTCTTGTATAAATTACCCAGTCTCGGGTATGTCTTTATCAGTAGCATGAAAATGGACTAATACGATGATCATATTTAGATAATAATCTTTTCAAACACATATCTTTCTCCAAAGTTCCCATATAAGGACATTGTTTAAAATTTATTTTTATTTTTTCAAATTAGATGTCACCAATATTTATCTTAATCAATTCATCCATTGCTGTTATGTTAGTTTCCTATTGCTAGTGTAACAAATTACCATAGATTTAGCAACTTAAACCAATAAACATTTGTTCTCTTGCAGTTGTAGAGGCCAGAAGACTGAAATGATTCTTATAATGCTAAAATTGAGGTTTCAATAAGGCTGGTTCCTTCTGGAAGCTCTGCACCTCTCTCAACTTCCAGCAGCGGCCAGCATTGCTTGGTTCTTGGCCATTGTCCTGCAAGCTCTACTTTTGTTGTGACATTGCTTCTTCTCTTCCATAGTCACATTTCCCCCTGCCTTCCTCTTTTAAGGAATGTTATTATTGCATATTGGACCCATCCCTACAACTTGGAGTAATCTCTCCTTCTCAAAATCCTTAATCACATCTGCAAATTATCCATGTCTATATGAGGTAGCATTCACAAGTTCTAGGGATTACGATGTGAATAACATGCATTCAGGGTGGGGTGAGGAGACATTATTCAGTCTATTATAGCTGTGTATCCCTGTATCTGAGCAATTCAGAATACATTTATATCAGAATAAAGTCTTAAACAAATCCTGTATTTACCTACTGGATAGATTTTTATTTAAGTAAAGAGTATTTGAAAGCTTGTTGATATCCAAATATTTGCGGTTAGACAAATACTTGTCTTGCATTCTCTTTTTCCTTCCTTTTCAGTATTTTGAGACATTTATCCCTGAAAATGAGAACCTGAACAAACCCTTTAATAACAATAATACACACAAATAATTGTAATTGTGTTTGTTTCTTTGCCTGTATCTACGGAAAAATGTATTATTCTAATTCATAGGTTGAATTTTTTAAAATTAATTTTAATGGTTGGGCATATGCAGTTGGTGTTCATTTTAGTATTTATATTTTTCTCCTAATCCTATAACATTATAGCATCAAACATTATTTGGTTTTATAACTCCACCTTATGATTATTTTTATTTTTAAGTGTTTTTATCAGCTTTTTAATAAAACGATATCATTAGTGAGTATATAAAAAAGGCAGTACAGAGCAAAGTCACTGTTACTGTCATGTTTGTAGAATCTAAAGGCTATCTTCTACAACTCAGAAGGAGAACTTCAACATAAAATGTTTTTGAAAGACATCAAATGAGCATGTCACTATCTGCTCTGGACCTATCCTTAAAAGTAAAGTATGAAAAATATACTCCTACAGTGGTTTTATTCTTGTAGATGAATGCTATATATTTATAGAGCAATGAGTTCATCCTTTCTGGAAGCATTAGATAATAACTATTTCTGAGGAAAAACAGGGAAGTGATAAACAAATTGACCTAGAAATTAGGAAACAGGTTCTCATCCCAATTTCAACATTAGTCAGTTTTGTTACCTTGTACAACATTAGGTTTTATTGGTTTACATTTTTTTGTTTAAAAAATAAAAAGACATAAACATGTCGTCTCCCACATCTTTATAATATTAAACTATGTGACATTAGTAACTGCATTATTGCTGCAGGTGTCTTTCCTTGTCACTTTTTAACCATAGCAGAGCTCTGTATTGTTTAGTGACACTGAATGATTGCTTTAAGATATGGTACATCACTGAGAATTTGGAAGTGTAAAACCACACAATATCTTCTTTCCTTGCTTTTGCTTGGAGTCCAGTACAAGTTAAAAAAAAAAAAAAAAAAAAAGTAAACTACTTGCTTTGATTTGTTTTATCCTGAGAAAGGTCAATAGGTTCTTATTTTTCCCAAGCCAAGTCATTGTTCCTAATTTTATATCTGCTGGAAGAGAAACATTTGAGTTACTGAATTCATTTTTTTCGATTTTAATTCACTCTGAGCCCCAAATGTTAGATGGACCATGGTATTTAATTCAGGCTTTATGACAATGATACCATAGAAATATTTCTAAAATGCCTAGCAAATATCCAAATATGTTGCCTCTGTAACCAGACACTAAGATTATTGTATCTTCTCTTTTTGTACATGTATTTTCTAGCTAGAGTGACACTGTACACTGTAACAGACATGGGGATGTGCTCTTTGCTTGGAAGACATAGGTGTAACAATGAGAACAATTTTTTATACTGTATAAAGACCTTTCCGTTCTCAGGATATCTTGCAGGGAGCATTCACTGGGACTAATTGTGGCAAAAAGCAGAAGCAGATTTTTGACTTCTCTCTTCAGGGACTGAGGTGACAGGCCCTCCTCCTTTTTCTTCCTTAAGTAAGCAGTGATTAAACTCCTTTTAAAGAGCCAGACTCCGACATTATTATGTCAAGACTTTCATTCTGGGCAGCAGTGTCTTTCTTCTTGTTCCTTTTTCTTTTCTTTTTTTTTTTTTTTTTCCTTTTTCTCCCTGGAGAAAGTGATCAAGAGGTAGTTTTACCTTGAACTCGACTCTCTGTAGTTCCCTGATCTTTAGTCAGGTTTCAGACCTATACCTGCAGTTCCTTGTGCTCTGCTTTGACTTTGCAGACTCCAGGGGAGAAGCTGCTTCACTTACTACTGAATGCAAAGGTAGAACTCACCTGATAATTTGTGTTAAAAATACAAAAGACACAGTTTCATTTAAGAAGTACCACTGGACATGGAATAGAGCCTTATGGTAATAGTTATAAGAAAAATTATGATTTAAAGATTGCCATACATTTCAGAAAGCAGCCTCACAGATATTATGAAGTCTGATCCCCTCAATGCCTTGGAGAGAGAGACAAGATAGTTTTAATCCTTATTGCAAAGGCGAGAACCAAACTGAAGGAGATTAAGTGTATTCCCCAAGGTTTTACTTCTAGAAAGTGTAAGAATTGAGCAAGAAATCTGGAAGATTTTGTCTGCAATTCAATTATTTACCCATTTCACTCATTGTCTTATCCTCCATATGCTGCCTCCCCTGGCATGTGTTTCTAGACTATCTGCTAATTTCAATTTCATCTGCAGAGGTAGAGAGTATTTTCAGCCGTGTTTTAACCTCCATTTTACTTTAAGGAGACACTCATCTGTTATGATTTACTGCAAGTTTATACAATTTGATCTGTTAGTTGGGCATTTTGGTCACTAGATGATATGCCACAATTTATTGGTAAGACACAGCAAGTGAATGTAGGATGCGTGACCATGGGACTCCACAAACGTGGTTCATCAGGTAAGTAAACAAAGAGATTGTAGGTAGCAGAGGCCATCTGGGTCTTTTTCTACTGGCACACGGTTAATGGGAGTCAGCCATTTTCTATGTGTTTGTTTCTTTATATCTTATTAACGCATCTTCCTCTGTTTCTTCATAGTGTATGTTCCCATATCAGTTTGTATAGGCCATCACTGGAAATTAACAACCCCACTTGGTCCCACTATATAGTAACTTACGTTTTAAATTCCAAGTTCTGTCTGATTAATTCTTTCTGCAATATTTTAGAGAAGATTGTCCAAAGAGAACCTGGCAGCACAGATTCTAGTTTCCTTCATTTATTGGAGGTTTTTAACAGAGAAAATTTAGTATGTTCCAGGGACTGTTTCAGGTATTAGGAATAGAACATTAAATACAGATAATAATTCTCTGCATTTTTACTCTTGTATTTCAGTAACATAAATTGCTTTTCAACTGAAGCCTAATGAGAAGGTACAGACAAAAAAAAGGTATAGAAGCAAATAATATGATACAGAAGCATACGACACAGAAGCATAAAAGCTAAGAGAAGAGTCTGTTTCTTTTTTAATCCTCAACACTTTTCAAGCTGCTGGATTTGGTGTTGGCAAGAACATATGGAAGGAAATATGCAGAGATCATGGGTGGTATCCTTTTTATTAGAATGAGATATGGGACAAGCTCTGGAAATGAAAGAGCCACACTTGCCTATGTATACTTTGGTAGTTATGGAGAACTATTTTATTCTTTCTTGAAAAACTTTAAGTTTGGCAGAAGTTTAGTCCTTTATCTAATGAACATATGCATGGTTGCCCTTTAGAAAACTGGTGCATATGTAATTATCCTAACACAATTCAATTAGTAGAAAAAATATTTGAATATATTAGGTTAACCAGGGGGGTGAAAAGGGTGGAATTACATTTCTTAAAAAAATAGCTAGTTGTTTGTGGTTTAAATTGATAGGGATCAATGCTTAATTCAGGAATGTACTAAGGAGACAAAAAAAGAAATCCAAGCAATTGATAATTGTTGCCTGGAAATAATAATAATTGTTACTGGAACAGAGAAGGAAGGGACATAGTCAAATTGGAGCTTATTTATTCATCTCTTCATGCAGATATGCAGGCATTATGAAAAGAAAATAATTATTGAAAAGAAGATAATGATCAACATAAGTAAAGGTCACTGAAAATCTAGTAGGTATAAAATATGGACTATCCATTTAGTTTATTTAAAGGGGATCATTGATTATTTTTGTTAGAACAAGTTTAGTGGTGGGCATAGAGATAACAGCAAATTGTAATGGGGTGAGGTATGAGGTCCGTGGGTGGAAAACAATTCAGGGAACCAAGATAACTCTTTCATGAACTTTGGCTGTGAGGAGAGGAGATAGATAGGTAAGAACAAGATATACTTTACTTAATAGGGAATATGAGGAAGTGCCAATACTATTTCTAACAAAGATTGTTTCTATCAATTGTCTATTCCCTTTTATCTACTAATCAAGTTCTATTTATTCACTTCTTCTTATAAGTATTTAAATATGTTTAATCTCTACCATTTTAGAAAGTTCCTTTCTCAAAACCCAACTCCTTAGCCAGACTTATACATCTCTTTCTTTTGCAAATTGACTTAATTTTCTGGCATCTACAGCTACTCCTAACTTTACGGTCAATAGATTGAACAGTACTTCATATATGCTAGTTTTCTATCTCACCTCCAAGTCTGTGCATGTGCTAGTTCTTGAAACACTCATTTCTTTTCTCCTGCATGATTTCTATTTATTCTTCAGTTTTCTTCCTAAACAGTATTTCATCTTAGAAATATTACAAAGCCTAATTAGACTTTTCATAAATATGTGTGTGATGGGTAAGGGTGGGATTTTCACTTCCTGGATCCAGTGTTCTCAGAACTGGACTGCAACGTGAAATTCTTCCTACTCATTCCTCCTTCCTTTTCTCCCTACACAGGTGCCAGACCTATGTCACCTTCCATTGCATTGTAATTAGATCATTGTATGAGAATCACTGTATTAAATTATTGTGGCGATTCTCATGTAATGGCTCATAGACCATATTTTGAAAACTGTAATATAATAAATGGTATGCATGGTTTCAAAGTCTAAGATAACTCACTGCTTTCTTCTACCTCTACCTTTCTGGCTTGCTATTTAATCTATACATAACGTAAGTGAATTTTATCTGTTATCTTGTGTATTTTTCAGATATAAGGAAACAAACAAAAAAAAATAACACTTCTGCATTCCCAATCCAATGTCAAGGATTAAATTATTCTGGACTTAATCAGGTTTATTTCCCAGATGCAGACTTGTAACCTTAGGATGAATCCTAATAGCACAAATATGCTCATGTTCAACTGTGAGTTTTAAAAATATTGTAGAAATATTGGAGGAATGTTATACTTGACAACTAAGACATATGTTTCTCATATATAGTTGCCGGAGTGGTGCATATGTTGGTATATAAATAAGTATGGAGATATAAGTATAGCTACAAACACACACACACACACACACACACACACACACACACACACCCTTCATTGCTAAGGTTTAAATGATGTCACATTTAAAAGCTTTATAGATACTAAAATTTACCCCAACAACTAAAATTTATCAATTCTAAACCTTTATTTGCAACCTTGGGTAAATCATGAAACTCTAATTGCTTTAGTTTCTCATCCACAGAATGAGGACTTATTGTCTCAGATAATGTCTCACATCCTTCCCTAGTTTAATTTTCTATGGTTTCCAAACATCGCATGTTTTCACTCATAAGTGGAAGCTGAACCATGAGAACTCATGGGCACAGAGAGGGGAACTACACACACCAGGGCCTTTCGGGGGGTTGCTGTGGGGGAGAGGGAGAGCATGCAGGGCTTAATACCTAGGTGATGGGTTGATAGGTGCAGCAAACCACCATAACACACCTTTACCTGTGTAACAAACCTGCACATCCTGCACATGTATCCCAGAACTTAAAATAAAATTTATAAGTAAATATTCTATGATTTTATGATATTTAAAAATGGATTATAGGCTGGGGCATGGTGGCTTAAGCCTGTAATCCCAGCACTTTGGGAAGGCTGAGGCAGGTGGTTTACAGTCAGGAGTTCAAGACCAGCTTGGCCAACATGGCAAAACCCCGTTTCCACTAAAAATACAAAAATTAGCTGTTTGTGGTGGCAGGAGCCTGTAATCTCAGGTACTCGGGACGCTGAGGCATGAGAATTGCTTGAATCCAGGAGGTGTAGCTTTCAGTGAGCCAAGGTGGTGCCACTGCACTCCTGCCTGGGCGACAAGAGCAAAAATCTGTCTCAAAAAAAAAAAAAAAACAAACAAAAAAAGATTATAAACCACTGATTTCTTAGCCAGAAAACATCAAAGATGGTTTCTTTCTTTGTTTTTTGTTGATTCAAGGTCATCAATAGGAAAATTCACCATACTACAACTAAAATTTTTATAGTTCTTCTGTCTTATTTTTTGATAACAGACTGTCAAATTGTCCTTTCTGCTATCACTGAGATGAGTCTTTTCAGCTGTCATCATTCCCAAGTCCTTTGTGCTCAACTCTTTCTTCCTTGCTTCAGATTGTAAAAAGAAAAAACAGTGAAAACTGAAAACGATCATATGCTAAATCACCCATAGTAGTACACAAATTAAGTAATACAACAAAAGAAAATACATAGTTTTAGACAGGATGGCCAATAGCTGTTTCAGGTATTTGCTGTTTTTTGTTAAGTTTGACTCTGCCAGAGAAAATTAAATTTCCTGGAAAACAAGCCACTGAATAATTAGCATAGCACTGGAAATTGACTTTTCAGATAATATATTCAAATATAAATGTGTGCCTTCACATTTTGTGCATGTTGTAGCATCTGCTTTAATAAGGTGATCAGAACTTAAATTAACTTAGTTTTATACTTCATTTAAGTAAAGCACTAGATTTTTATCCATAGTTGTGTGCTTATTGTATTTACATATTTTTATCGATAGTCATATTTCTTCTATGTAGGCAGTATTTCTTTCTCCAAGGTACCACTACTAATGACTATAACACTATTAAGCAGACAAATATTTTATCCTTTTGTAAAGTATAAAGTAGAGGCAAAATGAAGAATGCGACTTGCCCAAAGATAGAGAAGAAACGATGAATTTAAAATTAAAACCCAAGTATTACATTTGTGCAAAAGTGATTACTTTTAATGGCAAAACCCTCAATTACTTTTGCACCAGCCTAATACTTCTGCTTCTTATTGACTATTTTCTACACTGATCATTAGTCTCCTCTTGTCAGTTGAATTTATGATCTTTAGACGATTTACACTATCACTATTCAACCTCACTGATGTAGGTTCCAAAAGCATTAGAAATATGCACGCTTAAGAAAACCTAATTACATTATTTGAAAGTATTAGATAGATATTTTCTCATAGTACAATACTAAAAGATAATTATCATATTTGACACTGTTAGTTAACAAGTGGTGGAAACTAACTTTTACGTAGCATTTCAGCCCAAATCTCAATCACCCACTGATTGATACTTACACTTATTAATTCTACTCTTCATCCATTATGCATAGTAATTAACTAAATTTTCAGATCTAAATGGAAATCTGTTTTTGGGGACCCAGGTCATATATTCATCTAAATCCATTGTAAGCCCAAAGCTGTCATTAGCATATTTACATTGCTATATTATGGCTTCAATGTTGATAAAATAGAATAAAACCTATACAGCTAATCTCACCAAATATCTACTTATGTTTTGGGTGATTAAAACACTAGGAGATAATTGTCACCTCCTGAAACCAATGGTTATTAATTTTGAATTGAGAATGACAGTCTGAACATAAATATGAGATAGACAAAGAGGCTTTTCAGTAAGTAAAGACATACACATGTTGCATGCACAGAATTATTTGTCTCTTTCAGCCATAGACTGTGTGTCTAGGGCAAGTTAAGTGAGTATTCTCATAATAATGTACTGTGTTATGGAGGTTTTGTTGTTGTTGGTTTCAGAAACATTCATGGAGTTCCATAATCCATGGACAGCTATAGCCTTTCATTTTTCTTGGGTTCTTACATATATCCTGAAGTACTCAAACTGTTGTATATGAGAAAATCAGTAAATGCAATGCTTAAGTGATGAATGTTTACAATTTACTTTTTCATTGCTACTGTGTTCTAATAAAAACAACTTTGAAAAAAAAAAGAGGTTACAAACAGAACAGATACCTGCCTCCGATCAAATATTTTCCTAGTAGATAAGTATCATAACATTTTCATTGCTAGCATTTTACTTCATTACACATAAATTTCAGACTTTACATGACTCATCCACCCCATTCAAAAAGAAAATGTATAGTTCCATAAAATTGGAATAAACATCATTACACAGTTGGGTAAATCATTTGTGCATTCAACAAAAGCAAATAGTAAATATGAATAAATACATTTGGGTTATCTGTAAGTCTGTCTCAAAAAATTTTTTATGGATGAAATATTTCAAAAGTTACTACCCAGTGTCATAATTCTTTATAGAAAACAGCTGCAGAAAGTTTCACATTTTTGAAAGGTAGGCCAATATTATATGCATCTGCAGTATGACAAAAGTTTTTCATTACATATGAGTGCCTTTTTAAGCCTCTAGAGTAAATTCTTTTCTGCATTGGGAAAACTGTCATACCATTAAAGTAATGAAAGCAGTCCCATTTCTCTCCTGCTGAAAATATAGTTTTCTATAGTAACAAGGCAGTAAGAAATCATTTCCCTTGTTAATGTTTAAAAAAGAGTATATTTTCTTTTTGAATAATCCTAAAGAATAGATAGAATACAGTAATCCCAATAGATATAATTTTTATATTTGAAAACAATGACATGCATAATATTCCTTTTCTTCATGTATTATTGCTGGGAGAAAAAAAAAAGCCTAATGTGTATTTCGCAACATAAAGCCTGGCTTCTTTCCTTTGGGGCTGTATTTACTACTAGTTAAGCCAGACGTGAACAAAGGTGCCTTATAGATTAGCCAAGCAAAGAGTAGTAACTTATAATTCCCTGCTGCTCAAGGTCATGCAATATTGTGAGAGCTTTATATAAAGACCACGGTCCCTGGGCCATGGTCACTTATTTTTATATAATGCCATTACTCCCTTCTCCCCATTTAAATCACAGCTTATTTTGAATGCCATTTAAAGTAGATTTTTTTTCCTTCACTGTCAAGGGAAGAGCAAATAAATGTTTGGAGAACAAGACTTTTAAAACTAGAAGTTTAGAGGCCAGGTTATAGGCTTATGCCTGTAATTCCAGCAGTTCAGGAGGCTGTGGCAGGAGGATAGTTTGAGTCCAGGAGTTCAAGACCAGGCTTGTCAACATAGCAAGACCCTGTCTCTATAACAAAATGAATAAACAAATAAAAATGAGAGTTTAGAATTGATACATGTAATAGTGCATCGTTCAATCCAGAGCTAAGTCAGATGATGTCACATACGGAAATGATCCATAATTTATTCTTCCTCAGATTTATTGAGGTGTAACTAGCAAATATAACCTGTATCTATTTAAGGTGTATAATATGATGATTGAGTATATGTATACATTGTGAAATAACTACCACCATCAAGCTAATGAACACATATATAACTTTACATAAGAACCATTGTTTCTGTGTGTGAAGAGAACACAAGATGTACTCTCTTAGCAAACATCTACTATTCAATACTGTAAAATTAACCAAGTTATCATAGAGTTCATTAGAACTCTATAATTTATGTTATAAAATTCTTAAACTTTGATTGACATTTTCTCACTCCTCTCATTCTTATCCTCCTAGCCCCTGGTAACTAACATTCCACTCTTTGCTGTTATGAGTATGACTTTTTCAGATTTCACATATCAGTGAGGTCATACAGTATTTGTCTTTCTGTGTCTGTTTTTAGCATACTGAATTTAGCATAATGTTCTCCACATTCACCCAGGTTGTTGCAAATGGCAGGATTTCCTTATTTTTATGGCTGAAAAATTTCCATGACAGGTAGATGGATGAATGGATGGATGGACAGATGGATGGATGGATGGATGGATGGATGGATAGATAGATAGATAGATAGATAGATAGATAATGAGATATCCAGAGCTGGGATTGCTGGATCATATGCTAGTTCTATTTTTATTTACTGACAAAGATTCATATTGTTTAGCATAATGGTTCTACCAATTTATATTTCAACCAAGAGTGTACAAACATTCTTTTTCTCCTCACCCCCATAAACACTTGTTATCATCTGTTGGTTTTTAATATTAGCCGTCCTAAAAGGTGTGAGAATATATTTCATTGTGGTTTTGATTTTCATTTCCCTGATGATTAGTGATATTGAGGACCATTTATATACCTATTGGCCATGTGTATGTTTTCTTTAAAGAAATGACTATTGAGGTCTTTCCTAAATTTTTAATCAGGTTATTTGTTTTTATGCTATTAAATTTAGTTTGATATGTTTATTTTGGATATTAGCTCCTTATTAGATGTATGGCTTGAAAATATTTTTCCGATTTTGTAGATTTTTTGTTTGTTTGTTGTTGTTGTTGTTGTTGTTGTTGTTGTTGTTGAGACAGAGTTTTGCTCTTTCGCTCAGGCTGGAGTGCAGTGGCACGATCTCGGCTCACTGCAACCTCCACCTCCCGGGTTCAAGAGATTCTCCTGCGTCAGCCTCCTGAGTTGCTGGGACTACAGGTATGCGCCACCACGCCCAGCTAATTTTTTGTATTTTTATCAGAGACTATCTTCACCATGTTGGCCAGGATGCTTTCAATCTCCTAACTCTTGATCCGCCCTTCTCAGCCTCCCAAAGTGCTGAGATTACGGGTGTCAGCCACTGTGCCCAGTTGTAGATCTTTTTTTTACCCTATTGTTTCCTTTGATGTGCAGTTTTTTACTTAAATGTAATCCCATTTGTCTATTTTTGCTTTTGTTGTCTGTGCTTTTACTACACATAATCTTAGCCAAAAGGCCGAGAAACGATACTCTTGCCTGTGTTTTTGGTGTCATATCTAAACAATTTTTTAAAAATATCATAGCCAAGGAAAACATCAAGGAGTTTTTTCCTGTTTTCTTCCAGGAGTTTTACATTTTCTGGTCTTAATGTTTAAACCCTTAATCTGTTTCAAGTTTTATGGTGTGAGATAAAGAGCCAGTTTTGTTCTTTTGTATTTAGATGTCTATTTGTCCCAAGACAATGTATTGTAGAGACTAACCTTTCCCATTTTGTATTATAAGCACCCTTTTCAAAGATGAGGTGATCATAAATGTGTGGGTTTATGTCTGGGCTCTCCATTCTGTTCCATTGGTCTGCTTTAATGTTCCATGTGTATAATTTTATGTCATTCTCATGCGGTTTTTATTAATATATATTTGTAATATAGTTTAAAATCAGTAAGTGTGATGCCTCCAGCTTTGTTATTATTCAAGATTGCTTGGGCTATTTGGGGTCTTTTGCAGTATTTTAATGTCATTTATTTTTTATAATAAACATATATATTAAATATATATAATTATAATAAATATATATATTAAAAAGCAAATGTTGGGTTTTTTTCTATTTCTGTGAAAATGCCACTGGAATTTTGATAGGGATTGCATTGATTCTGTAGATCACATTAGGTAGTAGGGCCATTTTAATAATAATAATTCTTTCAATCTATGAACGCAGATTATCTTTCCACTTATTCATGTCTTCTTCAATTTCATTTGTCAGTCATACTGTTTTCATTGTTCAAATTCTACCTTCCTGGTTAAATTTATTCCTAAGTATTTTATGTTTTGGGATGTTATTTAAATGGGAAAGTTTTCTTAACTTCTCTTTCAGATAGTTCCTACTTAGTTGGTAGAAAGGCAACTGAATTTGTATGCTGATTTTGTATCCTGCAACTTTACAGAATTTACGTATTACTTCTAACAGTTTGTAGAGACCTTAGGGTTTCTGTACATAACACGATATATAATGTCATTGGCAAATAGAGACATTTTACTTCTTCCTTTCCGATACAGATGCATTGTTTTTCTTGCCTAATTGCCCTGTCTAGGACTTCTAGTTACTATGTTAATCAGAAGTGATGAGAGTAGACATGCTTGTTTTGCTTCTGATAGTACAAGAAAATCTTTCAACTTTTCGCCATTGAGTGTGATGTTACCTGTGGATTGCTCGTATGTGACAAGTCATTTTTCTCTTGCTTTTTTCAAAATTATGTCTTTTTTTTTATCTTTGACAATTTGATTTTAATGTGTCTTTGGTTAATCTCTTTGGCTTAATTTTGCTTAAGGCCTTTCAAGCTTTAGAAATCTGGAGGTTCTTATCCCTTCCAATATTTGAGAAGTTTTCAGGCATTATTTCCTTAAATATGCTCTGTGTTCCTTTCTTTATTTGCCTTTGGAATCTCCCATAATACATATATTTGTTCACTAAGTAAAGTTCCAGTGGTCCCATATGATTTCTTTACACTTTTTATTCTTTTTCCTTTTGGTTCATCTAACTGGCTAATTTCAAATGATATGTTATTGAATTCACTGAATCTTTGTTCTGCATGATTGAGTTTTCTCTTGAAGCTCAGATCAATTTTTCTGTTTAGTCATTGTATTCTTCTACTTCAGGATTTCTGTTCGAATCTTTTTTATGATTTCTATTATTTACTAAATTTCTTATTTTGTTTACACATTATTTTTCTGATTTTATTTTGTTGTTTATGTCTTCTCTTGCAACTCATTGAAGTTATTTAAAATTATTATTTTGAACTCTATCTCAAGCAATTCATAGATTTTTAGTTTTTTAGGCTCAGTTACTGAAAATTTATTAATTTCCTTTGATAGGAGTTGTGTTTTCCTGATTCTTCATGCTCTATGTAGATGTCTTGATGTCTGTGCAACTGAAGGAACAAACACTTCTTCCAGTATTTACAGCCTGCTTTTTGCAGGTAAATACCTTCTTCTGTCAGGTGCCTGGGCTGATGATATTGCCTCTAGGATTGCAGTCAAGTAGGGCTGGAGCGGGGTCACACAGATGCTGCTGAGTCCGTAGTGTCATCTGAGGTTGACAGGCCTGCAACCAGGGACTCAGGAGGCTGTGGATCTTGTCTGGTGTCTGGGTGAAAAGAGCTGCCTCCATGACTTGGTCAGTAGGGTTGGCACTGGGAGAAGTGTACTCATTAGGGCCTGTAGTGGGTTCAGCAAAAGGTGGAACTGTTATCAAATGTGTGGATGGGTATGGTTCCTATCAGATCCCTGGATTGGCTCCCAGTGGGATACTGGGAAGATCTTTAAATTGGCAGAACTGGTTCTAGACCATGGCTAAAAACGGCTGAACCCAATTTACAGGGTGTTTTCATGCCTGTAGGTTTGCCTCTGTGAGTACAGATGTGTTTGTGTCTTATGTGTGGGTGCATCTGCCCGTGGACTGAAGCTGATCAGGGTTGAAGCTAGGTCACAGAGATGCTTCAGGATTTGAAGTTGGAACTGCAGTCAGCCAGTTTGTTACCCAAGAGACAAGCAGGCATGGCTCCTCCAAAGTATCTTAGTAGACAGTACTATAGAGGGGCCAAGACAAATGAGACTGTGGCCAAGTCCCAAGAAAGATAGTGTTATTTCTGCATCTGTAGCTAGAACCACTGACAATAAATCTGCAACTTGGGTGCAAGCCTGATGTCTCAAAATGTCCCTACTTGGTCTTGGACTCCACTGGTGTTTTGCAATCTCCTTTCTGTATCTCAAAGCCCCCACAAAGGTATTTTTATCCACTGATGTTTGACAAATTATTGCTGTTATGGGGAGATATGAGTGGAGGTCCTTCTATTCTACCATCTTACTGATATCACCCTTGAATTTATTTTATGATTTTCATTTAGACATGGTTTTTTGAAGATGCTCTATAATATTAAAATTATGTGTTCAGTTAATGAACAAATGGTATTATATAATTCATTGACCATTAGGTCATATATTAGAGAAGATATAGCATACAGTTAGTTTTAAGGTATGTATTACATTTTTTAGAAAAGTATTCCATGTTAGTTCCTAGATATTCTAGAAAATTCCATAAACCACTCTTAATACTTGATAGAAAGGCATCCATTATTAACCTACTGTGTTATATATGAATGAATATTTATACACAAAGTTATTATTGTTAAAAAAAGTCATCTTATTCATCTCATAAATTTATTGTACATTTTTATCATTTTTAATTCTTAGGTTTTCAATAAATAGTAAATGCTTTATCTATTGATCAATTATTACCTACTTACTTATGCTTAAATGTGTGAACTTCTAATTCTTTCAGTGAATAAACACATTGATCCAATTTTAAAATTACATGTACATTGCATTGTGCAATGCCTGAAAATTATCCTGAAGGCTCACTGTGCATTGACTGAACAATCAGCTTTTTGGAACCAGGTGTGCACCTTTATTTGGATGTTGGAGCTGTCCCGAAGCTCAGCTTTCCACAAGAATAGGAGATGACAATTTTTCATTGCTGCCAAGATCTCCAAATATACTCAGCAGCCAGATTTCTCAGATAATTCCTGTGACTGTGTGGCACACCGAGTCCTGCCATTACTACTCACTGGATGTCAGCAGTTCCAGGAAGGTATGACATTAAGGGGGTTTGCTCTCTACAATTTAGATAATCCGCATAGCAGCTGTCAGCTGAAGGCTGACACCACTCCCTGCAACTAGGAAATCAAGTTCTTCTTTGAAGAATGATCCCCAGAATGGTGCCTCATCCTGACCACCAGAGGAGAATTGTAGATTTACTGTCCCTGGCCATGTAAAATTTCCCTTTACCCCAGCAAAACCTATTCTTTCAAAAATTTCATATGATATTGCGGAATTTATCTAGAATCATGGCACATGATTAACATAGAATACAAAGGGATCTGTCTGACTTGACAGCTTGAATACATAGTTTTCAAAAAAAAAAAAAAATTGGTCCACATTTCAAAATGGCTAAGTTAGATATGTTATGATACAAAGTCTGTCTAGAGTTCAAAGGAACCATAGGAACCTGCAATAATTGCCCTTATGTTGACATGGAAAGACTGTGAAAGAACCTTCTTTGTAGCATGAAAATTAGCACTTGTAAGCACTAATTGTTTTCCCATGATTATACAACCGGCAACTAATACACTAAAAATAGCTAGCTTATGCTATGCTACGCATGTAGCAATTATCATGAAAGCATTTCATTACATTCATTCATATTAATGGTGCATTCTTCATTTATAGGTTTGTAAACATTTCAGACTCTATTACCTACTAACATTATTTCGTTCTTTTGACAGAATACATTATCTTTTGCTTTATGCTGAAGTAGAGTGCAGCAAGCAAAAAAGCAGCAAAATGCACATAATCAAAATACTTGGAATGCTGACTGTAAAATGATGCTGAGCACTGGCTGCACAATAGTATGATTTTGCTTGCTCTTTGTTATTTGTATTATTTTGTAAAGATAGGTCAATATGAGTATCTCCAAATAAGCTAATGATTTCTTTTCCTTAGGATGTCAGCAAATATTCAAGAGAATAAAAATGTAAGTTATCTATGGCTAATGTTAATTTTTAGTTGATATAATTTAAATCTCAAAGATAGTTTGAAAATGTTCATAATGTTCATTATCTAATAAAATAGAGAATTGTGGAATTATCTAATGTGAAAGATAAATGTGGAAGAGTTGCTTTTATATTTATAACTGTCATGTTGGTTTTAGTAAATCCAATATTTTCCAGAGTTAAAATATTAAACAATGAAAAAGTATACTCAATAAATGTAATTCACTGTCTTGCATAATGGAAAAAATGCTAAGTAAAAGCTGTTAAAATTGGGATGGTTACAAATTTTAAAGTGAAATTTCTGTGATAATTTAATGTGCTAATATGTTTAACTGTAGATCTCTTTCTCATGTCATGGCTGAATGCAATTTAGGTTACTGTCATTAAAATTCTGCAAGCACATCATACAGGCCCATCTGCAGTGAACACATTTCTGCTCTACCTATGTACATGTCTAAACTTGAACACAAGGTTGAAGCTCACTTCTTATGTTCACCTCCTTGCCCTCCCATGCTCATTTGCAATATGGTCATATGAAATACAGTTAATAAAACTTATAATAAGTTTTATTATAATAAGTGAGTTTAAGCTTTAATTATACTATTCAGTACCTTTGATACCTGAGCTACATTGCTGATTTTGTCTAAGACTTGTTTTCCCTTTGTGTAAGATGAGCTGAAAATCATTAACTTCTTCACAATGTTGTGGTAAGAATTAAAGGAAAAATGTATAAAAAGTGCTTAGTACAATGCCTAGTGCCTACTAAGTGCTCAAATTCATCATCATCATCAAGATTGTCCTCCTCTTTCTCCTCTTCTTCCTTATTATCTCATATTTTAAAGAAGTTTCAAATGGGGAAGAAACAGTGAAGAATGTGTGGGAAGTATCATATGAGAGTACATCCAGAAAGCCCTGCTTCATAAACAAAAATGTAGAGATTTTCTCTTTGTTTTGGTCAAATATGACTAACACAAGTATATTTACAAAAACAAACTGACAAGCAAATAAAATTCGTATAATATCAAGGTATTTGGTACATGGTAAGAATTATTAGGTCCGAAAGAAAAAAGAAAACCAATATAACTATATAAATTTTAAATTGAAAATTAATATGAAAAGTGTATAGATACACTTTTATAAAAATCAATAGATATATATATTTAATCTGAGAATTTAAATGTTCTCTTTAATTATTGACATCTTTTTTCATGTGTTTGTTTCATAGCTACCATGTAATTAGTAAGTAAGAACCTGGGTATTGGACAGAGCTTAGTAGGGATTTCCATTTTCTCATGTGCTATGGTTTGATAGTTAATCTAAGCATTACTTTCCCTCTGTGACACTTAAATTCATCAACTATTATTTTGAACTAACTCGCAGGATTACAAAAATAGAATAAGCAATTATCAAATGTAATTTTGGGAACACCTGCTGCATAAAAGTCCACATTAGTTTTCTAGGGCTATTTTAAAAACAGTGTCACAAATTGGGTAGACTAAAAACAACAGTAATTTATGCTCTCACAGTGTTGGAGGCTGTGACTCTGAAATCAAGGTGTAGGCAGTGCGTGTTCCCTCTGAGACTCTGGGTAGAATCCTTCCTTATCTTTTCCTAGCTCCTGGCTTTGGCCATCAATCCTTGGCATTCCATGGTTTGCAGCTGCGTCACTACAAGCCTTCGCTCTGTTGTCACATGCTATCTCTCTGGGGATCTCTGTCTTCACAGGGTCTTCCTAAACATACAACAGTCATATTAGACGAGGGCCCACCTCAGTGACCTCACCTTTTTAAGACTCTGTTTCCAAATAAGATCACACTCACAGGAACCAAAGATGATAACTTTTTTTTTGGAAGGAGGGAGTTCAACCTATAAAAGTCTTGAACTTGATGAAACTTAATTCGATATTTCAAGGCTTTGTACTAAAGCCCTGGATTTATACTTAAATTGTTTCTGGGCTCACTGGCCCCTTTAGTGACAGGGATCTTCAATTTTCTGGAGTGATCTCATGACCAAGGGCTTTTCAATTTTTGTGGCTTGAATCTTGCAGTTCTACACACATTGGTTTACATGCTTTATTAGAGAAGAACGGGAAAATTAGCAGGAAATTCTGTTTCTGTGATTTCTAGGTTCAACCTATGGTTTGATGCAGTAGAAACATTTAAGTGGAGATCATCATTCTACTCTTAAAGTGCCTAAAGATTGCAAGTTTCAGGCCGGGCGCGGTGGCTCAAGCCTGTAATCCCAGCACTTTTGGGAGGCTGAGGCGGGTGGATCACGAGGTCAAGAGATCGAGACCATCCCAGTCAACATGGTGAAACCCCGTCTCTACTAAAAATACAAAAAATTAGCTGGGCATGGTGGCGCGTGCCTGTAATCCCAGCTACTCAAGAGGCTGAGGCAGGAGAATTGCCTGAACCCAGGAGGCGGAGGTTGCGGTGAGCCGAGATCACGCCATTGCACTCCAGCCTGGGTAACAAGAGCGAAACTCCGTCTCAAAAAAAAAAAGAAAAAAAAGAATGCAAGTTTCATTGAACATATTTTCCACTTATGGTGTAGATTTTAAAAACCTCCATTCTTGGAAATCTCTGTAATTCTTTATGTTAATACCTCAAATGAAAATACATTATAGTCTATTAATCACACGATATTCACCAGTTAGAGATGAGTCATTATAGCCATCACTCTGTTCCTTTTTCTGAATAAGTAACCCCCAAAATGTGACCCACCAAATTTTCACATTATAACACCTTAAAATTCCTATGTAGAGACAACGTTACACAACAAGAAAATATACTAATCTTCAGACTATGTCATATACAGCACTTACCATCAGGCCAGAGTTAATACTGAATCAGAGCAAAGTTGGAGACATCACACTATCTGACATGAAAACACACTACGAGGTTATATATCCCAAACATCATGGTATTGATATAAAAACGAACACATTTTTGGATCTAATAAGTGAATTTAGCAAAGTCACAGGATAAAAACTTAACTATAAAAAATTGATTGTTTTCCTATATAAAAAGAGTTAAAAAGTTGCAATTTGAAATTTGAAGAAAGGAATATCATTTCAAAATCCAAAAATTTCATCCTTATATATAAATCTAAGGAAAGGTGTTGGGGATTTATTTGAGGAAAGCTACATAGCTCTGATAAAAGAAATCATGACATCACCTCCTCCAGCCTCTGCATATATACCTGGCTGGTGTCCACTGCACTTGAGGACTTCCTCTTTTGGCTTCATAGCCCCTCCTCCCTCTGTCTCTGTACAGAGGAGCCTCTTTCTTCTGTCTTCTCTTTTTTTTTTTTCTCGGCTATTAAACTCTCTGCTCCTTAGGATAAACAAAGAAAAAGTCATGAAAAATTTAACCAAATGGAAAGATGCTTATCTTCATGTATTGTTGGTCTCAATATTTTAAATACATTAATTTTTCTCAACTATGTCAATAGATTTAATGTATTCTCAACCAAAATTCCAGGAATCTCATTTTGGAGATATTGATAAAATTATTTAAATTTTATATGGAAAGGCAAAACAATACCAAAGTCTAGCTAAATTTAAGACTTACCATAAAGCTATAAAATTCAAGGCAATCCAGGAGCGGTGGCTCATACTTGTAATTCCAGCAGTTTGGGAGGCTGAGGAAGACAGATTATTTGATCCCAGGCGTTCAAGACCAGCTGGGCTAACATGGCAAAAACCCATCTCAACTAAAAATACAAAAATTAGCTGGGCACGGTGATGCGCACCTCTGGTCCCAGTTACTCGGGAGGCTGAGACACCAGAACAGCTTGAATCCAGGAGGTGGAGTGTGCAGTGAAGCAAAATCGTGCCTGGTGACAGAGCAAAACTCTGTCTCAAAAAAAAAAAAAAAATTAAAGACATTGTCGTACTGGCAAAATAATGAATCAATGAAATACAGTAGCTCTCAGAAATAGACCCATACAAACATAAACAACTAAACTTTTTTTCAAAAATCAAAGACAGTTCACTGTATAAAGAATATTTTTTAAAAGAATGCAACTCGATCAATTTGATGCCCATAAGCAGAAAAAGTGAACCTAGACACAGATCCTACCTTCCACAAAAAGTTGCTCAAAATGGGTTGTAGACCTAAATTTTAAGTGCAAAACTCTAAAATCTCTGTAAGATAACATAGACGAAAATCCAGGTGTCCTTGGGTTTGGTGATGAGTTTTTAGAATCGATACTGAATAAAACAAACTATGAAAAATTAATAATTAAGACATTGTTAAAAGTAAAAAATCCTGCTCTATTAAAGACACTGCTAAGAGAATTAGAAGACAGATCATAGACCAGGAGAACATGTTTGCAAAACACCATCTAATAAAGCTTCTATCCAAAATATACAAAAGATACTCAAATCCAACAATAAGAAAACAAACAACCCAATTAAAAAGTGAACAAAAGATCTAAACAGATAGTAGACCAAAAATATATGTATTTAGAATAGTACACCGAAAATATATGTATTTAGACAGAAAATTTTCATGTAAAAATGTATGCATTGACTTTCATTAGGTAATTGCAAATTAAAACAATAAACTATTAATTCAAGGGTAAAAGCTTAAAAAAATGACAATGCAATTTAGAAGGTTTCCAGACCCCAGAAAATAATGTAGACATTGACAAAAGAATCCAGTAGTATTAAAATAGAATAATATGTTGCATAATATGGTTTGGCTGTGTCTCTACCTAAATCTCATCCCACATGTCATGTGAGTGATCCAGAGGGAAGTAACTAAATCATGGGGCGAGTCTTTCTCATGCTGTTCTTGTGATAGTGAATAAGTGAATAATGAGATCTGATTGCTTTATAAAGGGGAGTTCCCCTGCACACACTCTCTTGCCTGCTGTCGTGTAAGATGTGACTTTGCTTCTCTTTTGCCTTCTGCCATGATAGTGAGGCCTCCCCAGCCATGTAGGACTGTGAGTCAATTAATCCTCTTTCCTTTATTAATTACCCAGCCTCAGCTATGTCCTTATTGGCAGCAGAGAACAGATTAATACACTACATTACAATATTTCAGTCAATGAGGTATCATATATATAACTGTGGTCTTGTAAGATTGTAATATAGTATACATGCTTTACTTTTTTTATATTTATATTTTTACATACACAATTACTTGTGTCACAATCACCTACAGTATTCAATAGAATAACATGTTGTGTTGTATAGGTTTGTAACCTAGATGCCATAAGCTATATCGTACAGCCTGGGAGGAGGCTATTATATCTAGGTTTGTGTAAGTACACTCTATGACATTTGTACAATGATAAAATAACCTAAGAACACATTTCTCAGACTGTATCCCTGTCATTAAGTAATGAGTGACTATACATGAAACAACTGTAGTTAAGAAAGTGAGTGGAGGATGGGGGAGGGAAGGGCAGGAAAATGCTGAGCTAAGCAACTTTGGAAATGAGTGGAGACCCTAAGACTAAAGGCAAAAGAGAAGCACACTAGTACTGCATTATATTTGAAAAAGTTCTTTTTTATGGAGACACAATTGAACAATTTGGATACTGCTATACATCATATGTATTGGAATAAATTAATTAGGTAATTGGATATGAGTGTTGAGAACCATATTTTTCACTGTTAGAGTGAGCATATACTGATAAGCAAAGAGAGGAGTGAGAATAATCTATATGATAATGGATCAGACTTGGAGACACAGAATAAAATCATAATTCGCTTAATATGGATACAGATAATCATAGAAATAAGTATTATAGACATGGGTAATACATGAGATAGTTCACAAACCACATAATCACACACATATCTATGTATGTATCCGTATCCTGTCAGCTTAGGAAATGTGGAAGCAATGTCACCCCAGTAGCCTCAATGGTACCTCGGCCTCATAATTTGGTTTCTAATATGATTCTCTGATAAAAGAGACCGAAGTTCCATGAAGAAATGACTGAATCATTAAATAGGCAAGAAATATACAAAATGAGCCTGGAGCATCTTGTGATAAGGTAAGACAGAACAGTCCCCTACCCTCAAAAAGCACATTGATGGGGGCATATAAATGAGACATAGGAGCCAACTGAAAGTTCTCCCCATTGCAAAAGCTTACAGAATAACGAGCATCAAAAATACAACATTCAATTAAAATATAAAGCATAAAATAAATATCTGGGTCTCTCCAGATATAAACAAACAAACAGGGGAGTATAGACAACTGTCCACGTGAAAGAATCTCAAAAAATTTACATAGGTGTTCTGCTCTCAAAAAGACAGAGCATAACTTCCACTCTTAAGTGTGGGCTGTGCACTGTCACTTCCTTCCAATGTGTACATTGGGAAGTGCAAATAAAAATAATAATAATAAAGAAAAGAAACCTGACAAATACTCTCTCAGCAAGCTGATCATGGTAAACATTGACAGTTACATCATGTACATAATATGTGCTCTTCATTTAATATGATTAAAATGAAGGTTTTCCACGATTCCTAAGAAAGACTCATCATCCAAGCATAATCATATGGAAAGACTCTTGACAAAATTTCAGATGAGGGACAGTTTATAAAATACCTAACCAGAACCTCTGAAATTGTCAAGAGGATCAAAAACAAAGACAGTCTGAGAGACTGTCACCCTAAGAGGGGCCTCAGAAGAGATGACTAAATGTAATGTGATATCCTGGATAATATTCTGAAACAGAAAAAAGGACATTAAGGTGAAAACTAAGGAAATGTTAATAAAATATGAACTTAAGTTTATGGTAATATATCAGTATCGGTTCATTAATTATGCTAAATGTATCATGCTCATTTAAGGTGTTAATAGTGTGTATTGAGTACGAAGCACATGAGATCGCTGTAGTAGCTTCACTATTTTTTTCTCAATCTAAAACTGTACTATAATTATTTTTTTAAAATGAAAGTTTCATAAAGACAAAATGTCAGAAAAAAAAACTTGCAGCCAGTTCTTTTGCAGCCCAAGCCTTTCCTTTTCTACAACGAAGAAGAGTATTTCCCAAGAGAGGCAGTCAGCTTCTCTCAATCAAGAAGCAAACAAATTTTTGTGCCTTGCTATATTTGCACATGGGAAGCCATGCAAAATATATTTAAGTAATTCTAGGACCAGTTTGGGCTTACATTTATGTACACACATTAGATGAAAATTGGAAATGTTCTGTGTGTTATAAATATTGTTTTTTGGACACCAAAGATTAGCTGAGTGCCCAGAATATTCATGCGTTTGAAAGCATTTACTCAGTAGCCAAGACCTGCTCTGCTGTTACTTAACTGTGGCATTAAATATACACCCTGCTGTTTTTGCTGCCATTTTGTCCGTACATCTCCATCAAGAACGTTTGGTAATTCCTAAACTAAAAGCTTCACAAATTAAGGGATTTTCCCTCCTAGCTATGCACATTATTTAGAAATTGCTGTTCACGATTACATACATCATAGGTGCATTCTGAAATTGTGTAACGAGCTGTCGGAAACTTGCATTGAGATGTTGTAATTCAAAAATCTAAGTACTTGTGACACATTGATACTTGCTCTAACATAGTGAAAGCCTGTGGCTTATGTTTCCTTCCTCCTTTTTATTATCAATCATTTATTTAGTTCAGTACAACTAAGAGTTAGCACATACTAACTGTATTAGTCAGGGTTCTCTAGAGGGGCAGAACTAATATGATAGATGTGTATATGAGGCGGAGTTTATTTAAAAGGATTGACTCACAGAATCGCAAAATGAAGTCCCACAATAGGCCATTTGTGAGCTGAGGAGCCAGGAAGCCACTCCGAGTCCCAAAATGTGAAAAGTAAGGAAGCAGACATTGCAGCCTTTCACACACTGGGGTCTGTTGGTGGGGAATAGGGGAGAGACAGCGGGGGTAGGGAGGTTGGGGAGGGATAACAAGGGGAGAATTGGCAGATATAGGTGACGGGGGGTGGAGGCAGCAAACCACATTGCCATGTATGTACCTATGCAACAACTCTGCATGTTTTGCACATGTACCCCAGAACCTAAAGTACAATAAAAATATATGTGTGTGTGTGTGTGTGTGTGTGTGTGTGTGTGTGTATGAAAAGTAAGGAAGCAGACATTGCAGCCTGTCAGTCTGCAGCCAAAGGTCTGAGAGCCTCTGGCAAAGAGTCCAAAAGCTGAAGGACTTGGAGTCTGATGTTACAGGGCGGGAAGTTTCCAGCACAGGAGAAAGATGAAGGCCCGAAGACCCAGCAGGCCTGCTCTTTCCATCTTCTTTCTGCTTTATTCTACCTGTATTAGATGGTGCCCACCCAGACTGAGGCTGGGGCTGCCTCTCCCAGTCCACTGACTCAATGTTCATCTCCTTTGGCAACACCCTCACGGACACACCTGGGAACTATACTTTGCACCTTTCATCCAATCAAGTTGACATTCAATATTAACCATCACACCAACTATAATGCTAAAGAAGAAAAACTTTATCAAGATTTGGTCCAAGTTTTTGATTTACTAAGATAGGTAATTAAATATATGTCTCTATTGATAAGCATAAAACGCACAGTTTTCACAGCTATACTGCATCTCTAAGATGTTATGAATATTAAATGATACAAAGCATATGAAATTAGTTATCTTTGTTATATAGCATATTCAGCACCCAAAATTATTAGCTGGATAGTTGGCAAATTATTGACAAAGACCTCCAATATGCTCCCAACCCACGCATAATAGCGTTTGGTATATTCGCACACTGATTAAGCCCTGGACCGAAGGAACTTTCCTAATAAGTTTTACCTTTGAAAATAAATTCTCAATATTGATGCCTCTTTTGGATTTCTCACTCATTTTAATAAAATATAAAGTATAACAATAATAAATGTTATGTTTTACCTGCCAATATGAATCCAAGCCAGTTTTCAAGGAAACACATTCAAAATGACACGTGGTGACAGATTACAATGGATCCTGAAAAAGGCATAAAGTTCTGCAAAGTCCAAACTTTGGCAGGTCTTTTGGTTTTACTACCAGTTTCTTGCCAAAATCATATTTGATAGATGAGAACAATTTGTCTTTTTGGACATTCATGAATGAGACTCTGCAGACATTGAATTACACATACAGAGGTGAAATTCACTTTTCATATTTGAATTTGGCAGATGAATATGCAAGTAGAATTAAATGTCCCAGATGTCTTGCCAATTTAAACTACAATAAATCTAAATATTCAGACTAATTCAACTAAATCACAGTATCTTGTACAAATAAGGCAGGCATTATATATATGTTTGATGTTGATACTGATGATACTAATAGTATCTTTAAAAACGCACGTAGATAATCCTTTGTTCATTATTGAACACTTTTATTCTGAAGGACAGAGTTTAAGATCCCCACTCAGCACAAGCTCATTTGATATGCAATTTTGAGGTGTCTCTGGGTTATTAGACATTGCAAACACAAGTTGAGATCTCAGAGAACATTATGAATGACGTAAATATTTGACGTTTTGCATAAATTTAAGGAAATGGCACTTCTAAAATACTGTTTATGAAGCTAGGCAATTCAGAATTAGAAAGTCCAATGTATCTCTAAGAAAAATCGGCATGTAAATAAATGTTCACAGTATAAAGTGTAAGCACTTGACAGATATATGTACAAAAATCCATGACATCCTTCTAAGAGAAAATAATATCTGAAGTCACTGATCATTCACTATGTCTAGAGGAGACACATAGTAAAGTCTCCTAAATCTTATTGTGACAAACGTGAAAAAGCACCCATGGAATTAAGTATAAAATATTATTTTGTGACAAGAGAGTAAAATGCCTTGCGTATCTTACTTTGGGTTTGAAATTTTGTTCTGTCTGCCATGACGACTATTCAAACAATTTTAATTAGAATAATAACAGATTGGAATTGTGTTTCAGAAATATAATTCTAGTCACAATATTGTGAATCAACCAGAAGGAATAGAGTGGAAAGACTTGCAATTCTTGAAGTGAAAATTATATAACATTAAACTAACCTAGTAACAATGAATCTTGACTCAAGAAAATGATTTGAGACACATTTAAGAAGTAAAAATGACAGGAATTTGTGAGCTATTAAATGTGGAAGATAAAGGGAAACAGGAAAAGGAAGGAGAGATATATTAATCATTATAGTCACTTTCAATAAATGTCTACAGAATTAAAAAAATCAAACATGTCTCTAAATAGTATGAATGCAAAAGAGAACACATAGAGAATAACTGTGGACTTAATGGGAAAAGGAGAAATTCCGTTTCCTGCCTATGATTAGTGATATCATCTGATCACTGTCTATGATTAGTGGTATCATCTGGTCACTGTCCATTACATATTGCAAATAAAGACTTAGTATTCAGAAAAAAAAATGAAACTGCAAGAAATGCTTAGGGCTCAACAAAAATGAACTTGTAGAGATGAGCATCTATAAAACATTGTCCATGGAACATCCCATGCAGAAATAATGAAAGAAGAATGCTTAACAGCAAGGGAGAATGTTTTCAAGTTCTTACAGCAAGATGTTACACACGATATGAGTGTATCTGTGTCTCAATGGAGTTACAAAGGGGAATAGAAGAGAAATTGAAAGATGACCTAGAGAAGTTAGCTTTAAGAATGTTAGGCTTCATAGTCTCCTAAAGATTTTGATTATTTTTCTTAGATCTGAGTGTGATAGTGAGGCTAAAATAGAGTTTAAACGACCATTAATTCAGATAAGGAAAACCTTTCCCCTCAATCCTCCAACAAATAGGACTTTAGCAAAATAGAGCTTGAATGGCATTCTATTACCCTTCCTTTTGTAAGAGTTTCTGTAGAGAGATAAACCTACAATTTCTCAATAAGTGAATTTAAGCAAACTGTAAGTACTTCTTATTTTTGTAAGAAGTCATATGTGTATTTCAAAGAATACTTTAAAATTTGCAATGACTTAAGATAATTTGCTAGAGGATTTATGACTACAAAAACTGGTATAACAAGCATTTTTAAAAATATCTAGTTTGGAGTAACAAATGAAATAATAAAACACAAATGTGGTATTTCAAAGGCTCTAAGCTTTGTGATGTGTAAGTGATTCTTCTAATTTAGGCGAGTAAAAATCCTCTGTCAATTATATTCTTACCTCATATATATGCATATTAGATTTATGGGAATTTTCCATATATTTACATATACACATATTTATTTGTATCCTCATGTATCACTTGGACTCTATCTATGAAACAATTATCTAGAAGAAAAAAATACAGTGCAAATAAATTTTTGGTATTAATACTTTATACTTTGTAGGGTAAAGCCTGAAATTTGACACAGTTTTTAGAAATAACATAATGCAATACATGTATATGCCAGTTGTCCTGCAAAATACTGACTTAAGAGACACTTAATCTCATTTTGCTGAAATTGCTCAAAAATCTCCTGAGGATTCCTCTTTTGGAAACACTTTCAGAGACATTTTATTGGTGAATTAAGAAAATCAATTTCAATTACTTTAAATTCATACCTAATTTTAAACTCTAAATAGACCTCAATGTGATTGCTCACCGTATTTACCAGACTAAAATCTAAAAGGCTCTCAGCTATTAAAAAGAATTAAACTCAACCTTAAAATTCGAAATACTGCTTTAACAGTGGATATTAAAAAGCATGATCTAAAATAACTAAAGACAGTTCTATAAGAGTCATAGTGTTTTAAAATTCATATGTGGTGTTAATTTTTAATTAAAAAATTATTGTAAAAGCAGTGGTAGGTTCAAAGTAAGATTCAAGGAAAAATATAGGGAGATTCCATGTAACCTCCTTCCCCTACGCATACACAACCTCCCCTCTGTAGACGTCCCTTTCCATAGGGATCTATTTATCACAGTCAATGAACCTACATTGACACATCGTTATTACCCAAAGTCCCTAGTTTATGTTAGGGTTCACTTTATGTGTTGTACATTCTATGGTATTTAAAAAATGTATCAGGGCATATTTCCACTATTGTTGTATTATAAGGAATAGTTTTATTGCCCTGACAATCCTCCGTATTCTGTCTATTCATTCCGCCTCCCTTTAACCTCTGGTAACCATTTGTATATATATTTTTGATAGTTTTGTCTTTTCCTAAATGTCATATCGTTGGAATCATATAGTATGTGTCCTGTTCAAATAAATTTCTTTCTCTTAGTAATATGCACTTTAGTTTCCTCCATATATATTTGTGGCTTGACAGCCTTCTCTCCCGCTTTTTTAAGCACTGGGTAATGTTTCATTGTTTGGATGAACCACATTGGAGTATCTGTTCACCCACTAAAGGACATTTGGTGACTTCCAAGTTTTGGCAGTTCTGAATAAAGCTGCTATAAACACTCATGTGCAGGTTTTTGCATGGACATATGTTTCCAGTTTATTTGAGTAAATACCAAGGAGTGTTACTGGATCACGTGGTAAGAGGATGTTTACTTTTATAAAAAACTGCCTAACTGACTTCCAAAGTAGCTAGTTATGCTCTGGTTTCTCTTCATAACGAATAAATCTTTCGCCTTTTACCAAAGTAGCTAGCTGTATCAGTTCACATTTCTACCTGCAGTTCTGTTGTTCCACATCCTTGCCAGCATTTGGTATGGCCATCGTTTTGGATTTTGACCATTCAATCGTATGGGTAGTGATATCTTATTGTCATTTTAATTTGCAATTCTCTGATGACATATGAAGTTGAACATCTTTTTCATATCCTTACTTGTCATCTGTAACTCATCTTCAATGAGGTGTATTTAGTCAATTCAGGACTCTAACAAAGGACTACAGGCAGGATAGCTTGTAGATAACAGAAATTAATTTCTCACAGATCTTGAGGCTGGAAGCTCAAGATTATTAGAATGCCAGCATGACTGAGCTTTGGTTTTCGAAGCTTGAGGTCCTTTTCTAGGTTGCAGGCTGCTGACTTTTCATTGTATCCTATCACAGGGGAAAGAAAGCTATGCAGCTTCCTGGCCTCTTAAGTGTTCTAATCTTATTCTCCAGGGCTCCGCCCTCACAACAAAGGCCTTGCCTCCAAATACCATCACATTCAGATTAAGTTTTCAACATGTAGATTTGGGGACAGCAGGAGGGATTCAAATATTCAGTCCATTGCCTGTCTGTTCAGGCTTTTGCCTATTTTATTAATTGGGTTGTTTGTTTTCTTACTGATGAGCTTTAAGCTTTCTTTGTATATTACCGATAAAGTAGAAGTTTTTAACTGTAATAAAATTTAGGATATCAATTATTTCTTTCTTAGATCATGATTTTTTTTTTGTATTTAAAAAGTCACCACCTAGCTCAAGGTAATCTAGCCTTTTCCTATGATATCTTCTTGGAGTTTTATAGTTTTGTGTTCTACATTTAGGTGTATGTTCTATTTTGAGTTAATTTTTGTGAAGCTATAAATCTGTTGTCTAGATTCATTTTTAATATGTGGAAGTTCAGTTGTCCCAGCGCCATTTGCAATAAAAGCTCTCTTTGCTCCACTATAGAGCTTTGCTTCTTTGTCAAAGATCTGTTCATTATACTACATGAATCTGTTTGTGGGTTCTTTATTCTGTTCCATTATTCTACACGTCTATTATTTTGTAAATACCACAATGCCCTGATTACTGTAGCTTTATAGTAAGACTTAAAGTTGGCTAGAGTCAGTCCTTCATCTTTGTTCTTTTCCCTTAATATTGAGTTCATTAATCTGGATCTTTGCCCTAACATATAAATTTTATAGTTAGTCAGTAGCCACAAAATAAGCTGCTATGATTTTGATTGGGAAGTCATTGAATCTACAGATTAATTTGAAAAGAGCTGATATCTTGGCAATATTTAGTCTTTCTATTCATGATCATGGAATATTGCTTGACTTCTTTAGTACTTCTCTGATAACTCTTATCAGAGTTTCATAGTTTTTCTCACATAGGTCTGATAGAGAGATGACAGATATAGATAGATGGATACATGAATACATACATACATAGATAGACAGACAGACAGACAGATGTATACTTAAGCATTTCATTCTTTTAGGGGTGTAATGGAAATGGTATTGTGTTCTTAATTTCAAAGCTACTCGTTTTATTACTGGTATATAGGAAGTTGATTGACTCTTTTACACTAACCTTGAATCCTGCAACCTTCCTATAATAATTGCTTGTTAGTTCCAGGAATATTTATGGTCAATATTTTCAGATTTTATACATAGATGAGCATGTTATCTGTAAACAAAGTTTTATTTCTTCTTCCCCAATCTGTGTACATTTATTGCCTTTTCTTCTCTTCTGGTGTTAGCAAGGATATCCAGGTTGATGTTGAAATGCTGTGGTGTGAGGGGACATTCTTTCTTGTTTCTGATCTTAGCTGGAAAGCTTCAATTTTCTGATCATTATGTATGGTGTTATGTGTACTTGATTTGTAGATATGTTTTATCAATTTGAAGAAGTTCTCCCCATTCCTAGTTTCCTGAGAGTTTTTATCAAGAATGGATGTTCGATTTTGCCAAATAGTTATCCCAAACCTATTGATACAATCACGTGACTTTTATTCCTCCAATTGCATCTTCAGGTTGTAAGAGTGAAAGCTGGGCATCAAATTATTGACAGGAATGAATGAAATTGGCTTTCCGAATTACCCTGAATTATATCCGTGTTATATACATGCTCATAGTGACTGGTCATGGAATTCCCTATCAACATGAGTGCAACATATTTGAAGAACACAAAAATTTAGACATTTTAAAAATAAAATATACATTACTAAAATGATTTTTAAATAACTAAAAGTTATAAATAAAATAAAAGGAAGACATTGAGGGGGAAAAAAGGGTAACAGAATTATAGCTTCAAAGACGTTGGATCAGACATTTCCACTATAGGCCATGATGAAGTTACGAGGAATGGTTTTATCCTCCCATTTTAAGCAACTCAAAAACAAGACAAAATATATAAAACAAAGGTTTCTAGACATTGGACAGCAAAAAATGAAGGGTAGTGATCTTTAAGAGAAGAGAAACTAATTAGAGGAACCCTGCAATTACCCAGATTGCTTCTAAAGAATGTTTCCTGGCAATAATGCAGAGGGCAGTACAAGCAGAGATAGACAGCTTTCTTGAATTAAAAATGTAGAGCGCAGAAGGTGCACAGGAACATATTAATATCTCACTCCTAACCATTACTGCAGAAACCACTGTAACTGATGGAAAATAGGTCCAATTTAATGAGTCATCTAGGTCAAGAGAATAGATTGATAGGGTAATAATATCATTGAAATTTATCCCATCGCATTGTGGTAACACTACCAACAGCTGGCTCAGCCAGATTGGAGTTAGATAAATGCAGGAGGCTCTTCTGTCTATCAACACCTCTTCTATAACCATTTTTCTATTTTTAAGTGGTTGCAGTGATTTTCTGATTTCCTATCAATATAAAGATGCAGATCATGAGTAGGCAGGATCACTCTATACTAGAATGTTGGCCAATGGCACATGCAACTATCATTCATTAGCCTAAGTTGTGAGCCAGTGAGATCTGGAGGAACTTCATACACTTCACTTCTGTTATGCAAGTTCTATCCAAATCAACCTGTATTACATTTGTATTGTGTGGCACTGTGGTGTATAATCATGACCCTTTTGCATGCCAGTGTATAATGTAGCATGCTATTGCAGAGAAGAATTTCCTCCAATAATAGTAAATGATAGAATTATGAAAAGAAATATTATTTCAAAGCATCAGAGGGCTATGGAAGCAATGAAGAGTAACTACATGAAAATTTTAGAGGTGAGAGAACTATTCCAAGGTGAGCTGATAAGTATTCCAAGGTGAGCTTCCCCTGTCTTCTACAACCCTTAGTATTTGTCTATCTTGGGCATGGGCTAAGAATCAGTCTCAATTCAAGGAAAAATTGGGGTCAGATAATTATTCATTATCTGTTGTACAGGATGTTCTGTGCCTTGTGTGATGCAAATTAGCAAATGCTGGATTCTACATTCACAGTGTGAAAAATAAAAATGTCTCTGGACATTGTGAATCGTCCCATTGGGGGGAACATAGCTATAGCTGAGAACCAGTGAACTAGACTGACTAACTAATGTCATGTTCCATATAATGTACATGGCCAGTTATATCTAAGGAATATTTTCTGAGTTCTAGGATGACACAGGAGACTGGAGATAAAGGATTCTAACAGGTAGTTTGAAATTTTAGATAAACACATGAAAAGGAAACAAAAAAAGAACAGACCCACCAGAGAGAAGAAAACTACCTTAAAAGCATGGTTGATTTCTCCTCAAGTTATTTAACAAGTTGTATAACTGCATAAGGAGTTAAAACAAATAAGCTAATTTTAAAAGCGCCGAAAATCACAATGTAATTTCCCATAATCTTTTAGCACTAAAGAGTTTAGAGACCCACCAGACTTGTAGCTCAAATTCTTACAAGTCACGTAAGTTAGGTAAACTAGAACGAGAGTTACCAAACTTAAACCTAGCTATGGCTCATCTTAGAAATTAATTTAGTGATCAGAATCCCATCCTATGGCTCTCTACATGAATGCCTAAAATAACATAGGCATTGTAGATTAATGAAGAAGTTTACCAGAAAACTTTAATTTATATAAAAGAATTAGGTAGTCATTCTAGGACAGGAAAAAAAAATCATATGTGTATATATGTGTGTGTGTGTGTATATATATACACACACACATATATATACTATGTATGTAACTTGAAATATGTGTGTGTACGTGTGTGTATATATATATATATGTGAAATTGAATGGATAGCTGCAACAGCAGACAGGGCTGAAAAACATAAAACTGAAAAACAAAACTGGTGATCTGAAAGATAAATCAATAAAAAATAAACAAGCTGAGGAATAATGAGAAGAAAAGAAAAAATAGCATTGACATATGTGTAAGTGGAGGCCTTGAAGGAGATGACAAAAACAAAAATGAGGCAGAAGGAATATTGACAGATATATGGCTAATAACTTTGCAACATTCATAAAATATATCATAGATTGAAGAAACTCAGTGACTGTATAACCCAAGGAAGGATAAATGTAAGGAACACTACAAGTAGAAACATTTGAATAAAACTATTGAAAGACATAGATAAAGGATATACTCTAGGTTGGGCTCAGTGGCTCACTCTTGTAATCCCAGCACTTTGGGAGGCCATGGTAGGTCAACCACCTGAGGCCAGTAGTTTGAGACCACCCTGGCCAATATGGTGAAACCCCGTCTCTACCAAAAATACAAAAATTAGCTGGGCATGATGGCAAATGCCTGTAATCCCAGCTACTTGGATGGCTGCGGCACAAGAATCTCTGGAACCCAAGAGGTAGAAGTTGCAGTGAGCTGAGATTGCACCACTACACTCCAGCCTGAGTGACAGGGTAAGACTCTATCTCTAGTAGTAATAAAAATAATAATATACTCTAAAATCAACCAGAGTAGGAAAAGAGAGGTTATTTTTAAAGGAGCAAAACTAAATCTAACAAATGACTTTCCTATAAAAAACAGTGAAATCTGGAAGTCAAGAGCAGCACACTTAAATTGCTGAAGTGAAATATCTCCAAACATTAGTTTCAAAAGTAAAAGTGAAATAAAGATATTTCAAATGAACAAAAGTTATGGAAATTTTCTTTCAACACTCCTGCACTAAACAAATATTAAAAAAGAAGAAAAATTAATCCAGATGGAAGCACCAAAACACAGAAACTCTGGAAAGGCAAATATGTGAGCAACTATAAATGAGCATTGGCAGTAAAACATAGTGATTTGTTATGGTACATTGTGAAGTTTAAAATACATGTAAAGCTCTCATATATGCAAGCATTAACATAAAACATAGAAAAGGGTATAAATTATAGTTTATTTTGAGGTTTTAATATTTTATCAATACTGGGAAAGGGGTAAAAGTAATTCATCAAGCTTTACAAACCCATGATGTGAACTTTTTATACAGGTTAATCATGATACATTTGTACATGTGTAATTTATGCAGAAAATTGGTATATTCTATAGGTATATGCATACACAAACATAAGCACCATTATATAAATATATTTATTGAAAAAATCCGAAAATATACATACCAGTATATTACTAGTAGTTATTTCTTAACTTGGGAATCATTGAGAAATTTTATTTTGTTTTAAAAATTAAAACATATTTCTGTAAAAAGAAATTATATCATAAAATAAAATGAATAAGTAAATGAAGAATCAGTAGAGCAAAGCAGGAGAGGAAAAAAGAGAAAGAAGAAAGGCAGATAGAAAAATTGAGCTACCATGGATTACAGCTTCTAAAGACTTATGTTTCAACCCTAACTTACTGTTTTCAATTGTGTGACAAAAGAGAACGAAAAGTTCAAATAATTTCCTTTTTCCTTCATTGACCAAGAAGACCTTAAATTCCTCTCAGGTTGACTAAACTTAGACAGGCTTCCTTATGGCTCTAGGACCCTGAGGTCCTTTTTCTTAAGAGCATTAACTTTAGAGAATTTGTAATTGTAAAAGCCTTTCTCTTTTGATATGTAAATCTTTAAAGCTTCTTGCCAGTTTTGATATCCAGAAATATCTTTCTCATGTACCTGGGAATCATCCTTTTGGAATGCAATTACCAAGGAAATAGGCTCCCTAAGTTCCAGTTTCTGTGGGAGGGTAGAGCTTAACTTCAGCTGGAGTCCTGCTACAAGTTGTAAAACGACCTCTTGTCATGAAGATAGGAGAGTTTACTTTTCCTCTGGGAAAAGCCAGTCAGCATAGTCTATGATCTCGCTGACCTCAGCTCTTAAAAACGCTGCAACCCTCTATTTCATCAACATTAAATCAGACTGTGTTCTAGATTCTCTCCACTATTGGAACAAACTTAAGTAAAACCTTTCCTGCTTGATAAACTTTGGTGTAACTTTTGCTTTGGCACTATAAAAAAGGTGATTATAATAATATTTATATGTTATTATTATAACAGGAATGTGGGAAGATCAAATGTTGTAAAGGTTGGAGAATTGCTTCATAAACAGAAAGTAGACAAGAGTTGAAAACAGATGAGTTCACAGGGAAAAAAAAAGACCAGAAAGTTATTTTAATGTACTAGAAGTATCTTGAGACCTACCATCTATTAAATATGATGCTGTTAATTAACTCTCAGTATCCATCTGGTCCAGAAGGCCTTATTTTGAAATACTAATTTCAGTGCTCAGCATAGATTTCTATAAGAAAACAGATAACAAATATTGATATTAAAATACAAAATTTTAATGACCAAAATTTAAATATTACTTGGGAGACAAAATAACTTTAGTTGTGACATTATTTTAAATATAGGTTCTGAGTGTTAGGAACGATGCAAGGACAGTTTTTAGGAGCAAAATAACGTCTGTTAATAAGATTTCTATTTTGCTCTTGTAAGGAAAAACCAGTTTTAACTGGCTTCATTAAAATCGGTTCGCTTTTACTCACATAGTAAGGGTTAGGGAACAGGGTTGATGTGGGCTGCTTGCTAGCACCAATGTCCTGATACCCTTCATATTTTTCTGCTCTAGCATTTACAGCATTTGGCCTTTTCTCATGTATGCTACTTTCTCAGAGAACAATGGCTGACCTAACTCTAGCCATGTCTGCTTTGCAGTCTGAAAGAAAGAAAGTTGGTGGGTGAAGGAGAACATGCTTGTATCAAAAAAGCAAATTCTCTTCCAGTCCTCCCTAGAAAATTTGTGACCACAGTAATCCATCCCAAGGATATCCATAGCAGCAAGAGAGGCTGATAATTTGGAATTTCTTTTTTCTGAGAACAGTGCCACACAGAACAAAATCAGAATTTGGTCAATAAAGATGAATAGGTGAGTAGGAGTATATGCCACAACACCTTCCAATACTTCCCCTAGGAGAATATCGTGCACTTATGATCAATTGTCACACTGATCTCAAATATGTGAGTCAAAAATATAATGATCTCGCCCCAAAGAAACTCATATTGGTTGACATGGTCAAACATTAATTTAGGCACTTAACATCAATAGATTCAAAATATTGTACTTATCTCAGCTTACAAGAAAGATTCATTATAATGCTATATTAGCAATACCTGCCTGGCTGCTCGTCATTCAAATATTGTGCATAAGCACATTGATTTAATTCTCACAGCATTCTATGAAATGAATATTCATCCTTTTTCACAGATGAGGAACCCAATGATTCAGGAAAATATGCCTGTTTTTATCATTGTAGTTCCATATTAATCAAGTAGCCTATGAATTTATCTAATGTGGGCAAATGGAGTAATTTATTCAAGGTTTTTTTAAACATTTAACTAAACTTCTAGAATTTGGTAAAGTTTGGTAATATCAACTAGCTTTTAGAATAATTGAGTAAAGTCTGTACAAAGTTTTACAAAGCCTACCCTCAGTGAATAAAAATTTGTTTTCCTGAAAGCACTTTGATATATATAGGCATGTGTATGTGTATACTTATGTTTATGACTGTGTGTGTGTGTGTGTGTGTGTGTGCATTTGCAAACAGTATAAAAAAGAGAGTAGAACAACTCTATGATTGCTAACTGTGAGCTCTTGGTTTTTATTATTTAATGCATCTTACTCCGTCTAATATAGTTTAGATGTTTGTTACCTCCAAATCTCATGTAGAAATTTAACCTCCAGTGTTGGAAGTGGGGCCTGGTTGAAAGTGTTTGGGTCAGGGAGTGTACCACTCATGAATGTCTTCCTGCTGTCCTTATGATGGTGAGTGAACTCTCACAAGACCTGTTTGTTTATAACAGTAGGTCACTAACATTCATCCCTTGCTCCTGATCTCACCATGTGAGGTGCCTGCTCCTGCTTCACCTTTTGCCATGATGATAATCTCCTTGAGGCCTCACCAGAAGTCCAGAAGATGCCAGCACCATGCCTTCTTTACAGCCTGCAGAACAGCGAGCCAATGAAACCCCTTTTCTTTATAAATTATTTAGCCTCAGATATTTCTTTATAGCAACACAAAAATGGCTTAAAGTACTATCTCTTTCAATCTTTCAGTTCTAATCAAAATAGTTTTCCAAATGTGTAATTAGTAATATATACAATATGATCTGTAACATATTTTCTAAATAAAATTTTCTAGAGTTCTTGATATTATATTGAAAATAGAATTCACTTTTAAAAGTGCAATGCACTTTTATTGCATAGGATACTTTTGTTCTTTTTACTAATTTACACAGGTAATATTGAGAGTTTCCATCCACAATGAAGAACAGAGAGATCTAAGATCTTTTGGAACCTGAAAGTTATTTCTTTCAATGGCAAGTAAATGGTGAAGCCTCTATTGGCTTCACAGTTCCCAGCTAGCTTATGCAGAAAACAATTTCTTTTTCTGGAAGTTACAGTCTACAATGAAACATCTTTAATAGTAAAACTGTGGTGGGGAATGAGTAGATTTGTTAATAGGGCTTCATAAATTGGATATATACTTAGAGTTTTGGAGATACTCGGACATCAAAGTACGAGCAATTTGTTGAATTGCTTTGTGAGAGGTTTAATACTTCATTTAGCAACTAAGAAGCTGGGAGAAAAATTCTGAATTAGATATCTCCAATATGCAAAGCAAACATAAAAATTAACTCAGCATTTATGAAGCCACAGTAGAAATTGGCTGAAAATATGTTTCTTTGTTTCTAAAGTATAATAAAAGGAAGATAAATCGTGTTTTTTTCTTTTAATCAGTTTGGTTAAATGACTAACAAACCTATTGTTCCAAAAGCGTAGTTCTATTGAGAGAAACACCAGATTGCCTCTAAATTATATTCTCCCCCAATGCTTAATTTGCCACTGTTCTATTCGTTTGGTATTTCCATCCCATACTGAGAGACTCTGGGAGTAATACAGGATTGCTGCAAGCATCATCCTAGAAAACATAAAAGATATCTTTATCATTGCAGTGGTCTTTACTGTTAGCTTTACATTTGGCAGGCATTCGAGGTCTTTGTGGAAACAAAAATTCCTCTTCACAAGTTTTCCCACTTTATTCATAAAATAATTTATATTGTTTTAGTTTTATGCATGTTTTAGGAACTTCTCTGTGACCTATCTGGTAGCTGGGAATAATGTAGTACATTTATCTCATTAATTCATAAGGACTGGTTCAAATTTTGCTTTAAGGACTATTTTGAAATTTGACATAGATTTGACTATGGCTATACGATGAGAAAAAAATATTTTTTAATCTTATTTTTGCTACACATGCTTAAAATACATTTAGTTAACTATTTTGGGTTTCACTTTCTTTATTTGTGTAATGGACATGACTGATTCAGTTGTCTTAAGGCTACTGTAAGAATTACTCAGCAAATAACAGATAAATTATATGCCAATTATCTGTGACATTTTCAAAATATTTCTGAAGAATTTCTTTTTTGTGTTTGTGTGTGTGCTGCTTTCACAGAGGTCAATAGAAATTATTTTGTATAACCATTCACCAATTTAGTAATACTTAAGAAATGTGAAAAGAACATAGATATTTGGAGGAAAGAATGTAAAGTACTTAACATTAATAATAAAGGATGAGCCCCGTGGTTCACGCCTGTAATCCTAGCACTTTGGAAGACCGAGGTGGGTGGATCACCTGAGGTCAGGAGTTCAAGAACATTAATAATTAACATAATTAGATTATGAAGTGAAAATTACCTGTTTTGTTGCAAATAGACATTTGAAGAAAGCAAAGGAAAAGGCAACATTGCTTAGCTTGCAAACAGACAACCAAGATTTTCCATTCTAGTTCTAACAGATAAAACTTTTATAAAAATTGGTTAATCTTGTTAACCTTAATTTAAGATTCTTTGCCATTTGTAAAGTGAATCTACTGTTACCTCACCATTCTTGGGAGGATTAACATAAAGTTTAAGAAAACATCCAACAAAATAATTTCATTCTTAGCAGAAATGATTAATAAATGACTATTATTTCCATTCTTCAATCTAGGGGAAATAAGACAAATTGGTATATTCTCCTATTTATAATTTTCATGCTTGAGGCTCTATGTCCTTATTTTGATTAATATTTATGGGAGGATTCTGGAAGAGTAAAATAAATCACACACCCATAACATTTATCAGACCAATGAAGCTCAGAATACTTGTTTAATGAAAGCACACAGATCATATTAGACAATGCTTTTCTCCATTTTATTTTTAAAGCACATGTAAGATACTAGATTATTGTATAGCACATTTCTAAAGATTAAAAAATTAAAAACGATACATTGTGAACCAGCATGATCAATATAACATAATCACAACTAAATTCTTACCTTGTCTCTAAGGGCATTCATGATTATTATCAATGTTTACTTTTTACCAGTATTTGAGTAGATTCATTTACTACTTTGGTTACACCCTCATAGACTGAAAACACACGATTCATCTATGTTCTAGTGATGATCTTATTCCTTAGTGGTATCTTAATGTTGCTTTTGATTCAAAGGAGCTAGTACTTCATTATAGATTACAATCATTCTGTGTTCATTTATATATCCTGCCTGAATACTACTTATACTCATTGTTACAAAACTAAATTTTACATGTTGGTTGAAATTTCAGTGCAACATTTGGGCAGAGTGTATAGCACTCCGTGTGCTACAATTGATAAATACAAATTAAGAAAATACGTAAAACTTCTGTTAATTTTAATATATGTATTATTCATAATATCAATAATAACATGTTTAAACTTTGATAAACATTTAAGGAGTAACTATTGTGTGTTCGGTTATTCATATATAATGTAAAGCCAATGGATATGAGGCTTTCTATCACAGAAGAGAGTGAATTCAGGAGACAGACATTACACAAATAAATGCACAAATTGTCATTTATGCACTTTATAATATGCATAGTTATAGCAAGTTCTATGAAGAAGAATGGATTGTTTTGAGGAAACAATAGTAGAAAATAATTGAGAGCCATGGGCTTAGTGAAAATTATTTCTCTATGGAAGTGACATTTAGACCAGGGGGAGAAGAAATGGCTTCAGGATACCCAGAAGAGGAACTAATGAAGAGCTTGCCAGCCAGACTCTAGCTTTGAACAGCCCAGAGCAACTGCCAGAAGGGCAAGGGGGCTGGAGTTAGTGACCATAGAATGTTTAGTGTGGTGACAGAGAGTGAGAAAGGAAGGTAGGTGAGATGAGATCCTGTAAGCAGTGCTCAGGGGTTACACTTTTACTGTAGTGATAATGAAAAAAGTTTTTAAGCTAGTGAGTGACCTTTATCAACTTAAAATTTACTCAACAAATGCATCCTTCACATTATAGAATAGGGGCATTTCATCCAACTTGAAATAGAGGCTTTCTGAAAGTCAATATATGTTTTCTTTTCTTTCTTTCTTTCTTTTTTTTAATAAATACAGCCATTTCCCTAAGAAGAACTATGGTGACAAGGTCTCTTTAGGGTGGGGCATTCAAATATAGGCTTGACTTCATTGAACTTCTTCTTTTTTTAATCAATATTCAAAACTTTGAAATAATATGATTTCTCACTTTTAACCTTTCTCATATTAACCAAACTAAATATTTCATAGATATTTGATAACTCTAAATTCACAATACAAAAGCATTATTTTCTATTTAACTTTAAAATATCTAACATTACTTGGTTGCAAATACCCACTTCTGGAAAGTGTCCGCTCAACAGGTACACACAAAATTTCACTCCAGAATAATGAGGTAAGTGTTTTATTTGAAATTATCTTGAAAATATCATTTTCAAAGTTATACATAAAATTATACATATAATACATATTCAAAATTAAGAATACATAGCTTTGCTTTACAACACCAGAAAAATACATGGGGCAAAATTTCATTGTGCTATGAATAAAATATCTTTTGCTTAATTCAGAATTGCATTAGCTGGTTGCATTTGCAATTAGAGTAGTGCATAAAATATTTATATATTTTTGCCCTGTTGATATTCAAAAATAAATAAATACATGGATTGCGATATGTTGTGGGGAAACAAAGTGTGATCACCTGTTGGGAAATAATCTAGAACTAGAGATAAATTTTTGATCAATGTAAACGTTTTTGGAATCCAGTATATTTATGTTCAATTCAATTGCTTCCCTGAGAAGAGATTAGCCCTTACTGTTACAATTTCCGTACAGGAAGATGAGTTACTATCTGAACCAAAAATTAATTCGCACCTCAATAAATATAGTAAAGAGAGAGCTACCAATCTGCCAGGTAAGAAATTGCTTTAAAATAGAATAAAAGTGTTAGGTTTCTTTAAAATTGAATTTTCACCTTGCTTCAGTGGGGTTCAGGATAGGTAATGAGTTCACTCTATTACATGATTGATGGTGTCTCCACATTTTTTCTATACTTTCCCAAAGAATTTGGTTTCTTATTTTTGTACACATATAGATGGACTCCTGTAGGTGAAGTCAAATGCAGCACAGAAAATAGCTATTCAAGGAAAGAAAAGATAATTTAATCACTTTATCTGCCCTGTATTAGACTGTTTCTCACCCAATTGCCAATAAGTGAAGCAATTAGAGAACAATCTTCACGTACCACTTTACAGATGCTATAAAATGGTCACAATTTGTTGCTTTTATAATCTGCTGGTGAGTTTGAACTGGCATGTTGGATCCAAAAAGTTCTATTGTCCTTTTTCCGTAATTATTACTTTTTCTTGAGTTTTTGAGGTAGGTCTAATTATGTGCTGGATTGAAGTAAAAAAAAAATGCTTGTATAACGCAGTAATTTGCATGCAGATCAGCAGTGGTGCAGCACTGAAAGTATTGGCCTGCTCCAAAAACAGGGAGTATTAATTATGGGGGCAGTGGGTTCATTAGGGTGCTAAGCAAAGTAAGCAATGAAATCACTGGACAAGGGATTAGAAAATCATGAAAATGGTTGGACACATAAACCTACTTAGCCTACAAACCAGCCCATATTCCTGCCCCTGAGTACTAGAAGTACCTGTAGCTATTCCATTCTCTTTCCTGTTAAACTCTTAAATTATAATTGGTTTGGAAAATCTAAGGGTGTAATCGCTCATTTATCTAACATACATTGTCAGCAACTCAGTGCTCTGGGCACTGATCATAATACCAGGGAAATAGTGGCAACATTTAAATACACACACACACACACACACACACAGAGTTCACAGTCCTGTAAAACAGAACTGTTAAAAAATGGGACTTATATGATACTGCAAACTTTGTATTATGATACATTAAGACTTTGAAAGGATAAAAAGAAGGAAAGAAGGAAGGAAGGAAGAAAAGAACAATGACACCTATCATCATAATCGCTTGATAAAGAAAAAAAGATTTTAATAATAACAAAATTGAGAAAGAATTTAGTTGAGAATGAATAATAGTGCAAGAAAGAGAAACAGAAAATAGTCACAAAAAACATATTCAATAAGGTGGTTTGGAATCACACTGGCCAGACAGTGACACAATCTACAGAGGTGAGAAAAGATTTTCAGGAAGAAGTGTGAAAGAGTTAGAAGATTTGATCTAAAGTTTGAATATGAGTTAATAAAAAATAAGACGGTAACATGTATTTTCCGGGCAGGGTCTAGAAAATCAATTTGCACATCAAGATGCATAAGCAGGCACAATGCACTTGGGGAAATGTAAATAGCTCTGGATAAATGGGATACAGCTTGCATGTTTGGGACAATTGAGAAAAAGAGTAAATTTTTAAATCACCAATCCTGGAAACTCATAGTACTGAAGGCCTTGCATACTATAGATATTTTGTATTAAATATTATGTGGAGTACAAAGTATGATCACCTGTTGGGAAATAATCCCAAACTAGAGATAAATTTTTGAACAATGTAAACATTTTTGGAATCCGGTATATTTATGATTAACTAGTCAGTAAAAACTTTAATTTTTCAAAAAGTTACTTAAAAGCTTTCACTACAGTCTGATGGATAGAAAGCTTTTAGTGAAAAAAATATTATATCAGAGGTTACGAGATTAAGTAGACAAAGATATTAAAAAACATAAAGGAGAGTTATTAATCTGATGAACTCTCCCAGGATACAGAATTTAACAAACTGGCAAGAAACACAAGAACTTATGTAAACACAGTATAGGATAATTGCTAGAGGCAGGGAAAATGAAGGCCCCATCCAAGATCTAGAAATACAAGAATTGTCATGGCACATGGTGAAAGATGCAGTTAAAGGCTGAGAGAAGTAAGCACATTAAAGTGAATATAATGTGTAAGGCCAAATAACACATTATCCAACAAAGACATCAGGAATATGCTGGAGAAACACATTGTTCTGCTCTGTCACCAGGGCTGATGATAGGAGGTGCTGTTATGGTTGTTAGCAATAGGGATGATTGTCTCCTCCAGTAGTAGAGGCCTGATATGATGGGCAACATCCAACTCTCAGTGAACACAATTACCTACGAGTGGAAAGATCTGCCGATGTGCCCAGAGGCAACTGTAGACTGCGATGGAGATAAAAATAGAATATCATATTTTGGGGGGTTAATGTAGATGGGCAGCCAAAAGGCCTCTTCGATATGTAAGATTTAAAAAAAAATGAACATGAGGAGAGCAATTATCCCAATACAAAATTGCTGTTCCCATCCCAGTTTCCAGAGCTGTTCCAATTTTCAAACAAGGACCTATCGATTGGGGAAAAAAAAAAAAACTGAGTCCAGAACGAAGGAAATGAAGAACCACATCAGTTGTATGTGATAATGATTTCTCCAGACATTCCTCAAAGTGATCTCTGGACATTTTCTTAGGTAGCTGTGCACTGGGAAAACACAAATACTCAAGCATGTTGAAAACTCTTGGACACAGGGTTAGAGTTGACAAGGATAGCCAGAGACTCAAAGCGTCTTCATCATCATCATGCTCCTTCCCTAAACATGGGGGGCATACGTAGGAAAATAATAAATGGAGTTATGCATTGTGGCTCTGTGTGGCCCCCTCAAATCTTATGTCAAATTGTAATTCCCACACATTGCAGAAGGGACCTGATGGGAGGTGATTGGATCATGGAGAGGAATTTCTCCCTCACTTTTCTCATGATAGTGAGTGATTTCTCATGATATCAGATGATTTGAAAGTGTGACACATCCCCCCTTGCTCTCCCTCTCTTGCCACCATGTAAGGCATGCCTTGCTTCCCCTTCTACTTCCACTATGATTGTAAGTTTCCTGAAGTCTTTCCAGCCAAGTGAGACTGTGAGTCAACTAAACCTCTTTTCTTTATAAATTACCCAGTCTTACGTAGTTCTTTATAGCAATGTGAAAACTGACTAATAGGGCCGTGCTAACTTGGTGTTGGGTCTACTATCTACTCCCTGATCCCCCAAACTGGAATAGACATACTAGATAGTTGGCATAGTTCCTAGGCTGTGTAATATCCTTGTCCTGTGAATTAAAAGCTTCTACGGTAAGAAAAAATCAGTTAAAGTCTTTGAAATCTCACCCCCCTGTGTAATAAATCAAAAACACTATCATATTCCAGGAAGAATTTTTTTAAAGTATGTATAATTCAAGTTTAAAAGGTGCATAACTAAAGACACAGTCTTATTTTAATTTAATCACCAGTCAGAACTCTGAAAGGACCAGACAGATCATAAAAGACTTGAGTGGACTATTGTCAACTTAACCAAATAATAGCCCTAATTGTAGCCATTATATCAAATACTTCATCTTTTCTGAAGCAGGTAAACAAAATTTCAGGTGCATGGTATACAGTCATTTATCTGGTGAATGTATCCTTTTTATATAAGAATACAAAATTAGATACATTTAACATTCATATAGAAATGACAATAATATACCCTTAAAGTTTTGCCCCAGACTAGGTTAACTTTGCCACTCTATCAATATAAACTCATGAGCTCTAGACCATCTGTACATCCCACCAAGAATCACTCTGGTCTTTTATCTTGATTATCTCAAACCAATCAAACCAGGCAAGTAAGAAGTGACTAGCACATTGTATCCTTAGTGAAACACAGGCATTTTCTGACAGTAAGATATAAACTTTATTATAAACCCCATGAAAACTCAGTCTCACTACAGCATTATAATTTTAGGAATTCAGTTGTGTAAGCCATAACACCATTTTATTTCCTAATTTATATTACATATAAATTAATATTTATATTATATTAATATTATATATGATATAAATATACTATTTATATAGAAGTATATATTATAAATGTATTATATATTATATATTATTTATATATTAAAATATATACTTTATATTATATGTATCTTATATATGTTATATGTCATGCATATTTATAAAATATATAATGCATACGCTTAATATAGATTATGTAATATATGATGTATATGTATAGTATAAATTATATCATATATAATTTATATTGACAGCACTTCCCTTCTTAATTTATATATAATGTGTATATTATATAAACACATTATATTATATATTTTATATATATATACATACATTATATATAAATTAGGAAGGGAAGTGCTGTCATACATACACACATACACACACACACACACACACACATGCACGCATATAAATTTTGTGCCTTCCACCATGAAATTATGAAGAAAGATCACCATCTGTCAGTCCTTTCTGGCTTCTGAAGAAAGCATATTCTAGATTTTATACTACTTTTCTATCCCATAGAGCTGGGGAAACAAAAGGCTAGCAAGTTTATCTAATGCACAGCAGATTACAGTGTTGTACAGTAGTCTATTCTATACTGCCAGTCCTGCAGCAAGCCCAATCTGGTATAACCTCCTTGCTCCTATTGAGACATGGCATAACCTCCAAGATCTCTTTCTTTCTACCATTGGTATCTATCAGTGATAGAAAAAAAGGGACCATTGGTAGAAAGAAAGAGATCCTGGAGGTTATGCCACGTCTCAATGGGAGAATTACGATGTAAACCCCTAATTTTGTGGAGTAAACTAATGCAATCTGATGCAGAGATTTATGAATATTTTGAAAAACAACTCCTAGTGTGTTACTGGGACTGGCTAGCAATGGAGCCTCTGATCATGAGACACAGCCCCAAAGGCAGATGTCCAGTATTAACCACATTCTGTCTGGCCCACCCAGTCATAAGTTTGTTGGACCAGTCACAATCTAATGTAAGAGGAAAGTGACATATCCATGGCTGATCACGATGACGACTGTAGAATACATACACACTGAAAGAACAGAGCCCAGGGCAATATGCCACACATCACTCTTGAGTCAGTGGCTCTTCACATCAGCCTTCCTAGAAAGCTAAGGGATCTCTAGGATCAGCTGATAGAGGAGAAAAAAATTGCAGCTAATACATGAACATGCCAATTTGTATTGTGGGTGAAAGTAGAAAAATGGATGATAGCTGCATAAGAGGCTCACTCAGAGGTAACTTCTAAAGGCAGAGTTGAAGGGACGTTTTTCCAATGTACAGAGATCAAGGTACTATATCTGCTGCACTTTGTGTAGAAATATAAATGACTTTAGTTTAATCTTTGTGTGAATTCATAGGCAATGGAAAATATATTGACCTGAGGACCTGGAATAAGAATAATTGGAAAACTGAGTATAAGGAGGTTTCAGCTAGAGGTAGTTAGCTTGATATATGGTAATAAACAGGAAGATCTTTCCATTTAATGTTAATGCTTGGTAGATGCACTGAACAACCAGATAGATAAAAATAACTTGGCCACTTGTCAGCACCCCACTTCTGTCATTGGCTGTCCCAGTTGTGAGACAATGGGCATATGAACGCAGTAGACATGGTGGCAGCGATGATGGAAATTCTTGATGCCCACTTGTGAAATCTGCTTTAGCTGTTGTCATCACTGATTCTCTAACTTACCATCAATTGAGTTCAAAACTAAATTATCGGTATTGGACACTTAGTGATAACAGCAGTTTAATTATACTTGGTAATTGGGAACCCACATAGCATTCACTGTAAGACAAAGGATCCATTCTACAATAGAGGAAAGACGGATATACATCCAAGAAAATGGGATTCACCAGGAATACCACAAACTGCAACCCCAGAAGCTACCACACTTACAAGGTCAGAACCGCTGTTTAAAGGAACATCTTAAGTGACAACTTGAAAGAAATACTTTGTATGATTGAAGCGTCATCTTGAAAGATACAGTATATACTTTAAATTGTATACCTTTATATGGCATTGTGTCAAAATGTAGACTACGTGGATCTGGTAAACACAGATAGAAGTGGGAGAAGCCTAGCTCACCATCACTTGCTATAGCATGCTTGGAGATTCTGTGTTTTCTGTCATTCTGACATTGTGCTCTATGAGCAAAGATGCCTATTTTCTTTTAGAGAATGCTTCCACTGGGAAACACAGTAAAATACCTATTGAAATAAAAACTAATAATCCTTTCTGAGAAGTTCAGAATCTTGACGGCAAGGGATCACCAAGCAAGAAGAGCAGTCACAATATTGGCCAGGGTAATTGGCCTTGCTATTTAGGAGAAAATATGGATGTTTTTAAACATCCATATGCTTAAATATGGATGAATATATTTGGCATAAAGCAATTCACTTGTGTACCACTTGGTTACCAACTCCTTGTTCAATTTTAATAATACATAAACATCCCCTTTGATCTAAGACATACCTGTAGCCAAGGACTCAGAACTCTCAAGGATGGGAATCTGGGTCACATCTCTGGGTAAGCAACCAAGAAAAAGCAAAAGTGGTAGCTGCGGTTGGAGGAAAATTAGACTTGATAGCAGAGGAAATGAGGTGATGAATATCAGCTGTTTCCCCTAGACTGTGCAGCAGTAACAGCATTACTTTTTCCCATGAACATTTTAAATTTCCTCCCAGAAGAAAAGCTCATCTGATTTAGAGGGGCTGCTCTCGGGATTTACACGCAAGTAGTAGAATAGGCAGCACTAGAAATGGACCATGAGGACGCTACAGGGTGCTGCCCAGCTTTCATTTGAGGAATAAAAACTTCTTACCCCACCTACTGGCAGTGCTGTAGACAGACAACTCTCAGCTCCTTCAGGGATTAACTGGGCTGAGGAGTTTCTATTTAAGGTCACACAAATTGGTGTAAGTTAAAAGCCAAGCCCTCTCACCAGAAGTTATAGTATTTCCAAAGTGTTATCCCTTCCTCAAAATTTCCCACACTGTTGGCTGAAACTTCCTTTAAAACTGCATTACCTTTAAGGAAACCTCACTCTGCTGAAATCTGCTTCCTTTTCTTCCCTTTTGTGCCAAATTTCAAATGACAGTTTGGTTTCGAGCTGCATTAGTACAAGAAAGTAAAATAAGGCAAAATATGAGGGTATAGCATGCAATGGCCTTTATTATATAGGGCGTTCAAAAAAAGATATATGCCCATTTTGGTGACTGTAAAATTTCAATATTTTTAATTTAAGAATGAAGTATTAGATCTATAAGCTCTAAAAGTATTAGATCAAAACCAGGACTTTTTGTTATATTATTATCATCTTAGGGCAGAAATGGATAGTAATATGCGAAATCTAAAAGCCTTAAAAGGTTGATGAAATTAATTGCATAAAATGGAAAAGAAAGTAAAATTTCATATACAAATGGCTCTGTTGGCCAGGACCGGTGGTGCACGCCTGTAATCCCAGCACTTTGGGAGGCCGAGGCGGGTGGATCACCTGAGGTCAGGAGTTCTTGAAAATAGATTCCTGGTAAATAGTTGAATGTACAGATTTGAGCTCAAGAAAGTAGTAGACCTTGAGGGGAAGTACAGTACTATGGTCAAAATCATGAATTTCGTTCCTGGAACCATATATCGGCACCAAGAATCCACAGTGCAAGTGACTTAGCTCCTCTGTGGCTCAGAATCTTTATGTCCAATGAGGAAATATTAATGCTTACCTCAAATTAGTAACACAATTAGCTGGTTTCATCAGCTGTCTAGACCAGCTGCAATATTCCTTTAAGCCAATGCCTAATCCATAACATCGCCTTAATTCGCTTCAATTCTATTAAGGCTGAGAGAAGTAAAGAAGTTCAGAAGAAACAATGTATATTTTCATTCATATATAGAAATGTTTATATATCTATATATACACACACATATATGTATATAGAATAGAGAGAGCTCTACCTATATATATTTATCTATAAAAATTTACATTTAATGAGATTTAATAAATTTTTTATTAAAATATATATTTTGTATATATTTTATATCTATTTTTATATAAATATACATTTATTTCATATATATCTTATATACAGACAGAGATTTAATAAAATGAGAGGTAAAATGAAGTATTTTATGGTGCTTTGCCTTATTGAGCTTTAATTGTGTATTTTACAAATTGAAGATTTGTAGCTATTCTATGTCAAACAAGTCATTGGTGCCAATTTTCCAAAAGTATGTGTTAATTTCATATCTTTGAATCACATTGGATAATTCTTGCAATATTTTAATTTTTTTATTATTATGTATGTTATAGTGATCTATAATCAGTGATCTTTGAGGTTACTTTTTTTTCCTTCAATAACTTTATTCTTTACAAAATATACAAATAAATAAAACAATTCACCTTTTAAAAGTATTACCACTTGCAAGAAGAAGGTAATTGCTATCACCATTCTAAATTACCACAATGCATCATTTCCTGTTGAGGTTACTTTTATAATTGTTCTGGGGCAACAGACAGCACCCATATAAGACTGTAAACGTAATGGATAAATGTTGTATGTGTTCTGACTGCTCCAGGAAGCAGCCATTTCCCCATCTCTCTACCTCTTCTTGGGTATCCTTATTCCCTGAGACACAAAAACATTGAAATTAGGCCAATTAATAAATCTACAATGACCTCTAAGTGTTCCAGTGAAAGAGTCTCACACTTCTCACTTTAAAACAAAAGCTAGAAATGATTAAGCTTAGTGAGAAAGTCATGTCAAAAGCCCAGATAGGCCAAAAGCTAGGCCTCTTGTGTTAGTTATCTAAGTTGCACATACAAAGGAAAAGTTCTTGAAGATAATGAAAATAGCTATTCCAGTGAACACATGAATGATAAGAAAACAAAACAGTCTTATTACTGAGAATAAAGAAAGTTTTAGTGGTCTAGATAGATCAGATGAGCTACAACATTTCGTTAAGCCAAAGCCTAATCCGTAGCATAGACCTGAGTCTCTTCACTTCTATTAAGGCTGAGAGAAGAGAAGAAGCAAAGAAGAAAAGTTTCAGAGAGTAACAGAGGTTGGTTCATAAGGGTTAGGGAAAGAAGCCTCTTCCATAACATAAATGTCCAAGATGAACCAGCAGGTGCTGATGCAGAAGCTGCAGTGAGTTATCCAGAAGATCTAGCCAAGGTAAGTGGTGATGGTGGCTACATTAGATAAAAGATTTGCAGTGTAAACACAACAGTCTTGGCTGTGCATGGTGTCTCACGCCTGTAATCCTAGCACTTTGGGAGGCCAAGGCAGGTGGATCGCCTGAGGTCAGGAATTCCAGATAAGCCTGGCCAACATGGCAAAAACCCAACTCTACTAAAAATAAAAAAATTAGCTGGGCATGGTGGTGCAAGCCTATAATCCCAGCTACTCAGGAGACTGAGCCAGAAGAATCCCTTGAACCCAGGGGGAAGAGATTGCAGTGAGCTGAGATTGTGCCATTGCACTCCAGCCTGAGCAACAGAATGAGACTCCATCTCAAAACAAAAACAGTCTTATAGTGGAAGATGCCATCTAGGACTTCATAGCAAGAGAGAAGTTAATGACTAACTTTAAATCTTCACAGGATAAGCCGACTCTCTTGTTAGGAGCTAATGCAGTTGCAGTTGGTGACTTAAGTTGAAGACAATATTCAATTACCATTCTGAAAATTGTATAGCCCTTAGAAATGATGTTAAATCTACTTTTTCTGTGCTCTATAAATGGAACAACAAAGTCTGGATGATAACACATCTATTTATGGCATGGCTTAATACATATTTTAAGCCTATTGTTGAGACCTTCTGCTCAGAAAAAAATATTTCTTTCAAATGTTACTGTTCATTGACAATGCACCTGGTTACCCAGGAGCTCTGATGGGAAGGAGTTTCATGTTTTTTTCAAGGCTAGTAATATAACGTCCATTCTGCAGCCAATGGAACAAGGAATAATTTTGACTTTCAAGTCTTATTAATTAAGAAATCCATTCTGTAAGGCTACAGCCACTATAGTGATTCCTCTAATGAATCTGGCTAAAATAAATTGATAGCCTTCTGAAAAAAATTCACCATTCTAGATGTCCTTAACACCATTTGTGATGCATAGGTGGAGATCAAAATATCAACATGAACAAGAGAAGCTGATTCCGACCATCATAAATGACTTTGAGAGGCTCAAGAATTCAGTAGAGGATGTGGTGAAAATGGCAAGATAAGTACAATTAGAAGTGGAGCTTGAATATGTGACTGAATTACTGAAATCTCATGGGTAAAGAGTTGCTACCTATGGATAAGTAATGAATATTGTTTCTTGAGATGGAATCTATTTCCAGTGAAGTTGCTGTGAACATTTGTTGAAATGACAACAAAGGATTTAGAATATTACACAAAATTAGTTGATAAAGCAGCAGCAACTTTTGAGAGGATTTACTCTAACTTTGAAAAAAGGCCTACTGTAGGTATAATGCTTTCAAAAAACATCACATACTACAGAGAAATCTTTTGTGAAAGAATGCCACTAGCTCGTAATTGTCTTAAATTGCCACAGCCATCTCAAGCGTCAGCAACCATCACCCTGATCAGTTAGCGGCCATCAACATCAAGGAAACATTTCCCCAGCAAAATATTTTTATGACTCTCTGAAGGCTGAGATGATTGTTAGCATTTTTTGGTCATAAAAGTAGTTTTTAAAAAAGGCATGCACATTTTTAGACATAATGATACCATACATTTATAGACTATAGTATCATGTAAGCATAAATTTTATATGCAGTGGGAAACCAAAAAATTCATATGACTTACTTTATTGCAATATTCACTTTTTTTTGGCTTTTTGGAACCAAACCTACATACTCTCTGAGGGAATAAGGGATTTAGTCTTTGTATAAAGTATCTTTATTTTGGCTTCTTCATTTAGTTAATGACAATTCAGCAAAATAGATATTTTAGGTTGGGAGGTCTTTGATGATAACACTGTTTTATTAAAGTTTCACTCATTGTTACAAGAAGTTGGTGTGGGGATGTTACAGAATCTAATTATTTTCCCTCTGAGTCAACCAGACTTATATTCACTGAAACAATCTGGATAATCTATTTTATTCTTGATTATAACATTCAATTATATTCCAGATAATAAGATCATTATTAGGATGGACTGCTAGTACACAGAGAGAGATGAACATATAAGCAAAGGCATAGCTTATTGTGACTGTAACATAAGATAGAGTTTAGAAAGTAAAGAAAATGCCAGAAAAACCAAAGTGAAACTGTAGCAGTTGTCAGTGTCCTACTCATTTGCCTTCATCCTCTGCGTGATGCTATACATACATCGGACATCAACTGCTTGAGAAACTTTTCTGGAACCCAATCTGACTTTGCCACCTAGAGATCAGCTTGAAGTTCCCAGGATTTGATGTCATTCAGGAGCAAGCATTAAACAATGCCTCTCAAGACTTCCTTGTGTACATGAATCCCAGCTCCTTCCACCTCCTTCAAATGTTGGGCAGAATAACTACAATGTACAAGTTTCATGTTACCGACACCACTTTCCACTTACAGGAATAAGTTGATAAAAGAACTCTGGATGGTCTGTGTTTACTCATTTCCATTTCCTTTCTGCCCTTTTCACTCTCCTACTGGTGTTTCCCGAGATCATCTGCAAAATAAGTTATATTACTAAACAAATAATTGAATCTTTATGTCAAGATAGGCTTCCAAGGGGACATAAATTAAGACAGAATCCAATAAAGGGATGGTTAACTCTAAACTGGAGATAGAACTTGCTGAAAATTAAGGAATTCAGTGTCTCAAAACAAAGTCACAGCTTCTGCTGAGCGTCTCCCTGTTCATATTTCAGTGGTCACTCAGGAAGAAATCACTGCAGGGAATGTGGGTCACCAGTAAATGACATTTGAAAGGCAGATTGGTGTCACTAGATAGAATGATAAGATGGAAAGGAAAAAGTGTACCAATGAGTCCAGCAGTTATAATCCTTCAACTAAATCTCAGGTAATAGTATAGCAATATAAGATAATAATAAATAAAATAAATTTCAGCCAACTGACAAATAGGAAATCCAATTTGATTTCTCTGATTAGCACTATGACAGTGAGAGATTTAAATCAAAGGATGAATTATAAACAATAACACTTTAACATGAATCAAATTGACTGGTTTTTCCCCTTCTGTTCTTCTCTAGGCATATTTAAGCACTGCCTAAATTATTTTAGCCAGACATCTTCGAGGAAATTTAAAATTATATGTGCAACTGAATACTATTTTAAATCAAGTTCAAATCCTTCATGATAGGTTTCATTTTAGCAGTACTCTAATTTGAACAAAGCTACCTAAGAGCCATCTCCTTAGAAGATTCATATTGTAATTCATTTTAAATTTCATCATGGTATTAACACTTTATTCTGCTATGCATATTGTGTATTGAAATTGCACAAAAATTCTAGCTTGGTACAGGAGAAGAAAAATTGACACTTGCAATGAAATACATAAAACAAGAGAAGTTAGACATGGAGAACTCTAGACATAGTTATAGACCATTGCTACTATACCCTCCCAAGGCCACACGACCAAGGTGAAGGCAAATACGGAACATCAAATGCCTAATAAAGTATGTATCACATAAATAGCTATAAAAAAACAACTTTCTGGTAGAATTTAAGAGATAAGAAAGCTCAGAATACAATTTATGTAAAGTGCAATAATATTTGCACTTAGAGCTTCTATTAGAAAGGCATTTCAGACACTGATTTAGAGTACAATGGGCTTGTCTAAGGCAAACTATATGTAATTTATTGCATACATAGAATATTTTTCTATGAGATAATTTTTGTAAAGTGTTTTATTCTCCCAATTGCTATTTTTTCATATGGAGAATATCTCTGTCTCCAAGAAGCTGAAGGAACTTCTTTGTTGCCAGAAAAATGTAGGAGTAAGACTGTTTTACTAGGATTAATATTCTTTCCATCTGACATTTTACTGTTTGAACCATATTATAAATAATACTTTTAACAACAAATAAAGGTTTAAGGGTCATTAGTTTAAGTGTAGTATTTTAAAGACAAAATATATTAAAAAGAAGCCAAATGAATGTCTCTGAGGACCTAATTAAAATTTAAGAATTTATAATAACGTCTCAAAGAGCTAAATAAGATACAAATAGTAGTTGACTATAATAACACTAGAGAACTTTTTTTTGCAAATAGATTACATCGAACATTTCAGTTTAGTGCAAGGTGTAATGTTCTCAGAAATGAAAGTAGAATCTAAGCATTGTATGCTCATTTTATTTGCCTTAATATAAATATTATGGAAATAAACTTTCCATGAAATAAAAACTCTGATAGAATACCAAAGACATTGTAGACATTCTCTGTATTTCTCCCTCTCTCTGTGCGTGCATGTGTGTGTGTGTGTGTGTGTGTGTGTGTGTGTATACAAACATATACCTGGTACACAGAAAGAATACAAAGACATAGAGGCTTAACATCAAAGAATAGTGATAAATAGCATCACATCAAGTTGAAGAAACATACCGAGCAGAGCAGAAGGTTTGGACTTAAGTCAACAGACAACAGATTACAGGAACACATTAGAGTTAAGACTTCAGAAAGAGGTTGCCCACAGACAACAGCAAAGTATCTTGGCTACAAATGTCTTCAAAAATACAAAATGGAATAGTTTCACATGCAGTTTTGATTGCTTGAAAGTATGTGTTTAAAACAAAGCTTTTGCAACTCTAATAGCTGTCCAAGTACTAGCTTGAATAAGTCAGAAATGCATGGGAAGCTACAAGATTACAGTCATTTAGACACAGGAAATAAACAGATAATGCGAAGTGCTATGTTTCTACCTCTACTTCTATAATTTAGAGGGATCTCTTTCATTAAGATGACTTACTCATAAAATCACACATATACTGACTTGGAAGCTGGGTTATTAGATTTCTTCTCAAATTAGGCAACTTGGGAAAATCAAAATTTTAATTAATTGTTCTGTTTTCATGAGCAAGTAGTCAGGAAAATCTTCTTCAAATCTTATAGTTTGTCATTTGCCCTGGTTGAAGGGAGAATAATTGTACATAGGGAGGCTGGGATATTTCAAAAGTTATGCAAGTGATGCTATGAGAGTCTCTTTGCAAATGCAAAACTATCCTCATAGACACAGGCATTCAAAGCCCTGACCAAACTCTTATTGAGAGGTGAAAGACCGAAAGCATAGTAACGTACTGATGGCAGTGAGGTACTCTAGGAACAAGTTTATCTTTTGAACATGCCAATTGATATAACAATATGGAGAAATAAGGGCATTCTGATTTGATTTCCTATCTTTCATTTTTTTGCTCATACTGCTTTATCTACACATCACTTCCTGATCTTCCTTAAGCTCTCCATGTGTGTCTCTACTGAGGCCCTTGCAGGGCCTCTTTTCTGGAGGTGTTCTTCCCCAGGTGTCCACATGGCTTACTGCCTCTATTCATTCAGGTGTCTGAACAGCCATTACTTTCTGAAAAGCCCTGACATGAACACTTTATTTAAAATGGTGCCCCTGTTATTTTTAAAAACTTATTTCACAGCTCCCATTCCTTTTATCTTGTTTAGTTTGAAAATTGTCTGTTTCATTTCTCCTGAATGTGTCTCCATTAGGGCAAATCTTTGGTGGTTTTATTCAGTGCCTTATCCCAGTATTGCAGAAATGCCTGGCACATTAAAAAAGAATGTTATTACTTTTGTTGTTCAATGAAAAACGCAATATGTGCAAGCACTTGATTCCATTCACTGGAAAAATTTTTAGTGTGTTTTTATTATGTGTTAGACCCCATGCTAGACCCAACTGCTACCAGATCTCTACATGAAACATATTTGTGTTCAATGATAGATTCTAATCACCACTCCTGTTTGTCAGCAAATCATATTTTGAATATTTAATTCATTTATTAACATATACTGGCAAAAGCATTTTGAAAATTCCAAAAAATAAATATTAATAAAAATTTTAAATGACAATACCTTTATTTAATTTGGATACTATAGGAAAAATCTGTGAGATACAGAGAACAAGTTTCAGTTGGTTATGGCACCACTAGAAGAACCATAGCTACTGTTCTGTGTTCTCCTCTCCCCCTCCCAAGCATGGAAGTCCTTAACTTCATCATCTGAGTCCATATTAGAATGTAGGTTGAAATGACAGATAGAAAAATGTAGCAAGATTACATATGTAAATTGTATCTAACTAATAATTACATTAATAGGAATTTGCCACCCAAATACAAAGATAGATATAGAAAGAAAAATTGAATAAAATTAAATTACAGTCTTTGTGCTAACTATATATATATATATATATATATATATATACACACACACACACACTATGTGTGTGTATATAGTTAGCAAAAGGCTATAATATATATTATATATAAGTGTGTGTATATATATATACACATTATATATATAATATATATATTATAGCCTTGTGCTAACTATATATAACTCAAGTGTGTGTGTATATATATAATATATATTATATATAAGTGTGTGTGTAAATATATATATACACTTGAGATTCAAAGGCACAAACAGGTTAAATGTGCAAAGATGGAAATAATGTACCATATAAACAGAAATCAAAGAAAGCTGGAATGGTTATATTTTAAAGAAAGTATTTAGGACAAAGGCTTGTTAATGGAGACAAGAACTGACATATATGCACATAAAAATAGTGTGCTAATGCACAGAAAACATTGCTGAAATTGAAGGGAGAAATAGACAATTGAAAGGGACATAACTGACATACACAGACCTTCCAATGAACATCAGAATACATATTCTTCTCAAGTGCATATGAACCATTCTTCTTGATAGACCATATGCTAGCCCATAAAACTAGTCTCAATAAATTTAAAAAGATAAAATCATACCAAGTATGTTATCTGATCACAATATCTGATCATAAATTCACAAATATGTGGAAATTAAACACCACATTGCTAAATGTTCAATGAATCAAGGAATAAATGACAAATAAAATTATAAAATATTTTAAGATAAACAAAAACAAAAAACACAATATACCACAACATTTGGGATGTAGCTAACACTATGCTTAGAGAAAAATTTATAGCTATATGCATATATATATGAACAAACTTCTTGAATCAAGAACCTAACTTTTCAACTTAAGAAACTAGAAAATAAAGAGAAAACTAAGTTCAAAGCAAGAAGGCAGAAAATCAGAGCAGAAAAATATGAAGCAAAGAATAAAAAATAATAAAATCAATGAAACCAAAAATTATTTCTTTAAGAAAATAAAAAAACAAAATTTTATCTAGACTTACAAAGAAAAAATGATTCAAATGGTTAAAATAAGCAATAAAAGAGGGATCATTGCAACAACCTTACAGAAATAAAAAGGACTATAAGGTAAAACTCTGAGAAACTATATACTAATTATACAGCCTGTATGAAATTCTCAGAAAGACACAAACTACTGACACTGACATCAAAGTAATAAAAAAATTTAATAAACTTTTAACAAGTAAGGGATTGAATTAATAATCCAAAAAGAACCCTCCCAAAAAATGCGTAATTGTAGACTTAAAAGTGCTCCAAAAATAAAGTCTACTTAACTAATTAAAATGGTGAAAGAAAAACACACACAGAGAAAAATCCAGGACCAGACAGCTTCCTTGGTGGAGTCTCTCAAATCTTTAAAGAAGAAATGATAGGTACCCTTTGTAAAGTCTCCCAAAAAGTCAGAAGTTGAAAATATGTCCCAACTCATTCTATGAGACCATTATTACCCTGATATCAAAATTAGACATTCTATGAGACCATTATTACCTTGATATCAAAATTAGACAAACTATAATTGGATAAATGAGTCAAATAATACCAAAATTAGACAAATAATAATACCAAAATTAAATTAAAAAGAAAACCCTGCAGACCAATATTGCAAATATAATGTGAATATACACATTAAAATCTTCAACAAAATACTAAGGCAATATATAAAAGAGATTATATACCATGACTAAGTAGTCTTCATCCCAGGAAAGCAAGATAGGTTTAATTAGAAAAACCAGGCAATCTAATATACTGTATTTATATAATAAAAAGCAAATATCCCACAAAAATTTCATGACATATATGTAAAGCATTTGTAAAATCTGAACTTTTTATGATAAAACATCAACAAACTGAGCATAGAAGGGAACTTCCTCAACTTAGTAAAATGTATCTATGAAAAACCCGCAATTAGTATCAGATTTAATGATTTGAGAATGAAAACTTTTATTCTAAGATCAAGACCAAGACAAGGATAACTACTAACATCATTTATATTCTAAATCGTAGAGGAAGTTGTAGTCAGCGCAATTAGGCAGAAAATAAAAAATAAGTAATGACTTTCAGATAGTAAATAAAGTGTAGATCTGTACCTATTGATATATCTATTGCAGATGATATTATCTTGTGTAAAGGAAATCCTAAGGGATTTTCAAAACAAAACATATAACAACTTGAACTAACAAATGACTTCAGTAAGGTTGAAGATACAACATCAATATGGAAAGGTCAATTGTCTTTTGTACACAAGCAATGACATATCCAAAAATAAAATTACTAATACAATTATATACATTATATATTCAAAAATCAAAATATTTAGGAATAAATCTTTTAAAAAATACAAGGCTTGTACCGTGAAAAAAGCAAAACATTGCTAAAATAAATTGACGAAGACCCAAGTAAATGGAAAGACATTCTATATTCATGGATTGGATAACTTAATATTCCCGAATCAATAATACCTCCTAAAGTGTTTAACAGACTTTATTTAATCCCCATCAAAATCCATGCTGCTTCTTTTGCAGAAATTTACAAATTGATCCTAAAATTCATATGCAGATGCAAAGGACCCAGATTAACCAAAGAAATAGCCTCTTCAGCTGTGGAGGAAATGGACAAGGAACCTAGTAAATAATGCAGAATCAGGGAGTAATCAGATAAGCTCCCCACTCCCAAGGCAGGATATCCTTGCAATGTCTACCCAGACATTTCAGAGAGCTGTGAATGTGACTACTGTTTCTTTTTGTTCTGTTTCTCTCACATTTCATCCCTCTTTCATTCCAAGTGGGAATATTGGCTACTATTAATACTGTCCTAAGAACTACACATATACATTCTATATGCATATATTTGTATAATACTTGAAATACAAGCTCCCTAGCTATGTCTGGTCATAATGGAAAGAAATTTTTGCAAATCTTGAATATAAAGATAGATGAAATTACTTCCTGCACTGAACTTTTGGATATGTTTCTTTGAAAAAAGTCAGCATATTCTGTGTGTGATAAAGAATGAAATCAATACTTGACAATTAGAAGGGAATATCCTGGCAGAATAAATCAATCCCATATATTTTTTTTCTGTACACACATGCTATCTTTCCTATATTTCCTGGCAGGTAGGTGCATGTGACTGGCCAACGAAATGGGGGTGACTATGAATGACACCTCCATGCCTGGAACACCAAATTTGCACAAGCCTCCACAGCTCCCTCCCTCCTCTTACCTCCTGGCTGGATTCAAAGCATAGCGGGGAGGGTTCTGAGTCCACAGCTTTGGTGAATCCACATCATGGAAGAAGCCTGAATCAGTCATGTTACAGAACCCTCCTAATGCTCTTTATTATATAGTGACATGAGAATGAAGTGAACCTGTAATGTCTTAAGCAACCGAGAAACTGAGATTTTTGTGTTGCTAGATGCTGTAGGATGGATGGTCTAGCTGCTTCTCCTCCATTTACTTCCTTCATTCCAAGATTACCCTTAGCCACTTCCTGACCATTAGCCCTTTGGAAGTTTCTTTCTCCTTCATCTTTCCCTAGCATTTGAGAGGGAAATGGGAAATTTCTTGGACAAATATTTGCACAAAAGGAGTCAGAAAACACATTTTTGTCGTTAGTGGGTTCTGGGTCCCGAGGTAGAGGCTACTTAAGATGAGACTACATAAGTAGCTGAGGGAATTGCAACTATAAGAACTGGGGAAGAAAGCGGGCTTGCTGTTTTCTGGGCAGGTAATGGTGGTGGGAATGAGGGTGTACAAGTACACAACTGGAGCAAAATGCCAGAATTCAGATCATTTTTCTTTCTAGATGACGGTAACAGGGAGAGGCTGAGTGTCAGGTAAGAAACATACAATCTTTTTTTTATTTTCACACTGCCAGTGGAAGAGCACTTGATTCCACCTGTGCCACACTGGGGGTCTGGTTGTTCCATGTGATCTTGGGAATCTAAGAATATGCCTCCTGTTTTCTCCCTCCCCTTTGATTAAAATGATAGGTGATCTGTGGACAGAAAGAATCTTAGATTGTCTCCAATTAAATTCTCTTCTCTGTGGGAGGGCGAGTCCATCTCCCAGGTACCATGATCCTCTTCACAGAATCCTTGGCTCTGTTTCACTCCATGGAATATATTTTGTTTTTTCCTTCTCATAATCCTCTGATTCACAAATTGGTTAAAATAAAATATAACTGGACATCAGCTACACACCAGAAACTGTCCTAGGTGTTGGAGATGCAAGTGTAAACAAAATAGAGAAAATATCATGCATTTATAGTCCTGACATTCTAGTGGGAAAAACTGGCTACTGCTTGCATGTGAATTTGTGTCCTGGACCTTCAGATTACAAAAGTTTAACCCATAATGGTACCTTATGTTCTGTGTATAATTGAATATGGATTGTACTTCTCCACTGAGGGGGGGAAGTGCCTTAAATAAAGAAAAAATTATTAATTTTTATTGACATAGAATAACAAATATATGATTAATGAGGTCTGTAAGTCAAGAAAAACAGGGATAAAATAATGATACCTAGAAGTCAGACTTAAAGGTGAAAAGCAACAATGGGCAATTTGGACCTACGCTACAGGAATAGGAAAGAAAATTATGATATTTAAGAAGGAATACATTCAGAAAAATGTGCCTAATTTTCTGAGAGAAAGGAGATTTCAAAAATATTCATATCTGCACAACTTGACATTTTTTTATATAATTCACCCTGTGGAAGCTGCTGTGTTTTGTCATATCCATGGGCTATTTGAGCTGCAGGAGCTGGTTAGTACATGGGAATATAGATAGATAAGGCAATGTAGCACCCCAATTTGTGATCCTTTCCTCATTATAAATCCAGCTTTATGCAAGTCCTGTCTGAGTGACATGGAAGTCCCGCTGTGTCTTTCAGGAGTTTTCTCTACTTCCTCCTAATTTACTCCAACTACTTGCTTCACCATCATTTGAGCCACCTTATGGCTCTGAGTGCACGCTTAATTACCCTTTGCATTTAGTTTAACTAATCTATGAAACGGAAAAGCAAAAAGGAAGACCCAAAACATTTGTCAAATATTTGCAGATTTCATTTGAACGTTACATTTCAATTACATTGTTAACTACAAAAGTCATTGACTGAAAATCACATAGAATAGTATGTCAATTTTTATTTTTAAAAAATTGTATCTTACTAGATGTTTTAATTTAGAAATTAAGAGAGTACATAATGAGGTTGGAGGCAATTTGTAAACAGTAACTAAGTGAAAGCAGGTGGGGTGGTTTGGTTGTTACCAGTTTGGGGTTATTATTAATAAACCTGCTGTGAACATTATTGTATTTGTCTTTTAGTAAATACAGGTACCCATTGTGATTTTAATTGAAAGGCTGTGTCATGGGGAATATGCATGTTAAATTTTAGCAATTGAACCAAACATATTTCCAAAGTGGATGTATATTATTAGCATTATTGATCTCAGGAATCTATCTTTTTTCCAATTAAAGTTTGGTTTCCTTCAGATGACAGTACTTCTTTGCATGTACCTCTCAATTACAAATTGAAATCACAACTTTATGATTCTTATAGATAACAGAAAAAGGAAAGGTCAATATAGTCTTTCTCTCCATCATAAAATGCTTCAAAATCAGGAAACAGTTTATTCAATTCTTTTTTGCCTAGCACTGGAACCATCATATCAGGGTCCTCAGTAAATACTTTTTGAATGATGTAATTTTAACCCAGTTTTACTTCTAGATTCACCAACTCATTTTTCCTCTGTAACTGAGTCTTGACTATATAACACCATATCTAAGACTGAAGTTCCAAGCTTATAGACTGCCAATTTACTCCCATTTTATGATTTCATGTGGCATAATCAGAATTCTATAATAAAATATTTGTAATTAATTGAGACAAATGGCTTCCATAGTTAGTCTATCTATGTCATCTATGTCTTGATTTTTGTCATCATTCAAGACCTTGTTATCTAAAGATTTAAAAATAAAAAAGCCTAGCTATCTGTCTCCTTGTTCTTCCTCTCCCTTAAACTTTCTCAATCTGTTCTCTACATTCCTCATAACTTCTGGTCAGTCTACTTGTTTCAATCTTAAAGTCCTTTAGTCTTTCTGAAATTTTTGCTCTCTTACTCTTTTTGTATCCTCAGTCACTAAGTCATGAATCCTTAACTTCTCACCTCGAGAATCTCAGTCTTTTCCCTTCCTACACTTCCTATTTTCACTCTTCAGCCACTAAGTGTTATTGGAAACAGACACAAAACCACAGAGTCTGTGTTGCTAAAGCTTATATCAACTTGAACTTGACCATTGTACATAATCTGTAATCAGCTTGTCCCTCTCTTGCTGCATCCCTCTGACATTTCCCTCATGATCCTATCCACATTTTTAAAGCTCCACATCTAAAATCTGGCCTTCATAAAACCCTGAGCATGCCTTTTTAAATGCAGTGTATTAGTCTGTTTGCATGCTGCTGATAAAGACATACCCAAGACTGGGCAATTTACAAAAGAAAGAGGTTTAATTGGACTCACAGTTTTATGTGGCTAGGAGGTCTCACAATCATGACAGAAGGCAAGGAGGAGCAAGTCACATCTCAAGTGGGTGGTGGTGAAGTGACTACCCTGTCTGGGGCACACACGCTGGGGTTTGTTGCTGCCCACCAGGAAAATTAGGAGACAGACACACACAAAGAGTTTAGGAGTGGAGGTTTAATAGTTAGAGGAGAAGAGAAAAAGAAACAGCTTTCTCTATAGAGGAAGGGGTCTCCGAGTGGAAAGGACTGGTGGTGAATGTATGGAGTTTTACAGTCCAGTTTGAGGGGGCGGTGTCTGATTTACACAGGTCTCATATATTGGTTCAGTCAGGTGACGTTTACATAGTGAACAGAGAAGGCTGATCACCTCACCCTGACCTTCTTATGCAAATAAGCTTTCCAGTTGATTGGCACCACTTTGTTTGCCCCTTAACAGTACACATGGTTGGCAGAGAAGTGAAGATGGAGCTGGCATCTTGAGCATGTCTAGTCCTTAGTTCCTGCTGGCATTCACCTGTGAAAGCTCCCAGCTTGCAGGCTGCTCTTGTTAGAAGATGATTTGGGGCCTGATTTTTATGAAAAAGAAAAGCCTTACCGAGGACTCCTACACCCTTGCTGGTCTAGGTTTAAGAACCTATGGTTCCGGCCGGGCGCGGTGGCTCAAGCCTGTAAACCCAGCACTTTGGGAGGCCGAGGCGGGTGGATCACGAGGTCAAGAGATCGAGACCATCCCGGTCAACATGGTGAAACCCCGTCTCTACTATAAATACAAAAAATTAGCTGGGCATGGTGGCGCATGCCTGTAATCCCAGCTACTCAGGAGGCTGAGGCAGGAGAATTGCCTGAACCCAGGAGGCGGAGGTTGCGGTGAACCGAGATCACGCCATTGCACTCCAGCCTGGGTAACAAGAGCGAAACTCCGTCTCGGAAAAAAAAAAAAAAAAAAGAACCTATGGTTCCGGGTGTGACCCCCCACACACACACACTCAACAAAGTGGCTCTAGTCCTCTACCTGTGACTTCCCTTTGACTTCCTAAATTTGTGTGACCTGCCAGGCTCCCTGAAAAATGGATCCTGAGTGAGACTATGTGATGGCTGCATTTAGGCAACTGTTGCACTTCCCTCCTTAATGGAGAAAGTATGCTGGTTTGAACTCTGTAAACTGCTATTATGGCCCATGCTAAAGCATTAACCCTTAGAGAATAGTTCTGGTTTGGTTAACTTCCACGCTTAAAATCCCCTTAGTAATTAAGTACCATTCTAATTGGAGGCAGACTAAGTGCCTTAAAAGAACATAGGGACCAAATGGTCATTTTCCTGTTGATGGGACAGTATTGAGATAAAAATTTGACTTAGAAGAATATTGTGGGACCCTTGGTTGTTGAAGGCAAAATTTTCCGATGTACAGAAGTAATACAAAGCCTAGTTTCTAGTAGAGAAGTACAAAAAAGGGGGAGAATTGGGAGGCTAGGGTATTTTGGAGAAGAATGGCTGACCTTGAAACGCCGTGTGCTCTCCAGATCAAGGAGAGAGTGACCTTGACATGCCATGTGCACTCCAGACCAAGAGCAGAGAGAGATGCTCACTGTTGGGTGTGTAGGGGGGCGGGGTAGGGTGCTGTGTTCCTGGAAAATCACAAAAGCATCTTTCCCTGAGCTATAGCCTCAGTTACTGTGACATTCCCTGATCTTGCCAAACAAGATTATTTCCCTGAACTGTAAAACTTCCCACACATTGCATAAGAGAGGATAAGAGATACGATGGTCATGAATAGGAAAGGAGGAAATTACAGTATAAAAGTTAGAGATCCTGTTGCCAATACCCCATCGAGGCAGTTGAAGGCTGGGGTCAGTCCAGAAGCCTTGGATAACACTGAGGGAAAACCCCTGCCAGAAATCCTCAGTTGCCCCAGGGGTTCTTCCAGCCCCATTCAATGGCTAAGTCCTCCAAGAAAGGAAGCTGGTTTAAACATGGCCAATATACCCAACAACCCATGGGTGCTGGGAGATTCTCCATTTCTCCCCAGTAAACTTGTCCCCCAAGTCTTGTAAGGCTGGGAGCCATGCTAATCATTTTTAAATGGCTGAAGAGTGCCCAGTATTTGGTTTGATTTGATTCTAAAATGGAACCTTGGAATGAAAGGACAGAGTTGGAGTCCACTCCTCCACTCACAATTTTGATGAATGTAATACCTTGATATTCCAGACAAGCCCCCATCTGAAGTGATAGATTGTCTGGGGTACCTACCTTGGGGTTCGTCGTTGCATGCCAGGAAAATTTAGGGCACAACACACAGGAGAAGTTTAGGAGTGGAGGTTTAATAGGTAGAAAAAAAAGGAAAGAGAAACAGCTTCCTCTATAGAGGAAGTGATCTTCAAGAGGAAAGGACTGGCTGGCAGCTGAGTTTTATAGTCCAGTGTGAGAGGGCGGTGTCTTGTTTACATGAGGCTCATAGATTGGTTCAATCAGGCATGACATTTACATAGTGCACAGAGAAGGCTGGTTGCCCAGCCCTAATCTTCTTATGCAAATAGGCTTTCCAGTTGATTGGCACCATCTTGTCTGCTCTTTACAGTACATACATGTGGCTAGCAGAGAAGGGAAGATGGAGCCATAATTTTGAACATGTCTAGTCCTTAGTTCCTGCTGACATTCACCTGTGCAATCTCCCTGCTTGCAGGCTATTCTTTGATAGAAAATGATTTGAGGTTGCTTTTCATTAAAAAGAAAAACTTTACCAAAGTCTCCCATACTCTTGCTATCTGCCTAAGTGATTTCTTCTTAATTCCTATATCAGCAGTAGGCAAAGAGAAAGCTTGTGCAGAGAAATTCCTATTTTTAAAACCATCAGATTTCAGGAGACCCATTCAGTATCATGAGAACAGCATGGGAAAGACCAGCCCCATGACTCAATCATCTCCCATGGGTCCCTCCCACAACACATGGGAATTATGGGAGTTACAAGATGAGATTTGGGTGGGGACACACAGCCAAACCGTACCACCCAGCTTTGTCTTAATGTGATGTCTGTGTACACAGAAACTGTCAATACACAGTCTTGTTGCTCTCCATATCCAATCTTTGTTTCATCTTTTCTTCTCTATCATGTAAAAAATACATATTTTCTATTTATAACACATAAAAAGTATAAACTTTCTGAGGATGATATATAAGTGGTTTAACTCAAAATTCTTCCTGATAAAATCAGAGTTTTTCTTCAGAGGTTCTAATATTCTTTACTGTCATGTTTTTTTGAAAGTCTTTCTTGCTTCAAATATGGTTATACTCTGCTAATCTGATGTTCAGGCTTTTATGACTGCTATCTGCTCTCATTACCTTCTTTCTTTCTTTTTTCATTAACATATTCATTTTTCTTGTTTGATAAGTAGATATTGGATGCTTATTATACTAGTCTGGGAATTTAATCCCCTTGTCCCTAAATGATAATTATAATAATAATAAAAATAACTCAGTTTTTGGTAATTATCACATGTTGGGCATTATTTTAAGCTCATTATTTACATTAATCAGTTTTTGTTTTACCTGCTGAAAAACTTTTTAAGATAGAAAATGTCCCTCTGTTTTACAGATATGAAAACTAAGATTTAGGGTAAACAAATTACCCAAACTGTGAAAAGCAATGTGCTGCAGAGCTGCAATTTGAAACCAGGGAGACTGGCCCTGAAATTCCCACGTTGTTCTCAAACTTCTGTTACTGGATGGTGCCTGCAGGTCCAGGCTGTTGGTGCTCTGAACAAAGAATTGAACATGACACATACGAATAACTAAGCAAAGCAGCAAAAGTGTATTCAGCGCAGTCTTACACTCTCGGAGGGAGACAGAGGACTGACCTCTGCGAGATGAGATCAGCCTCAGTTTGGTGTACTTTGGGTCTTTTCTCTTTGCGCGCATGCGTGTGTATGTGTGGGTGGCGGGGAGGGGGGTAAATTTCCCTTCTCTTCCCACGACACCTGATCTCTATCCAGTGTCTGCCTTTTTGACTAATAGATGTGTTGCTTTCTTTGGTCTTTGTGTGCTTGTGTACCACCTCTATTCCATAATTTTAAGTACATGCATGATATGCAGTCTTGATGCATAAGCTGTTATGAGCTGATTACGATACAGTGTTATATTAAGGATGCATTTTCTCTTTAATGCACAGTCCTATCCCTAAAAATCTGCCCCTTTTGCTGGCTTTGGTGTCCCTGCTCATTTTTTAAATCTTGCTTTTTGTTTTGGCTGCTTAATTTTGGCATTTTGCCTTGCTTGTTGCTCACCCGCCCTTCACCTTGCTTCTCCTCTCTGCTTTTACTCATTCCACCCTTTATCCAATTTTTAATTCCTTTTGTTATTCTCTTGCCTCATTTTCCCCATTCTTGCCTCACGTCTATGGTATTCTTTAAATTCTCTGGGGCTTTTACCCACCAGAATATGTCAATGTTCTCTATGAATTTATTTTCTCATGCTGCTGTAGCAAATTATCAAAAATGTAGGCAGTTTTAAACAACACATTTAAAAAAGATTTTTTTCCCACAGTTTCTGTAGATCAGAGGTCTAGGTAAACAGCTAGTTTTTCAGCTTCCTCTCCTACAAGGCAGAAATCAAAGTGCCAACCAGCCTGGGTTATTATCTGGAAGCTCTGAGGAGGAAATGTGCTTTCAGGATGATTCCTGTCTTGGCAGAATTCAGTTCGTTTTGTTTGTGGGGCTGAGTTTCACATTCCCTCACTGGCTGGCCTCTGAAAGCCTCTCAGCAACTGATATCCACCTGAGGTTCTCATCATGCTCTCCTCTTTCTCCCAATCTGCAACAGAAAATCAGCAAATCACACTGCCACACGTGTACCTATGCAACAATCTTGCATGTTCTTCACATGAACCCCAAAACCTAAAATACAATATTTTATATATATATATATATATGTGTGTGTGTATATATATATATATATATATATATATATATATATATAACATACAAAAATAAAAGAAAGAAAATCAAGACCTTCTCATGCCTCTAATTTATCTGACTTCTCCTTTGGCTGCATCTTTGCTGTTTATGACTGGGGAAAATTCTCAGCTTCATAGATGTCACAGGATAAGATTCATCTGACCTGGACGATCCAAGGAAACTTCCCTATGTTAAGATGTGTAATTTTAATTACATCTGCAAAGTCACTGTTGCAATGCAACTTAACATAGTTACAGGTCTCAGAGATTAGGACCTGAATATGTTTGAGGGACTGTATTAATCATTCCAAAGACATATACTAATCATTCCCAAAGTTCTCTTCTAAAGCTTAACTTTTGTTCCCTCATTCATTCATTCCATTAGTATACACCTGTATCACCTATTCACTTACTATCCAGCACTGTGCTGTTTACTCAGAGTTCAAAAGTACGACGGCTCTATCTTTAATGATCCACAGTAAAATGGAAAAAAAAAACCAGAAAGACAAATATTCAGTTGTCACTCAATATGTAAATTCTATGGCATAAAAGTGCATAAAATGCCCTTACAACATAGAGGAAATCTTCTTAAAATGCTAATGAGATACTTTTAACTCTTACATCTCACTGGAAAAAATTAGCATCCAAATTTCTAAAAGAAATAAAGTTTAGTCCACACCATGAAACAGTTATTGTCGCTCTTTATCTTTGTGTTAGTCACTCTTCAACTCAGTGTTGAAATTTTGGAGACTTTGGCTTCTCCTGTGTTAGTTTGCTTAGGCTGCCATAAGAAAGCAGTATAAACTCAGTGGCTTAAAACAACAAACATTTATTCTTTCACAGCACCAAAGGCCAGACATCCAAAATCCAGTAGCGTTGCGTCTTTTGTGGGGCCTCAGAGGGAGAACATGTCTCATGCATTTCTCCTGGCTTCTGGTGGTTGCCAGCGATTCTTGGTGATTCTTGGCTGGCAGTTGCAAAACTCCAAACACTGGCTCTGTTGTCAGGCACTCCATCTTCCTTCTCAGTGTGTCTGGTCTCTGTGTCTTTTCATTTCATAGGGAAAGAAGCCATATTGGATGAAGGGTCCACCTACCTTCAGTCTGACCTCAACTTACCTTGATGAATTAATTTCAAAATAAGGTCACATCTAAAAGTCCCAGATATTAGGACTTGAACGTGTCTTTTTAGGGGTGGCAGTTCAACTCATAACACCCCCCTTGCTACAGTTCTTTAGAAACATAAAAGAACTTTTGAAAATTCTAATTTATGTATTTAATTTCATTTCTATTACCAGTACTGCAACTTTCATCATTCATTTCCCATTGCAGTATTATTGCTAGTATTTCTCCCACTAAATGCATTTCAAGATTTTTTAAAAAGGGGAATTATATATATATTATTTATGTGTATGTATGATCATTTTAATAAGTTATTTTCATATAGTTATATTTATGAGGAATAAATGTGTTAATTCAATGCATATATGAGATAAAACATTGAAACATTAAGACACTTTTTCTGATGTTCACCTATTAATTATTAGATATATACGATTATTTCATTAAAAATATATATGATGGTTATATATTCCTAGATTGAAAGTAGCTTGAGAGCCAATAGTGTATCATTTAAGATTCATGCATCCCAGATTTCAGAATAATGGATTAAGCCTTTTGCTTCATATCATGAAATAGGAAGATGAGCAAATTCTAGATTTCCCTTTAAAATTATTTTTAAAATACTTTCTTATTTGTATTCATAAACTATAATATCTGATCCTTGAATTTTCCAAATAAGTATTTCAGAAAGAAAATTTACCAATGAAAACATCTTTACAATCTACGATGTGCCAAATATCACAATTATTAGGTCAACACCTGTACTTAGGATTTATAGGATTTATATCACATTTGTTTTTTTTTTTTTTGCTATGCTCTATCCCTAATGTTCCTGAACTGCATATCTCTTGCTCAAATAAATGATTTTTTAGTTTACATGTTAATTTAGTATTATTTTTATGTACTGATTTACCAGGGCAAAAGATCTGAGCATTAATCTGTATGAAGTTTACATTTCATGTGAAGTTGATAAATCAAAGTTCCCAATGGCATTTTACAGATATAGCACGAGAGAATAAAATCACTTTTATAGATTTATTGACTCTACTGTGCTAACTGTAGACCAGATTCATATAATTTAGTAATCTATATAGAATTAGAATATGCATGAAAGCATAACAATTTGTTTTCCTGAGCAAACAGGAGGAACAACTATGAAAAGAGCTGTCTGAGTCAGTGTCATGATAATTACATGCACTGAAGCCTTGGAGAACTTCTCAGAGGTTTCCATAGGTGATATAGATGGTACAATAATATTATGCAGTGTATAAGCTAAATTTAAGCTATTCAAGCTCATTTTAAACTGATTTTTAAACTAGGGTTTGAAACAACATTTTGATGACAAACTACTTAAAATAGTTTTGTGTAAGTTCTTTTGTAGTACAAAATATTTTAAAGGAAAAACAAGAGGATGATTTTGTTCAGTTCTTTCTATTTCTATCACAAGGAACAGTATTCATAGTATGTGCAAGCTCTCAGTGTTTTTTTATGTCCTTTGACGCATTTCTATATTAATGTGTTTTATTTTGTAAGAGACTTACCAAAATAATGGTGCCACATCAAGGGTTATTACCTATTAGGTTGAAGATAGCCACACTTCTTTTACTTTTGCCCTTTATTTTATACTTCAAGTGACTGCACTTCATAGAAAATACATATTCATCTCTTTAGCTGTATACAAAAATACCCTCTTAAATCTTACCTAACAAAGAGGTTTCCATTCAAGGTGCACAGCAAAATTAGAAATAATGACTCAATCCCTGGTGTCTTAAACCAAATTCCTTGTTCAATAAGACAGAGAGACAGAGGCATTGCACTATTTTCAAGTTCTGGCAACTTTCCCATATTAACCATAAGTGTCCCAGATGGGTTTCTGATTCTGTCCTCTAAAATTCAGTAGCCTCTGCTGAAATACATCTGACTTTTATGGAATCTGGTCATATTTTCCTACCATCAGTATTCCGTTCACCATCAGCTCCTGCTGCGTTCACACCACCTGCTTGCTCCATCTGTGCGCTTTCTGTTTCGGGCGCCTTGCATCCTTTCTTTGCTTAGTTTTACGTCTATTCACTCATTAGCTGCAAATGAAGCCTGTTGCTTCCAGTTTGCCAGAAGTGTACTGGGAATCCTACGTTCATTCTCTTCATAATCTTGCTTTACATAAAAATGAATTAAACCTTTAGTCTTTTCATACAGTTGCAATGCCTACTGACAGCTTTGTAAATTAAATATTTAGAGGCATGCAGTTGGTTCAAAGTGAGTGCAGATCAGGGCATACCATTGTGCCTTGAGCAAAAGATGGATGTTTTGAAATTCCTGCAGTGGATTATTAAGAGACCACCAGTGGCATACACACTTTCCTAAGTTATTTCAAGCGCTACTGACATAAATTACACATATACCCACCTTTTTTATTTTAATTGGTCTCTCTCAAAAACTTGACACGTATCTTTGAGGCCCAATGAATGATTTTTTTTTTCCTGTGGAAAAAGGTTTTTAATGTATGTAGGGAGACATTGGATCAAGTAATATTTCAAATATGCTGTTAAATATACTTGAAATGTATTTGAATCACTAAATATATTGTATTTAATCACCAGAAAATAAGCTGCAATTGCTTCATTGTCACTTATTTATACATTTATTTGTTCCTTAATTATTTATACATTTGTTTGTTCCTTAATTATTCAGTTTGTATATGTAAATATGCATAATATTTGTAAATATGTACACAGTTTGTACAGTTTGGAATACATTGCACTGGACACCTGCTGATAAAGAACTGAAAGGTTAGTGACACCGCAGCATGCATAATTTTTTTTGACAGAGCTATAAACAGGGAACAATGTATTTTCATAAGAGAGCCTGACCTAAACTTGGAAGAGTTGTCTGTAAAACAGAGTGGGGGTAATGAGGGAGTAAATTTCCCACAAGAGATTCTAGTAATACAGGTATAATTGGATTAGTGAAGCATTGCATTTCTTTGAAATAAAACAATGAAAGAAAATACTGTCACTCCTTTAAATGAACATTTTATAATTACAATTTCCCTTTGAGTTGGGAATCACCTGTTGACAACTTGATCAGGTTTTATAATTTGTCAGTGTCTACATTTACTACTCTGATTTCAGTATTTCATCCTTAGTCTTATTTATTGTTATTTTGTTTCATCCTATCTGATACTCTTATCAAAAACCATCTTAATATTTATCAAAAACCACCTGAATTTAAATTCACACGAAGAATATACATGGAAGTGTGAGAATAATGCTAAGTCTCTGGTATTCACCACATGACTTAAATACAGATGATTAAGCCAATCTGCTAGGATCCTCCTGAAGCTGAGTGCCCTCCCACCAGCATCTCTCTCTTCACAAGTAGGTCATATCCACAATTTTGTATCTAACAGCTCCTCATTCCTTAAATGAGTTCACCAAATATGGTAGGTAAGTTCTTCTTTCCTTCTAGTTACCAACGTTTTTTTTGGTAGAATATATTTATGATCTTAGGTATAACGGATTTTTAAATCAAGACCCCTAAAACATACAACATAAATAAAAGTTATGATAATTTTGATTACATAAAAACAAAGTGCTTATACTACAACAACCACCACAATAGCAACAAAGACACAAAAAGATAAGCTGGAGATGGGAGAATATACGCTATCCCAAACCAGCAAAATACAAGCATTCGGAACACATACAGAATTCCTACGAATCAGTAAGAAAAAGACAAAACCCCAATTAAAATACAGTGAACAATACAAACTAGAAATTCACAGAAAATGAAGTTCAAACGGCCAGTGAACAAACGTTTTAAAAGAGGGTCTGCTTCCCAACAGATAAAGGGAATGCATATTAAGACAATGAGAACAATATTGATAGTATTTTTAAAATATGTTTGAGACTATTATGCACTGACAAGCATGTGAAGAGAAGAAATTCTCAGACATTGCTATTAGATATTTATTTATATATTTATCTTTTGTTCCTGTTGTGGTAAGGACACTCAACGTAAGGTCTGCACTTTTCACAAAATTTTAGCACAGTATATATAGAAAATACACGATATAGTATTGGTAACTATAAGAACAATGTTGTACACCAATCCTATTCATCTTGCACAACTAAAACGTTATACTCATTGGACAGAGACTCTTCATTTCCCCCACCTCCCAGGCCCTGGTAACTACTATTCTACTCTCAGTCTCTGAGTCTGACTTTTCTAGATGCCTCATATAAGCAGAACCATTTGGTATTTGTCTCTCTGTGGCTGGAATGGTTCATTTAGCATTACATCCTCTAGGTTCAACCACATTGTTGGATTTGACAGGCTTTCCCTTTTATTTAAAGACTGAATAATACACCCTTGCATACCCCATCTTGCTTATCCTTTCATCCATCAATGGACAGTTAGGTTGATTTTATATCTTGGCTATTGTGAATCATGCTGCAATGAACATGGGAATTCAGGTAAATCTTCAAGATGCTGATTTCAGTTTCTTCGCTTACATACCCAGAAATATAATTACTAGATCATATAATAGTTTTATTTTCATTTTTATTTTTGAGAAACCTCCCTAGTGTTTTCCTAGATGGCATTTTCATTAAACGTTACTTTTCATTTGTTCGTTTGTTTTTGAGATAGAGTCTTGATCTGTTCCCCCGTCTGGTGGGGGAATCTCGCCTCACTACAGTCTCTGCTTCCTGGGCTCAAGTAATTTTTCTGCCTCAGTCTCCTTAGTAGCTAGGACTACAGGTGTGTGCTACAAATGCTTGGCTAATTTTTGTATTTGTAGTAGAGATGGGGTTTTGCCATATTAGCCAGGCTGGTCTCGAACTCTTAACCTCAGGTGATCCACCAGCCTCACCCTCCCAAAGTGCTAAGAGTACAGGTGTAAAATACTGTGCCTGGCCTGAACTTCATTTTGAGATACATTTAGATTAACATACAAGTGTATAAAATAATACAGAGATCTTGTGCAAAAGTTACTCAGTTTCCCCAAAGGTAAAAACTTGAAAAACTATAGTACAATATCATAAGCAGAAAAAATATATTGACACAATTAATCTCTTGCTCACATTTTCCAGTTTTACATGTATTTGTCTCTTTCTCTTTCTCTCTCTCTCTCTCTCTGTGTGTGTGTGTGTGTGTGTGTGTGTGTGTGATATGTTTAGTTATATGCAGTTTCATTGGAGGTATAGTTTGGTATATCCAACATCACAATTCTATCATTACAGAGATTCCTTATACTGCCCTTTTATTAACTCACCTATTTCCCTCCTTGCCTTGTACCTCAACTCCCCTGTTGTGATCCACTGGCTACCACTAATCTGTTCTCTACCTATGTACAAAAAAAATCATATGTAAGAAATAATACGGTATTGTAACTCATTGAGATTGACTTATATCACTCAACATAGTTCTCTTGAGATGCATCCAAGTCATTGTGTGTATCAGTGGTTTGTTTCTTTTCATTGCTTGGTAAATCTTCATATAGATGTAGCAGTTTGTTGATTTGTGTTTAATTGTTTACTTTTTTATATTTTTAATCAATCAACAGTTTGAAGGACATTGAAATGTTTCCAATATTTGCTAATATAAATAAAGCTGTCATGAGCATTTGTGTGTATGTGAGCATATGTTTTCATTTCTCTGGGATAAATGCCTGGGAGTGCAATTACCAGGTTGTATGATAATTGCATACTTAGTTTCATAAGAAACTGCTAAACTGTTTTTTGAGTAGCTGCACTATTTTATTTTTGCATGGTTATGTATCAGTCATCCAGTTATGCTGTGTCCTTACCACCATTTAGTGTTGTCACTATTATTTTTAAAATCATGTGTTAGTCACTGAGATAGGTATGTGGCAGTATTAAATTATTATTTCAATTTTTATTTTTCTAATGGCTAGTGATGTTGAACATCTTTTCATTTGTCTATTTTCCATTTGTGTATCTTCTTCGGTAAAGTGTTGAGTTATGAATTTTGTCCATTTTCTGATTTGAATATCTGCTTTGTAGCTGTTGACTTTTGTGTGTACTTTATATATAGTAGATACTAGTTCTTTATACCCTAAACAAACTAATGCAGGAACAGAAAAGAAATACCACATATTCTCACTTGTAAGTGGGAGCTAAATATTGAGTACACATGGACACAAAAAAGAGAAAACAGAAAGCGGTGCCTACATGAGGGTGGAGGGTGAAGGAGAGTGAGAGTCAAAAAACCACCTATCGGGTACAGTGCTTATTACCTCTGTGTCAAAATCATCTGCAAACCAAACCCCCGTGACATGCAATTTTCCTGTATAACAAACTGGCACATGTACCCCAAACCTAAAATAAAAGTTTAAAAAAAGTCACATTGGAGAAGCCAAAGGTGGACTCCTAGGACTCTCTGTATTGTTGTAGCTTCCTGCTACAACAAGATAATTATTTCGAAATAAAAGATTTTTAAAAGGGAAAAATTTAGTTGTAGTGTGCAACTTTTTAAATCTGTAATCTGTCTTTTATCCTCTTAACAGGATCTTAGGCAGAACAAAAACTTAATCTTGATGAGGTCCAATATATTGATTTAATATTTATGGATTATACTTTTGTTGTCAAACGTAAGAAATCTTTGATAAACCTGGGTCTTGAGAATTTTTTCCTAAAAGTTTTGTAGTTTTACATTTTGTATTTTGTGGTTAAGTTCACGATCCATTAATAGTATTTGTTAATGCAGGGTGCAAATATTCAGTATGTGCCTATGGAAATCCATATGTCACATCAACATTTGGTGATCGTTCCTCTGTTTGATCACTTGCATATTTCAATCAAAATTACTTGTACATATATGTATGGGTTTATTTCTAAGTTCTCTGCTTTAGTCTGTTGATCTGTAAACTTTTCCTCTCCAATACCACACTGTGTTAGTAACTATAGTTGTGTATTAAGCCATAATATTTAATAAAGTAATCCCTCCAATTTCATTCTATTTCTAGAGTGTTTTGCTATACAAGTTTCTTTTTTTTAAAATATACATTTTGAATAGTTTGTGTCTTTAAAAAACTTTGAGATTCTGTTAAATTTATACCTCAAGCTGGGGCACATTGATATGTTTGCTATGTTGAGTCTTTTGTTCTATGGACATGATATGTCTCTCTATTTAATGCCAATATTTCATTTATTTCAGCAGTATTTTGTAATTTAAGGATATATGTCCTGTATGTTTTGTTAAGATTGTGGATTACTATTTAATTTCACTTGGGGCATTTTTACATGTTTTTATGCTTTTAATTTCATCTTCTACATGGTTCATTACCAGCATTTAAAAATGTGATTATTGGCCAGGTGTGGTGGCTCATGCCTGTAATCCCAGCACTTTGGGAGGCTGAGGAGGGCAGATCACTTGAGGCCAGGAGTTCAAGACCACCCTGGCCAACATGGTGAAACTCCATCTATACTATAAATACAAAAATTAGCTTGGTGAGGTGGTGCACACGTATAGTTCCAGCTATTTAGGAGGCTGAGGAAGGAGAATTGTTTGAAACTGGGAAGTGGAGGTTTCAGTGAGCTGAAATTGCACCCCTGCACTCCAGCCTGGGTAACAGAGTGAGACTCCATCTCTAAATAAATAAATAATGTAAAAGCATATATAAAAAAAACCATGGTTGCTTTTTGCATCTTGATCTCATATCCTGAAACCACGCTCAATTCATTTATTTGTTCTAAGAGTATTTTTGTAGGCTTCTTTGTGTTTCCATAAAGATAATCTTCTGAAAATTGAGATTTTAAAACATTTTTCTTTCTAATCAGTATGTTTTTTTCCTTATTGCAGTAGCTAGTCTTCCATTACTATGTCAAGTAAGAGTGACAAGTGTTCTGTAAGCAGAAAGTCTCTCCATGTTCATGATCTTGAGAGTAAAACCATTCACTTTTTCGACATTAGGTGTAAAGTTAGCTGTAGGTTTTTTTCTGTAGACACTCTTTATCGAGTAAAGGTAATTCGCTTCTATTAACATTTTGAGTGCTTTTAAAGGAATGCATGTTGTATCTTGACAAGTGAGTTTTTTCTTCAGGTGATACGATTTTTTGTTTGGTTTTGTATGTTGCTATATGGATTACACGGGTTGATTTTCAAGTGTTGAGTCAGTCTTGAATGCCTTGAATACTTCACATTTAGTCCTGCTGTGTAATAATTTTTGTTTATTGTTGGATTTAATCCACTATTTTTATTTAAGAGACAGTGTCTTCCTCTGTTGGAGTGCAGTGTGGGCTGGAATGCAGTGGTGCAATCCTAGCTCACTGCAGCTTTGAACTCCCGGGCTCAGGGGATCCTCTCACCTCAGCCTTCCAAATAGCCAGGGCTATAGGCATGAGCCACCACACCCAGCTAATTTTTTAATTTTTTGTAGAGACAGGGTCTTGCTATATTGCCCATGCTGGTTAACTCTGTGCTTAAGCAATCCTCCTACTTTGGTCCCAAAGTGCTAGTATTACAGGCGTAATCCACAGCTCCCTGACTTAAAGCATTTTTTTTTTATTTTAAGTTCATGAGAGAGAGCAGCCTATAGAGGTTTATTGTGTGTTGCGTCTTGTTTTGTTTTTCACACTGCCTGTTTGATCATGTCAGAGTAGTTCCAGCCTCATAAAGAGCTTGGAAGTGTTTCCTCCTCTTTAATTTTCTGTAAGAGATTATGTAAAATTGATGTGTTTATTGTTTGCATGTTTAGTGGATTCCCCAGTGAAGGCATCTCAGTCTAGAGATTTCTTTTTGAGGGCTTTTAAATTATGAATCTAATTTCTTCAATGGTGATAGACCTAATAGGATTATTTACTTTATCTTAGTTTCATTTTGGTAACTTGCGGTTTTCATAAAATCGATTCATTTGTTCTAAGATGTTTATTTTATGAACAAGAACTTGCTCACAGTAGTCCCTTATTATTTCCTTAATGCTTGTAAGATCTATAGTGATATCCCTATTTGATCCCTGATATCAGTGATGTATTTATTTTTCCTTTTTTTAATGTTTCAGTCTTTCTGCACTTATGTAAATTTTATGTATTATTCTGAAGAGCAGAATTTTGTTTTATTAACATTCTTCTGTTTTTAGTTTCATTGATTTTTTGTTCTTGTACGTTGTTCCTTTACTTCTGTTCTTTGGGATTTAGCTTTTCTTTTTCTAGTTTATTGATCTAGAAACTCAGATTTTTTATTTTAAATATTCCTTTTAACTAATATGAGCATTTGACGCTATGGTATAGTTCTTTCTTTCTGAGCACTATTTTAGCTGTCTCACACATATTTTGATATGTAGCATTTTCATTCAGTTTTGTCACTTTTTAAATATTTTAGTTAAGGATTTCTCTTTGGCATATAGATAATTAAAAGTATATAATTTAATTTCTAAGTGCAAGGAGATTTTCCTGTTTTATTTCTGCTATATACCATTAACAGAAATAATGATTTCAAGTATAATTTAATTATGGTCAGATGATATAACATGTATGATTTCAATTATTTTAAATTTATTGAAGGTTAGTTTTTGGACCCAAGATGCCTTTTGGGATGCACGATGAGTACATGAAAACAAAAAGTATATTCTACTATTTTTAGGTGGAGTTTCTATAAATGTTGATGAGATTCCCATGGTATTGGTTATATCCTCTAGCTACTTGCCATTTTAGTTTCTAGTAGTTCTATTAGTTATGAGTTGCAGAGAAGAGGGTGTTAAAACTCCCCAGTTACAATGGTGGACTTGTCTACTTATCCATTCAGTCTGCTTTATTTGTTTGTTTGTTTATTTATTTATTTATTTTGAGGTTTGCTCACTTGGCTCATACACATTTAGAATCCTTATGATTTACCTGATGAACTAATCCTTTTATTAACTGCCTACTGTTCCACTTTATCTTCAGCAATGTTATTTGTCCTTGGGTACACTTTACCTTACAGTCATATACAGGCGTAACCCAAAGATATTATGGGTTTACTTCCAGGTCACCACAATAAAGCAAATATCACAATAAAGTAAGTCACACACATTTTTTGGTTTCCCAGTGCACTTAGAAGTTATATTTACATTAGGCTATACTTTATAAATGTGCACCAGCTTTATGTCTAAACTACCAGTGTACAAACATTAATTAAAAAAATACTACTTAGAAAGCTAACAATCCTCTGAGCCTTCAACAAGTCAGGATATTTTTACTTGTGGAGGGTCTTGCCTCCATAGTGACAGCTGCTGACTGATTAGGATTGTGGTTACTGAAGGTTAGGATGGCTGTGGCAATTTCCTAAAATAAGACAACAAAGCTTGCTGCACTGATTAACTCTTCTACAAAAGATTTCTTTGCAGCATGCGATGCCGTTTAATGGTCTTTTATCCACAAGTAGAATTTCAAAAATAGTTAGAAATAATGAATAAGACCTACTATCTGATAGCACGATAGGGTGACTGTAGTCAATAATATCTGTACATTTTAAAATAGCTTAAAGAGTGCAATTGGATTGTTTACAACTCAAAGAACAAATGCTTGAAGGGTTGCATAGAAAACACAGGAGTCAATCATCTCAAAACCTGTCATTGCTTTATCAATTACGTTTATGTAATATTCTAAACCCTTTGTTGTCATTTCAACAATGATCATGGCATCATCAGCAGGAGTAAGTTCTATCTAAAGAAACCATGTTGTTTGCTTCTTCCTAGAAAGCAACTTCTCATCCATTCAAGTTTTATCGTGTAATTGCAGTAGTTCTGTAACATCGTCAGACTTCATCACTAATTCTAGTCCCCTTGCTACTTCTGCCATATCTGTAGTTATTTCTTCCACTAAAGTTTTTTTTTCTGATTTTTTTAAAATTTTTTTATTGCATTTTAGGTTTTGGGGTACATGTGAAAAACATGCAAGATTGTTGCATAGGTGCATACGTGGCAGTGTGATTTGCTGCCTTCCTCCCCTTCACCTCTACTAAAGTTTTGAACCCTCGAAGTCATCTATGTGGTTTGGAATAAACTTCTTCCAAATGCCTTTTCATGTGGATATTTTGGCCCTTCCCATCAATCACGAATGGCCTTAATGGCATCTAGAACAGTGAAATTTTCAGGTTTTCAGCATATTTTGCCCAAATCCATCAGAAGAATCACCATCTATGGAAGCTATTGCCTTATAAAGTGTTTTCTTCAACGAACATGACTTGGAAGTCAAAATTACTCATTTATTGGCTGCAGAATAAATGGTGTGTTAGCAACAGTGAAACATTAGTCTCCTTGGACTTCTCCATTGGAGTTCTCAGGTGACTAAGTGCATTGTTAATGAGCAATAATATTTGGAAAGAGATATTTTTTCCTGATGAGTAGGTCTCAACAGTAGGTATAAAATCACTAACAAACCATGCTGTAAACAGATGTGCTGTCACCTAGGCTTTGTGTTTCATTTATAAAGCACAGGCAGAGTAAATTTAGCATCATTCTTAAAGGCCTAGGATTTTCAGAATGGTAATTGGCTGTTGCCTTCAACTTAAGGTACCTAGCTGCATTAACCTCTAACAAGAGAGTTAGCCTATCCATTGAAGATTTGAAGTGAGCCATTGACTTCTCATCTCTAGCCATGCAAGTCTTAGATGGCATCCTTTTATTTTTTTTAATATAAAGCTACTTAATCTAAATTGAAAATCTTTTGGCATGCCTTAATCTAAATTGAAAATCTTTTGGCATGCCTTCCTCATTAAGCTTAATCATTCCTACTTTTTGATTTACAGTGAGAGACATGTGACTCTTTCTTTCACTTGAACACTTAGAAGCCATTTTAGATTTACTATTTGGCCTAATTTCAACACTGTTGTATCTCAAGAAATAGAGAGGCCTGAGGAGAGGGGGAGAGAAAAGAGTATGACCATGATCCTTCACTGGAATAGAGCACACTTTTATCAATTAAGTTTGGAGTCTTATATGGGCAGTTTGTAGCACCCCAAGACAATTATGATAGTAGCACTAAGAATCACGGATTGCAGATCACTATAACATATAACAATAATAAAAAGTTGTGAGAATTACCAAAATGTAACACAAAGACATAAAGGGAGCACATGTTCATGGAAAAATGCCTCCAACAGATTTGCTGGATGCACAATCACCAACTTTGAATTTGTAAAAAACACAGTATCTGCAAAGTGCAGTAAAGTGAAGCATAATAAAACAAAGTTTGCTTGCAAACATTTAACCTTTTTAAGTTAAAGTTTGCATTTTATATATTCTAATTTTTATACATTTCCCTTCCATTTACTTCTGTTGCTAAATTTTAAGTGAATTTATTATAAAAAGAATATATGTACCATAATTTGTTTTTTGTTTTCAATCCATTCTGCCAGTCTTTGCATTTGACTTGCTTTTAGTTTCTGGCTTTTAAAAATGTATATATATTCTTTCTTTTTCTTTAAATGTTCCATAGTTCACTACAATACATCTAAGTGAGAATTTGTTATTATTTTCGATTTTAAAATTTTTTGTTTCTTTTATTTTTAGGGCTAATTCCAATATTTGATGCTTTTTGACTCTTTCTACATTATCTGTAATTTTGTTTTGATATTTCATCTTTCTAAATGTTTTTCTCTCCTCCTACAATTCTTATTTCATGTAGACTGTTCAAGTGTACCCCTGTGATTTGCAATGTACATCTTTCTACCTCTTTGTTTCTCTGTGACATATTATAAATACTTTTCAGATTTACCTTCTAGTTCAATAATTCCTTCTGTATCTAACCTGTTGTTTACCCATGGAGGGTTTTTCTTCCTCTTGTTGATCTGTCTTCTGTGTGTTTGTTTGCTTGTATTTACATGGTTTTTAAATTATTTTTTAAAATCTGCATGATATGTTACAGTCTCTTTTTCCTTGATGATACTTGTATGCCTCTCTTTTCCTTCTTAAATTTAATTATTGACTATTTTATATTTTGTATCTGATAATTCTACTAATTGAAGTTTTTATGTATGTGATACTATTATGTATCTTTTTTTTCTTGGCTCTCACAAATTTTGTATTTTTTCTTCTTTTGGGTGTGTGTGGTGGATGTGTGGGTGTGTATGGTGTATATTTTGTAATTTTCTTTTTTTTCCAGTGGTTGTTTTTGAATAATGCCTTGTAACATTTATTGAGGAGTGGGAGGTAGCTGTAGTCTGATTTAACCTTTGGCCTTTGGCTTCTCAGATTTTTTTTTCTTTTAGACTTACTACCTTGGGCAATTTCTAAGGCATTGTCTCCTTTCCCTGTGCCATGGATGGCCACAGAATGCAGACTGAAATACATCAGCTTTTCTATTAGCAAAAGAGCAATGTTTTTCTTAGCTCTTCTTCCAACCTCTACTCAAATTGTCCATTGATTTTCTTGACTGTTAGCCACCTAGAAAGAGAACTCCACCCATTCTCACTGCCAGTCTCTCTGTTCTCTCTATCCCCTTCTTTGAATTCAAGATACCAGTTTTGTCAGCCTCAGCAGACAGCATTCCAAGTAGAAGAGACAATTTAGGGCTTATCCTTATCTTCAAGCCACCACACTGTCCTAGAGTACTGTTCCACAGTGAACCAATGTGTTTGCTCCTCTCAAAAATATCCAAGCCAAAAATGCATGCAAATTGCATTCAGATCTACCTCCCAATCTTAAGGGAAATAATTTATCCACCTATTCTCTATAATACTGGAGAGGACTAAATGGGCACTATTAATAGTCTGAGGACTCAGAGCACTTACCTACAAAAACTTTTGTTTAAAACTTTTGTAGAAGCTACTTCAGAGCAGGTCTAAATATTTTCTAGCACAGCAAGCACCCATTCAGAGAAGAAATACGTTTTTCTTTAGGAGCACCACCAATTTTGTGAGTCTTCTTCTTGAGATCTTCCTTTCTATCCACTTTGTTTATGGGAAAATTAAGCTTGACTTTGCGAACACAGCAATCCTCAATGCCAAACTAAACCAGTCTTTTGGACCCAGGATTGAGTAAGAGCCAGGGGTTGTTAATATTTGTTATGTTCTTCAGGGGCTTAATCACCAAACCCTGTGGGGCAGGTGCCTGCTTATAAATGCTGGAGGTGAGCTTCAGTTTATGGAGGCAATTAACATCTTTCATTTTTAGACAAGCTACAATAACTTAAAATTGAGATACCACCTCACACCAATTAGAAGTGCGATCATTAAAAATTCAGGAAACAACAGAAGCTCTAGAGGATGTGGAGAAAAAGGAATGCTTTTACACTGTCAGTGGGAGTGTAAATTAATTCAACCATTGTGGAAGACAGTGAGACGATTCCTCAAGGATGTAGAAATAGAAATATCATTTGACACAGCAATCCCATTACTGGGTATATACCCAGAGGATTATAAATTATTCTATTATAGAGACACATGCACACATATGTTTATTGCGGCATTGTTCACAAGAGCAAAGACTTGGAACCAACCCAGATGCCCATCAATGATAGATTGGATAAAGACAATGTGGCACATAGACACCATGGATTACTATGTAGCCATAAAAAAGGATGAGTTCATGTCCTTTGCAGGGACATGGATGAAACTGGAAACCATCATTTGCAGCAAACTGACACAAGAACGGAACACCAACACCACATGTTCTCACTCGTAAGTGGGTGTTGAACAAAGAACACACAGACACCGTGGGCGAACATCACACATGAGGCCTAGGTGGTGGGGGACTAGGGGAAGAATACCAGGGGTGGGGGTATTGGGAAGGGATAGCATTAGAAGAAACACCTAATGTAGATGATGGAGTGGTGGATGCAGCAAACCACTACCATGGCACGTGTATACCTATGTAACGAACCTGCACAATCTGCACATGTACCACAGAACTTAAAGTATAATAAATAAATTAAAAAAGTAATTGATTCATTTACTGTTGAAATTTAAGAAAAAAATATAAAACTTGCCTCACTTTTAGGGTGGTTCTCATTTCTTTAATTTTTAAAAATTGTAACATTTGAATATTTTCAGGTCCAATGTCTGAGTAAACAGACATAATTTTTAATACTTAAATGTTGTTTAATGTGCATTGACAGTAGTTTACACAAAAATGCAAATTAGTTAAATATATGTAGCATTTATCCTTGTAATTATTATGAGGCAAACTCACTGTATTTATTATTTCTCTTCATCTTCCTCATCTAATATAGTTCAGTGAGAAAAAAATGATAATAGTTTCATCTTAGAATCTTCCCAATAAATAACATGTTAAGGTTTTTGAGACAAGCATTCATTGTAAAGTTTTAATATATAATGAAAATGTAACATTTATAGAAGTAGATTATCTGAAAATGAATTATTGTTCTGGCCAGAATCAAACAGGTATAAAACAGAGGCAAGATTCTTGATAAATATCAGCCATTCCTCTGCGAACAACTGTATTTTGCAGGTATAAGTGTGGCATAACTTTTGGAAAAACAATCAATCTTATAGACAAGAGTATCTATCAGGAGGTTAAGAGACATACAGCAGCACCAGGTCCTATGTGGAATAATTTCAGAGCAACTAAAAACTTAACAAAGTTTTATGGGGGCATCTGTAGCTAAAGGTCAGAATATACTTGACATAAGTTAATCACACCTCAAAAACCATGAATTCATTAATATTTACTTATAAAACATGTGGGGTTTGCTAAACTAGCTTGGATGAGTCTCTAAGATAAAGAGGGTCAGTCAAATCAATTTCCACTTAAAAAATGAGATCAATTGCTTGTGTATTTTAATTCAATTTTGGAGTAAATATTCTTAAATTGTTCCTATAGTGAGATAATATAAGCCATTCTAGTTTCTCTATTGAAGAAATAAGAAGAAAGCAAACCATAAGATGAGATTTTAACACCCCCACCCATCCTTTAAACACAAAAGCACTGGTTTAAAAATTAAACAAAATATGAGAATGTTATTGTGCATATGTACACTTATGTAACATATGGTTTCTATATGTATGTTATAGTACATTGAAATGTAAAAATAAGCAAAATTATATGTCTTTGTGATTGATTGGGAGTTATAGTTATCATTTGTATTCAGAATGTTTCCAAAATTATATAGCAATAAGATCTACTAAAGGTCTGCAAGTCATAAGTTTTCAAAGACAATACATGTGATAATCAGCCTGGAATGGAGTATCTTACAGTGAACACCTCTGTGCTTCTGCAATTAGTGATGAATTATATAACTAACATCTTTATTTAGAAATTTGAAATTTTCTAGAATAAACATTTTAACGGAATTATTAGTTTATAACATATATTTCTAGAAATTTTTGTTTTAATCATTTTTTTAAAAAATAAGTGATAGTTTAACTTCCTACCTTATTTAAAATTTTGATTAGCTGAATTTATTTTAGGAGTTCATGGTTATAAGAATTTGAATATAGAATTTTGTCACAGTGCATGTTTATGTATGTATATGCATGTATGCGTTTGCATACATATATATATATATGTATATGCACATTTGTGTGTGTATGACAGAAAGATTTCCTCTCTTGGAACCTTTACTGACACACTCAACACAGGTCTCCATTTGATGGGTATCTAAAATTCACAAGGAACATAAACAAAGAAAATTAATTTATCTTCACCGTTAGTCATTTCTGTTCATTCTCGTAATTTGTTGACAAATAAGTCTTCTTCCAAATGGTTTAAAAATCTAAATGTAGTCTTGGAAGCATGTTTTGCTACATTTAGTACCTGGGTATTTTGTTATTTTAAAAATGAGAATGCAAATGTTTAAAGATATTAATTTAATTATTTCAACCATTTAGTAATAGGTCATTTCATGGAATAAAATTATTATATAAGTAAATTTCTGGCTTCAGTTTTCTTATAATCTTGATGGATTTTGTTGACTGGGCCTCTAGATTTTCCATGTGTATTTACAAGGCCACACAGTCTTTTCAAACAAAATCAAAAACATACAAGTGGCAAAGACAGCTCCGTGTAAGGAAGCAATTTGTTCCATATTTACAAACAATACAAAGAAAAAATGATAAATAATAGGGTTTAGTAAAGATGACAAGAACTCTGCAATATGCACGTAATGAGAAATAATACATTGAGATGAATGTTTTAGGTTTATCTCAGAACCCAGGTCTCTCAGCCTTACAGTGTTTTAGAAAGAATTTGCACTGAGACAGGTCCTGAATCTCCATGCTTACCTATTTTGTGTCAGCTTAGTAAAATATTATTCTCAATAAGCTAGAGGGACAGAGACGGTAGAAAAGGTTTTCTATTTTGGAAGCTTCTGTCTCCTCTCCACAAATCCTCTTTTTTTTTTTTTTTTTCTTTTCAAATGCTGGAAATATCAAAGCTATCACCTGGTCCCTCAGTGACTGTTTTTGACTACTGCTGCAAACTGCTACTACATTAATCGCTCTGCAGACAGGCCTTTTAATTCTCTCATGCATTTGCCAAAGTAATTTAGTAACTTCAGACACCTTGATTTGTCCAATAAATGCTAAACTCTAAATGAATACATTTATTTATGATAGGGAATTATTTTTGGTTTTGAAACATTCTCCTGTTAAATTTAACCAAATTAAAATATACAATTTATTTAATATCCTGCTCATTTTTATCTCCTACTTTTTATTTGTGACCAATATCTCAACAATAACCTATGAGCTCTTTATGTACAGTTCTAATAAGACTGACGCACTTTCAAAACTTAAACCCAATGCTCTTACCTTGGCTTTTAAGCACATGCATGATCTGACATTTAAATACCTCCTCAATTTATCTCTTTTTCATGATCTCTGTCTTCCAGACACAGAAGTAAGGTTTTCTCCCACCAAATACATTGGTACTTTAGGTTATTTAAGTATCTTCATTCTCCTTTTTCTTTTAAAACTATTAACTATTACTCCAAAATACAAAATGCCGATTTTTTATTATTAAATAATTTGACATTGCTGGATTTATTTATTATATTTTAGATGAACTAAGGGTATCTACTTTAGGAATTTTGCTTTCTGTAGGACTTGATATTTGATCTGAGACCTAAAAAATTAGATAGTATTAACCATATAGGGATGTAACTTCCTAGGCAATAGAAACAGAGCACGCAGAAATTTATAATAGGAACAAGACAGTCAATAAAGGTATAGAAAAATGTGAATAGTGTACATCTATGTAAACACAGAATAGCTACTAAGAGCTATTAGAAATATGCTTGAGTGTATTTCTCACCAAAACCTATATAAATATTATAAAACTTAGCTATATAAATAGTCACTGAAAACCCAAATTAAGAAGTGAGAGTAGGGAAAGGGGAGAAAGTGTAAGTGCAATACTTTCTTCTATTTGCTACTGGCAGACGATCCACAAGGTCCAGAATCAAAATATTCGGTTAATGAATGACAACAAGCTCTGAATCCATTTAGTTAAAGATTTTTCTTAAGTAGAAAGAATTTAAGTGAAGTAACATCTTTATTCGTGAAAAAACTTTATCATAATTTTAGCAATTTGTTTTGCTTCATGTTCATTTCTTTCTGCTTAAGTAAAACAAAACTGAGCTACTTCTGAGGCTGAGGTGAAAGGATTGATTGAATCCAGGAGTTTGTGTCCAGCTTTTGCAATATAGACTCTATGTCTTTAAAAAAAAAAGAAAATGAAAGTAGATGAATTACTGTTAAATTTTAATAGCATGATTTCAATTTAATAAACTCTCTTATCTATGCATGCATGTATATATAGCTCTATGATCCCTTTGTCTTTTTGTATATAAATGTGTGTATGCCTGTCGTGTGTGTGTGCGTGTGTGTGTTTATCAACAATGGTTATTTTAATGACAGCTTAGTGGCAATTCTTTTTGAATAAAGGGATTTAGATATTTAAGGGCTCTAGTAATAATTTTTCTGTATTCCAATTTTTTTAATAATTAGTTAAAATTTACACAAAACATTCCTTTTATTATTTTAAAGAGTATTCATCTTCCAGAATGAAGCATTATATTATGAGTGACATATATATGCTAAGAATGTTATTTAGAAGGCAGGACATTCCTTTCACTGGGTTGTGAGAAAAAGCCTCATATAAGAGATAAGAATATCCCTGTTCTTGAAGAGTAAATAGAATTCAGTGGTAGAAAATAAAGTTTTGCAGGCAAATGGCCAAGCATACACACACAAAAACATATATAAGACATTTTTAAATGTGATGAAAAATAAATAGTAAATAAACAATTGAGCTTCACCAGTTTGGTGTAAAGAGCTACCATTTCTTCAGGCAGGCAAAGGTGGATTTGTACTAATTTGCTAACAGCTTTTTTATAGACAAAACAACAACTACAACAACAACAGCTAGATCACAAGAAATCTAAGTCTTTCCCTCAGGTTGCACATTTAATAGCTGATGGAGACACTAGCAATCAGTTTCTTGTCAATGAACCACATTCCTTAAGGCATGAGGAAACACTGAATAGCTTTAAGTGAGAAAACTCACCAGTCCTAGAGGCACATTGGCATGCACTCTCACGACAGAGTAGGGCAAGGAGAGAAGAAAGTGTGGGAACCTAGTCGAGGCTAACATCCATGAAAGAGACAAGGAAGGAGGAAACTGAAGTCCTGGCTGCTTCGGAATTGACCTATTCACATATTCACAGATTTCACCTCGAATATATTTTCTACACAAATTTAAGTCAATTTAAGTTTCTGACAGATCATTATATCCTTAAATGGACTAAAACTTGAGTTTCTAATAGCCATCGTATATTCTACTTAGAGGTGGCATGAAGGTTTTGATATATCCCAGGTTTTAATATGCAAAGTGGTTGAAGAAGAAGTTTGAGTTGGAAATGTTAGTACTAAGCTTAACTTTTCTGGTACCAAGGTATTTTTCGCTAAAGAAAGCTAGTCATTTCTCCAAAAAATAGCAATATCTTTCTAATAGATGTATATGTGTTGGTGTGTAAGTGAGCATATATAATTTTATTAAGCATCCAGTGTTTAGCTCCATTTTGCTATTGAAGAAATAGATACAAAGAAGTCACAGGAGATTTTACCAATTACACCCTTATCCTCTTGGGCTTTAGTACCTAGCTTGGAAGCCATAGAACTTAGTTTCTTCTTTGAAAACCAGATGAAGAAAAAAAGAAAGAGACGAGAGAGAGATGAGTGGTGAGAGAGAGAGAGAGAGAGACAGAATTATAATTACATTTAAATTGAGTGCATGTAAAATCATTCTCAAGCCTCTTTTCTGACGCACTTGCCTTCTAATAATAAGACAGTTTAGAAATGTGCACCAAAAGATTTAAACGTGTATTAAAAGGATTGAACAGCACCTGCAGGAAATGGAAATGAATCAAAACTTAATGCCTTACCCAAATTCTAAATAATCTATATTTAAATAGTATGCAGTGAAGTTAGACTATAGGCCATTTGGGGTAGTTTGTTAAATGAAAAAAAAAGACCTCTGTTTGAGGTATCTCTGTGTTTTACCTCATGATTTTAGAGTAAAAATAATGGTTGACATAGCTATCCAAATTCATCTGAAAAGTAGATAATCTTTTAAATCAAATCTATTTAGTGATTAAAAGTAGCCATTTTTTGAATTATTGGTATTACATATGCCTTTTCTATAACTGCTATATTTTATTCCCATTTCTATAGCCTGGTAAGAGCCTTTAATTTGTTTAGTTGAAAGAAGGCTGATTCAGCTTTTCAAAAATTATCGTTTAATCTCAAACTTGAGAATTTTTATCTTATATCTGTCTAAGTATATGAATGATTGTTTTAGTTATTGATTTGGTCACAAGCAGTTCAGAGGGGCACTATGCGATGGAGTGGAGCACTTGTAGGAATAAAGCGTCAAGAGAGAGTGCCAATGTTCAGATCTGAGATTGCAGCTTCTCAGAACTCTGCCAAGGAGCTCCCCACATCCGTCCACCATCTAAGGTCTGTCCTGGTCAGACATATTAACACAAGACTAAGAAGGGAGTTGCTACTTAACACACAGCCATGTAATAAATGTGTGGAGAGCATTCTAGACTTTGCTTTCAGAGTTCTCAGTATCAAATATTCACACATGGCAAGTATTTCTAAGTATAGCTGCTCCTGCCAACAGATAGTCCCATCCTGAAGGAGGCCTCCTAGTTAATATATTTGCAAGTGTTAAAAGGAAAAATTAAAGACATGTTAGTAGCTAAGTGAGAATTGTATCCTTATTTGGGAACCACTGCAGAGAGGAATTAATTGTAGAAAAAGTGAGCAGCAATCAGAAGCACTGCAAATGTCTCCAGCTGAAGAGGTACATAGACCTTCTAAGACATGGCCAGGCAGCTAACTGAAAGCACTGAAGGGGAATGAATAGTCACCACCTGCTGAGTAGCCTATCTTCCCCACATGACTCACTTCTATTCTCTCCTCTGTATTCTCTTCCCATTGCCTTCATTTACACTGGGCAATATCTCCTAGGCAACTGCAGGCACTGTCTAACTTATCTCCTGTACTCAGCATCACTCTTTCAAATACATTGTCTATATCCTTGTTTCTCAAAGTGTGTCACTGCAACAGCAGCATAGTTATCTCCTCATTGCTTGCTAGAGAAGCAGATTCTTAGAATCTATCCCAGATCTACTGAAAAAAAGTCTTTCTTGAAACAAGATTTCAGGTTGATTCTAAGGCACATCAGATTTAAGAAACAATGTTCCCCATTATCATGAAATTTTAAATTATGTTCTAAAACAAAAATTCATAACCAATTAGAATGTAATCACGCCTTCCAACCCCACCACCAATACAATACAAAGTCCACACTGACTTGAATGGGTCTCAGTGTTTTAAAATGAACCTCATATTCTACTTACCAATTCAAAATGCAATCTGCACATTTGAGTCAATTTGCCTCATTTTATTCCATCAACACATCAAGATTGCACTGTTTTGTTGGTTTACAAGCTCACCTCTAGGCCAATGTTTTGTCTTTTTGTTTAGGGTAAATCTGAACAAAAGACAACATAAGAATGGATGTTGTCTTGGCATACTTTTATAGCTGGAATATAGTCTCCCCTTAAGGAGGGATAAAATGAGATAAATAGCATGGTAAGTCATAATCATCAGTAAGCAATTAATAGTTTCCATTTTCCTTTTTCCACATAGCTACAATGAACAGCTTGTTCGTGCCAGGCAATAACCCCAAACTCTGAAATCCTTAAGATTTTTTTACTCTCTGCTATGCTATATTAATGCAGAAAAGAAAAAAAAAATCACTAATTTCAAAATCTACAGAGCCCTTATATATTTACTTTTTTCAGTGGTTCTTTTTGGAATACCTATGGTACGTATTTGAGAATTAGACTAGCAGAACATATCTGTATCTATTTACCTCTTAAAACCCAGATATGATGCCACATTCTCCATGGAACCTTCCTTGATCTCTAGTTCCCCACTGCCATATTGCCCCAGACATAAAATGACTCTTTTTCTTTTGAATGTCAGATATTTATATATACTATTCTTAAGTCTTATTAGTTAAACTAGATGGAGAAGGAGAAGAATAGGAAAAGAGAAAATAAATATATCTTCTACTAGTTTTTAAGACTAGTAAGCAGTGAGGCCATGTAATGAATCTTAACTACTTAACACACAGATTATCACAGGACAAGAGGTAATCAACTACAATAAAGACAAGGGTAAATACTTGAGTGCCTTTTGTTGTCTGTTGCAGTTAGAAGCTAAATGCCTTAACAGTAGTAATTTGTAAGAAAATATTTTTGAGTGGATAAAAATCAATCATCAACTTTCACCTCAGAATCTGAATGACTATAGTGGATGCAGAATCATCTATTCTTCTGAATTATTGGATCAGTGTCTTCATGATATTAAAAAATTTACACAAATAGTTCATGGTTCTGGGGCTAGTTTTTAGGTGTTTTGACATCAATTGTTCTTTCAACATCCTGCTTTGTTTAAAAAACTACAAACACACATATCACCTCTGTGATTTTCATCTTCATTGTGTGCATATGAAAGTGTCTGAGTATGGCACATTTCAGATAGTGGTGCTTTTAAACAAAAGTATAGAAAGTCTATTGCCATAGAGTCATCCAAGTGTCATTATTACTCTGAGTCATGTAGATTTTTCTCTCCTAGATGCTTAACAGTTCCCCACTGACCCATACCTTACTAAAAGTAGAGAAAGTGTTTTCAAAAAGAAAGCCATTGCAGTTAGGAGATGAACAAAAACTTTGGAATCATTTTTATTTATTATATTTTCTCTTATAAAAAGTAACATAAATAATATAAGGGCCATGGAGACAAAAAAAAAAAAAAAAAAAAGACCCTAGTCTAATAGCTGCAGGAAATGCCATCCTGAAACATCTCAGGTATTTACTTCATCTGTTAGTGCATATGTTTCTAAAAGTTAATGTAGAGTTTCATCAACTCTACAATACTCTAAAGATCTGACAGCATGAGAAACAGGAGACTCAGAGGTGTTTTATACTGTAATATGGTTGTTGTCAACTTTTTCAAATTGAAAACACCTTTTTAAACTTCGGAAGAGAAGCATGGACACCTTGTATGTTATAAAAATCAAGTTGATTTGTATTCTCCTTGCTTACTGCAAAGAAACGTTCAGGGCCCTGGGGTACTAAAAATCACAGCATAAGGATGTGTTCCTGTTGCTCAGTTTAGAATAAATTCTATCATCGATTAGTTCCGTGTTCACAAGATATTTTTATATCAGTTTTTGTTGTTCAAATAACATTCTTATAAAAAGTTGCTATCTAAAATGTTTCTTCATTAAAAAAGTAACTCTGTTAATCCCTCATAAAAATTTGACATTTTTAATACATGAATTAACAACATTATGGAACATTACTTATAAAGGTAAATGGGGAAATACTGCATTAAACAAACTTCCTCTTCCCTAGTGTCTATATTATTTAGTAATAGCTAATGAGAAATTTGTGGAAGATTAGCTGGGAACTCAAAAATTTTGTAGACAATAAGATATTAAGAGATATTTCTGCAGGCTAAGGATCATTTTGTACTTGATAATTAAAATCACTTTTTATTATTTAATATATTCTACAAATATTTACAGAATTTCTTCTAGATATAGTCGTTCCATGATATCACAGGAGATTTTTTTCCAGAACTTCCAATAGATACCAAAATCCAAGTATCCTCAAGTACCCAATATAAAGTGGTATAGTACTCAAGTACCCAATATAAAATGGTATATGTATTTGCAGATAACATATGTACATTCTCATGTGTACTTTCAAAATGCTTTACATTATTTATCATAGCTAATCCAAAGTAACCGCTAAGTAAATAGTTGTTATAATGTATTGATTGGGGAATTGTGACAAGCAAAAATATCCTGATATGATCCTGACTCACTATCACAAGAACATTATGGGGAAACCACTCCCATAATCCAATCACCTCCCACCAGGTCCTTCCCTCAACATGTGGGGAGTTCATTTCTAGGTGAGATTTGGGTGGGGACACAGAGCCAAATCTTATCACTTAGAAAGGAAATACACAGTTTGAAACCCTCTGAGTGTGTGGGAGGAAAGGTGGTTTGGGCTTCTTCAGATAGTACTTTCAGTGTAGACTTCTCTCTGAGCATCTGACATTTGATATAGGAAATAAAAACTAAGAAGTAATCAGTAATAAGTTACTGGGAAAGAACATCTTAATCAGATGAACTAAAAAACAGGGTAAATTATATATGTGAATTATACTTCTGATGCTTATCACCATTTCATCAAGTATGTTCTATAAAATTCTCTAAAAACCACAAACACACATCATCTCCATGATTTTCATCTTCATATGGCAAAGTTATGTATGATAGATTTCACATAGTGGTGAATTTCAACAACAGTGTATAAAATCCATTACTGTAGATTCATTCAAGTGCCATTTTTATTCCAAGTCATGTAGATTTTCTCTCTCAGATGTTAACAAATAGTTTCCCACTGACCCATACCTTATTAAGTCTAAGTTCATTCACTTCTTTCTTATTTCCTAGAGGACTACAACAGTCCCCTAATAAGAGTCCTTACTTTTACTATTTTTTTCATTCTTAAATACATCCTTTACCAGCTTCTATAGTTTTCTCATTTTTAATTATTCTATCTTTTTTTTTTAAGTTATGGGATACAGGTGCAGGATGTGGAGGTTTATTACATAGGTAAACATGTGCTATGGTGGATTGCTGCACCTATCAACCCATCACCTAGATTTTAAACCCTGCATGTATTAGCTTTTTTCCCAAATGCTACTCATCCCCCACTCTACCCCAACAGGTCCCAGACTGTGTTGTTCCCCTCCCTGTGTCCATGTGTTCTCATTGTTCAGCTCCCACTTATAAATGAAAACATGTGGTGTTTAGTTTTCTGTTCTTGCATTAGTTTGCTGAGGATAATGTTTTCAGCTTCATCCATGTTCCTGCAAAGGACATGATCTCATTCCTTTTTATGGCTTCATAGTATTCCATAACACAATATAAATTATAAAATAGTTTTACTCTGATTTTGTGAAGAATGTAAATTCAAGGAGAACTACAAACCACTGCTCAAGGACATCAGAGAGGACACAACCAGATGGAAAAACATTCCATGATCATAGATAGGAAGACTCAATAGAGTGAAAATGGCCATACTGCCCAAAGCAGTTTATAGATTCAATGCTATTCCCATTAAGCTACCATTGACATACTTTTATAGTTTTCTAGCCATGCAGTACAATAATGGGGGTATGGGCAAAGGTTTTAGAAGTCAACAATAAAAACACATTTGGAGGTGTTTTTTAGATGAAATGTTCCAAAACTGACTCTTAGCTGGAGGGACAGTAGAAAGGTATTGGCACAAGTTTTAGCATTAGTCAGAGCTGGGCCCATAACCAAGCTCTATCATTTACTCCCTATAATACTTGTAGCTACTACAAACTACTAAGATTTGTTTCCTCTTATAAGAAGTTTGATGGAAAAAAAAGTTTGATGAATTACATGCCTATAAGGAGGATCAAATGGAATAAAACATATTAAAGACTTAGCAAAACAATAGTATATCTTTTTCTTCAAAACATTTTGTCACTCATAATAAATCCTAGCACCTGAACATTTTATGTAAGAGCTGGCATAAACATGTGAGGCATACCTCTCCACCACTATGCCACACTCCAGGAACTCTGGATACAGCTCACTTTTCAGTAAATTCAGAGAGCTGTTCCTACTCTCCCATCTGCTTGAAATACAGTACACTACCGTTTTCCCTACCCCATTTCCTTGATCTAGATAATCCCTACTGATCTAACATCATCACCTTCAACATCCTCTTCATCATGATTGGTGATGTGACAGGTCCTAGAGGACCCAAGCAGTACATTGTTTAAAAAGCATTCTCTAGTTTTAGACTATGTTCAAATCGCAAATCCATCTTACACACCTCTTCTTTACTCTCAGTTTGCAACATGGGACTAACCAAACTTCCTGTTTTTAGGTTTATTAAATGAATTTTTATAAATTAATTTTGTAAGCAGCTTAGTAGAGTACTTGGCACATAGTAGTTACTCTTGTTTTACCAAATCCTTCATATGCTTTACTCCATTTAACTCTCATTGTAGGTACTCAATTTATCAATATGTGTATATGAAGAAATGGAGGTCTAGTAGTCTGCAGGGGGTATAGGTATTATAGGGAATAAATTGTAGAGGTTAGTTATGAACCCAGCTCTGTCTAATACTAAAATTTATGCCATTACTTCTCTACTGTCCTCCAGCTAACACTCAGTTTTGGGACACTATATCTAAAAAACAGTTTCAAAAGTGTGGATTTTTTTGACTTCTAAAACCTTTGACCATAGCCCTATTATCGTATTTCATCATTAGAAAACGAACCATATCCTGAGACTTTGTGAACCATATCACCTTAAGGAGATTTTGGACAGAGGCGATGGGGTCTTGCAAAAATCATAATCATTTCTAAACACCAATAAAAGACAGAAAGCCAAATCATGAGCACAGTCATTCACAATTACTACAAAATGAATAAAATATCTAGGAATACAACTAAGAAGGGGCATGGAGGACCTCTTCAAAGAGAACTACAAACCACTGCTCAAGGAAATAAAAGAGGACACAAACAGATGGAAAAACATTCCATGCTCATGGAATGAAAATGGCCATATTGCCCAAAGTAATTTATAGATTCAGTGCTATCCCCATCAAGCTGCATTGATGTTCTTCACAAAACTGGAAAAAAAAAACACCTTAAACTTCATATAGAATGAAAAATAGCCCACATAGAAATACAATCCTAAGCAAAAAGAACAAAGCTGGAGGCATCATGCTACCTGACTTCAAACTATACTGCAAGGCTACAGTAATCAAAAACAGCATTGTACTGGTACCAGAGATATAGACCAATGGAACAGAACAGAGGCCTCAGAAGTAAAGCCACACATCTACAACCCTCTGATATTTGACAAACCTGACAAAAACAAGTAATGGGGAAAGGATTCCCTGTTTAATAAACAGTGTATGGAAAACTGGCTAGCTATGTGCAGAAAGCTGAAACTGGACTCCTTCCTTTCACTTTATGCAAAAATTAACTCCAGATGGATTAAAGATTTAAACATAAGACATAACGCCATAAAAACCCTAGAAGAAAACTTAGGCTATACCATTCAGGACATAGGCATAGGCAAGGACTTCATGACTAAAACACCAAAAGCAATGGTGACAAAAGCGGAAATAGACAAATGGGATCTAATTAAACTTAAGAGCTTCTGCACAGCAAAAGAAACAATCATTAGGGTGAACCAGCAACTAACAAAATGGAAAAAAATTTTGCAAGCTACCCATCTGACAAAGGGCTAATATCCAAAATCTACAAAGAATTAAAACAAATTTACAGGAAAAAAAACAACCCCATCAAAAAGTGGGCAAAGGATATGAACAGACAATTTTCAAAAGAAGACATTTATGCAGCCAACAAACATACGAAAAAATGCTCATCATCACTGGTCATTGGAGAAATGCAAATCAAAACCATATCGAGATACCATCTCACACCAGTTAGAATGGTGATCATTAAAAAATCTGGAGACAACAGATGCTGGAGAGGATGTGGAAAAATAGAAATGCTTTTACACTGTTGGTGGGAGTGTAAATTAGCCCAACCATTGTGGAAGACAGTGTGGCAATTCCTCAAGGACCTAGAAACAGAAATTTCATTTGACCCAGCAATCCCATTACTGGGTATGTACCCAAAGGATTATGAATTGTTCTATTATAAAGACACATACATGCATATGCTCATAGCAGCATTGTTTACAATAGCAAAGACTTGGAACAAACCCAAATGCCCATCAATGATAGACTGGATAAAGAATATGTGGCACATATAAACCATGAAATACTATGTAGCCATACAAAAGGATGAGTTCATGTTCTTTGCAGGGACATGGATAAAGCTGGAAATCATCATTCTCAGCAAACTGACATAAGAACAGAAAACCAAAAACCGCATGTTCTCACTCATAAGTGGATGTTGAACAAGGAGAACACATGGACACAGGGAGGGGAATATCACACACTGGGGCCTTTTGGGAGGTAGGGGAGGGCAGGGGAGGGATAGCAGGGGGTGGGGGATTGGGGAGGGATAGCATCAGGAGAAATACCTAATGTAGGTGATAGGGGAATGGATGCAGCAAACCACCATGGCATATGAATACCTATGTAACAATCCTGCATGATCTGCGCATGTGCCCCAGAACTTAAAGTATAATAAAATAAATAAACAAATAAATAAAAAGATTTTTGTAAAAATTGAACTATAATTATTATATTAAGTAGCTATCTCTGTCAATAATATTTTGCAGTCTAGAGAATAAAAGCAGTATTTCGTTTGCTTTGCACTCCCATCACATAACAAAGCAACTTTCAAGTAATAAACAGTCTATCTATTTTTATTGACAAGTCATAGTTGTATACATTTATGGGGTACAATGTGCTGTTGTGATATATGTATATAATGTGGCATAATTAAATCAAGCTAATTAACATATCCATTACCTTGCATACCTATCATATTTTATGATGAGACATAAATGAATGACTGGATGGCTGGTTAGATAGTATCAGAAATCAGTCTTCAGGATAACTGAAGACTGTGTGTGTGTGTGTGTGTGTGTGTGTGTGTGTGTGTAATTTAAATTTTTTAACACAGATATTTTTCTATTTCAAAACACTATATTTTTGTGTTGATTATAAGATGTTAGTTATTATAGAAATATGTTTTCACTAGCTTGTATTTAGCTTCATTACATCAGAAATAAACTACTTATTTTTCTAGAGATGTACAGTGAACAACTAATTTCTGTTATGTCAGGTGATAATTTCCTGCACTATTTCACACATTTTTTTAAAAGACTAATTAAGCTTTTTTTTAAACCTACTTTACCTAATCCAAATAATAATTTTTTTATAACCTTGACCAAACTGTAAATGTTAAGAAGCTTAAGAGGAGAAAATAAAAAAGAAACCTTTATTAAATAATGGAAAACCTAATAATTAAATAAACAATGAAAATATCTGTAGCATAGCTCCCCTAATTATGTTAAACTCTTCCTAAGAAGTAAGATGCTCCAAAAGCATCACCAGTTATGTATCATCAGATTTGTTTCACTGTCTTTTGCTTTTTTGTACTACTGACATCAGTTCCATTTCCTCAGTATTTTTGGCTGTTTATACATGACACTCTCAGGCCTATCTCTCCTGACATACATATTTGTATTTGTCTGTTCTCACACTGCTAATAAAGACATACTCAAGACTGGGTAATTTATAAAAGAAAGAGGTTTAATTGACTCACAGTTTTACATGGCTGGGGAGGCCTCACAATCATAGTAGAAGATAAATGAGGAGGAAAATCACATCTTACATGGAGGCAGGCAAGAGAGCTTATGCAGGGGAACTCCCATTTATATAACCAGCAGATCTTGTGGGACTTACTCACTGCCACAAGAACAGTATGGGAGAAACTGCTCCGTGATTCAATTATCTCCACATGGCCCTTCCTTGGACACTTGGGTACAATTATAATTCAAGCTGAGATTTGGGTGGGGACAGAGCCAAACCATATAGACATTGCTTATTATAAAATATTTCTTGAATTTCAGCTGGAGTGATAACTAAAGGGAACTAATTAAGTAACATTTGTTTCCTTCCTTTTTCCTGATCTTCATAATCTGCAAATGAAAGCATAATTGACCATGTGAGTCAGTTTTTGATGAATGTTTGGTGCTTAGAACAGCTGTTTCAAATACAGGCCTTTGAAAATGCCATAAAACAGTGGAAGTCCACAGAAATATCATGTTAATACATTTAACAAAGAAGCAAAACATCTTTTCTAATCAATGTTTCATGTAAGAAAAGGAGCATTTGGCATAGATGTAATACCCTAAGTGGGCTGTCGTTTTCAAGGAACTTAGACAGATCTGAGACTTTCCTAATTATTATAAATAAGTTATGACATGTGCTCTGATTTTTTTCAGGCATTGCTTCCCATGTTAATAGAATTACAATACTAATCTGTATAATAGCATTGATGATTTGATGACTAATTCTATTCAACAAGTATTTTTAAGTATAACATTGTAGTGTATCATTTACATGTTACTATGGATAATCAGAGATGCATAAAGGAATCAATTTTTGCCATCAAATACTTTATATTATTTTATTGATCAAATTGGTGTGCCAGTCATAATACTCAGTTTATTTTTATATATAATAAAATTGTCACTTAGATATGGAAAAGAACTATTTAAAATGTTTATATGAACAGAAGAGAGTCAAGAAAATGTCTTCCAACAGTACAACAGCATACATTATAGTAATGAGAATTAGTGATGTACCATTAGACACAGCAATATATATCATCTCAAAAAACAAGCGAGAGTGTCTAAATAGATGGTTAAAAACTGCATAATTCCACTTATGTTTTTTAAATAGGGAAAACTCATCTTTAGTGAGTGCTTACCTCTGAGAGGGAACTCACTTCAAGAAAACAGGAGGCACTATGTGTTATTGGAATTTTTTTTCCCTGACCAAAATGCTAGTTACACAGGTATGTTCAATTTGTAAAATTTTATAGAACTCTACATTTATGATCTTTGTACTTCTCTGCATATATGGTATATTTTAAAAATGTATTCCACTACAAAGAAACAGCACTAAGTGAAGACATAAGCTATTTCAATAATACTTACAAATTACAGAAAACAACTTATTACCAATTAAGAATAATAATATACATTTCTGCAGCCATTCATTTTCTTGTTTTTTAGAAAACCCTTGATTTGTTAAAAAGATAAAGAAAAAAATGCTGAGAAAAGTAATATTAATTACCAAATTATTGGGGACAGAATAAAATTTATCACTCAATTGTTAAGATTGGTTTTGACATACTGAATCAAATAGATTGAAATTAGGGACTATATTATACATTTTTGTTTCATTGATTCTGAGTAAGAAAACAAAATTATAGTCATTTAAATGTGTTGAATTGCAGAAAAATTTCATTCTCATGTTCCACTCAATTGATTTCAAAGATAGTAAGTAGAGTGACCTCATTTTAATTAGAAAACAAATATTTCTATAGTGCATTAAGTTTAACATTTTGTGAATTTATATATGATTTCTAATTAATTTCCCATAACTTCACTGACTACCTTTTTCATGATGTGATGGATATATTACTGTTTTACTGAGTAGTATTGTTATAAATTATAACCTAAAAACCAACAATATTTTATTGAGTTTACTTCTTAAGGTCTTTGCATGTAATCCTGAATTTCATTTGAAAAAAATGCTTCTTTAGATATCTTTTAGGCTTTTGAATGAGATTATTTTACATTTAAATGTTGAGTTCAATAAGAAGTAAGCTAATACCTCTGTTACAATAAAATAAAGAAATAAAGCATAAAATATACACACACGTATGTTATGCATGTATATTACATTTATATATTTGATATTATGTATACAAAATGTACACTGATAAGCAAAGCAAGAAATAAAATCAGCAGGATGATTTTATCAAAGACATGATCATTGCGATTCAATCTCCTGAAAGCTCCAGGTCTACAAATAAACTGCTTCGCAGAGATTTGGAAGGAAGGAGCAAACAATCTCAAAATATCAATCTCCACTTTAAGTACATACATGGTGGAGTTCATACTGATGAAACCATATTTTTTTCCCAATTCCATAATTTTATTTTAGAAAGCATTGGTTTTATTTAATATTGTTGTAATTATTCTATGTAGTCTAATATTGTTCTTTTTTATCATTTTCCATCTTTTTCTTTAAAGATAGATCGTTATAAAAACTATTTCGGACTGATAATAGATCATTTAATCAAAATCAGGTTAAATCTGGGAATAATGATCTATATAGTGATCTCAAATATTTTAACTCTGAACATTTAGCTCTGTATTTATTCAACAAAACAACATCATTTTATTAATATGTAATATGAGGGTCTTTTCATATGCAATATTAGTGTTGATGGGGGTTCTGACACATTTTTCTAGCAAAAAATCACCCAAAATTCATCATCTACAATTTTAAATTTAGATTTATTTAAAGTGTTGTGTAAGTGTGCACATTTTACCCTTTAACAGTTGTATGGCACAAGTTGTTTAAAAATTTTAAATTTAGTGCCATGACATTAAGAATTTTCAAAGGATTTACTTTTCCAATAGACATATTTATTCTTTTTAAAATTTGGTTCATATAAGATTTAATTAAGTTATGTAATTTCAATAACAAGAACGGAAGACACAAACCAGTTTGGGAACAAATGTGACTAACTCTCCATAAACATGCAGCTCAACTGCAGAGAGCAGAGTTCACTAGCACATTAGAGAGCAGCCCACGAGCAGTGAAAACACAGCCTGCCAAGAGCATAATTCCATATGCTTCACAGAAGAAATGGAGTGGGCAGGTTGATTGAGGGAATTAGTTAAACTGGGTCTATTAGGACAAGTTTAAACCACATATGACTCATTTTCATTAAAATCTAAACATATATTCTATGCTCTTTGGAATCAGAAAATGTGACTGTATTGCCTAAAATATATCTCAAAGTCCTAATATCATAGCTAAGCCTCTTCTTTATGTCGGATCAAGAGACCAATAAATCTGGCCGTGTTAAATAACCACAAGAGCTTTAGAATTACTATGAGAACAGGTTCATTCTCACCCAAAGGACAAATAATTTCAGGGTTTGGTTGACTCTACCTTCATTCATAGCTGTATAAACACCCCTGTAATGACAGCACAGTTCCAACTAAGCAATACAAAAGAGGTCAGTCTCATCTGGAACACCAACTTCTTATGGAGCAAAACCTCTGCTATCATGCTCATCTGCCCTTTATCTTTTTGCAGATAATAATTTAGAAGACAAATATCCAGAAATGCAGTGAGTTGATAGAAGGAAAATGTCACCAAGCAATACTTCCTGGTGATTATAAACAAAACCAAAGCATTGTTTAAAATATTTGTATCTTGGACATATTTAATTACCTGAGACGAAAGGAATTGTAATAAATGATAAAGCTGTGCATATATCCTGGGCACATCTACACTATTTTTTATTTCATCTTGTAGTATAATTGTTAGCTATTCTTCTCTCTCACCAACTAGAAAGCAACTGTGTGAAAGAGGAAATTCTATCCTTTTTTTGAGTCTCTAATACCTACTTTAATGAATAATAGATGCCAGTTTGCAAGGGAAAAAAATTGAATTCATGGATATGTATCAAGCAATTTCTGTAGAGAGTAGAGAAAACTACTCTTGAGCTAGAAAACAAGAGTTTTGCCTTGATATCCAAAGATAAATTAAAGAAATTACTGTCTAAGATAAAGGATTGGCAATACTATTGTAGTATTCCACAACTTGCTGAAAATCAAAAAATTTTCTGTGAAACCTTAGTGTAGACTTGAAAATAAGTTAAATTATTTTATTTAAAATAGTCATATATAAAAAGTGGTGTAAGATACTCATGAATGCAGCTCTTACACATTTATGAAAACAAAATAATTAAGAAATAGATACAAGTAAAACTACAAAATCAATTATATTAAGTTGATTAATATAATTATCGTGATCATAATTTTTAATAAAACTAAAATCTATTGACTTAAAAGCATTCAAGTCATTAATTAAATTACACATCAGTTTAATGTGGTTTATTGTGTTTTCTTACAATTTAACCACAAATAACCCATGGCATTTTATGTACATAAACTTAGGTTTTTAAATTTCATTTGATGTTTTACTTTTGTGCATGAAGATAGTAATTTACATGAACACCATTATCATAATAACTGCATTTTGGTTTTTACAATGTCATTTATTTTTTTTTTTTTGAGATGAAGTCTCACTCTTGTTGCCCAGGCTGGAGTGCAGTAGCAGGGTCTCTGCTCGCTGCAACCTCTGCCTATTGAGTTCAAGCGATTCTCCTGTCTCAGCCTCCTGAGTAGCTGGGATTAGAGATGCCTGCCACAAAACCCACCTAATTTTTATATTTTTAGTAGAAATGAAGTTTCACCATGTTAACCAGGCTGGTCTCGAACTGTTGACCTCAGGTGATCAGTCCACCTCCGTCTCCATTGTCATATTTAACCACTAAGCTGTTTTGCACTTCAATAGCACCTTCTAAGACATAAAATTAAAGAGGGTAATTTCTGAAGAAACAATTATTTTACATTTATTAACAATTTTATAGTAATAAAATTGCATATATAAATGAATCAGAAATTTAGAATAAAGTATAGCACATTGTACTTATACATATTTGCAGAAAGTAGTTATCACTCTTCCCATTTTACAGATGAGAAGACTGAGCCTCAAGAAAGTGACTTAAGCTAATAAGGGCTGGAGCTGAGATTCAAAACCAATTTATTTGACTCAAGTTGTATGCTTTTAATAAATAATACACTAAAATATCTGAATGTTGAATGAGTTCCCCAATATTACATTGCTAACTAAGTATATAGTTCAAATAAGAACCCTTGTCTCTAGACTTTTAAATCAAAAGTCTTTTCACACAATGTCTTCTGATCTAATTTATTTTATTGTGCTTTTATGGCAGTTGAGTTATGAATATGCCCTTTTTATTTGTTCTGTTTGTTCTCATGGAACAAGAATTGTTTGCTAATTTTGTCTGAAATGACATTTGTAAATAGGAGATTTTAGATAGTGGTAAAAATAAAATAATCAGCTTTTGGCAGTAATGAGAAGTGTACTTAAATTGCAGAATATGTTTCATTATAAAATGTTAAAGGAAAATATCACAGCACACAACAATTCTTTGTATTTGATTTAGTACTACTGTCATTGGTGGTAGGCATGACTTATTAAAGTAGTAAAATAAATTAGTAAAACTTGATGTGAGAAAATTATGTAGCATTTATTATGTCAAGCCTGTTTCTGTAACAGGAAATACTGTAGACGTGTGGTCAAATAATTGTAGAGATTAGAAGCACTGGGGAATTGTTAGTATTTTTATTTAGAGGAATTAAAATTTACAAAATGAAAATATTTTTAGAGGGGAAAATGCAATTCTAAATAAGGCTAAATAAATTATAGTAAAGTTTATGTGAATGAATCAGGTAAACTAGCAATGGAAGTTTAAGGAAAAATAACTTAATGAGTTCTCATTTTACACATACATTCCCAAGAAGAAAACTTTTAGAGATTTTTTTTCACTACCTTCTATTTTAAAAAATTCTCAGGAAGAAGATGAGAAAGTGGGGCAGGTAGAGGTGGAAAAAGTAAAAAGGGAATTACGGGTCTCCAAAGCAATGGATAAGATGTATCATTTACATGATCTTACCTAATGGACATAATTAATAATAAAGATTTAGAATTTGGCTATGCAGATTTATGTCATTAAAGACATTTATTTGTGGCTGCTGGTAGAAAATTATAAAGCCTATTAAACCATAAGAAATAAAAATAATATCTCCTAGGACTTTTTTAGCTTATAAAGTACAATCATGTGCCTTACTTCATTTAATTTTATATTACATTAAATATATTATAAAGTACAATCATATGCCTTGTTTTATTAATTTTTATAATACTATTGAGAAATAATATTATAGCCTATTTACAGAATGAAAACCAATAGTTGTGAGTGTAATGGAGGCCAGGTTTCAGTTTTTCTCTAAAAGAACCTTCTAGCTGGAGATCCTAGGAACTGGCTGGATGAGTGAGAGTAAGGATGGAAACAGAATCAAATATCATTAAAGAAAGAAGGGGGATACCCAGGAAGTAAAGCAGAGGATGCAACGTAGTCAAAAGGAATCATAGGCTGGGCATGGTGGCTCACATCTGTAATCCAGCACTTGGGAGGCCGAGGTGGGAGGATTGCTTGAGGCCAGGGGTTTGAGACCAGTCTGGGCAACATGAGCATATTCTGTCTCTGCAAAAAAATATAAATAAACAATTTTCTGGGTGTGGTGGCATGCACCTGTGGTCCCCGCTACACAGAAGACTGAGGTGGGAGGATCACTTGAGCCCAGGAGTCAAGGCTGTAGTGACCTGTATTTGCACCACTGCACTTCAGAGCTTGGGTAACAGCACAAGACCTTGCCAAAAAAACAAAACAAAAAGGTTATAAAAATGATTGAATAGTGTGTTTTTAAAAATCAAAATAGAAACTTTCAACCTTTATCTCCATTATCTTAAAATCAGAGGTACCTTGATCATCTGCATGTACTGATAATTCAGCTCATCTATCATGACAGATTTACAGAGTTACAGATTTGAGGGACCATTACAACTAGAATTTCAGTTTGCAGCTTAGAAGTGAAGAAAGGAAGAGCTGTTAATCATCTCATACCTTTTTCCGATCCAACATTATAAGATAAAAATATTTAAAATCACAGCCACACAGCTTTTCTATGAATGGAAACTAAGCAGATGACAATTTTTTTTCTATGCAAATGTTTGGCAAACTACTGCCATAAGAGAGCCAGAGAGCAGAGTTTATTGCATTTCACATCAATTTAACCTTGTTCTTCTTCAGAGAAGTTAATTTACCCTATTGCTACTATTGTTCGGTAAATCTATCTTTAAAAGACCTTCTTCAATGATACATCACTCATTTTACAATTCCTGCTAGAAATGCATTAAATCTTATAATTGACAGTTTAGGGGAAGAGATACTGTGTTTTGAAACGAGTGGCCTGTATGTCAGAATAAATACAAAAGCACTTCGTATTTTTATTACTCAACTCATATAAAAGTATACTTCAATGGACAAGGAGGGAAAATGCTCCTCATTGGAGAAAGTAAGTTGATGTCTGTCTTCCTAAGGCTTGTCTTGCATGCAAGTAGTTAGGTTGGTTAAATAGGGAAGTGAAGGTAGGGTAGGTATTTTTAAAACTAGTCGCCATAGGCAAGAGAATATCATCATTTAGGTCTCTTTACGTTGAGATTAGAGTTTATGCTCAAAAGGCACAATAAAGACAATTTATGATTCCCCTTTCTCCTTCCCAAATAGTGTGATTCTTTTTCTTTGACTTGTGCCTTGCATGTACATGGTCACTTCATGAGAGAAGTGTTACACTGCTTTTTAAAAGGTGTTTTTGTTTGTTTGTTTGTTTCTTTTTTTTTTTTTTTAGTTTTCCTTCTAACAGTCAGGCCCCCCTGCTGTAGGATTGCTGGAGGTCCATATAAAAGGTGTTTTTAAATAACACAATACCTCATTATCAGAGAGATTTAATAGACAAAAAGTAAAAATATACACAGAAAAACAATTGATAAAAAAGGAGGAACATCTAACTAAAATGTCAATGTATTCACTACAATGTACAACTCAACAAATTAAAATTTAACTGAGTAGAGATGAAAAAATAAAGAGATGAATTATACCTAGAAGTTATTTCTAATTTTGCCTCTTTTATATTCTCATTACTAAGATCTATTTCTTAAAAATACTGTAACAAGCTTGACTTTTAATTGTGGGACACCATTCTAAAGAATATGAAATTTTGCTAATTAGTAAAATTCAGAAGGAAGACTTTTGTGATTAGAACTCTATTTAATTTTCTTTCTATTCTAATCTTCAGTTCATTTTAGCATTCATCAAGTCAGCAAACAGCACAATTTACAAGGAAAATAAACTGTGAGAAGCTGTGCTATAAAATACAAAGCAAAAATGGCAAGACACGTGTTAATATAAGGCTACATCAAAGTTTAATAGTGACACATAACACAATGTAGGCATTAAATCATTTTAATCTGCATTCAATATTCTCATTACACATAAGTCGTAATGAGCTATCTAGGTATTGGATGATGTCCACATTTATCAAATCTGAAAAACTTAGACTGTATTATCAAGGTTAAGGAGATCAGAACATTTGTACAGGAAGTAATCCTTCTTGGTAATGCAGAAGAGTATTAATTCATTAACAAAATGTATATTTAAGAGCCTTTGGGAGAATAACCACTGGTTTATGTCATTCCTGCACTTAAAGAACGAGGCTATACACTGTTCAGACACTGAGATCATGCTATATGTGTCTGGATTTACAGCTTATAACACAGTGCAAATCGTAGAGTATGGATTACTAAATATTTGTGAAATCAGCTTAGATATCAAGGGATTGCAGTTTGCGTGGTTGTATGTGTTGAGGTGGGGATGGGAGATAAAGGATAAGGAGTAATTATCTGATCCCTAAATAAAAACGTTATTGGCACAGAGAGCTCTCGATTTAGAAGGAAGGGGCATAGGAATGAGGAGAAGTCCATATATGTAAAGAGGTAGCCTCTAGCAGGCTGGTTTCTAAACGGCCAAGCCCGTGGAAATAAATTATAGTTGAAACTTATGAATACAATAGGATTTATGTCTACGAGCGCAGATGAGTTGGTTCAAGACTAAAACGAAGCTCCTGCCACTTGTTACCGGTACATGTTGTAATAATAATGTGGCATTTGGCATTCAGCCACCATCAGAATGCTGCGTGTTCTAAGATGTCTTCTTTTCTCCAAGGACAATATAGAAATGTTATTGACTTTTTATCTTTAAACTCTTACTCGATGACCTATGTTTACTTGATGGTTTGTTAGTATGATCTAGGGCCATACAGCAAAGCAAAAGTAACCGAAGTAGGCTCTGTTAGCTGACTGGTCACCGCTGAAGACAAAAGAGATGAGATCATTCTGTGAGCAGGGTCCTCTGTAAACATGAGACTCAAAAAGATCTTGCTTTGTTACCAAGACCTCCCTGGAAAACAGCAAAGTTTTCTGGGGCATTTTGCTTAAATTGCTGAACAACATCAGGAGATCTAAAATTTAAGCTTTCAGAAGTTCATGAGTCTGGGACCTGTGAATGGAGAGAGCATTCTGTTTCACCAATAATGGAATTTAAAGTGTCCATCGTATATAAAAAAGTGTTTGTCTCCAGAACAGCAGGATGATTGAACGTATGCTTAAGCCAATTAGTTTCCCTGTGTTGTAGATTTGTTCTGCATTACTATTTCAACAGCTCATTACTACATTAATGAATACAGCTTCAGAGACTGGCATTTGTAGCTTTGGTGAAAGTTCGACCTCTCTAAAAGTGAGCACCTAATTACTTCTTCATGTAAAGCACCAATTCAAAGACCAATTTAAAGGTTATTGCTCTTTCTATAGATGAATAGATAATTGTAAAATTTCTTATTGATTCACCTGGATTTAAAATAACAATGAGATTTGTCAGTAATGACTAGATTTTTTTGTTACTAAAATATGTTGGTCATATTTAATTCTGACTAATCTCTGAAAAGCAATATTTTATAAATAAAAAATCTAATATTTGGCCATTTAGCCTCAGAATCTAAAATGTAATTTTTCAATGTGACTGACATATACTAGGCATAAAATAAATATTTTAAATAAAATGATGAAAGCTAAAGACAAAAATTCAAGCAAAAGGAATAAAATTATTTTATGTATTATAAAATGTGATTAAAATGTTAGAAGTATGTATAAAAACAAAAAAAAATTGAGTGGGAATCCAAGTAAATATAGTATTGCTATATCAGTTATTTGGATTTTTAAAACTCAAGATGTGGCTTGCATAGATTTTTTATTGTTGCATTTTCTTTTGCTAATTTTATTTTACATTTTATAATATGTTTAGCCTTGGTTTAACAATATAAATAGAGCTTTTTTTCTGTCATTGCCCATAAAAATAAAGAATTCAGTGTAATAAGGTACTTATCAAGAATCAAATACAATGTCCTTCTCAGAAACACTTTGTAATAGACTCTTCAACAATGAACAAGGTTAAAATGCTTTCATTTAAGGAAATTTTATTTTTCTATTATTGGAATTGTTGAAATTATTAATAACTTGAAGATGATTTCTGTATCAATATTCAATCTGCTTAACTTGTTTCTTGGTGTTTCAAGTGATCTGTGCAGAAGAGGACACTTTTGCTGACCCTTGGTTTGCCTCAAAGCCATAGGCTTAAAGGAATCAGGTGAAGTTGCAGATTTCAAGTCAGTGGCCTTGAAACAGCTATAGCTGTGCTTATTGCCTGACACATCCATCAGGCACTACATGTGATTGATTGCACTGCTTCTGAGGCTGTGGAACTGATCACCAGAATGAAAGATTTTTCCGTCTGCATTAAAGCACAAAGTCATTTTAAAGACCAGTTTTAGGAAGGTAAGCAGTAACTGTCATCAACAACTAAAATTTCACAGCCACTTGAAAACTGGCCCAGGAGCCTAAAATATGAAAAGAAGAACAGCATTGAAGTGACTGACACCTTTCCTTTATTGGAAGTTCATGGTGCATTTATTAATATGGTTTAAATTAAAGACTTTTTACAATGACAGCTTTGCTTTTTGTGATTTTTGGTCTAATATATTTGTTCTTTTGTGAAAGCATCGTGTATTTTCTTGAGTAAGGAAACGTTTATAAACCTTTGATTTTTGCACTATAGTGCAGGATTTTATCAGATCCTTCTTTCATTATCTGTCCTCAAAAGTTAGATCTCTTTACATTTGGCCAGTTCAAACAGGGCAGAATGTTTGCACAATGAATATAATCTGGCACAAAACTTTTGGATTCACATATCCTTCTCAGAAAAAGCAAGAATATGGATGAGTTAGAGAGAGCTATAAAGCCTAATTCTTCCAGAATAATCTGAAAGAGCTTCCCATCAATAATCATTGCTGAGTTTACTTTTTCTTTGCCTTCACACTTTGTTTTTCACTGTTCTCATTGCCTCAGGTTGTTTTTCTTTATTTTCATTATATACATTCATTTTGGAATTTACTTATAGTCAGAATCTTCTTTGCCAACCAAATTGAAAAAGTATTTCTAATCTTGTTAATGTCTCAGGTTTTAACAAGTGTTAAGATACTTACAAAATTAGTGCAGCAGTCATTTTAGCATAAAAGTATAAATAACAAAGAGTAGAAGGAAATAGTCTCCTCACACAGATTCATTAAGTTATCAGCATACAAAATGAGTTAAATATATTAAAGTGAAATGACAGTTGATCCATTAGTCAAACAGAGACACAGGCTTGGATCTGAAGTTTTATCACTCATTTTAGGCAAGAGAGTTTGCCTGCCTAAATCTCAATTCTTCCTTTTTAAAATCCGAAAATGATGCCAAATTAATATAATCATGAATATGAAATGACATAATATGTGTGATGTATGTGTTAAGGTGAATGAAATATAGTAACAGCTCAGTTAAGTGCTTCTATTTTAATTCTTCTCATTAGCGTTTGAACAAAGAAAATACCTGTTCCAATTGAATCTATAACATCAAGTCAATCTTTCCCAAGATCCCTTTTGCAGTATGTTATCATCTTCAATATTGAGGAAAATTAGGAGAAACCTATTTTCAAATGGGTAAAATTAGCAATAAACTATTATAAATAATATTGGAATCATTTTTATAACTTCAATAATCTATTTTTATGGAGACTAATAAAGATACATCTGGATATCAGACACACATTTCTTCAAATTAAATAAGATACATATCAGAAAATATATATGTAAATATATACATACACATATATTTATATACACGTTATTCAAAAGACTATCATTATCTGGTATTTAAGTTTTTGGCATGATTTGATACAAACTCTACAAAGAAACCATCATTGAGGAAAAACGTGTATATGCAATGAACATTGGTAACTATGCAAACTGTAAAATTGGGCTTCACAATTCTTACTTACAGTGGTTTAAATATAGCATTGGTCAGTCCAGTAATTAATTTCAGTTTGTATGCTGAAATGGTCAGAAGTTTATGATATATTCAGAGTTAGTAAAGCAATCTAATAATCATGTGTCAGATAACAAACAAATGGGGTGGCATTGTTTAAATTCTCTAGTAAAATATTCATGTAGATTATTTGTGATTCTGTTCATACAACAATAAACAATTTTAGAAGAAAATTTTTCTTTATTTCTAAATTTGTTCAGAAAAAAACAAAAATAAAATGATCACAGAATAATTCAGTCTTATATTATTGAATCATTATGCAATTAAGATCCATAAATACAGAATTACACTTTTTAAATGTGTCTGACTTTAAATGGACAATTGCCTTTTATAGATGTTTAATAGCAAACTTGCACAAATATGTAGCCATAAAATGTGCTAAATATTTTGCAAAGTCAACTTTTAAAATATAATGTGAGAAATGATTGTTCGATTATACCTGAATCAGATATCTCTACTATTAATAATCAGATACATCTCCCGTGGCTTTTTCCCTTTGAATTGAAAGTTGCAGAAAGGGATAATCTAATTCAAAGAGTTCAAAAGAAACCTAAGTATTCAACTGAGGTTGCTCATTTATTTCTGACAAGGTCTACCAGAATTTTGAAGAGATACTCTTATCATGTATAAAAATTAGTCAAGGAAAAATCACCACACTTGGCATGTTACTATGTATTCTGAAAATAAAATTGTCTCAGATATGGAAATAGCAGAATCAACACAAATAAACAAGTAAGTTGACAAAAGTAGAACATAGTGATTCTCCTTTGTATACCATTCATGTCCCTCTCCAAAAAGAACCATAGATAATAACAATTTAATATGTTATACTAAGAAAACAAAACTGCTGGCCAGGTGCAGTGGCTCACACCTGTAATCCCAGCCCTTTGGGATGCCAACGCGGGAGGATCACCTGAGGCCAGGAGTTCAAGAGTAGCCTGGGCAACATGGTGAAACCCCATCTGTATTAAAATTACAAAAATTAGTCAGGCGTGGTGGTGCACAGCAGTAATCCCAGCTACTTGGGAGGCTGAAGCAGGAGAATCACTTGAACATGGGAGGTGGAGGCGGAGGTTGCAATAAGCCAATATGGCACCACTGCACTGCAGCCTGGGCAACAGAGCAGACTCTACCACAAAAAAGGAAAGTAAAGAAAAGAAGAAAAGAGGGGAAGGAGGGGAGGGGAGGGGAGGGGAGGGGAGGGGAGGGGAGGGGAGAGAAGAGAAGGGAAGAAGGAAAGAAAAGAAAAAAGAAAACCACTGACACTTCAGTAAAGAACAGTGGACTGAGACTCAGAGTGCTGAATTCCAAACCAAATTTGCCAGATTCTTTCATACTGAATAAACTACTGCATGTGCTCACTTATAAGTGGGAGCTAAACTTTGAGTATATCTGGACACAAAGAAGGGAACAACAGACACTGGGGCTTACTTGGGAGGAGGATGAGGATTGAAAAACTACCTATAAAGCACTTTGCTGATTTCCCAAGTGACAAAATAATCTGTATACCAAACCCCCATGACATGCAATTTTCCCATGTAACAAATCTGCACATGTACCCCTGAATCTAAAATAAAAATGAAAAAATATAAATAAATAAACTAGAGGAAGTCATGCAAAATTTTTGGACTTCGGTTTGTTTGTTATACAGAAGAGTTTTGTACTTCATTTTTGTATGCATAAAAAGAATAAAATGATTCTTTAGGGTGCATTTTAATCCTATAAATGATTTAAATTACTAAATTATAAAATGTCATAATTCAGTCATGAAATAAAGGAAAGCTCTCTGGCCTATTTACAGCATGAAAATTCAAAATTTTACTTACACCTTCTTGAACATAAACAAAATATTTCCTTACAAGTTAGTTATTTTAAAAAATTTTGTTTGTTTGCTTGCTTTTTATCTTTCGATATGGGGAAACTTTTTCCCTGTGTTCTCACACCTGTTAGAAAAGTAAAAACCAAGGTATCCCACATTTGTTAGATGATATTAACACCATACTTCTCTTTTCTTGGTCCTGGGAGTCTAAATCTGTCCTGTGAAATTTCTCCTGTATTAGAAAAATTTTCTAAAACAGTTTTCAAAAAAATCTGATTTCAGATTTCATGTTATTTATATTCACTACAATGATTTCAATTACAAATGCCTCTTTATAAATTCAGTTGGACTTACATTACTACCTAAAAATTCTAAGAATATCAACTTGATGTCATCTCAACCTACCTTTTAGGAATGGGTTTCATCAATCATTTTCATTCACGTCAATTCTTTTGACATATATATTTAACAAATCCCACAGTGCCAAAATGATACTAAAAACTCAGAAATTCACAGGATAATTTGTTAGAAAAAGTCACATTATTGCTTCTCATTGCCTACTTTGTCATTTGAAGAGCAATAACCACGTTAAAAAGTTCTCCCTTTTAACCCCAACAAAATATCTCGAAGAGTGGTCTCTAATTGTTAGAGGTCCCTACTCTCACATTCTAATTGTTTAATCTCTGGATTATCTAGATACTCTGTTGCCACCAATTTAATAAATCCTGTAATACATCATTGACTTTCAAAGGCTCAAACTGACATTTTCTTTGGGTCTCATTTTCTGTGACCACTCTAAAAAAATTTGCCCTAGCAAATACGCCTTCCTTGTTAAAATGCTGTTCTCTCTTGGTGTCAGAATACAGCACTGTTATGACTGATATAAATCTCTGCCACATCTTATAAAAAGGATAAGGACACAATTCTTTCATTTTTATAAGTGATTGCATAATTCTTGTTTGTGTGTAGTGTAGTGTCTTGCTCCAAAGTCCTGTAGTTATCTTCACGATTTATCATACACCCTGGTGGTCTTTAGCTATAGGTTTGCTTTCAAACATCAACTAGGAATAGGTAGAGTACCTCTTCATCCTGCTGCAGTCCTACTGCTCATCTTAATCTAATCCTTTTACTGACAGCCTCAGCTTCTTTTAATTTACCTACACTGTTCATCTATTGTTCTTGAAGCACAAACACTCTGATGGGGTGGCTGAGTCTAGATGGACCCCATGAGCATCTATATCCTTAAACTAATTTGGATTAGTTTAATCATATCCACTTACAGATATGATTCCTTTGAATACCCAGGATCTTTTGTGTGGGGGTGAATGGGTGAGGGCAGGGATATCTGTTTTTGGTCAGGAACATGCCATCTCTCATCTCCTATAGAGCTTTCAATATTATTGAATCCCAACAAAAGGTAAAAGATACTCTCAAGTCTACTTCTTACAGGAGTCTCCTTAATTTTTGTTCCTATTTCTTCCCCTTCTTCCTCCGTATCAACTTTCCCCAAAAGATGTGATGTGAGGAAAAGAAACCTCTGTTAGACCAGTAAAGCTTCACTGAAGTGACTGATTACTTAACAGGGACTCTGGCTTTCTAGATTCTGTTTTGCTTCCAATCATAAAGCAGAAAGAAGTGTTTCCTCATCCCACTGTACTGAGGATGCTCTTGCTTGTTCAATCTGATACATTAAGGTGACATTCTGTATCATCTCAGACCTAAAAGAAGTTGGAGAGAGGGAGACAGAGAGAAAAGTGAGAGATAGATAGACATACATATGTATGTATATACATGTGTGTGTGTGTATATACATATATACACGCACACAAATACAATAAAAATACATATTCTTCACAAATTCCATGTCACAGGATAGTGCTTTTGTATCTTTCTTCTTCTTCTTCTGGGTACTCTGGGGCTTCTTCCTATCTCATGTATAAAACACAAGTTATTTTCCAAAATTATATCCTTTGCACACTGCTTTTTGTTTGCTATATTCTTTCTAGTGGAAATCTCATCCACTTTTAGAGCGTTGAACCATATGCATACAGAAGACTCCGAAATACATGTTTCTAACTCCAATCTGGCTCTTGAGTCTCATTTCTCCATTTTCCTCTTGGAAATCATTGTCATACTTTGCAGTGCCACTAACTCAATATGTCCCAAAACAAATGACTCTACTTTCACCTATCAGAGCAAAGATGTAAAAATTAGTGAATAGATCCACAGGTCAGCAAGACTAGAAAGTGATTTAATCAAATAATTAACATAGGTAATGAAAGAATGTTCCATTGAAAGGGGAAAAAGTTGTCAGTCATAAAGGAGACAGTTTAATCACTCATAGAAGTTAGTGAATGCAACTAAAATAATGTCCAAGAGAAAGTATACCAAGGACCAAGGGTGCACCTTGTATGAGATTAACTTGGGCATATTCCTTTAAAGGAGATATCAACATCATAATCAATGTACTTTAGTACATTGTGTAATGTAAAACTTAGTGCTTCTTTTCTTGTTTTGTTTCTCTGCTCACCAATTAGTCTTCTAATGATACCTTATTTTCCCATGTTCCATACCTACGAGGAGAGAAAACACTACAAAGAGGATTGTGTTTGATCTCCCTGGAAGTCATCTTTATCATTGTTCCTTAAAGTATTGGCATTGTGATTTCATAGATCAGTCTTATGACATCAGTAAATGCAAATCCGTGGTTCCAGTTTCTACTCAATGATAAAATTCAATTCCTGAGCATCGAGACAGAGTATCAGTCATGGGAAATTCAATGACAGCATTTATTAGCATGCATTCTTTGAAATGCCAGGCGATGATATAAAAAGGTTCAAAAATACCATGCATATTACTGCAAACCATGTCTACTTTTTAAATGGTCTAATGTACATTGCCTATGATGAGGAAAAACTGACAGACACCTAACATGAAGTTATTTCCCAGACTTATTTTGACTAAAGATGTCTTTCATCTTGTCATCAGACTTTCCAGTACCACGAATTCAGTGTATTCCAATACAAACTTAATAAGCCTTCAAATATCAGAGAAAAGATACACAAAGTCAGTAAATATGTTCCCTGGATCCTAAGGCAGTTACACCCTGTAAGGACAGCAGAGACAGTCAGCTGTCATACCTAAAAGGCACATACCTTATCCCTTTCATAAATCTAAGAACAGTTAACAGCATGATCTCATACTACTCTGTTCTCCTAAGTGCTTTGTAACATTTAATGTTTTCCAACTGTTTATTAACTTTCTTATGTTTGTCTCATTTCCTCAATTAGAGAATAATGTCATTATGAACAAGAATTATATCTAATATATTAGATTACATAATATGTAGCTTTGGGAAGGAGACTAGGCGTATATGTTTTTCATAAAGAGGTGCTGCTTTTTAATGGTGAATTGTAGTCACCACACTTAAAGTAAGCACTACAGATGCCATGCTAAAGGTGTAGGTCTGGAAGAAATATGCAGAATTATTAATGCTAAATCATGGATTCAACACTGTTAGCAGATAGTAATATCAAATATTCTCATAATCCTACACCCTAATATTTTTTTCTTTCTCAAATGGCAGGGATAGTTGTATTAAGCATTGTCTTGCTCTCCGGTAACTAAAAGAAAAAGTGGAAGAGCTTCGTATACTACACTGGTTAAACTATATTTGATATATTCATCTCAACCCAATTCCCAGAACACAGTTTCTCATTATTTAAACCACAGATCAAGTGCCTGAAATTACACTATACTATACAGATAAACATACAAAGTCATCGAGGACAAACAAATCAATTTTACTCATTGAAAATGTAGTTTTTGAGAAAAAGTAAGTCTTGAAGCAGTTGCTCAGTAATTCTTGGTGCTTTAGCAAGTATCACATTTGTCAAAATTTAATTGTGGCTTTTTCTGAATTAGTAGAAGGGTGTTATTGAACAGTTTTTAATTTCTAAGCCATAATACAGGAACGGTATCAGGAAATTGAGAAATATGTGTTCCTAGTTTGATGTAATCATGTTCAAAAAGGAAACTGTAAACACTACATCTACGTATTTCCCTAATTCTTTAACATTTAAATATATAATAAGCACTGATGGGAAAGTCATAGCAAAGTATACATGAACAATTAGCCAGGTCTCCTCTATAGATGATAATTGATAATTATTTTGAAATCTAATTAGGTACAATTTTAATTTGTGAAAGATTGCAAATACTAGGGACTCTTTTAGGTTTAAGCTATTATTAATCTTCAAGACATATTTTTCAGGTGTATTTAAATTATATCTAAACTTCAATAGTTCTATCTGTGAGTAACTTTAATCAAATATTGGTTGTGGTCATGGATTACTTAGAACTTGGCTAAAACAAAATAGAAGAGATCCATGATCCTATTATATAGCTTGTGAATTATACATGACATTTATGTTACATTCAGCTGCTACCAAAGACAAACAGATGTACAGGGAAAAAAGGGGGTACCAAAGTCATGCATTTGTCATCGTCTTAGAGCATCCAAAGAGAACGACTGAAAAGGTGTTTTTAGCTATTAGACAGGATTGACATACATTTTCTTCCTCCCAAAACTTTAGTAAATGAAATTAAATACATAAGTACCTAAGAGAGTGAAAGATATCTTAGATTATAATAAAGGGCACCAGAGAAAAATTTTAATAATAAAACAACATTACCTTTAGGAATTTGCAATCTGTTTAGAAAAACAGACATGGTAACAAGAAGATACAAAGCAGTTACCCACAAGTGTAGATTGACATCGTCACATACCCAATCATGGCATTCATTATACAAATGAACAAAAGGGAAACAAAATGAACACAGCAGAGATCAAAGGCAGGAACTCGAACGTGGGATGTAATGAAAAGAAATTGTAGGTCTTCAAAATGGTGTTTTGTTTTTCCAAAACAGTGCAGATTAATCATTTAGGGTAACTTTGGCTAAAGTGGTTTATAGAAATGAACACATTTTTCTAAATTTGATGAATGTAAGAGAGAGTTTTCAAGTGTGTGAATGTGAGAATAAATTAGTGCTTGTTAAAAAATAAAAGAATTTATTCATAGATTTCTCTTTTAGTGTTCTTCAAATATTTCCAGTGTGTATTTTGTTATTATTACTATTTGAGTTTGTAAGCTGACATGTATTGACTTTTATTTTAGGTTCAGGGTACATGTACAGATTTGTTACATAGTTAAATTGTGTGTCACAAGGGTTTGGACAGATTATTTTGTCACCCGGTAATAAGCACAGAACAAGATGCTCCTGTGTTGGATACACGCACATTTAAGATAGTTAGTTTCTTGTGGAATTGAACCCTTAACATTATGTAATGCTTTTGTCTTTATTCATATTTATCTCTTTAAAATCTGTTTTGTCTGAAATTAAAATATTAATCACCTCGGTAGGTGACCTGCCTTCTTTCTAGTTGCTTTTAGCATCTATTTTTCTATTTTAACCTGGAGAAGCTGATAACTATGTGTCTTGGGGATGTTCATCTTTTGTAGTATTATTCACGTGGTCTCTGCATTTTCTGAATTTAAATGTTTGCCTCTCTAGCAGATTGAAAACATCCTCATGGGCAGTATCCTCAAACATGTTTTCAAGTTGTTTACTTTTTGTCCCTCTCTTTCTGGGACACCACCGAGTCACTGGTTTGGTCTGTTTATATACTACCGTATTTCTTGAAGTTTTGTTCATACTTCTTTAATCTTTTTTTTCTTTTTCTTTTTGTCTGTGTATTTCAGAGAACTGGTCTTTAAACTTTGAGATTCTTTACTCAGCTTGATCAATTCTGTTGTTAATACTTATGAATGTATTCTGAAATTCTTGAAATGAGTTTTTCAGCTCTATAAGATCAGTTTGGCTCTTTCTTAAAATGATCATTTTGTGTTTTATCTCCTGTATCATTTTATTGTATTTCTTAGAATCCTTGGATTGGGTTTCAACTTTCTCCTGAATCTCAATGATCTTCACTCCTATCCATATTCTTAATTCTATTTTTGTCATTTCAGCCACTTCAGTCTGGTTAAGAACCCTCAGTGGGAATGTTGTGTGATCATTTGGAGGTAAGAAGACACTTTGGCTTTTTGAGTTACCAGAGTTCTTGCACTGGTTCTTTCTCATTGGTGTGAGCTGATTTTCCTTCGATCTTTGAAGTTGCTGTCCTTTAGATGTGTTTATTTTTGCTTTTACCTTTTTTGATTCCTTTGGGGGGTTGGTTATGATATAACGTTATGATATGATATAAGGTGGGTTCAGTCAACTGACTTTTTATTTCTGGAAAAAAATAATTTTTATTTTAGGGGGGCAAGGCTCAGGTCAGCACTCCTGAGTTGTGTGCTCTAATGCTGTGAGTCTTGTGTCAGGGATCTGGCTTTGTTCTCTGGTCCCTTGATGTCAGGAACGTGCTGTGCTAGCGGGGCCAAAGTGATGCCAGACACCAACCACACCACTCCAACGGGTGGTGCCAGCCAAAGTACTTCTTTAGTGATGTTAACTGGATCTGTGCTCATCCACATGTGCCAGCAGCAGCAGCCAGCAGGGCAGTGGGGTGCATGCTCATTAGCTAGGGTGGGGAGCTGGCGGGCACGGTACTACCTCCTCTGTGCTCACATTGCCAGTGGCAGCATGGGAAACATTGGGTAGGGAGGGCAGGACCGCTGGCATCTGTGTGCACATTTTTACTGGCAGTGGTGTTGGCCCATGGGTGGGTCACTGGTTGGCATGGGGCTGCTGGCTTCCCTGCACTCATCGGTGCTGGTGGCAGTGGTGGAGATGGGGGAGGGTGGAAAGGGCACAGGGCTACTGGCCTCCATGCATGCATTTGAACTGGAAAAGGTGAGCAGTCGTGCAGGTGTGCTCACCCTAGCAACAGTGACACAGTTGGGTGCACACCCACATGCATGCTGTGAGGGAAGAGGAGGCAAGGTTCACCCAAGTGTGCCAGCAAAACAGTAAGGGGTGGATGTGGGCAAGTTGATGCTGGCCAAGTGGCTCAGGGGAGGCTGTGGTGGGGAGAGGGTGCTGGTGGGCTGGTGCACTTTGTGGGCCACTCTACTGGAGCTTTCTGCTGGTCAGGTGTGGTCTAGCAGTACAGGAGCTATTATGTGAGCCCTGAGGAGGCACTCTGGTTGGGTATTTAATTCCTTTTCTCTATCTACTCTCAATGTCTTTCTTCCATATACTATCAATGTCTTCCCTCTATCCACTCTCTCTGTCTTCCCACCATCCACCTCAATGCCTTCCCTCCATCCACCCTCAATGTCTTCCCTCCATCCACTCTCAATGCTTTCCCTCCATCCACTCTCTCTGTCTTCCCACCATCCACCTCAATGCCTTCCCTCCATCCACCCTCAATGTCTTCCCTCCATCCACTCTCAATGCTTTCCCTCCATCCACTCTCTCTGTCTTCCCACCATCCACCTCAATGCCTTCCCTCCATCCACCCTCAATGTCTTCCCCCCATCCACCCTCAGTGTCTTCCCTCCATCCACCCTCAATGCTTTCCCTCCATCCACTCTCTCTGTCTTCCCATCAGCCACCCTCAATGCCTTCCCTCCATCCACCCTCAATGTCTTCCCTCCATCCACCCTCAATGTCTTCCCTCCATCCACTCTCAATGTCTTCCCTCCATCCACTCTCTCTGTCTTCCCACCATCCACCCTCAATGCCTTCCCTCCATCCACCCTCAATGTCTTCCCTCCATCCACCCTCAATGTCTTCCCTCCATCCACTCTCAATGTCTTCCCTCCATCCACTCTCTCTGTCTTCCCTCCATCCACCCTCAATGCCTTCCCTCCATCCACCCTCAGTGTCTTCCCTCCATCCACTCTCTCTGTCTTCCCACCATCCACCCTCAATGTCTTCCCTCCATCCACTCTTAATGTCTTCCCTCCATCCACCTTCAATGTCTTCCCTCCATCCACCCTCAATGCCTTCCTTCCATTCACTTGCAATGTCTTCCTTCCAAAGTTCTGCTCAGAGTGCACCAGTCTTTCTGATGTTCCCAACCCTCAGTGTCAGATGTTTCTCCTGGCTGTGTCTAGTTAGCTATCTTGCTGGGAAGCTCTAACGTATATTTTGGATACAAAAAAAAGAAAATATTAATTGGTTAATCTGTTTAAATAAATGTCGATATTACCAATATTTATATTTTCTCATAACTCTAGTATAATACAAATTTTACTACGAATTTGTCATTTGGAATTTTTGCCTCATATAACATTGAAACAGGACTTTGACATTTGTTTTTAGTATAAGTTATTCCAAATACTTGCTTCTACTCTCTAGAACCAGAAAGATTCTTGTCTCTTAGAAACCTTGGAATAGGTAATGAACCAGTATTATACATCCTCATACCATGACTATGACTGCTCAGTGCTCAATCATTTTTTTAAACAAATGAAATGTACATTGTAAATTACTTTAAATAAATCAATATGTGTCTCTGCATGTGTATTTTTATTTGTATTTATTGAGCACTCAAAAGAAATTTATGGAATCAATGGGTTTAATTAATCTATAAGCATGTTAAGTAGAATAAATTTGATATGTCTTTTCTGTATTTGGTTTTCTGTCCACATTCAAAAAATTAAAGTCACTTCTCTCAGTGAAATTATTTTGATGATAACATTATTCTACCAAGACTTAATACAACTTAGACAAGTATGCTATCATTAACATTAGCACTTTAGTAACTACATTATCAAGGGGAAAGATTTTATGTATGATGTCTCATTTAGTTAAAAAGATATAATATCTAAAATATCAAAAATGATATTTCTGGTATTGATTGTTTCCTGTATACACATTTTAAGCATTGAATAGTTCATAGTTTCTTGCTGCTATAGTTATTTTAGTTTTATTGACACATAGTGCAAATTCTAGAAGGAAACTTAAATGCTCCAGGATCCATACCACAGAAGCTCATCAGGATGACATTAGAAAATAATTAAGTAGAAATTTAGTTATAATATCAATTATAATGTAGTTAATTATATAATGTTTTCCATCTGTCTTTCTTTGGGATACTTTGCTTACTGTCAATAAAATATATATAAGTTTGGGAGAATTATTAAGCCAATTACAAATCAGTTTATTGTTGCTAGATATTGATTTGGACTAATTTTTATCATCCTGACTCAAGTTTTTGAGTTTATTTAAACTTCATTTTCATTTTATTGTATTTTATTTATTATTATTTTTTAGAGACAGGGTCTCACTGTGTCACCCAGGCTGGAGTGTACTAGTGCGATTATAGCTCTCTGCAACCTCAAACTTCTAGGTTCTCTTGCCTCACCCTTCTGAATATCTGAGACTAAGTGCATGCACTGCCATGTCCAGCTAATTTTTTAAGTTGTTTTTTGTAGAGATGGGGGTCTCATTATGTTGCCCAGGCTGGTCTTGAACTGCTGGTCTTAAGCAATCCTCCCACCTCAGCCTTCCAAAGTGCTGAGATTGCAAATATGAACGACTGTGCCTGGACAAACTTTACTTTAAAATACACACACAAACATATAATATTTTTGTGATTTCTAGATACAACATATACTTTTGCAACTAATGTATATTTGTAAGATTATACATTTTAAATGGACATTTTCCCTGTCATTTGTCTCTCATTAAAGCAAAAGTAATCGCGTTTATATTGGTCACTCCTAATCAGTTGTTTAAATGTCTTTCTTTCTTTCTTTCTTTCTTTTTTTTTTTGAGACACAGTGTTGCTCTGTCACCCAGGCTGGAGTGAAGTGGTGTGATCTCAGCTCACCGCAACCTTCGCTTCTAAGATTCAAGTGATTCTCCTGCCTCAGCCTCGGGAGTAGCTGGGACTATGCCAGCTACCTATGTGCTGACACATGCCACCACACCAGGATAATTTTTTGTATTTTTAATAGAGACAGGATTTATCCATGTTAGCCAGGATGGTCTCGATCGCCTGGCCTCCTGATCTGCCCACCTCAGACTCCCAAAGTGCTGGGATTACAGCCCTGAGCCACTGAGCCTGGACTGATTTTTAAAAAATTAATATAAATGAAGTACCTAAAAGAGTGTTGTGGCACTTAGTAAGTGTTCATATCATTATCACCTCACTATCATCACTGTCATCATCATCATCTTCATCATCTTCATCATCATTATTTGTTCATGATCACAGGATCAATCAAGAGAGAGGAAATGAACAGGAGAACTCCCATCCCTAGCCTGTAGTAAAGACTGCAGAATTAAGCTAATTTATTTCACCCTTTTCGATAATATTTCCTTCATCTTCATAGTATGCCAGGTAGAGATTTTGTTGAAAAAGATTTGAAATTAACATAAGATTAAGCAATGTTATGCTGGGGCAAATGACTCTTTTTACCTGTATAAATTGTGATGCAGTTTAACACCTCAGCATGGAGGTAGACCTGAGTATTTCATCAGCTGTTTCCAGTTTTGCTTTTTGACACCATCAGAATAATATGATCACCTCAATCGTGGTCAGTGAGTCTTGTTTTTCTTCCTATAATGTATCCCATCTATGTATAACTGCCATGTTTTCAAGCTATCAAACCTTTCTCTCATGCTCACAATGTTTAGGAAATTTGCAATATTATTGATCTGGCTTCATCAGGGCAGAATCCAGAAAACTCAAGTTCCCAGAATTCCTTGCAGCTAAACAGAAGCGTTTAGACTAGATTTTGCCTGTCAGTCACATGCGTCTAAGTCGTTGGTTTGGAAATAAGCAACCTGAGGAGACAAGCTTTGGGGCAGGGAGGTGTCCATTTTGCTGGCAAGGGTGGTGGCAGATGTATCCAATAATGACAGTGCAGCCAGTGCAGGGTTCTCCTTCAGTGTTCAGTGGGCAACAGCAAGAGCTGACGTTTCTTCATCAGGCCAATTGTTATGCATAGCTCTAGGACTGTGCCTGTAAGTTTAAAATCAACTAATCCTACATGATTAGACTCTAGCCTTCTGCACACTTCTGTGAGTTACCCAGTATCCATGTAGTAAAATCCCTTTCTGGATTAAAAATCATATATACTTATATATTTTTCTAAATGTGATAGATTTAAAATAGACAAGAAAAGTTATAGCACCGTTTTCACTGTTTAATAAAATGTAAAAACACTTTATTGAAATATTTTATATGTATAGCATCAAAATTCGGGCCCATTTAAAATTTATGATTCTGGAAATTAGAAAATAAAGTATCTATTTGTCAACAGTGATATAAAGGTGCATTGGTGATTTAGTACTATCAATCAATTTTCAGGAAAAACTTGCACTCTGAATTGTTTATGCACTGGATGAATTTACTCCCTTGTATGTATTTCCTGCTCCCGAGAAAAATGAACAGATTTTGCCAAACCAAATCCTGAAAATTGTTCAGAGCTCTCTCCTTCAATTCATGTCACATTTCACTGAAAGTTATTGGCCTCTTTTTTATATATAAGAGCAGTAAAAGAGGGACAGATTAAGGATAGCTTTTATGGGATTTATGGGTTTGGTTCATTCATTTTTGTATGTGTAGAAAGGTAAGAGAGAAAATGAGAATGAAAGTAGGATATGAATGCTAAGAAGATTTACTGGTTTCTATTCTATCTTAATTCTCCAAACCTTAGCTTTAATAGCTTCAGGTCTACTACTTCTTTTTTTTTTTTTAATGCGATTTAGACCAAGTAGTTTCAAGAGTGGTTTTCCCAAATAGCCTGTGGTAGCTATCTTCATGAATAGTCATCTTGGTTTTGTCTCATTTCCTTGTGTTGTGATTAGGAGGCTAGCCTTTTAATTCTGAGCATGGATTATAGTCCAGGTTCTACTATGTAAGCTGTAAGGACCAAGGTCAGTTGAATAAATTTCTTCTGAGCCTCATTTTATCATATTAGATAATACTACAGTATGATATTAATAGGATCTATTCCACAGTTGTGCATAGCTACAAAACTCCATATGAAATTTTCAGAAAAATTTGTGACTACTAAGTCTCAGTACATTTTAGCTACTATTATACTATTTAAAAAATCAACATCCTGTTTTCAATACACTTATCCAATCTTTCATCTTTGCAATGAATTGCCATTGTGAAGCTTGCCTGGGGGTAGGTGTTTCAGTTCCACTGTCACAGGGAGGCTGGGTGAAGAGGCATCAATGAGAGTGTATTTACTTTTCAAAGGCCAGGGATCTTACTGCTCAGTTCTCATCTCAATTGAATGATGATGCATATATGGGGCTCTTCAATAAAGCCACAGCATTCATTGGTAACTTTCAACAAACCACCATCAAAACGAGGCTTTCACATCCTGACAACTATCTTATTGTGGTACTGTGACTGCTAAAGGTTCATTTTTAATTTTTTTCCATAGATCCTGGGATACTGAGTTTAGTCACTAGGCATTGACAAGTTACAAAACTATTTTATAAAAATAGGCAAAACATCTCTGTGGGCTTTACTTTCTCATATAGTCTTTGATTTATCAATATGCATTGCATTGTTTCTCTAATACAAATACTTAAAGTTATTTTTATGAGACAAGAAATAATTATTCAGATGTTACAAGCTTATGGAGATTTCTGGGAAAGCTCAGTCTTATCAGTAAAAGGCATCTATTGACTAAAAATGGTGTGTGTGACAATGTTGAAGAGGCATAACTGAGAAAACATTTATTTTGCTGTATTTATGTATCACTTCTTGTTATTTAATTCCAAAGTAATACTGCTGTTTTATAGCTCACTTACATAAAATGGCATATGACCATTAAGTACAGACAGGCACTTACATTCACATCAGTTCTTATGATACAGCACTCAGGCAACAAAAAATCAGAAACATATTATCAAGAATTATGAAAGGCTCACTGCGCCAGGATGATGATTTAAGCAATTAAGTACTTTCCATCCGAATTTACAGCCTTCATATTTCAGTTAACACACAATGAGGCACATGCATATAATTCTTTAAAATGTGTAGAAATGTATATGGTCTCATTATAGTCTGTGCATATCAACTCATGTTGACTAGGGAATGTAAAATATTAAATGATAAGCTCTTTCATGTGCACAAACACTTTAGGGAGCATGTCAGGGATCCCAAAGAAACAGAACCAATAAGGGATAAATAAAAAAAAATGCATATATATATGTATATAATATACATATATGTAAAATATATAAATGTACATATATAAAATATATAAATATGTGCAATATACAAAATAAATAAATATAATATACATGTATATATGTATAAATAATGAAAATTGTCTCATAGAGTTATAGAGACTGAGAAGTTTCACAATCTATCATCTGCAAATTGGAGAACCAGAAAAGTCAGTGGTATAATTCAGTCCAAGTCTAAAAACCTGAAAATGGGAGGCTCATGGGTTGCAGGATGGAAGAAGTGATGTAAGTCCTGGTCTGATTTCAAAGGCCAGAGAACCAGAAGGGCCAATGTCTGAGGGCAGGGGAAGACAGATGTCTCAGTTCAAGCAGAGAGGACAAATTACCTCTTCCTCTGCCTTTTTGTTCTATTCATGCCTTTAACGAAATGGATGGTGCTGCCCACATTGAAGAATATGGATCTTTGTCCATTGATTCCAATGCTAATCTCAAGAGATAATCTCACAGAAGCATCCAGAAACAATGTTTTATCAACTGTCTTAGCATCCCTAGCCAGGTCAAATTTTATTTTTATTTTGACACATAAAATTAAAAACATCACATGCAGACATGGAAAATGTGGGAAATTCCTAAAGACTTAAACATGATTATTAGTGTTTGTTTTCTGGAAATACTTTGTTTAACGAATCAACCTAAAAATTAGATCATTTAGCATTTTTACTTATGGAAAATAAAAAGAACAGATGATAAGAGTAACTGTCTATAGGAAAGCAGGAGTTTTCTATTACAAAAACATCTTGTCATTCAGTTGACAATTACTGAATTATGATTTACCATGTACTAAAATCCTGTGGAAGATGCCATGCTGTATGTAAATGCAACCAAATGTTCAAATCAGGAGCTCTAGGGTATTAAAGCAAGCATGCATTCATTCAATGAGTCTCTGTTGTCCACGTACTAAATGCTAGACACTCTACTAGGTGCTAAAAATAATACAGTCAGAAGAAGCAGACAAAACCCTGATTTCTTGAGCCAACAAGGGGATAATAAGAAATTAATAATATCATAAATCAAATTTGTAATTATAAATTATAATTATTATGGTATAGAAGTGGAGGGTCATTATAAACACACGAAGGAGTAGAACCTGATTATGTCTGAACAATATCAAGACAGTTAACTAAGAAAGTACTGTCTGAGCTAAGATGAGAAGTGAGATGGAAGGCAATGGGGAGAAAGGGGTGGAGGGAGCTTGCTGGGGCATGATGACATAAAGCGTTCTCCTCTTCCCAACCCCCACAAATATATGCCAGGCACTGAGATGAAAGAAAGCATCGCTTTTTAAAGGTATGGCAACAAAGCAATCTGTTTGTAAACCACAGAACCAGAGGGAAATTGATGCAAGCTGTTAAGAGGATTCAAAACTGACTTACCAGTCAGTTATTATAGGATGCATGTAGTTCTGTGTGTTTGCTCTTCATTCTAAGAGACAAGAAGAACCCAACAGTTTCTAAAATAGGCGGTAGCATAATCAGATTTATGGTTTTTAAGAAGCAAAAACTATAAACAAATTAGACAGATCTGGAATTTATGTGTGTGTGTGTGTAAGAGTAAAGAACTCCTGTGAAAAGGTGTGTTAGTATCATTCACATTGAGAAATATACAGAAGCAGTTCATGGAATGAAAAGAATGAGCTCAATTTTGGATAACCTGAGTGTGAAATGTTACAGATGAGCCTGGTAGAAATGTGTAGCAAAGTATGTTTAGTAAGTTAAGTTTGCTGCTCAGGAGCCACTTCAGGGACAGGGATAGATTTCAAAGTCATTATACATAAGTGATTGGTAAAGCCAATGTGCATAGTTGTATTGATAAAGAAACTAGTACATATAAGGAGTAATAGAACAATTAGAGTCAGAAAAAGAAGGGAAAGGTGAGGTTGAGAGAGTAGAACCAGAGGAGATAAAGGGTGCAATTGAGAAGGATAGAATAGTTTGAGGATATTCAAACATTATGGAAATCAGTGAAGAAGGATTTCTAGGAAGGAGGAGTTCAATCATGTTAACAAGCCAGAGACATCAATGAGCAGGAGAACTCAGGAATTTGGTACTAGGAAGTAATTGGGGTTTTTTAAAGGACACTTCAATGGAATAGTGATAAAGATGCTACAGAACTAAAGAAGGGTTAGTTGGTAAAGACGATGAGATCGTGAGTGTATACTGCTTTTAAGATTTGTATCTGTCGTGGAAAATACAAGATGGGACAATGTGTGTTTCCCAAACTGGTGAGATTTGAGTACTTTTTAAATGGCTGAATAGAAAGATCGAAAGGATAGAAGTGTTTTTCAAGATGCAAGAGAAAATCGTTGAAAGATTAGGATATCAAGGAAATCACTAAAGGAAGTGGTTGAGTCAAGAGCACAGAAAAAATAAGTTTAAGCTTAAAGAGCAGAATAACCTAAACACAAATAATATAAGGAGAATATCTGTACATATAAACATGAAAATCAAGCATGAAAAATAGCATTCACCTGGATGGTAAAGAATGTTGGAAAAGCCTACAGAAACCTAGGGAGCATTTCAAAAAGAATTTTAAGATCAGGTATTACAGCATTCAGTAAGTTATTCTATCGTCTCTAGTCAGTGACCTGATTTATTCTCTTTTGATCTGTATTGATATGTACATTTCATATCAAAGGCCATATTGTAAAATAAAAAGCATGTAGGGATGGATAACTAGCAAAGTTAAAAGAATCCATCATGACAGCTGAATGGGAGAAGGCTGAGTGCAGTATGTATCTTTTTAAATCATCATGGGTGTCTTTCATGAAAAGAACCAAAAAGCACACAATGTGGGAGGTCAGGGGCAATTCAAACTTAAGTGAGTCAAAAGAAAATTTTAGGAGCACCTTTCAAGGCAATACAAATCCCAATAAAAAGGGCTCTTTAAATACATCAAAAGGACTGATTCATTCAGTAAGCATTTATCCTGTGCCTATTCCACAAGGATCAATAGAACCAGGGAAAAAATCATGGATTTAAAGAGTCCTAAAGGCCAAAATAAAAATGGAATGAAGTACGGCTGTGAAAATCTGTTCCCATCTATATTGAAGAAAATTATCAGAAAATCCCCCAAGTAAATTTACTTTCATGTCACATGATACACTTCTAAGCAATTTTGAAGTTTTGAAATAATTTTAGATTAGAGAGGAGTTTCATGAAGATAGTATAGAGAATTCCCATGTACCTTTTCCCAACTTTTCTTATATTAACATTTTACACAAACATGGTACATTTGTCAAAATTAAGAAATTTACTTTTGTTTAATACAATTAAATAAGCAAGGAATTTCCATTGTATAAATCAAATTTTTAAACATCAACATGATTTTTCTACATCTATGCAGCAGGTAGAAGAGGTATCTTCCACAGACCAAAACCTATAAGAAAGTCATAAACCCTTGAGGATACAGCATGTGGCATATCAGGTAATATGGATCCTAAGAAGTTACTAGTTTTACCACATCCTGGTAAACTGTCACCTTTACCACACAAGCAAGAAACTTGTACATCTCACTTCTATATATTATGAAGTTATCCATTCTATATTAAACCATCGTTATGTTCAAACAAAGAATAAAGAGATAAGCATTCTATGCAAAGAAATTATACGTTCTTAATTTCTATAAAAGGTGAATGAACGTCATTCATTGAATATTATTCAGAATATTCTAAAAGCACAAAAAGTGACTACATTTAAAGAATTAATATTTAATCCTGTCCTTTTGAATATGTCTTCACATCCAGGCATAATAAACCAATGTCCAAATAGTGAATATTCTGGGAAGTTACCAAGTGATAAAGCCTCAGGGGACATTGGATGAGAGCATGCTTTATATTCCCAGCTATTGCTTAAATCAAAACAGACTCATATCTCCCGTCCCTCTGGTGGGCTAAAGTGAAAGATATGCATCTTGTAGCCATTTATTTTGTGGTTGTTTCTGTTCTTGTTTCCCCCAGTAGCCAAGAATCAGTGCTAGAAGTCCTACCTACCTTTCTTTTAATCAATGCCAGATCTCAAGTTCTGTTAACCATCCTAAGTTTACTTTGAATATTTTTCTATTGTTTAGTACTGTAAATATGGTTTCTCCGTTTCTTCACCATCTGTTTAGGCAAATGTTTAAAATATTGTCGGTTTTGTTGTTTATGTTGAAGATTGGGTCAGTGTAGTCCTTTAAGTCGTAAATATAAAGAGAAGCATTTCATGGAAAGCAAGAGCTGTAGTTTGTATAATATGCTGCAGGTTGCTAATCTTCCTTTTGACTTGCTTTTTGAATTATTATTTTAACTCTGTGTGAACCAACCATTGTCAATTTCTCCTTATAAATTTTGTATTTTTTTCTATTGTTTGTAAGAATTTTATCAATATGATGTGAGAATTTTTGAAGCTCCTAGAGAAAGAAATTTAAAAGGTAATCATGATTTTATGACCAAACGGGAGAATAATCTATTTTGAAATCAGTTGTCTTCAAATTTTATACATGCAGATCACCTGAGAAACTTACCAGAAACTTGAATTCCTAGGCTCCATGTATATTTTCATTGTTAACCAGCTCTCAGGATTATACTGCCCTTTGAGAACTACTATTTGCTGTCAGACTGTGAAAAGGTAGATGTAAAATGTAAATTGAATTTTTGTCCAATGTCTACTAATAAACACTTCCAAAAAAACTAAAGTTGAAATCAGACATAAGCATCTGTTTTGAATATGATGCTTCCTTTCAAGAATATGACCCAAATCTTCAATCACATTTTCATTATAATTATTATACTTTCTAAATAAATTTACATAAAAGTTTATTTGCAATAGTTTTAAATGTTTGTATATCCCCTTCATGATATTTTATAAGACATACTGAAATCATCATGTGTAAATGAGGTTGTCGTTAAAGAAAATCATTATCTTGTCATTTCTACATATAGTATTACAAATTTTTTTAAATGCATGATTAAAATAAAATTTACAGTCAAATCTCACACTCCTAAATCCATTAATCAATCATATGTAAAAATGTTCTCAACAATATAATAAATGGCTAGTGATTCAAAGAGGACTATACACACTTAGACATATATCATGCATCTCATTTCTCCAAATGTGGGCATTATATTCTGGTTTCTGGTAATAACCGAATGAATAGTTTATATGAGACTATCTTTTCTGCCATCAAAAATGATAAATTCTGAAAAAAATATAAAAATCCATTCTCTGAAAGTACTAGAAACCATACAATAACAGGTAGAAACGAAAAGATAGATAGTCCTTCAGGGATGGAATTCACAGTGTTTAAGACTCAATTTTTATCTAATTTCTCTCTGGAGATACTCACTGATATGCATGGTACTCAGGTAATACAGTTTATGCAGAAAGTGAGAGTATTATTACATCGAAGGATAGAGATGAAGATTTAAGCCCAGCATAGTGGCAGCAAATTCAGACAAGATAATCCAAGTAGAGATGCTATAGTGGGAAAGCCTAATCTTTCTACATACAAAATTCACTCTAACACTTAGCTGACTCCTGAACTGCGTGTATAAAAGACACAAATCTAAGAATCCAGAGTAAAAAAGAAATGGGGAGAAAGGCTAAAAATACTGAGCAGAGATTTCAACAGCTATTCACGTCCAGGAAAGTTATATTTTAAAGTTCAAACCTAAAAAAAAACTTAGGGGCCAGATAAATACCTTAGAATTTCTATTGAAACCATCAAAAAGCCATGCCTTAGGAATGAAGATTTTATTACACTACTAATATCTTGGAGAAAAACTGAAATATGCCAACTGAAACAAGTCTAAAACTAAACTTTTACAGTATGAAAGTGATCTGTCAGTAAAGTAATTCCTGCTAGAGAAAAAAATCAACACATTAGAGAAAGACAAAAGTATGTAGGTTCTCCTCACAGTAACACCCACAATTTCAAATAAGAAATAAAAAATAATCAGACATACGGAATAAATAGGAATATAGAATTACAATGAATTATTATATTACATACAAATGTAAGAATTTTTAAATAACCATATAGAAACTATAGGAAAGAAAGACTGTAATAATAAAAGGAAAATTTCAGGATATCTATGACAAATAGAAACAGTTGCAAATATTAGATCTGAAAATTAAAATATCTGTAATTGAAAATACATGGCATTGAACAAACAGCCAATTGATTAGTAAATACAGAATAAAGGACCAATGAACTTCAAGAGAAAAAGAGCCAATTGATTAGTAAACACAGAATAAAGGACCAATGAACTTCAATTAGTCAAGAAAAAGAAACCCAAGGCATTGAAATTGAAGGAGTAAGTTAAATTGTGTCTTTTCACAGATGACATAAACTTCTCTATAGAAAACCCTAAAGACTCCACCAAAAGTTGTAGAAATAATTAAAGAATTCAACAGAATTGGGAGGAAGGCAGCAAATCACACTGCCACATATGTACCTATGCAACAACCTTGCATGTTTTTCACATGTACCCCAAAACCTAAAATGCAATAAAAAAAGGGAAAAAAAATATAAAATAAAAAAAAAAGAATTCAACAGAATTACAAGTAACAAAATAAACATATAAAAAGTAATAGCATTTCTATATGTTAAGAATAAATTATCTGTAAAAGTAAAAAACAAGGTTATTAACAATAGTTTTAAAAATATTGTAAAATACTTAAAAATAAATGTTTAGGAATAAGTTTAACCAAGGAGATCAAAGACTTGCACACTGAAAACTATAAAATATTAATGAAAAAAATTAAAGGAGGCACAAATAAATAGAAACATATTGCATGCTCATGAATTGGAAGTCTAAATATTATTAACATGTTCATACTATTGAAAGGAATCTATAAATTCCAATGACATTTTTCACAGAAATAGATAAAAACAGTCCTTAAATTTATGTGGATCCACAAAAGTTTCTGAATGGCCAATAAATTTTGAGGGAAAAAAAAAAAAAAAAGCTAGAGGCATCACACTACCTGACTTCAAAATATACTACAAAGCTACAAACCTATAGAAATCAAAACATCATGACACTGGCATAAAAACAGATACGTAGACCAGTGAAACAAACTACAAAGCCCAGAAATAAATCCACCCATTTATAGTTAATTGATTTTCAACAAAAATACAAAGAACACTTAGATGATGTTAGAACAAATGGATAATCACATGCTGAATAATGAAATTAGACCCTTATGTTTTATCAAATACAAAAGTCATCTCCAAATGAAATGAAGACCTAAATGCAAGATTTGAAACTGTAAAACTACTAGAAGAAAACATATGAAAAACCTTCATGACTGGTCTGGGCAGTGATTTTTTTTGGCTATGACTCCTGAACCACAGTCAACAAAACCAAAAACAGACATATGAAATTACTTCAAACGAAAATGCTTCTGCATGGAAAAAAAAAAAAAAAAAAAGATCAACAGAGTAAAGAGAGTTAGGAGACAACCTACACAATGGGAGAAAAATCTTGCAAACCATACCTCTGATAACTAAAATGCTTCTGCATAGCAAAGAAAGCTACAGAGTGAAGAGACAACCTACGTAATGGGAGAAAAATCTTGCAAACCATACAATTGATAAGGGGTTAGTATCTAGATTATGTAAGGAACAGGTACAACTCAATAGGAAGAAAACAAATAACCTGATTTAAAAATCAGGCAAAGAACCTGAATAGACATTCCTCTAAAGAAGAAATATAAATGGCCAACAGGTATATGAAAAAAAATTTCAACATCACTAATCATCAGAGAAATGCAATTAATACCAAAAGAAGATATTACCTCACACCACTTAGAATAATTATTATCAAAAAGATAAATGATAACAAATGTTGATAAGAAGGTGGAAAAAAGGGAACCCCTTTTGCATACTTTTTGGTGGGAATGTAAGTTAGGATAGAAATTTACATTCTATCTATGATAGAAATTTATATTTCTATTATATTAGGATATAATAAAAAGCCATATAAAAGTTCTTCAAAAAACTAAAAGTAGAACTAAAATATGATACTGTAATCCCTTTTCTGAGTATATATCCAAAATACAATTTCTAATTTAGAATTTTATAGTGCTTTAAACTCATGATTCAGAACATCAAATCTAATAAAGTGGTAAACACAGGCAAATAGTGTAAAAATCTGTGTTTGATTTGTACTGCTCTGAAATTTAGTGTTTTGGGGAAAGTTAAGATATTGAAATATTGTAGGTGAAAGTGACATTGGAGATCTCTAGTTCAGGGCTCTGTTTTTACCATGGCTCAGAGAGGTTTACCTAATTTGGTTTTCTAATGCCCAGAGAGGTTAAATAATGTACTAAGGGTCCTACAGTTGTCTGATGAAGGAGAAGATGTTAATATCAGGGATACAAAGGTAAAGTTTCAGTCTATTTTTACTACAGTTTGGAAATGCAATTCTTTGTTGTTATGCAGGTTTATTCAAACTATTTTTCACAGTAAGTGTTATGTCAGAAAAAAGTGAGGAATGTCTTCCATTTTTGGTTGTTACCTACTTTGCCAACATTTTGTCATTTTTAACGATTTCTCTATAAAACTATGTGTTATTTTATTTGTTATAAGCCCAAATAACTTTCCCTTGTAATGTGCTGTTCATCATGAAAAAGAAGTCCTACGAAGTTAGATAACTTAAAAAATGGATTAGAGAGATAAAATTTGAGAGCATAAGAATTTATACAAGTTTTAGTGAATTAAGATTTATTAAGAAAAGTTATATAATTTATTACATCTAGAAAGTAATGGATGGTGGTTATTTGGTAGTTCCAGGTAACTTAAGAGTTGATCTTTATCTAATCATGTCTCCTAATTTCTCTCATATATCAGTCAGAAGGTAAGTTCAAGCTATCTGAAGTTAAAAATTTTAAATAAAAATCTTAAGTTAAAAAGTCACTCATTTGAAGGTACAAAAGTAAATTTAATACTTATTAGGGTTATGGAGCACTAACCAATGATGAGAGAAACATAATGTTAGTTTGTATTCTAAAATATTTTAAAGATAAAAGATAGATTGCATAAAAAATTAAGGATTAATTAATAGCATTATTCATTTATAGGCATGGCTTTTTGTGTTTGTTATTCATAGAGTTTTTTTATTCTTTTGTATATCTATCATTCAATAAGTAGAGCAATAAATTCAAAAAAGTATATTATATGTTTTCTGTTTGAATTACTTATTCATTCATTTTTTTGAATGTTAATTAGATTTTCATAATGTGTCAGGAGGAGCAGTGCTATATAATAGGGCCCAAGATGAATTAGATGTATAATTCCTGTGATTTATTCATTTAATCTAAAATTTATTTAAATGAGTACATTCAATAATATGTTTTTAAAAATGGAGTATGCCATAAACATCACAGCTTGTTTACTCATACATCTACAACTATTAAACCATGAAAATTTGATATATTTTATATTGAAAAAGTATAAACTACTTTCTCTCCTGAGATAACCTACTGGAGTTGTTATTTAGAATGGAGAAAATCAGTGATAACAGCATAAATGCCTCAGAATTAGACTTTGGTTTCACAAACCAGAAATTATGCCACTTCCATGAACTATTTAACCTGTTGAGTGTGAAATTGCTTTGGAAACTGTTATGGTTAACTTTGGCACTAATTCTGGCTAGAGGAATAAAACGTTGTATAAGGTGAAATCCAAAATTGCCAGTATGTTATTTAACAAACCATCAAGGTTTATGTCATGTTTCTAAACATAGGAAAGCTAATTATTTACTGACAAAGACTTGGGTTACACTTGCATCAGCAGCAAGCCCTGCTCTTCACTTGTGGATTTTGCACCCGCTATTTTCCTTACATTTTGTTGCCTATTTGTAAGTTATTTTGTTAATTTACTGCAGGTCTTCCTATTAAATGAAATCTTACTTCTCCAGTGAGTCCTTCTCTGAAAATCCTATTTAAAATTGTAGCTATTCATCCTGTACTCCCTAATATTTTCCCCAATTTTCCCCTCTTGCTAGGCTTAGAACCACCTTTCATCCTAGGTAATCTTCCTGATTGATATGTTACCATAAACTGGAATGTACTCACCAAGAATCTTTGGTGTTTTACATTTACTGCCACATCTCAGCCTAGAACAATGCCTGGCACATAGATTACATCAAATAAATATTTGCTATGCAACTGAACATACTTTTTCAACAACTCCAAAAAGTATTAACAAATAATGTGAGGTCAAGACTTTGACTTAATTAACTTTAGTGCACAAATTAATTTCAATTTTCTCTTCATGCGTAGTAGTATTTTTTTGCAATAATAAAGCATATGACAGTCTGAGAAAATGATCTTTTTCTTATTGTAAAACTGGATTTCATTTGAGGATAAAAAGTAATTTACCACGTAACTATTATTTGAAATATTATACACAGATGATTTCCAGACAACTGAAGCATACACAGCTGTATTAAATATATTTCAACAGAGTACAAGCCATATTACATTAATATGAGAAAATGTTGCCAGCATATGGGAATGTAAGCTCATTTGTAACATTTAAGTGATTATCAGGAAGCAAATAAAATGTAGTTAACAGATTTATGAAATAAAAGAAAATAAAGCACAGCAAAGTTGTTTTTTTAAATCTAAATGTAAAAAAAAAAAAAAAAAAGGGTATTATATACATAGGTCCTAGCAATGTACATTACATGTTAGGGTCTTCTTGATCAGTAGTATAAACTTTTTTTTTCTTTTATGCTTTAAAGACAAATATAGTTTCTCAAGAAATTAGCTAAACAAAATATTAAGCAAAATGAATATACAACTTTTGAGAATTATAGTGACAGCCTATTCAAAATTCATCTTGTTGCTTATAGCAAATGCTTCAAATTATGAATTAAAGCATATTGCTGCTTATAGCAAATGCTTCAAATTCTAAATTAAAGCATATTGAAAGCACATTGAAAATACGAATGTTAAACAAGGAAATCTTTCTTTAGAAAAGTTACCTGAAATATGGAAATAGACAAAAGATATTACTGAGAGTCCTTTAGATGCAGGTCTGGGCTTGTACCTCTGATCAACTCAATATAAATTAGGCTATTTTGTAACACTGTAAAGTCTGATTTGAACTTACAGTTTGTTGTTTAGTGAAAGTACAAACATATTTTACTCAAAGGAAAGCACAGCATTTACTATTTATGACCCTGTCAAACATTAATCAGTTTTGTAGCTAACTCAGCAAACTTAACATTTCGTTATTAATTACCTATAAATATTCAGCTCTTCAAATGTTTTTAACATCTTAATACTTCCCTCATTAACTACAGAGTTGAATAAAATATTTGCAATGTATGGATTTTACATTTTCAAGAGAATCTTCATTTTATTTTTTCTCCTTGTGTAATATATACTTGTTAACGATTAAATGCAAAAATATACAAATCTCTATGTACATACATATATTGTTTTATAACTGACATACAACTAACACCACTTATTTAATGTGTAAGTTTTGAAGTATTCTGACATATTTATACAGACATAACACCATTACTCAAGTTGGTGAACATATTCAACGCCTGAGGAGTTCGAGTTTAAAACCCAGCTGTTCAACTTGCCAGGTAAGTTACCATGAGTCAGCCCCTGAAGCTCTGAATTCAGGTGACTTAACTATAAAGGAGGCTTAGTCTTTTACCTATTGAAAAGGAGTTCTGTGAGGAGCAAAAGAGAGAGTGAATGCAAAAGTACCAGGTGACAAAAATATATTTGAGGCATAAAAGTTAGCTATGAATAAGATCAATAGAAAACTACAACTACACCATTGTGACAGAGCTACTAATGACCCAGGCTTCAGAAATGAAGTCTTCAGTTACCTTGCCACAAAAAGGACCATGACTAGCTGAGATGCTTGCTGAAGACAAAGAGATTGCAGAGTGAGTAGTAGAAAAACGTAGTTCTAATATCAGCCATGACCACACGATCAGTTACAGAAATGAAGACTGTAATGACATAAGTAGTATTTTCTCCTTATTTCATTATGAATACATTTGTGTGTGCATGTTTGTGTATAATAATGCACACAGGGAAGGCAAATCTGTATTAAGAGTAAGGAGTTTATTCTTGTAAGGAAAAACCACTGCCTCATCCATGAAGAAAGTAATCTGATGTAATTAACTTGCCACAAAGTAACTGCCAGATCACCCTAGAGAATATTGCTGTATCAGATGTAGGATCTTTGATGCTGGCAGATTGGGTACTGAGCCGTGGCTGTAGCCAGGTCAACCTTGATAAGTGAAAATACATGCATCACTTCCATCCCTGTCACCATGGCCACTTTGCTGATGAGCTCTTTGGGTTATGACAGAGGTGACCGGGGAAAGAGTCTGACTGAAATGCAGCAAATAGGCCATACTATCCACTTGATTATTGAAATCTTTCTCTGCTGGGATCACCCTTTGATGAACATTATACAGATCACAAATGTCTTCACATTTATGTAAAAGGGCTATCTACACATCTTTTCCCCAAGTTCCCTTGTCACCAATTTTCCTAATAGTTTTCTTTCTAGTTTCTGACTATCCAGACAAATCACTGGCCACAACCAAAATGACAATATAATCACTGTCTATCCATTTCTCTTTAAAAGCAAAGTGAACAGTCCAGTGCACTATGGAAGTTCTGTCCACCGGAAAAATTTCCCTTCAAAACTGTCTCTCCCCTAGCCCCGCAACAGACTCCAGTGTGTGATGCTCCCCTCCCTGAGTCCATGTGTTCTCATTGTTCAACATCCACCTATGAGTGAGAACATGCAATGTTTGACTTTCTGTTCTTGTGTCAGTTTGCTGAGAATGATGGTTTCCACATTCATCCATGTCCCTACAAAGGACACAAACTCATCATTTTTTATGGCTGCATAGTATTCCATGGTATATATGTGCCACATTTTCCTTGTCCAGTCTATCATTGGTGGGCATTTGGGTTGGTTCCAGGTCTTTGCTATTGTAAATAGTGCCCCAATGAACATACATGTGCATGTGCCTTTATAATGGAATGATTTATAATTCTTTGGGTATAAATGGAATTTCTATTTCTAGGTCCTTGAGGAATTTCTACACTGTCTTCCACAATGATTGAACTAATCTACACTCCCACCAACAGTGTAAAAGTGTTCTTATTTCTCCACATCCTCTCCAGCATCTGTTGTCTCCAGCAACCAACAGAATGGGAAAAAATTTTTGCAATCTACCCATCTGACAAAGGGCTAATATCCAGAATCTACAAAGAACTAAAACAGATTTACAAGAAAAAAACATACAAACTCATCCAAAAGTGGACTAAGGATATGAACAGACACTTTTCAAAAGAAGACATATATGAGGCCAACAAACATATGAAACAGTGCTCATCATCACTGGTTATTAGAGAAATGCAAATCAAAACCACATTGAGATACCGCCTCACACCAGTTAGAATGGTAAATGTCTTACCATTAAGTCTAGAGTGGTTGCTATTTCTCACTCACTAGGTCCAATCAACATAATGTCATCAATGTGATGGACCAGTGTGATGTCTCCTGGTAGAAAAAGTTGATCAAGATCCCCTTGAGATAAATTATAATATAATTATAGAGGGCTGATATACCCCTGAGATAAGACAGTGAAGTTGTATTGCTGTCCTAACAGAAACAAAACTGCTTACAATGGTCTTTACTAACAGATAAGGATAAAAAAGAAAATTCCAGATCCATACTACATACCAGGTACCAAGTAATGCAATAATTTTCTAAAGCAATGAAACTGTATCTAGAACAGCAGCTAAAATTGGAGTCACCATCTGGATAACCTTATGATAATCCACTGTCATTTTCCAAGATTCATCTATCTTCCCTGCAGGCCAAATAGAAGACTTGAATGGTGATGTGGTGGCAATCACTATCCTTGCATCCTCCAAACCCTACAGGGTAGCACTGATCTCTGCAATTCCCCTAAGACTGCTGGATCGCTTTTAGTTTACTATTTTCTTGAGTAAAAGTAGTTCTAGTAGCAGTTCAGGTTCACTGTGAGATGGACTTGAGCTAAAACTCCATTAATTACCTGACTTCCCTAAACTCCTACTCTTACTAGTGGAAAATAGTGATGTTTTGGATCTCCTGGAATTAGCATCAGTTCAAAGCCAGTGTCCATTAGTGTCAGAAAGAATGGATTATATCATTTTTCCTAATGCAGTCACCCTGAAAAGTGGCGTTACTAATGTCATGAAGACTAGGAGAAAGATTAACAGTGTAAAATTGATATGGTATTGATAAGGTCTTTCCTCAAGGACACCAAGCTTCCCCTTCATTCAAGGGGTTCTGGGTTTGCAAACGCACTTGAGTCTAGGAACTGATTGAAGGTTCTCAACTCCACTTTTATGATTCAAGTTAGAATTTTATTTCACTTGACTTACTGTTTTTCTGCTTTTATAGAACAAGTAAGATTTTAGTAAGATGATTATCTATTTCACTTAAAGGATTGCCGTGATGAACTCGCTAACATTTTATGGAAAGGGAGTCAGACCATTCTGATTGCTGCTTTAACTCCATTCTCCATCATGGTGACCACAGCTTCGCCTTTGGTTGTTAAGTGCTGCCACCTGGCCCCTACTATCATAAGACCCAATTACGCCCATTCCATTTAGGTTTCAAAAGTTCAATGACTGCAGTTACTACTGTAGGTCAGGCCTACAAGTATAATCATAGAGCTCTTCAAATATATTGCTTCCCAGCCGAGTCTATTCTCACACTGTCAGTAAAAGGTTTGTTTTCTGAATGATCCCAGAGTAGACAAGTAGATTTTAGACAACAAATCTGCTCTGAGATCTACATTAAAATAAATCAGTTCCATGTTTTTCTTTGGGTGATGAAATGTTTCAAAATCAAATAGAAGTGATGTGATTGTTGCACAATACTGTGAATGAACTAAATGTCACTGGACTGTTTGCATAAGAATGGTAAATTTTGGTATATCTATTTCATATCAATAAAAAAAATTAAAGGCCATTCAGTAGTAACTGCTGACTGTTACAGAAGTAAAATTTAATATTTTAAATATGTTTGTATTCCTGAAAATATTCTTTCTTCATTAATAAAAATAAAAAATTCTCAGTGTATATGATTAAATTTTCTATTTGCTGATTTATTATTTTTATAATATCTAAATCCTGTATATTATTTGTTTTGTTGAATTATATGATGCTATTTAAGAAATATTAAAATGATAGACAATTTATTAATAAATAGAAGTGACATACTTTAAATATATTTAAATATTCATCTTCTGGAATATACTTATTCATATATTTCTGGAGGATATTCACATTTTAGAGGAATAGTCACATATTTAAAAGAGATAATCCAGGTTCTTTTAATGTAAATCAATCAAAAGTACAAAATAAATATCTTTTAAAGGAATTTTTATGTGTCCAAATGAAATTACAATGAAACATTTCTACATGCAATGCCAAGGGCCAATATTTCCTTGTGTGTCTTGAATTCTGTGTATTCATTCTACAAAGAGAAAACACATTGGAAATAGCATATTATGTGCCATTGGCTTTCTAACGTGTGTGTGTGTGTGTGTGTGTGTGTGTGCGCGCGCGCTATATATTTCTACAGTAATTATTTAAAAACAAGCTAAGCAGCTTTAAAAACAAAACTTTCCCTTGACAAACTATATTAAAATGATGATATATTTTTCAAATTGAACAAGGAAACTAAATGTACTACTTCTAAATATGAGATGTTTTTATAACTTATTTTTCTCTTATCTATCTATGCAAACACGTTCATCATAGCCTTTTAAATCAAAATATTAACATAGATTTTTTTTAAATACACATTGATTTTTCATATTATTGTTTTATTCTGTTCTCACATTCTCCAACACGATAACATTTACTGGTTATAATTACAGGACCTATTTTAGTACCTTCTTAATATGCAATCTCTAATCACGAGTTTCATTGCTATTTATTTTTGAAGGCTAAATTTCTATAGCATGCTAAGATATTGTCAATAAGATACATAAGAGCTATTAAAATACTCATATGCTGCTAATTTGGATGATTATCTGTTATGTCTTTCAAAGGGTGAGAAACCATTTTATAGCATTTGACTTCCTGGAAGAAATACTGCTTTCAAAATTTGGCTCAATGGATGGTACCAACACAGTACATACATGCGTTGCATGCAGTGGATTGATAGTTCTCATGTGATTCTTCCCTTGATCACACTATGATTATCCTAGCCTGAGGAAAAAAGGAAGAATAAATGTAGACTCTTCAAATGCTTAGATGTCCTATTATATGGATAATAGTGTAGAGTAAGCTACAGTTGAGGAAGCATACAAAGGAATAAACAATAATAGATGAACTCATGGCCACTGGACAGGAATTAGTCTTGCACATTTAAGTCTGAATCTGTAGTATTTAAAATAAACTAGAATATGTAAATTAACCAATTTATATTTAGTTTCTATTTAGTTCCTTAATAAAATCTTATAACATCAAATTTCATTCCAAATACTAATAATAGTCTCCTTTAAATAATGATCTTTTTAAAATTTGAATAAGAATTTGATGTTAAAATCAGAAAGAGGTTACTTAAAATAGCACTGAATTCTGAAAAATGTTAATCATTCAATTAATTTGACTTTCACAAACTACAAAATAAGTTACTGCATAGTCTAAATTAATTAGAGGCCTATAGGGACAATAGAAAATGTACCAGCTGTGCATCACTTCCAACAAGGACACTAATTTCATATATGAAGACAAACAGAAGAGTTGTGATAAAGCTACATGATGATTTCGAGATTACATGAATAATGGAACTCTAAAATTAACCTGAGAGTCACTGGTTGGCAGAAGCTGCCTCATCCTGTCAGTCAATCTTAAATCAATTAATAGATTCTGAATAAACTGCCTCCACAGAGAAATCCATTCATTTTAACATGTCAATCTCATTGAATGTTTTTCACTGCACACTGAAGATGACTTTATGCAGACACACATTTAATTTGGACCACTTAAAGATTGTTTCTCCTTCCTATATCTAAAAGCACTGACCATAAAAAATTATGAACCAAAATTAAATTTTAATCCTTAAATATTTGAAATTTTGAGCAAGTGAGAAAGTGACAGAATTGAAAAGAGAGAATAAAATTTATAACTAAAATGGGGAGTGGTATGATTCAATTGGCATCTAGTCTGTAATGTGAAAATTGTATACATTATTTACTATCTTATTATTACTGTATTAGTCCATTTTCGCTCTGCCATAAGGACAGACCTGAGACTGGGTAATTTATAAAGGAAAGAGGTTTAATGGACTCACAGTTCCACACGGCTGGGGAGGTCTCACAATCATGGTGGAAGGTGAAGGAGGAGCAAAGCCACACCTTACATGGTGGCAAGTAAGAGAGCATGTGTGGGGAAATGCCCTTTATAAAACCATCAGATGTTTTGAGACTTAGTCACTGTCACAAGAACAGCAGGGGAAAATCCCATTCTCAATATGCAATTACCTCCCACTTAATCCCTCCCACAACATGTGGGGATTGTGGGAGCTACAATTCAAGATGAGATTTGGGTGAGGACACAGCCAAACCATATCAATCAGGTACCACCAAAGTCAGCTAAAAGAAAGACAGAGATAATTGATAGGGATTTTCAGGAATAGAGAAAGGATATACTTTTAGTTCCTCTTAAAAGTGATTATTCTTTGAATCTAATACAAATATTCATCTTGTATGACAAGTTCTCAAAAGAAGCCAAGAGAATTTGACTGATGACTAAATGCATTACTTCTAAGTATTACATGTTTTATAACTAATTTTTTTCTCACTATATCTATGAAAACATGTTCATCATCACTTTGAAAATCAACATATTAACATACAGTTATTCTTTAAAAATATTCATCACTTTCCAGATTGCTGTTTTATTCTACTCTTATATTTATGCACTTGACACAATTGATCTTTGCATGAATAATCTTCTATCAAAATGTAATTGGTATAGACCAGGTAACTTGGTGGTCTAGGTAGGCCAGTTCAACCCAGTTCCTTGCTCTTGTCATATGAATATAGTCAATGTATCTTTTGAGGTTTTATTGTTTCTGAGACATAAATAAGCTCAGCTCCAATCTGTTGGCTCAACCGTTTTGAACCATTGGAATTACACACCTAGTAGAAGTTCCATGCCTGCCTTCAGATTTCTTTGGATTCATCAGGGGCTTTCATTTTCATGAAAACCTCTAAAGCTTTTCTTCTTCTGCAAAATCAGGTTCTCTGATGGGCTGATCAGCTCTCCTACATGTTTTGTCTCTCATGGGTGTCTTATATCTCAGACCTTCATGTAAAACCCAGCCATGTCCTGCACCTCCAGACACACATGGAATCCTTCAGTTTTCTCTTTTAATAATTCTCTGCAACAGTGTTTACTGAAGATCACTGAGATAGCTGAGGTGGAGTGTGGGTCGAGCGAGGAGAGGAAGTAGAGGCTTGGGGAAGGAAGGAGGAATATTTATGGGGAGAAGGCTATCTTCAGAAGCATAGCCAACTTCACATTAGATACCTCTGTTCTTGAAAGTCTTTAAGGCACATGCCAAGTGTCCTGGCAATTTCTCTTCACTTCTTCCTCTCATTCTCTCACACCTAAAGTTCCCCTTAATACCAAATGCAGATCAATTTAACTACATATATATATAGTTTAAATATAAATATATATATAACTATATATAACAATTAACTATATATCATATTAGTAAAACATATATATATCAATTTATATATATTTCAATTTAACTATATCTATCATATTAGTAAAACATATATATGTACACAAATACATTTTAGTGTATACATGTCAAAGACACATACTTGTAAACATATATATATACACAAAATACTGTATATATATATATACTCTCTCTCTATATATATATATGTATATATATATACACACATATATATGTTTTACTAATACTGTCCTCATCTAAGGGTTTTATTTTTCAACAAGATCTTTAAACTAAATTTTAGTGGATCATGAGGAGGTCAAGAGTGACATCATAACATCATAAAACAATTTGGTTTTGGTTATGCTTCTAAAGTGATAAATAAGTCATCATTCCCCACATGTTTGGAGTGAGTACTAGTTTGGAGTCAATACTAAAGGAGTAGGAAAAGCAGATAGATGTTAACACTAACCAAGGAGAAAAGAACCTGAGAATGCTATGTTTTTAAAATACAAATGGCAGTGGAAATACTGTCAAGAAATTCTCAGGAAGGGCACAGGTGTAGACAAAACCCACATCTGTTTCCACTGTTAAAATTATTCATTTAAACATAGAGATACTTCTCAACAAATATATTTTAGTGTACATAGGTCAAAGATACATACTGGTAAATGTTATTTTATGTCATGTATTTCTTATAAGTAATATTGTAGCTTGGATTGTGATAGAGCCACCAGTAGTATTTTGTAGTTATTAAGTATCTAGATAGCACATTGAATTGGGAAATTTAGAAAATGATTGCTTTCCATGTGTTGAGCCACTAGAAAAATAGGTATGTTTGACAGCAGAACATCTCCTGAATTCTAAATGCTCATACTAAGAAAAAATTTGCTTATCTCCATTTCATGGTGTGAAGTAGCAGTATAATCAAATGATAGACAAATTGTACATCTACAATCATATTTCATATACATGCACACACATACATAGACACATGTGTACACTAGATTTCAAAAGAATACCGTTTCCTTTTGGTAGTAAGGAATTATTTAGTTCCAACATGTGTTGGGTTTTCTGTACTTTGGCTAACCTGAGAAAGTATAACCTAAATCATGTCTCAAAATAACTATTTTCAGTATTGTGAACATAATTTCAGAATTGTATTATCTAGATGAAATTTTATCATTTATCCTTTCATCTCTTTATTCACTCAGCATTGGCTTTGACTATAATAAGTCATCAATCATAAGTTATACCATTATTTTATGAATCACTTATAAAGGAAAAACTTCGTGAATTCAAGTCTAGAATAAATTAATAAGCCTATGTAACACATGAATCAGTCACATAATCCTCTCATGACTTTGTGGTTTCTTTTGTCTATTTCAAGGGATTTTGTGATTTTTATCTCTATTTAGTTTATAATCCCTAGCATGGGATTGGCAATCATTTTACATGTATGTCAATAGTTAAACATCATCTGCTTGCGGGTATTTTCCTTTCTTACCACAAAGCACTTGGATGTGGCTTTGCAAGACAATATGGAGTGTCTGTCATTCTCTCTATGAAGACTATTTGTTTCACTCATATCAGTGTTATGCCCCAATGCGCTCTTTCTTTTCCTATGAACACAATAACTTTTCATTTCAATGACAAGACATTTTGAAATCTTTGAAAGATTTTAAATAGAAATTAAACCAACACAAAAAGTGACAAAAATCCATACAACTTGATTACAGTGATGAAAATCTAACAAGTTTGACTGAGTTCTCACATGCATAGGCAAGGACAACTGGTTTACACCTGCTATTTAGCCACTGCGATTGCAAAATGTCATGGATTGTAAAATAACCATTCACACGTAATTATATGAAAAAAGAAACTCTTAAGAAACAATTTACTGTAATTTTTATTGAACTTCACTATGTATCTGAAGCGGGACTAGGTGTTAGAATTTATCAAAAGAATATGCTGCTACCTAAACTTCGGTAGTCAAATATTAAATGTAAGTCTTCTATGAGAAGACAGAAAGTGTGTTATAATTTTTTTTTTTAATGTGTACAAGGAATACAAAGAGGATAGTCCTTTAAGGTGGCAAGACCGACAGACACTTAAACAGTAGTAGAATCTGGGTGAGTGGAGATCATGAGAGAAAACATATATTAATTAGAAAAACAGAACCTGAGCAAATATTTGAAAAAAAACAAGCCACCAGGAGGATAGTCAAGAAATGGTGTTGGGTTTATTTGGCTTAAGGTTGGCCTGTGAGAATAAATAATTACAGGTGAGTTTGGAATGGACTTTGAATAGCGAAGATTCTTGAAATACATGGTTAGAGAACAAGATAAGCTTTAAATTGTCCTGGAGTTGATAACATATGATTAGTGATATTTTTCAGGGAGCGAAACCTATATCCCTGACTTAGCAAAGCAAAAATGATAACTTGACAAAAGTCAGATTTTCAGTACGTGGCAATAGCCTCTATTCTAAGCAAGGCAGAAACAAGGGCAACAAGGTGAGGGTGCTAATTTTTCCCATCACTGTCCTCAAGGACAGACAGTGCTTGGTAACAAACGCAAATAGGAATAAACACCTTTCTAATGTCAAATCTCCACCAAAATCTTTGAATGAGAGATTTATCCAAATGGAGGAGAGATTATTTTTCTGGCAGAATCAACAAAACTTACGGTCAGTTTCAACAGCAGAAGCTTGCATGATGAGGAGGTAGGCAAGACTGAAATCCTCTAAACTTAAAAGGGCTACCCCTAATGGAGTTCATGTCAGTGGTTTTTACATCTTCTGAAAGCAAGCCCCACAGATGGTAGCATACCCAAACTACTTTTCATAAAGCAACAAACCACAGGGCGTACATGAAAATTAGAGTTAACTGGTTTATGCAAATGCACATATGACACATTGCTCATGCTCAAATGTTTCAACTAAACTGGAAAAAAAAAAAAACCCACACAATATAAGTTGGAAGCAATGCAGTAACACATCAATAGCTGGAGAAACTGGTAATATTGTTTCAAGTACCGAAGTATTTTAATAAGCCAATTTGAAAATTAATCAAAAATTGAAGTAAGACAATAGTCATAGAAATACAAAGGATGGAATACTTATTTTTAAAAACCTCTGTGAATAACCCTCCTAAATTCAGTCATAGTTCTAAATGCATGCTTTTTTATGAGTTGAGAATTGCACAATAAGATAAAACTTCTCCAAAATACAGTTAGGCTCTATTTCCCATGAATGTAATTTGGAATTGAAAAATAGAAGAAAAAGAAGCAACAGAGCAACAATGAGCACATTTCTAAAGACTTGAAAAAATGAGAAAACTCCTGGGTTGTTGTTCTTAGGTAACAGATAATCTAGAAGCAGAAAACCCTCAAATTAAAACAAACACATGACTATGAAATTCATGAATTTTTCAAACCATTTCCCCATGCTAAAGCTTTCAAATAAAACCCTAAGACTTTATTTACATCAATTGTGACAAAATGCAATATGTTTATTTCTTTATTTCATTCTCTCTGCACACACTAAGAAATTATGGAAATTAGAAGGGAAAGAATTGTTGATAAACTCCATGAAAGCGACAAGTAGTCCTAATGCCCTTGACCTGCCAAATTGTAGTCCTTAATTTCCATTTAAGTGCAAAAACAAAACCAAAACCAAAAAATAATAAATAAATAACCTAAAATATGCATTATACTTTTACAATGAATGAGTAGCAATTTGGCAGTCCTTTAAAATTTTGATCCTGTCTGTATATCCATTGAAAATCCATTTGGTTGATCTTAATCACTCAGTTCATTTAACAAAGAGTACTAGACATAATAAAGGATGAGTCAATAAATACTTGACATGGAAACACTCCGTTATTTTTTATTTATTGAAAGAAAACATTAAAATGCTATTTTCAGTCTGCAAATATTTTGTTTCTTAAGTTCCCCATTATTATTGCCATATAGCTTTCTGTGAGTTTTCAAATATCACAGGAGCCCTTACCTAACCATTCAGTCCCAGAATACCTGGTGAACAACCCACAAAGCATGACCTGGGCTCACCAGAGAAACCTGTTAGTCCCATGGAACTTACTTTACATTGTAATTGACATACTTGTGTCACCGCAGTGTTAAAATGCAATGAAGAATTGTTTCAACAGGATTTTTTTTTTTTTATCTAAGTGTCTCCAAGGACTAAATCTTGCCAAAATCTTTACATATGAATAATAGAATCTTGAACAATGTTTAAGCATCACTAGCCAACAGACGACATGGATTCTCCCTGGCTAACTAAAGTGAGTTAAAACAGAACCAGACAGCTGGGTGAAGGAGGCAGTCACATACTATGTTCTCAGAAAGATTTTGTAAAATTATCACAGGACCTCTTTGTCTACAAGCAGCCAAACCAGCTCCTGTTGTCAGTGCCAAGATGAATTACAGTGAGAACCCACTTCTTCCCACGATAAGTCTTTGAAAGAAACATCTGAGAGAAACTTACAATTTGGGGATTGGAAAGGAACCAGTCAGAGTTCACCTGAACCAAATAATCAGTGCTCACCTGCCCCTGCCACTCAGAGCTCAGCTATATTGACTGAATCAGCTGAGTTTGAATTATTTATTTGCATAAACAAAACTAACTGGGAACCTGCCTGGAAACTTTTGCTATAAAACCTGAACCCGACAGGGCGCGATTGCTCATGCCTGTAATCTCAGCCCTTTTGGAGGCCGAGGCTGGCTGATCACCCGAGGTCGGGAGTTTGAGACCAGCCTGACCAATTTGGTGAAACCCCGTCTCTACTAAAAATACAAAAATTAGCAGGTTGTAGTGGCTAATAGGCACAGCATGGCTGTGGGGTGGGCCGTGGGTAGTTTAGGAAAAGGCAGCATTTGAGCAGGAAATCAGGGATACAAGTTCTCACTTTTGGCACAGTTTCAGGCTTTTTTGGCTTGAGGGTGGGGTTTCGCTGGGGACCCACCCTTTTCTGACTAGACCCACCCTATCAGTAGTATTGATTTGTGCTGCCATAACTCATAATGATTTAGGAGTTAGATAATTTTACCTATTACTTCCTATTGTATTATAGTTAATAAATCAGGGTTAAGATACATTTATCTGATGTGACTGTATTTGTAAAACTACTTTGTTTAAAATAAAACATAAGCAAATTTTTAAATTGTACATAACTTTGAGTGAAAGGAAAATCATCTACTACACTAAAAAAACAAGATGTGCTAAAAATAAAATTACCTTTCCAATAAACTTTCTTTGTAAGTATGGATGTTTCTTCCCAGTAGTTCGAAGCATAGAGATAATCAAAAAGAAACTACTTTGATTAGCTCTTCGCCTGGAACGAAGAGTTAAGTTTTCATCAGCTGTTATCAGATGTTGATATCCTCAACATCTTTTTTTGTAAAAAAAAAAAAAAAAAAAAGACTAATTAGTCTTTCATAAGTGGTTACTTACCCTCTCCCCCAGAAATTACATTTATAAACACCAATGCTTACATTTTAGTTATTCTAGCCTGTTAAATGTAAATATAACTAAAGAAAGAAGGAACCAGTTCTGTCATCCCCAAATAATGTGGAACATCTTGACTATAATGAGATAAAAAACTACATGAGGGCTTAATTTTACAAAGCCATTTAATAGAAAATTGTTATATAACGCAGATAATTGAACGATCTCTTTACACTTAGTAACAAAGGAGAATAAGTATTTAATATTTGATGTGTAACCTCATTTCACATTTTCCTTTTTGTTTGCACCAGTTGCTTTAACTATAAGTTCATCTTGCCTTAAAGAAATTCGAATATAATCATATCCTAATTACATAGCTTTGGGTTATTTGTACAGTTAAGTTATCTGTTACAAAGTTAATGAATGTTAATAATGCAATTCTCTTTGATGACTTGATTGATACACTAACATTTATTGTATAGCATAGTCTATTAACTTTGTTTGTGTGTGTATGTATCTGTATCTATATAAACACTATAAAATCACAATGTAATTTATGACAATTGTGTTTTTAAACAGACTCTCAACTCTCAAAGTTCTAAATATTTTTTAAAAGAGCACTTATGCTAACGTATTTGTCTTACTTTATTAAAACACACACACACATTTGGGCATCAGTGTAAACCAGTCTCCTAAGATTTCGGGGAAAATATGTCCTTTATCTCAGCTAGGGCCAAAAACTGAAAAGTTAAATATCTAAAATGTGTCTCAAAGATTAATGCTATTGAAATGTAATGCAAAAAAAAGTTGGACAATAACGGAGGAAAATCTTCTTTATAAAACAGGATAAATTTAAAAAATATCTGGCTCACAAAGTTAGCATTAAGCATTCCAATCACTGGGGAAAACCTTGTTGCTTTTTTTCTTCTACTTAGTGTCAGCAGTCGCAAATAGGTTAGGGTTTAGATCACTGTGTGTTCTAAATTATATTTATGCCCTTGTAAACCTGTGCAACATGTCGCCTTGTGTAAGAAATCTTTAAACCACATGTTCTGGCAAGTAACTGCTGATATTTACTTCCAAAATTCGATCTGGTTGCATTAGGTATTTCAACAATGACCTTTAAAAGAATCAATTTTTAAGACTATCTTTGAGATGCTTACTTCTATTATAAGTCATCACTGGCTAGTACCTTATTATGATAATTTTGAAACAGTTACCTTATTTCTTCCAATAAGAAAGCATGTCTTTTGATATCTAAGATTTCTGGACTTAATTTTAGAACATAAATCTCCATAAAGTACAACATAGTGTATTTTTAAAAATTCCCCATCATTGGAACTGGCATACCAAAGTTGCATCAAGATATAAAGTTGAATGATGTAGGTAATTATGACATAAAAGTTATTTTCATCTGTAGTATCCACATAATTGAAGCAAATGTGAATTCTGCTTGTGGGAATTCTCAATTTTCCACTTCAGTTGGCTAGTGTAAAAGTAAAGAATATTAACATTTTATATCCTCAAGCAATTAATTCTTAAGCACAAATAATATACTAGTGTTGATTTTCCATGGCCTTCTATTTAGCATTGCAAATGTATGCTGCTTAAATGGTTAAATAAAAGTGTTGAAACCTTTCACTTGTTGACGTTCAGAATGCATTGTAAACTACTTCGTTATGAAAGTTGAGAACTTAACATTTCACCACTATTTGTTCTCTTACACATTTTGTATAATAAAAATAGGTAAAAAAAAAAAAAAAAAAAATATATATATATATATATATATATATATACACACTTTCCTAGATATCGTTATTCTGAAATTTAATTTAGAAGTGGTTTTAAAGCAATCTGTGTGCCCTCAGGAGTGGAATTGTAGCATCCTTCGCACGAGTTTACACTCAAGAATGTTTCTGCCACTTTGTAACAATCTATTTTTTCATATTTATACATTTATTTATATGCAATTATAACTCTAATATAGTTTTAGTTTCTCTAGTTTTATTATTTTCTAACTACTCACAAAATATTGACTTGCAAGTGAACTTTTGGCAAATGTCAAAATATAAAGTTAACTTTTTAGAAGATTAAATCTAAAAAATATGAATAATTTTAATTGACTACATTCATAAAACTAGATTTCCAGTGCATGAAGCAGATAAATTGATGTGAATTTATGAAAATGAGATGAAATTATTTTTGCTAGATTGATGGCATCAGTGTTTTCCAGAGAAAAAGATGTACAAACATGCCTAAAATATCCTCTTTAGATTTATTAACATGCTTTTGACATACACTGACATGGCTAGTTTTAGTGGACATTTTTTAGAATGAGAAAAAATGGTGTTGGTTTCAATTTTATAGGAAGATATTAATTAGATAAACACCCTTTATTGGCTTATGGAAAGTTTATTCATTTTTATGTATTTCTTTGAGACAGGTTCTCTTCTGTGACCCAACCTGGAGTGCAGTCACATAGTCATGAATCACTACAGTCTCAAATTCCAGCAATCTTCTTACCTGAGGCTCCTGAGTACCTCGGACTACTGGTGTGTATCACCACACCAGTGAATTCTTTTCATTTTTTTGTGGAGACAGGGTCTCACTCTGTTGACCAGGCTGATCAAACTCCTGGCCTCAATCAATCCTCCTGCCTTGGCCTCCAAAACTTCTAGGATTACAGGCATGAGGCTCTGCTCTCAGCCTGTATGAGAAGTTTAGATACCCCACCTATCATAAGTTTAACTTCAACATTGGTACCAGAAAAGCATGGAAAAAATGTGACAAAAATTATTGGATTGAGCAATTATTGTAGCCTTGTTTTATAAGAATAAATACTTTTTAACTTATATATACTTCAGAAAATAAATTGTGATTGCTTTAATTGATGTTAGTACCAGATAGTCCCTTGGAATGTAGTCAATAATAATGACAAGAACATTATAGTTATGAACACTCAGAAAGTTATTCTGTGCAAGAAATATTAAAATTTAATGCATAATCTTAGGGACTCTTTCTCCCCTTTTCTGAATTCAGTTCTACAATTTTCCATTGTTACAGAGGTGAATTCTCCTTATGAAGATAATGACCCTGAGACACAGGGGCTTAGGTCCTAATCTGATAACAAAATATATAATAGACAAAATAGAAAATTAGAGACATATCAAGGCAAATGTAGTCACAGAAGCAATAAATTCAATCCTAAAGGAGAACCTGTAGATGTAATGAACAGTGAAAGAGTAAGAAAACCACTCTTTAGCAGATATTTTTGTCATTGATCCTTTTTTATTAATATAAACAAGATGATATAAAACTTATTTTGAGGGCCGGGCACGGTGGCTCACGCCTGTAATCCCAGCACTTTGGGAGGCCGAGGCGGGTGGATCACGAGGTCAAGAGATCGAGACCATCCTGGTCAACATGGTGAAATCTCGTCTCTACTAAAAATACAAAAAATTAGCTGGGCATGGTGGCATGTGCCTGTAATCCCAGCTACTCAGGAGGCTGAGGCAGGAGAATTGCCTGAACCCAGGCGGCGGAGGTTGAGGTGAGCCGAGATCGCACCATTGCACTCCAGCCTGGGTAACAAGAGCGAAACTCCGTCTCAAAAAAAAAAAGAAAAAAAAGAAAAATAAATAAATTAAATAAATAAATAAATAAAATAAAACTTATTTTGTTTCTCATATGCTGTGACTATCTCCTCAGACTACATTAAGTAGATAATTTCTCACTCCTCAACAGTGAAGCAGATGTAAACATCAAAACAAAATTTAAAAATCATTGTCACTGTAGTGATTTTATATCTATATATCTCTCTTTTAATGTGAAACTTCCATATCATTGGTTACATATATATATATGTGTGTGTACATATACATAATTATGTGTGTATATATACATATATATGTATTCAACAAAAAAAAAGCAATTCTAAGAACTCAAAAGTTAACTGATATTTATAGAAGGTGAGGTAATATCTCACACATGATATCCCCTTTTTGCTGATATGAATGCTGTATTTCAGAGTCGTTAAGCAATTTTCTCTAGGTTATGTGAGCTCAAAGTGATAAAGCAAATATTCAATCCAAATGTGGCCCTGAGGTTCATATTTTTTCCACCAAACAGGCTGTTAAACCACATCCCGATTCCTGATCTTTCACTATTTCATACAAAGTTAAAATATAACCAATTTTACTTATGCTTTATTTTGACAGGGCTTTATTATAAATGACAATATTAAATAGTGGGTAAAATTGTTGCAACTGTGAGAAATTCAGAACTGTGAGTTGGAAATCCATTATCTCAAACGCTGTTCATATTGACAAGTTCAAGTAGCCTGTGTATCTGTCTACCTACATTTATTTAGTGAACAGTGAATTTCATAAAATATAACTAATTAATCATCAAACTCATGCACTATTCCCACAATGCAGCCTAAACATGCAAAGTGATAATAAAGTACAGAAATGTATATATTTGTTATTTACATATATAGGAAAGAGACAGAGAGGAGAAAGAATATTCAGATATGTGAGTGCGCAAACTTTTTGTCTGAACATATTTTTTTCTCTGTTGCTTTCCCAGTCTCTTTCTTCTATGCATTAATCTTTTTCAAAATAACACTTTCAGGTCCTTTACACATTGATTAGATGTCCTGTATAATGTCAACACCAGTAGCAAGAGTTACTGATCTTGTTCAATTAGGCTGCTGGTGCCTACAGATATATCACAGTAAATATTTTGATTCAATCACATTTTCTTAGCATAGTGAAATTGTTCCAGATTCATGAAGTTTTAAACAGCAATTAAGTCAATTTTATATATAGAAACTATAAACTAGTTAAAATTTTGCAACTTATGAGGCATGTAGATCTGTATTTCTTTGTTATATGTGGGGATGAGAAAGAATAAGTTGACAAAGATTGAAGCCATTCACCTCTCTTTTTGAGAAAGGCAATTTCAGTAATTATTTAGATAACTGAAAAGATGTAAAAGGTTTTTATAATAGAAAGCAATCCAATTATTTATTATTGATTTTTTGTTAATAATACTTTTACATTATTAAAATTACGTATATGCACACACGTATATATATGTATGTGTATGTGCATATATATAATTTTAATAAGTAAGTTTGCTCTACCTCCTTCCTAATATATGTGTGTATATACATATATAGACACATGCACACATATGTGTATACATATATATACACACACACATACGTATATTAATAAAGAGGTAGAGCTCCTTTTTTTACATTTGCTCTAGCTCACTGAGGCAAATGCTATAGTATGCTCCACCTCTTTCCTAATATATTTATATATACTATATATTACTATAAATATATATTTATATATTTATAATACACTATATATGTTACTATAAATATATATTTATAAATATAGTATTTATATATATATATTATAGTAAGCTCTTCTTTCCTAATATACCTACATGTGTGTATATATATGTATATATATAAATGTGTACTATATATACATATAATAATTTCTTATATACATATGTGAATATAATATACATATATGTTATATATCATTTATAAATATACGTACATGTATATTACATATACACATATGTAAAAATGTTCATTTTTTTCAAAAACTTTTTCAAAGTGTTTTACTTATATACACATATGTTAAAAAAGTTCAAGAAGTATAATCTATATATATACACACATATATTGGGAAAGAGGTAGAGCATACTATAGCATTTACCTCAATGTATGTTCATGTATTTCTTCAGAAATGTATTTGGATACATAACTATGGGGTTGTGCTCTATCTTGCTTTGAAAAATGGTAACTTATTGAAAAATAATTTAAACTTATTTCTGATTTTCTTTTTAATTCAAGAAGTTCCTGAAAATGGCCTCATCTTACTTTGAGACTTTATTTACTGATCAAAGGAAATGAATAAAGCAAATTTGACTTGTGAAGTTTCTCCTGATGGGCAGTGTAAAATAACTTTACAAAAACATATTGACTTTCATAAAACAAAGTTACTATCACTTTTAAAATTAATTTACATAATTAAGGAAGTTAAGCAAGAAACCAAGGCTACATTCCTCCTTGGATTTAATTAAAACAGTGTTTTATACCGTTGTGCCTGGATTTTATTTCTCAACCAGCTAAACAGAAAAAGAAAAAAAAAACTAAATTGCCCCCAGGATGACTTTGCAAAGGGTTCTGTTAATTTAATTAATCTATCCTGAGTCTCCCTAAATTCAGTATCAGCCAACATGGATGAGTAAGAGAAAGGACAAAGCCATGAAGTTCTTTCTGCAAGGCTGAGGCCCATTTAGATGAAGGAAGTTGATAAATGAAAAAGAATCTCCTCTTCCTCACTTTGGAGATGTAAATTAATGCTTTCCAATGAACTGTTAACCACTAAACTTTCATGGTTCACAAGTTAAAGAATTCTCTAGAAATGCAGGGTCATTTAAATGGATTATAAAAATTAATGTGAACTCAGATTATGCACGATTTTTCATCCTTACTAGTATCAATAAAGAATGTCATTTTTCTTGTGCAGGCAAGGAAAGAACTCTCTACAACTAACAAATCCCTACCTTGTCTTGAACACTCACCAAAAGGATACCTTCCCTGTAAACTCTTCCTTGGCAAACACAGGCAGTGTTTAGATTTTTCCTCTTTCTGCATCCCAGAATACTTACTTGCTTTATGAAATATGGAATTGAAGTTAGTTGTTTACGTGTGTCTTATTTTTCCAAGGCATTGGAGGAAACAAGTTATTTTCCACTGAGCTCTTTATTTTAATTACTTTATTTACCTTTCTGCCAAAGAAGAGAAACTCATTGGATTTATCTCAGTTAACTGGATCTGACTTTAAGGCATCATTTGGATCTTCAATAATAATATGGTTTTATGTCTGTCTGATTTTTTTTTTATTTCTTTGCCAATAATAAGGCTTAGGCCATCTGTGTTTATGAAACTGGACCAATTGTCCCATTGAGCTAATGTTTATTCTTTCTTTGAATAATCATAATAATTGATCCATCAAGTTTTAAAACTTAAGAAAGTTACATTTGTATTATCTGAGTTCATTTGTCAGGAAAGGAATCATCAAGCCTTGCAGACAGAATCAAGGAACGGAAACGTACCAGATCATTGCATTCAGTAAGATGCCAAACCCTTCACCCACTACAATTGCCTGCATGACCACCTGCTTCCTGCTGACCATCTCCTCTTGCTTATGCCTTCTTAATTCCTGTTTTGCCGCATATGGTTATGTTTCTTCCCTGCTATATAAATCCCTAATTTTACTCAGTCAAGGAGATGGATTTGATACTGATCTCTCATCTCCTCAGCTATGGCACCTGATCAAAGCCCTCTTTCTTGGCAATACTCATTTTCCCAGTGACTGGGTTTCTGTGAAGCAAGCAGCAGGACCTAAACTGAACCCCTACTGTTTCAGCAACATTTATATGTGGGAAGAGCAAAAAATGGGTGTTGAGCACCAGCTCTAGCACTTACTAGCTGAGTAACCACAAGCAAGTTATTTAAGTATCCTGAACCCTAGATTTCTCATCTAGAAAGATTAATGCCTACCTCCAGGGTTGTATGAAGAGTTAGATGTGTATGGAGGTGTCCATGCACACACACACACACACACACACACTTAATGTATCTGTATTTTAATATAATCATATATATGTGTGTGTCTGTGTGTGTATGTGTGTGTGTGTGTGTGTGTGTGGTGTCAATAAATTATATTCATTGTCCCCTTATTTTTCTCCCCAGTGATTTCCAATTGTAACTTTGGACTGTGGGGATTTCCAATACAGCAATAGATTTCACAGAAAATAATACTGTGTCACAGAAAAACAAGAAAATACTTTCAGTTCTTCAACACAATTTTTGTTTGTATTTATCATGTACAACACAACGTTTTGAAAGATATATACAATATATTTTGAAAGATCTATACACTGTGGTGTATTTAGATAATTAACAAATACATTACTTCACCCAGTGATTATTTTTATGGTGAGAATACATATACTCTCTGTGTTTTCCAAGAATGTAATTTTAACATGGTGTTTAAAGTTGAGGTAAGGCTATATATTTGACCAAGAACTTAGCTATTCTTTACTTTCTTCACACAACCAATTTTTGTTTGCCTTTCCTGTTGTTTCCCGACAATATTCCTCACTGCAAATCTCTTTTCTTACACAGACAGATAATGAAATTTAGGTATATTTAATATACATGTATGATGCCAAAAGATTCTGCACAGAAACAGTCAAAACAACATGCTTGCGAAGGATAAAAGCTGAATTATATCAATTAATATAAAAAACACTGAGTATCAAAGCTTGTTATTGCAGTCATGTGCCACTTAACAACAGGGATACATTCTGAGAAATGCATTATTAGGTGATTTGGTCATTGTGCAAACATCCTAGAGTGTACTGACAATAAGCTAGATGGCACAGCCTACTACACACCCAGGCTATATGGCACCACCTACTATTCCTGGGCTACAAACCTGTACAGCATGTGACTATTTTGAATACTACAGGCCATGGTAACATAATGGTATTTGTGTGTCATATATAAATATGGAAAAATACCATAAAATATGCTATAAGAGATAAAATACGCTACACCTGTATATAGCACTTACCATGAATGGAGCCTATAGGCCTAAAAGTTGCTCTGGGCGTGTCAGTGAGTGAGTGGTGAGTGAATGTGAAGGCTAGGAAATTACTACATACTACTGTAGGCTTTATAAGCACTGCACACTTAGGTTACTTAAAGTTAAAATAAAAAAATTATTTCTTCAATAATAACCTTAGTTTACTGTAAAATTTTTACCTTGTAAACTTTTACTTAACTTTTCGACTCTTTCGTAATGACATTTAGATTAAAACAAAAACACGTTGTACATTTGTACAAAAATGTTTTCTTCTTTACGTCCTTACTGTGTAAGTTTTTTTCTATTTTAAACTTTTTTTTTTCTTTTTAAACTTTTTTGTTGAAAACTAAGACAGAAGCATACACATTCACCTAGCAGGGTAAAGATCATCAATGCATTAGTACGTTACAGGAATTTTTCAGTTCTGCTATAATCTAAGACACTGTTGTATGTGTGGTCTGTCAATGGCCAAAGCATAGTTATGTGGCTCATCACACTATATTACACTGCACGTGATTCAGCTGTTTCCATCAGCCATTCCAAATTCTTCCTCTCATTGTACGTATAAAACTTAGGAATAATATTTCCTCTGAGTCTTTACATATTATTTGGAATCATGTAGCTGGTTTATAATTTGCGTCGTGACGCTGGGGAAGGGCCTCTTGGTTTATGTGCACCACAGCAGCGTGCTCTGTGCCAGTTGGTGGGTCTCTGTTCAGCTGCCTCATTTTATGCTGGTGAAGTTTATCTGCGGCTTCTTCCGAGAGCAGACAAAACATACATATTGTAATTCCCTTCCCACCAATTGCACCAGGTAATAAGACCTTTAATATTTCCCATGAGACATGAGATTTAAATATTTCTTTTTGAAGTCTTGTAGGTTTCTAGTACATGCAATTATCTGAAAAATGATAAAGTACCTTTACTTACCATCGCTGTTATCAGCCACATTTCATATCAAAGGTCAAAAATTGAAAAAGGAGTAATAAAATCCACATATATAAAAAAAACTTTATGTCGTATCAAGGAATCCCAATGTACCTCTTAGGAAATAGTAATATACAGAGAGATTATCTCATGGGTTTTTCCCCCCAATTCTTAAATTTTTCCACATAAAAATAATAAAACTAGAAGACTAAAAATAATGGAAATGTATGCATTTTGAGGTTATTAAAATCACAGGAAATGCTTGTTAAAAAAGAACCTTTTTGTCCTCCTCTATAACTTATTCAGTAAGAAGTGGGGGGATATGACCCTGTCTCTGAACTTGTAACTTCTGCTGATATGTGAAGTCAATTAAGTTTTGAAAGCTGCTATGCTCTCCAATAACACTTATGACTAAACACATTTGAATAAGGCTCAAGATATATTCTCTTTCTTGTCAACTCAAAGTTATGTTGGAGCTTCAGAGCATGGGCATGAATGTGTGTGGCTTTACGTGAATGCTTTGGAGAAGGAGGTGAGTGGTGTTTATTTGATGTAGAGTCATAGTATCAACAGAAACTTAAATAATGTAAGAAAATATAAGGTAAATATTCCAACATATAGGAATAAAGAGTATTAGCCTTCTTGAAGTGCCAGTTTTACCATATTAACACTGATATTGGATTCATATTTATAACCACATGGAAAAGTCACAGGGGGCTGTGTTCAGCACCAAATATATTTACTTATAAGGCAGCATGGAGAACAGAAAATACTAAGCCTATCCTGAATCATCACAGTAGGAGTCTTCTGACTCCTAGGCCTATGATCTGATGTCCAAGTCATCCTGAATTTGGTATGTACTCAGTCACGAGAGATAGGGCTGAGTCTGTGCCTACAATTTGCTCTCAGAGCTCTAGAGTCCCTTGAAGGCTTAAACCTCATGGGTGTGCACAAGAGTCCTTCCTCACAATCTCTGGAGCACAGAAGACATCCCCTATCCCCACCATGCCCCAGGACAGCTGTGTCTCAGTGTTGATTCTCAGTACTTAAAAAAAGCTCCCCACCACAGAGCGGGTGTACATTCTTGGCCTGAGTTTCATTGATCTTGGATCTGGTATAGGTACGCTCCTAATAATCTCCTGAATTCATTGCAGAAGGAAAGCAGATCAAAGCTCAAAGCCTCAGGCTTTCCTGAGACTAGAGAAAGATTTTAGAACAACCTGTTATCCCTTTCGTTCTAGATCCAGAGCTAGATATTCATCTACATCTTTCCTATTGATATCATAAATAAGATGATAAAGATATCAAACCTAAGAGAAAGGGTTAGAAATAGTTACATTTTCCAAAGTGAAGAAGTAGTTAAGTCCAATTTATGTCTTGTGACAAAGAAGTTGGAATGTTACATAATACAACTTTTTAATAAATGATGTCCTCATCCAGGTATATATACATACACAAACAAATCTGAATCTAGTATAGGTATGAATAAACTTATTGGACAATGACTTGGATGTTCTTACATTACGTGTGAAAGAAAGGAATATCTTTTCCAGTTGAGCAGTTAGTGTTTATCTACATAGGGTGTGCAGGATAGCTGAAGGATTAGGTATTTGGTGAGACTTAGTTTCAGCTTACTATCTTAGTGAAATTCAGTAACTCACTAACATTTATATATATAAAACATATATGTGTTATATATGTTATATATAAATGTTAGTGAGTTATTGAATATATACTAATTTTGTTGTTAGTGAGCTATTGAATCAAGATTAACATAAATATACTAATAGTTCATATATAATATATACAGTGTGTATGTATATATATAGTAATCTTGCTGATAGTTATTCCTACACTTGGTGAAATTGAAATACATGTTTTTAACAACATTCTGAATAGCAGAGTTTTTATTAACATGATTATAGATGTATTTAAGAAGTAATGAGCTATGAACATAAATATTTAAGAGATTTGTTTCATTTGCAATTTTATTTTATTCGACTTTTAAACAAACAAGCAAACAAAAAATCAAAACAATTACAGAAGTAGTTTCTTCAGGGTTAGATAATGTGTTTCCTAAATCACGACGAATGTACTTAGCTCTTACATTTTTGCCAGGAATAATTTTCTAGGTCTTCAATATATTTCATAAAGTGTACCACTCAAGATTTATAGTGGTCTTTAAAAGTAACCTTATTGGACAATGACTTGAATGTTCTTACATTATGTGAAAGAAAGGAACGTCCTTTCCAGCTGAGCAGTTAGTACTTATCTGCATAGGGTATGCAGGGTAGCTGAAGGATTTAGTATTTGGCGAGAATTAGCTTCAGCTTACTAGCTTAGTGAAATTCTATCATTTAAATGGAAAACTTGTTGGTTTTCAATATGATGATTAATATAGTATCACACTTCCTTCAAGCTCAAAAATGTAATATCAACTGGCTTTCTTTATATTGGGAGAGAAGAGATTTGTCCCTGCCAATTCCAGAAGTCCAAACTAATTTCTGACAGCTGGGAGATGAAGAGATCTAATGAGAATTGTATTAATTCAGAGCACAGCCAGAACTAAACTAGTAATGAAGGAAGAGTGGAAGAGAGAAGTGCAATGAGATCTTCCAGATAAAGTCTGAATTTGAGCTCTGACTTGGTCACTAGGACTGTGGCTTTATGCAAATGATTTAACTTTTGAGAGCCTCAATTTTCCTAAAAATAAAATAGATCAATATACAATCCAGGGAATAATTAGAAAAAATAAAATAATATGTCTTAAACGTCTTTGTAAAAACAAATATGCTACAGAACCATTATTAATGAAGGATATAATAAATATGCTTATTTGAAAAAAGTCACACTTGTTTTATATAAAAGTAATAGCATAATTCATGCAATTATGAATCATGAAATGTATGCTTGTCACATAGTACATTACAAGTAGAAAAATAAGAATGGTTATTATGTGAACTTTGAGCATTCCAACAAACACTTAATGCCAACCTTATTTGGATCTGGTGTGATATCATTTGAAAAGGGATATTCAGTATTAAAAAATTACAATTTTATGAATAGAATAATTACACTCAAAATGCAAAAAGCGTATTTTCAGAAGAAAATGTTAATGAGATCATATAGTATTAACTATAATCTGTAATCTACAGACCCTAAAGGAAAAACAAGTAGCCACTTTAAAAGCATTAGCTTTAAATTTGTTATCAGTCTATCTATTTTAATTTGGTGACCAAAAGGTATAGTTTTCTAAATAACATGATAATGAGTCAGAAGCTCTGGTATTAAATATTTATATGGTCAACTGAGTATAGTGGTTCCCTTTGTAGTTACATTCATGTTACTTTGAAATCATTTAGTATTTCCTCAGAAGCTGTTTTGTGGAATTGCTTCCATCTCCTACCTCATAGCTCTGGGAAAGTTGTTTCACCAGCCTCTAATCAAAAGACTTGGCGATGAAGTAGGGGAGAATCGGGAGGATACTACGTGACTAGACATCAAGAACAATTCTGGGGAAAAAAAACTAACATAAAGTAAGTAATCTAATTAAACTAATTTGAATGTAAAGCACTGGTTTGTATTAACAATGACTGAGAGTTGGATGTAGGCAGATGTTAAAGTTTTCTTCTGTTAATGAAAAGGGAGATACAAATATTCTAGTAAGTTTAAAAAATGTGATTCAAAGAAAGCATTTTAAAGAATCCCATGGTTTTGTAGCATATAGAAGACTTGTGTATAGGAGATAGCTATTATACACCTTCTTGATCCACATTAAAAATATCTAATAGTATTAAAAGTTGAAAAGATGTTTCTATACATACTTCAAGGATACATAAAACACATCTACAAAAGAAAACTAAAGTAACAAGAATTTTTAAAAATTTGCGAAGACTAATGAGACAGAATTATGACCAGATAGCAGTAATACTAATAGATGTGAAAGTGTTTAAGTCCTTATGAAAAACATGACCATTAAAGTTTTGTTGTTGTTTGTTGAGAAACCTGAATTTTCTTGGAATTATGAAACATGTAAGTTTGATAATTTGTGCATGTTTTATTTCCAGTGATTTATTTTCCAGCTTTAGGTGGCTTTCTTATAGACTACACTGATTGATAGATACTTAGCTAAAAATAGAGAAGAACCCTCTGAAGTTAGCTGCATCTTTTTCTCTTGGGATAGCTCATTCTTCTCATCGCAGCTCTCTACCCTCTGCTGCTCTGCTGCGGATTTTAGCCACCTTGGCTTCTTCAAATACTACCCTTTTTCCCTAATTTCAGATAGACTTTGGAGCCCTCTTAGGGATCCTGGTCTCAGGGTTGCATCCTGGCATCTCTGTCCAGATAGTAAACCAGGAAATCTTAAGTTATACCTCATGTATTTTTTTTTTCTCTTAGAGACTATTCCTCTATGTTACCTGATGTCCAATGTCTGAAACTTTTTTTTATATGTATATAATTTGTCTGGATATTTAGTGTCTTTTAAGACACACTAATTTTACTTTCTGTTATCCATCATGGCCAAAAGGGGAATATTTTTTAACTTCCTTTTTGTTTGTTTGTTTGCTATAGTCTCATTATCTCTGTCATTTCAGAGCTGTTCCTCTCGATTGAGTTTCCTTGTTGGTGTGTGTCATAGTCCCTTCTTTCTCCCCCTACTAAGGTTTTGCTGAATGCCAGATACTGTTTTACATTGTTTGTTGTTGGATATATTTGTATTATTTTATGTATTGTATTATTTTATTACCTTTAAAAATGTATTATTTTAGATAGTGTTGTTATTGTTTCTGTCAAGCAGTTAAGTTTTGAATTGCATGGATCCTGTTAAGGCTTGCTTTTAAGCTTTGTCAGGAAAGGTTTAGAGGAGCCTTTGATCTGAAGCTAATTGAGCCTCCCTATTAAAGTGATAGCCTTCAATCCCAGCACTTTGGGAGGCCGAGACGGGTGGATCACGAGGTTAAGAGATCAAGACCATCCTGGTCAACATGGTGAAACCCCATCTCTACTAAAAATACAAAAATTAGCTGGGCATGGTGGCGCGTGCCTGTAATCCCAGCTACTCAGGAGGCAGAGGTAGGAGAATTGCCTGAACCCAGGAGGCGGAGGTTGTGGTGAGCCGAGATCGCGCCATTGCACTCCAGCCTGGGTAACAAGAGTGAAACTCAAAAAAATAAAATAAAATAAAATAAAATAAATAAATAAATAAAAAATAAATAAAAAATAAAGTGATAGCCTTCTGAAGATTTTACCAAAAGTCATATAAATTAGGATGTCTGATGTGAACACAAACTATTCCCAGCCTTGTGTTATTTGTGGAAATTGTTTTGCCTAGTCCTCCCTTGTGGTTATTTTCTGGCCTTGTGTAGTAGAACATTATTCATAATTACCAAAAAAAGTGGAAATATCTATCAATTGATGGACATCAACTAATGAACAGATATATTTTTTTAAATAAGGCATGGAATATTAGTAGGCCATAAAAATGAAATAAAATTTTAATACATGCTGTGACATGGATAAATCTTGAAAGTATTATTCTACATGATAGAAGCCAGACATAAAAGGCTACATATGGTATGGTTCCATTTATGTAAACTGTCCAGATTAGGCAAAATGATAGAGACAGAAAGCAGATTTGTGATTGCCACAGCTGGGGGAAAGGGGAACTTTAGTGACTGCTAATGTGTAGAGGTATTCTCTTTCGGTGATGAAAATGTTCTGGCATTAGACTGTGGTTATGAATACACAATTTGGAACATTCTAAAACTGTGAAACTGTACACTTTGTAGTATGAAGCTTTTATTCCTACAAAGCTATTATTAATGAATGATAATAATGAAATAATATGGTCATTGTGTAGCTCAGGATGTATACGATGAGAAGTGTACAGAATTATGTGTGAAATAGTCTTGACAAATTGGTTTAACATGAATTCAATCAAACTTCAGTGACTTTATTAGTGTATAGAGGAGATATTTGTAACAGATAAATAAATTAAATTACACCACAAGCAACAATCTGAAAAATTCAGAATATCATACATTGTAACAGTCAACTGCTTTGATTTGATCATCAAGCCAATGTCACAGAGGAATAAGAGTATGGCAAGTCCAAATGCCCATCGATGATAGACTGGACAGGAAAAATGTGGCACATATACACCATGGAATATTATGCAGCCATTAAAAACGAGGAGTTCGCGTCCTTTGTAGGGACATGGATGAACCTGGAAAACATCATTCTCAGCAAACTGACACAAGAACACAAAATCAAACACCACATGTTCTCACTCATAGGCGGGTGTTGAACAAGGAGAACACATGGACACAGGGAGGGGAGCACTATACATGGGGGTCTGTTGTGGGGGAGTGGGGGGGACAGCGGGGGGGTGGGGAATTGGGGAGGGATAGCATGGGGAGAAATGCCAGATATGGGTGAAGGGGAGGAAGGCAGCAAATCACACTGCCACGTATGCACCTAAGCAACAACCTTGCATGTTTTTCACATGTACCCCAAAACCTAAAATGCAATTAAAAAAAAAAAAAAAAAAAAAAAAAAAAAAAAAAAAAAAGAGTATGGCAAGTACAATGAAGTCCTAGATTAAAGGCACAATTACCTAACTGCTATGTACAAACTTTTATTGGCCTCAAGTTCAAAAAATCACCAGAACAAAATGACGTTCTGGAGAGATACAGAGGAATATGAATACTTACTGGAGGACGAATTGTATTAAATGATTATGGCCAAGTGAGGAGACTCACGTCTGTAATTCCAGCACTTTGGGAGGCCAAGGCAGGCAGATCATGAGGTCAAGAGATTGAGACTATCCTGGCCATCATGGTGAAACCCTGTCTCTACTAAAAATATAAGAATTAGTGGGGTGTGGTGATGGACACCTGTAGTCCCAGCTACTCTGGAGGCTGAGGCGGGAGAATTGCTTGAACCCAAGAGGCGGAGGTTGCAGTGAGCCGAGATTGCTACACTGCACTCCAGCCTGGCAACAGAGCGGGACTCTGTCTAAAAAAAAAAATGATTATAAGAAGTGAGGAATAGAAACTACATTTAATACTGTATTATATTCTATGTTGCTACTTCAGGAAGAAAGGATATATAAAATTGAATTCTAATATTGCTTTGTAGATTAAGAAAATATATAAAGTGTACACTGGACAGTTTTCCTCCAGAATATTAATGATTTATGAATTACTTTTTTGGTTTAGACCTTTTATTAACTGCCTATCCAACCCAAAAGTGTACACTGATGTAATCATGCTGTATTTACAAAATGATCTACAAATCTAGTACATATGCAAAATCTACAAATCTAGCAAATATGTGAATCTTCATTTTATCTTAAGAGCACTTACATAAAAGTTTTTAAGGATAAGTTGTAGAGGCTTAATTGCAGGTCTCCATGCCAGAATATGAGAAGATGAAAGATGGTAAGTCTTCAAATAAAGCCTTGAAATTTACTCACCTTTCATTTATTTGTGTCAAAAGCCTACATTTTCACAGTTCTATCATAATGAGCCATGTCAGTCATGGGAACAATTCCAGCTCCTGTCTTCATTATATTGGACCTGTTAGACATGGTCTATTGATAAGTGGTTGCTGTGTCGGGTGCTTAAAAATAGGGGTCAAGGAAAGCATAAAAGAACTTCAAGAACTGGGTGAGATGGCACACACCTCTAATCCCAGAAAATGGGGAGGTTGAGGGTGGAGGATCGCTTGATGCCAGGAGTAGGAGACAATCTTGAGCAACATAGTGAGACCCTGTCTTTGCAAAAAGAAAAAAAAAAAAATAGCTGGATGAGGTGGTGTGTACCTGTATTCCCAGAGTCTCAGGAGGCTAAGACAGAGGATCACTTGCTCCCAGGAGTTTGAGGCTACAGTGAGCCATGATCACACCACTAAACTCCAGCCTAGGTGACAGAGCAAGAGAAAAGAGAGTAACATTCATAGAAAGATGCTAATGTAGATAATAATAATTTTGATTCAAAGTTTTGTACATTTGTGTGTATATGAGTAATTGAATTTATGAAAATTAGTCTAAGTACAAATAAAATTGAGAAATTCTAACTGGGTTTACCAATTGCAGGAGATGGAAAGTAGTCCATAATTTTCATTTTCCTGCCTATTGGACTCTCACCTAGTCCCTACTCCTTACTGGGCAGGACAAACATCAACTCTTAGATTAATGCAAATCATAAGCATAAGAACATTCTTTTGCTTTCTTTATACTCTTTCTTCAAACATTTTAAGTTTAAACTCATATTCTTGGGACCAGGGGACATTAAATCTAACACCTAGAATTGAATATGAAACTAATTTAGAAAGTTGAAATGTTAAAATTAGAAATTAATATTTTAAGTCATTCATTAAAAACAAATCTTGCTTTGAGTAAACCACAAAAGAAATTTGTGAACTTTTGAAGCTATCCTGAAGTCCATTACAATAGTTTTGAGATAAAAAGGAAGACATTGAGTAAAGTCATGCTTGATCAATTTCTAAAACATGAAGAAATAAGCTAAAATAGTCTTCGGAAAACAATATATGTTTATTAGAGTTAAACAGGAGTAAAAAATTTCAAATGACCAGTTCCTTTTGCTACCGTGAGAAACTCAAGGGATAATATGTGTATCACTTTTTTTCTCTAAGAATGCAGCATCCAATGTCCTAGATACCAACCAATTTTCATGCTTCCCTTGCAGTATATGATTTATTCATGATTCATACTATCAACCAGAATAGTTATATCATTTTTCATGAATTTTTCTGACATTGCTCATCCTTCCTTTAGAGACTGATTTCTTTCACAGGACCTCAACCTTTTTTTCTTTTTTTTTTTTTTTTGAGGGTGTGACAAGGTGATGTTGAACTGTTGCAATATCAGCAGTGTCTCAGTTAATGAAACCTCTCAGCTCAAAAACACTTCATTTCTCTTTCTGTCCCTCACTTGGAATTGCATACTTTTAATCCCCAACACTATTAGGCAAGGGAAGGAAAAATGCTGTTTTCGACAGTACATTTCAACATGAAGCCTGGAGAGACTGGAAGAAATATATATTTAGAATAAGATGCCATCACATACCAGAATATGAGCAAAGTTTTAAATCCCTCCTTTTCAAAATCATAATGTATACAGGTAAAGTAGAAAAATAAACCAAATGGCGCTAAGAACTCTCAGCTACAAAATAAAACAATGTATTTGACATGAATATTTGTGTGCAGTGATTTCACCCACAGACATATAGAGTTAGTGCTGTTTAAATATTCTGTCATTCACACATGTTGACTGTTAACTTACATTTATGTGACATGCTTTGACAGAGTGACTATATAATTTCTCTTATATATAAATCATATCCCTTGATATTTTTAGATAGTTTTGGTGTTGTCACTTAATCTTACCATGTCTTTACAATCAGTTAAAACTTATTGAAAATATAACTATCTCTTAGGAACTAACAAATAAAATTATGAGATGTAGAGATCTCAAGTAAAAATTACTGAGAATAAATCAATATATCCTGAGCAGTAGCTCAAAGAAATGCAAAATATTTTTAAAATTAGTAAGAGTGTAGGTCTAGTTTTCTCTGTTCAAAGGTGACATTCTAATGAAGTTTACATTTTTGGTCAATTTTATATTTAAAATAAAGTACTGAAAATAACCTATGTATTAAAAAGGGAAAAAAATAAGCAAATATATTGACCATATTTTGTGGGTAATTGGCATAGAGAGGTTGTTACTCAGCAAACCACAGGAGCCTTTAGGCAGAATATAAGGCAGATATAAAGATGTTCGTGTAAAGGTTAGAAACTGATGTTTTCTCCAATGCATTGTTTTCTATTTTCAAACCCTAAGAGTGAAATGATTAAGAAAGTCTAATTCTTAAGGAAGGATATGTCCACTGAGAACTAACAATGATGTTTCAGATATATTCTGCACATTTGCCTTGTATTTCTGTAAATGTAAGAATCGTACATCTCATTTTACTGCATATCCTAAGAAGTGTCTAGGAATGTGAGAATCACAATAATCTATTACATTGCTAACTTGTATCTAGCAAAGTAATGTTTCTTTTTATTAAAATATTTTTATCTAAAGCCTTAAGACAAAAGTTAGGCGCAGTTTCTCAGGTGGATTTAATCTTTGAGTGTAGCGGAGATTGAAAAATAATTGCATGGTAAAAAGTCTTCTCCTAAATAAAATCATGTAAGTGCATTATTTGGTGGGACATATCTGAATTTATAGACTATATGCACAAACTTTTCAAAATAGTTCAAGATTCTGTTTCATATTTTGGCTAATACTAGGAAACATTTGATAATGATGTTGAGTGCTATGCGCATAAAACAGAGTGTATTGTCTTGTGTTATGAGTATAGAGGGCTTTAATTAACACAAGATATTTGAGACTTATTGCTAAATTCATTTGATAATATTATATCCCAATTAGGTATTTCTATGTTTCATGATAATGCACTGAGCATACTTTCTGTCAAATATTTGCTGTTGCCTTTTACATAAATATCTTGTAAAACATTATTCATTCTTCTACTTCTTCTAAGCCTTATGGTATGTAGAGAAAATTTTACTTATACACAGTGTATTTATTCAAAATTTTTGTGGAAGAGCCACTTTGTGAACAAGCAATGTGTTTCAGGGACTGAAAATATAATTAGGGCAAGTCACCAGCTACCTAGTCTTAAAAGACTGAAATATACTGACTCTGATGATCTGTTTAGAAGGTAATAAATTTGAAGAATAAACTGGAGATATTAACATGTCTTTATTGAAATTGAAGAAATTGAATGTAACTGTTTGCATACTGTTGGGATTAGTGTTTGTAGTGTTACATAATGCACAGACATCCTTATTAGTTCTTAATTTTTATTTCCTCTGTGCACAATAGTATCACACAGTTTAACAGCTTAAAAAAATAGCCCTTGATATACCAGAAGTCTTCTACCTAGTCAATGAGATCACTAACTGGAGTGTCAGCACTGCTTGAAGAGGAAGTCATAAAACACAAATTAAAAGCCTCTATTTTATTGCCTAAATAAAAAACAAACTTAGTTGGGTAATATAAAATTATTTCCCCAAATTTCACAGAGGTATGATGCAACAGTTCAGAAGTTCCATGATATCTTTGAAAGCCAAGTGTAATTAGAAACAGAGAAATCTGGTTATTGCTTTATAGAAAAAATGTCACAACAGGTATGTTCTTATTAAAATCATGAAGTTTATCTCTCAATTGTATCTTTCAGGTAAAAGGACTATTATGACTTTCATATACTACCTTCTTCTTGCTAATAAATTTTGAAATTTTGACATCAGTGTAAATGATTTATATCACTGATCAAGCAGACATTTTGGGATGATTTGTAAAGGCTCATGTGAGCCATACGTTGCATGAAACTGTTCCCTCCAACTCTGGTTGTGTTTAATGGCCTAGCATATCAAATGATTTTGGCTATATTTGGTGGATTACAATGAGTGTGTTAGTGCGCAATGAAAAATAGTATAAACACCTATGAATTCAAAAGTACTATGAAGTAATTAGAATATGTTGAAATATCATCTCATAAAATATCCTACTTTATATGGTTTGGATGTTTGTCCCCTCAATATCTCATGTTGAAATAAGAATCCCTCCCTTATAAATGGCATAGTAGTATCCCTTGGGTGATTAGTGAGTTCTCATTCTATTAGTTCTCACAAAATGTGGTTGTTTAAGAGTCCAGAACCTCATCTTTCACTCTTTCTTTCTCCTCTTCTTGCCATGTGATGTTCCTGCTCTCCCTTCAATTTCCACCATGATTAGAAGCTTCCTGAGGCCTCAGCCAAAGCTGAGCAGATACTGGCACAACACTTCCTGTATAGCCTGCAGAACCGTAAACTAATTAAAAGTCTTTTCTTTATAAATTACCCTTCCTCAGGTATTTCTTTATAGGAATGCCAGAACAAACTAACACACTACCTCATACAGAAAAAAATTGAAAGAAAATACATTAGCTTGCAGGTCATTGTGGTAGTTCAAAAACCATAGCTGTCTCAGTGATCACTAAGATCTGAAGTTAATTTATTGTCAACATTGCAAATGTACAAAAATCATAACAGTATTGGTAAGAAATGAACAGAAACGAAGGACACAAATATAAATGAGGAACTTACAGAATATAGTTGTTACCAGAATGTCCATAAAGGGTATAATGTTTATACTTGGTGCATAGAAGAGAAGGGAAATTATCTTACCCATCTGCTCTCTGATGAATTTAAGAAAGTCTATTAAGTGTCATAAATAATATAAAAAGCATATAAACCTGAAAACTGGGAGGTAAAATTAGCAGTCTATAACTCCCATAAAAATATTGAGTCTATAATACATAAAGAAACCCACCAAGTCAGTATGAATAAAGTCATTCTATCCTAAAGCTGAGAAAGTATTCAACAACTATAGAAAAATAAATGCTAATTTTTAAAAATACTCCATTTTATTACTAATCAGAGATTAATACCTTGCTTAAGTCCATTTCACAAATGGAAATTGGGAATATTTTAAAAGTCTAAGAATTGCAAGGATTGTCAAGAGAGTGTACAATCATAATTCTCATATACTGTTAGTGGAGACACAAATTGGGAGAAAAATTTGGAAATCAGCTCGGTATATTTTAGTAATGTAACTTTTTCAAATCTATCTACTTCATTCCTAGATATACACCTTATAGAAATTCTTATGCACAAATACCAAGACACATGCACAAGAATATTTATAGAAATATTGTTCATAATATCAATGAAGTTAAAATATTAAAATGGCCATCAGTGTTTGAGAATATATATATTTGTGTGTGTGTGTGTGTGTGTGTGTGTGTGGTTATACTCATGTATCAGAATAACATCACAGCACTAAAAATAAACTAAAGTTGTGCACACATTAATGCATTTTAAAAAATAATGTGCAAAATACACAAAGACTTTTCCATTTATTCAGTTAAAATAAACTTTAAGGAAACATAAATAAATATTAAAACTATAAATTGAAACAAGGAGCTAAGAAACACAAATACCAGGCTGGCAATTGTTGAATTAAATAAACAGGAGGCCATTACCATGAAGCTGTCTTTCTACTTTGAGTTACTATTGAACAAACTTCACCTAATTTAATACATATACAAACCAAAAGCTAACTTTGGAGTATATATATTTTGTAACACATAGCTAGATTTAAGCCAGTCACAAGCAGCCAAATGTTCAGACTATGCCCAAATAAGACAAATGCCTCCTCATGCCAGTTCCAAATGAGGCCAACTGGTAGCCAATCAAGTGTTTTCTCTTGTTTGCTTCCTTGTTCTTTATGAAAGCTGGTTGCTCATGTTGCTGGGAGGAGCTTTTAGAACCCGTTCTGGTTCTAATGCTGCCTGATTTATGATCCTTCTTTGCTCACAAGAACTCTGCTAAATTTTATTTCTCTAATGTTTTTTTCTTTTAATACAGCTCATAAATGATAAAAGAAAATGAAATTTGGGGGCACATGAAGCTCCTTTATTTCTTAATCTGAATGGTGAGTACATTGATGCTTTTGTAATTTTTATTTCTCTTTTCTATATTGTACATCCAATTTATATACACTCGTGTATATTTCAAAACGCCACAACTCATCACTTCTTGGACTTTTGGCTGAGATCGAGTGCAAAACACCACACCTCAAAGAAAAATCTAATGGTATTTACATATGTAGATTCTAGTTTAAATATGCCAGAATATATCACATCTTTGTTTTTATTTAAAGTATTTTTGTGTATAATATAATCATAGCCACTATACAAAAGTTGGAAACAAAGAAAAGCCACTTACAACATGTTGCTAAGATAGAGACATTCAATATTTTATGTGTTGTGCTTTATGGTAAAGTTTTGAGGCTTTTAAAATGCTAACACATATATATGTCAAAAACAAAGGTGCCATATAGAAGAATTCCAAATAATTTAGATAATTTACTTCCTACTCATGGATGTGGACATTAACGCCACATTCTCCAAGCGTTATTTGTACTTAGTGACTGATATGGTTTAGCTCTGTGTTTCCATCCAAAACCTCATGTTGAATTGTGATCCCAAGTGTTGGAGGTGGGACCTAGTAGGAGGAGGGACACTTGATCATGGGAGTGGATTTGTCCCTTGCTGTTCTCGTGATAGTGAGTGAGTTCTCACGAGATCTGGTTGTTTAAAAGTATGTAGCATTTCCCTTTTTGCTCTCTCTCCTGCTGCCATGTGAAGAAGATGCTTGCTTCCCCTTCACCTGTTATCATGACTGTAAGTTTCCTGAGGCTGCCCTAACCATGCTTCCTGTACAGACTTCAGAACCATGAGTCAATTAAACCTCTTTTCTTTAGGAATTACTCAGTATCAGGTAGTTCTTCATATTATTGTGGGAATGGACTAATATGGTGACTTATTTCATATGAATGGAGTATGGAAAAGGGAGGGAATCAAAATTTTACAGAGGAAGCACCAGGCTAATACTACCTGAGTCAAGTGATCAGGGTTAATGTCATCACTGAACAGTCATGTTGATGGTTGATGGCACGTACCCTATAAATGATGTGGTTAGAAGGGCCCCTCACCACTGTATTCTTCTTCCCCAAAACTCATAATCCTGATCTAGATATGAAAAAAACCTCAGACAAAGCCCAACTGATTGACCTTCTACAAAATACCCAAGCCACACTCCGCAAAACAGCCAAGATCATAAAAGCAAGGGAAGTCTGATTAACTGTCCCCATCCAGAGAAGACTAGGAAAACATGAGGACTAAATGCAATATGGTATCCTGGATGAGATCTGACACAGAGATAGACATTTAAAAATATTAATAAAATCCAAGTAAAGTATAAAGCACAGTTAGCAATAGAATATCAATATTGGTTTATTACTTGTGAGAAATGTACCATACTAATATAATATCTTAATGATACAGAAAACTGAATATGTGGATATGAGTATCCTTTGAACTATCTTTATAGTTTCCTGTGATTCTAAAACAATTCTAATATAAATAATTATTTTTACAAATCAAAATGAAAATCAACATCATACTTTTTTTCTCTTTTCTCTTTTGGTTTTTGTATTTTCGTTTAACATATTAATTCCTACCTGTTCTTAAATTACAATTCTATTTATTGCTTTCTCAGGGAAGATTTTCCTGACCATACACCATTAAGATTTATTCCATTATATGTTCTTATAGTACATTTTCAAATTTATATCTATTTTAGTAACTGATTAAGTAATATTTTTTCTCCACCAGATGAAAATCTCAATAAATCAAAACATACTGTCTGCTTTTGGAAACCATGAAAGTTTTAGGATCTGACACAGAACCTCATCATTAAATATGTGAAAATGAAATAAAATTATTTTAATAGATTATAGTCTTTTTTCTTGCTAATTCAGATTACCTAGCATCCTGTGATACCAGGAATAAAATAGGATATTAAGAGCTACAGAAAGTTCATGCCTATGTCAGATGAAACAGGGCCAGGACAAAAATACACTTCACGGCCAGGCACAGTGGTTCACACCTGTAAACCCAGCACTTTGGAAGGCCAAGGCAGGTAGATCACCTGATGTCAGGAGTTTGAGACCAGCCTGGCCAACATGGCAAAACCCTATCTCTACTAAAAATACAAAAATTAGCTGGGCATCATGGTACATGCCTGTAATTCCAGCTACTCAGGAGGCTGAGGCAGGAGAATCACTTGAACCTGGGAGGCAGACGTTGCAGTGAGCTAAGATCACACAACTGCACTCCAGCCTGGGTGACAGAGAGAGATTCAGTGAAAGAAAGAAAGAAGGAAAGAAAGAAAGGGAATAAAGAAAGAAAGAAGGAAGGAAGGAAGGAAAGAAAGAAAGAAGGAAAGAAAAAAGAGAAAGAAAAGAGAGAGGGAGGGAAGAAGAGAAGAAAGAAAGAAAGAAAGAAAGAGAGAAAGAGAAAGAAAGGAGTAAAGAAGGAAGGAAAGAAGGAAAGAAAGAAAGAAAAGAAGAAAGAAAGAGAGAGAAAGGAGTACTTCCCAATCTTCGTTGCTTTTGTGGTAACAGATTTCTGGTGCAGCCACATTTGCTGTCCTTAGACTAAATGACTGGAGTGAGAAATTGCAGCTTTCAGTTTGCTACATGGTATAGTTTTCCTGGACAAGAACCTACAGCCCTATAGCATATTGTCATTTCAGAGCTAGAACCTCTAAAACTTGCAATAAGACCATTGACAAACCGTCTCTGCCATAATACTTATAGAAATGCCTTTAGGAATCGCAGTACCTATTTAGAAAATGCTTCATACTAACACTCTAAAATTTTATAAGCTAATATTGAACTTAAATTTTTTTTAAAAATGTACCGTGTACAAAATAACACTTTACAGTAGACCTTAGGATATAAACAGCTAGATAAGTAAAAATAGTGCAATAATTTTTAAAATTACTTTTCGCTGGTGGATATTTTTGAAAATTTTACAAGTATGTTCACAATAAGTTACATTTCAAGTCATCTCATTCTGGCGACTTAGACATTATGGTTTTCAGCGCAATTCCAAAACGTAAATATATTATCTTAACAGTACTTGAATAACCCTAAGAATTACAATGCATTTTTACTCTGTTAGTCATAAGGAATGAAACGTACACAGCTACATTTCCATAATTCATAGAACTTATACAACTCTAGGATGCCTTTAAATTTAACCAGGATCCCCTTCCTCCAGGACTGCTTTGTTTAAAACCAAAGAATTCACATGATTAGAGATTGTACACTACGCTAGGGACAGCCACAGTGATGCCGTGCACAAGGTAATTATTTCAGAAGTTGAAAGCTAGTCATTCCAGGTCTGTCCTGTGAGCCACTAAATTGTTAATTTTCAAAATTTGTTTTAAAGTGAGGATGGCAATTTTGGTGGCAGGGGAAGGTTCTTTCTTTTAACATTCTTTGACTGAAAAATTGATTCAGCTTCTTTGGGAGCTCTTGAATTTGGCACGGCACAATGTCCACTGGGCAAGCTTCAATTTCCGAAGTGCCTACAGACGCATGCATGTGTGCATGAGTGTATGTGCTTCCAGTAAAGAATTTTAGGATTTTTACTATGTGTGGTAGTAGAAATCCAGGTCAACTATGCTTTCAAATATGCATATGCAATCTCTTTGAATAGGCATTGTTATTTGAGCATCATTGATTCAGAAAACATCAATTGAATGTTGTTGTAAAGCAGATCTTACTGCTTTCTGTGTGCCACCAACCAGAAATGATTAGTTCTCGAGGTTTGTAGACTCTTAGAAATATGATAAAAATTCAAGGAGTAGGACTTTTCCTTTGACTTATAAGCATAATCAAAAATCCATCTCTCCAGACAATTTTTAGTTCAGTGGGGGGATTCTTAAATTTAAAACTAACTATGTCTGCAAGGCTGCTCCAGGTTATATGCCTGCTGCTTCAAAAGGAATTCCGATTAGCATTGATTTCCAATAACCTGTAAAATCTGTGACACCTCCCTACAGGCTTAAGTTGAGGATGTCAAACCTTGGTTGGCCTTTCTGCACCCGGCATCTTTCAGAAGCCTAGCAAGGCACATTTCCACAGAGTGGGAAGAGAGCCAAATGCCTGTTAAGCAGGTCATAAAGATAAGACTTACTGTTTCCAGAGGATTGGTAATTTTCTATGACCTGAAAATAAAAATCAAAATAACATTCAAGCATCATCACTCATTTGAGAGTAACACTTGGGTAGTTTTGATGGAACTGGGTCATTGCTTTCAAGGATTATGCTTTCTGAACTGGAAACAATATATATTCAAAGAAGCTACAAATCTCTAGGTTTTTTGGAGAGGGGGATAGGAGGAGAAGCATTCTTTCAGTTAAGTTGATTCTGTGATAAACATTTTTTCTTTATTCTCAGGATTTCTTATCTAAATCCATACATTATAAACTGAGCTCTTCAAAGCTTTAAAAATTGACATGATTCTAAGAAAATGAATGGACTTGAAAGAAACCATCTCTTTTTATGCAGGTTTGGCCTACATGGTAGCAATGAATCTGTAACATCCACATTTAACTGCTTTCTAGTCAATGTGTAGGACCTACATTTTATCTTTCTTGTAAACTTGAGGTGCTGTTTAAAAATCTCATTGCCAATAGGATCAAAAGAACTTCTCACCCTTATGTATATTTTATTTTCCTTTCAACTATTTATTTTTCTTAGAAAAACATCTTATCTTTCTTCTGTGAATATATTCTTGTCTGGCTTTCTTGAACAGCACATTAACAATGAATTTATAATATATGGACAAAACGCTAACAACTTCTTTGTTGTTGAAGACTTTAACTGAATTCATTTCCTTTCAAAGTCTTTATTTTTGACAGTAGACTGAGAAAACAGTAATACAACTTTGGGGGAAAGATTATTGACCTGTATTCACAAAAAGTCTTCTTAGCCCTGATCTAAACTACAATAGTGTGTCTTATCCATTGAAGTCCAAACTCATTTTTTCCAGTTCCAACTTGAAATATCCACATGCATGTAAATTATTGTATTTATAACATAACTCCAGACTTCCAAATTCAAACCTCTTCTTTTACCAGCCATTTCCAGCTCAGTCAATGCAATGAGCATTCTCTCAGTTTCCCAAACCAAATCCTAAGAGCTGTTCTTCATTTAATTTTTTCCTCTACTTTTTCTCAAATCCAAACCTTCACCATGTTTTATTAAGTCTATTTCCAAAATGCTTAATTCATGCTTTCCCCCATTTTTACCACCAAGACCCCAGTTCAAGCCACCATCATCTATCTCAGGACTATTGGGATAGTGTTGTAATTGGTTTTGCTAATTTTATTTTTTTAAAATCCCTCCTTGGAATGCATTGATGTTGCAGAAGAGGGATTGGAGGTAGGGTTGGGAGAATGGAGAGGGAGTGAGATAATTTAAAAATGTAAATCAGATCATTTTCTCCATGAATTGAAATTTTATACTGTCTTCCTCTTTCATTTGGAGTAAAGTCCACTGTCCTTAATATGGACCCTGACAATACCTCACGGTTTGCATGCTACTACAATCCCCTTCCCTGCTGCTGTTCTAGCTCCACTGAACACCCTGCTATTCCTCAAAGCATGCAGTTTTGTCCTTTCCTGGGGGTCTTTGCTGTTATTGCTCTGCCTGCCTGAGCCCCCTTCTCCCAGTTTGTTCCTGAGAACCACATTTCACATAAAGAATCTCCCACTCATTCCCAGTCCCTATAAATCACATCATGGCTATTTTCTTTTCTTTAACTCATTTATCAGTCTGCGAAATGATCTGTCTTACCCATGTTCTTACTTGCTGTTTTCCTTCAGCCTCTACAATGTAAGTTACAAAGCAGGAACTTTCTCATCTACTATGAAGAACATGAGCCTATCAGAGTGCCTGGCATATATATTAATTAATAAAAACATACTGGTTAAATAAATCATGAATCAGTAAGATACATTACTGTTAGTGCCAAGGGTAGTGCCACACATAAGACCCTTAATTAATTTCAGAGTTCACATATCTAGTTTGAATAAATTCATTGATTTATGACTTAAATTATCAGTTAGCTTAAAGACGAATATTTTTTCAAACACTCTTACTGCTGCTTAAAAACACAGATACGTTCATGTTCTTCAACACTCTCCCCTAAAAAAATTAAAGTTTAAGGAACCAGGTGTTATAATGTTTACTTAGTTTTTACAATACAATGCTAAAATCACATCTTGAGCTCTGTTTATAAATCACAAACTTTAGGTATTTGATTTAATATTCATTTTATTTAATGCCCATAGTTCTCTACTGTTAGTATTTTTATTTCATGGAACATTTTTGTTGCCCTGCATGTGTAGTTTATGCCTGGAAGCATGAATGAAGCCTCCACTGGTGGCAAGAGGAGTTAAGCTAGTCCACAGCCAGGTGACGAGAAATCTAAATATGGCCACAATAAATCAGAAATAAAACGTAGCTACACCAGCAGAGTTTTGTATTTTCACCCCTGCCAGAAACAACAAAATACATTTTCTTGTCTGAAAACAAGCCTTATATGGAAAATTGATTTCAACAAAAGGAATTGGTTTTAGGTTTGACTTAAATATTACCAAACAGGCTCTTTAATATAGAAGTCATCAGTAAACGCCACAAGACAGAAACACCATGGCCATACAAGGTTAATATCTTATTTTTTGTTTTAATCAAAGAATCTACTAATACAGTACCCATAGATAAAAGTTGATAGTTATTCATACTTCAATGGTAACGAATCTACCTTGAAATTAATACTTTTCTTCTACAAACCAAGTGTGGAGATCCTAAAGTATTTAATCATGATATTATTTTGTTTAAACACAAATTTGAATGCTTATTAGATCAACAGTTATAAAATTACATTTAAATTAATATAATAAAACAGGAGCCAAGTAAAGTGACCCATACTTGTAGTCCCAGCTGCTCAGGAGGCTGAGGTGGGAGGATCACTTGAGCCCAGGAGTTTGAGGCCAGCCTAGGCAACATAGAGAGACTCCAGCTTTAAACAAACAAACAAACAAGCAAATGGCAAACTATAAAGAAAATAATTACAAAACTGTACATATAGTTCACTGAGAGTGTGCATACAGGCAATTATATTTAGAATCACTATTAACACTCATAACTTTTTGCCACTTTTAAATCAGAATGAAATAAAAAATTAGAATAAAACAACACATTTAACACATATTGTGGGTTTTGAGTGAACATTGTGCATATCAATATTATTATTATTATTATTTTTTGAGACAGAGTTTCACTCTTGTTGCCCAGGCTGGAGTGCAATGGTACGATCTTGGATCACTGCAACCTCTGCCTCCCGGGGTCAAGAGAGTCTCCTGCCTCAACATCCCGAGTAGCTGGGATTACAGGCATGCACCACCACACCTGGCTTTTTTTTCTTTTTTCTTTTTTGTAGTTTTAGTAGAAATGGGGTTTCTCCATGTTGGTCAGACTAGTCTCGAACTCCCAACCTCAGGTAATCCACCCGCCTTGACCTCCAGAAGTTCTGGGATTATAAGGAGTGAGCCACCACACCGAGACTCAATATTATTTTTATAAGTCAGGTTTATTGAGTTATAATTTAAATAGAGAATGCTGAATGGTATGTGTACAGTTCGATAACTGTAAGTGTGTAGTCATGGAAACAATCGAGATATGGAGTATTTCATCATCCCAGAAAGTTCCTTTATGCCCTCTTGTAATTAAACTCTTACTATTCCTAGCTCTTGAGACCACTGAAATAATTTATGATACTAAGATTTTTTTTTCTTTCCTGAAATGATGTGTACATATAACCATATATGATGTAGCCATTTGTATCTGGCTTCTTTCATTTAACATAATGCTTTTGAGATTTAGCATATTGTTACTTATATCCATAATTCATTATTTTTTATGTCTGAGTAGTATTTCATTTGTATGGGATATAACAAAATTTGTTTACCTGTCCACTAGTGGATAGACATTTGGGATCTCCGGTTGTGAGTAATTATAGATAAAGCTGCTATAAACAGTCACATGCTGGTCTTTGCAGAAGCATATATTTTCACATCTCTTGAGTAAATTGCTGGGGTTACCAAGTCTTATGATAAGTGCATATTTAACTTTATAAGAAATTGTTGATTTTTCAAAGTAGTTGTATCAGTTTGCATTCTCACCAGCAATATATGAGTTTATAGCTCACTAATATTCAATTTTGTCATTTAAAAAACAATTTTAGCCATTTTAATAGGTGTGAAGTGGCATATCATTGTGGATTTAGTTTGTATTTCTCTAATAATTAATGAAGTTGGGCATCTTGACATGTGTTTGTCATCAGAATCTCTTTAATTAACAATACTGTAACTGCTTAACGCATTCACCTTCGCCACTGCCTAGACAGAGCCAATTTATCAAGAGAGGGGAACTGCAATGGAGAAAGAGTAATTCATGCAGAGCGGGCTGTGTGGAAAACCACAGTTTTATTATTACTCAAAGCACTCTCCCAGAGAAAATTCAAGGATTGGATGGGAGTTTTTAAAGATAATTTGGCGGGAAGGGGCTCGGGAAGTAAGGAATGCTGACTGATCTAGTTGAAGATGAAATCATGGGGGGCTGAAGTGAATTATTCTTGCTATCTTCTGTTCCTGGGTGGGATCGCAGAACTGGTTGAGCCAGCTTATGGGTCTGAGTGGTGTCAACTGGTGCATCGGAATGCAGAGTCTGCAAAATATCTCAAGTACAGATCTTAGGTTTTACAACAGTGATGTTATTCTTGAAGCCAGAAGCCACATGGACCCTCAACAGTAATTTCTAATCTTGTAGCTAATTTTTTAGTCCTACAAAGGCAGACGGGTCTCCAGGCAAGATAGTGTTACTGAGGTCTTATCTCTTGCACTGTCATAATTGCCTCAGTTATAATTTTTGGCAACAGCTGTTGCACTATCGTATATTTCTAGATAATTTACAATTCACAAATGTCCCTTTTATACAAGTATATATCACTTATACTGACAAAAAGCTCAATGTGTCTTTGAAATAAGCAAGGTAAGGATTATTTGATTTTTAAAACAATAGTATGAATCTAGGGATTAAGTGAATTTTTGTGAGAATTATTCAAGTGAATCCACAGGTAAAGGTCTTAGCATTTCCATGAAAGAACAAAAATAGAATAATTTAGAGTAGAACTTAGAATCCTTACTAAACCATAATCCTTAAAAGTCAAGTTCATTTTTGTCTTTTTTTCTTCTTCCTCTCAATATTATTATGAAGTTTCCATGATCTGTTAGTAATAAAATGTATATACGTTAAAAGGGAAAAACAAAAAATTTAAACAACAATGAATTTCCATTATTAATGTATGAGTGTGACCCAAATCCAAAACAGTGAAGACATTAAATGCTGGGAAGGATGCGGAGCAACAGGAACTCATTCATTCATGCTGGGAATCCAAAATGGTGTAGCTACTTAGGAAGAAAATTTCTCAGTTTCTTACAACTAAACATACTCTTGCCATATGATCCAGCAACTGCACTCCTTGATATTTACCCAAATGAACTAAAAACATGTCCACACAAAACCCTGCAAATGGATGTTTATAACAGCTTTATTCATAACTGTGAACACTTGGAAGCAATCAAATGTCTCTCAGTAGGTGAATGGATAAATAAACTGTAGTACATCGAGACAATGGAAAACAATTTAGATTTCTTTAAAAAAGAGCTATCAAGCAACAAAAATACACTGAGGAACTTAAAATGCACGTTTACTAAGTGAAAGAGTCCTTCTGAAAATGCTCCTTATTGTATAATTCCAACTCTGACGTTGTCGAAAGGGCAAAAATATGGAGACATAAAAAATATCAGTGAGACCAGAGGTTAGGGGAAGAGGGGAATGAATAGATAGAGCACAGATTATTTCTAGGGCAGCAAAACTATTCTTCGTGGCACTGTAATGGTAGACATAAGCTATTATACATTCGCCAAAGCTTTTAGATCCACACCACCAGAAGTGAACCTTAATGTAAACTGTGAACTTTGGGTGATAATTATGTGCTAATATAGGTTCATTGATGGTAACAGAGGTACCACTGCAGTGCAGAATGTTGATAGTGGGGAGGTTGTGTATGTATGGGAATCAGCCTGGGTCTGGGAACACTGTACATTCACTCAATATTGTTGTGAACCTGAAACTATTCTAAAACCCAGAATCTATTAATAAAATATTGGCAGTGGGTCCTGATTTGAAGAAATATTTTACGACATCTTGAAAAAGGCCACTGTTGCATATATACAAAATGCATATACACATATCATTTGTGGCAAGCAGAATTGGCATTTTATTCTAATATGTTTTTAAATTGATATGTTGTATTGACCGTCAACAAAAACATAGATAGGTAAACCTAGAGATACGCTTCTGTCTTTCTTTTTTGATGTTTTTTAACACGTATTTTGAGTTCAAAGATACAACTGCAGATTAACTACGTAGGTAAACTTGGGCCATTGGGGTTTGTTGTACAGATTATTTCATCATCAGCTGTTAAGCCCGGTACCCATTAGTTATTTTTTGTATCCTCTCAGGGGCTGAAGAGACATGCTTATTCCTAATTTTCATTAGGTTTGATTGAGCCTCAGCAAAGACACATAAATTCTTATAAAACAAAAATAAGTCAGATTCCAAATTCCAATTAGTACCTGCATCTGATCTCCTTGTTTCAATGTCATTTATACTTGTATTTTACTTTTGGTGATTGTACTTAATTCTGTGTATGCCTCCTAGATTGAACCAATAAGAAATCATCATTGTCTCTTGCTTCTACTATAAGAAGAATACCATTCAGTATAATGTTTTCAATATTTCTTTTTTTAAATAAGACAGAATATCCCTGTTTTCATTTTAATGGAAAATTTTCCTCAAGTATGCTTCTTTTAAGATTTACTGATTCCCAAATCTCCAATAAGAACTGTCTAGTATAAAATTTTGTTTTCTTTTCTGTTAAAGGTATTTACCTTATAATGATCCCTTTGGCTTACTGGTAGAAAGCATTGCAGTTTAAACTGTTAGAGAAAAAAGTAGTTTTCAGAAAACATTCATGATAGTAGTATATATATTTGATGAATAAGGTTTTTCTTGGGAAGTTCATACATTTGTAAATAAACTAAGAGAAAAATGAAGTTTTTCTATAGGAAAAGTTAATAGGTAAAAGTATTTCATAAGAAAACTGTAAATTCGACTTCTATTAGTAGAACAAAGGAATAGATCTTTACGTAAAGCATGTTTAATGTTTAAAACTCATTAAATTCATATCATACCTATTATAATCAGGCCAAGAAGGAAACTCACATGTTCCCTAGAGTAGATTGATTTTTCCTATGATATTTAAATGAATGGGTGGTGTGTTATAGTCATAAATAACATCAAAGTGTACTATTCATGTACTGGGATTAAAGTTCTGCTGTTACTGTGAAGTTAATCATCTTCACAATTATACAATCAAATGAAGAACTTTGAGTATTTTTTAGAGGAAGAAGAAAAACCCCTAAGGCTCTTTTTCTTCACACTTGCAAAAAGAACTTCTGTGAAGAAAACAAAAGGAGCTTTTTAACTATACACCCTCAGGGAACCTGTTGGACCATGGGCATTTATGAACACAACAAAAATAAAGAAATTAAAATATTCTGGGTTACCAGGTGTTTGTCAGGGAAAATAAAACTAAACACAGGTTAAGATGAGTTAGAATAAGTAGTCCTTACATTTCGCAAAATAACAGTATTTCATAGAATGTATACCACTGTTTATTTCTGAGAAAAGAAAATGATGACCAAAAGGAAAAATAAAGTTTTTTGTCATTTCCTCACCTTCTTTTGGATGATAAAGGGGAAAAAAAACATAAAGCTAAGTTAAAAGATCATTTCCCATTCATAACTAATTCATTCATCTGATAAGAAGAAAACTTTTTCATATTCAGTCCATAAAGTAAATGTACTGGTAATACCACATTAAGAGGAGGTGAGGAGGTGTATTCGATACCATGAATTATTCACAGGAAGTTCTAGAGAGCTGAACAACACACTATTAATTCAGCTTTAATATTAAAATCCAATTGCAGTAAACAAGTATCCTTTTTCTAAATATCTGTGTGGCCAATATCTTTTCTTTCAAAAAAGAATTTTCTCTTATTCAAAACCATTTCAAAACATGGAGGATTAGGCTAATGACTTCTCTAGACAATGAAAAGAAATTACCAGTCTACTTCAAGTATGTATTGAACTTTCTCTTCAATTTAATATACATCACGTCTACCACAGGAGGCAACAAATACGGCTTCTTATTAAAACTATTTATAGGTGGAGAATTGGAAGCTAGAACAATCCATTATGTCTGCACAAAGCAATATCTCTTGAAATGTTTCACATTCCATGTTTTCATCTCTTAAACAATATTTGCTCAATTAAAATGTTTAAAATCAGGTAGCAAGAGCAGCTGTGTAAGTGTTCTGAACTTTGACTTTGTTGTTGATGGATGATTACGTTTGGTTAGTTTCATTTCAAGCACAGGCTAAGCCTGGGATACATTCTGAATGCAGGTGGTCTGTTTGCAAGCAGTGCTCAATACTTCCTTGCTTTCGCCTGACTCTTCCTATTGCTTTTGCTCCCTAGAGCAAAAGAGCTGCCTTACTAGCTGAGTTGCAGTCCAAAGAGAAGTGGGTAAGTAATGAATTGTGAAGAAATATATCACTGGCAGTGGGTTGAAGTAACCAGGAAGCAACTAGATACAAAAGCTATTTGCAGGCTGGGTGTGGTGGCTCATGCTTGTAATCCCAGAACTTTGGGAGGCCGAGGTGGGTGGATCATGAGGTCAGGAGTTCAAGACCAGCCTGGCCAAGATGGTGAAACCCCGTATCTACTAAAAATAAAAAAATTAGCCAGGCATAGTGGTGGCCGGGCAATTGCTTGGGAAGCTGAGGGAGAGAATTGTTTAAACCAGGGAGGTAGAGGTTGCAGTGAGCCATGATCGCACCACTGCTCTCCAGCCTGGGCAACAGAGTGAGACCCCATCTCAAAAACAAAACAAAACAAAACAAAAAGATACCTGCCTGCAAAAGTGACCTTCTATTGAGTGATGCAGACATCTCACCTTAAAGCTTAGTGCCATAATGCTCCTTAACTTCTCATAGAAGCATCTCTTCTAGCATCTGGTAGGGGAAATTGCCCAGTACTGCAAAACAGATCTGAATTTCTAGAGTGCAGCTACTGGGGCTTTGCCAGAACCCAGTGAGTACTACTTGGTAACCCTGTTTGAAGACACCTATATGGGTGCTATGCATGTTGATCATATAACAATTATCCTAGAGAATTTCAGCTAAAGAATGTGCTTAAGTTTCACCATGATAGGATACGTTTTTTATTAAAACAAATAAACAAGTAGCAAACCAGAAACTAAAACAATGTATCTTTCTCCTGTATCAGGAAGATTTTTTTTTTGTTGTTCTCTGGGTCAAAGGATAACTAAATAGAGGAAAATAAGAGATAGAATCAAACATTACGATTTTTTCTTTTGATTTATGCATAAATTTTTAATATAAATACGAAACCATGAGGCACTAATGCAAGACGAAATATTCAGTGGACAAGATCGAGCATTTCAATTTTATGACAATATAAATAAACCCATTTACGTTTTTTGAACATGCCAGCACTGGGATCTTTTAAAGAAACTAAATATCTTATTGCTAGAAATTAAGTGATATTTGTGGTATTTTATCCTATAATGGATTTCATTCATACACTCACTCTATGTTTCTAACTGAATTATTTAGAGAAATGTATATGCTTTTGAAGTTGTCTGTCTTCTGTGTTCTTCCATGCAGTTTGTTACTAAAATATATCGAACTATGAAAATATTTATTCCATACAAATTTCCTGCTAAGACCATACACAATATACAGTTTTTACACATCAGTAGTGTCCTCACCTATTCTGGCTCTCCCAATTATCTGGTTCCCAGATTCATTTCACAGTACATCCACACATGGGGATGGGGAATCTGGTCCTGTCTTTCACAACATTGAGGGCTCACTAGATGCATATTGTGCTAAATACGTAGTTATAACAAAGAAAACAGTACACATACATGTATTCAAACAAACAGTTTGAAATACCGACACTCTGCTTAGCACAAGAGTTTATCTCTCAAAAGGTTAATTGCCTTACTTAGAATATTAAGTATATAAATTCAAGTTTATGTAAAATACAATAACATATTGTGGTCAGTGCGGTGGCTCACTCCTGTAATCTGAGCACTTCAGGAGGCTGTGGTGGGTAGATCACTTGAGGTCAAGAGTTCAAGACCAGCCTGGCCAACATGGTGAAATCCCTTCCCTACGGGAAATACACAAATTAGCCAGGTGTGGTGGTGGGCACCTGTAATCTGAGCTACTCGGGAGGCTGAGGCAGGAGAATTACTTGAACCGGGAGGCAGTTGCAGTAACCCAAGATGGCACATTGCATTCCAGCCTGGGAGACAGAGCAAGACTCTTTCTCAAAAAAGAAAACAACAACAACAAAATCAACAGGATATTGTTACATTCCAAATGAATTCTACATGCAGGGAATTCAGAAGTGAAAACTGTTTTCCTAGATAGAGTAGAAAAGAATTTGGTTTTGTATTTTTACAAAGAGACTGAGTATGGGAAACAGTTGAAACCAATGCATAGATAAAGGAATTAGAAAGATTTATTCAAGACAATGTGTGCTTTCAACTTTTGAGAGAAAAGCCAGCTCATCTTAGGGAACAGTCAAACAGTAGTTAATAAAAGACTTGTGCTGTTAACATAATGAAATATTGGTTAAAGGGGAAATTAATGAGATGATACTTTAGTATAACGTAAAATCAATTTAAGGAAATCTAATTGTATTTGTATAGCTGTTATTATATGCATTTTATTATGTGAAAGTGAAGTTTGTAAAGGTAGTCTGGTATATTCTACATGGTAAATTATGGGAATGGAATCTGGAAACAGAGAAGGCTGTGGAACAAAATTTACTTGATTCCTGCCAGAGTTCTGGATAAAGTTCTCAATTGCCAGATTGATCATGGGAAGGATGAAGGAAGAATGAAAGAAGCTTTACCAACAGACAATGGACTGGACTGGAAGACTGGTTACATCTGAGAAATGAAGGAGGAAAATGAGGCAGAGATGTTGCTGAAGTTTCAAATGTGCCTGATGATCTGTGGAGAGAGAGTTGTATTGGCAGCTGGGAAGTCATCCGGAAAGTGAACTTAAAAAGGAACATGATGAATTATGTTTAAGATATGCCTGAGTTGAGCAAAGAATGGAAAATTCAAGGGGATCATAACACAATATTATCTCTGAGTTGTAATGGACTTTAAAAACTACAAAGCTCTGTCTTCATCTGATACATCAGTCTCCTTAACGTCATCCCTAGCAAATTGTCATTCCACCTGTGTTTGACATTTTTTTTAGTGACAGGAAAATTCCTTATTTTTCCACCAATTTAATGGTTTTTTGGCCAATTCAATTTTTATAAGTGTTCCTCTTATACTGATCCAAAAGTATGCTCCTTAAAATTCTAAGCTTTGGTGGTAGCTTCTCCCTGTGGAAACACAAAATAAATTTAATCCTTCTTTCACATAACAGTCCTTCAAATACTTGAAGGCACTTTTCATGTCCCATTGAGTCTTCTCTTCTTTAGGTTAAACATCATTTGATGTGCTTTCAATGCTTTAACGGTGTCTTTCTTTAAAGTGTAGCGCCTAGAACTAAACTGAGATTTCAGAGAAAGAACAGAGCTAAATATAAAAATAATAATAATAAGATATTATTATGAAGATTTCTGAAGCTATGACACAGGGAGAGTGTTCAAGGGAAAAACACACACCAGAAAGTGGAGCCAAGGACTGAAGATTGCACCTCAGCAAATGACACACGAGACTTAAAAAGGGAAGAAGAAACAATCCAGGCAAGACAAAGAAAGTGGGGACAGGCCAGGGCCAGCACAGTTAAAGAAAAGGAGGGTTTTATGATGATTACGGCAATAAAAATATAAAATGCTACAGAGAAACTGCTTTAAACATGCTGAACAAAGGCCATTGGGTCATTTATTAATTATCTTATGGGTTTTAGGAGAATTGGGATCAAGTAAACCATATTTCAGAAATTTCAGTTGTTGAGTCTAGAAAACATTGACAGTGAAAGGAATGAAAAAAATGATACAATTACTAGAGTAATTCTGTTTAAACTTGGAGGTCCAGATGAGGGGCATTTCTTCAAGTAAACTTTGCCCCTGAGTCATGATTCCGGAACACCTGTGAGATGCCCTGCTGGAGCATTCCTTATTGATGTGCAGATCCGCCCCTGTCCCCACTGTATTACACATTTTTGATGACAGAACTTGTTCTTAACCAACTCTGTATCCTCAGCATTCAGCCCAATGTCGGAAGAATAGAAGATGGTTGATAAATGTTTGCCGAATCAGAAATGGAATGATCTCTAAAGCAAGAAGTTCAAGGGAAGTGCTCTGCACAGTTTTGCTCAGCTTTGCTTGTTTGTTTATTTGTTTTGAGACAATCTCTGTCTCCCAGGCTGGAGTGCAGTGGCACCAACCTGGCTCACTACAACCTCTGCCTCCAGGATCAAGCTATTCTCCTGCCTCCGTCTCCTGAGTAGCTGGGATTACAGGTGCCAACCACCACGCCTGGCTAATTTTTTGTGTTTTCAGTAGAGACTGGGTTTCACCATATTGGTCAGGCTGGTCTTGAACTCCTGACCTCAAGTGATCCGCCCACGTAGGCCTCCCAAAGTGCTCAGATCTTATTTCCTGTTTCTCTGAGAACTTTCCCCATTTATTGTGTGCTTTTGCCTCCAACTGCCTGAACCTGACACCACTTTGGCTAGCTTTTTAGGGTTAATGGATCCACTTTGCACATGCTTGGATGGCAGAAGTGCGCTGGAGTGCCCTGGATTTCATCCATTCCTCACAGGCGGTCCATAACATAACTAGGTGTAAGAGCAAGAAAACCCTAAAGCCCTGGCCGCTGGAAGAAATCACTTTCTGGCAAGGGTTACACTCCAGAGTTGCCTTAAGAGACAAGGCCCAAACAATCTGCTTGGGGACTTTGAATTCACATCCATGCTTGGCCTTTGTTTCTTCTGCAATTTCTTATCAGTTTGTCCTCTGAGTACCTTCTTGATAAATCACTAGCACACCAGTCCCTTATTCCCGGGTCTACTTCTGGTAAACCTGATTTAAAGTGAAACTCTTTTTAATATGAGTGATAACTAATTATATCAAAAAGCAAAGAAGATGGGTCAGTACAGAAAGATGCTTCAATTAAATGTGTTACTGTCTAGCTGAGGATTTGTACCCATTGAACATCATCTCCATCTCCCTCTCATTGCCCAGCCTCTGGAAACCACACCATTCTACTTGCTGCTTTTTTGAGTTTAATTATTTTAGATTCCACATATAAGTAAGAACATGTTGTATTTGTCTTTCTGTGTTTGTGTTATTTCACTTAGCACAATGTTCTCCAATTTCATCCATGTTGCGCAGAGGACAGAATTTCTTCTTATTTTAAGGCTAAATGGTACTCCATTGTGTACATAGAACAACATTTTCTATATCCGTTCATCCCTGATGGACACTTATTTAGACAAGAGAAAAAAACATTTTTTGAGATCAATTGCACAGCATGGAGAATATAACTAATAATTGAATTCTATACATTTCACTTAAAATATAAATATCTGATGCCCTCATTAAAAAATGAGTTAAATATTTGAGATTTAGAAAATTTAGTTAGCTTAATTTATTATTTCTAAATTATATTAAAAAATCCTAGTATCTCCCTTTACCTCCTTTTAGATATATGCAACTATAATTTGTCATTACATAATTAAAATTAAAACTTAAAAATATGTCATTATGTAAACTTTACATTATAGAATATTGATGTAATAGCTGAGTACAAGGTCAAATCTTAGAGGAAAAGGACTTGACACTAAACTTTTTAGAAAGAAAACAGAAAATAGGAAAATTTCATTAGGTAGGAATATATCCTTTTATTGTTTGGGAATTCTGAAGAATTGGCAGAGTTTAGAATAAAAAATAAATTTCAGTTACATAAATATAGAACTGAGTACAGATATAGAGCTTAATATGATGATGTTACTGAAAATCTGAAACAGATCTAGGCCAGGTGCAGTGGCTCATACCTGTAATCCCAGCACTATGGGAGGCCAAGGTGGGTGGTTCACTTGTAGTCAGGAATTTGAGACTAGCCTGGCCAACATGGTGAAACCCCATCTCTCCCAAAATTACAACAAAAATTAGCTGGGCATGGTGACACGCACCTGTAGTAGTGCCAGCTACTCGGGAGGCTGAGGCATGAGAATCACCTGAATCCAGGAGGCAGAGGTTGCAGGGAGTCGATTGGGTCACTACAGTTCAGCCTGGGCAACAGAATTAGACCCTGCACTCCCCACCCAAAAAACTGAATAAGATATAAGTACACACATAATATACTAAAAAACATTTTTCAAAAATAAGCATTTTAGTTTCAAAATCAGGTGGTTTTGAGGAATTTCTAAATCCTTCACTGAGTGACACAAGACAATGTGACATATATTAGTATTATGCTCCAAAGATCAAGGAAATAAATAGCATTAAAGACTCTATGATACTCACTTTAACAAACACTTCAGAATCATTCATTGAACATTTTTATCAGATTCATGTTTATGCCACGGATACCAAACTAAATTAAATCTAAGCTTGTACCATGTTGTTGGCCTATTGGGCAAGAATAAAGAATCATTTAAGTACATTGAATTATAAGAAGTTTGTCTTATGAGACATACAAGCAGTAAAATTAATGCACAATGAATTGAAAGTATGGATTTTCAATTTCATGATAAAGCGAGTGAAAGACTTCAACACCTCCAGAGTTGACTATACCCCATTTAAATATACCACACATTTAAAGGATGTTCCAATCAGAATGGGAGTGGTCAGCTGTGAAGTTACTGAAACTGGTAGTTAAAAGGTAAATATGGGCTGGTCCGTGTGAATGCTGCCAGAAGAGAAAAACTCTTATCCAGGTATCCACATACTTTGGCATTCCAGAGTCTTTGGGTCGGTTCGTTATTCCTTCTGTGGGATGGATGCAGTGTGCTTATTCTGGTGCTATTAACACTTACATCATCTGCCTTTGTTCTACTCCTAGGTTAACCAGGCATACATTTATTTAGTCATCCCGTAAAATAGTGAGTGGAGGAATGAGTATTCCATTCTATGTGATAGTTATGTGTCATCATAAGTTAAAAACTAATGTTGTCTTTCTTCCTTAGTTAACTGCATGTGAAACCATCTATTTCTAGATGCTATGGTCTTCTTTTGAGGTGCTAATAAAATAATCAAATTCACCAAGAGTCTGTAAAGCCCCTCAGTTGACAGCCAATCAATGTCACTTGCCCATCAACAACAATGTCTTCTACTTGTACAAAGCAGCCCTCCAGTATCCATTTTTCCCTCTTCCAGATATTCTTCCTCTCACCGGCTTAACACTTAGAATCAAATCAGAAATAAATCATGAAAATAAAACAGTAGTCAGACTGATTACTAACTGTCCTAACTAACCCTTTTTTATATCACATTCTTCCTGGTTCATTCCCTTATATCCGCACTGATCCTATTTATACTTGTTGTTCATCCTTCCCTCCCTCCCTCACTCCCTCCCTCACTCCTTCCGTTCATCCCTTTCTTCTTTGTTTCTTTGCTTCCTTCCTTTCTTGGTTTCTCTGTCCTTCCTGTTTTCACATTAGATTTAGCAGCTACTTGAAGCTGATTTTGGTGTAACTTTTAAGCATCATTTTTTTTCTGTTTTATGGATTTTAATTTATTGGAAATTACAGTAAAGACAATCTTTTCCACTATTCTATTTGAAATCACTATGTCACAATTGCGGTAAATGACTACGTATATATGGGCCTGTGTCTAGACTCTAGTGTATTTTATCTTTCATTTAAATCACTATTTAATTACTATAACTGTTTAATAATCTTCAATATCCAGTTGTTGAACAATTTGTCTGTTTTTTTTTTCCAGAGTATCTTAGCTACTTTTGGGCCATTTGTATGTCCATATAAATTTCAATCATGTTTTCAAGTTCCATAAAGGAAAAGTAGAAAAAAAATCTGTTGAAAATTTGAGTGTTCATGGAATCTATATACATTGACTCTTGAACAACATAGGAGTTAGAAGTGCTGACTCTTCACACTGTTGAGCAGAAGCCTTACCAATAACATAAAAAGATGATTAGCACCTATTTGGTGTGCTGTATATATTATATACTACATTCTTACAACAAAATAAGCTGGGGGGAAAATATTATTAGGTCAGGAATTTGAGACCAGCCTGGCCAACATGGTGAAATCCCATCTCTACTAAAAATACAAAAATTAGCCGGGCATGGCAGTGGGCACCTATAGTCCCAGCTACTTGGGAGGCTGAGGCCAGAGAATCACTTAAGCCCAGGATTCAGAGGTTGCAGTGAGCTGAGATGGCACCACTGCGTTCCAGCCTGGGCAAGAGAGTGAGACTGTCTTAAAAATAATAAATAAATAAAGGTAAAATGATTTACTGTTCATTAGGTGGACATTTATCATCAAGTACTCATCCTCATCATCTTCACTTTGAGTAGGCTGAGGAGAAGGAGAGAGAGGAGAGGTTGGTCTTGTTGACTCAGGTGTGGTAACAATTTTCAGAGGAAGAAGAAAAACTGTGTATAAGTGAACCTGCAGTTCAAACCCCTGTTGTTCAAGGGTCACCTGTATTTTTAAATTTTATTTAGTAAAGATCAGCTAGTAGTGAACCTTTTCCTATTTTATCTGAAAATGTGTATAATCATGTTTATTCTTTTAAAACACGTTTTCTGTATTTACAATTAAAGGTGACCTCTTGATTTTAAGGATTGGAAGATATTTCCATTTTCTGGCTTCTCTTTTTCTTTAGAATTCACCTGGAATTCTAATTATGACTTATTAGGTAGTACATTCACTTAGATGGTCAGATGCCACTTCTTTTCTCTGAATTATCCGGGTAAAGTATTTCTTTGCAAGCTTACAAAGAGTCAGGAGTCCAGTTTCCACTCTCCATTGAAATCAGTGCTGAGGATTTCTTCTAACATTACCAATTAGTCAGCACCAGATCTGAGCAAGAAGAGTGTTCTCTTTCCCTAAGGTGTTCTCACGAAAATAGCATGATTGCATTTTCTCCTGGGAAGGAAGTCCAGTTAGTGGTCTCTTCCATTTGCTAACTTCCAATCCTATCATTACATATTACCTGTTTTGACCCACATTCTTTCCCCAGTAGTTGGGATTATCAGCTCAGATCTACTGTTTAACCAAAGTGCCAGTAATCACTACAGTCTTGCTAATGTTTCTTCTTAGCACCATCTCCAGCCTTCCAGTCGAGTCCTCCCGTAAGCAATCTGACGGCACACATTTAATTCATTAAAACTTTATTTTTACCAGATACTTTGACTGTCAAGTGTTTAGATGGTCCACTGTGCTTGAGGGGAATAAGGAATGAGACAAGGTTATGCAGCGCTATAGCTCCTTGCTCATTTCTGCATACTAACAACAGATGCTAATTTGCTCACAAGTAGTGTGTCCAGATTTTTTAACGATATATAATTCACTGTTCCAAACCACTCATTGTGTCCTTCACAGTTTGCCTGTGTTACAGGATAAGTGAATCCAAGAGCATAATAGGTGTCAATCCTAGTTAACACCCGTTTGTAGCTTCCTGTGGTCCCTGATAGAGGTCTGATATAATCCACTGTGAGCTTTGTGCAGGCTCTTGTCTTTGGGGAATTGTACTCACAGCCATTTCCAAGTGATTTCTTTTCTGTTGCCATTGGATGCAGTTTCTTATCACCCCAGCCATTTTGTCAGGTACAACAAAAATGTGCTATGACTCTGCTTATTTGGTGCATAGCTGAGCACACACAAAGCCTGCTCATTTCATGAACTCAATTAACTGGCTCCGGGGATCTGACTGAGGTGTCTTCCCTAGCATTCTTGTTCCTTGAGCCCTCTGGTATGCATATTTTGTGAACGTCTACATGGCCCGGTTTTATTCTTCCTCTAAATTGACAGATATTTCTACATGTGAGGACCTCATTCAAGGGTGATCTTTTTTTGTCCAGGTATTTAGGGACCATTTGCCTGACGATGTAGCAAGGCGATGGCGAAGAGTTAGCGTTTCTGTGAAAAAATTACCTTCCAGTCTGTGAGCATCTTGCTTTTGGATAAAGTCTGTTTATATAACAATTTATTTTTCACCTTTTGAGAAATGCTTTTGGTTGTAGGAGCCCACATAAGTCTCAGAAATTTCCCAGGCTGAACTCAGCTTTGGATTTTAGCTGGATGTATCTAGCAGACTTTGTCATATGAGTGACTATGTTCTTAACTCCTGTGCCCTTCTTCCTTTGAGAATGAGATTTTCATGATATCATCAATATAGTTCACTAAGTTGCTCATAATGGTTATTAACTGCAGTCTCATTTCAATAAACTAGTGAATTAAAATATTAATGTGGCAAAACAGCAAATGTATACTAGATCCCATTTTGTGAGAAGGCGTATTATCCTGGTTTGATTTCAAAATTGGGACTGAAAGGAACTCATTTGGTGGCTAATTCTATAATAGTATGCAACACCTATTTGGCCTGTTGCACTTCTTGTATAATCTTTCTCTTACCAGGCACAGCTGCAGTAATCAGTGACATCACGTAGCTTAATTATCAAGTGTGTACTGCTAACTTCTAGGAACTATGTCTCAGGTACTGGCCAGATAGGAAAAAATAGATTACAGACTTGTTGCTTAATCATTTACTTTGTGATAGTGAAATTACATCCTCAAGTTCATTGAATTGGAGATTAAGTGTTTATATTCAAATTGTTGATATCAAACCTAGTATTACATTGACACCATTGGGCTTTCTCTTCACATGTCGGAAAGATTCTAAAAATACTATCTTCATAAAAATAATATGGTATTATTAATTGGAAAATAAGAAGCCTTTTTCCCCTTCTTTACATGTTTTCTAAATATCATGAGGCATTATCTCTGTAGCTGAGAATAGCCTGTCAGTCCATATTATGCAGGAATTTTTAATCTATATTCTCTCACCAACTATTATCCTCGTTTAGGCTAAATGTAAGTTTAAATTATCTTCACTTTTTAAAAAATTTACATCTGCAAATTTATTACTGAAAAATAAAGCATTTTATTTTATTGTATTTTTTAAATCCTTCTTAAAATATAGCTTGATAAATAGTATACATTTCTTGGCTCTACCAAAGAACAAAGACCAGCTCTCAAAGGAAAATGCTTTATTTTCTAGCAGAAAAAAAAGCAGTGTACTTTCCTATCCAAACAGACTTCTTGTGGCAATTTTAGGAGACTAATGTGATCTAACATTCTAGGCCCCTTGCAGCTTAATGAATTGACTGAAGACAAAAACCTGACACCAGATCTTTACTACTCCAGGTGCCCCCAAAGTATTTCAGGGCCAGATGTTTGTAAGTAATGTGATTTTCTAGTTATTATCTCTGAGGCTGGGAAACAGGTAAATTCAGTTTGGTTCATTTTTGTTTCAGTGTTCTTTTACTTTTCACTCTTCTCCACAGGGTCAATATAGTTCACATTTCTTAAGAAGTGGTAAAATAATACCTCATTAACTTAGAGTCTGTCTTCTGCAGACTTACTTTTTATAGATCTCTCTCTGTTGTTTCAACTCAGAAGGTATTAAATTTAAAGATGTGTACTCTATTGCATGATAAATAAAACAGTCAGGTGGGAGAGCCCATTTAAGCATCTTGCTGTCAGGCCATTTGCCTATAAAGAAATCGCAGGAGAAAGTTAGACATTTGTTTGGCATAACGAATTTTATCTCCAAGTGAAAGTTTGGAATGTTCCCAAGTATATTTGCACTTGATTCTTCATAAGCAATGTACTGCTATGCCCTTTTATTTGATGCGTTATTTCCTTGTGATCATAATTGTTCTCATAGAGCAGTTAGAGTTTTGAACACAGAGTGGCTGAAGATGACTTTTTTTTTTTTGGCTTTTTTAAATTGTATTTTAGGTTTTGGGGTACATGTGAAGAACATGCAAAATTGTTGCATAGGTACACACGTGGCAGTGTGATTTGCTGCCTTCCTCCCTTTCATGTATATCTGGCATTTCTCCCCATGCTATCTCTCCCCACCTCCCCACCCTCCGCTATCCCTCCCCTATTTCCCTCCAACAGACCCCAGTGTGTAGTGCTCCCCGCCCTGTGTCCATGTGTTCTCATTGTTCAACACCCGCCTGTGAATGAGAACATGCGATGTTTGATTTTCTGTTCTTGTGTCAGTTTGCTGAGAATGATGGTTTCCAGGTTCATTCATGTCCCTACAAAGGACGCGAACTCATCATTTTTGATGGCTGCATAATATTCCATGGTGTATATGTGCCACATTTTCCCTGTCCAGTCTATCATTGATGGGCATTTGAAGATGACTTTTATTAAAAATGTTATTTAAGATTTTATTGTCTTTCTATATTTTACTCTAGGCTTTGATCTAAAATGTAATCCTTTGTTGAATGTCAGGATATTACCACACATATATATTGAGATATAGTATTTTTTATATTTTTGTATATATACTTATAATAAAATATATATTGAATGTGTATATATTAAAAGAAAGTATTTTATTTCAAAAATATTGAGACGATTCTTCCAAAGTACCTAAGATACCCTGAGAATAAAGATTTTATTTTTTAAATATTATTTAAATTTCTTTAGAGTCATGATTCCACTAGAAGAAAATACGTTGCTGATGTTAGGTGTGGCTGCATTACTCTGATGTCTGCATTTGAAAGTGCACATATGTGTGTACAGAGATAGGAGCATTTCGCTCTTATCTGGTAATCTCAAGGGTTCAGAGGCAAGAGCCAGACTTGCATTAGATGGAAAATCTGAGGCATGTGTGATTTAGATAATGAATTTGGAACCCTGACGAATATTGTCACAATGCTTCAGTGATTTGATGTCCTTGGTGTAGCCAACAAGGTGAACTTTGCTGGTTTTTGTCATAAGCAGTATAAAGCAAATTATGCCTCTCCTAGTTCAGGTTTCTTTATAGAGAGAAAATAGTAACTGGAAACACAAATTAGACAACCAACATAAAACTTCCCATAATATTATACAATATTTATCCCTTCGTTTCCATATAATTTACACCAAAATTACCTTAATTGTTTTTCTGGTTTATTAATAAAATTGTCAGGGACAACTTAGGTCTTTATGGGCAGTTTCATTCCAAGTTTTGTCTTGTATATCAAATATTATTGCTGAAATAAACCTAAAATAATGTAGAAAAGGGTGCCCATCTCATATTCTTTAAGAACAACTTTAGTTGCTAGGATATAGATATTTTTCTGATGATGTAGCTATGTCATGAAGGCAAAATCAAATTATACTTATTAAGCCAACATGTAACTAAGTTGGAAGACGTTATATGGCCATGTATTAAACTATTTCAACAATTCAAATGATTTTTTTTAATAATGGAAAAATTCTTGATAGAACAGAGTATATTAAGATGATTCAACTTATGAAATAACTTACCTAATCATTGTACCTGTCTGACAGAATAATTACACCATTTGATTCACCCCCAAAATGTTAGGCTTTTTAACATGTAGTTTTTGCTTGAGAAACAAAATTGCTTTCTTATAGTCTAAGATGCCTAAGCATTTTTTGCCTAAGTAGTAAGATGTTTTGCTGTACTCTGATGCTCAGGAAATAATATTATTAAAGTACTTTGGTTTTCATTGAGTGATTGCAATAATGACTTTTGTAAGTTAAAATCAGACAAAAGTATTAACAGTTCAGAATCGATCATTATATATGTTTAGAAAAATGGGTCGAATGCTGATAAATATTTCCTAAAATCTTAGATTCTACTCATCATCTATTCTCATTTCATCTGAGTCGTGAACCTCGTCTACTGTGAAATTGCAAGGAGGACTTCCAAATGCTCAAACCCGTGTTCTCAAATCTTTTCAAGATAATCAGAAATTAAAATGTAACAGCAAACTCAAAAAAAAACCTGTCTTGCTATTTTACTCCCTAAGAAAATTTTCTGATGATGTGGTAAAAATTGTCATTCTCTTAGATGCTACTAGGATTTAGACTTCTGAATCATAGAGTTTGCCCTGCCATCTGATCTTCTGACACTTTGAGAGGTCCTTTCTTTATCTATACTAGTCTGGGACTTTCATATACTTACCTCTAAACAAGGGGAAAAGTTCTTTTCCATTAAAAGGCCAATTTCTCTTTGAAGTACAGCTCCAGTCAAACCATGTATATTTCAACAACACATCAAAGGACCAGCCAGGTTTGATATGGAACTGATAGTTTGATATTGAAAAGTTACTATAGATTAAAAATTACAGATAACAAAAAGCGCTGTTTAATTACATCCATATTTTAAGAAATATGAATACTAATACAGTTTTATCAGAATGTAATTTCGATGTCCTTCCATTTTCCCTTGTTTGTAGCCCAGCTTTATTCTTACATCTCTATACCACTGACCAATTTATTACTAGAAAGATAATTATTATAGCATTAAGACAATTAGAAAAATAAATTGATTATTAACTAAGCTTTATGGTTTGTTTGTAAAGATAGACTTATGCAGTAAAATTTTGTTTTATTCAAACACGGTATATTCCTTTTCTTGCTCCTTGATTTTGACTTCAGTGATAACATAATCTTGTAGTTATTCTCTTAATTCTTAATTCTCTTTCTCCTTCTTATTCTGTTTAACCTCTAAATGTCAGGATTCCTTGAGGCTACATTCTAAGATACCCCTTTTTGGGGGAAAAGTTTCTCCTGAAGTATCTCATTCATTCCCCTGGCAATAATGGAATCTATATGTCAAGGACACAAAAACTAATCTGTAGTCCAGTTGCCTTCTTTGAGTTTCAGAGTCACATATTCAACTTCCTATTGGAATTATTTGCTTCAGTAGCTAAGAAAAGAATGTTTTAAAAAATGAGGGGAAAAAGCAGAAGAGATAAAGAAAATAGGCAAACAAAACAAAAACACATCTCAAGCTGACTAACTGACCTTGGATAAGTCTCTCCATAGTTTTTGTCATCTCAATAAATGTTAACAGTATCTAATTAGTTACTTAATGTAAAATTTCAAAGTCATTCCTAATTTGTCTCTTTTCTTTGCCGTCTCAATAATCTTCCACCAAGTTTTGGTAAGCCAACTCTACAAATGGGCTCATATGGGTGTTTCTACCTCCAGTACCCTGATGTGAACCACCGTGGTCCCTCACTGGCTGCAGCATTACCTTTTGTCTCTCTGTTTCCACTCTTGCTTTCAGTGCACTATCCACCGAATGATCTTTTAAAAAACATCATGCCATTACTTGTATGAAGCTTTGACCATTACTCTTAGGATAAGAATACTGTAATATTCCTGTTTGATCTGGTCCTTGTCAACCTCCCTACCTCTCCTTATAGTCTTCTGTTGCTTCTCTATACCATGCTCTGGTCACACCAATCATCTTTCTATTCCTCAATTTCACCAAGTGCTTTCCTACCTCAAAGGCTTTGATTCCTTATTCCCATGCACAAATTTTTGAAATGCAATTCCTGGCATCCATCAGCCAAAGAACTAAAACTCCCACTCAACCCTCAGCTCCTGGATTAAAAATCACATTGCCAAAAGCACTTTCCAGATAACATACACTTAAAATGAGTCTTCTTATTCTTTAAAAACTGATTTTCCTCATCTATCTTTATATCTACCACCTTTCTGCCTAAAAGCGATCTATGCTTTGCCTTATTATAACGTCAACACACAATCTCCTTCTCTCCTTCTAGCAGAGCAGAGAGGCAAAGACCTTTGTTCCCTAAGGATATATACCCCCTCATTGTAGAAGATAAACTCCTGTGAGGAAAAAGAAATCAGAATTGGAAGACATTTCCAATAGTTTATATTATTTATAATAGAACAAGGCAGAAGCAATTCTTTTCCACCTAAAGGAGGTGAGCTTAACTGGAAGAGCATAATCTGGTGGGAGCCCTGAACTAGAGAAATGTCATCCACGTCCAGTCCATTTCAGAACAGAAACGAGCTTGTGTAATTCCCATCGCCAGTGCTATTATTCTCAACTTTAAGAGCCAAAGCACTTTATATTCCTCTGTTATCCATTCATTTTCTTGTTAAATAATATATAAAGCAAATCATGAAATATATACTTGAGAGTTGAGAAAAGAAACAAAATGTACACAGAAGAGAAATAAGAGAAGTGGAATTAATAAAAATGAAAAGTCAAATTAAGAAATAAAAGTGTTGGAACAGTGGAAAATATTAACAAAATATAAGAACACTGACAAGGTGAGGTATGGCAACTTACCCAGAAGTTGTTTTTGTTTTTAAATGGTATTAAAAAGAGCTAATCTTAATGCAGGGTTTCTCAACTTCAGGACTGTTAACATTTTGAGTTGAAAGATTATCTGTACTTGGAGTGGCAGAGGACAGCAGGATTGCCTTGTATATTCCAGAACATCTAGCAGCATCCCTAGGCTTTATCCATTAGATATCAGTATCGATCCTCCCCTAAATTGTGACAAACAAAATTGTCTCCAAATACTGCAAATATCTCAAGGAGAGCTACCTCACTCCTCCCATTGAAAACCACTGGATTCCTGTAAAGGGAACAGAATTTTGCAAGAAAAGATCCATTTTTAAGCCTTAGTAACCGTGAAAATTTGAACTGGTTGCTTAACCAACTGTATCAGTCAAGGTTCTCTAGAGGGACAGAAATAATAGGATAGACGTACACATAAAGAGGAGTTTACCACCTGGCGCGGTAATCCGCCAACATGGTGAAACCCTGTCTCTACTAAAGATACAAAAATTAGTCGGGCATGGTGGCATGCGCCTGTAGTCCCAGCTACTCGGGAAGCTGAGGCTGAGGCGGAAGAATCGCTTGAACCCAGGAGGTCGAAGTTGCAGTCAGCCGAGATTGCGCCACTGCACTCCAGCCTGGCGACAGAGCAAGACTGTCTCCAAACAAAAAAAGAAGAGGAGTTTACTAAGGAGTATTGACTCACAGGATCACAAGGTGAGATCCCACAATTGGTCATCTGCAAGCTGAAGAGCAAGGAAGCCACTCTGAGTCCCCAAACCTCAAAAGCAGGGAAGCTGACAGTGCAGCCTTCAGTCTGTGGTCAGAGGTTCAAGAGTCCCAAAGCTGGAGAACTTGGAGTCAGATGTTTGAGGGCAGGAAGCATCCAGCAAGGGAGAAAGATGTATGCCAGAAGGCTAAGCCAGTCTGGTCTTTTCATGTTCTTCTGCCTACTTCTGTTCTGGTCGCACTGGCAGCTGATTAGATGGTGCCCACCCAAATTGAGGGTGGGTCTGACTTTCCTAGTTCACTGACTCAAATGTTAATCTTTTTTTGGTAACACACTCACAGACATATCCAGGAACAATACTTTGCATCCTTCAATCCAATAGAGTTGACATACAATATTAACCATCACACCAACAAATCTGTAAAGTTTTCCGCAGGAAAATGTAGATATCTACACTGCCAACTTCATCAATTATATGATATAAACACTTTCAAGAAAATATAAAATAGAAAAGAAAAATTAAAACCAAGGAATAGAATACGTCATAAATTCAGATTCAATCCAAACTGTTATATTGCAGTCACAAATTTTTTTCTCTGATCTTTTTTAGCAGCCAAAGTAAGAAGACAGATGATTATTTGCATAATTATTTAACTGGCAGGAGGCAGAAAGCCAGTTCCTCAAGGAAAGCGTGAGCTCTCTTAGCCTGTTTCTACAAGAGACATCCTGACATTACAAAGAAGACATGAAGGATGGGGCGGACAGTGCCCACACAGCTTTATGGCAAGTACATTAGTGATTTTAATACAATCATTTTCATCTAGTGTTTGTCGATAAAATTTCAGGAAATAACATTTAAACTTAATCTAGCAAAGGCAACTCTTTGGTCAAAAAAGGTATGAAGCTCCAGCTTGATGAAAGGCTATGATTTTGTGTATCCAAGATTGGTGGTTTGGCTGTATAACCTTTGAGATCTTTTAGCATTACTTCTTTCTCTTTGGCTTTCTATAAGAGCTTGATATCAATTATTTTGAGATTATATCTGGGGATGCACACTTGCTACATAAACTGCATAACAAGACAATTAAAAAGACCACTTTTTTTTTTTTTCTATTTCTTACCCTAGTAGACAAGCCTTTACCATCTGAAGTCCAAGGCCTTTTCTGAAATTATTGCGTGTGGTCTCCCTGCCTGAGCTGAGCAAGACAGTTAGGTTCATAGTGGGTAGGAAATGTGGTGAGAAAAAGGAACAAAGATTCCTTCCAATAGTCCAGACTATTAAATTGAGAGATGATTTTATAAATCCTTTAATACCCCCATTATTGTAACATTTTATTGATGAAATTTACAAGGCCCAGACCTATAGGAACATAATATCATAGTATTTTAGGCTTTCCTGATTATGGAATTTCTGACACTTGAGGCTCTGGGAGAAAAAAAGAGTTGATGAAAGTAAATTAAGGAAAATCTTGTTTTTTTTCCTCTCCCAATGGAAAGCGTTAAAGGGAAAAAGGAGGAAGAGTGTGAAGAAAATAAAGTTATTAGGTTTGGCTGGAAATGGGAAACGGCATTAGGTCAGAGAAGATAAAACCAATGAAAGTGTGTTTTCAACCAACCCAGGAGAAAGCAACGTCATATACTCTTGGATCTGAGCTTTATTAGGCAAAGAAAGGTTTTGAGACAGAGCTTCCTCAAACCTCTGGGGTGTGCATGTTGAGTTAAGAGCCCATGAATATGCTTTAGATACCAGTTTGGCAAGATTTATTTCCTTACAAGAGGATTTAGAATATAATAGGGAATCAGATGGGCTGAGATGAAGCCAGGTTTCATCTGGGTAAGATAATCAGGCCCTAAATAAACTGAGACAGACAAAATAATGAGCTCCATCCTCAGGGGTCATCCAGGCATGCAGCTGGCAGGTGGCAAATGTCTTTATGCTATATACTAGTGACAACAGGAGACATTACCCACAGGAATGCTGGATCTCCTTCAACATGCCAGTCGTTTGTCTATTTGCTCTTTTCAGCCTTGCTGTGTCCATTTCTTAAACACAGACAGCTACATCTCCCATGACTTCTTCTTCGTTTGTCTGGTGGGTAATTTGAGACAAAAGGAAGTGCTGTGATACATTTGGGGACAATGTAGTGTAGTTTTTTTTTTTTTTTTTTAACTCCTCTCCCAACTATAAAAAGAATCTCCAGCAGCATTGCCTCTTACCTTAAATTTCTTTAACATTTTACAAAATGACAGCTATAATTCTCTCTGTTGTAATTTACTATGCAAATATATTAGAGATTGATAACAAAGATATCTGAGAACAAACCTCCCAGAGTGGTAGAGTATGTTCGTGTAGTATCTTTGTCCATACACAGTAAAGCTGCATTCTGCGTAAGTGTGAAATTTTCATTGTGGAGAAGTTACACAATATAAAAGCATGATGAGATTGAACTGAGTAACATAATATTTGAATTCTAAATTAACATTAGTTTTCCAAGATGATTAGCATATTTCTAATTGCTCTCCCTAAAATTATTTTACGTATCTATTTTTCAACCAATTTAATTAATAAGGCAGCTAATAAAGTGTGGAAATGTTCATTTTAACATATGACTCTGATTTAAGCTGTTCAGGCCATGAATTTTATATTTTTAAACTTTTCCTAAAATCTGTATCGATCATTCTTAAAATTGATTGTGCTACAAAATGCTAGAGGAGGGACTTTTTTTAAGGATTAAACTGAGATATATATATATTTGTATGTGTGTGTGTGTGTATATATATATATAAAACAATGTCCAACTTGACATTAACAAATCACTAAAGCTAATTAAAGAAAAGTTGCACAAATTGATGTTAATGAAAAGTGAACACAACCATGTAATTAATCAATACATAAAATATTGCCAGCATCTTAGATGGCTTCCTGTGTCCCCTCCCAAATATCCTCAATTATTTTCCTGACTTCTGACACCATAAATACATTTTAGAACATTATCTAAATGGATTATTTCAGGGGGTTTGTTACTTTGGACCTGTTTTCCTTGGATCAACAATATTTGTGTAAAATCTATCCCTGTTTTTTATGGTAGCAGTAACTTGTCCATTTTTATTACTGTATAGTATTGTGCTGTCTCAATACATTGCAATATATTTATTCATTATTTTGTTGGTGGATATTATGGGGTTGTTCATCATTTGTCTGCTTCAGTCGATATTCATGGTTGCTTTACCCACGTAATTACACGTTTATATGCTCTTAATCTGTGTAACACATGTAAACGTGGGATAATTTTCTTTTTGTTGTTTTTAAGTGTGAGTCTATGGGTGAAAAATATTCTGTTTTTGTTTCAGAAGGCCTTTATTTCTTTGTGTTGGCAGGTAAACGCTTTTTAAAAATATAGTTAATTCCATTGTATTCTAATTTCCATAATTTCTGTTGAGTAACCAGACCTCAGTTTTACTGCTGCCTTTTTTTCTCCTCTGAATGGCTTTCAAACTTTTTTTGTTTTTAATTTTCTGTATTTTTTTCTTGATATACCCTAGTTATAGATTTGATTTTTTTTCTTTTGTTATTGATGTTACGCTGTTTTTATTTTGTATTATTTTTCTTGGATTTTTTAGTCATTTTTTAATATGTGGCTAAAAGTTCATCAATTTAAAAAATTTCTAATTCAGTTTCTCTTTATGCTTTGTTCTTGTCCTATTTTCTCTTTCCTCCTATTCTAGGATTCAAATTACAAACATGTAGGACTTTCCACTCTGTGCCATATAGTTCTTTCAATTTTCCCCTATATTTTTATCTTTTACATTTTTGCATTTTATCTTGAATTTCCATCTTACAGTTTCATCCTAGATATTTTTCTCTAAGCTTCCTTTCAATTTACTAGTGATCTTCTCAGCTATGTCTAAACTGAGTTCTTAATTTTATTATATTTTTCTTAATCTTATTATTTCCATTTAATTACTTTCTAGTCCTTAGTTCACCATAAAAATATCTATGTTAATATCTCTTTTGAAACAGTAATTATAATTATACCTGTGTGCAAAACTCTATCTGGAACTCTGTTGCATTCATTGTTTTACATTAGCTTTTGCTTAAAGCTTGCCTTATAATATAACTACATATATTTAATTCACTGTATATTGCATATGAAATGTTATGTAGATAATCTAAATATTAAATGCTATTATATTCATCCAAAGACAATAACTTACGCTCATATAAAACAGGTAGACTGGGGGCAGAGCTCCTCACCCTAATCAATGATTGTCTGATTTACAGGTGTGCTTTCATCTGTGCAAGGGTTGTTTTATCTTGTATCTATACCAGAAATGTAATTATCTACAACTCCTCCAAAAAAACTGGTGTGTACATTAAGACCTCTCTCTTTTAATTCTGTCTTATTTTTGTGCCCAGCTCTGTAACTATATTGAAAACTCTGCTCAGATTCTGAGCTTTTCATGGACTTGCTTTGTTTCTTGTCTCACTATCACCCCTAAAACAAATTATGCAGATAGAGTCAGTGATTGTCGCCTCTGTACACACATCAGAAAGTGTGTCCATAGCTGAGAAAATATAACATATAAGTAAGAAACCTAGAAATCGGATCAAACTCACCTCATGGCCATAGAAGACCCTTCTACCACTGTCATAGAAAAAGTGGTATTGTGAAAGCACTAAAAATTTATTCTGAAGGTTTGATCTTAAGTGTCTCCATAAGAATAAAAGCAAATAGTCATTGAATATTTTGTTCCAATCACTGTTTTTTAAAAAACATTTTAAAATTTAACAATCTCTCTTAACAATCATAAAAGATAGTTATATTATTACCTCCATTTCATAAATAAAGAAATATGGCACAGGCAGGTTAAGAAACTTGCTCAGATTTCACAATTAGGAAGTGAAGGAGCTTGAATTTACACCTAAGTTTTGACTCCAGAAAACATTGTCTTAACCTGCTAGGTCAGATCAACTCTCTCGTACCTTGCAGTGAAGTGGGTCCTTGTCTATTAATCATGGACTTAGTAATAGATTGAGCACTTTCCACCAAACAGCAAATTCTATGCTAATAAAGCACAGTTTGTAACCACAAACTTTGTCAATTTAGCAAACCTCTTTAATATAACTTTCTTTTGAACTTTTTTAGAAGTTCTAATTTAGAAGTTCTTTTTAGAAGTTTTTTATTAAGGAGAAACTTTCACTCTATATTTAAAACAGTTAGGAAAAAGGGAAAATAACTTTCTCTGCAAATAAAATTATAAACATTTCTGAACTTTTCTTTGTTTTCTTGACGTAGAGTTCTGAGTCCTTCTTTGTTTTCTTGGCACAGAGTTCTGAGGTCTAGAATATGAGACAATGAGCTGGTAGATGAAGATGCTTCCAGAAAATATAAATAGCTTAGGTGCTGAATAAAGATTTTCAGTGAGAAATACATTCTCAGGTAGAAAGTCTGCTAAGTGTTAAGAACATTTATATGTATATTTAACAGTGGGTTGCCTGGGCTTTGTCTACGGTGTGCTGTCATTCCCCTGTATTTCCACTGAACCTCGAGTTACTTCAGCTACACTCAGCATGTTACAGAAAACAGGCTTCTGGGGCTGTGCTGAAGGAATGCAGAGGAATGGGGGAAACTATTGGAAATTGACATTTTTAAACGTTGTGGAGATCTCAGGTAAAAACAAAAGTAGATAATTATTTACATGATTAGTTTAAAATATTTCGAATTATAACATTTAAAAGAATAAGCCCAGAGCTGTCAAGCAGTAATGGGAAGGTGGTGACCAGCATTGATCTTTCATGCTCATCACCGTTGTGAACAGGGAGTCAGGACAATTCACCAATTGCCTTGCACCGGACTTGTGATGGGATACATGACATCACATGACATGGATGGGAGGGAAAGAGGTTTCATTGTAGAAGGGAAAACTTACACATCCTAGGTCAGGCAGAGAAGATAAATCAAGACTCCCCTAGCTTCCTATCATCCCATACAGCTCTTTGCCAGGACCAGTAAACACTGATGGATGAGAGAACTATTCCTACATTGCAGTGTAGGAATCTCACTTCTCTCTCATTGCTTTTGTTTTTTATAGGACAAGATAAGAACAAAGTTATCAATAGTGGGGCAATCGACTGTTTGAATGTCAGTCAGTTTGGATTGGGAGTACTGCTTTCTATAGCTGCCTACTACCTGAAAATTTCAGCAGCAAAGGAGTTTACAGTCTCCCTGGCAGGAACTGGGGGAGTGGTTATTCCTGCAGTGGTCAGCTGAGGTCATATGCAGCCCTGCCAGCTGGTAGAAGGTAAGGGCTCTTGCCCTATCACAATAACAGCCAGGTCACTGTCTAAGCAACTGAGACAAAACTCTTAGAATTATTATGCGAGAGTTGTGCTCGTTGGGTCACAAGTGCATTCACTGGAAACCACAAACATACAACTAGGCTATTTAAAATGTATTAGGTTTGTTTGTTTGTAGCACTACATTTATCAAACCACAGGAAAGGTACACCAATTAAAGTCTTAACTGTGTGCAGTGAAATCGAGACTAGTGTTATGAAAGAGATCTTAAGTAGTGTAAGAAATATGACATGAATTTAAGGTTAAAATATATTGTAACAAGAAAATATAAGACAAAAGAAGAAATACACAAAATATAGCTTTATTGTGGGAAAATATACACACATAAAATTCACATTTTAGCCATTTTGAAGTGTAGAGTTTAGTGGTGTTAAGTGTGTTCACATTCCTGTGCAACTGTCAACACAATCCATTCCCAAAATGTGTTCTTCTCAAATGGACACTCTGGCCCACTAAACAACAAATCTCCATTGCTTCCTTCCCCAGCTCCTGACAACAGCCCTACTTTCAGGCTCTATGAATGTGACTGCTCTTGGTACCTCCTATGAGTAGAGTAATATTTGTCTTTTTGTGACTGGCTTATTTTACTTGGCATAAGGCTCATTCATGCTGCAGCAGGTGTCAGAATCTCATTTATTTTATGTCTGAGTAAGGCTCTGTTGTATGCATGCAACATGTTTCGTTTATCCATTCACTCTCAATGAACACTTAGTTTGTTTCTTCCTTGTGGCCACCGTAAATAATGTTGCTATGAATATGGATATGTGAATATCTGTTTGAGCTCCTGCTTTCAATTCTTTCAGTATATACCAGGAGTGACATTCCTGGCTTATATGGTAATTTTGTGAGGCAAAATACTCTTAAATAAACTTGCACCAACAAAGTGCTTTATAAAATATCTTAATGTATCAGAGATTAAGATTACATGATCCTGAATGTTTATATCAGGGACCCTCAAGTTTTTTAACTTACAGCTGAGCAAAACAAACTATTAGTAATTTCTCTTCACTTCTCTTACTAGGAAATTTAGTGTTCTCAGCTTCGATTGTGAGAGCAAACTAAACCTATGGATCTGAAGTCAAAGTCAGTCTTTGCCAAGGATGGTGTGAGCTTCACTAAACACTCAGCCATATAGCTTTTAAAAAGGCCAGTGTTTAAACAGGGTAGGGTTTAACATTTAGAAGATTTCAGTTCTTTCACTAATTATTTATGTTCTTCTCTGTTCCTTCCCTTATATCCACAACATTCTCTCTCTCTGCACTCATTCTTGTTCTCTGCCACCTGGAGTTCTGCAGCAACTTGCAGTCTAGTAAAAAGCACATCATTATACATTCACTGTGATCGAAATTTTGATATATAGTTCAAATATTTTCTATGCTGTTAATACCTCATTTTGGCTATTTCTTGTATCTGATGTTGCTATTTTCTAATTTTGATAAGATACACCTTAAAATCATGAAGACCCAATTTTCATGAGCGATTCACTGGAAACCAATATTACATTATTATCCCAATCATCACCACTACTCTTAACCTCTGGTACCATTTATGGATGATCTGTTAACTTGCATTTTCATCTTTAAAGGACTGACATCTTGACAGATACTGCTTTAATGAATGAATTATTTGACACTGAATCTCAGAGGGATTAAGGATGTGTCTAACAAGATTTCTGGTATGAAACTTATACTTTCCCATACCTTGATGCCATCTCTCTGAAGAAAAAAAAAAGAACTAAGAAAATTGTAAAATTTAAGTAGAATAACATTGAATGATGGTGGTATGTGGAAAAGATCATTTTGCTGAAATAATGGATACATACGTTCTAATCCCATACCCAAGACTTAATTTTGGCATAATCTTAAGCAAGCTTCATTTTTCTTAGCTCTAACATTGCTTCATTTGACTCAGAATGATCTTAAAAAGTTATAAAATAAATTTGAGAGGTTTTGAAAGATTTTTAAAGTGTAAGAAAATATATTGCATCATTTCCTTCATCTTACCACTCAGTCTTTAAAATACACAACAGCAGAGGTCATCATATTAATGTGCCAACTGCCATATTTAGAATAAAATTGTACAGTGTTATTTCAATTCAAATATTTTGCAGATAATATAAATAAATGAAATATATCTTAGGCAATCCAAATATGGCAAAAATGTTACTTTAAAAATATCTCTAGGTGTATACAGAAGTATAAAACCAGTTACTTGGACAAAAATATTTCTAAGTAAAAGAACAAATATATATGAATTAGGATAATCAAATTTGTCACTTTTTCAGAGAAAAAAATAATACCTTGGTATGGAGTGTCGTGAATTTAAAAGTGGTGCAATTTGGACTCAAAAAATGCTGTCATGCATTACAGTAAAAACATATTATTTTCCCTCAGGAAGTGTTCTAGGTGAATTTGGTATGTTGAATGTATATCTGTATAGGATTCATGAAGTGATTATAATTCCTACTTAGCATCAGTAAATAGGCAGATCATAAGCCTGTGTCTGAAAATACACTAATTGTAAGGCTATTAGTATACACTGTCATTCTACTTTAAGAATCGGTTTTATATATATGGATAATAGGTAAAACTGTTTATTCTGCTTTTTTAACACAAAAATGGAAACATCCTATTGGTTTTACCATAAATATATACTTATAAAGATGGAATAACATATGATAAAAGCCTATTTTATTGCCTATTATGAAGAAAGCACATCGACTGAAAAAATATGGTGGTTCCTAGTGCTTTATCTTTCATTTGGTTCATTGCCATCCTCGTTGCCTTCATAACCTCTAGAAATCTTGCCTTTGAACCTCCAAGCCTTTCATCTAGTAATTCAGTCCAATATCTTTATACAGAATACAGCAAGATAAGAAACACAGTACAAACATGCACCAGAATAGGAAAGACTTAGTGATGAAAGTAACATAGCATTGCTATGAAGCATCACTCCAGACCCAGTCTGAAAGAGGTGTGCCTATGCATGTGTGTTTGTGTGTGTGGTATGTGTCCATGATGCAAACATCACTAAGCAGAAATAGTCAAGCAGAGAAAGACTGAGGGATTTTCTGTTGAAAACTGAGGGAGTAAGAGCTATTGAGATGAAATTTGGTGAGTAGGATGAAGCCATTGCAAGGAAAGCTGTGGGTGGCAGACTGTGGAATTAGGTATCCTCTTGTAGGCACTGTGGCTCATAGGGTACTGCACAGGACCTAGGAGGCCTTGTTGATCCAACCCCCTTCTTATACCAGGAGCTTCCTCTTCTGGATTTACCTGTGAGTGTGAATGGCATTCTTAGAAGGGAAGTATCATATAGAGACTGCAATGGAAACAAAATATCGGAAAAAAAATTCAAGAATCATTGTTGATTACTCTTTAGACAATCAATAGACTAATCAAATTTTAGGGGCCTCCTGACTCCTGTAACGGGCTTTTCATGCCTGACATTTATCTCAGCATTGAAACTCTGAGAAAATAAATTAATTCATATTAAAAATAAAATAGTCACAAACAAAGGGAGTTGTATAATTTATTCATTCTACCTTTAAATCTTTTCATAAGACACAAAACTTAAAAATCACTATTTGAAAACATTGGGAAAACAACGAATACTTAAATACTTGATTCAAATCAAGTTCAAATTGTGACCATAGAAGTTAGAAATAATGGCAACCAAAACGCCTAGTCTGACATTGAGCTTGAGGGTTCATAGGTGCTCTTAAGCTGTTCTATGGCCGAATTTGTATATAGAAATAGATTTATGTCCCACAATTGCTTTCTTTAATTCTTTAAAAATGAATGCTAGCAATTTTCAAGGTTATGGGAGGATGAAATCAATGATCCATTTTTTTGAAATTTAACCATATTTATTAGACACTTTCATGTATAAAACATTTTTCCCTCCTTAGCATAGGATAAGAGAATAAGTTTCAGTGATACAATAGAAAGTAAATGTTCAATTCTAGTAGGCAGTTAATATGGTAAAGATTTCAGGAAAAGGGCTAGAGACTGTAGTTTCAGCCCTAGTATTTAAGAGCAATGTGACCTTGGATAAGTTGCTTAAATCTGTGCAAACCTCAGTTCCTGGATGGTATAAGAAAAGGGGATTCGATAAAGGAGAACTAAAGACATTTGTAAGTCTACAATTTTATGCTATGATGTATTCTTCTATGAGTTATTAAAATTCAACATGTCCATAGCATTCTATTAGGGCTGCATAATCACAAGGCAGGCATTTAATTATGTTAAATTTCTGAATTCTACTCTCCCATAAGGTAGCTCCTAAGTGCCTCTTTAGGTCAAACCAGCTCCAGCATGCTATTTAATCACTCTTAATTCATCACACTGATCTGTATGCAGCGTTTAAGCCTTTTATATGTCAGCCTCACATGTAGGATATGGCATTTAACTTCTGCATTTAAATCAAAAATGTGCTTTCAACATCAACTCTAAGATACAATATAATATTTCAGTAGGATTGATAAAATACGAGCAAAAAGTGCTAAAGTCTGTGTAATTCTGTGTGTGTGTTTCTTTGTGTGTTTTTCTGTATGTATGCATATTCATGAAAATACATGCATGTTTCTATCAGGTAAGGATGTCAGTTGATTTCCTGGCCAGTAATCTGGTTACAAGTAGCAGCTGAAGAGAAGGCTGAGCCTCCTTCATGACAGAGCAGAGCCTATGATTATTCTGGTATCATTGTCTATGAATAAGCAGAAATCATCTTCAAATTAATAATCTTTACTCTGCAGCTAGCTCTTTCCTATAAAGGTAAATTTTCTAGAACATGAACTGTTGGTAGAGGTTAGGAAGTAATATATCTTTTTTTTTTTCATTTGTTAGAAGAAGCTACTTGCTATCTCTTCAAAATGTTGAAATCTCCAAAACAGTGATTAGGGGAGAGTAAAGAGTGTTGCCAATGATGTCTTAGAGAGAAGCAGGAAAATATGTGAAAAATTCAGCTACTTCAAATTCCAGTAAACAAGAAGCAGAGCATAAATATAGCAACAACACTAGAGTCCTGTCAGGAAAGATTTCCAGGCTTATTCTATAGAGATTCACCGTAAATTACTAACAATAAATCCCATACTGTCTGTTTATGAATTTTTCTCACTTTATTAATCCCATACCTTCAGTATTCTCTATGAATATCATTACATTTATTTTTAATTACTGCATTTCTCAATACTTAAACTTCTGGGGTTAATCTAATTATTTCAGCAAAACAATCAACAAACTAGAAAAGATATTTCTTTGTGCCGAGTTTTGGATCAGCAATGAGCCCCTTGTCCAGTGACTTCCCACCTATAGTAAACACCAAAAGTTGAGTCTATGGAAAGCAGGCACATATTTCTTTTATTTAGTAAATAGGTCTTTTATCTAGCAATTCTTTATTTCCACTGTTAATGAAATTATTAAAATGATTTTGTCTGCAGGGCCATTAGCTGTGCATGTGCACATCGAGGCAGTGCTTTTTAACAGAGAGGAGCCCACTAATTCCTGAAATAAGATGGTTCCTTCCTTCTCTCCAAACCATTCATTAGTAAACATAATGTAGTCTGTCTTCCAGATAGAGATTCTCAAAGGCCCCTGTATAGATGTTATAAAGACAATGTGCCTTGGCATATCTACAAAGGAAGCCAAAGGAATAGGTCAAGAATAAAGGAATTTCCTGGGAATATAATGCATTGCACATAACTGAGGATCATCAAGTAATATTAAGTAAAGGAGAAGAATAACATGTCGTAGGTTGGCTATTAGCCAGAGAGAAATGTATTCACAATTAGACAGTCAGTAACCACCAGTGTGAGGGGACTGACAGAAGTTATTTAATTATCTGAGGAAAAAACATGGTGTAATTTATTCTTTTCAGAGTAATGGAATTACTCTTTTTGTTCCCTTAAACACTCGTGGAAAACTAATATTGCATAACTGTTAAAATTTTGAGAATAATTATTCCTCCCTAGCGCACATGTAATTCCCAATTTTGTTATCTGGTTATCTGATTACTTACATCATTTCACGTGCAATTTAAGATGGTGGTCAGAAATTCCAGTGGCAAACTTTGGCAAAAAAAGTTGAAAAATAAAAAGTTTCCAACATTTGGGTTTCTGATTTTATAAAGACTGATGTGGTCAACTTGGCACCTTTTTGAGCAAATCAGTGTTAATTGCTAACAATTTACCAAATTAAAGAGGGGTGAACAGTATAGTGGGAGGTCCGACATAAAAGCAGGAGCTCTGTCATGTCCACTAATTAAAACCTCAGAAGTCCAACCTAGTCGATACACAATGAGGGCAATATACTGGGGAATTTAGGAAAGAAGGCAATTCTATTAGCCTTTCTCAAATCAGGAAACAAACAAGATGCTTCTGTGAACTCCAGGAGTATATGTTTGTTGTTTTCTTATACAAGGTCTGATCAACTCTACCACCTGAAAAAGAAGTTTGAGGAGAAGCTAGACTGTCAGATGCCTATTGATTTATTTATACTAAATGAGAGGAGTCTCCATAGTATAGAAGAGATAATACAATAATAACTTTACAGCAGGAAAAAAAATATTTAATTCTCCAATATAATATTAATAGGTTCAAGATGAGAGTCATACATTCAGAGATCCTTTCACTATTTGACCAGCTTTCCCATGAGAGAAAAAAAAACCTTAGGCCACCTATGTGCACCAAGTCATGCCTACAGGTGCGGAGATGGGGTAGGTTTGTCATTTCTCAGTTCATCCTTTTTTCCACTGGATCTTTACACAGCACCGGAACACTCGGAGACAATGAGTCACGCGTTCAACATTCTGCTCTACTCAATAAATGATGTTCAAGGAAGAGAGGACAGAAGGGTTCAGTTAATGTAGGTTTCTAGAAAGCAGCTGAAATTGGAGTATAAAAATTAGAATAAAAATTGAGGTTAGGAAAATAGAGTCGTCTACATAGCAATCTTATGTTTCCAAGTGGGTGGATTAAAGCCTTCATGAAGGAAGGAAGCACCAATTACCATTATGTATGTAAGCCGAAACAGGAGGAGAAAAAGGATTAACTGGTGCAAACTATTTTCAGAAGAGAACCAGGAAAGAGCAATGCCACGGGCATTAAGGAAGGAGAAGTGGCCAACACTGCTGAATCTTGCAAAGAGCCCTTTCAAGGTGAGAATGCAAAGCTCAAGGTATCAGGTGATGAACAGTTCATGTGGACCTTGAAATGAGGTGATTCAGAAAGGTGAACTCTCAGAATCCAAGGTAAGATAGCTAGGGAGGGAAATTACAGGCAGTCATTGAGTGTCACTGTTTCTAGACTCAGTAATGGACAGTCCAGAAGTATTGTTTGTGTGTTGCCTTTTTTGCAAGGGGGACAGAGACCTTAAATAAGGATGAAGCAACATTATTTTCAAGAAAAACTCTAACAAAGCACAAAGAAAAGACAAACTCACCAAAAATAATTATTAGTTATTATCACATCGTTTAGGGACCCTCCCCTGTCCATAATTCCAAAATGTACCATTCACATGGTTAACAATAGAAACCATGCTGTCTGAAAATTTGCAATTAGGCAGCCCTAATTATTCCACAAAAATAATATTAAAAATACGGAAAATGCATCCAAGTAATTAATAATGAACAGCAATTTATATACAAGTGATGGCAGTGGCAGTCCATCTGGAGCAGCTGCTGTGGAGATGCCAACCATAGCAGGGGAGGTGCAGCCTCTGTTGGGCTGGCAGGGGTGGGAACAGGCAGGAACCCAGTCCTCTAACACGTTGGCAGGGCGTGGACCCTGCGCTCCCAGGTGCAACTGCAGCCACTCAGCCACAGCTCCAAACCAGGCATCCCCTGTGCTCTTGGGGCCTGGGAACCCCCACGGCCTTTGCAGCCTCGGAAGTGCCTGCTCCCACTCCCTAACCTCTTCCTATTCCAGGCACCCACTCTGGGGCAATGCAAAATTGTGGCCGAGCCTGGTGCTGCCGCAACCTGGCTGGGTGTGCACACACTTGGGAGTAGTACTGACACACCAGGCTCGGCCCCTCCAGACTTGGGGCACTGACAAGCACAAGAGGGAGATGCGCTGAGGGCGGCTTGGCACAGGACTGCAGATGCCCCTCAGTACAAACGGCCTTGGCACCATGGATGGTATGTTGATGGCAGGAGACAGACAGGCTCCTGAGTGGAAAGGGGCAGGTCCCTGGTGAAACAGTGAAACTCCACCTTTAGGCCAGGGACGAACTGAAGCTTGGGGATCAGACTTCCAGTTCTGGGTGGATTCTGTGACCCAGAGTGGGAACTTATAGTGCTTTTTCCAAGGCCGCCCATGACCACCAGTGAACAGTCAGTACACACTTCCTCCCTTCTAAGTCCATTAAAAAACCCAGACTCAGCCAGACTCACACAGATGTCCAGACTACCAGCTGCAGGAAGGAGCTACCCACTTTAGGTTTCCTCGACTTGTCCCAATGACCTGCCTATAAAAAGGAGCTGGCCACTACGGGTCTTCTGATCACTGAGGTAGGAGCTGTCCACTGTGGGTCTCCTCTCCATTGAGAGCTGAACTCTCCTCAGATGACCTGCCCGCAGGAAAAAACCTACCTACTTCGGGTCTCCCGAGAGCTGTTCTGTTGCTTAATGAAGCTTCTCTATGCCTTGCTCACCCTCCATTGCCCACATACTTCATTCTTCCTGGATGCAAGACAAGAACTCAGGACCTGCCAAACGACTGGACTGAAAGGGCTATAACACAGACAAGGTTGAAACGTGCTCCTCTGCTTGCCTCAGTTGTGGATGACAAGAAGGAGACAACAGCTGTGACCCTCTGGGAAGTCCAAACTAGGGGGTCCCCGACCCAGGGTTGTGACACCATCTTTGGGGCTCTGCAGTTCTTGGCATCTCCAACCTTCTGCCACCACGTTTCCCTCATCCAAACGCAGGTGCCCACAGTAGAAGCCACATGAGGTACATCTGGTCCAGCTGCAGCCTCACCTGGAGCCCGCACCTGTGGCAGCGCCTGGAGCTGCCTGCCCCGCCACAGCAGCCGGTGTGCCTGGCTGTGCACAATGGCTGGACCCTGCACTCACTCACCCATACACCCCTCGCTGCTCCACACCCGGCTCACCCTTGGCAGGTGTGGGACTCGGGTCGGTAACACAAGCTGAGTGCAGCCTGCCAGGTTGAGTGGGCAGAACGAGCCCAGCGCGTATGAGCAATACTCAGGCAGAAGGCACCACTGGCCACAAAGGTTTCTAGCTGGCAAAGCGACACTCCAAGTATCCCGTGACATAAATATATATGTATGAACCATTTTATTTCCCTAAATTGTTATGAAAATGTAGACACAAATTAGCATTAGAGTACTAAGTGTTACCGTGATAGCTTATTGAGAATTATAAAGAAAGGCTATGCCAGAGGCACAATAGGAATGTGGTACTCTTACTTTATTGTAAATCCATTCAGATTCATTTTTCAAAATCAAATTTGCAAATAAATACAGTAAATAAAGAGCAAAATGCAAACACCAACATTTAGGGTTATAGTCTAAATAAAGATCTATTTTTATATTTTTATTTCACATTTAAGCTTTGTATAAGAAAAAACGAAAAACAGTGAAGTTTAATTGGTTTCACATTTTCACTATATAAAAAGACAAAGCTGTTACTATTATGATTTGACTTAAGATATGTTTCAAATGTTTCAAATATTGTTAAGGTCAGCATTTTTCACACTTGGCTGTATATTGGAATTGCCTGGGGAGTTTAAAAAATACTGTGTTCTGGCCAGGTGCGGTGGCTCACGCCTGTAATCCCAGCACTTAGGGAGGCCGAGACAGGTGGATCACAAGGTCAGGAGTTCAAAACCATCCTGGCCAACATGGTGAAAACCTGTCTCTACTAAAAATACAAAAAAAAAAAATAGCTGGGCATGGTGGCTTGTGCCTGTAGTCCCAGATACTTGGGAGGCTGAGGCAGAGAATTGCTTGAACCTGGGAGGCGGAGGTTGCAGTAAGCCGAGATCACACCACTGCACCCCAGCCTGGGTGACCCAGTGAGACTCTGTCTGAAAAAAAAAAAATACAGTATTCTATCCTGAAGAATACTGTTTGATTTGGTATGGAATGTGGCCTGGGTGTCAGTATTGTGAAAAGTTACCCAGAGTAATTTTAATACAGAGCCTACTTTGATAACTACCCTTCTAGGACACAGTACCTTCTGGCACCCAGCTACCTTTGTGGAAATAATGACGCTTGTTCAAAACATTTGATAAAGGGCATTCCAGGTCCAGAAACTTGATTTTGTAAGTCCCATTGGGGTAGTCAGCTCAGAAAAAATTACATGTCTGTCAATTTACTCTCCTCTGCATAGGTTGCTCTGTTTTGAGATATATCCAGTCTGGAGACCACCTTGCAGATGAAAGTCAGCTTGGAAAGCAGGCAATGAGAAAACAGGTCTTTTCTGTAGTAGGGCTGTGAGTATCTGATAACACAGAGGAAGGCCTCTTTCCACTATAAGGATATTTTAGTCTAAATAAAAGTTTGCTTCCTCTAGTCATAAAGAATCTCAGAATCAGCTTTGGAAAGTGTAATTTAAATGCTACTATATCCGTCCTCTGTGCTTAGCTATTCCTAGACTCTGCTGACTATTGCAAGGTTGGATACAAAAGAGTTCAGATCATCTTGGATGGGCACAGTGGCTCATGCCTGTAACACCAGCACTTTGGGAGACCAAGGTGGGCAGATCACTTGAGGTCAAAAGCTTAAGACCAGCCCGGCCAATGTGATGAAACCCCTTCTCTAATAAATATACAAAAAAAAAAAAAAAAGCCAGAAATTGCTGGAACTGGGGAGGTGAAGGTTACAACAAGCTGAGATCATGCCACTGTGCTCCAGCCTGGGCAACAGAGCGAGATTCCATGTCAAAAAAAAAAAAAGTTCAGAAAATCTTGTTGAAGCTCCAAACTCTCACCTCCCTCTGCTCTGTCTGGTGTGACTCCACACAGGATGCCTGACCATTTTTACTTTCTGTTTCAGGCACTTTGACATACTGGCTGGAACCATATGCTCAGAAATCTGGTTGCCTAGGTTTATGTTTTGATCCCACCACTCACCAGCTTGGCTAATTAATTCTCTTATCTTCAGTTTTCTCATCTACAAAATGCAAACAATAATATCTATCTCATATATCACCTGTAAGGACTCAATAATGCGTTCGATGGAAATAGCCATGTTTGACCCTGTTAATGAATCTATTCATTATGATTATCAATTGTTTTATTAAATCATCATCAGCAACATATTTTTTTCCACTCGCACCACGTGTTCCTTAGGTATAAGAGTGAGAGTAGCATATTTTAGGAGGGACAGTGGGTAAAAGACAGAAAAGCATCTCCTAACTGTAAAACTAGAAAATTCACCGAAAAGGGCTTCTTCCTTGTGAGTGCAGATTCTTCCAATTAAGATCAAAACATACGTATTTACAGTTTACTGTGTCTTTCCTGTTAAATGATAAAGCTCTCCTTTTTTTTAGTGTCAAATAACTGGGTGTTACATGCCTAGCAACTATTAAAGGAATTTCAAAGCATGTAATCCAAAGAAGCAGAACACTTATTTTTGAAAATAGTTACCAACTGGAACATATATAAAAATAACATGATACTGACAAAACATTAGCAGAAATAAGCAAAGATCAAAATTATCAGTGTGGGCCAGGTGCAGTGGCTCATTCTTGTAATCCCAGCACTTTGGGAGGCTGAGGCAGGTGGATCACTTGAGGTCAAGAGTTCGAGGCCAACCTGGTCAACATGGTGAAACACCATCTCTACTAAAAATACAAAAATTAGCTGAGAGTGGTGCTGGGCACCTGTAATCCCAGCTACTCAGGAGGCTGAGGCATGAGAGTCACTTGAATCCTGAAGGTAGAGGGTGCAGTGAGCCGAGATAGTGCCAATGTACTCGAGCTTGGGCAACAGAGTAAGACTACATCTCAAACACAAACAAAATGAACAAACAAAATTAATCAGTGTGATGTGCATATTGAGAAACAAATTGTATTACACATGATCCTGTAAAATGACTTTAATATCACAATATAGTAACAAACTGCAAGCTATTGTAGAACAGAAATAGATCTGACAAACAGACAAAAGCCATCTGCTTCTCAGAAAAGAGGAAGGTTCGACATGGTTTTGATCAGTAGTATCATTAACGAAAGAACAATCACCTGAAAGATTAATAACATCTGAAAGGGAAGAATTTCCTTTTATCTCCCTTTGCTTTCCTATCCTTTAATGTAGATGTTAATGAGTATTGAAATCGACAAAAAGCAAAAAAAAAAATAAGGCACAGGAGAAAGGGGCACATTAGGTTTTCATCCTTGAATAATCTGACGGTTAGCGTGACCTTCCTCATTTGAGCGCCTCTGAAAATAGTCTGTGACGGGAATTTTTCATGGCGATTTTTTCACAGAAAGTAAATATTCATAGAGGAAGAAAAATATTGCTTAGGGATTTTCTAAGATGATCTCTAGGAAAAGTCAGAATTCTTACGCATCATAGTTTGTGAGAGATGAAAAAGTGGTCTCTTCTTCAGTCAATTAAACATCACTGTAACAAATCTATTTCTGTTCTTTATTCTCTAACCACTCCCCATCTCCTGACCCTTCAATTTTCAGGAAAAGCAGATTCTTATTCGGAACAAGGTGTATTTTTATTCAGGGGTGAGAGACCCTAATCTAAAATTAAATGTCTGTTTAGGGTCTGTAAATTTGCTGCATTTGCTAAGATAACACCCCTCCCCCTCCTCACTGTGTGAGCAGAACCTCTAAGGCACTTAAACGGTAAGACAGTGATGTGACTAATACACAAGGAACAAATAGCTTGGCCGAAATGGGTGCAGCATTGCTTAACAGCAATTCTTTCTTATGTGTTCATTAAGCAGAAAACTAATATTTACATAAGACTATTTCTAATTGTTTAATGGGTTGGTCTTATGGAACTGCACACGTTCCTTCTCTGGAATTGATGTCTTAGTACCTATGTGTGGTCAATGTCAAGGTTTTGGTCCTGTTTTGGGTTCTCTTGACCTCCAGGTCAGTCCAGCTAGGCAGGCGGCAGGGGTTCCCCCAGTCTTTTCAGTAGGGCCATGCCTGTCCTGCTTGGACTTGCTAGCCTGAAGTGCCCAAGAACACGCAGAGAGCCCTGCTGCTGCTCCTGTGAGTGCACTGACTTCTTATCTCTTTGACAATGTTATGCTGTTATTTTAGTTCTTGCTGACACCCTATGTTGTCATCTTCAGAAATGAGCAAGGCTCTAGGTTTTCTCTGGCAACTCAGCTGCCAGAGGACAAATTTCACATCTTCTAGACCTCTGTTTTACCTTTTTTTTTTTTTTTTTTTTTTTTTTTAGCAGTGGGGAGGGTAGTCTCACTCTGTTACCCAGGCTGGAGTACAGTGGCATGCTCTCGGCTCACTGTAACCTCCGCCTCCCAAGTTCAAGTGATTCTGCTGCCTCAGCCTCCTGAGAGCTGGGATTACAGTCGTGCACCACCATGCCTGGCTAATTTTTGTATTTTTAGTAGAGACGGGGTCTCACCATGTTGATCAGGCTGGTCTCCTGACCTGAGGTGATCAGCCCACCTAGGCCTCCCGAAGTGCTTCTGTTTTACCTTAATTGCATTCTATGGCAATAAAAATTACCAGTCTCCTTGATATTATTCTTGGTCTTGTGAGCAGCCTATTTTGTGCCATGACTATGACAACAATATCTCAGTGGCCCTATCCTTCCTTTGGCATGTGCCAGCCACTTTGATTACATGGGCTAACTAGGGTCCAGCTGCAGCAATTTAGACCCCATCGTTCTGGATGACACTACTCATGCAATCATCTCATTAAAATCTACTCTTGGAGCCTTTGATAGTGCTCTTTATTGACTCTGCAGTTTTATGTAGGGAGGGGATAGACTTTCCAGCTAAATGCCACTGGAAATACCTGGATAGAGATTGATATGACAGCAAAACCAAAGCTCAGGGCTGTGTTCCATCTGAGTTCGACAACCAGGTTTTCTAATGTATAAACCTGGATAATTATGGACCTCAGTTTCCTTGATGGTGAAGCGCAAATAACGGATGCTGAGTTTACTGAGCATCTGTGAAGGTGAAATGAATAAGGATTATACAGTGCCTTGTTAGTGCCTAAATCTATGATGGGTGCTGAATAAATATTAGTGGTGAATGGCAGTTTCTTTTATTAATACTCCCCATTCCTTTATTGTGACCCCTGGATTTTTCACCTTCCGACTAAAAGTGAAGTTATGAGGATTATTTGTTTACTTTTTATTTTATCAAAACTGCCATTTGAATATGCTGCTTACTGATGGCAATGCTACCACATGCTGTCAAGAAAATCAATGCCCATTAAGAAAAAATAGGTTTAATTCTATTTTGTTCATATTTGTATTTCACCAGTGGAAATAAACAAATGCCTAAATTTAAATGAATAGAAAACAAATTATATTAAGCATTATCAGTTCAGCATTCTCCTCTTAAAGCTACACCATATTAGCTGGAGTGAGATAGAACTAAATATATTTTCAAATCATGTTTAAATTAAGACATCAGAAGACACATTTCACATTCTCAGATGGAATTTCATTGCCCTCAGAAGAGTCAGAATATATATTACTATAATTTTCAATTATGCAACATGAAATTGAAATATTTATAAGCAATCATAATTAAACTAAGGGCCCAACATAATTTTTTAAACTACATTAAAAACACACACAAAAGAAAACCTCATGTCTATAAATAAACCCTTTTATCCCCTTCCCTCAAAAAAAGACATAAAATGAATGCAGCATGCCTCAAACATTTTGCACCTCTTAAATTTCACAAAGTCCTGGTTAATCCATATCCCAGCATAAATTTCTAGAGAATCACCTAACTTTGGAGACAACCCAGGATTTGGAAGAAGAAAAGTAGTAAAGATACAGATGTGTCTCATGCAGTTTAGGGATAAGGCTCCCTGAGGACTAAGCTGTTCTGTTAAGAAAAATTGTTAGACACACAAAATTTGATTATATCTGTGGTAGTTATTACCGGTATTTTTCAAATACTCCTGTCTCTCCACCTTCCTGGCCCCTGTGGATAGGTGAATCACGTGGCTTATTTTATCCAGTGAGTTGTTAGTCAAATGGTAGTATGTTTTAAGGCCAGTACATGCAATTGCCAATACAAAAGCCTACAGAGATTTCCGTTGGAAATGTCACTTTTTTGAAGGCTGTTCCTTGAGTCTGGATCCCTGAATGTCTGCATGGAGCAACGTTACTGTCTGCTAATTAGCAGTGGGCATGTGAGAGATGGATAAATATATACAAATATATATAATAAATATATATGCTAAACATTGGCATAGCTGAGTATGCCTGAATAGCTAAGCAGCAGTAGTTTTGGGAGGGGCCCTAGACATAGTTCTATCTATTGCAAAGTAGAATGTGCGACTGAAAGGAGGGGAAGCTGTCTGTTCCAGTCATGACCTGGGGATGTGGGAGGGCCAGTCCCCTTCTGCTCATAATTCATCCCCCACTGTTCTCAATAGACTGTTACGCTGGAAATAAAGAGATCAGGTTCTGGGACACATTCCTAAGAATCTTTTCAGACATAATGCAGAGGTACAAGAAATTACATGGGTGGATTTTAAAAAAAAAATAGAATTTTTCAAGAAATAAATGCCAGAAAGAGACTTACTAGGACAGGAAAAACAGGGAACAAGCTACAGCTTTACTTGCGGAGAGAAAACATTTAGAACATATTTCAGTCAACAGCGTGTTAGTTTTAAAAGTTGTAAAGCAAGCTAACGCACTGTGGAATACAATATATTGTATCTTCCTACCTTATAAATATCATCAAGACAAAATGAATAAAGTTATGTTTTCTACAGGTCTACAACTTGGAAAAATAGCAAAGTTGAATGAATCTATTTTGTATATTCCTTAATTTTGTGGGTGGGCTGGCTATGTTTACATGCATAATAAAGACATGCATAATTCATAAACAAATATATATTCATCTTATACAATGCATTTTTTTAGTTTTAATTCTACAAATCTATTATAATGCTATTATCAATGTTTTCACAGAATTTGTGTTATATTGAAGGGGTGGCACATTCTGGTTCACATTATAGTTTTGGCACCACACAAGGGGTAAGAATTTTTAAAACTCATTTTAATTGATTGAAAATAATTAAAAGAAGAGTAATATTTTATGAAATTAAAATTGCATGATATTAAAATTTTAGTGTCCATAAATTAAGTTTGATTGGAACACAGCCATGGACATTTATTTATGTGTTATAGCTGTTTTCAGACTACAGCAGCAGAGCTGAATAGTTCCGAGAGAAAACTGTACAGCTGGCTAGGAGCAGTGGCTCATGCCTGTAATCCTAGCATTTTAGGAGGCTAAAGTGGGAGGATCAGTTGAGGTCAGGAGTTTGAGACCAGCCTGGCCAACAGGGTGAAACCCCGCCTCTACTAAAAATACAAAAATTAGCCGGACTTGGTGGTGGCAGGCACCTGTAGTCCCAGCTACTCGGGAGGCTGAGGCAAGAGAATTGCTTGAACCTGAGGGGCAGAGGTTGTAGTGAGCTGATATCATGCCACTGCACTGCAGCCTGGGCAACAGAGCCAGACCGTCTCAAAAAAAATTAAAAAGTAAAAAAGAAGCAAACCTGCTGCCACCACCTTCAGACTGCCTCCAGACTGTGAGTCAATAAATTTCTGTTGTTTAACCCATCCAGTCCAGGGTACTTTGTTACTACAGCCCAACCAAACTAATACAGTTAAATGGCAGGGTAGCAAACCCATAGGAACAGAGACACTGTGGCTGTGCAGAGGGCGCTAACAGGAGCTGCTGGGAGGATGGGAAATTGGGACTTCTCTTGTTCCCTTCATCTTGTTTCCCTTTCTCCAATAAAGCCTATTTGTTATTCCAATTAGATGTTGGTATTTTGAAATTTGTCTTAAATTTTAGTGTTTAGGTAGTGGTAATCCAGGAATGATACTTCTGGCATGACAGTCATAATATTTTAACCTCATAAATAGTCAAATGTCTATTTCTGCATAACAAAGTGGTAGTGTAAAACGACATTTGTCAGGCTGTCAGGTTTTGTGGACCAGGTATTGGGACTGAGTACAATGTCAATAGTTTGTCTCTATTCACTGGAATCTGAGGCCCTAGCTGGGAAGACTCAGAAGGCTGGAGGAGTGACCAAATATTTCCTCTTGTATTTTATTCCAGAAGTTGTATAGCTCCAGTTTTATATTCAAGTCTATTATCCATACAGTGTTATATGTTGTGTATTATTTGAAGTATGAATCAAATATATTTTTGCTTTTGGATATCTACGTATACAAGCAAAACTTCTTGAATAGAATTTGTTTCAGAATTGCCTTTTTGTCCTAGTTGAAAATCAATTGCTCATATATGTATTAGTGTATTTTCTGAACACCATTTTCCATGAAGATACTTACCTATCTCCATGCTTATAACATTTTGTTTTTTAACCATAGCTTTATAATAATTCTTAATCAAGTAGTTTTCATTCACAAATTTTGTTCTTTTTCTTAGTTTTTTTTAGAACGTATAAATCTTTGGCAGTTTTTAAATCTATTTTTACAATTCGATTGTATATTTTTCCTAAAAAGTAAAAAAAAAAAAAATTCTGCTCAAATTTTTACTAATATTGTACTGAATGTGGAGTAAGCTACATTTGTTCTTTTTGTTTTCTTTTTCGTTTGCTTACTGTTCTCGTAGCAGATTTAGGTTAAAAGCAAAGTTAAGAAGTTAAGAAGGTACTGAGTTTCCCATACATCTGCTGCTTCAACACATGCATAGCTTCCCTCATTCTCAATCCCCTATCACTGCAGTGCATCCTTTACAATTCATGAACCTGCACTGACACACCATTATCTCCCAAAGTCCATAGTTCATATTAGGGCTCACTCTTGGTGTTGTACGTTCTATGACTTTGGACAGATTTATGGCATGCTTTTGCCACCGCAGTACCATGCAGAGTAGTTTTACCAACCTTAAAGTTCTCTGGGCTTTGCCTATTCATCATTTCCTCTCCCCAGGAAATGGAATTTTTGACTACACTACATCTTCTCATGTATCCATACATCTCTCCATTTATTTAGGTCTTCTATTATTTCATTAAGCAATGCTTTATCCTTCTCAGCTTAGATCTGCTGCACATCTTGAAAAAATAAAATACCTCTAAGCATTTTCAGTATCATGATTCTATTGTTAATGGTATCATCTCCTTGAATTTTAATGTCTTATTGGTCTTTGCTAGCATATAAAAAATTTACTTGTGAACATTTCTTTTTTATTCTGAAACAGTGCTAAAATTATTGATCATTTCTGGTAGCTTTTTTTTTGCAGATTTCTTCAGATTTTCTGCACTGATGTTCAAGTTATTTGTAAATAAGACAGTTTTACTACTTCTTTTCCAATCTGGATATCTTCTATTGGTTTCTTGCACTGGCTAGAAGCTACAGTTCGAATACAAGTGATGAGAGTAGAGATCTTTGCCATATTCCTGATCATAAAGACAGTTTTCACTATTAAATATAATAAAGTTGTAAATTTTACAAAGATTTGCTTTATCAGGTTGAGGAAGTTCTCTTCTAGTCATAGTTTTATATGGACTTAGTTCTCCTCTAGTTTTACCTTGATGAGCTTTTATTGGAAAGTAATTGAATTCTGTCAATTTCTTTTTCTGTATCTATTGATACAGTCATAAAGTTTTTTTCTTGTAGTTAATATTGTACATTACATTTTATACTTTTCAATTGTTAATGTAGGCTTACATAGCTGAGATAAAATTCATGTTATGATTTTTTATAATGTATTGTTGGATTCCATTTGATAAAATTTTCTTGAGAATTTTTTGCATTTATATTCATAATTGATGTCAGTTTGTAGTTTTCTTTCTGTTGAAGTGTGTTTGTCATGTTCTAGTATCCGAACTGTGGTACCAGAATTGGCACTGTAGACTGAAGTAGTAAAGACCAGGTGTTTTTGTTTTATTTTATTTTATTTTTGTTAGAGGGGATTTTTTAAATTACAAGTATAATTTTAAATATATATATAGATATTTCAAGGTTATCTATTTCTTCTTGAGTGAGTTTTACTAGTTGGGGTGGAAGAGTACAGGAAAAGGTAAGCAGAATTCTCTAAGACATTGAAGGCAATATAATGTCATTTCACAACATCAAGGATGCAAAAAACTTTGTATTCAGTTTAGAATTGTGGTTCTCAAATGGAGTTGCCATTGCTTTTTGCCTCAGTAAATGTTTAGGAATGATTTTATTTCTGACAACTGGTAGGCGCTATTGTTATCTTGTGGGTGGAGGCCAGCAGAAGTGCTAACAATGGACAAGTCATGCAGTAATCCCCTCAAACCACGACTCCAACGTTGAGAACTACAGTTGAACATGATATTTGGGTGGGTATACAGATCCAAACCCTATCAATCACTAGCCAAAAAGACAGGCTGTTGGATGGATAATTAGAATAGTGTGCTATAAAGCTTATTATATAAGGAAGTACGAAGTCACAACAGGTATCAGGCCAGGGAAGGAAGAAAAGTGGGAAAGTCTAGGAGTTGGGGAGGGAAGGAGAGGTGGAAGCTGAATTGTGAAGCAAAAGGGAGTGAGTGTGAGCTATGAATTATTATTCCAGGCAGAGGAAATTAAATGGGCAAAGTTTCTAATGAGGGAATGGCTCTTTGAGTGAGATAAGGGACAGTTAAAATGGGTTCAGATGGTAAGAAGATGTCAGAAAAGCTTGAGAGGTGAACAGAGAGGCTCTGGACAGGTCAAAAAATTTGTCAAGAGTTTCGGACGTCAGTTTAAAAATGAGAAGAAGTCATTCAAAGTTGTCAGCCAGCAAGTGTTTACTCTTTTACATTTTGCATGTTCATCTAAATCTTCGTAAGAACTGTGTTAAACATTATTGATTTATTTATTATATTATTTGGTTATTTTGAAATTCATGACAACATTTTCTACTTTTCAAAGTTCTAAATGATGAAACACGCAATACTTACCTTTTCCCAACTTGGCTAATTTTAACTACAAATAACGTCGATATTTAGAGATTCAAAAAAAATTTATATGGAGTTCTGCATGAATTCATGAATAATAGCTATGATTTTATAATACAAATAATCATCTATCTATATTCTTAAAAAGAATTTTGAATGGAACTCCAGTGTCTTATCCCCAGCCATTTCACCTGGGCTTGGTTGAATTTGAATTAAATTTCACTATTTTATTTTTTCCTTTGTAGAATAAGAAAAAGTAATATTCTGTTGAATTTTGTCTTTTCTTAGGATATGGGAAAAATTCAATCCATCGAATTTATTGTATTGCTATGGTTTCAGAATATAGCTAGTATGTAGTGTTTTTTTTTAACATTTTTTTCTGACATGCCATTGTTCATACATGTTTTAAGTTGCATGGAGTGTATTGCAACTCATTCTTATTCTTTAAAACCTTTATTCAATGCCCGAGACTGCAGAGCTAATTTGTGAACTTCTAATCCAACAAACTAATTACATCTCTAGGTTATTCAATTTACCTCTGTCTTCCCTGTTTAATTTTCAATAGATGCTCCAGTATTTTGCGTCTTGTCTATCAAGACAGAAACCATTTCTCTAAATAATTGCTGTGAACTTGAAGATGACAGAGAAGACAGAGTGACTACTGAGTGGTAAATCTGCAATAACAATATAAAACTTGGCTTTAGGTTGAGTCACTATTTCCCTACAGTTTCATAGCTTTCAAATGTTACTCTGCCGTCTCCATAATGGCATAGCATTGGCTCTTTAAGAAGCATTGTAGCTAATTTCAACTTGAAATTACTGAAGAACAAAAAAATCTTGTTCACAGAAGACATTAAAAAAAAAAACCTTCAACTTTTCAGATGAACCACAGACTCCAATTTCCAAACCATAGTTCTAAAATAAATAAATGAAACAAAAATACAACCAGCATTACTGATTCTAAGTTCTTGTATTGAAATACCCTAGCTTGGTTGTGATTAATACATTTTAAACAATCTTGCCAACTCCATTTTACCCACCCTGAACTATGTAGGGCATTCTGTTGTTCCGAAAACTTTGTAGTCTCAGACACCTGGCATCTTTGTAACAAATTTTCTGAGAAACAGGGCCCACTGGCCCATACATCCTGTACCTGCAACTGTGTAACTGCCTACCCCTCATCCTGAGTGAAAAACAACTTTAAACAGAATTTTGTTGTTAGGCAACCCCCTTCCCCTAACCTGCTCCTTCTGCTTCTGTAATAATCTGCTTACTGCCCCTGAACCTAAACTGATGTATACAGGTTGACTGCCCTTTGTTCTCGGCCAAGAGATTTGCGCTCTAGCTGACTCTCGGACACCAGCCATTAAAGCAGACTCTCAACAAACTCAGAGCATGGCACTTCTGTTTAAACTCGCTTGGGTATAACAGTATCTCTTGGTTAATTTCCAATCATCTCCATCACGTCTGTTTTTTAATGTTCCATTACTTCATTTTCCTTATTTTAGCATTCCAGGGACTTGGCTCCCATTTCACTAATACTAACAAATGATATCCCAGAGAATGTTAGCAAGGGATTTAGTTTTACCACTTTGCCTATCAAAACAGTAATGTAATTTTTAACAAGAGCTAGACAGAAGTATGTGTCATGTCTTCCAATTAAAAAAAAATTAAATCCAGATAGCAATTGATAATCAATTAAAAATAAGTCATTTCAACAACTTTTTATTTAAATCATATGAAATATAATATTATTTAAAAGGTTAGCTCAGGTACAATTAGTTCATTTTGTGGCGATTCACAAGCGTTTCTAGGTCTTGGGAAAATTTATCTTGATAGACACTAGAAAGAAAAACAAGGAAGGAGGGAGGGAAGGAAGGAAGGCAGGAAGGCAGGAAGGCAGAAAGGCAGACAAGCAGGAAGGAAGGCAGGAAGGCAGAAAGGCAGGCAGGAAGGAAGGCAGGAAGGAAGGAAGGCAGGCAGGAAGGAAGGCAGGAAGGAAGGAAGGCAGGAAGGAAGGCAGGAAGGCAGGAAGGCAGAAAGGCAGACAAGCAGGAAGGAAGGAAGGAAGGCAGAAAGGCAGGCAGGAAGGAAGGCAGGAAGGAAGGAAGGAAGGCATGAGGGAGACAGACATACAACTAAGAAGCCATAGGTCATGAATAAGCACCAAGTGAAGCTATTGATGAAGGTGGATTAACTGGTAATTGATTTAAGAAATATATTCTAGTTGCCAACCATGGTCAATGCTATAAATTACTCACAAAGAATGCTAAAGAATCTGATAGTATAATTAGTGGGGTGCAGTATTGACATAACATAAGGCAAAACTCTACTTCTCAATGGTAGTCAGTGAAAAACCTATGTCAGAATAAAAAGGGTTCCTGTCTCAAATGCAAACCAGATCCCCAGTGTCCACCCCAGAACCCCTGCAAATATACATTTCACTGAAGTTCTGTAGTTATTGAAGATGGCCAGTATTACAATCTGAGAAGTCCTCAGAAGCAACATATTATGCATAAGGAAAAAATGCTTCAGAGATCAAAGAAAACAAATGACTCCAATATAGAATCCCCAAGGTTTCTAAATCTGCAGGAGTTACATGGAGGAGTCATGAATTGGCATTACAATAATGAAATTTCATCATAGTAACATTGCAAATTAAGAAAAGTTTGAAAGTAAAACATTATCATTAGGACTACTTGAATTCAAGCTGATAAAATGTTGCTTATTTGATGGACTCACCATTCAGTTTTCTCAAAGGATCAAAAAAGAAAAAAATATATGATTGATGAAAATCCACAGCGTGTAATTTTACAGGTTCCAGAGACCTTCTTTGTGTTACAACTTTGGAAGAAGGTTGGATATATCATTTCAAATTATTAAACATTATAAATTATTATCAGAACATATAAATGGACAGAGAAATGTTTTAGAGAATACTCATTTAGATGCTTATGTTTGATATCTACAGATGTGCCTGAAATCAGGACTAGGAATAAAACTTACCTACACAGTGAAAGGCTATATTGAGTCCTTTAATTTACAAACATTATCTTCTGGGGATTGAGACTACAAACATGTTCTTAAAATGTGTTTCTTTTTAAATTCATAGCCAGTAGTACAGAACTGAACAAGATTGCATTTGTCCTATAGAGGAAAGTGTTATTTTTTAAGGTGACTGGTACTAGTTGACAATTAATAATTATTTATCTAGAGTAAATTATCTATTGTCCTATCTCTAACAAGAAAAAATATATTAAGATTTCAAGAAAGCTAGCTACAGGAAGTGAAAGGTTGATCCAATTGACATCTCAAATAATACTGCAAATCAAGAATGTTTATTCCTCTTGTGGGACATGTCTAGGAGAGATGGCTGACCTGTGTACATTAACAGACAAATAAATCCTACTTGTCTCCACAAATGGGATGGCAATGTCAAGCTTTATCTTGTACTTATTTGAAAATAATTGATCTGTTTTTAAAGACTGTCTCTCTGGCCCTCCTAGTCAAAAGAGTTTCCCGGGCCTTCAACCTTTTGATCACAGAAGTCTTTTATCCACACATCTTGGGAGAATACCAGTTGCTCATTATGGTTCACACTCTCAATAAAACAATGCCAGTAACAGCAGGCATAGGGTTTCTTGACCATTCAAAAAAAAAAAGGTTTTTGTGAAAACTAGTAAACCTGATACCACTCAAGTAGTTTTCCACTATGTTATTGAAGCCAGGTTCAATAGCATCTAAGACCAGAAACCTAGCGTCTTAGAACTTCACTCCTTTGTGACTGAGAAGAGGTTCCTGTAGATGACTCCCCTCCAAAATTTATCTCTTGAAACATTATGTGTCAGGGATGTAAAGATGAAAAGAAATCTTGTTTTGTGTTTTGAACTTCTACAACTTTCCTGTCTTCCCCTAGTAACGTGTGTTGAGTGAGTACATTGATGAATCCAAGGGCAAAAAAAGGTAATGTCTACTAATGGCTTTGCTGTAATTTTTTTCCCCAAAATAATGTATGCAGTAGTTACTCAAAATATCTTTAGTTTTCTGGACTCCTTAATTTAAAATCTCTCCCTAAAATCTAGTACACTCAAATCACAAAATCACAAATGTAATGCCAAAAGAAGCAATGATTTAAAATCCAAGTAATTCTCAAAAATCTATATTCCCATTAACTGAGTCCAAAAGATTAATCAAAAATTATTTATTAATCATTAAAATTAATTAATTAATAATTTTAATTAACCGTGTCGTGATCAAGTTAACAATTAAAAATTAGATTAATAGGTAAAAATTGATAAAAATGATTCCTAAACATTCTTCATTATTAATCCTTTGGAATCATTAAAAAAGAAGGTAAGAAATAAGGCGATTATCTTCATTTAAACAAACAAACCAAAAAGCTGTTAATATGTTCTATAGCTCATAGTTTGCTTTTTTCCAAAAGCATTCATAAAATAAACTATGTTTCCAATAGTGGGGAAATGTTTATATAAATTAAATATTCATAAACCTGAATATTTGGATTTATGTTTAGTTTTATCAATAATTTTAATTACTTAGGTAAATGCTTATGAAATAATGTAATATAAACTACATTGTGTCATGCATATGTTTATTCTACATATGAAGAAAAAGAGAGGCTGAGCAAGAGATAGGGAGAAAGATGAGAGAAAAAACTGCTAATAAAGTAGCTTATTTTAGGACATTTAACAATGGTGAAAATTGCCTATGCTTAGATTTTAGTTATTGTGCAATTCCAATATACCAAAAACTACTGAATTGTACAATTTAAACATGTGAATATTACCATAGGTGAATTAAATAGCAATAAAGATATAAAAAATGTCAGATATAATTATTTTATATAGTTATTAATGTATAATTTACAGAAAATGCCTATTTTATGTATATAGATAATACATTTTGAAAAATGTTTACATACACAAAACGTAACAAAATAGAACACTTCTCCTAATTCAATATATTGTCTTAGACATTTTCTGGTCAGTCTTTTCTTTGACCTTCAGCTTCAGGAAAGCATTGATCAGATTTTTGTCACTGTGGATGAAATTATTTTCTACAGTTTTACATAATTGGAATCACACACAAGTCACTCTTGTTTGGCACCATATTATGCTTTTGAAATTGCATGTATGAGTTATTTGTTTTTTTATGTTGATGATTGGCATTCCTTTCATCTTTTGATAAATTTGGGGGACATTTTCAATTTTCTAAGATTTGGCTATTACGAAGAAAGTCACTATAAACATTTATGCACATAGTTATGGCTACATATTTTTATTTCTCTTGGATACATAATAAAGAGTGGAATTGGTAGACCATATGGTAGGTTTTTTAAACTTTTAAAGAAACTATCAAACTGTTTTGCAAAATAGTCGTATAATTTTAAATCTCAGCAGTATATGAGTATTCTTGTAGCTCCACATTTTTTACAACTCTTGTAATTTGTCAGTATTTGTAATATTAGACAGGTAGCTGTGTAATAATATTTCTTTTTGGCTTTAATTTTACTGATGTCTAATGATATATGTGAATATACTCTATCTTATAACGTACAAATTTTCATTACTGGACATTCATGTATTTTTTGTGAATTTTTTCAAATCTTTTCCATGGTTTCTTGCTGTTTTTTATTTGCTTGTTTGTTTGCTTTTTGTATCATGCCTTTTTTTAATTCGGTTAGGAATTGCTGCTCAGCCATGAGCTGTGCAAGCAGGAGACAGTCTGCAAATACCAACAACCTCAGGATCTGTCTAAGCTGCAGAGCCACCCACCCAAGAATACAACATTTCTTTGGAAGTTTATATGCAATGCCCAAATACAGTAAGAGTATAAGGCCCTGGGCCTATTAGCAGTTTGTTGTTCTTTGGTTTATTTTTTGATGTAGCTCAATCTTCAACTCTGCCCAATACCTACGCTTAGACCTTATCTTCAAGGATGCTTCTCCTTCAGCTAACCCAGGCTAGCTGAAGTTTTGCTACCCTGTGTTGAAATTTGCCTTTTCTTTAGATATCATGCTTTGTCCCCCTTCCTTTCGAAATAATTGATTCCTGATTAACATCTTACACCCTTAACCTCATCTTAGCATCTGCTTCTAAAGAAGCCAAGCTTCACCATGGCCTAAATGTTCTTCTTTTTATTAAATTTTGCTTGTATTCCTTTAAAACATAAACACTTTCATTTATGGCTGCATGGGTGACAAATAACACAACTACGTTTTGTGTTTCTTTGCAACTGGTTCTAACAGTGGAAAAACACAACCACCAAGAGCTTTAGGTAATCTTGGTATGCCAGAACTGAAAATATGTCCCTCATTCACAAGTCATAAAATATATTTAACCACCATGAACTTTGCTTTTTTAAGATTTCAGTTTTCAAAACGGTTATAACCCCTTTGAAACACTTTAAAAATCCCGATTGTTTTTCTCTTTTAAGTACTACTCAGAGAACTTCATTGCTAATGCCTGTTCCTTAACCCAGGAAGTGAATAAATTGAGGCTTTAATTTTGAAACAATAGTTTGCTGTTCTTTGGTTTGTATTTTGACATAGCTCAGGCTCCAACCCTGCCCAGTGCCTATGCTCAGACCTCATCTTCCAGGATGCTCCTCCTGCCTAACTCCTATCTCGGAATATTGTTTCTTCCTTTCCCAGGCTCAGCTCTTGGGACCAATTCTGATTTAGGCTCTTGTTGTCAGCCTCACCCCACAGCCTTCCATAATTTGGTGGTTATGTCATGCACCTGAAGTAGCAGTGAGCATTTATAGTAATACAATTACAGTCTCACACTGCCATTTGCAGTCACACTGATATACAGAAAGAACATTGGAAAAGCTTAGTTGATGAAGATTATACATAGTATAGGTAGAAAAACTATATTAATTAAGCAAATGTTCTTCTACTTGGAATATTTGGAATATTATTTTATGTCACCAAACAGACTCACTGGTTCTTTAGTTTCAAAGCACATCCTCTACTTCGTAATTGATGTCTGAGCTCCCCATCACAGCTAAATCCAGATCACAACACCACAGAAAAAAGGAAAGTGAAGCTCAGAGAAGACTCCAGGGCCCAAGAAACAATAAAGAAGGAATATAAGACAGTTACCAGAATCCCAATCATTGTAAACCAAAAATAAAGACAAATGGAGCTCTTTAAATACCCCTAAGCTTTCTAATCACAGCTACACACACACACACACACACACGTACACATGCTCACTAGACAAGCACACATAATACACGCACACACACCTTCTCCGTATGTCTTTAAGATCAATGAAACAAGTTTCCAGAATGAGCTAGAGAGAAAATAGGATAATCAGAGGTGACAAGGAGAATAGTAACAGAAGCAAAAATGTGTCTTGTATCTAAAACACATGCTTTTTTCCTTTTGAAGGGATACTGAAAGACAAAAAGAGCAAAGGAGAGAGGGAGAGAGAGAGAGATCCCTATGTAATGACCTTTAATAAGGGCATAAAGAGTTCTCTTCACCACCAATATTCCCTAAGTGCTGTTCTTCTGCACTAAATTACCACCTGAAATTCTCCTTTCCTTTATCCTCCTTCTGCTCTACCTCAGAGGTGAGTCTGGGTACTGCTGACACGGCAGGTATAATTCAGTCAGTAAAAATCGCTTCACAACAAGCACATTTACCCATTGACCTTCATCCCTCTCCTTTGGAAGGGAAGCATCTGGCAGGTTTGTATTACAATATGGGCAGAACATTGTGCACAGCCCTAGGACTTCTCTCCTTCATGTCAAAAACCCCCCATAGCAAAAATTAATGTAGGAGGAAATGGGGCATGAGGCCCAACGACACTGTTCTCTCTCAAATGGAGAATTTAAGGCTTTGAGTCCTATTAAGCATCAAGCATCTTAAAGAGACATTTCCCATCCTCCATCATCATTTTAGTGGAAGGGGTTTTCACAGGAAATACAATCTGATCAGCATTCTAGAATACAGTTTCTTCATGTATATGCGATGATATTGGCTATACTGTGTTTTAAAAACACTTTCAAATAATGAGTGTTCTTTTTTAAAAAATATCATTGGCAAACAAATCAAGCATTCCATTTCTCTAACCTTGAATTTTTATTAATGAACAGGTATAGCATGATTATACTATGTAAATTTCTAACATTTGTAATTTTAAATTTTTTAAGAGATGGGGTCTTGCTAATGTTGTCTAGGCTGAAGTGCAAGGGCTATGTTCAGGTGTCATCATCTGTGCAGTACAGCCTTCAACTCCTGGGCTCAAGCAATCCTCCTGCATATCTGGGACTACAGGCATGCACCAATATGCCCAGTTTTATTTCTACCTTTAAAAGGTCTCTCCATCGATGGGCATTTGGGTTGGTTCCAGGTCTTTGCTATTGTAAATTGTGCTGCTATGAACATTCGTGTGCATGTGTCCTTATAGTAGCACGATTTATAATCCTTTGGATATATACCCAGTAATGGGATTGCTGGGTCAAATGGAATTTCTATTTCTAGGTCCTTGAGGAATCACCACACAGTCTTCCACAATGGTTGAACTATTTACACTCCCACCAATAGTGTAAAAGTGTTCCTATTTCTCTACATCCTCTCCAGCATCTGTTGTCTCCAGATTTTTTAATGATCGCCATTCTAACTGACGTGAGATGGTATCTCCATGTAGTTTTGATTTGCATTGATAGACTGGACAGGGAAAATGTGGCACATATACACCATGGAATATTATGCAGCCATCAAAAACGATGAGTTCACATCCTTTGTAGGGACATGGATGAACATGGAAACCATCATCCTCAGCAAACTGACACAAGAACACAAAATCAAACACCACATGTTCTCACTCATAGGCTAGTGTTGAACAATGAGAACACATGGACACAGGGAGGGGAGCACTATACACTGGGGTCTGTTGGGGGGAAATAGGGGAGGGACAGCATGGGGTGGGGAGTTGGGGAGAGATAGCATGGGGAGAATTGCCACATATAGGTGAAGGGGAGGGAGGCAGCAAATCACACTGCCACGTATGCACCTATGCAACAATCTTGCATGTTCTTCACATGTACCCCAAAACCTAAAATGCAATTAAAAAAAAGGTCTCCCTAGCATTCTGGGGGCATTCGAATTCAAATTGTCAAAACACCAGGCTCCCCATTGCCATTCTGCCAGAACTAAAGTCCCTAAGTAAAAGTCCGAATGAAGTTTATCTTGTTAAACTGAAGGCAAAATTCATCCTTCAAGCCAATGGGCTTTAACTACTGGTGAAGCCTAGAAGCTTGTATAAGACAATGTAAGGTAATGAAACTAACACAGTTTGTTTTAAAACAGCAGCTTAAAATTTTCTTTGTTGATTCTGGTACTTCTAACAGAAGTATTAGTTAATATTTCTGACTCACTTGAATTGTTTTTAATTGAATCATTGAGTGTTGGAAAGCAATTTATCCATGGATTTCTTGAGAATATCTTCAAGTCTTATAAGCAAGACATTGACTGGTCTTTGTTCTAGACTGTCTTTTTTAAGGTTTTTAAATAGTGAACAGCCTTAGAATATAGAGATATTATACTATCTGTAGCAAAGGGCAGCTATTCTTACTTTCTAATATAGGAAAGCTAATATCTCCCTTCAGAGCTAAGGGTAGCCATGGTTATGCTATGTATAAGAGCTTAGAAATCCCTAACCTTAAGGTTCATCTCCTATAATACAATTCAGTGCAGGCATCCTCTGTTCCTTATCTAATTTTCCTGTAGAAGTGTAGACACCAGAAACTGGCATGAACATGTTGATGCTCTTACTACTATTATCACTTTGAGTAATAAGCCATCTTCTCTGACTTGTGTCTTGTATCTTCTATTAGCATACATGAAACTAGAATGCACTAACTGTGCACTTGAAAGTACAATAAAGTTATAGAACTTCCAAAGTTCTTGACAGGTTTGGTGATGAACGTGGGATTATGACAGAGACTTGGCTTAAAAAAAAAAGAAGAAGAAGAAGAAGCATAAGGGCTTTGTGGATGAATTTAGTAGATTTGAGGGAGAACCTTGGGAATTAGCAGCAAACGTGGAAAAATTCTATAGTCTAGTGGACAAAAAAATTGTTCTCTAGTTTATTACTAATTGATGAGGAAAATTAGGGACGTGGCAGGCAGAGCACCAAGAGATGCCCAGACTATGTTCTGGTTGCTGCTAACTCTTCTCTGGGAGGCGAACTTCCTTGCCAATCTTCCCTGTTGGCTAATAAACCCAGATATACTCCAGGGATCTACCAGCCAATTTAAATTTCCTGGGACTATGTGAATGGATTCAAGTGCTTAATTCCTCTCCCAGTCTAGGAAAAACTTCTGTGCCTTTAGCAATAACAAGTGATCCTAACATGTGTCCTAGATGCTCAGAAAGATCTTCCACATTTCGGACAACAGTTACAAAAATGTGCTTCTACACTGGGCATAAAACAGGGAAACTGCTTGAAAACTATGGGTAGGACCCAAGTTAATCATCAGGTTTCTGTCTGGTTCTCTTGTGAGATTAGGAGGCAGGGCACATACTCGTTAAAGAAAAATGGCAACAGCTGGGTGCTTTTAAAACTCTCATATCTATCATTGCTATCTTAGATCCATTGAGAAAGGTCCATAAATAACCTCAGAGATTTCTGCAATGAGTCCTGTTATAAGAGAGCTTTGTCTCCATCTGGGATATTTCCCCGAGACAGACAAACTCCTGAAGGAAACCATACATAAGGCATTGAATATTATGCATAGGCTCTTACTGCTCCAGATTGAGTCTTCTATAATAGTAAAAGTGACTTACTTTGTAGACTGAGAAGCTGATCCAAAGAAATCTAGATAAAATCTTGTAGTCAGGCTGACCACCATGGAAAACTTCACTAGGCTAAGAAGAGAACATAAGCACTGTTATCTTGGTGATGTGGAGCAGATAGTTTGGATTAAAGTGGGCTTATCAAAGAACATCACCCTGTATGATCCAAGCTCGAGTAAGTCAGAAGGTGCAAATGCCATAACCCCATCAAGAAGCAATGCAGCTCTCACTGCTAAGTTAAGGGCTCTCACTGTCTAACACAAAGCACTGGACAGGTCCAAATACTGAAAGTGTGTGTGAGCCATGAGCTTCCATCATGCTTCTCAAAACAAAAAGAATATGCAAATCCGTGTTTGGTGTCATAATACCACATTCTTCCTCTGGGACACCGTATTAGTGTGTTTTCACACTGCAGATAAAAACGTACCAGAGACAGGGAAATTTACAAAAGGAAGAGGTTTAATTGAACTTAACAGTTCCCTGTGGCTGGGGAAGCCTCACAATCATGGTGGAAGCCAAGGAGGAGCAAGTCACATCCTACGTGGATAGCAGCAGACAAAGAGAGACTTGTGCAGAAGAACTCCCATTTTCAACCATCAGATTTCATGACACCCATTCACTATCACAAGAACAATACGAGAAAGACCCACCTTCATGATTCAATCATCTCCCACTGGATCCCTCCCACAACATGTGGGAATTGTGGGAGCTATGAAGATGAAATTTGGGTGGGACCTCAGAGCCAAACAGTATCTGACACCAATCTCTCCTAAACCTTCTACCCCAAAATCAGCTGTTGTAAGGAAAGTAGAGATGATTAAAGGAGGAAACTAACTCTCTATTAACCTGGGGAAGGAATGAAGACCAGATACACCCTTCAGAGTGAGCTGGAGAATATAAATGAGAGAAGAAAATTAAACTTTTATGGCTCTAAGGGATATGTGTGTCCAAAGCACAGTTTTCTCCAGACCAGGGGAAAATAGGCACCCGGATTCAGTTAATGCTCTTAAGCACAGTGGGGAAGGGAAGGTAACATGACTGTATTAATTCTTTCTTGCATTGCTACAAAGAACTACCTGAGGCTGGGTAATTTATGAAGTAAAGAGGTTTAATTAATGAAGTAAAGAGGTTTAATTACTTTGCAGTCTGCACAGAAAGAATGGCTGGGGAAGCCGCAGGAAACTTAAAATCATGGTGAAGGGTGAAGGGGAAGCAGGCAGGTCCTAATGGCGGGAGAAGGAGGAAGAGAGCAAAGGGGGAGGTGCCACATTCTTTTAAACAGCCAGCTCTCATGTGAGGTCACTTGCTATCATGAGAACAGCAAAGGGAAAATCTACCCACTAGATCCATTCACCTCCCACCAGGCCCCTCCTTCAACATTGCAGATTACAACTCAACATAAGATTTGGGTGGGTACACAAATCCAAACCATATCAATGACTTTGTGGGCAGGATACTTCGTATGAAGTAAATGTAATATTTCTGCCTCTAAAAGTATAACTGAAATTGATGTCATATGCTTATACTTCCCCAGCACGTAAATACTAGAGAGATTCTCCAGACCTGGAAAGCACAGAAAAAAAAGAGAAACATAACTCACTTCCCTAAATCATGCTTCTGTTTGCCACCAATATTTGGTCCTGATTTAGCATGACTGCCTCTATCCTCTGAAGGTTAAAGCTCTCACTACATACATGACTGCTTAGTGGTTGGCAAGTCAGAATTTTTTCAGTCTCACCAGCCCTGACTGCAATGTTATTACACTACCACCCATAAGAGCTACTAATAAATCCCAAGAAAATTCAGACCCCTGCCTGACAACCTCATTGTCTTGGGATGATGTGAATGGATTCAAACTATTTACCTGCCCTGGCAATCAAGAAAAAATTGCTGTCTTCTCAGCTCCCACTACCAAAAAGGAGGCCTGGCACCTAATTGAATTTGGGATATTAGAAATAATATGTGCTTAAGTTTGACACAGGCATTGGTCTTTTATATTGAATAATCCTTAAATTAATTTCCTTTGTATATGACACAAACTATGTGTAGGACAGCAAAGTATGGCATAGTTCCTATTTGTGTGCCCCTTATGTATGAATGACCTTTTTGAGCTTTGAGTTTCTATGACCGATGACTTTGCCAATTGGGCCTTTCTCAAAGGGAGGCTGCCTTAGTGTAGAGGCCACCTTTGGGATTTTAGCATCATTGCCTCATGACACCGCTGCCAGAATTATAGTTATTAGCTTGCCACTGGGTTCTTATTGAAATTGAATGCCTCACTTTGATGTGAGTTAACTTGGACTTAAAGACTAACAAGGTGGGAAGGATGCAATAACACTTATTTGTCAAATGGAAATGTTATATTTGAGAATGCAGGTGGCTTGCCTTGGCACCTGTATCTTCATTTTACTTGAAGAGTGGTAACAATAACTTTGGAAGAAACCTTATATCCTACACCATTACCTTATAGGAAAAGTTCTCCCCCCCTGAGGCTTTTGATTCACTGATGCTCCTCTGAATGTCTAGGCCTGTTTCAAAGATGGTTGGCTAAGCTGGAAACTGACGATATCCAGTGGGCCTTTACATCTCTCAACCTCAGCACCAGTTGTGTGGAACAGAAAACGTGGAGATCGCTCTGCTTAGTGGACAGAACTCACAGATATCTTCATAGCTCTGGCCTGTGAGAACCTTGAGGAAACTAGTTACAACTCAACTGATGCTTGTGTTGTTGCCAATAGTCCAGTGTTTAGTGTGCCAACTTAGAAAACTACAGACTGGCAGATTAATACTCCCCTCTTTGAGGCCACGAACTGCAGAAACCAATCACAGCTACTGATCAAACCATCTGGATTCTTCATGCAAATGACCAAGTTAAGTGTCTGTTAGCTGATGAAGCCAAGTGAAGTCAAACTGCTATTTGAGCCTGTCTCACAAAACACCATCCTTTGTGCCTCAGAATAGGAGCATATCTTCCATCATAGACTCTTTTTCTGATGCCCAGATCACCACTTCATGCCAGACTCAGGACTTTGGCTGTAGTTGACCTGTCGTCTTACACAGAGGGAGGCCACATTATCTGGGGTATTGGCCTTGCCTGATCCTAATGGGCTGTTACTTCACATTTTAGACTCCTGTCAATATGATCAGCAGTGTCTCGCCCGAGTTGACGTCTCCGTGCTATGATGTTGCCAGTCAATCTGATCAGCTGACTCCAATCACACCATTCATACCATTGTGGTCCAGGAAACCAATCTGTCATGTGCTTGGGTTAACCCTGTGATAATGGTGAGCATTTCATTACAAAACCCACTCAGCAGTGGACTTTCCATGCTCCCAACCATCTACAGGCATCTCTGCATCTTTACCAGCATTTGGTTGTTGCTATTTTTCATTTAAGCTATTCCGATATGTATGTCATTGTGGTTTTAATTTGCATTTCCTTGATGGCTAATGATGTTGAGCATCTTTTCATGAACTTATTTATCATTTTTGTATTCTCATAAGTTAAATGCCTGTTCATAATGTTTAGTCATTTTCTAAATAAATTGTTTTTTTTTCTTTTGAGTTTTGAGATCTTTATATATCCTAGAAACAAACACTTTGTGTGGAATTATAGTTTGTATACTCATCCTCTTCATGGGATCTTTTTGAGAGACAAGTTTTTAATTTTGATGGGGTTTAATTTACGATTTTGTTTTCCTTTTGGGGATTATAGTTTTGGTGTCATGTCTAGAACTCTTTGCTTAGACCTAGATCTTTAAGATTTTCACCTAAATTTTATAGTCATATGTTCTTCAGCAAGTCATGATCCATTTCATGTTAATGTTTAGGTTGAATTTCATGTTTTGCCTATGGATGTCCAATTACTTAAGCACCATTTATTGATTTATTCATACACTGAATAGCTTTTAAACTTTTGTCAAAATTTATTTGGCCATACTTGTGTGGGTCTCTTTCCAGGTTCTCTATGATTTTTTGTTTCACATGCACATTTAACATTATTACATATTCCCGGTGGAATAATCAGTTATGATTATTTTATGTCTCTTTGTCTTTAGTAATTCCCTATAAACTTTAACCATAATTTGATTGCTATCCCCATTAAATTTACCTTGTGATTGCTACTGTCTCTACTGGATACTTTCAATCTCATTTATTTTAATATACCTTTATCCAAAGTAAATCACAACCTAGTCAATATTATTAGAAATACGTGAATTAACATTTTCTTGTATAATGCATGTCTGCTAATTGCTTAGCAAGATCCTCAAGAATCAAGGAAATAATTGTATGTATATGTAAATCTCAAGTGATTAAAGAATCTTTATATTTTCAGCAGCATCCCTGAATTGTTGAAATACACCATCATATAATCTAGTTAATTCGTTACATTACTACCTGGGAATTATTCTAGGCAAGTCCATGCTGATAAAGAGAAGTTATTACATGGGAGATAATAGACGTTTCATTATAACTCAGGAGCACACAAAAGAGCAATCTATTCTTAGAAATTAAACAACTGAAATAGAAATCACACAGGCTGTTGTTGGGAAAACCAAAGTTAGGACACTCTTTTCCACAGTAGTAATTAGTAATCTTAGGCCTAGGAGAAATAATAATAACTAATATTTATATAACCATTTAGAGGTTGGAAATCATTTTTTAAAATTAACTTTTTAAAATCTTCCTCAAAAATCTGCTATTTTTGACATTTTATATATTAGGAAAGTTTATCTTAGATAAATTGAGTGATCTGATACATCAAATTAGATCATAACCTGAGCCCCGACCTAGAATGTGGATCTACCAAATGTCAAGTCTATGCTGACACATGAGAGAGAAAAGAGAAGTTTCAGAGAGAAATTTCTGACCTTGGCCTACCTCTCTTTCCCTGGCTGAGTTTCTGCCTCATGAAGGTGGTCAAGAGTTGCCACTAGATTCACAGGTGTTGTTCAAACAAGGTGAGCAAGTTTAAGTTGGCTTGTCGTTCTTGTTATTACTAAACATGTATTTAAACAAGGTAAAATAAAAAGTGGTTGAAGATTATTGGTAAATGCATAAAAATGTTTTGTACTAAAGTCACAAAGCTTCATACTGCATCTTATGTTCTTACCCAATGGAGAAAATACAGCTTCAAGTATTTGAAAATGAAAAATTACCTTCTTAATCAGGAATATGGTGAATTCATATCTTCCACATGATTATCTTAATTATTAAATAGTTTAAAACACTTAATTTGAGAGAACCATACATAGAAATTGCAATATTTAAGATTTTTTATTAACTTGTACAAACTAGTGAATTCCATGAAAACAGCATGCCTTCTAAAATTCACATTATAGCCTGGAAAAAAAGCATTTACTAGCTGAAGAAGATTTTAAGACTGCCCGGAAGTCTTATTGATTTGATAAAGACATAGTTCTCTTTCCCAAAAAGCATTCAATATTTTTAACCATATCTTACCAGAATTTTGCCCAGCAGTGATATTTTAATGTGTACAAATTCTATGAATGTGCATAACATTTAAAAATTAATTGTGAATATGGAATGTGAACATATTAAAAAAGGGGACGTCTCTAATTTTAAGTGTGTTTGCCCTTCAAAGCAGAAAGTGAACATTTTCAAAGTTATAACAATTCAAATGTTAGCACCAGGCAGTGTTTTCCCATCTTAAAGCAATACTTCGGATGAGGATGCTTTATCACTATTAACAAAACATCTGTTGGAGCCTCGGCAATAAAGACAAATAGTTTCCTCTCTAATTGTTTGTATGTGAAATGAACATTGGGTTATTCAGAGGAGCCCAGGCCATGACTGATACACAGTAGAAAGAAGAAGAAGCTGTGTTTGGACAAGTGCACAATTCTGCTCTGAGCTGCGTTCTATGTGGCACTCTGTCATTGAAACTGAGGTAGAGGTCAAGATAAAACAGATTCAAGCAGGTGCATGGGATTCCTATGTTAGACAATAATGACAATTCCCTCTCTTAAAAAGGGAAGATGAGCTGATACAGCACTTTCTTCTATTTCTCAGTAAACCCTGAGTAACCCCAGGTTGATGGATATACTAGTGATGACATAAAACCTTCTGAACTTAAACATCCTGTTTAAGGTGATCCTCTTTCAGACTTAATGATCCAAAAATATATTTCACACATTCTGCAGTCAGAATCACCCTTTGATTACATTTTATCAATGATGTCATTCAATTATCTTAAATGATTTAAATCTTTATTTTTTTCTAAAAATGTAAGATATATTGGCTTTAAAATATGATAGCTACTAAAATGCCTCGTTTAAATATTTATCTAAGAGTTGCTCTATTAGTGCAATGAAAACCAGGCCTTTACTCTGCAATCTCATGATAGAGAAGAGAGCTAGATTTTCAGAATATCCACACCAAATTGTTGAAAGTCTTTGGAAGTTGCAATGCAGATAGAAGCTGGCAGTTTAAAATCTTCTGACCTCTTTGTGACTTTCCTGAAGTGAGCTCCTTCAATGAGACCAATGACAAGAGAAATGGTCCATGCTGGATTGATATTAAAGCTCACCTCTTTTCAATTCTTTTTTCAGTAGTCTCAGAGGAGGAAAAGGATCAGACATGCTCCCTTAATTTTGTTTCCTGGCAATTAACTCCCAGAATAACACCAAATAATTACAACCATAACATTGCAGAGAAAGTTAGAGTAGCAGTAAATGTTGCTAAGCTGTGAACTTGGACAAACAAGCCCCTATAAATGGTGCAAGGCTGACTGGCATGCACCTGGTAACATGCTCTGCATTGACACTCAGAAAATTCGGGGAAGAACACAGCTCGTCACACTGAAGGAAAAGCCTGATGTGTGAAGTATGACATTGTGTTTTGGGTGCAAAGGACAGCAGAAATTATACACAGAAAGAATTCACAAAGAAGGAAACCAGTAGAACCTTAAGTTAAATACCTATGGATGTTCCTGTGCATCTATAGTTCTATTCATTTTATTTTCTTTTAAGAAAAGAGAGAGAAAAATAGAGTAGTTTTCTTGTGTTGTTCTCCCTAAGGGCACACAACAGAATAGCTCAGGATGGCTCTGAGTTCTGGCATGGGCAAGTAAGCAGAAAATGAAAGATTCTGTTTTACCAAACTGATAGGTCAGTATCTCTACGACTCCAGGGGCTCTAAAACTCCCTCAAACCTTGTCAGTCAAAAAACCCCACCCCATCCACACCAGTGCATGCACTCTGGATTCTTTTTTTTTTTTTTTTCTTTTTTTAATCTCAAGAGTATTGTATTTTATCATTTTTCTTTTTCTTTCTTTTTTTATTGTACTTTAAGCTCTGGGGTACATGTGCACATCCCACAGGGTTGTCGCATATGTACACACATGCCATGGTGGTTTGCAGTCTTCGTCCCCCATCGCCTACATCACGCATTTCTCCCAGTGTTTTCCCTCCCAGCCTCCCCACACCCTGCTGTTTCTCCCCTAGCCTCCAACTCGCCAACCTACCCCAGTGTGTGATGTTCCCCTCCCTGTGCCCACGTGTTCTCATGAGAACACAAGAGCACTCTGGATTCTTTATTGGTGAAAATCTAAATTTGTTAAGTATGTTGACTTTGCTCTTGCTCCATTCCTTTGTAATTATCCTCTTCTTTTTTTAAATTCAGTGTATGTTCCTCCTTTCACCCACAATTTTCCCATTTCAGTTAAACTAACCTTGCTTCAAGTACCATTGTGACTATTGAACTCTGCAGGCTCCAAGTACTCTATTACCAAGGTCTTTCTCAGATTTGCCTATTTTCATATTACATTTCATTTTATAAGGCCATGAATACAGCAATTAATTGACAAAATTTGAATTAAGCTTTCAATGATTACTTCCTCCAGGAATTTTAATTTAATTTTCTCCTCCATTTCCACAAGTAGCTACACTACTTTAACCCCCACAGCGAAACGTATGGAACTCCCCAGGCGATAATAGAGAAGTCCTAGAAGAGAACTTTCTTTCTTAAAGATCTTTGTGTTTTTCAAGAAATAGCAAGATGATTCCATTAAAAATGTTTTCTATCAAGAGGGTTTTTTTGGTTGTTGTTGCTGTTGTTTAATTTACCTTCTAATGCGGGTGGGATCTTTCTAAATCTCAAAACTTCAAAGGTTAGGATTTATTAGTTTTATGATAGTTTGGGACCAGCTATTCAGCAAAATATTTCCAAGAACTTAGGCTTCTCATAATTAGGTAGCCAAAAATAAAAGGAATTATTTTTTATTTAAAAAAATTCCGTCCCCTGCAATTCAATAACCCATCATAAATTAGTTGAATCATTCAAAAATCAGGTAACTAGAGAGAAAAAAATTTTAAAAAACCAGGATTTACCCTGGTATTAGAAGAAGCAATTGTGAATAATATTATTTTACTATACATTATGTTCCAAGGAAAATTTATCTATGGACCCAAGGTTGTACATATTCCCAGGATCTTTTAAATGATGAGCTGTAGACAAGAAAGAAAGGTAATGCCTACTGAAATTTAGTTTTTTTGTTTGTCTTGAAAGAGTATTATTTATTTATTTTTTTAAAAGTCTCACTCTGTCACTTTTTTAAGTCTCACATTTTTTTTTTAAGACTCACTTTTTGAAGTCTTACTCTGTCACCCAGGCTGGAGTGCAATGGCACAATCTCAGCTTACTGTAACCTCCATCTCCCAGGCTCAAGCGATTCTCCTCCCTCAGCCTGCTGAGTAGCTGGGTTTACAGGCACATGCCAGTGTGCCTGGCTAATTTTTGTATTTTTAGTAGAGACAAGGTTTCACCATGTTGTCCAGGCTGGTCTCGAACTCCTGACCTCAGATGATCTAACTGCCTTGGCCTCCCAACGTGCTGGGATTACAGGCGTGAGCCACCATGCCTGGCCCAGAGTATTTAATTATTGATAGTAATACACTCTTGTATATTCTGTAAAAATATGTAAGTTTAAGAGTAAAATCTTGGACAATCCCAGTGTATGTAGTGTCATTAAATATTAAGGTGCCTCTTCAAACACGATGTAAACTCAGTCTCATTTACCTAAATCCCACAACATGTTTCTTAATCAAAATGTACCCGATAGTTACCTTAAAAAGAGTCAACTGATAATAAAGACACTAGTTATTTAAAAAGTTAGCCAAACAAGCTAACTTTGGTTTATACTGGATGTGATATGAATTAACGTGGGAATGACTCCTTAGATACATCGGTAAATTAGTGCAACAAGAAGTTTGGGACAAAAACAAGTAAACAAACAAAATAAACTGTTAAATCACAGTAAAGCTGTCATTTTTTTCTGATGTTCTTCTAATCCCATAGTATGTTTGAGTTCTGAGCAACTTCCAAGTATACAAACAATTGGGACCCCATAGTACAAGTGTGTCATGGAGTCACAAAGAAACACTGGAAATATCAATCCAATCCTGTGAATAATTTAAAGTTAACTTTTTTATTATTCAGTAAAGTTCACCCCCAAAATGAAAAATTTGCACCTATGTATAAAGCACTTCAATACTTCTTGAAATTTCCATTTTCCATTCTGTGATAATATATGCATATATATTTTCTTTGAACATATGTCTAATTTATGATCTATTTCTCTTTCTATGTAAATGTATCTATATTTATACACATATCTGCATATAAATACACTCACACATAGACACACATACACATGCAAAATGTGCACACACACACACACCCCTCATGTACCCAACAGCTATCTTAGGCTAGACATGCTCATCTAACCTTATCAGTACCATTCCTCTCTCCTCTTTAGTCCCTGAACAGGCTTTATATTCAATAGATTAATTTAAACTGTCATATTTCTTTAGTTGTTTTCCTAATTGACTCATTAACAGCAACGTTTGCAGGTTGAGAGTTAGATCAAGACAAAACTTAATCTCTATTATTTTATCCATTATATACTATCTGTTAACTGAATATTTGTAACTCTCTCCAACACATGTGTAGATTCCATTCCCTTATTAATCACAGTCCAATCAAATCCTCTGCTTCTTTCCCACCACACTAGATTGATTTCCTCTTGCTTCCTACATTGATGGGTCCAGCTCAAGACAACTTCTCCTGATGAGTGATCCACTTTAGGATAAGATTTAATCTCCCTAGACCATCTTGCTTCTGTTATAGGAATCAGGATAAATAGCACTCATAGTAAGATCTAGTTTCTCTATTTGTTCTACTGTCCATTGAGAAGACTCAAGAAGGGGGAGTGATTCCTGTTCACTTGATGTATGACCATGCTTCCACAGGATCTTACTTTTCCCAGAAATAAGACAACAGAGAATTCTCCTAGCACTACAGATAAGGCTCCCCACCTTTATTCTTCAGGACTCAAAGAGTCCGTTTTCAGGGTCTACAGAATTTCCCAGACCTTCTGTATTGGACGCATCCTCCTATATTCCTGACACTGACAGCCTTGAAACTACTGACTGCCTTGAGGTTGCCCGGAGTTCTTTCTTCCCCATTTTTTGTCTATATGGCTTACCAAAAAAACGCCTGACCTCCTTAAACAAACACAGCTCATACTCTACCCCCTCCTTTGTCCCATCATAACTCATGAAACCCATCCACTGTACCTTCTGGTAACGTATTCATGGACCATCAGCAACAAAATTTCCTATATTATTAACTTTGAGCATTTACTTTACCTTATTGTTCTAACTCTAAATGGGAACCCCACTTCCTTTGCAGTCTCAGGCTGTAGTTAATTTTCCTTCCACTAGTGTGGCCTTTGGATAGTTATCCTCCTTGGCTCTCACTTCCATTTCCTGACTCTTTTCTCTTCTTTGTCCCCCAAACTCCCATTTGAAAATTTTCATGTCATCACACTGTTGACGGTATATCACCCACTATCCATTTTTAATGCCATGTCTATCAAAATCCAAATTACTTTCCCATCATTTATATATGATTTTGGCTGCTTTTCATTCTAACTTTCTCCCAAACCATTGCTGTCTTAAATCTTAGTAATTTCAAATACCTGTGGGTGTTCTATTCTCTTAACCCTATATCCTTTGTTACTTTGCCCTTTACCTCTGCACTCACTTCCATAGTCATATTTTAGACCAGTGATTCTTAATATAAAGAAATATTGCCTCTCCAGGAAATATGTGCCCACATCTAGAGACATTTTTGTTACCACAACTGGAGAAGGAGGAGGATTGCTACTAACATCTAGTGAGAAGAACCAGATGCTGGGAAATATCATTCATTGTACAAGATAGCCCAACCCATACCCACCCATAGACACACACAAAGAATTGTGCATTCCACAATGTACATAGTTCTAGGACTGAGAAACCCTGCTCTAGAACTTATCATTACCAGTAAGTATAAGCCCTCTATAATGTCGATTTTAAGCATACTAAACTCTGAATATCCTTGCTCACTTTCCCACTTGTTTTCTCATATACTTCAAATTTAATAATTTTCTTTCACCCAGACCTATAATTTAGAGAGCCAATTTGTTACTCCTTTTAATTCCACACACACATCTATTTTCCACTTTATGCAGAATAAATTCCATGCACAAAAATTAAATTCAGTCCCTTGAATATGAAGGGTCTTCAAAAAGTTTATGAAAAATGTGTATTATGAAAAAAAACTATGCATGGATTTCAGAAACGTTTACACTGAAATAAACTTGTATTTACTTATTTTAACCTGTCTGAATGAGATCTAGTTTGGGACACTAAGAAGGATAAGATATCAGCTAGAAAAGGGCCCCATCAGAGCAACACAAATTTTGCTAACACTGAAGCAAGAACAAACAGAAATGTATGGTTAAGCTAAGTGGCTAGAAGGGTGAAATAATAGATGCTTTACAGAAACTTTATGGGGACATTGCCCCTAAGAAATTGGCACTTTACAAATGGATAACTCATTTTAAGAAGGGATGAGACCATACTGAAGATGAAGTACACAGTGGCAGACCATCCACATCTATCTTTGAGAATAATAAATTCATCTTGTTCATGCCTTAATTGACGAGAACCAATGATCAACAGCAGAAATACTAGGCAACACTGTAGACATCACAACTCATTCAGTTTACACAATTCTGACTGAAAGATTAAAGTTGAGTGAACTTTCCATGTGATGGATGCCAAAGCCACTGTTCCCAGATGAGCTACAAACAACAGCAGGGTTTTCATGGAAATTTTAAACAAGTGGGATTAAGATCCTGAGAAATTTCTTTAAACAATTGTAACAGGAGATGGAACATGGCTTTACCAGTATAATACTGAGGACAACACACAATCAAACCAATAGCTACCAAGAGTGTCTCAGTCAAAGCAAAATGGGCCACTCCAGAGCAAAGGTCTTTGGCAACACTTTCTTGAAGGTCAAAGAAACATAACATTTGCTTATTACGAGAGTGTTTTGAGAAAGTTTGCTGGGGCTTTAGCAGAAAAACACCCAGGAAAATTTCATCAAACAGTTCTTCTCCAACATGACAATGCTTCGGTTCATTCCTCTCATCAAACAAGGGCAATTTTGTGAGATTTTCAATAGGAAATCATTAGGCATCCACTTTAGAGTCCTGATTTGTCTCTGCCTGACTTTTTTCTGTTTCCTAATCTTTAAAAATTTTCCTTTAAAAGGCATCCATTTTTCTTCAGTTAATCATGTAAAAAAGACCACAATGACATGATTAAATTTCCAGAATCCTCAGTTCTTTAGGGATGGATCAAATGGCTGGTATCATTGCCTACAAAACTGTCTTGAGCTCGACGGAGCTTATGTTGAAAAATAAAATGTGTACTTTTGACTCTTTTATTCTATTTCCCCATGACCTTTTTGAAGTCCCCTCGTATATCCCTACCTCCCTTGCTTGTTCCTCATTGACTTTATTAAACTGCTGTAAAAGGCAATTCCATAACCCCAGCATTTTTAACCTTTGCTGTTTTTATACACTAGCATCTGTGCAGCTGCACATGGCTGGAGAAAAACACAAATCCATTTTGACTGTTCTCATTTAAAATCATGAGCCTGAATCTTAATGATGACCAAGAATTAGAACATGTGTCCTAGTTTATTCATTCTCTCACTCTCCTAGATAAGCCTGCTATTCTTTTTTCTCTCCTTTAATACCTACCCACTCTCTTAGTCTTATATTTATATGATGGAGTATTTGCTACTTTTTTTTAGAAAAGAGATAATCGAAGAGAACTTCCATAAACTCCCACCACATGCCCACTAGCAGCTGTACTCATATGCTCTGCTTTGCCTTCACTCCTGTTATGACTGAAGGGCCCATCTTCCTAAGGTCAAATCTCTATTCATGAACAAGATGCTTTTTCTTGCTAACTCAATAATCACCCAGTAATTTACTACGCTCTCTCCTACACTCTGACATTTATGTTCTCTATTTATCATTCTCATATGCATGTATAAAATTTGTCAACTCTTTCATAAAAAAACAACTTTTTCAGCTCTTCCTCTCTTTCTAGCCATTGTCTCATATTTTTGTATTGCTTGTTAGCAAAACTCTCTTAAAGAACTATGTGCACCATATCCAGAGCTTCTCTGCATATTTTTTTTGTTTGTTTGTTTTTGTTTTGTTTTTGAGACACAGTCTCACTCTGTCACCCAGGCTGGAGTGCAGTGGCATGATCTTGGCTCACTGCAATCTCGGCTCACTGCAATCTCAGCCTCCTGGGTCGAAGCAATCTTCCTGCCTCAGCCTCTCGAGTAGCTGGGATTACAGGTGCCTGCCACCACTTCCAGCTAATTTTTGTATTTGTAATAGAGATTAGGTTTCACCATGCTGGCCAGGCTGGCCTCGAACTCCTGACCTCAAGAGATCCACCCACCTCCCAAAGTGCTGAGAGTTCAAGTATGACCCATTGCACTTGCCCTAGGCTTATTCTTTCACTTTTACTTTCCTTTCATAGTTTTCTCCCACTACTTTACTAATATTGTTATTGACACATAACCACCATGCATTATTGCAATAATGGCCAATATCAGTTCTTATTTGACATATAAGCAACATTTGACTCAACTGATCATTCCCTCCTTCTGAAAACTGCATTTGCTTGACTTCCTGAACAAAACACTTTGTTTTCTCCTACTTCCCTGGTCCACAATTTTTCAATTTCTCTCTTAGGCTCCACTTTTGCTATACAAACCCTTAATGAAATACACCAACGCTTAGTCATTGGTGCTCCTCTTCTCTATGATTAGTCATCCGCCTTGTTTTTCCATTTTACTTTAAGTTCTGGGATACATGTGCAGAACGTGCAGCTTTGTTACATAGGCATACATGTGCCATGGTGGTTTGTTGCACCTATCAACCTGTCATCTAGGTTTTAAGCCCCATGTGAATTAGCAATTGTCCTAATGCTCTCCCTCCCCTTGCCCCCAGCCCTCGATAGGCCACAGTGTGTGATGCTTCCCACCCTGTGTCCATGTGTTCTCATTGCTCAACTTCCACTTATGAGTGAGAATGTGCAGTATTTTGTTTTCTGTTCCTGTGTTAGTTTGCTGAGAATGATGGTTTCCAACATCATCCAAATTCCTGCAAAAGACATGAACTCATTCTCCTTTATGGCTGCATAGTATTCCATGGTGTATATGTGCCACATTTCCTTTATCCATTCTGTCATTGATGGGAATTTGGACTGGTTCCATGTCTTTGGTATTGTAAATAGTGCTACAGTAAACATATGTGTGTATGTGTCTTTATAGTAGAATGATTTATAATTTATAATCCTTTGGGTATATAACCAGTAATGGTATTGCTGGGTCAAATGGTATTTCTGGTTCGAGATGCTTGAGGAATCACCACACTGTCTTCCAGATGGTTGAACTAATTTACACTCCCACCAACAGTGTAAAAGTGTTCCTATTTCTCCACATACTCACCAGCATGTCGTTTCCTGACTGTAATGATTGCCATTTGAACTGATGTGAGATGGTATAAAAAAACTACTTTAAATCTCACATGGAAAAAAAAAAGCCTGCATAGCCAAGACAATCCTAAGCAAAAAGAACAAAACTGGAGGCATCATGCTACCTGACTTCAAACTATACTACAAGTCTACAGTAAACAAAACATCATGGTACTGGTATCAAAACAGATATATAAACCAATGGTACAGAACAGAGGCCTCAGGAATAACATCACACATCTACAACCATCTGATCTTTGACAAATCTGACAAAAACAAGCAATGGGGAAAGAATTCTCTATTTAATAAATGGTTCTGGGAAAACTGGCTAGCCATATGCAAAAACAGGAATTGGACCCATTCATTACACCTTATAGAAAAAATTAACTTAAGATGGATTTAAGGCTTAAACATGAAACCTAAAACCATAAAATCCCTATAAGAAAACCTAGGCAATATCATTCAGACCATAGGCATGGGCAAAGACTTCATGACTAAAACACCGAAAGCAATTGTAACAAAAGCCAACATTAACCAATGGAATCTATTTAAACTAAAGAGCTTCTGCACAGCAAAAGAAACTATCATCAGAGTGAACAGACAACTTACAGAATGAAAGAAATTTTTCCAATCTATCCATCTGACAAAGGTCTAATATCCAGAATCTACAAGAAACTTAAATTTACAACAAAAAGACAGGCAACCCTATTAAAAAGCGGGTGAAGGATATGAACAGACACTTCTCAAAAGAAGACATTTATGTGGCCAACAAACATGAATAAAAGCTCATCATCACTGGTCATTAGTTATCCATTTTATGACAATCTTATTTTCCCTCTTCATCTACTTATCCAGGGTGTGTTTTCCATCTTACTCCCCTCTTCAAAGACACATCTACCTTTCAGCTAAGTTGAGGCTGTATGACTTTGTCAGACCAATGGATTAGAGCAAATGTGATTTAAAACATTTATAGGTCTATTTAAAAATATATATATTTTACACGATCCTACTGCTTTTTCTCTGTTGTTGCAGAGTTGGAACCACATTTTCTAAGATGGTATAGTTCTGAGAGAGATAAGGGTAGTTTTGTGGACTAGTTTGTGAATTGTGATTGAAACAATATATGAGGTTTTAATATATTAAGCCTGTAGCATAACTTACAGATACTTGTTGCAGTGATCTATAAAAATAATTTCAAAGTGTGTTTGATGGCAAGTCCCATAGCATCAGCTAAGTCCCTAAGGGATCTGATGTCTTTCAATGCAGTAAGAAAATGACTTTGAACTAGTTTAAGTTTTTATTTCCTCCATCTATCCTAAAAGGGTTCTAATGTATTAAGAAATTGGTATTTTTTGCACATTTAAGTTAAAGACTAATGTCTAGATTATAATTTTATGTGTTTTCTTCAGTATCTTTTGTTTAATAAACTCAAGTAAGACATTTTAATTTCCTATTGAGTAGTTTTTGATCAAAACAGGATTGTTTGAAAATACTTAATTTTTATCTTCTATTTTCCTCAATTTTTGCTGAATTAGTTTAAAAACACTCATATATTATATTTGAACAACCTAAAATTCTTGGTACCATGGCTTATATGTAGCTAGATGATTACAGTAACAATGTGCTCTTGACTCAGGATTTATTTGCTAAATTTAATTTTAGTTGCACTTGAACTTTTGACTATAGGTCCAAATTTGTAGGAAAGAACCCACAAAATAAATATTAAATGAAATGCTTAGACATAGTGAGGGCTAATCTAGGTACAAAATTATAATCAAAGATTCGTTAGTCTAACTATTTATATAATTAAAAAGAGAGACCTAAGTCTTTCATTAAATCCTTTAAAGAATGACAGCGGAATAGAATTCCATAATAATCTAATGGGTAGAGTTTTCTTCACCCTCTATCCCCTTTTCCTCCTACTCTCTTCACACCATTTGTATGCGTGTTGGAGGGATGTATTCTTTCACTCCCCAAAATTGTTCCAAACTTTCCCTTTATATTTTAAAAAATTCATTCAGAAATGTTGTTCTGCTTCCTCCTATTTCTCTCCTGTTCTAATATATTTTATGAATAAAATGTTGGTTTACTTTGCTGTTTTCAATATTGTTCTTATTTACTTATCACCAAATTATGTATTTAAAGGGAAAATTCAAGATTGATTCAACAAAAAATATATATTTCCCTTAGAAGGCTAAAGAAATAGGGCATTAATAATCAGAATGTATGGAGATTTAAAAAATGTAAAATATTCTAAGACAAAACCACATTTTTAGATTATTTCAAAACAAATTTCTAAACAAAATATTCATAGGATTTTGTCATTGATCTCATCAGCTATCTGAATTCAGAGCATTTATCCATATTTTAAAGTTCATTTGGCATTATATATCTTTAATAAACTTTAGTTTTTAAATTTTATTTTGATCATGGTACTACAGGTACAAGATAAAAATGTCAAATAATCTTCAGCCTTAAAATAAACCTTGCACTACCTCTTTCTGTCCTCAATTACTACTTCTTGGAAGTAATTAGTTTTAGTTGTTAATTTCTTCTGATGTTTGCCATTACAAATACTATGCCTATTGAGTTGCATGTTATTGAGATACCATTTACTGAATTTCTACTATGGAACATGATGATTTAGCTTACCTACAATACAAGAACAAACACATATACATACACCCACATGCACATACATACAAATGTGTGCACAGAATATCTAATATGGTTTGGCTGGTTCCCCACCCAAATCTCACCTTGAAGCCCACATGCTGTGGGAGGGACCCAGTAGGGGGTAATAGAATCATGAGGACTGGTCTTTCCATGGCTGTTCTCATAATAGTGAATAAGTCTCACACAATTTGATAGCTTTATAGGACAGAGTTGCCCTGCACAAAACTCTTTCTCTTTGCCTGCTGCCATCCACATATGAGGTGATTTACTCCTCCTTGCCTTCCACCATAATTGTGAGGCTTCCCCAGCCATGTAAAATTGTGAGTTCTCCATTAAACCTCTTTCATTTTATATTACCCAGCCTCAGTTATGTCTTTATTAGTGGTGTGAAAACAGACTAATACAATATATTAGTACCAGTAGAGTGGGGAACTGATGAAAAGATACCCAAAAATGTGGAAGCGACCTTGGAACTTGGTAACAGGAAAAGGTTGGAATAGTTTGGAGGGCTCAAAAGAAGACAGGAAAAAGTGGGAAATTTTGGAAGTTCCTAGAGACTTATTGAATGGCTTTTAGTAATATGAACTATAAAGTCCAAGCTAAGGTGGTCTCAGATGGAAATGAGGAACCTGTCGGGAACTGGAACAAAGGTGACTCTTGTTATGTTTTTAGCAAAGAGACTGGTGGCATTTCACCCTGCCCTAGAGATTTGTAAAACTTTGAACTGGAGGGAGATGTTTAGGGTATCTGGTGGAAGAAATTTCTAAGCAGCAAAGCATTTAGGATGTGACTTGGGAGCTGTTAATGCATTCAGTTTTACAAGGGAAGCAGAGCATAAAAATTTGGAAATTGTAAAGTCTGACAATGCAATAGAAAAGAAAATTCCATTTTCTGAGAAGAAATTCAAGTCCACTGCAGAAATCTGCATAAATAACAAGGACCTGAATGTTAATCCTGAAGACAATGGGGAAAATGTATCCAGGACATGTCAGAAGTCCTCACGGCAGCCCCTCCCATCACAGCCTATAGGCCTAGGAGGAAAACATGATTTCGTAGGTTGGGCCCAGGTTCCCCATGTTGTGGGCAGCCTAGGGACTTAGTACCCTGTGTCTCAGCTGTTCCAGCTGTGACTGAAAGGGGACAACATATAGCTTGGGCCATGAATGCAGAGGGTGCAAGCCCCAAGCCTTGGCAGCTTCCATGTAGTGGTGAGCCTGAAAGTCCACAGAAGCCAAGAACTGAGTTTTGGGAACCTGCGCCTAGATTTCAAAGGGTGTATGGAAACACCTGGATGCCCAGGCAGAGGTGTGCTTCAGGGGTGGGGCCCTCATAAAGAACCTTTGCTAGGGCAGTGCAAAAGGGAAATGTGGGCTTGGAGTCCCCACACAGAGTCCCTACTAGGGCACTGCCTAGTGGAGCTGTGAGAAGAGGACCACCATTCTCCAGACCCCAGTAGGGGTAGATCCACTCACAGTTTGCACCATGTACCTGGAAAAGCCTCAGACACTCATGTTAGCCTGTGAAAGCAGCCAGGAGGGGGGTTATGCTTGGCAAAGCCACAGGAGTGGAGCTGCCCAAGACCATGGGAACCCACCACTTGCATCAGCATGACCTGGATGTGAGACATGCACTCAAAAGCCATCATTTTGGAACTTTGAGTTTTGACTGCCCTGCTGTATTTTGGATTTGCATGGGGCCTGTAGCCCCTCTGTTTTAGCCACTGTCTCCCATTTGGAATGGCTGTATGTACCCAATGCCTGTATCTCCATTGTATCTAGGAAGTAACTAACTTGCTTTTGATTTTGCAGGATTATAGGTGAAAGGGACTTGCTTTGTCTTGGACTGTGAACTTATGAGTTAATGCTGAAATGAGTAAAGACTTTGGGGGACTGTTGAGAAGGCATGATTGGTTTTGAAATATGAGGACATGAGATTTAGGAAAAAGCAGGGACAGAATGATATGGTTTGGCTGTGTCTCAACCCAAATCTCATCTTGAATTTCCACCTGTTGTGGGAGGGACTCAGTGGAAGGTAATTGAATCATGGGGGCAGGTCTTTCCCATACTGTTCTCATGATAGTATGTAAGTCTCATGAAATCTGATGGCTTTATAAGGTGGAGTTTCCCTGCACGAACTCCCTCTCTCTTTGCCTGCTGCCATCCACATAAAATATGACTTGCTCCTTTTTGCCCTCCACAATAATTATGGGGCTTTCTCAGCCATATGGAACTGTGAGTTATCTATTAAACCTCTTTCCTTTATAAATTGCTAGGTCTCAGGTATGTGTTTATCAGCAGCATGAAAACAGTCTAATACAATATTCTTCCACTTTTCCATAATGGTTGTGTTATAATTTTATACCATTTTGACTATGTAAATATATTCTAAATTTGTGACATACAGTAATCTGAATTTTTATCTCTCTTCATATAACTATTTTTTTTCTACCTGGTGTTAACAGTTGACTCTTTTCTTGGTTTGTCCATATTTCTATGTACTTACCATTAAATGGTTCCCAATGCATTGATGAATATACAGTCATACATTAAAAATACTTCATATTGATCAATTTTGTGTATTTTCAGTGATATTCTTTGAGAAGCTCTCCATCTTTATGCTCCAATCTGATCTCCTGGCTCTGTCAAGTCAGCAACATAGCTATTATCCCAGAATGGCACTACTATATCACCTTATACATTTCTTTTGTTTTAATTTTTGTTTTATTTCTTTTTTCTCTCGTTTTATTTTTTTTCTCAATTACTCTCTTCCTTTTGTGTATCACTTCTCAGTGTCATTCTTAGAAAGAGCATAACAAGGTAGTCTTTTAGATGTTGTTTCTCTAAAAATGTCTTTAGTTTATTCTCATGATTGATTGATATCTATAGTGACTATAGGATTACAGGATGGCATCTATGCTACTGAGAAGTAAATCACCATTCTGATTTACTGTAATAGTTAACTTCCTCTATCTTGAAACTTGTCGACTCTTCTCTTTGTTTTCTTTTAAAATTACTATGATTTATCTATCATATGATCTATCTCAGTCTACATGCCTGTAAAAAGAGTGTATATTCTTTATTTGTTGGGTGGAGTATTTTAATGAATTAAAAATAAATTAAGTCAACTAATTGACAAGATTTATCAAGTAATGACTATTTTTAATGCATTTTTTACACAATAGTTTCCAATCCTTACCTGTAGCCTTCTATGAAGGAGCATCAGCAATTCTCTCAGCATTGAACAATTCTAAATCTTAGAAGAATTCTTAATCAATTACATGTAGGAATCCCGAATATGTCTTTATTATCTTTGACAATACAGCTTGAATAGAAAGCAGTTCCAGTATCACAAAATAGCTGAAATCCTTAGTCTATAAGTATATTAATATTTACTGTAGGACACAAGTGTAACATATTAAAGATCCACAAAAAACAAATAGTGTAGTATATAGTTTATTTCTAAAATGACTACACTGAACTAAAATAATTTTTAAAATGTGTTTCATAAGGCTAAATCAAAATAACTTAGCTATCATTATTTTCATAGTCATTCATCCTTTTTTTATTGTACTTTAGGTTCTGGGGTACATGTGCAGATCATGCAGGACTGTTGCATAGGTAAATACATAGCAAGGTGGTTTCCTGCCTTCATCCTCCCATCACCTATATCTGGTATTTCTCCCCACGTTATCCCTCCCCACTCCCCGCTGTCCCACCCCTGGCCCCCCCAACTGACTGCAGTGTGTGATGCTCCCCTCCTTGTGTCCACATGTTCTCATTGTTCAATGTCCACTTATGAGTGAGAACATGTGGTTTTTGGTTTTCTCTTCTTGTGTTGGTTTGCAGAGAATGATGGTTTCCAGGTTCATCCATGTCCCTAAAAAGGACACAAACTCATCGTTTTTTATGGCTGCGTAGTATTTCATGGTGTATATGTGCCACATTTTCTTTATCCAATCTATCATTGATGGACATTTGGGTTGGTTCCAAGTCTTTGCTGTTGTGAACAGTGTCCCAATGAATATATGTATGCATGTTGTGAACAGTGTCCCAATGAATATATGTATAATAGAATGATTTATAATCCTTTGGATATATACCCAGTAATGTGATTGCTGGGTCAAATGGAATTTCTATTTCTGGGTCGTTGAGGAATTGCCACACTGTCTTCCAGAATAGTTGCAATAATTTACACTCCCACCAACAGTGTAAAAGTGTTCCTATTTCTCCACATCCTCTCCAGCATCTGTTGTCTTCTGATCTTTTAATGATTGCCATTCTAACTGGAGTGAGATGGTATCTCAATGTGGTTTTTATTTGCATTTCTCTAATGATCAGTGATGTTGAGCATTTTTTCATATGTTTCTTGGCCTCATAGATGTCTTCTTTTGAAAAGTGTCTGTTCATATCCTTTGCCAACTTTTGAATGGGTTTGTTTGTTTGTTTCTTGTAAATCTGTTTTAGTTCTTTGTAGATTCTGGATATTAGCCCTTTGTCAGATGGGTAGATTGCAAATTTTTTTTCCCATACTGTTGGTTGCTGGTTTGCTCTAATGATTATTTCCCTTGCTGTACAAAAGCTCTGGAGTTTAACTAGATTCCATTTGTTTATTTTGGTTTTCATTGCCATTGCTTTTGGTGTTTTAGTCATGAAGTCCTTGCCTATGCCTATGTTCTGAATGGTTTAGCCTAGATTTTCTTCTATGGTTTTTATGGTGTTAGGTCTTATGTTTAGATCTTTAATCCATCTGGCATTAATTTTCGTGTAAGATGTTAGGAAGGGGTCCAGTTTCTGCTTTCTGCACATGGCTAGCCAGTTTTCCCAACACCATTTATTAAACAGGTAATCCTTTATCCATTTCTTTTTTTGTCAGGATTGTCAAAGATCAGATGATTGCAGATGTCTGGTGTTGTTTCTGAGGACTCTGTTCTCTTCCACTGGTCTATGTCTCTGTTTTGGTACCAGTACCATGCTGTTTCGATTACTGTGGCCTTGTAGTATATTTTGAAATCAGGCAGCATGATGTCTCCAGCTTTGTTCTTTTTGCTTAGGATTGTTTTGGCTATTCAGACTCTCCTTTGGTTCCATATAAAGTTTGAAGTGATTTTTTCCAGTTCTGTGAAGAAGGTCATTGGTAGCTTGATGGGAATAGCGCTGAATCTATAAATTATTTTGGGCAGTATTGATTCTTCTCAACCATGAGCATGGAATGTTTTTCCATCTGTTTGTGTCCTCTCTTATTTCCTTGAGCAGTGGTTCATAGTTTTCCTTGTATAGGTCCTTTACATCCTTTGTTAGGTGTATTCCTAGGTATTTGATTCTATTTGTAGCAATTGTGAATGGGAGTTCACTTTTGATTTGGCTTTCTGTCTGTTGTTGGTGTATAGAAATGCTTGTGATTTCTGCACATTGATTTTAAATCCTGAGACTTTGCTGAAGTTGCTTATAAGTTTCAGGAGATTCTGGGCTGAGACGATGGGGTCTTCGAAATATACAATCATGTTGTCTGCAAATAGAGACGATTTGACTTCTTCCTTTCCTAATTGAATATGCTTTATTTCTTTTTCTTGCCTGATTGCTTTGGCTAGAACTTCCAATACTATATTGAAGAGGAGTGGTGAGAGAGGGCATCCTTGTCTAATGCCAGATTTGAAAGGGAATACTTCCAGTTTTTGCCCATTCAGTATGATATTAGCTGTAGTTTGCCATAAATAGGTTTCATTATTTTGTCATATGTTCCATTGATACTTAGTTTATTGAGGGTATGTAGCATAAAGGGCTGTTGAATTTTGTCAAAGGTCTTCTCTGCATCCATTGAGATAATCATGTGGTTTCTGTCTTTGGTTCTGTTTATGTGTTGGATTACGTTTATAGACTTGCGTATGTTGAACAAGCCTTGCATACCCGGGATGAAGCCTACCTGGTCGTGATAAATAAGCTTTTTGGTTTGCTGTTGCATTTGGTGTGCCAGTATTTTATTGAAGATTTTTGCCTTGATGTTCATCATGGATATTGGCCTGAAGTTTTCTTTTTTAGTTCAGTCTCTGCCCAGTATTGGTGTCAGGATGATGTTGGTCTCATAATATGTATTAAGTAGGATTCCCTCCTTTTGTATTGTTTAGAATAGTTTCAGAAGGAATGGTACCAACTCCTCTTTGTATGTCTGATAGAATTTGGCTGTAAACCCATCTGGGCCTGGACTTTTTTTGGTTGCTACATTATTAATTGCTGCCTCAACTTCAGCCCTTGTTATTGGTTTATTCAGAGTTTCAATTGCTTCCTGGTTTAGTATTGGGAGGAATTTATCCCAGGAATTTAGTCCAGGAATTTATCCATTTCTTCCCGATTTACTGGTTTGTGTGCATAGAGTTGTTTGTAGTAATCTCTGATGGTAGTTCCTATTTCAGTGGAATTGGTGGTATTGTCCTCTCGTTTTTTATTATATCTATTTGATTCTTCTCTCTTTTCTTTTTTATTTGTCTGATTAGTGGTCTGTCTAACATGTTGATCTTTACAAAAAAATCATCTCCTGGATTTTTTGACTTTTTGAAGGGTTTTTCTGTCTCTGTCTCCTTCAGTTTTACTCTGATCTTAGTTATATTTCTTGTCTTTTGCTAGATTTTGAATGTTTTTGATCTTGCTCCTCTAACTCTTTCAATTTTGATGATAGGGTGTTGATTTTAGATCTTTCTTTGCTCCTCATGTGGGCATTTATTGCTATGAATTTCCCTCTAGATACTGATTTAAATGTGTCCCAAAGATCCTGGTACATTGTGTCTCTGTTCTCGTTGGTTTCGAAGAACTTCTTGATTTCTGTCTTTATTTCATTGTTTATCCAGTCGACATTCAGGAGCCAGTTGTTCAGTTTCCATGAAGTTGTGCAGTTTTGAGTTAGTTTCTTAATCCTGATGGAAGCTGTTCTGTACTGAATGTTTGCATTCCTCAAAAATTTTTGTAGACTAGGGAGTCCTTTCCCTATTGCTTATTTTTTTAGACTTTGTCAATAATCAATTGATCATTGATATGCAGCTTTATATCTGGTTTTTCTATTATGTTCCATTCACTTATACGTATGTTTTCATACCAGTACCATGTAGTTTTTCACTGTTGCATTAGAGTGTAACTTGAAGCCCAGTAATGTGATGTCTCAAGGTTTGTTCCTTTTACCTAGGATTGCCTTGGCTTTTGGGGCTCTTTTTGCAGGGGGGGATCCATATGAATTTTAAAACTGTTTTTTTTCTAAATCTATGAAAAATTATATTGGTAATTTGATAAAAATAACATTGAATTTGTAGATTGCTTTGGGCAGTATGGACATTTTAATGATAATAATTCTTCCAATCCATGAGCATGGAATTTTTTTTTCCCATTTGTTTGTGTCATCTATAATTTCTTTCAATAGTGTTTGTAGTTCTTTTTGCAGACATCTTTCACCTCCTTGGTTAGATGTATTCCTAGGTATTTTATTTTTTTGTGGCTACTATAAATGGGATTGCATTCTTGATTTGGCTCTCAGCTTGAATGATGTTGGTGTATAGAAATGCTACTGATATTTGTACATTGGTTTTGTATCCTGAAATTTTACTGAAGTTGTTTATCAGATCTAGGAGCCTTTTGGCAGTCTTTAGGGTTTTCTAGGTATAGATTAATATAATCCACAAAGACAGATAATTTTACTTCCTCTTTTCTTAGTTGTATTTCTTGTATTTCTTCCACTTGCTTGTGGGGAAGAATGAAACTGGACCCTACCCATCACCATATACAAAAATCAACTCAAGATATATTAAAGACTTAAACGTAAGATCTCAAACTACAAAAAGTCCCAGAAGAAAACCTAAGAAACACCCTCTGGACATCAGCCGTAGCAGTGAATTTATGATTAAGTCCTTAAAAGTAATTACAACAAAAGCTAAAATTGACAAGCAAGATCCAATTAAACTAAAGAGCTCTGACAGCAAGATAAACTATCAAAAGAGTAGACGGACAACCTACAGAATGGGAGAAAAATTTTCCAAACTATGTATTTCAAAAAATAACTAATATCTAAATCTATACGGAACTTAAATCAACAAGCAAAAAACAAATAATCACATTAAAGAGTGGTCAAAGCACGTGAACATACATTTCTCAAAAGAAGACGCACAAGTGACCAATAAACATATGAAAAAATTCTCAATAGCTTTAATCATCAGAGAAATGCTATTAAAACCATAATGTGATACAATCTCATACCACTCAGAATAGCTATTAATAAAAAGTTAAGTAATAATAGATGCTGGCCAGACTTCAGAGAAAAAGGAACATAGACTGCTGGTGGAAATGTAAATTAATTCAACCATTGTGGAAACCAGTTTGGAGATTTCTTAAAGAACTAAAAATAGAAATGCCATCCAACCAGAAATATATACTCAACATAATCAGGACATACCAAACTGAAAATAAGTCCTTCTAATGAAAAGGCACATGCACTTGTATGTTCATTCCAGTACTATTCACAATAGCAAAGATATGAAAACAACCTACATGACCTTAGTGGTGGTTGGTTTGGATAAAGAAAACGTGGTGTATATACACCATAGAATACCATGCAGCCATTAAAAAGAACAAAATCACTTCTTTGCAGCAACACACATGCAGCTAGAAGTCACTGTCCTTAATATACTTTGTAACAAACCTGCAAGTGTACCCCTTACACTTAAATTAAATATGAAAATTTTTTTAAAAGTAATGCCCCAACCTTCAATGTGATGTTATTTGAAGGTGAGGCTTTTGGAAAATAATTTGGTTTAAATGAGGTAATCTGGGTGGGACCCTATAATGACATCAGTGTCATTACAAGAAGGGGAAGAAAGAGCAGAGCTCATTCTCTTTCTCTCTCTTCCCCAGCTACACTCTCTCTCCCTTGCTCTCTCCCAAGGAGAAGGCTGCTGTCTGTAAGTCAGGAAGACATTTCTCACCAGGAACTGAATCTACTGGCACTTTGGTCTTGGATGTCCTCATCCCTAGAATGTAAGAAATAAAATCCATTGCTTAAGCCACTCAGTCAATGGTATTTTGTTGTTGTAGCCTGAATTGTCAAGATAGAAGCTGTTGAAATCACACTATCCAAACAGCACTGTAGTTATTGATATCATCTGGCAGGTCAGATGTGATTTGGCTAGGATGAAGCTTTGGCTTAATCTCTGAGACAAACACTAGTACAGATTTCGTTCCACACTATAGTAGCATTTAAAGCTTCAGGGTTGGTAGGACCAATCATTCATCACATACTCACTAAGGAAGTCCCAGATCAAAACTTACCATTGTCCAGCTCTTTACATTTTCTTATGCAGCCATTTATCTGGGGTATACAATGGCCAGAAGTATGTATGGATTTAGACAGATGCTGGTGTCTGCAAATTTATAGATTTACTATCACTATTTCATTTCAAATACTATAAAATATAGCTCAAAGTTTTTGTCTAGTTTGATCTTCAAGTACTAAATATCAATAGTGCTAAATATCAAGTACTTAATTAAGTACTAATATTCAAGTATCATGTACTATTGATATTTAGTACTCTCAAAAAATCTACTGTTATTGTTTTAATTTAGTGGAATTATAAAGATTTGAAACTACTCTTTTTAACATTTCTTAAGAAATTTTAATAAGAAAAGAACAGTGGACCTAATTCATTCAAATTTGACTTAATAAATAAATGAATAGACATAATTAAATTATCATGAGATATTCATTATCATAGATGTGTGTAAAGTTGTAGATATTGATTTTAATTTTTGAGTGCAGACATACTTTAGAAGCAAATATACACAGCCAAATCACTGATGCAACAAACAAGGATTGTTAATGCCATTCTCTTGATTATTTTAGAGTTATTAAGTATGGCTCTTAGCTGTGTCAACGATGTAGTATTATGCTTATATTCTTCCAACTATAAATATTGTGTTTTGGCTATATTTAAGCAGAATTATTTGTGTTAAATTTTTTAAAGATAAAAAGCAATCATAATTAAAGTTTTATAGATTATAATGATATCTAGTCTATTTGAACAACATGAACAACCATAACAACAAACTGATTCACTAAATCACTTCTTTATGTTACTTAATAATTCTGGAGTTTTCAGTCATTTTCTATAATGTTGTCTTTCAGGCATTACATAATGCTATGAGATTTAAAATGTCAACATATTAACATTATAACAAAATGTAAGTAAACAAGCTAAATTTAGAATCCTTTTATATTTCCACCTGATTTTAGAAAATAAACAAAATTTATAGAGGTTCTGAAATGTGTGTATGATTATTTTCCATCCGAATGTTTAATTTACCCTGGACATGTTGAAGTGAGAATGAGCCTGAGATGGCAGTTTTTTCACCTAATAATAAAACACTGAAACTATTGTTATTTTGATAAAGCCATATTTTTTTTCGAAATTCTCAAAACTTGGATTTTCTTCTTTTAACCATCTCTGCATTTTCCTCTCTCTTTACTAAAGAAGAGAACAAATTCAGAAAGTTTTAAATTAAATTATGCCACAGTCTGTGAATTTTGAACCAGAGTAACAAGATTTTTCTATACCCTCAATTATCCTGTAAAGATAATTTATTCAAAATGTGCCTTATTTCCAGGCTTAGGTCTGTCATATTTATCATAAAGTTCAAACTTCTCTTAAAAATTAGACAACTCCTTAAAAGGGAATCTAAATTGAGAAAATAATTTCCATATATTTCAAAATGGCTATCAGAAGAAATTTGAAAATTTATAATAATTAGAGAATTAATGAGTTAGAATTTTTGAAGACTTAAAAATTCGTATTCTTATAGAAATGTTTTTTGTTTTGTTAATTTGAAATTCTATTTTTGATATTAAAGGAAACACTTTTTACCAAATTCATATTTCATATGTTTTAAAGTCCTCCTGAAAATAGTTTTGGGTTACAAGAAGGTTACAGTTTTGACCATTTGGATACCCTAATCCATTTTATGTTTTGTCTATACATAACAAATTTGTTAGCTGTTCTTCTAAGCAATAAATATTAACTAATAGAATCAATAAAAAATACCCTAAATATAAACTGATATGAATGCAACTTAAATACATAAACACAAATAGTTTTGAATGGAACAGTAATTACATAGATAAAATGAGGTTCTAATCAAAGCACACTTTTTTCCTGAAAATTACATCTATAAAATTAACAAAAAGATAAATATTATTATGTTCACCTCAGTCTACAAAAATTCACTTCATATCTATTTGGGTTAGGAGTAGTTACTAGAAATTTGTAGTTTCACAATAGTTATTCTTTTTCAGGACAAATAAGTGTTTTCATAATGAGAAAAACATCAGTCATAGAGGCAATTGTAGTTATACTTCCTATAAATATTTGAGTCTAATAAAGAAATTTTTTTTTATTTTGTTACACTAAAATATTTCATGTCTGACAATTTATTTACTATCTTACCCAAGCATCTCATCTTTAAATACTGAATATTCAAGGTGACATATTAATTATAACTACATTGTCAGATATGAGCAAGCTGACATGAATTGTAGATGAATACTTCCATTTAGATACACAAACAAATGTTTTATGACTATGTTTGAACCATGTTAATAAAAATGAACTAGAATTATAAATATCCCTATTGCTATAGAATGAATATTTGCATCCCCTTAAAATGTTCATGTCAAAATTTATTCCTTTGATGGCATGGCACTTGGAAGTGAGGTCTTGGGGAGGCTCTGCCCTCATGTATGAGATTAGTGTTCTTATTTAAAAAATCCAGAGAGCTCCCTTACCCTTCAACCATGTGAAGACACAAGGAGAAGGCACTACTTATGAACCAGGAAGCAGGCCCTCACCAGACAACAAATCTGCTAGTGCCTTAATCTCAGACTTCCCAGCCTCCAAAGCCATGAGAAGCTTATTTCTTGTATGTATAATTCATCCCAGGTAGTGGTAGCTTCTTTTTTTTTTTCAATAGTAGCACAAATGGACTAAGCCAGCTACATATTGGAAAGACAGCTATTCTACTCTAAATTCTTTATCTAAAATTACATTATTTAATAAAAAGATGGATATTTAAGCTCCATTCACAATTCACTCTCAAATTATGCTAAGAGCTAAATTATATAAATGCAGTAAAAACCTGTGATATCACTAATGATAATGAATAAGATGAGTTCAGATTTAAAGTAATTGCCTCCCAAATCCTGATATCTGCAGACAGGCTAGCTGTGCAATCATGCCCGAGACATTTAATTAAATTCACAATAATTAAATTCATCCTGTATTTTTGACAGGATGGTATTATTTTTAGACACTAATTATGTGTTACGATGTTTTAGCATTATATATGTTGTTTGTGTGTGTATATATGTGTGTATAAATGTCTGAGTGTGTGGTTGATATTTTCATTGCACATAAATGCTTTTATAAATGAAATGTTTTCCAAAATCTTTATCAGACATTTGAAATAATCGGTGATTGAGAAGACAATTGATTAAAACATTCTGGGTAGCAGGTATTTAAAGAACAATTCAAGTTACACGAAAAAGCCATTGAACTCTAATGATTTCCCCACTTTTTTTTTTTTCAGTTTTATGTACTTCAGCCACTTCATTCACTTTTAATGTGTCAGGCAGAGTGCAATTTATTTCCCTGATACTACCCCATCCGCTTTCACTTAACGACATCCAAGCTTCAAGTGGACCAGAATTTACTTCGTGAAATGCAACGTGGTAAAGAAAAAAGTATACAATGTGGTAGTTTTTACTCCCCACTTTAATGCTTAATGCTAGTTTTAGTCATTACATTATCCGAGGTTTGATGGATGCATTTGTAAAATCTAATAATAAACCTGCCCTAATTCACTGGATCACTGTAAATGAAAACGTTAACGAGCATGCAAACGTTAGACCCAAGTTTTTGTTGGAACTATAAAACATGTTCTATTAAAACAATTATCCAACAAAATATTTTAAAGCATGTGTCTGAATTCAGTATACTCGGTATCATGCCTGTACGTGAACATGGCACACGCAGGATCTGCCTCATAAAACTTGGAAGCCCATGACCAATGTCATTAGAGCCCATGAATTAATGAGTTATTAATGAATACTTATTAATGAGTCCATAAGTAAACATAAGTTGAATATGTTACATTTGGAGGAGCAGTTTGTTCTGGTAAAACATGTTTCTCATAAATGAATCAGCTCTTACATGATTGTTAAATAGGAAAAACTTTTTTAGTTTATTTTGAGCATTGGGTTGGCTCAGATGCAATGTGAATCTCAAGTAGTGGGCATAGAATCCTAACTTTTAAGAAAAGGTCTTTAATGTGACTGCTGTTCAGGCAGGATAACTTTCGGCTTCACAAAGACTCCATTCACACAGAAGCACACCTTGCTCTCACCTCTGGCAGCTGACACTTCCTCCTGTGCTCACAGCAATATATCCAGATGGCAGATGTAGTCTCTCAGAGCTCACAAGCCGCCACTTTGACAATATTTTTTAAAGCCCCTGAAGCAGCAACCAGTCCTACTGAGATGCCTGGCTAGTCTCTTCACATTATCAACAGATGAACCAATAGTTGCTTTCCATAATATTCTGTATATAAACTTGCATAGGATTTGAGTGGTCTGGCCCAACTCAATTTTTTTCATGGGATCAGTTATTACAGTATGAGTGATTTTGTTTTCAGGATAGCCTATACTCTTGTATAACAAAAACTCCTATTCTCTCTATTTGGAGTGCCATTATTAGAAAATATTTCTAAGTGTAACATCTATTAATAAAATACAATTGAAATTATTCTTGTAACAAGCAAGAATAAGCTGTTAGAGTAATTAAGTAACTGCTATGTGTTATCTTAGGTTTAGTTTGTAAAAAGTGATGCTATAGATCTTTGGGTTGGATCGCTTTTCCTTTAAGAGGAAATCTGACTTATTAAAAACCTGTGGACTGTGGAAAACAGCTTAGTAGCAGTATACAGGAGACAATCAAGCCAATGTGGGTCATTTCAAAGGTCCAAAACAAATGGAAAAATGGAAGCAGAACCTTCTGGAATACAGACACTTTGTGGGTTGATGTGAAACAAAACAGTGCCCAGGACGAGATGTTTCAGTCCTGGTAATGAGAAGATGGAAATAAGAAAGAGGTGAACAGGATCTGGTTCAGGATTTATCCTGCACTGGTGCCTCTTTCATAAATAGAACTGGTCTCCACCAAATTTTCAAGAACCAAGTTGTCCAGTGCTCAGCTGCTAGCAGCTCAGTCTCCATGCTACGTGACTGCTGCTCATTTTCCTTCATAGTGTTACATAAATGGTTGTGCACTACTTGAGTAACAAGTTAACTGAGTTTCATGATACATGGCAATTCTATGTTGATATGTGTATCGTGGCTACTGAGCATGGAACTGGGGGTAACTACAGATACTAAAGAGATCTATGACATTGACTCCAAAGGAAGTCTAGGGAATTCTCACCAGAGGATAAGAAAGCTAAGGAGGGCATTGTTTTTGCTAAGAGTATTTCAAAACGGGTGGAAGAGCAAAGTATTAAGAATCTGGGATCTATCCCTAGGTATATAAAGTTTCAGAAAACCTACACAGAAGATCAGCATTACCATTGTGTTTAATAAGCACCTGTATATTTTTTGGAAGTTGAACATAATTGGAATTTGTGACATACATGAGCCAATCTAACTAAGCATTCCATTCAAATCACAGAAACATGAGCTTAGACACTAGGAAAGGAATGTGAATTGTAAAGATTCTATTATACATGTTACGCTCTGATATTTTGTGATGTTATGATATTCTATGTCATTTAATTTTTAGGTTGTTTCAGGTTTTTTTTTCCTCTTGTTGACCCAAAGTACAGTTACTCAACATAGGGAGTTTTGTCCTTTTGCTGCATAATTCTTAAATTTGCTTATAATATATTTGGAAGAAATATTAAGAATACTCTATTCTCCATCCCATTGTTAAAGGTTTGAAACACACACACACATACACACACACACACACACACACACACACACACACACGCCTCTCTGGAGGTGTCCTAAGGCTGCAACACAAATTCTTATAAATAAAGTGTGTTAACTACTACATTACATTTGCCATTTATTTCCTCTTTTTCTGAGCTTCCTTCAGTGGAATGTATTTCTGTTGTCTCAAGGTAAGCAACACTGATCTTGTGTTGGATTCCACCATGCACTTATCAACATCCATATTTCACCAGAGTCTGCTACTTCCAATGAGACAAATCACCCCTGCCAATTTCACTAGATAACACTTCTTCCTATATGGAATTACCCCCTGCTCACAGGTGCTTGCACCTCTTACTGGCCATTGCCGATTCAGTGACACATCAGAAATTGCTAAAGTAACATTTTTCGTCTAGATTCTTCAACCTAAATCATAATTAGTCATGTGCTAATAGGGGAAAATACATCTGCCACGAGTACATTGGTACACCACACAGATAACCAGCTTCAGGGCTGAAACTCTCATTTGCTGAGCTGCTAGGAAAGTTGAGTGTCTATGCCCAAGGCCATGTTCCTCCCCAGATGTTGCCTTCAGTGAAAGGAACCAGCTTTTTGTGAGACTATACTCCTTGCCAAGGGTATCCTTCATCCAGTGCTTGGTTGATATAGGGGTACAAACTCCTGCTCCCTTGCTTCTATTCACACATTTCCTATTGTTCAAAAGGAAGACTAAAAAATCCCATCCTTTTTAATTTTTCAGATTTTGTGTAGAAATGTTATTAAGTCTTCCGAAAATATTTAGTAGAATTCAATGATGCCAGCTAGACCTGAGCTTTGCTTCATGGAAAGATTCTTAACTGCAAATCCAAATATTTTTCTTTCATTTAACTCTACTGTTGCACTGTTCATGTGGGTTCAAAAACAGTGTTACTTGTGCTTCAGTATCTGACACAGTTATAGAGGAATTGTAGGGCTTTTTTTTTTCCTTTTTTATATTCACACCCTTGTCCCACCATTATTTCTCTCATGTAGTGCAAACATGTACAATGGAGTCACAATTGGCAAGCAACTGATGCCATTCTATAATTAGATGTATATGTTTTCTTTTTATGTTGTCCAGGCTGGTCTCAAAGTCCTGTGCTCAAGCAATTCTCCCACTTCGGCCTCTCAAGTAAGGTATCTTGGATTATATGTTTGTACCACAACACCAAGCTAAAACTAAGTTCTGTTTACTGGGTTGGTCTTGTCCATCTGTCTTTCTCCTTCTTTGTAAATGTTCTGTTTGGATCTAATTTCCTAGAAAACAGCCTGATGATGTCCTCACGTTGTTATACTTTTATTGAGGGTAGGGTACAATTGCATGTAACAAGAATGAGGTGAAAAAAAAAAAACAGTTGTGCATGAAGAGAGTGGATGCAAAAAAACAAAGTTACATATTATTAAGCTGGCCACAAAATCTCAGGAAAATATAATTGCATTCTCCATATGTCAGGATATCTTTAAGGAGGCTATCTGGAACTGTTGCGTCTTAGAACAATCCATCGGTATGAAGAAAAAATGAAAAACCTTATCTTCCAATTATTTTATATCAATTGTCTTTCTTTGGTCAAAATTTGCCCTACAGGAAGAAGTCATACTTCCAGAATGTATTTTTCAGACCTTCTAGGACTTCCCTGTGGTGTTTGGAGAATCTGGACTCCAAAACTGCTGGGTTCTCACAAAAGCCCAACATTGCCACCAGGAAGACTGAGTCAGCAGATCGTGTTAAGTAATGCACTTACAGTGATGGGTAGAACTTCATGCCCAAGTGAAAGCCCAACACATGTTAGGGCCTCTCGTCCAGGAGACATAGCAAGTAGTCAACCCCAAAGTGGCAACTAGGGCCAAGGATATCTAGGAGGATTAATAAATTCAGACTGGTGCAAGTCCACACTAAGTAGCTTCTCATAAAAACTAGCTTCTGGTGGACCTGAAATATCACCAGTTCTTCTTAATAGTCCAGATATCTGCCAGGAAATCGACACCACTACATGGCTAACTCTAAAGTTAGTACTTCCTGGTCGGAAACTTCCCTGAGATAAGAGCAGAAACTATGTTGTTTATATGAATTTTAAGTGAACAGAACACATCTCAGGTTTTCTCCCCCAGTTTTGCAGAGCCTTAAAGAATCAGCATTTAGATTTAGGAAGGCTGCTCTGAGTCCTAGCACTGGATAACTACCTGCTCTTGCTGGATTTGGTATCGGTAATGGAGCCCAACAATTTCTCAGCCCATAAGAAAAACTGCATGGGCTTACAAATTAAAAAAAAAAAAAAAAACCTGTTAACTATCTGGTTAGAAGGTAGGACATCACAGTGCTTCATAATCTGAGGTGAATTATGAGCAATGTGACGCCCTAGGTTTAGAATTGTAAAAGTGCTTGCATTGATATGATTCTTTACCTTTCAGAAGATGGTGTTTTCAAAATTATTGGAATAGCTTCCAAAATTCTAAAGTGAAAAATCAAGTTAGCTAAAGGTGGTGCCTTTGCTTTTCTGTTCCTTGTTCCAATAAAATGTTTAAGATGAATAATTCATAAGGCTGTCACTGTCACTACTTTTGAAGGACATAATTTGAAGAGTGCCTGCTATATCCCAAACCAAGATTAGAATTGTAATGCCATTTTTGTGTATAGGAATGCTTGTGATTTTCGCACATTGATTTTGTATCCTGAGACTTTGCTGGCGTTGCTTATTAGCTTAAGGAGATTTTGGGCTGAGATGGGGTTTTCTAAATATACAAATCATGTCATCTGCAAACAGAGACAATTTGACTTCCTTTCTTCCTATTTGAATACGCGTTATTTCTTTCTCTTGCTTGATTGCCCTGGCCAGAATTTTCAATACTATGTTGTGTAGGAGTAGTGAGAGAGGGCATCCTTATCTTGTGCTGGTTTTCAAAGGAAATGCTTCCAGCTTTTGCCCATTCAGTATGATATTAGCTGTGTGTTTGTCATAAAGAGCTCTTATCATTTTGAAATAGATTCCATCAATACCTAGTTTATTGAGAGCTTTTAGTATGAAGGGGTGTTGAATTTTATCAAAGGCCCTTTCTGCATCTATTGAGATAATCATGTAATTTTTATCATTGGTTCTGTTTATGTGATGGATTACATTTATCGATTTGTGTATGTTGAACCAGCCTTGCATACAAGGGATGAAGTCAACTTGATCATGGTGGATAAACTGTTTGATGTGCTGCTGGATTTGATTTGCCAGTATTTTACTAAGGATTTTTGCATTGATGTTCATCAGGGATATTGACCTAAAATTTTCTTTTTTTGTTGTGTCTCTGCCAGGTTTTGGTAGCAGGATAATGCTGCTCTCATAAAATGAGTTAGGGAGGAGTCCCTCTTTTTCTATTGTTTGGAATAGTTTCAGAAGGAATGGTACCAGCTCCTCTTTGTACCTCTGGTAGAATTCGGCTGTGAGTCCGAATTCTGGGCTTTTTTTGATTGGTAGGCTATTAATTACTGCCTGAATTTCAGAACTTGTTATTGGTCTATTCTGGAATGTGACTTCTTCCTGGCGACTGTGCTAGTTACATGCCCTCCAATAGAGAAAGCCCTCTGTAGCAGTGCCTATACATGCTGCCCATACAGAAACCTCCGTCAATACTACCCTAGAGCAGAACAGTTGGGTAGCTCTCTTTCTCTGAACCTAACAACATACCTTCTGAGTAAGGGTTCTCCTTAAGTTAGACATCTCTAAATATTATCTAGTAGAAGACTCCAAATTTCTTTTTAGGATTTTGGAAAACCTTTCATCCCCTTCATTTATTCTAACTACATGGAAGAATTTCTTTTTCTTTTTAGACGTTTTTATACTTATTTTAAGGATTAAAATAAAAAACCCTGAAGTAGAGAAACTTTCCTGTTCATTTTCTGAATCATCCAAGTTTGCAGAAATATCTTGAGTATTTAAACAAGTCATTCAATCCTATAGCACCTGTAATAGCTGAAGACTAATTCTCACTGATTCTAGCAGAAGTCATTATGTTAAGTCTAATTTTGCATACATTTTAAAAACAGAGTGCGCAGCTGGGAACTCTCTTAAAGACACGTATAAAACAAACTGTATCCTTCTCCCAGTAGACTTACCATGTCAGGACTAAGACTCATGGCCTATGGCTGCCACAAAAAGCTATGAACATGTAATAAAAACTGAAATCCAAGTGCCCTCAATGAATTATTCTGTGAAACAATTTGCTAGGCCTATCCAAAAATTCATTCTAAAAAAAATTAAAAGACTAAGTCATTACTAGGTTTTCTTTACTGATACCATCTCAATATTTTCAAGTGGGGTAAAAATGTATATAGTGACTGTTTCATTCTTGACAAATGATTGAAAATGCTATGAAACTACTCCCCTTCTCAACCTAATCTCAGAATTTCAGAAGTCTATAAACATTGTGTAGAGCACCTCTCATCATGTAACAAAACACCCTTAATCTTCAGACCACAAAAGCAAACTCTCCAACTTTTGTGTTTCTTCTCAAATTTCCAAGACAAAAGCAGCCTGTATGTGGAACAATTTTTGTTGGAAGCTGACAGGTCCATTCATTTTTTAAAATCAATAACATTTTTGCCAGACCCCCAAGCGTGTGCCTCAGTGAGATATCATTAAATTCTAGAATTGAACCTGCTGGGTCCAGGCATTCTTTGCTGCTACAACCTATGGGCAGTATCTGATTTTATTACAAACACTAGCACAAAGTGTACACAAGCAAAGAAACAGCCGCCAGATAAAAAGCATTAATTGAATTGCATTCAACCTGCCTTAATTAATCCTTTAACTGGCAGACATAGGGTTGTAAGCAGTTTTAACGTATCTATTATTGTGAACTCAAATTGATGCAGGGAAACAAAAGGAAGTAACAAACACATAGACATAATTCAATTAAAAGCCATTGAATCGTATTGTTTAGATGAACTGCTTGTAAGAAGTTGTTAATTATCTATAGCTGTAGAATACCAAATCAGGAAATGTATTCTAATTAACTATTGAGCATTGTTTTGCTAGTTTTACATTGCTTTGGATTTATAAATGACTAAATTATATGTGTGTATTTTTATGTTTTCTCCCATCAATTAAATCAATATATTACCATCTTCATTTTAATGATGAATCAATGGAAGAACAGGTGGAAGAAACCAACTTTTGCAAAAACCCTTACCCAATTAGGAGACCTATGGCTTTTAACTCACGATTTTACTACCTGTTTCATGTCATGTTAGCACAAAATTATTTTTCTTTTCTACCTCATTTATTAGACAGCTCTCTTCAGCATTGACTAAAACACTTGCCCAGACCCTTTTCTACTTTAATGCTTTATACATAGGCTTCATCTCGCCTACATTCCTAGGGTCAGAGCAGGGCTGACATTCTCACATCTCATATAAAAGCTTACATCTTGAATCTTTTATCATCAAACAACTGTACAATTTTTTCAGATTCTCTATATTTATGTCAATTTAACTCATAGAAACAGCCAGTGAAGTTGCTGAAAAAGTAAGTATTTATCTCTATGGAGTTAGTATAGAATTCTGAAAAAAAATTGTAAAGAGGAATTAAATTAATATTATTTCCTTGCAAGTGTTATTGTGAAAAGTAATGGAATTACCCATAGTACATTTTGTGACCCATTTAAACATGCAAGCACTCAGTACATGCTTGCTATTTTTAGAGGTGGTTTTGTTACTAGGAATTAACATGAAGCCAACAAATTCCTCTAAATTCCATTCACTTATTAAAATTAAACATGTAAAAATATATTTCCAAAAACTCTAGCTCTCCAAAAATTATAGTTTTGAATGTAAGGGAGATATATCAGGAACTAGTATTATTCATTTTTAAATATCCATATGAGATAATAAGTATTGTTCAATGTCAAAGCCTCTTAAGTATTCCTTTTAAAAAGTAGCTCTGTCTTGTAATTATAACAGAGTATAATGACTTTTGTTCTTCTCCATCTAAGCTACCAGTGGCACTACATACAAACATTTTTGTTTACTAATTCATATTTACCAATCTTCACCCAGTTCTAATCATTTTCCTTCCTTCATTTTTAGGCTCATGGCTGTCAACACCCAGGAGCCATGTTTATGTCAGGAGAGAAAATTAAAACAGTTGTGGAACAAAAACATCTTCCCAAATCTTGTAGTTCTTAAATTCTCAGAATTAGTTTTTTGGTTTTTTTTTCGTAGACTTACCTACTTCTTCCTACCTTTATGACCCAGTGGCTACTATTTTAACAAATATGAAGACTGGGAGAACTAATTGATTTTGAAAAAGTAAAAGTGAAAAAATGAATAAGGCGTGTAGTTAAAAATTGTATAAGATAAAAGTTACTTATATACAATTGGTGAGAATTAGGCTATATTAAAGTCATTCTGGAAGGAATCTGGAGGCAAAATGAAGAATTTGCATTTGAATGTATTATGAGCAATGTGTTTACTTCTATTACTTCTAGTAATCTAGGCTGTAGAAATACAGAAACAAAAACAGAGGGTTTTTTTGCTCTGTGAGAATAATCTAACTCTAGTTTAAGCAAAAAGAGGGATTCACTGGTTTACCAAATTGAGAAATAAAATTTGAAGAAAGGAAGAATGATGGTTGCCTCAGACATATGAGAAACTAAGGACTGGAATGTTTTCAATATTCTTTCTTCTTCATTCTTTTCTTATCTCAAACACAGATAAAAATAGAGTCATTGGTACATCTCAAACTTTTCTATTTGCAGCATCTGGTACCAGAGAAAGAATGGGTAATTTAGAAGTCCTTGTAATGGGTCCTAAGTACTGTGCTGAGGAGAGCCAGTTCCTGTGAAAAAAATTCTAATTCTATCGATATGGGAGTGGGGATATACAGAGATCCTTATAGTTGAAGAAAGGAGGAGGATGGGTGGCTATCCAAGTGATATACATTTTATCCTCAGTTAAATATTAATGAATATTTCAAACTATTGAAAATAGTAAAAGGCAAATGAGTGTTTGACTATGTGAAGAAACAAACACACAATTGAAAGAACATTTGAAGCAAAGTGCTATTGTAAAAATAACCTAACGCAATCCCTCAAATAAGGTGGTATTTAATGTTTATTGAATAAATACATTAATAAATATTTGATTAGCTATTTGTTGATGGGAATATTTTCTACTTTGACCCAAAGAGGGGTATATGAAAATAATGCAAATTTGTGTGTTGCACCAATTTAATAATACCATTGTTATATAGCTGGCAAAGACAAATTAATAAAATATTTGTTCTACCTCTATTATGAAATAATCCAACTAATATATATATACAAATATAGAAAAATAAAAAACATCCATATATATGTGTGTATATATATATATATATGTATATATATTTGCTTCTCTTGGAATAATCTTATAAAAAGAATTAGAATGTTTTATTGAGACACGATATTGTAGATAAGTGAGTATACTGCTGAACCTATTTTTACAGACATTATTAAAATAAATACATTTCGCTTTGTTTTTTAGCAATCATTTTCCCACAAACAAGACATTTTATTAACCCACCACTTTTCATTTTAACTCCCTGTATCTTAGTTACAAAGTCTTCATGTGCATCTCTTTGACACTTACAATATGTAAGTAAAATCTCATTTTTATCCTTATGAATATCTGAAATTGTAATGCAAAAATAAAAAGCTGGTGTTTTTCAAAAGACAAAATTGATGAACCACTAATGAGACTGATAAAAGAATACAAAGAGAAGGCAAAAACCATGCATGGTATTTTCACATGCATGGTAGCCTGTGAAAATACATCACTACAATATTAAAGAATTTTTAAGAGATAATGATAATATATCATGAACAATATCATTTTGTTTGTATTTTATTTTTAATTGATAAATACATGTATATATTTATGGGGTACACTATGATATTATAATATATGTGGAAATAATACGAAAATGTATATAAAATATTTTTAAGAACACAATTTTTAAAGCTATCATGAAGCAAATTTGGTGATTCATATAGTAATCAATGAAGCTAGTAAATCTGTCATTTAAAACATTTAAAATTTTCCAAAGCAAAAAACAAACAAAACATCTCTCTAGGATTAGATTTTTGTTCACCACTAAATTCTATCAAACATTTAAGCAAAGTAATTGCAATCATGGAAAAATGCCAACAGTAAATAAAAAGAAAGAAAGAAAATATTTTAATGAGCCCAGAATAACACTGACATCTAACTTGACAAGGACGTAATCAATAAAAATTTCATGCCAGTTTTACAAATGAACATGAAACAAAAGACATAAGTAAAATATAAAAATAATTGTAACATTTTAAAAAGTCAATACATCAAGGAAAATGATATATATTCAGTAATTCAAGATTGGTTTAATAATTGAAAATCAATAAATATAATTTGCCACATTAATAAAATAAACAGTGAAAATCTGAGAATTATCTTTTTGACAATTTTGTCACACATGGAGCGTCCAGTATTCCACGGGTATCCCGTATGACACCCAAGGACAGGCCATCGTAGAATGTGCCACTCCACCCGTAAAAATATGCTCAGAAAACAAAAAAAGGGGGAATATGAGTAAGGACCTTGCAATATTCTACTGGCACAAGCTATATTTACCCTTAATTTTTTAAATTTAGATGATAAATTTCAATCAGCCATAGAAAAGCATTTTGCAAAAGCTCCTCAAGACATAAAACCTGCAGTTTTGTGGAAAGATGTAAATAGTAATGTGTGGTGTGGTCCAAATGATTTGCTAATGTGGGGAAGAGGATGTGTCTGTGTTCACACCCCCTCAGGTCTTCTTTGGATTCCAGTACAACACATCAAACTTTACCATAGTGTGGGTAGGACCCAACCTGGTACCAGATAAGAAGGAAATGACCCTGCAGGACCCACAGCCACTGATGATGTGACTTCCTTGGATGACTCGGCCCTGGACATTACCAAGAGATACTGAAGAAGACAACTCAGGAGACTGAGCAAATCCTGCTCCAGACACAGACACCATTCACTCCAGATAACTTGTACCTTGGTATGCTCCCTCTTGTACACTGCAACTCTCACAGGGTGTTAACCTTTTTTATCCTCTCACTTTGCATGCTACCTGTACCTGCTATACTCTATTGGTCCATCTTCTAGATCTGCCTTTCTTCTGCCCTGTTACCTGGGCAGACACCTCCTCTTCCCAGTCTCTAATAAGGTAACCGCTTGACTGGGAGGATTTGACATACCCCCAGTGGGGTTCCTTAGTAATGGCACACATTGGACTGAGGTGCCAAGTAACATTACATATTACTCCTTGATTGGAAAAAAATAATATTGATTATACTCATGTTTGTCTTATGTTATTTACTAATTCTAGGATGTAAAGCTAGAACAGGAGCTATAACTGCTGCACCTGTCAAACCTGTCACTGCACACATCTGTACTCGTTAATCAGCAGAACTCGATTCAAAAAACAGAAAAGGAGGAGATGTGGGAAATCGGTCAGAGTGGTGGGAGAAACTACAGGGAAAGGATCAGGACTTCTGAAAGGTCAGAAGGCTCTTCAAAGCTTCAGGGGAGAACAGATAAGACAGCTGTTAACTCAAGATAGCTTAAAGATTTAAACGTAAAACTTCAAACCATAAAAACCCTAGGCAATACCATTTAGGACATACGTATGGTCGAAGACTTCATGACAAAAATGCAAAAGCAATTGCAACAAAAGCCAAAATTGACAAATGGGATCTAATTTAACTAAATAGCTTCTGTACAGCAAAAGAAACTATTATCAGAGTGAACAGGCAACCTACAGAATGGGAAAAATTTTTGCAATCTATCCATCTGACAAAGGTCAAATATCTAGAATTTACAAGGAACTTAAACATATTTACAAAAAAATAACAAACAACCCATCAAAAAGTGGGCAAAGGAGCCAGGTACAGTGGCTCATGCCTATAATTCTAGCACCTTGTGAGGCTGAGGTGGATGGATCATCTGAGGTCAGGTGTTCAAGACTAGCCTGGCCAACATGGTGAAACACTGTCTCTACTAAAAATACAAATATTAGTTGGGAGTGGTGGTGGTCCCTGTAATCTCAGCTATTCAAGAGGTTGAAACAGAAGAATCTCTTGAACTTGGGCAGGGCGGAGGTTGCAGTGAACTGAGATTGCACCATTTAACTCCAGCCTGGGCAAAAGAGCAAAACTGTCTCAAGAAAAAAAAAGTGAGTGAAGGAAATAAACAGAAGGAAATGAACATACATTTTCCAAAAGAAGATATTTATGTGGCCAAACATATGAAAAAAAGCTCAACATCACTGATCATCAGAGAAATGCAAATCAAAACCACAATGAGATGTCTCTCATGCCAGACAGAATGACGATTGTTAAAAAACCGGGAAACAATAGATGCTGGTGAGGCTGTGGAGAAATAGGAATGCATCTACATGGTTGGTGGGAATGTAAATTAGTTTAACCATTGTGGAAGACAGTATGGCAATTCCTCAAGGATCTTGAACCAAATATACCATTTGACCCAGCAATCCCTTTACTGGGTATATACCCAAAGGAATATAAATCATTCTACTATAAAGACACATGAACAAATATGTTTATTGCAACACTATTTATAATAGAAAAGACATGGAACCAACCCAAATGCCCATCAGTGATAGAATGATGTGGTACACCTACACCACCGTACACCTACACCATGGAAATACTATGCAGCCATAAAAAGAAACGAGATCATGTCCTTTGCAGGAACATGAATAAAGCTGGAAACCATCATCCTGAGCAAACTAACAACAGGAACAGAAAACCAAACACTGCATGTTCTCACTCATAAGTGGGAGTTGAACATCGAGAACACATAGACACAGACAGGGGAATGACACACACCAGGGCCTGTTGGGTTGTGGGAGGTGAGAGGAGGGAACATAGAGGAAGGGCCAATAGGGGTAGTGTAAGGCCGGTTGCCTCACCGGGAGTTAAATGGACACACTTATCTCTCCCCATGCCGGCCTCTTCATGCTGACACACTTATCTCTCCCCATGCAGGCCTCTCTATGCTGGCTCCCCACATCCACTCCTATCTGGTCTCTCTATGCAGGCTCCACATACCCACTGCTGCATTCCTCACTCGACCCCTTCAAAATTTAAAAAGCCCACCAAAGATTTGTCCAACAGCAGCTTAACATTGACCTCCCCAGCCGGTCAGCCCACCAGTAGTCCCGCCTGGCAATCAATGGCAGCTCGCCCCATCAGCACCTTGACTTCCCCTCACCAATGAAACTCTCTGCTCTTTGTTTCCCTAGTAATCAATCAAACCCCTTCACCAATGAAACTCACCAATGAAACTGTCTGCTCTTTGTTTCCCTAATAATCAATCAACCCTCCTCACCAATGAGACTGTCTGCTCTTTGTTTCCCTAAAGACCAATCAATTACCTCCACTCCCTATAAAACCCCACACCCTGAGAAGCCCAGTGCAACTTCTCTGGCCCCTTCCTGGGCCACAGAACCTCGCCTGGGAGCTGAATAAATTGAATTCTCATTTTCTCACACTGGCCTCAGTTTCCTCATTTTAACTCGGCAATATACCTTACAGGTAGCACACCACCATGGCACATGTATACCCTTGTAACAAAATTGCATGTTTGGCACATGTATCCTGTTTGAGTTCAATGCAACTTCAATTGAAATCCCAGGAGGTTATTTTGTCTATACAGACAAACTGATTATAAAGTCTATGTAAAAAGGCAAAAGACCATAATAGTCAACACATTATTGAAGGAGAAGAATAAAGTTGAAAGATGAATTTTACACAACTTCAAGATTAACTATAAAACAACAGTAATCGATACAGCATGATATTGGTGAAATACACAAATAGATGGATGAAACAGAATGGACAGCCCAGAAAAACACTTGTATAAATATAGTCAACTTATCTGTGACAAAAAAGCAAATGCAATTCAATGGAGGACAAAGACTCATCAATAAAAGGTGCTAAAAAACCTGGAGACCCACATGCAAAAATATTAATTTAGACACAGACCTTACATCTTTAACAATTATTAACTCGAAATAGACCACAGACTTAAATATCAAAGAAGAGACTATAGACCTCCCAGCTGGTAATACAGGAGACAATCTAGATCAGTTTAGCAATGACTTTTTAGATATGGCACCTGAGGCATAATCCATAAATAAAAGAATCAATAAGCCAGATTATGTAAAATTAAAAATGTTTGCTCTACCAAAGACAATGTCAATAGAATTCACATAAAAGTCACAGACTGGGAAAAATATATATATTTGCAAAGGACACATCTGATGAAGGTTGGGTATTCAAAATAGAAAAAATAACTTACAAATCAACAATAAGACAAAAATTCTATTTAAAAATAGGCCAAAGACCTGAACGGACACTTCACTACAGAGATATACACATAGAAAACAAGCATATGAAAAGATGTTCAGTATTATATCTCATTAGGGCATTGCAATTTAAAACAACAGTGAGATACCACTACACATCTATTAGAATAACCAAGATCCAAAACACTGACAACACCAAATGCTGAGGAATAATAATAACAACAGTAACTCCAATTTATTTCGAGTGAGAACAGTAATGGTACAGCCAGTTTGGAAGCTAGTGTGGCAGTTTCTTACAAATGTAGCTGAATATCCCCTCCAGTAATCACACTATTTGATATCTGCAAAAAGGAGCTGAAAATTTATGTCCACCCTGAAATCTGCACACATATGACAGTTTTATTCATAATTGTTAAAATCTAGAGTTAACAAAAAGTTGTCCTTCAGTAGATGAACAAAGAAACTATGGGACATCCAGACAATGGACTGTTATTCAGTACTAAAAGGAAATGAGCTATAGCTACTCACGGTGGCTCACCCTTGTAGTCCCAGTACTTTGGGTGACTGAAGTGGGTGATCACTTGAGGTCAGGAGTTTGAGACCAGCCTGGCCAACATGGTAAAACCCTATCTGTGCTGAAAATACAAAAATTAGCAGGGCATGTCAGTGCATGCCTGTAATGTCAGCTACTTGGGAGGCTGAGGCACAAGAATCACTTGAATGTGGGAGGCAGAAGTTGCAGTGAGCAGAGATTGCACCACTGTACTCCAGCCTGGGTGACAAAGCAAGACTCTTTGTCCAAAAAAAATTTTGAAAAAAGTGGGGAGGAAGGTTGGAGGAAGCTTAAATGCTATTATTAAGTGAAAGAAGTCCATCTGAATAGGCTATATGCTGGGTGAGTCCAACCATATGATGTTCTGGAAAGGCAAAATTATAGATGTAAAAAGATCAGTGGTTGCCAGGTGCTAGTGAGAATATGTAGATAAATAGTTGCAACACGGAAGATTTTTAGAGCAGTAAAGCTATTCTGTATGATATACTATCTTCAGTGGTAAATACATGTTCTCATACATTTGAAATTGCCTATTTACCTATGGTTTACTCATCCAGATATTTTAATATAAGGTTTAGAAGGTCCAAGCTTTTTTTCACTACAAGGAATGAGAATTTTCAAGCAAAGGATGATTCTTTTTAATGACCTAAGCTTATGATATGAATGATGCAAGAAGGTCAGGAGTCATTTATTATCTTATTCAGTTTTTTCTATTTAATGACTTAATAAAGTAAACTTATTTAATGACTTAATAAAGTTTTTCCATGAGAAGTTTTTCTTAAGCCATGTGTAAGGAGGAGGGAAAATTTCTTGTGATTCTTCTTTTTAATTAGGTAGGTGAAAACTTACAGCTGTTTCTCTAGTCACGGATCTAGAAGTTATCATGGTTTGTCAACCATTGTCTGCTAGTGGCAGAATCTTATCAGAATCCATACCAGAATTATAAGACTAGTTTCCACATCCCTCCACAATATTTTAAGACAGAATGATTTGGTATAACTTTCTTGATTCAGAAAGCAACTCCAAATTTTTTAATCTAAGAAAAATGTTAAAAATACCTTATAAAAATAAGGATGTGGTAAAGCATTTCTGTCTGGCAGGAACATAAATATATACATAAGAAATCTAAAGGAAAAAAAATTTAACATATGCCAAGAAATCCAGCAGTATTAATATTACTTGGCTTATTAATACCAATTCCAGAAATACCATGTATATAAATACAGGTACAAGAATGCTCATCACTATAATGTTTATAATAGAAAACCAATGGGAACAAACAATGTAAATATTCAAATATAGTAGAATTATCATTTTTAAGATTTTTTAACATTCAATGATTTTATAAAAACTATATAGTGAAAAATTATGATGTATTTACATATTCCTAAAAATTTATATCAAATTTTAAACAACAAATGATATATGAGAGAAAGCACTGAAAGAGAACTCTGCCAAAATATTAACAAGCGATATTCCTGGATTGTAGAAGTAAATATATAGTTTTTTCTACTTTATAGAATTCTAAATAGTCTACAGTGATGTGCATTGTAAAAATTGTCTGTGAAGGAAGTAATACAATTCCATGTTACTGAAGTTCATACTTGCCCTTGCTTCACCATGGTGCCCCTAAAGATTTAAGAAGCATAAGGTTTCAAATCCCACATGTAGTACCAGTATAAATTTATGCTTAATATTTCAACGGAACTTACTGTAACATGCATAACAAGTCTGTGAAGCTGGAAATTTTCTGGAATTTGAAATGCGTTTAGCCCAAACTGTGTTTCCCCTTAACTTTTACATTATGCGTCTTCAGTAAACTTAAATCATTTTTAGACCTCAATATTCAGAATCCAGGATACTGTGTAATTGAATTTATCAGTTCAGCTCTTGTTATCCCACTAGGTGTTTGTTTAATAGTGGAACATCAGAACTTTCTAGATGAAAAAGTGTGTCTCTTTGGTAATGGTTTTTGACAGAATGTTAAACACACACATTGACAGTAATTTGGGTATAATATCTCTTCGGCAAACATATCCAGGATTTTAAGACAATGCATTTATATATGACAAAATCTCTCTGAATCTATCACTCTATTTTTAAAAATGAACCTTCAAAGTGAAAAGCATAATTCCATAATAGGTCTAATTATGTATGTTGTAAACTTTGTAGCTGATCCTAATGATGTAGCAAGAAATGAGGAAAATATTAAACGAGTAATATTCAAATAGAAGCGATCTAACACTTACCTATGAACCTTGGTAAACTGGAAAATACTTTGTCATTTTAACACAAAATATATGAAAAATAGAACAAGAATAAAAATCATATTTATGAAAGGCAAGAAGTCAGAATCAAAAACAAAACAAAAGAAATCAGCAGTCTTACACTGGTAGCAATCATGTTTTAATTGCTATATTTCTTATGTTTGTTTCATTAAGTGAAGTAAATCAGCTGAATGGAAGAAGATACTCTGGTTACTAGTGGTCGGATCTTAGATACATTCCTCATGAAGTAACAACCTTGGGTGAAGCTGGCCCCATTTGTCCTAATTCAATTAGTAAAAACGAGCTAAATGAACTGGACTTTGGTCATGACATGAGGCTGCCCTAGTACACATATTTCGTGTTTGTGTGATGTGGTTCAATATCTTTCTTTCCTCAGATAAATAACAACATTTGAGAGATTGGTGTGTTTTATTTTTTCAAGCCATTTTTCCAAGAAGGCTCACCTAATTTGCATTTGTCCTCAGCTGTATGCATCTTGAAGAACAGTCCTGGGGCCATGAAATTACACTTCCTGTGATGGGTTCAAGAGTCAAGGGCACAAAAGGTTGAGCGATCAGTGCCTCTCTTTTCCTGCATTTATTCACAACACTTTAATAAATTAGCTTATTTTTGGAGACTTGTTTTGAGTGCTTCTTATGGCCTATGTTACTGAGTTACAGATAAATTGAATAAGCTAAATCTATTATCTATTATTCCTCTCTCTAGATTACTCAGTGGAAACCCAAAATAGATACTCCTATATATAAAATGATCAAAACAGCTGCAAATTATGGCAATAATGAAACTAAAGTTTCAGATTGTGGTTGACTATGGGTAACAAAAACTATGGAAAGTGAAAATGGGGACAAGTGGGGGACTACTGTAATTGGCAAAAGAATAATTTGAAAGGGAATATTTTGGAAGTTTTTAAATAATTCATTAGGAATACAAAAACTAGTATTTATACAACTTTAGAAATCTCCAAAGGCTATTTCCCATTAATGAGCAAAGTACACTATAGAAATGCAGGACATCACACTCTACTCCCACGTTGCTAAAGAACAAAGTACTTCCTTTAAATCTCAGTCTCAACTGGTAGTCAGAGTTTGTTTCTGCTGAAAGAAAAAGGAGTGTCCCCATTCCAGAAAAAGTATCTCTGACTGCCTCTGTGACTGTGTCCTTTTCTCATTTTCTCCAAATGTCAAAAGCATTAATCTAATTTTTGAATATAAAATATTATTTGAGGGCACATATAAATAGGTGTAAAAAAATGTATGAATTTATCAGTCTTCCACCAAGATATGACCCTTGCCTACAGTCTACCTTTATGTGGTAAAAACACACAAGAAGACCTGAACTCAGGAATCCATGTTTTTTTTTTTCTTCCCCCTCTCCTCTTTGAGAAGGGAGAAAGATAAACTGACCCAGGCCTACCATCTTGAGAGATATTTCTGGCCATAGTTTTCTCCAGTTGAACACTTAAGTTGGATGCCACTCTCTTCAGGTCCCAAGATCATACAAGTAACCAGAAGACTGTTCTTTCTCAAGACTAAGATTGAAACTTTCAGAAAAATACTGGCTTCCAGCCTAACACACATGTTCCAAACTGCTCACCAGAATTTAGCATTAAAATGTATCAGGTACCTACCCAGCTGACAATAGAATGTCATGCTGATTTTCACTCACTCATGTTCCTTTTATACAGCTCCCTTGGGGTTCTCATTGGAAGAGAGGTGATTAGCAGGCAGGACTTCAGAACCCATTCATTATGTAAGCAAGTTCCGGCAGATATATCATGACATATTCACACACCAATTTTGCTTAGAAAACCTCTAAATGTACACATGCATTGATGCACTGAATGAGCATCTGCCACTGTGCTAGATAATGATGAGTATAAGTAGGTTAATATAAGCAATTATGAGCAAAAGAAATATATATATATTTTCAACTCCATTTAGAGTAATCATAATATTATAATAATCTCTTCTTTAAGGAAACATGAAAGGAAGCTAGCAACTAAACCTTGAATGAGACACACTATACCTTCTAATGAAATTTTCTCAGACCTCCTTCATGTTCATTTTCCTCAACATTTTATGAAAAGTCACATTTTCATCAACTATTCCACAGCAAGTTGGAAGTCCTTGTGACATACTAGTCTTTTCAATGCAATAAAAGCAATTATTAAAATACAAGCTCCCTGAAGGCAACTTCTGTCCTCTCTTTGGGGTGTATTATACTTAATACATTTTTCTTTTATAATACCAGTGACTATGAAGATGATGCTGTGTCCAAATGCAAAATGGCATATTTCATACTGAGGTTGTTTGGAAACACAGTTGTGAGAGTATAATAGCTGTCTTTCTACTAGTGTATACTTCAGTAGGAGAATGTTTTCTAAATGTGTCTGTCTTTTCCAGTGATAGGAAAGAGTAAGTAATGTTTAGATTTCAGCCAAGATTTGAAAAAAGAGAACATAAAAATAGGTGGTCACATGTTCTTAAAACACAGTAAATATGTGAGCACCTCTGGGAAATCCATAAGAAACATCTCCAAGAGAAAAATAAGCTACTGCATGGAAACATTATGCACTCTAAAAATCAAAGACTTGTGGTCTAGCTAGAAGTGCAAGTGGCGGTGAGGAGAACGTATCAATCACAAACATGAAGCCAGGTGTTCTCTTTTGCAAGCAGTTGCTGCAAAGACACTCACAGTTTACAAAAGCAAATTTCTCAGCTACCAAAGGCCTGAGTTCAGCCATGGCCAAGTAAGCATTCTACTTCATTTGAATGATTCTGTGAATAGGATTATAGAAACAGCACATTCTCCAACCCAAAGGCTTCAGAAAAAAAAATCTGAGAAGCCAGGAGAGAACTGACTGTGGGATTAGCTACTCCCTGGACTACCACAAACTGGTGTAAGACTTAGCTCAAGTCATTTCAATTTTCTACCTCTCAGCTGCCTAATATATAAAATTAAAGGATGAGATAAATAATTTCAGCTTTTAAATTTTATGATTCTAAGCACTATAATGTGAATAAATACCAGAACTTTTTAATAGTTAAGAAATTATCTCCTTAATCTTATGTCAATGTAATAAGGTTATTGAAGTATTTGAAGAACTTGTGCAAATATATAATGATGAGAAATGAGATAAGCTCTCCAAATCCAATTATAACTTTGAAGAACATTATAAATGTGTTCACTGAGACAACTAAAATTACAAAAAGGAAACACGTAAGTGGATAAACAAAATAAAACTAAACCATAGTGCCAAGTCTCCATGGAAACTCCGGGAGAGTAAGCATGTATGCCATAAACATCATGCTGAGAAAAAACATATATTATCAGCATATCCTTGGCTAGAATTTAAAAGAATTTTTAAAATGCTAGTTAATATATGCTACACAAGACTACTCTATAAAAATGATCATTCTTTCAGCTTTATTATTTGATGACATTGTCTTTTGTTTTATTGAGATTCTGTGGATTCCTGAGCATCAGACAGTCCTAAATATCGAAGGATATTAGGTGGCATATAGTCTACACCACCTGCTACTTAGCATCCCTACCAAGAGACCAGGCCATTTTATGCTCCCCTTTTAATTGTGGAGGTCATGCATGAGTGTCATGTATATTAGAAGTGGGAGGTAGTGACTTGCTTAACATAAGAAACAATGCTCAAGATAAAGAGATGAGATCTTGCCTAAAATGACCAGTCTCGTGTTTGTAATGGGACTTTCATGAGCATGCAATAGGGAAATTCCCTAAGAAACCCCCCAAAAAAGGCATTTAACCCAGGCACCTTTTCCAAAAAATGAAATCTTCAGAAGATTATTTCACATTCATGAAAGTTCCATCTCCCAGTAGACATCTCTTTGAAGGAGACTATTATATCCTCTACATGTTAGTGAGGAACCAGCTGTACCATTGCATGCTAAAACTAATTGCTTTTATATAATTTTAAAATGAGAAGAAGCAGTTTAACCCTGAACTAGATTAGAGTTAACAGAATAGATGAAAGACCATAATCACCAATTTAACTTATCAAATAGGAAAGAAGAGATAAACACTCCAATGAAAGACATGTGTTGTAGACACAAACACTGAGCAAGCTATTTATCTTGATCCTCAAGTAATACTGTCTACCAGATCAAAATCTGAGTTGTTTTCCATGGTATCAACTCAATGTTAAGAGACTATAGAAGTTATTTATAAAAGTGCATAATAATTTGCCCTGATTCTCCTTCAGAGATTAGTTTTCATATCTATTTAGTTTTATAGTATCAAGTTCTATGTATTTTTCTTTGTGTTTTATCTTTTTGAATCTTCTTTCTTTTATTCTTTAAATGAATAATCATGAAACAGTAATAGTGTGCTATCATAGTACTAAATACTAGATACATCAACTAAAATAAGACAGTCCCTGTTTTATCAATGGCAGAGACAGATAAACATGTAAATAAAACATTTCAGCCAGGCATAGTGGCTCACACCTGTAACCCCAGCACTTTGGGAGGCCAAGGCTGGCGGATCATGAGGTCAAGAGATCGCGACCATCCTGGCCAACATGGTGAAACACCATCTCTACTAAAAATACAAAAATTAGCTGGGCATGCTGGCTCTAGCCTATAGTCTCAGATAATCAGGAGGCTGAGGTAAGAGAATCGCTTGGACCCATGAGGTGGAGGTTGCAGCGAGCAGAGATTGCACCACTGCACTCCAGCCTGGTGACAGAGTGAGACTCCATCTCAAATAAATAAGTAAATAAAAAATAAATAAATAAAAATTTAGATATTGTTAAAGGTACTATGATAAAAGTTGTAAAATTAAAGGATGCAAAGGAATGCCTAGGCATTGCTGCCCATGGGAGGAGTGGAGGTCAGAAAACCATTGAGAAAGTTACCCTGGAGGTGCAAATTAAAAGACAAGTTAGATGATGAAGGTGGAAGTAAGCACTCTAGGAAGGGGATATACTCATTCATGTAATTTAACCACACTAAAAAGGTCTTTGATTACAATGCTTAATAACTGAAATAAGCATTTTTTTGTTTTCCTTTGATTCCTGAATAGTTTGCTGCTTTTTCTCCCCTCCTTTTGAAACTACAAGAGCATATATATTAGCTAGCTTGATACTACACCACAGCTCACTGAGACTACTGTTTTTTTAATTTGAAAAACTCACTCAATTTTTTTTAGTTCTTGGCTCCTTTAATCTGTTATATACAAGTTGCTATTAATCTCATCACACAGGTTTTGTAGTTCAGTAATTTGTACCTGATACATTTTTTAGTTTTAATAAAGTATAATTTAAGTAAAATCAATTGTAAAATTTTATTAGTATGTATGGTATGCTATTTAAAAAATCACCAAAATCAAGATAGCCAGCATTTTTTTCACCATCCAAAGCTTACTTTTATCACTTCATCCATTAATATCCCCAGGTAATCATTAATATACTTTGTGTAATTACAGATTCATTTGCACTCTCAGGAATTATGTGCAAGCAGAATCTTATACTATGTAGTCAGATATTTTCTTCTGGGTTCTTTCAAACAACATAACCATATTAGGATGCATACATGTTTATCTACAATGTTTCTTTTTTGATATAGATATACCACAATTTGTTTATTCATCTGATGGACAGTTTTATTGTTTCCAGTTTGAGACTTTTAGAATAAAAAATGTCTGAATTTGGATGTACACATCTTTGTATTCATCTTTTCATTTCTCCTGGGTAAATGTCAAAGAGTCTTAATATGTGTTTGTTTAACTTTGTAAGAAAATGACAAGTGTTTTCCAACATGACTGTAACCAAGCATTGTGTGGGAGTTCAAGTTGGTGCACATACTTGACAATGAAAGATAAGGGAGAGATTTTAAAAATTAACTTTAGTCACTCTAACTGGCATGCAGTGCTATGGCATTCAATTTTAATTTGTAATTTTCTCATAAGTAATCATACTTCAATTTTTCATATATTTATTGGTAATTTATGTATCTTTTTGTCAAACACCTTTTCCTTTTTTAAAATCATGGTTTGGGGTCTTACTATTGAATTGTAAGTGATATTTATATATTCTGAATGTGTGTTCTTGGTATGATGTATGTCTTATAAATATTTTCTCTCAATCTATGAGTCACCTTTTCATTTTCATAATAGTGTCTTTTAAATAGTGAAATATTTTATTTTGATGAAGTTAAATTATGTATAAAATAAAATATATGTCATATACACATAAATTTATTTTTATTCAATGCTTTGTTATTTCTTTTCTATATGAGAAAACATTGTCTACCCCAAATTTTTAAAGATTTTATTATAAGAATTTTATGATTTAATAACACATTTAGATTTATAATCCACTCTGAGCTGATATTTTATGTATTGTGTGAATGAAAGGTCATTTAAAAAAATTAATTAAAAAATTAACAGCACACAGGGATGATCCATGATGGCCAAATAGGAACAGCTCTGGAGTGCAGTTCCCAGTGAGAATGCAGAGAGTGAGTGATCACCGCATTTCCAAATGAATTTTTACTGCCCACAGACCAGGAGATTCCCTGGCAGAAAAGTGCCACGAGTCTCCAGCATAGCTGTTTCAGCCGGCACAGCAGGTCTCCGCACAAAAACTCACACGAATCTGGGTATTGTTTCAACTGGTGCCTGGAATGCCTGGTAGACAGAGTCGCCCATTCAACTGAAAAAAAAGGGGGCTGAAACAGGGAGCCAGGCAATCTGGCTCAGCGGGTCCCAACCCCACAAAGACCAGCAATTTGAAATGCTCTGGATTGAGGGTTTCACAGCAAGCACAGCTGGACCCAGGATGGTCTAGCTCTGTGGGGAGAAGGGTGTCCACCATTACCGAGGCAGTCCACCACTACCAAGGCAATCCGCCATTACCAAGGCAGTCCAAGATTACCAAGGCAGTCCACCATTACAGAGACAGTCTGCCATTACCAAGGCAGTTTTAACTATATCTCTATAAACAAAACTGCAAGGAAGTTCACACAGCAGTTGGGCAGAGCCCAGGCAGCTCTGCAACACCTCTGCTGGCAGACTGTGACTAGGCCACCTCCTTACTGGGCAGGGCATCTCTGAGTAAAGGCATCAGCACATCAGGAACTTACAAATTAAGCCCCACCTTTCCAGGACAGAACACCTGGGAAAAAAAAGGTAGTTATGAGTTCCGCTGCAGCAGACTTAAACATACCTGCCCAATAGCTCTGAATAGAACAATGGAGCTCACAGCTCAGCACTTGAGCTCCTATAAGGGTCAGACTGTCTCCTCAAGCAGCTCCCCAACCCCTGTATATCCAAAGAGACACCTTAGGCTGACATCTGGCGGGTATCCTTCTGGGACAAAGAAAACAGAAAAAGAAACTGACAGCAACCCTTACTGTTCTGCAGCTGCTCCAGGTGATCCCCAAGCAAGCAAGGTCCAGAGTGAACCTCCAGCAGTCATACAGCAGAGGGGCCTGATTGTTAGAAGGAAAACTAAAAACAGAAAGAAATAACTTCATCATCAACAAAAAGGATATCCACTCAGAGACCCCATCTGAAAGTCACCAACTACAAAGACCACAGGTAGATAATTCCACAAAGATGAGAAGAAACTAGCTCAAAAAGGATGAAAACACCCAAAACCAGAACACCTTTCCTCCTCCAATGGACCACAACTCCTCACCAGCAAGAGAACAAGGCTGGATAGAGAATCAGTCTGATGAACTGATAGAAACAGGCTTCAGAGAGTGGGTAATAATAAACTTTGCTGAGCTAAAAGAACATGTTCTAACCCAATGCAAAGAAACTAAGAACCTGGAAAAAAGCTTTGATGAAATGCTAATAAGAATAAATAGCTTAGAGAAGAATATAAATGAATTGATGGAGCTGAAAAACAACATGAGAACTTTGCAAAGCCTACGCAAGTTTCAATAGCCGAATCGACCAAGCAGAAGAAAGGATATCAGAGATTGAAGATCAACTCAATGAAACAAAATGAGAAGGCAAGATTAGAGAAAAAAGAGTAAAAAAAAATGAACAAAGCCTCCAAGAAATATGGGATTAAGTGGAAAGACCTAATCTACATTTGATAGGTGTACCTGAATGTGATGGAGAGAATGCATCCAAGCTGGAAAACACTCTTCAGGATATCATTGAGGAGAACTTCCCCTACCTATCTAGGCAAGCCAATATTCGAGTCCAGGAAATACAGAGAACACCACAAAGATATTCCTCAAGAAGAGCAACTCCAAGGCACATAATCGTCAGATTCACCAGGGTTGAAATGAAGGAAAAAATGCACTGTTGATATAAGATCAACGAGACAGAAAATTAACAAGGGTATCCAGGACTTGAACTCAGATCTGTACCAAACAAACCTAATAGACATTTACAGAACTCTCCACCCCAAATCCACAGAATATACATTCTTCTCAGCACTACATCACACTTACTCCAAAATCGACCACAGAATTGGAAGTAAATCACTCCTCAGCAAATGCAAAAGAACAGAAATCATAACAAACAGTCTCTCAGACCACAGTGCAATCAAACTAGAACTCAGGATTCAGAAACTAACTCAGAACTGCACAACTTCATGGAAGCTGAACAACTGGCTCTTAAATGTTGACTGGATAAACAATGAAATGAAGTCATAAATAAAGATGTTCTTTGAAACCAACGAAAATGAAGACACAACATACCAAAATCTCTGGGACACATTTAAAGCAGTGTCTAGAGGAAAATTTATTGCAGTAAATGCCCACATGAGAAGCAAGGAAAGATCTAAAATTGACACCCTATCATCAAAATTGAAAGAGTTAGAGGAGCAAGATCAAACAAACTCAAAAGCTAGCAGAAGACAAGAAATAACTAAGATCAGAGCAGAACTGAAGGAGATAGAGACACACAAAAAAAAAACCTTCAAAAAATCAATAAATCCAGGAGCTGGTTCTTTGAAAATATCAACAAAATAGACAGACCACTAGCCAGATTAATAAAAAAGACAAGAGAGAAGAATCAAATAGATGCAATAAAAAACGATAAAAGGGATATCACCACAGATTTCACAGAAATACAAACTGCCATCAGAGATTACCACAAACAATCTATGCACATAAACCAGTAAATCAGGAAGAAATGGATAAATTCCTGGACACTTGCACTCTCCCAAGCCTAAATCAAGAAGAAGTCGAAACCCTGAATAGACCAATAACAAGGGCTGATGTTAAGGCAGCAATTAATAGCCTACCAACCAAAAAAAGCCCAGGTCGAGATGGATTGACAGCTGAATTCTACTAGACATAAAAGGAGGAGCTGGTACCAATCCTTCTGAAATTATTCCAAACAATCCAAAAAGAAGGAATCCTTCCCAAATCATTTTATGAAACCAACATCATCTTGATACCAAAACCCGGCAGAGACTCAACAAGAAAAGAAAACTTCAGGCCAATATCCATGATGAACATAGATGCAAAAATATTCAATAACATACTGGCAAACTGATTGCAACAGCACATGAAAAAGCTTATCCATCATGATCAGGTAGGCTTCATCTGGGGATGCAAGGCTGGTTCAACGTATGCAAGTCTATAAACATAATTCACCACATAAACAGAACCAAAGACAAAAGCCACATGATTATCTCAACAGATGCAAAGAAGGCCTTCAATAAAATTCAACAGCCCTTTATGCTAAAAGCCCTCAATAAACTAGGTATTGACAGAATGTATCTCAAAATAATAAAAGCTTTTTATGACAAACCCACAGCCAATATCATGCTGAATGGGCAAAAACTGGAAGCATTCCCTTTGAAATCTGGCACTAGACAAGGATGTCCTCTCTCACCACTCCTATTCAATATAGTATTGGAAGTTATAGCTAGAGCAATCAGGTAAGAAAAAAAATAAAGAGTATTTAATTAGGAAAGAAGGAAGTCAAATTGTCTCTATTTGCAGACAACATGATTGTATATTTAGAAGACTCCATCTTCTCAGATCAAAATCTTCTGAAACTGATAAGCAATTTCAGCAAAGTCTCAGGATACAAAATCAATGTGCAGAAATCACAAGCATTCCTATATACCAATAACAGACTTAAAGAGAGCCAAATCAAGAACAAACTGCCATTCACAATTTCTACAAAGAGAATAAAATACTTAGGAATACAACTAACAAAGGATATAAAGGATCTCTTCAAGGAGAACTACAAACTACTGCTCAAGGAAATAAGAGAGGACACAAACAGATGGAGAAATATTCCATGCTCATGGTTAGGAAGAATCAACATCATGAAAATGGCCATACTGCCCAAAGTAATTTATAGATTCAATGCTATCCCCATCAAGCTAACCTATGACCCTCTTCACAGAACTGGAAAAAACCACCTTAAACTTCATATGGAACCAAAAGAGAGCCAGCATAGCCAAGTCAATTCTAAGCAAAAAGAACAAAGCTGGAGGCATAAGACTACCTGACTTCAAACTATACTACACTATAGTAATCAAAACAGCATGATACTGGTACCAAAACAAAGATATAGATCAATGGATCAGAACAGAGGCCTCGGAGGCAATGCCACACATCTACAACCATATGATCTTTGACAAACCTGAGAAAAACAAGCAATGGGGAAAGGATTCCCTGTTTAATAAATGGTGTTGGGAAAACTGGCTAGCCATGTGCAGAAAGTAGAAACTGGACCCCTTCCTGACACCTTACACTAAAATAACTCCAGATGGATTAAAAACTTAAACATAAGATCTAACACCATAAAAACCCTAGAAGAAAACCTAGGCAAAACCATTCAGGACATAGGCACAGGCAAGGACTTCATGACTAAAACACCAATATTATTGACAACAAAAGCCAAAATAGACAAATGGGATCTAATTAAACTCCAGAGCTTCTGCACAGCAAAAGAAACAATCATTAGAGTGAACTGGCAACCAACAGAATGGGAAAAAATTTTTGAAATCTACCCATCTGACAAAGGGCTAATTCCAGAATCTACAAAGAACTAAAACACATTTACAAGAAAAAAACAAGCCCATTCCAAAGTGGGCAAAGGATATGAACTGACACTTTTCAAAAGAAGACATATACAAGGCCAATAAACATATGAGAAAATGCTCATCATCACTGGTTATTAGAGAAATGCAAATCAAAACCATATTGAGATACCATCTCATGCCAGTTAGAATGGTGATCATTAAAAAATCTGGAGACAACAGATGCTGGAGAGGATGTGGAGAAATAGGAACAATTTTTACACTGTTGGTGGGAGTATAAATTAGTTCAACCATTGTGGAAGACAGTCCACAATGGACTGTCCTCAAGGACCTAGAAATAGAAATTCCATTTGACCCAGCAATCCCATTACTGAGTCAAAGGATTATAAATCGTTCTATTATAAAGACACATGCACATGTATGTTCATTGTGGCACTGTTTACAATAGCAAAGACCTGGAACCAACCCAAATGCCCATCCATGATAGACTGGACAGGGAAAATGTGGCACATATACACCATGGAATACTATGCAGCCACAAAAAACGATGAGTTTGTGTCCTTTGCAGGGACATGGATGAACCTGGAAACCATCATTCTCAGCAAACTGACACAAGAACAGAAAATCAAACACCACATATTCTCACTCATAGGCGGGTGTTGAACAATGAGAACACATGGACACAGTGAGGGGAGCATGATACACTGGGGTCTGTTGTGGGGTACTAGGGGAGGGACAGTGGTGGGTAGGGAGTTGGTGAGGGATAACATGGGGAGAAATGGCAGATACATGTGATGGGGATGGAGGCAGCAAACCACAGTGCCATGTATGTACCTATGCAACAATCTTGTGTGTTCTTCACATGTACCCCAGAACCTAAAGTGCAATAATATATATATAGAGAAAAAAAATTAACAACACAACCTATTGAAAAGAATATCCTTTTTCAGTGAAGAATCTTGACCGTTTATCAACAATCAATTGACTAGACTTCTGGACTCACTTTAAAAATGTACAGAACAACAAAGAATATTATTTCCATCCTTAATAGAAGAAACTATAAATTAACATCTTTTTTTAAACCATCAGAGGGGTTGGTGAGGAGGGAATTGGTTGATTACAAAGGAGCTACACAGAAGTATTTTTAGGGCTATAGAACTGTTCTGTATGCTACTGATGTGCTGGGTACATGACTCTATGCATTTGTCAAAAATCACAGAGAATGAATTTCATTATATGTAAAATTTTTGAAAATCACCCACAAGGTTAAGGGATGCCAGCATGGAATACAGGCAGTGACATCTTAACGTATTAAAAATGCATCACATGACATCAGCGAAGGGACTAGAGGATAAAAGGGAACTGACCTAAGTAACTGGAAAACAATGTTTTTAGTAAATACTGTAACACTACAGACAAAAGAACTATATGTAAACATCGTACTCTAGTCAGAAAATTGGTTTCTTTCAAATCTTTGGGCTGAGCAGTTCTGAAACAATTTAATATGTATTATGGGCTTAAACATATAAGTAAATAAATTATAGATGAAAGCCAGTTTTTTCACTGTCAGATAAAAACAAGTTAAAATAAGCAAGGGAGGAGGCCTAGAATGAGCCCTGATATACTGGATTAGCAACACAGCTATCAGTATCCACTTTATCAATATGCACACACATACGTACACACACACATACTCATGGTTGTATGTGCGTGTGTGCATATTGATGAAGACTAATTTTAGAGGTGTGCATTTCAATGGCTTCTTATACAAACACTTCCTAGCTCTCTCCACTGAGAGATCCTGGAAATAATGACACCACAGTAATAATATGCACGTTCTGCATTCAACTCTTGGTTTCCAGAGACCATTCTCCAATAAGGGTAACCAAGGTCCTTTAGAAAATGGCTGACTCCAATCTGGGGCAGAAAAAGTACAAGATCAGCTGGGAGACCCTGTAGTGTTAGGAAGAGATTTTAAACAGAACGGAGGGAGGAGGGAGAGTGGGAGGGAGGCAGGGAGTCAGGGAGTGAGGGAGGCAGGGAGTCAGGGAAGCAGGGAGGCAGGGAGGCAGGGAGGCAGGGAGGCAGGGAAGCAGGGAGTGAGGGAGGCAGGGAGACAGGGAGTGAGGGAGGCAGGGAGTGAGGGAGGCAGGGAGGCAGGGAGTGAGGGAGGCAAGGAGGCAGGGAGTGAGGGAGTCAGGGAGTGAGGGAGGCAGAGAGTCAGGGAGTGAGGGAGGCAGGGAGGCAGGGAGGCAGGGAGGCAGGGAGGCAGGGAGTGAGGGAGGCAGGGAGTGAGGGAGGCAGGGAGGCAGGGAGTGAGGGAGGCAAGGAGGCAGGGAGTGAGGGAGTCAGGGAGTGAGGGAGGCAGAGAGTCAGGGAGTGAGGGAGGCAGAGAGTCAGGGAGTGAGGGAGGCAGAGAGTCAGGGAGTGAGGGAGGCAGAGAGTCAGGGAGTGAGGGAGGCAGGGAGGCAGGGAGGCAGGGAGGCAGGGAGGGAAGAAAGTAAGGAAAGAAGGAAAAGAATAAAGAAGAAAAAAACAGAAAGAAAAAGAAAAGAAAAGGTAGAGGTACATCTGACACAGGAACCAACCAAAAGAATTCCCAATGTCCACAGATGGAAAAAATTAAACAGAAAAATAAATACTGATATTATTGAATTATAACCCAAAATATAAAATGAGTATATATGATTCCATATTAATCTAAATAAATAATTCAACAAATATATAAACAAAAGAGGCAGAACTAATCTTTATGGAAGAATTCCAAGTAATATGTGTAGACACTCCCTCTTCCAAGAAGTAGAACTTAATTCTCCTCTCATTGAGTGTGGACTGGAATTCGCAACTCATTTGTAAAATACACAGTAACATAAGAGAAAAATAGAAACTTTACAGAGAAGGAACCTGACAGACACAAGTCAACCAAATAATCTAGGTTAATAGCACTAGACCAGTCATGTGTATGTTATATAACTACTAATATCATGCAATGAGAAATTGTTTCAGTTAGGATTCTCCAAAGAAACAGAAATAACAGATCATAGATGATAAATAGACAGATAGATAGATAGGCAATAGATAGATACATTTATCTTAAGGAATTGGCTCATGTGATTATTGGGGCTGGCAAGCGTGAAATTTAGGGCAGGCTAGCAGGCTGGAAACTCAGGCAGGATTTGAGAATGTAGCCTTAAGCAGAATTCCATTTTCCCAAAGAAATCTCAGTTTTTGCTTTTAAAGCTTTCAACTGATGGGATGAGGCCCAGCCACATTGTGTAGGGTAATCTATTTTACTTAAAGTCAATTGACTATAGATGTTAATCATGTCTACAAAATACCTTCACAACAACATATAAATTAGTATTTGATTAAATCACTGGGTAATATAGTCTCTAACTTAAAATTGTTGGACTTAGGAGTTTTGGATTTACAGTGATGCAAAAGCAGTATTCATTCAGTAGAAACTACATTTTAAATTTTGAATTTTCATGTTTGTCCTGGGCTATCAATATGCTATCACAATGCTGGAGAGTGTCTGCAAGTGGTAGTTTCCAGTCAACCATACAATCACAAGGGCATACAAATCAGATGCTAGAGTATTGTATTGCCAGATAACTTTGTCCAGCTGTAGGCTAATGTAAGCTTTCTGTGTTTAAGGTAGCCTAGGCTGATAGGTGATGTTCCTTCACACATTAGGTGCATCACATATATTTTCAACTTAGAATATTTTCAACTCATTCCATCATAACTTGGGGAGTGTCTTACAGTTCAGCCCACTGGACACATGACTAGAAGTACACCTCATCTTTCTATATTTTTCTTTCACACCTATATTAACCCCAATCTAATCATGAGAAAACATCAGGCAAACCCAAATTGAAGAGCAACCTACACAACGCCTGACCAGTAGTCTTCCAAAGTTTCAGTCATGAAAATTGTTTCAAAAGATAGAGAAAGTAGGACAAATGGAACGAGGACAAAGAGACATAGTAACTAAGACAGTATTTTGGGTTGGATTCTTCAGAATCTTCACCAGATTTCCCATAAATGTTCAACATAAAAAGAACATTTATGGGAAATCTGGTGAAGGCTAAACACCTACATACCTGTATAAAACAAAAATTATATAAAACAAAAAGTAAGAAAAAACTGGGCAAACATAACATGTAAACTTACGCAATAAAAAATTCTGTAGATACTAAAATTATTTGGTAGATATTTATTTACTGATGTAGAATAATGTTCAGAACATATTGACATTTGGAAATAAATATCAATTACATTAATGAATGTGTATCCAGCAGGTTAAAATACGTAGTCTCAGTTCTGCCATCTCGGATGTACAGTGAGGTAAAACTATTTATTCAAAAGTACATTAAAAGTGCCTCACAATGCCCCTATCCACTGTTGGCAAACAGACAAAATTTCTCCTTCATAGAAACTTAGTTCCATCTGACTGAAACTTTAGTTTCTTTGGGATAGGTATTCAGTCATCCTAACAGTCTTCACCTCCCATCCTCTTCAGAAGTGCTCCTGGAAGGGCATAAGTTTCTGGTCACCCTAGGTATGGTCATCAGGTCTAAGTGTTGCTCTCCATGCTAGTGGCCTTCTCTGGTTGTAACTCATTTCTTCTGTTCCCTTCTGTTTTTTAGTTGTTATCCTGTGCTGAATACATCAGGGCTTCTAGTTCTATGGAACACGTTTCTGTTCCCAATTTCTACCTTATTTGGATCCACATGCTTGACCTCAGGAATTTCTGGGTGTCTCTAGAGATGCCCAGGGTAACTGCTTACACATTCTTCCAGATTATATACAGAACAGAGACATGTAAGGGGCTTTTCCCAGCCATCTTTCAGCCATTGCTGCTTTACTTCTCAAGTATCACATTGGTAAGGGACTTTATGAGGAATAAGTGCTCCCAGCTCTGTGGAGAGGAAGGGGAGGAAAACAAAATATAATCCCACTATATTAGCAGCATTCCTTTTAGAATGAAACACACACACACACACACATATACAGAAAGAAAGAACAAATAGTTATATAATCAAATGCACACAGAAATCACCACTGGAGGCTAGGCACAGTGGCTCACACCTGTAATTCCAGCACTTTAGGAGGCCAAGGCAAGGGGATCACTTGCACCCAGGAGTTCAGGACTAATCTGGGCAGCATAGTGAGGCATTGTCTCCACAAAAAATAAAAAATTAGCCAGGCATGGTGGTATGCTCTCGTAGTCCCAGCTACTCAGTAGGCTGAGACAGGAGGATAGCTTGAGCCCAGGAGATCGAGGCTACAGTGAGCCATGATCACACCACTGCACTCTAGCTTAGGTGACAGAGTGAGATCCTGTCTCAAAACAAAAAAGAAAGAGAAAGAAAAAGAAAAAAAAAAAATTGCCACTGCCACTGGATAGCAAATATTACATTTATGTTCTAGTTTTATGTGTATATGTCTTCTAGTTTTCTGACACAAAAAATAAAATCTAAATATTTATTTTTAATACTTTTCCATAGAGAAATATAATTCTTATGCCCCTCCCTTCAAAAATACAGTTCTATTATTTTTAGAGAAGTTTCATCTGGGACAGCTCAAAGATCTCTTCTAGAGCTGTGTTGCAAGCTTTGTAATTGTTTTAGAATTGATTGCTATATGAAATAGGCTTATATGTTCTGACAGTGTGTTAATACAATAAAAGAATTTTTTAGTAGCAAAACAGTTACAATTTTTCATTGGTTGTAAGTTTTTTTTCTTTTTCACTGCCGTCTCTTTGTAGATCAAATGGAATTTCATAAGCTCTTATTTTTCAACATCAGTTCCTAGAAAATTTTTTCATCAGGATGCGTTGTTCAAGGCTAAATACATCTCAGAGAAAAATCCATCCCAAAAATCCTTAAAAAGATGTATTGTATTGTGCTTAATGGGAAATATTGTTACTGTAAAAATACATTGTAAGTTGTAACCTTGAATGTTTGTTCACTAAGATAGTTGAAAGTAAATGTAATAGCCTTATTTTCCAAAACAGATAAGCTGCTTTTCCTCTGGTATCTATGCAATATTTCTAAGCAATTTTTTTCAGGAATTAAGTACCCCATTTAGCATCAGTAAAATCTTTTCAGTTTATTTTATATATATAAAATTCAGATACAGGCTTCTGGCTTACATTACATTCTGCTCTCTTCCTCATCTTATAAGGACACCAGTTTTACTGTATTAGAGTTCCATCTTTATGACCTCTAAACATAGTCATACCGGACAGAGGTTTAGGCTTCAGTGTAGGAAGTTTGGGGGACACAGTTCCGTCTATCACAAGCAATCACAATTCTATAAAAATTTTACTTCTAAATGGGACTTGAACTCAAAGATTGCATGGGTTCGAGGCAAAGATGTTTTCTGTTTTTCGTTTTAGATCAGGAGATGTATGTTCAGATGTTGATGGCAAGAGTGAGAATATAGTGATGACTTGATGGTAAAGGTGAGAAAATATTCAGCAAAGCAAGTCCCCTAGAGCTGCAGCCAGACATATGACGGAGAATGGGGAGGTGTCACTGTTTGGGTTCCCCAGAAAGCAGAGATTCAGATGGAGCTTAGCACATAGGATGTGTACTAAGGAGTACCTCTGGTGTCAACAACTGTGGAAGGGAAAGAATGGAAATAAGGCTGGACAGAGAGAATTTGAGCTCTGATGCATGCCCAGCAGCTGTGGAAAGAAGATGTTCATTAAAGGAACATCTGGGAATCCACCACAGTTCATCCATTCCACCACTTGGATTAATTTGTCTATATACTTTCTGAAAACAGCTGTTCCACAAATCTTCCTGGGGAGAACATAAATAATTAAGATCTGTGGGAAAAACTGCAGCCCCATTAACACGGCTTGTGCAGGGCCATAACTGATTCTCAGCACTACCCACTTCCACTGTCCATTAAAGTATCTGTTTCCTTCCATTATCACCTCTTCCCTAGGCCACTGTGTCTGTATTTGCCTGGAGTTGCTACATTTGTCCTTCTATTGTCAAAATGGGGCAAAGGGACATAGAGGTATTTAAGTAGATCACATAGCTGCTATTCCTTCCTGATCTTAAAATAATCAGAATCGACCAAGCACAGTGGTTCATGCCTGTAATCCCAGCACTTTGGAAGGCCGAGTGGGATGGATCTCCTGAGGTCAGGAGTTCAAGACCAGCCTGGCCAACATGGTGAAACCCTGTCTCTACTAAAAATGCAAAAATTAACTGGGTGTGGTGGTGCATGCCTGTAATCCCAGCTACTTGGGAGGCTGGGGCAGGAAAATCACTTGAACCGGGGAGGTGGAGGTTGCGGTGAGCTGAGATCATGCCATTGCACTCCAGCCTGGGTGACAAGAGTGAAACTCTGTCTCAAAAAAATAATAATAATAAATAATCAAGATCAATTACATTTTCTTGGGTGGCATATCCTCTTCTTGCTTGCATACCCATATTAGGCAAATACATTTATCCCCATTTTAAAGATGAGAACACGTTCAGAGAAGCTAAGGTGGCAGCTTGGAGAGAGTAGATCTGAAGGATGAACTCAATGTTTCAGACTCTTCAAGATCAAAGGTATCTAAATCCACTAACTTTAAAAATCAACATGTCTCATTCTTTTCATTTACAAAACCCAAATTGTTTCACAAAAATAATAGCCATGTGTTTATTCCTGGGAAAAGGTTAAGCAACAAATTAGATTCCATTTGTAACAAATTTTCTAAATGTATAATAGGATGGTTCAAATAATGATGAACTGAATCATTATAGCTTTCGATGACAATAAAATCGTATTACTTTCCCATTCACAAAAAAAGAAATTGTTAAATTACAAAACTGATATATTGTGTATAATAAATGTTCATTCAATAACCATCTTGAGTATGCACAGGTGCTTTTCCAAGTACTTGGTATACTAAGATAGAAGAGATTTGGGGCTCAGCATCAACAATGTAACAATTTATGAGAAACAACAGAATGAAATTGTTTTAAAAAGTAAAGGAAGAGAAGACAGGGATAAATACAACATCAAAACTTAGGACAATGGAGAAAGTACTTTAGATCAGTGGTCCCCAGCCTTTTTGGCACCAGAAATCCGTTTCCTGGAAGACAATTTTTTCACTGTAGGGTGGGGTTTGGGGTGAGGGGGGGTGGCTTTGGGATGAAACTGTTCCACCTCAGATCATCAGGCATGAGTTAGATTCTCATAAGGAACCTGCAACCTAGTATGCACAATAGGGTGTGCTCCTATGAGCATCTAATGATGTTGCTGCTCTGACAGGAGGCAGAGCTCAGTCAGTGATGCTCCCTCCACCACTCCCTCCTCACCTCCTGCTATATGCCCTGGTTCCTAACAGCGCACGGACCAGTACTAGTCTGCAGCTCACTGGTTGAGGACCCCTGCTTTCAATGACGACTGAGGTCAAGTTTCCTGGGTACATGAAAAGCAGGGAAAGTCGTACTCACCACTAGCTTCTGGAAAAAGGCTGTGAGAGAATACCATAAACTTCCTGCAAATAGATTCAAATATTTGCAAGACCACACTAGAACAATAAAGCTAGTTTCAAACATCATGCACAAAAACGTGGCATTTATCTTTCATAAATACGTGGTAGCTAGTTGACTTAGCAAGTATTTATAGATGAGTTTAAAAATATATGTATTTGTAGTATGCATACCATATTTTCAAAATGAAAACCCCAATGAATACAACTTAGTGTTTTGAGCTTAGTTGTACAAGTCAAACAAGGAGAGGTTCAAGTCCCTTCCCTATTTCCTTCTATTCCACCCTATACAAATTAACTAAGTTCTCTTTATTTTAAGTTATCTCTAATATATGATTTGTAAGGTTTTGTGAGTAGTATGTGTATGCACATAAAACTTTTGCAGTCAGCGATGCTTTATAAATGCTTAATAGTTATCAATGACAGTTCAGAACTGTCCCTATATCATCCATACACCCTCTTCTAAAATTAACAAATAATATTTTCTTTGAAACTATTATTCTCTTTATTTTTTCCTTAGAACATGATAGTAAATTTCACAATTTTAAAACAAAATAATTTCACAACATTTAGAATAGTATCTAATTTGATCTTTATAAAACTCTTATACTATTCTGTCACAACATAAAATATCCATGAGAGAGCAAATTATTGTTCCTATATGCAGTCTTTATTTGTTAGTACCATTTATAATATGCTAATGAAATGATTTTTGAAACTACTTAATACAAAGAAAACAATTTTGTATGTTTCATCTTTTCAATTGTAAATAAGCATTTAATAAAATATCTTCATGAATTCAATGGGAATATGTATGATTATGAGCAAATAGAGTTAAAATTAAACCCACAAATCAGGAAATTCAAAGCTAATATCAAAAAACAATGTTAGTTTTGAAAGTGCCATAAAATAATACACATAATTTAAAAGATTAATATACTTTAAAATATTTTTAAGCATATTAAATGAGCTGGCAAATTGCAACAGTTAAAAAAATATTTCTGAGCTATTTCAGATACTGCCTAATTATTAGATAACAGTTTAAATATAAAATAGGAACTATGACTTTTTTGATTCTTAATAATCAGAAATATGAATTTTTTTAACATCAAGATATCCAAAATGACTAATTGATTTTGTTTCTGATCAAAGAAAATACTGTTATGGAGGCAGAAAAAAACTTTAAATCATATAGCTCAAATGGAGAGAATCTCAGAATCCCAGAATTGTTTCATAAATTTAAATATAAATAAAATACTTTTATTTAGTCATGGGTAGGTGGGCAGATAGTGTCAGGGGATTCATATTTCTAGTCTTCTAGATTTGAGGCTGTAATGTGATACCTATGTATTATTCTTTATCATATATCCACATTTAATAGAAACATTTTAGAAGAATTTCTACTCACCAACTTGTTATTTCTGTAGTTGAATATTTAAGTTTCTGTGTCCATCAAGCATCTAAAACTGCAAATGCAAGTCTTTCATATGCATCAAAAGTAAGCTAGAAAAAGACATTTCTAGAACAATATTTAATTGTAAAATCATGGTAGCCTAGCTTATGACTCTTTGAAAATAATATTTTATCCTGAGATTCTATAGTTTTTATAGAAAGTAAGGGATTGTCTATATACAATTGATTTTTATTAAAATAAAAATATTCATTTGAAATTTTGTTAGGCATATAAATTATTCTGCATATAGCACCATCAGCAATAATGCAAATGGACAAATTGGGAATAAAAGTTTACATTCTCATTTACACGTCATATATCTGCACAAAAAATTTGTATTTCAAGTGTTTGTATTTATTTTTTAAATGGATAGAGAGGATTATGAAAGTAGCAAATGTTTGCCATCATAAGAGTTAATGCCATTCTTTTTGCAGACTTCGCTGAGTTTTCTTCCACTAATTCTGGTAGTAGACAACTTTTATTTCTGTATTCTAATTTTTACTGATATGGACATTTTGCATTACTATGTACATTTTAGAATCTATTTGTCATGTTCCACTCTCTGTCTACAAAATCAAACAAACAAAAACCCAAAACAACAACAAACAAAACCCTACTAGCATTTTGAATGGAATTGCCTAGCATCTATTGACCTAATTGGAAAAAAACTAAGATTTTACCAACATTCATACTTTCAATCCAAGGCTATGATGTATCTTCCCATTTATTTAGGTACTCCTACTTATCTCAACAATATCTTATAGTTTTTAATGTATAGGTCTTAAACATGCAATTTTAATTTAAATCTAACCAGGCCATGCTATTTTTAAGCTATTATAAATGGTGTTTCAAAAATCATTCATTTTCCAAATCTTCATTCCTGATATATAGCAATATAGTTGACTTTTGTACCACCTTGTATTTAGATGGAATTTTCCAACAATGACTGCACTGATATACATTGCATCCTACATGCACTTACATTGACAGTCCTTCAAGAGGTGGGGTCTCTATTTTCTCCTTTTGAACCCGAGTATATCTTTCAAAGTGTTTTAATAATAACAACAGCAGAATTTCACAAAAAACAGGCTTTGTGACTTCCAAGAATTATTTTTAAAGACAATTTGGCTTCCAACAGACTATCTCTATCTCAGGATTCTTGTGTTTGTACCCCACACATTGGGTTGTGAAGAAACAAAGTTACATGTAGATGTTCTGGCCAACAGATCTGGATAGGTCTCCACCCAACAGGCAGTAACCTTTTAAAAAGAGATAAAGGTCACTGTATAATAACAAACGAGTCAATTCAGCAAGAGTAAATAACAACTGTACATATATATGCTCCCATCACTAGAGCACCCAAATATGTAAAGGAAATATTAATATATATAAAGGGAGAAATACACTGCAATATGATAATAGTAGAAAATGTCACACCCACTCCCAGTAATGGACAGATAATACAGACAAAAGTCAACAAAGAAGCACTGGTATTGAATTACAATCTACACCAAATGGACCTAATTGACATTTACAGACAATGTATCCAACTGCTACAGAATACACATCTTTTGACCAGTACATGGAACATTTTCCAGGATAGACCACAGGTCACAAAATAAGTTTCAACAAATTCAAAAAGGTCAAAATCATATCAAGTATCTTTTATGACTGCAATGGAATAAAACTAGATATCAAAAACAAGAACTTTGGAACTATACAAACACATGAAAATTAAGTTTCTGAACAATTAATGGGTCAATGAAGTAATTAAGAAGGAAAATTTAAAATATATTAATAAGTGTTACGACTCTTTTAGAATTTTTCTCGTGAACTTTCTGGTGGGAAATCCTCCAATACGAAGATAAATAAATAAATAATTTTGAAAATAAAAATACTCTAAAACAAATGAAAATGGAAATACAATGTACCAAAATACATGGCATATGCTAAAACAGTAGTAAGAGGAAGGTTTGCAGCTATAAACAACTACATCAAAATAGTAAAAAGATTTCAAATAAAAACCTTGTGATGCACCTGAAGGAACCAGAAAAGCAAGAACAAATCTACCCCAGAATTAGTAAAAGGAAAGAAAAAATGAATTTCAGAGAAGAGATAAATCTGGGAATTAGAAAAATACAAAAGATCAATTTAAAAAATGTTTTTTTTCCTGAAAAGACAAACAATATTGGTAAATTTACCTACAGTAATGAAGATAAAAGAGAAGACTCAAATAAATTTAATAACAAACAAAAAAGGAGACATGACAACTGATACCACAGAAATGCAAAAAAAAAAAATCATTAGAAATAATTATGAATAAATATACAGCCATTAAAAACGAGGAGGTCACATCCTTTGTAGGGACATGGATGAACCTGGAAACCATCATTCTCAGCAAACTGACACAAGAACACAAAATCAAACACCACATGTTCTCACTCACAGGCGGGTGTTGAACAAGGAGAACACATGGACACAGGGAGGTGAGCACTATACACGGGGGTCTGTTGGGGGGGGACAGCGGGGGGGTGGGGAGTTGGGCAGGGATAGCATGGGGAGAAATGCCAGATATAGGTGAAGGGGAGGGAGGCAGCAAATCACACTGCCACGTATGCACCTATGCAACAACCTTGCATGTTTTTCACATGTACCCCAAAACCTAAAATGCAATAATAAAAAAAAAGAAATAATTATGAATAAATATACTCCGCAAAATGGAAAAACCTAGCATGGGATAAATTACTGGACACATACAACCTACCAAGGTTGAACTATGGGGAAATAGAAAACCCCAACAGATTAATAAGTAATGAGATGAAAGCAGTAATACTCATCAAAGCAAAACCAGATGACTTCACTGCTAAATTCTGCCAAGCATTGAAAGAATAACTAATACGATTCTACCTAAACTGTTCCAAAAAGTTGAAAAGGAAGAAATTCTTCCAAACTCATTCTACAAGGCCAGAATTACCCTGATGCCCAAAACACACAAGGACACAACAAAAAGAGAAAACTACAGGGTAATATTCCTGATGAACATAGATGTAAATATCTTCAACAAAATAGTAGCAAACTGAATATAAGAATACAATAAAAAGATCATTTATCATGATCAAGTGGGATTCATCCCAGGGATGCAAGGATGTTTCAACATAGGCAAATCAATAAATGCGGTATATCACATTAACAGAATGAAGGACAAAAAACTTATAATCATCCCAATAGGTGCTGAAAAGTATTTGACAAAATTCAACATTCCTTTGTGAGAAAAATTCTCAACAAAATGAGGAAGGAACACACTTCAAAACAATAAAGATCATATGTGGCATGCACAGTGCCAACGTTATGCTGAACAGTGAAAAATTAAAGCCTTTCTTCTAAGATCCAAAGCAAGAAAATCAGGTTCATTTTATCACTTTTATTCAGTACGGTACTAGAAGTTGTAGCTGGAGCATTTAGGCCACGGAAATAAATAAAGGGGATCCAAACTGGAAAATAAGTCAAGTTATGTTTGTTCACATTGTTGTTCACACATGACATAATGCTATATTTAAGAAAACTTAAAGACTCCACTGAAATACTATTAAAACTTATAGAGAACTTCAGCAAAGTTACAGGATGCAAAATGAGCATACGAAATTCAGTAGCACTTATATACACCAACAGTGAACAATCTAGGAAAGAAATTAGGAAAGCAACCACAATACAATAGCTACAAATATGATGCCTATGAGTAAATTTAAACAGACATGAAAAATCTTTACAAGGTAAACTATAAAACAGTGAGGAAATAAATTGAAGAGAAAAAAACGTAAGTGGAAATATATCCCAGCTCATGATTTGAATAATTAATATTGTTGAAATGTTTAAACTACTGAAAGTTTTCTACACATTCAATGCAACCTATATCAAAAAACCAATGACATTCTTCACAGAAATAGAAAAAAAAATACTACTTCATGCAGAACTACAAAGTACCCCAAATACCCAAAGCAATCTTGAGCAAAAAGAAGAAAGCTGCAGGCATCACACTACTTGACTTCAAAATATGCTGAAAAGCCATAGTAACCCAAATAGCATATTATTGTCATAAGAACAGACATATGGATTCGTGGAGCAGAATAGAGAACCTAGATATAAATTCACACATTCACAGCCAATTCATTTTGAGAATAGTGCCTAGAATATATACTTGGGAAATGACAGTTTCTTCAATAAAAGGTGCTGAGAATTTTGGATAATCATATTCAAAAATCAAATTATGATGAATTAAAGAATCAAATGTGTGATCTGAAAAAATGAAACTACTAAAAGAAAATATTGAGAAAACACTTTAGGTCATTGGTCTGGCAAAGATTATTTGGGTTACACTCAAAAACACAGGCAACCAAAGCAAAATCAGACAAATGGGATTAAATCAAACTAAAAAGCTTCTACACAGCTAAGAAAATTATTAACAAAGTGAAGTGGCAACCAATGGAATGTGGAAAACATTTCAAAACTATTCATTCATAAAGGGTTTAATAATCAGAATATATAAAGTACTCAAACAACTCAACAGCAAAATAAAAACAAAAAAACCTACAAATAATTGAATTTAAACATGAACACAATACCTGGGTGATGACATAATCTGTGCAACAAACCCCCACAACACATGATTGCCTAGGTAACAAACCTGCACATCCTGTACTTGTAACCCTGAACTTAAAATTAAAGTTAAAAAGAAAAATGGAGAGATACAAAAATCAAATTACGATGAAATTTTTCCATTTGTTACAACATGAATGAACCTGGAAGACATGTTAAGGTAGGTAAGTCAGATACAGAAGGAGAAAGTTTAAAGATAGGTTTGGAAGACATCTATTCTCAAAATGAAAAAAATTGTGAAAAGTCAAAATTGGAGGTCATAGAAATTAAGTGTGTGTGGGTGATTGTATTAAGACTGAATATGACTTCATTTTCCAAATTTTTACACATACACTCACATTTCTTTTTAGGAACTTTCCTTAACCAGGATGTCTATAATATAAGAAGCCCTCAAATGCTATTGAAAAGTAACAAAATGATGGAAGCAAACAATATTGAGAACTTAAAGAGAATATTCAAAAGAAAAAAACATCATTTATTAACAGTACTGCATAATTATTTTAAAATTTTTAGTAAAGAAAAAGCATATTTTATAAGGTTTATAAAATATGATATATAAAGGCTAATACTATTCAGGAATATAAGCAAGAAGAGAAATATAAAAGGTGTCACTGTTTTAGTAGGTACAAATAAAATGTAAGAACATTGTTATTAATAGGAAGGTAAAATGTCTGAATGTTATCTTTATAGAACTATAAGATTTAATTCCTCTCTTTATATCTCTATGTTATAAGAAATGCTTAATCATATGTTTTTTTCTGCAGAAAGTTAAGAGACATGCAAAACATGCTTAGAGAATTCAGATATTTCTACAAATCTGTCCATGGAATTTTCTATAATTACTGTTTTATTTAATGTATAGTCATTCCCTTTAAGAAAACTCCCAAAGTACAGAAAAGTAAAAATGTAAACCTAAATACATAGAATGAATCTTGGTAATGATAATATTTAAATACATAGAATGAATGTTATGTAAGATTCCACTTAAATTAAAATAAAAACTTTAATGAATAAATATAAAAAAGCAACTTTCTTTTGTCTGTCCTGAAACCTGGCAAATGGAGTTCATTTCTGGAGCATGTTTTCTGCAGCACCCAGGTATGATTAGCAACAGCTACTCTCCTTGTTCTACCAGCAAGATAATAATCAGAGGCAAAGTTCTTAAAATGTGGTTTCTACAGTTGCAGATTCTTCTCAGTTTTTCCAATCTCTTCTATGACACAGCAGTTCACTAATATTTCAAAAAAAGAAAAAAAAGTTTCCAATTGCTGAACAACATGGGGGGAAAAGTACCTGAAAGTTGTTTGTGGTTATCACCCATCATCACCTCAAAAAAGCATAATTTATAAAGTGCTCACTTCGAAAGCACGCACAACACACATCTGTTTTTTTTTTTTTCTTTTACCTTCCAGCAAACAAACAAGAGTCAGTTAAAAATGGAAAACAGAATCCAAGATGGGAAATCCGCAAGGAACACTGGCAGAGAGCAACACGGAGACCTATTAGTAGCATCAGTGAGAGCTTTTAAATAACGTTGAAAAGGAAGAAAAGAGGGCAGAGAAAATACAAGCCTGGTAACAAATAAGGAGGGACATAAAAATCAATGAGCCGTTGATAATGGGTTAGATACAGCTCTCATTTTTTAAAGAGAAAAATGAAGAAAAGAAATTTGAGAAATTGAGCAATGATGACAGCCTAGTTAAAGTAGCTATTGACGAAACAGGTGAGAGAAGGCTGGTCACAGGGACTGGATGAATAGCTCACCCTACAGTTGGGGAGGAGTGTCTAATGAGGTGCTCTTAGGATGGATCATCATCCTATTCCCATTTAACTTCGTCCTTAATGACATGAAAGGAGTGAATAAATGCATGATTGAAGACTGGAGAGGCATTGAGCTCACAGTTGCTGGGAGATGTATTGTAAATAGAAAACAACAATAAAGCAAATAGGTTTCATATAAACAAGTAGAAATATAAATCAAAATAAAATTATATTTGCAAAACTAATAAGGCATCCAAGAATGCTAATGGAACGAGAAGAAAAGGAAATAATCCTAAATTGTTATTGGCATATGATTTGTTAACTAGCTATAGACACATTTCTTACCCTTAGAATCTTATATGAAGTAGGCCCCTTACAAACACTACACACAGATCAGCTAGCGTCAGAATAATGACACCTCTGCAGGCTGGCTATCTAGACCAGAGAAACACAAGTCCAGTCATCAGTTCTATAGATCAGGAATCCTATACTTAGTTATTATTAAATAATGTAATTTATTAATCCAAGAGAAACACAGAACTGTATGTTCTATATCATTGCTTACCTAGTGTGTGGAGAAAGAGTAATTAACTAAGGAAGATTTTAACATGTGCATCCAGAAATGGGGGAAATTAGGAAAAGGTGACAGCAAAAGGTGAATGAATGGCTGAGTTTCAGGAAGGAAGTGGTAACCTCTGACAAGCAATACAGACAGGTCAAATAAAGTAAGTGAGAAAAGCTGCTATTGAATTTGGCAATTAGGATGTCACCTGTGAAGATTGACAAATAGTGTTTACATAGGGACTGGAGCAGAATCTGGATAGCTGTGATTGATGAGTGTCTGGTTTTTAACAAAATGGAGCAAATCTAAATGACTTTTCCAAGAAGGTGAGCCCTGATGAGAAAAAGTGAAATAGGATGGTAACAGGAGAAAAACATAAAGGAGAAAAAATGGTGTCTTAACATTGGAGATATTTGTTGAAAGTAAAGGGTTAGTACACAGGGTGAAAGGACTTCACTATTGAACTCCTGCTAATTTGTCATGACTCAGATCAGAAGTCACCTCCTTGGCACGGTTCTGACTGCTCTCTTGACTCCACTCCTAGATAAATTTTCTTTTTCCCTTTTACTGTGCCTTCTCTGCATTCTCAAGACACTCTGCACCTCAATCATATCACCTCCCATATTGTATTCTAATATTTTTTCTACTCCATTGAGTTTCTTTATAGCAAGCATTGTGACCGTACCTTTAGTTTCTACCACAGTAGTTATCACGTCATGTTCAATTAATGAAGTTGTCATAATAAATGAATGAACTAATGCAGAGATAGTAAGGTTTTCTTGATCACACCAAACTCTTAGCTAAAACTTTACCTCAAAACAATATATGGATTCTGAGAAAGCCAATAACAAGAATCAAGTTACCAAAGCAATAGGCGTAAGTTCAGAAAAAAGAAAACAGAAAATGTGAATCTGAGACGACAAAGGGGCCACAGTGATGAGTAAAGCAAACCACCAAAAAAGTTAGTCTATAAAACAGCAGGTATCCAGGATATGGAGGACAGAATCTAGCTCACATGACAAACTTGAAATTTGGAGTTTTCACGCCCTTCTTACATCAAAACTCCCTAAATAATAATGTATTGCTTCATAGGCCAGTAACTGATATATTTCCATTTTCAGTCTAAAGAGCTAAAAAGAAATTTGCTTCTTTAAATATTGGTATCAGTTGAAAAAGAAGTATGGATTCATTGAGAACTTTTCTCCAGGGATTTAAAAGAAGAAAGTTAGAGGAGAAGTTATATAGAGAACATAAATGGGAGAAGGTTTTATTTGAAAAGACAAAGCTGGTGACACTAGGAACAAAAAAATCTCTAAAGTGGTGAAGATCAGGGTGTCTAATCATGAACTTAGAGCCTGTGAGGGCGTTTTTATTCTCTCTCATATTAAATCATCAGCCATAAGAATATTAAGATCTTTGCTAGCATCAGGATGCTTGACAGACTGTACAGTTATTACCATAACATGCTGATGGCTCTGAAGTCATGTGCAGTATGGCTCCAAGTTCTTAAGGCTTTTATCATCCTCATGGTGCAGTACACATAATTTGAAAATTAACAGTGCCAAAGTGTATATCAGCCATACCACCAAATGAGTGAAGGATCAAAATTACCCACAGTGAAGCGGGAAGTGCATGCAATCCAATTAAAAAAGAGTTACTCTAACATATTACTTGAACTATAACAGAAAAAAAAAGAAAAGAAAAATGAGGTCACAGTGTCAGAGGCATTCAAACCAGAGTGACTCCATCTTGAATAGGGGTTAGGCAAAATGAGGCTGAGGCTGCATTCCCAGGAGGTTAGGCATTCTTAGTCACAGGATGAGATTGGAGAACAATACAAAATACAGGTCACAAAGATCTGTATAATAAAACAGGATGTGCTAAGGAAGCTGGCCAAAAGCCACCAAAACCAAGATGGTGGTGAAAGTGACTTCTGGTCATCCTCATTGTTCATTATATGTTAATTATAATGCATTAGCATGCTAAAAGACACTCCCACCAGCCTGATGACAGTTTACAAATGCCACGGCAACATCTGGAAGATACCGTACATATTTTAAAAAGAGGAAGAACCCTCAGTTGGGGGAAACTCTTGCCCCTTTCCTGGAAAACTCATGAATAATCTACCCTTTGTTTGGCATAGAATCAAGGGATAAGTATAAGTCTACTCAGACAAGCAGTCCAGACTTCTTCTCTGTCTATGGAGTAGCCATTCTTTTATTACTTTACTTTTCGAATAAACTTGCTTTCACTTTACTCTATGGACTCACCCTGAATTCTTTCTTATGTGAGTTCCAAGAACTCTCTCTTTGGGTTTGAATCAGGACTGCTTTATGGTAACAACAGTAACAAAAAATTGGAAACCTATGCATGAATAGGAACAAAAACTTTGAAATTTTGACTTTTAACTCCATTATTCAGTTAGCATTTGCTACAAGTTATCTTCCATGTTAAGAGAAACTAAAACAAAAAACTGTTCACCTAGTTCAGAAATAAAGAATTCAGAAAAAATTTTATTTATTAAAATTATTACATCTTTGTAGTTCTAACAATGAATAAAATCCTTTTTCTTTCCCTGTAACAAAAATAAAAATAACTCTTGCATTTTCATTAGCAACTAACTTTTAACCATAGCATGCTATTTGTTATATTTGCCCAGGTTTCAGAATATAGTCCAGGAATTATTGAAACTTGCATAATGAAACAACTGAATGGGGTTCTAGGTATGATGAAATTTTTTAGAATGTGTTAGGATTCTACATGAGGCTTACTTCTAACAGAACACATTTTTCATCAAGTCCACATACCATAGCACTTGAATGGGGTGGCCCTTCATAAACCACCTGAGGGAGGAGACTAGATCACAAGATCCCTTAAAGGACTTTCCAACTAGGACTTCTGTTTTTATGATTTAAAAAATTGGAAATTTCCAGATAACTGAAAAACAATGGAGAAAAAGAAAGGAAAAAAACTATACAAATGCAAGGCCCTCAGTATGACTTAAGACAGAGAATATGCAGAGTTTAAATAACAGTAAGTAAAAAAGAAAAATCACTTAATCCCAGCACTTGCTCTGCTGCCCACACCCCAGTCCCACCTTGCTGCCAGGCAATGTCCTGAACAAAGGCCAACAAAAGAGAGAAGAAGAAAGGCAATGCAGGCCCACCAGCAGGTCTAAAACCACTGCCAGAATGGGATACTAAATCCACCCCTGGTATTTCGTAAATGCAAAATCAAAACCAAACATCCAGATGAGACAAGAGAAGGCACTTAAAAGCCTGCATGATTTGAAGGGGCAATGTTCAAAATGCCTGGTTCTTAGGGAAGCACAAAGCAGGCAGAAAGGAAGAAGCATTGAGTTGACAGCAAATGACTGCAACTCTGCAGCCTCCTTCACCACTGGCTCTCTGTCCATCTGACAATTGTTTGTAAATTCCAAAAGAAAAAAAGAAAGGTGGCATAAACCTGGCTTGTCCTCTAAGACATGGATTTCCATCCTGAAGTGAATAAGAAACCATGGGAACTGTGGCAATGGAGTCTGCTGAATTCCTAGCTCAATGTGTGTATGCAGAAGCCTTGACCATGCACTTTGTCCCCATGGCTAGCATCAGTGTGTTAAAAGATGTGAATTTGTTTATTCTCCCTTGATCGACTCTTTGTATAAATTCTTCACAGGGGGTTACTATGAGAAACTGTGACAGAGGAAGTTGTTATCGCTAATGGCTCTGAAGGTTGTTAACGTTAATGGATTAGAACTGGAGGCGTGTTAAACTCAGTGCTTTCGGTAGCAGGGGAATTAAATAAAAGACTTTTTTAGGCTCTGGCTGGAATTTCAGAGTTCAAATCACATTAATACCATTTGATCAAATCTACTGAAATAACAACCCAAGCACAAATCCTGTCGTTGCCCTCGGCCCCCAGAATTCACTGGCAGGTTGACTCATCTTATCTGTGTTTAAATAGGTTTAGATTTGGGTAACTCTGATTAAATTTCAGATTGGTGTCTTCTTAATATCTTGAATGCTCTATATTTTATTATACTTTCTTTGAAAAAAATTAATCTAATTGTCAATTACAGGTCATTGATTTAGGACTTAAATATCTTCTCAGAACATGAAGATACTTATTAGGAAATAACTTATTGATGTAATCAAAACCTATAAAATTACAATATTCTTCTTTGTAAAATAAATGTTAAAATCACATAATCATACATAATCTATAGTCAAATGTTCAGGTCGAAATCACACTAATGTGGTAAATTCATAGTAAAATTAAAACATTAAGAATATAAAATTGGCTGGGTGCGGTGGCTCACGCCTATAATCCCAGCACTTTGGGAGGCCGAGGCAGGTGGATCACGAGGTGAAGAGATCGAGACCATCCTGGTCAACATGGTGAAACCCCGTCTCTATTTAAAAATACAAAAAAATTAGCTGGGCATGGTGGTGCGTGCCTGTAATCCCAGCTACTCAGGAGGCTGAGGCAGGAGAATTGCCTGAACCCAGGAGGCGGAGGTTGCGGTGAGCCGAGATTGCGCCATTGCACTCCAGCCTGGGTAACAAGAGCGAAACTCCGTCTCAAAAAAAAAAAAAAAAAAAAAAGAATATAAAATAAAAATAAAATAATTAAAAGCCTCTTCTTTAATCATCACCATTATCATCATTATCACCATCATCACCATATTAATCACTATCACCACCATCTTCAGAGAGAGAAGCAGAAGAGAAAATGATCTAAATCAGCAATATTAGAAGTGCTATAGGCGAGAAAAGTGACACAATGGGTCCTGGAAACAAAAGTAGCAACTGCAGTAAAAATAAGGACACTGTGACATAAGCGTTATGGACTTCATATCAGCATTCGACTATTGTTAACTTCATGTAATAGCATTTAAGTTAAGGATTAGTACACTTATGGTTGTATGAGTATAGTTGTGTTATGTTAGGCATAATTATGACATTATTATTGTCTTTATTTGAACCTTATATATGAAGAAACCCTGCTGACACCTTGATTCCAGGAGAAGTGCATGGGTTCAAGATGACAAGGGATGGACTCGTCATGATTAATACTGAGTGTCAACTAGATTGGATTAAAGAATACAAAAAATATTGACCCTGTGTGTGTCTGTGAGGGTGCTGCCAAAAGAGATTAACATACGAGTCAGTGGACTGGGAGAGGCAGACCCACCCTCAATCTGGGTGGGCACGACCTAATTAACTGCCAGCGCTGGTAGAATAAAGCAGGCAGAAGAAGGTGGAAAGACTAAACGCTGAGTCCTGTGGCCTGCATCTTTCTCCCATGCTGGGCACTTCCTGTCCTCAAACATTTCACTTCAAGTTCTTCAGCTTTTGGACTCTTGGACTTATGCCAGTGGTTTGCCAGGGGCTCTCAGGCCTTTAGCAACACACCGAAAGCTGCACGGTCAGCTTTCCTACTTTTGAGGTTTTGGGACTTGGACTGGCTTCCTTGCTCCTCAGCTTGCAGACAGCCTATTGTGGGAGTGGGAGTGAACACCTCTTCATATACACATCTATCCTATTGGTTCTGGCCATTTAGAGAACCCCAGCTAATACACCATAATGAACTAGTCATCAAAAAATAAAAAGCTGATGTTTTACTATAAACGAACACTTGAATCAAGCTTCTAAAACTGACAGAAGCCCACCATAAGTTTAAACAAGAATTTTATTTAATGTAGACTTTAAGTTAGATAATAATTACACATCTGGACGTAACAAACAAGTGTCAGGTTTCAATATTAGGGTCCTAGAATCTAACTGCAGGCTATTTAAGTAGGGGCTCAATTCAGAACAGTCTTCCAGGTTTTCTGCCAATAGAAAAGCAGAGGCCTTGCTGGCACTTTGTCTAGAATTGATGTATTCCCTAAAAGCATCCTCAAATCATGGCCCCAAATTTTCTATACTCTGTGTTGGAAATTGGACCTATAGTAAAAGACATTTATTAAATAACTGTGTTCCTCCAAAGTTCATATTGAGTCCCTAACCTTCAGTACCCCATAATGTGACTGTATTTGAAACAGGATCTCGGAGGGATAATTAAGGTAACGTGAGGTCGTGTGTGTGGGTCCTAATCCAACACGACTGATGTCCTTGTAAGAAAAGGAGATGAGGACACAGGGAGGTACTGAGGAAAGCCTGTGTGGAGACAAAGAGAAGACGACACTCTATGAGCCAAGCCTCAGAAGAATCCCTGCTGACACCTTGATCTTAAACTTGGCCTCCAGAGCTGTGAGGAAATAAATTGTCTTTTTAAGCTACCCAGTTTATGATACTTAGCTATGGCCTTACAAACTAATAAAACAGGCTTCAATGTAAGAATAAATTCTAGCAATGTGAAAATTAAAATATTTTACACAAGTCCATATCTCCTAATCTGTTCTACAAGCAAGAGAGTTGAATTGATTCCTTCTTTTATCGCTCCAAGTGTTCTAAGAAGTCTCCTAGGGACAGAAAAGGGTGAAGAGCACATCCCAAGTAGCTCTGCAGCTCGTTCTCAGGGACCGCTGCACCTCAGAGCTGCCAGCACAAATGGCTTTCCTTCCTGGAGGGATTTGAGAGAGTGCAAAGTTCCATCCAAGGCCACATGACCTCCGAGAAGCTCCTCCTGAGACTTCTGTTGCTTTCCTTTTCTAAATTGTTGCCTTGGGAATTGGGTGAGTATTTGCTTTGAAATTTTACTTCATATTTACTGCTTTTAAAAAGCTATCTGGCAGATTGGAAAAGTTGTGGCAAAAAATGTTACCTTCAGCCTAGTTGATACCAAGAAAACACTGATGTGTGATAAAATCGCAGTTTGTACAATATTTCCTTGTAAAGCTTCTTGGCAACTTTGTGGTACAGCAATAAATACAAAATGTAATCACTAGTCAAGAAACATAGAAAGTCATATTAGCTCACATCATTGCCAAGATCACAATGTAAATGTTCTTATAACGGGAAGAGCACCGGGTGGCGAGTTGGGAAACCAGAGCTGTCTTCTCAATTCTGCTGCAGTTTACTAGGAAACTCCTGCAGGTAACTCGACCTTTCTTATTCTTAAGACACTCTTCTGTTCCTTACTACTTTAGAAGACGTATATTGCAATGGTGATACTTGTAATTACTAACATTATTGAATTGAAAATAGACACATTATTCATCAAAGGACTCTCTCCTCTTTCTCCTTATCATATAGAGAGGGCAGGATTTACTTTGGTAAGTCCATTCCTCCGCAGTAACATACCCCTGATCAGAAAGAAAGCTGCCTAGTGGGAGAAAGTGTATGATACTAAGGAGTGGCCTGAATATAATTCCCTGGATAATGGGAATCAGTACGTGATTCTGCAAAGTCTTAAAAATTCATTCACTGATTTCTGCATGTACTCCACTCATTCATTCATTCACTCAAAAGACATTTACTGAACACTTAGTGTGCACCCACTCCAATAATCAGTGCCTTGGGTGGAGACTAAAGGACTTAAATATATTATTTCTGACCATAAAAGCTGACAGAATAGTCAAGGGTGACATAATAGAGAATGTTCAACTAGGTAACCATGTAGAGTAACTGATAAAATGGTTCATGATGCTTTAGTAGAAAATAGAATATATCAGTCGCTAGTATAAATGGGTTTGATCTTTAAATTGATTATACCTAAAGACTGGTTTCTTCAGAACTAGTCCTCAGCACTGAGATTAGACTGTAATTCTGGTAAAGTTGAACCATCCTACCTGTGAGGAGGATGATGCTGAGAAGTACCAGCAACCAAGACCTAGTTTTCTTTCAAATAACAACATCTCGTACAGAAGTTTGGGTGGTTTATATATAATTTAAGGAAGAAACAATCCGTGTCTTCAACTAAAGGTTTAACCACATCTGTGAGAGCAAAAGTAGAGGCCAATTCTCCCTAGTGAATTAGAACTTCATGTGAAGAATAGCATTTATCCAGACATGAACTCGAGTAGGTTTTGACAAGTGAAGACAAAAAGAAGGGGCTGTCTTTATGAAGAAAAGTGTGTTGGGAGTGGGGCAGGGACAGTCACAGAAACTCAGAGTGAGCTTTCAGAAGCAGTTAATAGATTTATTTACTGAATGTAATTCAAGAAAGGGCAGGAGTAATATTAGGTTGGGATAGAAAAAAAGGCTTGAAGAAGGCTTTCAAGACATAAGTACTCATTTATTCATTCATGTAGAAGACATTTATTAACACTTAAGTGAAAGTGTTCAATAAGTAGACTGTATTTTTATAAGCAAATGAAAGTTACAATGGGGATAATACTTAATACTAGAAAATACTAAAAAATAACCAATAGGTGAATAACTGAGAAGAGGCCACACAATTTTACTTTAAGTACTATGTCTCTTAAAATATATATGTATATATTTTATTTTTTGGAAAATGGAAATAATTTAATCAGATTATCTAAAGTAATACAGTTGGCCCTTCTTGTACATGGGTTCCTCATCCATGGATTCAACAAATTGTGGTTCAAAAATCTGTTTGTTAAAATTGCATCTATACTAAACATGTACAGATTTTCTTCTTGTTTGTATGTTCTAAACGATATACTATAACAATTATTTACATGGTATTTATATTATATTATGTGTTATAAGTCATCTAGGAATACTTTAAGGTATGTGGGAGAATGTGCATTGGTTATCTGCAAATATTATGCCATTTTCCATCAGTAGCTTGAGCATCTTCCAGTTTTGGTATCCAAGGGAGGTCCTGGAACCAGTCCCCCATGGACACTGAAGGATGACTGTGTTTTCATTAAAATTCCTATAATATTTGAGAAATATTATGAGGAATTACAATATTTAGTTTACCTTTTGTGCATAACGATATTTGCATCTTCTATCCTCCTTGACTGACTTCTGTCATGACTTTATCTAGTCATATTGCTCCAGGATCTACTTTCTGCCTACCTCTCCAGCTTAAAGTAGCACTGTCTCTATCTCTACTTCTATGATTTATGTTCTAATTTTATAATTAATTTTAATAATTAAACATTAGTTGTTTTTCCCTTTTTTACTCCTCCATACTCCCTCCTCCTAGAACAGACTTTCCAAATTCTTAGTCTCATATCAAGCTGAATTCTCAACTACCTTGTATACTTCGATAACTACATATGCCTTTGCCTTAAATAGCTAGCAAATATAGTATTTAAAAAGTGTTAATGTAAATCATTACAATATTTCTGTGACTTAGGGTTATTTATTTTTTTATTTTCCTCAAGACAGAGTCTTGCTGTGTCACCCAGGCTGGAGTGCAATGGCGTGATCTCTGCTCACTGGAACCTTTGCCTCCTGGATTCAAGCAATTCTCCTGCCTTAGCCTCCTGAGTAGCTGAGATTACAAGTGTGCACGAGCACGCCTGGCTAATTTTTTGTATTTTTAGTAGAGACAGGGATTCACCATGTTGGCTAAACTGGTCACAAACTCCTGATCTCATGATCCTCCTGCCTCGGCCTCTTAAAGTGGTGGGATCATAGGCATAAGCCACTGTACCCAGCCTTCTCTTGTGTTTTCTATATGAAATAGGTATCTAATAATGGGATTAGAGTTTAACTGAATCACTCAAAAAGTCTGACTGACTCAGTAGATTTCATCACACTATTTTTATGGTTTCTATGAAAAGAGTATGTCCCTATCCCAAAAAAAGTAAAGATGTGCTGAACGCAATTCGTGTGACAATTAATTTCATAGAATTATTCACAGTCATTTGACATGTTACCTTCTCGAGGATGTGAAGATGCAATTTTCTTTATCTTTTGAAATCTAACTAAAAACCGTGATGAGAGTCAGCCCTGTAGGTTGTGGCACCTGTTCTATGTTCACCGCAGACACCGGCTCCTGTTGTCAAAGTGTTAATAATACATGCAAATGTGTGCACAGCATCACTTAACACTGCCTCTAAACTAGACATTTCTTTTTACAAGAGACAATAATCAGCACATCAGCATGCAAACTTTGGACTTCGAAAATAACTTTGATTCAACATAGGACACTTAGCAAAAATATTTGTATCAACATTAGAAAAATACATACAATGCAATGCAAATGTAAAGATTGTTTTCTTTTTTATAATATATTCATTAGATTTCTTTCTTGACTAGTAGGTGAAAATAATAAAAGACAACAATAAATTTCATCCAAATGTTAACCTGCCTTCTACCACCCCTCCTTTATAAGGTGTATATGCAAACACATAGAGGGGGAGATCTCATTTTATTAATGACAGATTTAGATTTATGAGCAAAAGACATGCAACATTTTATTTTTTACCATTGCTTATCATTTGTTCTGAGATATATTGTTGACAAAGGTTTCACTGCTTACCTCAAGCAATTGATTCCTCATTTTCAGGGACAAAAAGAATAAGAAAATATTAATACACTTTCCAATATTAGGTGACAGAGGTAATAATAAAACAAACAAATTTTAAAAACTAATGTCAAAATAATCTTAATTCTGCTTCTAATTCCACCAAAAAGTAGCTGTGGGAACACAGACAAGTTATTTATCTGACAGATTACTTATTACTTATTTTAAAACTAAACAAGAATATTTTAATATTTTCATTTGGTTCCAAAATCTTGTCTAGTCTCAAATTCATGAACATCATTAACTATCACAATATTTATCCCTTTCCATATCAAATAATTTTTTGAGAGTGAAATCATCTGGAACAAATATGCTTGAGAAATTCTACTTCAATAATCCTCTTTTTGATCTTATATTCCCATCCGTCCAGCTCTCCTCTAATGTAACTCACATCATTTCTACTTTTTGATTTAAAGAAATGCAAAGATTCTTGACTGTTTTATCTTCTTCTGATCTATCAACTCCTGCTGGCCTCTCTTCCTTCTCAGTCCCACATGACTCATTGCAATAGTCCGTTCTCACACTACTATAAAGATACACCTGAAACTGTACAGAGTAATTTATAAAGAAAAGAGGTTTAATTGGCTCATGGTTCTGTAAGTTGTACAGGAAGCATGGCAGGGGAGGCCTCAGGAAACTTACACTCATGGCAGAAGGTGAAAGGGAAGCAGGCACATCTTCACATGGCCAGAGAAGCAGGAAGAGAGTGAAGGGGAAGCTGTTACACACTTTTGAACAACCAGATCTCGTGAGAACTCCCTGGCCATCATGAGAATAGCAAAAGGGAAATTTGTCCCCATGATCCAATCACATCCCACCAGAGCCCCACCTCCAACATTGGGGTTTACAATTAGACATGAGATTTGGACAGGGACACAAATCCAAACCATGTCACTGATCATCTACTCCTTCTCCCTCAGGTGTCTCCTTGTAATTGTCATTTTAGTGCACTTTTCTAGCCAAACTGCAAGTCAGAATTAAAGCCCACCTTACCGCTTACACATGGGGGTGACTGGTAATTATCATTGGATATTATGCCACTATAAAGTTTGGTGCCCCAAGAAATCTGTGGCTTGATTCTGATTACTTGCCTTAGTACATCTTTTTCTTTCATCCTCCTTTATGAGTATTCCAAGAATACACAGGTATCTTATGCTTAGTATTCAAAACCCTTCCTACAATTATCAGCAATAAACCTTACCTCAATAAACCTTACCTCCTTTAGTTTTTAGGGAATCTCAGGGGCAGCAGTGCAGTCCCAGCACTTTGAGAAGCTGAAGTGGGCAGATCATCTGAGGTCAGGAGCTCAAGACCAGCCTGCCCAACATGGCAAAACTCCATCTCTGCTAAAAATACAAAAAAAAAAAAAAAAAAAATAGATGGGAGTGGTGGTGCCTGCCTGTAATCCCAGCTACTAAAGAGGCTGAGGCAGGAGAATCACTTAAACCCAGGAGAGGGAGGTTGTAGTGAGCTGAGATCGTGCCACTGCACTCCAGACTGTCAATTTACATAAACCATCCAGAACCCTTCCTACAAGCTAATCTACATCCACACCTACCCTCATGACTGTCCACTCTTCCTCTCTTCTCTCTTACACCTTTTAATTCAGCTCAGCATCCCACACCGCACTATTGCTTCCAGAACATTGCACCATCTGTTAATTACTCTTCCTACTGTGCTTTCAGCATCCCCCTTTCTACTTCCTTTTATTTGCCTCTAAACGAACTCAAACCACTCATACCTACCTAATACCCATCCAGCTACTGCCCCATTTCCCACACCCACTTTCATCTGGAATCAAAGTGTTGTTATCATGTCCTTCACAGCTTTACCTCACATTCAATGTGCAATGCCCTGCATTCTGTTTCTCTCTGTGGTCCTGAAACTTTGTGGTACTCATGGGCGGTCTCCTACTATTAAATCCAATAGTTTTCCTCTTTTTAAATTGCCTTTATGATTTTTTTATTTATCATGTAGTTATAATTAATAAGTGAATAACAAATCAGTGAGCAATTTAAAATTGCCAAGAAATTATGACAATAACAAAATGAAGGATCAGACAGAGGTGGGAGTGGGAATGTGCAGATATGTATGCCTTTTCAATGTTCCACATGAGGCTTAGCACACTGTCAGTACTCAATAAATGTTAAACAATAATAATAATAATAAAGGATACCATCTGCATGCATCTTCCACATAGTTGCTAGAGAAAACTGAAATCTAAGGGCAGGGCCCGGTGGCTCACGCTGTAATCCCAGCACTTTGGGAGGCCGAGGCAGATGGATCATGAGGTCAAGAGATCAAGACCATCCTGGTCAACAAGGTGAAACCCTGTGTCTACTAAAAAATACAAAAATTAGCTGGGCATGGAGGTGCACGCCTGTAGTCCCAGCTACTCGGGAGGCTGAGGCAGGAGAATTGCTTGAACCCGGGAGGCGGAGATTGCGGTGAGCCGAGATCGCGCCGTTGCACTCCAGCCTGGGTAACAAGAGCAAAACTCCGTCTCAAAAAAAAAAAAAAAAAAAAAAAGAAAAGAAAACTGAAATCTAAATATGTAATTATTATTGTCTTTATACATTTTTGTTTGTAAAGCTAGAAAGGGAATATTCAAGCTTTGAAATTGCGTTTTATTCATGTATTATAAGCAGAGAACCATGCACGTAACTGAAGAAACTGATAAAAATAGGTTGAATGAAACAGAAAGCAAGGTTATTTATCTTAAACGGATATTAAATTATTCTTCTCTGAGCTGAGAGGAAGATTATAACTGCAATAAATTCACGTTATTGCATTCATTCAGTAAATATTTATTAAATATTGTCTTCATTTGTTCAGGCTGCTAAAGTACCTTAGGCTGGGTCATTTATAAACAACAGAAATGTATTGCTCACAGTTCTAGAGGCTGGAAAGTCCAAGATCAAGCTACCAGCAGATTCAGTGTCTAATGAAGGCCGGCTCTCTGCTTCAGTATGGTGTTTTATTGCTGTATCCTCACATGATGGAAGAGGCAATATAGCTCCATTCAACCTCTCTTATAAGAGCATTAATTCTATTCATGAGAGCGTCTCCCCATGACCAACTCTCCAGCCAAAGGCCCCACCTCTTAATACTGTCACACTGGGTATTTTGTTCCATCATATAACTTTAGAAAGGGTCACCAAAATCCAGACCACAGTGAGTACCCACTTTATAGCAGACTCAGGTTATACAACAGTGAACATGATGCATGTATTTGAAGTTTAAATTCTTGATAGAAGATACAGATAAAAACTATAGACATTAAGAAAAAATGAGAAGCACTGGAGTAGAAGAAATATAGTAAAGAGTGATTACAATTTTATATGTGGTAGATAGGGTAGCTTTCTTTGAAATTTGATTAGAAAATGAAGTTGATAAAGCAGATGAAACTAGGTAAGTGTTTGAAAGCATTTTATCAAGGGAGAGAATAGAAAGTCCTAAGGCAGGCCCTGAGAATTTTGTGTTCTGGTGAATAAGAAATTTGATGAGCCCATTGGGGTTGGAGAAAATTCACTGAGTGATCGATGTGTGGACAAACTGGTAATGACATTTTAATCAATGTTATAGATATTTAAGACCATGGAGAGATTACAGACTGAAATTGGCAGTGAGGAACAAAGAGAACACTTGTGAAAAGGCGGGCCCAGTGTGAAACCAAACAGCTTCCAACTGAGAGCCTGCAGAGGCAGCAGCATCATTAAGGGAGATTTAAGTTTCATTTCTAGTGAGGTGAAGGTAATTTTTAGAGAAGAGAGCACGAAGGTTTTATTTATGATGGACCATAAATTCCAGAAGGCTCACTAGAGAGGTTTTAGGAATTAAAGAGAATGGAAGAAAGGGACATAATAAAGGATATGCAATGATGTAGAGTGATTAACCTGTGTGCAGTGAGGGAAAACCTAGAATCCTGGGACTCCTTTTGGTGATTGACATAAACAGATAATGAGCTTAATGAAATTAGTTCTAGTTGGTCTCAAAGTTGACGGTGGTAGCTAGGCTGTGATTGTTTGGGAGTAGGTCCCATTTTTCCCCTGCTGAAATAGTGATGGAGACATCAAATCGAGGGTCTATCATTCCTCAGTGAGTTGGTCTTACCCCTTTGGACTCCTGATGATGATCTGTTTTTGGTTGATGATGACTTTTATACAGAAAATTATATTTATTCTAAGTATAAAGAAGGATAAAACATCCTCGTGTTCAGAATAAATTTTTTGAACAGAAAATTTTATTTTATACTATGTAATTTTTTCCCAAAATATGAAATACTCTAATTTGTTATTCTTGTATTGTTTTGTATTATTTCAATGGTATTTAGCACTTCTAAAATATATATTCAAAATTGTCAGCTAGAATTTCCACCTTTGAATTTTTTTCCTTTAGTTTAAGTTATTTTTTCCTTTAGTTTTAGTTTTTTCCTTTAGTTTAGTTTAAGTTAAAGAGAGAAGACCTCCCTGCAGACCATCATTTACACATGTAGAAGCAATATGACCAGACCCCTCCAAGAAGAAGATGTCAAGGTAATTAGATGTGTAGAATATTTTTGGGAGAAATGCATGCAAGGGAAAATGAGGGAGCCAGAGAAGGATGGGAAGCTGTCAGCCTAATGTGCATACCTGACCCCTGTGGAGGAGAAGGAAAGGAAGGAAGGTCTTAGACTGCAGTGCTATTCTAAGACAGTTTGACAAGACTAATGGGAGGTCCTCACACCAAAGTCTCCACCAGAGGAATCCTATTTCTTATAGGAAAGAGCCTGCCGTAGCCCCTGTGCTGCACTCATTCACTGGCTGGGAGCCCTTAAGAGAATTTTCAGTGTGGTGTAGATGCAGTGAAGGATTTAGAGTACAGTGGCTGAAGCTGTTGGTTACTCACGTTATCTCATCGGCCATAGTAAATTACCATGCTCTTTCACAGAAGATCAGTTAAGTTTTCTGTAATATGGTGAAGGGCATGAGAGAATACTGCAAAGAAAAGTGTTGAGACAGAATAGGGTAGTAAGCTGTGAAAATCCGGAAAGCAGCAAGAGGCCTTTGAGTAAAGATGGGAGTTATGTACCAAACTGTGTAACCCAAAATACAGATGCTGAAGTCTCAGAATGTGACTGCATTTGAAGATAGGTTTATTAACCCTTTTCCTGTTTGCCCTGAGAATACTTGCCAGTGATACTTCAGCAACAGCGTTTACCTCAGGATAACTTTGCCATGAAATATCTTGCTGTTATTATTATTTTCACATCACTCTAGTATATCGACTTTGGCAACAGAAAACATTATTCTGTTTATAGCATTCTGTTTTTAGTAGTGGTATTCCCATTTACAAAATATAGTAATTCTTGATCACTGAAAATGTGAAATTCCAGAAAACATGGCACTCCTATGCATGATGGTAATGTTGGTCTAGAACAGTTGTTGGCCGAAGATTCATTCAATAAATCTGATTTTTCTGAAATAGATGATTCTGATGATTCAGACAATTCTGATGTTAGTTCTGTTTAGAAACAACTCAATTAACAGTTTGTATATTTTGTTTTCACATTGAAAATCAGTCAGATTTGCTTCGGCCTCAAATAATGTATTTGTAAAATGAATGAGCACTAGCAGTGAGCTGGACTTTCTTTTTTTCTAAATGGGAAAGGGTTAAAGAGGTTATTATGTTAAAAATAAATCCCTCAGCGTGGGCCCTAAACCAATATGGTTGGCATCCTTTTAAAAAGAGGAGATTGAGACACACAGAGTGACATCAGGATGGGCACAAATAGAGGAAAGACCTGTGAGAAAGCAGTGAGCCAAGGAGAGAGTTCTTGGGAGAAACCAAACCTGCTGACACCTTACGTAGAACTTCCAGCTTACAAAACTATGAGAAAGTAAATCTTAACCACTTTTCAGCTTCGTAATCTGTAACATATTGTTATGGCAGTGCTGGCAAACATACAAATCTCTTCTCTATAGAGGGTGTTTCAACAATTACAGCTGCCCAGCAATGAGATGATGAACCCATGGGATAACATGCCATTGTCACTCGAGCTGCTTGAATTTTCTTTTACTTGTTCACTTATTAGGGAATTTCTCTGTGAAATATTTGAGTGAAGACCTAAAGACAGATAAGACTATGCCCATACAAAGATCTAAGGTGATGACTGTTCTAAGAAAAAAGAAACAAGAAGAGAAGCTTTTGGTAGCCAACAAAGTCTGAGTGAGCACCTGTCAGGGAGGTTGCAGGTGGAATTCCTACAGTAAACAAGGTATTCACAAGGTCTCTCAGTTCACAACCACAGGAGACACCATGAAAGGCACAATATTTGTGCCCCAGGGAACAGCATTTGCTTAGACACTTCCAGAATGGGTGCACGCTGGAGTTTAAAACATGACTGTTCATTATATGTGACTAGATGATCATCAGAGAAATTTCCTGATTATATTTTGTCGAGTTCAGTTAAAATGCAGTGTAGCAGGCTTACAATGAATTGGAGATTTAGATCACCCTTTTATTTAAAAATGAAGGTGTGAAAGAATGTAATCTGTGACATACCTAGAAGCTATGGGATACACTACAACATATTCTGGAAAAGAATTTGATTCTTTCTAAATTAGCTCAAGAAGTAATGTCATTAATCTTCTAAATTTATTAAAGCCGATATACAAGACAATATACTTATAAGGGTTTTTACATCTAATTTAATAAAAGTAAAAGATATTTAGTTTTTTATTTTTATAATCTCAGTATGAATCTAATTAAGGACAAAGTTTTTCTGAATATAACAAGCTGAGAATTATCAAAATTAACATGGCTTTTACTAAGTACAAAATGTCAGAATAGCCAAAATAATAACTACAAATTTAGAAGTTAATTAATTGAGTATACTTATGTAAAATAAGTTGTGTAAGTTTCCATTATATAGACCCTGGGAATAACCTCAATCTTATATGTGAGTTAATGTGTAGTAGCCATTCAGCCTTGATATGTGTAACAGAAAATAAACAGACACGCTTGGACATCAGTGTCAGTCTATCACTTACATTGGTCAATTCTATTTTAAAGCAAAACCTACGTGGCAGCATAACTAATTTACTATTATGCACAGATTATATCTCAATGAGTAATTGACTAATCACATGAGTTATCAGGTGGTTTTAACTTGAGGAGAAAAAAGCGTATAATCTTACTGCAAACTGGAAATTAAATTTGGAAGTCAGTGATTCAGAAGATAGAACAAAATAAACTGCTTAGCATGTTAAAAAGCACTGTACTAAGATGTTCACACTTTTAAATTCTACTTTGATAATCCACTTCTGATTATATTGGCATCAACACAATTTAAGAAAACATGTTCTTTAGAAACATTAAAAAATATATCATTGTGTAGCTTAGCTACACTGATAGATTAGATTGTTTATACTTACTTCCCTTGAGCTACTTACAGTAGATTCAATTTAGCTAAGCACATTTCCTTGCTCGGGTATCGATGCAGCTCCCCTGAAGGTGGCATAATGCAATGGCGATATATCCATAAGCTATGGGATGCACTGTAACATATTCTTGATCTAAGATCAAGTCTCTTGCTTAACTACCTGAGCTTCAAGCTCAACTCCATCATTTATTATCTGTGTTTTTGGGCCACTTAACTATTCTATGCTTTCATTATCACATCTGCAAAAGTTGGGTAGTAATAGAACTTTCTTTAAAGGGCTGTTATGAGGACTAAAGGAGTTGATGCATAGAAAGCATTTAGAGCAGGGCTTGACCCTAAAAAGTGTTCGATACCTATTACTCATTCTTACTGCCTGAGCTACAGAAGACATCCACAACAGTATTCAATGACAGGTGTGCTTGGAGGTTTGAAGTGTACTATAGCCCTGTCCAGGGAAACAGTCTCTGGTATCTGAAACTAGCTCAGAGGATAATTCAGACCTAAGAATACCACAAATCTTGCTGAGGCTAAGAGCTAGTTAGCTTTAGGAATTTGGCCTCCTAGGCGTTGCAGGCAGATGAGAGAGGTGAGTTCTGTTGAGTCTTTTGAATCTTCTTACATAAGATTCAGACGTGAAGATCCCTGACTGATCCATTATCTTACTACAATATTTTTTCATAAAATAACCCATACTTTTATGATTATATTTTACCAGAAATATTTGAAACTTGTAGTTAAACTTATAACAGAAAAAAAAAAAATTTACTGTTTTTTACGGTTGTTATTATTCCTGAAGTAAAATATGTGTGAGAAATTTGGAAACATGAATAGGCATTTAACAGCTGAAAATGAAATGGAAGGGGATCTAAACAAAACAAATCCAATTAACAATCTGGTTGTGTGATTTATTCCAATGGTTTTGGACTGTGTCGGAAGATTCCTAGGGTTTTCATGGAGGCTTCCTTGGGCCATTTTGAGGAATGGGCAAAAGCAACGCAAAGTAAGATCTTCTCCGATTCCCAATTCTGCGTTCAACTCAACAACTGACTTTACACTTGCATTAAGTATCAGGTCTCTATACACAATTTCATTTGAACATAGGCTCCCATTGCTAAAGTTAGAAAAGCACTGCTTTGCCAAATAAGCTGCAGTCAGCTTAGGTAGAAGACAAATAGATAATAGGCAAGAGAAAACGGGTATTACATAAACTCCTTTTGTCTTTTAGAAGAAAATATCACATGATTGTTAAGCTGAATTTTTTTCTGAAAACAAGACGCTTATTTTACATAAAAAAGTTTTGTGAAGTCAGAATCTTTCTTTAAAGTTGATTTGTAATATAAAGTATCTCAAGGAGGATTATCAAAATTAGTTTTATGAAAAGAAAATAGTATCCTTTTAGTAAGAAATCAATGTGAATGAACATAAAATTATCCTTAATTAATTTTTTCGGCCCTTTGTTGTATAGACCTGGTATTCATCATAGCCTTTGCAGCATTTGCCTTTGTGGTTGAGATTCTGTAGGGTTTTTCACTATAATAAAATCTCTTTTTGCAGATTTATAATTTCATTTCAAGTTTTCCCTACAGAATGACAGTTGGTAACAAACTTTGCCTGAGAAATAGATTCTTCATTTTAAATTTAAAGGAATGTGGTAAGTTGACTTTTCACCAATACATATGTAGTTCCTCTGCTCATTTAATAGAATATAATATTATGTTTATTTTTCATAATTCTTCACCTGATTTTATATTAAAGATTGTTTAGAAAATTTTAACTCAATAAGGTAGCAAATCTAATTTGAAGTAATACTAACCATCATCAAAAAACACAGAAAAGCTTTTTTGATACACTCAAGCCTTAAGTTTCTAAGTAATTTACTATAAGCTTAAATTCTTAGAGAATGAAGAAATTTCCTGAGACTAAGCCAGTTAAAGTTGCTTGACATTTGTGCTATTTTTGGAAGTAATAAGCTATTCCCTACTTGTTCAGTGTCACAGACCCCATGTTTACACTGTATTATCAAACCTGATGACAGACAGCATAGCACCAGCTGGCAATGTGACCTTTCTTTCCTTTAGTGATTCCATATAAAGCAGACATTTTTTTTTCATTCCATATTCCTGCACGTTTCTTTCTTTTAGTCCTGGTCTTTGCTCTTGTGGAGTTAGTGAATTAAATGAGATTTTACAGATGAGACACTGTGAAGAGCAAATGAAAGGTATTTATATTACTAGATGTCTGTCTAAATAACTGCATTCCTCTCCTGATGCCTGGATTTTACTTATTTAGTTTAACAGCAGCAGAGTGTAGTGAGAAGACTATAGACTCTGACAATAGGCATACCGAGATTCGAATTTGTGCCAAAACACTATCAGCAGTGATTTGACCTCTGAGCTTCAGTTCCCTCATCTGTAAAGCTGAGCATTATAATACTCACATCTGATTTTTTAAATGAATTCATAAAGTTTTTGGCACCCAACAGTTACTCATTGAATTGTAGTAGTGGCTATAATTATAAGGTTTAATTTTTAAGAAAAATAAAATGAGTGAAGGCTAATATTTTTTGAGCAACTCTATTGACACCTTGATGAAGACTAATTTTGATAACTGCAATACTTGCTAAGAAAGTGAATAGTCTAAACTACAGCATTAAGCACAGGCCACTGCTGTGGGATGGAGAGTAAGCAGTAACCAGAGATACCTGGAATACGGCCAAATAAAACCTCTTGAGAGTTCAATCACTGGCAGGTCCTCAGGGCTTTGTGTTATCTATACACTTTTCTGTCTCTTTGTGGATAATAATGCTGATTCCTGCATTCATCAGATTCTAGTCAGAGGCAGAAGAAAATAATATATAATATGTTTTTTAGCAATCACAGGTTAAAAAACTCTAATAAAAATGAAAATTCCTGGAGGGAAAAAAGTTGTTTCTATTTATAAATAAAGTTTTTAGTTTCTCTATTATAGTATCAAGCAGTAGAAGAATCCAATTTAGCATCAGACATGCCTAGATTTAAATTTCAGCTCTGCAATTCTTACTTTGCTTCCTTTATCTGCACAATTATGTTGCAAGGACCCAATCTGACAAATATAAAAGGTGCCATGGTTTACGAAAGTAATTGACAACAGGATAATATTTCCTCAAATGTCGAATCTTAAAATCGAAATCTAGTTGTATATACTTCTTGGATATCTTCACATGTTACAACATCACTGTAAACATTACTTTTACCCATAGTACCAATGCTCAACAACACTTGTGGGAGAGCAGGGCAGGCTATTTCAGGACAGGCTTAGAGTCCATTACAAACAATCTTGGTTGGAAAAAAATTGAAATAAAACTTTAAATGTTGATTGATTCTTTCCCGTAGCTTATAAAATTCAGAGTAATGTAACACAAATGTCTGCCTGCATCCTGCTTTTACAACCCTTAGAGCTCAGTGGTTTGTCTGCTCTCTCACCTGCCTAGACTAAGGCAAGTGGGTATCATCCTAATAGACTATAAGCCACCTTAGCTTTACATCTTAGGATGAATCAGTGTAGGGGCAGAAATCTTCTCAGGATATTTTGTTCTCTGACACAAATACACAAGTCACTCAAAAAAATGTGTTTATTATATACCAAACACTTTCAAGTTACTAAAAGACAGTGAAATTAACAGTAATTAACATTAAATCATAAATATTTCAGTCTTAAAAAACTATTCATGTATATTTTGTTGCTTATCTGCATGAAGGGCATAAGAAACATATAGAAAACCAAAAACATAAGCCAAAAGGTGATTACAAATAGTTTCTTGACCCTAGAATACATTAGTTTTTAGCAAAATGAAGAGAAATAAGTCAATAATTATAAATTGAGTTTTTGAAATAGAAAGCATTATTCTATGTATGATTGTTTTTAAAAAGACATTGTACTCTCTTAAGTCTTTACCAGGAAAACATTTACAATCTAGCAATTACCATTTTATATGAAATGACATTTTGAACACTTTTCCTTTATCTAGAATGAATGTAAACCATAATCTTAAAATGGATACTAGTCACATTCTACACTGTTAAAATTATATAAGAACAACTTCACTGTATGCTTGAAGAAATCTTTTTCCTACAATTAAGTCTTCCAATTTATAATTTATTATAAATATTTAAAATATAAAAAAACTAAATTCAAAACCTACAATAACATAAAGAATAACTTTTAAACCCAACACCTAGAGATTTCATTATGCACTTTGTTCATATGGCTCTCATACAGAAGAATTTATTAAGAGCAAAAAATAGCCTATTTTGTTAGCCAATCACAATCATTCAGCATCTTTAGGAAATATCCAGAGACTGCATTGTTTTCTCCTATGCTGCACCAGAAAGGGTTTTGTGGGTTATCTAAACAACTCCATGCTCTCAATTCAATCACTCCTTCATTCATATTTATCATCAATGTCAACTGCAGCATTGTTTCTGAGTAATAAACCGTACTATCATGATGAGTATGAAATTATGAGAAGCAGATATTACTGATAAGGGAAGTGCAGTGAGTTAGCTTTGTTTCCAGTTGTAGACGTGATTGTTGTACATTTGTGGAAAGGAGGCAAGGGGAGAGAAATAAAAGACTTGCTCTATTTGTAAACTGAAAAGTCAAAGCACAGTGATAACCTTTATAAGAATTGATCATTAAAAAATATAATAAGAGGAGAGCAAAGAAAAAAGTTGTTAGGAAGGCTAAATATTCTTGATTTAAAAAATACTATAAAGCTCAATGTATAGGAATAATTTTAACATGATGAAGAAAACTTACTTTAAATAACAGTTAATGTTAAATTCCCTGAAAAACATAAAGCAACCTCATTTAAACAAAAAAAAAAACAATTCAAGGGGTGCATTCTTCTATTACTTAACAATATTATGTAAATATAGTTTAATGCAATGAGATATACAGAAATCAAAGTTACATGTTAGAAATTAGTAGATAAAATTATTTGCATATTCTGTGAGTAAACATGAACTATGCCACAGAATCAAGCAAAACACTATTCAGATTCTTAAAAGTTATAGGAAATGAACAACATAAAATTAACATGAGTAAATGGATATAAGAAAATCCTAAACGGAGCAAAGAGGGTTAATGGTTACTGATGCCAGATTGCAGTCCTAGGGAAGACACAGTATGTCAGTAATATATTTTTGTGTAATATTTAATATAATATTGATATCTATATGCCTGAATGATTAGAAGAATGAAAAGAGATTGCTGAATCTTAATCATAGTAGGAAATTAAAATATCTATTTATTTCTGGATTTGGCTGCTTAAACAGATATCGTAATTTAAGATATAGGGCAGATGTTTTTAACAGTGGCCAATAGACATGGGAATAAAATAATTTATGATTTTCTTTCAGAGGGACTTTCAGAGGAACTCCTTGAATTTATATGCAATGTTTTGTGTGACTATATTTTTTCTCAGAAGATTATTTACTATGTAATGTAGTATGAGATTCAAAAGGTATGAACGGCATAAAGTAGCTAAATATTATAATCAAGTATTTAAGTTATATACACATACACACATTATGTATACACATATGTACCTATACACATATGTATACACACAAATATGTATGTATGTGTGTATGTAACACATATACAACCTCTTTCACATGAAGAGAGGATGAGGATATGAAATGTGTGTGATTTATAAAAATTAATGATGATACTTTACCATACACATACACATACAGACAAACACACATACTGAACTTGACCAAAACTAATTTTTTAAAGTAAAAATTTTAAGGCCAAACTCTCTGACAACAAGTCAACAATAGTAAAACTTATAAGCAAAATGATGACTTCTAAATCTAAACACATGGGAAATTTAGCATTTTCGTTTAAAAAATTTATTGTCAAAAATAAACCACAGACTAAGAAATTATGAAAGGAAAATTAATAAAATATATCTCAAAATGTATGCTACTGTCCTCAACTTAAACTTCAAATATTTAAAGGCTTCTGTTGCTGAAGATAAATGAAAATAAATAATCCATTTAACTCAAGAATTAAGAATTTTTTTTAAATGTAGAAGATATGGATAATGATAAGCAGAGACTAGAAAACAAAATAAATTACATTGATAAAATAAAGCAATAACTGGTGCCCAAATTGTCATTAAAATAGTCAAAGCCCTAAAAATATCTACAAAATTGATGTATACAAGAGAAATTACTAAATATGACAAAGTCAAGAAATCCAACATATTCAAGAATTTGGAGGAAACTTTTCTAAAAATAAAGGGAATACTGCTGTAAAACATTATACTAGTAAATGTCAATATGCTAAAAAAAACTTTTAAAAATATATGAAAATATACATTACCATTATTTTCTAAGAAAGAAAACAAAAGATCTTATAATTGATCAATTATCAATAACGGATGCAATATTTCTATATTAAATTAAATACTAACATATGCAATCTATATGACTAACATAGCATGACACCAAAGTTTATTAAAATTGCAGAGATTGCTTGAAATTAGCAAACTGTTATCATCATTTTGTTTTAAGATAACAAAGCTAAAGTTAGATGATTTATTTAAATAGATGCTAAAAAAATAAAGTTAATCATCCTTTAATAAGATGTATTAATATACTAAAAAAAAATCTATTCTCTTAATATGACAAAGAGTATTTCTGTAAAACAGAAAGAAAACATGCCTCTTAAGGAAACAACAAGACAAGGGTATCTGCAATCACAGCCGTTAGTCAACATTCTTCTATAAGCCTAACCAATATATTGAATATATAAATATTAGAAAGTAAAAATGGTGATTACTTTCCAATATATTTATTAAGGTCATAGGTTATATACAAAAAATAAACTTAAAAAGAAAGCCTTTTGCAAATGAAAGTGTTTATCATTTAAAAACACAATGAAAAAATAAAATATGCATTGGTAAATGCATGTACGTATGCTACTTTAAGTAAATATAAAGTGAAATATGTATCACATATAATATTCCACAACATCACATACATTTGACCTAGAAATTACACATCTAGAAATTCAAGGAAAGTGCAAGAGTATTTCTGAAAATTTTCATCATGAGTTATTTAAAATAGAAACAGTTGGAAGCAAATTATATGTCTAATAATATTATAGGATCTAAATATATTCTGTGATATGCATATCATAAAATTTGATTAAAACCACATATTCCCCAGCACTTTGGGAGGCCGAGGCGGGTGGATCACAAGGTCAAGAGATTGAGACCATCCTGGTCGACATGGTGAAACCCCGTCTCTACTAAAAATACAAAAAATTAGTTGGGCATGGTGGCGCGTGCCTGTAATCCCAGCTACTCAGGAGGCTGAGGCAGGAGAATTGCCTGAAACCAGGAGGCAGAGGTTGCGGTGAGCCGAGATCGCACCATTGCACTCCAGCCTGGGTAACAAGAGCGAAACTCCGTCTCAAAAAAAAAAAAAAACAAAAAAAAAAACAAAAAAAACAACACATTTTCATTTGCATTTAATGACATGGGCAATTAAAACCTGTAAATTTTTAATGAAAAATGGATATAAAATTTTTGTTTTACAAATATGTAAGAAGTATATGTATATGTAGATATATATAAAAGAGAAAAGAAGTTGAAAGGGTTGCACCAAATCATATCATAAGAGATATTTACCAAATATTTCTGATTTGTTTAACAGCTTATGGAATTGTGCATTCTTATTCCATTGAAATTAGGTATCTCACATGACTCAGTTTAGCAAATGAAAGGCAAGCAGCCAAACTTCAAAGACATTCAACCTGATGGTTAATAAACTTCATTGTATTAAGTCACTGAGATTTGGGGATTGACTTATACCTCAGCATGCTAGCCTATTTTGAAAAAGGTAGCCTACTTTTATTGCTTTCTACTCAGTAAGAAATATGCTTTAAGAAGCATAAAGAGAAAAAGAAAAGGTTGCACCCTTATGCTAAGAAATTACTATGTGTGAAATCCCTCTTGAAGACAGTATTTTCAGCTCTCCATCCATTGTGGTTAGTTTTCTGTTGTTGTTGTTGTTTGAGTTGGTAACTCATTTATTTTGAACTCAACTTTGTGTTTCCATCAATAATATTTTTAGTAATTCGCCTGATCAACAAAAAGAAATGTCAATGTTTGACAGTTATTGAGAACGAACTGCATATAAGGGGCTTTTCATCCATTACAAAATGTAATACACAGAAGTGTGAGTTAGGTACTGTGATTGTGCACACTTTACTGATACGTAAACATAGCTGCAGGTAAGACAAGATGGCTTGTCTAACAGAATTACAATGAGAAAAATCTGAAACAACTACTATATGGGACAAGTTAGATGGGTCTTATTTCCGCTTAGTGTTGTCTTTTTGTCCTATTTGAAATGAGAATCAGCTACCTGTCTATTGATATGTACATCATAAGAGACAAAATGTAAGGAACCAATAAGTGTGCCATAGATCTGAAAGGACTTGATATCCCACGGGTATGAAATTACGTAAAATATAGAATCAAGGATCAGTCCACTATTAATTATTTCCTTATTACTTTTAAATCCAGCTGATAGGAGTCAGATTTCTTCTCATCTTTTCATATGACCATTCAAATGAAACCATGACTCTAGAAAAGCCTTATTAAAGAGATTTACAGTAAATGTTATCAAAAAAAGAGTAATATGATCTTAATTAAGGTGGTTGTTTCCATTATGCTACTATGTAAGGAATTTTTGAGATACCAAGTTCCAAGACCCAGTCTGGGGTTCAACAGAAATCTGGGAATCTCAATTTGATGGTTTAAAGAATAGTTGTAAAGTACTAGTTTTCTTTTTTAAAAAATAACATTAATTTTTAATAATCTCTACTAATATATTATTGAAGGGTACTATTTAAGCAAATAAAGTAGTTAGAGCCAGAAGTGACATGGATAATTGCATTCTTATACATATCTCTTTCTAGATAATTATGTTTTCTTAAATAATCTTTTTAGTTACAGCATTCACACACATTCATTTTTGAAGATATAGCCTCTACTAAATATAATTTTCCTTAAGTGTTTTTTAATAATGCTAACAAATAATATTTTAGAATTGCTTTAGATTTAGAGAAAATTTTAAAAATTAGACTTCCTAATACAGCATGCTCTGTTTTTGCTATTACCAAAAGCTTATATTAGTATTAGAACAGCACATTTGCCACAATTAATGAACCAGCACTGATACCTTATTATTAATTAAAGTTCATACTTTATTTTGACCTTAGTTTTCACCAGGGCTTATCTAAGATCACACATTACATTTAGTGATCTTGTCTCAGGCTCTTCTGCTGTCATAATTTCTCAGAAATTTCTTGCTTTTGATGCACTTGACAATTTTAAGGTACATTATGGAATCTCATTTAGGGTCAGCTTTGTGTTTTTCTTATGATCAGCCTGGGGTCATGGGTATTTAGGAGGAAACTATAACTGTTGTTTTCATTGTATGTCGTTTTCATTGTATCATATCAAAGGTACGTAATATAAATGTATCTTATCACTGTTACTAATAATCTTGATTCAAGATAGAATTTGTCTGATTTCTTCACTTTACAGCTATGCTTTTTATTCACCTTTTGTATTGTACTATTTGGAAGAAATTATTTCTTCCTTAATATGTTCCAGAAGTGAAACTACCTGGGATTGATACTTTCTTTGAAGTTTATGAATTATAGTTTTAATTTATTTAAGAGACATAAGACTCTACAGAGATCTATTTCTCTTTACGTGAGATATGATACTTTGTGGGATCAGTAGAAATGACCCTTCCTATTCATATATATATATATATATATATATATATATATAGAGAGAGAGAGAGAGAGAGAGAGAGAGAGAGAAAGAGAGAAAGAGAGAGAGAGAGATGGAGTCCTGTTGCCCAGGCTGGAGTGCAGTGGCCTGATCTGAGCTCATTACAACCTCCACCTCCCAGGTTCAAGCACTTCTCCTGCCTTGGCCTCCTGTGTAGAGCTGGGATTGCAGGCACATGACACCATGCCCAGCTAATTTTTGTATTTTTAGTAGAGACGGGGTTTCACCATGTTGGTCAGGCTGGTCTTGAACTCCTGACCTCAGGTGATCCACCTGCCTTGGTCTCCCAAAGTGCTGGGATTACAGACATGAGCCACTGCACCTGGTCAATATTTGAAAATTATCATTAATCTCATTTTTTCTGTGTTACTCAAACTGTAGGTTCATTAATTCAGTTGATTTTTTTTCAAAGAAACAGCTCTTGCTTGCTCACGCGCTCTATTGTTTTCCTGATTTCAATTTTATTGATTTTTTTACTGTCATTGTGTATTGCTTATTTTCTTCCACTTGGTTTATGCTTAAATTGTTCTTCTTTCCCTAGTTCCTGAAGATCGTTGCTTGCTTAGTTACTAACTTTATTATTTAATTTACTTTTCTAATATATGAATTTAAGACTATAAATTTTCCTCTAGACACTGCTTTCACTGCATTCCACAAGTTTTGTTTTATTTTCATTTTTACTTAGCTCAAAATATTTTTCATTTCTCTTGATAGTTCCTAATTTCCTCATTTGCCACTTAAAAGTAGATGGCTTAATTACCCCAGATCTGAAGACTTCCAAGTTATGTTTCTGTTACTAACTTTTAGTTTAGTTTCATTGCACTTTCAGAACAATCATGATATAATTTTGAGTCTTTCAAATTTATTAAGGTGTGTTTGATGATTCAATATTTGGTCTGTCTTGATGAATGTTCCATGTGATCTTCAAAGAATGTGTATTTTATTGTTGTAGGAAGAAAATTTTTTAAATATCAATTAAATCAATTTGATTCATAGTGCTATTCACATCATTTATACCTTACTGATTTTCTGCCCTTAATCTTTCTATATTCCTGAGAAAGATGTGCTGATGTTCAATTGTAACAGTTTTTTTCTATTTCTCCTTTCAATTCTACAAGTTTTACCTCATATTTTAACACTCTCTTGTTAGGCACATAGATGTTTGAGAATGTTGTGACTTCTTTGAGAATGGATTCCTATATCATTATGCAATGCCACTTTTATCTTTGATGATTTTCTTGTTCTGAATTCCTCATTGTCTAAAATAATGTAGCAACTCCAGATTTCTTTTGGTTACTGTGAACATGATATCCTTTTCTCTTTTCCTTTATTTGTAACCAAATTCTCTATACTTAAAGTACGTACTTATATACAACATATGGTTGAATATTGTCTTTTTTATCTACTCTTACAATCTCTGCCTTTTTATTGGTACATTCTTAAATTCATTATTAATAGTCAGATTCATAATTGCCATATTCACAACCCTTTTCTAGTCATTGCCTTTGTATTTTGCTTCTCCAACCTACCCCATACTTCTTTGTCTGCACTCTCTAGTTTTAATTGAGCATTTTATTTATTTCCATTTCATTGCCCATTAGTATATCAATTATACTTCTTTATTAAAATATAATAGTTTCTCTAGAGTTTACAATATGCAATTTCAACTAATCTAATTCTATTTTAACATTACTGCACCAGTTCACATATAGTCAACAAATCTTAAAGTTGCTCCCTGTCATTTCTCATGACATTGCTGACTTTTATTTTACTTATGTGCCTACTGTAATAGTGTAATACATTACTATTATTATCACTTTAACAAACAGCCACATTTCAAATCAGTTTAGAATAAGAAAAGTATGGCTCACGCCTGTAATCCCAGCACTTTGGGAGGCCGAGGCGGGTGGATCACGAGGTCAAGAGATCGAGACCATCCTGGTCAACATGGTGAAACCCCGTCTCTACTAAAAATACAAAAAATTAGCTGGGCATGGTGGCGCGTGCCTGTAATCCCAGCTACTCAGGAGGCTGAGGCAGGAGAATTGCCTGAACCCAGGAGGCGGAGGTTGCGGTGAGCCGAGATAGCGCCATTGCACTCCAGCCTGGGTAACAAGAGCGAAACTCCGTCTCAAAAAAAAAAAAGAATAAGAAAAGTAAAATATTTTTGTTTTCCTCCATGTATTTCTTCTCTGCAGCTCATCTTTTCTTTATGTGGACTAGAGGTTCTGATCTATATTATCTTCGTGATAAACTTATCATGTCTTGCAGGGCAGGTCTGCAATTCCCTCAGTTTTTGTTTGCCCCAGAAAGTATAATTGAACAATGTGAGGGTTAGAGTTGCTAACCCCTGCATCATCGAAAATCTACATATGAACTTTGATTCCCCAAAAACGTAACTATTACTAGCTGTTGACTGGAATTGTTACCAATAACATAAACAGTCAATTAACATATATTTTATATGTTATATATATATTATATAGTGTATTCTCTTTTTTATTGTACTTTAGGTTCTGGGGTACATGTGCAGATCATGCAGGATTGTTGCATAGGTACATACAGGGCAAGGTGCTTTGCTGCCTCCATTCCCCAGTCACCTATATCTAGCATTTCTCCCCATGTTATCCCTCCTCAACCTCTCCACCCCCCCACTGTCCCTCCCTTGGCCCCCCTCCAACAGATGCCAGTGTGTGATGCTCCCCTCCCTGTGTCCATGTGTTCTCATTGTTCAACACCTGCCTATGAGTGAGAACATGCAGGTGTTTGATTTTCTGTTCTTGTGTCAGTTTGCTGAGAATGATGGTTTCCAGATTCATCCATGTCCCTACAAAGGACATGAACTCATTGCTTTTTATGGCTGAATAGTATTCCATGGTGTATGTGTGTCACATTTTCTTTGTCCAGTCTATCATTGATGGGCATTTGGGTTGGTTCCAGGTCTTTGCTATTGTAAACAGTGCCAGAATGAACATACATGTGCATGTGTCTTTATAATAGAACAATTTCTAATCCTTTTGGTATATACCCAGTAATGGGATTGCTGGGTCAAATGGAATTTCTATTTCTATATCCTTGAGGAATTGCCACACTGTCTTCCACAGTGGTTGAACTAATTTAAACTCCCATCAACAGTGTAAAAGTGTTCTTTTATGACAAAGTAAATTAGAAAATACACTACTAAGAAAATTATGAAAAGGAGAAAATGTATTTATGATTCATTAAGAGGAAGTGGATCATCCTAAAGGTCTTTATTCTTGTCATCTTGACACTGAGCAGTTTGAGAAGGAAAAGAAAAAGGAGGGGTTAGTCTTGTTGTCTCAGAACTAGCAGAGGTGGAAGAAAACCCACGTATAAGTGGATCCGTAGTTCAAACCTGTGTGGTTCAAGACTCAACTGTATGCCTCCTTCACTTTAAAGTAGAATTTATCTGGCTTTAGAATTCTAGGTTGGTGCTAATTTTTCTTTGAATCCCTTAATATTTCATGCCACTCTTTTCTTACTTGTATGGTTTCTGATGAGAAGTCTGCTAGAGATTTGATATACGTTTTGTTCTGGGTAATCTATACCTCTACTCAATCTCAGAGACAGTGGTAGAAGGTCAGAGGATAAAGGATCTACTCTTTTTATAAAACACCAACAGAACTGCCCTATTTAATTAATCCTTCAACAGATATGTATTGAATGCCTGCTCTCTACCTGTCTTTTGTGTTATACAGGAATAAATAGTAAAAAGCAGATTTTTATTGAAATTGTTTCTATTATCTCGAATTTAGTGCTTTGAAATCCACAGATCTTCTAGCCCAATGTTTACTGTCAGCATGCTACTCTAATGACGCTATCCTAAATAAGATAAAGTCCTATAATTTATAGCAATCAAATGATGATTTATTGAAAGGCATCTAAATGTTTAAAAGCATAGAGCCAAACAACCTGGGGTGAAACAATTACCGACTACTTACTCAGTGACCCCGGGAAAATTACTAACTCTCTGTGACTCTATCTTGTCATCTATGAGTGGGGACAATAATAGTTTATGCCTCATAGGGTAATTATAAAGATTAGAAGAATTGACAAGGTAATAAACACTAGAACAGTGTTGGGTCACAATAAGAACCATATAAGTAAGAGTTGATATTATTTAAAACTGGTTGTAATTTATTATTCCAAGATCAATTTCTTTCATCTTTCTCATCTTCTTTGTTAAGTGTTTAATTGGGGGAATGAAAGGTTTACAATGAATGAAGAACAATATAGCCGTCAATATTTTTATTACACTTGGCATAAAAAAATCAGAGAATCCAAATGAGATTTTTAAAATAAAATATTCAGTCTCATTCTTTCTTTTTTTTTTTTTTCCTTGAGACAGAGTCTTGCTCTGTCACTAGGCGCCAGGCTGGAGTGCAGTGGCGCGATCTCGGTTCACTGCAACCTCGCCTCCCGGGTTCAAGCAATTCTCCTGCCTCAGCCTCCCAAGTAGCTGGGACTACAGACGCACACCACCACGCCCAGCTAATTTTTTTTATATTTTAGTAAAGACGAGGTTTCACCAGTCTCATTATTTCTACCACCACAAGTCCTCTTTTTGTGAATTTAAACTCCTTAATGATAATGTGTTTGAGTGAAACAATAAATGTATTCCCAAAATATCACACAAAGGTACAAATTATAGTATCTCTTCTGTTCTTTTGCTCTATTTAAGAAATTGAAACACACTCTGCAAGTTCCTATGCTCACATATATTGAAAGGTGGCCCAGAGGAAGCAAGAAAAACAAGGTGTGAATATAAAAGACCCATCGTATAGACTATAAATACTCCTTTAGCTTCTGAAGGCTCTCTCTGGGGTTTAGTCTCTTTTTGGTTTCACATGATTGCTTCCGTACCATTAGTAGTGAGTCTATTCGAATAAAAATAAAAAGTAGCACTTAAAAATGCTCTTTGGCACTTCAAAAGGCCATATATTAGAGAGCTAATTGGTATAGCTTTTACAACTTTCATATTGATTTTTTCTATTGATTTTTTCCCCTCCTTTGAGCTGTCTTTTCATCCTGCTACTACTATGAATTCTGCTTCTCAGTTCTTAGGGAGTAGATTACATGCAAGAGAAGAGAGTCAGTGAAAGTGACAAGCGTCCTAAGAACTTTCGTTCTCCTGTTCTGCCATATTTTAATTTCAGACAAGTAGAACTAGTTGACAGTATACTGATACTAGACCTGTGGAGTATGTCAGAAATCTTTTTCTTCCCTTATAGACTTGGATATCTCCATGAAAATAAGATACTTTAACAACTCAGCTTGAGAGCACTAATCTCTGTATTGCAACATCAGTCTCCTATTTTTAAAAAAAGTTGAGAAGTGGCATTTAATGGTGAAAGGGGATTTTCATCTACATATAGAGTCATGAGCTAAATGAGGAATATATTTTAATATTCAGAAATTGTTATTATACAATGCATTATCATTATAATAAACAGAAAAAAAAAAATTGGATGTCTAATTATATGACTTGTCTTATTGCAGTTAGTTCCAGTAAGGTAGAAACAATTTTAATAACATTGCATGCTGCTTTGAGGACACACATTGAAGAACATACTGCAAACAACTTGAAGAATATTTGTAAGAATCTGCAACACATAAAAACTTCAGACTTAATATGAAATTTGGTGTCCTCTCCTCAGTAATGATTTCAAGGCCTGCCCACTTTCCTTTAACTTCCAAATTACCTCCCTGCTCCATTGTTCTTATTCTGGTCAGTTTTAATTTCAAGTAAGACACTTAGCTTTGTATTTACTTAGACTTGAAATAAGGCAAGGCAAGTAGATATAGGGAAAATATATCTGTTTTTGATAACTATCTGATATGATTTGGCTGTATCCCCACCCAAATCTCATCTTGAATTGTAAATTCCCGTGTGTTGTGGGAGGGACCCAGTAAGAGATAATTGAATCATGAGGGTGGTGTCCCCCATACTGTTCTTATGGTAATGAATAAGTTTCATGAGATCTGATGGTTTCATAAGGGACTTCTGCTTTTACTTCTTTTTCATTCTCTTTGCCACCCCCACATAAGAAGTGCTTTTTGCCTTCCATCACAATTGTGAGGCCTCCTCAGCCCCATGCAACTGTGAGTCCAGTAAACCTCTTTTTCTTTATAAATTACCCAGACTTAGGTATGTCTTTATCAGCAGCATGAAATGGACTAATACATCAGCTGAAGAGATATTTAAAATGAAGTATCAACAGGTCCCAGTGACAGATTCATTATGGAAAGAAAGGGAAAATTATTTCCCAAAGACAATTCCCAGTTTTTTGCTTGAAGTACAAAGTGGTAGAGGCAGCATTTACTAAGAATTGAAACATTGTTAGAAAACTTGATAGTGGGGCAGATGGCATGAGTTCAGTTTTGGACATGACAATAGTGAGGTACCTTAGATACATTCACATAAAGATGTCAAACAAACAGTTGCATACATAGGTGCTGAACCCAGAAGAGAGGTCTGAACTGGAGATATCACTGGTCAGTTCACATCGTAACTATTTCTTAATGTTCCAAGTGTGCATGTAGTCAGCTCAAAAAAGGGCTTGGAATGAAAGGAGAAAAGTTTTTAGGACTCAGCAATCTTATTAGTGGGTATATACTCCCAAAATAAATTGTTTTATTAAAAAGACACTGGCACTTACATAATATGTTTATCAAAGCACAATTCACAATGGCCAAAACATGGAACCAACTTTTGTGCCCTTCAACAGTGGCTTAAAGAAAATGTGGTACATATATACCATATAATACTACATAGACATTAAGAAATTGAAATCAAGTCCTTTGATGTAACATGGATGCAGCTGGGAGCCATTATCCTAAGCAAATTCATGCAGAAACAGAAAAACAAATATTGTATGTTCTCATTTATACGTAAGAACTAAACATTGGGTATGCACAGACATAAGATGGGAACAATAGAAACTAAGGACTTCCAAAGTGGGGAGGGAGATGGGAGATCAAGAGCTGAAAAACTTCATCTTGGGTACTGTGTTCACTATGTGGGTGATGGGATCAATAGCAGCTCAGATCCCAGCATCATGTAATATACCTTTATAACAAACTTGCCCATGAATCCTCTGAATGTAATTGTTTTTTATAAAACTTTAAAAGTTTATAAAAAGCATTTAGTACTAAAATATGAGAGATTTTAAAGTTTAGATGGAGAATAGAATAAAGGATGGAAAAGCACGTGAGAAAAGCGACACCGTGAGAGTGACATATTGTAGAAGTCAAAGCAGTGAGTGCTTCCATAATAAAAGACTAGAGAAGCTAAACTATACATTTTGTACCATCACTATCTCTTTTCAATGGTTTCAATAATGTCTCTTCTACTACTAGAGGAGTTTCCAGATAGTAAGCACACCTTCCTGTTTAGCTTTTTTTTTTTAGTGTATGTTCTGCAATTCTTGAATCATATAATTTATATTAAAAACACATATACATAAATACTTACATAAAATAATATTTGCTTATATTATTGAAAGTAAATTTTTGTTAGATATGCAGGTACATATTTTTAAAGCACTGAATGTATCATATAAAAATAGTAGTTTTCTTTTCCATTCTCCTTAATCCCCAAGGCTGATACCCAGAGACAGCAAATTCAATTCTTTTGTTCTTTTCTAAATAATATGCATATGCTGACATTTCTTTCTTTAGAAACTTAGATAGTATCTCCTGAGTTTCTTGTAGTTGAGAATTGATCTGTGTTAAGTATAACTCCATACATTTCCTTGAATCAGTTTTTCTAATTTTTTTATATCACAAATATTCACTAAACCAAGTTTGTTTTTATAATTTTATGACTATGTATATGGTGTCCCATGCTAAATGAAGCTATTTATTTATTTATTTATTTATTATTTTTTTAAGAGAGGGTCTTACTCTGTCATCCAGGCTGGAGTGCAGTGGTGTAATCTGATCATAACTCGCTGTGGCTTTAAACTGGGCTTAAGGGATCCTCCTATCTCAGCCTCCTGATTAGTTGGGACTTCAGGCATGCACCACCATATCAGGCTAATTTTTTTTTTTTTTTGTCTTTTTGAAGAGACAGGGTCTCACTGTGTTACCCAAGCTGGTCTCGAACTCCTGGCCTCAAGCAGTTCTCACCTGGGTGCTAGTTTTATAGGCATGAGCCATTGTGCCCTGCCAGAATGAAGTAATTTTCCATGATCATATTTTTGCTATTCATATACAGCTTCTGTTATTTTACCTGTGTTAATAATAATTTTATCTGCTTTGTTTACTATCTATTCCTCTTCCAAAAAGTCCCAACCCTCTTTCAGAAAACAAACAATTTTTTCATGTTCCCTCTCTCATATAATGTTTTGTTTTTCAAGAAGTTCATACCAATTATTTTATTAATTTTTATTTTTTAAATTGACAGATAAAAATGTATGCATTTACTGTGTACAACATGATGTTTTGAAACATATATATGTGTGCATACACACACATTGTGGAATGGCTAAATCTAGCTAATTAAGATATGCATTCTCTCACAAGGTTATAAAAGCACTTAAAATCTACTCTTATACCAATTATTTTTATTATGTTGTTTGTTTGTGTAGGTTCTTTTTTCTTAATAGCACCAACAGATGTGTCAATATTCAACAATGAGTTTTTTCTGAAGTTTGTTATTCACAAAATACCCTGTCTTCCTCTCTCACAGGAGGCCACCCTGAGCTCCTTCTCTCAGCTATCTGTCCATCTGGTTCCAACCAATCTGTTTTCTACAAAAGCCTGTGGACAGCTTTCACTGTGGAAATTTCTGCTGCCTCTCCTCCTTATTGAAAACTCTGTTTCTGCATCCTCTATCTTTTTTCCCCCGACAATAATACTCAATAATAGAAGATTGTGGGAACAAGCATTTAAACTTTGGAGTGAAATTATATGTAACCTAGACATTTAAACCTAAAATTTCATTAATCAACTGTGAATATAGAAGATAGATTTTTTTTTAAACAAAATCAAGGACTTAACAATTACCTTTTATGTACTGAAGGATATGGTTCAGCAGAAGAGTGGATTAACCCAAGGCAAAAGTTGCTTTTTTTGAAATTTATTTCTAATTATTTCCCCTCTGCTTCTGTTGTCTCAGTTTTTTCTAATTCCCTTTAGATAAACTGTAGATTTAGGAGACTTAAAGACTAAATAAGGCTTATGTTTTTCAAGTCTTCCCTCTGCCATTTTTCTTTTTTAAAAACATTATTTCTGTGTTTAAAAATATCGTCTTCATTTTGTTAAACCTCGAGTCCTTGTTATTTAACTTTTCTGATTTTTCCCAACTTGTTCTTTAATTCCCCCTTTTAATCTTTATTTTTAGGATATAGTATCTTTGCCCATCTGAAATTACTAATTAAATATTTTTTAATGTTTTTTGTCTGCTCCCTAAAATAAGTCTTTCTCCTCATAAACCTTGTTTCTGTTTGTGTTTGTGCTTTTCTTTTCTCTTTCATTATAGAAGTTTTTCCAAAAGTCTGATGATATTTTTGCTGTTTATACACATATAAGAACAAGACCCCTAAACACATGATTAGAAATTCTGTAGAAGGACCAGCCTTGCAGACTTGTCATTCTCACCTTAAAGAAGTCTTTATATCAGAGACTCAAAGAATAATATTTTAATCTCTGGGGGACTTGGCTAGTTGGAAGTATCAGAATTCAGTGTGTGAAATTTCTCTTAATCTTCCTGTTTTCATTCTTGGAGTTCAGCCCTGTCTTCGACTGTGCCTGGAGTCCTCAACATGAAACTTTGCTGATTCTCACTAACGTGCCCCCTGCAGCACCGTCTTCTGTTCCTCAGTTAATTCTCCTCTGACTCCTATCTGTCAAACATGTTGAGATGTTCTATCCGCTATTGCCTTCAACCCCATTTTCTTTGTCCATTTCACTGATGTTCTGGTAGAGAGAAGAGATAAATGCACATCGTCGATGCACCTTGTGTATTCCTCTCTCTCTTTGACAGTGAACTTACTCTTATGTCTTCCAAGCCAACATATTGTGTGGTTTTTAAAAGGCAACCAATAAATATAACTTGAAATGAACAGAACTCATGGTGGTTTTGATAAAATAGGATCTTTGACAAAAAATATTGTTCCCCATTATTTGAATATTATAATTATGTCATCTTCCTATTTTAATTGTTCATGAATATCCTAGCCTTTGAAATTATCGCACAAAAGAACACTTTTTCATTAAGTAATATGACAACACATCAATTTTGTAGAAAATATGTTGGCTCACTACAAGGTGTTGCCCAAACCCACATAGCACTATGAGAAATAGTTTTCTCCTGTGATAGTAAATTGAACTGAAGATCAATTTTACCACATGCTACATGTTACAATGAATCTTTAAGGAAAGACAATCTAAAATGTATCCAGTATACTATTTTCATCATAGGGCAAAATTACTCCTGAGTTATATGTAGGAAAACAAAGGACAATGATCATTTCATGCAATTATGTCCTTTTAAATGGAAAATAGTCCTTCTAACCACTATTTCACAGGTAAGAAAAAAGTTAGTTCCAAAACAGTGTTGCAGATATATATCATTATTCCATCTTACAATTTCTGGTCCAGCATTTTCTTTCCACAATATTATATTTAAAATTCATCTAAAGTTCTGTTAGATGTTTATCCTACAGTTTTGCAAAACTGTTTTCTCAACTCTGCACTTCTCTCATCATTTTGATGAATAAATTTGGCCCTGTATAAAGTTTTCCTTCTTACCACACCCTCACATGATCCAGAATCAAAATAGTGCTCTGGAAAAAATTCAAATTTCAGCTATATATTTTTGTTCACGTGGCATTATTAAAGTTACTTGAAATATGTATTGCCCCACCTTCTGTTTAATCTCATTTAATTCTTTTGAGATATGAATCTATCCTCTTAATCCTCAATCTTTCTTTTTTCTTAAGTGAGGTGATTTGCTACTGGCTAGCAGACACTGCAAGCATAATTTTCTATTTTCACTTTTGCATGTTTTCAAATAAATATTTAAGAAATTGCTGGAAAAGTATAACATTTCATAGTTTAAATAAGAAAATTTTCTAGGCAACCCAAAGTCAAAAAAATCTCCTAATAATTATATTGTTATGCCTGCTCTAGTATCATATTCTCAGGATAGATTGGCAATGACGATAAAGATATGTACCTTAGGTCTTTAAAAAAGATTTCAGCAAGTTTCTGACAGAAGCTATTATACTGATATTGTAGTTTTACTAATCAGCTTAGAACATCTCCCAAAGGGGAGAAAAACAAGATATCCTTGTAAACTGAACTCACCACCTAATCTTAGGAAGAAATCAATTAATCTCTGTCCTTCCATTTGGACTGCTTAATAAATAGATGAGCAGCATGGCTTACTTCAAAGACTTTTCAAAGGTTATATTTATATTTATCAAAACATTTGGAGACATATCAAATATTCTATCATGCAATCATGTTACTTAATATTAAAATATTAAAACTTTTAATATTAAAAGTTTTACTGGAAACTTTTTAATTCAAAAGCAAAACAGTAACATTGCAACTTTATTTGAAAGTTGATTAATTGGAACATAATTATTTAGATGAGAATTACTATATATATAAAAACTAAGTTTCTTCTATATATGATAAAATTATACCAGTAAAATATATATCTGTAAGTAATATTTCAGACTGTACTTCACCTGCACAAGGTTATTTTAAGACATTCTTTTTTATGATTACAGTAGTAGTAGCTACTAATTGTATGAGGTTTATATACTACAAAAAAGCATGAAAACAAAAAAGAAATCACCTGTAATCCCACCATGCAAAAATAGGAACTTTTTTTATTTTACTTTTTTGAGACGAAGTCTCACTCTGTTGCCTGGGCTAGCGTGCAGTGGCCAGATCTTGGCTCACTTCAACCTCCGCCTCCTGGGTTCAGGTGATTTACCTGCCTCAGCCTCCCAAGTAGCTGAGATTTATGGGCACATGTTACCATGCCTGGCTAATTTCTGTACTTTTAGTAGAGATCGGGTTTCATCATGTTGGCCAGGTTTGTCTCAAACTCCTGACCCCAGGTGATCCGCTCACCTTGGCCTCCTAAAGTGCTGGGATTACAGGTGTGAACCATCGTGCCCAGCCAACTATAGAAACTTTTATATATATACACGTATATATGTATATATATATATTGCACTTTAGCTTCTGGGGTACATGTGCAGAACATGCAGGATTATTGCACAGGAACATACTTGGCAATGTGGTTTGCTGCCTCCATCGCCCCATCACCTATATCTGGCATTTCTCCTTATGTTATCCCTCTCCAACCTCCCCACCCCAAGCTCTCCCTCCCCAGACCCCCTGCAACAGACCCCAGTGTGTGATGCTCCCCTCCCTGTGTCCATGTGTTCTCATTGTTCAACACCTGCCTGTGAGTGAAAACATGCAGTGTTTGATTTTCTGTTCACATGTCAGTTTGCTGAGAATCATGTTGGAATCATCCATGTCCCTACAAAGGACACAAACTCATTGTTTTTTATGGCTGCATAGTATTCCATGGTGTATATGTGCCACATTTTCCTTGTCCGGTCTATCATGGATGGGCATTTGGGTTGGTTCCAGGTCTTTGCTATTGTAAACAGTGCCACAATGAAATACTTGTGCTTGTATCTTTATAATAGAAAGATTTATAATCCTTTTGGTATATACCCAGTAATGGGATTGCTAGGTCAAATGGCATTTCTATTTCTAGGTCCTTGAGGAATCATCACACTGTCTTCCACATGGTTGAACTAATTTTGTATTTTAAATTATTCCCCTTTATAAGTCTCTCTATATTCCCAATGACAGAAATAATTATATAAACATGTATACTGATGTTACATATTTTATACATCAACTTGTACTGTCCTTTAATGAAGGGTATAAATCTTTTCCCAAGACATTAAATATTCTTTTACAACATTATTTTTTAGTATCTCATTGCTTTAATATGCCACAATTTAATTTGTTAATATTTGGGAATACTTTAAAAGCATTGTTTTACTTATAGGCGAACTATATGTTTGTTACAAATAATTTTAATCTATTCATAAAATGGTTCCCTGAAGGATCTCAAGATAGGAAGTTGTTTTACTGTCATTTTTAAATTTGAAATTATTCAAATAGTGGTAATTAATTACAATGAATCTAGCTGTTTTATTTTAAATATTTATTTGAACTTGTTGCTAAGTCAATTATTGCTTTGATGGTAGAAAATACCTTGAGTGAAAATTTGCTTTTATGAAAATTACACCAAGAAGGACATCTGGAAACTCACATTTTTATATCCTAGTGCCTGTGATCTTACATCTTCATCTGAATGTTAAGAAAATAATTGGACTTTTATTTCCACCAGAAAACAAATGGAGGAAAAGAGGAAATTGTTTTCTTGGATATTAAGATAATGCTGTATCCATATTTCCTTTTTATATATATTTAATAGAAGATTTTGGATTCTTCAACAAGCATATTATTTGGAAACAATTCTGCACAAATGATTTATTTCTTCAAAAAGAAGTTTCACTTCAAATTACAGAAAGCCTGAAAGGAGTCAGATCCACTTCAGTCGAAACCAGTACACAGGAGATGTTTGGAAGGGCAGGAAGTCTTTGGTTATGCTCTATGGAGTAGAAATTGCTTTTCATTGAAAAAATAGATCTTTCTCAGGGAGCTCTGTTCTTTCTGCTAAATAAAACAGCTTGAATTTCTGATGAGCATCCTTTAGAGTACATTTCTCTTCTGTTGACACTGAGATTCATGGGAATGCTTGCCATTAACACAAATGGGAGCTAAACACATCAATCGCTTCATGTGAAGATTAAAATGCTCCTCTTCATTTGAACCCAATACATTATTGGTAATTACATTATGTGTCAATAATAATTACTCTTATTCCGTTTAACACTGGTGCTTAGAAACAAGCATCTTATTGCACCACAAGGGTCATAAAAAACAGCATGAAAAACATGGAGATATTTTCTTTCAGAGCTTAGTACAGCTTAACCTAATGACAGAAAGTTTTATTAACATCTTCTTTCGTTAATAGTACTTGTATCTATTGCCACAGATATAAAACAGATTAAAATACTTAGTGCATATTTATAAAATGACATATTTACAAGTTTTATATTTTTCTCCAGATATAACTTTCTCCTAACATGTACCAAAATGATTTAAAGAAGATAAAAGTATATTTTAAAATAGAATATATTCAAATGCTGACTTTTGAAATAAGACCATTCAAACATTTTTCTCTTATTCTTATCTTTTCAATGAGTCATAAAATATACTTAATAATAAATGGAGATGACTCAAATTTTTCTAAAATTTATAATTAGTTACTTATACATGTATAAATGTGCATTTATATATTTTATAATATCCCTCATTTTATGCATATCTTCTCTTTATATTGCATTTTAGGGATGCGTGATTATTTTTTTTTTCTTTTCACTTTTGTTTCCCAGGCTGGAGTGCAATGGCACGATCTTGGCTCACTGCAACCTCCACCTCTCAGGTTCAAGCAATTCTCCTGCCTCAGCCCACTAAGTAGCTGATATTACAGGCATGGGCCACCACACCAGGTTAATTTTGTATTTTTAGTAGAGACAGGATTTCTCCATGATGGTCAGGCTGGTCTCAAACTCCTGACAGGTGGGTCTCCCAAAGTGCTGGGATTACTGGTGTGAGCCACAGCACCTAGTTGAATGTGTCATTTTTTTTTTATGCCATACTTCATTGAAACCACAAATGTATCAGTTTTAAGATATATCACTGTATTGTGTACCATTAGGAAAACATCACTACCTGTTAAACTATTACAAAATGTTTTCATCACTTATTTTAGTGAAACATAATTTTAGACTTACTTAAATATATTTTGTTATCTAACATACAAGAATGCATGTAAAATGAAAATTTATGTAAATAAATTTATCAAAGGTTTTCTAAAATACTTTTCATTCTAAATAAATGTATTCAGAATCTCTTTTTGACTCAGAGTCATTAAAGTTCGTTTTTGACCTTAAGAACATTGGTATGTAGCAGTTCTTAAAAGTATGTTCCACTATTATCTGATATTTTCTTCCAAGCCATTGACATACGTTCTGAAGTTTCTGATGCTGGCACTTTCTTGCTTTTATGTGAATATTAATGGGAAGGGTGCAAAACAACTTCTAGCATCCATATTACTTCCTCATTTGCTCTAAAGTCATTTGTTATTTAAAATATCAAGTGGTTGCATTTACCTATAGACACCACCAAGAACAAATACCTAGTTTCACCCATTTTAGACAATGTAAATCATGCCACTGGAAAAAAAAACACTGATTTTAAGATGCCACCCATAGTTAATCTCATTTTAATTGAGAAATGACAAAATATGAACAAGCATGATGTTAGAATCAATTATACGTAGTAGCATTAATCAATGAATTGAGATTTTAGTAGTTCTTTCTTCCTATTTGTTTTGAAAGCATTTGCTTTTAGATAAATAAAGAATGTTCTCTGAAGTTTCAAATTAGATAATATTAGTAATTATTGCATATAATCTAATATTTTTCTCCATGGCTAAAATAAAAGTTGAATTATAAGCATTAAAGTCATGTCCTCAAATATAAAAAGAAAGATAACTGAATCAGCTATTTATTCTAAGTCAATTTTTTTCAATTTTTAAAATTGTGGTAAAATACATGTATTATAAAACCATTTTTAAGTGTATCATTTGGTGATACAACATATACTCATATTGTTTTGCATCCATCACCTTGTCTGTCTCCAGAACTCTATACATCCAACAAAACCATTATTTGCTCAAATAATCTCTAAATTGAAATTGACTTATGCTACAATTTACCAGCCAAGCCATCCCAGGGGAATTGCAAGCTTTCAATGAACTCCAGAATTCCCAAATAGTTACATGAGAGACAGTCTATCAGTGAAATTGTTGTCTGGGTGAGGAGATTGATTTCCAGTGTTTCCCACTCTGCCACGTACCCAGAATCACCTACCTAAAAGTCTGTGGAGTATTTTCCCCCTTAACTCATCAGAGAAGATAAAAAACTGAAAGTTCCATTGAAAATGTCCTCCTAAATGGAAATACTATATAGTTACCATGTTTTCTTTATGTCATTTTGAGTCTTTACCACCTCACACCATTTCTGATTAAATGGCGCAGCCTCAGAAAATGGTAAATAAAAGATTCCAGTTTTTATTTAAGAATGCTTATTTTCTTTTTAAAATTATCTAGATTTAATTAAACGTGAATTATAAATTATAGTTCATATTTCATATTAATTAATTCTCCTTATTTCACAGTAATAGTAAAAGCAACATTTACAATTCCCAATCATGCAATTTCATTAGATGCCTCATTCAAAAAAGAGTCTGTGATAATATGTATAATCTCATAGGATAATAGTTCACCTTCCCTAGACTCTCATTTTGCACAAATGGACCTAAGCACATAATTAGTTGTAAATATCTTAAGTCTAGAACATTTGAATGTATTGATGTTTAACACGAAATTACATACAATTTCAAAACTAAAGACTCATTACAGACCTCAGCTATTATAAAAATGAGAGGACATTATTAACCACTCTATGCTTATAAATTTAAATTGTAAATGAAATAAGTGAATTCCTATAAAAATACATATTTAAAAACACTTAAATAGAAAAAGAAAAAACGTTAACTCCAACATCTATTAGAAACATTTAATCTGTAATAAAATATTTCCCATGGAGAAATTATTAGTTCTATACTGCTTCATCAGTAAATCCTTTTAAGTATTTAAAAAGGAATAATAATCATCTTACATAAATTGTTTCAGAAAAGTAAAACAAAAACAGAAAAGTAAAACGAAAAAAATTCAAACAGTTTCTTCTGTTATGAATTAGACACTAATTTAGAAACAAAATTGGACATGATAGTACAAGAAAAAGAAATTACAGAACAATGTGTCTCATGAATACTTACAAACTAAATGAAGTATTTGGAAATAAAAAATTGATATAGAAAAACAAACATTACTATAAATTTGGACTTATATGGGAATGCAAAGATGGCTTTATATTTCAATATTCTGAATTATAATTCACCACATTGTCAAAAATAGGAAAATCATATAATGAATTCTATAAATAAAGTTATTAAATAAAATTCAGCATAAATAAATGGTGAGAACTCCTATGAAACTAGAAATGGAAGAAAATTTCTTTATTTATTGAAAAGCATCTATAAAACAATTACGTAAAACAAACTAATGATAAAATACTTAAATAATTTGACCCTATGATCAGAAAACCTTTTTATCACTTTTATTCAGCATTATTTTGGACATCATAGTCTGTAAAATAAGATAAAAACAAAAAATAAAATTTATAAGGATAGTGAAGAAAATAAAGCACTCCTTATCTACAGATTACATGTTTGTATACAAAATTTCACGGCAACTTACTGACATATTATCTAATAAGTGAATTTAGCAAGGTGGTTAAATATAGGACAATATTTACAATCAAACATATTCCTAATAAAATTACAACAATCATATGAAAAGTAAATCTAAAATGAAAATGTTATATGCATTATAGCAATAAACATGAAATACTTAAGGGTAAATCTAGCAAGTGATCTGTAAGATAACCATAATGAAACAAAGTTTTAAAAGGTTAAGAGAGTTAAAGAAGATATGAATCAAACGAAAGACATTTTATGTTTATGAATATGATGACTCAAAATTTTGAAGATGTTAATCCTCCCAAATTGACATGCAGATTCAATTCAGTGACACTCAAAATCGCAGCAGATTTTTTTTTTTATTGTAAATGTTGACAATTTAAATTGTAATGAAAGTTCTAAAGACTAAGATTAGAAAAGGCAAACGGCCGGGCGCGGTGGCTCAAGCCTGTAATCCCAGCACTTTGGGAGGCCGAGGCGGGTGGATCACGAGGGCAAAAGATCGAGACCATCCTGGTCAACATGGTGAAACCCCGTCTCTACTAATACAAAAAATTAGCTGGGCACGGTGGCGCGTGCCTGTAATCCCAGCTACTCAGGAGGCTGAGGCAGGAGAATTGCCTGAACCCAGGAGGCGGAGATTGCGGTGAGCCGAGATCGCGCCGTTGCGCTCCAGCCTGGGTATCAAGAGCGAAACTCCGTCTCAAAAAAAAAAAAAAAAAAAGAAAAGAAAAGGCAAACATGAATAAAAAGAGGAAAACTTACAATACCACATGTCCAAAATTATAATAAAACTACTGTAACTAAGACCATATGATATTAATGAAAATGTTGACAAATTGAATAATGGAATAGAATAGACAGGAAAAGAAAAACCTACATATATATAAATAATTTTTTAATGACAATGGTGATCTTTTCATGTGGCTAGGGAAGGATGGTCTTTTTAATAAATGGTACTAGTACACCTGAATATTGTATTGATACCTACTTCACACTAAACAGAAGATCAGTGGGATTTTAAAAATATGAAAATGAAAAAGTTTAAAGTTATTAGAAAAAGGTATAAAGTAGTGTCTGTGCTTATAGAATGATTTCTTAAACTAGATACAAAAAGCACTGATCATTAATTTAAAGAGTTATAAAGCATAATGTATTAATAATAACAGACTCTCACCATCAAAGACACCACTAAGAGAATTTTAAAAGCAAGCCCCAAGGTAGAATAAGCGATATACTATAATTACAGACAACAAAGAATGTATATTCAGTATATATTAAAAACTCTAAATCAAAACCAAAATAGCAGACAGCACTATAGCACAGTTAATAGATGTCACGTCACAGAAACAGATCTCCAAATGGTCAATAAATACATGAAAATGTGCTCAATTTCATTAGTAATCAGAAAAGTACAAATTAGAATCAAGTTAATTGCTGTGTTCCCATCAAAATAACTTAAATCACTTTGTCATTTAAGAACAACTTAAATGACAAAGACAAGCAATCTAAATGTTATCAAGAAAGTGAAATTAGAACTATTGTACACTATGGGGCTATGGAAACTGGACAATGATTTTAGACCAGATTTTGGTATCCACTACTCAAGCAGAACCTACCTAATACATCCTATAACACAGTGATTTTACTTCTAGACATATTTCCATACTCGATGTGTACATCTATTAACCCTAAGATATAAAGAAGAACGTTTATAGATGCATGAAGATAATATTGTCGTATATTTCTACAAGGGGCAATTGAGGAAGATGAATGTGTAAAATAACCTGTTTCCATAAACATTTTTTTTCATAAATATAAATATGGTCTCACAAGCACATTGTGGAGTGAAAGAAAGAAGACAAGCATGAATATATACTCTGTGATTCTATCTCTGTAAAGTTCAAACACAGGAAAAGCTATTATGTGATGTTACAAGTCAAGAAAACTTTGTTTTAGGGAGGATATAATAACTGGGAGAGAGCAGGTAGGAGCCTCTGTTTCTTGGTACAGGTATTGGTTACAAGGATATGTTTGTTTCTGAAAAATCATTGATCTAGACAATGATCATTTGTGTACTTTTCTATTAGTATATCACACTAATTTAATTTATATTAATATATCCACACTATTGAACTTTAAAAACTTAAAATACTCTTACCCTTTTTTTCCTGTTGTATCCCCTTGTTCCAACACACATTAGTGATTATGTCAAGAAAACATATACAATACGTGTTCAATGGACTACAGAAGGATGCTGTGTCAGTCTAAGTTAAAAGCGAAGTCTAAATATGAAGGAGTTTTTTTGTTTAGTTGGTTGGTTATTATTATCATTAATTGCTTCTCAGCAAATTCCAACCAATCAATAGCATTTGGAAGAAGGTTGTTTTATAAACCCACCTAAAATAGCCAGGAAGGGAACAATGGAGAGGCCAACTGGTAAAGTACTAGAAAACAATTGATTAAAGCGGTTATGTCAAAATGGGTCTTGCTTTATCATTGCCAGTAAGGAGTCACTAATGATCTGAAGATAACTTTTGTGCTAATCAGATCTCCTTAAATTTCTGAAGTTCAAAGAAGAAAGTAAAACATACTTCAGAATTCATAACTGAACCAAATAGACTTTCAACAAAACGTGAGAATTTGACACATTTAAATAATAATGAACTCTAGTGAACAAAATAAATATTTAACAAATTAAAGAAAGAGCTATTGCAATTAGCTACTATGCATATATAAGTACAATTTGTATCTTGGGCCTTTGTTTTATACTGAATCTTCTCTTCCAGGGCAGTCATTTTTAACATTTAACTTTTTATTTTAAAATGACAAGTAAAATTGTATATAATTCATAATGTAATGTTTTGAGATATATAGCTATTGTGAAATGACTACATTGGACTAATTAACATATAAGTTACCAAGTAGATAACATTTTTCTGGTGAGAACACCTAAAATCTACTCTTACAGTACTTTTCAAAAGTGTATATATTGTTATTAAAACAAGGATGGTAACTTTCACCACTTCTATTCAACATAGTACAGAAAGTCCTAGCCAGAACAATCAGACAAGAGAAAGAAATGAAGGGCCTCCAAATTAGAAAACAAGAAGTCAAATGGTCTCCACTAATGATGTTATCTTATACCTAGAAATCTCTAAAAACTCTTCCAGAAAAGGAGTTCAGTAAAGTCTCAGATTACAAACTTAGTGTACACAATTTAATAGCACTGCCATACACCAACAACAAGTTGGAAATCAAATTAAGAATTCAGTACCTTGTATTATAAGAGTTACAAAAAAAAAAAAAATCAAATACCTAGGAATATATTTAACCAAGGAGGTGAAAGATCTATACAAGAACTTCAAAACACTGTTGAAAGAAATCATAGATGATACAAACAAATGGAAATACATCCCATGCTTATGTGTTGGAAGAATCAGTATTGGGAAAATGGCCATACTGCCCAACGCAATCTACAGAGTCAACGAAATTCCTATAGACATCCCATAATTTTTATATAATTAGCAAAAGCAATCCTAAAATTCATATAGAACCAAAAAAAGAGCCTGAATGCCCACCACAATCCTAAGCAAAAGAAACAAATCCAGAGATATCACATTACCTGATTTCAAACTGTGTTGCAAGGCTATAGTAACCAAACCATCATGGTACTGGCATAAAAATAGGTACATAAGCCAATATAACAGAATCGAGAACCCAGAAATAAAGCCAAATATTTACATCCAAGTGATCTTCAACAAAGCATGCAAAAACATACACCGAGGAAAGTGCACCCTATTCAATAAATAGAGTTGACGAAATTGGATAGCCACAGGTAGAAGGAGGAAACTGGATCCCTCTCTCTCACCATACACAAACATTAACTCTAGATGAATTAAATACTTAAGTCCAAGACTTGAAAACATAAAAATTCTAGAAGAAAATTCTAAGTGAACCTCTTCTGGACAGTTGCCTAGATGAAGAATTTATTCGTAAGACCCCAAGAGCAACTGCAACACAAGGAAATAAATGGAAATTCATTAAACTGAAAAGCTTCTCCACAAAAAAATAAGTAATTATCAGAGTAAACAGATAATCTCTAGAATGGGGGACAATATTTGCAAGCTGTACATCTGACAAAGGACTAAAATCCAGAAATTAACAGGAACTCAAATTATCAAGAAAAATAAAATAGTCTCATTAAAGAGTGGGCAAATGACATAAATAGACATTTCTCAAAAGAAGGTACCCCAAAACCTAAAATGCAATAAAAATAAAAATAAATATAAATAAATAAATAAATAAGAAGATATACAAATGGCCACCAAAGAAATAAAAAAAAAAAATGCTCAACATCACTAATCAACACAGAATGCAAATTAAAACCATAATGAGATTCTATCTTACCCCAGTCAAGATTGCCATTTTTTAAAAGTCAAAAAACAATAGATTTTTTGGCATGGATGTGTTGAACAGGGAACACTTATACACTGCTAATGGGAATATAAATTAGTGCGATCTCTATGAAAAACTGTATGGATATTTCTCAAAGAAGTAAAATAGATCTAGTTTTTGATCCAGCAACCTCACTACTGGGTATCCACCCAAAGGAAAAAAATTATTATATCAAAAAGACACTGCACCCATATGTTTGTCACAAGACAATTCACAGTTGGAAAGATACGAAATCAGCTTAAGTTCCGACTAACTGATCAACTGATGAATGGATAAAGAAAATGTGGTATTTTATACACAAACACACAAACACAAAACTACTCACCCATAAAAAAGAATGAAATAATGTATTTTTCAGCCACTTGGATGGAACTGAAGGCCAATTATTCTAAATAAAATAACTCAGGAATCAAAAACCACACACTGCATATTTTCACTTATAAATGGGAGCTAAGCTATAGGTATGCAAAGGCATACAAAGTAGTATATGTACATTGGAGACTCAGGGACAGTGTAAGGCAATGAGGAATGAAAAACTACCTATTGGGTACAATGTACACTGCTCAGGTGATAGAGGCACTGAAATCCCTGACTTTACTACGATACAATTCATCTATGTAACCAAAAACCACCTGTACCATCACTAAAGCTATTGAAAAATAAATAAATAAAATAAATAAATAAACTATCTGTTATATACATCAAAGGATTTAAAGTTTTAGGAACAAAAGTAGGAATTAGCTGGAAGATGTTTTAGTGAGAGTAGCTGTCATAAATAATAAGATAGAGCAGAGACAAATGATCTGAAAAATGAAACCAGAGAAAAAAGAAAGAGGGGATGCCCTTGAACACTTTGATTCCAGAAGGAGGGAGCAGGGTGAGATGCTTTAAAGGAAAAGGAAAAAACAATGAAAAATTTTTAGAATGAATAAGGACTCTTAGTGACTGCACAATTCCTCCCAGGATTATCTCTGACTAATTGACCAGCAAAATTACCAAAAAATAAAAATGAAAAATAAAACCCTATGACATCAAATTGCCTATTTGACTGTTTTTACCACCTTAGACTACTTTTCTGATAGAACTGACCAGTCGTCCTGGTGTTAAAACGTATCACGCTCTTTTCTGTAGGCTGATACGATTGCAGAGAGATCCCTGTATTGTTCACCATATTATTGTACAATAGAGGGAATGTTTGGCCATTTTGTTTTTTATTCAAGTAACACATACACATATTTCGATACTACTAAACTAAACATAGTACAAAAGAATTCAAAATGGAAAGTGCGGCTTCTGCTCTAATCTTCCTCACTCACAGTCACAATGCCTGTAGTTGTCTGCGTGTAGCTGTTCATCTAGTTCCTGCTTGCAACTCTCCATGTAAGTTCATCAATTGGAAATGACTCCATTAGAGAAGATAATTAGGTATACTTCTCCTACCCCTTTCTGTCCATTTTTTGGTCATGTCTAATATAGTAAACATAACAGTGTCTGGTATTTTCAGACAATTAAAGAAACTACCTAAGCCTATGATACTTTCCTTTTTTAAATCAAAATGATTTCAAACTTATGGAAGTGTTGCAGAATAGCAAAAGAAAAATCTCCAGATTACCCCTCAATCCAATTCACCAATTAATAACATTTTTACACATTTGCTTTCTCACTCTTACACACTACCATTTATGTGTATATGTGTATATGTATATATGCATATATGTCTGTATATATAAAGGACATTTTTTGAAACATTTAGGAGTAAGTTGCTGACATCATGCCCCTTTACTTCTAAATAATCTAATATTTCAGTATGTGTTTTCTAAAAAAATAAAGAAGATTCTCCTTAAATAATCAAATGCAGGAAATATAAACAGTAATATAATATTATTTTCTAAGAGATAGTCTATATTTAAATGTTGAAAATCGTCCCAGCAATGTCCCCCATCACATTCCCTTCCCTACCTGCTTCAAGATTCAATTCTCCTTTAATCTGCACAAGTCTCTTAACCTTTCTTTCCTCTTATTGAAAGTTTTGAAGAACGTAGGTCAAGGGTTCTTTCGAATTTTCTCAAATTTAGTTTGCCTGATGCAGCCTCATGATTACATTCAGGGCATGTATATGTTCTAGGATACATACTGGTGACATCTTACCCTTAGTACATCATGACAGAAGGGATATGACACTGTTTTGTCCTATTTTTGGTGTTGCCTTCAACCTTTTGATTAGATGATGTCCAAAAAACGGTCCTCTACTTACAAATAATAAATAACATGTGCAGAGACACTGTGAAATTATATGAATGTTTTCTTTCTTACCGAATTACATTCACTAACTTTAGCAACCATTGCTGATCCTTGCCTGAAATAATTATTTCCATAATGGTTGCAAAATGATGAGTGCCTAAATATATCATGTCTTCTGCAAATTTATTTTTTTTGTTTCCTTGTTTGCTTTTTTTCTTATTGTAACCAGTTTGGGAGTTGTGGGATTTTACTTTATTAAGTGAGTTATCATATATTACAATTTCTATTTGTTTATGTTTATTTCTTCCCACAAATTTGACCTGTTGGAAGATTTCCATGCTGGTTTCTACGTCTTCTAAAATGTCTTTTTTTTTTTTTTCAATTTTAGTTTTTGTGCACCCTTTCTTATTGGCACATCTTATCTTATCTTGTCCCTATCCCTGGTATCAACCATATCACCAGTGAGCCCTGGTCTTCTTTGGCACAGAATGGTATTTAGAAACTTTCTCAATCAATTTTTGGGCTGCTATAACAAAATATTAGGTTGATGCAAAAGTAACTGCAGGTTTAGGCGAATACCTTAGATTGGGTAACTTACAAATAGTGAACTGCTTTCCCTACAGTTCTGGAGGCCCCAAGAACAGGCTGCCAGCAGATTCAGTGTCTGGTGAGGGTCTGTTTCTCACAGATGACACTTTTTGTGTCCTTGCACAGTGGAGAGACAAATGGGCAAAAAGTGACTGACTCCTTCAAACACTTTTATAAGAGCACTTACCCTATTCTTAAGGACTCTGCTCTCACAACCTTCTCATCTTTTAAAGGCCTCACCCCTTAATACTATTATTGGATTGGAGATTAAATTTCAACATGAATTTTGAAGGGTCACAAACATTCAATCCACAACATTTTGCCCCGGTCCCCCAACATCCTTGTCCTTCTCACATCCAAATACATTTGTTTCATCCCAAAAGCCCCAACAGTCTTAACTTGTTCCATCACCAACTCAATCAGCTAAAGTCCAGAGTCTTTTTTAAATATTATCTACATCAGATTCAGGCGAGCCAAGGTATGATTCATCCTGAGACAAATTGCTTTTCAGCTATATATCTAAGAAATAAAATAAATTATATGCAAAATGCAATTGTGGGACAGGCGTAGGATAGACATTCCAATTTCAAAAGACAGCAGTAGGAAGGAAGAAAGGGGTAATAGGCTCTAAGTAAGCCCAAAACCCCACAAGGCAATCAACATAAAATCTTAAGTTTCCAGAATAATCATCTTTGTCTCCATATCTTGCCTTTTGGACACACTGCAATGGAGGCTAAGTCCTCAAGCTCCAAGCAGCCCCATCCTCGTGACTTTGTTGGGTGAAACCCAAGCAGCAGCTCTTATATGTTGGAGTTGCATACCTGCAGCTCTCCAAAGCTGGAGTTGCACACTGGTGTTTGTGACAGTAGGAGGTCCCAGAAATGGGAGGACACTACTGTCCCCCCATTTTCACTAGGCATTGAACCCACTCCTGTGACAGTTCTCTAACTAGGCCCTGAGGATCTCCGGAACATCCATTGAAATATGGGTGAAGGTGGCCATGCCCCCACAGCTCTTGTACTCGGTGCAACTGCAGAGTCGGCACGGCATGTTCACCATCAAGTTTACTGCCTGTGTGAAAGAGTAGCCAGCATGGACTGCTTGAGCCACATCTGGGTGACCAAGGAGTGATATACTCGAATGCACAGAGAAAAGACATGATGTGGATGGTATTGACATCCAGCAGCTACCAAAGGCCCTTCTTTTGTCATACTTCTGTCTCCCAGGCTGGGGCACTCTGGCCCTATAATGAAAGTGGCAGCACCAATAATCTCTGAAGTGCCTGTGGGTTATGCCTTCATTGTCTTGATACATAGCACCTGACTTTCATCTATCCATACTAATCTCCTTATATAAGGGTTGCTTGGCCATACCTATAGTGTTCTTTCCTGAACACACTCTTCCATTTGTTACAACCTGGCAAGGCTGAGCTGAGAATTGTCCCAATCTACATTCTTCTTCTATTTTGATTATAAATTTGAGCTTTCATTCATTTCTCTCTTCTCACATTTTTCTGTAAGTGGTGAAAAGGGGCCATACCATACCCCTAACACTTTGCTTAGATATTTCTTCCACCAAATATCCTGATATATCACTGCTAAATTCTGCCTTCTGTAAAACACAAAGGCATAAACACAATTTAGGCAGATTTTTTTTTAACCACTTATAAGGAAGATGGCCTTTCCTCCATTGTCCAATATCATCTTCCTCATTTCCATTGAAGACTTCATCAAAATGGCCTTTTCGGTCCATATTTCTACTAACATTCTGTTCAACATCACTTAGATAATCTCAAAGAAGGTTGAGGTTTTCTCCACAGCCGTCTTCTTACAGTCTGTTATGGTTTGAATGTTTGTCCCCTCCAAAACTCATGTTGAAATGTATTTGTTATTTTAACACTATTGAGAGATGAGATGTTTAAAGCTGATTAGGTCATGAGGTTTGCACCCTCATGGGACAGACCGGAGCCTTTGTAGAAGGGTGAGTTCAGACCTCTCTTGCTCTTTCTTGCCCTTCTACTTTTCACCATGGGATGATGCTGCAAGGTCCTCCCTAGAGGCCTGGATGCTTGTCCTTGAATTTGGACTTCACAACCTCCAGAACCATGAGCCAACAAAGTTCTGCCTTTAATAAACTACCCATCTCAGGTATTCTGTAATAGCAGTAAAAATGGACTAAGGCACAGTATGTTCATGGAAATACAGGCTTTTTCTTTCCTGTTCCCCAAACTCTCCCAGCCTTCATTATCCAGTTCCAAAGCTGCTTCCAGAATTTAGGTATTTGTTTCAGCAGCACCCCACTTCTCAGTACAAGTTTCTGTCTTAGTTTGTGCTATTATAACAAAATATCTCAGACTGGAAAATTGATACAAACAATTCAAATTTACTCCTCAGGGTTCTGAAGAAACGGAGAGTCTAAGATTAAGGCACCAAGCAGATTCCATGTCTGATGAGGACCTGTTCCTCACAGATGGTGCAATAACAGAAATAGCAGAAAGCATTGTAGAAAGCAAGTTAGATCCACGTATTGCTATTGGTGTTTCATTGTTTTGAGGCCTTATAGCACACAGAGCTGAGGGAAAGCTAATAATTGTAATAAAAGGTACAACTCCCCCAAATTAGAGGATTTTCCTTGCCTTTCACCATTTCATATGCTTATCTCTTTCTTTTCACAATGACATACTCAATCCTCTATGCCAATTAAATGGTTCTAGAATTGTCACTTCAATACCACCTGCACACCCATACTCAACACACATATATACACACACATATTAAATTGAGTTTAAGAGTGGTTTTTCATTTATTTTCTGTTTTGATTTAGAATACATGGTCAAAGTCCTCTACTCAAAAGATACTTGGACTAGTCATTCCTCCTGCTGCTGGTGTAATTACAATAAACTGAAATAAACTTAGGGTCATATATTTTTTTGTTTGTATTCAAATGTGAGGTTCCTCCTTATCTTTCACTAATTTCACTTTTTGAACATATAAAAATTATCATGTTTCCAAAAGTCATTCTCACTTAATAATATATCCTGGAAATCAACCCACACCATTTCATAGAGATTCTTTTCTCTTTTATTCAGAATTGTGTAATACTTACATTAGTCAGGGTTCTCAAGCAAAATAGAACCAATAGAATATGTATGTGAGTGTGTGTGTATACACACATACACATATATAATTGTGTATATGTGTGTGTGTGTGTATGTGAAGAAAGAGAGAGAGAGAAAGAAACAGGGAATCAGAAACAAAAAGAGAGATTGATTTTTAAAATTGTGCAATTGTAGAGGTGTCTGGTAAGTCTGAAAACCGTAATGCAGATGGGCATGGGCAGGCTGAAAATTCAGGTAAGAATTATTGCTGTAGTCTTGAGTCAGACATCTGTAGTGAAGAACATCAGCCTAGAAATGTGTGCAGAACTTCTATGTTGCAATGAGGAAGAATCCCATTCTGTTCCTGAAACCTTATTCTTTGCTCTCAAGACCTTCATCTGATTAGATAAGGCCCACCCACATTATGGAGGGTAATCTGCTTTCACTTATGTGTATGGATTAAAAATGTTAATCACATTTAAAATTTTTAAAGTAATACCCTCGCAACTACATAATGTCTAGTGTTTTACCAAGCAACTAGATACCACAGCCTAGCTAAGTTGATATATCAATTTTTTGGTATGTCAAAAATCATCATTTTGTGTATGTAGTATACACTATTCAACCACTTTACTATGTGTGGCTATTTAGAACGTTTATAAGATTTTTCTTATTACATATAATGTGGCAATTAATAAACTTACCCATGTGTACTTGTCTATCGCTGGAGGTGTATCTTCAGAGTAAATACCTGTAAGTCCTGTTACTGGGTTACAGGGTAGATGCATACATATTTTTGTTAAACATCCCTAGTTTATCCACCATTGAAGTGTTATTATTTGCATTTCTATCAGCAATATATGATAGTCTAGGTGTTCTCCCAGCTTCACCAATAGAGAGCACTGTAATTGGTTTGAAATTTATTAATGTCACCATGTGAATATGGGTATCTTAGCATAAGTTTATCAGTTAAGTGGAATAGCTTTTGATGTTTTTAAGACCCTTTTAAATGTATTGATGATCTCTTCATGTATTTTACTCATGCTTTTTTCATTATTTTGGTATTAATTTCCAATATTGAGGGTTCTTTAGACTTTAGGGCTATTAGCTTTTATTGCTATTATTTTATCCCACTTTTTCATTTGTCTTATGATGATTTGCCATACAAAAGTCTATTTTAATGTAGACTTATCAATATTTATTTTATGGATTCTAGATTTTAAGTCATAGTTTGAAAGCCTTTCCCCACATCCTAGTTATAGAGGAATTCACCCATATTTTATTCCTGGTCTTATGGTTTTGTCATATGGGGATCAGGGAGGTGGAAAAAGAGAGGATGTGGAAAGCCAGCCAACACAGCTGTTCTAAAAGAGTATTTCAGCTATCACTCCTTTTTGAGTCTTTGTTCTTACCTCTGCCCTTGGAAACCAGTGGACTCTGATCAGAGCCTTAAGAGGTTCTGCTGGCAGTTCAGCTCCTCCCATCACTGAGGCTGTTTCTGTTTATCCTGATTCATTGCCTGTACTCCCTCTTATTCTTTTGCAGGTATCCATCCACTTTCTGTATTCTAGGCACCTATTAAAATCTTCTGTGGGCTGGTGTCTTTTATACCACACCCCCATTCTCTTTGTTCTGATAAGGTTTAGGAAAGAATGAAGAAAATTTCACAAATTCACACTATTGTAAATTACAAATTCAAAAGGCTTTGGAAGATTATATCTTCCATAAATACAGTGTTCTGTATTTTTCATTATTGTAAATTTGAGATCACGACATGTTCAAATGGTTTGTAGTATCATAATAAATCTAAGTTTGGGATCAATAGTTGCAATGTAGAAATTAAAGCTGACATTATAAAAATGGAATCTGATTCTTTGTTTCTAAAGTAGGTAACAAACAGAAGAAAATGTGAATCAAATGAGCCACATATTGACATTGATTGTCTTATTGAATATTAATGAATAAAAGTTGAGCTAATTTCACATGAAAGTAGCATTTTGTAAGATAAAAATCCATTATGTAAAATTATTACATCATTACAACATTTATATTTGTGAGTTGATCCATTTATACATTTTTCCAAAACACTGATTGTGCATCTTTTTATTTTGCTGAATTTTGCAACTCAGTTCATCTGTTACGTAAAGTAAATCATATCTTTGGATCTAGATTAATATAGAATTGAGTTTCTCACAGAAAATCAGAGACAATATGACCATTCCTAACTACCATTTTATTAAGATAAAAACTTGGTCTAATTACAGAAAATACTGAGATTTCTGGAATATTAATTAAGATTGAATCTTAATATTCCAGAAATCTCAGTATTTTCTGTAAATAGGCTGAGTCTTTTTACTATATATTTAAAATTACTGTCATTTTAAGTATATAGCAGGTTAGCAAAATTTAGACTTCAGCTATGTAGTTTAAAGAGCAAAGTCAGAAAAAAAGATATAATATTTGTATGCTTGCAGGAAATGTAGCAATTCTTATAAATATAGCTTAAAATAACATAATTGATTATTTCCAGTTTGACTATCTGACACAATATTGCTAAAGAAAATTACTGGAGGTTTCTTACAGTCTGCAATTAGATACAATCATGTTTATTAGTGTTTGAAAATGAAAACTGTAATTTACCAGAAGCCCTTCTGAGAATTGCTTTGTACAAAAGGGTTTTTAACAGGCCCCTATGTATGGAACTTGTCACATTATACTAGAGGGAATAGAGTTGCATCGTTTTTCTTTCTTCCTCATAAAAGCTTCCTAGCTCTGCAAAGTCTGCAACCTTTGTGATGTACCACTCAAAAGAAAAGGGCTTAAAGTGCAGAAACAGTTCTTTTGCACAAGGCATGAAAGTAACAGAAATTTTTGCTTACTATTTTTCCACCTTTGTCTTTTCCTTATAGCACCCAGGACCCACCAACTACTCTGTGAATCCAGTCAAGAGTTAATCACAACTCAGTGGTCTTGCCATCTACTAGCAACATCCTATACACAGATACGTGGTGCTTTTTATCACTCTTCACTTTTGTTTTATTCAGCAAGCTCACGACAAGTATATATTTTCTAAAAAAATATATAATGAATAAAGAAACAAAATAATTGCATTGAATATCTGTTTTTGGCAACATTTCCAGGTGCAGCAAACAATCTTGTAGAGAGAGTATTAGCTTGGTAATCAGAAGGGGCTTCAGAGTCAATTGCCTGGGTTTGAATCTAGTTCCACTACTAATAAGCTGGGTATACATTGGTATTTTTTGAACTTTGGGTTATTCATTTGTAAATTGGGCATAATAATCTAACACCTAACAGAACTATCCTGAGGATTTAATGAGTTAATATTCATAAAGTGCTTGGAACAATACCTGGTACATAATACAGTAAATGCTAAAAAAAAAAAAGTGCCTCTTCAATATAGAAAATAATGGTTAAAAACATGAGCTCTGGAGCTGGGCTGTCTGAAATCAAATCCCCATCCATGAGTTTCCAACTGTGCCTTTGTATCCTAAAGTGGACATGCAGCTGTGCTTACCTAATAGGCTGGTGCAGCCACACTACTTCATAATGAAATGAGACAGGGATGGTTCCCTTGATGTGGGACCTGAACAGCTGCTCAGGGCCCCATTCTCAGAAGGACCCCAAATACAGTTCAATGCTTCTCTCTTGCCATATTGAAATTCTTATAAATTTTACTTTTGAACTTGTTTTGTGAGTGAAGTGCAATGGGGTGATGATGGATACATGTGAGCAGAGGGACATACATATAACATGCATGGAGATTGTCCCATAACACCTCATTCTCATAAGCATTTGCAATGCCCCATGAACACACACTTCTGGTGGACCTATGGTACATGGGAGGCCAGGAAGACTCAAAGTGAGTACAGAGTAAGCATGTTACCTCCATGACTAGGTGGGGGAAATGACAATCCCAAAATGCCACACTTTCCATCAGAAACAGAACTTATTTAAAACACAGAAAGAAGTCAATGTGTTACAAAAAGCTGCAATTGACAAGGAGCCTTATTATATCCTCTCTGACTGGTGTTACTTAGGCTGAAAAAGATAACATAAAAGGAAATGGAAGTGCCCCATACAGTTCTTATTACTTTCAGTACTCACCAGTAACCAAAGACAGAGTATTGGCAGACTGTGCACTTACCATACCAAGGAGATGAAATAGAACAGGTGAGTTAGTTTTATATAGCATTTCTACTGTTAACGATAAGAACAAAGGATACATCCATGCACAAACTAAAAAAATACATGTTACGTAATTGCAGTAATTTTATAGATGAGCTAAATGGACATCAAAAATTATGAAAGGCAAAATTCTCTAATTTAAAAGTTTAGTTTTTCTTTAGCTTAGAATGACATTAAATAGTAAATTTTTAAAAACATCAAGAAAAACCTACACAGAGACACTAGAATGTAGGAAAACCTTTATATTTTAGTATCTTTAATAGCGATCTTTCACTATTTTTTGACAAAGTGCTCCTCATTTTTATTTTTCATGAGGTCCCACAAATTATGCAGCTAGCTCTGAAATGAGATAATAGATCTGTAAGATTTAGTGTAGTAACAAATTAGTGTACTCAAAATGATATGCTGCTGTAATTTTGGTTTTTTATTGAAAATTTTACATTTTGCAATTGAAGAAGATGCTATTCTCCTGCAAAAACAGTCTTGAAATAGAGAAGGTCACCACATACACACACACACACACACACACACACACATTTCTCTTTGTTTTAAATATGTGTGTATCCATTCTTACTAGTGTGCAGCATAAAGGGCCTTAAACCCAGTACTATTTTGTATTTGCTACCCTTTTTAACACATTCAATCACATTATCTATAACTCTGGAAATGTTGGACCTGTTGTACTACCTTATTTTGTTTTTCTTGACCTCTATTCTAATTCCTTCTTCTTAAGGCCAACTACTATGTCCTGTCTCAGAAATGTGTCTTAGTTTCCCCATTCGAGGCAACTGGTAGGTAGGTTTAAATTCTGAAATCTTGAGCAAAGAAGCTGAAAATAGAAAATAAGGTACACTTCGTCAATAGAGAATACAAGATTCTCAGAGGAACCAGAATTCTGTGACTAATAATATATACTATCGGGGTTTTATACATACCTTTTTCCATCTTATGTCTATGGTTATCCTGTGATTTATTTGTTATGATTGGTGTTTTACATATAAGAAAATAAAGACTCAAAAAGTGTAGTTAATTTTCTCTGGCTAAAGTACTAGAACCAGAGTCTGATTGCTAATTAACTCCAAACCTGTCTAATAAACCAGGTGCCTCACACTCTATTAGGTGTTAATGACTGCGGACAGGTTACGCTCCTTCTACCTCAACTATATGTCTCCTTGGTAGATACGTATATCAGCTGAGGTTTCCGGAGAAAAAGAATACTAAGCTAAAAGAATAAAGCTTCATAATTAGTTTTTAATTGATTTTTCCACAAATTACTGTATTCAGTACTTCCGTTTTTCAGGGTGAAAAAGACATTATCCTTGCATTCAAATTTTTATACAATTTAATGGAAAGACAGACAAATTTGAAATTACAATAAACAAATGTATTATTTCTTCAGATTCTATTTTGCATCAGGATCATCAAAGGGTTTGTAAAAATATAGATTGCCAGACAGAAGCCCCAGCGTCTGATTTAGCAGGCCTAAGAAGGAGCCCAGTAATTCACACCAAACAAGTTCCCACAAGATGCTGATGCTGCTGATCTAAGGACAGCTCTCTGAAAACTACTGCCCTAAGGTGATTTTTATAATGGACATTTGCACATTGAAATAGATGGAAAACAAGAACTACCAAGTCTTTAAGATGAAATCAGGAAAAGATTCACAGAGCAGGGAATATCTGTCTACAAATTTGGAGGGTCTGGAGAAGTTGGCCAAGTGAAGAAACAGGAGAAATCTGTGAGCTGAGATGAGGAAGTCATTCCAAGTAGAAGAATTTCACATGCCCTTTCTAAAGCTGCAATGATAAAACACCTAAGTTATACTATTCTATTAGTTATACATGAAGCTCACTGTTTTTTGACTACAGATTTCAAGATAGTCAGCAATTGATTACGGCAACATGACATAAAATAATTTGCTAGTGTCGTTCTTAAGTCTCTCTCTATAGAACTTTTCACACTGAATTCCACTTACTGTTTTGATTGTCGATTCCTCCTAAAATAATAAAAGTTCCTTGAGAAAAGAGACAAGGTTTATTGCATTTTTGCCCCTGAATCGCCAATGTCTGGTTCACAGAACACATTAGCAAACATATCGTTTATTGAGTAATTGAATGAATGAATGAGTTAATCTAAAATGTAGAATCAATGTAACTTACAAAATTTACCTCAGGATGAGATGAACTATGAACCTTTCCATTTGGGCACAGGAATTCTTGAGAGAAGATTCTCTTCTCTCTAGCCTTACTAATTGTTAAGAAATAATGAAGATATAAATCAATTTAATAATTCAAAATGTACTTTGGCATTCTAACAGCCTCTCCACTCTTAATGCAATTTAAGATATGAAAATATTGGGTAGAATTAGTAAAAAGGAATACAAACTACTTGAGACTGAATTCAAGACAACATGCTGGGTAATTACCAATCTACATCAAAAATGATGGCCCTGATGGAAGCGCCCTCAGAGTCAGACTGCTGCAATCTGTCTGCAGCAAACACAGCCACGTGATCTAGAGTACACACATGTCCCCACTGCACGGCATGAAAGCACTCACAGGTTTCTTCTTCAAGTGCTTGATTTATTTTTTTAAGAATAATCTTGACTTTGGGATATTCAGATAGATCTATTCAAATTTGCATTTATGGTAGAGAGAATAATCTACTCAAGAAAGATCCTAGAAATATATAACAATATTATTTTAGGACATGTGCTTTTTAACTTTGAAGCAATATTCCTATTTCTTACATAAAATTTTGTGTCATGCAGTGAGAATGACTAGGGGATTTTAAAATAACTTCAACGTGTCCAAACGAGGAGGTGAGCTGCTACGTGGTTTTGTTTTCTTCTTTTTTATATAAGTGTTTTCCACTTTAAAGATAGAGTTCTGCTTTCAATTTAGAGGAAAAGCCAGGCTTTTCCCAGATAGTCAGCAGATAGCAGAGAGTAAGCCAAAAGCGTCGGTAACTCAGAGCAAAACAGAGTGAAGGCAGATTGCCAAGAGCCTCCTCTTAAAAGATGAGTAGCTTCGTTTTCCAGACAAACATCTCCCAGACTGTGTAGTTCATAAAATAAGCCATTCTTGCAAATGTAGCCATTTTAATCCCTGTAATCTCAATATCTGTGTTTTAAAAGTTAGAAAATCTTGAAATATGTTCTCTTTCATTCTTACCCCATTGGTTGAAAATGATGAGACTATTCCTGGATGATGGATCGGGACTGAAGAAGGAATGAGCATTAGGAAAGGAGCTAACAATTTGCCATCCATCTCTCCCACCAGACAGGTCGTATTACAGAAATGTATGTTACTATTCTAACTGTCCCCCTTAGATATTGGATATTTTGTCTTCCACCCTCCTCAGGACATAGCACCATTTCACTAAAAATTATAGTATCCACTCTAGCTGTTATTGAGTTAAATTAGGATTCCATGGCTCAACTTGATGCAGCAAAGTCCATTTCCTGGAGAGCTTGCTAGTATAAATAAACAGAAATGACTCAAAACAGAACACTTCTAAGCTCACCAAAAAGGAAAAGAAAAAAAAAAATACATATAAAGCCCCAACCGATTCTCCTGGGAGGATTATTATTTAATCTAATAAATAATGCCAGCATTGCATTTTGGTGTTAACTAAAATGCAATGCTAAAATTCAAGCACTGTGCTAATCACTAAACATGCTTTAATTAGTTTAATACTTTAAAAAATATCCTGAAGCAGTTACTCATACACCCACTTAACAACTTTTACAAACTCAGATGTGGCATTTTAAGCTTCAGTTAAAAACTATTACAAAGCTAGTGAATACTTCATTCTCTATCCATTATTTGTCTGACCCTTACTTACATGAACCTAACCATAATGTTACACATATTTTTAAACATGCAGATAATACCAATGTCAAAAAAGTAAGCACATGGACTAAAACATCATAGTGATTGCAGGTGTCTGCTTTGGGCTGAAACTACTGAGTATTAGAATTCTTAAGTGTCCTGCTATCAAGAACAAAAACAATTAAAAAAAAAAACCTGACTGGGCATGGTGGCTGGTGCCTGTAATCCCAGTAATGTGGGAGACTGAAGCAGCGGATCATTTGAGGTCAGGAGTTTGAAACCAGCTTGACCGTTACGGTGAAGGCCCATCTCTGCTAAAAATACAAAAATTAGCTGGACATGGTGGCACGTGCCTGTAGTCCCAGTTACTTTGGAGGCTAAGGCAGGAGAATCACTTGAACCTGGGAGAGGGAGTGCGCGATGAGCCAAGATCACACCACTGCACTCCAGCCTGGGCAGCAGAGCAAGACTCCATTTCAAAACAAAGCAAAACAAAATTAAACCCAAAACCTCTTTTCTCATTCTGTAAGACTGGAAGAGAGCATTACGTTTTTATTCATGTTAGAAAAAGAATTCCTCAGTCTACACTTCACACATTTCCCACACAAACAATGGTGGAAAAAATTAAAACAACTTGAAAGAATTTGGGGGAGGGAGTTTCTGCTGTGGGTGAAGAACAAAGGTTCAGAGCAAGAAGGCCTAAGTTCAACCTCCAATTCTGCAGCTTGTCCTTCTTTAAATCTGAATAATTTACCTGAAGTTTCCATATCTGTGTTTCCTTAACAAGAAACTGAGGTTCACCATTGCGCCTCTCGTCAGCATGTTTGGAGGATTTCATGAGTTAATACACACAAAGCACTAGAAGCTGTGCTGGGTAGACAGCAAGTGCTCAATATCTATTAGAACACTTTGTGGCGTTTTTTGTTACCAAATGTATTAAGTGAAAACCATTGATTCAGAGAAGAATATGAATTCTTAGGTTCAGTCAAGAAAAATGACAGCAGCCTACTTATTAATCAGGTCTATCAGGTTATTGTTAACTGGCTAATAGTTGAGTATTGAATCTGATGTTTTGTCCTTAAGGACACATTCTTATAGAGGCTATATTCTCGTTTTTCTAACTGAACAAGAGGGGAATGTCTCACACCTAAAGTGATTCCAGATCATAGTTGGTTAAATAAATAAATAAATAAGCCCTTCATACTGTGATGATGGAATCCCTGTCCAAGTGGTTGTGTCCCACAGGGTGTTTTCCATGGGAGCTACACTATTTACGTTTTGGTAAAATTCATGATCTGTGGACAATGTTTATAATATTATTTACAGAACAGCAATATATTACCTTATCCTAATGAGCTATTTTTCTCATAAATGATTATAGCTTAAATCCCTAAAAGCCAAACCAAAACAAAATTTAAAAGAATCACTAGTGACGGAAGATGACTCTCAAAAAGCTCTTTTTTTATGAAAAATTGAATTTTTCTTTTGGGCTTATGTATAAATAATACATTCTATGCAACTAAGCAAGAACTAGAAACTTCCTGGATTAAGACTGAGGGAATAAAAGGAAACCAAAGCAGAAAACCAAAGCCGAGTGACAGGTCAGTCATCTGAGGGAAAGCGACATAAAGTGGAGGGGAAGCAGTTGGAGCAGGATGGAGAATCGTTGCCGAAATTCACAGCTAGTCATCTGGAAAATGTCTGCCGATGTCTAGGACGGCCAGGCACCTCAGCCTACCGTGAATTTAAATATTGCAAGTGTTGGAATAAAGAATGCTTTAGAAGCAGCATTTATTGAGGTGGAGGAGAGTGTTGGATACATGAAAAGGTGATGGCTAGAAGAGTACTTGCTGGGCACTACGGATGCTTTCTGGTTTACAATCGTTTAAATCACAATTTTTTGATGTTAGGATGGTGCAAAAATAATATGCATTCAGTAGAAACTTTACTTGGATTTTTGAATTTTGCACTTTGGTCTTTTCCTAGGGCTGGGATGCTGGGCTGAGGCAGCGAGCTGCAGCTTCCAGTCAGCTGCGTGACCATGAGGGTAAACATGCATGAGACACTCAACTTAAAACAGGTTGGTGTCGGATGGTTTTGCCCAAGTGTAGGCTAATGTAAGTGTTCTGAGTGCATTTAAGGTAGGCTAGACTAAGTTATGATGTTTGCTACGTTAGATACTTTAAACGCATTGTTGATATCCAATATTTGCAACTTACAATGGGTTTACTGGAATATAATCCAATCATAAATTGAGAAGCATCTATGTTTTTGTTTGGATTTTTTCTGTCTAACTAGTTTTAGGGTTTTTTTGTTTGTTCTAATGCCTAAACACCTATTCTCCTCCACACTTCCCAAAAGGCAGAATATCATTCTAATATTCTAATGTGGTGTGTGAGTATGTGTATGTTCTTTCAAAATGTGCACGTCTTTTAGTGGCATATGCGTTTAATGATCATTAATATATTATATTAAATATCTCCTTATTTTCTTTACTTTTTCCAATAAACACTATTTTTAACATCTAGGCATGTTATTTTGTGTTCAGCCAACTCTCTGCCTCTTTGAAGTTTTGCATATGGCTCCATGGTATACGTGCAACATATTTTTTCTTTATCTTAACAAAGATGTAATCTCCAATTTCTCCCAACTCCTGGCCATCAAAAGTGATACGGCAATGACATCTTTGCACATGTAAAGATTCTAAGTTTTGCCCATAAACTTGGCGTCTGATATTTGCATCTGAAGTGAGGGTGCTGGTAAGCACACCTCTCTCAGTCTCAGGTCTATTCGCAATTATAATGAGGCAAGGGCATACTGGTTGGAGGCAAAGTGAATCTACTAAGATCCGTATGTATTCTGACACCTTCACCAATGCCCTGCCTCCTCTCATGAATCTGAAGCAACTACTTCTCTCAGTTGTGTAACATTTTTCTTGACTGCTGGTGCCTTGAAACAATGAGTATAAAGTGCCCTGGTGGCAACCACAACTTCCTGTTGAATAGGACTTTTGATGTATCCTTTCTGAGTGGGACTGCTTCTGTTTCCATCTCTTCATCCCTAGGCCCTATTGAGAACATCACACTATGTGGAAATCTTGGATTTAATATATACATTGCATCCTAAAAAAATGAAACCTAATATTTTGGAGTGCTGACTCTGAGCTGCTGTTTCAGCAGAGTTGTTAGAAGATCATTTCAGCATTCTGTGAGGCTGGGTACAACCAGATGGCAGAATATGTGAAATGATCAATGTATCCTGTGTGGTGACCTCTGGTCATGGTGCAGTGTTCCACATCTACTATGTGCCTACTCACACACTTACTAGGCTGTGAAGTGGATCCTGTTGTCAGATGCTATGCTATGTGTGATTTCATAACTGTGGATCAAATATTCTGAAAATCCCTGGATAGTGTGTGTACTGAGGCTCACTGGGGAGGAAACGCTAACCTCTACCTGAAATAGTATCTATCTTGTAAGGACTAATGACCATTCCTTCTAAGATGAAAAATACTCTGCATAGGGACCGAAATAGCCATTTTGTTCTCTTTAGGGAGTCTTGCCATGTTAGAGGATTAGCGTTGGTATCAACTGCAGAAAAATTGGAGCAACTTGGGCCCATACATAGCCTCTGTCTCTGCCAACACGGTCACTTCACTTGCATGTTCCTCACACAACTTCTGTAGTGGCCAGTGACAAAGGCCAGCTAATGAAGACTGGGTCACTTTGTCTATTTGGCTTTTCAGCGCCTTTTCTGGGGTAGGTGTTTTCTGTTGGATGTTAATGTGTAATATAAAAGGCTTTACACACTTCATTTCCCAAATACCTGTCCATGTATCTCTATGGCAGACATTCTTTCTCTGCCCTTCTACTCATTTTCTTTCCTTCTGAGCCCCTGAACAAACAGCTGGGACATTGACTAGGGATCTGTATATATCCTCAGCTCAGTCCTCCTCTCCTTCCACACACAGGGACGACCAGGTGCACTGCTCATAGCTCTACCTATTAGGAACATTTTTTTCTCTCTCAATGTCTTTTTAGGGTCACCCGAGTGGTTGTAACTCAGTCACTATTTATTTTTGGTTCACACTCATGCACTAAGCTGACCAACTCACAATCCAAACTCAAATTTTTCCCTCCTTTTTGAGCTGGTTGTACAGGGCCCTGATGCCATGGATGTGAGCCAGGGAAGGGGCACAGGGGCAACTATTAGGGTAACACGGAGCCTCTGGTCTACCTGCTCCAGCAGTTTGCTCTAACTCTCTGACGTGCTCATGCTGAATCCCAGATCTAACATTTCAATTTATAATGAACTGCTACTAGTCTAGTCCAACTCTAGGATTTTCAGGCCTAATATAACTCAGATCCTAAGAGGCAGTTCTGAGTAATACCTGCTGCCCCAAGGAAAACAATACTTGCTGTCCATCTCCGCCTGGGCCCAGTAACATTACAAAATCCATTTTCCAAGGATATATAATCTGCTATGAAAGTCATAGTCTTGCTCTGGAATGTGAAGAGGCTGTGTTGTGACTCTCTCACTGGAGCTTGACATGAACTTCCCATGGCACCTTTTAGGTTGATGACATCTTCAACAATATAGGGTCTTCTTGATTATACTGTCTATTTCAGGGCTGGTGACAACATGACTGTCTTAGTCTATTTGGGTTGCTATAACATATTACCATAAACTGGTGGTTTAAAAACAACACAGATTTATCTCTTACAGTTCTAGAGACCAGGAAGTCCAAAATGAAATCACCAGCAGATCTGGCATCTGGTGAGGACCTGCTTTCTCATACATAGACGGTAACTTCTCCCTGCATCCTCACAAGATGAAAGGGTCAAACAAGCTCCCTCAGGCTTCTTTTATGAGAGCATTCATTCCAATCATAAGGTCCCTAGACTGAAGACCAAATTACCTTCCAAAGACTTCACCTTTTAATAACACCACATTGGAGATTAAGTTTCAACATTTGAAATTTAGGGAACAAACATTCAGATAGTAGCAATGACCTACAAACACCTGATGCAGAGTCTTTTACTGCTGGGTATCTTACTCAGAGGTAGCAGCCTTCCATATTACTGGTAAGATGGGCTGGAGCAGTGAATGGAATGTGCTGTCTTCAAAGCCCAAAGATGCTGCATGCTTCTGTTCTTCCCTCTTTGTAGTGAGGATGCAATCCGTAGCATTTCTTCTTTTATTTTTGATAGTATTTTTGGCATGGTCCTAATGACTGAATACCTTAACACTTCACTGTGCTGGTTCCTGAAACTTCATTTATCTTGCACCCTCTGTAGAGAAACTGTCTTAGCAATGCCTCCAGCACGCTTATCACCTCTTGCTTACCCTGTACAATCAGCATGATATTGTCAATGTAATGAATCTGCGTGATGTCCTGTGGGATGTACAAGTGCTGCAGAGCTCTTTGGAAGGGGTGGAAAGTTAACATAGCCCTGAGACAAAATTTTGAGTGAATATAGTTGGATCTCCAATTTAAATGCAAACTGTTTCTGATCTTTTTTTGAAATTGGAATGCAAAAGAATATGTTCACCAAATGAGTGGCCACTTACTGTGAACCTGAGGTCTTATTAATCTTCCCTGGCAATGATGCTACATCTGGTAAAGTTGTTATGATCAAGGCTTCTACTCCGTTAAGTCTGTAGTAGTCTACAATTAAATGGAGATATGACAGGAACTAACACTCCTGCACCATGTGTGTGTTTAATGGATGCAATGTTGATTTTTACTTACTGTCTTGGCTTGGCAGAGGATGGGAGGTGAACTGAATTATGCAGATTTAGAAATTTACACTTGATCTTTCCACTCTAATAACTTATCTGTCAGACTAGGGAACCAATGTGGTGGCTACATCAAATGCCACATGTATCACCTCTAGGGACTGGGGACATGACCTCTAGCTGGGTTTGCAGACACACTGAACTCCCTGTCAGTGGACTTTAACCATGCTCCCACAGGCCTCCAATCTAACACAAAGGGGCTCATCATGACGCTGTGGAACTCCAGGACTCCACTCTTTTAAACAGGTTTTATAACCAATAATCAATTGGTTAGTGTCCAATGCCCAAAATGTCTGGCTAATCATTTTTCTCTAGGATATAATTGCTCACATAAAAGTCTTAGGGCCTTTGAGGGAGAACTGAGGAAAACATCACTCTTCAAGGATTTTTCCTCCTAGGAACCTAGTTACCTCTTTTAGCAATTAATTCTGGATCTGAAAATTGATTCTGGCCTGAGGATAAAGAAGAGATCATGAATTTTTATTTTTTTAATTGGGATAACCAAGCTCAGCCTCCTGATTCTCTACCCTTGCTCTTCTTGAAAAATAATAAATAAATATTCAGCCGTATCCTTGATGATTTTCTACTTATTTTACCCCCAAGAACATCATGATCTATTAACCATTCCACAACACCCTGCAGGCCTAATTTCCTGGCTACCCTCATATGTTACAGATTACTAAGGCCTCTTGACTTCTAGTGGTTAAGAGCTTCCATCTTGTTTCAGTTACTTTGTCCGGGAGGGCATCAAGCCTAACTCTGTGATTGCCTCTTCAACTTCTGGCCCTGGCCTGCCGAAGCAAGCTGTCACTGAACTTACAGAGGCTGCAGCCCTCTGTCAGTTCTGCTCAGTGAAATTAAAAAAACCCAAACAGTTAATTATCAAGGCCACCACAATCCACAACTCTGAGCACTTAGGACAGGGTGAATTCTTCTCCTTATGTTCTTGGAATTAATGACTCGATATGCAGATGAAACATAAACATGAAATCAATAATGCATGTATTAAGGGAGAAGAGAAGGTGGACAAATTATAGGTATTCTATCCAGCTTAATCTTACATAATTTGTAAGATGACATCAGTAGGTTCTAAATATTGAGGAATTTGACTAATTAAACGGGATAAATCTACATATTTGGAAGTCTAAAAGTTTAAGGAACAAAAAGGAACTTATAAAAGGATACTGGAAATGTAGCCATGTGTATTTAGGGGAGTGAAAAACAAACAAAAAAAATGAAAGCAGAATACATGGGAATAGAGTGAAAGAAAAATGGGTAGACAGATGACAGAGGGCCCTAAAGGTTATTAATAATTTTTAAAAGGCAGTCAGAACATGTAGTAGAATTTGAAGGGTAAGGTCAAGGTAATATAAAACTGAAGTCTGTGCTGATAAAAAGGTAATATTATGCTAATTATGCTAGTTTGAGTTGGAAAGTAAGGATTCCAAAACCAAAATTTTAAACAAAAATGAAATATTTCACACATGACATGTTCTAATATCATATTTATTACAGTCGCTAATGGTTCAAAGCAGTGAGACTTATGCAGTGCCTTAATAAATACATGGTTTTTAGCTAGAAATTTTGGAGAACACTCATTAGTAAATTATTTTCCACAAAATGCCTTCAAACTTCAAATCAAGCCTTTTAATTTAAAAGAGTCATGTGTATTCAACCCATAATGAGTTATTTAACCCTCTTCTCCTGTTATTAATTTTCATTAATTTATTTAACCAATTTCTTTAAAGCTAACCATGTTCTGGGCACTATTCTAAGGTTTGGGACTGTGGTGGTGAACAAAGCAGACACATTTCCAATCCTTACGGAGTTAAATAATAGCATGTTATGACCTGTGATCTTCCATGTGTTTATCACTGCTGTATCAGAGAGGAATGTTCAGAACGACTGACATGTATAAAGATGTCTTTTTCCCACATTCCACATCTGATCCATTACCAAGTACTGTCACCTCTACATTCAAAGTATATCCTGACGTAACTGCTTTCTACTTTCTACAACACTAATATTGTAATCCAATTAGGCCTTATAATTCTCTTCCAGTTTTCAGTAACTTTCAAATGAATTTTCCTCCTTCCACTCTTGCTAGTTCCCCTGCCACAGTCTGCTCTCCACACAACAGCCAGGAAAGCGAATCAGATCCTGTCACTTATCTGATCACATTCCCTGTGGTTTCCTATCTCAATAAGAATAAACTCAAATTACCTATGATGAGGTTTATCAATTGTAATAAATGTACCACTCTGGTGGAGGATGTTGATAATAAGAGAAGCTATGCATGTGTGAAGGCAGGGAGTATATAGGACATTGCCGTAGCTTCAGCTGAATTTTGCTGTGAACCTAAAACTGCTGTAAAAATAAAGCCTATTTTTTAAAAAGCCCTACTATGATTTTGAAGATGCATACACGTGATCCTGTTCCTGAGAATTTCTTTGATTTCATTTTGTACAAGTCTGCCATCCCTCACTCCACTCCAGCCTTGCTGATCTTCTCGTTCTTCCTGAGACACAACGAGCTTGCCCTTACAAAGGGCCTTCGTACTTTTTCTGGCTACTTGAAATATTCCTTCCTAGGTGTGGCTACTTTCCTTCCCTTCCCAAAACATCTTTGTGATCATACTATTTAAAAAAGTCTCTCCCCCTGCACCATTATTTTGTGATTTCATCAACCGGCTTATTTGTTAGAGCACTATTTGATTATATACTTAAACATACGTCACTGTCTCTTCTGGTAAAATGTAAGCTCTGCATAAGCTTTGTCCACTTAGTCTGCAGCTCTATTTCCAGAGCTTAGAACATGGCCTGATACTTAGTAGGTGCTTAATCAATAACAGAAGGAATGAAGTAGATGCTTTTATTAGACATGCGGTCATAATTTTCTCAATAACTACATTTCAAGAAAGCAGTTCTCCACTTAATTCATTCCTACCCCTTTACCCAAGCAATGAAAATCAAAGAGGAGCATAAATCTTAGCAATTTGGGGAAAGAAAATTCAGTGCTATATCATTTCTCATCCAGTCTAGGTTATTGTCACCTTCTTAATTCTTTATCATCTCAGGTTTATTGTGGTTTTTTTAAAGCTTTACTGTGCCTGTTTTATGTCTTATTTATTACAACACTCCTACTAAAATTATTTTTTACATTTATATGGTAGAAAGATCAAAACTATATCAATTAAAACAACTTGGTAAAAAAAATCATAAAGAACACCTACTATTTTGCTGGAATGCTACACCGCTAATATCTATACAACTTCCAATGTGTATAATATGTGAGAAAACCATTTCCATTGTTTTACTTAATGTATTTTTTCTGTTACAGGATCCTATCCAGAATACATTACATTTCATTGTTATGAATTCTCAGACTGCTCTTGGCTGTGACAGTGTCTAAGAACTTCACTGCTTTTGATGATCTTGATGATTTTTAGTAGCACTGTTCAACCATTTTGTAGAATGTCCCTCAACTGGGCTTGTCTAATGTTTATCACAGGATTACACTGCAGTTGTGGGTTTGAAGGAGTATATTAATTTCCTAGGACTGCTATAACAAAATGCCACAAACTAGATGGCTGAAAACAACAGAAATGTATTGACATGCAATTCTAGAGTCTAGAAGTCCAAAATCAAGGTATCTGTGGGGCAATACCCCCCCATGAAACCAGTAGGAGAACCCTTCCTTGACTCTTCTAAGCTCTGATGGTTTGTTGGTAAGCTTTGGTAATCCTTAACTTATAAATAGGTTCCTACAATCCTCCATCTCCACATGGCATTTCCCCTGCATCTGCCTTTACAGGGCCATCTTCTTATAAGGACACCAATTATACTGGATTGGTGACACACCCTACTTCAGCATGATGTCACTTTTGCTAATTGCACATGTAGTAATCCAAAAAATATCACTTTCTGAGTTAGTGCAGTTAGGACTTCAACATTTCTTTTTTGGGAGGATGCAATTCAACCTTTCACCCCACCTCTTTCAGTGAAGTTGTTTTAAATGTTTCTCATACAATTACATTGTTTTATTTTATCACACTCTCCATTTCATCCTGTGATCTTTTTTTTTTTAATTTTGCATACATTAAAGTGCACTCCTTATGCTGTAAAATTCTACGGCTACTGACAAATGTATAGTATCACACATCGACATAACAGTATCATACTGAATAGGTACATCACCCTGAAAAATTCCCTGAGCTATATATATATACACACACACACACATACACACACACATATGTATATACATATATAGCTCAAGGAATTTTTGAGCTCTATATATATACACACATATGTATATGTATGTATATATATGTAGCTCAAAAATATATATGTATATGTATGTATATATATATATAGCTCAGGGAATTTTTGAGCTATATATACACACACATATATATAGCTATATATGTATTAGTCATATATATGTGTATATATATGTATATACATATACAGCCATATGTATACATATATAGTTATATATGTATTCAGTCTTATATATATACGTGTGTGTGTGTGTGTGTGTGTGTGTATAGCTCTGGGAATTTTTGAGCTACATATATACATATTTTGAGCTATATATGTGTGTGTATGTGTGTGTGTGTGTATATATATATATATTTATTCAGTCTTTACCCCACTACTTAAAGTCTTGTCAACCTCTAATCCTTGAACCATTTTTATAGTGTTGCCTTTTCCAGAATGTATGATCATTGAAATCACAGAGTACGTGGCTTTCTTAGCCATCTCCTTGAATTGATGAACCATAGTTTGTTTATCCATTCATCTGTTGATGGATACCTTGGTTACAGCCAGTTTGGAGCAATTACGAATAAAGCTGCTATAAGAATCATGTCTAAGTTTTTGTGTGAACATAAGTTTTTAAGTCAGTTGGGCAAACATCTAGGAGAGAGACTGCTGGATATTTTAGTAAGATAGACCTAAGTTTATTTTTTGTGAGATACTGCTGAACTGTCTTCCCAGTGGCTGTACCACTTTGCATTCCCACCAGCAATAAAGGAGAGCTCCTTGATTCCACAACCTTGCTGGCAACTGCCCTTGTCAGATACTGAATTTTTAGCATTCTAATAAGTGTGCATTTTGTTGCTGCTTTAGTTTGCAATTATCTCATGATGCATGATCATAAGCATATTTTTACATGTTTATTGCCTTCTATATATCTTCTCTGCTAAGGTGTCTGTTCAGATCTTAGGCTCATTTTATAACTGGGTTTTTGTTTATAATATTGAGTTTAAAGAGATCTTTGTACATTTTGGATAAAAGTTCTTTATCAGATATGTGTTTTGCAAACATTTTCTCCCAATGTGTGACTTCTCCTTTCATTCTCTTTCAGTGTATTTTGCAGACCAAAAATTTTTAATTTTAATAAAGTCCAACTTATACATGTATTTTTTTTAATTTTATGGATCTTGGCTTTGTTATTATATATGAAAATGTAACACCAAACTCAAGGTCACATATTTTCGTGTGTTTTATTCTGGAAGTTTATAGTTTGTTTGTTTTAATTGAAAGCTATGATCAATTTTGAGTCAATTTTGTGAAGTATGTAAGGTCTATGTTATTGATTCAATTCATTCAATAGTTATAGACCTATTTAGATCATCAATTTCTCCTTGCATGTGTTTTATTTATGCTTTCCAGAGAATCGGTCCATTTCATCTGTTATCACATTTGTGAAACTAGAGCTGTTAGTAGTATGCTTTTTTATCTTTTAATGTCCATTGAATCAATAGTGATCACTCTGTTTTCATTTCTGTTAGTAGTAATTGGTATCTTATCTCTTTATTTCATTAGCCTGACTAGAGATTTAGAATTATTCTTTATCTGTTCAAACAAGCAACTTGATTTTATTGATTTTCTCTGTTTTCAATTTCACTAATTTTTGCTCTAAATAGTATTTCTCCTCTTCTGCTTATACTTAAATGTCTCTTATTTCTCTAGTTTCCCAAGGTAGAAACTTAAGTTATTGTTTAGATCTTTATGGTTTTCCAATACATTCATACAATGTTATACATTTCTCTAAAACCTCCACTTTAAAATCTCAAAAATTAAAACCTGTATATTCAATTTTATTTAGTTTATGATTATTTTTAACTTGTACTTTAGATTCTAGGGGTACATGTGCAGGTTTGTTACAATGGGATATTGCATGATGCTGGTGTTTGGAGTATAATTAATCTATCATCAAGGAAGTGAGCAAAGTATCCAATAGTTTTCAGCACTTGCCCCCCTCTGTACCTCCCCACTCTTGTACTCCTTAGAGTCAACTGTTCCCATCTTAATGTCCATGTAGGTCCAAGGTTTAGCTCCTACTGATAAGTGAAAACATGCAATATTTGGTTATCTGTTTCTGTGCTAGTTCACTTAGGATAATGGCTTCCAGCTGCACCAGTGTTGCAGCAAAGGATATTATTTCATTCTTTTTTACGGCTATGTCGTAGCTCATGGTGTATATGTACCACATTTGCTTTATCCAAACATCATTGATGGGTACCTGGGTTGATGTCTTTGCTATTGTGAATAATGCTGCATTGCACACACAGGTGTCTGTGTCTTTTTGGTAGAATTATTTGTTTTCCTTGGGGTATGTGCCCAGTAATGGGATTGCTGGCTCAAATCAAATGGTAGTTCAACTGCTAGTTCTTTGAGAAATCTCCAAACTTGTCTCCACTCTTGAAACTTCCCCTTTGATCTATGTGTTGGAAATAAAAAATGCATTTATAATCTTCTGATATTTGGGGATTTTCTAATTAACTTTCTGTTATTGATTTCTAGTTTAGTTACATTGTGGTTTGAGGACATAATTTTTATGACCTTTACTCATAAATTTACTATAATACGATTTTATGGCTAAGAATGAAGCCTATCTTGGTGAATGTTTTGAGAAGAATGTATATTCTTCCACACATTGTGTGGAGGATTTTATAAACGGTATAATTCAATCAAAATGATTGATAGTGCTGTTCAAATCAACTATATTCTTTTTTTCTGCCTGCCTAATCTGTTAATTACTAAGAGAGGTAAGTTAAGTTTCTAACTATAAGGGAGAATTTGTATATTATTCCTTTCAGTTGTACTATTTTTTCACATATTTTGACACTATTAGTTGCACACCCATTTAGACTTGATTAGTCTTCTCATAAAATTGATCCTTTATCATTATATGTGATAGCCTCTCTATCCTGTGTATTTTTGTTCCAAAGTCTACTTTGTCTTAAATTGATATACTCTATCCTTCTTTTGATTTGTGTAAGCCCATTGTATATCTCTCTCCATATATTTACTTGTACCTATTTGAGCATATATTTAAAGTGGGTTTGTGCAGTCAACGTATTATCTACAACATATCTGGGTCCTGTTTTATGTTTGTTTGTTTAATCCATTCTGATAGTATCTCATCTTTAAACTGGAGAATTTATTAAGTTCACATTTAAAGTGATTATGTAGTTGTATTAATACCGACTATCTTCATAGCAGATTTCTATTTGTTGCATTTGTTCTTTCTTTGTATCCTTTTTCTGCTTACTCTCGTTTTAATTGAACACTTTGTACAACTCCACTTTATCTTCTCTTTTGTTGTACCGTTACATTTTAAAAAATATTTTTAGTTGTCACTCTAGTGTTCTCAACATAAACTCTTTTTTTTACTTTAATAAATACATATGGGATACATGTTCTGGGATACATGTGCAGAACATACAGGTTTATGACATATACATGTACCATGGTGGTTTGCTGCACCTATCAACCCGTTATGTAGGTTTTAAGCCCTGCATGCATTAGGTATTTGTCCTAATGCTCTCCCTATATGTATATATATCCCTTTACCCCAACCTCCTACAGGCCCCGGTGTGTGATGTTTCCCTCCTTGTGTCCGTGTGTTCTCATTGTTCAACTCCCACTTAAGAGTGAAAACATGTGGTGTTTGGTTTTCTGTTCCTATGATGGTTTGCTGAGAATGATGGCATCTGGCTTCGTCCATGTCCCTGTAAAGGACATGAATCCATTCTTTTTATGGCTGCATAGTATTCCATGGTGTATATGTGCCATATTTTCTTTATCCAGTCTATCATTGACAGGCATTGAGTTGGTTCCAAGTCTTTGCTATTGTAAATAGTGCTGTAATAAACATACAAGTGCATGTGGCTTTTTTTCTTATTTCTAAGTTCTGGGATACATGTGCAGATGTGCAGGTTTGTTACATAGGTATACATGTGCCATGGTGGTTTGCTGCAACCAATCAACCTGTCATCTAGGTTTTAGGCCCTGCATGCATTAGGTATTTGTCCCAGTGCTCTCCCTCCCCTTCCCCCCACCCCTCAACAGACCCCGGTGTGTGATGTTCCCCTCCCTGTGTCCATGTGTTCTTATTGTTCAGCTTCCACTTATGGGTGAGAACATGCAGTGTTTGATTTTCTGTTCCTGTGCTAATTTGCTGAGGATGATGGTTTCCAGCTTCACTCATGTCCCTGAAAAGGACATTAACTCATTCTTTTTTATGGCTGCATAGTAATCCATGGTGTATATATGCCAAATTTTCTTTATCTAGTCTATCATAGGTGGTAATTTGAGTCGGTTCCAAGTCTTTGTTTGCTCTTATGAACAGTGCTGCAATAAACATATGGGTGCATGTGTCTTTATAGTAGAATGATTTCTAATCCTTTCAGTATATAACCAGTAATGGGATTGCTGGGTCTAATGGTATTTCTAGTTCTAGATCCATGAGAAATCACCACATTGTCCTCCATAATGGTTGAACTAATTTAACTCCCACCAACAGTGTTAAAAACATTCCTATTTCTCCATATCCTTGCCAGCATCTGTTATTTCCAGACTTTTTAATGATCACCATTCTAACTAGCATAGGATGGTATCTCATTGTGGTTTTGATTTTCATTTCTCTAATTATCAGTGATGATGAGCTTTTTTTCATATGTTTGTTGGCCACATAAATGTCTTCTTTTGAGAAATGTCTGTTCATATCCTTGGCCCACTTTTTGATGGGGTTTTATTTTCTTATAAATATGTTTAAGTTCCTTGTTGATTCTGGCTATCAGACTTTTGTCAGATGGATAGGTTGCAAACATTTTCTCCCATTCTGTAGGTTTCCTGTTCATTCTGATGATAGTTTCTTTTGCTGTGTGGAAGTTCTTTAGTTTAAATAGATCCCACTCATCAACTTTGGCTTTTGTTGCAACTGCTTTTTGTGTTTTAGTCATGAAGTTGTGCCCATGCTTATGTCCTCAATGGTACTACCTACGTTTTCTTCTAGGGTTTTTATGGTTTTAGGTTTTACATTTAAGTCTTTAATCCATCTTGAGTTAATTTTTGTATATAGTGTAAGGTAGGGATCCAATTTCTGTTTTCTGCATGTGACTAGCCAGTTTTCTCAGTACCAATTATTAAATAGGGAATCCTTTCCGCATTGCTTGTTTTTGTCAGGTTTGTCAAAGATCAAATGATTGTAGATGTGTGGTGTTATTTCTGAGATCACTGTGCTGTTCCATTGGTCTGCATATCTGTTTTGGTACCAGTACTGTGCTGTTTTGGATACTGTAGCCTTGTAGTATAGTTTGAAGTCACGTAGTGTGATGCCTCCAGCTTTCTTCTTTTTGCTTCAGGTTGTCTTAGCTACATGGGCTCTTTTGTGTTCCATATGAAATTTAAGGTAGTTTTTTCTAATTCTGTGAAGAAAATCAATGATAGCTTGATGGGAATAGCATTGAATCTACAAGTTATTTTGGATAGTATGGTAATTTTCACAATAATGATTCTTCCTATCCATAAGCATACAAGGGTTGCAAAGCTGGTTCTACATATGCAAATCAATAAATGTAATCTATCACAAAAACAGAACCAATGACAAAAACCACATGATTATCTCAATAGATGCAGAAAAGACCTTTGATAAAATTCAACACCCTTTCATGCTAAAAACTCTCAACAACCTAGGTATTGATGGAATGTATCTCAAAACAATAATAGTTATATATGATATATGACAAACCCACAGCCAACATAATAATGAATGGGCAAAAGTTGGAAGCATTCCCTTTGAGAATTGGCACAAGACAAGGATGCCTTCTCTCACCACTCCTATTCAACATAGTTTTGGAAGTTCTGGCCAGGGCAATCAGGCAAGAGAAAGAAATATCAAATTGTCTCTGTTTGTAGGCCACATGATTGTACATTTAGAAAATCTCATCGTCTCAGGATAGAAAATCACAGGCATTCCTGTACACCAATAATAGACAAACAGAGAGCCAAATTTTGAGGAAATTTGCATTCACAGTTGTGAAAAAGAAAATGAAATACCTAGGAATTTAACTTATAAGGGATATGAAGGACCTCTTCAAGAACTGCAAACCACTTCTAAAGGAAGTAAGAGAGGACACAAACAAATGGAAAAAGAAAATGCAAGCGTCTTTATAGTAGAATGATTTATAACTTTTTGGTATTCCTAGTTCTAGATCCTTGAAGAATCACCACACTGTCTTCTGTTTCCTGCACAGGTTAGCCCATTTTCACACCACCATTTATTGAATAGGAGATCCTTTCCCCATTGCTTGCTTTTGTCAGGTTTATTGAAGAACAGATGGTTGCAGATGTGTGGCGTTATTTCTGAGTTCTCTGTTCTGCTACATTGGTCTATATATCTGTTTGGTTACCAGTATCATGCTGTCTTGGTTACTCTGACCTTGTAGTATAGTTTGAAGTTAGGCAATGTGATGCCTCCAGCTTCATTCTTTTTGCTTATAATTGTCTTGGCTATATAAGACTCTTTTTTTGGTTCCATATGAAATTTAAAGTAGATTTTTCTAATTCTGCAAAGAAAGTCGATGGTAGCTTGATAGGAATAGTATTGAATCTATAAATTACTTTGGGTAATATGATAATTTTCACGATACTGGTTCTTCCTATCCATGAGCATGAACTTTTTTTTTCCATTTGTTTGTGTCCTCTCTGATTTCCTTGGGCAGTGGTTTGTAGTTCCCCTTGAAGAGGTCCTTCATATCCTTTGTCACTTGCATTCCTTCAACATATATTTTTTAACAAATCTATCTCTACTTTCAAATCATAGAATACTAATTCAAGAGTAGTATAGGAACCCCAAAGTAGTTTTGATTTTTTTCTTCCTATTACTTGTGACATTGCTCTCACTTATTCATATGCTTTCATTGTCTAACATATTGTTACTATTTTTACTGCAAACAGTTATTCTCTACATCAATTAAAAATACAAAACAAATATTTTTATTTATGCCTCATTTCTCTCTTCTCTGACACTTTCTTTTGTCAGTCTGAGTTTCTGTCCTATATGTTTTTTCTTCTCTCTGAAAATTTTCTTTTAACTTTTCTTGAAAGGCAGGCCTGATAGTGACGAATTCGCCCAGATTTTGTTTTTTTGAGAGAGTCTTTATTTCTCTTTAACTCTTGACAGATAATCTTGCTGTGTATATAATTCTAGGTTGATGTTCACTTTTTTACCTTTAAATCCTTTAAATATTTCACTCTACTCTCTTTGCTTGCATGTTGGTGCTGTGGTCTGAAAATTTTTTCCCTCCAGCATTCACATGTTAATATTCAATGTGGTGGTTTAAGAGGTGGGGTGTTTGGGAAGTGTCTAGATCATTAGCAAAAAGCTCTCATGAAAAGATTAGAGCCCTTATCCTAATTTTGTCCAAGGGAGCTTGTTTGCCCTTTTCCACTCTGTGAGGACACAATGAGAAGGTGAAATCTATGAGGAACAAGTCCTCACCAGACACCAAATTGGTCTGCATCTTGATCTTGCACTTTCCAGACTCTAGAACTAAGAAAAATAAGTAGTTGTTGCTTATAAGCCATTCTGCTTGTGATATCTGTGTTGCAGCAGTGTGAAAACACACACACACACATACACACTGTTTTTGATGAGAGGTCCCCTGTAATTCTCAGATTTGTTTCTCTACAGACAATTTTATTCTAATGTTAACTAATTATAAAGAGAGAAAGATGATATTTTCATTGCATTTTTAAGTATTTGAACCAATTTTGATTAAAATCTATAATTTTGGGGAGTGGTGTGATTTGTCCAATTTGTTTACAATCTGTTAAACAGATTGCATATGACTTTGATTTATCAAAGCTTAAGGCAGTCACATTTAAAGTGATATTAAATTTTATTTATCATTATAGGAAATAGTGTTTAAAGGTCTCAAAATAGACAAAATTCAAAGACTATGGCCCATAAAAACATCTTTTGAAATATGGCAAAATTTTCATCTATAGGCATTAAATGTTCTATTAGAGGGGTGTATAAACATAAATATATATTTTCTATTAGAGGGATTATTTATATATTTATATCTAATAGAACATTTAATGCCCATAGATCAAAATTTGCCATATAATATTTTAATATCTAATACCTCCCGATGCACATTCCAGCTTCTTTCAAATTTTTCTCTTTTTGATTTTCGGTAATTTGAATATGATATGCCTATGTGTAGTGTGAGGTATTTAGCCTTCTTGATGTTTTTTGAGCTTCCTGGATCTGTTATTCAGTGTTCATCCTTAATTTTAGAATGTTCTAGGCTATAATTAAATAACTTTTTCTTCTCTCTTCTATTTTTTCTTTCCTTCTATAATGGAATTCCAATTAAACATATTTACAACTTTTGAAATTATGACAGTTTTTTAATATTTGATTTCCCTCCTTTTCTAATTTTTTGTTTCTGTTTATATTTTCAATGGGAAGTTTCTATTTCCATAGCTATAATCTTTCCTTGGCCATGTTGTATCTTCCAAAGTACCATTAAGGCATCTTTATTTCTATTGCAGTATGTTTTATTTCTAGAATTTTCCTTTGCTTATATTACATATCTATTCATGTGGTAGACTTTTTCTAATACAGTCCTTAACATTTTCATTATAGTTACTTAAAAATCTCTGAAACTTCCAAAATGTGCATTACAGCTGAGTCAGTTTCTGATGCTTGTTTTATCTTTTCAGACTTTTTTTTTTCCTTTTCTGTTGACATTCTTTCTAAATTTCTTTTCGAAATTTGGTCATTTTATAGTAAATAAGCCTTGAATGTGAGCATTTATACCAATCTGACTGTGAGTTGTGCTGTGTTTAATGTTTGGTATAGCTATGTCAGCAGTTTCAACTTTTTCTATTATAAATTTTTTGGTTTTTGTTTTCCTTCTTGACTTTGGTCTTCCTTCACGATTCCTCCTCAGAGTCTGTGTCTGTCCTTAATCCACACTTATGATACTTGAACCCTGTTTGGCGGTACTGTGTGAGAAAGGGGAACTCTTCTATAACCTTCTAATTAAATTTCACTTTTTAGTGAGTCTGTGACTCAGACCTGTGACTTTCACAAGTGTTTATCCAATGGTGTAGTTCTTTCTCTCTTTGGTAGGCAGGAAAGCTGGAGGGGTCTAGAGGGGTATGATGCTCATTCCCAGTGGGGATGAGGCTTTAAGTAAAGTGTTTCTCCCCTGCATGTAGGCTTGGTTACAGAGAACACTTGGGGAATATTTTTCAATGATTTCTATTCTATTTCTCCCACAAGGTCCATGAGAGAGTCTTACTGAGATCTTTACCGCTAGACCTTGGTAGTGTTCATATAAGAAAATCATGAAAGTGTGTGGGTTCCCTAAAACCTAAGCTCCCGGGGGTTTCTTATCCTCAAGTTTGTCCATATACAGTTACTAGTACTTTGTACAAATTATCATTTCAGTTTTCCTAAAAGTGTGTAGTTTCCACAGCATCTGCTTCAGGAAAGAAGATCATGGCTTTAATTTTCTGCATTCACCTGACTCTTCAGATTTGGGGACAGTGTCTTGTCCTAAAATCTGTTCTCGGATGGAATAGAAAAGTCACTGATTTTTTTTTTTGGTTTATTTGGCTTTTACTTATTTTAAACTTAGGAGTAGTGACTTTTAAGCTTTTTACATGTCAAAACTAAAGTAGGAGATCTGCAATATTTTTGTATGTATTATTTCATCTTCCCTGTCAAACTTCCTGTGAACTATTGGGCAATTTACTTCATCTTAGGGGCAGGTCACCCCTTGTTGCAGATGTGTATCATTTAATTACAAATCACTTAGTGACATATGATAACTACATGACAAAGAAAATACTGGAATATTGCTTCCCATATTCCATCTGTGATATATTTTTCTTACCTTTCTCTCTTTAGAGATAAAAATAAATAGGTTTCCACAGCTTAATTTCAAGAAATTATTTATTCATTTATTTATAAATATTTATGAAGGATCTAATTTGGGCTGGACATTGTATAAGGTTCTGCAAATACCATAATAAATAAGACACGATTAGTGTCCTGAAAGACACCAGATTTGAGTGGGAGAGGCAGGAACTTAAATGAATAATTTAACTACTTTGAGATAAGTGGTAAAAGAGAGGTTTGTACAGGTTGCAATTAACAGTTTAAGAGGGAAGAGGAAGTTTGGAAAAATTAAAATTGCTTTCCCAGAAGAATTAATGTTTCTCCATCCCCCAAACATTGCCTTAAATGGTGTTCTTGGTATTTTCCTATTTAGTAAACATTTTGTCTGGCACTGAAAAGTCAAAAATAAACTTTTACATCATGTGCTGTTGGTGAAAGTTCCATTTTCACTAGAAATTTGTTGCCTAAACAATAACAACTAAACTTTCTCAAACTCTAAGACCTATCTCATTTTAGAAACAGTTTATTATGTTTTCAAAGGATTTTGAGAGGTCTATGTGCACTGACACTGATATTTTTAACAACTCTGCCAAAACATACATGCTTAAGTGGCTTTTGCCTCTTTAGCACAAAGGTCACCTTCAGAACCTATTCTATCATTTTAGTAATGTCATCATTGACCAAAAAGTTACTGCACTGCTTCTCCTGGAATTGCTTTCAGACTCTGTACTATGATGTTAAATATGCACTTCTACCTCAATGGTAGAAAATCTTCTTCCTCTGAGATGGAATGTGATTTATGAACATAACCAAAAGTAAAAATTTAAGCTAGGGAATAGAGAATACAAATAAATAGAGTAAAATTTAGGTCAAATCAAGTTTCACTGAAAAATCATAATACATTTAATATGGCTATAATAATAGTAAAAATGCCCCTCTAATAGAAAACGTAATGCCCATCGATCAAAATTTACCATATAATATTTCAGAAGATGTTTTATAATCCATATGGGTTGAACTTATCTATTTTGAGACTTTTAAACACTATTTTCTATAATGATAAACCAAATTTAATATTGCATTAAACATGACTGCCTTAAGCTTTGATAAATCAAAGTCATATGCAATCTGTTTAACAGATTGTAAACGAATTGGACAAATCATTTCCCCTAAAATTATAGATTTTAATCAAAATTGGTTCTAATAAAAATGCAATGGAAATATCATCTTTCCCTCTTAATAATTGCTTAACACTAGGATAAAAAATCCTTCCTTTTTCTTCTAATACTTAACCACACTGCTTAAGAATCTTATCAGTGTTGATTGTGTTGGCAAAGCCACTTAAAGAGAAAATAGAGAAGCAAAACATACATTAATGTATTAGCAGAAGAAAACGATGTAACAGCCAAGGCAAGCGTGAAAATAAAGGTGAGAAGGATTAAAATATGTCCTGGTTCTCACAGCCATTTCTTTCCCTGTGGAATAAAATCGCTCTATGAAATACCTGACATCGTGCACATTGCTTTGAAATTGTATCTTGTGGGTGTCTCCATAGTCAAGGTAATAAAATGTGATGGATTTCTAGTCTCTATCGCTCCAGGTAAGATAAATTTAGGAAACAATCATGATGTAATTGAGATCAATACGAGGTGCTGCAAAGCTTTATGGTGGATCTCACTGACAGATGGGCAGTAAGGACAAGCCCACAGTAACCTGCTTCTATGCCAAAACTTATCTTTGTATTAAAAGGCACAGTGAAGGGAGGAACTGGTTTTCTCTCAGTAACAAGAGCCATTGTGGTGTGTCAAGCAAAACTCAGTAACCAGGATGTCTATTAGATATAAACCATGACTAGCATGTACTTTAGTGTGGAATTATAGTTTAAATTGTGTTTTCGGCTGAATATCTTTGGATAATCAAGTAGGTGTTGAACAGTCTTGTGGGCACACTGTTGAAAAATGAAAGTCAATCAAAAAGAAAATCATCTTCCTATAGAATGTAATGAATAACATGTAACATGTATTGAAAATTTGCAATAAAGTAGACATTCATATCATTTAGTCTTCACAGCAACCTTTCAAAATCAGCCCTAATCCTACTAACTTTATTTCATTAACTATTGTTTTTAAAGTAAATCAGCACAGAGAACTTAAAGAATTTCCCAGGCCGGGAGTGGTAGCTCACGCCTGTAATCCCAGCACTTTGGGAGGCTGAGCCAGGAGGATGACTTGAGGTCAGGAGTTCCAGACGAGCCTGACTAATGTGGTGTAACCCTGTCTCTACTAAAAATATAAAAATTAACCAGGTGTGGTGGCTATGCCTGTAATCCCAGCTACTCAGGAGGCTGAGGTAGGAGAATCTCTTGAACCTGGGAGGTGGCGGTTGCAGTGAGTCGAGATCGCACCACTGCACTCCAGCTTGGGCAACAGAGAGAGACTCAGTAAGCAGAGATATTAGAAGTCAGATACGGGTAAACAGACTCCAGGGTTGAGTGTTTAGTAATAATATTATGTCATCAAGATAGGGTAAGGGCTAGAAGAACTCCTAGATGCTCCTCCAGAAGCTATCATTTTGACTCCATGAACACCAGAAAGTGTTTCAAGGTGTTTTAATGTATTTGCAATTATAAGCATAAGTGTGTCGGTATTAATCATGTTAAAAAATGTAGCCTGCCTTCTTGTTTATAAGGTTGGTACATATTGCTCAAGCTCTCTGGTTATTAGCTTCACAAATGCAAGGAATTCAGTTCATCTCACGAAATAATTTTCTGAGTTCAAAGATCAGAAATATAATGGCAGTGCCTTCAAAGAACATAGTGCCGTATATTCCGTTCTATCGTTTACTTCCCCGCCCTTCCCAAGTTTCTCTTTGATCAAGCTAAACCTCAGAATCTGGCTTTTAAAAAGACTCGAAGTGTCTTTCATTTTCTTAGTAGCCTGAGGAGTAACAACTTCTGCATCTTACATTAAAAAAAAATTATTCCTCCCTAAAAATGACTTCAGCTTCAAATGCCCCCTGCAAAGAGGTTGAAATAATTTATCTTGAACTCAGAGAAGACAAAAGAAGGTAACTGCATGGGTGAGCCATTACCTGCAGCAGGGGAGGCAGACCCAGGAGTCATTATGGATCTCGTGAAAGCAGCACAGAACATTTCCTGCTTATGGCTTTGTGGGAGAAGAGGTCAGGGCACAGGCAGTCTCCTTTGGGCCATTCACATCGCTGTTGGATTATGAACACTCACCACATCACCTGTATGCCTGGATGTGCTCTAGTGGTTCTGCTTTCCTGTGGCTCTCTCCTTCCTCCCACTAATGCTGTAAGTGTTAAGAGGAGCAAGTGCCTAAACAATTAATTTCTGTGTTCCTTAGCTAAAAATAAACTTGTTCAAGTGAAAATGAATGTGGAATTATAAATAATACCTTAAATTAATAGAGCAATACCTAAAAACTTAAAAATCAAGAAAAAATGAAGTCTACGGCATACTCTAGGAGATCAAAATATGCCAATCCAAAATATGCCTCTTTCGAGACATAGACACAGAAAAAGCTCTGAAAATAAAAATAAAATTAGCCTTTTATAAGGGAAATTACATCTATTAGAAAATACCCATTCATGAGAGTATCTGCCTTTCTGTACCAGAAACAGAAGGAAGACTGCTAAGCACTAAAAACTCAATCAATAGAGAATATATACTGTCTTAAATCTACATGACAAAGTTGACCCTTGTTTGCTTTTCCTAGTCATTCCCCTTTTCCAGCCTCCTCCACATCCTTCTTTCCTTGTTTCAACAAATGTATCAGAGAATCATATTTAAGCCTGAGTTTAAAGCCACCTCTTTGAGATTTCCTCATTTCTCTGTGTATCTGTCATATATAATGACATATACAAGCTGCTAACATTCTTTTTCTCTTATTAATCTTTGTCTCATCTTTTGCAACAAGAGGTTCCAGCTAAATCTCACTCAGCAAGAGTAGGGATAAAAACATTTTTCCTTCCCTACACATCCAAATGCATTAGTACCTTGTATATGGCAAAGCACTCACTATAAATCAAATCGTAAAATGAGTCAGTAAATTCATTTGGACTAATATTCTCTTTTGTTCCAAAAAGCCTAGAATGTTCACAGGAATTTCATTTCTTAAAAAAAGAAAAAAAGAAAAAGAGTATATTTTATAGTTATCTACTTTTCTCCCAAGAACAATGTCAAGTTCAGGCTATTTTTTTAAAAATTCACATATTCAGTCATTGAAAAAAACAATGTGCTTCACACCAGCTTTACCACATAAGTTACTCTTGGTAATCATACATTTCCTTTCTCTCTCCAGGGGAGGCCTCTTGAAGAACGAATCACATTCCTGAACTTCCCTGTTTATTTTCTATACACCACTACTCTGTTCTTGCCTCCTCTCCTCTGTTCTTACTTCATTCCTTTGGATGAGGTTGTAGTGGGTTTCTGTACTTACCACATACTTTCCTGCAAAGCCAATGACATAAACAACAGTTGGATTCTCAAGCAAGCCCACAAAAACCCATAATAAACCTGAAATACTACGTATTTGCAATAGCAATTCTTCTTGCTATTGTTCATTGCAAGTCATTTAGGCAAGTCATTTAACCTCTGTGGGCCTCAATTTCCTCTTCTATAAAATGAGGGGGCTGAACTACATGATATTCATGGCCCTTTCAGCCCTAACCATCTGTGATGACATTTCAACTGTGTAATAAATTAGATGGTGGAATAAACTGAGAGCCCAAGCGCTATCATTATCTCTATCATTATTTCCAGTTTCACTATTTGAAACTGTGATTCGCTTCATTTTGATTAATGAGCCATGAGCCAGTTTAAAAATTTGGCACCTAACAGTCTGGGATTTTTGTTTGTTTGTTTTTGTTTTTGTTTTAAGTTGCTTCTGTCTATATAAAGCTGAGGTGAGTGACGTATAGGTAGTTCAAAAGGCTACTAATACTAAACGCCTTGGGCAGATTCACATTTAAGTTCAGAGTGTGAAAAGTACAATGTTCATGTGAGCATGGACTTTGAGGCAAACCTGAGTTCAAGCTCCTGTATCACCAGTTATAAGCTCTGTGACCTTGGGCAAGTTTTAATCTCATGCCTTGTCTCTAAGAGGAGGAAAATGACAGCATTTATTGAAGAGGGTTTTTGCTGGAATTAAACAGGAAAATGAATTTAAAGTAACTGATGAACACTCTATAAACTATAGCCATCATTATTATGAAAGATAATAATCTTCTGGTTAAGAAAAAAAACAAACAATAACAACAACACAGTAAGTCCACCATATTTCAACCTACTGACTTTCCTTTCAAACTTACGCACTACAACACGTTTAATATCAATGACTTATTTTGACATTTGTCTTAGATTCAAATTTTCTTAATAAGCGTGTTGCAGGTAGTTAGATTGGCAGGAGCGGTGCAAGAGAGGGCTCTCCTTGCACCCACTAGGAATGTCAGGTGATGGTTCAGCAATTAGCATTGCCACTCTAGAAATAATAATTGGGTAGCCAGGGAGTGACAATCTCCTGATGGCCCACACCTGTTAATGTGAATGTTAATTGAATACCCCAGGAATAAGCAGCGTCTTGGACATGTATGTTAAGAGATAAAATGGGAAAGTATGACTCTCTGGAGACACACACCACTGGAAAAAGGGGAAAAGCCTCAGGTGGGCAGACATGTAACTCCCTAAACACACTGCGTGGCTCACTTCCAAAGGGTAAGGAAAGCTCTGTGCCTGTGGGGGAAAGCGTCCCCAAGAGGAAGAATCATGGGAAAGAGGCGAGCCTAATAGTCCTAGGATCAAAATTAAATAAAGGGGCTTTTGGAGCCTATAAGTACTAGGATCAAAATTAAACAAAGCGGCTTTTGGCTGTCTTCTCTTTTTTTCTCTTTGACCGTCAGGCACCCACTTGGATCTCTTCCAAGCAAATTTTCCTTTCTTTCCTATTCTAAAACCTTTTAAAATAAACTTCCTTTCCTGCTTTGGAACTTGCCTCAGTCTCATTTCCTGCCTTATGCCCCTCAGGTGAATTCTTTCTTGTGGGGAGGCAAGGGCTGAAGTTGCTGTGGACTCGGATATGCTGCCAGTAACCCGGGGTAACTGAAATGTCTTCCACTACCAACAAGAGAAAAAGAATAAACTACAATTACTTATCACAATTAAGACCGCATGTGCATTTATTTTCATTAAGAACACTTGATGTGTACAAACCTAATTTTCTGTTTGAAGATTGATATAAATGCTTCAGTGAAATAAATAGGTAACTTGCCAAAAAACAAAAAAGGAGTAAAATCTTTTTTTCTTTTTTTGTGGGGGTTGGGGGAGATAGAGTCTCACTCTGTCACCCAGGCTGGAGTGCAGTGGTGTCATCTTGGCTCACTGCAACCTCTGCCTCCTGGGTTCAAGTGATTCTCCTGCCTCAGCCTCCCGAGTAGTTGGGACTACAGGCACGCGCCATCATGCCTGGCTAATTTTTGTATTTTTGGTAGAAATAGGTTTTTGCCATATTGGCCAGGCTGGTCTTAAACTCCTGACCTCAGGCAATCCATCGCTTCAGCCTCCCAAAAAAAAGTACTGGGATTACAGATGTGAGCCACCACACCTTGCCTAGGAGTAAAATCTCAACCATTTTCAATACATTTTCTAAAAATTAGTGCTCAAAGCATATTGACAACAGGTTAATATTTTAAAATAAAAGTAACTTTTCTTAGTCTATTGTCTTCTTCTCTTTTTTTCAAACCCATCTCCAGGCTAGGAATATAAACTCTGAGGTTAGGGTAGTGTAGGTGCTGGTGACAGAACAAAGACACTGTCTCATGTACTCTAATTGCTTCTGATCTGCCCAGGGAAAGTCAGCACATGATATCATCTTCCAGGAGTGCTAATCAATCCTGGAAAGGTATTGATTTCTGGTGCATATGGAGTGCTAGGAAAATTGCTATAGAGTAATTCATGGAATATGCCTTTTATGGGACTAGAATCAAATTATAAATGATAAAATATGAAGCATTGGAAAATAAAGACAGAAAATCTGAATTTCTGACTGAGAGAATAGTAGGGAAACTTCAAGAGAGAGAATCATAGAATAGTGATGGGGAATTGGATTTTGAATGAGTGAGAGTCAGTGAAAGAGGAAAGTTAAGATTACAAAGCATCACATACATATCAGTCAGGCTCTATAAAAGAGGTCACTCATGTCATCACATTTAATTCTCAGTTCAACCACATTTCCAGATATCAGGTGAAGAAATAATCCCTCGAATAAGTCAAATAATACAGGTAGAATTAATGTATACTTAAGTTCCATGTGGTGGCATGCACCTGTAGTCGCAGCTACTTAGGAGGCTGAGCCAGAAGGATCAATTGAGTCTAGTCTAGAAAACATGGTGAGAACCCAGCTTTTAAAATAATAATAAATTCTATAATAGCTCCCATTTGTGCTTCAAAGTGAAAAGTAAACTAGGAAATGTAATAAGTACATATCGCTATAAAAATGATTTTACAGTTTAAAAAATTGTAAAAGATGACTGATTCCCAGGGTCGGAAGTCCTAGATAAGTTATCGGTAAATACTTAGTATTGAGTATGTAATTTGATTCATGCTTACGTTCTTGAGAAACAAAATAAGAAAATTTTCATTCTTTTTAGACTTTGTAGAGCTTTAATTCTAAATTTGGTAATAAAATGACAACAAAACATTGCTATAACTGTGAAAAGTCTACATGCAAATTTCTACAGAATCATGGTGGAAATTTGAATTCTACCTGGAAGATCAGGTAATGATTTACTAAGGAGGTGATATTTGACATCAATTGGAGAATGATTGACAATTTCAAAAAATGTAGAAAGAAGATGAACATAACAACAGAAAAGAAAAATATGAGGCAAGTTATGCATTCATGGAAGGGCAAGATATTTCTGGGAAAGGGCAAAGTTTAGTGTAGAAAGAAAGAGTAAGGTAAGTGGGGAATCCAGAGAAGATCAAGAGAGAAAATGAGATCAACAAGTTAGAGCTGGATGTAAGCAGCAGAATGAGGTCACATTTGTGAAATGTAGAAAACGGGCCAGAGGAATGGGTTTGGAGGTTGTTAAAATGATTTTCTAAATTATAATGAAATCTTTACTTAATTAAATTTCACCTGGGTAGGATGGCTCACACCTGTAAGCCCAGCACTTTGGGAAGCCAGGGCAGATGGATCATTTGAGCCTGGGAGTTCAAGACCAGCCTGGGCAACCTGGCAAAACCCCATCTCTACTAAAAATACAAAAATTAGCCAAGGGTGGTGGTGTGCACCTGTGGTCCCAGCGACTCAAAATGCTGAGGTGGGAGGATGGCTTGAGCCTTGAAGACAGCGTTTGCAGTGACGGAAGATCATGCAGCTGCACTTCAGTCTGGGATACAGAGCCAGACTTTGTCTCATAAAAAGAAAATAATCATGGAAAGTGAGAGAAAAAGACAGAGACATGTCAGAATTAAAATTATTTTGTCTGTCGTTAACATAGCAGAAATATATATTTATGCAGGAAACTAGAATGGCTTTTATTTTTAGAAAATAAAGTCTAAAAGCTGGCAAAGTGGTATAGATAAAAGCAGAAACAGAAGACAGTTTGAGAAATGAGAGGGGTATTCATGTTTAAAAGACAACATAAAGAAATTATAGATAGATGATAGAACAGATAGGTAGGTAGACACATACATACATACATACATGAGAGCAGAAAAGATTACAACTTATTCTTCTGAATTTCAAGATAATGTTTAAGTCAATCACCAAGTGTGTGAGTAGCAATACAACTGAGTTTATAAAATTAAAGACATAAAAAGATACAAAAGTATTAAATAACGACCTAAAATAAATGTACAGCATAGCAGGGTGGAAAAAAATAAACTTTGAAATTAAAATATCATGTACTATAAATCTCAACTTTGCCTTTTCAGTAGCCATATGACTGGAAATGTGATTTAACCTCTCTGAATTGAATTTCAACATCTGTGAGATGGACATAATACTAAGATAATATCCATCTTATTCCTTATTCAATTACTCCTTACAAGAAGTAATTATGAGAATGAACTAGACAATATACGTAATGTATCTTAAAATGCCTGGCAAATGATAATAATTACTAGACATTATTATCACCATTGTTGTAATGCCCTCACTATGCAACATTCATACAGTCCAAATTAGTACTCTTGCAATACCTGTCTCTTACTCGGTTATAGCCTAGGGCTTTCCTAGACTCTGAAGGAAAAAAGCTCAAGGAGAAGAAATCCTTTCTGCCATTTTGCTATTATTACAATTGCTGAGTTCCAATGAAGCTCTATTTAATTTAGAAAGTGTGACTATCGTTCTAGAAATTTATTCTAGCCTCGGAAGAAGAGCACAGAAAGCAAGGATCTGTAACACAGCACTGGGGCTGGAGACTCTGTCAAGTGCATAAGGTGAAGTTGGAAGGAGGATCCAAAATGCTACAAAATAACCACAGAAATGGCTTAACTCGTGCTTTGCCACTTTTTTATTTTTTGAGACGGAGTTTCGCTCGTTACCCAAGCTGGAGTGCAATGGCGCGATCTCGGCTCACCGCAACCTCCGCCTCCTGGGTTCAGGCAATTCTCCTGCCTCAGCCTCCCGAGTAGCTGGAACCACAGGTGCGCGCCACCATGCTCGGCTAATTTTTTGTATGTTTAGTAGAGACGGGGTGTCACCATGTTGACCAGGATGGTCTCGATCTCTTGACCTTGTGATCCACCCGCCTCGGCCTCCCAAAGTGCTGGGATTATACGTAATTTTCCACTTTAACCAACGGATCACATTGGCAAAACTAGAGAGGAAAACATTGGCAACCTGAGGCTGCCTAATGAAGCTTAGGCTTTGTTTTAAACACACAATGTCCAAATCTAATATTTTATGAATGTCTGATAATCCTAATTAAAGTGAACACTTTGAATGTGCTCAGCATGGTCCTAGGTACCAGATAAAATACAAAACAGCTGTTCTCTCCCTTAAAGTAGCCTGAAATGAAATGTAGCTCCTTCTAAATAAAGAGGAAAAGGTCAAAAGTAGCAGTAGAAAATATTAACACAGAATATACTAGTAGTAATAGTAATAACAATGAGTGATATTTGTTAGCAACTTCGGTGTTCGAGCACTGCTGGATACTTTATATGTGTGAAAATACTTAATGTTCACAACTATAAACAAGTTAGAAATCATCTTCTTGATTTTAATGGTGAATAATATGTTTTAAAAGCAGTATGCTTGGATCTTAGCTACACAGTATTCTTATCGAAACAATTGGCCATGAAGGAGTTTCTAATCAAATTCAATGAAAAAAAGAAATATTACTTTGAATAAACACATACAATTGTTTTCCAATGCAGTTCAAAAATACGTAAGGATAGAATAATGCTAGTTTTCATAAAGCCTGGTACAAGGAATTTACTTTTTTATGTGCCCATAAAAATGTGTTTATACCACCAGTAATTTAAAATAATGATGCTACATGCAACAGCTATTATAGTGATACATAATATCAGTCTACCAATAATTAAATAACACTTCCAGTTATGTTAACACTTCTGTCATGTATTTCTAAAATGAATTGCCTTATATCATAAAAGCCTCAATTTCCTTCATTATTTGAAACATTTTCTGAGATGAGGATTTTCAACAAGCATGTTATAGTCAAAGTGCAGTGTATATTTCTCTAATTCTCTTTTTTATGTCCTGGGTATTAAGCAAACAATGGTAATATATAAAAGCAAGACTGTCTTCCCACAGTGCAATCGATTCAAGATCATGTTCCAGCATGATTAGGAAAGGCCTTTGTTCATCACGCTCAGTTGAAGAGGGAGTGAGTATGGGTAATGTTTTTTACAGGGACCAAGTCTGTATATGGAAATGAATACAGTGTCAAGTCTGCCCACAGCATTATCATTCAAATTAAAGTTAATGCTTTAATGATCACCTTATAAATATTAATATACTCATTAGTTCACTTTGGCAATGGTTACTTTTCATACCTGTGTCATATCTTACCCTAATTAAAAAAAAAAGAAGGTGTCAGTAGAGGAGTCTATGTTTGACAGACTACTGTTCACTGAGAGGTCCTTCCTAGCTTATTTTCCCTAAGTGTAGAGAATTTTTTTGAAAGAAATAAGTATAAACAAAGCTGTTTAACTACGAAATACAGGCTTCTCAAATATAGCAGAGTGTGGTCATTTGGTCTTTTGAATGTAGGACTTGAGCAACTGGAAAAATGTGAAATTTTGTGATTTAGGTAATTTCTGTTGTTACAAAAGTTTAAATAATATACTAAAAGATAACGTACAGACAGGGTAAGTAAATGAAAAGTAAATAGAGGTAATAGGAAGGTAGGAAAGCGGAGTGAAGGGAAAATAGAACAAGGAAATATGAAGAAGGAGTCAATAGAGACAAGATAGACAATTTATTTCCTCATTTGTTGTTCTGTGAGTAAATGGTGAAACTGTGCTCCTATATCCTATCTTAGATCACCTCCCTTAGATGAGGACGCTACTGTTTTTCTTTGTATATCCCATGGTAAGTGATGTCCGAACAGAAGTCTGTATTTCTTCCTGCTTTTTCCTCCTGGCCCACAGTCTGAGTGCTGCAGCAGGAAGCACCTTTGGTCAAGGTAGGAACAGTGATAGGTTCTGGAGTATGTTTTTTGAATAAAACACAGGATCAGCGGAGGATTGAATGTAAGGTATGAGAAAAAGACAGGGATGAAGGATCAATTTTATTTTTGAGAAACTAAGTGAATAGAATGGGAAAGGAAACGTTGGGAAATAAGAGAAATCTGATGTCTGTTTTGGGGAGGTCAAGCGGACAGACCTAGAAATAAAGATCAGTGACACATCTGCATATAGATTAAAAAAAAAACAGATACATAGTTTAATCCATTACAGATATTCCAGATACTACATAAAAACTAATGTAGATTACTAAAATATAAGTAATTTTTCAATCAAAAGCAAGAAATATTTAACTAAGATGAATATGGTGCTAATAATATAAACCACTTATTATTTATAACTATTAAGTACTTTTTATACATTATTGTATCTTTGAATTATCACTTGGAAACCTGAGATAAGTAACATTCTTGCCATTTTATAAATGAAGAATTTATGGCTAATTGAGATGAACATTTTTCATCTTCAAAATTTTAACAGGTGTCAGAGCCAGAACTTAAATGAAAACACTTTCGGGTTTCTAAGTTCTATTCTGAAGTATTATAACATTCTATACTAAAGGCTTTGTATGAATAATTATATGTCTATAAAAATAATATAAATCCATGTTTATGAAAAAAGACCAACACATATAAATTATTGGAGTACAGAAAGTAAATATGCAAAAAGTATGACTTTTTAAATAATGGTTCTCATTAGATTTTCTATATAATATTGAGGAAACTGAGTTTTAGTTTTCTTTAATGAAATAACCAAAGTAATCTTCAAACCTTTTTCTTCCTATATGTAAGATAAATTTTATCTAACATTTGAAAAAATTAAAGGAGGAAGTAAGACTTTGCCCGGATACTCAAGAATGGATAAACTTTACATAGAGAGGAACATTTTTTTACAATATAATTAATGTAACTACTGATGAAGAAGGACTTACTTATTTCTGCCATTTTAGTGTTTTCTATACGTCTTAGATCTTTGTTCCTCATTTCCCGATTTCTTTTGTATTAAATATTTTCTTTTGTACTAGTTGTAGTCACATCTCATATATTAATTATTTTAATTATTTCCTTAGTGGCTATCCTGGGGATTATAATCAATCAACATACATTTGTAAAAACTGAATTTGAATTGAAACTAATTTAGTTTAAATAAAATAAGAAAAATTCTGTCTCTATGCAGCTACACTTTCACATTTTATGTTGCTGTTATTGTCACAAATTGCATCATTATATATTGCAAGTCCATTTACACAAATTTACAATTATTATTTCACATATTTTTCTTTTATATCACATTATAAACACCAAGAAGATGTAAAAATAAAAAATTTGGTAATACTGGCTTTTATATTACCCCCCCTTTTTTTGTATAGCATTGATTTACTGTCTTGTAGTTTGAGAACTACAAGTTTGAAGAAATTCTTTGAGCATTTCTGATAAGGCAAGTCTTCTTCTGACAAACCACTTTGACTTTGTTTATCTAGGAATGTCTTAATTTCTCCTTCAATTTTTAAGAATAATTTTGCCTGATATAGTTATAAGTCTTAGCAGTGCTATTCTTTCAGCCCTTTAAATATGACACCACCACCCCCATGCACCACCTTCTGGCCCCTGTATTTCCTGATACAAAATTAACCACTAGTCTTGTGAAGTATCCATTGTATGTGATAATTCCCTCATGTTGCTTTTCAGATTCTCCCCTTTTCTTTGTCCTTTGACAGTTTGAGTATAATTAGTATTGGTGTGGATCTCTTTGGGTTTATCCTACAAGCATTTGGTGAACTTCTTAGATGTGTAGACACATGTCTTTATTCAAATTAGGGGAGTTTGGAGACATTCTTCCTTCAAGTCTTCCTTCTCTTTTCCCTCTCTTCTCCTTATGGGACTCCCATAGTGTCTTGAACTCCTGACCCCAAGTGATCCACCTGCCTTGGCCTCTCAAAGTGCTAGGATTACAGGCTTGAGCTACCGCACCCGGCCTATTATAGTTTTGCAGCCTCTTTATTAAGTGTTCTCCTAGTTGCTATAAGTACTTGATTAGAATACAAAGTTAAAAATACAAAACAAAACTCGATTCTGTCATTTATGCTACCTTATTGATTGCTTCAGTGGAAGGGCCAATTCTTAAGAGTATTGTATGTCACCATTTTCCATGAAATTCCAAAAACATTGACTTTAGTAAGAGACTTTAAAATAGTATTTAGAGAAATCATTTCATAAGTAAACCACTACTCTTTCAATACAAATTATTTAACAGATATGTAACAATCCCTCAAAAAGGTTTCTCAAATTGCAGCGTCAAAGCATATTATGTTGAATAGGATAAGGAAGAAGGTAGAGTATATAGAAGTGAGATATGATATATTGAATCTCATGTTTCTAAAATTTTTTCCTAAAACAGAATAATTAGAGGAAGCAGTAATCAAAACCATAACTGGAAACCTCCTGAATTTAAAAATGAACTAACTCAGCAAAAGATAAAATTGTATTTGAGACAAAATTAGTAAAACAAAATCCCTCTTCTGACTTGGTTTTGACAACTTTTTAAGTTAAAAGCATAACAACAAAACCCTACAAGCATTAAGTATAAAAATGAAGCAAAAAGGAAGCTCGTTTTGGAGGACACAGATCTAACTGGTCTCATAACAGATGCCTTTTCAACATTAAATTTCAGAAAGAAATAAAATAAACTTTACAAAATTTTAAGGGAATAAAAAACATACAGTCAGATACATTAGATTTTACAGGATTTATTTATTTAGTCAATAAATTTTACTGTAGCTTCTTTTACCCTGTTATTGGAAGTAGTCGTAGAGCTACAGCCTTAAATGGAAATTACAGCTGTTGGGAAAGAGAGAAATCAAGTTAAAAAATAAAATATATGCAAAATAATGTAACCACTATGGAAGACAATGTGGTGAAACACCATTTGTATGTCAATATTCATAGAAGTACTATTCATAATAAGCAAAGGTAGAAATAGCCCAGATGTCCACTGATGGATGAATGAATAAACAAAATATGGCCTATATATATATACACAATGGAATATTACTCAGCCTTAAAAAGAAAAGAAATTTTGATACATGCTACACTATGGGTGAAACTCGAAGACGTTACATAAAGTGAAATAAGCCAGTCACAAAAGAACAAATACTATATGGTCCAACTTATACCAGGTGGCTAGTGTAATCAAACTCATAAAATCAAAATGTAGAATGGTGGTTGCCAGTAAGAAGAAATGGTGAGTTGTTTAATGGATTTAGAGTTTCGGTTTGAGAAGATGAAAACATTCTGAGGATGAATGATGGTGATGGTTCTATAACAATGTGAATCTACTTAATGCCACTGTACTGTACAGTAATAAGAATACTGAAAAAAACAATATTTTACTTCAATGGAAGCATCTGAGCTTGTTAAATGTTTTTGTAACCAAAATACAGATGAGTCACTCTAGGGTGACTCATTTAAAATTATTTGTAATGAAAGTTCTCAGGCATTTTGATGGCATTCAACAGTACTATTCATGTATTATCTTCTTGTTGAACTCCAACTATGGGATCAGCATAAATAAGAAAGATTTAACCTCTCATATGACAGAACATATGTTGTAAAGCAGTGATTTTCCCAGTGTAGTCTCTGAACAGCGGCGTCAGCATCACCAGTGTATTAGTCCATTCTCACGCTGCTCATAAAGACTTACCTGAGACTGGGTAATTGACTCACAGTTTAGCTTGGCTGGGGAGGCCTCAGGAAACTTACAAACATGACAGAAAGGGAAGCAAACAAGTCCTTCACATGATGTCAGGAAGGAGAAGAATGAGAGTCAGAGAAGGGGGATGTCCCTTTTTAAGTCATCAGATCTTGTGAGAACTCACTCACTATCATGAGAATAGCATGGGGGAAACTGCCCCCATGATTCAATTACCTCCCACTGGGTCCCTCCCATGACACTTGAGTATTATAGGAACTATAATTCAAGATGGTATTTGGGTGAGGATACAGCCAAACCATATCAACCAGTAACCTCATTAAAATTGAAATTTTCTACACCACCCCAGACCTATTGAATCAGAAATTGTGGAGGTGGAACCCAAATATTTCTGGTGCTTAAATAAGCCCTTCAGATGATTCTGACGCACACTAGAGTTTGAGAGCCACTGGTATGGAGTATCGGTAAACACTGAGTTTCGCTTGCTTGTATTTACCTACAAAGGTGTTTTGCACATGTGAAATCTGTTGCAATGAATATCTAACAATAATTATGTATAAGCTTTAGATCATAGGACAAATATTCAAGAGCCATTCAAAACCTCAAATATTCTTGTCTTTTTAAATTATATGTAGTATTTTCTATTTCTATTTCTGCTATCGTATATTATTTCCTAAATCCTAAAATAATAGTTTTCTTTGAAGACACTCAATTCCAGTTCTGCCAGACACAATTATTTATTAAATATTGATTATTTAGTTTACTGTGAAACAGCCCTGAAAGTTTAGATAGAGGCCCGGAAGATACATCTGTTTTAGGTTGAGATTCCAGATTCAGGATCCTTCCTCCTGCAATAGAGATGTACTTCAAACATCTATCAGTTCACCAGTAAATGTTTCAGACTGTCAGTGTCACTCATCCTTCTATCACCTGTAACAAACAATGCCAACGCATCTGATAATAAAAAATTCAGGACTGGAAGAATCATAAAAGATTTTCTTTTTTTTTTCCTTTCTAATCTTAATTACATTTCTTTCTTTCTAGCAGTGTGATTTATATCAGACCCTGCAATTACCAGATCTAGATTTATAGCATGAACAGTCCCTTATGTTCCTTGATAAAAACAGTTATCAATAACAGTATGTAAAGTCATATATTCCTGGGCCATGTGGCTACTCTGAATGACAGGAGCCCAAGCCTTTTACCTCAATATTATGTTTACAGATGTGGGTGGATGTGCATAAGTAAATGGTTCTCAGGAAAGATCCTGTCTGGGTGTCTTTGACTTTCTTTAATCACTTTCATAGCCTTCATGATATGGCATATACCCAATAATCCAGGCACACAGGGAATGTGTAGAGATGCATACATAATTAATGGATAACTGAAGTTCTGAAAATAAATTGTTAAAGCTTTTGGTAGGAAAGGCAGCCTTGTGGCATGGTGATATTTGTGCTGCTTGGCTGATAATTGTGTACAATTCAGAAGAGCACAGTGATTTTGTAATTAATGCTTGAAACACATTACCTTTAATTACTTAAGGCATCCTCGCTTGTAGGCATCTGTGTGTGTGAGAGAGAGTACATGCATATGTGTTTCTCTGCCGAGTGATTTTCGGCCCCTAATGAGAGAGTTTTCTTCCCACTGATAAAGTACTCAGCTGATCCAGTTCAAATTCCCAGCTTGAAGTGAGGGTAGCCAGGTTTAGACAGAAAAGCAAGATACAAGAGAGACAGATTAAACCAAAAGGTATCTCTGGATACTCTTTAAAGAAAAATAGTTCTATCAGTAATGGGCAGCAGAACTTCCATCATATTGAACTCCTGCTAGAAAAGCATTCTCTTCACAAGAACACATAGAGGGAAACAGCAGACACAGGGGCCTACTGGAGGGTGGAGGGTGGGAGGAAGGAGAAGATCATTCAGGGAAATTAGGGATATCTATAATGGGTACCAGGCTTAACACCTGGGTGACAAAATAATCTGTACAACATAACCCCATGCCACAAGTTTACATATACAACAACCCTGAATATGTAATCCTAAACTTAAAAAAAGGGAAAAGCATTCTCTTTATTGCTAGACAAATGCTCTGATAAAAGGAATAAAGGTGTTCATACCCAGTACGTGATCACTAACCCATACTCTCAGCTCAAAATTCATTTTCTGCTTAAGCATTTAAGTGGCAGTGTAGATGGTTAGAAATGATTGACTTTATTAATAAAATAATCTATAGCCATCTGGGCTAGATCTTAAGCAAAACTGTATAGGAACAATGTTCAATTCCATGCTTAATTCTTATCCTCCAAATACCCAGCCACATCTTGCCACTCTCTGGCTCTCTAGTTCTTCTACTCAGCCTTTCCTGGGCCTGGAGGATGCAGGTGTGCTCGCTCTGATCGAGAGGGCAATCTGGATCCCCAGAAGCCAAGTGCAAATGACAGAAGAGTCATATGCTCTTCTCATTGGGCATTTTTTTTTTTTTTTTTGAGATAGAGCTTCACTTTTTGTTGCCCAGGCTGGAGTGCAGTTGGCTAACTGCAATCTCTGCCTCCCAGGTTCAAGTGATTTTCCTGTCTCAGCCTCCTGAGTAGCTGGAATTACAGGCGCCCACCGTGATGCCTGGCTAATTTTTGTATTTTTGGTAGAGACAGGGTTTCACCACATTGGCCAGGCTGGTGTCAAATTCCTGACCTCAGGTGATCTGCCCACCTAGACCTCCCAAAGTGCTGGGATTACAGGCAGGAACCACCACACCCAGCGGGGCATTTTTTTTTTATATAGCTTTCTTTTAAAACTGCTCTTTTCTTTTTTTTTTTAAATTAAATCAGTGGCCAACAACTGATAATTATTGATAAATCACATACAAATCTGGAATCTTGGCTCCACTTGAAAAGTTTAAATTGCTAGCCACAACAGGTTTTCTTTCCCGCAGGGGACCACTGTGTTGGAGAATCTGCCCCTTTAGAAGGGGGAGGAGGGCTGTGCACTCCAGGGGGTCCTCACCACTAGCTACTACCACCTTCCTACTGAGGCTGAGGCCACCATCCATTTATCATCAAGCTTCTGCTTGCTTTTTATAGACCTGATTCGGTTTATACATTTATATGGCCTGCTGGCCTCTGCAGGCATTTGAGGTTTTAACACCTGCTATAGGTATGTTTTTATTTTTCCTGCCAAGTCACTGGCCTTATAATCTTTAAATAAAGCCAGCGAGTGTCCAGCATCTCATTCTAGCCACGTTGCCTCGTAACCAACATATCTATGACAAAGGTTACAAGTTTCTGGCTTTATCCTTTTCTTTAATATGCAAATAATATTATTCATACCATATTCTATGCTTACAGTAATAAATTCAGTCCCAATTGTGAAGCTTCTGGGAAGTGTCAAAGGCAAGGTTTACTCAGTGAATACTCTCATTTTTCTCGGTCGACTCTTGCTCAGAAGCTTCACGCCTTTTGATCACCTGTGGCCTGCTTGTCATGAACTCTTTTAGTTACTCCAGCTCCATCTGATACCTGCTTTCTCAAGAAATCATCTCGGTCCTCCCTTTATTGCTCTAGGTAGCTGAAAGCATGAGGCTAACACATTGTTTTGGTGGTAGAATTTGCTGATTGCCTTGGTGATAAATCAGGGAAATAAAAGATATAACTTATAAGTTGACATCAGGTAGGCTAAGTGAAGTGAATCCTTACTCTTTGGCTTCTTAAGTGTTAACTTGCCACTTAAGTTATATACAGAAATTGTTTGCTGTATACAAAGTGTTTGCCTAGGAAAGGGTAAGGTATCTATATCAGAGAATGCTATGGATGTTGTAAAATTGTAAATATATTGTATAAGACCCAGAAATCATAAAGAATCCCAGTTAGCATAAATCAATCATATGGTACTATTATTTTTAGGCAAATATGAGACCTGGCTGCAACGACAAAAGTATTGCTTTGAAAGAAAGTCTTGATCATTAGTCAGACATCTGATAAAGCACTGAGTTTAGTTTTGGTCTCTATAATGATCAAGCCAAAGAATAATATGCATAAAATCATTTTAAATAATACATTATATATAAAATGATTATATATGTTATATATAATTATATAATTTAGCTTAACTAAGTACTTGGTTTGACAATATCATACATGTACACATTAATAGCCCAGAAGTGCATGTGGCTTTCACAGCTGTTTTCAGTGTAACCATTCACCACTGTTCAAAAAGAGGACCCACTGGGCATTCGTACAGCCTCCACCATCGAGGAAGACAAGAATAATTGGTGAGTTCCTGAAGCACAGTCTTAAAGCAGCACTGCTGCTGGCTTTTTAGAAACAACCACCTGGAATACAGCAGATCTTCGCAGCAGTTCTTTTTTGGAAATGACTTCATATTAACTTTGAATTCAAGGCTAAAATCTTAAACAGCAGCAGCCCCTCTGAATGCAACTACAGCTACAAAGATTCTGTTTTCTGGATCGAAGATGAGAGTTGTATTTTTGTATTTCCAGATACTAATGCAAGAAGACGAGAGCGACCATCAGTTCTAGAGCATGTCTACATATATTAAATTCAGTTGGACTATACTCCCACCTAGCATTTATTCCTAACGTAAAACAACACACTTAAATCACACACACACACACACACAATCTAAATCCTAATTCTTGACTCTTTGAAGAAAAATAAGTGTTCCTCTCACCAATATTTCTCAACAGTTAGAGTGAAATAGTTGCTTACAAGTTGTTCAATTACCGACATACATATTTTTTTAAAATAGTGTTAGTTCTGCTAATTTTTATTTTAAGGATCTTCTGAGACACAGAACAGGGTGCATCTAATCAGCACCCACATGCCTGCTATCAACATGTAATATATGGTATTTATGAAAACAACCTTTCATAAATGTTGGAGATAAAGGGTTCACTACATTTGCTCCAAGATCTCTTGTCCCTTCTGTCCACATACAAGGACACCACTGGAAACAGTTACCATGGTGAAAGGCTCAGAGGCGATATCCCCAAGCAGTCTTGCAACATCACAAACAGCTCGAAGGAAAGATTCACACAATTGTAGGCAAGCAAGGAAGACACCTGGAATGCGAGATATGAGTCTCTCAGATAGGAGAGACCTGATTTGGATTTGTGTGTCCGCCCCAATCTCATGTTGAAATGTAATCCCCAGTTCTGGAAGTGGGGCCTGATGGGAGAGGTCTGGATCATGGGGAGGTTTCTAATGGTTTAACACCATCTCCCTAGTGCTGTTATGGTGACAAAAGTTCTTATAAGATTGTTTAAAAGTGTGCAGCACCTCCCTCCTCTTTCTCGGTCCTGTCCCTGTCATGCAAGATACCTGCTCCCACTTTGCTTTCCACCATGAGTAAAAGCTCCCTGAGGCCACTCCAGAAGCAGATGCTGCAATACTCCCTGTACATCCTGAGGAACCGTGAGCCAATTAAACCTCTTTTCTTTATAAATTACCCAGTATCTGGTATTTCTTTATAGCAATGAGAGAACAGACTAATATGAGACCTTTCACATATTTTGTCTCCTTAATGCCACATCAACAATGTTTCTCTTCTCCATCTCAGAAACTCTCTTAGAGCTGTAGACAAAGACATTTCTACTAATTTTAGTGGATTTAGAAGGTTTTCACTGCAAGCCCTTATACCGCCAGACGGCTACACAAAGAGTGCCTGTATTCCTCATATAATATATGTGCCAGACAAGATAGGTCAATGTGTGTTGCAAGAAGTTATTCTTCACAGCAGACTCAGAGGAACTTTCAAGAAAGCTTTTAAAGAACATTGCCCTTGGTCTGATGACTTCAAAGTTGTAGTTAAGTAAGTCCTCAGTGATTGGTGTAAGTGCAAAAGCCAGATGCAGAACTGAGACACAGAAAAGGCCTAGTAGGAGCTGCAATTGTATAGGTCCAGCTTATGGAAAATGGAAAGTTATCTGGGTACCTACCACATGCCCTGCTTTGAAAAAGAGAAGTCTAAAACATAATTCCTCTCATGATGAATTATCATATCTGGTTGGAGAGATTAGCCTATGCATGTAAAAATGATGGTAAAACAATAAATCAAAGTTACTGTATTGCATGGCACTATCTCTCAATACAAAGGGAGTTTGAAGAGAGATAGGAATCTTTGTAGCCTTCCTGCAGCCCGTTCAATTTGGAGTGCCCTTCCGTTTCCAAGCTCATCTTCCTAAAGGGTGTGGGACTCCTGGTTGCAAAGGCCAACAGCACAACTGGGTCCCAGGCATGGGAACCAGGCTAAGGCAGCCCAAGAATCACATCTGTAAGAGAATTTCTAGGGGCCCTAATCCAGATTGGGGTTCCTTTTTTCACAAGGGAGGACATTTTCTGACTTAGAATTCTGTATAGCAGAGCTCTCCCTCTAGGCTTCAGTAGAAGAGAGAGATGAAGCTGTTAACTTCCTCAATTTACCTTACCAGGCATGTCCCCACCAAGTTCCCATCACAGACTTTGCTACATTAGTGTTCTATGCACTTGAGCTTCCACAGCTTCAACTACACACAGAACATCTTCAAGTACTTATGTCCTTGGGGTCTAATTAACCTCAGATTCTGTAAGGTGAAAAAAGCAGCAGCAGCCTTTACATCATTGCAGATAAATCAGACAAACTGATGTAAATCAGTAGAGCTAGGAAGCAAATATCCAGCTTTTCGGAATTAAATTGAGAATCTTCCTTGACATCTGAGGCTTGATATCTTTCAGCAAAGATGACAGTCCTGAAACTGCCTTTCCAGTGCCAAGTGGAATATAAAACACAATTCAGGGCATCATTTACATATCACACAGACACCTCAAGCTGGCAAGCTCCTTGCTTAGTAAAGGAAATACAAATAAAGTGAGGCTTCAGGGATTTGCCCTGGGAACTTGTTAGTATGGTAGGTGCTAGTTGGTTAATTAAGCAGAGTTGGGCCTTGAAGGGTTAAGGGAAGGAGCAAAGTTAGGAAAGAGTTGTTTTCCTTCTCACTGTTCTCCATTTATCACCTCTCACCATGAGACAAAGCTCTGAGAAACCAGAAGCAATGATTGTGCAAATTATTTTCTTTCAAACATTGAAATAGTGTTGAGTTGAGGGGAGGAGGTGGTAAGAATGGAAACAAGATCAAAATACACAGATACGTTTTTTGTGATGCAAGGAAAATCAGCTCTTATAACAATTACCTAAAACTTAGTCAGACTTTCCCTATAATATGGGGCATTGAACTCATTTAAATCTCATATATTTCTGGAATTGATTCTTACTTGATATACTTTTCTTTCCCACACCCCAGTTTTAATATATTTGCTTGTCTTTCCTAGCCTACGAGGGCATTGTCTATACTTAACATAGTGACTGACATGTAGTAGGTACTCAATAAACATTTACTAAATAAAATACCAATTAATTGAGTCCCCATGCAATAATTTGGATTTCAAAGTGAGCTTTATTATTTATTAACAAGGATATGGAGCAATACATTTCTGGAAAGAGCTTTTTCATTAGAGTCATAAAAGCTTAATTCAAATCCTGGTTTTGTCAATCAATAATTGCATAGTCTTCACCAAACCATGTCATTCAGACTTCAAGTTCTTCACTTGCACAAGAAAAAAAGAGCAAAAGAGAGAGAGAGAGAACGAGTGAGGGAAAGAGAAAGAAAAGAAGGAAAGAAATCTTATAATAATAATGAATATCAATGAGTGCTTGGTATAGACACTTTTGAAATCTTTACATGCATAAGCTGATTTAATACTCTAAACAGTTATCATTCCCATGAGAAAACTGAGACACAGAAGTTAAGTAATTTTCCTAAGGTCACACAGATGGTAAGTAGTGGAGATGGAATAGAAATCCAGCCAATGTGACTCAAGATACTATTTATCACTCCCCCAAGAACACACGTGCGCACGCACAGACACGCATACACATGGCTTCCTCTCATAAGGCTAATACACTACCTTTTAAAGTGGAGGTGGGGATTGAGTAAAATAAGACCTCTAATGAAGAGTCCTATCAGTGGTGTTTCATGAATATTCTTTTCGTGTTCTTTTTATGAAAATGCACAATAAGATTTTCTTTCTACTTGTGTCTAGGACTAGCCTTGATATCTGCACATCAATGTCCATAGCAGGGTCATCACAGTTGCCAAAAAAAAGAAGCAGTCTACATTTCCATAGACAGACAAATGAATAGATCAAATGTAGTATACACATACAATGGAGTACTATTCAGCCTTAAGACAGAAAGGAATTCTGAAACATCCAACAACATGGATGAGCCCTGAGGACATTATACTAAGTGAAGCTAGTCAAAAAGGCAAATATTGTATGATTCCATGTATACAAGGTACTTAGGGTAGATAAATTCATAAAGACAAAAAATAGAATGGTGCTTGCTAGGGCCTGGTGGGCGTAGGAAATTGGGAGTTACTGTTTAATGTGTATAGAATATTTATTTTTTAAGATGAAAAAGAGTTTTGGAAATTGGTTACACAACTACGCAAATGTACTTAACAGCACTGAACTGTACACTCAAAAAATTTTAAGATGGTTAATTTTATGCTATGTTATATAATACTACTATTAACAATCAAATAAAAATTTTACAAGAAACCTTTCCCACCAAAAGCCACACCAAAGTGTCTTTTTGGACTAGCACATAATAGCATAGTAGGTGCTCAATAAATATGCCCAGTACTCCATTTCAAATGTGCCCAGACACACCTTAAAATTAGTCTACAGCTGGCCGGGCGCGGTGGCTCAAGCCTGTAATCCCAGCACTTTGGGAGGCCGAGGCGGGTGGATCACGAGGTCAAGAGATCAAGACCATCCTGGTCAACATGGTGAAACTCCGTCTCTACTAATACAAAAAAATTAGCTGGGCACGGTGGCGCGTGCCTGTAATCCCAGCTACTCAGGAGGCTGAGGCAAGAGAATTGCCTGAACCCAGGAGGCGGAGGTTGCGGTGAGCCGAGATCGCGCCATTGCACTCCAGCCTGGGTAACGAGCGAAACTCCGCCTCAAAAAAAAAAAAAAAAAAAAAAAAAAAAAGAAAATTAGTCTACAGCTAACTGTCTATAGACTTTATCTATGGACAAATAAGAGACTCCCTAAAAGTCCTGATGGACTTAGTGGGCTTTTATTGAATCAAGTCGACTCAGAATTCCACAGAGGGTCCCGGTGGTTGCTTCTGAACCAGTCTTCATTTTGGAATCACCATAAAGAGAACTGATTCTAAATGTGAAAAAACTCAACTGCCTATTATTGCACTTTCTCAATCTAAATGAAAGATTCCAGAAATTCCATAACCTTCTGAAATTTGAAAATCTGATCAAACTGCTAACGTAGCAGATTCTCTTTCAGCAAAGAGAAAAACTAAAGGGCTACTAGCAGATGGAAAGAAGGGTATAGAAACATTTACCCACTGATTATATTTCAAAAGCTGAGACTAAAGACTAATTTAGATATTCTAATCAAATGTAACCAGAACAAAGCAAAGGCTCACCCAAGCAAATTAGGCAAAGTTAGTTTTCAGTAACTTTTACCACCCCTCTCTAAGGAACGAAGGGCCTCCTTCTGATGGATACTTTTATCTTGGTTACTCTACGGAGTAATCCCCCAGCTCCACTGAGCTCTTCCCAACTCTGGTTCAAATCTATTCTTTATTAAGACTCTGAGAGGATGCTGAATTCAATCACATGCCGATGCCAATCACTAAGAGACTTAACTGTTACCCCAGGCAGTGAGGATCTCAGTTTTAAAGTCAAATAATATTGGGCTTGAAAGGAAACTCATATGTCACAAATTAGAGAAATCTCTAATTTTTCTACCTAATTAAAAGAATTTTCTCTATAGTTCCTCTTCCCACAATCATAATAATGCCCCTACCTAAACCCTCTCCATTAATGTAGGAGGCCAGGCCTTCCCTTTCCAGGCCTTTCCCAAACCTAGGAGAAATGAACTGAGAATCTGACATCTTTAAAGAGACATTTTACCATCTATTCTTTCTGAGGGCCGCCACTTATGAGGCTTCATCTGTATAGCAAGAGCCTTTTTCCCCATAACCCTCTTATCTTGATTCCTTTCTGCTGACTTCAAGTCTCAGTCAAAGCTTAATGCTTCCAACCTACTGCCAGTCAGAAAATCTTTGACTCCATCTGTGATCTATAAGCTTCCTCTTCAAGATATCCTGTGTCTTTAGACTGGACCAATGTATACCTTCTATGTACTGATTTATAATTTTACCCACCATTTTTGTCCTCCTAAAATGTATAAAACCAAACTAACCAGAACTCCTTGGGGGCACTCCCTCAGGACCTTTTGAAACTATCTTCTCTGGGCCATGTTCACTCATACTGGCTCAGAATAAATGTCTTCAAAATATTTTACAGAATTTGTTTTTTCCCATTAACATTTATTGTGCATATACCAGGAACTAAGGTAGGGGCTTTAATTATTGTATTAGTCTTCAACACAGCTGTATAATAACTTTCTAAAGATAAAAAGCAGTCCATCACTAACAAAGATGGTTATTTCTAATAACAAAGGAAAACAAGCCTACAGAGCTAGCCAAATTACCCAAAGGCATGTGTTCTTCAATTGACAGAATCATAATCTTGTACTACTCTAAATCCTACCTTTTCCATTAAGATAAATTATTTCTTACTCATTCTGATAGGAAAATGCTCACTATGATGTATTTCTATTTTCTTATTCGATTTACTTAACGTGTATATTATAAAATGTATTTGTGAGTTGTATTTATATTATAAACAAATACATAAAAATATGTAATTATAAAAAGTATTTGACATTATTATATTATTTAATATTTAATAAAGCTCATTTTGAAAACCCTTTTATCTAGATCTTAGCTCTGCTATCAGGAATCAAGGTTGGCAGTCCATAAATGGGATAGGCACAAAATAATCTTGCAGGCCTAGAATAGAATTAGCAGCAAGAATCAAAGAGCAAAATGCCAATAGAGAGTTGAAACAAAGAGAAACATCATAACCTAAATTTGTTGTGACTGAGTTCTTTCTCACCCATGTGAAATGAATATGCAATTCCTTTCTTTATACCCCTAGTAATAAATGTAAACATTTATGTTGAATATGCCTTAATGATCTCGGATACTTCTGGAAACTAAACTTATGTTCTAGTTTCTGTTCATAAAATAATAGGAAAAGAAAAGACTCTGATCAAAAAATACCTGAGGCCTTTAGGGGCTTGATATGAGTAGCGAGTGACCCAGAAACCTCCAAGGTGAGACCTAATTAAAGATTCATATTAATATCAGTAGCATTACAAAGTGGCTTTCATGAATAAATTCTGACTCAATCAGTGAATGGGTTGTTTGCAGGAGTACAGAATAGAAAGAGATCTGGGATTTTTGTTTTTTGATTTTTTTTTTCTTCTTTATTTGACAGAGATTGAAGAGAATCTAACTATGAATCAGAAAAATCTGGGTTTAATTCCATTTCTGCAATTCACTCCATAAATGGGTAAACCTCTTCTCCTTATCTATAAAGATGTACTTGTATTCCTACTCCAAAATTTATTGTGAAAATGCCATCCTTGTTAATAATATGTTGAAGGGCCTTGTAAATTGACAAAGAAAACAGGGATTCATGTATTTAATCGACAAATAGTAATTAAACATCAGATATTCTGTGAGAGGTACAAAGCACAGCGCACCTAGCTTTGGATTAGGTAAGAGCTGTCCTACCCAAACAGCCCTTTCAATAGAGCTCTCCACAACAGGCCAGTTAAGTCAGGGAAAGTCACTCAAAGTGAAACAACGGGAACAGAAAGACTAGTTCAAAAACTGTTACAAAGACCAGACGGCAGCTTCAGGGAGCTCAAACAATAGCAAGGGAGACAGATTGAAGCATTATGATGGAGGCAATAGGTATAAAGCTTACTGACTATCATTTGTGGAGAAGAAAGTAATAGGGGAAATAACGGAATTCATCCCAGCTCGCATGATTCTTCAATGGGAGTATTTCAGTCAAAATTGAGAATAAAAAAATAAGATGTGGAGAAGTGTACAGTGTGAATAGATGTGAGTATTTGAGTAGCCTAAGCTACTCAGAGAATTCTTCTCTGAGCTTCAGATGTAATTCAACTGTTAGGCTTAACAGTGAATTACATCTGAAGCTCAGAGTAGAATTCCGGGTGGAGGTTTGAGAGTCACCAGTTTATAAGTGATAATTGAAACCGCAGGATGAGTGCATAAAGTTAAAAAAAAAAAAAAGGGCAAGAAGAGATAAGGTGAAATAAGAAAAGGGTCAAAAAACAAAACCTTTGGAAAGAACACTTAAAAAGTTAGGCAGAGACATAAGAGTCAGCAAAACAAAGTAAAGTGACCTGAGGTCAAAGGAGAACAGAGTGTAGTCTCACAGACATCAGGAAAGAAAAATAGTGCTCAGGAAGAGAACGCTCAATTGTGTCAAAAGCTAGAGAGTGTAATATCATAGCCATCAAGAGTTTCATAGTGAAATGAACCAGCCTTTGAACTCCAGCTTTGCCGGGTATGGAGAGCAACTTATGCAACCTTTCTGAGCTTCAGCTCCATCCTCCTTTAATTGGGGAGAGGATGCTGTCTCTCTTCCAAGGGCTGAAACACTTAGTCCTCTCCTGATTATGTAAAAAGCACTCAGCGAATATTACCTGCTATTATTAGTTTTAACTATTTTTAATAAAAGAGGGCTGAAAAGTAACGACTGTATTTTGTAACATGACCTGTCCACCTTTCAAGAGTAGATTCAGAGTGTCAAAAGTAGAAGGCTAATTGCGTTGGGTTGAAAAGCATTCGATTGAACCAGATAAGATTGTCATTCTATACATCTAAATCAGTCCATTAGCAGCAATGTCATATGATTCAACCTAGTCCACAGTTGAATAGTTGTGGAGATATTAACTGTTTGTTATTTTTTAAATATAGTCTTGAGGAAAGATAATAACTAGTGAGCGATTTTGGAACAGGGAGAGTTGGTTATTTTTATTTTTATTTTTAAAGAGAAAGATTTAAGGATATCCATAAAAGAATGAGCAGGTACAAAGGAGGAGAATAAAATTACATAAGAGGAAATTGTTTAAGTCATTCATGAAAGCACAGAATAGCTACCACAAGCACAAAGTCTCTCACTGTGTAGCTACTGACATTGAAAAAATTACTTAACCTCTATTACTCATTTTTCTCATCAATAAAAATAATAGCAACCATCTCATAAGATTATTGTGAGGTCTCAGAATAATACCCAGCATGTATGATGAGCTCCCTACATAATAATACATTCTATTTATCATTATTACTACTGCCATTATCAATGTTACCAAGGCCCATAATCCAGTAAGTCGACAGAGGAGACTTTCCAGATGGGTAAAAACATATTACCTCCATGTATGTGGTCCCTGAATAGAACCAAATGTAAAATCCTGCCCTAGACTGTCTCTTGAATTCCACAACCAGAGGGTCCCATCTTTGAACTTTAAAGGCTTTCCTTCAGCTGTCAGAGGGCCTCAATAAGTATGAAAATAAGAGAGGGGATATACTAGTTCCATAGAGAAGCCATGACAAATGCCACAAACGATGGCTTCAAACAACAGAAATGTACCCTCTCTGGGTTCTGGAGGCCAAGTTCTAAATCAAGGTGCAGGCAGAGCCCTATTTCTTCCAGAGGCTTTGAGAGAAAATCCTTTGCCTCTTCGAGCTTCTGGTGGCTCCAGATGTTTCTTCACTTGTGCTCATGTAACCTTAATATCCGTCTGAATTTTCACGTGGTCTTCTCTGTGTCTATGTCTCCTCTTCTTTTTCTTATGAGGACACTGGATTGGGCTTATCTGATTGAACCAGATAAGATCACCATTCTATACATCAGAATCAGTCCATTATCAGCAATGTCAAAGGATTCGACCTAGTCCATAGTTGAACAGTTGTGGAGATATTAACTGTTGATTATCTTTTTAACATAGTCTTGAGATAAGGTGATAACTAGTGAGAGATTTCGGGGCTGGGAAATCTGGACACTCTATTGGATTTAGAGCCCACTCCGAGCTCATCTCAAGACCCTTAAAGTAGTTACATCTGCAGAGATTCATTTTGCAAATCTTTCACGCTCACAGGTTCTGGAATTGTGGACATTACTTTTCAGGGGATAACATTCAAACTACATAGGAAATTTCTTAAATCTTTTTCACCTTCTCCACCTGAGGGGCACAGGTTTTACTTATCCATAGAGGTCATGAACTAACCAAATTTATCTCCAGTTCTCAGAATTTTCGCAATATTAAACCTATTTAGTATTACCTAAACTAGGCATAAAATAAATGGTAAATAAGGGCATTTAAATATGCACTAAATTGTTCTACTTTTTCTAGAATAAGACTTGCTATCAACAACATTCATGAGTAATTGAATCTTTTACTTTTATTTAATTATACTACAGACACCACCACGGATTTTGGGGAACACAGAAAAGTGATATGAAATTTTTTACAATTCAGAAATGTCTTCTCTGAAAAAAAAAAATATGGTAGTATTTAGCATGCAAGTATTGCCCTAAAAAATATTTTGCTTCGTTTACTCTACATATTAATAATATGTTCAATGAAAATATGAAACTGTAAATGTTTCATTAATACCTGTTTTAACATTGACATTTGTAAAAGATTATGTTACTATAATGACACATAATAATCACAAGGATTATGTGACATTACAGCTTTCAAAAATAGGTTTCTAGTACTCTCATAGACCCATCAAATCAAGAATAGACGTAGCAATATCTTTGTTGTAATTCTTCCTCAAAAACAGGAAACTTAAGCTATGTCCTGAATTTTCCCCCAGTTAAGCCAACTTGAAGCTGTTAACCTCCCATAAACATCAGTGTCTATGGGGTGAGTAGCACATTAGACTGAAAGATGAGATCTATTATGTATCTATTATAATATTGCATCTATGCATCTGCATATTATGAGCTATTTTTCCTTCTTTCTTTCTTTCCTGAGACAGAATCTTACTCTGTCACCCAGGCCAGAGTGCAGTGGCATGATCCCAGCTCACTGCAACCTCCGCTTCCTGGGTTCAAGTAATTCTCCTGCCTCAGCCTCCTGAGTAGCTAGAACAACAGGTAGGAACCACTGCACCCAGTTAATTTTCATATTTTTAGTAGAGAAGGGGTTTCACCCTGGTGGCCAGGCTGGTCTCTAACTCCTGGTCTCGAGTGATCCACCCGCCGTGGCCACCCACTGTGTTGGGATATGAGCATGAGCCACTGTGCTCAGCATATTATGAACTTCATTTTCAATGATAATCTCTCTGAGTGTGCTGGACGAGACTGTCTATAATATCACTTCTGGCTTTTATACGGTATGTCCTCCAAATTACTATCAGCAGAAATGTCCTTGAGTTGCTTTTCCTATCAAGAAATTATGCTGACCCAGACTGCTTCTGTCTCCAGATTTGTCCAGTGACACATGACAAACATTTACAAGGTAGAGATCATGACCAGGGGTGCAATGTGTGGCTTTCGAGTGAAATGAAGCTAATTGCCCTACACAAAAATAGATCAATGATCTTGTTAGCACAGCACTCTAAGCAAATGTTTTTATGCAACAGGTTCAAATTATGTGTGCTCACAAAGAGAGATGCACACCATAAAATGCAAGACTGGTGACATCCAAATCAATGTGAAACAAATCCAGTCCACTTTTCATGTGCTAGAACCACTAATTACTTTAATCAAGGTAAAGTATCTTAATTAACACAAAAAAGCATTTCTATGGTAACAGATGCATATCTAACTCTGCATTTGTACTTGTGACATTTTTTTTTTTTTGGATGAAAACAGAACAGTAGTCCAGAGAGTTTATGTGTGCTTGTGTGTGTGTTTAATTGAATGTGAATATTCAGCAGGTTTATTATTTATTATCTATATAAATAATGCCATTAAACAAGAAAGTCATCTGTGAGAAATAATATTCTCTTAAAGGTGGATATTTGATCTTCGAGTTCAGTAGAAAACAAGTAAATGAGATATAACCACATGTTCATTAATTTTATAATGTCCACCTTAAAGATGCAGGATGTTCTCTGATAAAGTTCAAAAATAACATTCACATTTTTGAAAAGGCTGGCAAATATATTGCCTACTAAATCTCAATTGTTTATGAAAGTCCAGCGGCTTCTCTGGCTCAGTAATCCAAATAACATGTCATTCCTAGAGGGCCAGAAATATTGCTATTTGAACACAAAACAATCTGGAAAAAGATAGCTTTCTGCTATGATATATAATAAACCACTGGAACCTTTGTTGACAATCTAAGGTATAAAGGAACTTTCACAATCGAGAATTAAATCTTACAGCACCTATAGATTCATGTGCACATGGGTTCTTTTCTTTAAATTTGAGTTACAGACAGTTGCATGGGCATGGTTACACAATCTTGCAGATATCTAATGTATTTATTTATGTTTCTTGCATTATATTTACATCTTTGTGAAGAAGACTTGCTCTATCTAAACTGATTTTCACAATGCATTATGAGGTTTTCTTCATATTTAGGATATTATATATTGCAGTTGCACAGAATTCTGTGTTACTTAATATATTTGCAGGCTTTTGAAACTATCTTTTGTTTTACATCATTTCTGTTTTGATTTGAATTAATTCCTAAATCTTGATACTGTATTTCTGATAGCTCATTTGAAAAAAACAAAAAAGAGCTGTCATCTAAGAGAGGTGAATTATAAAGTTGGTTAAAGAGAGAAAGAACTTTTGTTACCTGAAGACCCCAAGACAAGAAGTGTGATCTGTTTGGTTAAATAATTTCTTTCATCATTATTTCACCCTATTATTTCAATATTGGCCCATCCGCCTTGTATGAGGCAAAGGAGGGTATTTTTTTGGCATGACCAAGTAAGGGAATATCTAAAAATACATTTAGCAATATGCCAAACAGTTTTTCTTTGCTTGCACTGGAATGTTGCGATGACCTGCTGTCAGGGTAGAAAGCAAAATGCTGGCTTTGCAGTGTGCACTAGGTTTAGGGATGCAGCATTGGCTGAGAGTTAACATGGTGCCACTCAGACAGGACAACACTGTTTCCCTCAACGGGGCCTCGTGACAGCCACAGTGTCAGTTGACCCAACTGAGAAAATTTTCTTTCTTCCACTCTACCTTCATAACATCCTATATCTAGAAAGAACAGGTCACTTCATTTGTACTATATTATGAAATCTACTGGAGTATATTACTGAGAGTTAAGGGTGTGTGTGTGTGTGTGTGTGTGTGTGTGTGTAGACATGGTCATACATATGTTCTAAATATCAAAACTATTCAATTACTCAGAATTTTCATTTGTAGGTTGACTGTTACAGTTAAAATTGAACCATCTCTGAAGTCTCAAGAGATGTTAATACCAATTTCTTCAGGTTTGGTCGTTTCAACAAGGTATAGCAAACACTTTGTCACACCTTACAATTTGATAGGCACCTTCCTAGCACTATCTCAAATCCTCACATCAGCACAGTGAGCAAAAAATCTTACTTTAATTGCACAATCTCACAAATACATATCAGCTGAAGGCCAGGTGCAGAGAACTAACCTAGTCTACACCACAGTAACTTTCATAGGGTAGCAAAGTGTGTGCAGAACTGAGAAGTGGATAGGCTTTATCTTTGTTTCCTTTTTTTCATTTTCTGCCCCTGACTTCTTCACAGTACACTACCCAGTGATCTCTTGCTGCTTTGTTGGGTTCTCTCAGAGAAAAAGAATAGGCATGAGGAACACAGAAGAATGAGATTCTTTTAATACCCATTCACAGAAAATAACTTTAATAAGAAATATTTGGTAATTTTGCCATCTTTGTGGGAGGCCCATAGAAACAGTGTGCTGTTGATATGTTTAGAATTCTCCATAGGAAATGAGCCAGCATGAAATATTTGATGGGGTCTATGTTCAAGCAACGTCTATTCATTCCAAAGATGGAATGAATAGATGAAAAGCTAAAGCCTCACTTATTTATTCATTTAGACCATGTTTTACTGCTCTCATCAGGTGAGAGCTCTTCCTTGTTAGACTGAATTCGACTTAATTTATTACCTCCATTTGTGCCTGAGAATAAGCAATAATGTGCTTAAATTTCACAAGTATCTGTCAATTGTATTGCCTTCTCACTTTTTCCATCCAGGTTCTAAGATTCCATCAATAAATTTTATAAAATTGACAGTCCTCATTCTGGCAGAGCATCTTATTGAGGCTAACAAACAATTACATATCACAATAAAACTAAAGAACAGAAGCTTAATTAGTACATGTGCTATTGATTATGCCCCATTTATAAAGCTGAAACTTGATATGGAATCATACTCATACAGTCAGAAAATCATTTGCATACTTTCCTAAGGAGGCACAAGATGAATTTTATTAGTATTTATAAAATCTTTAGTGAGCCTCTCTGGAAGAGCTGTTTTGAGGATTAATTGTTGACTCAAAAGTGCTTATGATAACACATAAATGCTAACAAATGACTCAAAAAGGCAGCATAGCCAGAAAAATAATGATGAGTTGACATTCTTTAGCTCCACGGTTTAAAAACAGGAGAGTGTGTAACTTCAAAATCAATGAAATAAGAGACATAGATACTTGAATATTAGAAGCTTCGGTGTTAGTGGAGAAATAACTGGGAAAGCAGTAGCTTTACATATGGCTAGGCAAGTGGCATTAAAATGTACAGAAACAAAATTTTAGAATAAGGAGAGACCTAGGGGAGTCCGGTATAAATAACATTATTTTATGGAGAGGCCAAGTGTCTTAGGCAGAACCCACAGCAACTGAAAAACAGTCAATTCTTTTGACTTTTAGTTTAGTTCTCTTTCTAATAAAATGCTGCATCACATCTGCCCCAAGACAAAGGATTAAAGGCACATATTTTTCTTTGCTATTCTTTCTTAAAGCTTTATTTCACCCTCAGCCCCAAAACTCCCAGGCACCAGATGTGCTCAGATGCTAACTTAGGGGCCTTTTGTTCATTTCCTCTTTCATCTCAGCTCTTCTTTCTCAGATCTTCTTGTTCTCAGATCTCACTTCATATTGTATATGCACATTTCCACCTCATAAAACTGTTTTTCTGCAACTCTGAGTTGCTTTTTAGGTATTAACTAATTTATTATTCATCATTAATGGAAAAATCTGCACACTGAAGATATTTTACTGGATGTTTGCATTTTAATAGATTTACTAACCCCAATAAATTGATTTTTGTGATGACAATGCAGTCCTTGGGATAGGTCAGTAATATAGATGTCTTTGGCAAAAGAGTCATTTGGTGAGTCACCAAAAGCAAATCTTGCAGCTGAAGGATACATGACTACTTCCTATATCCCCCATAAAGGTGAACAAGATGAAATGAATAAAGTGCTCCGTTCTTCAGAAGGATGAACTTTAAATGGAGTGCCCCTATCAAATAAAACACTTCATTTGTGTAGAAAATTTCAGAAGCATTGCGAGTAAAACAAAATTAGACAAGTTTGCACTTCTTGGAATTTCCTATTTTGCTTAAATTTTCAAACTTATTGTCATAAACATTTTACAGTATTTTCTTACTATCTTCTCACTCTTTGTATATCTGTGGTTATGTGTCTCCATTTTCATTGCTAATATTTTCTATTCAAGTTTTCCATTTTCTTAATTTTAATAAATTTTATCAGCGCTTGTGTTAATATTGCTTCAAATATCAAACCTTAACATAATAAGCTGAATTTTATAATTTATTTTCTACCATAATATTTAATGTCTTTTTATTTCCTTTGGATGTATTCCTTTATATAGCCTTTGCCTCTTAAGGTGGATATTTATCTCCTTTATCTAACCTCTTTTGTTTTCTAATATCAGTATTCTTACCTTTTTTCCCCCTCTAGGTTCTTCTTTAGCTTCACGTCGCAATTTTAATGTAAATTTTTTATTATGAAAATATAAGCATTTTTTTATTTCCTGCTATTGCATTTTCTTTGACCCATATATGAAATATAATATTAAAATAACAATTAAGCATGGCCAGTAGGGAAATTATATTATAGTGAATAACAAAACTCAATATATTACCCATTCTTTTTATTAGCATCGATTTTTAAAAATTATTTATCTATCCATTCATCTTTCCCCTACGGAACTATTTTATAATGAGGTCAAGATGTCATTGGTTACCATTTGGAACAACAATATAAATTGGAAGAATTTGAAAAACTTTCACTCTTAAACCACTTTGGACCAAAGAAGGAGTAAGGACAAATATGTAATGGCAGAGTCTCATGCTGGCACCATTTTGCATCTTCTTGGTTTACTGATATTTACTTCATCTCTTTGACAGTGCAACAGTCTGGTAGTGTTCATGAGAAATTTAAAAGACCTTTCTAGGTCAGTAGATTTATAGAACCAATGTGGAGGCGCCTGTGAAATGCCAGACTTTTGGAAACTTAATCAATCTTTGCTGCAAACAGGTCCAAGTCCCCAAGTGCTGGCTCTAGGGATGTAGAAAAATATCCAAGTTGTCCTTTAACTATTAAACTTTTTTGCTTGAAGGAAATTGAAACTTGAAACTACCCTTTGATATTGCCTGCCATGGAATTTAAATGTGGAATTAAAGCATGAGCATGTTAGGAGAGACATAGAGAGAGAGAGAGAAACTAACTTTCATTTGCTCTATGTTGTACTTAGATTGAAATCTCACTTATGCATTCACTGCTTTATTCAACAAGCAAAGAGTAAGTGCCCATTATCACCAGGTACTATCTCAGGTATAGCAATGAAACAAGCAGGGAACCTGAACTCACAGAGCTTGTCTTCTAGTGAGGAACTGAGAAACAGTACACAAATATAAAATGTAGTTATAATTGCTATTCAAAAAAAAAGTAGAGCATGATAATTGAGTGTCTGGGAGCCTACTCTGGAATGGTGATCACAAACCCTCTCAAAGGTGAAATCGTTGAAACTGAAGCGTGACTATTAAAAAGAATCAAACTAAGTAAACATGCTATGAGAAAATCATTTCAGCGGGGGAAATAGCTTGGGCACATTCCACAGGGTAGGAATGAGACTGATGTGTGTTAAGGACGTTAAGAAGGCAAGCATACCTGGAATCTAGTAAAAAGGAAGAATCATACAAGATAAAGTCTGAGAGAGAGTGTAGGCCAGGATCCCTTAGGGCCTCGTGGGCCACGGTGAAGAGTTTGAATTAAATCCAAGGTGATGGGAAGCTGCAGAAAGATTTCAAGCAGGGGACTGCCATTTAATCACATCCTCCTCATTATTCCTGCAGGCCCAAGGGCATTGAAGATGTTTGGTCTGTAAATTGCCAAAACACTATCAACCCATCTTTAGTTTGGTACTACATAAAGTTTGGCTCCCAAGGTATAATTTGTAAACTAAATGATATTATTCTTATACTGTGACCTGGGGAAAAGAAAATATTCAGTGTATCAATTTCAAGTGCCTGGATATAAGAAGAAAATCTAATGTACTCTAGCTAGAAAGATTACAGTGCATCTTGTAAATATTTCTCCAGTGTAAAATTCCCTACTTGAATGAGTTTTTACCTTGAATCAAACTTTAGTCTATTCTAGCCAAAGGAAAATGGAATACAAATTATGAATTCTTTTGAAAATAAAGAAAAAAATGATATTCTACAATAAATACAGAAGTCTGTGCTCTATCATCATTCCTGCATCCAGAGATCATTGTAGAATGACAGCTTTGCTAACAGGGCATTTCTTGGTAAGGCCATGGTCTGCTGAAATAGAGCTATTAGGAAAACAAATGATTCTCTTTAGCATCTTTGCACTAGCATAAGTTTTATGCAGCTATATCATGCTGTAGCCTTCACTGATATACAGATATTCCTCGGAAGTGTTTTAAAGACAAAGCAGTGGCCAAAGTTATCATTCACTTGCAATATTCAAAACTAACTAGAGTCACAAAATATCATAGAAAATATCACCCACTCTGAATTCTCATTTACCAAGGGTCAATAGCTGATATTTTGATACACTGCCCCTTATTCATTAAATTAATTTACCTGATTGAATGTATTCTGTCACTGTATTAAATGTTTACCTTTCTATTAAATGTTTACCATGTCTATGAATTCTAATGTTTCATGTTTTAGATTATTCTTACTTAAAAAACAAATTAAGGTATCCACATGCTCTTTAATAAGGGTAAAAATCACCTCTTAAACACTATTAAGATTTACTCTAAAATGATTACATGAACATGCTATTTTGAATAACAGAAATAATAAATACCTTCACAATTGGGGAATTTTGGAGAAAGCAAGAGAGGGATGCTAGTTATGTTAAAGGTCAGGGTTTATGAAATGAAACAGAAAAGGAAACCTAAATTAAAGCACACACATTAGCTGTGACCAGCATACATTCTCTCTATTCGCACCTCTAACCAAGGCAATGTTCCAGGCAGGCATAGAGATGGTGCAAGATGGTTATCATGTTTAAGCCAAGTATGGTTTGCCTACACCTGAGAAGCTTCTCAGAGGATGTTAGTAAATGTTACATGGGCGGGGCAACTGCTTATATTTGAAAACATCTATAAAAAGAAGAAAAAATGAAAAACAGACTTTCTCATTCAGAATTTTTCAGGATGAACTCCAGGTATCTATCTTTAAGAACATACTAAAATCATCTTTATTCAGTCATATCTGAACTTATCCCTCCTTTTTTTATTATTATACTTTAAGTTCTGGGATACATGTGCAGAGTGTACAGGTTTGTTACATAGGTATACACATCACATGGTGGTTTGCTGCACCCATCAACCTGTCATCCATATTAGGTATTTCTCCTAATGCTATCCCTCCCCTTGCTCCCCACTGCCTGGCAGACCCCGGTGTGTGATGTTCCCCTCCTCATGGCCATGTGTTCTCATTGTTCAGCTCCCACTTATGAGTGAGAAACAAGCTTGCCAAGATTTTTGTTCTCTTCTACTCTAGATATTTTCTTGTCATACATGCTTTGCACTATGTCTAGAACACTCAGCTCTGGATTTCAAAAATGTTCTGAAAACTAATCTTTCTTTCAAACCCAGTATTCCAATGATAATTCCCTTTAGAATAGGAAGGAAATTTACAAATAAGCAATATAATGAGAAATAAAAGCATATAGTTCTCAACTGTGAAATCTATTTTGTTGTTTTGTTTATCTTACTTGCTGTTGTTTTATTTAATCTTACTTAGAGTTTGCATCCAGAAGACTAAAACGTTATTTCCTAATCTAGGCTCTAATGTTAGCTATTAGATTAGTGCCTAAAGTAATTGCGGTTTTTGCTATTATTTTCTTTTTCTGTTTTTTTTTTTGTGTGTGTGTTTTTGTTGTTGTTGTTGTTGTTTTGAGATGTAATCTTGCTCTGTAGCCCAGGCTGGAGTGCAGTGATGCAATCTCATCTCACTGCAACCTCTGCCTCCCAGGTTCAAGTGATTCTCCTGCCTCTGCCTCCAGAGTAGCTGGGAATACAGGTGTGTGCCATGGCACCTGGCTAATTTTTGTATTTTCAGTGAAGACGAGGTTTCACCATGTTGGTCAGGCTGGTCTCGAGCTCCTGATCTCATGATCTACCCACCTCATCCTCCCAAGAGCTGGGATTACAGGTGAGCCACCGCCCAGCCTGCTATTACTTTCAATGACAAAAACCTCAATTACTTTTGCACCAACCTAATAAATATCAACATTTTCCTTTCTAAGACATCCAAGAACAATGCTGGATATTATTTAACTTCCAAGTTGCAGTGATCTTTTATAGATGATCTAGAAACGGCACTCTAGTTAACCCCCTGATGAGCAGGATGGTACCAAGCTCCCATGGCGTGCTAAGGACTCAGACAGCTTCTAGTTGGGTTCAAACACAGCACCAGGATCAACTCTACCAAACCATTTCCACTTGTCAGCCAGAAATACATACAATCTTGCACACTTAATTTTAGAATGTAATTCATGGGGCTCTTTCCCAAATCCTTCAGCACAGCATCTGTTTAGAGTTGGTCCATATGACATAGTCTGACAGTTTTTATTGCTTTCCCAAGAGAATCTCTTAATGATAGCAACTTCTCAGTTGTCTTTTGAACAGTAAGTACTATCTCTGATGTCAAGCCTTGGAATTGCTGCATCTGAATATTGTTACCCAAATATTGATTATGATTTATATTTTGTAAGACATTTATTCAGAAATGTTTGTTGAAGGCCTATCATTTGCCTGACACAATACTTATGACTAGGAATTTAAAAATGTAAAACAAGCATTATCTCTGCCCCCAAGGAACTCCAGATTGGAGGGTTGCGGGGAACCAGAGTCCAAAAAGTTTATGGTGGAAAAGGGAAGGGAGATCTACTTCTTATCATGGCTTCACACTAGAGATTCTTCCAGTTCATAGAGCTCTCCCACTCTTCTAAAGGAATACAATAATCCAGGCACAGAAAGGAGATTAGAGCCTATAGCCCCTAATTTTCATACCAGTGTGCTTTCTGCTATATAATGGAAACTAAAATTTATTTGATTAGCATTTAAATAAAAGTTTTCCTACTTTTGTTCTTATTGCAGATATCTTTCACGGCCCAGAGACATGATATTTGCAAATTAAAAAAAAGACGACTATAGAAGAGGAGACATACACCTTTTGTTTATGAGTCAGAAAGCTTAAACAGAAGAAAACTACAGAGCCCCTGTCCTCTGAAAAGAGCACCATATTTCACAGATAGTGTTCCATTACTCCTTCCAATATTCCTATGATGCATCGTGATGAGATTACTTGTATTATGCACGGCACTTTTCCTCCTTGGACCTTGAAGGTGCCTTTTATAGAATCAGACATAAAAGAAGGTAATTCTCATAGTGCTCCAGGGAGATGGAAAAATATATTAAAAACCATGGAAAGACCAAATCACTAATGGTGGCTAGGGAAATAAGAGTCACTGAGAGTTAAAGGACTGCACAACAGCTCTGAAAAAAACTTGTCCCTACTTTTTAAAGCAACAGACGCTCCTACAACATGTATATGTATGGCTGTGTTCAGGGAGCGGAACTGGAACTGGAACAGCAGAAGCAGTCAAGGGAAAAGAAAAACCTAAATTGATTCAAAGACTTCAGGAGTCAGGACAAGTGGAGGAGGTGAGAAAATGCTCTGTTGCTCTCACTTTTGTTTATTTATAAGTTCATGCATTTCACACATGTGTTTTGTGTACTATGCTAGAAAAAGAGGATACCAGAAATGATCAACAGTTCCAGGTCTTCCTGTCTGCAAGTCCACATCCTTCAGTAGCAAGAGAAACAAAGAGAGAGTGTATGAAATCCACAAAGGCAGTGATGATCACATCTATGTGCATCATGCCAGGCACATTGTGGGCAACTCGGTAAGTATTTATTGAATACAAGGATGACTTCACCAATGGGTTTCAAAGCATTGAGAGGTAAAGCTAAGCTAGTATATGCCCTTGAACTTTTCCATTTCTACCATGAGTTCAAACAAGTTTCAGTCTATGGTGGTTTCCTGTAACGTGATTGAAACACACACACACACACACACACACACACACACACCATTTTATGAGTGGGAGAAACTGATTTTAACAGACTTTCCTAGATTCACACAAGAAGCAGAGGGGACTTCACAACATGTCACTGTCACTCCCAGTTTAGAGATTTCTATATTAAAAGACTGCAAATAAATGTTCTATTGTCCTAATTGTGTATACACCGCCCCCTCCAAATCTTCAACAGTGTGATGTTCCTTAGTTATTAGAGACCACATAATACCACTGCCCGCGGCTGTTGATCAGCATAGCTCCACTCTTCCCTGAGGACCTTTGGGTCTCCTGTTCCTTCAGTGACAGAATGGACGCTCACATCCATCTTCTACTGAGCCAACCTAATTAGTGTCTGATGAATCTCAGTGATGGCGTATGCATTTAGACACCAAGAATTTTAATTGATCTCCAAATCTTCAATCTTTTAAATATATTTGGCAAGAAACTATTTTCCTCTCATTCTGTTTTCTTTCAGACATTTTCATAATATGTACCTTCTTGTAGTTGCCATAAATCCCTTCTTCCTAAGGCGTTTGCTTATTTACACAAAGATGAATATTAACGTTTTTATTTCTGAAGAAACATCATGTGACCATATATCTGAATTTCAGGAAAACAGTATCAGTAGATATTACCATTCTTAAATATAAGGGAAAATATCCCTAGTCTCAAGAACAGAAACAAGTGTCCAAGGATTTGCCAAAAAACTTGTTCAAAAAGGACTTCATGGCTTAAGAAAGTCTCCAGAATTTATGGTTTGCATTACTGCTCCTGATCATTTTTTAAATTTTTAAGTGAAAATAAAAAATGTGAGGGAAAGCAAATAGCAAACAGCCATGAAACCAGTCAAAACTGATGTATTACCAGGATCGACTTAAAGGCTAAGGCAGCAAATACACTTGTTGAACTTCATTTTTTGAAAATCATAGCGATAAGTTTTGTGGAGATAACTTGGGGAGGCATTTTTATAATGATCTGTATATAAACGATATAAAGGATAAATAACACTCAAGCTACAAGAATAAATGTTTATGATTTGTTTTAATAAAAACTATTTGGGGAAAAACATAAGCTGCTATCTAATCTTGTAGAAATAACTCAAAATGAGAAAAAATTACATATGTATCAAAAATGATAAGAAATTAGAAAGGACAATGATATGCTCCAATTCCATATGTAATAAAGAAGGTACAGAATGTTGGCTGTGATGTCATTGATAATTGAAATATACAGTGACTATGGCAGGGGAATTTAAAAATAAACTGTCCAACCAAAACCCCAGCATATTTGACAAAAGCAGCAGCACCCACTTGTAGCTTAGTTATCTCTACTTCACAAGAGCAAGTACATGAAGCATATATGTGCTCTGTATTAGTCTGTTTTCATGCTGCTGATGAAGACATACCCGAGACTGGGAAGAAAAAGAGAGTTCTACATGACTGGAGAGGCCTCAGGATCATGACGGGAGGCAAAAGGCACTTTTTACATGGCAGCAGCAAGAGAAGATAAGGAAGATGCAGAAATGAAAACCCTTGATAAACTTATGAGATCTCCTGAGACTTATTCACTATCTTGAGAGTATCATGGGAAAAACTGGCCCCCATGATTCAATTACGACCCCCTGGGTCCCTCCCACAACACATAAGAATTCTGAGAGATACAATTCAAGTTCAGATTTGGGTAGGGACACAGCCAAACCATATCATGTTCAAAAGTATTATTTTAACCACAGAGATGATATTTTTCAGCAGGGGTAAAATAAAAAGGGGACTATTTTTAGGCATTGATTCTTAAGAGAGTGCTGATAAAAAAAATACACACACAAGACACATCTGGGTAATGATAAACTGATGTTTTCAAATATTATTTTTTTAAAAAGCTCTTTGAAGACTTAATAATAAAAGCAGAAAGCTATAGCCAAGTTGTAATAAATAAGAGGATATATAGGTATATTCTATAAAAAAAAGGAATTAGAAATTTAAGGCAGGAAAAGAAACAGAGAGAAGAAAAGAAGGGGTCAAGGGTGGAAGAGAATAAAACAGTAGAAACTAACAACAAATTTTCCTCCATAAAATAAAAGGCAAAGTAGTAGGACAGGTAAAACAACTGTCTAGAAAACAAACGGTAGAAATATTTCAGCCAAAACTAAAACAAAGGAGATTAATCTGATCAGTAAACAGTTTTCACAGTTTGGAGAAAAGAAGTTTTCAGGTGAAGAGTGAATATAAACGCCATCCTGAAGAGATCAGGGCATGAGCCTGCAGAAGTTCAACTCTTTGCCAAGGAGATTCTCTAACAAAGAATGAATGTGGTTAGAGAAGCCATGCAGAGCTGCCCCTCATTTTCTGAAATCCAACTCAATCCTCTCTTCCCACTTAGAAAGGAAAATCAGGATTCAAAAACTACACATTTCACATTATTCAGGTATATTGAGGTGTCACTGGCATACAATAAACTCTGCATATATTTACACCCATAGAACCATCATAGCAATCAGAGGATAAGATCCATCATCACCCCACAAATGTCTTCTGGGACCATTGTGAGTCCGCCCTCCCTCTCCACTGCCTTACATCCCTTGACCTGTGTTTTCTAACTACTGATTAGTCTGTATATTCTATAACTTTATAGATAAAATTATACCATCTGCATTCATTGATCTTGCTTTTTATTTTCTTGAATTGGATAATGTGTTTATCTACCCATATGTCGATGGACACTTGGTTTATTTCCAGTGGTTATTTTAATAAGTATGCAGGGACAGTCTTTGCGTGTACTTAGCACATTCATTTCTCTAAGCTAAAGGCCACAGAGTAAAATGCCTAAATCATATGACCAGTGTCTCCTGATATTGGTAATTTGTGTCATTTATCTTTTTTTCTGATCATTCTAACTAGAGGTTCATTAATTTTATTGACCTTCACACAGAACTGGTTTGGTTTCATCATTTTTTCTCTATTTTCTACTTTTGTTGTTGTTAACATTAATCTGCCCATATCTTTATTGTTTCTCTACTTACTTTGCATGTTATTTGCTTTTCCATATCTAATATTGTAGGGTGGAATCTGAATTGATTGGCATTTCTTTGTCCTAATATAAATTTACAATAGTATAGTTTCTTTCCTTATCTTTTGGCTTTTGTACTATTGTGGTTATACATTTTCTTTTATATATTGCATAAACCACAAAACGCATTATTATTATTTTTACTTTAAACAGACCATTGTCTTTTACTGAGTTTAAATAATTTAAAAATTTTAATATTTGTCAGTATAGTTACAGATAATATAGACCAAGATCTACAGAAAAGTCTTTATTTATTATGCATGATGTATCATTTTCTTTTCGTTGGAAGAACTTTCTTTAAAATCTCTTATAGTGTGATGTTAAAGAACATATTTTCCAGTGATACTTCTGAAAGCATAGTAAGAAAGACTACTTGGGACCATTGTGATAGATATAGAGACCACTGCAACAAGGTCTTGCAAGAAGAGACAGACTGTAAAGTCAATTCCAAATACAACATGGGAAAGTAGGAATTTACAGTCAGGGAACAAGGTGAATGTCAATGGCAGAAAATTACATCGGGGTAAGAAGAATTCTAGCTAAATTGACCTAACAGGATTCTTGGTAAAGACAAGATTCTTGCTAAATGTTATTATATATCCCTCAGGATATGGTGGAGGATAAGAAACTTGACCAGATGTTGACTGTGATCAGATATCAAAGGTGGAAGCCCTTGTTAAACCGAATTAGCCGGGTTCTTTGCTAAAACTGGATTTTACAAGGAAGTTCACAGATGGGCCTAGGAAAGGTTCAGAAGCCTGTATAAAGTTTGGCCAAGGAGATAATCTTTGTCAGTGAAAAATTCTTTCAGATTTTGGATATCTGAAAAAAAACAAAAATTTTTACTTCAGTTTTCAAAGATATTTTCACAAAGATTTATTATAGAATTTCTATAATAAATTCTAAAAGTTTAGAATTCTATAATTATATATTATATATAATTCTATAATTCTATATATATTCTATAATTATATAATTATATATCTATATAATTCTATATATATTCTATAAATCTAAAATATATTCTATAAATCTATAATTAATTCTAAATTAAATGTTGCTACACTCTCTTCTCACTTTCACTGTCCCCAGTGAGAAGTTTGCTTGTCGTTCTTATTTTTGCTCCTTGGTATTTAACGTGCTCTGCCTGCCCTGCAGCTGCTCTGAAGATTTTCTCTCTTTCACTGTTTTAAGCAATTTCATTATAATGGGCACTAATCTGTGGATTTAGTTTTAATTATATGCTGAACAATTTCAGACATTTTTTATTTAGAGTTCTTTTTCTTTCCCTCCCACATTGGAGAGTCCAATTACACATATATTGGCTTCTTCAGTTGCTCCTTTGTTTGTTGATGCTTTGGTAGTTATTCTTAGACTTCTTTTTTTCTACAATGTTTTCATTTTGAAAAGCATTTGTTGCTATTTCTTAAATTTCACTTATTTTTTTTCTTCTGATGTTGATCCACTGTTAATGCTATCAATGTATTTTTCATCCTTGACATTATAGTTTTCATCTCTGAAAATTGTATTTAGATCTTCTTAAAATTCCACATTTGTAGCTAACATGTTCAATCCTTCCTCTAGCTTCCGGAACATATGGAATACATTCATAATTGCTGTTTAAATGTTGTCTACTAATTTTATCATGGGTCATTTCTGGGCCCATTGTGATTGATGGATTTTTGTCTTCATTATGAGTAGTGTTTTTCTGCATCTTTGCATGCCCAACAATTTGTAATTGTTTGCCAGACTTTGTGAATTTTATCCTGTTGGGGTGGTGCTGCATATTTTTGTATTACTAAAAATCTTGTGCTTTCTTTTGAGATGTGATTACGTTACTTAAAAACAAGTTGACCCTTTCAAGTCTTGCTCTTAAGTTTTGTCAGATGGGGTCTAAGCAGCATTTGGTCTGGGGTTAAATTACCCTCTACAAAGGCGAGACACTCCTGAGTACTTTACCCAGTGTCCCATGAATTATGAGGTTTCAGGTCTGGCTGTGGAGAACGGGTATAACTGGGTGCCTCTCCCTATGGTACAGCTTAGAAACTCCCCAGGCAGTGAGCTGGGGCAGTACAGGGACTGCCTTTCTCGCCTCCCTCACCTGTTCCTTTCAGGGATAATGGTGGGCTTTGGCCTGACACCCAGTTTCTTGAAAGTCTTCATTTCACATGTTTTGCCCTGTTTGTTAGTTGTTTCGGATAATAGGGTAAATCTTTTTCTTATTCCACCTTGACCATAATTGGAAGAGTCATCCGAATTTGGTTTTATCTCATTGATTTTATTCAAAAAAAAAAAGTTATTTGTAATCCTTGGAATTTTTGCTGTTATTTGTAACATTCCATTTATGATAAACTGTGCTCCATGATTGGTGTATGCCACTGTGTACCTAAGAGACATAAAGCATTATTGAATTAAACATATCTTCCTAGAAGAAAACACCAGGGGAGGCCAAGGTTGTCTCAAGGTAAGTACATTTCTGCATGGGCATTAGCACTCTAAGACTGAAAACAGAGCTCTAGAAGACTAGGATTGAAATTTTTTTTGCAGGAATAGGTATCTTAAAAGGCAGAAGTGGGAATTTTATTACCTGGGGGGTGGGGGGTGGTTCAGGAAGACATTACTATGAATACATCTGGCATTTGCCAACGTATGTCACATTCTACAGACTTTGATTCCTGTGTTCAAGTTCACAAGGTATTACTGGTAAACTAATGGGGTTGGAGAGGATATAGACTACAGACTGTGGAGAGAAAATGTTTAAATCAGTATTTCTAGAATTTATCCCACAAATCAAGTATTTGGGTAGAGCAAAGAACCACTAATACCTAGGGGGTCCTGGAACACTCTCAGATTATCTTCAGCAGTAGAACTTGTCTCAGAGAAAAAAGTATTCTGGATATTTTTCTTACTGGTTTGAGGATCAGGGGTTACTTAGTACAGGGCATTCCAAAAAAGCAAGAGGACCCTGATGAGAATGCAGCTCAGAATTTGCATGTGTCATCTGCGAGCCTGCCAATTTCAGGGCAGCAGTCTCCAGATCAAGGCAGGAAACAGTGAACACAGCCTTTCATATGCATGCCTGACTCAGTGAAGACTGCTCAGTTCTGTTTACAATAAAGAACTCAACAGGGGAGTTCTTGACAATCAGATGGACATGGGCTTAAAACTTGTAGAATCCATAACTCTCAGATTCGTGTAAAGTTATATTATCCCTGTTAATATAAGATACTTAGTAGTTAGTTTGTGAAGTTACCGAAATGAAACAAAATTGAGGGATTTGGTCTTAAAAAGAAAAATGAGGAAAGCAAAAAATCTGCAATATAAACTAAAGACTTTTGAAGGAAACCAGACTATATTTCAGAAGGGCTTAGTTGCTGAAGAAAGGCTTTGCGAGACTCATTTTGGTCTCAAGAGGGAAGTAAAATCATGTAGTCTGTTTCTCACGTTGGTAGTGGAGAGTGTAGGCAAGACAATTTCCACTGTGCAAGCCCAAGCCAGATCTGCTCCTCTTCTCATTTCCTTTGTTAGTAGAAATATTTTAGTCATTTTAGTCCTTTACTGAGACCCATTCCATTACTTCCTTGTGGCATAATTGATGAGCCCTGAAATGAAAATGGGTTAGAGAATTCTTCTTGACCGCTATTATTTAATCTCCCCTTTCTCTCCTGGGGAAGAACCACAACCACAACACATCCCAATTTCTAGACGAAATGCATGTGGATGTGACAGAACTTCAGGGAGGCTATGAAAAATACAAACTCAGCTGCCAGGAGTACTTTTTGCCTCTCTTCTGCTTTGTACCTGCTTCCTGGAATGCTGATAAGATGACTGAACTTCAAGCGGCCCTCTTGGAATATGCGGCAACACTGCGGACATGCCAAGGATGGCAGAGCAGAAACTGAAAGGAGTAGCTCTGAAAACTCCGTAAGGTTCCCATACCAACCCTAGGTTTCCTATTCTCAGATTTCATTTAAGAATTAAGCCCTTCAGTGTTGATTTTTGTTTGTTTATTTTCTTTTGGACAACTGAAGCTATTCATGAATAATCCAATGTCCAATCTAAGAAAATGCCAGGGATCAGCCAGGTGTGATGGCTCATGCCTGTAATCCCAGCACTTTCAGAGGCCAAGGCAAGTGGATTATTTGAGGTCAGGAGTTCAAAACCAGCCTGGCGAACATGGTGAAAACCCATCTCCACTAAAGATACAAAAATGTGTTGCGCGTGATAGTGTTTGCTTGTGATCTCAGCTACTTGGGAGGCTGAGGAAGGAGAATTGCTTGAATCCAGAAGGTGGAGGATGTAGTGAGCCAAGATTGTGCCACTGCATTCCAGCCTGGGCCAACAGTGTGAGACTCTGTCCCCACTCCCCCAACAAAAAGAGAATGAAAATGTTAAGGATCAAATATCAAATGCTGGAAAAGTACACATAAGATACCAGAACCCAACTGGTGACACCAAAGCAGAGCCAGTGGGTCACTAGGGCTCCATAGTTTGGTAAAAAGATGCCAAAATTTGGACAGGTCGGGATCTGAGCCTCTGTCCATGGAATAGTCTGGAATCAAAGTGCAAAGGAAAAGATGAGGAAAAAGAAACAGAAAAAAAATATTTTTGTGATTGGACATTAAAGAGAAATTTTCATGAATATTAGTAATGGCCCTATGCTCCATTTACATACTTGCATTTCTGAGTTTTTGGTACAATTTAGTGTGCCTTGAAAATATTTTCTAAATATACTATCTGAAATTCTGCATTTATTTATTTTTTAGTTTGGGATGGAGTCTCACTCTGTCACCCAGGCTGGAGTGCAGTGGCATGATCTCTGCTCACTGCAGCCTCCTGGGTTCAAGTAATTCTCCAGCCTCAGCCTCCCAAGAAGCTGGGACTACAGGCACACACCACCATGCCTGGCTAATTTTCTGTATATTTTTTAGTAGAGATAGGGTTTCAACATGTTGGCCAAGCTGGTCTTGAACTTCTGACCTCAAGTGATCCGCCCACCTCGTCATCCCAAAGTGCTGGGACTACAGACGTGAGCCACCACACCAGTTCAAGCTGGTCTTGAACTTCTGACCTCAAGTGATCCGCCCACCTCATCATCCCAAAGTGCTGAGACTACAGACATGAGCCACCACACCCAGAGCTGAAACTGTGCATTTTAAATAAAGAAAAAGAATGAAATAAGTATTCCTTAAATCTGGAAGCTTCACAATGAATAGCAAATGAAATAGGGAAATGGAAAGTTACATAAATAAAGTAAATCCATGTTTACATTTCTAGGCTGTAAATAAACAAAAGTGTGTGTGTGCACACCCATACTTGTGTTTATGTGTGTGCACATTTCACAGCCAAAGTGAGATCAAAGGCATTAAGGAATGGTAAAAGTGGTCAGAAAATAGAAATGGAAAACCAGCAACACTCCTACAAATACAGCAAAGCCATGAGTACTAAGAAGCTAGCTCCTTAACTTATTTGATGCAAAGGAGAAGAATTTAGACGTAAGAGGGAATGAAAACAACCATCAGGGAGAACGGTAAGCAGAAAGCAAAACCTTGGAAAGGGTCATTATGGGAGTAATGCCCTCATTTATTGTGCTGTTATTTAGACGATTTATTTCAAAGCATAGCACACTCTTATTTCAAGGTCACCTTTCTCTCTGGAGGCAGGTGAGCAGCCACTGGAGAAAGCAGCAGTGACTCTTCCTCTGCCCTCCCTGCGAGCCGGGCTGGAGGAGCGAGCACAGCACAAAGGGCACGAGATGCTGCTTTGACCTCAGAGGGCAGGTCTTGTACCCTCTGGAGCTCGACTCTTTCTTAAAGACACACCTCATGATTTATGCTTTGCTCTTTTCCATGTCACTTAGAAAATGGATTCAAAGGAAATAAGTGGCAAGAACATGTTATTATTTTTTTTTTTTAAAGAAGATACGCATCTTTGTGTTTCTTTAGCTAGAGTTCTTCAGCACCATCTCTCTAATTCAACAGCCTCTACGTTTTTAACAGCTGATGAAAAGACACAGAGGCAAAATTAACTGGGTCGAGAATGGAAGAAAATGAAATATATTGACTACAGTGACCACGGTCCAATTTGAATATTTTCTGAAGCTAATGGAATATCTTTAACCTGGAAAACTGGCTAATAAATATGCTGGAGAAAGAGAAGGAAAATGAGAGCACAAGAGTGAGAGTGAGAGAATGTAATGGAGAAAAACCCCACACAGCAGTTCCATAAGGAACACACCCAGGAAATCCAATTCTTTTGAATGAAAAGAAACAGAAAAAGACAGTCCAGGCATCTGATGTACTTTAGTATACTCTGGACATAGTCGGACTTTTAGACAATTGAAAGGATAATGTGGAAAAAATAAACCACAGAAATCTTATAATTTAGAATGTAAGCTTCAAATTATTGCTAAAGAGCAAAAGTAGGAAGAAATTCATAGACTTATATTCTGAAAAATGGAACATTTGCCAGAATTTACAGAAAATACAGAACTTTAAGAGTTTCTGTGTATTCTTAAAGGAGCATGAGTCCTGATGCTATAAACTTTTCTGAGTCTATAGAAGTTGAGAAAAGGGAAAAAAAATCAATGTTAATCCATAGTTAGAGCTTCTATAGTAGATAAAAATTATTGCTCTGGATCATAAAAGCTAGATTTTAGATAACAGATGAGATTAGTTATGGAAATGCAGAAACCATTATATTTTTTCCTTATGATTAATTCTGCTTTATATTGAAATGGTAGAAGACAGGATTCAGGAAACCAAAAACCATATAATTACAGTAAATTATTAACCATATGCTTTTCTCCCAAATTAATTAAAACTTTCATGTTTATCTTCTTATAAGCACCCCTTTTTAACTCCTAACATATATACATTCTTTTTTTTTAACCTACTACAGGAATAAAAGAGTTTAGTTTAGAATTATACTTAAAGAATTTTCATCTTAATAAAAGATATTGCTTTGTAGACTAAATGGTAAATTGGAGAAAAATTTACCTAACATAAAACCACTTCTGCTAATGTTCTTTTTCTATATTTCTTAATAAAAACTGGGGCAATATTCTACGGTCTTTCTGTGCCAAGCTCTTCCTTTGGAGTTCTGATTAAGCATTAAGCTATTTTAATGTATTCTAAAGGATATTTTTATATGTGAATTACCCACTCTCTACCTCCCCAAGATTACATATATATAGTAAATGACAACCAGAGGTTGAGAAAGAAAAAAGAAAAAAAACAAAGCTTCATGCTTGCAAAAGCTGCCATGTTAAAGTATTATTAACAGCAATCTATGGGAAATAACCAGTGCAAGGAAAAATGGTGTTATATCATGTTCCTTTTTTTTTTTCTAATGAAGATGAAAATTCTATGAGTTCAATCTCCTCTTTCACCCCAAAACACATGTGATGTACAGATCTGTATGCTATCAGCAAGATCAGTATTGTTCTCTGCTAGAAGTAGAGAATTTCATAGCTGGATAAGAAGCTAGAATCTGAAGCATGAGGGAAAGAAGCCCTTGAAATGCCTGGAAGGTGCCATGTAAAGAGAAAACCTCAGTATAGAAAATAATCCCATGTTGCAAACTTTCTGTGCAGAAATGATTTTACAAGACTTGATTTTACAAGACTTGACATCTGCACCCATGTCACCATCTCCCCATTCCACTTCTCAAGTAGACTGGCTATACCTGGACTGATTATCCTTCAAAGGATGAACAACTTTCAATGTAATTGCAGGGTGAGATATCTCCTGCTCCTCACCTAGAACCAGAAAACAGCCACATACATTCACACCACCATTGCTCTTTTCTCTGAACTTGCAGACAATAGAATCTGGAGTTATATTTGTGTTTGTTACTAGAGGGTTTAGGGTGGGGAGCAGAGTTTTCAAGATGGAGTACTAAGTAACTGTAGTGTTTGGTGAGTTTGACCTCTGAGCACATTTATACTGTTTCCCGAAATCTTTGCTCTGACCCATTGTTTTTCTCTCCTTAATTTGACTCCATACCACTCCCACTTTTTTTACCATGAAGGTAAGAGGTAAGTTAGACAGCAGGATCTTACTTTACACTCTTGCATAAGACATCTGTAAATCAAATGACACCCTGTTTAGTGTAGCCCACTGAGTATTTCCTGACTTTCAATGCCATAACATTTGGGACGAAATATCCTGAGTAAGCAAAGGCAGTTCCACCACGTCTTGTCTTCTTTTCAGTTACCAGCTTCTCATGATCAAAAACCTACTCTTTCAACTGAAACCATCAGTTTTTTAAAGCATGTAATTAGATTTTCATAAATTTTAATGTGCATAATTGTTCCTTTGTTTGCCTAAATCATTATATTTGCAAACATATCATGTCAGACACAAACATTGACTATCCATGACCTGAATGACCTTACAGTCTAGCAAGAGAAAGATGACATGTGCATAAGCAATTCTAATACAGTGTGCAAGAGAAATACCACAGAAGATTTATCTTCAAAATTTGACTATCACAGAGGGGAAGCTAAGTTTTGTCAGCATGAAGTCTGAAGGAATGTGCAAAAAAAGCGGGTGCAAAAAGAAGAAAACGTTACTTGAGCTACATCAATAGTTCTGAATCCTGGTTGATTAGCTGTCAGATAATATTAATGTTCAGACCCTAGCCCTGAGACTCTGATTTAATTGGGCTTAATATGCACAAAATCACTAATGTATAATAGGTATGAATTATGGCTATTATTCTTTTTTATTTTCAAACATCATGACAATAATTCCTTTTCTCAAGAGATATAGTATGGCATTTCAGTATTTTTGGCTACTCCAAAGTAAAAGATTTTGTTCTATTCCTTGAGTTCCAAGCTAAAACTATCCATACTACCATAACTTATGTGCAAGAAGCCATTAAATAATTTAACCAAATCAAATGAATTTAATATGCATTTACTATCAAACTAAATTTGGATATTTGGATATTTTTGTTTAGTTACAAGAAGATACTATTAGAATGTACAATCTACCACTTTTCAATGATCGATGTCAATGCCACTGCAATATAAATTAATTCACCATTTTACCATGAAGTACCAGCATGTATTCTTATAAATAAACAATAATATATGATAGAAAACATACTTAAAGGCACCTAAACTCAAGGAATTTGAAGTATGATGTGCTTTAAAAAGGATTAGTATTGTGCAAATAAAAGACATGGCTCTGACCATTTAATTTGTTGATGAGTAGTTTTCTTACATTTTCTGTTTCAGATATAGTTCTGCAGATATTTACTATCATATTGAGAAGCATGTTAATCTTCTGACCTGTTCATTCTTTGTTTGTAACAAGGGGGTAAAACTTGTTTTCATATTTCCTCAAAAAGAGACCTCTGTCCATGAGGACCTTGAAACATCAAACCACATCATTTTCAGACCGGGGTCATATTTGAAGTAGAACATCAATAAAAATAGGCTGAAGTCCCCCTAAATCCCAGTCACTGTAACTCTCAGTGACAGATTCATGCTGCTCCTAATCAATTTCACACCAGGGAGACACATACAGTAGAAACATGCAGATTGGGAACTGCACAGAAGTTGCTTGGAAAATGTCTGAAAACCAGAGCTTTCCAGCATCACCTTTCCGTGCCAAAAATGCAAAAACATATGCTTACCCTCTCCCCTTTAAGTAGAGGCATTAGCTCATGTTAGACTGATGTTTTCTCATAGATCTATGTCACTAGGTAATGACACAGTGATGTAGAGTTTGGCATTTCTAAGGATAAAGAAGAAGCATCAGTCAGTGATTCACTTTTCTAAGACAAATTAGAAATAGTTTTCTTCCTGGTTTATTTTCTTTTTTTAAAAAAAAGTATTTTTCAGAATTAAAAATCAGCTTTCTGAGAATAACTGCTATTATCGACCTAGCTTATTTTTCTAATTTTCAGCTTCTAGTAAAGAGATGCAGGGAAGAGGTAAAATACAATCAGTTAGAATACTGAATGTGCAGAATCAGAGGATTAATTTGGTATAAAATTTATGTAACATGGAAAAGTGAATTTCTTTGTTACCTTCATTTAGGTAGACATTCACTAAGAAGTTTCCAAATCTATTAGTCATAATTAAAATATAGTATTTGGTATGAGTTTAGTATTTTAGATAATAGCTAAAAATGTGAAGTCTAGAGACATGAGACAATATTTTTCAGGTGATTTTTTAGTGGCATTGCTGAGTATTGGATCAGATTTGTTTCCACGCATAACATCTGTCTAAAGATTCATTTTGCAGGGTAAGGGAAAGGGAAATGATTGTCTAGCAGGTGTATCTGAAATTAATGCCAAATATAGCCTGTACAGCACAAGGAAAAAAAGATTGAAATAGCCAACAGGATCCAATATTTATATCCGGATTAAAACAGGAAATGTGTTCTCCAGTATAAATTATAATCAACATCATCCGGTAAATTGACTCCCTTTAAAAAATAATGAAATTAAAGCAAATATGAATGGTTGGCTTTTTCTAGTTTGATTTTATTGGACTACCATCTCCCTCAAATAAATCAACAACAGTTTAGTTATCCAACCTAGGAAAGCATAACGAGTATACATAGAGTGCTGAAAATGGTTGGGTTAAGAAGTAACTCCATGTATTTGTCGAGGAAATTCCAGAGAGTTACTTCACTAACTGACAAAGGAGCAACAAATTTCTCTTCACCCTATGTCAAACTCTACACGAGACATACCCTTGACCAAACAGATACTGCAACTAAGTGGTAAATGTTGGTATCATGTAGTAGGAGAGAGTGGAAACACAACTGCCTTTATTTTTTTCCATGCATCTTTACCTGAAGTTATGTCTACATTTATGCCGTAAAGATTGTATCCACTGTTTTTAGAAGCAATCCAAAAAAAAAATTGGAAATACATCCTCTTTCCTAGTGTCCCCAGAAACTAGTCTTCCTTTTATTAGCATATGAAGTCGTGTTTGTCTAATGCCTCCCTCTGCTTCTCTTTTTAGAATCATCAGGTGCTCCAGCTATGCAAATTCCTAGTTTTTTTCAATATATTTTAAGACTTGTCAGTGGTTTCATACTCTTCATTACATTGCCTTACTTTGCCCATTTGGTGAATAGAGTAATCTCCAGCTGTATATCTCACAGCTACTAGAAATGAGTTCTTAGTGCTGAAGGTGGGAGGATGTCAGAAATTTTAAAAATATTTTTTCTTGACATCAAAATATTCCATATATTTCATGGGAGTGTGTTAGATTGGATATATCTAGGTAGTCTTTCCATAATATTAGTAAACACTGGTCTTAATAATCCTTGAGATTTGACTTAAAATTACTGTCACTTTGTGTTTGTTTTATATCAGCTAAAAGAGAATCAATGAAATCAAAATTTATCTTAGCATACACATTACTCAAGCAATTAAGCAAATATTAAGGTATGCCCTAAATTCTATGAAAAGAAAACTTTGAGACAATTAATTTAAAAACTCGTATCACCCTATCATCAATTTCTTGTGCTTACTACAAAAGCAGCTGCATTTAATCTCAACAATTTCAAGTAAATAAGGTATGTCTATCATAGGCCAAAATCTGTCCCAGACTAATTTGAAGACTACTACTCATTTACAATCTATTCACAGAAATATTAATTGACAAAGAAATTATTTTTATTTGGTGAATGTGAGTTATTGAAGAGCTATGTAAGAAGACAAAATTTTAAAACAAAGTCATAATTCTGGCTTGGTTTCTTTTTATTTGAAAGAGTGGTGTGTGAGAAGAGGGATTAGACTGGTAGACTAAGTGTCTGAGAATGGTTCAATTGAACAAGTTGTAACAGCTGCATTGCATGCGGTAAATACCCAGGGCTTCATTGTCTTGCACCAGGAAAATTTAGGACAAGGACACACAGGAGGCGTTTAGAAGTGGAGGATTAATAAGCAAAGAAAAGAAAGAGGAAAACAGCTTTCTCTCTAGTGGGAGAGAGGGGACTTTTGAGAAGAAAAGACCAGGTGGTGGCGAACGTGCGGGATTTTATAGCGCAGCTTGAGGAGGCCATGTCTGATTTATGTAGGGTCACAGATTGGTTCCATCAGGTGTGACATTTACATAACACACAGGAAAGGGGTCAACCTACCCTAATCTTATCATGGAAGTGAACTTTCCCCTTAGCTAGAGCCATCTTGTCTGCTCCTTACTGTGCACGCAGCTGACAAAGAGAAGATAGAGCCACCATCTTGAACATGGTTGGTAGAACTGCCAGCATCTAGGTCTGCAGCTCAATTTTACAGGCTGCTCTTTGTTAGACAGGAAAATAATTTGAGGATGCTTTTCATTAAAAAGAAAACCTTACCAAGAACTTCCATACCCTCAGTTTCTGCCTAAGTCATTTATTCTTAACTCCTGTATCAAAGTCTCTTCTCCAAGCTAACAGTGGATTCCATAAGCACCAGGTGGAAACTAGGGTAGCTGCATAACTGCATAGAGCACCCTTTAAAGAACTTTATTTATTTTAATTCATTTTATAATTTGATTCAGTGGAAGGTGAGGGAATCTTCAGCTATGTGCTGGAGATTTCCAATAAATGATCTCAACATTATTTAAATAAATTTCATCCCAAATTGTGTTACAGGCAGTTTGAGTAAAACACTTTGTGGCTCTAAAGCGTTAAATAAAGCACACAATAAACTCTTGAGTTCCGAATGGTATGTTTAGGGACATTGATCTTAAGTACTGTTAATGGAAGTGTTATCTAAATCTCATTCATGTAATGAAAATTTCTCCAGCTGTTAAACCACTGAATCTTCTGTCACTTTGATATAGAGGTTAGACAACAAAATGGATTGCCTTGTCCATCAAAATGTGCTAGAAGAGAATATCCTAGTTGCATTTGAGAGAGGAATGACACTGAAATATGGGGTAAAGGTCACAAGGAATTTGATGAATGCAGGAAAACACTAATCACTCATGACAGAGAGAGAATAAAGGGGATTTGATACTGAAGGTGCTGTTAGAATTTTAATGGAAAAGTGGTGTAATGTTGGGCCCTAAAATACTCCCTTTGATAAGTTTGGTGGAACAAGAGATGGTAATTATGAATTTTGAGGGGTTCCCTTTATTCAACATTCAGTTAAAAACACCTGACGGTTGCCTAGATTAAAAAGCTGATCTGCCTGATTTTTAGGATGAATGCTTGTGAGCTTTATTGGATGTCCTATGTTGTTTTGAATTTCAATTTGGTTATTTAACTGTTGTTAGAGTTCTGTTCCTACAACAGCAAAAGAACTGACCAAACAGATTTAAAGGATGGTCTTTTTTATAAACATTGTATGTCAGTGTTTCAGGAAATTGCAGGCAGAATTGGGGAAGATTTATTTCTTTGTTTCTAATTTTTACAGAAATAAAAAATGTCGACTTTCTCACCATCCAGGAGGCTAAAATTGTATATGGATATTATTAGTGGAATTTTTAAATAGCTATAGATATTAAAACATTGACAAGAGTTCTTGAGTTCTACTTTAACTGCTTCTGCTTTCCGTGTTTAAGTTTTCGGGTTGGTTTGATTTTAGCACAGAAACTATAGTTCTGAAAAGATAAAGGGAATTACCCAAAGGTATACCAATATAAAGTAATAAAATGGAAATGAAAACACAGTATCTTCTCTGAAGAAGATGAAGAATTACCCTTTAACTACTTTTCATCCTTAAGTATGTAATTGATGTGATCTACTTCACAGTCTCATTGTATACATATGGATATACTTATTTAATTTATCCAATTTGTTGTTTGAATACCAACCTCCCTTAGTAGTAAAAATTCTATTTCCTTCCCAGATGACCTCTTCACACACACACTTTAATCACCCAAAAAACCTCAGGGGGTTGCTCAGTCCAAAAGGACCCATCCCACTTTCCAGTTATAGGAATAGAATGAGAAGTGTTGGCTGAGTTACCTTTTACTGTTTTTGCTATTCTCAAACAACACTGATGGTAAAGATTTGCCCACTCCCCTGGATACTCATTCACTGCAGGGCGCTGGTCCAGGTCTTTGTACATGCAGTCATGGGCCGCTACCATTGTTCTCCAAGGTCTTCAGTTCATTCATAACATACACAGCCACTGCTTCCCAAGGTGGCATAAGTAGAATTGACACTTGAGTTACATAGGTTTGAACTGTATGGATCCACTTACATGCAGATTTTCATCTGCCTCTACTACGCCTAAGACAGAAAGACCGAAACCTCCTTTTCCTCCTCCTTCCCAATTCAACATGAAGACCATGAGGATGAAGACCTTTACAATGATCCACTTCTAGGTATTGAATAGTAAACATATTATCTCTTCCTTATGATTTTCATAAAAACATTTTGTTTTCTTGTTTACTTCATTGTAAGGATACATATAACATATAAAATATGTGTTAATCCACTATTTTTATTCTTGGTAAGGCTTCTGGCCAATGGTAGGCTATCAGTTGTTAAGTTTTGGGGGTGTCAAAGTTATATGCAGATTTTTGACTGTGCAGGGGTCACTGCCCCTAGCCCTGCATTGCTCAAGGGTCAACTGTACTTTCATTTATTATGCTGTGAGTAATTCAATGACAATAGTGTCACTGCACTTTATCACACAATGCTTGGCAGGATTTGTACTATTACAATAGGTTTAGCATAGAAATAGAAAAGTAAATATGATTGTTTAGTATGAATGCTAAATATTATTGTAGTATAAAAATTGGAGCACTAAAATATTTCTAAATATTTATTTCAATATTAGGAATAGCTGATGCTAAAATGCATCTATTTTAAACATGAGACATAAAACAAATTAAAATCAGAGAAAAATGGTGTTATAAAGAAAAGTTGACAGTTGACTGTGTTTAAAACTTTTATGTGCCAATAAATGTAATCAGAAACAGTTCTCCTTCACCAAAAGCAAAACCCCCACTGGCTTAACCTTGGTTCCTCAGTCCAGAGTCCCCCTTATTTCTTTGTGAGGTTTCCCCTGGGTTCCTAGTTATCTTTTCCTTAACAAAACCCTAATTATTATAAGAATAATAATTTTGGGGTCTGCTCAACCATATCCACTAGATCAGAATTTACAACTCTCAAATTTCAGGTGATACTATTTGATGCCTTTGTGGCAAACATGGAAATGCAAAGACAGATCACCTTTTGAGGAAGGACTTGCTTGCTCACTAGAAGAGTGCAGTCAGCAGAAGCCTGCAGCTTTGGCTCCTTCAGAATTGCCTTAGCTGCAGACAGCCACCTTGCCCAAAGTCACACCTTCACGTTGCAGCCCATACGTGGTCAATGAGTGAAGCAAAAGGTCAGGACATTTCTGATAACACAAATGTGAAATTTCAGGTTGGCACAGAAGTTTACATTCTTCCTCTTCCCATTCCTTTTCTTCCCTTTCCTGTTAGAAGTACTCATCCCTAATAAATATCTTGCAACCCAACTCTACGTTCACATCTGATTTTACAGACTCTAACTTGTGCTGGTTTTGCATTCTTCTGTTTCAGAAAAGAACATCTTATGCAGACTGATCCATCTCTTCTCTAGAACTGTACATGGAAATAGTTATTGTCTAAGAACTTCCTTATTACTTAACAAAAGTTGCGTTTTAGTCTTCTCTCTGGAAACTTACAAGCCATACCTACTATAGTGACCTTAGTTAATAATACTGTATCACTTATTAAAATTTGCTAAGAGAGCAAATCTTAGGTGTTCACAACACACACATGCAAAAGATACTGGCTGTGTAGTGAAAGATGTTTTAATTACTTGATTGTGGTAATCATTACACAGTGTATTGTGTATAGCAAATCAACATATTGTATATTTTGAATATAAGCAGTTTTTATCTGTCAATTTTACTTCAATAAAGCTGGCAGGAAGGGGAAGAGCCTGGATATAAGGAAAACAAAAACACTGCAAAAATCATATTACAGGTAACTACTAGAGAATTATTCATATTCTTTAAACACAAACACACCTTATATCTCAGAGTAAAGGTTACTAGATAATGCCTTTTTAGATTCTTCTTTTGTCCTATCTATATTTTTTTTCTCTCAAATGTCCTAAAATACTCTCTTGAACTATGGAAAAACTCCTTAAAATCCTGTTAATCTCATGTACTTCGGAGAAGAACCTCTTTAAAGAAGTTTGGCTTGAATCAGAGAATGTCACGGTGGACAGATGGAAAACTCAATTTACATTTCATTTTGTTTTCACTGATTTATCAACTATTCCATTGACAAAGAGAGGTGTGACTTCACTAAGTGAGAAAATGCTATTTTCTGCTCATAGTTGCATTTAAAAAATCAAACCACAGCATGTTCAAAGTTAATGTTTGACAAATCTTTTTAATAATGGCTGCCTATCTTCCGAGCACCTCCCGCCCCCAGTTCTGGCAGTTCATGGAAGTTGATTTCTGTTTGTAATTCATTATATGACAATCTGAATAAGGAGAAAAAAAAGGAAAATCCATTTTATGGGGTTGCCCTGGTCTGTAGAAAGAGACAGTTCTGTGAAGTGTGTTTAAATCTATACAATAGCTTTTCAAATTTTGCATTAATTTCTTCCTTTCTTGTATTTCCCTAAATTGAGAAGGTAGGGACAAATCAAAACTGATACAGGGGAAAAAAGGAAAAATAACCCCAGCTAAAAACAAAAAGTAAAGCAAATAATTCTTTAAAAAATAAATGCTCAATCTGCTAAACTTCAATCTTTACATAGCATTGGAGAGTCAAGGGTTTGGGGAAAGAAACAAAAATTTATTCAAAATGTGCTATGTACAAACAGACAAAGATACAGGTGTGGGCATTTCACACATAAGAAAATTAATCCATTTAAACCTTAAATATCTTGTCTGTAATTTTACAGGTATTTAACAGATTAAGAATTAAATGTCAGGTCAGTGCGGTGGCTCACTCCAACTTTGAGACTTTGGGAGGCCAAGGTGGGCGAATCACTTAAGGTCAGGGGTTCAAGACCAGCCTGGCCAACATGGTGAAATCCCGTCTCTACTAAAACTAAAATAAAATAAATTAGCCAGGTGTGGTGTTGCATGCCTGTAATCCCAGCTACTTGGGAGGCTGAAGCAGGGGAATCACTTGAACCCAGGAGAAGGAAGTTACAGTGAGACATGATTGCACCACAGTATTCTAGCCTGAGTGACAGAGTGAGACTCCATCTCAAATAATAATAATAATAATAAACTTCAGTCTCTCTTCTTTCAACATCCATACACCTTCCACTGTACCATACTGCCCAGTGAAGAAGTTCTTGCCTTTGCTAGCAAAAATGGGTGTGGGTTGTCTGGGGCATCAAGGTGACATTTCTCCTTGAAGAAATGTGAATAAAAATAAGAGCACTCACTCCTTAGCATTGTCTAAGGATGAAAGGCAACGATCTACAAAGTCCAGCCCCAACTGGTCACTCTGCTGATCTGACATTCTTCCCCTCCTCTTCCCCTGGAGTTCTTATTTTGCTTGACACGGTGTTGTTTCTATCACTTATTAGTGATAGTTGTGTGTAAGTGGATAGTAATTTCAGATATTTAAATAAATTGCATGTTTCTGAAGACCTATTCTAAATAACCCGAATGATTCCATCCAAACCACAGCTGAAACCTGATAGCAGTGAATAGTGACCTCGCCCGAGGGGCTGACTTTTACCCACACCTCAAATCCCAGAGTACTTCATTACAGAATAGTGCCTCTTCACTCTAGCTTAAAAATAACAATGATGATTAATATTTTGTGGAGAAACAGGTAATAATTAAGTTTTTAATGATGTCATGTCATTTATCACAAAAAGCACATTCCTTTCATTGAGTAGGTACTCAATATATTTGTTTAAATGATTGATTATGTAGAGTTGACTTTAATAGCCTGTTTTAGTAATGATGTAAACAATTTGGTATAGAGACTGATGTAAGCACAAATGTCAAAACTGATGGAAGTTTTCTGGAATAGCTATTAGGTTGGTACAAACGTAATTGCAGTTTTTGCCATTACTTTAATACTTGAAAGTGGGACTATAAGAGGAGAGGGCTTGGCTCTGTGGAGGAGGACTCAGTCCACATTCAGGAGACCTGAATCGTAGCCCTCATCTTACTTCTAATAACAGCTGTTGTATGCTGAGTGTTTGCTGTGTACTGGGCTAAGTGCTTTACAATCATTATTTAATTATCGCCATGATTCTGTGAGATGGGGGTGTCTCCATCTGTAACATGGAGAAACTTCTCACAGAAATGACTACTAGTGAAATAAAGGCCACACACCCAGTAAAAGCAGGAGCTGGGAATTGAAACCCACTTTGGCCTGACTTTACAACTCATACATTTAACTAGGTGATATTCAAAATCTATTCCAGTGCTAACAGTCTAATACTTATGAAATTTCTTTTCCAAATGAATTTTTAGTGATCTATTAACCTGGTGGTCCCCAATATGTCTTCATTGTTTAATTTATGTCCTTCACTTGTGTCAGTACTAAAAACCTCACTCATTCTAGGAGCACAAAACCTGGGACCAGGTCTTCACTCACAACACCACCATGCTGCCACAGATGGAAAATGACTATTTGAAAGTCAAATTTGCTTTATAGCTAGAAACCTTTTTCTGTTTCTAGGAATTAGGCTCCTAATATTGAACTTGACTGTAATTCTTAGTATTGTTTACTTAAAGGATCAAAACTCAAACTATGTCACAGAAAGAACAACAATTATATTTTAAATTAATCACAGGCTTATCAGCTACTGCAACTTCTTGCAATGGAAAATAACCCAGAGGACACTGTCGTGTAGTATTAGGATAACAGGCTTTGAGCAAATGACATGTTTACATTGCATGACAGAACTGTTTAAATTTCTTCATTATTTTCTGCATAGCATTTTTGAATTTACCTAGAATTATTCAATTCAGTTTACCAGAAGGTCTCATGTTCCTGCCTCCTTCTTTCTAATGAAACCCTTATTTTCTGAGGTCAGATCCTCATTACCACTTGCACGAACTTTTGCAGTCTCCCAGCTGATGGCCCTATTTCCAACCTATTTTCTCCCTGTTCCATCCAACTTATTACTGCCAGATTTATCTTCCTGAGGAGCTGCTCTAATTATGTCATCTAGCCAATGTAAAAACGTAGAATATATTTTCTGCTTATAAAACAAAAAATCAAAATTGTGAATAGAGACTTTATATTAACCTCATCTGGCTTTAAACTCTCTTTCTAGCCTTATTTGCTTCTTTCTAATCATCCTCACACAACACAGGCCACGTTGACCAAATCTCTTGTGAAATCTAACTCAGAGTTGCTGCCACCCTTTCTGGATGGCTATTTCTTCACATCTCCACAAGCCCAAACTCTAAGCATCTCTCAGAACTTTGTTCAGTGGGTCCAACTTAGCTGCATGTAAGAAACCTCTGAAGATCTTCAAAATAAATAAATAAAAAGTGTTGATTTCTTGACCCACTGCAGTGTACCAGAATGTTCTGAACTTCACAAGAACTCACTCCAGCCAAAGTTCTAATGCAACATTTCAGAAACAGCTGTTTTCTGGTCTGGCAGATTTGATCCGCGCAGTTTTTTTTTTTTTTTTCTTGCCATGTAATACTTATGAAATTTCTTCTCCACATGAATTCTTAGTGATCTATTAACCTAGTGGTCCCCAACATGTCTTCATTGTTTAATTTGTGTCCTTCACTTGTGTCAGTGTCTGAAAACCTCACTCGTTCCAGGAGCACAAAACCTGGGACCAGGTCTTCACCCACAACCACTGTGCCTGGCCACCTGTCATGCTTGGATGGATGCTGACTTTAACAGTTTGGCTCTGAACTTGAATTTAGGTAATATAGGAGCAGTGATGAACCACAGAAGGCAGGGACCAACTTTAGCAATGGACCTAAAGAAGAGCCGTTGCTATGTTGTTTCTGACTTGTAGCCGAAAGGGTCCACGGATAGCAATTTCACTAGAAATTATTTGCTGTCAAGAAACTTTCTTGCTTTGACCTGAGAAGAAATAAAAATATAGCCAGGCTTGACCAGGCACAGTGGCTTACACCTGTAATCCCAGCATTTTGCGAGTCCAAGGCTGGCAGATTACTTGAGGTCAGCAGTTCGAGAGCAGCATGACCAACATGGTGAAACCCCATCTCTACTAAAAATACAAAAATTAGCCAGGCATGGCGGTGCATGCCAGTAATGCCAGCTACTCAGGAGGCTAAGGCAGGAGAATCGCTTGAACCTAGGAGGCAGAGGTAGCAGTCAGCCAAGATCGTGCCACTGCACTCCAGCCTGGGCAACACAGAGAGACTCCGTCTCAAAAAAAAAAAAGAAAGAAAGAAAGAAAGAAAAAAAACTAGGCAGGCTCAGTGACTCACACCTCAGCAACTCTGGGAGGGTGAGGTGGGCTGATGGCTTAAACCCAGGAGTTTGAGACCAGCCTGGGCAACATGGCAAAACTCTCTTTCTACAAAAAATACAAAATTAGCTGGGGGTGGGAGCATACACCCATAGTCTCAGCTACTCAGGAAGCTAACATGGGAGAATCAATTGAGTCTGGGAGGTTGAGGCTGCAGTGAACCATGACCAAGCCACTGCACTCCAGCCTGAGAAACAGGAGACCCTGTCTCAAAATAAGGAAATAAATAAGTAAAAATAAATAAATAAAATGAAATGAAAATAACATATCTTTAATTTGGGACCCTAAAGAGAATATGGCTTTTTCAAGCTTGCCAGCAAAAGAGATGCAGGGTAATAATAATATTCAACCTTTTAGATCCAGAACCTTGTATAAAATGATTCTTCTGAATGTAATTTTAAGGAAAACAACTCACTATTTTCTCAACTCCTGTGGTTCATTTTTTATAGTTTTCCCCAAACTTCATAGAAAACATATGAGAACTTTATGAAAGAAAAATACCCACTTCCAAAGCATTAGGTAGGTCTGCTTGCTTACCAAGGAGGTTGTTTGGAATAATACAGAAGCCAGCTCATGTGTCCTTGGAACCGTTTGAGCACTTTTTTAGAAGAAGAAGGTAAAATAACACTGCTGTGAAGCCAAGCTCACTGCATCTTCAGCGTGACATGGCTTTAATAATATATTACAAAACCATGGTGTCAGAGTCGGAAGAGCAATGGGGGGCATTTTATTAAGCGAGAAAAGAAGATTTATAGATAAATCACTAAAAAAGAGTTATAGTGAATCATGTGTTTGCTAACAAAAGATGTGGAGAACAATATTTTTTTTCTCTGCTTTGTCAACATCAAATGCCCATTTATCTCGGTTACGCTACTCATACATAGTCACAATCACTCTATAAATTCATCACCGTGGATTGTAAAGCTTAAGACAAGGTCAGAAAGCTTGTGAAAAGAGTCAGTAGTCTATCCAACAGAGGGTTGAGAAATGTTAATGGGGCTAACCTAGCGCTCAGGGGACGCAGTTTCCATTACAAAAGTGACTGGCCATCAGTCATCATCACAGTGGGTCATCCTGAAACATTCCATGAGCTTAACATGGCTAGAAAAAAACACTGCACGGATCAAATGTGCCAGGCCAGAAAATAGCTGCTTCTGAAATGTGCTAGAACTTTGGCTAGAGTGAGTTCCTGTGAGAATCCTAGGACCCCAAGAGGACACAGACACCAGAGTGGCTTTATGTCAGCTGGCTGGCTGCTGCATGTACCATGACACTAAGAGAGAGCAGTATTTGCCTGGCAAGGGAGATATCATGGTCTTCCCAGGACGGGGATTAGCTCTCCCAATGTGCTGACCCCTGCGATTTCCCCAAATGTAGGAAGCTCCACTGCAAATTTGTGATGATGGAAGAAAAAAAAAAGAATGAGAGGTAGGCCAGGCATTATGTGGAGGTGGCTTAAGGGTTGCCAGCGGCCAAGGGACCCCAGGAGCAGCTGCACAGTTGGACATGAGCCCCAGTGGTCCCTGGCCCCAGGCCCTGGCATGTAATGAGACCATATGGACCTAAAACTCCATGTGGAACCCTTTTTTTATCTGCCCACATTTTCCCAGGGCCAGCCTATCTCGGTCCTTGGGTGAGCCCATTTCTGTCCATTCTCTCCCCCAGGGCAGACCATCTCTGTCCATACCTCCCCCACCCAGCCATTGCAATCAAGTTCTCTAAAAACTGAAAAACAGCAGGCATCTCATTACCTCTATGTGAGAGCAAACAGAGTTCCAGAAGGCACCAAATCTACGAGCCTCAGTAGCACGCCCCTTTTGTAATCATGGTGCCCCCATATTTACAGCGAGCCAGGCCTGGGAAGGGGCCTGTGGGCTCCTGGATGAGGTTTTCCACAGCCCCCTCCACGTCCTTGGTGGTGAGATGGAAGCAGCTAATGGAGCCACAGAGGAGAGTGTCAAGAGCTCTGCCTCTCTTGTGGCAGGAAACTGGGATACATGTCCATATTAAAAGCAGAAAAAAGCAGGAGAACTGTAAGGACGAGTAGCCCTTGGCTTTATTGCCGATATTTGGTATTATAACCTTGAGCCATAGTGCTATGATCTGTTTTCAATGTGTTGCCAAAAAGTGTTGTATAAGTCTTTACCATTCTGCAATCTCAGTAAAACTACCGTAATGTAGGTTATGAGATTTAGGCTCAATTTAAGCTTTAATTCCTAAATAAAATGATGTCAAAATCCATTTTACATTTACTTTCAGAAACATTCTTTTCTGTGATTTTTCTCTGGATTTGGGTGTTCAGGAGTAGTGGATAATCATGTAGACGATCTGCCCATCCCCAGTCAATCTTCCACTCCTGCTGCAGATTTTTCCTCAGTAATTTCTCGGTCTATCACATGACCCCCCCACACTCTCTCTTGACTCCGCTCCAAACTATGATCATGTCCCTCCTGTCTGTATTCTAGGCAGAGTTAAGACAGGGCTTGCTCTAGTTTGTAATGGTTAAAAGATCCTTACTAAAGACTAAGACTGAGAAGGTGGTGTGGAGGAAGGAAGAAATCACAAGAGAGAATTCAGTTTGGTATCAGGATAGGATGTCAGCCGACGCTGTCTCCAAACTCATCATTCATCCATATTTCAAAGTCCCTTTGTCACCTTCCTCTGTGTTCCACAACCTCCTTTTCACCATATGCAGTCGCTCTGAGCAAAGCAAATTTCTTTATCTCCACTCTCCTCATCTACTTCAAGGACACCAAGCACCAGTTCCCAAGCCTCACTCAATTAAAAAATAAATTAACGCCAAAATATTTTTCATACCCAAACAAGGCAGTACCTTTGCATTAACTTACAGAATAATTTTAGTACTGCCTTGTCCAGAACATCGTTTCTCTTTTTCTTACTTTTATCTAAGGCCCATTTTGTATTTTACCCCAAATTAAAATCTATTCAGAAAGGTGAATTCACATATTCAAGTATCAGAAGAAAAAGAAACAGCAGTTTTGAAACAGATTTCATTTACCTGCTTCATGAAGAAGTTCGAGAACTAGGCAGGAGTCTGACAAGGACACTGTGCTGCCCTCATCATCAGCAGTTCTCCAAGTGGAAGGAGGATGATTTAAAAATAATGTAGAAAAATAATGCCCTCTTTTCCATAGCAAATCTTTCCAGGGTAGCTGATTTTTCTCTCCCATTGTATAAGTATGCTTCAGCTTTGAAAATAAGTCTTGCAGGAGACATTTATTTCTTCACTCATTCAGCATATTTATTGTACATCTATTATATATCAAGCACTCTGCTTAGCAGGGAAGAGAGTAAAGTCGCAGAGACAGACAGGAGCAATATCATTAAAGGCTTTGTAGGACATGCTATAGATTTTTATCTTTATCCCGGAAGATATAGAAATTCATTGAATAATTGTCATCAAAGAGTAGACAGAACACAGCCCTCTGAATTGTGCACTTTTTTATGGCATGAGAATTGTGTCTTAATAAAGCCATTAATAAAATAATTTATAGGCAATGTTTTTAAAACTACATGTGTATTAAAGGATTTTTAATCTACTATATATATTAAAGTAAAAAAAATGTCAGGCACGTTGGCTCATGCTTGTAATCACAGCATTTTGGGAGGCCGAGGTAGGTGGATCACCCGAGGTCAGGAGTTCCAGACAAGCCTGACCAATACGGGAAACCCCATCTCTATTAAAAATACAAAAATTAGCCAGGTGTGGTGGCACTCGCCTGTAGTCCCAGTTACGGAGGAGGCTGAGACAGGAGAATTGCTTGAACCCAGGAGGCAGAGGTTGCAGTGAGCCGACATCATGCCACTGCACTCAGCCTGGGAGACAGAGTGAGACTCTATCTCAAAAAAAATAAAAAAAGGAAAAAAAAGAGAAAACCCTCCCACTGTCTATGCAAGCATATAAAGAAAAACTCATCTCCATTGACCTCGTATTTCTTGTATTTTATCCTGTAAGATCAAACATGATACAGCGTGGTTGATGCAGAACAAAAGCAAAACAGAAAATTAAAACATTCTGCTTAATAAACGTAAAGAATAGGCAGGAAGATAATATTGAAATCAAAAAATTTGTCAACAACATCAAACTACTGGAAATTTGTCAAGAACCCATTAGTCATTTCAGAAGAAAAGCTGTTAATGTGTGAAAGAGTGTAACTGGGCCTGACTCCTCTTGAAAGTGTATCATAATCCACGCTTGTTCAGCAGGCGAGGCACCATCTGTACAGCGTTCATGGATCATTAACTGTCACGCTGTAATAAATTACACAATTAAACAGTTTCGCTCAATGTAATTTTGTTAAAAATGAGTACCATTGATGATGCCTAAAAATGCCATAGGATTGGTTTTGGCAACTCTCCTCAATGTTGATGTGCATAGGCATAAAACTACTATCAATCCCCACACTATTGACCTGTGGGTGTGAGGAAAATAGGAACAAAGGCCCGGCCACCCTGTTAACATAAGAAGATCAGGAGATTCCACAGGTTCCTGTGGACACAAGTGTGCAAACTCAGAGCTTCTTTATTTTCCTGTATCAATGCAGCCTAGCACCCAGGCCTGGATTCCAATATTGGCAGGTCAAAAGCAACAGCACAAACAACTCCACGTTGCCCACCCATTCGATCTCATTTTGTCATTATTGAACTTAAATGTGGTCAAGTGTGAGTTTCAGCTCCATCGTACCACCATTCTTGCTTTACCTGCCATCTCTTCTTGCCCACATTGCTAATTTCCATACTGGTGAATTAGAGGAGTACTTACTGAGAATTATGACACTGAGAGAGAGGGGTTTCTGTTCTCAGCATCATCCTTGAGTCCTCATGGTCTTCATGAGTATTTATTTTCCCACCCAGTCTTGAGTATCAGCCTCTGCCTCTACTGAGGATTTTCCAAGTTATCTGTCTCGTGGTCTGCTCTCTAAGCCCAAGCAATTTGTGGTTGCTCTGTTGTCCTTTTACCCTCCCCACCTCCACCTCCACACACACTGACTTGTTGGCTCTCCCTGGTAGGACCAGTCCTCTGAGAACCATCTGTGTACTACCACTAGCTCTACACAGGTGCTTTCCTGTCTACGACCTCTGCCACAGGGCTCCCTTGTTCCTTCTCCCTCACAACGACACCCTAAAAAAACATGTCATCACCTACTTTCTCATCCATACTCTGTTTCTGTGGTGCATGGATCTGGAACGGCATGGGAGGCCAAAGAATCCAGAGAGCATGGGACGTTTTTGCATGTCTTCCCCTTTCTGCAGAAACCAAGAAACTCATGATGGGGAGTGGGCTGTTTGAAGCCCTCTCTGCCACCATATGGCACAGGCCATTTCTGTTCTACTACAGCTGCCATAGGTTGTGTGGAAAGGAGTTTTCAGAAAGTTATTCTCTTCCTAGAGAATGCCATTGAAATCACCTAATTGATTTAGTTTTAGATTTATTCTGCCCTGTCTGATAGAGTGCGCCATGCAGGAGCTCTCTACGCTGCCAGATAATGGGAGAAGAGTAACAGAGAAAAGGAATTAAAATATCTCCAGGTTTAACATAAAATCATGATATATCATCCCTGCTGCCGTGATTACTGTCATCACTGTTTTTATTACTCATTATTCTAGCCACCTCTTTCCCAGCATGGTAGTTGTTACGATGTTTCCAGAGACTCACTAGTGATGTTATCATTTCCCAGTAACATGAGAGGAGGAAGGAACGGGGCTCACTGTCTACCCCTGCCCCGCGAGAACTCAGGTAGAGAGAGCCGTAACATTAGATCCCACACAAACAGGGAAAGAAATAACTCATTTAGGGGCAGGTCAAAATAGTAACAGTTGACTTAACTTAAAAGTCATATATTGAACCTAGATACAATAGAAAAAAATGTCTACATATGAAGAAAGGGCTATTGTGGAGCCTATACATTTGCTCGAAAGATAAGCAGAAATTCATCCCAGATGAGGATTTTTAAAAATGTTTATTGGCACATTAAAATTGTATATATTTATAAAGCACAATTTAATATACTAATACATGCATATGTTATATAATGGTCAAAGCGAGGTACTAAGCATATTCATCACCTCATGCATGTATTATTTCTTTGTGGTGAAAACATCTCCTTGGGCTATTCTGTAATTCCAAGGAAAGGCCTCTCCTTGGGCTATTCTGTAATGTACAATGCCTTACTGTTAACCATACTCACCCTACTATACAATGGAGCCCCACAACTTATTCCTCCTCTCTTACTGTAACTTTGTACCCATTGACCAACCTCTGCCCATCATCCCCTTCCTTTCCTATTCTCTACTCGCTGCTTCTATGGCCTCTTGTTTTTTGTTTATTTCCACATATGAGTGAAATCATGTGGTATTTGGGTATTTGTCTTTCTGTATCTGGCTTTTTAAATTTAGCATTATAAAGGGGACTTTAAGTTATAACATAATATATCTTGTCTCATAATTTACTCAAGGTTACAGAGAATAGTGAAATACAGATTTTGTGTTTTTCCTAGCAATCCCTACCTTTAACCCAGCAACTAAGATATATATTGGGTAGTTATTAAATGTCTGTGTTTCGACTTTAGTTGGAATGAATTAAAACTTACTTGACAGAAACTAGCAAATTAGAAGTAAACATAAAAAGAGATAGAAGCAGTCCAATAACTTTTTTCAAAACATTTTTTTAGAGATAGGGTCTTGCTGTGTCACCCAGGCTGGAGTACAGTGGCATGATCATAGCTCACTGCAACCTCAAACTCCTAGGTGTAAGCAATCCTCCAGCCTCAGCCTCTGGAGTAGCTAGAACTATAGGTACATGCCACTGTACCTGGCTAATGTTTTAAAAATATTTTGTAGAGATGAGATCTCACATTTTTACCCAGGTCATCATCCACTTTGTGAAGATCCTGGCCTCAAGCAATACTCCTGGCTTGGCCTCTCAAAGTGCTGAGATTACAGGCATGAGCCATTGCACCCAGCCTAATCCAAAAACTTAATCTGGGGGGAAAACAGAACTTCATTAATGACAACTACTATATTTGAGGACTGCACAATAATTTACATAATAATAATTCTGAGTCACAAAGGAAAGGCATAATTTTGATCAAACTCTGAAAAGGCAACATACTCTGAAAAGGCAACATATACATTTTTGAAAAGTTGTTTTGTTTTTAAAATATAGAATTATTGAAAATAAAAACATGCAGTTTTCATAAGACATGCTTTGGCTTTCTGGAAACTTCTTTGATATGCAACAGTTCTTTCTCTGATTTTCTATGTCTAGAATCACATCATCTTTGCAGATGACATGATTTCTATTTTACTTATTTCCACAGTTCCTATTCTGGATTACATGAGTCCTCTCTTCCTATTTGTGTGTGTATGTGTGTCTGTGTGTGTATATGTGTGTGTGTGTGTGTGTGTGTGTGAATGTATATATTTAAATAGATAAATAGAGACGGCTTCAACATGTTGCCCAGGCTGGTCTTGAACTCCTGAGCTCAAGCCATCTGCCTGCCTTGGCCTCCCAAAGTGCTAGAATTACAGGCGTGAGCCACTGCACCCAGCCCCTCTCTTCCTATTTGGATGCCTTTTAATTCTTTCACTTGCCTGATTGCTTTGGTTAAGATTTCCATACTATGCTGGATAGAAGTGATGATAGTGGGCATCCTTGTCTTGTTCTGGCTCTCAAGGTGAATTATTATAGCTTTTGCTCATTTCATATGTTTTTGGCTCTTATTATTTTGAGTTATGTTCCTTTGCTGCCTAATTTGTTGAGATTTTTAAGATGAAGCAATGTTGAATTTTCTCAAAATCTTCTGTCATCTATTGAGATGGTCACGTAGTTTTTGGTTTTAGTTCTGTTTATGTGATGGATCTCATTTATTGATTTGTGAACACTGAACACATCCCAGGAATAAAGCTTACATGATCATAGTGGATTAGTTTTTTGATGTGCTGCTAGATTTGAATTACTAGCATTCTGTTTAGGATTTTTGCATGTTCAACAGGGATATTGGTCCAAATTTTTCTTTTTGTGTGTGTCCTTACCAGGTTTTGGCATCAGAATGCTGCTGGCCTAATAGAAAGAATCTGAGAGTAGTCCCTCCTCCTCGATTTTTTGCAGTAATTTCAGTAGGATTGGCACTAACTCTTCTATGTCGGGTAGAATTCAGCTGTGAATCAGTATGATCCAGGGCTTTTTTGGCTGGTAGGTGTTTTGTTTGTTTGTTTTGTCTTGTCTTGTTTTTTACTAATTCAATTTTGGAACTAATTATTGGTCTTTTTAGGATTTCAATTTCTCCCTGAGTCAATCTTGGAAAGTTGTATGTTTCCAGGATTTTATCCAGTCTTCTAATTATTCAAGATTGTGTGCATAGAGATGTGCATAAAGTCTCTGATATGGTTTGACTGTGTCCCCACTCAAATCTCATCTTGAATTGTAGTTCCCATAATCCCCACATGTAATGGGAGGGACCCAGTGGGATGTAATTGAATCACAGGGGCAGTTATCAGAATGCTGTTCTTGTGATAGTGAGTTCCCATGAGATCTCATGGTTTTATAAGGGACCTTTCCCTCTTTGCTCAGCACTTCTCCTTCCTGCCACCATGTGAAGAAGGATGTGTTTGCTTCCCCTTCCACCATGATTACAAGTTTCCAGAGGCTTCCCAAGCCCTGTGGAGCTGTGAGTCATTTGAATCTCTTTTCTTTATAAATTATCCAGTCTTGGAGAGTGCTTTGTAGCAGTGTGAGGATGGACTAATACAGTAAATTGATACTAAGTTAGTGGGCCACTGCTGTAAAGATAGCTAAAAATGTGGAAGCAACTTTGGAAATAGCTAACAGGCAGAAGTTGGAACTGTTTGGAGGGCTCAGAAGAAGATAAGAAGATGTGGGAAAGTTTGGGACTTCCTAGAGACCTGTTGAATGGTTTTGACCAAAATACTGATAGTGATAGGCACAATAAAGTCCAGGATAAGGTGGTCTCAGATGGAGATAAGGAACTTGTTGAGAAGTGGATAAAAGATTACTCTTGCTATGCAAAGAGACTGATGGCATTTTTACCTGCCTCAGAGATCTGTGGAACTTTGAATTTGAGATGATTGAGGGTATCTAGCAGAAAAAATTTATAAGTGGCAAAGCATTCAAGTGGAAGCAGAGCATAAAAGTTTGAAAAATTTGCAGCCTAGTGATGCAACAGAAAAGAAAAAAACATATTCTGAAGATAAATTCAAGCTGCTGCTGTAAAAATTTGCATAAGTAATGAGGAGCCAAATGTTAATCTCCAAGACAATGGAGAAAATGTCTAAAATGTCTCCAGAGCATGTCAGAGATTTTCAGGGTAACCCCTTCCATCACAGTCCCAGAGGCCTAGGAGACAATAATGGTTTCCTGGGCTGGGACCTGGGCCCCTTTGCTCTATGCAGCCTCAGGACATAGTGCCCTGCATCTCAGCCACTTCAGCTCCAGCCATGGCTAAAAGGGGCCAAGGTATGGCTCAGGTCATTGCTTCACAGGGTGCAAGCCCAAAGCCTTGGCAGCTTCCAAGTGGGGTTGAGCCTGTGGAACACAGAAGTCAAGAATTGAGGTTTGGGAACCTCCACCTACATGATAGAAGTTGTATGGAAAACAGCTGGATGTCCAGGCAGAAGTTTGCTTCATGGGTAGAGCCCTCATGGGGAACCTCTGCTAGGGCAGCATGGAAGGGAAATGTGGGGCCAGAGCCCCCACACAGAGTCTCCACTGGGGCACTGCCTAGTGGAGTGATGAGAGGAGGGCCACTATCATACAGGTCTCAGAATGGTAGATCTACTGACAGCTTACACTGTGCACCTGGAAAAGTCACAGACATTCAGTGCCAGCCCATGAAAGCTATACCCTGCAAATCCACAGGGGTAGACTGCTCAAAGCCATAGGAGACCACCTCTTACATCAGTGTGACCTGGATGTCAGACATGGAGTCAAAGGAGATCATTTAATGACTTCCCTATTGGATTTAGACTTTCTTGGGACCAGTATCTCTTTGTTTTGGCCAGTTTCTCCCACTTAGAATGGGTGTATCTACCCATTGCCTGTACTCCCATTGTATCTAAAACCATAATTAATTTGCTTTTGATTTTACAGGCTCATAGGAAGAAGGGACTTACCTTGCCTCAGATGAGACTTTGGACTTGGACTTTTGGGTTAATGCTGGAATGAGCTAGGACTTTAGAGGACTGTTGGAAAGGCATAATTGGTTTTGAAAAGTTTCTTGAGGCCTCCCTAGCCCTGCAGAACTGTGAGTCAATTAAATCTCTCTCTCTCTCTCTCTCTTTTTTTTTTAATAAATTACCCAGCCTCAGGCTGTTCTTTATAGGAGAGTGAGAGTGGACTAACACAGTGTCTGGGGGCTTTTTTGTATTTCTTTGGAGCTGATGGATACATTACCTTTGTCATTTCAAATTGCGTTTACCTGGATCTTTTTTCTTTCTATATTAATCTAGCTAGTGTCCTGTCCATCTTACTTATTTTTTCAAATAACAAACTATTGGTTTCATTGATCTTTTATATGGATTTTTGGTCTCAATTTTTTTAGTTCAGCTCTGATTTTAGCTATTTCTTTTATTCTGCTAGCTTTGGGGTTGGTTTGCTGTTTTTTTTTTTCCTAGTTCCTCTAAATGTGATGTTAAGCTGTTAATTTGAAGTCTTTCTAACTTCTTGGTGTAGGAATTTAGCACTATAAATTTTCCCCTTAACACTGCTTTAGTTGTATTCCAAAGATTCTGGTATGTTGTTTCTTTGTTTTCATTAGTTTCAAATAATTCTTTTTAATTTCTGCCTTAATTTCATGGTTTACCCAAGAGTCATTCAGGAGCAGGTTGTTTAATTTCCATGTAATTGTACTGTTTTGATAGATCTTCCCATGTTGATTTCTATTATTATTGTCCCGTATCCTGAGGGTGTGGTTGGTATAATTTCAGGTTTTTTGGAATTTGTTGAGAATTGCTATTTGCCAAGTAAGTGGTTAATTTTAGAAGATGTGCTGTGTGCATATAAAAGGATTGTGTATTTTGTTGTTGTTTAGAGTATTCTGTAGATGTCTGTTAGGTCCATTTTGTCAAGCATCCCAGTTTACATCTCAAGTATCTTTGTTAGTTTTCTGCCTCAAAAATCTATCTAACACTGCCAGTGGGGTGTTGATGTCTTCCATTATTATTGTGTGCCCAAAGGCTCCTAGAACTGATAAACAACTTCAGTAAAGTGCCACAATGCATAATAAATGTACAAAAATCTGCAGCATTTATACACAGCAATGACATCCAAGCTGAGAAACAGATTAAGAATGCAATCCTATTTACAATAATCACAAAAAGAATAAATCACCTAGTAACACGGCTAATCAGAGAGGTGAAAGAGCTCCACAATGAGAATTACAAAATACTGCTGAAAGAAATCAGACAAAATACAAATAAATGGTAAAATACTCCATGCTCATGGATTAGAAGAATCAGTACATTAAAACTGCTATACTATCCAAAGCAATTTAAATATTCAATGCTATTCCTATCAAACTACCAATAATATTCTTCACAGAACTAGAAAATACATTTTAGAATTCATATGAAACAAATAAAGAGCCTAAATAGCCAAGGCAATCCTAAGCAAAAAAATAAAGCTAAAGGGATCATATTACTTGACTTCAAGCTATATTACAAGGATACAGAAACCAAAACAACATGGTACTGGTACAAAAAGAGAGATTTATACCAATTGAATAGCTTAGAAAGCCCAGAAATAAAGCTGCATACCTACAGCCATATGATTTTTGACAAAGCTGACAATAACAAGTAATGGAAAAAGGACACTCGATTAAATAAATTGTGCTGGGACAACTGGCTAGTCATATGCAGAAGGTTAAAGCAGAAATCCTTCTTTATATAATACACAAAATTCAACTCAAAATGGATTAAAGACTTAACATAGGACCTAAAACTACAAAAATCCTAGAAGAAACCCAGGAAATACCCTTCTTAACAAAGGCCTTAGCAATGATTTTATGACAAAGTCCTCAAAATCAATTGCATCAAAAACGGACACATAGGGCCTAATTGAAGAGCTTCTGCATAGCAAAAGAAACTATCAGCAGAGTAAACAGATAATCTACACAGTGAGGGAATATTTGCCAACTCTCTATTTGACAAAAGTCTAATATCCAGAATCTATCAGTAATCTACACAAATCAACAAGCAAAAAACAAACAACCCCATTAAAAAATGGACAAAGGACACAGACACTTCTCAGAAGAAAAAAATACATGCAGCCAACAAGTATATTAAAAAAATATTCAGTATTACTACTCATTAGAGAAATGCAAATTAAAACCACAATGAGATACCATCTCACACCAATCAAAATTGCTATTACTAAAAAGTCAAAAAATAAGTGATTTTGGTGAGGTTGCAGAGAAAAGGGAATGCTTATACACTGCTAGTGGGAAGATAAATTAATTTAGACATTGTAGAAAGCAGTTTGCAGATTTCTCAAAGAACTTTACACAGACTTACCATTTGACCCAGCAATCCCATCACTAGGTATATATCCAAAGGGATATAAATAATTCTATCAAAAAAAAAAAAAAACACACATGCACTTTTATGTTCACTGTAACACTATACACAGTAGCAAAAACATGGACACCTTAGATGGCCTTAGATGTCCATTAGCAGTGAAATGGATAAAGAAAGTGCAGTACATATATACCATGGAATACTACACAGCCACTAAAAATAATAAAATCATGTCTTTTCCAACAACCTGGATACAGCTGGAGGCCATTATCCCAAAGTGAATTAATGCAGAAACAGAAAACCAAATTCCACATGTTCTTAAATTTAAGTGGGAGCTAAAAATTGAGTAGACATGAACACAAAGACAGAAACAGTAACTGAGGCTTACTTGAGCGGGAAGGGTGAGAGGAGAATGAGTCAAAAAACTACCTATTGGGCACTATGCTCACTCCCTTGGTGGTGAAATCATTTGTACTTAAAATCTTAGCAACACAAAATCTATCCATGTAACTGACCTGCACATGTAGATCTTGAACCTACAATTTAAAATAAAAATCCAAATTTTGAGATTGGAGTCTCACTCTGTCACCCAGGCTGTCACCTAGGCTCACTGCAACTTCTGCCTCCTGGGTTTAAGCGATGCTCCTGCCTCAGCCTCCTGAGTAGCTGAGATTACAGACACTCACCACCACACCCAGCTAATTTTTGTATTTTTAGTAGATATGGGGTTTCACCATGTTGGTCAGGGTGGTCTCGAAATCCTGACCTTGTGATCCACCCGCCTCAGCCCCCCAAAGTGCTGGGATTACAGTTGTGAGCCACTGCACCCAGCCTGAAAGTTTTTTTAAAGTTCTTTCTCTGAATATTCTAGATATAATTGATGCCATTCTGTTGAATTATCTGAAAAATAATGCTAATTGAAGTGAGACTTTTTTTTTTTAAAGAAATTCCCATTTATAGGAACCCTGATTACAACAGTTTCCATGGTATAAGAATCTGAATGGGTGTGAACCGCCAAAATTTATATTTTGAAATCTTATTCCCAATGTAATCCTATCTCCCAATGTGATAATATTAGGAAATGTTACCTTTGGGAGGTAAAAAGGTCATGTATGAAGAGCCCTCATTAATGAAATTAGTACCCTTATAATAGAGACTCCAGAGAGCTCACTTGCCCTCTTTCTGCCATGGAAAGATACAATGAGAAGTTGGCAGTCTGCAGCCTGGAAGAGGATCCCACTAGAACCGAACCAATGTTGGCATCTCGATCTTAGATTTCCAGCCTCCAGAACTGTGAGAAATAGATTTCTTTTGTTTTAAGTCATCCAGTCTATGCTACTTTATTTTAGCAGTCTGAACTGACTAACACACAGGGCATTTGCAAATCAATTACTTTCAACAAGCAATATGTCATCATTTGTTCCTAATGAGGTGCAATTCTAAAACAGGGAACAAAATATATTCCTCCAACATGACCACATTTGGCAAATAATCCTGGACCTCTATGATGCAAAGAGGGGAAAACATTGTAGGATTAAGTTGTGCTTTTAACAGACTGGAATATATGAATGGTCAGTTTCAATGTGAAATACAAAGGATATATCACACACAAACTATCCAAAAATGTTTTAAAATTTGGATACATTGATCAGCAGAATTAGAAACCAACAAGAATTTAACTGTTACCAACTGGAATAAACACCAAATGATGGAAAAAGAAAATGAGAGTTTTTCCCAGTCATTTGGGAATTTATTTGAATACTAATTATTTTAATAAGTGTTCACTTTTTGCTATTCTGTAGCAGGAATTGGGTGGAGTGCACATACAAAATAGCTAACAGGACAGATACGGCTGTTGACTACACAAAGATAGAGGCTGTCCAGCTGTTCCAAGGGCATCTCTTCTACAAGTGCCTTCAAGCCCACAGTACAAGAGATACTCCAAGAGAGGTTTTGAATTTTCTCAACCAGTCTCTAGTGATTTGAGTTGTGATCCAAATCAAAGGAAATGAAGGATCCTGCAAACCAAATCACGAGGTAACGCTCTAATCATCCCATTAGGCCTCCTGAATGTATTATTACTTCTTACACAGCTCTATACCTTGTTTTCTCCCTGGCCAAAGCAAGTACTTCTTCAAAGCTTAAGTCAATTGCCACTTTTTCTCTGAAGCCCTTCTTGAAATTCTCTTAACTAGAATTAGTCACATCATAACATACTTCTTATAGCTTCTTATAGTGTTCCATATGTGCTTTTAGTAAAACACCTAAGAGGTTGCAGTTATGGGTTATTATATTGCACTCCATATGCATTCATAGAAGTCAAAGGTATCATCTTAATCATTCTCACATAATCAACTCCCAAAACTATTTCTGTTTATAAAAGGCTTTCAACAATATTGACTAAATTTATGAGAATGCACCATGAATGCATGAGGAGCATAAGGATTTACTTAACTAAGGCAATTCAAATTTCTTTCCCAAGGGTGCACTTTGAAAGAGTGGATTAGGTCTCACCAAAGGAATGGGCAGAGCTGCAACAGTTAAACATTTTTTAACAGGCACTTCAGTGCTAAAGCAAGGCTGTTTCAACCATGGTGTGCTCATAAAAGTAAGAACCACAGAAAACCTCAATGTATTATGGATGCGATTCTGAATACAGGAAGGATATACTAGGTACTATCTGGGCTGAGTAAGAGAAAAGTCCTCAGTCTTTAGAATTGAGAAGTGGCCAAAGACACTAAACAGGATAGGAAATCTCATTGAGATGAGGCTTTTTGGCCTAAGTTCTATTGGGTCATATTTCAGTAAGTAGTATAGAGAAACAAATGCCACAATTGTAGTCAATTTTTAAAACTTTCATGTTATTTTCTCACTTATTTTGTAATTTTCTTCTCAAAGATTCATTTCCTGACTTAAAAATGTTAATTTTCTGATGATTTTTGAATGAGTACATTATTTAATATATATAAATATTCTTGGCTCATGTACAACGTAGGAATGTAATAAATGTTAGTTGGAGCTGAATAAATTGGCAAACACAATTTTTTTTACTGCCACTGTCTGGATACTTGCTGATGGGCGAACTAGAAACCTAGATGAGAATTCAGTAAGGCTTCAGAAACTGAAACAAGACAAGCTCTTTTCATTCATAGACTGAGGTGACGAAGTCTTCCAAAATCAGGTAACACCACAGAATGGAAAGACAGAGCTGGGAGCAATCTTGAAGATTAGCTGGCTTTCAATTAACTCAAACTAACCGACGTTTTATTTATTTTATTTTTTTATTTTATTTTTTTTTTGGAGACGGAGTTTCGCTCTTGTTACCCAGGCTGAAGTGCAATGGCGCGATCTCGGCTCACCGCAACCTCCGCCTCCTGGGTTCAGGCAATTCTCCTGCCTCAGCCTCCTGAGTAGCTGGGATTACAGGCATGCGTCACCATGCCCAGCTAATTTTTTGTACTTTGAGTAGAAACAGGGTTTCACCATGTTGACCAGTTATTTTAAGTATGATGTAATTAAAACATTTCCTGAGAACTTTGCATGTCTCTGCAATGAACTGTGCTCATCACTTTGCAATAATGAGACTACCCAGTCATGTCCCCTTTTTTCCCTGATGCTGTTGGAAATATTCTTAAAACACATTATGCCCCCTTTATGCTTTAGCAGATGCTGTCCAGCAAATATAATTGAATCTTTCTATGATGAGTGAACATCTTGCTGTGCCTTGTAGGGATCATTTGGAGTCTCCAGAATTGAGGTACATTGTTGTAGTCGTAAATATAAAAATAAAGAAGATTGGTCTGTGTCTATTTGACTCTAGGACATACCTTGAAAAGTTATTCTTTTGAAAAAAATATTTTCTTGCAGCTAATTTTGTTGTGAATTTTCTCTACTAAAATTAAGCACATAAGAAACACAATCTCAGTTAATTGAGGCTTTATTAGATTTCCAATGATAGGGTTAAAATGTACCTTATTTGGAGATAGTAGCTTTGGAATCAGAATGTGAAAATGGTCTTGCAAATACACCCCTGGATTCTTTATCAAAGGGAGAGATTTGTCTATAAACATCTTCTGTTAACTGTTAAAGGATTGGAAATAAGGAATTACTGGAGAGTTTTGATAAGCCTCTTTCTCAAATGTATTGAAAACTGTCTATATCTTTTGTAAGGTACAGGCATCTTTTTCTTCTTTTCTGGAAAATATTTGATTCAGAATAGGAAACTGCCAAGCCATGCTTCATTTATCTCAGCCTATTGTCTACTAAGTGACTTGGTAATTGGAAATCCCTTGATCTTTAATGATTACTCTAATGCCTTCATGTGCTTCTCACAGCCCCTCTGAGCTACACAGCAGTCTAGAAAGCATTAAATATAAGCAGCAGGGCTATTTTTAATAGAAATGTCTTGCTACAGTGGTTTTGTAATGTGAGCACATTTTTACTTTAAGAACTAGGCATTTCAAAATGATTGTATTTGCCTCAGAATAAATCCGGCATGTACAATATCTATATAGCAGCAAGTGGCCAAGTATAGGGGCTACAATTAGTAAACAAAGTTTAGAGTCTCTGCCACAGTGCTAGGTGACCACATTCATTTATGTGTTTACTTACTTGCTTTTCCTATTTATTTATTGACTTCACAGAAAAAGTATAAATAAGCAGGTTTAAAACCCACATTAACTTCGGGTGCTTCTCCCTACATCACTCCCCTCATGAATCATTTCGTTTTCTGATGGTTATGAACTTGATGAAATTATTCACTCATAGGTGGGAGCTAGAAAATAACTGAGCACATAGAAATGGTGAGTAGAACTGTGGTTAAGACAGGAGAGAAGGCTAAGGAGAGATTGGTTAAAGATACTAAGTTACAGCCAAGTAGGAGGAATGAGTTCTAGTGTTCTGTAGCATTTTAGTTATATAAATATAGTTTAGTTATGTAAATATAGTTAACAATCTAATATGTACTTTCAAAAAGCTAATAGACAGAATTTTGAATGTTTACAGCACAAAGAAATGACAATGTTCAAGCTGGTGGATATGTTAATAACAATCATTACACACTGTATACAATCATTACACATTGCATACATGTATTGAAATATCACTTTGTGTCCCATATAGATGTACAATTATTAAGTGCCAACTAAAAATGAAAAAAAAATACATTTTCCAAATTTTTTAAAAGCACATTTGTTGTATGGAAAAAAAAAAAAAAGAAAATACAGCTTTGTACTTAGAATTGTACAGGACATGATTGCACTCCCTGCCTCCACTTCTCTCAAGCCTCATAAGGGGAATGCTTTTAACTACCATTCCTGGCATAAGGGATATTCTAATGGAATCTTGATTTCCCCCAAGGTAGAGCTGGCCTAAATTTCTTCCCCAGTAGGCTCAGAACGAACTTACACAGGAGGCAGATAATGTCCGCACTGATACACCTTCCTTCACAAGCGTTAGGCACTGAGAGAGGTGGAAATCTGTTCCACTTTTCAATCACTTCTTTATGACTTGATGCATTACCATACCCAGGTGAGCTTAAAAGATCTGTTATATCATACAGTGGCCCCAATCCCTTTTCTTCCCTGCTCACTCACAAGAGCAATGTCATGGTGGGTAACTTCTCACATTTCCAGAGCAATCAAAAGTAATTAGTAGCTCTTTTGTGCTATTGAAATTCTTGATGTTTCTACTATTTCCCACCTCATAAAATAGGCACAGTAGAGAAAAGTGGCATTCCTTAGGGCTTTTAGGCCACAAACTATTTTAAGTGTACTGGATAGTCAACATTTGTATGAGAAAACTTCTTCCTTCAGTTCACTGTAGGTTACCCATAAAGGAAGCAGGCTTACCTTTCAGAATCAAAGTTAAGGTTATAGAACAGGAAAGGACACTGTTCTTTTGGTCAGGTTTTACTCACTATTCTAGATTCTGAGTTGCGAAAGGGTCCTGTGGGCTTTTTCTAAGAAATCTTAATTCACAGAGAAATAAAAAGGAAATTAATTGCCATTGTAAAAGTTACAACGCAAACTTGGCCTTCAGGGTGGCCTAGAGCAGTAGTTCTCAAAGTAAGGCCTCAGCCAGGAGCATGTAGGGCATGACTTAGATCTATTGTCTACTCTATTCAGGCTGCTATAACAAAAATATAATAGGCTGGATGGCTTGTAAACAAAAGGAGTTTATTTCTTATACTTCTGGAGGCTGCAAAGTCCAATATCAAGGAGCCAGTAGATTTACTGGGTCGTTCATAGACAGCTTCTCCATGTGTCTTCACATGAGGGAAAGGGAAAGTGACCTCTCTCAGGTCTCTTTTATAAGGGCACTAATCTCCCTCATGAAGCCTCTGCTCTCATGACCTAATCACCTCACAAAGGTTGCGCTTCCTAATACCTTCACCCTGGGGGCTAGAATTTTAACATACAGATTTTGAGAGGACACAAACCTTTTAGACTGTAGCTCTTATAGAATTTAACACTCTGCAGGTGGAGTCTGGCAATCGGTCCTTAGCAAGCCCTCCAGGTGATTCTGAAGCGTCTTCAAATTTACAGAACCACAGCCTTTGTGAAGATGTTTTGTAACTTTTGTAACAAAGTTGATTATTTGGCTCCAGGTAGAATTATCTGGGACCCTTAACTTCCTTAAGCGTACCTGAGGGAGGAGTCGAACAGGCATCCTGTCACAGATACACTGCTTACAAGCTGTTACCTTAAAAGGGATGGAGTTGGGCATGGGAAATTAAGTTCCTTATTTGCAAGTAGGAGTGACTAACTTAAATTTTAGAGACGTGTACTTTTCTATAAAGTAAATAAAGATACCACACACTTGGAATGAAATTAAGCACATTGTTTGACATTCCTGTTAACCATAAGTATATACTATTTCTTCTAGTAGAGAAGGTTAGAGAAATGATTTGGCAAAAAAGAAAATTAATATTTCTCTTTGAAATGTGCTTATAAAGAATGTCACCACTTAGAGTGATTCAGAAGTGCCTTCAGTGTAGGAGCGGTTTAATCTAGTTTAGGAGTCTGTTCAGTGAGAATGCACTGGCTTTAGTCAAAATTCATGGAGCAACATTTCTAAGAAATTATTGTATCTTAGAACCTCTTGTTATTAGTTGAATTCCTTTCATCTGGTGAAAAGCACTCTCTATATCTCTCATTTAAAAATGTCAGATAATAACCACACATCTAAATACTGTGAAACTTAGCGGAAAGAACCAATTACTATTAAATCTACAAACTGACTTAAAATTAGAATTTAAATCCCAGGGATTAGACCTTAAGTGGAAAGTTTGGAATCTTTGTTTATTGGAAGAAAACATACACATAGGCTGAGTGTTCAAATTGTTCACACATCATTAAAGAGATACTAATTCAATCTGTTTTTGTCCTGAGAGCACAACAATAAAAAAATAATGATTTCCTTGACCTCATGGAAGTTAATTCTAGTAAAGGAGACAGAAAAAAACAAGTAAATACATAATATGGTGTCAGAAATATGAAATAGTAAGGTGTACAAGAGGGAATGCTGGACACTCTGTTAAGGAGATCAGAGAGTATCTCTCCATTGAGATGGCAGAGGGGAGTGAGCCAGCTAAATATCTAGAGGAGGAACTTTCTAGCAAGTGCGAAGACCCTGACATGCAAGTCAGATTGGCCCATTTCTAGAAGATCATAAGGCTGAATCAAATTGAGAAATGAGGATTGATGGGAAATAAGATTGAGAAACACGGTCTTACAAGTAATGATAAATAAACCAGGTTTATTCTGTTTGGGAAGGAAAGCCATGGAGAGTTTTCTCGTGTGTTGTTGTTGTTATGTTTTGCTCTGTGTTTTAGAGGGAAGTGGTATGATTTGACTTACAGTTCATATCGATCACTCTTGCTGCTTTAGGGAGAGTTGACCATAAGGTGACAAGATTGAATCAATCATTCCATCTGGGGGGCCGCTTTCATGGAGAGACATGGTAGCCCATCTAGGATAGTGGCTGTGCTGGTGGTGATAAATGGTCAGCTTCAGCATAGATGTTGATAACAGGATTAATGCAGTTTGCCAATAGGTTAGATGTAGAGTATGAGGGAAGTGAAGGAGAAAAAAATGACTTCAGGGGCTATTGGGAAAGATGAAATAAGGAGCATGCTTGAGGACTACGTAGGAATGCAAAGCTTGTCAATGTTGGGGTCAACATTCTATTATTTAGTCTAGTGCAAATGTTGAGTAGATAGTTACACAGAGGTGTTTAGACCTCGCAGAACAAGTAGGGGCCAGAGATACTTATTTATAAGTCAGCTGTGGGTAGAATGCTATTTAAGTAGATTGAGGGAAAAAAATGGGTTAGGAGGAAAAATAAATAGTACATAAAGAGACAGAGCTAGATGAGCACTCAAAGACAAGATGCCAGCAAATAACACTGAAGGAGAGGTCAGTGAGAAAGGAATCCAGAAGCACTTAGTGTTACAATAAAACATCTTGCTTTAGGCTGAAAGATCACTTTATAGATAAGCACAAACACAGGAAGTGGCCCAGGATCTCAGGAGTTGATCATCAGTTAAACTACTTTGTTGTTGTTTTAACCTGGCAACAGAGAACAAATTCAGCCTCCAGAGGAGGCAGAAGTACATGTCACATAGATAGCCTGTGAAAGAAAATGTTAGTCTCCACGAAACGATGACGTATTACATTTTAATCCTCTCAGCCAAATGCCATGCTTGCAGTAAAAGGGGGTGATATGGTTTGGCTGTGTCCTCACCCAAATCCCTCCTTGAATTGCAATAATCCCCACGTGACAAGGGTGGGTTCAGGTGGAGATAACTGAATCATGAGGGTGGTTTCACCCATATTGTTCTCCTGGTAATGAATGAGTCTCACGAGATCTGAAGGTTTTATAAATGAGCTCCCCTGCACAAGCTCTTTTTGCCTGCTGCCATGTAAAACCTGACTTTGTTCCTTATTTGCCTTCTGCCATGATTGTGAGGCCTCCTCAACTATGTGGAACTGTGAGTCAATTAAACCTCTTTCCTTTATAAATTACCCAGTCTCAGGTATGTCTTTATTAGCAACATGAGGACAGACTAATACAGAGGGTTATCATCAGCCCAAAAATTGTTTAAAAACTGTTCTTATCAACAACTCAGTGTTAACACTACAGATAATCTCAGAATGTTTTAGCATTTTGCCATGATCAGCTTATCTCATGATTAAATATATCTAAGAAAATCCAATACTTCATTTTTTTTTTGTTAGGGGGCTATAAACTGTAGGTCTAGCAAGGTCAGTCAAGGAAGTGAAAGGTGGTAATTGCTCATCTTCTATTTATGTTCATCTGATTTCATTCTCTTTTGCACACATTATTGTTAAACAATCATTCTTACTCTAAAACTTGAGTCTGTGATACAACCTCTGAAAAACATCACTTTTCGTATATTTCTAGGCATGAGTACATCTCAGCCTACATCAGTTTCTACCGATACGTAGACAGGCACATTCCTCCACATAGAAAAACTGGCCCCATTGAACCCTTAGTGTCATATTTGTTTTCCTTACCTCCAGGTACCTGGTAAGGTTCTAGGTAGCAGAAACCACAGAGTAAACAGCAGTTTCCTTACTTCAGTAGAAAGACCTAAAATAAGTCTCTACATAGCACTAGAAGGAATGGAGCCCATCCAGTGGCCTACTGGGTATTAGCTGAGTAAAGTGGCTATTGATACTATTGCAGAGCATAGTGATTGTGGAGAAGAGCACTGCTCTTAGACCCAGACAACAGGTGTCCCTGTACAAGCCCTAGGTCCTTCAAAGGGCCCTGCTGTGGTTCCTCTCCCATTGTGCCCATCTCTCTCTGTGGGCAAAGAATCCACAGAACCCATCCCAGTTATAACCATGCTGCCAACTCTGTGGGCCCCAGAATTCTCTGCTCAGGCTGCCCAGTTTAGTCCTAAGGCTGGTATAGACATGTCTTCCCTCTTAGAGTGGGCTTTGTTGTTTATGAATGTGTTATATTTTTCTTTAACCAAAAACATTGACAAATAGTGGCCATTTGAGTGGGGGTTGGACAGGCAGGCTGGGGTATCAACACAGAAGAGCCTGAGGCACATCAATGGGTCAGAAAAGAGCTGACGGTAGGAGCAGATGGTGGTTTTAACATCCATTAGGACGGGAAGAACTGGAGACCAGAGGCTGACCTTCCTTCACTACTGTGTTTCAGCACAGTACTTCAAATAATTGAGGGATTTTTCTATTTAAATCTTCCTTCAAAGTATTATGATAATTTGTCAAGGTAGAGGGTGAAAGATATTTTATTTAACATTTTGATAGTCTAATTTATAGCTTCTGAATATTTATGCATATAGTATTTGAATTTCCATTTGTATTATATTGTGCAACAGTAATTGTGATTTTTACCATTAATTTTAATGGCAAAACTGCATTTACTTTTGCACCAACCTAATACTTTTACCCTGGCCCCTGCTTCCCTCCTCAAATGTTAAAAGCAAACCTAAGAATTTCTACTTCCTGCTTCTGGTTCTGTGGATAAGTTTCATCAATTTTGTGTTATTTATTTATCTGGGGCAAGCATTAGGTGATAAGCCAAAGAATGGCCATATTAAAGGAAATATAAAAGCTTTGAATTATCTAAAATTTTCTTTTCCCATATACAATATGCACATATACCATCTGCTATAGTTTTATGTTAATTAAACATTTTACTATAACTGGATAATAAGACAATTTACCAGTAGTTTGAGTGGTTCTGGTTGAAAAGAAAAGATATATTTTATGTTATTTTTCTGAGATAACCTGTGAGTTAACTCAAGTTAAGATATGTTTCTATTGGGTCTTAGTTTCTTGGACGGTTGCATTATACACATTAATCCTGATTCTGATAGCACTTCAGAAGAGCGTAAATATAAAAATATACTCCTGTACATCGAAAGCTTTAAGAAGTGCCTCTCTTCGGGGGTACCAGTGCACTGTGATGCAAACCAAATAGAGTCCTGCAAACGCTGGTCTTTTGCCATCAGAAGAGAAGAGTTCTATAATCCTACTCTAGTGACAAAGATAATATTCATCATGTCTGCTTTCCCCTTTGGAATTAAGCAACCCTGTTTGGGAATATATTACGAAGTTTTTCCTTACTCAGGAATGGCCATCAGATCCAAAGATGATGATCTATAGCTAACATGTGGGAATAGGATCCTCTAGCATGAAAATCACCCAGGGCAATCAGGTATCTTCTCACTCTGTGTTTCATATTAAAAATATGAAAAGAATTTGCAGTATGGAGTTTAAGAGACAGGGAGAGGGCAGACACCAAAAACAAGGCCCATCCTATTCACTGCTATTCCTAGGAACCAGCAGAGCCTCAGAAAAGACATGGAGGCCTTGAGACCAGTTCTGGCCAATCAGCACTTTCACAGAGTAAATCCTTCATGGGATAAAGCACCATGGGAAGTTCACCCACATACCCTCCCCTGGGCCAGGAAGCATCTCAGACATGGAAGCAGGATGAAAAGTCCTAGATGATTCCACTCAAGCACACAGAAGAAGATTTTTAACCCCAAGTCATCTTATGCTGAAGGTGGACCATCCAAATAGAGGAAAGAAGTCTTCATATGATTCAGTTGGTTTCAAAATCAAATGGAAACAAATCACAAACTTTCATTCTTCTGTAAACACTTTGCCAAATATGTAGTATTTAAGAGCACCAGGAAGCCTAGCTCCATCCCCTGATGTATGATCAGAACAGCAAATGAATCCATATTCCAGTAACTGTGGAATCTACATTCCAAGAACTATGATGGTATCCTTTATACCTCAGAATATAGGTTAAATTCCTCTGTTCTGTGTTCCCATAGCTCCTAACACTCTCTGTCATTTAGCATGCATCACATCAGAATGGGATGTTCCATCTGTATTCGCCCCACACCACTGTAAGCTTCATGCAGTCAAGTGTCTTGTTCTGTCTTGTCAATCTCCATATTCCCTGTACCAGGGTGATACCTACAAGATAGTAGTTGCTCAATAAATGTTAGTTGAAGCATATTAAAATAAATTGAATTAACTGTGAGGTTTATTGTTGTGGTTATTTTGATTATTAAAAACCTACTTTTTTTCACTTTTGTTTCTCTCAAAATAGAAATTGGAAGCATTGGATTTGAATGCAGTGGCATTTTTAAGATAGGCACTCTAAATATGAAGTGTGGCTGGAATAAAAAAAAAATTGTGCTGCTAATTGCAAATTGCTCCTTAGCTTTTATAGTTCTATTTCTTTATTTCCTCTGTCTCTCTCATTTACCTGCACATATTTTAAAGGTACTTGCATTTTTCAAAAGATGGGCTCAGGTATTTCTGCAGTAGACATGTTAAAATTCAATTTAGAGATTTTTTTTTTTTTAACATGGGAGTAGTTAACATATAAGTGCCGGTGTATAAAGAGTAGAAATGAGAGCTCAAGCAAAAGATACTACCCATCCAATTTAGTGATCACATAGTAGGGAACAGGGGTTTGGTGGTAGGAGAAGATACTTTAACCTTTCTCAGAAGGGGAATTACCTCCTAAGTTCACACCTTTGTTTAAATTTCAGAAAAAATGCAGAACAGCCTTCCCTTATATTTTTCCCACAAATTATATAAAGAGAAAAGCAATCTGGTTACAGTATGACATTCCTTCTAAGCATCAGTGTGCTTTAGAAAATGTACAATAACCGAGGTGAGTGTTTTTCATGACTACCTCTAGATACTTAGGTTACAAGTTGTTGGGAATATTTAACATGCATCCCACATAATGCACATATGTTAAGAGCAGGAAGCCAGAGCACTGAGTCCCACAATTTCTGATATGAGCTGGTGCAAGGACAGAAAACACACTGAATGGCAAATGCAAGGCCTGCATTTAACCTGCTTGTGGGATTTGGATTCATCCACAAGGCACAGGGATTTCAATAAGCTCTGGTAGGTGATGGTACATTAATATATTTTTCAACTGAATAAGAAATATGATTCAGAATAGGGGATTTCACAATATTATCATTTAAAAGTAATAGATTTACCTATGCTTATCTAAAAATAGCCTGCAGATAGTTCACACTATTAGCTTTTCTTAAGGGTTATGTCTTGCAGACATGCATTTAAAATGTGTCAAATCTACCTTCCCATATGTGGCATTCCTTTTATGTGATGGAGAGCCTAAAGATGTAGAAATCTATCTGTCAGAAACTGGAGAGCTATTGACACAAACAAAGATCTGATAATACTCTATATGGCTACTTGATTAAGTATCTTGTTTAAGGTAAGCAACTGTAAAAGGCAGGAATAGGAAGATAGAGTCCATGTTGGGGTGAGCGGTAATAATAAACGTTGAGATGCTCCTGGTTCCATCTAAACACTCCCTCGCCTATTTCCGCTCCAGTGTACATCACAGCAAGAACTGCATTAAAAAGTCAGTCCTACAAAAAAGCTGCCAAATTATGCTCCTGAGAGTTATAGCTACAGTCACCTGTCAACCAGGCTGTGCATAATCTCTTTGTATCCTTTTATGGACTAAATTGTATCCCCCAAAATTTATAGATTGAAGCCATGTGATAGTTAATACTGAGTGTCCACTTGATTGAAGGATAAAAAGTATTGATCCTGGGTACGTCTGTGAGGGTGTTGCCAAAAGAGATTAATATTTGAGTCAGTGGGCTGGGGAAGGCAGATCCACCCTTAATCTGGTGGGCATAATCTAATCAGCTGCCAGGATATATAAGGCAGGCAGAAAAACAAAAGGAGAGACTGGCCTAGCCTCCCAGACTACATCTTTCTCCCATGCTGAATGCTTCCTGCCCTTGAACATCAGACTCCAAGTTCTTCAGTTTTGAGACTCAGACTGACTCTTCTTGCTCCTCCGCTTGCTGACAGCCTATTGTGGAACCTTGTGATCATGTAAGTTAATACATAATAAACTCTTATTTGTGTGTGTGTGTTATATCCTATTAGTTCTGTCCCTCTGGAAAACCCTGATGAATACAGCCATAACCCCCAATACTTAAAGACAGGACTTTTAAAGAGGTTATTTAAGATAAATAAATTCATAAAGATGGGGCCCTATTCCAATAGAATTGGTGCACTTAGAAGAAGGTACTAGAGTACACATCCACAGAGAGAAGGAAATGTGAGGACACGGAGAAAAGACAGCCATATGCAAGCCAAGGAGAGAATCCTCAGGAGAAACCAAACCTGCCAACACCTTGATTTGGATTCCAGGCTCCAGAACTGTGAACGATAAAGATGTGAACTTAAAGATGGATAAAGAGGTTATTCCACTTCTGAGGAATAAATTTCTTTTGTTTAAGTCACCCAGCCTGTGGTATTTTGTTATGGCAGCTTCAGCAGACTAATGCATACACACGTCTTTGCCAAAATGTTGCTTTGGTTGCTCCAGAAACTACCAAAATTCCTGGCTCTTCTTTTCACTGCCACTTACTTGTCCCATTTCCTTCCCTTCTAATTGCCTGCCAACTCTTCCCACTGTCTCTCCTCCACTGAAGCAGCCCTCACTCCATGCCTACCTTCTCAGCTCAGTGCTTACCTTGTCTACTAAGTTTGATCTGCAGATGAAGATCAGCAAGGTTTTGAGAGGAACTCAGAGACCCAGTGGTTATTTCCAAGTACTCCAGCCTTCCTCAGTTAGGAATGACTTCCATATTCAATAACCACAAATCCCGGCAAGAGAGAGATGTGTCCTTACTGTTTCTGTCCATGGAGGGTCAGATCGTCTTCAAATAATAATAGTTAATATTTATTATTTCTTTGTGTACCAAATTATTTTCAGAGCTTTATATTATCTCAGTAAATCCTTATAATTACTCCACAAGTGTTTGATAAATGTGAAAAATAAGGCACAAAGAAGATAAGTATCTTGCCTGAGGTCACACAGGTAGGAAATTACCTGACTCTCCAGCATACTGTTTCCAAAATCTGAACCTAGTCTAGAAAGGTCTGACTCGAGTCAAAATCTAGATTTTAACCACCACTTTATACTGAATGTAGGAAGGCATCTGTGATAAACAGAAATGGAATTAAATTTTGGAGTAAGAAGGCTTAACTTAGCAAAGCATTATTCTTTATTATTTGTCAAACCTTTGGGAAAACACTTAACTTCAGTTACCTCATTTTTATCATGGAAATTGCTTTCTATCTGAGAAGGCATGCATGGGTATTAAATGAAATAACGTGGGAAACACTTTGTAAAGACTAAAACACAAATCTGATTGGATTATTAGAAAGTATTTTGCTAAAGTTAAAGCAACATGCAATTTGGAATTCTAAGACCAGGTTTTGAGTTTGTTCTTTTTTCTAAACTTGATTGTTCATAAAATTTTCACTACTGTTCTCGTCATCTAATGCTGTCTACCAAACTGTATAGTAAGACTTAGCATCTTAATCACTTTAATTTACTAGTGATTTTAGGGGCTGGGATTTAGGAAGAGCTCAGCTGGGAAGTTGTTCTTAGATTCATGTGGTGTCATCTAGAGTGCCTGGGGCTGAAGAATAGACTTCCAAAACAGGTTCTTTGTGATGGTTAATATTGAGTGTCAACTTGATTGGATTGAAGGATGCAAAGTATTGTCCCTGTGTGTCTGTGAGGGTGTTGTCAAAGGAGATTAACATTGAGTCAGTGGACTAGGGGAGGCAGACCCACTCTCAATCTGGTGGGCACCATCTAATCAGCTGCCAGTGTGGGTAGAATAGAGCAGGTAGAAGAACACAGAAAGGCTAGACTTGCTGAGTCTTCCGGCCTTCATCTTTCTCCCATGCTGGATGCTTCCTGCCCTCAAACATCGGACTCCAAGTTCTTCAGCTTTTGGACCTTGTACTTACACCGGTTGATATGTCAGGTACTCTCAGGTCTTCAGCCACCAACTGAAGGCTGCACTATCAGCTTCCCTACTTTTGAGGTTTTGGAACTCGGACTGGCTTCCTTGCTCCTCAGCTTGCAGACGGCATATTGTGGGACTTCACCTTGTGCTCTTGTGAGTCAATACTCCTTTATAAACTCCCCTTCGTATATACATCTATCCTATTAGTCCTGTTCCTCTAAAGAACCCTAACTAAGACATTCTTTACTCATACTCTAATGCATCAGTATCCCTTCACCTGGCTTTCCATCTGATACCTCCTTTTCTAGAGCTTCTTTATGCAGCTTAAACATCTCACAGCATAGTAATCTCTGGATACAACTCTGGAGAGTTTCACTATGTGTACAGCAGCAAGCTTCCAAGAGGCAGGAGGCAGAAGTAACCAGGCCAGGTAAGAGTTACTCAAGAATTTTAGTATCACTTCCATTGTACATGGTGAAAGCAGACATAAGGCCTGCCCAGATCCAAGGAGTGGAGAAGCAAACTCAACCATGTGCTGGGGGCACGGCAAGGTCACATTAGGGAAGAGTATGTGAGACACAAGTTCTTGTTGAGGACATCTTTGGAAAATATATTCTGCAATGACAATCATGAAGAGTTTAATTGAAAAAAAACAACTTAAATTGCATTATTGTCACAGATCACTACTCTGAACCATGTGATTATTGACTTGTTTACAATATAAGTGGACTATATTGTTTTAAAATTATAAATATTGATACAGTTTGGCTGTGTCCCTACCCAAAATCTCATCTTGAATTGTAATAATCCCTACGTGTCAAGGGCGGGACCAGATAGAGGTAATTTAATCACAGTGGCGGTTACCCTCATGCTGTTTCCAGGATGGTGAGTTCTCACAAGATTTGATGGTTTTATGAATGGCTTCCCCCTCCATTGGGCTCTCATTTCGTCTCCTTCCTGCCGCCATGTGAAGAAGGATATATTTTCTTCCCCTTCTGCCGTGATTGTAAGTTTCCTGAGGTCTTTCTATACCTGTGGAACTGTGAGTCAATTAAACCTCTTTTCTATAAATTACCCAGTCTTCAGTAGGTCTTTATCAGCAGTGTGAGAATGAATTAATGAAAATACATAATAAAAGCAATGTATTTAATATTCACTCATGCATTTTTCATCAAATATTTATTATATTCTGACTATGTGACCATCACTGAAACAGCAACTTGGGATAAAAATAAGTAAGACTCAATATCTGCCTGAAGCAGCTCACAGCCCAGTGGTATTACTGACCTACTCAAATGATATATAACACAGGGCCATATGTATAAATAGACTTATGTAAAACTTCCTTGTTACTAAGAAATAAATAATAACAGAGTTCAAAAGTGAAAATAGGCCCTTTTCTTCCACAAAGTCTGATTTCCACCCACACTTCTCTTTCTTTCTGGGTTATTATTAGCAATTAAATCAGTATGGTATAGTTAAATTTAACTGCTTTCTAATTATTTTATGTGCTTTAGCTCTATCTAATAAATACAAATGGCTGGAAGCCAAACACTTAGGCTCTGACTAACCCTAGAATAATTGTAGGCACACAAGTTATAATGAACAAATTCGATTCCTCAAACTCTGAACTGTTATTTCATACTCAGATATGTAGGTACCTGGTGACCCAAAGCTTAGTGAAAAATCTGATATCTATAAAATCTTTATTTTTTTTTTCTTCTTCAGCAAACTGTAGTAAAGGTCACAGCAGTGACAGGCTAGCAAAGGAAATTTTTACCAAATCACACACAAAAAAGAAAAAGTTTCAAGGATATTTCTAGCATTAAAAATACCCTCAAGGGAAAGAGAACCCTATTTGAGCAAATACTCAGAGACAAAATAAAATACACATAAAATGCTTTTAAATAATTACATATACAACTTAAAAGTATACCAAAAGCAATTGAATACCAACTTTTCCAAAAGAAAAATCACATATTTAGGCAAATCCTATTTGTAGCTACTGGTGGTAAATATTGTAATCATGATTACAGTGAAGAGTTGATAGAAATGAGTATAAGTGAGCAAAGGTTGTGAGCTACAGCCACTCGTCGTTTTCACATATGCAAGCACTTCTAGTGTCAGCAAGATAATAGGTTTATTTGCATATTAATTTGTATGTTTATCGTAAATGTATTCCCTTCTCTTTTCCAAACTCACAAAACAATGCACTTCTTGTCCAGACAGTAAGATTACTATTATAGCATGGTTGCGAGTGATGGTTTTCTCGATGGGTTTGTTTTTTAATTTTCTATGGAATGCTTTATATAAAATTACATTAAAATGATTTTATAAAATGTTATACTTGCACTTTTACCCAATAAAACTAAGGGGCTTATTTCAAACATGCCTGATAGTTTTATCACCTGTCTATAGGTGTACATATCTTTTTCCTCTGGAACACAGAGTGCTGGGACACTGGGATGTCCCATCCAAATCATCCCTAAGATTTATACTTCTTTTCTTTCTTTTGCAATAGAACATTAAAAAAAACTGTTGAAAATCACTTTCTTATTAAAAAATCAGAATTTGGTGTTTAAAACTTATCTGCCTAACATTCAAGATTGCTTCCAACTTTGTCTTGGAATTAATTTCACTTGTGATGACCGGTGGTAATGTCAAGTCAGAATAAAAGGGGCCTCCTCAAATGATCTGTATATAGTTATGGAGAGAATACCTCATATTTGTTATGGAGACAATTCTGTTTCTGCTGATAACAAAAGCTGCCCTTCCTATTTGAAATTTAATCAATAATCATGCTCAGGGAAAAACCAGAACCTCCCTCCATCCCCAGCCAGTTTCTTCTCTGCTGGCATTCAACGTTGTCCCATGCAGATCCTTTAAAGAACGCCGACTTTACAGCAATTCTAAATTCAACTCCCAACCCAAAATAGGATGAAATGAAGAACTGTTTAGAATTGGTGCAATTAGAAATGGTTTATCTTAGATATTGTGGTTATTAAATGTGACTATATTTTAAGACACAATAGAGCTTAGGAAACTTTTTGTTCAGGGATAGAATGACAGTGGAATGTGAATGTATATTTGCAAAATGTGCCTTGTCTATCTACATATAAATTTACCAGCATATATATACATCTGTAAACAAATTGATACCTACTCACTGAATCTGTATGTTAATCTAGCCTTTATGTCCACATCAGTGACTACCTCAGAATCTCTTTACAGCAGGATTCCATGTGGTTGGAAAAATGAGTTTGGAGACTTAGAGCTATTTTTGCTTACCAAACACAGTGTGTACTTATGCTGCACGTTTCTTTGGAGTAGCTACCGGGGAATCCAACATAGACAGTCGTGGTGAGCACCTTTGGGCTGTGCTCATTATCCCTTGGTGATGCACCACTGGTTAAAGTAAACAAACACCCTTTCAGCAGCTGCACTTTGGGAATTACCCACCCTCTCTTCCTTTCTCCTCCCCAGGCTTTTCTGGACTACTGATCAAATGCTTGTTCCTGTTACTGCTCCCTCTATCACAAAGATTGGCAGTGTTAACAAGGCAGAGAGGGTTATGTTCCCACACTCCCCTCATAGGCTTCTGCATTTCCTTCTTAGCCGCTTCCTCATTTTCAGCACTTTGGCTTCAAGAAACCAGCTCTTTGGAAGCACATCACTCCAACAAAATTCCACAGGGCACCCACAGAGACTCCATTCCAAACCGCCAGAAAAACTGAATGGGTGGGTCTGAGCAGGCCAGTAGATGAATGAGGCTTTAATATTATATAAAAAAGCCCACTTGTGTGTTGCTTTGTCTTTCTGGGCAGACAGTACTAAGATCCTCACCTTCCACTGAATGACCCCAGGCACTCACCTTCTGGTGCTCTGTGCCAAGATCTGGTGCACGGTTCCAAGAGCTGCTCAATGCTATTGGGGTTGGGGACTTGGAAAACTGAGATTGGGTGTGCACTTGCCTCAGAAAATAGAGTCAATAGCGTCGCTGTTAGATTCTGTTCTTCCTTCATGGGCAAAATATACAATACAATATCTATCAAGTAACAACAGGTGGTGCCTTTAAAAAGATAGGGAATGGGACAGAGCGTTCCCTGTGGTCTCTGATAACAGTAAAGGGGTGACTAGGAGTGAGTTTAGTCCAGTAAGGACCATAAAAAACATGCGGTTGATGTCAGGTCACCTCTTCCTAACTTTCTCACTCTTGTTCCTGCCCTGTTCTTCTCTTCTGGGGCCTTTTGTTACCTCTTCCTCTTTACTCTTATTTTGTTTCCAACAGTCACTGCCCAGTTGTGAGAGCAACCCTTTTGGAGACCTGACCGTGCTAGGTAGACATGGGCACTCTGGGCAACACTGCATGAGAGCTAGGTTCTGATTCCATTTTGATGGCTAGAGGTGTTTCTCTGTCTGGCTGAGATGAACCATTGACAAGTAGGAGGCACCATGGAAATAATATCGACTTGGGGTTCAAGAGATTCCAGTTAAAATCCTAGCTGCCACTTGTACACTGTATTACTTTAACAATGTGCTTGAATTTTTCAAGGTTTGATTTTATTCATTTGTAAAATAAGGGCAATAATCCCAATTTTAACTTGTTGTTCTAAGAAGTATAATACTGCATATAACACTCCGTGTATTTTAAGGGCTCAGTCGATGACAGCTGCTGTCATTATTTTAATAAATATGATTCTAATTGCTCTCACATTACCTTCTGTTCTTTCTCTTCTTCTACCCATCACTACTATTGTCTGAAGGAAATGAAAAAAAGGTTGACAACAAAATTCTGTTTTTATTCTTGCTTTAGAATAGCAAAATACACTATTCAAGAAGACTGATCAGAAAGATCTTTACTTTTCCCAGTAAAGACAAAGATTAAATTATTGGGGAATGAGACCTTTTCTCATTCTTGCTTTATTTTTTTTTTATTCTTGCTTTAGAATAGCAAAATACACTATTCAAGAAGACTGATCAGAAAGATCTTTACTTTTCCCAGTAAAGACAAAGATTAAATTATTGGGGAATGAGACCTTTTCACTAACTTTCACAGTGAAAAACAACTTCTCTGACACACACTCCCCATCCCCTGAAAGCTGTTTTCTTCTCTCTTCTTTGAGGGAAAGAGACAACACTCCTTAATTTCCAGGTGCTTTGCTAGAGGCCATTCGCAGGATCTAATCTTGTTCTCATGGAGATTCTCTGCGCCTCCCCCGCCCGCCGCCATCCCCACATCCCACGATCTTCTCCTTCCAGGTTCCCTTTCTACATAGAGCATGTTCTCAAAGATACTTACAACCCCTTTATGGAACCAAGTGCTATCAATATCTTTTTTTCCTTCTCCTGTGAGTAAACTTCAAATGTAAAAAGGAAAAAATGTGAAATGATTTGTAAATTTCCACTTTCATCACTACAAAACCATTTCCTTTCTCATTCACCTCCACCTTCATGAAAATACAAGATGCTGTGCTCTATTTTATTTATAGTTAAATGATTGAAAAAGAAATGTTAGAAAATATAGAGTTCTGTTTACTCTAGCACTATTGTCCTGTCACTATATGTGTGTGTGTGTGTGTGTGTGTGTGTGTGTTGTTGGTCAACAAAAATAAGAACCTTAAAAATTAATAAAAATCCAAATCTTACTTTTTGAGTAAGAGTCATGAAGGAAACATTAGACTTGTGTACTCCTGCGTATGTGGAGTTAGTTCTTAGATAACCAAAAAGAGAGTCGTATATTCAAGACTCAATTTTTGGAAGGAAATGTCTGTCTCTAAAGGTCTTATGATGATGATGTCTAACTCCATCCTGTGTATTTTTGGCCTTCATAAGGACACTTGTTTGTATCAGAAGGGAACTGAACAATAATAGTAGAAGAAATGACATCAAGCCAACATCAACGCCCTCCAGGGGCTGATTCAGGAGGCTGAGGCATGCCCAACACAGAGGGACAAGGGAAGGTCTCCAGGGCTTGAGACTGAGCTTTTTGGAGGGGCGGGGGGAATTTCCTTATAGATGGTATAATTCTGAATGTCTTGACTTGTTTCATCACTTAAGATAGACCCGAAAGATATTCCTTTTCTGAAAGAAGTTCTTTTTCACTATGAAAGTTAGTGAAAATTTTCATTTTCCATAGAAATTGAAGCCCCTGACAGAGTAAAGGTAAATAAAATATATACATTTATTATTTCTGCAGTTTTCACCAATGCAGGAAAGATTTTTTTTCCTTATTGTGAAATCAAATTCCTAAAAGAGATGTCATTAGCCATTGTTAAATGTGGGGGCATCTCCTTCTTGACATTCTTATTTGGGAAGTCCTTGGTGGGCTGTCGGCCGACTCCTAACCATTAAATGTGCGAATAGGGAAGAGATGGGATGATTTGGAAATGAGGAGATATGGCATAGTTTAAATCCACCCTATGTTGTTATGAAATCAAAAGTTTAATCATCTGACAACTGTTAAAAAGTCTAAAAAGAGCTAGTGGCTGCCTTCCAAGTAAACTATTAGTGAAAATATATCCAGAGAAATATTGGCCTAATGAAATTTTTTAATAAAATATTGATACCAAATGGTTTCAGGCCAAGAATGCACATCCCTGATGATGGAGTAATGGACGCCTGCACATCTGCCCAGTGAGTGGTGCTAATCTCATAGCTAGCCCACGTCCCTCTTCTAACCACTTCAGATAAGAAAGGAGATGGTTGCTGGTGTGGTGACAGAATTCTCAGCTGGCCCCATATGGTGCTGGGATGAACTTCCCATTGCAGAAAGAATACACAGACTTCATAATCAGTGGATTTACAGATGATTTCTAAATTCATGCCTGATTCTAAAGTCTTGGCCAGATTCCTCTAAAAACCTGGCTTCAGATGGCCGTCGACCCTGCAGTTCTCTTTGGTTGGTTTCCCATAGCTTTCTTGGGTTCTGAGCTGACGACGAACAGTGCAGCTGCCAGTTTTGAACATTCCCAATTCCTACCAGCTTTTAGTAGAATGTTCTGAAAAAGCAGATGGTGGACATGAATCCACACTATGCATACCTATTTAACCCAATAACCAAGTTTTGGCAAACTCCAGTGAAATTTACCAAAACCAACCTGAGGTGAAATTAAGTCATAATCTATGAAACGGAGAAAGCAGATTGCTATTCTAGATAATTTGAGAAAACAAATTAATTCTCTCAAGAAAAACAACTGGCCTTCTGAAAATGTAAGAGAACTATCGATTATAATGCAGACGTGACTTGAACTTTCGGAACAATCAAACAATATGGGATTTCATCACCTAAACATAAGTGAGGTGCCCTCAAAGGTTCATCATCAGTGCCAAAATTATGAACCAAACCTCATACACCCTTCTAAATTGTGCGATTCATACTCCAGCATTATTTGAGAGGAGTATTAATGTTTCTGTTCTCTGTATTTTATGATTAGCTCTCAAAGTGGCTCCAGCCAAACCATCAGTTTTCATCAAAGGGTGCTTTTGCTTTAAAACAAGTAAGAGCTCCATCATTTTCACATTTGACACCAAGCCAAGACGAGACAAGAGGGGTGGTGTGACTTCTGTGACTACACAGAAAATTGTATGTCTTACATGCTTTCTGTCCATGTAACAAGGGAAAATAGAGCATAAAAAGTCACGAGTCCCTGATGATATAAAACCCAGAAGCACCCATTTCCTAGGAAAAAAGAAGCGATGAACTGCACATTATCTTGAACGTCTTTTTTGTTCATCCGCATAGAAAAATGCTTTTGAATGCAGCATCAGCAATGACTGGCAGGGAATAATTATATTGTTCCTGTATAGTTTTGAAAGATTAAAAGGTAGATTAAAAAATAATTTAAAGGTAATAGTGTACATAGCTATTTCTCTTCAATTTCTGTAAATAATCAGTCACCAAAATGGAAAAAAGAAAAAAGCTCTTTGATAATACACAATGTTATGCACAGTGTCTGTCATTTCAGCATAATCAGATGAATTTTTGTTTGCAAATTATAAATTATTCAGAAAGCTTCTTATTACAGTTATGTGGTTGTTTACTGTGGGAGGGAGGGGGAACTCACTTCATTTTCCTGATGTACTCTCTAAAAATGGAGACAAAAATAAAGCATTTGGCACATTTACTGGGAGTGCCTGTTCCAAGCTAAATACAAAAGGAAGACAAACGCAATAATTGGGCTGCATTTATGAAACCACAATGTAATTGCACTCAGGGATTTTGCGGCTGTTTCTTCATGTGTGACTGTATGCATAACAGACTCCTATATAGTGTGCCCGTAGACTCTGCATTTGGAGAGGGCCATTGGAGGCAGGGTCATTGTCCTTACTGAAGGTCACAGTACAGATCTGACAAGAACAAGTACAGTGTCCAAAAAGCAAACTGCCACTTTGAGAAGCAATCAAGCAGCTTCCACAGGGCTGATTGCCTCCAACTCCACCTCCAGGCATTTAACAAAGTGGCAGCCAGGTCTTGATTAATCAGCAGAGGCACTAATGAACCAGCCTTGCCGGAGGTTTCCTGCTCTCTCTGATTCCTAACTGGCTCTTTAGTGAATGACTTGGGTCCTCAAGTGAGCCTTACACAGACATTTGATGACAGAGGAGAAAGTCCTGCCAAGTGGTGCATGCGTGTTGCTTGTTGTTTGAAATACACCTCATATAAATGTTTAATATGGGCAAATGAAATGCAAGGAGATTAGGTAAGGATGTGGGCTGAGAACTTGACTCGTGAGTTTCATTGAGAGGACTTCTGAGGATCAGAAACACTCTATGTGCAGTTCCTAACACAGTCTAAGCACACAGCAGGCTCCCAGGACACACTAGCGGGTGTTGCTACTATTCGTAGTAAACTAGCTTTATGACACTGGCAAGGTAAAAGGGAAAATATGTCTGCTATTGGGCTCCCTACAAGCACAGTCTGAGATAAGCATTCAAGTGCAAGTTGTTTACTTGGGGAAGCTCTGAGAAAGGAGCAGGGAAGGGAGACAGGGGAGAGAAGAACAGCAAAGAAGTTTGTAATATCAGCTAAGTAACCACTGTGGGCAATGGAAGCTCATTCCCACCGGAGAGCTCAGAGAACTGGTGAGGACAAGTGTCTGGAAGTTATCCTCAGGGCAGGCTTTGAGTGTTAATCTCCCAGCTCCTGTCCAGTCACTGGTTGAGAGCTGCCAGGGTGAAGGTAGTGAATCCACCTCACAGCTTGTTGACCTGCGACGTGCATGGGGCATAGGGCGGGCAGGCAGGCAGGCAGGCATGACAGCAAAGCCCCAGGCCCGGAGTCATGAGTGCTAGGTGGTTCCTGGGAATATGGCCAGGCACTCACAGTGTCTGCTTCAACCCCAAAACCAATGCATGCTTGGGTTTCAAAAAAACATGTATCATCCTAATTTTCCTCCACTCTTTGGATTAATCCATTACTTTGTAATCCCCTAAACATTCTCTGAGCAGTTCCTGAATCTACAGCCCAAAAGCCTACTGAGTGGCAGGAACACATTTCTTGAGATTTTTAAAATTTTCTACAGATAAGCTATAAAGCAGAATCATACCCCTTTAGTATGTGAGGTGTTACATGCCAATTGTTGAAAGTACACTTTTAGTGTCTCTAATGCTGTTGGTGCTATAGACAGATTTTCTGGTGCTAAAACCCTGTTGAAGCCTACACAAACGAAAGCTGGGCCAGGACTTCTCAGTTCCTGCTTAGACACAGGAGGGTCTGAACACATAGACAAATGTCCATGGTGGAGAGTCCTGAACCACTGATACATCCCCTCCATGTTTGGCTGAACACATGCAAATCTCAATACAACTTCACCATGCAAATGAACACTTCAAATATCAGTAAAAAAAGAGCTCTCACAAATTCCTTGCCATCATCTCATTGCTCACCAATCACGTTCTTTTTTATTCAAGTAAATTATTTCTACTAAATTCTGTCAGTGTTTCATAGGAAACTACAACTTACTGATTATAAACTAGTCATCCATCTTATTTTCTACTGCATAAAATAGTAGATTACAATCTTGATCCTACATATTTAGTGTAACGCATTGACGTAAATAACGAAGTGCACAGTGGATATCCGATCAACAGATGCCAGTCATCAGAACCAAAAGAAATTACAATAATAAGCAGCGCCCCTTGCTTCTCATTAATTATTGCATTTGGAGTTTGCATTGGACTCAGTGCTTTTCACTTCCTGTTCTTAATTGTTGTTTAGAGATTCTGTGAGTAATTAAGCAGCTCTCGCTTTTCATTCTAGGGGGGCTAGGTGTGGTGGCAGTTAAGATGTTAGGATCCCTTAAACAAATAGCTTCCTGTTTTGTGTCCCATCAGGATGCAAGTGCAAGTCTGAATCTATAAAGATCTTGGTGGTCGGTATCCTAGCTGCCTAATTGACTCTCTCTCTCCATATGCCACAAGCAAATAATTAGAACAAACAAAACATGTAATGTTTCTACCTCCAAACCACCTGCTTCCTGAGCTTCCCCAAGTCTTTCTTGAGCAGTTGCATAAAAGAAACACTGAAAAATTGAGTGACTTCCAGGATCAAACACATCAAAACATTTTCGGCCACAAAGGTTAAAAGGAGAAATAAGGCTATTATCCAAACAATTCAGGCACTCCCTACCTCTGCCTAAAGTGTTCGTGTAAATTATTTGCCAAATGTGATCGTTTTAAATTTTCCTTGCAATTGTTTAGATAAAAGGTGAATTTATCCAAAACATTTATACCTTAATGATTCTTTATTTCACATTCTAAATAGTTTAGGAGTATAAATATATTCATATATTTTGCAACTCTCCTAATCTTGATAGTCTGCAATCCCATCTGCCTCACTCACAAAAACTTCAGTCTTTTGCAACATTTTCTCTTCCCAAATGTTGCTACAGATTCCCAGGGAGAGGACACAGCAAAGGTGGGCTCCAGAGAAGTAAGTGAATTTTCTAAAGACACAGATGCTACATGTGATTACAAAGAACGTAGGCCACTTACCTCTAGGAGAACCATTCCATGTGTAGACCTCCTAGACCTCTCCGCTTTCCTGCAGATGGCAGTAGTGACATGATGGAGGGCGTTATCTCACCGAGAAGCCCTTTGGGTTAATAGTGGGCTGCTTATAATCAACTGTGCTGTGGGCTCTGTGTGTACTGAAATTCATGTTTGCCCAGGGTTGTGGCTAGATTCCGGGTCTCAGTTCTGGCCATAGTACACTGAAGTGAGTTGAAAAGTGTCTCTCCACAATTCATGTCAACTCAGAAACTCAAATGTGATCTTATTTGGAAATAGGATCTTTGCACATGTCATTAATTAGGGATCAAGATGAGATACTGAATTAGGGTAAACTTGGAAATCGGTAGCGCATGTCCTTATATGAAACAGAAGGGACACGTAGAGGGAAGAAGAGCATGTGAAGATGGAGGAAGAGATTCGAGTGAGACACCTACAAGCCAAGGAGTGCCAGTGATTGCCAGGAGTACCACTTCTAGAAAGGGCAAAGAGGGATTCTTTTCTAGAAACTTTAGAGGGAGCATAGTCTTGCTACTTGTTGATTTTGAACTTCCAGCCTCAAAACTGTGACAAAAATGCATTTCTGTAGTTTTAAGACACATAATTTATGGTGATTTGTTACAACAGTTGCAGGAAGCTTATATAGACCCTATCAAGACCAACCCATAGAGCTGCCCAGTGAAGACCAATACATCTCTGGATCAACACATCACATTGCAAAAATATAAAACCTATCAGCATAGGGTGAGAGTGAATCAGCATGTGCACCAGCAAAACTAGTACAAGCACATTAGGGTCCATCAAGAATAAAAATCCTGAGTTTTTAATAGTTTGAAGACAATTGTCTCAATTATAGGGTACATGCTACACATCCACCTTTCCAACAAGAAAAAGTCAGCCATCTGGCCGGGGCCTGAACCTCACCTACACCAAAGCCCTCCTGTGGGATCTAATCTCCAGTGAAAATCCAGGCAGTCTCCAGCAAAAGAAAGGATACATATCACATCTACTAGGCAAATATCCACTGGAGGTTAAGGTAGGTCTTCTAACTTCACCCCAAAATATGTGCCTGTGATCACTGTAAGCAGAGGAAGACTTGGATGAGATAGAGTGATAATATTGTATTGGATAAGCTTTTGTTCTGCTGAGTGATTGATTCTCTGACAAATAAACTGAATTGTAGCAGGCTACCTCTCACAGTTTCCACGCTGGGGAGTGAATGTAGTATGGTTCTAGTTTTGACATGGTATGTCCCTGCATCTCCTGGACTAATATTATCTTACACCTCATCTTCCCAGTCTTGTGTTTATAAAAGCCCCAAATAGAGGATGGGTGTCTTATGCTTGATAACAACCTACTCTGTGTTCAAGTGAGCTCAGAATCATCAATCTCTTGACTCTGCTTGTCTCCAGGTTTCCGGCACTTTAATGCCACTGGTAAGCTCTGTTGTCTGGTCCTTGTCACAAATCCCTAGACCTCTATTTTTTTTTCTTTCACTTTCTCATGAGATACAATAAAAAAAAGAATTTGCTATAAACTGTATTGTCATTTACTGTTCTTTATCAGTCATGTTGGAAAAGTAGGAAAAGAATACAGATTTTAATCAAAATAGACTGCTAAATTTCAAAATTCCTTTTCAGTGGGAGTCAAATATCTATATTTATTATAGATTATTAGTGGAAAATGATTATCTGGTGAATGTGTTTTCACGTTCTTATTGCAGGGAGTTGACCCCTCATATGATCTACCGAATGACCTTTCTGATTCCAAATTCCATACCTCTGTTGTTTTTTCATTAGAAGAAATTAGCAGGCCTTTCACATTTTTTGAAGGAAGCATCAGCCAGGGTCCATAGAAAAAGTAATGGCTTAGAAATCTTGATGAATGCCAGTTCTCCCAGGGCACATCAAGTCTAAGTGTGCCTGTGTACGCATAGAGAAAACAGCAGATTTGAATAAACATCCTGAAACACTTTGATGGAGTTCCAGGATCTGCTGGCTCTCTGAATTTGTTGTGTGCTGAATTTGTGCCCCTCCAATAATCAAGTTAACCCTATTTTAACTGAACAGGGAGAAAAGTTTATATATTACGAGTGGCCCAATGGTGGATGCAAACACTCTGCCCTGCTCTCATGGACCTTTTGTAGTAACAAGCAGAAAGGCTCATAAACAATAAATCAAAATAGAATAATAAAATAGGTCATAATGTAACCTCAGACAGGTAGCACCCAATATTCATGCATGTTTGGGTGTAACAAAGACTAGAGAGGAAGTCTTCTGGGAATCTAGCTGCATGTGTGACTGAGAAGCATTAAGCAGAATAACTGAAATCTCAGGAAAACAAAGGGTTACAACATACAAGATTAATCTGAAAATAAAGCCTGAAGATGTAGTTATTTGGGGCACAGATCAAGGATGATCATTCAGATGACCATACAACCCATTTCTTATGAATCTGTGACCGATCGTAGGATCAGAGGGACTGTTAGAAAAACTGAAAGAGCTAGGGTACCAAATTCTTGATGAGGTATCTATATTTTCAAGAGTCAGAGGTTAGAAGTTTAGGCACTATCACTTTCAGAAAGAGTGCACAACAAAGGTGGATAGGCTTCACCAATGAAGGATATTGAAACAATTTTATTACAGTAGCAAAAGTGATGTCAGGAGAGGACACCTAGAGCAGCATTGACAGGGGGTTTGGTATATTGCTTTGGAATATTCCATTGGTCCTTTGCACCATCTTCAGAAACCTCAATAAAAAGATCTGAAGAGCTAATGTGGGAAAGAAATGGTAGATGTATATGAATGGTAGAGACTGTTTAAATGAACAGATATTAGACAGTCTTATAGGTCTTCCAGAAATAGAGGGGAGAAGTTTTTGAAGGGCTGCAGATGCTGAAACTGTAATAGGAAGAGAACAATATGAACAGTTTTGTGGCTGTCTTACTGAAAGGTAAAGGCAGGATTTTTTTACACCAAGGTAATAGTGCCCCAGGAAACACATATTATGCCAAGGAGAATGAAATAAGTGTAGGAATAGAATGGGAAAAGACTGAGTCTATGCTGAGGGGTGATTCTTTTCAGCTAAACAGAAAAGGTTTCCTTGAACAGGGAAATGCTGAGCCATATATGTTGGTGGGACTGGGGTGAGAGGGATAAATTCTGGCCTCAGGACACAATATAAGCAAAAGCTTGGTAGCTGGTATTGAGAGAACAGCATGCAGCCTAATACAGGTAGAAAAAAGCTAGAAATCGTTGTGGGAAGAGCAAGAGTTGAGTTAGGAAAGAATGGATGAACTGAATCATGAAAGGTCTCAAATACTATGCTAAAATGTTTGCAGTTTTTATGCAGATGTTACATATCCATTGTGTGTGTGTGTGTGTGTGTGTGTGTGTGTGTGTGTAATTTCGAAGATGGAAAAGGACGACATCTGACTTGCATTTTAGGAGGAAAAAGAGAACTATGACTGGCCCCCAAAGTACTTATTCACACCCTAATTACCAAAACCTGTGAATACGTTCCCATACATGGCAAAAAGTAAAATACACACGCACGCACACACACATGCACAAAGATTTTACATATGCGACTAAAATAAGCATCTTGAGATGTGGGTTGAGTTATGTGAGTAAACCCAGTGTAATCACAAGGATCCTTATCAGGGGAAAAAGAGACACAGAGAGGCCGAACAGGAGATGCTTTGCTGAAGGCAGAGCTTGAGTAACTTCATTACAGAAAAAGCCCGCAAGTCCAGGAAGCTGGTAACATCAAGGAACAGGTTGCCCTCTAGAGCCTCTGGAAGGAACAGAGCCTACCAATGAGAGAGCCAGCTGTGAGGGGGGCCCCCAGGCAAACACAGGTGCCCTTTGCAGAGGGGAGGAGCCTGGCCCCTTCTCTTGTGTGGAACCTGGGATTCAAGCTGTGGGCGGAAAGCGCTCGAACATGGGACTCTAGCCTGGCAGAGGATCCCTGTTTCTCCCCCTTTTTTTCCCTTTTCGTTCAATAAAACCCTGCTTTACTCAATCTTTAAACCATCTACGAGCCTAAATTTTTGTGGCCGTGGGATGCACAAGAACCTCGTCTTTAGCTGAACTAAGGAAAAGTCCTGCAACACCAACATCTTGGTTTCAGCTCCTATGAAACCCACATTGGTCTTCTGATTTCCAGAAAGGTAAGATTCCATTTCTGTTATTTTAAGACACTAAGTTTGTGATAATTTGTTACAGCAATAGAAGGAAACAGGCAGTAATCAAGTGTGTGTCAAGTCTGTGTGAGGTGCTTTTTATGGCCCCTCTCTTAGTCTTCACAAATGTAAGCTATGGAAGTAGTAGAGTGGGAATTTGAGGGTGAAAATTATTAAGTAAATACTACTAACTAGTGGAGCCTCACTTGGTCTCTGTATCCCCAGAACAATGTTTATATGCTATATTATGATGGATTCGCTGCATAAAAAGTTGAGATAATGGATGAAATATGGGAAAGAGATAAAATAAGCATGAGCGGTCAGGCGTCATGGCTCATTCCTGTAATCCCAGCACTTTGGGAGTCCGAGGTGGATGGATCACAAGGTCAGGAGTTTGAGACCAGCCTGATCAACATGGCGAAACCCTGTCTCTATTAAAAATACAAAAATTAGCCAGGCATGGTTGTGGGTGCCTGTAATCCCAGTTCCTTGGAGGCTAAGGCAGAAGAATTGCTTGAACCCAGGAGGCGGAGGTTGCAGTGAGCCAAGATCACACCACTGCACTCCAGCCTGGCAACAGAGCAAGACCCTATCTAAAAAAAAAAAAGAAAGAAAGAAAAAGAAAAAGCATGAGCTAGATTCACCATCTATGGCACATTACAGTGAGACACAAGGCTTCCCCAACAAGTGACATAATAGGCAGAGAAAGCATTTTCAACAAGATGTTTTGGGAGGCAGTATAGAAACCTTGTGAAAAAGCCTGGGACTATGTAGAACTCAAGGCCTCAGTTTTAATTCCTCCATCATTTACCATCTGACTTTTGGAAAGTCTATCTTATCCATTTTCTCATCAGCAAAATGCATAGACAATACCTAGACCAGATAATCATTGCATAGATTATGTCTGCTATTGTTGTAAAACCATTAGCCCAGCCCTTTGAATTTAGTGAATGCCATGCTAAATGGTGATTTATTAGTAATAGCATTAGTATACTATTATTTGTTCACACAACCTTATGACAGTCATAAGTGAATATACTATTCTCATCAGCAAAATGATATAGATAATACCTAGATCAAATAACTATTGTATAGATTATATCAGCTGTTGTAAAACCGTAAGTCCAGTTTTTTGCATTTAGTAAATATCCTACTAAATGGTTATTAGTAGTAGTATTAGTATAGTATTATTTATTTACAGAAGTGTATGGTAGTCATAAATAAGTGAATATATCATAAAATAAAACAATACAGAGAAAAGAACTTAAGGGATCAATTGCAAGAGGAGAAACAAAAAAAATAATTTAATGAAACTCATAATGAACGAAAATAACTACACCCAGTCTTTGTTCTTTTAACTAGTGTAAATTGTGGCCCACCACAAACTATTTTTAGTATGTTAAATATTGAAACAGTCAACATTAAAATCAAAATATTGAACCATAAGCATTGATTTTTGATATTCATAATTTATGGTATTAAATAGAATATTAAATTTATCAAAATGATTAAACATTTTGGTCACTTAAAAAACATCTTGCTATCTTTACTTTTTTTAAACTTAAATTGCTTTTAACTACTATTCTTTTTTGTACTTTTTTAAGATTGAAAATTTTGAAACATCTAAACTTTCAACAAAATCTATTATTTGGAGCAAACTCAATATCCAAAAATGTGTGGATCACTCACGCACAAAAAAAGAAATGCTACAGAACAATATTGTTGAAACCAGTATATTCTCATTCTGTCTATTCCTTTCTTCTGCCACTCATCAGTCTGTCTGTCTCTTAAATATCACACAGAGAAAAGAGTGGGTTGAATTTGGGACATTATTTACCTTCTACTTTCATATGTCTGTATTAACTTTTTTTGGTAAATATTATGCATCTGATTAAAACAAAACTTAAAGAAGCCATTAAATATTTTTAAACAAAAATGTTAATGATTGTTCTATAGCTTATTATGTGAATTTTTCATAATTTATGTAAATATTCCTTCGTTGAAGGCATTTAGACAGTGCCTTGTTCTATATGCCAACCCTATTTATTATCTTTATCAATTCTTTAATTTGGAGTCCTTCTGTGTCACCTTCACGATTAACATATTAGTTTCTCCTGTCATAAATTGCTAGGCCAAGTTCAACTTTAGCCAGGAATACTCAGATTGTCTGCTAGCAAAGAAATTAACAGCAAATGAATAAGAATTCTCAGTACAGACCCCGAGGGCACCATTAAAAGACAGGGCTTTAATAAGAACTTTGTAAATATTTGTTACATAAATTCAAGTTGGACCGATATCCATAAACAGAAAAGAACATTAATTTGTGGCTCATTTGCACTTCACTCAAAAAAATGACCATTTGTCAGCTAAAGCATAGGATTCTTTGACTTGCCAACGACTTCCTCTGTGTGAACACTTTAAATGTATCAGGTCCTTGAAAATAGCTACAAAAATGAGTTTAACATCAAATTGAAAATATTCATCTAGTATTTATTTTCATTAAGCACTGAGCTTAGTGCTGAGGCGATAACTGAACAAGTAAACAAGACATAGTCTCCAGTTTTAAGAGGCTTCTTGTCAAGCAAGTGAGACAGTCAACTTAATATATTATGTGTTATTTGGCTCAAGCCTGTAATCCCAGCACTTTGGGAGGCCGAGGCGGGTGGATCACGAGGTCAAGAGATCGAGACCATCCTGGTCAACATGGTGAAACCCCGTCTCTACTAATACAAAAAATTAGCTGGGCATGGTGGCGTGTGCCTGTTATCCCAGCTACTCAGGAGGCTGAGGCAGGAGAATTGCCTGAACCCAGAGGCGGAAGTTGCGGTGAGCCGAGATCGAGCCATTGCACTCCAGCCTGGGTAACAAGAGCGAAACTCCGTCTCAAAAAAAAAAAAAAAAAAAAAAGTGTTATTAGGTTAGTGCAAAATACATCACTGGATACTTCATATCTTTCAGGCATTGTTCTCTCTGCTAAGGAGATACAAATATGGTTGATTTAACATAGGGAACTGTCCTCAATGAAGATAAAAACATGCAGTTGCATAGCAACAAATTACGTGGTACCCCAGATATGATGTAATAAGAAGAGTCTTCACATCTGACATATTCTTTTCAAGGAAAACAAACAGAGATAAAAGCCAAACACAAAGTGCAAGCCAGTTTATGGAATAGCTGACAATTCTTCATCACAGCCATGAAGATCATGAAAAATAAGGAAAATCCTGAGAAACTATCATAGACTGGAAGAGATTAAGGGACATAATAATGAAATAAAATGCGAAATTCTGGCACTGAAAAAAAGTACGTTATTGGGTAAAACCGGTGAAATCAGAATAAAACCTGGAGTTTAGTTATTGGTAAAGAATTAATATTGTTTCTTAGATTTGATAAATACACCACATTAATGCAAGATAGTAATAGTAGGGTAAGCTGAAACTGGGTGATAGGTATGTGGGAACTCTCTGTACTATCTTTGCAACTTCACTGTAAATCAGAAAGTATTCCAAAATAAAAAATGTATTGAAAAACAGATGTGGAAGTCTTTTGGTTGCTGGTCTAGCTTGTGAGGAGCTTGGAAGTCATCAGTTTGTCCTAACAAGTAAAGAGCTGAACAAACTTTATAAAATCAATTAATCTTAGATCCATCAGAGAAGTGAAGTCACAATGCAAATAACTGCCCCCACATTTGGAAGACAGACATGTGAATATCGAAAATTATAACTTACTGAAACAGAAACTAACAAGCAGAAACCTCCGTGGGAGCCAGTACTGGTGTGGGAAACATTGAGCTGTGATTAATGAACTGTTACAGGCTCAGTATGGACAAGACTGAGAGTTAAAAACTCCAGGAGAAAGATGCTCTATTAACCTGGGTTCTCTAGTGAAACAGAACCTACAGAATGTACATATATAAACACATTTACTATAAGAATGGACACACATGATTATGGATACTGAGAAGTCCCAAGATCTGCAGTCAGAAAACTGGAGACTCAGGAGAGCAAACGGTGTAGTTCTAGTCTAAGAAAGCCTGAGAACCAGGAAAGTCAATGGGGTAAGTTCCAGTTTGAGTCCACGGGTATGAGAGCCAAGAGCCAAGGTTTCAGTTCAAAACTAAAGGCAGAAAAAGACTGATGTTCCAGCTCAAGGAGTCAGGAAGAAGTTCCCTCTTAATCAGTGTTTTTGTTCTATTCAGTCTTCAACTGATTGGATGAGGGCCGCTCGTATTAGGGAGTCCGGGAGGCAATTTGCTTTGCACAGTCTGCTAATTGAAATGTTAATTTTATCCAGAAACACTCTCACAGACACACCCAAAACAATATTTGACCAAATATTTGGGTACCCAATGTCCCAGTCAATTTGACACATAAAATGAGCCATCACAGGGGCCCTCGCACTTCTGTGAGTTTTACCTCCTAGAACACTGCCAGGTCCTCACGGTGAATACTGGAGAGAAATTCCTTCATAATTCTGATGGGAGGAAAGAAAAAGCATACATTCAGAAATACACTAAAGCATTCTGTTCTTTTTAACAAGGCCCACCAAAGAAAAGAAAGAAAGGAATTATTTTATGAGAGTCCAGCCCACTGGGGTTTTATCAGAGCCTAATTGACCTAGGGGAAGGGACGTAACCAGCACCAACTGTCTCCAGCCATCCTGTCACCCCAAAAGCACAGGGGCACAGGCTTACTACAAGACTGAGGCCTAGTTATCGGGCTACAGAATATTCTCCTCTCCCTACACCTGACTACCATATCACCAAAGACCTGTTTACAGGAGGAGTACATCATTTCCTACTTTTAAGAAAACCCCACCAGACACTAAAAGCACAAAACCTAGTTTGAAGGGATAGAGCAAGCATCAGAACCAGATTCAGATATGACAGGTATCAGTGGCTGTGCCCGAAGAGTTAAGTCTTCAGGGAAAACTGACCCATTAGGCCTAGAATCACAGTACCAAGGACCCACGATACTTTTAGGGACCCACAATACGCCTGAATTTTCTTTAACATTAGAAGAAAAGAAAGAGCTCTCAGGTCTATGACAGTTTTAATATATAACAATAACACAATTATATTTGTAACAAAGTAATAGGATAATATTTTTAAACTATTTCTCTAGTCTTCATTTTATTTATTCTATTTCTAATCCATCACTGCCTAAAAGTAGTGAGGTAGGGAAGGATTTAAAGTGATAGAAATATGTGAGCAATTTTCCCAGTTTAAACTAACCTGTATCTAATTTATTAATCAGTAAACACCAACATGCTAAATGTGCGTAAGAGTTAGGATAAAAATCTAAATCCGTTTACATAAATATTTCATTTAACATGCAGAAAGCTGAGATAAAAGCCCAAGTTTATGTAACTTTCTTCTCTAATGAAAGCAAAGATTGTACATTTTTCTGTTGATTACATATGCCCTTAAGTTGTGGTTTGAAAATATTTACAGCTTCAAAATGTATGTGTGAAGTAAAGAATCTGCCATGTTGTCACTGGTTTCTGTTCTACCTGTGTATAGCTGTGTTCATTCTTTCTAAACAACTTTCCACACTTCTGTCAGATGTAGGATCTCGCCTCATCCTTATCTTTCAACAGCAAAAGCTACATACCACGTCAGACCTGGTCCTAAGAATAGTGAATAGATCAAAATATATATATGGAAAGTTCAATGGGTCTCTGAATTGCTTCTAAAAACTTTTTTTTTCTCTCTCTCTCCCTCTCTCTCTCTCTCTCGCATTATGGCTGCAGAGCTTTATTTCTTTAGGCTAAGATGTTGCCTCTAAATAAAATGAAAATACTACTCTAAGGGGAAAATACCTAGCCTCCAATTTTGTACTCCCCCTTAGGGTGAGAAAAGAATGTAGAGAGACTGAAGGCATTGGCTGGGGTGGTAGCTCACGCCTGTAATACCAGCACTTTGGAAAGACGAGGTGGGCAAATTACCTGAGGTCAGGAGTTTGAGACCAGCTTAGCCAACATGGTAAAACCTCATCTCTACTAAAAATACAAAAATTAGCTGAGTTTGGTGGCAGACATTTGTAATCCCAGCTACTTGGGAGGCTGAGGCAGAAGGATCGCTTGAACCCAGGAGGCAGAGTTTGCAGTGAGCTGAAATTGCACCACTGCACTCCAGCCTGTGTGACAGAGTGAGACTCCATCTCAAAAAAAAAAAAAAAAAGAGAGAGAGAGAAAGAAAGATTGAAAGTATCAGATAATGGACATATATCATGTTAAAAAAAAATGGAAAAATATAAAAGCAGAGTAAGAAGCTTTAATCTTGTTCAAAGTTTCATTGACCCTATCACAATGTTAAATAATGCCTTAGTCCATTCAGACTGTTGCAAAAAAAATACCATAAACGGAGTAGCTTATAAACAAAAGAGGTTTATTTCTTACAGTTCTGGAGAGTGCGAAATTCAAGATGAAAGTGCTGCAGATTTGGTGGCTGGTGAGGACGTGTTTCCTGGTTCATAGGTAAAGGCTTCTTACTATCCTCACGTAGAGTGACAAACATACTCCCTCCGCCTTATTTTATAAGAGCCTCAGGCCTCTTTTTTTAGCCCTTATGACCTTCTCACCTCCCAAAGGCCCCATTTCTTAATACTATCAAACTGGGGATTAGGTTTCAACAGGCAAATTTTGGTTGGACATAAACATTCACTCCATAGCATTATAAACATGTAGATACATATGTACATACATGTATGCTATGAACATATGTATATAAATACGCATATATTACATGCATTTTATCATGCATTATGTAACATACAACACAACCAAGTCTACTCACACAACTCATTGCTGCCTGGAGTGTGACAGCCCTTCGGATGCCCCTCCACATGATTAAGTAGAAGGCAGTAAGTAACACAAAAGAAAATATCTTGGAGCCAGCAGAGGTTCGTGTTCGGGCCAGACCCCTCCCGATTCTCCGCTTTGCATGATGGTGGTTCTTTTTACCACTCACGAACACTCCCATCCACAGGAAGTACAGATCATGTCCAAGGCTTGCATTAACCTCATCATCGCCTAATTTTGTGTCCTTTCCTATCTTGATAACAATTCAAAATCTCATTTCTCTCTGAAAAATCTGTTAGGCAAACCACACCTGTATCTCAGAGTCTTGTTTTTGAAACTGGACTATCAGCATTAAACCTTCCATTCCATTGGAGGACAGGGAGAGGAGATCTGATTTCTGGGGAAAGCCTCATGTAGACTAGCAGAAAGAGACACTGTTGAGGCTTTACACTTTCCCACATCAGAGACATCCTTCGTATTCTCTAAACAGCTGTGTGCATTACCAAGCATTGGTCCTATACGACGATCACTGCACGTTATTTCTCTTCATTCATAGGATTTGAAGTCATTTATGCAAGCCTTAATATCTTTAATGAATAAGTAATGAATTCACATTTATCTAGGGTTGAAATTGAGCTTCTGCAATCTTTTCCCATTTGATAATCATTTATTCTCTGGTAGCTCACTTTTAAAATTTTCTTGGCCTACTCAGCCTCCAGATAGAAAAAAGAATTCTGAAAAAAGAATGATTTTTCTGCTCTCCTGACAGTGTGAGTGTATGAGAACCTTAGAAGAGTAAGCAAAATGACATCATTCCCATTTTCTTATCTAGAACTTTTCAAATGTGCCTTATCACTTGAATCACCTTATGGCTATTGCGATTACAGCTGACCCCCAGAACCCCCAAAACAGACACCACCAAAGCTAACGAATTATAACCTCTAGGGGATGAGCTTCGACTTCTGCATTTTGTTTTGTTTTGAGTTTAACAAGCATTTCAGGTGATTATTTAGTCAGGCAAAATTGGGAAACTGCTCTGCTCCAAAGGAGGGAAGACTGCTTAAACTTCTCACACCTCATAGACCACTTTGTATTGTATACATGGTTTTAGCTAACCCATAGCTAACAACTTCAGTTCTAATTGCATTTCTAACTTTTTAGGAGGTCAGTTATAACTAGGACTATTGATGAAATTCAAGTACCTGAACTCCATGAGCAAATACATGGGGGAAAAAAGTGGGCTCTTCTCTTGATGCCCAAGTTTAGACAGTGTCAGAAAGCAGTGACGGACTCCATATATCATGTTCCGTAAAGAGCTCCTTCAGAGAACAGGAGCTCATGCTGCACCAAAATTGAACAGAAGACTCGTAAGAAATGTGGCATGTGTTGTGCTCCCAGGCTCATTGCTTAATCTATAGCACTTTGGGGAAATTAAAGCATTTTCACGAAAGGTAAATATTTAAAAATAGCCTATCTTTGAAAAAGCAGGAGCTGCCTTTGTGAGACACTGAACTGTGCTGATTGAATGTAGCCAGAATCTTTAGGAGAAGAGAAGCAGGCCTGGATGGACACCAGGATCACCATATGTTTTTTACTAGGAATTTCTTGGAGCTGTGACCATTATCAGCACAGATATTCCAAGAAGCTACTGCCAATAGAAGTGAGATGAACTGCTGAGAGGAGCCTCCTGGGATGTTGAGCAACTGCCGACTGCCAAGTGGTGGTATCTAGAACCTTCCAGTGTGTTGCACCTCTGAACTGTGGGCGGTAACCTCTATAGAATGGAGCAGCCATTGGAAGGTGTACAAAAAAAATCAGCCATGAGAGTACTCATTTTGTGGTATTATCTAGTCTCACCTATATGATCCCAAGTAATTATTTTTTTTGTTACGTTTTGTTTTTTTGAAATGAAGTCTCTCTCTGTTACCCAGGCTGGAATGCAGTGGCACAGTCTCAGCTCACTTCAGCCTCCATCTCCTGGGTTCAAGAGATTCTCCTGCCTCAGCCTCCCGAGCAGCTGGGACTACAGGCACACACCACTACACGCAGCTAATTGCTGTATTTTTAGTAGAGATAGGGCTTCACCATGTTGGGCAGACTGGTCTGGAACTCCTGACCTCAGGTAATCAGCCTGCCTCAGCCTCCCAAAGTATTGGATTATAGGCATGAGCCACCGCACCCGGCTCCAAGTAATTCTTGATATCATGAAGAAAATTAGATTCAAGATAAACCTTACATGCTACATATTTTCAGCCATTCAACCATACATCCATTTTCATTCATTGAATATTTATAGATCCCCTAGTAGATATTGCTAGATCATTTTCTGGGTGCTGGAAAGAGTGACATGGATGACTGCCCCCTTTTTTTTTTCCACCAAGGTTGGGCTTCTTCCAGATAAGTGTAACAGCGTGCAGAGTGATTGTAAGTATGGACTACATACCCTGAGTGGACAAGGTAAAAGGTATGAACCATGGGTGTAAAACATGATTAGGAAAAAAGTTTTAGGAGCAATAACTTGAAGGACTCTTGGAACTAGATAGAGATGAAGGGGACGGTGGTGGTCAGTGAGATCCTTGAAATCAAGGTCTGGAAATTATGAATTATTGTGATGATCAAGGATATGACCACAGTTGAGGGAGGTGGAATGTCGAATGAAGAATTTACAGGAACTAAGGAAGTCAAGGAAGAAAAACACCAAGTCCTGGATATATTGTTCATGTGGGTACTACATAGACTTTAATTAAGCGACTTGAGTAGGTCTGAAGTTAATGGAACTCTTGTTTACAGTCCTGAACTGGGTCTCAAATCCCTGAATTCCTAACGATGGATATGGAAACAAGTATACATCCGGAAACCATGGATAACAATCTAAAGTGTTATAAGGTTAGTAAATATACAATGTACAAATCCCTGCCTATTGCAATGTATTTCACCTATCTAAAGACGCACCTGAAAGTCTGACCGTTGAGTTTCTCCTTCAGATAAAGACACTGTCTCCCACAGGCTTGCTATGTAGATTGGTGCAAAAGTAATTGCAACTAAAGGTAGTGGCAAAACCGCAATTACTTTTGCACCAGCCTATACAAGTGCTATATATCTAGCATAAGAAACAAATGGTAGGATAACAACATTTACAGGACATCAACCCATGGCAGTTTAAGTAATTAACTAGTTGTCACCACCTACTCTGAAGCAAAACTCTAGAAAACGAGGTAACTGGAAAACAATGAGGAGAAGGCAAGGAAGGCTATCTAGGAATGGCATCTTAGCCAGGGAGCCCTGGTTTCCCTCACACAGAGTAGCAGAAAGCTCTGGGAAACAGCGAAGTGTAATTGGGAGTGCATGGCTCATGTGTAAAAGTGGACATAGTATTTCTCTTGGGGTATGAAGTTTAAATAAAATAGTGCCTGTCTGCTGCACTGTTTGGAAAAACAGTGCATCTGGAAAACAAAAAAGATAAATTGACGAATGTGTAGAAGGTTGTATAGATACGTAATAAAACACTTAAAATAAAAATCCATTGGTAAAATCTAGGTGGTGGCTTTACGGGTTTCTACTGGAAAATTCTTTCAATTTTCAATGTTTAACTGAAAATATCTGGTGCTCACTAGGCAGTCCATATATATCAGCTTTCCTCCTCACCTGCTCTTCTTAAATAGAATATATATTTGTATTTCAAGATTATTTTACCTACAGCAACACACACACAAATATTACTCTAAAAGGTACAGACAAGAGAAATCATATCTTCCTATTTCTGTGTACCTCTTCTTGAACAATTTATTTGACTAGGTCTTTAGAGTTAAATTAACTAGTCTTTTGGTTTCCTTATGCAAGGTATTCTGTCTTCAAATAAGATGTTTTTCAACATCATATTGAATTAAAGAAGCCTTGCATGAATAAGAAAATAGTGCACGATTCCGTTTTTACAAAGTTCTAAAACTGGCTAAACTAATTTTTGATGAAAAAATATTAGAACAGAGGCTACTTTTGGAATAGAAATGGAGGATGTGTGGAAAAGAGCACAAGAGAACTATCCGAGGATGGTAATGTGACAGTAATGTTCTAGATCTTGATAGGAGGTTGAGTTGCAAAACTCAGTCAACACACATTTTAGATTTGTCTGTTTCTTTGTATATAAAAAGAAAAACTACAAACAAATATTAACCTGTAGTTAGTCATATACATGCTAAAGTATTTGGGAGAAAATTGATGTTGGTAACTTACTTTTAAGTGCATCTGAAGAACAAAAAAGATAAATTTATGAATATGGAGAAGGTTGGATATGTAATAAATAAAAATCCATTGGTAAAATCTAGGTGGTGGCTATACACATTTATACTGGAAAATTATTTCAATTTTCAATGTTTAACTGAAACATTTTCATAATAAAATATTAGAAAAAAATGAAATACTTTCTCACTCATCTTTTCCTGGTTCATATTCCAATTCTTGATGAAAATGTTGACATTCTTTCTTTACAGTTCTTACCAACGAACATTTAAAAAATGGCTACATCCAAGGGTGAAACAAATGTGTTTTCATCAATAGAGAAACATATGTTCAGCCCTTAGGTAGCGCCTGTGGAAAACATTTAATATTGCAGGGCTTCTTGTCACTTCTCAATAGTTGTCAGATTGTCAACTCCACATCCCAGGTGCTCAGCAAACTGTAATTTCCAGAGCTCTCTGGCGGAGGGCATACAGATCTATCCAGCTGACATCACATAAATATTATAGAAATCTGTCTTCCATGAAAAGGGAGGAAAAAACTAAAAGGATCTGAAATTACCAATATTTTAGTTGCTCAGGTGGTCAGGTTTCATGGCTCCCTCAAATGCAATACATCCTTACAAATATAGAAACTCTTTCTCCCTGACCTAGTTTGTGAACTAAGGAGGCTTGGGTTTCAAATATTCAAAATATTTCAGGTGATAATCTCAGTTCCCAAAAGATATTTTTAATAGAGCCACTCTAACTTTTAAAGATTAAAGAGAAACAAAATGACACGTGATGCCATTATAGAATTTGTCATTCCTTAATAATATTCATTCTACTTTTCTTGTTTCTCCTCCTTATTTCTCCTCTCTTATTTCTGGGGTGCTCCAACACTCAGTTTAGAGGTCTCTTCCTTTTTTCATTCACATCCACACTTAAACTGATCATAGTTATCTAGTTTCATAAAATTTTAAACGTCATCTATGTGCTGATGCTAATGATCAATATATATCATTTAAACCCAAACCTCTCCCCTGATTTTCAGTCATGTATGCTCAACCATCTACTCAGTATGTCCAATTGCATGTCTAATAGGCACTGCCAACTTAATATGTTGAAAACTAAACTCCTGAGCTTCCCCAAGATCTGATTCTCCTAAAGTTTCGTTGTTATTTACCTAACAGCAATTCCAACCTTGCATATGCTCTGACAAAAGCTTCTGGAGTCATCTTTAACTCCTTTCACTCTTGCACAGGCCATATGTAATCTGTCAACCCATCCTCACAACTTTACCCTTTAAATATACATAGCGTCCAACCACTTCTCACACTCTTCATTGCTACTTGGTCTGAGCCACCATGATTTCCCAGATGAACCACTGCATCCTCCTAGACTAATCTCCCTGCTTCTGCCATTACCCCACTTCCATCTATTTACTCACAATCTAACAACCAGAATGCCCTTGTTCAATATGAATGGAAGTATCTCACTCCTCTGCTCAAAATACTCCAGTAGGTTCCCTTTTCATGCAAAATAAAATCCAAAATCATCAAAAGCGTCTACAAAGTCCCCAGGCAGTTTGGTCCCCCATCTCCACCTAATCTCCTAGGACCCTTCCCCTCTCACTCAGCTCCAGCTATACAGGACTTGTTATTGAGATTCCTCCTCTGTGCCTTTACTGCACACCAGCTATTTCTTCTTGGAACTCCCGTCATTCACAAAGCTTGCTCTCTCACCTTCTTCAGTCCTTTGTTCAAATGTCAGTGTAGCAATTAGGCCTTCCCTGACTATACTGCTTAAAACTACATGCAGCTACCCCTTCTCACAATACTCCCTACCTTCTCTCTTTATTTTTCTCTGTAACACTCATCACCATCTAACATATTAGGTATGTGTGTACGTATGTATGTACATAAGCATGTATGTATATTTTGCCTTCATAGCCATATTACAATGCATGGTTAATGAGGTCATGAATTTTTGTCTATTTTATTAATTTCTGATCCCTAGACCCTAGAAAAGTAGGCACACAACATATATTTTTAAATACATGAATTAGTTGAGGACTTAACTTCACAAATATGATATTTAAACTAATCAAGAATAATTAAGAATAACACAGAAGACTACAAATATCTCTTTCTATTTCAGCCTGGCCAGATCTATTACAACAACTTCATTGGGTCCCACCCTACCGTGAATGAGTCAGAAGAAAGGATACTCACATTAATTCTTTAATGTATATCTTTCTTGCTATAAAAAAGGATGAGTCCATGTCCTTTGCAGGGACATGGATAAAGCTGGAAACCATCATTCTCAGCAAACTGAATTAACAATAGAAAATCAAACACCACATGTTCTCACTCATAAGTGGGTGTTGAACAATGAGAACATATGGACACAGGGAGGGGAGCATCACACACTGGGGCCTGTTGGGGGATGGGGGAGCTAAGGGAGGGATAGCAGGGAGTGGGGGCATTGGGGACGGATAATATTAGGAAAAATACCTAATGTAGATGATGGGAGAATGGAGGCAGCAAACCACCATGGCATGAGTATACCTATGTAACAAACCTGCACAATCTGCACACGTACGCCAGAACTTAAAGTATAATAATAAAAAAGAAAAAGAATTTATATTTTTATCTTCCTTTTATATCATTGATAACAGCTTATCTTATTTATCTATCCAAGGAAAGATCTAGCTTCTATTTCCCTTGATTCTAATCTCAAGTGGTCATATGCAACTCTGAATTCTCCAGGTAATGTATTTGATTTTGTCACTGTCTTAAACTGACTTAATCCAATTTGATGGTCAGAACCTTCGGTAAATATTATTGGCCTTCAGTGGATGTAGTTGATAGCAATATGCCTCACTCTCCTATCATTGCTGTAAGATGGTGTTTCACAGTGAAAGCAAGTCTTGTGCAAAATAATCACACTAAATTAGTAACAGCACTAATATAAAGGCCTTTATTAGCAAATTGGCACAGTGCTGCAGCCATTTTGCAGTTCAGAAAAGGGCTTCCTCATTGTTCTCTGATATAACTAACACCTTCTATGAAGGCTGGTTCAAAATGGGCACCACCAAGTTCTTGAGGCAAGATGAGCAAGCTGCTTCATTAAGTGGAGAAGGAAATAGGGTCCTTCTGGAAGTGGACGCGTACAGCACCACACACCACACCAAATGTGCATCATGCCACCTGTCTTTAATGTTTAAAGAAAGTTGGCACGGTCTTTCAGGAGTTAAACAACAAATCAACTGCTCTCCAACAAATACTGTGCAAAACAAGTTCTTGACCTCAACGACTGAACTAACAGAATAGGATAAAGACTGTTGAACTTGCTGGGTTTTGCACAGTATTCATTTGAGGGCAGTAGATCTGTTGCTTAACTCCTAAAAGGTCATGCCATCTGTCTTTAAATATTACCAACTCTGTAAATCAACAACAAAGTAGACTACATTGTTAATACATATTATGGTTAACTTTTTCTGTATACTTACACATCATATTACTTACCTAGAATATTTTTAATGGGTCAGCACGATGCAACACAGATGTATCTCATGATTTAATCAAGCTTGATAAAATGTCACCATTTAAATTATTTCTTCTAAATTTTTAACTCTCACAACTTGATTTATACCAAAGGTACCCAAAAGTGTACTTATCACCCTAAAGTGAATTTTGATAAAGGATGAAGATTAAGGTAAAGCATGGGCATAGAGACATTTTAGAATTGAAGAAAATCTAAAGACTATCAACTTCAGACCATTTTAATTATAGCTGAGGAAACACCAATGAAGTTAAGAGTGACTCAAAGAAAAATAAGGTCTAGAATCCAGTGTAGTGATTCTAAGTCTCTAGATAATTTTCTCTAAAATCCTATTAGAACTTAATACGTTTTCAAAGACGCTGGGCAAACCCCTCAGTCAGTCAGTCCAAAAATAAATCTATTCATTCTACTTCTCATTAATTTATTTTTGAACAGTCACAGATCTATTCCACCTTTGAAGACTTGTAAAATGCCTGCCTCTATGTTATATAGTTGGTCAAGGATATTAAAATAATGAAGGAGCCCACTCATTACTAAAGAAGAGACAGTAAGTGCTCCCTGGAAGGTGAATGATCTGTATTACTTACTCAGTGCTAAGATTTTCTTTCCTTTAGTTTCCACACTTACAGACACTTGGGGGCCATGAAATGGAGGAAAATCCACCATTCCATCAGTATGCAAATGCCAGACTAGCCAGGGTGTAAATTCACCTTCAGATACTTTAATGTGCAGGGACTGCAAATGAGCTGCAGACTGAATTTGGCCTCAGAAATTTCTTTACCAGACCAGCATAATATCAAAAAATGTAAAAAGTGAATGTGCCCATTCTCTATTGACTTGTATTGGTTAATTCAGTTATTTGTCTTACCAACAGGCTCTTGCAGGCATTTGAGTATGTGGCTTCTGTGTGCAGCACAGTAGTGAGAAATACGTACCTAGAATACTGGATTAGAGTCTAAACCCCTCCAAGGGCTATTGTTGTCACCTTGAGCAAGTTATTAACCTCTCTCTGGCCTGGTTTCCTCACTGATAATATGGGGAGGATGACAATACTACCTAACTCATTGTATTGCTGAGGATACATGAGATAAAGCATTTAGAATGTTCTTGGCTACATTAATTTCTCTTGGGCTTTTACTTTGTATCCAGCATGGTATTAAACAATTTATATGCATTGTCTCATTTATGAGGTATAAATTATAATCATCTCCATTATGCACATAAGGAAGCTTGAGTCTTCAAATTTATATTACAGTAGTTCCCCTTTACCTGATGGGACTTTGTACCAAGATCCCCAGTGGATGCCTGAAACAACAGATGGCACAAAACTCTATATATGTCTTTTCCTATACCTAGATATGAAAAAGTTTAATTTATAAATAAGGCACAGTAAGAGGTTATTAACAATAACTAATAATGTAATAGAACAATTATAACAATGTACTACAATAAAAGTTATGTGAATGTGTTCTGTTTCTCTCTTACTCTTTCTCTCTCAAAATATCTTACTGTATTGTCCTCATCTTTCTTCTTGGGATGATGTAAGATGATATGTTGCCTATTCGATGAGAGGAAGTGAAGTGAATGACAGGCTTTGTGACACAGCATTAGGCTACTACTGACCCTCTGTATTCCTGAATCCATGGAACCATCCCTTGCTTGCAGTAAATGGCTTGGTGTCACTTGTTTTGGGGGACCCTTTGCTAAAGTTTCCATAAAGGATCAATGCTTTCTGGTGTAACACGTTGCCATCAATTGAGATTTTTTTTTCTGTTCATGTCTTCTACCCACAGATATAATCCCTTTTCTATCTCTACTAAGTACTTATCACTTACTTTGGCCACAACTTTTATAGTTTGAGGTATGACAGCAAGACTGTCACAAATTTTGTTTCATTCTTCACAATATCATTGGTAGACAATTGTTCTTATTGTAGATCTTAGGAACTTCAGCATATAACTTTTTTTGTTCTTTATTTGAGAATTCACCTTTTTACTTAAAAGGAATACTTTATTGCTTCTCTTTTGCATATTCCATTTGCCAACATCACCACTCTTGCACTTTAAAACCATTAAGTAAAATAAGAGTTACATTAAGATAAGCACTGTGATACTATGCCAGTCAATCTGATAACCCAGAGGGCTACCAAGTGACTGACAGGAAGGTCACATCTATAGTCTGGATACACTGGACAAACGAATGATTTGTGTCTGGGGTAAGACAGAGCAAGACAGCATGAGATTCCATCATAATATTCAGAATGGAACATAATTTAAAACTTAGGAAGTGTTTATTTATAGAATTTTCTATTTAATATGTTGGCACCATGTTGATTGCAGGTAACTGAAACCATGGAAAGCTAAACCCAGATAAAAGGATGACTACAGTATTTTACCAAAGATTCTATAATTAGAAATAGTGGAGCAAGGATTTGAGTGAAAGCAGTCTGACATCACAATCCAGTTCTTAGTCGGTACTGTGTGCTGAACACTGTTAATTTCACTTAGCAACACACTTATATGCCATTATATCCCTTCTATATTTCCCAAACATTTGGAATTTAGTTTGTAATATTTCCCTCTGATATACAATAGCTGCATTCTTATATGAGTCAAATGGCAAATCTATTATTTTTCTCTCACCCGTTGCTCCATTTACAACAGCTGATAACCAAAAAGCATTCACTTGACTCTTAAAAGTCATCATTTTTTTTCTGCACAATTTCTCTTTTCAAGAACTACTTGAGGCCAGGCACAGTGGCTCACGCCTGTAATCCCAGCACTTTGGGAGTCCAAGGCGGGCAGATCACCTGAGGTCAGGAGTTCCAGAGAAGCCTGGCCAACATAGTGAAAACTTGTCTATACAAAAATACAAAAATTAGCCAGGCGTGGTGGCATGCACCTGTAATCCCAGCTACTCTGGAGGCTGAGGCAGGATAATTGCTTGACCCTGGGAAGTGGGAGGCTGCAGTGATCTGAGATAGTGCCACTGCACTCCAGACTGGGCAACAGAGCGACAGACTGGGCAACAGTTCTGTCTCAAAAAAAAAAAAAAAGGAAAATAAAATAAAAACTACTTGGATAATGGGAAAATATGTGTATTTTCTTGTATTCAGGTATAAGGAACACATAAAGACACACTATTTTCATTATGGTCTTCAGATTTATAAAGGTTTGGTCCACAGAACATGTCAGCTAGCTCTTTTGCAAGTCACCTACATAAAGATCCAAGGAACTAATTGTACAGGGTCATACAGAAGTTGAGTCCAACAGCAGGACAAAAATATTGCTAAGAAAAATTGTTATTAGGCAAAAGTCTGGAATTTTCTTAAATAGCTGCAACATTGAGAGTGTGCAGGAAATTTTGAAATAATATAACCCAAACAAGCTCTAAAATTTATCAACTCTTACTTCATAATGCTTTATAAATGTTTCTCAAGCTCACACATTCAATTATGTAATTTTTGAAGGAATTTAGAGTTATCTTTGTCATCTTCAAATTTTTAAAAGAATCTTACATTAAATAAATGTTTATCAAGGCTTATAGCTGTGTAATAACTATTTGGAAGGACAAAAATCTCATATTTGATTCATAAACTTGATCATTGATAAATCAGAGCTTCTCACATTGCGGTTCTTTCTAAGGCTGGAGAAGAGTTCGTTTCCATCTAATTTATAATTGTGGAACTTGCCTCCTAATGTATGTTCTGCTTTCTAATGGCAACTTCAGAGTTTTCTTAGTAGAATCCATCTGTAAGGCTTATATCATCATCTTCCCTGCTTGAAGATTATGGACTGGCATGTCATAAACCCAAGTTGAAGTGTGTTGAAAAATAGCTTTTCACGTGATTTTTGTTTTTTCCCACCCCTAGGTTCTTAGGCATTCTCTGGAAAGCAAAAAGATGGCATAGAGATCTGCCTTCCATATATAACATATGTCGGACTTGGTTGCTCACAGACATGAAAATAACCCAAGGACAAAACAAAGGAAGGTGTACAGCAGATGTTCCATGCTTTCTAAATTAGGAAATTTCTAATCCTTCAGACTAGGAAAATGAGAGCAAAATGATGGAATCGCAGAGCGAAACAGCAAAGGCACCTCAGGGGATTATCTGGGAGATTGCCTTTCAGGTAACCCAAATAGTTCCCTTGAAACCTTAACCGTCTATATGGGCAGTACAGTCCAGGAAAATTTGACCCTGCATCCCAGCCTCTTTATGTAGAATTCTTTTCACTCTCTACACCGTGCCCAAGTCACATATGTAACGTAGCGTTAGCAAATGGTCTTTTCAAAGTGATATAAATTAATCATTTGTGGTAGTACCTATGTCAGTAACATCATCATTTCCTTGACTCGGCACTTTTTCTACCTTTAATTGGCAATAAGTTCCAACTGTTTATGGAAACTTGTAAGAAAAATCTTCCAATTGCTGCCTCACAAAATAGCATAAACTTAAACTATATTTTGTTGATAAAACATTTGTGGAATTGCCAACATTTAAAAAAAAATTTTAGAGCATTTGAGAGACAAAACACCATGATTCATGTGGAAAGGCCTTCAAAGCTCGTGAAGTTCCTTGAATAGCTATGAGACCTCCTATTGTTTGTGTTTTATTTGTTATGTTGTAGACAGATTTGTTGCTTCACTTCAGCCAGCTTATTGTTGTTATTTGTGTTGACAATGATGTACAGGCTATATAAACTTCTCTCTACCTCCCCAGAAAAATATATATTGAAGGGATATACTTACATAATTTTTCAATATACACTTTAATTTTCATCAAGCATTTTTATTATTATCATTGTTTGGGGGTACTTTGTAACTAGTAACAGATTACACATAAAAACCCAAAGAAACAATTTTTTAAAAAGATTTTTTTTATTTTCTAAAATGAAGTCTTTTACTATTACACAAAGTACCTTGGACCACTTTTGTATATTTTTTGTTGTGTTCTTTTCTGTTATGTGTATTATTTATTTTTTAGATGTAACCTAAGTTACTTCTTTATTTTTAAAATCTGTAGAATATGAAAGACTTCCATTTATGTTTGCTTCTTTACTGAGCACGTAAAATTTATACCATCTACTTTATAGAAGAGTATTCATGAAGAATTTTGCTTTAAATATTTCTATTTATCATAGTTTTGATATATTGTTAATATTTTACTCAAAATACTTAGTATTCTGCTTTGACCTTCCTCTTTATCAGTTAAAATGTGATTATTCTATTTTTACAAGTATGTTTTACACTATCCACAATAAAATGCAATTATAATGAAAAAAGTATTGAACTTTCACCTCAATTTGATAGTCAAAATCTCTCTTGTGTCTTAACACATTTGAACAAATAAAGGTTAAAAATACCGGCCTACACCCAGCAATAACCTCCCGTACTTTATAGGAAAATAAAGCATTCAAGCCTTACTGTGAAGAAACCTGTGATCCAATCACTGTCAGGGTTTTATATTATCATAGTATTTTTTCTGAAAATATCAAAACTACTCATGATTTCCATTTTTTTATCTATTAGATATTGATGATAATACCTGTGTTATCCCCTTACAGCATTTGTAAATGTAATGTATTAAGTATCACCTATATTCCTAATATATACCTGATGCTTTTTCAATCTTCGTTCAAATGTATATTAATTGAAAGCAGGTGTTCTCATGTCTAGATCATAGAGGAAGAAACAAAGGTTCAGAGAAGTTAAATAGTCTTATTTAGAAGTGGCAGAATTGGAGTTTACCTCAACTGTCTAATGACATGCCCTGATCTAGTGTATAGCAAGTTGGGGGAACAGGAAAACATAAGTGTTTTTCAGTTTTATTTCACTTTATTTTTCTTAATCTATCTGTTATCAAAAAAAAAAAAAAGTCTCCTGAATATTGATAAGAATTTTCCCAAAGTATTCCTCTTACATTGAAATACATTAGCCTGTATTTTAACATCAATATGCATTTCTTACACAGTTTGATGTTCTTGCATTTCAAAGCACAAGATTATGATCTTTTGATTTCAAAAGATGAAATTCTACCATGCATTCTGTTGGTTATTTCCTTTGCCATGCGGAAACTTTCTAGTTTGATATAGTCCTGCTTGCTTAATTTGGTTGTGTTGTCGTCTGTGCTTTTGGTGTCATATCTATGAAATTATTGCCAAAACTCATGTCACAGAGCTTTTTTTTTTTCTTAAGAGGTTTAGATTTAAGACTTCAATCCATTTTGAGTTGGTTTTTGTGTACGGTGTAAGATAAGAATCAAATTTTATTCTTTTGCATGTGGATATCCAGTTTTCCTAACACTGCTTGTTGAAGGGACTATTCTTTCTTCATTGTGTATTCTTGGCATCCTTGTCGAAGATCCATTCAATATATATATGTGGGTTTCTTTCTGCGTTCTTTACCCTGTTCCATTGGTGTACATGTCCATCTCTACGCTAGAATCATAATGTATCAGTTACTATAGATTTCTATTATATTTTGAAATCAGGATATATAATGCCTTCAACTTTGTCCTTGCTTCTCAAGCCTGATTTAGCTATTTGCAAAATATCAACAGATTGAAAAAACAACCTATAGAATGGGAGAAAAATATTTGAAAACTATGTATCTGATAAAGGATTAATCATTAAAATGTCTAAGAAATTTCCATAATAGCAGTAATAAAATTAAAAACTTAATTAAAAATGGGCTAAAGACATGTACAGACATTTTTCTAAAGACATAATAATGGCCAACAGACAAATGAAAAAATGCTCACCATTAGTCATCACAGAAATGCAAACTGAAACCACAATGAGATATTACTTCACACATGTCATAATGGCTGTTATCAAAAAAAAGAACAAAAAGTGTTGACAAGAATGTACAAAAATTGGAATCCTTGGACACTGTTGGTTAGAATGTAAAATAGTGCAGCCACTATGGAAAGCAATGTGGATGTTTCTCAAAAAAATAAAAAATTTAACTACCATATGATCCAGCAATCTTACTTATATGCATTTATCTAAAAGTATTAAAATCAAGATCTCAATTGATCTTGCAGCAGTATTTATTGGAGCAATATTCACTACAGCCAAGATATATAAACAACCATACATGGATAAATTGATAAAGAAAACGTAGTATATGCACATAAGGAAATACTATTTAGTCTTACAAAAAGAGTTCTGAAATAATGACAGCATGATAAACCTTGAGGACATTATGCTAAGTAAAATAAGCTTGCCACAGAAGGACAAACACTGCATGATTCCACTGACAGGAATCAACATATATAGTCAAATTCATAGAATCAAAGAGTGGAATGGTAGTTGCCAAGGGATGGAGGGAGGGGGAAATGGGGACTTATAAATTAAGGTCACAAAGTTTCAGTTAAGCAAGATAAATAAGCTTTAGAGATCTGCTACAGATCATTGTACCTATTGTCAACAGTAGCATATCATGAACTTAAAAATTTATCTAGAGAGTAGATCTTATGTTAAGTGTTCTTACCACAACAAAATAAAATTGTAAAAGAAAGAGAAAATACAATGTAATCTTTCCCTGGCCCAAAAGAAAATAATTCTACCCCACTATCAAGCAGGCAGAGCAAAACATAGGTCTTCCCAAAGAAGAATTCCTCTTTAATATCTATGCATTATTTACTAAACATCTACTTCATACATATGATTTGCAATGCATTCTGGAGCTACCTAAAATATGGTCACAAAATATAAAGTTTGGAAATTGAAATGTTCTATAGGAATCATTTAGCTCAATTGTTTCATTCAACAAATGAAAAACTTATTTTTAAAAACAGGCATTCAAAGTCACCTATGCTCTAAGTCTCTTCCATCTAGACCAATAGTTCTGCCACAGCAAAAGTTCGCCTGCTTTCAAAACATTTGTTGCTTAATACTTCTTTATAACATATAATACCAGCAGGCCATCATGCTACACATTCTATTTAAAGGTAAAGAATCCTATCCCAGCCAGATGAATTTTCATGCATGAATATAAGAGAGAGAGGTATTTTCAGATTCTCAAGAATAGAACGAATATTTTTCTTGAAACATAACCTGCTTGACACAAGTACGTTATAATATTAGTAAATCTAAAAATATGCAAATGACCTCTCTACTTTTATATTTTTAAAAGACTAATGGTAATCAAACAATAAAAGCAGAAATAAATAAAATGTTAAAAGTAGAGTTGGTTTTATATATAAATCCCTTGTGATTTATATTTTAAAAAGAATGATAATAAAATAATAAAGGCAGAAATAATAAAAATTTAAATAACACGTGCTTTAAATTCCTCAAGCTTCACAAGGAGACATGTTCTTTATTGAAACACACTACTGGCCAGGTGTGGTGACTCATGCCTGCAATCCCCGCACTTTGGGAGGCTGAGGCTGGTGAATCACAAAGTCAGGAGTTCGAGACCAGCCTGGTCAATATGGTGAAATGGCATCTCTACTAAAAGTACAAAAATTAGCTGGAGGTGGTGTTAGGCACCTGTAGTTCCAGCTACTGGGGAGGCTGAGGCAGGAGAATCACTTGAACCCAGGAGGTGGAGGTTGCAGTGAGCGCAGATCACGCCACTGCACTCCAGCCTTAGTGACAGAGTGAGACCAGGTCTCAAAAAAAAAAAAAAGAAACACACTACTTACACATTGCTGAGGTAAACTCATACCCTAGCCCTGTGCTTCAGAAATTCACTCCTTGGGCTATATATCTGGATGGAAACCACCTTAAATGTTCACCAAGCATAATGTCATGTTGTTATCAAATGTCACAAAACACATGACATAATGCCCACAAAGCATGAGGTGTTCTCTTATTGCCAAAACTAAACAGGAAATAAAATTAATTTTCAGTCAAATGGAAAAGCTTCTTTCACAGACTTATTGCTGAAATATCAAACTTCTGTTAAAAAGATAAACTATTATTTGGGAGAAATTTTCATGGTATTTGAAAGTCAAATAAAAATCTTTAAAAATGGAAGCTAACCATCACAATTTATTTTTCTTTGTTTTTGTATTGTAAGCATTTAAAGAGGGCATCCAATAAATTAGTATTTGCTTTCAAAATTACTTTTGTTCCTTTATTTTTAGCATTTTACTTATTGCCAATCAAGTTCCGCTTCCACTATGCTTTATATTTACATATATATATGCCTCTACTGTAAGCAAGGCAATTTCATTCCTTGAAATGCAGAACTACATGTATTAGATATCTTCCTTTTTAAAGAAATGAGAAATTCTGGATTAAATTACTTCTTAAAACATAAAAAAATTATTAATGGCAATGTTCAGATCAGACAAAATTATCTTGCTTACATATTAATATTCTACCTGTTCATGAATTGATCTCTTTAATCCCTTAATTTTCACTCAGTTTTAAATCTTCCTTTTTACAGGAAATTTTGTTTGGGTCATTATCTGTTTCTTGTCTTTTTCAAGGATTCTGACTATCTTGGAGAGTTGGAAAGTTTAAGTATAATTTTCAGGAAAAAAATCGTATATATCGCACAAACACAAAATGATCACATGTAAAAATTTTTATTTAACTCCTAATTAAGCAGTAAGATGTTCTGACTGATTGAAAGAGTGTTTTAGAAGCCGGAGTATTTATGAAATGGTGAAATTCCTGGCTTAGATACAAAATTAGTGCATGTCCCACAAAGACATAGATGTTTGGGCTGATCTGTTTCATCAGAGAAATTATTTGTATCTCCACTTGCGGTTGGAGTTAACATACTGCTGCACTAAGTCTGTGCTTATTGTCATGCGTAAAGAAAGACCTGGTTAGTTATCTAGACAATCCTTGGGTAGTCTTCACTCCCACGTGACATTTAAGTACATGCCACTCACCCTTTTGTTTAGGTTCATCTTTGACATAATTTTTCTGCCAGGGGTAATTTTAAAACTATGCAACTATCCTCAAAATTCAAGAACAATTTTTTTGTATGGTCAAAAATGTGTAGTTTTCTCGCTGAAATCAATGCTATGCATATGTAGCTCAGATTTCCCATCCTTTTTAGCAATCCCTCTTAGAATCTATAAAAATATGAAGACCAAAGGGAACAAAGGTAGTTATTGGATTTCACAGGAATGTTATTAAAATTAACTTTTAAATATATGTAACTGATAATCATATATTCTCTTTAAAATATTAAGAATAAAAATAGACAAGTAGTGAAAGAGTTTGTGTTTGTGAACAGGGATGAACAGTTCCTTTAGAAAGACCATAGGAAGAGTAGCAGTCAGAACTAAACTTGAATACTTTGGACAGGGATTAAGTTTTCTTAAAGGCCATGAGACAGTTGAAGTTTGTATATAATCATTTCTACCACTCTGATAAAACTCAATTCCAAGAAAACTTAGACCTAATTGCTCCCACATTTGAAATTTGTGTAATGAATTGCTGATTGAAATTCAATGACTTTCACAAGTCTGATTTTTTCCCATGTCAGTTTCTTTGAAGATGTATTGATGTTGAGAAAATGATTCAAAGCTTTGAATGCAATTCAACATAGTATATGCAATTTTCAGTTCATTGAAGCAGAATTGAGCTCAAATATGTGGATTAGTATTTATATCTATAGGGAGGGGAATGTCTTTCCTTCTCTTTTAGGTTCTGATGTACAAAGCATTTTGATGACTTAGATACATTTCTTTTAATCAACTTTGAAGATAAATCAGAAATATTTGCTAAAATTATTGGAAACTTTTTTTTAACCTAGTTCTGAAAACGAACTTGACTCTCGAATGGACATCCCTACAGTAGTAAAGAATACCAGATTTCCTTGGGGAAAATGTGGAAACTAGATTTGCATACAACCACTCCTAATCGTTTAAAATATATACAAAAATACAGAACTGGAAATATAAGAAAGAGTTGTATTACCAGGAAAAGCAGTGTAGGAGAAAACCTTTAATTATTTTTTTATAATCTTACAAAAACATTCTAACAAGGGAGACATGAATAATATACCATAAAACCTCATTGAAAATCCCAGCCTCATCATTGCCTTTGCCAGTTGGAGGGTAGTTATTCCCCAGAACTCTAATTATCTCATAGCCACATCCTACCTCTGAAACTCTCTGAAGTCCTTATCTACACCGGCTGCTTTCCCATTTGTTTCTTCTTCAAGCTTCCTGGATCTTGGTTTCATTCTCTAACAGTTCTCACCACCTTGGTTACTGCCCTCTACATAACGAGGGTAGAACCAGGAGAATAAGGGAATTTCAAGAGGGAAATATCAGGACATTCCTCAGAGAGAGGAGAAGGGCTAAAGTTGTTTTATTATTTTTATTATTACATATCACATTAGATTTTTCTCCCTGTTACCCATGGAACCATTTTAGGTTGGGTGGTTTTGTGTGGATTTTTGTTTGTTTCCTCCACGGCCATCAAGACAGAGGAAACAGAACATTGGAACCAATTACCTTTCTGATTCATGTTTTAGTGGTCGTGAATTACCTTTCATTCCTGCCATGCTGCTCATTGCTCCATGGCCACTTCCTTTACTGACAGTTTCTTGTGCCTAGAAAATCTTTTCACTTTTTATTTTCATCTTGCTGACTCAAACTCCTTCTTCAAGTCTCTACAAAGTCAGTTCACGAAGGCTGCTTTGCACCCAACCTGTGCTGAGCGCCCACATGGATGTTCCCATTGCACCCCATGTGCTCTCTGATTACAACAGTGGCTGCATTACATTACAATGACCTGTCCAGGCATTTAGAGGGAAGCTTCTGAGTTTGCTTTCATGTGTTGTATTCCCAGTGTGCCCTGCAGGGTGGGGTAGGGTGCATAGTAGGGGCTCAATGCAATTATGTTGATCAGAATTGAACTGAACTGAAATAAAAAGGAATAAAAGAATAAAAAGTAGAAAATGCTCTATCATCCAGGACTGAAGACAGACTGGAGCAGTCTCCCACATGAGTGCTGGGACACAGGTGGGGAACACTATAGGCTATTTTTGTGACTTGCTTTTGCCAATTAAAAAAAAAAAAAAAGGCAGAAGTGTCAATGTGTTGTTGGGCCGTAGATTGCAGTGGTCTTGTTTGTTTTCTTTTGTTCTATTTCACTTCTGTTACCACCATGAGAAGGACACACCTTGGTGTATAGAAAGAAAAAACAAAATTTCCCCTCCTATGTGTTCAACACTCACTACAGAATACTTCTGTGGCCATATATGCGGGGATTTTTCTCCACATCAAATAATTTTGAGATACCAATTGGGTTTCCCACAGTTTGATTCAATTCCGACACTAATCTGAGTTTGTGCGGACACCCACAGATTAAAGGCTCAATCTCATGTGACCGCCCTTCTGCCACAATTTCAACTTCAAATCACAAGAAGTAGGTTCCCCGCTTACCCACAACTCTGCCTCACTTTTGTAACAAATTAGAGATTTCCATGACCCCATTCTTGGGTTCAATTAATCTGTTAGAGCAGCTCACAGAACTCACTTGTATTTACCAGTTTTTTATCTCAGTAAAGGACATGATAAAGGATACAGATTGCTATGGTTTGAATATTTGACACCTCCATTTCTCATGTTAAAATTTGATTCCTGGCCAGGTGCAGTGGCTCATGCCTCTAATCCCAATGCTTTAGGAGGCCAAGGCAGATGGATCACTTGAGGCCAGGAGTTTGAGACTAGCCTGGGAAACATGGCAAAATCTCATCTCTACAAAAAACTACAAAACAGCCAGGCATGGTAGCATGCACCTGTAGTTCCAGCTAATTGGGGGGCTGAGGCAGGAAGATCACTTGAGCCCAGGAGGTCAAGCCTGCAATGAGCTGTGTTCACACCAGTGAACTCCAGCCTGGGTGACAGAGTGAGACTCTATCTCTAATAATAATAATAATAACAAATAATAATAATAAATCAGCTGGGCATGGGGGTCTGCTTCTGTAGTCTTAGCTACTCTGGAGGCTGAAGTGGGAGGATTGCTCGAGCCTAGCAGTTTGAGGTTACAGTGAGCTATGATCACACCATTCCACTCCAACCAGAGAGACAAAGCAAGATGTTCTCTCTACAAACAACTTTTTTAAAAAATTAATTCCTAATGTTAGAATGGTGCCTAATAGGATGTGTGAATCATTGGGGTGGGGGGGGGGGGAATCCCTCATGAATATATTAATGCCCTCTCTTGATGGGGTAGAGTAGCAGTGAGTTATTACTCTGCAAGTTCCCCTAAAAAGCATGTTATTAAAAAGACCCAGGCACCTCCCTCCCCTCTCTTTTGCTTTCTCTCTCTTCTGCCATGCCACCTCTGCACACGCTGGCTCTGCTTCACCTTTCACCATGAGTGGAAGCTTCATTAGGCCCTCATCAGAAGCAAATACTGGGGCCATGCTTTTGTACAGCCTGCAGAACTGTAAGCCAAACAGACTTCTTTTCTTTGTACATTATCCAGCTCATGTATTCCTTTACAATAACATAAACATTCTAAGACATGGATAAACTCAGATTAAGAGATATGTTAGGGTGAGGTCTGGAAGGGTCCTGAGTGTAGGAGCTTCTGACCCCATGGAATTGGGGTACATCACTTCATGACATATGAATGTATTTGCCAGGTGAATGTGCTCTGAACCTTGTACCTTTGAGATTTTTATGGAGTTTCATGACATAGGTATGATTATTATCTCAGTTGCCAGTCCCTCTCCTGTCTCTAGAGAATGGGGACTGGGTCTAAAAGTTCTAAGCCTCCAGTCTTGGCTTGGTCTTTCTGGCAACCAGCTCCCATCCAGGATCCCAGCAATAGTCACCTCATTAGAACATAAAACACTTCCATTACCCAGGAAATACAAAGGGATTTAGTGATTCTCAGTCAGGAATTGGGATCAATGACAAATATTAGAAGAAAAGATTATTCTTCCATCTCTATAGCCCAGAAAATTACAAAAGTTTAAGAAGTTCTGTGCCAGGACCTGGGGGCAGAGACCAATATAAATACTTCTGTTTCACACCTGTCAAGTTACCCAGGCCAAACAGGATGAGACACATGAGACAGATTTACCGGAGCCAGTGCCAACCCACCCACCGTCCTACAGAGGGACGCAGGAGTGTGCCATGCCATGGTCCAAAACAAAGCACCCAACGAGGTCCAGCCTAGACACACTCAACCCCAGCCAACCCACAGATTCATGAGCAATAACAAAAGCCTGCGGCTTTAAGCTGCTGAGATTTGGGGCCATGTTTTGCATACAACAAATGGATGCCGATATCAACAAGCAAGTTACTAAGGGGGAATGATAAATGGTCAACAGGTTTTTTTAAACACACACAAAAAATGTATTCCACTTTGTTAGTTACGAAAACTGTGAAAATCAATGCAATTAAATAAGTGATTAGCTATACATACCCTGAGTACATGCAGACAGATGAATCTCAGCTCTGCCACCGGCTAGTTTCAAGATCTTGAACACGTTATCTGCCAACTCTGAGCCTCGATTTCCTTATCTGTAAAATTAGAAAATAAGAGCATTTACCTGAAATGTTATTGCAAATAATACACAGAATGCATGTAAAGAGCTTAAAACAAGGCTTATCAAGCATTAACCAGGAAATACACATGAATCATTATTTATAAACATGTAAGATGACAAAGGTAGTTAATAAGCTCTCCTGTTTAGGGAACCATTTAGGTATATGCATATGGGAGAGCTTATTAATTATTACCTCACACAATCACAAGGTCCCACATATATACAGTAACATAAACATTCTAAGACACGGAAAACCATTCAGATTAAGAGATACGTTAATCTGAATGTGGTGTGTGTGTGTGTGTGTGTGTGTGTGTATCCCATATATATATATCCTGTTACTTCCGCCCCTCTAGAGAACCTTGACTAGTGCAAGGGGCTTTAGGTTTAGTCCTGACTTCCTCTCTCAGTTCCACAGCTCCATCACTTGCAAACTACATGATGTTAAACAGCGTATTAGATATCACTCCAGTTTTTTCAACTTTTAAATAGGGAAAATAGCACACATCTTATATAGTTGCCATAAAGAGTAAATGTGATGCTGCCTATAAAGCAACTGGCTCATTTCCTCACACATGCTGGGTGTAAAATTAATGATTGCTTCCTCCCTGATACCCTGAGTTTAGGAGACCATTTTCCTTTTGGGATTTTATTTCTTCTATGGTTGCACATATTGTGCTAAAGTAATGGTTCCATTTAGGCAAATAATTTCCCAATTAAGATTTTTTAAAACCACATCAGTGATTTGTCATTGTTGAGAGCAAAGCCTCACTGTCATACCAAATGTTTTCCTTTTCCAGCCATGCGTACATTATGTGGACATCACTACTGTGAAATTAAGGTGGCTATTATTGGCCACAGCTATACACACACATCCTCTGTACAATGCTAAAATAATGAAAGCAGAAATGGTATTGTCTTCTGAGGGACCTATTTTCCATAAAAATGTGGATTGGGTTTTCTATCTGCATCCTGTCATCTGCAATTGCCTTTATTGCTGCCCGGAGTGCCCTCAGCAGTCCCCGTGGTGCCATACCATTTCCTCGCTGGCCCACACAAGGGACCTTTATTTCTGAATCACTCATCGAGGAGTTAACTAAATAAGAACCAATGTGCTTGTGAGACTTTGAAGTAAATGTTTATTCTGTTATATGCCAGCTGTCCAAGCAGATATTTGACTTAAATTGATTTCAATGACAATGTTAGGTTTGGATTTATGTTATTTTTACTGGAATTTACTTATGTAATTCAATATTTATTAGTATGCAAAGTAAGCAGAGTGAGAAAATTGTTTCTCTTTCTTATGGAAGTTTCTGTCTCCTTCAAAAATAACAATGCTCTCACTTATTTTTTCTGTTAATATTTTAATTTAAATTTTTACTGGCAAGAAACTTTTCCAAGCGATTTTGTGTTAATGCAATAATAAACATGCTTCTGACAGATGGAGATTTTCTTGGAATTAATGTTTTTACCTAAAAATAAGATCAAGTCTTCTCTAGTTTCAAAACAGCACTGCTATTGTTGCTAATTCAAGCTAAAACCCCTTGACTTTTATCCCTAGATTTCTTGTGAGTGGCCTCCAACTTTTCCTTTGTCCTTGGATCTGATCTTAAGGCTGAAGATGTTTTATCTTCAATTGAGTTAGCTGCTTTGTGGCCCCGAAGAATTTGAGCATTAAGATAACAAAAACTTTTAATTGCTTTACACCTAAAACTCTGCAACAATATATTGCAAGTAGAGCTAAGTGTGTGGCTCTACTGTCTACTATAGAAAATTCCTACCCTGAGTTAGCACTTCACACCATACTTTGTTCAAATGTAACACAGGAGAGTTTCTGGAAGGTTCTCACAACAGCAGTAAGTACCAAATAAATGAGGATAAATGTACTGTTTTCTTACAACATTCTATTTTTCATTATGAAACATTCTAAGCATACAGACAATATAGACAAAATAAGCACCCAAGTGCTTACAATCAAGCTTTATTAAATCAGAATTTTTTATAGTTTTTTTTCTCTTTTGTAAGGAAATAATGCATGTTAGATATAGATGAAGCCCAGTAATGTATAAATACTAAATACACAAATTTAGTATTCCCATTCTCTTGTTGCTGGAGATTTTAATAACTTCAGATTTGTTATACTAACAATTTTTTATGCATATTTCCATATGTATAGTATGATGAGAATTTCTTTGGGTTATAGTCCTAGAAAAGAAGGTGTATCATACATTATGCACAATTACAGGGTCCAACTACTAGAGAATTATTTAAAGCAGTTGTAGAAATCTCCCTGCTCCCAGCAGTGTTTGATTTCTTCTTCAATCAGCTCTATGATTGTCATACATACAGAAGAAATCTGACAATCATACACCTGGTTTTCAGTTTTACATTTATGATCTGGAAGCTCATTGTCTTTGTAACGATCACTTCTCTGATTTGTAACAATGTTTGGCATTTTATTATTAACTGATTTAGATTTCTTTTCTTTTATTTTTTGACAGAGTTTCACTCTTGTTGTCCAGGCTGGAGTGCAATGGCAGCGATCTTGGCTCACCATAACCTCCGTATCCCCGGTTCAAGTGATTCTCCCAAGTAGCTGGGATTACAGGCACACACCACCATGCCCGGCTAATTTTGTATTTTTAGTAGAGACGGGGTTTCTCCACGTTGATCAGTCTTGTCTCTAACTCCCAACCTCAGGTGATCTGCCCGCCTCGACCTCCTAAAGCACCAGAATTACAGGTGTGAGCCACTGTACCTGGCCCTAAATTTCTTTTCAAGTCTTTATTATATCCTTTATCTACTTTTCTGTAAGATTTTTAAAAATTGATTTCAGGAATTCTTGATATGTTCTGCATTCTGATTCTAGTCGGAGTTCTGAATTTTTATATTTTTCCTTTTACCTTTGGGGAAGCTGCCACTGTTGGGAGTGTCAACAAAAGTAGTACATTTTGTCCTATTTTCCCTGTTCCTCTTTACTTTTTCTGCTATATGCTTTTTAAAGAGAAGTGGCAGACATAAGATAGAAGATGATTAGAATTAACTCACTGATATGTATTTGCTACCTTTTCTTCCTTTTGACTCATGAAAATTAAGAATACTTCCAAGGCCCATGTACCAGCCTTTTGGCTGAAGATAATGATTAAAAATTACTGAGATACAAGTCTGGCAGAGAAAGACAAATACTTTATGGTCTCACTTATATGTGGGGAATCTAAAAGTCAAACTTAAAGAAGTAGAGAATAGATTGGTGGTTACCAGAGGCTGGACGAAGGGAAGGCAGGAAATAGGAAGATGCTGATCAAAGGGTACAAAGCTTTAGTTAGACAAGACGAAGAAGTTTCAGAGATCTGTTACACAGCATGGTGACTGCAGTTAATACTAATGAATTATATATTTCAGAATTGCTAAAAAGGGATATTTTTAAATGTTTTTATGACAAAAAGGATGAGGATGAAGTGATGGATAAGTTAATGAGCTGATATGATTATGTCACAATGTATACATACATCAAAATATCTCCTTGTACCCTTTAAATGTATACACTTATTTGTTACATAAAAATAAGGCAAGTTATCCTAGTTAAAAGACAATGACTAAGAATCTTCCAGAAGCACAAATTCTATTTCCTCCACTACCTCATAGAATCAGGAAATAATATAGCAAGGAAGGACCTTTGAGTTCATTTAGGCTGAACATTCCATTTTATAAGTGACCCCCAAAGTTTCAGACTTGAGTTTGTTTCAATAAGACAGATTTTTTTTATCTGCCTCCTTCCTTCACCACTCTTCTCTATTTTCTTCTGTGATACTTATAGCTGTAATCATCTAACATTTATTAATTATTTTAATATTTTAAAAATCACATGTTGGGCTACTGTCTGTCTCCTACAACATCAAGTAAGCTTCATGAGGATGAGGGCACTGTCTCACTTTGTGCTGAATTGATTACCAAGAATATGAGAAAGTGCACATTACATAATTACTTAATGTGCTGAATGCCTACTATGTGACAGCTACTGTGTTCGAATTAGAGAATAGATTCATAAGAAAAAGTTCCCACCTCTATTAACCCATTTTCATGCTGCTGATAAAGACATACCTGAGACTGGGCAATTTATAAAGAAAAAGAGGTTTAATGAACTCACAGTTCCATATGGTTGGGGAGACCTCACAATCATGGTTAAAGACGAAAGGTACATCTTACATGGTGGCAAATAAGAGAGAATGAGAGCAAAGCAAAATGGGTTTCCTCTTGTAAAACCATCAGATCTCATGAGACTTATACATTACCACAATAACAATATGGGAGAAACCACCCCCATTATTCAATTATCTCCCACCAGGTCTCTCCTATAAAGTGGGAATTATAGGAGCTAAAAGTCAAGATGAGATTTGGGTGGGGACACAGCCAAAACACATTATTTCACTCCTGGCCCCTCCCAAATCTCATGTCTTCACATTTCAAAACCAATCATGCCTTCCTAACAGTTCCCCAAAGTCTTAACTCATTTCAGCATTAACTCAAAAGTCCACATTCCAAAGTCTCATTTGAGAGGATGCAAGTCCCTTTTGCCTATGAGCCTGTAAAACAAAAGCAAGTTAGTTACTTCCCAGATACGATGGGGGTACAGGCATTGCATACATACGCCCATTTCAAATAGGAGAAATGGGCCAAAACAAAGGAGCTGAAGGCCCCATTAAAGCTTTTTCAGGGATACAGTGTAAGCTATTAGTGAATCTACCATTCTGGAGTTTGGAGAACAGTGGTCTTCTTCTCCCAGCTCCTCCAGGCAGTGCCCCAGTAGGGACTCTGTGTAAGAGCTTCAACCCCATATTTCCCTTTCACACTGCCCTAGTAGAGGTTCTGCATGAGGGCCCTATCTTTGCAGCAAACTTCTGCCTAGACATCCTGGCATTTCCATACATCCTCTGAAATCTACACAGAGGCTCTCAAATCTTAATTCTTGACTTCTTTGTACTGACAGGCTCAACACCACATGAAAGCTGCCAAGGCCTGGGACTTGCACCCTCTGAAGCCATGGACCAAGCTCTGTCTTGGCCACCTTTTAGCTGGGATGCAGGGCACCAAATCTTTAGGCAGCACAGAGTAGGGAGGCCCTGGTCCTGGTCTGCAAAATAATTTTTTCCTCCTAGGCCTCCAAGCCTGTGATGGAAGGGGCTGCCTGAAAGGTTTCTGACATGTCTTGGAGACATTTTTCCCATTGTCTTGGTAATTAACATTTGGCTCCTTGTTATTTATACAAATTTCTGCAGTCGGCTTGAATTTCTCCTCAGAAAATGTTTTTATTTTTTCTGTTGCATCATCAGGCTATGAATTTTTGGAACTTTTATGCTGTTTCCCTTTTAAAACTGAATGCTTTTAGCAGTACCCAAATCACCTCTTGAATGCTTTGCTGCTCAGTAATTTCTTCTGCCAGATACCCTAAATCATCTCCTTCAAGTTCGAAGTTTCACAAATCTCTAGGGCAAGGGCAAAATGCCGCCGGTCTCTTTGCTAAAACATAGCAAGAGTCATCTTTACTCCAGTTCCCAACAAGTTTCTCATCTCCCTCTGAGACCACCTCAGCCTGAATTTTATTGTCCATATCATTATCAGCATTTTGGTCAAAGTCATTCAACAAGTCTCTGGGAAGTCCCAAGCTTTCCCACATTTTCCTGTCTTCTTCTGAGACCTCCAAATTCTTCCAAACTCTGCCTTCTACCAAGTTCCAAAGTAGCTTCCACATTTTTGGGTATCTCTACTGCAATACCTCACTACCCAGCACCAATTTGCTAGTCTGTTTTCACACTGCTGCTAAAGACATACCTGAGACTGGCTAACTTATAAAGGAAAAGAAGTTTAATTGACTCACAATTCCATGTGGCTGGGGAGGCCTCACAATCATGGCAGAAAGTAAAAGACACATCTTACATGGTAACAGACAAGAAAGAATGAGAGCCAAACAAAAGCAGTTTCCCCTTATAACACCATCAGATCTCATGAGACTTATTCACTATTGTAAGAACAGTATAGGGGAAACTGCCTCCCATGATTCAATTATCTCTCACCAGGTCCCTCCCACAATACATGGGACTTATGGGAACTACAACTCAAGATGAGATTTGGGTGGGGACACAGCCAAACCATATCACCAACTTAGAAACTATTGGTAACTTGTCCAATTTCAAACAGTTAACTAGTTTAGGGACAGGAATTGTGTTTTCCTATCTCCAGGTCTAGTGCCCATATCCAAATTTAAGAGAAGTGCCAGAATAGAGAAGCAAAGCCAAGTATTTATAAACAGCTGGGATCTGGGACAGTAGATGATAGGTTTTAAGTTTATTTAGAAAATAAATTTGAGACATTCTAGATCAAACTCTATGAATTGGATTAGTCAAGATAATGTAGGAGGAGATTTACATGTAGCTCATAGAGCTTAAGCTCTGAAGCCCCTCACATACATATTTACCTACCAAAGCCCCTAGGGGAAAGCCCAAATGATGAATTTACATGTTCATTGTATTAATCTGCCCAAGACATTAGTTTATACCGATGCCTCTTCCCACACTAATTTGATCTCTGTCACACATTTCTTCATGTTGAGTAAATTGGTAATAGCCACAGGAATTTTTGGAATCTATTATGAGATTACTGAGTTCTGGATTTTTTATTTTTGAATTTATGCAATATTTTCATGTGGTTTGCAGCCACTTTTGTTTATGGTTAGATGATTCCTAGTTGCTTCAAGGTAACAGGAAAAAGTTCCAGGAACACAGCTACCAGTGTAGACTCTGCTGGCATCATGAACTGAGGTGTGGTACCCATAATAGAACTTGTCACATGCCCTACAATCAGAATGTCCTGGAGTCTCATGATTTCAACCTATTTAAAATTGGTCCCTGAACAAGAGAACTTGAAATGCCTTGAAATCTTTCAGCTTATATGTGAAAAGACATGATAGATATTTTCCTAAATGTAATATCAATTCTAAAAATTTATATGTCAATACCAGTGTGAAACTAAAACTTTTTCATTTTATCAAAAATAATTTTTTTTAAATCAATTATTCTACAAAAAAAATTCTTAAGGGTCTTTCCATTCTCTCTATAGAAAATGATAGCAGAACAGCACTGTCATATGAAGTCACAAATACCTCTAAACCTAAAAAATATAGAAATAAGTGCTACCAGTGTTTAGGTAATATAAATAGAAATACTTATACATAATGCTGATTTTCTGGTTTTATGATGTTTGTTACACTCAGGGTTGTTTTTCTTAATATCTTGATATATGGAAGTCTAATAGAGGCAGAGTTAAGGAAAATAACTACGCTGAGTGGCTAAGTTTCATAAAAACTTCTCAACTACTGTCTCCAAGACACAAAGGATATTATGAAACTGTCTCCATATTCTGACTTCACCATGTTGCCTGCTCTGGCATATACTGTCAGTGCTCTATTTATATCTGCACGCATCCACAAGTAAAGAGAACTCCTGAACAGCACCATGGACCACTTAGACCTAAGGTATACTTGTAACACACTCCATCCAACACACATTTTTTGTAAGTGGACATAGGACATTCTCCAGGAAAGAAACACATACTAGGCAATAATATAAGTCTTAACACATGTGTTAAAATCTTACAAAGGGGGTGTGGAGCAAGATGGTTCAATAGAAGCCTATACTACTGTTTGTCCGCACCCCCTCCACCACCTTCCACCACAGGGACACCACATTTTAACAACTAGCTACACACAAAAAGTACCATCACAAGAACCAAAACCAGGTAAGCAATCAAAGTATCTGGTTTTAAATTCACGTCCCTTAGACATTGAGGAGGGTACGATGCTTCTCTGTCGCAATGGAAAGCAGAACCTTACTATACTCTGCTGATGTTCACCCACAGAGGGAACATTTGGACCAATTCTAGCCAGAGGGAATCTTTTGTCTAGACCACAAGGACTGTAATTCCTAGGGAGCTTCTAGCACTGAGTTGGGCACAGAGCCAGTGGACTGTTGAGGGGTAGGGACATGACCTACTACGACACCAGTCAAGGTGGCTAAGGGAGTAATTGTGCAACCCCTCCCCTACCCACTGGCAGCAGCTACATAGCACTGAGAAATCTGTGTTTGGGAGAGGGAAAGCACAGTGAGGTGTACATTGCATTGAACTCTGATAGGGTGCCCTATCACAGTGGAGACCTGGCAAGATTCATCACCTGCTGATTTAGGAGTCCCTGGGACACTAGTAACCCAACAGTGATACCTAGGGAATATGCTATGGACCTTGGCTCTGAGACATGCTAGCTTCAGGCGTTACCCAGTACATTCACAGCTGTGGTGGCCACAGTGAAAGTCTCCTTCTGTTGTAGAAAAGCTGGGGAAAATGTGAAGGATATTCTATCTTGTACCTTAGGTACCATCTCATCCATAGTGGGTAGAGCACCAAGCAGGCACTGGGACGGGTCGGTGAGGGGTGGTCCTTGAGTTCAGACCTGGGCTCTTGGTCAGATTTTCTGGACCCACCCTGGGCCAGAGAAGAACCCACTGCCCTGTAGGGTAAGCCAGTCACAAAAAGACTAATAGGATATAATTCCATTTATAAGAAGTATCCAGAGTATTCAAATTCATAGAGATACAAAGTAGAATGGTTGTTGCCAGGGGCTGAGACTAGGCAGAAATGGGCATTTGTTGTTTAATGGGTATGGAAGTTAAATTTTGCAAGATGAGAAAGTGCTGGAGATTGGTTACACAATAGCGTGAATGTACTTGACACTACTAACTGTACACATAAAAATGGTTAAGATGGTAAATGTTATGTGTATTTTACCACAATTAACAGGTATTAAAGTTAAAAAAATACGTTAAAAATAATGATAATAAAAGAGAATTGTGTTAGGCCCATGGGCAGGAAGTCCTAAGATGTTAGGTTCCTGAAAGCACTTCTCAACCACTATGAATATGATCCAATTGATCACAGGAACAAAACAGTTCAGCCAATCATTTATGAAGTAAATAAGGAATCCAAAGGATCGTGTCTAGCCTTGTCATAGGTAAACAAAGGAGGCATCTTGAGTCTATCTAAGTACTATAGGGAGTGTGGTTTCTTGCACTAAATGGGTTCCTGAAAACAGGAACTGTTAAATAAATAACTTAACTTCCTTTCCTTTGTGTGGACCAAATTGGAGGCATGTTAACACTGTCCCCCAGAAACCTCCAGGAGTGTGAATCCCTGGTTTCTTCTGTGTAACTTGCTCACTAATGCAGCCTAGCTTGGCTTCCTTCCCATAACTATCCTCTCACACTCCTCCACTTCCTTCCTGGTGCTCCCTTGACTACCTCCCAGATAAAGGACTTGCACATCAACCTTTGTCTCAGAGTCTGCTTCTGAGGGAACCTAACCTATGACATCTTTAGCACAAGGTTCCCTACTTCCAGCCTGACTTTTCTATTGTAACGACCACACTGCATTGAGTTTAGAGAGACAAAACTGTGGGAGAATCCCCAAACTGGATGTGAGGCCACTCATTCAAATCTTTTAGCAAATCAGTTTGAATGTGTGCATGTCAGTGTCAAATTAAAAAAAAAAAAATAAAAGTAAATCTAAATTTAAGTAAGGAGAGATTTTATCTTACAGGACGACTGAGAGAGGGAAGGGACTATTGCAATAGCGGGAGGGAAACTGTCGCCATGGGGAGAATGCCTCAACCATGCGATCTGCATGTGTCTCAAAGGTTAGGCAGAAAAGAGCTGTTCTTTTATAAGGAGAAGGAAGCAAAGCTAAAAAGAACCAGTGGGAGGATATGGAATACACCAGATGAAAAGTGGAGCGAGCTGACAGTAGAATAGAGAATGTTTTGCCACAGAGTCAGCCTCTTCCTGATATGGGCCCTGCAGAGGGAGTGGGCACATGCCCAATCGGGGAAAGCTCAGGGACCTGGGGGGAGGAGAGAAAGATTTGCCAAAGCTTAATTAACAAACGTATTGCTCCAATGGATGAGAGGAACAAAACAGTTCAGCCAATCATGCATAAAGTAAATAAGGAATCTAGAGGTTTTGTGTCCAAAGGCATCTTGAGCCTTATCTAAGTCCCATGGGGAGTGGTGGTTTCTTGCATGAACTAGGTTCTTGAACATGAAAGGCTAAGATTTCTTAACGTTCACAGTTTTCCATGATCACAAGGCTCAAGTAAAGTTCAACATTGTCTTCACTTTATCCCCTCTCAGCTTTAGTTTATTTGCTTGCACTGAAAAATAAAATAAAATAAAAAGGAGCTAACTAACTGGCAGTTTCCAAACTATTTTTTTTTTTTTTTCTGGAAGGAAAACTCTTTTTAAAAGGAAGCTTACAAGAAATTCTGTATGCAAAATAGTTACAACTGGAAGCCTGTTCTGCTGGGAGAGGGAGGAGAAAGCCTTACCAGCTGGCTAGCACTGTCCTTCCTGGCTCCCGTATGGCATCCTTGTAAGGGCCTGGAGCTCCTACTATGGAGGAGGCAGCCTTAAAGTTCTTGAACTCCCGACCTCAGATGATCTGCCCGCCTTGGCCTCCAAAGTGCTTGGATTACAGGCATGAGCCACCAAGCCCAGCCTTGAAGTTCCTTTCAGCTTGCCGGAACTTTAGACAGGCTACTTCCTGATTCTAGGCCTTGACCTCTCTTTCCTTAGAGCATTTACCTCAGAAACCTGGAATTGCAAGTTCTTTCTCTGCCCCTGTGAAATGTAGATAAATATTCTCAAAGTCTCTTGACAGTTTTGCCACCTGGAAATAACTTTCTCAAGAACCCGAGAGTTATCCCTTTGAAATGTAATCACTGAAGGAGATGGCTTCCCTATCTCCCAGTCTCTGTGTTCAGATAAGACTCTAAATTTGTTGTCAATAAGCACCAATCAACAACTCCAGGTAGCCTCATCTTTTTGATCAACCAACCCTCTTTTGTCCTCAAGTACTTTTCTGCTGGTTCACCTCAGCTCTTAAAAATCTTGCCTTTTGTTTGAGCAGAGTTAAAGTCAGTCTCTCTCCCCACTGCAATAGACTCGAATAAAGTCTTCCTTGTCTGCTTAACTGTCCAAGGCAATTTTTTTTTTGACACAACTTCTAGGCTAAATTATTTGCATGTTCCCTTGTTACTCTAACATTCTACAAAAGAAATCAGTGATAAGGTATAAGTTTTGAAATCAAACAAACTTGGAAATAAAGACTCTAAATTAGTCTTGCTTATTACAAAAAACCAAAAAACAAAAAACAAAAGAGGATGACTAGAATTGAACGAAGAGGTGTTGACATAACCAGAGAATCACAGTGATATTCTCCTCCCTTGTTTTACTTCTGAAATTCATAGAATCTTGTCAATTTATTGTGGTTTCTCTCACAATTTCTGCTTATGAGGTCTCTTGATTCTGTTTGTGTCTTGCTGCCCTAAACTGAAGCAAAAAGGCTGAGGTGATCACTGTGATGTTCTGTCCCCTTGTTTAAGGTAAAGGTTAGAAAATTCTTCTTGAAAACTGCTTTTAAAATAGGAGCATTCACTAAATGGGTCCTCTTTTCATTTATCCCCAGAATGTATGTTCACTAGGACATTAACACTCAAAAAAAAAAAAAAAAAAAAAAAAAAACCTGTTCTAATAGGGTAGTGTGGTAAATTCACTCTCTGAAACTAAAAGTGAATGAAAAAAATTAATGAATAAACAAATAAATAAACAGACCACATCAACTAGTCAACTAGCAGCTACAGAAAAAGGCCCACTGAATTTCCAGAAGAAAAAAAAATGCCTTTTAAAGTCTCTTTAAAATAATGCTCTTTATTATTCATTTCTTTTTGCCCAGTGCCTCCTCACTTCTCTTCACCACCTTTCAGCAGATTTGCATATAAATCGCACTCTCTTTATTTCTTCTGAGTTCATCAGCCCCTTGTTGCTTATTCCCCACCTGAAGTCTAATCCTTGCTTTGCAACTTCACAATTGGTTGCTGTGGAAATGATTATGTTGTCACAAACGGAGGATTAGAACTTCAGGTGGAGAATAAGCAGCAGGAGCAGATGAACTCTTAATAATAAAGATGCTGGTATCATGCAAATGCACCTAAACAGAAGACAGAGAACTGCCATGGGAGGGGAAGGGGAGAAAAATGAGAAGAGTCAAAACATGATTGTTACACATATCTACAGTGGAAAATTATTAGAATTTAAAAGTGAAAAGTCATTCTGCCATGAAAGTACGACTCAGGGGTTAAAATAAAAACACTCTATGCATTAGTAGGATGAGATGAAGGTTTTTTGGATTCAAGGACTTTAAATATAAATAGAAGAGGTAGAAAAAAAATAAATTGAGACTATTACACAGGAATGTGGGCAATCTTGATCCCCCAAATAATTTACAATAGAAAAGAAAATGGCATAAGCGTCAAAATTGTCACTGTCACTTAAAAATATTATCTGGAAAGGTCACTGCCAAGATCAAGGAGCAACTCATCACAAAATAATTGCAGTACATTTACACAGCTTTAGAGTTCACTTCTACTAGTGAAAATATAGAAAGCAAGAGTTTCTTTGCTAACCAGATCAACCAACCAGAGGAACTTGGGGGGAAAGCACTGGGGAGCTTGATTGGCTGGTGCACGGGATAAGGTCAACCAAGGGAGTCAGCTTGAGAATTATCAACCTGCACTTGCCCTCAATCTCTGCTGGAGGTCACAGCAAAGTTCTTGAAGAGATTGAGGGCACCGTATAGCATTTGGAGTTTGCTTTTCTTTTCTCTACTACTTTCCTAAACAGTGATGCCTTCTCTCATTTTCCACGAAGTTTATAAAGAGGATAAATACCTGCATTGTTTAATTGCTTTTGTAGCTTTATGTGGAAGTCCTTCTGAGGGAATGGTGCTATTTGCACTTTATTCCTCAGTGCATACAATCATCTCTCCTGTGCACATTTCCCCATAACTATTTGCCTGGAATATTCATCTGTTTCTATAAAGCCAGTGTAAAATGACTCTTGTTTTCTCCCATTTACATAAAACTGTAACACTGTCATCCAGGCAAAGATAAATTGTCAATACTTACTAGAATGTTCAAAAGCATTAGTGAAGCTCTATCTAAAGCTGTAAAATGATATTTGAAGCCATCTGAGGATATTGGTAATCAGAGATCCAAGGAATAGAAAATTACTGTAATTATTAGCCCTTGTGCTTGAAAACATCATTTTTTTTTTCTGGTCTAAAATTGTGTGATCTCTTTACTTGTGAGATTTGTAGGATGCATTAAAGAGAAGCCTCTTTGTTCGTAATCAGATAATAGTACTTTTTTAAAGGATGGGAGAGGGGATGAGAAAGAAGGAGGAAATATGACTTTGCTCTTTGCAATGCCACTGGTGTATGTTGTCCCTTCCAAGTGGGCACCTTCGCAAAACTGAGAGCTGGACAGAGAGAAAGCCGCGTGCTTTGACCTTTGATTGTGGGCACCAGAAGCTAATGTCTCCAGGCTTAGGCTCTGGCACCTTCTCCAGGTTCAGGTCTGAGCCTGGGGGAGAGGAAGCTGTCAGTCACACCGCTACATGCTGGGCTGGAACAAAAGGAGGATGGAGAGCTGAGGGTACAAAGGGCCCTACCTAATATCCACCCCTGCCCCTGGAGTAGTGACATGCTTGAGCAGATGCCTTGCCTTCACAGAGGTGTTCCCATGCGGTTTCCCAATAATCCGAATATGTTATTGCCCTTTTCAACCAGATAACCTTTCCCAAGAACCCTGAGAGTAGTTATGCCCTGGACAATAGACAAAAGTGCTTGGAAAGCAGCCTCGGCCTTTCCATTTCTCAAAAAAAAATTAAAGATTTTTTAAAAAGAAAGAAGACAAAGACCTTGGCAATAAGCTGAGGGTAAAGCGGGGAAGAAGGAGCCGGGTTTGGTCCCATCACGGTGGTGTGTTTCTAAGGAAAGGGAGGGGTCTTTCCTGAAGTTGTATGAAGTCAGGGGCAAAAAATCAATGAAGCCACCCAACAGAACATGAAGAGCTACTCAGGGCAGCAAAGACGACAGAAAACTGACAGTTTCCATCCATGTGAAAAAGCAAGTTAAACTCATTTACAAGGGTCAGTCGGCTCCTTTTCAAACCAATTCAGGAACTGCACCAAGGACTCCGGTCACTCAGCTGGCTGATTAGCATTTTTAGCAGGGAATGTCAGTCAAATGCGGATTGGGGCTTTTTGTCTTCATGCTTTTCTGTTTGTGTCCTTTCTGACGAAAATGAGCTTGAAACCTAGGGCTCTGTCAATAAGAAACTTCAAAAGAGTCAGTTTGAAGTGTAGCTCCAAAATTAGTTTCTTCTTAGATGTTTAGAATACAAAACACTTCACTGGGGAAGTTGAACAGTCGACACTAGGTACTGATGCCCTTCATTCCTTCAGTGAACACTGTGAGTGAGCTCACAGGAGGCTGGACACTGTCCTGGGTGCTGGCGGAACAGAAGCAAAGAAAACAGAAAGCCTTCCTTTGCGGATCTTCATTTGTTCAGAACGCAGATGACCATAAGCAGACACACATGTAGTCGGTAAACGAGAGTTTACTTGAGCCATAAGAAAACCTCATGCATTAACTGGGGACTAGCAATTGGCATCATTCAAGTCACAGGTGCTCCTAAAGACTAGAGTGCACCCAACTAGAACGCAGATCTGGAAATGCCACCCACTGTCCTGAGCCCCATGGTCCTGATTGCCACAATCCAAGCAGCGTAGCCTATGGGTAAGAGCTCAGACCTCAGATCCAGACTCCAGAATTCAAAGCCTGATTTTGATACTTAGTATCTCTGTGATATTGAACAAGAGGTTTAGACTCTACAGGCCTCCGTTTCCTCACCTGTGAAATAGGTACAGTAATAAACTCCTTCCCTCTACAAGATTGAAGGAGATGTAAGAACTTTGCCCAGCACATACATGGTAGATTCTACAAGTCTCCATTATTGTGACAATGGACCACTAAGTTCAAGGTGCAAATCCAGTGTCCCAAGCGATCAAAATTCTTGTATTTCTTATGCTTTCTACCACCTCACCCTTCCACCCCACTTCTCCATAATCACCTGACTTCTTCAGGCCATTGTTTGTCTCAGGAACTACCGAACTTCTTTTCTTAGTTATATGTAGTTTATTTAATACTTGGTGATTTTCTGCAAGATTACAGAAAAAAATTTTTTTAATTAATTTGACTTTACAATTCCACCAAAGCTATGAAATAGTTTAGAATGCTTGTGTGATTAATCGGAACTGCTGTAGACTTCACTCCTGTAAAGTCCTATGTACTCCAAAGCATGAAAGTTATTACAGACCACCCTGTGCTCCTGAAGCTCTCTCCAAATTAATTATAATCCAAGGACAGATGTGATTGCATTCTTTGGGAATAGAAGGCAGGAGGAAACCTTCCAGAGAAAAATAAAGCATCTCTCAAATGGCTTCATGTTTTGCTTCACTGAACGCTTGTCAGTGAGGGTTAACTGTGTCTTCCTGTCACTTGTCACCCATATTATGATGAAGCTGTCCCCTAGATGGAACCATATGCCACCATTTGCGTTAAAGGAGATGAGCTTTTCTGGTGGTAGAGTACCCGATCCTGCACCCGCAGATAAGCAGCTAGGAGTTTGGCAGCTTTTCCTGCAGAGCCCCAGGAGACTCTTTTGCTGAGACTTCTGCTACTATCTGCACCATCCATACATTTTTGCAGATTAATCTGTTCTTATTAGGCATATATTTGTCAGTCTCTGTTTCCCCCTTTAGACCAAAAAGAAAGATTTTTTTGGACATGCCCTTTATTCTCCTTATCTGAAAAATTGATAATGCCCTATGACTTCTGTGATGTAATGTCTCTCCTTAAAACAAGGCGGGACATTATTGTGCTGCAGGAGAGTGTTGAAGGCATCAATGTGTGTTTGTGTGTGTGTTTGTATGGGTGAGTAATCTCCTTACACATTCACACAAGGGTAGATTTCATTTGTAATCATCTCTTTACAAAGAGCTGAAGAAACAAGGACAAGAGATACCAAGAAAAAAAATTCACTTGGGAAAAAGGTTTTGCAATAAACAACACTGTCTGTTTCTCTTCATTTGCTTTTTACAATTGAAGTCATTAACATGAAAACTGGATCTTTCTTCTCTGTTAATCTGCTCTAACTATTGTTCCGTACATGGACTATTTGTCTATTTGTCACTTTGCCTAAGTAAAATCTGTGTGGAGTGGCTCTTTGTCTTTGCATTTTTGCAGTGCTCCCTTTGGCATGGTGACCCAAAGGGCACCAGCCTTTAAGGGTTCTGCAAATTTCAGGGACATGCCAAGTAGTCAGAAGAAGCTCAATGAGCAGGTTCGCTCACCCTGAGTTACCCTAAAATTCTGCAGTCTCCCAGCAAATCCACACTTGGAATAAATTTTCTTAGCTATTGCTCCATGTTGACAGGGCAGGCATCAGCTCACTTCTAAAATGCAAAGGAGTTGGCTTCAGTGACATTAGTCACTGCATGACCCTGGGGTGCCATTCACATAGACGAGCGGGTACACCACAGACTGTGGGAGCTCTGCCAGCCCAGTCTCTCTTTTTCCACTCTGAGCTCCATAAAATGTGTCACATATCCCACACTCCTGGCTGCTCTCCTTCCCTTTTGATGACACCTGTTTTTACGAAAGGATCTGATATTAGCAATTTTACTACAGTGAAAATGTAAACTGATGTTAAATTATTCAGAGGCATTTTTAAAGCTCTCTAGTCATAGACTATAAGCTATCATTTGCTCAATAAACATTATTGCATTCCTCTTAAGTGTCAGGTACTATGCCCTATTCTAGAATTAGAAAAACTATATTTGTAGAGTGTTTTGCAATTTACCAAAACCCTTTCATGGTTGAGTTCAGAATTCTGAGTTACAGCCTAATAGAAATGAAGTCCTTGCTTTGTTTCTTTTGTAATTTGAGGTCAATGATTATTCTGTATTTCACAAGAGAGTTTAAAAATCACAAGGTTGCCTCAACCAGATTTCCAATGCAAATAAACTTTAAATGAACAAAAAATAAATATTCTAACTTAATAGTAATTCTTTCAACTAAAAACAATAATCAAATCAACAGTCCTCTAATAAGTGAAGTGGAAGGGGAAAGAAATTGGTGTTATCCAGCAGAACGAAAAAGGCTGAATTTTATGTGAAAGGTCCTTTGCAAATGGCAATCTTACATGAAATCTTATCATATTAAATGTGGTCCTTCAAGAAAAACATTTATCTACTATTTTTCAAACACAGAAATTAGGACCAAGAATGACAACTTAAGAAAGTCATTATCCTAGGCCAGGCACAGTGGCTCCTGCCTGTAATCCCAGCACTTTGAAAGGCTAAGGCTAGAGGATCACTTGAGGCCAGGAATTTAAGACTAGCCTGGGAAACATAGCGAGACCTCTGTTTTTACAAAAGAAATGCCAAACTTAGCTGGGCATGGTGGTGCATGCCTGTAGTCCCAGCTACTCGGAGGCTGAGGTGGAAAGATCACTTAAGTCTAGGAGTTCAAGGCTGCAGTGAGTTGTGATCATGCCACTGCACTCCAGCCTGGGAGACAGAGCAAGAACTTGTCTCAAAAAAAAAAAAAAAAAAGGAAAAGAAAACAAAGAACAAAGAAAGAAAGATATTATCCTAGGTTTTGAGAAATGTCATGTATTTTTTATTTGGTTTTGCAGTAGTACACAATGTTAAACCCCAAAATATCACCAGACAGCCATCATTTAGGAGTGAGGTTGAACACCATTGACAGGATCTTAGGGGTGTCTTACAATTGAAAAGTTCAATTGTGATAGTTATTGGGCCTTGAAATATGTGCTCAGATCATTTCAAGTCAGGTCTTTCAAAGCAGGGAACTGTTTGGGAGTGGACAAAATTTGTGATATCATAATTTAAGATAAATAGACATGACAAGACCAAGGAAATTTGTCAACAGTGTTGACAAATAAACTGTTAGATAAGCAAGCTGTTTGCCCAGGTGAAGAGTACTGTCTCCAATAAATTGATCTTAGGAATTTCCCAAAGCAAATAACAAAGATATTTCCTGGTGTATATTCTTATCTTTCCTAGGCAAAAGTTTCCTGGAGCAAACAAGAAGTCATATTGTTCAAGGTGTTTTATAATCTCATCTGCATTATGTTGACACAGGTGTTCTCAGTTCACAGGTATCTCTTGCTTTTCAAGATAAAGCTGTTAAAGTAGCAGACATTCTTTTTTGAAACATATTTACTTATACCTTCAAAAATCATTAAGATTCTCTATGTGAAAGTCACTGTGGTCTACAATTTAGGTAATGCAAGGGTGAATAATAAAAAGGCCCTAGCAATGAGATGCTTAGGGAATAAATATCAATTAGATAAAATGTTCATAAACATGTAGTGCCATAAAAGGAAAGAAATGAATTCCTAAGGGGGGAAGTTTCTGAAGAGAGAGAATGTTATCTGAGGGATCTGAAGATAGTTTTGTAAAAGAGTTGATGACTTTTGAAAGCAGTAAGATCGAATCATGCAGAGATGAAGAGATGGGCATCCCCAATGCATGAATGAGCCTGAGCAAAGAAATGGACATTTGTGAGAAATGCAAAAAATTTGATTAGTGCAAAACATGAGTAGAAAATAAAGTTATAGACAGATATGAGAATTATAGTGGAGGAATTAGAAAGCTAGGCAAATTTTTAAGTATTTTGTATTTCCTAGAAAACACAAAACAAATGACAATTTAATACATAATTTTACACAGGCAAGCCTATGTTCCAGAAACACTAATCTGAGAGCTGTGTGAAAGATGAAACTGTCTTCAGTTTCTAGAAATATTACATATTAATCTGCAAACTTTTCTACTGAAAAATACCTAACCATGTTGAATAAAATATAACAAACTTTCTCTCAAGTACCCACTTGCAAAAAAGTAAAGGAACTCTACAGAGGCCAAAAATTGATGAAGCTGAATCAGCATCTACTACCAAGGACGTCTGATCCACCACAGCTGTGTAGGAGCCCAGATGAAGCTTTGCAATCCTTGACAGATAAAAAGTTAGAGCTAAGACACTGTCCACACACATGTATGCAGAGAATGCTTGGAAATGTGGGGGCTACTATTCCAGCATAAGAGCAGAGCAGCAAAGAAAATCTATCAGCAAAGGAAGACAATGACAAACAGAACTGAAAACTGAGAAAGCATAACCATAGCTGCATAAAACCTTGTCATTTAATTAAACTGGAATTGCATGTCTTAAGATCTTATATTTGTAAAATTTATATTTTTAACTAGATTTATATATATACACATACACATAATCATTAAATTTGCATTTCTACCTGTTTGTATGCAAACGTTTTAACTACAAAAAAAGTTAACATAAAGTAGAGGGAATCATACAATAAACTCTTGTAGCTGTTAACAAATTTCAACAATAATCAACAAGTGGTAAATCTTGCTTGTAAAACCACACTCACTGTCTCCAAACCCAGATTATTTTGAGGCAAACCTCAGATGCCTTTTAATTTTATTCCATGAGTGATTCAGTATGTATCTCTAAAGGATAAAGACTTTAAAAATGTCCACGCTGCCATTATAACACACAAATAATTCATAATTTTTTATATTATCTAATATCCAATCAATGTTCAGAATCCTCAACTTTTTTTTTTTTTTTTTTGCTTTTGTTATTCCTTAGAGTTTGATTGAGACAGAATGCATTTGGTTGCTATGCCTCTTAAATTTTAAATCTATGGTTTCTGCTACTCTCTCTTTCCTTGAAATTTGTCTGCTGAGAAAAGCGGGATATTTGTCCTCTCAAGTTTCTCATTTTAAATTTTGCTGATTGCATTGCTGTCATGTCATTTCAGATATGCTTGTTTGTTTTAGAAAGAAAATTCCATAAGTAGTATGGTGTACTTCCTCAAATCACATCAATAGGTACATACATAACCAAACACATGGTTGTCTTTTATTAAAATTAATCAGTTGGTTTAGGAATTGTCAGCTTGATTTATGTATTACGAAAATCCCCACTGGTTTTCACTTTGTTGATCATTGCTTGGTCCCATTTTTCCATTAATATTCTAATAGCCAGCCTTTCTATCTTTAAAAAAATAACTTTTTCAGAATTTTTTTTATTATTCTGAGATGCAGTACATACAGGAAGATTGAATTATTGCTTATTTCCCTTTATTTACAAGTTTTCAGAATAACAAGTTGGTTTTCTAGGAACTTTTGAGATTACCAAAGAGGTTTTTTGAAGTATCATGTGTCTCATTTATGATTATAACATTTTTTATTGTGTTTCAATCCATTCTCTTTGGAGTCCTTCTGATTTTGTCTTTGACAACATTCTTATTTGTTGGTACAATAAAATATTCTAGGCTCATCTGGTACATTTCCTGTCTGAGATTTGAAGCCAGTAACTGTTCTAGGGAGTTGAGAGACGGCATTCTGGATAATAGGAGTGCTTGTTGCTCCTGGACCTGTCATTGTTTTTAGGCTTGTTTAGTGGGCAAAGTTCACAAATACAGACATTTTTAAAACAAAATATAAGTTCATACTGATATTTTCAATTCAAATTTAGAATTCCAGGGGTTTTACATCACTTCTTTCTTTTGCATTGCATTTTTTTCTGATGCTAAAACTCCTAGTTACTAATGTTTGGAATTGTATATAAACAAGTACACACAAATATACAGAAAGGTGAATAAAGGAGAAAGTCCATAGACTGAAAAACCATTGAGAATACTGTTCCTAAAATGTTTCCCATAGAATTTTATGGCCCATGCCTCAGTTTGACAAAGATAAACATTTCCTATTTTCCTTTTACTATATTAAGATTTTTGAAATAAATTAGTTTGATCGAAAAATTCAAGATATTGTTTAATAAACAACTATTTTATTTTAAATGTAACACAGTATATGTTTTATCATATACTGTGTACTAATCTAAGCAATCAATTTGCCCACATGGGGAAAGTTTTCCTGTCTCCGTTGGTGAAGGGCCCTTGTCTCCAAACTTTTTATTTTTTTATCATGCATACTTTCAGTAGAAAGTTTAAAGTAGGCCTTTAATATATTTGTTTAATTTATACTATCCTATTTAAGCATAGAATTTAAAAGATGAAATTAAAATGAACAGTATTTGAAACATGTATTGTTTTTGATGGTACAATAAACTTTTCTACTTTCAGTGTGCTCACACACATAATTAATCCTGTAATTTAGACTTAGTTTTTGTATGCTTTACTAATTATGACAGCTACATGCTATCTTTAGCTAATACCTCAAGGCACAATATACACTTAGGGCATATTTCGTCTTCACCTAAAATGGAAATATAGCCATATTTTGAATAGTCTTCTAGTTAATTTAGATTGTTTGAGGTCTATTCCTTGTCATATCTGGTTAAATTATCATTATGTCCTGTTGCAATGTGAGTGACAACAAACTTGTACTAGAAATAGAAGTATCAGTTCTGCCATTCCTTTTGTTTTCTTGTGCTTAATTACTTATATTGTCTTCCAATTTTACTTGAATGTTAACATTTTACTTTTTTATTTTTTTTTGTTAAAGCTTAATAAATAATCTGTAACTTCATGTATTGTTTCCCTAATCTGAAACGTAACACGATACATTGCTACCACAGGAGCAAGTGAAGGAGCCGATGTCCATCCCCTGGGTCTGAGGAGCCCCCTACTTCCTGTTCATTGCCTGGGAACATAGGAGCAGGAAGGAGGGCCGGTGTCAAGACATATATTAGATATTAGTAAAGCTGGTATCCTTTTTCTATTTTGTTTCTGAAAAAAGGATAAGTACAAAGGGAAAACAAGATCTAAAATTTTCTTTCTCCGTGTGGATCATCTCCCTGGGTTCTGTGTATCCTTAGATTCTGTAGGAAAATACCATGAGTCGTTTTCGTGGCCAAGCCTCATGAAGTACCTTGTCTGGACATTACAAATACCTCCATTCCCTGCCAGTATCTTGATAGGACTTCCTAATGGGACATGCTTTGCCCACTCCACTCCCCTGCCTCACCTTCTGCTGAATCTCACACTTGAAAATCACCGAATGGGAGGCTGGTGGCAGAAATCCAGGAGGCAAATAAAAAACTGAAAGCATTGAAAAGAAAATAGATTAAGAGGAACGTATATGGCAGCCTAACTGACTTAACCTGGCAACTGCTTCCATACATGGAATAAAGGGGAAAAATACTGAAGTTTCACTATCAGGTGCCTGGAAAATTGGGGTGGGGTGGTAACCTAGACAGAAATAGAGGAAACTAAGTAGGAGTGATTTAGGAGTGAATAAATCAATTGCTTTGTTGGCACCAAGCCTTATATCTGGAGGTTCACCTGAGTATTTGTTTGGGGAAGTTAAACTGGTATTTGGTGGGTGGCTAGGCCTACAGGCAAATATTTTAGGATTGGTTCACAGATTTGCAATAATGGAGGCATGTGATAATCAAAATGCATAATGTAGACATTGAGGAAAATAATGAAAAAAAGTACTTTAGGGAATAATATTTAAAATTTGAAAGAAGGAACATAATATAGAGTTTTGTTTTGTTTTTTTCAGGAATATAAAATGTCATCAAAGCAAAAAAAAAAAAGTTCCCATGTGACAGCATCCTCTTTAACGTGCAATGTAGAAGGGAAGTTGCAAAAGGGTGAGAACTAATGATCCATTATATTTGGTACCTTTAATAGCACTGCTTTGCTTTTCTTCTTTGAGAGAAAAAGAAATTCCCAGTTAGTGGTGTGGTTTTCAAGGTAATAAGCAGGAACAGAAAGAGCAGATGCAGATTTCTCTTTAAAGCAGTTTGGTAGTGATAGGAAGAAGGGAAAGGCAGACGGGTTTGATTTTCACTTGATAACAGATGCAACAGGATGAAATTTCAGACTTAAGAAAGACCTTGCAGGATGCACAAATTAAAGATACAAAAAATATAGAAAGTATTATTGATAGAGCCCTGATATCCTCCACATACGTGTCAAATCTCCATTTATATTTTTACATAAGATTTCTTCTAAGAAGGCAAAGTACTGCTAATCCCGGGAATTTTAACACACCCTAAGGGCTTTACAATTATGACAGCTATATGTTTACATCTGACTTCATCTTTAAGTGCTAGAAATAGTAGACAAGCTGAGAAAGTGGTTTCTTCAAGTTCCTGGGAAAGCAAGCAGGTCTTTAGTTCCTCGTCACTTATCTATTCCTCTTCTGTCTGGCAATCAGCAGCATGAACCAAGAGGCACCACCCTCTGGGGGCTTGAGACCTAGGTTGTGCAAGGGATGCCCTGCAGGCCTGGACTGATTCACCAGCAGAACTTATTGGTACGTTATTGGTCCTGCTGTTGCTCATCCTCTTCCCTGGAAATGTGCAGTTTCACAGGATGGTGAGCATCTTTCCCTGGAACAGAGCCTCAAGGGGCATTATTTATTCCTCACAAAACCTGTGCTTGAAGGTCTGCTGGTGCATTATGTACCCTGAGGCTTATACACATGGAAAATTTGCTGTAAGGCTTTTGAAATGATTAAAGAAAATAGACATTACAGGTAATTTTTAACAAAATTTACTATCTTTTGTTTTTGCTTTCCAGTGTTTAAAAACTAAACATTTATATCAGCCCAGAAAAAGTACATTAAAAAAGAATCTTAAATTCAAGTCCTAATTAAAAAAGGCCCCAAAGATAGAGGCTTAGAGATTTGAATAGCAAACCAGAGACATTAATTAAACCATGGCATTATGGACCCAAAGAAACAAACCTTAATCATAAAAGTTATTCTTGTACAGAAAATATTAATGGAATGTGGGCTGAAGTAAATGATGCAAAGACTTATGAATAGGACTTGATACTTTTATATGAGATATAGAGAAACAAGCAAATACTGGTATTTAGAAAATGGAATATGTAACAACCTGGTGATAAGACAACTTAATTGGGAATAAATTAAATCTAGATGTAATAAACCGTACACCTTTATATTTTAAAAAGGATAATTTGTGTGCTAGGAGTCTGCCTTTTATCCCTAACTATAGTAACTTTTATTGTTTTCCCAGAGCTCCATACTCAGGCAGCGTGCATCTGCAACTGGCCTTTTCCAGGGTGCAAGCATCAAACCTTGCAAAAATTAGAATCCTGCAAGTATGTGTTCTATTAATTGTAAGAACTAGAAAGTCAGTCCGCTTTAAATAAAATAGCACTTTATTAGAGAATTTAACATGATAGGCTAAGAGGTAAGGTCTTCTCAGAAACTCACAGGATATTATCAATTCTCCCTGACTCTCTATTCTCTCTCTGTGCCTTTAATTCTGTTCCTCTCCATATGTTGAACTCACTCAGTTCCTGCTAAGAAGCATCTCTTTTCCTCCTTATTGGAAGCAAAGTAAGATACACAGTTGTAGCCCACTCAATGTGTATAAAAACCTGTCTTGGAGAAGCCAGATAAACTGTGATCATCCTGATGTGAGTATCATGACCACCTGTGGAGCAATCAATCACTGAGATCAGGTGGATGGCATCTATATTGACAGGGAGATTAAAAAAATAAAGATGTCCTCTAAATATATTTTAAATTTTTTCTGATACTTTAAGCTCCTATTAGTTAGCAATTTAGGAAGCAGTAGCTCACTCATCACTTCTGAGTAGTGGCATCTGCTATTGTGTTTTGGTAGCCTGGTAAGGCTGAGAATGCCTGGTATATTTTAAAGAGTTATCTACCCTACACGTAGTAGAAATTTGCTTTCTTGTCCTCTTGCAGCTATGGTACAATATGATGACTACCATCCCAGTCTTCAACTTCCTGCAATTTAGGACTTTCAGCCCTAAAATCAGTAGAGTCCTGGACAAACCAAGACGAGTGGTCACCCTAGGAGAATGGTGATCTGGCTGCGACCACTCACATATACTCATAGAACATTGATTGCAAGGTAACTTATTGGCTCAAGCAGGTGATGCATTGCTTGGGTGGGGTTGGTGTTGAAGACCTTCAGCTTCCCAAGACAAGGCTGATCAGGCCTCCAAGAGCGTTTCTCCTGCCCAGTGTCACAAGCGTGAGACATAAGTCAGCTTCTCCAGAGTGGTTCTTCAATGTAATTTAGAAAATGTTCTGGCTACCTAATTACAAAGCTTAAATCTTCAGCCACCCCAGGTAGTCCATGAACTATAAAATGTCCTTACATTTCCTTCCTAATAATGAAATATGATTTTTGCAACAAAGAATCATGATTGATACACTGTGAAAGTTGGAAAATCAGTTTATCTGAGCCTCAATTTCATCATCTGCAAGATAAGAATAATAACACCCTCCCCAGCTACCTTGCAAAGTTGCTGTGAATCTCAAAAGGGATGATATATGTGAAAATGCAATACCTATACAATTCTGTAAATATGTTAATTATTAAATAATCCACTAGACATGATGGAAAGATCTTTAAGTAGTATGAAAATAAACTTCTTAACTTTTCACAAAATTGATCTTGAAAATTTTCTTAAGTTGCCTAGGTAACACATTCCTGATAAATAGGTTTTGGTAGTCTGATTGCATCATCTCTTGTAAACTTCTCCCCAAATAACATATGCTGAGAATCAAAAGGGAAATGTATGTTGCCTTTTGAAATAATCTGAAAGCATCTGAAATAATCCCTGTCTATGATACAAAAAAATGCCATGTGTGTCATCATTTTATTATGAGATGATAATGTAAAGATTGGCAATTATCATTGTATTAAAAAAATTAACTGGTCTTATATCTGTTGCTTATCTAATGTTGTGAAATAGCAAGATTAAAACAAGAATTTCACTGCAGTGAAGAAATCCATTTTAATTAATATCAGTACAGCTTATACAGGCAAACCCTTTCATGAAGACAGGTGGTTAAGAAATATTTATGGTCAGATCTGTGATTCAGACTCTATTGACCACTCTATCTGCCTTCTCCATTCTATTTTGACGAGTAATCCTGTGATTCAAGTTTGGAAGCTCTGTCCCAAAGTGTTTTTTAATGAAAGGACAACATATGTAGTTACTACCCATAGAATGGTCTGCCCATGCACCCCCTCTTTTGGTAGAAACTAGCCTTCATTCCATCTACATATTTATTTGAAGAAGACTCCTTATAAACTAGGTGTGACCCAAGTGTTCTGCTCATATCATAGCATTCTCTCTTGCTCAGAGTTCATTGATCTAGAGATGAAAACTGCATGTAGGTTATGTAATTATTCTTTCTACACAAGATTTTCTCTTCCCTAATACCAGAAGAGTTTTAGTGAGATAGAGGTTTTTTAAAAAAAAGATTTTTTGAAACATGTTAACTGTTAAATTTCTCTAATGGCTGACAAAGTTAGATGTAAACATGTTGGTGTTGCTGGTGGCTAAGATTACTGGCTATTTAAGAAAGTTTGTTTTCAATGTGAAAAAAGCAACTCTGACATGTAGAAAGCAGTAAAAGCAACCTGGTAGTCCCCCAGGCATTGGTCCTTAATGCTCCAGAGGTCCCCAATGCTCCATTCATGCCTAGTTCTTCCTACGGATTGGCTGCAGCATCAGGCCACTGGCAATCAAGTCTTAACCCAGTGGTCTTTGGGGTCAGAGAGCCTGAGATTCCAGCACTGTCTTTGTTCCTCCTGACCATTTGACCATTCTGTCTCCAAGACCTAGTCTCCTCATCTGTACAACTGAGTCAATATATGGTCATTAGATTATTTAATAACTAAAAATGGGATGTGACTAAAATGTCTCGTGTAGTGCTGTTCCCTAACAATGTTTGGTTTCTTTTCATCGGAATTATTCCAACTGCTTCTTAACTTGGCTTCTTACTATTGGCATTTCCTCTCCCGCTTCTACCTTTCACACCTCAACCAGATCACTCCTCTTAAACCAGTTCTGAGCATGTCATTCACTACATGAAATATATATATATAGCATTCCTCTGTATTCCAAATAAAACAAAAAAGATGGCAGGATTTCCCTTTCCAGCCTGCTTACCAGCTACCCCCAACATCACACTCTGTGTTCCAACTAAAACCAATGCCTGGATGATAAACGTATGTCATTCTTCATACCATAATTTGCACTTCATTTCCCTAAAACCTTATCCCCCTGTCAAAAATTTGCCATTTTCTCAAAAGAAGTCTGAAGACCACCAAACATGCAAAGATCACTGGATGGTCCACCTAGTAGGGGTCACCTCTCCTCTGCAGCCTCACAGCCCTTAGTTTTTCTTTTTTATCTATATTTACGTGTGCATGTGGCTTCATTCTCTAACTAGTGTGTGAGCACCATGTGATTAAATTTTAGGCCATAGAATGTATTGACAATATTAGTAGCTTTGGAGTCAGATGCTTCCTGGTGTAAGTCATGATTTTGCTAATTTCTACATACCTTGGAAAAAATTCTCAATTATTCTGAGACTCTTTTAAATATACAATGGGGTAATGATTTCTATTTCGTAAACTTCACGAGAGGTACATTCAATAAAGTGTAATCGCTGAATGTAAATTGTTCCATGTTAAAGGAATAACTGTTTTTGGCAGGGGATGGTGGCTAATGCCTGTAATCCCAGCATATTGGAAGGCCGAGATGGGAAGATTACTTGAGCCCAGGAGTTCGAGGCCAGCCTGGGCAATGTGGGGAGATCCTGTTCTACAAAATAAAAAACAAAAAATAAAAAAATTATCCAGGTATGATGGCATGTGCCTAAAGACCCAGATACTTAGGAGGCTGAGGTAGGAGTATTTGAGCCCAGGAAAGCGAGGCTGCAGTGAACCATGTTCACATCACTGTACTCCAGCCTGGGCAAGAACTAAGACCCTGTCTCAAAAAAAAGAATAAATTTGTTTTTTAAAAGATGCTTTAATCAAATAATTAGGTCATATCCATCTTACTAGCATATGGCAGCTTTTGGAAGGTTTTTCATAAAGGCCAGGTACAGACAAAGCCAGATGCTGGAAGAAAATTTGCATAGCTAGCATTTGTTCATTCATTCCTTTACTCCTGCATTCTTTAAACAGCCACTTGTTTGTGGAAACCAGGAGTCACCCAGGCATAATGTTAGAAGTCAATCAAAACTGCACTTCAAAAAATCGAAAATGTTCTGCCAGAACCTGAGGAGTCCAACTCAGAAACTGGTTTTTCCTCAGTGTGGACCATCTCCCTGAATTAAAAAAAAAAATGAGTAGACAGAGAAAGGGAATGGAATAAAAGTTATCCACAGATATAAGTTAATTGCTTTATATAATCATCTTTGTTTATTGTTACAACGGGTCTTAAGGTCAGAATAAATATTTTTATTTTACAAATGATGAAATTGGGGATTGGAGTTCCAATAATCTGTGCAATGTCATTGAGTTAACCTGTAAACTGAGATTTGATGATGAAACTCTTGGCTCCAAGGAATGGCTCCTTTCTCTCTTCTGAGTGGGTTTTGAACGTGTGTCATAGTTTCACACACAAAAAAAAAAGATCCCAGGAATTTAAAAATTTCACCTTTTATATAATGAGAAAAATAAGTTCCAATAAGACGAATCAAGTTACCCAAGATCTCTAGTTAGCCATTAAAATTCCACAATGATGCTGCCATTCTGTGTAGAATAATTGTGTTGGCATATGGTATCTGAAGAATAGTTTTTATCTTTAGATTGGGTTATACTCTAATAAGCTGATTGCAGACCTCTTTGTTTATATGTGCACTGTCAGCAGTCTTCCTGCACCAAGGGAGCAGCAAAGGAACTTCCCCTTGTACAAAAACCATGAGCCTCTCAGCCTCACTCTGCACTAAAGACATCACACCTGCGAGGCTTTCGGAACGGCAAGTACAGGATCTGTCTGCACCTGACAAAGCTTTAAGTGGCTTGACCTTTATAAAGTAGAGCTTAACTTTCTCTTTCAACCTTTCCCTAAGAGGCCTTTTCTCTGGACTGGGAAGAATTATTCATTTGAAGGCTTAAGACTCCCATGGCCTCAACAGTAGTTAGGTTTTGAAATGTTTAAATATGAGCAATAGGGACAGAGTGCTACTGGAATAGTCAGTCATTTGATGTTTGAAAAGGATACTGGAAGTTGTCTCTGGTCATGCTCCCCAGCTGCTGGTGTAACTCCAGGCCAGCTCATCAGAGCAACTCTCCACTTAACCCGGCAATGACAGGGAGCCACTTTATCCATTGGGATCATTTAGTGCTGCTTTCCCCGCTCTGCCCTGACTGGAGAACAGCAACCTAGAAACTGGTTCTCCTGCAATGCAGACCATTTCTCTGGGCTTAAAGGGAGTGATTAGATAGCAAATGTCCTATAATTTTAGAATTACTGGCAAACTTCTTATTTAGAGAGCGTCATCGGAGTTAAGGACATCTAGCAAAGCGGCTGACACAGTTTCCCAAACTAGGATACTAACAGATTCTTCAACCAAAGATAGAGAACTTTACTAAAGCCTACCCACATTTTTTTTTTTTCCCAAAAGGGAAATTTAGCCACTTGGTTGCAAAAAGGTGTCTTAGGTGTCTTGGTTTATTAAAAAAAAAAAAGAAAAAAGAAAAAAAAAAGAAAAAGAAATGGTCTTTCTCAGAGATGAACAGCTGCTCAGAGCTCTGAAATAGCCATTTTCTTAGTTTCTACCCATAAAGGTCTAAAACAATAATTAGACATAAGGCACCCTATTAGAATCGAATGAAAGCTAACTGTCTGACTAGTGAGTAATCGGTAGAAATGCGTGGGAGCAGCAACCATAAATCTTATTGCAAGATTTTGGTTGTTTCCATTGTTTTTAAAATGCAATTTAAAACAATACATTGAGAATAAGTGATTTTGTATAAGCCCATGGGCTACAAAGCAATATTATACATGAATGTACTAATTCACTTAGGCAGCAAATGTTTTGCAATATCCTACATAGCATGGTGTTATGAGCATGGATCCTGGAGCCAAGCCCTGTGATGGCTTCTTGGTTCTGCCACTGTAACCCTGGGCATGTTGCTTTGCATTGCTGCCACTTGGTCTCCTCACCTGTTACATGAGAAAGGAACAGCACCCTGACCACATGGGCTATAATGAGGATTAATCGGGTGTCATAAGTCTCCTAGAGCTGCTGTGTAAAGGTGCCAGAGACTGGATGGCTTAGAACAACACAATATTTTCAATCTCTCACAGTTCTGAGGGTAGAAAATCAGAAATCAAGTGACTAGCAAGGCCATGCTCTCTCTGAGCCCACCAAGGGGAGGATCATTCCCTGCCTCGTCCAGCCTCAGTGGTCGCAGGCATTCCTTGGCTTAGGGATGCATCACTCCAGTCTCTGTCTCCATCTCCCCTTGGTGTTTTCCCCTGTGTCTGTGTCCTCTTGTGGTCATTCACTCTGAGTCTCTGTCTTACAAAGACACTAATCATATTGAATTAAGGGCACACCTTATTCCAATATGATCCCATCTTAAGTAATTGCATTCACAGCAACCATGTTTTCAAATAAGATTCCATCCTGAGGTTCACGGGTTAAAACTCTAACATCTTTTTAGGGGATATAATTCAACGCCTAGTCATTTGTTAATATATGTACCTAATACTTAGCATGGTAAGCAGTCAATGACTGCTAGATACAACTATGATGGCTATGCCTTGGGCCCTTAGTTTAGGCAGTGGAATTGTAGAAAGAGATGGTATGCAACTCTTAACCTAAGAAGTTTACATCATAGGACCACATAATTAGCCTTCAACTGTTTATTTCACAAAAGAGAGGGAAAAAATCTAAAAAATAAAGAGAAAGGATAAATTATTATCTCTTATGTTATCTCTTAGCTTTCATCATTATCAGGCATTTCAAAAACATACACTTGTACTTTTGAATACTAATTAGAAATGCTCTGAATTCCTTTCTCTTTTATTTTAGCCCCAGCTTTTCTTGGACTGCTTTTGATCTTGGGTAAATCCTTTCTATATATGAGTCTGGTCCTCATTTCTGGGGTCCTCTTCAATTTGTTCCAATGTCCTATGATGCTAGTATAACTTGTTGTGTGCATATATATGTGTGTGCATTGTATATTTCTAAACTTTCTACATCATGTTTCATGCTTGTGCCTAATCTTGTTTTCTTACTATTTCTGTTCCAAACTTCCTTAAAGTGCATTTGAGCAATTATATCCTACCTATATTTTCAATCTCAGTAAAAGTATGCCTGTACTAATGTTTGGTTCATGACGACTTTTGTGAAAACAAATATCCTTTGAAAATAATTGCTTTTCTCTATTTACTACATAAATCCTAGCAAAGCAATTATAAGGCTGTTTTGGTAAAAATAAAAAAAATTAAAAAAAAAGAAATAGATATAAAACTGGAAACCTCTGGTGTGATTTTTCCTGAATTCTTATAAGATAGATGCTATGTGAAGAACCATGATTTCTACTTATGTGAATAAAATAATGCATTTTTTTGAGATGTATGCTTGCATTTTATATCTCTTAGCTCAAAGATACAATATTTCTATTCAAAAATACCTTAAGATGAAAACATAAATTGAGGGATCCAGCAAGATTGTTCTAAAGGCAAAATCAAAAATGATGTGACTAAATTATTGCAGAAATGGAAAGTTTCTATAATTCTCTATGTGGAAATTTAAAATTTACGCTACTTCGTTTTTCATCCAGGCACTTGCTTCTACCTTTTTCCCCCTTTTTATATCCTTTTAAAAACATGCTAGAAAAAAAGCCATATGTTTGGAATGTCATTCCTTTTCTAAGAACATACCGAGTGTTCTTTTGTATTATTTAAACGACTCTGGAAATTCACCTTCTCCAAAAGTGTCCTTAATTGAGTTAAATTTAATGGATGTTATTGACTACTTGTTATATTCCAGGCAGCATGCTGGGACACTGAAGATGCAAGAAATGTAATATATGTCATAGTCTGCCCAGGCTGAAAAGAAAAAACCAAAGAGAAATAACAATAACAGCTTTACTGACCTCCTGCCCTGCTACAGTGTGCTGTATGTAAAACTTCTCCTCATTGTCCAATGCCTTAGACTCTTATTTAGTGTCTTTTAAGTGTTAGGATCCAGAGAAACCAAGAAGTAAATGATCCTTCCACAGTTATTAAGGAGGAGCTATTTCTATACATAAATGATGAATGCCAAAACAAGAGACCCACTTTTCAGGTCCCTGAGAGGCATTACACACAGAAATGTGCCAGAATTTCAGAGATGAGAGGTGTCAGAGTAGGAGCCATTAAGAGAGCAGAATCTTGAAGGCCAAATTCTAGTTGGGGTGCCACAGAAATTTGGAACTTGGAACAAGAGTATTTAGTTAGGGGAAAGGGTGCAATGTGGGAGAAATCCACAGGGAACAGTGGAGATTCTAATTTGGCTCAGGCTGGAAGTTCATAAACAGGAGACAAGGTTTGAAATCCTTGTGGGAGAAAACATGGATGAGTTACTGAACAGAGGAATGAAAAGAAGAGCTGGTGATTTTTCACACAATTCATGATTCTTTATATCAGTAAGAATGAGTTCAACCACATCAACCTATTAAATATTTACTAAGCACACACTATATCTGTGTGTATGTGTGTGTGTGTGTGTGTAAATACACAGCTAATGTAAAACTGTATTTTTTTTTTTTTTTTTGATATGGAGTCTTGCTCTGTCACCAGGCTGGAGTAAAGTGGTGCGATCTTGGCTCACTGAAACCTCCGCCTTCCAGATTCAAGTGATTCTTCTGCCTCAGCCTCCCAAGTAACTGGGACTATAGGTGGGTGCCACCATGTCTAGCTAATTTTTATATATTTTTTAGTAGACGGAGTTTCACCATATTGGCCAGGATGGTCTTGATCTCTTGACCTCGTGATCTTCCCACCTCAGCCTCCCAAAGTGGTGGGATTACAGGCATAAGCCACTGCACCTGGCCAAAACTGCACTTTCTTAAAACATTTCTAAACAGAGATGATATGATCAATGAAAATAAATGGACTTTTAGGATTGACAAGACTTGGTTTCAATCCTGGTTCAAGTACTTTGCAGCGATGTGATAGTTGTGAAATTAATGCTCCAAATACTACTTTCCTTTTCTACTAAATGGGGAGGAGTTACTTCTCAATCAGTTACTGCCATTTGTGTAACTACTGGATCAAAGGGACAAACTACTGGACATTACCTAGATACCTCCAGACAGTGAAACCCATGATTGCTATAAAAAATTCCTTTGAGGAAAAAAATATTTTAAAAGATTTGCAAGGAAAAAAAAAATCACACACAATTACATGTAGAAGCCAACACTGTAACATTTTTGTTCATATTTTTTCCTAACTCTGTAATAAAATATTTTAAATGCTGCAATGGAAGTGGATGGGTTGATGGAACATCCAGATGCACACTGTGAATTACTGAGAGGGTAGATGATAAGAGGTCTATGTGTCTGCATCAGCAAAATAAGGGGCAGCCAGAGGCCAAATAGAGACTGAGAGAAGAAACCAATAAGAATAACAGAAATAAAGTAGAATCCACATGTAGAATAGAGTTTGTATAAAACACAAGAGGGAGAATCTTGGCACAGAAATGAGGGAAACAGGCAACAATTAGAGTGATAAGAGGCAGCTTCATTAACCATATTTAGTAGTTGTTTGAATCAGAAACCCAGCTTGGATTACTAAGACCTAAGCAGAAGAAGACTTGACTTGGGGGCCTGAAAGGTAGAAAAATACGGAATAGTAGAAAGAATCATCATCCAGAAAGAGCTGTTGTAGTGGTGTGTACCTGTAATCCCAGTGACTTGGGAGGCTGAGGTGGAAGATAACTTGAGCCCAGAAGTTCAAGGCTGGTTTGGAAAACATAGTGAGACCCCTGTCTCTAAAAAATAAAAATTAATAAAATAAAAAATACACCAGAGAGAATGGCCCATGAACCAAAGTAAGAGTAATGGAGTAAGTAGAAACAGTGCAGTGTTTTCAGCCACACTATAGTATAGATTAAGCATTTGGAACGTCTCAACCCCTCATCATTAATCCTTTTTACCATTTAGGGGAAAAAAGTGCAACTTGATGCCAACATTTAATTTTACATAAACAACTCAAACTCTTTGGGGCTGAAGCAAATCTGACTGATTTTCAGTGTGAAAATGAGATATAAAAACTGTTCTTGGAGCTATTTCTAAAGAGAACTAATATCAGAATCGTTTGAATCATCAGAATCATCTATTCTGGAAAAATCGGATTCATCAAGTGAATCTTCGACCAACAACTCTTCCAGAATGATGTTAACATCTTGCATAAAAATGCTATGTTTTCTAGAATATGACATTTACAGCAATTGAGAATTACTATATTTTGTAAATGGAAATATCACCACTAAAAACAGAATGCTATAAATAGAATGATGTCTTTTGTTTATGAAGTCAATATACTAGAGCAGTGAGAAAATAATAATAGAAGTGAGATATTTCTGGTAAAATTGTCTTGGGGTAAAGGCAGCCACAAGTACCACCGGCGAGTATTCTTGGGGCAAATGAGGAAATGGTTAATATTCCTGAATTTTCTCACACTGTATAACTGCATAGTTGAATACTTGCACTGATATAAGTTGACAGAGAGGGAGAGAGTGTTTCAGGCAGATAGTCAGTAATACTTATGGAGTAATTGTTATGCTCTAGGCACCTGACATAGTATACAGCAGTGCCTGGATTGAATTATGTGCCCTCAAGAGATATGTTCAATTCCTAAACCCTTAATAAAGTTAAGATGAAGTCATGCTAGATTGGGGTGAATCCTAAATCTAATGACTGATGTACCCATAAGCAGTGAGAGATTTGGAGAACAATATACAGGGAAGACCGTGGAAAGTCAGAGGCCGAGACTGGGGTGGTAAAGCTGCAGGCCACAGGGTGCCGAGGATCCCCAGATGCTAGAAACAGGCAAGAAAGCATTCTTCCTTGGAACCTTCTGAGGGAGCACAGTTAGCTGACACCCAGATTTCTGACTTCAAGCCTCCAGAACTATGAAAGAATAAATTTCCATTGTTTTAAGCCACCCAGTTTGTGGTCCTTTGCACTGGTAGCTCTAGTAGACCTGGGATTTAATTGGTGGAGAAAGGGGCTTAGTATTGCTAATAATCATATAAATACTAAATATGCTATATGACTTACTTCTAGCAATGGTGAATGTTTTTAACAAATAAAGGATAGTGTCATAGAGGTCTACTTGTATTGCTTTGATAGATCCTGGGATAGCATTTCTGACAGGCAAGCAACTATCAGAGGAAAAAGTTTTCTAAAAGAAAAAGTAAGCTCAAAGACCAAGAGCCTTGGAAAAGAAAGAGAAATAATGAGTGTGGTGCAATGGATCATAAGATCAGTGTAGCTGGAATGTGGTAAAGGAAGGTGGATGGAGACAGAGTTAGAAAGAAAACCTGGGCCAGGTCACTGAGATCATGAAGAGGAGTTTGGAATCTGTATTAATTGCAACAGAATGGCATGGAAATGCAGAAGCTGAGAGATTTGTGCTCTAGCAGATGATTTGGACTGCAATCTACACAGTGCACTCTGGAGAGCAAAAGAAAAACAGGAGGTCCATGCAGAGCTGTTGCAGTGGTGTACATGAGAAACTGTGGGGCTTGGTCTGAGACCAGTTTAGATGTGCCAAGTTTGTGAGACCACCCAGTGGGGATGTCCATGGATGCTTACCTATATATGTCTAAGCTTGAGAAAGAAAGGGAAGAATTGGAGAAAAAAAATTGAGTGTCAGTGATGTAGAGTTTATATTTAAGCCGCAAGACAAGATGAGATTGTCAACTTCAGAACATTCTTGTCTTTTAATTAGCAATTTACACATTCATGCTAATAACATACAGAGAGAAGAGGAGTATGAATAGAAGCAGGATTTCCCCACCATGGCCTAGTAAATCAAGAAGAGTGAGAAAATGTGGCTGAGAAAGCACAGCCTGTGGGAACACAAGGAGAACAAACAAGGAGAGTGTAGGGGCAGGGACGGAAAGGGGAACTCTGTATAGGAGACGGTGGTGATCACACAAAATGCTGCTGAAAAGTTGGGTGCTATTTATGACCTTGGGAAGAGCAATTTACATAGTCTGGGGCTGTGAATGCCTAATTGAAGGAATTAGAGAAAAGGAAGTGAGGAAAAGAAGTGAGAAGCAGTAGAAAGGCCTAAATCCAGAGTCATCATTCTAAAAACAAACTTTGGGAAACTTTTGGAGAGGATAAATAATTGGTCAGAACTGTGAGATAAATTCTGGTGTCACTGGTTACATGGCTGGGACCTGAGATGGGAACTGCTCTGTTGGTTACTTTTTCCCCTTGTCTCTAAGTATTTGAACAGTAACATGCCAAGTCTGCTTGTTCTTACTGATTCAGCAAAGCCACTCAAAAATAACCTAACCTAAAAGCTTATCCATCATGATCAAATAGGCTTCATCCCAGGGATGCAAGGCTGGTTCAACATACACAAGTCTATAAATGTAATTCACCACATAAACAGAACCAAAGACAAAAACCACATGATTATCTCGATTGATGCAGAGAAGACATTTGACAAAATTCAACAGCCCTTTATGCTAAAAACTCTCAATAAACTAGGTATTGACAGAACGTATCTCAAAATAATAAAATATATTTATGACAAACCCACAGCAAATATCATACCGAATGGGAAAAACTGGAAGCATTCCCTTTGAAATCTGGCACTAGACAAGGATGCCCTCTCTCACCACTCCTATTCAATGTAGTATTGGAAGTTCTAGCCAGAGTAATCAGGCAAGAAAAAGAAATAAAGGGCATTCAATTAGGAAAGGAGGAAGTCAAATTGTCTCTATTTGCAGATGACGTGATTGTATATTTGGAAGACCCCATTGTCTCAGCCCAAAATCTCCTGAAACTGATAAGCAACTTCAGCAAAGTCTCAGGATACAAAATCAATGTGCAAAAATCACAAGCATTCCTATACACCAATAACAGACTTAAAGAGAGCCAAATCAAGAATGAACTGCCATTCACAATTGCTTCAAAGAGAATAAAAATCCTAGGAATACAACTAACGAAGGATGTAAAGGACCTCTTCAAGTAGAACTACAAACCATTGCTTAATGAAATAAAAGAGGACACAAACAGATGGAGAAATATTCCATGCTCATGGTTAGAAATAATCAATATCATGAAAATGGCCATACTGCCCAAAGTAATTTATAGATTCAATGCTATCCCCATCAAGCTACCAATGACCTTCTTCACAGATCTGGAAAAAAAAAATACCTTAAACTTCATGTGGAACCAAAAGAGAGCTCACATAGCCAAGTCAATTCTAAGCAAAAAGAACAAAGCTGGAGGCATCATGCTATCTGAATTCAAACTATATTACAAGGCTACAGTAATCAAAACAGCATGGTACTGGTACCAAAACAGAGATACAGACCAATGGAACAGAACAGAGGCCTCGGAGGCAACGCCACACATCTACAACCATCTGATCTTTGACAAACCTGACAAAAACAAGCAATGGGGAAAGGATTCCCTGTTTAATAAATGGTGTTGGGAAAACTGGATAGCCATGTGCAGAAAGCAGAAACTGGACCCCTTCCTGACACCTTACACTAAAATTAACTCCAGATGGATTAAAGACAAACATAAGACCTAACACCATAAAAACCCTAGAAGAAAACCTAGGCAAAACCATTCAGGACATAGGCACAGGCAAGGACTTAATGACTAAAACACCAAAAGTATTGGCAACAAAAGCCAAAATAGACGAATGAGACCTAATCAAACTCCATAGCTTCTGCACAGCAAAAGAAACAATCATCAGAATGAACCAGCAACCAACAGAATGGGAAAAAATTTTTGCAATCTACCCATCTGAAAAAGGGCTAATATCCAGAATCTACAAAGACTAAAACAGATTTACAAGAAACAAACAAACAAACCCATTCAAAAGTGGGCAATGGATATGAACAGACACTTTACAAAAGAAGACATATATGAGGCCAACAAACATATGAAAAAATGCTCATCATCACCAGTCATTAGAGAAATGCAAATCAAAACTACATTGAGATACCATCTCACGCCAGTTAGAATGGTGATCATTAAAAAATCTGTAGACAACAGATGCTGGAGAGGATGTCGAGAAATAGGAACACTTTTACACTGTTGGTGGGAGTGTAAATTAGTTCAACCATTGTGGAAGACAGTGTGGCGATTCCTCAAGGACCTAGAAATAGAAATTCCATTTGATCCAGCAATCCCATTATTGGGTATATATCCAAAGGATTATAAATCGTTCTATTATAAGGACACATGCACATGAATGTTCATTGCAGCACTGTTTACAATAGCAAAGACTTGGAACCAACCCAAATGCCCACTGATTTGGGTTGGTTGACTGGACAGGGAAATGTGGCACATATATACCATGGAATATTATGCAGCCATTAAAAATGATGAGTTTGTATCCTTTGTAGGGACATGGATGAACCTGGAAACCATCATTCTCAGCAAACTGACATAAGAACAGGAAATCAAACATCGCATGTTCTCACTCATAGGCGGGTGTTGAACAAAGAGAACACTTGGACAGAAGGAGGGGAGCATCACACACTGAGGTCTGTAGGGGGTAACTAGTGGAGGGACATCAGGGGATGGGGAGCTGGGCAGGTATAATATGGGGAGAAATGCCAGATATAGGTGATGGGGAGGAAGGCAGCAAATCACATTGCCATGTATGTACGTATGCAACAATCTTGCATGTTCTTCACATGTACCCCCAAACCTAGAACACAATAAAAAAAACCTATGTACTCACAAAAATTAAAATAAAAATTTCAATGAGAATACAAAATTGCTTATATGACATCTCAACTACATAAAAATTACACTGAAAGACTGGTAGGAAATATGCTAAAATTTCAACAGCTTGTACCTGGAATTGCATGTTAATTTTTTTCAATGACTTTTGCATTTTTACAAATCGTAACAAGTAACAGTCATTTGTGTAATCAGAAAAAAAAAAAAAAAAGACAAATTGATACAGTTTGGATTTGTGTCCCCACCCATAACTCATGTTGAATTGTAATCTCCAGGCTTGGATGTGGGGCCTGGTGAGAAGTGACTGGCTCCCAGTAGTGGATCTTTCATCAATGGTTTAGCACCATCCCTTTGGTGCTGTTCTCGTGACAAAGTTCTCATGACATGTTTAAAAGTGTGCAGCAGCTCCCCCTCACTCTCTTCCTCCTGCTCTGGCCATATAAGATGTTCCTGCTTCCCATTTGCCCACACCATGATTGTAAGTTCCCTGATCCCTGCCCAGGAGTCAAGCAGAAGCCGCTATTCTTCCTATACAGCCTGAAGAACTGTGAGCCAACTAAGCCTCTCTTCTTTATAAATTAAAAAAAAATAATAATAACCTAACCTTTTACTTTTATATTTTCCTACTTGATATAGGATTTATGTAATTGTACATTTTGTTCGTTCTATTAACATTGGCTACAGAGACAAACCCCTTTATGCAATGAGTACTTGGATCAGTGGTCTTGGGCAAAAGCTATGATTCAAAAATGCTACCAGCTCATGAGAAAGATGAAGATTCTCACAAATACAAAATTATTTGAATGAGGAACAAAGTTTGCAGAGATGGCAACCTCTCACACCTCTCCTTATCCTCCCTCTGCTATTGTCAAGGAGGTGGTATGGTCTCATGACAGCACAGAGCAAAGCAGGGGAGGATGATGAAATATTGCAGAAGCGGGGAAGATTTTCATAATTCATGGAACCTTCCATGACATGGACATCTTTGTGATGTGGTGTTTGTGAAAGGTCCAGATTGGACCTTTCTGCATGGCCATGGTTACTTTTCTGATTATAAAAGGTTTAAAACTTCATTACAGAATAACAATAGAAAACACAACACCTGTATTGCTATTTCCATGGACAAGTCACTGTTCTGAGTGTTCTGTGTCAAATAATTTCAACAGCTCTGTGAGATGGGTGCCATAATTATCACCATTTACAGGAGCAAGAAGGGAGGCACAGAAGTTAAAATAATTTACCTGCAATGGTTAATTGTGGATCAGCTTGGCTGGGCTATGGTTCCCAGATGTGTGGTCAAACTTCGTTTCTCCAAGTGTGCTTTTAGATGAGATGAACATTTAAATAGGTGGACTTTAAGTAAAGCGAACTGTGCTCCATAATATGAGTGGGCTTCATCCAATCAGTTGAGACTTGAATAAAAAAAAAAAAAAAAAAAAATTTTTTTCCTCCCTGGAGGAGGAAAAAATTCTGCCAGCACATTGCCTTCAGGCTGCATCATTGGCTCCTACCTATGTCTCCAGCCTACTGGTTCACCCTGCAAATTGTGGACTTGGCAGCCTCTAAGCTTGTATGAGCCAAGTTCCTAAAATAAATCCTTCTATATATATACATACACATCCTATTGGCCCTGCTCCTCTGAAGAACAGTGACTCAAGGTCACAAAGCTAGTCTGTGGTAGAAGCGGTATTTTTAAAAGGCAGTCTCTTTCTCTCTCTCTCTCTCTCTCTCTCTCTCTCTCTCTCTCTCCCTCCCTCCCTCCCCTCTCTCTGTCTCTATCTCTGTCTCTCCCTCTGTGTCTCTCCCCCAACGCACCCCCACATCTCTCTCTCTCACACACACACACACTTCCTCTGTGACCAATCCCCCAGTTTTCCTTTGGAGATCTACTCTTTCTCCTGTGTGCAGCTTTAGAGAGGCTTGCCCTACTCTGAGAGTTTGCTTAGGATGCAATTTAAGCAAAAAAAAGCTTCTTCCAGGAATGAATAAGGATGCAAATTGCTTGGAAGTGATTCATTCTGACAGTGCCAAATTGAAGACATCCACTGCCTCCTCTTCTTGAGATCCCTTCAGTGGTTCTGTTTCTGCTCTCCCTGAAGTTTTCCTTAAATTACCTAAGCTGCTCTATATTTCATCAATAAATTTATTTTTTGCTTAAGTTTTATCAGAATGTTCTATATTTTTGTTGTTGTTACAACTAGGGAGCCATACATAACACAGGAATATGTGAAGATTAATCTGCATAATAAAGGATTCCCTGCAAATATGATTTGGTAGCATGGATATATAAAGTATTTAACCAGTTCCCTAGCACTGGTCATTTGTATTTCTACATTTTACATCATTATACATCCCTCTGCAAACATCACTAAGCATACAAATGATGAATGAGGAGGATTACATTCATTTCCAGCAGTTTTCTTTTATCTCCTGCCCATTAATCTTATGCAAGTTAACCCACTCCCTGAAATCCACCTCCTCCTTAATCCCTAGTAATCACAAGTGTTGTTGCATGTGCTTTCAAAACATTCAGTCTGTTCTAGGCACATGCTGCAAGCATCTCCTGTGTCCCTCTCTGTACACTCTGGCTCCACCATGAGGAGGATCTCCTCTCAAGAAGCCGAGATCGCGCCATTGCACTCCAGCCTGGGTAGCAAGAGCGAAACTCCATCTCAAAAAAAAAAAAAAAAAAAAAAAAAAAAGAAGCCCTGCCACGCCCACTGTAGATGGTGCCTACTCTCAAAGCACCACTGTATGCCACAAGTGTGTTAAATCATCATGATCTCAAAGCCATCAGTTTGTGACCAATTTACCGGAGCAATCATAGTGTCCAAGCTGGAGTGAAGACGCTGCACAAGTCTTGAAATGAAGATGCCCTATTTGCAGCGCTTGAGTCTGGTGTCTCCTGAAGTTGAGCATGAACAGGATTCTTTTGTTTTCTGCCTGTGACTCAGGTATTCTCAAGCTGAGTTGGGGGTGAAGACAGCATAATCTTAATAGAATAGCTGCTTAAAATCTGCAGTGGAAGCTTGAGCTATTTGCTTTATGAAAAATTCGTGTTGTATCACTCCAAATCCATTTCCATCCAACTCAGCTCCAACTAAGGGAAATGCCAACCAACATATGCCATGCCATGTCATCCACTCCCCCAAAACCAATCCCTTTCTCTTCCTCAGAATAAAGCTTATATTCCTATCAACACATTCAAATAGATGCCAGAAGGTCAGACCTACAAGGCTAGGAAAGAGCTAAACTCTGAGAAAAAAAAAAAAAAAAAAAAAAGCAGTAAATTGTAAAATTTGCTTTGTTGTATCCCAAAAGAACCTGTTCATAATTTAAACAGCCAAAGAGTGCAAAAGCAATTATAAAACAACAAGTGAAAATCAACTTTCACTTATTCACCACCTAGAAAGTCAATTTTAATACCTTTTTTGGGTATTTTTCTAGAGTTTCTGTATGCAAATACAAGTAAAATTGTGTCTTTTCTCCCTTTTTTTAAACAAAAAAGAAGGATACTGCACATGACTTACCACATTGATTTTACACTTAATAATCTATCTTGAAGATCTTCCATATCAGTACATATTTTTATACCTACATATTATTCATTTAAATGTATTAACTTTGTCACTGTTTATATATGTATTTGTCATTTTTTATGGTTTCAAATCTTGTACCAGTATGCAAGTATATCTGTGACATGCATTGCCATTGAATCAATAGGCTACAGTGTATTTTCAAATGTAATTTTGATAAAATAGTCCATATATATGGTTGTGCCAATTATGTGCTAATCAAATGTATATGAGACCTGTTGCTGAATAGCTTTGCCAAATTATCAATTTTTTGTATTTTTACCAATCTTCCTATACATATATCTATGTGTTATAAATCTTACATATGTACATAAATGCACACATATATACATATAATTTAAAATTTGCATCTCTTACAAATGAGGCTGAACCTTTTTTCATATTTTAAGTACTATTTATATTTCCTCTTCTGTAACTTAACTGCTGAGACACTTTGGATTTTTTATCAGAAGTGAGTTTTTGCTTTTGTGTTTCTAAGAGTTCTTCTTCACTTAAGGCTGTAAGTTCTCTGATGTTAATTGCAAATAGTATTTTCCAGTTTGTCTTTACCTTTAACTTGGCTTATAGTATTTTTATTCTACTTAAATCCTTTTTTGTTTGCTTTTACTGTTACTGTTTTCTGAGGGCCATTGATTATTTTCACGTTTTGAAATTTTGTGATAATTATTGATATGTATCTTTTTAAATTTATTTTACTAGCATTTAGAGACCCTTTCTATCAGAAATAAATGTCCTTCAGGGTCAAAAATTTTGCTCATATAATGTGTTAAAATTTTTCATTTCTTCTGTTTTCTTTCTGGAACTCCTATAATTCAAAAGAATATTTGCTGTGGAGATGGCAGAAGAGATGACCTAAATGCAGTGAGGATGGGGTCCCAGGAGAAAAAATACTTAGATCAACATTTAAACCAACTCCTTGTTTTCAGCCTCTGCCTGACTCCTGCATTTTGTGGTGTGTGGCACCTCTAATTCCTGAGCCTTTTCAGGATTCTGCAGTTTAAACAGACTTGCAGCCCACCAGTATCACCCTCTATAGACATTTAGGTTTGATCCTACGTCACACTAAGTCATTTACTGTTTCATCATCATCAACTTTCTCTCTTCACATACTGTGAATTGGGGTTGCAGATATCTTCTCTAGGATTCATAGAATATGGGGTCTTTGTTCCAATTTCTTGATTTCTTCATTGTTTCTCAATGAGTTTTAAGAGGAAAACGGAGAAGAAAGCAATCCTATTCTATGACAATTGTTTTCTTCACGTCATGTTTAAGATATTCTTCCATTCTCTGAGAGAATTACTTCAACTCTGGAACAGTTTCCTTTTATGAGGAATTGGTTTTAAACCTGTTAATAGCCAAAGCTCTTAAGAAAGCTTGTGTTTAAAATAGTAGCAGTAGATTTTAGTCAAAAAACTAATTTCCTCCAAGGAAAGTAGTCTCAATCATGTTATAGTCTTTCACAACTGAATGTGGAAAGACAGCCAATGTACTCAAACAGTCATATAAAATAAGTTCCATGTATACAACAGCAATGAAGTGAGAAATTAAGTTGTATATGCATGATGGAAACTTATCTCCTGTTGTCATTGAAGAAGAAATGAATAAAGATTTTTGTCTTAGAGTTTAAAAATCTTGGTCATAATTTTCTTTTCAGAATCAAGTAGTTTATTCCCAAGGAAACTATGTCTATCTTGTAATAAGTCTCATGCAAAATAACTTATATGAATGTCTAATCTGCGTCATTGGATAGGATATAAAAATTAAAACTAAGCCTCATAAACCACAAAATTAGCAGCAATAATCACTAATATGTGGCCTCATTGTTGCTGCTTATATGAACTGCTTTCAGTTGTAAAATTAATACTGCACATCTAAATTTGTTTTTTCCAGGTATATTGCTCAGTTCAATTAATAAAGAGAATCTTAACAGTCCTATTTGTAATTGTTTTGAAGATGACCACAGAGACACTTTTGAGGTTAGACAGACTATTTTACGTCAATTCCCAAATACCACTAATAAGTAATTTGCTTTGCTTGAGGGTGCATACACTGAGACTGAATCATTCATTTGCACGAAGTGTAAAATAAGTAGTCCATTATGAGGTTTGACACAGGTAAATTCAGAGCCTAATACATACATTAACCAATTCACCCTTCCCTAATAGATGTTGGATTACTTAACAAACTGTAAGGTTTATTCACCCATTAACATTGATGGACTGTACATGCATAATTCCCTGTAGCATTTATAGAAGTTGTTCAGGATAATCTCCCACACCAGCAATGAGAATAACAGACTTTGGAATATGCCAAACTAAAAGTTCACATGAGTATTTAATCTGCAATCCTCCTCCTAGCTCATCACGTTTTCCTGCCCGCTTTCAGGTAAGAGAGCTTGTGACTGAAGTGGGTGGGTATAATAAAGAAAGTCAAGAAAAGTTAGAAAATGTGCAAGAATGGGGTTTCAAAGCAACAATTCCCAGTTTAAATAGGAAAGGCTCAAGATGGCAACAAATTGTTTTGTGCAATTTGGACACTACTCGACCTCAGAAACCTATTTTGGGGGAAAGGTTTGAAGGTCAGGACTAAGGAAGGAGGTTGTTTTCTGTGTGAGTTTAAAGAATGCTTGATAGCTGCTAACTGCATCTGTGTTTAAGCTCAGAATTGGTCTATTTGGGGGCTGGAATCAAATTGGAATGAAAAGCCAGGCAGCTGAGTGTAGTCTTTGAAACTGACCAGACAGTTTCAGAATTGTGAATGACAGTATCTTGTTCTGATGACCCAGATCACATGAGAAACGGGTCAGATGGATGTCTAAGGGTTTTCTTGTTGTTTGTTTGTTTATTTGACAATTGTTTTCTTCATGTCATGTTTTAATAGGAAGGCAATGGTCTAGGACCATGAGCTAAATTGTGCCCAGTGCTGGAATGTCTGAATTCTAATTTGTATTTTTTAGCTATTTTCTGGCAGTTCTTATAACAATGGTAATAACCACATTCTAAGGATTAAATTTGATTAGATTTTGGAGAGGATAGGTATTTTTCAGTCTAGTATAACTTTTTCCCCTTAACAATGACAAAGCTCCCTGAGTGTAAGGTAGACAGGAAGGTAATAAGAAAAGTAGAAACTTTACTAGAAACAGTCTGATAAGAATGTAGACAGGCAGCAGCATCCAGTAATTGTCCTAGTGGTCAAGACCTTATCAAAACTTGTAACGGTAAGCAAGAGGAGGTTTAAAAATAACATTTATGGGCAGAGCAAGGGCTGTCAGTTCTGTGAGAAGAAAGGGCAGCTAAATCTGGAAAGACGTCTTGATCTGGAAAGGACAGTGCTTGAGGGAAAATGAGAGAGAAAGAGAGAGAGAGAGAGGAGAGAAAGGAGGGGGGGTTTCAGTTCTCTTATGGAACATTGTTAGCCCACAACGAAAGCCGCTGCAAATAACACTAATTATAGTGAAGGGTTGCAAGCCTCCTTGAATATGGATATAAGATAGTCTGGAATGTAAACTAACTTTGTGAAAATAGTGTACGTGCTATAGCATTCCACAGAACAGTAAAACGAACTTGAGAAAGTCATGTCAAGCCTAAACAAACATATTTGGAAATTGAAGCATCTAATTTACTTCATAACACCTATCTAACCTTCAATAGCATAACCTTATAAAATTTAGAACTCATATACATGTATATTCATGTATTCTAGTCTATATCTATTATAAGATACAGATAGGTGGGTAGATAGATTCTATTCTACATCTATTTCTGTATTCAATTATGTGTGTGTGTGTGTGTGTGTATGTGTGCGTGCTCTTGTTCTAGTCTTAGAAAAATAGAAATGACTTTTCCTCATAAAATAATACTTAAGGCAGTTTGTTAATACAGTTATTAAAACATAATGTGTGCAGGACTTTTTTCAGGACGAATAAGTTTATCATATTGTTATGATAAGTGCCTGTGTTTTGTTAAGTGCCTTCCTAGCTTTGTCTTCATACATTCTCTCAAATTTTCCTAAGGCCTGCCTATGCTGCTCTATCACTGGGAAGTAATTACAAAATAATAAATATATTAATCATTGTATGAATAATACATACAATAAATTATAAAAATAAACTGATAGAATATTTTAAAATTTAAAATACTCATACCATTTTTTGCCTGGGAATATTTTAAAATATAGAAATAAATATAAATCCCTTATAAACAAGAGTTATTCCACAGGGACAAGTGACTATTAATTAGTAGTTCAGTATTTGAACTCCACATCAGACATAAGTGAGAACATTCCAGTCTCATGTCTAAATGTCACAAATGAAATATTTATTTATATTATACATTTACATACCCCAATATATTTTTGAAAAGTTTTCAAATATTTCACCATCTTTAATCTTCAGAACAACCCCATTATGCAGGAAGGAAAATCATTACTGTCTCAGATTTTACTGGTGAGAAATCAGCGGTCAGAAGGTTAAATGATTTGCCGAAGGTTACAGAGTGAGTCTGTGGAAAGAACGGGTATAATAATTAGTGTCTCATGAGTCCCTGCTTTCTAAATGTGAATGTCACTCTCTCATTAATAAAGAAAGCTTGTGTTCCAAAACTGCTATATTCATGCAGAATACAATTAATTTTCTTGTGAGGGTAATTTATATTCATCTAGCCATTTTACTTGTATACCCTACTTAATTTATATTTGTGCAGAAGGCATTATTTTCATTTTATAATTGGGGAGACTGAGGTCCAAGGAAGCTGAATGTTTTGCTAAAATCTTACAAATACAGCATATAGCATGTCATACATTTTAGTTGGAAAGAAATAAAAACACCATATAGGTAGAGATATATAATTACTAAAGGAAAGCTACTGTTCCTGAAGTTAATAATAGATGCTTTGCATCCTCCTGTTCTATCACCTTTGGTATTTCCTTTATTCCTGACAGCCAGGTGCGGTGGCTCACACCTGCAAACCCAGCACTTTGGGAGGCTGAGGTGGGTGATCACAGTGGTGGCTGCTGCTCCAAGTATCATGGCAGCATTTAAAGGTAGGAAATAGAGAAGAGGGTTGGTGAAGAAGGCTGGCAGGGGCGTCAAAAATCAGAGCTTCCTCCTGTTGTTGAGGAAGAAAGTAAATATCTTCCAGAAACTTCTGTAAGACATCTACTAACATCTGTTTGACCAGAAATCATCTCGAGACCACTTCCTATTGCAATGGAGGTGTGAAAGGTGAATGTCTTAGTCTGTTTGTGCTGCTATAACAGAATATCCAAGATTAGGTATCTTTTTAGGTTAGTACAAAAATGATTTTGGTTTTTGCCATTAAAAGTAATGGCAAACAACTTTTTTTTTACTAAAAAAAAAAAGTTCAGTGGCAAAAACTGTGATTACTTTTATATAAACCCAATATAAAGAAGATAAATTTGCTTCCTCACAGTTCTGGAGGGTGGGAAGTCAAAGGCCAAGCCATTGGCAAGTTGAGTTGTCTGATGGGATTCCAGTCTGTTTCCAAGATGTCACCTTGAAAGCTACATCCTCTAGAGGAGAGGAACACTGTCCCTCACATGGCAGAAGGCAGAAGGACAAAAATGAATGAACTCCTGTGTCAAGCCCTTTTATAAGGGAGTTCGTTCATTCATGGGGCCATGACTTAAATATTTCTCATTAGAGTCCATCCCACAACAATTTTGCATTGAAGATTAAGTTCCCAACACATAAATTTTTGGAGACACATCAGACCCTAACCCTATTTTTGTATCCAGTTTCATATTAAGATAAGCAAGAAAATGAGGTTGGGAATGGTGCCTGGTTTTGGCATTCATTCTCCCTCTTCTCATCCTTGCCTCATCCTTCTCATTTGACCTGAGTGATTTCCTGTCGAGACAGGTCTTGGCTGTTTATAAAATATTTCCTTCCTTCAGTGTCTCAGACTTCATTGGCTAAAACTCTTCTCCATTTGACAGACTGCAGTACTCTCTGTCAGTGAGATACCCCCAGCTACCAAGGACAATACGCCCCCAAGTTTTCCTCACAGACACTTTACGGAGGGCACAGAGATGCTCATCCAAATTAAATTCCCACAGTATGCAGTACGAACCCTTAATGGAGATGCCTAAAGGGATTATGAAAAAGGACCTTGAGCTCCATAAGGAATTCAGATGCAGCCAACATCCACTGTAGCTGTCATGGACCTAGTGCACTGAGGCACGAATATGAAAGCAGTGCCAAAGGGCAAAGCTGAAGTCAGCAGGGTGCCCTAACACTTTAAAATAGAAAATACTAGTCAATAATGTCTTCCCACTTAGGGACACTCTTTCTCCCTGAACTGAATTCATTGTGAGAGTTAGTTCTTTCCATCACAGTTGGAGTAGACTATAAATGTCTCTTTACCACCCCACCATGGATCAGTGACCATGTAAGACAGACTGAGAAAACGAGAGATTAGTGAGAGCTACGGCAGACTGTATAAAAGAAGACATTTCCGGAATAATAAGCAGTGGATATTTGCCAAAGTACTTAGAAGTCAAATAGACCTTTTTGATCTCATTATTCAATTAACAATTATTTAGTGCTTTCTATCTGCCAGGGACTGATTCATAATTGAATTATACATAACCTCTGCACTTAAAAAGGTTAGCCTGATAGGAGAGATACATACATACATAAAAAATACTCTTATTTGATCCTCACAATGATCTTCGACCCTGAGATTTGAGAAGGTGATGTTTGGGTAGACTGGGTGAAAGCTGAGAACTCGAAGCCAACCCTTGGGCTTCCCTTGCCAGTGGAGCAGGCTGCACTCCTAAGTCTTCTAAACACCAGCTTCCTTTCATTTGAAGAAACTGTGATAACCTCTTTTGGGCCATCATCTTGCAAGTGGATGCTTAGTCGTCTCATGACTCACATGTCCACCCCATTTTCCTACTAAACTTTTACTTGGGATTAAATTTCAGAATGTTTCAGCAGAGGAAGTTCAAAGGCTTATCTGGGAAAAATAGATTGTATAGCAAGAGAATTGCACATTTTTATCAATTTACATTCATTTATTTTGTTTATAAATATTGGTACAAACTCAGAATATATGTATGGAAATGGATCCTAAGGGAATTAGACCCAGGAGGATAGAATATTTATTGGTCAAATTTGTTTGACTTATCAGAACCACTTATCAGAGGTTCTGGATTTAATGTGTTGGGAGATGGAGCTGTTTGTGACAGAATGATTAGTTGGTTGAATAAAACTTGGACTTATCAGTGGGTTAAATTTAATGAGGTTGAGATGTCAGATCATCCCTGGTATAATACAGAGGAGGAAATCTAAAGGTTTAGGGAGAGAGGAACGTAGCAGTGGATATATCACGTCAACTCACCTTTGCACACATACACACATACAATTCCTAGAGGGCCCAGAGTACACTCCCTTCATTCATGAATTGAGAAACATATTAGTGAAGGAACACAAGCATTTCTGGGATGCCTGCCCTCTGCAGGCCAGGTGTGATGACAGTAAAGCTAAGAGTAATTTTGCTAGTGAGATTGTGCTCTGAATAGCAGAGAACAAGAAACAGAGCTTGTCCAAAGACAAGATGGACATACCAGGAACAAAATGGTATTTATGATTTAACATGTAAGAATTGTTGATGCCAGCTCACTGATCAGAAGCCATAGAAATAAAGTGGATGAAGAACCTACTAAATGCTGACATATAAATCAAGCCTGGTAGCCATAAAACTGAATGTGAATACTTACTGAATAACCATCAGAAATAAGTTTTCATTTCAGCTCTGCCACCTGTTATTGGTGGTGGTATCTCTGCCGGCAAAGCAAAAGGAAAACCTATGTCTGATGGTTGGGGATATTACCCTGGACAAGTCACTTAGCTTCTCATGCCTTAGACTTGTCTACGTCATGTAAACTGAAAATTGAGAGTTTAACTAGATACTACCTGGCTCTAAATTCTCTGCTTCGTGTGTCTCTATGTGATGTAAAATGTTTTTCATTCCTGTGCTTTATGCCCACATATTCAGTTCCTCCTTAGAAGGCACCTATATATTAGTGTTTGTTGGTTCATTTATTTGTTTTTGGGCCAATCGCTAGCAATCTTCCCTCCCTTTCCAGTCCTGTGCTTGATAGGCACATTTTGAACTGTACATTTTTTACTGTCTTAACCTCAGGTATTGAGTATTTGTCCCCTTCATATTTCATATTGAAATATGATTTCCAATGTTAGATGTGGGGCTGATGGGAAGCATTTGGGTCATAAAGGTGGATTTCTCATGAACAGTTCTGTGCTGATCTCGTGGTAATGAATGAGCTCTCCCTCTATTAATTCCCAGGAGAGAGTGATAGTTAAAAACAGCCTTAGCACCTCCTCCCTCATCATGATACACCAGCTCCTCTTTGAGTTCCATCACAAATGGAAAATGGAAGCTTCCTGAGGCCCTCACCAGAAGCAGATGCTGAAACCATACTTCTTATAGAGCCTGCAGACCTGCAAGGCAAATAAACCTCTTTTCTTTGTAAATTACCCAGCCTTAGGTATTCCTTTATAGTAACAGATAACAGACTAAGACCATAGTTATGTGTGGTGATTTGTTCTTTTTGTCAATCTCATCATGACCTCTGTGATGGCATTCTTGGCTGACTTTTCCTGAGTGCAAATTTGCTTTGGGAATGACTCAGGGTCACTGTGACTGCGCCTCCTCAACCAGCTTTTCTCCTTCTCAGTTCCCCTTGAAACTGCAATGACCTGTGGTTTCCCCGACTAGAATTTCCATTCGGTATCTAAATCTTTGCTCCTAACACCATAAAAGTATGTTCTACTAGCGTTACACGGGTTAGTATTATAATAATTTACAATTTTGCCCTGCTTTCAAATGATGTATGGAGGATTTCCTGAATGAACAGTGACTGTAATTGCTGAGGATATTGAGCTTTATCAGCCAATTACTGAGCACAGATGATTGCTTTCAAGTATTCCTCACAGCATACTTGAAATAAAAAGCAACTGGCCCAGTTATGTCAGTGAATTTCACTGCTTCCACCCATGGGCTTGAGGGGGAGAGGCGGCAGAAAGCCTTTGCACCAGAGAAGATAAATTCAGCACGAACAGCCTATGCTTTCCAATTCCTATTCCCTATGACCAGCATTTTCACAGAACCTTCGGGGCTGGTGCTTTCTGCTCTGTTATAATCTATTTCTTTAATGGCAATGTCAGGCAAAGGTCTTAGTAAGGAAGCCTTTAGCTTGAGCTCTTTAAAGGGCAAAAAACAACAAAACGGTTTTCAGGAAAAGAAGAAAATAATCTCCTCATTTTCATTCTTTTTTTTTGTTGTTGTTCTCAGTTTTATTTCCTTCTCTTGATTCCTATACTCAGAATAATTTGAAGGTGATTCCCCCCGACCCCTTTACTACCAGCTCTTGAGAGTTGAATAATTCCTCGTGTTTGCTGTAGAGCTTTCTCTTGCACTGTTGATATAGTTAATCATTCATCTATAGTCTGGTTGTAACTTCTATAAACAGCAACTGAAATCAGTAGATCTTGCATTTTATTACTGTCTAGACATGCATCATGCTCAGTCAGCTTATCCTTTCATCATAGAACATCCTGGAAAATATGAAACTAGCAGATGCAATAGGAGAGATGAATGAGGAAATATGTGCTTCACAAGGAGTTAATTAATCAAAATTCAATAATCAAAGGCTGGATATTGTCAGCAAAACCTCATTTTGGGGGAGGGAACATCAGCTGTCCCCCCTAATTAGATGCTCAAATGTCTAGAAGGCCAATCTATAAGGGGGGGCTAAAATTCACAGTAAGTGTAATTAGATGAGAATAATATATTAACCAGGGACTCTCAAGGAAGATGACTCTGGGTTGTTGGAAAGAATGTTCTAGAGGTACTTGAGATAGAGATAATATCCTCAAGATGCATGCTCAAGTTACTTTCAAAACCGCAATTATTTTTGTACCAACCTAATATAACAATTGAGTTTTAGCAAACTGTTCTGAAGAGAGTATGATTGGCAATTCCCGCCCTCCAAGTGGGCATGCAAAATTTGAAGCCAGAGACAAAGTGCTGATAAAGTGGAAGAAAGCACTGTCACCAGCAGACTTCCTTTTCCCTGGCTTCCCCTCAACTCTGTTAGATACCTTCATAAAATGCATGTCGAAAAATACAGAAAGATGGTGCTTGTTGGAGGGTGGAGGCTAGGAGGAGTGGATCAAGAAAAATAACTAATCAGTATTGGGCTTCCTACCTGGGTGACAAGGTAATCTGTACAAAAAAACCCCATGACACAAGCTTATCTATGTAACAAATCTGCACATGTACCCCTGAACTTAAAAGTTTAAACATAATAAAAAGTAATAAAAATACAGAAAAATATGGAAAGAATATAAACTCGAAGAGAACCAAATTACAGGCCTACCAGTAGCTCTCCTGGTTTAGCCTTCAATTATTTTCACTGATTGAAGGAAAATGTACGTGTCAACACAGGGCCAAGAAGAACAGTTCCATTTTTAAAAAATAGTTTAAAGGCAAATTAGAAGTCTATGTCTAATGTGTAAGCGTTTTACTATGAATGTGTGCTTGCATCAACACAGCCTTGCACATTCCATTAGTGCACAGATCTCACATTTCACCCTTGAAGTCAGGCTTTTTTAAAGAGCTCTGCCTGGTAGCTGTTCCTGCATCCTCTCCTCCTATTTACTCCTCACTTAACCCAAGTAAGTGGCTTTTGTCCCATTAATCTTTTGAAATTCTCTGGAAAGAGTGATCAGTCATCTTGAAATTGCCAAATGCAAAGGGTATTTTCCTAATCACGTGCAGACCCCATAGCAGTTGCTTAATGTCTACCAGACTATTAAAGCATACATAGAAGATCACAAACTCTAGCAATGTGGATAGGTTTATTCAAGAATCCACTATTGCCAATAAGATGAACTTTGTCCTGAAATGGACAGTTGGGCTCATCTTTTCATCAAGACTTGGTCTTTACTCAACTTGAGGCTGTTCACATCAGCACCCAACACCTCACCTTGAATATGACAGGGAGAGTCACCTCTCCTGCCAATAAGAAACGAATCAATTTCAAATCTAGTATTAGAAATTCAAATAGCATTTACAGCTCTCTCTGCATATGCAAATACCACCATCCTAAGACCAATTCACTTGCACACTGCTTACATAGTTTTGTTCTTAAATATATAGTGCTTTATAGGACAGCACATCTCTCTTAAGGCCAGCAACATGCATAGATATTTGCTCCTTAGCAATACTTACATTATATCAATTCCTGGCTTTACTTATAGTGGAATAACAGCTCAGCATATTTGATGTTCTATACAGTATTTTCTGCCCATCTCTGCAGCCCCATTTTTTGTAACCACCATTTTCTTTCTATTTCTGCTTCTTCATTTTAGTGAGCAATTTCTTTGCATTTGTCATGATACACCTTCCCCAGGAGGCAAGCCATGCCTGCCGAGGCCCCCGAATCTATCTCTCAAGTTTGTTTTGTTCCCTCCCCGACCCTCCCTTATAGAGCTTAGAGATTGTTCTGTAAATTAGTTTCTTTCTCCTGAAAATCATTTTTACCAATGTCTTTCACATTTCCCTCTCTGGTAAATCTTTTCCATCTTCTTTGTCCATTCTATTTCAATTATCTCCATGCCTCTCTCTTCCTCATCTCTTCCTTAAAGAGCTAACTTGCACAAAGGACTGCCACACTTGGACCTGAATAACATTTGCTTTCAGTTACAGACTGAAACACTAACATTTTTCCTATTACAAAAATAGTATATGTCCATTATAACAGAAAATATAGAAAAAGATAAAGCATAAATTCAAACAGTTTTCTATTGTCTAAGGGTGACACCCATAAATACAGAGCCAGATACCATCTTTTGTATGAACATAGCATCACCTATACTGTGATACAGCAGTATATCATGTGCTCATTGAATATCCATAATCCTCCCACATTTTTCAACCTCTGTACAGATATGTGAGACCATACTATTATTCAAATGATGTATGTCACCTCTGGGCTGAAGCATAAGATGCAGGTCATGACTCTCCAGTTTTTTTCATTTGCAGATGGTGCAGCTTCCATCAGCCTGGGTTTCTGAGTAACTCTGTGAAGCACAGATGCTCCACTCCATCCCTTCCACCACTGAGCTACATTGCACAGATGAGAATGGAGTAAAGTAAGATGTTTTGTTGGGCTATAAACTTTGGAGACTTGTCAGATGTTATGTTGGTTGAAATTAGGGATGGTAAGTATAAAGAGTAAAAAGAAGAGGACCAAGGACCCTGGGTTATACCAACATTAGAAGACAGGAAATGGCTATAGGAACCAGAAAGGATGAGTTAGACACAATGATGGTGGAGTAGGGAGAAAATCAAGAAAGCACAGTGTCCTGAAGTCCAAATGAGGAACATGTATCAGGAAGGAAGGAAGGAATGAACACTGGTGAGATGTGTGGCCGATACATCAGGAAAGATGAAAGACAAGAAGAGTCCATTACAGTCAGCTATGTGGAAGTCATTCATTCCCTAGTCAAGAGCAGTTTCTTGTGGGTTGGTGGTTCAAAAGCCTGACTGGAGGGCGGTCAAAAGAGAAAAAGAGACAAAGTTCTAAAGAAAAAAAATACAAAATGGGCTCTTTTTGTTAAGTTGTACTGCAAAGACAGAAAATAACCTTTTTCTTTCAAGATGGAAGAAATGGTAACATGATTTCATACTGGTATGAATCACCCATTAAAGAGTAAAAAAATATGATGGAGAGAAAGAAAATTGTTATATGACACCTATGAGTGGGCAAGAGAGGATGGGGACTACTGAATAAACAAGGAATTCACTGTAGATATGATCACACTGGAAATCTGGAGTAATTGGCGGTAACACAGTGTATATGGGAACCCATAGGAGCGTGTGGGTTCAACAAGTTAGAGGAAAGACTATTGTTAAGAGTGACACAGATAATACAAAAATAATCTTAATCACACTTCTAGAGATGAAAACTGTAATGACTGAGATGAAAATACACTGGGATTAGAGACAGAGAAGAGACACTGCAGAAAAAAAAATTATTGAATTTGAAGGCATAGCAATGGAAACAGTCTAAGATAAAACACAGAGAAAACTAACTGGAAAAAAAAAGAACCACATGAGTAAGCTGTGGTACTTTAACAGGCCTAATAAAAATGTATTTGAAATCCTAAAGCACAATGGAGGGAGGGGATGGGAAAAAAAACTATTTGAAAATGTAATAGCTAAAATGTTACCAAATTTGCTGAAAACTATAAATCCACATATGTTTGAAGGCCAAGAAACTCCAATCATAAAAACATGAAGCAAATTGTACCAAGGCACAGCATAATCAAAATACTGAAACAGGCCAGGTCCAGGCTGACACCTGTAATCCCAGCACATTGGGAGGCTGAGACTTGGAGGAATGCTTGAGCCCAAGCATTCCAGGCCAGCCTAGGTAACATAGTGAAACCCCATTTCTAAAATAAAATAAAATACAGCTGAAACACAAGGATAAAATCTTACAAGCAACCATTTAAAAAAACAAGTCTTTGGTACGGAAGAACTGATAGAAGATTAAGAGCAATTTTATCAGAAACAATGTAAATCCAGGAAAAATATCTTTCAAAAATAAAAGCAAATTAAACTTTTTTTTAAGACTTACAGAAGCTGAAATAATTCATCATTACCTTACATGCATTCTAAGAAAAGTTAGGAGATCATTTGAAAAGGAAAATGAAACTTAACGGAAATCTGGATCTACAAAAAGAAATGAAGAACATTGACTACATGGGCATATAATAAAAGATTGCCTTTAAAGGAAAATTGGTTACTAAAAGCATAAATAATAATAATGCATATTATTTAATAATATGGTTTATAATATATAGAAATAAAACACATGGCACCAGTAGCATGAAATCCATGAGCAAAGAGAAGAACATATACTCCTGGAAGAGTGTTTTACTATACACTATGTGGTATAATACCTCTCAGAGACACACTCTATAAATACAAGATGCATACCATAAACTTTCTTTTAAACTCTAAAAAATGCAACAAAAATATGATTAGTAGGCCAAGATAATTTGGAATTATGTTATATATTGAAATCATTCAAAAGAAAGCCAAAAAAGAAAAAATAAAAATGTGTGAGAAAAATAGAAAGCAAATAAAAAGATCATAGACTTAACAACCACGTAAAAATCACATTAAATATTGATTCATAAACCTCAATCAAAAGCAGAGATTGTCAGATAAACAAGAAAGACCACTTATATAATGCCTAAAACTCAGTTTAAATGCAAATGCCCAAAATGGTCTTTACATTTATATAGGTATTTATGTTTACATAGTCACTTAACACATTTTCTTCTAAGTACTCCTTTAGACTTCACACATTTTGATATGTTATGTTTTCATTTTCACAAAGTTTAAAATACTCTCTAATTTCCCTTTGTATTTCTTCTTCTACCCCAAAAAGTTGTATTTGAAATCCTAACTGGAAAGAGAAAAATATATATATTTTTCTAACAGAAACAACAGAAAAAATATATATATAATGCTTCTACCCCAAAAAGTTGTATTTGAAATCCTAACTAACTGGAAACAGAAAAATATATATATTTTTCTAACAGAAACAACAGAAAAAATATATATATAATGCTATCATTAATCAAGAAAGGCTAGAATACAATTATTAAGATCAGAAAAGTCAGTTGCATAGCAAAAGTTCATACCAAAGCTAAAGCTGGTCTTTTCAAATGGATAAAGGAGTTAAATCATCAAGAAGATGTAAAAGTCATTAATAATAGAACTTCAAAATACAGGAAGCAAAAACTAACAGAACTGCAAGAATAAATAGAAAAATTAACAATTATAATCAAAGATTTCAGTGCCTCTCTTCCAAATGTTGATAGAACAAATAAACAGAAAATCAGAATATGGAAGACTTAAACAATGCTATGACCTAATTGACACTAACAGACCATTCCACTAAGCAACAATAGAATATACATTCTTTTAAAGAGCTTGGAGAATATTTACGAAGATCAACCGTATTCTAGGCCATCAAATAACTTTTAATAAATTTATAAGGATTCAACACAAAATATGTTATTTGACACTAATGGAATTAAATTAGAAATTCAATTGGATATGCATAATATAAAAACATCTGGTAAATTCTCAGATATTTTGGGAAAAAAAAAAACACATGAAATAACCTGTGGGTCAAAGAGAAAAGCTGAAAAGAAACTGGGAAGTGTTTTGACCCTAATAAAAATGAAAATATAGTTTATCGAAATGTGTGGAATAAGGCTAATGCAGGACTTAGAGGGAAATTCATTAGGTTCTTATATTAGAAGAAAAGAAAAGATCTCAAAGACCACCTTAAGAAACCAGAAAAAGAAGAATAAATAAAGCCCAAAGCAAACAACTGGATTTAGCCCAGGAATGCAATGTTGGTTTAACATTCCAAAATCAATCAACGTAATTCAACTTATTTAAAAAAAAACTAAAAATCTCATGATCATCTGTATAGATGCAGCAAAGAATCTAACAAAAATCCAACATCTGTTCTTTACAAAACTCTCAGCAAACTAGGAATAGAAGGGAACTTTCTCAACTTGACAAAGAACATTTACAAAAGTTTGTCAGCTAACATAACACTTAATGGCAAAAGACTGAATGTTTTCCTGCTAGCATCAGGAATGAGGCAAGGATGCCCACGTGGCCCTTCCATCCAACATTTTGCAGCACTAGGGAGAGAGGCTGAAGAGTAAGTAAAGCGCCTCTGTCTCATTTCAGAGCATCGTCTTCCCCACAAAGCAAAAGCAGAGTGTGTGTTTGATGTAAAAAGCGCACATTCTTTTCTCAACTCAGATCCTTATCAGAACAGAAAATTCCTTTCAGAATTTAGCTCTTGGTTCATATCCATCTCAGCTTTAGGTTGAGTTCACATCCTTTTCTGTGTCCTCACAGACCTTTTACTGAAAAGCTGGGGTAGGCTGCCTTTGGGCCAGCTGAACAGACAACATTCTGATTCACAATTCACTCATCACTAATTCTAAATTATTTGTTCAAATTTCTGTTTCATCCCAAAAAGACTGTAACAATGTCAAGACAGGAACTATGTGTAATCCGTCTATTGGTGTCATTAGCACCCAGCAAACTGCCTGGTATGTAGCAGGTACTAAAGTTTGTGTGTGTGTGTGTGTGTGTGTGTGTGTGTGTGTGTGTGTGTGTGTGTGTGTGTGTGTGTGTGTATGTTTTAAGGAACTGGATTACTTTGTCCATATCAGGCAACAGTACAGTAAGGGATATAAACAAGCTGAAACACTAGAGCCAATTGAAGCTGAAAACTCCAACCAAAGAAACAAAATAAAAAGCATGACTTCCCTAAAGTTTGGCAGAAAGAACAAAACTTACCTACTTTTCATGGCTTGAAATAAAATCAAGAGCCTGCTTGTGATATTTGGCCAGTAGCAAATGTGACCCTTTGGTAGGAGAAAACTAAGAGCCCCCAAGAGCCATTTTTGAACATATTTCCGTGGCCTTACTCACTACATTGGTGACAGATTGACTACATAGTTCAGTGATTCAACCATGGATTGGCCATTTGAGTGATCCTTTAGCCAATAATCAAAATGCATGGGGGAAGGATCCCCATGACATCCTCTGTTGCATGAGAAGTGAGGTCACAGCTAATTAAAACAGACAATACCCAGGCTGCCTAACTCTGAGTACTAGCCTGGGGCAGACAGGAGAAAAAGCAAGTTTATTCCTTAATGCAGCTGAGTCTTACCTTTATGGGCATAAACCAACGAGATGAATAGAAAATAAATGGCACATAATTTTACATTTTTATAATAAGTTTGAAACTAAACACTAGGAAACCTTGTCAGCCCCTGCTAAGCTGATTCCAATTAAGGCTTCTGGCAGTGTTCCAGCTGTTTTACTCCTCAAATAGCACAGAGCATAACAAGGTTTATGAAGCATTCAAAAGTCAAATACCCTATTAACATAAACATGTAGTGAAATCAACTCTTCTACCAATTTTAAGCTTGCTTTCCTTCTTTCATTTAGGGTGGGCTGATAGAAGATGACATCTATTTCCTTTGTGAAGGCGTCTGTATGTTTGCTAGAATGCAAAGAAAGCTTTCCCTTTTGAACAGTAACTCTGTGCACCTACTCACACGGAACTTTTCTTATAACAAATTCCTTCCAATACTAATTTTGATACCAAGGGCTTGTGTTTTTGTTTTCTGTAACAGTGTTGAATCTAAAAACAAGAAAAATAAACCTCAGTGGTTCAGGCTCACACACTTATTGTTCTGACTCATGTCCCCCTCCTGATCTACTTGGAAATGGATTTGTTAACTGGGATTGCTATGGCCAAGATTTAATGTAAGAAAGGGTCATTTCCTGGGCCATGGAAGTCAAATAAACCCAAAATTGAAGGACACAAGCAGGTAAAATGTTTAACGTGGAAAAAAAACAAGCAAACTATTGAAGCAGTAAATTGTTAGAGAGGTTGAATTTAAGAAATAAGGAAGAAGGCTATTTTGTCAAAAGCCAGCACCCTCTTTGGCAACTCCCTTAAAACATGGTAAGTTAAAAGGAACTAGGTCTCCCTTGGACAGCATACCAGATATATCTTCCTCTTACCATCAATACAGTTCAATAATTTAGAAGAGGAACTAACTGGGTAAAGTGATTTTTTTTTTTTACAGTGATCTATAAGGTAATTCTTTCCTATAGAACGCGAACGTGAAAATGGCTTTGCTAATGAAAATAAAAGACACCTGTGTGTGTGTAAGTATGGATGTCTTTATAAAATGAACAGAAATAAATATATGTATGTGAGTGTGTAATATGTATTATGAATAATTAAAAACAAACCATTATAAAATATTAATTCCTTTGGTTAAGAAAAATAAAATGAAAGCACAATTCTAGATTTTTAATTCACTGCCATAACATCTGCATTGACATATATTTCCCTGAAAATACTCTGGTGAATTCTCAAACAAATAAATACACAGGAGTAGCTTACACACTTTTACTTCATCATTTTTCACTCTTATTGAAATATAAATAAAACAAAAGACTTTAAATGCCTTTTTTTCCCCTCCAGGTGTTTCTATACTGAAATTTCCTATGCATTACTTTTTTAAGACCTAAGTATACATCCTAACAAAATCTATATTCTTTAGTCTCATGAGCAATTTATTAAATGTTTTTAACTCCTACTCTATACTGGGTCTTTTCTGGGAAATAAGGATTCTATGGGACCTCAAAAACATTGCTTGGGGAAGGAGACACCCACCAGTGGAAAAATGCAACATTGGAGTTACCTATAACACACAGTAAAAGCACAGATAATCCTGGAGGGGAGGAGTGCCACGAGCAGCAGAGCTTCGTTAGACACACAGACTGCAGTTCTATAGCCAGGTCCCATCCTTCATTCTTCATTTACTAATTGTGTGACCCTGGCTAAATGCCTTTACTCCTAGGTACCTGAGTTCCCTCATTGATAAGATGAGGATCACACTTACCTCAATGGGTATCACGAGAGTTCAAGTACCTAGTGCTTGTGAAACCTTTAGAATGCTCTCTGGCACTCAATAAACACTAGTGATTATTATCGCTCTATTGATAGTGGACATTTCACAGAGATGGTTTTGTTTATGAGTCTTAAAGTAGGATCAGGAGTCACTGTGTCAACAAAAGGAAGACCATGGAATGAAAACAAAAAGCAACACAAGCCCAAAGGGCAAAGAAAGACTGAGACATATTTGCAAAATGTAGAGTAATCTGGATTTGTGTAACGTTGTGGGAAATTGCTAAGCCTCGATTACCACCCAGATAAGGAAACAATGTTCAGATTGCTCCACGTCTTTAAAAACAAAATAAAAAGCCTTGAGAAAAGCTCTGGTGTTTTCATTATAAAATGTATTCTTTGATAGGGTGGATTATTTCCAGGTCAAAGCCAAATGCATTTGGCAGACATTTTTTAAAATCATTTGTAAACATTCCATTATTAAATGATCCTGATAGTATTTATCTTAACTATTTTTTTAGAGGAATCTGTATGAAATGATATTCCCCTAGTACATTGACTTTTCCTATTTTTATGCAATTAGGACAAAAGTGCCCAAATAATTATATAAGGGACACTCATTTACCCACCCCAGCATAAGAAATAAATTGCATTCCACATTAAAGTCCTTTTTGCTTTTTTTTTGCTATTCCCAGCCTCCTTCTTACCTCTCCAGCTTATGCAGGAAAAGATTAACTCAACAGGCCTGGATTCAAATCCTGCACTCTCAAGACAGACTTGTCTTCAGGTCTGGCCTTTAGTAAGCTCCCTGGAAGGTCAGCTCTGAGTTATTGGTATATTCTTCCTCATAAGAGTGTTTTTTATTCCTTGAGTCAGGTGTACCAGTAAGATCAGACAGTTTATGCTAACAATATGATTTATAGTAAGAACTTGTTTTTAACCTAAGGAGCCGGAATCTGAATAGTGGAGGTCGTTAATGCAGGGGCTCACATACCTACTAAGGCTCAAGTGAACTTCCTGGGTGACAGCACTTCACATGTTGTCATACAATTACAGCTGTGAAAATTAAGCACATCCACATGACTGCAATGGGAGAGGATGCCTGGGGGCTTGTGCCTGGTTCCTCCTGGACATCCCCTCATAGGCCTTTTCTCTTTGCTCATTTTTACCTGGGTCCTTTCTGTGTTATAAACCATAAGTATAAAAACTATGAGTTCTGAGTTCTAGCAAATCGCCAAGTCTGACTCAGGGTCCTCTCACATAAGCTGTAACCAATCTCGTGATTTGGGGTTGATCATGCATTTGTAATAAATATGTTAGTGTTCATAGAAAATATAGTACAATAGAGCATATTCTAAATATGCATGTAAATGTTATTCTTTACACATTCTTATTAATTTGCTTTTATTACTTGGAGTTATTTTATGGGATTTACCTTCAATACTGATATACCTCTGGTTCATTCATTTTAACTTCTGCATAGTATTCCTGGGCTTGGTGTTGCATCATTTAATTATTCATTCTCCTATTGATAGGCATTTAGGTTATTTCCCACATTTAACTTTTATGATGAAATTAAATTTTTTATAGGTCTACATACACATGTAAGCAAGAGTATCTCTAGCATAACATTTTGCCAGCTTTCTTCCCAAATAGGCTGTTTGTACAATTTACCTTTCTACAAGCAATATATGAGAGTTCACATATACCACATTTTAAGCAGTATCTCTATGGTCAAAGTGGCTTTACCAAACTAATACTTATGAAATACCACCTCACTGTCGTTTTAATTTTTATTTGCCCAATGAGTGAAGTTAAGCATGTTTTATATATTAACTGGCATTTTTGTGACCTTATTTTCTGTAAATCACCTGTTCCATAATTTTTCTCCATTTTCTTATGGAAGAGCTTTTGCTGTAGGTTGAAAAAATCTCCATATATTCTGTATTATAATGCTGAATGGTCATAAGGAATTTGTATTAGTAAGCTTGGGTTGCTAATAACAAAATATTGCAGGACTTAAACAACAGGCATTTATTTCTCACAGTTCTGAAGCCTGGGAAGTCTAAAATCAAGGTACTGGCAGATTTGGTTCTTGGCGAGGACCCACTTCCTGACCTGCAGAGGATCACTTTCCCCCTGTAATCCTCATATGGCAAAAAGGGGAAGTTCTAGTGTCTTCTTCTCTTCTTCCAAGGGCACTTATCCCATCATGGGCCTCCAAAGTTATGACCTCATCGAAACACAGTTATTCCTCAAAGACCCCTCCTCCAAATACAATTATATTTGGGGTTAGGGCTCCAACATACAAATTTTGAGAAACATTCCATGTTCATGGTTAGGAAGAATCAATATCATGAAAATGGCCATACTGCCCAAAGTAATTTACAGATTTAATGCTATCCCCATCAAGCTACCAATGACCTTCTTCATAGAACTGGAAAAACCCATCTTAAACTTCATATGGAACCAAAAGAGAGCCTGCATAGCCAAGTCAATTCTAAGCAAAAAGAACAAAGCAGGAGGCATCACACTTCCAGACTTCAAACTATACTACAAGGCTACAGTAATCAAAACAGCATGGTACTGGTACCAAAACAGAGATATAGACCAATGGAACAGAACAGAGACCTCGGAGGCAACACAACATATCTACAACCATCCAATCTTTGACAAACCTGACAAAAACGAGCAATGGAGAAAGGATTCCCTGTTTAATAAATGGTGTTGGGAAAACTGGATAGCCATGTGCAGAAAGCAGAAACTGGACCCCTTCCTGACACCTTACACTAAAATTAACTCCAGATGGATTAAAGACTTAAATATAAGACCTAATACCATAAAAACCCTAGAAGAAAATCAAGGCAAAACCATTCAGCACATAGGCGTAGGCAAGAACTTCATGACCGAAACACCAAAAACATTGGCAACAAAGGCCAAAATAGACAAATGGGACCTAATCAAACTCCACAGCTTCTGCACAGCAAAAGAAACAGTCACTAGAGTGAATCGGCAACCAACAGAATGGGAAAAAATGTTTGCAGTTTACCCATCTGACAAAGGGCTGATATCCAGAATTTACAAAGAACTAAAACAGATTTACAAGAAAAAAAAACAAACAAGCCCATTCAAAAGTGGGCGAAGGATATGAACAGACACTTTACAAAAGAAGACATACATGAGGCCAACAAACATATGAAAAAATGCTCATCATCACTGGTCATTAGAGAAATGCAAATCAAAACTACATTGAGATACCATCTTACACCAGTTAGAATGGTGATCATTAAAAAATCTGAAGACAACAGATGCTAGAGAGGATATGGAGAAATAGGAACACTTTTACACTGTTGGTGGGAGTGTAAATTAGTTCAACCATTGTGGAAGACAGTGTGGCGATTCCTCAAGGACCTAGAAATAGAAATTCCATTTGATCCAGCAATCCCATTACTGGGTATATATCCAAAGGATTATAAATCGTTCTATTATAAGGACACATGCACATGAATGTTCATTGCAGCACAGTTTACAATAGCAAAGACCTGGAACCAACCCAAATGCCCATCAATTATAGACTGGACAGGGAAATGTGGCATATATACACCATGGAATAGTATGCAGCCATTAAAAATGATGAGTTCGCGTCCTTTGTAGGGACATGGATGAACCTGGAAACCATCATTCTCAGCAAACTGACACAAGAACAGAAAATCAAACACTGCATGTTCTCACTCATATGTGGGTGTTGAACAATGAGAACACATGGACACAGGGAGGGGAGCACTACACACTGGGGTCTGTTGAGGGGAAATAGGGAAGGGACAGTCAAGGGTGGGGAGTTGGGGAGAGATAGCATGGGGAGAAATGCCAGATATAGGTGATGGGGAGGAAGGCAGCACATCACACTGCCATGTGTGTACCTATGCAACCATTTTGTATGTTCTTCACATGTACCCCAAAACCTAAAATGCAATAAAAATAAATACATTTTGTGAGAGGGGACAAAACTATTTAGTTCATAACACAGTGGACATGTTTGTCCTTTCTTTTTGCATTTTATCAATTGATATACACAAGTTTGTTTATGTGTTTTAATTTGAAAGTTGCTCATTTTTTAGATTCTACTTTCGGATGTATCTTTTCATGTGTTGTTTAAGAAATTTTCTCCACCTCAGGGTTAGTTCGCTCATATACTTTTCTTTATTCCCTGTAACTTAGAATGCTGACTTTTTTCATTTTGCAATTTCTAATATCATGAGGGTTCATTTTTATGTATGGGGTAAAGTAAGGACAAATTCATTTTTTTCCATATGCATAACAGGTTGTCCCTATACGGTTTATTAAAGAGTCCATCTTTTACCACACTTTATAATTTCACTTTCTTACTATTTCTTATAAAAGTTTTGTTTCATTTGTGTGTGTCTGTTTGTGTGTGGGGGGCATGTGTACTGAACCATGATATAAAATATATTTCTTACTGTGGGCCTGTGGGCCCTATTAAAAAAATAGTTGAGAGCCATCACACCACATCATATGGCTAAAATACAGACTTGCAAAAAATACGTAGTCATATTTATTATTTCTCTAATGGACTCATTTGAAAGACATTCCCATATAAAATACATTTTTATTAATATTTACTTTATTTTAGTGAACCTATATGCTAAGAATAAACTGCATTTTATATGTATGCAGTGAAAGATGAATGCAGTCCTAAAAAGCTTTGTCAGAACCATATTCTTAATAGTTTTACAGGAGTACAAAACTACCTTCTGTCTACCATTGCAGTGCCAGTTCAGAGCACAATTCTTGGGGTACATCGGGCATTCAATAAATATGCTTAATGAATGAATAAAACAACACAGTAAATAATTCATCTTAAACTACTTACATTACTTTTTATCCATGAATACGCTTCCTCTACCTGTCAATTTAGCAGTCCAAGAGAAGATCCAGCTTGGTTAACATTAAATTTGGAGTTCCCACATCATGCATTCTCATAGAACTAAACTAAGACAGTTTAAAGAGAAAATGTTTCACTCCCCATGTGACCATGTTTTCTTTTTGGACTGGCTTTCCCCCTTCCATTTGACATCTTTAAGTCTAGTTTATCCTTTGAGTCCTGATCCATTCAAGCTTCTCCCCACATCCTTTCTTGACCACTTGTTAAATGTTTGCACCAATAGTCTAGAAGTATAAAGGCATACACCTCATTATCACTACATACTGCTTCATAGGTAAGTCTTGGGTTTCAAATTAGTCCCTAACTCCTTGTTGACGATGACCATGACCAAGTCTTTGATCCTCCTTTAGGGTCTAAAGCAGTACTGTCATATCAAAGGCATTCATTACATGCTTGTGAAATGACCACAATAAGTGACCAAATCGAAGCCTGATTCTGGTCAACTCACCAGACAAAGGTCCACAGAGGCACTGCATCCTTTCATGATAGAATTAGGGCATGATTCCATTTCTATATGAAATATTAGCTGTGTGTTGTCATTAGAATTATTCTCTGGCCCCACTGAGAGTTGCAAGAAATGGTGAAATTTAAAGGATTCCTTCTATTCATCTCTTTTAAGACATTTCATTTTTAGTTATGAGGCAGTGTAAGGCATATTACCATTTTATTTGAACACTTATTTAGACCAGATTGCAAATTTTCTGTTAATTGAGTGTTGAATTGGCCAATACGCCATTGTAGATGTGCTCCATAGCTTCTGCACATGGAATTTATTACAGACTTTTCATCCACATCTGCTCCTTTACTTTGCTTAATATACTATATTATTTCCCTTAGATACAGGGGAAGAAAAAGAATATCAAGTGACAAGTGAAGAAAAATTAACCTAAAAGTATTCAGTTAAATTGTATCTATACTCAGGTTATCTAAAGCAATATTAAATAAACTATGTTTGTCTTTTTTGTTGTCCTGTTATGTACGTTCCATGTTTCTTATTACACAAATACACATTGAGTAGCTGAAAATATATAGATAAGCAAATACAAAGTTACTTAAAATCCTATCACTCAGAGATAACAACTATTGACCTTCAGCTATAAATACTTCTAAACATTTTCCTGTAATACATGAACACCATTTTTAAACAAATTATATTCATATTTTTGAGGAAAATATTTTTCAATTAACAATTCACTATTTCACAATTAACACTGTAAATTTCTATGACAGTAAATACACATGTATACCTCATGTAAAATAGTTGCAGCATCTTTTACTGTATAAACCCATGTAACATATTTAGCAAGTAGGAAACTTAGTTTCCAATATTCAATATGTTAAAGATTTTTACAATGAATATTTTTGTACAGACACTTTTATAATATCTAATGCTTCTTGAGGATAAATTCTAAAAAGAGGTCTTACTAAGCCAATAATAAAATTCTTTTCATATAATTTTGGCATAATTTGCCAATTTGCCCTTCATAAAACTTATACCCATTCATACTGTTTCACCCCTCCTAAAAAATACTAGCTATCATCCTTCATTTTTCATGTTTAGAATCTGATAGGTGAAAAAGAATAGCATTTCTATTTACATATTTTTTATTATTTTTTACTACTGTTGAGGTTAAATATCTTTCTATGTGATTTTGGGCCAATTTCATTTCTCTACTAGAATGATAATCTTTTCTTATTGGTTTTCCAGACTATTACCTTTGTTACCGAGACTGGCATACCAATCTAAAGCTTTTAATCCAATAAATACAGTGTCATTTTAATAAAGTTATTTATTTTTTGACTTAAGATCCACCCCCAGAAATATTCGCTGAAAGATTCCAATTAGACACTCTTGACTGAATTCCCTTCTTTCCTCACCTCACTTTCTGTCGTATTCTTTAAGGGCACACAATGAGAACTGCATAACTTGTGTCATTCTCAAGATTAATAGACTCAAGGTGCAAGAGATGCAACGTTCCGAGCATGAAGAATTAACTAGCAACAACGTTTTGAGCAATGTTCTTGCATTTCAAATGTTTCATTGCTTCAGTGAATAGTGAACACAGGAATTCACTTGGAGACAGATGTTGTGCTTGCACATATTACAAATGCAAACAGTTATCCCCAAAGTGAACAGGAAGGAATAAAAAACCCATAAAATTCTCTGATGAAAAGAAAAAATCATTGCACTGAATTTGAAAAATGATCTGTCTAAAGGTGTCCTCTCAATCTAAGGCCATTGTGCAGTAAACACAAGTGTCTTCTATAAAGAAATGAAGACTTAAAAAAGCAAAATAATGTGTCTATATCCGACGGTAGTCAGTACTAGAGTCTGACTACTATTAGAAGGCTAATTTAATATGCACTATATTATCCTAGTAGAAGTGGTAAATGTCACTTAATACTATAATGCCCATGAAATTATATATTAAATTTTGATTCAGAAATATTTATGTGCATTTTTCTGGGGAGGGGGGTGTCTGTTTTTAATCTGATTCTTAAAATGGACAATGAACTCCCAAACTGGGATATAGCCCAAACATGCTATTTCCTGCCATCCTCCTCATATTTGCAAATATTCCACTTTCTCTCTGGAATAACCCTTTTCTCCCTTTCTTCTTATTACAAAATAATATTCTTCTCCAAATTTCAAGTCAATTTCAAGTCAAAGATTATCTTGTTAATAAATCATTTTTAACTCAACGATCGGAATTTTTCCTTTTCTGGGTATAAACAACACTTTCTGCCTCTGTTAAAATAGCAGTAAAGTGACAGGATCACTGATTCTTTTGCTTGTTGGTCTCACTGGCAAAGTGAGGTCAGAGGCATATTTTATTCTTCCCATCCCTTCAATACCCCTGTAACTTTCTGTCTGGGGCCAAAGTGCTGGTACCGAGAGCAAATACTGTCTTTATGCATGGATGACTAAAAAATCAAATAGGTGATTCTGCACATGACTGAAGCCTCACTTCACAGTGCCTTTTACTTTTTGGGAATCTGCATCCTCAATCAAAATGCGTTGCCTATGGCTGCACTCCGGGTTTTAAGTTTGCTAGCATATTTTCTCCCCAGACTCCATGTTGTCTCAGTGTTTGGACCTCTGTGAAATTTCCACATAAGGTTCTTTGCATTTTTATCATTGTCTTATGCCTCCTTGAGTTGACTGTGTGACCAGTGAGTCTATTCTCTTCACTAGTACACACTGGTGCCCCTGAGTTGCTATGAGAGAATACGTTGCATTTCAGGTACAAGCACTGTCTCGTTTGAAAATACAGTTTCTCTGATGTTTCCCCTCACACTGGCATTTATCCCAAGTTGGCATTTCCTTGGAGAATTGAATGTTGCATTTCAAGGATGTATAGATCATCAAATGAATTATCACTCCTATGACCAGAACCTGTGAGTATTCTATTGGCTTATTACTAAATTGGGATTACAATGTAAACAAGGCAAAGTCCCCACTTCAGGGATTTAAATCCAAAGCTTGAAAATTATCTCAAAATAAAAAATTATATATATATATATATATATATAAAATCCTGTGTCAATGGCTGGATGATACTGTTGTGTCTCATCTATTTTTTTAGTTTCACCTGTGATGTGTAAGGAAAATGCATGAGTAAAGGATAAACTTCACATTTTATTGTATCATTATTTATAGTAGAGAAATATTGCAAGGTGCCTTTTATTTTCAGTGTTTAATGAAGATATTATTTGGTAGCAAGCAGGACAAAAGAGTCAGGGCTAAAAGTGTTGTAAGCCTTTTCTACTTATCATCTTAATGATCTCAGGAAAGTTCCTCAAAGTTGCTAATTCTCAGTTTCCTTGTCTGTACAACAGGGTTATTCCATCACCTCAAGGTATCTTTCATGCGGATAAAATGTGAACATGTTATGTAATATAAGAGTGTTTGCAATTGCCAATTAGGACTGATATAATCAACTCTTTGCCTACAAATACTCACTAGTCTTTTTCTATTTAGGGTGATGTCTACCTGAACCCTAAAGATCTGAAAAGTCTAGGAATCCAGGGTTCATGAGGTAAGACATTGGACAGCGGGTGCTTCTCTAGTGTTCTGACAAGCCCAGCCAGGAACTAATCACTTGCTGGGTAGAGAGACTCTTAGTCTGTGGCAGATTAACCTTTGACTTCACACCTCTGTGCTGCTTCTGAAATCAAATTTGCCACACTAAATGGAATCATCACAATAGTGATAGCCTTTTTTATTTCCCAGGCTGTTTAACTTATTCTGCATAACTAGCCACTTTATCCCTCAGGGGAAATTCATGAAAGAGCTGAAGCCTCTGATCTTCCCTGTGAAAGGGGACAGAGCTGGTAAGTCACAGCCAGGGCTCCCAACAGGGCTACATGCACCACGACACCTACAGAAAACCTGATTTAAGGATTAACAGGACACAGCAGCTATGCTTCACGTTCCTGAATTCTAATGAAAATAATACATCGTGCACTCCTTTAAATTTTTATTTTGGTATGAAATCTTGGTCTTGTTTTCTTTTTCTTTCATCCCTATACTGCCCTGGGTCACATCATGCTTTAAGAAAATAAAAAGGCTTCGTTAGTCAGATAGTATCTATAACAGATGTCAGTTCAAACTGAACACCCTAAAGAGAAGCAAACTACACCCTTGGCAGCCAGAAATGAATACATCCTGAATCCAAGAAGACAAACATGTCCAAAGGGCTATTCTAACAGATTTGAACTTCACATTGTAAAGTGCTTGAGTGGATGTGGCAATAAAGGGTAGATGTATATTTCAACACCCTAGGAGTTCATTTCTGTCAATCAATGGCTGGAATTTACTTTGAGGATATTACCTAAAGGTGTTTTTGAATCACTGGACATTTGGAAGCCTGGTTTGAAGCATGCATTTAAATGGAAGAGGACTGTTTTAAAAGCTTTCTAACCATTTGAAGCTGTTATTCTGAGAATCACATTTCAGAGTTATATAGCAATGCTGTTCGATTTTCAGAGGGGGAGGTTAAACTTAGCAAGGTTGAGTGAATTGTTCCATAAATGTGTATAAGCAGGGAAGCAACAGAACACAAGCCAGAATTCTCTAACCCTGGCTGTTTTGTGTTCTGCAAATATGTGATACTCAACAGTGAAGGAATGGCACTTTCATGTTTGGAAAGGTTTCAGAAAAAATCTGAAAGAAAAGAATAAAAACACTAAGAAAACTTTTTTTGTTTAGGATTTGGGCATAAAGTTGAGAAGAGAAAGGAAAATTGAAACTATTTTCTTTTTCTTTGAATTTTTACCTTCTCAAAAAAAAAAAAAAGTGAGGTACAAATAAAAAGAAAGCTATTGGCCAGGATTTAGTCACAAGTAGGAGCAACAGAAATGTGAAGCTTACAACAAAATACAGGGGGGGGGAAAAGACTTTTACTCTAAATTTAATCATTTTCTTTTCGCAGTTCTAACTTAACATAATTTCCACAGAAACCTTATAATATTCTAATTCAGCAATGCCCATGAAACAGCATTATTTATAAACTATAAAATACTATGCATGTGTTAATGCTATTATTACTTTTGGAAATGTGGCTATTACATTCAGACCAGGGAGCTCTATTATCTGGCTCAGGTGTGCACAGGAAACGTGATAATGCTATTTTTGAACACCTACTACAAGTTTAACATACACTACCTCTCCCCCTCCCTACAAACTTCAAGTTAGGCATTATGGTATTAGTTTCCTGTTGCTGCCACAACAAATTACCGTTAGCCGCCAAACGTACCTGAGTCACACAGCACCAAAATATGTTAGCGGTGGAAAATCCGTATCAGGTCTGCAGCAACCTCAATTCTTGCCTCCTCAGAAGAAGGCATTCTATTGAGGGCTATCAGGCAGGAGCGGCCGATGCAAGTGTGAGAGCAGGAATGAAAGGCAGGTTCACTTGGAAGACGGCCCAGCAGCAGACTTGAAAGATGAGTGCGCACTTTGGCCTTTTGACTTGGGGTTTTATATGCTGGCATACTTCCGGGGTATTGCTGACATACTTCCGGGGTATTGAGTCACTTCTCTCAACACCTGAGATCTTCTCAGGAAGCAGCTGATCATCTGTTTCAGGTGTTTTCTATCTATTCGAAGAAGGCTTTTCCCTGGCACTGGCTGTGACCAATTATTACTTTAAAGAGACAGTTAACCACCTGATCATCACCTGATAGTCTCCTGGTGTGTGGGGATGGAGGTGGGGGTTGGTGCCTTTTCCTGCTGCTCATAAAAGACTAGCTACCGGGCCGGGCGCGGTGGCTCACGCCTGTAATCCCAGCACTTTGGGAAGCCGAGGCAGGTGGATCACGAGGTCAAGAGATCGAGACCATCCTGGTCAACATGGTGAAACCCCGTCTCTACTAAAAATACAAAAAAATTAACTGGGCACGGTGGCGCGTGCCTGTAATCCCAGCTACTCAGGAGGCTGAGGAAGGAGAATTGCCTGAACCCAGGAGGCAGAGGTTGCAGTGAGCCAAGATCGCGCCATTGCACTCCAGCCTGGGTAACAAGAGCAAAACTCCGTCTCAAAAAAAAAAAAAAGACTAGCTACCTACTGTAACATTATCACAATCTTAGTGGTGTACAACACAAATGTATTTTATCTATGGAGGTCAGGAGTCCCGATTCACTGTGTGAACAGGACTACGTCTGTTTCTGGAGGCCCTGGAGGAGAATCTGTTTTCTTGCCTTTCCTGGCTTCTTGAGGCTACCTGTACTTCTTGGCTCATGGCCTCTTCCTTGTATTACTGCGATCTCTGCTCCTGTCATCACATCTCCTCCTCTCACTCTCACTCTTCTATCCTTCTTTTTCTTTATAAAAACCTTTATGATTACAATGGGCTCCACAAGAAAAACCAGGATGATTTCCTGATCTCAAGATCCTCAGTTTGACTACATCTGGAAAGTCCCCTTTTCCATATAAGGTAACATATTCATAGGTGCTAGGGATTGCAATGGTGACATCTTTGGAGGTGGGCATTATTCTGTCTACTGCAGCATTATTTATTCCATTTTGAGATAAGCAAACAAAGTAGTGAAATAATTTGGCTATGAATAGTTCATAAAGGAACACCACCTCATGCAATTTGGTGTTAAATTTCAATGCAGAGGCAAACATTGCTTAAAGTACAAACCTCCTCCTCCATCACCATCTGCCTGCCTCGTTGTGCCTTTAGCTATGAAGTGAATTAGGGAAGGGACAATTGTGAATAAATCCAAACCTAAGCTCACTTCTGGAAAAATAACTTTATTTCTTTAAAAAAAAAATTTATTATATTTTAAGTTCTGGGGTACATGTGCAGATCGTGCAGGATTGTTACATAGGTATACACATGCTGTGGTGGTTTGCTGCATCCATCTCCTATCATCTACATTAGGCATTTCTCCTAATGTTATCCCTCCCAAATTTCCCTACTCCTTGCCATCCCTCCCTTAGCTCCTGCACCTCCCAACAGGCCCCAGTGTGTGATGCTCCTTCCCTCTTTCCATGTGTTCTCATTGTTCAACACCCACTTATGAGTGAGAACATGTGGTGTTTGGTTTTTTGTTCCTGTGTCAGTTGACTGAGAATGATGGTTTCCAGTTTCATCCATGTTCCTGCAAAGGACATGAATTCATCCTTTATTATGGCTGCACAGTATTCCATGGTGTATATGTGCTGCATTTTCTTTATCCAGTCTGTCATTGATGGGCATTTGGGTTGGCTCCAAGTTTTTGCTATTGTAAACAGTGCCGCAATGAACAATCATGTGCATGTATCTTCATAATAGAAAGAAAATTTCAGGCCAATATCCATGATGAACACTGATGTGAAAATCTTCAATAAAATACTGGTAAACCGAATCCAACAGCACATCAAAAAGCTTATCCATCATGATCAAGTCAGCTTCATCCCTGGGTTGCAAGGCTGGTTTAACATACGCAAATCCATAAATGTAATCCATCACATAAAATAACTTTCAAGACTGCATATTTCACCCAGTGGGCAAATAGACATTCTGGACAAAATATCCAAAAAGGAAAAGGCTTCTGTGCCCAAATTAAAATAGCTCAAGTGGTAAGGACATTCACTTTTTATTCTGTGCATACCCAAAAGTCTACAATAACAGGGTGCATTTCTGGCCTCACTGAAGTGATGTTAAAATCTGTATCTATATCTTCTCCATGTCTACATCCATACCTATAAACATTGTATCCATGATTCAAGCGTAATGCTTTTGTTTCCCAAAAGGTCTTCTGGATTTGGTTTTCGTGTGTTCTCTTCAGCTTGTGAGGTGGAAGCAGCAGTGATTACAGAAACACGCTAAGCTGGACCTTGGAGAAATATAACTACATGTAATATGGAAAGAGAAATAGAACAGTTATAATTTATTCCACAACCTGAGTGTGCCAGGAACTGTATTAGGTACTCTATGTGCATAGGACTCATCAAATCTTAGATCAAAGGAATTCCTTCCTTTGAAGTAGGAAGGAATATTATAAGTATGTTACAAATGAAGAAGCTGGGGCTCAGGCCAAGGTCACAAAGCCAGTTGGGCTGAGAGGAGGACCTCACAGGCAGGTGGTCTGCCCCCAGAGCCTACCTGCTGGCCATGCCAAGTAGCCCTCACCTGTATGAAGGAGCATGATGGTGGAAGAGGGTCTGGAAAGTGGCCTTCACCTGTATGAAAAAGCATAATGGTGGGAGAAGGGCTGGGAGTCTCTAGTGGCCAGGGTCCCACACCTTTGTGTTATGTTGTGTGAGGGTGAGAGGTACTGAGAATAGACTCTGTGGGGTAAGGAGAGCTTGATCTACATGGTCAGCCGGGATAAAAGGCTTGGAGCTATTAAAGCTGTTCCTATGTTTGGTTGCACCATATACAGCCTAAAAGGCACTGTGGGAGAGGGGCTGAACTGTGATACGTTGGTCTGAGGGCAGCTACTGTTAGGGTCTGAGCTACTGGGACAGCATAACCCTGAGCCCCACCCAACAGACACAGAGCCAGGTTAAGCCAAAGGAGCAGAACCCCATCCTAGCCCACCAGGACAAAATGAGGATCTAGCCAGTGCTTAAGCCAATCCCAACTTGCTGAACTGAGCAGACTCAAGAAATCAACCCCGGTTCTCCTCAAATATATATCTGAAAGAGATAAAATTATTAATTTGATTTATAATGACATTTGTGAGTAAATAAATGAAATGCATTAATATTTTACTAGAACTATTAAGATCAGCTAGAATAGTATATGTTATGCCAGTTACAATTAGGTTGCTGAAAAATTTTTAACTTGCAACTTGGAAATGATGTTTGCCTTAAAGTAATTGAGACCTACACAAGGAAACAAGCACAGATGCTGGTGAGGATGGGGTACAAAACGTAGAAGTAAGCTGGACGGATTGAGTGGCTTAGATATGGAACAAATGGTGGGAAGTCAAATGCAAAATCAATTCAGTTCATCAATATTGATTCTCTATTCTAGACTGGATTGGTTGTTCCTCATCACACACACACACACACACACACACACACACAGCATAGGATTACTCAGAAGCTGCTATTGGTGTGAAAATGTTATGTTATTAAATTAGCAAACCCAATTATTTGCCGATCATATATTTCTCTATAACAGAACATCATACCAAAAAAAACAGAAAACAAGGCTCACTTAAGAAAATATTTGATTCTTCTATAGTGATACTGTAATATTAAGAAGAGATTTGTTCACCTAAAACTCAGACATTTCCCATGAGTGAGTTCATTGAATTTGTTGTTGGCTATCTACTCTAAAATACTAGATGCTCAAGTATCTCCAGAAGGAAAAAGCACTAAGAGATTGAACTTCCCCACTTGAATTATTGTTGGGTATTCGAAATACATGCAAGAGAGAAAAAAGGGTCTTAAGAATGTTCACAGAGCACTTTTCATTTTATTATAAATTATTATAATGCAAATTGCATTTTAATATTGTCTAATTTAAATCTTAAGAGAGAAATAGGTTAGGTACACACAACCCATTTTATAACTGAGACGACTGAAATTCTTAGTGAGAAATTGGTAGAGCCCAGTCTGAAACTCTGAAACTCAGATCCACTAAACGCTATGGTCCTTCTACAACAGCCCATTGTATCTTTAATTACATTTTTGATGAATAATCAGGGAACAGATCACCATTGAACACATATAATTTAACCTGAAAACAGAAAATAAAGAAGGCATTCAATGTTAGCAAATGGTACGTGCGAAGTTGTGAAGTGCAGTAGTCTTCTGAGAGCAAAACTATCCTGGGTTCATCTTAAAGTTTAACAACCAGCCCTGGGAGAATTGAGCTGATCTGCAGAAATGGGAATGAAAGACAATGAAAAGGATAGCTCTGCATCTGAAATTGTCACCTGAACAAGCAGGCCCTCCTCACGTCTGAATGTGACATAGGCAGCATTGGTAATATGGAAATAGAATAGTGTAAGCCACCTCTTTCAGGGAGGAAATCAGAGGCATAGGTCTCCTCTTAAGAAGAAAATTATCTTTAATGAAAAAGAAACTATGAAAGGATAACTTGGCTATAATATATTTGGTTCATTCAAAGAATGTTTTGTAAATTGCCTTCCCTGTGCTGATGAGAAAGCTGAAAGATAGCGAATATTTATAATCCAGAGCACTAAACAATTTGCCTAGGCCCTGACTAATCAATGTGAGGTAAAGAAAGCAAATACGATTAAGTTTAACTTTGTTCTGTCATTTATCGCAAGTTTCAAACCTCTGTTGAGTTTTCCGAATTTGATGTAAGGAAGTAAAGCCCCTTGTTCTAAGTTATTTGACTACAGCATTTCTTTTTCTTTTTGTAAAATAGCTCTTTAAACACTCCGTTTGTATAGATTTAAAATGTTAGAAAACTTTAAAAAAACTTTTTTTACTCAAGCATAGAATCCATAAGAAAATTGTGAAACTTTTGATAATGTCCAGTCATAAAACACATTGTAGGAGATAGTGATCATTTTCACCTGCACCTGTTACTAATCATTTCCAGAGTAATCAATGCACAGTCCATTGGTTTTTCGCTTCCTTTTGCTTTTCTACCTAGAATCAGCTGCTTTGTTTCAAATCCAATATATACTTCATGAAACCTCTAGTATATGAAATTGCAGCTTTTTTTGTTTTTGCTCTACATGGATTAAGTGGAGTTATGTTCCAAAGCCAATGTCTTGAATCCCTGCAGAGTCCTGTGAGCTTGTGGGATTCTATCCACCTAAGCCCTAGGCTGACTTACAAACCATCATTGCTTAATGGGATAAGGGGTCTCATCTAGACCTTTCTTAGAACAGACATATTTTTCTATTCTCTTCTCCCCAGTACTTCCTGAAACACCTCTGCTCCACAAAATTTTCCATTCTTCTTTGCCTTGCACAGTGCTGTGTGGGCTGCTTGGATGGTTAGTCATCACAGAAATCTTTTTTTTTTTTCTTCACAAGAAAAAGAACAACCTCTCAGGGTCTCATTTTGTTTCCTGCTCACTTCTCGCATGGCAGAGTGAAAGAAGTCTGCCCTGGGAAACCTCGGGACCTGGGTCTGCAGTTGGGCCTTTTTCAGGGATGATTATTGCAAACAGCTCTCTACTGCTTTTGGCTGAGCTCCTGTAAGCAGAAGGGGTTTGGAAACAGGCAGGGCCTACGGAACTCTGCATTGTTTCTATTATGCGGGGTCTCCACCAGCTTTGTTCGCCAGCAATGGCTAAAAACCAAACCTCTGAAGGGCTCAAATATTCAGGAAAAACACCCCCAGTACATTAATAGTACATTTTCGTCTTCTTCAGTGTCTGCCTCATGCACACTTCTTAGGAGAGAGAAAAATATTACCTAGCGTAAGGTGTCCACCCACCTTTTGCCCTCTGTACTAAGAACGAGGTTTGCAGAAAAGTTAGCAGGAATATCATTCCTCTCTGAAACCTCCCTAACAAACTCAAAGAATGGCACCTTAGGGCAGCAAGATAGAAATTATTTTAAAGCATGTTGAAACCACAAATGTCATGCAAATAGAAAAACAAAGCACTGTGAGAACTAATGACCTCAAAGCTTGCAGCTCTCAAGTAACTTCTGTAAAAGGTCAACTAATACAAGAGGCAAGATTAAGAAACAGGAGTGGAAGCAGACTCTTCACAGGTGAGCAGGAGGAACAGAGGCTCACAGGCCTCACTTTCTCATGGCCCCCATGCAAGCTCATTCATGATGCAAACCAGGCGGCTGGTGCCAGAATTCGTGTCTTTGTAAACATCTCTGCTTTCTAAAAGAGAACATAATTCTGCTCCCCTGGTGTATTTCTTCACTTATAGCTGTCTGAATTGAAAAGGCAGATGTTTTATTTGGGGAATTGACTGCAAGGGTGATTGCTTTCAGGTGAAACAGTTAATAAATTAAAATTTAGGGAGCAAGCTAAGTCTACTTAGGGAATAGAACTCTACCAGCTAAACGTGGGGAGAAAAGAGCTCAGCCTAGTTGTTCTCGGAATAGCTCTGTGGATAATTACATAATTAGGAGAGCAGGGTGGGGGACACGGTCGAATTGATTAGCTGTCTAGAAATTGCCCTATTGCTAAACCTGGAGGCAGACATTTTGTTACCGAAATAAAACCTGTTGTACAAGACTCAAGTCTCATGCAAATGCAAATGTTTTAAACAACGCAGTGTAATTTACAGGGCCCCAAACTCTTGGGATCTCAGCTTCTTTTGAACAAAGTCAAACCTCTCCCCTTTTAAAAACTTTCTTCCTTAATCCTAACTCCCATGCCAGCCACTTCAGTATCTTCCAGTAAACCTTCACTGAAAAATTCCTCAAGAGTAAACTCTACTCGCCATTTCCAGGCCCTCTTTCACCATGGCTCACTTTTTAATTCACTCCAACCTCATTTCTACCTGTGCCATCGCTTGGGACCTCTCCTACCAGAGACCTAATTATTCCCTCCTCTGAGCCACTGAGGACACTTCAGTCTGCATACTCTGAGACTGCATGACAATATCTCTGCTGACCACCTTATCCTTCTGAAAACACATCTTCCCCTGATTACCAGGAGCCCACAACTTCGCAGTGTTGCTTTTATATCTCTTATATTTTTTTGCCATGCCATCTCATAAGCTCACAGAGTGGTTCTGAATAAATATTTGTTCCATAAATAAGAAATGTAAAAGAAGAGTGAAAGAATAAATACCTCTGAAGAAACCATGAAGCGGGGTGTGCTCCACAGTCACTTTTTCCTTACATTCAGCTTCTTCAGGTTCAGTGTCTTGATCATGCTCATTCTTAACATTTTCACCTGGGATCCAGAGAACTTTTATCTTCTTTTCTTGCTGGTACTGGGCCTGAACCAAGATGGGCAAAGTATGTGGGCCAGTGGACAATGCAATGTAACTTGCAAGCTTCTCCTACCACCACCCAGTAGCTGCCACAGTAGCCACCCTTTGGCTATTCCTCAGAACAAAAGACGAGCAAACAGCAGCTCTGCCCACTCTCCGAATGACAGGCAGGGGAGAAGCCTGGACAGGCTATAGAGGAAACCAGCTTGGAGACTTTGGGGCCAGAATTTGGAGGTCTGGACCATGGTCTAATAGAGGAGAATGGAGTCAGTTCTGGGAAGGCATATCCCCTGGGCCTACAGGAAGAGCACAGTAGGAAGAGAGCCAGAGAGGGACCCTCCCCAAAATACCTGGCCCAGGGCAGGGGGCTGGGCAGGGGTTCTGCTTGTGGGGCTGGTCTCCATCATGTGTGGCATTGTTCGTTGAGAAGCCTGAAACTCTCCTTTGGTTGTCCTTAAGAAGAATCAGAATCAGGTTCAGAAGTCCAGAAAAGCTTCTCATTCATTCTTGGGGCATGTGTGTCTTAACCTGGGATGCTCTGGGAGAGTCTATGTCACTATCATCTAGGGTCCATGTCACCATCATCACAGTTTCTATACATTCTATGTAATCTATTCATCCTATTCTTATTCTATGAAATTGCACTTGTGATTTTTTTTACATTATATTTTTGGCAGCAATAATAGAGGATATGCACAAGAAAGATATCAGAGGATAATCAAACAATATTACTTTCACCCTTCTTGGAGGCTGCTAAAAACCAAATGAAAAACAGAATTATAAGCAAAAGGTTGTAGAAAAGAGATGGAGAACATAATCAGAAGAGGTTTAATTAAAAACTAATGAAGTGAAGAATCTAGGCTTACCCAAGATGCAAATTATCTTATTGTACGTTACCCTGTTTGCTCATTTCCTAAGCTAGTATTTTCAACTTACTCATACGCATCTAGAGAAAAGTAATACTTTATTTAGCAAAATTGATCATGTATATTACCAATCTGTATGTCTTTGTACCCATGCATTCAATCACTTCACATTACAGAATAGCAAAATTTGCAGAAACTGTATATGTTGCATGTGATTTGATGTTGCTAAATATGAGTATTTACAAAGGAAATGCAAAGAAATAAAAAATGCCAATGTGTTAAGCTTGAAATGACCCATAGACTAAAAATCACATCATTTCAGGGCTGTACAGAAGCGCTTGAAACTGCAGAATCCCTTTTCCTCTTTCTTCTGTCTCCAACTATACAACTATGGCGTTATAAGCGCTCCCTTGAATATATCAGCTACTTCTATGTGTCTGTGCTTTTGCTCATGCTGGTCTGCTTAACCCTAAAAAGTCTTTCTCCCTTTATCATTGGATGAGACTGTCATCATTCTTCAAAGCATAGATCAAATATTCCTCACTTGTGAAATCTCCCTCCTCCCCTATGTTATTAGTCAAAATCAATCATTTCCCATTGTTGCTACAGAATGTGATGAGACTTAAGACTCCGGGTTTGGCTATTGGTTCTGCCACTGACTAGCTGTGTGATTTTGGCTAATTTTGGTCACTTTTATCTTCTTTATCTATAAAATAGGGATAATAACTGTATATACCTCATGAGGTTCTTCTGAGTCTTAAATGAGCTAAGAAAAAAGTACAGATTAAGGATTCAGAAAGAAGGTCTGAGACACTTTAAGTACCTAAGAATGGTTGCTATTATTATAGCATGACTTCATTATAATACATCATATGAATGGTGACATAATCTGTTTGCCTATTCAGTTTGCCTATTCGGTAGCTTATCAGAACTTTGAATTTTTATTCCCAATTCCCCAGTATTTATACATAGTAAGTTTAGGATAACCCTTTGTTAAAGTGCAATTCAGTGTCCCTAAAGTTATTTATTTATTTATTTGAGACAGTCTTGCGCTGTTACCCAAGGTGGAGTGCAGTGGCGCCATCTCAGCTCATTGCAACCTCCACCTCCCAGGTTCAAGCAATTCTCCTGCTTTAGCCTCCTGAGTAGCTGGGATTACAGGCACGCGCCATAACATTTAGCTAATTTTTGTATTTTTAGTAGAGGTAGGGTTTCACTATTTTGGCCAAGCTGGTTTTGAACTCCTGACTTCAGGTGATCCACTCACCTTCACCTCCCAAAGTGCTGGAATTATAGGCACCACACCCAGCCCAGTGTCCCTAAACTTTTATAAAAATATCTAAAATGTTTCAGTGAAATGAATTATCTCTTTATTATGAGTTGTCTCTTTGACAAAGAAATCACAAATAGATAATTTTACCAAAATTTAAAAATAAGTATTCACAACTCAAGGGCTTGGAGAAATGACCTTAATTAATACTTTCCATTGTATACTAGTTTTGTTAAAGAATAATAATGTATCCATTCAACAAAGGATTATCAGCAGTTCAGTAAATTATGTAATATATTGGATAAACCAAAATTGTTCATTTTTCACACACATTTTCTGTTGTTATCATTTATATTGGTTATACCTTACAACATTTTATTTTATTTTTTATCATCATCATCATTATTATTATTATTGCAACAGGATCTCACTCTGTTGCCCAGGCTGGAGTACAGTGGACTGATCATAGCTCACTACAGTCTCAACTTCGTGGGCTCAAACAGTCGTGCAATCTCAACCTCCCAAGTAGCCTGGTTCACATGCCACTATGCCAGGCTCATTTTTTAATTTTTCTGTAGAGATGAAGTCTAGCTATGTTGCTCAGGCTGGTCTCCAGCAATACTTCCTTGGAAAGTTCTGGGATCACAGGAATGAGCCACTGCCCCTAGCCCTTACAACATTTAAAAAAAATTATTTCAACCAAATTATCCATGAACATATCTATTATGGAAGTTTCTCATTTTCATAACACAATAAAAGATCTGGCAGTGAGATGCTCCAAATTAGCAAACTCACAGGTCAGAAAGGCACAGCATCATTTGTTGGTGGACGGTTTGTTATTTTGTAAAAATAGACTGATAATGTGAATGACTTATTTAGAAATTTTGTAGGTAATTTAGCAATAAGTAATTTAGACGCTACAGATCCTGTTTATATTGAAACTACGTACATAGAGCCAAGTAGAACAAAAACATTTATTTATTTTTACATGTAATACATAAATAGAAAAACTGTCATTATCTTCATATAGCAGAATGAACGGCAAGGGTGTCCCAGTGTTTTAGTAGAGGGAAAGAAGCCATCCAGAGTTATCACTAATGAGTAGGAGTGATATCAGGACTTTAAAATTAAGCCCACACCATGCAATGACATTTTACATCATAAGCACAATTCTGCTACTCTCTGAGATGCTTCCATGTTGTGCCTAGTCTAAAATGTGCTCCTAATGAAGGAGCCTGCTAAGAGCATCATCTCCTCTTCACCAGGTAACCACTGCTGTACTTCAAAGAAGAAGAGGGCTATGTATTTTGCATTCATTGTGAAGTTAGTCACTCAAATCTCCATCTGTTGCAACGATGGCAATTTCTTCTTCAGTCAGGGCAGAACCTGGATTGACAAAAAGGCGTGCACATCCATAGATCTATCTCTCTTTGCTATGGAATGAGAGGATTCTACCCCGAGGCCATCAAATTGTTGTCTAAACATTCCCAGAGGTAAGTGAAGAAGTGAATAGTGTTTTACTCTGCCTGAAGTCATATTTGTAAAAACTTTTGAAATGTAAGGAAATGGAGAAAGTTGGTCTTTTTTAGTAGCAGGTGGGCGACTTCTTACAGTGAGAGAAATGCCTCAGTTGGCGGAGATCTTGATAAAACTGCTGAGATGCAAGCTCTGTCACCCTGTTTTTGGAGAAGGACTCAGATAATCCTGCATCAAATGGGAATTTCTTAATTTATTTCTTTCTTTCTTTTTTTACTTTCTTTCTTATTTAACTCATCTTATTTCTTTCTTTCTTTTTTTTTTTTTTTTTTAGAGACAGTCTCACTCTGTTGCCCAGGCTGGAGTGCAGTGTTGCAATCGTAACTCTCTTTCTTTTCTTTTTTCTTTCTTTCTTCCTTCCTTCCTTTCCTTTCCTTTTTTCTTTCTTTCTTTCTCTCTCTCTCCCCCTCCTCTTCCCCCCATGACTGTCTTTTCTTTACCTTTCATTCTTTCTTTCCTTTGGAAAGAAGCAGAAGGAGGTAGAGAAAGGGAGGTAAAGATGGAAGACGGAAAGAGAAAAGTCAAAAAAATATACGATGTGAATCCCTCTAATCCTCAGGGAAGCATAAAACCCATAAATGCTTGGGATAAGATAGTTTTTAGCAGATGTACAGAAACGTGATGAGGCTGTCAACTTCTGGGACATGAAAGAAACATAGATACTATTTTCAGTCTCAAGATGTGGCAACTGAGATGTTCCTAAGAAAGTAGCTTCTCAAGAATTTGCAAAAACTGTGGGGGTGACTGGGACTATCACAAGCATGACCTGACATCTCAGTCCATATTATTTAAATCTCTGAAGTCCAGGGAGTTCCCACCTGGCATCAGAGTCAATGAGTGATGTTTAAGGGGAGGCCAGGTCTGAATTTCAGGAAGCAGTAGGAAAGTTTACTAACATGGTCATAATATGACATTGTTTAAATTAAAGGCTAGGCTTAATGCTCATTAAGGTGTAACTTTAAAATTCTAGGCTCAAAATGATGTAACTTTTGAATTTATTGAAGGGCAGAGCCAGTGATTCCTGAAAGGGTTGGCCTGTATTTATCTTGTCTCCTAAGTTTCCTACACATCTGTGATATGATTGAAGTTAGCTGTGCAAACATCCGTTTGCGTGAAATCCACTTTTATAACTGCCTATCTCTAAAACTACTACAAAGAAAATTGGCTTTCCCCCATATTCATTCCTTAATGGTCTTAAAACAATTGTGTACTGCAATTAAAATGCATGTCAACATGAAAGATTTTATACTTTGGTACATGGTTCCTATTAAAAGCTATCACTATAAGCAAAGAATTCATTACTCTGTGATATTGAACTTGACATTTCTCTTAGCAACATTTAAAAGATGCAGTTCGTTGAAGGAAATGACTAGTTTTCAAATCAACAGGAGGCTATAAGAAAGCTTTACATTAAACTCCTTCTGAAGATAGAGCATCAAAACTTTCATTGCCTCATTCCAATTGCTGTCTGGTACAAATCAGATCCAGAAAGGCATAGACTTTCAGGACATTAAGTGGTAGCAAGTCCACCACTCATTGGGTTTTAACAGGTTATCAATTGCATCAGAATAAGCAGAGCAAAGTCCCCAGTAATCCCAGTGTTGATGAATCAGTCTGAAATAATGGCTTATTTTGTTTCCGCTAAGGGAAGACCATGTTCTCAAGGAGGGCACCCCATGCCCCTGGCAGATGTTTTGCAACAAGGATGGCTAGCAAAGTGGTCACTGGATAGAGGCCTGCACAAGATGTCTTCCAATCAACTGTGGAGAAGCCACAGAATGTGAATCTGTTTTATCTAAAATAAAACCCAGCCTTCAGGGCCTTCTTCAATGTGAGGTGTTCCTGGGTGCCCTGTGTTTGTTCTGAATTAATCAGCCCTTCCAGGCTCCTCCAGGCTACTATTCCCACATCAGTAGACTCCAACCTGGCTTCTCACCGTGATCTTAGTCTTCACTATGGCACTCATACTTAACTGTTGGTCTTTACAATTACACTCTGCCTTGATCGGAGGAGGAAGGGTAAATAAAAGATGTTTTAATTAAGATAATTGTAAAAATAAATAAAACAATTAACAATAAGTCAAACAAAGCAGAGGAAAGAAAATACCACATAAGCAAAGCAGTGCCTCTTAGGAGCCACAGAATGACTAAATTAGCAGCAAACTGGAGGCACTCACTTTTTCACCTGTATTTACATGCTGTTTTGCATTTTTTCTGCACTGATTTGAGCAGCATATTTTAGCAGACTCCCCATTAGAATTGATCTGATTTCTTCTCCAAACAATGTTGTCATTTCTTATGCAAACTATATCTGTTTAAAAAGTTATTTGCCTTCTTCTACTAGAAACTATCAACTCAAAATGTCTTGTAACCTTGACAATGGTAAATTGTTCTTTTCTTCTCTAACTGGAAACAGATATGTCATTTTAGAGATTATGATTTTGCTCATTTAACTCATCTTACTTGTTTTTGTTTCTTTTTTTTTTTTTTTAAGAGATAGGGTCTTACTCTGTCATACAGGCAGGAATACAGTGACACAATCATAACTCACTGCAGACTCAAACTCCTAGGCTCAAGAGAAGAGATCGTCCTGCTTCAGGCTTCCAAGTAGTTGGGACTGCAGGCACCTACTACCATATCTGACTCACTTTTAAATTTTTTGTGGAGACGGGGTCTTGCTATGTTACCCAGGTGGGTCTCAAACTCCTTGCCTCGAGGGATCCTCTTACCTCAGTCTCCCAAGGTGTGGCGATTACTGGCATAAGCCACTGCACCCACCCTCACATTTGGAACTGTTGAACATGCTTCTCCTCACTGAAACTCTTTTCCTTGGACTACATGATTATTTTCTTTGCCCTTTTCTCCTACTTTCTGACCACTCTAGTTGGACTGAAGGAAATATGTGTGTCAAAGAGTCTTGAGGACAAAGCAACCAGCCAGAGGGTGTAGCATGCAACAGACTTGCAATAACTGTTTTAGAGGTCAGGCACAGTAGCTCACACCTATAATCCCAGCACTTTGGGAGGCTGAGGCAGGAGGATCATTTGAGGTCAGGAGTTCAAGACCAGTCTAGCCAACATGATGAAACCCTGTCTCTACTACAAATACGAAAATTAGCTGGGTGTTGTGGCAGGCACCTGTAATCCAAGCTACTCGGGATGCTGAGGATGAGAATTGCTTGAATTCAGGAGGCGGAGGTTGCAGTGAGCTGAGATCACGCCACTGCACTCTAGCCTGAGTGACAGAACAAGAGTCAGTCTCAAAATAATAATAATAATAATAATAATAATACAATAACTATTAGAAAGAAAGAATGAATGAATTAATGTATTGGGGCACTCACCTATTTCAGAAGCTAGAAAGTACTTATATTTCGGCTTATAAAGTATCCAAGGGGGTTGAATCTGGATTTGTGAGAATCGGGCAGATCTGGAATTATTTGGCCTTGTCTTTTATTTACTATTTTGTCAGATGTGCTGGTTATTGAGTTATTACCCCTCAGCTCTGATAACCCTTCCTTCTGCACTTTGCTTTTTGATGCTATGATGGGGAATTCTCCAATTCCATTTCTCCTTTGCCATTGGTTCCCAATAGGCAGCACAAAAAGGGTCTGAAAGGCTGGAGGAGGAAGAAGGGGCATTGCTTCTCCCGGTTTGTTCATTGTTCTTCCAGAATTACTGTAGCCATGCTGGTTTGTGCCAGAAGCACAGTTGGCGCATGTTCAGATTTTTGTCCCACATTCTCAGAAGCAGCCTCAGAGACACCAGCCATGGCCCAGCAGCACCCTCCTCAGGGACCTGAGTTCAGCACTGTGGGAGCCCCTCTAGACTCCTGAGGCACCGGCACTATCTTGCAAACACTTCGCTTCAGATGTCTGGGTCTTACCTCTCAGGTAGGTTTTAAAACTCCCACTTCTTTCATTTTCTCCTCCGCCAGAGGGGAGGTAGTGCATTCTACAGTTATTCCCTCTGGGTTAATTCCATATTCCCCTTTTGCTTTTTCAGGTTTGCATTACTTATTTAACCAAGCTCTTAGGGTAAACTCTCAGCTAAAATAGTTGGTGTAGATTCTGCCCTGTAACACAACCCAGTCTAAAGTGAGCTTGACTGCTTCTGTATCTTGCAGAGCAGTTCACTGCATTGTTGATATCACGTTAATGAAGCAAAGTGAGCAAACCCTCCAGGTCCTTGTGTTTGCTAAAAGGTACGCCAGAGATTAAAACACAAACCTTTAAAGAATCCTGGGCTTGCTACATTAATGAGGATTTTAGGAGTTCAGTGATCAGTGGCATGCCAGGACATCCCCCTCAAAGGACAAGGGAAATTAATTGCAGTATACCTATTACCATTAAGAAAGAGTCACATTGCTTGATAACCAAAGAGTCAGGCATAGAACTCTGACTCGTGTTGGAGGACTCAAAAGGCTGCACCTTTTGAGCAGGATCCAGACCAAGAAAGGATTCCTAATAGGTTCAGACTGTGGCACCAGCATGGCCGCATGTGGCCCTCCAGCATGGGTTACGAGACGTGGCAGATCCAATGGTTCAAGAAGAATCTATGGTAGATAAGGACACTAGGTGGGATTTTTGTCAAGACCTACTACAAAAGGTGTATTGTAGAACTCCAGGATTCCAGAGCAAGCCTGTGCTTTCTGCAGCACGGAACTATTCATGATGCACAAATGTCTCCATAGCATGTGCCACTAGGCTCTGACAGACTCCGATGGAAACACGGGGCACTACGAGACTGTACATTGGGACATGCTTGTCATGAGGTAGGACACACTTGTCGTGAGGTAGGATGTGTTGTAGCCACAGAGTCACAAGGTGGAGCAGATGCACCAGTATGTCACAGACAATAGAAATTTCTCAATTTGGGCCACGCAGGTTCACAGAGCACAGACGTTAAACCAGGGTCCGAAATCAAATATTATCTACTTCTTTTGAATTAACATCTTTCTCTTAGTTTACCTCAATGGCCTCATGGAAAAAACAAAAACAAAACAGGAAGAGAGGAGGGGAAGGGTTTCCTACAACTATCTGATAGAGGAAAAGCACTCTGAAGCTTATTCACAGATGGGTCAGCTTGAAATACTGTTGCAGACTAACAGTTGAGAGTCGTGGAACTACAAGTCCACTGGCGACTCTGAACCACAATGGGGAGGGGAAGCTGGGCCTGTGGGCAGAGCCTGGAGGTATACTGTCAGTCATCAACTTCAAATAGAGGAAGAAGGGCTCTGAGGTAAGGATATACACAAAGTCTTGGCCAAAAGCAACATTTTGGAAGGTGAGAGGCATCATCAAAGAAGGAATATTGTAAGAGCAAGGTCAAGGATGCCTGTGGAAGAGGACTTTGAATGTACCCATGGGATTTGGTGCAAAGTGTGTAGATCTTAGGGTCTCACATCAATGTCCATCAAAGAGTACTTACCACACATGAAAACTGACCAATCAGAAAACACAAAATTATCCATCCAGTGACATCAGCTGGCCTCTGTCCTCAGCCACTCCAGGATCCAGGGATGGAATCATCATAGGGGCAGGGTAGAGGCTATGTATGGCTTGATAGAGATGAGCTGTCTGTTTCCAAAGCCTCTGCCACTGATAAATATTTGACCTGTAATCAGCAGAGACTAATTCTGAGTCCTCAGGAGATCAACCAGCCACTTGGCAGCAAGTTGATTACAAGAGCCCCTTCCACCCTGGTGGGGATGCGGATGCACTCTTGCTGGAACTGACACATACTCTGTCCAGGGTGTTTGGCTTTGTTTTACTTTGTTTTCCCCCAGTCTGCAGTGTCTCTGCAAGGGCCCAAAAACTATGTGATTTCTTGAGATCAGATCCTGCAAATTATACCCTAAGACAAGAGCCCACTATATATCAAAGAAGTGACAATGGCCATAGGAACACTGATCCTTTAGTTTTCTTATGCACTGTGATATGGTTTGGCTGTGTTCCCACCCAAATCTCAGCTTGAATTGTAGCTGCCATAATCCCCACGTGTTGTGGGAGGAACTTGGTAGGAGATAACTGAATCATGGGGGCAGCTCTTTCCTGTGCTGTTCTCATGATAGTGAATAAGTTTTAAAAGATCTGATGGTTTTATAAAGGGCAGCTCCCCTGCACAAGCCCTCTCGCCTGCCAGCAAGTAAGATGTGACTTTGCTTCTCCTTCGCCTTCTGCCATGATTGTGAGGCCACCTCAGCCATGTGGAACTATGAGTCCATCAAACCTGTTTCCTTTATAAATTACCCAGTCTTGGGTATGTCCTTGTAGCAGCATGAGTATGGACTGATGCACACTGTATCAGGCGGAAGCTGCTCATCTCTAAAAACATGGGAATGACCTCTCACAGCTCAGCTCAGTTTAATACATGGTATATATTAGTTGCTACAGTTTAATACACGGTATATATTAAATAAACCATATTATAACTGACTCCATATCCCTCAAAAGCTAAAATATAGAGGATCAAAAAAACAAGGAGATAAATTATGAGTGGACCCTCTCATCATCATTCTTAAAGACCCACTTGGAGTAATTTGTTCTTGCTGTACCCACAATTAGATGTCAGTCTTTGTATTCCATAATCCACTGCCAGGAAACAAGAAGTAGGAGAACCTAGGATCACTTTCAAAGCTAAAATGAATATATGCTCTTCTTTTATTAATCTTATTTAATGCTTTAGTATAAATATGTGGTCATTTGCATATAACCTATGAGCATATGTATGCACATGTATATGGAAAATACAATGACTATCCTAGATTTTAGGCTGTGCAGATAATGCCTGCAGCTTAGTAAACTGTCTCTGAGCCACATAAAACCTATAGCTGCTTTTACAGGGCAGTCCCTTAGTAAATGTTTGTCGAAGTACATTTCCCTCGTCCTAAACTGAACATCTTCCTAGTTGAACACTGGGTTTCCAGGTGAGGGAGAAAGAAGAAAGCCAAGAAAAGTTCAGCTTCTTACTGCTCAGTAGTGGCTGCACGTGTCACATGGGCACTAAGAATCCAGTATGTGTCTCTCTAGGATTCTTGATTTTCCACTCATTTCCTCAGTGATTCTTTCCGACAAACAGTACACTCTTCTTAGTGGTGCTTCCTCCATTGAGCTGCCTATCTGTCACAGGTTAAAAAAAAAAAAAAGGTATCATTTGACTTGCCATAAAATAGAATAGAAATCATTGAAATAGTGTTCAACAATTCTTGTGCAATTTAAGCAAAATAATCTCACCCTGGAAAAGAAACAATACCTAAGACATTTGCACCTACATTATTTCACAACAATTTTTAAAATTATTTCACCAAAAGAAAGAAAATTCTTTATATAAAATGATGCTGGGGCTGGGCGCGGTGGCTCACGCCTGTAATCCCAGCACTTTGGGAGCCGAAGGCGGGTGGATCACGAGGTCAAGATATCGAGACCATCCTGGTCAACATGGTGAAACCCGTCTCTACTAAAAATACAAAAATTAGCTGGGCATGGTGGCGCATGCCTGTAATCCCAGCTACTCAGGAGGCTGAGGCAAGAGAATTGCCTGAACCCAGGAGGCGGAGGTTGTGGTGAGCCGAGATCGCACCATTGCACTCCAGCCTGGGTAACAAGAGAAACTCCGTCTCAAAAACAACAACAAAAAAATGATGCTTACTCCATATGAATTGTTGGATTTCTATGCATCTAAGTCTCCAACAGTCTCAGCCCATCGTATTGTTTTGATATCTTAAATTCAAAAGATTATTAGTGCATTTACCCCAAATTCTCCGGGCTACATAGATTTTTAAAAACACACATGACCTTGTGATCTCCTTCCTCACAGCATTTTATCCTGTCTCTCAAAAACTCCTTGCTGATTTTGACAACTTGGTTTGGAAATAAGAGCACCATTAGTAATCGCACATCACAGCTAATTCCCAGAATTTTCAAATACGCTGTCAGATCAGGCACAATATGGCAGAAAATATTGCCGTTTGTTGTGCTAAACTTACGATGTTGTAAAAGTTGGATTCTTGCCCTCCTTTTTGGCCACCAAAGAAAAGGTGATGACAATCACTTAAAATATCTAAAAATGATGGGGGAATGTGAAAGAGAAGCACAGATCTAATCTGTTACCAGTGTGAAATAAGTCCTCCTTAGACAGACATCATGCTAAATAGAGTGGCTTGACAAGCAGAAAGTAGGACACACTGAACAATGAAATCACTTGGTCAGGAAATGTCAGGTGGTATGTGGGAAAGTTTATATGCTACAGTGAGCAGGTGATGGTGTATCTGACACATTTAAAGTATCTATTTAAGATTGAGGAACACTTTGATCATACACTGAAATGTCAGCTGTGTACAGTTCTTCCTAACCTTTTAAAAATGTAGGTATAGAGGTCTTAAATTCTCCCTAGCGCAACAGAAATAGGAGTTGTAATTTTACCTTGTCTGAAAATAATAAAAGTTTAATACACTACGGGTTCCTTGCTCTAGCTTCTTTTATCTTTAATACAAAAAAAAGAACTTTGTGTATAAAATTACAATTTTAGGGGAAGTAATCTAGATTAGTTCTTTCATTAAGTATATGTGATTCTAAACTATTAAGTGGTGAAGAAATTGTCATTTCTTCTTAATATTTAGCTTTCCTTCTATTAAGGAAATAACATGGACAGAACGAAACACACACACATAAAAGAAGGAGAAGTAGAAAAAAAGAAAGAAAAGAACAATGAAGCACTATTCAGTCATGTGAGTATTTTTAAAGCAAATGTAATCACATTTCCATGTTGGCCTGACATAAATGCATCTTAGTTTGCCAAAGAGAAAGTAGATAGTTGTATTAAGATATTAAAAATACAATGTTAAAACTTCCTACTAACTCAATAAAATAATATTAAGGACCCTTTTTAAAATTACCAAGACTAGGTAAGGCTACCAAAAAATAATTTGATCTGTAAGTTTTTAAGTTCTCTTTACTCATATTCACATATCTAAGATGTTGTTTGAAAGAGTATTTTAATCTTTCTATCCATACCTCCCCTTCATACACTCAGCCTGCTTCTCCACTGCAATCTCCAATAGGTTGCATTCTTTTCTCCCTCTCTGCTCTCCATACGTTAAACATGCATTGCCCATACTTACTGGCTGTGAAAAAGGCCAGTGGACGGGCTGCCTACAACTGTTTTCTCTTCTTTGAGAAAGGATGGTTAAGCAATATCACTCAACGGGTTAGGAAGGGGTGTGGGCAGCGAGGTGCTGGGGAAGTTTCAGGTGGGTCCAGCCCCAAGCAGCACTTTCTACCTAAAGGTGAAGACATGCTGGTCTTACTGCAGGACAGCTTCTTCACAGGGTCTGAGACTTCACGCGTGCCATTGGTTTCGCCTTGTGTGCTCTTCTGCCTCTTTCTGTTCCCTTTTCCTTTCCCACTGATGTAACTTTCCCTTTTTCCTTCTGTGGCTCTGGAGGGAAGAGGGACTGGTCGGCCTGCCAGCCCTCTGCCATTCTCCCTGAGTTTCCACAGGGTTTAGAAGCTGCCTGAGGCCTCTGGGCACAATATTAGGTCAGAGGAGAATTCAGACATTTACTTTTATTCCCCACTGACATGAAATATAAAGGAAAAGTCAAAGAGCTGCAGCAATATGCCGTGAGCTAAGACTGCAAAAAAATAAAAAATAAAAAATAAGTTTGCACCACAGGAGGAAAGATTTGCATTGGGTATTAGAAAAAAATGCTTGAGTGAACCAACACCAAAGAAGGTTGTGGGGGCTCCATTATAGAGGGATTTGAAAGAAGAAGTTTAGACTGCAATCAGTCTCAATTTAAGTATTTAAAAGCAGAGGGCTAGTCTGGATGACTTCTGACATCTTCTCTCCTTAGTATTCTATTTTTAGGAGCTATCAATCAATGCCTCACAGAAAAACATGAAATGCTCATATCTAGAGTCCTCAAAGTTCACTGTGAAATTTGTCTAAGTTGTCAAAAATACATCACAGAGTGTGTAGAAACTAATACTTTAAACCAGCAAAATAATAGTTTGTATTTACAGCAACAATGCTTCTATCAATATAAAATACTTATACCCTAGCCCCTATATATACCAGTTATAACCATGGAAACATAGATTGCCTTTAAAGTAGGAAAAGTAAATATATTTCTGTATATTATATATACACATATATACTTTTCATATCTCATATAAATATGTATAAATATAATGTATGTAAATAAATATGTATGTATATATTTATATAAATATTTTAAATAATATATATAAATATATTAAATAAATATTTATATATTTATTCACATAAATATATGTAAATAAATGTTTATTTACATATTTTGTTTATTTACATATATTTATTTACACATTTTTTTCACCCAACCCTCTCCCCACCCATGATGAATAAGAAGGAAGCATCATTAAAGACTGATTGTTTCCATTACTATTTATTCCTGACACGAGAATGGCTGGATTAGCCTATTGTGCTTACCTTAACATATATATATATGAATAAATATGTATAAATATATAAATAGAATATTAAATATATATTATTTGTATGTATATATATTATATATAGTATACATTATAAAATACATGTATAATTTAAAGATATATACATATATATACTTTCCATATATTATAAAATATATTTCCATTAGTTGTCAAGCAGAGACCACAGTTGAGAATAAAAGAAGGTATGGTTGCAAAACATCCCTCATTCCATAATCTTCACATGAGTTTCTGAAAGGTGTTGTTTTAGTAAAGCAGCTGTTGCAGTGCTGCTGTTTCAATCCTCTGAATTCCCACCACTGAGTCCTATAACACAGTCTTGGGGTGATTCCAAGAGTCTGTATTTTGAGTGAATATAGAGTTTATGGAACATTGTATAGGAGTACTTCTCCTTCTCCTCGTAGATGAAGGGATGCCCAAACTTTCCCACTGTGTTAGCAACAGATGATTTGTTTCTTGCCTGAAAATTATGAGTCTCAGAACTGGCAGAGCACATGCTCCAATCTAGATGCATCAGGGAGTGAGGGCAGGATTGGGAGGATGGAGAGTAGAGAGCAAGTGCTAAGAGAGTGCTTAGTTTAGGCAAAGAAAACCTAGAAAAGGCAGAGAGGCTCAAAGTCCTCCAAAGTAACTCCCAAAAGAGCTGAAGAATGTAAAACCCCAGGAGCAAGGGGCTTGGCTTTTCAGTGCTAGAAAAGTAGACCCACCAGGAGAGAGGGGACAAACACCTCATCACCAGCGAAGTAGGGCTGATCACACAGAGGCAGAGCAAATGTAGCCAGCCCAGAAGAGAACATGCACTCGTTGTACTGAGGCACAAATACATTTTATTTTTGCTTTTCTCATCTCTTCATCCCAATCAAACGACTGTGACAAAGAGAATTCCACATCACCACCTTCCCACAGCTGTCAGCAAGATCCACAAATCGGACCTCTGCAGAGAAAGGACAAAAGGTTTGAGTTTGAAGTTTTTAAAGGAACGGATGTAAATGTTCATGGGCAAGATACATTATATTTATTTATTTATTTATTTATTTATTTATTTTTACTTTATTTTTTTGAGACAGTTTCAGGCTCCATCACCAGGTTAGAGTGCAGTGGTGTGATCGTGGCTACTACAACCTCTGCCTCCAAGGTTTGAGAGATTCTTGTACCTCAACCTCCCAAGTAGCTGGGATTATAGGTGTCCGCCACCGTAGCTGGCTAATTTTTGTTTCGCCATTTGAGCAGGCTGGTTTCGAATTCCCGACCTCAGGTGATCCACCCACCTCGGACTCCCAAAGTGCTGGGATTGCAGGACTGACTCACTGTGCCAGGCTGATACACTATTTTTATAACTCAATATACAGGGATCTTGAGTCATATATACTATATGATCTTGTCTTACTTATACTATAAGTCAAGATACAGGGATATCTGAGAAGCATATTATCAAAGGCAAAAAGTGTTTCAACATAATGTGAGTGGATGTGATGACCTGAACTGAGCAACCCAACCCTCTCCCCACCCATGATGACAAGAGGGAAGCATCATTAAAGACTGACTGTTTCCATTACCATTTATTCCTGACAGCAAGAGAATGCCGGGCCCCTGCCACCTAATTCAATAGATTAGCCTATTATGCTTGCTTTAACAGGTGGTATGGACTGAATGTGTGTGTCTTCCCAAAAGGCCCATGTTGAAGCTCTCACCCCAATGTGATTTGGAAGTGGGGCCTTTAGAAAGGAATTCATTTCAGATGAGGTCATGTGGGTGAGGCCACCACGATGGGATTAATATTCACATAAGAAGAAGAAAAGCTGGAGTTTATTACCTCTCCCTCACATGAGGACACAGTGAAAATAAAGCCACAAACAGCGCCCTAAGACTTGTGAGAAATAAATTTCTGTTGGTTAAGCCACCCAGCCTATCGCTGTTTTGTTCAAACAGCCTGAACTCACTAAGACAATAGGTCAACCGTTATTCTATTTTTGCAAACACATGCACTATAAATCAACAATTTGTTCGTCCCATTAACCCAGCCATTGAACTTCTACCTGGGAACCCAAGGCTCCTGCTAAATAAGATAAACAGAGTCTAGTGCTACAAGCGAACTTTTTCTGCTTTTCTTTCCTCCTGAGTACTAGCTAAATCTTTTGTTAGTGGACTTTCTCCATGAACTTCTGCCAATTGTTTTTCCTTTTCTTCTCCTCACGATTAAGCAAGTAACTGCTCCTTGGAATCACAAAGCACCACAGACTTACAGCTTCCTCTATGGTGAAGGTCACAGGGCTCTCTGGGTCTGAGACCTAGTAAGTTGAACTGAACTTTATTTCTGCACAGGCTTCAATCCTTGGCCACTGCAAGATCCTTTTCTATAGGTTTTTCAGACGTTGTTCTCAGTTTGGTTTATGGTTATTGGAACTTGCCCTGTCTTTGTTTATACATTTAACACTTTCACTTTCCTCAAACTTCAAATCTTCCAACACACCCTCACCTCTACACATTACCTTCCCCATTGTTTCCTGTAGATTCCAATACTTGCTTTTTTGTTTTCTTTGGAGCTGAAACTTTGAGTGAATTATACTTGACATCTAAATATATGCACACAATGAATATTCAGATTTCAAAGAATGCCTAGGAACAGACTGCTCTTCCGTCTATTGTTTAGACAGGCACACACTCCCCATTATCTTCATTTCTCATTGTCAGCTGACTTATCACTGAGTCACTAATGAGTGCTTCTTTGCTGGGGCAAAGGAAGGCTCACTGACCCATTTATCTATTCAAATCGGTGCTCAATCACAACATGGGCTTTGTTCTCTAGGAAACTATAAGCTAAATTCAGACTCTCTATAAAGGCTGGAAGTATTGAGATTGGGCTACTTCACGTTCTTTTACAAAGAAAGTCAGGTGAGATACGAACTCATAAATCCACGGACCCTCTGAGAAGGGTTTGGTAGAATGTAGCGAGTGTTCCAAAGGGTTAGAGGTGCACTCAGCAAGAAGGGCAGGAGGGTGGTAAGCATGGAGGAAAACACGACCACTCCCAGGGAAAGGAGAAACTAAAGTTATATTCCTTCCTCACAAAACTAACAGGTACTTAGGGAAGGAGATCAAGAACTCAAATTAAACAGATGACTATTGGCCAATACAGCCTTAATATTCCTTCGCCTTGAATACATTTTAGACAGGTTTCTTCCTGACTATAGGACCCTGACCCTTCTTTTCTTAGATCATTTACTTTAGGGAACTTATAATTGCAAATTCTTTCTCTGTCTCTGACATGTAGATAAATCTTCTCCCAGTCTCCCTCAGAATGTCTTTCTCAAGGACCTGGGAAACAGCCTTTTGAAATGTGAACATCAAGAAAGATAGCTTCCCTATATCTATTACTAGCTACTCTAGTTTTAGTTCAATGGCATGGTATGAAATCAATCAGAAAAGGAGAAAAAGCAGGAAATAGAAAAGAGGGGGAAAAGCAGGTTCCATGAAGACTGGTCTTTGACTTATGACCGATGACAATGTGATCATTGACAAAGGCTAGAATGATATGGTACACACTAGGTACACCCAAATAGTGAAAGAAATAAAGTGAAGAAGAAAGGAAAAGAAAGAAAGAGGAAGAGGGAGAAAGAGAGAAAGGGGGAGAGAAGGAAGGAGAGGCAGAGGGAGGATGGGAGGGATAGAGGGACTGGGAAAATAAAGGAAGAACAAAAAGAATCAGAGACTGTTTAGAGACCAGAGTTTCCTGAAGCTGGGGTTCACACGCTGTATTTCTTGAAAGGCTATTGAACGGGTTTTGATGTTTACCCTATAAGCATGCTGTCAGGTTTTCTAGAATCACTACCACCTTAACCCAAGAGGTGAGAATGAAAAAACTATGTTTACACTGAATTTGTATTGTGAACATCATCGCCTTTGCTTCCTCTTAGCACATTAAGTTCTTTATCTTTAAAGCTTAACTAACAATTATTCCTTCTCCATGCTAAAGAGAGAGTGCTGGTCTTTCTGTTGAATTGCTTTTGACAGTTCAGCCCAGGGTAAATCCAAGTAGCACAAACAAAGCTGTGTATGGAAATGCTTATAAAGTCAAGAAAATATGTGATAAAATTGCCTGTGCAAGTACTGAGCCTCTGAATAAACATGAGTTTTGACTATTCTTCTGAGATGTATGCAAGGATCATTTTAGATGTTGCTACTTGACTGGCCACCAAAGTGGTGATTCACAGTGTGATACAAGTCCGTGAGCCTTAAGGCACCTTTCTCTTAGGGTAGTGGAGAAAACATGCTTCTAAAACTCAGGATGATTTCAAAGGCCTGAAAGCAAGTTTGCATGATAACCATAAAACAGATCAGAAGGTTCCCCAGGGAATATCAATTGGTATAACTTTTCAGAGTTGGTGCACAACTAAATTCTGCACGGAGGCATGTTGCTGTGAGCACAGAGTCTGATGGATGTTGACATGAATTGCTAAGTGTCAGCTCACCTACCAAAAGACCTAGTTACAACCCCACTTCTTCAGCACAGTTGTAGCTTATCCAAAAACCTTACAAAGTCATCCAAGCATGTTTACCCATCAGAATAGGCCTGACAGCAAAGTCAAAGGTTAAAATGTTGGCAAGGATGTGGATTTCAGTGCATTGAGAGAATATAATTTTTTAAAAACTGACTCATGCACAGGAGTGGATATACGTTTTAGGTAGCACACAACTATGGAAATAGTACTCATCCTGAAAGTAGTATCCCTTACAAACACAATGGTGATCTATATAATTCTACCTATTCTTAGTTCATAAAACAGAGAGACCTCAGGGCAAGGGACCACCAAAACTGACATTCCCTAGGTATCTAAGAGCTGGCAATCAAAAGCTGATGGAGAATACTTCAGTATTTCAACTACATACCAGAACTGATGAAGACACCATAATTAAAGTGCAACTTGGAGCAACTGCAGACCATGAATCAAATATTTTCTACAAATAACAATAAAGAAATAAAATATAGCATGCAGAAGGGTGTAGGAACATATAACCGCATAGACAAAGAAGAGAATCAGTGGATCATGCAGAAACAAAATAAGAAACAAAAGTGGAACTCCTGTAGTCCCAGCCACTCAGAAGGCTGATGCAGGAGGATCGCATGAGCCCAGGAGTTTGAGCCTGCAGTGAGCTACGTTCATGCCACTGCATTCCAGCTGGGGTAGCAGAGTAAAACCCTATCACAAAGGGTAAAAAAAGTAGAAGCCATAGGAAGCAAGTCAAAGGAATAAAGGAATTCCCATATTATTATTTGTTGTTATTAAAAACATATTGAGTGAATGAAAGCAGACACATATAAGCATACACTGAACGATTCCATTTAAATTAAGTTCATAAATCAACAAAGCAAATCTACAGTTATAAAGCTGAGAAAGTGTTTAGGGGTTGGGGTGGGAGGAAGTGGCAGTAAAGGAGCAAAAGAGAGTTTATGGTGATGAATACTCTCCCTGTCTTCACTGGATGTGGTTACTTGGGGGCATAAATGCATGTAAAAACCATAGAGCTGGGCCAGGTGCTGTGGCTCGCACCTGTTATCCCAGCACTTTGGGAGGCTGAGGTGGGTGGATCACCTGAGGTCACGAGTTTGAGACCAGCCTGACCAACATGGAGAAACCTCATCTCTACTAAAAGTACAAAAATTAGCCAGGCGTGGTGATGCCCGCCTGTAATCCCAACTACTTGGGAGTCTGAGGCAGGAGAATTGCTTGAATACAGGAGGCAGAGGTTGTGGTGAGCTGAGATTGCACCATTGCACTCCAGCCTGGGCAACAAAAGCGAAACTCCATCTCAAGAAAAAAAAAAAACAACAACAAAACAAAACATAGAGCTGTACACCTAAGATCTAGGCCTTTAAAAAGAAAGAGGGATAGATACTTGATTTTGGTGAATCCTATGACCATTAGCCTTTGGTTAGGCTCAGTCAAATGTCTTTATAGAGTAATGTCTGCTGAAACATGTTCCTAACCAGTGACACATACATTTCACTCCTGCTTCCTAGGAATTAAACAAAATGAAGTCATCCTTGAACATTTACTCTTATCAGCCCCATTTGGTACTTAACACATTGTGAGTCTCCATAAATATTAAATAGGCACTCCCAGCTATAGCACTACATTAGATTCAATAGCACATCAGGGAATGAAGAGTATTCACTAGGCACTGGTATTAGAATACCACTGGTATGTTGAACAAAGCTTTTATTTAAGACATGTTTTGCAAAGTACTTTGGAAAATGCAGAGTCAATTTTCTGCTCAACTATTTAAACACATCAAACTACACACACACACACACACGAAGAGCCACCATTTCTAAAGTTTATTAGCACACGATCATCTCTCAATAACTCTGGCCTCTGGATACTGTTCATAAATCTCAGGGGACAGAAAGAAAGAATTCCAGCTTTTCAGTTTCATAGGCTCTAATTCTCCATCTGTTGGTTGATTAATGGAGGAGGTTTGGCACCACTCTGCCCTGCAGTCAAAGGTAAAGCACACTAATGATGACCAATAGGAGAGGGAGAAAATGGAGAAGAGGAGAGTTCATGATACTTAGGTGAAGAGCTGAACATCATCCATCTCTTTTAACTTGGAGTAAGACCGCAGAGAAAAAAAAGATTTTGATTTCTCTCTTTGTTCACATCTGAGAACTCATAGAAACTTTCTGGCTTTGTTCCGTCATCTCGTACATTTGAGGAAAGAAAAATGAGACTTTGGAACGTGTATACTATGTAGGGATGCGGGGGCGTGTGTGTGTGTGTGTGTGTGTGTGTGTGTGTACGCAAGCACTCATGTGTGTGGGTCTAGGGGAGCTGGGGAAATACTCCCCTGTGTGTGGGGCTGGCTCTGAGCTTTCCAGGGAATTTCCCTGCCAGTCTCCTTCTCTGCTTCATTCATTCTTAGTTGCTTGCTTTTGAGCTAACATCCTCAGTGACTACAATAAAAATAACCCAAAGTGACAGCTCAAGACCAGCAAAAAAGCTGGTCTATGCCCATAAAAACAATTTATATTTCAGGCAAACTTGTCCCAGGGTACTTTTTGTCAGTTTTCTTTGTTCAAATCCCTGTTATTTTTGCTTGCAACCACTCATGTCGTAACCATATTTTAAAAATGAAATCTAAGAAGATGAAATGGGTTTGGTGGGGGTAGGAAGAAGGAAAAGGATGTCAGGAGTAAAAGGAGCTTGACAAATAAGGCTTGAATTTTTTTTCCAGTCTGTCAGACCTTGCCCCTGCTGCTGATGTGGAGTGTAATGCATTGGCAGGTGGCTCTGTCTATTTTACCTACGTCAGTCTCTTAGATTGGATACCTGATGACCAACACATGGTGAGCAAGCTTAGTCTACACTGAGTTGTAGCTTTTCTTGCTGTGGCTGTAGCGAGGAAAATTTTATCTCTATGATATAGAGAACCTGCTACCCTTTCTCTAGGGTTATTCCAAGAAAGATGGCTAGTATGCAGCATTCCTACTGATATATTTAGAATTAGTGCACCCATAAGGAGACACACCTTCATTAAGCTTGGGGCAAGACCATTCCCAGGGACACCACATCCTGATTCATGTGTAGTGTAACCACCCAGTGGGTTTACCTTGCCTGTTGTCTCTGCAGAGCTAATTTCTCAAGATAGGAGAGTTGCAATAGAGAAAGAGTAACTCACACAGAGCCGACTGTGTGGGATACCGAAGTTTTACTATTACTCAAATTAGTCTCCCTGAGCATTTGGGGATCAGAGTTTTTAAGGATAACTTGGTGTGTAAGGGGGAAGCCAGTAAGTCTAGAGTGCTGATTGGTCAGGTCAGAGATGAAATCAGGAGGTTCAGAATCTGGAGTCTCCAGTTGCATGACTCCTAAACCACAATTTCTAATCTTGTGACTAATTTGTTAGTCCTACAAAGGCAGTCTAGTCTCCAGGCAAGGTTTATTTTGGGAAAGGGCTATTATGTTTCTTTTAAACTATAAACTAAGTTCCTCCAAAAGTTAGTTCAGCCTATGCCCAGGAATGAACAAGGACAGTTTGGAAGCTATAAGCAAGACAGCCAGGTGCAGTGACTCACGCCTATAATCCCTGCACTTTGGGAGGCCAAGGCAGGTGGATCACCTGAGGTCAGGAGTTCGAGACCAGCCTGGCCACCATGGTGAAACCCTGTCTCTACTAATAGTTTAAAATTTAGGCCAGCGTGGCAGCAGGCACCTGTAATGCCAACTACTCAGGAGACTGAGGCAGAAGAATCACTGGAACCTAGGAGGTGAAGGTTGCAGTGAGCTGAGATTGAGCCACTGCACTCCAGCCTGGGCAACAGAGTAAGATTCCGTCTCATAAAATAAAATAAAATAACAAATAAATATATAAGTAAATAAAACTTCATGGTTTAAAATAGTTTTACCTTTACAAGTAATCTTATAACTTACTTAGGAAAGCTCTATGCTAAGAGCTGTGTGAAGAAAACTTGATAAATCCACCACTTTAGGAACATGTAATTTTACAAAGACTAATTGAGTCCAATATAAACATGATAAAAATAAAAGCACAAAAAAATAAAAAATAAAAAAATAAAAGCACAAACTTTAAACGTATATGGGTATAGGGTCGCTTAGTGAACAGGCAACAGGCCTACACACCGCAACAGAAGACATCAACCTATTGCGTAGTAATAAAATAACTGATATCCAAACATCAATTTTGACTCTTCAAGGAAACATTGAATTACTAATTACGTTCAGGATATTTTGTTTAAGAAGGTAGAGAAGTATATCATTTACAATAGAAAAATTTCATTACTGCAGAAAATCCTTCACCTAAGATTTTAATTTTTCAGTGTTATAACACACATGTAAAAAACTGATTATCTGGGGAAAAATTTACCTGTATATTTAATTGCTTCCATGTGGTGGGCCAGTGAGATGATTATAACAGGTATATCTCAAATCCATTGCTGACACCCTGTAGGCCTACCAAGTAAATGATCACCTGATTATAATGCTTTGATGACTCTCTGAAGAGGAGGAAAACTACATCAGATATAATAGTTAAGTTTTGATTTGCAAGTCTAAGAACTAAAGAGAAATCATTATCAACGGCTTTGAGTAACAGCAGTTGATAAGATTAATGGAGGCAAACAGAATATATTCAATAGGACATAGTCAGTATTTGGAAATAGGGGATGAGTGGGGAGAGGAGAGGGATCTCCTAGGCTTCTCTCTGGAGCAATCATGTGCATTTACTAGTCAGTAGCACCTTTAGGGAGAGCAGATTCCTGGCCAGGACACACTGAGGCACACCGTAGTGGGAGGACATATGTTTCTTTTTAGATTTGCTCAGTTTGTAATGTTATAGGAGTTAATAAGAAATTATTTTAGGGAGATAGGAAAAGGAGTCATTAGGAAGTTTTTGTTTCTTTTAAAGCAGCTTCAGAAACGTTTCTTGTCTAGCAGGAAAGCTGGGGCTCTTAGAGCTGGGCAGGCAACCTTCAATATGCAAATGCAAGCCATTAGAAACTGGCTCCACCCAAACATGGCGATTCCCACCCTCTTCTTTGCCCCAAAGTGTGCCTGGCAACATGGCCACTGCCACATATCCCCACCTGTGTAGAAGGTCGGGGAGCCCTGTATTTGCATATTAAAAGGCTAAGGTGGGAGGGTCAGTTCCCCACCCCCCTCACCCCCGTGGGCTACGTGAATGACATGCCTGATCAATCAATCTTCTGAGCCTTATGCAAATCAGACACCAACTCCTCCAGCCTCCTCATATAAGCAGACACTTTTCTTCCACACATGGGGTTTCCTCTGTCAGCTTTGGAGCCTATTAAACTCTCCACTCCTGAAAACCACTCTACATGTGCCCATGTGGTTTTATCCAATTCAATGTAAGACCGAGGACCCTGGTGTTGCTCCACTCAACGGAGCTGTATCAGGTACGCAAACTTCAAACATCCAGAGTAAGGTGTAAAGCTGGCAGCATCAGGAACTCAGAAGACAGATCTTGACTGAAGATGTACATTTAAGGGTAATTATCATAGTATTGGCAGGGTAAAGGTAGAGAGAAACAGACAGGGAGTCTAGAAAGAAGAAGACAGAGCATCATTTAAAGGTCCAACAGAGAATGCCAGTTATTATGCTAAATAGTAAGGGAGAGTAGAAAATAAATTTAGTATTTTGTCTCTGCTATTAAGATTTACACTACTCAATAACTAGAAAATGCTCCCACTCTGCCACGTTAGAAGGAAATGAAGTGTAATGCAAATTCAAGTACAAAATACTAGAAAACATGAAGACACAGTAATCCGAGAAGATTTGGAAGAAAGCTGAAATTTGAAGTATGTGATGTAAGTGACTTAATGGAGGAAAAATGGAAGAAAATCTAGAAGAGCAGAATGCCATGACAAAGATCCAGTTCAACATCTTCATTTGAAAAACTTTTCTAACTCCCTATTTGTTCACCACAGCACTCTCTATAAACCTCCCTAAAATACTTATCACGTTTATTAAATTTGTTGATATGTCTGTCTCTCTTACTTTATGTGAGTTCTTGTAGGCCATGGATCTTATCTTATACAACTCTAGGTCCCTAATTTAAAAGACAGCAAGTCACAAGTGGTTAAGGCTCACATATAGCCAATGTTTAGTAAATGTCAGCAGAGCAAAGATTATATAAACTAGCCTACATACTGGATTAATTACAGCCGAGCATCTGACAAAGAAATAATTGCTATGAGAAGGTGGTAGATCGGCTGAGGGCTTTAAATAAGAGTGCTTTTATGTGTATTGACATACACAAACACAAGTTTACTGTTAGGCAGGGCAAGAATTACTACTAGTTCATAGATGACAAAGATGTGGATATGGGTGCTACCAAAAGCCACGAGTGAGCAAGTAGTAGAATCAGGCAGAATGTTATCCAAGGTCCTCTGACTGAATTGGATCAAAGTAAAAATGGCATTCTTGGTGAATATTGATAAGAGGTCCAAAAACTGGAAACATTCACAGTTGTCAATGCATGAAAATGAAGAAAAAAGACAGAAAAAAAAAAAAAAACTACAGTATTAGCTATGAGAAGAAGGGCTTGCACAGAAAAATATACAGTGTACATTGCTTGATATGGACAAACAGGGAACAGCTGACTCTCTCTTCTAGCCTATGTAACCCCAAATATATACAACATATGTGTTTGCTTCCTTAATTATTATACCGAGATATTCCCTTGCAACCGAACTTCACTTGAAAAGTACATGCAGGCATACCTCATTTTATTGTGCTTCACTTTGCTGTACTTCTCAGATATTGTGCTGTTTGCAAATTGAAAGTCTGTGGCAATGCTGTGCTGGCCAAGTCTATCCACGCCATTTTTTCCAACAGCATGTGCACACTTGTGTCTCTGTGCCACACTTTGTTAATTCTCATGATATTTCAGACTTTGTCATTATTATTATGTCTGTGATCCATGATCTTTGATGTTACTATTATCATTGTTTTGGAATGTCACAAACCATGTCCATATAAGACAGCAAACTTACTAAGTGTGTGTGTTCTGACTGCTCTACCGATCAGCCATTTCCTCATTTCTCTCCTCCTTCTTGGGCCTCCCTATTTCCTGAGACACAATAATATTAAAATTAGGCCAATAAGTAGCCTTACAATGGCCAAGTGTTCAAGTGAAAGGAAGAGTCTCATATCTCTCACTTTAAATCAAAATCTAGAGTGATTAAACTTAGTAAGGAAAGCATGTCAACAGCAAAGAGAGGCCAAAAGCTCGGCCTCTTGTGCCAAATAGCCAAGTTGGGAATACAAAGGAAAAGTTCTTGAAAAAAATATTGAAAGTACCACTCCAGTAAACACACACAAAAAAGCTAAACAGCCTGATTGCCATATGGAGAACATTTTAGTGATCTGGATAGATGATAAAACAAGCCACAACATCCTCTTAAGTTGAAGCTCAATCTAGAGCAAGGCTCTCAGTATCTTCAGTTCTATAGTGGCTGAAAGGGCTGAGGAAGCTGCAGGAAAAAACTGGAAGCTAACAAAGGTTGTTTCAAGAGGTTGAAGGAAATAAGTCATCTTTATAACATAAAAGTACAAGGCGAAGCAGCATGAGCTGATGTAAAAGCACAGCAAGTCATCCAGAAGATCTAGCTAAGATCATTGATGACAGTGGCTGCACTAAACAACAAATTTTCAGTGTAGGCAAAACAGCTTTATATTGGAAGAAGATGCCATCTAGAACTTTCATAGCTACACAGAAGTCAATGCCTGGTTTCTAAATTTCAAAGGACAGGCTGACTGGTTAGGGGACAATGTGGCTGGTGACTTTAATCCGAAGGCAGTGCTCGCTTAACATTTCAAAAATTCAAAGGTCCTTAAGAATGATGCCAAATCTACTTTGCCGATGCTTTGTAAATGGAAAAACTAAGTCTAGATGACAACACATCTGTTTACACAATGATTTACTGAAAATTTTAAGCCCACTATTGAGATCTACTGTTTAGAAGAAAAGATTCCTTTCAAAATATGACTACTCATTAACAATGTAACTGGCCAAACAAAGGGCTCTGATGGAGATGTACAAGGAGATTAATGTCGTGTTCATGCCTGCTATCACAACATCTATTCTTCAGCCGTTGGATCCAGGACTGATCTCAACTTTTAAGTTTTATTGATTAAGAAATACATTTTATAAGGCTATAGCTGCCATAGGGAGTAATTCCTCTGATGGATGTGGGCAAAGTAAATTGAAAACCATCTGGAGAGGATTTACCATTTTAGATCCCATTAAGAACATTCACAATTCATTGGGGGAGGTCAAAATATCAACATGAACGGGAGTTTGGAGTTCTCATGGATGATGCTGAGGGATGCAAGACTTCAGTAGAGGAAAGAACAGAAGATATGGTGAAAATACCAAGAAGACTAGAATTAGAAGTGGAACCTAAAGACATAACTGAATTGCTGTAATCTCACGCAGAAATTTGGACAAATGAGTTTTCTTTTATGGATGAACAAAGAAAGCAGTGTCTTGAGATGGAATCTGCTCCTCATCCTAGTGAAGATGCTATGAACATTGTTAAGATGATAACAAATGATTTTAGAATATTGCATAAATTAAGTTGATAAAGCAGTGGCAGGGTTGAAAGGATTGACTCCAATTTTGAAAGAAGTTCTACTATGGGTAAGATGCTATCAAATAGCATCACATGCTGTTTTCTGAGGAAGATTTGCTATGAAAAAAAAGGGTCAATTGATGTGGCAAACTTCATTGTTGTCTTATTTTAAGAAAATGCCACAGTAACTCTAAACTTTAGCAACCACCGCCACAATCAGTCAGCAGCCATCAATATTGAGGTGGCAAGATCTTCCACCAACAGAAAGAATACAACTAGCTGAAGGCTCAGATGATTATTAGCATTTTTAGCAATAAAGTATTTTTAAATTGATATATATATATTGTATGTGCACACTTAATTCAGTATAATGTAAGCATAACTCTTACATGTACTGGGAAACCAAAAATGTGTGACTCAATTTATTGCAATATTGATTTTATTGCAATGGTCTGGAACTGAATGTGCAATGTCTCCAAGATGTATCTATATTGAAGTCTTACTATGAATATAATGCTATGATTCTTACCACACAAATGAAAGTACACAGCTCTGATGAACAATAGTTATATCAAAACAAGTACACATAACTATGTTGCAAAGTAGAGTAAATTCTTAAATTAAAAAAATAAAAACATACCATAGGGTTTTGAAGAAAAGACAACATACCTGATTGTAAAGGATGAAAAATGGTTTCATATAGGTGACAGTTAAAAGAAACTTTTAGAAATTTTCTCTTAATCGTATATGATGTTTGGTATATTTTCTAAGGTACTTTTTTTTCACTTAGTATGTCTGTTCACGAATAGAGAATAAGGGCCATAGTAAAAAGGGATAAAAATAAGTTACCTCATGAAGGGAGAAAGCACAGGCACAATTATGCAAGTTGCTCAGCTTCTTGGAATGCAGAGGGCATGTGGAGCAGTATTGGTAACTAAAAACCTTAAAGCACAATCCATAGTATAATAAGCTTTGATTGTCAATGTGAAGAATCGGTAGGTGACTGAATTGTGGAAGTCGTTCAAGTAGGAGAATGATGTGTTCAATTGTTTTGTCACATTGAATTGACTCCAGGATTTCTCAGCTTAAAGAAACTGGAAGTTCAACGATAGCAAATAGAATGTTCTTTGAATTTGGAAATTAAGTTTAGTGTATAGGGAAAATGGTATAATGTAGACTATACATGGGGGTACCAATGACAATTTCCAGACAGGCAAGTGGAGATGATTTGCTAGGTATCCACTACAAGTAGATGGCAAAACTGTGCAAATCCATCCCCATGGAGTAGAGGTGGAAAGTAGGAAGTATGGAAATAATCGCAAGACACATGTTTCCCCCGAGTTTTATAATTTACAAAATATCTCATATATTTTATAGTGTTGGACCTTCACAATTGTGAGGCAAGCAGGAAAGACAGTCTTATTCCTATTTTAGAGATGAGAAATAGGATTAACGTAAGTGGCCTCTTCAAAGTAACAAAAATAAATGCAAGAGAGTTAGATTAAAAAAAAAAAAAAAGTCATCTGGATTCAAATTCTGTGTTCTTTTCAAGATACCCAGTAGAAAATTATAATATTTAATTAATAGATGCCAAGTATATACTCAATAAATGTTTTTGAATGAAGGAAGAAAGGAATAATAAGAGTTATAATGGAGTGACAAAGCCAGATTAAAAGGAATTAGGGAGGGAATAATGGTCACTGCTATTAGGGATAACATCATTGAGTGCTTATTCTATGCTAAACCCTGTTTTAGAAGCTTTACATGTAGTTTTTCTTTCTTTTTTTTCCTAAACCTTCACAACAACTCTATGAGGTGAGCTATGGTTATTCCCTTTTTACAGATAAAGAGACTGAGGTACACAAAGTAATTTATGGAAGTTGCCCTGCTAGTAAGTGCTGGTGCTGTTACAAAGGCACGCTGTCTGCAAAACTTAGTATCACTGCAGCTGGCTTTCATTTGCATGGAAACATTTATAGATAGATAAAAAAGATATTAAAGATAGAGAAATACATAGATAAATGGGTAGATGATGTGATGGTTAATTTCATGTGTCAATAGACTGGGCTACAGAGTGCCCAGATTAAACATCATTTCTGGGTGTGTCTAGGAGGGTGTTTCTGGTTGAGATCAGCATTTTAATTGGTGACCTCCTCAATATAGGTAGTCATGATCCAATTCATTGAGAACCTGAATAGAAGAAAAAGCTGAGGAAGAAAGGCAGTGTGTTCTTTCTGCCTGATTGCCTGAGTTGGGACATCTGTTTTTTCCTGCCCTTGAACTGGGATTTATGCTGTCAGATCTCCTGGTTCTCAGGCCTTCAAACTGACTGAAACACCACCACTAGCTTTCCTGCGTCTTCAGCTTGCAGATGGAAGGTCATGAGACTTCTCAGCCTCTATAATCAGGTGAACAAATTCCTCACAATAAATTAGTATCTCTCTCCTTCTCTGTATCTTTCTCTCTCTTCTATTGGTTCTGTTTGTCTAGAGAGCCTTGCCTAATACTGACGGCTGGCTGGCTGGCTGGCTGGATGGATGGATGAATAGATGGATGGATGGATGAATAGATGGATGGATGGATGGTCAGATGGATGGATGGATAAATGATAGATGGGTGAACAGATTCATGGATTGATAGATGTATGGAAGAATGGATTGATGGACAGAGGAATAAATGGATGGATAAATAATAGATGGGTGGATGACAGATAGATCGATGGATGGAAGGATCAATAGAAGGAGAAACAGAAAAATTGCCAGACAGAAAGAGAAAGGGGTAGATAGCAGAGTGCACTGGTACTGAAAACTGTGATGCAGTGCTCTTGTCTATGGCACAGAATCTTTCATATGTATTTCTCAAAGTATAGTACCATAGGCACTTGCATTAATTCTAATTCCTCATTACATACCATTTAATTTATTTCAGATTCATACTAATACTCCCCACATCTTGTTTCTGACTTAAAATGCAATTTTTTATTTGAGGAATATTAAATTTCTTTTAAAAAGAGAAAATTTATTTTAAAAGAAAAGGAAAAATTTATAAGGTTTTATGAAACATCAATTCAGGCTTTTATTTCTATAGTGTCTATAGATTTAGTAAAATCTTGACTAAAGGCTGTTAAATGTAATCTTGTCAAAGGCTACTAAAATGACTTTATGTCTCACTTTATAACTTTTTTTTCTAATAGCGATGTGGTACAAAACACTTACTTTCATAGATCAAGATCTGAGAGTTACAATCACATCCCTTTAAGTGTAACCAAAATAGTTCAGTGGAAATGTGTTCATCTAAGAGATAGAATTCAAATGACATTTCAAATACACACACACACACACACACACACACACACACTCACTCCAGTTTCCAAAGCAACTAAATGTCATATTGCGATATCTTTCAGGGTGAATTTGATCAATCATTTGCATCTACTCTGGATGAAAAGGGATAGTTAGGAGGCAACATAATACCTTGGGTTAAAAATAATCAAATTCCCTTGTACTTACATAACCTGCTGATTCCAAGGAGCTCTAAGTACCTTATAGATATTATCTCATTAATCCCTACAACATCAGTATGAGATGGATGGCAAATAGTATGCTCTACTAGGTGCAGAAGAGATAGAGACAATGATTATAATAATACATCGTGTTTGTAGAACATCTCGTGCTGAGGTGTTCAGGACATTTCAGATGCTATCAAATGAATTGCTTGCTTGATCTTCCTAAGGGATTGATACTGGGCAAATATCATCTTCTTTCAGATTAATGTGGAAAACTAAAGCATACACAGTGACATATTCAATTTTATTGGTGGGGACATTGTTCAAAGGACATTTTTTCTTCTCACTGTATACTTGGTGTTCTGAAAACTTGACTATTATTGTTTTTGCTTGATATTAAAAGTAGACAATTGATTGAGTGATGAAAGATAAATAGTAGGTAGGTAAGTAGAGAGGGAGAGAGAGAGTGTGTGTGTGTGTGAGAGAGAGAGAGAGAGAGAGAGAGAGAGAGAGAGAGAGAGAGAGAGAGAGAGGATAGACAGGTAGCAAACTTCAAATTTTAGTCCAGGCCCAAACATGGTAATTATCATATCATGATGCCATGCCTACAGACTCAGAGCTGCTGGTGAAAGAAAAGATAAAGTCTCTACAGTTAACACATTTTCTGAAATTCTAATGGACTTAATTTATAAAACCTAATCCAAGACCTTTCTGAAGTAGGAATAGAGGAGATGATAGAAATAGCAATGCATTTAAAATTTCAAGTAATGTTTCATCATCAAATGCATTTTTGAACGCTAAAAAGGCCTAAGACTCAAATGACTGCAATGATTTTATTTAAGAGGACAAAATAATTTTTGTAATGACTGCATGGGCTTCCTGGTATAAGAATTAAAATGGGATTAAAAGCAACCTTTTACTGTAACCTGGTGGATTTTGCTGTTACTCTACACTGCTTTCACCTGAATGAAGCTGATAAAAAGTAGTTGTGGCCCTATAGTAGAAAGAAACCTGAGTAAGTAAGAGTTTGGTTCTTTGATGAAACATTCAGCTGACCCCGTGAGTGAGTAGAGAGGAGTAAAATCAGATGAGAGTAGTGGGACCTCTCAGGAGCCAGGTTATAAAGGGCTTTGGGGGTCTTGAAAGGAAATGTATGTATTTTTAAGTACAATGGAAACAACTGGAGAGCTTTGAGCAGAGCTTTGATGTGATCTGATTTGCATTTAAAAATCACTCCTAATGCTTTGAGGACAATGAATTGCAGGAACTCAAGACTGGCAATAGGGAGACCAGTCTGGACATTGTTGCAGTCGTCAGAGACTACAGAGCCTCTAGAAGATTTTAATCTAGAGATTAAAGAGAATTTAAAATGTTGTGCCAACTGCGTGATTTTATGAACCTGGAGATCTCATCCTCTAACTATGGTAGACCACAGTGGTCATAAATTAAATGACATAACATTTAATTTTCTATAATCGCAAATATTTTTAAGAAGCCACAATACAAAGTTATAAACATCAACTATGTTATTATGGTTAGAGAAATAGAACGAGTTGAGCTTCTTCCTTGTTATTTCTGTACTTTGCTGAAAGAGTTGAAAGCTGCTTCAATGTGATTTGCTTTATACACAACACAAAATCAATCATAACCAAAAACTTGCAACAACAGCTGATTTATCTTAGTTTCCCTGGACCATAAAAAAAGCAAAAACACATAAAAAATAGATAAATGACCAGAAAGAAATAGGCAATACCCAATAATAAGTTATTTCCTTGCTTTATCAAATAAAGATAGAAGCATTGAGCCTGTTCTTTTTGTGTTCGCATCATTTATTGTGCTTTTCTCATTAGCTATTGGTTGATTTTGGGCATTTGAATATGAAAATGAAAAGCATTTCTGCTTTATGCTCAATATTCTTTTTTTTTTTTTATTTTTGAGACAGAGTTTTGCTCTTGTTGCACAGGCTGGAGTGCAATGGCATGATCTGGGCTCACCACAACCTCTGCCTCCCCATAACTTCTGCCTCCCGGTTTCAAGAGATTTTCCTGCCTCAGCCTCCCAAGTAGCTGGAATTACAGGCATGTGTCACCATGCCTGGCTAATTTTTTATTTTTAGTAGAGACAGGTTTTCTCCATGTTGGTCAGGCTGGTCTCGAACTCCCAACCTCAGGTGATCCATCTGCCCCAGCCTCCCAAAGTGCTGGGATTACTGGCGTGAGCCACCGTATCAGGCCTATGCTCAACATTCTTTACAAATAGAGGTATGCACAAGAAATCAGAAAGCTATCGTTATATTTTGACACTGAGGCTGACTTTCTAGCCTAGACCAAGTTATTTGTCAGCCTGTACTTGGTTCATGCTATACCCCCAACCCTCAACTTAACTGACCTTTAATTTTTTTATTATTTTTTTTCCTAGAACAGGAATCCATACAGGATCTTTCTTTCTTTCTTTCTTTTTTATTCATTTATTTATAGATTGATATGGAGTCTCACTCTGTCACCAGGCTGGAGTGCAGTGGCACAATCTTGGCTCACAGCAACCTCCACCTCCTGGGTTCAAGCAATTCTCCTGCCTCAGCCTCCTAAGTAGCTGGAATTACAGGCGTGCACCACTACACCCAGCTAATTTCTGTATTTTTAGTAGAGACAGGGTTTCACCATGTTGGTCAGACTGGTCTTCAACTCCTGACCTCCTGATCCACCCGCGTCAGCCTCCCAAAGTGCTGGGATTACAGGCGTGAGCCACATCGGTTATCTCCAGTAGAACATGTTGTACATAAATGTGTTGAAATGCATGTGATTAATGTAATTGTTTCTTTATAGTATTATTTTCAATTTTATTACACAGCAGTTAGTGTATTTAAAGCAAAATGAAGAAGAATGTCTTAGTCTTCTCAGAAGTTAGATTTTCTAATAATCTCGTTAAAAAATTTAAAACATGACTAAGATAAAAAAGTTCTGTTATAGTACAAGTGTAAAAGTAAAATCTACTAAAATAAATAAATAACATGGTTTAAAATCTGTGGTATCAATTGCAACATTCCACATAGCATCAGATTTGCAAAGTACAAGTTTCATAAAGTGCCATATATCAAAATAAAGCCAAATATATTTAATTATCAAAAAGTATCCACATTATTTTAAATTAAGGAAAGAAGTGCTCTTATTTTCAAATACATTTCTGTGCACCATTAATTTTCTAACTGTATAACCCTGTAACACAGACATAATCCCTCAAGACAGAGCAGGTCCTTTCTTAGGACTGCAGGGGAAGAGTTTGCAATGCTCTGTATTAAAGGCTACAGAATAAAGCAAGGGAAGAGGGAGGGTTTTTTAAAAAATGCATGAACATCACCCTTCTTTCCTTAACCCTGATGTATTTTCTCATGCTGCTGAACAATCTATTACTCAGCATTAGTAAGGCTTTGCCTCAGCAGGAGGTGTCGAGTGGTTTATGGATTTGAATGTGGAGGCAATCTGTAAGCAGTTAGTAGAAAAAGAACTACAACTCTAGATTGGTTAATGCTTCCTCTTTGGCTTGCCAAATATGCGTTTTATTTACAATTTAATGAATTATTTACTTTGGTTGAAATAATCCATTCTTATTACGGCACATCTGGTGATAATTATGAAATGTGTAAACAATGAAAGCATATATTTTCCAACCGGTAAATAGAAATTCATCAATATTGGTAACAGCCAAGTTGAAACTGCATTCCCTCTCTTTAACCATAATTGGAATACCTAAAACACATCTTATTATCTTGACACAAAATTCATATACAGAATAAAGGGTCTCTCAATAGTCATATTTAATTCACCATTCTTATTAAAATCTAATTAAAGCTCCCTCAAAGGACAGCAGTCTGGATTTAGTGAGTAGGTTTATATAACCATTGAACTCTCATTATTACTAATGGGCTAAACGAAATATTTTGGAGATATCAGATGATTTAAATTTATATCTGGACACCAATTACATATTACGCATAAATTTCTTTACAAAATGACAAATATTTTTATAGAGAAAATTCTAATTATTTCTTACACAAAGCTTTTATTATTTTGGTATTATATTTATTTTTTCCATTGATCTTGAGTATAATTTTTTAAGCTGTGAGAGACTAACACTGAGACATTGAAGGAACAGCAGGAATGAAATAGCTATTTTCACCTAAAGAGTGAAATAAAAATCTAAGTGGATCTTATATTTTTGGTTATAGCCTGATGTTGAGTTTGACCAGAAATAAATTTCTTTTGTTTTTAAATCAACCACCACAGCATAATTCTGCTGTCCTTTATATGTTCCCAAGGGACCTACACTTATTAATACAGGCAGCAGATTTTAACACTGAGTGCTTAGCATGTGCCTTGCACTGTGCCAGAAGCTAAGCCCCCAAACAGCAAAACCAGATAAGGATGCTGTCCTGCTACAGCTGAGGGTCTAGAAGCATGGCTATTACTAATCCCTAGTAGGTATTCCGAGGGTTTTGGCTACTTGCTTACAACTGTATGGGGGTTACCTCACCCTAGAAGACTTTGCTGGGTAGTCGGTATGGCTATGTCCCCTCCTTGGCAAACCTTGCTTTATTCATCCTTGCTTCTTCAGCTCAAACAAAATGCAGGGCTTGTCGTGGAGGAATGAACATAGTTTGGTTCAAACCTGGTCTTTGCCATGTCAGTTTTCCTCAGATATATATATATATATATCTTCTTTTCTCCTTTCACTAGTTAGTCTATGAACCCCTTCAGCCCCTAGCCAGCATCTTCTTCAACTCCTGTTGAAGACTTAGCATCTTGCCTCACACATCAGCTGGCTCTGTACATCCATCCATATTTGGATGCCTTTCTGCCTCTCTGCCTGTATTTACTCCTCTAAGTCATAAAGTTTCACAGGAATGTGGCAGGAACGCCACCACTAACTGTTCAGACTCCTTGTCTCTCATCTTAGTGGAGATCATAAGGCTAATTTCAATGTATCCCCCAGCAATTGTCTACCCAACAGCAATTTCTCTACATTTCTAAAATGTAAAAAATGTCCTTCCTGCTACTGCTGATGTGGTATTCCAGGAGGGTGTGGAGCTTTGCAGACATGAAGTACCCTTACTAACTACCATATATTTGATTATTTTTTCCTTTATCTTGGGAAAAAAACGATTAAAATTACAATGTTCTCAAGTAAGTTACATTACAATGTTTATGAATCTTTGCAGAACAACACATTTCATTCCATCACAACCAAGCATGAGTATTTGACAAGTTCCACCAATAAAGTCTGATAAAGTTTTGTCGACCTTTTTTTTCGGAGATAGGGTCTCATTCTGTCATTCACGCTGGAGTACAATGGCCCAGTCTCATTTGGCTCCCTATAACTTCTGCCTCCTGGGGTCATGCTATTCTCCTGCCTCAGCCTTCTAAGTAGCTGAAATTACAGGCGCATGCCACCATGCCCGGATAATTTCTTTGTATTTTTAGTAGAGATAGGGTTTCTCTATGTTGGCCAGACTTTGTACCGATCTTTTGCTTAATATTAACCAGCAAACAAGGGCCTATAAGCCTGGTGGCAATGAAGTGATGAAGTTATGATTTGATGTCATCAAGCTAATCATTTCAGTCCTGAGATTGCATAATAAATGAGTTGAAATTCCTTTATTCTTTGGAACAGATGTGAGTTACTTTTCTAAAAATTCCATATTTATTTATCACCAGAAACGCCATGAGGTGAGGGTTTCCAAAAATTTCATTTTATAAAGCAGGAGCAAAAACTATGTAAACAAAAAGCTGAGGCCACCATGGTGCTATCTGATTTTTTGCACAATACTGCTTTTAAGTAGAGATGAAGGCAGAAAAGTAACCTTTGACTTGTCTTCAGGGCTTGGTTATGCTGAAATTTCTGCATTTTTTTTATTTTAAAATAATTTAAAATTAGGTCTGACTCAGGGAAAGAAGTCCCTCTAATTTAAGCAAGCATTTTTCCCTAAGGTTTTTGTTTGTTTGTTTTGTTTTGTTTGTTTGTCTGTTTGTTTTTGGTCAAATTTCAAGAATTCTAAACAATGGGAAGAGAATTAAATGCCTGTAAACTCAATATTTTCCCCACATGTGCTGTTCCTTGGGTTTGTTAATTATTTCAATCATTTAACAATTATTTAGGCATTAACTAATCTTGTGTGCACCTAGAGATTCAAGGATCAATAGGACATGCACTCTGCCTGCCTCATGGAACTTCGAGTCTAGTGAAGGAATCAGAAAAAGGGGCAAGAAATAATGAAAATGAGAAATTTTTGTCCTTTCTAAGTATGAGAAATGTCATACTTATTGCAACTTCAGTTCTTAATTCAGGAAAGTAAACCAGGTTTCTTTAACAAGCCTTCACTTTTACTAGTTTAGATGACTAGGTCATTTTCTCCTAGGAATACAATAGCCCATTAATTCTTCAAAAATACCTTCACTGACGTTTTTAAAAAAAGAGGACTGAGAAATGTAAAAACTTTGAAAAGTGACTTACAAGTTATATTGTGGGGAGTAGAGATTGAGGGGAGCAGTGGTCAGGAGAAAATCTCTGGAGAGCTCTTTGCAGTTAATGTGAAACTGTAAAGACAGCTCTAATAGGATTCCAAACCCCAAGAACTGACAGGGTAGCTCACCTGAATACTCAGGGCTCTCTTTTCTTCTATTTTAATGCAAGAGAATTCAGGGTGAGCACATTGCTGAGGGAAGAATGAAGATTAGTTATTCTGTACCCTTCCCAGCAATTTTCCTTCTAGCCAAGTAAGTTTCTAGCTAAAGGGAAGAATCCTGCATTTGGTTTCCCAAAAGCCTTTTTGGGAAAATGACAGCTATATTAACCTGGTGGATAGCTGTGCTGAAATAGAAATTATTGCATCTACATTGCACTGGATTCTGATTTCATTCACCCTAGGTAACTCTAGGGCTGCTTTCTTTGAAATTTTTGTGAGCAAATTGCATCAGGAGAAGACTTTTTTCACCTAAGTAGTCTATGACTTGGTCATGATTAACTCCTATGGTAGCTGCCTTCTTACCAAATTATAGGGAGAGAATGAGCTAAAGTGTGTTTCAAGCTAAAAAGACATATTAAAAATAACCCTTCCCTATAGAAAATACAGCATTCATCATAGAAATCTTCCCATCAAAGAAGCATTTGCTTAAAAAATTTTCAGATCATGTACATTTTCTCCAGTAGTGTGTATAATGATATTCAATCTAGCACATTCACAGATTTCTGAGAATCCTTGCTTTCAGTATCCATGTGATTATGTATAAATTAATTGATGGAATTGCTTTGTTATAAGCTCTCAGTATTTACAAAATATAGTATGCCTGATCAATATTAGATTTCTATTGACAGAATGATGTTAACTTTAGGAAGGTATACCTCTACCTCTCTTCCAGGAGTTTTCAAAGTTATTTAGACTGCTTCAAAACCATTAGACGTCTATTTCAGTGTTAACCACAGCACTGCTTAAGACTGGTCTGCCTTTCTTCACACTCAGATCTGCAAATGCACCATGCTACAAATGGCAGCATGGGACATGCATGTTTATATCATACTATTGTATTTTGGTCCAATTTCAAAATAAATATGAATGTTGTCAAATATTTATAATTTATAAATATGCATTAAAATAATCCAGCCAATTTGTATGCTTTTAGTTAACTCTATAATCTTCAAATGTAAAAATAGAATCTTTGTGCTGTCTATCTCAAATTATTGTTCCAACTTTTTATTCTTTCTGTAAAACCACAGCCAGAAGAGCATGGCTCAACTATTACATGGAAAGGGAAAGAGGGAACGAACATGGATATGGTGTGGCATACTTAATGGACTGAGATATGTATTCCTATAGGCCAGTGGTTTATGGACAAAAATACTTTTGAAACAATTTTGGAGTAAGATGGGAAATTTGCATTCTTCTGGCAGCAAGATCTCAGGGGATTTTGGCTGTTCATCTGGAGTTAAGTATGTGAAATGCCTAGTAGAGATGTAGTAAGTAAAACCTAGAGATTTCATTCAGGTTACCTATAAATAAGCTTATCAGAGCAGCACAAGGTTTCATTAGGCATTTACCTACCTTTTTCATGACCTCAACACTTGACTCCTAAAAATGTTAAAAGCTCATCTAATTATATAACACTTGTGCATCCAGTGTCACATATGTATTTTTATAGTTCCATTTGGAAACAACTGGATTGTGATTTCTCATTCATAAGAAACTCTAGGGTGGGGGGATTGCAGCCTGTTCCTTAAATGCACACTTCAGAAGAGGCCAACAGTACTGCCCACTTAAGGAGTAATTCCAACACTATTCTTCATTATTGATATAGTTAGACTTTATGTCCCCACACAAATCTCATCTTGAATTATAATCCCCATAATCCCCACGTGTCTAGGGAGAGATTGGATCATGGGGGTGGGAGGTGATTGGATCATGGGGGTGGTTTACCCCATGCTGTTCTTGTGATAGTGGGTGAGTTCTTATGAGATCTGATGATTTTATAATGGGCTCTTGCTCCTTCACTCCTCACTCCACTCTCTCCTGCCACCAAATAAAGAAGATTCTTGCTTCCCCTTTGCCTTCACCGTGACTGTAAGTTTCCTGAGGCCTCCCCCAGCCATGTGGAACATGAGTCAATTAAAGCTCTTTCCTTTATAAATTACCCAGTCTCAGGTATTTCTTTATAGCAGTGTACACAGACTAATGCAATTATAAAGAAACAATGCCATAGTTCTTCAGTTTCTTATATTCTGAACAAAATATATTTTTAATATTTTCATGTTACTATAAAGCACCTGTATTTCTTCACTTTATCTTTTGAAATCAAAACATTAGTGCTATGTAGGAGAAAAGTAACTTGTAAAGCTGCAAAATAATGCAAAAATGTTTTGTACTTTCATCATTTATATACAATTTAGGCAGTTTACCCAAGTGATTAAAATGATTGTTTTTGACCCTAAGGGAAATATTGGTATCTTAAATCAAAATATAGAAACTTTATCATTAAATTATCAGTTTCCTATCAGGACTGCATTTAATTTAAAATTAGTGAGCAACAGTATTCAGATCATCTTTGCAACACATTTTCTCATGCCTAATCTATATATGATATATTCTATTTCTTTTATCTCTATTTCCTTTCAAAAGCCCATCCATTTCATCTCTTCACAAAATACCTAAAATTAATCACCAAGTGAAGCTCTCTTTCTGTAAAATCTTTAATTCCCTCTTTTCTCCTGATAAACAAACAGGACGAAAGAAAAATACTGAACCAAAATCATATAACAAAACTATAAATGCTTATCTATTGAAGGCACTACCTTGTCATCTGATTCTCAAAAAATAAAAAACAAATAGATACTTACACAGTCGTGATGGGAGTTTCCATGGTATCTTTTATGCATGAGAAGAAATGTTGAGTGCACTAGGCTCAAAAAAAAAAAAAAAGAAAAGAAAAGAAAAAGAAAAATTGAGGATTTATAGAAAAGTATAACCATTTAAAATGTAGGATAGGGAGTGAGAGGAGAGATGGGGGCTGCACAAAAGAGGAATGAAGATTGCAGCTGGCAGTCAAAAACACATTATCCTGAAACAGAGCTTGTGAACTCTGTGCATGTCCCTCTTTGCTCTGCCTGTACCTCTGGCCATGCGGACACAGTAAGCTACATTTATTACCCAGGAGAGCAAAAGGTACAGCCCTCGACTATTCATCCATCAGACCCAGAACGGAGTGCATATTGGGAAATGGGGCAGGTCTCTCACAAATGAGCCAATGAAATCAAGATTTCTGGGGTGCTACCATAAAAGAAGTATTGGAAGTGAGGCAGGGGAACTTAATTTCTTCCAAAGGCACCGTAACGACAGCTACAGCAAATCTCTTTCAAGTAATGAGGTCCACGGCCAAGAAATGGCTTGTCAAGACCAGAGATGAACTGCGGCCACTGCAGACCAGAGCCTTGAGTTCTGAGATCAGGTTTTCTTTCAATCTGGAAGCCATATGCAGGATTGTTTATTTCATCATCCAGAAGATTGATTACAAGCCAAGTGGAACAGGACAAATATTGAAGCACTGAGTGTGAGAACTGAGGGGAACCCTAAAGTACTGTTCTCCTTTCCAAATAGCACAACTCCATCAAAGCTCAGATGAGTAGCGACTTGTGCATCAATTCAGCACCAGAAATGTGGCATAGCCTGTGGAGGTCACCAGAAAGCAGTGAGGTCACTTGAACAGGCGCCGTCAGTAAAGATAATGGAGTCCTTTTGATCAGTCATCCAAATATGTAGTAAGAATAATTAGACCATAAATTCCTATAAATGGGGATAAAACTTTAACACTATACTGGAAGAGACTAGTATTCACATATATATCTTTTTGACAATATTCATACACAAGAGCAGAAACACTATTATTAAGGTCAATCCTCTTGAATTCCCTAAGAAGGGGCTGCCTACTCCATAGTTCAACTTGAAGGACATTAACAGATACATGTCCCAAAAATATCTGCTCCACCTGGTAGCCAAGTGACTCTACATTAACAAATGATCTAAGTAATTTCTCTATTAAAATGCAGTTGTATTATCTCAGAGGAATAGCAGATAATCTGATTGCACCCAATATTACTTTCACTTGGATTCATTTATAAAGCTAGCAAGTTGCACCCAGCAGAACCAGGGCTCTCAGGGAATGGCTTTTAGACAGATAGTTTGACAAAAATGAAAGCTGTCAGAAAAGTTCCTAGACACAGGGCATCCCATGCAGTGCCTGTGGCGAGCACGGAGTGGTTCCCAATCTGAGTCTGAGCTCCCATTTAGCCATTTAGCAACCATCTAACTCCACGTTGACTTACTGAGATTCATTTTTCTCTGTTAAAGTCAATAAATCACAACTTACAGTATTTATGAGAGAATTTAATAAAACAAGAAGTAACTGATCCAAAGTCACAAGATACTTGGTGGAAATTTCAAGGCACATTAACTAATGTCCATTTATCTGTTGGGTCATAATTTGGTATTAACAAGAACTCAAAGCAAAAACAAAAGCAAAATGAGCTGTGCTTCCATTTCCTTCTCATTATCTCCAGCATGGCTCAATGTGGTTTGCGTTAGAACCTTCCCACTGAAAAGTGACCTGTGCTTTATCAAAGTTAAATGTAAGAACAGCTAACCACCTCCCACCCTCCCTCTTTTCCAAAACCTAAAGCAAAGAGTTTTCCTTCAATAAATGAAGACTAATTTCTAATGAATATTTAAACCATGAACGTGAGCTGGAGAAACCCCTCTTCCCAAAGATTTTCCAAAAGAAAAGCAGTTTCAAAAATATCCAGAATTGTAGTCCATTTTCACTATTTTTTAAACATCCTAAAATTTAGAAAATGTTTGTCTGTGGGTTGATTCGGGAATCTTTGAGAATGGTTTGAGAGCACCAATCTGCCCTCTAGGCTTGACATCTCCTTCCCTGCTAATAATCCAAAAGTGCATGAGATGATGGAGACATTTTGTGTCATTTTCACACAGACACACACACACACACAAATGTGAGAAGTAGAGCACAGAAAAAGTTAACTGACTTGAGAGAATGAGGAATGCACAGATATTTGATTACAAATAAAAAGCCCAATTTAACTCTGAAGTCATTTAAAGTATAAGCATTCTGGATTCTCTGAGAATAGATGCTGACACTTATTTCATTCACTATCAATTTTTTGTATACATGAGCAATAGAGTCACTTCAATGAACCAACTGATAATCAGCTTTCTAGAAGCAATCTGGTCATGAGAACGTTCATACCAGGTCATGCTCCGTTCATACATGTTAAGTCATCTTTGCTATCAATCCCAGATAGACAAGGTTTTATTATAGAAACAACACATACACATTTCGATAGACATAATCACTCACATTCAAAGTTTTAGCAAAACAAGGTATGGAACAATTTTTCCTAACTCTCAACTAGGAAGATGACTGTAGAGGAATGTAGATCATTTGTTCTATAATAAAATGTGTAGGCACGAATGATTTGCCAATTATTCCACTTCATTATATTTAAATAGTATTCAGTTATTTTAAAATGTAATTCTGAATATTTACCAAGGGTAAGAATGCTCAGAACTTTGAATTCTAGAATATAGCTATCCCTATCCCCACCAGATGTTAAGAACTGGCAATTTTAAGTCTCACTTTATTTACAATGTTTTCTTACATTTGAGAAACATTTTTTTAATATAGTTAATAAAGCCAATGCTAGGTAGGTGACAATATCTATCTTACTGGTTAAATCTCCCAAATCATATTTTCAGCTCTTTTATTTTAAAAGGGTGTTTGCAATTAGAGAAACTTTTCTGAAACTTCACTCTAGAATCAACTGGTATGATTTCAGAACTCAAAGAAGAAAAAGAAAAAAACAAACTCTTATTACAGTGTAAAAAAATAGTATTGCCTTTTTAAATGGCATTTTCTACTTAAATAAACTACCTGTACAGAGATTTGAAAATAAACTTTATCTGTAATCCTTTAGAAATATTTAACTCTTTTAAAGAAATGCAGTTATAATTGTAATAGTATGGCATGCATTTAAATTCACAATTGGTCCAATTTTCCTTCTCTGCAATTTGACTTGTTTTAAGGGAAAAAATATCCATTTTTTATCTGTTCCTTTTGGGAAATGAGATTATTCATTTTAGTTATTTATGAATTCACATTCTGGACCTTTTCTCCATAGAGTAGACAATCTTTTACAAGTAATATTTTCCAATTTTAATCAACTATAACTTCTAACAATGCTCTGAGGAACTGTGTCTGTACCTTATTTTTTATTCATCCTTCTACTTTTCGTATTCTGTGCAACCTGGAAAATGGAAATAGGAAAGTTAGAGTAGTTCTGCACTCAGAAGCCTAAGAGGTAGAGCAGAGCAGCAAATCTCAGATGCACCCAAACCAGGAAGAAGAGAGGAGGATGAGATTGGCTGGAGGGAAGGCAGCAAGATCTGTTCACAAGAGAAATATTGGTGACAAGCGTCCTCAATACTACAGACTGATCTGACTAACACAAATACTTTTCCAACCACCATGTGGGGTGCAGGAGGGAAAAGTGCCTACGATATTGCCTACAAATGAATTCATTGCATCCATTTAGAAACAGAAAACCTAGTATTTTCCTGAGAATGAAAGAAAGATAAGGCAGAATCTCATGCCCTATTGTTTAAATGTCCTCCTTTCTTTTTGCTCATGCAAAACACCTGGCAAAGCATCTTACACTTTGGAAGTGTTATTTTCTTTCTCTCTCCCTTCTTTGTTCGATTGGCATTTAATGAACATGTAGCATGTGCTTGGCACTGAGCCTGATGAATATAAAAATGAGTAAGACATAGCCTTTGCTCTTGAGAGGTTTTGCCTATAAAGAAAGATAGGCATTTAAATAGATGATTTGCATGTACCATGAAGTCCTGGTGTGGACTTACCCAGATATGTGAAAAAGTCTTCAAAGAGAGATAATACATTATATGGAAAATCAACGTAGAGAAAGCATTCCAGGAAGATAAAAGAGAAAAGTTCTAGACATCCTAAAGATACAGCATGATATATGCAAAACAACACAAGCTGATTGGCACGTCCTAAACAGGGTATTCAAAAATACAGGCTGAGTCATGAAGCTGGAGGGGAAGGAAGGGGGTGAAAACCACTAGAGGGTTTTCTGGAGAGTAGAGGTCAGTGAGGCTGGGGCTGCCTGTTCAGTTAATGTGAATCCATTCTGTCCAACACCAGAGTCTCTATTCTCAACCACTAAACTCTTTCGGATATATGTAATTAGAATACCAAGTGTTAATTTCTGAGCTAGAGGAAACAAAGTTTCTTGTGCTCGCTTATGGAAGAAGCACTCAGCACAGCAGTCTTGCCAGCAGTGAGTTTCTGAAGGAGGTGCCTGCTCAAGTGAGATTTGAAGTACAGTTAGGAACTAGACAAGTGAGTAGAGAGAAGAGATGCATTCTCAGCTCCAGAGGCAAGAGAGAACACTTGTCTAGGAACCAGGAAAGGTCAAAGATCAAGGGAGGAAGAGAGAAGGATTAAGCAGGGATTGAATCATGGAGCCCTTGGAAATTATACAAAGGCATTCAGATTGTAGCCAGAAAGCAATGGTAAGCCAATGAAATTGTTTAAGCTACACAGAAATATCAGTATGTTTGCACTGCAGAGAGATTACTCTGGCTATGTTTTAAGGAATTGGCTGAGAGAAAGTATAACTGTGGGCCAGAAAAATAAGGCTATTTCAGCAGTATAGAGGAGAGATGATAGAGACCTAAACTATGTTAGGAAGAGTGAGGCTGGATAGGTGAGCCACTGTCAGAGATACTTAAGAGATGAAGAAACAGGATTTAATGAAATGCACATCAGATTTGAAAGAGAAAGAGCCGGGCAAAGTGGCTCACACCTGTAATCCCAGGACATTGGGAGGCCAAGGCTGGCAGATCACCTGAGGTCGGGAGTTTGAGACCAGCCTGACCATCATGGAGAAACCCTGCCTCTACTAAAAATACAAAATCAGCTAGGCATGGTGGTGCATGCATGTAATCCTAGCTACTCGGGAGGCTGAGGCAGGAGAATTGCTTGAACCTGGAAGCAGAGGTTGTGGTGAGCCAGAGGTTGCAGTGAGCTGAGATCGTGCCATTGAACTCCAGCCTGGGCAATAAGAGCAAAACTTGTCCTCCACACCAAAAAGTAAATAAATAAATAAAGAGAAAGAAAATGAAGTTGAAAAGTGTTAAATTTATTCAACAAGTATTTTAGGAACATCTACTACACGCCCTCCAAACTTCTAGGGCCTAAAAACAAAATGTTGAAGAAGTTAGACAAAATGTCTGTCATGTAGTTTATGTCGTAGTGGAAGATGGGCTTGACGAGAAGCAGATAACTATACAAACAAATCAGTGAATGAGATGCTTTCAGAAGGTATCCAAGTCCAGGAATAAAATGAGCAGTAGTACAGTGATGTAATAAATAACTGGAAAGGATTGCAAAGCCTCCTTAAATGGGTAGATCAAGCATCTGTTTCTGAAAACAGGACATTTAAGTCAAGATTTGAATGGTGTGAAAGAGCCATAAAGTCTCTAGAAAAGAGTGTTCTGGGATCAATAAAAGCTTCTGCCAAGTCCCTGAGGTCAGGAAAAGCATAACCTATTCAACAGTAAGAACAAAGGTAAATGAGAAGAGTGAACAAGTGGGAAGGGGGAGTGAGTAGGCAGAAGCCAGAGCCATGCGATTTTTAGGTCCTGGTAATGCATTTGTGTTGTAATCTAATTTTACTGAACAGCAATTTGAGGATTTTAAGCAAGGAAATGATATAAATTGATATTTCCATTTCAAAAAATCTCTTTATCTCTTATTGGGGAATAAGAGTAGAATCAGGAGGTCAAAGCAAGCGATCACTACAGTAATCCAGGTAAAAACAAAGAAAACAGAGTAAAAGCAGGAGACAGGATGAGAAGTGGCTTCGTTTGGAATTCAGGGGATGCAACGCCGATATGACTGGCTGATCGAATGACTATGAGAAGTGAAAACAAGAAGTATCAGGTTGGACTCCTCTGTTTTGGACCAGAGACATGGGAGGACGAGACCAATAACCAAGACGGGAAGAAGTAGTGGCGGAGGAGTATTAAAGAATACCTAAAGGGTAACTATGATTTGTCCACCAAGTGGAGATGTTAAGCAGGGAGTTACGTATGAAAGAGCTGCAGGCTGGAGATAGAGTTTTGGAGCTATCAGCACTTAGATGTTATTTAGAATCATAGGGACAAGAGGGGATTGCCCAGGGAATTACAGTAGCTAAAGTAAAAAGAAGACAGAGTATGGTTCTGCGTATCTTGATCTGGGCAAGTGGGTGAATGATAATGCTAACTCTGCCACAGGAAACAGGTGAACAGAAAGAAGAGTGGGGTTGGGGTCAAAGTGGGGAGCTTAATTTGGGCCCTGTTGTATTTGGAATTCTGGTCATATGCACAGCTGCATTTCAGCAAAGACATTAGTACTAAAGATAATTCAGATCCATGAACATGTAAATGGCAGCTGCATAAAAGCCTGCGTGTGCAGATTGAGAAGGCGTTCAGGCCATCAGCCAACATGTATTTACAGGTGGGCTGCAATGAGGACCAATCACTTGAAGGAGAAGGGCGTGGAGTAGGGACCAAGAAAGAATGAGAAACTGTTACTAGTTCTATGAGGAGGAAATCAGGTATGCTGTCCTAGTTAATGAGACACAATAACATCTTAAAAAGGAAAACAGTACAGTGGAATGCAGATTATACTACGGAAAAGGATAAGTAACCAAATTTGGTGACTTCTGGAGTTGCAGCTGTGGAGAGGACGCTCTGTGTAGTGCGTGGAGGAGATTACATAAGAGTGACTTTGACGGTGTGGAGACTAAGGGACTTTTACAATATCCAGGAATGAGTCCACGTGGCCAGAGCTAAAACCCATGGAGATGGGAAAGGCATCCAAGGATCCCTCAAGAAGTAAAAGCAGCAGGTGCTATTCATTGCCCGGATGTGGGACAGTGAGAGATTAGCAGTCTGGAAAGATAAATTGTTATTTTCTTAACACAGAGAACTGGGTAAATGTCAGCACCACTGATTGGGAGCACAGAAGCGGTGAGAAAAGCATGAGACAAGTAAAGACCCCAGAATAGGGACAAGGAAATACTGATTTCAGCTGTGAACGTGTGAGTCTGAGGTTTGCTTAATCAAATATATTAACCTGGTAGTGAGATGGACATGTGAATATATAGCATAGTAGAGACAGAGTCAGAGTCATAATAGAGGGAAGCATCTGCATGTAGTGAGTAATTAAACCATGAAGATAGTGGAAATGCTTAGAGAGGCTCCTTTTACAGCAGAGAAGGTTTCCAAAATCTTTTTATAAAATATAATGAATGAATTAAAGTTTTGTACTCGAATAAGACAGTCTTCTTGCTTCCTGTGAGCTTGTAAGAGGCTTAGAAGTCATTACAGTATCCCAACAAGTCAAATGCTGAACAAACTAAAACATTAACAACCTCTTTAGATCTGTCAGAAAACAGGTCACAGGGCAAATCACCTTCCCCAAAATTTGAGACTAACAAGCAGATACAGAGAATCATTACCAGAGCAGAAACCCACACACGAAACCCCCATGGCCACCAAACCCAAATTCTAACTGACAAATTGCTGGAGGCTTGAGGTGGACAAGTCTGAGAGTCAAAAACTCCAGAGGAGCCCAAATATAGAAGTGGCAGGGCGGGGTGGGGGTGGGGGCGGTTCACAGTTTTGTAAATTTTACCTCTGGGAACTCCTCTAGGTTCTTACAATGAAAATCAAAGAAAATCCTATTATGCTTCTGGCAGAGAGAGGGGAAAGATACCCATTTAAAAATATTCCAGAGCATTCTGTTCTTAACAAGGCTTGCCAGCAAGAGAAACTATTTCACTAGACCTTAAACTATTGAAGTTTTAACCAGAACCTAACTGACCTGGGAGAGGGGATGTACCCAACTCTACCCCTCTCTGTGGGAAAAGGGAAAAAACACAATTCCAGTCCACTCAAGCCATCCTGTGTCCCCAAAGGTGGTGGGAGCAGAGGGGGACTGAGAAGCGCTTAAGAAATTCACAGCCCAAGGCATGAGCTCAGATCTAATTATAAGACTATAGAATGTCCCACCCCCAACGCACACCCACATGCACCTTCCCACCACATCATGAAAGGCTTATTTGGTTCTTATACTCCAGCCATCATTTTGGCTTTCAACACAACAATAGCAAAAAAAAAAAAAAAAAAAAAAAAAATCACAAGGTATACTAAAAGGCTAACAAACAAGCAAACAAATGCCAAAGCTGGAAACCATCATTCTCAGCAAACTAGCACAGGACCAGAAAACCAAACACTGCATGATCTCACTCATAAGTGGGAGTTGAACAATGAGAACACACAGACACAGGGAAGGGAACATCACACACCGGGGCCTGTTGGGGAGTGGGGGGCTAAGGGAGGGATAGCATTCAGAGAAATAACTAATGTAAATGACAGGTTGATAGGTGTAGCAAACCACCATAGCACATGTATACCTATGTAACAAACCTGCACATTCTGCACATTTCCTAGAACTTAAGGTACAATAATAAATTTTTTAAAACGCCATCCTAAAGAGACAGTGCAAGCATCAGGACTAGAATCCCATAAGGCAGGGTTGTTAGAATCAGGAGATTGTGAATTTAAAACAATTAGGATTAATATGCTAGAGATTCCAATGGTAAACTAGACAACATGCAGGAACAGATGGGAACTATAAGCAGAGAGATGGAAATTCCAAAAAAGAATCAAGAAGAAATGCTAGAAATCAAAAACGCTGTAAGAGAGAGATGGAAAAGCCTCTTTTCTTCAAAACCTCTTCAGGATAATTGAGTCACATCAGTTGGGGTGGTAGATGAAGGAAACCATAGCAGGCCTGTTAAGCAAAGTCTGGTCCTTCTGACCAAGACAGAAAGCTCCGCACGAGCTCTTCCAGTCCTGCACCACCTGCTGTGTGCCTTCATTAGGCTCTGCTACCTGGAAAACTGATGGGAGGGAGGCATTGAGTACAAGAGCTCTGCTCGGTGAAGCATTTCATAACTGCTGCTTGCACACTGTCCAGGCATATTACACCATCAATTGTGCGAGCTCCCACTTATTGCCACTAATTGCTGCAGAGAGAACGATGCTGACCACGGCAGAGCAGCTACTAAACCAAGGAAGGTAAGGCCAGGAGTGCTTAATGGCTTATTGGGACCATCGGGAAATTCTGTGAAGAGAATCAATTTCCCTCTAAGTATCACCCTGCTAACAGCAAAAGGCACTCAGGTTTTTAATAGTAAATAAAGGCCTCCTGAGGACGAATCGTTAATTTCTCACTGAAACTTGCCCTTTACAGTAAGTTGTTCACCATAAACCACTGCTCATCCTCACGCACACACTTCTTGGCTCACAAATGAATTTCCAAAGCTGGACACCCTATAGGAATGTCAGTGATTTAAAGGCATTCTCAATTCCTTGCTTACCGGTAGTAAATGTCCTTTTGAGAATGTTCACAAAACACCCGAGACAAGTCTTCGTTGTCTTTTGTTGTTGTTTTTCATTGTTATTCTCTTTTAAGTGGACATTCTTGTGTGAGTTTTATCACAAAAGGGATTCCTGAAAATAGAAATGAACTTTGTGATCAGTGACATTGCTCTCTTTGACCGGAATTTCTGGGAAAGAGAAAAGAGTTTTAATGCATCAAGTTTTTATGTTACTTATTAGTGCAACATTTCCGTTCATCTAACGACCCTTGATGTTTTGCAGTGAGGGACTCCTTTGAGAATCCGCTGAAAGCCCCAGAATGTCTCCTGAGAAAATGCACAGACACACACGTTTGCGTGAGAAGTCACCCTGGCTGCCATTGATGGTTCCCCTAGAAGTTCAATGACTTCAGATAAAGGCTCCCTGCTTTAAGAAGTGATTTGGGTGCTCGCTTTTTTACAAGTGGTACCTTTAGTGGATGGCTCTTTCCATCCCATGGTGAGAAATTGATTCGCACCACTCACCAAGAGATTACGGAAACATTTACAAGGCACTCAACTCATGGATTCCTTCCACCAGAGGCCATGAAGGGGAATGTGATCGATATATTTTGTTAGCCGATGTAGCTACCTGCTCTATGGTCCTTGAACTTCTCAGAACATCCTACCCCTTCAGTTCAAAAGCCATCTGAAGCCTACCTGCGAGTTGGTCCAGGAAATGATGCATTCTGATTTCTACGCCCTCTTCCTGTGAACTTGTCTCCAATTTAGCCTCTCAAGGTCCCTTTTTTGTGAGTTAGCTTCTCCCTAATGCTACTTCTCAGATGGGCCAGTGACTCACACAGAGTAGCACAAGGACAAATCCAGCCTGCCTTGCATCCAACTCAGATTCCAGGACCACTGAGACCACCTGAGGCATCCTGGAAGCCTAAGATGGACCACACCAGAGGAACGAGGCTGCCCTTTACAAGGTACTTGTAAAAATGCTCTCTCCCTACTTACAACCTTGAAGAAAAAGACAGTAAAACCAACAGCCACCTTGTGGCCACCGTATGTCAAAAACCTCAAGTGTGGCTCTCAGAAAAAGAATCAAGAAAGATCAAGATATTTTTCCTTCCAACTTTTCAGAAAGAGCCTAAATCTGGACACAACCCCCCATTTTGCTTTCCCTCCCCACTTCTTTGGAGACAGCCTAGAAGAAAGGGAACCTTGTTCCACTTTGGAGGCCTCATTAGACATCATTAAATTCCCTTATAAGACAGTGAGTTGCAAGCCTAGCTTGCTTAAGGGTATGTGAAATGATTATATAACAAGCAAAAAAAAAATGCATTTTTCATATTAAGAGCAAAGCTTACACATCTGAACATAGTTTTACAGTTAGTTCTAGTGAAAAGACATAAATATATCTGAGATAAGGAAAGCTTGCCCCGCAGAGGAAGAAATTTCTTCTGGTCACTATAGGTTCAGATGCTGAGGCATGAAAGAGAGGAGAGAGAAATGAGGCTAGACTTTCCTCTCTCTCCTCTGAATTGAATCTGAGAAGAGAGACTACAATAAAGACTCCTAGAAACACTTGAGGTTGGGTGGAGATCCTAGATAGGAAGCTTGTTTCTTACTTCCCTGGAAACCTGGAAGGTCCCTTGTCTCCTGGAAGACCTGGAAAACCCGTCTCTCCTAGGGACCCCATGGTCAGCATGGCAACTAAGAACATACATCCATAATAGTTCCCTGTGATGTTACGAGATGTCCCAGAGAGGATGTGTACTATTGTGAATGGTGTTCATTGGTCACCAAGCGTAAGGACAAAAGGACTTCACTGTAAAAAGCCAAAACCAACTGCACCAACCCTGGCAAGATGCAGCTGAATTTGGTCCTTGACCAATATGAGAAAACTAATTATGAATTGTGATAGCTCTGGACACTTAAGCAGCTCCTTCTCCCAGTCCCCCTCTACCTATCAACCCACGTCATCATATTCTGTAGATTTCCAGATTTACATCCAGATGCAATATGAGAGGAAGGAGGAGAGCACCTATAATACTGAGTAATTAACTCAAGCTGACATATTTTAGTTCAAGAGAGACTGAGACATCCTTGGTGGGCAAAGCCAGACATTTTCAGCCAGAATAGGAGTGACAAGATGAAATGAGTTACAAAAAATATAGTTATGTATTTGTATATCAGTTGTGCAAATAGCAAATTTTGAGTCCCATTTTACTTGCAGTGTTAAAAACAGAAGATAGAGTAGCTATAGTTTTGTGGAGTTTCTTGGAGAAAGTGCTACATATACATAAATTTATGTAAATGTCCTCAATATTTTAACTGAATAAACTCATTCAATATACTTCATCCACCTTTAATATTACTGTAGAATAATGCTAGTTTGATGGCTAAAATTCTTATGTTGTTGCATAAAAATACCAAACCCATATGCTATAATATTTATAAGGTATCCAATTAGTTAAAAAATATCTATGAGTTTTCGTTTTCTGAAGGGAATGGCGAATGCTGAGATTTTACTACCATGGCCACCATACAATGCGTAAATATTCCAAAATTTTCACGTGGCATTGGAGGACGTGTCCAAAATTATTGGACCTCAAGTAAGTTCTATGATTCTTTTACACTAAATATATAGCTTTCCATTATGCAATTTGTATGTGTACTTTTTGAAGAAGCAAAACATTGGGAAAATAGTGTGATAAAATAATTCTGTTAAAAAAAGGAACATTCTAAAAAACACACAAATTGACTTGCTAATATGTGAAGCTGAACTAAAAGCATACCCTTTAGTTTTCAGCAGGAGGTCTGCTACTTATTAATTTAACAGTGGTTCAATATAATACACACACACACACACACACACACACACACACACACACTTAAACCTCCCCTCTCAACGTAGGTCCAAGTCTGCTAGAGAAATCCTCAGCCCTTCCATTACTCTAGTCCCCCACAGCATGTGTTAAAACATGATTCTGCTTAAATACAGCATTCTACTTTCTAGTGTCTGGAAAGATGTAGGCATCTTAAGGCTTTTCAATTCTTCTCCATTAATGGATACTTTAACAGAAACTTAGGTAAGGTCAATTAAATCTTTCTTTGCCCACAGAAGCCCCGCTGGTGGGAGCTGGTCAGGTATTCTGTGATGCATCCTGGTTGTGTCTGGCTGTCTCACTTGGGATGACTGTTGGGGCACTGGGTCAATCAAATCCCTCACATCTATGCTTTTTGGTTGCCACAACAAACTGGTATTCAACCTAGAAGGAATGTTGGTCACTTAAGCTATGTCTTACAACCACATTCACTAGTCGTAAGCTTTCATTGCGTATTTATACACATATATACACAGTCCAACTAAATAAAATACTGTAACAGTTTAAAAAATTTATAATGGGAGCTATTTCTTGGGACAGTCACACTGTCATCTTTGGGCATTCCATTCTTTAAAAAAAAATTAACTTTCTTTATAACCAATCTGCTATTAAGAACATATGTGTCTAATACTACTATTCCAAAAAATGTTTCTTAATCCAGGCACCAACCATAACTTATTTTTGGCCACTAGATAATCTTGAACAAAATTGACTCAGTGCCGACTAAAACTTTATAATTAACTTAAAATAAAAAGTTCATTGTCTTTCAGAGTTTTAAAAAAATTCCTAAGATATCCTGAGGTTCATTCTTTCTATAAAATATTAATATTTCCCATTGAGTTTTTTCTTCTGTTTGGAATGACTTACAAGTACCCCATATTTTTCTAGTCTGAAATCTACCTTGTGAGTCCAAAAATTAATGATTTTCAAAAACAAGGGAACCCTACAAAAAGAGAAATATTCTCAATAGATATGGCCAGCTTAACTTTGAGGGTATATCATTATATAGGCAAATGATTATGCCTGTATTACAACAAAAACACAGAGACTGCATTAATTTTCTTCTGATGCTATAAGTTACCACAAACTTAATGACTTAGAGCAACACAGTTTGATAATGTACAGTTCTGGCCAGAAGCTGTGGCTCATACCTGTAATTCCAGCACTTTGGGAGGCTGAGGCAGGCAGATCACCTGAGGTCAGGAGTTCAAGACCAGTCTAGCCAACATGTTGAAACCCTGTCTCCACTAAAAATACAAGAAAATTAATTGGATATAGTGGTGGGCACCTGTAATCCCAGCTACACGGGAGGCTGAGGTAGGAGAATCGCTTGAACCTGGGAGGTGGAGGTTGCTGTGAGCCGAGATGATGCCATTGCACTCCGGCCTGGGCAACAAGAGCAAAACTCCATCTCAAAAAAAATTAATCATTAATAACGTACAGTTCTCTAAATTATATGTCTGATACAGGTCTCACTGGGCAAAAACCAAGGTTTCAGTAACACTGCATTCTCTGCTGGAGGTTCCAGGGGAAAGTGCATTTTCCTGCTTTTTCCAGCTTCTAGAGGCTGCCCACACTCCTTGGCTGATGGACCGATTTTGTTGTCTTCTACATCCGTGCTTCCATAGCCTCAATCTCCCTCTAATTCTGAACTCTGTCTCTTTCTTCCACTGTTAAAAACACTTATCCTGGCTTAATACCTGGTTAAGCCAGGATAATCTTCCTACTTTAAATTCCCCTAATTAACAACTGTAGTTCCATTTTCTTAATGCCCCATTCTCTTCTGTCATGTAAAGTAGCATATTCACAGGTTCCAGAGATTAGGATGTTAGCACCTTTAGGGGCCGTTATTCTGCCTACCCCAGAAAGTAAAACACATAAGGCAATGGGCAGCAAAACCTAATTCTATAGAAAATAAATAATTCACCAGCTCTTGTCAACTTCCTTTATAAGAATCTCTTTATGGGACAGAAAAAAAAAAAGCAAGGTAGATATTAATAGAAGGTCAGTTTCTTATTTTCCAATCAGCACTGACCTCAAGAAGCCAAAGAGGGCATAAAAAGAAACTGATAAAGAGGCAAATCTTTGCATAATCAGCAAGTACTATATGTAATTAACAAAGAGGAGAAATTTGTGGTGCTTCAGGAAACAGAATACTTCTTACCTTTTAAATTCACCTGTATTTGCAAAAATTCTCCAAATTTCTGGCATGTCTGAATTAAGAATTAACTGTGTGTGTGTGCGTGTGTGTGTGTGTGTATGCATATACACATACACATATATATTTACACATGTGCATATTGATGGTATATATATATACACACACACACACACATATATATATACACACACACACATCATCAATGCTTTTCAGATACTAGGCCATCTACTACCATATAAGGGAATCAAGGATGCCAAGCTAGATATCAATAGGTATTTAGTATCATCCTGGTGCTTTATTAATCTTATGGTTACAATCCATCCAGATTTGGCAAGCAAATAGAGGACATCATAATTAAACAAAATAAGGACAAGCAGATCTTTTTTTTTTTTTTTTTTTGAGACGGAGTTTCGCTCTTGTTACTCAGGCTGGAGTGCAATGGCGCGATCTCAGCTCACTGCAACCTCCGCCTCCTGGGTTCAGGCAATTCTCCTGCCTCAGCCTCCCGAGTAGCTGGGATTACAGGCACACGCCACCACGCCCAGCTAATTTTTTGTATTTTTAGTAGAGACGGGGTTTCACCATGTTGACCAGGATGGTCTCGATCTCTTGACCTCGTGATCCACCCGCCTCGGCCTCCCAAAGTGCTGGGATTACAGGCTTGAGCCACCGCACCCAGCTGCAGATCATTTTTAAATAAAGGACTAAATTATATTATTACCACATAACCCAAGGCCAGATATACTCCTTCAACTCCAGTTGTACTGGTTGGTTTCGTAATGCTGATGTCATTGTTCACTCTTACAGCTTTAACCCCCATCTCTTCCCTCATGGCACCCACATTGCTTGGTGTACTTTGGTATGTTTGATCTTTTAAAATATGCAATGATTTTATTTCCATTAATTATAATGAATTGTAGTTTCTATTCTGCTTTTAACTTTTAAAATTTGAACACTATTTTAAAAGTTCATCAATGTTGCTGTATGTTCATATAGTCCCTTGTTTCTGAGTGATTGGAGTTATTCTATAGCATGCATCCATCTTGTTTTTATTCATTCTCCTAGTTTTTAACACTAAGTTGCTTTCAACTACTCTCTACTGCATAGAGAAGGTTCCTGTGGTTATATACAGGTATCATATGCAGATTTTGTTTTACCAAGTCTTGCGTATCATGCTCCACGAGGGCTGCTCTGAGATGTGCTTCCACCAGCAGTGCATGGAGGTCCCTGCAACACTCATTCACGCTTATATTTGGCCTCCAGAGACTCGTGCAGCACCAGAGTCCCATTTAGAAGTGGTAAGGATAACTGCCACTTGGACTTTGTATCACTTTGTTATTTGCTTGTGCCATGAGGCTCACAATCCTCTGGCAAACACAATTCCCACAGCATTGGACCCTCATTCCTCACTTAACCTGGATCCACCAGGCCAGGCAGGAAGGAGATGCTATGCCGGCCACTCCACTGCATCCATCGATCCCTCTCCAAGTAAAAGAGAATCTACGCTCTTTTTCAACAGCATTTTAAAAAACCTATTCAATTTCATAACACTTTATAAGCTAGTCTCTATACCCAGACTACATTTTCTTCTGCCAGTTATGAAATGAAGGCCCCATGCTGATTAATACATGTATCCAAATTGTTGGGGAAAATGTTGAGCCACCTCAACTCATCACTCACCAATGCACATAGACAGCAGCGTATGAGCTGCAGCCCAGTCAGCAAAATGCCATTTCTTATGCTAGTTCCTACACAACTGTGAATAGAGGAGAAAATTTCATTCCAACACCTTTATAGCTCAATAATGTATGTCCCATTTTAGCTTAGAAACTGTGAAACGATCATGTTTTCAAGATCGTAAGATTAATCAGCCTTAAACATGCCATAAATATTTTGAGCTAGCTTCTCATTTTCACATTAATCATGAAGTGAGAATATTCCCATTTAAAGTATGCATATAATGCTAAAGTACATTGTTTCATGCGCAGGAGCATCACACCAAAGTGTTTTGGGAAAAGATGCACGTCTGAAAAATCAACATCTCAGAATTATCAGAACTGGATAGAAGAAATCTTCTAAGGACAATAGTTCTGGTACATACAAGAGAGTTGAGTTATTACCTTTAATAACAGAGTTTACGATTTTTTACCACATACACGGTCTCTTTGTTTCTTTACCACTTTTGTTAGGTAGATACCTATCATCATCTCAACTTTAGGTGACTTGCACATGGTCACTAGACCTGCAAATGACGGAATTGAGATTTAAACGTTAACTGACAAATCTTCCCCCCCTTTTTTTCCACTTTTTTCTACAACCATTATCTTTTAAGTAAAAGAGAATTCACGCTATTTGTGAACAGCAGTTTTTTTAAAGCCTATTCAATTTCACAGCTTTTGAGTGTATCCCTTACGTACATACACCCTCACTTTGTTCTCCATCTAATAGCAGGTAGCTTAAGAAAGCACTTGGTTATTTCCAGATATCAAATCTCAAAACCCAACATATACCTTAGGTGATTTATTTTATGTATGTTTTTTTTTTCTTTATTTGTCCACACTTAAAATAGCATAAACTTATTGTATCATAGTTTTTATAGGTTAAGGGTGTGGTGGGCTCAGCTGGGTCTCTGCTTAAAGTTTCACAGGCTGAAAGCCACGGTGTCCACAGGGTGCATTCTTCTTCAGGCCCCATGGAAGAATCCTTTTTTATCCTTCAGACTGATTATTGACAGAATTTGGTTCCTTGCGGCGTTAGGTCCGAGGTTTCCTTGGCCTTGCTGGCTGACAGGTGAGAACCACTCTCCGCTTCCAGAGTGCACCCAGCTGATGCCTCCCCTTCCCCCGCGAAAAGCCATCAACACTGCATCGCTCTGTCTTTCTTCCCTGGTCACATCTCTCTCTCGCTGTGAACTCTCCTACCTCCCTTTTCCATTTTTGAGAAAAGGGAGCCCATGTGATTATATCAGGCCCACCCAGAAAATAAAAAAATGTATACCTTAGGTGATTTATTTTATGCTTTCTTACTTTTTTCTTTATTCATCCATAATTAAAACATCATAAATTTATTGCCATAGTTTTTATAGGTTAAAAGTGTTAAAGTCTCCCTGTTTTAAGGTCAGATGATTAGTAACCTTAATTCCATCTGCAAAGTCTCTTTTGCCATATCACATAACATAACCATGGCAGTAACACCAAAATCCCGCTGACCACATGGATGTGTCAGGCTCTGCTCTAAGCAGTAGGATTAAGAAGTCAACAAAACAAAGCCCTTGTCCTCAAGAAGCACTCATTTCAGTTGGGGAGATGGAGAGGAAACTACTTAGCTGATCTTTACCATGTAGGGAACAATACTCTAAAGAAAATCAGGCTGGGTGCAGTGGCTCACACCTGGAATCCCAGCACTTTGGGAGGCCAAGGTGGGTGGATCACCTGAGGTCAGGAGTTCGAGATCAGCCTGGCCAACATGGTGAAACCCCATCTCTATTAAAAGTACAAAAAATACTCAGGCATGGTGGTAGGCGCCTGTAATCCCAGTTACTTGGGAGGCTGAGGCAGGAGAATCGCTTGAACCAGGGAGGAAGTCGTTGCAGTGAGCCTATATTGCATTATTGCACTCCAGCCTTGGCGACAGAGTGAGACTCTGTCTCAAAATAAATAAATAAATGGAAGAAAGGAAGGAAGGAAGGAAGGAAGGAAGGAAGGAAGGAAGGAAATCAAAGCAGAGGGTAAAGAGAAGGAGGAACGGAGGTAATTCCGATTGGATAGTCAGAGAAGGCCTCTCTGATACACGACCAGAGTCACAGAAAGTGGGGAAGTGGGAAAGAGGGCAGCGTGCTTGGCTGTGGGTCGCACATCCAAGTTGAGGGAACAGCAGTTATAAGGGCTCCGAGGTGGGAGCAGTCTTTGTGGATTTAAAGAAAAACAAGGTCAGCGTCCATGGAACAGCACGAGGGAGGGCTGGAGGGAGGATGGAAGCTTTGGGTCATGATATGAGGATCATCATCGTAAGGGCTTTAGTTATATTCTGAGCAAGACAGGAAGCTATTGGAAGGTTTGGAAGAAAGCATCCATATGCTGTAACATGTTGAAAAGGATTGCCTCAAGAATCTTGGAAGTCGTTTCTAGGAAGTCAAAAGGACACCTTGTAGACCTGTGGCTGCTTCCCACCGTCTTGCACCCACCCATCCTGCATAGAGAAGGGACTAGTTATCAACAGCAGATCTACACTGGATGCCTGTGCCTTACCTATTGCTTGCTTTATTGATTTTTGTCATCATTTGCCATTTAATATTTACTTGACAGTGATTTTTCAAGATTAAAATACACACACATGCACTTTTTTTTTCCAGGGGGAAGACTCTTGAACTTGCTTGAGCCAAATATATGATGCATGCTTCAGACAATGCTGGACTGATCTGTTCAATTAAACAAGTGCACCACTAAAACTAAAACTCTGCATGTAAAAACAGTAAACTGCCAGGATTGCTCTGCCGTATCCAACCACAAACCAGAGGCACCAAAGTCGCTCTTCTAGGGATTTTTCAGGCTATACCTAGTACCTGTTTCCTACAGATTACAGGCATGACTTCATTTGCATGTATCCTCACCTAGCATCGCTTTGTCCTTAATTATGTGACTGGGCACAGCAGTGTGATCTGAGGAAAGAAAGTAAAGATAACCTTGTTTAGAGGCTGCTGCTGTGAATCTATCCTTGCTGAAGATCTGGTTCCTTGATTTCCAGGAGATTAAGAATTGAGCTTTTTGCTAAAAAGTATTTCAGACTTGATTTGGAATTTCGGTTTTTGATTGGAGGTGGAGTGCACAGAGGAAGAACGTTTGGAGGCTGTTAAAACCAGTGTCATTGAAAAGAAACTGTTCCCTGCAAAAGTTCCATTATGAGGAGTTGCCTGTGGCAGTTCTGGGTGTTTTTACTGGGGAGCTGACAGTTTTTACTGATAATGTCTCCATGCACTGGTTATCGGCTGTGCCCCATGCATCTCTGATGCATTTGGATAGGGTCATTTATTGCAAGTTTATTCAAGTCGTTCCAAGCGCATAACCAACATTATCTTCAAAAAACAATAAGCCGTGGTTGAGCTTTATATACTAAAAAAAACACAGAGAATAAAATGGAAGCTGACAAGCATCAGGAAAGATTCTGCCAGAAATTAAGTACTAAGTATGCCATGGCCAAGGGTTAGAAATAATCACAGAAGCACCAAACCCACTGCTGAATAAAAAATAACTCCCCCCAAAATGAGAAAAACTGCGAAGGAAAAAAAAACCCCGGATCAGAACTAAAGCAGCTCTGCATTTTCACATGACAAAAAATCTCATTAGAAAAGAAATTGCAAACCATCAGTCAGATTGTTATGAACTGTGAAGAAATACACAGAAACTTGAGAAAGGGCTGTCTGCTATTCTATAAGCTGTAACACAGCAAAGCCAGGGTGTGATGTAAATAACATTTCCATAATAAGGTGCTTGACTTTTTGTTCTCACTTATGTCCACTGACCTGAACTCAGGATTTATCATCAACTTTAAAACATTTTAAACAAAGACAATATTATTCTTTGGTGAATCAAATTCAAATAATAGTAGGAAGACACAAAGACTACAGTACAATTCTGGATTATTTTCTTTTTCTTTTTCTTTTTTAGTGAGGTAAAAAAGAAGGAGGTAATGAGAAAACAGCCCAGATCATCCTTACTGATCAATTTTCCATTTCTTTCCTCATTTCCAGAATGCAACCATTTCCCTCACTTATGTAACCTGCAAACTGACTGCCTTCCCCATAGCTAATAATAGCATCCTGGATTCTGTTACCCACTTGATCTGCTGATCTGCAGACTGCTTCTCTGACAGCAATCTTGTTTTGTTTTCCCAGAGAAAGCCCAATAGCACTGACATTTGGAGAGGCAATCTGAAGAATTTCAGTAGAGGAAATTAATATATCTCATCCAAATCAGGCAATACTCTAAAACAAAGTGTTTAGTTTCTAAAAAGGGTGGGGTGGTTGATAGAAAAAAAACCAAGCAGTTTATGTTTTGTGTGTATGTGTGTGTGTGTTATTTAATGGCTTGTGCTGAACTCTCAAATAAATTTCTTTTGAGTAAATTCATGTAGGTTTTCCTCCCTAAACAACATATAACTGATTTTAACAATGGAAGTTTAGGATTTCTGACAACTCACAGGTATAAAACAGAAATTCTCTGAGTATGACAGAGCAGGACCCCAAAGACAGCTTTGCAAAGGAGAATCGCTCCTCATCAACTCCAACTTTGGAATTTTAATTATAGATTTGAGTTTTAAAAGCGGTGCAACTCTTTACTTTTGAAACAAGTTGTGAGTCTCTGACGTATGACATCTGTGTCCACATATTTGCTCATAATTTAAAACATTTTGAATAAAGAAAATATGATTCTTTGGTGAATTAAATTCAAGTAATGGTAGATAGAAAGACCGTAGCTCGTAATTGAAGTGCCATGTCTGTAGCAATTTCCCACAGCTGCCCTAACAAAGTGCCACAAACTGGGTGGTTTAAAATAATGGAAATGTGTTCCCTCGCAGTTCTGGAGGCTAGAAGTCCAAAATCAGGTGCTGGCAGGGCCATGCTGCATCCAAGGCTCTAGTGAAAGATCGTTCTTTGCCTCTTCCAGCTTTAGTGGTTGCTGGTAGTGCTTGGCGTCCCCTGGACAGTGACTGCGTCACTTCAGTTTCCTCCTCAGCATCACATGGGACTCTTTTTGTGACTATGTGTCCAGATCTCCCTCTCCTCTCCCTTAGAAAGACACCAGTCCCTAATTAAGGCTCTTGAGAAGCCAATAGGATTGCATTTTAACTTTATTACATCTATAAAGACCCTGTATCCATACAAGGACACATTAAAGGTTCCATGTAGACATGGAATTCTGGAGGGGTACAGGTGGACGCTATGCAACCCAATGCAATGCCAAATCAAGTGAGCACCGAACAGCACCACTACCCTCCGTCCTCATGTCTTACATAAGCTTTGATGAAGCTGTCCTGTCCCTCAGTCCAGCGTGCCCTACACCTGTGCCCTGGAGCACCTCTCAAGCTGTGTTACTCCCCTTCCTGAGGCACAACAGGGCCTAGAATCTAAGGAATCTAAGGTGGGGCTCCTAATCTCCCACCTTGTGATTTCCTTCTTCATGTTGTCTCTTCTGACAGCCCCACCATCCATTCTGTGTTCCACAGACTATTACTTAATTTCCACTCATTTCAGCCTTCACAGCTGATATGGTTTGGCTGTGTCCCAAATCTCACCTTGAATTGTAATAATCCCCAAGCGTCAAGGGTGGGACCAGGTGGAGCTAATTGAATCATAGGGGTGGTTTGTCCCATGCTGTTCTCATGATAGTGAGTGAGTTCTCCTGAGATCTGATGGTTTTATGAGGGGCTTCCCCCTTTGCTCCACTCTTCTCTCTTCTGCCACCCTGTGAAGAGGTGCCTTCTGCCATGATTGTAAGTTTCCTGAGGCCTCCCCAGCCATGTGGAAATGTGAGTCCATTAAACCTCTTTCCTTTATAAATTACCCAGTTTCAGGTATTCATAGCAGCATAAGAAAAGACTAATACAACAGCCAAGATTTTCCGGTGTGGAAAACCTTAATCTGTACTTGGAAGGTAGATACCTAAACAAGTCTTGTATCATACACGCATAACCAGTAAGGATGAAAACACATTTTTAACTAGCATCACTGCAGTTACAGCCTATGGAACTGCTGACCTTCTAAAACACTGTCCTCCCGGAAAAGAGCAGGTGGAGCCGCAACTGCCACATTCTTCCCTGAGGCCCCTCCAGAAGGGGTAGTCTGGGGTAAGCACTTGGTTGGAGCTGGGCCATCAGATGCAAGCCCTGCTGATTATTCAAACTTGAATTAAGTCTTCTACATCCCTCCCTCCCCATGCTCACTCTCAGAAGAATTGTAAGATGCTAGCAGTCTTTTATTATGTGGGAAACCAATCTACAATGAAAGAAAATAGGCCAGGTGTGGTGGCTCACACCTATAATCCCAGCACTTTCGGAGGCTGAGGTCAGCTGGTGGTCAGGAGTGCCAAAACATCCTGGCCAACATTGTGAAACCCCGTCTCTACCAAAAATATAAAGTTGCCAGCCATGGTGGCGGCAGCCTGTAATCTCAGCTACTCAGAAGGCTGAGGCAGGAGAATCAGTTGAACCCAGGAGGTGGAGGCTGCAGTGAGCTGAGATCATGCCACTGCACTCCAGCCTGGGCAACAGAGCAAGACTCTGTCTCAAAAGAAAAAAGAAAATAAAGCTGAAACAAAGCAAAGTGGAACAAATGGAGAAAGCATCCTGCCAGCATTGAAGGGTCTGGCTGCATATCTGTCATTCCCTGTTCTTGGAGTGTGTCAACAAATTCCTCCATTTATGCCAAAACCATGTACATTTGTGTTTCTGTCACCAACAACCTCAAGGGTACTGACTGGCACATATATAGCCTCAACAAATTGTTCAAGCTGAAAAGAAAGAAGTTGTATGTCATTATGGGTTAAATTGCACCACCCTCCCAAAAGAGATAAGCTGGAGTCCTAATGCCCGGAGCCTTAGGCTGTTACCCTATTTTGGAGATAGGGTTTTCACAAAGCTGTTCAAGTTAAAATGAGGTCATTAGGGTGGGCCCTAATCCAATTTGACTGATGTCTTTATAAAAAGGGGAAATTTGGACAAAGACACAGACACATAAAGAGAAGATGTTGTGAAGAGACACAAGGGCAAGACAGCTAGAAACAAACCGAAGAGCCAGGTCTAGAACACGGTTCCCGACAGCCCTCAGAAGGAACCGATACTGCCGATGCCTTGACTTCAGATTTCCAGCCTCCAGAACTGTGAGACAATAAACTTTGGTTGGTCAAGTCCCCCAACTTGTGGTACTTTATTACAGCAGCTCAAGCAAACGGATGCAGACATTATCTATTAACTCCTCCATGACAAGCAGGCCCAGAGAGCTTAGCCTGATTGTTTCAATTCATGTTGTAAGAGCTAGAATCAGAATGCAGAACTCATAATTTATAACTTGATGCCTGTTTTCATAATTTTACCCTAATTCATAGTCCAAAAGTTTTGCTGAAAACTTCACATGTACACTTTTGTTTCAGGAAAATATTACAAAGGTAATAATAAATCTGAAAAGTAAATAAATTGTGAGAAAGTTGTATCATACAACTTGAACCTCCATATTTTATAACAGCTGTCATAATACCCAGATCAGATCTTTTGGTTAAACATTCTCATTTAAAACCAATTTGGATAAATAATGATGAGTCATTTCACAAAGAAACAGCTTGGCAGCATAAAAAACAAGATTGTCTAAAAGGTAGGTATGCAGAACATGTCAGACCTCATGCTGGGCCTGAAACTTTTTGTACCATGACTCCAGAAAAAAAAAAAGTGTTTTCTTCTCTAGCTAGGAAGCAGAGAAGTCATATTTTCTGAATAAAGAAAAACAAATTTTGATCAGCTCAAGAAAATTTACTTTATACAAATACTAAACATAATTACGAAACTGTAATTTGCCTGCTGTTTTCTTGCTAATAAGGGCGTTTTTCCTTCCCCTAATAACATTCACCAGCTGTAGACAACTTCCTTGATTTCCTGATACTCCTGTTTGCCAGGGTTTCCATATATGAATGCCCTAAAAGTGACGGATTTACCTTGGTGATTTTGAGTGATATTTTTCTTACAGGATCACAGGATGTTTGATATATTTATATTGGAATAATCTTCCATACTTTAAGGTCTACTATGGTACAATAGAAATTAAAAATCTTTTTGTATGAAGCCCCTCAGATGTTTAATACCTTAAAAACTATATTTCTCAAACACATCTTTATTACACATGTATACTTTTAAAAAACACTACAATAAATATTACGTTATTCAAGTATTTACTATTTTACATGAACCTGGTTTCCTCTAGCGTAAAGATCTACTTTAACCTTTAGGAAAGGAGAAAACAGTGAATGTTTTCAGCCAGAAAAGAACTATAATAGATTTGGAGTTTGAAAGATTAAGTTATAAACCATGAAAATGATATGTTGAAATTTCTTTTTTCTTGTTGTATGAACTGGGAAAATCAGGACGTGTTTCCAAGGGAGGTGTGATTTAAACTGCTTCTAAAGAAGCGAGTAGAATTTTTACTATGGAGTATGGAAGGAAAAAATATCACTGGCTCTAGAAATAGGCCTGTGCAAGACATAGTAGAAAGGTAGGATGCTTCCTTAGGACACTCCACATCTGTGTCCGGAAGTCAGAGTAGAAAGACAGAAAGGAACTAGTTTCTGGGAGCCTATCTGTGCCCTCCTGAGAGCTGGGGTCTTATTCTGTAGGTGACTTTAATGAGGAGTCACTTACAACTTACATTTTAAAAACATCATTCTGTCCTCAGAGCAGAAGACGGATTAGAGAGGAGGAAGTCTGAAAGTAGAGTTTCTCAGCTCTTAAAATGCAAACTTTATTTAGGACTCTAAACTCCCACTCAAATCTAACTGTACTCCATCAACCTCTGGTCTGGGTCCTTGTTGTAATTCACCGAGAGTGAATCAAGGCAATAGATTCCTCCCCAAACTCTATGTCCTCTCTCATCTGTCCTTTACATTGGCCAAAGTAGCACACAGCTAGAAATGTTAGCAGATGGCTTAAAATCCTCCACTGGCACCCCATCTCCTACGGAACCAATTCCATCCTCTGACACTGCTCTGAGACTTCCCTCCAACACTTCTCAGGTGATGAGCAAAGGGATGTAAACAACCCAAAATTGGCAACAGCGACAACAGGAGGCTCTTCTGGCTGAGCTTCTGCCGTATCGTGTCTGGAGTCCCAGCTGCTCCTATCCCTGCATGTCCCCTGGAACCATATGGAGGAATCACTAATTCTCTCGACTTTGCTTGTCAGCACAACTTGCCACACAGTCATGACCTCCATCTTTCCGGACTTTATCCTGGTTGTGAAGTCATGCTGGGATGGTGTCATTCTCAAAAGACTAAAGCAGAAGCCACCCAGAGAGTCCTCAGTGCTTCCGAGGCATGGCACCTCAACCATTTTTCTAGCCACTGATAAGACCAGAGCAAACACCCCTTGTCTTATGGAAGGAACCAAGACCTTCTCTTCTCTGCTCTGCCCAGCACCAAAGAGGCCAGGTTGGACCCAGAAGAATCATGGAGCTGTGGCTAAACTCATACACTATAGAGCCAGGCTACACAGAATACTAATTCAGAATCTGCCGCTCAGTGGGAGTGTGGTCTAAAGTTAACTTTACTAAACTCTGTATCTTGTGTTTTGTTTTTCCTACATACAGTGAATACAATTATGGTATCCATGAGTTACTGGGAGGAAAATTAACATTTATACAAGGTGATACATGTATGGAATTCAGCAGAGTGTCTGAAACAGATCGTTATTGAATACATGCAAATAATTAACATAATGAGGCACCCCTTTTTATCATCACACACATATAGATGTAAGGAACCAAGAGAAAATAAAGTAATTCTCAAGCAGTTAAATTAATTACCTATTAATCTATTTAACAGTAAAGCTACTGCTAATTGCTTTGTTCATGCAAATACCCTATCCCTAGAATAATTCTCTGCCTGTCTGTCTTTCAGAGAAATCACTTAAAATGATACCTTTCTTTCCTAAGGCTTTCATTGATTTCTACCAAATATAAGCAAATTATAAGACAGTCTCCCAACTTCCTTCATTTTTTTACGTAAATAAATGCAACAATTATTTATATTGTGCTAACAAATTTACATTTTACTTAAAATTGGCATTATTCTCTTATTATAAAACAAAATAAAATATTTTCTATTGCAACTACATCAAGTAATGGAAAAAAAGAACACCCTTGAACCTGGGGGATAAAGAATCAGGCTAGAAAAATTACAGACTTTTTTCAGTTTGGGGAAGATCATTTACTTCTTCTATATTTCTTTATTTCAAATAGTGCAGGAATGCAGTCATCTTGGCGTATGCAATCCCCATTTCTGATGACACTTCTGGAGCTATCTTCACATAGCACGTTACCTTCCACAATTCAGTCACCTACAGCAGACTTGTCCTCTGGTTTGCCTGCTTGTTGCACCAGATCCCTAACAAGTGATGCCACAACATTTCTAGTACTTGCTAGCAATTGCTTCCATCTCCTCATCTATAAATTACAATCATAGACTATCCCTTATTCCACTGAAATATTGTGAGAAACCATTATATAAATGCTGTTTGAGCCCTTCATGGACAGATGCTATATATAAGAAAAAATTATTAGCTTTATATTTCAAATCTGAACTACATGACATACCAACAATACAGAAGCAGACACTTTTCTTTGACATAAATGGATGATTTATCATTTCTCTCCTGCAGCTGCCCAATTCACTTCCTTTCAATTTTTCTACGTAGCTTTAGCTTTTCCTATTTGAATGATCTCTGTCAATGGGTAATTTAAATTTCGCAACAGATGTCACATAAGCCAAGCGTGAATACTTTTTAGGTACAAGCTCAATTTGCAGCATAGTGTATAGAAGTCAAGGTTTCCATTATAATCTAAAATGATAAAGAAATGAATACCGTATTTTTAAAATAAATGGTAGCATGTAGTTCCAACGTTTAGTCATGAATATTATTCAAGTTGTTTAAAAAGAAATTCTTTTAGTAATGCATATCAATTGAAGAGCATGTTATTTCCATCTTTTAACCTATAAGTTCTCACATTTCTGTAGCAAAGCTTCTGCATAATATCACAACACAGGAGCCTATGAGTTAGGTAAGCTGCAAAGAAAAATCTAAGTGAGATGCTGCCCCCTTTTCATTGGTCTGTGAATATTAACACAAGTTGATAGCTGAAATTTAAGTCCTTGGCCAACTACCTCTGTTATTTGTCCTTTACCTATAGACTAACGCTCCAAGTTTCATAGGATGGTATGAAAGGTCTTTCACAACAGCATCTCCCACACCTCTCCAGGTTGATCTACCATATCTCCTTCCTATCCAACATGAACATCTCTTTCTTAAACAAGCAATTATTGAACAAGGGAGTTCAATAATCTGGAATGTCATTGCCCATTCCGCTTCCTTTTACCAGGAAATTCATATTAATATTTGTCAACTGAATTCATCAATTACAGCACAAGTGTCAACCCCTCTGTGAAGATTTTCCTGAATTTCCTAGTACAGAGTTGATGAAGCCTCCTTTCTGTTAGAAAAGTATTTACTTACCTACTTTTTAATGTGTAAAGTAAGTAAAATTTATTGGGAAAAAATGATTTATTTAGCTATGTATTTTTTTTGGAAATGTGCTTGGCACACAGTAATATATTATTGATTGATTGGGTAAACTGTAAAGGTAGAACAGATGGATGATAATGATTACTATTTTGATTGGCAGAATGGCAGAACTTTAAATGAGAGATTTAAAACACACAGAAATTGTAAGTCAAAGGGACCTAATTATTCTCCAGTGTGCTAAGCACATAATACATAAAATAGAGTAAACAATCACTGAGCACACATTATGTATAAAATCTTGAATAAGAAGCACAAAGATGAAAGCAAAATGACTCAAAATTTATGGAATGCACAGACTACTGAAGGTACATAGAATGGATTAAAGAGGTTTTTTATTTATTTTGGCCTATCATCCGAGGTATATAGGGTAAAAGAGAATGTTCTTGAAAATGAAATGCATGGACAATTGAAAACTGGCATACACCCCAAGCAGTCTTCTCAACATTTAACTTCCAAACCCCTTTTTCTTCTTCTAGTTAATTTATTTCACAAAATGTTTTGAATTTAACTTCTTTCTGCCTTTACCAATTCTACAAAATAAACATGTTCATGTGAATGGCTACAAGGAAGCTACGAAAAAGAAGCAATTGGAAAGATCACAACTGTCCACGAGCTAAGTAAATATCACATAAGGCAAAATGTAAAATAAGAATAACATTATAATGGATACTTTCAGATTTCCTTTTCTCGTGTCTAACCAGGTCAACTTTAAAGGTTTGCAAACCTCAGCAGAAGATTCCTGAGTAGGAAACACAGACAATCAAATGGATTTTTAATATTTGTTGAAACCTATTTTTATTTTAATAATAAGAGATCTCAGTTCCGACTTCAGATAAATAATTGCAAAAGCATGGAAGTAGTTCAGGAGAACATAGTGAAGCACAGGGGCATCCCTGCAACTTTTGATACCCAAGGCACTTAGCACAGCCAAGCACAGAGCATGTTCCAATTAGGTATGATTTTTTTAAAAACCTGTCCCCATACCCCCAATTTTTTTAGTGCAACTTATAACATTAAATCATATTAAAGAGACTAAAATTTTAAAATGAGCAAATCAGGCATTTAAGAGGAAAGACAGACACATCAAGTAGCTTGCATAATTTTATTGTTCAACTAGGTTTTAATTTTAGTACTAGACTTCCAGAAAGACAAAGTAAAAAGACAACTACATTGCAATGTATTCCTCCTGCCTGATTAAAAGAAACCAGGTCTTTTAGTTTTTGTTTTTCTTGGGAAGTAAATTACATTCCCAGAATAAGACACTCTTGAAGAAATTTAAAAATGTATTGCATGAATCCCATAACGAGAGACAATAGACCCATAATAGATAATATCTTCCACGGCAGTTTTGTAAAAGATTCAAAGCAACCAACAAAAAAGTACTTTTACAATTGGTCCTGTGTAAAAGCCAGCCCACTCAAGTTCTTCATTCCTTATTCCAGGGGCAATGTTTAAAATATTTAATAACAGAATGGCAGAAGCCTGAGTATTGGTACAGAGTTCCAGAAGAATCTTGCTGTGTCAGGGTTATTTCTCTTATTTGCTGGATTGTGAGGATCTCCTGGGATCCCTCAGGAAGGTCTTTGACAGGAAGGGAGTTACTTAGGAGGCTAAAATGCAGTGATTATTTATCAACTGGCATAGAAGTATTTTAATATTTTAACAATTGGTATGGCCATGTCCATACACGCAGCTGAGTACGTAAGTCTAGAGTGGGATATGAAATACTACCTGTGACCAGAAGAGCAAATAAATCATAAATACAAAGAATTTCTCCCAGCACTCCGCCCCAATAATTTTAAGGTGATGGCTGGCTGTGAATTTCATTTCAGTGCTCCCAGGTAAATCAAAGGCAGCTGCCAGTCATGCTGAACACCCCCATCAAGACTGTAGTTGTGAGGCTTTAAATAAAGTAACACTTTGCAGTAGGTAAAGGTTTTTCAACTTCCTTTTCAGTTTATGTTAAGAGAAGTTCAGGATTCTGACCTGGAGGTGACAGGTGGCAGGTGGCAGGTGATGGTGTCACATACTAAGAATTTATATCTTTTCCATTCACCTCATTTGGGTCAAATAAGCCAAGCTGATGAATAGCTAGGAGCTTTCTACATTGCACAGGTAGCTCAGGAATCTTGCAAAGATCACTCTTCCAGAGAATAGCCTTTTCTATTTAAATCTTTATAAAGTCAAGCCACATTGAATGTAAGTGACTTGGGTTGTTCATTTGCAAAACAATTAGACAGACACCATTATTTGATTTAATCTGACACTTTACATCAGTATCATGCAGTGACATTGGATGTCATTGATAGCAACTTTAAAAAAGAAAAACCCCAAAAAAGAAGGAAAAGATTTCTTTTTTTTTTTTTTTGAGACAAGAGTTTCACTCTTGTTATCCAGGCTGGAGTGCAATGACGCAATCTCGGCTCACCGCAACCTCCACCTCCCGGGTTCAGGCAAGTCTCCTGCCTCAGCCTCCTGAGTAGCTGGGACTACAGGCGCGCGCCACCATGCCCAGCTAATTTTTTTGTGTGTGTATTTTTAGTAGAGACAGGGTTTCACCATGTTGACCAGGATGGTCTCGATCTCTTGACCTCGTGATCCACCCGCCTCGGCCTCCCAAAGTGCTGGGATTACAGGCGTGAGCCACCACGCCCGGCCTGGAAAAGATTTCTTACTGGAGTAATCTAGATCTACCTTGAGAACTCAGCATGTAAAACTGAAATCAACCTCCCTCCTCCCCAAATTACCTTAATTACAAAAACCCAAACTTCCTCATTCCTAGCACATTCTGGGCCCTCTATATGAGAATACAATTTAGAAAAGAGACTAATCCACAAGAGAGATTCAGCCCTATTATTTAAGGAGGTTGGATGAGAATAGCAATGCAGAAACATACATAGAGAAACATGGGTTACTAATGACAACCATCCCACATAGCAGGTAGAAGTTTGAAAGGAGATTGGGGCCATTGGACTCGCTTCCACAGACTTGATAAAGGGGTTACTTCCTCGGTTATTTTACCATGACCTGGGGCTGATTCCAGGCATACTCTGAAAACAGGCATACTCTGTACACACCCATCTCTGGACAGAACAGATATAAACCAGGTTTTTCAGGATGCAACCAGGCCAGTGATTCACTAAGTTACAAGGAGACATGACACCACCATGTGAACAGAGACGTGGGCATTAGCAAGGACTTGGCCACTGAGATCTCAGCTTTCAGTGTCAATTTCACTTACCAATGGTGTGTCCTTGGCACAGCACCTCCCGTCTCTGAAAGCCTCAGAGTTTCGTCTGCAAGATAAGGATAATAAAATTACCTCATGTCCTTATTGTGAGAAATTAACAAGTGATACATGTAAAATATTTACCACAGGGCTAAGCTACAAAGCACATGAGAAAACAGGTATTAAAGAAAGCAGAACAATAGAAAGTATATTATAATACCTGTAATACAGCAGTGCAGGAACAAGGTACTCTACATATCGAGATGAGGCAGCAAAAATTGAGGATAAATTATTGTTTATTTCTGATGCTATTTTGGACACCTAGCATATAATTTGCTTTCAAAATTGGTTACTTGGCAGGGGCGCGGGGAAGAAGGTTACTCTTTCATTGTTATATAACTGGGATATATGTTGTTAAGATTAAAAATATTTTCTAGACCATGTAACAAACCTGCACATGTACCTCCAAATCTAACATAAAAGTCGAAAAAAAAATTTCTGAAATCAAAAATGCTTAATGTCTGAAATATTTCCCTTACTTGATTAGAGACAGTGAGGTTTACATAATTCTATTAATATTATAATTTTGACAATCTAATACAGTAGACTGACAGAAATCCTAAATCAAGAGTAGTTATTTGAGAGCTCTCCTGGGTGCTTAACACTACACTAGGGGCTGAGAGATGTAAAGATGAAAAGTCCGTAAGCAACATGAAAATGCAGACGGACATGCTTTGATCACCACTCAATCACTCAATCTCAAGTATTTGATCATTAAGATGCATCTCATAAACATTTGTGGAATGAATGAGCCAGTCTTAGAATTCCCATACTAACAAGAGAAGGAGATGAACGTATAAATTATTAAGGGCAGCTCTGAGCAATCCTATATCTTGGTGAACAGCTCCTTGGTCATAGAGGTTGAGCAAGAGTCTATGCTGATCAGCATATCTAACTGAGTGGCTGGGAAGGGTCCTAATAATGCCTATTTAGATTTTATTTTTTAAAAAAAGTTCCTTAGAGTATCTTAAAACATAGCTGCTATTGTGCTTTTTCTTGGGAAAAAATATAATTACAATAATTTTTTTTTTTTTTTTTAATGAATGAGAGGTTCTCACATTGCCCAGCTTGGCATTGAACTCATAGCCTCGCCTCCTCAAGTGCCAGGACATCTGGTCGGAGCCACCGCGGCTCCCAAATAATTGTTTTTAAGAAAGTATGTTCACTGCAGAAAATTTTAAAAATATAGAAAATAATAAATACAGGAATTGAAACCACTTATAATGCTATCACCTAGAAATGATCCTTATGAAGAAGGTTTTAGTATAATTACTTCAATGTATGACTGATAATCGGAACAGAGGGAAGATTCAAGGAGAGGTCATATGAGAAACTATTGTCACCATCCATTTGCAAGCTTTCTCAGTCTACTTGTGCTGCTGTAAATTATAATGAGCCAAAATTTATTTGCTCATGGTTCTGGAGGCTGAGAAGCCCAGGATCAAGAAACTAGTGTCTAGGAAGGATTTTCTTGCTGTGTTATCTCATGGTAGAGAGAGAAAAGAGAACAAGACAGAGAAAAGGACCAAACTCTCTCTTTTATAATGTATCCATTACTGCAATAACAAACCCACTGTCCCTGATAATGGCATTAATCCATTCATGCTTAATCACCTCCCATTAGGCCCCAGCTCCCAACACTGTTGCATTGGGCATTAAGTTTTCAATGCATGGTTTTGGGGGGATACATTCAAACCATAGCACAAGGTAATAAATATCAGGCTTACTATAAAAGGATTGAGGAAAGAAGGATAAGAAGAAATTTAAGAGACAGAGAGATAGATAGATTTAAGACGTATATGGATGGATTTAAGATACACATGTATGTATGTATTTTCTTTTTTAAGTAAAAAAGAAATTATCATTACAATATGCTTAACGTATCTCATTAAACATACTGCAATGATAATTAGTTCAATAGATTAGCCAAGTAATGCTACTACTATAATTAAGAGATAAATATTTGAGAATATAAATTAAGATAAGAGTAATAATCTTCAGGGTAATTTTTATTTAATTGCAAAAGAAAAGCCAATATCTATTATAGAGACTTGGAACTGAAATGTGGGTGAGAAATTAAGATGAGAAGAAAAGATACTGAGAGCACTGTGGTATTAGTGGTAGCCAATGCCCAGGGAATGAAGGAGTTACTGAGAAGCTGAGTGCTGAAGGCAGGGTGAAGGGGAACAGACTTTTACAAGTTGTCCTCAGCTAGAAAATCAGGACAAAGCAAATGAAAAAATAGAGGCAGGAAATAAATCGTTTAGTTGCATGTCTTAGCAAGAAGATTTCAAGGATGAATGTTGGTGGTAAGATAGTTATTTACATGCTTTGGATTGAAAGTATTCTACAAGTCACTGTGAACAGTGCCAGAATATTAGTTAATGGAAAGGGTGGCTGGTTGGGAAAGAAAACAATGAATATATACAATGGGTTCATCAGATCAAAAAGTGCTTTCATTGAAATTAATTCAGAGCAAAAAAGTATTGAATTTGGAGTTTGACTTACTAGGTTAGAAGCCTGGCCATTCCACTGATGAGGTGCAGGATTCTAAAAAGTTTATTTAATCTCTCTGTGCTTCTGTTTTCTTCTATAAATCAGGAAAAATAAGAGAACCACCTCACTAAAGTAGACGTGGATTAAATAAGTACCTATATAGCACTTAATTCAGTGACTGGCACATAGTGACTGATATGTAATTGTTTGTCAGTATCATCATCATTATTATTAAGATATTATTAGAGATCAAGAGCTCAAATTTAATACAACAAATATTTTCTGAGCATTTTGTAAATTCAATTACCAGGAAGTGATTGGGACATATTAAGACTGGTCTTTGGCCTCAATTCATTTTTAAAAAAATTTAATCAGTTTGGCAACAAGCTTTTAGTGAGTATCTAGATATGCCAGGTGTTCTACCCGGCAGACCATGGAGACAATAGGACAGTGTGATTCTAGCATGGGGTGATCAGTGCCATGACAGAGGCACATACAGGTGCTATAGGACCACAGAGTAGTGACCTTTTAGCTAGGAAGACGTCTGATAACTCTTCCTGAAGAACATGAGGAAAACCAGTTGAGAGATTTGCAGGACTGCAGGCTGGCCACTCAACCAGTACATTCAGCCAGCTAGGTTCTGATCCATGGATGACCATGCCATGCAGAGGTTAAATACTGTGACTGTCATTCCTGGAGAAATACAATCTCAAGGCTAATCTGAGGTGTGTGAATAAGTGGGGAGCAAGGGGAATATCTCAGAAGGCTTTGGGGAAGAGGCAGTACTTATGCGGTGTCTTAGTCCATTTAGAGTTGCTATAACAGAATGTCTGAGACTGGGTAGTTTATAAAGAAACTAAGTTTATTTAACTCATGATTCTGGTGACTGGAAAGTTCGAGACTGGGTACCTGCATCTGGTAAGGGCCTCATCTCCAAAAGCAGAAGGGAGCCTGTGTGTGCCAAGGGATTATGTGTTGAGAGATGGGCAGGATCCCATGGGGACAGAGGAAGTAGAAGAGGGGGCTGTCAGGATCTTTTTAACATCCAACTGTCAGGTAACAAACACAGCAAGAACTCCCTCACCCTTGACAGAGTGCATTTATCTATTCATAATGAATTCACCCACCTGACCCAAACACTTCCCACCAGGCCCCACCTTCCAACATTGCCACCTTGGGGATCAAATTGGAACATGAAATTTGAAGAGGACAAATGTCCAAATCATAGCACATGGACGCTGAATGATAAAGCATTAGCATATAGAAATGTGAAAGGAAAGAGTATTCTTAAAATAAAATAAAATAAAATAAAATAGGATAAGCCAAAAGACAAGGTTGGGGTGAGTGAGAAGAAAAGCATATAGAATATGTATTGAGGTACTGTTAGCATGTGAATTTATTAGCAAAGAAAGGGATACAGCATGTTTTTTTAAGACTGGGCATTTTGAGAGGGGCTGGTGGTACAAGAAGGCCATTTTTGGATTAAGTAGTCAGATTTTACTCTGAAATTTACGAGTATTGAATATTCCTAAAAAAGAAGTGCAGTATCAGAAGATAATTCTGAGTTCATTATGAAAGAGCAAGTGGAAGTAGAGTGGTATATTTGGCTACAGCGACCATCCAGATGAAAACAGAAGAGATAAACTAGAGCAATTGCTTAAGAAAACCAAGAAGAGGTAATCACTTTCACCAGTTCTATTCAACGTAGTACTAGAAATCCTAGCCAGAGCAACCAGGCACGGAAAAAAAATTAAAGGCATCCAAATGGAAAAGAGGAAGTCAAATTATTCCTGTTCACTGATGACATAGTCTTATATCTAGAAAAACTAAAGTCTCCACCAAAAATCTCTAGATTTGATCAATGAATACAGCAGGATGCAAAATCTGTGTATAAAAATCAGTATTGATTCTATATACCAATTACAATCTAGGTGAAAACCAAATCAAGAAGACAATCCCATTTACAATAGCTACAAAAAATAATGAAATATCTAGCTATATATTTAACCAATAAGGAAAATATTTCTATAAGGAAAAATACAAAATGCTGATGAAAGAAATCATAGGTAATACAAACAAATGGAAAAACATCTCATGCTCATGAATTGGAAGAATGAATACTGATATCATTAAAATGATGATACTGCTCAAGGCAATCTACAGAGTTAATGCAATCTCTATCAAAATATCAACATCATTTTTCACAGAATTAGAAAAACAATTACAAATTCATATGGAACCAGAAAACAACCTGAATAGCCAAATCGATCCTCAGCAATAGAACAAAGCTGAAGGCATCACGTTACCTGATTTCAAATTATACTACTCGTCAATGGTAACCAAAACAGTATGGTACTGGTATAAAAATAGACACACAGATTAATGGAATGAAATAGGCAACCCAGAAATAAAAATGTCAACTGGGTTGACAAAACAGTCAACTGATCTTTGACAAAATAGACATGAACTTAGACTAATGAAAGGACGACAACCTTTTCAATAAATCGTTCTGGGAAAATTGGATTATCATATGCATAAAAATGACATTGAACCCCTATCTTTCACTGTATACAAAAATCAACTTAAGATAAATCAAAGCTGTAAAGACTAAAACTATATAAAAAATACCAGAAGAAAACCTAGGAAAAACTCTTCTGGATATAGATCTAGGCAAAGAATTCATGACTAAGATACCAAAGCACCAGCAACAAAAACAAAAATAGACAAATGAGACTTAAGCTCATTTGCTTCTGCACAGCAAAAGAAATAATCAATAGAGTGAACAGACAATCTACAGAATGGGAGAAAATATTTGTGAACTTTTCATCTTAGAGAAGATTCATATCTAGAAATTACAAGAAGCTCAAACAACTCAACAAAAAAATCAGACAAAGAAATAATCCCATTAAAAAGAGGGCAAAAGACAGTAATAGACATTTCTCCAAAGAAGACATACGAATGGCCAACAGACATATGAAAAATGCTCAACATCACTAATTATTAGAGAAGTGCAAATTAAAACCACAATATCATCTTACACCAGTCAGAATGACTATTATTGAAAAGATAAAGTATAACGAATATTGGTGAGTTTATGGAGAAAAGGGAACTCTTACACACTGTTTCTGAGAATGTAAATTAGTACCACCTCTATGGAAAACAGTGTGATGATTTCTCAGAGAACTGAAAACAGAACTACCATTCTATCCAGCAATCCTGTTATTGGGTGTCTACCCGCAGGAAAAGAAATCATTGTATCAAAAAGATGCCTGTGCCCATATGTTTATTGCAGCACTATTCGCAATAGCAAAGAAACAGAATCAACCTAAGTGTTTATCAACAAATGACTGGATAAAGAAAATGTGGCATATATACACAATGGGATACTAAGCCATAAAAAGAATGAAATCATGTCTTTTGCAGCACAATGGATGGAATTAGAGACCATTATCCTAAGTGAAGCAAGTCAGATACAGAAAGATAAATTCCGTATGTTCTTAGTTTTAAGTGGGAGCTAAATAATGAGTACACAAAGATGTAGAGTGTCAAATGATAGACAGTGAAGACTTCAAAGGGAAAAGGGACCGAGGGGGATGGGTGATGAGAGCTTCTGGGGTACAATGTACGTTATTTGGGTGATGGATACACTAAAAGCTCTTAACAATCTATGCATGTAACAAAATTACACATATATTCCATAAATTTATACAAATTTTAAAAGGAACACATGATCAGCAATGTCATGGCGAATGTTTAGTGATTTGCTTTGTTTAAAATGATCACACACAGCTATTTGAAGTAATCTTTGTGTATAATGCAAATGTCCCATGTAGCATCTTTAAACTGGAGGAGAATAGATGATTCATTGCCTTAGAGAATATTGCTTTCTTTATAACATACTTTTAAAGTAAAATAAAAAAAATTTTAAAGTTTACCAAATTTTTGAGCACATGTCTATGAGTAATCTTAAAGTCTAACACACTCCTAGCAATTTAGAAGAAAGTTTCTGTGGAAACACATTTTCCAGTAGTCTATAATCATCTACAGTCTGCTTTGTACCATGCACAGAAATATTTAAGTGTGTTGATGATATTCATTTTCACTTGCAATCTGGTTTAACTGGCAACTGGCAAAACCAGTTGAAATTAAGAAGATGGATATTTTGAGCTAAACTACAAACAATTCTGCTGGAAATAGAACATGATAACTAAATTGCTATCATTCATGCCTTGCTCTCTAGAATCTGGCTAATGGAGGATTAAAGAGTCTACCACTTTCCTACATTGAACATAACAAAACAGACCAATAAATTGGCTCTCCTTGAGCATCTGAAATTTCCTCCAGACATCTCACAAATGCAAAAAGAAAGTTAGTGCCAGAACAAATATTATACTCAATAATTTCAACAACACCTAATATGTTAAGCAGGAATTTCTCTCTAAACGCTATACACCTAAAAAAAAAAAATACCATAGTTTAAGTGCAGGTTTCATCCACCACTGTGTGCATCCCACACGGGGATAAGTAGATCATTAATCTGAACCAGTGTTAACAGTTTATTAAAATATTTAGTGTGTCACTCAGAGTATTTCTCTAAACTTAACTATTATTGGGACTTAGAATCTCTTTAAACTAACAAAAAAGGAAAAGCCATCTTAGAGAGAGGATGGAATAAGAGCATCTGTTCTGCAAAACATCCCACAACAATTTGCTTGGTTTCTCTGCTAATTATGCTCCACATCAGGCTGGGAGACTTAACAGGTAAGCTTTTATTATTTACTCTGGTCTCTTTGTAGGAAAATGGCCCCCCTGGTGGCCATAAATCTATTTTTGAAGAAAAATAATTAGTTATAACTGCTTCTCAAAAATTGATGGTGGGGGGAAGAAATAAAAATACTTTAGACCCAAAGCTTATTTCGTTTTTTTGTGGTGGTGGCCGTTTTTTCTCTCCAAACTTTTAGTTATTTCATACACGTGGACAAGAAGCATCACTGTCAACTTTAATACCTATCTAACAGACTGCATGAGGATACCCAAAAGCAAAAGCAAAATTGTGTTCCAAGACTCTAATAGGAGAAAGATGCCACAGAGAAAAGAAGATGTGAGCAGATCAGTCTTTGAGGTAGAACAATCCCAATTTCCGGTTTCTTGCCAACTGCCAAAGAATTTCAAGAAAACCCATCTCACCACTGCAAGAGGAAACCATAAAGGTCTTTGGAAAAACTCATGGGAGAGGTAATTCTCCTCCCATTCCTTCACTATAAGGAATCATATGATAGTAATTTTCAATCAAAACAAAATGTGAAAAAACATTGTTGACAAATTTTATGTCACTATGGCAAAAAGTCTATAGTAACTGAAGTTCTAACAGTTATGAGACCTTTTTTACTCTGAAAATCCCATCTCCCCTAAGAATTCTTTACCCACAGGAGGCTACATCTTTCTATTGGAGTCATATGTGTTGTCTTTTGTCACTTACCTATTTGTAAGTGATTCTTAGCTCTTCAGCTAAACTGTATAGTTTTGAAGATCAGGATATATGATTCTTTTTTTTGGATACTTGCATAAAAGTGATATTCATTAAATATTACTGTACAAGTTGATTAATGAGTTAAGTATATTTAAAGAAAAATCAATCATCAAACAACACATATTAATTGAGACCCTACTTTGTATGAAGTGTAATGCTACAGACAAAGGATGATATACGTACACACACACACACACACACACACACGCACACACGCCAGTGTCTTGACCAAGGAGGTTTATTTTATACTTTAGAAAATAAGACCTAAACTGGTGCAAGGCAGCCAATGACGCATAGATAATAAATATAAAATGAGCAATTAAAATTTATGAGCATAATTCTTAATTTACATATACGTATATAATTTGTGTATATTTGAGTTTAAGTGGAACTTTAAAAGCAGATGGAGCCAACACTCCAGGCACAATGTGTCATCGTGTAAAGCTTTATCCCATCGCAAACAGTGTCGGGGGTAATCCAAGTGTCTGGAGTTAAGTCCTATTAAAAAGTCTTGGTTGATCTTATTGGCACTCATACAAAAAAGTTATAATGATTCTATATCTATATAATATATACATTTTTAAGTTAGAGACATTAAAAAGAATTAAAATTAATATCTTCATAGCATTTCTTTGGGAAAATAGACACAACCTTATTATAAAACAAAAGAACAGGTATTACCTCAAGCAAGTTAGATACTGTTTGCCTTCGTAGACTGTATGTATGTCTACATTCACAGAGCATTTATTATGAGGATTTTGAGAAAGACAGCCTAACTGACCTCAGTTTCATAATATCACATAATTGTGACTGTTCCTCATCTGTAAAATAAGAGCATTAAACAAACTGATGGCCGAGTTTCCTTTAAGTTTGCTTTATTTGTCCAAAATAAATACCAGAGATACCCCCTGACTAGAATGAAATGCCTCCTAGCTGTTCACACCAAGTAATTGCTTTCGTATAATGCATTCAGCCTGGAGAACTCAAGGATCTCTGAGATTTTACTCTATCTAATTATTAGAAAATCTCCATAAGATGAGTGTTACTATCACCACTCTTTTTTTTTTTTTTTTTTTTTTTGAGACGGAGTTTCTCTCTTGTTACCCAGGCTGGAGTGCAATGACGCGATCTCGGCTCACCGCAACCTCCGCCTCCTGGGTTCAGGCAATTCTCCTGCCTCAGCCTCCTGAGTAGCTGGGATTACAGGCATGCGCCACCGTGCCCAGCTAATTTTTTGTATTAGTAGAGACGGGGTTTCACCATGTTGACCAGGATGGTCTCGATCTCTTGACCTCGTATCACCACTCTTTAAGAAGTTAAGTGAAGGCTTAGATAAATGAAGTTGCTTGTATATGGAAGGTCAAAGAAAAGAAAAGCAGGCAGAGCCAGGAATACACCTGACATCATGGATCGTTTCGTTTGCTATACCCTAGACGAGTTTCAAGAACAGATTGACAGTAAATATCACTTTTCTGGGTTTAGAAAACAAATGCATGGAAACACGGAGACTAAGTCTGAATCTGCTTACTGGAAAGGCAGAGAGCTGTCCTCTAGTCAGACCAAGTGATCTATACTGCTGAGATGCACTTGAGTGAGCCAGTGGGGTAAAAGGTTTTAAGTGTATCAAAAAAGAGAACTTTTTCTACTGCCTTCCTTGAAAGGTCTGGATTCTGCACACTTCTCTGGGCCCAAGACACTCTCTTTCAAAACTAAGTCTCTGAGAATTCCAAGCTTGGAATGTAAGTTACATATCAATTATCATTCGTCAATTTTACAGGTAAGAATATAGCACAAGGCATAGAAAATTCATAGATTTTGAAGTCACTTGAAATGAATTTTGAAATAGAGATCTGCCAAATTTTTTACTTGTGAAATCTAGAGTATGATGGATAACCTCTACCCTTCCTTATCTGCAAAGCAGAGATAACAATAAATCACTCCTATGAGTGTCTCAGGCATTAGATTATTGTGCAAAGAACGTATTATGGTAGGGTCACTTAGTTGCTGTCTAATTATTACTAACCTGGAAGGTTTTTGGGATGGTACTTTCACTAAGTCACAAAATTCCACAGGGAAAGTATTCAGGGCTTTGTTTAGTTGTCTCATTTCCCTATAAAACAGGGCCTCTTCACAAGACTCACAGTTAGCATTTTGTTACTAATTCTAAAAAAGCACTAACATTCGTCTTTAGCCACTGGATTTATTAGAGTGAGCAAGGACTAGGGGCCTGAGGCGAACCACTATGGGGAATAAATTAGGCAGAGTGAAGAATGAAACTCATTGTTATGCAAACACAGGTTAAAAATGCAGTTGTGTGAATTTTGTTTGGCTTTGTTTTAATGAAGGAGTGAGGTTTGTGGGTTTTAGCAGACTCCCACAGAAGAAGCCCATTTCCACCTCAGGACTCATTTCCATGGAAGGCCCATGGCAAACTCAAGGCAGCTGGTAAGTTTAGCACTTTTCGTTGTCCAAGACAGTATGTAAGGAAGAAGGGCCAGCATTTTCATTGGACTGTCAAAGCAAAGATTGCAATAATTTTGTAAAGTTTTGCAAAAAAATGATAACTGTGAAGGATATGTTGGCTTGATCACGGTAATCCTCTCACAATGTCTGCATGTGTCAAAGCATCATCGCATAGTACACTGTAAACATATACAATGTTTGTCAGTTATACCAAAATAAAGCTGGAAAAAAAGGAAAAGAAACATGAAAAGAAAGTGATAATTGATATATTTGTTGTGTAGCATCAAATAAAATTGCATGTGAACTAGCATCATGTTTGTAGAAACAAAGGAACTCAACAGTCAATGTCAATCTCATGAAATTAATATTCAGGCCAGGCACGGTGGCTCACGTCTGTAATCCCAGCACTTTGAAAGGCTGAGCTGGGCAGATCACAAGGTCAGGAGTTAGAAACCAGCCTAGCCAACATGGTGAAACCCCATCTCTACTAAAAATACAAAAATTATCTGGGTATGGTGGTGGGTGCCTGTAATCCCAGCTACTCGGGAGAATTGTTTGAACCCGGGAGGTAGGGGTTGCAGTGAGCCAAGATCGTCCCATTGCACTCCAGGTTGGGCGACTGGGCAAGACTCCATTTAAAAATAAATAAATAAAAAATAAAAAGGAAGGCGAGGATCCTAGAGGCATGAAGAACCCGTCTAAAGTTTAGAAAAGCTGAGCGGAACATTGACGCCTCCTTGAACAGACTCACCATAAAGGAATTTTAAAAACCTGGGCTTCCCCACACATCAAAATATTCTATGATATTTCAGTACATAAAATGTGTCTTTGAGTTCTCATTCCACTGTCCCATCTGACAACCCTATGTTCTCCCTCCTAGCTTACCCCCATAGGCAGCCTCCCCACACAAAAATCCACCTGCAACTCACTCCTACCTCATTTTCCTCCTTCTTTGCAAAGTCCTCAGGCTGGAAAACCTAATTTTGTTTCTCAGCAAGCCTTCCTTGCCTCATGCACCTCACCTGTACTCTCAATGGGTTGCTGATGCCATAAACTCTGTGTTCATGCCCTAATGGAAGGCTCATGGTAGATTATTGTGTCATCCTTCTAAGGATGCCTGTATATGTACAGAGGATACTTGGGAACACAACATCTAACTCACTAGTTATGCCCTCTAGAAATTAGCGCCAATGAAATATGAACAAGGCAGACAATTTGGGTTGAAGGTAAGGTGGAGATGAGGGTGGTCTTCAGAGCCTCCCCTAAATTTCAGCACAGAGCTTTCCCTTTCCATGCTGTGTTCTTTCAAAACCAATGGTGGCACCAAAGCATCCCAGATGACTGACCATAAATGGGTGCATCACCCCAGCCCTGCATGGAGGAGGGTAGGAGAAGGAGGGAGAAAGATGTACAGAAGTTCCCAGAAAGTTTTCAGGCTTTTTTCCTCTTTATGCATACTTTCTCTTACTGTCATCACAACACTATCTTTACACACAAACTCATTTTCAAAAAAACATAAAATAGGTCAGGTGTGGTGGCTCACACCTATAATCCCAGCACTTTGGGAGTCTGAGGCAGATGGATCACCTGAGGTCAGGAGTTCAAGACCAGCCTGGCCAACATGGCAAAATGCTGTCTCTACAAAAAATACAAAGCTTAGCTGGGTGTGGTGGCATGCACCTGTAATCTCAGCTACTCAGGAGGCTGAAGCAGGAGAATCGATTGAACCTGAGAGGTGGAGTTTGTAGTGAGCCGAGATTGTGTCACTGCACTCCAGCTTGGCTGACAAAGGGAGACTCCATCTCAAAAATCAAATCAAATAAATGAATATTTTTATGAGCAATTACCAAAGGAGATATCAGACTGTTCCCTTATAGACTTGGAATATGAATGTCATGAGTTGAATCAGAATCCCCGATTCATAGAATACCCAGAATGTCCACTTAGTCTCATTCAGCAATCCTCTGGCTAAGAGCTTGGAATAAGAAAATGAGGCACCCATCTCCTCCCCCAAAGTAGAATTCAGAAGATATCCCTAAATATACAGGCAGGGAGAACCTCTTTGTAAAGTTTGCACTTTAGAACCCTGAAAGTTATATTTTCTTTCATTTTTATGTGCTTTCCAGAAATTTCATGAATCTCTGCTTACAATTTATATTATTTGTGAATATGCCAATAGAAATTGATATTTGAGAGAATTACAAGTTGCAGTGTGCTTTAGATAAAGTCGACAGAGTCAGCCTCCAAAGAAACATTATGGAAAATAGCAGCTTCTTCGTATCCATGACTGGGTGGTGCCCCAGCAGCAGAGATCAAGGTTATTGATCTCTTCTCTATACATCTGCCCTACACATTTGGGTCTACTGCTGAGGTTGAGTATTACTGGCCACCTTTTCCCTGCAGGTGAAACAGGGGCTTTCGGGTAATATAGCCCAAATACAGCACTTACACCTTTCCCAGGAACTGGGAAGACAGCAGGAAGCATGTCTCCTGACTCTCACAGGCAGCGTAACTCACTTAGAGATCTAAGCCTGTGGGTCTTCTAAGTCCATTAAATGCTTACCTTCCATTGTGTGCAAGCCACCTGGGGAAGGGGGCAGGGGGCGGGGACTTGGAGGGCAAACATTTTGAACTTGAAAGAAATAGTCAAATCGAGGAAAATAAATAATGTATAGCTCTTTTCCAGGATAAATATGCAACTACTCTTCTTGGGGTAATAATTATAATAATCTCTTTTTCTGCTTTTTTACTCAGAGGTAAGCATTGTGCTACATTATCTGCTAGGTTTTTATTTTAAATTGCAAAGCTAACTATCATTGTCACTGAAAAACTAAGTAAACGGCTAAGGCTGTATGTGACAGAGCGAGGTGTGGTTCCCTGGTCCCTCTGACTACAGCCCACACTCGTGCTGTCTCTGCCTCTGCTCTTACAGTATCTCCTAGAGTAGGGAGTGGTTTATTCTAGAATACTTCGCAAGAATGGAAAGACCTGGAGTTTGAGTGTCAGAATAACATGGCTTTCTCTGAATGCAAACTCCGCAATATAGTCAATGTGTAACCTTAGACAAGTTGTTTAACACCTCTTACTGTCAGTTTTTCAACCTATGAAATGGAAGAAATTGTCATGATAGTTCCCAGTAGAAGGCCCAGGATGTATTAATAGGTTCATAGTAACTATTACTTCTTTTCCTCCCTGGAGTATAGGGGTGGGGAGAACTATTGTTTTCTTAACAAGGACTTGAGAAAAATCCAGTAAAACTGCTGGCATCTCAGTAGATGGAATAATGTGACCAAATAAAAAACCAAAAGTCATTGTCTGTGAAATAAAATAGAAAAGATTCTTTCTGGAAAGAGAGATCAACGATTAGAGAAAGATGCCCAGGTAAGAGCAGGTTGAAGGTAGGCAAGATTTATAATAAATATTTATAAAACAATAAAAAAGAGGGGAGGTGAAAGAATTAATAGCCAGTTTGATAAAATGCTAGCCAATCCATAAGTATAGAATCCTGCTCATCAGGATCAACAAAATCATACCACTAAATTGCATTACATTATTGTCCTCTGCTCTCAATAAAAATAAACATCAGATATAGTGTTTATCTCTGAGAAAAATGCATGCACTAATCTTAAATCAAGTCCACATATTTCATTCCAGTGAAAATATGAATATTTTCCTGGTAAATCTGCCTTAATATCCAATGATAGATGTTCCCATTGTTCTTCAGGAACAAACAAGGTAGGATTTTTTTAGAGCAATGTGCAAAATGGAAACGTTTGAAAAATAGTTTCTCAAATCACAGTGTGTAGTCACTAATGGGCTATGACAAGCTATTTTCCAGTCTTCCATTTTCAATCCATATTTCTGAATAGCTTTGTGAGATTTTGCATTAGTTTCACAGATTTCCCCAAATGATTATGCTGCAGTAATAGAATAAGGAGCATCTGCAGTAGGTTGATTGTATCACACAGTGTTTACTGAGAATGAAGGACTGTCACACGCATGCTGATCGGAGGTACAAGCTTGAAGATTACTATTATTAAACAACCAACTGTTAAAAGATCCACACAACATATTAAGGGGAAATACAGAATAAATTGATTTTGTTGCTTAAGCCAAATATTTTGGAATTCATCTACATTAAGCTCTCACTTTTTCTCACCATGGTCCTTGATTTTGTGATAAGTTCTCATACATTATTCTTCCCCGAGGTACATTTAGTTTAATTAAAATTTCCTATTAAAAAGTATTAAAACCAGCTTCTCATAATCCTTAGGAAACTTGGCGTGGAAACATATTGCTTCCCTAACGCTTTCCTGAAGGAGCTCTGATGACTTGACTCAGGCAGGTTTAGAGACCAGAAAGCCATCCAGAGAGGGCAGGGACCCAGCCATCCACCCCTGGTTCCACCCACACCCTAAGGTTCACCTCCTCCAGGCAGCATCACAGGGTAACAGGGCTAGAGGTTAAGACACTTGTGTTCTACTTTGGAATCTACCAGCTGACATTAGTCTTTTCATATTCTGTTTCAAAATATTACAATGATGTATTTTCCTTACTATTCTATAAACAAGAATTCACATTTAAAACACCAAAAATGACAGGGTATCAGGGAGCTTATTTTCCATCTGAGCTGCACTCGGAAGCTTCTGCTGTCCTCATGCTCTCCCCCAGCGTTGGGTGAGAACCTACTGTGTGCCACGTAGTAGGCTAGAATCTGGGCATACCGAGTTGAGTAAGGTCAAATCCTGTCTGCCATGAGATTTACTGTCTCATCATGAAAACACCCTGCCTTAATCCCTATCTCACACTGACAGCTGGTCTTGAAGGACGAAGAGCTGCAAGTTCTGCTAGTTATTCTGAAGGGCGGAACTGGAAAAACATGCTATGTCACAATGAGGCAACCATCCTGATGAAATGAGTGTTAAAGTATTCAAACTGTATCTTTGAAGGTATTTTGTCATCTTTTTTCTCACGTAGTCTTTCCTCTGATGGATTACTGAGTGCTTATTTGATCTGTGATTGTCAATCATCCATCCTTGCAACATTTAACAAAATAGAGACCCATTCTGTTCTCAGAAAGCACCACACAGAGATTCTACAGCACTAATCAGGATATAGAAAAACACCCCAGTCACCCTGCATTGAAACGGAGAAGTGCTTTCGGAGCCATACTTCCTGCTGCGAGGTCATTAGCAGTGCGTCCATCCACAGTAAAGTGTTTTGCCACAGGTAATAATGGCTTAGTTATTCCTAATGTTTTCCAAATGTAGCATGAATGAACCAGCCAGTGTTTCTGTCAGGCCAAAGCAAAGGCTGTTTTGTTGTTGTTTATTTTATTCCTCATTTCTTACTTAGCAGCAGAGATCTTTTTAAACTTCTAAATAACTCATGCAAAAAAAAAAATTATCTAAAATACGGACACAGATACAGGAAAATGTCTAGACAGGGTTGTCACTTCCAAAAAGCAGGTCCGCAAGTCCTCTGTGCCAGTATCTTTGTGGTTCACCATTAAAAACATCTCAAGCATTTCTCCTTCAAAAAATGCCCCTTTTATACTCCCAAAGTCTTTCCAATTTACCTTTTTTTGCTACCATTTCTCCTTAGTACTGCGCAGTTAGCTGGTTACATTGTTCAAACTATTTTATTATCTTCCAGTTGTAGAGACAAAACCAGACAGATTTATACTCCAGCTTAACTGAATGTGCAATACCATCTTAAGATATCTTACTGTTCCAAGTCTTAATTTTCTCAGTAAAATGCAACTAATAAGCAGATATTCTTTGCAGAGTGAAGAGAAGTTAGGTTATGCTACGATAACAAACAATCTGTCATTCAGTGGCTTTACAAAATAAAACTTTATTTCTTATTCATGCAAAGTCTTCTGTGGGACCACAAGGCCTCTCAGGGATCCAAGATACTCAATCATTTTGACTTTACTATCTCAATACAAAGCTTCCTTTTAAATGTCCAGGAGAAGATGGAGGAGAACAGGCGTGCCCAATCGTTTGGCTTCTCTGGGCCACATTGGAGAAGACTAATTGTCTTGGGCCACACACAAAATACACTAGCAATGGCTAATGAGCCAAAAAAGAAAAAAATTGCAAAAAAACTCATAATGTTTTAAGAAAGTTTACAAATGTATGTTGGGCTGCATTCAAAGGTATCCTGGGCCACATGCTGCCCACAGGTCACGGGTTGGACAAGCTTGGAGTGGAGGATCTTGCACTGGCAATTAATTGAGTGCTTTAGCCTAAAGGTGGTACACATCAATCCTCTTCCATGTCCAATGGCTAGAACAAAAGAAATGGCTACATCTAACCACAGAGAGCATAAGAATTGCAGTCTTCCATGTGCCAGGAAAAAAAAAAAAAAATATATATATATATATATATATATATATATATTTTTTTTTTTTTTCTCCCAGGATACCCAGCATACTTTCAAAAATGGTAGAAGGTGAAATGGAAGGCATGCTCATGATGATGATGAGGCCGATGATGACAGTAAATAGATGGCTCAATATGTAAATAAGTAAATTATGAGTGTTTCATCTAATTATTCAAATATTCACATGCTTTATCACGTGAAACACACATTTGTTGTTAGTTCCAATTGTAATCCCTGTTTCTACTACAGATAAGACAGGTGGCTTCTTACCAAAGTTGTCCTGATCAGTAAGAATCATGGTCTTTTCCATGTAATTTCTCTAAACTTTCGCACTGCCTTACATTACAGGCGGTTTCTAACAGGCCAAGCTATCATATTCTTTTACTACCTCTTGAGGTCTGTTTCCTGTGTACTGACCCCAATTAAACGACTTTGTATTGGTGTCCCTGTTTCAAGACCCTTTAGCTTACTTTCCAATGTTAGTCTCTTAAATTACCCATCAGAGTACCTCCCATGGGATCAAATCCATTCTTCTCAAATCCTAAATGAAATTATTGCTCTTCTACAAATCAATTTCACACATCTACAGCAGTGATTTTTCAAATGCTGGGGGGTGGGTAGGGGAGACTGGTATGATGTAACATGTCTAGATAAGCTTTAGGCAGACCTTTCTCTCCCTCCACACAAATGAGAAAAGAAAGAAAAGTTAGTTTTTAATCCCCTGAATGGTGAAAATGACACTAGATGTTATTATGTTTTTTTCTTTTTCTCCAGGTTCCATCCTCCATTGTATAAATGCTTCACAGTCTTTGCCAAGGCTCTACCCTATATGTTTTGACTTGGAGGGATAGGTAAAAAATATATAATCAAAGTATGTATTGGGGCCATTTGTACACTTGTTCAGGGCTGGTTCCTCAGTGACACCGTCTACTCAACACCAAACACTATCAAATTGTGGATGTGACTTTCTTGCCCTCCACCCTAGGGGCTGTATTTGTAAGCACAGATAAGGAGTTGTTTCTCAACTCTTGTTTCACTTTTTATTTTCTTATCACCTCACATTTGTTTATCTGGTTCTAATTTATTAGTCCTGGGAGACAATTGTAAGAGGCCTTCTGTGACCAAGTAATGGGAACGTACTGTCCTTGGCTCCAAAACAGCAGTAGCAGTTATGGTTAGATTGAACTAGCATAGTTACCTACTTCTCTGACCTGAGTTTTCATCTCCCCCTCTCTCTGTGCACTCACCTGAGGAAGGCAATGGACCACAGTCAACTTGTCATGCTAACCCATAATATTCATGTGTTTCATTTCTTTCTTTTATGATTCCCCTTCTCTCTCATTTTCCAAGCACTCCAAGACATCCTTAGCTTCCTTTACAGATTTAAGCAAGTGCTTAGCATGCTGGCAATTTTCCAGGGAAATCTTACCTTTCCTACAACTTCAACAAAGTGGGTATGTCGCTTCTTTATTCTAGATTTCTGGATCATTATCCAGAAATCAGAAATCCCCATTTTTTTCTTAAGGCTAGTGGTCTCTCAACCTGGGTCGGAGGCTCTGTTACAAGTAATAGAAATCTGGATATATAATTCTGTACCTCTACCTTAATCAACAGCACACCAACTGTAGATTTTTAAAGGTTGCTTGCCTGCCTTGTCTCAGCTTCCCTGCTTGTGCTCATCCTCCCCATAGTTACAGCAGAATAATTGGCAAAGCCACCTTCAGTGGCCTGAGGCTGTTCTGGAGAACCCCGCTCATGGAGATGTAGAATCAGCCTATTGTTGTCCCCATGGCCTTGGATGTTACGGACAGGTCTCAGGCGGTAGAGCCTCACTGACTTTTAATCCTCCCTCTAGAAGGTGGATTTCAATCCTCTGACGCTACCCTCTAAGATAAATTGGCCACATGCCTCTTCTGGCCAAATTAACACAAACATGAGAATCCAAAGTCCTTTTGTATCTCCAGTGTCACTGAGGCTGCAGTAGAGTCTGACCTTGGGCAAGCCTGGTTTCTGTTCTCTAAACCCTCCACCACCAGGTCTCCTCGAACACATGTGCAGAGGGCTTTTTCCCGTTCATTTTCCATAGTCAGAAATGTGGTAAGCAAGAGCCAGTGCTTTCTCCATGCCCATCTATCCCAATGCCTTCAGGTATGCAGCCATCATCACTCCAGCATCCAAAGCTTGAGGGACTTCAGAGATTTCCCTTCAGTCTTTCTGTTTGCTCCACACCCTGCTGATTCACCAGTATTTATTACCTTTATGGGAAGTAACATATTATAGGTCACAATCCTCCTGACTCCTTCGCATTCTCTCTCCTCCGGAGGCCTCCAGTGTTTGGTGACATATGGTCCCTACCAAGCATTCTATTACTTGTCTGTCTTTCTGTCCCAGAGTATGAGCCCAGAAAGATCAAGGAGGTCAGGCACTTCCAATCCAGGTCCACTTGCAATGAATCTGGCTTCACCTCCACAAAAGACTGTTATCTTCAGTGATGACTCAAGAATCTGAGCTCTTTTCTCCATGGGGCTTCACCATTTTGAATTTCTTCTCTTTCCGCCATGCAGAGACAAGAAAATGAGATCAAGAAGAGGATTTTGAAAAATTTTAAGGCCAGGCCTGGAATTGGTGCCCATCAATTTTACCCTATTTCTTAGCCACAATGTCACTATCTGTAAACAGCAATTTGCTCACTAGCTTCTAAGGTCCTTCTTCATGTGTCACACTCCAAGGTAACTCAGGAGCCTTCATTTCTTCTGTGAGTACATAAAAATGCAGGTGGTAAGTTTGCCACCTAAGCCACCAGTCAGGAACACAAAGAATGAAATGAGATTGTGTTTCGTTTTTCTTCTTATTCTGCATGCTACTCTAATCTCAGTTGTTCCTGCATCATTTTTCTGCACCTTGACTCACAGGAAGCATCATGACCATACTTGAGTCAGTGTGTTCTCATTCCAGAGACACACACATGGGATGCCAGCCCATGGGTTAATTATCAAAACACTGACAAGGCAGCATTGATTCAAAAGACAAATTAGTGTTACTTGTATATCGGGGCAGCAGAGGCATTTTGAAAGTATCATCATAGAACCCAGAAACTCCAGAAGACAATGGAGAAAGGGGATATGAATGACAAAAAGAGGAATAGGCAGAAGGTGTCTTTGAACAGGAACCAGAAGCCTCTAGGGGTGACAAAATAGATCTAAGTTTGCAAAGGTGGTAAATGAGTGAGACAGCCAGGAGGAGGTGTGGAGTAAAGACATCATTGCCAGGAAAGCCAGAGCATAGGCACAGTCTCAGCCAACCTGCATCCATGCTTCCAGGCATAGCACACGTGCCCACATTTACAGAAACACGCTGGAAGAAGCCAGCCTCAAGAGCAAGGGGATTCGGAGGCTAAGCAGAGGTGAGCAACGGATCACTGGAGAAAATATACACAACACTTCTGAATTGAAGGGTAACCTGAAAATGCTGAGGTTCTGTAGCATTAAATAAACCTTCTAAAGTTCAGGTGCCAATCAGGGCTTCAGTTTGTAGAAGCAGAAATCTCAAAGGCTAACTCTGTTAACAAATTGCTAGTATTCCCTTCCTTCCCTTAAGCCAGAATGTCATTGGAAACAATGTTACATGCATTCCTACAAACGGTAGCACCCAGGTATGGACAATTGCAGGGCATGAGAAAGCACGGGGAAGAAAGCCTTTTTAATTGTATCTCTTCATTTTCACTCATAAAGGCTATTTCTCCCGTATTTGGTTGATGTAAAAGTAATTGCGAGCTATTGGGAATTGTGATGCTTCTCTCACTTACTAACCAGGTTCTCTCTGGGTAATTTCAGAGATATTTATCATAGTATTCATATTATTGGATCGGCTGTGGTCTCTTTAAGAAAATGAGTTAAGCAACTGCATGGATTGAAATTTCATTGTAATGCAAATGTTGGGGGACAGGCACACCATCGCCATCCTATCCCATACCGTTACCACAGTGCAAATGTAAGGCATCATTTCTTAGAAAACATATACTTTACACATACACACAGCACAGAAAAATATAATGTTTACATAATTTTAGAGGGCTTTTAAAATTTTTAATGATCAATTTCACTAGATAACTTTCTTTTTTTTTGACATGGAGTCTCACTCTGTCACCCAAGCTGGAGTACAGTGGTACAATTATTCACTGCAACCTCTGCCTCCAGGTTCAAGGGATCCTCCCACCTCAGCTCCCTAGTAGCTGGGACTACAGGTGTGTGTCACCAAGCCTGGCTAATTTTTGTATTTTTGGTAAAGACAGGGTTTCACCATGTTAGCCAGGCTGGTCTCGAACTCCTGACCTCAAGTGTTCTGCCAGCCTCAGTTTCACAAAGTGCTGGGATTACAGGCATAAGCCACCACACCTGGCATAGATAACATTTTTTTAAATATGTACAGTGATACCTCAGGGAAGCTACATGGCAGGTGAAAGCAGAAAAATTAAAAACTGTCCTTTTTTTCTGACTTTTTTGTTCTGAGATCTTAGAGCACCCGAAGGGTTTGTGGAGGAGGTAAAGGGAGTGGAGCTGGGGCATGGGTGCTGAAGCAAAGAAGGAGACACAGAACAGCATGCTGGAGAAGCCGGGGAAGAGTGAGGGGTGTCATGCCGCCCCAGCTCCCACACCGAGGCTAGAATAATTCCACAGGGCCTGGAGGAGGAAGGGTAAAGAGGCGTCTGGGTCCCAGGAGGCAGCTTGGGCCAGATTTCCTGGCTGTGTTAATCAGGAGAAATGGACATAAAGTGAGTGTCCCTGGGCAGGTCCCTGGGCAGCCTCAAAGAAAGTTTTGTTTGTCCCAGGGTAGCAAAGGAGCAGCAGAGTTATCACTCCTGAAGGAGGCATCCAAGCATAACACTTCCTAATTTCCCAAAGAGGTTTCGATCCTTTAAGGTAGGTGGAGTCCTTGCTACCTCTCTCCCAGCAAAAGAAAACAAAATCTGCTGTACAATAAATTCCAGTCAGGGAACCCAATCATGCCTCCTCTATGACATCCCCTGTCATTGTCAAAATCTGAACCAAGGCTGCTGAAGCGCCAGCATGTGAAGGCAAGAATGGTAATTGATTAAGGTGCAGGTTGGCTTCTTAAGAGGAGGAATCTTCTTTCTATGGATGCCTACAATTTAGACATACAAATGAGCACTCCCTTTTCTCTGCCTCAAAATTAAGCTGAAGTCTGCCTTCCTCTGTTATATACAATATGTCTATATTTCTTTATACAACTTTCTAGAGGAAATAGAAAGCCGAGAAGATGCAGACTTCAGAAACCCACTTATTATCCAAGGAGGATGAGGAAGACTCCAAGTGATTATCCCATACCTGCTCTCCACAATATGCATCTAGAAGGTTCTTTCTCATCAGAGCCCACCACCTGCCACTCACAGTGGAAACTTCACTATGAACTTTGCTACCCATTATCGGTGGTATTAGGAAACGTGTTTCCATGTAGGTACCACCTATATCCGTAGGTCCTTGCAAAAGACTCAACACTATGAGGATAGAATCTTTCTTTCTGTCAAGGAAGAAAAACTACCCCAGATTCCATTGTGACATAGACAAGTCATGGATTGACGTAAGAAATACATTTTTAAATAACCGTACACATGTGTAAATATTTGCCTATTTGAAAACCTCACAATGCTTTCTGTGCCCTTAATTGTGACACTGTCCATGTCTACAGATCATTCTACAGTTTCTGAGGCTAAAATTAACATCACCATTGACTCTAGTATCTAACCAACACCAAACGAGTAGTCATAGGTAAACACAGCATGGACAATAACTCAAAAAAAGCAAATTAGGAACCTCCCCTTGGTGTAGGGTAGGCACTTTTGTCTTAAAACATGCAATGCTGGTTATCAACCAGGGGGGTTAGAACGAAAACTTCAAAGGCATTTGGCAGGAGTTCCTGAGGTGCGAAGAGAGAAAGTAGGGGAAGTATAACATCCGACAAGAAAATGACTAAGATAAAGACATAAACTTTTAAGATATGAAAGAAAACAAGACCTTGGACAGAATATAAAATCAAAATCAAACACATTTTAGACCCAGTTTAGTGAAACCGGAGTGTGCTGAAGACAAAGAGAAAACAACCAGGATGAGAAGTGCCGTGAAAGGAAGATAATTAAGAGGCTTTTCATTAGTAACAAGAGAGACTGCAAATAAGAAATGCTTTCCTCAGGCTGCTTAGGAAAAAATAATTGTCTACCCATACTCATTTGAACTTTCAGTTCAATAGTGAGATCAAGAAATCTGCACACAAATGAAGACTGAGAGAGTCTTCATTTGAGAAAGACAGAAATTGATGAGTACAGAGACTGGAAGCAACGTGGAGCAGGGAAAATGGCACACACACGTGGACAAATGTACATGCTACAATGTTAAGCTTCTGTTTGTGTTTTATATCTTCTGATTCAGGAAGCTAGAAATAGAATGTGACCAAGAGGGGATGTCACTAAGAAAAAAAAATCAAATAAGAAGGAATTAAGAGCGGCTTCAGGTGTTAGGAATCATGAGAACTAATCCACTACAGTGCATGCTTGTCCTGCCTGCCAAACTGAAGTTGATCACTGGCTCACTGATATGGTGTGATTCTGTGTCCCCATCCAAATGTCATGTTCAATTGTAATCTTCAATGTTAGAGGTGGGGCCTAATGGGAGGTGACTGGATCATAGGGGCAGAGTTCTCATAAATGGCTTAGCACCATCCCTCCTTGGTACTATATAGTGAGTGAGTTCTCATGGGATCTGGTTGTTAAAACATGTGTGGCGTCTCCCCACTCTCTCTCTTTCTCCTGCTCCAACCATGTAAGACAACCTGCTTCCCCTTTGCCCTCCATCATGATTGTAAGTTTCCTGTGGTCTCCCTAGAAGCAGAAGCTACTATACTTCCTATAGAGCCTGCAGAACCATGAGCCAATTAAACTTCTTTTCTTTATAAGTTACCCAGTCTCAGGTGTTTCTTTATAGCAATGAAAGACACACCCTAATATACCCATCTATCCTGATTTTTAGCATTTTGGTCATTTCTGGCAGTTGGGTACGTATCTTTTTTTCTTTATTTAAAATGTCATTATATTTTACTCCTTATATTTATGTTCCCAATATAAAACAGGAGACTTGTAACCACAGAGTACATATTGCTGGAAGCTGACATTCTAAATGCCTACTTATAATGAATCCAATAAGTTGCTATGAAATGCTAAGGAAAGGTAGGAGATTAAACTGCTAAGTTCTGTTATTGTTTTTTTAGCCCTTGAGTATCAGTTAATATATCTTATCTCACCAGATCATGGGAAACAATGCTGAATGGTATAGCAAAGAGAGAATAACTGATAGACGTTTAGCCTTCTCTCAGGAAAGCATTTTGGCCAATTGCTGCTGAGGACTTTGTGCTTGTGTATGTTTATGGGGCAAGTGAGGATAAATTTCAGATGTTTCTGATCTGAACGGCGGTGACTGGGGGCATCAGAACATAGGATGATGTTGTCGGTTTGTGAAATTGACTTAGATGCCAGGACTTGGGAAGGCAGATGTTCTAGTATGGAGTTACATTGAGCATGTCAGGAAATGTCAGAGGAATCTACTTTGCACTATAAAAATACGACCTGAAAAGTTTTAAGTAGTAGCCCAAAAAAGAGGTAGCCACATTCAAGCAGCCATATTCATTTGCAGGCTACAACCTACCATGTGGAAAACTCTGGCTGTACAATTACATCATAATCAAGATGGGTTTCCGTTTGGTGGTCATGTAAATTTGGTTTTGCTTTTCGGTGAGGCCGCTGCAGGGAAATGAAGATGCCATAGAAAAATGTCATGAGTTAAATTGTGTTCCCCAAAACCTTTGGTCCACCCCGAGCCTCAGAATGTGACCTGATTTAAAATGAGGGTCTTATTAAATGTAATCAGTTAAGGTAAAGTCATAGTGGATTAGGGTGGGACATAATCCAATGACTGGCATCCTTATAACAGGGAAACTTGGACACACACACATACATAGAGGGAAGACAATGTGAAGACAGAGATGCGGAGAAAATACCATGTGACAATGGGAGTCAGGGATTGGAGTGATGTGGCTACAAACCAAAGAAAGCTAAAAATTGCCAGCAACCACCAGAGGCTAGCAATGAAGCAAGGAACATTTTTTTTCCCAAAAGCCCCAGAGCATGGCCCTGTCAACAACTCAATTTTCTGCTGTTTTAAGCCACTCAGCTTCTAGAACTCTATGACATCAACTAGAGGACACCAATACAGAGGGCATTGTTCCTATATGAGCGCTGTTACCTTTACCCTAAGTAGGGTGTCATATTCTTGTCCCTCGATGCTGATTTAATGATTATTGCTCAGGTTCATTTCGTTTATAAAATATAGCTTCTCATTCCCCTGTCCTGAACTGAGGCGATCGTAAAAAGGGGTTACCAAATACAAACCCACCATGAGATTCAAATTCAAACGGAGATAAACAGCACTTTGCAACAGTAGAAATGGGGTTGCTCAGATCATCTGCAAAGATGTCCAGCTTTGTGCTCCTCAGGGTCCAACGGTCTTTCACACCATTTGGAATTTTCACAGGAGGTTTTCACGGAGGAATCCCAGAAAGGTCTCTGGAAAGCAAGCACCCTGTTTTCGCCACAAAATAAATAAGGATACAAACACACTCTATGGCACACAGAACAATCACGACACTCTCACCAGCAGCCTTCCATAGGACATTCTTTCCTGGCTCTCCCACTCAAAAAGCCCTGAGTCTGAACATAGCAGGCAACTGCCTGATGTGACAGAACAGGAAGCCATATCTGGGCACACAGGTGCACGAGTCTCTCAAGTGCTGATTTTCAAATGCTGTAACTCCCAGGAGAAATACACAGCTATAACTGCATAGGAGGCAATTTGCCAGAGAAAAAAGAGAACATTTATTTTTGATTTCAAGTAAAAAGAGAAAATCAATTCATTCAGACTTTATGAGTCATTTCAGTTATTTGCACTCACTTGCTTAGGGATGTGGGTAAAAGTAGGGTAAATTGGGCTTCCACAAATAACCAGTGAAAAAGAGGAACCGATTTCACAGTCCTGGCCCTGACTGCTTCAAGTTGCACTGGGAAGCCCCCCTAAGGAAAAGCCAAGCCCAGCATTAGGACAGCCCTGAGGTTGTGGTGAACACAAGCCAACCATCCCGAGACGTTCTTTCTGCACACTTCCAAGAAGTTTCACATAGTGGAGAGCTCCAATTTACTTTTTGTGCATTTAATTAAACAAAATACCATACTTGAGTAGCTTTGGGGGAGTGTTAAAGAATCACACAGCAAACTACTTTGGTCTACAGCTAATTACTTTATCTGTTCCACAAGGTTTTCTATAAGGCAAAAGAATCCTGTCATAACAACCATCTCCCTCCAAGATAAAAATATTTAACTGAAAACTAAAACTTTTTGGAGTTAGCCAGCCAGCTTTCTTGTAAAAATAATTGGATATTAAGTCTTCCTTTAAAAATATATGCACTATGTCAAAGTAGGGTTGCATTATAAATAGAGACTGCTACTAATTCAGTTGCAAATTGTAACGAGCTTTCACTTTATATTAATGCCCGGAGCAACACAGAACATCTTACAGCTTTGCACAACTTTGAACTTATTTGTGTTCCGAAAAGCTGTATGTATGTTAACAAGGAACGGCAGAACACACCTTTTTATGCCGCTTGACTGGCAGACTTTGCCGTGTAGAATACATCAAGTATTCAGGAAAGGGCAAATCACAACTTGAAGGATATAAACATTACAAAATCCAGCAACTGCAATGAGAAACGAGGATCCCAGTACCTAAAAACACCAAGGGGATGGTTTTTATTCTCCCTGATGGTCAAAGCCAAGTCTTTGCACTTAGCGCCGAGTTCTTACCATTATACATTAAATCCTCCCTGAAATCCTATTACAGGAAAAAGACAAGGGTAAACCAAATGAATTCAGGGGACCAGCTAGCAAAAAAGATTTTTATTTTTAGGAGTGAGATCATTTTAAAGCTTAAAACCAACTCTATCGCTGTTGGTGCCTCTTCCATCTCTAAATCCAACCCCGACTCAGCAGCACCCTCCGTCTTACTACTGAAATCTGTACTGATAAGGCTCTCAGCAGGTTTTAAACGTCTGCTGACCTCTCTGATTCCCCTATGAGGATATGAGTTTCTACAACTGTGCCTCATTCATCTTTTCACCCATCACACCTCACCCAATGTTTGGCACAAGGTCAGTGATTAATAAATGGTGCTGGCCGGGTGCGGTGGCTCAAGCCTGTAATCCCAGCACATTGGGAGGCCGAGGCGGGTGGATCACGAGGTCAAGAGATCGAGACCATCCTGGTCAACATGGTGAAACCCCGTCTCTACTAATACAAAAAATTAGCTGGGCATAGTGGCGCATGCCTGTAATCCCAGCTACTCAGGAGGCTGAGGCAGGAGAATTGCCTGAACCCAGGAGGCGGAGGTTGCAGTGAGCCGAGATCGCGCCATTGCATTTCAGCCTGGGTAATGAACAAAACTCGATCTCAAAAAAAAAAAAAAAAAAAAAAAAAAAAAAAAAAAAAGGTGCTTTTAAATAAATGTTTAAAATCACAAGTTTAGAGAGTACACATGTATGAAATGTGACCATATTTAGGGACCACAGAATTCACAAACAAAACATTAAAAGTAATGTTTCTGGGTATATATAGTATTTAACATATTATTATAAGGAATATCTGCTTTTTTAATTAAACTATTTGCACCTTCAAATAGTAAAAGTAAATGAATGATTGATGATAAGAAGGAGAAGGTCAACAGTGGAATAGAGACAGGATATCTTTTCCTCTTATTGATTAGAATAATATCCCTCTATATTCTCTCTGCTCAGGCATCCCACTTTCCCTCTATTCATGGGATAACTGCGGTTCTTTCTCCCTCAGGTCTTTCTCCTTCCTTACATTCTACAAAACTTCGATAGTCCTTGTCACTTGGCTTAGTGCCTTGACCCTACCAAACATTTTTGTCAAATTTAAGCCAACAGCACACATCATTTCAGAAAGAAGCTTAGGGTCATCTAAACTAGGCTGGGTGCAAATAGAAGACACGTCTAAGGCTGTTCAGGTTCACACTTTAGATGAGCACTGATTCACAAGGAAGAATGGGAGACTTTTACACTCCCTGGATTACTCACTTTCTGTGTTTATTGCAGCATTCACTGAAAGTTTCCTTTTTCACTAGCAGGACAGAAAGCATCTGGTCCCACCCCTGGATATCATCAACCGTCATATACCGTGTATTTAAAATGGTGAGTAACCATTTCAAATTCTTTCTTTAAAGTAACAAACCTAAGAAAAAAATTAACCCTATTTATAGAATTTGTCATAATTTGTTTCCCAATTTGAATGTTACTCGTATGTGATGAACTCACTTCAAATTTTCTAATTCTCTTTCAAGATGTAGAGCCACCAATTGAATGCAGAAGTGGTGTATGATCCATGCCAATTAAAAAGGAATTATCTTCCTTATTTTTGTATTCTACACTCTGGGTTACACTTCTCACTGCCATGATTTTTACAATAACAGAACTCACTCCTGGGTCTTCATTTACTGCCATACCTCTGAACACGGTTAAGTTTATGACAAGCTTACAAAGTCACTAGGAACTGAAAATATGAGTTTTAAAATATGAATATTCACATAGAAAAAGGCCTCCAATTAGATGGATATTTTCAACTTTTGTATTTCTAGCATTATCTTTAATGAACAATGTCGGTCAGAGAACTCTGCCTCTGTACCTTTATTCGATAATACGTAATAAATCTTTAATTTTGTTGTTGGTTAGCTGTTGCTACCTTGCTCTCCACGCTCTTGTCCCTTATCTCAGTAGCCATCTCCGCCCTGCAAAGATGAGAAGGGAAAGCAGGAGGTGGAAACCCATCAGTAGCCTTCTCCTTCATCAGCCACACTTACAAAGGTCAAATGTGCAAAGCGTCGGAAATCAGTGGTGAGAGTGAGATTCTACATTCTCTCAATGAAGAACAAAGATAAGTTCAGTATGAGACCAAAAAGTTTTTTAAGTTATTTTATAGAAATGTTTCTGTGGCTACTTTTCTTTTCTTTTCTTTTTTTTTTTTTTTTGATGGAGTTTTACTCTTTTGCCCAGGCTTGAGTAAAGTGTCACGATTTCAGCTCACTGCAACCTCCGCCCCGCCCGGTTCAAGCAGTTCTCCTGCCTCAGCCTCCCGAGTAGCTGGGATTACAGGTGTCCGCCGCCACACCCAGCTAATTTTTGTATTTTTGGTAGAGACAGTGTCTCACCATTTTGGTCAGGCTGGTCTCAAACTCCTGACGTCAGATGATCCACCTGCCTCAGCCTCCCAAAGTGCTAGGATTTAAAGCGTGAGTCACTGCACTCAGCCTTTGTTTATTAGTATTCAATACGTGGACTTGAAATAATATTACTTTTGATAATAGAGTGCTTAAATTTTACTTTTTTTTTTTTTTGCAATCTAAAAGCTCCCTCTTCTGACCACGCAGAGTAATTCTTTATAGCCTCTATTTTTTAAATGTTCTTTATATTTTTTATTTATTTTTTATATATTCTACTTTAAAAGCTTTCATAAGTCTTAATAATAAGAAAAAGCAAATCTCTAATTATATAAAAGACAGCTCGTGCTCAAACCTTGGCCTGAAAACATAGCAATTCGTTTTACATTATCATTTTCCTCCAAAGTTACAGTAAGTAGTATTTCTAAGACAATAAGAATCCATTGTCTTAAGTAGCAATTATAAGCTGCTTTTTGTGGCAAATATTGTGTTACTGAATCACCAAGTGGTGAGGCAGACTCTTTAGTTTTTACAAAATAACATAATTTTATATAATATAAATATGGAAAATTTTGAATATATACAAACAGATTTAATTCATAGCACATTAATTCAGCTATTAGCATCTTTAAAAATACATCTTTCGTGGCTACATAATATTCTATGATAAACAACTTTCTTAATCATGTATAGATATTTATATCCAATTATAAAGATGGAAATGTCATTACACTAACGAAACTTTATAAAGTCCCTTCCAGAAGTATTATGCAAACTTATAATTCTGTTGACTGTACATGAGTTCTCACCATGTCCTCAAGAATTCTTAGCATTTTAAATATTTACCAAATTTATTAATTTAAAAAATGCTATTTAGAAATTAAAGTTTTATTAGAGTCACATAAAAATGTTATTCCTCTAGGTTTTTTTTTTTTTTTTTTTTGGCCATTCTTATTGTACTTCTTTGTAAGTTAACTTTGTGTTCATTAAATGTTTTTCTAAGAGGCATTCAAGATTTACTTGGGAATTTCAGTAGTTCCTCATATGTTCATTAACTATTTTTTTATTGTGTTCTTTAACTCTAACTTACTATGTTTTGTAATACAAAGAAGATTTTAATATGCCATAGAGCCAAATACACATTCTTGTATGGAAATATTTATTTCCATGTTATATTCATTAATTTTTGGTATGATTGTTCATAGTTGGTGTTGTGATTCATCCAGAATTTTGTTATATACTATGAAGATATAAAGAGCATTATATTATCCTCATAGTTAACTCTCAATAACATTTAATAAAGAATTCATATGTATTCAATTGATTTTAATACCAACTGGATTATGCACTATAAACTTCTGTGTTTATACCTATTTCTGGTTTTACTATTTTCACTTATGATTTCTCTAGTCAGCTATGTTAAGCATTTTAACAGTCCAATAGAAAAGTCACTTTTTATTATTACTGTTTTTCAAAATATTTTTGCAGTTTTCGACATTGATAATTTTATTTTTTAGAACCATTTTGCCAAGTTTTTAAAAACTTCTAAGATTTCTAAGATTTTTGTTGGAATTGCATTAAATTTGGAAAAAATTGGTATCCATACAATGCTGAGTCTTTACATCTAAATGTAAGGACTAAATCTTCATTTCTTCATATCACTTTTTCAAGTTTAATGTTATTATGCATAAAGATTCTTACATAGATAGGTACTTGCTTCTTAAGTCTGTTTGAGTCATCTTATATTATTATCTATAAACTCTATCCTTAATAAACTGTTTTAACTAGTATATAGGAAAATTTTATTCATTTTTTAATATGTATTTTTTAACAGGACCATTGCAGAACGCTGTGAGCACTCTTCTAGCATTTTTCCCATTTTATTGTTGAAATTCCAAATGTTCATGGGGGAAATTGAAATTTTTTTTCTTTTCATAACATTTTCTATGTTCCATTGTTTTGTAACCTTTTTCAGATACTCACTGATCTCTTTTTATATGAAGGACTTGTGTATTTCTTCAGCCCAGAAGATACCTTATTTCATATCTTCAAATAATTCCATTTGTTGTAGTGTTTAACTCAGAAACATTGATTATTCATGTATTGAAATTCCAAATCTATTCTATCCGCTATTTCTCTCTGATCTGTTTCTTTTCTCCACCCATTTACTTTGTGTTCTGTTAGGATCCTCAAGTGAGTTTTCTACCCAGTAAGTACAAATTCTGCAGTGTTGGTTCTGTTCTTCAATGATGAAAAGCAGTTGCAAATTTCAAAATTGTGTTTTAAATTTTCTTAAATTATTTTACTTCATTTAGATTCCTTTTGGTGTGGTTTTAGTTTTCAGATAGCTCCTGTTTTACTTCAGTCTCATAGGATTCCATGTCATCTTTCACTACTTCTATATATATAAAAGTCCTCTTGTCTTATATTTTAGTGAGATCATAAAGCAAGTATTGCCCAAATACAATTTATCTTCTGTAATAAATCTCTTCAAAACGAGCTCCTTTCCCGGATGTTGAGTACTATGTCCCTCTCCTTATTTTGCGCTGCAAAAATCTTTTCACGGGCCTCCTGTTGGCTGCTTTCTATTTACACGTCCTTGAGGGAGGAGAGGTCTCTCCTAGCCTCATGCTTGCCTGTAAATAGAGTAGGAGGGTCGTCCTACTTCTGCTTGCTGTTAGAAATCGCCTCTCAAATTTTAAGCTCAAAGGGTATTTTTTTGTCATCCTTGTTGTTTTAATTTAAAATTGCTTTGCCCTTTTAGTAAAGCCAACAGCCTAAAAGAAATGGGGGAAAATCATAACCATGGTCAGTCAAGGCCAGCTCTGTTTAATCTATTTTCCCTGTGGCTTAGAGGTCAGTTTTCTGTATCCAAAGTTGTTTGTCCTGGTCTCTATGACAGGTACACAGATTGAGGCTTCTTGGGAGTCTGCTTGCTCAGAAAGAAATTCTTTTCTTTTTTTTTTTTTGAGATGGAGTCTCACTCTGTCCCCTATGCTGGAGAGCAGAGGTGAGATCTTGGTTCACTGCAACCTCTACCTCCCAGGTTCAAGCTATTCTCTCCTGCCTGGTTCATTTTTGTATTTTTTAGTAGAGATGGGGTTTTGCCATGTTGTCCAGGTGGTCTCAAACTCCTGACCTCAGGTAATCCTCCCCACTCAGCCTTTCAAAGTGCTGGGATTACAGGTGTGACCTTGCCCAGAAGAAATTCTGCTTTACCAAGGGAAGGTTCACTTCTTAGGGGGATGCCTGGCTCACTACTGGCTCTTTGCTTGGTTCAGTCATGCTGGAAGCTCCAGATGCCTTGGAGGATCTGCCCCGGGCTGATCCTTAATCCCCAGAAGTAGAAGTGATTCTGAGGGTGTGGTGCTCTCTGCCCTCAGTCGACCCTCACCCCTCCCTTCACCACTCCAAATAAGGGAATATCCATGGGGTGCTGCCAGGACTTGCTTTCCTTAATTCCCATGTTTGTACCATCTCCTCAGAAGGGGACCTTGTGAAACAGTCTTCAGTGTTTTCCTTCAATTGTCCTCCAATTGTTCTCTTCCAGCAGAAATTATTTGCAATTTCTCTCAGATGATTGACTCTTTTCCCTGGTTTTCAGTAATAACATTTCTTTTAGTGTGATATCATTTTGGCCATTTCACAGGAGATCTAGGAGAAGACAAATGAAATGCCTGGACTCCACCAAGTTTCATCATACCAAAATCCCATTCACTCAATTATTCTCCCACAGATCCCAGGTGTAGCAAAGGATTTGCATTCCCCTAATCCAGAATCTCTTCAGCAAGAAACTATTTCCCCTTTTTCGCAATTGAGAGTACTTTTCTATTTCTCATATTTTGTGTGCACCTCTTTCCAATTAAATTATAAGCTCTTTGAGTAAAAGTAGGGTGACCAATGCCTCCTGGTTTTCCTAGAACCTCTCATGTTTTGAAACCGAAAATCTCCTGTACCAGAAATCTTGCAAACAGGGATGGGTGGCTACGCTGCTCAAGGTCAACATATGCTGGATCTTTAAGCCGGTCCCAGCTCATCATTTAAAGCTGTCTTGCCCATAGCAGAACTTAATGACACATACATTGAATGAGTCACTTTTCCCCATGACTACAAGCCCCTATGACTATAAGTACGTATTAATAGGGTAGGATTAGCTTACAGCCGCTAACCAGGGCAGTTAAGTGAACAAATCAGCAGTCAGGTATATTCATGTGGGAAAGTTGTGAACTTTTTGTAATAAATAAAGTAGTCTGGTTGATGATCTCTAGAAACTTACACATTTTTAAAAAATCCTCATCGCTGGAATGGTTGCAGACATAATTACTAAGAGTAGAGTATGGGTGGAATGATTCCTTTAAGACTAATATTTTCAGAGACTCACTATGATGCCATTCAGTAGATATGCAAAACATATTTTCCAAAAGCATTGGTGCCTCGGGCTGCCCTCTATGGCCATTTAAAATATTATAATAAATTGCTTACTGGATGTGTGATAATACACTAAATGTGCTTTGAGACATGTTCTCTGTCCTAAAGAAGATTTTGTTCAGAAGGAGTGGTTAAGAGCTGTGACTGTTTACTGCTTCCCCACAGCCAACTCAAAATCACCCCAAGTATATCCTTAATGAAATGTATTCTGAGCAGTTTCTCATTTCTTAAATATTTTACATGAATGTCTCTCTTTAAACAGTGAGAACAAGTCTTGCTCTTGGCATAATCACTGTCTGCAAGCCACAGAGAGTTCACTCGAAAGGAGAAAATTCACTGGGCCCTTGGTGAGGATCCACCCAGGTATCTTTCACACCTCACCTCTGCTGGAGGCGTCAAAGTCCAGGGGAAAGGAAAACATCCCATCGTCCTTAAAGAATCATATTTGTCAGCAAAGGTTTTACAAGCAGTAACAATATGTGGGAGACAAAGTATGAAAGCAGCCATGAAGTTGCTGTGGAAAAGAACGTGAAACTGGAAAAGGTGTCCGATAAGCACAAAGGAGAAATGAGGAGAAACAAAACCTATGAGAAAAGCCAAAGGAGGTGACGGGGTGAAATTATCCTAAGGGAAATGTTGGTTTTTCAAACATATTTAAGTTTCCTAAGGGTGGAAACTGTGCCTTATGAACTAATCCATTTTATTCTCATACCTCAGTGTACCCAGTGCATAGGAGTGTTTTTATGTGGAAATAAGAGATAAAGTTAAATAAATACCACCACTAGGGCAGATAGTCTCTACTTAAGTAATTTTAAAAGCCCTTTTCAATATAGCACAGATTATAAAAGCTTTTGTTCTGGAAAACTGTGTTGGATGTGTGTTTACATCCTTAACAGGACTTGGAAATTAATCGCATATTGATTATGGAGTGACTAATCAATCATTGAACCAAACTACTGACATCTATGTCATCTGCCTTCAGATATATCTAAATATAACAAAAGGAGGGCCAAGTGTGGTGAAATAAAGAAGCAGATTTTATGTTAGCACATGAGCTTTGCAGACCAGTGGTCTGATTCGAACCCCAGGCTTGTCACTTTCCAGGTGAGTGGCCTTGAACATTACTTGACTTCTCTAAATCTCAGTTTCCTGATTTGCAAAATGAGGATAATAATAACTCCCTGGCACAAGGATAGCTTTATGGACATGGGACCTGCGCCATCACACAGAAGGGCCCACACTTGATCTGAAGTTCTGCTGTATTCCTCCTGAAATTCTTAATAATGATTACCTTTGAACTTGTGTTTTGCAAACTCATTCCAGTGAAACAATGGAGTATGTATGTGAGCAGAGAGACCCTTGGCTGCCCCATGGGCATACTGTGTGGGCAATGCTCCCTGAGCACAAAACTCAGGTGGACACATGGCATTTGGAAGTTTAGAGACATGCAAAGGTGAGACAAGGAAAGCATATATTACATCTAACAGTAAGCAGGAGACAGACAGCCCAGAGAGGTCGCACCTTCTATTTGAACCAGAACTTGCTTTCATTGCAGAAAGAGCCGATGATATTCTAAGAAACATGAAAACCCAGGGAACACTATCATATTATTTGTCACTCATTTATTTCCCTGTATTAGTCACCCACTTCGTTGACAATGACCACATAGTAGAAAAGGGAAAGATAGGGCAGCACATACCTCCTCTTCTTGTCAGTCCTGCCTTAGTCATAAGTAAGTCAAAGGCAGAAAGTGTTGTTAAATGCTAATCAAGAAGTGAAATAAACACAGTTGAGAGTTAGTTTTGTGCAGCATTTCCACTGGTCTGGCAAGAGAGAAATACGTACACATGTGCAAACTATGAAACACAAATGGTGTCATGTCAGTGACTCCACATACAAGTGAAATGCTCTAATACTTGCATTTAAAACAGGCATTGTACAATATAAAGATGAATGATATATTTCATATAGATAATTTACATTTTTATTTCTTTCGCTTATAACACTGAAAAGCAAATAAAAATACCATGATACATAAAGAGAGACTGCAGAGGAAAGGAAGAAGCTGTATATTTCAGTACCATTATCACATCACTTTCTGAATAACTGAGCAAGGTGCCCCACATTTTCATTTTGCACCAAGCTCTGCAAGTGATTGCTAGTGGCACATACTGATCAATTAAAAAAAAAAAAAAGAAGAAAGCAGGTATTTTTCTCACATAATCCCTTTCAGGTAACATTTTCTCAATTTGCCTGATCATAAAAATCACCATTAGCACTATTGATAGTAGCGCAGATTACAGAAACCCTTTTCTGGAGAACTGATATTGTAGGTGTGTGTCTGCATGCTTAACAGGAGCACCAGCAGAATTTTATTATCAAGTAAGTTCAGAAAATGCCTCTTTAGAAGAATGAGGTTGTGAGAGATGATATCACAACTTTCTATTATTTGATTCTTAGAATTTTATTCTGTGCTTAGCAACTATTCTAATTTGCCTCTAGTGTCTATTGTATCCATGATATTTTCATATTCTACTAAAGAGTTCACTAAATGCTTTATGTTTCCAAACACTTAGTGATATTGCCTATAAACTTTTCCACCTAGGTTTAAAGACAGCTCCAAAAGTCACCTCTCCCTGCCTATTAAAACATATGCCTTTATTGCCCCAAATACACATTTCCACTCATGTCTTTGAACCCCCTATTTGCCCTTTAAGTATTTTCCTCTTTGCCTATTGTGTGCCTGTCTGGAAACAGGCACTGATATGGTTTGGCTGTGTCCCCACCCAAATCTCATCTTGAATTCCCACGGGTTATAGGAGGGACCTGGTGGGAGGTAATTGAATCATGAGGGCGAGTCTTCCCCATGCCATTCTTCTCTGATAGTGAATAAGTCTCATGAGATCTGATGGTTTTATAAGGTGGAGTTTCTCTGTACAATCTCTCTCTTTTTGCCTGCTACCTTCCATGTAAGACGTGACTTGCACCTCCTTGCCTTCCACTGTAATTCTGGGGCCTCCCCAGCCATGTAGAACTATAATTCCATTAAATCTCTTTTTCTTTTTTAAATTACCCAGTCTCGGGTATGTCTTTATCAGTAACATGAAAATGGACTAATACAGGCACAATCCATGATAATTCATTTCCTGCCTTTCCCCCATTCCTTACTTCTACAAATGACATTTCTCAGGCTACTTTGACAACTGGCTTTCCCTCAGGCTTAGCCACAGAAAGCCTAGCGAGCAGTGGAGGAAAAAGAGCCAGCATCTGTGTTTGCACTGTTTCTGTGTTAGTCCATTTTCACACTGCTGTATACTACCTGAGACTGGATAGTTTATTTATTTTTCCCTCCTCCTCCCCAAGACTGGATAGTTTATAAAGGAAAGAGGCCTAATTGACTCACAGTTCAGCATGGCTGGGGAGGCCTCAGGAAACTTAATATCATGGCAGAAGGCAAAGTAGACACAAGCACCTTCTTCACAAGGTGGCAGCAGAGAGAGAGGAGTGAGCACAGAGGAAACTGCCCTTTGTAAAACCACTGGATCTAATGAGACTTACCCACTATCGTGAGAACAGCATGGGAAAAACTGCCCCCATGATCCAATCACTTCCCACCAGGTCCCTCCCTCTACACCTGGGGATTACAATTCAGATCACAATCAAAGATGAGATTTGGGTGCGGACACAGAACAAAACCGTATCCGTGTCCAGCTCTGGAATTACCTACACCTTCATGTCTCCTACTGCTGCCTGATGGTCTATCCTGTTATCATAACTCACCACAGGCAGCTCTGTCTCCTTGGCTCTGGTAACCCCATATTCCCCTTGTGCACCAGCCCTAAGGTTGGTGCAGTTTTCTGTTGATGCTCACTTTTGGTCATCTTGTTGCCCTTCTTTATCTGTTTAGCTTTTTCAAGACTTCTCCAGCTAATTCTCCCTATTAAATATCACCTCTCATTATACCTGGCATAGGCTCTATTCTCCTGAGGAGGTCCTCCATTGTTGCAAACTTTGAAATGCAAGTTTTCAAAAAATTATATAATGCATACTTTTTGAGTATCTTAGGAGGGCATGACACTGAAGATACCAAAACGAATAAGACATATTACAGTTGTCCTCAAGGAACTTACAGTCTCATGGGAGGCAGATAAATCCATGTATGATTATAACATGGCATTTTGGACAAACACATATGCTTTAGAAGCAAACCACATGTACATGAGTCCTGGCTCTACCACTTACTGACTCTGAAGGTGGACAAGGCAGGCACCCTTCAAAAAGGATTTTGTGCATTGGACTAAAGAGCTAGATTGGGAGATGCTCTTTGTACAAGTGAGAAATATTTAGGAAGATTGCCCAAGCAAGAGCACTAAGATGCATGAAGAATTCCTGATCAGATTCAGGGCCACTCTTTAGAACTGTACTCCCATAGTTCAGGATGGTGGCAGGAGAAATAAGGAGACAGAAGCAGAAGAACTATTTGGCCAGTAGGGTCATATGGAATTACTGGTAAACTGGAGAGGTAAAAGAAAGAGTTGAGAAAAATCACAAATTTCTGGTTATTTATGAAGTCTTCCATGACTGTTCTAGAGCTGCCTGATCTTGCTTCTCTCTGAATTTCTATTGAGTAACGGTTAGCACCAGATAGTAACTCATTTCCTTATCTCTAATTCTTTCATGTGTTCATCTGTGGACTCTCTCCACCAGATCAAAAGAAGGGTCCTTAAAGACAAAAGCAATGGTATATTTTTCTATACCCCAGAGTGTTCCCTGTATTTTATATAGTCACTAATATTTATATAACACTAGTGACTAGTATTCCGCACTGTATGTGGCTAATGACATCATCTAGGTTTTTAAAATGTATTTCAAAAATGTTGTATCACTATGAGCAAGATGAAGTAACAATGACAAAAATTCAATAAGGTAAATCTAAATTTTTAAATTTCCAAAGTATCAACTTACCAAATATTAATTATCAAATGGAATAAAAATGAAATCTTATTTTCAAGTTTGATCCTCTATGGTTTCAGTTTAATTTTACTAACCATCTTTAGTAATAAAAAGCTGCTAACGGCATGATGATTTGAATTCAGAGAACCAATTTGATTGGATTTTCTGATTAAGTGAACTAATGTTAACTATGCAATATGACACATAATAATATCTGAAACTCCATTTTTTGGTTTTCTTTTAATGGAGTGCTAACTGCATGATTGGAAAATGAAAAATACAGTTTTTCAGGATTCATTTACTGTAAGTTGACTGAAATTGAGTGGAATAAAACCCAAGCCTATTTGCCTTACGGATGCTATTTCCATGTGTATAATAATTATTTCTTAATATTGACTTGAGAAGCTGTAATTTGCTTTCACATTTAATCAATGGAGAAGAATATTTGAATCAGAATTCTTCTTGAGTAATATCGTAATTTCCACATTATAGACTCTCTCTTCCCCTTCTCTTGCTAGCAGTTTTGGGTTTCTGTTTCCTACTAAACTGTTTAGCCTGCTTGGAATTCATGTGACATTTTACATGGAAAGAAGTGTGAAATGCCACTTTCCATGCTGCTACCTTATAAATTATTCATCCCTGCTGTTTATCAGGCAGCTTCTACTTATAGATAAGAAGTCACCTCTCGTTTGCTGCACACATCACAGGGGCCTAAACAATCAAAAATGGTGTGTAGCCTGCTCACAGAGCAAGGGGAAAATCCAAGCAAGAAGAGTTTGCAATAAGACTCTTCCATCCTGAAACAAGCCCCACCAATCTTCCTTGACATGCAATGATAATATTTAGCTTGCTAAAGTGCATGGTTGAAAGAAAGATGCATTCTCTCAATAGAGGACAGACAAGAGAGGGTAAACTTTCCCAAGCCTGATGGGTAGCTTTAGTGAATCAAAAGTCAAATGGGCAGCTATTGTTACCCTTTCAAGCAATCATAGAAATTTCCAAAGCTACAACTATCAAGACAGTCTCTATTTGTTTTTCTAATTTTTGGAAAATATGACAGTGTTCCTATTCACATTATCTAATTATCCATATTGTTCTTCCTGTAATTTTGTAGTGTCCCCAACTGTGGTCAGGTTTTGATATGATCTATATTTTGATCTAGAATATCCTTTTTTTTTTTTTAGCATGAAGCTCAAAGGAGACTTCCTATGGAAAACAGGCCTCGATCTGTGCCTTGAAGAATGAAGAAGAATGAATAGGATTCAAGCAGGTACGTATGAATAGGAAAGGCAATCTGTATGTGTTTGGTTTACTGTGTGTGGCTGATGACATCATTTGGCGGTGATTCTTCACACCTCCCTGTTCTCATACGCTTTTCTAAACAACTGCTCAGCTGCATACTTGCTTTGACAGACATGATGCTAGAAGAGGTGAAGAATTGAAAACAGTTGTGCTTGGAGAACAATTATTCTCTTACACATCTACAAGCATCATGAGAAGCCTGGCTCCTATCAGATGAAAGACATATGGAGCTGAGTTTCATCAGCCAAGTTTAGCCTAGACCATCTAAGCCTCAGCTGCCTAAGTGAGCACAGCCAAAATGAGGAGACACCTCCAGGCAAGCCCAGTTTGGATGGACAAACCCTGCAGATGCACGAGAAATGCATGTTTACTGTTGTATGCCACTGACATTTTGTGGTTGTTTACTGCAGAGCAAAAATTTATTGATACACTATGAAAGACATTCAAACGATGCTATTTACTGACTTTTAAAAATATGGAGTAAACTATTTAAAAATATGAAGGCTAAAGAGGTGAGCAACATTGTTTTTTAATTTTTGTAACTTTTATTTCAAGTTCAGGGGTACATGTGCAGGTTTGTTAGCTAGGTAAACTTGTGTCATGGAGGTTTATTGTACAGACCATTTCATCACTCAGGTATGAAGCCTACATTTTATGTACTCACTACATACAGCTTCATGAATTGGATTCTTAGGGGGATAGAAAAGATAAAAAACATCACCCCTGTTCTCAGGAAGCTTAAAACTGAGTTGATACTGTATGCCATATACATGAGAAAAGAGACAAGAAAATTCACTCAGCTATTTAAATGTAAAAATTTATGAGTGCCTTTCTTGGATTGCTGCATATGAGACACTGCCAGGCAGATTAAGGGAAAGGGGAACTAGCTTCAAGGTGTGAGAACACAAGACATCTGGGCGAGGAGAGTGTATTCTTTGTGGATACATCCACTAACAGCCTGCATGCAAACCAGGGAGCTTCCAGAACTCTGGCCACCCCAGACTCGCATTTGTTTAGAGATAAGAGAAGCCCAGCATGGAGATCCTCCCTATAGGAACTTTCCCTGGGAAATCAAGTGCATGGCTAAGAAAATGGGCTTTTCTTCTTAGGTAATGACATTCGAGTCAGATTCAAATTGCTAAATTCAAATCCTAACAAATCAAGATTACCATCAAGCAGGTTCATAATTGTCACTTTAAAAAAAAAAGCTGCTCTAAATAGATTCCCTTCGAGCATTATAATGAGAACCAGGAATTTAGGAAGAGCTCTAAGAGGTGCTAAAAATTAAGATCCACTTATGCTCCACTAGAAGAGAAGTGACAGAAACTTGGAGATAAGGGCATTCAAAGAGGCCCGTGTTCCTTTACTCTGAGTTCCCATGTGCAGCTCAACACCACTTGGGTCTTTACCAAGGGTAAGACTTGCCAGAGAGGGCTATCACGTAAAGTGTCTCATTTCTAGTGTGACTATTAGTGCTGTAATGCACTAATCACATTCTTTTTCTCTTGGCTGTTTGTCTCAAAGTTAATAGCACACACAGTGTATTGAAGACAATAGATTTTAAATGCATATTACCTAGGTAAAGACCACATGGTATGAGAACTTAGGAAGAAACACTATTCCTGGAAATCAGAAGTGTCAGGCACACTAATAGAAATATAGCCATTGGGCGAACTGGGGTATCACCGGTGAGGTTTTCGAAGAGCCAGCCTTAAGTGGACCAGGAAATCCATTAGGGGAAAGCAAGGGGAAGCTGCGAAGACAGTGGTGGGAGAGTGCCTCCATAGCTCCTGTCTGGGGTGAGGAATGTCTGCGTTTTTACCACTTTTTTGGCTAAACATTCAAAAGGTCACTTTAAAATTATTTATTAAAGGGGAGGGGAGTAAAAAATAAAAAAAGAAAATTAAAGTAGGATGATAAAGGGAAGGTGAATGGCTAAAGAAGACTAAAGATAAGTTTAAGGACAAGGTAACAAAAAATTTAATGGAGTAAAATGTTTAACACAATTTAAAAACCCAATAATAATTAAAAGTTAAATTTTAAGAATCAAATCAAGCATGAATTAGAAAGTTCTAAATGTTTTATCTGGAGTTATAATTTTTTTCAAATATTTTTAAAAAGAATTTTTAAAAGAAAAAAGATTAAAATGAAATAAAAAAGAGAACAAGAAGCCTAAAAAATGAACAGGTGAAGTTAACTGAAGTGTAAATAGAAAATAAGTGTAAAATAGTCAGCATTTAACAAGAGAGCAGAGAGTTCTAAAACTGTGTTGAGAAACTAATAAAACGAAGCAGAGCATTAATGAAACAAAATAATATAGTTAGTGTGGGGGTGAAAGAGGGAACAAGACTGGAAAAGGGGATAGGCTGAAGATAGATACAGAATTCACACTGTCAGCAGGCCAGTGATGTGAATTCCTGGTTAAGCTTTGTGCAATCCATTTCTATCTCTGCCACTGTAGCTGCCCAAAGGGTTCGACTTGCCCACTGCACAGATAGAGGCGATTTATCTGGACAGGGGAATTACAATAGAGAAAGAATCTATTTCACGCAGAGCCAGCTAAATGGGAAACGAGTTTTGTTACTCAAATCAGTCTCCCTGAAAATTTGGAGACCGAAGTTTTTTAAGGATAATTTGCCAGGTGCGGTGAGTGCTGATTGGTTGAGCCACAGATGAAATCACTGGGGCTTTTGATGAGTTCTTGCTGTTGTCTTCTGTTCCTTGGTGGAATGGCTGAACCAACTGAGCCAGATTCCCAGTCTACGTCATTTCAGCTGGTACATCAGAATGGCAGGGTCTGAAAAAATGTCTCGGGCACCAATCTTAGGTTTTACAATAGTGATATTATCCCTAGGAGCAATTGGAGAAGTTAGGAAATCTTGTGACTTTTGGCTGTATGACTCCTAAACCATAATTTCTAATCTGGTGGCCAATTTATTAGTCTTACAAAGGCAATCTGGCCCCCAGGCAAAAAAGGGTTTTGTTTCAGGAAAGGGCTTTTATCATATTTGTTTCAAAGTTAAAGTATAAACTAAATTTCTCCCAAAGTTAGTTTGGCCTAGTCTCAGTAATGAACAAGGGCACCTTGGAGATGAGAAGCAAGATGGAGTCAGCTCAGATCTCTTTCACTGTCATAATTTTTGCAAAGGCAGTTTCACTACTTACAGACATATTCCTCTCAAAACCTCAGGACCAAGATTAAAGGAGGCCCCTTTTTTCCCTCAGCCTTCATCACAGTCGTACTATTTTTTTCGTTTGTTTGTTTTTGGGGCTTTTATCCCATTTGACCCGAGAACAGGCTTGCCAAACCATGCTCTCTATGTGGGCATGTCCACCCAGAGGATGCATCTTTCTCCACTGTGTACGAGGGCGCTGCATGGCTAGCTGAAGCCCCAGATGTTTTTCCTAAACTGTTCGCATCATCTCACATAATATTTTCACAGCTTGGGCTTTTCAAAATTGAACTTCTTAAGTACTTAACTACTCAGATTCTTTTGACCTAATATTTATATGAATACTCAAAATAATCAAGAAATGAAATTCAAACAAGTATGTTAAACAAAAGCCATTTAAGTTTCACAATAAAAATTATTTTTATGTGCAGCAAATAAAGCCAGGGAATTACTAATGTTGGTATCTTTTGAGAACATTTTTTCCTTTGTGACTTTGGTTTATGCAAATAGCTATTTCTCACGAGCTCATACCCTGAAGTTACAACTTGATGCCTGAGGATTGATTCTTGTATTCTCTTTAATCTTCCTCCAGTCTGACCTGGTACTTATATAGTTTAATCCTTGCATTAATATTTTAATATAGATTTGATTTGGATTGAAATGAGCAAGAAGATTCACTGGAATCTATCTATAGAGATTACTTGTGTGATTTCATTTTGCTGCATTAGTAGTCTGTGATAGATATACTCTATTTGCAGAGTACATCTACCTTCAAATCAAGTGTCTTGCCAAAAGGCAGTATGACAGTTAAGCTTTAAAGTTCATAAAAATAGCTATTTTGTTCAAGAAAAAATAAAACAACTCACAACTTTCACTAAAACCAAGCCTGCTCTTTTTTTCCAGATGGATTATATTGGATAAATGTGTTTATCCCTATTTTCAATATTTAAACACACAGACACATATAGATAATTTGTATCTTGAGACCAAGTCCTTTTATCTGTACAACAAAAAAATTGGACAAGATACTGTTGTTTTTAAAAAATAAAAAGTTTCTTTTCCTTTTATTAATAATTCATGGTTATGACAGAAATGAAAGAGATTTAAAATAAGTGAAGGTCATTCTAGACCCACCAATAAAAAAATATTTCAATATATTCATATATAGTCTTACAGATATGTTTTGCTTATATGTAAACATATACATAATTATGTATTTTAAATAATTTTATATTATATATTGTTTAATAACATCTTTCATTTATCACTGTATTGTTTCTATTAGAGATTATCTTTCAATTTTATACACTATAAAATATAAACCTAGCTCCAATTGATGTACTTAAAATTATTTTCTAGCTTCTGCTTTATGAATAATTCTATGATAATTACCCTTGTACAGATACCTCAACATTTATTCAATTATTTTTAGAATCATTGCCTGCAAGTAGAATTTGTTTTTAAAAGTATGCATATTCTAAATTTAGATATGTATGAATTTTGAATCATTTGATCAAATTTTTAAAAATCTCTTGGGTTTTGATTGGGGTCTCACTGAATTTATAGTGTAGGTTAATGATCATCTATTATTAATTGGTTTCAGAGATATGTATCAAGTTTCTACTATGCACCAGACTAACTGCTAGAGCAGTGGGGAGTGGAGGTGGGGGAACAGCCTTTCCTATGGAACAGCTGCATAAAAGAGTCAAACCCATGGGGAAGCCAAAGCCATGGGCTCCCTAAAGGTTTGCTGAAAAATCACTGGAATGAGGCAGATTGGTTAATAGGATAAAAGACATACAAACTTACTTAACGTGTCTACACAGGAGCCTTCAGGATGAAGATGCAACCCAAAAATAAGATGATATGATAGGTTATATACCATCCTGAGGCCACAGTAAAGAATGCAGACTCAGAGCATGGTCAAAAGCAAGTTATATAGGTAAATCAGGTTTAGGGGCAAGACAGGGAGGAAAAAAGAAGCTTGGCTGGCAAGGGAGGCCTTGCTATGTAGATGAAGCCTCCCTCAGAGAGAATAGATGGTAAAAGTTTCTTTTCAGCCTGTTAAAGATATCAGACTCACAAAGATGTGAGATTCTCAATCCCTCCTGGAACCGAAGGTAAGAATGCTGCCTGGGTCAGGGGGGTGCGGGTTGTGGGGGGGTGGCGGGGGTGGGGGTGTGTGGGGGGTGTGGGGGGTGGGGGGTGTGGGGGGGTGTGGGGTGTGGGGGGGTATGGGGGGTGTGGGGTGCGGGGTGTAGGGGGTGTGGGGTGTGGGGGGTTGGGGTGCGAGGTGTAGGGGGTGTGGGGTGTGGGGGCTGCGGGGTGTGGGGGGTGCAGGGTGTGGGGGGTGTGGGATGTGGGGGGTGTGGGGTGGGGGTGCAGGGGGTGGGGGTGGGGAAGGAAGTTGGCTACATTAATGAAAATTTTCTTCATGTGCAAATTTTCCCCACAAAAAACAGCTTTGCAAGGCCACTTTTCTTTGCTGGCCAAGCAGCAGCCATTTCAATGTATGTCAAAGAAATAGATTTTGGGGTGAAATATTTGAATTGACTTCAAAGCCAGTAAACAAATAGATAAACAATATGAAGTCAGAGTGTGGAGACGCCTAGATGATAAGAGCCCTGAAGAAAATCTAAAGCAAAGAAAGGAGCCAAAACGTGATGGGGTAATATTGTATGTAAGATTATTGAGAAGGCTTCTTAAATCAATACCTAGTCATGAAACTGTCTTAGCAAAAATTACAACTGAGAAAATTATGACAGTGAAAATGATCTTATCTAATCAACCTCATCTTGCTTCTCACCTCCAAGCTGTCCTTGTCCATTCCAGGGCCTAGGACTTTGGGAGGAACTTAGTTTATAGTTTGACTTTAAAAGAAAGATGATAACAGCCCTTTCCTGAAATAAACCCACCTCTTGCCTGGGGACGAGACAGCCTTCCTAGTTCTAACAATGTAGTCAAGATTAGAAATTATGGCTTAGGAGTCATGCAGCTAGAGGCCACAGGTTCTAAGCCTTCCAGTTGCTCTTCAGGAAAACATCACTACTGTAAACCTAAAAGTATCTCAGATGATGGAGATACTTTCTAGACCTGACACTGAATGGATCAGCTGGTGCCACACGGCATCAATAAAATGGCTCATCTGATCATGTGACACTCATCTAGGAACTGACTCAGTGCAAGAAGACAGCTTCAGCTCCCTATGATTTCATCTCCAACTCAACTAATCAACAATTCCCACACCATGGCCCCTACTGTAACCACCCAAGGGGTTCACCTTGCCTGCTGCCTACACAGAACCAACTCATCAAGACTGAGGACTTGCAATAGAGAAAGAGTAATTCACACAGAGCCAGCTGTGCGGGAGACTGGAGTTTTATTATTAACCAAATCAGTCTCCCGGAGCTTTCAGGCATCAGAGGATTTAAGGATAATTTGGTGGGTGAGGGAAGGCCAGTGATTCACAAGTGCTGGTTGGTTGGGTCAGAGATGAAATCATAGAGAATTGAAGCTGTCTCAGTCATAATTTTGCAAAGGCAATTTCACTACTAGCCAAATTATCCTCAAAAAACTCCAGTCTCTGAATTATTGGGGAGATTGATTTGAATAATAACTCTGTCTCCCCCATGGCATGGCCAGCCTCGTGTCAATTAAACTCTTTCTCTGCTGCAATAATGTGGATTACTTTTGTTTGTACAGCATGCAGGAAGAACTTTGCAAAAGATTACAACCAGAGACCTGAAGGAAGCAAGAAAGAAAGCCACGTGGTTGTCAGAGAGAAGAGGAAAGCAGATCCCTAAGCTGGATTACGTTCTCTGTTTCTTTGAAAACAGAAAAGATGATAAGTTAGGGAGAGATCAGAGGTCATCCTGTGAAGCACATTTGGATAAATAGCAGTGACTTCGGATTTTCTTTTTGAATGTGAGCATAATCCATTGAAGGGGCTCATGCAGGGAACTGCAAAAACACTTTTAAAATTTTTCATCTTTTCTTCCTAAAGTAGAGTTCACACTCTATTTATTTGTATTCTTTGATATCTCTCAATAGAATGTGGTAGTTTTAGTATTCTCCTATTAAACATTTGTTTAACTTTCTTGTTCTTCTAAATAATAATTTATTTTCATTAGTATCCCTGAAATGCCAGAGTTTCAGACTAGGCCTGCTACTCACCACACAAAAAGCCAATCACTGAGACACAAGTATTGACAGGTAAGAAGGCTTTAATTGGGTGCTGCAGGCTAGTTGATGAGAGATAAGCCTCAAATCCACCTCCCTGATGGACAAAATCAGAGGATTATGTAGTAGAGAAGGAATGTAACTATGTGTCAGAAAATAGAAATTAGGGAGGGATAAGCAAGAGGAGTTGGTCAACAAGACACAGGTGGTCAGTTAGGCCACCATGGCGGATGAGGAGTCTGGCATCCCATTGTCCAGATGTGGTGATCTGGTGAGTTTCAGCTCCTTGATATTATCTGGGAGGCCTGGGGTTGGTTTCCTAAGAAACAAACTCAGGTAAGAGAGAAACATCACTTTCTTAAGTTTCAATACTAGGAAGGCCAATTTCTATGTTTATTCAGAAAAACCCATAAACATCAGTTCTATGGGACAGTTGGGCCAGTTTCATCAGTATTTTAGCAGAAAACATCTTATGGGTCCCTTCAATAGTTAATTCTCAGGTTCTATGAACTCAGTGCTGTACCAGTGATTTCATTAGTAAGTCTCTGCAGATCTATTCAAGAACACAAGCTTCTAGGGAGCTAGGGAGAATGGTCTGGGATTACCTTTACTTCTGGTTTGCTCTAGTCACCGCAGAAGAGACAGGAGGACAGATTAAAGTACATTAAAATCAGATGAGCTCTACCTTCCTCTTAATTTTGCTATGAATCTAAAACTGCTCTAATATAAATTGTCTTTTAAAAAATCAGATGTGTGCTTTTCTAAAAAAACTGTGACCTCATTCATCAAATACTTACAGTTCTCTGGCTCTGGTGGACTTAGGTTCCCAGGCCCTTAGATCTTTCGTAAATTAAATATCTTACATGAGCATTCCCCACCATATATGTGGAGGCTCAGATCCCAAAGGTCTAGATTTGAATGTGCAACAAAATTTGGGAATAACTATTCAAGACAAACCTTTGACCTGTTACTTTCTTCTGGAAGATCCAGGATTCCCTGTCATGGTACTAACAGTAATCAGGACAGACTTTGGAAAGCAAGTAATCTGATTGGAGTTGCTCAACATGAATTTGTCATGAAGTTACATTCTGATTCAGAGAAAAACAGATGAAAAGAAATTTAATATCAAATTGTATTTAGGCCTTCAATTATGTGAAAAAAAATATGTGTATTTGTGATCTAACAGTTTTCTTTGTATCTTTACAATTTTCTAGGAAACACTCTGGGTAAAATTTAGAAAATGGTACAGATGGACCCAGAGCTTATTGGAAAGGCAATACCATGAGGTGATGCTTTGAAGGATAAGACCTTCTCAAGATGGGGAGAGTAGCTTGCTTTAGTGAAGTGAGAATGAGTTAATGTGTGAGAAGGCTTAGGTCCAAATCTCTAGACACGTACCTTGATTAACCCTTAGTTGACTCAGCTGTAAAATGGAGAAACAGCAGATATGTCTTTTAGAAGATTTTTGTAAAGATCAAATATGAAAATGCATGTTAAAGTAATCAATCAAGGGCTAAAAACACACAAACTACCAATCCACTTAAACTTCTAGACGGTATATATCATTGCTTCATGTGTTAGGAGAGAGCACTCCTTCTCCACATACATCCTTGGAATGAAGTTTGCCAGACACTCAGACCTCGGGTGAAAGAAGCTTTAGATTTGAAATTCTTCCAATTAATTTACAACCAGAAAGCAAACATCTGCAAAGACTGAAATCTGTTTGAAATGTAGGCTAGATTTATTTTGTCACATACTACTACTGTCATATAAAAATAACATAAAAATAGTAAAAATTAAAATTAAAAAGCTATTGGGAAGTACCCAATTGCCCTTTTCATACTTGAAGTACAGGACTGAGAGGATGTTCACAATCTACACTATGAAGCTGCTAGTCTTGTAACACATGCAAAAGACCACAGAGAAGGTACAGAGACTAGATGAAACAGAAACCCAGCATTTTAATTTTATTTAACTTGTAGTTATCATCAAGCTGATCACATACTATGTGTAACATGCTATGTTAAGCACAGCAAGGGATACAGAGAAGCATTAACCATCAAACAGCTTACAACGAGGGTGGGAAAACAAAACACACATCTGTGAATATTTAAAAATATGACAGATGAAACAGCAGCAATATGAGAAGATATGAAAATAAAATCAACGAATAATATGATTCGATATGTAACAACTACAGAAAAATGCCACTCTGGTTTCTTAAAAGGATGACATTTAAGTGTCATTTATTAAAGGATAATTTTCAAACATCAGATAAAATCATGAGTCTCACGTAGATGTAAAACGAATACATGCTAAAGATTGTTTATAATTCATTATTAATGAAGAAAACAGTAAGCTGTTACAATCAGTTTTAAAAAGAAGTTAAAGGAACAGAAACTTATGTGTAGTAAAGGAATGTTGAAATGCATTTACAAATAGAGAGAAACCTGTTTTTCTCCCTGGAGAAAGGGAAGTCAATTAAACCATCAAACAGAATTATTTTTCATGTCTACAGACAAGAATTATTGCATCTTGCTATCAGTTATCTACAACTTACACAGTTGTAAAATGGATCAAAGAAAATGTCAAGAGTCCCCATAGAATCAGAATCAGATAACCCAGAAGGGTATGCTCAAAGCATCTAGTTTTCCACTGAAGCACACAATTTTCCCTACAAGGTTCAATCTAAATCTAAACTATCACTTCCTCACATGTAGTTTGCAAAAGTGACATTTGTTATGAAGATATTACTAATACGAGAAGATTTATCAACATTTATTACATTTTCACCATGCAAAGTATTTTAAATGATTTTAATTAAAAATCAACAAAGTAAAGCAATATGTTTGTATCACAGTATGATACAGTATAATATGAACTATATTAATTGAAATCACATACTACTGTAACTGTCCAATGGGTTCACCTTGACCACTACCTAGACAGAGCTGATTTATCAAGACAGGGGAACTGCAATAGAGAAAGTGTAATTCATGCTAAGCCAGCTGTGCAGGAGACCAAAGTTTTATTATTACTCAAATCAGTCTTCCTGAGCATTCGGGCATCAGAGGATTTAAGAATAATTTGGTGGGTGAGGCAAGGCCAGTGAGTCAAGAGTGCTGGTTGGTTGGGTCAGAGATGAAACCATTGAAGCTGTCCTCTTATACTGAGTCAGTTCTTGGGTTGGGGCCACTAAATCAGATGAGCCAGTTTATGGTTCTGGGTGGTGCCAGCTGATCCATCAAGGACAGGGTCTGCGAAATATCTTAATCATTGATCTTAGGAGCAGTTTAGGGAGCGTCAGAATCTTGTAGGCTCTAGCTGCATGACTCCTAAACCATAATTTCTAATCTTGTGGCTAATTTGTTAGTCCTACAAAGGCAGTCTAGTCCCCAGTCAAGTAGGAGGTTTGTTTTGGGAAGGGCTATCGTTGTTTTTGTTTTAAACTATAAACTAAGTTCCTCTCAAAGTTAGTGCAGCCTATACCCAGGAATGAACAGGGCAGTTTGGAGGTTAGATGCAAGATGAAATTAGTTAGGTCAGATCTCTTTCAATGTCTCTGTTACAATTTTGCAATGGCAGTTTCAATATGAAATTGAATATAAACATTAACTGGTTATGTAACAAATTTGAGACACCTGTAAATTAATGTTCTCATACCCATCAATGGTTCCCCCAAAAAATCAAAATGTTGGTTTCAGTAAATTGTCTATCAGTAAAGTGTCAAGATCAATTAAATCGCTTGGGTTATATTATTTTGAAATTAATACAAGAGAAAACATATTGTTTCAGAAAATTCTCTTTTGGCTGCTTTAAGGAGCTTCTCTTTAAATTTTGTTTCCTGGCAAAATACACTACACCATTGATTTTATGCTCATTCCTTAAAATAAATATGACTTCATCCCTAAGGAAACCAGTGTTGGGGACCTTACAGTCATTCAAATCATTTTTTCCTCCCAAAATAACAATGGTGTGACATTCCTAAAGTAGAGTGTATGTCCTGCTGAGTCATATTTCTAGCCAGTCGCCTTGCCTCCTGCTTCTCTTTTTGTCATTTAATTACAAGACTAGGATCTACTAAATATAGTGTTTGGCTGCTTTTACCTCCTCTAGGGGTAATAGGTAATTTATAGAATGACATTGATATGGGCTGGCTGACTCACAGGTACCCAGCATTCAGATTAACGCATTGGACATTTCTCTGGACTCTTGAGTCCTAAAATTTGGTAAACTCTATCATCATAGGGCAAAAGCAGCTACAGGCAATATGTAAACTTTATTTACAAAAACAGATACCATGCTGGATGTGATACTAAAGCCAGACCTCCCTAACCCCTGGCTTACAGAAATGAGGAAATTAGAAAAGTGTGAGAGAATCAGTAGAGTCAATGGAAAAATTATTAGAATTGATAAGAGATTTTAGCAAGCCTGCCTGATATTCAATCAATTATAAGAATAATAGTACTTCTACACAATAGCAATAACAATAAAAGACTGCAACTGAAAATTAGATACTATTTACATTAGTAACAAAAATTAAAGAAAATCTGGAAATTAACGCAGAATACACAATACTACTGTGGGGAAAACATGAAACTCTCATACAGGATACAGTGATAGCTCTCTCTCAAAAGAGAAGTAGGTCACTTTAAATTTTCCCTAAATTTTTCTGAAAATGCAATGCAATTCTGGGATAGGCCGAACAATGAATTCCCAAAGATGCCCACATGCTAATCCCCACAACTTGTGAATATGTCACCTTCCAGAACCAAAAACAACAACAAAAAAAAAAAGATTTGCAAATGTGATTAAGTTTATTAACAGTGAGATAGGAGATTATCCTGGATTATCCAAGTGGTAGATTTAATCACGAGGACGTTTAAAAGCAGAGGTTGGAGGGACATACGATGATGTTGCTGGCTGTGAAGATGGAAGAAGGTCATAGCTTAAGATACCCTCTAAAAGCTGAAAAAGGCAAGGTAATAGATTCTCCCATAAATCTTCAGAAGAGAACGCAGCCCTGCAGGTGACTTATTTCTTATCCAAGTGAGATCATGTGGGATTTCTGACCTACAGAACTATAAAACAATTCATTTGTGCTGTTTTAAGCCACTAAGTTTGTGTTAATTTATTATGGCAACAATAGGAAACTAATACAGATTTTTATCAAAGTTCCAGTTGAAAATTTTGAGGACTTTGTAAACTTAGTCTAAAATCTGTAATAGTCACAAAAAATTAATTGAGCATTGAAAAAAAGAGTAAAGAGAAGGAATCATTCCTTGCCTGTATTAACATAATGTAAAGCCATAGTAATAACTGTATGAGATGATGTAAAAACAGACAAGTAGACTAATCAAATAGAGTGATCAGAAATATACTCATTTATATATACCCGTGTGTAATATTTGATAAAGGTGTTCCACAAATCATCAGGAAAGCACAAGTTATTTAAAATATATATATATATATATATATATATATATATCAAATATGAAAAAGGCAATAGGTTCTTTCCTTCTCTCTCTCTCTCTCTCATATATATATATATATATATATATATATATATATATATATATATATTTGCACCCTGTACCTGCCTATCACAACTAGTGACTGCATGCACCTGGAAACAGGTCCACCCAACCCAGCTCTACCCCTCCCAGTACCTAAGCATGCCACCTAGGTTCCTGGGGCTTGCCCAGCTCAGTCCACAACCATTGGCAACTGAGCACTCCTACTGGGATCTAAGGTTGGGCCCAACCAAACTCCCACTAACTACACGGCTGGAAGACACCCACATGCAGGCCTGGAGATTCACCCACTCCACCCATCACAGCCACTCTCAACACCAGCATGAACCACTTGGGTCACAGAAAGTTGGCCAACCACTGCTACCACTATTGCCCACACCACACACACTTCTCAAGAGCCAAGAACCCAACCACTTGCCCAACCCACCACTGTCATTCCCAGCACCCAAGCAAGCCACATGAAGGCCCAAGAATTGGACTGCCTGTACCCACTAACACCAGTGCCAGCATATGCCACCCTGAAGCCCAAGGACAGGAACACTCAACACTCAGTCCACTGCTGCCATGACAGGAGGCTGAAGACTAGTTCAGTAGCATCCCAGTGCTCAGCAAACCTTCACCAAAGTATCCACTGACAACCACACCCTAAGTCTCAAGGAAATCACAGACATCACCGATGCTATTTACAGTCAAAGAAATCATGCAGAGACTACACTACTACATATACCCAGAATCAAAGCCAAAGCACCCTACGCAACCAATACTAAAGCTATAGCTTCAGGAAAAAGTCCTCCCCTATGAAAGCAAATTCAAAAACTTGGAAGAAGCAACTGTTACACTAGATGAGCAGATATCAACATAAAGGCACTGGAAACATGAAAAACCAAGGAAATATGATACCTCCAAAGGCACATAATAATTTTCCAGCAATAGATCTTGATTAAAAATGAAATTTAAGAAATTATTGAAAAAATGAATTTAAAATATTGATATTAAAGAAGATCAGTGAGACACAAAATAATCATGAAAAACAATAAAAAGAATTCTGAGAAACAGAACAGTGAATGAGAAATTTACCAAAGAGATAGATATCATATAAAAGAATCAAACTTCTGGAACTGAAGTTCCAGAATCAAATTTCTGAAACTGAAGAATTCATTGAATGCATACAAAATATGTTCAAAAGCTTCAACAAGACTAGATCAAGCAGAAAAAAGAATCTCACAACTTGAAGATAGGTCTTTTAATGTAAGCCAGTTAGACAAAAATAAAGAAAAAAGAAGCCAGGTGCAGTGGCTCACGTCTGTAATCCCAGCACTTAGGATCACCTGAGGTTGGGAGTTTGAGACCAGCCTAACCAACATGGAGAACCCTGTCTCTACTAAAAATACAAAATTATCCAGGCATGATGGTGCATGCCTGTAGTCCCAGCTACTCAGGTGACTGAGGCAAGAAAATCACTTGAACCCGGAAGGCGGAGGTTGCAGTGAGCTGAGATCGTGCCATTGTACTCTAGCTGGGCAACAAGAGTGAAACTCTGCCTCAAAAAAAAAAAGAAAAAGAAAAAGAAAAAACAATTTAAATGAGCAAATCCTATCTGATAGATGGCAGATGGGACACCATAAAATGACTGAATATTCAAATATTTGGTTTCTCAGAAGGCAAAGAAAAAATGAAATGGTTATAAAACCTACTTAAAGATATAATAGGTGAAAACTTTCTGTCTAGTAAAAGATTTACACATCCACAAACAGGAGGTTCAGAAATCCCTGAGCAGATGCAACTGGAAAGGTCTTCACAACACTTTATAGTCATATTGTCAGAAGTCAAAAACAAAGAAAGAATTCTAAAAACAGCAAAAGAAAAGTGTAAGAATTCTAAAAACAGCAATAGAAAAGTGTAAGAATTCTAAAAACAGCAATAGAAAAGTGTCTAGTCACTTATAAGAGAACTCTCATCAGAATAAAAGCAGATTTCTCAGCAGAAACCTTACAGGCCAGAAGAGAATGGGATAATACATTTAAATTGCATAAAGAAAAAAACTGCTACCCAAGGATATTATACCAACAATATTATTCTTCATACATGAAGGAGAACTGACGTCTTTCTCAAACAAACAAAAGTTGAGGGAATTCATCACCACTAAATTGGTACTATGAAAACTCTTTGGTCCTATGCCTGGAGGCAAAAGAATAATATTTACCACCAGGAAAAAAAAAATACACATATATATATAAACCACTGGTGCAGCAAACACACAAACAAAAACGATAAAACACAAATAGTACCATGACAGAAAACCACCAAACCACAATGACAAATAATAAGAGAAAAACAAAAAACAAAAAATAAATATAGAACCAGAAATCAATTAATAAAATGAGAGGAATATGCCCTCACATATCAATAATAACCTTGAATGTAAATAAATTAAATCTGCCACTTAAAAGATATAGACTGGCTGAATTAATTTTTTAAATGGCCCAACTGGATGCTACCTACAAGAATCTCATCTCACCTGTAAAGACACATATAGACTGAAAGTAAGGGAGTGTAAAATAATATTCTATGTAAACAGAAACCAAAAGTGAGCAGGAGTAGCTATATCTGTATCAGATAAAACAGACTTAGACCAAGTGAACCTAACTGACACGTACAGAACATTTCATACAACCACTGCAAAATACACATTCTTCTCATCAGCACACAGAACACTGTCCAGAATAGATCATATGTTAGGACACAAAACAAGTCTCAACAAATATTTAAAAATAGAAGCCATATCAATTCTCTTTTCTGACCACGATCAATAAAACTAGACGTCACTAACAAAAGAAACTTTGGAAGCTGTACAAATACATGGAAATTAAATAACATATCGTGGAAGAAGTTAAGGATGAAATTTAAAAATTAAATAATATGCTCAAGGAAGAAATTAAGAAAGAAATCAAAAATAAAATTCTTGAAACAAATCAAAATACACACACAACATAGCAAAACCTATGGGATATAGCGAAAACAGTGCTAAGAGGAAGGTTAAAGCAATAAACCCCTACATCCAAAAAGTAGAAATATTTTAAATGAACAATCTAACCATGTACCTAAAGAAACTAGAGAAGCAAGAACAAACCAAAACCAAAATTAGTAGAAGGAATAAAATAAATATCAGAGCAAAATTAAACAAAATAGAAACAAATAAAATAATACAAAGAATGAACAAAACAGTCTGTGTTTTGAAAAGATAAACAACATCAATAATTCACTTACTAGAGTAATCAAGACTCTTATACACTGTTGGTGAAAATGTAAATTAGTATAGTCACTATGGAAAACAATATAGAATTTCTCAAAAATCTAAAAATAAAACTACTATACAATCCAGCCATTTCACTACTGGGTATTTATCCTAAAGAAAAAATATCGAAGAGATACAAGCACTCCAGTGTTTATTGCAGTACTATTCACAATAGCAAATATATGAAACCAACTAAATGTTCAGCAATGGATGAATGAATTAAGAAAATGTGGTATATATACACAATGGAATAATATTCAGACATAAAACGAATAAAATCACGCCATTTGCAACAACATGGATGGAACTGGAGGTCATTATGTTAGGTATTGAATTTTAAAAGCCAAGTACAGAAAGACACATACTACATGCTCTCAGTCACATGTGTGAGCTAAAAGTATTGATTTCATGGAGGTAGAAAGTAGAATGAGAGATACTAGAGGCTGGGAACAGTACCTGAGTGGGAGGAGGGATGAAGCAAGTTGCCAATGGGCACAAATATATAGTTAAGTAGAAGATATAACTTCTAATGTTTGATAGTGAACTAGAATGGGTAGAAATGATAATGATATATGGCATATTTCAAAGTAGCTGTAAGAGCGGACTTGAAATGTTCCCAAGTCATAGAAATGATAAATATTCAAGATGATGGATACCCCAAATACCCTGACTTGATCATTACACATTTTATGCATGTAACAAAATATCACATTTACTCCATAAATATATGAAATATTACAGATGAATTTTTAAAAAGTATTTGAAAAACTTCTTTAAAAAATGAAAATGAATCCCTACATTATACATATAAAAAATTGATTAAAAACTAAATGTGAAAGAGGAAAAAAGCTTTATATTAAAATTAATAGAAATACAGAATTTATATGCATATAAATACATATTTATAAAGACTTGGTAAAACTTCAAAAGTAAAAATAATAAGGCATATGCATGATAAATTTGGTTGTATCAAAATTAAAGATTTCTATTCAACTACATATACTATGGATGGTTCTCATAGATGAGAAAGTGAGAGAAAATTCTTAAATGTTTGGCAAAAAAGTGAATAATATTTAGAAAATACCATGTCTAAGGGTATTTTAGACATTTACCATGTCTAAATGTCTAGATATTGTTAATTGATAGAAAAATGACAATAACTGCAATAGAAAAATGGGCAAAGGGTCTGAGAAAGAAACCCCAAACTTAGCAAGTATGGTCAACTCTCTGTATCTATGGGTTCTATATTAGTGGATTCGACCAAGGATTAAAAATACTCACATATAAAAATAATTTGCACATGTATTCCAGAACCTAAAGTACAATAAAATATATATTTTTAAAATATATATTTTTAAAAAAATGAATGGTTGGCCAGGCTTGGCGGCTCACACCTGTAATCCCAGCACTTTGGGAGGCTTTGGGTGGGTGGATCACCAGGTCAAGAGATTGAGACCATCCTGGCCAACACGGTGAAACCCCATTTCTACTAAAAATACAAAAATCAGCTGGGCATGATGGCATGTGCCTGTAGCCCCAGTTACTTGGGAGATTGCACCAATGCACTCCAGCACCTGGCGACAGAGTGAGACTCCGTCTCAAAAAAAAAAAAAAAAAAAAAAAAAAAAAAGAATGGTTTTGTCTGTACTAAACATGCACAGACTTTTTATTTCTCATCATTATTCCCTAAACAATACAGTGTAACCAATATTTACATAGCATTTACATTGTATTAGTTATTATATGTAACCTAGGGATAATTTAAATCATATGAGACCATGTGCATATGTTATATGCAAATACTACATCATTTTATATCAGGGACTTGAGCATCTGCATATTTTGGTATTTGTGGAAGATCCTGGAGGCAATCGCCCATGGACACCAAAAGACTTCTGTATTTGAGTACACAAATAGATGCTCAAACTTACTAGAAATCAGAGATATGCAAATCAAAGCAAAGCAACATCACTTGATACCTATTGGATTAACAAAAATTGGAAAGAAGGATAACTGATGGAGTGTGGAGATGCAGGGGCCCTCAAGCACTGCTAGTGGGATTGTAAACTGGGGCAGCCCCTATAAAGAGCATCTGGTACGTTTAACTATATTTTGTGTAATGCCACCTGCAGTGTGATTCAGCAATTCCACTACTAGTTATATATGCCAATAAATTTCTCATGCAGACCTCTAAGAGGACACGTATAATATTTATTACAGCATTATTTGGGAAGTCTGGAGTTGGAGGTGAGGTTTGGCAAGTTCATTACAAGGAGAATGGGTAGATAAAGGTTGACGGATACCCTTCATAGGTACTACAGAGCAAAAGGAAGCAATGAACGAGATGTACATGGAGCAACATGGATGAATCTTATAAGCATAATGCCAAGTAATTATATTTTTAAAACATAGTATTTTTTTTTTTTTTTGAGACGGAGTTTCGCTCGTTACCCAGGCTGGAGTGCAATGGTGCGATCTCGGTTCACCGCAACCTCCGCCTCCTGGGTTCAGGCAATTCTTCTGCCTCAGCCTCCTGAGTAGCTGGGATTACAGGCACGCGCCACCATGCCCAGCTAATTTTTTGTATTTTTAGTAGAGACGGGGTTTCACCATGTTGACCAGGATGGTCTCGATCTCTTGACCTCGTGATCCACCCACCTCGGCCTCCCAAAGTGCTGGGATTACAGGTAAAACATAGTATTTTATATATAAACTAATAGCACTTACATAAGTTGAAAATGTACACACATAAAAAATAATATGCCTTTTCCAAAAGCACTTATAAACAAAAAGACATTAGAATTGATGCTTATGTTGAGACAGAAGAATACAAAATAGGTACTGGTGATTAAATGGAATGAATTAAAAGTATTGATTGAATGAATAAAGAGAGGAGATTTTACTGGATGAATGATGATTCAGGTACCATTAACACACCTTCTGCATTTGAGCATAGAAAATAGAAACAAAATCTGAATGGAAAGCAAGGGATTATGTGAGCTCTTCCTCCGAAATTTGTCATGTAAGTGGAAGAGGTGAAGTATAAGCAGGGAGCATTTTTGCAATGCTTAAAGTCCTAATTCATAATTTTGAATTGTGTTTTTCTTAAATGGCTCCTTAAATATGTTTGTATTTTAGCAAAGCCAATAATGTCTTCATATTCCTATCAATCTGATCTATAAAAGCAAAAAACAATTTTTAAAGATTAATTTCTAATCTTTAATTCCTAAGATTTTTAATGGATACTATCTTTCCATGACATTAATTGCTACAAGAGAATATAGAAATTTCCCCCATAAATAAATCAAAAAATTATTCTTGACCTTAGATATTTTTACAGACTTTTGTCCATACACTTACAGTGTATGAGGGTTCACAGCCTTCTCATTACAGCCATCTATGACTGAACAAGCAATGGATGGTGTTAGGCATCTTTCATACATTTATATTGACTTCCCTTTACCAAAAAAAAAAAAAAAAAAAAAAAAAAAAAAAAAAACCTGTGCACAAAAGCTATGTGCACAAATTTTTAAATGAAAAGCAATCAAAGAGACTGTGTGAAGGGGAAATGAGCTATGTTAATATGCAGGATATAGGAGAAGGCATAGAGGGATAGGTGCTCAAGGAACCAAGATGGTGAAGGATATAGATGAGAGACATTTTGTATAAGGCAAGAGAAGAAAAGGCCCCTGGAGGTTTGAAGGTACCAGAGAATAAGAAGGATCCAGTCTGGTTAGTGCAGTATGCTGTGAGCTAAGCAACTGAAGTCTCTTACATGTTGTGAGTAAAAATCTAAATTTTGGTTTCAACCATGCCTCTCTCAATATTATAGCTTCAAAACCAAACCATATACATTCCAGTTTGTAGGCATTACACATGACATGAATTCTTTGAAAAGGGATAATGTATTTAAAATGGTGACATCAAAGCAAAGGACTTCCAGGTGCTTTAAGTAGCATCTTCTCTCCCAACAACCCCATATACTTGCTCATCTGGTCCCACCTTACTCCAACAATTAAATACCAAACAAAGATATATGATCCCAAAGTGTCCTCCAAACTCCTCAACTTAGTACTATGGCACTTTAATGCTTTACATACATCGTGGGGAAATTTTAAAAGTTTAGAACTCCCATTGCAGACTAGAGGAAAGAGGCCCTTGGTTAAAGGTAGCTCTTTTACTACATTGAGCTTCAACATTTGATCATGGGCTTATGTATTAGTCCATTCTCACGCTGCTGTAAAAAAAAAAAAAAAACTGCCTGAGACTGCGTAATTTATAAAGGAAAGAGGTTAAATTGACTCACAGTTCCACAGGGATGGGGAGGCCTCAGGAAACTTACAATCATGGTGGAAGGGGAAGCAAACACGTCCTATTTCATGTGAGAGCAGGAAGGAGAAGTGCCGAGCAAAGTGGGGAAAGCCCCTTATAAAACCATCAGATCTCGTAAGAACTCACTCACCACTATGAGAACAGCATGAGGGTAACTGCCCCGATGATTCAAGCACCTCCCACCGGGTTTCTCCTGCATGTGGGGATTATCAATTCAAGATGAGATTTGGGTGAGGACACAGTCAAACCATATCAGCTTATATTATTTTGTTTCCTGTGTTTTCTGTTTACCCTTTCTCACTTGTGTATATTTTTGGTTCTTCCCCACTAGGACTTAAACTGTGCTCTATAAACTGCAAATGCTCAGTCTTATAAACATTAATGATGACACAGAAAAGAGAGGTGTCAAGTGAATAATTGGATGCTGAAGGTTAACCATTTAGTGAGTTGAAAACATTGACCATTGGCCACTCCATAAGAAAGTATTTCCTTAAATCTTATTTTATTAGAGAGGGAGGCTATATACATTACCATTATTTTCTTATCTCAAAGTCTGTATTTATCCCAAAACATTCAGTAGTAAAAAGTATATCAACATTAAGAGTTCAAATCTCAGCTCTACGAGACGTTGACTTTTGGGGAAATCATTTAAATGGCTCCTCACCTGTCAAAGGAAAGAAGAACAGTCATCTCCTTGCAGTATTATTGCAAGAATTTTGTGAGATGATATTGCTCTAGCAGTGTTCTTAACTAGGTCAAACTTGAAATTTGAATAAGCCTGGCATGTACAGCTAAGTGTTTATTATAGGCAAGGATTTACTCCAGAGAGAGACGAGCTGAACAATGCCATGGGAAATACATTTTAATTATTTCATGATGGCAGTTCCCAGATTGCACAGTAATGTATCAGAAGAGACAGAGACATAAGGCAAATTTGAAGTTTTTCTGCAGGACAACAGAGAAGGAAATTTGGCACTAGATATCTGGGGGAAAGGGTACTAAAAAATGTGTAAACTCAGAACTTTTGGGATCCATCAGGTTCTGCTGCAGTGTCGCTTTCAATAAATGAAACACTGCAACAGAGGAATGTACTATTTCCTCACTAGTGGAACCAAAGTGTGCAGCTGTGGGAACAGGATCACGAGAGCCTGGGAAACAGCCCTGAGAATTCTCATAGATAATAGAATAGAAGAAACCTTGAAAATGAATGTGTTCCCATAGGTTCATCAGATAGAAAAGGCATATATAGTAAGGTAACCTCATTTGTATGTTCACAGTCAGTGAAGGACTGGATAAATACAGGTCTCAAATGAAAAACACTAAGCACAAAGCCTGGTATATAGTAGGTCCTCAATAATAAATGTTTGTTCTCTTTCCCTTGAAAGACAGACCTCATAATTAAGACATCCTCGAAAGAGATTTCTCAACTTTTTCATTAGCATCCTCTGGATACCTTCACTGTCATTACCTTCAGCACTATGATTAGCTTCAAAAAGAATTCCTCATGTAAAGAGTCTGTAATTAGGATACCGGGGAGAGCTCAGCACCTGAAAAGGACTGCAGCACCTGCCTATTGTCTCAGCTGCTTTTTATCTCTCTAGGCCTGCAATATCAAAAGCATCCAGTACAAATTAAAGATGCAGAAACCTGGCCGGTCTCAAAGTTGGTTCATTTCCCGTTAGAAATACTGGCTGTGCATTTTTCTTGAAATTAGAACTTCAGAACAGCACATCCAGTAATTAGTGCATGATTTTCTTTTCACTTGAATGTTTTCTGCTTCTTTTTTACTATTGCAGCAATTGGGTATTTGAGAGAGAAAAATAATGTCTCCACGCACGCTTCATTTCCCAAAGCAGGGGACAGAGTCCAGAGATTCTTGATGAAAGCCGCAACCTTTTAATTCAGATGAAGTGAACTAAATTTATTTTGTTGGAAAATTTGAACTGGTCTTCGAGGCAGTTCAACAGTTCAGGCTTACTATAATTAACTGTCAAATAAGAGTCTGGGACTAAGCAGAGAAATGCAAGTGGGTCAGCATCAGAAGGGTTTAAATTCTGATGAAATTTTACAAGAAGAATGGCCTTTCATGGAAACATTCATCCCAGTCAATAGTTCACTGTATAAGTAGCAGCAAGTGTAGGTGGTTATCAAAAACACAGCTTGAACTCCCATTAGGCTTGCAGTGCCCTCCCTTTCTGGTTATCACTGATGCTCCTTTACTAGAAGCATGAATTCAGGGTTTCTGGTAACCTTGCCTCTTATAAACTCTTCTACTGGAGCTTGACTGCATAAAGAAAGCAGGCCTTTGAGGCTGTGGAAGTTTGAGGGGTATAGGTACCTAGAACACTCCTATTGCTATTGTACTAACCCACAGACTGCATTGAGTGGCAAAAGGCAAAGGAAAAATGTCCCTGCCCAAATGCAGTGGCTCACACCTGTAATCTTAGGACTTTGGGAGGCCGAGGCGGGCGGATCACTTGAGGACAAGAGTTCGAGACCATCCCGGGAAACATGGTGAAACCCTGTCTCTACTAAAAATACAAAAAATTAACTGGGCATGGTGGCACATGCCTGTAATCCCAGCTACTCAGGAAGCTGAGGCAGGAGAATTGCCTGAACCCAGGAGGCGGAGGTTGCAGTGAGCCGAGATTGCACCATTGCACTCCAGCCTGGGTAACAAGAGTGAAACTCCACAAAAAAAAAAAAAAAAAAAAAAAAAATTAGCTAGGCATGGTGGCATGCGCCTGCAGTCCCAGCTACTCAAGGGCTGAAGCACAAGAATTGTTTGAACCAGGAGAGGGGTGGAGGGTGCATTGAGCCAAAATTGCCCTGCTGTACTGCAGCCTGGGTGATGGAATCTATCTCAAAAAAAAAAAAAAAAAAAAAGAAGAAGAAAAGAAAAAGAATAAAGAAAAATGTCCTATATAGTTACCTATGTTGTTACCCTCCAGTGTCTTCATGTAAGTCCAGATTCCATTTAGTATTACTTTCCTCCTGCCTGGAGGCCTTCCTTCCACATTTCTTGTAGTGTAGGTCAGCTGGTGATAAACAGTTTTTGTATGTCTGAAAAACCTTAAACACAATATGGAAATGACAGACCACCAACACTGAGCAAAAAATATTAGAATTTAATGTAGGCAAATTTAATTTGCAATGCTTTCCAGGACCAAAGCCTTTCATTTAGAACCTTCATATTAAAGGAAAGCCATTCTGGGAAAGTAAATGGCATGACCTTTGTGAGAGTTTTCATAAAAATCCGTTTTTAGGTCTCCATTGAGCTAACATAAAACAAATCTGCTTTTGACCCATATATTGCATTAATAACATCCACAAAAGGCTCTATATCTGACGTAGTTTTCTGGAGTGAAAGAATGTATAAGCAAAAGGAGACAACCTTTCAAAGAAGAACTCTAGATATGAAACAGGAAAAAAATGATGTATTTACCTGAAGCAGGCTTGCAATAGTATGGCCCCAACTCTACAGAAGTAAACTTGGCCTCATGTGACCCTCCCAATAAACCCGCAGGACTGAGATTGCAGTTTTCTTAAACACACTCACATGCACATGTACATATGCATGTGTGCACGTGCACGTGCATACACACACACACACACACACACACAGAGGCAGAATAATGTTAATAGAGCTTTGCTTACAGATCCCCAGAGGAGAAAAATCAATTTCTATCTTCTTTATTTCTTATTTTAAAAAGCTGACCTACATGGCCTTAACATTCTCCTCAGCTTGGCTAAACTTTAGACAGGTTTGTTCCTAACTATAGGTCCCTGACCTCCTTCTTTTCATAGAACATTTGCTTTAGCAAACATGCGTTGTAAGTCCTTTCTCTGCCCCTTTGAGATATAAATCTGACATGGGAGCCATCCCTTTGAAATGTGATCATAAAGAGAGTGCCCCTATCTCCCAGTCTCTGCGGAAGGGTCAGAACCTAACTTCAATCAGTGACAATCAGCAAACACAGATGGCCTAATCACACTGACCAACCTCTGCCTTACTATCCTGCAGTACTTTTTCACTAGCTCACCTCAGGGATTACAAACTCTCCTCCCTGTTGTTTCCGTGAAGTTGAGTCCCATCTCTCTCCTTTGTTGCAATAGTCCTGAATAAGTCTTCCTTGCCATTTTTCACAAGTGTCCAGTGCAATTTCTCTTTGACAAAGCCCTTACTTCTATTTTCCAGTAAAGAGATACTGTGAATCCAAGTACCTGACAGCCTCTATAATTTCCATCCTTTTTCTTAGAAATCACCAAATTAAATGAAAAAAATGTGGAAACAATTAAACTTCTTTGCAAATCTATTAGGTACTTTATCTAGATTCTGCTTGTCTTGAATATTCTGGCCACTTCTATAAGTATATAAGAAAGAATTAAATGTTATCCCATAATCACACACTCGTTCCCTAGAGTGATGGGCCTAACTTTATGGAGTGTATAGAAGCTAGAAAGGACCTAGATGTTCATTTAATCCAGAATTCAAGAGCCTAAGTCCTCCCAGAGATGTTTTGTTTGCTCATTACAATGTTAGGCAATGAAAGAAGAGGATTTTGAAATGTTTCTGGTGGCGCAGGCCCTCCAGTTTATCCCAGAGAATGTCTGTCCTGTCTATTATCTTATATTTGGCTGCTCCCCAGAACATATATTTACCATCTTTCCTTATCTGTGAAAGTCTTTAGGGTTGTTATGCTTGAACCCTCATTTTATTTTTTAAATGAAGTTATATGCCCATGGAGGTAAAATAATTTTGCTCCCAGTCCTGATAAGTAGAAACTGAATTCAGTATTCCAGAAGTACCAGTGCAATACTTCTCATCCTTGATTGGATATCAGAATCTCCTGAAGAGCCTTAAAAATATCTATACCTGAGACTTACCTAGAGTAGTCTAAGGACACCAGTTTTGGAGTTAGAATTGGCAATTCCAGTGTGCAGCTAAGGACGAAAACTTACTGACACAACATACTACCAGACTGTCTTAAAGATTCTTAAAGATTCTGTTTCAGAATGTTGCTCTCAATAAATAATTTTTTCATTATTTTGATATATTTTTCATTACTATAGATAATAAAAAGATTAAAATATTCAATGATTTTATTAAGAATTCTATGCCACTAAATTTGAACAGTTAGATAAAATTGACAAATTCCTCTAAAAAAAAATCAAAACATCACACAGAATTGTGAATATGAATAATCCTGTCATTAATAAAGAAATAAAACTTTTTATTGAAAGCCTTTATGTGTGTGTATGCACACCATAAACACTGTACATACTATAAAACTATAGAATCTTGGAAAAATAATAAAATACAATATTACTGATTTTTTTTTTAATTTTTTTTTTATTACATTTTAGGTTTTGGGAAATGATCTCCACTAACAATAGAAAAGAAGTACCTAAATCTGATTTAAAAAAACTATCCTTAAAATTACTGAAAGCTTTTTCTCTGTTACTGGGTATTAAAAAAAATTTGCCTATATGCATCACTCAGGTTTAATAAGTACTAGAAATTCTATTAGGTTAGTACAAAAGTAATTGCAGTTTTTATCTTTTTTTTCTTTTCAAAAACTGCAAATAGTTTGACACCAACTTAGTAAGTAACACAGTAAGGCAAAAATAAAACTGCATCAATAACTATATATGAAACAAAAGTTATAAAGATTTTCAAAGAAAGAAATAACACTGCTGTTACAAAATATATATATTGCATAAGAAATCCAAGGTAATCCACAGATAAATTATTAGAATCAACAAATTATTTCATCAAATTTGTTGGATTAAAGATCAACATATTGAAATGAATTACAGTTGTATATACCAGCAAGAAACAAAATGAAGTTTTAGAATCACTTTCAAAAGTATTAAAAATACTAAATATCAAGGAATAAGCCTAATAAAATATTTGCAAGGCCTTTACGTAGGAACCTATGAAATGTTGCTAAGCTAAGTGAAAGAATATTTGAATAGAGGTATTTATCAAGCCTATACATTAAAAACTCAATATGCAATATGTTGATTGTAACATGCCAGTTCTCTACAAACTGATCTATAGATTCAAGGAATTCTAGCCACAGTCCCAATTAGTAAGTTGAATTTGACAAGTGGATTATACAATTTATGTGAATATTCAAAGGGCCAAGAGTATTTAGGTCACCCTTGAAAAGGAAAGATGTCAAAATTTCATCTAGGTTATTACATCTTATAATAAAACTATAGTAATTAAGATATTGCAATATTAGCATAAGGATGGAGACTATGCCAGTAGAGGAGGATAGAGTATACAAACATATGATGCATATATAAACATTTAATTTTTTTATAGGTGGCATTGCACAGGCATGGGATAACAGTGGTCTTTTTTAATAGTTCTGGGACATTTTGGTATGAATCAGAAAAATATAATGAAGCTAAAGCCCTATATCACACTATTCACAAAAACTCCAATTAGATTATAGAAATATATGTGAAAAGCAAATCAAAATGTTTTCCTAGAAAATAATGCCAGAGAATATTCTCATGAATTTAAGGACAATTTATTTATGATTGAAATGTATAAAGCAAAAATGATGAGCACATTAAAATTAAGAAATCATGCTTATCAAATAAATAGCATCAAGGAAGTGAATATGCAAGCCATACAGAGATAAAAAATGTTTGCTAAATATATGACCAGCAAAGGATTAGTGGGTGCAAGCGGTTAGCAAACCTTTTCTGTAAAGGGCCAGAGAGTTAATAATTCAGACTTTGCAAGTTGTATGGCTTCTGTTTCAACTACTAAACTCTGACATTGTAGCAGGAAAACAGCATGAAAGTAAGTGTGGCTGAGTTTCAATAACGTTGCATTCACCAAAATATGGCAGGTCAGATTTCACCCATAGTCCAGAGTTTACCTATTAGTGGTGTATAGAACACATGAAAGGTTTCTACAAATTAATTAGAAGACTGGTGACCCAAAGTAGGAAAGGAAAGGAGAGGGAAGGGGAGGGGATGGGAGGGGAGGCTATTAAACAGTGCTAATCATCAGAGAAATGTTAACTAAAATCATAGGAAATATTATTTTATACCCTCCCAATAACTAAAATCAGACTGAAAATACCAAGCGTTGCCAAGGATTTAGAGTAAGCAAGCAGAACTGATGAGTAATGTACTGATGATGACAGTGTAAATTAGTACAACTACTTTAGAAAGTTCTTCGGCATTATTGATTGAGATACATAAACCTCAGGACCCTTCAACTCTACACCTAGATATACTGCAAAGAAATGAATGCATGCATGCTCCCTGGACATGTGTTCATAGTATCCTTGTTCATAAGCACCCAAAGCAGCCCAAATGTCCATCAGTAGGGTAGATAAACAAACACTGGTATATTATTCAATGGAATGCTTCATAGTAATTAACACATTATAACTATTTGCAACAATGTACATTGATCTCACAAACATGATACTGGGGAAAGGAAACCAGTCGAAATAATATTGGCTTTATGTTTCCATTTAAATACATTTCAAAGCTAAATCAAATTTCAATCATGTTTGGAAATGCACACTTAGTAAAGGTAAGAAGAGAAGGTATGAAGACAAGCAGGGAGGTGATTAGCATAGAAGTCAAGACAAAGGTTAACTTTGAAGGGAAGGGAGGAATTTGGATTGGAGAGGGCACACAGGGGTTTCAGGACACTGTCAACTTTATGCTTCCTAATCTGCATGATACATACATGAGTGTTAGCTTTATAAGTCATTTAACTGTGTCCTTACATTTTATGCAGTTTCCTGTATATAATAAAAAAGCAGTTTAGAACAAAGTTCATGTAATATAATTTCCAATTGTCTAAATATATAAAGATAGAATGGTATTTATGGAGCATTAGCAAAGACCTTGAACCAACCTAAATGCCCATCAATGAAAGACTGGATAAAGAAAATGTGGCACATATACACCATGGAATACTATGCAGTCATAAAAAAGGATGATTCATGTCCTTTGTAGGGATACGGATGAATCTGGAAATCATCATTCTCAGCAAACTGACACAAGAACAGAAAACCAAACACCGCATGTTCTCACTCATAGGCAGGTGTTGAACAATGAGAACACATGGGCACAGGGAGGGGAACATCACACATTGGGGTCTGTTGCGGGGTGGGGGGCTAGGGGAGGGACAGCGAGGGGTGGGGAGGTTGGGGAGGGATATCACTGGGAGAAATGCCTGATGTAGGTGACGGGGTGGACGGAGGCAGCAAACCACCATGGCATGTGTGTACCTATGCAACCATCCCGTAAGATCTGCACATGTACTCCACTTAAAGTGCAATTAAAAAAAGATAAATTTGTGCAATTATATAGATATTTAACCACAAATATAATTAAAATATATCTCTATCTTCAGCTTGTGTAGGCATTGGCAAGCCCTGTTCCAGAATGTAGTACCAACTTATACAACCAGCAGTACATGAGGGATTGTTTATCATCTAATTGTCTTTGTTTTTCAAACCCTACAGTGTAAACTTTATGGTCAGAGGCCTTTAATTTCATTCACCAAAGTATTTGTAATTTTTAATTAAATAAATAAATTTGACTTTGAAGCATTTATTTTAAAAAATACATTAAAAACAGGTGCCAATATATATTGAGGCAGATTTTTTATCAGTAATAGGCTTTGATATAATTAAAAGTAACTCTTACATTTGCTTATGTTTTTATGTTTTCTACTCTGATCTTGGATTGCTTAGATTATATAAAACAATAATAATGAGAAAAATATTTCCCCAAGTGAAATGTGCGTATCTACCTTTTTCTTGAATAAAAGCTAGATGGTATTATAATTAATGGTATTTAAATATAATTTTACCCAAAGGAGTCTTAAGTTCTGCTCTTGTTTGCTTAGAAATAAAAATGTGAGGAAATGTGAGTAACCGTATTTATCCTTCCTCTCCTTTCTCTAGGTCTTTCTTGTCTATACAACAAGCATAAAAATGCATAGGTGGGTTGAGCAAAATAAACTGGATTTTCCCAGAGTGTAGCCTACTCTACGTGAATATTTTAAGTGCTGTGCATATACACATATATGTATATATGTGTATATACACATGTAGAATTTGCACACATATATACATATATATACTCTGTATATATATGCAAATATATGTTATATGTATATATATGTGTACATATGTATATGCATATATGTGTGTATATATGTGTATAATTTGGAGACACACATATATACACACATATATATATACACACAGAGTACGATGCTTCAAAGAGTTAATGCACATATATATTGTGTAGAATTTGCAGACACGTGATCTGAAGTGCATCCTCATGAACCTAACGCCCTCCTGAGGAATAATTTAAACAGAGGAAGAGTTTCTCTGTACAGTAAGTTGCTTGACTTCCTATGAATTCAAATACACTGAGGTTGAAGTGACTTTGTGAAAAGTATCTGGGCCAACTCTTAGCGCCTCTGGGAAAATTTGGTCTAATAATGCGTGTTGAATATGTTTACATCTTTATACAGTTTATAATATCTTTGTTTTCCCCAGCCTTTATTATTACTTATGTATACTTCTCTATTCAATACTTACCAGACCCTGAGGCTACCCAATAATAGCGTAATGTTCTTCACTTCAGTCAATGAACTTTAACAGAAACCAATGCATTCTAACTGAATTTTTGTTTATCTCAAGGAGCACATTTTAATGAAATCAATACACTCTTGCTGAAAGCCACATGAATCCATTGGAAAGAATGCATTGTTACCGAAACCAATATATACTTTTATAATGTCTGTATGTTTTAGCGTAAGCATAGCCATACATTTTAGCTGTAACCAATATATTTCTGCAGGGCTGATACCGAGAAAGCCTTATTTCATAGTGAAGTCAATTCGGTCTTACAGAAACTAATACTGTATTCCAGATTCCTGAGCCAGCAGTGTCGGGCTAAATGAAGGCTATGATTTATATTGCTGAAAAATGTAAATATTTCCAGAAATGACTTTAAAATAAAAGCAGTTTTGAAAGTATGTAAAGTATTTTAATATCTTGATTAGAGTTACAAAAGCAGCTGGAGAAAAGTTTTTGAATGGAAAAGTTAAGGGCCTTGTGTATAATGTGTGTTTAGGTTAAGTATGCATAGATATATACACTAAAATACACTTATTTATGTATTTGCAGCTGAATTTTTAAAAACTCCTGTTTATTTAATTGAATGCCCAGAAAAAGGATATTCTTCAAGAAAAATCAGATGTTAAAATATTTAGAGATTTCCTGTCCTAGAAATATCACATCTTCATCCAACCTAAAAATGACACAAACTCTTAATAGTCTCTCTCTAATTCCCCTTATCCCTCAAAAATGTGGATAATAACAGAGTTATTGCTAGTCAAAAACAAATAGAGGAACACAAAAGGAAATAAATTCAAGTAATGACTCAACAATAAAATGGTCAAAGAAAAATATTTAAAAGAAGTCATCCAGATTTGTGTATATGTGTGCATGCACGTATGCATGTTTGGTAAATTTGTACTTACCATTGCAAAAGTCTCTTGGCCTGAATTATGTAACACAATTTTCTACCCTGAGATTGGCCTGCTACACTTTATATTTAGTCCAGACAGAAATTCTAAAAGCATTACCTTTTAGAAAACTAACATTTTAAAATTCAAATGTGCTTGTATTTAGAAAGTGACTGGTTATATCCCAAGATATTATCTAATTGGTAGAGTAACCTTGTTGTATAATTTATCCAGAGTTGGAAAAGCGAGGGCAGTTTGCTTCCCTAGACATTTTCATTTGCCTTTTTAGTTTGCTCTACTAATGACATTTCCAGAGGATGAAGAAAATGAAGAAAAAAATCATATGAGAGAAAGTATAATAACCCCAAAAATATTTTTAAAAGCATCTCTCAGGAAAGCATGAATCCCAGTTAAAATTAAAATATTTCTAATATATTTACTTGACATTCACATAAGCAATACAAAAACACTCAAGCCATCTACTTGATGTTTTTGATTAGGAAAAGTAGAAAACACCAAAATTTAAAAGTAACAACAATATTCTTGCTAAATAAATAAGTCAGTAAAGGAAAAGAAAAGAATTACATGGAGCAGATACTAAAGAAAAAAAATGGGACAGGAAATTTTTCTGTTAAGAAAGCAATTCTTTAAATCATTTAAAGTTCTTTGGATTCAAGGTTTCTGTGGAAACGTGTATCCTCTAGCTGTGCCTTTGTCACTACAAAGATCCCAACTCTTATGTAGCTCCTACTTTTCCCTAGGGTTTATTTTTCTTAAAGGATTACAATTCAAATGCAGCATTCTGCCTTAAAGATCAGCCTTTACAATAAATACTTCTAACTTCTTAATCAGGTGTGTGGACTCCAGAAATGAAGGTAGGTAACAGTTCTCAAAAGTACTTCTAATACAAGAAGAAACAACACAAAAATAAGTTATGTATTCTCTTACTCCCCTTTTACAGACCCCTAGTTTCACTTGAACCTAGGAAGTGGAGGTTGCAGTGAGCCAAGATTGCACCACTGCACTCCAGCCTGGGCAACAAGAGTGAGACTCCATCTCAAAAAATAATAATAATAATAATAATATTCTGAAGTTTAATCATCTTAACCTTTGATTCATGCACTTTGCTGTCAAGCTTATCTGCTGGCTTCACTGAAGCCATTTCTAGCATCATTTTATTGGGCCTCATAACTGTTAAACTGGGCAACTCCACTCTTTCCACGTGCCCCAAACTATTCCATGCAAGCCTGGTCTCTTACCTTCTAGCTTTCTACTTCTGCATCTGCCATTTATTAATCCACACTGAAGTAATTCACATCATTCTTAATTATTGAGCATCACACCATTCCAATCATCAAAGAATGACTTGAAATAGAACCTCCTTCACAAACCCTTCCCATGGCACGTTATCTTTTTGTTGGGAATAAGCTGTAGGCACTTATTACATCCTGTCTTGCACTCACACACTGCTCTTCACATCCATCAAAAAGTCTCCTTTCTCTTCATTTCACACCCAGTCCTCTGTCCTGACTACTGTGTCAAGCAGTCAAGCAGCTCTTAAGCAGTAGCAACAACTGCTGTAGGTGGTAGGTTGGTGCCTACACTTTCATATGTTCAAGCAGAAAGGATGTAATGATTCCAAATGAATTGAAACAGTTTACTGCTCGCAGCACCGAAAGCCTGGGATTCTTACCCACATGAATTCCCCTAACTAGCTTTGCAAGTCCCATAGGGGTAATTTAGAGATAGGCCCAGGTGGGCGCTGCACACACATGATTCACACCTGAGGACTCCAAAATAAGGAGCTCTGGATCTTATCTGTGGGCCACTGGCCAACCTGCTAGTCCTCCCCTCCAGGGAGAAACAATTATCTTTATTATCTAGAATGCTCTAGTGATGGGAAGGTGACATTATTACTCTGGCATAATTCCAGGGGGAGAAAAATCTGAATCTCCCTGGAGGGAAACATTGTCTACAACTTCCCAAGGTTGTCCAGTATGCAAACAACCTTGAGCCAAGTCCTCAACATCCTTTGCTCAGAAGATGCACACAAATGCCAGACTGTGGCAAATGATCTTCCTGCATACTTCCATACCCTGCCCAGATTTCATGGCTTATCATATCAACACTTGTCTTGCCAGTATCTGCAGCTCCCTCTATACCCTGTCTTGCCCCACACACCTTGCCAACACTGATTATCTAACAGTTTTCCTATTCACTTTTTCATGGATTTCCTTAGGCAAGGTTAGGAGGAAAACTTTCCCATAGCAGACATTGATGGCATTTCAATTTAGTTAACTCCAAGTTCAGGTAGGCCCTCAAAACTTCTCCACAAGCCTTTTCCTGTCTTTGATCAGGTTGTTCTCCTCTCCCCTCATTGGCTATTTTAAACCCTCACATCTCCTACAGGCCTTCACAATTCCCTGAAAATCAACCTACCTCCAAGCAAACAAAGAATATCTATACCATAGACCCAACCTAAGTGCTCAAGCCCTGTGTTCTCAGGCAGAATTGCCTCTTGTTTTGCCCTAGGTTTATGCTTTAATCTCTGAGGTCCTAAGGCTGTGTCCCCACCCAAATCTCATCTCGAATTGTAGCTTCCATCATCCCCACATGTCATGGGAGGGACCCAATAAGAGGTAATTGAATCATGGAGGCAGGCTTTTCCCATGCTGTTCTCATGATAGTAAATAAATCTCATGAGATCTGTGGTTTTATGAAGGGCAGTTCCCCTGCACACACTCTATTGCCTGTCGCCATGTAAGATGTGGCTTTGCTTCTCCTTTGCCTTCTGCCATTACTGTAAGGCCTCCCCAGCCATGTGGAACTATGAGTTCATTAAACCTCTTTCCTTTATAAATAACCCAGTCTCAGGTATGTCCTTATTAGCAGTGTGAAAACAGACTAATACAATGCCCTTCCTTTCCAAGATTTGTTCCATCAAATTTTCCTCTCTATTCTGCCTCTTCATCTTCTTTATTTCATATTTTCCCTGAAATTCAAGCCGGCTAAATTTCTTTTCATCTTACAAATAATCATTCTTAATTATATCTCCTGTGTTATTTAGTGATCACCCCACCATCTGTCTTTCTTTCATAGCCCAATTCCTTGGTAAAATAATATAAACTAACACTCACCTCCCTGCCTGCTGCTTTCACACCATACCAACCTGCTTTTCTCCAGAGAAATGGCCAACCACCTAGTGGCTGCGATGGAAAGAATGTTTTTGTCCCCCTACAGAGTTCATATGTTAAAACTCTAATCCCAAGTGATGATCTTAGGCCATGGTGCATTTGGGAGGTAATTTGTTTATGAAAGTGGAGCCTTCATGAATGGGATTAGTGTTCTTATAAGAAGAGGCCCGGCTGGGTGCAGTGGCTCACACCTATAGTCCCAGCACTTTGGGAGGCTGAGGCAGGAAGATCACCTGAGGTCAGGAGTTCAAGGCCAGCCTGGACATGGGGAAACCCCATCTCTACTAAAAATACAAAAATTAGTTGGACGTAGTGGTGAGCTCCTGTAATCCCAGCTCCTCAGAGGCTGAGTCAGGAGAATCACTTGAATCCAGGACGGGGAGATTGCAGTGAGCTGAGATGGTGCCACTGCACTCCAGCCTGAGTGAGATTTCATCTCAAAAATAAAGAAGAGTCCAGAGGACTAGCTAGTGCTCTTTTTGCTATGGGAGGATACAGGGAGGAGTCAGGAGTCTGCAACCTTGAAGAAAGCTCCCACTGGAACCCAAATATACTGGCATCCTAATCTGGCTTCAAGAACCATGAGAAACAAATTTCTGTTTCTAAGCCACCTTGTCTGTAGTATTTTAAGACAATGGCCAAATCAAACATACTTTTCAGTCTATTTCCTGTGTTCCCTTCTGTGGTATTTCATGCTTTGACCTCCACATCTTTGAAATCACTTCACCACTACACAATAATCTCCTTAAGAGAGAAGCCACGTCTTCTTCATCTTCATGTACTAGCTCCCCCACAGAGTGATCGCACATCATAATGGCTAAATAAATGATCTTTTGCACTGATTATCTCCCTTCATGTTGGCGCATTCTCTTTCACTCCATTAGTTTACCATCCTTTACCTCCCCTTTAAAAGCTGGAGTCTACCCATGACCTTTCCTCTTCCTTGCTCTGAAGCCAGAGACTGACTCCCTAACCAAATTGCTTATTATGCCACAAAACTTTTTCTCTTTTGCAGGCATCAATGGATTTCTGATCATTACTGGACCTATCAATCTATATGTAACATAACCCCTAACATTCCACGTTTAGAACTCAACTCATTATATCTACCCACCTTAAAAACCTCCTCCATTCTTAGTGTTCCCAAACGTAGTAATACCACGCTATGCTCAGTCATTCAAGCCAGAATTATGGGACACATGCTCCATATATGTACTTACAGCAGGTCTCTTGATTTCATCTAGTGAGTAACCCTCCAACCAGTCCCATTTCTACTGCACTGTCTTAGTTGAATCCCTTGTCATTTCTGGCCTAAAATATTGCAACTGCTCTTCCCGTTCTTACCTATTCTCCACACAGCTTCTGGTTATTTGGCAAGTCAAACCTAATTGGGTCAATACTCAGCTTTTATTTCTCCCCATTGCTTAGAGAATAAAGTGCAAGCTCCTTAGCAAGGCATACCCAATCCTCCTCATGGCCTCAGTCTGCTAATTCTTCTAGCATTGTTCCCTGTTCATTGTACAGAGTCATTCTGTGCAAAGGCTCACCAAAGCATGTGGTTATTCTCTCATACAAGGACCTTTTGCTCTCCTGTTCTCCTCACTTTCATATCTCCCTACCCTTGACTATACAGTGAACTCCTATTCACATGCCACCTCAAAACGAGCATCATCCTCTCCTCTGTGAATGGACCACAAGGTATTTAGCAGCTTCCTTCACCCTGATGAATATTATGATGTAGATATCCCTGCATCACAGCAATTATTACATTGTTTTATAGCCATTTCTGTTTCTTCGCATCCTTCATGATCTATGATGTTTGAAGGAAAGTGTATTTGTCTTTTCTGTCATTGATGAGAACTAGTATGATACAGTGGAACATCTTTTGAGCCAAACACATCAGATGCTGGCTGAGTGTTCTGCAAATATATCTGAACATTTGCATTATAATTTAATTTCTCTGGTCCTCTGTTTTTTCACTTAAAATAGAGGTAAAACAAAATGGAGAATGCTTGATACAGTACCTGGCACCATCTCAATAACTGGTAGCTGCTGTCATTAGTAGTATTACTATTATTATTATTACTATTGATTTCCAGTGTTCCTTTCAAAGCCTGGTACTGCTCAGGTACTCATTAAGTGTTTTATGAATAATTTATAATTATTATATATATATATGATTACCTTAAATGGCTATCTTGTTGACAATTACTCAGTTATTTACTATCGTTCTTTCAATAACTTCTAAAGTGATCTTTGCAAATATTTATTAAATATTTATTGACTGAGTTTCTCAGTGATGTTTTGCTTCTGTGGAAAAAGAAAGAATAATTATTTCATTTCTTTTTTTGTGTGTGTATATATGTATTAGCTTTATGTACTACTGTTATTTATGATTTTCTAGAAAATGAATGTATAGAGTCTATATTTGGATTCAACTAAAATTTTCTTGTGATTTAAAAGACCGTCAATAGAAATTAAAGTTTGGACTTTTGAAAATAAGCCTGATTTAATACACTTAAGCCTCATGACCAGTTTTAAAACTCTCCAGAAACAACCTGAAAATATCATATATTACGCACAGCCCAAGATTAAAGACTCCATGTTTCTTTCCTGAACTCTTCTGGATTATAAATCATTCAAGATTTATTGATAAAAAAGTAAGTGAGGCCAGGTATGGTGGCTCACACCTGTAATCCCAGCACTTTGGGAGACTGAGGAGGGTGGACACTTGAGGTCAGGTGTTTGAGACCAACCTGGCCAACATGGTGATATCCCATCTCCACTAAAAATATAAAAACTTAGCAGGGTATGGTGGCACACACCTGTAACCCCAGTTAGTTGGGAGACTGAGGCTGGAGAATCACTTAATCTTGGGAAGCGGAGGTTTCAGTGAGCTGAGATTGCATCACTGCACTCCAGCCTGGGTGAGAGTGAGACTGCCTCAAAAAAAAAAAAAAAGGAAGTGGCATGTTTGTAGATTTAGTTAATTAAGGTTAATTAAGCAAAAGATTGTAAGAAACCCTAGTGTAGTAACATTGTTTTTGCTTTGCTTTTGTGGATATCCTAATGTGACTAATGCTGTCTAGGATGCTGGAGAAACATCCTTCAAGTCAACATCCTCCTGTGATCCTCATGGCACCTCCAGTGATGCTGGGTAGCCGGTGTTGTGTTGGCGCTTGGTATGACTGCTGTGGGTAATGATGATGATGACTTCATATACGAGTGTCAATTGCCTCATATTCCATATTGTCAGACATTTTGCAAAATGTTCTTTGTTAAACACATTACAAATGCCTACTTTGACCACAGAGTTTCTGAGTAAAGCCAATCCAAAAAAATACCAAAAGATTGCTAACTTCAATGAAACAATGGCTGGAAGGACATTGAGACCAGCAGTTTCAATCCCACCCTTTTCATGGGAAACTTTTAAAGCCTTTATATCCTTCTAACTCACAAGGCATCACTCCAGTAATGAACAAGAGTTAGAAACAAACCTGAGTGACTCCACCAGAAAGATTATTCAACAATTAGAGGAATATGACTATTAAAACATTTATAAAGCATATAGCTATTACTCGAAAGATATCTCTCTATATATACATGTATGTGTGTGTGTGTCTGTGTACATATATATATGTATGTATGTATGTATGTGTATATATTCCTTATTTTACTATACATAAGGAGAAGACCCTTTATCTCTGTGGCTACTTTCTGACATAGTTCTCACTGAACTATAACCTAAAAGACTCTTGAAAAGGAGACTTTTGCATGTGGCAGTAACACCAGTCCTGTGATAGGGAAAAAGCGACCCAGGCTTCTATTCACTTGTCAGTCATCGGATCATTGTCCATTTCCATATCACATGACCCATACTCTCATTTTTCCATAAATGAGCAGCACTCATAATTTCTAAACTTCAAAGGTGTGTTTTGTGAACCTTTACTGACTTTGAGTGCTTTAGAAATAAGGCAAAAGAGTGCTATTGTCAGGGAATTCATCTCACCCTACTGATAAAGCTCAGATCCCACCTGTAGTGGGGGGGTTCTTGAGTTTAAACCATGGTAAAAATGTGTAGACTGCTGACCTCTGGTGGAGATTTTTATTTTACTCTTTTTTACTTACTTGTCTTTGCTAAACAAGGGAATTTTATACCACTTACCTTCATAATAGCAAACACAAAAAATATTTTTGAAGTCAATTTAAATACGGTGTGGGTCCTGTCGACTGTGCAGATGAAACTGGGACAGATAGCCTATCAAAATCACTAGAATTTGCTCGTTGCTTACCTGCTAGTCACCCATTAACTTACAAGTATTTTTACTCTCTTAACTCTAACTGCTACAAAAAGATTGGAAGATTGGATATTGATGTATGCCCAGTGTGGCCCATTTAAAACATCTGCCAAAACAATTTAAAAGCCATTAATTCATGTCCATTTACCTATCCACACATCAACTGCAGCTAGTGAAATGCATTTGTTAGATTTTTTTCCCCCTTCCCTTCATCTCTGAAACATTATAACACAAAACTGTACTTGCTGGAAAAATCTGGTGACTACTAAATTAATGTTTTATTTTGTTTTAGAATGTCTTTTGGAAAAAAACACAGTTCCGATTGCCATCTTCCTTTTATTCTTAAGTGCAACAATGGGAACTCAAGAATAACCCCATGCTTTGCAGGATACGAAAAACAGTTTCAAGTCCAAAGTTCCACCCTCCATATCTAATGGTGATCAGTGACTCAGTTACAGAAAGTTTTCCCTCAGTAAACCTGGAAGAAGTGGGTACTTCTTATATTACAAAGATGCAGGGGCAATCTGTCTGCATGTGATTTCTTAGAAAACATGGGACCTCTGGATTCTAATTTTTAAAGTTTGAATAACTTTGGACAAGTCACTAAATGTCTGCAAATCTTAGCATAAGGAGATACAAAGTTCTTGGAGGTAAAGAGAGGTGTTGTGTAGACAGAGAATATCTCTCTGATACATGGCCAGAGACCAAAATGATGAAAGCCCAGCCTTGGGAAGACCAAGCGGAAGGGAACAGTACAGAATAAGCTCATTTCTTGGAAGATCAGCAAGTCAATGGGCCCGGAGCAGAGGGATGGAAATGATCAGACAGGATGTTGAAGAAGTAGGCAGCAGTCAGACCACACAGTTCTTACAGATCATGCAAGGAATTGGGATTTGATTCTAAGTTTAAAATGGGAGTCATTGGAGGCTTGGAAGCAGGGGAATCATGTGATTTGAATTTAAGTGTTTAAATTGTCTCTCTGAAGGCAGGGGAAGCTGGTCAGGAGGCTATTGCAGTAGGGCTGCCACAATAGAACAGTAAAGTGGCTTGGTCTTAGCTGCCATGGCATGATGAATAACCAAGTATGGGGTGCACAGTTAATAACCAATTTGAAATGCATTTTAACATGAATTCTCTTGTTGCATGCTTATAACAAATTATTATTTAATTCTCATTTTTAAGATTACTGAAGAGGCTGGGCGTAGTGGCTCATGCCTGTAATGCCAGCACTTTGGGAGGCCGAAGTGGGCGGACCATGAGGTCAGAAGTTTAAGATCAGCCTGACCAACATGGCGAAACCCCATCTCTAATACAAAAATTAGCTGGGTATGGTGGCACGAGCCTGTAATCCCAGCTACTCAGGGGGCTGAGGCAGGATAATCACTTGAACCTGGGAAGTGGAGGTTGCAGTGAGCCGAGATCGCACCATTGCACTCTAGCCTGGGCAACAGAGCAAGACTGTCTCGAAAAAAAAAAAAAAAAGATTACTGAAGCTTAGTTTTTTGTTTTTGTTTTTTAAGATGGAGTCTCACTCTGTCACCCAAGCTGGAGTGCAGTGGTATGATCTTGACTCACTGCAACCTCCACTTCCCAGGTTCAAGTGATTATCCTGCCTCAGCCTCCCAAGTAGCTGAGACTACAGGTGCAAGCCCCTACACCTGGCTAATTTTTGTATTTTTATTAGAGATGGGGTTTCGCCATATTGGCTAGGGTGGTCTTGAACTCCTGACCTCAGGTGATCCGCCCGCCTTGGCCTCCCAAAGTGCTGGGATTAAAGGCGTGAGCCACTGCACCCGGCCTGCACCCGGCCTGAAGCTTAGATATTAGGTGATTTATCCAATGTCACACGACCATTTGGTTGCAGATTTAGAACACAAACCCAGGTCCTGTGGCATCATATCTATTATACCTGTTACTCTAGAATAACATTTAATAGCACCAATTTAACATTATTATGAGGCCATAGGCCACTTTTAAGAGTTACCGAATTTCTGAGTTGGTAGAAACTTCAAGGATTATCTCCTTCCGCAGTCTCACTTTACAGGTAAGGAAACCAAGGGAAGTTTTGTATGTTTTGTTCTGTTCTGTTTTGTTTTTTCCAAGTTAACTGACTTTCTGAAGCTTGTTCAATAAGTAACTGACAGGGATGGCACCAAGGTATCTTGATTCTTAGAGGGATGTTATTTCCACAACAGCATAACAAGTCCATTATTTGGTGCTTTCTGTGACAGGAAATAAAGGCATATTCTGAAAGTATGGAGAGGATTTTGCCTACTTCACAGTTACATCCAAATTTATCTTGTTCTCAAAATAATGGCATTTGCAGCAGCCTGGATGGAATTGGAGACTATCATTCTAAGTGAAGTATCTCTGAAATGGAAAACCAAACATCATATGTTCTCATTCAGAAGCAGGAGCTAAGCTATGAAGATGCAAAGACATAAGAATGATACAATGGACTCTGTGGACTTAGGGGAAAGGGTGAGACGGGGGCAAGGGATAAAAGACTACAAACTGGGTCCAGTGTATACTGCTCAGGTGATGACTGCACCAAAATCTCACAAATTACCACTAAAGAACTTATTCATGTAACCAAACACCTCCTGTTCCCTAAAAACCTATGGAAATAAACAATAAAATGAAATAGAGAAGCTGATTTGGCTCACAGAAAAAAATGATATTCTATATGGTTTCTATGTATGCAATTAAACATTTATTCCTTAAAAAATAAAGATATTTAAGATGCTAAAATCAATCAATAAATTTACCTTGTTCTTTATTAAATATCTACTGAACAGCTATTTTTGGACACTATAATAGATTATAAAGATTTCAAAATTAACGTTATAGCTCTCCGGGAGATTATGATCAAATGGGAAAGCTAAAAATAATGCAAAAATATATTTCAATGTAACATGGTAAAAGCCAAAACACAGAAATGAACAGAGTCATGAAAACACAGAGAATAGAGCAATTACTAACTGTATTTAGAAGAGTAAGGAAAGATCAAAAAGTGAAATTTTGGGGATTTCCCACTCTGGGCTCCCCTCCCACAACAGCATGGGAGCTGTTTTTTTTTTCCTCTCTCTCAATCTCTCTGTCTGTCTAATAAATCGGCTCTTCTGCAAAAAATAAAAAAAAAAAACAACAACGTGAATTTTTTTTCAAACCTTGGCCAATAAGCTAGGTGATGACTGGCTTTGCTTTTACCCCATGAGTAATGGATGCTAGACCGACAAGAATTAGATTTTCCCTCTCCTGATATTTTCAAAATATAAAAAGGGAGAAAGTATTTCCCAAAAATTAATGAAGAAGAGCTGAGCTTGTCCATGAAAGCTCTTCTCTCTGATCGTCTCAGAAGGTCATAACAACATTCTCAGGCTATGTGATGGTAGCTCATTCTAAATCTTTATCAAAAAATGCATTACATTTGGGGTGTCATTTCACAGCCAGGACATGCTTTCATGCTTGCCTGGAAGGATATCGTGGAGCAGTGCTACTACTACTGTTTACTACTGTTTGGTTCTCTTTTCTCCATCTACCTCGTATCCTGGGATAAGCTCACCCTCTCTCATTACTCCAACCACTATCTACATGGCTGACCCTCAAATTCATATCTTCAGGCTAGATCCACCAGAGCAAGAAGGACAATTTCCATCTGGGTGGTGTTGAGGGATGTCTCTTTTTCTTGATTGTAATTTGCAAAGCAGATATCCAGAGCTGGTTCAGAAAAAAAGCTAGCAGCTGAGTCAGAATGTTCAAAATTAAGAGCTTAGACCAAAGTAACAAAGAAATAGAGTATTAAATATAAAATAAAGAGCACTGATGACCTCTGCTTTGTGCATCACATTATACCACATACTGTTTTCTAATGCAGCACCAGTCATGTTTCACTGTGTTTTTTATTTCACACGTCTCTTTCTTGTTAGACAATAAGCTTATTAAGGGGAAGGAATACACCTTGCTCATTTTACATTTCTAGTTCTTAGACCAGGACCTGGTACAGAAGCACTCAACAACAACAACAAAAACTAAATGAAGAAGAAATGAATTAAAAACTGCATCCTGAGATATTTGGTGCCTCTGTGGTGTCTATTACATCTTAGCAGAATCACAGAATTTCTGAAGCATAGCAAGAGAGGATTGTAAAAGGCCTCCAGGTGTAACCCCACTCATCAAACAACCCTTTTCTTCCCTGTGTCATCTGAAGATTTAGGGTGACAGAAGACTCACTGTCTTCTAAGACCATTTACTCATCTTTGAAAGGCTTAAATTAGAAAGTTGTTTGTTTTAACAAGCTGACATCTCTGGCTTCCTCCCACACATTCTAGCTGCATCCTTAGGGGTTTCCGCGAATAAATACAATCCCTCAGAAGATTCTTTGCTATCGATTTGAGAGCCTTGTCTAGGCCATATTTGATTTCAGACTGAACTTGTTACGAGTTTTAAGTCTTTTCATTCACAAATCCTAATAAAAGATTATTAAAAAACCAATTGAAATTGCTCAGCACAGCAATATCAAAGTGATGGCTTCTTTCTTGAGGTCTTACCTTTGTTTAATCAAGAAGAAAGGAAGGAACTATAGACTCTTGACACTAACCATGTGTTATCTATTGTCCACACACTTCTTTTCTTCATCTAATTTAATTCTTCTAATCAAATCATGGTATTATCATTTTCCTTTTACGGACAGCTAATAGGCACTGTTTAAAAAAAACAACTGTTCCTGGTTCAAAAACATAATGACCTGCATTTGATGATATGTTGATTTGACTGAAGGACTGTCCTATATTAACGTCTAAATTTAAAAAATTAATACTTTTTTAAATTGCAGAGAAAGTACTTCCCTTTAGGTAGGCACCATAGATTTTGGAATTAAAGAGATCATGGCTGTATTTCCTGGCTTTACTCCTTTATAGCTAAGTAACCTAAAACAGGTGATGTAACTTCTCTGGGATTCAATGTTCTAATATGTGAAATTATAGTAGCAACACAGACTATGTAAGGCTAAAGTGAGGATAAAATGGGATCACGTATGTCAAGGTGGCAGCACCATGCCCAGCACATGACAATGGTGAGGATGATGAAGAGAATATAGAGATTCAATTAAAGAACATAGAAAATATTGTTGCTGGGAGGACCTTCAGCAATTGCCTAATCAAACTATAGTTTATATATATTTGGAAACTGACATCAGATCCAGAGGGAGCAAGGGTTTTATTCAAGGTCATAGAGCAAGTTAGCTTTCTGCCACCATTCCCTAGGTCAGCTCTCATCTCTGCAGTCCAGACAAAGCCCCCCAGGTCTAGCATTTCCTTGACAGGATAGGGCAGAAATGAGCAGCCCAGGCATCCTTGACGCTCAGCTTGTCCTCTAGCCTGTGCAAGGGGTGCAGGAGAGAGAGAGAGCACAGTCTTCTCTGCACAGGCTCTTTCTCTGAGGTTTCTTTCCTTCACATTTAATTGCTAAGGACAGTCACATGAAAAATAAATCTTCATTTCTATGGGGTCCATCTGCTCCCACTACTCACCTGCACATGAAAGATGCCTCCTCATGAATGCATCTCAATTTCAAAAGAACAGTCAAAAGGCTCCCGTCAAGGCTGCCTCACAGGGGGTACAAGCCTCTGCAACAGTGCTCCTCCTGAGGCAGTAAGTTCATCCCTGTCCATTAGTGAGGAGGATAAGAAGGGCCTGTCAGGGCTGCTTCCCCAGGACACAGGGCCCTCGGGCAGACAGATGCACTGAGTGTGAAAAGGAGTTTTCAAAAGCCTTCCTTGCTCCCAGCCTAGGGCAGAGCAAACAGGGCAGGGACCATCAAAGCTGGCTGCTGGCCTCCAGGCTGACACCCCAGCTACTGGGTTTTAATTTCACAGTCTTACTTTCCCCTGCTACAGTTAGTTTTGGCGATTAGTGTATTCGTAAAATTATTTTTCTTGGATCTTCTCTCTAACACCCATGTGCTGTGTTGATACAGGATCAAAAAGATAGGATCCTATCTAATCGGGGAAGAGTGAGGAATAAATGAAATTATCAGGGGAGGGCTAGGGACACTGAATTCTACTTCTCAGGTATTTCCACTTTTCATGATACCTCTGTTCAATTTGTCCAATCTAAAGAGCACAGCGATGGGTGCAAATCATTTTTCTACTCTCCTCTCTTTCTTCCCTCAGAAGTGGAGGAAAATAATAAGAGGTGGAAACGGTGATGTAATTTTAGATTCAAAAGAGGGTGGTTTTGTAATTCTTTATACCCAGTATTACACAGATTGCTGCCATTTCAAAAACTGGTGAATGGAATTCTCCCAAGTATTTTGGAAGAAATCTGCCTTCTATTCACACACCAACACATATTTGATATTATCAAATTATTTTATAACTTTCAATATGCGTCCATGTTTATCTCATTTTAAATCTTACAACAACAGTATCAGATGGATGTAATTATTCCTTACTTGTTAACAACAGATAAGCCAGAGTATTCCGGGAAAAGGAGGGAGAACATTTTGCATCTTGCCATTAAGCCTTGGGATACTGTCAGAATAATTGTCAGATAATTCTTTTCATCTAGATTCTCGTCAAACTGAGCCCGGGGTGGGAGTGACAGAAGGGAGGGCAGAGAAGGGAGGAGGGAGGAGAACCTGCTTGTGGCCCCCAGCTCACAAAAATGAACTCAACTCCAGAGGAGGCTAAATGGCTACATGTGATCCTTCTTAGAGCAATCATCATTCCGACCAAGGAGAGAGCAGAAATGGCAAAGAGGGGGTTCCAGAGAATTGACATCCCCAAGATCATGGAATAAACACTTATGTCTCCATCAAGATCTGATCTCAGCAGAAACACTGACAGGTCTCCCACGTGAGCTAAATCATCATAATTAAAACCTCATGGGTTATTTCCTCACATAATTTGTTTCTTTGGTAAGCACCACACAAGGGAAAAAAAGAGGTCAGGAAAAAAACATTTTAATTATTTTGCCACTGATATGTCTTGAGTAATACCAAGGTAGGAGACTGACCGGACTTGCTTTCTGGTCACAACCCTACTGACCAAAACAGGATCTGGTCCACCCAGGACAAAGTAAAGAAACTGGAAGGAACAAGCAGATGTTGACAAAAGCAATCCTAGCTGCCCTCACGGCTCATTAGCATAAAATACTCCCACCGGCACTATAACCATTTACAAAGGCTATGGCAACGCCCCAGAAGTTGCCACCCCTTTCCATGGCAATGACCCAGAAATTATTGCCCCTTTCCCAGAAAGTTCTACATAACCCACTCCTCAATTTGCATTAACCCATCCCTTAATATGCATGTAATTATAAGTGCATATAAATGAGTATAAACACAGTTGCCAAGAGCCCACACATTGCCACCTACATGTGCACTGCCTGTGAGTTAGCCCTGCCCTGCTAGAAAAAGTGCCATTCAAAAAAGATTATTAACACCCCAGGCTTGTCCTTGAATTTTTTCCTGAGTGACACCAAGAACCCAATTTTGGGCTCGCCTGTCTTACACCAGTACCACAAAGTACCAACCTTTTTTACCAACCAGATCAAATTTTTCCCCAATTCCCTCTTTGTGAGAATGTCTTTCTTCACCAGAAAATGGGGACCTTCTCTACATTTCTTCAAATCCAAAGCATCAGTTTGGCTGGTATCCGTCCAAGGAGGGAAAATGAAAAGCATGCTCAGTGCCCGAGGGTCCTGTGCTCATTGTGGCACACACTGCTAGCAGTTTTTTAGGTGTTAGAGTGACTGAAGAACTCACTATAATTCCTGGACTGGAAATGGCTTGTCTAGATGCTAGAGAGAAAGAGTGGCCTTTCTTCCTCAGTAGGATGCTCAAATATTGTCACTACATGCCCAAATAGGCAGAGCTTCCAATGCCAAAGCATTCTAGAAGCTCAGTGCCCTTCACTTAAGCACACACAGCCGTTCCTTGAGGCATGCCTAAGCTGCCAGGGTGACTGGGCTAGGGGGAATCTGATCATGAGGCACAGGTTGTGTACAGAGCTAACCCTTCTCTAAGACCACGGAAAGCCAGAGTGCAAGACAGAGAGGGGGAGTTACTAAGTTCAAGAGTTTCAATGATGATCAGTTCCAGTTACCATCATTGATCACCGACACAGCTAAGACTTTCCAGCAACCTGAGGTTGTAAGTGTGTGGGTGGGGGAAGGCTCAGAGGTGCTGAACAATCAAAAGATCCCCCCCTTCCCAATAGTCCCTAATAAATCACCACACAATCTCATACCAATCTGACATATATATTTTTCTAAAGCAATAGGTTTGGGGACTAATTCAAGGTTTCCCTATAACCTCCAGAGCAGGATCTATTTTCCATGAAGAGTTTGCTTTCTTTTGCATTCCACTTTGGTTCTCCCCAGCATTAACCTCTGCGTCTTGTACTACTTTGTTCTTTGTCACCAATCACACTTCCCTGTTTTAGAACAGCAGTAACATTTTGTGTGTGCATAGTGCATAAAAGAGTACCTAACCCACTTTCTGCCCTGTGGTATCTATGGAAATAATACATCTGCCAACCACTCTAAGATATTAATAGCACTCAAAAATGTTTTCTTGTACGCCATTCCAGCCTTGCTATTTATTGTCAAATAGGTATTCAAAATTTCATAGGCCACGCAGTCTTTCCTCACTGCCAGGGAAGGACTGGCCCCACCATGAATTGCTCTGATTCTGAATGAGAAGCAGTGAGACCCAAAGCACGGAGCACCAGGAGCAAGCACCTTGATCAGAATGACAGCGAAATCAACATGCCCTAGAATGAGAGTGGGGAAAACAACTCCTCCACATCAGGTTGTGTTGCGTCCCCAGGTAAATGCCTCTGCTGTGACATAAACAGTTGTAAAGCATCATGCAGAATTTCTGGTTCCACATTTTGGGAGCACCCTGAGAAGGAGGATATGATAGCTGGGCAGTACTCCCCAGTCAGAGGCGATCAGACACCCAGGGCCATCAGGAGGAACTGCAGAGCGCTCAATAGAGGGAAAAACGAAAACTCGGGAGGGAGGGCTGGGCACACACACAAGAAAGTGAGGAAGGAAAACGGATTTCACAAGGAAACCTAGAGGGAGAACTGTCTATCCCTGAGGACCCTGTTTCTCCAGCTGCTGCACGGAAGTGACAGAATGGCAAGAGTGACCTTGGTGACATGCAAGCGCAGAAGCCGCCCTCGGTTCAGATGAAGGGATCTCAGGTCCCACGTGCTGTCAGGACTCTGTGACTCGGTGACAAGTGCCCTCGGGACGATGCCTCCCCAAGCAGCTGGCACTGAGGAGTGACTGTGGTGACATGAAAAAAGGAGGGAAGGGGTCATGTTTGTGTCACATCAAAAGTTGGGTCTGGGGCTGGGCCCCGTGGCTCACGCCTGTAATCCCAGAACTTCGGGAGGCTGAGGTGGGTGGATCACTTAGGGTCAGGAGTTCAAAACCAGTCTGGCCAACACGGTGAGACACCTCCCCCACTCTGGCACCGTCTCCACTAAAAATATCAAAAAAAAAAAAAAAACAAAACCTAGCGGGGCGTGGTGGTGCAGGTCTGTAACCTTAGCTACTCACGAGGCTGAGTGAGGCAGGAGAATCGCTTAAACCCGGGAGGCGGAGGTTGCAGTGGGCGGAGATGGCGCCATTGCACTCCAGCCTGGGCCTGGAAGAGCCGTTGAGTGAAAGTGTTGGGGAATGAGAAGGAAATGGGGGGTGGCAGGCCTGGCTGGCGCTGGGCGGTGGGACGCGCCAGGGCCTCCCGCGCTGCCCGAGGAAGAGGCTCCGCCCCGGGGAGAAGCGCTGGGCGCGGCTGGGACGTCTGGGGCTGTCCCTGACAGGAGACAGTAACTGTTGGACTTTTGCTGGCGGGTTTGTTTTGTTTTTAGTGTGGGGCGTTTTTTGTTTGTTTTTAGTGAAACTGTCAATTCTGAGAGAAGCTGCGAGGGAAGCGGAATCTGCTCCTCCAGATGGAAGAGAAGCCGGAGGGACCGCGCGGTGGGAAGCCAGGGGGCGCGCCGCGGCCAGGGCAGAGGCGGAACCCCGCAAACAGCAGGGGGAGCCCGGGCCCCCCGCCGGGCAGAGCACCGGGGGTCTGCCTGTGAGACGGCCTTTGACCTGAGGCCCCAAAGGGGGTGAAGCTGGGACCCCAAGAGGGAAGATATTTCGTCCAGTAAGGCAGGGCGGCCAGCCTAGGCTTGAAATCGGAAGACTGGCGGGAGGGAGAGTGGCCCCAAACTCCTCATTCGTGGGTATGAGAGTTTAAAACGGGCGCGGCCTCAGGATCCCCGTGGCTCAGTGATCATATCCCAGTGAGCCGTCTGTAATGACGTTTTTGACGGGGATTATGGCGGTGTTACAGCCCTGCTCAGAGGCGCCTTCCTGAGCACACCTGGGCTTAACCGGCCCTTGCGGAGACATTAATGCAGACGAGAAAATTAAACTCACCTGTTCATCGCTTCCCCGTGTTTCCTCTAAGATCAAGTGTAGACTCGGGTATTCAGACCCTACCTTCTACAATGCACAGACTTAGAAAGTAAAAGCACACTTCTGCAGATATATTAAAATTCATTTGGATGCAAACATTGAAGTTAACAAATAGTGACAGAAGTGACAAGAAAAAGGTTTAAAATACAAAGATATAAACTACTTTTCATCAAGATAAACATTGCCTTAGTGAAACTGGCCCAATTGTCCCTCAGAACTAATGTTTATGGATTTTTTAAAAAATAGACATAAAAATTAACCCCCCACTCTTAAAACTTGAGAAAATATCTGTCTTACCTGAGTTCCCTTCTCAGGAAGACAACCATCAGGCTTCCAGATAGTATCAAGGAGCTGAAACTCACCACATCTCTGAACAATGAGAAGCTAGACCCTTCACCCACCATGATTGCGTAACAGACCACCTGTTTCCTGTTGACTAACTCCCCTTCTTTTCCCCTTCCTAATTCGTTTTCCTACACATAGTTACGGTTCTTCCCTACTATATAAAACCCTGATTTTAGTTGGTCAGGGAGATGGATTTAAGACCGATGTCCCATCTTCTAGGTTGCGGCACTGGATCAAAGCCGTTTTTCTTGACCATAATTGTCTCAGTGATTGCCTTTCCGTGCAGCAAGCAATGGGACCTCTACTAATGGGATCTGAGCCCCTGGCATTTGGGTAATATATAATAAGTAACTTCCACGAAATTAAAATGTCATTGCTAGTGCCTGATTTTCAGGGGTTGGGGGTCAATGGCAAGGGAGATTTCTAGTGAGGATACCAGAGCAAACCATATTGGTTTGATTGGTGGTAAAACATGTTTAAAATGAGAGCCAAGTAAGACACAAGTTTCAGCAGCCAAATGTTTAAGACATTCTTTATTTACATGTTGTAAATGAAACGTTACTGCATAACAACTTTTAAAAAGAAAAAAAAACTTTTATTCTTGAAATGCTCAGTTTTAGTTATGGATTACACTAAGCACAAGCAAAGGATAGTTTAGCTGTTTTTCAAACCAAAGGCAAAATACATTGGAATAATTTAAATCCTGTAATAAAGGAGATAAGATATAATGACAACTCTAAAATAGCAGGAAAAATGAACTCATATTAAAATTAGCTGTTAGCAGGTATAACGAAGGAAGATAAATTTAAACAATTAGGAACCAATGAAGATTTAGTAAAAATTGCTATTTAGAAAGAGTAAGTGAGAAAATGTTTGGGAAACATGGACATATGTCAAGCAATAGATCTGAATGGCAATAGATCTGAATGACAAATACCCTAGGCTATTAAGGAAATTAGTCAAGGAACTTAATTAACTTACAATGATTATTTTCAAAACTCATAATAGTTTGGATACTGGCAACATGGTGCCCACCTTCAGAAAAAGGTTAGGAGAAATGAACTCAAATATTACCAGGTGGTAATTTTCCCACTAATCATAGGCATCATTAGTAAAATTAAAAGGTTAGAAACTCAGTACATAATAAAAAGATTATGGCACCAGAGCCTTAATAACCATGAGCATGTTGAAATGAAACACACACAACAAAGCAACATTCAGTATTCCCTCAACATCGTTAAGATATAATCAGAGGGAAGAAAAATAAAATTTACACTGGCTAGTGAATATGTATACTTTTTATAATTTTAGAATGTAAGCACTTAAACATTTACTTGCCAAATCACTCTTAATTTGTTTAGAAGTTCAGCTATGAAAATTGAAATGTGTCCTTGGCAAGAGAAGTCTAATCATTACCTTCATGTAAAAGAAGTCTCAAGAATCACAATAGTTGACCAGAGGGCTAATTCCCGTCAGTTTATACCCTGTACTGATGATGTCAAGACTGAACATTGTGACATTTGGTTATGCCTCAATAGTGAGTAATTTTAGGATTTAAAGTTTCATTGCACTGGGAATTTGTGGTTAACATTGGTATGAGTACAAAAAGGGTGTCTCTAAAACCTAAAGCCAGGGAAAAACAGCTTTAAATAGGAAAACTGGAAACAAGTATTTGAAAGGAAACAAAATCTTTAATGAAGATAAATGGGTGGATAAAAGCAAGTAATCAGTGGAAGAAGGATATTCCTGAGCAATCCTAATGAATTATTCACTAGAATGGAGCCCAAGTGCTGCTGGGAGCTGTCCTCTCCCCACTCCGCAGTTCCTGGCAAATGCGAAGAGTATGCCAGAATTGTCTTCATGCACACTGGGCCAGGCCTTGAGGGGAGTCAGACTGTGGCAGATCTGGGGTAATTAACCTCATATTGTTGAAAATAGACAGTAGCCTGTGTTAACATTCTTAGGCAGAAAAAATAGACACAAACACCATGGAGGGATAAAGACAGCGTGTTTTAATATAATACTATATATTATAATAGTAATATAATCGTAAATTATAGTATAATAGTAAATCACGTTTTTGTGAGGTTTTTGTCACATTCAAGCCTACAAGTAGCTTTCTTCTCACCTCCAAACAATTAAAGGAAAAAGACCATTTCTCTATCAAAAAATAAATAAATGTATTGATGCCTCTAAGACAAACATTTTAGTTTCACTTAGTTTCTGTTTTCTGTTTTTCAGTTGTAAAATATAGATGGTTTTTAAAAGATCTGCTTATCAAGATGAGTGTAAAAGTTACATTACCTGAGCTGTCCCATCTGTAAAGTTGTTCACAGATTTTGAACATATGCACCAGTTATCATCCCCATCATTCTCATTAGATCATGTTTGTACACCTCTCCCCCAAAGTACTAACATGTATATGGGCCATTTAAGAAACATTCACCTCCCAATAGTGTACTACTGTAGTGAGTCAGGAATACAGTGATAGATAAAACAGTTCTCTGCCCGGATAATTTATACCCTTAGGTAGAAGGTGATATTTTAGTGCAATGTGACAATTATTCTGATTTTTAAAAAATAATAGGTGTACATGGGAAATACACTTATTCCATTACCGGGTCAAAGAAGGCTTCCTGGAGGCGGTGATATCTAAGATGATAACTAAAGGATATATAAATTTAGGAAAGTAAGAGAAGGTTTTGATGGGAGAGGACAACTAGACAGAATAAATGGCATGTTCAAAGACCTAGAAGAGACATTTGTACCAGATTTCTGGAACTTAGTACAGTTCAGTTAAGGTAAAATTTTAATATGTCATCCTGTGTACACAGAGAGATGAATCTGGAAAGCTTTATAGAAACCATGTTTTCAATGGCTTTATACAACCTACAACAGAATTTCGACTTCTGCTGGTGGGCAACCGTAGCTGTTAAGGATTCTTAAGCAGGCCATAGTATGATCATATCAGCATTATTAAGGGTTGTATTGAGGATTTAGGATAGGATTATTGATTGCTATAATAATCAGTATTGACCACTGCAATAATCCTGATGAAATATACTAGTGAAATGATCTAAGGGAGGAGGAGTCTGCAAACTTTCACTGCCTGTAAAGTTTTATTGGAACACAGACACATTCATTTCTATATTATCTCTGGCTATTTTAGTGGGACAGTGACAAAGATGAGTAGTCACAACAAAGACTCACCTGCAAAGCCTTAAATATTTACTGTATGGCACTGGCCAAAAACATTGCCACCTCTTGATCTGAAAAAAAGAAAAAAAAGATTACAGAGAAGGAGAAAGTATTTCAGAAGTATCAAGAAGTTAAAATAAACCATTTGTGACTGATTAAATGTGGAGTAGGAAGAATAAGTCTAAGATGTCTGCTATGGATTGAATGAGCAGGTGATAAATTAATTTTAAAGTTTAACGGCAAGATAAACTAATAAGCAAGATGCTGTCTTTAAAAACGCTCAACAAATATGAAATAATCATGTTATTTGTGACCACAGCTTAGTGGCATACAAGTAACAACACACTGCAAAATATTAAACCCACAAAATTGTCAGTCTGTATGGTTCAACACATAGATGAAAAAATAGGCCACTATTTTATTTGGAATCAAAATTAAAATGGAGATTATCTTCCAAATAAAGTTAAACTTGCCCCTTCAAATCTGATTTTTTTTTTTCTTGAGTGACTTTTGTATTTGTTTCTCTGTGCCATTAACTATGCATGTTGGACAAACTCGTCTCACTTTTCTCATTTGCAAAATCACTACTTTTATTATATCTAATATCTAAAAGTTCAAGCATTAATAAATCCAGATCAGTATGATTTTCAATTAATTTACAAGAAAGGAAAAAAGCAAAAAGATAGTTGAGGTGGCTATAAATCTGAGTAATAAAACGTCAAGAGAAAGAACCATTCTTTTTAGAGAATTATTACTGGGCTTAAAAGGAAAATTCCAGACTAGCTGCTTGGGAGGCATATATGCAGTCAAGTCTAAAACTGGACTACATACACACTATGTTTAGTTAGTTATAACTTTTAAAAGGTCAGCAAGGTAAAAATGTCCTTAATAGCCAACTTTCTGTACTTTCTAATACTTCCGGTGCCATGATGATTCACCTCTATTGAGAAACTCAATGCAATTACTGGTTTATCTTTCCTTAATATGTACAACCGGTCGATGTGGTTGGCCTGTCAACTGACTAATGAGTATATTGGAAAGATTGAGATGGGTCAACTGAAATACATACTTTGGTCAGCTGCTTTGATTTTTGGTGTCTAGAGATACAGCTTTTCAAAAGTTCCTTTTGTCCTGCCTTTTTCTTCTCATGTCCTGGTAGAACAAGGGAGAAAGAGAGGATCTTTTGTGGTATCATACATTTGGTTGATTCTGAGGACACTATAAGTCACGTAAAAGAAGAAATTGGGAGAACGGAAGTTGTTTATACAGTATGTAGTATCGGTGTTGCACTGTCTATTACTTCAGTATTTGGCAATTGTATTTAAGATCCAAAGCATAAATATTGTGAGTCACGATCAATTTTACTTTAAATCAGTTGGGCAAGTCCCGGGCCCAGGCACATTGGCAGCTAAAGCACCTGTTAAGGCAGATGATAAATTGAGTCCTGAAGTCCTTGGCAGAGGAGCTGACTTAGAGATAACAGATAAGAAAATTAGTTTGCAATAGAATCTCTAATGATTAGTTGGGATGGAAATCAGAAGGTCTTCTTGCAGTCTGATTACATTGTTTTTTAGTATCTTGGCAACTTATTTGGAACATCAGCATATTTTGCAACTTTCTCCCCTCAGTCCCTTTAGTAACATATTTTGGTTGAGTGAACAGTAAATAACAAGGAGAACTAGGGACAATTAACTATTATTGTAGCCCTATGACTAATGAAAATCCGTACATTGCACTTTGGGGAAGAATGTACTTATTAACATGCCTGTGGGGGGTAGGTTAATGTTGCTATTTTAACTTTGCTTGGAAGAAACTAGAGTAACTTACCCAAGGTTATCCAGCTGTCAGAATTACAAAAGCGGAGTTCTTCCCAGCCAAGTCCCCAAGCCACCTTGTGAAGAAAGTCAAGAATACCTGCAGCATCCTCTGGCCACTCCCCAGATTCTAAACACAGAATCCATCTCTGCAGAGTGAAGCTCCTTAGTTGGCTAACTGTTGTACATACTTAACTAGGAAAGCTAAATACTCCCAAAGCTTTTCACATTTTCATTCATTTTTTTAAAGGAATTTTGAACCCAATAAAACCTTCGGGACTAGAAAGAGATGGTTTTGTTTTGTTTTGTTTTGTTTTGTTTGAGACGGAGTTTCGCTCTTGTTACCCAGGCTGGAGTGCAATGGCGCGATCTCGGCTCACCGCAACCTCTGTCTCCCGGGTTCAAGCAATTCGAAGGAGATAGTTTTAATGGTGAGGTGACAATTGGTGAGGTTGATGTGGGAGTTCATGGGCCATCAAATCACATTGTCACTTATCTTTATTAATTCAACCAAAATGTATTGAGCACTTACTGGGTAGATCAGTGTTGCTGTAGCATAAATCTTAAGAGTGTAGCGTAGTATTAGACATGGGGTAGATTCTGAAAGCTTTTCTTATATAACGTGAAAAAGAGTTATTTTTTTAAATTTTACTTTAAGTTCTCAGATACATGTGCAGATCTTGCAGGATGGTTACATAGGTATACACATGCCATAGTGGTTTGCTGCCTCCATCCCCCACATCATCAACATTAGGTATTTCTCCTAATGTTATCCCTCCCCAATCTCCCCATCCCCTGCTAGCCCTCCCGTAGCCCCCCACCCTCAACAGATACCAGTGTGTGATGTTCCCCTCCCTGTGTCTGTGTGTTCTTATTGTTCAACACCCACTTATGAGTGAGAACATGCGGTGTTTGATTTTCTGTTCTTGTGTCAATTTGCTGAGAATGATGGTTTCCTGATTCATCCTTATTCCTGCAAAGGACATGAACTCATCCTTTTTTATGGCTGCATAGTATTCCATGGTGTATATGTTCCACATTTTCTTTATCCAGTCTATCTTTGATGGGCATTTGGGTTGGTTCCAAGTCTCTGCTATTGTAAACAGTGTCTTTATAAAAAATTGATTTATAATCCTTTGGGTAAATACCCAGTAATGGGGTCAAAGAAAGAGAGTGTTTTATCCTATGGCTAATGATTAGCTATTGGAAAGTTGTGAGCAGGTGTATGGCTCAATTAGATTTCTGTGATTGGTTCTGGAGGATGGAGTAGAGGAGAAGTGGGAACAAGAGTTAAGAAATAACAGCTTTTTTTCAAGAGAGAAATGATGAGGACTTGAACTAGAGCACTGGTCCTAGATACAGAGAGATGAAGACAGATTATGAGATGTATCAGTATACACAGGACAAGCAGGCAAGGAGGACGGAAGTGACTCTATGCAGGAGGCAAGAGTAAGAAGCCTCAGATGAATCCCGCCCAGGTTTCTGGTTGGAGAACTGCTGGACGATGGTGTTGTTCAGAGAGACTGGAATCATAGGAGGCAAATTAGATGGGGGCTATGTGGGGTGCAGCAGACACAGGGTTGGAAAATATTATTTTGAAATATGTTAAGTGCGAATGACTGCAGACATCTGAAAGACAGTTTCCAAAGTTTTCTATACAGCTCCAGACCTCAAGAGGAAATCTGTACCAGCATAAAGATTGTGAAAGTCATGATGTAGTTGGCACTCGTGCATCTGGGCTGCCCTTGATCTTCACCCAGCTGGTGTCTGATCATAAATGGATGTTAGAATCCTTGGAACTAAAAAATGAGAGGCATTCATTTTCTCTTAGACTTTGTTTTTTTTTTTTTTAATATTTTTCTTAAAGCCCCGAAGTGTTCTGATGATCTTAAGAACCAGGACAATATGCACTTCAGTATCAAGGTGTGTGTAATAAAAGTTGGCATGCTTTCATAAAACCATAAAAATAGGAAGTGCAACCCATACATGTTTTCCCTGTCTTTCCTTTTTTTCTAATGGTTTCTCTGAATACTTTTAATATTTGCCCTCTGCTTCATAAGAGTCATTAAAAGTTATCTTCAAAACAGTAAACAAAAGCAAGGAATTAAAATGGTCATAATGATGATTAGACTTTATACATGTAAATCACTTAACAGAATGTCTTTAGCTCACAATTATTCAATAAATATTTTTTTCCTACCCACTCTAATAGACCTATATGTTTATAATATCTTCTGTGGAATAAAACTACATGGATAATAGTAATCAAATTACTAGTTGTAAGAAATCAGTTCTAAGCATTCCGATTCACTTTGCATTGATTTGCTCTTGATAACACTTTTAAGGGTTTCCTTCCGGTTCTTTTGTTTCTATTCAGTGCACCAAGAGACTTTCATGCAATAACTGAGGCCTTTTTATTTTTAATTACAGATGCTTTATTTGTTCAGGGATGTGTCTTCTGAAATAAACCCAAAGTTGGTCACTGTTACATTGAGAAAAAATAAAATTAAAAACCAAGAATGTTAGTTGAATTCTGATAGATCCATTCCAGGTTAGCCTGAAAGTATTTCTTTAAAATAAAAAAGTTGTCATTTGTCTAGAATATATAAGGAAAGCGTCACTCATTTAATTCATACAGACTAATAGCGACCCCAAGTGGTATCATATTGGAAATGTTTTTAGTCTGTTTTTGAACTTTTTAAAGAAATTCATACCTGGGACAATTGTGACTGTGGCCAGCATGGTCTGTAGCTCTATATAGGGTGGAATTTCAAAATTATAACTAGTATTTCTCTAATAAAATTGTTGTCTTCAGCCAAAACAAGAGTCAAATAAATCCCATATGGACAACCATGATTAGTAGATAAGTGAGCAAAAGTCATTTTACTTATCCTTTTGGAAAGACGTAGGTGGCTGGTGGTGCGCAGTGTTATTCAGGACTCCGCAGAGGCTGCTGCTGTCTCTAATGATCAGGGTCTCCAAAGGGAACTTCAATCCAGTGAGTTAAAATCCTTTCTTGCTCCTTATTAAGTGTTACATGATTTGGGGTCCATTATTTCAAATCTCTCAATAATAAGTTTTCCCATATATAAAATGGAGAGGGCCCTTACCTCACTGGGGCTTTGTGAAGATTCAACTAGCTCATGTAAAGGAAATATTAAACAGTGCCTAGAACTGTAGCACACACTGAACAATTGTGTTTGTTTTTGTTATCTTCATCATCATCATCATCAAAGTCAATCAGATCGACCTGTGGATCTCTATACACATAGTTTCTCTCTCTCCCTTGATGTGATACAATAGAAGTTATACCTGATCCCTGCCCTCATAGGGAAAGCTTGTTTTAGACTAAGTATTTTTGTACCTGAGTATTTTTAAAGCAATTTTCAAATCATACTAGAATTAACATAGAAAGAAATCATCCTTGGCCTAACCCTGACTCTAGCTGAAGGATTCCTGGAGGTCTATACGTAACCAAGTCAGGAGAAGAGCAGGGGAACAGGAAGCTTCTGCTCAAATGTCCTCACTTCACCAAAAAATGGAGTGTGGCGTAACTGTACTTACTTTGTAAAATTATGACTCTAATATCAATGTAAAGAATAGGTTCAGGAAGGGACAATCTAGTCTTCAGACTAAAGCAGTAGAGCTAGTTAGGCATTGGGAAGAGGGAAAATGTGCATAGAGCTGCAAATCTAGAAGGAAGTGCAAAAACGACTCTCTGTTACTACTTCTAATAATGCAAATCTTAGGGCATAGAGCAAGGTTCAGAACGTACCATGGAAAAGGAGAGAAGTTAAATTTCAGCAGCTCTTCAGCGGGAGCCTCATGGCTCCCATGTGTCTTCCACACCTGTAATTCCGGGTTTCCACCAAGATGTGTACTCCTGGATGAAATCTGAAAATATTCACTGCTGTCATGTTTAAGGACCTATGCTTAGTGCAGAGCAAGCCATGTGAACTCTCCGGATTTTGATTCTGTAAAATAAGGGAGGCATTTAGAATATTCCTGAACTGCCTTGCTATTCAAATATTGAATCTCTGTGACTTTCCCATAAACTCCTTTGTAATCACTTGCTTCCCTTAGCAATAAAAAAGTTTATCTCTTCCTTTCATGTTTCATTTTTCTCTCTACCTAAACGGAAAAAAAAAAAAAAAAGCTTATTTCAATCTACCCTGCACTGAAGAATTGTATCAGAGGTAGGTCCCGGGTTTTATGGAACAACTATTGTCTCCCAAAACACACTTGCGTTGTCCCCTAATTTAGGATTTGGGAAAAACTATCTAAGTAGAGATAGCTACAAAGCTTTCCTTCTGCACCTGCTGAAAACCACTGTGAATCATTGAATAAGCAAAGCTTTTCCCAGATCAAGGACTTGACTGCACACTTCAGTCACCAGTGTGCTTCTCAGAAAGGGATACCAGGTCATCTCTCCCCTCAGTCCCCAGGCCCAGACTTTCAGCCCTCTTTCTGGGAAGGGATTATCAGGTCATGGACCATTTATGGGGGGAAAGGTGTCTAGGGTCTGTATGGTATAAATAAGCTTTCTAACATAGAGTAGCACTGAAGCAACCTGAGCCACCAAGCCCTGTGGCAGGCTTTTCCTCCAAGACTTGGTTCTCTAATTGAATGTCACTCTTTTTATTAGGAGGAGAAGGAGATTGCCTAGAGACATTGCTTAACACTTAAGTAGGCTTGCCTAAACCCCTTTCTCTGACACAAGAAGCGGCCCTGGAGAACTGTTAGAAAAGGCCTTCATTCTAATGAGAGAAACTTCAAAGGCCCCCAAATGAGGAAAGAGGTGTCGCTGGAAAATGTTAAAATGACAAATAGCGGTATTTCCGCTGACAAAAGATGAAAATGAAACAAATGTTAGAACAGAAAACATGATTTTATTTTGCCATGCTCTCACTGGAAACTATCATCAAAGCCCTTAACTGAAATGAAAAAGTATCGACATAACAGGCACACCAGAGTGAACTCAGCTTTCTAACAACGAAAGTCATCTTTGAAATAAGCAAAGCTTGCAAAGTAATGAAAAATCTCTATGCAGAAAGGAAAGCCTATGGCCCAAAATAGTCTTGCGCTGCAGATTTGATAGAGAACGTCAAGCTGGAAGCCACTTAGGGATCATCTAGGCAAACCCTTTTATGTTTCAAAGGAGAATTTGAGCCCAAAGGATTTTAAGTAACTTGCTCAAGGTCATATAACTAGTTAGTGACTTCGAAATTGTTAGCAGCTGCCTCCTCTACCTCTGTGGAGTCAGTTTCTGAAGTCTATCTACAAATTCACCCTTGCCTGGTTACTGAGACAGCCCTAGTCAGGGCTGAAGGTGAAGTTCACCACATGCTGGAGCCTGGTATTTGTCCACCCCCACAACTGGGCAGGCCGATGCCCTCTGAAGTTTGGTCTGTCTGACACATGACAACAGCCACAGGGACAAAACCTGTTTGCTCATTCTGCTTCTAGAATATGGTATGTTCTGGAAGAATAAATGGGCAAAAAGAATGGAGGGCTGGAGAAGGCATGGTGCATCCTAAAAACTGGAGCCCACAGAATTAAACATTATAGACAGGGGAAAAGATAAAAAAGCCCATATGGTAAAACGTATTTTTTTTTTAATTGTGCGTAATAGGCGAGAGCCTGAGGATGAGTGAATAGACAAGACATTCAGATGGTTAGCCTTTCAGAAACTGGCTGAAGGATTTGAATCTGGGTAGCTCAATCTGCCTTCCAGATATACAGGTATCTCACATTTTTTCAAGAATAAGTAGGAATTTTTAAAAACGGCATGGAGTCTGAAGAGATAACCTCAGATCAAAGGAAAAGCAGCAGCATCCAAAATACTCAGAAAAAAGATAATCTGAAAATGATGTCCCGCAGAATCCAAAGGTAATTTGTGGAAACTGTCTGGAATATGCCACAGAAAACAAAATGTATTATTTATGAAACAGGATCATCACACTGAAAGGAGTCTGGCACGGAAAGGCTGAGAGAGTTGGCATGAGGACGGATTGCTGAAAGGATCCTCAGCCCACATGCTGTCTTCTGAGGTCTTCAGCATTCCCAGCCATTCCTAGCCATTCCCAGGGCCCTTTCATCCATCTAGAATTCTTTCCCAAGCTCCATACCCAGCTATGAGGCTACCTTTGTGAAATTTAAATGTATACATTGCAGGAGCCTCAATTGTCACAGGTTCAAAATGGAGCCCTTGGTCCCCATCTCACCCAAAGCCTTCAGCAAAAAAGGCACTTCTTTTCAGTCCTTTGCTTACCTTTATCCCAAATTCTTGTATAATTGATGTGCCCTCCATATTCCCATACCTAACCTGGCACATTCTGTCCAATATAAGAACCTATGATTCCTCTTTGAAATATGTCTCTAACAATTTCCTTTTCTACATATACTCCTCCACTGCTTTGCATTAATATCCCTTGTTCCTTGCCAAGAACTATTAAAAATAATTTTCTCACTGGACATCTTGTTTCTATTTTTGCCTCCTTTTACTTTATTCTCCATATCGTAGTCCAAATTACCTTTAGACACTGCAAATTTAAGTGTTTCCCTCCTGAACTCAAAACTCTTTAAAAGGTGCCAATAGCATGAATAATTAAATATAAGTCTTTTTCCCGGCTTAACACAACTTTGATGTCCCAAATCTGCCTGTCTCGTTAGTTTCTTTTGCTATCATTTTTATTCTGGTTCACAACTCTACTTCCACACAGACACTGTTTCTGTTCTTCTTCAATAAGCATCATCTTTTACCGTCAGGAATTTGCACATGCTCTTCCTCCTTTCCAGAATACCTTTACCCATTAACATAGCCTTACTCAATATTTAGATCTCAAATGGTACTTTCTCAAAGAAGGTTTCCCTCACTGCCAATCTAAATATATCCCCCAGGTTACCTTTTCATAGCATACTTTACTTCTTTTCTTAACACTTAGGACAGTTAATAATTACATTGTTTTGCATCTCTTTTGCTCATTATTATAACCTTCACTACCACAATAGGAAATGGCAAAAGTAGACAATCCATAAAGAGCAATCTACTGGCATATGAGAGTAGATAAAGAACATGTGCTTGACTCCTTTACCTCTAAATGTCCTATCACAGTGACTGTAAGAAGGGGAAAATGAAACATACCAAAGAAAATGAGAGGGATAGGAGGGAATTTCATGGTAGCTGGCAGTTTTGGGTTGATTTCTGGATGTCATAATGTATATGACAGAGTATTGATGGATAAATCAAGGTGGAGGGATTTGCTCAGTACATATAAAGAAAAATGCCAGGCAACTGGGGGAATCAGAATTCTTAGACAGGCTCATGAGCCAGCAAACACTGATGACTAGAGGGAGGAAAGAAAGAGACAGAACCCCAATGCTCCATGGCTCCCATCTTTCTGTTAGCAGAGTAATTGGCAACCCAGAATTACTCCCTACAGGGAAAAAAAAAAAAGTAAACTTCTTTTGTAAAGTAATTCTTACAATCTGCCCTGAGAGAAAAGGAGATTTTAATATGACTGATAGAGCCCAATAGTAGAACTCTTCTCATTTTGAAATTCAAGGGAGTGAAGGCAGGAGGAAGGGGAGTGGAAGTAGCTAGAAGGGGGCTAGTCTACCAGGCTTCTTTGCCTGCACAGAATGCAGGCCGACACATTTGTCCATAAAAAGCAGGCTGCCCAATTAGTCACACTTTCTGAGACTTGTATCCCATGTATACAGTAGTAAAGATTACATAAACCAGCTACCTAGCTCAACAATCAAAATTATCGTTTCTAGAAATAAATGGGCAATCGAAATTTACAAGGAGCTGTGGAGAACATCATTAGTTTGCAATGCAAGAACCAAGATTGACACTCAGAAGAGTTGACTCTGAAAGAAATATTTCAGACAGGAATATTAAAAGTTTTGATTAGCATTTTTAGCTAACTAAAGAAGTCATTGCACACACACACACACACACACACACACACACACAGAGCTATATTAAAAAGGAATAATCAAAAGACAAGATAGTAAGTTTGTGACATTTAGAACATTGTTGAAAAAAGAAACCAGAAGAGCTAAGAGAAATTTAGAAAATCTCTCGGGGTTTAAGAATGGAAAACAAAAAAGTTGAGCTATAAAAGATCAATTCAGAGGGCCCAGCACTTGATGTGTATACTTTCTAGACAGTACGATGTGAAGAAAATAAATAATTAAATAAATTGTACCATGTTTCATAAATGCTAAAATGACCTCAGCTCTAAAATGCATTATTATTTCACATATCACTAAAGAAATAAAAGCACTGGCAATTGAATTATGATAACCACATTTTCTTCCACTTGAATGTTATTTTAAAATATGTAAAGAGTTCTTTTAGATATGTTTACACATGTGTTTTACTATATATTAGTCTTGATCATATGTAAAATTAAATATTTGTAATATTTCAAAACATATTCAGTCTGACTCTTTTAAATAGTTATGAATCTTAAAGTCATAAATGCTCATTTTTCATCCCAATATTGCATATTATACCATCAGGAACTTTAGAACATGGGCATTATGAAACACTTCTAAATGTCACCAGACATAATACTATTAACTCAGACTTTCTTCCAAGCTTCTGAAACCATTTCTGCAAGTTCTGATGTTGGCATTATTTTATATAGTATGTGATAGTTAATACAATAGCACAACTTTCACGTGTAAGGATGGTGACTGCCTTTCTTAGGCCCTATAAAGCATGGCCATTGCTTTGCAAAAAAAATAGTAAATTTCACAAATATAAGTATTTGCTTCCCTAATATCAACTATCACATCACCATTTCATTTCAATAATTTTCAGCATTCACAATAAATTTTCAACTTCAAATAACAATACTTTCAAAATTAATGGTAGCTCTATTCAACAAATACAGCACCAACAATAACTTAAAGTGACAACAATATAAACACCAGTGATGAAATACACACATGTATGGACAATGATAATTGCATCAAGATCTTAATTCCAGAAATGTAAAGATATACAAAAATAAATCTTAATATGGGTGTTAAGCACAATGGAATTTTCAGCTTTTTACTATATTTCTATTTTTTATGCTCTTCTCTCCAACATTGGAAGAGGCACACTAAAGTTTGAATTTTATCTTCACTGTGAATCAGACCCTTTTCTATATCAAATGACAGCATTTCTGCTTTTTGATTTATTTCATTAAAGTCCACTTTTTTTATATTAATAGCTTGACACCTAATGTCCTTTTGCTCAAATTTGCCTGATACATCTTTGCCTATCATTTCACATTTATATTTCTTGTCACTTTGAGAGATGCTAACTGAAAACCACATTTGGCGAAACACTGTTGTTCATTTCCAACCCAAAAGGTTTTTGTCTTTTAACAGGGAAGTTACACTTAGTTGGGTACAAAATTTACATAATTTAAACTCGTCTCTCTTAGCTGATTTTAGTTCTTGTCACATCATCTTATACCATGATTTCTTCATTCTTTTGTTAAATTTCTTTTTATTGTGAAATATATCATGCTCATAAAACAATGTGTGTGTGTATATATGTGTGTGTGTATATATGTGTGTCTGTGTGTGTGTGTGTAACAGGAAGCTGAATAAACATCTAATATCCACTACCCAGCTTAAGAAACAGAGCATCATAAATGACTTTGAAGTTCCTATTATCTAATGGATCACTTTCATTCCTTCCCCCAGATTTAATACTATCTTGTATTTTGTGTTAATAATGTTTTTCTATGCCTTTGCCACATATATGCACCTTCAAAAACATAATGATCAGTTTGTCTATTCCTGGATTTTATACAAGGGGAATTGACACCTGCTATTTTTGCTTGGCATGATGTTTTATACTGGTAGCTGTTATTAAGTAATTTTCCATAATGTGTGGTATTCCATCCAGGTCTGTACAACCTCCCACCAACGTTAGTAACATTGTGTTCTATATGAATAGTGCTGACCATGGGAACAGCGCACTAGAACTAAGCAAGATGATGACTCTGATTCTACTGTATGAGTGCAGTATCATTTGTTCCTTTGAATGATTCATTATTTATTATTTATGTTTATTTTCTCACTATAAGTATGATTTTGCATGTCTCTTGAACATATATGCAAGAGCTTCTTTAGGATTTCTAACTAGGAGTAGAATATCTTAGCTTTACGAAGTAATGCAAGATCATTTTCCTAAGTGGTTTTACTAATGCCTGTTCCCACCAGCCACGTGCAAGGGCTGTTATTGATCCTTGCCAAGATTTGGTATCAACAGCCTTTTAAAATCTAGAGTCTATTCTCTAATTTTTATTTTAATTTTCTTTTTCTTATTAGTGATATTAGGCATCTTTCCTTATATTTATTGGCCTTTTATTATTTTGTCTTTTGTGAAATAGCTGTTCAGATCTTCGTCTGTTTTTCAATGTGGTTGTTTGCCTTTTTCTTACAGATTCTTTCATGGAAATACTTTAAGATAATTATCTTTTTTATGGTTAAATGTGTTAAACTATCATCTCTTAGTTTATGTTTGTATTTTTATAATTTTTATGATATATTTTAAACGTAATTTAAATACATGTATTTTAATGTTGTTATTTTCAAGTGTTTCTTTTTATCATTTTGTCATAAATATAAGACAAAAATCTTTCCCTTCACTAAGGTTATAAATTATTTTGCTATATTTTCTGGTATAACTTTAATTTTTTAACATTTAAGTTACTAGGCCATTTATGCCCAGGTGTGCCATTATTGGAACACTAAGCTTGTGGGTGTTATCAATATCCAACTGCTCAAGGTCTGATTTTTTACAAAAAAAATTTGTAGTTTCTGGCATGAATGGGTTAATTGTCAGCAAATATTTTGTTTTCTTCTTTTACATAAGGAAAATTAGTTTTCCTAGCATGCTGTAGTGGGTGGTCATTTCCCTGCAGATCTCTGATGCCAGTCCTTTACCATCTCACATTTCCACATATGAAGAACTATGCTTCTGGGCTCTCTATTCTGTGTGATTGATCTGTTTGTCTATCCCTGTGTACACACCACACTACATCACTAGAGTTTTGTAATAAGTTCTAATGTCTGCTAAAGCAAATATCCTCAACTTAATCTTTTTCTTTAGAAGTGTCTTGGTTATTTTGGCCCTTTGCTTATTTATATAAAATTTTAAATATATTTTTCAAGTTCCAGAGTTTAGCATATCCTATAGTTTGAATGCTCCTTTCCTTCAAAATGTTTATGTTGAAACCCAACGTCCAACATGTCAATATTAAGAGGTGGGACCTTTGGGAGGTGATTAGGTCCTGAGGAAAAAGCCCTCATAAATGGGATTGATGTCCTCATAAAAGAGGCTCCAGAGAACTACCTTGCCCCTCTGCCATGTGAGCACACAGTGAAAAGGTGCCATCTATGAAGCAGAGAACAAGCCCTCCCAGGCATCAAATTTAATGGCACTTTGATCTTGGACTTCCCAGCCTCTATTACTGTAAGAAATAAATTTATGTTGTTTATAAGCCACCAAATTTATGGTCTTTTGTTTAGCTGCCTGAACAGACTAAGACAGCGTATAAGGAAGTGTTTATTCAATGCTATTACTGTAGGGGAGAGACCAGAACTCAGTCTGTGCTCAACTTCACTAAAACAAAGGGCTGGAGAGTTTTGAAAACTGTGGTGGGGAGAGATATTGGGACATGTGGGTTTGCTAATTGGCCTTACCTAAAGGAAAAGTAGATTTTCTCACATCCTCACGGGAGGAGGTAGTTTTACAACTTCAAGCAAGGTGGCCACTGACATTAGCCTCCCATCCTCCCACAGAGACTGGGAAATAAGACACTATTGTCCTTGATGATTTTTCAAACAGCTGCCAGTTCTTTAGGAAAGACAGTTCTGGGCTGAAAAAACGTCAAGAGGCTTTTTTAAAAGATTTACTTGTCCAAGGAACAGAGAAATCATTGACAAAGCTAAGTTTTCTAAAGTCAGTGCTCTGGTAAAATGGCCTTGTGGTTAGGCCCTCTGGATTCCGTAAGGGCCGGGCTGAGAGGGAGATCAAAGGTTAAAATATCACGGCTTATAAATAGGCATATGCCAAACCACGAATAATCACAGATTAAAAAGTCAACTTTAGAAGCAGTCAATTTTGAAATAATTCAAGATATAGTTATTGTAATTATTTAATTGCCATAAATTTCTCAAGTTCTCCAGGGCTTTTTTCCTATTCTCTATACCATTTTTATTTTCTATGAACTTACGGACAGGAATTTTTGGTTTTTCTCACTCTTGTTGCCCGGGCTGGAGTGCCATGGTGCAATCTCAGCTCACCGCAACCTCCACCTTCCAGGTGTAAGCAATTCTCCTTCATCAGCCTCCTGAGTAGCTGGGATTACAGGCATGCACCACCACACCTGGCTAATTTTGTATTTTTAGTAGAGACGGGGTTTCTCCATGTTGGTCAGGTTAGTCTTGAAGTCCCAACCTGAGGTGATCCACCCACCTCAGCCTCCCAGCATGCTGGGATTACAGGCTCCAGGCCACAGAGACGGATTTTAAGACTTTTATTTCAACAAACCTGTTGCTCATTCTAAGCAAATACAGAGTGCCAGGTTTTTTAACTTAATGACAAGTGACTGGAAACCCTGGTGAATGTCTTCCTCTATATTTAAGAAAATTTATCTGTTGAGAAAAATACTGTGAAATTGTCAATATTGTCCTCTGGTCTCCAAAAAAAATGTAAGCAAAGTATTTTTCTCAAATACTCCACAAAAGTTTCCTTTAAAATGAGATTATTTTATTTTTAACAAAAAATACCCACTAGGAAAGCAATACCATGTCACAGTGAGATAGAGAGTGTGTATATCCTCCAGAGGGTAAATAGAATGTAATTTTGAAATGTACAATGGTTAGTTTCATATATCAACTTTTCTGAATTTGGAGCATCATGATTCTAGATATGTCTGTGAGGGTGTTTCTGGGTGAGATTGACATTCTGAATTGGTACAGCAAGAAAAGCTGACTGCCCTCCTTAATGTGGGTGGCAGTCTCCCCTCCAGTCAACCAAAGGCCTGCATAGAACAAAACATCTGAGTAAAAGGGAATTTCACCTGCCTGACACTGAAATTGGAGCATCTGTCTCCTCCTGTCCTCTGGCTGAAACTTACACCACCAGCTCTCCAGGTTCTCAGGCCTTCAGATTCAGGCTGGAACTACTCCGCCAGCTTTTTTGAATCTCCAGCTTGCATACTGCAGATCTTGTGACTCCTCAGTTTCTGTAATTGCATGAGCCAATTTCTTATAATAAATACACGTGCATACACACACACAAAGTTGTACCTCAGTATCCATTGGGGATTGGTTCTAGGAACTTCCACATATACCAATATGCACCAGTGCTCAAGTCTCTGATATAAAATGGCATGGAATTTGCACATAATCTGCTTCTACTTCAACTTCACTGCCTCTGCGGCTTCCCCAGTCCCTACCCTAGAGAAGCTCCCCACTTCAGTCCTTCCCACCTGCACTTCCTCAGCCTCACCCATCAATCACTGCATTGTCATTACTCCTGTGATTGACAGCTCCCCAACTGGGCAAACTCTCTGAAGTCAGTCCCTGTGGCCCCACCGCAGCCACAGGAACAGTGCTGGGGAAAAGGGGGCTCAGTATCTTGGAACTGAATAAAAGAATTAGGAGGGACAAGAAGTGCTTGGATTCAGAAGCAGATTTGGAGTGCTGGTTTTAGCAGGACCTTTTCTGAGAAGACCTAGGCCGGGTGTCAGCACGCAGGTGTCCTCAACTTCACCTCTTAATTTTTCAGAATCCTTGAAAGAAACAAATGCTACCCTATCAGGGCCCTAAATAAATGGATTTTGCAGGATTATGACAATAAGCCAGTAATTAGTCTCAGCTATCAAAGGACCAGGTTCATAATTGAAATTTCTTCAAATAGGATGATGAGGACTTCTTGGAAGATTAAACATAGCCATGAGCCCCCAGCATTGCCAATCCAGTATAAGATGTTTCAGGCCAGCAGAGTCTGCTTTAGGGAGCTGGAATCTTCTACTTTGCCAGGTTTATTGCTCCAGGTGTACCACGAGGTGTTGACAGTGGCACAGACTCCTTGGCTGGCCAGTAGGAAATCCAGGACTCTGCAGCTACTCAAATATTCATACCAAAGGGCTGAAACTGATCTGTTGTGTCTCTAAAACTAAGATAGTGTTGTTAATGACCTCAGTGATGGTCAGAGACAGATGCACAACCTTTTCTCATTGAGGGATTCTAGCAGTAGGAAAAACCACCCAGAGCATACACATGAGCAGAGAGGGTCAGCAGTGCACCTCACCCGGCAAGCCCTCCAAGTAACCAGGGTAGGCTTGGTTCTGGAGCTCCTGCCTTACTCAGCCTGCTGCAATAAACTCCTTGGGAGGGGTTGTTTGGAATATTTGAAAATTTCTTATTAATTTCCCATTTGTGCAGATTACAATGCTATCAAAACGGAAGGTAAAGGCCTGGTGTTTAGAAAAGAAATAATACTCTATGGGTATACACCGGGTTGGGAGTGTAAGAGTCATCAACTACCATGAAGTTCAACCCCTTATAAGTCCTTCTTGGTGGGTGGTGGGCAGAGTTCCTGAGTGGACTGAAGAGTCTGTACGAGGTGGAGACAAGTGGAGGAGAGGAGAGGGTCACCACCATCAAGGCCAGAATAGCCCAGTAGCAGACCCAGGCCCCTCTTCCCAGTTGCTCCCATGTGGAACAGCATTGAGGTGACTACTAGGAAGGCATTTCATTCCTACAGTACCAGGGTCCACCTATCAGGCAACACATCGGGTCCAGATGTGTTGCGGCACCTGAGATGCCGGAAAGCTCCATAGTTGGAGAAGTGTCCATTCCTGCTATTCAGTGGCATGGCAACCAAAGGTCTGTCTATGGAGTCAAGCAGTGAGTGGCAGGTACAACAACTAGCCAAGTTTAGCATGATGGCAGCTGCCCGATGAATTTGGTAAGGCCAGAGTCACACAGATTACCCACGAGAGAGGGGAGAGAGGTTAGACCTCCACCCACTTCTTGCCCCATACCTGAGTTCTCATGTCTTATTAGTTGGGGAGGCTTCTCATTGACTGTGACATGGGCAGTCTGTCCTGTGCCATGAGCAAGAATAGTGCCCTTAATTCACTCCCTAGAATGGTGAATCTAAATATTTTGGCTTGGCTTCTCCTGTGGTTCCATAAAAGTTTCTATTTTATATGTGGTATGCATCCCGTGGGGCTACACAGAGCAAAGCAGCAGGGCCACCTTCGGGAAAATGTAGAGACATTGAATTGATGGTTATTATCCTTGAAGTCCTTGTAGGCAAAAATTTAGGCACTACACCCAGGGAGTAAATGGAGAAGGAGGTCCATGCCTCCCAATCTGTGCTGTTTAGTAGCCATCCTGATCTCCAACTGATTTGAGTCTGCAGGATGGGGTCAAAAAAGATGGAGGGAACTTGCATGATCCACCATGGAAACTGATTTGTCAATAATTAAAAAGATGAGTGTACAACTGAGGGAAAGAGACAGATAGCCCAATCAATCCTACAGCACAAACGAGAAGTGCACATAGAGAATTGCTGCACTGAGACCCCAAATTGCTCACCTGAGACAGGTAGTCCAGGCTAGGATTATATTGCCCATTCCCATCAGCCACTTCAACCTGTTCTTTTCCTGTTAAAATATGCAATCACTGCCGTGGCTTGTAGATGATACAGAGCATGGAGAGTCCATCATGCCCCATGATTTGACCCATGTATAGTTTTGGCTGCAAATGTATAGTTTGGGCCATTATTAGATGCAATGTATTCAGGAAGCCAGAGAAAGAAACAAATACGGTTTTGCAGAGGCTGAAGAGTGTTGCCCGAGTCAGTGGAACACATGGGGATGGCTAGCCCAAATATGGAGAACTCATCAACTGCAGTTAGAATTCAGCAGAACCCTCTGGATGGGATGAGGGGCTTAATGTGATCAACCTGCAAAGGACATCCTGGCCTGTTGACAAGGAGGATCTGTCCCTGAGCAGAAAGTTTAGCTTTGGTCAGGGTCCAGCGGGTGGATTCTCTTTAATGTTGTGTTGGCATCTTTTGAAGGTAATAGTCCGTATGTGCAGATCCAGACTAGGATGGCATCTCGATTCCCAGGGCCCTTCCTCTCATGGATCCCGGAGGCAATGAGTTGAATATCGGTTATCTCTGGGGCAGATGATAAATCATTCTCCATGTTTAGCTGACATGCACGGTCTGCTCATCGCCTTGGTTGGCTCATTGCCTTGGTTGGCTCATTGCCTTTGTCAGCATAGGGAGCTCTCTGGTGAGCACCCACAAGGATAACAAAGAGCTTATTAGGAGTAGAATTGAATTTTATCCAAATGTCTCATCCCAAGAGAGGAATGTGTTTTATATGTTAGCACAAGTTTTGCCAGTAGCCCAATCAAATATTCAGACCATTAGCTACAGCCCGTGAGTCAGTGAAAATATAGCAGGGCTCCTTTGTTGAGGGAGCCTGAGTAGCCAACCGTACTTTATAAAGCTTTGCACATTTATGCTGAGCTTGTCAAGGGATAGAGCTATCTCAGGTTGGATGACAGCTGCATCTCATTCCAGCCTAGTAAATGTTAATCAGGAGACACCGTCAGTGAACCAGGCTCATGTGTGGCCCAGAAGGTCCTTGTGTCTGAGCTCCCATTGGGCAAGTGAAGGCAGTGGCTCACTGGACAATATGCCTGGGACAGGGAGGTCACTCCTGAGTCCTTGCCATGGAGTTGAAGGCCCCAGGTGGGCTGGGTTTTACCTGCTTCTGAATAAAACATTTTCATTCACTACAGAATACTCCTGAGCCACCCCTACCTAGAGATTCCTCTGCTCACTCACAACGTGATTGGAATCTGGGTCATGTACTCATGAATATCTACCTAGGACCAGCAACAGGACAATAATTGTTTCTCAAATTGTATGTAGCTTTCTGCTGACTCCAGGATCTTGTAAGTTGAAAACCCAGCAAGTGTCTGATATGTCTTTCTACTATAAGCGACAATAAAGGAACTGAAATGTTGTTGAGACCTGTAAGTCAACTGGCAAATGTGGATCCATGGGGTCCAGGGAAAGGGTGCTTGGATGGCTGTGGTAGCCTGTTGAATGGACCCCATTCAAACATAGCAGCCTTTTCTAGTAACCTCTTAGGTGGGTCCCATCAAAATCCCTACAAGGGGAATGTGGCAGTAACAGTAGATGTATAGGCCCACAAATCACTGGGCATCCTTTTTATTTCCTGGGGCAGAGACAGCCCAAATCTTGGCATTCATCTCTAAATGAGATGGCATGCCACTTGCCCAGATTACAACCAGGGATTTCACTTGGGCTCCCTGCCTGTTAATGGTGCAGTCAGGTTGTTGCTTAAGAGCCATCAGTCCTCAAGCACCCAGTCCTTATTTGGCAATGCCTTTGTCTGGGTCCACCAGGAGGATGTCATCAATAGAGTGCAAGGCTAGTGCTTCCTCCAGGCATGCAACTCTCCCCAGAGCATGACCTATTCACCGATGGCAGCTACTTGGGGAATTTAGGTCACTTTGTGGAAGGACTTTGAAGGTGTATTGTGACCCATTCCACATAAAGGCAAGTTGATCCTGGACATCTCCATGAAGGAGGATGCTGAAAAAGGCATTGACGATATCAACTGTTTCATACCAAGTTTCTTCCAGTAGCCTCTGTAAGAATCAAAATGTCAGGTACTGCCAATGCAAAGAGTGGCACCACAGCCTTGAGCCACCTACAATAGACAGAGGGTCACCAGTACCTGAGGCCATGTGCACAGGCCAGACACAGCTACTGTATGAGGAACAGTTTCTGAGGAACGTTGCCTCAAGCTCAGAAATTGAAACCAGCCCAATTGTCCCATAGAACTAATATTTATGGTTTCTTTCAAATAAGCATATAAATTAATCCTCCCAACTTTCTCAGTAAGCCAACCATTAGTCCTCCCAGATAGTATCAAGCAGCTGAAACCCACAAGGTCTCCACACTGGATAATGAGACACCAGACCCTCCACCCTTCATGATGGCCTAAGCAACCACCTGCTTCCTGTTGGCCAGTTCCTCTTCCTTACCTCTCCCTAATTCCTGTTTTCCCATACGTAGTTACATTTCTTCCCTGCTGTTTGAGCTGACCTCCCATCTCCTCAGCTACAGCATTCAATTAAAGCCTTCGTTTGTCTTTGCAGTACTCATTGTCTCAGTAATTGGTTTTCTGTGCAGTGGACAGAAGGACCTAGGTCGAATCCCTGATTTTTTGGTGACACAATGACAGGAGTTATTTTTTTCCTACCTAAAGCAAGTGGGGGTACAATGGCCTAGGTGACGGTAGTTGGGTACATTCACAGCCTCTCCCATGTCCCACTAAGGTGACTCTAAGAGCAGCAATTTCCATCAGGAGTTGAAGGTGAAGGCCAGCGGGGGCACATACAGACAATACATCTGTACCAAGAATACATGCAGTGTTAACATAAAGGCCATAACATAAAGGCTTCTAAGGACCCAAAGGTCCCTTCCCAGAGACAGAACAGGTGGTGGTGGTCTCAGACCCTAAACCAGAGAACATTATCTGTTTCCCCTTCATCCTGGCACCAGGGATTGTGGGGATCAGAGGCACCAGTCCACAGATGTTCAAAATGCCTAAGAAGGACATTTTCTCCCACCTCCTCACTGAACTCTGACATTGACTAGGGCTTCCAGTCATCCTTAGGGACAGAGGGCCCTCAGCCTAACCCCTAGTCTTGTTAATTTGTAAAAGCCTAGCTGTCTGGGGAGAGGATGGTGAGGCTCTTCAACTCATCTCCAGAGTCACTGGGAAGTATGGCAACAATCATAACGCTTGAATCAGTCATTGGGGCTATCACCATGCAGACCCTTGTGGACTTCCTGCTGGGCGCCCCATGGCCTGGTATGTTGGTGGGAAACCCTTCAATCTCCTCTTTTGAGACCCCTTTTATTGAATGAATAATCAGGCTGAGAGAGTTCTTTGGGAATGCCATTGCCTAGATCTTCCAGGAGAGGGCGCCTGATAGTCATCATTGTCACACTGCTTCTGCAATCATTGTTTTCTTGGAAGCAGCCACTTTTTCCACGTCTTAGGGATTTGTTAAAATCTCTGGATTGTGTCCGGGACAGACTGAGAAGGCCTGATGAGGTTTACTTGGGCTTGATAACCAGCAATAGTGGCATAAAAATCCCTGAAATCTGAGTCTGGTGAATAGTCTCATCCTCTGCTTCCCCCAACCCCTCATTGTAGACCCAGAGGACCAGCAGGGTGACTTGCGGGGCTGCTATGGCCTCTGCGAGGGGGGTCAGACATGTTTTTCAATGACATGGGTCTTGTCACAGTGTACCAAACCTGCCACATCTGTCGGAGCCCAAGTAGTACCCAGCCGAAGACCAATGATCCTCCTCGGAACCGAAAAGTTTCTGTAAACAATGCATTAACACACTAAGGGTCCTGTGGGGTCCACTGGCACCTCCCAGAGACCCGGTGGCATGGCTGGCAAGTGCCCTGCAGTACCCTCAGACTCTTGCAAATAAATCACTAGCACCTGTAGGAGTGCCCTGAAGGACTTTCAGGCTTGTTTTTCCAAAAAGGCATTGTGTTTAATTGACCACTCTGCTTCTTCTTCAAATTGAGAGAGAAAGAGGGCACGCATGTACTTCCAGGCGTTAAGGTGTTGAATTAGGACAACCAGCTCCTCTGAAAGTAACAGTTAAGGCTTTATTGCTTTTTGTGATAATGTAAGAAGAGGCTACACGGACATGGTGCCATTATTTTTGCCATGGAACCGCACCGGGAAGGGTCAGATGACCAGCAACAGAGGAGGGAGAATTGTCTCATTGCCTAGGAGTCCCAAATCCAAGGTTCCTGCCATTTTGTGGACCCCGGGGCCAAGGAGAGGAACAGGGATGGGGGAAGGAGAGGATGGGATGGGGGGAGGAAGATCTAGAAGTGGCAAAGTACTGAGTGCTGAGTTTGAGTGCAAGAAGTGTCTTCAAGGCTCCTGATAAGAAAGTCTCTTCAGAGGCTCCCGATCAGTGTCTCAGTGAAGGCCTCTGCTCCGCTTATAAGGAGGGTTCTGAGTGGAGCTGTCTGAGCTCAGAATGCAGAGATGCATAAAAGCATGGCCTGGCTCAGGCGCCTGAGTCCTCCACTGCAGCTCCCACCAGAAACTGCAATGGCTGGCTGTGCACCAAATCTGTGGGGAGGGCAGCTTCCCCTGCCTCCACCACGCAGCCTGCCTTGTAGTTGCCTGTGGTCAGGCCTGTGGGATCACACTTGGGATTTTTGACCTAGAACTGGACCTCTCAATAGTTACAGTAAGACATGTCAACACTCATGTCTCAACAACTTCCAAAACAAGTAGACAGAGCATCAGTAATTATATAGAAGACCCAAACAACACTATCAACCAGCTTCACGGAATTGACATTTACAGAACACTACACCCCAAAACAGCAGAGTACACATTCTTTCCAAGGGATCGTGGAACATTTCCTGAGATAGACTGTATTTAGGGGCATAAAGTTAATCTCAGTATTTTAAAAGAATACAAGTCACTAAAAATATGTTATCTGACTATGGTGAGATTCAGATAGAAGTCAATAACATAAAGATCTTTGGAAATCGTCAAAATTGGAAACTAAAAATTACACTTTCAAATAATTCATGATTCAAAAAAAGAAATCAAAAGGAAAATCAGCATGTATTATGAACTGAACAAAAAATGCAAAGGATATCAGAATTTCTTGATTTCTGAATCAATACTTAGGGAAAGTTTTATGGTGGTAAATACCTGTATTAAAAACCAAGAAAAGTGTTAAGTCAATGACCTCAGTTTTCATCTTTAAAAAAACTTAAAAAAAACTCAAAAGGTGAAAATATTAAATGTAAAGTAATCAGAAAAAGGAAATAATAAAGATCGGAGGAGAAATCAATGTTGCAGACAGAAAAACAACAGTGAAAATCAATGAAACCAAAAGCTGGTTCTGAGAAGGAGCAATACAATTTATCAACATCTAGTCATACCAATCATATAAGAAAAAAAAAGGCACAGGCTACTAATATCAGGAATGAGAGAGATGGTATCACTACAGATTTCATAGCTATTAAAAGAAAAATAAGAAACTATAAACCACTTTACACCACTAAATTTTATGACTAGAAAATGAACAAATTCCTTGTAAATCACCAGCTATCAAAGCTAACTCAAGAAGAAATATGTAATTTGAATAGTCCACTATCAATGAAATTAGTGTTGTAGTATAAAGCCACTCCAGTCTCAGATGGCTTCACCAAACATTAAAGGATGAAATAATACCAATTATACAATATCTGTTCCAGAAAATTGCAAAGGCAGGTATGTTCCTCAGCTCATTCTTTGAGACCAGAATAATCTAAAACCAAAATGAGACAAAGCTATTACAAAATAAGAAGAGTACAAATTAATGTCTCTCATGAACAGAGATGAGCGATTTTAAAACTGTTTTCACAAATTGCATCCGATATTAGACAAAATGTGAACTACATCATCATCAAGTAATGCAAAATTGTTTCAACATTCAAAAATTAATCTCAATATTAAAAACATATGATCATCTAAAAGATGCAAAAAAAGCATTTGACAGAATCCAACATCTTTTCCTGTTATAAACACAACAAACTAGGAATAAAAGAAACTTTCTTCACCTGTTAAAGGACACCTATGAACAGCCTATAGCTAATATCACATTTTGTGATGGGAGCCTTCATGCTTTCCTCTAAGATCAAGAACAGGACAAGGATGTCTGTTTTCACTACTTCTAATCAAGTCAGTACAATAAGGCACGGGAAAGAAAAGGTTATCTAAATGGGAAAGAAAGAAGAAAATTTGTCTTTATTAGCAGACATGGAACTAGAAACGCAGCTATTAGAACTAAGTTATTTTAGCAAGTTTGCAAGATACGAGGCTGAGATACAAACAAACGAACAAATAAAAACCCTGTATTATATTTCCGTATACTAGGGACAAATAATCAGAAATTGAAATTAAAAAGAAATACCATTTAAAATAGCACAAAATAGGACAACTTAGGGATAAATCTGACCAAAATTGCATCAGATTTGTATACTAAAAACTACAAAAATGATGCTGAGATAAATTAATAAAAACCCAAAAAATTGAGAAACATGCCTTGTTCATGGAAGACTCAATCTGTCTATTCTCTCCAAACTGGTGTCTAGAATTCACACAATTCTAATTAAAATTGCAGTAGACTTTTGTACAAGTGAACAAGCAAATTATAAAATTCACAGGGAACGACAGAAGACTGAAAGCAAATAAAGCAACTTTGAAAAATAAAGTTGGAAGACTTACGTCACTTAAGTGTTTTCAGAACTTACTGTTAAGCCACGGCGATTCAGACAATGTGGAACTGACATCAAGACAGATCAATGGAAACCAACAGAATCCATCAATAGAACACACCTCCATGATCAACAGATTGTTGACAAAGATGCAAAGGCAATTCAGTGACAGATGGCATTTTCATCACATGCAAAACATGTACTCGAAATTGATCATAGGCCAAAAAGGAAAATCAAATCCTGTAACACTTCTAGAAGAAACATAGGAAATCCTTGTGACCTCGGGTTAGGCAAAGCATTTCTTCAATATGACAGCAAACGCATTAAGCATAAACAAAGAAACAAAACAATAAAATGGACTTCATCAAAATTAAGAACTTCTGCTTTTTAAAGGTACTGTTATAAGAATGAAAACTGAAGCCATGAGCTGGGAGAAAAATGTTTGCAAATCACATATATGATAAAAGATTTGGAAATCATAACATGAGATTTCTCAAAATACAGTTAGAAAACCAAAGGCCAGGTGTGGTGGCTCATGCCTGTAATCCCAGCCCTTTGGGAGGCTGAGGCAGGCAGATCACCTGAGGTCAGGAGTTCAAAACCAGCCTGGCCAACATGATGAAACCCTGTGTCTGCTAAAAATACAAAAATTAACTGGGTGTGGTGGTGGGTGCCTGTAATCCCAGCTACTTGAGAGGTTGAGACATGAGAATTGCTTGAACCCAAGAGGCAGAGGTTGCAGTGAGCCAAAATCGTGCCACTGCACTCCAGCATGGGTGACAGAGGGAGACTCCGTCTCAAAAAAAAAAAAAAAAAAAGAAAGAAAGAAAGAAAAAGAAAAAAAGAAAGCAAGAAGCAATAAAATGTCAATGAGACGTTTCATCATTTCATCAAAGACCATATATGAATGGCAAATAAGCACAATTTTTAAAATGCCGAACATAATTAGGCATTAGGGAAATGCCAGAGCACACTGAAAATAACAACACTGGGAGTACCAAATATTAGTGAGGAGGCAGAACAACTAGAACTTTCCTAGGCTCTACTGGGAATGTGAAATAATACTACCACTTTGTGAAGGCAATTTGGCAGATCCTTAAAAAGTTAAACTTACACTTTCCATATGACCCAGCCATTCTACTTCTATATATATATAAAAGAAATGAAGACATATGTCCATACAAAGATGCATACATAAATGTTCATAAAAAATTTATTTTCAATAGCCAAAATTTTGGTAACAACCTAAATGTTCATCAACAGGTAAATGGATAAAAATCATGGTTTACCTATACAAAGAAATGGTACTTACCAATAAAAGGAATGAGCTATTGATATATACAACAACATAAACAAATCTCAAAATAATTGTACTGAGTGTTAGGAGTCGTACTACAAAGCATAGATTATTTGTGGTTCTGTGTATTTACATTTCTTTTAAAATGCAAATTATAGTGACGGAAAGAAGATTGGTAGTTGCCTGAGCAGGTTAGTGGGTGGGATAGGACAGAGAGAGGGAGAAGGAAGAGAGGGAAATTACAAAGATTCAAGAAGGAATTTGGGAGTGTGACAGATGGGTTCACTATCTTGAATATAGTGATGGTTTGTTTCATGGAAAACGTGTGTCAGAACTTATTGTATAGGTTAAACATGTGAAATGTATTCTGTGTCGATGGTACGGCAATAAAAGTATGAAGTATTTTTCAAATTAGAGGTGGAAGTGGGAACAAAACTCATAGATGTAACCTTTCAGTCCTGTGGATTAATTTTTGCCCAAACCTGCTTTGGAAAACATGATCCCTGGAATGAATGTGGCCTAACACAATATATTCTAGCTTGGTCAAATTTAAGTAAGAGCTGTAAAAATGAACGGTTCATGTAACTGCTAACTGTCAATCAAAAACAGAGTCAGGAGTAACCACTGTTTAGTCCAACTCATTAAAAAAATAATAAGGCAGGCAGCAGTTAGTGGTGGTATCAATGGTGACATAACTGAGAGTATAAATCAGTGTAACTTTCTAGGGACCAATTTGGAAGAAGTCTCAAAATGTGCTCAACTTTTATCTTGACAGTACTATTCGCAGGAATTAAAAAAAATATATTTAGGATGTGAACAAATATTTAGTATATCCAAAATAGTGTAATATATATTTTTTATTATTATTATTGTTTTTAGAGGGAGTCTCGCTCTGCTGCCAGGCTGGAGTGCAGTGGCAGGATCTTGGCTCACTGCAATCTCCGCCTCCCAGGATCAAGCGATTCCCCTGCTTCAGCCTCCTGAGTAGCTGGAATTACAGGCGTGCATCACCACACCCAGCTAATGTTTTGTATTTTAGTAGAGATGGAGTTTCACCATATTGGCCAGGATGGTCTCAATCTCCTGACCTTGTAACCCACCCGCCTCAGCCTCCCAAAGTGCTGGGATTACAGATGTGAACCACTGTACCTGGCCTATATTTGTTATTAATAAATAATCTATTATTTATATTTATTATAAATATTAATAAATAATCCATTATTTATTAATAGAAATAATTTAATTACTCAAAATTGAGTCTAAAATTAGATTCAATTCTGGAAATCCAGCCATATAGTGGAATACTATGCACATCAAATTGATGACCTGGAAAGATCTTAAGGGAGGTTCTTCATAAGTAAGGGGAGAAATAAGCTACTGAAGGGTATGATTAACTTGTACTAAAATGCTTATAAATTTTTATTTGCATGCATATAATAGGGAATGATGTATATTGCTATTAACAGCAGTGATTGCTGTGTGTTGGAATTGTGGGTGACTTAAATTTTTTTGGACACTGCTGTAGTTTCCAAATTGCTGCCACAACACATTTTATTTTTAGTCAGAAAAAAGTTAATGTACGGATATTCTTTTTTAAATAAAGGTCTGAGCTATGTATGAGTATATATGACTGGTTAGAGGACTCAGTGGTGTGGTGTATAAGTTCCTTTGGTATTTTGTGTGTTTAAGAGGGAAAAGGAATGGAAAAGACGGCATAGCAGCTTTCAGATATTTGTCTCCTAGCTCAGTCCTGAGGCACAATGCTGAGACTCTGAACTTGTATCTGAGGCTTATGATGAGAGGGAGCTGTTTTCATTAGGGACTGCGTGAGACAGGGGACATGCAGAGCTGTCTGTGGACGGTGATAGGAGACCACTATCTCAGCTGCACAGGAGACACAGGGAGGCTGCAGCTTCACTCTGTAGGGTTTACCCTTGGCTTTGTGTGCAGTGTCGCCTGGGCACTGGCATCTCCTGTTGAGCCTGGCAGTGGTGGTGGGCAGAGCTAGGCAGATGGAAGCACACAAAGAGGGCTGGCTCCTGGAGCCTTGAGATGCTCCTTAAGATCACCTGAAGCAATGGGCACAGACTTAGGTGAAGGCAGAGGCAATGGCAGGCACCCCCGAACACTCCACAATCAGCGTAGCCTTTACAGCCCCAAATGTCATGCATATGAGGCCTCAGTTATTCTCAGTGGCCCTGGAACCTTTGGCAAAGACATTCACACACTATCCGGGTACACATGCTTTATTTTGGCATTGAAGTCACTGCACCAACTGGGTCACATGGCATGTTAATTAAGGCAAGGTAGGCAGAAGGCAATTGTACAGCAATTGCTCCCCTTTAAGGAGAAGAGAACCTGCCGCAGAACAAGATGCAGTTGGTTTTGTGGTGCTTGATGAAGAAAAGGAAAGGGTGGTCTGCACAGAATCTCGGCTCTATTCTGCTGCACCTGGAATTCCTGACCACAGCCGTGGCTGCGGCAGCCTCTGTGCCTTCCTCATTGACCTCCACAAAGCAGTTGTGGGCAACCTTGGACACAGGCACATTTTTCTTAGTTGACATTCCAGAAAAGTCTGCCTTGGCTTCATCAAAAGCATCGATCATGCCTAACCTTCGAAGGAAAGGCTCCAAGTCATAACTCTCCTCCAGCTTTAATCTGGGAAGGAAAACTTGAACCTTACTTTTTGTCAACTTTTCTGGATTTGTCCAAGCTTTGAATTTCTCATACGTAAGTGTTTTTTCCACCTAGAATAAGAAAGAGTCAAACCTTAAATTTAGATGACGATAGCCTGGTACCCACACATTCACTTATTACCCCTCCCCCAATGGCATGCAACGAAATGGTAGGTTCTGGTCCAAGAAAATCTACAGATATTTTCTTTTATAAACACACCAAGATTTTCTCCCAAACTCTCGTATTCTCCAAGTCTTACAGAGACAAAAGTAAAAGGGCTGGTAAACACCTGAGACAGGCAGAAATTTTTAATAAAAACAATTTATATCTAACTCCTTTCAAATGTTAAAAAAAATATTTTTTAACAGTTTAGAACATTCTAACCAAATCATTACACTAATTTTCATGGAATACACATTACTATGAGTGGGAGAGACTGACAAAAGACAAAAAGCTTGGCTTAGAACTCTGCCTGAGTCTAAGCGGGGGCTATTCAGGGTTAAATCAGAGGGCAACTCTTTCGGAGTAAAAGAGAGGGAATCGGGTTTCATCTGAAGATGAAGGGAGGCATGAGAAGGAAGCAGCACGAGGGAGAAATGGGGAATTAACAAGACTTCATCTGGCGTCCTTGTCTGTCCTCTGCCTGTCCTGGAGTTAGCTTCAAATTCTTCAAAATCCATCACTCATTCTATTTATCAATAAGGTAGAAAGAAAAAATGGAGAAGGGCCTTCCACTTGCCTCTTCCCTTCCCTTTACCAACTGGAGTCCCGGTGAGTGCTCCTCTCCAGTGAGCATTGTTTTGATTTTGACTCTCCTAATTTTCTCATAAGGGATGACAAATGTCATCCCTGACTTAGGGCAGTAGCTTTCTGATTCCAAAAGGAAGCCAGAGAAATCAATCAGCCCATCCTCGACATCCTGTGCATTGGTGTGCCAGAGCTGGCTCCTATCAATTGTTAAACCCTTGGTAGCCTAAAGTCAGCCATGGTGTGAGTATTTACCATGTCATGAGAATCAGCAAACTTTACAAATGGAGGCTTCTCCCACCTCCCAGAGCTGGTTTACTAGTGAACCATTGGTCTTGCTCCTCCTACCTTGCAAGTTTACTTTTCCCCTTCCTGGACTCTGTTCCTTTTCTGTCATAGTAAGACTTCTCTCCTCTTGTATAAGGTAAATTTCCCACCTGTGCTTTAGACCTTCGCTATTCAGTGTGGTTCTAAGCATCTGTATCACTTGTAATCTTGTTATAAATGCAAGATCTCAGGCCACACTCTATTGAATCAAAATCTGCAATTTAACAAGATCACTAGAATCATAGGTGCATTAATGTTTGAGAATCACTGCCCAGATTGATCCCTACTCTTCTTCTAGGACTTCTGTGTGATAATCACTGGGCCTTCAAGTAGACCTTCCATGCACAATAAAGAATAATGTTCCAAATAATAATATATTTGGAACTCTCTCTTCTTAGCTTCATCAAAACTTGTCCACTCATATACGTATACACTCAACAGAAATGCATGAACATGTTCAACAAAAGACATGCAATGATGTTCACGCAGCACTATTTGTAATAACCCCAACTGGAAACTCCTCAAATGCCAGTTGTAGATGGATGTAAAGAAATGAGCTCAGCTGGATTCCATAGAAACTCAGACTCATTGCCCAGAGCTTACCACGGCGAGGTCTGTGTTGTCGTCGGGAAGCAGAATGACCATGCTCAGCTCCTTTTCCATATAGGGCAGCTCCAGGACCTGGGTGTGCACCTCATCCACATACCCTATTTTAAATTTAGCTTCCTTAAACATCATCTGCACTGTCTTTTTTTCCTAATAGAAACATGCAATTAAAATTAGATTACTGAAAAATGGGCATAATTTACTAAAAATAAGATATGTCTAACTCACAGAAACTCTAGGTGTGTATAATTACTGTTTCTGCACATTTATGCTAATGGATGTAAAATCTTCATTAGTACATCTTAGTACTGAATATAGAACAAGCTATGGTTCCAGCAGATCAAATATTACCAGGTAAGAAAGAAACAGTTTGGTAAATGGAGAAGGACATAAAAATCTACATTATTCTTAGTAGACGTTGTGTTTGCTTTTTAGAGGACATTCATAGAGAAGCTTTCCCATGGAAGTTTCTAACTAAAACTCATTTATCTAAGTTACAAGGAGCATTAACTAGTGTTCAGGCCCTTGGGCTGAAGGATCTGGTTAGAAAAGACGTATAGTCCAAACTCTGAGAAGTTGCCCAGCTGTAGAACTGGTTTTATGGCCGTGGTTTTCTTGGGAAGGGGACCTTGACAAGATGTGTAAAGTCTGCTGTTTTTAAAGCATGCATCAAATATATTCTTAACTTTCATATCTTTGTGCAAAATGCAATTATCAAGTTGATGGATGTCAAATCCCAAGCTAAGAACTATTGATACCAGCCATTTTCATATTCAAAAGGGAATGCAGAAAGATGTTTTTAAAGTTAGATTTTAAATCTGCTAACACCTTTTTCTTGTGTTCCAAGATTGTATAACCTGGAATTTTAAGGCAATAAATAGGCATAGTTGCCACTGATATTGCAAAAAAGTGTCTAAGTAAATATAGTCAGTAAATAGCATCATGCAAACATAATTCCAAGGCTTAGAAATTTTCCTCCAATCCAAATCATATGACCAGAGATGGAAAGTAGATTTGACCAAAGATGGAAAAACAAAACTATCAATACAAAAATTATTTTTGTTTCTCTCCTCCTTCTGCCATTAAGGATATACAAGAGGCATTAAATTTGTTCAGAAAAAAAAGTCAGGCATAGTGGCTCACGCCTGTAATCCCAGGACTTTGGGAGGATGAGGTGGGTGAATCACTTGAGACCAGGAGTTCGAGACCAACCTGGGCAATATGACAAAACCTTGTCTCTACAAAAAATACAAAAATTAGCCAGGCCTGGTGGTGTGCACCCATAGTCCCAGCTACTTGGGAGGCTAAGGTTGGGGAATCACTTGAGCCTGGGAGGTTGAGGCTACAGTGAGCTGAGATTTCATCGCTGCACTCCAGCCTGGGTGCCCAAACGAGACTCTGTCTCAAATAAAATAAAATAAAAGAATAGAACAGAATAGATTAAAAATGATTATTTCAAATAAATTATTCACTTTTTGAGAATTTCCTGCAATACTACTTTAGGAAAGTAGCAGTATCGCTGAAAAATCTTTCCCTACCTCATTTGTTTTAAAGAGCATTCCCCTTGTGTACTTTCTGTCAAATTGTTCATTCCACTTTCCTTTGAAATAGATGGCATTCACAAGGACCAGTTTTGTCAGGGGACCAACCGTCCCAACATCCAGCACCTCTGAAATCTTACCTATAAAGAATGTGAGAGGTTATTGCAATTGGGGAGGGGGGAGAAATAAACATTGTTTTACAAAAATCTCTTTGATATATAAAGCAAAGGCCTGGTTGAGAGTCAGGCTGGAGTTCTGTCTTTCTTGCCACCTGACGAATTGGGTGATGGTGTTCTATTTAGCAGTGTGGCATACACAGTGTATTGTTCATGCTTAAGAAAAAAATCTTGAAGTAGGTAGGGCAACTATCCTTTTGCTTTCAATTTATGGATGTAGAAATTCAGGATCAGAGTATTTACCAGACTTTTTGCCTAGTGCACACAGGTAACAAGTGGCTGAACTGAGAACATCACCCCAGAGTCCTGATTCTGACTATGGGACAGTCAGCCTTGGCACTATCATGTCTAAGCCTCACCACTACTGTCATTTTAAACCAGATAATTCTTAGTTATGGGACCTGTCTTGTGCATTGTGGGATGTTCAGCCAGCACCATTTCTTCCAATTTGACAACCAAGACTGTCTTCAGCTATTATCCAATGGCACCTGGAGGGCAAAACCACTTCTGGTTGAGGATCACTGCTCTATGCATATATTCAAGCTTCATCAGACAAGGAAAGGCTTCCAAAGGATGAGAGAACACAGACCTGCCAATGGGAAAACACAGCCTCTGAAAGGAGTGAATGGGGCAAAGGAATTAGGGGCATGGAATAGAGGGGCCCAAGTTGAGCTGTCCAATGAAAGGGTAACAAGGTCATCTCCAAGGTCCCCTCCAGCTCTAATATTCTTGGGGAAATGTGGGCAGTCAGCCTAAGGGAAGAAAGGGCATAAGCAGCCCTGGAAGAGATGTGACGGGTACACGGAAGGGAGGGGGAAGGTGTGGAGAAGCTTCTAGGTTCCTCAGGTGTCAGTACTGCTGTAACAACTGGAGAGACCACTGGACAGATGACGTATGAAAACACCAAAGGTTCTTCCCTTCCCACGGTAATTATTTTATTGGCTTCCAGTAGAATCACGGGTATTACTTCTGCTACACACACGGTGGTTGTACCATAGAGATGGAATGGATGCAGTAATATCTGCTAGGTTGACACTTTAAATAAGTGACTTAATTCCTCCACTGTTTACAAGTATTGAAATTACTCGTTAGGTATTTAGGATGCTTTAAAGTATGTGTCCCCTCCTCCCTTTTCTTACTGAAGTCAAGAACTGGCAGAAATATTTCTAGTGGGATGGAGTGTGGTCTGGGCAGGGAACACTGCAGGCTCTGTGTTAGCTGCACCTCTAGAATTGGGAGCAAATTCAGAACAGGCCACACTCTGAGAGCAAATGTAGTTCAAAAGGAGGGAGAAGGCTGCAGATCAAACTACTGAGCTGTCCCCATTGCCACGGGGAGATAACATGATAGAACAAATGTTGCCCTCTCTAGGCTGCAACTTAACTGAATGCCATTCCGCCTCCAAGCATAGAAAGCCCTCTCAGACAGAAGATTCCAAGGAGGAACCATTTTCCAGGGATTTTCCAGCATGGTCCATAGGGGAGGAGGTCTGACATTCAACACTAGTTTTAGAAATCGGTAATTGGTGATCTGATAAGAAATGACAGAATTGCACTGTTGGCCTGCAAACTCAGCCAACACACACAAACAGGCCTGTGATAAGCAGGTCACAGTGGCGACACCTTGGAGGTCCCGTCCCAGCCACTCTCAGCCTCGTTGCATAGCAATTCCAATCCACGGAAATGAAACTCTCTCACCTTCAGTCTTTTCTGCCACCCAGTCATTTATATGTTTCCTGCACTCTTCGGTGTCTTCAGCAAAGGACAGCTCCTCCAGCTCTGCCTGATAGAACTTCTGACAGGATTCCTTAAAGTCCTACAAACACAAAACACCGAGTTTGGTCTCATTTGGTAAAGCTTCCCACAAATGCAAAAGCATTTTGTTTTCTCTTACTGCATTTCTACCATAAATGTTTGGACAGTTCACACCGCACTTTAAGGTGCATGCATGCAGTTAACAAAAATGTATGGGTCACCTGTTCCTCCCTGGTACTGGGCAAGATGCTTGGCTTGAGGAGGTCCACAGCCTGGTGAGAGGCAGATGAGACACCCAGACACTTACAGGACATTATGAGCAGCCACTATCCACAGAGCAGCCCAAGAGCATCCCTGTCAAACACCCTGCACTGACTTCAATATTGTTTCCTTCATTAGGCAGTCTAACACGCTTTTACTCACTTTGCATCACCAGCACCAACTATAGCACTGTGATTTTGGCTGAATGAGAGGCTTTATAAGGGAACTAGATTGTTAAGAAATCATGTTGAACTTCAAAGAAGGAAAAAGCATTTTAGATCTGGGTCATACGGTTGGTTGGAAGAATACAGAGCAAGGAAGGCCCCATGGGAGTGGAGCGTGATAGGCCTGGATCATAGTGTGTGTGTAACTGGGTTCATACGTGTGTGCGCATGTGTACATCTGAGTGCTTGTGCACATGCACATATGTGAATTGCATGCATGTTTGTGTGCATGTGTGCACACGTGTACGTGTGCTTATGTGTATCAGGGAGGGAATTCAGGAAAACAGTGGCAGGGGAAGAGCCTTGAAATGTAAGTTGGGATCCAATCAGAAAAGGCCTGTACCCAATACATTAAAACCCAGATAATTCACCTCATATGACAGCATCACCCTGAATATTATGTGGCATAATTTTGGGACCTCGCTGATTATGTTATGACAGGCTGGACTAGGGAACCTTGGAATCATATGCCAAAGTAAATAGAAACTACTTAGATTTAAAACCTCAGTTTTATGAACAGATTTTCATTTTAGAAAGATGATTGTGTTAGTTGTAGAAGCAATTCAGAAGAGGGGGCAACTTTAAGAGAATTTGAGAGGCTGTCTCAGCAGGAAGCAACCCAATAGCCAGACATGGGGCTGCACAGGTGCTCTGTCTAGTGTGTGGAATGTCGTTGTCACTCAGGGATAAGTAATTAAGGGGAAGAAGCAGGGCTGGGTGCAGAAGAATGGACATATTGGCATTGATAACAGGGACAGGTGTAACAAAAACAATTTACAAAGGACGTAAGTCAGAAGCCATCATAAAATCTAAAATTATAGGCTGGGCACGGTGGCTCATGCCTGTAATTCCAACACTTTGAGGGGCCAAGTAGGCAGATCATGAGGTCAGGAGTTCGAGACCAGCCTGGCCAACACAATGAAACCCCATCTCTACTAGAAATATGAAAATTAGCCAGGCATGGTGGCAGGCACCTGTAATTGCAGCTACTCGGGAGGCTGAGGCAGGAGAATCGCTTGAATCTGGGAGGCAGAGGTTGCAGTAAGCTGAGATGGTGCCACTGCACTCCAGCCTGGGCAACAGAGCTAGACTTCATTTCAAAAAAAAATCTAAAATTATAATTGTAGAAGTGTAATTCCAAGCACTTTTTTTTTCTGGAAATGGAGTCTCACTCTTTTCAACCAGGCTGGAGCACTTTTAGTAGAGATGGGGTTTCGCCATGTTGGCCAGGCTGGTCTCGAACTCCTGACCCCAGGTGATCCGCCTGCCTCGGCCTCCCAAAGTGCTGGGATTACAGGCGTGAGTGACCACACACAGCCATTCCAAGCATATTTTAAGTCAGCATGGTTGTACTTTATTCTCTGTTCTTCTGTAGTCTAACTTATTTTCTGTTTCTTTTTCAGCAATATATGAGTACTACTTACTGGACGGAAATCACACGTCTTTTCTCCAAAGAGTCTGTTGGCAGTTCTAAGCAAGTACTGAGTGCCGGTTCTGTTAACTTCACGGAGAAGTGACTGGAAACCTTGGTGAATATCTCCGTCTTCGTATAAACAAAGTGCCTGGCAATAGAAACCAACACTGACCTGTAATAAATACTGCCGTTATACTCTCCCAAAGAGCTATCTCCAAACAAATATCTGCACTAAAAAAAAGGCACACAGGACCCTATTTTAAAAAGTCTCGGCCTAATTGCCTAGCACAGGGTTTCTCAACCTGGGCAATGCAGCATTCACATTTGGGGCCAGGACACTTCCTTGTCTCATATAAGCACTGCAGGATTTTTGCAGCATTTCTGGCTTCTATCCACTAGATGTCAGTAGCACCTCTCAGTTATGGGATCTAAAACTCCAGATCTTGGCAAGGGTCCCCAGGAAGGAAAAATTCACCCACTGACCCCCACCTCCCACCCCGGAGGTGAGAACCACCAGTCTAGAAAATTTTTTCACGCCAACAAGGCAGTGTGCGATACTTCAGGGAAAAGGCAGAACAGAAAAAGGGAAGTAACTGGGATGAATTATGACTCGGGAAATACAAACAAGAGCAGAAATAAAATCAAAAGTGTTTCATCTGCAATTTTAGAGAAGTTCTCCAGCCCATATTATAAATTAAATGTCAAGTCAGAGTGAGATTAAGGTTGTTCCTGTATCTCCCAGTCACCCCCAGTCCAAAGCCTCACTTCTCCAATCAGTTGAAAGAAACAACCACAAGAGGATGTCAACCGGGGTCGCTGAGTGCATTTTAAGAGATTATCCATATACCCCTGATACTGGTGGCAAAGTGATATCCATTTAGCAATTTTCTGGGACATTTTCACCAATGGCCAGAGAACGGCTCCTAAAGTACTATCCCCTTCCTTGTTTGCAGATAAGGTGATACATCACCATTTTGGACCAAACGGATTATACATCCTCTAAATCACTCCAGAAGGTTTAAGTCCACATTTGTGTTACGTTCCTTTTCCAGCATGCATAATCATGCACTAAAAATAACCCGCTTAACAAAAAGTTAATCTACACAGCTGCACGTCTATTTAAAATAGAATGTTAGCAAAAGTTTAAAATATTTAAACTTATTTAACAGGTTTGGAATATTTTGCCTTTTTGTGAGACAGAATTATAGTTTATCTTACTTATCAAAAATGTGAATTTGCCAGACTGTATTGATGATTTGATCTAGATAAAATAACTATGACTTGATTTCTCCCATAAACATCAGAGGAGGTGACCTCCCAACACATTTCACCTTTCTACCCATTTCTGCTCTTCTCCACTGCTAAGCTGCTTCTCCTTCCACCTCCAGTTCCACAGGCTTTCATTGGCTGGAGCAAAAGTACAGAGAGACAGCTCTATGAAAGAACAAGGGAAACACGCCATTCTTCCTTTGCAACAAGCACAAATACCTGGGACATCTGGACTGCGGTGCTTCCCTTTGCCCCCATGAAGACCATGGCCAAGGCAGAGGAGATGCTCATGGGAGAGAGGAATACGTTTCTTGAGCTGTCTTCTTCCCCCAATATTTTAAATAAGTTGATGGCAAAAGTGCCATTTGCTTCACAGAGGTCATCCATCAGGGAAGGTCTGCATCAAAGGCACAGCACAGAAGCACATCAGCCAAGCCCTCCTGTAGCCATGTGGTCATTCTTCCCACAGTCAGTGGACGCTGAGATGGCAGGTGGAATAACCCCCCTCCAGAGGTTTTCACTCCTAATTCCCAAAACCTGTGACTACATTATCTTCCCTGGCAATAAGGACTTTGCAAATGGTACTCAATTAAGTATTTTAACATGTGAGATTATCCTGAGTTATCCCAGTGGACTTAATGGAATCCCAAGGGTCCTTTATAAGAGAGAGGCAGGAGGGTCAGAGATGGAGACGGAGACGTGAGGATGGAAGCAGAGGTCAGAGGGATGGGAGCCACCAATGAAGGAATGCAACCTCCTCGAGAAGTCAGAAAAGGCAAAGAAACAGATTTTCTCCTGAGGACTCCAGAAAATAACATTGCTCTGCTATACCATTTTGGACTTAGGACTACCAGAACTGTAAGATAAATGTGGGTTGTGTTCAGCTACTGCATTTGTGGTGTAAAGTGTTACCACACCAATAGGAAACAAAGCACTGGTTTATTCACAAAATAACCAATCTCAGAGCCCACGACTGGTAGGTACCCCTTTTAGCAACAGAAGCACAGACACCCTGCCAGACCTGCTTACTTCCTCCCTTGGTGTAGCAGCATCTTGGTGTGGCCAGGCGCAGTGGCTCACACATGTAATCCTAGAACTTTGGAAGGCCAAGGTGGTCTGATCATTTGAGTTCAGCAGTTCGAGACCAGCCTGGCCGACATGGTGAAACCCCATCTCTACTAAATATACAAAATTTATCTAGGCATAGTGGCAGGCACCTGTAATCCCAGTTCCTTGGGAGTCTGAGGTAGGAGAATCACTTCAGCCCCAGGAGGTGGAAGCTGCAGAGAGCCAAGATGGCACCACTGCACTTCAGTCTGGGCAACAGAGTGAGACTCCATCTCAAAAAAATGAAAAGAAAAAAAAAGATCTTGGTGCCAGGCACTGTTTTCAGCACTTTCCATTATCACCCAATAACACATTGAGGTCAGTAACACGTAGTTACTCCCCCACTTTAGAGATGAGAAGACTGAGTGAGGTTTAGTAACTCATTCCAGAACCCTCAGGTAGCCATAAACACCTGGGACCCACAGATTGTTTCCAGAGCCTGAATTCTTAATCATTACACAAAATCCTCCTATTGCTCCTAATTATCTTTCAGTTTAATATCTCCAACATAATCTATAAAGAATGTTCTAAAACTTATAAATACAATTCTTCATTAATAAAAACTGTATTTCTGTCATCATGTCCCATGAAAACAGCTAGATACATTTTACCAAATTTGGAGGCTTTCTTTGAGATAGGCGGACCTAAAATATGGGGCTACTGGAAAGACAAAAAAAAAATTACTTTTCAAGGTGACTCCTAAAATATGCCCCATTTTCCCCAAGAGTTGCTGAAACTGGGTTATGGAGTTGCAAAGAAAGCCCATAGGCATGGATATAAAATATGAAGCCCTAGTCTTGTCACTGGGTGAGCACTTTTAATTAGATGCACTGATTTTTGGATTCAACCTGGCTAAGAGGGTCTTAACATTCCCCACAGCTTGAATAAACTTTAGACAAGCTAAACTTGACTAAATAAAAAACTAAACAGGCTTCCTCCTGCCTCTTAGGCCTTTCTTCCTTTTTCTGAAAGCATTTTATTTAGATAAATTGTCATTGTAAATTCTTTATCAGCCCTTTTGAGATGTAAATCTTTTTAAAAGCTTCTTGATAGTTTTACATCCCCGGACAGTCTTTCTCAAAGACCTGGACGCCATCCCTTTGAAATGTAATCATCAAGAGAGACAGTATCCCTATCAACCAGTTCTGTGGAAGGCAGGAGCCTAACCTAGGCCGGCACCTTGCTTAAAGTGCTAAAAAGTTATTATAGCTTACTCTTAATTATTAGTAGTACATTTTTATAAATTCTACATTAATTATTTCTATTAAACCTTATAAAAACTTAGGCTATTATTTCATAAAATATTACAGTTCAACAACTCATCTCAATTTCCCTGAGCCTTTTTGCTCTTACAATTGAGAGCATTTGAGAAAATAAAAGGACAAACCATCATCCATAATGTCATGATCCTACAAGCTATTTTTTCTATTATCCTTTTTTTCATAAACATGTATAATTTTAACTGAAAAAAAATGTACAGTAAAACAAGAAAAATATGCTCTAGTTTGGAAAATTAGCAAATGAGCAAAATGAAAAGTCCTGGAAACTCTTCCTAGAGATATAAATCATCGTGCATGTGTTCATTTCTATAAACAGACGGAGTATCATCCAGTTTCCCAGTGGCCTACAAAGTGCCTGGTGCAGCAGCTTTGAAACTGTATCTCCTTAGTGGGGGTCTTGGACAGGTGCTGGGTCTCTTAGGGCAAGAGAGGAAAGGGGAATTGAGTGGCTGAGACAGGGAAGTGAGAAACAAGTATATTAAAGCATCTTCACTGTTGGATGTCTTGCTTAAGGCTTCCTCCTAAGATATTTTTAAACAGGGGAGTGTCTATTATTACTGAAACAAAAGAGTGAGCTTATGGTTTTTAAAAGTGTAAAAGCAACATTCTAAATATAGAACAACAGCCTAAAGCAGCACACATTCTTTAAAGTTTAAAATAAATGTTAGTGTAGTTCAGAAAAAAAAAAGTAGGGTTAGGGTTAGGGTTAGGTTTAGGGTTCAAAAAAAAAACAAAATAAGTAAAATAAATGTCAATCAAGAAAATACAATCATGGCATAGTGTGCACCACAGTACTCTAAATAGGTTGTTTATTATAGAACAAAATGTTCCAGTTCCTCACTATCCTCACCTCATAAGGCCTCTCCAGAGCTTATCCAAGGGCCTGCAGATGTTAGAAGGCAGAGGAGGCTGCGGAGGCAAGTTCCAGGCCCTCCACAACCTCATCTCACACTTGAGGATATTTCAGAGACTGGGAGGCAGGAAGGAATATTCAAACTTCATAGAAGTGGGTCCACCAGAAGGTGGCACCAAAGAAACTCGGAGAGAATTTGGTAAACTGGGTAAGACAAAGACACAAATAAATTTGGATTTGATCCAAACTAAGAGCTTTGGACTCAGGGTGAGGCAAGCATGAACCTAGGTGGGGATGGGTGTCTGTGTGTGTGTCTGAAGGTGGGTTTCATCATCCTGTCTGAGCTATTGAATCAATAGTTTAAAAGTTCTGAATGAACTGAATTATTATATCAATCTCATCTTTACATTTTAATTGCTCTTAATTGCAAACTGCTACTTCTGATTTCTTCCATCTTTCCTCTTCCTTCATCTCATTTCTCCACTTCCATTCCTTTTCAACACTCAGGTGCTGGTCAGTATGTAGTATTTCCCATCAATATCTACCCTGCAGCCACAATACATATGCATACACTTACACAAAAGTGCACCCTGATGGCCTCTGCTCAGGTCAGCAGGCAGGGGACAAAACCAGGTAACAGAATGACTCTTCCTCCCTGTCTTCCTAGTGCTCCAATCTCATTTGGACATCATAGCTTTTGAAAGGGTTGGAATTTAAACAAAATGGACTTTACCCAACATATCAAAACAGCAATTGATTTTAATATAATACAAAATATTACTTTAGGTGCCAGTGCCACAATTAGATTGTGTTATAAAAACACAGGAATCAGAAGTTTTCATTTCCAACCAACCAAATAAATTGGGATTAAACTAGTTTTTCCTTTACAGGGGAACAGACAAAGACAAAGGCAATTAAATACTGTCCATAGGACTCACAGAAAAAGTGAAAGCCTCAAAAGCAAGTCTTCTGTTTCTAAGTCTGTGGTATCATTCTCCTCCTGGGAGCCCCAAATATCTGTGAACTCCCTCCTCCACTCCCGCTTCCCCATACAACATCCAAAAGTGAATTTATTCAAAGAGCATTTGTGTTGAACGTTCACTACCTGTTTGGGGAGGAGAAAATGAAGAATAAACTCCATAATCTCTGACCAGAAGCTTACACCCTGGAGAAGACACATATAGAAATGCGTAGTTTCAAGCTAGTCAGGTGCTCTATAACAGGATAATTTTCCAAGTGCTAAGGAAGCCCTCAGAAAAGCAAAAACAAACAAACAAAAACTCTATAGAAGCCTGGGAAGACTTTCCAGAAAAGCTGGCTTTAAAAGCTGGGCAGGTATTCTGTAGGTGGTGTAAGAGGGGTGCAAATTTTAGGCTGAGGAATTAGCAGGTGCCAAGAGTGTGACAGGAAGACAAAGGGCATGGTTTTTGTGGGCCCCATGGGGTGGGGCTCCAGGGTTTCCTGTGAGCCACGTGGTAGTGAGACAGGATGGACCCCTTATGCCACATTTAGGAGTCTGAACTTGAGATTACGGTCTGGAAAGCCATGCATGGTTTTTTGTTTTGTTTTATCTTGTTTTGTTTTTTTATTGCATTTTAGGTTTTGGGGTACATGTGAAGAACATGCAAGATTGTTGCATAGGTACACACATGGCAGTGTGATTTGCTGCCTTCCTTCCCATCACCTATATCTGGCATTTCTCCCCATGCTGTCTCTCCCCAACTCCCCACCCACCGCTGTCCCTCCCCTATTTCCCCTCGACAGACCCCAGTTTGTGATGCTCCCCTCCCTGTGTCCATGTGTTCTCGTTGTTCAGCACCCACCTATGAGAGAGAACATGCGGTGTTTTTAAACAAACATCTCATGTGAGTGCATTGGGGCTTCAGAAAGATGACCTGCTTCAGTATTTGGTCTGAAAAGAGGCTGGGGAACTGGCAGGTAGGCCACCACCATGGGCCAGGGACTGCTAATGGCAGAGGGATTGTCTGCAATAGAGAAGTGGGGGCTGGGATTGCCGAGCAGACGGACTGCTCACATAGGGATAGCGCACAGGAGGGCCAAGTCCCGAGGCGCCTAGCTGTTATAAATTTCATACTCAGGGTGGGTCATGAACCACTGGAATTTTATATGAGGAGTCAGGCCGGAACGGGAATATGCCACGTTCCATTTGAGATGCGTGGAACACACCATACCAGGTGAACCTGTAACAAAGACAGTCAAAGATGTTTGTAAACATTTAGGGACTGGGGATGAGTAGACGATCTAGAGCCAAAGACCCGGAGCCACCAGCATACCGATTCCAAGATTCCATGAAAATGGTTGAAACAACGCAGAACATCTAGTGGGGGCACAAGGGAAGAAATCCACCTGTTTCTCGGGAATTTCCAATATCTGGTAGTAGTAAAAAGAAGAGAGAGAGCACGAGGGAAAAAGGAGAGAGAGAGAGAGAGAAAGAAAGAGACTGCGACCCAGCCAACTCGGAGGACGCGCCTGCCCCACCAAGGGTCCCAGGGAAGAGGGTGCGGTCTACGCAGAGCCTGAGGCAGGGAAGCGGGAGGGCCGAGGGAGCAGCCCTGGGTGAGGCCGTTTGGAATGGGGAGGTCTCAGGAGCGGAGTAGCAGCCTGAGGACTGAGGGTGTCTGGAAACCAAGGATTTGGTTAAAGTAACGCCTGTGGCTGCTACTGACGGGGCGTAGGTGAAAAAGCACCTCCCCGCATCCCATTTGAGAGGAGGCAGCCAATGAAGAAGAGAATATGAAAGATGCAGAAAGGTGAAGGGAAGGGTGGAAAGAACGGAGGAAGGGGACGGGGAGGAGAAGGTGCAGCCGATAGGCTGTAAGCACGGGGCAGGCGTGGGTGCCGGGGGAGCTGGGACGCAGCGCCTCCCCGACTTGCCCCGCGCGCCGCGGAAATTCCAGGCCGGGCCTCCCGCGCTCCCGGAACCTCCTCCGCAGCCGCGGTTCCTCCCACTCCTGTCCCGGAGCTCCCGCCCGGGCTTCCGGCGCTTCCAAACCCACTGCCCGCGTCACCCGCCGCGCCCGCCCGGCAGCAAATCACAGCGCAGCAAGTCGCAGTCCGAGCAACAGACGCTCCCTCCCCAGGCGCAGCTTGAGAGTCAGGGCCTGCACGCTCCGGATCTCGGGGCCGGGCCCTCGGCCTTGGTCGGGTCTCGCGGTGGGGCTTGGGACCCCGGCTGGTGCCCCGGCGACCCCCACAGCCCCGCCCGGCCGCTCCCTGCCGTCATTTTCCTAGTTCCTGCCCGCCTTTGCCTTGCTCTGGCTCCTGCCCCTGGCCTTCCTCCCGCCCCGCTCTCTCCTACGCTCCAGGGAAGAGGGGACCCCCGTGGGAACCTGGGCACCTGCGTGCCCGCCCCGCCCGGTACCTGGGAGAGGCCCCCAATTCCTGCTGCTGCTTGTGCTGCTGCCGCCGCCGCCGCTGCTTCGACTATTCCTGCTTTGTAGATGCTTCACGTCCGCCTTGGTTGAGGGCAAGGCTTCCGGCAGGTGACTCAACCGTCCCTGTGCTGGCCTGTGCAATCCCTGACTCCGAATCTGAGGCTGAGCCCGCTGGCCTGTGTGGATGTCTGTGGGCACTGGAGAGAGGGCCTGTGCCTGGTCCTCGGAGGGTGGTTGTGGAAGGCTTTGCTCAATAGGAGATTGGTTTCTTTTCCTGGGTTACTATGTTCAGTATTCGTGTTTCGGGTGTATGCAAGAGCACTCGCAGAGTGAGGACTTAACTTTGAAAATTAACTAAGAGCAAAACCAGAGGGTTAAAGTTGCTAAAGTCAGCAGTTTCCAAGCTGTTTTGGCGTGACACCCATCAACACAAGTTTTGACACTCATCCCAATGGATCCCTATGAATTTGTACGTAATAATGTGCTCAATACTAATGTATTCTAAATGCTATAAAGCATATAAACAAATTTAAATTTGGATTGGTAGCCATCATGGGGAAACGATCTCAGGAGGGAAATGGACTGATTTAAATGAAGTAAAGACAGCATTGGTTCTACTTATTAAACCTTGACATTTGATTTTCAGTCTATATACGAATCACTCAAAGATAATTGATTGGAATCTAATTAGTAAAAATCTATCCTCTTGAAGTCAGTTTTTAAAAATAATTTAATTTTTATCATTTCAACAGTTCGAAGCCCACCGAACCTATTCTTTTTGGAAGATTTTTATGAAGGTTAGAAACCTACATTTCCAGGTTTTTAGTGTTCTTATATGAGAATGTTAACATTTTTTAATAACAAAGTCATACAATTATGGAAAAATATCCCAGGAGGGGTTCTCAAAATGATGACCGTAGACACTTTTAAAGAACAATTCATTTCTCATTCATGGAAAAGATGGACATTTACCTGAAAGGCATTCTATTGTATTTTCTTCAGAAACATTTGCTAGGTGTTCCACTACTGACAACAGCTTATCGTCACAGAAAAGGTCAGCACAGGAGGGAAGAGTAGCCTTTACAAAAGAAAAAAAAATGCAATATGTAATTAATTCTTTTTTTAAAGTACACTTATATGAGATAACAAGCAAGTGAGCATTTTTCAAAAGACTGATGGCTGCTTTCCTACTTATTACAAAATATTATAAAAGTTCTGCTATTTAACATCCTAGGTTTTTGTTTTTTAAAACTGCAGTGATACCATCTGGTCACAAGCATTCCTCACAATATCTCGCTGAAAGCAAAGGCACAAAAATGCTTCTCTCAATCCTATATTTTATGAAACATGCTTCTCAGTGTCTGTGTAGAGGTTCAAAGAGCCAAGTTTCGATTCAAATCAGTTATCCCAGATCCCAAAGTCTGTGCTGCTCTGCTTCCAGAGAGAACTGGACAGGCTAAATAGGAGTCAATGATAAACATGGACACTCAAGTTTAGAGCCTCACAGAACAATTTTGAAAAGCAATCCTTGCCTCTTCAGGTTTATATTAGACTCCTACTGTTTAAAAGGTTCTTACTCTAGAAAGTCTTTCAAAAATCTCAGCCCGAACATGTCTTTGACTGAAGATGATTGGGATAAAGAGCACACAGGGATTCGTTCTCAGGGTCTCAAGGCAAGTGGTGGTGAAGGGAAGGTCTTAATCTGAAACATCCATATCTCCGGGTTTTCACTCTACTCCCACTATGCAGGAGTGGCCAAGTGTCCACTTGACTAGGCCTAGTTTATCCTAACCATCTGTTTTGTTGTTTTTTGTTTTGTTTTGTTTTGTTTTTTTATTGAGACGGAGTCTTGCTCTGTCGCTAGGCAGGAGTGCAGTGGTGCAATCTCAGCTCACTGCAACCTCCACCTCCTGCTAACCCTGTTTTAAGGAAGTAGACCTCCTTCCCAGGACATAAGTACATGAGTTACCTTCACTCCTGCATCCTTAATCTCTTCACTGTTTTGCAAAGTCTTAGGGTGCAAATATGCTCAATATCTCACACATTAAAAACAAATATGCTTTCTTTACTTTTTATGCCTTGTAACTACCACTGGGTTTTTTCATTTTTCCATTCACAGCCTTTTTTTTTTTTTTTTTTTTTTTTTTAAAGACAGAGGCTCTGTTGCCAGGCTGGAGTGCAGTGGCGCAATCTCGGCTCACTGCAACCGCCACCTCCTGGGCTCAAGCAATTTCCTGCCTCAGCCTCCCAAGTAGCTGGTACTACAGGTGCCTGCCACCACACCCAGCTAATTTTTGTAATTTTAGTAGAGACAGGGTTTCATCATGTTGACCAGGATGGTCTCGATCTCTTGACCTCATGATCTGCCCACCTTGGCCTCCCAAAGTGCTGGGATTACAGGCCTGAGCCACTGCACCCCGGCCCATTTTTTTTTTTATAAAAAGTGTACACACACTGGGGTATGTTGGGGGACAGGAGGCTAGAGGAGGGACAGTGGGGGGTGGGGAGGTCATGGAGGGATAACACTGGGAGAAATGCCTGATGTAGGTGACGGGGAGGTAGAGACAGCAAACCACCATGGCATGTGTGTACCTACGCAACAATCCTGCAAGATCTGCACATGCACCCCAGAACTTAAAAGTACAATTTTAAAAAAATGTTCACATCTGCAAAAAAAATTTGAATTATTTAAAAAAGTTTTGTTATCATTAAATAGCCAAAAATACATTAAAGTTTCCCTTAAAAAGTATACTCACAGACTGTTGTGCTTTTATCACCATTGATTCACTTTTGACTCCATTGCAGTTAGACGTCCATCCAAACATTCTCCGAAAGTGCTGCTGCTAAGGACACTAATTGTCTTCTAATTGCCTTGGCCAGAAGATATGTCCCAGGTCTTATTTCATTTTGTTTGTTGGTGACCTTTAGCCCTTTTCTCTTTGACCTTTCCAGGCTGTCCAGAGCACCCTTCCCTTCTTTCCTGAATCCTTTGCTTGGTATTTGGATTCCTTTCCTTCCATCCTAAACCCTCTTCTTTTCACTATAATATGATCTTCTTGTATGACCTCCCCTATATCCATAGGTTCATGTTTCATCTGTTAACTTATTTCTTCAAAATCTCTAACCTGTCTCTTGAGCCGTAGATGTTACCTGTGTACTACTGGACATCTCTCAGAAACCTGGGTGTGTCCCTCCCCAGTTTTCTTAACTAAATGATCAAAAGTCCTGTTATTTCTATCCATACTCTCTCTCATCCATGCTCTCTCCCATCTATACTCTCTCTCTCACCTTCATCATGTCATATATATATATATATATCTTAGTTCATGATTGGAGGAATGCCTAGAGTAGACGCAATACAGAGCATGAATTAAGGAATAAGCAGCTTATAGTCAGAGGAAGAATGTCTGGAGCAGACACAGTGCAGAGCGTGATTTAAGGGAAAACAGTTACATCAGGACAAGAACCCATGGCCCAGGCGGCAGCGTTCAGTATCGTAAAGATACCCGCTGTATGGCAGGCTTGGGGCAAGAGCCACTCCTCCTGATAAAGGAGTTGTAGGACCTTGCTCCAGTTCTTGTGGAAGGCTGCCCTCAGACCGGCAATTGCACCTTGGTGACTATGAACTTTATCAGCTCTTGTTACTGTGCTGCTCAAAAGCATCTTCCTATAGAACTCATTGAAAGCTGCCAGCAGGTGGCGGTAACCCTGACTGCTCTGTCATTGCTGTGTGACTTAAAGCATCCTCCTATACATCTTAGAAGTAGCTTGCCCATAGATAAAGATACTGCACACTGCACCCTCTTCACTGCGCACGGCCCACCTCCATGCCTTGGTGACCTAATGGGAGTGGACCTCTTACTGCACATGGCCCTTGCCTCGATGACCTAATGGGAATGGATCCCTTGCTGTGCACTGTCCACCTCCTAGCCTAGGTGACCTAACGGGGGTGGACCCCTTGTTTTATTGCTCACGACCCTATCATTATCCTTAAAAATGATTTCACTCACTTCCCTGCCCCGTAACCTATACACAATAAATACACATGCTTCTGGACATTCGGGGCCTCTCCTGACTCTGCTTATAGGTGGCGTGGCCCCCCTGAGCCCAGCTGTGTTTTCCTTGTACTTCTGTGTCCTGTCTCTTTATTTCTTGGATCCTGCACCTCAGCACAGCATAAGGGACACCCCACGACCCTGTGGGGCCCTCAGGCCTACATCAATGGAGTGAAGGCAGGGGAAATGGAGAGGAGGACATGGCCTTGAGGAATTTCAGGACACAAATTTGCTATCACTTCTTGGGCCATGAAAGGAAAAGGAAGGAGGAAGAATCAAAGATGAATCCAAGAATGAACAAATCTGATTTTTGGAATAATGCAATGAAATTCGGAACTGGTCTGTTTTCCCAGGTAAGGAATTTGTCTGCAAGTCTATATTCATGAGGATCAATTGGATTTATTTTCTGAGTGTGGATAATTTAAACGCTGTGTCCTAAAGGGAAACCCATCAGAGTGACTACAGACCAATTTCAGAGTGAGCCTGAACAGGCTCCCCACTCATGAAGCCTGTCCCCTGGCCCACTAGGAAGGTGACAGGTACCTGATAAGAAGGTTCCAGACTATATCATTCAGTGTCTCAGAAACTGTACTCAGCTTCATCTTCTGTCTTCTTGCCTTACACCTAACTTTTCATCTCTTCAATCAGTACTGGGGAGTATCTGCTGATTCTCAATTCCCTACTCAACCCTGAGCTAGTTTTGACTGGCTTCCTTGACTCCTGACTTTGTGGCCCTCAGCAAGGGCCCACTCCTAGGCTAGTCTCAGGTTGAGCTACCAGCGTCTCCAAATTAGACTTCCGCTTGTCAAGAAGGAAGTAGAGTGCAGACATAGTTGGAACTTCCTAGCATGTTTTGAGATATCTGTGCTTCTTATTGTTAAATGAACAAATACTCCACGTTAAAGAGGCTTATGGAGTGGGGTACAGTGGCTCATGCCTGTAATTCCAGCACTTTGGGAGGCTGAGGCAGGCGGATCACCTGAGGTCAGGAGTTCCAGACCAGCCTGACCAACATGGTGAAACCCCGTCTCTACTAAAAATACAAAAATGAGCTGGGCATGGTGGTGGGTGCCTGTAATCCCAGCTACTAGGTGGGATTGAAGCAGGAGAGCTGCTTGAACATAGGGAGGCAGAGGTTGCAGTGAGCTGAGATCTCACCACTGCACTCCAGTTGGGCAACAGAGCAAGGCTCTGTCTCAAAAAAAAAAAAAAAAAAGAGTCTCACAAGACTTCCAAAATGTCCTCTGTGACTGACCATATTCTCCAGCCACAGTTACTTACTTCATACATGCCCGGCCACACCTCTCAGTCTCCCATGAGGTTCCCAGCAAGCTTCCCAGGTTTTGAGAAAGTGTTAGGTAAAAAAAAAGCAACAACAAAAACAAAACACACTTGCTTCTGCTAATTAATGTTAGAGAAACAGAGGTAGCATCGTAAAATGAAAGCATTTGAAAGAACCATATTGTTGATGCTGTTCCTTATATTTTGTAGGGGAGGATGGTGAAATAGAGATAGTTTGTGTGATTTGCCCAGAGTCCCACGAAGAATTCATGGGAGAATTGAGACTACAGTCAGGTATGGCCACATTCTCAGAGAACTACTTTTTCTGCCACACCCTGCAGTAATAATATTGCCACAAAACAATTGGGACAGTGTTTCACATATTCAGTGAGGGAAGAAGAGTTTAATTGTAATGAATAAATGTCAACAAAAATTCATCTGATTGTGATAACACTTAAGGAATGGCATGTTCATTCTCTAGGAGAAGTTGAGCTAAATGATGAAATGAAGTGTCCCTGTCTGTGATCTGTGGTGCTGTGTTGCCGTAGGGAAACTCCTGTTTTTAAGTTGAAATGTGTTCTGCCTGCATTAGTGCTGATTCTTTTGATACCAGTGTGCCTATCCTATCGGGTACATTCAATGTTCACAAATGCATTCTCTTTTCAGTTTTCCCACCACTTCTCTCTATTCGAACAATTAAAACCGTCTTGAATATTATTTAGTTACTCTTTTGAGTTAATGAATCATTTTATAGGATCTACTTCTGTCATTTTTCATTAACATTCACCGGACAAATGAGTACTGCTTACTAAGAGCACAATCCTAAATTCAAACAGACTACTGAGTTATAAAGTAGATATCCAGATCATCCAAAATATACTGGCTGTGGTTCGGGTATGGATTTTTGTCTCCACCGAAACTTACATTGCGATTTAGTCCCTGGCATGCCAGTGTCGTACTTAGAGGTGTCTGCGTCATATGGGTGGATTCCTTGTGAAAGCCTCGGTTCTCCTGGTAGTGAATTAGAGCTCGTTCTCAAGGAATGCATTAGTTCCGCCAAGAGTGGGATGTTATACAGTAAGTTTCCTCCCATGTTTGGTCCCTCTTCTCATGTGCCTGCATCCCCTTTGACCTTCTCCATCGTGTTTTGACACGGCACAGAAGCCCTCTCCAGAAGCCTGGGGATGCCAGTGCCATAATTCTCATGTAGTCTGCAGAACATGAGCCAAATAAGCCTCCTTTCTTTATAAACTACCCAGCCTCAGCTATTCCTGTGTAGCAACACAACACAGACTAAGACAATGCTTATGTTAAAATGTCTTGATTATTACCAGGACAAATGTAAGCAATGAAACATAAATGTTGTAGAGCGTCAGCTGACCAAGGGTATGGAGAACCCAGTGGACCTTAATGTGAAAAGCGTTACATTAATATGCCTGGTACTGTATTCCAAGGAACTTATAAAAGAAAAAGGTCTCCTAATACGACATTGCCTGGAAACTGCCATTAAGCCCTTATTAGTGAATTATCAGTCTCTCCATTAATTTCAAGGGTGTTAAAGGGAAGTATTAAGTGACAAAGAGTTTGAAGGCAATTGGAAAGGTCTCTTTGGTTTCTAAATGTATCTTTTTGTGCTTTGATTGAACGTGTTGCAGATAGGAAAGTTGAATGGCAGATCCCTGATATCCTTTCAGATTTTAGTTTATCAATAGAGTTACCATTGATTGTTGAAACAGTGTGAGTTCATATCAATTGTTCTAGTGTCCTGCCTAATTAAACATTAAGCTCAGAATTCTCAGTTTTTAATGAAGTAGTTACTCTAATATCTGCATTCCCTCAAGCCAGGATGGGTTTAGTAGACCCGCACTGTGGACTTCAAACTTCTGCCCCACTCTTTCATAATAGTGTGAGAGATGCTTATTCAGTTATATCAGGCAGTGTTCACTTTGCAAACAAAAACTACATCAGAGATTTGAAGAGAGAAGAATATAGAGAATTATTAAGTAATAGATTTAAAAAAATCTGTAATGGGAGCAGATGTAGAAGGTACAAAAGAGAAATTGCCACTTCATGTCTTGGGGTAAGTGGACAAAAAGAACTAAGAACTTAGGAAAAGACATATGCTATGGACTGTATTATGTCCTCACAAAATTGTTATGTAAAATCTCTACCCTCTAAGATGATGGCATTTGGAGATACGGCATTCGGGAGCTGATTGGGGTAAAATAAAGTCAGAAGAGTTAGATCCTCTTGAAGGAATTAGTGGCATTAAAAGAAGAAGAAGAGAGAAATTGCTCTCTCTGCCATGTGAGGACCTAACTAGAAGGAGGCCTTCTACAAGCCAGGAATAGAACCCTCATCAGAAACCAAATCTCCTGGCACCCTGATCTTGGACTTCCCAGCCTCCAAAATGCTGAGAAATGCCAGTTGTTTAAACTCTCTAGTCTATGGTATTTTATTTTTGTTTTCTGAGACAGAGTCTCACTCTGTTGCCCAGGCTGGAGTGTAGTGGCATGATCTCGGTTCACTGCAACCTCCACCTCCTGGGATGAAGCGATTCTCCTGGCTCAGCCTCCTGAGTAGCTGGAACTACAGGCAGGTGCCACCATGCCCAGTTAATTTTTTAGGTTTTTTTGTTTTTGTTTTTGTTTGTATTTTTAGTAGAGATAGGGTTTCACCGTGTCGGCCAGGATGATCTCGAACTCCTGACCTCAGGTAATCTGCCCACCTAAGCCTCCCAAAGTGCTGGGATTACAGGTGTGAGCCACCACACCCAGCTATGATATTTTATTATACCCACCTGAGCAAGCTAATCGGACTGAATGTCCCAAGGCTGAGATTCAAAGCTCTTTGGAGCTGTGGCTGCCACAGTGCATGCAGTCTGCAGTGGCTATGAAACTTGCCAGAGGGCCAGAGCTGGTTCACAGAAGCCATCTGCCCTTGCTGGAGGATGTGGGCAGGCAAATGCCTGTAAAGACATAGCTGCCAGCGGTTGCATCTTGACCAAATGCAGAAATGGCCATTGTGTGGAGAAAGCATGGCCTGAGGATGTGGCTACAGATGACCAAGTGGGCTGCTGGGTGCCTACACTGAATAATCCTAGGAAGATCAGAATCTACAAGTGCATTTCTGCTGCTATCTCCTTACAGTGTCTCTCTAGCTCCCTCTATGGGCAGAGCCGAACACTGGGCCAACCAGTGAAGTTCTTGTCACAGGATCCAGGTTTACTATCACAAAGTCCACAAAGGTAGATTTAGAGCTGATAGACAATAAATTGATACCTGGACCAGCAATGAATAGAGTTCTCAGGCAAACCTGTCATTAAATATGGATGATAACTAATGAATCTGTCCCTTGTTACCTGATCCTCTCCAGAATCCTTCATTTCAAGGACAGCATGTAAGAAATTCACTGATAAAACATTGTATACTTGGTCACAAGCAGCTAGAGAAAGCAAACTACTTCTGGCCGGGCGCAGTAGCTTACGCCTGTAATCCCAGCACTTTGGGAGGCCCAGGCGGGTGGATCACAAGGTCAAGAGATCAAGACCATCCTGGTCAATATGGTGAAACCCCATCTCTAATAAAAATACAAAATTAGCTGGATGTGGTGGTGTGTACCTGTAGTCCCAGCTACTTGGGAGGCTGAGGCAGGAGAACTGCTTGAACCTGGGAGCTGGAGGTTGCAGTGAGCTGAGATCACACCACTGTGCTCCAGCCTGGGTGACGGAGCAATACTCTGTGTCAAGAAAGAGAAAAAGAGAGAAAGAGAGAGAGAGAGAGAGGGAGGGAGGGAGAAGACTACTTCTGAAATCAACACTAGTATTGGTGGGAGAGGAATTTTATGCTGCATTCCCCAACAGCCACTAGATGTGCCAATCAGATGTGCCTGTTCCATGCTATGGCCTGTGAATATCAGGTCAACATCAGCTTGTGCAGAAAGCCCAGAGGACTGGAAACCTCCCTCCAGTCCTCTGCCCCCTCCATCTCCTTCAACACAGAAGCTTCAAGTCAGGAAAGGAAAGGCCACCTTTCACGTGCAGAACCACAACAGCTTCTGGAGGGGACTTCATGCAGGCACAGCCTCCATCTTCTCAGCCTCCAAACCATCCCCTGCTTTGGACCCCTCCTTTGCCACTGTGGCCCTGCAGCCCTCTTTGAAAAGAGGAATGCAAGAGCCTTAGAGTTCCTGTTTATTGATGCGTAGAAGGAGCAAAGGCTCTCAGGGCCTCCATCCAGGACTCCTGGAGAAGGTAGAAACACTTGCTGAGTTCATAGAGCCCAGATGCACCTGACCTGAGGTCCATATTCCAGGTGCTCATCCCTGGGTTCAGGATGATGTGCTTTTGGTACTGGAAGTTTCTGAGTCCCACTTTTCCGATGGGAGAAACAACCAGAGAAATCCAACTTCATGTTAAAGGGAGTCAGGTTTCCGGTCCATACTCCTCCTGCACTGTGGTGGCAGCTGCCCTTCTGGTAGGTGCTGATACAGGCAAGTTTCACAATAACAAGAGGAAGAGATTACTGTGGCTCTCCTGGATGTACCAGGCTTGTTTGAGTAATTTTCCAGTTTTTTGCATTACCAGACATTGGACCCATGTTCTACCTCGTTGCTAGCTACAAGAACTTGTTAAAGTTACTTAACTTCTGAGTCTCAGATTCCTCACGAGTTTATTATTCCTGAGGATTAAATAATCTATGTAAAATGTTCAATGGAGTAAACATCTCTGAAGAGGTGAGATCAACTTTTTCCTAGAATTCAATTCTAAATGGAATTCACTTTGTGGATACTTACAAGAAACACTACATAGTGTAATGGAAAAGTCTTAGTGCAATTTCACAAAAGACGTGGAATCATTGTTTGGGAGGCTGGACCTTTCGCTGAAGGATAGTTGTTTTGATCATCTCATATTCACTTTGTTGGTGAAGGAGGGATCTCCTCCACTAAATAGTAGGAGATAACCAGACACACAGCATGAGTCAGGGACAATGAAATTGGCAGCAGTTTATTAGGCCTATCTGCTCACAAACCAAGGAGGGAGGACACCACATGCCCTACAGGGTCACAGGAGAGCTGCATTTGGGAACAGAGTGAACCAGCAGGGGCTGTGGGAGGCAGGCTTTGTACTACAAGAGGAAGAGATGAACCCGGGCTCCTCCAGATATGACAGGCTTGTTTGAATACTTTTCTAGGCTGGTAGGGAACTGAGCCAGGTTGAGACCCAGGTGGGGTACAGCTGACTGGCTGATCGGGGAGCTAAGAAGGGTGAGGAGTCTTCCTGCTCAGTGGGTGAACAGGGTGCACATATCTAACAAGAGCAGGGGACCACATGGCCAGGCCTCTGAGACACTGAGAATCCCACAGATGTCAAGCGGCACAGGGATTTCAGGCCTTACAAGACAGAAATAAAATATTGAGTGATAACCCTTCAGATACAACAGACAAACATTCATATTCATTCCTCTAGGAACAATATGCATATTGTTTTTCTCTATGATTTATGATTTACATGGCTAAAGTCTGATTACATTATATTTCTATAACAGATAAAAACATTATCATTCATTTTCATAATTCACTATTAATATGATTTGATTATTCTCATTCCAGGAAAGAGGAAAAAGAAACACCCTCCTGCTTGGATAGTTAGAGGCTACTCCATTTATATTCCCCATTCCCAACTCTTACTCCACTTGACTGGACTATCCTCAAAGCAGTGCAAAGAGGCGTGCGTTTCCCTGCGGAACAAGGCGCCACCCAGTTGCCCCTGTCGGTAACACTCAGAGGCTCTCTCTGCCGTGGAAGAATCACATGGACTGATTACTCCCCACCTTCCTGTCTTCTTTCCAAGTCCAAGTGTTGGGCAAAGGAGGAAGAGAAATGAGAGTAACAGCAACCTCTGATACTCTCTCTTTCCTCTCTCAGCACACATACAATGTGGATGTTTCCTTGTAATCCTCAGTTCCATTCTCTCCCTGAAGCTAAGTAGCTGGCTTGGGTACAAAGGGGAAAGTGGGCCAGTTATGGAATGATGGGTTGTGAAGTTCTGAGGGCTCAGGGTCTTTCTGGCTGCAAGGGGGCTGATGGAATAAGTCTTTTTAGCTGTGCCCTAGAAAACAGTGTAACTCTCCCTCTTCAATCTAACTCATCAGTGTGTTCCCTTATCACTGATCACAACAGTTGCATTTTAAGCCTGTAACACAAATGGCCACAAAAAGCTTAGCTTGCTTTTCAAAACATGTTTTAAATAATATAGAAAGACATGTGATGTATACCCATGAAGCTGTCTCAAACTACATTACTGTGAATAGAACATATTTAATCATCTCTGCCTCCTGGTAGCAAGTGTAAATTTTCAGAGGAAGTGGATGGTTGTACATTTGAATAGGCTTGTGACCCACTGATCCCTGTGAATGCAAACTATGAATAAAACAGAAGGCTGGGTGGGGTGGCTCACGCCTGTAATCCTAGCACTTTAGGAGGCCGAAGCTGGTAGATCATCTGAGGTCAGGAGTTTAAGACCAGCCTAACCAAAATGGAGAAACCCTGTCTCTACTAAAAATACGAAATTAGCCCAGCATGGTGGCCTATGCCTGTAATCCCAACTACTCGGGAGGAGAGGCAGGAGAATCGCTTGAACCTGGGAGGCGAAGCTTGCAGTGAGCCAAGATCATGCCATTGCACTCCAGCCTGGGCAACAAGAGCGAAACTCCATCCCCCCCAAAAAAAAAAAAAAAAAAAAAAAGGAAAGAAAAAAGAAACACCAGGGAAATTGGACTGAATTCTCACTGGTCTCAGTTAACTGCTCTCTCACCCTCTGTGCCAGCTTCTGAAGAGCTGGTAAAATTCTGGAATAGAAGTCGCTTCTGAAAATTTCATTTCTTTTCTTTCTTTCTTTCTTTCTTTCTTTTTTTTTTTTTTGAGACAGTATCTTGCTCTGTCGCCCAGGCTAGAGTGCAGTGGCATGATCTTGGCTCACTGGAGCCTCTGCCTCCCAGCTTCAAGCAATTCTCCTGCCTTAGCCTCCCAAGTAGCTGGGACTACAGGCATGCACCACCATGCCCAGCTACTTTTTGTATTTTTGGTAGAGATGGGGTTTCACCATGTTTGGCCAAGCTGGTCTCAAACTCCTGGCCTCAAGTGATCCACCCACCTCAGCCTCCCAAAGTGCTGGTTACAGGTGTGAGCCACCGTGCTGGACTGCTTCTGATAATTCTGAGTCCTGCTCACTGTACTTCCTCCACACTCTCCATTTTGCTTTCTATTGTTTCATTAAAAATGGGTCCATACATGTCAATACTATTGAACAGAGAAGACAGAAAACAACATGTATCTTCTTGTACTTGAGAAAACAGAAGCATAGCAGACTGTGAGGGCATCACCATACACAAAATGAGGAGACAGCAAATAGCTCTGACAGTGGGAATGTGTTGGTGGGGGAGTGGAGGGGGGTAACACCTCATTTCAAACAGAGGGGTTTGACTAAGTGGTCATAGATACCACCTGCAGAGTGACCACGAAATCCTCAGAGACTATCAAATAAAGACCCTAGAAAACATTTAACATGCAAACACACACACAAGAGTTCTCAACGAGGAATTTCAAAATTAGGTTCCTAATATCTCATTTTTGACTGCTGCAATAATAAAGTCACTTTGGGTCATGGGCACACTTTAAGGAGTAGAGGAAATGTAGATCACTAAAAGAAAAGAGAAGGGCTATATCCGATGACTACCTATGTCCTTATGGAGAGGAAAATCGGCCACAGAAGAGAATACTATTGGTTTTGATGTGCTGGATAAAGAAGAGGAAGGGATGGTCTGCACAGAACCTGAGGTGGTAACTGGCACAACAGTAAACTATTTCTTCTTCTGCAGCTGCTGCCGCTTCTGTACCTTCCTCATTGACCTCCACGAAGGACTTGTGCATGACCTTGGACAAGTGCAGATCCTTCTTAGACGACATTCCTGAGAAGTCTGCCCTGTCCCGTTCAAAGGCATCGACCATGCCCATACTGCGAAGGACATCCGCCATGTTGTAAGATTCCTCCAGTTTAAATCTAGGGAAAAAAACTTCCATCTCTCGTGCTTGCATCTTGTCTGGCTTTGTCCATTCTATGAATCTCTCATAAGAAAGTTTTTTCTCAACCTAGAAGAAGAGTGTTGGATGTTTTAGGGTCTAGATCAGTGTTGCCCCAACACAATTTTCTGCTATGATGTTAATGATGTATGGCCATAGTGCCAAATGTGATAACCACGAGCCAGTATGGCTATGGAGCACTAGAAGTGTGTGTAGCATAAAGGAAGCCTTTATTTTTAAAATTGTATTTAATTTTAACTAATGTAAATAGTTACAGGTGGCCAGTGGCTACCATATTGGACTGCATACGTCTGGAAGACAGCACAGTAATGCTAAACCACTCATGTATGAATTGATCTTATATTTCTGCGCTTCCCTCTTCATTCCCAGAAACTAAGTCAGACCATTTCCCTGAGGCAGAATTTTACGATTTGGCTCCGTTTGCATGAGAACGGCTCTTCTCACAAAGTCTGGTGTTGTACCTGAGCAGAAGCATGTTGAGGTGGGACCTCTCAGACTTGCCTTTTCTTCCATCCAAACTTTCTTCCAGCATATCCCTCATCATTTTCTGTTCATTTAAAATCCCAAATCTGTCTCTCATCTGGCCCTTACTCCGTCTCTGCCCCCCTTGTCATGTTTTGTTTGAAAAGCATAGCAACCTCCTTTCTGACCTATCTCCATTCTTGACACTTCCAATTCATCCATTGCAAGCATAAGAATTCATTTGCTAAAAATTCAAATTACTGTCCAGCTAACGTTTTTCATTGACTCTCTACAACCTTGCTATTCAGTGTGATCCATGGGCCAGCAGCCTCGGCATCGCCTAGGAGCTTGGTGGAAATGCAGATTCTCAGACTCCTCCACTCCAGTCCTACTAAATCAGAATCTCTTTCTAACAAGATCCTTAGGTAATACGCTGAGTCACAGCAGCTGCTCCCCACATGACTGCTTTCTAAAGAGCAAACTCACAACTATGGGGCAAGGTTGTGGAGAAGGCTACTAATATTAGTCAATGGCATACTCTGAGCATCGAAACAAATACATTTTATTCACCATGCCTTGCATCCTGCAACATCCCTCATAGGGAGGTACTGCCACCACCTTCCACAGGAATAAGCCTGGGAGAGCACAGATTTCTAACTTGTAAAGCAGGACATTGAACTCTGACCTGGTTTGGCTCCAACCTGAGCCCATTCTAGGATAAGAGTATTTTCTAAATTGTGTTCAACACAGAACACCATCCCACTGGATGTAATCACAAAAGGAGAAAAGGGCATATGGCCCAATAATTCAGGGAAACACTGGTAAAAACAAATTTTCAAGGTTTCTTTTTTCCTTAAAAGCTTGTGAGAACCTTTGCTATGATGAAATGCATACTTTAAACACTCTTTACCATTTTCAAATCAGTGTTTTCACTGGGAAGTATGATGATCATATTCAGCTCCTGTCCAACATAGGGAAGCACTAGAATTTGGCTGGATATTTTCCTTACATAGGTCATTTTAAAAGCGGATTCCTTAAACATCATTTGCACAGGTTTTTCTTTGTTCTAGAAAGGAAAACATTAAGTTGAAGCACAAGAGTCAAACATTGGACATAATCAACAAAGTGGCCACTTTCTGCCGCTACAAATGCTTTCTTTCTTTGGTCTCTAGAACCCCGTATTAGACACTTCCTTTACTGCCTCATGGTCATTACTTCAATCTCCAAACACCAGGGTGCCCAGAGCTCAATCCTTATCTTGCTTTCTGTTGGTGATCTTGAAGGAGATCAGGATATGCCACTCTGAAATATACCACTTTGGTTTAAGAATATTTTGAACTGAAGGCATTAGAATTCCTGAAATATCCTATCTGCCTAAAAGCAGAACTTCCCAAAAGAACTAAATATTGTCATTATTCTCTTCCTCAGTAACAATTCTAATTTTCTTAGAGATGAAAAGTCTGTACACACCCATCGTTGTCACAGGACTATTACCTCTGCCATTGATTCTGCTCCAAAGGGACCCATGTATCTTTTCACAAAAGGCATTTGTTTTCCCAAGTGCCCTTTATTCCCCTCCCTTTCTCCTACTATGTTGGGTAAAAACACCACAAATTCTAATGACCTCTTTGAGTTACTCATCATTGAGTTTTCCCATGTACATGTGTGATGCACAACTTAACAAATTTCTGTTTGTTTCACTCTTGTTAATTCTTTTTTGTCACTGTACAGGGACCCAGCCAAAGAACTTGAGAATATAAAGGATAAAGATTTCTTTTCTACCCTGTAATTTCATTTAATCTCATGAATTTAAATATAAAACCCAAGTCTGCACCTCTGGCCTGGATCTCACCTTAGTAGTCCAGTCTCATCCATTTCTCTACCTACTCGACATCAGCATCTGAACATACAAAACAAACCTCCAGTCTAACTTGTAACAATGGGCTCTTCACAATCTCTTCCAAATCTGCTCCATCTGTTTTCTGTCCCATCTCAGTTGATGGGGACACCATCTTTCCAGCTGTCAGATACCCTGAAATTAACCTTGACTCCCACTTTGTCTCACACCACATATCTGACATATTAGCAAATTATATCAGCCCCATTTTTACAATGTAACCGAAATCTAACCTGGGCATCCTACCTCCACTGCTATCATCCCAGTCTGGGATGGTGCAGTAAACTCCTGAGTGATTGCCTTGTTTCTGTCCTTATCCTCCTTGTGATTATTCTCAGCACAGGAGCCTGAGGGACCCCATTAAAACATAAGTCATATCACTCCTCAATTGAAAATCCTCCTGGCTCAGAGCAAAAGCTGAAGTCTTTGAAATAACTAGTAAATCGTGCCAGGAGTTTGTCCTCCACTGCCTCTCTGATCTCATCTCTTATTGCACTCCCTTTGCTTGTCTGCTACAATCACAGTGGCTGCTTCACAGATCCATGGACAAACTATCTCAACTCTGCCCACAGAACTCATTCCCTCAGAACCTGTAACACATATGACCTTACTTCTTTCTGTCCTTGTCTCAAATACCATCTCCTTCAGTGAGGGCTTCCTTGCTGACCCTTACCTGAGGTTGTGCTGCCCAACCTCAACTTTCTTTTTTTTTTTTTTTTTTTTGAGACAGAGTTTTGCTCCTGTTGCCCAGGCTGCAATGGCATGATCTTGGCTCACCACAACCTCTGCCTCCCAGGTTCAGGCGATTCTCCTGCCTCAGCCTCCCTAGTAGCTGGGATTACAGGCATGCTCCACCACTCCCAGCTAATTTTGTATTTTTAGTAGAGATGAGGTTTCTCCATGTTGGTCAGGCTGGTCTCGAACTCCCGATCTCAGGTGATCTGACCGCCTCAGCCTCCCAAAGTGCTGGGATTACAAGTGTAAGCCACCGCACCCAGCCCCACCTCAACTTTCTATTACCTTTTCTTTGTACCTGTCTCCATACCACTGCTCTTAAATATATATTTACTGTCTTTCTCCTCCAAGAACATGTAAGCTTCATAAGGAGAGGGACGCTTTGCAGATTTTGAACACGTCTCGAATAGTACCTAACACAATGCGTGACACATAGTGAGCACTCAATCATTATTCATTAAATAAATGAATAAACAAACTTAACAACAAAAATACTGAAAGAAAAATTAACACAACTTACTAGAAGGACACCACATTTGTTTCTAACGCATCGTCAGACAGTAGGAAAGATCCGAGGACCGTGATTATGTTCTGCACGATAATTCTGCCCAATTCCTGAGTCCTTTGTAAGTTAACAGTAGCAGCTACTGTGAATTTATTGAATATTAGAGTAATAGTCAAAAATACTTTATAGTCCCAGTTCTCAGATATATAATTCTATATTAAATAAATGAACCCCAAACTATTTGTGTTTCAGCTTTTATCTTCACATTGTTGCTCACACAAACTAATGCTCAGCCATCAATATCCTCTTCTTTAGTTCTGTCACTTTTAGTGAGATTTCAGCAAACTTGTGTCTGGAAATGGCCCAATAGTAGGCATTTTCAGCTTGGTGTCTGTACAGTGTCTGTTGCATCTACAGATTGAGTGTCTCTTATCTGAAATGCTTGGAGTCAGAAGCATTTCAGATTTTGGATTTCTTTCAGATTTTGAAATATTTTCATTATACCTACTGATTGAGCATCCCTAATTTTAAAATCTGAAATCCGCAATGCTTCAATGACCATTTTCTTTGAGCATCATGTTGGTGGTTGAAAAGTTGCAGATTTTTTGAGCATTTCAGATTTTGAATTTTCAAGTTAGGTACACTCAATGGAACTTAACTTTGCTGTTTAAAATGAAAGCACCTATAGACAGTATTTTAGCATATGAACATAGCTGTGTTTCAATAAAACTTTATTTATAAAAATAAACAATGGACTGGATCTGACCATTGGGCATAGTTTGCCAACTACTGGTCTAGGAAATTCTCTCCCCACTTTCAGATCCCAAAACCTCTAGTCTTGTTATAAAAGGATCCACACTTGGTCATTTGTAGTAACTGAATTCACTAAATATGTAATTATATAGGTATTTTATTTCATTTTGTAATTAAATAATTAAAATTAAAATTTATAACAACTCAAACTCTGTGCCCTTTGAGAAAGTACATAGGTTGGTACACTTACCACTAATTGCAACTTGGGTTTTTTGTGTGTAAAGACTAGAAAGCAAAACAGAATTCTTCACCTCCTTATAGCATAAAATAATGCTGGCCAGTGAGAAAGAAAAAGAGCTTTCCTTCATGAGAAAAATGCCAGAACCTCAGAAAGAGAAGATTTTCTCTTCCCCTCTGTCAATCCTGCTTTCTCTTGCCTGCATCGTGCTTAATGTCTGAATCAGCTTGTGAGCATGGGGAAGTAAGTCATGGAAGTAAAGAAGACAGGGCAGAAGAAAAAGTGAGTCCCTGAAACTTTCTCTTACAACCCACATCAGGCTTGGCCTCTGCCCACCTCCAGAATTCCTACTGTGGAAGAAGAATATCAAGAGTTTAAACCTTGTGTGTTGAGTTTTCTGTCAATTGCGATTCAATGAAATCCTAGCACACATCTTGTTTTAAAAAACTTAAGGACAGAAATAGTTTTCCAGGGGAAAATGGAACAGTTCATTTCAAAATAAAGCTAGAAAGAAAATACATTCCTTGAGAAACCAAAGACACAATCAGGCGCAAGTGGGCATGGAAGATTTAACCAATGATTAATAATTAACGTAATCTATTCTACTACTTTTGAATATATCCAGAAAGTTCTAGAGTTAAACAAAAAAGAAAGAATAAACCAGATTTAGAGAAAGACAAAGGGCCTTTTGCAAATAATGTATTCTGAGTTGGAGGTAGCTAAACTCCATGTCTGTCCTGTGTATGTGTTTTTGCTCACCTGTTTTTTAGGTAAAATTTTGTGCTTATTCATCTTTATTATCAACAGAAGACTGAACATAATTTATTGGTTCAGTACTTGTTGAGCACAAATGTGAGCTAAGCACTGGTAAGGTAGCATTCTCTCACTCAGACAGCAACAAGCAAAGTGGAAAAGGGACACCTGAATCAACCACTGCAATGCCACCACAGCGTGGAAGGAATCACGGTGACAGCTTGGACGAAGAGACAGCTTGGGGAGGTGCATTGTCAAAGGCTTTCCAGAAGGAACAATGAATGAAAGAAAGGAGCATGTAGGTACTGATGAGAAATGAAGATAGAGAAATATGCGAGATCCAGATTATGAAGAGCCTCACACATCATACCATTCATTTGAGTTTATCTCACAAGTTTTGGGAAGCCAAGGACCATACAGTCAGATGTGTAATATAGAAAGAACACAATACAGATGAGATAGAAGCTGGACCAGAAGCCTGGGAGTATGTAGCCACTGTTGATGAGACCCAAAAAGGAGATGAAAGGTAGAGGAAAGGCCCATAGGTTTGGAGGGGTGTCCTGCTGCTGGATGACCAAAGGGTCATGGTCAAATCTACCAAGAGTCATGTTTTAAAGCCAACATGAAGACAAAGACTGTTCCCAAAAATCACCTTTGAAATTGCAAAATATTCACCTTGCTAATTTTAAAAGGCATTTTCCTGGTCCTGTGTTTCTCAAACTGACTCTCCCAGTTTCCTTTGAAGTAGATGGCATTCACAAGAATCAGCTTAGTCAATGAATCAACTGAATCTGGAGAGAGCATCTCCGTAATTTTACCTGTAAAGAAGAATTAAAAAACCGTTTAGCTAAAAGTATTCCCAGATGATTGTATCAGGAGGGATATCCAGATCATGTCATCTGTTTGAGAAATCGAGTATGTGGGAAGGTAGTTCATGGTGTCCCAGAATAAAATCATGTAAAGGGATGCTTATCCTCACAACAACCATAGTAACAACACTGCAATAAAAGCTTGAAATAGAGCTCTTGTAATAAAAATATCACAATTTGAATAGATGCATAAAACAAACAAGTGGATATTAATGAGAAGAGGATGATCTGACAATATATAGCAGGGAATGATTGATGCCTATGGCTTAAAGAAAGACACATAAAAGATTGGCAAAAACGTGAGTAGTTGTAGCAAGTATAAGAACATTTTAAGAACTAAAGATTTAAAAAGGCATGACTGGCTGGGTATGGTGGCTCACACCTGTAATGCCAGCACTTTGAGAGGCCGAGATGGATGAATCATTTGAGGTCAGGAGTTCGAGACCAGCCTGGCCAACAAGGTGAAATCCTGCCTCTACTAAAAATACAAAAAATAGCTAGGCATGGTGGTAGATGCCTGTAGTCCCAGCTATCCCAGCTACTTGGGAGGCTGAGACAGGAGAATTGCTTGAAGCTGGGAGGTGGAGGTTGCAGTGAGCTGAGATTGTGCCACTGCACTCTAGCCTGGGCAACAGAGTGAGATTCTGTCTCACACACACACACAAAAACAAAACAAAACAAAACAAAACAAAAAACGGGCATGGCCAAGCATCCCGCCACCTTGAATAGATAAACCATAGAGCATAGGCAATACCAGAGAGGGAGTCCTTTAAATTCCAAAATTAATGCTATGTGTTAATAGAAACCCCATTTAATATTAACAATAAAAATGTGTAGGTTCTTCTGGAAAAGATGCACTGCATATTGAGAGATATCACAGATAGATGATAAGAGCAGGGATAAAGCTAGAGAAAAGTTCTACACTCCAGCAATATTTCAGAAGCAAGCTCTTAAAGTTTGCAGAGTTATTTAGAGAAAACAGCACTCCTTGTCATATGTGACAGTTTTATAAGGAAACTGACTGTACGACTGTTTAAAATGTTATTGGAATAAAATAGCAATATGTTTTCACCTTCAGTTTTCTCAGCAATCCAGGTGTTTATGTGTGTTCTGGACATTTCTGCATCGTTCAGAAAATCAAGCTGTTTTAGCTTTGCCTGGTAGAATTTGCCACAGGAATCTGTAAAAGACTAGGAAAAATTTAGCAACATAATTTCACAGCTAACAAAATAACACCAACAACTTACTTTTTCATTGTGACACATTGGAAAATCAATAATTTTATTTACCATATATAAATTGCAAATGTGAGAAATTGACCTAAAGTCCAAATTCTTTTCAGCTATTCTTTGTCTTAGCTTATAAACTAAGTAATATAATGATCTACATAACAAATAAATTTCATCAGCTGCTGGATCTTTCAAGAGAGTGGCAGTGCATCAGTGAGATAATAAAAGGCACTGAGAAATCTCCAAGAAGACATAACAGTCCTTAACATATAAGCACCAAATAGCGGAGCATCAGATACAAAAGGCAAAAACAGAACTGAAAGGAGAAATAGACAAATCCACTATGATAATTGGAGACTTCAAATGCCTCTATGGGTCGTGGAAAGATACAGAAAGCAGAAAATCAGTAAGAACATAGTTGAACTCAACAACCACCACCAAATAAGTAGATATAATTGTACAACGGAATTAATCTAGAAATCAGTTAAGAGAAAGATCGCTGAAAAATTCAAAAGTACTTGGAGGTTAAACAGCACACTTTTAAATAACACATGAATCAAAACCAAAATCTCAAAAGACACTAAAAACATTTTGAACTAAATGAAAGTGAAAACACACTGACAACACTAAATGCTGAAGAAAGCACGGAGCAACAGTAACCCTCATTCGTTGCTGATGGGAATGCAATATTGTACAGTCACTTTGGAAGACAGTCTGGCAGTTTCTTATAAAACTAAAAATATGATTCAGCAATATGACTCAGCAGTCATGACCCTTGGCATTTACCGAATTCGGTGTTGAGAAAAACCTGCACACAAATATTCATTGCAGCTTTATTCATAGTTGCCCAAGGTGGAAGCAACTGAGATGTCACCCACCACTCTGGTGGGGATGTTAATGAATAGGAGAGGTTATGCACGTACATAGCATATTGATGATGAGAGAGTTCATTATGGGAGAGTTAGTTAATAATGGGAGAGGCTCAATTTTTCTGTGAGCCTCAAACTGCTTTTAAAAATAAAATCTTTAAAAAAAAACTTCAAGATTCTTTGGCTATAGAATCTATTGCTTCATAAACCACTAGATTTGTTGAGTAAGGATTAATACAGCAAGTGCTATGTCTGCATCTACATTTTAGAATAACAGAGTGTAAAACTGGGTCTGTTGTTCCATAAATTATGTGAGTAGAATATATACTACTACACCAGCAATTTCTATCAGAACTTGCTGCAATACTGGGAAAGTTGTAAATCTGCAGTGTCCAGAGTGGTCCCACATAGAGCTCTTGAGTGCTAAAAATATGGCTAGTGGGACTGAGGAGGTAAACATTTACTTTAATTAATTACATTGAAATGTTCATAACCACATGTAGACAGTAGCTGTGATTCTGGATGTTTTCGAGTATGATAAACTTTACTATAAAGAGTCCAAACTGTAATCAGTTACTCAATGGAATTATAGGATATTCATGAAGACCTACATTATGCTATATAAAAGCAGAATCTGTGGAGGAAATTAAATGGATTGAAGTAATTAATTTGTTGTCCAGGCACTATGGAATTGTTTCCTAATCTTTCTCACGTATTGCTCACTGGTAAATATTTAATTCCCCTATTCAGGTTTTGGTTTTTATCTCGGAATTTTATACTGCCTTTTCAGTACAGCATTGGAGAGGAAATATAACAGTAGTTATGAACACAGGTTCTGCAACTTACTAGCTGTGGGATCTTCAAAAAATTTCTTACTCTCTTTATGCCTCGATGTTCTGTCTGGTAGAACAGGGAAACAGTAATACCTACACCTCACAAGATTACTGTGAATACCTGATGAATTATTTTCACTTTTTCATGTAACGTTTTTGAATTTCCGTGACATTGCATTGCATAACTGATCTAGGTCCATCATTTTACTTAGTCCTCCCACACTTCAGGCTTTGCCAACTTGGAATTTCTCAAACTAAGAAAACGATCAGAAATAAAACTGCTAAGTCACATATTGATGACTTGCTGCAGCCCTAGGTGAACTTTTCAACTTTTAAACATTTTAAAATAATTAATTGTCAGCTAAATTAACTTACTATTTTAGAAGCCATGAATAAAACTGAAAGAACATCTAATTATCTACTGCTATTGGTCTTGGATTTTGGAAATAAGAATAAATAAATGAATAAGAAATTAAGGAGAAATAGTTGACAAATATTTCTTATTTTTTTATTTTGTATTACAATATCAAAATAACATCTTAAACATCAATTATTTTCTTAAACTATCTACCAACAGTGTATATTTGTATGTTGGAGTTTTGTTTTTCTTTATATAGAGGGCTAATAAAAGGTGATAATAACCTAAATAGCAGCTAAGACTATAAAAATAAGTGGAATATGTCATAAAATCACACTATAATGTACAAATCTTACAAATATTTAACTTTATGCTTCACAGCCTTTCTTGTATATCAGTTGGTTTTGAAACAATTAATTTAGATTCTGAAACAAGTTTTAAAAATAATGAAAAAATCATATAACACAGTAAAAGTGATATCCCAAACATAGAGAATTCTTGTAAATCAATAAGAAAAAGATATCCAACCCCATGGAAAATCTGCAAAGGAAATTAAACAGGTGATTCACAGAAAAGTTAGAAATGTTCAATTCACATAGAAAAGCTGTTCAACAATAAGAACACATGGACACAGGAAGGGGAACAACACACACCAGGGCCCATCAGGGGTTGGGAGGTGAGCGGCGGGCAAACAGCTAATGCATCTGGGGCTTAAAACCTAGATAATGGGTTGATAGGTGCAGCAAACCACCATGGCACATGTGTACTTATATAACGAACCTACACATTCTGCACTTGTATCTGGGGAACTTAAAGTAAAAATTTTTTAAAATGAACTTAAATTTTACATTTTGTTCTGTAATATAAACAGCTGATTAAACAGTTTGATTAGGAAAAAAAAGGAAAAACTGTTCAATTCCATTAATAATCAAAATGGTATTTTTGGTGCTTTCTTGCTTTATGGGTATCAGCACTTGTCTATCATATATGTTGTAATCTTTTTATCTCAGGCTATCTTTTTTAAACTGTTATTTTAGGTTCAGGGATACATGTGCATGTTTGTTATATAGGTACATTGCATGTTGTGGGGGACTGGTGTACAGATTACTTTGTCATCCATCACTAATAAGCATAGCACCTGTTAGGTAGTTTTTGATCCTCACCCTCCTCCACCCTGCACCCTCAAGCTGGCCCCGGTATCTGTTGTTCTTTTCTTTGTGTCCATGTGTACTCAAAGTTTAGCTCCCAACTATAAGTGAGAAAATGCAGTATTTGGTTCTCTGTTGCAGGGTTAGTTTGCTTAGGATAATGGGCCTCCAGCTCCAACCATGTTGCTGCAAAGGATATGATCTCATACATTTTTATAGCTTCATGGTATTCCACTGTGTGTAGGTACCACATTTTTAAAAATCCAGTCTACCATTGATGGACATTTAGGTAAATGCTATGTCTTTGCTCTTGTGAGTAGTGCTGGAATGAACATACCTGTGCATGTGTCTTTATGGTGGAAGAATTTATATTCCTTTGGGTACATATCCAATAATAGGCTTTCTGGGTCAAATGGAAATTCTGTTTCAAGTTTTTTGAAAATCTCCAAAGTGCTTTCCACAATGACTGAACTAATTTACATTCTCACTAACTGTTTATTTTTCTCTGCAGCCTCGTCAGCATGGTATTTTTTGACATTTTAATAATAGCCATTCTGACTGCTGTGTGATGGTATCTTACTGTGGTTTTGACTGGCATTTATCTAATGATTAGTGATGTTGAGCATTTTTTCAAATGTTTGTTGGCAACATATATGTCTTCTTTTGAAAAGTGTCTGTTTATGTCCTTCGCCAACTTTTTAATGGAGTTATTTGTTTTTTTGCTTGTAAAATTAAATCCTTTATAGATTCTGGATATTAGACCTTTACTGAATGTATAGTTTGAAATATTTTCTCCCATTTTGTAGGTTGTCTGCTTACTGTCTTGAGAGTTTTGTGTGTCTGTGCGGTGCAGAAGTTTTTAAGTTTAAGTGGGTCACATTTGTTGTAGTTGCTTTTGGTGTCTTCATTATGAAATATTTGCTAGTTCCTATGTCCAGGATGATATTTCCTAGATTATCTTCCAGGGATTTTATAGTTTTAGGTTTTACATTTAAATCTTTAATCCATTTTGAGTTGATTTTTGTACATGGTATAAGAAAGAAGTCCACTTTCAAAATTCTGCATATGGCTAGCCAATTATCTCACCAACATTTGTTGAATAGGAGTCCTTTCTCCATGGGTTGTTTTTGTCACATATAGATGGTTGTAGGTGTGTAGCATTATTTCTGGGCTCTGAATCCTGTTCCATTGGTCATTATGTCTGTTCTTGTACCAGTACCATGCTATTCTGGTTACTATAACCTTCAAATATAGTTTGAAGCCAGGTATGTGATGCCTCCAGTTTTGTTCTTTTTGCTCAGGATTGCCTTGGCTATGTGGGCTCTCTTTTTGGTTCCATGTAAGTTTTAAAATAGATTTTTTTTTTTCTAGTTCTGTGAAGAATGTAATTGTAGTTTTATACAAATAGCATTGAATCTATAAGTTGCTTTGGATGGTATGGCCACTTCAACAATATTGATTCTTCCTATTTATGAGCATGAAATGTTTTTGTATTTGTTTGGGTCATCTCCGATTCTTTGAGCACTGTTTTGTAATTTTTATTGTAGAGGTATTTCACTTCCTTGGTTAGCCGTATTCTTAGGTATTTTTTTCTTTTTTCTTTTTTCTTTTTTTTTTTTTTTGGCTACTTACAATGAGATTATGTTATTGATTTGACTCTCAGCTTGAATGTTGTTGGTATATAAAAATGGTACTGACTTTTTTTACATTGATTTTGTATTCTGAAACATTGCTGAAGTTGTTTATCTATCAGATCAAGGAGGTTTTGAGCAGAACTATGAGGTTTGCTAGGTATAGAATCATGTCATTTGCAAAAGAGGATAGCTTGACTTCCTCTCTTTCTGTTTAGATGCCTTTCATTTCTTTCTCTTGTCTAATTCCTTAGGCTAGGACTTCCACTTGAATAGGATTAGTGAGAGAGGGCGTTCTTGTTTTGTTCCAGTTTTCGAGGAGAACGCTTCCTTCTTTTTCCCATTCAGATGTTGGCTGTGGGTTTTTCATAGATGACTCTTAATATTTTGAGGTATATTCCTTCAATGCCTGGTTTGTTGAGGGTTTTTAACATGAAAGGATGCTGAATTTTATAGAAAGCTTTTTCTGCATCTATTGAGATGATCATGTAATTTTTTTGTGTTCTGTTTATGTGGTAAACCACATTTTTTGATTTGTTTAAATTAAGTGAATCTTGCATCCAAGGGGATAAAACCTAATTGATAATTTTGGACCAGCTTTTTGAAGTGCTGCTGGATTCGGTTTGCTAGTATTCTGCTGAGTATTTTTGCATCTGTGTTCATCAAGGATATTGGCATGATACTTTCTTCTTTCTTTATTTCTTTTTTTTTTCATTCTGTCTCTGTTGGGTTTTGGTATCAGGATGATGCTGGCCTCATAGAATGAGTTGGGGAGGAGTCCCTTCTCCTCCGTTTTTTGTTTTTTAAATAGTTTCAGTAGAAATGGTACTAGCTCTTCCTTAGACATCTGGTAGAATTCAGTTGTCAGTCCATCTGGTCCTGGGTTTTTTCTGGTTGGTAAGCTTTTTATTACTGATTAAATTTCAAAAGTTGCTATTGGTCTGTTCAATGAAGATTAGATTCAATCTTTTCCTGATTCAATCTTGGGAGGCTGCATGTTTCCCAGAATTTATTTATTTATTCTAGGTTTTCTACCTAATTTATTTACTTATTTCTAGGTCTGCATAATAGTTTCTGAGTGCTTTCTGTATTTTCGCAGGGTCAGTGGTCATGCCTCTTTGTCATTTCTGATTCTGATGATCTCTCTTTTTTTCCTTATTTGTACAGCTAGTTGTCTATCTATATGATTAATTATTTCAAATGATTTGTCAAATTTTGTTTTCGTTGCAGTTGCTTTTGGTATCTTCATTATAAAATATTTGCTAGTTCCTATGTCCAGGATGGTATTTCCTAGATTCCCCCAGGGATTTTATAGTTTTAGGTTTTACATTTAAGTCTTTAACCCATTTTGAGTTGATTTTTGTACATGGTGTAAGGAAGAAGGCCACTTTCAAAATTCTGCATATGGCTAGCCAGTTATCCCAGCAACATTTGTTGACTAGGAACTAATCTGAGCATTGAATATTTTTCCATTGTTTGTGTCATCTCTGACACAAATCTGAAACATTAATTCTTTCAAATTAATCATATAGATAGACCACTAGCCATACAAATCAAAGATTCTGGATTCACTGATTTTTGTATGATTTTGCACATCTCAGTTGCCTTTAATTCAGCTCTGGTTTTGGTTTTCTTGTCTTCTGCTAGCTTTGGGGCTGGTTTGTTTCTCTAGTTCCTTCAATTATAATGTTAATGTTGTTAATTTGGAGTCTTTCTAACTTTTTGATGTGGGTATTTAGAGCTATAAACCTCCCTCTAACATTGCTTTTGGTGTGTCCTAGATACTCTGTTATGGTGTTTGTTTGTTCACATTAGCTTTAATGAATTTGTGGATTTCTGTCTTAATTTCATTATTTACCCAGAAATCATTCAGGAGCAGGTTGTTCAATTTCTATGTAATTGTGTGGTTTTTGGGCAATTTTCTTCACATTGATTTCTATTTTTATTGTATTGTGGTCCAAGAATGTGGGAGGTATGATTTCATTTTTCAGAATTTTCTATGTATTGTTTTATGCCCAATTGTGTGGTCAGTTTTACAGCATATGCCATGTACAGATTAGAAGAATGTATATTCTATTGTTTTGGGATGGAGGGGTCTGCAGATATCTATTTGGTCCATTGATCAAGTGTTGAGTTCAGGTCCTGAATATCTTTGCCACCCAGGTGTTCCTGGGGACAAGATAAAACTACACCCTCCAGTTGAGTTCACACAGAAGTGGGACTACTGGGCCAGAAGCTCTACCAAGCATTGCCCTCCTGGCTATAAGTGGTGGGTGGGATCATGCACCTTGCCATCTGGGTGTTTCCTGGGAAAACATGAGGCTGTGCTCTCCAGGTCAGTTCACACAAAAGTAGGACCACTGAGCAGAAGCTGGCACCAAGCCCTGTCTGGTAAGAAGGGGTGGTGCAAACTTACTGCTCCCAGGCATTGCAACTGTGGCTTCTGTTGGGGATATGGCACCAGTGATGGTCTGCTTCGGGGTCCAAGGCTTGTAGCAGTCTTCTTGGATTTGAAAGTTGCCCCCACAATACGTCCAGGTGGCTCTCTGCCTCAGTCTAGAAGTGCAGCAGTGGGGTGCTGGGGGTCAGGGGGATTTTCCCCTCTCAATCAAGCACAGGTCCTGGTAGACAGCATGAATCCCCCTGGGGGCTCTCACTCACTTGCCCCTTCCTGTGTTGAAGAGAATCTCCTGGCTCCATGGTGAGCTTAATCGGACTGGTTCCTTGATTCCTTCCTCTCTGCTCTCTGTGCACCCCTCCTGTCTTGATGGAACCTGATGTAATTTCTCAGATGATTGATCAGTGTGCAGGGTCAATGTTCATTAGCCTTTCTATTTCTTCTCATGTGGTACACATGAGCTGCTTCTAGTCCAATATCTTGTGTCCGCCCTTCCAAGAGTTTATAGGTTTACAGTATACAGCGCTGTTGATAGTAGGTGGAAATGAGCACCACACACATATCCTTTGGGGAGTGTAAATGGCTACAACACTAGTAACAGTGATTTGGCAATATTTATTAAAGCTTCAAAGTCTCATTCCCTTCCTCCTTTCTGCATATCCATTTTAGATAGTAAATAGTGCACATGAACACAAAATATTGTACAAGAGTATTATTGTTTGTAATGGCCCAGATTAAATACAACCTAAATTCTCATCAATAAGGGAAAGGTTTGCTATATCTTGGTACAGTTATACTTAGGAATACCAGAAAATGGGTAAAAAGAGTGATATAGATATGCATATGCTGAGATGAAAAGAATTTAAGGCATATTGTTAGGTAAAAGGAAACAAAGTATATAACAATATGTATAGTATACATAGCATAATAACAATGTAGGGAGGAAACTTCAAAAAGCAGCATTTCTGTATGTGAAGCAGGGTACACTCCAAATTTATAAAAGCTCAGACATTGAGAAGGGGAGTATTGGAGTTAGAAGTTAATGAGGATTGCTGATTTATATGCATTACTTGCATTTTTGTTTAACAAGAAATTACTTGAGCACCTTTGTTTAAAAAAAAAAATCATTAAAGCCTTGTCAACAAATAGAGCCAAGGTAGTCAACTAAAATATGTTGTAAAAGATTTGCAGTGTCTAAAAATCAAATCAAAATATTTAAACGCATGAAAAGTTAGAGAAGTGTCACGATGCACAAAAAGTTAACAACATCTGCAAAGCAATTACTAGAAATATGCATTTTGATCGTTTCCTTGTTTTGGCTGATTCATCTCCAATTGTGCTATGCTCTGTGTCAGTCAGTTCTTTTATAAAGATTAACTCATTTAAGCTTCATGAAAGTCTTGTCAGTATTTGCTATGACTTATTTTACAGACAGTAAAACAATCAGAGGAGTTGTGTGAGGTTAGGGAATGAAGTTGTGAATTCAGGCTCGCCTGTATGAGTTCATAGCCCACATTCTTTCTACTACTGTCCATCACATTGCTCTCTTTTTTTTTTTTTTAATAAAACACAAGTACAACTTACTGTGTGGAAGTCATAAGACTTTTCTCCAAAGAGCCTGTTAGCAGTTCTAAGCGAATACTGAGTGTCAGTTCTGTTAATTTCAGCAAGAAGTGACTGAAAACCTTGGTGAATATCTCCATCTTCACCTCCAATTTTACTAAAAGAGAGTGCCTGAAATTAAAAAATAATAATAATAAGATACACATATTCCATATTCCCTGACTTCAAAAATAGGCACAATGCTAAATTCAACATTAAGAGATTTTCAGATCCTTTCTATGGCATAAAAGATGATTGATCTAATTTTTATGGTTTAGCTATGTCTCCACCCAAAATCTCATCTTGAATTGTAATCCCCAGAATCCCCATATGTCAAGGGTGAGAACAGGTGGAGGTAATTGGATCATGGAGGCAGTTTCCCCCATGCTGTTCTCACGACAGTGAGTGAGTCTCATGAGATCTGAGGGTTTTACAAGTGCCTGGCATTTCCCCTGCTTTCATACACTCTATCCTGCTACCCTGTGAAGAAAGTGCCTCCTTCTCCTTTGCCTTCTGCCATGATTATAGGTTTCCTGAGGCCTCCCAAGAATGTGGCACTGTGAGTCAATTAAAACTCTTTCCTTTATAAATTACTCAGTCTCAGGTATTTCTTCATAGCAGTGTGGGAATGGACTATTAGACAGAAAGTGTGTTGAAATCCACCCAGTCTCCCTACCGATAGCTCTTCTTAAGCCTCCCTATAATCACTTCCTATGGAAAACCAAAGTTATCTAAATATTGGTATGACTGGATATGCCTTTTGCAAACCCAGGCAAAATGATTCAGGTTACTTATGCTCACTGTTTGTGGTACTTTGTCTAAAAACACAGCTGCCAACCTGTGCATATACATGGTGCTCCTGACCTGACACCAAAAGATGGGGTCCCTCTTCCCTTTTTTAGGACCTGGGACGGCCCTGTGACTTACTTTTAATAAGAGAATGCAGAAGTAGCTCTGTTCTAAACCTAGACCTTTAAAAGCCTGGCAGCTTCCACTTGGACTCTCTTATAACCCAGCTACCATGGTGTAAGGAAGCACAAGCTTCCCTGAGGAAAGGCCATGTGGAAGGGCCCCGGAGGAATGAAAAGACTTGCTTGTAGGGTACTTAGGCCCCAGCTACCAGGCAGCACCAAGGCCTAGACACGTAAGTGAAACCTTCTTGGACCTTCTAGCCCAGCTCCCTATGGAAATACCCACAGGAGTGACCTCAGGTCACCAAAAATGGTCAGGCAGTGGTAACACGCTCCATCCTGCTAAATCTCCACCCGCATCCCTGTGATACTGGCAGAGTTAACTGTTAAAAGAGGAATCTCTTTGAGATTTGAAACATGAAAGACCAGTACTACTGATAAATTAATAGCAGTTATTGTTGTCTTGAAGTGGCTTTAGGTACCTGAGACATCTGAGCTGCGGTGTTTCCCTTTGCCCCCATGAAGACCATGGCCAAGGCTGATGATATGCTCATGGGTGAAAAAAACATGTTGTTCGAGTTGTTTTCCCCTAGCTTTTTCAAAAGGTTTAATGCAAAGGTTCCATTTGCTTCTGATAGAGCATCCATGACAGTGAACCTGAAACAATGGATTTAAAAACAATATTACATCAATATGGGCTTCTTATGTATTGCATCTTCACTTTATTTATTAATAGTTACAGTGGATGCTTTTCCTCGGTGAACAAATAGGTACACACACAAAAGCTAAACTGGGGCTTTTATTGCAAGATTTCATTTAATCCATACAACCTGATGTGGTAGGTGCAGTGAATATTTGCATTTTACAAGCAAATAAACGGAGTCTTCACTGTGTCAATATCTTGCCTCTGAGGACACCCAGCTACAAACAGCAAAGCAGGATTAGCAACCAGGTCTGTGGTTGCTGAGGAACCCTGTAGCTCTAGGGTTCCTCTTAACGTCTTAGTCACCATGGGTCAAGGTCTTCTTAAAAAAGAGAAGAAAAAGCAGACAGCAATTTAAAGCTATCTTTTTAAAACATGAAATTCGTAAGTATAAAAACAATTAATTTCCAGTACTGGTAAAATAGGTATTCCTTCCTGTACTCTACAACTGATTATGTAAATTAGGACACCAGTATTTCCAGAGTGTAATTTAGAATTATGTCTTTAAAAGGAAGGAAGGAAGAGAGGGAAGGAGGAAGGGTAGAAAAAGGAAAATGCCAAGAAAATATTTATACATTCAGAATAAAAAAATTCATTCCAAAGAATTTCACTGAAAGTAAAACTCACATGTACTGATACAAAATGTTATGCAGAAAGATGACAATTGAAGCACTTCATATGCTACAGAGATAACCTTTAAATGGCCTACCACAGACAACCAGTTAGATTCTGTCACATCTGTGATTAAATATAAATGAAGATTAATATTAAGTGTAAATTAGAAATAAAGTTCCACATACGTATAATTCACAAATAAACAGGCTGGAAGGAAACACTGAACATCAGATATTTCTGGGCAATGGGTAATGTTGACATTAGTTATGTCCTTCTGTATTTTTGCATTTTCTGCAATATACGTATATTCTTTTTAGTGTCATTTAGTCAGTTTTGCTAATGAACTGGCACTTGGTTGTAAAGTCAAATAGTTCTAGGAGAGACATTGTACAAATCAACCCAGGTACCTTCCCATTTCTCCCAACTTCCTAGAAGCAATCAATCACAAGTCAGCTTGCTCTTTCTCCTGGCATTTACCTCTATGTGTAGGTATAATACGTGTATATTACTGTTTTTGACTTAACAGTTTTAGACATTATCTATTGCCTTCCTAATTTAGGGAATTACATCACTAACTTCAGTCACTATGCTTCACCTCCTCTATCTAAGTGTTTGCTTTATTGCATTTAAATAGTATTCATAGCTAAGCCAAGTAGTGAGCAAGGAATCCATTCCTGTTCTCACATAACTCTGTTTTTCCTTTTGTTAATATTGCTTCCACCCACCTTCTTTGGCTTTCATTGTATATATAGCAAATTCCCCCAAAGTGTTCCACCAATCAGTCAGACCTTTTCAGTAATTTCTTAATATGCTCAACCACATATAAATAATCCGTCAGTCCCATTGCTCATCTCCCACAGTCTCTCACCCTGCTGGTGAGTGCAGGTTTCTTTAATCTGTAAAATTTTCATTTCCCATGCAGAATTTTCATAAGCAGAGAACAACTTTCCCTACTGTTATACTTCAGTTAATGGTCGACTTGTTTGTCAACTTGATAAATACAAACTTTTTCTTTAAACTTTAAAGCACACTACTAACACAGCAAATAAAATATTTTTGAATATTTAAGCATTGATTATAAAGTCTAATATATAAGATATTTTAGAGTTTTAAACACATTTAAGAACAAACCAACAAAGTTAACAAACATACCATTAATATACACAAATGAACCGCCATAAATTGATTAAATACCCTTTTTTTTTTTTGAGATGGAGTTTCTCTCTTGTTGCCCAGGCTGGAATGCAATGGCATGATCTTGGCTCACTGCAACTTCCGCCTCCCAAGTTCAAGTGATTCTCCTGTCTCAGCCTCTAGAGTAGCTGTGATTACAGGTGCATGCCACGATGCCCGGCTAATTTTGTATTTTTAGTAGAGACTTCGTTTCACCGTGTTGGCCAGGCTGCTCTCAAACTCCTGACTTCTCAGATGATCACCTGCCTCATCCTCCCAAAGTCCTGCGATTACAGGTGTGAGCCAATGCACCCAGCCTAAATACACATTTATAAACCTAGTAAATTAAATTATCTCGAGACCTTCAAATACGTTTTCAAAATACCCAAAACAGTACACCTGTGATTATAAAACTTATTTCTTGCATAGCACTATTAATACCATGGGTTTTATTCACTTTATATTTGCTATATTTTTCTATATTTCCTGAATTGATACTAATGTTAACTTTAATAATTTTCTGGGGTTAAATTAATAACAAACCAACTTCTTTTCACAAAACAAATGGATGGGCAGTCAGACTGATGACTGGGACGTGGGATCTGATTGAGCTGTCCGGGTACTTATCAAGGCATGCTGATCTTTATTTTTATAGTCAAACAATATTTTTAAAGCCAAGCAAATATAAGAAGAGCTTTGTGGTTTGGCCCTTCATTGAGATTTTTGCAAGCACTCAGGCTACCTTAAATTTTATTTTTTTGTAGCCTAAAGCCTCTCCTTGAAATGCGGTCTTATTTGAGGTTTTCCTCTATCTAGGCTGCATAACAGAGTTGTATCACAGATGTTGGCTCTGTGTCTTTTGGTTTATTGTTTAAGCCAAGCCTTCAGGTTGGTTTGTGTAATCACTGTGCTTGTCAACCTGTGAGCTTATAGTCACAATTTCTACATAGCAGCCACAGATAGATCATCACACAGCATTTCCTATAAATAATATTGAAATTATTTCCTACTTCCTTTTAAATTCATCTTATTTGCTTCCTCTGAATTTATTAACAGACTGTTGGCTTTGTAGTAACAATGTATTTCAGTTAACAGATGTTTGCTTTGTTCTTTTTTTAAAATTATACTTTAAGTTCTGGGGCACATGTGCAGAACGTGCAGGTTCGTTACATAGGTATACATGTGCCATGGTGGTTTGCGGCATCCATCACCCCATCATCTACATTAGGTATTTCTCCCAACGCTATCCCTTCCCAAGCCAATGCTCAAATTGTCACAGCTTTTCTACTGAGAATCTCTTTAAGTTGGTTACTTTCTTTTTTCCCTATCTCAAACATTCTTGCTTTCTGGCAACAATATCTTTCTCATTTTGAATTTTTCCAGTCCCTAAACACAGAATCAGCTCCTCTCCTGGTTTTCTTTCAAAGAAGGAGAGATGTAAAAAACAAATTCTGAATACTCAGGGAGCCTACAAGTTTTGCTACTGACAAAAAATACTGCTGCTCTTCTAAGACCATCTATCTCAGTGACAAAACTGAGATAGATATTCCATTTTGGCTTCTAAATATACTATGATGTAAGTTATATTGGTATTTAACTACATTACCCACCTTTCTTTTCTAAACATTCTTGCATTCAGAGACTGTCTGCTGGGCTGCACTTGCCCTACTGTCTCTTTCATAATTCCAATGTGTTGTGTCCACGGCTTTTGATGATTCCCATTTCTGACTCTATTCCTTTCTGAACTCGCTTTTCTTTAGCATGCAGCATCCCTGTCTCACCTAAGACAGCCCTTTGCCAGTGTCCTTTGTTTTAAACCCCAGTGTTTTTTCTGCTTCGTGGTTCATTCTATTCTTTTGATGGAGCAATAGTTTTCTAAGACAGAATACATAAATTTTTATTTATTGTATATTTGAAAATATTTTTATTCTACTGTTAGATACTATTAATCATTTGGCTGGAACCAAGTAAGAACATTACTTATCACATCAGTATTATAAACCCCAACAGGGAGGAGACAGCTCTGGGCCACATTCCTGTCGTCAGGCACAATCAGACCCCAGAAGTAAAATGACCCACACCTGACCCAGTTTCCCCCTAGCATCTGAGTATGCCTGACAGCATCTGAATATCATTTTTCTATAAGTTCTGCTTTCCAAGCCTAGTTTTAAAGGGGGTAGGAGAAAGAGAAAAGGAAGTAACTTAAGTGACAATATGATCTAATACAACAAAATTAAGATATGATTAAAAGGCCCCACCATCTCACCGTAAGGACATTGAATTTTGAAATATTTTATCCTGTCAGTGAATTTCATAAAAACAAGATGTGGAATGTCCCTCACGATGATCTTTGCAGGCCTGCACACTCTCAAAAGTACTGTGGTGTTGGCCAAACTCTGGAAGCCAGAGAGGGCTGTAAAACCCATGCGCTCATTCTTGGAAAAGGCGCTGGGGGAGGCACAGGGTCCAGGCTGACTTCCAGACCCACCCCTAGGTCTCTCTCAAGGGTCTTCAACCCCCTGAGAAATTTCCAACGCACTGCTCTCTGCTGGGTCACCTATGTCCAAGGGGCCCTGATTACAGCACGGAACTTTCTGCAACGCCCCATCCCATGGTGGCCCATCTGCTCCTGGACCCTTGGAGGTGCGCGCTCCCAGGGTCCAGGAGTCCTAGGGTCCAGGAGTCCTAGGGTCCTAGTGTTCTGAGGCGTCACGGCACCCTCCCACCCCCAAGAGCACTTCACCAGAGAGAATCAGGGGCGTCCTTGTCCGCACCCCAGCTTCTCAGCTCCTGGATGCTGAGCCGAGCCTGGAGGCTCGTCCCCCAGCTCCACGCCATCGTCCCCGACACCCGCCCCTACTACACCAGGACCCACAGGGGTCGCAGCCAGGCGCAGCCACACCCCTGCCCTCGGGGAAGCCCCGGCCCGCGACCGAGTGAAGGAGGGAGCCCCGGAAGGGCGCTCAGGGCACTTTGCAGGTTTCGCTTTCCCGGGCTCCTACCGTTTCCCGGGCGCGGGAGCGGATAACCCGATGCCTGTTTGTGGGATCAGCTCCCACAGTTAGACACGTACCCCAGTTGTGGGCACCGCTGTCCAGGAGCCAGGAGAGACCGGTGGGAGTGGTGGGAATAGAGGTGTCGGGGCTGCGCGGGGTATCAGATCCTACAGGGCGGGGAGGCGGGCGGAGTCGGGAGGCGGGCGGAGTCGGGAGGCGGGCGGAGTCGGGACCCGGCCAGGCGCCACCCAGCACAGCGGGCGGCGGGCAGGAGGGCGGGGCGGGTCCCGCAGGCCGCGGGGCTTTCCTGGTGTGCAGCCAGCCGCCGCTCTGGGTGCAGATAAAAGCCCCTACTCTCCACTGCCAGGAAGTTTTCAATCGAGAGGTGCTACTATACCCTGCACCCACCCCAAGCTAATGTGTCTTTGTAGTGAACTGTGAATCATAACTTCAGGGACCAGAAAAGTGCCAATTCCTGCTACATGGAAGTAAGCTGCACATTGCAGAACCACATTGCCATGTATGTACCTACGCAACAATTCTGCATGATCTGCACATGTACCCCAGAATCTAAAGTACAATAAAAAGTATATATGTATAAACACATCTATGTAGGCCTCTTGGGATAAGAATTAGACTTTGGGGCACTCACAAATTACAGAAATGAATGTGAAAACCTTATTTGCCGTTTTAGAGCAGTCATGGGAAATAGAAAGTTTTCAGATGACTGGGGGTGGGGAGAGTGCTAGCTAGATTTTTATTTTTATTTTTTTATTAATAGATAGTAGCCAACATAGTTTTACGGCACATCATTTAATGCATTCATATAATTTGTAAATATGAAATCAGTGATATTGGGGCTTTCAACACCTTAAATATTTGTCTTTTCTTTATGCAGAAACACTCAAATTACTCTCTTCTAATTTTGAAATATACAATAGATTATTGTAAACTATTTTCACCCTACTGATCTATTAGACACTAGATATTAGCTTCTATGAAACTGTATATTTGTACCCATTAATAAATCTCTCTTCAACACTCCCTTCCCTCTACCCTTCCTCACCTCTGGAAAGCGCCAGTCTACTTTCTGTCTTCATGAGATCCACGTTTTTTAGCTTCCACCTGTAAGTGAGAACATGCAGTATTTGTCTTTCTGTACTTGGATTATTGCACTTAACCTTATGACGTCTAGTTTCATCTATGTGGTTGCAAATGATACAATTTCATTTCATTATTTCCTATGCTGAATGATATTCCATTGTGTATATATGTCATGTTTTCTTTATCCATCCATCCACTGATGGCTTGTAGGTTGGTTCCATATTTTCTCCATTGTGAATAGTGCTGCAATAAACATGGGGGCATGGGAGTGCAGATATTTCTCAATATAGTGATATCCTTTCATTTGGATATACACCCAACAGTGGAATTGATTTTTTTTTTTTTTTTTTTTGAGACAAAGTTTTGCTCTTGTTACCCAGGCTGGAGTACAATGACATGATCTCATCCCACTGCAACCGCTGCCTCCCAGGTTCAAGCGATTCTCCTGCCTCGGCTTCCCAAGTAGCTGGGATTACAGGCATGTGCCACCATGCCCGGCTAATTTTGTATTTTTAGTAGAGATGGGGTTTCACCATGTTGGTCAGGCTGGTATTTAACTCCTGACCTCAGGTAATCCACCTGCTTCAGCCTCCCAAACTGCTGGATTACAGGTGTGAGCCACCGCACCCAGCACCCCTGTCATTTTTATACAAGCCATTTTAACTAGAACGAGATGATAGCTCACTGTGGTTTTAATCTGAATTTCTCTAATGATTAGTGATGTTGAGCATTTCTTCATATACTCGTTGGGTATTTGTATGTCTTCTTTTGAGAAATCTCTGTTCGGATCTTTTGCCCATTTTAAAAATCAAATTATTTGGTTGGTTTGTTTGTTTTTGCTGTGCTAAATTGTTTGAGGTCCTTATGTTTTCTGCTTATTAATCCCTTGTCAGATGGATAGTTTGGAAAACTTTTCTCCCATTCTGTGGGTTATTTCTTCCTTTTTTTGATTGTTTATTTTGCTGTGCAGAAGCTTTTTAGCTTGTTGTAATCCCATTTGTCTATTTTTGTTTTGGTTTTCTGTGCTTTTGAGGTCTTGTAAATAGAAAAAAAAATCTTTGCCCAGACCAATATCCTATAGCGTTTCCTCAATGTTTTCTTCTAGTGGTTTCATAGCATCAGGTCATAGATTAAAGTATTTAATTCATTATGAATTTATATGTGTGTGTGTGTGTGTGTGTGTGTATATATATGTATATATATATATATATATATATATAGAGAGAGAGAGAGAGAGAGAGAGAGAGAGAGGAGTCTCATTTCATTCTCCTGCCAATGATTATCCAGTTTTCAGAGCACCATTTACTGAAAAGACTGCCTTTTCCCCATTGCATGTTCTTAGCAACTTTGTCAAAAATGAGTTGGCTGCACGTGTGGATTTATATCTGGGTTCTCTATTGCCTTCTATTGGATCTATGTGTTTTTATGCTAGACTATACTAATTAGCTTACTATAGCTTTGTAGTATATTTTGAAATCAGGTAATGTGATACCTCCAGCTTTGCTTTTCTTTTCTTTTTTCTTTCCTTTTTTTTTTTTTTTTTTTTTTTTTTTTTTTTTGACTGCCACCCAGGCTGGAGTGCAGTGGTGCAATCTGGGCTCGCGGCAACTTCCACCTCCCAGGTTCTAGTGATTCACTTGCTTCGGCCTCCTGAATAGCTCGGATTACAGACACGCGCCACCACGCCCAGCTAATTTTTGTATTTTTAGTAGAGATGGAGTTTCAACATGTTGGTCAGGCTTGTCTCAAACACCTGACCTCATGATCCTCCTGCCTCTGCCTCCCAAAGACTGGGATTACAGGCATGAGCCACCGTGCCCGGCCTCCAGCTTTGTTTTCTTTGCTCAGGATTGCTTTGGCTATCTGGGGTCATTTGTGGTCCCACACAAATTGTAGGATTGTTTTTTCTATTTCTGTGAAGAATGATGTTGGTATTTTGATAGGGATTGCACTGAATCAGTAAATTGCTTTGGGTGGTATTATAATTTTAACATTAATTCTTCCAGTCCATGATGTTGAAGAGTATGAATATCTTTCTACTTTTTCTGAGTCCTCTTCATTTTTTTTCATGAATATTTTATAGTTTATCTTGTAGAGATCTTTTACTTCTTTGGCTAAATTAATTACCTGGTGTATCACATTTTATTTTATTTTATTAGCTACTGTAAGTGGTATTCCATTCTTGATTTCTTTTTCTGATTTTTCACTGTTGTATAAAAATCGTACTGATTTTTGTAAGTCAATTTTGCATGCTACAGCTTCTCTGCTTCACTGATGATAAGTTTTAACAGACACTTGGTGGAGTCTTTAGGTTTTTCTAAGTACAAGATTATGTCATCTGCAAACAAAGCTAATTTGAATTTTTTCTTTCCAATTTGGGTGGCTTTATTTCTTTCTCTTGCCTAATTGCTCTGGCCAGGACTTCCACTAAGACATTAAATAAAGGGGATGAAATTAGGCATCCTTGTCTTGTTGCAGATCTTATTGAAGTGTTTTCAATTTTCTCCATTTGGTATGATATTAATTGTGTGCTTGTCATTTACAACCTTTATTATTTTGAGGTATATTTCTTCTATACCCAGTTTGTTGAAAGTTTCTATCATAAAGGCATATAGAATTGTATTAAGTATTTTTTCAGCATCTATTGAAATAATCACATAGTTTTTGTTTTTGGCTCTGTTAATGAGATGCATTGCATTTATTGATTCATGTATATCAAACCATCCTTGCATACCTGGGATGAATCTCATTGAGGGAAGCTTTCCCAGGGCTCTCCAGTTTCATAATTCTGTTTTAAAAAATTCCCATGCCCACTATGCACTTCAAACTAATTAAATCTTAGGGGATGGAACTAGGCAGCAGTACATTATAAAGCTATCCGGGTGATTTTAGTGTGGAATCCTAAAAGTAACTGTTCCCAAGAACATCTCCTCAGTAGTCTTGATGCAGGATTCACCCATATTTTTCTCCATGATTTTGAAAACCCCTCTCTCAAGTAGCTAAAGACTTACATTTGAACTGTGCCCAAATTTTCCTGCTCTTACAGTTGGAAAATGTCAATGTCACTTCTTCCCCATTGTGTACCAAGTACTCCTTGTTGTTTAGATCCAGTTCTAGACTTTGGGGCCAAATTCATCCATCCACCCCTTTTTCTTGACTCACTCAACAAGTTAAAATATGATAAATACTTTTTACCTCATTCCCACTGCTTAGTTGTTCCAAAGTTGTTTATCAAGGACATAATTTGGTCACTGAGACTTTCATTGGAAACACAAGTATCTCCGCTGGGAAAAACAGCGCCTACAAGTGCAGAGAGGCATGAGATGGCACTATGATGATGTTGGAGAACTGTGACTATTTCATGCCTGCAGTGGCACAGACAGCTGGAATGAGGCACCACAGGAAAGCCTCTGTTGTGTCTACAGGGCTGGATCATGGAGGGCCATTTGAACTCTTGGGGGAATTTCTTCATTCCCTTGTGGACTATGGGGAATCACTAAAAGATTTTAAGCTGTGAGAAACATAGTCATATTTGTATTTTATAAAGATCTCTCTGGCTGCATCATGGATGACATTGTAGGAGGCTACCATTGAATGCAGTGAGGTGTTGGGGGACACAGCATGGGTGAGAGATAAGGAAAGCTGAAATGAGTCAGAGACAAGAGAAATGGAGAGAAGGAATTTCTAGAACATAGAGTAGGCATCACTTCTTGGGCCATAAAAGGAAGAGGGAGTGGGAAGTATCAAAGATGAATCCAAGAAAGAATGAAAGCAATTTTTGGAATAATGCAATGAAATGTGAAACCAGTCTGTTTTCCTAAATGTGAAATCTGTTCTGTAAGTCTATATTCATGAATATTAATTGTATTTGTTTTCTGAGTATGGACAATTTAAATATTGGGCTGTAATGAGGGACCCATCCTTCTAGGTAACTAGAGCCTAATTTCGGACAACCTGAACAGGCTCCCCACTCCTGAAGCCTGTCCCCTGGCCCACTAGGAAGGTGTCAGGTACCTGATAAGAATGTTCCAGACTATATCATTCAGTGTTTCAGAAACTGCACTCCGCATCATCTTCTGTCTTCTTGCCTTACACCTAACTTTTCATCTCTTCAATCAGTACTGGGGAGTATCTGCTGGTTTTCAACTCCCGACTCAACCTCGACCTAGTTTTGTCTGACTTCCTTGACTCCTGACTTTGTGACTCTCAGAAAGGGCCCACTCCTAGGCTAGTCTCAGGTTGAGCTACCAGCGTCTCCAAATTAGACTTCCGCTTGTCAAGAAGTCTAGACATAGTTGGAACTTCCTAGCATGGTTTGCAATCTCTGTGCTTCTTTTTGTTAAATGAACAAATACTCCACCTTAAAGAGGCTCATGGGCCTTAAAAATGTTTTCACTCAGTGACTGACCATATTCACCAGCAACAGCTACTCCTTACGTGCCCCGCTGCACCTTTCAGTTTTCTCACGAGATTTCCAGCAAGCCTTCAGGTGGGAGGTAAAAACAAAAACCACACTTGTTTCTGATAATTCAATTCTAGAGAAACAGAGAAAAATGTAAGCATTAGAAAGAATCGTATTGTTGGTGCTACATTTACAGAGAGGATGGTGAAATAGAAGTAATTTGTGTGATTTGCCCAGAGTCCCATGAAGAATTCATGGAAGAAGTGAGACCAGAGTCAGTGTAGCCACACTCCCAGAGCCCTGCTTTTTCTGCCAGACTCTGCAGTAATAGTATAATATTGTTATAATACAACTGAAGAGTGTTCCACATATTCAGTGATGGAAGAGATGTTTAATTACAGTGAACAGATGTCAACAAAGTTAATCTGATTGTTGATGTCATTTAAGGAATAGAGTTTTCACTCTCTTGGAGAAATTGGGCTAAATGACTAAATGGAGTCTCCTTGTTTTGATCTGCAATGCTGTTTTGCTGAAGGTAAATTCCTATTTTTAATTTGCAATTTGTTCTGACTGTGTTAATGCTAATTCTTTTGAGCCCAGTGTGCCTTTCCAGTTGGGTACATTCTACTTACTCAGATACCTTCTTTTTCCAGTGTTCTCGTTACTCAGATACCTTCTTTTTCCAGTGTTCTCGTTGCTTCTCTCTATTCAAACAATTACAAAACTTCTTGAATATTATTTGGCCAGCCCTTTGAGCTGATGAATCATTATATAGATTCTGCTTCTGTCCCTTTTCATTAACATTCCCCAGTCAAATTAGTACTGCTTAGCACCAACACAATACCAAATTCAATTAGAGTACTGAGTTATAACGTGGATATCTAAGTCATCCAAAATATTCTGGCTGTGGTTTGGATATGGTTTGTTTATCCCCAACAAAACTCATGTTGAACTTTAATCCCTGCTGTATTGGTGTTGGACCTATTGAGATGTTTTTCCGTTATGGGAGTGGATCCCTCAAAGAAGGCTTCATGTGCTTCTCCTGGTAGTGAGGAAGTTCTCATTCTGGTGAGAAAGAATTAGTTCTCTCAGAACAGATTAATTCTCCCCAGAATGGGTTGTTATAACATGAGATTAGTCCTCCTATTTGATTTCTCTTTGCATACGTCCACATCTCTTTTGACTTTCTTTACCATGAGGGCACAGAAGCCCCCACCAGAAGCCAGGCTCATGCTGGCACCATACTTTTTATACAGCCTAGAGAACTCTTGGCCAAATAAGCATCTTTTCTTTATAAAGTACCCACCTCAGGTATTCCTTTATAGCAACACATTCATACTAAGACAATGCTTATACTAAAATGTCTAGATTATTACCAAAACAAAGGCAAGCAATGAAAAATGAGTATTGTAGAGCATCTGCTAACCAAAGGTATAAAGAACCCAGTAGAATTAAATTTGAAAGGCATTACATTAATTGATATTCCTGGTTTTGTATTTTAATGAAGTTATGAGAGAGAAAAAAATCTCCTCCTCTGACATTGCCTGGCAATTCACATTAGTGCTATTAGAGTATCTGCTGACCGAGGGTATGGAGAACCCAATAGAATTAAATTTGAAAATCATTACATTAGCAGTATGCCTGGTTTTGTATTGTAATGAAGTTATGAGAGAAAAACATCTTCTGATATGACAGTGCCTGGTAACTGCCATTAGTGCCTTGTCAATGCATCATCATTCTCTCCATAATTTCAAGGCTGATATCAGAATGTATTAAAGGATAAGGAATTTAATGTCAATTAGGGAGGAATTCTTTGGCATTTGAATGTGTCTTTTTGTTTCAGGGGTTTATGATTGGTTGTACTGAAGATAGGAAAATTGAATGGGAACTAAAACCTCTGATATCTTCTAAGAATATGGCATAGCAGTAGAGTGGCCATGGATGGTTGGCCTGAGACAGTGCCAGTTCATACCAATCATTCTAGTGTCCTATCTGGCGCAGCATTAATCTCAGAATTTTCAGTTTTCATGGAGTAATTTTTCTAATATCTGTATTAACTCAAGCCAGGAGGGTATTGGTAGACCTGCACTTCATGCTTCAAGCATCTCTCACAGTCTTTCCTGATAGTGTCTAAGAAGGCTATTCTGTTACCCCAGCCAGGGTTCACACTGCAGACAGATACTACATCAATATTTGAACAAGGGAGAGTTTATATAAAGAATTGTTAACTTCCTCTAGCTCTTTCAATTTTGACGATAGGGTGTCAAAAAAAAAAAAAGAATTGTTAACTAATAATAGGAGGTTTTTATTTTTAAATACTCTAATGGGAGCAGAAATAGAAGGTACTAAAAAGAAATTGCTACCTCATGGTTGGGTGAGTAGAAATGAAAGAACTAAGAACTTAGAGGGGACGTAGGCTATGGACTGAATTGTGTCCCCACAAAATTATTATGTGAAAGCCCTAACCCCCAATATAATGGCATTTGGAGAAAGGGCCTTTGGAAAATAATTAGGGTAAAATAAAGTCAAGTGGGTGGGTCCCTCCGAATGGGATTAATGGTTTTTAAGAAGAGGAAGAAAGAGATTGCTCTCTCTGCCATGTGAGGACACAGCTAGAAGGTGGCTTTCTGCAAGCCGGGAAGATAGCCCTCACCAGAAATCAAATCTGCTGGCACCCTGATCTAAGACTTGCCAGCCTCCAAAACTAATAAATGTCTGGTGTTTAAACTACTCAGTCTGATATTTTATTACACCCACCTGAGCAAACGGAAATGACTGAATGCCCCAGGACTGAGATTCAGAGCTCTTTGGACCGGCGGCTGCCACAGAAACATGCAGTCTGCAGTGCCAACGAAACTTGCCAGAGGGTCAAAGCTGATTCACAGAAGCCATCTGCCCTTGCTGGAGGGCGTGGGCTGGCAGAAGCTGGTCTGTAGAAGCAAATGCCTGATAGCGATACACTTGCTAGAAGTTGCATCTCAACCAAATGTGGAAATGGCCATTGACTGGAGAAAGCATGGCCTGACAATGTGGCTACAGATGACCAAGTGAGCTGCTGGCCACTTACCCTGAATAAGAAATTCTAGGAAGACCAAAATCTAGAAAGTGCATTTCTACTGCTATCTCTTTAGAGTGTCTCTCCAGCTCCCTCTGTTGGCAAAGCCTAACACTGGGCTGGCTAGTCCAGTTTTTGTTTTAAGATTCAGGTTCAGTATCACAAAGTAAGTCTGCAAAGGTAGATTTAGAGCTGACAGACAATAAATAGACACCTGGCACAGTAATGAGTAGAGTTCCAAGTTGAACTGGTTGTTAAATCTGAAAGGCAACTACTGAGTCTGTTTCTCTTTTTCTAACCCTTTGCAGAACCCTCCATTTCAAGGACATCATGTAAGGAACTGAGAAAGCATCGTATCCTTTGTCAGAAGCAACTAGGGACAGTGAACTCCTTCTGGAGGCAACACTAGTATGGGTGGGAAATGAATTTGATGCTTCTTTCACCAATAGCCACTAGATATGCCGAACAGGTGTGCATGGTCCATGCTCTGACCTGTGAATGTCAGATCAGGGTCAGCAAATGCACTAGACTGGAAGCCTCCGTCCAGTCCTCTGCCCCTTCCATCTCCTTTAGCCCAGAAGCTGCAGGTCAGGAAAGGCAGGGCCATCTGTCGCATGCAGGTGGGCATCAGCTCCTTTAGGGGTACCTCCTGCAAGCATAGCCTCTATCCTCTCAGTCCCCAAACCATCCCTGGCTTTGGACCCCTCCTTTGCAACTGTGGTCCTGCAGCCTTTACTTAAGGAATAGGGATGAGAGAGCCTTAGGGTTCCCACTTATTCATGCCTAGGAAGAGGAAGGCTCCAGGGACTTCCATCTCCAACTCCTGGAGGGGCAGCAACCCTTGCAGAGTTCGATTAGCCCAGCTGAACCTGACCTCAGCTCACTGTTCCAGTGAACTCATCCCTGGGTCCAGGATAATGTGTTTCTGGTGCTGGGTTTCCAAGCCCCACTTTTCAGATAAGAAAACAGACCCCTTGGGAGGCCGAGGAGGGTGGATCATGAGGTCAAGAGATCGAGACCATCCTGGTCAACATGGTGAAACCCCATCTCTACTAAAAATACAAAAAATTAGCTGAGCATGGTGGCGCATGCCTGTAATCCCAGCTACTCAGGAGGCTGAGGCAGGAGAATTGCCTGAACCCAGGAGGCGGAGGTTGCGGTGAGCCAAGATCGCGCCATTGCACTCCAGCCTGGGTAACAAGAGCGAAACTTCGTCTCAAAAAAAAAAAGAAAAAGAAAACAGACCCAGAGAAATGAGACTTCATGTTAAAGGGAGAGAGTTTTCCGGTGCCTGCTCCTCCTGCACTGTGCTGACAGCTGCCCTCTGGTAGGAGCTGAAGTAGCAGTTTGACTTCTTAAAGAGAATCCATTCTTTGGCATTATCAGATATTGGATTTAGGTTCTATCCCCACGCTAGCTACAAGAACTTGCTCAAGCTACTTAACTTCTAAGTCTTAGATTACTCATGGGTTTATTATTCCTGAGGATTAATCTATGTAAAATGCCCAGATGCAAAGCAGGTATCCAGTAAACACCTATGAATAAGTCTATAGATAGGTGAGATCAACTATTTCCTAGAAATAAATTCTAAATGGAATTCATTTTGTGAACACTTAGAAGAAATCTGCTCAGCATAATGGAAATGTCTTTTAATGCAATTTCATAATAGACATGGAATCATTATTTGGGAGGCTGGACCTTTCACTGAAGGGTAGTTGTTTTGATCATCTCATATTCACCTTGTTGGTAAAGGCAAGCTCTCCCCCACTAAATAGTAGTAGATAACAAGACACATGGCATGAGACAGGGACAGATGAATTTGGCTGCAGTTTATTAGTCCTATCTGCTCACAACCCAGGGAGGGAGGATGCCGCATGCCATGCAGGGTCACAGGAGAGCTGCATTTGGGAACAGAGTGAACCAGCAGGGGCTATGGAAGGCAGGCTTTGCAGTAACAAGAGAAAGAGGTGATTCCTGGCTCCTCCGAATGTGACAGGCTTGTTTGAATAATTTTCCAGGCTGGCCGGGAAGTGAGTCAGGTTGAGACCCAGGTGGGGTACAGCTGACTAGCTGATAGGAGAACTTAGAAGGGCGAGGAGCCTTCCTGCTCAGTGGGTGAATAGGGCACACACATCTGACAAGAGCAGCAGACCACATGGCCAGGCCTCTGAGACACTGAGAAGCCCACAGATGTCAAGGCAGCACCTGGGATTTCAGGCCTTACAAGACATAAACAAAATATTGAGTGATAACTCTTAGAAGGCAATTTGACAAACATATCATTTTACAAGACCCTCTTGGAGCAATATGCATATTGTTACCTTCTATGTATTATGATTTACAGGGCTAAAGTCTGATTGTATTACAGGTCTATGACAGAGCAAACCAATATCATTCACATTTATAATTCACCATTGATATGATCTGAATATAATCAACTCAACCCACAAACCATCTAAAAAACACATTCCCACATAAATGGTAGGAAGCTACTCTATTTACACTCTCAGCTCCCAACTACTAACCCAGTTAACTGGACTTCCTGCAAAGCTGCACAAGAAGGCATGCCTTTCCACAAACGGGGCGCCAGCCCATTGCTTCTGTCTGTAACATTCAGAAGCACTCTCTGCAGTGAAAGAATCACATAAGCTGATTTTTCCCACCTAGGATTCTTTTTTCCAAGTCCACGTGTTGGGCAGAGAAGGGAGAATAATGAGAGTGATGAACCTGGCCACCTCTGATACTCCCTTTTTCCTCTCTGTCAACGTGCGATGTTGATGTTTCCTTGTACGCCTCAGTCCCATTTCCTCCCTGCAGTTAATTCACTGGCTTGGGTGAAAAGGGAAAAGTGAACCAGCTATGGAATGAAAATACGAGTTGTGTCATGAAATTAGGGTGTGCCCAGCCACCTTATGACTGCAAGGGGATTGAGGGAATATAGTCTTTATAGCTGTCCTCTCGAAAACAGTACCAATCTCTCTCTTCAATCTAACTCATCAGTGTGTTCCCTTATCACTGAACACAGAGGTTGCATTTCAAGCCTATAACATAAATGGCTGCAGACAGCTTACCTGTCCTTTCAGTAAATATTTGAAATAAAATAGAAAGACATGTGATGTGTACCCATGAAGCTGTCTCGAACTACATTACCGTGAATAGAACATATATAATCACCTCTGCCTCCTTATAGCAATTGTAAATTTTCAGAGAAACAGGATACTTGTACATTTGAAGAGGTTGTGACCCACCGATTCCTATGAATGAAAACTGTGATTAAAACAAAAACACCGAGGAAATTGGACTGAATTCTCACTGGTCTGAGTTAATTGCTCTCTCACCCTCTGTGGTGGCTTCTGAAGAGTTGGTAACATTCCGGAATAGAGGGCGCTTCTGAGAATCTGAGTCCTGCTCACCACACCTCCTCCTCCGTCTTTATTTTACTCTCTATTCTCCCTTTAAAATGGGTCCCTATGTCAATACTATTGTCCGGAGAAGAAGGAAAATTTACATCTATCTTCTTGTGCTTGGAAGAAGAATAGCACAGCTGAACATGTGGGTGACACCTTGCACAAAAGAAAGGCACAGGACTCAGCTCTGACAGTTGGAATGAGAGGGAGTAGTGAGGATGGTGAGACACCTCATTTTAAGGAGAGTCATTTTGACAAAGAAATACCACTGTCAAAGTCACCACAGTATCCTCGGAGGATGTCAAGTTCAGGGCCTAGAAAAAATGTAATATGCAAACACACGCACACAAGCATTCTGAACAAGGAATTTCAAAAGCAGGTTCCTAATATCTCATTTTCCACCACTATAATAATAATGTCACTTTGGGCTTCAGGCATACTGTAAAGTGTAGAGGAAAATTCGGTCAGTTAGAGAAAGGAGGACTCTATCCAATGACTACTCTTTCCTTATGGAGAGGAAAACCGGCCACAGAAGAGAATACCATTGGTTTTGCTGTGCTGGATAAAGAAAAGGAATGGATGGTTGGTACAGAGTCTGGGGAGGACTCTTAAGCCCTGGCAAACTAGCATGTAGGTGGTAGAGGCCACTGCTTCAGCACCTTCCTCATTGACCTCCACAAAGGACTTGTGAATGACCTTGGACAAGTACAGCTCCTTCTTAGATGACATTCCTCAGAAGCCTGCCCTGCCCTGTGCAAAGGCATCAACCATGCCAAACCATAAAGGACATCCTCTGTGTTGTAAGTTTCCTCCAGTTTAAATGTAGGAAGGAAAACTTCCATGTCTTTTGCATACATCTTGTCTGGTGTTGTCCATTCTATGAATCTCTCATAAGAAAGTTCTTTTTCCACCTAAAACAAGAGAGTTGGTGATTTGACAATCTAGATCAGTGTTGTCCAATGTGACTTGCTTCTGTGATGTTAACACTCTCCAGCTGTGCTGCCTCATGTGGTAGCCACGAGCCAAATGTGGCTACTGAGCACTTGAAATGTGGATAGTGCAGGAAAGGCCTGTGTTGTCAATTTAATTTTTGTTAATGTAAGTGTACGTCATCAAAGGTGGCCAGTGGCTACCATATTGAACAGCACCCACATGGAAGAGAGCACATTAGTGCTAAACCATTCAGGTAGGAGATGACTTTTATTTCAATGCCTTGATTCCAGGATTCCAGAAACTTTGCCAAACCTTTTCCCTGGGGCAGAAACTTACAACCTGGAGTATATTTGTAAGAGAATGACTGTCCTCTTAAAGTTGGTTGTTCTAGCTCTTAACAAAAGCATGTTGACGTAGGACATCTCAGACTTGTCCCTTCTTTCACCCAGACTCCCTTCCAATGAATCCATCGTCATTTTTCTGTTCATTTGACTTCCAAGACCTCTCAGCCTTTCCTCTGCTTTGTTGCTGCTGCCTTCATTCAGGCCCTTGTCATGTCTTATTTGAAATGCCACAGTGGCTTGCTTTCTGATCTGTCTCCATTCTCTCTCCTTCTAATTTATTTGTTGCAGCCATAAGGACTAGCTTTCTTAAAAATCCAATTACTGTCCTGCTAAAAGTCTTCACTGACTCTCTACAACCTTGCTATTCAGTGTGCTCCATGAGCCAGCAGCTTCAGCAACACCTGGAAGCTTGGTGGAAATGCGGCATTTCAGGCTCCATCCCAGTCCTGCTAAACTAGAATCCACATTTTAACAAGATCCCTAGGTGATGCATAGAGTCACAGCAGCTCTTCTCCATATGACTGCTTTCTGAAGGGAAAACTCAGAACTACTGGGCAAGGCTGGAGTGAAGACTACAAACATTAATCAATGTCATGCTCGCATTGAAACAAATGCCTCATATAGGCCATCTCCTTTATCCTATAATAATCCTCATTGAGAAGTACTGACATTGTTTTCCATAGGAACGACAAGCTAATAAAAGACAAGTTTCTAAATTGTAAAGCAGGACCTTGAACTCTGACCTGGTTTGGTGCCAACCTGAGTCCTTTCTGAGATAACAGTATTTTCTAAAAGGGTGTTCAGCACATAGAAACCATCCCACTGAATGTAGCCATTAAAATGGAAAACCATCCCGCCGAATGCAGCCAAATATGTCAAGCAAACACTTATCAAAGCAAATTTTCAAAGTTTTTTTTTTCCTAAAAGGCTTCTGAAAGCCTTTACTTTGATTCAATGCATACTTTGAACACTCATTACCATTTTCAAATCAGTGTTTTCATCTGGAAGCATGCTGATCATATTCAGCCCCTTTCCAACATAGGGAAGCACTAGAATTTTGGTGAATATTTCTTTTGCACAGGTCATTTTAAAAGTAGATTCCTGAAACATCATTTGCACAGATTTTCCTTTGTTCTATAAAGAAAACAGTTAACCATTAAGTTGAAGCACAAGAGTTGAATATTGGACATAATCAACAGAGTTGGCCAGTTTCTGCCCATGGTAGTGCTTTCTTCCTTGGTCTCTAGAACCCTGGAGTAGCCCCTTTACTGGTTCATGTTCATTACCTCAATCTCCAAACACTGGGGCTCCCAGGGCTCCATCCTTACCTTCCTTTCTCTCGGTGATCTTGAAGGGAACCAGGATATATCACCCCCAAATATGCCACTTTGGCTTAAGAATTATTTTGAGCTGAAGGCACTTGAGTTCCTGAAATATCTTAACTACCTAAAAGCAGAGCCTCCCAAAAGACCTCAAAAGAACTCAGTTGTCTTAAGTTTATTCCTTGGGAACAACCTTTATGTTCTTAAAGATGAGAACTTTGCACACACCCAGCCAGACACTGTCATTTGACTTTTATATCTGCCATCTATTCTACTCTGAAGGATTCATTTATCTTTCCAAAAAGTCATTTCTTTTTTCCCTAAGTGCCCTTCCTTCCCCTCCCTTTCCCCTAGTAAATTAGGTAAATACACCACTAATTCTAACCACCCGCTCAAGTTACTCATCATTGAGTTCTCCCATGTGTATGTGGGACGTACATGTTAATACATTTCTGTTTGGTTTTCTCTTGTTAATTGTCTTGTGTTACTCTAATTTATTAGGGCCCCAGCCAGAGAACTTGGGAAGATCAAGGAAAAAGATTTCTTTTCTCTGCTATAATTTCATTTAGTGAGGAATTTAAATAGGACACCCAAATTTGCACCTCTGACCTGGAGCTCACCTCAGTAGGTCAGATATTCCATTTTGCTGCCTACTCAACATCTGCATCTGAACTTATAGAAGAAACCTCCAGTCTAACTTGTAACGCTGGGCTCCCCTACTCCCTTCCAAGTCTGCTTCATTTATTTTCTTCCCCATCTCAGCTGACAGGGATGCCATCCTTCCAGCTGTCAAAAGCCCTGGAGTTAACCTTGACTCCTGTCTTTCTGTCACACCACGTATCTGACCCATTAGCAAATTATATCTGCCCCATTTGTAAAACGTAACCAAAATCTAACCTGTGCTGCCTTCACTGCTATCATCCTAGCCCCGGATGCCCTGTTTCTGCTCTTATCCTCCTTGTTATTCTCAGTACAGTGGCCTGAGGTACTCTGCTAAAACATAAGCCAAGTCACGTCACTCCTCAACTGAAAACCCTTGTGACCCAGAGCAAAAGCTAAAATCCTGGTAAATTGTGCATGATGATAATATTCAAAGAGTTTCAGACTTTGGAGCATTTCAGATTTCAAATTTTTAGATGAAGAACCCCCAATCTGTGCTTAGCTCTGCTGTTGTGGGATGAAGGCAACCATAGACAATATGAATATGGTTGTTTTAATAAAATTGTATGTATAAAAATGGGTGGTGGGCTAGATTTGACCCTGGTCCATAGTTTGCCAACTCCTGGTCTAGGGAATTCCTCTCCTCACCTCCAAACCCCCAAACCTCTAGTCCTGCAATAGAAAAGGGTCCATTCTTGGTCTTTTGTGTTAACTGAATTATTTAGTAAATATGCATTTGTATAGATATTTTATTTTATTTAGGAATAAAAGTACTAATTAGAATTAAAATGAAAGAACATCAAATCAAAATCTGTGCTCTTTGAGGAAGCACATAGGTTGGTGCTCTTACTACCCATTACAACTACTTTAAATTGCCTTTCTCTACTGTAGATGCTAGAATGGAAGATATAATTATTATCTCCTTATAGAGTAAAACAATTCTGGCCAGTGAAATATAGAAAAAGTTTCCCTTTATGAGTAAAATTGTAAAACCTCAGGAGGAAAAGACTTTTGCACCGCCCCTTTTGTTTTTTTAACTTCTTGCCTGCATTGTGGACTTAATGCCTGAACTATGTTAAGACCATGAAGAAGTAGGTAATGTTCTAAAAATGACAAAGCAGAAGTAGAGAGAGCTGGTCTGGAAGTTTCACCCACATCCCACATCTTCAGACTTCCTGTTAACGGAGGAAGCCTCTGCCCACCTTCAGACTTCCTGTTAACGGAGATGAACTTCAGGAGTATAAACACTATGAGCAAGTGTTCAGTGGCATCTTAACATACATCTTATTAAAAGAAATTTCAAGAAGAGAAATATCTTGCCAGGAGAAAATATGACAGTTCATTTCAAAATAAAGCCAGAAAAAAATACATTTCTTGAGAAACTGAAGATTCACGCTCACATTGGACTGAAAGATTTAACTAATGATGATTAAGAATTAAATCATAATTAACATATTCTGTCTACTTAATTAACATATTCTGTATACCTTTGAGCATGTCAAAACATTTCTAGAGTTAAACAAAAAAGTAAATAAATAAGATTTAGAAAAGATAAAGGGCCTTGTGCAAATAATATATTCAAAATTGCAGGTAGCTAAATGCTGTGTCTGTCCTGTGTATGTGTTTTTGCTCACTTGGTTTTAAGCAAAAATTTGTGCTTGTTTAATATCTTTATTACTAAAAGACGATAACATAATTCATTGGTTCAGTAGTTATTGAGCACATGTGTATGCTAGACACTTGTAGCATTCTCTACACTCAAACAGCAACAAGCAAAGCTGGAGAAAAAGACACCTGATTCAATGACTGCCATGCCACCAAGGAGACTGGCAGGGGTCACTGTGACAGCTTAGAGGAGGAGAGAGCTTGAGGAGGTGCATTGTCAAGAAAGGTATCTTGAAGGGGACACTGGCAGAAAGAAAGAGCATGAAGGTACAAAGGGAAATGAAGATACAGAAACAGGCAGGATCCAGATCATGAAGAGCCTCACACATCATACCACAGAGTTTGAACTTTGTCTCACAAGTTTTGGGAAGCCAAGGGCTATACACTCAGATTTGTGGTATAGAGAGTGCCCAGTATAGATGAGATACAGAGAGCAGGACCAGAGGCCTGGAAATAATGTAGTCACCTTTATTGAGACATCAGAAAGAGAAAAAGTCTCAAGGTTTGGAGGGAAGTCCAGGTGCTAAACTACCAAAGGGTCATGGCCATTCAAAGTTCTTGAAGTTAAGCTTCTTGCAGGTGTTAAAGGCAATATGACAGTTCCTAAAATCACTTTTGATAGTGCAGAATTCCCTGCTGATTTTAAAAGGCATTTTCCTAATCTTGTATTTCTCAAATGGACTATCCCAGTTTCCTTTGGCATTCACGAGAATCAGCTTAGTCAATGAATCAACTGAACCTGGAGATGGCACCTCGGTAATTTTACCTGTAAAGAAGAGTTAAAGAACCATTTAGCTAAATGTATTATCTGACGCTTGTATCAGGAGGGATACTCAGATTGTGTGGTCTCTTTGAGAAAGCAAGTATGCATGAAGGGAGTTCATGGTGTCATGAAATGAAAAACAGCTTAAATTAAGCACTAAAGGCAAAAAGGGCACAGCCAGGCATCTTGCCATATTTTATGGATAAACCATGGAGCAAGGGGAATACCAGAGAGAGAGATCGCTAGAAACCCCAAAATTCAAATTTTAATATTAATGAAAAGAAAACCTACTTAATATTAACCAGAAAAAAAGCCAATTAAAATGTGATTGTTTGGAAGAAATGTACTGAATATTGAGAAACATCAGATATTTGATAAGAGTGGCGAGAAAGCTAGAGAAATGTCTGTGCATTGACAATATTTCAGAAACAAATTTTTAAAGTTTGTATAATTAGAGAAAAAAATCACTCCTTTTATATTTGATAATTTTGTAAAGAAATCAACCATAACACTGTTAAAATATTATTGAAACAGAATAACGATATATTTTCAACTTCAGTCTTACCAGTGACCCAGGCATTCATGTGTCTTCTGGAAATCTCTGTATCATTAACAAAGTCAAGCTTTTCTATTTTTGCTTGGTAGAATTTGCTGCAAAAATCTCTAAAACACTAGGATAATCTGAGGAACATAATTTTACAGCTACAGAAACAATAAACACCAACAGCTTACTTCTTCGTTGCACCTCATCAGAAAATCAATAATGTTATGATTTAGCATACATTTACAAATATAAGGAATTACCCCAAAGTCCAAATTCTTTTCAGCTATATTTAATCTTAGCTTGTAAACTAATACAGTGGTCTGCACATCAAATAATTTTCTTGAACTGATGGATCCCTCAAGAGAGTAGCAGTGCATCAATGAGATGATTAAAGACACTGAGAATTATTCAAGAAGATGTAGCAATCCTTACATGCATGCACCTGATAATTGAACTTCAAAATATTTCAGGCAAACACTGATAGAACTGACAGAAAAATAAATAAATTCACTATTATAGTTGGAGATTGCAGCACTCCTTTATCAGAAATAGACCAATTCTGCAGGCAGAAAATGAGTGAGCCGTTCAACATAGTTGAACTCAGCACCATCAATTAACTAAATATAGTTGACATCTGTTGACTGCTTCATCCAACAAGAACAGATTACACATTCTTCTCAAGCTCACATTAAACATTGACCAAGTTTATGGCCCATCACATCGTGGGCCATAAAACACAACTTAACAAATATGAAACAATAGAAATCATCCAATATCTGCTCTCAGACCTCTATGGAATTAAATTAGAAATCAGTAACAGAAAGACAGCTGAAAAATCCAGAAGTACTTACAGAATACACAACACACTTCCAAATAATAAATGAATCAAAGAAGAAAACTCAAGAGATATTAAAAAATACTTTTAACTAAACAAATGTGAAAACACGCTAACAACATGAAATGCTGGCAGAAATAGTTGTAACAGGAACTCTCATTCACCGCTGGTGAGAATGCCATATTGTACAGTCACTTTGCAAGACAGTCTGACGGTTTCTTAGAAAACTAAAAATACAATCGAGCAATCATGCTCTTTGGCATTTACTCAAAGGAGTTGAAGAAATCCGCACACAAATGTTCACAGCAGCTTTATTCATAATTGCCCAAACTAGAAACAACAAAGCTGTTTCTAGTGATTGGATAAATAAACTGTGATATATCTAGACAATGGAATATCATTCAGCGCCAATAAGAAATGAGCTACCAAGCCATAAAAAGACAGAGAGAAAACATAAGTACATATTACTAAGTGAAAGAAGTCAATCAGAAAGGCTACATACTGTATTATTCCAACGACCTCTATATGACAATCTGGAAAAGGCAAAATTATGGAGACAGTAAGAAGATGAGGGATTTCCAGGGCTTGTGGATTGGCAGGGATGAACAGGCAGAGTGCAGGGGATTTTTTAGTTGTGAACCTGCTCGTCTGATACTGTACTGCTGGATATGTGTCACTACATATTTGTCTAAAACCCCAGAAAATACAACACCATACATAGTCCCTGTGTATGTAATGTAATATAGGGACTACATTACATGGCCCCTAAAATAAACTATGGGTGATAATGACATGTTAGTGGAGGTTCATCAGTCATAACAAATGTACCACGCTGGTGGAGATGCTAATAATGGGAGTGACTAAGCATGTACCCACTGCTTTAAAAATTAAAGTCTTTTTTTTTTAAAGGGATGCTGTGACTATAGAATCTGTCGCTCGCACGAACCATTAAATTTGTTGAGTGAGGATCAACACAGCAAATGCCACGGCTGCCTCTACATTTTAGAACAACAGCATATAAATATGAGTCTGTTGTTCCATAAATTATATTGGGAAAATATACAATTCTAGGCCAGCAATCTCCATCAGCACTTTCTGAGATGATGAGAATGGTGTAAATCTGCAGTGTCCCGAGTAATGCTACATAAGCTATTGAGCGCTTGAAATATGGCTACTTGGATTAAGGAGATAAACATTTAATTTTATTTAATTTTAATTAATTTCACAGAAACCTTAGTAACCACATATAACTAGTGGTGTTTCACTTTACAATCAACTTTGCAAAAAAAATTCAAAGTAGGCCAGGCGCAATGGTTCATGCCTGTAATCCCAGCACTTTGGGAGGCCAAGGCTGGTGGATTACCTGAGGTCAGGAGTTTGAGACCAGTCTGACCAACATGGTGAAACCCTGTCTCTAATAAAAATACCAAAAATTAGTCAGGCATGGTGGTGGGCATCTGTAATCCCAGGTACTTGGGAGGCTGAGGCAGGAGAATTGCTTGAACCTGGGAGGCAGAGGTTGCAGTGAGCTGAAATCATGCCATTGCACTCCAGCCTGGGCAACAAGAGTGAAACTCTGTTTCAAAAAACAAAAACTTCAAACTATATTTAGTTAATATATTCTATGGATTTATGATATTAACAAAAACCTACATTATGCCATATAAGATCAGAAAATTTGGTGGAAATTAAATGGACTGAAATAATTAATTTACTGATCGTGTGCTATAGAATTGTTTCACAAGCTTTCTCTTAAACTACTCACAGCTAAATATTTAATTTTCCTTTACAGAATTTGTGTTTTTTTTTTCTTTTACAGAATTTTATACTTCTATTTCAGTATAGCATTGGAGAGGAAATGTAACAGTAGTTATGAATACAATTTCTGCAACTTACTAGCTGTGTGACCTTCAAACATTTGCTTACTCTCTTCGCCTACATGTTCTCTCCCATAGAACAGGAGAAAGTGCCTGAAAGTAAACAAATCAAAAAACGAGGAAAAATAACAAACATTTTCTGCATTCCCTGACTTCAAGAAATAGACACAACACTAAACTCAGCACTACGAGGTTTACAGATCCTTACTATAGCTTAAATGATGATTAATTAAAGATGAAAAATGCCTTGAAAGCCACCCAGTCTCCCTACCTATAGCTCTTCTCAGTCTCTAAGTATTAGTATGAGTGGAAATACCTTTTGCAAATCCTAACAAAATAGATCTGGTTGTTTATGCTCACTGTTTGTGGTAATTTGTGTGAAAACACAGCTGCCAACCATACGTTCCATCTCTACATGCACAAGCCGCTCCTGACATCAAAAGATGGAGTTTCTCTCCCCTCCTGTGGAATTTGGGCTGGTCCTATGACTTGCTCTGAATAACAGAATGCAGACATGACACTGTCCTTACAAAGCCTGGCAGCTTCCAACCGGGCGTTGTGGCCCATGCCTAAAATCTCAGCACTTTGGAAGGTCAAGGTAGACATATCACCTGAGGTTGGGAGTTCGAGACCAGACTGACCAACATGGAGAAACTCCATCTCTACTAAAAATACAAAATTAGCTCAATGTGGTTGCCCATGCCTGTAATCCCAGCTACTCGGGAGGCTGAGGCAGGAGAATCACTTGAACATAGGAGGCGGAGGTTGTGGTGAGCTGAGATTGCACCATTTCACTCCAACTTGGGCAACAAGAGTGAGACTCCATCTCAAAAAAAAAAAAAAAAAGCCTGGAAGCTTCCATTTTCTCTCTCTTGCAACTCAACTACCATAGTATAAGGAAACACAAGCTGTCCTAAAGCAAGGACACATAGAAGGGCCTGGAGGAATGAAAGACTTGCTTGTAGAGTACTGAGGCCCCAGCCACCAAGCAGCACCAAGACCCAGACAAGTGAGTGAGACCTTCCTGGACCTTCTAGCCCAGCTGCCTGTAGAAGCACCTACATGATGACCCCAGGTCACCATAGACGGTCAGGCAGTGGCAACATGCTCCATCCTGCCAACTGTCTACCCACATCCTGTGATGCTAGCAAAGTTGTCTGTTAAAAGAGGAATTTCTTTGGGATTTGAAATGTAGAAGAACAACTCAACCAGTAAGTAGGATTTATTTTTGTCTCCAAGTGTCTCCAGGTACCTGGGACATCTGGGTTGCAGTGTTTCCCTTCGCCCCCATGAAGACCATGGCCAAGTCTGATGACATGAAAAAAATATGTTGTTCGAGTTGTTTTCCCCTAGCTTTTTCAAAAGGTTTAATGCAACAGTGCCAGTTTCTTCTGATAGAGCATCCATGACAGTGAATCTGAAACAATGGATTTTAAAACAATATTACATCAATATGGGCTTACATATGATTGCATTTTTACTCTATTTATTAATAAATATGGTTAATACTTTTGTTTAGTGAGCAAATAGGTACACATGCAAAAACTACACTAGGGCTTTTCTTGCAAGATTTCATTTATCCATACAACCTGATGAGGCAGGTGCTGTAAAAATCTGCATTTATAAGCAAAGAAATGGAGCATTAGCTGTGTAAGTCTTTTGCCCTTGAGATCATTCAGCTACAAACAGCACAGATTAGAAACCAGGTTTGCGTAGCTCTAGAGTTCCTCTTAATGACCATGGTACAAAGACTTCCAACAAAGCAACAAAAGAAATGGCAGAGAGCAAGTTAAACATATCTTTTTTTTGAAACGGAGCCTCACTCTGTCACTCAGGCAGGAGTGTAGTGGCCTGCTCTTGGCTCACTGCAATGTCTACCTTCTGGGTTCAAGCAATTCTCCTGCCTCAGTCACCTGAGTAGCTGGGATTATAGGTGCACACCACCATATCTGGCTAATTTTTGTATTTTTAGTAGAGATGAAGTTTCACCGTGTTTTCCAGGTTGGTCTCAAACTCCTGACCACAAGTGATCCACCCACCTCAGCCTCCTAAAGTGCTGGGATTGCAGGAGTGAACCTCTGTGCCCAACCAAAAATATCTTTTAAAATATGAAATTTATAAGTACAAAAACAATTAATTTCCAATACTGGTAAATCAGGTATTCCTTCCTATACTCTACAAGTGATGCTGTAATTGAGACACCAGTATTTTTAGTGTAATTTAGAATTCTGTTTTACAAAAAGAAACAGAATTGAAGGAGGTAGAGATGTAAAAGAAAATGCCACGAACATATTTGTACCTTCAGAATAAAAATTTTCACTTTAAAGAATTTCACTGAAGGTAAAACTCACAACTACTAATAAGAATGTTATGCAGAAAGTTGACTACTGAAACACTTCATGTACCTCAGAGAAAATCTTTAAATGCCCAACAACAGAGAACCTGCTAGATTCTGTCACATTCATGAATGTATATTATAATGAAAGTATTAAAAAAAAAATCATAGTAATCCCATGGGAATATACAAGACTAAGTGTAAATTAGAAATAAAGTTATATATAATTCATAGATAAATAGAAAGAAACACTGAACATCAAATATTTCTGGGTAATGGGTAATTTTGATGTTAGTTATACTATTCTACGTTTTCACGTTTTCTAAATGTCATTTGACCAACTTTTCTTTTTATGAAATTAACGGACTTGCACTTAGTTGAAAAGTCAGACATTCACAAATCAACAGGCGCCTTCCTGCTCCTTCCATCTTCCCAGAAGCAACTGATCACGAGTCATCTTTCTCTTTCTCCTCATATACCTCCATATTTAGATATAATATGTGTAGACTACTGTTTTTGACCTAACAATTTTAGACATTATCTAATGCTTTCCCGATTTCGGAGCTCAATATTTAGTTCTTTTACATCCCTTACCACCTCCTCTATCCAAATGTTTGCTTTATTGCAACTCAAGAGTATTGATTGCTAAGCCAAGTAATAAACAATTAATCATTTCTTTCCCCACATAAAGCTGTTTTGTGTTTCTTTATGTTAATATTGCTTTTCCCTCATTTCTTTAGTTTTCAATGTATCTCTGGCAAATTTTTCCCCAAATTTTCTACAGATCAATCAAACATTTTTAGTAATTATTTTATATGCTCAACCACATAAGAATAACCTATCAATCCCATTTTTCATCTTTCACAGTCTTTTACTCCACTGGTGAGTGCAGCATTCTTTAAAGTCTAAAATTTCATTACCAAAAAAGAATTTTTATAAGCTGAGAACAACTTTATCTACTATTATACTTTAGGTATTGATCAACTTAGGTTTTTTTCCAATTTGGTAAACTTAATTTTTCCCCTTAAACTTTCAAGCACACTGCTTACACAGCAAATAAATCATTTTTAAATGTTTAAGCATTGATTACAAAGGTTATTATATCAGATGTTTTATTTATTTATTTATTTTTGAGACAGAGTTTTGCTCTTGTTGCCCAGGCTGAAGTGCAATGGCATGATCTTGGCTCACTCCAACCTCTGCCTCCCGGATTCAAGCGATTCTCCTGCCTCAGCCTCCCAAGTAGCTGGGATTACAGGCACAGGCCCATCACGCCTGGCTAATTTTTTGTATTTTTAGTAGAGATGGGGTTTCACCATGTTGGCCAGGCTGGTCTCAAACTCTTGACCTCAAATGATCTGCCTGCCTCAGCCTCCCAAAGTGCTGGGATTATAAGCATGAGCCACTGCACCTGGCCTATCAGATGTTTTATTAATCATTGATTACAAATTCTGATATAGCAGATGTTTTAAAGTTTTAAACATCTTTAATAAGAAACTTACAAAGTTAAACACTTATAAATCCAGTAAACTAGATTCTCCAAAAACATGGTATCAGCACTTCTCCTGGTTTCTTTTAAGGGAGGAGAGTTGTAAGGAATGAATTTTGGATTCTCAGGCAGCGTATGAGTTCACGTACTGACCAAAAAACACACTGCTCTTCTAAGGCCACACCAGTGACAAAACTGGAATGGATGTTTATTTTTAGTGCCTACACATGCCATGCTGTAAACCCTGTTGGCATTTAAAGATTTTATACACCTTTCCTTTCTGAAATGTATTTTCATTTAGAGACTGTCTGGTGAGCTGCAATTGCACTACCCATCTCTTTCATAATTCCAATGTGTTGTGTCCATTGCTATGATCACTCACATGCTGACTCTATTCCTTTCTGAACCCACTGCTCTTCAGTGTGCGGGATCCTTGTCTCACCTAAGACAGCCCTTCTCCAATGTCCTTTGTTTTGAACCCCAGTGTTTTTTCTGCTTCATCATTTACTCCTTTGTTTTGTTGAAGCAATAGCTTTCCAAGACAGAATACACAAACTTTGATGTATTGCATATCTGAAAATATCTTTATTCTTCCATTAGAGACTATTGATCCTTTGACTGGGTCTATAATCTAGATTGCAAATCATTTTACCTCCAAAGTCTTGAGGCATTTCTTCTTTGGTTTCCAGCCTTTGGTTTTGCTGTTGTGAAGTCTTATGACACTCAGATGCCAACTCTCTCCCTCCTTCCATTTCACCTACTCTTTGGAAGCTTAGGAAACTTTACTGTTATCCCTGATCATCTAAAATGTCACAGAGACTTCGTCCTGTGAGCCAAGTTCATCATTTTCGTGGGGCAGTTGGTGGGCCATTTCAATCTAGCAATTCAAGATTTCTTATGGTACTTTTTGTTAATTTTCTCCAGACAGTTTCTCTGTTTTCTTTTTCCATCCCTTCTGTTAGTCAGGTGCTAGAACTCTTGGAATGAACCCATCATCTGGAGCTTTCCAATCCTTTTCATGCCATGTCACTCTCAGAAAATATTTGAACATCAGCTTGGGATAAGTGAGACTGCTCATTGCAAGAATGACCAACTCCAGCCACCCAGATGCCACCCAACTGCCCGGAGTTGTAGGGATCAATATCTTGATCCCTACAAGGGCACACCATGCTGATAGGCATTCAGGTTTGAAAACTCTGCCCTAATGTTCCAATCAAATTTTCCATCACTTTGATATTTTGTTCAATTTTCCAAAAGACATATGTGGTTTTATCCTCTAATCTTTCTATTAATTTTTTTTTGAGACAAGGTCTCACTCTGCCACCCAAGCTGGAGTACAGTGTTGTGATCATTGCTAACTGCAGCCTCTAACTCCTAGGCTCAAGTGATCCTCTGGTCTCAGGCCCCTCCATCCTTCTAAGTAGCTGAGACCACAGGCACGCACCACCATGTTCAGCTAATTTTTGCATTTTTTTGCAGAGACGACATTTCATCATGTTGCCTAGACTGGTCTTGAACTCCTGGATCTCAAGTGATCCTACCACCTCAGCCTCCCAAAGTGCTGGAATTACAGGTGTAAGCCACCACACCTGGTCTCTATTAATTTTTAAAATTTAAGTTAATACAATTTTGATTTCCAAAAAATCCTACTTGTGCCCTGTTAGTTCTTTGTCACAGCATTCTTTTTTTAATTCCTTAAAGAACGTCAATTACAGTTTTATTGTGCTTCTGGTATTGACTTTCTCAGATGTCTTTGCCATTGTGGTTAGTGTTTGCTCTTATTATTTAGGTCTCTCTCTTCATACATAGGCTTTTCCAGAAATGCTGAACTTTCCAGTCCATGTTTAAAATGAAAACACTGATTAGAAGTTCTCTTTACATGGGTAGGTCATTTTAGCTGTAAGGGTGGAGGCTATGGGGGGTGGGAGGGAGGTGGTTCACTGCAATGTGATTTTGTTGAGGAACCAGGAAATGAAAGTCCTTTTTCTGAGACCAGTGGGTTTTCCCAGACACTAATCTTCTGGTGGTCTGGAAGCAAGTGGGGTCAGGGATTGAGGGGACTTTCACTTGGCCATCAGCTGGTTTCCAGCCTAGTGCCTTCCCTCATCCCCTCACAGAACCTGTGGGTCCCTGAGTTTGAGCATCAGATCCTGTAGGGGTGAGACACTGGTCTACTATGCGGTAGCTGGATAGAGGAGGGAGGGTGGTTGGTTGCCAAGTTGGGTACTGGCATCAGGGGATCAAACCATTCTGTAAACAGACTTTAGACCAAGGCCTCTGTTTCTCATCCCTGCATTTCCCTCCTGTCTTTTCAGGTAACTAGCACCTCCAATGTGAAGTCTGACAGCTCTTTATAGGGTATTTCCCTGCCCAAAAGGCACTGAGGGTGTCACTCTCACTCTTCTATCCTTTTTCTTCCTCCAAAAATCTGCAGAACTCTCTTGCCCACTGTTTTGTTTCCTCTCTTAGTTTCATATTAATCACAGTGCACATTATTTAACCCCAGGATACAAGGAACCCCAGGACCAAATACAAACGTGACTTATCACATCAGCCCTATGAACCACAACAGGGAGATTACAGCTTTCAGTCACATTTGTGTCATCAGGCACATTTAGACCCCTAAAGCTCTGAATATTAATTTGCTATAACTTCTATTTTCCAAAATGGAGCTTTAAGAGATGGGTGAGAAGAAACTAACTTCAATGCCAATTTTATCTTACACAATCACGGCTCACTGCAACCTCAACCTCTAGGCCTAAGTGATCCTCCCTCAGACTCCCAAGTAGCTGGGACCACAGGCATGCACCACCATGCCCAGCTAATTTTTTTTTCTTTTTTTTTGTAGAGGCAGGGTCTCACTGTGTTGTCCGGGCTGGTCTCGAACTCCTGCGCTCAAGTGATCCTCCCACCTTGGCCTCCCAAAGTACTGGGATTACAGACATGAGCCACTGTGCCCAGCAATGTCAGTATTTGAAATATGGCTTCAGAAAGAGCACAGAGCAAAGAGGATGAAAAAAAGGAGAAGATACAGTAAAAGCTGGACAAAGGAAAGGAAGGAGGTGAATAGTATCAGCAGCTGATACTAGAGGAAAAGGAGCATTAAAATTGAAGAGGCCACTTCTCAATATCTAGTTATTACTTACCTTGGTGAGAGTGGTTGGGATAAAAATCAAATTGAATTGGATTAAGATATAAAAGGGAAATGTGGAGACAACCCTCTTCGGCTGCTCTTTCAAGAAACTTAGCTGCGAGGAACAGAAGAGAGCATGCTGGTCTAGAGATAGAGGGGAAGCTAGAATGAGGATGATGTACGGACAGATGGCTTTTACCATGTCATCTGCCTTCTGAATAGCGACAATCAGAAACAGCAGGTAAAATACTAGGGAATTAGGGAATTGTTTTGATTTAATGAAAAACCTAAACTAAAAAAAATGGATAGAAGAGCCGTTTAAGGAGGAGGATAGACAGAAACTGGGGATTGTAAGGATGGGAAGGTAAGGAAGGAGAAAGCTGGCATGATTTCCAGACTTACTGACTTGGACAAGCCAGTGAATGGCAGTAACAATGAGCAAGAATGGGGAAAGAGGAACGAATTTCGTTTTGACATGCTAAGGTTATATGGAAAGTTCAGGAGATGCTAACTCAGGGGTCCTCAGCAAATCGATAGAGCTCAAGTAACAGGAATGGAGAGATTTTCCAGAGAGTGTGAGAAGAGCACCCGAGCCCTAAGAATACCAAAGTGTAAGTAGTTAAGAGAGAAAAAAAGAGCCGGAAAAAGACACATGGAGAGGCAAGAGAGGCACAGAAAGAACCAGGTAAGAGAGTTATTGACAACAAATAAAAGGAGGAGGAGTTTTAAAGAGGAAGTTGAGCAGTTTGGGGAGATGACAAGATTCATATGAAGTCATAGAGAGCGTGGCGGTAAAGGTGTAGAATCTTATGGGTTGGAGGTTAGCCGGGCATCTAGGAGGAACTGAAAGCTGTAGATATATGGCCAGATGACGGTGCAGGTACGGATGACGAGGAAGTTGAGCCAGATGCTGAAATCCGGAGAGGTCAGGAAAAGAGCAGAGGCTCGCACGTGGACTAGGAGCTGAGTCAGACGGAGAAATACAGGGCTCGGAGTCCCTGAAAGCAACAGGTATCTCCAGGCCCTAAAAATGGGGTAGCCCTGGCCACGAGGTGGCCCCAGCTGAGCCCAGCGCCCGTGCTGGGCCAGGGCGCTTGGGATGCAGGAGCGATGGGCGAGGCTGCCCGGAACTCCGGGGAGAGATGGGGCCCGGGAGGCGTCCCTGGGGCCACCGCCCACTCCCTGGGGAGTTGCTTCCTCCGGCCTCTGAGCACGAGCTGCACGCCCCCTCCTGCGCCCCTGCCTCTACACACCGCGTCCTTCCTTTCTGCGCTGGCCTTGCGGGAACCCGCCCTCCCCGGCTAGGGCTCCGCTCCGCGGGCGGGCGTGGGTTTCACTCCGAAGCTCAAGGATTCTGCGCCACGTGCATCCTGCAGGGCTGGACTCTGTTGGCAGAAGCTCCCCATCCCCCCGCCCCCAGCTAGCCCGGTGCTCCACCCCAGGGCGCCTGAGAGGATTGGAGTGGCAGCGGGGGTGGGGTCACAGGACGTCACGGGTAGGAGGTCCTGGGGGGAGAAGTCACCTTGAGGTCCACTCCGGGGATAGAAGGGTCAAGGGACACCTCATACACCCTAAGGAGACCATCTGTTGGTTCCTGCCACAGTGCCCCAATTATTTCCGTCACCTCGCCCATCACCAGCTGTAATTAGAATTAGGCGTTGTTGAGACTGTGGTTCAGTCTCGACGCCCACTGCAATTAGTCTCCAGGAGATGGCAGCCTGGGCACACCGCGTTCCCAGCGCTGGACCAGTGCTAGCGGCCGCGCGCTCAGGCTTCTGTGCGGACCCGGAAGGAAGGTCAGGCCCCGGGGCCCCAAAGGAAGAGGCAGCATCCGAGGATGGGCGCCCAGGATGAGGATCGCGCGCTGCATTGCGCTGGCCGGGGCTAAGGTTACTGGGGGATGTTGGTTTTGAATATTTCAGCCATCCATGATTATTTTAAATAAAACTTTATTTTGAAATAATTTTAGATTCGCAGAAGAGGTGCAGAGATAATACAGGGAATTAATATACCCCAGTACAGTTTCCCCAAACGCTAACATCTTACATTATTACCACGGTACATTTGTCAAAACCAGGGCACCAACATTGAAAGACTGCTACTAGCTGAATCACAAATTTCATTTGGATTTCACTAGTTTTTTAAGTTAATGTCAATATAAGTATTTTTTATAATATTTTATAAATTACAGAAAAAGGGTATTTAATTTTACAGTGATAATTTATGAGCCACCAAAACGATTTTTTTTTTTTTTTTTTGAGACAGGGTCTTGCTCTGTTGCCCAGGTTGGAGGGCAGTGGTGTGATCTTGGCTCACTGCAGCCTCAACCTCCTGGGCTCAAGCAATCCTCCTACCTCAGCCTCCTGAGTATCTGGGCCCACAGGTATGCACTACCATATCTGGCTAAATTTTTGTTCAAAATGATAATCTTGAGAAACTTCTTATTTATCAATATCATATCACCTTTATAAAGATTTTTTCATTTAATGATGTATATGAAATATATAATGATAAGTATCATGGATATTGCAAGTGATCAAGAATTGTAAAGCAGTCAGTTGAAAAGCATAGTAGTTCTGAAAAGTAAATGAAAGTCACATTATATAAAATGTTAACGTGGTAAAAATAAAAGTCATCATTCACTCCAGCTATACAGATATGACAGGATCATTAGAATGCATTATTTCAAGATCTATCTACTTATATTCAAATATGAAAGAGGTTTAGACTACAAACTTATTTTTATGAAAATTGTGCTTTTCCATCTCATGGCACATCTTTCACACTGTAAGATGGTCTTGTTTGTTGAGAGATATGCAGGATTTAGGGGGAGCAAAATCTTCCATAAAAGAGAATGTTATTGGTTTTATTGTGCCTGATGAAAAAGAGGAACGGGTGATTTGCATTGAATTCAATAGATGGGACTTTAATTCGGAAACTTATCTCACTCCCACTGCCAGCTGCGGCTTCAGTACCTTGTTCATCTATTTCCACAAAAGCCTTATGGAAAACATTGGATAAAAATAGGTTTCTCGCTGAAGACATTCCTGAGAAATCAGCTTTGCTCTCGCTGAAGGCATCGCTCATCCCCATACTGCTCAGGGTTGACTTGAGATCATAACTCTCTTCCAGCTTGAACTTGGGAAGGTGAAGCTGCACATGGTACACCTCCATCATGTCTGCACTGGTCCACTCACTCAGCTTCTCATAGGTGATGGCCTTTTCCAGCTGCCCATTTGGAATCAAGAAAGAAAGAATCAGTAATTCCAAAATAGAATGAAAAATGGTAGTTGAGAGAGCTCCCTAAGAATTGCATAGATGAATTATGATCACTCCCATTACTCAGGGTGACCACACACACACATCTGGAAATCCTTTGGTTGTATAATATTGACCTTCAAAATCTTTGTTCTGCAGATTAATTGCTATCTGACTACAGGAGAGTTCGAGTTTAATTCAAAATGGAAGAACTTCTGCTATAGCATGCAAGACATCAGCTATACACTCAAATACGTCAATATAAATATACATTTAGATTTTATCTATTCAAAAGCATATACTCTAGTTCAAGTTGTAAGCCAAGGCACAACAAAACTTGTTTATCAACATGGGAGACAGCTCTTTGAAAACAAAATTTAGGATAAAATAACATATCTATAATCAAAACAATATGAGATTAATAATTATAAACTTAGTCAAAAACAAAGAAAAGATAAGAGAACCCCCAAAATCTCAAAAGTAATGACTTTATAGTGAGTTTACAGATGCTTTTCCTTTTCTTTATATTTTAAATTTTAAAATAATAAATATATATGTGTATATACTACATATGTATATCTGTATGTTTTATTTTTTAAATGACATATTTGTTTTAATGCATATGCATTTTCTAGACCGAAGTGTTGGCTGTCAATGACATACCTATAAATCATTTAAGTTAATAACATGACAATATTTTCATCTCAGGAAATTGCACTTCTAGGTATTTATCTTACAAAGCCTTGACTCTAATGGTTATTTGTCCAAACTGGTTTTATTTTCACTATCCTCTCCAGTTTCACAAATTTTATGATATAATTTGGAAATGTTTCCTACATACCAGTAGGACTGTGGAAACTTACCAGTATTCAGAGTCTGACACATGTGAAATATTAGACAGTGGCAAAGAAAGGCCATCTGTTGCATGAAACTCATGTTCAATTTAGGCATGCAAATTGCTCAGAAGCATGGTCTGACCAAGTTGTGTCTAGCTTAATAGAAATTTGACTGATAAACAGCTTAAATAATTCTTGAAGACGGTATTGTTCAGACTTTTTCTCCTGAAAGTTGTTTACTTGATAAAAATATTCAAAAAAATAAGTTTTGGAAAACAGATTAATGCCTGTGTATGTGTCTGTATACTAATGCAAATGATTAAAATATTAATTTACAATTACCTAGGTCCTACCAGAGGGAAACCTAGACTGATTGAAAGATTGTTACGATCAATCCACATAGTTCTGTGACTGACAAAGTAGAATCATATCTGTTGTACATGTGGCTATTTGTGTGATGCCCCCAGGCTGGAGATGTGTATACATTACTTAACCTTTCTGAGAAAGAGGAACAGTAATATTAATTTTATAGAGCGTTATAAAGCTTAAATAATACTGTGAAGGTGAAGTGCCTAGGACTCAAGGTACATTGGCGACTTTTCTCTATAGGAATTAAAGGATAGGGAGACCATTCTTTAATTGGGAGACAATTGGGAGAAACCTTGGCCAACCAGTTCCTTTCCTAGCAAACACTGGAAACACCCTCACGTCAGTCACACTGATGTTATTTACCTGTTCCAGCCCGTTGATGTCTTCCGGCAGTAGTACAAACAGGCTGAGGTCACGGCTTTTGTAGTAGAGCTGAAGGCCTAATGCTTGTGGCTTTTCTATGTGAAAAATTTGGAGCTTTTCCTTCATGAACATCATTTGCACTGGTTTGCTTGTAGTCTTAAAAAAAAAACAAGGTCACTGAAGAAGTGTTCCACCAAATCCCAAATTCTTTACCGTCATTGGCTCCCAGTTGTCTGGGATGCTGGTGAAGTCGGTGATCCTCTGCTAAACGGTGAATAAAGTTATCCAGACCTTCCTTTATGGAAATATGTATTCCACTGAAAAGTATCGCCAATAGCAGATATGTGAGTTTCTGTTTCTAACACGACCGTGGCAACCTCTGTAGACTATAGCAAGGGGTATTATATCAAACACTTAATATATGATCTTGTGTAAATTATGGAAATGCCAATATTCCAGAAGCTGAGTAAGGTATATTTTACATGCAAATATTTGAGAACATAGTTTAGTATTATAAAAACTGACATTCACTAAGAGAATGAAAAGACAAGCAATAGATGAGCAGAAAATATTTTACAAAACACATACTTAGACTGGTATTCAAGATATACAAAGAATTCTAAAACTCAACAATAATAAAACAAGCAAGCCAGTTTTTTAAATGGGCAAAAGATCTGAAGAAATACCTCACAAAGAAGACGTACAGCACATGAAAAGTGCTCACTCATATGTCATTAGGAGACTGCAAATTACACACGTCTATGAGGATGGCTAAAATATGAAACACTGACAACACCAAATGCTGATAAAGATGTGGAGGAACAGGCACTGTCACTTATTGCTAGTGGGAATGCACAGTGGCACAGCCACTTTAGAAAACAGTTGGGTAGTTTCTTACTAAGTTAACCTAGGCTTATCATACAATACAGCAATCGTGCCCCTAGGCATTTACTCAAATGTGTTAAAAACTGTGTCCACAGAAAACCTTGCACACAGTATAGTGTTTATAGCAACTTTATTCATTATTGCCAAAAATTGGAAGGAACTAAAGTGTGTTTCAATAGGTGAATGGATAAATAAACTGTGGTACAATCGTACCATTCAGCAATAAAACAAAAAGACCTATCAAGCCCTGAAAAGGCATGGAGAAACCTTAAATTCACAGTGAATGGAGTCAGCCTGAAAAGGCTACATGCTCTATGGTTCCAACTATGTGACATTCCAGAAAAGCCAGAACTGTACAAAGAAAAAAGGGCCCGTGGTTGTCAGGGATTTAGGGGGATGGATGAACAGGTAAAGCACAGGGCACTTTTAGGGCAGTGAAATTATTCTAAATGCTATTGTAATGGTGGCTACATGACACTGTGCATTTTCAAAACCCAAAGAACTGTAAGACACCAAGAGTGGACTCAACTGTAAACTACAGATTTTAGTTAATAATTACATATGAATATTCAATGATCAATTATAACCAATATGCCACACTAATGCAAGTTGTTAATATTAAGAGAAACTGTGTGTGTCTTGAAAGGGGAACATATGGGAACCCTATACTTTCTGCACAATTTTTTCTGTAAACCTAAAAATGCTCTAAAAAATAAAGCTTGTTTAAAAATAAGACCAATTGCCAAATAAAAGCAAAACAAACACCCCTGCAACGTACATGTTGTAGACATATGTTACTTGTCCATTCTATGTGGAACTGTCGATCACAAAGCCCCACCGTATGCTAACGTGGTGGCCATATGACAAGGGCCGTTTACTGGGAGTACTCCAGCATCCTGTGGTTGTTTCTAGAGAGAGCCCATGAATGGCACCAACCAGAGCCTTCTTTGCAACCACTGTTTTAGAACTAATGGCAAACACTTTCTCTGTCTACTAGAGTTGTGAAGCTTTAAGCTTAATATGCGGCAACCATATTCCCTGATCATTACTAGAGAATGAGAGTAGCAAATAGAGGAGCAAGAAAGAGAAAGAGACAGAATGAGAATGAACTGGGATTGTGTGTTGAGACTCTAAATACCACAATCACTCACTCCTGGCTTCCCAGTTTTTTGTTACCTAAGTTAATTCCAGTACAATTCCCATTTTGGCAAAGCTAGTTTGGAATACTTTTCTAGCACTTGCAACTGAAAATTTCCAGTGAATATTCAAACCCAGGCAACTATCCAGCTCACTTGTCATTAACCTACTGGATTATGTGTTCAGCTCCTTCCCCATCCTCACCTCCCTGACTGGGAAATGCCCATTGCACATCTTCACTACAGCCATAGCTCCACAGCAGCACTGTCTGTGGCCTATCCCTAGACTAAACAATTGTAACAAACCTTGGTCAACTAGTTCCTTTCCTAGGAATTTGGGATGGGATTTTCCAACTGGTCTCTAGCATGGAGAAGGTCCTGTGGGTAGCTATGTTCTGCCATTGTGAACTGGGAAGCAGAGAAAGTTAGACTTCAACCTAAGAGAAGAATAACGATAGAAACAGAGTTGGAAAATAGAGGAAAAATCTTGACAATTTTTGAGTCCTTGTTTCCAATCAGGTCCCAAAGCCCAGCCACACTCTGGCCCATTCATGAGAAACTGATCTATAACCTTACATTAATCTTCCCTTTTATTGCTTTTACTTATGTAAGGGTAAGAATTTGGTAGAAGTTAGTATTGGTTTAGCAGATCAGGTACAGAACCTACAGTGAGGAGTCTTAAGTTCTGATTCTGGGCTGCTTCTAACTCAGACAGCCTCCAGTCACTTGGCTACACTATTTCTCACCTAGGAAATAAATATATAAACCACCCTACCCAGCTCACAGCGTAGCAAGGACTGAGTGATTGTATATCCAGAGAAAAACAAGGTAAGGGGAATTTCATTGAATTCCCCATAGAAGTGGAGGCTTTTAGTCCACCTAGTAAGAGCCATAGTTCACTAGAACGTATAATTTAAAAGAAGAGTGAATTTATAATAGAATCATTTTTACAATGCCATGTGAAAATTCAAACTGATCTTTAAAAGTTTCCTACCTCGTTTATTCTAAAAGGCTTTTCTGTGGTATTTTGCACTAAGAATTGATGTTCCCAGATTCCTTTAAAGTACAAGGCGTTCACCAGAACCATCCTGGTTGTGGAATCCACAGAGTCATCAGATAGGAGATTCTGGATTTTACCTGTAAGAACAAAATGCCAGTTGCAAGTGGCTTGTACAAATATGTATATTTTAACTAAAGACAACCAGATTTCTGTTTTTTTTTTCTGGAACTATGAAAGTTTTCTTAAAAAGTCCTGGTTTTGGATTTTCCAGAAATGGACATGTACTATTCCTGTCTAGCATAGCTGCTGTGAATAAAGAGAGAAACACTGAAGAAATAATATACTGAATGGTCAGTAAGCATTATTCCACATTAAGTATAAACCTGCATTTTAATTATAAAAACTTCTCTCTAATATGAGTTGATTTGTACCCCTACTTTGAGGGGACCAAAATGCTTCCTTCTTTTTCACTTCTGTTTGTAGCCACAAACCGTAAGCTGTTCCGATTAACATCTGAAAGGTTGTGCCAATGTTTTCCTGTTGCCCAAAACATTGCTGTGTGCAACTGCTTCTATCAGATTGTTATAGTTACAACTTAAACCGATATTTGACTGTCAACTCCCAATACATTCTCTCCAAACTCTCTACCAAAGCACCTTGACTGATTTATAAAAATATATCAAATATATATCTCGCAAATCAGGTATTAGAGGTTTGGTCTAGAGGCACATGTTTGATAACTGAGGTACATAGAACTGAATTGAGAAGAACCTCCTGGTCAACCCAGCTTCACTCTGCAACAGAGACTACTCAGAATAAAGGGCTGATCTTTTAAACTGCCAAAATGCAGACATGGGAAAGGTGTTAAAATTATAAGAGACAGCTTGTGGCAATTAATTTAAAAATGATTTTCCAGGAAAATATTAATAGAAACTCAAGAAATGGTAGACAATCTGAAAAAAAATTAAACACGATTGAAATTTCACAACTGTCAAATAATTACCTCCTGTGAAAACAGTGTCAATCCCAGTCATGTAGACAGGTAAATTATTTTAAATCTTCAAGTAAATGATAAATCTCTACACTATAAAAACAGTTTCAAAGCACAACATAGAAAATTCTCTGATTACTTTTGTCAAGCTAGTATATACCCAGTATAAAAACATGACAAAAAAGCACCAAAATTCCCATCTGTAAATCCATTTCTCTTGGGAATATAAACAAATAAATCCTAAATTACATTTTAGCAAATAAATCTAATTAATATACATTAGGAATGCAAGAAACATATATTAGGAAATCTATTAATGTAATGTGTTGCTGATATGACCTGAATATTTGTGTCCCTCCAAAATTTTTATGTTGGAACCTAATATTCAATGTAGCAGTATTAACAGGTAGGGCGTTTGGGAAGGGATTAGATCAAGATGCCTAACTACCTTTGAATCTTATTTGAGAGAAAGACAGACTTGTGTCTTACTAAACCACTATATTTTGGGCCTCTTCTTTAGCACTGTTTAACCCATACTCTAACTGATACTTGTACATGAACTTATTTTGAAAAGTACTTAAGATTCTATAGCACATTTAATGCCACATTTCTGTTATTAATATTTTTCTTTAAAAATCATGCATGCAGCAGAATTTCCAATTTCCTTTTTGCATTTGTCTGCTTTTTATGCTTGGACTCGTCTTGGGAATTAGTGGGAGATGATAATTTTCTTGTCTATTTGATAAAGTGATGGCTCGACTTATGTATTTTACATAAGACTTATTAGGAAGGCAGTGAATCTAAAAATTATGTACATGAATAGAAATAAATGTTCTGAATATTCAGAATGTATCCACCCTTCTAATTAAGGAATACACATCCTTACACGTGACACAGACTAAAATAAATAAAAGGATATTTGGGAAAAGCTCGCTGCTGAGCCCCTTGGTGAAAGCTTACCCTCGGTCTGTCTTTCAACCCAAGAGTTGATCTCTTTTCTGATTTGGTCAGAAGCTTCCACAAAGTTAACAGACTGAGGCTCTGCACCAAAATATGTTTTCACGTCTTCTAAATATTTCTGAAAGACATAGATAACATCCCGTTTTGTAGAGTTGTTCAAAACCAAGAAATCAAATCTACTTAGATTATCAAAAGAACTAGGTAGGTGGACAATTAATTTGCACACTCCCACACCATCACTCCCTCTTCTCTTTCCTGACTCCCAGTTTTGGTAAAAAACTAAACACCTTCCTCTTCAAACTTAGCAGGGCACTGGCTAGCCATGCAGAACTCCAGCTGTGGAAGAAAGTACTGATGCCCACAGTTTTGGGGCTTCCACATCCTCTTCCTCTCCATTTTTATCCATGCCTTGAAATGAAGCTAGAATGAAAAGGGACTACAAATTACAAGAGTGACCCCAGTGGCCAAGAAATATTTGGCATTGTACTTGACTTTCTATGGCAGGGATGAAACCAAAGCAAGGCCTGTGATACTGGCAGCTTCCTTCTGTGTACTCTAAACGTCCAAGAACCTTGTGGAGGGCCCTTGAAGATGATATTCTTCCATGAAAATGAATTTCTAAGCAGAATCAAATGTTTTATTAGGCATTCTGAGGCAAAAAAAAAAAAAAAAAAAAAAAAAATGAGGCCTCCTCCTCCTCCTGATCCTCTGATGTTCACCCAGTGGCAGTCATCACATGTAGGCTATGATTGAGGTTGCTTTTATGGAGGCACCTGCCTTGGGAACATAATTTATTCTTCAAGGCTGTGTAGTAAATTTGCTTACTTTATGGAGGGCTTGTAGGGAGTAAAAAGTGATGAGTTAATTCTGCTTCCAGAAATTGGTTTGAAGATTATGAAGTCTAAGTTCTGTGGAATTTAAAATCTAGTTAAAAGAAAACTTAAATATTTATGAGGGACTACTCCCTGTCTTAACTCAGGGCTTGTGGACATATAAAAAGATGTTCATATCTATCTCTATGTCCCTCTTATTTCCAAGTGCCCACTGAGTCAGTCATTTCTCCCACTTCTGAATCAAACCAGAGTCCCTGAGCCTACAGGAAAGGAAACTGTCTTTAAGACTCCATTTGGCTGGTTTTGCATCTTTAGTAATAACAAAGCTTAAGTCCTGAACTCCCCAGAATTCACTAGATTTGAACAGGGATAGCATTGCTTGAAATCACAAGGTAGATTTATTTTATCTTACTGCTATCCTTCTACCCTATCTAATTTCCTTTTTCTTTGCCCGCTGGGCACCTGGATCCTCTGATGGACAAAGAAGTAAATGATTAGCCAGGGTTGTCATGTGACCCTCCGAGAACCTCTTGAATCTTAACAGAGGATGGAGTCATCATGGTCTGCACTGGTGGGGTTTCAACCACTAGCAAAGAGGAGAAGTTGATATTATCTCATGTTTCATGTTCCCAAAGTCTGTAATGTCTTGTTGTTAAAACGGCCCACTTCTTTCACCCCAAGGTCAGTTTTGTTCTCCAGTACACAGTCTCCAGCCAAGTCTCCATATGTATTTGTGGGCCATTCTTAGGGGTTACCTCTTTACTCTAGACATAAGTATCTGATTGCTAGATCTGGTTTGAGACCTGTTATTGGTGTCCTTTACCACTAGACACTCATTGGTTGGTCTAACTGATTGTTTACAGGGAAGTACTGACCACATTAGGATTGTCCTTGGGATCCCTAAAGCAATAGAGTTTACTGATTGGTCTCACGTTGCCCTTTCTATTCCATTAGCTTAAAATAATACATTTGCACTTACATTGTGAAATGGATACGTTTTCTCACCATATGTTGCATTGGCTGTTTTAAGTATGTAGTCATTATTAGGCTTGAGGATTTCTGAGATAAGCGTTTGGAAATTACAGTGTATTTCTCCAGAGTTGCTCAAGTTGAATTCCTGTAAAAGAGAATGAATTAGTCAAATGAAAATGTTGAACAAGAGTTATGTATATGTTAGCAAACAATAGATAAATTAAATTATGTGGTGAAAGGCAAACAAAAGAGGAAAATGATCCTAAAGTAGATAAAAATGTTTAATGTTAGTGCAAAGAATGAAATATTATCTTAGCCATAATTTTCTATATATTTAATTTACAAAAGCAGGCAAAAAAAGTTTGAAAGTAGAGAAATTTTTAGTGAGATTAAAAAGGCATGGGGAGAAGAGATCTTTCAAAAAGTGTAGATATTTTATATTCCGAAAAAATGTTCCTATAACTTTAATATATGTTTCTAAGAAAAGTTATCAGCCAAAAGTCACTTAAATTATCACTAAAATATATGTGCTAAAAGTACTTTTTCCTTAATTATCAAATGTTTATTAAAGGATAAAATATACCATTTTTCTTTTTTTTTCACTTTCGGGGTCAGATTTGACTCCCTGGTCTCTCTGAAATTGAAGCACCTGTAATTTCAATAAAAAGACAAGTGAATACACTTTGCAGAGAAGCAATCAGATAAATTACACATCATCTGTAAATACAAGTCAGTTGTTCCTGTAATTGCAGAACATATAATTCATTAAACAAAGGGACTCTGACTTGACTTAAATAATGTGTTTAACTAATAGAATAAGTCAAGAACTGCTTTTAAATAAATTTTCTAAATTCCAATTTAAGTGCTAGTCTCTTTATTTTCCTATGTTTTATAACTAGAATGATGTTGGGAAAACCCTGAGGTAAAATTCTCTTATTTTCCATATTTCCTTTTTACTCATGGTTGTTTTAAGAAGAATGCTAGATGTCCAACTGAGACCGTCATTTAGACAGTTTAAGTAAAAGCCATAATTATGTGGAAAATTAAGGAATTTTAGTTGTTTTTTTTTCTAGTTAAATGCTTTAATTCCTATTGTCTACCACCACTTGACATATATAGGCACAATCTTTGTGTTCACCCCAGCATTTCATTGAAAAGTTAACAGGAAGGATGTAGATACCCTTCTTTCCTCAGAATTATACAACAGTAGAACAGAAGAGAATACTTTTATCTCCCATGTCCTGGACCTGGCTGACAATAAGAAATACATCAAGGGTTGCATTAACCCATGGTAATAGAACAAGGGCCACCTACCATACAAAGAGGGGTGCACAGCTAATTCATGAGGCTCATTTGCAACTGAAAGCGTTAGCATTTGAAACAAGGACAGGCAACACTCAGCAATATATTTATGTTAAATAGATTCAAATTGGAATCCATTTAAGATTGTTTCTCATATTAATGATTAAGACTTTTGAACTAATGAACCAATCGTTAACAAGTTGTGAACAAGGATTGTGTTGTTGCTGTTGTCTTGTTTAAAACACCTGATATCTTGTGAACTACAAGAGTAAGGATGATATCCCAAGTCCAAACTAATAGAGCATCTGTTCTGCCCACCTCTCTCAAATTACCAGCTGTGTTCATATCCATACTTTGCAAAGAAGTCACCTTCTTGGGTGAAAATTGTTTCATTTGGCCTTTTGATTTTACAAGATTTAGGGCTAAGTTTACTCTTTCTGTTTTTATTTTTATTTAAAAACACATTTATATATACATATTGTTACATATATATATATGTATTCATATACACTATATTTTTACACACACATATGGATATTTTGCTATCTATGGCTACATCTATATATTTACATACACACAATGTTTTGAGGACGCTTATTGCAAAACTAGTTCTCTATACAATAGTATTATATTATTATTTTAATGATCTTAATGAGCTTCTTAGATTCATTCGGATAACCAGGGACTAAACAAAGAGAGAATCAAACAAAGCATGAGAAACAGAATTCTTTTATTTTTCTTTTTTGTGTCTTCAAGAAAATCTGTATCTGATTATAAAGATGCTGAATAATTCTATTATTTAAAGTTTGACCAACTACTTTTTGAAATAGTATCATCAAAATAAAATTGGTTTGGCTGTTGAATAAAAATTAACAACCTCATCCTTTCTCCATTTTATTTTCCTAAAGGACACAGGTACTTAAATGGCTTTCCTAGCAACAGTTTGCAAATTGATTCCCTTTACCAGGATTTGTTTTATGGCACAGAATTTTTTAGTGAATGTCATTGTGAAATGTAAATTATTGAGTTGTCAAGAGGAAACTGAAGTTAAAAGGCAATAAAACACTTAGTTTACAAGAAACAGAAGATGGTTGACCTTTTCCACTCACCTGGGCCATTTGGGCTGCAGTGTTACCTTTGGCGCCCAAATGCACCATAGCCAAGGAAGCTGAGATGCTCCAGGCAGAAAAGAAAACATTTTTACCCTGAGCAGATTCAGCTAGCTTTTTGCTCAACTCCAGGGCAAACTGGTTGATTGACGTTGCTAGAGCATCCATTGAGGAAACCTGAGAAAAATAAAGCAAAAGATAGCATATTAATATTTCTTCTACTTCATTTTTATAAAAGTATGTATTCATATTTTCCTACATATCCATATACATAGTCATAAAAGCTGAATAGACTTCAGCAAAATTCTAGTCCAATATTAGTATTTTATGTATTAAAACACTGAAGTTTAGAAAATTTAAGGGAATTGCCTCAAATTTTAGTGCTAATGTACATTAGAGAATGAATGGATTCTGGTCAATTAAAAGTAGAGTCCCATAACATAGTTTTTGCCACTCTCTTGACATTTTTCGCACCACTAGTTTTGTTTCCATGTGTTTATATCTAGTTTTTCCAGAGGCAGAGAAGCGGGAAGAGATTGAAAAACTAACTATTGGGTACTATGTTCATTACCCGGGTGATAGAATCACCCTCAACCTCAGAATCATACATTATACCCTTGTAACAAACCTGCACGTGTACCCTCTGAATCAAAAACAAAAATTGAAATTATTTAGAAAATAAAATAATTCAAACTCTTAGGCCTAGAAACTCTCATTAATGTCAAGGTTGTGTAGAGTTTTGTCTTGCATGAATGTCACCTGCCCTTCTGAGAAACCTAGAATGAGAACTTTGGAAAACATCAGGAGTTCTCTGTACTCAAATAACTTAATCATGAGAGAGGCATGTGTAGACAAAGTTTTGGTTTCATCATAACTTGGAGTTAATAGCGATACTGTGGAAATCCCTCCTAACCATAAACTCACACTTAACCAAACAGCTTCCCTGCCTCTAAATCATGCCTTAGGTGTGGCTCCTGCCTACTTCAAAGGCTATGATACTCCCAGGCTGACATTATTTGATTAAATAGAAAACAAAAAGACCGTAGTTCTGTAGTAATTCTATACCCTCATAAAATATTGAATATTTGCCTGTGGCTATTTCTTCCTCAACAGATCAAATGCCATCTTCAAAATAACTATGTACTTCCTTTAAGGCTCATTTTCATTCAAAAAAATTTTGTTACCTGCATACAGTATAGTATATATCAATCTTTGTATTTTTAAAACTCATGAATTAAATTCACATGGAAAATGTCTGGTTCTTGGCCAAACCACACTCTTCATGAAGTGGAGAAAGTACCATTTTAGGGGCTGGGGTTTTTATCTTTCTACCTCAGTTTATGGTTATTCTAGTGTTTATTTACTTGTAACATGTTCCTGAATACAATAATTCTCTATTATGAAAGTTAATTTCTCATGTAAACTTAATATTAAGTTGTGTTCATCTTCACCAATTCCCTTATTAATATTATTGATATATCAGATGTTACCCAGAACATGCAAGAGAAACAATTCTTTCTTCTCTTTTTTTAAAGTAATCTAATCAAGTACTAAGCTGTCGATTAGTGATATTTAACCCAACAATGAAGAATACTTTCTGACGGGTGTAGAATTGTGGGATGAAATTTTTTTTTTTTTTTTGAGACGGAGTTTTGCTCTTGTTACCCAGGCTGGAGTGCAATGGCGTGATCTCGGCTCACCGCAACCTCTACCTCCTGGGTTCAGGCAATTCTCCTGCCTCAGCCTCCTGAGTAGCTGGGATTACAGGCACGTGCCACCATGCCCAGCTAATTTTTTGTATTTTTAGTAGAGACAAGGTTTCACCATGTTGACCAGGATGGTCTCGATCTCTTGACCTCGTGATCCACCCACCTCAGCCTCCCAAAGTGCTGGGATTACAGAAATTTTAAGGAAATAACTATTCCATACAAATGTTGGACAATTATATTTTCAGAGAAGACTGGAAATGTCTAGGTCAGAAGTTCATCATGTGATTTTCAAAATTAATTGCTCTTTTGCAGTTTTCAAGGCTATAAACTGATCATCTATGAGCTTAACCTGTAGACAGGCTCAGAGGAGAAGCCAAAGAGAATTAAGAAAGCAAGAAAAGGATAGTGTCATTCATCAAAATGTCTCATCATAGACACACATGCCCCAGCATATCAGAGTTGGAAAGACCCTTGGAGTCCCCCTAACCCAACTCCCCCGTTTTGTCTGCTAAGAAACTGAGGCTGAGAGAGGTTGATTGAGTGAAGGATGCACAGCAGTCAAAACTGCAACTTCATTCTCTTGACTCTGAATACAGTTGCTTTTGCCATTGTATCTCATCGTCTTTAAGATTTTAGTGGCCAGAGAGAAAGACTGGGTGGTAGAGAACCATCAGAAGGAGAAAGATCTGAAGAGTGGGGAGAAGGATTCTTGTCCCTTTTTCCATGAGACACTCCCTGGGGCCTTTTTTCTTTCTGATGCCAATGACAATATTAGTTCCTCACGGAGTTGTGCATATCAGAGAATGACAGCTTTCCCCAATCCCCGGTGCTTCTCTATTCACCTAAGGTCTTTTTTAGAGACAGGTAATAGCTTGGGGTGGTTTGTGAAAAACACCTAAAGTATGGGATTAGGAACATTGATTATTCCACAGAAGAGAAGAAAGCTAATGGCCCATGAAGCGGTGGTCAGGAGAGGAGAGTGGGGTTTTGGGTTTGAGGGCAAACAGTTAAAGGGTCAAGCCAAAAGTTCCATATATTAATGACTAGGATCCAAACTCAGACTGCCAAGCTCACTTTTGCTAAAGAGTTAAAGAGTTTTGGCTCAACTGTCCTGAGGGAATATCCTATTTCTCTCTGACTATGTTGAAAGATACAGAAATATGACTGGAGGAAACTCCACTCATGATTTCACAATACCCAGTAAAACAAGAAGCAAATTCCACTCCACAATCCTAGTAAAACTATTTCTCTAACTTTTTTGGGGAATGAATGCTCTCTCCCCCACATCCCTCTTTCTAATACAAACTTCAAGCCAGCTCAGGATTAAGACTTTTTAACTTGTACAGAAAAATTTTTAAGGGATTGGGCCTTATTTATTATTTCTGGACTTTTCTTGGGGAGGGGAGGTATTCATTATTTGTTACTTAGCTAAGCCCTTCAACCAAGAAGAAAAGCTTAAATAAAATCATTAACCAAAGAAATATTTACAATACCTTGTTTTCTTCCACTGGAAAAGAATTGGCAATTTGCTCCTTTAGTAAGAGATTGTGGCTGAAGAGTTGGGAAACTTTCAACAGAAGAAATGTTTTTAAAAAATCTTAACCACTCCCCGTTCTTAGCCCCACCCTTTGATTCAGTTTCACAAGCAAGTATACTCTTTCTTTCAGGCTTATTTTAGCCAGAAGTTTCAATAAAAAGACAGAGAGAGACAGTTAAGGGTTTGCCTGAATTATTTAATTACTCACATTTTCCATGTCTGTATACATGTGGAGACCTGGATTCTGACACATTGTAACTCATCCTTTTTTTTTGCTTTTTTTTTTTTTGGCTTAATCCTTTCTCTAGTCTGCCAACAGAGAATATTTGGCATGGTTTTCCCTGGTAGATTTTTTCTTATATAAAACAAAAATAGAAAGCTTGAAATCAGTGGAATAATAGTGATCAATGAAATTGAACATATTACTGAATTATTTATTTATTTTTGTTGTGTTAGTTTTGCTTTTTTCTAGAAATAGAGTCTAACTCTGTCACCCAGGCAGAACTGCAGTGCTGCAAGCATATCTCACTGCAGCTTCTAACTCCTGGGCTTGAGTGAGCCTCCCACCTCTGTCCTCTCGCTGTGCTGGGATTGCAGGCACAACCCATCATGCCTGGCCTTTATTGTAAACCCTGTTAAAATGGCTCTCAGTTGCTATGTGAAAGGCACTCGGAAGATTTTCTGTTCTCATTTGGAGCATTGGTGTAGAACCCAAAGGAAAACTCGAATGAGTGGGATGTCTGTTCTCCCCACTAGCAGGGAGAAGGGGTTTAGATCAAAATTGTAGACACCATTATTGAGTGGGATGTTAGTTCATCATTTTCTGGTTCTCCTTTTTTTTTCCCCTAGGAATGCTTTTTCACTCCTTATTACAAAAGAAAAATAACAGGTCATTTGTTTCATTTGCGTGTGTATGGAGGAAGAGGGGATCATGGGGAGAGAAATGGGAACAGGAGGACATCTCCAGGAGGGACTAGGAGAAAGAAGGAGCCTTTGTAAAGTAATTAGTATATTTTGCTTCACGTAGTTCCTGTTTTTACTCTTCACAGAGGCACACTTATTTTCTGGCAAGATGGCTCAGAGTTTAACATTTGAATGTTGATGTGGAACTCAGAGTAGAGTGTTACTCTGGATTTCACTGGGGAATGAGGCATGTGCTAGAAAGTTCCATGATGCCTGCCCAGCTTGCACTGAGCAGATATGATTCCAAGGAGGCCCCAGGACTACTATTAGACAAAAGCATCATATGGCACCTCCAGATAGAAGGACTGCTCACCTTGACTGACATGGTGACTTGGGCAGCATCACTGCACAGCATGAAGACTTGCTTGTGTTGCCTGCATTATAGTAAAGGCATCAATGTAGATTTCGCTGAATTCTGCAGCAAATTGTTTCACCTTCCCTAAAGTTAAAGATTAAGTTTTATTCATTTTTTTCCTCAAAACCTTCTCTAGATTTCTTCCTCACTTCTTGATTAAACCCCCTATATATTAGTCCATTTTTGCATTGCTGTAAGGAAATGTCTGAGACTGGGTAATTTGTAAAGAAAAGAGTTTTAACTGGCTCACAGTTCTGCAGGCTGTACAGGAAGCAAAGTGATGGCATCTGCTCAGCTTCTGGGGAGGCCTCAGGAAACTTACAATCATGGCAGAAGGCAAAGGGGGAGTAGGCACATCATATAATAGAAGCAGAAGCGAGAAAGAGAGAGGGTTGTGGAAGTTGCCACATATCTTTAAATAACCAATCTCATGAGAACTCACTGTTGTGAAGACAGCACCATGCCCTAAGGGATCAGCCCCTAAGATCCAAACACCTTCCACCAAGTCCTACTTCCAGTATTGGGGATTGCAATTCAACATGAGATTTGGTCAGGGACAAATATCCAAACTATATCACCCTACATATAGATATTCTGCCTACGATAATAAAATCATAGCTGCACGTTATTTTGTTGCTTGTTGGGGGACTAGGAAAGAGAAAGGGATAATCATATCCTGTGTTAATAATACAGTATTATTAGAATCATTTTGTTTGCTGTTTTTATTTATGACCTTGTGTGTATATTGCAATATGCACATATATTACTAGTAAGGACGGAAGAATAACAACTAAATGAATAGGAAACAGGAGTGGAAGGAAGACTTTTTACTCTAGTCTTTTTTATGATAGTTGATGTTTGGGCCATGTAAATTTATTAGATATTCAAAAAACTTTGGAAACAGAGAGGGAAGCATCAGATACATCAATATTATCTTAATAGGAATCCAGAAAAAGAGAGTAGATCAAATGTGGCCAAAGCAGTTGAGTACATAATGGCTGTGGCTTTCTTAGTCAGTTCAGGTTGCTACGACGGAATACCATAGAATGTGTGGCTTAAACAACAAACATTGATTTTTCACAGTTCTGGAAACTGGTAGTCTGAGACCATATTCCTGCATGGTCAAGTTCTAGTGAGGGCTGCTTCCTGGTTCCTAGATGACTGCCTTCTTGTTGTATTCTCACATGGCAGACAGAAAAAGATCTGGTGCCTAGAGCTCCTTATAAGGGCAGTAATTCCATCATGGATTCTGCCCTCATGACCTCATCTAACCCTAATTATCTTCCAAAGGAACCACCTTCAAGTGCCATCACAGTTGGGATTAAAATTTCAACATACGAATTTTGGGGAGATACACTGAGCCCATAGTTAATGGCTGAGGTTTCCGAGAACTGAAATGAGATATAAGTTTTCAGATAGGAAAATCTGCTGATAAACAGGATAAACTTTTTTAAATATAATTTTTAAAATATCCTTAGTGTAATGAAATATCAAAAAAATCATCAAGAACAAAAAAATCAAATTACAAGGAGCAAGAATTATCTTAACATCAACTTTCCCATCAACAATTTTGGGTAACAAAAAGATAATAAAATCATACCCTCAAAGTGCTAAAAAGCACTTTGTACCTAGAACTGCATAGCCATATTCTAACTCAATAATGAGTATGAAATATGGATATTTTAAGATATTTTGGATATTTGTGATATGTGGATATTTTAATATGATAAGTCACAAAGTTACCACCTATAAACTTGCAGAATTATTAAAGCACATAGACCAGCCTGACCAACATGGAGAAACCCCATTTCTACTAAAAATGCAAAATTAGCTGGGTGTGGTGGCACATGCCTGTAATCCCAGCTACTTGGGAGGCTGAGACAGGAGAATCACTTGAACTCGGGAGGCAGAGGTTGCAGTGAGCCAAGATTGCACCATTGCACTCCAGCCTGGGCAACAAAACTCTGTCTCAAAAAAAAAAAAAAAAAAAAAAAAAAGAAAGAAAAGAGAAATGAATTTAAAAGTAAGTAGAAGAATGCAAGCAACAGCAACTCTTAATTTTCAGGAATGTCTGATTAGAGGAAATACACCATTATTCAAGCCTTAAAATGTTAACTGAGTACTTTTCTGGATTCATGTTTGACCAGCTTTCAATGAGACAGTTTTATTACTAACAAAGATAAGAAAGATCATAGTCATTTTTATTTATTAAATATTATTTATGCCAAGTATTCTTTTTATTGCTTGATATATGTGAAATCATTTAGTCATCATAGCAATCTTATGTTAAAAGCAGTATTTTTCGTTTTCACTGAAAGAAAACTGAAGCAAAAAGAAGCACCACGGTTGGCCCGTGGTTAAACTACTTGTACGTGTTACAACTGGGATTTGGAGGCAGAGAGTCTAAGTCTTGAAGCTACTTCTTTAGCTACCGTGTTCTAGTGGGTCAAGCATCCCTGCCTGCCATCAAAGGGAGTGTGATATGTTTCCAGGACCTAGTCACACTTCTGCAGTCAGACTCTATTGCCAGTTGAGGCCCCCAACCTACAATTTGCCTTATTCCTCAGGTCTTCTTGTTCTGCTCTGCCTGTGACTCACTCAAAAGCATTCACTGCTATTTGAAACAAACTTCCGTAGAAGGAGCCATCTTACGTTTTCCCTCCTCCTCTTGGACGCAGCCCATCTCCCCATCTTCACTACTTGGAACTCTCAGTTCAGTGAGTGAGGCCTTCTGTGTCTGGACCACTCGACTTGGTCATTAATCCTGGTGTCCTTAATGTTTAGACACTGGTTTCCCCAAAAGACTCTAGACTGTTCTGAATTGCTATGTCTTTACTACTGTGAGAAAGCAGCTCTAATCCATTTCTCACTCTGCCCCATCCCACTCACCCTCAACACTGGGTCTTTTTGAAAGAGGGTGGTTATGCCCTTGGCTCCTTCATCATGTTTATTTTTTTCTCCATTTTTGTGAGTCATGATGCTCAACTCCTGGGAATCAAGGTGTAATAGGTCTTATGATCTGTAGACCTAATGAAATGAAAACAAACGTATTGTTGTTTGGAAGCAGGTTTATTTATTATATACTTGCAATTGAATATAATATACAGACATGTATGTGATATGTATTGCTAGAAATGCACAGAACATATATTTTCCTATTGTTTAATGTTTTTTCCAGATATTTATTATAGAAAGGCATGGAGGGACACCTACTCATTCTTCATTATGAGAACAAGTAAATGCATTTTTTAAAATAGGAAATTCATCATCTGCTTCTATAACTTTATTAGCTACATTAAATAGACGGTAAGCAATAATTTAAAAACTCACCATTATATAAAATAATAAATAACAAAGTAAATGTTATAAAAATAAACTGATAGTAAGGAAAATCTAAATGGGCATCATCTCATTTTAGAAGACCAAATGATTAATATGGTTGTCATGTTATGATGGACAATTGTCTAATTATTTCTTTGTTTTTATTTAGCGTGTAGCAGAAGTTGTTCAGAAGAACAGAAATACATAGAAAACATCTCTAAATTTTTGGCAATTTGACATAGCAATTATGAGGCACACAGCTCATGTAGAAAATCTTTTGCAGAAAGAGAATGTTTTAGTTTTAGGGTGAGGAAAATCTACCAAAAAATAAAATGCACTTGGTTATTTTATGCATAATAAGGAAAAGAAAAGGATGATCTGCCACGAACTGTGGGCCTCCGTGACCGGTTCTGCCTGACATAACGCCTCCTGTGCCAGCGGCCGCTTCAGTGCCCTCCTCATTCACATCCACCGTGGCTTGGTGGAACACTTCAGAAAGAAACAGGTCGTTCCTCTCCGACATCCCCGAGAAATTGGCGTGTCCCTTGTTGAAGGCGTCCTCCATGCCCATGCTTCTCAGAATGGATTTGAGTTCATAATGCTCTTCTAATTTGAATTGGGGCATGAACACCTCAACATCATCTTCAGCCATTTTGTCTTTGCTGGTCCACTTGTTGAGATTGTCATAGGTTATTTCACTTTCTAGCTGCAAAGCAAAACAAAACAAACAAAAGAAAATACGGCAAGTATTAGAAAAGAAGTAAAACAACTTTAAGTCTAATATTAAAAATCAGTGACTTTACTACATTGTGGGTGATATAAAAAGTTCATAGGTTGGTCAGATTTTTACAAGAAGGTAGCATGTGTGGCATGGTTAAGGCTTTGAATGAAATGTAGAGACATGCTACATTTACTGTCAACTGTTTTATATATTTCCATGAAAAATTACCACATCATTTTGTAAGGAGTATATATTCATCTCACAAAAGGCAGGTTTAGCCCCAGAAATTTAAATATCTCAATGCCTTACCAGCTCCAAGCCAGTGGACACATCAGCAATTTCATCTGGAAGCAACAGGAGCATGCTAACATCTCCAGCATACGGGAGTTCTAGAATCTGAGCCTTTAGGTCTTCTATGTATCCAATGTTTAGCTTTTCATGCAAGTACATCATCTGTACAGGTGTGCGCTGAGTCTAATATTATTAAAAAGTAAAATATGGAAGTCAATTATAAGATGTCAAGAGATTTACAATTAGACATAAAGGAGGATGGGTTCTACTTTCGTGTTGGATAAATGTGGGTTTTTTTAAATTCAACAAAATAAATTATTTGTACACCTTTACAGTTGGTACTCTGGTGTTATTAGCTTGTTCAACTTTATATCCATCATTTAGTAAAATAGACAATAATGGTAATGACAACCATGATTCTATAACACTTGTTCAGTTCTTATTATGGGCCAGGAACTCTGCCATGTGTCAGTACTTACAGCTCTTTGAACTAAGTGGTAAAGCCAACATTTGAGTCTGGGAACATATAATTACAAAGCCATGGTCTTCCCCACTACCTGTACTGTTTCTTGAAAGAGTCAATCAACTGTCCAACCTGCATAATCTCTAACTAGCAAGTCATGTAGGAAAATGAATGAGAGGTCTCTAATGTTTCTGTCTATATCTTGTCAAAGGCTCTAAAATATATGTTAGGAAGATACATTTTGTTTTCTCATACCGAGTTCACACGGAAAGGATAAAGCCCATTTAATTTCTTCTCAAATGGAGTTTTCCACTTTCCTTTGAAGTAGACAGCATTCACCAGGACCATCCTGGTGTCCCCATCTACAGAACCTTCAGGTAACAAGTTTGGGATTTTGCCTACAGGAAACATAACATATATTTAGGTTTCATAATCAAGAACTGTGAAATTACTTCCTGAATTTTCTGAGTAGCCATCAAACTAAATTCATCAAATTACAGAGATGTTGATCTTCAAGGTAGTTTTTCTTTAGATTTATTTAAATCAAAAATAAAATTGAAACCAATTTCTCAAAAGGCTTGCAAAGTCAAAGAAAAAAATGAAGAAATAATGCATTTAAAATATAGACCTCCTATCAAATTTGAAACGAGATTTTCACTTCCTTTTATATTGTTTTCTCAAAGTTTTGCAGTTGAAAGTTATTTAAATCAGAAGGAAGTGAAAGAGAGGCCCTTAAGGAATACAATAGTGCCTTTCCAAAGTATATCATGTTCTTCTAGATCTGGTATAGACAGTCTGAGGATCTGACTCATATTTCCCATTTTGGAAAATTCTGCCTCCTTTCATATTCTATTCTCAGGTAATATCCAAAATCAAATATTTAATTACTAACCATATATCTTCTATTAGTAGGCCTCAATTATTTCTTCTCACTTAAAACACCACTGAGCTAAACAGGAATAAAGTTGCATCCACCAAAGTAACTAAACTCGGACAAATTGTAAAGGGGTGAAGGCTAAGTTCACGGATGGAAAAAGATCAGAGTTGTCAAAATGGAAAGAAGAAAAGAAAATATTTTCTTGGTTTTACCTTTGGTTTGTGTCTTGACCCATGAATTAATCTTTTTTTGGGCTTCTTCTGCACATTCTAGGAAGTCTACTGCTTGGGGTTCTGAGGAGTAATATTTCTGACAGAGTCGAATATATTCCTTTGAAGCAAGACAATGCCAAAGGTTACACAGAATATATACCAAACAAGCCATGGTGTAATTGTGAATTACGATCTTCCTATTGAGATTAGGAGACCTAGGGTAAGGGTGGGAGTGGAGTTTGGCTATGGAAGGCAGGTGCTGAAGGGAGAAAGAGTGCAGAACCCACATGGGTGTGAAGTGGTGCACACTCCCACCCATCTCTACCCACTGTCTTGCACTCTTTGCATTATAGACACAGAATAAAAGGAAAGAGGTTTGGCTTGGGGGATAGTGTCTCTGGAAAACAGTTGCGTTTGTTTTCCTGATTTATGACTCTGCAACTGGGACATTTGCAACAGGAAGAGGAGGCAGCCACAGAGGGAACAGGAGGGGCAGCTGTTAATGTGAGGCCAGCCCCAGGGAGCAGGTGTGGAATTCCAACTCTGCTTTTATGAACTGTAGAATTGTAGAGAATTGCTTTGAAAGTGACCTCATTACTTGTTTGGGACCCAGCCATTTCAATTACAGGTTTCACTTACTTCCCTGAAGCTTGCAGACTTCTCGCCAAACAGCTTATTGACACTTTCCAATAAATAACCCCCTGTGGATGCGTTGATTGCAGAGCTAAGAGAGCGGAAGGATGAATGGATTTTATCTGCAGCTTGTGCCTTGAATAGAAAGAAGGGATTCTCTGTATTTAACACAGGACTACCAAACAAGGTATTTCTTAAGTCATGATAACATTTTTGAGTACAATGATGAAATGCTATGTTAATACATACTTTGTTTTTAGTACTTTAGAGGAATCTTTGAGAAAATTATTTTGATAAGGATGTGGTGCATTAAAACCAATACGATGGATTTTAATTTGTTTCAAATTTTGCTGTGTCTATGGATTGGATTTAACCAGGAGGTAACTAACAGCCTAGAAGAAAGGTCCCTTTTCAGTTTCCTAAACTTCAAGGACTCTAAGGAATTTTTGTTGTATTTATAAGATGGATATGTTCTGAGGATCTAATATATGGTATAATGACTATAGTTAATAAGACTGTGTTTGTTAATAGCTGTCGTTCATAAAATTGTTTACTTGAAATTTGTGAAGAATATGTATTTTTAAGTGTACTTACTACACATACACACGTACATACAAATGGTAATTAATTGTAGTGATGGATGTGTTCATTAATTTGACTGTAATCATTTCACAATGTATAGGTATAGCAAGTCATCACATTGTACATCTTGAATACATACACTTTTTATTTGTCAATTATACCTCAGTAAAGCTGGCAGGGAGGAAACGTCTTAGTAATGATCTTACAAAGAAGCACCCTGTCCTAGGGCAGGGGACAGAGCCTTCCAGGTGGACTGCCAGGTATTGCAGGAGACCTGGCATAATCTCCACACGATCAGGCTCCTGTCCACCTCCTCCAGCCCATAATTCCCTGGGCAATGGGTAGAAAGATTGTCAGAGTGCCCAGAAAGAGAGATTTGGCGATACCTCTTCATAATTTACTTCATAAGCATGACTGCGAAAGTCGGTTACCAACAGGAGCAGTCTGTACCCAGTTTCTGTAATTTAACTGGATACCTGACATTTAAGGAAATGGAGTATTGAAGAAAGGTATTACTGCCTGAGATATGGGATTGATTAATAGATAAAAGACAGATGAGAGAGAAGATAGATGATAGATAAGATATATAGATAAGATTGATTGATATATGATAGATAAGATAGATGAGAGACATCAATGACAGATGATAGGTTAGATAGATAGAGGGAAAGATATCTGAAGGTCAGTGATTTCTTATGCAGTCATTGGGCCTGGCCTTCCCCCATTTCTCAATTAATTGTCAGTCCCTGCCCTCTCTTCTGGAAATACTCATCCATACACGTGTATTCTAGGAGTCTCTACTGTGGATTTATAATAAATTACACATACCTCACCAATGACAGAGGGGCGTGAGAGAACTTAGAAAGAAATAGGCTTGGCCTACAACTCATGAAGTCTGGATTCTGCCCCCACGCATCTCTCATTATGGGTATCACCTTAGGATATATTTTTCTTAATAACTCCAAGTCTTAGCTTTCTTTCTGTGAATGGGGGAGGATATATTTGCTTCCTTCCTAGTCTAACATTGTGGCTTTAAGACAAGAAGATTGTAGAAATAAAATACAAAAGAGATATGAACCAGTAAGTCATATACCTGCAAAATCGCATCAGGATAAGTACCCTTCTGGATCTGCTGCATGTATCCACAGCTGGTGAAGTTCTCTGGAGTCACGGGGGTAACCGCATTGGCTCCGACTTGATTAAACTGAAGCACCTGCAATCAGAATTAAGGAGAATGGTTACACTTGCCCCCAGATTTACTGAACTTTTAAAACGCTGGCTATCAAGTGGCTCTACAATGGTCCTAGATCTTTTCCCTGCCCTTATACATGGGAAACAAGCACAGATGCTCAATACTCTTTCTGCGTAATATAAAGGTGTCAGCCAACCAAAATTTCCCTTATAGAAATTTATATCCTGGCCATTTTGGAAAACAATTTGTTATTATGAAATGATGTAAAACCTCTTCCCCAAATTGTCTAAATTATATCCAACCAATTAATTGCTTTGAAAAAAATGCCAGTATTTTGAAGAAAGTCACAAGGTTAACTCAGAACCTTGTGTCTCTCTCTCTTTTCAGTGGCCTTATATACAAAAGACTTCCAATCTGCCAAAAACTACAAGCCAAAGTCAGCTAAAGCATAAAAATGGGTCACGTGATATTAACAGGGCTGACCTAAAATATTTACACATACCATATTCACACACGGAGACGTGAATGTCCGTGTCAGGGACAAGTTGGTCTGACGACACCTTGAATCTCTTTGTATGGTAAGTAGGCAGTTTTGGCTGACATGGGGAAGCTGGCAGCGAAAACTGTTCCCTCTGAAGCTGCCTCAGATCCCCTTCCCACAACACTGCCTCCCGCCCGCCTTGGTCTGCCAGCCTTAGTACCTGCAAGCTGGCCCAGCCTCACAGCCACCCACCCCTTCCAACCTCCTTGGAAACCCTTTGTCCTGCAGCACTTCCCTATGGGGCCCCTGAGGAGAAGCTGATCTGGTAAGTGGCTTGAGGGTAGGGGTTCTGCTAATGAAGTTAATTAAGGCAGCCTCGTCCAGCAAGTTGGGGAATTTCTGGGCTAGGGGGAGATGTGTTAGGGTTTGGGAGGTCTTTCTCTGCTCTTCCAGTTATACATCATAACTCCTGCCTAGTACTCTCTGAAAAGAAGTGGTGCGACTCTGCCCTCACACAAAAGAAGAATATTTCCTGTGACAGCTTGGCTGGGTTTCCTCCCTGACAAGGAAATTGACCCTTAAATCAGGGTTCTCTGGGCTAGCACTAAAGCCTTCCTGAATTAGTGTCAAAGTCACTCAGGGAGAGCTCCCTGCAAAAATGGGGCTGTGAGCTGCCCCTAGTCCATGCGAGGACAGTTTGGCCTGGATGGTCTGTTGCCTCACTATAAGCATAAGAGCTGGCGCCCTAATTCCCACAGACCTACGCTGCCTAGGAGCGTATACCTTTTATTTATTCTTTTCTTTCACTACAACTATACCACTCCTAACAGCCTCGGCAATTCCCAACTGTGTGGTTTCTTCTTGTCCCAATTCCCTCATCTGTAAAATGAGTATGGTGATCATCGCACCTACCTCATAGTATTTTGTATTATGTGCGTAAATTTATAAGAAGTTCTCAGAAAGATGCCTGGTTAAGTTCTCATAAGTATTGGTTATGTTTACAATGACTGCTACTAGGTGCCTTACATATTATCTCTAATCTTTCACAACTGTTTTGCAGGCTACACATTTTTATTCCATTTTGTAGATGAGAAAACTGAGATGCAGAGGGTTTCGATGTCCTCATACACACAGAGTAAGGAGCAAAGCCAACACTCAAACACAGATACGTCGGTCTCCAAAATCTGCACTTCTTTCTCCAAGCCAAGAAATGTCTTTTTCTTTTTATTTGGGAAGCAATCATATTAACATTTGAATTTCAAAATCTGCACATGCAACAGAGTTGTAAAAAGACTGCAGGGAGGGATAGCATTAGGAGAAATACCTAATGTAGATTACAGGTTGATGGGTGCAACAAACCACCATGGCACATATATACCTGTGTAACAAACCTGCACATTCTGCACATGTACCCCAGAACTTAAAGTATAATTTAAAACGGAAATATTTGTCAAAAAAGACTACATAGAATCCTCACACAGTCTCAGAGGCTTAAAGAATTTCTTAGATACAGAAAAGCTGTCTTGTGTCCAGAACGATCAGTTTATTTTCCTCCAGTGCCAAAATCAAGATTTTTACTTTAACCATCCAGAGCACTTCATTTAGCATTTGCTCCCAAAATACATTGCTTCTGATTCCTTTACGTTAAAAAAAAAAAAAAAAAAAAAACTAAGACCTGATGTTTCTAAAGTTTTCACGTCAATTTACTATCTTTTATTCTTTCAAGGCAAAAATAAAATAAAATAAATAAAGGGGAAAGAGTATTGCAAAAGGCTACTTGTATCAGGGAGTTGAGCAACTGAGTTTTGTTTCAAGTCTGGATGTTCAAACTGTCACAAACACAGAGGGTGATTCATCCATCCCTTGTCCTCCTGCAGCAAGATTGGCCAATGCTCTCTTTGTGAAACTTCTAACTTCAAATGAGGCCCACCTTACATGGGTCACCATGTGCATGGAAAGAATGTATTTACACTCAGGTACTTTCTCGTGGGAAACTGGAAACCAGCCGGTAGCATCTTGGTGTGACTGCATGCACAATGTGTGCTTGTCCTTAAAACCTTCAATGTTAATATTTGTATGTTTGAATGCAAGGAAATTTTGATGATATCATGGTCACATCGAAGTCCCTAACCTAGGAAATGGCATGATCACAAGAATTTTGTATGCATGGAGTGACTATTGCAGTGGCGATTGCAGTGTACAACTGAAGTAATCCAACATAATTTCCAGGGCCCAGACTCCATGGAAAGAGTTCCCTGACTGAGTTCGTGTCCATTTACCAAGGAAGGCAGGCAGTGGCCTTGCAGAAATCCCTCACGATGCTGTTGTGCACCCCATCCACCTTGGTTTTCAGGGCTGGCCATGCATAATGCCAGGTCCCATTCTGCTGCTGTGACCTCACAGGCATGATCATATGGCCAGGTCTTCTGCAGCTACCTCATTATTTATGCATTTCTGTGGGTATAATGAGCACTGCTCTGGTGTGGTTTTTTCCCCCCTTTGTGATACTCTCTTAACATTAGCAGGAATTCTCCGTAGGAATAGGGAACAAACACCACAGTGGCAGAGCAACGTGAAGGAGCCCAAGCTAGGAGTTAGGAGACAGTAGGGGCTTCCTTGACATCACCAGTGCTCTCATCTGTAAAATGATATCTGTCATAAAACTGAATGAGATAATGAGTACAAAACACTCACTTTGAAAAATAAGAATACCGTATCATTAAAATATAAGATGTGGCCACTCATAACTGTTTCCAGCCTTGCAGGCTATTCAACTCCCATATGCCTTCAACAGCTACAGTTGAAGGTTTTGGGGGTTTGGCTGTCTTATAGATTTGAATCTAAGGAATTTGTGTTGTAAGGATCAGTGCTTCATTACCTGTAGTGATTGCTGACCTCCTGAGTCAAAATGTCTTTAGCATAAAACAAGAGCAATTCTCCAATTCCATTCAGGAACCTCTCAGCCCAAATGTGGAGCTTTAGCTCAAACTCACCTTGGCCATCTGGTCTTTGGTGCTGCCCCTGGAGCCCATGTAGACCATGGCCATGGTCGACGAAATGCTCCATGGGGAGAGGAAGAGGTTCTGGGTGGGGCTTGCTTTTGCCAGGTGCTTGAATAAATTGAGGGCAAAGATTGTGTTTGCCACACAAAGGTCCTCCATTGTTTCAATCTAGAAGGAAAGAGAGGAAGAAAAAAACAGCTCTGAAACGAGTTAACATTGGGTGAGCAGGGTCGGATTCCCTCATGGAACATGAGGCAGGGCAGGGACAGCTTCATGGTCATGCCACCTGTGCAGCCATAAAAAGCCCCATGCTTGGCCAAATGGTCTCCTGTCACCATTTTGAAATTCTTGATAATTGTACGCAAAAGGCCCACATTTTCACTGTGCACGAGACCCTGTAAATTACATAGCCAGTCCTGAGATACATGAAGTGTTTTGTATGGTGAGTAGTGACATTTTGTGGCATGCCATAGAATAACAATGACAATAAATACGGATGGGAGTAGGAATTTAAGCTGGATAGGCCGACCCTAAAGTCATACTCTCAGCTTCTATGCTGCCCCTACAAAACACTGCACACATCCACACCACACACACTGCCACACAGGAAGATACACACCTATTGAAATGTATGCCACCTGCATACATAGTCGTGTTGCGCCGGGTAAGACGGTCAATTTCTTTCAAGTTTCCTGTTTCTAAAGTGGCTTAGACTGATTGTTTGAAGGTTTGGACTTTCACTCAGCCCCTATCCCAACACCCCTTCCCTATACGCACCACACATTCCACAGCCTTACTACAAAAAGGCTTCCTATACTGGGGAGTTCATTACTGGGAGGACTAGAAGACCCCCTTCTTCTGCCACCCCACCAGGTAGAAAGTCAATGCCAGGCACAATTGCAGGGATAATCCTTAATCCCAGGTCTATGAAACTCATACACACACCAAGGTATGAACCATCTGAGACCTTCCCTGACCTCAGGTTCTGCAGGCAGCTGAATGCATGGTCACACCCAAGGTGTGTGTGTTTTTTGGTCCTGACCAATGATCATCTTTTCAGCTGTATGTTTTGCTTTCATCATAGCTTAAAACATACCTGATAATTATCAAAATATATAAATACACCAAACAATGCTAACAATCATCATCCCTTGGGAAACCTTCTTGTGACAGTGCCTTCCCAGAACTGGGGAGGGGCTGGGGGAAGTACCCAGGAGGAAGGGTGTCCTCTGGCTCTGGTCTTGGCTGTCTACACCTGTGGTCTCACTTGGCAGGGCTCCCCAACAAGGACCTATGGCCACTTCTTTCTTGTGTGAACCCTTGGTTCATGAACTCTTTTTTTTTTTTTTTTAAGAAAGTGACTGGAATTTGCATTAAAATTTCTCATTTGAAATATAACCAAACTCTTTTATCAAGACGAAAATAGTAAATTAAATAAAATTTATCCCTAAAACTCTCATACCTCCTCTCCTCATTTAATCTTTACAGGGTCTATATGAGGTAGAGGTGATTCTCCCTATTTTATAGATTATATCCTGAGGCCCAGAAACATTAAGTAACTTGTATAAGGTCACACAGCTGGTAGGTAGTGGAGCAGGGGTTCAAGCCCAGGTCTGTCTAAGGAAGTCCACTCTTTCCAACGTTCCACATCGCTTTGCTCGGTGATTCATACCTTCACTATCAAGTATAAGTGCTTAAGCAAGTTATAGTTCAAGAAATGCTAGAAAGAGGAAGTCAAAATAAAAACGTAGTAAACCTGTAATCCTACTAAAAGGCTTATTAAGTTTAAAAAAACAGTCATTTTTTTTTTCTCTCTTGCTTCATCACAGATACTAGATTACACTGGATGGCTCAAAACTTTGTTTCCTCTTACTTTTAAAATTTAAAATTGTCTTTAAAATTAATTGTATTTATTGTATAGATTTTTAAAATTAATTACCTTAATACTTTTTGGAAACAAACTGAGTATTAATAACATAAGTAAAATATTTCTCTATCCCCATGTGAAAAATGTAAATAAGAGATCAGAGCCAGAAAAGTAAATTTAGACTTCTTCCATACCTAAATACATGATCCTTTGGAATGATCCATACTAGATTATTTGTAACAATCCACATAGTTAGTAACTTTGACAGTAAAAATATTTAACTCTAAAGACAAACTATCAGAAAGTTCTATTAATATTAAGTTAGAATTTAAGGTAACTTGATAAAGAAAGAAGATAATAAGAACAGAATCAAATTGTCCTGGAAGCATTTACGTCTTTCAAAAAAATAGTTTGAATTATATTTTTAAATAAGGTGCAATTAATTACATTTAATGTAAAAATAATATTTGATGTCTATATGGCAGTTAACCAAATTCCTTCAGCTCCCTTTTTAATTTACCTAATTGCCTGTCCAGTAAGGCTCAGTAATTTCTGTTATACGAATGAAAATGTGAAAATGGAGATTACACAGCTGGTTCATTTCCGAAGCCTAAACTGGATCCCAGACTTCCAATTCCAAGTCTAATGGTTTCCTACAAAATTCTCAAATAAGGTCTGAGAGGTTTGGAATTTTCGAAATCTATGAAGGCATCCATATGCAGTGTTTTCTGACTCTCAGATGAGGCCATACTTTATGTTTGAATGAAAATCTTTCAAAACAATGCAAAATTGAAACCATGGAGCATTGTGAAATATCACAGCCTCCTGGAACAGGTATACCTCCTGTGCATTTTTTAACATTATAGTAATTTATATGACCTCACTGACTTCCATATAGTATGCCCTTAATTAAGGTTTAATAGTATTACTGGGATGAATTAATGGGAATAATATGCAGGGCTGGGCTTCCTGGTGCTTGTGTTGGTTCCTGCAACACAAAGTTGACAAATGCACCACTGCAACTTGGCACAGGGAAGGGAGACTCTGGGAGGAGTCACCAGCCACACGGCCACCGTCCCTCATCCTATTGGCCCTGAATGTTAGATTGGAGTTTGCTGCAGCATTTAAAACAATTTTTTATTTTTTTTTTTACAATTAGGCAGTGGAAATATTTTGAAATTGACCACAAAAATAAATGAGAACTGAGAGAAAACAACAGTTTCAAGAGAATATCTCATCAAATACTGGTACATTTTCCCCAACAGAATTAAAAGCAATTTCTTTTAGTTGATGGCTTTCATAGTGAATAAGTATCTTTTTATGGGGTATTGAGTTATTTACTGAACCATACTTCAGTCAAGCCCACAACTAGTTTTGCTGATTATTCTCTTTCACTAAATTGACTCGTTATTGAACTAAACTCAATAAACATATTGTTGTACTAGACTGATCCAGCCCAAATTGCTACTTAACTTTTTCAGTTCCTGCTTTTTCATCTAAGATGCAAATGGAGTCCCCTTTTCCTATTACTTATATACAGTGTAGAGATTACATTCAATTGCTTAAATGAAAATATTTTATTGTAGCTATTTCCATCAAATTCAGTGTCAAAACAGTAGCTAGTAGAGAACATACATATTCTAACCTGTTCAATAAAACTGACATCACAATACGAATGTACATTTCATTTTGGTTAATGCTACATAGGCATTTGTTGGCTTCTGAGACTCAAAATTACACCTTGTAAATGTAATTCAAATCTTGAAATAAAATATGTCTTATTAAACAACTAAACAAGAAAACACCACTTAAATTTTACTCACCCTCTGCAAACACCCCACATTCAAATTTTCAATCTATTAATACCAGCATGAGGGCAGAGAAAACATGAAATCCTGTTTCCCACAGAAATGGCATGGAAATCATTGAAATACCTGGTTGTTCTCTGGTTATTCTCTGAGTTGCTGTCTGACAGGCAATGCTCCTCTGAGACTTGTTACAGTTCAGACATGGTAATGACTGGTTTTATACAGCTCTGCCCCTCCCACACAGCATTTTTTTTTTCTCTCTCTCTTTTTTAATCTATATCCTTTGAGTGATTCAACATTTTACTCAGCAAGACATCATTAGAATAGAAATACTTCTTTGTAAAGGCACAGTTTAAGAAATTTTGGGGGAGGATGAGGTCACTCTGAAACTTAAGAATTGGTCAATATCTACACATGCCTGTCAAAATTAGCTAAAATCTGTCAGCCCCAGTTTCAAGATTTCTCCCACTACACGTGTGCTCAAGGATAGTATCAATTTCTACAATATTCCTTCTAACTTTCGTCAGCCATGTTCTGTGGGCTTCTTCCAATATACAAGTGCCATGAGATTTACTCTTTTTTTTATTATTTTATTTATTTTATTTTTTTTGAGATGGAGTTTTGCTCTTGTTGCCCAGGCTGGAGTGCAGTGGCACAATCTTGGCTCATTACAACCTCCACCTCCCAGGCTCAAGCGATTCTCCTGCCTCAGCCTCCCAAGTAGCTGGGATTACAGGCATGCACCACCATGCCTGGCTACTTTTGTATTTTAAGTAGAGATGGGGTTTTGCCATGTTGGACGGGCTGGTTTCGAACTCCTGACCTCAAGTGATCCAACCGCCTTGGCCTCCCAAAGTGCTGGGATTACAGGCATGAGCCACTGTGCCCAGCCAAGATTTACTCTCTTTTGAGCCTAGGGAGACCCAAGTGATGTTTAGGGTGTTGGAGGGAAGAAAAAATCCACCATTTTCTTTCTTAGAAATTCTCTAATTTAAACTGTCTTACGTTGTCTCAAGCTGTAATTTTCTAAATAACTCTGAATTCTACCCTAATATTCTGACACAAGAAGAACTGTTCATCTTCTCTTGATTAGAAAATAGATCTTACGGCCAGGTGCGGTGGCTCATGCCTGTAATCCCAGCATTTTGGGAGGCTGAGGCGGGAGGATCACTTGAGGTCAGGAGTTTGTGACTGACCTGGCCAACATGGTGAAACCCCATCTCTACTAAAAATAAAAAAATTAGCCAGGCATGGTGGCACACGTCTGTAATCCCAGCTACTTGAGAGGCCGAGGCAAGAGAATCGCTTGAACATGGAAGGCAGAGGTTGCAGTGAGGTGAGGTTGTACCACTGCACTCCAGCCTAGGCAACAGACTGTGACTCCATCTCAAAAAAATAAAAATAAAATAAAGAGAAAAACAGAAAACAGATCTTATCCTTTATTAGGAGCCACTGACCCTTTTACACGTGTTAACGCCCCTTAGTCCTCTGTGCTCTCCTCCTATGAGTACTCAGGAGTCTGGTGTTGAGCTAAGTCCCTTCTGTCTTTTCAGCCTCAGTCCAAGAAGACCCCTCTGGTAATGTTTATGTGACCAAACTGTTTAACTGTTTTTGTTGTTGTTGTTTGTTTGTTTGTTTTGAGATGTAGTCTTCCTCTGTCACCCAGGCTAGAGTGCAGTGGTGCGATCTCAGCTTACTGCAACCTCCACCTCCCAGGTTCAAGCAATTCTCTTGCCTCAACCTCCCGAGTAGTTGGGATTACAGGCCCTTGCCACCACACCCAGCTAATTTTTGCAGTTTTTGGTAAAGATGGCGTTTCACCAACTTGGCCAGGCCAGTCTCGAACTCCTGAGCTCATGATTCGCCCACCTCAGCCTCCCAAAGTTCTGGGATTACAGGCATGAGTCACCGCACCCAGCCTGTTTAACTGTTTTTTTAGCCACACATTGGCAGCTCAACAAGTTGGGACAGATGCCAATACATCTAGAACTTCAGCCACCCTTTGCTTCACTCACTTTTCAGGTGCTACTCTTTCTCACCGTATTGTTTTCATTCCGGTTATTCTCAAGAGGAATGTCATGCTTCTTTCTCCCCACTGACTCATCTATGATGTTTGATTCACACCCCATAACTTCCGTGGAGTCCGTTCTGACTCCTACAATCCTCGGTGAACGTCTACATAGGGCTGCAACTTTCAGAGTTGAGTATGTAGTGTAGCAATCTTGTATATTCTGGCAGTATCATCTGAGTTGGGATCTATCTCTAAATATACACTTGGTTTCCCTTCAGCAGCAAGAGCAGTGGTGAGCATCAAGTAAATTCTTACCAAATATTTTTTGATGCGTAAAGTAACATGGTAAAACTCTCTAGAGGCCCTATACTGTGATGAACAAGGATAAGAATTCTGAGAGACTCAGAAAAGTCTCAGAATCTTCTTTTTGCCATTTACTAGTTGTATAATCTTGCACATATTTCTCAACTGCTCTAACTTTGAATTTCCTAATAACACTATACAACTGGTACTGTTGATTGCTTACTCCGAATCAATGCCTTTCTGCTATCTTTCTTCCTGATTTTCTTCAGGTATTATTCAGAGAATCCTTGATCTCAGGAAAGGAAAGCCTGGCTGCTAGTCTTGTGGTGGGGGTGGGGGTTGCAGGGGATGGGTGGACATAGAAACCCAATTCTGGACAATGACTTTTGGGAGAAATCCACTGGGGATCGTTTGGGAAAATGTTTTCTTTCCTTGACAGAAGGAAGCATCAAGAAAGAATCTCAATATCTATACCATCCCTTTCTACCCAGTTTTGAGCATGGTTGTGCTAGAATGCCATGCCAGAAGATGCCACCATCATACTTCAACCATATAGGAAGCCTAAGAAATTTTCAGAGATGCCAAACAAAATCCCCGACATCTGCCAATGCCAGAAACCACCTACCTCTAGTTTTTGCTCTTGCTGTAGTTCTCCGAGATATTATAATAAATAAGTCTGTGTTGTTTAAGAATCATTTGACATTTTGGGTTCTCTGTCATTTGCAGCCAAAAGGATTCTAAATAATACAGGCTTCTGTGAATAATCAATGAGATAATGCCTGCCAAGTCCTCAGCAGATTGCCCTTGGTAGTGAGTGCTGCATAACAATAGCTGATATATAACAGGGTGACTGTTGGTGTTTAATTTGGGAGCTGCCTTTCTGCCTAGGTTAGAGCAACTGTATGAGTTCAGTATAAGAAGAATAGACTTTCGGCCGGGCGCGGTGGCTCAAGCCTGTAATCCCAGCACTTTGGGAGGCCGAGGCGGGTGGATCACGAGGTCAAGAGATCGAGACCATCCTGGTCAACATGGTGAAACCCCGTCTCTACTAATACAAAAAAAAAAAAATTAGCTGGGCACGGTGGCGCGTGCCTGTAATCCCAGCTACTCAGGAGGCTGAGGCAGGAGAATTGCCTGAACCCAGGAGGCAGAGATTGCGGTGAGCCGAGATCGCGCCATTGCGCTCCAGCCTGGGTATCAAGAGCGAAACTCCGTCTCAAAAAAAAAAAAAAAGAAGAATAGACTTTCACACCTCAAACAATTAGAGGAGCTTGTAAAAGATAATATGTAACTTCAAACCAAATTGAGTGGTGCCAATAGTAAGTATCACACAAAGAAGGGAAAGGATGGATAATGTATGTTAGGACCTTGAGGAAAGAGTTGAGATAAATGAAAACTACACAATAGAGAGAGGGAGGCACTAATATTATACAAGTGGGAAGTAAAGATTATTGAATAGCTTCCTGAGGTCTGTCTGGAACTGAGTTGGTGCCACAGAGCAGGAAAGGCTCATGTCTTATACAGGAGCCTTTGATAACAGACTGAGTTGAAATCTAAGCTAAAGTCAGTCTACTGTAAACTCTGGAGAAGGGAAATGACTTGTAAAAAGTTGTGTTTTAAGAAGAAGAAAAATCTGAAAATTCAGAAGAGAAGGAACCTAAAGAGTGGGAAATGTCTTAGGAGACTATAGCAGTAACCCGGCCAGTAGGTCAACTAGAAAAAACACCCAGTCACTAAAGTATGTTCCTTACCATTAGAAAATATGTAAGATTAAGCTTTCTCAAATAACCTGAAATAGTACATCTGACAAACTCAGAGCAGATCACTCCTATGGAGTATGAGATTACCGAAACAGAAAGTCTCTTATTTTCTAGGAAAGTGTGTATGAGATAATCATAAGTGGGAAAAGGAAGGAAATAAAATTATATCAGTGGTATGATCTTAATTATATAAATAAAATACATGCATAAGAAATATTACTTAGTGTAATATTTCTTCAAAACATAAACAGGGTTTATGTCTAGGTGATAACTTTATAGATTCACCATTTTCTTTCTTTGTACCTTAAAAACCTTCCCACATTTTCCATAATAGGCATGCATTACTTTTAAAATCAGAAATAATTTATCAAAGTTTCTATATTGAGGTGTTTTTCCTCTCTCCACTATTATTACAATGAATCATATATAAAAAAGAAATAATATCCAAAAGAAGAAAATACCTTTATAAGTAATAAAGTGCTAATATTCTAATCGAGACATGCATATGCTGTGCTTTTTCTTTGAGACATCTAACCAACTGTGACTGCATAACCTATGTAGTTTATAATTCAGTGCCTATCTTCCCTGCTAGATGGTAACAGCCATGAAGTCCAAGACTGTGATGGTCTTCCCCAATGGCTAGGACAGGCATTTGGTTCACGTTAGGTGTTCAGTTAGTGTTTGCTAAATGACTTGCTCATGTCTGGCACATTGTAATGCATTTCTATCCTCCCCACTTTGAAGAGCAACCAGTGATACTTCCATAATTACCTGTTTTACATGATTTACGGATATATGAGAATGTACAAATTAGGAAAATGCATCATTTCTGTACAGCAGTAACATCACCACTGAAATTATCTCAAACATGATATGAAGTAGGTCAAAAAGGAAGTCCTATTTTAATATAAAATTCTACATAATAACCTTATTTTTTAATGACTTCCAGTTAGATATATTGAAACAATGTTAATTTATGACAAAGATCATTAGTATTAATTAGCCTTAGTAGTTAGATGGCATGGTTTATTCCATAAATTTACGTAGTTGTTGCTGTGAGCAGAACCAAATGAAGGTGAAGGCAGTCACCTCCACGGTGTGAATTTGGGACATCTTGGCTAAAACATTCTCGAACATACATTTTTTGAAATCTCTTTATCAGAGAATAAATTAGCAATAACACTTTGTGTGTTAAAGGCTCTGGGAGAAATATTACATGTATCTAAATTCCTGTGAAGCGGGTTTTACAGGGAAAGGGGTGGTCCAGAAAGGAGTTTCGGGGTGTGTGAAGAGGATAGGAGGATGAGAACACTGAATAAGGGTAGGCCTAGGCCACAGGGAGGGAAGGTCCTGATCTTCAGGGCAAAGAAAGCAAACCTCACCTATGTTAAGATGTGGCTCTGGGCCAGCTATGAGTGTGAGAAAGTCTGCACATGAAGTTAGCTTTGTTAGGGAGTGTAACACCTCTATCGGAGTATTTATCTTGTTACCAAGCGACAACCTCAACACAGATGTCAGGTTGGTAAGCTGTCTGAACAAAAATCCAGGTTCTGTGATTCAGCTATTTGAGAAAGACCTGTCATGACAAAAGCATGCAAGATTGCATGTCCAGAGCAGCCTCAGAACACTGTGAATCATGAATTCACTCCTCATGCACACCAGTGAAACTCCATGCTTATGATGGTGTGCTTCCTTGGAGGGTCTAATGATATAAGAGTAGACTCATATAACCTCGATTCCATGAATCACTCAACTCTCCATTATCCTTGAGGATTAATTATGAATAAATGAATTATTCATATTACTTAACAAGTCTTAATTTAGTCTCTCTCTTATGTAGCATGTTCCTAGTACATCTCAGGCAATGTTCTAGGCCTAGGGAAAGTAGCCTATTTCAGTGTTAATTGCCATAGCACATGTGTACTCAGATGATAAATACGTAACTAAGTAACTGTAAAACACGGGATGTCAATTATTTTTGTTTTATCTTCTTATGAATTTTTGTATCTTTTCAAATTAAGGGTAAATAAAAGACCAGAAACTGATTGACACTTGCTACTAAAATACATATATGCGGGGGCTGCAGTGGCTCCCGCCTGTAATCCCAGCACTTTGGGAGGCCAGGTGGGTGGATCACGAGGGCAGGGGTTTGAGATTAGCCTAGCCAACATGGTGAAACCCCGTCAATGCTAAAAATCCAAAATTTAGCCAGGTGTGGTGGTGCATGCCTGTAATCCCAGCTACTAGGGAGGCTGAGGCAGGAGAATTGCTTGAACCTGGGAGGTGGAGGTTGTGGTGAGCCAAGATCACGCCGTTGCACTCCAGACTGGGCAACAAGAGCGAAACTCCATCTCAAAAAAACAAGCCAGGAGCGGTGGCTCATGCCTGTAATCACAACTCTTTGGGAGGCCTAGGCAGGTGGATCACCTGAGGTCGGGAGTTCAAGACCAGCCTGACCAACATGGAAAAACCCTATCTCTACTAGAAATACAAAATTAGCCGGGCATGGTGACACATGCCTGTAATCCCAGCTACTCGGGAAACTGAGGCAGGAGAATCACTTGAACCCAGGAGGTGGAGGTTGTGATGAGCCGAGATCAAACCACTGCACTCCAGCCTGGGCAACAAGAGTGAAACTCTGTCTCCAAACAAACAAACAAACGAAATACATGTATGTATGCCCTGCAGACAGATTTCATTTGGTCCTATATAAAATAACATGGGAAATGCCTTGATTTCTAGGAAGGAAATGGCAAGGAAAAACTAAAGGAACTTTTCAGTAGTCATGCATTTTATCTTAGGGTTGGACCAGAAAATTTGCATTGCTTTTTAATCATGACAGCCTTATTTAGACTTGTAAAAAAATGAGGAGGTGGCAGAAAAAATTATTGCTCAGTTCTTTCCCTGTTGATTAGTCATAATACACTGAGTGTACAGGCAGGAAGATGAGAATGTGAATCGTATGTGAGTGGTGGGTGGGGGAAAAAAGAAAGAGACAGCAAAGCCTCCTGCAACTCTGTCTCCAGCCATGACCCCTCCCCGGTTATGGCTGCACCCATGTCCATGGTCCGAAGCTGGACACATCATGTTTCCATCATTTTTCCAGACCTGTTTGTCCCCATTTACTTCCCATTTGCCTATTATTTATTCAAGCTAATATCAAAGCAACGTCCTTGAATCTTTTCTTATCCATTTCCACATCTACCATTTAACAATAATTTTAGCTTCAAAATATTTTTTGAGTCAGTGTGCTACTCTCTTTTTTTTTTTTCCTCTAAAATTATTGCCCTGGCTCTGGCCTTCATCATCTTAGCCCCGGGTTCTGTGTTTCTAGTGTCTTGTCCCTTAATCCATAAATTTAACCTGATTCAGCTATGATTCTTCTTAAAATCTTTCAATGAGCCTCCATTAAATACCGGATATATCTTAGCTAGGTTCATATGCGTCCAAGACCATCAGTGATCTGGCTCCTCTCTAATCACAATAAACACTCTAGATAACGTTTTCATCATAATATCTGCCACATAGGTACACAAGAATTGTTAGCATTAATGATTACTATTTCTTTACCTTTACTAACATACTTAGAAAATTGTGTCCAATTTATGGTTTTACATATTTGTTTCCTCTGTTCTCCTGAGAGCAGACATGTACATTTTATTTTTTATATACACACCACTTAATAGACTATGTGTTCACTGGGGATGTTCCACTTAATGTTTCTTGAACTCAACTGAAAACAAACCTTTGTACTTCGATTTTGATCCTCCCTAGCAGTACTGAGACAGCCTCAAAGTATGGCCTTCCTGCTTTCCCCGCTTTGCGATGAGGCTAGAACACTGTTTACCAGGACAGGGAGCAGTTAAGGCTGAGTCTCATGAACTGGATCTTAGGTGAATGTTGGGACTAGGAGCACAGGGGACTTTAGGGGGCAGGTGCTGGGGTAGGATCCATAGGAAAAGAAATAGAAACCTTGAACTTGACTGATCGCAATAAGCACTCAGTGCATCAGGCAGGCAGCAAGAGAACTCTGTCCCTACTCCTTCATTAGGGTAAGGCCTCACTGGAGATAGGACTCCAAAACTTCTAAGCTGCGAGAACGTATTAAGTACTAAGGAATAAGACAAAGACAAAAGAGAAGACGGTAAGAGTTAGAGGCAACAAGAGGAGCAGTCACAAGGGAGGAAGGCTATTACTCTTATCCTAATATTCTAAGTTTTTTATTGGATACTTGGCTATAAACAGAAGTAAATAAAACTTTTAATGACCAAAAAAACCCAACTTTGGAAGGTGCTGCTAAACACCGTGCTCTAGCTCATAGATGGCATATGATTTGCAAGAACATTGGCTTCAGAGTAAGATTTATGTGTTTGACGTGCAAGTAACTAGGCTAATGAAATCAAACAAAGATCAAGAACTTACTGAATTTCCTTCAGGTCAGGACTTGTGATGGCCTATTTTTTTTTTCCTGACATTTGCTTCTAGATACTGAATCCATCCCTTCAAAGCTCTTGCTTAGATGAAGCCTAAGTCAAAGGAATCAGTACTTCCCAACGCATATTATTTCTCAGCGATGTTTTACACTTACTGCCCTTCTAACACTATTTCAATCACGTTTCTTGATAATTTCAATATTCACACCTGTATGCTTGTTTCTTTAGTGTGAAAGCATTGCTCAGTATTCTATAGGCAAAGCTCAAAAGAGTATGATAATTTAACTTTTCCTATACCACTGCCTTCTTAGTGTCCAATGCCTCTTTGACTCAGAACTGACTACATATTATATTAGTCTCATGTTTCTTCAAGCTCTACTAAGAAACCCAAACACACGGAAAGATAGTGAATAAATGCATACCATTTACTCAAGAAAGGTTACAGACTTTTCCCCAGCCACTCAAGTATGCATATCTTTGTGACCATTTCCTAGGGTTACAAATGTTTGAATTCTCTTAACTCCATGACAAATTCCTGTTTTCCTGCATGAGCACATAAAACCCATTTGAAACATTTTTTGGAAGACTTCAGCATCCATAAAGAACCTCTGGTCACCACACTTTCCTAATGTAGAGTCATGACCCCTTACCCCTTATCTCTTGACTCATACTGAAATCACACCAAATTGTGTGATTTTTGACATGGCATCATAATCTTGAAGTAAGATCCTGTTTCTTCTTCTTAATGTGGAAAGATAAGCACAAATCCTGCATGTCCAAAATTTCTTATATAGTTGCTTGAAATATAATCATGCTTACGAGCTCCAGTACCTCTGGTTAAATTATGAAGTAGGAGAGATTTGAAAAGAGTCATACACTATATACATAAAACTAAAGCATTGTTGTTATAAATGAAATAATGTAGGTGAAATGTTAGGCAGAATGTCTAATCACAATAAGCACTTGATATTACTATTATTTTAGAAATACTGTGGATAATTACCTCCACTTGAGTGTTAAACTGAAATCTGATAATAGCCGTGTAATCTTAGGTGGGTCACTTAACTTCTTCTGGCTTCCCTTTCTTTACATTGTAATGGTCCCATTATAACGTCCTTCAATGTACATTATATTATTTAATCATTTCAACAGTTGTTTGAATAAGATAAATGTTGTACAGCTGAGGAAGCAGACATGCAGAATGGACAAGGGAGTTGCCTCATTATTAATGAATTGTGATAGCGTATATTCCACCCAGATGCTTTAGGCTAATGCCCTTTCCACTGACAATACCTTGCTTGCTCATTCTGATTTTGCTATGTGTGATTCCATTTCTGTGATTGCTTAAGAAGCTGTTAGAGCTTCAAAGACAGAGATGATCACTCCTCTTGATTTTGATTTTGGTCTTGATTTCCCCAGGGCTAATGTCGTCATTAGCAAATGGTAAGCCCTGAAAAAAATTTGCAAAATTGAATCTTCTCTTAGTCGCGCTGCCTCTGATCAAGCATTGTCTGACACCCCACCTCTACTTGTGCCTGGGGTTTGTCCAAGATTGGGTGCTGCTGGAAAGCGGAGTTAAGTCTTTGACTGGTATCTCTGTAAATGTCATCTACAGGGAGGAGAAACTAGAAAAGGGATAAGACTGTAAATATTAAAGAAGTAGTAGTCAATCATTTTGGGTGAGACAGTGTATATTTGGTATTTTATAGGTGGTACAGTGATGTGTTTATCTGCACGTAGACAAAATCATGAAATGATTTCATCTTGTCTCATTTTATCATGGTCCCAGAGTAACGTTGTCTGAGGTTTGCAATTTATCTGAGGTTGGTATTCTGTGACATTATGTCTTTATGTCTTCTAGGAGAGTACTGTGGTCTGTTTCAGTCCAGTTTACAACTATCAGCAGATGCTGCTCTTTTTTCTTTTTATCTCAATTGACATCAGCACTTTGTTTCTGGAGCAACAAACTTCACGCACATTCGATTGTGTAATGTGCTGAAGAGGTTACAAAAGATGATATCTCATCTTCGTGGGTTCAGACAGATTTGTTTAATTAATTTCTATCAAGGAAAGGGCCAACTCCAGGTATTACTCTATTTGGTTTGTTGGTTGGTTAGTTGGTTAGACTGGAGGAAGATGATGATATTTAATACGTGAGCTTTAGTTCTACACAGTTATTATTGCAATTTGTTTTAAATTTTAATTAAAACCAAATATGCACATTATTTTTCTTCTCATTTCTCACTCCTCAAGACAATTTTTAAAACTACTTCAGCTAATGCTTTTTTAATTTTCGGTATTTACTTCTGTATCTCTAAAGAACATGATTATATTGCTACTTCTTAAAGAGCTCTGGGCATTGACTATTTCTCATTCACATGTGAACATTTCCCATCCTGCCGTATTTCAAATATACCTGTAGTAATACCAAACTTTGATCAATATTTTTAGTTTACATTATCATGATTATGTGCATAGAATTCACTGCTTGGCCATATTCTATAATTTTACTTTCTGCACATTTTATTTTCCTAGCATTATCTCAGATTTTTAAAAAATTTGATTAATGTTATATATACTTATCACCAACTTGGCCACGAAGACTATCCTAGCTGGACAAGTCTTATTTTAACACATTCAAATGCTTGAACTATCTAATCAATTTCATCTCATTAAAATAATCACACTCAGAGCCTCTGACTGGCTTCAGACTGAACAGCCCAGACTGAACAGGGTTGCTCTTTAGGCCTCTGAAAGTCTGACTGCTAAAGATAACGCAGAATCCTGAGGTGGATCCCTTTATCCCTCTCTTGGATTGTCTTCTCTTTTTCCTATATCTTTTACCAACCTCTTCATGGTTCCCTGACTCATTTTTAAGCAGCACATGCTCTAGTACCTACTTGAAAAAACAAAGGCATGGAGAAAAGGCTTTCTGAGATCATAAATGTCTGAAAATGCTGCTACCAAATTGGTAATTGGGTGATATATAGAATCCTAGATTTTAAAATATTGCTTCAAAATTCAAGAGCTTTTTTTTATCCTACTCTAGCCTCTAGTCTTGCTGTTAGAATTCCAACGTCATTCTAGTATCTGTTCTTTAATCTGTGACTTTATTTTGGTCTCTGGAAGCTTACAGACCCTCTGTTTCCAATGTCCTGAAATTTCACCATGGTGTCTCTTGGGTAGGATTACATTTATCCACTTTACTGGCATTTAGTGGGCTCTTTTAGCCTGTAAGCTCATGTCATTTAGTCTCAGGGAATTTTCTTGAATTATTTCCTTTTGTCTTTATATTTTTTTAATATTTCTAATATACTAATTAGTGCATAGAAGGGTATATTTCTATTAACTTCTATTTACTGTGGATTTTTCCCAAAGAAGGAACTCAGCCTTTCCATCCTTACCTGAAGTAAACACTCTTCTGAATTTATATTCATTATTTTCTAGTTTTATTTTCATATCTTGATCCATGAAAGTCTGCCCAGATAGTGTATTGTTGAGTATTGCTTGTGTGTGAACTTTATAAAAATTAAGCATTACCTTATAAATATTCTAGAGAAGGTGACTGCCAACTTGTTTGGTAAAAGGGTCAGATAGTAAATATCTTAGTCTTTGTCTCCACCACGCATTTCTGCCCTGTGATAGGCAAGCAGATATGACCAAGTGGGTATGGCTGTGTCCCAACACAATTTCACCTACAAAAAACATGTGGTGCCACATTTTCTTTATCCAGTCTGTCATTGATGGATAAAGCTGGAAACCATCATTCTCAGCAAACTGACACAAGAACAGCAAACCAAACACCACATGTTCTCACCCTTAAGTGGGTGTTGAACAATGAGAACACATGGACACAGGGAGGAGACCATCACACACTGAGGCCTGTCGGGAGGTAGAGGGCTCAGGGAGGGACAGCAGCGGATGGGGGGAAGTGGAGCGATAGCATTAGGAGAAATACCTAATGCAGACAATGGGGTGATGGATGCAGCAAACCACCACGGCACATGTATACCTATGTAACAAACCTGCATGTTCTGCACATGTACCCCAAACTTAAAGTATAATATAAATAAATAAATAAATAATTTGTAATGCTATGGGATTTGGACTCCTCTAGAGAAACTCTGAACATATGCATGGGAAATGGAAGGGTTTCACTAGTGTACATAGAAAACAATGCCAAATTGTTTACTAAATTGTTACAAGTCCTCTAGAGCTTTCTACATTATATTTTCAAAATTCAGCCAGTTGTTTCTTGTAGGTACATTTCATTTTTTCATTGCTACTCCATTGAAAGAATTAAAGTATCATAATTTATTTATCCATTTTTTTCCTGTCAATACATATTTAGGTTACTTCTAGTTTTTGTTTTCTGATATGCTTTTAAAAATACATATTCCCATCAACAATATACAAAGACATCTCCAATATACACCCCTCCAGCACTTAATTTTGTCAAATGTCTTAATTTTTGACAAGCTATTATAGTATGTATAAGGCGGCATGTCCTGATTTGCATTTTTCTGACTGCTGAAGAGATTGAACAGCTCTTGTTATTTCATAATATCGCGATGATGTGTATTTCCTCTTCTGTGGAATTTTTACTTAAAAGTTTTTGACGGGAAAATCTGAAAGGCAGTTTTTTGGTTGTTATTTGTCTTTTTGTTGACTTATGGGACTTCTTTATATGTACTAGATATTTAACCTTTGCTAGCTATATAGGTTGCAAAAATATTCTAATTTGCCATTTTGGACTTTCATTTAAGATGGCTTTGATGCTGTCATATTCATATATACTTTTGTACATGCTTAGCATTATGTGTCTTAAAAAAAAGTTTTTTCGGCCAGGTGAGGTGGCTCACACCTCTAATCCTAGCAATTTGGAAGGTCAAGGTGGACTGATCACTTGAGGTCAGGAGTCAAGACAAGCCTGGCCAACATGGTGAAATCCTGTCTGTATTAAAAGTACAAAAATTAATAGGGTGGTGGCAGGTGCCTGTAATCCAAGGTACTTAAGAAGCCAAGGTGGGAATTGCTTGAACCTGGGGGGCGGAGGTTACAGTGAGCTGAGATCATGCCACTGGACTCCAGCCTGGGTGACAAAGAAAAACTCCATCTTAAAAAATTTTTTTCTATCCCAATCTCAGAAAAATATTCTCCTATATTAAGTTACAAAACTTTTGCCTCTAAAGAAGACTAGGGATGCTTATCAATGATGGACTGGGTAAAGAAAATGTGGTGTATGTACACCATGGAATACAATGCAGTCATAAAAAAGAATGAGATCATGTCTTTTGCAGGGACATGGATGGACCTGGAGGCCATTATCCTCAGCAAACTAACACAGAAACGGGAAACCAAATACCTCGCATTCTCACTTATAAGTGGGAGTTAAATGATGAGATCACATGGACATATAGAAGGGAACAACACACGCTGGAGCCTCTCAGAGGGTGGAGGCTGGGAGGAGGGAGAGGATCGGAAAAAAATAACTAATGGGTATTAGGCTTAATAGCTGGGTGATGAAATAATCTGTACAACGAACCCTGATGACACAAGTTTACCTGTATGACAAACCTGTACTTTACCCCTGAACTTAAAAGTTAAAACAACAAAAAATTTTATATTTAAAATAGAGGATGAGGGATATTTGAAAATAATTCTAGGTCTAGGGCAGGCAATATAAAATATGAGTTGGAACCATCCTGTTGTACCAGGAAGCAAAGAGGTCATGGAATGATACTAAGGTCTTGTCAAAAAGACGTAGGAGCCAATTGAAAAAGTTAGGAACTTTGAGCATGAAAGACAATAATAACTGCAGTGAATTTTAAAATTTTAAATCTATTAAAGTCCATAACTTAAAAATGTTACTTACAGGGAAAAAATATAAAACTCCATTAGTCAAATTCAGATGATACTATAGACTAGATTATTATTCGGAAAACTGGTAAATGATGTAAATTATTAAAATACTCATCATACTTTTCCTTGAGGAGGAAGAGATTTTCTTCCTAGAAATATAACTAGTAAATGAAGAATAATTGACAAAATTAAACCATCACCATTTTGCTATCTGTAACAAAGTAAAGGGTCTATGTCATATCTTCAGTTACTGCTAAGTCCATTAGGTTAAAGGCAAAAAGAAATTTCATAATGATAGGTTGGCTACACATGCTTTCAATGCTGAATCTTAGTATCACAAAAGGAAAGCCAACCAGGCATTAATGTCACTTGATGGACATGTATAACCCCCCTCCCACATGAAGTATTTTTGACCAAAAAAAAAAAAAAAAAAAAAAAACAGAAGCAAGGGAGGAAGGAAGGAATGTAAAAATGGAAGGAAGGAAGGGAGGGAGGGAGGGAGAAAGGCAGGAAGGAAGGAAGGAGGGAGAGAGGGAGAGAGGGAGGGAGGGAGGGAGAGAGGGAGGGAGGAAGATCTGAATCTAATCAAGTCATTTTCCCACTGCTAGTTCATAGGAAATGCAAGCGAAGAGAAGAATACGTTAAATACAAGGATGAAATCAACAAAACAATGGAAATTTGTGGGAAAATATATAGGATAAATTATTCATTTTCTTCAAAAACTATATTGAAAGACAAAAAGAAAGGGGGAAGATCTAGATTAAAAGAAATAAGACCTATATCAAAAATGCAATTTGTGGATCTTATTTGGATTCTGATTTGAATAAACCAAAAAGACAAAAATCAAGTGGAGAAATTTGAACAATGGCTTTTTGATACTATAAAAAGATTGTTTTTAGAATTAGTGTTATAATTTTAAAGAGTACTTTAGGGAGATGTATTAAAATATTTGTGGATAAAATGAAATAATGCCTAGGATTTGCTTCAAAATAATCAAAGTAGAGGGAGAAAAAAAGTGGTCATATAGATAAAACAAGAGAAGTTATGGGATAATAATTATTGAAGTTAGTTAAGGAGTGCCTTGAGGTTAATTAAACTATTATCTCTTCTTTTGTCTCCATTTGAAATTTCCCATAACAAAGAGTAAAAACTACCTATTCTTTAATAGAATAAAATGTCATTTTCAATTACCCTGTGGTCTAATGGGAGTCAGTAGGCGGAAGATGAGTGGTCTGCTCCATGCGTTCATTCATGTCCCCAATTACATTATTTCCTGTTACCCAACAAAAGACCCTAAGGCAAATCTGGCCCTCTAATGGTTGTTTTACGGTGCAATTCCATGGCATCAAGAGTGAAAGAAGAACAGAGGTGATGCAAAAGAAGGAAAACTGATACCAAGTGGTTCATTACCTAGGTGGCTACACCTTGAAAAACCAGCCAAATATTCATACACACAGGACATCTTAGAGAAGCAGCATGGAAATAGAGTACCTGGAAGAGTGCTTTAGAATTTAAAAAATTTATCTACAGGTTTATTGTAGTATCCTGCCCCTCACTGGTTTGCATCTGTTGTGTGGAACACTAACTCTTCCACCCTTCTGGGTTGTGTTTCCTAGACCCTCTGGCAACTCCTAGGAGAAGCATCTTGAACCTAAAAAGTACTTTGGTGTCATACTTCCATTTTAGATGTGCTCCTTAAATCCTTCTGTGGTCTACTCATTTTAGAAAGGGACACCAAAAAGGCAAATTGGAAGTTCAGCTTGGAAGGGAATCTAGGAAGAAGGGAGAAAAATGTTGAATGTAGGATGGTCTAGCTGGGCTCTTTTTTGGGGAGACATACCCATTGTTCTTATCTTTGGATCCCTGAGAAGGTTGTTCCAATCTTATCCCTGGAACAGATTTCTGGAACCCAGTAGGGCCTATATAAGAATTCAGATATAAGAATTCAGAACTTAAGCTTTTACTTACTCCTCCATTTTCAGTATGGCAACCGTGATCCTATCTCTGTCTGCTGCACGGCAATCTGGACTATCACCCTCTATTTTACTCTCCCTGGAGAATCAAGCTCCATCACCTGCCTTCCTGCAGGGGAAGGTTGCTATGCAGACTGCGTGGCTTGTGTGAGGGGATCTGACAGTCCAACTGCTTCTCCAACGGAATGCTTATCTTTTTGTTTTTAGCTTGTTTTCAACCCTTCATTCCTGAGGTACTTGCTACTAATTCTTCAGTTTTAACAATATTAAATGAGTAAATTAAATTTATTTTCTACTTTTCAAATAGCTTCCTTTCTAGTATCAAACCCTTTTGGTTCTACCATTCATAATAACCAATCTACTTTTCAGCATTCAAAAAGGGATGGCTGCTGTATTCTCTCCAACTCCCTTTATCTTCCTAGGTTAATGCTTTAAAACAACAGTAGCAACAATAAGAAAACTTTGCTAATTTATTGTCTGATTTTAGAAGGGGCCTGAAGTTAAATGAGTGTCTTTAATCTGCTGTCTTTAACCAGATGTTTCCCAAAATTCCTTGTAGTGGCCCCCTCAAGACAATGATATCCCTGTTAGTTAACTGACCCCCAATTATGACTAATAGGAATTTCCAACATTGTGTAAGAGATATTTTAATATTTGGGGGGGCTTTTTGCGGCTACCATATTTTACCACAGTCCCTTCTTGTATGAGTTGTGTCATGACTCCTTAATGATGCATATCTAAGTAGAGTGATTTACTTGTGACTTTCCAAAATGCTTTTCAAGCTTAAATTGTATGGTCAGCTCTAAATCTTGCCTTATGTTATATTTGCTCTTTCCTGTGCCCACACCCAAATCCCTCCTCAGCCTCTCTCCACAAAGCCCCCCAACCCTTACCAACTCCAAAATATATCGGTTCCAAGTGAGCTAAAGGAGACCCCAAAGTCTTGGAATCTGGGACCTGCAAACCTGGAACAATTGCACTGAGTAGGAAAGAGAGCACCACCCTGCTTTCAGCTGGGAAAGCTTTCTCTTCCTCCTCATTTCATCTGCTAGGCCAAGGAATCTTCGGACTGAGAATTTTCCCTGGCCACCACATTGCAGCTCTTGTTTGGAAGCTTATTCTTCCTGCAGTGCCAAAAGTCAGCAAATTATGTTTTCTAACACTCTGGGGCTGAACTTCTTAAAAATTAACGTGCACACAAATGTTGGGGAGATCTTATTAATATGAGATTCTGATGAACCAGGTCTTTCATGAGACCTGAGATTCTGAATTTGTTGTTGTTGTTTTGAGACAGTGTCTCGCTCTGTCACCCAGATGCGAATGCAGTGGCACAATCTTGGCTCACTGTTTGAACCTCTGCCCCTCCAGGTTCAAACGAGTCTCCTGCCTCAGCTTCTCAAGTAGGTAGGATGGGACTACAGGTGTGCATCACCATGCCTGGCTAATTTTTGTATTTTTAGTAGAGACAGGATTTCACCATGTTGGCCAGGCTGATCTTGAACTCCTGACCTCAAGTGATCTGCCCTTCTTGGCTTCCCCAAGTTCTGGGATTATAGGCACGAACCACTATGCCTGACCAGATTCCGAATTTCTAAAAAGCTCCTGGTAGGTGATAGATCACCATTCGGCCAGATGCTGCTGGTCTGAGGATCACATTTTGAGTAGTAAGTCTCTACCGTGTGTGTGTGTGTGTGTGTGTGTGTGTGTGTGTGTGTGTATTCTTTCTCTTCATCCTATCTATAACTTCCCACTGTCAGGGTGTAGTGGACACTGTCTGTGCCTTGTCCACATGCTTCTGTCTGCTTTGTTGCTGGCTTGCACCTGCAACATTCAGAGTATTTCCATTGAGTGCTAGAGCCACATCTCCGGTATGTGAATTGGAAGTACCATATGTATTACATCTTCCACGGTAAGCCCATAGCCAATAGTTGACTGATGTGGGAATTCAAAAGTCCAATTATTTTATTCTGGTATGATACAAACTCTCAAAGATGTTAGACAGTATGGCGATTCCTCAAGGGCCTAGAAATAGAAATACCATTTGATCCAGCAATCCTATTACTGGGTATATACCCAAAGAATTATAAATTGTTCTATTATAAAGACACATGCACACATATGTTCATTGTGGCACTGTTTACAATAGCAAAGACCTGGAACCAACCCAAATGTCCATCATCGACAGACTAGATAAAGAAAATGTGGCACATATACACCATGGAATACTACTCAGCCATAAAAAACGATGAGTTTGTGTCCTTCATAGGGACATGGATGAATCTGGAAACCATCATTCTCAGCAAACTGACACAAGAACAGAAAACCAAACACTGCATGTTATCACTCATAGGCGGGTGTTGAACAATTAGAACACGTGGACACAGGGAGGGGAGCATCACACACTGCGGTCAGTAGTGGGGATAGGGGAGGGACAGCAAGGGTGAGGAGGGTGGGGAGGGATAATGAGGGGAGAAATACCAGATATAGGTGATGGGGGGATGAAGGCAGCAAACCACCTTGCCATGTATGTACCTATGCAACAATCCTGCATGATCTGAACATGTACCCCAGAACCTAAAGTACAATTTTAAAAAAAATTTTTTAAAAAAGATGTCACCTCCTAGAGCTTTCAGAGGGATCAGTCCACATCTGGGACTTCACCCGAAATTACCCTCATTTGGCTTCTTTTCTTTCCCTGTGCTACTTCCCTTACACCGTTTCTGGTTTCTCCTGGGGGCACTTCCTTTGTAAAGAACTTCTACACGAATCCTGGGCTGAAGTTGGCTTTTAGAAGAATTCAACCTAAAACAGACAGCCTCCTCCTAAGTTGTTCTTGGATCTAAAGGAAACTAATAAGAAAGTGACTCTGGCAGAAAAATTCTAAATTAAGAGAGTACATACTGATGTTTCCCAGCACCCAGAGAGTGCCTGACACACAGTAAGTGATTCATCAACTTAGGTTGAATCATTGATTGCATGATTGAATCAAATGTCTTGATAGAGTTGACTTAAAACCTTACCTGACTTTCTGATTATGGGGCTAGAGCAATACCTGAGCCCTCATCATACTCAAATACCAGGCTGGACAGGGCTGGCTCCTTTGCTCCCTCACGTCAAAACTACCCAAATACTATTTTGGGATCTCTAGGTGGTATAGAAGGTTCAGTAACAAATGTCCCCACTCCTCCTCCTTTAACCATAGGTTCTGTGCTGAAGGCATCAGCTGCGGCCCTGCCTCCCCCGCACTCCAGCTCCTTCCTCTTTGCCTTGCCCTCTACCATCCGGGAAACAGCAGCAGAGCATCTAGTAAAGGCCACATCAACACAGAGTTGCTGACCCAGGACTCCTCCTTAATACTGTATCTTTCTAACCTTTGGGAAAGACCGGAAGCTCACTCCACACGCAAACCCCATTTCCTGCCTATTGGTCATGGCAGCACATCACGCAACTGCTGTGTCATGTGGCAAAACAGCAGTGCACACATTCTTGCAACATTTTTGGAATGCAGTCCCACAAGTACACATGTGGCAGGAAGCCTCATCATTCTAAGAACAACGCATTTGCACGGGACATTTCAAAGAAAACCTTCATAAAATCTTATTTTTTATGGTTTCCTCCAAATGGTTGCAAAGTATAAGAAGAAATGGGAGAGAAAGTGAATGTGCATTGCGGTCCCTACAAACAATACAAAATAACAGAATCATAGATGCAGTTAACTATAAAAAGGTGAAACAAAAGTTTTGCTCAAGTGGCAATTTCCAATCTTGAGGAGAGGTTTGAGGCATCTTATTTTCGTGTTAGAAGGAGTGAAAGTAATGACAAAGGATGTTTGTCTAAAACTGTTTTCTATCCACTGGAGTGGCAAGGGAGTTTCTATTTTACACCTTGCATTGCTGTCTGCCTCTGCTGATTCTGCCATTTCATTTTGTTTCCTAGTTTCTTGTAGCATTGGCCCATTCTAGTTCATTTCTGCTTATTGCTTCAGGCTTTTTTTTTTATTTTTTATTTTTTGGAGCCTGTCTCTGTTGCCCAGGAGTGAAATGGTGCAGTATCAGCTCACTGCAACCTCTGCCTTCTGAGTTCAAGCGATACTCCTGTCTAATCCTCCCAAGTAGCTAGGACTACAGGTGCATTACAGCCCACTACAGCCCGGCTAATTTTTGTATTTTTTTTTTTTATTAGAGACGGAGTTTCGCCATGTTGACCAGGCTGGTTTCAAACTTCTGACCACAAGTGATCCACCTCCCTCAGCATCCCAAAGTGCTGGGATTACAGGCGTGAGCCACTGCACCCAGCCTGCATCAGGCTTTTATAATAGATTATGAAACCTTGTTAGTGTAGAAGCAAAAACTGACATTCTTCCTTGCTTCTTGTATAACAAAGTACTTTGAGTATGGGAAAAAATTGTATCTTGAGATCATTAATAACATGGTCATTACATCTGGCTATAGTTTCATTCTCAAATATTAAAAACCTTGAGGAAACCTGGTCTCCCTAACAGAAAAAAATTATATTTCTGATTTTTGCTTTAGTCACATCCGAAGCTATGGCATGACACAAGTACGTGAAAGTCATTGTTTTTTCCACTATCAATGGATTCATGTAACTTTGGAAATCTTGGTCATTTTGCACACAGTTTTCTTCTGAAGTTACCTATGCTTTCCTTTTCTAAAGGTTTCTGTCTCTGGATCTTTCTTTGAAATCTATTCCCCTAGAGATGGAGCCATCTCAGTTCTGCTAACCCCAACGGAAACATGCAGGTTGCAATGCACCTTGTCTGGATAGTCCAGCAAACCAGAAATAATTGAAAAGCAATTCCAATCTTCGCTTCCATCTCTTGGGAGAAAGAGGATTTCCAGTTGAGAGCTCCATAACAGCATGTCAAAAACCCCTTCGCAACACTTTTCCAATTCTATCAACACCAGCGTGCGCCGGGACTTTGCCTCTCTCTCTTGCCTTCGGTCTTTAATGCCTCTCTTTGCTCCCTACTTTCACACGCCCTCTCAGACACCTAAACCCCTTGCTCTACAAAAATTCCTCAGACCTCTTCCTTTCCCTCCTTTTTATTAGCTCTTAATTAGATCCATCAACTTACCCTCTGGGTTCTACACATTACTCCATCAACTTACCCTCTGGGTTCTACACATTACTCAACTTCTCCTGCCTAGAAACTAATCCATGAAGCAAGAAACCTCCCCACATAATAGAAGCAAAGAGAATAGAGAGAGGCAGACCTGTGGTGGAGATTGTGAACACTCATTCATTAACTTAAGGTATTCCTCTAACTTAATGAAAAGCCATTCATAATTTTTAATTCAATTTAAAACAAAGATTTACATTACATTAATTAACACGTGTTATGTCAGTTTCATAAAACTCATGCATGGGCACAAACAGCTATGTAAAATATTTGCCTCTCCCAATTCCCATCCCACCCAGCTACTCTCAACTTGTTTCAACACGTTTCCAGCTTTCAGACTCCCAGTTTCTAGTTTCACGTCCCAGCTTTAATGATTGTTTTTGAGATCCTTTGGCTTTGACAATTCTGAAATTTCTTGTTTTGTTTCTTTTCTTTCTTTTTGATAAAGGCTTTTCTATCTAACTTTTAGTTCGTCTTGCTCCTTCATTTTGATATTACCATCTCCTTGGAAGGATGAGAACTTCTCAAAACCTCTCATACACTTGGTTCCCTTGCCCCAAATTCAGACAGATAGTGGTATACCTGTCTATCTTGTTCACTACACTATAATCCTACCGTGGAAGTTAAATCATAGTTCTCTCTGCTTTGAGCAATGTAAGTTTTCAGCAGATGTAAGCTAAATTGAATTTAATAGAATTATCTTTCACAGTATGACCTCCCCACCTACTCAATGCCATCCTCATCATTCTCTGCCCCTTTGCTGTAAACCCTGCAGAATTCACTCCAGCTCTTCCTTCCTCCTCCCTCCCCTCCACAGCCCTCTTCTATCAATGCTGGGCTGAAGTAACCATCTCCTTTGCATGCCGTTATTTTTGTGCTTATATATAGACAGTGTGTTTAATGGTGAAGAAAACACAAGCCTTGAGTCAATTTATAAAAATATAGTGATGAATAATATTCTATGTGCATAATGACAATTCTGAAATTGCACATTACCATATGCATTCACAGTACTAAGCGATTTAGCTATGTTATCTAATTTAATTTGTTCAATAACCATATGTATTAGTACTATGATTACACCTTTTTGTGGAGGAGAAAAATGGAGCTTAAAGATATTAAAACACTTGCTCAAGATTACACAGCAAGTGAGTCAGAGCTGAGACTCAAACCCAGGACTCCAAGGCCCATTCTTATCAACTGTCTCTTAACGTAAACCCAATCAAGTTTAAATGTCTGCTCCAACTTACCTGGATAGTATTGAGCCAATTTGTTAACCTCTCTCAGATCTTTGTATGTAAAATGGGGTTTAATATGATCTATCATTTAGTTTTTGTGAGAAAATTAAATGCAATAATACAAAAAGTATTTATTCATATTTAGTATTGGGCACATGGAAGTGGCTCCATAAATGCAGTCATATTCCCTATCTTCTCCATCATCATCATAATTCATGACATTAATTAAAGTCTTAAGTGACCATCTCCCAGCTTATTTTAATCTCCTCAAAAGATTGTAAATTTTGTATTTATCTTAGTATTTTTAGTGCACTCGAAACATGGTAGGTACCTTAAAATGAATTCCTGATTAAATAAATAATTGGCTAAGTTGCAATTGTCAGAAGTAGTAAAGAACAGAAAACCTAACACCATATGTTCTCACTCATAAGTGGGTGTTGAACAATGAGAACACGTGGACACAGGGAGGGGAATATTACACGCCAGGGCCTGTAGGGGGGGTGGTGGGGCTAGGAGAGAGAGAGAGCAGGGGGTGGGGGGATTAGGGAGGGATAACATTAGGAGAAATACCTCATGTAGATGATGGGGGGATGGATGCAGCAAACCACCATGGCACGTGTATACCTATGTAACGAACCTGCACGATCTGCACGTGTACCCCAGAACTTAAGGTATAATTTTTAAACAATTATGTAATAATTAAAATATATCATCTCATTGTTTTAGTTACATTTATTGTACTACTAAAATGATAAAGATTTTTCACATTTATTAACCACTTGTTTGTCTTTAGTAAATTATTTTGTCATGCACATTGAATATTTCTTTCCTTTTTTCTACCAATTTTTAAAAAAATACCGATATGCAGGAATTCTTTTTAGGTAAAGAATATTAACCATTTGTATGTTGTTTTTGGTGGCAAATATTCTCTCAGGTTTTAATTTTCCCTTAATTTTGCTTTTAAAAATTCTCTCAAAGTGGAGGCAGAGCAATCTGGCCAAATAGAAGCTTTCACAACCATTCTTGCCACAAGAAACCAAATTAAACAACTATCCATATTAAAAAGCACCTTTATAAGAATAAAAAACCAGGTAAGCCATCACAGTATCTGGTTTTCACTTTATATCACTGAAAGAGGAACTGAAGAGCGTAGGAGAGACAGTCTTGAATTGCTGATGACACCCTTCCCCATCCCCCAGCAGTGGCCACATGGCGGGAGAGAATATGTGCTCTTGGACGGGGAGAGTGTAGCAATTGTGGGATTTGCATTGAAATTTAGTGTCACCGACACTGGTCAGAGCTTAGCTGATGCCCATAGACGGAGCATGTAGACCAGCCCTAGCTAGAGAGGAATCACCCATCTAAGTGGTTGGATCCTGAGTTCTGGAAAGCCTCACCGTTGCATACTAAAGGGCTGTGAAGTCCTAAATAAACTTGAAAAGCAGACTCAGCCTCAAGGACTGCAATTCCTGGGAAAGTCCTGGAATTGTGCTGGGTTCAGAACCAGTGGATGGGGGGTGCACATGACCTAGTGAGCCCTAGCCAGGGCGGCCAATGGAGTGCTTGCATCACCTCTCCCCCAGTCCTAGGCAGTTAAGATTTAAGGTCTGGGAGAGGCTCCTTCCCTCTGCATGAGGAGAAGACAGCAAAGAGTAAAGAGGACTTTGTCTTGCGATTTGGAAACCAGCTCAGACACAGTAGGGCACTATCCAGACTCCTGAGGTCCCTATTCCAGACCCTAGTTCCTTGACGACATTTCTAGTCACACCCTGGGCCAGAAAGGAATCAGCTTCCTTGAAGGGAAGGACCCAGTCCTGGCAGGATTTATCAGCTGCTGACTAAACAGACCTTGGGCCTGAATAAGCAGCAGAAATACTCGAGCAGTGCTTGTCGTGGGCCAAGTGGGAGCCTGGGCCTGTGCTGGCTTCAGGTGTGACCCAGCACGTTCCCAGCTGTGGTAGCTATGGGAAGAGATTTCTTCTGCTTGAGAAAAGGAGAAGGAAAAGTAAAAAAGACTTTGTCTTGCACCTTAGGTACCAACTTGGCCACAATGGAGTAAAGCACCATGCAGGCTTTTGGGGTCCTCAGTTCTAGGCCTTGGATCTTGGATAGCATCTCTGGGCCTGCCCTGGGCCAGAGAGGAGCCCATTTCCCTGACAAGAAAGTCCCAGTCCCAACAGCATTTATCATCACAAGCTTACTGAAAAGCCCTTGGGCTTGAACATTAAGGTTGGCCTGGCAGTACTTGCTGTGAGCCTAGATAGTGATGGCCATGGGGAGAGGCTTCTCTGCTTGTGGAAAGAGGACTTTCTCTTGTGGTTTGGGTGCCAGCTCAGCCACAATAGAATAACACTGCAGGTAGATTCCTAAGATTTCTGACTCCAGGGCCTGGTTCCCAGATGGCATATCTGGACCCACCCAGAGCCAGGGGTGACTCACCACCCTGAAAGGAAGTACATAAGTCTATCTGGCTTTGCCACCTCCTAATTGTGGAGCCCTAGTGCCTTGAACAAATGCAGATAGCAGCCAGGCAGTAGTTACTGCAGGCTGTGGGAAAGACTCAGTCTTGTGTGAGCTTTAGGTCGGACCCAGCACAGTCCCAGGGGTAGTGGCAATTGAGGTGCTGGTATCACTTCTCCCCCAGCTTCAGGCAGTTCAGCACAGAGAGTAAGACTCTATTTGTTTGGGAGAAAGTAAGGGAAGAAAACAAGTGTCTCTGCCCGGTAATCCAGAGAATTCTTCCAGATCTTATTGAAGACCACCAAGATGGTATGTCTGTGAATCTGCAAGAGCCACAGTGTTACTGGACTCGTGGTCATGCCCTAATCCAGATGGAGCTGCAATGACAAAACACTTAGATGACAACACTCAAGTCCCTTTGAATGTCTGAAAAGCCTTCCCCAGAAGGAGAGGTACAAACAAGCCCAGAAGTGCAGACTATAATAAATACTTAACTCTTCAAGGCCCAGACACTGATGACCATCCAGAAGCATCAAGGTCATCCAGAAAAACATGAACTCTCCAAGCGAACTAAATAAGGCACCAGGGACCAATCCTGGAGAAACAGAGCTATGTGACCTTTCAGACAGAGAATCCAAAATAGCTGTTTTGAGAAAACTCAGTGAAATTCAAGGTAACACAGAGAAGGAATTCAGAATGCTATAAGATAAATTTAACAAAGAGATTGAAATAATTTTTGAAAATTACGCAAAGATTCTGGAATTGAAGAAGGCAATTGCCATACTGAAAAATGCATCAGAGCTTCTTACAATCAGAACTGGCCAAGAAGAAGAAAGAATTAATGAGATTGAAGACAGGCTATTTGAAAATATAGTCAGAGGAGACAAAAGAAAAATAATAAAAAAGAATAAAGCCCTCCTGCTAGATCTAGAAAATAGCCTCAAAAGGGCAAATCTAAGAGATATTGGCCTTAAAGAGGAGGTAGAGAGAGAGATTGGGGTAGAAAGTTTATTCAAAGTTATGGTAACTTCCCTAACCTAGATAAAGATATCAATGTTCAAGTACAATAAGGTCACAGAACACCAAGCAGACTGAACCCAAATAAGATTATCTCAAGATAATTAATAATCCAACTCCTAAGAGTCAAGGACAAAGAGAAAAGAACCAAATAGTACACAATGGAATTCCAATATGTCTGGCAGAAGACTTTTCAATGGAAACCTTACAGGCCAGGAGAGAGTGGCATGACATATTTAAACTGCTAAAGGAAAAGAAAAAACAACCTTATATCCTAGAATGGTATATTGAGTGAAAATATCCTTCAAATATGAAGAAATAAAGCATTTCCCAGAGCGAGTAGGAAAAAGAAGCTGAGGGATTTCATTAACACTTGTAGCTCTACCCTGCAAGAAACGCTAAGGGAAGTTCTTTAATCTGAAAGAAAAGGATGGTAATGAGCAATACGAAATCATCTGAAGGTACAAAACTCACTAGTAATAGTAAGTACAGAGAAACACACAGAATATTCTAACACTGTAAGTGTGGTATGTAAATTGTTCATATTTTGAGTAGAAAGACTAAAAGATGAACCTATTAAAACAATAATTACAACCTCTAAGTCATAGAAAGTACAATAAGATACATACAGAGGGAATAAAAAGTTAAAATGTGGGGGACAAAGTTAAAGTGTAGAGCTCTTGTTCTTTTTTTCTTTACTTATTTGTTAGTTTATGCAATCAGTGCTAGGTTGTCATCACTTTAAAATAATGTGCTGTAGATACTATTTGCAAGCCTCAGGGTAACCTCACACAGAAAAATCAAAAGGAAGAAATTAAAACATATCAACAGAGTAAATCACCTTGGCTAAAAGGAAGACAGGATGGAACGAAAGAGGGAAGAGATGACCACAAAACAACTATAACACAAATAACAAAATGGCAGGAGTAAGTCCTTCCTTACTTATTAATAACAATTAATGTAAATGAACTAAACTCTCTAATCTGAAAACAGAGAGTGGCTGAATGGACAGAAAAATAAAGACCCAAGTATCTGTTGCCTATAAGAAACATATAGACTGAAAATAAAAGGATGGAAAAAAGATATTCCATGCAAATGGAAACCAGATAAGAGCAGAAGTGGCTATACTAATATCAGACAAAATAGATGTAAAGACAAAAACTAGGAAAGAGACAAAGAAGGTTATTCTAGAATGATAATTAAGCAAGAAGGTATTACAGCTATAAATGTATATGCACCCAACACTGGAGCACCCAGCTATATAAAGCAAATATTATTAGAGATAAAGAGAGAGAGAGAGAGCCCAATATAATACCAATATAATGACAGCTGGAGACTTCAATACCCCACTTTCAGCATTGCACAGATCATTCAGACAGAAAAACAACAGAGATATTGGACTTAATCTGCATGATAGACCAAATAGACTTAATGGATATTTACAGAACATTTCATCCAATGACTATGGAATACCCATCCTTCTCAGCACTTGCATCATTCTCAACAATAGATCATAGGCTAGGCCACAAAATGAGTCTTTTTAAAATTTTTAAAAATGGAAATTATATCAAGTATCTATTCTGATTACAATGGAATAAAATTAGAAATTAATAACAAGAAATTTTGGAAAGTATACAAATATGTTGAAATTAAACAATGTGCTCTAAATGACCAGTGGGCCAATGAAAAAATTAAGAAGGAAATTAAGAAATTTCTTGAACAAATGATACTGGAAACACAGCATACCAAAAGCTATAAGATACAGCAAAAGCTGTATATATCATGACCCCCCACACAAGCCCTCTTTTGTTACTCACAATCAACATATTGCAACCGTTTGCCTGATCCTTCCCTATCTTTGTATTCCTAGCTCAGCCTTTAACCTTGTCTCCTATCGATGCTTCCCTGGTGCTAACAGTAGTTTCTCTCCATTAGCTACAATAGTTTCTGACAATCTATATATGATTAATGCACACCTTGCATTATTCTTAAAAGATGGCGTTAGAAATGGATTCCACCTAAATATACTGTCAATAGGAATCATCTCCTATATTAAACTAGATGATGTCTAAAATCCTACCATCCGTGCAACCACAGTCTACTGTCTCTGCTAATCCACATCTGAATCTCCGACACGACTGTGCGGGGCTCGGTATTACATTCTAAGAGACTTATCCTGTTCAGCCTACAGATTAAGGCCACGCCACTGTAAGAGGGGAAATGATTTCAGTGAAGGAGGTACTAAAACAAAAAATACAGGTCAGAGGTAACTATGAGTGAGCGGGGAGGGAACTGTATTTCTCTCTAGGTCCAGCATTAAAGACATTTAAATGCTTGGATTTGCAATTGTGGGTGGTAGGTATTAAGAGACACCCTGACTGTGAAGAACAGCCAAGATCAAGATGGGATGTGTGCAAGTTCCAGAATGCAAGCATATTTTGTAAGACATTATCCAGTTTTACATTGTTCTGTTTGGCTGACTCCACAGCCTTTCCTTTGGTCTCCTTAAACGATTTATATTTTGTCTCATCATACCTCAGAGAATTAAAAGGAAAGTGAAGTTTGGCAAACAAGAACTATTTTCTATTATCGGCCCTAAAGAAGCCAAATTTTATTTTTATTAAGGAAGTAGAGCACTTCCATACTTCATTCTCAAGGATCACTTTCTGATTTTTTTCATTGTGTTACCTGGCTAGAGTCCCCTTGTTTAAAATTTTAAAATATTCTATTATTTTCTATTGTAATATTTATTATAATGATAGTGGTAGAGTTCATGGTGTTATTTTCTTTATTTCCTTCATTGGCTTGGTAGCTATATGCTATCAGAGACCATGTTTTCTTCTTTCACTTCCTGCAGGATCTCAGTATTCTCAACTGACATCGATAAATAATTAAATCCCACATATTATATAAAGCAGAATTTCTCAATATCAGCACTGGTGACATTTGGACTGGGTAATTCTTTGTTGTGGGGCTGTCCTTTACATTGTAAAATGTTCAGCAACATCTCTGGCTTCTAACCACTGATGGCAGTGGCAGCCCTTCCCCACAAGTCTGACCATCAAAGATGTCTCTAGACACAGCCAAATGTCACCCAGGGCAAAATCACCCTTAGTTGAGGACCATGACCAAGAGTATTGCAACAGTCAAAATGTTTTCACACAAAAAAAGTTAGCATCAGGACTCCAGAGAAGGACCTGTTTTCTCAGGCATTCTCCACTGACCATTCACCACCAATGTAATAATTTTTAAAATAGCATAATAGTTAAGCCCATGGGCTATGGTGGTAGCTAGAGGGTTCCAGGCCTGGTGTTGCCATCTTTTAGCTGTGGGACTAGGGCAAGTTATAAGCACTCTGTGAGCTTCAGTTTCTTCACCCGTAAAGATGGATTGAATTATAGTACTCCCTTCATAGGTTTTGTGAGAATTAAGTAACATAATGCATACAAAGTGTTTAAATCATTGCCTGAAACTTAGTGCTCAATAAATATTACTTCTAAAAATAAAATTAACTTTACATCAAAAGGAGTACACCAATTGCAAGCCCCTAAAGAGTAAGACATAATCCGATTTTGGAGACATTAAAAATACAGTAAGCATTTCTCTGATAACTCATGTTGTTGGCCATCTCTTCGTGTGCTTACTGGCCCTCTGTATATTTTCTTCCGTGAAGTGTCTGGTAAAACATTTTGCATATATTTTAACTGAGTGTTTGTCTTTGAGTTTGTTTATTATTTTGAATATAAGATCTTTATCTGATATATGTGTACAAATATTTTCTCCCAATCTCTGATGTGCCCTTCTGTTTACTTGAAAGAGAAAATGTTTTTACTTTTGATAAACTCCAATTATCCTTTTTTCATTTATTATCTGTGCACTTCATATTTTAAGGAATCCTTGCCCACCCAGACCTCACAAAGATTTTCTCCCATATTTTCTGCTAGCAGTTTTAACTTTTTACATTTAGGTCTATGATCCCATTCAAGTTAAACAAAATGTGGCATATCCAGACAGTGGAATACTACTCAGCAAAAAAATGGAGCAAATTACTGATACACACAATTTAATCTCAGAATTATTAGTCTGAGTAAAAGAAGTCAGACACAAGAGAGTAGATGCTATATAATTTCATTGATAAAATCTTTTAGAAAATACAGGCTTGTGCATAGTGACAGAAAGCTGCTGGTTGTCGGTGGATGGGGATGGAGGCAGGGTGGACTGCAAAAGGGGACGAGAAAACTTTAGGAGGTGATGGAAGTGGGGCATCTTGATTGTATTGCTGTATTTACAATCGTCAAACTAATCAAATGGTTTACTATAAATATGAGCATTCCATTTTATGTAACTTATACCTCAATAAAGTTTTTAAAACACATTTAAGATCAAGGAGATAAAGAATTTTGCTCAAGCTCATTGGTGCAGAATTAAGATCCTACAGTTATATCACGTGAACGCTAGCACTTGTCTGACTCCATAGCACCTTAATGCTTCCTCACTTGGTAGCTAATGTTGGCTCTTAGTGGGTAACATGCAACTCCTGTCCTCTAGAGGTCAAGTTTGTCCAGGAAAATAATTCCAGAGACTGGTCAGTAAATGTACCTGCTCGCTTGAAAGTAGCTTTACACTATGTTGGAGGAAATACTTGTGTGTGTGTGTGTGTGTGTGTGTGCGTGTGTGTGAGTGTAGGCATAATTTGCATCAAAAAATGCTGTGGTTTCGTATGAGACCCTTCCCCCCCGAAAAAAACCACATTTCCCTAGAGTAAGAATGGTGAGAGTTAACATTCGGTGGAAGGGGTGGAATGATAACCTATTGTCTAAAAACCGTCATTCTCAGCAAACTGACACAAGAACAGAAAACCAAACACCGCATGTTCTCACTCATAAGTGGGTGTTGAACAATGAGAACACATGGACACAGGGAGGGGAACCTCACACACTGGGGCCTGTCGGCGGGGTAGGGGTTGCAGGTATAGGGGAGGGATAGCATTAGGAGAAATATCTAATGTAGATGATGGGGTGATGGATGCAGGAAACCACCATGACATGTGTATACCCATGAAACAAACCTGCATGTTCTGCACACGTACCCCAGAACTTAAAGTAAATTAAAAAAAAAAAAAAGAAGAAGTATAAAAAGGACCTTAAATTAGAAAACCCTGGTTCTATGCAGATTTTAAGCCAGAACCCCTTTAGCAAAAACCAGGTGCCCTGAGCTATATGGGTTATTTTCTTCCAGGAGTGAACGTTGGAACAATTTAATAAAGAACAACAACTTATTAAGCGTCTACTAAACGCCTGGGCTTGTAGTAGGTGCCTTATATGTGTCAGCATACTAATCCTTACAACTACCTTCCAAGGCTAATGCTAGTCTTACTTCTTTCACTGGGGAGGAAGCAGTAGCCAGAGAGGCAAATAACGTCTTCATGTTCCCAGTCAGTGGAGCCTTGCTGCCCCCAAAACCTAACTCAGCATTGCAAGATACTACATTTTTATTTTAACAAGACTAAGCCCTAACTGAAATATATAGTTCATTAATAGTAATTTTCAGCCATGGCTGAAGTTTTTGGCCAGAGACCATTTTTTAATGGAACTGGAGAGATAATATTTTATCATTGTTCTTATATGCTATATTAAACCTAAGTGTCCAAACGTCATACTAGTATACATTTTGTCATTCTTCAAATTGTTGTTATATCTTTTGCTTCTAACCCTCATGACAGCACTAATGATACATCTTAACCTGAATTTTACAGTAAGCATTAGAAAAGAAGCATTTACACATATTGATATAAATTCTTCTAAAATTGTTTAAATGGAATAATAAGATTCCATCTTGTAAATTCATCAAAATCCACTAAACCATATTCTTCTTTTTGTTTTAGATAATTTGTTTGTTTTCTTGGTCTTTGCTACTGAAAATAAATAAACCAAAAACATAAAATGACATGAATATGTCATGTGAGACTGTTTTCAGTTGTAAATTCAGATGTAATAAGAAAGAATAACATTCTAAGCCCCTTTACACTTCTTGACACAATTATTTCCAACATGTTTTACTTTTAAAAATATTTATGATGCATCATTAAGAGATAAAAAACAGTTCATCAAATATCATCTTTGTATTGGTCACAGCATTTTTAAAGGCTGCTCATATCATACTCGGGGTCAAACAGTCACTGACTATGTCATGTAATGACTTCATTGGAGACAGCAATGGCAAGGTGTTTGAATTTGTAAATGAAAAGATTCTAAGAGACACATTCAGGATATATTTTGGCCAGAGATCTTCTTTTAGTGGAACTGGAGAGATAATATTTTATCATTGTTCTTATATGCTATACTTAAATCAAATGTCCAAACGTCATACTAGTTTATGACGTTTATTTTGTCACTCTTCAAAACGTTATCTCTTTTACTTCTGACACTCATGACAGCACTAATGATACATCTTAACCTGAATTTTCCTGAAACCTGAAAACGTTAAATTTGATAGGGACAGATTTTTTGAAGCCTTCAGAACTGTGTGAGGATGATTTAGAGAGAGAATGTATGCATATAAAAATACAGCAGTAGAGTTGAGTGTGTAAGTACACTCTAGAGGAACTGCTGGCCCAGACTAGAAAGGGATGGTCCATGGCTCCAATTCAGGGTACTTAGAGAAAGCAGGGGAGGGGGTAAGTGAGAGCAAGGAATCTCTATAATTTCTATCCTAAAGAGGTTAGGAAGCCTAAGGTAAGTGATGGAGTTTGAAACCAGTTGAGACCCCAGTGTCACCCAGATAGACCTCAAGGGTAGGCTTATCAAGAACTACATCCCCAGACCCCAGGATGCCAGCTTCTTTGTTCTGCATGAAGCCAGAAAGATGTTAAATTGTTGATTTGCTTTATAAATCTGTAAGAACCTCAAGAATGTAAAAATGACAGGCATATTCCACATAATTTAGGATCATGGTGCCCAGGGAATCTGGTCATAATGTCTAATTCTTCCCTGGCCACTCTAAAAACAGTATTTTCTAGTCAAGAAAAGCTCCTACTTGAGTCAGCCAAGCCTCCAAAATCCTGATTTCTGAGCTGTGGGTCTTAGCCTCAATGATCTTGATCTCTTTTTTTATTTCTTTTTAAAAAATCTCAAAAAAGAGATTTTTGGTGGTAGTTCCATTTCATCTTCTCTGAAGCAACAGTGGTATCACAGTTAGCTAAAAATTTAGGAGCAAAGACCAAAAATATAATTCCAAGGACAGTGGTTGCCATAAAGTTTCTCTGATACATGGTTTGGGGGCAACCCTTACATCTCAAAGCACATAGGAAATGACCACCTAAATGAGAAAGATTCAGATTTAGGCATTTATATGTCAATAACTGATCAATTATATTTCTAACTGTCCATCACCTCTGAGACTCATTGAACGCCCCCTCTTAGGAGTGGGCTGAGGGATTTGTTTTATTATGTAAGTACTCAGAGCGGAAATTCAGCTGGTTTGTACAGTACAGAAGACTAAAAGCAAAAGTCTTGTGATACTCCCATACCAGTAACTTGCTGATGCACCATTTCTCCAAATCCGTCCCCCACTCCACCCCTCCATCCAGTAATTTTGCTGTCTGTGACAGCAAGGGCCTCCATTATGCTCCAATGCTGCATCTGAAGTCATTCTGATGGATTGATGCTCACTGGAAAAATAATTAAACAATTCAATTAAACAATTTGAATAGCACCTCTCTTTACTTCTAGCTCCTACTTTGTCCTCTAACTCAAAATTAGAACTAAGTGTGGGAATTCACTGGAAAATCTAAAATAGCTGTTTTAGTCATTTTTCTGCCACAATACACAGGAGAGTTTGTGTGTTCATCACACACTGAGGGACTACAGCATGGGTAAAGTGGGCTGTGGGTTACGCCCAGCTGCAATTCAGTCATTGTTTCAATTATTATTTTATATCATTATTTCCTCTTGTTACTCATGTCTGTTACTTGTAGGCATCACAGCTCCTGTTTACCTCCTTTGGTTCAAGTTAGTAATTTGTGTCTTTGTGGGAAGTGATGTCATTCTGTTCTGGAGATAAGAAAACAGGCAATTCTGTGAGTTGCTCCTGAATTTGTCCTATATAGCACGACACATTTCTATTTCCTGCAGTTTGATCCCTTCCCATATCAGAATAGTCATAACAAAGTTCAATTAAAATATAAGGAAGTATGATGTGCTTCCAAACCAAAAAGGAAATTCTTCCACATGCCTTTTGGAGATTAGCCAAACTGACACTCACTGGAAACATAATCAGTGATAGATCATATTAGCAGCACAGCAGAAAAGAGCCCTGTCTAGCTCACCTGCCTATTTGATGATGAAATGGTACTTTGAAGGCATATTCTTAATTCACAATTGTTATTATTTTAATATTCTTCTGCTTGAAAACTGCCTAACAAATGGCCAAACTTAACAAATTCTGTAATCCTGAGCACCTTGGGAAACACCATTAAATGAATCAAACAAAAAAATTCTCGTAATGCCTAGTTTTCTTTACCAGAGATTTAGGTATTCACATTTAGAAAGTATTTGTAATAGCATTTCTCTGTAAATGCATGTCCGGGTAGAGCAGTGGTTCTCAACCAGGGATGATTTTGACCCCCAAGGGATGGTAGCAATGTCTGGAGGCCTTTTTGATGATCCCAGCTTGGAAGGGTGGAGGAGGGAATGGTGCTATATGCATCTAGTGGATGGAGGTGATGGGCACTGCCAATACCTTTCGGTTCACAGGGCAGCCCACCACAATGAAGAATCATTGGCACAAAATGTAAGTCATGCTGAGGTTGAGAAAACTTGGTATAGAACTGTCAACCTTTTTAAGGATAATCCCTTGAAAACTACGAAAGCAAAAAAGTAAACACTAGGGGTCAGTAGGAAGTCATGAAATGTTGCTTCCGAAGCACTCTCCAACTTGTCAGAGTTCTATATGGATTCTAAAACTTTTCTTGTATGGATTATAGGCAACAAGTAAATGTATTGATGTTAGGAATCAGGGCTTTTCACTGTGGGAGAACAGATATACATACAGGAAATGGGGCAAGGTGAGAATGAACCTTGTGGGGTTGGATTTGATTTGTAGATAGTGTAAATACACCAATATATTATATTGTGTTATATATCACATCTTTTATCCTATTCTGGCATGTTAATCTTCTATCTCTGTTCAAAGAAAAGGCTTAGGAATGAGGACTCTAATAAATAAGGAAAAATCTGGCCCCTGAATCTTGTTTTTAGAAACTACCATTCTCTAATAAAAGGAACTAGAGCTTCTCAGAGAAGTGTCTGATTCCAGAATGAGACAGGATCAGCCTGGGACATCTTGTTTGGTAAGAGAGTAAGGAAGCACTCAAAGCATGATGAGGACACCTCAAAAGAACACAGGATCTGGTTTGAAGGAGCTTCCAAATTTGGAGTAATTTGTGCATGATAAAAAAAATTAAAAAGCTAATGAACACAATGTATTCAACTAATTTAAAAGGTACATATTAATGAAAGAGATGAAAAAAGCTATGATCTGTAGAGGAATGTTAGCTAAATAAACATAGAAGAATTTCCTTTTTGGGTTGGAAGCACATCATATTTCATTATAGTTTCATTGAACTTCGTTATGGCGATTCTGATATTATGGGCTAGAATGTTAAGATATAATTTTTTTTTTTAGACGGAATTTTACTCTTGTTACCCAGGCTGGAGTGCAATGGTGTGTTCTTGGCTCACCGCAACCTCTGCCTACCGGATTCAAGCTATTCTCCTGCCTCAACCTTTTGATTAGCTGGGATTACAGGCACACACCACCATGCCTGGTTAATTTTGTATTTTTAGTAGAGATGGGCTTTCTCCATGTTGGTCAGGCTGGTCTCGAACTACCGACCTCAGGTGATCCTCCTGCCTCAGCCTCCCAAAGTGCTGGGATTACAGACGTGAGCCACCACGCCCTAGCCAAGATATGATTTTTAATCCCAAATAGATTTGTTGCTTCTTCAGCAAGGATTATCAACAGCTGACAGAACCACCAGGTGAAATGTTTTTCAGGAAGGGTACTACACTGTCTCAAAGCCCCATGGATTACTTATTAATGACAAAGGGAAAATTTTTCCTTTACAACAGAGGGATCAGTCAGTCATCCCTGCACTGGGTGGTCAAACTTAGCTCTATCAAGAGTGAACAACCTGACAACGTGTGTCCCTGAGGATGACACATCACCCATGTAACCATCTTGCCAAAATGTTTAAGCTGAATCTAACTCTGAGGTAACAATCAGATAGATACAGGATGTGGGGCATTATACGAAACTGTTTCAAAAATGTCAAGGCCAGGAAAAATGAAAGAAAACCAAAGAAGTCAGAGGCAGATCCAGATCAAAGCGATTTGTGAAATACATGACCAAATGTAACGTGAAAATCTTTGTTGGATCCCGAATTCCCCCAAAATAACTGCAGGTGGAGTTCTTAAGACAACATAGAAAATTTAAGTATGTACTATATTTTATATATTTATATATTTTATATAACACTTAAGGCTTGTTTTCTCAAGCGTAATAACGGTATTGTGGTATGAAGCAAATGTTCTTATTCTCAAGAAAGGCATATTATGGTATTTAGGGAAAGTATCATGGTTTATGCAACTTTCATTCAAATTGTTCAGGAGATAGATGATAGATTTAAACCATATGTAACAAAATATTAACAATTGCTGAATTTAGACGAAGTGTGTGAAGGTGTTTACTATACAGTTCTTTTAACTAGTCTACAATTTTAAAACTTTCAAAATAAAGAAAATGGGAAGTTTTTACACCATTCAATGGCAATTTTTTAAAATGAAGAAAGTTTTCAACTTTTAATACCACTATTACCAGAATTTTTTTCTTTTTTTTTTTTTTTTTTTTTGAGACGGAGTTTCGCTCTTGTTACCCAGGCTGGAGTGCAATAGCACAATCTCGGCTCACCGCAACCTCCGCCTCCTGGGTTCAGGCAATTCTCCTGCCTCAGCCTCCTGAGTAGCTGGGATTACAGGCACACGCCACCATGCCCAGCTAATTTTTGTATTTTTAGTAGAGATGGGGTTTCACCATGTTGACCAGGATGGTCTCGATCTCTCGACCTCGTGACCCACCCGTCTCAGCCTCCCAAAGTGCTGGGATTACAGGCATGAGCCACCGCGCCCGGCCTAGAATTTTTTTTTCTTAAGCTCTATAAGCTTTGGAAGAACTTCAGTTTCTACATAAATGCATTTTATCATAGAAGACAGTGCTTTGCCTCCACCCCATTTTACCAAAGACAAATGGCCTTAAGTTTTAAAATACAAAATGAGATTTTCAAACTCCTGACCTTTAGGCAACTATCAAATGCTCCATTTGAGACACATGGCTTTTCCAAGTCATTTTCATGGGTAGTTCTTAGCTTGAACAATGACAGTCTGAAG